>NC_090937.1:1216673197-1221615697 GCF_040938575.1 Ambystoma mexicanum
CCCTGTGTCTCCTTCCTTTCCCCCACCCCCGCTCATGTCCCATGTCCTCCCTTCTTACCCACCCCCACCTCCCGCTAATGCTCGTTTGTGCCCTGTTCCCCCCCACCCCCATGCCCCGTTTGTGCCATGTTTCCCCACACCCCCCGCTCATGCCCTGTGTCTCCCCGGTTCCCCCCCACCCCCCGCTGATGCTCCGTGTGTTCCTCCCGTTCCCCCCACCCCCCGCTCATGGCCCATGTGTGCCCTGTTCCCCCCTTACCCTGCTCATGTCCCGTGTGTGCCCTGTTCCCCCGACCCCTGCTAATGCCCAGTGTGTGCCCTGTTTCCCCCCACCCCCCGCTCATGCCCTGTGTCTCCCTTGTGTTCCCCCCACCCCCTGCTCATGCCCCGTGTCCCCCTTCTTACCCCCCACCCCCTGCTCATGCCCCGTGTCTCCCTTCTTTCCCCCCCAACCCCCCGCACATGCCCTGAGTCTTCCTTCTTCCCCCCCACCCCCGCTCATGCCCCGTGTCTTCCTTCGCCCCCCCACCCCCCGTTCATGCCCCGTGTCTCCCTTCTTCCCCCCACCACCCGCTCATGCCCCTTGTCTGTCCTGTTGGAACAGGGCAGACACGGAGCATGAGCGGGGGTGGGGGCCCCACCCCCGCTCATGACCCGTGTCTTCCTTCTTCCCCCCACCCCTGTTCATGCCCCGTGTCTCCCTTCTTCCCCCCACCCCCCGCTCATGCCCCGTGTTTCCCTTCTTTTCCCCCCCACCCCCACTCATGCCCCGTGTCTCCCTCGTGTTACCCCCCACTCATGCCCCGTGTCTCTCTCCTGGTCTTCCCGACCCACCGCCCATGTCCTATTGTGTTCTCTTTATACACCCCACCTTCCCTTTCGATGGTGTCCATCTTGGTAAAAGATTTTCCTTCCTACACCGGGACGCCTGCCTGCGGCGTCCCGGTTTGGGAAGAAAAATCTTTTTTTACCACCCCGGGTTCACACTTTGAGAACCTAGGATGCTAGTAGTCTTCCTTCATTGAAAAGGACGTTATGGTTACGTTGCACTAATAAAAAACTATGAAATTCAGTAAAAAAATTGTGTTAAAGTGACTTTATGGTTAAGTTGCACTATTAAAAACCTATGAAATTCGGTAAAAAACTTTGTTAAAGGGACGTTATGGTTAAGTTGCACTACTAAAAACCTATGAAATTCAGTGAAAATACTTTGTTAAAGGGACGTTATGGGTCCAAGTAAAACCGAAAAACCCTTGAAATTTGCCAGTTATGATAAGCTAAGCAACCATAACTCGCGCCACCACCGTGCACTGCTAAGACTAACACCCACAACATCAAAGATGACATCACAAATGTCATTGATGCACATTACATATCTATTTTTTAATAGAAATACCAGTGACACTACTCCTGACGAAGGTCCCTTTAATAACTTACAGAGGACTGAAACATGTCGAGCATATGAAAATGGTTCATGTGTTTTTCCATTTATAACAGTTATATGTCAATGAATTGATGTGTGGGTTGAAGAGAAGCTAATTTGAACCTCTCTAACTATATTGATCCCTGATCAATTAGGATCGAAGCCAAGTTGAAAAGGCAGTGTTTGTCACTATTTAGAATTTGTATTTTAATACAGTGTTTTATAAATGTTGAAGTTTTTATAACTTGTATTTTTTACGATTTAATAAATTACGAATTGATTATTTCTAAAACAGTTATGTGTTTAATGTTGATAACTGTTGAATAAGAGCTATCTATCTCCTGTTTACTTAAAGTTTTCACTACCCATCTTAAGGTACAGCTTCCACCCAGGTGGTATTGATGGGATTCCCTCCTAAATTTAGTATGTCATCAGTGATGTCATCAATGACATTTGTGATGTCATCTTTGATGTCCCGGGTGTTAGTGTTAGCAGTGCACAGTGGTGTGGGCAGTTATGGTTGCCTAGGCTACCATAACTGGCGAATTTCAGGGGTTTTTCGGTTTTACTTGGAATCATAATGTGACGTTTATAAAGTTTTGTTAAGGAAATATCACAGGTTTTTAGTGGCACAACTTAACCATAATGTCCCCTTAACAAGGTTTTTTTTAGTGAATTTCACAGGTTTTTTGAAGGGGAACCTAATCATAACATTGCGTTAATAAAGTTTTTTTGCTCAATATACACTATCATCATGTGATCATGGGAGATATATTGTATAATCTGCTTACTTTATATACATGTAACATAGAACATACAGAACCCCCTTGCTCTTAATATTTGAAAGGCACGGACTGAGCGCCTGTCTAGAGACAGGCGTGGACGAGACAAACAGCACCAAAACAGTCAAGGGGTATCTGAAATTGTACTAATGTCTTACACAAAAATGTGCAACTTAGAAAAATAACACACAAAGACATTATAAGTACTAGTATATAAATAGGGAAAACTAAACGTCTGAAACAAAAACATGCATTTAATGACCATGTGAAATGAAATGGATTATACTGTTAAAAAAAATGTATGCCTCCAACGTAATTACTTCACAGAAACTCTGCAGCCAGGACCGACAGTAGACGCACGCACTAAAACCAATACAAACTACAAGAAAATAGTAAGTGACCTTCTTATATGTTTGTGTACTTTTTTTTGCTATGAGGGACAGAAGAAATTATTTTGTTTTGTTATTTTTACACAGAAATGCGCAGTACTTTGGAGTGGCTCGAGGAAAATTTCCCGCATGGGGAAATGTCCGAAGATAGCGATAATAATGGTACCCAGTGCTCTGCATATGCATATTGATGGTGAGTATTGTATGGTCATTTAAAATATATATATATTTATTTTGAACAGACCAGGAAAAAAAAGAAGAAAGGCCAACAAACGACACAGAGGAAGACAGGCTGAAAAGAATAGAACCCTGGGCGGCTTATAACTTCACTCCCCCTGGACGAATCCTCACCAAACTTTGCAAAAATAAGTATATGGCCCATTCTGAATTTTTTTGCAAAGTTTGATGAGGATTCGTCCAGGGGAGGAAAAGTTATAGGGGGGGGGGGTCCCAAAACTTTTTTTTTTCCCATAGACTGAATGGGAAAAAATGTTTGCTTGCGCCTACAGCCCAAACCGCTAGACGGATTTTCACCAAATTTGGACCAGGAGCATTTGGTGAAAATCCGTCCAGTAGTTTTTTTTTTTAAATGACCAAAAAGTAGGTAAAAAAAATAAGTGATATCTGTGTTCGCTTCGCGGACACACTTCCCTGTTCGCTCTGCGAACAGGAAAGATATTGGGCAAGCGATTTGCGTGATGTCTGCGGACATCTGACGTGCTCATTGGATGCGGTGAAAGCGTGCAGTGCGTCGTGGCTTCAGAGGCGCCCTCCATCTTTCTTTCTCGCATGAGAGGCTTTGTCAAGTCAGCAGGAGCGGGATCTGCCACCTGTACAGTAAGTCCCCCACCCCTGCTCATGCCCTTGTCTGTCTCCTGTTCACCCCACCCCTGCTCATGCCCCGTGTCTCCCTTCTTCCCCCCCACCCCCCTGCTCATGCTCCGTGTCTCCCCTGTTCCTCCAGCCCCCCCTCACGCCATCGGCACACGGTGGCCAGCGGAGGGCCGAGGAGCGGGATCTGCCGCCTGCACACAAACTCATGTCCGTATTTTTGTCAGTCTCCCCTTCCCCTCCCACCCCCCGCTCATGCCCCGTGTGTCTCTCCCTTTCCCCCACCCCCACTCATGCCCCGTGTGTCTCTCCCCTTCCCCCCACCCCCCGCTCATGCCCCGTGTGTCTCTCCCCTCCCTCCCACCCCCGCTCATGCCCTGTGTGTCTCTCCCCTCCCCCCACCCCCTGCTCATGCCCTATGTCTCTCTCCCCTTCCCCCCACCCCCCGCTCATGCCCCGTGTGTCTCCCCTTCCCCCCACCCCCGCTCATGCCCTGTGTGTCTCTCCCCTTCCCCCCACACCGCCGCTCATTCCCCGTGTGTCTCTCCCCTTCCCCCCACCCCCCGCTCATGCCCCGTGTGTCTCTCCCCTTCCCCCCACCGCCCGCTCATGCCCCGTGTGTCTCTCCCCTCCCCCCACCCCCGCTCATGCCCCGTGTCTCTCTCAACCCACTCATGCCCGTGGTCCCTCCCCTCCCCCCACCCCCTCTCATGCCCTGTGTGACTCTCCCCTTCCCCCCACCCCCTGCTCATGCCCCGTGTGTCTCTCCCCTTCCCTCCCACTCATGCGCTGTGTCTCTCTCCCCTTCCCCCCACCCCCCGCTCATGCCCCGTGTCTCTCTCTCCTTCCCCCCACCCCCCGCTCATGCCCCGTGTGTCTCTTCCCTCCCCCCCACCCCCGCTCATGCTTCGTGTGTCTCTCATCTCTCCCCTCCCCCCAACCCCCCGCTCATGCCCCGTGTGTCTCTCCCCTCTCCCCCACCCCCTGCTCATGCCCTGTGTGTTTCTCCCCTCCCCCCACCCCCCACTCATGCCCTGTGTGTCTCTCCCGTCCCCCCCACCCCCGCTCATGCCCTGTGTTTCTCCCCTTCCCCCCCACCCACACTCATGCCATGTGTCTCCTCTGTTCCCCCACCCCGCTCATGACCTGTGTCTCCCTCCTTTCCCCTCACCCCCGCTCATGTCCCGTGTCTCCCTCCTTTCCCACCCCCACCCCCCGCTCAAGCCCTGTGTGTGCCCTTTCCCCCCCACCCCCCTCATGCGCGTGTGTGCCCTGTTTCCCCCACCCCCCCGCTCATACCCTGTGTCTCCCCTGTTCCCCCCACCCCCTGCTGATGCTCCGTATGTTCCTCCTGTTCCCCCCACCCTCCGCTCATGCCCCGTGTGTGCCCTGTTCCCCCCACCCCCGCTCATGCCCCATGTGTGCCCTGTTCCCCCCCACCCACCGCTCATGCCCCATGTGCCCTGTTTCCCCCCCACCCCCCGCTCATGCCCCATGTCTCCCTTGTGTTCCCCCCACCCCCTGCTCATGCCCTGAGTCTCCTTCATCCCCCCACCCCCGCTCATGCCCCGTGTCTCCCATCTTTCCCCCCACCCCCTCTCCTGGCCCGTGTCTCCCTTCTTCCCCCCACCCCCCGCTCATGCTCTGTATCTCTCTTCCTTCCCCCCACCCCCCGCTCATGCCCCGTGTCTTCCTTCTTCCCCGCTCATGCCCCATGTCTCCTTTCTTCCCCCCACCCCCCATTCATGCCCTGTGTCTCCCTTCTTCCCCCCCACCCCCGTTCATGCTCCGTGTCTCCCCTTTTCCTCCAGCCCCTGCTCATGCCATCGGCACATGGTGGCCAGTGGAGGGCCGAGGAGCGGGATCTGCACACAAACTCATGTCCGTGTTTTTGTCTGTCTACCCTTCCCCCCCACTGGCTGCTCATGCCCGTGTGTCTCTCCCCTTCCCCCCACCCACCACTCGTGCCCATGTGTCTCACCCCTTCCCCTCCACCCCCGCTCATGCCCCGTGTCTCTCTCCCCTTCCCCCCCACCCCCCGCTCATGCCCCGTGTCTCTCTCCCCTTCCACCGCACCCCCTGCTCATGGCCCGTATGTCTCTCATCTCCACCCCACCCCCGCTCATGCCCCGTGTTTCTCTCCCCTCCCCCCACCCCCCGCTCATGCCCTGTGTGTCTCTCCCATCCCCCCACCCCCGCTCATGCCCCATGTGTCTCTCCCCTCCCCCCACCCCCCCTCATGCCCCGTGTATCTCTCCCATCCCCCCACCCCCCGCTCATGGCCCATGTGTCTCTCCCCTTCCCCCCACCCCCGCTCATGCCCTGTGTCTCCTCTGTTCCCCCCCAAACCCACTCATGCCCTGTGTCTCCTTCCTTTCCCCCACCCCCGCTCATGTCCCATGTCTCCCTTCTTACCCACCCCCACCTCCCGCTAATGCTCGTTTGTGCCCTGTTCCCCCCCACCCCCATGCCCCGTTTGTGCCATGTTTCCCCACACCCCCCGCTCATGCCCTGTGTCTCCCCGGTTCCCCCCCACCCCCCGCTGATGCTCCGTGTGTTCCTCCCGTTCCCCCCACCCCCCGCTCATGGCCCATGTGTGCCCTGTTCCCCCCTTACCCTGCTCATGTCCCGTGTGTGCCCTGTTCCCCCCGACCCCTGCTAATGCCCAGTGTGTGCCCTGTTTCCCCCCACCCCCCGCTCATGCCCTGTGTCTCCCTTGTGTTCCCCCCACCCCCTGCTCATGCCCCGTGTCCCCCTTCTTACCCCCCACCCCCTGCTCATGCCCCGTGTCTCCCTTCTTTCCCCCCCAACCCCCGCACATGCCCTGAGTCTTCCTTCTTCCCCCCCACCCCCGCTCATGCCCCGTGTCTTCCTTCGCCCCCCCACCCCCCGTTCATGCCCCGTGTCTCCCTTCTTCCCCCCACCACCCGCTCATGCCCCTTGTCTGTCCTGTTGGAACAGGGCAGACACGGAGCATGAGCGGGGGTGGGGGCCCCACCCCCGCTCATGACCCGTGTCTTCCTTCTTCCCCCCACCCCTGTTCATGCCCCGTGTCTCCCTTCTTCCCCCCACCCCCCGCTCATGCCCCGTGTTTCCCTTCTTTTCCCCCCCACCCCCACTCATGCCCCGTGTCTCCCTCGTGTTACCCCCCACTCATGCCCCGTGTCTCTCTCCTGGTCTTCCCGACCCACCGCCCATGTCCTATTGTGTTCTCTTTATACACCCCACCTTCCCTTTCGATGGTGTCCATCTTGGTAAAAGATTTTCCTTCCTACACCGGGACGCCTGCCTGCGGCGTCCCGGTTTGGGAAGAAAAATCTTTTTTTACCACCCCGGGTTCACACTTTGAGAACCTAGGATGCTAGTAGTCTTCCTTCATTGAAAAGGACGTTATGGTTACGTTGCACTAATAAAAAACTATGAAATTCAGTAAAAAAATTGTGTTAAAGTGACTTTATGGTTAAGTTGCACTATTAAAAACCTATGAAATTCGGTAAAAAACTTTGTTAAAGGGACGTTATGGTTAAGTTGCACTACTAAAAACCTATGAAATTCAGTGAAAATACTTTGTTAAAGGGACGTTATGGGTCCAAGTAAAACCGAAAAACCCTTGAAATTTGCCAGTTATGATAAGCTAAGCAACCATAACTCGCGCCACCACCGTGCACTGCTAAGACTAACACCCACAACATCAAAGATGACATCACAAATGTCATTGATGCACATTACATATCTATTTTTTAATAGAAATACCAGTGACACTACTCCTGACGAAGGTCCCTTTAATAACTTACAGAGGACTGAAACATGTCGAGCATATGAAAATGGTTCATGTGTTTTTCCATTTATAACAGTTATATGTCAATGAATTGATGTGTGGGTTGAAGAGAAGCTAATTTGAACCTCTCTAACTATATTGATCCCTGATCAATTAGGATCGAAGCCAAGTTGAAAAGGCAGTGTTTGTCACTATTTAGAATTTGTATTTTAATACAGTGTTTTATAAATGTTGAAGTTTTTATAACTTGTATTTTTTACGATTTAATAAATTACGAATTGATTATTTCTAAAACAGTTATGTGTTTAATGTTGATAACTGTTGAATAAGAGCTATCTATCTCCTGTTTACTTAAAGTTTTCACTACCCATCTTAAGGTACAGCTTCCACCCAGGTGGTATTGATGGGATTCCCTCCTAAATTTAGTATGTCATCAGTGATGTCATCAATGACATTTGTGATGTCATCTTTGATGTCCCGGGTGTTAGTGTTAGCAGTGCACAGTGGTGTGGGCAGTTATGGTTGCCTAGGCTACCATAACTGGCGAATTTCAGGGGTTTTTCGGTTTTACTTGGAATCATAATGTGACGTTTATAAAGTTTTGTTAAGGAAATATCACAGGTTTTTAGTGGCACAACTTAACCATAATGTCCCCTTAACAAGGTTTTTTTTAGTGAATTTCACAGGTTTTTTGAAGGGGAACCTAATCATAACATTGCGTTAATAAAGTTTTTTTGCTCAATATACACTATCATCATGTGATCATGGGAGATATATTGTATAATCTGCTTACTTTATATACATGTAACATAGAACATACAGAACCCCCTTGCTCTTAATATTTGAAAGGCACGGACTGAGCGCCTGTCTAGAGACAGGCGTGGACGAGACAAACAGCACCAAAACAGTCAAGGGGTATCTGAAATTGTACTAATGTCTTACACAAAAATGTGCAACTTAGAAAAATAACACACAAAGACATTATAAGTACTAGTATATAAATAGGGAAAACTAAACGTCTGAAACAAAAACATGCATTTAATGACCATGTGAAATGAAATGGATTATACTGTTAAAAAAAATGTATGCCTCCAACGTAATTACTTCACAGAAACTCTGCAGCCAGGACCGACAGTAGACGCACGCACTAAAACCAATACAAACTACAAGAAAATAGTAAGTGACCTTCTTATATGTTTGTGTACTTTTTTTTGCTATGAGGGACAGAAGAAATTATTTTGTTTTGTTATTTTTACACAGAAATGCGCAGTACTTTGGAGTGGCTCGAGGAAAATTTCCCGCATGGGGAAATGTCCGAAGATAGCGATAATAATGGTACCCAGTGCTCTGCATATGCATATTGATGGTGAGTATTGTATGGTCATTTAAAATATATATATATTTATTTTGAACAGACCAGGAAAAAAAAGAAGAAAGGCCAACAAACGACACAGAGGAAGACAGGCTGAAAAGAATAGAACCCTGGGCGGCTTATAACTTCACTCCCCCTGGACGAATCCTCACCAAACTTTGCAAAAATAAGTATATGGCCCATTCTGAATTTTTTTGCAAAGTTTGATGAGGATTCGTCCAGGGGAGGAAAAGTTATAGGGGGGGGGGTCCCAAAACTTTTTTTTTTCCCATAGACTGAATGGGAAAAAATGTTTGCTTGCGCCTACAGCCCAAACCGCTAGACGGATTTTCACCAAATTTGGACCAGGAGCATTTGGTGAAAATCCGTCCAGTAGTTTTTTTTTTTAAATGACCAAAAAGTAGGTAAAAAAAATAAGTGATATCTGTGTTCGCTTCGCGGACACACTTCCCTGTTCGCTCTGCGAACAGGAAAGATATTGGGCAAGCGATTTGCGTGATGTCTGCGGACATCTGACGTGCTCATTGGATGCGGTGAAAGCGTGCAGTGCGTCGTGGCTTCAGAGGCGCCCTCCATCTTTCTTTCTCGCATGAGAGGCTTTGTCAAGTCAGCAGGAGCGGGATCTGCCACCTGTACAGTAAGTCCCCCACCCCTGCTCATGCCCTTGTCTGTCTCCTGTTCACCCCACCCCTGCTCATGCCCCGTGTCTCCCTTCTTCCCCCCCACCCCCCTGCTCATGCTCCGTGTCTCCCCTGTTCCTCCAGCCCCCCCTCACGCCATCGGCACACGGTGGCCAGCGGAGGGCCGAGGAGCGGGATCTGCCGCCTGCACACAAACTCATGTCCGTATTTTTGTCAGTCTCCCCTTCCCCTCCCACCCCCCGCTCATGCCCCGTGTGTCTCTCCCTTTCCCCCACCCCCACTCATGCCCCGTGTGTCTCTCCCCTTCCCCCCACCCCCCGCTCATGCCCCGTGTGTCTCTCCCCTCCCTCCCACCCCCGCTCATGCCCTGTGTGTCTCTCCCCTCCCCCCACCCCCTGCTCATGCCCTATGTCTCTCTCCCCTTCCCCCCACCCCCCGCTCATGCCCCGTGTGTCTCCCCTTCCCCCCACCCCCGCTCATGCCCTGTGTGTCTCTCCCCTTCCCCCCACACCGCCGCTCATTCCCCGTGTGTCTCTCCCCTTCCCCCCACCCCCCGCTCATGCCCCGTGTGTCTCTCCCCTTCCCCCCACCGCCCGCTCATGCCCCGTGTGTCTCTCCCCTCCCCCCACCCCCGCTCATGCCCCGTGTCTCTCTCAACCCACTCATGCCCGTGGTCCCTCCCCTCCCCCCACCCCCTCTCATGCCCTGTGTGACTCTCCCCTTCCCCCCACCCCCTGCTCATGCCCCGTGTGTCTCTCCCCTTCCCTCCCACTCATGCGCTGTGTCTCTCTCCCCTTCCCCCCACCCCCCGCTCATGCCCCGTGTCTCTCTCTCCTTCCCCCCACCCCCCGCTCATGCCCCGTGTGTCTCTTCCCTCCCCCCCACCCCCGCTCATGCTTCGTGTGTCTCTCATCTCTCCCCTCCCCCCAACCCCCCGCTCATGCCCCGTGTGTCTCTCCCCTCTCCCCCACCCCCTGCTCATGCCCTGTGTGTTTCTCCCCTCCCCCCACCCCCCACTCATGCCCTGTGTGTCTCTCCCGTCCCCCCCACCCCCGCTCATGCCCTGTGTTTCTCCCCTTCCCCCCCACCCACACTCATGCCATGTGTCTCCTCTGTTCCCCCACCCCGCTCATGACCTGTGTCTCCCTCCTTTCCCCTCACCCCCGCTCATGTCCCGTGTCTCCCTCCTTTCCCACCCCCACCCCCCGCTCAAGCCCTGTGTGTGCCCTTTCCCCCCCACCCCCCTCATGCGCGTGTGTGCCCTGTTTCCCCCACCCCCCCGCTCATACCCTGTGTCTCCCCTGTTCCCCCCACCCCCTGCTGATGCTCCGTATGTTCCTCCTGTTCCCCCCACCCTCCGCTCATGCCCCGTGTGTGCCCTGTTCCCCCCACCCCCGCTCATGCCCCATGTGTGCCCTGTTCCCCCCCACCCACCGCTCATGCCCCATGTGCCCTGTTTCCCCCCCACCCCCCGCTCATGCCCCATGTCTCCCTTGTGTTCCCCCCACCCCCTGCTCATGCCCTGAGTCTCCTTCATCCCCCCACCCCCGCTCATGCCCCGTGTCTCCCATCTTTCCCCCCACCCCCTCTCCTGGCCCGTGTCTCCCTTCTTCCCCCCACCCCCCGCTCATGCTCTGTATCTCTCTTCCTTCCCCCCACCCCCCGCTCATGCCCCGTGTCTTCCTTCTTCCCCGCTCATGCCCCATGTCTCCTTTCTTCCCCCCACCCCCCATTCATGCCCTGTGTCTCCCTTCTTCCCCCCCACCCCCGTTCATGCTCCGTGTCTCCCCTTTTCCTCCAGCCCCTGCTCATGCCATCGGCACATGGTGGCCAGTGGAGGGCCGAGGAGCGGGATCTGCACACAAACTCATGTCCGTGTTTTTGTCTGTCTACCCTTCCCCCCCACTGGCTGCTCATGCCCGTGTGTCTCTCCCCTTCCCCCCACCCACCACTCGTGCCCATGTGTCTCACCCCTTCCCCTCCACCCCCGCTCATGCCCCGTGTCTCTCTCCCCTTCCCCCCCACCCCCCGCTCATGCCCCGTGTCTCTCTCCCCTTCCACCGCACCCCCTGCTCATGGCCCGTATGTCTCTCATCTCCACCCCACCCCCGCTCATGCCCCGTGTTTCTCTCCCCTCCCCCCACCCCCCGCTCATGCCCTGTGTGTCTCTCCCATCCCCCCACCCCCGCTCATGCCCCATGTGTCTCTCCCCTCCCCCCACCCCCCCTCATGCCCCGTGTATCTCTCCCATCCCCCCACCCCCCGCTCATGGCCCATGTGTCTCTCCCCTTCCCCCCACCCCCGCTCATGCCCTGTGTCTCCTCTGTTCCCCCCCAAACCCACTCATGCCCTGTGTCTCCTTCCTTTCCCCCACCCCCGCTCATGTCCCATGTCTCCCTTCTTACCCACCCCCACCTCCCGCTAATGCTCGTTTGTGCCCTGTTCCCCCCCACCCCCATGCCCCGTTTGTGCCATGTTTCCCCACACCCCCCGCTCATGCCCTGTGTCTCCCCGGTTCCCCCCCACCCCCCGCTGATGCTCCGTGTGTTCCTCCCGTTCCCCCCACCCCCCGCTCATGGCCCATGTGTGCCCTGTTCCCCCCTTACCCTGCTCATGTCCCGTGTGTGCCCTGTTCCCCCCGACCCCTGCTAATGCCCAGTGTGTGCCCTGTTTCCCCCCACCCCCCGCTCATGCCCTGTGTCTCCCTTGTGTTCCCCCCACCCCCTGCTCATGCCCCGTGTCCCCCTTCTTACCCCCCACCCCCTGCTCATGCCCCGTGTCTCCCTTCTTTCCCCCCCAACCCCCGCACATGCCCTGAGTCTTCCTTCTTCCCCCCCACCCCCGCTCATGCCCCGTGTCTTCCTTCGCCCCCCCACCCCCCGTTCATGCCCCGTGTCTCCCTTCTTCCCCCCACCACCCGCTCATGCCCCTTGTCTGTCCTGTTGGAACAGGGCAGACACGGAGCATGAGCGGGGGTGGGGGCCCCACCCCCGCTCATGACCCGTGTCTTCCTTCTTCCCCCCACCCCTGTTCATGCCCCGTGTCTCCCTTCTTCCCCCCACCCCCCGCTCATGCCCCGTGTTTCCCTTCTTTTCCCCCCCACCCCCACTCATGCCCCGTGTCTCCCTCGTGTTACCCCCCACTCATGCCCCGTGTCTCTCTCCTGGTCTTCCCGACCCACCGCCCATGTCCTATTGTGTTCTCTTTATACACCCCACCTTCCCTTTCGATGGTGTCCATCTTGGTAAAAGATTTTCCTTCCTACACCGGGACGCCTGCCTGCGGCGTCCCGGTTTGGGAAGAAAAATCTTTTTTTACCACCCCGGGTTCACACTTTGAGAACCTAGGATGCTAGTAGTCTTCCTTCATTGAAAAGGACGTTATGGTTACGTTGCACTAATAAAAAACTATGAAATTCAGTAAAAAAATTGTGTTAAAGTGACTTTATGGTTAAGTTGCACTATTAAAAACCTATGAAATTCGGTAAAAAACTTTGTTAAAGGGACGTTATGGTTAAGTTGCACTACTAAAAACCTATGAAATTCAGTGAAAATACTTTGTTAAAGGGACGTTATGGGTCCAAGTAAAACCGAAAAACCCTTGAAATTTGCCAGTTATGATAAGCTAAGCAACCATAACTCGCGCCACCACCGTGCACTGCTAAGACTAACACCCACAACATCAAAGATGACATCACAAATGTCATTGATGCACATTACATATCTATTTTTTAATAGAAATACCAGTGACACTACTCCTGACGAAGGTCCCTTTAATAACTTACAGAGGACTGAAACATGTCGAGCATATGAAAATGGTTCATGTGTTTTTCCATTTATAACAGTTATATGTCAATGAATTGATGTGTGGGTTGAAGAGAAGCTAATTTGAACCTCTCTAACTATATTGATCCCTGATCAATTAGGATCGAAGCCAAGTTGAAAAGGCAGTGTTTGTCACTATTTAGAATTTGTATTTTAATACAGTGTTTTATAAATGTTGAAGTTTTTATAACTTGTATTTTTTACGATTTAATAAATTACGAATTGATTATTTCTAAAACAGTTATGTGTTTAATGTTGATAACTGTTGAATAAGAGCTATCTATCTCCTGTTTACTTAAAGTTTTCACTACCCATCTTAAGGTACAGCTTCCACCCAGGTGGTATTGATGGGATTCCCTCCTAAATTTAGTATGTCATCAGTGATGTCATCAATGACATTTGTGATGTCATCTTTGATGTCCCGGGTGTTAGTGTTAGCAGTGCACAGTGGTGTGGGCAGTTATGGTTGCCTAGGCTACCATAACTGGCGAATTTCAGGGGTTTTTCGGTTTTACTTGGAATCATAATGTGACGTTTATAAAGTTTTGTTAAGGAAATATCACAGGTTTTTAGTGGCACAACTTAACCATAATGTCCCCTTAACAAGGTTTTTTTTAGTGAATTTCACAGGTTTTTTGAAGGGGAACCTAATCATAACATTGCGTTAATAAAGTTTTTTTGCTCAATATACACTATCATCATGTGATCATGGGAGATATATTGTATAATCTGCTTACTTTATATACATGTAACATAGAACATACAGAACCCCCTTGCTCTTAATATTTGAAAGGCACGGACTGAGCGCCTGTCTAGAGACAGGCGTGGACGAGACAAACAGCACCAAAACAGTCAAGAGGTATCTGAAATTGTACTAATGTCTTACACAAAAATGTGCAACTTAGAAAAATAACACACAAAGACATTATAAGTACTAGTATATAAATAGGGAAAACTAAACGTCTGAAACAAAAACATGCATTTAATGACCATGTGAAATGAAATGGATTATACTGTTAAAAAAAATGTATGCCTCCAACGTAATTACTTCACAGAAACTCTGCAGCCAGGACCGACAGTAGACGCACGCACTAAAACCAATACAAACTACAAGAAAATAGTAAGTGACCTTCTTATATGTTTGTGTACTTTTTTTTGCTATGAGGGACAGAAGAAATTATTTTGTTTTGTTATTTTTACACAGAAATGCGCAGTACTTTGGAGTGGCTCGAGGAAAATTTCCCGCATGGGGAAATGTCCGAAGATAGCGATAATAATGGTACCCAGTGCTCTGCATATGCATATTGATGGTGAGTATTGTATGGTCATTTAAAATATATATATATTTATTTTGAACAGACCAGGAAAAAAAAGAAGAAAGGCCAACAAACGACACAGAGGAAGACAGGCTGAAAAGAATAGAACTGAAATTGGACACACTGAGTGACAACTTAAATAGTTTAAGGCAATTTGTGGAGGAGTTTGTGAGATGAAAAATACGTTATCACTGTCCCACGTGTAACTGCCCCCTTCTCCATTTGCTAGTGAAACATCCCCAAACCTTCAAGGAGAAAATAGACATTTTGATGAAACATACATTCCTTCTTCCCCTCACAAATCATCTCCTGACAATCAGCCCGTGTTGAACCCTAATTCCCCTATATTCGTGTCAGTATCTGCTTCCCCCGGTATTTCTGTTGATTAAAGTGTGTATGTGTTTTTAGAAAGTTTTTGTATATTTACTGTAGTCGAACTGTTTGAGGAATTTTTTTGGGGAAAAAATACTTAAAATGTTTGCAAACAGTGCGCCTGTTCAAGCTAGCCATAAACAATAGAATAAGGATGTTCTAACGCCAATACAGCTACCCGTACCAATGCCACCCAAGATGAAAGTGATTTTAGAACGCACCATCTGTGCAAGTTATGCGTACATTAACAGAATGGGACGTCCTAAGGACTTTGTACCTTTCCGTACCATTCACAAACAAGATAAAACATGTTCCTAGCACACATCAGGAGGCAGGAATGTATGTAAAAGAGCAAAGTGGAAGTGTCCTAAGGATACTATAACCGTCCGTATCGTCCGCAGCCAAAATTGAACCGTCCGTAGAACAGGCGCGGTGGTCGGCATGTTCGTAGTCAAACAAAATGGAGGTGTCCTAAGGTCCCTGGACCTGTCCGTACAATCATCAGATCATGTAGGCACATGCGCAGTACACCCATAAGTACTGCGAATAGCGCGCCTGTCCCTAACTGTACGTCTCACTTGTGTCGCAGGTTTAATTAGTTTCAGCACCCGAACACTGTCCGTATAACACTGGCGCGCATGTGCACGTTTGTTACTCTGCATTTGCTGTCCAGCGGGTAGGCATTTCCCGCGCAGATGTGTTCAGGACGTCATCACGTGACCGCACCCACGCTGAGCATGTGGACTAATTTGCGCAGTTTGTCTGCTTCCACAACATTGCAAAAGAAGTTATACAATAGAAAAGAAAGTGAGTCAAAGCTACCCTAACCAAAGACGTGACATAGGGTCACCAGGTTTTGCAGTGGAGCTAGAAGACTGCTAGCTCAATAGACAAAAAACACCTGAAAAAGTAGGATTGACGAAACAGGGTTTTTTAATTTACACTAACAGAGAATGAAACAATTTTACAATTTTACAAACTGCGCTGTAGCGCTGAAGATATGCATAATTAAGCACATTGAGGTCTGCATATTTGTAAGTTAGTAAGCAGAGTGACAAACAGTGTTTACTGCATACATTGTTGACACACAATTTTGTGTTCGTGGCTCGGTATAAATGGCTGACGGCAGTGGCTGTAAAAATGGGACAGCGCTGCTGAAACAGGTACCAAATGTCTTCAGGACAGTTTGTTCAAAACGGTTTGATGATAAGAGAGGGTTCCGTCCACCATGTACAGGTAAGTAGGTGCCTTGGTCGAGGTCTTGGTAGTCCAGCGAGTTAGACTGGGAGGCTGTCTTCAAGCGTCAGAGGCCAGGAGCGATTCTCAAGATGCGAAGATCGAGGGCGGCAGAAGCTCTTCCTCGGAGCGAGAGATGAGCTGTGTCACTGTTGTTGAGTCTCTCGCTCAGAGGAAGAGCTTCTGCCGCCGTCCATCTTCGCTTCTTGAGAATCAGCTCCTGGCCTCTGACGCTTGCAGACTTGCTTTGTTACACTAAGTTGTGCAGAATATGCATGGGAAGATTTACATAAATTCATACGCATATCAAACAACAACAAAACCAACATACATTTATTAACACCTGGTGAACTTTGCTCTCTAGATCCAGTTAATGTGTCAAGATATTTCCATCATCGTTTCATTGCTATGCTACACTTTATTTGCAATAAAACTGTTCCTCCCTCGGAGAAGTGCAACACTTCTTTTGGAGAAAAGAATACCAAGCGCGAGGAGCACCACATATTCACATGCTATTATGGATCAAAGGTGCACCTAAATTTGGTCACGACAATGATGCCACTGTTTTGCAATTCATCCACAAATATGTCACTTGTGAAATGCCTTCACAATGGACACATAGTGACCTGCATGGGCAGATTTTACAATTTCAAAGACACAAAGGTGGCAAATATTGTCATTGCAAATACAAAATCAAAGGGAAATACTACACCAAATGCCGCTTTGGTTTCCCTAGACCAGTTACAGAAAGAGGTGAAGTCAACAACTTCATGTCTTCAGTTCGACATAGTGTTAAAGGTAAATCACCTAAGAACACGTATTACATAAAAAGAAAAGAAGAATCAAAATACATCAATGATTACAATGCAATCATTGTCCTCTTATGGAAGGCAAACATAGATGTGCAGTACATTGCAGAGAATTCCACTGCTGTTGCACAATATATTACAGCCAACTTAACAAAAACAGAAAAAACAGAGCTTCAAGACCTTTTGGGATGACCTATAATCAGACAAAACACTATCTCAGAAATTGTACAGTCTAGGCTAACAATTGCTCTCTCATAGAGAATGTGGCGCCTATGAAGACGCAGATCGTTTAACTGGTACTGCTTTGTATGGAAAATCAGACAATATAGTATGGCTAAGTCTTGGTCCTGCTAAATGTAGAAAAAGAGTTCTGAAATCATATGAGGACATAGAAACACTTTCCAGAAATGATCCCAACAGCGAAAACATTTTAAAAATCAATTTACTAGACTCATACTATCTGAACAGCAGTAGGATTTTAGAAAGCATGTGTCTATACCAAATAGCTCAAAACTTTGCACACAAAAATAATATAAAACCCGTTCAAAACAAAGGCAGATATAGAGTCACAGATTGTGAAGGAAGCTTAGTGAAACTTACCAATCAAAGCTTAATTATTTATGTTAAATTGTCATTAAAAACTCCTCAACAGAAAGCACTATATTACAGGTCTCTGCTACAATTTTTTAAACCATGGAGAAAAGCGGAAGAGATACTAGATTAGTATAAATGCTGTGAAGATGCTTTCAAAGCAAATGAAAGCGCTATCACCGATGTGAACTTTACGCAGTACAAAACAATGTTGCACAATGAACAGCAACACGAAGAAGAACGTCAGGCCCAGCTAGATAAGGACTCTTGCGACAGTAGTCAACCTTCTGTAACAGGAAGCCAAGAACCACTAGGACAGCCACTAATAGCAAATGAGGCAGAAATAGCTATGACAGAATTGGAAAACACCATGTGTCACTATCAAGAAAATATAGAAGACTTAGCTGTACAACAAGCAAAACTGAACAAAGATCAGCGCACCATTTTTGAAGACGTAACAAAACAAATAGCACATGGTGTACAGCACGAAAATAAAGAATGTACCTGCCAAAATTACAAACCAATACTACTGTACATCAGTGGTGAAGCTGGGTCAGGAAAAACATTCTTAATCAAAATCATCAGCATGTTCCTTCAGCAATTGACAAACAACAAACTGTCTGCTGTTGCAACTGCCCCCACAGGTTTAGCTGCCTACAACATAGGCGCTGTCACTTTACACGGATTACTACTTCTTCCAGTAGAACACCAAAACAAATTAGACTATTACAAACTTTCTGCAGAAGCTGCAATGGAACTACGCAGAGTATTAAAGCAAATGAAAATGCTACTAATAGATAAAGTGAGCATGGTCTCCAACCTAATGTTGGCTTTGATTCACCTCAGATTGCAAGAAGTACTTAAAACAAACTACGAAGAACTCTTTGCAGGGAAACAAATTATTGTTTTTGGAGATCTTGTACAATTGACACCAGTGAAAGGTGAGCCTATTTTTAAAACCTTAGGACACTAACTCTGCCGCAAAACGGTTGGCAGCATAGGAAATATCAACCTATGGCAACATTTCCAATGCAGAGAATTAACAGAAAACATGCAGCAATCTGCAGATCTCACTTATGCCAACATCCTAAAAAATATTAGGGTTGGTGTACTATCTCAAGAAGCACAAGCAATATTGAGAAACCTGCACATTCATGCACTTTATGGCGATAATGCGTGTGCTACTGATGGTATGGAACAATTAGCGCACAAAAATATCAATTGTATGGCCTTAATGCCAACTCTTTCAAGCTGTTTCAAATTCAATGAAACAATGTTAAATAAAGAAATGCAACCAATAATGGACATTTGCACAACAGACAAACTAGACATACATGGCATGACACTACCCATGTGTGAGCAAGCCACAACAAGACTAAATAGCTTAGAAAATTCAATCTCAAATACAGCTGGGTTGGAAAAAATATAAAAAATTATCCTTAAATTGTAGAGTAATGCTTAAAGGTAACCTTGACGTAGAGCAAGGACTAGTTAATGGAGCACTGGGTACAGTTGTTGGCTTTCAATCATACCCACATGACACCAACATTCAGTTTGTCCATATTCGCTTTGACAAACTTTCAGAAGTGAAAAGAATAGGGCGCTCAACTGCTCGATTCCTGCTATTCAAAGAAATGTATGTACGTAGAGAAGAATTTTCTGATATTCCTTGCATTATAGACTATGTTTACTGTACAGCCCCCATCTCAAAGAATATCCTTTTCCAGAAATAGTAAAACGTGGTAAAAGAAAACTAATTGAAACAGAAATGCAACAGAATCTCACAGCAAATCCTTCAAAGAAAACAAAGGAAGGTAAAGCTTCCTCAAGTACCGCAAGCAAAGAAGAACCTATTAGGGAAAGTAAACTAGGACTTCTTCAAAGAAGGAAGACAAACTCTGAAAAAAGCACTCAGATACAGAACTAGCTGGTCCATTCAAATTTGCAAATGAAACTGGTGTAAGTTGCTATGCAAATGTAGCAATAAATATTCTATTGCAATTGCCACCAATTATTAACAACATTTACTTACACAGTATAGACCAATTGTATTTACAATTGTTAGTCCTTCATAGAAACGCAAAAAACAATCCTGACAACATGTACAGTGATCACGGAATAAGACAAGAATTGGACTACTGTGCTGGAATAGTGAAATTCAATATAAACTCACAAGAAGTTTCACAAGAATTTCTAATGTATTTACTACAAGTACTGGAAAACAAAAGCATACCTATAAATTAAATCTTCCAGATTTCATACATGTGGAAACATACATGCACTCTCTGTAGCAATGTGATACATGAACAAATCCCAAATGAGCGCTTTGTGTATGTATCCATACCTAATTGTAAATTCATTCCATTTCAGCGTCTTGTACAGAATGCAAACCATGGCATATTATGTACTATGTGTAATTCAGACAATCGCTCCACCTTACTAATACAAACACATAGTAAGTACATAATACTTATGCTGCTATGTTATAAAGCAGATGGTACCGAAAACAACTGCAAGCTGACTGGATTCACACAGTCAAGTGTCACTTGGAAAGAAAACCTTTACAACAGTAGGTATAATCTCCCATGCAGGAGCCACAACCAATGCAGGTCACTACACTACATACATTACAAATAAATGTGGATGGGTGGAATGTAATGATACCACCATTACTCTAAAGCAGAGATTACCAGCTAATCTTACAAATGCGTATTTAATCTTCCTGAAGCCAAAGTTTAATAACTAATGTGTACTTCTACATTACCAAAAAACGAAGTGAAAGACTACAAACAGAATACGCCATCAGGTATCTAACTCCCCAAGACGGTATAACAAGGACATGGATAAATGAATACCACACAACCGTAACAATAAATGCACAGTTAGAATATGCCAACAGGTATTTAGCTGCTGTTAAAAATCGGCAACAATGCAACAAACATAACATTAAGCAGAAAGAACAAAGAAACACTCAAAGAAAACAAAGAAATAGTTTGTAGCATAGCAAATTAAGTTTTTTTTAATCCAACAAGAATTTTTCGTCCCCAGACCCAAGGATTAGAAAAACAAACACAGAAACTGAGCACAATGCACAGTACACTGGTTTGTAAACTAAATAGGAGGGTAAAAAAAAACGGAACTGTCTATTATACTTTGTGAAAAATCTTTATAAAATGCAAACACTAACATGCTTTTCTCTTTAATCACAGAAATTTAAAAAAAAGGCTACGTTCGGCAATTACTGCAATCATGTAACACATGTGTGGATTCTGAAAAAGTTAAAGAGTAAGTATAATAGTCATTTCATACATATGTGAATGTACACACGCTAATCTGTGCCAGTAATATGGTGCAGTGCCTGCAGGCTGGGCCTAGCATCTTTGATGAACAACCTACAACCTACAGCCAAGCAAGAAACACTATAGGTCCTACCCACAACCATCACTCCATATAAAAGCCATGGTGCTTCTATTTTCACTACTTCTAAGATTAGTTTTCGGTGCATGTTCTGCAACCATGCAGCCAAGACACTACAACGTGCACACAGCCACCGCACCACACCACGCCCATGTTCACTCGTAACCTCACTGCTTATGACTTCAGTGTTGGGTGCATGGCCTTTGGCCATGCACCCAAGACTCTGGGTGCTGCCCAGAACCACCAAAGCGTTATCGCAACCATTTTGGCATCTAATTTCAGTACACATAAACTTGGTACAAAGGCCCTGCTCCCAAAATGATACACCCTCCTCACAACCACCTGAGTAATGTGTCATAGTACTAGTGTACCTATACCTGTGATATGCTGCAGTAGTTGTGCCCACAGGTTACAGACTTGGCTGTAAATCCATAGATTTCTCAATGTATGGGTATGCAGTATATAACATCCATAGTGGGTTACATCTGCAGTGCTTATAACTTTGTTCTTGGCTGCATGCCCTTCGGCCATGCACCAAAGACTCTATGTCTGGGCCACAACTACCACACCATATCATACCCATTGTGCTTTTAACAACACCACGTATGAATGTGCTGTTGGGTGCATGGCTCTTGGCCATGCACCCATTACTGCAGGCCCTCCCCACAGCCACCTGAGTGATGGTCAATATAAGGGTTTATATAGCTCTGATATGCTGCAGTGGTTGTGGCCAGGGCCTAAAGTCTTAGGTGTATGTCCATACATATTTCAATGTGTGGGTATGAAGTGGCTTATAGTTCCATGCAGCCAAGACTCTACACACTCCCCACAACCGTATGAGGGATAACGAATACTACAGGTGTACCCATTGCTGTGACATGCTGCAGTGGTTGTGGGCAGGGCCTAAAGCTTTGGAAGTATGGCTTACGGCCTACAGCCTATAGGCATGCACCCAAGAGTCTACGGCCTGCCCACAACCACCAGATACATACTCGATTGTATGGGAGTTTTGTATGAATATGATATGCTGCAGTGGTTGTGGGCAGAGTGTGCATACTTGGGTATACGGCATACAGCCTGCAGCCATACATGCAAAAGTCTATGGGCCTCATTACACAGATGGCGGAGAACCATGGCGCTGCTAGTACCATGGTTCATGCCGGTAAAATACCGGCACCGCCTTGGCGAAAAGGGGAATTACTGCCCCATTCCAAGGTTGGCGGGGCGGTAATTCCCCCTTCCACCATTGCCCTTCCCCATTCCCATTTTTGCCCCATAGGGCTCAATGGGAATGGGGAAGGCGCTAATTACGGTACCGCAAATTGCGGTACTGTAATTAGCTCCCTGGGTCCCTTTGCGGGTTGGTTTTTAACGCCTGCAAAAAGCAGGCGTTAAATCCATCAACCCGCAAAGGGACCTCGTAGTAAAGCGGTAAGGATTTACCGGTAGCAGTATTTTACCGGTACCGGTAAATCCTTACCACCATCCGTGTAATGAGGCCCTATGTCTTACCTATGTCTTACCCACAACCACCACAAAACACACGTTGGCTGATAAGTTAAGAGGTTATAACTTTTTTGTTGGGTGGATGGCCTTTGGCCATGCACCCAAGAATGCAGTACCTCCCCACAACCACCTGAGTGATGTGCAACAGTACGGGTGTGTCTATAGGTGTGTATGCAGCAGTGGATGTGGTGAGAGTATAGACTCTTACCTGTATATCCATAGATATTGCAATGTATGGGTGTGCAGTAGCTTATTACTGTCATGCTTACAACGTTGTTCTTTGGTGCATGGCCTTCGTAATGTAATAATGTAATATTGATATAATGTAATAATGATATGTACTCAATTTCAATGTTCGCTAACATCATGTGTGTCCTTAGAACAGTTTCAAGGTGCCTTTGCACAGCACTGTGTGAAATACGACCCTTACAAAACCCCTCATTTTCTGTAGGTGCAAACATTTTGAACAAGACGGGCATAGAAAATACATCATTAACACCTACCGCCTGAACAAATACAGTTTTTCACCCATCTCTTAGTCTGTGAACCTCCCCAAGCACTATGACACAGCAAAATAGTTTTCGAAATAACATGTTCCCGCTGGTTGCCGCTGGGCTGTCGGCGGATCCAAGATGTTGGCCGCATTCAAACAGTACATGCAGAACACGTCTCACTGCAGTCAATCGGCAGATACGTTGCGTGTCCACGTCCATGACGGCAGCCCCTTAGCCAATCGGTATCTTGTCCGCTGAGCGAACAGGGAAGTGTAACCGCGGAGCGGACATAGATATCACTAATTTTTAGAGACCTCCTTTATGGTTATTTTAAAGAAAAGTACTGCATGGATTGACACCAAATTTACAAAAGCACGCTTTCGGGACCAAGCCCCTGCCCCAGCCGCAAATTTGGTGAAAATCCGTCCAGCGGTTTAGACTGTAGGCGTGCGCAAAGTTTTTCCCTTATTCAGTCTATGGGAAAAAAAGACGTTTTGGGACCTATCCTATAACCTTTCCCCCCCTGGACCAAACATCATCAAACTTTGCAAATGCAAAAAAAATTCAGAGCGGCCCATATACTTTTTTTGCAAAGTTTGATGAGGATTCGTCCAGGGGGAGCAGAGTTATAGGCCGCCCAAAAAGTGTTCTTCCTATGGAAACAGCAACTTAACCATAACTACACGGCCACTACCGTGGCCGTGTAATATATATATATATATATATATTCTACATTGTTGGTAGAGACGTATAGGTTTAATATCATTTATATTGTGGCAATAATTCACAAGCTGTGACTTGATGATAGTTTCTGCTAGATGTTCTACACATTTTTCTGTACGTTCACATATTTCTAAATCTGTATATTAATAAACATATATTGGGACAGATTTTCTATCTCTGCAGTTGATGAGATGTGCTAGCGTATCTCATCACTTGCACCAAAATAAGGAGCATGTCCATTTTTAAGGGGCATCTCAATCAATGTATCTAACATGTACTTTTTCGTCGTTTTTTTTTATATGCGTGCATATCAGAACAACATTTCTGCACATTTAAAAGTGCATCCTGAATTCACAAACGGGATGCACTTTTAATGTGGAGAGCCACCCCCCTGTGCCTATTGATAGAGGCACCTTTGGAGGCACACATCATGATAGGGTAATTTATAACCCTGTCATGATTCTTTCTTTAAGTGTACCTGCTGCGGTTTGTATTCGAGTATTTCAGAGACATACCGTCTGAGGACCCATCTCTGTAAACAGCATAGTTGCTGGGAGCCTGTCATCGATTAGTGTCAGGAGCGTATGCAAGGCAGTGGGACAGGGCATCTTTGTGCCAGTGTCTACACCCTCCAGAAATTCAAAACTCATCTTTGAGCACAAGGTGACACCTGCATTTCTTAAAGCAGCACACATGTGAAGAGTGCATTCTCTGTGCTGTTGCGAGTTTTGAGAGTTTTGAGAATCTGGCCCATATCCATAGTGTTTATTTTAAAGATGTGATTAACCTGCCCATAACCATAAAGGCCTGTACCTACGGGCACAATATACATAGCGTATATGCTTGCCTATTGTATTCTAATGCTGTGCGTTCAATGCTTGCATCACTTTCTCATTCAAATCTAATTTAGAATGGAGTATCTTGCCCTCTCTGTTGTTGCATGGTATTAACACATTTTCAAGTGATGTTTTCAGGCAACACACTGTCTGTATTTCGTATTGGCCAAGCCATTTATTCTGGTAAAAGGCCCATTCCTTTCAAGAAATCCATTAGTGGGTGAAGGAGAGACCATCCTTGAAACATGCATTTTTTTCTGTTTGAAATCGGGATTTTCACTTAACAATTATTACATATTACAGTTTTTGTCAAACATCTTACCCATATCTTCATGATAATTAAATGTTCACAAAAGGGGGAGCAGGGAACTCAGAGATTGGTTTGGAATGAACCATACAGGGCCCTATTAACCACAGTTACAATAACAGTTAGTGGGGAAATATTACACATGACGTTTAAGCTAATGTTGAATAGCCCTCGCCATACTAATTCCAGCCATATATATTACATGGACGCAGTAGCGTCCATGTAGTTATGGTTAAGTTGGTGTTTCCATAGGAAGAACATTTTTTGGGTGGCTTATAACTTCGCTCCCCCTGGACAAATCCTCACCAAACTTTGCAAAAAAAGTATATGGCCCACTCTGAATTGTTTTGCAAAGTTTGGAGAGGTTTTGTCCGGGGGGCAAAGTTATAGGGGGTTCCGAAAACTTTTTTTTTTCCCGTAGACATAATGGGAAAACAATGTGCGCACGCTAACAGCCCAAACCGCTGGACGGATTTACACCAAATTTGCAGCATGAGCGGGGATTGGTCCCGAAAGCGTGCTTTTGCACATTTGGTGTAAATCCGTCCAGCAGTTTTTTTTAAAAATGACCAAAATGTAAGGCAAAAAAATTAGTGATATCTCTGTTCGCTCCGCGGACAGTGCCCTGATTGGCTGAGCGGCTTGCACGATGTCCGCGGACATCCAACATGTTCACTGATAGGACGGCGTGGGGCGTGGAGCGCGTCAGATTTTTGGTGGCACCCGCCATCTTGCATTCGCGGACGACTGCGGACAGCGAGGTGAAACTTGGTTTAAAAATTGTATTTAGTGGAGTGTGTTGGTGTGTAAAAGGGTTTCGGGCGGGTGGGGGAGTATGAGATAGGTGCAATGTTGTATTTTGTTTTGTGCTAGACGCTTTTGTTGTATTCGATTTGTCTGCAGAAAACACGGCTGTTCTGAAATGTTCGTAAATAAACAGAATGGAATCGGTGTCAAGTTGAAAGTGTTCTAAGAAGACATGTGGGGTCCTGGAATGTTCGCAGGGGGTGTCCTGAAGACGTTGTCTGTATTATTCATTGTCAAGCTGAAAGTGTTCTAAGAACACTCGCGGTGTCCTGAAATGTTTGTACATAAAGAAAATGGGGGTGTCCTGATGACGCTGTCCGTATCATCCTCTGGCAAGTTGAATGTGTTCTAGGAACTTCCTAGTGTCTGCGGACATTAAAATGGTTCAAATGCTTGAATCTATGGGTGTAATATGCTGCGGTGGTTGTGGCCAGGGTATAGAATGCTGGGTGCATGGCCATTTGGCCATGCACCCAACACTCTATGCCGAGGCCACAACCAACGCAGCATATCACACTCATAGTGGCTTATAACTTTGGGTCAAAAACAAATTTATAAGGAACAATGTTATAAGCCAGTATGGGTGTGATAAGCTGTGATGGTTGTATTCATCATGTTATACTTACTATTTAGTTTAGTAACGGGAGTCCATGTTTTTCTTGTTCATTTCTGTGATAAAAGAAAATAGCAATGTTAGTATTAGTATTTTATAAAGACTTATTACATTGTACAATCACATTTTTTTCTTTGTTTTGACTCTCATATTTAGTAGATGACAAACCAGAGTACTGTGCAATTTGCTCAGTTTCTGTGTTTGTTGCTAAAATCATTGGGACTGTGGGAGAAAAAAAAATCCATGTTGGATTAAAAAAAAACCTTTTTCTATTATGCTACAGTTTATTTGTTTGTTTGTTTTCAGTGTTTACTTGTTGTTTCTGGCTAATGCTTTATACATTGGATTGTTCCAGTTTTTGGGAGCAGTAAGATATAAGGTATTTGTTTGGATATTGTAACATTTTGGAGCAGTTAGATACCAGTAGGCGTATTCTAACTGTTTATTTTTTTTATATAATTTTGTGGTATTGCTTTATCTATTTGGATATTTCAAAATTGTTGGACAGTTAGATACCAATTGGCGTATTCTATCTGTCTATTTTTTGCTCTTATTTGGATATTTCTAAAGTTTGGGACAGTTAGATACCAATTGGCGTATTCTAACTGTCTATTGTTTGCTCTATTTGAGTGGTATTAATTTATCTGATTAGTTGTTGTAGCATCTTTGGGCAGTTAGATAGCTTTTGGAATATTGTGACAGTTTATATTTTTTTACTACAAGTGTACTTAAGGTTGAAGTACAGTTTAGTTATCAAATTTTGGTTTTAAGAACATTAAATAAGTGTTTGTAAGATTTGCTGGTAATCTCTGCTTTAGAGTAATGGTACTATCATTACATTCAAACCATCTACATTTCTTTTTTATTTATGCAGTGCAGTGCCCTGAGTTGGTTGTGGCTCCTGCGTGGTAGATTATACCTATTGTTGTGAAGGTTTTCCTACCAAGTGATATTTGTGTGAATCCAGTCAGCTTGCAGTTCTTTTTGGTACCATCTGCATTGTAACGTAGAAGCATTAGTATTACGTATTTACTATGTGTTTGTATTACTAACGTGGAGCGATTATCTGAATTGCAGCTCGAACATAATCTACTGTGGTTTGCATTTTGTACAAGTTGCTGAAATGGAATGGATTCACAATTAGGTATTGTTATATACACAAAGCGCTCATTGGGGATTTGTTCTTGTGTCACATTGTTGCAGAGAGTGCATGTATGTTTCCACATGTATGAAATTGGGAAGATTTCATGTATAGGTATGTTTTTGTTTTCCAGTACGAATAGTAAGTGCATTAGACATTCTTGTGGATCTTCCTGTGAGTTTATAGTGAATTTCACCATTCCAGCACAGTAGTCCAATTGTTGTCTTATTCCATAAACACTATACGTGTTGTCAGGATTGTTTGTTGCATTTCTGTGAATTACTAACATTTGCAAACACAATGGGCCTGTACTGTGTAAGTAAATGTTCTCAACAATTGGTTGTAATTGAAATAGAATATTCATTGCTACATTTACGTAGCAACTTACACCAACTATATTTGAGAGTTTAAATGGACCAAGTAGTTCTGTATCTGACGGCTTTTTTTGGGGTGTGTCTTCCTTCTTTGAAGAAGTACCTGGTTTACTTTCCCTAATTGATTCTTTTTTCTTGTGGCACTTGATGAAGTATTACTTTCTTTTACTCTCTTTGGAGGATTTGCAGTGACATCCTGTTGCTTTTCTGTTTGATTTATTTTTCTTTTATAATGTTTTACTTTTTGTGGAACAGAATATGTGTTTAGATGCGGATTATATAGTGAACAAAGGCTATTGTATTCTAAAATGCAAGGAATATCAGTGTTTATTTTACTTGCATCAAAGTTGATTAGAAATAGACCCTCAAGTGTACGTAAGCGTGATAGTGCTACGTAGCTCATGCCTCCTTTAAAGACTGTGTTACCAATGTCTATCATTGCTTTGTCTAGGATAAGGCCTTGTGATTTATGAATGGTGACTGCGTATGCAAGAGTTAGAGAAAATTGTTCTCTGCGTACATACATGTCTTTGAAGAGAAGGAATCGAGCTGTTGAGCGTCCTATTCTTTTTACTTCTGAAAGTTTGTCAAAAAATATATTGACAAACTGAATTTTGTTGTCACGTGGGTATGTTTGAAAGCCAACAACTGTACCCAGTGCTCCATTAACTAGCCCTTGGTCCACGTCAAGTTTACGTTTCAGCATTGCTCTGCAATTTAATGATAATTTTAATATCTTTTCCAAGCCTGCTGTGTTTGAGATTGATTTGTTTAAACTATTTAGTCTTGTTGTGGCTTGGTCACACATGGGTAGTGTCATTCCATGTACATCTAGTTTGTCTGTGGCGCTAATTTCCATTATTGGTTGCATTTCTTTACTTAACATTATTTCATTGAATTTGAAACAGCTTGCAAGAGTTGGCATTAAGGCCATACAATTGACATTTTTGTGGGCTAATTGTTCCATAACATCTGTAGCACATGCATTATCACCATAAAGTGCATGAATGTGCCGGGTTTTCAATATTGCTTCTGCTTCTTTAGAAAGCATACCAACTCTGATACTTTTTCAGATGTTGGCATAAGTGAGATCTGCAGATTGGCGCATGTTTTCTGTTAATTCTCTGTATTGGAAATGTTGCCAAAGGTTGACATTTCCAATGCTGCCAACAGTTTTACAGCAGAGTTTGTGTCCTAATGTTTTAAACATAGGCTCCCTTTTTACTGGTGTCAATTGAAGAAGATCTCCAAAAACAATAATGTGTTTTCCTGCAAAGAGCTCTTCATAGTTTGTTTTGAGTACTTCTTGTAATCTGAGGTGAATCAAACACAACATTAGTTTGGACACCATGCTCACTTCATCTATTAGTAGCATGTTCATTTGTTTCAATACTCTGCGTAGTTCCATTGCAGCTTCTGCAGAAAGTTTGTAATAATCTAATTTGTTTTGCTGTTCTACTGGCAGGAGTAGTAATCGGTGTAAAGTGACACCACCTATGTTGTAGGCAGCTAAACCTGTGGGCGCAGTGACAACAGCTGACAGTTTGTTGTTTGTCAATTGTAGAAGGAACTTACTGATGATTTTGATTAGGAATGTTTTGCCAGAACCAGCTTCACCATTAACATAAAATAGTATAGATTTGTAATTTTGACAGGTGCTTTCTTTGTTTTCATGTGTACACCATGTGCAATTTGTTTTGTTACTTCTTGAAAAATGCTACGTTGCTCATTGTTTAGCTTTGATTGTAGTATAGTTAAGTCTTCTTTTTCTTCATACTGACACATGGTTTTTTCTACTTCTATCATAGCTATTTCTGCCTCATTTGTTGTTAGTGGGTCTCCCAGTGGTTCTTGGCTTCCTGTGATAGAAGGTTGACTACTGTCAGGAGTGTCCTTATCTAGTTGGGCCTGGAGTTCTTGTTCGTGTTGTTGTTCATTGTGTAACATTGTTTTGTACTGTGCAAAGTTTACATCAGTTATACTGCTTTCATTTGCTTTGAAAGCGTTTTCATATGAGTCATAGTTATCTAGTATTTCTTCTTCTTTTCTCCATGGTTTAAAGAGTTGTAGCAGGGACATGTAATATACTTCTTTATGTTGATGAGTCTTTAATGACAATTTGATATGATTAATTAAATTTGGTTTGGTGAGTTTTACTAAGCTGCATTCACAGTTTGTCACTTTGTATTTACGGTTTTGTTCATCAGGTTTTATATTATTTTTGTATGTATAGTTTTGGGCAATGTGGTATAGGCTCATGGTTTCCAAAGTGGTACTCCTGTTTGGGAAGTATGTGTCCAATAAATTGTTTTTTAAAATGTCTTAGCTGTTGGGATCTTGTTTGCTATTGTTTCTATATCTTCGTATGATTTTAGAACTCTTTTTCTAGATTTAGCTGGACCAAGACTTAGCCATACTATATTTGCAGATTTACCATACAATGCAGTACCAGTAAATTGATCAGCTGCTTCATAGGATCCCCATTCTCTATGGGACAGCATTTTTATGCCCAAGCTGTATAATTTCTGAGACACTGTTTTATATGATGACAGGTCATTCCAGAGGTCTTGGAGCTCTGTGTTTTCTGATTTGGTTAAGAATGCTGTGACATATCGTGCAACTGCAGTAGAATTGTCTGCAATGTACTGCACGTCTATGTTTGCATTCCATAAGTGGGCAATGATTGCATTGTAATCATTGATATATTTTTCTTCTTCTTTTCTTTTTATGCAATATGTATTTTTAGGTGACTTACCTTTAACACTATGTCTAACTGAAGAAATGAGATTGTTCACTTGACCTGTATTTGTAACTGGTCTAGGGAAACCAAATCGGCATTTGGTGTAGTATTTCCCTTTGTTTTGTATTTGCGACGACAATATTTACCACATTTGTGTCTTTGGTATTGTAACATTTTTGCATGAAGATCACTATTTGCGGATTCTGATGGAATTTCACAAGTGACATATTTTTCAATAAACTGTAAAACAGTGGCATCACTGTCTTGACCAAATTTAGGAGTATCTTTAATCCATAAAAGCATGTGGACATGTGGTGCTCCTCTGGCTTGGTATTCTTTTCTCCAAAAGAAGTGTTGCACTTCTCCAAGGGGAGGAACAGTTTTGTTACAAATAAAATGTTACATAGCAATGAAGAGATGGTGAAAATATCTTGAAACATTAACAGGATCCTGTGAACAAAGCTCTCCAGGTGTTAGTATATCTATGTTTGTTTTGTTTTCGTTTGATATGCGTAGGAAAGCCTGTACATCTTCCCATGCATATTCTGCACAACTTAATGTAACAAACCAAGTGGGTGGGCCAAGGTTTCTGATCATACAACGTACATCTCCATGACGTTGAAACCAGTACTCTTTAGTACCACGCATATTTGCTAATAGATTTGTAAGATTTGCTTGTAAAACCTCATCTTTTTGTTGAACTTTTTGTAATAATTGTAGCTGTCATATTTTGAAAGTGTGATCCTGATTTTAATATGTGTGCAACTCCTTAACATAAAGTTGCTAGTTCACTTTCAAAGATTGGGTGGAATATGTATTCCACATTTTGTTGAAATCTGGGATCTTCAGAATACATTCGTAATGAGCGATATTCTGATGTTGATATTTGAATAGGTCTATCATCGTATCTTCCTCCTTTGCCAGTAGGAAAGAGTAGAGGAAAAGCATGTGCTTCTATACTTTTTTCCCATTTGCTGATTGGTGATCCTTTTGTTTGACACATTTGGTACGTTTCCAGTGCTTCTTCTATGGTGTCATTAGAGTGCAATGGATGAATTGTATAATGGTCTAAAGTGTTTGATATTGTTGCAGGATCTACGAGCTCAAATTGACCAGCTTCTTGTGTCTCTTGAATTATTTCAGTTGTAGTTTTCTTAAATATTAATTTCTTTGAAATATTCATTATTATCTTTAAGATATTGCAGGGCTTCTCTAACTTTATGTAAATCTACCAGTTGTTGCCAAATGTTTTGTCTTTTGTAGGTACTCCATTTATCAAGATAATTAAAGATTGCTGCATTGGACGTTGCCCTCCTAGAGTGTGCACATTTTCTTTTAGATCTAATAGTAAATACACTACGTTTCCACAAATACCTTTTACTAATTCAGAGGGAGGTAATTTTGCAGTTTTTGGTTGAAGGCGTATTATTGCTTGAAATGGGTGCACTGTTTGAATTATGATGCTCTCATATAAATTAAGTTGTTGAAGGGGTTTTAGTAGTGGATATAATTCCAAGTTATTTGTGATAGCACATGAAGGAGTTTGGTTGTTGTCAAGTTTTGTAGTGCAGTAACTGCAAAGTATTATACTTGCATGATGTGTTGATATCCTTTTGATATCATGGAAGCATGTTTTGCAAGTAGGTCCTGTAATGCAGGCCAATGAATGTCCTTGTAGTCCTGTGTACTTGCGTACTGGACAAGCATCCATATTTTGCAGTAGTTTAATTTTGATTTTGTCTTTGCTTTTCACATATTGATTGAGCAATTGGCGTAAAGACTTGAACATTTTTTTGGGAATATAACACATTGACGTGCATCGCCATTTGTACACTAGATGTGCTGATTCAGTTGAATGGAGGGGTAAATCTATGTTTTCAGGGAATATTTTTGTAAGGAGTACTTCTTGTTCCATTATGGTATTATTCACTTTTTCATAACCTCGACCACTGCTATGTATGGCAATTGTATTTGTTTGCTTTTGTTTGTAGGCTTCTTCATTAAAGTAAGGTTCTGTGCTTGTAGTGTGACTCCATTCACCTCCAGAAATATTTAAGAAGTTATTTCTGTTGACATTTTGTTTATTGAGAAGTCTTTTTTGTAATTTAGTTATTAGTTTTGTTAGTGGTTTCATTCTGTTTAACACTAAAATAAATAACTTTCTTTTGAGAAGAAGTGAACTGTCTATCAACGATTCTAAGATTGCTTTCCTACGATAGGTTTGAAGTGTTGAACCTGGTTTCTCTCCTGTTTTTATAAGATTTTGAAGGACTTTGTGACGGAGCATTTTGGCTAAAATACTTTTCTTGGTATGCTTACTTTGTACTATATCAAGATTTATAGAATAAGTTTTATTTGTAGTGAAAGTTGATTTTCTGTTAATTGTTTTTTGGGTTGTTTTACTTTTTGATAGTGGAGGCAAAGTTTTTGTACTAGAAACTTCTTCTGTTCACTACATGACTGTATTAGCTGTTGTGTTTCAACTTTTTTTTACAAATTCTGCTGTAGATGGATATTTATGTTGGAGACTTTTCATTTGCTCTACTTCTGTGTTCCTTTCTACGGAGTTGCTTTTTGGTAGGCATGCTTTAGGGTCTGTTGAAAAAAATCCAGAAGGTATGGGTTGGGGTGTTCTGCGGGTTTGAGTGAGATGATAAAGATTTATGTAATGGTCTGTGATTGTGCATTGGGAAGTACAACTACTAGGGATGACATAAAAAATTAAGCCAGTGGTGTGGAGAAGTATAAATATTATATCTAAAGCTATACAATTAAAACAGTTGTTTCTTCTACAACATCGAAATTCTAGTGGCTGAGTTGGGTAATTTGTGTGGCGAAAAATATGAATTTGTTGGCCATTCTGCCAGTAAATCACTGTTTAAGACGGGAGGATTTTTGGTCAGAATGGTGAAGAATCTCTATTATTAGACACAGAAGTAGCATGAATTAACATTAGAGTGTGTTTGAGTAATAAATCAAATATTATGGTAACAATCTACTTACTTTTTTTCTAAAATGAGCAGTTTGTTTCTTAGTTGTTCTTTGTAATTCAAATGCGGCTGCTTATTTTCAGGAGAATGGTCTTCACTGCAATTGTAAAAGAAAGAAATTAGTAATTTGGTTTGTATATAGCACTGTTTTTAATTTAGACATAGATTTTTTAAAATTGAAATGCTCAGCGCCTTCCTCAAAACCATTAAAACTATCTTATGACTAACTGTAGGAAAGAAAATATCTTTACTATGGCTTGTCAAAATCATAATGTACCACTGTATACCACTATTCCTGTAACAAAGCTTTTCCATGTAGTAGTGAGTCCATGTGATAGCCTGCTTTTCCATGTAAGAGGGAGTCAATGTCATAGCCTGCTTGTCCTATATAAATGTAAGTAATAATATAAACTAAAAAAATTAAAACCAAGTATGTGTTTGTACAAATATTATTCTTTGAGATTTGATGATAGAGTGTGCATGTAACTTAGTTTCATCATATGTAGTCTATATATTTTATTTCAAATATGTTAGTTTAACATTATTTGCGTGTGTGTGTACGAAGAAATTAAACGTAAGTCACAGGTCATTTTAGGAGAATGAAAAAATGATCGTAGATTCATTTTACAGATTATGGGCCTAATTACACGGTAGGCAGAAAGGGTTTACTGGTACCGGTATTTTACCGGTACCGGTAAATCCTTACTGCCTTACTACGAGGTCCCTTTGCGGGTTGCGGATTTTAACGCCTGCTTTTTGCAGTCGTTAAAAACCAACCCGCAAAGGGACCCAGGGAGCTAGTTACGGTACCGCAATTTGCGGTGCCATAATTAGCACCTTCCGCATTCCCATTATGCCCTACGGGGCAAAAATGGGAATGTGGAAGGGCAATGGTGGAAGGGGGAATTACCGCCCCGCCAACTTTGGAATGGGGCGGTAATTCCCCTTTCCACCAAGGCGGTGCCGGTATTTTACCGGCATGAACCATGGCGCTAATTGTGCCATGGTTCTCCGCCTACCGTGTAATGAGGCCCAATACAAGATAAAAGTCGCTTAGAAAATGTGTTCATGTACTGTATAGAAAATATGCATGCCTGTAGTTTGTGTTCATGCATATGGATATGGACGAAGCTGCAAGTAGAAATCTTGGAGACTTGTCTAGTATTTCTCGTAGATCGTGCTTGCCAATGGTATGAGACTTGTAGTCTGAGAGATTCACCGTACATTTGCAGTGCTGATCTATGATGATGCAGTTACATGTAGAGGTCTTGGATTTGATTGGTGGATGGTCATGTGATTTCTTAGCTATATCCAATGAGGGAATGGCACAGAGAGTGAAGTGGAAATGGTAGAAGGGCTGTCCATGTTACGATATGTTCGCGGACTTGGCGGTAGTCCTTGGTGTTAGTCTTAGCAGTGCACGGTGGTGGCGCGAGTTATGGTTGCTTAGCTTACCATAACTGGCGAATTTCAAGGGTTTTTCGGTTTTACTTGGAACCATAACGTCCCTTTAACAAAGTTTGTTCACTGAATTTCATAGGTTTTTAGTAGCGCAACTTAACCATAACGTCCCTTTAACAACGTTTTTTTCACTGAATTTCATAGGTTTTTAGTAGCGCAACTTAACCATAGCGTCCCTTTAACAAAGTTTTTTCACTGAATTTCATAGTTTTTTAGTAGCACAACTTAACAATAATGACTTTGACTTTATATACATGTCATATGGAACTGACTAGATCTCTTCTTATGAACTTGATGTCCGCGAACTTATTTAATGTTCGCGGACATGTTCGGAGAACAGTACCACTACCTAAAAACTGTGGGGGTGGGGAGATGGGGGGGTATGTTTGATTGTTATATCATAATATAGGAACATTTAACAAATTCAAAAAGCAGCACACAAACACATTATATATAGTAATACATAAGAAATGTAACCCATATATGTAACACACTAACCATTCATTTAAATACAATATGTTCTGAAATGGAATATACCACAAGAAGATAAATTGGCTTCCAACATAATTACCTCACAGACACAACAGAACTGAGAACAAGACCAGACCCACTGAATACATAGGACTTATTTTACCAGAAATATTAAGTGTTCTTCATTTTACTCATATATTTATAAACTTTCTGTATTAGATGAAACAATATATTATCTTTTTTTTTCTCGCAGAAATATCTAGTACTCTGGAATGGCTAGAGGACAATTTCCCACATGAAGAAATGTCACAAGATAGTGAAACTAATGGTAAACACTTTATAATATAAACCATTTATTTATTATTTTTTTTATATACATTTAACATATATATTATTTTTTTGTACAGAGCATACCAGAATAGAAAAAACTTCAGAAAACCCTGTTATGGATAACAGTCTTCACAATATAGAAGAAAAAATTGATGTATTGTTGGCTAATTTTAATAATTTAAAAACTTTTGTAGAAAATCATTTCAAACCAAAACCCTCGTACCATTGCCCCACATGTACTTGTCCCTCCTCACCATATCCCAGTCAATTATCCCCAAACCCTCTCCATAATCCAAAATGTGTTGATGAGATTTCCATCCCTTTTTCACCTAATGTTGAAACCCCAAATTCTCCTGTTTTTGTTTCTGTTTCTGCCTCACCTTCTCTGTCATAAATTATTAATATATGTTAAATAAAGTTACATTTTTATATTGCATTGTGAATAGTTTCCGTTTTTTTTTAAAAAACAATAAAAGTGTCCGCTGACAGTGCGAGTGTTCTGAAATGTTCGTACATAAACGAAAATGGAGGTGTCCTGAAGAACACCACACCTGTTCGTACTTTTCGCTAGCAAGTTGAAACTGTTCTAAGAACACACGTGGTGTGCTGAAATGTTCGTAAAGAAACCAAAATCAAAGTGTTCTAAAGAACACTATATCTGTCCGTAATGTTCGCTATCAACTTAAAACTGTCCTAAGAACACAATTGGTGTCCTGAAATGTTCGTAAATAAACGAAAATGATGTGTCCTGAACAACAGTACAACTGTTCGTAGTGTTCGCTAGCAACATGAAACTGTACTAAGAACACACGTGGTGTACTGAATTGTTCGACAAAAATTAAAGTGTCCTAAAGAACACTACACCTGTCCGGTACTGTTCGCTAGCAAGTTCAAACTGTTCTAAGAACGCTATTGGTGTCCTGAAATGTTCGTATGTAAACGAAAATGGAGGTGTCCTGAAGAACACTATACCTGTTTGTAGTGTTCGCTACCCAATTGAAACTGTTCTAAGAACACAATTGGTGTCCTGAAATGTTTGTACATAAACTAAATTATACGTGTCCTGAAGAACACTATATCTGTCCTTACTGTTCGCTACCAAGTAGGGGTTTTGGTAGTGGATATAATTCCAAGTTATTTGTGATAGCACATGAAGGAGTTTGGTTGTTGTCAAGTTTTGTAGTGCAGTAACTGCAAAGTATTATACTTGCATGATGTGTTGATATCCTTTTGATATCATGGAAGCATGTTTTGCAAGTAGGTCCTGTAATGCAGGCCAATGAATGTCCTTGTAGTCCTGTGTACTTGCGTACTGGACAAGCATCCATATTTTGCAGTAGTTTAATTTTGATTTTGTCTTTGCTTTTCACATATTGATTGAGCAATTGGCGTAAAGACTTGAACATTTTTTTGGGAATGTAACACATTGACGTGCATCGCCATTTGTACACTAGATGTTCTGATTCAGTTGAATGGAGGGGTAAATCTATGTTTTCAGGGAATATTTTTGTAAGGAGTACTTCTTGTTACATTATGGTATTATTCACTTTTTCATAACCTCGACCACTGCTATGTATGGCAATTGTATTCGTTTGCTTTTGTTTGTAGGCTTCTTCATTAAAGTAAGGTTCTGTGCTTGTAGTGTGACTCCATTCACCTCCAGAAATATTTAAGACGTTATTTCTGTTGACATTTTGTTTATTGAGAAGTCTTTTTTGTAATTTAGTTATTAGTTTTGTTAGTGGTTTCATTCTGTTTAACACTAAAATAAATAACTTTCTTTTGAGAAGAAGTGAACTGTCTATCAACGATTCTAAGATTGCTTTCCTACGATAGGTTTGAAGTGTTGAACCTGGTTTCTCTCCTGTTTTTATAAGATTTTGAAGGACTTTGTGACGGAACATTTTGGCTAAAATACTTTTCTTGGTATGCTTACTTTGTACTATATCAAGATTTATAGAATAAGTTTTATTTGTAGTGAAAGTTGATTTTCTGTTAATTGTTTTTGGGTTGTTTTACTTTTTGATAGTGGAGGCAAAGTTTTTGTACTAGAAACTTCTTCTGTTTCACTACATGACTGTATTAGCTGTTGTGTTTCAACTTTTTTTTACAAATTCTGCTGTAGATGGATGTTTATGTTGGAGACTTTTCATTTGCTCTACTTCTGTGTTCCTTTCTACGGAGTTGCTTTTTGGTAGGCATGCTTTAGGGTCTGTTGAAAAAAATCCAGAAGGTATGGGTTGGGGTGTTCTGCGGGTTTGAGTGAGATGATAAAGATTTATGTAATGGTGTGTGATTGTGCATTGGGAAGTACAACTACTAGGGATGACAGAAAAAATTAAGCCAGTGGTGTGGAGAAGTATAAATATTATATCTAAAGCTATACAATTAAAACAGTTGTTTCTTCTACAACATCTAAATTCTAGTGGCTGAGTTGGGTAATTTGTGTGGCGAAAAATATGAATTTGTTGGCCATTCTGCCAGTAAATCACTGTTTAAGACGGGAGGATTTTTGGTCAGAATGGTGAAGAATCTCTATTATTAGACACAGAAGTAGCATGAATTAACATTAGAGTGTGTTTGAGTAATAAATCAAATATTATGGTAACAATCTACTTACTTTTTTTCTAAAATGAGCAGTTTGTTTCTTAGTTGTTCTTTGTAATTCAAATTCGGCTGCTTATTTTCAGGAGAATGGTCTCCACTGCAATTGTAAAAGAAAGAAATTAGTAATTTGGTTTGTATATAGCACTGTTTTTAATTTAGACAAAGATTTTTTTAAAATTGAAATGCTCAGCGCCTTCCTCAAAACCATTAAAACTATCTTATGACTAACTGTAGGAAAGAAAATATCTTTACTATGGCTTGTCAAAATCATAATGTACCACTGTATACCACTATTCCTGTAACAAAGCTTTTCCATGTAGTAGTGAGTCCATGTGATAGCCTGCTTTTCCATGTAAGAGGGAGTCAATGTCATAGCCTGCTTGTCCTATATAAATGTAAGTAATAATATAAACTAAAAAAATTAAAACCAAGTATGTGTTTGTACAAATATTATTCTTTGAGATTTGATGATAGAGTGTGCATGTAACTTAGTTTCATCATATGTAGTCTATATATTTTATTTCAAATATGTTAGTTTAACATTATTTGCGTGTGTGTGTACGAAGAAATTAAACGTAGGTCACAGTTCATTTTAGGAGAATGAAAAAATGATAGTAGATTCATTTTACAGATTATGGGCCTAATTACACGGTAGGCAGAAAGGGTTTACTGGTACCGGTATTTTACCGGTACCGGTAAATCCTTACTGCCTTACTACGAGGTCCCATTTGCGGGTTGCGGATTTTAACGCCTGCTTTTTGCAGTCGTTAAAAACCAACCCGCAAAGGGACCCAGGGAGCTAGTTACGGTACCGCAATTTGCGGTGCCATAATTAGCACCTTCCGCATTCCCATTATGCCCTACGGGGCAAAAATGGGAATGTGGAAGGGCAATGGTGGAAGGGGGAATTACCGCCCCGCCAACTTTGGAATGGGGCGGTAATTCCCCTTTCCACCAAGGCGGTGCCGGTATTTTACCGGCATGAACCATGGCGCTAATTGTGCCATGGTTCTCCGCCTACCGTGTAATGAGGCCCAATACAAGATAAAAGTCGCTTAGAAAATGTGTTCATGTACTGTATAGAAAATATGCATGCCTGTAGTTTGTGTTCATGCATATGGATATGGACGAAGCTGCAAGTAGAAATCTTGGAGACTTGTCTAGTATTTCTCGTAGATCGTGCTTGCCAATGGTATGAGACTTGTAGTCTGAGAGATTCACCGTACATTTGCAGTGCTGATCTATGATGATGCAGTTACATGTAGAGGTCTTGGATTTGATTGGTGGATGGTCATGTGATTTCTTAGCTATATCCAATGAGGGAATGGCACAGAGAGTGAAGTGGAAATGGTAGAAGGGCTGTCCATGTTACGATATGTTCGCGGACTTGGCGGTAGTCCTTGGTGTTAGTCTTAGCAGTGCACGGTGGTGGCGCGAGTTATGGTTGCTTAGCTTACCATAACTGGCGAATTTCAAGGGTTTTTCGGTTTTACTTGGAACCATAACGTCCCTTTAACAAAGTTTGTTCACTGAATTTCATAGGTTTTTAGTAGCGCAACTTAACCATAACGTCCCTTTAACAACGTTTTTTTCACTGAATTTCATAGGTTTTTAGTAGCGCAACTTAACCATAGCGTCCCTTTAACAAAGTTTTTTCACTGAATTTCATAGTTTTTTAGTAGCACAACTTAACAATAATGACTTTGACTTTATATACATGTCATATGGAACTGACTAGATCTCTTCTTATGAACTTGATGTCCGCGAACTTATTTAATGTTCGCGGACATGTTCGGAGAACAGTACCACTACCTAAAAACTGTGGGGGTGGGGAGATGGGGGGGTATGTTTGATTGTTATATCATAATATAGGAACATTTAACAAATTCAAAAAGCAGCACACAAACACATTATATATAGTAATACATAAGAAATGTAACCCATATATGTAACACACTAACCATTCATTTAAATACAATATGTTCTGAAATGGAATATACCACAAGAAGATAAATTGGCTTCCAACATAATTACCTCACAGACACAACAGAACTGAGAACAAGACCAGACCCACTGAATACATAGGACTTATTTTACCAGAAATATTAAGTGTTCTTCATTTTACTCATATATTTATAAACTTTCTGTATTAGATGAAACAATATATTATCTTTTTTTTTCTCGCAGAAATATCTAGTACTCTGGAATGGCTAGAGGACAATTTCCCACATGAAGAAATGTCACAAGATAGTGAAACTAATGGTAAACACTTTATAATATAAACCATTTATTTATTATTTTTTTTATATACATTTAACATATATATTATTTTTTTGTACAGAGCATACCAGAATAGAAAAAACTTCAGAAAACCCTGTTATGGATAACAGTCTTCACAATATAGAAGAAAAAATTGATGTATTGTTGGCTAATTTTAATAATTTAAAAACTTTTGTAGAAAATCATTTCAAACCAAAACCCTCGTACCATTGCCCCACATGTACTTGTCCCTCCTCACCATATCCCAGTCAATTATCCCCAAACCCTCTCCATAATCCAAAATGTGTTGATGAGATTTCCATCCCTTTTTCACCTAATGTTGAAACCCCAAATTCTCCTGTTTTTGTTTCTGTTTCTGCCTCACCTTCTCTGTCATAAATTATTAATATATGTTAAATAAAGTTACATTTTTATATTGCATTGTGAATAGTTTCCGTTTTTTTTTAAAAACAATAAAAGTGTCCGCTGACAGTGCGAGTGTTCTGAAATGTGCGTACATAAACGAAAATGGAGGTGTCCTGAAGAACACCACACCTGTTCGTACTTTTCGCTAGCAAGTTGAAACTGTTCTAAGAACACACGTGGTGTGCTGAAATGTTCGTAAAGAAACCAAAATTAAAGTGTTCTAAAGAACACTATATCTGTCCGTAATGTTCGCTATCAACTTAAAACTGTCCTAAGAACACAATTGGTGTCCTGAAATGTTCGTAAATAAACGAAAATGATGTGTCCTGAACAACAGTACAACTGTTCGTAGTGTTCGCTAGCAACATGAAACTGTACTAAGAACACACGTGGTGTACTGAATTGTTCGACAAAAATTAAAGTGTCCTAAAGAACACTACACCTGTCCGTTACTGTTCGCTAGCAAGTTCAAACTGTTCTAAGAACGCTATTGGTGTCCTGAAATGTTCGTATGTAAACGAAAATGGAGGTGTCCTGAAGAACACTATACCTGTTTGTAGTGTTCGCTACCCAATTGAAACTGTTCTAAGAACACAATTGGTGTCCTGAAATGTTCGTACATAAACTAAATTATACGTGTCCTGAAGAACACTATATCTGTCCTTACTGTTCGCTACCAAGTTTAAACTGTTCTAAGAACACACGCGGTGTCCTGAAATGTTCGTTTCACGTGTGACGCACTTTTAATTACTTCAGAACACGAACAGTGTCCGTAGGACATCAATGCGCATGCGCTAACCAATCTCCGTGCACTTGGTGTCCCGCGGACAGGCGCTTCCTTCGCGGACTAGTTGGCAAACGGATCATATGACCGAGCCCACGCTCATCGTGTGTCCTGAAATGCAGACACTGTTCGTGTCCCCGAACAATTTAAAAGTTACATTTTCATGTTCGCGGACATGCAAAGTGTTCGCTGATTGGACGGCGTGGAGCGTGAAGCGCGTCAGATTTTTCGGTAGCGCCCGCCATCTTGGATTTGCAAACGTCTGCGGACAGCGCAGTGAAACTTTGTTCAAAATGTGTATTTTGTAGAGTGTGTTGGTGCGTAGGAGTGTTTGGGGAGGATGGGAGTGTATGAGATAGCATGAAAGTTGTGTTTTTTATGTGTTAGACGTTCTTTTTGTGTTCGATTTGTTTGCGGACATCACTGGTGTTCTGAAATGTTCTAAATAAACTGACTAGGGGGTGTTCTAAGGACTCAATATGTGTCAGTTTTGTTCGCAAGCAAAGTGAAACTGTTCTAAGAACACTTGCGGTGTCCGGGGAGTGTTCGTAGGGGGTTTCCTGGGGACGCTGTCCGTATTGTTCTCTGTCAAGTTGAATGTGTTCTAAGAACACCCGCGGTGTCCTGAAATGTTCGCAAATAAACAAAATGGGGGTGTTCAGAAGACGTTTTTCAGAACACTCCCGGTGTCCTGAAATGTTCGTAGGGGGTGTCCTGAGGACGCTGTCCATATTGTTCTCTGTCAAGTTGAATGTGTTCTAAGAACACCCGCGGTGTCCTGAAATGTTCGCAAATAAACAAAATGGGGGTGTTCTGAAGACGCTTCTAAGAACACTTGCGGTCTCCGGGGAGTGTTTGTAGGGGGTGTCCTGAGGACGCTGTTCGTATTGTTCTCTGTCAAGTTGAATGTGTCCTAAGAAGACTCGCGGTGTCCTGAAATGTTCGCAAATAAACAAGATGGTGGTGTTCTGAAGACGCTTCTAAGAACACTTGCGGTGTCCGGGGAGTGTTCGTAGGGGGTGTCCTGAGGACTCTGTCCGTATTGTTCTCTGTCAAGTTGAATGTGTCCTAAGAACACTTGCGGTGTCCTGAAATGTTCACAAATAAACAAGATGGTGGTGTTCTGAAGACGCTTCTAAGAACACTTGCGGTGTCCGGGGAGTGTTCGTAGGGGCTGTCCTGAGGACGCTGTCCGTATTGTTCTCTGTCAAGTTGAATGTGTCCTAAGAACACTCGCGGTGTCCTGAAATGTTCACAAATAAACAAAATGGGGGTGTTCTGAAGACGCTTCTAAGAACACTTGCGGTGTCCGGGGAGTGTTCGTAGGGGGTGTCCTGAGGACGCTGTCCGTATTGTTCTCTGTCAAGTTGAATGTGTCCTAAGAACACTCGCGGTGTCCTGAAATGTTCGCTAATAAACAAGATGGTGGTGTTCTGAAGACGCTTCTAAGAACACTCCTGGTGTCCTGGAATGTTCATAGGGGGTGTCCTGAGGACGCTGTCCGTATTGTTCTCTGTCAAGTTGAATGTGTTCTAAGAACACCTGTGGTGTCCTGAAATGTTCGCAAATAAACAAAATGGGGGTGTTCTGAAGACGCTTCTAAGAACACTCGCGGTGTCCGGGGAGTGTTCGTAGGGGGTGTCCTGAGGAGGCTGTCCATATTGTTCTCTGTCAAGTTGAATGTGTCCTAAGAACACTCGCGGTGTCCTGAAATGTTCGCAAATAAACAAGATGGTGGTGTACTGAAGACGCTTCTAAGAACACTCCCGGTGTCCTGGAATGTTCGTAGGGGGTGTCCTGAGGACGCTGTCCGTATTGTTCTCTGTCAAGTTGAATGTGTCCTAAGAACACTCGCGGTGTCCTGAAATGTTCGCAAATAAACAAGATGGTGGTGTTCTGAAGACGCTTCTAAGAACACTCGCGGTGTCCGGGTAGTGTTCGTAGGGGTTGTCCTGAGGACGCTGTCCGTATTGTTCTCTGTCAAGTTCAATGTGTTCTAAGAACACCCGCAGTGTCCTGAAATGTTCGCAAATAAACAAATTGGTGGTGTTCTGAAGACGTTTTTGAGAACACTCCCAGTGTCCTGGTATGTTCGTAGGGGGTGTCCTTAGGACACTGTCCGTATTGTTCGTTGTTAAGTTGAAAGTGTTCTAAGAACTATCGCGTTGTTCTGAAAATTTCGTAGGGGGTGTCCTGAAAACAGTGTCCGTATTGTTCGCTGGCAAGTTCAAAGTGTTCTAAGAACACTCACATTGTTCGCGGACATTAAAAGTTTCCCATAGATCATAGTTGAAATGTTTGACTCTATGGATGTGATATGCTGCGGTGGTTGTTGCCAGGGCATAGAGTCTTGGGTGCATGACCATTTGGCCATGCACCCAAGACTCTATGCCCTGGCAACAACCACCGCAATATATCACATTCATATTTGCTTATAACTTTGGGTGAAAAACAAATGTATAAGACACAAAGGTATTCCATACTATGGATGTGATATGCTGCTATAGTTGTCCTTATTATTGTATACTTACTGCTTGGTCTAGTAATGGGAGTCCTTGTTTTTCTTCTTCATTTCTGTGATAAAAGAAAATAGCATGTTAGTATTATTATTTTGTAATGACTTTTTACATTGTATAAGCAATATACTTTTATTTTTTTTTTACCCTCATAGTGCAAATCAGAGTACTGTGCAATTTGCTCAGTTTCTGTATTTGTTGCTAAAATCATTGGGTCTGTGGGAGAAAAAAAAATCCATGTTGGATTAAAAAAAACCCTTTTTCTGTTATGCTACAGTTTATTTGTTTGTTTGTTTTCAGTGTCCACTTGTTGTTTCTGGCTAATGCTTTATACTTTGCTTTGTTGTATTTTTTTGGAGCAGTAACAGATTCTTCATTTGTTTTGATATTATAAAATTTTGGAGCAGTTAGATACCAATTGGCGTATTCTAACTGTCGATTTTTTTAATATATTTTAGTGGTTTTGATTTATCTATTTGGATATTATTACATTTTGGACAGTTAGATACCAATTGGCGTATTCTAACTGTGTATTTTTTGGCCTAATTTAGTGGTATTCATTTATCTGATTAGTTGTTGTAGAATCTTTGAGCTGTTAGATAGCTTTTGGAGTATTCTAACAGTTTATATTATTTTAACACAAATTTATAATTTGGGACAGTTAGATACCAATTGGCGTATTCTAACTGTGTATTTTTAGGTCTAATTTAGTGGTATTCATTTATCTGATTAGTTGTTGTAGAATCTTTGAGCAGTTAGATAGCTTTTAGAGTATTCTAACAGTTTATATATTTTTAACACACATTTACTTAAAGGATTAAATACAGTTTATTTATCAAATGTTGGTTTTAAGAACATCAAATAAGCGTTTGTAAGATTTGCTGGTAATCTCTGCTTTAGAGTAATGGTACTATCATTACATTCAAACCATCCACATTTCTTTTTTATATATGCAGTGTAGTGCCCTGAATTGGTTGTGGCTCCTCTGTGGTAGATTATACCTATTGTTGTGAAGGTTTTCTTACCAAGTGATATTTGACCATGTGTGAATCCAGTCAGCTTGCAGTTGTTTTTGGTACCATCTGCATTGTAACGTAGAAGCATTAGTATTACGTATTTACTATGTGTTTGTACTACTAACGTGGAGCGATTATCTGAATTGCAGGTAGAGCATAATCTACCATGGTTTGCATTTTGTACAAGTTGCTGAAATGGAATGGATTCACAATTTGGTATTGATATATATATGAAGCGTTCATTGGGGATTTCTGCTTGTGTCACATTGTTGCAGAGAGTGCATGTATGTTTGCACATGTATGAAATCTGAAAGATTTCATTTATAGGTATGTTTTTGTTTTCCAGTACTTGTAGTAAGTACATTAGAAATTCTTGTGGATCTTCCTGTGAGTTTAGAGTGAATTTCACCATTCCAGCACAGTAGTCCAATTGTCGTCTTATTCCAAAAACACTATATGTGTTGTCAGGATTGTGTGCTGCATTTCTGTGAAGTACTAACATTTGCAAACACAATGGGTCTGTACTGTGTAAGTAAATGTTGTCAACAATTGGTGGTAATTGAAATAGAATATTCATTGCTACTTTTGCATAGCAACTTACACCAACTATATTTGAGAATTTAAATGGTCCAGGTAGTTCTGTATCTAACTGCTTTTTTTGGAGTTTGTCTTCCTTCTTTAAAGAAGTACCTGGTTTACTTTCTCTAATTGATTCTTTTTTGTTTGTGGTACTTGATGAAGTATTAGTTTCTTGTACTCTCTTTGGAGGATTTGCAGTGACGTCCTGTTGCATTTCTGTTTGATTTAGTTTTCTTTTACAACATTTTAGTTTTTGTGGAACAGAATATGTGTTTAGATGGGGAATGTATAGTGAGCGGAGTCTATTATATTCTAAAATGCAAGGAATATCAGCGTTTACTTTACTTGCATCAAAGTTGATTAGAAATAGACCGTCAAGTGTACATAAGCGTGATAGTGCTACGTAGCTCATGCCTTCTTTAAAGACTGTGTTACCAATATCTATCATTGCTTTGTCTAGGGTAAGACCTTGTGATTTATGAATCGTGACTGCGTATGCAAGAGTTAGAGAAAATTGTTCTCTGCGTACATACATATCTTTGAAGAGAAGGAATCTAGCTGTTGAGCGTCCTATCCGTTTTACTTCTGAAAGTTTGTCAAAGAGTATATTGACAAACTGAATTTTGTTGTCACGTGGGTATGTTTGAAAGCCAACAACTGTACCCAGTGCTCCATTAACTAGTCCTTGGTCCACGTCAAGGTTACGTTTAAGCATTACTCTGCAATTTAAGGATAATTTTAACATCTTTTCTAAGCCTGCTGTGTTTGAGATTGATTTTTCTAAATTATTTAGTCTTGTTGTGGCTTGGTCACACATGGGTAGTGTCATACCATGTACATCTAGTTTGTCTGTGGTGCTAATTTCCATTATTGGTTGCATTTCTTTACTGAACATTATTTCATTGAATTTGAGACAGCTTGCAAGAGTTGGCATTAAGGCCATACAATTGACATTTTTGTGGGCTAATTTTTCCATAACATCTGTAACACATGCATTATCGCCATAAAGTGCATTAATGTGCCGGGTTTTCAATGTTGCTTCTGCTTCTTTAGAAAGTATACCAACTCTCAAACTTTTTAAAATGTTGGCATAAGTTAGATCTGCAGATTGGCGCATGTTTTCTGTTAATTCTCTGTATTGGAAATGTTGCCAAAGGTTGACATTTCCAATGCTGCCAACAGTTTTACGGCAGAGTTTGTGCCCTAATGTTTTAAAAATAGGTTCAACTTTTACTGGTGTTAATTGAAGCAGATCTCCAAAAACAATAATGTGTTTTCCTGCAAAGAGCTGTTCATAGTCTGTTTGGAGTACTTCTTGTAATCTTAGGTGAATCAAAGCTAACATCAGGTTGGAGACCATGCTCACTTCATCTATTAGTGGCATTTTCATTTGTTTCAATACTCTGCGTAATTTTCATTGCAGCTTCTGCAGAAAGTTTGTAATAGTCTAATTTGTTCTGGTGTTCTACTGGTAATAGTAGTAATCGGTGTAATGTAACACCACCTATGTTGTAGGCAGCTAAACCTGTGGGGGCAGTGACAACAGCTGACAGTGTGTTGTTTGTCAATTGTTGAAGGAACTTACTAATGATTTTGATTAGGAATTTTTTGCCAGAACCAGCGTCACCACTGACGTACCGTAGTATAGGTTTATAATTATGGCAGGAACATTCTTTATTTTCATGTTTTACACCATGTGCAATTTGTTTTGTTAGTTCTTGAAAAATGCTACTTTGCACATTGTTTAGTTTTGATTGTATTATAGTTAAGTCTTCCTTATCTTCATACAGACACATGGTGTTTCTACTTCTATCATAGCTAATTCTGCCTCATTTGTTATTAGTGGTTCTCCCAGTGGTTCTTGGCTTCCTGTTACAGAAGGTTGACTACTGTCAGGAGTATCCTTATCTAGTTGGACTTGGAGTTCTTCTTCATGTTGCTGTTCATTGTGCAACATTGTTTTGTAGTGTGTAAAGTTTACATCAGTTATAGTGCTTTCATTTGCTTTGAAAGCATCCTCACATGAGTCATAGTTATCTAGTAATTGTTCTTCTTTTCTCCATGGTTTGAAGAGTTGTAGCAGGGACATGTAATATACTTCTTTATGTTGAGGAGTCTTCAATGACAATTTGATATGATTAATTAAATTTGGTTTAGTGAGTTTAACTAAGCTGCCTTCACAGTCTGTCACTATTTGGTATAGACACATGTTTTCCAAAGTATTACTTCTGTTTGGGTAGTATGTGTCCAATAAATTGTTTTTTAAAATGTCTTGGCTGTTGGGATCATGTTTGGCTATTGTTTCTATATCTTCATATGATTTTAGAACTCTTTTTCTAGATTTAGCTGGACCAAGACTTAGCCATACTATATTTTCAGATTTACCATACAATGAAGTACCAGTTAAACGATCAGCTGCTTCATAAGATCCACATGCTCTATGGGTGAGAATTTTTATGCCCAAGCTGTATAAATTCTGAGATATTGTTTTATCTGATGACAGGTCATTCCAGATGTCTTGGAGCTCTGTCTTTTCTGCTTTAGTTAAGTATGCTGTGACATATTGTGCAACTGCAGTAGAATTGTCTGCACTGTACTGCACATCTATATTTGCATTCCATAAGTGGGCAATGATTGCATTATAATCATTGATATATTTTTCTTCTTCTTTTCTTTTTATGTAATATGTATTTTTAGGTGACTTACCTTTAACACTATGTCTAACTGAAGACATGAGGTTGTTTACTTGACCTGTATTTGTAACTGGTCTAGGGAAACCAAATCGGCATTTGGTGTAATATTTGCCTTTGTTTTTGTATTTGCGCTGACAATATTTTCCACATTTGTGTCTTTGAAATTGTAAAATTTGTGCACAAAGATCACTATTTGTGGCTTCTGTTGGAATTTCACAAGTGACATATTTTCAATAAACTGTAAAACAGTGGCATCACTGTCTTGACCAAATTTAGGAGCATCTTTAATCCATAAAAGCATGTGGATATGTGGTGCTCCTCTGGCTTGGTATTCTTTTCTCCAAAAGAAGTGTTGCACTTCTCCAAGGGGAGGAACAGTTTTATTACAAATAAAATGTAGCATAGCAATGAAGCGATGGTAAAAATATCTTGAAACATTAACAGGATCTAAAGAACAAAGTTCTCCATGTGTTAGAATATCTATGTTTGTTTTGTTTTTATTTGATATGCGTAGGAAAGCATGTAAATCTTCCCATGCATATTCTGCACAACTTAATGTGACAAACCAAGTGGGTGGGCCAAGGTTTCTGATCATACAACGTACATCTCCATGACGTCGAAACAAGTACTCTTTAGTACCATGCATATTTGCTAATAGATTTGTAATATTTGATTGTAAAACCTCATCCTTTTGTTGCACTTTCTCTAATAATTGTGTAGCTGTCATATTTTGAAAGTGTGATCCTGATTTTAATATGTGTGCAACTCCGTAACATAAAGTTGCTAGTTCACTTTCAAAGAGTAGGTGGAACATGTATTCCACATTTTGTCTAAATCTGGGATCTTCAGAATACATCCGTAATGAGCGGTATTCTGAAGCTGATATTTGAATCGGTCTATCATCATACCTTCCTCCTTTGCCAGTAGGAAAGAGTAGAGGAAAAGCACGTGCTTCTATACTTTTTTCCCATATACTGATTGGCGATCCTTTTGTTTGACGCATTTGGTAAGTTTCCAGTACATCTTGTACAGTGTCATTACAGTGCAAAGGATGAATTGTATAATGGTCTAAAGTATTTGATATTGTAGCAGGATCTAGTAGCTCAAATTGACCAGCTTCTTGTGTTTCTTAAATTATTTCAGTTGTATCTTTCAAGTTTTCTTCAATATTAATTTCTTTGTAATATTCATTATTCTTTTTAAGATATTGGAAGGCTTGTTTAACTATATATAAATCTACCAGCTGTTGCCATATTTTTTTGTCTTTTGTAGGCACTCCATTTACTAATATAATTAAAGATTGCTGCATTGGACGTTGCACTCCTAGAGTATGCACATTTTCTTTTAGATTTAATGGTAAATAAACTACTTTTCCACGAATGCCTTTTACCAATTCAGAGGGAGGTAATTTTGCTGTTTTTGGTTGAAGGCGTATTATTGCTTGAAATGGGTGTACTGTTCGAATTATGATCCTCTCATATAAATTAAGTTGTTGTAGAGGTTTTGGTACTGGGTATAATTCCAAATTATTTGTGATAGAACGTGAAGGAGTTTGGTTGTTGTCAAGTTTTGTAGTGCAATAACTGCAAAGTATTAAGGGCTCAGTTATTTCATATTTGTTTTCAAATGTCATCAATGACATTTGTGATGTCATCTTTGATGTCCTGGGTGTTAGTCTTAGCAGTGCACGGTGGTGGCGCGAGTTATGGTTGCTTAGCTTACCATAACTGGCGAATTTCAAGGGTTTTTCGGTTTTACTTGGAACCATAACGTCCCTTTAACAAAGTTTTTTCACTGAATTTCATAGGTTTTTAGTAGCGCAACTTAACCATAACGTCCCTTTAACAAAGTTTTTTCACTGAATATATTACATGGCCACAGTAGTGGCCATGTAGTTATGGTTAAGTTGGTGTTTTTTAGGCGCACCTTTTGGGCGGCTTATAACTTCGCTCCCCCTGGACGAATCCTCACCAAACTTTGTAAAAAAAGTATATGGCCCACTCTGAATTTTTTTGGTGAGGATTCTTCCGTGAGGGGGGGGGGATGTTATAGGGTGGGTCTTAAAACTATTTTCCCCCATAGACTGAATTGGACATTTTTTTTGCTTGCGCCTACAGCCCAAACTGCTGAACAGCTTTTCACCAAATTTGGACCAGGAGCAGCAGCTTGGTCTCGAAAGCGTGCTTTTGCAAATTTGGTGAAAATCCGTCCAGTAGTTTTTTTTTAAATGACCAAAAAGTAGCTTTTCTATTGGCTGCCGTGAAGCGTGCAGTACGTCTAGTTTCAGAGACGCCCGCCATCTTTGTTGATCGGAGCGGATCTGCAGCCTGCAGTGTAGATGTGGGCTGCGTCGGCCACGAAAAGGCAGTGAGGCACAGTCCCTCGTGTCTCTCTCTTGCTCATGGCCGTTGTCTCCCATGCCCCCCCTCGCTGATTCTCTGTGTGTTCCTCCCACCCCCCGCTCAAGCTCCGTTTCTCTTTACCGTTCCCCCCGCTCATGCCCCGTGTCTCTCTCCCCTTCCCCCACCCCCTGCTCATGCCCCGTTGTCTCCCTCCTTCTTTCCCCCACCCCCGCTCATGCCCCGTGTCTCTCTCCCCTTCCCTCCCACCCCCCGCTCATGCCCCATGCCTCTCTCCCCTTTACCCCCCACCCCCCACCCTCCACTCATGCCCCGTGTCTCTCTCCCCTTCCCCCCACCGTCCGCTCATGCCCGTGTCTCTCTCCCCTTCCCCCACCTCCTCCGCTCATGCCCTGTGTTTCTCTCACTTCCCCCCACCACCCGCTCATGCCCCGTGTCTCTCTCCCCTTCCCCACACCCCGCTCATGCCCAATGTCTTCCCCCACCCCCCTCTCATGCCCTGTGTGTTTCCCTCCTTTCCCCCCACCCCCGCTTATGCCCCGTGTCTCTCTCCCCTTCCCTCCCACCCCCCGCTCATGACCCATGTCGCTCTCCCCTTCCCCCCACCCCCTGCTCATGCCCCGTGTGTCTCTCCCCTTTCCCCCACCCCCCGCTCATGCCCGTGTCTCTCTCCCCTTCCTCCCACCCCCTGCTCATGCCCCGTGTGTCTCCCTCCTTTCCTCCCACCCCCGCTCATGCCCCATGTCTCTCTCCCCTTGCCTCCCACCCCCCGCTCATGCCCCGTGTCTCTCTCCCCTTTCCCCCCACCCCCCGCACATGCCCCGTGTATCTCCCTCCTTTCCCCCCACACCCACTTATGCCCCGACTCGCTCTCCCCTTCCCCCCACCCCCCCGCTCATGCCCCATGTCTCTCTCCCCTTCCCCCCACCCCCCGCTCATGCCCTGTGTATCTCTTCCCTTCCCCCCACCCCCTGCTCATGCCCCGTGTGTCTCTAACCTCCCCCCACCCCCCGCTCATGCCCTGTGTGTGCCTTCCTTTCCCCCCAACACCCTGCTCACGCCCCGTGTGTCTCTCCCCTTCCCCCCCACCACCCGCTCACTTTTGCAAATTTGGTGAAAATCCGTCCAGTATTTTTTTTTTAAATTACCAAAAAGTAGGTCAGAAAAAATAAGTGATATCTGTGTTCGCTTCGCGGACAAACTTCCCTGTTCCCTCCGTGGACAGGATGGTGATTGGGCAAGCAGCTTGCGTGATGTCCGCGGACATCAGACATGCTTTTCTATTGGCTGCCGTGAAGCGTGCAGTGCGTCTATTTTCAGAGTCGCCCGCCATCTTTGTTTATCGGAGCGGATCTGCTGCCTGCACAGTGTAGATGTGGGCTGCGTCGGCCACGAAAAGGTGGTGAGGCACAGTCCGTCGTGTCTCTGTCTTGTTCCCCCCACCCACCGCTCATGGCCGGTGTCTCCCATGTTCCCCCCTCGCTGATTCTCCGTGTGTTCCTCCCACCCCCTGCTCATGCTCCGTTTCACTTTCCTGTTCCCCCCGCTCATGCCCCATGTGTCTCTCCCCTTCCCCCACCCCCCGCTCATGCCCCGTGTCTCTCTCCCCTTCCCCCACCCCCTGCTCATGCCCCGTGTGTCTCCCTCCTTTCCCCCACCTCTGCTCATGCCCCGTGTCTCTCTCCCCTTCCGCCCACCCCCCACTCATGCCCCGTGTGTCTCTCCCCTTACCCCCACCCCCCGCTCATGCCCTGTGTCTCTCTCCCCTTCCCCCACCCCCTCCGCTCATGCCCCATGTCTCTGTCCCATTCCCCCCACCCCCCACTCATGCCCCGTGTGTCTCCCTCCTTTCCCCCACCCCCACTCATGCCCCGTGTCTCTCTCCCCTTCCCCCCCACCACCCGCTCATGCCCTGTGTTTCTCTCCCCTTCCCCCACTCATGCCCTGTGTGTCTCCCTCCTTTCCCCCCACCCCCGCTCATGCCCCGTGTCTCTCTCCCCTTCCCCCCACCCCCCGCTCATGCCCTGTGTCTATCTCCCCTTCCCCCCACCCTCCGCTCATGCCCCGTGTCTCTCTCCCCTTCCCTCCACCCCCTCCGCTCATGCCCTGTGTCTCTCTCCCCTTCCCCCCACCCCCCGCTCATGCCCCGTGTCTCTCTCCCCTTTCCCTCACCCCCTGCTCATGCCCTGTGTGTCTCTCCCCTTCGCCCCACCCCCCGCTCATGCCCTGTGTCTCTCTCCCTTTCCCCCACCCCCCGCTCATGCCCTGTGTGTCTCTCCCCTTCCCCCCACCCTCGATCATGCCCTGTGTCTCTCTCCCCTTCCCCCCACCCCCTCCGCTCATGCCCTGTGTATCTCTCCCCTTCCCCCGACCCCTGCTCATGCCCTGTGTCTCACTCCCCTTCCCCCCACCCCCCCGCTCATGCCCCGTGTGTCTCCCTCCTTTCTCCCCACCCCCGCTCATGCTCCGTGTCTCTCTCCCCTTCCCCCTAACCCCCCCTCATGCCCCGTTTGCCTCCCCCCTTCCCCCCTGCTCATTCCCCGTGTCTCCCTCCCCTTGCCCCCACCCCCCGCTCATGCCCCGTGTGTCTCCCTCCTTTCCCCCAACCCCCGCTCATGCCCCATGTGTCTCTCCCCTCCTCCCCACCCCCCGCTCATGCCCCGTGTGTGCCCTCATTTCCCCCACCCCCCGCTCATGCCCTGTGTATCTCCCCCCTTCCTCCCACCCCCCGCTTATGCCCTGTGTGTCTATCCCCTTCCCCCCACCCCCCGCTCATGCCCCATGTCTCTCTCCCCTCCCCCACACCCCCGCTCATTCCCCGTGTGTCTCTCCCCTTCCCCCCACCACCCGCTCATGCCCCATGTCTCCCTACTTTCCCCCCACCCCTGCTCATGCCCCGTGTGTCTCCTCCCTCCCCCCACCCCCACTCACGACGCCCCGTGTGTCTCTCCCCTTCCCCCCACCCCCCACTCATGACCCGTGTCTCTCCCCTCCCCCAACACCTTGCTCATGCCCCGTGTCTCCCTACTGTTCCCCCCACCCCCGCTCATGCCCCGTGTCTCTCTCCACTTCTCCCCACCCCCCACTCATGCCCAATGTGTCTCCCTCCTTTCCGCCCACCCCCGCTCATGCCCCGTGTCTCTCTCCCCTTCCCCCCACCCCCTGCTCATGCCTTGTGTCTCTCTCCCCTCCCCCCCACCCCCCGCTCATGCCCCGTGTCTCTCTCCCCTTCCCTCCACCCCCGCTCATGCCCCGTATCTCTCTCCCCTTCCCCCCACCCCCTGCTCATGCCCTGTCTCTCTCTCTCCCCTTTTCCCTACCCCCGCTAATGCCCCGTGTCTCTCTCCCCTTCCCCCACCCCTCTCATGCCCCGTGTCTCTCTCCCCTTCCCTCCACCCCCTCCGCTCATGCCCTGTGTCTCTCTCCCCTTCCCCCCACCCCCGCTCATGCCCTGTGTATCTCTCCCCTTTCCCTCACCCCCTGCTCATGCCCTGTGTGTCTATCCCCTTCGCCCCACCCCCCGCTCATGCCCCGTGTCTCTCTCCTTTTTCCCCCACCCCCCGCTCATGCCCTGTGTGTCTCTCCCCTTCCCCCCACCCTTCACTCATGCCCTGTGTCTCTCTCCCCTTCTCCCCACCCCCTCCGCTCATGCCCTGTGTGTCTCTCCCCTTCCCCCGACCCCCGCTCATGCCCCTTGTCTCTCTCCCCTTCCCCCCTCTCCCCGCTCATGCCCCGTGTGTCTCCCTCCTTTCCCCCACCCCCGCTCATGCCCCGTGACTCTCTCCCCTTCCCCCTCACCCCCCGCTCATGCCCCGTGTGTCTCCCCCCTTCCCTCCGCTCAACCCCCGTGTCTCTCTCCCCTTCCCCCCACCCCCCGCTCATGCCCCGTGTGTCTTCCTCCTTCCCCCCAACCCCCGCTCATGCCCCGTGTGTCTCTCCCCTCCTCCCCACCCCCCACTCATGCCCCGTGTGTGCCCTCCTTTCCCCCATCCCCCGCTCATGCCCCGTGTGTCTCTCCCCTTCTCCACACACACGTAGCTCATGCCCTGTGTCTCTCTTCCCTTCCCCCCACCTCCCGCTCATGCCCCGTGTGCCTCTACCTGACCCCCCACCCCCTGCTCATGCCCCGTGTCTCTCTCCCCTTCCCCCCCACCACCCGCTCATGCCCTGTGTTTCTCTCCCCTTCCCCCCACTCATGCCCTGTGTGTCTCCCTCCTTTCCCCCCACCCCCGCTCATGCCCCGTGTCTCTCTCCCCTTCCCCCCACACCCCGCTCATGCCCTGTGTCTATCTCCCCTTCCCCCCCACCCTCCGCTCATGCCCCGTGTCTCTCTCCCCTTCCCTCCACCCCCTCCGCTCATGCCCTGTGTCTCTCTCCCCTTCCCCCCACCCCCCGCTCATGCCCCGTGTCTCTCTCCCCTTTCCCTCACCCCCTGCTCATGCCCTGTGTGTCTCTCCCCTTCGCCCCACCCCCCGCTCATGCCCTGTGTCTCTCTCCCTTTCCCCCACCCCCGCTCATGCCCTGTGTGTCTCTCCCCTTCCCCCCACCCTCGCTCATGCCCTGTGTCTCTCTCCCCTTCCCCCCACCCCCTCCGCTCATGCCCTGTGTATCTCTCCCCTTCCCCCGACCCCTGCTCATGCCCTGTGTCTCACTCCCCTTCCCCCCACCCCTCCGATGCCTCGTGTGTCTCCCTCCTTTCCTCCCACCCCCGCTCATGCTCCGTGTCTCTCTCCCCTTCCCCCTAACCCCCCCTCATGTCCTGTTTGCCTCCCCCCTTCCCCCCTGCTCATTCCCCGTGTCTCCCTCCCCTTGCCCCCACCCCCGCTCATGCCCCGTGTGTCTCCCTCCTTTCCCCCAACCCCCGCTCATGCCCCATGTGTCTCTCCCCTCCTCCCCACCCCCCGCTCATGCCCCGTGTGTGCCCTCCTTTCCCCCACCCCCCGCTCATGCCCCGTGTATCTCTCCCCTTCCTCCCACCCCCCGCTTATGCCCTGTGTGTCTATCCCCTTCCCCCCACCCCCCGCTCATGCCCCATGTCTCTCTCCCCTCCCCCACACCCCCGCTCATTCCCCGTGTGTCTCTCCCCTTCCCCCCACCACCCGCTCATGCCCCATGTCTCCCTACTTTCCCCCCACCCCTGCTCATGCCCCGTGTGTCTCTCCCCTTCCCCCCACCCCCCACTCATGACCCGTGTCGCTCCCCTCCCCGAACACCTTGCTCATGCCCCGTGTCTCCCTACTGTTCCCCCCACCCCAGCTCATGCCCCGTGTCTCTCTCCACTTCTCCCCACCCCCCACTCATGCCCCATGTGTCTCCCTCCTTTACCCCCACCCCCGCTCATGCCCCGTGTCTCTCTCCCCTTCCCCCCACCCCCTGCTCATGCCCTGTGTCTCTCTCCCCTTCCCCCCCAACCCCCGCTCATGCCCCATGTCTCTCTCCCCTTCCCCCCACCCCCTGCTCATGCCCTGTCTCTCTCTCTCCCCTTCTCCCTACCCCCGCTAATGCCCCGTGTCTCTCTCCCCTTCCCCCACCCCTCTCATGCCCCGTGTCTCTCTCCCTTTCCCTCCACCCCCTCCGCTCATGCCCTGTGTCTCTCTCCCCTTCCCCCCACCCCCGCTCATGCCCTGTGTATCTCTCCCCTTTCCCTCACCCCCTGCTCATGCCCTGTGTGTCTATCCCCTTCGCCCCACCCCCGCTCATGCCCCGTGTCTCTCTTCTTTTTCCCGCACTCCCCGCTCATGCCCTGTGTGTCTCTCCCCTTCCCCCACCCTTCACTCATGCCCTGTGTCTCTCCCCTTCTCCCCACCCCCTCTGCTCATGCCCTGTGTGTCTCTCCCCTTCCCCCGACCCCCGCTCATGCCCCTTGTCTCTCTCCCCTTCCCCCCTCTCCCCGCTCATGCCCCGTGTGTCTCCCTCCTTTCCCCCACCCCCGCTCATGCCCCGTGTCTCTCTCCCCTTCCCCCTCACCCCCCGCTCATGCCCCGTGTGTCTCCCCCCTTCCCTCCGCTCAACCCCCGTGTCTCTCTCCCCTTCCCCCCACCCCCTGCTCATGCCCCGTGTGTCTCCCTCCTTCCCCCCAACCCCCGCTCATGCCCCGTGTGTCTCTCCCTCCTCCCCACCCCCCACTCATGCCCCGTGTGTGCCCTCCTTTCCCCATCCCCCGCTCATGCCCCGTGTGTCTCTCCCCTTCCCCACACACCCAGCTCATGCCCTGTGTCTCTCTTCCCTTCCCCCCACCTCCCGCTCATGCCCCGTGCGCCTCTACCTGACCCCCCACCCCCTACTCATGCCCTGTGTGTCTATCCCCTTCCCCCACCCCCCGCTCATGCCCCGAGTCTCTCTCCCCTTACCACCCACCCCCCGCTCATTCCCCATGTGTCTCTCCCCTTCCCCCCACCACCCGCTCATGCCCCGTGTCTCCCAACTTTCCCCCCACCCCTGCTCATGCCCCGTATGTCTCTCCCCTCCCCCAACCCCACTCACGCCCCGTGTGTCTCTCCCCTTCCCCCCACCCCCCGCTCATGCCCCGTGTCTCTCCACTCCCCCAACACTGTGCTCATGCCCCGTGTCTCCCTCCTGTTCCCCCCAACCCCCGCTCATGCCCCGTGTCTCTCTCCACTTCTCCCCACCCCCCGCTCATGCCCCGTGTCTCCCCTATTTCCCCCTACCCCCGCTCATGACCTGTCTCCCCTGTTACCCCCACCCCCCGCTCATGCCCCGTGTCTCCCTTGTGTTACCCACCACCCCCCGCTCTTGACCCATGTCTCCCCTGTTCCCCCCACCCCCGCTCATGCCCCGTGTCTCTCTCCTATTCCCCCCACCCCCGCTAATGCCCTGTGTCTCCCCCCACCCCCCTGCTCATGCCCCGTATTTCCCTCCTGTACCCCCACCCTCCCGCTCTTGCCCCGTGTTTCCCTCGTGTTCCCCCCCTGCTCATGCCCTGTGTCTCCCTCATGTTACCCCCACCCCCGCTCATGCCACGTGTCTCCTGTTGTCCCCACCCCCGCTCATGCCCCATGTCTCCCTTGTGTTCCCCCCACCCCCGCTCATGCCCGTGGCTCCCTCGTGTTCCCCCCACCCCCGCTCATGCCTCATGTTTCCCTCGTGTTACCCCCCACCCCCTCCCACTCATGCCCCGTGTCCCCCTCGTGTTCCCCCACCACCCGCTCATGCCCCGTGTCTCTCTCCTTTCCCCCCACCCCCCTCATGCCCTGTGTCTCCATCGTGTACCCCCTCATCCCCCGCTCATGCCACGTGTGTCTCATGTTGCCCCCACTCCCCACTCATGCCCCGTGTCTCCCTCCTGTTCCCCCCACCGCCCGCTCATGCCCTGTGTTTCCCTTGTGTTCCCCCCCACCGCCCCGCTCATGCCCTGTGTCTCCCTGGTGTTCCCCCCACCCCCCGCTCATGCCCCTTGTCTCTCTCCTTTCCCCCCACCCCCACTCATGCCCCTTGTGTGCCCGGTTCCCCCCACCCCCTGCTTATGCCCCGTGTGTGCCCTCCTTTCCCCCCACCCCCTGCTCATGCCCCGTGTGTCTCTCCCCTTCCCCCAGCCCCTGCACACGCCCCGTGTGTCTCTCCCCTTCCCCCCACCCCCCGCTCATGCACCATGTGTCTCTCCCCTTCTCCTCCACCCCGCTCATGCCCCGTGTGTCTCTCCTCTTCCCCCCACCCGCCGCTAATGCCCCGTCTCTCCCTACTGTTTGCCCCAGCCCCCTGCTCATGCCCCAAGTCTCTCTCCCCTTCCACCACCCCAGCTCATGCCCTGTGTGTCTCCCATGTTCCCCCCCACCCTCCGCTCATGCCCCGTGTGCCCTGTTCCCCCCACCCCCTGCTCATGCCCTGTGTCTACCTTGTGTTACCCCCCACCCCCAGCTCATGCCCTGTGTCTCCCTTGTGTTACCCCCCCCACCTCCAGCTCATGCCCAGTGTCTCCCTTGTGTTACCCCCACCCCCACTCATGCCCGTGTCTCCCTTGTGTTACCCCTCACCCCTCGCTCATGCCCCGTGTCTTCTTCGTGTTACCCCCTCACCCCCCGCTCATGCCCTACTCCCCTGTACCCCCCACCCCCCGCTCATGCCACGTGTCTCCCTTGTGTTACCCCCATCTCCCTGCTCATGCCCCGTGTCTCCCCTGTTCCCCCACCCCTGCTCATGCACCGTGTCTCTCTCTTATTCCCCCCACCCCCGCTCATGCCCCCTGTCTCCCCTGTTCCCCCCACCCCCTGCTCATGCCCGTGTTACCCCCCCAATGCCCGCTCATGCCCTGTGTCGCCCTCATGTTACCCCCCACCCCCACTCATGCCCGTGTCTCCCTCGTGTTACCCCCCGCTCATGCCCCGTGTCTCCCTCATGTTTCCCCCACACCCTGCTCATGCCCCGTGTCTCCTGTTGCCCCCAAACCCCGCTCATGCCCCATGTCTCCCTCGTGTTCCCCCCACCCCCACTCATGCCCCGTGTCTCCCTCGTGTTCCTCCCACTCCCGCTCATGCCTCGTTTTTCCCTCGTGTTACCCCCCACCCCCTCCCGCTCATGCCCCGTGTCCCCCTTGTGTTCCCCCCACCACCCGCTCATGCCCCGTGTCTCTCTCCTTTCTCCCCACCCCCCTCATGCCCCATGTATGCGCCCTGTTCCCCCACCCCCGCTCATGCCCTGTGTCGCCCTCATGTATCCCCTCACCCCCCGCTCATGCCCCTTGTGTCTCCTGTTGCCCCTACCCTCCGCTCATGCCCCATGTCTCCCTCGTGTTCCCCCCAACCCCCGCTCATGCCCTGTATCTCCATCATGTACCCCCTCACCCACCGCTCATGCCCCGTGTGTCTCCTTTTGCCCCCACCCCCGCTCATGCCCCGTGTCTCCCTCGTGTTACCCCCACTCATGCCCCGTGTGTGCCCTATTCCACCACCCCTGCTCATGCCCCATCCCCAACACCCCTGTTCATGCCCCGTGTGTGCTCTATTCCCCCACCCCCTGCTCATGCCCTGTGTGTGCCCCTCCCCCCACCCCCCGCTCATGCCCCATGTGTGCCCTGTTCCCCCCACCCCCGCTCATGCCCCGTGTGTGCCCTGTTCTCCCCCACCCCCCGCTCATGCCCCGTGTCTCCCTCGTGTTCCCCCCACCCCCCGCTCATGCCCCTTGTCTCTCTCCTTTCCCCCCACCCCCGCTCATGCCCCGTGTGTGCCATATTCCCCCACCCCCTGCTCATGCCCCGTCCCCCCACCCCGCTCATGCCCCGTGTGTGCCCTATTCCCCCACCCCCTGCTCATGCCCTGTGTGTGCCCTGTTACCCCCACCCCGGTCATGCCCCATGTGTGCGCCCTGTTCCCCCACCCCCCGCTCTTGCCCCATGTTTGCCCTGTTTCCCCCCACCCCCCGCTCATGCCCGTTTGTGCCCTTTTCCCCCACACTCCCCGCTCATGCCCCGTGTCTCCCTCGTGTTCCTCCCCACCCCCGTCTCATACCCTGTGACTCCCTCGTGTTCCTCCCCACCCCCGCTCATGACCCGTGTCTCCCCTTTTCCCCCCACCCACTGCTCATGCCCCGTGTCTCTCTCGTGTTCCCCCCACCCCCGCTCATACCCCGTGCATCCTTCCTTTTCCCTCCCACCCCCTGCTCATGCCCCATTTTTGCCCTGTTCTCTCTCATCCCCCGCTCATTCCCATTTGTCTCCCCTGTTCCCCCACCCCCTGCTCATGCCCTGTGTCTCCCTCATCTTCCCCCCACCCCTGCTCATGCCCGTGTCTCCCTCGTGTTCCCCCCATCCCTGCTCATGCCTCATGTTTCCCTCGTGTTACCTCCCACCCCCTCCCGCTCATGCCCCGTGTCCCACTCGTGTTCCCCCCACTACCCGGTCATGCCCCGTGTCTCTCTCCTTTCCCCCCAACCCCCTCATGCCCTGTGTCTCCATCGTGTACCCCCTCATCCCCCGCTCATGCCACGTGTGTTTCCTGTTGCCCCCACCCCCCGCTCATGCCCGTGTCTCCCTCCTGTTCCCCCCACCCCCCGCTCATGCCCCGTGTTTCCCTCGTGTTACCCCCCACTGCCCCGCTCATGCCCCGTGTCTCCCTCCTGTTCCCCCCACCCCCCGCTCATGTCCCGTGTTTCCCTCGTGTTACCCCCCACTGCCCCGCTCATGCCCCGTGTCGCCCTCATGTATCCCCTCACCCCCCGCTCATGCCCCGTGTGTCTCCTGTTGCCCCTACCCTCCGCTCATGCCCCATGTCTCCCTCGTGTTCCCCCCAACCCCCGCTCATGCTCTGTATCTCCATCATGTACCCCTTCACCCACCGCTCATGCCCCGTGTGTCTCCTTTTGCCCCCACCCCGCTCATGCCCCGTGTCTCCCTCGTGTTACCTCCACTCATGCCGCATGTGTGCCCTATTCCACCACCCCTGCTCATGCTCAATCCCCAACACCCCTGTTCATGCCCCGTGTGTGCTCTATTCCCCCACCCCCTGCTCATGCCCTGTGTGTGCCCCTTCCCCCACCCCACGCTCATGTCCCGTGTGTGCCCTGTTCCCCCCAACCCCTGCTCATGCCCTGTGTGTGCCCTGTGTCCTCCACCCCCCGCTCATGCCCCGTGTGTGCCCTGTTCTCCCCCACCCCCCGCTCATGCCCCATGTCTCCCTCGTGTTACACCCCCCTGCTCATGCCCCGTGTCTCCCTCGTGTTCCCCCCACCCCCGCTCATGCCCCTTGTCTCTCTCCTTTCCCCCCACCCCCGCTCATGCCCCGTGTGTGCCGTATTCCCCCACCCCCTGCTCATGCCCCGTCCCCCACCCTGCTCATGCCCCGTGTGTGCCCTATTCCCCCACCCCCTGCTCATGCCCCGTGTGTGCCCTGTTACCCCCACCCCCCGCTCATGCCCCATGTGTGCGCCCTGTTACCCCACCCCCCGCTCTTGCCCCATGTGTGCCCTGTTTCCCCCCACCCCCCGCTCATGCCCGTTTGTGCGTTTGTGCCCTGTTCCCCCACACTCCCCGCTCATGACCCGTGTCTCCCTCGTGTTCCCCCACCCCCGCTCATGCCCCGTGTATCCTTCCTTTTCCCTCCCACCCCCTGCTCATGCCCCATTTTTGCCCTGTTCCCTCTCATCCCCCGCTCATTCCCATTTGTCTCCCCTGTTCCCCCACCCCCTGCTCATGCCCTGTGTCTCCCTCATCTTCCCCCCACCCCTGCTCATGCCCGTGTCTCCCTCGTGTTCCCCCCATCCCTGCTCACGCCTCATGTTTCCCTTGTGTTACCTCCCACCCCCTCCCGCTCATGCCCCGTGTCCCCCTCGTGTTCCCCCCACTACCCGCTCATGCCCCGTGTCTCTCTCCTTTCCCCCCAACCCCCTCATGCCCTGTGTCTCCATCGTGTACCCCCTCATCCCCCGCTCATGCCACGTGTGTTTCCTGTTGCCCCCACCCCCCGCTCATGCCCGTGTCTCCCTCCTCTTCTCCCCACCCCCCGCTCATGCCCCGTGTTTCCCTCGTGTTACCCCCCACTGCCCCGCTCATGCCCCGTGTCTCCCTCGTGTTCCCCCCACCCCCCGCTCATGCCCCTTGTGTGCCCTGTTCCCCCACCCCCTGCTTATGCCCCGTGTGTGCCATCCTTTCCCCCACCCCCCGCTCATGCCCCGTGTGTCTCTCCCATTTCCCCCAGCCCCCGCACATGCCCCGTGTGTCTCTTCCCTTCTCCCCACCCCCCGCTCATGCCCCATGTGTCTCTCCCCTTCTCCTCCACCCCGCTCATGCCCCGTGTGTCTCTCCCCTTCCCCCCCACCCGCCGCTAATGCCCCGTCTCTCCTTACTGTTCGCCCCACCCCCCTGCTCATGCCCCATGTCCCTCTCCCCTTCCCTCCACCCCAGCTCATGCCCTGTTTGTCTCCCCTGTTCCCCCCACCCCCGCTCATTCCCCGTGTGCCCTGTTCCCCCCACTCATGCCCTGTGTCTACCTTGTGTTACCCCCCACCCTCAGCTCATGCCCTGTGTCTCCCTTGTGTTACCCCCCACCCCCAGCTCATGACCCGTGTCTCCCTTGTGTTACCCCCACCCCCACTCATGCCCCGTGTCTCCCTTGTGTTACCCCCCGCTCATGCCCCGTGTCTTCTTCCTGTTACCCCCACCCGCCGCTCATGCCCCGTGTCTCCCTTGTGTTACCCCCTCATCCCCCGATCATGCCCTACTCCCCTGTACCTCCCACCCCCCGCTCATGCCCCGTGTCTTCTTCGTGTTACCCCCACCCCCCACTCATGCCATGTGTCTCCCTTGTGTTACCCCCCACCTCCCTGCTCATGCCCCGTGTCTCCCCTGTTCCCCCCACCCCCGCTCATGCCCTGTGTCTCTCTCCTATTCCTCCCACCCCCGCTCATGCCCCGTGTCTCCCCTGTTCCCCCCACTCCCTGCTCATGCCCGTGTTTCCCTTGTGTACCCCCCGCTCATGCCCCGTGTCTCCTTTTGCCTCCCCACCCTCAGGTCATGTCCCGTGTCTTCCTCCTGTAGCCCCACCCCCACACCCTCGCTCATGCCCCATGTTTCCCTCCTGTACCCCCACTCCCCCGCACATGCCCCGTGTTTCCCTCCTGTACCCCCACCCCCGCTCATGCCCCATGTTTCCCTTGTGTTCCCCGCACCCCCCGCTCATGCCCCGTGTTACCCCCCCAACACCCGCTCATGCCCCGTGTCTCCCTCATGTTACCCCCGCTCATGCCCCGTGTCTCCCCCATGTTTCCCCCACACCCTGCTCATGCCCCATGTCTCCTGTTGCCCCATCCTCTGCTCATGCCCCGTGTCTCCCCTGTTCCCCCCACTCCCTGCTCATGCCCGTGTTTCCCTTGTGTACCCCCCGCTCATGCCCCGTGTCTCCTGTTGCCTCCCCACCCTCAGGTCATGTCCCGTGTCTTCCTCCTGTAGCCCCACCCCCCACACCCCCGCTCATGCCCCATGTTTCCCTCCTGTACCCCCACTCCCCCGCTCATGCCCCGTGTTTCCCTCCTGTACCCCCACCCCCCGCTCTTGCCCCATGTTTCCCTCGTGTTCCCCGCACCCCCGCTCATGCCCCGTGTTACCCCCCAACACCCGCTCATGCCCCGTGTCTCACTCATGTTACCCCCCACCCCCACTCATGCCCCGTGTCTCCCTCGTGTTACCCCTGCTCATGCCCCGTGTCTCCCCCATGTTTCCCCCACACCCTGCTCATGCCCCATGTCTCCTGTTGCCCCATCCCCTGCTCATGCCCCATGTCTCCCTCGTGTTCCCCCACCCCCGCTCATGCCCTGTGTCTCCCTTGTGTTCCCCCCACTCCTGCTCATGCCTCGTGTTTCCCTCGTGTTACCCCCACCCCCTCCCGCTCATGCCCATGTCCCCCTTGTGTTCCCCCACCACCTGCTCATGCCCCATGTCTCTCTCCTTTCCCCCCACCCCCTGCTCATGCCCCATCTGTGCGCCCTGTTCCCCCACTCCCGCTCATGCCCCATGTGCCCTGTTCCCCCCACCCCCGCTCATACCCCGTGTCTCCCTCATGTACCCCCTCACCTCCCACTCATGCCCCGTGTGTCTCATGTTGCCCCCACCCCCCGCTCATGCCCCATGTCTCCCTCGTGTTCCCTCCAACCCCCGCCCATGCCCTGTATCTCCATCGTGTACCCCCTCACCCCCGCTCATACCCCGTGTCTCCTTTTGCCCTCACCCCCGCTCATGCTCCGTGTCTCCCTTGTGTTACCCCCACTCATGCCCCGTGTGTGCCCTATTCCCCCACCCCCGCTCATGCCCCGTGTCTCCCTCGTGTTCCCCCCACTCCTGCTCATGCCTCGTGTTTCCCTCGTGTTACCCCCACCCCCTCCCGCTCATGCCCATGTCCCCCTTGTGTTCCCCCACCACCTGCTCATGCCCCGTGTCTCTCTCCTTTCCCCCCACCCCCTGTTCATGCCCCATCTGTGCGCCCTGTTCCCCCACCCCTGCTCATGCCCCATGTGCGCCCTGTTCCCCCCACCCCCGCTCATGCCCCATGTGCCCTGTTCCCCCCACCCCCGCTCATACCCCGTGTCTCCCTCATGTACCCCCTCACCTCCCACTCATGCCCCGTGTGTCTCATGTTGCCCCCACCCCCCGCTCATGCCCCATGTCTCCCTCGTGTTCCCCCCAACCCCCGCCCATGCCCTGTATCTCCATCGTGTACCCCCTCACCCCCGCTCATACCCCGTGTCTCCTTTTGCCCTCACCCCCGCTCATGCCCCGTGTCTCCCTTGTGTTACCCCCACTCATGCCCCGTGTGTGCCCTATTCCCCCACCCCCTGCTCATGCCCCATCCCCAACACCCCCGCTCATGCCCCGTGTGTGCTCTATTCGCCCACCCCCTGCTCATGCCCTGTGTGTGCCCCTTCCCCCACCCCCCACTCATGCCCCGTGTCTCCCTCGTGTTCCCCCCACCCCCCGCTCATGTCCCTTGTCTCTCTCCTTTACCCCCCACCCCCGCTCATGCCCTGTGTGTGCCGTATTCCCCCACCCCCTGCCCCGTCCCCCCACCCCGCTCATGCCCTGTGTGTGCCCTATTCCCCCACCCCCAGCTCATGCCCTGTGTGTGCCCTGTTTCCCCCCACCCCCCGCTCATGCCCCGTTTGTGCCCTGTTCCCCCCTACACCCCCCGCTCATGCCCTGTGACTCCCTCGTGTTGCTCCCCACCCCCCGCTCATGACCTGTGTCTCCCCTGTTCACCCACCTACTGCTCATGCCCCGTGTCTCTCTCGTGTTCCCCCCACCCCCGCTCATGCCCCGTGTATCCTTCCTTTTCCCTCCCACCCCCTGCTCATGCCCCATTTTTGCCCTGTTCCCTCTCATCCCCCGCTCATTCCCATTTGTCTCCCCTGTTCCCCCCAACCCCTGCTCATGCCCTGTTGTGTTCTCTTTATACACCCCACCTTCCCTTTCCATGGTGGCCATCTTGGTAAAAGAATCTTTTTTTTTTACCACCCAGGGTTCCCACTTTGAGGACCTAAGATGCTAGTGGTCTTCATCTATTGAAAAGGATGTTATGGTGACGTTGCACTAATAAAAACCTATACAATTCAGTATATTCACTTTTTATGTGCGCCAGACCCAGGGGTAGCAGGACGCAGAGGCAAGAAAATGCAAAGCTTACAGGTTACATCGGAGCATAGCATGCAATATAAAATACAGTAATTACAAAGTTTACAAATTCGAGAAAGGTCAATCACGTTACAGGCTACATCATGGCAGAATATACAGTAGAAAATACCATGAGGTCATAGGACACAGATAATTACAAAATATACATGGGACACAGTTACAAATATACAAGGTTCAACTGAGGGCAATCAGGGTTGTAGGTGACATAGGTCATGTGAGGTCAGCTGAGGTCAGCTGAGGTCAGTCGAGGTGAGGAGTTCGATGACATTTTTTCTAAAGCGAGGGTAGGGTGAGTCCACTCTCAAATCTTGTGGTAGTGAGTTCCAGGTCTTTGCAGCCTTTACCTGAAAACTATGACCTCCGATCTTCTTAAGTCTAAAGTTTGGTATTGTCAGACAGTTGGAATTGACAGCTCTAGTCGGTCTGAGGGATGTTCTCCTGTGGAATTTGTCAATCAGGTATTTGGGGGCGGAGTTATTAAGGGCTTTGTGGGTCATGGATAACATCTTAAGTGTTATTTTGTTCTCAGTGGTCAACCAGTTGTGATAGCGTCTGGCGGCAGAGATGTGGGATCTTTTGTTTATGCCTAGTGCTGCTCTCAGGGCATTATTTTGTAATATTTGTAGTCTTTGCGTTATAGTTGTATTCGCTCCGGTGTAGTGAGCGTTGCAGTAGTCAATCCTAGAGAGTATTAAGGCTCTAGCCAAGATTAAGCAGCTCTTGTTGGAAAGGAAAGGTTTACCGGCTCTTATTAATTTGCACGTGTAAGCCGTGGAAGAGGCAAGGGATTTTAGTTGTTTGTCAAGAGATAGGGTAGAATCAAGATAGAATCCCAGGGTTTTTACGTCCTTGGACACTTTGATGATATTCCCGTCTATGTTAAATGAGGAGAATTCCTGACCTAGTTTTTTTTATATTAGTTTGAGTGCCCAGGATAATCAACTCTGTCTTATCATCGTTCAGACGGAGGCCATGAGTGGCCATCCAAACCTGGATGATAAGATATACCTTGTTCACCAATTCCGTGTCCTTCGCATGATCCCCAGAAAGCGGGAGGAGGATCTGTGTTTCATCTGCGTAATTAGTGTAGGTGATACCGAGATGGTCCAAATCATCAAACAAGGGCTTGGTGAAGATGTTGTATAGAGTTGGGGAAACGCAGTAGCCCTGGGGGACACCGCATGAGATAGGGGTGGGATCTGCTGCTGCTGAGGAGGAGAATACTCTCCTCGTTCTTTCACTCAGAAATGACTCAATCCATCTGATGGCTTCCAGGGAGAAATGGGCAGCAGAATCTAAGTGACTACAGAGGACTTTATGATCCACCAAATCAAAGGCGGCTGAGAGGTCAAGGAGTAGCAGAAGTACTGTTCTCCCTTTGTCTCGCAACTCGTCAATTTGGGATTTCAAGTCAATAAGGGCAGTTTCGGTTCCATGTAAGGGGCGGAAGCCCTATTGTCTCTCTCCTAGGAGGTTGTGTAGTTCTAGATGCTTTTGAATTTGGTTATAAGCGGCTTTGTCCAGAATCTTGAGAAGAAACGTAGTAATAGGGCAGTAATTAGTAGGGATGAGGGGGTCTAATGTCTGCTTTTTAAGTAGGGGGAGTACCCAGGACTGTTTAAGGTTGGCAGGGATGGTGGCTGAGGCAAAGGAGGCATTAATCAGTTTGGTTATAAAGGGCAATAATTCTCTGGCAGCGTCTTTTATTAACTGTGCTGGGCAGAGGTCACCTTTACAATTGGAAGGTTTAAGCGACAGGATAATTTTTTCTACTTCCAAGGTGGTCATTTTAGAGAAGTGGAAGGAATCACTGTGAGCCAATAGATTATTGGAGTTGGGCGTTTTGGGCGAATCCTGAATTTTAAGTACGTCTTTTTTTTGTTGGATTTTATTTTGGAGAGTAGTAATTTTGTTTGTTAGGGCATGCTGGATATCTGTGCACCAAGGTTTATCCTTGGTGCAAGCGTCCGGTGTGGCGATAGGAGACTCAAGTTCCTTTAGAATAGAGAAGAGCTCTTTCATGCTGGAGTTGGCTATGCGGTCATCATACGAGTTATGTTTAGCCTGGCAAACTTCTTTTTTGTAGAGTGAGGAGAGAGAGGTTAGTTTGGCTTTGTTGTCGACTGAAGGGCAGAGCCTCCAGGTAGTTTCACTTTTTCTTTTCAGGATGCGCAAGTCTCTTAGCTGTGGCGTAAACCATTTATTTAGGTGGGCTTTTGGTTTACTTGATCTGAGTTTAAGAGGTGCCAGTTTATCTAGGGTGACGAGCATGATATTATTGAATTCTTGTACTAGGGTGCTAGGGCTTAGATTAGCTGATAATGCATTGAGGGTCGGTAATATAACTGGGATCACTTTCTCTACCGTAATGCATTCTTTATTTCTGGTTAAGCAAGGCGTTGCTGTAGGAAGGACTATGGGGATGGGTCTGGCAGTGGCTAGGTTAAAGGACACTAAAGAATGGTCTGTCCAAGGTAGGGGTCTTATGGATAGGATAGTGGCTGAGCAGTTACAGTCAGCTCTCCAATCTTGCGTTCTTCCCTTGAGGTGCGTAGGCTGGTCAACTCTTTGAGTTAGGCCTAGTGCGTGAATAGTATTGGCTACCACTGTTGCATTAGTATCCTTAGTATCATGGAAACCTAAGTTAAAGTCCCCAAGGAGGATTATTTGAGAAAAAGGTTTAAGGTTAATAGTGAGAAGGTTGTGGAGATCCTCTTCAAAGGTGCCTAGGGGTTTGGGGGTCTATATAAAAGGTGGATGGTGAGAGTTTGATTATTATTTATCTGGAGTTTAGCGGATAAGGTCTCGCAAGATTGGATCGATTGTGTGGGTACTAGTCTAAGTGAGAGGCTTGTTTTGGATATTATGGTGATGCCGCCGCCTCTTGCACCTTCTCGGTCATTTCTGATGATCGGATAGCCATCCGGGATGGCTAGCATGAGCGAGGGTCCTGCTGCATTGTGTAGCCACGTCTCTCTAATAGCGAGAAAGTCAAGGTTGCCTTCTGAAATTAGGTCGGCAATGTCAAGGGCGTGGGCAACAAGCGATCTCGCGTTCAGGAGTGCTCCAACGATAGTTGGGGAGTTGGAGACCTCTGTGGCCTGGGGAGATGGAGTAGTAGGTGTGTTAGTGGGCTTACTGTTCTGAGTGTTTTACTGGGATGTTATGGTTAAATTGCACTAATAAAAACCTATGAAATTCAATGAAAAAATGTTGTTAAAGGGACGTTATGGTTAAGTTGCGCTACTAAAAACCTATGAAATTCAGTGAAAAAACTTTGTCAAAGGGACGTTATGGTTCCAATCAAAACCGAAAAAACCCTTGAAATTCACCAGTTATGGTAAGCTAAGCAACCATAAATCGCGCCACCATCGTGCACTGCTAAGACTAACACCCAGGACATCAAACATGACATCACAAATGTCATTGATGACATCACTGATGACATCACATGTGTATGTACTTTTCATGAAATATGTGTACAAGGGATTCTTATTATAATGTTGCGAAACAAGTGTCAAGGATCATTGCAATAAATATCATACCCTAATTAGTGCATTGAAGGATGCATTGATATAAATAGCATTCTATTATGGGGTTCTATCTAGTATCCTAAGCTACTCATACAGAAACATAACATTGTGTGCAGCGTACAAGATGAAGGTATAATATTCGTAATGTTAATATGTTGAATAATTAAATGATAATTGCTTTCTTAATAGCTTTTTGTGTACTGTGAAATATGTAATAAGTAGCTAATAAAACACATGTATTATATAATTGCATTACTATAGACAAAACACAAAGACACAAGAACACATACCAATATGGGTATATACAGGTAAAGTGAAGTTAGCAAAAAAGCACAAGTAGTAGCAGAAACAATTAACAACTTAAATGATTACTCGCATGCAAATAAATGATTTCTCTGTTTCAAAGCTGCTATTTACCCTATGTATATGTATCACTTGATGTGATTGGACCCTAAGGAAAGTAGTGTGTGTACAATGTATACAAATATGACCATATACAGGGAAAGTACAGCCATAAAAAATACAACAGAACTATCAGAAAGTTCTCATATGTCTATTGATTATTTTTATGCACAAAAAGGATTGCTGTCTTTCAAGCTTGTGTCTCCCCGTATGTATATGTTTCATATGATGTGACTGGACTCTAAGGGAATTACTGTAAGAACCTACTTGAAGGATACGTCTACAAATAAAATAACATCTTTAGTTTCTGACTGTTACTGAAGAAAACCATGTGGCCTAGATATGTCAGCAAAAGAAAAAAGAGTGAGCCAGACATGTGATGTCATCAGTGATGTCATCAATGACATTTGTGATGTCATGTTTGATGTCCTTGGTGTTAGTCTTAGCAGTGCACGGTGGTGGCGCGAGTTTTTTTAAAAACTCATGTTTTTAGATGGGATGTATAGTGATCGAAATCTATTGTAATCTAAAATGCAAGGAATATCAGCGTTTACTTTACTTGCATCAAAGTTGATTGGAATTAGACCGTCAAGTGTACGTAAGCGTGATAGTGCTACGTAGCTCATGCCTTCTTTAAAGACTGTGTTACCAATGTCTATCAATGCTTTGTCTAGGGTAAGACCTTGTGATTTATGAATGGTGACTGCGTATGCAAGAGTTAGAGAAAATTGTTCTCTGCGTACATACATGTCTTTGAAGAGAAAGAATCAAGCTGTTGAGTCTCCTATCCTTTTCACTCCTGAAAGTTTGTCAAAGAGAATATTGACAAACTGAATGTTGTAGTCACGTGGGTATGTTTGAAAGCCAACAACTGTACCCAGTGCTCCATTATCTAGTCCTTGATCCACGTCAAGGTTACGTTTAAGCATTACTCTGCAATTTAAGGATAATTTTAATATTTTTTCCAATCCAGCTGTGTTGGAGATTGAATTTTCTTGTTTAGTCTTGTTGTGGCTTGTTCACACATGGGTAGTGTCATACCATGCATGTCTAGTTTGTCTGTGGCGCTAATTTCAATTATTGTTTCATTGAATTTGAAACAGCTTGCAAGAATTGGCATTAAGGCCATACAATTGAAATTTTTGTGGGCTAATTGTTCCATAACATCCGTAGCACATGCATTATCACCATAAATTGCCTGAATATGCCGGGTTTTCAATATTGCTTGTGCTTCTTGAGATAGTATACCAACTCTAATACTTTTAAAGATGTTGGCATAAGTGAGATCTGCAGATTGGCGCATGTTTTCTGTTAATTCTCTTTATTGGAAATGTTGCCAAAGGTTGACATTTCCTATGCTGCCAACAATTTTATGGCAGAGTTTGTGTCCTAAGGTTTTAAAAATAGGCTCACCTTTCACTGGTGACAATTGAAGAAGATCCCCAAAAACAATCATTTGTTTTACTCCAAAGAGCTCTTCATAGTTTGTTTTGAGTACTTCTTGTAATCTGAGGTGAATCAAACCAACATTAGGTTGGAGACCATGCTCATTTCATCTATTAGTAGCATTTTCATTTGTTTTAATACTCTGCGTAGTTCCATTGCAGCTTTTGTAGAAAGTTTGTAATAGTCTAATTTGTTTTGGTGTTCTACTGGCAGGAGTAGTAATCGTGTAAAGTGACACCGCCTATGTTTTAGGCAGCTTAATCTGTGGGGGCAGTGACAACAGCTGAAAGTTTGTTGTTTGTCAATTGTTGAAGTAATTTACTGATGATTTTGATTAAGAATGTTTTGCCAGAACCAGCTTCACCACTGATGTACAGTAGTATAGGTTTGTAATTTTGGGAGGTGCATTCTTTGTTTTCATGTTGTACACCATGTGCAATTTCTTTTGTTACTTCGTGAAAAATGCTATGTTGCTCATTGTTTAGCTTTGATTGTAGTATAGTTAAGTCTTCTTTATCTTCATACTGGCACATGGTGCTTTCTACTTCCATCTTAGTCAATTCTGCCTCATGTGTTATTAGTGGCTCTCCCAGTGGTTCTTGGCTTCCTGTTACAGAAGGTTGACATCTGTCAGGAGTGTCCTTATCTGGTTGGGCCTGGTGTTCTTCTTCGTGTTTCTGTTCATTGTGCAGCATTGTTTTGTACTGTGTAAAGTTTACATTGGTTATAGTGCTTTCATTTGCTTTGAAAGCGTCTTCATAGGAGTCATAGTTGTCTAGTATTTCTTCTTCTTTTCTCCATGGTTTAAAGAGTTGTAGCAGGGACATGCAATATAGTTCTTTATGTTGAGGAGTCTTTAATTACAATTTGATATGATTAATTACATTTGGTTTGGTGAGTTTTACTAAGCTGCCTTCACAATTTGACACTCTTTATCTACCTTTTTTTCCATCAGGTTTTATATTATTTTTGTATGTGACGTTTTGGGCTATGTGGTACAGACACATGGTTTCAAAAGTAGTACTTCTGTTTGGGTAGTATGTGTCCAGCAAATTGTTTTTTAAAATGTCTTGGCTGTTGGGATCATGTTTGGCTATTGTTTCTATATTGTCGTATGATTTCAGAACTCTTTTTCTAGATTTTGCAGGACCAAGACTTAGCCATACTATATTTTCAGATTTTCCACACAAAGCAGTACCGGTTAAACAATCTGCTGCTTCATAGGAGCCACATTCTCTATGGGAGTGCATTGTTATGCTCAAGCTGTATAATTTCTAAGACAGTGTTTTGTCTGATGACAGGTCATTCCAGAGGTCTTTGAGCCCTGTTTTTTCTGCTTTGGTTAAGTAAGCATATCATGCAACTGCAGTGGAATTGTGTGTAATGTACTGCACATCTATGTTTGCATTCCATAAGTGGGCAATGATTGCATTGTAATCGTTGATATGCTTTTCTTCTTCTGTTCTTTTTATGTAATATGTATTTTTAGGTGATTTGGTATTTGGTATTTGGTATTTATTTTATTTGTATGGCGCTCCAAACCCAGGGGTAGACGGGCGCATAAGGATTTGGTTACAGCGTTGCGAAGTATCTTTGTGTTGCATACTTCGTACATGTTTATAGAATATACATATATATATATATATACAGTTATCAATATACAGAGCATATACAATACGCATAATATACAATTTTCAGTATAAGTATAGTACCTGAACCAGTTACCGCACAGGGTCTGGTGTTAATGGCGCTATTCTTTGTTTAGGAGCCATCTGATGACCTGCTTCCTGAAGATTTGGAAGGATTCGACAGTTTTGATATTAAGCGGTAGGGTGTTCCAAAGTTGGGGGGCAAGTACTGTGAAGCTTACCCCTCCAGCTCTTTTTAGGTGGAACCTGGGCACTGTCAAGCAAAGTGTGTTGGAGGATCTGGTGGATCTGGTATCAGGTTTCAGGGTGAATTTGTTAGCTAGATATGGTGGTGCTAGATGATTGAGGGATTTGTACGTGAGGCAGATGGTTTTTAGATCAATTTTCTGGCGATGTACCTTTAACACTATGTCTAACTGAAGACATGAAGTTGTTTACTTGACCTGTTTTTGTAACTGGTCTAGGGAAACCAAAGCAGCATTTGGTGTAGTATTTCCCTTTGTTTTTGTATTTGCGATGACAATATTTGCCACATTTGTGTCTTTGAAATTGTAACATTTGTGCGTGAAGATCACTATTTGTTGCTTCCGATGCAATTTCACAAGTGACATATTTTTCGATAAACTGTAACACAGTGGAATCATTGTCTTAACCAAATTTAGGAGCATCTATAATCCATAAAATCATGTGGATATGTGGTGCTCCTCTGGCTTAGTATTCTTTTCTCCAAAAGAAGTGTTGCACTTCTCCAAGGGGAGGAACAGTTTTATTACAAATAAAGTGTAGCATAGCAATGAAGCGATGGTGAAAATATCTTGAAACATTAACAGGATCTAGAGAACAATGTTCTCCAGGTGTTAGTATATCTATGTTTGTTTTGTTTTTGTTTGATATGCGTAGGAAATCATGTAAATCTTCCCATGCATATTCTGCACAACTTAATGTAACAAACCAAGTGGGTGGGCCAAGTTTTCTTATCATACAACGTAAATATCCATGACGTCGGAACCAATACTCTTTAGTACCATGCATGTTTGCTAATAGATTTGTAATACTTGATTGTAAAACCTCATCTTTTTGTTGCACTTTTTGTAATAATTGTGTAGCTGACATATTTTGAAAGTGGGCTCCTGATTTTAATGTGTGTGCAACTCCGTAACATAGAGTTGCTAGTTGGCTTTCAAAGAGTAGGTGGAATATGTGTTCCACATTTAGTCTAAATCTGGGATCTTCAGAATACATCCGTAACAAGGGGTATTCTGATGCTGTTATTTGAATAGGTCTATCATCGTACCTTCCTCCTTTCTCAGTAGGAAAGAGTAGAGGAAAAGCACGTGCTTCTATACATTTTTCCCATATGCTGATTGGTGATCCTTTTGTTTGCCGCATTTGGTATGTTTCTAGTGCATCTTCTACGGTGTCATTAGAGTGCAATGGATGAATTGTATAATGGTCTAAAGTATTGGATACTGTAGCAGGATCTAGAAGTTCAAATTGACCAGCTTCTGGTGACTCTTGAATTATTTCAGTGGTTTCTTTCAAGTTTTCTTCAATATTAATTTCTTTGTAGTATTCATTATTGTCTTTTAGATATTGCAAGACTTGTCTAACTTTATGTAAATCTACCAGTAGTTGCCAATTTTATTTGTCTTTTGTAGGTACACCATTTACTAAGATAATTAAAGATTGCTCCATTGGACGTTGCACTCCCAGAGTGTCCACATCTTGTTTTAGATCTAATGGTAAATACACTACTTTTCCACGAATACCTTTCACTAATTCAGAGGGAGGTAATTTTGCTGTTTTTGGTTGAAGGCGTGTAATTGCTTGAAAGGGGTGCACTGTTTGAATTATGATTCTCTCATATTAATTGAGTTTTTGTAGGGGTTTTGGTAGTGTAAATAATTCCAAATTATCTGTGATAGCACGTGAAGGAGTTTGGTTGTTGTCAAGTTTTGTAGTGCAGTAACTGCAAAGTATTAAGGTGTCATTAATTTCATATTTGTTTTCTGCTATAAGGTAGAGAGCTAATTCAAACCATTTAGAATCTTCATTGTCTTCTATTTTGTATGTTAGGTCTACATTTTTTGTGTTACTTTTATAAAAAGTTCTGTGGCAACATACACGCATGTGGTTTGGTACATCAGCAGAGGTACTTTTAAATTTCAGTATTTCTTTTTTGTATGTGTGTAGTAGAATTGCATAGCATTGTTGCTAATTTGTTTTAAAGCTATTTCATTCTGTAAGTGGCTTTCACTTCCAAAATATTTTTTCTGGATATAGTTGATTTCTTCAAGTAGGTCTTTTGCTGTACCATGCTGAAGAATGTTATTTAAATTGGCTAGCACTAAAGCAGGACTTTTAGCATAGTACAGTTTATAGACTAGATTTCTTTGGCCCTCATTACGACCTTGGCGGAGGACCATGGTGCAATTTGCACCATGGTCCATGGCGCAAAGCTGCCAACTCCGCCAAGGTGGTTGGCAGACTTACCGCCCCATGCCGACCTTGGCGGGGCGGTAAGTCCCCAATCCCCATTTTACCCTTCCCCATTCCCATTCTTGCCCCATAGGGTATAATGGGAGTGGGGAAGGCGTTAATTACGCCACTGTAAATTACGGTGGCGTAATTAACATCAAGATCCCGTAGCGCCATGGATTTCTCCGCCTGCAAAAAGCAGGCGTAAAAATCATCCATGGCGCTACGGGAACTCGTAGTCTGGCGGAGAGGTACGCCATGCCCTACACCGGCGTAAAACCCTCTCCGCCAGGGTCCTAATGAGGGCCTTTGAGTTGAATGATGTGTTGATATCATTTTGATATGATGGAAGTTGGCAGGGGCCTTGCTAGGGGGGGCTATAGGGGCTATAGTCCCTGATCTTTTGGTTGTAGCCCCGGATAGAATCTCAGGAGCTACAGCCAAAAGACTAGCTAGCCCCGAGTCCCAACAGTTCCGACATCAGCGTAGCCCCGGGTATTTTCCAGACCTAGCAACTCCCCTGGAAGGTGGTTTTGCAAGTAGGTCCTGAAATGCAGGCCAATGAATGTCCTTGTAGTCCTGTGTACTTGCACACTGGACAGGTATTCATATTTTGCAGTAGTTTAATTTTGATTTTGTCTTTGCCTTTCACATACTGATTGAGGAATTGGCGTAAAGACTTGAAAGATTTTTTGGGAATGTTACACCTTGACGTGCATATCCATTTGTATACTAGACGTTCTGATTCAGTTGAATGGAGAGGTACGTTTTCTGGGGATATTTTTGTAAGCAGTATTTCTTGTTCCATTATGGTATTATTAACTTGTTCATAACCTCGTCCACTGCTATGCATGGCAATTGTATTTGTTTGCTTTTGTTTGTATGCTTTTTCATTAAAATATGGTTCTGTGCTTGTAGCGTGACTCCACTCACCTCCACAGATATTTAAGAAGTTATTTCTGTTGACATTTCATTTATTGAGAAGTCTTTTTTGTGATTTAGTCATTCGTTTTGTTAGTGGTTTCATTGTTTAACACTAAAATAAATAACTTTCTTTTGAGAAGGATTGCACTGTCTATCAAAGCTTCTAAGATTAATTTCCCTACGATAGGTTTTAAGGGTTGTGCCTGATTTCTCTCCTGTTTTTATAAGATTTTGAAGTACTCTGTGGCGGCACAGTTTTGCTAAAATACTTTTTTTGGTATGCTTACTTGGCACTATATCAAGATTTATAGGAGCAGTTTTATCAATAGTGGTAGCTGAATTCTTGTTAATTGTTTTCTGTTTCGTTTTACATTTTAGACATAGACAAAGTGTCTGTACTTGAAGCTTGTTTTGTTTCACTAAATCACTGTATTAGCTGTTTTGTTTTGAACTTTTTTAAACAAATTCTGCTAGAGATGGATGCTTATTTTGGACACTTCTATTTTCATTTGCTCTACTTCTGCGTTGCTTTCTACGGACTTGATTTTTGGTAGGCATTCTTTAGGGTCTGTTGAAAAAAATAAACGAAGGTATGGGTTGGGGTGTTCTGCAATGTATGTGTGTTGTGTGCATGAGTGTCTGAGTATGATGATAAAGATGTATGTGATGGTGTGTGATTGTGCATTGGGCAACTACAACTAGTTGGGATGGGTATTCTTGAATTTATGTGCTACTAAACTGGGGTTCAGATGACAGTAGAAAGTAAGCTAGTGGTGTGCAGAAGTACAAATAGTAAATCTAATGGTATACAATTAAAACAGTTGTTTGTTCTATAATATCAAAATTCTAGGGGCTGAGTTGTGTCATTTGTGCGCCAAAAAATGGGAATTTGTGCGCCATTCTGCCTGTAAATCTCTGTTTAACAAATGGGGATTTGTGGACAGAATGGTGCACAATCTCTATTTATAGGCGCAGAAATAGCATGAATTAACCTTACTGTATGTTTGAATAATAGTACCAATATTATGGTGGTATTTAACTTACTTTTTTTGTGGAATGAGCAGGTTTCTTCCTGGTTGTTGTTTGTACTTCAAATTCTGCTGCTGTTTTTCAGGAGAGTGGTCTTCACTGCAATTGTAAAGGAAACAAATTAGTAATTTTGTTTGTATATAGCACTGATGATAATTTAGACATTGATTTTTATGTTTTTGTACAAGTATTGTTGTTTGATATTTGAACATAGTGTGTGCACACAATTTTGTTTGACTATGTGAACTCTTTATATTTTACTTTAAATATGTTAGTTCAACATGCTTTGCAAATGTGTGTGTAAAAAGAAATTAAATAGCAGATAGGTTTGGAAGTGACAGTTGATTATAGGAGATGGGAAAAATGACAGTAAGTTCATTTTATAGGTTATACAAGCTAAAAGTCAGTTAATCTGTTTATATGAATGTATAAGAATTGGACATGTACTATCCAGAAAATATGCATAACTGTAGTGTGTGTTCATGCATGTGGATATGCATGCAGCTGCAAGTAGAAATCTTGGAGACTTGTACAGTATTTCTTGTAGAAGGTGCTTTCCAATGATATGACACTTGTACTCAGAGTGATTAATAGTACATTTGAAGTGCTGATCTATGATGATACAGTTAGATGTAGAGGTCTTGGATGTGATTGGTGGATGGTCGTGTGACTGCTTAGCTATATCCAATGAGGGAATGGCACAGAAAGTGAAATGGAAATGGTAGAAGGACTGTCCATGTTATGATATGTCCGCGGACATGGCGGTAGTCCGCGGACATCGCGTGTTACATCCAGGGATTTTGGGGTGCGGAGGCATGCAAATGAGAATGAGCAGAGGAAGGGATTGGTCAGTAAAGTTTAGTGTGTGTGTTGTGCCAGGAGAGAGTTTGTCACATACTCTTTTTCCTGAGAGGAGAACAGATAGCTATGACTGTGTGTTTCAGAAAACAGATTGTTTGGATTTTGGGAGACTCGTGGATACATTGGTTGAAGGTGCATGCAGAAAGCTGTGGAGTAGCTGTTGATCTTGGATTCCCACATGTGGAAGTGCACTGGCATGGTGTACGTGGAATTAAGTGGTTGGACTTGCTACCTCTCTGTGCTACTTTGGAGACAGAGCATCATCCAGACATAATTGTAATTCATTGTGGAGGGAACAGTTTAGGACATGTGTCTGGAATTTCTTTGCAATTTGCAATGAAAGAAGTACTTGGGAAGGTCATGGACATGTTTCCAAATTCTCAAGTAATTTTTTCAAGTATTGCGCAGAGACAGATGTGGCTGCGTTCTTCTTCATTTGGTCAACAAATGGAGAAAGCAAGGCACAATGTCAATAAGGCTGTTTGTGCTTTTCTGAGAGATGTTGGCATGTCCTCTTTTCACAATGAAAATATTATGTTTCGTAGCACATAGATTTTTCGCAGAGATGGAATCCATCTTACTTATGCTGGCAATCAGATTTTTCTGAGAAATACACAAGGCCCTGTTTTATTTATATTCACTTCTATTTTGAAACTGTGAAAGGCGGCTCTGAAAAGAGCCTTTTTTTATTTTTGTTTTTTTTATATTTTTTGGGTTTTTTTACACACGAGACACTGGGAGAGGAGGCAAAAGGAGGGTAAGGGGGGACACCAACCATGGGGATAAGAAAGGCTGGTTGGAGAGAGGAAGATGTAGAGTGGGCAGGTCTTCTCGTGCTCTGAGACCAGAGTCTCAAAAGCACTTTGAAGTCTCTCCCCCCTGCAGAGTACTGCGTCACAGTACATACACACAACTGTGACCCTCGAAAGGTAAGGGTCCTCAGCATTGTGAATGGCCTGTGAGGCAGCTTGAGGAATACACTGTCCCACAGGAGTGTTCCTTGTGGTGACAGGATCAGAAACAGAGTAGAGGGAGTCAACCTACTACGCTCCTCGCAAGGTACAACCTTGCGAACGGCCCCCGCGTGGAACGACTTTAGGTGTCGCTTCATAGTAGACGTACCAAAGCTGTACGAACCAGGCCTCCCTACGAGTCAGTGCCATTTTGCACTGGTTGCAAGTGACTTGGTTCGCACGCGCCTTAGGTACGTTACCATGAATGGTAAATAACCGCCACACCCAAGACTCATGCCGAGTGCTGGTAGTAGGGACTTCCACTACCTCATTCTCATCATCCTCTTCTTCCCCCTCTGCATCCTCACTCCTGTTCTCCTCTTCAGGCCCTCGGGGAGGTGGTGGTGGTGGAGGGGTGGCGGTGGTGCTGAGGCAGATGTAGCACCAGGTGGCAGTACTGCAGCCATGAATGACATCAGGTTTCAGATGAAAATCTGGAAAGTTGGCAGCAATATGCACTGTGTTCTGTAAAATAGCCAGAAACACAATGAGAATGCGCTCTAGGGTGTGGCCTTTTATAGGGGTGCTTGTGCGTGGTTTGCGGACACACCCGCTGTCCGCAGACAGATCAAACACCAAAAAAAGGTTCATAAAGACCCAAAAAGTATGTAGGAACTCAGGATTACTGCCTGGGACTTGTGCTATGGTGATTTACTATTGAACAATATTGTGGATTGCCTGAAAAGGTAGTTTTAAATTTTTTGGGGACAAGAACAGTGTCCGCAGTCAGAACACATGCTCAGCGTGGGCGCAGTCACATGATAGCTTCGCGAACATGTCCGCGAAGGGAACCAGTGTCAGCAGGACACCAAATGCATGGAAACTTTTTTGCGCATGTGCGTTGGTGTTCTACGGACACTGTTTCGGTCCTGAAACTAATTAAAAGTGCGACACAGGCGAAATGGACAGTTACGAACAGGTGTTTGTTCTTAGAACAGTTTCAATCCGCTTGCGGACAATACGGACAGGCATAGCGTCCTCGTGACACCCCCATTTTGTTTATTTACGAACATGTCAGGACAGCGTGTGTGTTCTTAGAATAGTTTCAACTTGCTTGCAAACAATACAGACAACGTCCTCAGGACAATCCCATTTTGATTATTTACAAACACTTCAGGATATTGCTTGTGTTCTTAGAACAGTTTCAACTCGCCTGTGAACAATACGGACAGCGTCTTCAGGACACCCCCATTTTATTTATTTACAAACATTTCAGGATATTGCCTGTGTTCTTAGAACAATTTCAACTCGCCTGCAAACAATACGGACAGCGTCCTCAGGACACCCCCATTTTGTTTATTTACGAACATTCCGGAACACTTAATGTGTTCTTAAAACAGTATCAATCTGCCTATGAACAGCACAGACAGGTCTAGCATCCTCAGGACACCGCCATTTTGTTTATTTACAAACTTTTCAGGACAGCACTTGAGTTACTTTGATTACGGACATCTCGGACACCGAATGTGTTCTAAGAACAGATTGGACTTGTTTGCGAACGTTACAGACAGGCATAATGTTCTTAGAACATTTCCATTTTGGAAGCAGGTGAGTGTAGATGGCCCAGCAAGCCCATTTTGGGCCAAATTGGATTTCAAAGCGCAAAGTTACACCGAGGTGGATAGAAAATCGACTTGTGCCTGGAAAGCCCACAACATGCTCCGATGCAAACAAAAACCATTGCTAAATAACAACCTATGTGCCTACATGTGTGCCTACCTTTGCCCCGCCATACAGCACCCTGGCAAAACTGTGTGATTTACCCTTGCAACTAAAGGCAGCACCCCAGAAAAACTGTGGACCATTAACCCATAACTCAAGGCTTCACCCCAACTGTGTGCCATCCTCCACAACTCAAGGCAGCACCCTGGCAAAACTGCAGAAAATCAGCTTATAACTAAAGGAAGCACGGCAACAAAACTGCAGACCGTTAAATGGTAACTCAAGTCTGCATGTCAATGGCATGCCATCCACCCACAACTCAAGGCTGCACCCTGCACCCCCAACTGCATTTGGCCTCCCTGCAACTCATGGCAGAACCCTAGTGAAACTGCAGATGTCACTCCTAGTTTATAAGCACCTAAACTGCTGGTCTACACCGCTAAATCATAGAAGCCCCTTCAATTCCTGACACCACCCACAATGACCTCTGCCACAATCCCCAAGCAGCCCCCTGCCACTACTCAACCCTCGCCTCACCTCACTAACCTCCACCACAACCCCCAGGCTGCCCTCTGAAGTCCTGACAGCACCTACCAGCCCCACTGATCTCTGCAACAACCCCCAAGCAGCCCTCTGCCACAACACCTGCTTCCCATAACCCCACTGACCTCCATCCCAACTTCCAGGCAGCCCCTGCCACTACACCCTCTTCCCCCTTCCTCTCACTCCACTGACCTCTGCCACAACCCACAGGTAGCCCCCTGTATGTCTGACCCCTTACCGGGCCAATGTGGATCTCTAACTTACCTCAATGTGTCTGGCCTGCCACCACAATGAAGTATACCTGCCACATATCATCCTCCAACATGATTAACTGGGAGCACTGCTGTTAAATACAGGCCTGGGACATCTTCCATTTTTCCCTGGTAGACCACACTTATCTGCACAACAACAGGATAGCACACTGTTGCACCACCTTCACTGTGACCACCCAATGTACATGTGACAAGTTAATGTAATGCAATGTGACACATGTATAGTGTCTTTGTGCCATTCCAATGGCCTCACATTACTGTAAGTAAATGCCCTTGGAGGACAGAAGTCCAATGAATCACATAATGGGCCTAATCTAAAAGAATGGCAAGGGACTGTCCAGCCTGTGCAAAAGTAGGCCAGTCGGTAGGCGTGGCAAAGTCTATGCCAGTGACCAAAGCAAAACAGACCTGTGTCGGGGTGAGGTGAACCATGTCAGAGAGTAAGCGAGTTGCAGCTACACTGAACCATCAATCATGGGACGCATCTGCATTCCTCTGCATTCCTATGGCAGAGCTGATGCATGACATGCACACATGTAATTGCTGAATGCAGATGTGGGTGACTGGGTAGCCGTATCTTGTGAGGGATACAGCAATCTCCCATTGAGTACACATGTCATGAGTGTAGCCCAATAATACACAGTGAACACCCACAATGCAAAATACCAACAACAGTGAAAGAAGTGTCAGCACTTCCACATTGACAAATAAGTTCCAAAGGAATTCGTAAACAGCAGTGGCCCTGAAATGAATACAACATACAATACACCATAACTCCAGTAGTCAATTTGCAGAGGGGAATGGTATGTCACCAGACACACCACACTAATAAACAGAGTGAAACATGAGACAAGACACAAGAACAAGTGAGTATACATCCTCTATTAGAGAACACAAACACATACATCACATATCTCACACATCATCACAACCAACCCTGTCTGCACACCATTACACATATACCAATAAACGTAACTCAGACAAGACCAACACACCAACACTAAAGACATAGGGACCCTTCACAAGGAATGGAAACAGATAAACAGCTATTGCCCCCTAAAGCCATCTGATGGCCCATTCCTACATGTGAAATGCATGTACACATGTCCAAGTCAATCAAAAGAATGCCAACATGTCAAGCACTGGCAAAACACACAACATCAACAAACACATATGAAAACATTCACCAATGGAGTACATGAACAATCATGCCATACCACTATCACACACACATCCACACCACATATTCACAATACCAACCTGCAAGTATTAATGTATTTCAAAGCACACAAGTAGGCAAGTGACACATGTGCATGACAAACCTGTCAAAAATATGATGTGAAAAAGCACAGCACCTCCCCACATCTAAAAGAGCCCATGTACATAGAGCACGGATGCCATATCAATCACACACAAGGAGCATGGGCACATGATCTTGAGCAAACATCACAGTAACAACATGACATGCACATTGAGGACCAAACTCACATGACAGACATTGTGCCCATTGACTCTGAGAACATGCAAACATTAAAAGTGCACATGAGACTGCAACAAGTGTGATATGATTAACATAAAACATGTATTAAAACTATGAAAGTCAAAAAGGAATCCTAACACTAATACACTATGTACAACAGCAGTGAGCTAGTCAGATGGGATGTTGGGCTGGGGTCCCATTATGGCCTACTCCACCACAACTTCCTCAGCCTGTTTGCGGGCCTTCCTATGTTCCTGGAGGGCTTGAAGAGTGTCCAAATGTATTCCTCTGCCTCTTCCGCCACCCTGCATGGCTCCCCAGGATGGTTGCCACCCCCTTGCCCGTCGGTCATCTGCCTCAGCCCTGGCCCTCCAAATGGGGCATTCTGTGCCCGCTGCCTCCCCACCTCCAGCTGTTTTTGCATACCGCATACTGGCTGACACAAGGTTCTCCAAATGGATCGGAACCCCCTGTCTCACTTCATGGACCAGGGTAAAATGTGGTTGTAGACCCTCCTGAGTGGAAGGAACTTTGACCCACATTCGTTCTCAGTAACTTTGTAAAACTTGGGGTTTCGCCCTACGTAACCCAGGCTAATCTGGATGTGGACCCCTTGCTCACTGTGTCTTAGAGAGGTTCAGCTTCACCTCACTGATGAGGCCCGAATATGCTGAAACACGTGCCTAGGGTTGCTGATGTTTCTCTTGCTCAGAGGACATTTGCCTAGCAGTTCGGTGCTGGACTGTCCTTTTAGGTGGGGTAAAGACTGATATGCAAATGAGTATTTCTCATCTGTGAAGGGTGCAGTGAGCTAAAACGTAGTTGTAGAACCTCCTGGATGGAAGTAATTCCATAGAACAGGGTTTTTGACCCATGTTCCTTCTCAATAGAGGGGCTCCCACACTCCTTTGTAACTTTGTAAAACTTGGGGTTTCACCCTAGGTAACCCAGGGATACCAGCCTTGAACCCCTTGCTCACAGTGTCTTAGAGAGCCTCTGCTTAACGTCACTAATGAGGCCCAACTAGGCCGAAACACGTGTTTGGGGTTGCTGATGGTACTCTTGTTTAGAGGAGATTTGCCTAGCATGTTGGTTCTGGATTGCCCTTGTGGGTGGGACCACAGAACAGGGTATTTGACCCATGTTCGTTCTCAGTAGAGGGGCTCCCACACTCATCTGTAACTTTGTAAAACTTGGGGTTTCACCCTAAGTAACCTAGGGCAATCCAGATGTGGACCCCTTGCTCACTGTGTCTTCCAGAGGCCCAGCTTCACCTCACTGATGAGGCCTGACTATGTTAGTCCTAAATCTGGGCTGATGTAAATAAATGAAGACACACCAGTCATGAACAAATATATAACAACAGTTTATTATCCTTTAAGAGGACCCAGATTCATCCATGTCTGAGTACAGCCATATACATCAGCAAAACACTTCAAGTTTGTCCCAGTCCATCGTGTGCTCACAGTACATGTCCTGTGAAACGTGGGTATTTTGTTATGGCAACACATGCTGCAGTGATCTGTGTCATCTTGCAGACAATTTACAGTCTGGGAACAGAGCAGAGTGTGGTGTAGGGGTATATCTTGTTCCTAACATTTGGTAACATTCCTCATGCTCCATTATATATGTTGTTTCTTGAATAAAAGGTTAGCCTGCATTTGGACTCAGTAGTTCAGGCTTTCAGAAATATACATGGCATGAATTGTGCTCCTTTTAATCATCTAGTTGCACAATTAGCCTTGGAAAGACAGGAGTCAGGAAGACAGGAAGGCACGGTAAACTACTGATTATCTACGTGTGTGCCAGCTCTTCAAGGCCCTACGATAAAGATAAACCATGTGCTTAGCATTTCTGTGCAAAGACACATTAAGAGCTTTCCAAGCTGTGAACTCTCACTGTACATAGAGTGAAAACCCACAAAGTGAGCAAAATGAAACAAGATGGAGTTCAGATGGCGCAATTGCGCGATTCAATGTGTGCCCCAAATATAGGCATAGTTTTCAGTGTCCGTTAAGAAGCCACACTGAAACAGGCTTTATAAGTTCATCTGTGGGTGGCACTTGACCACGTGGTGATCTTGGTTGTAGTCTTCTTCTTACGCTGCACCCCTCTGCAACTCCTTGAAGCATCTTTAGGGGGATTGGAGGGAAGGTTGTTGGTTTCTTCTGGGTGCAGCAATTATACCACACTTTCCTAGTATACAAAAATGTTATTCCCTAACTACTTCTGTGGTCGAAGATTGTACCTTGTTGCTCCAGGTACAGAGTGGTCCATGAACAAGGGATCAATATCTGAAGAAAGTGATGAATTAAGTTGTTTGGGCTCAATGTTATGCTCAGGATCAGAATGGGGGCCCTCACTGAAAGGCACACACTTGGTTTCAAGATAATCTACCCCCTCCTTAACCCATTTGTCGTAGGGCATTCAATTCAGGTGTGCCACATGTATCCATTGTTTCTTGCCTTCGAATTGAACAGCCACCTGAGTAGCCAGCAGCACCTGATAGGGACCTTTTCAGCGAGCTGCAAGACTGGACTTCCTTTCAAAGTCCTTGACCAGCAGGAAGTCACCAGGTCGAATTCAATGTCCAGGTCCCTCGGATTTTTTGGTCAAAGCTGCTCGAACCTGTTGTTGAATCAAATGCAGGTTCTGAGTCAATTGGTCACAATAATCAGTTAATAACGGGTACTCAATGTCACAAAACTTTCTAGGTCTAGGTGCGTTACATATATTGGCAGGTCTCCCCATTACTATTTCATAGGGAGAAACCCCCGTTCTTGTCTGGGACGCAGTTCTCATAGACAGTAATACTAATGGTAAGGCATCAGGCCATTTCAGTTTGCTATGTGTACACACCTTTGCTAGTTTGTTCTTAAGGATACCGTTATGGTGTTTTTCCAAACCAGCACTCTGAGGATGTATTGCAGAATGAAATCAATACCTGTAGTATGACAGGCGCTATAAAGTGAGGGCCATTGTCAGACCAAATTACTCTCAGTAATCAGAATCTAGGGAAGTATTCTTTCAGCATGACTTTTGCAGTGGATTTGGCAGTGTTATCCTTCAAAGGGAAAGCCTCAACTAATTTACTTAAGGCACATATCACTACTAACACATACTTGTAATATTGGAATCACTCCATCTCGATAAAGTCAAAATGAATCACTTCAAAGGCATGGAGGGAGGTCCGAAGCTACACTTAGGTGCTTGTGTTCCCTTACCAATGTTGTGTTGTAAGCAAATAGTACAGTTCTGAACTAATCATTCTGCAATTTTGGAAATGTTATCATTATTCCATGCAGGATATAAATGTTTACAAATACTTTTTGCACTAATGTGGGCTGGCCCATGTGCCATAGTAATTACTGCTGTTACATATGCGTTGGGCAGTATCCACCTCTTCTTCTAATGGTCTACCCAACAACCCGCATTATCCAACCCTGCAGGTCCAGAACCCCAATGTTCAATCTCCTCCTTTGTTGCTTCAGCCTGAATTTCCTTCACACTGCTAATGCCCTCCTCATCATCCTATTTTCAGCAACCCACATAGCAGAATCCAACACATACATTTTTGATTGTGGGTCAGTGGCAGTTTGTATTGCTATTCGGTTTGCAAATGCATTTCCTTTCCCAATGTCGTCAGTCACTCTCTAGTGTGCTGCGCATTTCATTATTGCTAGTTGTTTTAGGAAGGGCCAGGGCAGTTAACAATTGCACAATTAAGGTACAATGCTGAATCTTTATACTATGAGATGATAAAAATCCCCTTTCAGTCCATAATCTCCCATAGTTCTGAGCTACTCCAAAGGCGTACAGACTATCAGTATAATGCTTTACACTAAGCCCTTGGGATATTTTTGCAAGCTCTATTCAAGACAACTATCTCCACAGACATTGCAGAGTTGTGAGGAATTCTCTGGCTCTCTATAATGGTTTCTAAGGTGGTGATTGCATAGGCAGCAGTAGAAGTGCGGTCAGGCAGTTTAAAACAGGAACCATCACAAAATAGCTCTCCATCAGGGGATGTTAATGGCATATCATTCAAATCTATTCTGCCTTTACTGTGTTGTTCAGTGACCTACAGGCAATCATGGGATGTATTGTTTGTGCCGTCCTCATTCTGAAGAATCAATAGTACAGCTGGATTCAAAGAACAGCATCTCTTAATTTTGATGTGAGGTGCAAATAGGATCAACTCATACCTTGTGAGTCGGGCAGATGTGAGATGCTGAGTTTGTGTTCTATTTAAGAGAACTTCTACTGAGTGAGGTACCATCATGGTTACGCAGTGACCCAAAACCATAGCTTCATTTTGTTTCACTGATGTGGCAGCAGCAGCTGCAGCCCTGAGTCATTTCGGCAAAGCGCATGCAACAGGGACTAACATGGAGGAAAAAGTTGCTGCATGGTCTGCTTCTTTCTCCATGTTCCTGTGTCAAAACAGCCAAAGCACATCTGTTTCTTTCATGCACAAATAGGACGAATTCCCTATTATAATTTGGTGTGCCCAATACTGTTGCTGAACATAATGCCATTTTGAGCAGATCAAAAGTTTCCTGACAATCCTTATCCCAAGGTAATGGTAGAGAAACATCCTTCCTTGTCAAGGCCAACATTGGCTTAAGCAGAAGTGAAAATTCGGAATCCATTGTCTGCAATATGAAACCATGCCGATAAAGGGTGTAACCTCTTTCTGTGTATTTGGTACAGTCATGCCAGAGATGCTTTGTATATGTTCAGGCACAAGGCGCCTACACTCCTTCAACAGGAGATAGCCTAAATAGGCAACCTCCTGTTGACAATACTGGAACTTCTTCAAAGATGCCTTATGACCGTGGTCAGCCAGATGCTTCAATAATAAAACAGTTCCCTCCTTGCAAGCGCTCTCTCAATCTGCAGCAATAAGCTGGTCATCAATGAACTGTATCAGTGTGCAAGTGGAAGGCAAATCAAGCATATCGAGTTGTTCTTTGAGGGCCTTGCTATAAATACTAGGACTCTCAGTGTAACCTTGTGGTATTCAAGTAAAAGTGAAAGAACGTCCACCAAGGGAGAATGAAAACAAATATCTACTGTCTAGGTGAAAGGGTATGCTAAAAAATGCATTCTTCAAATCAACAACAGAAAAATGCGATGCAGTAGCAGGAATCATAGTCAAAATGGTGGTGATGTCAGAGACAATCGGAAATTGTGGTGCCACTACTTTGTTAATCACGCGAAGATCAATAACAAAATGATAGGGTAATGTATTGTCACCTTTCTTATAAACAGGCAAAATAGGACTATTAGTACTTCTGCCAGAAATCTCTTTGATAACACCTTGTTGCATTAAAATAGAATACCTTTAAGTGCTTGTTAGCCCTCAACAGAAATGTTATACTGAGGAATGCTTGGTAATGTAATACCGGATTTTAACACTATGTGAACAGTTTCGATATCTAGTATTCCTACATTGTTGTCGTTTACTGCCCATAAATATGTCGGCACCTGGTGCAATTCACTCATTAACGGTAAAGCCACAAATTGTGAGGTGTAATTCAGCTGGAGTGAAATGGTTAAATACACTCGATCTGGTGAGCAGTAAATTACTGCATGCAATTTCTTCAACAAATTTAAACCCAACAAATGTTCACCACAAATCATAGTCAATAAAAATGGACATGAGTCAGTGAATGGACCCAAAGCTATTGGCACCGGTCGAGAAACCAGACTCACTACTGGAGTACCAGAAAACCCTACTGAAACATTGTTTTGCCCTGACAGGGTAATATCTGCAACCCGCAGATGGTCTCCTATGTCCACCAGAAAAGTGTGCGCTCTATTCTCGACTTTCATCTCTACGTAGGGTCCTTTCTGGTCTACAGGAATAGAAGTAGGTTCCAGACCCTGCTTCGGGCTGGCCTATCGAAATATAACATCGTCGGATATAAATTCTTCAGTGAAATAGGAGTGTGTAGTGTTGTCAAAAGTGTTTCGTATTCCCAGTGTAATGTTGCTGCCACCCCTGATTATCCGTATTATTATCATGTGTTTGGTTCTGAGCAAACTCATTCCTATTTGATCCTTGCATGCCATTACATGCTCTCGGTCTTCTACTGAGCATACCATTTGCTCTCTTCTGGAGGTAGCCTTCTTGCTTACAATATGCACATTGTTTCATATTAAGAGGCCCTATTTGTGGAATGAACTGTCCTCTTGGCTGTGTATTCCCACCCCTTCATCCCCTAGCAATTTGCTGCAAAAGTGACCTAGTTTTAAAATCCACTTTTTTCTTATCGATGCTCTCTTTCTCATTGTTTACTCTGTTCTCATAATACTGAGCTATATGTAGAACTTCAGATTGTGATTTAGCCTGGCATGCACTTTCAGAGGCAGTGATTTGTGACTAAATGTATGGCAATAACCCTCGTACAAATCTGTCAACAAACAATCTCTTTCCAGGTTCCGCACTCAAATCCTGGCCACTGAAATCTGAAAATACCTACTCAAACCTGTTGAAATATTCAGTTGCTCCCTACGTTTTCCTGTGCATGCATGTTGTTCATTTATCCCAAATGATTCTCTTTTCAGGCACTAGAGTCGTGAGTTTAGTCACAATGTGGTTAGTAGCATTAATACGCTCTGGGGTGGCTTCTCCCCAGCTTTCCTAGACTTGTCGGCTAGTTCGAGTGCAGTCCAAGTATCACCCATAGCAGGTTGATCGCCTACTGTCCTTATCTGCTTCCATAAATCTGCCAGCAAAATCACAGGGAATAAAAGGTCAAAGTCACCTAAAGTGAAAATAGATGAATTCAGAACAGATTCTATTTCTTTTTAGAATTCTGTAGGATTCTTCCTAATGTCTGGGATAGACTGTTTAAGAGTATTAACTTAATGTCATGAGAAAGGGACGTGAACAAATTCCGAAATATAATGTGCTGGAATAGTCCTGGCAAGTCGATACAAGAGTCGGAGGAACCTCTCTCGTGGGTAACTATACAGTGTAAACTCTGATCATTAATTAAGGCGTAAAGCCGAATAGTGGGACAATGAAGTGAGCGCGGTGTCAGCAGAAAAAGCTTGCCTATAAATTACCATAATATCAGTGGGACAACACAATTTCCTCCTCAAGCACCCATCCTGTAAATATTCAAACATTAGTTATAATACCTTTCTCGGCATAGATGGAGAATATCGACTAAACATGTCATGGATATCAATAGGCGAAATGGAGGCATCTGGGATCCATCTAAGAGCATCTCTCATGCATATGTTCCTTTCTTCACTAACTGTTTTCGGTGCAGGAAGAACTCTTTTCTGCACATACAAGGTTTGTCATGTATTATTGTCACATTTTTTTGGTGTAGGCTTTCTAGGTCTTGTTTAAGGAAAAATTGTTTCAGCACATGTTCACGCACATTCAATGTAGTATCCCTAGTACAAGATACAACATGTAAGTCCTGTAATTTCTGTGGTACAGCGGAGTCAGTTAGATCTCCCCAAATCTTGGCTAGGTATAATCCCATTTGTTCTAATAATACCTTCTGTTCAGGGATAAACCCATGGTCTACTAGAGAGCCCGAAGTGGCTGCTTCGTCACCCTTTTCTATATATTTTTCTGCCCATTTCCGCAACTCCTTCTTTCGAGCAGGAGGTATTGTGCTACTTGTTACAATCCTCTGATCACTAGGGATATTTACAGGTGTCAAAAGTGGAGTAGTAGAAGTAGTTGCTAGGGAAAGTAAGAGTAAGTCGTGTGCACTAGGTGGCAAAGGAAAATCATTAGAATGTAAGGCTGGTATATCTAACTGGTTGTGCTTTCTGTGCTTGCGGTTGTGTTGGTGCATATGGAGGTGGTGCGGTAGGGGATGTTCGTCTTTCATTCAATAATTTATTTATCAATTCATCAGATACATGCAATTCTTTTGAAGGGTATATTTTCTGCATTTCTAATTGGAATCCCCTACCCATACTCCTGAGAGCCTCTGTTTACTTTTGCTGGTCATGTGCTAAAGCTTTCCCAGCTTGAGTAATGTGTCTATGTGGTTTTGAGGCATTGGGTGGATTCCTTCCGCCGATCCCTATCCCTAACGGAGTCAAAGGCAGCAGGCCTCACTTTCTTACTTAACAATACAGACTATAAGTGCTGTATTGTAGCCATTTCAAAACTTCCCATCTCTGGCCATTGAAGTTCCGCTTCATCTCTGGTTTGACGATGCCAAATACTATTAAACACTATAGCTCCTAAGCTGAACTTGAAGTACATGTCATATGCTGGCGCAAGTTGATTATGTTCCAAACCCTTCGGTTGTCCTCTCCTGCAACAAAGCGCTGTCCAACAAGATGACAACTTACTACAACCAAGCATGCTGAAAAACATTTATTACCTGGCCAATATTCTGCATGCAGTATATTTTGGTGTCCAAACCAAATATCAAGTACTGTCAGTTTGAAACAGACTCACCTGATTCAAATTCAAATATCACCCATCAAATGGAACAAACCCCCGTCATGGCTGGCGGTCTTCCCATGAACGGAACTATGGAGCTCTCACCGTGATGACCTCTGATGAAGTGCGGGGCTCCCGATACTCACTGGTCTCGGTTCAGCCACTCCATTCTCGCAAATCGTGATGGGTTGTCATCGGGAGATGCCCACATTCCGGGTGCTCCCTGTTAGTCCCAAATCTGGACTACTGTGAATAAATGAAGACACAGCAGTCAATAACAAATATATAACAACAGTTTATCATCACTTAAGTGGACTCAGATTCATCCATGTCTACGTACAGCCATGGAGAAGATGAGTGATGGTGTAGGGGAGCACACATATTTTATACATCAGCAAAACACTACAAGTTTGTCCCAGTCCATCGTGTGCTCACAGTTCATGACCTGTCAAATGTGGGTATTTTACTATGGTAACATATGCTGCAGTGATCTGCATCATCTTGCAGACAATTTGCAGTCTGGGAACAGAGCAGAGTGGGGTGTAGGAGAAGATCTTGTTCCTAACACAAGGTAACATTCCTCGTGCTCCGTTATCTATGCTGTTTCTTGGGTAAAAGGTCAATCTGCATTTGGACTCTGTAGTTCACGCTTTCAGAATTATACATGGTATGAATTGTCCTCCTTTAATCATCTTGTCCCACAATTAGTCTCAGAAAGACAGGAGTCAGGAAGACAGGAAGGCACAGTAAACTACTGATTATCTACGTTCGTGCCAGCTCTTCAAGGCCCTAGGCTAAAGACAAACAATGTTCTCAGGATTTCTTGCATTTCTGTGCAAAGACATGTTAAGAGATTTCCAAGCTGTGAACCTTCACTGTATGTAGAGTGAAAACCTGCAAAGTGAGCAAAATGGACCAAGATGGAGTTTGGATGGCACAATTGCGCGATTCAGCGTTTGTGTGCTTAGGCCAACACAACATAATACAGAACAGGGGGGATGTGGCCAGGTATCCATGGAATAGGACGTGTCTCTGCGAGTCTCCCGATGATCCTACATTATCCTTGCATGCACTAACACTGCAACAAGTGCACTCGTGGAAGAAACGGAGCATCCGGCGTGGGAATATGCGAGGAACAGGAAGAATGTAGTATGAAGAAGACCTGCAGCGTGAAACCACAGCTACAACGAGAAGAAACAAAGACGAAAACCGAGCTGCAATAATTAAAATGGCACCTGCCTCGCAACAAAAGATTCCACAGTGAGCTGAAGGATCAAAGGAGCTGGACTATCACCAAATCTGGCAGGAAACCAGGGCAAGTCGAGGCAACAGTAGATATATTGAACCCCACAGATTCAACAACTGTAGGAACTGCCGGTGAACAGAGGAAGACACCGGGAAACGGACCCTAGCAGTGAGGCATGGGACGTGGGAAGGCGGATTGCTTCACCCGGAGTGCAGTGTCATGGACCGAGGACATGCAACCATGAAGGCCAAACCAGGACAAGACAGCCCGACTGCAGAAAGGGGAGAGTAAGCGAAACTACTGCAGGGTACAACACTCCCCTAGTTAGCAGGGCGGGCAGAGCTACATTGCCAAACAAACTGGACTGCCTTATGGATGGTGCTAACATAGGCAGGAACCACCAACAGTGTGAGTTGGTGTGCTGTGCAAAGCCCGTGGAGACACAGAAGTGACCAAGCCCGAGTCCACAGACAGCCCCATCAGCGCATGCACAACAGATTTACAAGACTGTTGCACTCACTGAGACCTCTGTCCTTGCTGAACCAAGCTGGAAATATTCTCACTGCAGTGATGGCAATGCAGTTGAAGCCTGTGATAGATAGACTTATCCACCCAGATCAGACAGGTCATGTCCCTCATAGAAACATTACTCACAGCTTAAGGAGATTACACCTCATAATAAACCTCACAAATGATGGGACTCAGGAAGTGGAGGTGGTCGCACAGGATGTGGTTAAATCCTTCGACTCAGTGAAATGGCCCTGGTTGTTGGCCATCCAGGAGGAGTTTGGCATGGGACCCACATACTTAAGATGGTCAAAGTTGTTGTACATTGCGCCAATAGAGAGAGTCAAGACTGTATCCATAGTTTCGGAGCAAGGGCAACTCACTAAAGTCACGAGGCAGAGGTGCCTATGGTCCCCGATGTTCTTTACATTGGCGTTAGAACCATTAGCGGTATACTTGAGAGCGGAGTTCAGGCAGGTGGGTATAAAAACAACAAAGTGGGCAGAACCTGGTTTCATTATACGCAGACGACATGCTGCTGTACCTCCAATACCCAGAGGTGAACTTACAGTATGTCCTGGAGGTGATGGCGCAATATGCCATAGTGTCGGACACAACAGTGAATCCCCAGAAATCAATTTTGTACCCACCTAGGAGAGTATAAGAGGAGACTCGCTCAAAGATTACCAATGCTGCTGATTAAGTGGGAGCTAGTTACATTTAGGTACTTAGGAGTGGATATATACCGCTATCCTGAGGTAGAACACACACAGAACACGGTTAAAGCAGTGGTCAAGATTGAGAATAGCATGTCCTTTTGGAAGAAATTACCTTTGTCCATGAAGGGGCGTGAAGCACTGTTGAAGATGGTTATGCTACCTAGCCTCCTGCATTACTTCGCAAACGTCTGGTACTCAATACAGAAAGGTTTTTTCAAGAGATTACAAACTATATGCAGGACCTTTATATAGCACAAAGAAATAGAGTGGCACTGTGGAAGCTACAAAATTCTTATCAACAAGGTGGCATAAGGCTGCCCAATTTTGAAAAATACTTCATAGCTAGTCAGCTAGAGTTTGTAACTCAGTGACTGTCAGATGAACAAACATCAGAATCAAGGGCACTGGGAATGGCATGCGCTCCGTTCTTCTTAAAAGAAGTTATATGGTTGCCAGATTCGTACAAAACCAGTGAGAGCCTATAGTTGTGCCTTGGGCGTAAGGTATGGTCCCAAGCCAGACAATTGCTAGGGGATACAACATTATACTCCCCACAGATACCATTGGTAGTATTAGGAGGTGTGGACAAACAGATTAGGAAGAATGTGTGGAAGAGTTGGGAACCTGTGGGGATAGCCAAAGTCGGGGATGTATTTAAAGATGGGGTACGGCAGGGATTTGTAGAGTTGGTAGGAGACAATGAATACAGAGTGGGCAATATATCAAGCATTGAGAAGCCTAAAACAAAAATGGCCGGACTGTGTAGACCGATGAAGTCATTGAATCTCTCTGATGTAGCTGATGGGGGGCACAAAGTATCATGGATATATGAGTTGTTGATGTCTAGGGTGGGTGGCAATATAGACCAAACCAGACACCAATGGGAGAAGACCTGGGGGAACCACTGTCTGATGAGGAGTGGAGCAGGGTGAAACTGTACCATAAAAAAGTGTCAAGGAACACGAGACTGCAGCAAATTCAGTTGTATGTGACACATGGGGCATATCTGACCCGAGTAGAATAGCTAAGTTTAACCGGGCAGAGGCGCAGGAGTGCACACAATGTGGAGAGGCAGCAGCGGATATTTAAGGCATGTGTGAAGGTGCACAGGTTTTGGAGGGAAGTGGCACACCTGCTAACGGAAGTGGAAGTCACACTAGATGTGGAATCACCCAAGGCCTGTCTGTTAAGGGGATTCCCTAGATCAAAACGGGCTCCACATGTCAATAAAATTAAAGACTTGTTGTATATCCTGGCATAACGGAGAATAGCGATGGAATGGAAAGCTAAACCGAGACCAGTGGCACATGTGTGGAGAGGAGGGACCTGTTGAAATGGGCTAATGCAGGAACCATAGGGTGGCAAGAAGCGTCCTGCAGAGCGGGGGATCAAGGGAGGAATGAGGTTGAGCCATGGAGAGTGCTCATTGCAAGTCTATCACCCCCCAGAATGTACGATACAAGAAACGAAAGAGATCCCCGCACGGGATACTACGGTGGATGTGCAGAATGTAAGGGAAGGCCAGAGCGAGTAAATAATGGTTCGGTGCGGGCTAAGTTTGATGGGGAGTTGGGGGAAGGGTAACAGAGTTATTATTGTTCAAAATGCGTGTTGTTGACTATTAAGAGTGTAAGTAAAATATTTTTGTGTTATAAAAAACAAATAAATTATATTTAAAACAATATAATACAGAACGGATCTATTTCTACAACTAGACTAAAATGTCTGGGGCTGCTGATGGTACTCTTGTTCAGAGGAGATTTGCCAAGCAGTACGGTGCTGGACTACCCTTGTGAGTGGGACAAATACTGATATGCTGATATTTCTCCTCTGTGAGGGGTGCAGTGAGCTAAAATGTGGTTGTAGGCCAACGTGAGTGGAGGAAATTCCATGCAATAGGGTATTTTATCCATGTTTCTTCTCAGTAGAGGGGCTCTCACACTCCTCTGCACCTGGGTGCCATGTTGCCTCCTCCAGGCAGTATTGCCCTGCAGAATGTGCCTCCACACTGTTACCTTCTGCTGCTGCCTGGGAGTGAGTGCCCCATTTCTGGTCTCCTTCTGAACAGATAACAGTTATTGTTGGGAGAGTACAGCACCCGCACTGCTCCTACATGCCGGCTGCACTTCCATTGCCTTTTCCTGTGTTGTCTCCTGGTCTGGCTCAGTGACCACCTCTGCCGCCGCTGTCGGAACTTCCACCTCAATCAGTGACAGGGGCAAATTCAGACAGGGTGGTGGTGGGACTAGTGACAGGTTGGTTATGGTGGGGGTGGCACAGAACATGCAGTGGTGGTCAACTGGGACACAGAGGTGACGTGGCGGAGGAGGCCATTGCATGTGCCAGCCTACAGAGGCCACCCAAGTGCAGTCACCACCTGTGCCAGGAAGACGGATACCTGTTTGTGACACTGTACAAGATCTGCCATTAAATGGCCTATGAAACCTGTACAGCATACCAAATGGCTGCCATCTTCCCGACAATGCCTCCCAGTAGGATGGCATCATCAGCCCCAAGTGGGGTCTTGGTCTGGTTGGAGGAATAATGGAAGGTGTCACTGCCGCAGCAGACGGTCCACAGTCCTGAGGTTCCAGGGCCAGGGGCGCAGCCTGAACACCTTCTAGAATGCCCCATCTGGCCCTTTGGGCTGGCCTGCAATAGCCTCTTCCACCACACCCACCCCACCACCCCATAAGCCCCCAGAGAGCACTCTGCCCTAGTTGGTGCCTGTGTGCCATCATCCTGTGCCCCCGCTGCTGAGGAGTCCCCAACAACAACAACTTCCTCAGCCTTACCCTCAGCAGCTACACACGATGGAATAGGCACTACCACAGCCACATCGTTCTCATGTTCAATATGATGATTGAATATTGCATGGCTGTAGTTTTCACTTGGGTCTGGAGGCCCTGTCCCTGCTCCTCTTCTCCACAGCACTGATAATGCCTTCTTCACAAGCTGTAGCAACTGTGAAAAAGAGGAAAAAGAACATAGGCATCAGTAAACATTGGAAATGCAATCAGCATGCATAGCGAGACACAAGCGTAGGCACAAATATGATGACCAATCAAGGGACATGCACATGTCCACTCAGCACAGATGTCTGGTATCACATCCACACATAATTGGCAATAAGCTGCATACTGGTGTAGAGCAGTGTAACACAGATGATGTGTACATGAGGGAGAACCTGCAATCATACATACCCATGCAAAACACACACACAGATTGTAGAGCAGTGCACCATATGGCTACTCATGGGCAGCTTCTACACGTGACCTCTATCGAAGGATATGGGAGTGGAGATCTGGGTAAAATGTCTCCAGGACAGAGAGCTGAAGGGGTAACAACAGATGGCCACCCGCGTGGTGCACTTCCATGGTGGAACCTCCTTCGAGGATGGTCTTCATCTGGCTCCTGTGCTTCATGTCCTCTTTGCACTTTTTCACTGTGTCAATGGTATGGACTGCCAACTCCTTCATGTTGAAGTCAGCCATGATGTCCTCCCAGATCTTCATAAGTATGCCCTTTGTGAGTTGAGGTGAAGATTTGAAGAGGGCATCAAAGTACATTAGGACCTTTTCCACCTGGATGCTAACTACATTGGAGTTGAAGTTTGCAGCCCTCTGACTCGCCTGGAGGTTGCCAGCTCAGTAGGCCAGACATCACAACCCCTGAGGCAGGTGTGGTACAGCTGGGTCCTGACATGCTGTAGAACTGTGGTGGTGGAGGTACAGAGAGTTGGAAGTCTTGTGTCAGCAGTAGAGGTGGTCACAGAACCTCACAGGTAATTTACAGGCAAACAGGCAATGGGGAAAAAGCAGCCACTCAGAGACAGTGCTGGTGGGCAGCAAACACTCGCAAATTATAGGCAGCAGCAGATGATGGGGTTTGGAGTCCATTCAGGGCCAGAGGATGCAAAATAAAAGGCACAGAGGCAGGAGTAATTGGATCTGTGGTATCTGAATGACAAGGTAGCATGGAGATGAGAGGAAAGGACCTCAGCGTGTAACTTATTTGTTACGCACGGCACACAGCGAGGTAGTGAGGAGAATATTTAAGAGGTACGATGTGCATCACTGGTTGTGCATGAGAAGGTATGAAGATGGAGGATTGAGTGTTGCCGACAAGCATTTGGGGGTGCTTTGAAAGCCTTGGGGGTGCTTCGCAAGCCGTTGCATTCACCTAACGTGTACTGACTCTTTCTAGTTGCGGGTTTCCTCTGTGCATACGCCTATATTTTTTGTAATTGTGATGCTTTCATTGTATCTTGTACCACATTTTCCTATTTTTGGAAGCTTTCTTTGTATCATGCATGTCATTTTTGTCTTTTGAGGTGCCACTGTGTATTGCATACTGCTTTTTTAATTGTTTCAATGCTTTCAGAGCATTGCCAATGCAATGTTTGTTATTGAGGTGCCTCTGAGTATCGCATACCACATTTACTTTGTTTTTGGGTGCCTTACAGCCTTCCTGTAACACTCAACAATGTAGTGCATCACGTAGACTGTTTCATTTCATATTTTTTCAGAGACATATTTGGGGGAGCTTTTGATGTATACATTTAGCCTGCACTATGGGTGAGAAGTCCCAAAAGGGAATGGGAGAAGACTGGGATGTGGTGAGGACACATGTGCCCCAGCACCTTGAGGACGTGGGGTGCTTCAGCCCACATGTGACCCAGAACCTGTACGTGGACATGGTCTGAGGCTGAAAGGTTGACTATCACCACTAAGGGCCACAAGGTCTATGAGGGGACACATTACAGAGCAGGATGAGTCACCACCCCAAGAACAGGTACAGGTGAAGGGTCTGCTGAGGAAGAAGTGCTTCACAGATGAGGAGCTTGGGACCATCACAACATTTGTGATGGAACACCATGTTGAGATGTACTGCCTTGCGGGCAGCATCCAGACTCCCACCCAGAGATTGGCAATGTGGCAGCATGCCACACACCTCATCAATATCTGTGGTGTGGGTAGACGTACTGGTAAAGAGGTCCAGAAACAAAGGTACACCTCATTCGAAGGACCAAGCAGAAGCTAAGTGATGACCTGGCCTCTGCCCTGGCCACTGGAAGGGGGCCATTAGAGGAGGAGCTGCTGACTCAATTCAAAGAGACCACAAGTGGACTCATTAGTAGTGAGGAAGCGCAAAGTGTGGGAGGCATGGACAAGTATGAGGACACATCTGATGAGTGGCATTTGTGTGTACCATATGCGTAGACAATAATAGTTGACATGCCCATAAATGTGTTGTAGTACAGTTGGCTGCAGTTGCAGCCATTCATAGCCAATGCATGTTTACTATAGTCTACACTTCTGTCACATGGCCTGCATTCTGGGAGGTGTCTGTGTGGTTTCCATGCATGGCACATGTTGGTCTCACAGTACACATCACTGTCTGCTGGCCTTCACAACTGTGTCAGTTCTTGAATACCATCCAGCTTCCTGCCAACTTGGTGCCCATTGCAAGACCCTATGATGTGCCCCCTGACTGGCACACATCGCCCCAAGCCACACCTCTGTGTCACATCATGAAACATCTTCCACATCAATGAGTCATTCCTAAACTAATGGAGCCAGTCTCTTTGCATTGTATATCAAGTACTTTGCAAACCATATATGAAGTTGCAGCACACAAAACTGCCCATTCTGGCACAACATGGTGTGACCAGCCGTACGGGTTCTGGGTGCCCATGTACCACTGCCCTGTGTTTCTGCTATTATGTTAAAACACCAAAATTATATATCGCAAGGTGTGACACTATACCAAACATAGGTATAATTTGCTGATAGAGGGTCATCATACCAAGGTGGACAGTCTGGTACTCTAACCCATAAGAAAGGGTAAGGGGATGAATAACACCAATTAGTTTACCTGTCTTCTTTGCATGTAATGAATGTGCATTTATTTATTGAAACAATGTGTATTGAGCTCTAGATTCCATACATCAGTCTGTGATGAAAATGTTGTACGTGTGAATCAGTGAATACATGACAGACACATGGCTTGGTGCTTGCATCACTGTTCATGACACTCACCCTAACACTGCAATGTTAGTAACCATGAAATATGCATTCTTGTCCACACATGTAAATACATTGGGTTGTGGAAAAACATGGCAGAAACACTGCCCACTCAGATGGGGTAAGTTAGCTGTGTTTCCCCGTGTTTTAGGAAAATTGCAGATGAGGATGAGCTGGGTCTCAGTCTGAGCATGTCCAGTCACCAAAACAGAAACATCTTTAGTGAATAATAATCTAAGTCAGGGACGGATGCCTGTTTTGCTTTATCTTACTACGTGGGGAGACCTTATACTACGCTCCCTATACCCTAGCAAAATTAGTCATTGGACTCAGGTAGGCAAAATATTACACATACAACTTTGGTTATAGTTATAAAATAAATGATGCGTCATAGGCCCTTTATTCACTCATAACAAACAGAGAAAAATAAATGCATAGGCAGTTATACATAAACAAAGAAAAAACTTACCACTGTTATAATAGTTTCAGAAGACACCTTCATCTTGGCCACTACGACAAGGCTTTTTTTTTTCAAAAATGTAAACTATTTGTGCTGACAAAGTAGCCCCTGTTACTGACAATTGTCCATGTTTCCTTGGGATGCCTGTGCTACAGTGCAGTGGTCCTCCTTCCCTGTGTTCTCTGATCTTGAGATACTTAAGGGCATTCAGGGACTTAAATCTGCCTCTTTGGCAGATGCGATTCCGCTTGCTCTAATCAAAGACACTGCCAATGAGATACTTCCTTATATTACCGCTGCTATTAATGATTCAGTCCAAACTGGCACAATCCCTCGCCAACTGAAACATGCTCTAGTGCTCCCATTATTAAAGAAGCCATCCCTTGACCCTGAGGTAATGGCTAATGTTCAACCTATTTCTCTGCTTCGCTTCTCCATGAAGGTTCTCAAGGCCTTGATCTCTCCCGTTCTTTCTTCGTTTCTTGAGTCTTCTGGGTTTTTTGATCCCTTTCAATCTGGCTTCCGCCCCGGAAGAGGAACTGAATCTGTCCTCAACTATGTAATGGACGATCGTTCTCAGTTAGTTGATCAGGGTGGGGTAAGAGAGGTGTTTCTGTTAGATCTGTCGGCTGCATTTGACACAACGACCACCCCACCCTCCTGGCACAATGGTCCAATGCTGGCATCTCAGGCCAAGTCTTTGACTGGTTCCAAGCCTTTTTGACCAATCAGACCCAGTCAGCATCTCTGCCTCCTTTCTGTTCCCTTCCCAGTTTGCTCTCCTGCAGAGTTCCCCAGGGATCGGCCCTCTCCCCTATTCTATTCAATATGTATATCCATCCACTTTTGCTTGTTATTCTGTCACATGGGTTCAGGTACTACTCTTACGCCGATGACACACAGATTCTTGTTTGGCTTGATCTCACCAGAGCACACACTGCGACTCGGTTAAGGAGCTGTTTGGAATATCTCGGCGCCTGGATGGCTGCAAACTGGCTGAAGCTCAATGGATCCAAGACAGAGATGCTGGTGGTTGGCACCTCCTGCCCCCTCTCCTTCTGAACCTCTGAGTTCTGGCTAGTTTATCTAGGTCTGCCCCACGCCTGCTGCTACAGTTAAAAATCTTGGTGTAAAACTCTCATCCTCTCTATCCATGGTACCCAAAGTACGGGCCGTATGCAAGTTTGGACATTTCAAACTGTGTATACTGCGCAAGATTTTCCCTTTAGTTCCGACAAAATACCACGTCCCTTGGTAGCAGTCTTAGTGCTGAGCACCACAGACTACTGTAACTCCCTCTACTTGGCTCAGCCAGGCTACCTTACTAACTGCCTCCAGCTGCTGCAAAATGCTGCTGTCCAGGCGGTCATCCATCCACCTCTTCGAGCCCACATTACTTCGCACCTCGGGCAACTGCACTGGCTGCCCATCGAGAAGTGCATTCTTTTTAAATCTATGTGTATTTTGCACCACGCCTTTTACAAGCAGGGTGCAGAATATATCCAAACTAAAATTCCCTGCTACGAGATGGCTCGTTCTTTGCGCTCTCAGTCTGGTCTTCTGATTTTCATCCCTCGAGTCAGATTCTCTCGCATTGGCAGCCATGCCTCTTTTGTTATTGCTGCTAAAACCTGGAACAGTCTCCCATTGTCGATTTGTATGGTTGACAACCATTTGTCCTTTCGCCACACCTTAAAAATGTAACTTTATTAGGTTCTCCTAAACTACTTCTACTCTGCGTCATTTAGCACCAAGATCCCTTGGGGCACATGTGTGCTTTAGAAATGCATATGACATAACAAATATAACTGCTTAGTCCCACAGCAGGTAGGCAAAGAGATTACTCATTCTAGCGGGATCTGGACCAGGTTGTCCTCCCTCTCAGCGAGGCTGCATCACCTGGGGTCCAAATTCTAACTGCTTTCCCAAGAGAAAAACCTCTTCTCTTTATGGGGCTACTTTTGATCCCCAACCCTCATTGGTTACCATGCTGCCCTCGGCCGAAGAGCAGACAATAAGCCTGAGGCACAAAATGAGTGGAATATTCCAACTAGAAGCGGAAAAAAAACAGCTTCTCTCCTTGCTTTCGTCCCATTAACCCTTATGACTTCACCTTCAGAGCATTCCAACTCCCTTTCTGGCATGTGCTTTGGTGGACAATACAACAGCTATTCTCCCCGGCATGGTCATCTGACATAAATATGTGACTATGCCTTTGCAGCAGAAATACATGTTTACTTGCTGAGCCCACGAAAACCCATGCTTTCATTGCCGTTTCATTGCGGTAAATGGTAGAGAATATCCATATTTTCTAGCTCATTTCTCACACTCACTACACTCCACCCCTTGGGAATTCAACTACCATAACCCAATGGGCGAAAAGGAGGTTCCCAGAACCTGCGAAACAAATGCCATAAATTTGGAATAAAAGAAATACAGCAACGCCAACAAACCAAAACAGCGAAAATGCAAAAAATCCAAACCGAAGCCGAACACAAAGCTTCGGGAATCCAGGAAAATATTTGACCCCACCAGTCTCAGTCTGTATCCTGCATCACTCGGGCAACTAGATCTCTGAACTCCTTAATATCGACTTCAATAGAACGGGAACAACTGTCTAAGTCAAAACAACACATTTCCTCCACAGCATTACATCCCAAATGATGCTTCAAAACCAGATAATCAATAGCTGCTCTATTTTGCAATATAGCCTTCCTAAAAGTGTATCATCTAACAATAGCTCAGTTAATGCCTGCAAAGTCTCACTGAGTCCTTTAACTGCCAGGCAAGCCAATGTTATCATAGTTTAATATCCCCCAGCTGCTAGTTCCCACATCCCTACTAAGGAAATAGCTAATGCTAACACTTTAATCTCAGACAACAAATGAACATTGGAATTACACTCAGGAGATAGGGCCGTATAGGAGGTGAATCGCGTAGACCACCGAATAGCAGGGCGTAAGGGAAATAGCATCAAGTCAAGGTATGTTAAAATGCAAGGACCAACTGACATATTAGCAGGAATATATGAATAGGATTGGTTCCCGCAGGAATTTTCACATGGCTCAGGTGGCTGGCTGTCAGAAGAGTAAAATTACACCACATGTTATTGGAAACATCAATGCCAACAGAAGCATTTCGAGCACATAGACATCGCTCAAATTCTGTCCTTTTCATCATATGAATTTGCCAACAAAATTCAGATCACAAGTCATTTGATAACAGGCATCGTGAGTAATAATACTTGTCATATTTTTCTGGTCCGTGTCTGCACAGAATGTACAATATTCATACACTGAAAAGGAACTTAGCTCAGAGTTCTCAACCAAGGATTCCTTATGCAAGACTCCAAACAGAGTCCATAACACTGGGACAGGTGTTGGTATTGCCACGAGGCATCTGGAAACCAAGGTAGCAGAATCATGTACATCCGACATACAGAAAGGTGAAACGTTCAGCACCCGTCGAGCCAGGTAAACCCATGTATTTTTGGTCTGCCCGACGAGTGTAGTGTAGAGGAGGTGCTAGACCCCTTCCCCCCTCAAACTGAATGCAGATAACTTGTCGAGCTCATCAATAGTTCCAGTATTGCAAAAACTAGAAGTGTAATAAACATTTTTTAGGGTCAGAATTCCTTACACAGCAGAGGGTAATTCAGGTAGTATACATATATCATCAATATCTAGTCTGGGAACTGGACAGAAAATAAGTTTTGCTAAAAAGGAGGTTGCCATTTAGTAGAATAACAAAGTATTCGGATGGGACTGGATTCTAAAATGGCTGCCAGAGAACAAGATAGTGGAGAAAAAACCCATAGTCATGCAAAGATAATTAAATAATTATTTAACAACAGTTCATGGATAGTTTACTGTAGCTGGGCTGGGGCATATATTTAGAACTCCTGGCAGCAATTCTGACATTGATGGATCGAGGGAGGCCAGTTTACGGTCTGGGAAAGTACTAATTAGACAGAATAGATTTTAAACTGGCAACACATGTGTTGGGTTCATGGGCAGTTCACTGCAGCTGGTGTTTCATATTTAGAATTTCTTGTCAGGAAAGCATGGTATAGCCTGCCAAAAAGACTCTGCTGATCTGAAAAAAACTGTTCCTTTCAAGACATCAAAGGATTTATAATAAAGGTCAGTAGGATCTCACACACATTTAATTAGCCTATATGCCAGTCAACCGAGGCATGCCAAGTTATATTATGTGGGCTTGGTGAGTGGCAGTTAAGCCAGCAAATCACTGGCAAATAAGGGCTTGCCTTTAATTTCAAGATCCAATCAAAATGTGTTGTGCAATAAAATAAAATGGTGCACCAGCCGTAAAAATGTATATAAATCAGTGATTTCAGGAGCTCATTGCTGTTGTTTTCCTTGTAACCTGTGTTGTATTAAATATGACTTTTGAAACCAGTCCAGGCCTGTCTGCCTCCTTGCCTTATGTCCAGCCTCTGCTGCCTGATCCACAGGTGTCATGCACAGGGAGGGCACTGGGCCCCTCTCTTCACTTGGCTGACAACAAAAGGACACTGAAGACTTTCTTTCAGGGACAAGAATCTATGTATGCTGGCAGACATGAGGGGTTCGGCCCTGGTGAGAATGGAAGGGTACATAAATGAATCTGCAGTGTGTCCACTCCTTGCCACAGGGGGTCTCCTCTGGCTGTCAGCATGTGATGATAGCATGGCGCTTTGGCACCCGTGAATTTTGGTATGTAAATGGGGGACTGGGGTAAAGAGGGCTAGAATGAAAGACATGTATTGTTATTGGGTCTTTAACAAGTAATCCAAAAGTAATCAGGGGTCCTTAAAATTATTTAGAAGTAATCTGGAATAAATTCAAAGTAATCTAAAAATAATTTAGAAGTGATCTAGGAGTAATTTAGAAGTAATCTAGAGGTAATTTAAAAGCAATTCAAAAGTAACTTAAAGGTAATCAATGCTTTAAAATGTAATTTGATAGTTTAGAAGAGTAATGGGGAGTTGGTTGTTTATTCAAGGATGAAGAGCGTCACATAGAGGTGTTGATTAATGATGTGAGACGGGGAGCGTCACAGATAATGATGTGAGATGAGGAGTGTCAGAGACGAGAATCGTCTAAAAGATAAGCCCAGAAGTCCTACACTCAGGAGCCTCTAGAAAGAAGTCATTATACACTCCAAGTGGAGTAAAAGTAGGCTGTGCAGTGGACAGGTCCCTGTTAGATAATGACCTACACTCTGATCAGAGTATTATTTAGGGGCAATAGCAGTGAAGAGTGCTGGAAGTGACATGTTAAGCCGGCTTGTATGTCTATTCTTCTGTCTGTCTATCTGTTATGTGTTATGCATGCAATTAAATATGTTGAGAAGCAAAAATGAGATGTAAATAATTGAAAAAGGTTAAGGAATTGTATTATTTATTAAAGAATGTTGATGTGCACCAATCTAGAAATGGGCAGGAAAAAGTGACAAAGATAGACTGGAGTAAGCCATTAATAAAGGCACTCATATATGTTAGTTTTGAAATGCTATGTAGAAAGAAATGGGCAGGAAAAATGAGTTTTGTAGCAAATTTGCATTTCCCTTCACACAGCATAGGATGTACTGTCAACACCTATAGGGATAACAGATTAACAGAAGCTGTGGGGAGAGGACGATGTACCACGATGTACCACACGCATGTGCCAAGAATGTACACACACATATCGTGCAAACAACAATAAACAACAAGTGACTTAAATGGGGAACACAGGAAAAGGCTGTCAGGTTTCCACATGTGCAAACCAGTACAAACCTAGGCAAACCTTTCCTGTGGAGTGCATGGAGACAAATAGCCAGATCTGAGTTTCCAGAGGCTAGGTCAAGAAGGGAAGGGGATCAGCCGAGGTCTTGGTGATCTGTGAATGGATGTGTGTGTAAGATGTGTACTTGTAGTAGGGCAGATCATGTGAGTGGATAAGTGTGTGGAGTGGGCTCTGGCACAGGTCAAAGAGTAGTGTGGACAGGAAGTACACCTGCATGACCCCATAGGACACATGGAGTGGGGGGGGGTTGGCAGTAAGAAGACATCACAACGCAACTCTCAGTGAGGCAAGAGGTTAACAATCATAATGCACAGTCCAGATGTACAGAGACATGATGTTGTGTGTGAGGATGTAGTTGTAGAATGTGGCAAACACTGCCAATGGCTCAATTGTGATAAATGCTGAACATTGCCATGAGCTGGCTCTTTGTGGAAGTACAACCGGATAACCAATCCATGCACATGGATGTTCAAGGGGACATACACACACATGCATGTGGACAACACACATCTGCACTGATATTCACTGTGACATGATGATTTCACCTGCTGAAAATACAATGTTTGAAAGTGCATGCAAAGAATGTGGTGCACATTAAAACAACCATTAACATTATTGACATTTCTCAATCTTACCTGCTGATAGAGCTGCCCTGATGTGATTCCATCATCATTTCCACCGGAAACTGTACCTCCATATTTATGAATGGAGTGCTAGTGCCCGACAGAGGTCATGGGGACTAGAGAGGTGAAAGGGTGCAGTGTTGACCTCTCATAGTGTGAAGTCATATCAGCCCCAGAATCTGACCCCAACTCATGGGAGGGTGATCTTGCGGCCATAACCACTATACATGTGGGGATTACCACCAACTGGTATCATGAAGACTGGTGCACTGCTGCAGTCTCAATGGCCCCATCTGATCTGTCCATTGGGGCACTCACCTTCTCCCTCAGTGATTCCTCAATATCGGGTTCTGCATCCTAATCTGCAGAGTAAGAAGATCACGAAGAAGCAGGAGCACGACTGAAGATCGTCTGTAGAACAATGTGGATTTTCATGGCGAATGACACCACGGCCTACACTTGTGGACTGCGGTACAACATCCTCCTCTTCCTCCTCATCGTTCTCTACATGGACAGACAACAACATTTTGAGTCATGTGTTTCCTGGCAAAAATGCACATGTTCATTAAAGTGCATACAGATGCAATATGGCTGTACACCCATACATCAGACATTGTGACTTGTGCAGTACACCGCAGATGTTTTGCGTTTGTTGACATATGCTGTCAGTCTAGAAAAATTGATACCTCTACTTTGTGACCGCAAACACATTTTGATGGCCGTGGGCCAACCGTCTCATGTACGATATGACAGAATATAGGTTTTCGAGTTTGCCAATGAACGGCCATTTTGATGTAACAAGAATCACCATTTTGTTTTGTAACCATTGCTCATTGCTTTCTGTTCTTATTGCTTCGCAGTACATTTTCTGCTTACACTGCTCGATTGTAAAACATTGTTGTCTGCATGTAAAAGGACAAGGCCGCAAGGCCGCAAGGATAACAAGAATTTGTTGAAACACAACGTAGGCAGCGCCAGGAAGAATGCCCGGCTCCCTCCCGAATGTAGCCTTGAAGCAGAGCTGCAGGGCATTTAATAATTTCGCAGCTGCCAGTCAGTCTCGTTATATGGTACAATATGTTATAATAATGCAGCTAAAGGTTTGAATTATGCTTTTCTTACGGCCCCCCTTTGCTGAGCTCCGTTAGATCATGTCGGCTCCCAGGACACGAATAGCACCTCATAGATAGCAAGGTCTGGAATGCAACTCTCCCCCCGTATGTAGCTCGCTTCCAAGAACAGAAGCGCTGTGTTCTGTTCAACAATAGTTGTCGAAGATGTCCATCATCACTCCAAGTTCAAAGAAACCCAATAAAAGGGGGTGTTAAACATGTCATAGCTGATTGTTTGATATGCAGTTTCTATATATGTAACTGATGTACGTAATTCACTCTCTTGCGTCCCTCGAGGTCTAGAGATACACGTTGCGGGGCGTGAGACCGAGTTGGCCAACTGAGACTTTTGCTTTGCAATAAGCCCTAGCTTTGGGAATTCATTGCCCTTTTCACATTAACAACACTCATAGTCTACAGAATTAGTCTCGCGCCCACCACTGAATACACTACCCCTCAACACTCAGCCCACTACCTCGCCATGACACAGACTCAAATCCAACTACTGTTGAGTCATAATAACCAAACTGAAGTACCTCATCAAGGTTGGACATTTGAATCCAAACCATGCAACACCACATCTAGAAACTCTAGACTCCGAGCCAGACTGGTCAAACTTTACGAACCACACGCCAGAACACTGACCTCATCTAACCGTAGCAAACCTACACATACTAGGGGCACAGAAAAACCACACAGTCTAAACTTAAAGACACAGAATGCATGTATGCACACCTCTATCACGACCCAAGAAAAGATATGTACACCGCCATCCACTCTCCCCCACCTAAAAGGTGCACTAATTAACGCTAGGTCCATGATTGCTCACGCCACAGAGATTGCTGACCTTATCCAGACCGAAAACCTTGACTTCCTGGCCATTACGGAATCCTGGTTACATGCCGCGGCAGGACCAGCTATTATGTTAGCAATCCCAAACAACTACACCATCCTAAGAGCAGACAGAAGCGAAGCCCGCGGTGGAGGCATAGCCCTTATTGTTAAAACCAACCTATCCACCAGGCTAGCTTCCTCTAATGACTCTAAATCTTGCGAAAGCCTAACAGCCAAATTTGCTATTAACAATACCCAAACCATCACCATCCACCTCATTTATAGACCTCCAGGCCCTATTGGTACCTTTGAGGAGGACATCTCCACCATTCCTTTGCATGACCTAAAACAATCTTCACAAGTCATCCTACTAGGGGATCTAAACTTGGGCTTCAATGATCAAAACAACCCACTAGCAAGCAGAGTGGCTAACTTAATCTCTGAACTAGGCTTCTCACAAAAAGTACTCCACCCTACCCACAACAAGGGTAGAATACTTGACTGGGTGGCAGACCACAATTGTAATGCCTCCATTCTATCGATCTCCCCACTTATCTGGACAGACCATCACCTTATAACATTTCTTCTAGAAACAGACCGACCTACTCCTACCTTAGCCCAGCTAGCACCAGCCATCCCGACCAGGAATAAGAAAAACATCACCCCAGATAACCTACTCCGCTTATCCTCCCTACTCTCAACTCATTACCAGATAACCTGGACCCTGAAACTCTAGTGAATGAGTATAACAAAATGATGTCATCTGCTCTGGACATAACCGAAGCAAACCTAAAGCTTACCTCAACTCGTGGTACACCCCCTACCTAAAAACGTTTCTCACCAAAAAAAGACAATGCGAGGTCGCATGGAAATTGCAACCATCAGAAGAAAATAAGAGCACCCTGAGAGACATCTCCACCATTTACAAAAAGGAAATACTGTCGGCAAAACGGGAAACCTACAACACTAGAATAGCCCAAGCCAACTCTAGCATGAAGGAACTCTTCATTATCCTAAAGGAAATAGAATCTCCCATCCCAGTGCCGGACAACTGTGTCAAAGATAAAACATGGTGCACCAACATTCAGCAAGCCCTAGCTAACAAAGTGACAACTCTCCAATCTAAAATTGCCATGAAAAAATCATTGCTCAGTCTGGATACTAAACCCAAATTAACTACCACCCCTCCCATAAATAACATCGACATTCCTCGTTTCAAGTTCTCTAAAGTATCTATTATTGAGACTGAAAAAATCATACTGTCACTCAAACCATCTAATTGTCAGGGGGATCAATGTCCAGCACAACTGATAAAGGACGCAGCTAGAGACCTGGCCCCCTTTATCTCAAAACTCATTAACGCCTCATTCGCAACAGGGTCCATACCCAGTAACCTAAAAGAATCTTGGGTACTCCCATTGCTTAAAAACAGATGCTAGACCCAGCCATACCTACGAACTACCGCCCAATCACCACTGTGCCATTCCTCTTAAAAATTATAGATAAAGTGGCGTACTCTCAAATACAGAAACACCTTGAAACCAACAATTTACTAGGAGTACGGCAGTCTGGCTTCTGCCCCCAGCGTGGGACCGAAACTGCCCTCTTAGACCTCAAGGCGCAAATTGATGAGCTTAGGGATCAAGGCAAACCAGCCTTACTCCTCCTCCTGGACTTATCAGCTGCATTCGACCTTGTTGACCATAAAGTCCTTTGCAGACACTTGGATATGGCTGCGCACTTCTCAGAAGAAGCCATAAATTGGATCCAATACTTCCTCAACAATAGGACTATGAGTCTTCTCCACCACTGCGGCAGCAGACTCCATCCCCATCACATGTGGTGTGTCCCAGGGATCTTGTGTTTCTCCCACGCTTTACAACATCTTCACTAAGCCCCTTTTCGATGATCTGAACCATCTTGGTTTCACCTACACTAATACGCAGATGATACTCAGATTCTCCTACCTCTTACCGGTGATTGCGACAAGGACTTGGCCTTGGTGAACAAAGTGTATCTCATCATCCAGGCATGGATGGCCACTCACGGACTATGCCTGAATGATGACAAAACTGAAATCATCATCCTGGGCACACACCCTACCCTCAAAATACTGGGCCCTAACTACTCGTCCTTTAATATTGACAACAACCAAATTACAAATGCCCACGAGGTTAAAACTCTGGGCTTCTACCTGGACTCCACCCTCTCTTCCAATAAACAAGTCAACACAATGGCCTCTGCAACTGCCTACACCTGTAAATTGATAAGAGCAGACAAACCCTTCCTATCAAACAACAGCTGCATCACACTTGCGAGTGCGCTCGTGTAGTTGGACTACTGCAATTCACTCTACATTGGGGCTAATAAGGAAGTTGTCAAAAGAATTCCAACTCTGCAGAACAATGCGCTTAGTGCAGCGCTATGTATTCCCAGGAGAGCCCACATCACCGAACTTAGACGAGCCAATAACTGGCTCTCCACTCAGGAGAAAATCCAACTAAAAGTTGCCTCGCTGGTCCACAAATGTCTTAATAACGCCGCACCACTTTACCTCTCCGCAAGATTCACGAGAACAAAACCCACAAGAATCACCAGATCTGCTAACTCCAACAATATATCCATACGCAGAGTTAAACAGACTAGAGTCGGTGGATGTAGCTTTCAGGTGAAAGCAGCACAACTCTGGAACTCCCTACCATCCACCTTGAAGACCGACCAACCCTTGCTCACTTTCCGACATAACCTCATAACGTGGATCAAAAATGCAGACATACAATAGTTCACCCATTGCCTGGACCTATTTATCCATAGTAGTTTCTGAACAGGACTGTAAATACATGCATCCTCTTTTGCCTATTATATATTTTTGTACATGTCTGTTGTATATTACTATATATTTCCTTGTTTTGCTTCTCTATTTTTGCCATTTGCTCCTGTAACTAAGCTTCTAGTTGTCTTATAAAATGCACCCGGTTACCCCCGGGTCTGGTGCGCAATACAAGTAATAAAAACAAAAAAAACAAACAAACAACCTGGTGTCTGGAGTATCTATTGTGTGTGGTGACTCGCCTTGTTTCCATAGACGTTAGGGACCCCTAGGGGCCCCTTTCAAGATGACGCCCGAATAGGGACCCTGCCCCACTTGTTCCATCGCATAACGTTGTGTTTGAGTAAGGCGGAGAACGGCGAGGACGGGACGATCGAGTAGGGATCAAGAGGTGTTCGGGGCGCCCTGTAGAAGTGATGAGAGACTCCTTTGCAGATCTGCACACATCTGATCCCTGATCGACGTGCCTGGCTAGAGAACAAGGAGGCGAGGGTGCTGAAATGAGGCGGAAGCCAAGAAACGCAGACACAACGTCATTTGGTGAGTCAGAATACAGACGACTTGATCTATCAGGTGAGTCATTCCCCGATTCAAAGTAATCCTGATATTGGTTGAGAGTTGACTTTGCAAAATCAAACGCCCTAGGTAAGGTTCATTAATCAGGGGGAAGGTTGAAACATTCCTGGGGTATTGTCCACCCTAGCAGGGTTTTTCCGCTGTGGTAGACAATCTTTGGAAGATGGCCAAATTGTACCACCTGGGGGAACGCCGGCGTATGAGATGTATGTGAAGTATGGAGTGGGTGCGATAATATTCTGTGAGACTTGGCATAGGCAAACCAGAAAGCAACAAGACCATCAGTGGCCAATTAATGGTCGTTTTGAGATAGCGAGAATAGATAACTTGGAAAGGGTGTTGATAAGAAAGAAAGCACGTCCTGCAGCATTTGATACTATTAAAGACTGGAGAAGGGAAGCAATGCTCCAATTTAGAAGTAGAGCAAAGCATGCACGCAGGCATAAATCGAAAGGTGAAGTAGCAGAAGAGAAAGAAGAGGAGTGGACTGCAAGTCTAAGAAGGGCAGGTAGGCGTGACCAGTTGAATATAGAAAAAACATACCCACAACGAGAGTTACACATAGCAGATGAATTGATAGAAAACATATTGACCCATACAAAACAAGGCCCAAGATCAGAAGTGAGGCCAGACTCGTCAGTAGCTATTGCCCAAACCCCACCCGTAGCCCAAGCTCTACCTCCGGTAGCTCAAGACCTCCCACAGCCACAGACCGTGCACATAACACTTCCTATTAGCCAACCAGGCCCACAACAGACACTCCCTGTTCCCATTGTCCCATCCGCACCTCCCGCCTCGGACACAGACTCGGTACCGTCCGTTCCTCCCGGGGTTGAAGTTGAAACCACTGAACAACTGGGATGCACAAGCGTAACTTGCAGCGCCATCAGCAAAGAAAGGAAGGTGGAATTGCAGCAACAGGCAGAGATGTATATAGACGGGAATGATGGGACGGCAGCATTGGCCTCGATGTATGACTTCCGAAGAAGCAACGAAAGACAGGTAGTGTTGGAATGCATGGGTGAATATTTAGTGGAGAAATGGAAACAGTTAATTGGGAAATTACCACCGCAGCGATTTGAATGCATTAGCATGCTGTAGGGAGAGGGATGAAGAAGTGAAAGAACATGTATATGTACTTTTTGAACTTAAAAATGAATTGGATAATGATTATGCTGAAATGTTTGCTACACCTGGGTACAGGAGTAGGGATATTGGGAGAAATATGAAGGAAACTGTAGAGCCGTACATACAATGACGACATTCAATGTCGTCGGTACAGAGGGGCGACAAGTTAAAAGTATGTATAAGAGAAGCGTTTAGATGGATGTCGGATCCCAGTATCCCCACAATGGAGATACACGAGACATTTGATGAATATTCCATGCCCCTGAAAAGAAAAGCACTGCAGTCGATGGCTGAACATTTATTAGACAAAGATATAAAAAACGATAAGGCCAGCCCACCTGAAATAATGGCAGTATATAGAAGAGCACTAGAGCGAGGGACAGGAGAAACAGCCCTATCGCTAGATCTGGGAATATTGTTAAACCTAAGAGAAGGGGGAGGGACAGTAAGTGGGGCATTTCCAATGAGAGAGGTCCCACCTACCTTTGTGCCCAAAGTAGAGGTTCTCGCAGCAGGCAATATAGCGGCGCATGTAACACCAGCCCATTATACCGCCCAATATGTGCATGTCCCCTTTTCCAGACAGGAAGTGAACAACTTAAAGCAGACGATTCCTGATATAAGAAAGAATCCTGCAGGGTTTTACAAGGAAGTAGAGTCCTGCCTGCAATCATCCGTGCTTACCATGGGTGACATAGACCTAATATTCCCAGTGATTCTGCCAGCAGACATATGGAAACAAATAAGGAAGGTGGATGACGCAACGGCCTTTGGCGCCACATGGGCGGACTTGATAATAGAAGACGGAATAAAGCGGTTGGCGGAACACCGGGACCTAACCTGGTAGCATTACCAGCACGTATAGTGCAGAAATTAAAAGAAATTGTCCCAGAGAAAAAAATTCAATGGGACAAATTGACTGCATGTGTACAAGGCAAGGATGAGTTAGCTACGGATTATTTTAACAGATTTGAAGAAGTATTCACAGATTTCAGTGGGCAGGATGTGGGCCCGGAAGCGGGAAAAGATTATTTGTTGACAAATATGTGAGGGGGTTAAAACTTCGAATCCAGGAACTAATAATGACTTCAGGGAGTGCATGGCAAGCAAAAACACTGGGCGAAGTATTGCACATGGCCCAATATTATGAGCACAGAGTGACTGCGGCGAAAGAGAAAGAGGAGAAGGATAGGGTAAATTTGAAAACACTGGTACTACTGCAGCAAGTAGTAGGACACAATGGAGGGAGAGGGAACGCACAAGGAAAAAGTAATTCAAATATGCATGGGTAAACAGTGGGACCAAATCAGTGTGCGTATTGTAAGGAGGAAGGACATTTGCGAGCGCAATGTCCGCATCTGCAGAATAGAAATTGGTCTGGTCAGAGGAGACAGCATGGAGGACACCAAGGAGCGAATGGACCAAATAGGAATAGTATGCAGCAGCACCACAATAACGGAGGTAATCAAAACCAAAGCCAAACCCAAAATGCCCCTAACCAGAGCCAGGGACAGCAAAACCAACAGTATGGAAACCAGAGTGGGGGAAATAGAGGAAAGAGTGGGAACGTTTTCGATACACAGCCAAACACGTATTACAGTAACAGCAATGATTACACATCGGACAATGTGTTATTTCCCCAATAGGACAGCCCAGGACAGGTGTCGGAACCAGTGTCTATTCCCGTGAATCAAAGAGGACCCTACGTAGAAATGAGAGTCGGGAATTAGGAGCACCACTTTCTTGTAGATACAGGAGCGCGGAAGTGTTCAATAAACCACCACTTGGTTCCGGATATACCACTGTCAGGGCAAAATAATGTTTCCGTAGGGTTCGCAGGTACACCAGTCATAAACCCAGTGTCTTAATCAGTCCCAGTTACTATAGGACCATTTACTGAACATTGTCCTTTCCTTTTAACAGAAAATTGTGGGGAGAACCTGTTGGGATTAAATTTGTTGAAAAAATTAGCTTCCGTTATACATTGCACGGCAGATGGGGTGTTCCTAACAATTTGGCCACACGATGCCCCTGTGTCAGAATTCATGTCCGAAACTTTACCAGGAGAACTAAGTAAAGTGCCAACCTGTATATGGGCAATGCATGACAACGATGTAGGATGCTTGAAAATAGAGCCAGTAAAGATCATTTTGAAAGAAGGTGTTACCCTACCACGAATTCCCCAATACAGAGTTTTGGCTGAAGGTGAAAAAGGATTGAAAAGTATTGTTACAGATTTGGTGAAATTAGGGGTAATTGAAGAAATTACAGGCAGTACATGTAACAGCCCGATTCTTCCAGTTTATAAAAAAGGAGGCAATGAAGTACCATACTGTTTTATAAATGATTTGCGCGCATTAAACAAGGTATAGATCCACAATTTCCTTTAGTGCCAGATGTCACTACAATATTGACAATGATACCTGTTTCAGGAGAATATTTTAGTGTAGTGGATTTGAAAAACCCATTCTTCCGCATTCCAGTGGAAAAGGACAGCAGATAAATGTTTGCGTTCACATTAGGAGGACGATCATTTACATTCACGCGGATTCTGCAAGGTTACACGGAAAGTCCAAGTATTTACAGTAGAGCACTAAAAGAGCAGCTAGGCATGCTAGAATTACCAGTGGGTTCCGCACTCTTGCAATACATAGATGATCTATTGTTAGCTGCAGACACAGAGGAGATTTGTAAAGAAAGCACTGTATTACTACTGTCACACCTAGCGACACATGGCCATAAAGCTAGTTTGAAGAAATTTCAATATAATCGAAAGGAGGTGGCCTATTTGGGCTACCTACTTTCGAAAGAAGGGAGAAGGCTAACGCCAGAACGCATAGAAAGTATTTCTTGTATGCCTATTCCAAAGACACAACAAGGAGTCAGAGCCATAATAGGCATGGCTTCATATTACCGACAATGGATTGGTAATTTTGCGTTAATTGTGAAACCAATGGTGAATTTGACTAAAGAAGATGCAGTACACTAATATTTTAGTGTAGTGGATTTGAAAAACGCGTTCTTCAGCATTCCAGTGGACAAGGACAGCAGATAAATGTTCGCGTTCACATTAGGAGGACGATCATTTACATTCACGCGGATTCCGCAAGGTTACACGGAAAGTCCAAGTATTTACAATAGAGCACTAAAAGAGAAGCTAGACATGCTAGAATTACCAGTGGGTTCCGTACTCTTGCAATACATAGACGATCTATTGTTAGCTGCAGACACAGAGGAGATTTGTAAAGAAAGCACTGTATTACTACTGTCACACCTAGCGGCACATGGCCATAAAGCTAGTTTGAAGAAATGTCAATATAATCGAAAGGAGGTGGCCAATTTGGGCTACCTACTTTCAAAAGAAGGGAGAAGGCTAACGCCAGAACACATAGAAAGTATTTCTTGTATGCCTATTCCAAAGACACAAAAAGGAGTCAGAGCCATAATAGGCATGGCTTCGTATTGCCGACAATGGATTGGTAATTTTGCGTTAATTGTGAAACAAATGGTGAATTTGACTAAAAAAGATGTGGTCCTGCCGTTACAGTGGGATGAGGAATGTAAGAAAGCATTTGATCAATTGAAAACTGCATTATGCTCGGCTCCAGTTTTGGGCATGCCGAATTATGAGAAGGTTTTTAGACTGTGTGTGAAAGTGAAGGATGTGCATTGGCGGTTTTGACACAGGAACAAGGTGGAAGAAATAGGCCATGTGGCTATTTTTCTTCTGCGCTGGACCCTGTAGCGCGTGCACTACCACGATGTTTGCGATCAGTCGCGGCGGCTGCTGCGTCAGTGAAACAAATGGAAGGGATGGTATTGGGGCACACTTTAATTCTAATGGTGCAACATGCCATAGACGTTCTATTAAATAGGACACAGACGCAACACCTCACCTCTGCTAGATTGACAAGATATGAGATTATCTTGTTCGCGCCCCATATCCAAATTATGAGGTGTAGCGCTTTGAATCCTGCAGAATTAATGCCACTACCCATAAAAGAAATTGGGGAGGATGAATCACCCCCTCACAATTGCTTAATGGCCACTGAGGAAGAAGCCAAGGGGAGAGTTTATTTAAGTGATACCCCACAGAAAGAGCCAGATGGAGAGTTATTTTGTGACGGCTCATGTTTTAAATTACCAGATGGCACAACAACTGCTGCATATGCTATCACTACCCTAGAGAGCATTGTAGAAAGCAAAAGAATCCCCTACAATTTGGCACAAGCCACAGAGATAATAGGATTAACCAGAGCCTGCGAGATTTCTGAAAATGTGAATGTGAACATATAGCCAGTATGCTTTTGGGGTGGTTCATAACTTTGGTCGACTCTGGGCTGAGAGAGGGTTTTTGACATCACATGGTGCCAGAATTCAACATGGCCCTTTGATTGTACGATTACTGTCTGCACTCACACTTCCAAAATGCCTAGCAATAGTGAAATGCGAGGCACACAAAAAGGTAACATGCAAAGAAGGAGAGGGAAACGTGTTTGCAGACAGAATTGCGAAACAAACTGCCACTGATTTAAATACTAAAATGATGACGGTTCAGACTGAGGAAGTACCCTGCATGATATAAAATGGAGTTGCCATTGTCAAAGAAATACGGGCCGAAGCTACGGCCGATGAAATACAAGGGTAGGCAGAGGGCTCTGCTGAGTTAGATCTGGAAGGTTGTTGGGTGGACAAGGGAACTAGAAACTGGATGTTGCCAAATTCCTATGTGACTGCAATGGTTGTAATGGCCCACAACCCTACCCACATCTGTGTGAAAAAGATAATACAGCACCTATCTACAGTATGGCAGAATGTAAACATAAAAAAGAATGCAGAGAGGTTGGTGCAGAACTGTATCACGTGTTTGCAACACAATGTAGGAAAAGGAACAGTGACTCCAATAGGCAGTTTTGGCCCGCCCTCTATACCATTTTAGGTGATCCATTTTGATTTCATAGAGATGGAGAGATGCCAAAACTTAAAATATGTCTTAGTGGTGATCTGAGCATTCAGTAAGTGGGTGGAGGCATATCCCTTGAAGGACTGCACAGCAATGAGCACGGCAAAAGTAATGCTTAAGGAATACTTTTCCAGAATTGGCTTGCCCCGTGTCTCATGGCCCGATAATGGACCACATTTTGTGGGTGCAGTGGTGTTACAGATATGTGCGGGTCTTCAGATTGATAAGAGATTCCATAATTCAAGGCATCCGAGTTCAGCCGGTCTTGTTGAGAGGCACAACGGGATTCTTAAATCAAAGATCAGTAAGATATGTGCGGGAAGCAAGTTGAGTTGGGTGGATGCATTACCAATATCACTATTATGCATGCGTACGTCTGTACAGGCTAAAACTGGGCTCTCCCCACACGAGATCGTAATGGGGAGGCCGGCAAATGTATGGTGCGCACCACAACCAAAACGACTTAGTGAGGTAGAACATCCTGTGCTTAGTCCTTATTGTGGCCTTTTAATGCAGAAATTGCGTTTGATTCATCAGCAGGTGCAGGAGGCATTACCAGTGAGAATCACCAGTCCGGGGCACGCGCTGGAGCCAGGAGACTGGGTGCTGCTAAAGAATTTTGAAAGAAAGTCATCGTTAGCACCCAGGTGGCGCGGGCCCTATCAAGTACTCTTGGCAACGCAGACGGCAATACGGGTGGATGGGAGGAAGTCGTGGATCCATGCCACCCATGCCAAAAAGATTCCAACTTCACTGAAAGACTTGCCTGACCCAGATGACCGGAAAGAGACAGCGGTACCAGACACGGAAGAAACTGTTGCCAGTAAGCAGCCACCAAATCTGCCAAAACGAGAAGTGAAACTCGAAACAAAGCCTGAGACGATTGCCAAAAAGGGGGAAGGGCAAAGAGTGCCCCAACATTGCCCAGCAGAATCGACATCACTGTTGGCCAACATGAAATCTGCCTTGTAAATACCAGCAGAAACAAACCCTGTACCCCTTTGGCGTCCACCAGCACTTGCCAGCAGGCCAAAGACCAAATCTGCATCATTGGCACAGGTGCACACCAGCACCTGCAATAGCGCCACAGGTTGACTTTGAGCCTGAATCTGGAAGTGCACCGGCACTGTTCACGGATCACACGATACCAGGTATGAGGCGATACAATTTGCGATCTCTAAAGACAAAGTGATCCACAGTTCTTTGGTGTTTATATCAACCTCTGGTTCTGCTCATGGACGGAAAAGGAACTAGAGGTGTAGAGGAGAGAAGGGTGAGAATTGTGCAAGTCAGACAATTCAAGACTCGCGGCTCCTCGGTGCGATCATAAAAAGTACATTTGTCAGGAACCAGAGCGGACAAGCTCGGCGCACATGGTACTAAGGCAATAAGATAACTGATCAAAGGTCCTCTGAGCAGTACGAGAAAGGACAAGTGATCTTTCCTAAAAACAAATTAACAAATCCAGGCAATTAAGGACTGGCAGAACTGAACTGTGACAATTCCGTTGAACTTATTGACATCAGAACAAGCACGGCAAAGAGAGATATCCACGATGAACTGTAATAAAGAAGAAGAAGGACGATGAGAAACATGCCGGGACCGGCTCCAGCCTCCTCCTGCACCACCACTGCTGAGAATGAGTCAATTATAAAGACTGTAAGCTTAAGAAAAACACATGGTAAAACGAATTGTATGCTGGCACTGACAATAATAATGTGCTTTATGAGCGTGGTAGCACCAATATCGACAGCCCTTATATTATGGTATGTGGAAGCGATACACCCATTAGAAATGTTTTTACCCATAGTTAATATATCCACTACTGAAAGCCCGGTTCAGGTGATTACTTATACCCTGCCCCCAATGGAAGAAAGACACAGGGAAGGTTTCGGGAATAACACGTTGTTATTAATCATGAACATGACACATGCAATTCTGAAGAAAACCAATTGCTGGGTATGTGCCCATTTACCACAGCATGCTGGAAAAGGAATAGGGTGGTATGTACAGCCATTACCATTAAGTTCTGCATGTAGTGCATCTTTAGATGCAATGTTCTATGGGAAATGGAATGAGAGTAGTACGGGTCAATTAGACAGTACCAACATGAATGAGTTTGAGGAAGTAATAATGAAGCCTGTGGGTTGTTCGATTTTCCATAAAGCACAAGTAATGGCCCCAGAGCCCACGAGGAAAAGTATGCGAAAGATAACCCGACAAAATAGACGAGATAGATTATCCCCACCAGAAAAAACATCTGTAATGACGTTTCGTGTAAGAACAGAAGGGGACAAAGATGCAATCCCCCATTTTACACAGTGAATTATAGCCCAAGAACTGTCCCTTTTTGTCTAAAAAAGAAAGGCACTTTTTCAGTCAGAACATATACTGGGTGCATAAATACAGTGGCATTGAAATGGGAAATAGAACCAGTATATGTGGGAGATCCATTTTATTTTATATGTGGAGAGAAAGTATATCCTTGGTTGCCCAGAAACTGGAGAGGTACATGTTACCTAGGTCTACTGTTCCCAGGAGTATTCCTCTTAGAAACAGCAGACATGGCCAGACTATCCAGAACCAGAGTCAAAAGGACTGATGAGGGTGTTTTGATAGCAACTGATGTAGCAAAATCATTGATTCCAGGCTTAGGGCAGATAGTGAACTCCTATAATATAAGGCAGCTGTCCAGAATACTAAAAAATACCATAAACACAACGACAGATATACTATTTAAAATGACATTGGAAGAAATAGGAATCAGGTTAATGACACTGCAAAATAGAATGGCTCTCGATGTAATCCTGGTTGATTGTGGGGGAATTTGCAAAATAGTGGGATCAGCGTGTTGTGTTTATGTCGATGACTATTCTCCTACGATCTTTGAAGCGATAAAGAAAATGCATGTCCTAAGCTCGGAACTCCCTACTGAAGAAGGAGGCTGGGGAATAGGGTCTTGGTTTTGGGGAATACTGCGTTCTTCAGGATGGAAGTTGATTTCAATATTAGTAGTGCTGTGTGGAATATTGTTAATTTGCTGTTGTTGCATACATTGCCTACCAATAGTTTGCGCTGAGGTAACTGAGGGATGTACGGAGGGATGTATGCATATTATGACAAAGAAAAAACAACCTCATGGTCGAGCTGACCAAGACACAAATGAGATGAAAACAGTAAAAGATTTGATGGCAATAGATATTGATGAAGACGATGATGTTTACGATAGCATGCAAAATTCAGACATAACTACTTCAGACTCCTCATCACTAGAGGAGGTTTCAATAAATAGATGAGACGTTTGGCATGCGGCCAAAGGAGGGTTTGTCAGTCTAGAAAAATCGATACCTCTACTTTGTGACCGCAAAAGCATTTTGATGGCCGTGGGCCAACCGTCTCATGCACGATATGACAGAATATAGGTTTTCGAGTTTGCCAATGAATGGCCATTTTGATGTAACAAAAATCACCATTTTGTTTTGTAACCATTGCTCATTGCTTTCTGTTCTTATTGCTTCGCAGTACATTTTCTGCTTATGCTGCTCGACTGTAAAACATTGTTGTCTGCACGCAAAAGGACAAGGCCGCAGGGCCGCGAGGATAACAAGAGTTCGTTGAAACACAACGTAGGCAGCGCCAGGAAAGAATGCCCAGCTCCCTTCCGAATGTAGCCTTGAAGCAGAGCTGCAGGGCATTTAATCATTTCGCAGCTGCCAGCCAGTCTCGTTATATGGTAGAATATGATAGAATAATGCACCTAAAGGCTTGAATTATGCTTTTCTTACGGCCCCCCTTTGCTGAGCCCCGTTAGAGTGTGTCGGCTCCCAGGACACGAATAGCACCTCATAGATAGCAAAGTCTGGAATGCAACTCTCCCCCCGTATGTAGCTCGCTTCCAAGAACAGAAGCGCTGTGTTCTGTTCAACAACTGAAAGATGCCTCCCCACTCACAAATTGCAAATTGTTACTAGAATAGAAGTTTGAAGGTGTCATAGTTGTCGAAGATGTCCATCATCACACCAAGTTCAAAGAAACCCAATAAAGGGGGGTGTTAAACATGTCATAGCTGATTGTTTGATATGTATTTTGTATATATGTAATTGATGTACGTAATTCACTCTCTTGCGTCCCTCGAGGTCTAGAGATACACGTCACGGGACGTGAGACAGAGTTGGCCAACTGAGACTTTTGCTTTGCAATAAACCCTAGCTTTGGGAATACAACCTTGTGTCTGGCGTATCTATCGTGTGTGGTGACTCGTCTTGTTTCCATAGACATTAGGGACCCCTAGGGGCCCCTTTCAATGCCCCCCCACCGGATCCTCTCCATGCATTAGTGTAGACATCACCAGATCTGGGAAAAGGTCACAGCAGCCATTAATGTGGAGGGCGTGGCAGACCAACCACTGAAGACCGTGAAGAAGCAATGGGAGTACCTCATGACCCATAGCCATGCAAAGGCAAAGCAAGGCCTCATGCATTGTGCAAGCTGCCACCAATTGTCACCAAACCTGCTGTGGGTCTTTGAGAGATTGTACCCAGAACTACACTCCCAGATCTGTGAGTGGAAATTATGTCTGGAATCTGCTGATGAGTACCCATGTGGAGCACTGATCTACAGTGTATGTGTCACATGCATGATTGCAGGTGCCCCATTCTGTATACAGCATGGTGTATGTGGTTGCAGACATTCACTTCTGGCATACGGATGGGTATTTGCACTATTTGTCCTAGGTAACTTGTTGAACTCGGGCACATGCTATGTGAGATCATGGACCAAGTGCATGGACAGTATGGATGCCGGCTTACAATGTTGTGGGCATGTGAGGGTTATGCATGAAGGACACCTCTATGTGTGGCACATCTGCAAGTTAGTCCATTCACACACATACACAAGGACGGGGATGTCATGTGTCATCCCACTGCATTTGAAGCACAAGTTAATGTGTGTTCATGCAATATGCATGTGCTGAGCCACACAATATAAGCACTTGCTCCTCAGATATGTGTGTCAGTACATGGTGCATGCTTGCAGGTCAAGCTGTCAGGGATGAATGTTGCTGACAGGCACAGTTCCCATCAACCCTGGCTTCATGTCATACTTGGGTCACTCGGCATTGGTATGGTGGCATTGCATGTTTTTGGTAAGGCGTTTGTAGCCACACAACAATGTGCTATCTTGACATGTCAGTGTGTCATGACTGTGATTCATTGTTGTCCCTGCACTCATGTGTCAGAAGTCATGCAGATTGCAAGGTGGTGCATGTGTGTATGGGCAATGTGTGTGTGTCAGTTGCTGGTTGACACGTGCTGCAAGATTGATACTGTTAATGTTGTGTATGCAACACATGCATTGGCACTGATGACTGATGTGAATGTTTATTGGCCCATTTTCAACAGTTGCTGCAGCTTGTGAAGAGTCTGGAGGCATTCCAGACCTAGGTGTGCAACCCAGCCAGCCGCCATTGACACCACCTCTTCTGACTGTGAATTGGCTGGGGCAGTGCCATTTCCATAAGGCAGAGGTGCTCGGGGTAAGACCCAGGAGATGATTGTGGTGGAGGACTCCTCATCGGCTGTGGGACAGAGTGTGTGAAAAGAGAGGCCTTTAAAGATGGAAGACTCTCTGGAGTCATCTTGGGTGATGGAGTTGGAGGTGGAGGAGGCAACTGTAGGCTAGTACATGGAGTCTGGTAGGGGCATCCAGGAGGGTGTTCAGACTTCAACCTAGGCCCAGGGTCACGAGGATGTGCAGAGCACTGTGAAGGTTGCTGCACAACGTTCTGTCCCTGCGCCATCTGTTGTGGCGTGGAGCACCTTTGTGGATGCCTCCACCGAGACTGAGGTCCCCCTTGTACCTGAGGAGGCCACCCCAGAAATAGTGTTGACCCTGCTGGCTGGTCTGCTGAGGTGGACATTATCGATTTGTGATGCATGCTCTGGTCTAGGGTGGTCTCTGTGTGCTGGTACTTTCACTTGCCCCTTCCTCTACTCCTCCACTTCCTCTTATGTGCCCCAGTCATCCTCCAGGGAGCCTTCCATGACACATTCCACCACAGCCCCCTGTGCAGCAATCGCACCCACACCACCTGGACTGTAGTTCCTACATCCCTGCATCCAGTGGAAGTCCCAAGTATGCCACATGAGGTGGTCACTGTGCCTGTCCAGGCACCAACCCAGGGACAGGCAGTGGTTTGACAGCTGGCACTTCAGGACAGTGCTAGTGACACGTGTCATCCAGATAGCAGGGGTACCTGTGCAGCTTGCACTCTGCCAGGCAGCAGCAGATAAGGAGTGTGCAGAGACAGTCAATGCATGGCTAATCAACAAAGAGGAGGCAATTCAGGCAGGACATGTTTGGCATCTGGCAGGAGGAGAGGAGGTGGCTCCGGCAGCTGGTGTGCATCTGGACACATGTCCACAGACATCTGATGACAGAGAGGCAGTGGGCTAGGGAGGAAAGGATCAGGGCAGAGGTGTCAGAGAGGCGGTCATTTGGGCGGGCTGCCATCCTGGAGGCAGCTTGCTGGGATGCGGAGGACGAGAGGAGAATGAAAGAGGGCCTACAAGACCTCCAGGAAAGAACAGAGGCCAGCCTCCAGGCGGAAGATGTGGAATGTGACTCTTCACTGAGGACACACTAAAGGACATATAGGCCCTCTGCCTGTGTATATAGTTCTTAGTGTTAGTTTTCATTTTGGATTTTATTTTCATTTCAGAGCAGGACATTGCACCCTTTGCCATGTTTTGTTTTTGTTGTGTGCATTTTGTAATACAGGTTTATGATTCATGACGACACAGTTGTTGCAGTATAATTTGTTTTGCCCATGTGCAAAATCTCTTTTACTGTGTTTTTGTAATGTTTGTCGACTATACATTTCACGTGGGTCGGGGCTTCACTTCGGATGTGTGGACTACACTCATCACTTGTGCACTCATTCTTTGGTAGCTTTATCCCTCCCAAGGAATAGCCCCCCACCCACACACATCTGCAATCACCCACAGTCTGCTCTCATATCATGCTGCACATCGGCCACTGAAATGCACGATTCTCTGATTCTTTATGTTTAAGTCTGCCTGTGAACATTTTCTATCTCCTTGACTCACACATTCTCTGACAGCCTTCACATCACCCAGCCACATGCCAGTTGGACTTGCGACACTTGCAGGGACTTTGCCACTCCTGGCTGCCTATGTGACTACCTTCTTTCATTCCTTTGTATGGACTACAATGCAGACGCACATTACATATGACTCAGTACAATCTGTAATGTCTCAGACTTGGGTCCTGCACAGGCATTCACCTACAGTGATTTGAAGCCATTGCAATGGCACGTGGGCACAGTGATACATTCATTGCATTCAATGTCATTACTATGCCACATGTACATGGTGTGGTCACAGTGTTGCTGGTGCTACGTTATGCTGTCCAGTTGATGTGCAGCTGTGTGCAATCTACCAGGGAGTCCTGTGATGAGCAGAGATTAGATGCTCATCAACATTGGACTGGTAGGTGTGTCAATTGGCAGGGCTGGCCTGGCGGTACTGGCAGAGCTCAGGTGGGTGAGGGGAGGGAGGTGTCATGTTAGTGGGTCGACTGGGGTTGTGACGGTAGTGAGGAGCTGGTGGGTGATGTCAGGACTTGAGAGTGCTGTCTGGGGTAGTGGTGGAGTGAAGGGGTCTGGTGGGTGCTGTCAGGACTTGTGGGGGCTGACTGGGAGTAGTGGCAGAGGTGAGGGGTGTATGGGGAGAAGGGTGTATTGTCAGGGGGCTGACTGGGCATAGTGGCGTAGGTGAGGTGGGCTGGTGGGTGGTGTCAGGACTTGATGGGGCTGCCTGTGGGTAGTGGAAGCAGTGAGGGGTGCGGGGATGAGGGTGTACTTTTAAGGGCTGACTGGTGTAGTGGTGGAGGTGAAGGGGACTGGTGGGTGGTGTCAGGACTTGAGGGGCCTGTCTGGGGTAGTGGCAGGGGTGAGGGTGCCTGGAGGGTGGTGTCAAGACTTGAGGGGTCTGCATGGAGGTAGTGGAAGAGGTGAGGGAGGTGTGGGGAGGGGGGTGTACTGTCGGGGCCTGACTGGGGCAGCGGCAGAGGGGCAGAGGCTTGTGGGTGGTGTCAGGACTTGCGGGGGCTTACTGGGGTAGTGGCAGAGGTGAGGGGGCTGGTGGGTGGTGTCAGGACTTGAGGGGGCTGCTATGACTTAGGGATATAGGGCAGCAGTTTGGAGTCGCTTGAGAGTTGGTGTAGCCTTAACTAACAGGGGTTCGCACACACAGGTGGCGCAGCCGTGACTTACGGAGAACCGTATACAGTTTTGCTGGGGTGCTACCTTGACTTGCGGGGTAACGCGGATGTAGTTTCCCAGGGGTGCAGCCTTAACTTACAGGTGAACGTACACAGTTTCACAGCAGTGCAAACTTGTCTTATGGGGGCAGCGCACACAGTATCGCCAGAGTACAGCCTTGACTTATGGGGGACCACGTGCAATTTCACCGGGGAGCAGCCTTGATTTATGGGGAACCGCTAGCTGCTTCACCGGGGTGCTGGATGGTGGGGCAAAGGTGGTTGGAAAGGAAGGTGCAAAGGTTATCCTTTGGCAATGGTTTTTGTTTGCGTGGGGCTGTGTTGCAGGCATTCCAGGCACAACTCTGTTGTCTTTGTGCATCGGGTTTCTTTGCGCTCTGAAATCCATGAATACACGGAACGCGCAAAGAAACTTTCATGTGCAATTCAGCGTGACGTTGTTTTATGCACAGAGTACTTCACAGGGTGTTTGGGCTTTCTATAATAGTCTTGAAAAATGTACGTGCCATCCAAGATACCTGCAATCAGGATCAGCCTGGCCTAAAGAGCCAATAGGCCCATGTCCGAACCAAAAACACAAAATGCTGGTGTGGGCATGTTTTTTTGGTTAAAGTGAGCCACTTTTTGGACCAATTTGATTAGTTTAATTCACTGTGCAGCCAGTAGTTTTAACCAGCGTTGCTGAAATAAATATTCTTTAAGATGCACAGTTTGCATCATATTTTATCAAAAAACTCCTCCCTTGGTTACTATTCAAACAGTGTCACAGGAGTGAATAGCCATTTGCAACTGTGGGCCACTTTCTCATTGGTGCCCGAAACAATGTTATGGGCCAGTCAGACCCTCCCTGCACTGATTGGAGAAATATGATTCACAAGACAATAGGCTCAATACAACTAAAGGACTTTACCTCCGACCAGATGCGCTTATAGACAATTACAGATGTAGTAGTTGGAAAGTAAGATTTACCTCGGGTGCCAATATAACAAAATACAAAAATAATCTCTCTTTCTTAAATGAAGCAGTCACGTTCTTGAGACCTTGAAACTCCAGTTCACGATATGTTCCGAATAAAGCACATAGGCATTGTTTTTCTTTGAGTTTACCAATACACACTAATTAAATTGAAAGTCGGGCTGTGTTCGCTGCACAGTTGCAGCAGAGCGTAATCTGTTCATGATAAGCATGAATGGTTAATCTCGTGGAGAGTTTGGAGCAGATGTTGCTAGAAGTCACATACATTTCCTCACACTTGGTTAACATCACATGGATATTTCGAAAGCTGAGTCCTGCCATCATGCGTTTTATTTTCTGAAGAGAGATCGTAAGCAACTTGGAATAGTGATTATTGAGTTGTGTATTGCAAAGCACAAACCACATACACACGCTTGTAAATGAATGGAAATGCTTGCAGTTTTGGAAATTGAACAGATGTCTAATATTCACTCACATAGCACAGATCTCCATTGATGGGTTTGCTAGTATGCTACAGACGTTTCAGTTTAAATGTGAAAACATACTTCATAGTTAGTTGATCTCCATGTCTCAGCATAATTAGGGGAGAGGTGAAATGGAAATACACTAAAAAAATCATGTATACATGCATGTGGCTATTTGGCATGATCGAAATTCTTATTTAGAAACATCAGCCATTCGATTGCTGGGGGATGTAGAGTCAGACAAATTAGTGTCATTTGTATGTTTTGAGCATAGACGGATAATGACGGATAATAATAAATGAATGTTAATAGTGATGTCTTCTGAAGTAGCAGAATTATAACAATAGAAGTGTAAATCAGGGGAGTTGCTAGGTCTGGAAATGACCTGGGGCTAAGCTAATGTTGGAACTGTTGGGACTGGGGGCTAGCTAGTCTTTTGGCTGTAGCTCCTGAGATTCTATCCGGGGCTAAAACCAAAAGATCAGGGCTTTAGCCCCTTTAGCCCCTCCCTAGCAACGCCCCTGGTGTAAAGGTCAAAGTACGAGAATAAGCATGCAATGAAAGGAGGAAAAGAAGGCAGGGTAAAAGGACAGGAACTTTATGTCATAACATGGAAGTGATGTGGAGTGGTTAATGCAAGACATAGGCCAACGAGTGACAGAGATGTTGTTTGGTATGGCTGAAAAAAAGTAAATATGTGACATATTGGTGGTACTTTTTCAAGGTGGCGACATACTAATTGTTATCTTTCAAGATGGCATTGACAAATACTGTTAATTGATCTAAAATGTGTTGTGAGGTGTGTATGTAACATTGTGCGCTTAGAGTAAGACTTCTGAATATCTATGTACCACAGTTATTTAATTAGGTGGTTATTGTTACTTTTCAAGTTGCACACTCAGATTGAAATGCTTTATTAGGTCAGGAAGCGAGAACGAGCTGTGGACCAAGGGGACGTGGGTTAGAAATGGGTTACACTGAGTATTAACAACCGTGGCCATTCCAGATAAAGGATGTCGCAAGGTAGAGCTAAAAACTAGTGCAATGGTACAGATCGTTGTATTATTCTCAGTGGCTTTCACACTGCTGGAGCTGGGAAGGCATCTTAGATTTTAAAGAAAAGGACATTGATGGGAATGGGGGAACACAGTCTATTAGCCCTAGAGAACAACCATATCTCAACCATTATCTTAAAAAGCAATGCTTTCGATTGTTCTGAAATGTGAAGTGGTTTTCTCCCCTTCTGAAGGAAATAGGGAGTCTCTTCCACAAGGTCGTTCTAGCCACTGCGCAAGTCCTTCCTCCAATCTCAGACGGTATTATGGGAGTCATGAAGTTCGCAAATCTGAGAGGCCTAGTGTGCCAATGCTTTTTGATTTTCCACTTGAGGTGAAGCAGAAGGTTTGGACATCAATTTGCATTTCAATGGGAAGCCAGTGGACTGATTGCTGTTCAGGTGAAATGTAGTCTGTAGGTTGAGTTCCAGTATTCATTTAACCGTCGTATTCTGCATTAGTTACATTTGGTGCAAAATGTTTTTAGGAAGCTGTTCCCATAATACATGCAGGTTAAGACTCTGGCCTTTGTCACTTCCTCTGTATGCATCATGCTCAGAAATGGCAGAATGTGTTTTATCTTTTGTAACTAGACTGAACGTTTCTTTTGTGAGGTATTCTGTCAAATAAGACAGACATTTTAGCAGAAGCTAGAATGGGGAAAGGCGCTTCATTTTTTGGAAGCCACGTGAAAATTGGCTGAAGTTAGTGAATGATGAATATAATCGTACTTTTTGGATGCATTCCGGCATACGCTTTTGATGATCATCTCGTCCTGGCTAAGCACGAGTCGGGTTGAGAGTATGTCTTGAGCCTAAAGTGGGTCATCTAATCCGAATGCAATGTGTGTGCCATCAGTACATGTCTGTAAGGAAAAGAACAGCGAATTGGTGAGGTCTGCATTTGGATCAAGGTGAGCATTAAATAGTCAGTATGATAGTGATGAAAGTTGTAGCACGCCCCAATTGATCATAGAGAAACTTAAGAAAGAAAGGCCCACTCACTACTGGGAATTCGCTGATGTAAGGTCAATTCACAGTGTCATATGATGATTATTGATCTAACAGAGCAAGGAAGGGAGGGGTTCTGTTGTCCATGGATTACTTGATTTGTCTTTCATGAACAGGTGTGAGTAATTCGACCATCCTCGCGGTGGGTGGGCGCTTGAAGTTTTATATGAAATTGAATGATGGTAGATCAACCTCCGGAAAAATGTGTGGGGCTAATCTGTACACATGTTCCTATGTTGCCTGCACTACATACACATAGACCGGTGTAATCTGGGTGGACATACCCTACAGGCGCAGTCCTCCATGTCACATGTAGTTAGAATGTGACACCCAGGAGCACATCAAGGCATCTCAAAGGTGGGACGGCAAAATGTTCACTCTGCCATGGCCAGCCTAATCAAATAACAAAGGCCACATGGATCCGCCCTATCCTTTGTTGGCACTGCAGAAATGGTGGCAGCAATTAAACATAATTAGCATACTAATAGAGTATACTTGAAACAGCCCACATGGGGCCTAACTGCAGAGGCTAACAAAAGTCAAGAAACCCCAGTACCTTTGATATGCATGTGTGTCAACCTGAAACCAGCTCCCACATCTTAGTATCAATGAAAGAGAGCTGTCATGTCAGGTACGTGTGTTTATTATAGTAGGCAACCCCTGCAGGGTGACTCTGACTCCATTCAGAGGGTAGGAGTATATGATTTGATGTAGACAGAAATTCTGTTCTCCCCACAACTTCATGGGAGACCTGCCTTTAATCAGGAACCACAGAGAGCTCAATTAACCTGAGATACCCTTTGATCCACTTCAGGCAGGTAGATGGATTGGACTTAGTAGTACATGTTTTCACCCCTTTACCTTTCCTGTTGCAAAGCACTCTGGTTATGACCTCACTCATAACAGAAGATTGATGGAGGGGATCCGGGAGTGGTTCATTAAGATAGGCTTAGCCTACACCAATCACTGGGGCCCACTTTGCTTTAAAAGATGGTTGGGCCCCTCTTTTGGCAGATCATCTGAAGACTTTGCAAGGAGTAGCAAGAAGAACTCTGGTTTGGACCCTGGCTGAAGGTTCACCTTTTTGAATCAATCTACAAACAAAAAACATTACATCTTTGAATTACCACCAGTGCCATTCTGGGTACTCTCCTTTACCTGTTGAGAGAGTCAAACAACTAATAGATATGTTTAAGTTTTACTTTGTGTCATGGCCACAGGGCAAGAACCACAACTGACATCACTTAAAGGTTCCAGTTGGATCCAGTCCTGGCGCCTTTGGCACCAGGCTCATGAGAAAGTATACTCTGCACACTTTTTTCCTAGTGCACGGGCTATTTCATCTCTTGCTGAGCCCCCACATGCACCCAGGCCAGACGTGGCCATAGGAATGCATTGGGATACATGTGCAGCATCTTTGGGGAGTGGCAGGGTGGAGCCATCAAGCAGAGCAAAGGGGTGTGGCTGGGACCAGGCTATTTAAGCCTGCCACAACCGCATGCCAGCGCTTTGCGTTAGTCTGCTCATGCAGCGTAACGCTTACCGCCGCATGCAGCGCTTCTTACCTGTTTCCAGTAAAACCATTGCTGAAGCGCATCTTATCTGTTTTCCAGCAAAACCATTGCTGAAGCGCATCTTAACTGTTTTCCAGCAAAACCATCGCTGAAGCGCATCTTACATGTTTGGTATATGTGTCTTATAAAAAAGAGTAGTCACATTGACCAAGCTCTTGAGCATGTGCCACGTTTGTTTTATTATGCAACATTCCACATCTTAATTCGAGCCACATATTAGTATATGCTTGTTTTTAAATAGCATGTTTCAAAGGCACCCAAATAATTTAAAATATGCTGCTCACTGAGTGCCCTACTAATGTAGCATGGGAATTTGTATTTTTATTTTTATTGTGATTTATAGAGAATGGTACAAAACATATTAATTTAGTTAAAACAAAGCATACGGTACAACAATGATTATCAAGAAGAAGTGGACAAGGATGACAAAAACCATCCTTAAGTATTGAAGGGAAGATAGCATGAGAGGAAGCATAATAAACATGCAGAGAAAGTATGTTTCAACATTTAAAAGCCTGAAATAAGATTGAGCATAGTATGGCCGAGGTACAGTCAAGAGAAATAGAGAGTGGAGAGAGTAACAAAGAAACTAGGAGGAGAGATAGAGAGGTGCGTGTCCATGTAGATATTTATAGACAACACATAGGAAATGGAAATCAATGAAATAATGGAAGGTGAGCCAACAAAGAGTTAAGGGAGGATGATATAAAAAAAAAGGGAGAGAGTAATGAAAGAGACAATGTATGAAAGGACAAGGACAGAAGCAGGCAGACTAACCAGATGTACAGAGCAATTATCTCACCAGGAAAAGATAAGAGAAGTGATAAAGATATTTGTTGCTTATGTGATGGGAGGGCCCGCCACAAATAACCACCCTAAGTCCAACTATGTTTATTTAAAATTACAAGTATTCATTCTAAAGGGGTTCACGTTTAGGTGTCAGGACTAAGAGTTCTTGTGGAAGTTGGTGCTAGGGCCGCCCCTCTCTACATATTTCCCACCAGGATACCCACTCTGTAGCCCAGGCGTCCTTAACGGGGTGTTAGCAGCTTAGTAGCTTGCTAACAGGGACACCTATCTGTTGTTTTTATTAATACATTTGGTGTCTTCCCTAAAGCGTTGGCTTCCAAACTCCTTGTGGGTTTTCTAGACTTCCCCTAACCTAGCCCACTTTGTAATCATAGGAGGTTAGGGATGTGCCTCATTGGCTGCGGTATCACTCTCCCTTCTTCCACACATGTTCTTACCTGATGCTTTCATACACTGGGCTCCCTAAGATTTTCTCCTCCCACCACGTAGTCATTCCTCCAATCCCTCAATCTGCCTCTCCATCTCAATCCTTTGAATTTATGTCTCTTCTTACCACTATTCTCTTTTGTCAATCTGACCTCCAACTACCACTCCCTGTGACTTTCACTGTCATACGTTCTGCCCTCCTGCCTACCTAGATTTCTACACCACTACTACTTCTACACCACTACTACTTCTACTACTTCTCATTTCCTACCAGTACTCCGGCTCTACCATTCCCTGCCACCACTACTACCCCTCTGCTACCACTACCATATGTCACCTTCAATACCCCCTCTCTTATTCTGAGTATGACTCACCAAGGCTTACTACCATCCACTTCTACCAACCCCTACTAAAACCACTCTACAACTGCCACAATTCTTACCATCGCTGCCATTTCTTCTGCCCTGCTACTCCTATTCTACCTCTATTCCTCACATTCTTCACTCACTCACATATACTCCACAGACACCCTCTCTCCAATAGCTTTGGCATTGTGGTCGCTCTCACCTTCTCTGGTTTCTTGGATGTCCTCACCCAACTAACCCACACTCAACCATTCTCACACTCATCTTTAAATACCCCATCCCGTCCCAGGATTGGCCAACATTCCTTAGCAAATTAATGAATTAATTTAGAACACAGTTAATACTAGGGCCCAGTCTCTAAACGCGGGACTGGGATTCAAACCTGTTCTGCTCTGCATTGTCTTGCTTCCAAGACAAGCGTGTTGCCCCTGAGCTATCTTCCTGCCCACATCACTTGCTTTCCTTGAGGGTGTGGGGTGTGTCAGGGAAAGGGCAGGCTCACGCAGACTATATAGGGGCAAATATGCTGTCTATCTAAATTTCTAACTTGGAGCCTATAGTGGCTGACAGATTTTCCAGGCCTTCCTATGGGCCTTTTCACCCCGTGCTGTTACCCCTGGAGGGCTAGCAGCTTTTTATCCCTCTGGCCTTCCTAGAGGCATTTCTTTATACCATTTTCCCTGGTGGTTTAGTGGATTATCCCCCTTTGTGTGCTCCAACAGACTTTTCTGGAGGACGCAAAGGGGGACTTTGCTGGAGCCACATTTCATTACAGGATGCTGCCTCAGTGTAAGCAGACCCTGTCACACTTTAAATGTCAAAACCGGATATATTTTTGTGATGTTGTACAGAGTAAATCTGGAGATTTTTCGCCAAGCTCGCAATACGAGGTGAGGAGGAAAGAGAAGAGTTGAAGATGAGTGTAGTGATTTGCTTGTTTGTGTTATGATCAGGTCTGTGAGTCTGTAAAGTAACACAGTGTGGAATGTTACACTAGAGTGGAATGTGTTGTTAGTGGAGGTTCCATTGGGTGACGGGATTGGTAGATGGCCAGCTGACGGAGGGGCTGGTGGATGTCTCTGTGTTACTCCTGACTTAATACTTTCTTCTGTAAACAACACATTTTATGGGTATCCCTACATATTATCCCCACCAAAAATATCGCTGTATGTATGGTTGTCTGTCTCGCCACAGGCAATATTTTTGAGGGGGAAAATTTGTGGGGGCAGGGATTGCGGGGGTGTCCCCCGCAGGATCCATGGCTCAATACCGCTGCAAAAATTGTATCGCAATATTTTTGCTGGGATATTAACACATGCAACCACCTTACGAAGTAAAGGTTAACAGACCATATGTGGCTCTGGCTCATTTGTGCATGACCTACATCATTCAATGAGCCCAACATTTCTTGCAATTGCTGCAAAGTGGAGATAATAATGGGGAAAACTATCAGAGCAGGAGAACCAATACATGGAGAATAAGATGGAGGGAAATACTGAACCTTGTTTTTTTGCAGCCAGTGAGACAGCATCCAGGATTGAGGAGTTGAAAGACAAGCACAAAGAGTAGAGTAAAGAGAACCTGAAAGGGAAGAGAAAAAGAAGAACATGTTTGTGTCATCTGCATACAAGTGACTCAATGACCCCAAAATAATTAGACAAAGAATAATTAGACAAAGAAATCATTTTTGAAAGCGGAGAGGTATTTAGAGAGAAAGATGACGTTACTAATACAAGCCTGGGGGACTCCAAATTGTATAGTGAGAGCAGCTGAGAACTACTCTGCCAATTTAATTGAATAGGTTTGATTCAAATGTTAAGAGCAAAACAAGTGAAGAACAGCGCCTGAGACCCCGCAAGGCAGTAAGTTAGAATGCAAAGTGTCGGATGCAGCAGAGATAATTAGTGGAGAGTTTTGAGGCAAGCGGAAAGTGAACACTTAGTGCCACAGTGAAATGCTATTCCGTTAAAATGAAGTGGTCTAAAACCTGACTGGTGTGAGGCAGAAGATCATGTAGATTGACACGCTGCATACTTGAGAACAATTTTTATCATTTTCTACAATTGTAGAAGGAAATCAGAGTGAAGTTAGATGGGATAGAGGAATCTTGGGTTGGTTTCTTCAACAAAGGAGTGCTTGTGACATGTTTACATTCTGTAGGGTTTATGCAAGATGATAACGACAGCTAGCAGGGGATTGTGATGTAAGGTATCAGCAGGGACTTTAGGAATGATGGCAGATGGGTGAGGGTCAGTTAGCTGAGCAGTGGGATAGGACTGAAACAGGAATAGTCAAGTTTATATGTCAGATATAGAAAAGGAGAGGTGCAGCACTTGTTAGGAGAGTTCATGAAGTGGCATCGGAATGAGAATTGGGTGACAACGAAGAAGCACTGTACCTATCTGTAGAGCAAGCACTGAATCTTGACCTTGGTAAAATGTTTTTCAGTTCAATGGTACTTATTTAAAAGATCTCTTAAGCACTGTGCTGAAAAAATCCTTCGAAGATTCACATTTTTAAGGGTTCATACAACGATCCCTGTGATGGTGGATGCAAAAGTACACTTGGCGCCATATGAGGCTTAAAATTGCATGGTAAGAAATAAGCAACGCATTCCAACAATAAAAATAAATCATTGGATATAGCTTTGGGTCTAATATGTAAAGAAGTGTGTCCATGGAAATAAAAATACTTAGCTTGCATAACCGTGAGCATGAAGCTTAGGATAATGTGTTTGCTCACAAGACTACCTCGTTTGGAAAATCATAGATTTCTTTTGAGTACAATGTATGTATTTGAGAAAGAACGAGAGAGTGAGAGAGAGAGAGAGAGAGAGACAGTGGGAGAGAAAGCGAGAGAGAGAGAGAGAGAAGAAAGAGAGAGAGAGAGAGAGAGAGAGAGAGCGAGAGAGAGAGAGTGAAAAAGTACTTGACAATGGCAGTGTTAAAATGTAAAATGGCATGTTTCTGCATGGGTTCAATGGTATGACTGCATGGAGGGAGACCAGGCTGTTTGACCTTGTAATGACTATGCACCCCTTTCTGACTTAATGACCCCCCTTAGCTCTCCTAATACCTTACACTTTTTATTTATTGAATTCTGTATATACTGTCCCACAGAGGCGTTGCTATGGAGGGGTTAAGGGGGCTATAGCCCCTGGTGTTTTGGTTCTTTGGCTCTACAGTGTATACCGCCTTTACTCCCTTGCTTTGAACTTCTAAATGTGTTGGGAACTGTCTTATTTTTAGGCCCTGCCTTTTTCTCTCCCTTTAACTTAACTATTGGAGTGCCATCTAGGTTACGCACTCACATCTGTTTTAACAAATAGTGGTGTTTTAACCCTGATTTGTCTAATAGTTATCAAGGGAGGTGTCTATACTTTACCTGACTGTGTTTTAACTTGCTTTTGATTTGGAGTGCTAGTGTATTTCCTAAAGTGTGTTTTAAATAAATAATGATATACTTTTGATACAAAGCTCTGGTCAGTGTTTGTTTTCTCTACTGTGTTTTTAGCCCTATTGTAAATACTCTATATACTGCCCTACTCTTCATGAGAGAGGTCTGACTGCTCAGCCACAGCTACAAGGTAAATCTGGGTCGTACAGACTGCTACCAATTGGGTTTACTGCTTACTCCTGTAGTCTTAATCTTCTTGCAGTGGTCCCAAGGGAACTGCACAGGATTCTGCCTAACAGCTATATGCGATCAATGAAGTATTTTGGATCCGCATTTAGTACACACTTGTGAGTGAGTGTAACCAGTGGCATAACACAAAATGTGGGGGCCCCCCTGCGAGCCTTGCTGAGGGGGCCCCCCCAACTCGGCAACAAATCACGGTTGCGCCACACCCTGGGCCGGCCTAGATTGTCACTCTTGCGCAATATACACAAACGTGCTGCTGAAGGGCTATGCCACACACTGCACTAGGAGAAAGATATAAATATGTATTTTAATGCAATATACAGCACACGTTCTGAGAAAAACTGACTATAAAGCCACAGTGTTTGCAATTGTTTTGTAGGGTAACACTGTTCCAATACATCAACAGTGCACAGGAACATTAATGCTTTGCTATTAAAAATACCATGCCACAATGAAAACATCTCCAACTGGCTGCACAATGTAGGCCAGTGTAGACACGTAATAACATTACAGTAAAGGATGCCAGGCCACATTTAGACATACATAGACTGGTTGCACCAAAATGCCAGTCAAAGCATTAACACTCATCAAGAAGAGAGCACACATTAAAGCCTGCATCTCTGCGGCCTCTACCAACATGGCCAGACTCTTTAAAATTTGCAAGGAACTGGTCAATCCTGTTGTGGTCTCTTCCTCTCTTGTTCCCTCCAAGGCCCTCTGTACGGCTCTCCGCTAAATCTCAGAACATCCTGTCCTCTATCTCCTCTTCCTCTACCTCTTCCTCTCTCGGCCCCATTCGGCCATCTCCCCCTCCATTTTCTTCTTTGTCTCTGACAACACCTGACAAGGTTTCTAGACAAGTCCTATCTATGAAAGCGTTGTCTAGACAGGTGCTCCCCTGCTCCTCCAGAACCATCAAGGACCATATTGCCACCCTTGCTGCAGCCTTGGCCGATTTCTGTAATCATTCTTTAGCCACTGGAATGTTCCCCTCTCCCCGTAAGCACTCCCTTGTGCACCCACTCCTCAAGAAGCCGTCTGCTGATCCTACCTGCCAGGAAAACTATTGCCCAATCTCCATCACCCCTTTCTTGGGCAAACTCTTGGAAAAGCTTGCCATCTCCCAGCTTACTCTCTATACTGAATATGTTGGTTATCTCCATGACCAGCAGTCTGGCTTCAGAGCTGCCAGAGCTGCCAGAGGCATTGAAACTGCTCTCCTGAACACCCGTGAAGATCTGCACTCTAACCTTGATTCCAGCATTTCTTCTATCCTCAGCCTCCTTCTTTCCTCTGCTTTCAACACGGTCAACAACACCATCCTGATCAATCGACTCTGTGAGAACCTGGGCATCACAGATCAGGCCCTAGAGTGACTGACCTCCTTCCTCTTGGATCCCCCCCTCCCAGGTCCATACTGGTCCCAATCTCTCTGCCACCTCTCTCTACCTGTGACATTCCCCAGGGCTCTATACTCTCACCCTGGTTTTTCAACCTCCTCTTGGCCCCTTTGGCCCACCTGATCTCTACCTTCTCCTCAAACTTTCAGTGTTATGTGGATGACTCAGCTTTCCTTCAGACTCCCCTCAGCCTCCTCTCCTTTCTCGCTCATTCCTGACAGTCTATCCGAGATTCAGGATTGGTGCGCCTCCAGCGATCTCTGCCTTAATGCCAGTAAGATGGAGATCCTTCTCATTGGAACCCCGGCACCAGCTTTCCCTTTCTCACTCCGGCCGTCCGCCTTGGGCCCTCTTCCTTCACCTTCCTGCGAGGCAAAAAACCTTGGTGTCATCTTCTATGCCACTCTCTCTTTCTCTCCTCACATCTCGGATGTCACCAAGAAGTTCCACTACAATCTGCTCCTCCTCAAAAGGGACTCTTCCCTTTCTCACTTTCCACCAGAAACTCACTGTCTCCAGAGCCCTGGTTCTCTTTAGGCTGGACTGCTACAATAGCCTCTTTCTCATTCTGCCTTCCTCTACTCTACGTCATCTACAACCAATCCAGAACAAGACTGCAAGACTTATCATTGGCCTCAAGCCCAGGGATCATATCTCTCCAGCCCTGAAATCTCTCCACTGACTCCCGGTGGCTGCAAAGATCAAGTTCAAGACCCTTTGCATTGTCCACAAGTCTTTCTGGCATAGGGGCCCGCACTACATCCAACGTTCTCTTCCAAAATACCTTCCTTCTCGAGCCCTTTGCTCATCTACCTCCAACTCTCTAAGGGTTAGATGCTTCTCCAGGCAGATAGTGGGGGGTAGATCTCTCTCCTCTGCTGGTGTCTTCCTCTGGAATGGCCTCCCTGCCCCTTCAAACTTGAGCCAGACCATCTGAAGATTCGGAGGAAGCTCAAAACTTTCCTTTTCTCCTCTGTTTTCTCTCTCTTCCTCCCCTGCTGACCTACCTGGCTGCTGCTTTTCTGACCGGTTGTTTTCATACCCTCAGAGTCTGTATGAGTCCAGGCTCTTTCTTGATCAGTCCCCCTTACACTGTCTCCGTGCCTATCATGCACTTAGGGGATGTAATTGTAACCCTGCAGACCCTTGTTCTCCTTGCACTACCCATAGCTGCGCTGCCCTGGCTGCACTTACTCAGAGCATTGCAGCCCTGTTTTCCCCTCCCCTCTCCCTTGCACTTCCCCCCTCCCTTTCCTCTTGCACCTCTCGTTCTCACAATGACACAAGGCCTAGTGAGACGTTTGTCGTGTCCTCCCTCTATCTTCCCTCCCTTGTCTTGTCACGCATAGAACCACTTGTGTACAGGTGCGTTATAAATTACTTTTATCATATCATTTTATCACAAAGGCTCAGAAAAATATACAATGCCGCAGTAAGAAATGGCTAGACTGGCAGGACCCACATGCCAATCTAGCCAGGTAATTACACTTAGCAGGACTGCTTTATCAGAAATTCCCAGTTAAAAGAAAGTCATACCAAACTGAGGAATGACTAGACTGGCTGCACCAAACTGCCTCTCTAGCCACTAATACCACATATCGTGCCTGTTTAGCCTGGACATGGACAACCATTATGATTTATTGCACAATCCCGCACCCCCCGCATACATCCCCTCATTCCCTCCCACACCCCACCCCAACCTCCTAAATCAGCTCATTGGCCAAGAATTACCTCCGCGTCCCTCTTCCTTGTCCCAGAGCTTATGTATGAGGCTCCTTGCCTCATAGGTAAGTACTGGGATGAGGAGGAGTGGGACTAGGAGTAATAAATATTACAGGTAGCTAAGTCAGGCATTACATCCATGTACCTCTACCTCATCCCAGTACTTGTTTAGGAGGCAGAGTACACAAGTACTGCCTTATACATAAGTACTGGGATGAGGAAGAATAGGGCAAGGAGTAACCAAGGCATTAAACACAAGTAGTGGCACAACACCATTGAGTTGACTGGGCTTCAGCACTCCCCCCACCCCCTGACATTTTGGGCTATGTTGACTCGACCTGGCTGACCTTTAGAGCAGTTGCCGGACAGAACGGGACACAGATGTTAAACGGTACCTGGGTTTTACTGTTAATAAGGGCCCAGCAATTGCCAACGTTAAGCATTTTACTGTTTGTACCTGCATTCAAATGCCACATTTTTTAGGCAATTGAAATCGTGATGTGGGTCTAGCACTTGCGTGCCAGGGCCCCACGACCCGTAAAGTTAGCGTCTCTCCAAACATTTGAAGGGTTAGCCCCCCGAAATGCAGGTTTTGTTGTGCCCCTGTACACAAGCACACACACCATTCACCATATACACACCCAGCCATCCATACATTTAAGTGTGCACTCTTTCACCATACATGCACACCCAGGCAGCCATCCATACATTTAAGTGTGCACCCTTTCACCGTACACGCATACACGCACACCCAGCGACCCATACATTTGTGTGCACCCTTTCACCATACACTCACACAGGCAGCCACCTATACATTTAAGTGTGCACTCTTTCACCATACACTCACACACGCACATGGGTTGAGGGGAGCCCTATTACTTCAAAAAGAAATTGGGGCTCATTAAGGGTCTGGCGGTAACTGTGCCAGCGGGTTGCCACCAGCCCTGTAAAAAATTACCAGCTCCTGACTTCCCGGTGCCACCGGGCTCTTTCAAGTCCGGCGGCCAGGAATTCAGGCACCGGTAATTTCGGTAATCCCCATTCCCGTGGAGTCCCATAGGACTCCATGGGATTGGTGACACGGAAGCACCGGCACTGTTGCTAACGGTGCCGGTGCTTCTGTGACGAGTCTGCCTACCGTTGCCGCTGTGGCCGGCAGGGTCAGTCCTGTCGGGCACAGCGGCCCCAGCAGATAGACCTGTAATATGCAGGTCCGGAACCAATGGTGCCGGTAAGCTTACCAGAACCGTTGTTTCCGGGCCGGTATGGTCACAATGAGCCCCATTGTTTCGTTTTGAAGTCACTCTAACTTCATTAAGAAATTATTCAGTTAAGGAGCTAACCATAATGGAAATAAATTCTTTATGAAGGCAGAGTGACTTCAAAAATAAACTATTTATTTTTGAATTCATAGGGCTCCCCACCACCCCATGTCATGCAGCCCTCCAAAGGTCTTCAATGTCATGGGTTGGGGGAAGCCCTCAACCTTCAAAAAGAAAGTTTCTTTTTGTAGTCACTCTGCCTTCATAAAGAAATTATTTCTGTTGCAGAAATGATTTCTTTATTAATTCATAGTGAATTGAAAACGAAACTTATTTTTTTTTGTTGAGAAAAAAAAAATTACATTTTTTTTTCAAGTGTCTCCCCCTCCCAGGGCTTGTGCTGGCGGGGCCCCCTGCACCGCGGGGGGTGCGGGGGCCCCTGTTACACCAGTGAGTGTAACTCTGTGTTTCACAGGAAGCCAGTGCAGGTCCCGCCTGGAAGCTGTTATGTGAGCCCATTTAGATATGCCAATGATGGCATGAACAGCTCTGTTCTGAACTATCTGAAGAGCAGATAGATTAAGCTGAGAGCATCCGCTCAGGAGGCTTTTACAGTAGTCCAGATGGGAATTGACAAGGGCAGATACAAGAATTACCGCATTGTAATGCGACACGGAAGGCCTGATATTACAGAGCAGTTTATTGACAAGGATGCAAATCTAGGCAACATGCTGAGTCATTGTCAGTTCTGCATCTAGAGCAACTCTGAGGGTCTTCACCTTCTTGGCCATGGGGATGATAGTGTTTAACATAGTTCTCCCATGATAAGGTTTTAAGTTTGGGGCCTGAGGCCACAATCAATAGTTTGGTCTTTTTACTATTGAGAGCCAGAGAATTGATAGCCATCCAATCGTGGATAGCAGAGTAAATGGCATTGAGGTTGGTTAGGTCCTGCGCATACAAGCCCGAGAGTTAGTATACAGGAAACCCACGCCATATAGAAGTCTCAGGAGGGGGATGATATAGATATTGAACAGAGACAGTGGGCCTCATTATGACCCTGGAGGTAATCATGCCGCTTTTTGCGGCATGGCTACCCCCATTCCGGGTACCGGGTCTGGGTTCCCTGAATGGGGATATACTGGGCCACCTTGGAGGGCCTGGTATTTCCCCATTCAAGGAACCCGGACCTGGTACATCCCCATTCCCATTTCATCCCCCATAGGGCTCAATGGGAATGGGGCTGATGCTAACAACGGGCATGTTAATGATGGGCCCATTGTTAGCATCCTGGTCTGCTCATGGGACCCGCTAAGGACACCTGGTTTCACTAGGCATCCTTAGCGGGTCCCGCGAGCGAGCCAGGGTCGTAATGAGGCCCAGTGAGATACAGGATCCCTGAGGGACACCACAGGTGCTCACCTGGAGCATGCTTTCATGATGCTTACTCTGGTATTCCGAAGACCAAGAAAGGAGGTGATCCATTGTGGAGCCAGGCTGGAGCACCCTACTATGGATTGTAATCTGTCCACCAAGATGGTGTGGTCCACGACAACAAACACAGAGGAAAAATCCAGAAGCATTTAGAGTGCTGGTTGGCCGTGATAAACAATGTTTAACAAGTTTGCTTTAAGATCCCACATGACAGTCTCAGTACCATGTCTAGCTCTAAAGCATGACTGGTGAGTTTCGAATTGTAAATAAGCAACTTTATCTAGAATTTTTAGAAGAAAGGAAGTGTTTGTTATAGGGTGATAGTTTTCCACAGACAGTGGATCAAGGTTGTCTTTCTTCAAGAGCGGGGTAATGCATGCATCCTTAGGAAAGAGTGGCACAGACCCCTCTGCAAAGGAACGGTTGACTAGCTTAGTTACCCAAGGGCATAGGACATCAATACAACCAATAAAAAGACTAGAAAGGGTGACATCCGCCTGGAATGAGGTGGGTTTCATGCTAGTGACAATCTGTGAGATAACAGACTCAGTGTAGGGTATAAATAGGAAGGAGGAGGTACTGAGACTGTGGGGGGTTTAAGTTCAGAAGAATCAGACAGGGAGTCATTCACCAAGTTACGTGAGTTCTTGGTGATCTGAATGGAACTTTGGTGGGAAGTGACTTCATCAGAGAAAGTGTTTGACACCAATCACTGTTCTTCACTGTGCCAGACGTAGTATGTAGTACGAGCCTTTCCTTTGAATTAAGTCCTTCAGTGCCTCATGAGGCACCAGTTGACAATGAAGCAGACATTTTAGGAGTAGAGCTACCCTGCTTCCCGGGCTGGGTTTACGGTAATCCCGTACTATACTCACACAAATCTCCAAATAGCGCCTGCCACAAACCCAGCTATTAGCAAACTAGCTCCAATCAAGCCTTGGCTTATCTCTTTTGAGCCCTGTCAAACTCTCCAGAATCAGCAGAGACCGATTCTTAAAGTTTTGAAGCCCATCAGATACTTTTGAGATATCTGGCCCATTGAGTCAGTATGACACTAAGGAACTGCATACTTCCAAGCTGCACCCATTAACCCCACAAAATTCTTGTTTGCCATTATTGCTATCCCACTAACAACCACCACTCTTTTCTTACCAAGCCATGTACAGCGGGGACAAAAGAAACATACTTGAGACAACTATTATAAGTATACTACATGTATGTGTTCAACATAGTTTTTCTAATGCACAGCATAGGAGAGTTGTGCATTAAGTACAATTAGCTGTTAATGATTGTTCAGTATCAATTGAATGGTATTTTATTACTCAAATATTGTGGAAGACTGTCCGCCTCTGCATGTTTGGCTCTAACCAATAGTAAATGGGTTTCATCAAAATTATTTGTCTCAATGTTTCGATAAATCATGAAGAAAGAAAATGTATTGCCATAAAATAGGCCTGGACAAAATGTTCTGTGCTAAATCCAAATACCCTCATTTCTGGTGATTTGTCCAGGACAAACCTTTGCAAAGGGTGGTCTGGAGTTCATCCTTATGTTTTAAAGAATGACAAATGGTTGGAGCTCTGATTGAGTCTAAGACAGCTTTCAGAGAGACAAGATGTCGTTTCTGCAGGTAGGTTTACGATATTTAGAAAATAGTTATTAAAATGGAGTGGAGATAGTGTATGTGTAGTAGGAAGGGGAGGGGATGCTAAAGACGGATTAGGACACACAGTTAGACATTGCCATTTGTGAGTGATTTTTCTTATGCAGCAATGTGTGAAACATTCAGTGATTTATAGTGGTGGACAACACAAGTGCCACAAAAAGAGATTTGCAGACGTGGGTGAAAAACGACATTGAATGCCCATATCTTCAGATAATTTGACAAAAGACGCACCAGTGAATTACACCTGGGTGCAGGAACAGAGGAAGCCTGGAATACTCGAGGTAAGATTTTGGGAGTGGCATGGTCGCCTGATTTTGCTTGAAGGGAGCAGCAGAGTTGCAGGGACGTAGGTAACAGACAGGACTGTGTGCATATCTTGAAATGAGTGGATGTGCCCTTGGGCGAAACCTGGTAAGAAGAGCAAAAGTAGCTGTGAATTTCTTAAGGAAGCTTGCAAAAAAGGCAGGGAGGGAGCAGCAGAGATTTGTGGAGGTGGATGTTACACCAGTCAGTGTTCATCTCTTAAAGTGAGTGGATGAGAAAGGTGCCATCTGGTGACACTTGGGGTGATTAGCAGGTGGAGAGAGAACACCGTGGGGTCAGCATATCAGAAAGGCATGCTTGTGCGACTTTGCAGAGGTAGGGCAGCAGGAATCAGGACACATATTTGGACGCATGTGGAACAGCACTGCATCACAGAAACTTTGGAAAGAGGGGGCTGCTGTTCATGTCATTAATACTCCAAAAGCAGCAATTGCAGGTATACCCTAATTTCATATTGTCAGTTGAGGGTGTCATCCATATCAAGTTTCATCACCTCACTGTAGGACACCACTCGTCCACAGTGAAAGAAAATTCACACTTATTTCAACATAACAACAAACATCAACCGAGACCATCAGAGGTGGTTGCTCTTTCGTTCCAGCCCCTGTTTCACAAACTTTATAGAGTATTTCAACTGGGAGATTGACATTCTCAGCCATCTATCTCTACCGCAACCATGCACAGACATTGCTGAACAGGAAGAGGTGAATGATACCACATATGTATACTGTAGTATTAGTAGAAGCACAAACCCCATTGCAAAACAGCCATCCTGATAAAAAAAAAAACACATTAGCACATTATGCGGCATGCACAACACTGGCAACAACACCGTCACCAGCAAGATCACTGCTATGCCTTTATGAACTTCTCTAAATATAGCCTGTGGGCTGATGCACATTTTTGAATAGATTTTTCCCTATCGCAAAAGCGCCAGCGGTTTTCAGGTGCTTATGAATCGCTGATGAACTTGCAGCAGACTTCCGAGTCTCTCTTGATTATTCATCATTCATTCCAAATTGACGGATCACATGATGGATAGCTAACTGGCTTGTTCATTGCGTTCATCTAGCCAATTAGAGCCCCCTCAGTTATTTCTTCAAATATGCCTGAATTTGTACAGCCATTTAGGATGCATCAATCTCCTCCTAACATCTTCTTGTCCTCACTTTTCGATTCCTGAAGGTATTGCTAGGCTTTGAGAGGGGTACTCCACAGGGCATACTCACACATGAAGAGTTTTTTTTTAGTATTGCTCAGTTTGGGAGGAGTGTTTGTGTTTGCTTCTGGTCCTTGTGTAGTATTGTGTTATTTTGCCGGTTTTGAAATAATGTTATGCTCCCAGGTGTTTGTTCAGTGTATAATAGTGTCCAGTGAAAAAAGAAAAGAAAATGTTGATTCCTTGTGTGACATTTCCCTTTTGGACCATTTATAAAATAGAAAAGAAAACATTTTACATACATCAACTTTTTTTCTCCCAAAACACACAAAACACAAAATCTACACTTGCCCCACTGTATGTCACATATTGTTTTATTGTTTTATTATATTACATGTTATGCTATGGTATGATAGTGTATTGCATTGCCTTATGTTGCAGTAAATGTAGGTTGTAATTGCATGTTTTATTTTTAGATTGTGAATGTAGAGTGCAGGTCATTATTGGAGGTTTTTGTTGGAGGTTGGAGCTGTAGGATAGTTTTGATTATGTCCTTACTCTCTATACTGAATATGTTGGTTATCTCCATGACCAGCAGTCTGGCTTCAGAGCTGCCAGAGCTGCCAGAGGCATTGAAACTGCTCTCCTGAACACCCGTGAAGATCTGCACTCTAACCTTGATTCCAGCATTTCTTCTATCCTCAGCCTCCTTCTTTCCTCTGCTTTCAACACGGTCAACAACACCATCCTGATCAATCGACTCTGTGAGAACCTGGGCATCACAGATCAGGCCCTAGAGTGACTGACCTCCTTCCTCTTGGATCCCCCCCTCCCAGGTCCATACTGGTCCCAATCTCTCTGCCACCTCTCTCTACCTGTGACATTCCCCAGGGCTCTATACTCTCACCCTGGTTTTTCAACCTCCTCTTGGCCCCTTTGGCCCACCTGATCTCTACCTTCTCCTCAAACTTTCAGTGTTATGTGGATGACTCAGCTTTCCTTCAGACTCCCCTCAGCCTCCTCTCCTTTCTCGCTCATTCCTGACAGTCTATCCGAGATTCAGGATTGGTGCGCCTCCAGCGATCTCTGCCTTAATGCCAGTAAGATGGAGATCCTTCTCATTGGAACCCCGGCACCAGCTTTCCCTTTCTCACTCCGGCCGTCCGCCTTGGGCCCTCTTCCTTCACCTTCCTGCGAGGCAAAAAACCTTGGTGTCATCTTCTATGCCACTCTCTCTTTCTCTCCTCACATCTCGGATGTCACCAAGAAGTTCCACTACAATCTGCTCCTCCTCAAAAGGGACTCTTCCCTTTCTCACTTTCCACCAGAAACTCACTGTCTCCAGAGCCCTGGTTCTCTTTAGGCTGGACTGCTACAATAGCCTCTTTCTCATTCTGCCTTCCTCTACTCTACGTCATCTACAACCAATCCAGAACAAGACTGCAAGACTTATCATTGGCCTCAAGCCCAGGGATCATATCTCTCCAGCCCTGAAATCTCTCCACTGACTCCCGGTGGCTGCAAAGATCAAGTTCAAGACCCTTTGCATTGTCCACAAGTCTTTCTGGCATAGGGGCCCGCACTACATCCAACGTTCTCTTCCAAAATACCTTCCTTCTCGAGCCCTTTGCTCATCTACCTCCAACTCTCTAAGGGTTAGATGCTTCTCCAGGCAGATAGTGGGGGGTAGATCTCTCTCCTCTGCTGGTGTCTTCCTCTGGAATGGCCTCCCTGCCCCTTCAAACTTGAGCCAGACCATCTGAAGATTCGGAGGAAGCTCAAAACTTTCCTTTTCTCCTCTGTTTTCTCTCTCTTCCTCCCCTGCTGACCTACCTGGCTGCTGCTTTTCTGACCGGTTGTTTTCATACCCTCAGAGTCTGTATGAGTCCAGGCTCTTTCTTGATCAGTCCCCCTTACACTGTCTCCGTGCCTATCATGCACTTAGGGGATGTAATTGTAACCCTGCAGCCCCTTGTTCTCCTTGCACTACCCATAGCTGCGCTGCCCTGGCTGCACTTACTCAGAGCATTGCAGCCCTGTTTTCCCCTCCCCTCTCCCTTGCACTTCCCCCCTCCCTTTCCTCTTGCACCTCTCGTTCTCACAATGACACAAGGCCTAGTGAGACGTTTGTCGTGTCCTCCCTCTATCTTCCCTCCCTTGTCTTGTCACGCATAGAACCACTTGTGTACAGGTGCGTTATAAATTACTTTTATCATATCATTTTATCACAAAGGCTCAGAAAAATATACAATGCCGCAGTAAGAAATGGCTAGACTGGCAGGACCCACATGCCAATCTAGCCAGGTAATTACACTTAGCAGGACTGCTTTATCAGAAATTCCCAGTTAAAAGAAAGTCATACCAAACTGAGGAATGACTAGACTGGCTGCACCAAACTGCCTCTCTAGCCACTAATACCACATATCGTGCCTGTTTAGCCTGGACATGGACAACCATTATGATTTATTGCACAATCCCGCACCCCCCGCATACATCCCCTCATTCCCTCCCACACCCCACCCCAACCTCCTAAATCAGCTCATTGGCCAAGAATTACCTCCGCGTCCCTCTTCCTTGTCCCAGAGCTTATGTATGAGGCTCCTTGCCTCATAGGTAAGTACTGGGATGAGGAGGAGTGGGACTAGGAGTAATAAATATTACAGGTAGCTAAGTCAGGCATTACATCCATGTACCTCTACCTCATCCCAGTACTTGTTTAGGAGGCAGAGTACACAAGTACTGCCTTATACATAAGTACTGGGACGAGGAAGAATAGGGCAAGGAGTAACCAAGGCATTAAACACAAGTAGTGGCACAACACCATTGAGTTGACTGGGCTTCAGCACTCCCCCCACCCCCTGACATTTTGGGCTATGTTGACTCGACCTGGCTGACCTTTAGAGCAGTTGCCGGACAGAACGGGACACAGATGTTAAACGGTACCTGGGTTTTACTGTTAATAAGGGCCCAGCAATTGCCAACGTTAAGCATTTTACTGTTTGTACCTGCATTCAAATGCCACATTTTTTAGGCAATTGAAATCGTGATGTGGGTCTAGCACTTGCGTGCCAGGGCCCCACGACCCGTAAAGTTAGCGTCTCTCCAAACATTTGAAGGGTTAGCCCCCCGAAATGCAGGTTTTGTTGTGCCCCTGTACACAAGCACACACACCATTCACCATATACACACCCAGCCATCCATACATTTAAGTGTGCACTCTTTCACCATACATGCACACCCAGGCAGCCATCCATACATTTAAGTGTGCACCCTTTCACCGTACACGCATACACGCACACCCAGCGACCCATACATTTGTGTGCACCCTTTCACCATACACTCACACAGGCAGCCACCTATACATTTAAGTGTGCACTCTTTCACCATACACTCACACACGCACATGGGTTGAGGGGAGCCCTATTACTTCAAAAAGAAATTGGGGCTCATTAAGGGTCTGGCGGTAACTGTGCCAGCGGGTTGCCACCAGCCCTGTAAAAAATTACCAGCGCCTGACTTCCCGGTGCCACCGGGCTCTTTCAAGTCCGGCGGCCAGGAATTCAGGCACCGGTAATTTCGGTAATCCCCATTCCCGTGGAGTCCCATAGGACTCCATGGGATTGGTGACACGGAAGCACCGGCACTGTTGCTAACGGTGCCGGTGCTTCTGTGACGAGTCTGCCTACCGTTGCCGCTGTGGCCGGCAGGGTCAGTCCTGTCGGGCACAGCGGCCCCAGCAGATAGACCTGTAATATGCAGGTCCGGAACCAATGGTGCCGGTAAGCTTACCAGAACCGTTGTTTCCGGGCCGGTATGGTCACAATGAGCCCCATTGTTTCGTTTTGAAGTCACTCTAACTTCATTAAGAAATTATTCAGTTAAGGAGCTAACCATAATGGAAATAAATTCTTTATGAAGGCAGAGTGACTTCAAAAATAAACTATTTATTTTTGAATTCATAGGGCTCCCCACCACCCCATGTCATGCAGCCCTCCAAAGGTCTTCAATGTCATGGGTTGGGGGAAGCCCTCAACCTTCAAAAAGAAAGTTTCTTTTTGTAGTCACTCTGCCTTCATAAAGAAATTATTTCTGTTGCAGAAATGATTTCTTTATTAATTCATAGTGAATTGAAAACGAAACTTATTTTTTTTTGTTGAGAAAAAAAAAATTACATTTTTTTTTCAAGTGTCTCCCCCTCCCAGGGCTTGTGCTGGCGGGGCCCCCTGCACCGCGGGGGGTGCGGGGGCCCCTGTTACACCAGTGAGTGTAACTCTGTGTTTCACAGGAAGCCAGTGCAGGTCCCGCCTGGAAGCTGTTATGTGAGCCCATTTAGATATGCCAATGATGGCATGAACAGCTCTGTTCTGAACTATCTGAAGAGCAGATAGATTAAGCTGAGAGCATCCGCTCAGGAGGCTTTTACAGTAGTCCAGATGGGAATTGACAAGGGCAGATACAAGAATTACCGCATTGTAATGCGACACGGAAGGCCTGATATTACAGAGCAGTTTATTGACAAGGATGCAAATCTAGGCAACATGCTGAGTCATTGTCAGTTCTGCATCTAGAGCAACTCTGAGGGTCTTCACCTTCTTGGCCATGGGATGATAGTGTTTAACATAGTTCTCCCATGATAAGGTTTTAAGTTTGGGGCCTGAGGCCACAATCAATAGTTTGGTCTTTTTACTATTGAGAGCCAGAGAATTGATAGCCATCCAATCGTGGATAGCAGAGTAAATGGCATTGAGGTTGGTTAGGTCCTGCGCATACAAGCCCGAGAGTTAGTATACAGGAAACCCACGCCATATAGAAGTCTCAGGAGGGGGATGATATAGATATTGAACAGAGACAGTGGGCCTCATTATGACCCTGGAGGTAATCATGCCGCTTTTTGCGGCATGGCTACCCCCATTCCGGGTACCGGGTCTGGGTTCCCTGAATGGGGATATACTGGCCACCTTGGAGGGCCTGGTATTTCCCCATTCAAGGAACCCGGACCTGGTACATCCCCATTCCCATTTCATCCCCCATAGGGCTCAATGGGAATGGGGCTGATGCTAACAACGGGCATGTTAATGATGGGCCCATTGTTAGCATCCTGGTCTGCTCATGGGACCCGCTAAGGACACCTGGTTTCACTAGGCATCCTTAGCGGGTCCCGCGAGCGAGCCAGGGTCGTAATGAGGCCCAGTGAGATACAGGATCCCTGAGGGACACCACAGGTGCTCACCTGGAGCATGCTTTCATGATGCTTACTCTGGTATTCCGAAGACCAAGAAAGGAGGTGATCCATTGTGGAGCCAGGCTGGAGCACCCTACTATGGATTGTAATCTGTCCACCAAGATGGTGTGGTCCACGACAACAAACACAGAGGAAAAATCCAGAAGCATTTAGAGTGCTGGTTGGCCGTGATAAACAATGTTTAACAAGTTTGCTTTAAGATCCCACATGACAGTCTCAGTACCATGTCTAGCTCTAAAGCATGACTGGTGAGTTTCGAATTGTAAATAAGCAACTTTATCTAGAATTTTTAGAAGAAAGGAAGTGTTTGTTATAGGGTGATAGTTTTCCACAGACAGTGGATCAAGGTTGTCTTTCTTCAAGAGCGGGGTAATGCATGCATCCTTAGGAAAGAGTGGCACAGACCCCTCTGCAAAGGAACGGTTGACTAGCTTAGTTACCCAAGGGCATAGGACATCAATACAACCAATAAAAAGACTAGAAAGGCTGACATCCGCCTGGAATGAGGTGGGTTTCATGCTAGTGACAATCTGTGAGATAACAGACTCAGTGTAGGGTATAAATAGGAAGGAGGAGGTACTGAGACTGTGGGGGGTTTAAGTTCAGAAGAATCAGACAGGGAGTCATTCACCAAGTTACGTGAGTTCTTGGTGATCTGAATGGAACTTTGGTGGGAAGTGACTTCATCAGAGAAAGTGTTTGACACCAATCACTGTTCTTCACTGTGCCAGACGTAGTATGTAGTACGAGCCTTTCCTTTGAATTAAGTCCTTCAGTGCCTCATGAGGCACCAGTTGACAATGAAGCAGACATTTTAGGAGTAGAGCTACCCTGCTTCCCGGGCTGGGTTTACGGTAATCCCGTACTATACTCACACAAATCTCCAAATAGCGCCTGCCACAAACCCAGCTATTAGCAAACTAGCTCAAATCAAGCCTTGGCTTATCTCTTTTGAGCCCTGTCAAACTCTCCAGAATCAGCAGAGACCGATTCTTAAAGTTTTGAAGCCCATCAGATACTTTTGAGATATCTGGCCCATTGAGTCAGTATGACACTAAGGAACTGCATACTTCCAAGCTGCACCCATTAACCCCACAAAATTCTTGTTTGCCATTATTGCTATCCCACTAACAACCACCACTCTTTTCTTACCAAGCCATGTACAGCGGGGACAAAAGAAACATACTTGAGACAACTATTATAAGTATACTACATGTATGTGTTCAACATAGTTTTTCTAATGCACAGCATAGGAGAGTTGTGCATTAAGTACAATTAGCTGTTAATGATTGTTCAGTATCAATTGAATGGTATTTTATTACTCAAATATTGTGGAAGACTGTCCGCCTCTGCATGTTTGGCTCTAACCAATAGTAAATGGGTTTCATCAAAATTATTTGTCTCAATGTTTCGATAAATCATGAAGAAAGAAAATGTATTGCCATAAAATAGGCCTGGACAAAATGTTCTGTGCTAAATCCAAATACCCTCATTTCTGGTGATTTGTCCAGGACAAACCTTTGCAAAGGGTGGTCTGGAGTTCATCCTTATGTTTTAAAGAATGACAAATGGTTGGAGCTCTGATTGAGTCTAAGACAGCTTTCAGAGAGACAAGATGTCGTTTCTGCAGGTAGGTTTACGATATTTAGAAAATAGTTATTAAAATGGAGTGGAGATAGTGTATGTGTAGTAGGAAGGGGAGGGGATGCTAAAGACGGATTAGGACACACAGTTAGACATTGCCATTTGTGAGTGATTTTTCTTATGCAGCAATGTGTGAAACATTCAGTGATTTATAGTGGTGGACAACACAAGTGCCACAAAAAGAGATTTGCAGACGTGGGTGAAAAACGACATTGAATGCCCATATCTTCAGATAATTTGACAAAAGACGCACCAGTGAATTACACCTGGGTGCAGGAACAGAGGAAGCCTGGAATACTCGAGGTAAGATTTTGGGAGTGGCATGGTCGCCTGATTTTGCTTGAAGGGAGCAGCAGAGTTGCAGGGACGTAGGTAACAGACAGGACTGTGTGCATATCTTGAAATGAGTGGATGTGCCCTTGGGCGAAACCTGGTAAGAAGAGCAAAAGTAGCTGTGAATTTCTTAAGGAAGCTTGCAAAAAAGGCAGGGAGGGAGCAGCAGAGATTTGTGGAGGTGGATGTTACACCAGTCAGTGTTCATCTCTTAAAGTGAGTGGATGAGAAAGGTGCCATCTGGTGACACTTGGGGTGATTAGCAGGTGGAGAGAGAACACCGTGGGGTCAGCATATCAGAAAGGCATGCTTGTGCGACTTTGCAGAGGTAGGGCAGCAGGAATCAGGACACATATTTGGACGCATGTGGAACAGCACTGCATCACAGAAACTTTGGAAAGAGGGGGCTGCTGTTCATGTCATTAATACTCCAAAAGCAGCAATTGCAGGTATACCCTAATTTCATATTGTCAGTTGAGGGTGTCATCCATATCAAGTTTCATCACCTCACTGTAGGACACCACTCGTCCACAGTGAAAGAAAATTCACACTTATTTCAAAATAACAACAAACATCAACCGAGACCATCAGAGGTGGTTGCTCTTTCGTTCCAGCCCCTGTTTCACAAACTTTATAGAGTATTTCAACTGGGAGATTGACATTCTCAGCCATCTATCTCTACCGCAACCATGCACAGACATTGCTGAACAGGAAGAGGTGAATGATACCACATATGTATACTGTAGTATTAGTAGAAGCACAAACCCCATTGCAAAACAGCCATCCTGATAAAAAAAAAAACACATTAGCACATTATGCGGCATGCACAACACTGGCAACAACACCGTCACCAGCAAGATCACTGCTATGCCTTTATGAACTTCTCTAAATATAGCCTGTGGGCTGATGCACATTTTTGAATAGATTTTTCCCTATCGCAAAAGCGCCAGCGGTTTTCAGGTGCTTATGAATCGCTGATGAACTTGCAGCAGACTTCCGAGTCTCTCTTGATTATTCATCATTCATTCCAAATTGACGGATCACATGATGGATAGCTAACTGGCTTGTTCATTGCGTTCATCTAGCCAATTAGAGCCCCCTCAGTTATTTCTTCAAATATGCCTGAATTTGTACAGCCATTTAGGATGCATCAATCTCCTCCTAACATCTTTTTGTCCTCACTTTTCGATTCCTGAAGGTATTGCTAGGCTTTGAGAGGGGTACTCCACAGGGCATACTCACACATGAAGAGTTTTTTTTTAGTATTGCTCAGTTTGGGAGGAGTGTTTGTGTTTGCTTCTGGTCCTTGTGTAGTATTGTGTTATTTTGCCGGTTTTGAAATAATGTTATGCTCCCAGGTGTTTGTTCAGTGTATAATAGTGTCCAGTGAAAAAAGAAAAGAAAATGTTGATTCCTTGTGTGACATTTCCCTTTAGGACCATTTATAAAATAGAAAAGAAAACATTTTACATACATCAACTTTTTTTCTCCCAAAACACACAAAACACAAAATCTACACTTGCCCCACTGTATGTCACATATTGTTTTATTGTTTTATTATATTACATTTTATGCTATGGTATGATAGTGTATTGCATTGCCTTATGTTGCAGTAAATGTAGGTTGTAATTGCATGTTTTATTTTTAGATTGTGAATGTAGAGTGCAGGTCATTATTGGAGGTTTTTGTTGGAGGTTGGAGCTGTAGGATAGTTTTGATTATGTCCTTGTTTTTCCATTTCTTTGACATCTTGTTTTTTTGTTGAGTCTCAGGTTTCCAAGGGTGACGGGAGGAGCAGAACGTTAGTTGGATAATTCCCTCAATTGACTACATGCAATCTTGGTATCCCAAGGGCACACAATAAATGCAGCTCCAAGTGTGAATAGACAATGGCATCAATTCTTACCTGAAATATGGCTTGTTGGGTTCAGACATTGTTTTCTAAATGTGTCTAACTGTGTACCACCCACCTCCCTGAATCTTTGCTGATCCCTCCCATGTAAATCAGAAAAGCATTACTCCCTCCCAGGCCGACCTCAGGAATTCCTCACACTTTCTTCTCCTACTTCCAGGTACCACCCAGCATGTATCTCACCCACTTTGGTAAAAAGGCTGACACTGAGTTGTGTGACGCCCACCTCCACAAATTTTCCTGCTACAACATAGGTTGATCTGGTATGTGCAATTCTTCAAAATGTTGTTCTCAGCGATTCCTGACTCTCCCATTCCTCCCAGTTGTCACCAGATGGCATATGTCTAATCTGCTTCCGTCATGAGACAGACACTGACTGGTGCGTCACCTGCTACTCCAATTTAGTGAAAGTGACAAAGAGTGCTGCACAGGGAAAACCAACCAAAATCTTATTCTCTGACTGGGTGCAAATCACTCATTACCTTTCCTTACTCTTCTTCATGCAACTACTCTAAACATCCCCACACATGCCTACTAATATCACCAGTGAAACCCACCATGCTCTCTAAATGCTGCCTGAGACTGATTAGGAGGTTTGGCCATGTGCCCTCCATTTAACCTGGTGGATACATTTCAGACAAACATTTCAAAAACGTTTTACAAAGTTCTGCCTTTGACAAAGTGGAGTGGATGTAGAGTGACAGTCCTGCCCTGCTAGAGAAGACTGCACTCCTTTCCTACCTGCTTTCACCTGTTCCTGAGTCATTTCACTATTGTTGTGCTGGTGGGTGGACCCACAGTACAAAAGAGCATTTGTGCCATGGAGCAGCCGCAGAGTGAACGTAGAGTGACAGTCCTGCAGTCCTGGCAGGCCGGGCTGCCAGATCCAGGGCCGCCATGGACTCCCCTCCCCTCCTTGAAGATGACGACGGACGATGTCTTCGCAGCGCTTGCCTAAAAACGCATACAACAGTCTCTACACTGACAAAAAAAACAATAACTTTGCAAGACATAATCAATACAAAGTTGGATCAGCCACCACGTACAAAATCAAAAGGGAGGCCTAAGGTCATTAAATTGCTCAACACACCACAGTTAAAAACCATCTGCATTGACCACATAAACCTGGAGCCATCGGCTGCTGCGACGGGTTTTGGTAGAGAGGAGCCCGCGGACGTGGCGTCCTTAGAGCGGGCGCCGGTGGACCAGGCATTGGTGGCCGGCGTTGACACGCCTGCCCTGGGTTTGCCGCCCACTCGCCTGCCGGCGTCACCTCCCGGAGGGGATTCGGCACAGGCTAAGGTGGGTGAGGTGGAGCGGGGCTGGGCGCGTTCGCCGGCCAGAAATGGTGACGACGTGGACGGAGAGGCTCCAGTGGGAGGTCCGTTCCCTCCAAACGCTCCAGGTCTCGACCGCAGCCTTCCGCTCTCGGCTACTCCCGAGCCGGCCCCTGGGGAGGGGGAGCAGGGAGTGGAGGAGGTGTTAGGCGAGCAGGTCTGTACGCTTCCTCCAACGACAGCCCTGGACCTCGAGCCCCGAGAAAGAGGGGGGGGTGGCGAGATCCACGTAGAGACTGTGAGGGGGGGCGTGTCCGCCCACCCAGTGTCTGCTTCTTCGATCGACACCCAGCGATCAGACTCTGCCCAGGAAGTGGCTGAGGCCCCGCCCCCGGCAACCATCAGCAAAGTGCAGGCTCTGATCCATGTGGAGCCGAGTACAGGAACATTGTTATCCCCGGGGGACGTGAGCCAAGAAACAGATGAGATTCTGTTAACAAATAACAGAAAACGCCAAAGACCTGCACAGTTCCATAAAACTGGGAACTTTTCCAACAGGAAAAGCACAAAAAATCCAATTAAGGGGCTACAAACTAAAGGAAAAGGCCTAGCCCAGAAAAAAACTACAAACATAAACGGTAGTGCCATTAACTTGAGAGACTTCTTGAACCTTAAGCCATCCTTCACTAATGTTGGAAGGGTTGAACTAACTGACCTTGAAATCCTAGAAGCCCTGAATGACTGTATGCTGGCCTCCAAACAAAGACGGATTGAGCACTTTACACCGCAGGTTCCAATTAACATGGAAAAGGTGGTCCGTGGTATAACTGAAGTGACCAAAGAGCAGACGCCCCGCGTCGATAGTACTCTAAGTCCCAAAAAACTGAAACCCCAGCGGGCAGTGCTACCACCTGGGGAACTTGAGAAGCCAGAGCTGGCCGAGGGCCCAGAGAGCCCTTACATAGCTCAAAAGATCGCGAATGGACCCTCGACTACGAAGGAAAACGATCATCCTCTACCCTCATTACTTGAGTTCAAAACCCAAGAAAAGAGTGGTGGACAAACGAAGGGCCAAGAGACACCGTTGGCGAATGGTGACAACTTCGAAATCATAACTATAGACATTGCCAAAGATCCCCTGGAAAACATGCAAAACAAGATGATGCAAAAGGGCAGTTTTCAGATAAATGGCACACCATCATGCAAACAAAAAACCAACTGTTTAATTCCCAATATCGATCAAGCGCTCTGTGACCACCCAAACGTGCATAAACCTTGCAGGGAACCGACAAAAGTCACCCAACCACAATGCCCGTTTCAAATGGGTTCTCGCCAGACTGGCATATCCCTTCGGCGAAAGGGTTGCCACCGCCGCCCATAGAACAGAGTCTAAGAACTTCCACGTCATATAACCTGGATATGCCTGCAATAATGTCGACAGTGTCAATAGCTCTCTGTCCATTTATGAAGCTATCCGAAGGGATAAGTGACACATTGAAAGACCACACGTCAATTCAAGCATCATTATTGACAAAATTGTCTTTCTTGGAAGCTTACATCATATCGCATGAAAACATCAAAGTAAGCGAAGTACAAACGAGGATTCTGGGTCCAGCGGGGACTGGGCCAGCCCAGGCCCTAAAAAGTTCACTTTACAAAGAAGTTGGCTCCCAAACTGCTCTCATGATAGATCTAACGGAGAGCACAAATGCGCTCTCGACAGTACCAAAAGCTAATGCCAAAGGGGGGCCAACGACGGCGATGAGTGAAACCTGTCCAGCATTAGAGCCAGTATTTGTCCTATATAAAACGAATGAAGGGTTTCTAAAGATAAGGAAAAGCTAAAAAATAGACTGGGGTAAAAAAAACTGTTGATGGAACCAGCGTCATTAGAAAACAAAATTGAAGTCTTGAGCACAAACAAGTCACCAAAGACAATAGAAGAATTTATGCAAGAGGATTTGATAAACTTGAGTACATACTGCGACGATGAAGTCCTGCAGGAAAAAAGGGCCGAAACAACAAGTAAAGACTCAGCGATAGTCGATCCCCGAAATTCTGAAAATCAAAGCAAACTCAATAAAAAAGAAGAAAATGTCCACAAACCTTACAAAACAGAAGAACTGAGAGTGTAAGAAAAGAGTCATCAAACTCAACCCCTCGACACTCAGAAAACCCAAGTATATACAACAAAGAAGAAGAAAAAGCTCATAGGGTGGAGTATTGGCACGAAAACACCAGAAATGGAAATCAAAAAGAGTCCATAAAGGATAAAAAAGAAGGAAATGCAATGAGTTCTTCGCGGAAGCAATACAAGAGGCGGGACAGATTGTCTCCTGGCCAGAAAACATCAAAAAGACACAAAACATCGCCAGAGGCAAGGTCAACATACGACGGGCCTTTTAAACCCCATTGCATCTCAAAAACAGAAAAGTACAACAAAGCTCATGTTCAAAGAGAGACGACAAGATGGATTATGAAACTAGAACAGATCGAGGGCAATGATGATGTAATTACGCTAAATCGAGGGGGTGTACTCGCTTTGTTCAGCTACATTCCGTCATTAGCCCAAATAAGGTCCAAAGACTTACCAATCGTTGATCCGAGTCACACACGGAAAAAGGCAGTGGCTCACCTGTACATTGCTTCAAAGAACATTAAAAGCCAACTGGAAAACGACTCTAACAAATTGCTCAAAATGGGATATGATCTAACGGAATCAATGAGAGAGATCACTTCAAGGGCCGGTGCAGTTCTGCCCCTGCACAAGCCCGTTCTGAGCCAGAAACGAGACAAAGAGGCCGCAAACCATCTGCAAGATCGAAGGGAGAAAGACAAGGACCACTGCAAGGAAGCCAAAAATTGAAGTAGAGTTGAAAATACTCGTCCATGGAAACCTTTAGACCACGCATCGGAAGATTATCATCACAGATCACCGATGAGGAACAGAATGTGCCGTGAAAGTGACCATATGGCTTCAAACAGACCTTCTGCCAAATTTCATCCTGACCCATTGAGGTCGAACACTCGTGGACGAGACGTAAAACCAGTAAAGATGGTGGCTTTTCCTAGCAAACCTCCGGCAAGAAAGCTGTGGGACTGGCTCCCGAAAATGCTGCAAAAGCTAGCAATCGTTGATCCCGGAGCAAGTTGACCAACAGCAACGCGACGGAAAACCAGCTACAGGTGGCCTAAAACTTTGCTCCTGGAATACAAGAGGCCACGGGCACCTTACGGCACCTAGTGATGTAAAACTATCAGAATTTGACGTCCTCTGTTTCCAGGAGACCTGGCTAATTGAGTCGCCTTCCCTTGACGGGTACAACATCTTTTTGGCCCCCGCAAAAAAGGGCCCGAAAGGGCGTCCGACATCAGGAATCTTGACTGCGATTCGACACAACTGCGCCCTGTCTGAAACAAAAGTTTTGAGAAGTAATCAATCTTTACTTATGATTAGTACAAAACTGGATGAGCATAAAACAAACAAAGGAAAAAATGCGAAATCGACATTAGTTATAATGAACATTTACTGGAATCCAGCGGTTGTCGACGCCAGAAATTTCCTGAAAATGATTGAACAAGCCATTGATATGGCAACAGCTACACACGCTGCATTACATCTATTGCTGTGTGGGGATATCAACGCTTCCTGTTGTAAAGAAAACGAAAAAGAATACTCGGCCCAAAAAACTTCATCTACAGTCTCAACAGGGAGGGCATGGTCAAAATTGATGGCATCCAGGGATCTACACAACATGAGCGAGGTCCTACCCAAAGAAAACGTTCTCCCCACTTGGGAAAATGGCCCATGTAACGCAACAATCGATTACATCTATGTTTCTGACAGCCTGGCGAGACTAACTGCGGAATATGGGGTGACAAGGACTAGCAAAAGTGACCACAACTTGCTGTACGTTACCTGGCCGACAAATCAGAGCCAAAACCCAAAGACATCCACGCTGTTGGAAACAAACACTAGAGGAACAAAAATAAAATTGTCAGCTAATGCAATAATCAACCTCAAACGGAATTACTGTGCTCAAAACACCATTACTCAAGCAAATGAGACAGACTATCTACCGCTCTTAGAGATCTATAAAAAGAAGAGGGGCCCCACAAACAACGAAGAATCCAGGAAGCATGTGTACGACAAACTCTTGGTCGAAAAGAAGAGTGTTTTAAGAAAAGTGAAGTGGAAAACCCTCGTCAGAGGCCTCACAAAAACAGACAAGACAGTCATAGAGGCCACCAGGGTGTACAGATCATGGCTCAAACAGCATCGGGCGAAATTGTACCAGCAAGACGCCGAGGAAATCCAAACAGCAATACGAGGGAACAAAAGCCGAGAATTCTGGTCGCTAATAAACTCAGCTACACCACAAGAAAAATCAACTATAATTAACAACGTAGGAGAATCTGAATGGGTGAACTTCTTCGAAACCCTCTTTGCCCTACCAGAAACAACTAGGGCTTCTAAGCAGAACTCAAAATCTGCACAATGGATTATCTTGGACAACATCGAAGACATACGTTGTCAGATTAGGTCACTTAAGAACTCCAGCGCGCCCGGCCCTGAAGGGATCACAAACGTGGATTTAAAGGCACATCCTGAAGAATGGACGGCTTTCCTGTGTGAAATTTTCCGCAGATGTGCCCTATCAAAATCAATCCCGCCATCATGGAAATCAGCGACGGTGGTGCTCATCTTTAAAAAAGGCAATAAAAGCGACCCGGCAAACTACCGCCCAATCGCCTTGCTGGATTGCAAAGGCAAAGTGTTTGGGTCCCTCTTGCTAAAGGAATTTAAGGCGTGGGCTAAAACGGCGCCTTGCGAGGACCATTTACAATCAGGGTTCAAGAAAAAATTCGGTACATCTGCAAACATCTTGATAATGAACATCATGAAACATAAAGTCCTTGAGGGAGGCCCACAGATCTTCACCGTTTTCGTGGATCTTACTCAGGCCTTTGATCGTATAGACAGAGGCCTGTTATGGGACAAGTTAGAGGCATGGAACTGTCCGCCTTCCATCTTAGAACCCATTAAAGCGCTATACTCGGAGACCAACATGAGGGTGCGCTTGGATCAACAGGGACTTCTATCCGCCCTGATCCCCACGAAAAGGGGTGTCAAACAAGGTTGCCTTTTGGCTCCGGCATTGTTCCTGGCATTCCTGGGAGACATTAAGACATCTGAAGAAATGGTGCGTAGTTTCGCCCCTAAAATTGGGAAAGTGCATGTGGGAAGGCTCCTGTATGCAGATGATGTTATACTCCTTGATTATACACCAATAGGATTGCAACGTCAGTTGAGCAACCTCCAGCAGTATATGGAAAGAAACAACCTGGAGATAAACGACAAAAAAACCAAACTATGTCTCTGTCCAAAAACATTAAAACCACCGGAAAGACGAATCTAGTCCTGAATAAAAACCAGATCGAAAACGTGACGGAATTTAAATATCTGGGCGTCATTTTGGACAACTCCAAAAAAGAGACTGGTATGCAAAACCTCCTAAAAGAAAATACTAGAAAACTCATAGCACAAACAAAAGCTATTGATAGGAAATTTGGCCGATTTTCCTTGATCCCGGTGATCAACTTTTATAAAATGAAGGTGGTCCCAACCTTAGCCTACGGAGCAGACGCGTTGCCTAACATTTCCACATCCATCTGGTCTACCCTGGAGGCAATGTTCTGGCGGTCTATCTTGGGGCTCCCAAAATGCGTGCCTATAGCGTGCATAAGACAAGAACTCAGTCTCCTCTCCCTCGCAGGATCAGTAAGATGCAATTCCATAATGCTCTTCTGCAAATGTCAAACGGCGGACATTCCTTCTGTCTACTACTTGATTCTTTAAGAAATAAACGAACAAAAATGTCAGATGCTAAACGGCTGGTCAGACCGAATCAAGAAAATCCTTCGAGAAGTTTCACTCGATATGGAGACTCTTAACACCAATCCAGTAAAAGTACTGACCAGAGTGAAGGAACTCGATTGGATCAAAACAACTAAGAAAGCGGCTTCAAACAAGCTAACGAGTCACCTGCCGGTGAATATTCGCAAACTAAACGAGCTACAACCATTCGTCAAGCAGTTCCCGTCCAAGCAAGCAAGGTCTCTGTTACTAAGAGCTAGACTGAACTTGCTATATACAAACGAGATCTTATTCATACGGGGGCTCGCGACTACAAACACCTGCAGATTTTGTGGCCCACCGGAAGAAACAGAAACCATCCGCCACTTGCTGCTTTCTTGTCCTGAAACCTTGAAGTTAAGATCTTCGTACCTGAGACACATCTTTTCAGACTACGTGCTGCAGGACGAAGCACTCTGTGGGTCAAGGCTAATAGCGGGCGATAAGACCCCATGGCTGTTAGCATCCTATAACATCTTACGCAACTTACAGGAAATCCTGCAGGCTACAGCAAATGTAGTGGTGTCCGGCTCTTCACAAACTTCTTCTCCACATTAAAACAAAAGTGTCTTCGCTGACAGTTCCATAGAGACTCAAGATATGAAGTCAGATAAACAGTATCAAGTGGTAACGGAAAATTATTCTTTCTTTTGTAAAAATCTTACAAATTAAAAAAAAGAAAAGAAAAAAAAAAGTTCTGCCTTTGGGTGATTTGATTTCTGGTTCATTGAGGAAAGGTTCATCCATGCCATATCAGAACTACATGAACCCAGCATGTATGACTCAAAAAGTCAAAAGTTTAGTAGTACATCATAGAGAATAAACAGTTTATGAATCATCTGGCCACGGTGATCCCCCCATTGAGCTAGGGCAGTGTTATGAAAGCATTTGAGCATTGCCAAAAATATACATGACAGACAGACCCTACTGGACTGTAACCAGGCAATATCATTGGCAGAATATCTCTTGTCTTCACTTTTATTTAAAACCCTAGATTCCATTTCATAATTGGAACGCATGTGTTTCTCTTGCACAGTGATGCTGGAATTGTACAACACGGTTATGGCTACAGTAGTGTAGACACTACAGTAGTCAGTGGGACACAAATTCCACTTCATCATGGACACGTGGAGCAGTGGCCCAAGCATTAACTTCAGAGACATAACCTAAAACACTGGGTGGCCTTCCACAGGGGAGCACATTTTTTGTGAGAAGGTGGATGAGGCAGAAGGCCTCATAGGTTGCTTGTGTTTGTTTTTTGCAGCCGGTAATTTTCCAAGTATCCCTGCAAATTGGCAAGAAAATGCGTATGCCTTGACTTTTATATGTCCCTCATCTCATGATCACACATTTTGTCATTGTTGTCATTGTTCTTCCATGAAAGGAATGGTTGCTTTGTGGATGAAGTCCTACTTCCGTTGGAGCCCGGCTTATGACAAAAATACATTGTGCCAACTGCAAAGGGCAACACTTGTTAACACTGTACAACCTGAAGTCGTCAGTGGCGAACCATTTGAACTGTACTTTGCACATTTCGAACATGCTATATGAGAAGTGCATTGACATCACAGATTACCGCAGCACTCACAGTTGGTGACTAGATGGGGCATTTCTAACACTGTGTAAGTGGCAGCTGTTTAATGTTTGCTCCATTCTGTGGCCTTTGGAGGAGGAAGGCAATTGATTTAACCTTTACATCCCTTTACATCCCTGTGTTGATCTCTCTTGTTAGTGTAACTGCTTGAACTCCACTTGAAAAACATGGTCACATGGTGAGATCTGGTGTTTTGCAGGTGACATTGATGTATCAGTGCTGGTGAGGGAAAGCTTTCAACTTTGCTTGGTGATTCACAGAAATATAGATTTTAATACAATGCTCAGTATCGGCAGACATAATTTGTTGACCATTTTTCAATGCACGCATCACAAGGAGGAAAGACTGTGCAAATGTGAAACAGTTCTTTGCCGTGGCACTTCTACATTGGTTGGAGAAATAAGCAGGCAAAAGGCAGAACACCAACCAGCCAAAGGTTTACCACATACACTCGGCATATCAGAGATCACAAATATGGCCTCAGCAAGCAGTACATAAAGAATACATGTTTAAATATGTGCAGGTGAAGCCTACAGGGAGGACACTCTAGGCAACAAACTCCTTAGTGACTCAGGCACCTTAAATATAGATGGGACATTAACAGGTACAGACAGTGGATAATCAGCTGCACAGATGAGTGAGACCTATCTACTGGACACTTCACCTGTGGAACAGGATGATAATGATCCATTACTGCAATGACACAGCAATAAATCCATTTGCTCAGTGGCGCGTGTGCACGCTGCAGCAGAATTGCCTAGCTCCCACCTACTAGAGGGCAGTTCACACACACGGAATCTGAATATCGGTGATGCTGTGCTGCCTAGGCTCACAAACTGATTACGCAGTCACCCCCCCATGTCAATCACATAGGAAGCTCTTGCTGCATGTAGAAATGCAGTTCCTCCATCTTCCAGCTGTTTTCCCCTTACCCTCCCAGCATTGCATATATTCCTTGCCAACTTTTGCTTATGACATCACAGAAAACCCTGTGCATACAATGAGAACATAAACGTGTAAACAGAAGGTAGATTGAGAGAACCAGAGCACAACCCGAGGTGAATAATCCTGAACTTGTGAAATGCTACTGCTATACAATATTTGTTTTTATTCTTATGTGTTTTGTGGGCATATAGGATTTGGTGTAGGATACTTGTTTATCACATTTTATAATGGTAAACAAAAGACAACAACATGCAAAAGACAAAACTTTAGTATGGCCAAACTACCAAAACACATAGGGCCTCATTACGACCCAGGCGCTAATGGGTTAACAGCGCCGTAAAAGGCTGCGACGCCGTTAACCTATTAGCGCCTAAATACGAGGTCCCTTTGCGGGACCCGACCTTAACGGCTGGTGTAGACCAGCCGTTAAAGTAGGGACCCCCAAAGGGACCGTGGTGCTAATTACGGTGCCACAATTTGCGGCACCGTAATTAGCGCCTTCCCCATTCCCATTGAGCCCTATGGGGCAAAAATGGGAATGGGGAAGGGCCATGGAGGAAGGGGGAATTACCGCCCCGCCAACCTTGTAATGGGTGGCAATTCTCCCTTTCTCCATGGCGGAGTCGGTAACTTAATGGCATGGACCATGGTGCTATTAGCACCATGGTCTTCCGCCAGGGTCGTAATGAGGCCCATACTCACACACTAAACAAACACTAAGATATATGCCACACATATTGGCAAAAAAGAACATTATACACCATGAACCTACACAAAAGTAAAACACAAAACAGATGTAACTTCCCCATGCTCATCAAATATCTGCTCTAAAATGTGTCACCACCCTATTTACTCCTAATAATGAAAAAAAAGAACTGTATGTAAACTCAGCCTTATAGCTTAGGTCATACCTCCTCAGGAGATTCTACAGCTCTGACTGGCTGATGAACTTGATTACTCTCCTAAGAGAAATTTGATTTGCTGGACAAACTTGACAGTGCCTCCAATGATTAAACCAAGATCTGGAGAAGGATGGAGAAGTTGTCACTGCCACATTCTGCCCAATGCCTAAGTTAGGGATGAATATTTCTAAAAAATGTCTTGAGGACCACCATCTCATTTTTTTCAAAGTTTAATGGAATACCATGAGTAAAATAAAGCTTGTAGTATGCATCTGTGATCATGCTTACGTCCCATTGTTGTCATTGGGCCTCATTACGAATCAGGCGTTAAGGGGTTAACGGCGCCGTAAATGGCGCCGACCCTTAACGCCTGATTCCTAGGTAAAATAGTTTACACCATGGTGGTAAGGGTACGACCCAGGCGGTAACTTACCGCCTGGGTCTTAATGAGGCCCATAGTTTGAAATGAAGTGCTAAAGTACAGAAAAATAAAACCATGGACACTTTTGTTAAGACAATACATATGATGCCTGGAAATTGGATGCTGTTTGTAAATACCCTACTAACCATGTGTCCTCTTGTAATTTCAGGTGTATCTAGGTGCCATAAAGATAACTCTGAATGTTGAGAATGCAGTTTCAGGTCAGCTTGACCACTGGAGGTTTTTGCACTGACATTGTATATGAAAGTCTAGAATTTAAGATCAGTGTCACTATCCAAGAACAGAAAAGGGCATATTCTGTACTGATCCTTGAAAAATAATGAAAACATTTAAGTAAACAAAGAGGAAGTTGTTATCATTAGTTCAATGACACACAGAAGAAACAAATGGTCAATGTACCCTCCAGACCCTTGACCCTCTTGATTGGAAACTCTTATCTTATAAGAAGTATTGATGTTAATGCAGAAACTACAATGCAATAGAGTCAGAAGGTGGTTTACCTGTAGAAGGGGTAACAGCTGGTAAGTCACCATGAGACCCATGTCTGTAATTGGCTAGTATCTCTGAGTAGGGGATGATTTTATAAAAGAGGGGGCTACATATTGAGTATTTTAGCAGCTAAAGGGCCAAGTCTTCAGATGCAATAAATTGTTATCATGATTTGGATTTACAACATCTAACATCAAATAATAGGTAAAAACGTACATATAGCTGTTGGCATATAATTGTGAAGATTGTCCTAAGCTCAAAGCAGGGGTGGAATGGCCTAGAGTGAACTCTGGAGATTTCCCAGTGGGCCTCTTCACCATGGGCTCCTTTTGTGTGGTTTCCTTGGTTTTCAGCTCCTCTTAACCACTCGTTCAAGGACCCGTCCCAGCTCCTTCCATAGTTCCTAATCCCACACATCCATTTTAAGTAAAAGATTTGCCATCAAGCTTCCAGTATGTTGATCCTCACACTTACACATGTTTAACTACTGTTTAATCTCTATGTAGGCACACATCAAATTAATAATTTACTGTTGTGGCCTTTTTGTTCCAAATGTTCGTGCTGGAAAACTCCCCAAACACTACTTAGAGGTATTGTGCTTACTTGCATGGTATAGTATTGGGACACTTTGAAAAACATTGCCAGGTCATTTTTGTTACCCAGTCCACCTCTGGCCCACAGACACTACTGTTACATATTGCACTATTCACATTAAAACTGGCGCTGCGAGTCTGCAGCACTAACACCAAATGAATACTGTAACTGTAAAAATAAAACTGCACTTGTCAGTCCCGATCACTGCTAACATTGATATTTCTTTCTTATGTTTAGTACTAGCAATCTGAGTAATCGTAGAAGAACTCCAACAGGTAGTAATTTTGGTGTCGGTACTGCTTATATTACTACTGGTATTACTGTTTCCTGGTAGTGGATAATTAAACCCTGTGTAACATGTCTACTGACAATAGTACTGATATTATTGATCATGTGACTGCTGACCACGCTACTACAATAATTCCTCCTTGGTTACAACACTACCACAGGCAGTGTCAGTGATAAATCTGCTTATGACACTACAAGTGTGACTACTGGCATGGACACGATGAGTCTACAAAAGCTGCTTGGAAAGCCTCAGACAAAGATCCATGATGCAAAGAAAAATGTCTTTCATAGACAGATAGAGGAGTCTAAAAATAACACAAAGAAACTCTTTGAAATCGAGAGAGAGCAGGTTTCTCCTTCACTCCAGTGAGACCTACGGACCAAGACTGTTACAACATACACCAGGCTTTTGAAGCCAAGATTGGAAAGGCTTGCGATAAGATTAAGCAGGGACTTAACAAAAACCTCTCTGTAACTGCTACTCTGTAACCATGCCCGGAGAGAGACTCCTACCACATTTGACTTTACCCCCGTTACTATAGCAGACATAATACATACAATCTCCTCTCTTCGCCCCTCTCAATGTCTTGAATATGTGATACCCCCAAATATCATTCTACAACACAAAGAAATGTTTGCCCCATTTTGTGTCAGGTACATGAACTCCTAATTCTTATGTAATCAGGGTCCCAATTTAAACAAAAATGTCACTGTCACACCCCTAGTTAAAAAACCTGGCCTTGATCCTAAAGACCCAAACCATCTACGCCTGATCACAAACTGCAACTTCCTTTTGAAGATTCTGGAAAAATGTGCCACAGTGCAACTTCAATCTTTTCATGAAGGTAACAATATCCTTCATGCCAGACAGTCAGGATTTTATCCTTGCTACAGCACGGAGACTGCGCGTATAGACCTACAATCACACATGGTCAACATCTCAGACGAAGGAAAAGTCAGCCTATTAGTCTTAGATCATGATGGTTTGCTTCATACTCAGCAACACTGGTCAATGATGTGAAGTCGGTTTGATACTTCCTTTCAAGTAGGACATTTAAAGTTTGTTGGAACACCGCTATCTCACCTTCAATGACCATCGTATTTGCAGTCCCCCAGGAAGCATGCATTTCCCCGCTACTCTTAAATCTGTATATCAAACCACTGTGTGATCTCTTGGCTGATCTCAATGTGTTGTTTTACAAACCAAGCTGTCAACACACAGTTGGTACCGGAACTGTCTGGAGACTGTGACCTTGACTCCTGCGCTCTCCAAACCATCTATAATCGCATTGAAACATGGATGACCCGGCATTGAATGTACCTTAACGGCAATAAAACTGAGCTGCTTACCATTGGTACTGCTCATGCCTATTCCAAACTTAATTCCAGATATGTGTCTCTCCCCATCAATGACTGCCATATCCAGGTCTCCAAGAAAGTTCAAACTTTGGACTTCCATCTTAATTCTGCATTAGACTCTGACTCTCATGTCAACCAGATTGTTAAAAACAGTATATATTACCTGTGAATACTTAGGAATCTATGGCTGTTCCTCTGTGAACCTAAGTGTGCCCTAGTTTGTCATGCTACCATTCTCTCCAGGTTGGATTATGGCAATGCCCTTTTAGTAGGAGCCCACCAAAAAAAACACACAGGCTTTGTAGGTGATACAGAATGAGGCATTAAGGATCATTAAGGGGAAGACCAGAAGAGAACATATCTCACACAGTGGACAAGAACTTTGCTGGTTACCCACTGATGCACAACTAAAATTCAAAGCGGCAACGCTAGTGCACAAGTCTTTGTATGTCAACACCCCCTGTTACATTAAAAACCTTGTGACCATGTATGAAACTATACAACTTTTGAGCTCTTCCACTTTAGGTATGCTTATAACACAGCCCAAAAACTTGCCAACTGCCTGGAAAAATCTTTTCCTATCCAACCTGCTAAGATTTGGAACTCTCTTCCTGTGAACCTAAGACTACAAAAAGATGTAAACTGCTTTCAACGGCAATTGAAAACTTTATTATTTCAATGAGCATTCCTATTCAACTGCACTCCCAATGTCATGTTTTTTGTACTTCCAGTGTTTATGTATATGGTGCCCTGATACCTGCAGGTTGTCATGCCTTATAAATAAATAAATAAATAAATACATACATACATGTATACTTACATACATACACACATACATACATACATACATACATACATACATAAATAAAATAAATGTATGCCAGTGGCACAGCTCACCCTGGGCAGCTGATACTACTACTATTATTCCCAGGGCGACAAACGGAGCACCACAACTACCAGTAGTGTCTGTGATATATTGGCTACTGGTACTAAAAGTATTACTATGGCTATTGGGACACATATTTATGCCACTGGTACATTTGGCACTAGTATTATTATTTCTAATGTTATATTAGTATTTTAGTCGTATTATTTACAACCCTTGCACTTGGGGTCTGTACCCGTACAGCCCCAACCCCCACATTCTTCACTTATCAGACACCGCCTGTCTGCACCTTAAACCTAGCAATTGCCACTTGCTTGCTGCACTACTACTTTGTTGTTGTTATTTTTCCTTGCTTATCACTTTCCAATTTTCCCCTCTCCCCCCTGCACTTTCCCCCTTCCCTCTCCCCTGCACTTGAATGTTCTCAATGTCACTGCGCCTAGTAAGATTGTTGTTTTTATTCTCCCTTGTTCCCCTCCCTTGACTTGTCGCACTGTGAAACATTTGCGTATGGGCACAATACAAATAAAAAATCAATATCAATATCAATTTCCAGTAATACATTTAACACTACAAATAATATAATAATGTCCATTGCTACAACTAATAGTTGTGCCTTCAAAAGTACTGGTTATAATATCATACTGATGATAGTCTTACTAGCAGTACTGTTGCTGTAAATACTGAACCTGCCAAACTCACCATGGCTGTTTCAACACATTTGGTGAACACAGCCATATCACTGCATGTTTCCCTGCATTTCTTATGGGAGGTGCAAGGTTGTGGTAAATGTAGCCTGCATTCTAGGGTCATCAGGATTGTGGGAGGAGTGGTGGTGCAGAAGGGGTGATCAGGGGGATTGCCCAATTAGAAAAGTTGCACAAATCGCAGTGAAATAGCCATTGCAGTGAATTGTACCTGATCCATAAATACTACTAGCACCAATACAGTACCTTTGTTACTAGCTACTCTACTCATACTACTGCTGCTACTACACTACTAGTGAAGTAACTGCTATTACTACTACTACTGATACAATTACAATCAGCATCATTTTACTGTTACTGGCCTCCTAATGCAACATGTTTAATATTGTGCACTACAAATGACTTGTAGTGATAGCACAACTACTAACTATCCTCCTAACACACCTATCGATGCTGCTCTTCCTCAATCTGCTACCTTTGCCCCTACTAGCAATACTGTCAGTGTGTTTGCATTTATTACTAACAGGCATCACCGGGAGTTTTCTTTGCTGACTTCTAAGGAAAATAAATACAGACATTTAATATAAACACTGACTAGTTTTACTTTGAGCTTTAAATATTTCATATGGCAATATTAACTTAGTCTCCTGTAAATTATACAATAGATATTTTCACTATTAAATAGTTGTTTCTCATCTATTCGTATCATTTTGTTTCAGTCTATCATACCACAACAGGTGTGGTTCGTCGTTGAGCACACACAAAATGCATGTTCTTGTCCGAAGCTGTCTGGTTGCCCTCATTACAACTAGACCTACATGACAGGTTGGAGTTTAAGATTCTTACACTTGTGTGTTATTTTACTTTGGTTACTGAGTACAGTGTTGAGGTTTGGCATTACACTTTATTGCAGAATGGGCTGTTTCTGAGCTTTAATTCTGCTAGCCACTGTTGGGTATTTTGTGGATATTTGGAGCTTTGTGGTATTTTCTTACCGCCAAAATACCTTTAGCAATAATCGCTCTCTGTATTCATATTGGGTCACACATGACAATAATACATTGCATTATTTCAGAATTCAGACCTATTTAGATGATATGCGTGGTAGTTTTCGTGGTTGGTTGGTATAGTGGTTGGTTTATTTGTGGCCCCAATATCCAACATCCCTGGTTTTTATCTAGATTGTTCTTGATCACTAGAGAGACCTCAGGCCTACATTTTAGGGATACCACATTTTCAGTGTTAGTGTTGTGTGCCACCATGGGCTATTGTGGTATTTTTGTGGTAATTTCCACTACCTTATATATGGTAGGGAACTATGTCCAGAGAGTCTCTCTTCCCGTTGATTCATGTACCTCCAACAGGCTATGCTACAAACAGTCACTCACAACTGTCCATACTGAATAGAATCATGCAAACATCTGCTTTAAAATGACAATTGCACTGTTTAAAATCTACCCACGTTTAAACCTTTCCCCATGCAAAATGAAAGAGAGAAATAATACACTAGTTATCTGTTTTCAAATATTTTTGTATTATAGAAATTTCTTTTAAACACAGTTTAACTTTTTTTACAGAAATAAATGAAATGGTACAACATTATATGTGATAAAATGAACAGAGAGCTGTGAGAATATATTCAATTGGTAACATTAAATATGCTGATAAGAGACTGAGACTCCCTCTACTACACTGACTGAACAGCTTCGCGCACTTTCGCACAGCTCCCACTCGCTTCTCTAATTACCTTATCTGTTCAGCATGAGTTTTCTCTGGCTATTCTCTTTCTGAATTTGGCTCCCTTGAAGATCAACCCCAGTGAGAACAAGCGTCTGCCGTTCTCAAACCGGGGTTATGGCCTGGAACTCTCAGCTTTTGCAGCAGGAATGCCCCAGCCAGGAAAGAGATCCTTCTCCCAGCTCTGCCAGATGTCGCCTCTCTTCCCCCTCTTCTCAAGCTTCCCCAGCAAAGTCCTAATCACAGCCTCTAGCATGATACTTGCTATGACGCTGCTCCAATCAGAATCAATCATGTCATCTCCTCCCTCACTACACAATGGCTCACTTCTACAGTGGCAATTGTAACAAACTGATTTCCTGTTCCTTCAAGCTCTTTGCTTCCTGTAGTTATGTGGACAGAGCAGCAGAGAAAAAAATGAATGTGCGTTTAAAAGTTCACTTTCATAGTAGGCCTAATTCTGCATTGGAGACACATTTTTATTAGTGGGTTATGTTAAATGAAGTTTTATTAGTCAGGTTAGTTATTAATAAGGTTAGTTATTAATTTTCAAATATGTCTCTTGCAACATAGGTATTTCAGGTGAAAAATAGTGTGCATTTTGAATGTGCAGATGTGTGCTTTTAACTGTAAAAATGGATTTGCATCTTATATGTAAAAATCGTTTTTGACTGAATAGCCTGTCTTTACTTATATGTCCATGTTACTCTGGCAACACATATAGCAATGCACCGCACCCATGTAGTGGTGCTGCATAAAAATGCTACCTGTGCAGTAGTGCTGTACTATGTGCTGTAACAACCCAAATATCCTTACATACCCTCCTTTTGTTTTTAGAACTTGGCTACGATCCAAGCCAATTCCTAAAAACAACTTGTTATTTTTCTTCTTTTAAAATGCATTTGTATTGGGATATCTTTCTCTTCCTGATGTAGCTACTAAAATCAGTAACATTTTCATTTTTACTGATAGCACAATCAACCATCCACCCATGATTAGCACCAGGACAGCCAAACCCACTATTGAGCGTTCCCCCCAGGTTCCCCAATTAAATCTTTCCACTTCTATTATCCCCAAATTACTAATTGTAATATTGTTTTTTCTCAAATTCATTTTTATAACATGTCTTTCTTTGTGATTCAATAAATATTCCACATCCGGATCTATTGGAAAAGTATCCCTTTGAAAAAAATCGAATATTTTCCACTTGGCTTTCCCAAACATCATTTGTTACATGAAACAATGTTAATCCCCCAATTCACACAATTGTATCCTTTGGAACCTGTAAATAAAAAACATTATATTTCACCTGTTTAACCACGTATGTTCCATGGTTTAAATGTACTACCGTCATGTTCTTTAAACAGGTGCTGACCAACCATTTACCTCTGACCATCTTAGCCTGTGGCACTTCTTCACTCCACATATTGCTAATAATCACTTCACATCCTTCTGATATACTTGGGTCAGATTTCAAACCACAAATAGCATATGTGGCATCAGGAACAAATGGTTTACCTGGACACATATAATTTTGTTCTTTAAATTTGACACATGTTTCCAGGTTTGGTATTAAATAAACTTCAGGTTCCCATGACTGAAATGCCACCACTTCTGGAGTCTTAATCTTAATAAATTTGTCCTCTTGCCAAAATCCCACGTTGTGTACCCACTTCGTTTGATAAATAAGTTCAGGAGTTACATATGGGATGCATAGCAAAAATCCAATCTCTAGTCTTTCCAAGTCCACGTATAATGGCATTGCATTACCCATTTCAAATGCAATTTTTACCTGTTTCATATCAATTTCCCTCCTGGTCAATCTTTCTATCATTTGACGAATAATATCCTGCGAAACAAAATACAAGGGGATATGTCCTTGAATCAATTGTGAAACAGCAGTTTGAACTTCTCTCATATAATTCGTTATTAATAGTCTATCAACAGGACTCATTATGTTCAATATTTCATTTAAAGTTCTGTCATGCTTAAGTATTATTTTAGTCACACGTTGCATCACATCCGCTTGTTCATTTAGAATGATTGCAGTTTCATTTATGAATCTTACTTGTTCATCCAGTCCCCCTCTAATCCCATCTAATATTTTTTGTATTATTTCTAGGTCAATACTCAGTTGTTGCGCTTTAGTACTCAGTGTTCCTACCGAAAAAGGATTGGCTGTTGATATTGTGGTACCTATTATGGCTCCAACTATAGACATTACCAATGATATCGCGAGCATCACCGCACCTCTCTTTCCTCTCCTCTTCTTAATGTCTGCTGAATTCACAAATGTTTTCTCCAACTGCATTAATATATCTCTCATTGACTGACTAGCGTCCTCTTTTCTTATTTCCAGCCACTCTTTAGTCTGTTCAATCTTAATTCCGGTATTGTTCAAATGTTTTTCAATCAAAATCTCAGGATTCAATGGTATGTAGATATTTTGGAAAATCATCCTTCTATCACTCATGATGAATCCTGGTGCTTCTTCAACCGCAATACCAGATGGTGGTCCAGGTTCAATGACAACCTGTGCTTCTGAATTCTTGAAGATCCCTCCAAATATCATCATCATTAACCATATCATTGGTATCATCTTCAATGCTGATCGCTTTGCAGTCTTGGTCTTCACCCCTCTTTGGGGCTTTCCCGGAATCCGTCCACGTGGGCTCCAGGACTCCATCGTCTCCCGTGGCCTCTGATCCTGGAACCTCCGACCAAATAATGTTAATTTTCTAAATCAAAAAGAAAAGAAACAAATTAAGTACATAGCACAATACTAACTTCACCCTTTTGCCAAAAATAAAACATGCTTGGTAAAAACATTTTTTTTTTTCTGAAATTAAACACAAGTTAACAAGAAAAAAAGCATATTAAAAACAGCATTCAATATTTAATACATTTTCTCTCTGCACACCAACCATGAGCTTCCATTATATATATTTTTATTTATTTATTTATTTACTTATTTTATATTATATATATTTACATATATTACAGTGTTTATGTGCCATTGTAACAATCAACTTTTTAACTTCTCTGTCACTGCCTCCTGATTGTACCCATTTATTTTCTCTTTTTGTGTTCAAGGTACTTTATCTGTTTCTACATGCTCAAGCTGCCTGATCTCATGTCTGGGATGGCATGGTTTGATTTGATTTACATGGACGAACTGCTCTATTGCCGTTTCACCTTAATTTTTCAAAATTTTATAAACTACAGGAGAGACCTTATCTATAATTTGAAATGGCCCCTGCCAGGCTGCTAGAAATTTTGAATTTTTCTGTTTACTTTTTCCAAAATGAAACTTGTACACCTGATCCCCAACACTGTATTCTCTCACTGATGTTCTTTTATCATAGTATGTTTTAGCACTGTCAGCAGCCCTTTCCAGATTTCTCTGCACAAAAGCAAATGCATATTGCAAATGCTTCCTCAGTTCATCAATGTACTCATGAACTGTGGATGCACTCACAAGTGTCTGCTCATGTGTTCTGTATAGTAGGTGTTGTGGTAACACCATTTTCCTACCCGTCAAGACCTCATGGGGCTAACACCTGTTGCTTTGGCAGGAGTTGATCTGATTGCCATCAAAACCAACGGTAAACGTAAATCCCAGCTGGAACCTGCTTCTGCCACGAATTTCTTTAAAATATCCACAACAGACCTATTGCTCCGTTCAACTCCACCTGAAGAGGCCGCCCGATATGTAATATGTAGTTTTCTTTTCACACCCAGTATTTGCCATACCTTACTCATTAAAGTACTTGTGAAATGACTTCCTCTGTCTGACTCAATTCTTTGTGGCAACCCAAACCTTGAGAACACATGGTTCACCACCAATGTGGCTGCTGTTTGTGCACTACAATCTGATGCAGGAATGCATTCAATCCACTTTGACATCAAACATACCACACTTAAAATATAACGGTTTCCTCTGCTCGACCTTTTTAAAGGCCCTACATAGTCTATTTGCAAATCTGACCAAGGAAGAGTTAGGCCTCTTTTCATTAATGGGGCTCTATGCATTGGTGAAGCAGGTTTAAATTGGGCGCATACTAGACATCCTCTAGTATATAATTCCACATCTTGGGACATATATGGCCAGTAAGCATAATCTTTTAGTATTTCTAATGTTTTTTGTGAACCTCTATGGCCTGCAGTTATGGCATCATGTGCATGGTGTAGCATTAGCCCTCTGAATGAAAGGGGTACCACCCACTGTATTTGTCCTGTTATGGACTCTCTAATCATGAGTCCATCCTGTAATCTAATTTGTGTTTTGTTCTTTAATAGCACCCGCAACTCTTCTTTTCCCATAAAATCATTTTCTGTTAAAGGATTTTGTTCAGGATCTATCAAATGATTATAATAGATTCCCAAAATTCGATCATTCTTTTGTGCCTCAATCAAATCTTGGTCTGGCGTGTCATGACTCCACTGTGCCACTGGTTGATCTACCTCCTTTGGTGCTTTAGAACGTGTTACTGCATCAATTTGTATTTCACCCATTAAATAATCAATAGGTAGCAATTCTCCCATCACAGCCCCAATCTTAGCCAGGTGGTCTGCCTTATCATTTCCCTCCTTATCCTCTCCTGGTGTTTTTAAATGCCCACAAATTATTCTCCAGTATATTGTTAAATTATTCTCTGACACCAATTTGTCTATGGCTTGTATCATTTTTCCATGTTTCAGTGGCTTTTTGTTGTATGTGACCATGCCTCTTGCTTTCCAACCAGGCAAATACTCCACAAAGCTATTCCGTGCATAGTCAGAATCAGTCACCAGGACAATTTCACTGAACTTTTTATCAACTGCAGTAGCAATTGCTTTATAAATGGCTGCCAATTCCGCCACCTGACTGCTCCTAGCTCCAATCCTCATCCCTATACTGGGGACGCCTTCACACTTCAACCAGACATTTCCTATTCCTGCCACTAATTATTTATTACTGTCATTTTCAATGTGAAAAGTACAACCATCCACATATACAGTTGGCAAATCCTTGCATGTTTTTCCATCAAAAGCTTTGTGTGGTGATTGTTCAAATTCCTGCAAACTAGTTTCCACTTCCATTTCATTTGGTATTTGTTCAACTGCGCAGTCATGTAAGTCAGCTAACCCTTGAGCAATTGGGTTCTTTTTATTTTGTCCATATCTCACTTCTACAGGAAAACCTTGTAATGCCAGCGTCCATGAAGTGATTCTGGACTGCGCTAGATTACCTGATCTAATTCTTTTACTCTCTAAAAATTGCAAAGGTTGATGATTTGTTTCAATAATCACCTTTTCTCCCTGAACAATGGGGCGGAAATGTTGTAGCGCCCACACAGTGGTTAATAGGGCCTTTTCACATTCATTACATTTCATTTCAACTTGGGAAAATGCCTTACTTGCATAGGCAATGGTTTTGTGATTCAAATCGTGTTTTTGTGATAACACTGCTGACATACAATGTTCAGAAAAACCTATTTCTATAAAGAAATCCCTGTCCTTTATGGGATATGCTAAACATGGTGCCTTTACAAGACATTCCTTTAATTTAGCCACTGCATCAGACTGCTCTTTTTCCCATTTCCAGGGAGTATTCAGTTTAAGCAGTTTAGTCAATGGTTGAGTGATTTCTGCATAATTTTCAATAAACTTTCTGTTATAGCCTGTCATCCCTAATAAACTTTTTACTCCTTTCACATTTTTAGGATCTTTTAATCTTTGTATGGCCTCTATTTTCTTCTTTTGTGGATTTAGCCCATGTTCAGTCACTTCGTGCCCTAGAAAGTTCACTTTTTTCTTGCACCATTGTGCTTTTTGCAAAGATACTTTGGCGCCTGCTTTCTGCAATTGGCCAAGCACATGTCTTATTTCATCAAAATGGCTTTTCAGGCTTTCATTTTTTATCAGGACATCGTCCACGTTAACTATTGTTCCTCTTTCCGCTGCATCCGGCATGGCCTTTCTCAAAAATATGCCAAATTCACTCCCACTATTGATGTACCCGAACAGAGCTCTAAGCCAGGCGTATTGAGTCCTGTCAAATGTAAAGGAAAATAAATGTTGTATCTCCTCTGCCAATGGCACGCACCAATATCCAGAGGTGAGATCTAATGTGGTAAATACTTTTGAACCATGTACCTGAGCTAAGCCCTGATCAATGAATGGCAGTGGCCATCTAGATACTGGTACTCTTTTATTTAATTCTCTCAAGTCTGCACATAGCCGCCATTGACCATTTGGATATAACACACCTAAAATAGGTGTATTGGATGTGCTATGAATGGGCCTGATGATTCCCCGCGATTCCAAATTTTTAATAATCTCTGCCAATGATTCTAAACATGCCAGCGGTAGTCTATACTGGCGTACAATCACTGGATTTCTGCTACACCCTTCTAGTAGTGTGGCCACATGTAAATCAGTTAAACCACAATCATAAGCATCTTTTGCAAATACATCCTTAAACTCCATAAATATCTCCCTCAGATTGTCCCTCTCCTCATTGCTTTCACACGCATCCGCTAAGGAGATCTGCTCTTCTACCATTTTGGAAAATTCTGGAAAATCTTCTGGTAAGGGAATCTCGGCGCTTTCCTCTAACTGTGTGGCTGTGTCTTTTTGTAAAGCTGCCACTTTTAAATATTTTGGCATATCAGCTTCCACTTCAATGGGCTGATGTTCTGTTTCATTTTAATTTAAATTAAATATTATGCAATCCTCTTGATGGCAGCACACTGTCTCATTTGAATCACAAGGATACACAGAATGAATTTTAAATATTCCTTTGGGCTGAGAGTCCAGGTGTTCTGGCAACTCACCCTTGGCATCTACATACTTTTCAGGGATATTTCCAATCACCATGTTATTTAAATCTGCCGTATAATGTGATTTTTGTATGGCCATTCCTAATGGGGAGTTTTCCTCTAAATGAATATCCTGACAACCTTTATTATTTACCATAATTTTTACAGATCCTTCACCAATATCTACCAATGCAATGTATTCATAACCCAGGCCTTGCTGTTTTATGGATTCCTTCAGGCATACAAATGCATCAGAGTCTTTGATCTGCTGTCCATTTTTGCATTTCGGTGTTATTGCAAACTGTTTTGTAAATGCAGGAATAATAGTATCTTTCCTCATTTGTAATTCGATTGCATAAGGAACCAGTTGTGCACAATGATAAGCCCTTCTTTTGTCTTCAAATTCAGGTGCCGGACCACCTAGGCGTGACCATATTTTTTGATTAATGAAATCTAACACCATACACATTCTGTGCATGATGTCATTGCCCATGTAAAATTCATTTTGTGCTCCACTCACTATCCATACATTATGGTGAATTGTTTTCTGCCCAATGCTAATTTTAAGCATGCATCTGCCTGCAATTCGGTTTTCAAAGTCTGGACTGTCCAACCCAGAAAAATATTGGTTTTTAATCCTAAATTTCGGGATTTCTTCCCTCTTCATTATTTTTTGCAACAATTTCTCATTAATGAAACTCCTTTCATGTCCAAGCGCTAAAGTGGCTTTTATTGTTTTAAAATAGTCATTTATACCAACATGAACCCATGGTTGCTCATCTTCCATGTGTATTTCTGCCAGAGTGGTAATGTGTTTTTCTGAATCTGTTTTAGGAGCAATATTCTGTTTGCAAGTTTTCTTTTTTAAATAAAAACGTAATGTGTGCTCATCTATGGCAGTCTGCCAATTTTTCCTTGGGTCCAAGTATATTTGTACAGGTAATATTTCATTGTCGCTCTGCATTTTGTCTTGACACATTAATATAACAGTGACACTAGGTATGCAACTATTCTGGAGATATACCTCCACAGCATCATTTGTTTTGGCAACGGTGTGACATTCATTTATGTTGCTATTTTGTTATTTTAGTTTCTTAGGCCTCAATGGTTTTTTGGTTAAGGACCACAGCACTCCATTCACCCCATCTATGAGAGGAGACAATCTTTTCAGGCAATCTGTCCCCATCAGAAATGGAATTTCACAAATAGATGTGATCAATACCTCTTGTTTCATTCTGTGCTTTCCTATTTTTATGTCAACCTCAGTTACACCTATGATGGGCACCTCCTCCTCATTAAAGTTATGCACTGGACCTTGATTTTCCTTCACTGTGATCTGACTCTGTGGGGGTCTCCCTTCATTGATACTCTTTACCAGCTCCTTGGACATAATTGTGGCCTGTGCACCAGTGTCAATCATAGCAAAGGTGTGGCATGTTTCTTCTACAGTGATGGGTGCATAATATCTGTCCTCAACTTCCTCTAATACACATAAGAAGTGTGAATTCTTACTGATTTCAGGGCTCACCTTTCTCAGGCCTTTTTCACTTTTGGCTAAGCACATTGGTAAATGGAAAGACATTTTTCCCTCCTTTTTACCCATTTCTGCGCGAGAGACTTTATTCATTTCTCCATGATCAGAGGTTTTTTGGAATGTGGCCACTGTTCGCCCATCCATCTGGGTAACATCAGAGACCACACTACAACCTTCCAACTGAACATGTGTAACAACATCATTCAGCAATTTGTCATTTTTTAATTCTGTGCATTTGTGATCATTTAGTGTGATACCAGCCCTTTCAGCCTCTTCAAAAATATGTGGCTCAGAGAATTCTTCAGGTGATTGACTTGTACCCTCCTTTTGAGTATTTCCTTTTTTCTGCCTGTGTTTGGTCATTGTTTTGCTTGCCCAGGGAAGGAGCTATAGCATCCCCACTTGCTCCGTGTTCATACCGTGTTCACTGGTATTCCCCATGCATGAGTCATTTTTCTTAAATCTGTCCCTTTGTTCTTTTGGAATTCCTAATGTTTCTTTTTCATTTGTGCAAATCTTTACTGTTTTATTTAGCTCTAGGTTAAACCGTACCTCTTTTTTAGAAGTATTTGCACTTTCTGTCACAAGTTCATTTACTGGCACTTTCATTTTTAATTCATTAGGCATCTCAGAGTCGTTATGCAAAATTATATCATGTCATTTTGGCACTGCAGTTATCATGAGTACTTAGTCACTTTTCGGAAGCCCCCCGGTCATTGCTATGGCCATCAGCCCCCTCTTTGGAAGGTTGTTTTTGCGCTGTATAGAGCTTTCCTATTTGCTCAGCTAACATTTTCACTTGGGCCTCAAGGCACTGGAACCTTTCCATCTCTCTAGAATCCTCTTTCTGTGGCCTAGGTCGATATTGTATGTTTTCCCCCTGATTGGATCTATTCTGATACCTCTCAGGTGATTGATGTCGGTTGGGATGGTTTCTGAACTCTTGATTCATTTGTGGAGGGGAGCGGGTTGCATCCAGCCTTTGATTATAGTCCCCTGGTGGGGAATCATTGTACTGACGTGGATTGTAGTTCATGTTTTGCCTCATGTCCTGTCTCTCAGATTGTGGGTACTGGCCCCTATGTTGATTTCCATTATCAGTAAATCGATCCACATATCAGGGTCTATCCTGATTACCATATATCATGGTGTTGGGATCAAATCTGCTCTGTGTCCCCAATGACTGGTAGGGACCATCATTTCTTTGATCTTGATTTTGTCTCTGGTTATTGTTCATACCTGCCATATCAGGCCGATATCCTACCCGGGGTCTGTCCCCTAAATACCTAGGGCTGATGTAGCTCTCCCTATTACTAGGATCATGTGATTGGAACATTGGTACAGGAAATGGCGATCTTTGTTGATTACCCCTTTGTTCAGGTGTCACATTATTTTTACCTTGGCTTTCAGCAGACTCAAGGGAGATTTTGGCTGACCTGATTTCCATTACTGTGGCTGAGGGTTCTTTAGATGTAGGTCTAGTATCTTTCATTTTATCACTTTCTCTACCCTGACAATAGAGTACCTCATATAGTTTTGTGCTTTGATGTACAATCCATTCAAGGGACTTGTCACGGTCAAATTCACGGACCAATTGGGATATGATGTCTTTCTGTAGCCCATAGAAGTATGCAGTTTTAAACTCATTAGAATTTGGGTCAAAAGATACATCAAAGCGAGAAAATGCTCTTTTTAAGTCTTGTAAAAATTGGCGAGGGGATGTATTAGGTCCAGCAGTGATTGTGTAAGCGACTTTCTTTGCCTCCTGCAATGACTGAAAAGGAGAAAAATGACGCCTAATTTCTTTTTCAAACTCCACCAAGGTCATATTCTGCTGTTCATTTAATCCCCTTATGATGCTGGCCGTCGGGGCATCTAAAGTTAAATGAAAATATTATCTATACGGTTCCTTAGGTATCTGGAGTGCTTTAAAAAGGTCATGCACCGCTTCTAAGTGATCCTCAATGCAGCATTCACCTCAGTTTTAAATGGTTTGATCAGGGCTTTAATGGATTTCATTATTTTTATGGGGCTACTTGTTGCAATGCATGGAATTGCACTACTTTGTGATTCAATCCTGTTTTCAGGTGTATGAGATTGGTGGCTGCCCCCAATGGGAGTATGAAATCCCCCAAGGGCACTGCAACCAAGTTCAGTCACAGGCCCAGTCACTGGAGCACTAGCTCTTTGGGCAGAACTAGAATTCACCTCCACTCCATTGAATGTGGTACCCTGCCGCCTCTCCTGGGACCTGGGAATGCACATTTGCTGTTCTAAGTCCTTACACTTTTTAAGGAGTCTGTTTGCTTCATTTTGCAAATAGTTGTTTTCATCACTCATCTTATTAATCACCTCCTGCATGTCGCACATTTGCATTTGGCATTCATTGAACTCTTTATTTCTCTTGTCTCTTTCTTGAGTCATTTTAATCATTTCTTGTTCTGCACTCTGGAGATCACATTCTGTTTCACAATGTTCTTTTTGTAAAATCTGCATTTCTGAAACAACTTCATCTTTATCCTGTCTAATGTGGTCCACTAAGGCCTTTAAGTGTACCAATTCTTGCTCACTATCCTCAAATTGTTTCTTGCTTTTGGATAACTGAGCATCAAAGTCTCTGCATTTTAATTGCATGTCTTTTGGCATACATCCAATTCTGCTCTTAACATTTCCTGATTTTTACTTGCCCCATCTTATTCAGTTTTTAACCTGTTAATTAGCTGGGTATCATTTTCCTGCATTCGCAGGGACTTATTCAAAATAAACCATATTTTGCCGCATAGCCGTATTAAACAGTCTTTCTCTGCACTTTTATCGGCTGCATTCAATAATATTGTAAGGCAGACCTGAATTATGCTGCCTTCTGCAAAAATATTGTCTAGTTTTTCTTTCTGCACCTCACCCTGAATGCGGTCATGCCATTCTAAGGTGCTGTTCGACGACCACGTCCCATGTGCAAACAACTTTGCCTCTAAATATTGCACTAGGTCTGAAAATGTGGTTTCCCTTTGTGACATTCTGAAATTCGTTTTTAGTGGCACACTGCTTTTATAAAATGGGTTCCCTTTAATGTGCAAATGGCAGTGTGAGACACGCTTGCCACCCCCAGTAGGTAATCTATGATCACTTTCCCGGCCTGCAACTCACCATAAATATGTTGGGTATTTTGTGTAGATTTGGGGCTTTGCAGTATTTTCTTACAGCCAAAATACCTTTAGCAATAATCGCTCTCTGTATTCATATTGGGTCACACATGAAAATAATACATTGCATTATTTCAGAATTCAGAACTATTTAGATGATATGCGCGGTAGTTTGCGTGGTTGATTGGTATAGTGGTTGGTTTATTTGTGGTCCCAATATCCAACATCCCTTGTTTTTTATCTAGATTGTTCTTGATCACTAGAGGGACCTCAGGCCTACATTTTAGGGATACCACTTTTTCAGTGTTAATGTTGTGTGCCACCATGAGCTACTGTGGTATTTTTGTGGTAATTTCCACTACCTTATGTACGGTAGGGAACTATGTCCAGAGAGTCTCTCTTCCCGTTGATTCATGTACCTCCAACAGGCTATGCTACAGTCACTCACAACTGTCCATACTGAATAGAATCATGCACACATCTGCTTTAAAATGACAATTGCACTGTTTAAAATCTACCCACGTTTAAACCTTTCCCCATGCAAAATGAAAGAGAGAAATAATACACACAAGCTATCTGTTTTCAAATATTTTTGTATTATAGAAATTTCTTTTAAACACAGTTTAACTTTTTTTACAGAAATAAATGAAATGGTACAACATTATTTGTGATAAAATGAACAGAGAGCTGCGAGAATATATTCAATTGGTAACATTAAATATGCTGATAAGAGACTGAGACTCCCTCTACTACACTGACTGAACAGCTTTGCGCACTTTCACACAGCTCCCACTCGCTTCTGTAATTACCTTATCTGTTCAGCATGAGTTTTCTCCGGCTATTCTCTTTCTGAATTTGGCTCCCTTGAAGATCAACCCCAGTGAGAACAAGCATCTGCCGTTCTCAAACCGGGGTTATTGCCTGGAACTCTCAGCTTTTGCAGCAGGAATGCCCCAGCCAGGAAAGAGATCCTTCTCCCAGCTCTGCCAGATGTCGCCTCTCTTCCCCCTCTTCTCAAGCTTCCCCAGCAAAGTCCTAATCACAGCCTATAGCATGATACTTGCTATGACGCTGCTCCAATCGAAATCAATCATGTCATCTCCTCCCTCACTACACAATGGCTCACTTCTACAGTGGCAATTGTAACAAACTGATTTCCTGTTCCTTCGAGCTCTTTGCCTCCTGTAGTTATGTGGACAGAGCAGCAGAGAAAAAAATGAATGTGCGTTTAAAAGTTCACTTTCATAGTAGGCCTAATTCTGCATTGGAGACACATTTTTATTAGTGGGTTATGTTAAATGAAGTTTTATTAGTCAGGTTAGTTATTAATAAGGTTAGTTATTAATTTTCAAATGTGTCTCTTGCAACATAGGCATTTCAGGTGAAAAATAGTGTGCATTTTGAATGTGCAGATGTGTGCTTTTAACTGCAAAAATGGATTTGCATCTCATATGTAAAAATCGTTTTTTAACTGAATAGCCTGTCTTTACTTATACGTCCATGTTACTCTGGCAACACATAGAGCAATGCACCACACCCATGTAGTGTTGCTGCATAAAAATGCTACCTGTGCAGTAGTGCTGTACTCTGTGCTGTAACACGCCAAATATCCTTACACCACCCGGACAAGTGGGAGAAAGAATGATATGCAAAACACTTTGCATTGCACACAAAGTACTGTGAACACAGGCCCCAGAAAGCACATCAGCAAGCACATCCCAGAAAGCAATATCGGATCTCCACCTCACTCTGTGATGATAACTCCAAGGTTTTCAAAGGAACTGCCATGGAAGGCAAATGCCTCCCATCTTTGACTCATCAAATTGTAATACATATTCCTTGGCTATATTTCAAATAAAACTTCAGTCTCGAGACCTTATAACAATAGTAAAGTTCAAGCCAAATTGGTGCACCCATGCCAGAAAACATCAATGGTCAATACAAACATATTGCTCTCCACCCTACTCGTTTGGGATGCATTCTCCACTGCAGGAACATCATATCTAACTGTGTCCTGACCATCACAACCACTTCCTAGAGGAGCAGACCAGATGACAGCTAACTATAATTTTGTTATAATCCATGATCAACTGGTGTGATAACCCAGTTTGCTAAATGCACTTCCCATATTCATTCTCCTCCCTAGACCTGGGTGATCCCTTTTTCCTGTTGATAATGGACTATGCATTGTTGTATCCAGAATAGCTAAGGGGTTTGTCCCTTCTCCCTAGCCTGTACCACCCTTAGTGTGCTTCAAAGAAGTACTCTGATATCTGTTGTGTAACGAATCTGTACAATACAATATATTTAAGAGCATGTATGTAACACAGCAACCATACTTTTCCTTTGCATTGCACTAACTTCCTTTTTTGATCAAAACACCACTACTGAAAGATTGAGACTCTGATTATGAATGTGGCATATCGCACATCATAATGATACAGTGATGTGCTCCATGATGTTTTGGTGGACATGTCATAAAGACATTGTCATGTAGACAGTGCATGTGTAGCACCTGGAAGAGGGTCAATTATGCATAAATCAAAGTTATATCAGGCTATGCTAGCAAACAGCGCATTTCTGTGAATTTGCCGGGTGGTGTCATTCAGGTGCAGTAACAGTGCAACTTTTTTGCTGCCAAGAGGAGCACACCTAACAATTACTTGACTGATGAGGGAACACAGTGGGGAAGAGGAAGGGCACTCCTGGGGGTGAGGAGATCCTTTACAGATGCACTGTGTAATTTATAAAACCTTAATCACATATATGAACCCCTCCATTCTAGAGTCCTTTGTAGGGGATCAGTATAGATATATTCCCAAGTTATTTTCCTGGTATATCCCCTTGTCTCTTGTACGATGCGTTTCAGGCTTATTCGTCCTTCATCAGATATGGACAAGTTCACAAGTTTCTGTAAATTCAAGGTAAAGAAATATATTTATTTAACTCTGTTTGGGATTTTAGGATTTTTTGGTTCATTTCGTAAACTCTGTAAATGCAACTCTAACCTGTACACCTGAGTGATCAGATAATCATTCCTGATAGAAGTAGAATTTGTTCTGGTAGTCTGGTGTGTCCATGTTTTCAAATTTCCAAATCTGTAAATAGGTCACAGTTGCTTACATTAGTATGATCATAATTGTGGGGCTGGAAATGGAGCAGACTTTTCTGCGAAGAAGGAAAGCAAAGAAAAATACAAAGGAACCTTACCCTGTCACAACTGCAACAATTGCAATGATCTAATGAAAGGAAATAGTATCAATCATCCACATAAATGATTCAAAATCAATCTTTACCACTCATCCACTTGCAATTCCAAAAATGTAATTCATGGGATAAGATATCCTTGCGGCCTATACTATGTGGGTCTGACCACCCAAAAAGCCAATAGGAGGTGGTCAGAACGTAAGTCAAACATAAGTATGTCATCATCAAAATCGCCAGTGGCACGACATTTCAAGAGTCATAGACATACAATTGCTCAAATAAGATTTCTTATCTTAGAGAAAGTCAACACACCTAGAAGAGGAGGGAATCTGAATAGACTGCTCTTACAACGAGAAAGTAACTGGATCGATCGTCTCAATTTCCATGTGCCCCCATGGGATGATATGGACTGGGATTTAAGTTGTTTTCTATAGTTTTCCATAGTATTAAAAACATCAGGTGAAAACCGGAAATACAAGTGAATACAGACTGACTAATCCATCTAGATATAGAAATCATGCATTGCCAAGAGAATGCATTAGCAATTGCCTCAGACACCAAGACTAAAATCTGTAATCCCATGGATTTAATAATAAAGCAATATGCCCCGAGCGGCTGGGGCATTACCACCAAAAACTGCGTGACCGGGGCATCAAAAGACAAAGAAAATGCCCTCCAAGAAAGAGAAAACGGAATGCGTTTCTCCTTTCCATCGCAGCCATTAGTAGCGTACGTGCTGGAAAACAGAAGCGTTTCCAGCGCATCCGCTCCCAAAAAAAAAAAGAAGGTAAGTGTGGTTGGGAGTGCGGAAGGGAGGTGAAGGGAAAAAAAATGAGAAATAAAAATCATAACTGGTTCCCTGGCGGGGGACGATGGAAGCATCCAGCTGTGTGGAATCTCGAAGCGGGGATGGCCCCGCTCTGAGTCTCCACATGGCAGGAAGCTGTCATCGTCCCCCATCGGGGACCAAGGGATAGAAGGTAAGTGGGGTAGGGAGGTGGGAGGAGGGAGAAAGAGAAGGAAAAAAAAGCCTTACCTCAGTCCCCAGTCGGGGGCAAAGGTAGCCTCTCAGCTGTGGGGAGGCTCGGAGCGCGGATGGCCCACTTCGGACATCCTCATTGGCTGATGGGCTGCCATGCCCCCCACCGGGGACAAAGACCTTGGAATCCCAACAGAGGGATTACCGCCCGGTAATGACTCGGCGAGGACCATTCAGAATGGCTCTTTCATTCTGATTACGCCCTCGCCGGGTGCCAATACCACATAACTGGACATTAGCTCCTTCGTGAATGAGCATTTGAAGCACAAATGTCAGAAACTCTTTATAACACCAGGGGTGAGGGTGTGGCACATGCCCTGTAGGTGTGTGTGCTCTGCAATGATAAGTGCATTTATTTATGCAAGGAATATCATATACTGATGAATCTAAAAAACACTCTGCATGGATTGTTATTACTGAAGTGGCTCCACTCAAAGATGGCGTTCAACAAACTACAACATTTAAGTCCTTTTTCAGTTACGGCATCCACTTCACAACGAGCAGGCTAACTACCAAGGAACCATAGCAACGGCAGTCACAAGGCAGGAGAACGCATGAGAATGCAGACGACTCCTGTGAGAAAGAGAGAGCCGCGCTAAGTTAAGAATTGGAATATTGAACAAAGCGAGATACGTAATGTATAATTAAACGCCCGAGCTACAAATTCATATATTATATTGCAGACTTGCAAATAAAAAGGATCATCCAAAAATGTAGAAGCAGCCGGGAATATTACACAAACGAAGTCCACGACATGTTTGAACTGTGTGCACTAAAGAGTATAAGAATATGCATATCAAATCTTGCGGAAACACAGGGTAATGATCTAATACTTATGTGGAAATGTCTTGATGAGATAAATCAGGGGCAAAGAATTCAAGACAAATAGGGGTTTTATTATCTATAGGAACCGAACAAGCAGGATCCAAGTGTATAAAAACAAGCAAGATATAAATCTTCACCACCTCTAATCAAGGGTCATACAGACCTAAGCTATTAACTAGCGAGAGCCAATTCAATCCACCACCCGAGTTTAGTGTAAAAACTGAAAAATTAAAATGTGTATGCTCTACAGTAAAACTGGGCTGAAAAATGGGACACAGCGCTACTCCACAGTGACTGTTCCCATTTCCAGCCCCACAACTATGCTCATACTAATGTAAGCAACTGTGACCTAGTTACAGATTTGGAAATGTAAACACATTGACACCCCAGACTACTGGAACTAATTCTACTTAGATCAGGAGAGATTATCGGATCACTCAGGTGTACAGGTTAGAGTTTAATTTACAGATGTTATGAAATGAACCAAAACAACCTTAAATCCCAAACAGAGTTATATAAATATATGTTTTTACCTTGAATTTACAGAAAATTTTGAACTTGTCCATACCTGATGAAGGGCGAGTAAGCCTGAAATATGTCGTACAAAAGACAAGGGGATATACCAGGAAAATAACTTAGGAGTATATCTATACTGATCTCATAAAAATGACTCTAGAACTATGGGGTTCCTATATGTGATTACGTTTTTGAATCTGAATTGAACAATGAAACTGTGAAACCAATGTATTGTTTGCTAAATGTATTGTTTCTTTTATAATCAGTTGCAAGTTAAAATTGAATACACCCAAAAATGGGTCAGTAATATTTTGATTTTCACTTTATTGAACATAATTTGTGATCAGGTTTGTTGACATGACTATTACATTTTACATATGTGAAACACAGAGAAATGCGTAGCATCGTTTTAGTGCTTAAAAATGTGCACCGAGCTTTAGCCTCGCCGGGTTTGGTGTGACTCATTTTTCTTTCATGACCACTCTGGTGGTGACAGTGTGTGGTACAAATACCTTAAAAATTAACAACATTATCAGTAACATTTACTAGAAGCAGAAGAAGGCAAACACAGTGAGAACCCCATATGCATTGTGCATGCAGTGCAGAGGTCAGTGCAATGAGAAACCAACATGAATTACATAGGCATAGGAGAAGGAAAAATACGATGAACCCCTTGAGCCATTAATAGGCCTTGGAGAATGCCAAATCACTATTTGCTGCTCGTTCATTTGGTAGGCGAAACAGAAAGTCAAAGCACTGAGAATCCTACATACATTTATTAGTCAGATGAGAAGGTCAAAGCACTGAGAACCCCCAAACATTTACTAAAGAGGGACATTCACCCCACATACATGTTGTTGATGGGGAAACAGGCCAAATGACGTGCCTTTATTGAAGTGAAGTTTGAATGACGGTAACGGGTATGCATATTCTGCATGACCCAAACATAATAGCAGATGGGTTAGTGGTCAGGGGTGTAATGCATTTGCTGGATATTGTTTACCTGTTAAAGACACATTTGTGTTGAAGAAGCCCAATTCGAATGCACACCAGTCACACGAGTCAGTCAGTAGCCACAGATCTCTTCCCCTGGAAAGAGCATGGGCATCTGTCCCAAAAATGTGGTAAATCAGAAATACATGTAGTTCTTAAAGCCGTACCTTTGGACATCTAGTGGGTGTCTGATGATCAAGTTCACGAGGAAAAGGAAGAGATTGAGCCACCAACATCCAAGGTGAAGGAGGCAGAATGTCAGATATCAGCATAGCAACAAAGATAGACTGATGTGGAAGAATTGATTCCCGAAAAGGCACCCCTTTTGGTTCCATTTAAAACAAATGACAATGAAGACCACAAAAACACATGAATCCCATGATTCATGATCGTGACTCAGAAACCTCTACATTGATGATACCACAGATAGCGGGGGAGACAAGAGAGAGAGTAAAAGGGCATAGGCATTAATGAATCCATACAATTGTCAAGGGCATGCACTGTCCAGAGGAAGCAAGTGTAAGACACTCCCTGTGCAAAAGGGCACAACCGTTTACACTAATTGCTTAATAACACATGCTAGTTGTAATACAACTTTGCAGTCAGTCACATAAAGAGCACCATCTCCTCCTTTAATAACACCCACACAACTTGCACTGAAAAGTAAACCAAGCAGGCCCCAAGAAGGAGCAGCGGTTTGGGCCCATTGCATCCCTCTCTAAATAGCAAGCACGTGGAAGCATCATACTTCAGTAAAGCAATAAACACATCTTGCCTCCTGCCATATATGCAGAAAATATTGTCTAGCATAGGAGGCCCGTGTCAATTTGGGCACCCTGTCCATATGGGCCCACATGAGATGGCTACATGCCTAACAAAATTAAAGGAAGAAAGGACAGCCTCTCACTCCTCAACTGCAGTCAACGGGCACATTGGCTCCACCATCCCACACCACATCACCAGAGAATATTGCTGCCTCACAGATTTTCCCAAGCCCTGTTGGAATATTATCCTAACCAGGAGGATACAGCAGGCCATTCTCTGGAAAGACCACAGCACAGATTGATCAGGTGGTGAAGATTTGTGTGGAAGGTAGCTACAGTCACGCTGATGGTGCATTATGGTAAAAGGTAGTGGAGACTTTGAATCTGGCAGTAGAGGTTGAGTGCATTGCCAAATTAAATCTTTAGTTTATTTCTTCACCCTCAACTCGTTTGGCTCTAACACTCAGCATTGACATTAATGCCTTTTTCTGCACTCTCCTAATGTGTCATACCCTCCTTTTACGACCATCTTGCCCAGTTATTTATGAAAGTTTACGGTGGGCCACATGTATGTATGACATACATTTCCGTAACGCATGTCCCAGATCCTAGCAATTGACATGTTCAGGCAAATCATGCAGCACACAACTGTATACCTCACCATTAGGTCCCACTTGTTTAGCCCAAATGGCACCACTCACCAAATTCTACAATCAGCTACAGCAAACTGTGCTGCTATTGCTAGTGAAGTGGACCTGCTATTTGATGGTACCCCTGGCCACGTTTGCAAAGGCACAGTCTCCCAGTCCAGGGCCATCAGATGCAGTGCACATTTGGTTCCTCTGCCTGCAATTCTTTGATATCCTACGCATCACCATCTCCCGACACTGAGGTTAAGGGGTATTTCAGTTCCTCAACATGTCCCCTACCTCCCTTCCAAAGAAAGGACGTGTTGAACATGGCCTCAATGTTCAAAACTAAATGCGCCCAAGGTGTCAAAGCAAAACAAAAATAAAAGTGAAAAAAAAACAGGATTCTCACAAGACTCATATTATGGGAAAGGGTTCTTGAGACACACACAGAATAGGGAAGGTGACAGCGAATAGCAGGGGAAGACTTCTTGGTTCCACCCTCAACGTTTTCTCTATAAACAACATTTTTTAAAATTTCTAGTAGAAACACAAAAGGAAGGTAGGAAATTACAAGACACACTTTATTCTGTATTTAATATTGCTTTTAAAGTGTTTAAGTGTAAACAAAAGGGAAGATTGTAGAGGGATCCTAAAAATACACACAGACAGAAAAGTCAGGACAGGGCGCAGCTCAAATAAAAAACACCACTAACAACTGACACACATCACTAAAATAAAACAGAACCTTCCAACCGCACTGCTAACTCTAACAGAGAGGCATGTTGAACCCACCCAGATTAGCTCAAGCTTACCGCTGAGCACATTTTGTCAAGTTATAACCCCCTCATTTTAGGTAAGCAATTGTTTCAAGTGGGCATGAAATCAATATCCCTTTTAGTATTTCAGCAATATTGAGGTGAGAGCATATATAACGAGCTTTGTTATTGACAACCTGTTTCGCAACTACTCCTGTCATGTCAGAGGGATTGAATGAGACGATACTGAAATATGTTATTTGCTAAAAGCAGTGTTTATGTAGGTGTAAAAGAAAAAGGAAACTGTTTTAATAGCACCGTTAAGGATATTTAACACATTGAACTTTCTACTGCAATTCAAAACTGTTTTCAAAATGGAAAACCAACTTTTAATCATATTTCTCAATAGTAGTTACATTCCACAAACAGTAGCTTGTGTTTTCCTGTGGCCACTAAGAACAGTCTGCAAACGTGTTCATATGTGAATGCTCCATCATTGGTATCATCCATGTGTTAATTCATTGCTACTTCAGCTCGATTCCAGTGTGGTACGTCACATTTATATGTAGCCAGACAGTCACAAGACAGAGTGATACTTCTCCTAGTAGAAATATTAGGAAAAATGTCAAAACGCACAGTGATTTGCCAAACCCTTCTTCCAGGAGTTACAGCAAATCGCCACAGCTGTCATGCACACATCTAAATATAGACATTAGTTGTTCGTACTTCCATTCAATCGTAGTCTTTGTCGAAATGTGTGAAATACTGCATCTTTTCTCTACAGTGGTTCCTATTTGAAGTATGGCTGTTAGTAGTCAACTCTTTACAGGATAAGCACCGTCATCTTGCAAATCATGTTTACATAGGTAAGTATGGCATGGCTAGTATGAAAAAAAACATTGTTGTGCATTGAACAGTTGATTTTCTTTGTGGCAATACAGTGAATCCTGGAGCATTCATGATTCATCTTGCAGTCACAGCGTTGGAATTCAGTTGCTGCTTGGTGCACAGGTACATTTCCTAAGAACTAAGATACTTGAAACAAAACCCAAATAAAGAATACACCAACATCATCTATTAAATTGCTGTTGTTTGTTACAAACAGAGTGTTCTGGTGAATCACTTTGAGAACAATTTGATTGTTTACTATGTGATCCGCTAATCAGCTAAATATACCAAACTCATACACAGATAAACAGATTATGCAACAATGCAACAACAAAAGTAAGCATACAGATTCACCCCATCCAGGGCCTTACATTCAGATGCATATCTTTTAGAAGGTCAATTGGAGGAAGTAAAGATGACAAGAAGCAACATAAATAAGATTTGGAATTATATGGAAGCATTGAGGTGAGTACTAGGCATCTTAAACACCAGGGTTTCAGGTTCAACAATGTAAATGTCAAGCCACAATGAAGCATTATCCTAAATTAAAGCTTTTGGAGCCTCAGACTTGATGAAAAAAAAATAATATTGCTAAGGTTTAACAAGCAATAGACCATTCATATTTTCAATTTATGAGAGCAAATTGAAAGAAACGATTACAGCTGAAAAATGTATTTTGCTTGTAGCCTTCAACATGGACACAGTACATCTAAGAAAGGAACATCTGGCACTCATACCTCGATTAAACATATGCTATATACACATATGGTCTGTCCTCTTCCTATAGACCTGTTAACCACTTAGACGGGACATCCAGGTTGTTCTCTGACATTTTTATGGGGCGGCTAGAGGACTGGCTTTTATAGACCGTAGCTCAGCTTTTCACCACATATATTGTTGATTATTGGAAGTCTTTGTGAGATATGGGTGTACCTGGCCATCTAGTATGGCTTATAGAATCACTTCATGAGAATACAAGGGTATGTGTAAGTTCTGGCCAGGATGGTTGTTAGGGAGAATTCTCAGGAATGGCTAATTTCCCTTACCAACTGAGTCCCTCAGCAGCTTTGCTGGATTTCTAGGATTAATTTTTTTCACCTGATAAGAGTGTGAGCCTTTTTTCCCACTCTTACATGTGTTTTGCTGTGTGTGTTTAACATTTTTGTGTTCATAGACTCTGGAGCCTCACCTACTCCACAGGCATCATCTTTTTACTGTGTGTTACACAACACCTTCAGTGCAGTGACACAGGGTTGTCTTTTAGACTTCCCAACTCAGACTCCATTTTCTGGGACTGACTACTGTCTCCCAGAACATGTAAAGTTGTCATTGACTTTATTAGTCTTTTTAAATCCACAGACCCAGTACAAACCATCTTACATGGAGTACTGGAAAGGGTTAATACTTATCCCTTTTTGTCTGTTTCTCTTGGAGCATTGTTTTGCTCCCTTTTCATCAAGGCTTGGCTGGTGGCAGTGGTAACTACCCTATTTTTTCTACCGCAGTTATCTTAAATAACCTTGGTATTGTTTTTGGTAGCCTCGAACTTAAACCTGCTAGACCATATAAGTTTGTATATGGTTCCGGCTGGGTTTATTTGCCATTTCTTTTTGCAAATGTCTTTCTTGTGTTTTTCTCTGCGCGCCAAAACAGGTTTGGTTCCTTTGTTCACCGTCTATTCGCGGGCTTCTACGCAGAAGCCCTCCTTAGGCGTCTGAAAGTCTGGGTAGGCAGCATGTAAGGGAGGGGTTTTAGGACCCCTGCCATGGGTTCCCTTGGTAACCTAAATTGCACTCCTGTTCGATTGGCTTGGTGGCTGTCCGGCCAGGACAGCCACCCTGCTTTGTGATTGACAGCCAGGCTGTATGAATGGGAGAAAACTGCATAAAAAGCAGCTCTCTGGGTCTGGAAAGTCAGAGTCGCCACTGGAATGAAAGAACCAACGAGGAGCTGACGGCTGACCCCTACCAGGACTGAACCGCCCGGTGAAGCCCTGCTGCAGGTCCAAATACCTGAACTCCAACGACAGAGAAGATCCTTCCGGAATCTTCTTCCCCTGAGCTGGTGGGGCCAACCAGTTCACTCAAACTGCAAGCCAGGACTCCCTCCTCTGGTTGAATTTGCTGTACAGAGAGGTACAGTGGGCCCTATAGCCAGGAAGATCGGACCCTACTTGGGTTTTAAGGACCACACCTTTTATTTGTTGCTTTGCTCTGCTTCTGGTTTCTTCCCTGGCTAGTGCAGGACCCTCCAGTCTTCCTACTTCGTGTCAGTCTGACAGTCGCTTCAGGAACCATGAGCCTGCAGAAACTAACAGGAACGTCCGCCTCAGCTACAGCTTCTCCATTTATAGGTACTGTGCAAATCCGGTTGAGCGTTTTGTTCAGCCGTGGTGAAGGTGTGTGAAACCTTTCACCAATCCGAGGGCTTGTCCTTCTCCTCTCTTTAAACTAACTTTTCTGCTGACCAACTTCGTCCAGAACTCTCTGGCAAAGACTAAACCGCGAACTACCTTGAACTGCTTGAGCAAAAGACTTTTGTCCTATTGATTTTGGCCCTAAGCCTATTTGATTTGATTCTATCACTGTAGTTCCTCTTCCTAGATTGCCCTGCTTACTTACCTGTTTGTGCTGCTCAATTTTAGCCTAACTTTGTTTTCCCTCCCTTTGTAAATTGCTGGAGTGCCATTTTACTCATACTTCATTTTGAGTTGAAACTTGTCCAGAATCTATTGGGAGTGGTGTGGTGTATTGGTAACATGATTTTTCAACTGCTTTACTTTAGTGACATGTTATACAACTGATGTGTAAATAAATGCATATTCTTTTACTCAGAAACCTTGAGTCAGTGTTTGTTTGAATCATAGTAATTGCCGTCCTTTGTGTAACTATTTGATACTGCTCACTTGCTCTTGAGATAAGTCTGGCTGCTCAGCCATCATTACCACTTTTACTGTGTAGTACAGGCTTGTACCAAAGGTGAATTTGTACTGTCTCTTGTAGTCTTAATTGTGTGTGGTGTTCCCAAAGGGTACTGCATATAATTCTGCCTAACAATGGTGAACTCTCAGAATGTTTAGCTGTAAGAAATGGGGTTCGCCAAGTGTGTTTTCTTGCCCCAATTATTTTTAACTTATTTGTAAATGCCCTTACCTCCCACTTAGAGTCTTTCCTTAATATTGTTGTGCCCTGATGTGGTGCCAGTAGACGACCAGTTCTCAGCTATGTTGATGACACTGTTCTCCTGGCCAAATCTCCTAAATCATTACAGGCATTGATCACTAAAGCTGACAAATATATGAGGGAATGGGAGCTGCGTGTTAACAGCAGTAAATGCTTTACTATGTGTGGACCCAGGAAACCTACAGAAGAACTGCAGATGTTTTGGAGGGAAAGAAAGTGGACTGCTGCTCTTCTTTTACTTATTTAAGGATTAGGTTAATTAATAGATTGAAATGAGATGATCATATCTCTACATTAAGCATCAGGATAAGACAAACCGCGTGGGGGGTTATTCGGACTAGCTAAGAATCTTGGACATTCCTCAATCACACACATGATTAAAGTATATGCTGGGAAGGCCATACCCACCAGAACCTTTAAGCGTGATATATGGGGGTATGCAAGGGCCCCCTGTGTACAAAAACTGGAAAATGCATTCCTAAGAAGGTTGTTTATGGTTCCCCTTAAGCACCCGTATAATCCATGCATTTCAAAACCGGCATTTCCTATCTCACAAATACTGTTTTTGTTAGACGTATTGCATCATGGGATTCATTATGGGCAGGCAATCACAGTTCTTTAACTAAGGATCTAATTATAAACACAATTACTCAAAATGGTTATAGTAAGATTGGTTGGTTACCACATATCAAATCTTTATTAGATAAGCTCTCACTGAAAACCTATTATAGTGGCATGGGACAGCGGAGTGGTCTCCCAGAAATTGTGGTTAAAGGTAGGGCCCTAGCGTTTTTGTCGTCTTTAACGGAAGACAAAATGTAATCAAAAACTCAGGTCAGAGCCTACTTACCGCTTGCCCATCCCAATAATGTGGCCATATACCTGTGTCTGGTAACCACAACCTTGCACAGAGCCTTTGTGACTAAAGATAGGTTGAACTGTTTGTCTGTGGGGGCTGAGACTCAGTGCTGGAATTCCAATGAGTGAGAGCACCCAAACTGTAATTGTGTGTACAACAACCTTGAGACGCTCTCCCATTTTATTCTGGTGTGCCCATTATTCAATGATCTTCGGGCAACATTTTTAGTAACATTTCTAGGTCTTGCCAAGCCGCACTTCTGTTTATGCTCTCCTCAGATAAGTCTGCGGTTCTATCCGGTCTTACATGTATTTTGCGGAAAGCATGGTGAAGATGAGCTACGCTTAGGACAACCACAATAATAATGAAGGTATCTGATGCAACATGATGTTGTGATCTAATCTGTTTTGTATTTTAGTGTTAAGTACAAACTATGGGCCTAATTATAGCCCTGCCAGTCCGGTACTAAAGGGATGGTATTAACATATACCAGCATTTTACCAGACCTGCAGAGTGCAAGTATGCTGGTGGGGGGTGGCCAGACTTACCTCCAGCCAAGAGCACCTCACAACAAAAACATTGAGCTATATTTACATATAACCTTGCTGTATGCTTCATAACAAAAGACCAACTCATCCCAGCATCATGCCACAACCGTGATGAAAACAACACTGAAAAGAATGGTGGGTGCCTTGCTGTCATCCACAAGAACTCTTGGAAATGCACCCTCCTGGATCCATAGTCTTTAAAATCAAGGGAGTTCCTGTCCTCTTTCTTCTGGCTCAACAAAGGCCTAAAGGCTGTAGTCTACCTGATCGTCCACCCACAACAGAGCAACAAAACCTTCCTTACAATAACAAACACCTCATCATGACAGCAGTCCTCAACACCAACGTTCATAAATTTGACAGGAGCCTAAGAAACCAATAATATAAAAGAATCAAACTTCAATCTCCTGGACTCCCTCTACATTATGCAGCTCATACAGGGCGCACTCACAACAAAACAAAACCACTCAAACATGTATTCTTCACATCCCAGATGTGAAATGCATTCTAGTGTCAACTCTAGAATTCAACTCAACTGGTCTGACCGCACAGCTATGCAAATCAAAGTCCATCACACACAAACCACCCATCACATCCACAATAAACCAATTAGACCATCTCACCAATCATTCAGAATATTCCCCATGGACACCTTAGAAGAAAACCTCAAAAGTAAAGCATTCATATCCACGCCTTTCTCGAAAATTCAACAACCTGCCCAAAAATCTCAACCACACAATGACTGAACATAACAACAAATGTGCACTACATTCCAGCATATAAAAGCAATCTGAACCTTGATACATGCAAGAACAAACTTTAAGAAACGTGACATCTACAAACGAAAATAGACCTGGAAAAAATCAAATAGCAATAACCAAAGAACATTTAAACATCCTCATCTCCACAAAAGAACACTGCAGAACAACCACACCATGTTCATCGAACAATAACCTAAGCCTGAAAATTATCAAAAACTGTTTTTGCATCATAGCAGCCTCCAACACACTTTTAATTGCATACAATTGTGGAACTCTCAATACAACCTGTCCTTATGTGTTCATCATTCTGGTTGATAGAAGAACTCACAAATATCCTCACAGTCATCAAGGTCACCTCCTACTGAGGCAACATGACAGCCTCCATCTTGAAGAACATCACCAGAAACACATGCAATCCTTTTTTTAATTTTCTTTTATTTTACTTGTGTGTGTTCCAAAATGGAACTTTACAAAAGGGGTTATGTAGGCCGATTGCTTCTTAAAAAAAGTCATGTTATCATTTTCATAGTGTGTTGTAGAATTTTGACTAGGGCTAGCAGCCAAGTTGTTCTGTCACCTCCAATCAATCTATGTCACCCTTTTCTTCATCCCACCAGCGTTCTTCAACTAGGAAGTGTTTAAGGTGGGCAAATATTATTTGCTGATTTTTTGGGCAAGACAACAGCAAGTGGCGGATTGTTTCATTTTCTAAACCACATAGGCGTCACTTGCTTGTTACAGAAATTCCTCTGATCTTCCGGATTTCACTTGTGTCCAATAGGTTTAGTCTCACCCTAAGTAAAAAGTTTCGAGCCGATCTACTGGGAAATTATTTTAAGTACCTCATAGGCTTGTTTAGTTTGGAGGATGTTTGGCGTAGTTGACAGAACAGTTTGTTTGTAGCTGCTGTACCTTGCGTTAACATCCAGTCTAGATCTTTCAATTTCTTGGTCACTCTGACTGGGTTGGTGATAAGATCGTCTTCAGAGCAGGTGACTGTGAGCAGTAGGGCCTTGTTGTCATTCTTCCACGTCGATAACATTTTGACATTTTTCGCTTGCATTTGTTTGCTTAGGATTGTGTACAGTTCTTGGCTACCTTGTGTGATGCATTTTCGGTATAGAAGTAGGGAATTGATATTAACTGTCGCCAGAAGAGATAGGAGACTAAGTTCTCGCCTTATCGCTGGAATAGCCGTAGATTTAGGTAATGACAAGGCTGTCCTCCAAAAGTGGCCTTCTAGCTTTGGCCAGACCATTTTGGGTATCAGGGGAATGGCCTCTTCACCATATGTGATTGAGTGGACCACTTTCTTCTTATAGAATTCAATTACTGGAATAGATGAGAATCTTCCAAATTTCATATCTATCGCCTTTCCTTGGACTGCCATCTTTTTTATTTTATTTTTAAGATTTTCCTGCATAGAGGTTTTGTGTTTTGAGCTGTCGATTGTTACTCCAAGGTCTTTGAACTCTTTTACTTTTTCAATCTCAGTTTCCTCGAGGAACCATTTGTGTTTTTCAGATCTTTTTGGCACATCCTCAGTATCATTATTTTTATTTTTCTTTGTTCCTTTTCAGGTTATTTTCTGTGGTGTAATGCAGCAGATTGTTTAGCTGTCTCTGCAGACCGATATGAGTCTGGTCGAATAAAATAAGGTTGTCCGTGAACAAAAGACGGCTAATTTTTACATTAGCCAGAATCGGTGGAAAGGTTCTAGTGAGATCTTCAGTTTCCCCGTTATCGTCCATGTATGCCAAAAACAGGGCGGGGGCTAATGGGCATCCTTGTTTCACCCCTCTTCCGGGCGGTATTTCTGCCGAAAGATTTCCTTGTTGTGATAGTCACATCCTGAGAGTGGTGTCTGTATGTAGAGCTTTTATCGGCAGGAGAATCTCTTGTGGGCATCTCCACCCCTCTAGTTTTTTCCAGAGGCGAGACCTGTCCACTAGGTCAAAGGCTTGAGAAAGATCTATAAAAGCCACAAATATTCGAGGCTTTCCCTCTAGGACCTTGCTTTTTAGGGTACTGATTGTTAAAATGTTGGCTGTTGTGCCAACATGTTTTTAAAGCTCGTTTGGAAGGTGTCGTTACATGGCGCCGATTTTGCCCAAGCTTGAAATCTTCTCAGTAGTAAAGCCCCGAAGACTTTCTCGACGCAATCCAGGAGAGCTATTGGGGGAAAATGTGATGGACCGCTGATGTCGCCTCTCTTGTATTTCGGGACGATGATTGCTTTTGTCCAAGAAAGCGGGATGGATTTCTGGTGGATGCATCTCTCAAAGATTTTCTTTAGGAGGATTGCCCATTCTGCGGGATAGTTTTTCAAGTCCATGTTGGTTATCCCGTCCGGTCCGGTCAGCAGCTTGAGAATGTTTGAGCTTTTTGAACTGTTATAGGATTTCCTCCTGATCATCCAGTGGAAGCCAGTCTTTTTTGTCGGTGGTCTTGTGTTTGGTTTCGAAGTGCAGTGGGAATTTGAAAAGGACACTAAAGTGGTCGATCCATTTTTGTTCACCCTTACAGTTCAGAATCAAGTTTTTCGTCGAGGGCGTGGATGTTTTTAGCAAAGACCAGAAATCCCTTGCTTTGTTTCCACAAATTGCTTTCAGCATATTTTCTGAATCCTGCTGATATAGTTGAAGTCGATGATTTTTAGCCCAATTCCAATAGGTTTTTGTAGCAGCCAAAAGTTTTTCTTGGTTTGATGGAGTTTTTCCCAGCGTTCTTTTAATTCTACGTAGTTCACATCGTTTTTCTACTAGCTGCACGTCATATGTGTGTTTGTGAGAGTCAAAAATGTTGGAGTTTGTTTTGTTTTTCACAATGTACGGCACTAGTCGGGGCACATAGTCAGGTTTTGCTTTGCTTTCTGAGTACCCTCCAGGCGAGTATCTTTCAGTCAGTTTTCTAACTGATTCTGCTGTAAGTTACAGGCGATTTCCCTGACTGTTTGGTTCGACCTCAAGGCTTTTATGGTTTGGTTGTTTGAAGCAATTTTGCCAGGATACTATTAGCTGGTTGTGATCTCTTTCTTTTGTTTTGCGGACGTCAATGGCCATTGTTTTTTCCAGGAGTAGGCACGATACATAGATTTAGTCCATGGTGGCTTGTAAATTTCTTTGCTCCCAAGTAGTCATTTTTTGCAAAGATGGTGTTGAGATTTAACATTTTTCTTGATGCCATTAACTTTGACCATTGATGTCCTCTTTTGGTGGCCGCTGAGGGTTTAATCAGTCCGCCAGTTTTGTCAATGGTACCTTGGCATAGTACATTCAAGTCACCACAGATTATGATAAAAGACACCTGGTGGATGGACTGGATGTCATCTATCGTTTTTTCCATCATAGACAGGTAGGTGTTTTGTTCTATGGCTGCAGGGTTCCAATATGTGTTTACAATTGGTATTTGAGAGTCTTGCTTCTCGGAGAGCCTTCCCAGTCTAGCAGTACTGTCAAGATTGTTAGATTTGACAGCAGAGTGTCCTTGATCTTCAGTCCCTTTCTTTGTCAGCACGCCGTGAGAAGGACCGATGTAGGACGACCTAAGATACCTTTTTTGGCAGGTTCCAGGATGATGTCGTACCTGCCCAAAACTGGAATTTTCCATAGCCACGTTTCTTGAAGGCAGATTACATCGAAGGAAGCCAGGTTTGCGTCTCCCAGAGACGTCAGGTGGAGGTGGCTTCGGGTGTTCCATGAGCAAAGTCGTACAGGTGTTGAATTTTGGTCAGATGGCGAGTCGTCATGTTCGCTAGGTCGCCAACCTGCAAGTTGCTATTTTTTTCTGGTTTGAGTCAGGGCCTTGGGAAGCCAGGACCAGAGGCCCTGAAGTTTTTCTCTTGCTCGTGGATTTGATGGTGACCTTTCTTTCTCTGAAGTTGGTCTGCCGGAAGGTCTGGATTCCTGTTGTTGGGCAGAATCGTTTTGTTTGAGTAATTAGAAGTAAGTTTGACTCTGGGTTTGGCACTTTCGTCTAGAGTGATGTTTCTTTCACTCCTGGTTAAGGACGACAGTGATTTGAATTTGAGTTTGTTGTTTACTGTGGACTACTTAATGTTTTTCCTTTTGTCGGTTTGGTTGTAGTTTCCGTTTCTTCTGTTTGAAGTAGATGAGACTTTCCGTAGGTTATGTTTCTGGGGCTCAATGTGGGTGGTGTTTGGTGCCAGAGAGCTATTTCATTTGCTGTGATGAGTCTCCAATCTAGAAGGCGCAAGTGTGGTTTGATCAGTCAATATATAACCCAGAGTTAGTGATTCGTCAGACTCTCGGGTTATTTTCGTTTTCACCCTTGTTGAAGAAATATATAAATGTGCTTTTGCTCTTTGATGGGAGTGGTATTGGTCCACAATCTTCAAGTCCTCTGACTTGATCCGGCGAAGGCCTGGTATAAGCTCAAACAGGGCTAGGATTCCTCTTCTATTGAGGATTATGTTGTCCCTGTTTTCAGCACATTGTTCAAGTTGTAATGCCCATTCAGGTTTTTCCGTGCTCCTTGTCGTTTTGTGGTACTTCTCAATTCTTGATTTGTAATGAATATGATGCTATTTCAGGTATTCTGAAAGGGTTTTTTCATTCGGGCTTAGCGGCTTACTGTCTTTTGGTCTGCAGTCTCTAACGTGAGACCGACCTCTCTTCAGGTACGTGTTCTGTGGATGGGTTTCAGATGTCCTACGAGTTTGAGATGCTGAGTGTGTCCTAGATGAAAAGGATACTTTCCGTGCCCTGGAGTTGGTTGACGGCTTCCTTTTTGATCCCTGGTGTGAATTTTTCCTTCGATCTTCCAGAGTGCAAAATGGAGGGGAAGACTCATCTGGGCTAATGGTAGACTGCGGACAGTGTGAGGATTCCTCAAGCGTGATTTCATTTTGATCCACGAGGTCGTCCTGATTTGACACTGATGTAGTGCTTGGGTGGTCAATGTCAATATGTTGACTAATGTTCATCGAGTGTTCGTCGGCTAGGAAGTCTTCTGTTGTTTTGGGCGAATTTTGGTTACACTTTGGCTTGGCAAGTTGTAAAATGAGGCACGAACCTGGTCTGCGGGTCAGGCTGTCTTTTTTTTTTTGTTAAGGGTGTTTTTTTTGGCTTTCCTGTTTCTGGGGTTTTTTGGGCTTGGACCAGATTTTCAGTGTGGTTTTCTTTTGTTACAGAGAATATCGAGTAAGCTCGATCTTTATCATAAAATTTTGATTTCTGTTGAGGATTTCTGGGAGGGTTGTCGTATATGATATGGATGACTTCCCGTGAATCAGGCTTGGAGATTTCTGCCGTGGGTACGAACGATGACTCTGAAGTAGATGGTGGGGGTTTGGATTGTACAATTGGCTGACTTTCAGTAGTTGCGCCAACGGAGTCTGGTTCTTGAACTTGCTGGTGTAACCTTCTAAAAAAATTAATTTTGTGTGCATCATCACTTGTATGGTGGTATGGTCTTTTAAGTTGTCATTTATCGACTCATATCATTTTGTGAACAGAGCCAGGGCAATTGTTACTGCTGACATGATGGATAGAATATCCAGCATTTTTTTGAGGGGGACTCATTAGGCGTTCCAGTTTGTTGTGTGTCTCTTTTAGACGATGGGGTTTTTACATAGCTTTCGTTGAGCAGCCATCGGGCTGGGGGTCAGTTTGAAAAGTCTACTGAACCACACCGTTCCCGGTCCAGGCTTTGCTTTCTGTTGGATGTTTCGGTTGAGTCTCCGGCATGGGAGTGTCATCTTAACGGCCTTTTTTCAGTGATGTTTAGCAATTTTTCTTGCTTTTTTTTTTTCCCGGGGCGTCTGCATGATTGTGATCTCTTTGTCCATGGCCTTTTATTGAGGTCCAGGTGATGGTGTAAGCGTTGTTTGATCAAAGTTTACCAACTGGGCCACCTGTTTTTCCTATAACTTGTCAGCAAATATAGGAGGTTTTTTTCCCATTTGCGGTGCACACTGTAGAGGCATTGTTAGGTCCTGTCGCTCCTCCCCTTCGATAGAATAGTGTTGAGTAACAGATTTTGGGGTTTCTGTGACCCGTGTAGCCAGGGACAGTATGTTCTCCACAGATTGTAGCAGGGGAGGTGGACTGTTGGCTTTGGTCTTAGGCGCTTGTGGCAACAGGTCTGCTCTTTGCAGGTTCTGATGCTACTTGCAAGAATCGAGTTCTTTAGGTGGCAGCTCTGGTGCGGAATCCCTTTTTATGAACTTTTGTGGAGGTTGGCAAATCATAACAGCTTCTAGAATTTCTGCATCTGTGAGGTCTTCTTGCAGGCCCGGGGCCTGCGGTGAAAAAGCGTTGAAGAAGTCAGTTACTAAACTTGCCGCTGATGGTTTATTTGATTCCGGTTTCCAAGTTTTTTTATTTGGTTTAACCCAGAATTTTTTGGATGTCATTACCGTCTGGGTTGTGGTCGCATTTTGTTGTTGATTTAATTTTTTTTTTCTGCTTGGGTTGTCGTTTTTTTCCTTTTTCAGGTGAAGAAGTCTGGCTCCAATGACGTTTTTTGGGTTGCAAATTTTGAGCACTTTGGGTTTCCTCTGAAAGGTGTTGGTCTAATGAGTCTAATCTATTTAAGGCAGGAGGTTGCTTCCCATTTGTGTCTACTTGTGGTGAAGAAGGAACCCCAACTAGAGGTGGCAGTCCTTTTTGGGTCAGTCCCGAATGGACTTGGGTGACAGTTTGTATCTGAATATAATGGGAGCTTGAACTTACATCAGTTTGATTGGTCGTGCTTATGGTAATTTCCTCAGTGTTTTTTTTCTCATAGATGTTTTCATCTTGAAGTACTGAGGCTGGCGATTGAAGTGAAGCTGAAGAGGAGAGGGGTCGTAGTTTTGCCTCGGCATCCCTGCTCCACCCTCTGTTTGCCTGAGGGAGCCTCAATGGCTTTGTTAGTGCCCACCTCCGCAGCGTCCTGCGGTAGCGCTCCAGCCTCCTGGTTTCCCAGGTCCGCCCCTCTCTGCTCACGGTCCTCGGTCCTCCCTCCGGAGGAAATTGGGAGCCAGGGTGGAGGGGAATCAGCGAGTGAGTCAGCAGGGGCAGAGTGAAAGATGAGAATTTCGGTCCTCACTGTCTGCAGGCAATCGCTCTCATCAGGTCCAGAGGCTGTTTTTGTGTCATGAGCGGTGGTTGACTCTTCGTCTCTTTGATGCAGGGTTGACAAGACCTTTGAGGGAAAACGGTTGTTATGCTGCTGTTTGTTGTGTAGGGTGTGAGGACACGCACTTCGAAGCAGGCAGCCTTCTTCTTTGCCCGCAATTTCGTTTTTGTTTCCAAGGTCCGCAAAGTTTGGAGAGGCTACAACCATGGCAGCCATGGCTGCAAGGACTGCAAAGGCTGCACACTCGAGACCACACTCTGTGGCCCGCTCCACGGTGTGGTGTAGGTTATGTAGAAAGCTGCTCTGCCTCCAGCAGAAATGGAAACAGGGAAAAGACTGCAGACTGCAAAGACTGCACACTCGAGACCACACTCCGCGGCCCGCTCTGAGGTGTGGTGTAGGTTATGTAGAAAGCTTCTCTTCCTCCAGAAGCATTGGAAACAGGGAAAAGACTGCAGACTGCAAAGACTGCACACTCGAGACCACACTCCACAATCCTTTTATATCCCATCATCAACACCTCATTTTGCAAAGACATCTTACTCACACACTGAAAACTGTCCAGATGTTTCTCCTGCAAACGAAGCTCACACTTGATCCCCACAATCTAAAAATGTTTTGTCCTATCACCCATAAATATACATATCATTGTGAAGTTCATTGTGAAGACAATAATTTGTCAACTGTGTGAAATGATCACCCCACAAAAAATCACTTCTACATTACCAATCTAGCTTCCAACACAGAAACAAACACTGATCCCTGCATCTTGTTAACAATATGCTCCTTATCATTGGACAAGGATACCCCTATCTTGTGATGCTAACTGGCCTCTATGCTCCTTTCAGCATGATCAAGACAGCACGCTGATCAACATACTTTGTATTCAAATTTGATTCAATTCCTCAGAATAGGTATTCTGCCTTCTATCTCTAGAAAGATCAAACAAAAAACCTTTTTGCTTCATAGTCTCTTTAAACCAAACCTATCATGTAGTAGGTACAATATCATACACTTGAATTGACATTTTGCAAATATATATTTCATGTAATTTATCTATCTTATTATTTTCTCTTTGGTGCATATATATTCAAAAATCAGTGTATAAAGGCTTTTGATAAAAAAAACAAACATACATTAAAAAAAAGAATGGATAAAGTAATTATAGAAAATTATTATCATGGAACTCATTTTCGAATCTTCAATTTCCAAATGTATGTACAATTATTGTGATAAAGCTCATGCATCTCACATAGCTTGTCTCATTTGAGTCAGAGTTGAAGAAAGTCCTGCATAGCGGTTCTGATTAATTCCAAAAAGCCTCATTACAAAGGGAAGACAACTTTCCGACTAGTATTCTCTGTATTTGTCACAATCCAACGATATGTGTGGTATGTAACAGGTTTTGTATTGTGTCCTCCTAGTTTGCATGCCCCAAGCAAGTACAATTCACATGGTGGCCCTTTGGTACATGCTATTAAAATAATATAATCGTGATACAAATGAGCTATGCATGGCAAAGGCAGGGAAAATGTATCCAACATTGCTAATTAACGGTTCCAACTGGTATGCATGTGTATTCAAATCTACAGTGTCATTTTTTGAAATCATTATTTGCTGCTTGCATGAACACTTCATGATTTATATGTGTAACAGGGAAGCCAGTTGTCCACATGCCATGTGAATCTCACAAGAAACTCAAAGCCTCACTTAAACCTTGTCTCAGAATATGGGTGATGTTGTGTGTGGCTTTCAAAAAGAAAGCTCACTGTTGTCCTGAAGGCAGATAGAATGGGGGAAAAGACAACCAGCAGGTCCTGTTTTCCATCACAGTTAGACCACTCTCATTAAACCAGACTCAAAATATTGGACAGAATGATAACCGTCGCATTGCCAAAAAAAACTCCTGATTCAACTGGTAGACATTTTTGTAAAGAAATTGATGAACTTCCTAAAATCCTATCCAGATAGGACTTTATTTGTTATTAAAATATCCACAGATTTGAATGTTTGCTAGCTCAAAACTATGATGGGATTTTCTATTTGTATACAAATCAGATGGCCCAATTTGCAGAAGGTCTTTTAGTACATCATTTATAAATCTTGGCATTTTCAGAATAACAACTAAATAAGGGGACCATTGTCTGAAACCAAGAAAGAAGATGTGTGAAATCAAACGTTTAACATGTATAATGTAATGTTTTTGAATGACAGCCTACTGCATCAATCTTTTTTGTTTAGAAGAATGTGTTTTGTGTGTTAGCTAGAAACAAAACTCCAATTATACTTGGTAGGTAAATTCAAGGCAGAAAAATGGTTGAACCTCATACAAAGATGCCTTTGGGTGTGACTCCATTTACTTCTGATACTAACCCAAACTTACTGTGGAAATATAATATTTTCTAGATACAGTAGTAAACACTTCTAAATGGGCCATTTTCCTGACAGTTTTTTCTCCCTTCATTTTTGTCTATCAAGTCTGAACCCTTTCCTGAAGCCACTCTGCTGGCTCTTGATTGGGAAACAGAATAGTCACACAGGTAGAAACACTACCCATCACCAATCAGGACATACAAGATTCCATGTACAAGAATATCCACCACACCCAAAGGAAATATCTTTATATTGATCATTGCAAACAGCCCTTTTTAGTGAACAGTGTTCCATCTCAAAGCGTAGGAACATCTGTGCTTATTAACCATCTGCTGCAGGTCCACTGGGATGATGTGGAAGATGACTACCGAAAATGACATCAGCACTACAAAATACATATGCATGTGCCTCATGCATTACATCATAGAAAATCAGCACCTCCTCCAGCAAGTCCATCCACCAGTGGGAACTTCAACTTCAGCAGTTGCTGCTTCAATTCCACCTCTTGCTATACTACCGGCACCTAACTTATCTGTTATGAAGGTAATGTATCCCATTTGCGACAATTGGGTTGCCACTGAAGGTGTCACAACAGAAGATTGACAGAGGAGTATAGCTACCTTAACACTAATTCTCTTTTCCCTTAACAAGTTATTTGTTTAATTATTTTTCATCCACTCCTACTTTTTGAATACGGGTTAGACTTTCAATACAGTTAACTGAACGACTTCTTCAGTACCCAAAGAGCACCTGAGCTACTTGACATCCTATCAGCACCTGCCCTCCATACAACATGTAAAGACTCAATCAGAAAATATATGCAAAGATTTAAACTATCTTTCAACAGATACTTAAATAAAGCATCTGCAAGAAAGTAAAACAATAAAAAAGTAACTAAGATAAACCAGCAAAACACCATCAATTGCATTACCTCACAGAAAAATGAAAACAGCTACAGACACTTCATAGTGAATGTGCATTCAACTTTACAACAAATACAATCAAATAAACCTTTAACCTCACTAACATGCAGACAAAAAACGAACTACATTTAAATATGTAAATATTTACTGACACTGTGGGCATCATTACAAGTTATGCAGTCCGGAAATAAGGGTGTTAGGAAGAAACATACCAGCACTCTTTTTGGACTGCCAAACTACGAGTCTGCCGGCAGGGGCACTGTGCTCCCGGAAGGCCTGACCTGCCGGGAGTTCAGGCTTCTGCTGGCAGTGTTGTTACTGAAGCACCGCCAATAGTGCCAGTGCTTAAGTGTCCCCATTCTCTGGGACTCCACAGGGATGGGGATTTACCGTTCCACCTCTGCATATGATATCCTGGTTGCACTGGAATGTCAGGCAGCCAAAATGGTGTTAGGGGGTCGGTGGTAGCCCACCACCTACTTGCATGTTCTACCGTCAAACTCATAATGAGGCCCACTTACTTTCACATCAGGCACCTTCTCAGCATGTGTACACAGTGAGTTCAACAATCAAAGGGACCAAATTGCACATAATGGTGGCTTTATACTTTCCAAAAAACAAAACCACAAAAAGAGGACTATAATAAGCAAAACACCAAAATGGCGGACACATTTTGACTGTATCCTATCACAGACAAGTACAGAATTACAACAGTAACATCAACCAATTACAACCACTGAAACAAACATATCATACATACCCTACTCTTACAAACCACTGTAAATTCAACTATGAGTCATTTTCCTATTTTCCTGGAAACAGAGGAAGACTGCAGATATCATGGCTGGTTTTAAAACTTTGTGGCTGATTGGCTATTTTGGTTACTGGCTTTTTGTGTGGAACCTAATATTAACATGGACCTAGGTTTGTGTGATTTTACAATTAAAATAGTTTGGATTGCGGGAAATGCATTGGTATCAGGTATTTCCAAAATTGTTCAGTCTGAGAAGTACAGGCAGCCAGACATGGAGAGGATGATTGGGTAATGTACGACGTGTGTCCCTTGTTTTGGTGATGAAACAAGACTTGGAAAAACTAATGGAACTTTTTCCTCACACCATCTTTATCTTTTCCAATCTGACTAAGAGGCAAAAATGGAGATGGACCACCAGATGTAATGGTAAAATTGAAAAATTGCAGTGAAATGTTAATAAGGTAGTTGCAGCATTCATTAGAGAACACAACTAATTATGAATTTCAAACAACATACAGTGTTACATGACCAATTTGTATAGACGTGACAGAGTACATCTGACCGATGAAGGAAATGCAGTGTTTCTTCATAACATCAAACCAGTACTCCAAATGTGCTAAAATACTACACATAGTGTACCCCAAAACAGTCTTTTTAAGGACTACTTATCACATATAAAAACAGAAATACATTGTAATAACATCCAAACACTTTTTTTTTAAACATCATTGGTTATAGCCATGGCTACACCAATGCCTCATGATGAAATCCACGTGTGCGGAATTGATGAATCAGGGCACACACTACGGCATGTGGGTACATACGTCATAAAGCTGTGTCAACAAATGAATCCAATATGGCCGATGTTAGCATAGGCGCGGCTACAAAATTCAGTGCACTATTGGGTTATTTTAGAGCCGCGAACAATAACCAGCACCCCATGTCAAAGTTATTCATTTAAGTTATTGCTGTTAGTCCTTGTCCATATACAGATGTTCACTTTTACTACAAGAACTTTTAGCTAATTACACCTTATTGTCCCATACTTATTTACCTGCTTTTTTCCTAAAACTCTGTCCCTTGTCTTGTGATTTGTTGTCTTATCAATTCTTTGTTTTAATGTATTGTTTTCTTTTTTTAACATTTTCAATTTTGTGTCTTTGTCCTTTGTGTTTTGTCATTTCTCTTTTTTAACATTTTCCTCCCTTCCAGACTATTAACATCATGTCTGGCAGAAGTGACAGCACTGACAATGACTTTGTAAGGGTGCCAACACCATCATTAACCATCAACATCATGAAAGTAGCTCTCTCGCATGAACAAAACTTCTGCATGTTGGAAATGCTTCCTGGTTAAGGAGCACCATTCCTTGAAGGAGGTAGAGGAGGTACAGTGCACCTTTTCCAATAAGCTTCTGTGACGAGAACCACTGCACGTCACTGCACATAGCTTGGACACTTCTTTCCATTGGTATGACATGCATCATGAGTATAGAAAAGCCAATGAACACCAAAAGGAGAAAATGCATGGGACTTGTTCACTTCAACATCATACTTCTACAGCTGTATCTACATATTCAGCACCTCCTTCGACATCACTTGCAACTACCACTTCTTCTACAACGCCTTGAAGTTCAGCTCCAGCTACCACCTCTCAATGCACAATTTCTTCAGGTGAACCCCAACACCCACACTATCTTATTTTACTGCCACCTAATCTTGCAGAATATAAAGTTCTTTACAAAATATGCCACAACTGGGTTGCCCCGGGAGGTGTCACACTAGCCCATTGGGAAATGAGTCTCTCCCAACATCAGGTGCATTGCCATGGCTAGTTTCTATTTTTAAAGTGGCAATTTATTCACCCATTCATACAAACAAATATCAAATAAAACAAAAACACCAAAACATATATGTTCCCATTTTGTTCAATCCCGTTGTTATATGTTTCATACTTCATGTTCCTCCTTTCCCACTGCCACCCTTCTCCTTCCTGTCCCCCAAAATAGTCCTTTTCACAACCACCATCTAAGTTACCAAAATAGACAAAATGAAACACAAACAGCAGTATTTATTTATTTATTTATTTGTATATGACGACAAACGTCCACGGGTATCGGGGCACCAGATAACATCAACACAAAGAGACATGAAAAAGACAGGACAATGATCAGGGGAGTTAAATCAGGTCATGGATAATATTACTTAAAAAGAAAGGTTTTTAGCTCTCGTCAGTCGTGTTGTGTTTTGTTCATTTCTCAGGGACAGGAGAAGAGAGTGCCAAAGTGTAACGCTCACCTGGTATCCACGGGGACGTCGCACAGCCTGTTCTGACCTCTTACGACCTCGACCCCTTCCCTGGAGGCTACTCGACTGGGCCTGAAACACAAGTTTGGTAGAGTTTAAGTCCCTATTGTCTCTGTGTGCTTGAACCCCTTCTTCCCGGGGTCTAACCCTTCTCTTTGATCCACAGCTCACCTTGTTTTCTTGGATAGTGTGCTCTCCGTCCTGCTTTCAGCACAGGGACACGTTGATTGATGCAGGCTCGTTGCTGCCTGCTTACTTCACTGGCAAGAGTCCGACAGGTAAGTATAACGAGTCTTTTGAACAGTTCTCTAACTTCGTTCCTTTCCTTCCTTAGATGATGCCTGGGTATGGCGGCGTGCCGCTGAGATGAGTAACGCTGAAGGTGAGTAAGAGCGCGATGCACCCCTTTCGTATTTGCATTGAACTGAGTTCTTTTTCTTTGTATTTTAGGTGCCGCGACGTTTTCAGCGTGGATGCCGGTTATGAAGAACAAATGCAGTGGGTAAGCGCGGTATGCGGCGCCTCTAGATGTTTCCACGCTAACATGGAGTGACTTTTCCCTCTTGCAGATGGATGAGAAGTTCCGGAGACAGAGTTCCCCCAGAGTGGCAGGGATTCAGGTAAGCATTTGAAGCTCGTAACAGTATTTAAAAATACGCGAAGATTTGCAGAATGCTTACTAATGCATTATTTCTGTTCTTTTCCCTTTTCCTTAGGAAGCGCTGTGCCGGGATGGGAATGACACTGCCGAAGATGCCCGCAGAACAGAAGGAGCAATGAATGATGGGCAGAAGCGCCGCAAGGTAAGGATGTTCCTAACAGTGTTCTTGTTCTTGCAGGAGCTGAGCGCAGAAGAAAGATGCAGGTCTACTGGAGACCGATCCAAACACGGTGAGTGTCACACTGCAGGTGCAAAAAATGCAAAGCATGTTTCTCAGCCTGTGTGTGGCTTAAATAGTCTCTGGGTATCCCAGGTGTCTCTGGGCTGAACCACACCCAAAAGACTAGACTGCACATGCAGTTCTGGGAACCGAAATATGTGGGGGCATCCATCTTATCCCCATCAATGCACTACAAGTCCAATCCCCAATGTTATCCTATCGGAGTGAGTGAGTCTGGTGCCACAAGCGCCAAGTCTGACTCCAAGTGGGTCTTTGGAGGGATGGAGAGGCTTTTGAGGGCAATGGAGGGGATTGTGGCCTGGCTCCAGCCTGACATCTTGGAGGGCTGGGGACATGAGGGGCAGGAATCATGACACAAAGTTTGGCTGATAGCACTGGGAACGATCTTCCCAGTCCATTAGCCAGCTTGAAGCTTGGGTTATTAATCAATGCTAGAGTATATGAGCAAGGACTATATCTAGGCTTGTAAGGAGCCACTGTGTTTTGAAGGTACACTGGCAGCATCCCATTGAAACATCTATGGATGGCCACAGCACACTTGAAGTTCACCCTTGCAGTTACCGGGAGCCAGTGTAGGTCTTGTCGACTGCTGGAGATATGTTCTCATTGTTATATAATTTTGGTAATACTAACAGCATTATTCTGTGTGATTTGCAGTTTTTGCAAACATTTCTTGTTAGCTCCTCTCAGTAAGGGATTACAGTAGTCGCTCTTCGATAGTATTATGGCCCATGCTATTGACGTACATTTGGGTTCAGAAAGGAAGGGACAGATATTTTTCAACAGAGGTAGTAGGAGCAGTTTTTAACCACATGGTTGACATGGGTTTCCGAACTAAGTGAAGACTCCAATTGAATGTCTAATGTTTTCCCCTTCTCAGATACCAGGATGTCACAGTGTTGGATTGAAAAAGATAGGTATATGATATGATATGGCATTTATAACACGACTATATACAAGTGTTTCAAGGTGCGACGAGGCACGGGAGGGGAACATAGGGAAGACAGAGACAATGATCTTACTAGGCCAAGTGACATTGAGATTGCGGGAATGGGGAATGGGGAAAAGTGTGATGGGAAAGTGGGAGGGGAAGTGCAGTACATAGGATAAATAAACAGTAAATAAATAAAAACAATAAATAAGAATAAGTGAAAAGTGCGGCTAGCTGGTGGCGAGTGCAAGGGTAAGTGCAGACATCAGGTGTCAAGTGCTGGTAACGGGCAGTAGGGATACAGAAATAACCCCAGAGTGCTAGGGTTGTCACGGGGGCAGTGCAGGTGTGCAACTGGCCGGGAGGGGACCTTGGAGCGAGAAAAAAGGCTAGCCAGGTGACCGGAGCAGTTTCAGCCAGGAATTCAGCAGGGGAGAAAATGAGAGAAAACAGAAGCAAAGAGGAAGGTCTTGAGGTGCTTCCAGAAGCGGAGATGGTTTTCCTCAATTTTCAGAGAAGCAGGGAGGCTGTTCCAGAGGGAATCCAGGGAGGCTGTTCCAGAGAGAATCCCTAGCCGAAGAAAGAGATTTACCACCAACTCATTGCTTGGATAAGCGACTGACCCTGAGGGAATTGGAGGCGGATAAGCAAAGAGCTTGAGAAGGAAGATATTTAGGAAGAGAGAGTTGAAGGTATTGCGGCCCCAGGTCCCAGAAGGGCTTTTGAACTTAATCCTTGCAGGCACTGGGAGCGAGTGCAGAGATTTCAGTCCTTGAGAGAGACGACATCTGTGCTTGAGGGCAGGGACAAGACTCACAGTCCTGTTTTGGTTGAGTTGCAGAGGGCGGAGAGTAGAGGTAGGCAGATTTAGAAAGAGGCTGTTGTAATAGTCCAGCCTAGAGAGAACCAGAGCTCTGGAGACAGTGAGCATCTGGGGAAAGGAGAGGAATGGAAGAATACCTCTGAGGAGGTTCAGCGGTTAGTGTGACTTCTTAGAGACATTAGGGATGTGAGGAGAGAAGGAGAGTGTGGAGTTGAAGATGACCCTGAGGTTTTTAGCCTCACAGGTGGCAGCAGGAAGAGGGCCAAGACAGGCCAGCTAGACAGTGACAGGAAAGGAGTGAGTGGTTGTGGCAATGAGGAGAATTTCAGTCTCACTGGTATTAAGGCAGAGAACATTGGCGGCACACCACTCCTGGATAGCAGACAGACAGTCAGAGAGGAGAGAAGGAGATGAGGTGGCTGAAGGGAGCCTGAAACTGAGTTGGGTGTCATCTGCATAGCACTGAAAGTTGGGGCAGAGAGCAGCCATGTGGTGAGAAAGAAGTGCCAGGTATTGGTTGATCAGCCAGGGAGAAAGATTAGACCCCTGAGGAACACCACAGGTAGAGATAGAGATAGAGGAGAGGAAGGGTCGATCGGAGAGGAAAGAAGTCACCCAAGCCAGGGCCTGATTGTTGATACCCAGGTTATCATGCAGACGGTTGAGCAGGATGGCATGGTTAACCGTGTCAAAGGCAGAAGCGAGATCAAGTAAGATGAAGACACAGGGGGTGTTGAAATCAAGATTGGAGAGCAGGTCTTCACAGATGTTCAGGAGAGGAGTTTCCATGCTTCTGGCAGCTCTGAAGCCAGACTGATGGTCATGGAGACAACCAACAGATTCTGTGTGAAGATTATGCTAGGTTATGGGCACCTTTTCCAGGAGTTTGCCCAGAAAAGGAGTAATGGAGATTTGGCGATAGTTAGCCGGGCAGGACGGGTCGGCATAGGGTTTCTTAAGAAGAGGGAGCACAAGGCAGTGCTTCAGGGGGAAGGAAAGACTCCAGTGCTGAAGGAGTGGTTGCAGAGGTCAACAAGAGCAAGAGCCAGGGTATCAATGTGGTCCTTGACGGTTTTGGAGGAACAAGGGTGAACCTGTTTTGACAAGACTTTCATAGATCAGATTTGTCTAGAATCCTCGTCTGGGGTGAACAAGGGAAAGGCAGAGAAGGAGGGAGGAGTGGAAGCCAAAGAATGGCCAGAGGAAGAGCAGGGAATAGAGGGAGGAGGGGGTCAGGAAGAGAGAGAGGAAAGGATGTCCTGAGTTTTAGAGATGAAATGAGAAGCCAGAGCCATGCAGAGGGTCTGGGAGGGGACAGGAGGGATATAGACTGCAGCAGGATTGGCCAGTTCCTTGCAGATTTAAAAGAAATTGTCTGAGTTGGTAAATACCGCAGACACGCAGGCTTGGATGTGAGCTCTCTTCTTGGTGCGGACAAAGAGCCGGCGGTTGGCAAGTTTGTCAGAGGATGTACCGGAAGCTTGCCATTTCCTCTCAACCACCCTCAACTTGCATTTGAGGGTGACAAGGTCTGAGTCATACCAAGAGTTGCACTTAGCTTTGGGCTTCAAGCAGATCCTCATGACAGGGACAAGAACATCAAAAGTATCAGATAAAGCAGAGTGGAGCATGGAAAGGGCTGTGTCAGGGTTTGAGTTTAAGCCTTGACTGAGATGAACCAAAAACTGTTCGTTCTTGTTCCCATTTAGAAACATCCATTTAAAATTCCTCGAGGTTTCAATCTGGGAGTAGGTGTGTTCCATGTTTGTAGTATTAAGCTCATAATTCCCAGAGAGTTGCAGGACTAGCTCGGTGTCATGAGTGTAGTTGGTACAAAAAGACACCATTGTCCTCCAGGAGGCTACACAGGCTACACAGAGGTCTTATGTACAAATTGAGGAGCAGCAGGGACAAACAGGCTCCCTGAGGAACGCTGCAGTTAATAGGGCCATGGGGGGGTAGTGTCACCCCCAGCAAATCCTAGAAATATGGTGCAGCAGAAAGGCCTGTATCCAGTTGATAGCTTCCTGGCTGCAAAGTCCTATTTACATCAGGGTATGGAGGAGGAGCACATGATCTAGTAAGTCAAAAGCTACTGATAAATCTGATAGCACCAAAAGACCTGCTTTACCACTGTCTTTAATTCCTAGCATGTAAGAGCTGTCTCTGCACTGTGGTGTCGTCTACAGCCAGATTGTCTGAAATTGTACAATGTTGGAAGATTCAACAAATGCTTAAAGTTATTGTTGTCATTAGGATCAAGCCTTTACCAATGGTCTTACAGTGACAGCCTTGTTAGAGTCTGGAACTGGTCATTGCTAAACAAAGAATTGATAAATCTCAGAAAGAAAGGAACACACCTGTCTTTGTTCTCCAAAACAAGCTTAGGTGGAAGGACATTTTCTGGACAGGCAGAGGGGCATTAGAAAGTAAAGATGTTAATCATGTCCGAAGTACTGACAGGTGAACATTTAAATTTAGGTGGACATTCACATGGAAGTGGGGATACTGTCTGCAGAGAGACCAGTGTATTTTGGCCAAATAACACGTCTTATGTGATCTATTTTATGCAATCTGTGTTATTGAAATGTATGTTTGAAGTTTTCATGGTAGCCAAACACATTTTTCAGTGTAACCCCGGCTATAGATCATTGACTTTTTTAACGCCGCAGTTACAAGATGTTGGTTACAAGAGTAAGCTACATAGGATTTTATACATATGTGCACATATTTATGTAATAGATAGTCCTTAAAAAACTCTTCTGGGTTCACAGAGTGTACTATTTCAGCACATTAAAGCATAATTACTGTGGTTAAAGACAATTGCATCCGCCGCTCCGGCCTCCAGTCATTGCTGTGGTTGGCTGCACCTACAAAGCTGAGCATCCCATTGGGCAATATGGTAGCCACGGTTATAGATCTATATCGAAAAAATATGTTAACATACCTATATATTTGTAAAGTGGCGGTAAGGGTTTACCGCCTTACTACGAGGTCCCTTTGCGGGTTGGGGAATTTAACGCCTGCTTTTTGCAGGCGTTAAAAACCAACCCGCAAAGGGACCAGGGAGCTAATTACGGTACTGCAATTTGCTGTACCGTAATTAGCACCTTCCCCATTCCCATAGAACCCTATGGGGCAAAAATGGGAATGGGGAAGGGCAATGGTGGACGGGGGAATTACCGCCCCACCAACCTTGGAATAGGGCGGTAATTCCCCTTTCCACCAAGGCGGTGGCAGTATTTTACCGGCATGAACCATGGCGCTATTAGCGCCATGGTTCACCGCCATCCGTGTAATGAGGCCCAATGACATTAAAGAGGTGGGATTGTGGTTAATTTCCGTTTTAGAGGAGATATGAGTATATTCACTACATATAGAAAAGGGAAGATACAGTAATATCCTTCTATCTGTATGAAAAGAAAACATAATTAGTTAAATAACACACACACTTTAAGAAAAACACTTAATTATTCACTTATTTTGACTCTCATATCTCATACGTACTGCATAACATGCACTATACGATAAGATACAACATTGGTTCATGCAACACTGTTGTCTCTTCACACATAGTAATCATTGGGAAATAATCCAAGGTGGATTAAACAAATCCATACACTAACGCACCTGCCAGCACTAATAACAACTGATAGCAGTGGTAATTTAACCAACACATAACACCCCAAATAAACCTTTAAGTATTTAATATTTACTTGATACTTACTTCCACAACAGCCACAACTCAGCATACTGTACATTGTGAATTCTGCAATCAAAATGAGAATACTGCACAAAATAGTGTTTTTTATGCTAACCAAAAGCAATAACACAAAAAGAAGACTGTAGAAAAAGCAAATTACTCAAATAGCCAACACATTTTCCCACCAAGCGATCTCAAACAAGTACACAAATACAATAGTAACAACCAATAACAAATGGCCACCATCTTGTACCCACGGCTGTTCAACGAGGTACTAAAACTCCACTTTTTTTACTAACCCAAAAACAAACCTTGTCAACCTTTAAAACTTCAAATGATACAGGGGTACATCTAAGGAGATCAAATAATAAATATAAGAGAAATTGTGTGCTCTAATATCCTATAACAATATGATTATTGCACAGAAAATGTATGGTTCGGTAGAAGTGGCTATTACTGTAGCTGCGTCTAGCAGAGCAACCAATGGAAAGATGATATCCATTAACGCACATACAACTGTTCCACCTGTACACGTGGTTATAGAAACACCCAACAGGGTTCATTTGTGGGTAGCAGGGATATCCAAAAACATGATGTAAATACATTGGTCTTTGTACTCCCAAACAACAACTGATTTCCCGTAACATGATCATCAGCTACTCCAGAGCCCCTACTAACTTCCAATATCCCAGCAGCTCTTTCTCATTCCCCCATAACACTCAATCTTTTTATGATGCAGTTTTCCTCAAAATGCCGGGTAGCCGTGGCATGGCAACAAATACACAATGTCCTATTTGTTTATATGTAGCCGCAGCAACACATGGGGCCTCATCAGGCGGAATGGGTTAATGGGGGCCGCTAATGGAAGCAGACCCTTTATTCCCATTCTGCCTGATTACAAGGTCCCCTCGCAGGACCCGTAAAACCAGGCGTCGTTACCGGGTCCTGCGAGGGGACCAGGGCGCTAACAATGGGCCGGTCGTAATCGGCCCGTTGTTAGCTCACTGCACCCATTCCCATTGAGCCCTATGGGGGCTCGAATGGGAGTGGGGAAGGTCCGGGCCTGGGTTGCCTGAGGGAGGAATTACTGGGCCCTCCTAATGCGGAATGGCCCGGTAATTCCCCATTCAGGGAACCCCGACCCGGACCTTGTTTTGGAAGCAGCCATGCTGCCAATAGCGGCATGGCTACCGCCAAAGCCGTAATGAGGCCCATGGTCCCATACACAGCCATGGGTAAAGACACCTTGCAGTGACAGGCCCCACTCTAGCTTTGGCTATGCACCATTGTCATTGCTGTGATTAGGCCTGCCTCAAATTTCACTGTGTGATTGGTTGCTATGATAGCCATGACTACCAATTATTTTTTTATATATATTTTCGTATATATACATGTATATGCACATATACAGTACTCCTTGTAAAGTACATTTTAAAATATATAGACTGCAAAACAGGATGGAACTATAGTGCACTATCTAAGGGAGGCATGGTATCACAAGTATGACACTGACACAAGTGTTTCAAGTTTCGAAAGCTTTATTAACTTTCAGGGTTTGGAAAAACTCCTATTCTGCCCTATAGCTAAGATAGGAGTAGTTGATACCATCAATAAAGAAAACCAAGTCCTAGTCAGTGTTTGTCAAATCCAAATGGCCTATACTAACATAACCTAATGCATGCCCTATCTCTTATACAGAAATTGTGTAAAGGGGAATGTGTATACAAAGAAACGTTAGCGTTACAACATAAAGGATCAAGATGGCTGAGTCAGCTCTCCTCCCCACGTTGGACAGCATGGAGTAAGGCGGGATGACACACTCTGGCTCAGGCTATCAACAAAAGGCAGTTCAAAACGTGAGTTGAGGCCCACTTGGCCTTCCACGTTAATATCACTTATTCCAGCTGTCAAAGGTTCACAATTCTCAAACCTCAGAACCTCACAGTTCTTACACCTCTCAAAGCATCAATAGTTCACGTGGGTCTCAGTCAGTCGGACATTTCAACCAAAAAGTGCCTAATTCAACATACATCTCCCTCAGGCAGGTTCGGATCTCGCAATCGCTAACTTATTTCACATTTCTGGTCTCCCTCAGCCAGACTCTGACCTTTCACTGATGTCGAAGACTTTCAAATGTGCAAGGTTTTTACTTTAGACCTCCGTAGGATCACTTTGACTTTCACTTCAGCTCTCTCTTTATGTTATTTGCCCCAGTGTCTCTTGGTCTTAGTAGTTCCATACCATAAGCACAAAAGTTCAAAGAAATCTTTCTCTTAAAGCATTCACTTTTTCACTGCCCCTTTCGCCGGGGTTAATCTTGACCATTACGCATTTCAGAGTTTGTTCACTTCTCTGCTTCATAACAAAACATTTCACATTTTGCAGAGACTTTCGAGTAGGCTACTTCCTTTTGCCGGACCACTCCGCTTCTCTGTATCACTGGCTTCACAGTTATCAGCCACTTAAAAGTTAATCACTGGTTACCTTTCTTTCGCGTCTCATCAGCATGTGTGCAACCTTCACTTGTGAGATACACTCTTGCGGCTTTAATCTTTTCTTGACACAAACCAGACTTTCATGTGTTTCACTAACTCACTGGTTGTGTGCGTTCCTTCCTTGTCTCTGCAGCTTTGATTCCCGAGTCAAGGTTAATACCACAGTCTTTGCATTTCCTCCCCAACTCTGTTGTTCTCCCTGGTGGGTCACTGGCGTCCTTAGAACACAATGCAGATTTCTCCTTGTCTGCGATTTGGCTTTCTCAGCATCTCTTTCACGGCTTCCCAGGGGCAACAACCTTCTGCAAGCAGGGAACTTCAGGGTTTCACTACCGTTTTCTCTAGTCCCTCGATCGGTTATCCTTCCAGTGGGTTTACCTTCGCCCCAAAAGATCTGCTTCTTCTTGTGTCCCACCTTGCTCAGAGTTTGTCTCTATGATCCGCCTTTTATCCGTGTGGGGTGAGCTAACGGGGTATCAGATGAGTATGATTATAGTCAAGCTCTTGACTTTGCCTGACCTGATTAGCGGGACATGTCCATTGAGATATGTAAGAGTTAGCCTTTCTACCCTCAGTTGCCCTCATCCTCGGCCCAGTGTTTGTGCAGAAAAGGGGGGGTTGAGATGTTGGTGAATCCTATCAAATAGGATGGTGTATGGGTACGAGAAAGGGGGGAATACTGTGTCTCACCATTGGTTGCCTCATACCCACTCCCCGAAGACCCCCCACCCAGGTGATCCTCCCGCAATGGCCCACCTCCAGGGTCAGGATCCAAAGGCAATGGTTGTGCCCTGGCGACCTGAGAGAGAGATCTCCGGGGACTAGAAAGTGAGACACCCTTTGGTTTCTCATAACTACCAATAATACATTCCATGACAACAGCATAAAAAGGTTTCAATAATGTACAGATAACCTGAATACAATTTCAAACAATATACATCAAATGTAGATTATATATATTAGTCAGAATTAGGTAAAGCTCAGTAGATGTAATATTAGATATGGACTATTAATATATAGTATTAAAAAATGCCATCTTCTCTTCTGCCTGTAATTTTACTTTGTTATTTTTGTCTTCCAAGTATTTCCATTTTAATTTACAGACTCCTTTTAATATTGTGGTTTTGTTACTGTTTTCTTTTTTTTTCTTCCCATTATCACATTTAGGAAGTCTGGAAACACACTTCCAAAATAGATAAGACTACCAAATACCTACTGTATCACTGACCATGACCTTTTGCCATGGCCATAGATTTTTCACCCCTGATGTCATTATACCTATAAAAAATGTTTTTAAACGAAATAAAACACAAACACCCCAAAATCTATACCCTCCGGTATAGAACTACACACACCTCTGGATTTTTGTAGTCCTGTAACCGCGGTTATTGAGAAAAATATCCCTCCCTGACACCCAAGACCAAACCAAGCGCCCCCGCTAACTGACAGCTGGCCTCACTACTCACAAGGTCTTCCCACCCCCCCATCCTCTCCCATTGGCCCCTTGACACACGCTGTTTCCATGAAGCACTTTCATTTGAAATGTCGGCTATTCATGGCTACAGCCAAGACTACTGAAAGCTTTGTCTTGCACACTAAGTTCCTGGACCTCCTCCAACTCCCAAATTAGACTTAGTGTCCTCCAGCCATCTCCCCGCCTCTTGACTAATGTCATTTGCAATTATGTTTCCCTGCAAATAGCTTTTTAACAACTTTTCTTTTTCTGATATCCTCGGATTTAGTCATGTCTATCTCTCGCTTGTAGAAAAAAAATTGGCACCCCTTTCATTACTAAAAACCCCCGGTTTTGGTAATTTACCCAAGATATAGCTATCTATTTCTGAGAAGGGGGACACTGTCAAATATTTTAAAAACTACTGCATGGAATATACCCAAACCACAAAAAGGCCTCTTTAAAACACGCTTTGGAAAAAAATAACTTTTATTTTTTTAACAAATCTTTATGAGGGACCAGTGATTCCCTAATCACTTTTGAAATTTCAGACAAATCTGTTACTTGATTCATTAACACAAGACGGTCATGTGATGGCTTCACGCGCGCTAAGGTCTTTATTTAAATATAGTAACCGAGTGATTTTACTTTTAACATTAGCCTGAGGAATTCTGTAGCAGGACTGAATGCATGGCGATTTTAACCTGTTTCAAAGGTACTTTTACTTGTTCAAGCTCATGATACCAATGAATGTTACCATGTCCTTATGACCAATGGTAAAATAAAATCAGATTTTACACTTTTTACACTTTTTCAAATTGGAGTGTCAGGGTCTTTCTTTCTCTGCAACATGAACACATCACATTGGATTTTAATGGATGTTTTGTTTTGTTGGACTTTTCTTTCTGAGCAGTTTGAGAGTGGCTTACTCTTAACCCCAGGCACCCACTGCGCTCTGAGAGATCCAAGCCATATTTGTGTGAAATGTATGCAAGTTTAGCCGGATCCTGCATAGGTACGAGTGTGTAGGCGCACTTTTATTATTTTCTCTCTATTTGCGTACTAATGTTCCTGTTAACAGGGACATGTGCATAAAGACAGAATAAACGTACCACAGCCAGCAGTACCCACAGTTATAAATGCACACATGGCAGTGTTACATTTAACAGCAAGTGGGGAATTTTCACAATGCCACCTAGTGCAATACATAACATCAGCAAATGCACCGTCATTTGGATATTGACATTTTTTCCAAAAGTGGCCTTTAAAGTGCAACAAGTTTATTTGGGGACATAGATGTAACGGTCTTCAGTGGTATTTTTCGACCCAACATGGCTAAACAAATAGAGGCGAAATGACAAGCATCAGCCCACGTGTTTTTCAAAGGAGACATTGCTGCAGCAAACGAAGATGAACCGACCACATTATCAGCAGGACTCACAAAACAACAGAAAATGGGCAAGGCCACATACAAGATTGTGACCAAGGTCAAATATGCTCATTTGCCAAAAGATTTGATGATCCGATCAAGCAATGATTAAATACTGAACCATCCTGCCCAAAGCGTTATCTGAACAATTAGAATACCCTACCACCTCAGAAGTGGAATCTGTTGACAGTGAAGTAGGGGCAGTTTGTTTAAACTTCCTGGAGGAGTTCAAACATCTACATATGGACAGCTGAACAAAAAGAAGGGCAAGGGGTAGACCACCCAGAAGATGAAGAGAAAACATCACATGAAGATCACAAGAAGAGGCAAACAATCAACAAGTGTACCAAACATCAAGCCGCACGACTTGTTATGAGAGGTGTCAGAGATCCAGAGCGAGAGGACAACACAAGAGGACTTGAAAGTTAAAATATTTAATGTGTCAAACTGAATCATAACACCAACTGATTGGGACTACACTGAATCTAGGATTTACTTATTTAAGTTTGTTAAAAAATTTAAATTGGCCAAGTATCATATGACCAAAATTTGTAAAGACACATCATTCTCTCAAACATAAATGAACCAAGGCAGTCCTTTATCAGTAGGGGACCTTTCAGGGATTGGGGGAGTTTGATCATTTGAAAAGTGACCACAGAAAATTGACAGAAAAAAGCAGCCCGCATGCGGTTACTTTTCATATGATGAAACACCAGCACCCACCATGATCAAACACCACCCCACCCCTACTTACCTGTTCGCTCGCCGCCTGATCAGCTTCAACGCGCAGCGTTAGATCTGTTTCTCTAATGTGGGTCTGATCCGACGCTGAAAGGTCCCTTTTTTTTCATCCCAGCCGCCAATATTGAGGAAGTGGGGGACACCACCGCAATCCCCCAGGACAATACACACCAAACATGTGGAGCGGGGGACACCCCTGTAGCCCACGCTCCACATGTTTGGTATGTATTAGACAATTTGACTGAATATATTCGGTCAAATGTACCATTCGGCCAAATGTATTTGGTCAAAAATTTACAAGATGGGGACCAAAGAATTCAATATTTAAGTGTAGAGGAGATATTGAGCAAATATTTAATACATACCAACTTGAGCACTGAAAGTAACTTAAAAGCGAGGTCCACTGTTGGCCTCACATAGTCAATACATTTCGTCTGACAAATACATTTTTTGTGTCACCCAAAAACAAGCGATCAAATATTTACAATCATCTAATGACATTGTAATTCCCCAAGTGGACAAAGGTGGAGGGATAGTAATACGGGATACACATCTGTATTTGACAGAAGCCTTTAACCAACTATCACATGCTGATGAATATCAAGTGGTAAAGGAACAAGAAATATTGTACACTAAGATCATCTATGATGGACTTCTTAATGGATGTTTCAGAAAAGTCTTATTGGACTGGGAAGTTATTTTATTTTTCAGGAATAATCACCCAGTTACTGCAAACTTATACCTAGTCTGAAAGTACATAAGGATATGTTAAAACCTCCAGGTCGTCCAATAGCGTTGTCTATGGGGTCACTATTAGAAAATGCATTCATATTTGTGGATACATTTTTGCAGCCCTTAGTTAAAAGCCTCTACTCACACATAAGAGGTACGTCTGACCTTTTACTTAAGGTGAACATCATCAGGTGGGAGTCTCTTTATATCATGGCCTCACTTGATGTTGTATCCCTCTATACTAGCCTTTTGACACCGATACGGTTTGCCTGCGAGTGTTATTTAGACACCGGATCTGTAAGTTACAAGCAACAAAATCAAATGCTACCTATCAATTCTAGAATTTTGTTTAACTCATAACATCTTGCTATTTGAAAATAAATACTTGAACCAATTGGTTTGTACTTCCATGGGCTGTTGTATGGCCCCCACCTATGCTAACCTCTTTATGGGGTGGTGAGAGGCCACAATAGCCTGGTCTGAACAATATGAAAAGTATGTCAATCATATGGTACATTGTTACCACTTCATAGAGGATTTATTCATCACGTGGGACGGCCCAAAGCACACACTTGTGGAATGTGTTGATCATTTGAACATTAATGACCATAACATCTGACTAACTGAGACTGTATGTTACGAGGAACTGGTCATTCTAGATGTAAAATTCAAAGTAATAAATAACATGTTAACATCGTATATGCATAGGAAAGTAACAACTTCTAAGTCTATTTTACACGCTCGCAGTCACCATCCTACTCCGCTCATACAGTGCATCCCATATGGTCAACTAAGTCTGTAGGTAAGCGGTTCTTAATGAGACATTACTTACACAAAACTTTAGATCAAGCATATCAGAAAACTAAGCTAAGAACTAGACAACATTTGCTTAAATCTGAAGTAAAAACAGCTAGCTAATCTAATACGATCAGGTTTATTACACAATAGTATGTGCAAGCAACTAAAATCAAACAAATATTCAGAAAACACTGGTCAATTCTGAAAAGTGATACAGATCTCATAAAGGTTCTAGTAATTAGCCCACAAGTCACATACTCTAGAGCCCCATCCTTAAAGGACAAACTAGCATCAAGCATGCTGAAAGAGAGGGCAGAACAACAACACTTGAAGGCGTAAGAATGACTTACAACCATGCCACACATGTAAGAATTGTAGTTTAGCACTAAAGAGCAATAGAATACAATGTAGAGATCATCACATTTGGAATATAGAACAAATCATTACATGTAGAACAAACTTTGCAGTTTACTTTATAATTTGTCCTTGCAAGATGAGTTACATAGGTTCCAACACAGTTCCTCTTGACATGGATCTCAATTTAATTATGACCTCTGCTGATGTATGCACGTCTCAAAATTTAATCATTTCAGAATGCTTAACAGCCATTCTGGGCATCCCCACAACTCCATCTTAGCCCAGAGATTTTCTCTGCAAACCCATCAAAATGCTGCCCTGAAATCAACGACGATGGATATAGCGTGTCCATCACTCTGATGTTATGTGAGGTACAGCATCCTGGCCTAAACCCAGTCTGAGTTTAAGATGTTGGCTTCATTAACTCATTTTTGTAGGGTATCTAAGACGAATGATTCAAACATTTTCCCAGTGGAATCTAAGAGAGAAAGGACCCTGTAGTTTGCCAGTGAGCTCTGTTCAAACTTTTTAAAGACGGGTATCAATAACGCTTGTTGCCATGATCTCGGTTTGATCTGTTTCATGCACAATCTGTCATAGAGAATCATAAGTAACTTATATTTACTAGGATTACGTTTAAGAATGGCATTGGCAAGGTAATTTGGGCCAGGTGCTCTAGAGTTATTCAATTTAAGGATCTTCTTCTGAAAACCATCCTCACTAATATTCAGTTGCCAACCATGCAATCAATAGGCTGGGGGCACCAAAGGGTCTTGTATGCCATTAGAACTATTTATATACTATAGCCATTCCCTTTCTTGCATAGGATTGAGAGTCTTCTCCTTATTGGTCCCCTTGGCTTTATTCATATAACTAAAAATCTCCTTAGTATTCTCTTACTCAAAACCCCTATCATATGGTGCCATTGCCTATTTTTAACAGAGGATTTCCATTGTGGTTGTCATCCTCTATAGGCATTCTTAATACGCTTAATCATTGGCGTCCCCGTTTCCCTAGGATAAGCTAAGCCATTAACCCTTCTAATTTGCCTACGCATTGTGCACTTGGCATCCCTGATCACTTGGTCATATATGTTACCAGGTTTAGCACTTAACACAGTCTGCCTATTTTGGCATTAACCAGTAGTTGTTGCCAAATTTTTCAACCAGTCTTCGATGTCGTTACCAGTCATCATCATACGGTTTTCTATCTCATTAATATCTCGGGCAACCAATTTCCCCCTAATTCTACTCAAGGTCCTGGTATTCCAGTGTATAGTATTTCTAGCCTGAACTTCCCAACTGTTCAGCCCGTGTCTGTGAGGGGTCACATACTCCAAGTGTCAGGCTCCATTGTGGATTCCGATCTCTCTAGTAGCCATCAAACCGGCATTGTTTCCAAAAATATAATCCAGCGTGACCCCAGAGTTCGGCCCCTCGAAGGTATATTGACCAGGGATGTCACCCTTTGCTCGTCCGTTTAACATATTCATGTCCCAATGTCTGAGGAAATCTACCAGTCGCTTCACTCTATGGTTACCCCCTAGCTGGAGCATGATACTACTAGGTGTGACACTACTGTATTTTGTACACATTGACGGGTCTAGACAGTGTGCGTTTAAGTCTCCCCCATCAGAACTAAAACATCTTCTCCATTTACTTTAAGATTTTCTGACAAACACTCCTCCAGATTATGCAGAAATCCCCCAATAGATTTTAAACTGGGAGGCAGGTAAACGATAATTATCAGCATCACTGGGGTATACAAACCTGCATTCATCCACAACTCCCCCCCCTAATGTGTATCACCATCACTAAATTGCCAGACTTCGCGTGAGCACAGCCTTTGACTTACTCCAATAATTAGACCCCTTGATGGTCTATCCTTAGGGCCCTTCTTGGCGAGCATGTGATAAAGGTGATAACCCTCTATATAAACAGGGCTATCCAACCATGTTTCCTGAAACATAATGATACCATGCCCAAATAGTAAATTCATAAAGCCATCCTTATGAAGCAAATGCTTGTGCCCACATGTACTCCAGCTAATCAACTTAAGGGGTCAATTCATTTCTTGGTAAGGATATAGTTTAAATGCTTCAGTACTCGTTTGCACCAATTCAGAGTCCTCTTCGCCACAGTACTCATACTCCGTCTGCCTTATCCCAAACTCACTTTGGGTAAATTCCATTGTGAAGCAAACCAGGAGACCCCACTATATTATATGTACCATGTGTTCCTGGTTTACCTCTAACACCATACGTCGTAGAATATGCACTTAGATATAGGCTCATGCCCATGACTCCTGTTACCACTTCTTTGGTGAGTGCACATCACTGGTTCTTCCTGGGATGTTGGGTCACTGCTCATGTCCTCAAGTGCCTCAACATTGGCACACAGCAGGGCAGCAACTGCAGGACTAGCCACCCATAATAATACCCAATTAGAGGAACTGTCCCACTTAGGTAGTGCCAATTCCACAATGTCTACAGATCTAATTGTGGACAGCCATGGCACAGAGGCACAGAGGCCGACTGTCGCAACAAGGTAGACCTATTCAGGAAGGGGCTCCCACTAATGGTGTGGTTTTCTACCAACTTGATCACACAGCCTTGGCTAATCGATTCAGTTACCTTATTACCACGTTTTTCCATTGTGGTAGGGCGTGGCATAGCCACCATTGCACTGTTCAATACTATAGGGTAATCAACCCCAGTTAGGTCTTGAGCAAACTTAACTCGGGTCATATACCTAGATTTTGGGATGCCCCGCATGCTGAGCCCCCCCTTACTAGTTTATGATGTGGGGCAGATTGCGTGCCTAGAGACTTTATCAACAACAACCCTAGGCAAGGTAGTCCTTTTTACTGCATCCACCCCAACGTTATCAATAGGTATACCTCCCCCAGACTTAGGGAGAGCCCATCCAAGGGCTCTTCCAATATTACACTTCTTCTAGTCCCGTTAGACAAAGTATGGGAAACGTTTTTCCCTTTCAATGTTTCCTTGACACCCTCACTGTGTGACAGGGTCGTTTTCCTATAATCATCCCCGTCCAGCAGAAACATTTTTGACTGAGCATTAGTATTAACATTATCATGCTTCATTATAATATCCAATGACCTGTCAGTATAGAGGGGCTCAGATCTTTTCATCAAGGATATGTCCATACATACTGCCTCCAATGCACCGTCTTCATTTGCTGCTGCAATATTAACAGAATATTCCATCCTCCAGGTGCTCCAAGTCTCATCAAGGCTAATATGATTATTTCCACCTCCCATGATCTCATATCTCTTGAGGGATTAGCATTTTCAGGTTCACAATTGGTTAGTCTAACTAACGTATCCAATTTCAGATGGTCAGGATTTCTTTTCATCTGCCCCATTTGCTCTGCTACGGGTGGGCTCGGTTCTAGTAAATTAACTACTGTAGCCAATGTTTGTTGGATATTTGTCTGGTTATTCTCTTGTTTGGCACAAATCCCGAGAACATCATCCAGTCTCTCGGATATGGCTTTTTAGTTAGAAATTTAAAAAGCCATCAGCCGTTTGTATGGGGACAGCCCACTCAAATTGGTTCTTCATATCCTTCACCCCTGATCCCCTGTGCGCTGTGTTACCAAACAGACGGTCCAAGTCCGGACATGAAGAAAGATTGCCAGAAGGGCATACATCATTAATGTGAGAAGCCACACCACTAGAGTTATGCTGCAGTGATCTGCAAAGGTTGAGTAAGGAACCATTTTTGTCTCAAGAGTGCATAGAGGCACAGTTAGCTAAATGGTGCTTATTTTTGTCCAGGTCATCTCTAGACCTAGACTCAGGTGGAACTTTAAATTGGCTCTCAACCTGTGCAGCAAACACTGAGGGGGCCTGTGCAGAGGCCAGAGCAGATCCTGGCAACCCATCCAATGACTGTAGACAGACCTTATCCCGCTCCTTACTCAACCTGGAGAAAAATCCATAGATAGAGGTTTGGAACTGGATGTTCCTTCTTATCCCTTTTTCTCCTAGGTAAGACCTTTGTCGGTCTACGAGATGGGCGAGGGCTCTGTTGTCATTTACCTTTCAACAGCAGGTCGCTCCTGAGGCCCACACGACCTGCAGATTTTAATTTCATTATATCGCTGGCAACACATCACTAGATAAAACCAAATAAAATGCCAGCTTTGTAATCATTGTGCTTCTGACTTCATAAAACAAGTTCCAATTAGCATTTGCACAGAATGGAATGGCAGAGTCTGCTTCACTTCTAAAAGATTGTAGCAAAGAATGAACTACCCTACTACAATTTCCTCTAATAGAATACCAGTCTACGTGTGTAGAATGTGGGATTAGCAAACGGGAGTCACGCTGTTTTTCAGCCACAAGGAGTCCTTGTTGGGGGGCTGCCTCCTGTCTCCGGGGCAGCCCTCTAATGCCGTCGGGATCACCCGGCGGCAGTGTGCACGTCGGCTTACAGCCGGCGTGTCTTAGACAGGGCGACACCCTGCAGCGCCCGGTGTCACCAGGCGCAGGATCCGATGCGTGGGGGTGTCACCCCCTGATTCCCAGCGGTCGCGGCTCCGAGGGCACTCGGGCCGCGCCGCGCACACAAGGCCACGACCACATGGCAGGCCCAACCACACAATGACCACAGACACGAGTTGCCACTTCCTGGGGCTCTGCTGCTCTGCCCTCACAGCGCCAGCAGAGCCCCTTTTATTAACTGGGCACGTGACCGTCATGACACAGTCACGGCACTCACGTTGCCCGCAACAACTAGACCCCGACGCAACAGTCCTTAGGATATGATCACTTTCAACAACCGTGTGGATTCAAGGAGGAGCAGTGCAGTGTGGTCACTTCAAGCTACGGCTTCACATTTATCGGTGCTCATCTGAGTATCGAGGCCCAACAGAGTGCGTTCCAAGTCCACAGTACACAAGGTGCATAATAAAATGGCTGCACCTCCAGCACCGAGCAACGTGCACCGGGTCACACGAGTCACTCAGTCACACTCCGCCGGGGTTGTAATCTTTTAAACCCTTGTCAGTGAACGTGAAACACGCCCAAACAAAGGAGGCTGTAGACAGACTCTGGAGCACACAAGTCACTCAGCCACACTCCACCACGGCTCCGCCTGGGTTGTAATCTTTTAAACCCTTGTCAGTGAACGTGAAACACACCCAAAGAAGGCTGTAGACAGACTCTGGAGCACACAAGTCACCCAGCCACACTTCGCTACGGCTCCCCTATGGCCATTTCAGAAGTTCCTTTTTCAAGACCGAGTAGTTGACATCATTGTTTACTTAAATCCTAATTATATCCTCAAAATACAGAACATTGAATGCATTAGACACGCAGCCAAGAGTCATCATTAATTTTTAAACAGATTTGAGCCCAGCTTTGCAAAACACATACAAGAAAAACTTTTATATGTTTTCCAAGGCAGATTTCGTGTAAAATAACAATAGTTTCATGCCAACTATACCCCCAGAAAAGTTAAATTTAATCTGAAATACAAGTGCAAATGTACATTGACTTTTGTGATTGCAAACCTACAGTGTGACAGAATTAGCTTCTTATTTACAATACCCAATCTTGTTTATTATTGTAATCGGGGAGTGGGGAGTTGAACGAGAATCAAGAAGAGCGTGCAGCAGGAACGCAGTGACCCAATATCCCAGGAAAACCGGTGATGTGTACCCACCAAAGAAGAGGTAATAGGAGTCACGGGAGACCACGTAGGGGATTGGGGAAGGGTTCTTTGTCTCATAAGTGCTGAATGCATTGGGAGTGAATTCCCTTGTCTCAGTCTTTGTTTGAAAATTACTGAATGTAAAGAAAGCATCTGGAGTATTCTCCCTTGTCTCAGTATTGGTGTCAAGAATGTTGACAGAAATACCAAGTGTAGAGATTACATCACAAGGGTTCTTCCACGTCTCAATTGTACTATTAAAGAGATTAAAAGAGAAGCTCTAGTCTTAAGAGAGATACTAAGGTGAGAGAGTACAATGAGAAGAGTCCCCTTTGTCAGAGTGTTTCGAAGTAAGCAAGGACACTATGGGAACAGTTCTCCTTGTTCTTACCAACAGGAACAAGGTAAAGGAAGGCAAGGAATAGCTCTGTTTTGGAAACCAAAGACATATATGACCTTTAAGAAAACCCTAAGAGAAGCCTGGGAAGAATTGCAAACGTTGATACAAACTGATTTAGGAAGATATCTAAAGATAACCATTGGCTGAACCAACTGAAACAGGAAAAGGTTGTCTTTTTCCTGATTCTCTACAGAACTGTGGAATCAAAAACTAAGGCAAAAGGTTACCAAACAACAGACAAGAAAATAACCAAGTTAACCAGGAGAAGGTTGTAGTGGTTGATCTGTTGGACCAGGAGAAGGGAGCTATTATCCTGGTATTCTCTACAAGTACAGAAACTGAACTGTTACCAAATACTAACAAAACATGGCCATAGTGTCGATCCCATTGAACCAGGAGAAGGTGATAGTTCTCCGGGAACTATTTATGTTAATGTCTTTTTCTAGTGGTAGGGCTAGAGTAGGCTAGTTACTTTTAGTTAGACAACCACCCTGATGATGAGCATCCCAGTTATTCCTTAGTTAGGTAGGGAAAACCCTTTAGGTATAAGGAATGATTAACCTATTTCATTAATATTTAAATGAAGCTCACAGTGGAAATGTCACCCCTTTATCTGGCCCTTTACTCCAGCATGCTACACAGTGCTGTCTCATCCTGCATCTTGTCATCATCTTGTACAGTATGTATGTGCTGGGGTAGATATCTGCAGCACAGTGGTGGGCTAATCATCACCCTGGTCATTGGAATATTGTTGCATTTCTAAATGCTGTACTTCATCCTCTCCCTCCTGCATAGAGTTATGGCACACACAATCATTGTATTGCACCTCTGCCTTCTGATGAACTCCTCTCAACTGCTTGATGGTTACTGCAATGTGGGTTAGGGCTTCTTTTGTTGGCCAGGTGAAACCAGGTATGCTACAAAGTTCATTTTTGGGCATGCCTCTGGGTGTGCTAGTAGCAGCTGGGTCTGCACTGATGTCACTTGTGTGTGTGTTAGGGAGAATTCTCCAGAATGGCTAATTTCCCTTACCTACTGAGTCCCTTAGCAGCTTTGCTGGATTTCTAGGATTTATTGTTTTCACCTGGTAAGAGTGTGAGCCTTTTTTCCCACTCTTACATGTGTTTTGCCGTATGTGTTTAAAATGTTCTTGTGTTCATAGACTGTGGAGCCTCACCTACTCCACAGGCATCATCTTTTTACTATGTCTTACACAGCACCTTCAGTGCAGTGACACAGGGTTGTCTTTTAGACTTCCCAACTCCGACTCCATTTTCTGGGACTGACTACTGTCTCCCAGGGCATGTAAAGTTGTCATTGACTATATTAGTCTTTTTTAAAACTCACAGACCCAGTACAAACTATCTTACATAGAGTTCTGGAAAGGGTTAATACGTATCCCTTTTTGTCTGTGTCTCTTGGAACATTGTTTTGTTCCCTTTTCATTAAGACTTGGATGGTTGCAGTGGTAACTACCCTATTTTTCCTACCGCGGTTATCTTAAATAGCCCTGGTATTGTTTTAGGCTATCTTAGTAGCCTCGAACTTAAACCCGCTGGACCATATACATTTGTATACGGTCACTGCTGGGTTTATTTGCCATTTCTATTTTGTAAAAGTATTTCTCGTGTTTTACTCTGCGCGCCAAACCAGGTTTGGTTCCTTTGTTCGCCATCCTTTTGCAGGCTTCTGCACAGAAGCCCCCCTTAGGCGCTTGTATATCTGAATGGGACAGGATGTGAGGGAGGGGTTTAGGACTCCCTGCACAGAGTCTCCTTAGAGACCCATGTCACACTCTGATATGATTGGCTGTGGTGACTGTCCCAGCGGGACCCCCACCCTGCTGTGTGATTGACAGCCAGGCTGTGTGAATGGGGGAAAACTGCATAAAAAGCAGGTCTCTGGGTCTGGAAAGGCAGAGATGCCACTGGATCGATGACAGGGAAGATCTGCAAGGAATCTTCTCTCCTTGAGCTGGTGGGAACAACCAGTTCACCAAACTGCTCGCCAGGCCTCCCTTCCCTGGTCGAATTTGCCGTACAGAGCTACAGTGAACCAGATAGCCAGGAGGAACAGACCCTGGTTGCATTTTAAGGAGTGCACATTTTATTAATCGCTTTGCTCTGCTGCTGGTTTCTTCCCTGGGCAGTGCAGGACCGTCCAGTCTTCCTCCTTCTTGTCAGTCCGACAGTCGCTTCAGGAACCGTGAGCCTGCAGGACCTGCCAGGGACGTCTGCCACAGCTACAGCATTCTTCTGCTTTAAAGGTACTGTGCCAACCCGGTTGTTCATTTTGTCCAGACGCGGTGAAAGTGTGTGAAATCTTTCACCAATATGAGGGCTTGTCCTTCTCCATTCTTTAAAGTAACTTTTCATCAGACTAACTTCATTCTGAACTCTTGGCAATGACTTAATCGCAAACTACTCTGAACTGTGTGATCCTCTGCAAAGACTTTGGTCCATTGAATTTGAACCAGGCCCCTTTAATTTGATTTCCTCATGATAGTTCCTTTTTTTTAGAATGCCCTGCTTACTTACTTGTTGGTGCTGCTCAATTTTTGTCTAACTTTGTCTTTCCCTCCCTTTTAAATTGCTGGAGTGCCATTTTGCTCACACTACATTTTGAGCATAACTTGTCAAGAATCTATTGGGTGTGGTGTAGTGTATTAGAATTGTGATTTTTCACCTGCTTGATAATAGTGAAATGTTTAATAACTGATGTGTAAATAAATGTATATTCTTTTACTCAGAAACCTTGAGTCAGTGTTTGTTTGAATCATAGTAATTGCTGTACTTTGTGTAACTATTGACACTGCTCACTTTACTCTTGAGATAAGTCTGGCTATTCAGCCATCGCTACTACTTTGCTGTGTAGTACAGGCTTGTACCAAAGGTGAATTTGTACTGTCACTTGTAGTCCTAATTGTGTGTGGTGTTCCCAAAGGGTACTGCATATAATTATGCCTAACACTGGTGTGCAGCGGTGAGGATCAAGTATAGTGATTATACTTAGAGTGCTGCTATTACCTTGGATCAACTAAACACAAGGCTAAACATCACTAAGAACAATATTAATCATGTCTGATATGGAAAGCTACAGTCAGGAGACCCTCCTTAGTTACACTGTGGATTATCTGAAACATCTGTGCAGAGAAAGGAATTTCTCTGTTAAAGGCAACATGTCTGAATTGATTGAAAGGTTGTTGGAGAAACAACGTCTGGAGGGTGGGTATGAAATACCTGGCCCCTCAGCAAATGTGGAAAATAATGAGGATGATAATGTGTCTATTATTGATGAGTTAGAAGAGGCAGAGGTGTCTCATAATGTAGGCCTCACTGCTCCCTTACCTGCTCAGCAACCTCTGTCGACTAGGACCCTTACAGGTCCTACACACAGTCCTGAATGTATTGCTCTAGAAAAGATGAGGCTTGAATTGGAATTTAAACAGTTAAATGCTCAAACTGAACAAAAGCATCAAGAACTTAAGCTCAGAGAAATGGAGATGAACCATGACTTAGAAATGAAAAAGTTGTCTATTGAAAATGCTTCTCTCCCTGAGTCTTCTAGGTCTTCCAGTCCTAAGAGACCCTGTATGCCTAAAGAAATTGTGGGTATGTATGAGGCTAAGCTTGCTATTTTGGATTGGTTGGCAATGTTTGAATATAACAATGAAATTCAAGACATTAGAGGGAATCAGTTGCTTCCTTGACTCTTCTCTAGGCTACCCACTGTTGCATCTGATGTTGTGATGGCGTTTGGGGAGGTGGATAGGATGGATTATGAGTGTGTGGAACTAGTTTTAATTGCTAGATTTGGGAAGACCCCCTCCCAGTACCTTAAGAGGTATAGGACCCTCAAAAAGCATGATGGTACCCCTTGGGCTACCTGGGTATGTGAATGTATGAAAAACTTAGATGTATGGGTTAAGGGTTACAGAGTAAACATTTATGAATGTATGAGAAATCTTGTTATGTTGGAGTCAATTTATGATGCCTGCTCTCCTGAGCTCAAACAACACCTGGCTGATTCTAAGGAGATAGAGCCAAACAAGTTAGCTAAGGCTGCTGATTTGTGGTTTTACAAGAGGGCTACTCACAATGATTCTGAGGCAACTCAGAAGAAGGATGAGGGAAATCAGCCAAACAAAGATAACATGGAGAATTCAAATACCTCCAATCCAAAAGAGGGCCACAAACAATAACATAAGGGTAAATCACAAGTGAAACCGAATCAGATTAGTGCACCATCTGGACCCAAACCAGATGGAGATCAGAACAACCCCCCATTCATCAAGACATTTGGGAAATGTTATGTTTGTGGGTCAACTGACCATGTGAAAGGGGATTCCAGATGTAAGGGAAAACTTTTGGGGGTCCACACTGTCTCCTTAACCTTCTCCCCAGACGAAGAAGTAGCTATTGCAAGTGGAAACTTTCACCTACTGGCTGATGTTTCTTTATTGTCCCTGGGCTTGTGGGAACAACAGAATTTAGATGTATATAATTCCATCCCAGATAATACTAAAGAGTATTATAAAGATAGTGCTCTTGTGAATGGCCAGGAGACTCCTGCCATCAGAGACACTGGAGCCAGCATAGCTGTGGTGGATGAATCATTTTTCAAGGTGGAGGATGTTGCTAAGGCACCCAAATCCCTCACCAAGTTAGCTGGAGGCCCTGTGCAAATGCTTCCCCAGTTACCAGCTCTCATCCAGTGAAATGATATGACCGCCAAGATACCTGTTAGTGTGCAGATTAAAGTGCCTGGGAGAGTCCTGTTGGTTAATGACCTGAAAACTCTTGGAGTTGTGTCTAGTACCCCCAGGCCTCCCAGTAAAATGAAACAGGAGCTCACTAGGCCTGCAAGGAAGAGGACCTTAGAGGCTCTCCAAAGGAGTTGATAGAGGAAACTATCACTCCCACTCCACAGGAGTTGCTCACTGCTATTTATGGAAAGAAAGAGGCAAAGGGGAAACCAAAGACCTCAAGGAAAAACACAGACAGCACCCCTGTGCTACCAACAAGGACATCCCCAAGATTGTCCAAAGTCACACCTGTGACTCCTCCACCTGCTGAGGCAGAGTGTGAGGTACAACCATGTGTGGTTGATCCAGTTTCTGAAGAGTCAGATCTGTAGGAAGACACTATTTTGGTTGGAGATCTTGACCATGTTGACCATCCTGAGCTGTAGTCTTTACTGGCAGAAAGTGGACCCAACAGGGCAGACTTCAGCAGAGAACAAAGAGAGAGTCCTACTCTCGAAGGTCTTCGACAACAGGCTGCTTCTCGACTTGATGGGCAGGAAGTTGGCAAGTATAGGGTGAGCTGGGATGATGGTCTCTTCTACAGTGAACCGACTGAGTCTATCCCTGGGGACTGCAAAAGGATTGTAGAGCCTCTAGCAAACAGACTCCAGTTCCTAGAGTTGGCCCATGAGATACCTTTGGCTGGTCATTTGAGTTTCAAAAAGACCAATGAAAGGCTCTCCTCATACTTCTACTGGCCTAAGATGGGTTCAGAAGTTGACAAATTCTGAGGAGCTGTCACACTTGCCAAACCTCTGCAAGAGTGGAGCCAACAATGTGGCACAGCTGGTGCCTCTCCCACTGGTGGGAGATCCTTTTGAGAGGGTGGTCATTGACATTGTTGGTCCCCTTGACCTTCCCACATCTTCAAGAAACAGGTTAATCCTGGTTGTAGTAGATCATGCTACTAGGTATCCTGAAGCAATACCTATGAGGACTGTTAAGGCTCAGGCTGTGGCTAAGGCTCTACTTGGTATTTTTACCAGAGAAGAGTTTCCTAAGGAAGTGATATCCGACAGGGGATTCCATTTTATGTCCCACTACATGCAAGCCATGTGGAAAACCTGTAGTGTCACTTACAAGTTCTCTACAGCCTACCATCCACAGACAAATAGACTGATAGAGAGGTTTAATTGAACTATGAAGAGCATGATAGGTGTTTTAGAGGAACCCCTTAGAAGAAAGTGGGACCTTCCACTGCCATGCCTTCTCTTTGCTTATAGAGAGGTCCCTCAGGAGTTGTCAAAGAACTTCTCTATGGCCATCCAGTCAGACGTCCATTGGCCCTGATCAAGGAGGGGTTGGAGAGTGCTCCTTCCCCCAAGCCAGTAAGAATGACTGACTATGTGATAGGTCTCCAGAGGAGAATGTCACACATGATGGCAGAAGCCAGTGATAACTTAAAAGCAGGTCAGGCTCTGGTCAAACATTGGCATGACCAGAAGGCCAGCATGGATGATTTTACTCAAGACCAGCTTGTATTAGTTATGGTGCCAATAAGGCAGAGGGCCTTGCAGGACAAATGGATAGGACCCTTCAAGGTTGTGAGCAAACTTGGAGAGGTGAACTATTTGGTGGATTTAGGCAGACCTAAGAAGGCTCAGAGAGACTTTCACACCAACCGTTTGAAGGCATATGTCTCGAGACCAGAAATGGGAGCTTTGCTTCTAGCTTCAGCTCAAGAGGAGGAGGAGAGTGAACCTCTACCTGACCTTCTCAGAGGACAACCTTGGGATGAGAACATAGAAGGAGTCAACAGGAGGAGTGCAAAGTTCTGTTAACCCCCACAGTGCCAAGGACGAGATATTTCGTCCTTGGAATTGCATGTGCAGTGCCAAGGACGAGATAGCTCGTCCTTTTTGGCACCTTTACAGGGATCGCTCAAAACTGTAATCCATTTTGAATTATTTCAGGACGCAGGAATGTAGGCTTTGTGTTGTTGGCGGTGTGTTTCGGTGGGTGGCCAGAGCAAAATGTCTGAGAATTGTCTTCATTTCCAGCTAATTTCAGAGATATTTCCCTGTGTCCACTCACCGAAACACGCCGCCAACAACAGATGTCATACCTTCTCGCATTCCCACAGGTGTCCCGATGAAAAAGGTACCTCACATGTGTGGGTGCACCTACTGGGGGCGCAAAAGTAAAAGGGTAACCCGCTGGTAACCCCAAGCCTTTCGCCTCAGCACAATTTGTTCATGTGGGCAACCTACAGATTTGGGCCTCGGGAGTCGAAGCCAGCAAGGAAAACAGGGAACCCCATGCATTTCCCAAAAGAGGACACCCGTGGGAATGCACAGAGATCTGACTTGCATGAAGCGGCCCAGAATTCATTACCCAGAATCCCAGAAAAAGTGAACATTGTTTTTTTCCCTACCAAATATCACACTTTGTGGATTTTCTCTCACCCATAGGAACCATCTTTATTCACATGTGTTACACAGCACCCTCAGTGCAGTGACACAGGGGTGTCGTAGTGACCCCCAAACATAGACTCCATATCCTGGGACTGATTACTGTCTCCCAGGGCATGTAAAGTCCCCATTGACTTTAGTAGTCAAATCTTATGAACTTAATCAGTACAACCCATCTTACTATGGAGGTACTGGAAAGGGTTGATAGTTTTTCCCTTGGGTTAATTTTCGAGGGGGTACCTTAAAGTCCTGCTCTCTAAAGTTTCTAGCTGGTGGCAGTGGTTACTACCATAAATATTCAACTGCAAATATTTTCTTATAGGATTTTCCCATTGTTCGAGGCTAACACTTTTACTGACAGCCTCTAACATACTGCCGGTTTATTTTATTATTAACTTTACTCTGGTAGGTTTTATTTGCCAGAACTTTAATAGAAATTATTTCTTGTGTCTTACTCTAAACTCCAAACCCAGGTTGGGGATCCTTTTTTCGCTCTTTTGGCACCTCTGAGTCTGGGGTGTGTCTATTGTTTGAGTGGGGGAGTAGAACCCCTGGACAGAGTTACCGTGGCAACTCAGGTCGCACTCTAACATGATATACGCTGGAGGGTCTCCCGCCAAGATGACCACTCCACTGTGTGAGTGACAGCTAGGCTGTATGAATGGGTCTCTTTCTGCATAAAAGCAGGGTCCTGAGGACTGGAAGAGCAAGACGTTGCCACTGGAACTACAGAATCGAAGGGGAGAGAAGCCACAGACATCTTCAGCATCTACACCACGGGTGAAGCCCTGCCGGATCATTTCACCACTTTTCTTCCACACAACAAGAGGAGATCTTCATCGAAAGAGCCTTCTTCCCTTGAGCTGGTGGGACCAACCAGTTCACCCATCGCTTTCTCGGACCTGCCTTGGTCGAATCGACAGTGCCCCACACTTGGAGACCGCATAGCCAGGCAGCTATCAACCCGGACCGCGATTATAAGGAGCGTACCTTTTAAACTTTGTTTGGTAGCACCGCGGCTGGTTTCATCCCTGGGCAGTGCAGTGACTCGAACCTTCCTCCATGACGAGAGCCTCTCTTCCTCTACTGGACCCCTCGACCTGCAGGCACTACCAGGAACAACCGCCACAGCAGGAGCCACTTCTTCCCGTTTAAGATACATTGTTCCGCCAGTCCTCCCTTTCCCCGTGGTAGCCGTAAAGGTGTCTTAAATCCTTTATCTACTTGTTGGGTTGGCCGCCCTCTCTCGTAACATTGTCTTTCGCCTCACATCTACCTTTTCAATATTTGTGTACCAAAGACTTGACTGCAGCTACAAGAACATTTTTGCTCCTAAGCTCTTGGTCCTATACCACTAACTCTGGCTCAGGCCTATTGACTCTAGCTGATTTGTTAGATCTGCTCTCACTAGATTAATTTTCAATGAGAAATGTGTTGATGCACCTGGATCTTCTAAACCCCTCTTCCTTCCTACTGTTTTAACTTGTGGAGTGCCATTTTGCTCAGTTTTCATTCACTTATCTTTCTGCTATAGTGTTACTGTGCGTTACTTGTGCACAAAACTTCAAGGAAGTGTTGCTAGGAGGTGTCTGAAGATATTTCGGTTTAACTTGTGCTTTCCCTCCCTTTCGTTAAATTGTTAGAGTGCCAATTGTAGTTGGTTTTCACTGTGCCATTTTGCTCAGTTTTCACTCTACCGCAAACTTGTCCACAATTGTATAGGGAGTTGTATATACTTTTCCTTGACTGAAATGTAACTTACTTTATGAACTGTGATTCATGTGTTGAACTAGATGTGTATAAAATAAACATATATATTCTCTTTTTTGATACAAGCTTTGGTCAGACATTTCCCTGTGTCCACTCACCGAAAGCGTCGCCAACAACAGATGTCATACCTTCTCACATTACCACAGGTGTCCCGGCAAAAATGGTACCTCACATGTGTAGGTGCACCTGCTGGGGGCGCAAAAGGAAAATGGTAACCAGCTGGTAACCCAAGCCTTTCGGCGCAGCCCATTTTGTTCATGTGGGCAACCTACAGATTTGGGCCTAGGGTGTCGAAGCCAGTAAGATAAACAGGGAAACCCATGCATTTCCCAAAAGAGGACACCCATGGGAATCCACAGAGGTCTGACTTGTGCAAATCGGCACAGAATCTACTACCCAGAACCTCTGGCAAATTCCAAATTTGGGGGTAAAAAACACAATTTCCAGACATTTCACTCTGCCCAACCACCGAAACACGCTGCCAACAACAGATGTCATACCTTCCCACATTCCCACAGGTGTCCCAACGAAAACAGTACCTCACACGTGTGGGTTCACCAATCTAGCCGCAAAGGGAAACGGCTAACCCACTGGTAACCACAAAAGGGTTTGGGGAGATAACCTACAGATTTGGGCATAGGGTGTCCAAGCACCAAGGAAAACTGGGAACGCCATGCATTTCTGAAAAGAGGGCACCAGTAGGAATCCACAGAGGTCCAACTTGCATGAAGCGGACCAGAATGTTTTACCCAGAACCCCCGACTAAGTGAAAAATGTGGGTTTTTTCGGCACATTTCGGATTTTGCCGGGGATTCTGGGTAATAAATTCGGGTTTGATTTGTGCAAATAATACCTCTGCGGATTCCCATGGGTGTCCTCTTTTCAGAAATGTATGGGGTTCCCTGTTTTCCTTGGTGGCTTGGCAACCCGAAGCCCATATCTGTATGTTGTGCTTGTCTGGAGAAAGTGTCAAAATCAGGTGTCAAAACAGACGTGGGGTTATCTGTGTTTTAGGCTTTCCCCTTGGCGCCCAGGTAGGTGCACCCACACATGTGAGGTACTGTTTTCATCGGGACACCTGTGGGAATGCGGAACAGTAGGCCATGTGTTGTTGGAGGCGTGTTTTGTTGGGTGCACCGAGTGAAATGTGAGGAAAATGCTTTTTTTTCTCCCACATTTTGGACTTTGCAGGGGTGTCTGGGTAAGAAATTCTGGGCCGATTTGGGCAAATCATACCTCTGCAGATTCCCACACGTGTTCTCTTTTCGGAAATGCATGGGATTCCCTGTTTTCCTTGGTGGCTTGGACACCCGAGGCCCATATCTGTATGTTGTGCTTGTCTGTAGAAAGTGTCAAATTCAGGTGTCGAAACAGACTTGGGGTTACCTGTGTTTTAGGCTTTTCCCTTGGTGCCATGGTAGGTGCACCCACACATGTGAGGTACCGTTTTCATCGGGATACCTGTGGGAATGCGGGACAGTAGGTCATTTGTTGTTGGCGGCGTGTTTCGATGGGTGCGCCAAGTGAAATGTGCGGAAAATGTGTTTTTTTTCCCACATTTCAGACTTTGCGAGTGTGTCTGAGTAATATATTCTGGGCCGATTTGCGCAAATCATACCTCTGCGGATTCCCACGCGTGTCCTCTTTTCGGGAATGCATGGGGTTTCCTGTTTCCCTTGGTGTCCTGGACACCCGAGACCCATATCTGTATGTCATGCTTGTCTGGAGAAAGTGTCAAATTCAGGTGTCGAAACAGACTTGGGGTTACCTGTGTTTTAGGCTTTCCCCTTGGCACCCAGGTAGGTGCACCCACACATGTGAGGTACCGTTTTCATCGGGGCACCTGTGGGAACGCAGGACGGTAGGCCATGTGTTGTTGGCAGCGTGTTTCAATGGGTGCGCCGAGTGAAATGTGCGGAAAGTGCATTTTTTTCCCCACATTTCGGACTTGGCAGGGGTGTCCGGGTAATAAATTCTGGGCCGGCCTTTTCTGGTCGAATTTGCTGTACAGAGCTACAGTGAACCGGAAAGCCAGGAGAAACGGACCCTGCTTGCGTTTTAAGCAGTGCACCTTTTATTCATTGGTTTGCTCTTCTGCTGGTTTCTTCCTTGGGCAGTGCAGGACCCTCCAGTCTTCCTCCTTCTTGTCAGTCCGACAGTCACTTCAGGAACCATGAGCCTGCAGGACCTGCCAGGAACGTCTGCCTCAGCTACAGCATTCTTCTGCTTTAAATGTACTGTGCCAAACGGGTTGTTCGTTTCGTCCAGCCGCCGTGAAAGTGTGTGAAATCTTTTTTCCAATCCGAGGGCTTGTCCATCTCCTTTTTTTAAAGTAACTTTTTGTCCGACCTTCTTCGTTCTGAACTCTTGGCAAAGACTTAACTGCAAACTACTCTGAACTGTGTGATCCTCTGCAAAGACTTTGGTCCACTGATATTGGGCCAGGCCCCTTTACGTTGAGTTCCTCACTGTAGTTCCTTTTTCTAGATTGCCCTGCTTACTCACTTGTTGGCGCTGGTCAATTTCTGTCTAACTTTGTCTTTCCCACCTTTTAAATTGCTGGAGTGCCATTTTGCTCACACTTCATTTTGAGTATAACTTGTCCAGAATCTATTGGGTGCGTTGTAGTGTATTAGAATCGTGATTTTTCACCTGCTTGATAATAGTGAAATGTTTAATAACTGATGTGTAAAAAAATGTGTATTCTTTTACTCAGAAACCTTGAGTCACTGTTTGTTTGAATCATAGTAATTGCTGTCCTTTGTGTAACTATTGATACTGCTCACTCTACTCTTGAGGTAAGTCTGGCTGCTCAGCCATTGCTACCACCTTACTGTGTAGTACAGGCTTTTACTACAGGTGAATTTGTACTGTCACGTATAGTCCTAATTGTGTGTGGTGTTCCCAAAGGGAAGTGCATATAATTCTGCCTAACAGTGTGGTTGGTGTCTCTTGAGGTGCTGTCAATGTGTCTTGCAATTACAACATGCTGCTTCTTGCAGTTCCATGTGTTAACCCGGAAAAATATCGCCATACAAAAATATCACCATATTTTTGCAGTGATATTAAGCCATGGGGCCTGCGGGGGACACCCAGCAACCCCCATATTTTTTTAGGGGAGCTGGGGGATTGCCCTGCAACCCCGGGTCACATTTACCCCATACATTATCCCCACTAATAATATGGCCTATGGCCTTACCCCACGACCATATATATGGCGATAATATTGGTGGGGCTAATATTACCTGGTACCCTTCTTGCCAATCCTTGTCTGTTGTTTGGCATGTGCAGATCCATGCCCACTTAAATGCTGTGATGTGTTTCCTGCATGAGGCACAGTATACATACATGGAATGATCTTGTGCTCCGGCAGTATGTTGTTATCTCTGTGTTTGGCAGCACTCTACATGTTTCTTTATGTCTTATGGATCGATTTGGCTGGAAGGTGCATGCCTGCTGGCTTGTTGTGGGAGATACGTTGGTTGACGTGTGTTCATGTTGTACCTGTATGTATATATGTACATATGTTTTGTCAATGTGCACATGTGTGTGCATGATTTGGTGTATATCTGGATTTGTTGTTCTCTCACTCACCTGTATCATATCTGTTGACAGATGCCGGAAATCTTTGTCGGCGGAAGTATGTCTGCACACCAAAAGATCAGCACAGTTGTGTTTAGCGGTGTTGAGGTCTTGGCTGATGTTTGTGACTAGAAACTTTGGGAAATTGTTAGACTTGATTCCAGAAGTAATTAAATTAACATATGTCAAGAAGGTATTAGAGAAAGTGTTCAAGAGTAAGGCATTCCAGGTTGTCCAGCATACAGCTACAATGTATACTCCCATTGATGTTTTTTTGTTTGTTTATACATAATGAATTCTTTGAGAAGCCTTGTCTCACCACTGCAGTGTTTGGTGATGTATTCTTCTGAAAATATCCATGTGTGCTGCCATAGATGATGTGCTAGACAAGGGAAGATCGTTGTTAGCACAACACCCTCTAGACCTTCCAAATTACAATGCTAAAGTAGATTTCGTTTCCATCGGTTGTACTTTGTGATGTATGCACAGTCTTGTAAGTTTCAACAGGAGCTGCAGTAACGAATGGCAATAAATATTGAATATAATTTGCGAAATTAGGTTGCATTTCTAGGGGAACAGTGAAGGCCATTAAGCCAGTCTCCCGATTATTTTGTAATAAACAGTCCATGATGAAGAAAAAAAAAAGTGTGTGCATATGTTTTAAATGTCTGATAATAATGTGTTGTTGCACTTGAAGCGCTGTGGTAGCATATAGTCACCAGTCCAAACTTGAGCACTGGGGTAGCTGGAGAAGGGATAGGGGATTTTCGCTTCATGAATATCTTCCTATGGACTGTTATGTTCTCTTTCCCTATGATATCAATCCCTGCTGCACTTTCTACCATTATATTATTTTCTTTTCGTTTAGCAGACTTTGGTAAGGTGACAAATATGTTCCCCTTTGCAATGGACAAGTAGTGTCCTCTATGAACTTAGCTGTGCACCAGAACTGCAGACTAGGATCCGTTTTCACCGTTCTTGGTAAATGGGATAAGACCACAGCACTATAGCCAGTGGATTGCACCGGCACCCGCTGGATTGAACAATGGACCACCTCACACCCCTCGTCTGAGGAGGTTAGGCCAGAAGTCCTCTCAGGTGATCATGTTGTACAAGAAGTACCATTGCACTGTGTAATTGTTCGCCACGATTAAAGAAGTAGGACTATCCCTTTATATGAATTCCCTCTTTGTGAAAGGCGTGAGGTGAGATTAGCATTTGGAATGGCCTAATCCAAACATATATAAAAATGTAATGGTCAGGTGGCCAAACACCTATATAAATTAAGGGTCTGGAGGGCAGGATGAGTTAGCCCAGAGGGAATGGGTTTAATGGTGATATGCTGTCTTTTTATTTTGCAAGAAAACTGAAACAATGGCTTTTGTTTTCACCATCACCGAACATGAGATCAGCGTCTTATTACTCGACAGATTTTCCTTTTCTTTTACTAAGCCACTTCCTTTTCCAAGTATGTGCTATAACTAAATTTGTTTCGAACCACAATGAATTACACTTAGTATGCACAAAAGTTCATACATGTTAGCCAGGGCAGTGTTTTCTCAGGGTTGTTCATGCATGCAGCTTCCCCACATTGCACACCATGTAATCACTAAAGATGAGCAGTTGATGGTGGTCCATGACTACATATGGTGACCTTTACTTAGCAAGTATTTGAACCGTGAAAGTCAGAACAGTCCACAACTAATTGTCTCTTTTTACACCTCTGTCAATGGTTGACCTTTTGTGTGCATTTGCACAGAGGACATTCCAAACGATTAAGATATGCAGTTGTAAACTATTTAAACTCATTGAACATCAAGACATATGACACTAACGACGGTTAAGCGTTGGAAATGTGTGATTGTAATCATGTAATTTTCAAGTATACTGAGTCGTATACTGAGTCGAATGACATTGAGAGTGGTTAGTGTATCAATTTGTGTAAAATTTTCAGGTCATTCTAAGATGATTTGAAAGTCTATCTAAATGTAGAAATCCAAAATGTCATTTTTTTTTTATTTCTATTATTACTCTTACTTTTTCTTATTTCTCTTCTTTTGATCAATTTTAAATTTTTGTAATGAATTTGTTGACAAAACAACAATAAAAAAAAATGTGTGTGCATTCACCAAATGTAGGTGTACCGGTTTATTTGTTAATTAGGTGTAGTCACACTTCTCTGTGTGTTATTTATATACCTAATGGCAGTTATAGGATGTGTTTCATGCATACGAGTCCCAAATATTTGCGTGGGATTGGCTGTTTTAAACCAATTGTTTTACCCATGATCATAAGTGCAATCATCAAGGGATGCACATTAAAATAGGTGCGCTGATTGCCCAAAAAAGAGTTGCATCTCAGTTTGCTCTGGGTGGGTTGCAGACAATATCCATTCTGTCTATCAGTCGGTTACCTTAATCAGGTAAGTGTGGCACCACGTCAATATTAAGCAGGATTGGTGCAAAAGCTCTGTCCGTATGGTTATGAGCTGTAGTATGCTTTAATAATTATTTTATAATCCGCTGCTATATACTTGGAAACATGCAACCACGATTATAAATGGCTGTGGGCCTCATTACGACCCAGGCGGTAAGGGGTTTACGGCAGCGTAAACAGCGCCGAACCTTACCGCCTGAGTACGAGGTCCCTTAGCGCCATGGCGGATTTAACACCTGCTTTTAGCAGGTGTTAAAATCCATAGCGCTAAGGGACCATGGAGTTAATTACGCCACCGTAATTTACGGTGGCGTAATTAACGCCTTCCCCACTCCCATTATGCCCTATGGGGCAAAAATGGGAATGGGGAAGGGTAAATGGGGATTGGGGACTTACCGCCCCGCCAAGGTCGGAATGGGGCGGTAAGTCCGCCAACCACCATGGCGTAAACATAGTTTACGCCATGGTGGTAAAGTCACGGCCCAGGCGGTAACTTACCGCCTGGGTCGTAATGAGGCCCTGTGTCTGTTGTTCCCCTTCCTGGTAATGAGTAATGTTGCTTTCTGTGATCTGTTGCCTATAATCCCCAAGATCCAGCTTTCCCACAGCTCCAAGTTAATCCTTTATCAATCTCAATGTTGAATACTGGAACCTCACTGTACACATCCACTGCAAATTCCTACTTGCAGCAGTTGCTTGGCAGATCAAGCTGTCACAGCAGCCTTGTGACTAACGCAGATCTTTATTATACCTCCCATGGACAGGTTATTTCTTCAAAGCATACCTTCTCATGGCCGCATCTACTTTGCTGCCTGACAGGTCCTCCAATGATGGCCTTTACCATCATTTGCTGCAGGATGTTCTGTGCGTCTAGCAAGGGTCGACCATTATGGGCAGCGCTCTCCTGGGTTCTCCCTTGATATTAGCATTCTAATGATGTTTCTTCACAGACTAAATTCCAAAACAGAGTAAGATAAACAATATGAACACGTCATATTGATATGCTTGTATATTATTATGTCAGTGTAAAAGGCAATGAAGATGTGAATATCTAAATCCCACTTCCTGGAAGCTTCTAAGCTAAAAGCCCATTCATGACCTCATTAACTCACTACTGGGATTCATGCAATTAAGTATAAAGTTCATAAGTATGGTCTCACAACATGCCATTTCAGGAGAGTAGATTTCATAAATAGGAGTCACATATTTGAAGTTCCTTTGAAAAAAGGAGGACAACAAGCATTTGAATTCCAGTTATGCCTCTCTTCTAACATACAATGGAATAGGTCAACTGACACCACAAGAACATTTCAAATGCTACATTTTCAGATCCATGATTGATCTCAGGACATGCCTGATTGTTTACAATAGTAGCCAGAGGCCTGCTCAAATATTATTCTGAAAGCCCACACTATCTGTGCTAACCATGGTCTCCAAACGTGCATCTCTTTGGGTAACCTATCCCCTTCTGATAAGAGCACATACTAATTGGTGTCAGAAGAGAGCATAACATAGGAAATAAATAACCGTCTTGCTTTGATGGTGCAATTGGTCGATTCTGTCGGTTGGCAGACATGGGCATGCTGAGGAACAAACAGCTGACCCGGGTTTGGACCAAAACCACATTGATGAAAACCGTTAACGGCTTCTGATAGGCAACATTTGCTGCACTCCGAGTTCCTAGGGTTTACAGGTGCATAATGCTCAAGATGGAAATATTGAGAGTAACCATGGTGGCTAACTGAGGACCTTTGATACTGCTTTGGCATTTGCCAGTTCCTAAAGCTCACCTGCGTGGAGACCCTCTCTCCAAATTGCACCTCATTGAAAACCTGCTAAGCCAATGGAAGTAAGCAAATATGTAAAAGGACACTGCCTGCACACAACTCCCACGTATTTGTCCAAATTGTGAAGTTGTCCTTGTACTGAAAGCCCACTGTCTGTTTTGCCCAGTTCCCCTCCTGGCAACAATTTTCTGTTGTCCCTTCTCAAATCCTTTATACCAACTCTTAAATATGTTTTAGAATAATTTTCGAACAACATAGTGATTCTAGATCGCCAAGTATAATCCTTATGGACACTCATGTTGACTGGAAATAACGCTGTTCATATCTGGATGTGTTCTTGTGTACTGTTTATGTTGCTTGTTGCATGTATAATTTGCAGTGGCTGAAGGGGGAGGGAGCGGTTGGGAGTGGTGTCCTCTACTTAAAAAAAAAATGCTCTACTGTACCTATACGTTTATTTTAAAAAGAAGCCATTCCGGAATGGTTTAGTTTCAAAATAAAAGTGTAGGAAGAAATTGAAACTTGCACTTCAGTGCACTGAATTGAACATCAAGGCCACCCCATTCCTACCTTCTCTGAGCATAGAGAATTGCGACTTAAGTATTGGGCCTACACCATACCTACCTAACTTACACCTTGCACCAACTTTTATTAACAAAGGCTCACTCACCATCCCTATCATTGACATAATGACACCCAACCACGCAGTAGCTACAACCCACCCAGTCACCTCTGTCAGAAATAACAGATTAACAACTAGGCTTCATACTCAACACGAGATACTAACCAGACACTACCCAGGTCTACCAGTAAACTGCATTCAGAATGTACAGTCCAAAAATTGACCCACAAAAGATCTCACTTTAACAACCGGAAAGAGACCCCAGTTAACCATAACCCTCGTCACACTCAGAAGGAGCCCATAAAAGGGGCACTACTCAATCCCAGGTCCCTTGAAGCCCATGCGATTGAGATTGTAGACATTAACCTGTCAAACAATCTAGACCTCTTTGCAGTAGCTGAAACCTGGCTGCACGATGCAGCTGGCCCGTCACTCGTCCTAGCAGTCCTCGATAACTAATCCATTCTCAGAGTAGACAGACCCAACTATAGAGGAGGAGGTACAGCCTTTGTCTTCAGATCTACATTGGACATGATACTAGCCACTTTGACTCCCCTCGCTTGCTGCGAATCCCTAACAGTCAAACTCCAAACTTCACCACAAAGTACTATCACCATTCACCTATTATACAGGGCAGAAGGCCCTTCAGGATCATTTGAAGAAGACATCACGTCCCTAGTGGCTGACAATACCAAACCTACTGCACAACACATTATCTTAGGTGATTTTAACCTTGGCTATAACGACCCCAACAACCTGTCTGCCACATCTGTAGCCAACGCCCTGTCAGAACATGGCTTCCTCCAAAAAATGACCCAGCCTACCCAGGAGAAAGGCGGGACACTTGATTGGATAGCAGACTTAAATTGTAACATCACAACTAAAGAGCCTTCACCCCTAATATGGACTGATCACCACCCTCTCCCTTTTGAACTCAACATTAACAACCTAGAGTTAATAAAAAGTCCAGCCGTTCTACCCTGCCTCACAGGAAAAAAACGTAACATCACAGCTGAGGTCATCATACCTCTAGTCATCCCTATACTCAATGCATTACCACCCACAAATGATATGTATCTGATGGTAGACATGTACAATAAAACTATGGCCAAAGCCATAGATACTATCGCCCCACTCAAGTTGTGCTGCAGTAAGCCAAGAGCACACTTGAACTCCTAGTTCACCCTTGAACTTAAACTACTACGCACAGAAAAGAGGAAGTTTGAAACAATCTGGAAAACCACCCTCTCTTCAGAGAACAAAATGAACCTGGTAAACATTATGGCCACATATAAATATGAGATCATCCCCACCAAAAAAGAAACTTTCAACAATAGAATAAACCAAGCACTAAAGCACTAAAGAATTGTTCAATATCTTAAGAGAGCTGGAAAACCCTAACACCCCTGTGGAAACGTCGCAAGGATAAACCTTGGTGCACCGGCATTCAAAATTCTCGCACCAACAAAATCAATGGTCTCCAGTCTAAAATAGCGGACAAACGTCACCATCTAACCACATGTAACCAAACCATCCCAACTAAGCCCGCATCCACACCCCATAACTCAGGCTTCAAATTTACCAAGGTATCTGTACCAGAGTTACAAAAAATCATAGCCTCACTGAAACAGTCTAACTACAAAGGTGACAGCTGTCCTGCTCAGATCATAAAAGATGCGGCCAGTGATCTTGCTCCTTTTATCACCAAACTCATCAACTCCTCCTTCGCTAACAACACTGTACCATGCAACCTGAAGGAATCAACTACTGTAGTGCTCTCTACCTAGGGACCAGTCAGTCTACCTTAATAAATTGCAAACTGTGCGAAATAATGCCTTAAGGGCAGCCTTAAACATCCTGAGATGCTTTCATATCTCCTCCGTCAGATCGGACTTATGCTGGCTCCCGGTAAAACAGAGAATTGCCCTGAAAACCCTAGCTTTGACTCACACATGTCTGAGCAACAACGCCCCACCTTACCTGTCCACTCCCTTCTCACACGACACCTCCACTCGACCTACCAGAGCAGCCCAAACTCACAGCCTCATCGTGCCTAGATGCAAACTCCAAAAAGCTGGTAGGGTGAGCTTCCCCGTCCCGGCCTCCAAACTCTGGAACACCTTGCCCACACCTATCAGAATTGAACCATCATTCCACTCCTTCAAGAACAATGCTAAAACATGGCGGCTCTCCCAAGACTCATGAGACCTTGACACAGTCCAGACTCCATGTGGGGTACAGGACTGAATATACATTTTCTCTCTGCTCTGTCCCTGTATTATACGCTGTTAATGGTACCTTTCGGTACATGTATATATGCTGTATATTTTTGTAACTCACTGTAACTACTGCTTTTTGTAACATGTTTAAGGGTATGTACATGTATATATGCTGTATATTTTTGTAACTTCTGTAACTACTGCTTTTTGTAACATGTTTAAGAGTATGCGCCCGGTTGCCCCTGGGCCTGGTTTTTTGCGCTTTATAAATCAAATCAAATCAAATCAAATCAAATCGAATCAAATGGGTACTCCCATTGCTTAAAAAGCAAACGCTAGATCCTTCTATAACCACCAACTATAGACCGATCAAAACAGTCCCTTTTCTATTAAATATCTTAGATAGGGTTGCATACTTGCAATTCCAAGATTATCTTGAGACAAATAAATTACTAGGAACCCGACAATCTGGTTTCATACCTCAACATGGAACAGAAACAGCCCCTGTTGACCTCAAAAGCCAGATTGATGACCTAAAAGATAAAGGCAAAACGGCCATCCTACTCCTCCTAGACCTGTTGGCTGCCTTCAACCTGGTAGACCACAAGATACTCTGTGACCACCATGCTCTAGTAGCTCACTTTTCAAGCTCCGCCATCACGTGGATTCAATCATTCCTTGATAATAGGACCATGCGTGTCTTCTCACCCATGGCAGTGTCCGATCCCATACCCATAGCCTGCGGCGTACCACAAGGGTCATGTGTCTCGCCCACTTTGTACAATATCTTTACAAATCCTCTATTTGATCATCTTAGACCTTCTGGGTGTCACCTAAACCAATTACGCAGATGACACCCAGTTACTCACACCTTTATCAGGTTCCTATGACACCAATGCACTGCGCATCAATGAAATCTATATCATCATTCAGTCATGGATGGCCCTCCACGGCCTCTGCCTGAACGATGATAAAACTGAGATTTTCCTGGTCGGTTCACCTACCAACCTACAGAAACTCAGCCCAAAATACACAAGTATGTGCATAGGTGGCAACACTAAACCCATTGTCAAAAATGTAAAAACACTATGCGTTTACCTCGATGCTAACTCCAAACTAATGAAACATGTAAATATGACTGCCTCAGCCACTGCCTACACTGGCAAGCTGTTAAGGGTGCGCAGACACCTACTAGCACCTAACAGTTGTCTCACTTTAGCCAGAGCACTCATACAGTCCAAATTGGACTGCTGCAACAATCTTTTCCTAGGTGCCAATAAATCCATTCTCAATAAACTGCAAATATTGCAGAGTAATGCACTTAAAGCTTCCTTAAACATCCCCAGAAGATGACATATATCGGCTACCAGAAAGTTCTGTAAATTGCTAGCTATACAAGAGAAAATGTACCTGAAAACTCTCTGCCTCACCCACAAAGCATTGAACCACCAAGTGCCACCTTATCTTACTAACAAATTTACCTTGAGATCCACTACCCGCACCACGAGATCCACTAGCACCCCTTGCCTAGTGGTACTCAGATATAACCTCAAAAGAGCAGGAGGATGTAGCTTCCTGGTCCTGGCCGCCCAACTATGGAAAACACTCCCACAGGACATAAAATCTATCCAAATATTCAATGAATTCAGAAGCAGTGCCATTACCTGGCTACTCAAGCAGTATTAACATATCCACGATGTGCATCATATGTCTTGGTCCTTTTCTGAGGTATCATTTGCCTTTGTCATATATTGTATGATTTGTATTTATCCTGTGTCTCTAAATTCTGTATAACTTGCTTCTTGTAACCATCTTCTTATGTAGCGCTCAGATAACCCTGGGTCGGGTGTGCTATGCAAATAGAATAAACAAACAAACAAACATTCCCTTAAACAGCAGGTGTGTTTGTTTGGGGGTTTGGATTTCATGCTTGAAGGGGCGTGGCAATGAGGTTTGTGGGGAACAGGGGCAGGCCAGAAGGGAAAATAGTTCTACTACTTATTTTCATACACTTCGACCACTGATAATTACGTCTTTGATATTTCTTACTTGAACTTCAACCAACAAAGATAGATACAGTTAACTAGGGCTGCTTTACTGTTACCGTCTTTAAGATTTACGTGCAGTGAGGGCTGCCTATAGCATCATATGTCTTTCGCCCTTTTCTCAACTCTTGCAGGAAAGGGATTCTGTACACATATGAACAAGACACATCATCATTGCCGTTTCATGGAAACTGTATGAATGTATTATTGCTATTAATTCAAATGCAGTTGTACTGCCACTCAAGCTCCATCAAGGTAAATTTGTTGTGAAATGAATATAATCTTTTTGGCAAACATACTGACAAACAACTTCTCATAAACCTTTGAATTACAGGTGGACATATCTCACCTTTTTCAAAATATGGAAAAACATAACCATAGTTGGCGACATTCCTGAGAACCCACAGTGTTCTGCGTGTATTCCTTTTTGTCCATGAACGTGGCAGGGAATACATTTTCATATAAGAGTGAAACTGTCACTTTTCGAATCAACGAAATGTGAAACTTGAAACATGAACTAATTTGCTATTATGAGGTCATGCACTTGATCAGAAAAGCTGCAGCGTATATAACCCTCACTTCAACACCCACTTACACGTATAACAAATACAGTCAGGACAGGTAAGATGGATTTGTGTCCCTCATGACAGCATTTTTGAGTGGTAACACCAATGCAACATGTATTGTTATTGGTTTCTGAAGGTTTTGGTACAGAGTGTATTATCCAATACTGATATTACATTCTCAGCACTGTGACGTATTGTTAATGGTGGGCGGTTTCCACACACATTATTTCGTATTAAACCTGGATAGGACTAATGGATTCACAAATGCATTACTATGAAGTTTCGATGAGTAATTCTAATTTACTTCTTACTTCTGACTTAACAGGAGTAAGTCAGACATAAGGCAGAGTTACTCATAGTAACTTTTTTTGTGAATCTAAAAGGCCATTACCTCCATGTCCATCTTCTTCAACACAGCATCTACAATGAGACACTTTCTGCCATAGAGTGGCAGAATGTTCCTTGGGAGCAGGCTCGTAAGAGCAGCAAGAGTACTTACAGTGAAAGTTTCCATTATATACTAAGAGTAGGTAACTGTTGTACCGCCAATTACATTTAACTCTTAGTATTCTGTGCAAACAGAATTATAGTACTACACCAGTGAAATTCACTGGGAACCCAAGACCTTATCCTCCCTGCTGAGCAGTAATTGAGCAATGTGGATTTCTAAAATCTGGCATGGTGCGCAGATTTTAGGAGGCCACCCTAGTTATGGTGAACCGGGAGCTCATAGAGTTTAGCCCAAACCCAATCAATGTAGCAATGGAGAGAAGCCAAGGATTAGTATCAGGAAAGTGTGAGTGGGGTCTGGAGCACTCAATGAGTCCACACAGAATAGCAGAAAATAATCTAATTTAGTCAGTTATACAACTACAGTTATTTATGTAGGCCTTTAGAACATACTGAACAATGAAACTAGCAGGTCGTACTTTCACACAATACTCTGTAATACAAATATATACAATCACCATTATGTTTGCTTAATAGACATCATCAAATAACATATCAAGCAATGCATATAAGTGCTGTAGATGCACTACAATGATGGAAACCAATCAAAAGTAAAATATCCTAACTTTAGAAGTCCAGACCCTAAGACGAATGGGGCTTAGTGCCCAAAAGTCAGAGGGTCTAACACTCGTTAGTTCAATCACAATTTACCCAAGCATAGGTAAGTTCTCTCTTTTCTTCCAGACCAAAGGCTAACCCAGGAGCAGGATAACCAACCCAGGTTCAATGACCAAAGTTGAGTGGAGGGGGACAGGAGACAACAGGACTTGTTCCCAATGTTATCCTATGGAGGACAGGGGGAAACAGGCACATGTATGCTTACTTTCCCCCCTGACTCTGGTTTTCTCAAATGCCATGATGAATCATATGGTATTCGTGGGGGGCTCAGTCTTACAATCTTTGATTCAGTGAGAGGTGCCCAGTGGTTGTGGGTTGAGCATTATTCTGGTTGATTTCACTTGCAATATGCAATCCCTGTTGGTGAAGAAATGTAGAATCCAACAATGCAGACCACTTCAGGACACTTCACAGGATGGAGTAGAGCAAGTTCTAGCAATGATTCTTTTTTGCAGGTGACGACAGGTGTCCTTCCAGTCGAGGTCACAGAGCTGCTTCAGGACAGGTTCCCTTGAAGATAGTATGCTGGATTTTAGGGAGAAGGTGACGTGTAGCACAAGCTGGAGACTACCAAAGTTCCGTGCTTGAATGCTGAACAGTGACAGTTCTGGTGAGATATCTGATGTTAGAACTGGTAAGTCCACCAGGCACTTCCAAAGGCTCTGAAGGGCTGGATCCTCAAGAAAGTGTTGGGACTAGTTGGTCCCATGGTCCCACTAGTCTATGGGCTGAAGCACCTTTCAGGGTCTTCAAAGAGTAGACAGAGGAGTAGGGTTGAACCTGGCTGGACATTCCCCACCTCCTCATGGCCACACACACAAAGGGTCACTAGCCCGCAAAAGCAGCATCTTTTCTGATCAAGTTCATGACCTTATAAGGACTTTCCTCACCTGAGAGGTCAGGAAGAAAGGCAAACTACAATATGACCAAAGACCAAGTGAAAATCTTGTGCTGTGTGTAAAAAGCAAGGGAGTTACAAAGGTACCCCCATTCCACTGCAATGTAAGGTACTGAGTGTAATGTTAAAAAGGCAATAATTCAAAAGAGAAACAAAGTTTCCTAGTTCTGATCAGTTTCTACAAAACATGTGGATAAAAGGCAAGGTGGCTGAAGCTGAAGGTTTTACTTCTCTTCAAAAAGGCAGGGCAGGATCTGAAACAGAGCAAAAAAAAATGGGGTTCCATAGGAAACTATGCAGGGAAAGTTGTAAAAAGAAAATCTTTCCTAATACTTGTCATGCAGATTGAAATATTTAGCTTGGAGGTTTGTGTTTCATGTGGTCATAACCTCAGCCCAGAGGTTACAGGAAATTACTTTACAAATTGGGAATTGTCTATGCAGATGTAGGGCCCTGTTACTTAAGTACTCCTGGAATCCATAATCCAAAGGTATGTGTCATCTAAATTTCATAGATCACAGGAGGTGATCTGAAAGGCATTCTTCCAGAATTCTCCCTCTCCAGAGGTATAGTGATGACATTGACTGGGCGTTGCAAGGGCATCTTGATGTGTTTGGAGAGGACACAAACATTTAGTGGCTGTGGCAGTCCTTTCGTAACCTCTGATAGGGCTAAAAGCTGTGGTGACATTCCAAAAGTAGGTGGGTGAGAAGTGCGATTGAAGAACCCTATGCAGCATCAGTTAATACTCTCTCGGCATCATTATGATGATGCTCTATTAGAGTCAATTTCTGTGCCCGTTCAGAACCTTTTTTCCATGGCACCACATGGACAAGCCTACATACGTGTGCATATTATTTTAGGCTGAACCTGGCAGGCAATGCTTCTGCCACATTTGAATTGTTTTTTTTGTGTTGTGGTTGAGGAAAGAGGGGCTTTCTGTACAATAAAGGTGTCGGGTAGTAGCAGCAGTGGAATGAGGAATGGGGTGTGGAGCTTTTGTTTGCATTACATACCAGATTACTTACCATTAATCTTCATTACTTTTAGTCCGAATATTCTTGTCACATCACTTTCAACCCGCTGTTCAAGCCCAAAAATGGATGCTTAGTCCATAAGCAATAGGGGTATAGAAGTAATCAGTATTGGTAAAGTTGGTGTAAAAGCGGTGGGGCCATGAATGAATCAAATGTTGCATGGGTTTATGTCATGGATGCTGGGAGCCTCATAGAGTACGTACTGTCACGAGTAGGACAAGGAGTAAGAACATTACCAGTATGCAATCCAACATTGCAGGGTAAATCAGAGTAACTGCTTTGTGAACACATTCGTATTCTAAGATGTAAGTATAATGTCGAATGCTCTGTTTATATTCATTGCTTGAATATGATATTAAAGATGAGTGCCATATATAAGCAATTCTTAATTTAAATACATGAATTCAGCTGATTTCCTATGACTGTAAAAACACAATACACAAAGGTTTAAGTCTGCAGTTGTCGTATTTGTATTTGAAATTGTTGATATCGGTTTTGTTCCTCAGACACACCAATAAGCTACGTTATGGGCATGTAACAAAACGCCGTTTCTTAAGCTTTAATTCAATTTGCAATAACATGGCAGACAATATAACCTGCATCGCCTGTCATTGTTTTATTACAATGTATGCAATGCAAAATGAAAGAGCAACCAAGCCCTGAAAAACAATCTATGTTTTACAAGACTACACGATATTGCCTAATTATTCAATAATGGAATCATTATCTGAAATATGGTGCACTGTCTTTACAACAAAATGTGATTTTATGTGAAGCATTCTATGCATAGAATATCTACTTTTGCAAACAGCAGTTCTGCTTATTTTGAGACCGATATGTGATAAAGCAATAATATAAATTAATGTAGTAATGATGATACAAACACTCTAATAGCTCTTTTAAGCACCCGAACTAATTATTGCTTTGAAATGTGGATTGACCATGACAAAGGAGTAGCAATATTACCTGCCACCGCATAAAAAACAGCCCTTATTACAAAGAGGCACAGTCATACAGAAGAAAACAATGAAAATAGTATTAAAAGTAAAATAATAAACATACAAGGTAGGCAAATAAAGGATAATTTCGACCTTTTCTCAAATGCTTTAACCATTTGAGAAAGAGACTCTGTATTTATGGTTGAGAGAGTCGTCACACACGCAATAAGATTGCTTTATGTAATGCTTGTACCTTGGATAGTGTTTCAACAATATTCACAAAACATTCTAAAAGCAAATTTAGACCTCTGCATCCAGTAGAAACATTGTGTGAGTTTGTTTAAAAGCGGAGACATTATAGAATGTACATTTGCAATGCAATTCTTCACTATCCGCAATGTTTCCTCTCTACTAGAAGACGGATGCCCCATCTTGGTATCCCTCCAGAATCCAGGATGTGTACATACCAACAAGGTGGACAAGGAGCTATCACGCTATAAGTATACCAAGTATACCGGGGCTACTAATATCTAGTTTTTTACAATACACTGCCGATGTAACAGTACGACCCGCAGCTGCACACTATATTAGAGTATTCATCAGGTTGACACCACCTGTGTGAAGACAATAACGCTATGCGCAGATATACACTCAATAATCTTTCTCCATTGGATTGCTGCAACTAAGCATCTTTAAAACTAACCCCGTTAGTAGAACAGCCGGGAAAGATTATTCTCAAGTTGACAGTTTACACCATCACGTGAAACTTACATCATGACTTCCACAGTGTCATGCTGCCTTGTGAAAAATGTTTAGAGTGACGGGTGTTGAGTCCCCACACATGGCAGAGCGGCCCTAAGGTGAAGCCCCTTTAAGGAAAGGGGAGGATAACAGTGGCATAAGGAGAGAGACCGGATGGGAGCAGCAGGAGTGGAGAGAAGGGAGAAAGTGTGAGATGATGAATAACGAGGTTGCATACTGATCGTGGCTCCCTGCCGTTATGTTGTGTCCAGGGCCTTGTTAGCGACGAACAGACAGGAACCCAGTGTCCCGATTGTTAACCACAAGGCTCTGGCAGTGATGCCACACCACCCCCAGCAATGGTGAGCTATCCGTGCCCCTTCCCTGCACTGGCACTCCACAATGATTCTGGGAGGGCAAGAGAGAGAGAATGACTAAACTCTCCATCAAGTTTCCCACAGCGACACTATGCTTCTCCCTGCAAGGGTACTCCATGCTCGGTCCAGGCAGTAGAGGAAGGACATCCTGACCCTCAACCAAGTTATGAGGAAGCACTAGGAAGCGTGGAACATGCCACTCTATCCAGGCTGTGAGTAAAGACCTGGCTAGCAGTTCACTCTGAGCAATCCACAGTACACCAACACACTACTCCCAGGCGAGTACAGCCACAAGAAACCCATGGGTAACACACCTAGAGAAGCTCATCAAGGGAGCCCAGAAGATTACAGTCAGGGGCACTGCCACGTGCCATGCAAATGCTCTACCTTCGCTGGAGGTTTTCTAGAGAGGGCTATGCCATACAACTCACCAACAAAGCACCTAGCCCATCTATCTCAAAATCCATCCATGAGTCCAATGTCCTTGCAGGGCATCAACAAGCCTTCCAGATTCACTGCTCCACCTCCACCAAAAAGAGTTAAGCTTTCTAATTACATAGAACCAAATTACAAGCATTAAAGGGCAAATGGTGGAAACACGAGAAGCTGAGACATTTGAAAACCAGGGCCTTTTCAGCTACAACCACAACAAGGCAGAGGTGAAGTGTAATTTCACCTGATTGTGGGGTTTGAGTGGCATCAAAAGCCATGTGCGGTATTTCAATTTACGTTCAGTCAATAAGCATAATTAACAATTAAGAACAGAGACGAATTTAGTTTGAATGCCTGGGCTGTGCAGCAATCTTATCTGTATTATCAAACACAGAGACATTTTGTTTAAACAGTATTTCTGGGATGTACTCCAACCAGACTGGGAAGTGTTCCAATTTTCCAGGTTGTTAAAGTAAATAAAATTACATTTTCTTGTTAATAATAACATTAAGTAAGGAACTACAATGTTTTCAGAGGTGCCAGATATGAGGGAGAATGGGGGTTCAGAGATTATTTGGCATCTAGTGTGATACAATAAGAAGGTTACTTGCCACTGTGTGAGAGGTTTCTACATCAGGCCGATGGCCTTGGTTTAGAGAGAATACAGTGACTTTCAACTGGGCTAAAGGTTAAGGTACCATGCTGGCTGTGAGGGTAGGGGGGCAGTAACTAGCTTGAGGCATTTTGCAAACATGGGTGTTGATGACCTAAATTAAACAAAGCTCTAGAACTTTACATAGGCTTGCTTTGAGTGTGCAGTAGAAGCTGTTTTAATGGAGCTGAGCTGATGAGGAAGCAGGGGCAGGCAGAAGCTTGAGGACAGCTCAGGAGCTCTGGAACAGTCTGGAATCACCATCCATGCAAATCCTATGGAGAAGGGACGGGGGAAATGATTTGTGAAGCCTTTGACATTGGATGTTTGTCATTACAGGGTCCCAGAAGGATTTATTCATTTTGATTTTGAGATTAACTACTATTTTTGATTGAGCTGTATGGGAGGTCTCTCTGCCAATGTTGATCAGCTCTCCATCAATGGACAGACATTATTCTTAATTGACTGTTGTTGGCACCTTGGTCAATCCCAATTGACATAGACTCTTTTTGCGAAGCATTTCTTCTATGTTAGGTGCTTTTAATGTAAGGGACCATGGTGGTCTTTTCAAATTGATATATCTTTCCGGATGTTGTTCTTGAATTGTTGTGACCACAGGCATCTAGCTTCTTGCCTCCAACTCCAAAGGGCCCCGCCGGGAAGAATGGCTCGAGAAATGTACAGGCTTCGTCAAAGCAATCAGGGATGACAAGTCTCCTGCACTACTGGACATATTCACTAACCTAGCAGAAAAATAAATACAATCAATAATCAGGACATTTTCTGACCAAGACAAGGCATCCTATGACCTAACAATCACATCCCTCAACAAAAAACGTGTTGTCCAACCCAACCAAGATTACGAATGCTATACATTTAACCAATACCAACAGCTCCTGCAAGAAACCATAGACAAGTTTGTAATTCGGCTGCAGAAGAAAGTGACACTTTGTCAGTTTGCCACATTTTCAGATGATGAGGCCATATGGCTTAGAATCATGGAAGGGTGTACGTCATTGACAGCCATCAAACATCTATTACAAATTCCAATCCGACTCAATGAAATAATATAATTGTCAAGAATATATGAACAAATGTACATCCAAGTGGCCATAATCGAAACTCCAAAGAAAGGGGACTCCATAGTAGCCATCCAAACCGGGCGGTGAACACCACAGACAGTGTACAGAACATCCACGCCAAGGCCACAATCATCCAAGACATGCTACGGATGTGGCCTCACATTCCCACACAGAGGCCCATGTCCATCATTTGGGCAACAGTGTTTCAACTGCATTAGAGAGAACTACATCAGACCGGTGTGCAGGGAAGTAATTCTGTTTCCTCATTCCCACCACCCTCAAAGCCATTGAGCCATAGGGCCCACAACACCACATCAGCACCCACAAAGTGGGGGCCCAACACGTAGAACTCAGAATGCTACTACAGGACGACATCTTTGAGAGAGCAGGGGTGAGCCCTGTTGCTTAATGTGGAGTGTTCCAGTAGTGCCATAACATGCAGCACAATGCCACTTACATAGACATTTACATGGACAATAGCCATGTTTGGGATGTGCTTGTCTACGCATAGGCGTATCCATCCATTGTCCTTTGGGGACGAGGATGAGGGGTGACACCCATGGCAAACCTCAGTTCAATGACCATGACTTTCACACATTCGCTTCCCACATGGTGTTACAACACCAGAAAATAACCCTGCTCTGGCCACAAGCCAACGGAATGGCTGTGAAGTTCATGTCCTCTGTCAAAAGAGCAATCGAGAAAGCTACCATCGGCAAAATGCCAATTCAACAAGCATTATGCTGCATGTTATGACACTACCGGAACACTCCACATTACAGCAACAGAGCTCACCCAAGCAGATATAATAATCAAGTACCAGCTGAAAATGCACCTTGTGAGACATGAGATTACCTGCGACTCAATGGAACATGACATATGGAAGAAGAACATGGAGAGGAAACAAACAATGAAAGAGAAGCTTGACAACAAGCGGAATGCAAAAGACAGAACATTCACCCCATGTGAATTAGTAATTGACAACTAGATACAAGCAAGTAAAACGGACTTCAAATATGCAGCAACACCATTTGTAATTACAGCCCAAAAAGGGACAATGATCACAGCAAAAGCAGGTGACCACGAGATCAACAGAAACACTTTGTTTTTCAAACACCTGAGAAGGCCAGCGGAGGAAGAAGAGAAAGAAAGGGAAGGAGAAGAGAGTGTTCAAGAGAGTACAGTTAAGAAAAACAAGAAGGTGAGAGACAAAGAACAAGCTCTGAGAACAGAGACAAGCACACACCTGAGGGTGTCGGCAGGCCCCATTGATACATCAAAAAGCAACACAGACTGGTCAAAAAGATATAGAAGAATGGACCAGGCGACAACGTAAGTGGGTGGGGGTGTTGTCACCCCACATATGACAGAGCCACCTTAAGGCAAAGCCCCTTTATGGAATGCGGAGGACAACAGGGGCACAGGAAGAGAGGACAGAAGGGGGTGAGCGGTGAGAAGGCAGAAAGTATGAGACAGCGAATAAAGAGGTTGAATATTGATTGTGGCTCTGTGCCGTTGTGTACCCACTGCCCTGTTAGCACTCAAATCCCGGGCCCTTAAAATGTTCCTTTAGAAAAGAATAATTTCACTAGAAGGTGTCGAATATCACAAGACTTTTGTTAAAACACTAATGCTCATTTAAGCCATGTTCTGATGATTTTGAATCATGCTTTAAAAGAAGTGTTAATCTGTTTGAATCTAAGGAGGGCTTCTTTATTGATTGTACTCCAGATAATACCCACATTTGCGGACGTTCATCTAATTTTCATATGAGTCTAGTGACTTTCCTCCATGAGTGGAGATAAGTGAATTTAAAGCTATTTGTCCTACCTGTGGGCATTACTGTCCTTTTTGGCCACGTTAAAATGTATTGCTACTTGTAGCCAGGAGTCACTATTTTTAAACTAAGAACATCAATATATGATGCTCCAAAAAAAGCATTGCAAGGACACTAAGGGCCTCATTATGACCCTGGCGCTCCCGTAATGAAGGGTGCTGATACAGGACCGGCACCCTTCAGTACGGGAGCGCCTATTACGAGGTTACCTTTGCAGGACCCGGAACAGACGTCTCGTAAAACCAGACGTCCATTCCGGGTCCCGCGAGGGGAAGAGGGAGCTAATAACGTGCCATTTGTAATGTGCACCGTTATTACCTCCCTCCCCATTCCCATTTGAGCCCTATGTGGGCCCTATGGGGGCTCAAATGGGAATGGGGAATGGTTCCTTCAAGGAGAAATTACCGGGTCCTCCAATGTTGGAATTACCCAGTAATTGCTCATTGAAGGAACCCAGTATTGGAGCCCGGTATGGAGGCAGCCATGGCGCTAATAGCACCATGGCTACCTCCATACTCGTAATGAGGCACTAAGTGTGGGAATATGTGCCAGGCAGAGGTCTAGGCAGGCTAGGCTATGGCCTGAGCGGGCAAGGCACAGCCAAAATCTCTAAATGCCTACTCAGCAGGTCTTGGTGTGCATTTACAGATGTTAATGTCCCTGCAGTGGGTCTAACAACATTAGAGTTAGGCCCCACCTGTTAGACAATTGTGGCTACATCTCTGAAACCAGGCACCATTGAAAGCTATTTTGTCAGTATAACCCCACACATGTTGCCATCAAAACGTTGTAAGGTAGTCAGCACACCACTGTAATACAGAGCCAAAAGGCCATGCTGTTTAAAGTCACTTTAGCTGTTCTTCATCTCCGTCATGCTTTTCAGTTGCCACCCACTAGATCTGATTATTACTACTTCGTTTTGCTTCAACATGTTGAAAGGGGCCCCTAGGGAACCCTGACTTCTATGGAAACAAGGCGAGTCACCACACACGATAGATACGCCAGACACAAGGCTGTATTCCCAAAGCTAGGGTTTATTGCAAAGCAAAAAGTCTCAGTTGGCCAACTCGGTCTCACGCCCCGCGACGTGTATCTCTAGACCTTGAGGGACGCAAGAGAGTGAATTACGTACATCAGTTACATATATAAAAAATGCATATCAAACAATCAGCTGTGACATGTTTAACACCCCCCTTTATTGGGTTTCTTTGAACTTGGTGTGATGATGGACATCTCCGACTACTATGACACATTCAAACATCTATTCTAGTAACAATTTGCAATTTGTGAGTGCAAAGGCATCTTTCAGTTGTTGAATAGAACGCAGCGCTTCTGTTCTTGGAAGCGAGCTACATACGGGGGGAAGAGTTGCATTCCGGACCTAATGCTAAGTGGAGAAGAGTTTTTCTTAGTGTTTGTGCACAATTATTACTCTCACCTACAAACAAAACAACTGGACACATTTGTTCAAAGAATGTTCGCAGAACTCATAGTTGGTGTAACTCATCATCTTTTGTAGATTGGCATCAATCTGTATAGTGGTTAGTCTTATATCGGACAAGAAGAGGCTAAAAAGACATTGGGCTATCTGAGTTTTTCCGGGTATTACGCAAACCCACATTCCATGTTTCAGTAAGTTGACTGGAATATACATGTCCATGAACCTGGCCCGAGTCCTCTAATACTGTAGATGGCAAACAGACTGCACATCCGAAGACTGCCAATCTGCTTGAGCTTGATTGATTTTTAGCCAAGCACTTGCCTTGAAAAAATGTTTTACATTGGCATATTATAGGCCTTTTGAACACCTGGATCTTAGGCAAGGTTACAGGTTGGACAGAGAGTTGACATAGGCTTACAAAAAGTGAAAACGTGCTGTTTATGCACATTGACGGGAAGGCTAACATTAAAAGGCATATTTCAACACTCCCATAGAAACACCCACCTCATGCCATAATTGCAGCAAAATCCTCTTCCTACAATGACAGAATCACCAACACCACTTCAGAATCATAAGAGCTCTTTGATATCTTCAAAGAACTCTCCACGCTAGCCACCAATTAACAGGAGATAGTAAAAGACAAAGCATGGTATACCACGATACAGACAGCCCTGCTAAATAAAATCGAACTCCTCCAAAATACATCCATGAACATCACAACAACCTCTCCAAGTTTATCATGTCAACACCCCACTCGGTCAGCAAGGTCACCAAAGACAAAATAAAACCCTTCTCCTTCAGGGAAGTAACTGCGGCCAAAGTAATAGACATCGTTAACAAAATCAGGCCATCCAATTGCAAAGGTGATGCTTACCCTGCCAAACTAGTAAACATAAACCTTAGCCCCTTTTCTAGAAACATTCATCAACACCTCCTTCAACACCAATACAGTCCCGGATAGCCTAAAAGAAGCATGGGTTTGCCCTCTATTGAAAAATCCCTCACTGGACCTAGAAAGAGCCAACAACTACAGGCCAATCACCACTGTACCATTTCTGCTGAAAATCTTGGACAGGGTTGCCTATATGCAAATTCAGCAGTTTGTGGGAGAAAACAAAATCTTGGGCAAAAGACAATCTGGTTTCCACTCAGGCTATGGGACAGAATCTGCCCTACCCGACTTCAAAATACAACTTTGCGACATTATGGACAAAGGAAAACCGGCACTCCTCATCCTGTTAGACCTGTCGGCTGCCTTTGATCTCGTTAACCATGCCATTCTCGGTAAGCAACTAATAAACACAGCTCACTTTTCCCCAGAAGCTACAGCATATATTGCATTCTTTCTCATTGGTAGATTCATGAGTGTCTTCTCAGATTCTACGTGAGCCTTTCCAACCACCATTCACTGTGGAGTCCCACAAGGATCATGCACTGCACCCACACTGTATAACATATTCACCCTCCTTCTCTTCAATGACCTGGATCATCGTGACATAGCCTACACAAACTATGCTGACGATATGCAAGTACTGCTCCCACTAACCGGCACCTATGAACAAGATGCTGCCACACTAGACAATATCTACACAGCCATCCAAACATGGATGGCAGTAAATGGCCTTTGTCTCAACAGAAACAAAAAAGAGATCCTTGTGATAGGCACCAAAGAAATACTCAACAAACTCTCCCCTCTGTACAGCACCTTCAACGTCGACGATACCACCATCACTGTCTTCTCAGCAGTAAAAATGCTAGGCGTATACCTCGACTCATCCCTGTCCATGATATGCCAGTTCTCTGCCATAGCCTCCTCCGCAGCCCTCACCACTAAAATCATCAACACCGTCAAACCTTTTCTATCAACCAAAAATTGCCTATCAATTGCCAGAGCCACAATCGGCACCACACTTGACCCCTGTAATGCCCTCTTCCTGGGCACCTCTGCTAAAATCCTTAATAGGCTACAAGTTACACAAAAGAATGCCCTCAGGGCGGACTTGAGTATTCCTAAAAGGGAACAAATATCCCGGGTAAGGAAAGAAGCTCATTGGTTGCCGATAAAATAGTGCAATCTCTTTAAAACCATGGCTATTACAGACACTTGTCTTACACTTGACGCCCCCCCACCTATCTGAAAGGATCACTGCCAGCACTTCTGCCAGACCCAAGAGATTGCATCTCACCAACCAGATATGTCCCCTCCTTCAATAATGCCAAAGCAAGAGGCTCCAGCTTTCAAAACCTTGCACCCAAACATTGGAATACTCTCCCCACAGAACTCAGAAAAGAAAAGTCGTATACAGTCTTCCGCAAAACGCTGAAAACCAAACTGTTCAAGTAATCAAATCACCCTGACACAACCAGCAACTCTCTGTTAACCTGTTATGCTGTTTCTCTGTAACCAATGAACATGCATCCTCCTACCCTTTGAAGTGGGAAAAGTGAACAAAAGGCTCCCACCAATCCCCTCTCAACCCTGGCCTAGAGGATCACGGCCCAGACACCCGCCACGAGAGGAGTTTGCCCATCTACCAGACGACCAAATACCCTGGTACAGGAACATACGGTTGTGCTCACCCGCCTGCCCACCAGCCTGCCCTGCACATGCCGACACCTGCGGCATGGATGGACTCGACTGAACTATCCAGCACCAAATCAACACATCGTTAGAGATGCCATGACGACCTAGCCAACGGTCAGCACACCCGTGCAAACATACACACCGGACACTCCCACACCAATCCACACGAAAAACATACTCAGTGCTATGACGTAGGCGACGGACACACCCACGGACGTGCATCTTTATTATTTTCCACATAGGCAAGACGCACAATGAACCCATCTAAAAAGGCTTGCTCACGCTTCTCCTAAGCCCACGTACCATACTGAGAAATATAACGAAGACACGATACTGGGGATAGAGCAATATGATACCATAACCTAAAGCGCTCTGTATCAAACGGTTCCACCTATGCACCAGGCCCAAGTAGGCCGCAAGCAAAAGCTTCCATGAATGTTGAATGAGCAAGAGTTCGGTTGCTGACCATGCAGAATGAGCCCAGCGAAAGCAGACAGTCAAGTGCACAACGTTGCAAACTCTCATACCGCAAGCCGACGCCAAGGTCACACCTGCAAGATAAGCCAGGCACACAGTGAGAAATGCAATATTAATTGTGCAGAATTCTGCCTTAACCACGGTCCCACCTCACGTGACCAAGCCGAACCTGGTAGGGTGCCAAGCCCAGGAGGAAGAAGGCGCCTGGATCCCCCGTCTCAAGACACAGGCAGATACAATTAAGCGACTCAATGGACATCTGCAGCGGTGGGAGTAGTCGGCCTTCCTGCTTATGAATAAATCCTCACATTGTCTGCACATACCCATAGTGAAACATTGTTGCAAATGACAGGTGCACCGCGAGCTGGGAACAGCGATGGTCCCAGACTGGGGGGCTCGCGGGTGGACCAATCAGAACATGGGGCCTTTATCACTGACGCCATTAACATTAACCAATCCTCAGGGGTCTCCATGTAACAATTTTTATGTATCAAACTGAAGGGACAACCCAAGTATACCACCTGACTGACCCTTAACCACTAACAGCGTTCTCTATACGTATGCTATACTAACCCTACCACTCGGGGAATCAATCCAGAGTGGCGATAGGTTTTTTTGCTAACTTTCTCAGGTGACGCAAGTAGCGCGTCATACTAAAGTAAAAAGGACCTGCGAGCCCCACGATGTTGAGAGAGTGTCAGGACGGACGCGTACGATCCTTGACCCATGCCTGCCGTTTTGTTTAATAAACAGCAGAATCACCTTGCTTCTTGCGTGTGTCTCATACTCTATCTCTTTTGGGATATACGGGACCCCGGGAGAATTTCCCCCCGACAAGTTGGAGGCACTGCTGAGATCTGTTTAAGATCTGCTTTTATTTTATTTTTCCAAGTACTCCCGTTGCGAGGAGGCCCGGCGGCGCGGCCCCCTCTGCCGCTGCCCCCTTTTTGAGTACTACAGGACCGTCGCGGAACTGCGAGAAGACCGGACAGCGCAATCTGGATATTGGCCCTCGGGAGCCGGTTGAGAAGTATCCCGCCCGCGGTTGGCGAGTGTCCAGACGTAGTCCAGACGAGGGGAGGTGGCGAGCCGCTTGGATGGGTGTACGCAGTCGAGCGGCCCTGCATCAAGAGAACTTGGTGAGTATGCCACGCACAACAAGCAATGTGAAATTGTGAGGGAGGGGGGAGGAATTGAATACGGGAGGTGGGAGATATTGCACAGGTGCCCGGCGAAGGTTTGATAATTTAGTGTTGGCAATGAAATTAATGGTAGCCGGACGAGTGCGAGAGCAGTCTGCTACGTTACGGGAGAGAAGGGGGCGGAGCACGAAAACATCACGTGCGGCCGCTCATAGAAACTGATTGGCCCAGGTCGCGACCATGTGTAAGGGTGTGTGTGTGGGTGGTTTCCTACGATTTGGCAATTATTGATCAATGAGTAGATGAGGGTCCCTATTGATCGAGCAGGAAACTCGATAGATAGATGACGTTTCCCTGTAGGCGGTAGCTAGCTAGTTGCCCAATACGGAAGATAATTGGCTGGTTAAGCCCTCCTGTCCAGGGGCGTATCACACGAGAGGCGACGCAGCATGCGCAGTCCGATTATATTATTGATTACCTTGTTCCAGGAGTGACAGGAAGAAAACTGTGGGGTGAACGGGGGTAGATTGCAAGTGTATTTTGGACTTAAAGAATATATGAAGAACTTACCAGTAGTTTGAAGAGATCGGTGACGTCACCAGTAGGGCTTTCATAGGACATCTCGAGAACCAGGCATCTTTATTTTTGAGTAACGGGGAGGAGAGCTGTGTTAAGGGCGTGGAAACGGAGGTAAGCGGTAATGAGTTCATCGGGGGAAGGCGAAAAGGGGGACGTGGCTGCACACGGAGAACGCCGGCCAAGGCAAGTGTAGAAGAGGGAGGAGGGGCAAGTGAAAGTAGGACGGCAGTATAAGAATGCCACAAGGGCCACGCAGCCGGAGGGGGCTACGTGCGCCTCGGCCGCAGGGGGCCGTAAGGGTGTTGTATAAAGGAAGAAACGAAAGAAAAGAATATACAAATGTAAATACTATATTTTACTAATTTTTCCTTAGCGGACTATCGCAAATCCCCAAACTTACGGGGCCAGGTAAAGATATAAGGATGTATATTGTAAACTGCTAGTGAGGTAACCGCTACCAAATAGGGGAAGGATAACAAGTGGAGCGCTACTATGTCATACGGGGCAGGATCGGGGGGGTGGGGGAACACCCTCACTACTCCGCTGCAACACATATGTAAAACACTGTCACCCCATAGGGAGAAACTGATCAAGTATAACATAGAATGGACACAGGGGACGGACAACAACATGACGACACCATGGCCGCCTAATGGTAGCTTCGACCCATATACCCAACGCTCACTATTAAACCATCTGCATAATACATACAAGGGGAAGAAGTTGACACACCACGTGGAGGTGTTCAACTTATGGAGGATGTTCCAAGGGTCCCGACCAGGACCAAACGGAATGTTCATTGTAGGGGAAACAACGGGAGATAAGGAGATTAAGGAGGAGGGAGAGAATGGGGAAAAAGAGAGGGAAGGCAAACAGAACACGGGGAACGGACAAGAGGGAGGAGAAAAGAGTGACAACTCAAACGAAAATGAAATAAAAAAGGAACAGAGCGACGATATACCCCTAGCGAAGGCAGTGAAAACAGAGGGAGGGGGATTGTATCCTTTAAGAGAGCTAGGAGAAATAGCAAGAGAACAATTAAGGGCGGCTGAGGGGTACTCGAACCCGGCATACAGCCCGCCTCCATATACAGCTACAGGTGGCCACACGGGAGGGGAGCGGACTAGTACAACGGGATCAGCTCATAGGAAGATGCTAGCAGGGGAGGGGAGGACTGAAGAAGAACTGGCTACGGACGTAGAAAATGATGAGTGGGTAGCTGCGCAGATACTATTAAAATTACGAGGTTCATTGACAGGAGAAGAGAAGGAGGTGGTAAGGAAAATGGACGAGGATACTACCAGGGAGAGTGAAATGAAAGGGGAAGAGGGGAAAAGAAAGGAGGAAGAGCTGTTAAGAGAAAAGGAAGGGACTTTGGAGGAACGATTAGCAGAATTAAGGGATGAGCAGAATACACTGATCAAGCAGCTCGAGAGGGGGGAAAGAGAGAGAGCACGGGAAAGGAAAGAAGGTAAGAATGAGTTGGGAAAAATGAGAGAACAAACTGAGGAGCAAAGGAGAGAAGCCGAAAGGTTAAAGGCAGCAGCAGAAAGGGTGTCAAGAGCAGCACTGCGCGATAGGAAAAGAGAAGAAGAGGAGAAAGAAAAAGAAATGGCAATATGGAAGAAGAGATTAGTGTCAGAAGCGACAAGGAAATACGAAGAAGGGAGGATGATAGAGAGTATATTAGAACGGGAGAGGGAGAGATGGGAAAGGAAGAAAGAAGATGAAAAGATATTGAAAAAAATGAGTAGTGAAGTAATGGAAGAATTAAAAAGTAAAAGAGAGGAAATTGGTAGAGAAATAGCAGAGAGAAATGAAGGGGAAACAGAAGATAGGAGAGGGGAGAGTGAAGTAAGGAGGGATGTATATAGAGGTACAGAAGTAGCAACAACATCGGCACAAAGGGGAGCGATTAGTAAAGAAGGAAAGGGAGGAACGGACCTAATAGACTTAAGAACAGTAACGATTGGGGGGAAAAAGACAGTTTGGGGGTTGCCATTTTGAATGACTTTTGTAGTGAGGAAGAAGAAGGAATGGAGAAGGAAGCAAGAAATAGTGAAAGGGAAAGCCTAGATAAACTATACACCACCCGGATGAATAGAGACTCACCATGGATCTGCAGGAGAAAGGAAGAACTGCAGAGAAGTGAGGAGGAAGAGCAAGGAATAGTGGAAAGGCAGACACGTGAAGCCACCCCGTCACCGTCCCGTCCTACATGCTCCACCACCTCGCGCTCATTACGTGTAACATGCCCATCTAAACTCGCGCCCTTCATAAACGAACTGACACCCTATGCAGGAAGGCTTAGAGACCTCCCTGGACGCAGGCAGGGAGAACGAATACACACGCCCACAGTAACTAAAGGAAATGATGAAAGAAGGGGAAGTGGTGGAGGAGAAAGAGTTAAGACCAGGAGAAATATGGACGAAATTGACGATGTAGAAGAGAAGGAAGAAGAGGAGGGGTGTGCGGACTCGATTTTGTGGAACCCAGGGGGTCGAACGGGACACAACTTAATGCCTCTTCTAGAGAGGGGAGGGGTTAGACCACAATACGTCCCTTGGAAGCATGCAGACAAGGAAAATATAAAGTGCAGACTCCCATCATTAAGTGGAGGTGCGGGTAAATGGATATATGAAATGGAAAAACACACCACAGGACAGAAATTGGCAGTGGGAGATGTAAAGGGCCTTCTAATATCAATATTAGGGGATGCTGCGGATGACATTTGGAAGAGAGCGGGCTTCCCCGGGGTCACAATAACAAACACATCTCACGATGGGGCACCATTCGCAAACTGCAGACACGCATTATGGCAGGCGCTGAGGGTACAGTACCCAGACACATCAGACATAGGAGCAATTACCTCGCGCAAGATGCGTGAAAACGAAGATCCTGTTGATTATATCCAGGAAATTCAAGAGAAATGGTGTATGGAAACTAGAGAACAATGGGACAAAACACCAGCAATATTCTATCATATACTAGTACAGGGGCTCCCAGAAGCAGTCCAGAAACAACTAAAGAAAGTAGTGGGGATGGAAGCAAAAGCATGGCCAGAAATACAACTGACTATAGTACATCATTGCAGGACATGGCAAGAAAAAATGAAAAAAAAGGAAGAGGACAGGAAAACGGAAGAGGCTAAGCTAGTACAGAAAAAACTTACTAAATACACGATGGAAGGCGCACTAATAACTACACCTACCACAATGACTCAAAGCCCCACGCAAGTAGTGGCTGCAAAAGACCCTTCCCAAATACAATCATCGCAGACTGTAACACAACAGATGCCGCCACTCCAACCATACACGACTAACATGGGAGGTGGATACTCAACGCCAGGAGCTGGGTATTATAATTACAACAGGGGAAGGGGAGGAATAATGAGAGGGAGAGGATACGGATATAACACACAACAACAGATGGGGGGACTTAGAAATTCCTACCCCACCGGGCACCCAGTATACCAGGACAACACAGGAAGCTTTCCATGGCAGAACAGGGAACCACTGGTGTGTTGGATTTGTGGATTAGTAGGACACATGTCTTGCACGTGTAGAGTGAGACCAGGCACACAATCGTGGAGTGAACAGGGACAACAAGAGCTCACACAGGAACAGCAGGGCATCGAGCAACAGCACACATTGCAACAGGGAAATGGACAGCAACAACTAGTAACACAACAACAGCCACGGACATATCCACCGCCTCAACAACAGGTAGCGATGACACAACAACCCCAAGCACAGCAAGTACAGCAGCCTGCAAAAGTCCAAGACCATAACATAGCCTCTACCAATACCCAACTACAGCAAACACAACTGGGTAGGGTGACGATCCTGGGACACAACCCTTACACAGGAAGTGGTCAATCATTATACCCTCAATAGGACAGCCCACAGACGACCTTGGTGTGTCCCATCCTGTCGGTAACACCTAATAGTGCGGAGGAACCACGCATAGAGGTAACGATAGGTGACAAAAAATTATCATTCCTTGTTGACACCGGGGCGACCCGGTCTTGCATAAGGGAAGGTAAATTTAAGATGTCAGGTGAAGCCATGAACACCCAAGGATTCTCTGGGGCTAGGGGGTTGGTTCCCTTTACTGATAACATTCCCTTATCAATAGGGGATTATGACATGTCAGTCCCACTTTTGTATTCCAAGGCCTCACCAGTAAATATACTGGGGAGAGACATAATGAGTAGGTTGAATATGACGATCTCCTTTACGGAGAACGGCATAATTTGCTCCACTCCAGGAATTAACATGCTCACTGCACGACAGATTATGCAAGCATACTGTGGACAGACAGTGATTAGGGCTGAGCCAGTAGATGGTGAACTGTTCCAGTACGGGACAGACATGGCATTTGCATGGATGCCAGGGATAGAAGGAAATATCTGGAGGAGGCCAGCAGCGTATTTGTTTAGACCAGAAACACCAGCCAATGAACCAGAAGGAAAGGTGATTTCAGTGGACATAGAGAGCATTATAGCAACCGCTGATTACTTTGCAGTACATGCCCAAGACAGAGATGGAAGAGCATGGAGGGCAGTGATAGCACTAGCGGAGGGATGTAGACTCACCCAGGTGTCAGATGAGGAGCTCTTCTCAGGAGAAAAGGAAGAAGGTGAAATGGTATTTATGATGAGTGTGGAAATATGGCTAAGGGTGACGTACAAACAAGTGGCACAGAAAATTGCAATGGCACTTGAGGCACCCACGTCCACCCCAGTTCCCTTCTTTGAGGAGGATATGGCAAAAGTACCCACATCATTATGGACTACTAGCCCCTATGACGTGGGGTGCATAAAAAGCATAGGGGGAGTAAGAATAAAATTGAAAAAGGGTGCAATACTCCCCAGAGTGAAACAGTACCCACTATCAAAAGAGGCAGATGAGGGCATATATGAAACGATAACGGCCCTTATAAATAATGGCATATTGGTCCCATCAGAATCACCATGTAACACAGCTGTATACCCAGTGCGCAAGGCTAAAGGTGGGTCTTGGCGCTTCATACAGGACCTCAGGCCTTTGAACAACTACCCCATAGCAGCAAACCCGGCCACAATATTGTGTGGCATTCCAGCAGAGGCATCACGGTTTACAGTGATTGACCTTAAAAATGCTTTTTTCTCAATACCACTGCACCCAGACTCACAAGATCTGACAAGCTTCACTTACAGAAACACAAAGTGGAAACACACCAGATTGCCACAGGGGTACTGCGAGTCACCCTCAATATTCAACAGAGTAATACAGATGGATTTGGGTAACATTGAAGTAGAAAGCACAGTTTTGCAGTATGTTGACGACATAATAATTTGCAGCACAAACGAAAGAAGATGTAGAGAGGACTAATTAAAGATGCTGACAATATTGGCTGAAAAAGGTTACAAGGTAGACAAGGAAAAGTTACAGTACTGTCAGGAACATGTACTTTACATTGGCTAGCTCATATCCCAATATGGAAGAAAGATTGCACCACAAAGAGCACAGGCCATTTCAAAAACACCATTGCCACAAACAGTGAGAGAATTACAGCAGTTCCTGGGCCTGTGCAACTACTGCAGAGCATGGGTATTTGATTACAGCTCATACATAGGACCCCTACTTGAGGGGTTAAAAGAAGCTAACAAAGGGGAGAAAAAGTTGGGGTGGACAATGGAAATGAAAGAGGCTTTTGATGAACTGAAAGACGCAATATCAACCGCTCCGGTACTGGCCACCCCAGATTATGAACGACAATTCTTTATATTTTCACATTGCGACTCAGCAGTAATGAAAGCAGTGTTGGCTCAAAAAACAAGCATGTGCTACAAACCAGTAGCGTTTTACAGCGGCCACTTGGATCCTGTGATGCTAGGTCATTTCCCTTGCGAACAAGGTCTCGCCGCAGCTGCCTTTGCGGTAGAGAAAGCATGAGCAATCACCATGGGGTGCCCAACCACACTATTTGTGGAACATGCACTATTTGCAATATTGAACAAGCCTAAGTCAACACTAACAACGCAGAGGGCGTCAGGTTATGAGATAATCTTATCTAGAGCTGAACTATCAATTGTTAGATGCAGCACGTTCAACCCTGCAAGGTTTATAGCAGAAGTAATTGAGGAAGGAGACTATGCACACGATTGTACAAAGACTACTGAAATGTACTCATGTACTAGAAAGGTTGAAGAGAACGCACTAGAGGGGGGTGAGCTCTTGTTCATTGATGGGTCATCAACAATTGACCAAAGTGACAGAATCAGGAGAACTGGGGCAGCAGTGGTAAAAATGACGGAGGTACCGGTGTGTGTGGCGATGAAATGCATACAATTACCGCAGCATTACTCTGCTCAAGCGGCGGAACTAGTTGCACTGATCTTGGCGTTGAAGGAAAGCTTTGACAAACGAGTGACCATATATTCCGACAGTGCATATGTCACGTCTACTGTCCACTCGGGGTTGTCCAAATGGAGGAGAAGAGGGTTTAGGAGAGCTGACGGCACTCCAGTGCAACATGCCCTCTTATTGGCTGAACTAATTGAAGTAATAAATGACCCCCAAGAATTAGCCTTGGTCAAATGCACTGCACACACTAATGGAGAAGACCATATTTCAAAAGGGAATGCAGCAGCAGACGCACACGCGAAGTATGCTGCATATTTTGGCGAGATATGGAACCCCCCAGAGTCAGAGAGAGGGAGAGGGAGGGGAATAGCTAAGGAGATGTTAATAAGAGAAGGGTACACCCATCTCCCAGCCACACAGATAATGGAACTACAAGCGGCTGCACTAATGGCAGAAAAAGAAATATGGGTAAAAAGAGGATGTACAATGTCGCCAACTGACGCACTATGGCGCCAGGGTAGCACTGGAAAGATGGTAATGGCACTGGCACTATTGAACACCGCCCTGAGCCAACTACACCACTCAGCCCACACAGGCAAGGAAGTCATTGTAGCACGAATTAGGGAAGATTGGTTCTGCCCCGAGTTAAATTCCCATGAGTCAAATTTTATCAGCAATTGTCTCACATGTCAGCAGTTTACGGCCGGTCACACGCTGAAGGTGATAAAAGGTACTATACCCCGGCCAGAGGGACCCTTCCGACACATCCATATTGACTATGTTGATATGATCAACGTATGTCAAGGAAATAGGTACATGATTGTAGTTGTATGCCCATTCTCGAGGTGGATTGAGGCAGGGCCCTGCTCACACCCAGATGCATTCCGAGCAGCTAAATTCCTAGTGAGGGAGGTCTTCCCCAGGTGGGGGGTGTGCGAAATACTGCGGTCAGACAATGGCCCCCATTTCGCCAATGAAATGTTCCAACATATCACATCCTTATTGAACATCAAGCATAAATTTGCATGTGCATATCACCCACAGGCCAACGGTATATGCGAACGCCTGAATGGCCTATTAAAGGAGGCAATTGCAAAAATACAGCAAACAACAAAGAAGAGTTGGCTGTATTGCCTTCCGCTAGCCCTATTTGAGCTAAGGAATAGACCAGGCTCCGACCACCATCTCACCCCTCACGAGGTGGTGACCGGACGTCAAATGCGCCTTCCTCTGACGCCAACATCAAGAGCATTCACCGACCATGAGAGTACTGCAACTGTCCTTGGTGATGAAATGTACCAATATGTGTCTTCTTTGATTACTAGTGTAGTGTTTGTGTCTCAACAGCTCGAGCGCACGCGGGGCGGGTCTAAGAGTGATCAACAAGAAGACGCGGATGAAGAATTGGAAAAGGGAAAACTGTGCAAAATTGCTAAAGGTGACCACGTACTACTCCGCAATTTCAACAGAAAGTGGAACAGCCCACGCTTCACTGGCCCCCACCTGGTAGAGGAAGTATCAACGAGAGCAGTAAAGTTACAGGACAAACATGCCTGGAATCACCTACACGACGTAAAGATCTGCAAACTCCAGACCTGCCCTAGCGTCACTGACAAGGCCTTTGAAAGAACAGCAACAGCGTCGTCAACGGAGGAAGGGACTTCTACCGCAGCTAACGGCCAAAGTGTCCCCATACCCTGCCACACCCCTGATTCCCCAGAGACAATTACTGAAATAGAAAGGGGTAATTACCATACCGCCCACCCCATGGTCACACGATCAAAGAGTAAAGAAACCTCTACCAGTTGAGCCCCAAACCCTCTGCCCATCGACCCCCACCCACCGCAGTAATAACCCAACTGAAGGACATTGTTTTGCGCATACACATGTAAACACTTGAATGTTTTTTTCTCTTTTTTCTCTCGCACATGCAGGTACGATGTATTATTGTACTGCTAAGACAACAGATAACTAACAAAGTTCACTGCCCAGGAGGAGTAGATGATACCCTCAGACAATAACTACCCTGAAGAATTATCGCACCAGTTTGTCTATTACATAAAAAGGCCAAAGTACCTGAAAAAGAGGAGGGTACGTGTCTACGACACAGCACTTCTCTTGGCCATAGAACAATCAATGCCCCACTTCCGCCCATACTTGCCTGTGCTAAGAGATAGATCACTTAGATTGGCGTGGGAACAGCTCTTCGCCTGGGCACTGAACGACTACTTGATAGGGAGAGCTTGAAAACAACAACTAACACTAATAACAAGCATATTGAGAATTTTCAGGTGGGCAACTTTAACGTCGCAAGAATTAGCTGCCGGACTGCAGCAAGGTAAGAGCAAAATGCCGGTGAGACTAGCCTCTGTAATAAAGATGATAGGGATTTTGATGATCACCGGGTTCGTGGCTGCCTCTGTATGGTGGAACAGTTATGCTATCAATATTTTTGCTGTACCCAAACCTAATATACCCCCACCCCCAGCTGCAACAGGTGTTACGTCAGGTGGTACTAGCAAAATTCCACACAAGGAAAATAGAGTTAAACGCAGCACATACTCAGACAATAAAGATATTGACAACTACATACAAAATTCAGCACACGTCTCAAACAACATGTGGTACCAACACATGACCCAAATAGGTAAACAAACAACAGAAGACAGCTGCTACGTCTGCTCATTGATCCCATACGCCATGAGTGCTTCGCAAACTTTCGTTGCCACGGAAATAGATGAAAAAACAGCACGGTGCATAATATACCTGGCACTGTTCCAAACGAAAGGGAGATTTCAAGGGAACACGGTGCACCTGGTATGGAAAACACGAGACACATACCCGTACGAAAATAACTTCCTTAAGAGCTATTTGAGTTACCACAAGGCCAGTTTACATGCTGAAGCATTCAGATACATAACAAGTGGCCCTGAAAAAGGAGAAACAAAGAAAGTCACACTACAGTACCTACCATGTGATTGGTACGCCACTGAAGTTCCTGGTAAACAAGGATGTTGGGAAAGACCACTGATAATAATAACAGGAAAGGTGTACCTGGGTGACAAATGGGACACAGGAGTGGTTGGCAGCAACATGGTAATGAGGGAGGATACTACAACTATTGCTGAACACAACAACAGATGTTGGACGACTTGGGTCAAGTACGTACCCATGCTAACGTGGATAGAGAAGGATGAAGACCCAATAACAATACTGCCGATGACTGCACCTAAGGTATGCTACCAACATAAAGGAGAAGTGGACGTAGGATACAACACCAACTGTGCAAGCGTGACAGAGCTACCTGAGGGGGGAGCAGGAACAGCAGTAGTAATGGACCATTACTGGGCCTGTGGAGACAAGGCATACCACACACTGCCCCCTCTGTGGAATGGTGTATGCACAATGGTACACGTTAATGTACCATCACTAGTGGTGCCCCAGAAACATGTGAATGTGGCAAACTTCCCCAAAATGGATGAAGGAAACAAGAGGAAGAAGAGATCTGCACAGCTTCAGAAGGGGCCAAAAAACCAAAACAACGGCAACAGCATTGTCCTGAATAGAAAGAAAAGACAAGGAGAACCCCTGACAGGAAATTACCTATGGGGAAGGTCGGAAACAGCACTCACTTCAATTCCGCCAGAACACAGGCTATTCAGCAGAGCAGCAATGTTCTTCTCATCAATAATACATCCGGGACTACAGGCTTACGCAAATGCAAAATGGCTCCAGATAACTAGATGGGAACTAATGATGACAATTAACTCTACAGTAAATGGATTCAACGCAATAAAAGAGGAATTGCGAGCAGTGAGGATGGTAGCACTACAGAACAGATATGTACTGGACCTCCTCACAGCAATGGAAGGAGGAGTCTGCGCAAAGATAGGACAATCATGCTGCACATTCATTCCTGCTAACGATGCTGACAATGGTACACTGACGGAAGCAGTATCACAATTGGCCCAGATGCACTCCAAAATGATGGATGAAAGTAAAGGTGTGAAGAAGGACGAGAGCTGGTTTTTGACGCTATGGTCATGGATGCCATCTTGGCTGTCAGATGGACTGAAGATTATAGTTGGATGCATAATTTTGGCTGGAGATGCACTTATCATAATAAGATTTTGGAAGGCCCGGAAGGCACGCACCACAGACTAGATGATCGAAATGGTCGGTATGCACCTCCTGATGCCAGCAGATGACGGCCAACACACAGGCACAATAATAAAAGAGAGAGAGAGGTTGCGCAACCAGATCATCACCAACCACCTGGACCCACCATCTGTGAAGCTCGAAAACCCAAGAAACCCAAGGAGCTACATAGGGAAATGGGTATACTGCACACCTGGAGGAACCTGTGTGTATATGTACTGGTCATTCGAAGACCATGTTAACCACTATGGGCATTTGGGAGGAGTAACTAAAATATGGAGAGTGAGAGGAGATAATGAAAATGATATGTTTGTGGTCGACAAGTCGACCAGAGGGGGACTGAAGTGGGAAAAGTGAACAAAAGGCTCCCACCAATCCCTTCTCAACCCTGGCCTAGAGGATCACGGCCCAGACACCCGCCACAAGAGGAGTTTGCCCATCTACCAGACGACCAAATACCCTGGTACAGGAACATACGGATGTGCCCACCCGCCTGCCCACCAGCCTGCCCTGCACATGCCGACACCTGCGGCATGGATGGACTCGACTGAACCATCCAGCACCAAATCAACACATCGTTAGAGATGCCATGATGACCTAGCCAACGATCAGCACACCCGTGCAAACATACACACCGGACACTCCCACACCAATCCATACGAAAAACATACTCAGTGCTATGACGTAGGCGACAGACACACCCACCGACGTGCATCTTTATTATTTTCCACATAGGCTTTCCAAAATGCAGAAACGCAAGAAGCACAATGAACCCATCTAAAAAGGCTTGCTCACGCTTCTCCTAAGCCCACGTACCATACTGAGAAATATAACGAAGACACGATACTGGGGATAGAGCAATATGATACCATAACCTAAAGCGCTCTGTATCAAACGGTTCCACCTATGCACCAGGCCCAAGTAGGCCGCAAGCAAAAGCTTCCATGAACGTTGAATGAGCAAGAGTTCGGTTGCTGACCATGCAGAATGAGCCCAGCGAAAGCAGACAGTCAAGGGCACAACGTTGCAAACTCTCATACTGCAAGCCGACGCCAAGGTCACACCTGCAAGATAAGCCAGGCACACAGTGAGAAATGCAATATTAATTGTGCAGAATTCTGCCTCAACCACGGTCCCACCTCACGTGACCAAGCCGAACCTAGTAGGGTGCCAAGCCCAGGAGGAAGAAGGCGCCTGGATCCCCCGTCTCAAGACACAGACAGATACAATTAAGCGACTCAATGGACATCTGCAGCGCTGGGAGTAGTCGGCCTTCCTGCTTATGAATGAATCCTCACATTGTCTGCACATACCCATAGTGAAACATTGTTGCAAATGACAGGTGCACCGCGAGCTGGGAACAGCGATGGTCCCAGACTGGGGGGCTCGCGGGTGGACCAATCAGAACATAGGGCCTTTATCACTGACGCCATTAACATTGACCAATCCTCAGGGGTCTCCATGTAACAATTTTTATGTATCAAACTGAAGGGACAACCCAAGTATACCACCTGACTGACCCTTAACCACTAACAGCATTCTCTATACGTATGCTATACTAACCCTACCACTCGGCGATAGGTTTTTTTGCTAACTTTCTCAGGTGACGCAAGTAGCGTGTCATACTAAGGTAAAAAGGGCCTGCGAGCCCCACGATGTTGAGAGAGTGTCAGGACGGACGCGTACAATCCTTGACCCATCCCTGCCGTTTTGTTTAATAAACAGCAGAATCACCTTGCTTCTTGCGTGTGTCTCATACTCTATCTCTTTTGGGATATACGGGAGGAGTTGGGGCCTCCCTGCCCGGAGGTCCGCGGACGGCCCAGCCGACCCCGGGAGAATTTCCCCCCGACACCTTTGTCTACTTGAGTCTACACTGTTTTACTCTCTGTAACAGCGCCACAATGCCCCAGGGCCGCTGTGCACTATACAAATACAAATAAATAAAATAAATACATAAATAAATGTCCTGAGAGGGGTGCAATGTGCATCCATGATCATTGCCAGGCACACTGCTCATGCCAACACATGTAAAATAACATGCACATAACCACCTTTTGAAAAGGACATGCAGAACAAAATCATCTAAGAAAATTAACCTGCGCCCCAAAATGTTTAGTGCCATTCACAAGTGCATAACCGTGTGTAAAGGCATACTTTTGGCCTTGCCTCAGGTCTTCCCTTTCCTCTCATATTGTCAGCTCAGCAGGGACTTCTTCCAGGACCAGTACTCATATTTGGCTCGTCACCACTGTTTGACTATCGACCATTTCTTTGGGACCTGCCCTGGACCTAGAAAAATTCCAGCAGTGGCCCCTACTCATGGCTGGTGACAATAGTCAGTAGCTACTGTAACCCTTGAATTCGTGAAAGTATGTGTTCTATGACCACGGATCGATCCAAGGCATGTCCTTCAGCCATCGCTAAATTCTATGAAAAGTATCAAGAACAAATTAAACTTGTAATATTATTTCCATTGAAGGTAAGACTCTTAAACATCAATATCATTGATGGAAAATGTATCAGCATTCCTGAGAAAACACTGACATGCATCCACTACTTGGCTGCCTACATACGGCACAATAGGCTTTCTAATGTAATGCTGCTGGTAGCACTTGTTGCAAAGACTAGGAAATTCAAAATAAAAAGTATATAATTGTTTACATGTGTAAACTATCAGAGAAAAAAGGGTGTAGTCTATAAGATCAGTAATGACTGCCAGCTAACTAGTACGTTCTTACAATGTTTACCACAAGCAAAAATAATGCAGTTGGAACTTGAAATTACAACTTGATCCTCACTAGAAATCATTGCTAGAGATATATACTATGTTTTACATCACAAAAGAGAACCAAATTATTACAGGATTCTATATTTGATTACAACACATGTATATTGTTTACTATGTTTACACTTCTCAAGACCACTATGAAACTGTTCGGCATATTTCAAATATATTTACAGATTCATTTTACAAACTTTTGTGAGAATTAAACTTTCTCTCAACAGCATACATTTTATTACTTCACTTAACCAAAGTAGAGGTTCCACCACTGGGCCAAACATTCACCATGAAAATACCATTTCAAAGTACATAATGCTGCTCCAATGGACTGTGTAGATAGAAGACAAAATAAATGTTTATTTCCACAGTTGTATCAATTGTATTTACTTTCGAAGTAGAAACTTCATATGCATAACATATGTCTTATTACCTTTTGTAACTGCTATCACCTCATAAATATGTTAATATCTCTGCGTAATTGACTTAAACCAACATCAAAAGGTTGGTTCTGTTAAAAGAAGAATTAACAGAGTTCTAGGTAGTCCTGACTTGTAAGGAAGTGCAGAATCATTGGACACAAGGCAATGTGTTTCTATTCAGAGCCACATTTTGTGATGTCCAACATGGATTCTGACGCCTTACCCTCCCTGGACTTGTAAAGCATGTAACATTTTTATATTGATATTTGACGCATGAACCCAATAGATCTTGACATAAGTATAGCCACATGCTGAGACAAGCTCCTTAATGAGGACTGGAAATCAGCACCACCCTGATTGAACATCATGTCCTAGACGGCATTGGGAGCCAAAAAAAAAAAAAACTGTTCACCTTCATGAATTGGTGAGGACAGATACAGAAACCATTATGAAAGTTCAGTTAAGACAGTCTGATTGTAACAATCTGAGCAAGCATGAAACCACTCATAAGGCTCATAAACAGTTAATTGAAAGAATCCCCTGTTAGATGGCATTTTTCCAGCAGTTCAAACATCGTTGTTAGAAAAACATGAGCCTCCTGTTCATAGTTTTGAGAAGAGAAGATGAGCCACTGCTCAAACACGATAATGAACAGCGGATGCACACTGGACCTCATCAGTTTCTATATAGATTCATCCAGACAGATCCTCTGAAAGTCTGCCCTGCCACCTGCTCCAAAGGCAATACAGGCTCTCGAAGAAGAAGGCCTATATCCAAGCCTACATTTCTGGGGCCACTAACAACATGGTTGAACTGTTCAAAATCTGCAAGAAACTCACCAGTCATACTGCAGTCTCCACTTCTCTTCTGCCATCCCTGACCCTGATACTCTGAACTGCACTGGCCTCTCACTTCATAAACAAAACTCAGGACATCCTCACCCTCCTCTTCACCCCTCCCTTCTCCCTTTCTGGCTCATATGTCTCCCTTGATCCCCTATTCCCTTCTCTCCTACAGGGCACCAGACACTCCTCGTCCAGTCTACCCCTGCACATCAGTATCCCCTGACCCCCCCAACCTGCACTTGCCCTTCTGGGCTCCCTCCCCCTGCACTAGCCTGGCTGGGACCTGCACAACTATTGAGCCCATCCAGCCCCTTCCTTGCACTTAGCATGTGGACCTTCCTTCCCTTACACTCCCTGAATTCCCCTGGCACATGTCCACCTGGCCTCCCCTTAGCACGTGCCTGGCCCCGGGGCTCTCTTCCCCTCTTCCAGCTCCCCCAGCACTTGCATGCTCTCCACTCCAACCTACACTTCCTTCCCCTCAATAGCATTAGCACATTCCACTCTGACCAGCACTTCCCCCATTCTCCCCATTTCCCTGCACTTCTTGTTACTGCACTTGCACCATCTGAATGACACAAGGCCTAGTAGGGTCAGGGATACCAAATGAATGCCTTCCTTGAACAAACTATGCCACTTCCACATCTTCACACAGGCCTTGTTGACTCTGTGTAATACCCTTATGGCACCCATGGATGAGGGTACACCCTTGTATCCCTTATGTATGTTTATTGGACACCTATATGTTGCCCACAGAGCAGTGTATGGGCTGGTGGCATCTACATGATGACTTGACAGTGCCACTGAGTGTCCTCCATTTTGGGACACCCTGGACCTGCCATAGGTATCAATGGATTACTGATAGAAGGCAAGATGGCCCCTGTGGCCTCTTTGTTTCTACTGCATTTCAGCTTGTTTCCCAAAGACCTGGGAAACCCAGTCACTGTCCCCTTCCTCAGAGTGGCTGTTCAGTGGAAATACTGTACATGGTCTCGATCTGCATCCTGTCAGATTGAATGGAGCCTTCCAAGAGGAAGTGGGTTGTGGGTACACCCTAGGTGTGAAACCTGTATACATGCAGTATGAAGTACTATGCCTGCTCTGCATGTAGACATGAACCCATAGACCTGGGTCCTTTAAGATGAGGTAGCAATATGGATGGGGATGCATAACGTACTGATACATCAATAATCAAACCGACTCAGGAAGTTGGTAGAACAAGGTACTGTTTTATTTGCAATTATCTAAAATAGGGAGTTACACAGACATCATTTAATGAAAAACATTCTTACACAAAAAATGTCTAATACTATGTGGCAAACTACAAAAACCTACTTGGGGATGTGATAGGCTTACAAGGAACATCTGAATACATTCCATGCTAACGGGGTTAGTGATTGGGTCTCCAACATCAGATGGACAACTAAGCCCTCCTCTAGTGAAAGTCATCTTCATCATCACAAAATACATGACAATCCATCGGTTACACAAACTATAGGGCTCTCTGTTACATGTACCTCTATAATTGGTTGGCACGCTTGTACCCTTCTGGAATATTCCACATGCTAGCAGCACGCATGCTGGTACCCCAGGTGCATGTGGGCTTGTCTTGACCATAGCTTCCCACCAAATAGCATCTATGACATCTATCATCAGTTTTGCGGTCTGCCATTCAATTAAGGCTTTGTACGTGGCCTTGCAGAAGCTCTCTGTGCCTGAGAATAAAAGGGAGTGTGGCATGATTTTATCTTCTGGTTTCAGTGTAGCTGGACCATAAATCTATTTCAATCTGACCATGTGAATGGCATCTTTGAGCTCTTTGCTGCATATAATATTATTAAATGATGAACTCTTGACGCCTTCAGTGTTTTTTCTTTCCACCTCAAACAGAAGTTTGTTTCTTTCTCACGTTCATGTAACTACTTCACAGACAACCAGGCTCACGGTGGCCTCGACTCTTGGTGCTGAGCCAGCCAAGCCTTTCTAGAATTTCTCTTTGGCCATTAGCTGTTTTCCAACTATGCCATACTGAAAACCTTTTCATACACAGGGTTCAAGCCTTGTTAAAGTGCATTGTTGAACATCCAGTTTCTATACATTGCTATGTATATACATTGGCGAATCGCTGCAATCTATTCACTATGTAGCCAGCCTCAAGATCACTTCATCTACTTGCGTTACTGCATCTGTACAATTGTAAAATGGCTTTGCATTTTCCTCAGCGTTTCTTTGAATGAGCATCTTCATCTTGTGCACAAAATCTTGCTCATCTTTGACACCTCCTCTTTAGATCTTACTGAATGTCTGTGTTCTTTCGTCTTGCATATCTTTTCAGGGTGCATCAGTTCTGCTCCACATTACGTCACCAATCCTCTTGCCTGATAATTTTCACACTTCTTCCAGGACTCTGTCCAGAAGACCATCATTTCTTTGTGAATGTACAAAGGGTTTCCTCAGTGGATACCTTGTTTCAAGAATTCTTTGAAGTACTGGCATCCTCGCTGGTACTGCATGTGTCGCAATTTTCGGTTCCCAACATGTAGAGCTTCTGGTAGAGGATTTTGGCTCTTCCTCTACAGACCAAAACTACACCTCACTGATTATGTTCAGTGAGGCTGAGATGTGTCTGAGGTTGCTTGTGGTCTTGTGGAAAAGAAATGCCTCTTAACAGTTTGATCTGGATTCTCAAACGTTATGTGCGTAGAGGCCCAAGATACTGACAATGCCCAATTAGGCTGAAACATGCCTGTCGTTATTTGCTATCGCCTACAGAAGGAATGTGACCTAGTATTGCATGCTGTAGGGCCCATATTGTGGTGTGCAAAGCCTGATTTGCATGTTGTTTACCCTTCTGCAATGGCTGAACAACTATGATCTGGAGGGTTTCCCAGAACCACACCAATGTTTATGAATAATTCAGAACTTTCCAGACAGTAACCTTTAGTTTTGCCTATATCACCCTGAGCAGTATGGGCATACCGAGACATGGATCCTGAGCCTGCTTATCCCAGATACCCAAGCTATATCTCACATTCGATGCACAATGAGGCTGAAACATGAGTGGGGTTGTTTGTGGTGTCATGCAGAAGGGATTTGAGCTAGCAGTTTTCGCTTGACTGACCTTTTAAGAGTGCAGCCAAACCTGGTTTGCACATGGTCTTTCCCTTTCTGTTATGGTAATGCATGCTGAAAAATGATGGACTTGGTGACTGCCCATGGCTATGTGAGTGGTTATGATTAATCCTAAATCATTCAGCTATCAAACGTCAGTTTGGATTATTGTTTTTTACAGGAGTTAACTACAGGAGTTCACCAACAACAAGTACTTGTTTTTCTGCAAGCAATTTCATATAGTCAGTGTTCAGGCCCTCCTGAATACTCAGATGTACACTATGCATGACATCCATTACCATGCTAACTTCTGTGACAAGGAAAACATTAATGGTCTCTTGTACTCAGCTTATATGGTGCCACTTCTCCAGAGGGTTTTCTTTTAACTTTGTATCCTGCTCAACTGTTAGCATCAACATGTGGAGCGAAGTAATACCTTCTATTCAAAATGGTGCCAAGCCAGTGGGGATAAAAATGCTCAAGGCATGAATCAGAAAAGTCTATGCTGTGCCAGCTTGTTCACTGACATTGCCTGCACCGACATCTATCCTGTGCCAGCACCAACGAAGGATGATACTCTTAGTAATAGCAGAAATCCCTAATAAACATTCGCTCAACCTGCCCCCATGACAAAGGCAGAGAAAAGCACAGAAAAACTGCCCAAATGGAACCGTCTCAATATGGTGGGTGGGTTCTGGTTGACAAATAGGTCTGGCAAAATGAGAGCTTTACTGAAAAAGTGAGTACAAGTTTCATCCTTGCCAAGCTGTCACGTGTTGCCCAAATACATACCCACTACCTGTGTCATGGTATGCACACTACTGCTACCTTTGCTCTCCCAGGGCTGGACACATTAAAGAAAGCAAAATCTGGAAGTGAGTCTCACAGGATGTATGTGTGAGAGTTGCACAGCCTGCATTGTGTACCTCGGCACCTGGGATAGGCATCAAACGTATCATTTCTCCCCCTTGCACAGTGTTACTGGAAGAGGTACAGAGAACAATCACATTAACTTGCCAATAAGATCACCCTACAAAAATATCGTAGAGATTGTTGAGCGGTTTATTTCTCCAGGAAATCATCCTTACTGGAATACCTCTACCTTCGGAAGCATTCAGCTAAAATAAGTGTTTCTTTGGCCTTCGTCTTCGCATCAACATTGCCACCACATCTTGTTATCCCACCATGTTCTCCTTTCATGGTAACACTATTCAATACCTCCTTCAGGGGCCTGTACCCGGGAATGCCCTAGACTACACGCCATAGTTCTCTAACACTGACCTACCAGCCTTGTTTTGACATTCAAAAGCCTTTGTAGAGGCGTATTATGCTTTGTATTTCTGGTATTTGTCTTTGATGATAGTTTGCAACACCGTAACCATGAATGCATTTTTTTTAATCCACCCCACCTGAGGTAACCATAATGTGCGAGGTTTGCTCACAATGTTCCCACTACAGATCAAGACAAATGGTCTAGTCCTGAAACCAAATATGTAATATATATTTAAACCTTAACGCATCTCTCAATTTTAAATCACTGATCAGATGTGGCAGAATATACCCTTTAATGAATCCACTCTTCCAGACCTTTTGACTCAGAATGGTACATTCCATCTAGAATTTTCCGTTTTCAAATCTGTCTAGGAATTCCTCATTTCTACAAAAAGATTGGGGTCACAGATTCTACCCACTGCAAGTTGTAATCTGTCAGCACAATAGTGTTCATGAGGCTTATGTCCCTGCAAACGTGATTGTTGAATGGACCCATCTTATCCATCAACACTTTGCAACAGACTATGTTGGGAATGGTGGCAGGCGTGAATGTATTTTGTACGCATTGCTCACTTCACAGAGGAGACAAATCCTTACCTCTTCTTGAACAACACGGTCGATACCTGCTAACTTTTTCCTTTTGCATCTTCCCCTCATACCTCTTTTCTTTTCAGGTGGTCTTTATATGCTCTCTCTAAGGACGTCGCACTCATATGAAGGAGTTTTAACTCTCTATTACCTCTCTCAAATCATCATTCTCTCTATTCTACCAGCGTCCAATGTGCATACTTCAACCCTTCCATGAGTCCACTGTGTGTAAAGTTGGCCTCATCACCGATGTGCCTTCTTCAAAACTAGTCATTCATACTTACCCTTGCTTGAGCATATTCACTGCACTTTCTTTACTCTGCGTTCCCTGAGGGTTTCTGCTGGGCGTTTGTATCTTTCTGCCCACAGTCACATGGTCACCTGTTCTCTATCATCGCCATCTTAAACAGCCTGCCACTGTGTTTCTGAGCAATATTCCATCGAGATATGTTGACATGCAATTTCGAGAATTAATCTGCTTATGCATGGGTATGCCGTGAAAAGGAACATTTTGTTCAATGGGTTTGGATAAGTCTTGACAATCACCATTACAATTAAACTCCATACGAACGTCCTAAAATGTCCATAGACACTCAACACCTTGTTTCCTTTTGTGTCACAATTTCAGCCAGGACCATAATATGGTATACAGCACCTTTTCAATTTTCATATTGTGCTAGTCAGTGAATAAAACCTCCTAGCCCACATGTTTCAATGCACCAAATTAAGTGAGGAACACATGTGATGTCATCAGTGATGTCATCAATGATATTTGTGATGTCATCTTTGATGTCCTGGGTGTTAGTCTTAGCAATGCACATAGATGGTGCGAGTTATGGTTGCTTAGCTTATTATAATGGGGGAATGTGCAGTGGCGTTTGGTTGCACTGTGAAGTATAACATTCTTTTAGTGACATTTTTTAATGAATGCACATATATATTTATGGCAGGGAAGGAAAACAAAGGGGATCATTGATGTCATCATTGACATTTCAGATGACATCTTTCATGGTGTGGGTGTTAGTGTTAGCAGTGCACATGGGCGGTGGCAGGGTTGGGGGCTTAGTTTACCATAACTGTTGAATTTCAGGGGTTTTTTGGTTTTAATTTGAAGCATAAAGGGGAGGTGGAAAGTGTTTTTGTAGTGAAGTGTACAGGTCTTTGATAGGGCAACTTAACCATAACGTCCCCTCAACAAAGTTTTTTTTTAGTGAATTGTACGGGTTTTTAGTAGTACAATTTACATATAAGGCGTATCTAAGAAATAAATGTTGTATTACATGGCACATATTTTTATTATTGCAACATAACCAAAAGGTTTGTTTAGGAAGGGTTGTTTGGTTAACAATATATAGATTCCGAGAATGCCACATGAAAATATACTGTCGTACATCACCGTGACATGTCCCAGAAGCAGTACACACTTACCTGAACGAAGTATGCCTGTTGGGCAATGTGGAAATAGATTTTATATTCATGTAGGAACGTATACCTTCAACATTTGCCTTAAACAACGCCAACACGTACTGGCATGCAGCGACTGCAAATGCACTACACATTATATATTGGTAGGGAAAGTTGTACTTATCTGAAAAAGACATCAGCCAAATGCAGCCTTGCTCCCTAAGAAACAGCAGCAGTGGTGTAATAAAAAAGAATAAGAAACTGTTTTGCTATCTAGCACATAATAGACGGAAAATAAATTGTTGCCACACATACAGTCATTCATATTACCGTTTGATGCCTTTTTGCTCAATGCCGGTCGCATATTACCTTATTGTCTGCTGTAGCAAAAAATAAAGATACCCGTAAACAAAGTTAATAATGGGTTAACAAAGACCTTTCACAGTATAATTGAAAAAAAAATAAAACTTGAATGCACTTCACGCACTCCTTATTTCTCTGTAAAGTACATAGGCGCAATAATCTTTGCCAGCAATAGTCTAAATTACGAATGCAGTAACGTGTGCTACTAAAAAGGACGTGTACGTGTTGTAATCCCAGGCGACTTTGGCAGTAAGGATCACAAAACAAAATCCTCTTTCAAGATGGCTGCCATAGAAAGGGAAGGTGGTTATTGCATACATAGGCCCTCTTCCCTTTCCATTGTAGGTTGCAGAAAGCACAAGAACGTGGCGTGACGCAGAACCTGTAAATAAACATTCAGTGACTTACAAGTTAATAAATTACATTTGCAAATAAAACAGAGGAATGGTAAAGAACACATGACCATTTTACAGGATACAAACTAGATTTATTTAATAACAAACTTGCAGAGACCATCGGAATAATCGCATAAGCAATGCAATGAGTACAATGCTGGATAGGGAGGCAGTGCAAACGTTAAAGATAAGGAGGCTGTTTTCTTTGCGCAAACAAACATTTTGGGGTCTTCGTTGAAGCAGTCGCTTTGTTTCCACAGTTATTTCCCAAATGTCATCATGATGTAGAGCCTACAGCACCATAAATGATGTCATGTTGCTCCGAATAACGAGTTCAGCGAACGGACAAAGCAGGCTTACAGTGTCATTCCACATTATTGTTATGGACATGCAACCGCTCACCAGCAGTTGTATTTGCCATTCAAAGAAGCCATCACTCAGGATTTGAAAACCATGGCACGCACAGTACGGCAAAATATACCTAATCGGGAAAAGTTACAAAAAGTGTCTGTAACCAACTTGTACCAAAATGTTTTAAAAGATCAAACCGAAACTGTGCAAAGTGGTACACAAAAGTATGTGCTCAAATTTGACATTTTAGTAATATGTTACTAAGGTCCAAATGTACCCATAGGTGGAGGTTAGAAACGGCGAGATTTTGCATGCACCGTAAGAGAAAATAAAATGGCAAGTACACAGAAAGACGATAATGTAGGTTTAAAATAAAAAAGAGTGGACAAATAAAAAAAAATTACGTCTCGTCATTTCAAAGAAGACCAAAAAAACATGCAAAGTTATACACAAACCTATGTGGACAAACTAAGCGTTTCAAATTAGGAACATAAATAGTTAAAAAGGTTGAGTGCAGTCATACCCTGCAAATGAGCAACGTGCGCACTCTGCAACATTACAGGAAACTTGTACAAGGGCAGAAAAATAATACGTTAAGTATAATAGCACAATTAGATGGGCAGTTATGTAAAATGAAAGCATGGATTGCTGTACAGTGGGCCAAAGTACACTTACAAAATATTTACAGCCTCCATTCTTTTTCGGCAAGTCAGTCACGAATGTGTTTACAGCGAAGAATCTTCCTTGACTGATATGCATGTCACTTACAAACTTCTTAATACATAACCTTATCAATTGCGTTTTTTGTTTTACCCTTTAATTCCGTGAATAGCACGCAAGTTTGTCTTGGGCTCAAGGTCAAAAAACAATTGCCCCTTTACTTTCACTCGGATGCGTGGGCGTGCTGTGCGGTCAAGCAAAAAAGCAACTCTTGTGGCCTTCACTCAAAAGGCAAATACATTCTTGCTTTGAAGCAACATAATGAAATCTAATTATAACAACCTGTACTCCCATACAGCTTTTGAGGCGCTGTTTGAAGCAAACAGTGCAGATGATAGCCTTAGTTCTCAAGACTGTAGAGGTCAATGTTAGGGAAATAGTAGTGCAAAACACATTTTAATTCACGCACTATATTTGGTCGTGGTGCAGTGAGAATGAACTTCCATTTAAAAGTATTATTTTGCAGAGAAGAAAACTGCACTTTTTCACTTTGTGCTGCCACAGCTCATTGGGCCCCCTGAAATGTCACCTTGTGAAATAATATTACTTGAGTGTGAGAATTATAATGCTGTCTTGTTTTGGAACTATTTCTGGCGGTATCCGTGCACACGAAAACATTAGTAGAAGAGAGGGGGCACCGAACAAAGGTACCTTACTACACGCTATTTTGCAAACAATCTGGGAAAGAGCCATGTGGTCGTGAGCACGACCTTTTCCCCCTGTTCAGTTTAAGAGGAAAAAAGACATTTTGAGAACCCCTCCCCCTTATAACTTTCGCCCCCCTACACCAAGCATGACCAAACTTTCCAACCGAAGTCAGACTAGACGATATATTTTTTTCCCAAACTTTGGAGACAATTAGTCCAAGGGTACGACAGTTATAAGGCAGCCAAAAACAGTTTTTCTATGGAAACAGCCACTCCACCAAAGCAACACAGTCAGTAACGTCCCTCTCGAATGTGCTGCAGTGGGTGCCACCAGGACCTGGAGGTTAAAATATATGTCCACGTATTTTTGAATGTATATGTGTACAATGGCTTATTCCTCCACCGCTAACAAGGTTGTTACTGGTGCATGGGCTTCGGCCATGCAGCCAACACTGTACACCCTCCCCAGAAACATCTGACATGCTAACGTATAGGACGAGTGTATGTACTGCAGTAATATGAAGTGGTGTTTCTGGGCGGGGCCTAGAGTGTTACGACAATGATGTATGGGCTACGTGCTGCAGCCATGGAAGCAAAACTTTACATCCTGCCCACAATCACCTCAGTGACGTACAGTACTACGGGTGTATTGATAGGTGTGCTATGCTTCACTTATTCTCGCCAGACACTGCACTCCTACCTGTTTGTACAAAGATATTATTGCAATGTGTATGCAATGCAGTAATATGAAGTGGTGTTTCTGGGCAGGGCCAAGAGTTTTACGACAATGATATATGGGCTACGTGCTGCAGGCATGGAAGCAAAACTCTACATCCTGCCCACAATCACCTCAGTGATGTACAGTAGTACGGGTGTATTGATAGGTGTGCTATGCTTCACTTATGCCCTCCAGACACTGCACTCCTACCTGTTTGTACATAGATATTATTGCAATGTGTTGTTGTGCACTGGCTTATAACTCCAGTGCTTATAACTTTCTTGTTGGGTGCAAGGCCTTTGGCCATGCACCCAACACTGTACACTCTCCCCTCAACCATGTAACCGATAATGAATAGTACACGTGTAGCCATGGTCGTGACATGCAGCAGTGGTTGTGGGCAGGGCCTATAGTCTTGGAAATATGGCCTTCAGCCTATGGCCTATGCCCATACATCCAAGACTCTAGGCCCTGTCCATAACCACCGCAGCATGTCACGACCATGGTGGTGTACTAAGGAATAACACGCCCATAGGAAAATGTAATGTAATTGGGAAATACACTCAAAATTAATGGTCACTAATGCCATGTGTGTCCTGCGAACATTTTCAAAGTGCTTGTACACAGCACGGACTCAAATAGTACCCTTATTAGATCCTTCATTTTCTGCACGTACAAACATCCTGAAGAAGGTGCCAATGCAGGTTATATAGGCTCTGGCCACAACCCCTGCAGCGTGTGCAGCATGTCACGACCATGATGGCGTACTAAGCAATAACACACCCATAGCAAACTGTAATATAATAGGAAAATACACTTAAAATGAATGGTCACTAACGCCACGCGTGTCCTGAGAACATTTTCAAGGTACCTGTACACAGCACGGACTCAAATAGTAGCCTTATTAAATCCCTCATTTTCTCCACGTACAAACATCCTGAAGAACGCGTCAATGCAGAATATATAATAGACAATTGCCGGCCAAACAAGTTCAGTATTTCATCCATCTCTTACTCTGTGATCCTCCCCACGCATTATACTAGAGCAAAACAATTTCGAAAACAGCATTTCGCCTCTGGTAGCGCGCTGTCTTCGGATCCAAGATGTCGGGCGCTTCCACACATTCTGATGTACATCACGGCTCACTGTAGCCAATCCATGCACATGTCGCGTGTCCGTGGTGATGACGCCACCCCCCCGGCCAATCGGTATCATGTCCGCGGAGCGAACAGGGAAATGTGACATAGATATCACTAATTTATTCAGACATATTTTTTGGTCATTTTAAAGGAAAGTACTGGACGGATTGTCACCAAATTAACTAAAGCACGCTTTTGGGTCCAAGCCCCTGACCCTGGTTTGGTGCAAATCCGTCCAGTGGTTTCACTTGTAGCCGTGTGCAAAGTTTTTCCCCCATTCAGTCTATGGGGAAAAAAAGATGTTTTGGGACCCCCCCTATAACTTTGCCCCCCCTCGCCCAAACATTTCCAAACTTTGCAAGAAAATTCAGAGTGACCAATATACTTTTTCTTGCAAAGTTTGGTGAGGATCCGTCCAGGGGGAGCAGAGTTATAAGCCACCCAAAAAGTGCTCTTCCTATGGAATGAGTTACAGGTTTTGCAAACACACTGCGTACAGACACTGGTTAAAACCAAAATGGTGTAATGATTTTTAATTAACACTAGGGTAGCCTAACACGTGTTTCGAGCACTTGCCCTTCCACTGAGGCTACACATTTTTTTTGTACATGCAAGGTAATGTAGTACAAATAAATTAAGCAAAGTCATATATAAGACCCAAGGTAACAGGGCAAACAAAGAGAAAAGCCACATAACAGGCATCCATCTCCCAGGTAGATTCTAAATATCCATTATCAGTACATTGGCAAAAAGCCCACCAAATGGACAACAAAGCAGAAATTAAATTCACTGGTATGGCCAAGGTTACATTACTACAATGAGGTGGGAATCTGGTTCTCAAATTGAGACAATTAGAAGCGTGGCTTATTTGCCACTATCACACTGTCACACATGGCCTCAATACAGACCACAAACTTTCTGTATTGTTATGAGCAAAGTGCAATGTATAGATGTATTGTTCGAACTGACTTTACAGTGCTCTCCATACTTCCTTTCTCCTATATGCTTGTGGTTCTTCATTTGCCATACAACGAGCTTGCTCACAGACTTAGGCCCTCATTACAAGTTATGCCGGTAGCCATGCCGCAATTTGCGGCATGGCTGCCGGCAAAACCGCATCCGTGTCCGTGTCCTCGGAATGAGGACGTACCGGACCATTCCGAGTCCGGATGGCCCGGTAATTCCTCACTCGAGGACATGGACATGGTTCATCCCATTCCCATTTCAGCCCCCATAGGGCTGAATGGGAATGGGAAAGGGAGTAAACAACGGGCCATTATGAGATGGCCCGTTGTTTGCTCCCTCTTCCCCTCGAGGGACCCGGTATGCACGCCTGGTTTTCCCAGGCGTGCTTAACGTGTCCCGCAAGGGGAACTTGTAATGTGGCGGAACGGGTTGAACGGCGCTGCAGCCTTTTACGGCGCCGTTTAATCCATTCCGCCAGGGTCATAATGAGGCCCTTAACCTTCAATAACTCTCGATATCTCCTTGTGCCCACATAAGGTGTAATAGGAAGGGCCGGTTCTCAAGGCAACCCATGCCCTCTTCTCTCTGCTTGTCATATATATTTGTTACCTGTTCTATTTTTGGGCCACCCCTTAAATGGCCCCATCTCTCTTAGCCAAAATGCGGCTTTTCTATTATTACCGTTATGCAAGTGACCTAAATTACAAGTGAACCACTTCTTGCATCTCACATCCCTGTTATCCATGCATAACGGGGATGTTTTGCCAGAGCTACCCCCTTTCTTTAATTATTTTATTCCCCCCAAAACACCACCCAAGTTTTCTAATCTAATACTAGGCGGGTTACTGTTAATTCAAACCAACTCTCAACTTGAATTGGCCTTCTGCCGCGCATACACACCTAAGATGGCGGCCGTACCTCCCCAAATGTACGGCCGCGCAGGTTGATGTGCACACGCTACTGCCAATAACTTTGGCAGGGCGAGTCGCGGACGGCAGGCTTCAGTTTCGTTTTGCAGTGGAGACGCTGGTAAGTATCATACTTACACGCAGACCCCTAGAGCTGTAAGGGTCTACGCGCGTATCAATTACCAAGCCAGACACACAGCTTTCACTAATTGCGTTGTCCCTTTCCTTCCCTTCACCTCATTGCTGGACTCGCGCCGCATGCTCGTCCCCTTTTATCAACATTGTTCTCCAAGCTGAAACGCGGAAACGCATTATTATAAGTTGTTGCAACTGCAAGTGACAGGTACTCTTATGGCACTTGCCTTTCTATAATCTATGATTAACCGTCCTACTTATGCAATAGCACACATGTCTAACACATCGCTTATACATTTAAATTTACAGTGGAGCCCGTGAGAAATCAGTAATCAATCACTTACCTTAAATCTGGGTAAGTGTACAACCTTTCAATTTCTTGGATTGAATCGCAGCACTAGCATCTTTTAATTGGTGATGTCCTTTAAATGGAATTGCCCTGATCGGACTCGTTTGTTTTTCTCCCAGTTCACATTTAATTGACACCTGACTTCAGGTAAAAAACTTAAACTTTTCTATCAGCTCTTAAAATTTGTATGGCCCACCAAGAACTCCGAAGCTAATGAAAATCTGTTTATTTTTTCAATCCCTTCTCTCTTTCTGATCTGTTGACTTTCAAATACACAAATGGTATGTTTTTTTTCACAATTACGTTGTATATGGATGTTTCTTTACTCTTGTCTTGCTTTTTTTCTTTTTTGTTTTAAATTATATATCATTTTTTGGCTCTTGGCACTATGGATTGAAACATTGCAATGGTGTGCCATATATGATCAATGTAACTGTTATGTGGCTTTTCTCTTTGTTTGCCCTGTTACCTTGGGTCTTATATATGACTTTGCTTAATTTATTTGTACTACATTACCTTGCATGTACCAAAACATTTTGTAGCCTCAGTGGAAGGGCAAGTGCTCGAAACACGTGTCAGGCTACCCTAGTGTTAATTAAAAATCATTACACCATTTTTGTTTTAACCAGTGTCTGTGCGCAGTGTGTTTGCAAAACCTGTAACTCATTCTACTTATCTGGCGGCAGAATTGGCAAATCCCGCCCTCTGCATTCACTTGCAGCACTCTTCACTACACCTAAAATTACAGGTCCTTGCGTGCGCTGAACCTTGCTTTTTCCCCCCCGCTGCCAACTCCTTTTTTCTCTTCCTATGGAAACAGCAACTTAACCATAGCTACACGACCATGGTAATATATATATATATATATATATATATATATATATATATATATATATATATATATATATATATATATATATATATATATATTCAGTAAAAAAACTTTGTTAAAGGGACTTTATGGTTAAGTTATGCTACTAAAAACCTATGAAATTCAGTGAAAAAACTTTGTTAAAGGGACGTTATGGTTCCAAGGAAAACCGAAAAACCCCTGAAATTCGACAGTTATGGTAAGCTAAGCAACCATAAATCGCGCCACTACCGTGCATTGCTAAGACTAAGACCCAGGACATCAAAAATGACATCACAAATGTCATTGATGACATTACTGATGACAACACATGTGCATTTACTTTTCATGAAAACTCTGTACAAGGGATTCTTATTATAATGTTGACAGAAAAAGTGTCAAGGATCATTGGAATAGATATCTTGAGCTATGTAGTGCATTAGGCAATGCATTGATATAAATAGCATTCTATTATGAAGTTCTTTACAGTATAGTAAGATACTCATGTATAAATATCAGCACTGTGTGCAGCAAACATGATGGAGGTGCAATATTCATAATCTTCCCATGTTGAATAGTGAAATGATAAATGCTTTCTTATTAGAGTTTTGTGTACTGTGCAACATGTAATAAGTAGCTAATAAAACCACGTACTACATAATTTTCATTATTACATGCAAAACACAAAGACACAACAACACATACACATATGAGTATATATAGAGAAAGTGAAGTATGCAAAAAAGCAGCAGTAAAAGAAGAAAGTGTTCACAACCTAACTGATTATCTTTATGCACAGAAAGGATCACTCTACTTCCCTATGTACAAATGTCACATGATGTGACTGCACCCTTAAGAAAGTAATGCAAAATGTGAGCACATCCAGAGAAAGTACAGTAAATACCTACGCTTTTCCGATATGAAGACCGTGTCTCTTTAAGAGCTGGGCTTCACTCGACGCCACGTGACTACTTGCTATAGTCACGTGGGGAACGGACCTGATATTTGAGGAAGTGGATGCGGCACTCGTTCGGACGACCGATTAATTTCAGGGACATATGAGGACCGCAGACACACGGCTGGACTCTCGAGAGCGGGCTACACGGGACCGCGGCTGCCTTTTGACACATTTCTGCATGTCACGCGTTCAGCAGGCACATGTCTCCAAATACGCAAGTAAGACCGGGGCTTTTCTAACCGTTTGCTTTTGAGTAACTCCTCTCCTTTTCTTTGTCGGGCTAATGATTTTTGGGCTTTTAGAAATTGCTTTTCGACTTTGATGCTGGAAGACTAGACCACAGACCAGGCCAATTTACTGTTTTCTTGAACTGTAGGGAAGCTCCTCCGACTCCATTGCCGTATTCCATGGCTATGATTTATAGTGCCAATGGAATACGGCATGGGGTGGTCATGAGAGCTTGTATATGAACTTAATAATCTTTGACATATAGGGTCTAAACTCGACTGGGTGTATCTCTCTGACTCACTCAACAGTATTTAATGGTCCCTTTTCCCTCTTATGTTGAGGACCATAACATATCAGCAACATACTGTCTAATCTTCAGGCCATTTTTGCCTACATTATAATCAGATGTTTCGATTGGGCATCCCTAAATAGCCATCCAGAACTTTATGATGAATTGAGGTAGATTAGATTTGCCCACATCGGATTATTCAGAACTCGTGACCGGAATTGTCTTTGGAGTTGACAATTCCCTTTCTCTTTGATTGTTGACTTTTTCCTCCTTTTTTCTTTCTTTTTCTTGTTCTTTTTTCTTGTTCTTTTTTTGGGTGATTTGCAGTGCTGACAGTGAAACACACTGAATAGGTGGGCCCCAGATCAAGTACACCTAAATTCGAACCGTACTCCAATCAAGACATCACTGCTCCACTACAGAGATGTTTTCTCTCTTCTTTGCTCCTTTCCTCATCGGCTTTACTTAGGAAGAGCGAATTTCTCCAATTTGAAGGTATGGTTCTCCCCTTTGTTAAATGTTGAACTGTCGGGTTGTTCCATCCTCCGTAGTTTTTACTTGCCACTGGGATTGTAGTGAATCCATTTATGCCTGGATCCATTTATTTGTACATCCGCGCCATGGGTTTAGGGACGTATATGTTCCCTTACATTTTCCAATCCATTTAGGACTTCACACCATGACTTGGTTTGAGCATACAGTGTGCATGTTCTTCATTAATTAAAGTTGAGAACATCATTAATTTTGCTTGGTTGGAGCAACTGTGGGGTTGCTAGTTCAGGTCAAGGATCTTTTATCTAAATGTGTTTAGCTTTTATAGACATATGGGTTTACACTTTTTTCTTTCCTTCTTTCTTTTTTGTTGATTTTTTCCTGGTTGATATAAATTCAGTTGTGAATTGAACTAAGATGGAAGTATTGACCATCAATACAAAGGGAGGAAGAACCACACGAAGAAAGAACATATGGAATAACATCAAGACATCCATCATTGTCTGTCAAAAACTGTGTGGGGGAAACAAATTGTATACAAAGAAATTGTATGCGTTCTTTAGAACTGATTACCAATTCTGTCCTGTCCTGAGGAAGACGACTGTTAAGTCTTCTCTCTCTCTTTAGGTAAAGAGATAGATGCCTTAGACAACTTTTATAGGTCGTCGAAACTACCTGTTCTTAGATACCAACGCTGCCCATGAGATTGTTAGGAACTGCACTAGGTACTGGGTGTTGACTATTTAGGTCGGATTGGCAACAAGTAGTGCATTTAATTTGGTTTTCATTGATGCACTTTTAGCTTGTTATATCATTGTAAATTTAATTTGCAATTGGGGGCAAAAATTGTATTTCACAGGAAATATTGATTGTCCTTATTCCTCTGATGTTGTGTCTCCTACCTTTTACTTAATTCTTTTTCTATTTTCTTATATTAGTTTTTTTTTGGTTTTCCTTTTTCTTTTCTCTTGGCTGTATGAGTCTGTTGGAATTTATAATATTTTCGTGCAATATGTTCGTGATTTATAATTGTACTATGCACTTTATGTTCACGTTATCCTATACTATGTTTACTAGATCTATACACATTTTAACTGGAGAGATCCAAGATTGATTGTCTGATTTTATCCTGTTTTATCATGACTTCAGCATTATGTTTAATGTTATTAGATATATATATAATAAAGATTGACTGATTTTATATGATCCTTGGCCTGGCCTATCCCCTCATTGAGCTCTGACTTTGAGAGCAATGTATCCCGCTTGATCCTTCAGCGGTTGGATTCACGTGACCCCCCTCCTCTCTTGTCTATAGTAAAAACAAAACAGCAGAACAATAAGAAAGTGTTGATAACCTTACTGATTTTCTTCATACACAGAAAGCATTGCTATCTTTTAAGTGTGTATTTTTCCTATGTATATGTTTCATATGCTGTGAGTGAACCCTAAGTGAATTACTGTAAGAACATATTTGAAGTATAAGTCTACAAATATAGTACTTTTTGATTTCATTGTTCCTAACTAATACTGGTCAAGATATATCACTAAAGGAAAAAAGAGCGAGTCAGACATGTGTTGTCATCAGTGATGACATCAATGACATTTGTGATGTCATCTTTTATGTCCTGGGTGTTAGTCTTAGCAATGCACGGTGGTTGCCTAGCTTATCATAACTGGCGAATTTCAGGGTTTTTTTGGTTTTACTTGGAACCATAACGTCCCTTTAACAAAGTTTTTTTACTGAATTTCATAGGTTTTTAGTAGCGCAACTTAACCATAACGTCCCTTTAACAAAGTTTTTTTACTGAATTTCATAGGTTTTTAGTAGCGCAACTTAACCATAACCTCCCTTTATCAAAGTTTGTTTTACTGAATACATATATAAATAGTGAGAATTTGATAGATGTTTACTAGGATTCCCTTACATTATATACATGTAACATAGAGCATGCCGACCCCCCTGCTAGTGATTTTGATGTCGGCGGACTGTGCGAATGTCCGCGGACGGACTCGGACAACAGGAACACTACGCAAAAACTTAAGGGGTATCTTAGATTGTTCTATCATGCTATATAAACACCGAACAAGTTGAAAAAGCAGCATATAAACAAAATATATGTAATAATAAATAAGAAGTGGAGCCTATATATGTAACACATCAACCATCCATTTAAATACCATATGTACTAAAATGGAATATACCAAAACAAAAAAGATATGCTTCCAACATAATTACCTCACAGAAACTGCACAGCTAGGAGCAACTGTTGTAGAAAAGGGTAGGGTAGCCCCTGGGATATTAGTGTGGATTCAGGGCGAAATATGAAACAAACAAAATAGAGCAATCCACACTGTAGTTAGACATAAGGATTACTGTCCTAGTTTTACTTATTTTTACCAAAACATGTTTCTCTGCTCATGTATAGAGTCCAAGTAGGAAAATACCAAAGATACAGCTGGAACAATATTGACCATTTATTAATGAAAAAAATAGAAAGATTCCAAAACAAATTCAATGAATTAGGCAAGGCTTGAAAATAAATTGTTCAAACACAGAAAGAAATACATTTCTCTAAACATAAAAGACAGAGTCAAAGAGAATATCATATTCAACAATAAAATATCAGAGACATTCCAAGAAAAAATGCAAACAGGAATGAATACAAATAATTACTCTGCAATAGACTTAATGTTTTTGTTCACAAAGTTTACTAAAACTGTCTATTCCCAGAGATTTTTTTATTTGTTGTGTGGATCATGATCAATATGTGATCATGTTTTGCAATCTGTCAACGTTCCAGTTTTTAAGCAAAAAAAGATTGTTTCAGTATTGCTGATCGAAAACTTTCAAATAGGCAAGTACTGAAGACACGTTTTGGTTATCGCCATAGAGCCTTCCTCAGGGCAAAACTGACCTAGAAAGAGTCCGGGAGACAAAAAGGAGGCAGATATATGTATTTGTAAATGTAGTCTTTTTCCAGCATATAAACGGTATCTTCTATCAAAATTAAATCATTTTTGGGGTAGGGACGATTCTGCTTGTGTGGGTTTATGGAAAGGGGGCCTGCATAATACTCATCCTTTATGTTGAACAGGGATATGCAGACTAGTGAGCCTTGTGGTTGCCGACGACAAACTTTTCCTCTTGGGGCTGCGAACCTGTGTCTCGCAGTACTCAGCTTAGATCACTGGAGGGTCCAAAAAAGGATGGCTGAAGGGTCCGGAAGAAAAGGGGAAGGCAAAAGATAAAGTAAAAAAGCAAAGAAGGGTATCAAGGTGTGGGTCACATCTATTTGTGTCATGAGTTATTTTTGAATGCTGAGGCAATGTAACAGCCCGGGGGCATGGAAGGCAAATACAATTACTATTAAGGACCTCTTACCAAAAAGATTTTCTCTTTGCAAAAATGCGGATGTGGCTAATAGTCTCCGTGGACGATGTTGTTTCCTTAGAGGGCATCAGATTTGGCCGGAGTATCGGTCAAGAAGTAGTCTGCGTAGACAACGTGCAGCACTGTGCACAAAAGGAGACAGGGAAGGTAAAAGGAGAGATGCAAGTAACGGATGAAGGAATCATTCGTAAAACGGTCCCCAAAAATATTTCTGATCAAGAAATGCTCCGCTAACTGAATAGCGTGGCATGGGGTAAGAGAAAGAAAGGAAAAGAAAGGAAGGAAAGGGAAAACAAGAGGAGAAACAACGGAAGAAAAGAAAATAAAAGAAGGGGAGGAAAGGCAGAAGGGGGTGAGAGGGGAGTGGAAAGAGAGCAGGAAGGGGATGAAAATAAAAATTAGGTGTGTATAATTGTTCAAATACCTGGCATTCAAAGGGAGCCTTTCCTCACAAATCAAGACTGATTGAAGATTGAAAAGTCGGTTGCATGCTGGATGCATGGACGTGACAGTTTGTCAGGGTTGCCGGGTGTGCAGAATATGCCTCCACAGAGTGGGGCACATTGTGAGGGCGAGCCTGTTGGCAATGAAAGACTCGAATGAGGACTGAGTTAAGAAGATTTTAGACTCAGACTGTGTGGGTAGGTTATGAAACACAAAGTGAAACTTACTGTGAATCAAAAGCTGATGCAGGGAATCCTTCGGTCGTGGATCGCAGAGGAGCTGTTCACTGCAGTGTCTGTGAAAGGCTCGAAGCATCTTGTACTCATGGAGACCTTTCGAAGCAGGTCCCATGATTCCACGGGGTAGGGCAAACCATTGATGGCGCCGGGGGTGGAAACATGGAAATGAAAACTGGTACACCCGGGATAGATACTCTGCCCGCCTGTTTCAAATATATCAATAGCAGCGAAAATGGTTGGAAAAGCAAAACATGTCAGTGTGTGCATGTTATGTTCGTGAGTGAAATGGGGAGAGGGAAAGAGGATGGAAATAGAGGTATTGCTTGCTGAGCAAATGGTATGTTCCTAAAAGTGATCATCCATTGCGTTGTGGGCAGCAGCGCTGGGACAATGTGTTGCCATGGTAATTTGGATGACAGAACTGGAGGTAAGACCAGAGGCGAGGTACACAGACGTTGTGATAGAGTGCTGCACAATTAGATGGTACAGGACAAAGAGACATTTTTCACGCGTGACTGTATGTATGGGGAGAGATAGACAGAGTGCACCCCGAAGCATATGTATGACTCAAGTATCTATGTGTGTGTGAAAGGAACACTCACACTGATGGTAACAGGGGCTCGCTGCATATGCCTGTTGCCAGGGGCTACAGAAGTCCAAAATAAAGGGGACCATGTTGAGATGGAACTGGAGGACATGAGATGAAAGCCTTACTGTTGAGAGAGGTTTCCTATGGATAAAGTCTGGGAGGGGTGACTGGCAGGGTGAGGTAGAAGACAGGTCCTGCCATAGAAATGGCATGGAGGCCTGTATGCTCCCCCTCATGGTAAGGTCTAGCAGGAGATGATGAAAGTCCTGCTAGAAAATGATGTAAAAAAAATGTCAAAAAACACCTGTTTAGAAAAAAAGGGGGATATTTTTTTAATCAAAAACCGCCTTGCATAGGGCAAATAAATTCTTCATTGAGTCCGTGTTGGAAAGAATCTAATCTACAGATCCATTTGGCTTCTTTTTGTAGCAAGCTCATTGTAAGGTTGGTAGAGGATACAACTGTATCCACTACCCACCACAGGATGTCATCAGCTGTATGTTTAGCTTCCATAAAGTAATTTACGAGTGGTGCACTTGTGTTCTTACATTTTCATCTTGAGCAATGTTCGCAGATTCTTATGTGAATGGGTCTTTCAGTCTGACCCACATATCTTCAATCACGTTTATCGCGTTTTTGGTTTTGCAATTTGTCAGACTCCTGAGACTCCATTGTCTATCATTGATCTTGAATTCCTTAATCTTTCTTGTGAATTTGCATGAGGTGCAGTTGCCACAAGGAAAGTGCCCCACTGTAGACCTCAGATTCCATAGACCCAGTCTTGGGGCTGGACTGGGGAATTTAGAGTGTACCAATAGGTCTCTTAGATTTTTTCCTCATTTGTATGCAAACCGAGGTATTGGTTCATTTGGTAGACTCAATCTGGTAAGAGCCCAGTGTTTGGTTATTGATTTTCAAATTAGGGACGTGTGTGCCCCGTGTGTAATCACACAAGTGGTTCTTGGTTGCTCTTTTTTAATTTCTTCTTTTTCAGTGAGGAGAATGTCTCTGTTGAAAAACCTGGCTCTTTTTCGTGATTTGGAAATCACGCAATGGGGATAACCTCTTTCTGACAACCTGTAGTCAAGGTCATTGGCATGTTCATAGAAATCCTTGATGCCTGTACAATTTCTTCTGACCTGAGATATTGTCCAAATGGCAGATTTTCCCTCAGGTGTCTGGGGTGGTCACTCCTAAAATGCAAAAGTGTATTTCTGTCACTTAATTTTTGAAATAGGTTACATTTCAAGCCACTGTTGTTTTGGATTTTGAGGTCCAAGAAACTGACCTCTGTGTCGCTGTATACCATTGTAAACTGAATATTTTTATCTACATTATTAAGCCATTGTAAAAAATCATCCAATTCTGGTCTCGAGCCTTCCCATATACAAAGAATATCATCAATATATCTTTTCCATTCTTTTATCCTGTTTTTTAAGGGATTATTTTCTGATAGTATGTTTGTTTCTTTGAACTCTGCCATAAACAATATGGCCAAACTAGGCACAAATGTTGCACCCGTCGCGGTACCTTTGGATTGGAGATAGAACTGTGCATCGATTTCGAAGCCAGTGATAGTAATTCCGTTATGAAGTTCTCTGGTACTCTGTTCTGTAAGTTGAATTGTATTAAGTATCTGTATACACATTCTATTGCTAGTTCTTGAGGTATGCTTGTATATAGCATGAGCAGATGTCTAAGGTTACCAACAGGTGCTCATGGGTTTAAGAAACAAATCTATGAAAATTGTTCTAAAATAGAACCACACCCATAAACGATAGGGCGTCCAAGAGGATTGATGGAATTTTTTATGAATTTTTGGTAGCTAGGAGCAATAGCAGATCTACACAACAGTAAGAACACAATTTACCAGAAACTAGTAAGTAAACTCCATTTTTCTTATATATTTCTAAACTTTCGGTATTAGGTACACTAAAAGTAATATGTTTTCAAATGGCTTAAGGAAAATTTTCCACGTGAGGAAATGTCTGAAGACAGTGATACTAATGGTAGACACTTCCCTATGTAAGCAAACTAATAATCATTACTTTATGTGCACTTAACATATATATTTTTTTAACAGACCATACAAACTTTGAAAATAATACACCAAAAGAGACATTAGAAAATACTCAGCAGTGCAGGGAACAAATAAATGGACATGCTTATGGAAAATTTCAATCTTTTGAAACATTTTGTGGAGGACAGCATAAAAGAAAAAATATATATATAATTGTCCCACATGCACCTGTTCCCCCTCTCCATGTCCCAGTCAACTATCCCCCAACCCTCAACACCAAGAAAAACATTTTGATGAGACTTCCATCCCTTCATCCCCTCCCATTCATCCTCTCCAAACCCCTAATTCCCCTGTATTTGTGTCAGTTTCTGCGTCCCCGTCTCTGTCATAAATTTTATATCTGTATATAATTAAAACAATTATGTTTGTTTTAATTCAGTCCTTTGTGTCTTATTTCTTTTAAAAAGGCAGTTAAGGTGTCCGTGGACAGCACAGGTGTCCGGTATGTCCGTAATTAACCAAAATGGGGGTGTCCTAAGGATACTATACCTGTCCATACTGTCCACAAGCAACATGGAACTATTCTTAGACCACACCCTTCGCAGGAATGTTCACAATTAACACAAATGGGGGTGTTCTAAGGACACTATACATGTCTGTACTGTCTGTAGAACATCTATGCACATGCGCACCACACCCGAAGTCCTACGAACATAGCGCCTGTCTGTAACTGTCCGTCTCACTTGTGTCACACATTTAATTATTTTGAGGACCCGAGCACTGTCCGTAGAACACCTGCACGCCCGACCGTTCCTGTGCATTTGGTGTCCTGTGGACACCCGTTCCCTTTGCTGATGTGTTTGCGATGTCATCATGTGACTGCACCCACGCTGACTGTGTGTCCTGATTTGCGGACACTGTCCGGGTCACCGAAGATTTTAAAAGTACTTTTTCAGACAATCCAAAGTATTTTACAGTACAAATTCACCATTGTACATGTCCCAGACAATCATCCTAGCTTTGTACATATTTTTTGGAACTTTTTGAGCCCAATTTGAGGTGTTCGATCTGTCCGCGATTAGCGTGGCTCTCCGCGAAGCGCGCACCAGCATCCCTATAAAAGGCCACACCTCAGAGTTGATCTTCATTATGCTTCTGGCTATTGCAGATTGACTTTTCCTGCTCTTACTGAGATTTTCACATCAACCCTGATGGCATCCATGGCTGCTGTTGCTGCTTCTGCCTCAGCACCACCCCCACCTCCTCCACCACCTCCCCAAGGGCCTGCAGAGGGGAACAGGCGTGAGGATGTGGAGGAGGAAGATGAAAAGGATGAAGAGGATGAGGTAGTGGAAGTCCCTACTACCAGCACTCGCCATGAGTCTTGGGTGTGGCGGTTGTTTATCATTCATGGTGACGTACCAAAAGCATGTGCAAACAAGGTCACCGGTAACCAGTGCAAAATGGTGCTGCGTCGTGAGAGGCCTGGTTCGTACAGCATTGGAACGACATCAATGAAGCAACACCTAAGGTCGTTCCACAGTGGGGCCGTTCGCAAGGTTGTAACTTGTGATCAACGTAGTAGTAGGTTGAGTTCCTCTACCAAATCCTCCATTTCTGCTCCTGTCACCACAAGAGACACTCCTGTGGGACAGCACAATACTCCAGCTGCTTCACAGGCCATCCATGATGCGGTTGACCCTTACCTTTCGAGGGTCACAGTTTTGTGTATGTACTGCGATGCAGTACTCTGCAGGGGGGAGAGTATTCGGAGTGCTTTCGAGACTACATTCAAGGAGCATGAGAAGGTCTGCCCACTACCTAAATAAGGTCCACCTTACATCTTCCTCGCTCCACCTGCCCTTTCCTATCCCCATGGTTGGTGTCCCTTCCTTACCCTCCTTTCCCCTCCTCTTCTAGTGTGTCATGTGTAAAAACCCCAAAAAAACAACAAAAATAAAAAAGGCTCTTTTCTGAGCCGCCTTTCACAGTCTAAAAATAGAAGTGGCAAATAAGTGGAGCAGGGCCCTGTGCATTTTTTTAGAAGTCTGCGGACAGTTCGCAGACATCTAAAATGTTGGGGTGCTGTCCTATCATAACCATTGCACTTATCTCTGGGAGGAAGTGGTGGCCCTGGAAAGAGCTGTTTGGTGGTGTTTGTTTGTGTTTGAAAAACTTCAAATGGTCAACACCTACTGCAAAATGGATGGCTGTAATTCCAAAAAAGGTTGCAATGCATTTTGTACATTTCTCAGAAAAATCTGATTGCCAGCATAAGTAATATGAACTCCATCTCTGCGAAAAATGTATGTGCTACGAACCATAATATTTTCATTGTGAAAAGAGGACATGCCAACATCTCTTAGAAAAGGACTAACAGCCTTATTGACATTGTGCCTCACTTTCTCCATTTGTGCACCAAATGAAGAAGAGCGCAGCCACATTTGTCTCTGCGCAATACAAGAAAAAATTACTTGCAAATTTGGAAACATGTCCATGACCTTCCCAAGTCCTTCTTTCATTGCAAATTGCAAAGAAATTCCAGACACATGTCCTAAACTATTTCCTCCACAATAAATTATAATTATGTCTGGATGATGCTGTGTCTCCAAAGTAGCACAGAGAGGTACCGGGTCCAGCCACTTCATTCCACGCACTCCATGCCAGTGCACTTCACCATGAGGGAATCCAAGATCTGCAGCGTTCTGCATGCACCTCCAACCAATGTATCCATGAGTCTCCCAAAATCCAGACAATCTGTTTTCTGAAACACACAGTCATAGCTATCTGTTCTTCTCTCTGGAAAAAGACTTTCTGACAAACTCTCTCCTTACACAACACACCCATTAAACTTTACTGACCAATCCCTTGCTCTGCTCATTCTCATTTGCATGCCTCTCCACCCCAAAATCCCTGTATGTAATACACGATGTCCGTGGACTACCGCCATGTGCGCGGACATATCGAAAATCTGAGCGTGGTCAATTTAAATTTAAATAGTGTGCCCCATTTCCCTTTTGAGGTTGGCTCTGAAAAGAGCATTTTTTTGTTTTTTTTTGCAGATGCTTGACAGACACCTGTTTTTTTGTATTTTTTTCTTTTTTTTCTTATTTTACTCCTAAAATCTTCACATAACCTTCTCCAAAGCAACGCTTACAATCCAAAACAGCATGGCATTTCCCATAAAAGATAAAGAAATTCCAACTTCTTTAAAATAAACAACATTACTGGAATCAATATTCTCATTATTACAGAAGAACATACCACCTCTATGCATGAAAGCACACATCCCTCGGTTGATTGCACACCTAGCAATGTTTTGCTGAGGACAAAAAACAGAACTATTGTCCCATATTGCCCTAGGTACTAATCCAGAAAAAAATATTTTGGCATTTGGAAGGATGTTCATTACTGCTTGAAGCAAGTGTTCCAAATCTGCCAACAAATTAGGGGCACTGACATAGCCCAAATGGAATGCACCATAGTGCAAAACTACCACATGGGGACTGTTCATCCTGCCCATATCTTCACAAACGTGTACAATTCCCTGTACATTGCAATCAGGCACAGTGCTCCACACCACCTCCACTCCTTTAACATTAAAATGGTTTGGCACATGCCTGCATTGAGCATACTGCTGTAAAACATGCACAAACATATCTCCAAGGACCAACAAATTGACTTTCTCCAACTCTGCTATCTTCACCACACAGAGTCTCTTTCAACACAAATCCACAACCTCAACATCTGATCGGCTGATCCCTACAATCCCCTTTCCAAGCTGGATTTGCTGGAAACCCCTGCATGTGGCACGCCCTGTCCGTGGATAGCCGTGGTGTCTGCGGACCGCATAACTCTTAGACAGCCCTTCTACCCTTTCCACATCACTCTCTGTGCCATTCCCTCATTGGATACAGCTAAGCAGTCACACAACCATCCACCAATCACATCCAAGACCTCTAAATCTAACTCCATCATCAGAGTACAGCACCTCAAATGTACTGTTGATCCCTCAGAGTACAAGTCTCATATCATTGGAATGCACCTACTACAAAAACTACTGTACAAGTCTCCAAGATTTCTACGTGCAGTGGCATGCATATCCACGTGCATGAATACAAACTACAGGTATGCATATTTTCTGCACAGTACAGTACAACTCTTATGAATGCATATAAACAGAGTTACTGCCACTTAACCTGTATAACCTATACAATGAACTTACTGTCATTTTTCCCATCTGCTATAATCAACTGTCACTTCCAAACCTGTCTGCTATCGAATATATATATATTTTTTTACACACACAACTATCTAAAAAATGATAATATTAGAAGATGGGAGAAATGATAGTATAATTGTAGAAAAACACTTACATTCAATGCTTTTCTATACAGTTTCTGCCATTTACCTTATAAAAATTGCAAAATAAATATATCAATATTTCTTCTTTCTCCTAACATTCAAGAACACAGCCTTCAAAAACCAAGTGAGTTTCATACAATTAGTATTCTACTCATTTGCAAAGCATGTTGAACTAACATATTGTAAGTAAAATATAAAGGCTGCACATGGTCAAAGGAAACTGCATGCACACACTATGTTCAGATATCAAAAAACAATACTACTACAAAAACATAAAAATCAATGTCTAAATTAACATCAGTGCTATAAAAAAAAAACAAAATTACTAACTTCTTTCTTTTATAATTGCAGTGAAGACCACTTTCCAGAAAAGCAGCAGCATCTGAAGTACAAAGAACAACTCAGAAGAAACTTGCTCATTCCACACAAAAATAGTAAATACAATACTGCCATAATATTCTTATTGTTACTCAAACACACTGTGGGGTTGATTCATGGGATTTGTGCACTGATAAACTGACATTTGTGCACCATTCTGCCCACAAATCCCCATTTGCTAAACAGGGATTAGCAGGCAGAATGGCGCACAAATTCACATTTTTCGGCACACAAATGACACAACTCAGCCCCTAGAATGTTAGTATTACAGAACAAAGAAATGTTTTAATTCTATACCATCAGATTTAGTATTAGTGCTTCTCCTCACTACTAGCTTACTTTCTACTGTCATCTGAACCCCAGTATAGTAACACAGAAATACAAGAATAGCCTTCCCAACTAGTTGTAGCTGCCTAATGCACAATCACACACCACCACAAACATCCTTACCATCATACTCAGACACTCATGCACACAGCACACATACATTGCAGAACAGACCAACCCATACCTTCTGTTTTGTAGAAAAGCAACGCAGAAGTAGAGCAAATGAAGTAGAGCAAATGAAAATAAAAGTATCCAAAATAAGCATCCATCTCTAGCAGAATTTGTACAAAAAGTTCAAACAAAAGATATAATAGAGTCATTAAGCAAAACAAAACAAGCATTCAATACAAAAACATTCCCTCCTCTTTCAAAATGTAAAATGAAACAGAAAGTATTTAACAAGAATTTAGCTGCCACTACTGCTAACACTGCTCCTATAAATCTTGATGTAGTGGCAAGTAACCATACGAAAAAACTTATTTTACAAAAAATGTTCTGCCACAGTGTTATTCAGAACCTTATAAAAACAGGAGAGAAATCATGCACAACGCTTAAAACCTACCCTAGAAAATTAATCTTGGAAGCTTTGATAGACAGTGCAATCCTTCTCAAAATGAAGTTATTTATTTTAGTGTTAAACCAAATGAAACCACTAACAAAACTAACGACTAAATAACATAAAAGACTTCTCAATAAACAGAATGTCAACAAAAATAACTTCTTAAATATCTGTGGAGGTGAATGGAGTCAAATCACGAGCACAGAACCATATTTCAATGAAGAAGCCTACAAACATAAGCAAACAAACACAATTGCCATACATAGCAGTGGACGAGGGTATGAACAACTTAATAATACCATAATGGAACAAGAAATACTGCTTACAAAAATATCCCCAGAAAACTCAGTATCACCTCTCCATTCGAATTAACCTGAACGTCCAGTATACAAATGGCCATGCACGTCAATATGTAACATAGCCAAAAAATCTTTCATCTCTTTATGCCAGTTCCTCAATCAGTATGTGAAAGGCAAAGACAAAATCAAAATGAAACTACTACAAAATATGGATACCTGTCCAGTGCGCAAATGCACAGGACTACAAGGACATTCATTAGCCTGCATTTCAGGCCCTACTTGCAAAAGCACTTTCCATCATATCAAAATGATATCAACACATCATTCAACAATAAGAAATCTAGTATGTAAACTGTACTATGCTATAAGCCCTGCTTTAGCACTAGCCAATTAAATAACAATCTTCTACATGGTACATCCAAAGACCTACTCGAAGAAATAGAGCAGAGAAAATATTTTGTAAGTGAAAGCCACTTACAAAATGCAATAACTTTACAACTGAGTAGCAACAATTGTACAGATCGCAGCATTCTACTACACACATACAAAAAAGAAATACTAAAATTTAAAGTACATCCACTGAAGTACCAAACCATGTGTGTGTGTGTTGCTGCAGAATTTTTTGTAAAAGTAACACAAGAACTGTAGACATAACATACAAAATAGAAGACAATGAAGATTCCAAATGGTTTGAATTAGCAACCCCTTAATACTTTGCACTTACTGCACTACAACACTACATATCAAACTCCTTCACGTGCTATCACAAATAGGTTGGAATTATTCCCACTACCAAAACCCCTGCAACAACTTAATTTATATGAGAGGATCATAATTCAAACAGTGCACCCATTTCAAGCAATAATACGCCTTCAACCGAAAACAGCAAAATTACCTCCCTCTGAATTAGTGAAAGGCATTTGTGGCAAAGTAGTTTATTTACCAATAGATCTGAAAGAAAATGTGCACACTCTGGGAGTGCAACATCCAATAGAGCAATTTTTAATTGTCTTAGTAAATGGTGTACCTACAAAAGACAAAAGAAAATGGCAACAACTCGTAGACTTATATAAAGTTAGACAAGCCTTGCAATATCTAAAAGACAATAATGAATGCTACAAAGACATGAATATTGAAGACAACTTGAGGAAAACCACTGAAATAATTCAAGAATCACCAGAGTCACCAGAAACTGGTCAATTTAAACTTCTAGATCCTGCTACAGTATCCAATATTTTAGACCATTATACAATTCATCCATTACACTCTAATGGCACCATAGATGGTGCACTAGAAATGTACCAAATATGACAAACCAAAGGATCACCAAGAAGCATATGGGACAAAAGTATAGAAGCACGTGCTTTTCCTCTACTCTTTCCTACTGGGAAGGGAGGAAGGTATGATGATAGACCCATTCAGATAACAGCATCAGAATACCACTCGTTACAAATGTATTCTGAAGATCCCAGATTTAGACAAAATGTGGAAAACATATTCCACCTACTCTTTGAAAGTGAACTAGCAACTCTATGCTACGTAGTTGCACACACATTGAAATCAGGTACCCACTTTCAAAATAGGTCAACTACGCAATTACTACAAAAAGTGCAAGAAAAAGATGAGGTTTTACAATCAAGCATTATAAATCTGTTAGCAAACATGTGTGGTACTAAAGATTACTGGTTCCAACGTCACAGAGATGTACGTTGTATGATAAGAAACCTTGGCCCGCCCACTTGGTTTGTTACATTAAGTTGTACAGAATATGCATGGGAAGATTTACATGATTTCCTACGCATATCAAATAAAAACAAAACAAACATAGATATACTAACACCTGGAGAACTTTGCTCTCTAGATCCTGTAAATGTTTCAAGATATTTCCATCATCGCTTCATTGCTATGCTATACTTTATTTATAATAAAACTTTTCGTCCCCTCTGAGAAGTGCAACACTTCTTTTGTAGAAAAGAATACCAAGCCAGAGGAGCACCACATATCCACCTGCTTTTATGGATTAAAGATGCTCCTAAATTTGGTCAAGACAGTGATGCCACTTTTTTACAGTTTATCGAAAAATATGTCACTTGTGAAAATCCATCAGAAGCAACAAATAGTGATCTTCATGCACAAATTGTACAATTTCAAAAACACAAATGTGGGAAATATTGTTGTTGCAAATACAAAAAGAAAGGGATATACTACACCAAATGCTGCTTTGGTTTCCCTAGACAAGTTACAGAAATAGGCAAAGTGAACAACTTCATGTCTTCTGTTACACATAGTGTTAGAGGTAAATCACCTAAGAACACATATTACATAAAAAGAACAGAAGAAGCAAAATATATCAATGATTACAATGCAATCATTGCCCTCTTATGGAATGGGAACATAGATGTGCAGTACATTGCAGACAATTCCACTGCAGTAGCATGATATGTAACAGCCTACTTAACCAAAGCAGAAAAAAACAGAGCTTCAAGACACCTGGAATGACCTATCGTCAGACAAAACACTTTCTCAGTAATTGTACAGTTTAGGCATAAACATGCTCTTTCATAGAGTATGTGGCTGCTATGAAGCTGCAGATCGTTAAACCGGTACTGCTTTGTATGGAAAATATGAAAATATAGTATGGCTAAATCTTGGTCTTGCTAAATGTACAAAAAGAGTTCCCAAATCATAGAACGACATAGAAACAATAGCCAAAAATGATCCCAACAGCCAAGACATTTTGAAAAATATTATACTAGACACATACTACCCAAACAGGAGTTCCACTTTGGAAACCATGTGTCTATACCACATAGCCCAATACTTCACATACAAAAATAATATAAAGTCCTTTGAAAATAAAGGTAGATACAGAGTGACAAATTGTGAAGGCAGCTTGGTGAAACTTACCAAACTAAGCTTAATTAATCATATTAAATTGTCATAAAAAACTCCTCAACATGAATAACTATATTACATGTCCCTGCTACAACTTCGTAAACCATGGAGAAAAGAAGAAGCAATACCAGAAATCTGTAACTTCTATGAAGACGCTTTCAAAGCAAATGAAAGCACTATAACCCATGTAAACTTTACACAATGAACAGCAACGTGAAGAACTCCAGGCCCAACTAGATAAGGACACTCTCGACAGTAGTTAACCTTCCGTAACAGGAAGCCAAGAACCACTGGGACAGCCACTAATAGCAAATGAGACAGAATTAGCTATGACAGAAGTAGAAAACACCATCACTATGAAGAAGATACAGAAGACTTAACTGTACTACAATCAAAACTGAACAAAGAGAAGAGTACTATTTTTCAAGAGGTAACAAAAGAAATTTCACATGGTGTACAACATAAAATAAAGAATGTATCTGCAAAATTACAAATTTATACTACTATATGTCAGTGGTGAAGCTGGTTCAGGCAAAACATTCTTAATCAAAATCATCAGCAAGTTCCTTCAACAATTGACAAACAACAAACTGTCAGCTGTTGTAACTGCCCCACAGATTTAGCTGCCTACAACATAGGCGGTGTCACTTTACATCGATTACTACTCCTTCCATGAGAACACCAAAACAAATTAGAATATTACAAATTTTCTACAGAAGCTGCAATGGAACTACGCAGAGTGTCAAAACAAATGAAAATGCTACTAATAGATGAAGTGAGCATGGTCTCCAACCTAATGTTGGCTTTGATTCACCTCAGATTACAAGAAGTACTCAAAACAAACTACGAATAGCTCTTTGGAGGAAAACACATTATTGTTTTCAGAGATCGACACCTTAGGGCACAAACTCTGCCATAAAACTGTTAGCAGCATAGGAAATGTGAACTTTTGGCAACATTTCCAATACAGAGAATTAACAGAAAACATGTGCCAGTCTGCAGACCTCGCCTACAGCAACATTTTAAAAAGTATTAGAGTGGGTGTACTATCTCAAGAGGCACAAACAATATTAAAAACCCGACACATCCATGCACTATATGGCCATAACTCATGTGCGACGGATGTCATGGAATAATTAGCACACAAAAATGTCAATTGTATGCCCTTGATACCAACTCTTGCAAGCTGTTCCAAATTCAATGAAACAATGTTGAAAAAAGAAATGCAACCAATAATTGAAATGTGCTCCACAGACAAACTGGACGTACATGGTATAACACTACCTATGTGTCAACAATCCACAACAAGACTAAATGAGCACTAGGTACAGTCGTTGGCTTTCAAACATACACACGTGACAACAACATTCAGTTTGTCAATATTCTCTTTGACAAACTATCAGAAGTAAAAATGATAGGACACTCAAAAGTTCGATTTCTTCCTTTCAAAGACATGGATGTACCAAGGGATCAATTTTCTCTAACTCTAGCATACGCAGTCACCATTCACAAATCACAAGGTATTACCCTAGAACTCTAGCATACGCAGTCACCATTCACAAATCACAAGCTATTACCCTAGATAAAGCACTGATAGATATTGGGAACACAGTCGTTAAAGAAGATATGAGCTATGTAGCACTATCACGCTCACGTACACGTGACGGTCTATTTCTAATTAACTTTGATGCAAGTAAAGTAAACGCTGATATTCCTTGCATTTTAGAATACAATAGACTATGTTCACTATACACCCCCATCTGAAAACCTATCCTGTTCCACAAAAAGCAAAACGTTGCAAAAGAAAACTACTTCAAACTGAAATGCAACAGGATCTCAATGCAAAGAGAATAAAAGAAGCTAATACTTCATCAGTTACTACAACCAAAGAAGAATGTACTACTCAAAGTAACTTAGGTACTTCTTCAAAGAAGCAACACACACTCCGAAGAAATGACTTGGACACAGATCTATCTGATCCATTCAAATTTTCAAATATAACTGGTGTAAATTGCTACGCAATTGTAGCAATAAATATACTATTTCAATTGCCACCAATTGTTGACAACATTTACTTACACAGTACAGACCAATTGTGTTTGCAAATGTTAGTCCTTCATAGAAATGCAAGCAACAATCCTGACAACACATATAGTGTTCATGGAATAAGACAAGAATTGGACTACTGCGCTGGAATAGTGAAATTCACTATAAACTCACAGGAAGATCCACAAGAATTTGTTATGTACTTACTACAAGTACTGGAAAACAAAAACATACATATTAATGAAATCTTCCAAATTTCATACATGTGGAAACATACATGCAGTCTTTGCAACAATATGGCACAGGAACAAATCCCTAATGAAGGTTTTGTGTATGTATCCATACCAAACTGTGAATCCGTTGCATTTCAGCGACTTGTACAAAATGCAAACCATGGCAGATTATGTACTACCTGAAATTCAGATAATCACTCCACCTTACAATACAAACACATAGTAAATGTGTAATACTAATGCTTTTATGATACAATGCAGACGGTACCAAAAACAACTGCAAGCTGACTGGATTCACCCATGGTCAAGTATCACTTGGTAAGAAAACCTTCACAACAATAGGTATAATCTACCATGCAGGAGCCACAACCAATGCAGGTGCATACATAAAAAAGAATTGTGGATGTTCGAATGTAATGACAGCAAAGAATACCAGCAAATCTTATAAATGCTTATTTAATATTCTTAAAACCAAAATTGAATAACTAATCTGTGCATAAACATTAATAAAACTTCAATTAGAAAACTATAAACAGTTAGACTACGCCAACAGGTATCTAACTGCCCCAAAATTCTGCCTACAACCAAACAGATAAATCAATACCACTAAATTATAAGAAGAAATAAACAGTTAGAATATGCCAAGAAGTATCTAACTGCCCCAAGATTTTGCAACAACCAAATAACTTGAGAAAATAAATAGAAAACTATAACCAGTTACAATTACTATAACCAGGTACAATTTGACAAGTATCTAACAATCTGCAACAAGCCAACAGATAGAACATAAGCCAGAAACAACAATTAAACACTGAGAACAAGGAAAAGTACTGTACCATAACAAGAAAAGGTTTTTTTTTAATCCAACATGGATTTTTTTCCCACAGACCCAATGATTTAAGCAACAAACACAGAAACTGAGCAAATTGCACAGTAAACTGGTTTGTAAACTACTAAATATTTGGGTCGAAATAAAGCAGAAAAGTATATTCTTCAATGTAACAAGTCTTTATAAACTACCTACACTAACATGATTTTTTCTTTTATCACAGAAATTGAAAAAGAATATCTGCTATAGTTACCCACGTCATGAAAAAATATATCCAATCACAAAAAATCAAACAGGCAGTATATCATAATAAACACAACTCATAAATACTGCTCCATAACATAACCATTGAAGCAAACATCTAACCATACACCACAATACAAAATGTTTACTTCCATGGATATATGGATATGTTACACTGCAGTGCTTCTTACCAAACTCTACAATCTAATGACATGACATAGCCAAAATCTCACATACAAACTATACAAATCAAACACTACACAAACTGTAGATTTGCAAAAATTGGATAGATGTTTGATTCTATGGGCCTAGAGTCTTGGGTGCATGGCTGAAGGCAATAGGCCGTAGGACACGCACCCAAGACTCTAGGCCGTGGCCACAACCACTGCAGCATATCACACCCATAGATCACACCCATAGAATCAAACATTTTAACTGGCTATATGGGGTACCACATTATATGTTTATGTCCGCAGAGAGCCGCGCTGACCGCGGACATGACAGACACAAGAGGGGTGCTTGCCAATTAAAAAAATACAGCATTTGACCCATCTCTTACTCCTCCACCCTCCCCAAGCACTCTTAGACACCAACACACTTGCCAAACTTGTATTTCTTTTCGTTCGTCGCAGCATGGATGTCTGCGGATCCAAGATGGCGAGCGCATCAAAACAATACGATGCACCTCATGCTTCATTCCAGCCAATCAACGAACACGTTGCATGTCCGCGGACATGACGCAAGCCGATTAGCCAATCAGTGTCCTGTCCGCGGAGCGAACAGGGAAGTGTGTCAGCGGAGCGGACATAAATGTCACTAATTGCTTGTGACCTACTTTTTGGTCTTTTTTTTAAAAAACTACTGGACGGATTTTCACTAAATTTACAAAAGCACGCTTTCAGGACCAAGCCGCCACTCCTGATGCAAATTTGGTGATAATCCGTCCAGCGGTTTGGGCTGTAGGCATGAGCAAAGTTTTTTCCCCATTCAGTCTATGGGAAAAAATTATTTTGGGGCCCCCTCTATAGCTTTGTCCCCCCTGGACCAAACCTCACCAAACTTGCAAACAAATTTAGAGTGGCCCATATACTTTTTTCGCAACGTCTCGTGAGGATTTGTCCATGGAGAGTGAAGTTATAAGCCACCCAAAAAGTGCTCTTCCTATGGGATTATCAACTTAACCATAACTACACGGCCACTAGCGTGGCTGTGTAATTACATGGATCTGTAATTGTGTGAAAATACTACGCGCTCCCCGCAGCCAAAATACGTGAAAATGTACTTGTGCACCCCCTCGGAATACGGGTACCCCGCTCGTGCATTGAAATTGCATGTAAAACTCCACGCGCACCCCCGGAACCCACGTACCCCATTCGCACTAGCGAAATCGCATGTAAAACTCCAGGCGCACCCCCGGAATCCACATGCCCTGCTCACGGCAGGTAAATAGCATGGAAAAGGTCCCCCCTGTGGTGTGGGCTGCCTGTGGGGCATGCCCTGGGTGGATGGGCTGCCTGTGGGCATGGGGAGGGTGGATGTGCTGCCTACGTGTATTCCAGGGGTAGGCGGGGAGTTTGACACGCGATAGGGCTGGCGCAAGTGGGTATGTGTATTTCGGGGATGCGCGGGGGGTTTCACACGCAATAGGCCTGGTGTGAGCGGGGTACATGTATTTCGGTGGTGTGCCTGGAGTTGTGCTGCCTACGTGTATTCCAGGGGTAGGCGGGGAGTTTGACACGTGATATGTCTGGCACGAGCGGGGTACGTGTATTTCAGGGGTGCGCATGGAGTTTCACACGCGATAGGTCTGGCACGAGTGGGGCACGTGTATTTTGGGGTACGCAGGGATTTTGACACGCGATAGGGCTGGAATGAGCGGAGTAAGTGTATTTAGGGGGTGCGCAGGGAGTTTCACGCGGGTTGGCCTGGTGCGAGTCGGGTACGTGTATTTCGGGGGTATGCAGGGAGTTTTACACGCGATAGGCCTGGCGCGAGTGAGGTACGTCTATTTTGGGGGTGTGCAGGGAGTTTTACATGTGATCTGACAGTGTGTGCCCTCCAGGGTGTCCCCCCTCCCCATGCCCTGCTGGCAGACCATGCCACAGGGGACTAGCCCACACCCCAGTCCATGCCCCGCAGGCAGCCCCTTACCCCTGCCCATGCGCTGCAGGCAGGCCACATGGCACCATGCACATGGGAGCCCTAACTCATGAGCCCCACCCACCCCACCCACCCCCATTGACGGGCACCTGCCAGCAGGCCCAAACTCATGTCCCCCCAGCCCCCACCCACGACTGGCACATAGGGGGTTCAGTTGAGGAGGGGGTCGGTAGAAGGTCCAGCACACAGAGGATTCCAGCGCCAGTGACCTGTCCTAATAGGTCGACGCGGTCAATGAGGTATTCAAATGACGTGCATTCTCCTCACGAGAAGTCCGCATGTCATCCCGAATACCACGTTGACGAAATGCCACCCCAGCTAGGACAGGCTCAACCCGGTCACGGATTGCCACGTCTGCAGGGAGAGTAAGGCCATTTGTTGTTTGCGCATCCCCTCCTTGCAGCCACAGGATCGGGGACAGGATTACACACAGGCACCTCCGTGGCAGCCTGTGCTGCCTCTTGTCCCTGCCCCTGGACTGCACCACTAGAACCAGTGGAATCCCCCTTCCAGGTCCCATGTGTGGGCCTCCACGGCCTCCTCCTCAACCAAACCCCCACCAACCTGGATGACTCTGTGCCATCTACCTCTATAGCCCCCTGTGCGGGCTCAGCTGCCCCTTCTGCTGCCGAGGAGTCCACCTCCAACCTCCACCTCTTGGACCCTCCCTCGGCAGCTGTGGCTGTGGACGCGGCACCAGACTCCTCACTCCCCGAAGAGATAACAACCTGGGAGGGGAGCTGGGCCTTTTGTCTCTGGCTGGCGGTGGGATCCCTGTCGCTGTGCTCCACAGGACTGTCTCCGCCCTCTTCATCAGTTGACGCTGCAGACAGGGAGAGACAGAACACAGCCATCAGGGCACTGTACAATGGTCTGATACACACATGACATTTGCACATGAGTGGCAGTGTCAAACTTCACAGATGCCATCACACTCCCCAAAACACATATCATTTGAAACCACACACATGCGCAAATTAACAGGAATGTTGCAGCAGGCAGCAGCATCCATACACATACAACATCATGAACATCCGAAGGTTAGCCTGAGGTCACAAGGAACATGGGGAGTGCCGAACACATGCACACACACCACCAGACATACATGCATCTGTACATCTCCACCACCTGTCACAGTGCAATCATCGGCAACTATGCACATCTGCCAGTCAGCCTCCTACATGTTGGTGTCACATGCATCCATGGTGTATCACAGTTGCACACATGTCAAATACACACACACGCACATGTACACCATGCACATATATGAAGGTGGAACCAGCATCCATGTGTCACACCCCAACCATGCCATAGTATATACACAGAAATGCTAACATATGTGCATCTCCACATCCATTTGGCCATCATGCATTTGAACACATACAACATTGATATGCCTCACACATGACTGGACTCACATGCGGCAGGCTCATGTCCCTGCCCATGCACATCCATACATGGGCCTTTCCAGACATATGTCCAAGCTGCACCACACTCCTGGCACACCTCAACATGCACTGCGTCCAATCAGTACACATGGACACTTACCGCTCGACTCCAGATGGGTCTGCCTTTGACAGACCTGGAGGTGGAACGCTGGGTGTATACGTTCCAGGACCCTCATCTGGTTGTCGGTAAGGTGGACCTGGCACCCCTCTGCTGCACTGCCTCCGAGAGGCGCCGGGCCTTCCTGAGGGTCCAGGACCTGAAGTCCTCCCAGCGCTTCCGGACGTGTGCTATGTCGCGGGCTGCCACCCGATGTCCTTCCAGATCCTCTTCCATCCTTCATTGTCGGTGCGTGGTATTTCTGAAGAGGGCACCATAATGCACCAGGACTTGCTCTACCAGGATACCAACTTCTGCGGAACTGAAGCTGGTAGCCCTCTGCCTCTCTGGCGGGGGGTTGCCAGTGGTCTCTGATGTTCTTTCCCCCGACATGGCAATCCCCGAGGCAGGTGTGGGTGGGCAACTGGGTCCTGGTGCTGGGCTGTGGAGTGATGGAACTTCAGTCGGGAGTCTTCTGTTCCAGCAGGGGTGGTCACAGCAACTGGACCCCTGCAGATGGCTGATGTGCAGGCAAAAAATAACTGGGCTACCAGGAGTTGCATGATATGATATGATATGATATGGCATTTGTAACGCGCCTATACACAGGTGTTTCAAGGCGCGACGAGGCAGGGAGGGGGGAACAAGGGGAAGACAGACAACGATCCTACTGGGCCAGGTATCATTCAGACCGCGCAAGTGCAGGGGTAGGTGAAGGGACAAGTGCAAGGGGAAGGGGAGGGGGGAAGTGCAGTACAAGTAAGTAGAATTTAAAAAAAAAAAACATATATAAAATAAATAAATAAATAGGGCCAGCTGGTGGCAAGTGCAAGGTAAGTGCAGACAAGTGCTGGGAAGGGGGGGCTGTAGGGATACAGAGAAAGTCCCGCAGTGCAGGGGTTGCCAGGGAGGCAGTGCAAGTGGAGAGTGGCTGGGCCCAGGACCGAGGTCGGTGAGAGTGGGCCAGTTGCAGATTCAGTGCAATTTCAATGAAGAATTTAGCAGGGGAGAGGGACAGAGAAAGCAGAAGCAAAGAGGAAGGTTTTGAGGTGCTTCCGGAACCGGAGATGGTTCTCCTCAAATTTCAGGGAGGCAGGAAGGTTGTTCCAGAGGGAGGCCCCTGCCGCGGAGAGAGATCTACCCCCAGCTCGTTGCTTTGAGAAGCAGCTGACTCTGTGGGAGTTGGAGACGGATGAGCGAAGGGCTCGGGAAGGAAGATATTTAGGAAGAGAGAGTTGAAGGTATTTAGGCCGCAGGCCCCAGAAGGCCTTGTGGACAATGCAGAGGGTTTGGAACTTAATCCTCGCAGCCACTGGGAACCAATGTTAAGATTTCAGTCCTGGAGAGATACGGTCCCTGGGCTTGAGGCCAAGGACAAGTCTCGCAGTTCTGTTCTGGATGAGTTGCAGAGGGCAGAGAGTGGAGGCAGGCAGATTAAGATAGAGGCTGTTACAGTAGTCCAGCTTCGAGAGAACCAGGGCTCGGGAGACAGTGAGCTTCTGGGGGAAGGAGAGGAAGGGAAGAATACCTCTGAGGAGGTGCAGCTGGTAGTGTGACTTCTTAGAGCCGTCATATATGTGAGGAGAGAAGGAGAGTGTGGAGTCGAAGATGACCCCGAGGTTTTTTGCCTTGCAGGTAGGAGCAGGAAGAGGGCCAAGAGAGGCCGGCCAGAGAGCTGCAGGGAAGGAGGGAGTGGGTGTGCCGATGAGTAGAATCTCAGTCTTACTGCACGTTAAATTTTGTTTTTGGGGTGCCTGAGCATTGCGTGACCCGTCATCTTCCCCCAGGGGTCACAGACAGCCTTGCTAGAGCACAGGGGTAAGTATTACATCTAGTACCCTGTCCCCTTCACCCCAATTGCCCAGGAAAATTGTTTAATGCACCTCCCATTCGCACAATAACATCAGTGCCATGGTTGGGAGGCGACCAAGTGGTAAGGGAGGCAAAGGTGGCTGACCTCCAAGAGGTGTCCGCGCTAGGGGACATGGCCAGGATGTGCAGGGTGGCCCAAGAGGCCAGTGTGTGGAGGACCAATCAGGGACACCTATGCCCCCCAATGGGTGGCGGAGTTGCAGCTGACACCATTCCAGGTCAGGTCCTGTTAACCCATATTGTTCCCCGAACTGGCATGGGATGACTCACAGGCTGACTTCCTTGTCACAAAGTCAAATCCGTGTGTGGCAGTGAAATTGGTGTCACCAGGCCACGTGGACCTGGGGCATCAATGTCATCTGCTGCCCTAAGTATCAAGGCTGAGGATGCTGCAGGGGCAGCTGCAGCTCAATCCACCCCAGCTCTGAGTCACCCAGCCGGGACAGTGTTGGTCCCAGACCATCACACCAAGGTTGGTTCTGGCAACAGCACCCAGCAGCCAATGCCTGCAGTGAGACCTTTGATCATCGTGCCTTTGCCTACTTACAGTGTCCAGTCCACCTGTGCTTCACCCCCTACCAACCAGAGCGGCGTAAGCCACTCAGGGTCCACACCACCTCTCAAGAGGAAGAAGCGTGCTCTTACGGAACAGGCTGGTACCCCAGACACGGCTCACCCCTCCGGCACGTCAAGGAAGCAGAGTTTCAAAGACACACTTGTGGGCTACGTGTCGTCCCAGGGCCGCAAAATGCTGGTGACTGCAGGGTGCAAGACTAGGACTGCTCAACGTAGGGCCCACTGTCAGTGCATGGCGGACCAGATTAGTTACCTTGGATTTGTGAGGCACACAGCTGATATATGCGCAAAGCGGTGGAATGAGCTCAAGCGCAGAGCAAAAAACAAGCTGGCTTCCAATCATGCCTCTACTCTAGTGAATGGCAGTGGGTCTTCACCAGAGGAGGAAGTACTCACAGAACATGAGTCAATCGTTGGAGGCTTCATCACAGAGGATCAGATCCAAGGCGTGGGAGACCTACCAGATCTTGAGGCAATGTCCGGTGTGTGGCCATGCATGTGTGTGCAAACCATGTGTGTGTTGCTTGAGTGTTGTTCTGATTGAGTGCCTGGTGAGGCTGTGTAGTCATGACTGCTATAGGTCACCCATGTGGTGCCTCCAAACCATCCCCCGCCCTTGGGTTTGGGTTTCACAGTATCCCTTCTGACCGCAGTTTACACTTTGCACCTGATTACTGCACTTGCCCTTCAACGGCCATAATGCCACAACATTGTTGATACTGTTTTCCTGTTCATTCTGCCTTATTTATGGAATCATTTGCATGATAAACACACATTGCCGTTCTGCACAAAATTCACCATACTTCAGACATAGATTTCACCCCACAATGCCCCACATTTCTTTACTTATTATGGAAATGATTTCATCCATCAGGCTGATTGACTTGCACATGCTCTGCACACAATCACTTTGGGGCCCTGTTTGAATGTTCAACATGACAATTGACTTCTGTCATGTCCAAGTGACCAACCATTGATGTATCCATGTGCCTGCCATCACTGTATTAGTAAACACTAGCTTTGTTGCAGCGTGTCACACTTATGAATGTTCTATTTCATGATGTCCATTTCACATGGATGGGGGGCAGTACTAATTTCCTACCGAATGGATGTCCTTGTCAAATCTGCCATGGCTATGCTACGTGCCATCTGTGTGCTGGTATATGTCATGTATGTGGATTGTCCATGCCACTCACAGGCTAGTGTGTGATGCAGGTGCTATGCAGCATGCATCACATGTTTTGCTTTTCCACCTTGGAGTCCTCAGTATCTGCTTTTAGGGTCCCCTTCCACTTCGTTGCCAGTGCATGCATGCCAGAGTTAGTTTAATGTGTGACATGTGTCATTTATGTATTGGATGTGTAGATTGTGATGCCTACGTGTCGGCTCTGCTGTTTATGCCTGTCTTCATTAATTTTCTTTTATGTTTGTGCAGGTGATGAGGCACTAGATGCTGTTGAGGAGGAGATGGTGCAGGGGCAGGAGTACTCACAGCCCCCACCAGGCACCAGTGGAGGACGTGGGGTGGTGGTGGGTGAAAATCCATTAGTCCTACAGACCATCCTGTCTCTGGGTACACCTCCGAAGACCTCTATGCCTCAGGTGCTGAATCTGACATTGAGACAAATATCCCGTAGCAGGTGAGTGTTTCTGGCAGTGATACTGTTCTGTCCAACCCACCTGCACTGGGATAGACCCCTCTATTGGAAGTCAGTATTGGAATGTCCACCTGTGTCGGTTACGGATGCAGGGTCACACTCCACTATATTTGCCCCTGTTCCTGGGCCAGCAGATCAAAGGAGGAATGCATTCCTGCAGCCTCAGTCAGTGCCAGCAGAGCAAGGTGCACATCACCTTGCCCCAAACAGGTGTGGTGCCTGCCAACGCGGTGGCCGTGCGCCGCCAGGCAATACTGTGTGGGAGAACACCATGTATACTATTGCAGCACAACAGGGGGCATCGTGTGAGATGATGGCTCAGGCCGTGGATAGGTTGGCTACTTTCATTCTCCCCCCTGAAAGACAGCTGGAGCTCCAGCAGCAGGCAACAGAGTCCATGTTCCGCTCACACAGGGAGGACATGTTGGCATCCAACAGGGACCGATGGGCTTTACTGGAGACTCTTCACACAGCCATATCTGCAGAGTCACAGGCCCACAGGGATGCCCTGTGGTTAGAACACAGGTCCCTCAGATACTCGGGGTGCACTTGAGGTGTCCCAGAATACAAGGTCAGAACAGCAGCTTTAGCAGCTAACACACACACTCTCAGCTGAGCTCCAGGCAAACCATGAGGAGATACGGGCATCACGCGAGGCCTTGCAGGCAAAAATCCATACTACCCGTGAGGTGCTGCATGGGGATCTCCATACCATCATCCTGCAGAACCAAACCTTTCAGACCTGCATGCTTGCTGCCATGGAGGAGCATGCCAGGGTTTTGCGTGGTCTGCCTCCCATACCACGTGCACCTTCTAATGTACCACCAGAGGGTGATGACAGCGACTGCAGTTCTCCCACTATAGGGTAGCCGTGCAGGCCATGAGCCCATGGAGGTTTTTTTTTCTCAACATCCACTCATGTGGGTGTTGGGGTGCACCCTGTACCTCCTCCCTCCTGGGGGCACCCGCCCCCCCCTGGTCGACACATGGCCATTTTTGATTTTTCTTTTTTCATTTAATCTTTTTGACATTTTTTATTTTTATTTTTATTTTTGGTTTTTCATAATTGATTACAAATAGAACATTAGAATTAGATTTAAATTTTTGGATTTTTCTTTTTCTTTTTCTTTTTTCCGTTCATTATTTTCATTTTCATTTCATGTTTCATTTGAATTTTTCGTTTTCTTTTTATTTTGTTTTTTTCTTTTTTAATTTATAAAACTGGGATACGATCTAACTGAATCGACCAGGAAGATTAAGGTGTCCATGCCAAATGAATGGAACTATACCATGAAATCACTACAACAACATAGCCGACACAATCTTTCTTCATCAGAATACCTAAGGTCGACAAACAAAAATGCTGAATCCTTGCTTGTCCCAACATTAGCTCCAAAACCTTTCATTTTGTTTTTTTATTTGGCTTTTTTGTTCATAACTATTTTCTTTCAGATTGTAAATTCAGAGTGTTGCTTTGTGTGGCTCCTGTAGGCATCCACTCTGTGTTCCAGCTGGGCACATGCAGGCTTGTCCTGTGTTTGGGTTTGAAACTTGGGTTCCTGACACACATGCCACTCCTGCTTCCCCTTTCCATGGGCTCGCAAGGGTGTGACCAAGTGACAGTGTCTTACACAGAGGCATTGGGCTCCCATGAGTTGTGTGGGCAGTCTGTAGTCCAAAATGTGTATACACTCCTAGTGGGGATTGGTGATGATTTCTCCACTGCATGGTTGATTTGTATATTGTATTACATACAGGTCATTTTGTATATATGCATGTAGCTACTTCATGTCTTAACGAGCAAGTCTCTATTGCTGATGCAGTTCATGTTGTATGCAGTACACTGCCACATTTGCCTACCAGCAACACACTGGAGATGGAAGGGGTTGCTGTGGTGCCTTTGTCATGTTGTGACACTTGCACTACTTTCATTTTTTACTGTCATACTTTGCCACTGTTGGGTCATGTACTAATGTATTGTTTTGCTGGTGAGTATTTGTTCATATGTGCTGTTTCTTTTTCATTAGTGAGAGGGAATTGTCTGTGGCCTCTTTCCATTTGGGATGGTGCACTTTGTCATACTTGTGTCATGTGTTGTGCATTAATTCGGTTGTTTTCACATAGCATGCCATGCCATGGTGTGTTGGGTAGCTGAGATAGGGTTAGGGAAGGGTTGGGTGACATGACACTATTTGGGTGTACTATTTTGCAAGGGGGTAGTCCTTCATGGTGCATGGATGTGTGCCTTTTACTGACACAGCATTGGGTCTGTTTAAGTAGCTTGGGATGCACACAATGTAGCACTTCCAGGAAAATAATCTCAGGGTGGTATGGTTGTGACAGTTGACTGTCCCTTTTGTCATCATCATCATCATCAATTGTCAGTTTGTATGTGCCAGGCCTCTCTGCACTCCGCAGGGGTGGGATTTTAGGTAAAAAAAATTGCCACAAGCTGAGTTCGGGCTGCCTCACCACATGCCCTTTCCCCTATCATGCACAGCGGAAGTGCATGTGGTTGGGGATGTGGGGGCACATCCATGTCCACCGGCACGCCCCGCCAGGTTGCAACATTGTGCAGGACACATGCTGCCACAATGATCCTGCACACTACTGGGGGAGCATATAGCAGCTGGCCACCAGAGCAGTCAAGGGAGCGAAAACGTGACTTCAGCACTCCGAATGTGTGCTCCACTATGCTCCGGGTTGCAATATGGGCTGTGTTGTATCTTACCTCGGGTAGTGTGGTGGGGTTCCGTATTGGCGTCATCATGTAGGTGCTCAGAGGGTAGGCACTGTCCCCTGGGGAGGTGATAATGGTTATCATTAGTTGGGTTTTTCAATTGCTCAGTGTCTGACATGCATGCATGTGCAGAGGCATTTGTACACACCAATGAGCCATGTGTCACCATGCCTCCCAGCTTCCAGGTCCCGGTTTAGGGGTGACATTCTAAATATGAAACTATCATGGCTGGACCCCGGATAGTTGGCATATACTGAGGTGATGATTCCCTTGGCATCACATCCAACCTGCACTTTGATGGAATGCCGGTGCTTGCGGTTTCGATAGATGTGCTAAGTGGCCCTGGGAGGGTGTAGAGCTACATGGGTGCAATCAATGGCACCTAGCACTTTGGGGAAGTGTACCACCCCGTAAAAGTCCTGGACCACGGCCTGCCTTTCTGCAGGTGATCTGGGCATGCCTGCGGACTGAGGGGCCTGTGATCATGATCGCCAACACCTGGTGTAGGCAGCGTGACTGCGTGGCCTGTGAGACACCCCCAACTATGGCACTTGTCTGCTGAAATGACCCAGTAGCCAAGAAATGCAATACATTGAGCACCTTTTCCACCCGCTCTAGGATTATTTGTGGTGGGAACCTGTACCTCCCTTAGACCTTTTCATCAGGCATCCCAAAAAGGCTGGTCCTGGGTAAAAAAATGCAGGGCCTAGCTATCCTCCTCCTCCTGTGGTGTCCGACGACCACTGCTGCGAGGAACGGTATATTCATTGTAGCGTATGAGCTTCTTTGTTCTTTGCCCGCACTTTTATGCTGCGCGGGGCTGCTTATGCCTTAAGCTACAAAACCATTATATTAAAAAAGACAGTCACAAGGGGGGCTTATGCCTGGTTCCTGCTAGCGTACGTGTTTCCGGATTAGTGCATCTTTTGTGGCATGCAGGTTTCCCCTGTTCGATTCCGTGAATACGTGTTGTTAGCACGCGTGTGGGCGTTGCGTGGATTTAGCTGCCGTATTTCCCCTGTAACGCCCACATTTTCACGTGTTGTTCCCCATTCCACGTGTTCTGCCCCTTGTTCCACCCCCATTTGTTGTGTGTGCTACACGTTGTACGCTTTCGCTGTGCGCATTGTGCACAGCATTTAGTGACGTGTGTGCCACCCGCAGATCTCGGGAAAAACACGCGCAGCGCTTTCCATGAATTGACAAATGGCTGCGTGCGTGGCTTTAGCACGCGTTTGCTGTGATTTTCACACTTGCGCTCCCCTTTTCGGCGCACATGAATTCCATGAATTACCCTGTCAATATCACTGTCCCACATGTACCTGTTTCCCCTCTCCATGTCCCAGCCACCTCTCCCCAAACCCTCCCCAGCAAGAAAAACATTATGATGAGACTTCCATCCCTTCCTCCCCTCCCATACATCATGTCCAAACCTCTAATTCCCCTATATTTATTTCAGTTTCTACATCCCCCTCTCTTTCATAATGTTTATAATGTTAAACAATGTTAACATTTTAAGTGTGTTCTTAGTATATGGCTGTGTCTTATTTTTTATTTTTATTTTTTAAGTTAGGGTGTCCGCGGACAGTGCGGGTTTCCGTTATGTCCACAATTAACCAAAATGGGGGTGTCCTAATGACACTATACCTGTCCGTACTGTTTGTAATTAAAATGGAGGTGTCCTTAGAACACACAAGATGTCCGCCTGTCCGTAATTAACCAAAATGGGGGTGTCCTAAGGACAATATACCTGTTCGTACTGTTCGTAATTAAAATGGAGGTTTCCTTAGAACACACAAGATGTCTGCCTGTCCGCAATCACCCAAAATGGGGGTGTCCTAAGAACACCACCCTGTTGGTAATGTCTGCAACCAGAATTAATATATCCGTAGAACACATATCCCGTCCGCCTGTCCACAAAGTTTTGACACACATGTATTTTATTTATTCGGGGACTGTTCCTAGAACACCCGCGCACATGCGCATCACACACTTGGGTCCTACGAACATCACACCTGTCCGCAACTGTCCGCCGCACGTGTGTCGCACTTTGAATTAGTTTGGGGACCCGAACACTGTCCGTAGAACACCCAAGCTCATGTGCACAACCGTCCATGTGCATTTGGTGTCCTGTGGACACCCGTCCCATTCGCGAACGTGTCCGTGATGTCATCATGTGGCCCTGCCCACGCTGAGCGTGTGTCCTTATTTGCGGACACTGTGCTTTTTTGAGCAATCCAAGGTATTTTACAGTAAAAGTTCACAATTGCACATGTCCAAGACAATATCCCTGCCAATCTACATACTTTTTGGAACTTTTTGAGCCCTTTCTTGGTGTTCAATGTGTCCGCGACCAGCACGGGTGTCCGTGAAGCGCGCACTTGCACCCTTATAAAAGGTGACACCCCAGAGCTGATCCTCATTCTGGTTTTGAATTTCCAAGATTTACAACAGGACAATTGCGCAGGTTGCTGTTCTTAGTTCCTGGTTCCTGGTTATTAACCTTCCAGATGGCATCCCAAATTGCTTCTGTTGCTACAGCCTCGGCATCAGCACCCCCAACCCCTCCACCACCACCACATCCCCAAGGGCCTGCAGAGGGGAACAAGCATGAGGATGCAGAAAAGAGTGATGAAGAGTATGAAGAGGATGAGGTAGTGGAAGTCTCTACTACTAGCACTCATCGTGATTCTTGGGTGTGGCGGTTATTTGCCACCATTGATAGAAAGGCAAAAGCTCATGCGAGCAAGGTGATCTGCACTCCGTGCCAGATGGTGGTGAGTAGTAGCAAGCCTAGTTCGTATAGCTATGATACTACATCAACGAATCGACACCTAAGGTCATTCTACAATGGGGCTATTCATAAGGTTCCATCTTGCGATAAATGTAGTAGGTTGAGTTCCTCTGCAGCATCCTACGTTTCCACTCCTCTCACCACAAAAGACACTCCTCTGCTTCAGCGCATCCCTCAAGCTGCCTCACAGGCCATCCATGATGCTGTTGACCCTTACCTTTCAAAGGTCACAATATTGTGCATGTACTGCAACACAGTACTCTGCAGGGGGAGAACCTTAGGAGTGCTTTCCAGACTACGGTCAAGGAACATGAGAAGGTCTGCAATCTACCTCAATAAGGCCCTTCATCTTTCTCTCTCCACCTGCCCTTTCTTATCTCCGTGGTTGGGGCCCATTCGTTACCCTCCTTTCCGCTCCTCTCTTTGTGTGTCATGTTTAAAAAAACTAAAAAATATAAAACAACAAAAAACAAAAAAAGCCTCTTTTCAGAGCCGCCTTTCACAGTTTAAAAATAGAAGTGACAAATAAATAGTGCAGGGCCATGTGCATTTTTTAGAAGTCCACGGAAAATCCACTGGCATTTATTTATTGGGGGCGCTGCCCTATCAGAACCTTTGCACTTTTGAACGGAAGGAAGTGGTGGCTCTGAAAAGAGCCTTTTTGTGGTGTTCTTTTTGTGTTTCAAAAACTTCAAATGCTCAACACCTACTGCAAAATGGATTGCTGTAATTTCCAAAAAAGGTTGCAATGTATTTTGTGTATTTCGCTGAAAAATCTGATTGCCGTCATAAGTAAGATGTACTCCATCTCTGCGAAAAATGTGTGTGCTACAAAACATACCAACATCTCTCAAAAAGGCACAAACAGACTTGTTAACATTGCGCCTTGCTTTCTCCATTTGTGGACCAAATGAAAAAGAACGCAACCACATTTGTCTCTGCGCAATACAGGAAAAAATTACTCGGGAGTTTGGAAACATGTCCATGACTTTCCCAAGTCCTAATTTCATTACAAATTGCAAAGAGATTCCAGGCACATGTCCTAAACTGCTCCCTTCACAATGAATAAAAATAATGTCTGGATGATGCTGTATCACCAAAGAAGCACACAGAGGTACCAAATCCACCAACTTCATTCCACGCACTCCGTGCCAGTGCACTTCCACATGAGAGAATCCAAGATGTGCAGCCACTCCACAAAATCCAAACAATCTGCTTTCTGAAACACACGGCCATAGCTATCTGCACTTCTCTCAGGAAAAAGACCTACTGACAAACTCTCTCATTACACGATACACCCAGTAAACCTTATTAACCAATCCTGTGTTCTGCTCAGTCTCATTTGCATGCCTCTCAACCCCAAAATCCCCATATGTAATACACATTGTCCGTAGACAACCGCAGTGTCCACGGACAAATCGAAAAATCAGAACGTGGGGAATGAAAATTTAAATAGTGTGCCCCATTTCCCCTTTGAGGTTGGCTCTGAAAAGAGCCTTTTTTTGCAGATGCTTCAGAAACACCTTTTATATTGTATTGTTTTTGTTTTTTTTTCTTATTTTCCATTAGCTTCTCAAAAGCAACCCTTATGTTCCAAAACAGCATGGCATTTCCCATAAAAGATAAAGAAATGCCATCTTCTTTAAAATAAACAACATTACCAGAATCAATGTTCTCATTATTACAAAAGAGCATACCAGCTCTAAGCATGAAAGCAAACATGCCTCGGTTGATTGCACACCTAGCAATATTTTGTTGAGGACAAAAAACAAAGCTATTGTCCCATATTGCCCTAGGTACTAAACCAGAAAAAATAACCTTGGTATTTGGAAGTATTTTCATTACTGCCTGAACCAAGTGTTCCAAATCTGCCAACAAAGTCGGGGCACTGACGTAGCCCAAATGCAAAGCACCACAGTGCAAAAGAACTACATGTGGACTGTTCACCCTGCCCATATCTCCAAAAATGTGTACAATTCCCTGCAAATTGAAACCAGGCATAGTGCTCCACACCACATCCACTCCTTTAACATCAAAATTGTTTGCCACATTCTAGCATTTAGCATACTGCTCCAAACCATGCACAAACATATCTGCAACCACCAACTCCCTGACTTTCTCCACCTCTGCCATCTTCACTACACACGGCCTCTTTCAACACAAATCATAACCTAAACATCTGATTGGCTGATCTCTACAGACCCTTTCCCGTGCTGGATTTGCTTAGAAACCCCGGATGTGGCACGCCATGTCTGCAGACAACTGCAGTGACCGTGGAGTGCGTAACACTGGGGCAGCCCTTTTACCCTTTCCACTTCACTCTCTGCATCATTTCCTCATTGGCTACTGTTAAGCGGTCACACAATCATCCACCAATCACATCCAAGAACTCTACATCTAACTCTATCATCACAGACCAGCACTTTAGATATACGATTGATCACTCTTAGTATAATTCGGCTGTGACTGCAAAGGACCTACAGCAACAACTACCATAAAACTAAAGATTCATGCACATCCACATTCATGAACACAGACTACAGGTATGAATATTTTCAACACAATACATGCACAGCTCTTCTAGGAATACAATAAATCATGGGAGTGTGTTGGAGGAGGTGGTCCTGGATCCCCTCCCCATCCATTCCGAGACAACACACACGGGTGGGTCCTGATGCGGCTGCTTTGGGTTCTGGGCCCCGGCCCCAGAGCACCCGCGTGGGAGTACCCCTAGGAACTGTGACCCCCCGAGGACAGCCTAGACTAGAGTTGAACCAGACTCCATTTTGTGTGCCACCGACTCCATTTTGTTTTCATATCATGGCAGGCGCAGCCATGAAACTAGAATACAGTCCTGCAGCTCTCCCCTCAAGAGATGCACAGCGAACAAGCTACTCCCTCCACCTCCTCTCTGTCATCTCTGTAGCCATTCGGTTCTCATGGGAGACGGGCCGCGAATGCAACAAACTTTGCACTGTATCTTCTGTCTTCCGTCTTACCTCAGTGACCCAGCCACAGCCCAGCTCAAGGCCTGGCAGCAGAAAACCATTCATCTCTATAAACCCGCCCCAACCATGCAGACCAAGGCCATAAAGAATACCACCTCATATCCTTTGAACATGTTTGAACAACTAAGAATGACCCTTGAGTAGGTAATGTTTGTTCGCGCCTTAATATGAGAAAATAGAAGTGCCTTTCTTCATTAGAATGAGCTATTCATGAACTGTTTTAATTGCACACAGCATATTGAATGGATTGCAGTAAATAACAAGTATATTGTTGTGTTACACAACATATGTACAGTCAAATCACTAAGGTTAGGTCACATTTATATAAGTGTGAAGTGTATTAAAGGATACTATAACGTTTAAAAGAAATAGATTGTAAACGCAAAATGTATGAAATAACATAAAAACTGCACATGTCTGCACATAGTTACCTCATTTTGAGCTCACTGTAAATATATGCACAGCTTCATGTAACAGCAACGTAACAATCATATGCCATAACCAGTATGGCTCCATTTTGATAATATGTGTCAAGCCTTGCAAGTAAAGAATCTAACAACGGACTGGTTAATCTAGTATGGAAAATAACATGTGCATACATGAGATATCACTGTATGTTTTATATTTATGAAAGCACCCAACCATGCAATGATGATCACACGCTTTAGAAGGTAATAAACTGCAATGTAATAATTGTGTGTAAAAAGGCTTTATGTAACAAAATGTCTCAGGAGGTCCTGGTTCCCCATGCAATGCAGGACTGCACCTCAAAGGTTTTCGATTCTCCCCCCACCCCTCATGAGGCCAAGATAGGCTAGGAGATACGTAATAATGCTTAGATAATTTTCCTTTAATCCCCACAGAAAGACTGATGACAATTGTGGTATGTGCGTTGTGTGACCCATCCCTTTAATGTGTGATTTAAGCCTTAAAGTTAGCACCCTCTTTATTGTACCAGATAGACTTTCCAGACCACACAGTGATCTCAAAAGTCTTGCCCTCTTAAACAGTATTTCTTGTATTATACTAACACACAGTTAAGCTGCTAATTGATAGATTCAACCCTGAGCTTAACAAATGCACTATGACCTATGCCCAAAGATAGCTAATCTGCATTTGAGAAACGTCTTTTCTTTGGTGTTAGATCAACATGTCTCAGAGTATGCCGGACAAGGCAGAGTGTAGTAATGGATGAATGGGAATGAGTGGCCACAAGAGCAACTGTCAAGTGTTTATCAATATGTAACCACACGAAAGTTGCCTGACACCACATGCCAACCCGAAGAGCCCAGCTGACCGATTGACCTGAAGAGCATCATCACAGTATCACGTGAATCTACACCAATCCCAGTACACCAACCCTATGGCACCCATAGCTACACGTCCCTAGCGACCAATCTCTACTCTTCATGTGCCCCTTAGGCCTCCCCTCTCCTGGATGTCGCAAAAGTTGTATACAAATGATTTGTAACATGTTTTCTGCAGAGCGCTCTCGGTGTGAGCAGAGTAGATCCTGCTTGCCCTATTTTAGATAACCATTTTTTTTTTTATATCACAAGCACTTGATTTTGGTCTTATTCCCTCCTGGGATGTGTCCTGTTTGACTCTCATCGGGAGAATTAAGTGCATTTTTGGGTTCCTCTCACTTTCAGGAGCATAGCTCAGCGGTAATGTGCACGCCTTGGAAGCAAGACAACACAAAGCAATACAGGGTCGATCCCAGGGTCCGTGATTAGAAACCTCTGGGTGTTTAACCATGCTATAAATATGCAACTAAGACAAAATAATTATGCAACAAAAAAAAAAGGTCCTGTAAAAGCGCCTTAATGCCCACGGGCTGGTGAGTGCTTTAAAAATGTAAAATAAAATAAATTAAATTATAAACAGAGTAACTGCCACTTACCCTGTATAAAATGTAAAATTTACTTAGTGTAATTTCTCCCATCTGCTATGATGAAGTGTCAATTGCAAACCTTTCAGCTCTCCAAATGTTTGTTTGCACACACACCTATCTAAAAAAATATTGTTTCATATTATAAGATGGGAGAAATAACAGTATAATTATGAAAAAGACTGTCCAGTGTGTTATAAAATTAGACGCAGCCAGGATGAGTACATGAATCTTCATTCAACCACACACACAGACAATATCATTAGAAAGGCTCCTAGCTCAAGCAACAACACTACCTCTACATGAAATCCTTCTACTTTATTTTCCACACCTTCACAAATGCATACATTGTATGCTTTTCTATACAATCTATGCCATTTACCCTGTAAAAATAGCAAAAAATGCATATGATTATTTCTTCTATCTCTTAACATCAATTAACATAACATTAAAAAAACAAGTGTGCTCTATACGTTTACTATTATACTCATTTGTAAAACATATTCAACTAACAGATTCTAAATAAAATAAGTAAGAAAACACCACTACAACAAAAACAAACAAAAACATGTCCATATTAACAAAAGTGCTATAAACACACATATTCACTAACGTATTTCTTTTACCATTGCAGTGAAGACCACTCTCCTGAAAAGCAGCAGCATCTGAAGTATGAACAAGGAATTAGAAGAAACCTACTCTTTCCATACAAAAAAGTAAGCACAATACTAACATTGTGTTCTAACTGTTGCTCAAACACACTAGCATTTTAGCATTGTAGTAGAAACAAGTGTATTAACCCTTTACCATTAGATGTGGTATTAATGCTTCCCCTTACCAGTTGCATACTTTATATTGTCATCTGAATCCCAGTATAGTAACACACAAACACATGAATAGCCTTCCCAACTTGATGTAGCTGCCCATTGCACAATCACACACCTCCACAATCATCCTTACCATCATACTCAGACACTCATGCACAAAGCACGCATACACTGCACAACAGCCCAACCCACACTTTCTTTTTTTTCTCCAACAGACCCCAAAGAATGCCTATTAAAAAGCAACTCCATAGAAAGCAACGCAGAAGTAGAGCAAATTAAAATATAATTGTCCAAAATAAGCATCCATCTCTAGTAGATTTTGTACAAAAAGTTCAAACAAAACAGCTAATACAGTTATTAAGCGAAACAAAACAAGCTTCCAGTACAGAAACATTCCCTCCTCTATCAAAATGAAAAACAAAACAGAAAGTGATTAACAAAAATTCAGCTACCACTACTGCTAACGCTACACCTACAAATCTTGATGTAGTGCCAATTAACCATACCAAAAAACATATTTTACAAAACATGTTCACCACAGAGTCCTTCAGAACCTTATAAAAAAAGGAGAGAAATTATGCACAACCCTTAAAACCTACCGTAGAAAATTAATCCTAGATGCTCGTAGACAGTGCAGTCCTTCTCAAAAGAAAGTTATTTATTTTAGTTTTAAACAGAATGATACCACTAACAAAACTAACTACTAAACTACAAAGAATACTTCTCAATAAACAGAATATAAACAAAAATAGATTCTTAAACATCTGTGGAGGTGAATGGAGTCACAACACGAGCACAGAACAATATTTTAACGAAGAAGCATATAAAGAAAAGCAAACAAACCCAATTGACATACATAGCAGTCGACAAGGGTATAACAAACTTAATAACACCATTATGGAACAAGAAACTCTGCTCTCAAAAATAACCCCAGAAAAGTCAGTATCACCTCTCCATTTTACTGAACCAAAACATCCAGTCTACAAATGGGCGTGCACATCAATGTGTAACATTGCCAAAAAAATCTTTCAAATCTTTATGCCAGTTCCCCAATCAGTATGTAAAAAGCAAAGACAAAATCAAAATTAACTACTACAAAATATGGATGTCTGTCCAGTGCACAAATACACAGGACTACAAGGCCATTCATTAGCCTGCATTTTAGGAGCTATTTGCAAAAGCACCTTCCATCATATCAAAATTATATGAACACGTCATTCAACTATAAGAAATATGGTCCATAAACTCTACTATGCTAAAATTCCTGCTTTAGCACTAGCCAATTTAAATAACAATCTTCTACATGATACTGCCAAACAACTACTCGAAGAAATAGAGCATATCCATATTTGGAAGTGAAAGCCACTTACAAAATGCAAAAGATTTACAACAAATTAGCAGCTACTGTACAAATAGCAACCTTCTATTGAACACATACAAAAAATATATACTAAAGTTTAAAAGTACCTCTGTGAAGTACCAAACCATGTGTGTGTGTTGCCACAGGACTCTTTATTAAAGTAGCACAAAAGCTTTAGACACAACGTACATAATAGAAGACAATGAAGATTCCAAATGCTTCTAATTACCTGTCTTCCTTATAGCAGAAAACAAATATACAACATTAATGACCCCTTAATACTTTGCAATTACTGCACTGAAAAACACTTACAACAACCAAACACCTTCACGTGCTATCACAAATAACATGGAATTATTGCCACTACCAAAACCCCTGGAACAACTAAATTTATATGAGAGCATCATAATTCAAACAGTGCACCCATTTCAAGCAATAATATGCCTTCAACCAAAAACAGCAAAATTACCTCCCTCTGAATTAGTGGAAGGCATTTGTGGCAAAGTAGTTTATTTACCATTAGATTTCAAAGAAAATGTACACACTCTAGAAGTGCAACGGCCAATAGATCAATCTTTAATTGTTTTAGTAAATGGCGTACCTACAAAAGACAAAATAATTTCGCAATAACTTGTGGACTTACATAAAATTAGACAAGCCATGCAATATCTAAAAAACAACAATGAATACTACAAAGAAATTAATATTGAAGAAAACCTGAGAGAAACCATTGAAATAATTCAAGAGTCAACAGACACTTGTCAATTTAATCTTTTAAATCCTGCTAAAGAAACCAATATTTTAGGCCATTATACAATTCATCCTTTACACTCTAAAGACACTATAGATGATGCATTGGAAACGTACCCAATGTGACAAGCCAAAGGATCTCCAATCAGCATATGGGAATAAAGTATAGAAGCACAGGCCTTTCCTCTACTCTTTCCTACTGAAAAGGAGGAAGGTACAATGATAGACCCACACATATAACAGCATCAGAATATCGCTATTTACAAATGTAGTCTGACAACCCAGATTCAGACAAAATGTGGAATACATATTCCACCTTCTCTTTGAGAGTGAACTAGCATCTCTATGCTACGGAGTTGCACACACATTAAAATCAGGTACCCATTTTCAAATTATGTCAGCTACACAATTATTACAAAAAGTGCAAGAAAAAGATGAGGTTTTACAGTCAATTATAACACATTTTTTAACAAACATGTGTGGTACAAAAGAATACTGGTTCCGACATCACAGAGATTTATGCTGTATGATAAGAAACTTTGGTCCACCCACTTGGTTTGTTACATTAAGTTGTGCAGAATATGCATGGGAAGATTTACACGATTTCCTATGCACAGTAAACAAAAACAAAACAAACATAGATATAAAAACACAAGGAGAACTCTGCTCTCTAGATCCTGTTAATGTATCAAGATATTTCCATCATTGCTTCATTGCTATGCTACACTTTATTTGTAATAAGACTGTTCCTCCCCTCGGAGAAGTTCAACACTTCTTTTGGAGAAAAGAATACCAAGACAGAGGAGCACCACACATCCATATGCTATATTATGAATTAAAGATGCTCCTACATTTGGTCAGGACAGTGATGCCACTGTTTTGCAGTTCATCCAAAAATATGTCACTTGTGAAATCCCTTCAAAAACAACACATGGTGACCTTGATGCACTTATTTTACAATTTCTAATACACAAATGTGGGAACTATTGTTGTCGCAAATATTTAAAAAAAGGAAATACTACACCAAATGCTGCTTTGGTTTCCCTAGACCAGTTTCTGCAACAGGTCAAGTAAACAAATTCATGTCTTCAGTCAGACACAGTGTCAAAGGTAAATCAACTAAGAACACATATTACATTAAAAAGCACAGAAGAATCAAAATGCATCAATGATTACAATGCAATCATTGCCCTCCTATGGAATGCAAACATAGATGTGCAATACATTACAGACAATTCCCCTGCAGTTGCACAATATGTCACAGCCTATTTAATCAAAGCAGAGAAAACAGAGCTTCACGACCTCTGGGATGACATATCATCTGACAAAACATTATCACAGAAATTATATTGCTTAGGCATAAAAATGCTCTCTCATAGAGAATGTGGCTGCTATGAAGCTGCAGACTGTTTAACCGGTACTGCCTTGTATGTAAAATGACAATATAGTATGTCTAAGACTTGATCCTGCTAAATCTAGAAAAAGATTTCTTAAATCATATGAAGACATAGAAACAATAGCCAAAAATGATCACAACAGCCAAGCCATTTTGAAAAACAATTTACTAGACACATACTACCCAAACAGGAGTACCACTTTGGAAACCATGTGTCTCTACCATGTAGCCCAAAACTTCACATACAAAAATAATATTAAACCAGATGAAAAGAAAGATAGATACAGAGTTGTAAATTGTGAAGGAAGTTTAGTGAAACAAAACACAGCTTAATTAATCATATCACATTGTTATTAAAAACTCCTCAACATAAAGAACTGTATTACATATCCCTGCTACAACTTTTTAAACAATGGAGAAAAGAAGAACAGTTATTGGATACGTATGACTCCTATGAAGACATTTTCAAAGCAAATGAGGGCACTATAACAGACGTAAACTGTACACAGTACCAAAAAATGTTGCACAATGAACAGCAACATGAAGAAGAACTCCAGGCCCAACTACAAGTGGACATCCCGAAAGTAGTCAACCTTCTGTAACAGGAAGCCAAGAACTACTTGGTGAGCATGGTCTCCAACCTAATGTTCGCTTTGATTCACCTCAGATTACAAAAGGTCCTCAAAACAGACTACAAAGCGCTCTTTGGAGGAAAACGTATTATTGTTTTCGGAGATCTTCTTCAATTGACACCATTGAAAGCTGAACTTTTTTTTAAAACCTTATGGCACAATCTGTGCCATAAAACTATTGGCATTATAGGAAATGTCAACCTTAGGCAACATTTCCAATACAGAGAATTAACAGAAAACATTCACCGGTCTGCAGACCTCACACACATCAACATTTAAAAAAAAATTAGAATTAGTGTACTATCTCAAGAAACACAATCAATATTAGAAACCAGGCACATCCATGCACGCTATGGCCATAACTCATGTGCTACTGATGTCATGGAACAATTAGCACACAAGCACGTCAAATGCATGTCCTTGACACCAACTCTTGGAAGCTGTTCAAAATTCAATGAAACAATGTTGAAAAAAGAAATGCAACTAATAATTGAAATTTGCTCCACAAATAAACTGGACGTACATGGTATGACACTACCCATGTATCAACAAGTCACAAAAAGATTTAATATCTTAGAAAACACTATCTCCAACACAGCTGGTTTGGAGAAAATATTACATTTATCTTTAAACTGTAGAGTAACGCTTAAATGTAACCTCGACCTGGAGCAAGGACTAGTTAATGGATCACTTGGTACAGTTGTTGGCTTTCAAGCATACCCACGTGGCAACTACATTCAGTTTGTCAATATCCTCTTTGACAAACTATCAGAAGTTAAAAGGATAGGACACTCTACAGCCGTTTCCTTCTTTTCAAAGACATGTATGTACGCAGAGAACAATTTTCACTAGCTCTAGCATACACAGTTACCATTCACAAATCACAAGGTCTTACACTAGATAAAGCATTGATAGATTTTGGTAGCACAGTCTTTAAAGACGGATGAGATATGTAGCTTACGTACACTTGACGGGCTATTTCTAATCAACTTTGATGGAAGTAAAGTAAACACTGATATTCCTTGCATTTTAGAATACAATAGACCCCCCATCTAAAAACCTATCCTGTTCTGCAAAAAGCAAAACGTTGTAAAAGAAAACGACTTCAAACTGAAATGATACAGGATATCACTGCAAATCCTCCAAAGAAAAAAAAAAAGAAACTTTTACTTCATCATGTACCACAACCAAAGAAGAATCTACTGGTCAAAGTAACTCAACTACTTCTTCAAAGAAGCAACACACACTCCGAACAAATGGCTTCGACACAGGACTTTCATGTCCATTCAAATTTTCAAATATAACTGCTGTAAATTGCTACGCAAATGTAGCAATAAATATTCTATTCCAATTGCCACCAATTATTATGAACATTTACTTACACAGTACAGAACAATTGTGTTTGCAAATGTTAGTCCTTCATAGAAATGCAACCAACAATCCTGACAACACGTACAGTGTTCATGGAATAAGACAAGAATTGGACTACTGTGCTCGAATGGTCAAATTCACTATAAACTCACACGAAGATCCACAAGAATTACTAATGTACTTACTACAAGTACTGTAAAACATAAACATACCTATAAATGAAATCTTCCAGATTTCATACATGTGGAAACATACATGCACTCTCTGCAGCCACGAGGCACAGGAACAAGTCCCTAATGAACGTGTTGTGTATGTATCCATACCTAACTGTGAATCCATTCCATTTCAGCAACTTGTACAAAATGCAAACCATGGCAGAATATGTACTACCTGCAATTCAGATAATCGCTCCACCTTACAAATACAGACACGTAGTACATACGTAATAGTAATGCTTTCATGTTACAATGCAGATGATACCAAAAGCATCTGTAAACTGACTGGATTCACACATGGTCAAGTATCACTTAGTAGGAAAACCTTCACAACAATAGGTATAATCTACCACGCAGGAGCCACAACCAATGCATGTCACTACACTGCATATATAAAAAAGAATTCTGGATGGTTCGGATGTAATGATGGTACCATTACTCTAAAGCAGAGATTGCCAGCAAATCTTGTAAACGCTTACTTAATATAGTTAAAACCAAAACTTTATACGTAATCTGTGTATGAACATAAGCAAAACTTCAACTTCAAAACTGTGCACAGTTAGAATATGCCAACATGTATCTAATTGCCCCAAAAATCTGCAACAAGCCAACAGATAGAAGATTAGCAAGAAACAAGAAATAAACAGTAAAACAATCAAAGAAATATATTGTACCACAACATAGAAGTTTTTTTTTTTTTTATTTTAATCCAGCATGGATTTTGTTTTTCCCTCAGACCCAATGATTTAGAAAACAAAAACAGAAACTGATCAAATTGTGCAGTACACTGGTTTGAACTATAGTACTTGTAAAGTACTAAATATGAGGGTCATAAAATACAGAAATGTCTATTATGCAATGCAATAACTCATTATGAACTACCTACTCTAACCTATGATCTTTCCTTTTCTCACAGAGATTGAAAAAGTATGTCTGGTCCAGTTACCCATGTCATGAAAAAACTGCATACAACCACAAAAATCAAAGCCAGTAAGTATAAAATAAATAGACTCACAAACACTGCTGCATAACACACACATTCAAGCAAACATCTAACCATACACCACAATCCAAAATGGTTACTTCCAAGGGTATTTTGTGATGTGGTTCTTGTTACAAACTCTACAATCTTAACTGCATAGCCTAGCCAAAACTTCACATAAAAACAGTACACACACTTTTGGGTTGTGGAACACATAGAAACAGTACACACACTTTTGGGTTGTGGATATTTGATGGGTGTTTGATTCCATGGCTGTTTTATGCTGCAGTGGTTGTGGCCAGGGCCTAGAGTATTGGTGCATGGCCTATGGCCTATGGCCTTTGGCCCTGCACCCTAGACTCTAGGCCCTGACCACAACCACCACGGCATAACAGGCCATGCACCAAGACTCTAGGCCCTGGCCACAACCAGCGGACCATAGCACACCTATGCTTACAAACATTTTGACTATGGTATGTGGGCCGCTTATAGGGTATATTAATTACAATCAATGCGCTACTAACAACCCAAAACCAACATCATACTAAAGTCAAATAGCTAGTAGTGAATTTATTATGTCCGCAGACAGCCGCGAAGACCGTGGACATGGCGAACACATCAGGGGCACCTGCCACCTAAACAAATACAGTATTTGACCCATCTCTTACTCCCCAACGCTCCCCAAGCACTCCTGCACACCAACACACTCCCCAAAATTACATTTTGCCTCTGTTCACCACCGCACTGTGATCCAAGATGGCGGGCGCATCGAAACAATGTGACGCACCTCACGCCTCATTCCAGCCAATCAGCAGACAAGTTTTGTGTCCGCAGACATGACGCAGGTCGATTACCCAATCGGTGTCCTGTCCGCAGAGCGAACAGGGAAGTGTGTCCGCAGAGCAAACATAGATATCACAATTTGTTTTGCCTTACATTTTGGTCATTTAAAAAAAAAAAAACAATACTGGACGGGTTTACACCAAATTACCAAAAGCACTCTTTCAGGACTAAGCCACCGCTCCAGCAGTAAAGTGCTCTTCCTATGGGTTTAGCAACTGTGTTTAGCGGGCTGTGTAATATATATATATATATATATATATTACATGGCCCCGGTAGTTATGGTTAAGTTGCTGTTTCCATAGGAAGAGCACTTTGTGGGCGGCTTATAACTTTGCTTGCTCCCCCTGGACGAATCCTCACCAAACTTTGCAAAAAAAGTATATGGCCCACTCTGAATTTTTTTACAAAGTTTGGTGAGGTTTGATCCAGGGGGGCAAAGTTATAGGTGGGGTCCCATAACTTCATTTTTTCCCATAGACATAATGGGAAACAAATTTGCTCACGCCTACAGCCCAAACCGCTGGATGGATTTACACCATATTTGCGGCAGGGGCGGTGGCTTGGTCCCGAAAGCATGCTTTTGTTAATTTAATGTAAATCTGTCCAGTATTTTAAATGCCTAAAACGTAAGGCAAATAAATTAGTGATATCTATGTCCTCTGCGTGGTCAATGATTGCCCAGAATAATTCACGGCCGCTGATTGGATGGTGGGGAAACGTGAAATGCGTCGGTTTACCTGCAACGACCGCCATCTTGGATTTAGGATATCAGCTTCATCACTTTTTCACCCAGGCGCTCAGGTGAGTAAAGCTGGCTGTTTGAGCACTGCTGCCTACTTCATTTCAGTGAAACCCCCCCCACCCTATGCCCCAACCCAGCCCGCTTGCCGCCTCTCTTTCCCCTGACCCCCTCTTCCGTCTGCATCCATTTGTGCCACCTCCCGTCCCTCCCACATCCCCTGATTGGCTACTTACCCTTCCTTGTTTAGGCCTGGCCCCACGCCACTGCCTGCGCCCCCTCTTTTCACCCAGGCGCCCAGGTGAGTGAAGCTGGCCGTTTGAGCACCGCTGACCACTTCATTTCAGAGAAAACCCCCTACACTAGGTCCCAACCCAGCCCGCTTGCCGCCCCTCTCTCCCCCAGCCCCCTCTTCCGTCCGCATCCATCTGTGCTGCCTCCTGACCCTCCCACCTCCCCTGATTGACTACTTTCCCTTCCTTGTTTAGGCCTGGTCCCACACCACTGCCTGTGCCCCCTCTTTTCACCCAGGTGCCCAGGTGAGTGAAGCTGGCCGTTTGAGCACCGCTTCCCACTTCATTTCAGTGGGAACCCCCTACCCTAGCCCCAACCCAGCCCGCTTGCCGCCCCTTTCTCCCCTGACCCCCTCTTCCGTCCGCATCCATCTGTGCCACCTCCCATCCCTACCATCTCCCCTGATTGACTACTTTCCCTTCCTTGTTTAGGCCTGGTCCCACGCCACTGCCTGCACCCCCTCTTTTCACTCAGGCGGCCAGGTGAGTGAGGCTGGCCGTTTGAGCACCTCTGCCCACTTAATTTCAGTGGAAAACCCCACCCTAGCCCGCAACCCAGCCCGCTTGCCGCCCCTCTCTCCCCCGACCCCCTCTTCCGTCTGCATCCATCTGTGCCACCTCCCGTCCCTCCCACCTCCCCTGATTGGCTACTTACCCTTCCTTGATTAGGCCTGGCCCCACGCCACTGCCTGCTCCCCCTCTTTTCACCCAGGCGCCCAGGTGAGTGAAGTTGGCTGTTTGAGCACCGCTGCCCACTTCATTTAAGTGAAAACCCCACCCTAGCCCCCAACCCAGCCCGCTTGCCGCCCCTCTCTCCCCCGAAGAGGGTGAGGTGAGTGCATCCTGTGTATTGACCCACCTGGGCCCTGCCACACTGTAATTTTAATTAAAAATTCGAGCCCCCAACCCCTTTGTCTGCCCTAGTTCCCCGATCCCTCTTCCTGGTTGCTGCCTTCCCCTTCCAGCTCCTCGACCCTCCCACCATGCCCAATTGGTCCACTGTCCATGTCACACAGGCCATTACTGCCTTCCCAGGGCAGCCCTCTGCACATGCATCCCTATGGCGAAAGACCCTGAGGCAAAGGACGGCTCCTACAGTGACGGCTCCTGGTCGTATCTGCAAGTATCCGCAGAAGAAGCAAGAAGCGAACAGTAAGTAAGTGTGGCAAGGGAGTGGACAGAAGCAATTACTTCACGCCATACTACCCTACCACTCAACCTTAGAACCTACACCATTGTAAAAATCTTCATACTGTGGTAGCTTTGCGTTTAGAAGTTTGCATCAACAGCTGAATTTAAAAGTGTGGCTAATAGCGTGCCCTGGTGAATTTAGAACTGTGCCTAATAGTCTCTCTGCAAAGTTGAAGTTAGAAGTGTCCCTAATAGCGTGCCCTAGTTGAATTTATAACTGTGCCCAATTCCCACTCTAGGTGAAGCTGAATTTAGAACTGTGCTAATATCCTCTCTGTGCAAAGTGGAATTTAGAAGTGTGCCTACTAACATGCCCTGGTTGACTTTAGAAGTGTGCCTAATAGCCTGCCCCGGTTGTCTTTAGAATGTGTGCCTAATACCCTCTCTGTGCAAAGTGAAATTTAGAAATTTCCACTATTAACATGCCCTGGTTGACTTTAGAAGTGTGCCTATTAACGTGCCTTGGTTGACTTTAGAAGTGTGCCTAATAGCTTGCCCCGGTTGTCTTTAGAATGTCTGCCTAATGCCCTCTGTGTGCAAAGTGGAATTTAGAAATGTGCCTATTAACATGCCCTGGTTGACTTTAGAAGTGTGCCTATTTACGTGCCTTGGTTGACTTTAGAATTGTGCCTAATAGCGTGCCCGGTTGAATTTATAACTGTGCCCAATTTCCACTCTAGGTAAAGCTGAATTTAGAACTGTGCCTAATATCCTCTCTGTGCAAAGTGGAATTTAGAAGAATGCCTATTAACATGCCCTGGTTGACTTTAGAAGTGTGCCTATTAACATGCCTTGGTTGACTTTAGAAGTGTGCCTATTATCATGCCTTGGTTGACTTTAGAAGTGTGCCTAATAGCATGCCCCGGTTGTCTTTAGAATGTGTGCCTAATATCCTCTCTGTGCAAAGTGGAATTTAGAAGAATGCCTATTAACATGCCCTGGTTGACTTTAGAAGTGTGCCTATTTACGTGCCCTGTTTGACTTTAAAAGTGTGCCTAAAAGCGTGCCTGGTTGACTTTAGAAGTGTGCCCCGGTTGACTTTAGAATGTGTGCTTAATACCCTCTCTGTGTGCCAATAGTGCGCCTGATAAGGTTATTGATCAAATGATGATACTGCGATCATGTTGAGTGGAGCCCTACTAAAGCGCCATTTCCAGGTTCAAACGCAGCGAAAAATACGGGGCTTGCCTTGCAATGCATTTTCCAAAGAAGTTTCCCACTGAAACCGCGCGTGTGAAGATGACTAGTAGAACCGTGTGTGTGATACACAATAGTGAATCCGTACGGACTGTCCACAGGTTTTGGTTGTCCTCCAGGGTTGCCATTTTATGTCTGTGTGTACCTTACTATAGCTTATTATTTTTTGGGTGTTCGAATTCCGTTAAATATTTTTGGCTCGTTAATAAAAAGTAATTCTCTGATCCCGTCGCTGTTTTTTGTGTTCTTTATTGCGCCTGTATTATTTATGAGTCTTTTACCTGGGTCAGGAGGCAGCAGAATGGGGTCATAGTAGTATGGGGCCATAGTAATGGGTACATTGATTTTGCCATTTTAAAAAAAATAAAACATGGGCGGATTTTGAGCAAACTCTTGAGGAGCATTGGCAAGGACATTAAAGCATAGTTTTGCAAATGTGCTTGTGTTTTATTTTTTGACAAATGTAATAATGTAGGTACAAAAAATAGTCATATACCTTTGGTGACTGAGGTATAGCCTGTGGCTGTGGGCAGTAGCCTGATTGTCTGGGTCATGGCATAAGGTTATGGCACAGACAATCTGGCTAATGGCCGTGACCGCTAGGGCCAACAAATGATGTTAAAGTGGCTATGTCTTCCTGGGACCGGCTTTGTGGTAAAGTTATTCGAAGGTAGGATAGGTTTGAAAGGGAAAAATAGTGCTTGTGGTAAGGGTTTTGCAGGCTGCCATGGCAAGGGAAGAGGGGCTGTGTATGGAGGCCCGCCTTCTCTTTCCATGTTGGCTGTCTTGGAAAAGGATTTTCCTTCCTACAGCGGGATGCACTGTAGGAAGAGTAATCCTCCGCTATAGGAAGAAAAATCTATGTTTTACCACATTTTCAGTGTTAGTGTTGTGTGCCACCATGGGCTATTGTGGTATTTTTGTGGTAATTTCCACTATGGGACAATCCATACCATATATAAGGTAGTGGAAATTACCACAAAAATACCACAATAGCCCATGGTGGCACACAACACTAACACTGAAAATGTGGTATCTCTATAATGTAGGCCTGAGGTCTCTCTAGTGATCAAGAACAATCTAGATAAAAAATAAGGGATGTTGGATATTGGGGCCACAAATAAACCAACCACTATACCAACCAACCGCGCAAATGATCGCGCACATTATCTAAATAGGTCTGAATTCTGAAATAATGCAATGTATTATTGTTATGTGTGACCCAATATGAATACAGAGAGTGATTATTGCTAAAGGTATTTTGGCGGTAAGAAAATACCACAAAGCACCAAATATCCACAAAATACCCAACATATTTAAATGAGCCATTGTGTAGTGAGGGAGGAGATGACATGATTGACTCTGATTGGAGCAGCGTCATAGCAAGTATCATGCTAGAGGCTGTGATTAGAGTTTTGCTGGGGAAGCTTGAGGAGAGGGGGAGGCAATCGAGATCTTGCAGAGCTGGGAGGAGGTCTTGTTTCCTGGCTGAAGCATTCCTGCTGCAAAAGCTGAGAATTCCAGGCAATAACCCCGGTTTGAGAACGCCAGCTCTTTTAAATAAAAACGCAATGTGTGCTCATCTATGGCAGTCCGCCAATTTTTCCTTGGGTCCAAGTATATTTGTATAGGTAGTTTTTCATTGTCGCTCTGCATTTTGTCTTGACACATTAATATAACAGTGACACTAGGTATGCAGCTATTCTGGAGATATACCTCCACAGCATCATTTGTTTTGGCAACGGTGTGACATTCATTTATATTGCTGTTTTGTGATTTTAGTTTCTTAGGCCTCAATGGTTTTTTGGTTAAGGACCACAGCACTCCATTCACCCCATCTATGAGAGGAGACAATCTTTTCAGGCAATCTGTCCCCATCAGAAATGGAATTTCACAAATAGATGTGATCAATACCTCTTGTTTCATTCTGTGCTTTCCTATTTTTATGTCAACCTCAGTTACACCTATGATGGGCAACTCCTCCCCATTAAAGTTATGCACTGGACCTTGATTTTCCTTCACTGTGATCTGACTCTGTGGGGGTCTCCCTTCATTGATACTCTTTACCAGCTCCTTGGACATAATTGTGGCCTGTGCCACCAGTGTCAATCATAGCAAAGGTGTGGCATGTTTCTTCTACAGTGATGGGTGCATAATATCTGTCCTCAACTTCCTCTAATACACATAAGAAGTGTAAATTCTTACTGATTTCAGGGCTCACCTTTCTCAGGTCTTTTTCACTTTTGGCTAAGCACATTGGTAAATGGAAAGACATTTTTCCCTCCTTTTTACCCATTTCTGCGCGAGAGACTTTTTTCATTTCTCCATGATCAGAGGTTTTTTGGAGTGTGGCCACTGTTCGCCCATCCATCTGGGTAACATCAGAGACCACATTACAACCTTCCAACTGAACATGTGTAACAACATCATTCAGCAATTTGTCATTTTTTAATTCTGTGCATTTGTGATCATTTAGTGTGAAACCAGCCCTTTCAGCCTCTTCAAAAATATGTGGCTCAAAGAATTCTTCAGGTGATTGACTTGTACCCTCCTTTTGAGTATTTCCTTTTTCTGTCTGTGTTTGGTCATTGTTTTGCTTGCCCAGGGAAGGAGCTATTGCATCCCCACTTACTCCCTGTTCACTGGTATTCCCCATGCATAAGTCATTTTTCTTAAATCTGTCCCTTTGTTCTTTTGGAATTCCTAATGTTTCTTTTTCATTTTTGCAAATCTTTACTGTTTTATTTAGCTCCAGGTTAAACCGTACCTCTTTTTTAGAAGTATTTGCACTTTCTGTCACAAGTTCATTTACTGGCACTTTCATTTTTAATCCATTAGGCATCTCAGAGTCGTTATGCAAAATTATATCAGAGCAATCTGTCATTTTGGCACTGCAGTTATCATGAGTACTTAGTCACTTTTCGGAAGCCCCCCGGTCATTGCTATGGCCATCAGCCCCCTCTTTGGAAGGTTGTTTTTGCGCTGTATAGAGCTTTCCTATTTGCTCAGCTAACATTTTCACTTGGGCCTCAAGGCACTGGAATCTTTCCATCTCTCTAGAATCCTCTTTCTGTGGCCTAGGTCGATATTGGTTGTTTTCCCCCTGATTGGATCTATTCTGATACCTCTCAGGTGATTGATGTCGGTTGGGATGGTTTCTGAACTCTTGATTCATTTGTGGAGGGGAGCGGGTTGCACCCATCCTTTGATTATAGTCCCCTGGTGGGGAATCATTGTACTGACGTGGATTGTAGTTCACGTTTTGTCTCATGTCCTGTCTCTCAGATTGTGGGTACTGGCCCCTTTGTTGATTTCCATTATCAGTAAATCGATCCACATATCGGGGTCTATCCTGATTACCATATATCATGGTGTTGGGATCAAATCTGCTCTGTGTCCCCAATGACTGGTAGGGACCATCATTTCTTTGATCTTGATTTTGTCTCTGGTTATTGTTCATACCTGCCATGTCAGGCCGCTATCCTACCCGGGGTCTGTCCCGTAAATACCTAGGGCTGATGTAGCTATATCTATTACTAGGATCATGTGATTGGAACATTGGTACAGGAAATGGCGATCTTTGTTGATTACCCCTTTGTTCAGGTGTCACATTATTTTTACCTTGGCTTTGAGCAGACTCAAGGGACATTTTGGCTGACCTGATTTCCATTACTGTGGCTGAGGGTTCTTTAGATTTAGGTCTAGTATCTTTCATTTTATCACTTTCTCTACCCTGACAATAGAGTACCTCATATAGTTTTGTGCTTTGATGTACAATCCATTCAAGGGACTTGTCACGGTCAAATTCACGGACCAATTGGGATATGATGTCTTTCTGTAGCCCATAGAAGTATGCAGTTTTAAACTCATTGGAATTTGGGTCAAAAGATACATCAAAGCGAGAAAATGCTCTTTTTAAGTCTTGTAAAAATTGGCGAGGGGATGTATTAGGTCCAGCAGTAATTGTGTAAGTGACTTTCTTTGCCTCCTGCAATGACTGAAAAGGAGAAAAATTACGCCTAATTTCTTTTTCAAACTCCAACCAGGTCATTTTCTGCTGTTCATTTAATCCCCTTATGATGCTGGCTGTCGGGGCATCTAAAGTTAAATGAAAATATTGTCTGTACTTTTCCTTAGGTATCTGGAGTGCTTTAAAAATGTCATGCACCGCTTCTAAGTAAATCCTCAATGCAGCATTCACCTCCCTTTTTAAATGGTTTGATCAGGGCTTTAATGGATTTCATTATTTTTATGGGGCTACTTGTTGCAATGCATGGAATTGCACTATTTTGTGATTCAATCCTGTTTTCAGGTGTATGAGATTGGTGGCTGCCCCCAATGGGAGTATGAAAACCCCAAGGGCCCTACAACCAAGTTCAGTCACCGGCCCAGTCACTGGAGCACTAGCTCTTTGGGCAGAGCTAGAATTCACCTCCACTCCATTGAATGTGGTACCCTGCCACCTCTGCTGGGACCTGGGAATGCACATTTGCTGTTCTAAGTCCTTACACTTTTTAAGGAGTCTGTTTGCTTCATTTTGCAAATAGTTGTTTTCATCACTCATCTTATTAATCACCTCCTGGATGTCGCACATTTGCATTTGGCATTCATTGAACTCTTTATTTCTCTTGTCTCTTTCTTGAATCATTTTAATCATTTCTTGTTCTGCACTCTGGAGATCACATTCTTTTTCACAATGTTCTTTTTGCAAAATTTGCATTTCTGAAACAACCTCATCTTTATCCTGTCTAATGTGGTCCACTAAGGCTTTTAAGTGTACCAATTCTTGCTCACTATCCTCAAATTGTTTCTTGCTTTTGGATAACTGAGCATCAAAGTCTCTGCATTTTAATTGCATGTCTTTTTGGCAAACATCCAATTCTGCTCTTAACATTTCCTGATTTTTACTTGCCCCATCTAATTCAGTCTTTAACCTGTTAATTAGCTTGGTATCATTCTCCTGCATTCGCAGGGACTTATTCAAAATAAACCATATTTTGCTGCATAGCCGTATTAAACAGTGTTTCTCTGCACTTTTATCGGCTGCATTCAATAATCTTGTAAGGCAGACCTGAATTATGCTGCCTTCTGCAAAAATATTGTCTAGTTTTTCTTTCTGCACCTCACCCTGAATGCGGTCACGCCATTCTAAGGTGCTGTTCGACGACCACGTCCCATGTGCAAACAACTTTGCCTCTAAATATTGCACTAGGTCTGAAAATGTGGTTTCCCTTTGTGACATTCTGAAATTCGTTTTTAGTGGCACACTGCTATTATAAAATGGGTTCCCTTTAATGTGCAAATGGCAGTGTGAGACACGCTTGCCACGCCCAGTAGGTACTGTATGATCACTTTCCCAGCCTGCAACGCACCATAAATATGTTGGGTATTTTGTGGATATTTGGGGCTTTGCAGTATTTTCTTACCGCCAAAATACCTTTAGCAATAATCACTCTCTGTATTCATATTGGGTCACACATAACAATAATACATTGCATTATTTCAGAATTCAGACCGATTTAGATAATGTGCGCGATAATTTGCGTGGTTGGTTGGTATAGTGGTGGGTTTATTTGTGGCCCCAATATCCAACATCCCTTGTTTTTTATCTAGATTGTTCTTGATCACTAGAGAGACCTCAGGCCTACATTTTAGGGATACCACATTTTCAGTGTTAGTGTTGTGTGCCACCATGGGCTATTGTGGTCTTTTTGTGGTAATTTCCACTACCTTATATACGGTATGGAACTATATCCAGAGAGTCTCTCTTCCCGTTGGCTCATGTACCTCCAACAAGCTATGCTATAAACAGTCACTCACAACTGTCCATACTGAATATAATCATGCACACATCTGTTTTAAAATGACAATTGCACTGTTTAAAAATCTACCCACGTTTAAACCTTTTTCCCATGCAAAATGAAAGAGAGAAATAATACACACTAGCTATCTGTTTTCAGATATTTTTGTATTATAGAAATTTCCTTTAAACACAGTTTAACCTTTTTTTACAGAAATAAATGAAATGGTACAACATTATTTGTGATAAAATGAACTGCGAGAGTATATTCAATTGGTAACATTAAATATGCTGATAAGGGACTGGGACACCCTCGAATACACTGACTGAACAGTTTCGCACACTTTCGCACAGCTCCCACACATTTCTGTAATTACCTTATCTGTTCAGCATGAGTTTTCTCTGGCTATTCTCTTTCTGAATTTGGCACCCTTGAAGATTAACCCCAGTGAAAACAAGCGTCTGCCGTTCTCAAACCGGGGTTATTGCCTGGAATTCTCAGCTTTTGCAGCAGGAATCCTCAGCCAGGAAACAGGTCCTTCTCCCAGCTCTGCAAGATCTCGATTCATCTCCCCCTCTCTTCAAGCTTCCCCAGCAAAACTCTAAACACAGCCTCTAGCATGATACTTGCTATGACGCTGCTCCAATCAGAATCAATCATGTCATCTCCTCCCTCACTACACAATGGCTCATTTCTACAGTAGAAATTGTAACAAACTGATTTCCTGTTCCTTCGAGCTCTTTGCTTCCTGTAGTTATGTGGACAGAGCAGCAGAGAAAAAAAATGAATGTGCGTTTAAAAGTTCACTTTCAGAGTAGTCCTAATTCTGCAGTGGAGACACATTTTTATTAGTGGGTTATGTTAAAAGAAGTTTTATTAGTCAGGTTAGTTATTAATAAGGTTAGTTATTAATTTTCAAATGTGTCTCTTGCAACATAGGCATTTCAGGTGAAAAATAGTGTGCATTTTGAATGTGCACATGTGTGCTTTTAACTGTAAAAATAGATTTGCATCTTATATGTAAAAATCGTTTTTGACTGAATAGCCTGTCTTTACTTATATGTCCATGTTACTCTGGCAACACATATAGCAATGCACCACACCCATGTGGTGGTGCTGCATCAAAAAAAAATGCTACCTGTGCAGTAGTGCTGTACTCTGTGCTGTAACACGCCAAATATCCTTACAGTGCATGGCCTGGTGTAGCTATAGCTGTGATATGCTGAAGTGGTTGTGCCCAGAGGCTAGAGGCTTGGATGTAAGGGCATAAATAGTTGAAGGTGTGGGTGTATAGTGTATGAAAACCGTTGTGGCTAATAACTCTGCTTTTAACTTAGTTCTTGGGTGCACGGCCTTCGGCCATGCACCCAAGACTCTAGGTGCTGGCCACAACTATCACAGCATATTGCACCCATAGTGCCTTATAGTTTCTCTACCTATCAATTTCATCTTGGGTGCATGGCCTTTGGCCATGCAACCAAGACTGTAGGCCCTGGCCACAACCACTGCACCATATCACCCCCCTGGTGGCGTATAAATGAGGAGCACCCTCATACTAATAAAAATGTTAAGTACGGCATGTACCCATTCTTAATGTTCGCTGACACCACGTGTGTCCTTAGAATACTTTCAAGGTGCCTACGCACAGCACGGACTGAAGTACTATCCTTATGAGACCCCTCATTTTCAGTACTTACAAACATTCCGGACAAGGCTGGCATAGGGAATACATCATGAACACAGTTTCGGAAACAGCATTTTGTCTCTGGTCGCCGCCGTGCTGTCGGTGGATCCAAGATGTTGGGTGCATCCAAACAACCTGACGCAAATCACGGCTCACTGCAGCCAATTGACGTTGCATGTCCGCAGTCAAGATGTCAGCCCCTTAGCTTTTAGAGACATACTTTTCTATCGTTTAAAAGGAAACTACTGGACGGATTGTCATCAAAATTATAAAAGCAAGCTTTTGGTACCAAGCCCCTGCCCCTGCCGCAAACTTGGTGAAAATCCGTCCAGCGTTTTGGCCTGTAGGCGTGCGCAAAGTTTTTTTCCCCCATTCAGTCTATGGGAAAAAAAGACGTTTTGGAACCCCCCCTACAACTTTCCCCCCCCCGGACCAAACCTCTCCAAACTTTGCAATATACTTTTTTTGCAAAGTTTTGTGAGGATTCGTCCAGGGACAGCAGAGTTATAAGCCATCCAAAAAGTGCTCTTCCTATGGAAACAGCAACTTAACCATAACTACACAATCACTATCGTGGCTGTGTAATATATATATATATAGTAGTTCCAGGTGAGCACTATCGACAGAAGGTCCATAATGAGCTCAACTGGCACTCTATGCTGTAAGTTATACATCGTCTAAGACTCTCTTGCACATTCAATCGCATGCTGCTGTGGGATGTTCGTGTTCAATGCTTTGATGTCCATGGTAACCATGATCTCAGTTTATGGATTGATTGTTCCATCCTCAAAGCATTGTATGGCAGCTGTGGTACCTTTTAAATAGGATTCACATCTAGTGCTTATGTGTTTCAGTAATACGTCTGGCTGCACTTCAAACATCTTCCAAGTGGGGCTTATAGCAATTTAGATTTAGGGACAATGTTGACTTTAAAAAAAAATGAAGATAATCCTTCTCGTAGTACATTTTCCAACTGGTTGCACATGTTCGGATCATAACATTAAATATTGTACTATTTAGCTGGCAGAGGAAGTCTGTGCATATCACCTACATTAAGATCTACTATCATTGTCCATTGAACCATCCTTCAGTGAAAGTCACTGTAGACAGAGGTTTCATTTGGAAGCTACCCCGAATAGCAGCTACTACCCTAGTCAAGTTCTTTTATACCCCAAGAACTACCTTTGCAGTCAAAGGTGTAGTGCGATAGAGAAAGTAAAGCGAACTCTGATTAGAGCCTTGTTTACTTTCTGCACTTCCCACCCATTGTCTCTCCTATAGGGTAGCGCTAATAGCTAAATATAACATTAATACAAATGGTTTGTTTACTTCATATTAATCAAAGACTTGGAAAATCCAGCAGTGATTGTGCCATTCCTTGATTCAAAGGGCGGACGTGCCTGACTCTGTTCCATGAAAAAAAAGTAAGGAATGATTATTTTCAAAAAAATACTCTTTGGCCCTAGTAAGTATGAAATTAAAAGCATTTCATATAAGACATGCAAATTCTATTACCCTAAATTTAACAACACACACATCTTCGATATACAGGTGTTAGGAAGGGTCCTCAAACACGAACCATAAATGGGAAAGCATAATACTTGATCTAGACTGAAGGAAAATGTTCCACAAGACCAATGAGCATTCATAGGGGCACACATCAAGGTAATTGGCAATCTATTCAGGGAGTGACTAATAATTTTAGCATTGTGCTGTCTCTGTCTTTTAACGATCAAATTCAAGCAGAGAAAGTAGTTGGGTTGATTAAAACAAGTTTGAGACCAACTGTAATGTTAAATTCTTTAAATTCAAAAGGGTTATCTCTAGTAGATAAAAAATAAGGTTCCATTTGTTGAAATAGATGCCAATAAAATAAAAGGCCTGATAAGGAGAAATGCAAATTCATGTTTTCCTTCTTTCAGTTCGAAAAAGGAAATCATGACTGATTGAAAAAACTTAAAAAATGTAAATGTATGTGGTTCCTTACACGCTAATAAGAAATACAAGGTCAGTGACATGATAATCCACATTCAAATCACTATGGCATATATGGGGTACCTTTGTAATAATTGTTATTATCTTTATGTTTGGTTTTAGATCACCATGGAAATTTAAAGTCATGCCAATTAATATGGTGAACATAAAATACGCTATATGAATAGAAAATGTCCTAAAGATAGGTCCAATGAAACACGCCAATCAGATCCATCCATGAACGTGTTCATTAAAAAATGGGACCTAGAAACATATTTAATTTGTCGGCACAACTTGTCTGTTTCAGAAATATTTGAAATACACTAATAGATAGAAAAGCATTATCTGAACAAATTAATGAGTGATAGGCATCTTGCATGATTCACGTTGAAGTACTAACCTCACTTTGATTTATCAGAATTGATTTTTGATTTTGTGACAACTTCTTCTGTTCTTGTTACTTTGACTTAGACCGACTTATTCCTAGGTTTTTATTGTTTTATGTTTATATATGAAACTGTGTTTGATTATTAAAGTATGTAAATCTTGTTAATCATTTATTGTGTACCCTTAGTGATATTGGCTATGACAATGCCAGAAATGTTCTGATTGTGGTTATCTAAGACCTAAGCATGTAAAGGTGGGTAGTTGTGTGCTGTCATCTTTCTTTGTTACAGTGAGGAAAGGTCTACATGCTGTTATGAGTTTGCATGTATAAGCCTAGGCTGATACCATGGCATTAGTTTGTCTTGTGAGTGACAGGTTGGAATCAGGGTAAATGCCTAAGGTTTTTGTATCATTTGAGACCTTGATGGTGTTCCCATTGATAATGAAAGATTTGAAGGCAGGGTCCAGTTTATTAAGTCTGATGTACGAGCCTAGGATAAGTAATTCTGTTCTTTCATCATTTAACCAAAGCTCATGATGTGCCATCCACGCCTGGATGACTGTATAAATGTCATTAAGTACTTTTGAATCAGTTGCGTAATCAACAGTGATAGGGATGAGTATCTGGGCGTCATTTGCATAGTTGGTGTAGGTGACACCCAGATAGTCAAGAATATCAAAGAGAGGCTTCGTAAACATATTATACATTGTAGGAGAGACACAAGACCCTTGCGGGATCCCTCAAAGGACTGGTGAAGGTTCAGCAGAAGCAGAAGGTGAAAAGACCTGCATGGCTTTGTTTGCCAAAAAGGATCTGAACCATGAGGTGGCTTCATCTGAAAAGTGTGCAGCTGTTTTAACGTGATGGCAGAGAATTTGGTGGTTGACCAGATCAAAAGCTGCCAATAAGACGAGCAGTAGTTGAAGGGCAAGCTTGTCCTTATCTTTTAAGTCCTCAATTTGTGTTTTTAAGTCGATAAGGGCAGTTTCTGTTCTGGGTCTAGGAAGGAAGCTCGATTGTCGGAGGCCCAAAAGTTTATTAGATTCTTGGTAGGCCCTACCCAGGACTTTTGGAGGAAGGGCACCATGGTAATGGGTCTGTAGTTTAGCAGGGTTAGTTGGATCGAGGGTGGGTTTTCTGATTAATGGGATGACCCATGCATCCTTGAGGTTATCAGGGATGGTCCCTGATTTAAAAGAGGCTTTTATAAAGGTGGTGATGAAAGGAGCAAGGTCATGGGCGGCTTCCTTAATGACAAGTTCAGGGCAAGAGTCACCTTGACAGTTGGAAGGTTTAAGCTTTTTGATAATGTTTTCCACTTCCCATGTAGAAAGGGGTGAGAAGCTGAATGGTTTAAAGGAATGTGATGATGCAGGGATGTTGTATGCAGGAGAGTTAGATGCTGGATCAGGGAATCGGCTGCATTTTTTGGTATTCATTTTAGTTTGCAGTGTGGAGATTTTATCGAGGAGCGCTTTTTGGATGTTTGTGCACCACAAAGTGTCAGTATTGCACTGGCCCACTGGGTCTATGGGCGACTCAAGTTCTTTGAGGATCTTGAAGAGCTCTTTGGTGTTAGATTCAGCCTGCAAGACACGTTTGTTGTGAGCATTTTTTTTGCTAGAAATATAGCTTCTTTGTAGTTGGAAGATGCTGTAAACAAGTGCTTTTATTGGCATTAGATGTGATACTTTTCCAGTGCGCTTCTGCATTTATTTTAGCTTTGCAGGGATCTCTAAGATGTGGTGTAAACCAGGAGTTGAGATGAGGGTGTGGTTTTGGTTTAAGCAATTTTAGAGGGGCTATAGAGTTTAGTGCTTTTAGGATAGTATGATTATAAGTGTCCACAAGGACTGTAGGGTCAGAACTGGATGATGAGATGTTGTTGAGAAGGGGAAGGATTAAAGGGAGAAGTTTCTCCTTTGTGATTTCCTTCTTGTTGTGTGTGTGGATGGCAGGAGCAATGCTAGAGTTGGTACTTTGAGGGGTGGATTTAATTGCAAAGGTTATTTTGGGATGATCAGACCAAATGCACAGTGTGACGGACAGCAGGTTAATCGTACAGTTCAAGTCAGCAAGCCAATCAAGGGTTCTCTCTTTGAAGTGAGCAGGCTCCTGGATATGGTGGGTGAATCCTAGATCTGTTAGTGTACTAGCTAGGTCAAAGCTTTGGTATCAGTTGGGTCTTGGAAGCCAAGATTGAAATAACCAAGTAATAACATTTGTGAGTTGGGCTTGGTATTGGCAGCGAGGAGGGAAGGGATATCCTCGGCAAAGGTGTAAATAGGTCCTGGCGGCGGAAGATGAGGTGCATTGTGGCAGTTTGATTAGGTGAAATAGGCAGTTTGATTGATAGTAGTTCAGCAGAGGGGATCTGAAGGTTCGGACTAGGTCTAAGTTTGATGGAGCTCTTGAAGATGATGGCAATGCCGCCACCGTTTGATTGGTTTGTGCTCCTGTCACATCTAATGATGGCGTAGTTATATGGTATCACCAAGGACAGTGCTGGGCCAGCTGCAGGATGTAGCCAAGTTTCCGTAATGGCGAGGAAGTCAAGGTTTTCGGTTATGATGATGTCAGCAATGTCAAGCGCATGAGCTGGCAGGGATCTGGCGTTGATTAGGCCACCTTTGATCAGAGAGTCTTTAATACTGGAGTGCCAGTATGACTAATCGCAATTGTGGAATTATCCTGGTGCGAGAATCGTTTGCTATTAGTGCGAGGGTATGGGCGATGGGTTTGTTGGCCAAATCTGGTGCCTACTCTCTGATTTCTGAAGTCGGTAGCGCAGGGTTGGTTCGGCGTGGGTTTGGTCATGAAATGTTGTAGCCAAAGGGCTGGGGTGTTCAGATAGGGGTTGGTGCCTGGCATGGTGGCTATAGGCACAGAGCTGTGTAGGCACAGGGTGAGAGTGGTTGGTGATAGCAGAGGGCAGTAATGAGAAGATACGAAGTTGAGAGTGTGACAAGAGCTATCAGAGTTATGTTGTATTTGTTGCATGTGATCTATATGAGAGTGCAGTAGGTCAATGCTGGTGTTGAAGGTAGACCAGGAGATTAACGCTGTATTGACGAGTAGGAAAAGAGCGTAATATGTCCAGTGGAGCCAATGCATTGCAACGTGTGAGGGCAAGACATGTGGCTAAAGGGTGTGAGCATTCAGAAGGCTTCTAGGATGGGTGCTGGCGATCTAATTAGAATGCAAATGGGGTGGCGCAGTCCATACCAAATCAGAGTAGCAGGATACTGAAGCAGGGAAGAGCAATTCTAGCAACATAACACACCTTAGATAGGCCGAAAGTATTGGTACTAGTAGTATGTCTGACTAATATGGGTAATTAGATACAAACGGTTAGCAGGATTTCACGTTCATCCATGAACACAGGGGAATTATGGTGTGAACGTTGAAGCATAGAGTGAAGGGCTATACTCGTAAATGAATGTTAGCATTGGAACATTGGTCACGGGTCCTAGATACACTAGAGAAGATATACATTAAGGCAAATTAATGTACATACAAACAATCAAAAGTTAGCAACAGCTATCAGTAGTAAGGGCCTACAGCATTGCAAACGTCAGGTGCAGCATATATGCCGTGTAGGTCGAATGAGTGCCGATAGATGCAGGTAAAGGCAGGCAAAATAGTTTGCTAAGCTATTAACCACTATGAAATGGCTGACATAAACAACATTGAATGAAGGCAGATAAATGCATGTACCGGCAAGCAAAATAGTTTTGTAGACTAGTAACAGCTATACGATGGCTGACAAAGACAACATCAAGATGATCACGTGAGGATGCACATTACATGTGGTAAATATGCCATACATCTGTTGCATTGGATGATATTACAGGAACATTTGTGGCTGAGCGTGGCAAACGACGGCACCACCAGAACATGCAGTGCATTAACTGGAATTGTATGCAATTATTGTATCATATACAAATACACTTGGCATGTGATTGCAGCTAGAGGACATATGGTTCTACATCGACATCTAAGATATTTAGAATAGTCCATGTAGTTGAGGCATGTAATGGAATCTGTGAGACGTGTGAGTTAATGGTAGAACCTGCACATACGTGACTGTACTTTGCATGTGGGGCATGGTGTGGCATTATTGTGTCGTTTAGGTTCTGCTTCGTATATGATGGCAGTAAGGGAACATATAAGGCTTAACATATATTGGCTATCACCATGCATACATGGAAATAACTGTCATTGAAGGGTATCTGAGGCATGTGAGACTGGTCTTGGCACATGATGCCCGCTCCAGGATGTGTTAGGCTGTGCCTTATATATTATGACTACACCTAGCATGTGAGCATATAACCATTTGACATTATAACTGGCCAATATAGCAACCATGTGTGACTATACTGGCATTTGAAAGTGGTGCACCTGACCTATGATCGTCTAATAGGTCATCTAATGATGAACCCATGTGTGACCATGAATCCCTCAATGACATATCAAGGCTGTAAACTATTTAAAATATGCTTGGTAACTAAAGTCTTTTTAGTTTTGGGTAGTAGGTGGCGTCGAAAGCGCTACTTATAAAGCCGAAAATGTTGTAATTAAAATAAGAGCTTTAACATGGGAGCTTGTTTTTTTATTGTTGCATTAAGTAATTATTTGGGATGTTATCAAGCATGTTTATTTTGTTGTACAATTATAATATTCATTCCTGTGATGTCAGGAGGGATAAAGACTATATGATGTTGTTTCCTGTGATGCCATCAGAGTCACCGGTTATCTGAAATCAATTCCTAAAATGCCATCAGGATGCGTGACCTAATTTCCGCTAACGGAGTAGATATCGCAGCATAGTTGTATTTGTATGGTGTCTGTCTTCTGCTTCTGCAATAAATGCATCGTGTAAAAGAAGACAGTCATATTAAGCATTACGACTAAGAAATGTGTGTCCCAAAAAAGAAAAATGTGCAAATGTTAGATCAGTAAATAACACGCACATGCATCATGCATATGTCACTCGAAATATTTAGCTTTGGATTTCTGTAAGGTGATCACACTTATACTTTGAAGCCTATTCATAAACGTGCCCCTTAAAATGTATGTTACCCATGCTAATTGTTCGGTCTATCAGCCAAAAATACTGTATGTCTCAAGTGAATGTAAGTGACAGTGATATGCTTTACACATGGTTAAACATGCCTCATGTTAAATAGGAGATAAACAAATACAGAGATTTGGTGCATAAACGCTTATTTTGCTTCTTGCTAGCCCGTGTACATAGGATATGTCAAACTGAAATGTGTATAATACAGTCTGTCTGTTGTAGGCAGTCTGCGAACTACCTCAACCCCTCTGTATATTTGCTTCACTCTCCATGTCTTCGGGTCTCCATCAGTAGATTTATACTGTTGACTTCGCAGTCCTTTTTCTCCTGTGGCATGTTTTCCACTTTCTGTCTTATTTGGGAATCTCTCGCTGCATTGAATGTTGCATACTGTGCAAAGCTGTCTGACAGGATCAGCAATCGTGGTCTTGAGGTGCTCGGCGAGCTGACACAGCATCCGTTCGCTCACGGGTTGGCTCGTTCCAGAAAGCCGCGCTTCCGCCAGTGTTTGCGGAGCAGAGAGAAAGTCTCGGCGTCCTTTCCATTTTGGAACCTGCATCATTCAAAAACACATACTTGGACATCCCCACCGTTTCAATCGTTCAAAGGAGGTAATTCAAAAGGTTGTCAATCAAATGGAAGGTGCCAATCAGAAAAAAAACATACTCATACTTCTCGTATTCAAAACACACTTCTATTATGCAAGTATCTCTTCCGTATGATGTGACAACAATAAGAAAACAAAAAACGAAAAAGCTCTTATAATCCCAGATCATTGTGCACTAGTTCAGTCATCATTCCATGCGTCCTATACATAGTCCCATTGTCCAAAGCATGCCACCTTTCTCACTGATCCCGAACACGACGTTATTATTCTGTAATTCTGTTCATTCTGCTGACTGTTTTTTTTGTAGTAAATAGTTGACAGTTTTTAGTGGACAGTGTATGAATATATTGTAGTCAGCATCTATTTGTGGTAGAGTTACCTTGGCCTGATGGTTCAGGAGGGAGTTAGCATTACAGGCTACTTTGTTTTTTGTTTGAGAATTGGTAAATTGGAGGTAACGATGCCAGCATTAGTTTGCTTTCACTGAGCACATGAGTGCCCTCATTGCCACAGTTGGGTCCTCGTACAGTGCCTCCAGCATGTCCCGCACTCTCGTCTCGGGGACACGGATTCACTGAATGTGGCTCTATCCAGCCTAACACACTTCACATGTATGTGGTAGGAGCCTACCCTTTCTGCTGATACAGATATGCACGTTGTGGTGATGCAGACAATGTAAAGATCATACAGGCAAGCCCAATAGCCATCACCCCATTAGTCCATGTGCCCATTCCACATCACAGTACTTACTCTCTGTGCCCTCCGACATATCACTTTCCCCTGTTTATTTTTTTCTTCTGCTGGGCTTTGTGGGTCTAAGAAATAAGTTTTGTGATTTCCCCCCGTGTCCCTGCTGGGCTTGAAATGTATTGGGGAGAGGGGAGGCACCCCCAGGGATGGTTAGTATGGGGCACCACAGGGGTTTCTGTTGGGCTGTGCGCTGAAGGGCCCATTTTATGGGTGGTTGCAGATGGACTGTTTGCTTGCTGTCCTTCTGGATGGCACATCATGGAAAGACCAGCTGAGCTGGTCTCTTGTTTTACTGAAGTGATGACTCTGCTGCTTGGCTTTGAGCAACAAAGAATAATGTTTTATTTACCCCTCAGTCCCTGCTGTATTTGGACTGCAGGGTGGAAGGGCAGCCCCAGGCCTGGTGAGTATGTGGTACCCCGGGAGTTACTGATGCTCTGAACCCCGCTGGTGCAAATGCTTGTCGGTAGGTGCAGATAGCTCTCCCTGGTCAAATGGCAGGGTTTTGGGAGTGAGCAACAAAAGTCAATATTGACGGGGGTTACTAGTTGCCCCGTTTCGGCCAGAGCGCCAGGGGACCACCTCGGTGGTGATAGTGCACAGTATAAATATATCCTTTAACATTAATGTGACTATATGGTGAGGCGTGGCATGCAGACACCATTCCGTGAAGCCCTGAGGTTACAGTGTCTTGGACAGGATAGGATTGAAGTTACTGTGATATTCTCTCTGCCGAAATAGCATATCTGTGATTTACCTGCATTGTGAAAGCCTGCCCAAAAGCATATCCGTGATTTAGTTGCACTTGGAAAACCGGCCTATTAGCACACTTATGGTCTTGCTGCATTCTGAAAGTCTAAATAGAAACTGTAATATAGTTGAATTTAGAAACCGTGAATAATCCCAGCCTTGAAAAACGGTGAATAACCTCACCCTGTGATATAGACATACTTAGAAACCGTGAATAATACAGCAATTTAACTGAATTTAAGAAATGTGAATAATCTTACCCTGTGTCATAGTTGTATTTAGAAACTGGGAATAATCTGACATGTGTTATATTTATACATATATATCTACATCACCCTATGGTATAGTGGAATTTTAAAACTGTGGTTAATCTCACCATATGGTATGATTGAATTTAGAAAGGGTGAATAATGTCAACCTGTGAATAGTAAAAAGTAAAACTTAGAATATGTGAATAATATCACCCTGTTTAGTTGAACCTAGAAACTGTGAATAATCTGTATTACAGTAAAACTTAGAATATGTGAATAATATCACCCTGTTTAGTTGAACCTAGAAACTGTGAATAATCTCACCCGGTGGTATAGTTGAACTTAGAAAGTGTGAATAATCGCTAGGTACAGCTGTAGTACTGTTAATCATAGAGAGTGTGAACAACTAGCATCCAGTGATATAGCTAAAGTGGGAAGGTGTGAACGAAATCATCCAACCCCATCTATATCACAGATCAAACTAATCCAAACCATGAGTGCACCCTCTCCACCAAGGTCTGCTGAAAATGACCCCTGCGCACCCCCCTCCTCCCGCCAGCCCTACCTCCCTCCCCTCTCTCCCGAAACCATCCCACCCTCCACCACATTCACTAGGCATCCCCTTTCCAAACACCAAGCTCACCCATCCCTACAATCATCCACCCCCCGCTTCCCTCATCACTCCCACCATCACCCTCTCCCACCACACTCCTTCCCCTCCCTAAAAACTGCAAACCTCGCCCTAGCAAGAACAGTAGCCACATCCCTTTCCCCCCTCTGACCCACCTACCCTCTCACACACACCATTCGCAACAAAGAAACTGAAGAGAAAATGCACCTGGTCTCCCTCAGTCTCTCAGTACTCATCGCCCCTCCTATCTCGACCCACCACCTCATGCTCCCAATCACGATCATCACCACCCTTCCCCCACCTCACCCTGCCTGAAACCCCTCTCCCTCGAATTCTCACCGTCCGCAAATGAAACTCCTAACCCCCCACTCCCCACCTTCAGATCCCCCGTGCCAAACCCAATCATCCCACTACACCTATCCAACCCCTTCCCCCCAAACCCACCAACTCATTTGCTCTCCTACTCTTCCCATTGACCACCAACCATCCCACCCTCCCCTCTCCAATTTCCACTCTCTCCCATCCCACCCCCCATATCTTTCCCACTCCCACATCACCCTCTTCTACCGAAGTAAGTTGCATCCTTTTTAATGCCCGATCTGTAGCGAAAAACAGACACAGCATCTTTGACCTCCTCTCCTCTGACAAACTGGACCTGGTCTTTATCACGGAAACCTGGTTCTCTGATGACTTTGCCCGTATCGCCAATGACGCATTCCCCCCTGACTACTCCCTCATCCCACTGAACCGTCACGCTAGAGGAGGAGGAATAGCAATCGCCTTCAAGTCTCACTTCCACGCCTCAATCATCGACAACCAACCATCTATTCCTTCCTGCGAATCACTCCTCGTAAAATTATCCCTACCCCTTTGTTCTCCCACAACTTCCTAATCATCTAGAGACCCCCTGGCTGTAATAGACAATTCTCAAACAACTTCTGCCACTCTATTGCCACCCTCCAACTAAACCATCTCAACTTCACCCTTCTAGGTGATTTCAACATATGGCTTGACATTCCCACCAACCCTATGACCCACTCGCTGGTTGACGGCCTTGACGTGATTAACTTCCAAACCCACATAAACGCCCGACTCACTATAAAGGACACACACTTGATGCCATCTTCAGCTCCCACAGCCTGATACATCTAAACCCCCTCCTCCCCTATCATCTGGTCCGATCACTTCATTGTTTCTTTTGCCCAACCCGCTCCCCTTACCTGAACCAGAACCTCCGAATTTACACAAATGCTGCAAGAAACTAAAAATCCTTCCTGACCTAGCCAACGCACTCCTTCAGTCTCCTGCCCCTACCCGCCTGCCCAAAGAACACCTAACCTCCGACGCTTTTGACTCATGGCTCAACACCTCACTAATAGCGCTCACCCCCTCTTGCAAACCATCAGCTCGCCATGGCCTTTTTCCTAGATGGTTCACCCCTGAACTGAAGACCACTAAACAACTATATAAATCCCTAGAACGCAAATGGTGGAAAGACAAAACACCCCTGAACAGATCCTCCTTGGCCCGGCACCATCGCCTGTACAAGGCTGAAACCTGGAAAGCAAAAAAAGCCCATTACAACACCTGAATCCTAAACTGTAAAACCCCCAGCAAAGAACTTCACAAAATCATCGCTGAATTCACCAAACCATCATGTTCCACCAATCTTCCAACCCCTTCAAAATCAGTGTGCGACTCACTCTCTCTCCACTTTTACACCACTGCTCTTGAAAGAACAAACACTCTAACCAACAAACTAGCTCTCTTACACCCACCAAGCAATCTACCCACCATACCAGCCATCCCACCACCTTCGACGACTACCCAACCGACGTTCAACTCCTTCAGTCCAATATCAACCGACCAATTTCTCAATCTTCTCTCTGCGCACAAACCATCCGGCTCTCTGCTGGACGCTTGCCCAGCCACAACCCTCAAAGAAATTTTTGCTTCTACCTGAACAGGAGAACACGCAAGAACCATCATAAATCACTCCCTTTCCTCAGGAATTTTTCCTGCCACATTCAAAACGGTTCATGTCAAACCTCTTATAAAAAAAAACTTCACTCAACCCTCCTGAGCCCAAAAACTACCACCCCATCTGAAACACCCGGTTCCTTGCCAAACTCTTTGACTGAACCGCCGACTCCCAACTAAATGCCTTTGTCGAAGCCAGCAACCTCCTATACCCCGCTCAATCAGGCTTCAGAGCCCGACACGTAACCAAAACCACCCTAACCTCAATCTGGGATGACCTTACAAACACTGCAGACTCTGCGGGATGCGCCACACTAATCCTTCTTGACCTATCCGCTGCCATTGACACAATGAACCACTCAAACCTCCTTGACCGCCTCCACTCACTGGGAATCAGTGGAAACGCTATCAAATGGATAGCATTCTTCCTCAATAATAGGAACCAAAAAACTGTACTCTGCGCCTATTCTTCCCAAGCCCAACCAGTCAACACTGGAGTTCCACAAGGAACATGCCTATCAGCCCTCCTGTTTAACCTTTATATGGCCACCTTCCCACGAATAATCAGTTTGCACAATATCATGTGCTACAACTACGCTGATCACACTCAATTAATTCTAAAACCCCTGAATTCAAAACCCAACTGCCAACTCGACCTCGCCTCCTGCCTACTTGACATAGATCACTGGATGACCACAAACCACCTCCTGCTAAACCCCTCGAAAACTGAAATCATGGTATGTGGTAACACCAAACTTCTTCAACACACACTACCTTGGCCATATGCCATGGGCAACTCGCCGACACCCTCTAATTCAGTAGACCTAACCCTCTCGTGCCAAGTCAGCAACGTCTCAAAGTCCTGCCACTACCACCTTAAAACTCTTAGGCACATTTTTCCATACCTATCCTTTCCCAACAGACTCTCTGCGGCCCAATCAATTGTTATGTCAAGACTGGACTATGCTAAACCCCTCAACCTAGGTGTCCACGTGTACCAACTGACTAAACTACAAAGACCACTTAACGCTGCAGCCTAACTGCTACTAGTGCTTGGCCCAAGAAATCACATCTCCGAAGCCCTCAAAACTCTGCACTGGCTTCCGGTTGCCCAAAGGGTGACCTTCAAAACCTTATGCATCTCTCACCGAGCAATGCATAAAACCGGACCTCAATACCTTCAAGACAAACTAAAACCCTATCATCCTGCACATACTCCAAGATCAAGCACTGCCGGCCTCCTAGTCATACCAAAAACAAACTTAGTCATGTTAGGTGGATCATCATTCTCAGCCCTGTCCCCCACTCTGTGGAACGCACTCCCACCCCACATCTGACTGACAGAGGACCTCATGTCTTTCCGCAAATTACTCAAAACATGACTCTTCCCCTAAAATCGACTCTTAACTCAAACTTGATAACAGCAATTCAATGACCTTAGCCCAAATCTGCTATATCATAAATAACAATCCAGCATCATGATCTGAACGAGGAATCGAAAACTAATAACCACTAATGTTAATTAAAACAGACAAACTGAATGGAACGAATAAAGCGGATGAAAGTAGTGAAGTGGATGAAAGGAACAAATTGTATGAAAACAGTAAAGTGGTTGAAATTAATGAAATGGATGAAATAAATGTAATTGACGAGAGGAACAAAGTTCACAAGGGGAATAAAGTGGACGAGAGGATGGAAAAGACTAATACATGTTACGGATGAGTACACAGAGTGCATCGAATAAACGGAACGAATAGAATAGACGAATCAATGGCATGAGATTGATGTAGTGCAGGGGACGGATCGAGTGCGTGCAACGAATGACGTAGGTTGAACGGATAATGCGGGTTGAACGGATGAAGTGAATGGAGTGGATGAAGAGTGTGGAGCAGATGAAGAGTGAGGAGTGAATGTAAAGTGTGGAGCGGATATAGAGTGCGGATCTGATGTAGAGCATGGGGCGGATGTAGAGCGCGGGGTGGATGTAGAGCGTGGGTTATATGTAGAGCTTGCGGTGGATGTAGAGCACGGGGCGGATGTAGAGTGTTGGGAGCAGATGTAGAGTGTGGTGAGCGGATGTAGTAAGTGTGTGGAGCGGATGAAGTAATTGTGTGGAGAGAATGAAGTAATTGTGTGGAGCAGATGAAGTCAGTGGGCCTCATTACGAGAATGGAGGTAATGAAAATAGGAAGACGGAATGGTATTACCGGCATCGTTAACGGGTCCGGGCCAATACGACCCGACAACCCGCTGTTAGGGAGAATTCTCTGTTTAGGCTGAATTTCCTAACCTAGTGAGTCCCCCAGCAGCTTTGCTTGATTTTTGGGGTTGATTTTTTTCTCCTGCCAAGAGTGAGACTCTTTTACCCTCACTCTTGGACATGACTTGAGAGTGTTTCTGTGACTTGCTATGTGCTTATGGGCTATGGGGTATTTTTCCCCCATAGGCTATCATTGGTTTTTGAATGTGTGTTACACAGCACCCTCAGTGCAGTAACACAGGGGTGTCATAGAGACCCCCAAACATAGACTCCACACCCTGGGACTGACTACTGTCTCCCTGGGTCTGTAAAGTCACCATTGACTTTACTAGTCTTAACTTAGGAACTTAACCAGTACAAACCATCATACTGTGGAAGTACTGATAGGGGCAATTAGATTGCCCCTGGGTCTGTTGTCGAGGGGGTACTGTCCCGTCCCCCCTCGCCGAGTTCTGGCTGGTGGCAGTGGATACCACGGAAATATTCCACCGGAATATTTCCCAATGGGATTTCCCATTGGTTTTTATGCACCACTTTTTGGTGCAATGTTAAAGATACCGCCGGTTTATTTATTTAATATAAATTCACCGGTTGGGATTTTTCGGCAGAACTCGCCGCCAAAATGGCATCTAGGTTCACTTCAGTAACCCTGAACCCGAGTCGAGCCTTTGTTCCACTTTTGGCGGGCTTCTGCACAGAAGCCCTCCAAAGTGGTGCCATTCTGTCTGGGTACCACAGGGGGTGTGGGAGGGGTTTAGGCACCCTGGACTGAGTTGCCTTGCCAACTCATGTCGCACTCTGGTGTGATTGGCCCAAGTGGTGAGCCACCCCGCTCACCACTTAGCATGTTTGAGTGACAGCTAGGCTGTATGAATGGGGGTTTGCTGCATAAAAGCAGGGTTTTTGGGACTGGTTCTTCAGAAGTCGCCACAGGACCTAAGAAGCCGAAGAGGGAGAAGCCGAGCCGACCTGCCAAGACGACACCACCGGTGGAGCCCTGCGGAACCGTCTCACCACTTTTTCCCGACGACAGAGGAGATCTCCCGCTGGAGAGTCTTCTTCCCTTAACTGGTGGGGACAACCAGTTTCTGCCTTCTTTTCGCCGTCCCGAAGCATCTTGTGGCTGCCTTGCCTGTTCCAAGCACCCCGGCAACCGGGATACCACTTTTTACCTCAACCGCGAAAGAGGGGTAAAATCCTTTGTAACCGGAAAACTCCACGGCTGGTCTCATCCCTGGTAGTGCAACGACCTTCAGCTTTCCTCCACGTCGAGGTCACCTCTTCCTCTGGACGACGCCGCGACTTGCACCCACTACCAGGAACAACTGCCATCGCTGGAGGATCCTTTCCACTTTTAAAGGTACTGTGTTCCGCCCGGCTTCCCTTGCCACCGATTGTACGGGGTAGATTTAGCCCTCGGCTCTCGAACCTGGGTAAGCCTGGGACACCCTAACTAAACTTTTCTAAACGTAGGAAAACCTTTTCTACTCACCTGCAAAGACTTGTGACATTGTGTGATCTTGGGCATATTTTCGCCTGGCTCTCTCTAAAGCGGGCCTCGAACCAATTCTCCTTGTTCCACAATTGACTGCCTTTCTAACCTTATGTGAAAAGTGTTTTACCTTGCTGCTTTCATTACTTCTTCCTTTTCCCTCCCTTTTTCAATAACTTGTTGGAGTGCCATCTAACGTTAAGCGCTCACCTCTGTTTGGAAATAAGTGGTGTTAACTTAGACTTGTCCAACAAATGACTAGGGATGTACACATAAGTAATACTGACTGTGTTTTGACTTACTTACCTTTTTCTGTGCTAGTGTAATTTATGAGTGTGCCTTAAAAATAAATAAGTATATACTTTTACACCTAGCTCTGGTCAGTGTTTGCTTGTACTATTGTGCCTCTGTACCTATTGTGTATCCTCTATATACTGCCTAACTCTTCTTGAGGGAAGTCTGACTGCTCAGCCACAGCTACCACAGTTAATCTGTGTGGTACAGACTGCTACCAAGTGGGTTTACTGCCAACACCTGTAGTCTTAAATCTTTTGCAGTGGTCCCAGAGGGAACTGCACAGGTTTCTGCCTAACACCCGCCATTACCGCCATCGCCCTTACCGTGTCCCTTAATACTGGCACGCGCGCGTACACGCGCCCCTTCGCGGAGTAAATGCCGGGATGCTGGTAATAGGAGGACATCACAACCCACGCGGGCATGCAATTACCGCCATCCCAAAGGCGGTAATTAGGGCCCACACGATGGCGGCCATTCAGGAATTGCGGACCACCTGTAAACAGAAACCTGAAGTGAAGGCAACTGCCACAGGTGCACACAATAACCACAGGTGGAGTCAATGGAGCCTGACCCAGCATAAAAGGAGTACACCCACACACCACAACCCTTCCTACACCAAAATGATACCACTAGCTGTTGTAATCATGGACCTGGAGGACATGCCAATGCTGCTACAACTACAGCAACAACACCAACTACAACAACAACTACAGCAACAGCAACAGGCAGCACAGAGGAGACGCAGGAGGTGAAGGAGGGTGAGACAGGCCCAGCAATTACCACCAGTGCAGCCAGTAGTACCTCATAGGCAGCCACCAATCCCTCACATCAGACCCAGTCCAGTCAATCTAACCCCTGAGCAGATCCACACCATGTACCAGTTGGACCCGGGACACCATCACCACCGTTGTGGACTTGATACATGACGGCAACATCAGTCTCATAGAAATACGCACTGCCACCCCCCGCTACTAAAGGTGGTGTCTGTGCTCCACTTCCTGGCCACAGGCACCTACCAGCACACAGTGGGCCAGCTGCATGGCATTTCACAACCACTATTTTCACGCATGCTGACCCAAGTGCTGAATGCCCTCCTGAAGCACGCCAGCACCCACATATCCCCAACACGGACTGCCCAGGAGATAGCCGACACCAAAGTAGGCTTCCATGCACTGGCAGGCATGCCCAATTGCGTTGGTGCCCTCGACTGCACCCATGTAGAATTGTTAGCCCCCCATGCCATAGAGGCAATGTGCAGATGGTATGTGACTACAGCAAGATCATCCCACATTGTTGCGCCCGATATCCCGGATCTACACATTATTCCATGGTGCTGCGTAACTCCACGCTACCCCGCTACATGGAGCGACATGCTGGATGACATGCTGGACGACGTGCTTGGCTGCTTGGTGAGTTGCCTGACTGGCCCATGGCAGTGCATGGGGTTGTGAGGTGGGGGGATGCATACTCCACCAGGGTGGGAATGGGCGGTGAGTGACGAATGCACACTGAGCTATACCCTCCTGACCTGAACCTTCCAACCCGAACATGACACATCACTGCCACACATTGGACCAATGCCTTACATCAATGACAACATGTAAGACGCATAACCTGGCCACCATGGGTTTGTCAAGCAATGCATGACTAAACATGATTGCAAATGTGCTAATGTGGCCAGTGTGATCATGCACAGTCTAGTATGCACAACAATAATGGGAGGTAAAACATCGTCCTGAATCCGCAGTACATCCGCATCAGCATGCAAGTAATCACCCTGCATCATCTGTACAACGCCATCCAGACTACCACACCATATTGCAGAATACAATACATCTAAATAATATTTGTGCATCCGTACAGGGGAAAGGTGCATGTCAACACCAAATTGCAGCGGCCATGGCTGTGAATCCTGAAGGTGGCAGCTCAGAGTGACTCACACAGACCTATTTGTATTCGCTTGCAGGTGATGTAGGATATCCCTTGAAGCTGTGGCTACTTACCCCTGTGCAGAACCCATGGAAAAGCCATGAAGAAGAGTACAATCGGGTTCGTACCCGTACCCATGTTGTGATTGAGCAGACCTTTGTCCTGTTGAAGGCGCGGTTCCACTGCCTAAGCAGGTCTGGTGGAGCACTCCTTTATAGGCCTGAGAAGGTGTCAAAGATCACCATGGCCTGTGTCATGCTGCACATCATGTGCGTCCGGAGAAATCTACCACTGCCACCTGATATTGACATGCATGCACCGGGTGTGGATGATGAGGATGAAGACGGAGGAGAAGCGGCACCCCTGCCAGTATGTCATGCACAAGATGGCCGTGCTGTACGCCAATCACTGATTGACAAATACTTCTGACCCACAGGGACGTTGATGGATCTGTGTCAGAGCTACACTGGGCACTGGGTCCATGTGGACATGCACACAGGGTATGTGGGGAGTTGGGCACTGTGAACTGTCATGAATAAAATGGATACACACGAAATGAACAATGTCCAGGCATGAAATTATTTTTTACACAACAGGTGTATTAAAGTAAACTACAGTAAAGTGCTACCCCCCACCAAAACACCAAAACTCCCCATCCCCCTAATGAACTCCCCACACCCATCAAAGATCTCACCATAGCCCCCAAAGAACTCCCCACACCCTCACAGAACACCCCCTTAAACACCTATACACCACAGACACCATCTCCCCCACTCCCATTGTTGTCCAACACTATTCCCTAACTTTCCTGGTGTCCGGGGGCAGCATTTCTGACTGCCTCACACTCCGTCTTGTCTGATGCACAGGGCTGAAGGATGCAGAGGAAGTGAGTGTGGAGGATGGGGATGTGGTGGATGGGGTGGAAGCCGTGATGCTTGGCACGGCTGGTGCGGGTTGTTGCTGCTGCATGTGCAGCAGGATAGTGGTCAGGACCTGCGTGACGCCAGACTGTCTCGCATCATCACAGCAGAGGCATTGATGGCGGCTGTGTTACCCACTATGGCCTGCACTATCTCTCGCCTCATGTCCTCTCCCGCCGACACGTATTGTTGGACAAGCTCCAGCATGGAGTCCTGTCTTGCCTCCACCTTTGCTAGCCATACTTCAAGGTTGGTGGGAGCAGCAGTGGTTGAGGGTGCTGCGACCGGGCGTACATTGGCTGGGCTGGCCTCGCGTGTGGTGCTGAGGTCTGAATCGTGGAGTGCCGGATCCACAATGCTGCTGGTGGGTGTGGCCTGAGTGTGGGGTTGGGGGGTGGACAGGTGGCTTGTGGAGTGTGGACATGCCACATGGATTAGTCCATCCTCGTCCACATACTCATCCACTCCAGTTTCAATGTCGCTCAGTGGGGCAGTGGCTGCTGCCTCACCCACAGAACTTGTTTCTGCTGAATGGGTGCCATTGACCTCGCCGTCCACTGGTGTTGCCAGGTCTGTGGTCTAGGTCTCAGGCATAGCTGTGGGGCCCTCATGTGCGGCCCTGGCCTGGGCACTTGCCATGGGTTTTGGTGTGGGCTGCAAGGCTGCCCCAGAGGTGGATTTGTCGGAGGCAGTTGTCTTGGCCCGGGACGTGGATGTCCTTGTGATTGGTTTCTCACTGGTATCTCCTAAATCGGTGCCTGGGGGGTAGAAGAGATGCAAGGCATCAGTGATGGTGTTACATGCAAATACCATTATATGGTGCTGTGGAGATTTTCAAATATCATGCATTCATATCTTATAGGTGTGTCACACAGGGTAGTTTGAACAGGGGCATTAGCCATGACGTCTCAATTCAGGAACGCTGCATGGCAGGTGGCATGCTATTGTATTGGGGTTTGTGTGATGTATGACATGGGAATGGTCCATGTGTATTGCCTGTCTGTTGGTAATGATATTGGCACTCAGCATGCATTGCAGTTTGGCAGGGTTTGGGCCTCCATCTGGACATGGATATGTTGATGTGTGTGTGTTGGGACATGCATTGCCTTGCCTAGACTCTATTCCAGGTCACTTGTGCTATGTCATGGTTTCCCCTACTGGGGTCTGCAGGGTCACTCACCTCCATCTCCAGATGTTGTGGCACCCGTCTCCATCTCCCCAAAGCCCTCGATGGACTCCATCTGGATGAATGTACTGCATGTCTCCTCCCAGCGCATTAGTTTTGTCAGGGAGTAGGGCCCCTGGCCTGTGGCCATGGCCTCTCTCTGATTGCTGGCCAGATGTTTCATACCCTCAGGTGGAGGTCATCCCACCTTTTCTTACAGTCTTTAACTGTCCGTGGGGTGGTGCCGACAGCAGAAACATTGCGGGCTACCTCCTCCCAAATTTTCTTTCTTCCGCTGCTGTGCCTCCCTCTTGAGGTTATGGGTGTTTATGTCCTCAGCATGGGCAGCAAGAGTGTCCGCCAACATCTTTAGTTCTTCATCAGAATAACGCTGCTTGCGCAGGCGGGGGTTAGATTTTCTGTTTGCCTTGGACATGGTGATTTGGAAGGCCCTGGTCTCTTCTGTAAAACACTGGTGGTTTGGGAGGATTGCAATGGATTCTGTTTTTAAAGATGGCCGCCGGTGCATTTCCTGTTCCGACGTGATGATGTTACTTACGGGTCTGGTATTGCGAGCCCGGTATTAGCAGGGTGTTATTACCGGGTCGTATTAAGGGGTTCCTCCGAGGCAGAGGCAGTATCAGCGGGTCCCGTGATGGCACTATTGAGGGGTTGGAGGGCCTTTAGTGGCATGCCGGTATAGCTCTTCAGTCCGCAGGCACATATACCTGCCCAGAACACCTGCAGAAAGGCAGGCTGCCGTCCAGGACTTTTACAGGGTGGCACACTTCCCCAAAGTGCTAGGTGCCATTGATTGCACCCATGTGGCTCTACGTCCTCCCAGGGCAACTGAGCACATCTATAGAAACCACAAGCACTGGCATTCCATCAACGTGCAGGTAGTATGCAATGGCAAAGGAATCCTCACCTCAGTATATGCCAACTATGCAGGGTCCACCAATGACAGTTTCATTTTCAGAATGTCACCCCTAAACTGGGACCTAAAAGCTGGGAGGCATGGCGATACATGGCTGCTTGGTGAGTATAAATGCCTCTGCACATGCATGCATGTCAGATACTGAGTAATGTCACAACCCTACTAATGATACCCATCATCACCTCCCCAGGGGACAGTGCCTACCCTCTGAGCACCCACATGATGACGCCAATTCGGAACCCCACCACACCACCCGAGGTAAGATACAACACCGCCCATATTGCAACCCGGGGCATAGTGGAGCGCACATTCGGAGTGCTCAAGTCACGCTTTCGCTCCCTTGACCGCTCTGGTTGGCAGCTGCTATACGCGCCCCCAGTAGTGTGCAGGATCATAGTGGCAGCATGTGCCCTGCACAACGTTGCAACCCGCCGGGGTCTGCCGGTGGACATGGTGTGCCCCCACATCCCCAACCATATGCACGGCCACTGCGCATTGGAGGGAAAAGGGCACGTGGTGAGGCAGCCCGTACGCAGCCGGTGGCTAATTACTTCACCTAAAATCACACCCCTGTGGAGTGCACACAGCCCTGGCACATACCAGCTGACAATCAATGATGATGACATAAGGGACAGTCAACTGTCACAACCATACCAGCCTAAGATTGGTCACCTGGAAGTGTTACATTGTGTGCATCCCTACCTACTGAAAGACAATCAATGCTGTGTCACAAAAAGACACACATTCATGCTGCATGAATGACTACCCCCTTGCAAAATACAACATGAAAATAGTGCCATGTCATCAAACCCCTCCCCATCTCAGCTACCCAACACACCATGACATGTCATGCAATGTGAAAGCAACCAAATGAATGCACAACACATGACACAAGTGTCACAAAGTGCACTGTCCCAAAAGGAAACAGGCCACAGACAATATGCTCCCAGTAATCAATAACAAACAGCACACATGAACAAATACTTACCAGCAACACAACACAGCAACACAGGATGAAACAGTGGCAAAATATGACAGTACAAAATGAAAGTAGTGCAAGTCTTACAACCTGAATAAGCCAGCACATTGACCCCTTCCAACTGCAGAGTGTTGCTGTCAGGCAAATGTGTCAGTGTACTGCATACAACATGAACTGCATCTGCAAAGAAGATGGCCTTGTGAAGACATGAAGAAGGTACCTCTGAATAAGGAGGAAGACATGGATGCACAAGCACATATCAATACACCATGCAGTGTTCAATACAACAACATTCCCCACTAGGGATGCCCACACAGTTTTGACTACAGACTGCCCACACAGCTCATGGGAGCCCAATGTCACTGTGTAAGTCACTGTCACTTGGTCACACCCTTTGCAAGCCCAGGGAAAGGGGAAGCAGGAGGGGTGTGTGTGTCATGAACCCAAGCATCTAACCCAAGGACAGGACAAGCCTGCATGTGCTCAGCTGGAATACACAGTGGATGCCCATGGGAGCCACACAAGGCAACACACTGTAAAAAAAAAAAAAAAAAATTGCTATGTGTGGACCAGGTTAGGTGGGGGAAGGCCACACAGGAGGTTTGAGGACAGGGTGCACACCAACACCCACCTGCGTGGATGTTGCGAGAAAAGAAATACCTCCATCGGCTCATGGCCTGCACGGCTACGCCAATGTGGGAAAACTGCTGTCGCTCTCTTCACCCTCTGCTGCTACATCAGGAGGTGGCGGTGCTATGGGAGACAGCCCACGTAAAGCCCTGGTATCGTCCTCCATGGCAGCAAGCATGCAGGTGTGGAAGGTCTTGTTCTGGAGGAAGATAATACGGAGATCCCCATGCAGCACCTCATGGGTTGCCTGCATTTCTGCACGCATGGCCTCGCCTGATGCCCGGATCTCCTCACGAGTTGCCTGCAGCTGAGCTGAGAGCGAACGCGTGAGCTGCTCCAGCTGCTGTCAACCTAAAATTTCGGGAAGCCTCAAGTTCACCCAGAGTCTCCCTGAGGAAATGGAGTTCTAACCTCAGGGCTTCCCTGTGACCCTGTGACTCTACAGATATGGCTTTGCGCAGAGTCTCCAGTGCCACCCGTCAGTCCCTGTTGGATGCCAACATGTCTTCCCTGTGTGATTGGCAAATGGAGTCTGTTGCCTGCTGTTGTTGCTCCATCTCCCTTTCAGGGGGGAGAATGGAAGTGGCCATCCTCTCCATTGCCTGAGCCATCATTTCAACCGATGTTCCCTGTTGTGCTGCTATACTGTACATGGAGTTTTCCCATACAGTATTGCCTGGTGGCGTACGGCCACCGCTTCGGTGGGCACCACACCTGTTTAGGGCAAGGCGATCTGCACCTTGCTGTGCTGGCATTGCCTGAATCTGCAGGACTGCATGCCCCCTCTGATCTGCTGGCCCAGGAACAGGATCAGATGTTGTGGAGTGTGACCCTGCATCCGTAACTGCCAAAGGCGGAGTTACCAACACTGACATCCCCATAGAGGGGCCTACCCCCCGTGCAGGTGGGTTGGACAGAACAGCATCCCTGCCAGAAACACTCACCTGTCACAGCACATAAGTCCCACTGTCCGATTCAGCACCTGAATCATAGAGGTATGGGGAGGTGCACCCAGAGACACCCGTGGACAGTATGGTCTGCAGGAGGATAGGGTTTTCACCCACCACCATACCACATCCTCCAATGGTGCCCGGTCGTGGCTGAGATTCCTCCGGGGTGTGCACCATCTCCTCCACCTCAACAGCATCAAGTGCGTCATCACCTGCAACAACATGAAAGACAACAAATGGAAACAGGCATGAACCCCAAAGCACACACATAGGCCTGACAAGGCAGAGATCCAGTACATGAATAACACATGTCCCACACGACCATAACCCTGGCATGCATGCACTGTCAATGATTTGGAAGGGGAGGCAAAAAGCAGACACTGGGGACTCCAAGATGGAAAATCAACACATGTGCTGCATGCTGGCTAGCACTGGCATCACATATTAGCCTGTGAGTGGCATGGGCAATCCACATACATGACACATGCCAGAACACAGATAGCACGTAGCATAGCCATGGTACATTTGACAAGTACAGCCATATGTCAGTGAATGAGTACTGTCACCATCCATTTGAGATGGACATGATGAGATGAAAAATGCAAAATAGTGTGAAAAAATATGCATGTGGAACACATCCAGTGTGCAATAATAAAGTGATGGCAGGCAGATGGATACATCAATGCTTGGTCACTTCAACATGACAGGAAACAACAATCATATTCCACATTCAAACAGGCCCCAAAAATTAATGTGAGCAGGCCTTTACTCATTCAGCCTGAATGGTCAAATCATTCCCATAACAAGGTAATAAATGTGGGCCAATGTGGGTTGTAATCTATGACAGAAGCATGTCACATATGTGGCATTAGGGCAGAAAAATGCATGCAAAAATGGGAGGATTGAAACAATCAGGCTGAATGAACACTGAAAAATTAGAAGAATGTTGTTGCAAGATGACAGTTCAAGGGCAACTGCAGTAATGTGGTGCTAATTGGCTACTGTTGTCAGAAGGGATACTGTCATATGCAAAACCAAGGCCGGTGAATGGTTTGGAGGAAGCACATGGGTGACCCATACCACTCAGGGGTACACACCCTCACCTGGCACTCAATCATTGCACAACACTCAAGAAACATACACATGGATTACACACGCTTGCATGGGCACTCACCGGACAATGCCTCATAATCTGGTAGGTCTCCCACGCCTTGTATCTGTTCCTCTGTGATGAAGGTTCCAGCAACAGACTCATGTTCAGTGAGTTGGTCGTCCTCTGGTGGAGACCCACCGCCAGTCACCAGAGTAGAGGTCTGATTGGAAGCCAGCTTGTTCTTTGCTCTGCATTTCAGGTTATTCCACTGCTTCTAGCAATCATCAGCTGTGAGCCTAACAAATCCAAGTGCACTAATGTGGTCCGCGATGTTCTGCCAGTGGGCCCTACTTTGAGCAGTTGTAGTCTTACTGCCTGCAATCACCAACATTTCGTGGCTATGTGCCGACAAATAGGCCACAAGTGCATCAAGCTCAGCGTCATTGAAGCTAGGCTTCCTTGACGTGCTGGAGTGTGTATCCGTGTCTGGGGTCTCAGCCTGTAGTGCAAGAGCACCATTCTTCTTCTTCTTGTAAGGTGGTGCGGATCCTGAGTGGCTTACGCCGCTCTGGTCAGTAGGGGCAGAAGCGCAGGTCGACTGGGTACTAGAAGCATGTAAAGGCACAATGACCATAGGTCTTGGTGCAGGCATTGGCTGCAGGGTGTTGTCAGTAGGGCCAACGTTGGTGTGATGGACCTGGACCGACACTGCCCCGGCTGGGAGACTCAGAGCTGGGGTGGATTGAGCTGCAGCTGCCCCTGCAGCCTCCCCACCCTGCCTACTTGTGGCAGCAGATGACATTGCTGCCCCAGATCCACGTAGCCTGGTGACAGCAACTTGCACCGCCACACGTGGATTAGACTTGCTGACCTGGAAGTCAGCCTGGGAGTCATCCTGTGTCGGTTCAGGTGACAAAATGGGCCGGTCCAACAAGTGCTGAGCTGGGATGGTGTCAGCTACGAATCCCACAACCATTGGGGGGGCATAGGTGTCCCCGATTGGTCCTCCACACATGGGGCTCTAGGGGCACCCTGCAAATCCTAGCCACGTCCCCTACCACACCCGCCATGCTCACCTTTTGGAGGTCGGCCACCTTTGCCTCCCTTACTGCTTGGTCGCCTCCCAACCATGGCACTGATGTTGTTGTGCATATGGGAGTTGCAGTAAACAATTGTCCTGGGCAATTGGGGTGAAAGGGGTAGGGTACTAGATGGAATTTGTACCCTAGTGCTCTAGCAAGGCTGCATGTGACCCCTGGTGGAAGATGACAGGTCACGCAATGGACAGGCACCCCAAAAACAAAAGGACACGTGCATGCAACCCCTGGTAGACCACGTGCGTGGAAAAATGACCCTGCACTACGCTGTGGCACCCAGAAACACAAAAATAAGCATATGCGTGTTACACGCAGCCTGGGGTACGCAACACACGGGGGCAACCACAGTGAGAAAATACGTGCGCGACTCACCGTCTGCCTTGAAAAAGAACGTGAAAAAGACGCGCAAAGGAGTATGAACTGTAAACGTTGTGAAGTAATCGCGTGTGAACCGACAAGAAGTACAAGAAACACCCGCTCGCTCTCCACAAAAAGCACGTATAAGAAAATAGCGTGATACTCGTACCTTTTAAGCCAGCACACACGTGCAACATCACTTACGCGCTTACACACTAAGGCCCTTTCCTCCAATAGCATGGTGACGTGCAGTTTCCTCATGTGCTGAATCACAATGCACCCGTGTTGTGGGGAATGCCCGCGCACGTAAGGTCACTTACGCACTTACGCTCTAAGGGCCTTTCCTTGGATTTCACGCTGACGTGATGTGGGAGGATGCAGTGGTTGCCATCAACGCGAAGGGGGTGGCAACCCGTGACATCAAGCACGTCCGGAAGCGCTGGGAGGACCTCCTTCGGAGGCAGACCAGTCTGGAGTTGAACGGTAAGTGGCCAAGCATTGCTGTGTGAGACAGGGCATGTTGCAGTTTGCTGGTAGTCTGATACTTGCCTGTATGTGTGACATAGGCCATGTATGGATGTGTGTGTGCAGGGACATCATGGTCATGCATGTGAGATCAGTAATGTGTGAACCACATGGAAGGTGCATGTGTTCCAATGCAACATGGGGAGCTGTATGCGGAATGCACACATGAATGCATGCCAGTCTCTGTTCTTGGGCATGGAGGGGTGGTGATGGATGGGTGCTGCTCTCATGTAAATGTATGGTGCACATGTGTGTGTGTCTCAGAAGTGTGTGTGTGTGACTTTGAAACGCCATGGATGCATGGCACATGTCCATGATGATGTGTAGATTCACTCATGCAGTGCGGTCACCGTTGTATTCTCTGTGTCTATCCACTGTGTCTGTGGTGTACAAGCCATGATGCATGACCCTCCGGTGATGTGTATGCATGGGATCAGTGTGAGCCATGATGCATGTGAGTTTGAAGGCAACATTTTGGTTAAAAAAGGCCCTTGTACATGGATGCTGATGTTGATTGGGGGCTGGGTGAGCCCCCACAAGGGCTTGCAATGGCGGGAGACGGTGTGGAGACATCCAGGTGGGTGGTCTCCACAGAGGAGGAGGAGCCCGCTACTGAGCCGCACCTGGGGCCTGGTGGGGGTAGTACCACTGTGCAAGTGGTGCAGTCCAGGGCCAGGATCAGGAGGCAGCGCAGGTCACCGTGGAGGGTCCTGTGCATGCCGCTGTCCTTGACCCTGTGACTGCACCACCATGCACCAGCAGGGATGACCCGTCCAAGGCCCATCCGCAGCTAGGGGGGAGTGCCACGTCATCTGTCTCTCCACTACCTGCGGATGAGGGGTCCCACAACCATATGGGCTCCGTCCTGGTTGGTGTCGCGTTGCACATGCGTGACATTCGTGATGATGTGCGTGCTTCCTGGGCAGAGCACGCACGCCATGATGAACAGCAGCGTCGCGACATGGCACTGCTGGGAGGGGCCCTAGTCGGTGGGTTCCTACATGTGTCATGCAGTCTGGCAGACCTCTCCTCCTCTGTGGAGACTATGCACCAGTCATTCTCCCTGCGTCTTCCGGCCCAGATTCCACCAGGGCCCCCTGTGGACCTGGCCCGACCAACACAGCCAGCTTGGTGGAGATGCCATCCCTGCCACAGTAGGAAGTCGGCCGTCCAGCAGGAGTGGACACCACAACAACTGGAGACCAGCTGATGGAGGATGTGCAGGCATCATCGGACAGGGCACATGGACAGCAGCAGCAGGCTCTAGGTGGGAGCAATGATGGCTTGAGGCCATCGACATCAGAGGGGCAGGCATCGGCCAGAGGGCAGGAGGACCCTGGAATGGGTGTGTCTTCCGTGTGGCTGCGGTTGGGCCGGCGTATAGATGCGGAGCGGCGGCAGGCAGAAGAGGCACGGCTCACAATGGTCAGGGCTGAGAACTCCATGTGGAGGGCACTGAGGCGGGCCGAGTGCCTCGAGGCCATTCGCAGGGAGTTGTAGTCCAACATGCCATTGTCCCTGTGAACCCTCGGGGCCATGGAAGAGGACCGCCTCCAGGACATCGAGCAGGAGTTCGATGATGCCCTGGCCTGGGAAATAGGAAAGTGAGCCGTCGGACTAACCCGCCGCCATTGTATATAGTTGGTAGTTTTAGGTTTCCTTTATCTTTTTCATTCATTTGGGGCGCTTGGACTATGCCCCACCTTTTTGTATATAGTTCTTATTAAGTCGTTTTTTGGCTAGGATTCATTTCATTCGTTGGGCTCATGGAGCCTGGATTACTTCTTTGTACATAGTTGAACAGTGGATTTTTCTATTCTTTCTTTTCTCACCATGCAGCATTGGATTTTGCTGTTTCCGTTTCCTTTGGATTTGATTTGGTGGCCGGAGACTTTGGACACATTTTCATTTCGATTTATTTGGATTCAGACTTCATGTTTTTCTTTTTGTGTTTTGGACATGCTGTAGTTAATCTCTTTTTAAAACATTTTTTGTTATGTTTTCATTTGATTACATTCTTTTTGTGTTCAATACATTTTGGTTTATTACTTTGATGTGTGCTATTCTCTCATTGGTTTCATGCATGTCACGGTGTAGGTTTGGGAGGCCATGAGGCCCATGATTGTGGATCATGATGACGTGTTGGGGGGACATGAGTCGGGGCCTGCTGGCAGGTGCCCCTCACTGCTGGGTGGGTGGGGTTGTTGGGGGACATGAGTCGGGGCCTGCTGGCAGGTGCCCCTCACTGCTGGATGTGTGGGGGTGCTGGGAGACATGAGTCAGGGCCTGAGCCTCACTGCTGGGTGGGTGGTGGTGCTGGGGGACATGAGTTGGTGCCTGCTGGCAGGTGCCCCTCACTGCTGGGTGGGTGGGGGTGCTGGGGGACATGAGTCGGGGTCTGCTGGCAGGTTCCCCTCACTGCTGGGTGGGTGGGGGTGCTGGGGGACATGAGTCAGGGCCTGCTGGCAGGTGCCCCTCACTGCTGGGTGGGTGGGGGTGTTGTGGTACATGAGTCGGGGCCTGCTGGCAGGTGCCCCTCACTGCTGGGTGGGTGGGGGTGCTGAGGGACATGAGTCAAGGCCTGAGCCTCACTGCTGGGTGGGTGTTAGTGCTGGGGAACATGAGTTGGGGGCTGCTGGCAGGTGCCCCTCACTGCTGGGTGGGTGGGGGTGCTGCGGGACATGAGTCGGGGCCTGCTGGCAGGTTCCCCTCACTGCTGGGTGGGTGGGGGTGCTGGGGGACATGAGTCGGGGCCTGCTGGCAGGTGCCCCTTACTGCTGGGTGGGTGGGGGTGCTGGGGGACATGAGTCGGGGCCTGCTGGCAGGTGCCCCTCACTGCTGGGTGGGTGGGGGCGCTGGGGGACATGAGTCAGGGCCTGAGCCTCACTGCTGGGTGGGTAGGGGTGCTGGGGGACATGAGTCAGGGCCTGGTGGCAGGTGCCCCTCACTGCTGGGTGGGTGGGGGTGCTGGGGGACATGAGTCAGGACCTGAGCCTCACTGCTGTGTGGGTGGTGGTGCTGGAGGACATGAGTCAGGGGCCTGCTGGCAGGTACCCCTCACTGCTGGGTGGGTGGGGGTGTTGGGGTACATGAGTCGGGGCCTGCTGGCAGGTGCCCCTCACTGCTGGGTGGGTGGGGGTGCTGGGGGACATGAGTCAGGGCCTGAGCCTCACTGCTGGGTGGGTGGTAGTGCTAGGGAACATGAGTTGGGGCCTGCTGGCAGGTGCCCCTCACTGCTGGGTGGGTGGAGGTGCTGCGGGACATGAGTTGGGGCCTGCTGGCAGGTTCCCCTCACTGCTGGGTGGGTGGGGGTGCTCGGGGACATGAGTCGGGGCCTGCTGGCAGGTGCCCCTTACTGCTGGATGGGTGGGGGTGCTGGGGGACATGAGTCGGGGCCTGCTGGCAGGTTCCCCTCACTGCTGGGTGGGTGGGGGTGCTGGGGGATATGAGTCAGGGCCTGAGCCTCACTGCTGGGTGGGTGGGGGTGCTGGGGGACATGAGTCAGGGCCTGCTGGCAGGTGCCCCTCACTGCTGGGTGGGTGGGGGTGCTGGGGGACATGAGTCAGGACCTGAGCCTCACTGCTGGGTGGGTGGTGGTGCTGGGGGACATGAGTCGGTGCCTGCTGGCAGGTGCCCCTCACTGCTGGGTGGGTGGGGGTGCTGGGGGACATGAGTCAGGGCCTGCTGGCAGGTGCCCCTCACTGCTGGGTGGGTGGGGGTGCTGGGGGACATGAGTCAGGGCCTGAGCCTCACTGCTGGGTGGATGGGGGTGCTGGGGGACATGAGTCGGGGCCTGCTGGCAGGTGCCCCTCACTGCTGGGTGGGTGGGGGTGCTGGGGGACATGCGTTGGGGCCTGCTGGCAGGTGCCTCTCACTGCTGGGTGGCCGGGGGTGCTGGGGGACATGAGTCAGGGCCTGCTGGCAGGTGCCCCTCACTGTTGGGTGGCTAGGGGTGCTGGGGGACATGAGTCAGGGCCTGAGCCTCAATGCTGGGTGGGTGGGGGTGCTGGGGGACATGGGTCGGGGCCTGCTGGCAGGTTCCCCTCACTGCTGGGTGGGTGGTGGTGCTGGGGGACATGTGTTGGGGCCTGCTGGCAGGTGCCTCTCACTGCTGGGTGGCCGGGGGTGCTGGGGGACATGAGTCAGGGCCTGCTGGCAGGTGCCCCTCACTGTTGGGTGGGTGGGGGTGCTGGGGGACATGAGTCAGAGCCTGAGCCTCAAGGCTGGGTGGGTGGGGGTGCTGGGGGACATGAGTCAGGGCCTGCTGACAGGTGTCCCTCACTGCTGGGTGGGTGGGGGTGCTGGGGAACATGAGTCAGGGCCTGTGCCTCACTGCTGGATTGGTGGGGATGCTGGGGGACATGAATCGGGGCCTGCTGGCAGGTGCCCCTCACTGCTGGGTGGGTGTGGGGGACATGAGTTGGGGCCTGCCGGCAGATGCCCGTCAATGCTTGGGTGTGGGGGTGCTGAGGGACATGAGTTGGTGATCACTAATGCAAGGTGACATGTGGGCTGGGTGGGGGGCATGCCAATTGTGGATGGACTGCCTGCGGAACATGACCAGGGGTGCATGGTAGTCCCCTGTGGTGTGGGCTGCCTGCAGGGGCCGTGGAGGGGGTCGAGGGCACACCTGGGAGGACCCACACTTCCAATTCACGTGTGGGACTCCCCGCGCACCCCACTGGATACACGTACCCCGCTCTGACAGCGAAATCGCATGTGAAATTTCCTGCAAACCCCAGTAATACACGTACCCCGCTCGCACAGCGCCAATCGTGTACGGAACTCTACTCGAACCCCAGTAATACACGTCCCCCACTCGCACAGAGCCAATCGTGTGTGATTCTCCCCGCGAACCCCAGTAATACACGTACCCCGCTCGCACAAGGCCAATCGCGTGCGGAACTCCACGCGAACCCCAGTAATACATGTACCCCGCTCGCACAGGGCCAATCGCGTGTGATTCTCCCCGTGAACCCCAGTAATACACGTACCCCGCTCGCACAGGGCCAATTGCGTGTGGAACTCCCCGCAAACTCCTTTAATACACGTACCCTACTCACACTGGGCCAATCGCATGTGGAACTCCCCACAAACCCCAGTAATATATGTACCCCGCTCGCACAGGGCCAATCGCGTGTGATTATCCATTCAAACCCCAGTAATACATGTACCCCGCTCGCACAGGGCCAATCAGGTGTGGAACTCCCTGCGAACACCAGTAATACACGTACCCCGCTCGCACAGGGCCAATCGCGTGTGAAACTCCACGCGAACCCCAGTAACACATGTACCTCGCTCGCACAGGGCCAATCGCGTGTGGAACTCCCTGCGAACCCCTGTAATACACGTACCCCACTTGCACAGTACCAATCGTGTGCGGAACTTTACGCGAACCCCTGTAATACATGTACCCTGCTCCACAAGGCCAATCGCATGTGGAACTCCACGTGAACCCCAGTAATCCACGTACCCCTCTCCACAGGGCCAATCGCGTGTGGAACTCCACGCGAACCCCAGTAATACACGTACCCCGCTCGCACAGGGCCAATTGCGTGTGATTCTCCCCGTGCAGGGGTGTACGTCTATTCGGAGGGGTGCGCGGGGAGTTTTACAGGCGTTTTTGTGGTTGGGGGCCTGTATGCTGGTCCACTGGCCTATGCGCCATGGACGGGATTTGTGCACCAGCCGTGTGCACCACTTGTGTGCTGAATTCTATGAATTACCCCCTGAATCTGTGTCTTACACCTGCACAGCCTGAATACCTCTCCCCACTAGTTTGGTAAATTTTCGTTCACACTGGGTATGTCATCCTAGAATTCAACATAATTTGCACAGTCATGCACATGATCAGCTTCTTCTACTGGTTCAGCTACAAACATGGCTGCGTTCACTATTTTACATCTTACAATTTTAATCGTTGGACTGGAAATCAGTAATTTGTAAGCAGAAGCTCTTTGGGATGTAAATGTTTAGGTTTCTCTAAAATGGTAAATAAGGCATGCTCCATGTAAAGAATAATAGAATAGCCCATGACAATACTTTTAGATTTCTCGATTGCAAATGCGACAGCCCCCAAAGATTGTGCACATGGGACATGTCCTCTCATAACTGGATCTAAAATCATGCTGTAATATGCCAAAGGTTTTACCCCAATGTTGTCCTTTGAGTAAACACCGCTGTCATGACTGCCCCATTTGTGTGCAAGAATAAATACAATTCCTCGTCATAGTTGGGAATCCCTATAACTGGAGCTGTACTAATTGCTCTTTTCAACTACTCAAATCCTTCATCTATTTCTTCAGTCCATTCTATCTTTTTGTTACCAACTTGTGCCTTCTTTAATGCTTGCAAAAGTGGTTTAGTATATGTGCTGTAAGCAAACGCCCAGGCTCTGCAGTAATTGCACAAGCCCAGAAACTGCTGCATCTGTCTCACTGTGTTTGGTTTCAGTGTTTTCATAATTGCCTCAGCCCTTTTTGGGTGTCACTTTCTTCCCCTCATGTGAAATTAACTGACCTATGCACAACGCCTCTTCCTGGCAATACTGTAATTTCTCCTTGTCCACCTTACATATGTGTATGCTAAAATAGCCATTAATGGGACAGAGTCTTGCCTATACTCATCCTCTGTTGTACTGCAAATAAATATGTCATCTACGTACCGTATCACAGCACTCTTAAAATGAATATTGCCTAGATCCATCTGTAGGACACTCTTAAATATTGAAGGGGACTCACAGTACCTTTGAGGAAGATGAGTATGTTTTAGACTGTTTTGTCTAAACATAATGGAAATCAGGTCTTCTGATTCCTTATGCAACGTGATTGAGATTTTTCAAATCGAACACCGCAAACTACTGAGCTTCTACTGGGATGTTGCACAATATTGCTGCAGGATTAGGATCTAAAGGAAACTCTGCTTCTACAATCTGATTAAGAGGCCTGTTAGGGAGAATTTTCCAGAATCGCTAATTTGCCTTACCTACTTAGTCCCTCAGTAGCTTTGCTGGATTTCTATGATTTTTTTGTTTTACCTGGTAAGAGTGTGAGCCTTTTTTCCCACTCTTACATGTGTTTTGCTGTTTGTTTTACATTTTTGTGATCATAGACTGTGGAACCTCACCTACTCCATAGGCATCATCTTGTTTACTGTGTGTCAAACAGCACCTTTAGTGCAGTGACACAGGCTTTTCTTTTTCAGCCTTCCCACTTTAAACTCCATTTTCTGGGACTAACTACTGTCTCCCAGAACATGTAAAGTTGCCATTGACTTTATTAGTCTCTTTAAATTCACAGACCCAGTATAAATGATCTTCCATAGAGTACTGGAAAGGGTTATTGTTATCCCTTTTTGTCTGTCTCTCATGGAACATTTTTTCGTTCCCCTTTCTTTAAGATTTGGCTGGTGGAAGTGGTGTCTACCATATTTTTCCTACCGCAGTCTATGAAAATAGCCTTGGTACTGTTTTAGGCTATGTTAGTAGCCTCAAACCTTAATCCGCTGGACCCCATGTACGTTTATTTGGTTCCGACTGGGTTTATTCACCATTTCTTTTTGTAAAGGTCTTTCTCGTGATTTACTCTGCGTGCCATACCAGGTTTGATTCCTTTGTTCACTGTCCTTTGGTGGGCTTCTGCACAGAAGCCGTCCTCAGGCGCCTGAGAGTCTAGGTAGATAGGATGTGAGGGAGGGGTTTAAGGCCCCTTGCACAGGCTCTCCTTGGAGACTCAAGTCACACTCTTGTTTGATTGGCTGGGTGACTGTCCTGTCAGGACAGCCACTCTGTTGTGTGATTGACAGCCAGGCTGTGTGAAAGGAGGACAATTGCATAAAAAGCAGGTCTCTGGGACTTGGAAGGCAGAGTCGCCACTGGATCGAGAGATCCAAAGAGAAGCTGAAGGAAGAGGAATGCTGCAACTACTGAAACTCCCGGTGAAGCCCTGCTGTGGGTCCGAATCTCCTAAACTTCGACGACAGAGAAGATCTGCAAGGAATCTTCTTCCCTTCAGCTGGTGGGACCAAACAGTTTGCCATACAACAAGCAAGGCCTCCCTCCCCTGGTCGAATTTGCTGTGCACTGCTGCAGTGAACCGGATAGCCAGGAGACCGGACCCCTTTTGGGTTTTAAGGAGCGTACTTTTTATTTGTTGCTTTGCTCTGCTGCTGGATTCTTCCCTGGGCAGTGCAGGAACGTCCAGTCTTCCTCCTTCATGTCAGTCCGACGGTCGCTTCAGGAACCGTGAGCCTGCAGGATCTGCCAGGAACTTCGGCCTCAGCTACAGCATTCTTCAAGTTCTAAGGTACTGTTCAAACCCGGTTGTTCGTTTCGTCTGACCAGGGTGAAAGTGTTTTAAATCTTTCACCAATCCGATGGCTTGTCCTTCTCTACTCTTTTAAGTAACTTTTCTTCTGACCAACTTTGTTTCCAACTCCTGGCAAAGATTTAACCGCAAACTACTCTGAACTGTGTGATCCTCTGCAAAGACTCTGAACCATTAACATTGACCCAGGACTATTGATTTGAATCCCCGTTGTAGTAAGCCTTTTCTAGATTGCTTTGCCTACTTACTTGTTGGTGCTGCTTGATGTTGTATAACCTTGTCTTTCCCTCTCTTTTTAAATTACTGGAGTGCCATTTTACTCACACTTCATTTGGAGCTTAACTTGTCCAGAATTGTTTGGGTGTTGTGTAGTATATTAATATTGTGATTGTCTTCTGCTTTACAATAGTGAATTGTTTTACAACTTATGGTCTAAATAAATGTATATTCTTTTACTCAGAAACCTTGAGCCAGTGTTTGTTTGAACCATAGCAATTGCTGTCCTTTGTGTAACTGATACTGCTCACTTTACTCTTGAGATAAGTCTGGCTACTCAGCCATCGCTACCACTTTACTGTGTAGTACACGCTTGCACCAAAGGTAAAAGTGTACTTGCACTTGTAGTCTTAATTGCGTGTGATGTTCCCAAAGGGTACTGCATATGATTCTGCCTAACGATGCCTAAGGTCCCGGATGAATCTTTTTATCTGATACACCACAGTATTGCACAATGACTCAGATGGCACTAGGATACCTTAATTCATTAGTGCTGAGATCGTCTGGAAGATACCTTCTCGGGAAGATGGGGCACTGTTTCACTCAGGGTAAAATTTCTCCTGGTTTAAGCTTTATTTTAACCTTCCCTGTCCCCTTCAATAGACCTACATAACAGGGGCTTGTGGTCCACAGGACACATGGCACCTTTTCTAGATCATCCTGAAAAATGTCTGGTTCTTGCCGCATTATCGCCATTCGCAGTGGGATGTCTCTCTTCTCGATCCTTATCCAATGTGTAATGCTCATAAAGAACATCACTTCATCATCGGTACGTTCTTTGATGAACATGTCTTCATCAGTTATGGCAGTCAGTCTGTACCCCTCTTCAAGTGCTATTACTGTTCTCCAGGATCTACCTTCGTCATCTACCCCATCAAACATTGCTATCTCGCTTTATACTATAGCTGCTTCAAACTCTATAGGAATAGTCTGTCCACCTTCTGCATCCATAGATATTTTTGGTCTAAATAAAAACTCATCAGGTATTCTCACAATCTTCCCTACCAACCCAGGTAGCCACAGAAACAAAGTAATTACTCCATATAGAAAGATGTCCAGATATACCGGGACGCCTCGCAGTGCCACTTCCCTGTGAACGCCAATATGAAATATCCCACTTTTAAATAGTGTATTCCTGGAGTGGAGCACATTATACCTTGATCAGCAAATGAAATTGTCATGTTAACCTCTCTTTCTAAAATGTTAACTGGTGTCTGTTGTGAACATAACAAAAGAACGGACATGTCACTTTTCCCTATCAAGACCGGCAATTTATCAGTTAAAGGAACTAAATTCGTAGCTCCAGAGAACACTTGAGCATTCATGGCAATACCTGACAATGGGTATTTTCCCTCCCATATAAACAAACAAGTTGCCCCAGTGTCTACAAGAAAAGAAAAGTATTTTCCCCCTATCGTCACATCAACCCTTGGTTCTGCTCGGGGGTCTGATGTCACAGATAGTACTGAACACATCAAGTCACCCTGTGAGCTGTCCTAATGAGGGTATAAGCTCATCCTCATCCCTGTGAAAGCATTTCCTCCTACCACAGTGACGCCTCCTATTCTGTGCATCAATAATTGCCCTGTGTTTGCATATTGTTGTATTTACATAGTTTCTTGTTTCAACTGCCCTTGCGGTGGGTGCAATTGCACTTGTCCAGGCTGGAGTACCAGCTGTACTTGTGGCACCTGTGCCTGATAGGATGTGTGATCCTGAGAAAAGTCCTCTCTTGTTTGTGTACTGTATGGCAGTGGGTAAGCTGCCCCTCCTCTTGAAAACTGGCCATTTTGTACAGTCCCTTGGCTCTTGCACATGCATACAATATTCCATGCTATTACACAATTACAATGCACTGGGGGTGGCCTTCTGGCAAACGCTTCTTGGTTATATCCTCCCTGCACATTATGAGTGTTTCAAAATCCACCTTGGCTGATCTGAAATATGTCTCCTCTTCCCTTAAAATGCATACCTTGGCCTTGTGGCACAAACCCACATCTGCCTTGATCCATCGGGTGTGAATTATTCACCTGCAATGAACCTGAACCTATTCCTTCCTGCATTCCCAGTCCTTCTCCACTTGTCAATACCATCTGTTATATGACACATTTTGACAGTTTGGATTCCTCCATTTTCCTCCATTTTTCTATTTTCATCCTTCTTTTTGCTCTTCTCTTGTAATAACCGACAATGATGTACGATAGTCAACTGTATTTCAGCCCATTGCTTTGCTTCCGTCCCCACTTGTTTTTCTTCTGTCTTTGCACTCGTTCTGGTAACCCCTGACATAGAATTTGATAAAATAGTGCCACTGTCTTTTGCCATGGCTCACGAGTTTCAAGCTGCCATTTCTCCTGAATATCTTGAATATAAGCAATAGGGACTTCATCCTCCTTCATTTTTTGTGTCATAATTGCACCCATATCTGACGTTTCAGGATACTGTGCCCTGAGAGACATCCAAACATCTGTCTACAATTTTTAAATTGCACTCCATCATGTGCTGTGTTTTGTGCAGTCACACTTGAGTACCCTGTTCTCCTCCACATGTCATCAACCCTCTCCCCAAGAATGGCTGCGAGTAGACCTTTCATGTCTTCTATGGCCAGCTTGTTTTCTCCTGTCATTTGCTCTAATTCATATATACATTTCCCAGCCTGTAAAAATAAGGAGCTTGCATTTTAAGTTATCCTTATCCATCTGTGGCCATGGAATGTATTGCAGTCTCGCTCCCCCCTTCTCTAATAAGGGGAACTGTGTGAACCCCATCCCATAGTTGGTTCCCAGTATTAGTTTATCTATTGCAGGGGTGATCATCCCTATCGGCCTCCTTACTGGAAGCGACCTTGAACTGTTTACATATGGTGGAGACACTCCCTTCTCACTATATGATCATCTTCTGGGAAGATAAGGATTTGCTATGGGGTCTAGTGTTCTTTCTTTAGGATGTTCCAGATCTGACCATCATACTTCTGTATGCATCTGTTGGCTTCCCAGGCGGGTGCATACACCTACTCCTTCTGCTTCATGACCTGACTCTCTTTCCTCATCTGGGATTTCTAGACCCCAACTAGTGTGACTGTCATATGTCATGCCTCTATTTAGATGGAATCTACTCAAAGACAATGCTCGGCGTTCATCACTAAACATGTTTTCTTCCTCAATTCTTGGTTGAGGTACCAGGGATCGATTACTGCTTCCTCGAGTTCCATACTTGCTATCTCATCTCAGTTGCTGATAGACCTTATCCATCCTTTCTCCAATGCCATCCGCATCATATTTTTCTTCTTCTAGCACTACGCTGGGTGTTCCTGGCGTTATCTCCTTTATCAGGAGAATCTCTCTTACCTTATCCCATCGTATTTCTGCGCTCTGCCTCATTTGTTCAGTAAGGATGAGACTGGCATCCAGAGCTTGATGCCTCCTATTCTTTTCTATTTCTTCATCCAATTCCTTTTGTTTTCTTGCATCTCTTCTAGCTTTTTCTTCTTCTTGCCTTTGTTCATCCCATCTTTCTTCTTGACTTCATTCTTCTTCTTCTCTTCTTCTCTGTAACCTTCTGCCTTTCACTCTTTGTGCTTCTTCCTCCTCTCTCTTTATTTCCTTCCTGTCCCTTTCCTCAATCGCTCTTTTTCTATTGTCATGCTTTCTTTGTTCTTCTGCCCACTTTTCATCTTTTTCTTATTACTCCCTTTATATCTGTTCCTGTCAATCCCTGCTTGTCCTTCCCTGCTCCTCCTCCCACAATCTCTTTTCTTGTTCAATGTGCTTCTTTTCTTGCTCGTCCTTATCTTCTCTCTGCCTAACTTCCTCAATGCTTTTCCCATCTAACTTGAGTAGTATCTGTCCTCCCATCCATTTGTTCTGTACAAGCGTTACCTCATCAGCCCGGTCCTTTTCTCTCTTCCATCGCTTAATTTCTCGATCTATGTCTGTCAATAAATTTGACCTGTCACCTCTTTCTTCCTTTTCTCATATAAACGTACCAGTGTCTTCCTTTCTTTTACTCTCTTCTGGACTGTCATCACTACTGTAAGTGGGGGGTTCATATGTCGGGTTACTATATCCCACCACTACCTTCAACTCGTTCAAAGGATAGACTCCTATCTCTTCTTTATGTACACTTTTAATTTCAGACAAGGTAAGAGAAGTTGAGGGCTCAATGCCTCTCCTTATGCTGATTAAGCATCCACTCCTCCGGTGGCTGGTACTCTTTTTCCTCTTGGTACATCTTCCAAAGTTCTAAAATTACCAGTCTTTTCTCTATTGTCTTTCCTGTGTACGCAGTGTGCACATATGTGGTGATGTGTTGCAATACCGTTTTTGACAATAATCCCCCTTGTGGCCATGGCATGAACATTTTATCCGCTGTGCCCTTTACCCATTCGGCACTATACTGTTTGAGCTTGGGCACTTGTTTTGGCAGTGTTTTACAAAGATGCATGGGAGGAGTGGCCTCCATAAAGACAAGTCTCAATTGGCTGTCAATACTTACCAGATCATTGAAATAGAACTTTTAATTCAACTCCAATTACCACCTTTCATTTTTTTTAAAACAACAAATATGAGCAAGCACCACCAATCGCTGATCAATCCTCTTTTATTTCAATGACAAATCTATCTATATTTTGATTGGTGCCAATCATTTATTACACCTTAACTTGAAACACTGTTGCTTCCAACGTTTTGTAGTTCTATTACTTCTTGAAGGATAGTGCAGTTTGTTGATGCCCGAAAGGGTCCTGGGCTGTTCACACTGACTAAGCAGAATATCAAGCCTACCTGGACGTTAATATCAGCCCGGAACTACAGAGGATAAACTAACCTGCCTATTCACTATGGCCTATATAGGACTGAATAGCCCAGGATCCTTCTGGGCTTCAACAAAATACACTAGCCTTGAAAAGGACCCTAGGGGTCAAAACACATGTCGGCTGAACACACAAGACTACATATCTGCTTCATAATAATAAAAACCAAGTGGTTTTCACCCAATCAATTGTGTGGATATTCATCCTTCCTAAAGAAGGGCAAGGCATCCGGGACCCTGCCTATTACTTTTTAAAACATCAGTTCACCCATTTAGCTTCTTTTTCATACTCCTTCAGGGTTTTCCTCCTGTAAGTGGTCATCAAGTTGACGGTACATTTGGTAGGGTCTCAAAGGATATCTTCTTTCAAACACTCACTGTGGTATTGGTATTATGGCTGGTGTTAGGCACAGCATGACCTAATGTCTCCAATACATGGGAGGTATGGGGACAGAATCACCTGCAAATGTACACAGTTGCCCCTCTGCACTGGTAAGATGCATGTTAACTTACTCTTCCCAAATTCCTATGACCATGCCAACCTCGGGATTCTGTTAAGTGGCATCAGCAGTGAAAGTTACTCCAGCTTCCAGAAGCAAGCACAGTGAGAGCAGGTCACATGGCCTAACTGTTTTCACTATCTGGTGACAATCCACTCTGACCACCCCCCCCTTGGGCTTCACATAATGGACACGAGTGGTGTACGCCTCCAGCAGCAGCAGACGTGCTGAAAGCAGGTCATGTGACCACTCTCTTTCCATCACCTGCCCACTACATACTTCTGAGCTTGCTGACCTCAAGCTTCATGTAAGGGAAAGCAGTGGTTTAAGCCAATCCAGTCACCAGCTGCAGACATTTTGAGAACAGGACATGTGACATTACTCTTACCGCCTTCTGCCTGCCATGAAATCATCACCACACAACCCTCAGGCTTTACTTAAGAGACACAAGTGCAGTAAACTGATGCAGACTCCAGCAGTAGACACAGTGAGAGCAGGGCATGTGATGTCACTCTTCCCACCTACTGCTCACCATCCAATGCTGAGCATGCCCACCTCCTGCTTCAATAAATGTACACCAGCAAAGAAACCTGATCCAGCCTCCAGCAGCAGACGTGGTAGTAGTAGGTCACATAACCTTACCTTTCCCACTTTATGTCAGCAATCCACTGCTGGCCATGTCTACCTCAAGTTTTGCTTGAGGGACATCAGTGGAATATATGATCTAGCCTCCATTAGCAGACATAATGAGAGCAGGTCAAATGATCAGCTCTTCCTACCTCCAGATAATATCCATTACTGATCACACCCACACCAAGTGTCACTTAAGTGAAACCAGCAGCATGAGCATATCCAGTCGGTCTCAAGCAGCAGAAAAGGGCAACATCAGGTCACTTGACCTTGCTCTTCCTGCCTTTTGCCCTCAAAAACATTGCTGAAAATGCCCACATCAGCTATTACGTAATGGACACCAGTGACATATCTGATGCAGCCTCCATCAGAAAATCAAGTCAGTCCAGCCAGTCCAGGTCACATGACCTCACTCTTCCCACCTTCAGGTGCCATCACTACTGATCACACCCACATTAATTGTCACTTAAGGAACACTGGCAGTGTAAGCTGATTCACCTTCCTACAGCATAAACAGTGAAATCAGGTGACATAACCTCACTAATTCAATCTTCTGTACATCATCCACTGCTGACCACACCCACCTTAACATTCACTTAAGGAACACCAACCATGTATCCTAATCTAGAATCCATCAGCTGATGTGGTGAGAGAAGATCATACAACATTGATATGTCCACCTTCTGCTGCCCTCCGCTGCTGACCAAGTTCTCTGCAAGCTTCACAGCAGAGATGTAAAATGATGATCCAGCCTCTAGCAGGCCATGTGATCTTGTTCTTCCTGAGTTTTGCCCACCATCCATTGCTGACCATGTCCACCTCGGGTTTCACTTAAGGAACATGAGCAGTGTAATGCAATCAAGCCTCCAGCAGCAGATGCTGTGAGGGCAGGCCAGGTTACCTTGCTCTTCTGCCTTCTTCCATCACCTACTATTGATCACTTACACCCTGGGCTTCACTTAAGGAACACCAGCAGTGTAATGCAATCCATCGACCAGCAGCAGGTGCTGTGAGAAGGGGCCAGATGACCTTGCTCTTCCTGCCTTCTGCGCCAAATTCACTGCTTACCACTCCCACATCCAGCTTCACCATATGGACACCAATGACATAAATCAATACAGCTTCCAAAAGCATAAGTAGTGAAAGCAGGCCACATGACCATGCTCTTCCCACCTTCTGCCTACCGTCCACTGCTGACCACACCACCTTCGACTTCAATTTAGAGACATCAGTGGGATAGAATGATCCAGCAGCTAGAGTGACCTCACTCTTCCTGCCCTGCCTTGCAACACACTGCTGACCATGCCCACATCAGGATTCACTGAAGGGACACCAATGGAATAGCCAATCCATCCTCTGGCAGCAGCCACAGTAAGAACAGGTCATGTAAATGAGCTCTGCCCACCTTCTGCCACCATCCACTTAGCTACACTTAAGGGACACCAGCAGCGTAAAGGCATCCTACCTCCAGCAGCAGGTCACATAACCTTGGTTGTCCTATCTTCTGCCTATGATTTACTGCTGGCCACAGCCACCTTGGGTTCTTTTATAAGGGACGTCATTAGCGTAAGCTAATCCAGACTCCTTCCACAGATCCAGTGAGAGACAGTCATGTGACCTTGTTCTTCCCACCTTCTGCTGCCATCCACTGGTGACCACACCCACCTTGGTCTTCACACCAGGACATAAGTTGCATAAGCTGATCCAGCCTCCAGCAGCAGATCCAGTGATAGCAGGTCATGTGACTGATTTCTTCCTGCCTTTTGGCACCATCCACTACTGACCATATCCACCTCGATCTTCACTTAAGGGACAATCTTACCGTATGCCTATACAGCCTCCAGATGCAGTAAGAACATGTCAGATGACTTTGCTCTTTCTTTCTTCTGCTCACTATCCACTGCTGACCACAACCACCTCAGGCATCACTTTGGGGACACCAGCCTCATTAACTGATATGGCCTGCAGAACCAGATGCAGTGAGGCCTGGTCACATGGCCTCACCCTTCTCGCCTTCTGCCTGCCATCCACTGGTGACCATGCCCATCTCAGGCTTCACCTCAGGGACACCAGAGGCTTAAGCCTGTCCAGCCTCCATAAGCAGAGGCAAGGAGAGGAGGGCATGTTACATTCCTATTCCCACCTTGTCTGTCACCCAGTGCTGACCACGCCCACCTCAGGCTTCCACTAGGGGCAATATATTCATAATACTATCAGGCCCTCGTAACCATGTGCAGTGAGAACAGGTCATATGACCTTGTTCTTCACACCTTCTTCCTGCTATCCACTGCTGACAACTCCCACATCTTGCTTTACTTAATAGACACCAGCTTCATAAGCCTATTTACTCTCTAGCTTAGGACGTGTGAGAAAAGGTCACATGAACCTGTTCTTCCCACTTTCTACCCACCATTCACTCTATACTGCACCTAGCTCAGACTTCATTTAAGCAGTAACCCCTAGGAATCTTCATCACTGGGCATCCTCAGCATAGGACATACAAACCCCAGCTCATCCCAACACTCTCCAGGGACCGCCAAAGCAAATACACACTTACACACAGTACATCTAATTCTGTTAATCTTCTCCAGGTTTGGGAGAGACACATAGTTATGACTTACTAGTATGTGGTGCAGAGTGTCCCGTGGTTGGCCCTGCCAGGCCCATACAGCCATAACCAGTTGATGTCCTGGTGTTTGCATGTCCTTTGATTAGGATACCCAGGGATGAGGACATAAGTGAGACTGCTTAAATTATGTTTGGGGTGGGTCTGCTCCAAAATGAAATGCGGACAAAAGGTCGAAAGAACAAGGTCATCTGACTGGCTCTCATTACATTCCCCTAGTCACTGCTAAACCTTCATCCTTGCACTGCATATGTTCCTTGATGCAGATTAACACCACTGCAATGTCTTTCATGAAGGAGACATTTTGGACATGATCATCAATAAAAAACGTGATGCTATCTTCATTATGGAACCCTGGCTTGTTTGTTTGTTTGTTTATTTATTTGGTAATGCGCACCAAACCCTTAGGTAGCTGGACGTAACTGGACAAGAAGATTTAGAGCTTGGTTACAGAGACATGTCAAGTGTATATATATATACATACAATGGAATAAAATTACTGCCACCTCCATTTACAGTGGAGTGCTGGAAGCTAGCGGTCACAAATTATGTAATACAAGTAGCAGTTAATGGTACAGTATGTAGCAATTACAATGAATGTGGTAGAATGTAACAGGTATCAGGTAGGGGGTGCAGTCTTGGTACTGGCTAAGTAAGTTCAGTAATCATTTGTTTGTAGCCATTTGAGTACATTACGTCTAAATTTGGGATAAGGTTGTTCCATTCTTAGCTCTGATGGGAGAGCGTTCCAAGATTGTGCTGCTTTGACTGGGAAGCTGGATCCACCGGCTGTAGTTAGTTTGAATCTGGGGATCTCGAGGGTGTGGGCATTGGCTGATCTCATAGGGCGAGTAGTTGTTCTCCTGTTTATTCTTTCTGAAAGATATGGAGGTGATAAGTTGTTCAGGCACTTAGAAGTGAGTGGGACAGTTTTAAGGAGGATCCTGCCATTTATTTTTAACCAATGGACATCTTTTCTGAATTTAGAGATGTGCTCTCTGTTAGGAATATTCAAAGCTGCTCTTAGGGCATTATTTTGCAGTCTTTGGCCCGCATTACGACCCAGGCGGTAAGTTACCGCCTGGGTCGTACCCTTACCACCATGGCGTAAACTATGTTTACGCCATGGTGGTTGGCGGATTTACCGCCCCATTCCAAGGTGAGTGGGGCGGTAAATCCCCATTTCCCATTTTACCCTTCCCCATTCCCATTTTCGCCCCATAGGGCATAATGGGAATGGGGAAAGGCGATAATTACGGCACCGTAAATTACGGTGCCGTAATTATCACCAAGGTCCCTTTGGGGCATGGATTTTAACGGCTGCAAAAAAGCAGCCGTTAAAAGCCATCCCGCAAAGGGAACCTTGTAATCAGGCGTTAAGGGTCGGCGCCGTTTACGGCGCCGTAAACCCCTTAACGCCTGAGTCAGAATGAGGGCCTTTGAATTTTGTCTGTGACATATTTATTGACACCTGAGTACAGGGCATTACAATAATCTAATCTGGACATCGGGACTCTAAGTCTCCGTAGTAGCTAAACCTGGTGCGACGCAAGATCTTTAACATCACCTCAACTCTCATGGACAAACCCTTTTAATTTAACGGGGCGCGTAGGTACTGCAGCAGGTGTCATCACAAACAGTCCCTCACCAAGAATGCAATACTTGTCCTTGTGACATCACTGTAGCACGCAAGACCCTCAAGCTAATTCTATCTAAGCCAACAATGGCGGAATACCTAGAAAATCGAGAACAAGAAGCAGATACCCTTTTCACCCCACGGGGTAATAATACACATGCATTTACCTCTACTACCCCTAAAAGAGAAGATCTCAGATCTAAATTCATTAGATTAGAAAGGGTATCTCGCCGCGAAATCGACAAATTTTGGGAGATTGTCTCGCTAAAAAACTATCTTTCTAAAGATCAAATACCGAGAGGTTTACGTATTCTCATTTTTCCTGATTTCAATAAAGATGAAGACCATGACCTAGCCAATAACTGGGAAACTAATCTTAACCATTGCTCCAAACAAATGCTCCAGATGATTATTGAACATGCTGAAAGAGAACAAGCGAGATCTATAGCTCAAATAGATTCTATTAAGAAAGAAATACATGAAGCCAAAGCTCTTGAGGTTACAAAGGAAAAAAACTTTCTCAAAATGTATGAAATACTAAAAGAATATCAGGATGATATAAAACTGCGAAAACTAAGAAAATTTTATAGGGACGACCGGGATTATAGTGAAGACAGAGTGTACACTTTCCAGGAGAAATATAACAAATTCACGAAACCAATATCCAAGGAGACAACTCCCAATACTTCCTCAGCTAGTTCAGAAGCTGAAGAAGAAGCTGAATCTAATGAACCAAGTACTTCAATCATTACCAAGAAACAGGGACATGGTTTCCTTAATCAGATTAGACGCTACAAAAAAGGCAATAGAAACATGCCTGTGAAACAGGTCCGTTTTCAATTACCGAAAATACCGGATACTTCCCAACTTTCAGTCGGAAAAGAGGGAGACGAGGATCAGGAGGATCAAGAAAATCCAGACAATCTAGACGCATACCGACGACTAACGAGGGCAGCAGCAAGGGAAGCAGCCAAGAAACCAAAGTGAATAACCTTGTCATGAATCTATCAGACCATATTCTTACTAAAGATGAAATTACACTCCTCAATAGAGGCTTGTCTTTTGCCCCTACTGCATTCTGCGAACCATTTCAACTCCATGTAGATCTATTCAAATTCATTCGTAAACTTAAGTTGAAAAAATTCTTTGCTACTCAAGTGGAACAGCGTAGAAAACTGAATACTAGACCTACAATTAGTGATATCACAATAGAGGAACTAGGAAACATTCATTTGTTAAGATCGCTGGAAGAAAGACAAGATTATCCAATACATGCAACTATGCAAGAATTAGAGATTCATCCAGTAGAACTAACAACCAAAGAATTCAAACCAAAATCTAAATTCTTGCCACAGTTTGGACCAGACAATATGATAGATGCCTTCTATAAAGCTGTAACCCAAGACTTATATCACAGTTTCAACAGATTCTCCCGTACAAAGTGGATAAAAGGAGCACATAACCTTACCAAACAAGAAATATCTGCCCTATCAGACCTACAGTCCAACACAGAACTTGTTATAAAGGAAGCTGATAAGGGAGGCAACATCATTGTAATGAACAGGTCAGATTACATCAAAATGGCCCACAATCATCTTTCAATCCCAAATTGCTATGCCCAACTAACCAGTAATCCTACCAAGGCAATTATACAAGATTTGAGGAGCCAGATCAACAACTGGCATAGGCAAGGACTGATTACTGATGATGAGAAAACCCATTTGTTCATACCAAAACCAACGATACCTACCATTTACTTTCTACCAAAGGTACATAAACCCTTTCAAACAATCCCAGAAGGGAGACCAATAGTCAGTGGCATCGGATGGGCCACTGAACCAATTGCTGAATATATTGACAACATACTCAAACCTAAGGTGGTTCAGGTACAAGCATACTTAAAAGACAGTACTTCCATTATTAATACACTGGCTCAAATTGAATGGCAAGAACACTTCCTCCTGGCAACATGGGATGTTAAAGCTCTCTATACCTCAATTGGATACGACTTAGCACTACAAACTATAGATTACGTTTTCCAGGAGGAATCCTCATCACACTTTAACTACGTTTTCATGCTTAAAGAAATGCTACTCACTACGTTGGAAAACAATATTTTCATTTTTGATCATCATTTTTACAAGCAGACTTGTGGAGTTGCAATGGGCGTTAAATTTGCCCCAGCCCTTGCCAACTTGGTAATGGGCATGTTTGAAGACCTCTTTATCTACAAATTACCGGCCTACAACAATCACATTGTCAAATGGACGCGCTATATAGATGATGTTTTTTTGATTTGGAACGGACCAGAAACTGCTCTTATGGACTTTCTAGTACAAGCCAACAACAATACTTTTGGTTTTCAATTTACAGGTAAATCCAGTGATTTCAAGATTGACTTTTTAGACCTCACAATTTCTGTCTCCGGAAATAAACTAATAACCAAAACCTACAGAAAAGAAACAGAGGTAAACTCAACTCTCTATGCCACAAGTTGTCACTACAAACCAGTTATCAAAAATATTCCGAAAGGAGAATTCATCAGGGCAAAAAGGAACTGTACTAATACCACATCTTTTCAAGCAGAATGTGAACTTCTATCTACAAGATTCATTGCCAGAGGGTACCCTAAAAAAGACATCAACAAGGCCAGAACCAAGGCCATGCAAATGACTAGAACAATGACACTAACTCCAAAATCAAAACCACAACAACACCAAGAAGTGGTACAATTCATCACCACTTATTGTGAAAATAACAAAGAAATCAGAAGAGCACTAAAGAAAAACTGGCATCTCCTCAAACTTGATCCCCATATTTCAGAAAATCTCAAAGATACTCCTACTCTCATCTTTAAAAAGGCCAAAACTTTAAAAATGTGTGTCAGCCCTTCTTTCTTACCAGAACAAGAACAAATTACCCAAGAAACATGGCTTAAACAACCAACTGGGTTTAGAAAATGTGGCTTCTGCAACATGTGTAAACATGCTCACTCACCAACAACTGTATTTACAGATGCAAAAGGGATAAAAACTTTGATCAAACAGCAAATTAATTGCCGATCTAAATCTGTTGTATACGCAATTCAATGCACATGTCAATTGATATACATTGGTTCCACCATTCGTGAACTAAGAACTCGGATAAGAGAGCATCTTTCAGTAATCGGAAGTCAAGACAGCAATTTGCCATTATCACAACACTGGCAATCAAAGCATCAAATGGACAATAAATTGGACATTCAGTTTATTGGTCTACAAAAAATCAAGACTACCACAAGAGGAGGCAACCAGGAACTCTTTCTCAGAAGAGCCGAAGCAAGACTGATTTGGCATCATCGAGCAGTGGAGTGGGGTTTAAACTCCGACAATTAAATGATACATTTTTTATAAAATTATGCAACTTGTTATATTTGCTATATGCATTACTTTATAATTACTTCTGACATACTACGATATGTAATTTACTTTGTTGTGTTAATCATGTAACTTGATACGCCTTTGATTTCTCACTTATTTCTCTTGTTAAAACTGCCTTCCTTTCTCCCACTATCTTTCAATTTAAATATTGAAGTCTGACTACATTTCCCATAATCCCCTTTTTTTTTTTTTTTTTTCTTTCTTCATGCAGAAAACTCCAACAACAGTTGCACACTACGTTTCCCATAATACCCTATTTCGTTTTGATCAGTCACGTATTCGCCCATGATTCTTCAATTCTAAACATTGAAGTCTGACTACATCTCCCATAATCCCCCTTTTCTCATGCGGGAAACACCACCAACAGTTGCACACTACGTTTCCCATAATACCCCATTTTCGTTTTGATCAGCCACGAATTCATCTCATCATGCTACATCCAATATATTGTACTTGCACCAAATTCGTGTTCTGTATGTATTTCTCTAACATCAATACAGGCACCTATAGGACTATATTCATGCTTAATCCCACACCTTAAGTATATGTTTCCAAGTTCAAAATGCGGCAACCCCATCACAAAATGGGACATAAACCACTATGCGCAGCCCAAGTACGCTTCCCATTCCCAAAATATGGCCGCCAGTAATAGTAACAGACATAGGACTTTTCTGCCTTTTATTCATTACACCCAATGTGGTAAACACAGGACACTCGTACATACGGAGGACTTCTTTGTATCAGGTAGGACCCTTTCTTTTGTGTGGGCAAGCACAGGGGCTTCCCTCTGAGACTTGATGCTTTCCTTAAACCTCACATGTGTGCTTTACCAAAATGCACGTGTTCCAGAACTATGTATTTTCGTTTGTTTTTTTTTTTTTTTCACGGTTAGCATTTTGAAGCCGTTACAATTTATGTCACCACGGGTTGCTTTTATGAACCATCAGTTAGCTATTATGTATATTGTTGAAACATAACATATGACTGACCTAGTTTTACTCTTACATGTTGCGTGCCTGCGCACTACGTAGGGGTTTTTGTGTTTTTTTTTTTTTTTTTTTTTTTTTTTTACTTAAACTTAAACACTTGTTCAAATAAGTTGCCACTACATCCCTGGAATCCATTTCCAACAACTTGTTTATATGTTTTATACTTAGGAGGGATTCATCCCTGTGAACTTCAGCACCTTTATGCATTATGCAGTGACTTATGAGCTATCTATATAGGTAAGAAAAAGCGCCTGCACTGTCACTAAATAGCTGCCATGTGCATGTTTATCTACTCTTTCCCAACCTGTTCACTCCTCTCACATTTAGAGGTAGACCTATGTCCCCTTCGGGCACTATCTGATCTTAAACTCCCTCTCTTTTTTCGCTTTGAACTTTTCACATAATGTACCACAAGACTCATCGCTTACCCTTATTTTCCTTCTCTTAATTTCTTCTTTTATTCGTTTTACAAATGGTGCAATAGGTGATTATACTCCTGTAAAGGCAGTGGGTCTCTTCAATAAATTCAGCAATGTTTTACACTATTTCAATTTAGATATTTCTGTATGTAGTATTTCTCAGCCAGATGACTATACGTATATATGTATATATTTTTTCTTCTTAGTGTGTTTTCAAATTCCCTTATGGCATTTTCTTTTAATTTTCTTTTCATTTAATAAGCCTGGATTCGATAAAGGCAGCTCTGCCGAAACACGTGTCATCCACAAAGGCTCTAACATCACAAAAATAAACAGGAATTGATTAATCATCACTACTTGCCATTCCATTATTTTTCGGCGCACTATCAAGGGATAGCTCAACACAACCATTATATATAATCTGGACATTATAAGAGCATTGGCCAAGGTGATGCAGCTGGTTACAGAGAGAAATGGTCTGCACGCTTGGATGTGTTTGCAGGTGTAGGCTGTTGAAGATGCAAGTGAGTTAACTTGTTTCTTAAGGGTGAGTGTGGAATAAAGGTAGAAACTTAAGGTTTTGATGACTGGCATCACCTTGATGGGGTTGTTGTCAATATTGAAGGAGGCATACCTAAGGCTAAGTTTTTTAAGGTTAGTTTCAGAGCCTAGGATCAGTAACTAAGTGTTATCGTCATTCAGGCAGAGGCTGTGGGTTGCCATCCATGCCTGAATTAGGAGGTATATCTTATTTACTAAGGATGTGTCCTCGATAAAGTTGCCCGAAAGGGGGATGAGGATCTGGGTGTCATCTGCATAATTTGTGTAGGTGACACCCAATCTGTCCAACTTATCAAACAAAGGCTTAGTAAAAATGTTATACATGTTGGGCGAGACACAGGATCCCTGTGGTACTCCGCAGGATTTTTTAATAGAGTTAGCGGAGGCAGACAGGGAAAAGACTCTCATTGTGTGGTTGGCTACAAAAGACTGGACGCAGGCTATGGCATGCTCTGAAAAATGGGCAGCTGACCTGAGGTGGTGGAATAAGTCTGCATGGGCCACCAGGTCGAAGGCTGGTGATAGGTCCAGGAGAAGTAGCGTAGCTGTTTTCCCATTATCATTCAGCTCGTCAATTTGAGTCTTAAGGTCCAGGAGGGCTGTTTCCGTGCCATGAAGAGGGCAGAAGCCAGATTGCTGTGATCCTAAAAGGTGATTAGGTGATTAGCTTCCAAGTATTCCTGAATTTGAAGATAAACTACTCTGTCGATAATTTTAAGTAAGAAAGGGACAGTAGTAATAGGTCTGTAGATAGTGGGGATGGAGGGGTATAATATTTGACCCAAGATTTTTTAAGATTGTTGGGAACTGTATCGGTCTTGAAAGAGGCATTAATGAGCTTAGAGATGAAGGGGGCTAAGTCTCTGGCTGCATCCTTAATAATTTTGGTTGGGCAGCTGTCTCCCTTACAATTCAAGGTTTTACGGAGAGTATGATTGTCTCCGTTTCGATGATAGACATTTTCTTGAAACTGAAGGTAGGGTAGTTCTATTCCTAGTGTGTTGGGGGGGTTGATGCTCAGATGGGAGCAGAGAGGCCTTCTTAGCTATTTTGAGTTAGAGGGATGCAATTTTATTTGACAGATCATTTTGTATGTCAGCACACCATGGCTTGCCTTTTGGGACATTGTCTGCCGGTGGGATTGGGGATTCCATTTCCCGAAGGATAGAGAAACGTTCCTTGGTGTCAGATTTCACCTTTGAGATTCTGTCATTGATTGTGTTCTTTTTGGTATTAATTATGTCTTTTTTGTAGAATTTGGAGTAGTCGGTTAGTTTGACTTTATTATCATCGGTAGGGGAGTTGTGCCAGATGGATTGGGGCTTTCTTTTTTGTAGTCTTAGTTCTTTGAGTTGGAGAGTGAACCAGGCATTAAGATAGATTTCTGTCTGTCTTTACGAACTTTGACTGGTGCAATAGTCTCCAAAGCCTTAGTCATGGCATTATTGAAGGTTATTAATGTAAAGAAGGAGATAAGGGAGTAGTTTTTCTGGTGTGATATCCTTTTTACTTCTGGTTGGGAGTGGGGGTGCCATCTCGATGGTTTTAGGGCTAAGGAGATCTAATGTGGTGGAAAAGGTAATAAGATGGTGGTCGGTCCAGGATTGCTGGGCTATATCAGTGATGGCAATATTACAATGCAGATTGGCCGCCCAGTCAAAAGTCCTTCCTTTGATATGGGTAGGGGAGAGGACTTTTTGTATGAGCTCATGATCCTTTAGTAGAGCTGCTATTGTGTACCCGCAAAGGGATACCGGGGTCAATAACCGTACCGTAATTTACAGTACCATTATTTCCGCCTTCCCCCTTCTCTTTGAGCCTTATGGGGGCTCAAATGTGATTGCGTATTGACATTTTCAATGGGGACTTACCGGTCCCGCAAAGGTCGGACTAGAACGGTAAGTCCCCATTGAACAAGGGCAGGCACAGTACCGGTAATGGTGCCATGACTAGCACCAACCTCGGAATGAGGCCCTTTGTGTTTTTAGTTTTCTTGCATCTTATTAATTATACACTGCGTATGTAAGGGCATCTGCTGGTAGGTTATTTGTTTTGCAGACTCTTTCACCTGTTATGTCAAAAGCAGGCATTAACTTTTTTATGCGTGAAGCCAACTATGCCAGAGGTGCTACGGCATCCTAGGTGGTTTGTATGAGGCCAGTCTGGAAGACATTGTTAGGTCAAGTCGACTGTTCTAATGAGCAGACTTTGCATATGTTTCACTGCAAACCTGTAGTGCATGCCTCAATTACAGCCTTGAATCAGCTTTGAACATGCATAATATTAAGCTACCATGCCATACTGTAGATTATTGATTAATCCTCATAGTTTATGAAGGAGAGTTGGGATGTCCTTGAAGGCATGATGGAAGTATTATCCCACTCTACTGTTATCCAACCATCATTTCTCACATATCATGTTTTTGTTTCAGCTGCAAAGGGTTTCAACACTTCCCAAATATTCCTCTGACGTTGGCAGAGATGATTTCTTGCTCACACATTGGATTTGGACTGCGCTTGTTTAATTTCTGTTTATCCCTACATTGTTTCTTTGATGGTTCTAGAAGGTTCTATTGGATAACATGTAATACTCATAGGATAAATACTAAGGTTGAGTGTGTAATATCTGCCTAATACCTGCCTCTATTCCATTAATAGAATTCAGAATCTCCATCATAACTTACTAGGAATGACTGGCATCATCATGTAATCATAACTAACTACAATATATAGAACAAATTGAAACTAGGCATTGATAGAAATTAGCACTAACAGTGTGCTAGTTCGTGTAAACAAAATGTAGGAATCTGAAATTTTTTTCAGTTGTTTCTCTTGTTTAGTGACTCGCCTTATTTTGTTGTTGTATTCCATGTATCCATTCCCAGTTAGTTGTAAACACAACTAGAACTTTTTTCAGATCATTGTTCCTCGTTTTCTCCATTGCCCACCCACCTGGGGCGTCATTTGTGGGTCGCAACTCTTTAAATGGAAGCAACTGGGCTGTGGCCAGCACCATGTGCCTCTTTGTTTCTGGAGTGGCTAGCTTTCTTGATCAGGCCTCTTTAAAAACAGGTTGTTCCAAAAGTGTAACCAGTGCTTAATTTGTAAAAATATAAGTGTCAGTGCCCAAAAAATATTACCCCATAAGGCCAGGCGCAGCGCCCCCCTCAGCACAGGCGCGGTGCCACCCTCAGCGCGGTGCCGCCCTCAGCGTGGATGCACTGACCGCGCCAGTTCAGTGCTAGACCTACCTAGATCGGCCCACCACCAGCCCATCACACTGCTGCTGCTCCATTTCACATGTTTGGCCCTGCAGCAACTGCTGGCACAGGCTAGCAGTAAATAAGCAACTAAGACATGCTCCTCCTGTAACTGTGCCTCGATGCCCCCGGGCTGTGTGAGCGCTTTAAAAATGCAAATAAATAAAAAAGCATTCTGTTTCAGTCACTGTTGAACTGTATTTGTCTCTACCCCTTCTGCCCCATCTGACAGTCTGTTAAAGTACACCAAGTATTGTTAATCGGTTACGTCCAGGAAGAGCAACCTCCCCTCAACCCGTTCTTCAGTCACCTCATCCAAGTTTTTTGTGTAATCAATTTACTCTCAGCCCTTATCAGTCATCACATCTCATAAATGCATCCCCCTTCACCCTTCCTTCAAGCATGAGCATGGTGTTGTATAACTTGGAAAAAGTAATTTCTGCAAGACGTTGTTTAATCAACGGCCTGTGCTACTTCTGCTTTAGGGCCTCTTTCCACCTTAACACATATTAAAAAACGAAATATGTTTTGTCTCCCAATATTCAGGAGCCAGAGGAGAATACATATTCGAATATCTCCTTCCCACTGACATGTTCTCAACATACCACTTCAATAAACTGCGGGGTGTAACAGACACCCATCTGCCTATCTGAGGATTCCTATCTGAGGAGTGCATGTGCTCTCATTCGGAGCACATGCTCGAAGCGTATTGTACCCAGGTTAAGGGGTCACATCGGGTGTATACACCACACATCAGGATAGATAACATGCGCTGGAATTATGTAAAAAAATTACAGCAAAAGACGGTTGAGAATTATACACGAATACTCAACTAGTGCTTTTATTTATGACGACAGATTAGTGGCCATGTGCACCATGTTTAACCCCGTCTAGTTTCCATGATGCTCGTTTGTGAATTAATGAGGCCGATAACATTAAAAGGAAGAACGGAAACATCCAGGCAAAAATTCACAGTTCATGTTTCGCTTAGATGAATGCTATCCAGGGTCGGACTGGGGCCTACAATTGTCTCGAGTTGGGCTCGGCAGCAATGAAAAAGTGGCCAAAGTTGCAAACGACAATTCAATCCTTTTGTGACAGACACTAGTGGGACCACGCTGCCGCTCGTGCCCCGCCCAGTCCTGGGGTTTGCCCTGCCTTGCCTCAATCACTTAGGCTACCTTCCGTGGGGCCACCACCGCCACGGCCATGCTGAGCCTGATGATGACAAGAATAGGTGTGCAGCGCAGCGGCCCCATGGAAGTTAAGATTTTAAAAGAAAAAACGTATATTTGGGCGGCTGGGGCCCATCACTTTTGAAGTGATGGGCCACAGCCGCCTATCAAAATAAGTTATTTCTTTTAAAACCTACCTTCCGTGGGGCGGCCCCCGGCCACCGGCCCCACGGAAGGTCAGGTTTTCAAAGAAAAAAGTAAAAAACATACGTTTGGGCACAATCCACAGGCCCAGCTGCCCGTGGCAGAGTCATCCGACTCAGTCTGCGGCAGCCGGAAGCCCCTGATCACAGAAATTGGCCTGGTCCTGGCACTGACTGCAGTCAGCAGCACACTGCACACAGGTCACACAGACATAAACCCGGGCATGGACGGGCCCCTGGTGGGGTCCTGACTCCTGGGCAGTCAGGAAACCACCAGGGGACCGTGCTGCTGCCCGGGCCCCGACCTGGCCCTTCCTTGCCTGATCACTTGACTGTGACAGGCTCAGGCTGCACCGCACGCAACAACAAGTGACTTACCTGCTTTGCTGGCTGGGACTTGGTCTCCTGTCGGGGCCTCAGGGTGGGGGGGGGCAGGTGCACACACTGGCACCCGCACAAATAAAAAAGCAGGCAGAGGGGGCCCCAGGAAGCAACTAGGCCGCACTACGCAGTGCAGCAGGGCAGACTCTGTCTCTAACAAGTCAGGACATACGACGCCACACCTTGACACCTTCACTTCACAGTAACTCGTGAAATGAAGGTGGTGCCCTGCTGCCTCCTGTGGCAACAACAACATGCCACCATGTAATTTCACTGGCTCAGAAGAACAGCCAATGAAAACTGCACATTCTGTGTTACTATACAGAGTGTATCAAATACTGCATAGTAACAACAGAATGGCAGTTTTCATTGGCTGTTGTTTGTAACAGTTTGTTGTTCATTACTATTGCTGGCCCCTCCCAGGCCCAGCCAGCCATGGCCAGAACCTGCAAGCACGAGAGAGATCGAGATCAGAATGACAAATCCCAATGATTTATAATCGAAGCAAAGCGAAGTGGAAGAACAAACAAAGCAATTGCACGTGTGCTGGCCCCGCATGAGTTCCGGTGCCCAAAAAAGAGTGCCGGTGTTGGGCACCGGCAACCACCCCCACAAATTAAGCACTGAGTGTAACACTTTGAGCAGCGCCGTTAACTAAGAAGGAATAGGAGTAAGAAATAGTCTTTTTGGAATTCTATACAATAGTTGCTAGACTCATTAAAAGTTTATTTTAGGCACACTTCAGGGAGTGAGTCACTGGTTTAGTCCGATTTTGTCTGTTCTTACCTCAAATTCACAATGCAGACAAAAACTATATGTATTTTGCTTTTCACAAGTTGCAGTTATAACATGTTTATTTCCGGCCGCTGTCTCTGTTACGATAATCACAAGCAATTCCATCTCGGTGTCCTCAGTCACTTGACAAAATCCTTGTGCGTAAAAGCGTGTGTACAGTATAGAAATGTTTGACCATAGCACATCAAGTGGCCCTAGATTTCATTGTGACACAATTTATGTGTTGTTGTAATGTGTTTATCTTTCCTATCTTTGTGGCATGCTGTTCATGATGTTTGTTTGCATGTATTAGGTAACGAGTGCCCAGAGTACGGGATGCCATGTGAGTGCACTGCTCTAAATTCTATAATACATAGTTATGAACCCTTCCAATGGTAAGTATTTTGCCAACCTATGAAGCCTGAAAAGTAAATACAGACAGGTTTGACATGTGGCCAACTTAGCACCAGACCTGCACATTAAATTTAACTTGCCTACTGTTAAATCTCAGTTACCAGTTAATAGGTATCCACTAGAGTGTAAATTGCTTTCTGACTTTGGGAACATTCAGACATGTAATTGCTTATTTTAACATAGCCGGTAAGATAGCTATAGCTGGTAAGAAATCTCAGTGGGTTGAGTGCTCGCTTCTGCAATGTGTGTGAGTGATCTGCAGGTTGCAGGTTTAACTCCCAGCAAGGCCAACTCAGCCTTCCATCCTTCTGAGGTCTATAAATGAGTACCAACACAGGTTGGGTGATCTTGTGTATGTTCCGGCGGATAAGATGACTTTTTAACCAAGGAAAATCTCTCAAAAGTCAGGGGTCATCTTATACGCCGGGTGTCGTCTTATAGGGCGGGTGCTGAAACTCTATATATTTTAACTGGAAAAACTGGGGTTCGTCTTATACGCCCAGTCATCTTATATGCCGGAACATATGATATATATATATATTTGTTCTATATAAAACACTTAAGTGTGAGTGCTATATAATAACACATCATTATAATTTGGCCTTCGACGTCTGCTTGCATTCACAATAATTTGTTAATATGGGTCTATACATACTGATATTAACGATACATAGAGTGATTCATTCGTGTATGAAATGCATATCACATTACAGTGATGTCATAACCAAATGTATCGTTGTGAATTTAGGAACAATGCTATGCGATGCCACTTCCTATTTTGATAGGTGAAAGGTTGTGTTCCAGCGCTTCCTGTGATCTCAATATGATCTCACTTTGGGGTGGGGTCAAATGACATAACTTCCTGTGATGTCATCAGAGGTCAAGGGTCGTCTGATGTCACTCCTGCTACACCTGGCACTTCGGTGAAATTACATCTCTGCCAGCGACTCTTCTGCTCTTTCTCTGTTTTGCCTCTGAAGATCTAAAATGCCCTTCCACTGTCCTTACAATCTGCACCTATCCTTGCCACTTTCCTTTTATTACTTCTAAAAGCTCACCGCCTACCCATTCTCTCCTAATCCTAAAACCTCTCCTTTTATGCCTTATGTGAAATTGCTACCGTTCATTACATTTATTGTACAGTGCTTTTGCAAACTCACTTTATACATTCTAATAAATGAATTCATAAATATAATCTGTCATCAAAGACTCTGCTATACTGATAAAATAGCTCCATGCTAAAGGTCTCAGTGAACATATTGCTTCAATAATGCAAGAATCAAACTTCTCAGCAAGGTAGTAATGTCACCATAACAAATCATCGACTAGCAAACGTATTGCTCACATGGTCAATACCACATATGTTAAGGATGGATCCAATTACTTGTTTAACTCTAGTCCTAGGCCCTCATTACAACCCTGGCGGAAATGGAAAAACGATGGCGGAAATGCAATACCGCCATCGAATAGCGCTCGGTGCGATTATGACCCGTCACCGCAAAGTACGATGCCATTAGCGACACCGCAGTGAACGCCAACGCTAACTGCACCAAGTACGCGCGCGCGCGCCATGCCAATCCGCAATTACCACCATGGCGCAACGGTACGCGAATTCTGACCCCAGTGGACATGCACCTAACGCCATCAAGCACGGCGGAAAGTACCATTCCGCCATGCTGAGAAGTACGGCATCGCGAACCAACCGTAAACGGCCCTACTGAGTGCCTGTACACCGCTCCCTGGCCACATTGTACAACTCCCCGTAGGTGCAATGAAGCCACACAATGCAACCAGTGAAATGTACAAGTCATCCATGCCTGCCAACGAACAAATGAATCTCAAGAGGGGCCAATGGAAGCTGCAGGGCACAGATGGCACGAATACAGAAGCCACACAAATGGACATGACCTCAGTCACCCTCCAAGAAACGCACGCAAACACAGGCACCTGTGACCAGCCATATTCTGATAATCACATCATACCACCAATCCAACTGGCTGACCGGCATCTGTTACACAAAAGCCATTCCCCCGCCCCTGAGCATCACATCACCAAAACAGTCACATTGGCAGCCCTCATCCCTGACCTCACTGGGCTTCGTAGGCAAACGCGCCCAGCACAGTACCACGCAACTATACTCCGAAGCTGGAACCCAATGTAGATCTCCTCACAATACATCGCTCCCCAAATCGGAATATGACACATCACCTGCAAAGAAGAACGCTACACGGTTCATATCAGAATAGGAATAAATGCACAACAAATTCACCAAGCCCATACAGCCATCAGGCCATGAACTCCAAAATACATTTCACCATTGTGGGCTGCATCCGCAAGAAATGACCAGCTACTTCTTGTGTGACGCCCTGTACCCTCATGGCACACAGGGGCTACATTCTCGTACGAAAAGGCAACATGGAAGCGCCTCGACCCCCAGGGCCGTCCCAATAGGGAGGCACTAGTCCAGCTGAAAGGCCGAAATGTTGCTCCTAGCCACTAGTACAGCGTAAGGGCATGTGGCCCATTGGCGATCGTCCCATAAGATCGTAATGCTGCTCCACTGATTAACACGAAGCAGCAGGTGTCGAGAGTAAAATCCATCTGCAGGAGTGGCATACAGATGGCAGTGGCAAAAGGGGAGGAGATACCTGTCACCCAAACGAAATGAAAAAGAATAGTATGGCCATCAGAACTACATTTGAATTACCCACTTCAATGATCACACCAAATCCACAGCCATATGCATGCTAGCCCACTCCAAAGGATCATCACCAACCAAAAACCACTAGCGAATCATAACTATCTATATCGAGGTGAAAACACTATCACAAACGCCTGCTTCCATACTCACATGACATGTGAAACTTCCATTGAGTCTGTGCATAATGCACCCTGCAAAATCCACTGTGCCCCAGCCCGTAATTCCAGTGTTGTGAAGGAACATGTAATTGGGAACGTCCGGCCTTATCGCCCACTTCGCTATTGCGCATCCCATACTATTCATATCAATCATTGCATCCTCGCCATGGCCCCTGTCCCAAGGACATTGAACAATAGAACGTAATATTCGCAGTCAGACCTGTGGCCATCTCCTCGCCGCTAGCTGAAAACCGAAAGCGCCGCCCTTCGAATTCCTCATTTGCAGCATCACGTCGAAAAGGCATCTGTGGCCGCTTGAAATCACAAAATAATCCATCTAGTGCGGCTGTGTGTGAAAATGGCAACTGGCTACACTCACAAATGGGACGCCCCGCCAGTCGGTGAACCGCGGTACAGAGCTGCATGAGGGTCCACCGTCAATCGAGTACTACATTCCACTGACCCTTCACAAGTTTGTTCCTGACAGCGAATATAGTATGTGAAACAATGGGAGCATAGCAGAATCAACATATGAACCGATATCTCACTGCCATCGGGATGAAATACATGATTGTAATAGCAAGAAGCCATGCGTCGATTTGCAGCGTTGTGTGCGGGACGTGCTCGCCCAAAGGGGAGAGCAGCTTGCACAGGTGGAATGAATCACCACAGGTGGAGGCTATACAGCTTGGAAACACATAAATTGCACACCCAAACCCCTCCCACAACCACACCCACTCCAAAATGCTGCCGGCAGGACTTGCGATGTTGGCCCTGGGGGACCTGATAGCACTGCAAGTACTCCAACTTCAAGAAGAAGACGAACACCAACTACTACAACAACCGGCCGCACAGAGGAGACGCAGGAGGAGGAGGATGGCAAGGCAGGGCCAGCAAGGCCCACCAGCACAGCCACTACCACCACGCAGGCATCCCGCAATCCCACGCCTCCGAGCACATCCGTCCAACCTCACTGATGAGCAGATCCACACCCTCTACCGTTTGGACCGGGACACCATAACCGCCATTGTGGACATGACACACGCTGACCTTGTCAGCATGATAGATAGCCCAACCGCCATCCCACCCCTACTGAAGGTGGTGTCTGTACTCCACTTCCTGGCCACAGGCACCTACCAGCACACAGTCGGACAGTTGCATGGCATATCACAGCCACTGTTCTCACGGACACTATTGCAAGTGCTCGATGCCCTCCTGAAGCACGCAGACGACTACATCTCTCTACCACGCTCGGACCAGGAAATTACCAACACAAAAGTGGGATTCCATGCACTTGCCTGCATACCCGGTTGCATTGGTGCCATCGACTGCACCCCTGTGGAATTGATTGTCCCACATGCCATGGAGGCCCAGTACCGCAACCGAAAACAATATCATTCTCTTAATGTACAAATGGTGTGTGACTAAAACAGGATCATTACACATTGTTGTGCCCGATTTCCTGGATCAACCCATGATTCCATGGTCTTACGGAACTCTACAATACCACGCTACATGGAGCGACATGCAGGGAACAGATCCTGTCTACTCAGTGAGTCTCATTTCATGCATGATAATGTGGGGTATGTGATGCGGCAATGACCTGCCAGGAAGGGGGGGGGGGTGCTTACGTAGCAATGTCATTCCTCAAACATCCTTTATTGTCCACATACAGGTGATGCCGGGTATCCACTGAAGAGATGGCTCCTTACACCACTCCGGAACCCACAGGACCAGCATGAGGAGGACTACAACCATGCCCACTCACGTCCCCGTGTAGTCATAGAACAGGCATTCGGCCTACTGAAGGCTCGTTTCCGCTGCCTCAGCAGGTCTGGCGGGGCACTCCTGTACCGCCATGAGAAGGTTGCTAAAATGGTCATGGCATGTGTCATGCTACACAACATGTGCATACGTAGAAATGTGCCCATGCCCCCTGACGCAGAACTGCAACCACCAGATTATGGTCATGATGTGGGTGGGGATGTGGCAGAACCTGAAGGAGTCCGCGAGGCACAGGAGGGCCGTGAAATTCGTCAGATTATCATAGATTCATGCTTCTGGCACTCACGCCTGGTGGTTGATACATGGACACGGGAGTTGTGGCACTGTGTGTGTCCGGAACATGCACAATATGGACTGTACGCCTATGATGGCCTCGTACACAAAGATCAATGTTCACACTTCTCATTGGATGATTGTGAAATGTTTATAGCATATGTGAAATTGTGTTCACACCCCATCGACCCGCCACCCAAGTGAGCCCAACACACCCCCTTCACCCTCCTACCTCCCCCCCGAACACCAGTGTCCAAGGATGCTCATAGTCAGTGGGCAGTCGCTATTGCAAGCCCCCTCTCCGGGTATCAGGGGCACCCCTGCCTGTGGAGCGCAGGTTCCTCCCAGATCTACGTTGGGGGCTGCCCTGGACGGAACTTGCAACGGATGATGTCTCTGCCTGCTCACGTCCATGCATGTCCCTAAGGGTTTGTGAGAGCTCAGTGAGCACACGGCGCACAGCGGCAAGTTCAGCACATACGTCTTTGGACGTCGCATGCAGTTCCCCCTCAGGCTCTCGGTGCTTCTCTCCATTTGTACTCTCAGGCTCTCGGTGCTTCTCTCCATTTGTTCTCTCAGGCTCTCGGTGCTTCTCTCCATTTCTGCCCTTAGTGTCTCTGTACATGTTTCTATGGCTGCCTTGGTAACCCCACATTCATCAGCATGCTCCTTGAGGAGCGTGGCCAGTTGCTGCTGTTGCTCGATCACCTGGTCGAGGGACTGTTGCCTCTGCTGGGCCATGGCCATTTGCGGTGGTGTCACAGAGGGGCTGATCACCTGATGTTGCCTTGCCACAGGGCTTGTGGGGGATGGCCAGTCGTCGTCTTGTGAGTGCCCCTGCGTGGTATCCTCATGTTGTACGGGATGAAACAAACAGGGGGATTGAGACAGGTCATGGATGGATCGTACATCGACATCACCGTTTTCTGTGTCGGAGCATGCTGCCATTAATGCAGTGTCACCTATGGTGCTGCTGCCACCAGAAGCAGTGCCTTCTGTGGCATCCATTGGGGGGGCCTGTGGTGGTGGTGGTGTTGTGGCCATGCTGGCTGCTGGGGTGCCTGTTGAAGTCCCCTCCTGTGTGCTGCCACTTGATTTGTGCTGCAGCCGTGTCTTGATGCATGCAGCTGAGGTGGAGGGTCTTTGGCCGTTGGTCTTGGCCCTCTTTGCAGGTGTGCTGGTAGGGGTGTCCTGGAGCTCGTCGTTTGAATCGGACCCTGTGGTGGAGTAAAGGAGGGCGAGCGTTATTAATGGGTCTGTGGAAATTGGAATGGCAATGTATCACATGCATTGGGGTGGTACCTGAGGGTGATTTGGGTCAGGGCCTTGGAGGTAGTTTCATTTTTGTGTGGATTGAGGGTGCAGTTGTATTGCAGCCTGCAGTTAGGGGGTGCCTGCTGCACGTGTAGAGGGTGTTTTTAGGGATTTTAATTATTTATTTATTTATTTAATTTGACTTTTAATGTCCGCTATCAGGCCAATGTAAGTGGACGTTTTCCTGGACATGTGTTTCTGTTGCACTATGTGGACACATGGTACTTCACATGATTGGACATTGTGGTTTTAGCATAGTTTTATTTGGGCCACCTACCTGATTCTTCGGATGTCTGCACTCCTTTCTCCATCCCTCCGACTCCCTCTATGGTCTCCATTCCAATGGTGGAGGCACAGATTTCTTCCCAGGGGGTCAGCTTGATGGGTGATTCCGATCCTCCCCCGGTAGCTGTGGCAATGTTTCGGTTTGCAGAAAGTATGCTACGGACACAGATCCGCAGGTCGTCCCATCGCTTTCTGCATTGCTGTGGGTTGCGGGGTGCGGTCCCCACCGCACTTACCCGCTGTGCCACCTGGGCCCATATGGCCTTCTTGTTCGCAAGTGCCGTCCTGGTCATTTGCGTCGAGAAGACGACGGCAGCATTCTCCTGGAGGGTCTCTGTGAGCACCGTGAGTTCCTCACGTGAGAAGTGGACCTGCCGCTTGCGGTCGCACGCTTTTTTCGCTACTTTTCCCATTGTTTTGGTTTCACGAGGGTGGATGTCGGGTTGGGATGTCTCTCAGGGTAGTATTTTTAATGGTTGTGTGAATGTTCTGGTTTTATAGGTGTACGGCGTGCTGTTTCCCATTCCGGGTCCATGTTTTTGCTTCCGTTTCCGTATATTTACGGTCACCGTATTTTCTGATTGCCGCTCTTTGCGGTGACCGCTATGTCCGGTGGCGGTATTGCACCTAGGTCGCCGTACGACGGCGGTGAGGGGCGTTTTGGGGACATTTCCGCCATCGCGGACTTTGCACTTCCGCCATGGCGTGGTGCTCGTGCCCGATGGGTCGGAATGAGCCGCACTTTGCTCCGTCGTGCAATGGCGGAAACGCTATTTACGCTATGGCGGTCCGGTCGGTCGATTTCCGCAAGGGTCGTAATGAGGGCCAATATATACTATTTAGAGTCAACAACATGCAAATATCAAAAAGACACTTCCAGCAAACACATAAACGTACGTTCTTCCAAGTCTAAATCAAATCTGAAAAAAAATATATATATATTTCATGTAAATTAACAGTGATATACTTTGGAAAGTGTATTTATTGTAAAGTGCAGTCTGTTTTTGTCTTTCATAAACACCAGTTAATAATAATATTTTTTGCTGCAGCTCATATGTAAAACAAATTAACACAATACATTTACCTTCCAACAAGCACATTGGACCACCTCTCTGTAAATATCATGTTACTAGCGTCTCGCAGTACAATTAATCCATTAGAGAATAAGGCATAGTCTCATATACAAGTACAAAGCAGAGGCACTGATACCGATGTACAATTATTTGGAGGCATGCTTTCATTGGGAGTCATAATGCTGCCAAAAAGTGTAATTTGTCAAGGTTGTGGGATACAGATAACTCAAAGTCACGATTTACAGGTTCAAGGGTGTTTCATTATGCAACGGAAATGCTAACGAATTCGTGTGAATACATATTGTCATACATTTGAATTTCCATGTAATGAGAATGGGCTATATTAGCCCTTCATTTTGTTTAGTTTTTTATTTGCGATGGTTTTGCCTTTTCCTAAAATCAGGGTTTCACCCCCATGACATCTTTCCCGCGCCTTCAACACCCCTTCCCATCTTCCCATGTGTTTTACATTTTCTATGACCCTGTTGAATTTAGATACATATCCCATTTGCCTTAATTATTTTTGAAATCGTGTGATTCACAAAAGAAATGTTAAATGTTGGTGACTGCACACAGTATGAATTGTATCAATATTGTGAGGGATCAAACTAATATAATACACCAGGCTTTCTAGAGGAACCTAGTCTGGCAGTCTTCCCCCTCTCCCTTCGCCATCTGGTGGTCAAAGGTCACTCACAGGTGTTTTAGGTGCCCTATCAACTCTTTATGGGCCTTCCAGGTTGGATGTTTGGCTACTGTAGATGTTGCCATTATGTTGTTCTAGACCTGGCACTAACATCCTAGGTAGCCATCTGCCATGGAGCCATTACACTCCTTTGGGTCTTGAAAAGGTTCTTAGTGGGCTCTTGGTTTATGAGCCTAAACCAGTCAACGGCGATGGAACACCCTTCCAAAGTTATTCAACCAAATATATGGGACATGTACGTGGAATTCCTGTAGCTGATGAGATATTTAGGATTCCAATGTGCTTGTCTTCTTCTCCTTCTGGGTCCAGAGGGCTTGGGTTTCCCCTTACCTCTCCCAGGATTCTGAGAGAACCGTTTGGTTGGAAGTAAAGGCAACAGTGCAGTCTTGTCCTTCCTAACCTGACTGTTAGGGGACTTCTGCTGGTCTCCTAATCCCTGACCCCTTGGTTTTGGGTTCTTCAACATCTATGGGTCCTGGAAAGTCTGAGGTTTGCTGATCAGCCTATTTAACTCATATCCTCCCCATCCATACCTCTAGTGCCCCCCTGCCCATTCTAGCAACATCTTCTAACCCTGAATCCTACTTGTAACCCAAGAGTGCACCCCTTATGTACATAACTCTATGGATTCTCAGCTATATGTGTACTTTGCAATTCATATATATACATGCGTTTGGCAGACCCCAGGACTGTTAATTGCCTTGGCTTTAAGTTTTACACTCAGGCTCGTGATGGACTATGGAGCATTTGTATACATCATATACCTCATCTGGGGCCTACATAATGAAGTGGGTATTGGCTACCAGCCCCCATTGACACCCCATTCCCATCTCCCAGCCTCCAGACACATGGAGTAATGGAGTGCACAATTTGCAAGTAAAACTGCTTTAATACATGAAAATTACAGCCAGGAGGGTCAGTCAGCTCCTTAGGAATGAAAACTGAAAAGGTTCTCGACCCACCCACATTGAGTTACAGTATTTAAAGACAACAGCCACACCATTTGATTTCATTACAAGTATCAAGTGCAGATGTATCCCACATTCCCTATTGGCTCCCACCTATACAGAAATGTAAACACAATATACAGTAGCATGCTCTATTGGTTAGTACGTTTCCCATGACCATCCTAGATGCAGCCCCCTACGAATGACCTAAGTATGCAGTCAGTAGGAAATACTCCATCCTGTTTGGCTAAAGTTATACATGTATGATTGACTAAAATGGTTGTCCTCATTGGTCAAAACAAATTCATGTAACTTCTGATGTGCAGTACCATCGAAACAACCCAATGATGTAGTGAGTGTGAACAGTGATGTCAACAAATTAGACACAGTAATATCATATCCCATTTCCCAGGCTTTGCAGTAGTTTACTATGCAAGACTTTTTGCAACTCAAATTTTGAAAGATGTTGCTATCTCTGGCACACATTCTTCCGGCTATCTCGTGGGTACCAGGTGGCTTCATAAAAAAAGTAACTGAGACTCCAAGCTTTTGATATTACTTTCTCACACTTATTTGCACTGCTAGGCCATTCCATTACAGACCCTTTGGTCCTAACACTCCCTAGGAGGAAGAATAACTGCAATCTAGTTTGACGCTTTGGGAATGTTTCCACTCAAGGCTTTGTTCGCACCAAAATCTGTCCTTTACATTTCTGATACTTACACTAAAATGGACCAAATATTCATGCAAATAGAATTTCAGCAGCTTGTACTTCCCTCACGTTTGGGGTGTTGCACCTGCATCCTACTATTTCCCCTTTAATTAATATCATTAACTACTTTGCTTACTTCTTTCATTTTGCCAAAATCAGTCTTTGGTACCATACCTTACTATCATTGTGCAGGTTGTAAATACTTGCTCTGCATATTCCTCTGGGGTATATGACAAAAAGAAGACCCTGTCCCCTGCGCTGTCAACGTATTCTTCTGAATAGTTCTCCAGGTCTGGAAAGGTATCATAATTTGTTCCTGGTGGGCCAATCCAAAGCCCTATCATAGCCATTAGATGCTCAATCATGCCATTCTATTCCTTGTGTCTGTGTGTGTACATGTTTCAAAAGGGTTGTTACCTCACCTGTTTAAATGTAAGTGACAGCATAGGCCTTCCCTTGGTGAATGTCTTTCTGAACAACTCTTAACCAGCTGGCAGGTGCAAAGAAGGATAAGGAACAGAACAAGAACAGGATTCAGCACTTTGAATATATTACCCATGCATGATGGTACCCATGAAAACATAGATGTAAACCAATCCTGTTCTGTGACCCCCCCCGGACCATCTCCATGATAGGAACGGATGAGGTGGATGGAACGGATGAGGTGGATGGAACGGATGAAGTTGATGAAACGGATGAAGTGGATGGAATGAAAGCAGTGGATGGAACCGATGAAGTGGATGGAACGGAGGAAGTGGATGGAACCGATGAAGCAGATGGAATGACGGCTATGCCCCTATGTTACCCTATCTATCCTGTCACTTTATATACATATGCCACTATACACGCCCCCTGTCCTGCCCTGGTGGCTAGCCAAAAGTGCTTCAATGATAAACCACCATATCACACCAATATGCTCACTCTCTCCTATACACCATCATTCAACTAGAACACACTTATGCTATGACATATTAGGCCTAGCTGTTCTCATACTAACATGACCCCACAAACACCTCATCATCCTAATAAAACACAGCTAGCTGGGCACATTCCGGCTAGCTTAGGCGTCTCCTCAGGCCTAACGCAGCCAAAACTCAGTGTCCACCCTCCAGACTGAACACATCCAACTGATTTCCTCAGCACCACACCTACCACTAAGAAGCAGCTACCATGCAACAACCACAATAGCTGCACACATATCTGATGTGCCCACACACGATATGACCCTCTCTCTCTCTATTGACTTGAACTGCGGTCCCCGACAGTGTTCAACCTACCAGAGCTTTGAGATCATACCAATGATACATAAGGCGCTATATAAATGCCAAGTAACATAACATAACATAACATAACATAACATAGTGCATGATGTGTGTACTGAGTGAATGGCTTGGGTTAGGGAGCCATTATCTGTGTCATTGGAAGGTAAGTAAGTACAACAGGAACTACCTATCTTTGCACAGACCCTCCATGGCGGTTAGAAGATCAAAATCAAGTACGTATCTGTTGTGGAGAGTTGTCATCCTAGTGGCCCTTAGTTCCTCCCTAAAATCGTTTAGCCCATGTTCTGTTTTGTAAGCAAGTTGAAGCATTTCCCAGCAGGTTATTTGAAGCCATTTCACATTCGCTGATCACCCATCCATTCACCATTGAATGCAGCTATGGCAATGCCATTCCATTCTAGCAGCACACATAGCCATCCACACAGAAACCCCTGACATACCTCAACACCTCTGCCACTAGTATACAGCGACATCCAATGAAAAATATTTGGTCTAACTGAGTGCACATCGAATCTTTAGCAATAGCACTTCATACCAAAGCACCAACAGCAGCCCACCTACGTGCTTGACCTCCGGACTGCTTACTGGAGCCTTGCCAGCCACCTAAGTCCTAACCTAGTAAAAATACATGCAATCATCTTTAATTTAAACACTTAGCAAATTCCTAAACATGCACTGTGGTCACCGAGGGCGTTCCAACCACAATGTACATTGAGGCCATACAAATGGGGGAAGGGCGCTATATAAATAATGAATACAATACAAAGTTGCAAGCACAAAGCGCGTTGGGCCTGCTGATACACTGGTGTGGACATGGGATGCTTGCTGAGTGTGGTGAGACTAACACCTGGGACAATGAGCATGAGAGACTGCTGGGTTGTCAAGGAACACACACCCTTCCAGAGTGGTGGCAATTGGATGTAAGATAGAACCCCACATGTGTTAGTCTCCACATACATTCTCCCGTTGCCTCTGCAGCACCTTCCATTGGCAATTGAGGTCTTGTTTTTCACTGAAGCTGTTCCTGTCCTTCTTCATCAGGACACCTGATCAGGGGTAGTACCTTGAAGATAGGTTTGACTTTCCTCTGATCTACTGATTAATAGTTCAGTATGAGATGTTTTGGACTCCCTGTGTCTGCCATCTTCTTTATCTTTATGTAGTGTTATCTGTGTGTACAGTGTTGTCACCTTCTACTCATTGTACTTGAACCCTGTGTCCCTGAATCCACCTTTGCACCCTCCATAAGGCAAGGTGGACTAAACTTTGAACTGTTTCTGGTGGCAATTCTTGTGGTATAAACAATCTGGGTGTGCCTGTTGCATGAGGCATCACGGAACACATAGCAAGAATTGCTTGACTTCCCTCTTCCCACTACCTTTATGTGGTTGTACCACATGTTGTAAGTCTCAGGGTGATTCACATCTTTAACACTGCCTCAATAAACGCTTGGCTTTGAAACATCCCTCCTAATCCTAATTCTGGTCACAGATACACTACTATTCACAAGCATATATGCAATATTAGCAATGTTATTAGACCCATCCCTAGAAAATCACCATATAGATTCAACCATAAGGAAAAAGAATGAGAGAGAGAAGAAAAGAAAAACAATACAAAACATTCTCCATTGCACCTGACAGCTGTGAAAAAAAGTTAGCGTCTGTCTGCCCTCAGGGGTGCCGTGAGTTTAGTGAAGTCAAAGAAATATCAATGTTACTCATGTTTTTCTCCCCTCTTTTCCTCCTGATGCTGCTTGAGAGGGATAATTAGATCTATTGTCCTTCTGGGTGTCTGTTATATGGATCTTCGTCTTTGGGGCAGAGACTTTGACATCTCTGGGTGTGGTGTTGATGACATCGTAGGGTCCTTTAAATCTTGGTTGATTCCACTTCCGTATGAAGTTGCAGATTAATATTCTATTGCCAGAGAAGAGCAGTTGTGGCTGTGGAGGTGCTGAATCCTGTTGTGCTGTTGGTGTGTCCGTTGCTGGTGGAGCAAGCTGTCTTGGTTGGGGACCAATTTGGTGGGAAATAAGTCTGACAGATTTGGTTAATTCACTAAGATATCCCTGAAACTCATCACATATGATTTGTGCAGAATTGTGTGCATCAGAGGCTGTGCATGTGGGTTTAAGTGGAGTATGCAGCCTCCTTCCTGTTACTATCTCATGTGGAGTAAGATGACCCTGACTGATTACGAAGAGCAAACGATGCTAGTGGCAGACAATAAAGCCACATTTTTGTCAATGTCTTATAAATCTTAGAAAGACATGGTTTCAATAGTCCATTTAGGTATTCCACAAAACTGTTGGCTTGCAGGTGATAAAGTCATCACAGTGTGTGCTTTATACCCAATAAAGAGTGCATTTCCTTTTTAGAGCTTGGTATGGAGGCAGTCCCATTGTCAGATGATCACATTTTCCCCACCAGGGAAATACTTCACATGTCAGAAATCCGGCTGCCAATTTGGCATCAGGGTGGACACAGAGACCTGCTTCAAGACAACAAGAGAATGGGCCCACTCTAACAATTAGATAACAGATGTGTCTGCACCTGTTAACCATGTCCATGCAGTCAATGTGGAGGAGTCGGAAAGGCATTAAGGGGTGGGGTAATGTAACTTTCAACGTCATATGGGTGCGACCTGTAGTGTACATTTTACATATAGTTTAGTGAGATATTAAATCAACAAGATGTTCTTGGAGGTTCGGAAAACAAACCATTCTTCCTGTAAGTCAAATGCACTGTACTGCCTGGATAAGTGCACAGGGTAGAGCAACTGCTCAAGGTTAAATGTAAGTAGTTGCTGAGGCATAGCTGCTTTTCCTGAAATATTCTGTCTCCAAATTACATCTGTGGAGGTTAAGAAACACCCTCTAACTACTTCTCTTTCTGGGGAGCCTGTGCTTGTAATTTGACAATCTGAGTCACAGGGATTGCATTGTAAGGAATTGTTAGTTCTACCTGCTTTAATAATACCTCAGTGAACATTGTGGGATTTGGCATTTCTAGATATGCTGCTGCTTTTGCTGCTAGATCTGCTGCGTTACTATAAGCAATTTGTTCTGTACCCTTGGTGTGGAATGCACATTATATTACTGCGACTGCTGTGGGTATTATTAATTGATCAATTAACCTAGAAAGTAATGCATCATGACCTTTTGAACCCTTGCCTCTACCATCTGGAGAGTCCTGAATGTACTGTCAAGGTGACATAAGCTGAATCCAAGTAAATGGTAGCGATGCACCCTTTGGATATTTCTAATGCCGTTATTAGTGTTGTGAGCTCTGCTGCTTGAGCTGAGTAGCACAAGGGCAGTCATACCTTAGATATTACTTCATATTGACCTTATCGAACCCTTACTACTGCTGCCCCATATGCCTGACCTCCATGCACTGATCAATTGTTGATGACCAATCAACGAAGAGCACTTCCCCTTCTTTGAGTACATCTTCCCTGACATGGTTAGTGACTTTGGAAGTGTCTGTGTATGTAGCTCAATCATGCACTACATTATCTGGCTCTACTGGCTCTGCAATGAATTTTGCTGGATTGACAGTGTGTCATCTCACTATGTGAATGAAAGGGTTGCACACACTGACCACATAATCTGATGTTCTTTGTGTGGTCATAGTGGATTTTGATTTATTTAGTATGGTAAAAATGGTTTGTTTCATATATAACATGAGAGGGCATCCCATTGTGATTCTAGAGATAGTTTGTAATGCAAAAGCAGCTGGTGCTGGTGTCTGTTCGCATGGAAAATGTCCCTGCATTACTGTGTCTAATAGACCATTGTAATAAGCCATTGATGTCTGTTGAGTGGGGACACCCTTTATCACTTGACCATTAGAATGTGAATACAGGAAGGATTGTTTTTTTGTATGTAAAAAAAGAGGGATGAGGCACGCTCTCCAATTCCTGGCCAATATACTACCTGAAAAAAAAAGAATAAATGGGTTAAATCCCAAAGTGTCCAATTCACTGGGTTAGATCCCAATTGTTGCAAAACTATTCACAGGGTTAGATCCCTTATGCTGCATTGGTACTGCTGTTCTCCTCCTTCAAATATTCACAGGGCTGGATCCCTTATGCTGCATTTGGGCTGCTGATCTCCTCCTCCTAGCGATTTCCTGTCCCAACACTCTTCATGGAGGCTGTGTTGCCTTTCACCTCAGGTGAATCCAATTAAATTGCTAATTCAGTCTCTAAGTAATATGGGAGCTGTAGTGAAATCATGTGTTCAATTCAGGTGACCAAGGAAAGACTCCCCTCCAGGAGCACACATCTTACCCTTAGCAGGGGGAGGGGAGAAAACCATAACTATGATTCTCCACTATAGGGAAAAATGTCCCTGTGCTGCAGCCTCAGGAGTCTGGATCTCCATCAGATTACATGTAAAAAAGAGGAGTGAGGCACACACTACAGTTCCTGGCCAAATACTACCTGAAAAAAGCAAAAGAATAAATGGATTAAATCCGAAAGTGTCCAATTCACTGGGTTAGATCCCAATTGTTGCAAAAATATTCACAGGGTTAGATCGATCCCAATTTCTGCAAAAATATTCACATGGTTAGATCCCTTATGCTGCATTGGTACTGCTGTTCCCCACCTTCAAATATTCACATGGCTGGATCGCTTATGCTGCATTTGGGCTGCTGCTCTCCTCCTCCTAGCACTTTCGTGTCCCAACACTCTTCAGGGAGGCTGTGTTGCCTTTCATTGCAGGTGAATCCAATTAAGTGGCTAATGCAGTCTTTAAGAATTATGGGAGCTGTAGTGAAATCATGTGTTCAATTCAGGTAACCAAGGAAATACTCCCCTCCAGGAGCACACATCTTACCCTTAGCAGGGGAGCGGTGAAAACCATAACTATAATTCTCCACTGTAGGGAAAAATATCCCTGCGCTGCAGCCTCAGGATTCTGGATCTCCACATATGACATGTAAAAAAAGAGGGGTGAGGCACGCATCCAATTCCTGGCCAATATAATATATATTTTTTTGTAATCTAGTGTTGCTAAAACAGGCATATCACTGATTGCATTTTTGAGTTCCTGAAGAGATTGAGCCATCTCATCTGTCCAGACAAGGGGCCCCTTAACATTCTGTGCTTCTTTTAACCCTTGAAATAGAGTTTTTTTGTAGGTGGAGTTATCGAATTTCAATGCCCAAATATAGGTATGAAATCCTAGGAATTGATGAATCTGCTTGACCATGGTTCGCTGTGGATGGGGTGCACTGCTGTTGTGCTTTCTGGTGCGAAATTCATCCCTGCTCCTGGTCTTATCTGCCGTAGCTATACAGCTTCTTGCTGGCAGTATTGCAATTTCTCATTGTCAACTTTGTATCCCTTCTCCAACAATAAAGTCAAAAGTGCAAGTGACTAATTTCTACACTACTTTTCTGTTGTGTTGCACGCTTGGAGGGGGTCTACATAATTAATTACTGTGATCTATACATGTAGGTTTCCGAAGTCTATTTACAGTACCCTATTGAAAATGCTTGGGGACTCACAATACCCCTTTGGCAAATGAGTGTGTTGGAACCTCTGCCCTCTGTAAGTGAATGTTGTGAGATACTGAGAGTCAGGGTGCAATGGGATGGAGAAAAATGCATGCTTATTGTCAATTACAGTGACATGGGTGGATGTGGTGGGGATATTGCAAAGGATAGTGGCAGGATTGGGGACCATTGAGAAATCTGCCTCGACTATATTGCTCAACAGGAGTAAGTCCTAAACCATCCTCCATGATGACTCTTTTAGCTTTATACACTGGGTGCACAGTCCTGTTGCATGGGGACTCTGTTGGCACTATTACACCCCACTGCCATATTGCTACAATGGTGGAATAAATCCCTGTGTCTGCCTCCTTGCTTATGGGGTTCTGCTTGACTCTGAGCAGCACTGACCCTGGTCTCTATTTGATGTGAACTACCCCTATCCATTTTAAGAGACATACATCGTGGGGTCTATAACTCCATAACTCTCTGGGGACCTTCTCTAAATCTTTCCTCAGATGTGGCAGCAGTGTCTTAGCAAGGAGATGTATGGGGTACTTCTCTCTGTTTGATAATTATCTGACATGGTATACTGATTTGAAGCACCATCTCTCCTGTGTCATCGGTGTCTTTGAACAATTTTTCATCAGACACCTCTCGCAATTGCTTTGCTGAGTCAATACATAGGACTGTACACAATTCAATGTCATTCGCGTCTGTGCCAGACAGTATTACTTTGTCTGCTTTAGTGTCTAGATCTAATGTGATAATGGTGCATGGTGCTACTTCAAGAGGGATGGTTGCTCTGAATAGAAATTATGCGGGTATGCATAGAGTTTCATTCTCAATCTCAGGCATGCAAAAAAACTATTAACCCATAGAAGAACACATCTGGGTCAAGTAACACGCCCCACAGGGTGTTGTGGCCACAGAGTGCTTGTATTACTGCAGTAGCTCTAGAATGATATCTGGCTGGGATAAAACATATGATGCTCTCCTCAGTGAATGAAATAGTCATGTTCCACTTTGCTCATGATGTCCCTGCCCAAGAGGTTAACTAGTGTATCTTGTGAATACAATAAACATGCTGGCAATTCTTGTGTGCCTATGGTAATGGGTAAATCTTTAGGGAAGGGATAAATAAAGCAGCCCCATAAAATCCCTGCATGTCCGTTATATCACTGGACAAAGGATGTTTCCCCTTCCTAATGGAGTATTTGGTAGCTCCTGTGTAAACTATAAAAGAAAATGTTTAATCCCCAAACTTCACTCCCACTCAGAGTTCCTCTTCCAGGTCAGAAGTTACTGATAAGACTGGGCATGCCAGATCCCTCTGTGGGCTTTCCTATTGTGGGTAAACATCTGTGCTTGGGAGTGGGAAAGGATGGCCCCCTGTCACACTCACCCCTGTGCAATAAGTTGCGGTGCCCTGCGGCAAGGGGGTTTTATCCCATAGCTGAGCAGGTGACTGCTGCATGTGTATCAAAAGGGGATTTGGTGCTGGTATTGAATCAATTTACAATGGATCTTGGGCATGTGAGGTAGCAGAGGGCTGCATCTGGGACGGTGGATGGTAATATAGACAAACTACTGGAATGTTAGTGTTAGGGTTATAGGGTGTGGGTGGCCTACTTCTGCATTCTCATTCAACACTGCCCTTCAAACCTATGCCTATTCCCCCCCATCCATCCATTCTACCTCTTTGGTAACTGCCCCTTACTTGGAGAGAGCAGTGCTTTATCAGTTTCACTGACATAACAACCGAATATCTGCCCTCTGTCATCTCCTGGTCCATCTCTAAAATGCTGCAAGGAGCCTTTTCCCTGCTGCATTTCTGTGGTGTTAGCAATCACTGTTCCTTCCATGCTGAATTTAGCTAGCTTTTTCTGTACTTGGTTTGCTTCTGCCTCCTGTGTTTGCTCAACCCTTCCCTTCTCCTTTTGTTGTCTCAATCTACAAGCGTACTATATGTTCCTGTATTTCAGGCCTTGTCTTTGCTTCGATGCCAACTACCTTATTCAAATTGACTTGCACTTTTGGGGTAAGACTCTTTAGCAACATTTGTTAAAAGACAGCTACATTCTTGTCCCCTGTCTCTCCATGATCTAACCACCACATTGCCTGTATTTGTTGAATGTAGTGTTCCTTTAATGTGCAGGTCATGATAGAGTTTCTGTCAGATGTGTCTGTGCATCTGTCCCTCAAAGCCTTCCATACATGTGCTTGACATTCATTAAACAGTGCGCCATCGTGTGTCTTGTTGTTAAATTATACTCCCTTCTACTCCTTCCTCTATAACTCATTCACCTATTCCCCTAACAGGACAGCAAACAGGCTCTTCATGTCTCCTACAGCTAATGTGAACCCTGTTGTCTGTTTGTCAAGGGCATAAATTCACTGTCCTGCTCACACTGTGAGGGAGGGCAAGGTGTGAATTAAGGTATCCCAATCCATGTGGGGACAGAGCACATAATGGGCTCTCTCTGGTCCCTTATGTAGCAACGTGAACAGCATTCCCCATTTCTTATTCTGGGAGGCTTGCTTCTTACTCTTAACTAGGGTAATTCGCCTGGACCGAGGCCTGAGCCGCAAGCCCCATGTTGTTAAATCGTCCTGGTAATCTTTCTCCACTCATCATCATTGTCCTCTGTTCATGTTGAGTCATAGTATACACTATAGTGATGTTCGTTCTTATCTCGTGGACCTTCTGGACCTCCCCATATATTGGGAGATTCCTCACTTGTGTCTACCCTAAGATCTTTAATACCTTTACTGTTGATCTTGAACAGAACCGTTGTCATCTGTGCCTATCGCCATGCACTGCCCCATTCCTTATCCCTGTCTTTTTCAATGCTACCTCTAATTCTCTCTGAGCCTTTTTGTTCTACTTCAATAATGAATGGGTCTTGGGTGGCTTCTCTGGGTTCTGTGGATGTTCCCTGTTTGTGCTCAGTTGGGGAAGAAAAGTGGGGGTTTGTGTAGTCTGCGGCAGGCTGTAAAGGAAAGGATTAATAAGGGGGTGGGGCAATGGCCTGTATGCGTACTTGATTGGGGTGTTCCCTTCTTCATCAGACATTTTCAAAAATGTAAAGTATACTCTGTCTATTTTTCAAATCTTTCCCTTTTAGACAAAAAGTACATACACATATGTACCAATACATTTTAAACATGCAGGCCTTCCTCTGGCCAAGGATTGAATAATTTGCCCACAGAACCATGAACCCTCTCTACGTGGTACTTTATGATTTTCTATTTATATTTGGCAAGTATTTAACGCATATGCTCCAATGGAGTACTCATAATAAGACGAGGTTTGTACCTCACTCAAAACAGCAAAAACTCCACAGACAATGAATCTGCAGCACCTCATTTTAAAAAACTCACAACACACAAACAAACCAATTACTCACGCCAATACAAAAAAACCTAACCCTAAAACTCTATCACTTACACACAATGGGCAAAAACGTCCTACCCACAAACACCATTAAATACACAATGTACAAACAATTCCTAAAAATCACTACCTCCATATAGACACCGGCTGCTGACTCCTGAAAGAAAAAACACATTTATATATACACTGATGTAGATCATTCCTCTGCCTCCTTGCCTTGAGCAAGAGAAAACACCCTTCCTCAAGTTCCCCTTCTAGAGCTGAGGGATATCCTGTCCTTTCTCATAGGAATATCGATTGGTATACACTGCTGTCTTTCCCCATTTAAGAGCAGTTTCCCAATGTTAATTCTTCACTTTTACTACTCTATATGACATCATGTTTCCCCCCCGGCGGGGGAGCTTTACCTCAATGCTAGTCAAAACCCATCCAATAATACATAATGTTGTCTTTTCTTGTCTTTGAGGACTTCTCTTTTATATTAAAATAGAAATTTAAAAGCAGTTTAAAAAAATATCAACAACACTGTGTTTCATGCAGAAAGTGAACTTATGTTCCATGTGTTCTCCGAATTCCCTTGAGGCCTTCTCCTCTGCAAACTGCCTATACAGCCCGACCTGGCAGCCTTCCCTCCAGGGACCAGACAGACATTTAGAGTAACACAGCGTCTGCCCACCTCTGTGGTTTTGTGCACAGAAACTGCTTTCAGAAGGCAGGGCTCTGTGGCAGTCGCTGTGCAACCAGAGGATCCTCACCATCTGCGGGAGACATTGGAGATCACGCCGGGGTCACCAAAAATGCATGTTAGGGCTGAAAAACAATTGGAAAATGTATTCCAAGGAAGCAATAATGGAATGCAAGAAAACATCTATTATACATGCAAATTAGAGACAGACGGGTCAGTCCTTAGAATTGAAAACTGAAAATGCTCTTGAGTCACCCACATTGAGTTACAGTAAAGACAAAATACACAAAATGTGAATACATTACAAATATCAAGTACATGTTAATCTCATGTTCCCTATTGGCTCGCACCTATACAAAAATCTAAACCCAAGCTACACTACCATGCTCTATTGGTTAGTATATTACCCATGACCATCCTAAGTACAACGATCACAAATTACCTAGTTGTGCATTAAGCAAAAATACTCCAAGTCCAAAATGTATACAAGTTATACATGTAACATTTACTAAAATGGCATAGCCTCATTGGTCAAAACAAATTCATGTAACATCTGATGTGCGGTCCCACTGAAACTACCCAATCATGTAGTGAGTGTGAACATTAATACCCTCTCCCATAAACTCAGCCAATTTGCCAGACCAGGCATTTTGCATGCCTTGTAGTAATTTACTCTGCAACACTTTTTGCAACTCCCATTTTGAAACATGTTGCTATACCTGGCACACATTCTTCTGGCTATGTCTTGGGAACCAGGTGGCTTCATAAAAAGCGTAATTGAGGCTCGACGCTTTGGAAATAAATGTCTCACATGTATTCCCAATATTAAGTAATTCTATTGCAGACCCATTGGTCCCAACACTCCCTAGGGGGCAGTAACCAAAATCTAGTTCAACGCTTTGGAAATATCTCCTCTCAAGGCTTTGTTCACACCTAAATATGTCCTTCATACCTATGATACTTGTCTATCATCGAGAACACAAACCGTTATTATACATCTCACTCAAAGCTCCTGAGAAACGCTAGACTCTGCAACAATTAATAATTTGTTGGCCACACCTCACCCTTAGTCCAAGGACAATGGCACACTGAATGCTTGCTGGGAAAAGCAGGAATCATGTTTAATTCAATTGAAGAAAGAGACTCAGATCTGTGGCATAGTTAGCTGAATGGCATACATCTACAACTCTTAAGGTCCCTGGTTCAAAATGGCAGAACTCTGGCTAATGTGGCAAGAGGTCCTTATGCTAATGGAAGCCAGTAACAATATCTTTTGCTGGCCATCATTCCATAGCATACTTGGTAGGCTAGTGCTCTCTTGATTGAGGCAAAACAAAATCTATTTCGAAAATGGCCTAAAACGCTGCTACTATTGACATAAACAGTGACAGTTAAAATGACACAATCTCCATGCTGATAGAATTTCCACAGCTCGTACTTCTATTCATGTTTGAGGCATTGCAATTAAATAAGCCTCACATAAGCTCCTGCTGATGAGTTTCTGGATTCTATTAGAATCCATTATAAAAGTCTGCCTGCAAAGCGTATTTGCAGGCAGAGTTTTATATATCCAAAAACAGAGGGAAAAGGTGGTTTTGCCTCATTTTACTCTTGAGTTTTTCTCTCCACTTTGTGAGTGACAAAAATTGCATGCAGAGGACGCTACAGCATGTAAGTTGAAATGTAGGTGGTGGCCTGCATGCAATAGTGGTCTGCTATAAAATAATCCCAATGTGTAAAGGGAGTGCACGGAATACCATGTGTGTAATTACATTTCACTCCTATTGTTTTACGCTTTAAAGGTTTAATGGCCTGAAATCAAGCTGTAAGAAACAGGCACAAGCGTGTGCCGAGGGTTCCCATAGTCCAACCCTATATTTTACAGGAAAATAGATCCAGCAGTGAAACCGTAACCTTATTTTAAATTACTCCCATTATTTTACTAGTTAGGCCTCTTAACCTTGAAACTGACTAAAACCTAAACATGGGCCTCATATGGTGGTGCAAGAAAAAAGTGTCAGTAACAGAATTACGGCCAATTTTCCCACTCTGCCATTCTATGAGTTTAGCCCTGCAGTGGGGGATTTACTTCCAGCATGAGGTATATCCTCCCACTTTCCACTTAAAAATTGGCAAAATCGTTGGAATTACTGCAGCTGTAATTCTGCCAAAATTCTCAAAGGAGTCCCATGACTACAAAAAAATGGGGACTAACAATGCCACAATCACTTTTAATCTGGTGGTAAATCCACCGGATCAAATGATGGTAATGGTAATTCCTTTGGGTGGCATTCTGGCATATTTACCACCTGAATACCACCCAACTTGTAACGAGAACAATGAACAAGTAAGAAAATGGGCCTGTAGTAACTCAGATTTTGCAACACACTTACTATGGCTTGATTGGGCTTGTTTATTAGTTTATTGCCTGCCACCAGTCAATAACTCTCACCGGCACTGGCTATTGCGATTTTGCTGCATACATATTATGAAAAACAACTGTACAACCTTTAGCGTAATCAGAATACATTCTTTCGCTATCCAATCAAAGACATGAGTTTCTTCAGTCCTGTCCAACTCTGTCACTAGATGACATTTTTCTACTCCAAGGATTCCACAGATTCCACAGAGTCCCCATGGAGACCAACACATGTATGCACACACCTCATGAGCCATTCACAATCTCCACAATCTCCAGCTATAACTTTTAGGATCAAAGCTTTCATTTTAAAAAAGTTAGATTATCATGTTAGACATTAACATTCACAAATAAAATGCCCTCTAAAGTCGTCTCATGTCATTACAAACTATTACACTTGCACTTAACTTAATATCAACCTATGCACGTGCGAGTCATAAGAACATTATCATGCATTTGTAATTCTTAATATTTAATGTTTATAACAAACAATTCATATTTCATTTAAAGTAACACTTATTATCAACCTATGCACGTACGAGTCATAAGAACATTATCATGCATTTGTAATACTGGATATTTATTTTTTTTAACAAACAATTCATATTTCATTTAAAGAAACACTTTAAAAAACGTGCTAAAGTGTGTTCGTCATTTACTATAGCACACACTACTGGATGCACTTGCTTATGACCGATTGGATAATTTACTGTGGACACATTGCAGACCTCACAGCATCTCCCTAATAAGAGCTTAAACTACTACATATGTTTATTTATCTAATATTTTAATTTTCAGAAAGAAGGAAACATTGGGCCTCATTACAAGTATGGAGGTAGCCATGCCGCTTTTAGTGGCATGGCTACCCCCATACCGGGTACCGGGTCCGGGTTCCAAGAATGAGTAATTACCGGGCCATTATGACCTTGGAGGGCCCGGTAATTCCCTTTCCTGGGACCCGGATCCGGTACATCCCCATTCCCATTTGAGCCCCATAGGGCTCAATAGGAATGGGGAGGATGCTAACAACGGGCCCGTTAATGACGGGCCTGTTGTTAGCATCCTGGTCTGCTGGCGGGTCCCGCTAAGGACGCCTGTTCTTACCAGACGTCCTTAGCGGGACCCGCGAACAGACCTCGTGATGAGGCCGTAGAGGGTTTACGGCGCCGGCAGCTCTGCTAAGACTAACACCCAGGACATCAAAGATGACATCACAAATATCATTCATGACATCACTGATGACATCACATGCGCTTTTACCTTTCATACAAGGGGTGGTGAATGTAATGGGTGTTGGTCTTAGCAGTGCACGGTGGTGGAGCGAGTTATGGTTGCTTAGCTGGTGTTAGTGTAAGCAGTGCACAGTGGTGCAGGCAGTTGTGGTTGCTTAGGCTACCAGAACTGCGAATTTCAGGGTTTTTTTGGTTTTACCGCGAACCATAATGTCATGATGATAACGTTTTTTTTAGGGAATTTCACAGGTTTATAGTAGCGCAACTTAACCATAACGTCCCCTTAACAAAGTTTTTTTTTGTGTGTGAATTGGACAGGTTTTTAGTAGTACAATTTAAGTATAAGGTGTATCTGAGAAAAAAATGTAGTATGGCATGGCACAGATTTTCAGTAGTGCAACATAACCAAAAGGTCCCTTTAGTAAGGGTCGTTTGGTAAACAGTATATAGCTTCCGAAGAATGCCACATGAAAATATACTGTCGTACAACACCGTGACATGTCCCAGAATCAGCACACCCTTACCGGAACGAAGTATGCCTGTTGGGCAATGTGGAAATAGATTTTATAATCATGTAGGAACGTCCACCTTCAACATTTGCCTTACACAACGCCAACACGTATTGCTATGCAGCAATTGCCAATGCACTACATATTATATATTGGTAGGGAAAGTTGTACTTTTCTGAAAAAGACATCAGCTAAATGCAGCCTTCCTCCCTAAGAAACAGCAGCCGAGGTATAATGCAAAAGCATAAGAAACTGAGTTGCTACCTTGCACATAACAGACGAAAAAATGTGTTGCCACACATACAGTCACTCATATTCCCGTTTGATGCCTTTTTGCTCAATTCCGGTTGCATATTACCTTATTGCCTGCGGTGGCAAAAAATAAAGCCACCCGTAAACAAAGTTAATAATGGGTTAATAATGACCTTTCACAGTATAATAAAAAAATAAAACTTGAATACACTCCACGTACTACTTATTTCTCTGTAAAGTACATAGGCGCAATAATCTTTGCCAGCAATAAACTAAATTACTGATGCAGTAACGTGTGCTCCTAAAAAGGACGTGTTCTTGTAGTAATCCGAGGCGACTTTGGCAGTAAGGATCACAAAAGAAAATCCTCTTTCAAGATGGCCGCCATAGAAAGGGAAGGCGGTTATTGCATACATTGCCCCTCTTCCCTTTCCATTGTAGGTTGCAAAAAGCACAAGTACGTGGTGTGACGCAGAACCTGTAAATAAACAATCAGCGATGTACAAGGTAATAAGTTACATTTGCACATAAAACAGTGGAATGGCAAAGAACACGGGACCATTTTACAGGTTACAAAGTAGATTTGCAGAGACCATCGAAATAATCGCATACTCAATGCAATGATTACAATTCTAGTTAGGGAGGCATTGTAAATGTTGAAGATGAGGAGGCCGTTTTATTTTGCTCAAACAAACATCACGTTGAAGCAGTCGCTTTGTTTCCACAGTTATTTCCCAGAAGTCGTTATGACGTTGAGCCTACAGCACCATAAAAGTCATGTTGCTCCGAATCGCGAGTTCAGCGAGCGGACAAAGTGGGCTTACAGTGTCATTCCACGTTATTGTTATAGACAGGCAACTGCTCACCAGCAGTTGTATTTTCTGTCCGAAGAAGCCCTCACTAGGGATTTGAAAACCATGGCACGCACAGTACGGCAAAATATACCTAAGCCGGAAAAGGTTACAAAAAATAAGTTTCAGTAACCAACCTGTACCAAAATGTTTTAAAAGATCAAATAGAAATTGTGCAAAGTGCTACAAAAAAATACGTGCTCAAAGTTGACATTTTAGTAATATGTTACTAATGTCCAAGTGTACATATAGGTGGAGGTTAGAAACGGCGAAAATGTGCATGCGTCTTAAGAGAAAACAAAATGACAAGTACACAGAAAGACGATAATTTAGGTATGAAACAAAAAAGAGTGGACAAATAAAAAAAAATGATGTCTCGTCATTTCAAAGAAGGCCAAAAAAACGTGCAAAGTTATACACAAACCTATGTGGACAAAGTAAGCATTTCAAATTAGAAATATAAATAATAAAAAAGGTTGAGTGCAGTCATACCCTGCAAATGATCAACCTCTGCCCTCTGCAACATTACAGGAAAATTGTACAAGGGCAGAAAAATAATACGTCAATTATATTAGCACAAATAGATGTGCAGTTAGGTAAAAATAAATCACGGGTCGCTGTACAGTGGGCCAAAGTAAACGTACAAAATATTTACAGCCTCCATTCTTTTTCAGCAAATCAGTCACAAATGTGTTCGCAGCAAAGAGTCTTCGTTGACTGATATGCATGTCCCTTACAAACTTTTTAAAACATAACCTTATCAATTGCTGTTTTTTTTACCCTTTCATTCCGTGAATAGCAAGCAATTTTCTCTTGGGCTCAAGGTCAAAAAACCATTGCCCCTTTACATTCTCGCGGATGCGCAGGCGTACTGAGCGGTCAACCAAAAAAGTAACTCGTGTGGCCTTCACTCAGAAGGCAAATACATTCTTGCTTGTAAGCAATATAATGAAATCTAATTATGAGAACCTCTACTCCCATACAGCTGCAGAAGTGCTGTTTCAAGTAAACAGTGCAGATGATGGCCTTAGTTTTCAAAACTGAAAAGGCAAATTTGAGGGAAATATTAGTCCAAAACACATTTTAATCCACAAGCTGTAATTGGTCGTGGTGCAGTGAGCACAAACTTCCATTTAAACGTATCATTAAGCAGACAAGAAAAATGATTTTTTTTAATGTGTGCTTCCACAGCTCATTGGCCCCCCTCAAAGGTCACCTTGTGAAATACTATTACTTGAGTGTGAGGAGTCTAATGCTGTCTTGTTTTGGAGGTGTTTCTGGCTGTATCCGCGCACATGAAAACATTTGTAAAAGATAGGGGGGCCACCAAAGAAAGCCACCTTACAGCACGCTGTTCTGCAAACATCTGAGAAAGAGCCACATGGTCGTGAGCACAACCTTTTTCCCCATTCAGTGTAAGGGGAAAAAAGACGTTTTGAGAACACCTCCCACTTATAACTTTCGTCCCCTTCATGACCAAACTTTACAACCAAAATCAGAGTGTCGGATATATATTTTTTTCAAAGTTTGGTGACGATTTGTACAAGGGTAGGACAGTTATAAGGAAGCCAAAACCAGTTCTTTCTATGGAAACAGCCACTCCACCAAAGTAACACAGTCGCTAACGTCCCTGTGTAATGTGCTGCAGTGGGTGACGGTAGGACCTAGAGGATAAGACATACGTCCACGTACTTTTGAATGTATAGGTGTACAAAGGCTTATAGCACCGGCGCTAACAAGGTCGTTTCTGGGTGCATGGACTTCGGCCATGCAACTAACACTGTACACCCTCCCCAGAAGCATCTCACATACTAACCTATAGGACGAGTGTATGCATTGCAGTAATATGAAGTGGTGTTTCTGGCAGGGCCTAGGGTTTTAGGAGTATGATGTATGGGCTACGGGCTGCAGCCATGGAAGCAAAACTCTACATCCTGCCCACAATCACCTCATTGATGTAAAGTTGTACGGGTGTATTGATACGTGTTCTGTGCTTCAATGATTCATGGTCAGACTCTACACTCCTAGCTGTAGATATTATTGTAATGTGTTGATGTGCACTGGCTTATAACTCCAGTGCCTATAACTTTGTTGTTGGGTGCATGGCCTATGCATCCAACACTGTACACTCTCCCCTTAACCATGTAAGTGATAATCAATACTGCATGTGTAGGCGTGGTCGTGACATGCAGCGATGGTTGTGGGCAGGGCCTACAGTCTTGGAAGACTCTAGGCCCTGCCCACAACCACTGCAGCATGTCACGTTCATGGTGGCGTACTAAGCAATAACACACCCATAGGAAAATGTAATGTAATAGGGAAATAGACTCAAATGCAATGGTGACTAACGCCACGCATGTCCTGCGAACATTTTCAAGGTGCCTGTACACAGCACGGACTCAAATAGTAGCCTTATTAGATCCCTCATTTGCTCCACGTACAAACATCCTGAAGAAGGCACCAATGCAAAATATATAATTGCCGCCCAAACAAGTACAGTATTTAATCCGTCTCTTACTGTTTAATCCTCCCCAAGCATTGTAGGAAATCAAAATCATTTCCCAAAACACCATTTTCCATGGCGAATACATCAATAACATCTACCGGCCAAACAAATACAGTATTTAACCCATCTCTTACTCTGTGCTGCTCCTCATGCACTGTGAAAAAGAGCAGTTTCGAAAACAGCATTTTGCTTCTGGTAAGTAGCGAGCTGTCTTCGGATCCAAGATGTCGGGCGCATCCACACATTCTGACGTACATCACGGCTCACTGTAGCCAATCGGCGAAGACATTGCGCGTCCGCGGTGATGACGCCACCCCCCTGGCCAATCGTATCATGTCAGCAGAGCGAACACGGAACTGTGACCGCGGAGCGGGCATAGATATCACTAATTTATTGAGTCATATTTTTTGGTAATTTTAAAGGAAAGTACTGGATGGATTGTCCATTTACTAAAGCACGCCTTTGGGTCCAAGCCTCTGCCCCTGCCACATATTTGGTGAAAATCCGTCCAACGGTTTGGCCTGTAGCCGTGCGCAAAGTTTTTCCCCCATTCAGTCTATGGGAAAAAAGACGTTTTAGGACCCCCCTATAACTTTCCCCCTCCTCGACCAAACATCACCAAACTTTTCAAAAAATTCAGAGTAGCCCATATACTTTTTTTCCAAAGTTTGGTGAGGATTCGTCCAGGGGGAGCGAAGTTATAAGCCGCCCAAAAAGTGCTCTTCCTATGGAAACAGGAACTTAACCATAACTACATACTCAGTGAAAAAAACGGTGGTAAAGGGACATTATGGTTAAGTTGAGCTACTAAAAATCTATGACATTCGGTGAAAAAACCTTTGTTAAAGGGACATTATGGTTAAGTTGCGCTACTAAAAACCTATGAAATTCAGTGAAAAAAGTTTGTTTCACTAAATATAAATATAGATAATGGAAATATGACAAATGTTTACTAAGACTCCCTTACTTTACATTTATATAACATAGAAAATACTAAACACCCAGCCCCGCTAGTGATTTTGATGTCCGCGAACTGAGCGCATGTTCGCAGGCACACACGTTCACCATCAGCACTATCCAAAAACTTAGAGGGTATCTTCCATTATTGTACCATACAATAAAACACACACAATATTCAAAAAGCACCATATAAATACATAACATTTAAAAATAAATAAGAAGTGAAAACTGTATATGTATGACACCAACCATCCACTGAAGTTGCATTTCCAAAATAATGGAATATACCAAAACAAAATAAATATGCCTCCAACTGAATTACCTGAAAGAAACTGCAGAGCAAAAAGCAAGAGCATACTTACACACCAGTAACAGCAAAAATGTGTCAAAAAGTAGTAAGTGCACTACATTTATTTCATATACTTATACATTTTCTGTATGATGTACATTAAAACTAATATTTAATTATTTTTTAACATAGAAATGTCCAGTACTTTGGAATGGCTAGAAGAGAATTTCCCACGAGACGAGATGAGTGAAGAGAGTGATAATAATGGTAGACACAACATTTCTCTATATAAGCCAATTAATAACCATTACTTTACATGTACTTAACACTTTCTTTTTAACAGACCAGACAACCAATAAAACTAATATACCACAAGAGATAAAAGAAGATCCTCTCAAACAAATGGAACTGAAAATGGATGTATTACTACAAAACTTCAATCAACTAAAAGAGTGTATTGTGGACCACATTAAAGAAAACATTAAATACCACTGTCCCACATGTACCTGTTCCCCCTCTCCATGTCCCATCCATCTATCCCCAAACCTTCCCTACCAAGAAAAATGATATGATGAAATGCCCATCCCTTCTTCCCCTCCCACACATCATGTCCAAACCCCTAATTCCCCTATATCTGTTTCAGTTTCTGCTTCCCCCTCTCTTTCCTAATTTTTCTACTGTTAAACAATAATACAATTTTAAATGTGTTCTTAGTATATACCCGTGTCTTATTGTTTTTTTAAAGGGCAGTAAGGGTGTCAGCGGACAGCGCAGGTGGCTGTTATGTCCACAATTAACCAAAATGGGAGTGTCCAAAGGACACTATACATGTTCGTTTTGTTTGTAAGTAAAATGGAGATGTCCTTAGAACACACAAGATGTCCACTTATCCGCAATAAACCCAAATGGGGGTGTCCTAAGGACAATATACCTATACTTACTGTTCATAACTAAAATTGAGGTGTCCTTACAACACACAAGATGTCTGCCTGTCCACAATCACCCAAAATAGAGGTGTCCTAATAACACCCCCGATGTGCGTAATGTCCGCAACCAGAATTAATATATAGTAGAACACATATCCAGTCTGCCTGTCCGCAAAGTTTTGATGCACATTTATTTTATACGGGGAGTTAGAACACCCGCGCACATGCACATCACACACTTGGGTCCTATGAACATCGCGTCTCTCCACAACTGTCCTCCACACGTGTGTCGCACTTTTAATTAGTTTGAGGACCCGAACACTGTCTGTAGAACACCCGTACGCATGCGCACAACTGCCTCTGCGCATTTGGTGTCCTGCGGACAGCCGTCCCATTTGCAAATGTGTCCTTGACATCATCATGTGACTGCACCCACGCTGAGCGTCTGTCCTTATTTGTGGACACTTTCCTTGCCCCCAGACATTTAAAAAAGTGCTTTTTGAGCAATCCAAGGTATTTTACAGTAAGAGTTCACCATTGCACATGTCCCAGACAATGTCCCAACCAATCTACATAATTTTTGGAACTTTTTGAGCCTGTTTGAAGTGTTCGGGGAAGGCGAGGGGGGTCCACAAAGTGTGCCCCAGCACCCATATAAAAGGTCACACCCCAGATCTGATCCTCATTCTGATTTTGGATTTCCAATATTTACAACAGGACAATTATGCAAGTTGCTGTTCTTGGTTCCTGCTTCCTAGTTCCTGGTTATTAACCTTCTAGATGGCATCCCAAATTGCTTCTGCTGCTAACGCCTCTGTATCAGCACCCCCACCCCCTCCACCACCACTACATCCCCAAGGTGATGCAGAGGGGACCAGGCGTGAGGATGCAGAGGAGACAGATGAAGAGGATGAAGAGGATGAGTTACTGTAAGTCCCTACTACTAGCACTCATTGTGAGTCTAGGGTGTGGCGGTTATTTACCACTGCTGATGAAAAGTCAAAAGCTCATGCGAACAAGGTAATGTGCACTCAGTACCGTATGGTGCTGAATCGTGGCAGGTCTGGTTCGTATAGCTTTGGAACTACAGCAATGAAGCAACACCTAAAGTGATTCCACGGTGGGGCTATTTTTAAGGTTGTACCTTGCGATAAACATAGTAGGTTGAGTTCCTCTACAGCATCCTCTGTTTCTGCTCCTGTTACACAAAAGACACTCCTGTGGGACAGTGCATCCCTCTAGCTGCCTCACAGGCCATTCATGATGCTGTTCACCCTTACCTTTGGAGGGTCACAATATTGTGCATGTACTGTGCATTGTGGAGAACCTTCAAAATGCAGTTGAAACTGCAGTCAAGGAGCATGAGAAGGATTGCCCACTACCTAAATATGGCCCACCCTACATCTTCCTCTCTCCACCTTCCCTTTATTATCCCTGTGGTTGGTGTCCCTTCCTTACACTCCTGTGCCCTTCTTTCCTTCTGTGTCATGTTTGAAAAATATAAAAAAATATAAAACAACAAAAAAAACAAAGGCTCTTTTCACAGTTTAAAAATAGAAGTCACAAATAAATAATGCAGGACCCTGTTTTTTTTAGATGTCTGCGGACAGTCCGCCAACACCTAGAATCTGTTCAGTGCTACCCTGTCACATCCATTGAGGAAGTGGTGGCTCTGAAATGAACCTTTTTGTGTTTTTTTGTGTTTCAAAAACTTCAAATGGTCAACACCTACTGCAAAATGGATTGCTCTAATTCCAAAAATGGTCGCAATGCATTTTGTATATTTTGCAGAAAAATCTGATTGCCGGCATAAGTAAGATGTACTCCATCTCTGCAAAAAATGTGTGTGCTACAAAACATAATGTTGTCATTCTGAAAAGAGGACATCCCAACATCTCTCAAAAAGGCACAAACAGTCTTGTTAACATTGCGCCTTGCTTTCTCCATTTGTGGACCAAATGAAAAAGAATGCAGCCACATTTGTTTCTGCGCAAAACGAGAAGAATATACTCTGGAGTTTGGATGCATGTCCATGACTTTCCTAAGTCCTTCTTTCATTGCAAATTGCATAGAGATTCCTAAACTGTTCCCTCCACAATGAACAATAATAATGTCTGGATGACGCTGTGTCACCAAAGAAGCACAGAGAGGTATCAAATCCACCCACTTCATTCCACGCACCCCATGCCAGTGCACTTCCACATGAGAGAATCCAAGATGTGCCGCCACTCCACAGTGATCTGCATGCACCTTCAACCAATTTATCCACAAATCTCCCAAAATCCAAACAATCTGCTTTCTGAAACACACAGCCATAGCTATCTGCTCTTCTATCAGAAAAAATGCCTACTAACAAACTCTGTTCTTACACAACACACCCAGTAAACCTTATTGGCCAAACCGTTGCTCTGCTCAGTTTCATTTGCATGCCACTCAAACCCAAGATCCCTGTATATAATATACGCTGCCCTAGGACAACCGCATTGTCCGTGGACAAATCGAAAAATCTGAGCATAGGGGGATGAACAATTTAATAGTGTGCCCCACTTCCCTTTTGAGGTTGGCTCTGAAAAGCCCCTTTTTTGGGGTTTTCTTTGCAGATGCTTCAGAAACATCTTTTATTTTCTATTTTTTTATTTTTTCTTTTCTTATTTTCCTCCAGAAATCATCACATTAGCTTCTCCAAAGCAACCCTTACATTCCAAAACAGCATGGAATTTCCCATAATAGATAAAGAAATGCCATCTTCCTTAAAGTAATCGACATTACCAGAATCAATGTTGTCATTGTCACAAAACAACATGCCTGATCTAGTCATAAAACCAAACATGCCTCGGTTGACTAGGCACCTAGCAACATTTTGCTGAGGACAAAAAACAGATTTATTGTCCCATTTTGCCCTAGGTAACCACCCAGAAAAAATAACCTTGGCATTCGGAAGGACTTTCATGATTGCCTGAACCAAATTTTGCAAATCTTGCAACAAAGTAGGTCCACTGACATAGCCCATATGCACAGCACCACAATGTAGCAAAACTACATGTGGACTATGAAACCTACCCACATCCTGACAAACTACTAGAATTGCCTGCAAATTCACATCAGGCACAGTGCTCCACACCACATCCACTCTTTTTGTGTCAAAATGGTTAGCCATATTCCTAGATTTAACATACTGCTCCAAACCATTCACAAACATATCTCCAACCACCAACACCCTGACTTTCAGCACCTCCGCCATCATCACTACACACAGCCTCTCTCAATACGAAGCACAACCTCAACACCTGATTGGCTAATCCTCAAAATACACTCCCACTTCATTCTTGGAAACCCCAGATGTAGCATGTCCTGCCTCCGAACAGCTGCATTGTCCGTGCAGCGCACAAGTAACACTATGGCAGCCCTTCTACCCTTTCCATTGCACTCTCTGTACCATTTCCTCGCTGGCTACTGTTAAGAAGTCACACTATCATCTACCAATCACATCCAAGAACTCTATATCTAACTCTGTCATCACAGATCAGCACTTGAGATGTACTATTGATCACTCTCAATACAATTCGGCTGTCACTGCAGAGGACCCAGCAACAACTACTATAAAACTTCCCAAGATTTCCTCTTGCAGATTCATGCACATCCACATGCATGAACACAGACTACAGGTATGAATATTTTCTACACAGTACATGTACTGCTCTTCTAGAAATATAATACATCCCGAAAGCATAGCTCAGTGGCAACGTGCGTGCCTTGAAAGCAAGATGACATGAAGCAACTCAGATTCGATCCCCGGGTCCGCGCTTAGAAACCTCTCGATGTTTAAGCACGTTATAACTATGAACTTAAAGTCATTTCTCCCATCTGCTATAATGAAGTGTCACTTGCTAAGCTTTCGGCTCTCCAAATTTTAGTTTACACACACACCTATCTAAAAAAATATTGTTTCATATTATAAGATGTGAAAAATAAAAGTATAATTATGAAAAAGACTGTCCAGTGTGTTATTGAATTACACGCAGGCCGGATGAGTACATACATCTTCATTCAAGCACACACACAGAAAATTTCATTAGAAAAGCTCCCCGATCAAACAACACCACTGCCTCTATATCAAATCCTTCTGCTTTATTACCCACATCTTCACAAAGGCATACATTAAATGATGTTATGTACAATGTCTGTCATTTACCCTGCAAAAATAGCACAAAATGCATATGATTATTTCTATTATCTATTAACATCCATTAAATTAACATTAAAAAATAACTGCGCTCTATATGTTTACTATTAGACTCATTCGTAAAACATATTCAATTAACAGATTCTGAATAAAATATACAGGCTGCACATAGGCAAAGAATAGTGCAAAACAATATCTACATCAACAAAACTGCTACAAACACACATATGCACTAACTTATTTCTTTTACACTTGCAGTGAACACCACTCGCCTGAAAAGCAGCAGCATCTGAAGCACAAACGAGGACTTGGAAGAAACCGACTCTTTCCATACAAAAAAGTAAGTACACAACTAACATAATGTTCTAACTGTTACTCAAGCATTTACTGTTGTAGAAGAAACAAATATAGTAACCCTTTACCATTAGATGTAGTATTAGTGCTTCCCCTTACCAGTTGCATACTTTACAATCTCATCTGAAGCCCAGTATAGTAACACACAAATACAAGAATAGCCTTCCCAACTTGATGTACCTGCCCATTGAACAATCACACACTTCAACAACCATACTTACCATCATAATCAAACACTCATGCACAAAGCAAACATACACTGCACAACAGCCCGACCCACACTTTCTTTTTGTTTCTCCAACAGACTCCAAATAATGCCTACCAAAAAGCAACTCCATAGAAAGTAACGCAGAAGTAGAGCAAATCAAAATAAAAGTGTCCAAAAAAAGCTTCCATCTCTAGCAGCCTTTGTACAAAAAGTTCAAACAAAACAGCTAATACAGTCATTAAGCGAAACAAAACAAGCTTCCAGTACAGAAACTTAGCCTCCCTTATCTAAATGTAAAACCAACCAGAAAGTGAGTAACAAGACTTCAGCTACCACTACTGCTAACACTGGATCTATAATCCTTCATGTAGTAGCAAGTAAGCATAGCAAAAACATTGTTTTACAAAAAATGTTCCGCCATAGAGTCCTTCAGAACATTTTAAAAACAGGAGAGAAATCATGCACAGCCCTTAAAACCTATCGTAGAAAATTAATCCTAGAATCTCTGGTGGACCATGCAATCCTTCTCAAAAGAAAGTTATTTATTTTAGTTTTAAACAGGATGACACCACTAACAAAACTAACTACTAAACTACAAAAAAGACTCACCAATACAATAAAAGGAATTCACCAACAATAGCTTCTTAAACATCTGTAGAGGTGAATGGAGTTACGCCACGACCACAGAAACATATTTTAATGAAGAAGCATATAAACAAAAGCAAACAAACCCAATTTCCATACAGAGCATTGGGCGAGGGCATGAAAAACATAATACCACCACTATGGAACACAAAACTCTGTTCACAATAATATCCCCATAAAACTCAATATCACCTCCCCAATCTACTGAACGAAAATGTCCAGTCTACAAATGGCCGTGCACATCAATGTGTAACATTGCCAAAAAATCTTTCAAAACTTTATGCCAGTTCCTCAATCAGTATGTAAAAAGCAAATACAAAATCAAAATGAAACTACTACAAAATATGGATGCCTGGCCAGTGGGCAAATACACAGGACTACAAGGACATTCATTAGCCTGCATTTCAGGACCTATTTGCAAATGCACCTTCCATCATATCAAAATTATATCAACACATCATTCAACTATAAGAAATCTAGTCCAAAAATTATACTATGCGAAAAGTCCTGTTTTAGCACTATCCAACTTAAATAACAATGGTACAGCCAAACAACTACTCAAAGAAATAGACCATATCCAGAGAAAATATTATGGAATTGAAAGCCACTTACAAAATGAAATAGATGTACAACAAACTAGCAACTACGGTACACATAGCAACCTTCTATTAAACACATACAAAAAAGAAATACTAAAGTTTAAAAGTATCTCAGCTGAAGTGCCAAACCATGTGTGCGTGTGTTGCTGCAGGACTTCTTATAAAAGTACCACAAAATCTATAGATATAACATACAAAATAATAGACAATGAAGATTCAAAATGGTTCCAATTATCTCTCTATCTTTTAACACAAAACAAATACAACATTACTGACCCCTTAATTCTTTGCAATTACTGCACTACAAAACTAGACAATAACCAAATGCCTTCACGTGCTATCACAAATAACTTGGAATTTTTCCCACTACCAAAACCCCTACAACAACTAAATTCAAACAGTGCACCCATTTCAAGCAATAATACGCCTCCAACCAAAAACAGCAAAATTACCTCCCTCTGAATTAGTCAAAGGTATTTGTGGCAAAGTAGTTTATTTACCATTAGATCTCACAGAAAATGTGCACACTCTAGAGTGCAACGGCCAATAGATCAATCGTTAATTGTCTTAGTAAATGGCGTACCTACAAAAGACAAAAAAAATTGTCAACAACTCGTAGACTTACATAAAGTTAGACAAGCCCTGCAATATCTAAAAACAACAATGAATACTACAAAGAAATTAATATTGAAGAAAACCATTCAAATAATTCAAGAGTCACCAGAAACTGGTCAATTTGAACTTCTAAATCCTACTACAGAATCCAATATTTTAGACCATTATACAATTCATCCTTTACACTCTAAAGATACTATAGATGATGCACTTGAAACGTACCACATGTGACAAGACAAAGGATCTCGAATCAGCGTATGGGAAAAAGTATAGAAGCACTGGCCTTTCCGCTACTCTTTCCTACTGGAAATGTAGGAAGGTACGATGATAGACCCACACAGATAACAGCATCAGAATATCGCTCTCTACAAATGTATTCTGACGACCCCAGTTTCAAACAAAACGTGTAATACATATTCAACCTTCTCTTTGAAAGTGAACTAGCAACTATATGCGACAGAGTTGCACATACATTAAAATCAGTTACCCATTTTCAAAATATATCAGCTATACAATTATTACAAAAAGTGCAAGGAAAAGATGCAGTTTTACAGAAATCGTTGTTTTTTGGAGCTCAAATTCCATGAATCAACCCCACAGTTTGTTTCAGTAACAGTTAGAATATTATGGTAGTATTGTACTTACTTTTCTTGTTTGGAATGAGCAGGTTTCTTCTCAGTTGTGTGTACTTCAGATGTTGCTGCTTTTCAGGAGAGTGGTCTTCACTGCAATTGTAAAAGAAAGAAGTTAGTAATTTTGTGTGCTTATAGCACTAATGTTAATTTAGATATTGATTTTTATGTTTTTGTAGTCGTATTGTTGTTTCATAACTGAACATAGTGTTTGCATGCAGTTTCCTTTGACTATGTGCAGCCTTTATATTTTACTTACAATATGTTAGTTCAACATGCTTTGCAAATGATTAGAATACTAAGTATATGAAACTCACTTGGTTTCTTACGGCTGTGTTGTTGCATGTTAGGAAATAATGATATACTTGTTTTGCAATTTTTGTAAGGTAAATGGCCGAAACTGTATAGAAAAGCATAAAATGTAAGCATTTGTGAAGGTGTGGGTAATAAAGCAGAAGGATGTGATGTACATAGAGTGGTGTTATTTCAGCTGTGAGCTTTTCAATGATAGTGTCTATCTTTGTGAGTGTATACAGATGCATGAATTTATCCTGGCTGTTTGTAATTTTATAATACACTACTAAGTGTTTTTCTACAATCATACTGTTTTTTCTCCCATCTTTTAATATTATAATTGATTAGATAGTTGTGTGTGTAAAAAGAAAAAATTAGATAGCAGACAGGTTTGGATGTGAAAGTTGACTGTAGCAGATGGGAAAAATAATAGTAAGATCATTTTATAGGTTATGCAGGTTAAGTAGCAGTTACTTTGTTTTATGCATTTATAAAAGTTGTATATGTACTGTGCATAAAATATTCATACCTCTGGTTTGTATTCATGCATGCGGATATGCATGCAGCTGCAAGTAGAAATTGTGGAGACTTGTACAGTAGTTTTTGTAGTAGGTGTTTTGCAATGATATGAGACCTGTACTCAGAGTGATCAACAGTACCTTTGAAGTGCTGTACTCTGAAGATGGAGTTAGATGTAGAGGTCTTGGATGTAATTGGTGTATGGTTGTGTGACTGCTTAGCTGTATCCAATGAGAGAATGGCACAGAGAGTAAAGTGGAAAGGGTAGAAGGGCTGTCCAAAAGTTACACACTCTGCGGACACCACGGCTGTCCGCGGGAGGGAGTGCCACATCTGTGGTTTTCCAGCAAATCCAGCACGGAAAGGGGACTGTCGGGATTAGCCAATCAGATGTTGACATTGTGGATTTGTGTAAAAAGTGACTGTGTGTAGTGAAGATGGCAGAGGTGGAGAAAGTCAGGGTGTTGGTACTCAGAGATATGTTTGTGCATGCTTTACAGCAGTATGCTCAGTGCAGGCATGTGGCAAACAATTTTGATGTTAAAAGAGTGGAGGTGGTGTGGAGGGCTGTGCCTGATTGCAATGTACAGGGAATTCTACAAGTTTGCGAAGATATGGGCAGGATGAACAGCCCCCATCTGGTAGTTTTTCACTATGGTGCTTTCCATTTGGGCCATGTCAGTGCCCCTACTTTGGTGGCAGATTTGGAACAATTGGTTCAAGCAGTAATGAACATCCTTCCAAATGTGAAAGTAATTTTTTCTGGATTACCACCTAGGGCAATGTGGGACAATAGTTCTGTTGTTTGTCCTCAACAAAACATTGCTAGTTGTGCAATCAACTGAGGCTTGTGGGCTTTCATGCTTAGAGCTGGTATGTTTTTCTGTAATAATGAGAATATTGATTCGAGTAATGCTGTTTATTTTGAAGAATATGGCATTTCCTCATCTTTTTTCGGATGTGCCATGCTGTTTTGGAATCTAAGGGTTGCTTTGGAGAAGGTTACATGAAGATTTTAGTAGTAAAGTAAGAATAAAAAAAACCCAAACAAAATACAAAATAACAGGTGTCTGTCAGGCATCGGCAAAAAAAACCCAAAAAATGGCTCTTTTCAGAGCCAACCTCAAAGGGGAAATGGGACACACTATTTAAATTTCCATTCACCATGCTCAGATTTTCGATATGCCCGCGGACATGGTGGTTGTCTGCAGACAGCGCATATTACATACAGGGATTCTGGGGTGGACAGTCATGCAAATGAGAATGAGTGGAGCAAGGGATTGGTTAGTAAAGTTTCATGGGTGTGTCGCATAAGGAGAGATTTTGACAGAATGCCTTTTTCCTGAGAGAAAAACAGATAGCTATGGCTGTGTCTTTCCAAAAACAGATTATCTGGATTTTGGGAGATTCATGGATACATTGGTTGGAAGTGCATGCAGAACGTTGTGGAGTAGCTGCAGCTCTTGAATTCCCTCATGTGGAAGTGCACTGGCATGGAGTGCATGGAATGAAGCTGTTGCACTTGGTACCTCTCTGTGCTACTTTAGAGACAGAGTATCATCCAGACATAATTATAATTCATTGTGGAGGGAACAGTTTAGGACATGTGTCTGGAATTTCTTTGCAATTTGCAATGAAAGAAGCACTTGGGAAGGTCATGGACATGTTTCCAAATTCCCAAGTCATTTTTTCTCATATTGCGCAAAGACAAATGTGGCTGCGTTCTTCTTCATTTGGTCCAAAAATGGAGAAAACGAGGCGCAATGTCAATAAGGCTGTTTCTGCCTTTCTAAGAGATGTTGGCATGTCCTCTTTTCACAATGAAAATATTATATTTCATAGCACATACTTTTTTCGCAGAGATGCAGTCCATCTTACTTATGCTGGCAATCAGATTTTTCTGAGAAATGTATAAAATGCATTTTCACCTTTTTTGGAATTACAGTCATCTATTTTGCAGTAGATGTTGACGGTTTTCAAGTTTTTCAAACACACAAAAACACCACCAAAAGGCTCTTTTCAGAGCCACCTTTTCCTCCACCACTTCCTCCCAGAGAAAAGGGCTTTGGTTTTGCTAGGGGAGTACCCTAAAACGTTATTTATATATGTCCTAGGACTGTCCAGGGACTTCAAAAAATGCACATTGTTTATTTGCCTCTTCTATTTTTAAACTGTGAAAGGAGGCTCTGAAAAGAGCCTTTTTTAATATTTTTGTTGTTTTATAATTTTTTGGTTTTTTTACACACGACACACTAGGAGAGGAGGGGAAAGGAGGGTATCTAAGGGACACCAACCGCAGGGATAAGAAAGGGCAGGTTGAGAGAGGAAGATGTAGGGTGGGCCTTACTTAGGTAGGTAGCAGGCCTTCTGGTGTTCCGTGACCGTAGACTTGAAAGCACTTTGAAGACTCTCCCCCCTGCAGAGTACTGCATCGCAGTACAGACACAATATTGTGACCCTCGAAAGGTTAGGGTCAACAGCATCCTGAATGGCCTGTGAGGCAGCTGGAGGGATGCACTCTCCCAAAGGAGTGTCTCTTGTGGTGAGAGGAGCAGAAACAGAGGATGTGGTAGAGGAACTCAACCTACTATGTTGATTACAAAGTACAACCTTGCGAATGGCCCCACTGTGGAACGACGTTTGGTGTCGCTTCATGGATGTCGTACCAAAGCTGTACGAATCACGTCTCCAACGACTCAGTACCATTTTGCACTGTTTGCAGGTGACCTTGTTCGCACATGCTTTTGGTACGTTATCATAAATGGTAAACAACCACCACACCCAAGACTCCCGGCGAGTGCTGGTAGTAGGGAGTTCCTCTACCTCATCCTCTTTATCCTCATTCTCTTCTTCCTGACGCCGGTTCTCCTCTGCAGGCCCTTGGGGTGGTGGTGGTGGTGGAGGGTTTGGGGGTGGTGCTGAGGCAGATGTAGCAACAGCATCCATGGATGACATCAGGGTTGATGAAATAATCTTAGCAAGATCAGCAAAGGCAGCAAAAGTCAATCTGCAATAGCCAGAAGTACAATGATTATCAGCTCTGGAGTGTGGCCTTTATAGGGATGGAGGGGTGCGCTTCGTGGACAGATGAAACACCCAAAAATGTTCAATAAGTTCCACAAAGTATGTGGAAAGGCAGGGTCATTGTCTGGCACATGTGCAATGGTGAATTCTTACCGTAAAACGATTTGGATTGTCTGAAAAAGTTCTTTTAAAATGTTGGGGAACTGGACAGTCGGCCTCATTTCAGGTCTGGCGGTCGGGAATTAACAGTGGCGGTAAACCTGCTGCCACTGTTAATTCCGAACCACCCGATCCCGAGTCCTGCAGGCGAGAGGTGATCTTCCCACCAGGACTGACCTGGCGGGTTGAACACCTCCCGCCTGCAGGCAGACGTGGAAACACGAGCACTATCACGAGGAAGTGCCAGTGTTTCCACTTCCCCATTCCCATTGGACTCAATGGGGATTTACCGAATTCCGCCTCCGGAATTCCCGGGACACCAGGGCAGTAATGTAAAGACACCTCCATTTTGTTTGACTACGGACATCCTGAACACCGCACGTGTTCTTAGGACAGTTTCAACTTGGCTGCGGACGCTACGCACAGGTATAGTGTCCTTAGGATACCTCCATTTTGTTTATTTATGGACATCCCGGACAACCGGGGGTGTTCTAAGAACAGTTCCATCTTTGCTTGTGAATGGTACGGACAGTTATAGTGTCCTTAGGACATACCCATTTTGTTAATTACAGACATTACGGACAGGCACGCTGTCCGCAGACATTTTAACTGCATTAAAAAAAATAAGGCACAAAGTATTTCATTAAAAGACACATAATATTTTTTTTATTATATACAAATACACAATTTATGAAAGAGTCAGAGAAGCAGAAACGGATACAAATACAGGGGAATAAGAGTTTGGAGAGGATGAATGGGAGGGGATGAAGGGATGGAAGTCTCATCAAAATGTTTTTCTTGGTGTTGAGGGTTTGGGATAGTTGACTGGGACATGGAGAGGAGGAACAGGTACATGTGGGACATGTTATTTATTTTTTTCTTTTATGTGTTCGTCCACAAAATGTTTCAAAACATTGACATTTTCCTTCAGCATGTCCTGTTTTTGTTCCATGCGTTGCACAGACTTTTCCAATGTGTCTTTTGGTGTATTAATTTCAATGTTTGTATGGTCTGTTAAAAATAAATATATATATGTTAAGTACACATAAAGTAATGATTATTAATGTGCTTATATAGAGAAGTGTCTACCATTAGTATCACTATCTTCAGACATTTCCTCATGTGGAAAATTTTCCTCAAGCCATTCCAGAGTACTGCACATTTCTGTGTAAAAAAACAAAAATATATTAATTTCAGTGTACCTAATACAAAAAGTTTAGAAATATATAAGAAAAATAAAGTTTACTTACTAGTTTCTTTTTGCTTTTGTTTGGCTAGGCTATCCTGACTTTTGCCAGGGAAGCACAGCCTTCAGCTGTGCCCCACTGGGCTTTTGCTCACTTGTTATGGGGAAACTGACACGTCCCTCTTCAGACTGTGAGTACTGGGAAACTATGTTCCCGTAGTCTTCGACTATGTTTCCATTTCTTGGTAACTTTTTAACAGTGCACAATGTACCTTCCAGTACCGTGCACTGGGGTCCTTTTTGTTTTATGGCCCTAGACACCCTCAAAGGATTTCATGGTGATTGTACGATTGTGCCTGGGATGAACTGGTGACACCAATTACTTTTTATAATTGTTTTACTTCTTTTTACCAGATCATATAGCATTTACTGCATTTGGTTCAAGACTGGGACCAGGTCAAAAATAGACAAGCCACAAAGCATTTTGTTCTGTCCTTTGGCCATTTTGTATCTTGCCTTCCCCCAGTTTGAGTGACCCGGGTTTTTCCTATTTGGACATGCAGACTCAGCTAAAACTGATCTCTTTCGCTGGCTTTTGTATATCACGTGTGTGTGCCCAGGAAGCGGATTGAGACTGTCTAGTCCCAATCCAAACTACAGGTGCCAGGATTTCTGGAGTGCCTGAATGACTGGGACCACTGTGGGGCGTGATTGGTCCATGAATTGGGATGCATGCATGGAAGCAGATCATTCGAATGGAAGTCCTTGATTTTGGCACAAAGCTTATCTTGGATAAGGTAAGGGGCTCTACATCCATTCCAGGTCAATCAACTGAGTTTTCCCCAAACTACAGAAGGAGCCAAGTATGCTGCAATGATGAAACAGACTCGTGAATACACCAGAGACACTGTAGAAGATTTGGCATTCTTCACCCTCTATTGTCCGGTCGAATCCTTGTTTTCTTCACAGATCAAGAAGGCCAGCCAGGGCACTTCACCCATTTATAGTAGTGGGAACAACTACTCTTGGTGACCCCTGCTTACCCACCAAATGAGCCCCTTCAGAAGTGTTCCTGGGCCATCCAGAGAACTGTCCAGCTCTACCTTGGGGCATCCTGCTAAATCACTGCCAATCTCGATTTGAAACCCAAAACTTGGGAAGTCGCTTGGTTGTGGTCCCATGCCCTTTCCTAGAGAATTTTGTAGGCCTAGATCCTCTGGGTCCCGAATTAGGAAAGTGTATAACTCTGCACACATTTGTGATTCCCACGTCACTACCTGTTGGTGTAAGTGTCTTGCTGACCTGCTCTTCTGTGCCCTGAAGTCTGCTGTACCAGAAGTTTCTTTGTATCTCCTTAGGAAGCTGAAAAAAGGCAACTGTCCCGTCACGGACGATCTTTCTATCCTGCTTGTTTGTTTGTTTATTTATTTATATAGTGCGCCTGACCCAAGGGTAAATGGGCACTTAAGGAAGTGGTTACAGGATACAATTAGTACATTTAGACAGTTTGTGCAGAGTAATACAATTTACAATAGTACAGTTATTGTACAGATAATATTATAGTAATTATACATTTTATATAATATGTACACAAGAATAATACAGAAATAATACCAACGAACACATAGGTAGGAGAGAGTGAATACAGGGTGTGTGAATACTAGCCGCTGAGAGCCAGAGCATTGAGAAACCACAGGACTCAAACCTACTAGCGACCTTCACTAAAATGGCAAGGTTTGGTCCAGACTGTGCCGAGGGTCGGCGAGTACTTACAACACTCTCTTTTACATATTAATATCCCACCAAAGGTATTTGCTTTTGGCTTGTTTAGCCTGCGCTCCCTAGCTATTCTCACCTTTTGAAAACTGATCTACCTCCAAGGGCAGACCCTACTCGAATAGTGGCAACCAATTCTTACTCACCTCAAACTTCCAGAAGATTTGCTTTTTGTTCCATCTGCACGATTTTGAATTTTTATGCACAAATGTACTGTTGAGCACAAGGATCCCCACTTCTTAGGGCTGGACTTGAAAGTTAGGGAACAACTCTGAAGAATTGTCTAATGCTCCTAGTGTGTTAACTCACCCTTCTCTTTACACGTTGTGGCTGTGTTGTATTATTTTGTTGCATTAGTAAACTTATTGTATATATATTATCTAGTATAGTATTTGTGTGGTAACTGTTTTTATATAACTGAAGTTGACTTGCGTCAATAAGTCTGGCCGAAAATAAATGTATAGATATTGTTTTATATACACTTGTCTGAGAGTAATTTGTGGTTTGTTCCTGTGTGTTCTCATTTTGGGCATCCAATCAATCCCACCCCTCCTGAGAATTAGTCTTGACAGCCTGCCAAGCTACCTAGATTGGTCTGGCTTGTCCAGAAGGTTCCCATGTTTCACTAAAACTAGGGTGGCCTCCTAAACCTCTTACTGTCAGTTCAGGGATCAGAAATCCATCTTAACAAATTGGTGTACAGCGGAGGGTAAAATCGGAGGTACACTTTGTTGCACACTGGTAAGGTACACAGGTTATACTTACACCCGAGACACAGTAACCTTAGGTTAAAGTTAACTGTGAGCCACATGCCTTTATTTTTGGTATGGACACAATTACAGACTTTGCTTTGAGTGCCTCAAAATCTGAAACACTAAGAAAAATTTGTACCGAAAGGAGCCTGGCGGCCACTGGTACCAAATCCAAAATGCTCTATAGGATCATCGATTGACAGCAAGTTAGGATTCAGGCTTTGCCCTCCTATGATAGCGCAGAAGGTAGAGGGGCAATCCCAAGTACCAGCAATGTTTTAACAAGTGTTGTTATAGAAAGGGACACTGATGATGATTATGCTGATTATGATGTGTCCTAAACTTTGCTGACTGGCTCTGAGGCTGAAGCCACGCTGGAATTCAAGAAACAAAAGCTGCCGTTTAAGGACAGGGATCACCAAATGGAACTTGCTGGACTGCAAAGCACCAATGGTTCCTCCAGAGTGTCTGTTAATGGGACTGGCCCCTCCTCTCATCCAATATTTCCAAAAGATCTGCTAAGTGTATATAATGGCAAGAATTACATGGACTGGTTGACTTCATTTGAGTATGCAAGTGAGGTGCAAGAAGTAGTGGGTGTTGATAAGATTTCATGGTTGCTCAGTCGACCCATTCTGGCTGCAGTGCTATTATGGATATGTCAAAGGCTAACAGAAAAGGCTTTGCAAAATGTAAGCAAACTCTGGTCTTAAAGTTTGGGAAGATTCTTGCCCAATACCTGAAAAGATTCAGAGATTACATAAAGAAATAATGTAATACTTGGGTTTCTTATGTATTTGATCCCTTTAAAAACGGTCTGGTTGGGTGGAAGGTTGCAAGCACCACCTTTGAGTTTATGATGTATGTAGTCATGCTTGGTCATATTTTTGCTTCTTGTTCGCCTGAGCTTAAGCAGCACTTGGCTGACTCTAAGGAGATAGATCCCAAGAAGTTATCCATTGCAGCAGATGTATGGGTGTCACTCAGTGTCCCATACTGACAAACCTACTTCTAGTAAGAAGGAGAAGTGGGAAAAGCACAAAGAGAAGAAGGGTGGTGCATCTGAAAAATCTTCCTCTCAAAAGGGCCACAAAAGGTTTAACAACAGTAAATCCAATGAGAATAGTCAGAGTGCTGGGTGCAACCCTGCCAAGCATAGCTCTGGTCACAATAAGCCTCCCAATGTACACAGAACCAGTGGAGGAAGTGGCCATGTGAAGGAGGACCCCAATGTACGTCAACGTCTTGTGGGTCCACTCTGTGAGTCTGGCCTTCCCCTCCTATGAGATGGAAGGAGTTATTGAAGAGGCATCTTTCTCTTCAGATTCCTTCCCCAGTGTGATATAATCTGAAGTAGTCTTAGTTTCCCTGGGTTCCTGGGAGCCAAGAGTTTCAGAAGCGTATGCTAGGATACCTGCCAGTACCAAGCACTACTTTAAAGATAATATGCTGATCAATGGAGTAGACACCCCTGACCTTAGGGATAGTGTAGCCAGCAGAATTGTAGTGGATACCACACTGGTCAACCAGGAGGAGCTTGTCAGAGCTCCCCAGATGCCCACCAAGTTACCTTATGCCCCCCCAACCCCTCAGGTTCCCAGTAAGGCCTGTAAATCGAATGATCAATGGGGCAGTAGTGAGGATTCCTATGAGCATACAGAGGCAAGGCCCTGGAAAGTCCTTGCTGCAGTATTACCTCAGAGATATAGGTATTGTGGGGAATACAGCAAAGAGACCCTGCACAAGGTCACAAACAAAAGCTGCTCTGACCAAGTCCAAGGCTGAGCCAAAGCCAAAGCGGAATTCCAATGCTAAGGGAGTCAGAAAACCAAAAAGAGGGAAAGAGAACATTACCCCAAACTCACCTTCCACTGAGGTGGAGGCAGTTGGCCAAGCACCTGAACCTGAAGAGGAAGAGGTTCTGCCTGAAATACTCAATCCACATGACCATCATGAACTCCAAATTGTATTGGTTGTAAGGTGGTCCTTATAGGGAAGAGTTCAGTAAGGGCCAATGTGAGTGTCTATCCTTAGAAGGCCTAAGGAGCCAGGTCTGCTCCCAGCTTGCGGGTGAAGCCCCTGAGATGCACAAGATTTATTGGGAAGGTGGGCTCCTGTACAGAGTCTACTTAAGTTTATCCATGCATTTCTGCTGCCCCAAGATGTGGGTCCAGGTAGAAGGCCGATGTAGGAGTTGTGCCACTTGTCAGATCTCTGGTAAAATTGGCTCAACAATCCAGGATCCATTAGTGCCAATCCCTGTTGTGGGAGAGCCCTTTGAGAGGGTAGGGATTGACGTTGTTGGTGCCCTTGACCCTCAGACATCCTCTGGCAATAGGTGTATCTTGGTGATGGCCGATCATGCCAGCAGATATTCTGAAGCCACCCCATTAAAGACAGTGGGCCTCTTTACGTGTCTGGCGGTAGCAGTGCCTGTATCAAAGGCAAGGCTGCCGCTGGACCTGTGATTTTACCAGCACCCGTGAATGAGCAATTACCGGGTCATGCCAAGGTCGGCCGACCTCATAATTGCCCATTCGCGGGTGCCGGCAATAAGGGACTACCAATCCCCATTTGGCCCCATTGGGCTGAATGGGAATGGGGAGCTTGGATGCACTGGCACTGTTCGTAATGGTGCATCCACAAGTTGTGCTCATGGGTGCTGCTTTGTCCATCAGGCCAGACCTGGTGGGATGACAGGCACCCGCAAGCACAGCTCATAGTATGGCGGTCCGGGAACTACGGTATGCTTACCGGTACCGTAGTTCCTGGACCGTCATGCTTATAATGAGGCCCAGTGACTGCCAAGTCAGTAACTAAAGTTTTACTTGGCATATTTATAAGGGTTGGCTTCCCTAAAAAAGTTGTGCCTGATAGAGGCAGCAACTACTTGTTTAAGTATATGCAAGCCACGTGGAAGGAGTGTGGGGTCACTTATACATTTTCATCAGCTTATCATTCACAAACAAATGGCTTAGTGAGACATTTAATAAAAATCTCAAGAGCATGATTGGGGCTCTGGAAGAACCCCCAGAGGGAAAATTAGCTCTCCTGTTACCATGCTTACTCTTTACTTACAGAGAGGTGCCTCAAGAGGGGGTTGGTTTCAGCCCCTTAGAGCTTGTTTTTGGTCCCCCTGTCAGGGAACAACTGGTCATAGTCAAGGAAGGGTGGGAGCTCCCCACTCCTCCTGTAACTACCAATGTAGTGGACTATGTACTGGGGCTAAGGAAGAGAATGGTCCTCCTGATGGCCCAGGCCAGTGACAAGTTGAAGTCTGGTCAAGCATTGGTCAAACATTGGCTTCCCTTGTTCACTACACCCCAGGCTAAGAAGTCCTGATCATGAACCCTATAATCCCTCAGGTCCTATATGATAAATGGTCAGGTCCTTACTCAGTTGTGGAGCAATCGGGTGAGGTCAACTATTTGGTGGACCTTGGAAATCCCAGACGGGCCCCCAAAGTGTTCCATATAAATAGACTGAAGGCTTTCATCACTAGGATTGAAATAGCTGCACTGCTACTAGCATCAGATATGGAAGAGGAAGAATCAGAACCTCTCCCTGACTTTTTCCAGAATGGCCCTTCAGATGGCTCTATTGAGGGTGTCCAAGTGGGCCCTCGCCTGACTTCTGACCAATAAGGGGAAGTAAGAACTTTGCTGAGGCAGTTTTCCTCCTTGTTCTCAATAACTCCAGGTTGGACACCTTGGTGCAAACATGATATAGACACTGGGGATAGTGTACCTACCAAAGGTAGGGGCTACAGACTGTCAAACAAGGTGAGATCGTAAATCAAGGCTGAGGTCCACAAGATGTTGGATCCTGGGGTGATTGAGACTTACAGCTCAACTGGATGATCTCCAAACAGCCCTTTAAGATGAGTGGCAGCACCCTCGAGATAGATGGGGATGCAGATTCATACTCATGCATCAAATAATCAAGACAACTCAATAGTTTGGCAAAGTGAGTCAGTTTAATGACAAGTTCATAAAACGGGGAGTACAACGGACATCAGCAATCGCTTGATCGTCTCGCTCTCTTTACTTTTAGAAAAAACACAATATTTATAGCAAAACCTTGTCATTGCTGACGTACAACCTGTGCAGGTACTAATGTCATTCTACGTGGCAACCTTAGAAACCTAACATGCAATGTAATTGGTTATAGGAAGGTAACTTAATATAGGTACTATATCTGTATATGGTAAAGGGGAGAGGGGATTGGATAATTAATGTCAGATGGGGCAACTAAACCCTCCCTTCAAAATGGCCACTATGAACATCACTAAAAGTATTACAGCCCATTGGCTCTACACACTATAGGACCCTAGATTACATACTTTTCTACCTATGTCTAGCAGCACGCAGAAAGAACATCCTGGTGCAGAGAAGCTCGTCTGCACCCCAGCTTCCCACCAATTATGCTACAATCAATCATCACCTCAATAGTCATGTGTTAATTACTGCTATGTAGTTTGGCCTTGAGTCTGCTGTGTGCTCTGAGAACTTTTAAGGAGTATGGGGATGGCGGGGATCCATGCATAGGTGTGATAGTCCCACTCTTCCAGCCTGTCTTTGTCGCATGACTAGACACTGTGAATTTGGCTTTTCTCCGTGTCTTTTCATATATTTGATTTAATTCTACCAGTTCTCTGACGTCTGTGGCTTATCTTGACCTTTCTGAACGGGATCCTCTATTCTCTTCTCTCCTTAATTGTATCCAATGTCAGCTTATTCCAGCCAGATAAGACCTTGGCTTCTTGGCATGGTCATCCTTAGCGGAGTTTTCTCAATTTTCTTGCTGTGGCACACTCCATTTGAGGCCTTTTGTAACCTTTGTTCAATTCTGCTCATATGCATACTGGACTTGCATTCATACATAAAGTGCTTCTTGAGGTATGTACTTGTAAACGTTGGTGGTTGCCGCAATGTATTAACTATTAAGCATAAGTTAGCTTCACGATTTCTTTGCCTCTTGCAGTTACTTGCATCTGTACACATTTAAACTATCTAAATATCTTCATCATGTATGTGGCATGACTTTCTTCATCTTGAGCCCAAGCTGTCACTTATCTGTGGTATCTCCTTTATCTTCCATCTCTTGTCAGTATTCTTAGGTCATTATATCTTCTATATGTGCGTCAGTCCAATTTGTTATGACGTCACCATTCATCTTCCTTCACTATCTTCTTTGTTTCTTCAGGTATTTCATTCAAACAACCATTATATTGTCTAGGATTTCTCAATGGATACCTTACTGCCTAGGTTTTCTTAGGTGTTGGTATATTATATTAATAGGTATTGTTACACTGATAGGTACTGGGCAGAGCCCATGTGCTTCTCTCTGCTGATTTAACTGTTCTTCATATGTCACATACTTTGTTGTGAACTCAATAGGCAATGAGAGGGGGGCACCTGGAGTGGGGTCGATACTTGACACTTCCTCTTCATAGCAGTCCATGGTCCAGTCTTGTGGTTCTAGTGCCTAAGGCTGGCACTTCTGAACTTAGCTTCTGTGGGGATTACAGGGCTCTGAATTATGTCACCAGGACAGATGCTCATGCCCTACCTAGAACGGATCAGCTATTGGATACCTCTGGGGCTTTCAAGTACCTCAGCACATTTGACCTCATTGCAGGGTATTGGCAAATAGCTCTAGCATACAGAACATGACAAGGAGAAGACAGCATTTTCAACTCCAGAAGGCATTTACCATTTCAGGGTGGTGCCAGTTGGGGTGGAAAATGCACCTGTCACTTTTCAGAGGCTTGTGAACCAAGTTCTAAATGGATGGATGAATTCTGCTTAGCATATCTTAGTGATATAGCAGTCTTCAGTGCCACCTGGGAAGACCATGTGGAACATCTTAGAATTGTGTTACAAGCTCCTCAAAAGTCCCACTTAACCATACATGCCAGCAAGTGCCAGATTGTTTAAGGAAATGTGGTCTACCTTGAGCATGAAGTAGGTGGAGAGTGGATTCAGCCTCTACCCAGTAATGTCCAAGTAGTACAAGACTAGCCTACCCCCACTACCCAATCCCAGGTGAGAGCCTTCTTAGGTCTCACTGGGTACTATCAAACTTGTTTGGCAGACTATGGTACCACCTGATCTGTGGAGTGCGAGAAGGCCTTCAATGGCTTAAGACTCCCTGTGCCAGAACCCTTTTCTCAGGGCCCTGACTACAAATGTGCTTTTATTGTGCAAACATGTGCCTCTGAAACTGGGATAACTGCTGTACTATCACAGGTAGATGGTAACAGCAAGGAACTCCAGATTAGATTAATTATTCATCATCTTAATAACAGAGAGTGCATGTGGTCCAGTGTGTAGAAAGAAATTGTCTCTGTCATGTGGGCCATATTATATTATACTATGGAACCCACTTCACTGTGCAAACTGACCATAGTCCATTAAAGTGGCTAATGAACATGAGGAAGAGAATCCAAAGTTGCTCAGGTTGTCCATAATCCTGCAAGGGTTTGACTTCACCACTGCGCACAGGCCAGGTGTCCAACATAGCAATGCTGATGGGTTGTCCAGAATGTTTAACCGAGCTTAAAATGAGGCCAATCAAGGGGTGGATTAGTTCCCCCTATCCTTGGTCTGGTGGGGGCGAGTGTTAGGGAAGATTTCATAAATGTGTAATTTCCCCTCCATTTGTGGACCCCCCCCAAACCTTTTGCTTTTGCTTTTGTTTGGCTATCATATCCTACGTAAAATATCGTTCATGAGGAATCTACATTGGCTGCCATTTAGGTAAGGACAGTGAATAATTGGAGAATAATGCATAACTTTGATAGCTCTGACTGACCATTAAGTAACCTCAAACATGTACTTCAGTACGATTGTATATACATGGCCAATCTTAACTAGGATTTTGGGCAAAACAGCTTGTCTTAAGCTGAGTGTGGATACTAACTTTTCGTTTTTATTGTTGAAGGTTTGTGACATGTTTGTTTTTTTATGATGCAATAGCTATACTCTAATTTGATATTTCCTTTTTTCTTTCTTTTTCTTTTATTTTATTTTGTGTGTCTGCTGTTTTTCCTGTATTTGTTCTGTGCATTAATGTGTTACATTGTGCTTTTGTATTTGTATAACTCAATACTTCCTACCTATTCCCAACCTCTCTGTTAGGGAGAATTCTCCAGAATGGCTAATTTCCCTTACCAACTGAGTAACTCAGCAGCTTTGATGGATTTCTAGGAGTTATTTTTTTCACCTGGTAAGGGTGTGAGCCTTTTTTCCCACTCGTACATGTGTTTTGGTGTGTGTGTGTAACATTTTTATGGGCTCATGATCAGTGGAGTGTCACCTACTCCACCGGCATCATCTTTTTACTGTGTGTCACACAGCACCTTTAGTGCAGTGACACAGGGTTGTCTTTTTAGACTTCCCAACTCAGACTCCATTTTCTGGGACTGACTACTGTCTCCCAGAACATGTAAATTTGCCATTGACTTTATTAGACTTTTTAAATTCACAAACCCAGTACAAACTATCTTACATAGAGTTCTAGAAAGGGTTTACCCTTTTTGTCTGTTTCTCGTGGAACATTATTTCGTTCCCCTTTCTTTAAGATTTGGCTGGTGGCAGCGGTATCTCCCCTATTTTTCCTACTGCAGTCTATTTAAATAGATTTTGTTCTGTTTTAGGTTAAGTTAGTAGACTCGAACCAAAACCCCTGGACCCCATTTACTTTTATTTGGTTCCGCCTGGGTTTATTTGCCATTTCTTTTTGTAAAGGTCTCTCTCGTGTTTTACTCTGCGCGCCAAACCAGGTTTGGTTCCTTTGTTTGCTGTCCTTTGGTGGGCTTCTGCACAGAAGCCCTCCTTAGGCACCTGAATGTCTGAGGGGGACAGGACGTGAGGGAGGGGTTTGAGACTCCCTGCACAGGGTCTCCTTGGAGACCCATGTCACACTCTGTATGATTGGCTGTGGTGACTGTCCCGCCAGGACAGCCACCCTGCTGTGTGATTGACAGCCAGGATCTGTGAATGGGGAAAACCTGCATAAAAAGCAGGTCTCTGGGACTGAGAAGGCAGAGTCACCACTGGATCGAGAGAACCGAAGAGAAGCTGACAGAAGAGGACCTCTACCACGACTGTACCTCCCGGTGAAGCCCTGCTACGGGTCCGAATCTTTAAACTTTGATGTCAGGGAAGATCTGCAAGGGATCTTCTCCTCTTCAGCTGGTGGGACCAACCAGTTCACCAAACTACAAGCCAGGCCTCCCTCCTCTGGTCGAATTTGCTGTGCACATCTACAGTGAACCGGATAGCCAGGAGGATCGAACCCTGTTTGGGTTTTAAGGAGCACCTCTTTAATTTGTTGCTTTGCTCTGCTGCTGGTTTCTTCCCTGGGCAGTGCAGGACCATCCAGTCTTCCTACTTTGTGTCTGTTCGACAATCACTTCAGGAACTGTGAGCCAGCAGGACCTGCCAGGAACGTCCGCCTCAGCTACAGCCTTCTTCTTCATGTAAGGTACTTTTCAAACCCGGTTGTTCGTTACGTCTGACCGTGATGAAAGTGTTTGAAACCTTTCGCCAATCCGAGGGCTTGCCCTTCTCTATTCTTTAAAGTAACTTTTCGTCTGACCAACTTCATTCAGAACTGTTGGCAAAGACTTAACCACAAACTACCCTGAACTGTGTGATCCTCTGCAAAGACTTTCGTCCACTGACTTTGGCCCAGGCCTCTTGATTTGATTTCCTCACTGTAGTTACTTTTTCTAGATTGCCCTATTTACTTACTTATTGGTGCTGCTCAACTATTGTTTAACCTTGTCTTTCCCTCCCTTTTAAATTGCTGGAGTGCCATTTTGCTCACACTTCATTTTGAGCTTCACTTGTCCAGAATCTATTGGGTAGTGTGTTGTATATTAAGAGTGTGATTTTTCTACTGCTTTACTTTTGTGAATCGTTTTACAAATGATGTGTAAATAAATGTATATTCTTTTACTCAGAAACCTTGAGTCAGTGTTTGTTTGAACCATAGTAACTGCTGTCCTTTGTTTAACTATTGGTACTTCTCACTTTACTCTTGAGATAAGTCTGGCTGCTCAGCCATCACTACCACTTTACTGTGTAGCACAGGCTTGTACCAAAGGTGAACTTGTACTGTCACTTGTCTTAATTGTGGGTGGTGTTCCCAAAGGGTACTGCATATGATTCTGCCTAACATCCTCCAATGCTCTATCTCTGTTATGTCTTTAATAACATTCAATTGTGATGCGACTTGACCTCTAAATGTCTTTTGCTGACACTATATAAAGTGGTTCCATTAATTGGAGCAATTTTGTGTTACAATAAGTGATGGTCATTGTATTTAGAAATAATTGTCCGACTATGAAAAAGGCCCATGGCCGAAACACGTGTTGCCAACGGACACCAATTAAAGAATAATTCTGTTTTCAATACTGGCGCGAGCCATTGTGTGGCATTTATTTGACTTTACAATTTTGAGAGGCGATGAGAGTCCTCTTAATGCCATACGGATCGACAACAGTGAATATAATTAAATACTGGCGCATTTATTCCCTTGACACTCACCCACAACATATTTTCTGAACTAGCTGAACTATTCATTTATATAGCTCTTGGAGTATGGAACAAGCTGTTATTTCCTCTGAAACATATATACATGCTTATTGAGCATACATTATGTATAAGTATTGTCCAACTTAGACATGAACATGAAAAGCCAGGATGAAGATATGAAAGTCGGTAACAGAAACCGAAACTCCGAATAGTCTGGGTTGTCTAGAAAGATAGGGTCATTTTCATCTGCTAAATATATATATGGTTCCTCGTAATTAATCTATTTAATACAGTCCATGTTGGAAAACAAACAAGGTTACATTAATGATTAGATTATTAATCTGTTGTGAGCCAATGATGTGTCAGCACAGTTTGTTTGAATTCAATTGGACATTGGCAAAAACTACATTGTACATACAACTCACAGGATTTATTAAAATGTCACAGAATTTAGATCAAAATATTACATAAACACACATGGGTGGATGTGTTCTGTATAATGTGATATGAATATGCTGAACATAAAACCCAGATGTACTTTCACTATGCGTGCTTTGCGGGTGTGAATCGTCTTCTTGATCCAGAGACATGCGTTTGTTTGTTTTATCTTCCTGAAGTGGTGACATACAGAGCCGTTTTCCTCCCAATCATGCTGTCTTAATATTGGAAGAGGAGAGTGCGTATCATACTTCCGCGGGCACAGTATAAAAGCACTTTATTAACGGATAGATCCTAAAGATGCATTATTCAATTCAATTTATAGGACAGAAGTGATTGTTGTGCAACTGTTTTCGGCATTACACAATAGCCTTGTTTTAATAAGCAGTGAATTACCTAATGCAAGGACATTTTAATTTCCTGGTCTGCTGGGTTTCTTGTCTGAACATTTTAGAAAGCCACTGTTTTCAATAAAACTTTGATTGAAAATGAATATTTAAATAATAATAGACATTGAAATGCTATTGCTCATACTTACTTTTTAGAGGAATTGAGGCAGTTTCTGAACAAATGCTTTCCCTGTATACGGTGAACTGCTGTCTACTGGATCTCCACATTAACCGAGGGAATATTTCACATTAGCAATGTTTAGTACACCATGGCCTGATAACAAAAGGCCGCAGGCGCTCAATAGAGGGTCCTGCTGTTTGCCCCTCCTGCTCAGCTAAGTGCCAGGCCTTCTTGACACTAAGGGTATGCAAACACAGGCTAATCTAATCTTGCAGGATGTGCCGAATATCGGTCTGAGTATTTAGTGCTCCAGTGAGATCTTACTGGATGTTTCGGAATCTCAAAATCCTGTGAAATCCTTGAGAGAGAATCAACACGAGGGACATCTATTGGCCAGTCAATAAGAAACCCTGCAAAGCTAAGGTGGGAACATCACCACCCCATATCCTCTGGTGAGGTCAGTTTACTAAAAGGAGAAAGTGGGCTGAACCGCTGGGTAGAGAGCAGGAGAGCTCGTGATGAAGCCACTGCAAGCATTTTGTGTTGGTCTTTTAAACATTTCATTCTCTGTGACATGAACTAGCCGTACCCAGTACATCATTCAATCATACGCTGATCTTGCACACTCTCACTCTTTCTGTCTCTCTCTTTCACTCACTTTCTCTCTTTATTTTTCACTTACTCTGCACTCTCTTCATAACCCACTCTATCACTCTCTGTCTCTGTCTCACTTCAAGGGGGTCATTTCATGTTTGCCAGTGGGGAAAATTGCAGCTAAAATTGCCAAGAGCTGGAGGTAAATCATGCCCTCACCCGCAAATAAATGCTGTAATCACCAGCACCGGTAACTGGCTCCGGCAATCCACTCCATGATGTCCTATGGGATTTACCGCTGTTGCCGGCACCTGGAATATCCCGGTAGTACCAGTAATACTGGGATATCAGGCACTCGTAATGGCAGGGTCGGTTTCCTGATATCTCTCTGGAATTACCAGCGGGATACCTGGAAAATTGAAATGAGCCCATAATTTTCTGTTTTGGTCTCTCTGTCTAAATCTATGAGCACGTGTTGCATTTTCAGGTGTGCACTCGCAATAGCCTCCCCAATAATTACTGACAACAGCACAACCAAAGACAAAGACACACATTTCTTAAATGGCGGAGTGCTATGGTCATGCTCTTAGGTGCAGAATGGGCCAGTATTTACAGACATCATATCTGAAAAGTCTTTGCCTGTATCCTGCAGACTCAGCACGCATTGTCTGTGTGTCCATTTGGTGCACCGAGGATGTAGCTAGGCAGGGGTTCTGGATCTCTGAAAGACCTTTTAAAGGACCGGAATACCAGGCTTCATGGCCTACAATTTTTCTTTCTTTTATTCTTTATTTTGTAATGTTAGTGCATACTGCAACAAATGTGAAGCACAACTAACCAATCAGTAGTCAGCATGCAAAATTAGACATAACATCTCAATGTGACTGATTGTAAGAAAGGACATTTGGCAGAATGGTGTATATTCTCATCAAAGGAGCTATTAACAAAAGAAAAACAGTACATGGTACAATATAGAAAACAGGCTCTATTAAAAATGTTACAATGTTCATATCTAATGATCTCTTACAATATTAAAAATAGTTAAAGTAAAAATGTTAAACCTGTCTCATTGAGCAAACCAGATGATCAAAACCTAATATAACCATATGCATTTCTTATGATGAAGGTGTTTATGCTGGTGGCCCCAAGGGAGGGGGAATCTGATTTATACTGTAAAATGTTGACATAAAGTATTTTGGATGACTAGCATAATGGTTAAATAAACCATGATATGGGAGAAGTCCAGGAAGCGCCCGAGAGTTTGTTATATTTCTTTTTTTATAAACAGACATTTGATAGCAAAATCCCAGCATATGGGCGTTTTGTTATAACGAGAGCTTCTACTAAAATGAACATGTTCTAAGGTACTGCAGAGGCAGCGCTTTTGGGAGCTTCTGGACCCCAGCGAAAACACAGGTACTCCCTTGCAAACCCAGACTGCACCCCTGCGAAAACGCAGGTCCTAACTCACGAGCCCAGGCTGCACCTTAGCGAAAACGCATGCCCTCCCATGAAAAGCCAGACTGCACACCAGCAAAATCGCATGTCTCAACTCGCAAGCACAGGCTGCACCCTCCAGACGGGACACCACCTGCCAGCATCCCTCACCTGTGACACCCCGCCAGGCAACCACCTCCAGACTGGGCACAACCCCCAACCCCCCCCACCTGTGACACCCCCCAGGTAGCCCCCTCCAGACTGTACACCAACCCCAGCCCCCCTCACCTGTGACACCCCCCAGGCAGCCCCCTCCAGACTGGACACCACCCCAACCCCCCTCACCTGTGAACTCCCAAAGGCAGCCCCCTTCAAAATGGACACCACCCCCAGCACCCCTCATAGGTGACACTCCCACAACTGCCCCCTCCAGACTAGATACTAACCCCAAGTCGCCCTCCAAACTGGACATTCCAGACACATGTGACACCTCCCAGACAGCTCCCTCCAGACAAGACACCACCCCAGCCCCCCTCACCTGTGACACCCCCCACAGGCAGCCCCCTCCAGACTGGACACCACTGCCATCCCCCCTCACCTGTGAAAACCCCCCAGGCAGCCCCCTCCAGACTGGACCCCAGCCCGCCTAACCTGTGACACCCCCCCAGGCAAGCCCATCCAGACTGGACACCCCACCAGCACCTCACACCTGTGACACCCCCCAGGCAGCCCACTCCAGACTGGACACCGCCCTCCAGACCATCACATCTGTGAAAAACCCCAGGCAGCCTCCTACAGACTGGACACCACCCTCAAACCACCTCACCTGTGACAACACCCACAGGCAGCCCCCGCCAGGCTGGACACAATGCCCCAGTCCCCCTCACCTCCAGACTGGACACCACCGCCAGTACCCCTTCAACTCTTTCTTCCTAAATACCTTCCTTCTCGAGCTCTTCGCTTATCTGCCTCAAACTCCCTCAGGGTCAGTCGCTTCTCCAAGCAACGAGTTGGTGGTAGATCTCTTTCTTCAGCTGGGGCCTCCCTCTGGAACAGCCTCCCTGCCTCCCTGAAACTTGAGGAGAATCATCTTCGGTTCCGGAAGCACCTCAAAACCTTTCTCTATGCTTCTGCTTTTTCTCCTCCTCTCCTTTGCTGACTTCCTGGCTGACACTGACTTTGCACTGGTGGCCTGGCCGCCCTCTGATCTCTGGCACCGGTCCCCTCCACTGTCAGTCGCACTCCTGCACTGCCCTCCTGGCAACCCCGCACTTGGGGACTGTTTTCTGTATCCCTACAGTCCCACTACTACACTTGACACCTGATGTCTGCACTTACACTTGCACTTGCCACCTGCTGGCCGTACTCTACCAATTGTTATTTATTTTCTTATCCCATGTACTGCACTGTCCACTCCCCTTCCCATGCACTTGCACAATCTGAATGACACCTGGCCTAGTAGGATCGATGTCTGTCTTTCCCCTGTTCCCCTCCCTATATCATATCATATCATATCATATCATATCATATCATACCTGTGCCACACCCCCAGGCAGTCTGCTCCTGACTGGACACCCGCCCCCTCATCTGTGACACCCCCCACAGGCACCCACTCCAGACTGGATACCCACCTAGGCCACCTTACCTGTGACATCCCCAATAGGCAGCCCCCTTCAGACTGGACACCACCCCCATCCCACACACCTGTGACACCCCCCCAGGCAGCCCCCTCCAGACTGGACACCTCCCCCTAGCCCCCAACAGTTGTGACACCCCACCAGGCAGCCCCCTCCAGACTGAACCTCATGCTCCCACACCTGTGACATGCGCACATGAAGCCACCTCCAGACTTGACACCACTACAAATGCCCTCACCTGTGACACTCCCCACAGGAAGCTCCCTCCAGACTGGACACCACCCCCAGCCCCCTCAGTTGTGACACCTTCCCAGGTAGCCCCCTCCAGACTGGACTCCAGCCCGCCAGCCCCACACCTGTGACCCCCAAAGCCAGCCCTCTCCAAACTGGACACCACCCGCAGCCCCGCTCCAGATTGGACACCAGCCTCAGCCCCCCACACCTGTGACACCCCCTCAGGCAGCCCCCTCCAGTCTGGACCCCAACCCTCCACACCTGTGAAACCCCCCCAAGCAGCCCTCTCCAGACTGTACACCAACCTCCTGCCCCCCCCTCACCTGTGACACCCCCCACAGGTGACCCCCTCCAGACTGCACACCACCTGTGAAACCCACCAGGCAGCCCCGTCCAGATTGGACACCAACCCCGCAGCCCCACACCTGTGACAGCCCCCTCCAGACTGGACACCACCCCCCAGCCCCCTACAGACTGGCCTCCAACCCCAGCCCCCTCATCTGTGACACCCCCAGGCACCTATCTCCACACTGGAACCCAACCCCCCACTCCTGTGACACCCCTCCAGGCATCCCCCTCCAGACTGGACACCACCCCCCGACCCCCCTCACCTGTTGAAACCCCCCTGGAAGCCCCCTCCAGACTGGACACCAACCCCAGCCCTCCCACACCTGTTAAAACTGCCAGGCAGCCCCCTTCAGACTGGACACCACCCCCAGTCCCTCTCACCTGTGGCACCCCCCCACAAGCAGCCCCCTCCAGACTGGACACCACACCAAGACCCCCTCACCTGTGACAGCCCCCCAGGCAGCCCCTTCCAGACTGGACACCATCCCCAGCATTGCTCCAGACTGGACACCACCCCCAGACCCGCTCCAGACTGGATACCCCCAGCCCACCACACCTGTGACACCTCCCAGGTAGATCCCTCCAGGCAGGACACCACCCCAGCCCCCCGCACCTGTGACACCCCCCACAGGCAATCCCCTCCTGACTGGCACCACCCCCAGCCCCCCTCACCTGTGACACTCCCACAGGCAGCCCCCTCCAGACTGGACCCCACCCCAGCCCCCGTCAACTGTGACACCCCCACAGGCAGCCCCCTCCAGACTGGACACCAGCACCAGCCCCACTCAACTGTGACACACCACCAGGAAGCCCCCTCCAGACTGGACCCCAGCCCCCCTAACCTGTGACACCCCCCAGGTGAGCCCATCCAAACTGGACAACACCCCCAGCCAACACCCCCAGCCCCTCACACCTGTGACACCCCCAGGCAGCCCCCTCCAGACTGGACGCCACCCTCAGCACCCTTCCAGACTGGACACCGCCCCCCAGATCTCCACATCTGTGACACCCCCCAGACAGCCCCCTCCAGAATGGAATCCACCCCCAGCCCACCTCACCTGTGACACCCCCCACAGGCAGCCCCCTCCAGACTCGACACATGCCCCAGTCCCCCTCACCTGTGCCACACCCCCAGAAAGCCTTCTCAAGACTGGACACGACCCCCAGCACCCCACATTTGTGACACCCCCCCAGGCAGCCACCTCCAGACTGAACCCCAAGCCCCCACACCTGTTACATGCACCCAGGCAGCCCCCTCCTAAATGGACACCAGCACCCTCTCCTGTGACACCCCCCACGGGCACCCCCTCCAGACTGGACACCACCTCCAGCCCCCTCACCTGTGACACACCCCATGCAGCCCCCTCCAGACTGGACACCATCCCCCAGGCAGCCCCCACCAGGCTGGACCTGAGCCCCCCACACCTGTGACAGCCCCCCCAGGCAGCCCCCTCCAGACATGACACCACCCCTCAGCCCCCCCTCACCTGTAAAACCCCACACAGGCAGCCCCCTCCAGACTGGACACCACCCTCAGATCCCCTCATCTCTGACACCCCTCACAGGCAACCCCTTCCAGGCTGGACTCCACCCCAATCCCTCCACTTTGAAAGCACCCACAGGAAGCTCCCTCCAGACTGGACACCACTCCCAGTCCCCTCACCTGTGACACCCCCCCAGGTAGCCCCCTCCAGATTGGACACCCCCCTAGACCCCACACCTGTGACCTCCCAGGCAGCCCCCTACAGACTGGGCCCCACCACCAACCCTGCTCCAAACTAGACACCACCCCCAGCCCTCCACACCTGTGACACCCCCCAGGCAACCCCCTCCAGACTGAACCCCAGCCCTGCACACCTGTGACGCCCCCGCAGGCAGCCCCCTCCAGACTGTACACCACCCCCAGCCCCCCTTACCTGTATCACCCCCCACAGGAAGACCCTTCCAGACTGCACACCACCCTCAGCCCCCTCACTTGTGACACCCCCAGCAGCCCTGTGCAGATTAACCCTGACCCCACACCTTTGACACCCCCCAGGCAACCCCCTCCAGACTGGACACCACACCCCAGCCAACCCTCACCTATGACACCCCCAGGCACCCATCTCCAGATTAGATCCAACCCCACCACTCCTGTGACACCCTTCCAGGCATCCCCCTCCAGACTGGACACCACCCTCCAGCCCCTCTCACCTGTGACACCACCACAGGCAGCCCCCTCCAGACTGGACACCACACCCAGCCCCCTTCACCTGGACCCCAGCTGCCCACACCTGTGACACCCCCCAGGCAGCCCCCACCAGACTGGACCATAGCCCCAACACATGTGACATCCCCCAGGCAGCCCCCTCCATAATGGTCACAACCACCCAGACCCCTCACCTGTCATACCCCTACAAGCAGCACCCTCCAGACTGGACACCACCCCCTGCCCCCCTCACCTGTGACACACCAAGAGACAGCCCCCTCCAGACTGGACACCACCCCAACCCCCCCACATGTGACATGCGCCCAGGCAGCCCCCTCCAGACTGGATACCACCCCTAGCCAACCCTCACCTATGACACGCTCAGGCACCCATCTCCAGATTGGACCCCAACCCCACCACTCCTGTGACACCCCCCCGGGATCCCCCTCCAGACTGGACACCACCCTCCAGTCCCTCTCACCTGTGACACCCTCCACAGACAGCCCCCTCCAGACTGGACACCACCCCCAGTCCCCCTCACCTGGACCCCAGCTGCCCACACCTGTGACACCCCCCAGGCAGCCCCCACAAGACTGGACCCCAGCCCCCCCTACCAGTGACATCCCCCAGGTAGCCCCCTCCATAATGGTCACACCCACCCAGCCCCCTCACCTGTCATACCCCTACAAGCAGCACCCTCCAGACTGGACACCACCCCCTGTCCCCCTCACCTGTGACACACCTACAGACAGCCCCCTCCAGACTGGACACCCTCCCAGCCCCCCCTCACATGTGACATGCCCCCAGGCAGCCCCCTCCAGACTGGATACCACCCCCAGCCAACCCTCACCTATGACACGCCCAGGCACCCATCTCCAGATTGGACCCCAACCCCACCACTCCTGTGACACCCCCCCTGGCATCCCCCTCCAGACTGGACACCACCCCCAGTCCCTCTCACCTGGACCCCTGCTGCCCCACCTGTGACACCCCCCAGGCAGCCCTCACCAGACTGGACCCCAGCCCCCACTACCAGTGACACCCCCCAGGCAGCCCCCTCCATAATGGTCACAACCACCCAGCCCCCTCACCTGTCATACCCCCACAAGCAGCACCCTCCACACTGGATGCCACCCCCAATCCCCCTCACCTGTGACATCCCCTACAGGCAGCCCCCTCCAGACTGGACACCACCCCAGCCCCCCTCACATGTGAAATGCCCCCAGGCAGCCCCCTCCAGACTGGATACCACCCCAGCCCCCCCACAACTGTGATACCGCCCCAGGCAGCCTCCTCACAGTCTCCCACAATACTAGTTCAATGCATGTCTGCATCTCACCTGAACTTCCGTGCTCTGCCAGCACCATGAAGTGGAAGACCAACATGTAGTTCGCAAATACGACAAACTGGAATCACCAGAGGTCCATCCATGAGTGGAGCATCTACCCACACACCCTTCTAGGCCTTAATCAGCCCCCACCATACACATGTGACACGTGAATGCAAATACATGTGCATGTTGCCCATGGCACATTGCCATGGCATCAAAGCACAGTGACTGAATGTGTGCCTATGACAGAAGCAAACCTACCAAAAGTCGTTGCAAGATCCACAAACAATGGCCAGGCGTGTCACAGCCTGAGCATGAGTGACCTGGATGGCAAAATACCTGTCAGGGAACTATCACATGACAGGGCCATGCATGGGTGATGGTAGGTCAGTCAGAGAGAGAATGACTCACAGAGACTGGAGATTTGTGCTGCCACTCCGGAAGAACAAACATGAGAGAAGGCATTGAGTGATTGCATATGCTGGTGAACGTGCCTGGGACCAGGGAATGGACAACGCATGATGGGATGTGTTTAGGGGTTATGCTGCAATGGGATGGAGATTCTGAGCAGGGTCTGGAACGTTGTTACTAGTAATTGCATGTGTTATAACTGTGATTATTTTAGTGATATATATTTTTTCCAAAGATTAACGTAACAAAATATCAAGGTTTGGATAAAGCCCAGAACAACACAAAGGTATTGGTTAAAGTAACGGGTCATGAGAAAGGGCAAAGACCATCAGTAATTTGGGGCAGGTGGACATGTGCATTCTGATAGCCCTTATCCCTACCAGGGCCACGCTGCAGTGCCTTTGGTTATTGATCTGTTTTCCCTCTATGAACCGCAAAGGAGTGGAGCCAAATAACAAAGAAAAATGGGCAAACAGCAGTGAAAAGAAGAGGAGAACCACCAAAGGGCTTGTGCACCATATGTTTAGACAGTTTATCAATTCATCTTGTAGCTTTTGGACTCATGGCATTATGTGACCCAACGAAACAGACAGAATTTGCGATTGAGGGAATGTTTAACTTAGATAAACTAGGAGCCCGAAAAAGGGGAATGGAAAGGGAAGGTACAAAAATACCAGCAGTATAATGGGGAGCATATGGGATTAAGAGAGAGTATTGATCGACTGAGAAGCCAAATAAAATGTATGCAAGGTAGAAGAGCCCTAGGGGGGGTGAATGTGCCCACAAATATTAGAGAAGGAGAGACCGATAGATGCAGACAAGGCAGAGGATACAGATAGTGAGACCTCCGAGGATATACTCGATTTATTGGAAAACCATAACTGACGACAGTCTGATAGTACAAAGAAAGTCTGGGAGCCGCTCTACTGAGAGTGAACATGGCCAAATAACCTGTTCTACTGGAAGGTGACCATTTGGGAAGGTCTACAACCATGTTTTAGCTCACTGTATCTTTCACAATCATTAAAAAATCAATGGAATCAGTGCTGGAGCCATTGTTGGGAAGGGAATGACCCCATTCCACTCCCCAGGTTCTTCAGGGTGAGGTGAGTCCCACTGGGAAACCTGTGATATGCCAGGGGTGAGGAGGGCATCCTAAGGGTCTCCACACAATCATAATATTATGCAATATTTAGATGTTTAGACTAACTGCACATATATAGGCAGACACCATTTTTGTAACCGGAATGGAAACATGGGGTTTGCAGAGCTATTCAGTGTTATTTGGTGTATTACATATAGGCCGTGAGTCTCAAGGGGAAATCTCAACAGGCCCAAGCGCTGATGAGAAAGGCCTACACTTCACACTTCTAGCTTCCACAGAAACTCCCCATTGTTCTAAAATAGTTGCCAATATGGTTATTCCAATAAAGAATGTGCCCTGCAAGCCCACGAGACAGCGTTCAGCGCTGTGGTAAATGTGTTATCACAAACAGGCCAGAGCAGGCCTTTAACCCTCACCCAGTCAACCATGAGTTATAGCCCTTACAACTGTCCGAGTCTCAAGGCCCCTGAATTCCAAGATACCAGTTGACACCAGACCAATCAGTCTTAAAAGTTCTAAGAGAATGGTCACCCTACCTTTATTTCATTATGACATGATTTGTAATGCAAGGTACAGGGAGGGATACATTATAGTTCAAAAGTGGAGGTGGAAGCCGAAAGATGCTGATGGGATGAGTGAAATGTGTGTGTTTCAGAGTGACCTTGAGACGCCACCTGTTCCAGCCTATGCTCATGCCAGGTGCCTAGTATAATAAAATAGTAGCATTGTTAGAAATTGTTTCTAATTGGTTCCTTGACATTGGTTCCCTGGAGACGATGAGCCCAGCTGACCCCACGTGATGGAAGATCGACGGACGGGGCAGGGACCAATGGCTTGACATCCACTATGGAGTAGGCCAACTATGTATAGGGTTGCATCAACCAGCAGCACATGTGTCCACTGTATATGAATGATGGTGTGTTCCCTTTTAAGCTTCTGAATGTGGTGTTTGGCAGTATTTTTCTTACCGCCAAAATATGAGCGGTAATTTGGTGATAACTTATCCTTGCATTTAGATTGGGTTCGGCCTCATAACATTCTAGTGACCATACCTGTTCATATTATATTGGAGAACCTAGTAATATGTATTACTTGCAGTATTTTGCGGTAATATATTGTTTGCGGTATTTAGTAGTTAGCATAATTTCCTTCCCTACATAATAACCCCATCATAAAACAAAACCTTCCTTTCTATTAGAATACCTCCCAGTGATCTATAGAGAGCCTTGGACCTATTGTTACGCTCATCTGGTCTCCACAGGTGCGCTGAATGGAGCCGGACAGTCCGGTTTTGAGTGGTAGCTCCAGTTTTACTGCCATAGGGTTATTGATGGCCTTGATGGTGTATGGTCCTAAATACCTGGGATTAAATGTGTGGGTTCCTTTTAGTGGTATATGTCTTGAGGCTAACCAAACCTCATCTCCAATCTGGTATTTTGGAGCTTCACGCCTATGTTGATCTGCAGATTTCTTGTATCTTTCTTTAGATTGTTTTAAGTGTTCTGTTGCCCTCTTGAAGGCTTCAGTAATGGTTGTGTGCAGACTGCTCACGGCAGGCATTTCCAGATGTTGAGGTGGGTCTGAGGTTTGTGGATGTATTCCATATATTGTATAGAATTGAGTTTGCCCCGTGCTGGAATGCAAAGAGTTACTGTAGGCATACTCGGTTATCCATAAAATGTCCTTCCAATTGCTTTCAGTTTGATGCAACATGCATCTTAGGTATTGCTCCAAAGTTTGGTTGGTTCTCTCAGTTTGACCATCCGTTTGAGTATGGTGGCTGGTCGAATGTCTTACGTCAATTTGGGCCAACTGTCAACATTTTCTCCAAAACTGTGAGATAAACTGACTGGCCCGATCTGAGACTAAGACGGAGGGGAATCCATGTATTCGGACAATTTGTTCTAGGAATTCCTTCGCCAATATTGAAGCGGAGGGCAAACCTTTTAACGGAATGAAATGGGCCATTTTAGAAAATAAGTCTACCGTCACTAATATGGTGTTGAAGCCGTTACAGGGAGGTAAATCTGTGATAAAATAAAGGGATAATGTATGCCAGGGTGTAGGTGGAATATCTAGAGGCTGAAGTAGACCAGATGGTTTCTTTTTCTGGGCCTTGTTCTGAGCACAAATGCTGCATGAAAGCACAAATTGTTTGATGTTCTTACACCAAGTCGGCCACCAAAAATGTCTCTTGATCTTGGCTTTGGTTTTTGCAATTCCCGGGTGGCCTTCCACCAACAACTCATGGTAATTTGAGATTACCTGTTTTTGAAGTTCCTTACCAGGTAAGTAGAGACGTCCTTGGAAATAAGGTAAATGATTAGCAACCGAATGATATTTGTTTTTGGTTGGAATCGAGGAGATGCGAAATTTCCTTGTGGATGTCATACAGGGTCAGAGTAGTCCCTCCAACCACATCCTTACAAGTAGTCCCTTGGTAAAGTAGTCCCTTCAGCCTGCCTCAGACTGGTCTGCACGTGGTTCTCTCACTTTGAAACCTGCCTTACTTGAGATGGCAGCATGAGCCTGGCACCATCGGCGCCAGGACCGAGTCCAGGAAGCCCTTAGGGAATACTTTGGGGCCTTGAAGGTCCCCATGAGTGCCAATACCCCAGGCTGGTTGGTCTGTTCCTGATGTCAGGGAGCAGGTATTGTGACACCTATACACACAAGAAAACCAAACACTTTTATATGGAGTGCCACTTACAGTCTGTGGCCGGTATCACAGGATTATCTACACCAGTGATCTATGCGCCCGTAGGCATTACTGGCTCATAGACCTCCAGTAATCTATATGTTATATTAGATTCCCTCCAAACAACATGCAAGGAGGACACACACACACACACATCTATTTTATCACTGCTTATTCTGGTTGTTATTCTATCTGCATTGGCAAATTGACAAATGTATTACCAAAGGGAATTAATCTCTACTATGTCCACATATAAAATCCCAATTGCAATAATGACTCTAAACAATTCATTTTTATATTCTGATTATATTGCATACAAGTACAATTCACAAATCAATGCTTACCATGTACATTTCACCATTATCTCTAACTGTATTATAAAGCACAATATATATTACTACATACCCCTCCTTTTCTGACATTTTGGCAGTACTCAAATCCACAATTGGAGGAAACCCAACTTGTGTCCCTCTTTTTCTTTCCATCATAGTAACTCAATAAAATGAACATTTAAATTTGTCATAATAAATCACTGCTTAATCACCAAAAAAGCAAAATTCATCTCAGATGGGTTGATGAGTCCTTATAAAAAATTGTACACGTTTCTTTTCAACTGAAGTGTCCATATTTTCAATTGTCTTTGTTCAATTGTGAAATCAATATTTGAAGTCAATAATAAAATAATAAAATAAAACAAATAACTAAAACGAAGAACTAAAAAAAATCATTAAAATAATTAAATAAAATAATAAAGTTGTGGGACTCAATTGCCCATACTTCCAGTCACATAGGGAATGATCTTTTCCACTCAGAATGCCCCAGAGTCAAGATGTCCTGATTATCGGCTCATCTGGTCATTCGGTGCAATTCTTTCATTCTGGCACTCTTTAGTCTGATCGGCAATGATCCCAGTGTTGTTAAAGTGTTTTTCAAATAAACTATCAAGATTCATGGGTACATATATATTCTGAAAGATTAGCCTTCTATTTCCCATGATGAAACCAGGCACTTCTTCCACCGCAATGCCAGATGCTGGTCCGGACTCAATGATAACCTGTGCTTCCATAGTTTTGAGATTCCCTACAATCATCAATAGTGTCATCCATGTCGATGGCGCTATCATCAATGACCTCCATTTTATAGGCTTGGTCTTCGCCCCCGCCCGGGATTTTTTTGGAATTTCTTCCCGTAGACTTCAGGACTCCATCATCTCCCGTGTCCTCCGGTCCTGTGACTTCCGACCTCAAAACATATGTAAATCGTTCTAAATCAAATAGAAAAGAGACAGATTAAGTACATAGCACAATACCATGTCCCCCCTTTTACCAAAAATAAAATATATAATCCAAAACATTTCATCTTTTTTCTTTTGGTTTCTGAAATTAAGCACATGTTAAAGAGAAAACAAATATATACACAAAACATCATTATACATTAAATATATTTCAACATTGTATTAAAATATTTCAATCTGTTTCAGTCCCCTTTTATTTTTTTAATTATTTTTTTAATGTGGGGTACTATGAACACAGTCACTGTGTCTTCCCTTCCATGTTTCCAGGATACTTAAGCTGTTTCTACTTGCTCAAGTCTCCTGACTTCATGTGTGGGATGGCAGGGTTTAATTTGGTTAACATGAACAAACTGCTCGATTACCGTTTCACCTTCTGTCTTCAATGTTTTGTACACCACTGGAGACACGTTATCTACAATTTGAAAAGGCCCCAGCCAAGCCACCAGAAATTTAGCTTTTTTCTATTTACATTTGCCAAAATAAAATGTATATGCCTTATCCCCTACCTTATACTCTTTCGCAGATGTCTTTCTATCCTGATATGACTTTGCACTGTCAGCAGCCCTTTCCAAATTCCGCTGCACAAAAGCAAATGCATGTTGTAAATGCTTCCTCAGTTCTTCCATATATTCATGAACTGTAGATGTGCTTCCAAGTGTCTGTTCATCTGCCCTGTATAACAAATGTCGTGGTAACACCATTTTCCTTCCTGTTAACACCTCATGAGGGCTGATACCTGTTGCTTTGGCAGGGGTTGATCTGATTGCCATTAAAACCAGAGGTAAACATAAATCCCAGCTGGAACCTGCCTCTGCTACAAACGTCATTAATATATCCACAACAGACCTGTTTCAACATTCAATACCCCCAGAAGAAGCAGTCCGTATGCAATGTGCAGTTTTCTTTTCACCCCCAGTGTCTGCCACACTTTACTCATTAAAACGCTTGTAAAATAACTTCCTCTATCAGATTCATTTTGACATCAAACAAATCACGCTCAAAATATAACGGTTTCCCCTGCTCGACCTTTTTACAAGCCCTACATAGTTTATTTGAAAATCTGACCATGGAAGGGTTTTCATCAGTGGAACTCTATGCATTGGTGAAGCGGGTTTAAATTGGGCACATACTAGACACCCCCTAGTATACAATTCTACATCTTGGGACATATGTGGCCAGTAAGCATAATCTTTCAGTATCTCTAATGCTTTTTTGTGAACCTCTGTGTCCTGCAGTTATTGCATGGTGTAGCATTAGTCCTCTGAATGAAAAGGGTATCAACCACTATATTTGTCCTGTTATGGATTCTCTAATCATGAGTCCATCCTGTACTCTGATTCGTTTTTTATTCTTTAATAGCACCCTTAACTTCTTTACCCGTACAATCATTTTCAATTAAAGTATTATGTTCGGGTCTATTAAATGATTATAATAGATACCCAATATTGGATCATCTTTTTGTGCCTTAATCAGATCTTGATCTGGTGTATCATAACTCCATTGCACTACTGGTTGTACTACTTCTTTTGGAGCCTTAGAGCGGGTAACTGCATCAATCTGTATTTCACCAACTAAGTGTTCAATAGGTAGCAACTCTCCCATCACAGCCCCAATTTTGGCTAACTGATCTGCTTCATCATGTCCCTCCTTAACTTCTCCTGGAGTTTTTAAATGTCCACAAATTTTCCTCCAGTATATTGTTAAATCATTCTCTGACACTAATTTAATCTATGGCCTGTATCATTTTTCCATGTTTGAGGGGCTTTTTATTGTACGTAATCATGCCTCTTGTTTTCCAGCCAGGTAAATATTCCACAAAGCTATTTTGTGCATAATCAGAATCAGTCACCAGGACAATTTCACTAAATTTATTTTCAACTGCAGTAGTAATTGCTTTATAAATGGCTGCCAGTTCCACTACCTGACTACTCCTAGCCCCAATTCTCATCCCTATGCTGGGCATGCCTTCACATTTCAACCAGACATTTTCTATTCCTGCTACCAATTGTTTATTACTGTCATTTTCAATGTGAAAGGCACAACCGTCAACATATACAGTTGGCAAATCCTTGCATTTCTTTTCATCAAAAGGTTTGTGTGGTGATTGTTCAAACTCATGTAAACAAGATCCCAACTCTACTTCGTTTGATATTTGTTCAGCTGCACAGTCATGTAAATCTGCCAATCCTTGAGCAACTTTGGCCATATGTCACTTCTACAGGAAAGCCTTTCAATGCCAGTGTCCATGAGGTAATTCTGGACTGTGCTAGGTTGCCTGACCTAATCTTTTTATTCTCTAAATATTGCAATGGTTGATGATTTATTTCAATGATTACCTTTTCTCCCTGAACAATGGGACAGAAATGCTGCAACACCCACACAGTGGTCAAAAGGGCCTTTTCACATTCACTGAATTTAATTTCAACTTGAGAAAACTCCTTTCTTGCATAAGCAATGGTTTTGTGGTTCAAATCGGGTTTTTGAGATAACACTGCTGATGTACAATGTTCAGAGAAACCTATTTCTCTAAAGAACTCCCTGTTCTTTATGGGGTATGCTAAACATGGTACCTTTATAAGACATTCCTTTAATTTAGCCACTGCCTCAGATTGCTCTTTTTCCCATTTCCAGGGTGTATTCAGCTTCAGTAGTTTAGTCAATGGTTGAGTAATTTCAGCATCATTTTCAATACATTTTTTGTTATATCCCGTCATTCCTAATAAACCTTTTAAAGCTTTCACATGTCTAGGGTCTTTTCATTTCTGCATGGCCTCCACCTTTTTCTTTTGTGGGTTTAGTCCATGTTCAGTCACTTCGTGGCCTAGAAAATCCACCTTTTTCTTGCACCATGTGCCGTCTGTAAAGATACTTTACCACCTGCCTTTTGCAATTGGCCAATAACATGTCTAATTTCATCAAAATGGCTTTTTAAGCTTTCATTTTTTATCAGGACATCATCCACATAAACTATAGTTCCTCTTTCCATTACATCAGGCATAGCCTTTCTCAAAAATATTCCAAATTCACTCCCACTCTTGACAAACCCGAATGGTGTCCTAACCCATGCATATTGCGTCTTATCAAATGAAAATTAAAATAAATTCTGAATATCCTCTGCCAGTGGCACACACCAATATCCAGATGTGAGATCTAATGTAGTAAATACATTTGAGCCATGCACCTGAGCAAGGCCTTGATCAATGAATGGCAGTGTCCATTTGGACACTGGCACTCTTTTATTTAATTCTCTCAAATCTGCACACAGACACCATTGACCATTTGGCTTTAACACACCCAACATAGGAGTGTTGGATGTGCTATGAATGGGCCTGATAATTCCCTGAGACTCCCCAAGTTTTTAATTATTTCTGCCAGTGACTCTAAACATGCCAGTGGTAATCTATATTGGCGCACAAATACAGGATTTCTACTACACCTTTCCGGTAATGTGGCAACATGTAAATTAGTTAGACCACAATCATATGCATCTTTAGCAAAACACTCTTTAAATTCCACAAATATTTTCCTCAATTCATTTCTATCTTCATCGCTATCACATGCATCTGCCAATAAAATCTGCTCCTCTATCATTTTTGAGAATTCTGGGAAATCCTCCATTGAGTAATCGCTGTGTTTTTCCTTCCAACTGTGTGGCTGTGTCTCTCTGTAAAGCTGCTACTTTTAAATATTTTGGCATATCAGGCTCCATTTGAATGTGCTGATTTTCTATTTCATTTTCATTTAAGTCAAATACTATACAATTCTCTTGGTGACAGCACAATGTCTCATTTGAATTAGAAGGGTACACAGATTGAATTTGAATGATCCCTTTCAGCTGAGAATCCCGCTATTCTGGCAACACACACTGTGCATCTACATATACCTCAGGAATATTTCCAATTACCATGTTATTGAAATCTGCAGTATAATGGGATTTTGTATGGCCATTCCTAATGATGAATTTTCCTCTAAATGAATATCCTGATGTACTTTATTATTCACCATAATTTTGACAGATCCTTCTCCAATATCTATCAATGGGGTGTATTCATAATCCAGACCTTGTTGCTTCATGGACTCATTTAAGCACACAAATGCATAAGAATCTTTAATTTGCTGTCCATGCTTGCACTTTAGTGTTATTGCAACCTGGTTGGTAAATGCAGGAATAGTAGTATCCTTCCTCACCTGTAATTCAATTGCATATGGGACCAGTTCTGCGCAATGACAAGCCATTTTTTTGTCTTCTAATTCAGGTGCAGGTCCAACTAGCCGTGACCATCATTCTTGATTAAGGAAATCTAACACCATACACATTCTGTGCATGATATCATTGCCCATGTAAAAATCATTTTGTGTTCCACTTACTATCCACACATTATGATAAATTGTTTTCTGCCCAATATTAATCTTCAGTATGCATCTCCATGCAATTCGGTTTTCAAAGTCTGGATTGTCCAAACCAGAAACATATTGGTTTTTAATTCTAAATTTTGGGATCTCCTCCCTCTCCATTATTTTCTGCAGTAATTTCTCAATAATAAAGCTCCTTTCCTGTTCAAGCGCTAAGGTAGCTTTTATCACTTTAGAATGGTCATTTATACCAATGTGAACCCATGGTTGCTCATTTTCCATGTGTATTTCAGCAAGAGTGGTAATGTGTTTTTCTGTGTCTGTTTTAGGAGTAGTATTATGTTTGCATTTCTTCCTAGGATCTAAATAAATCTGCACAGATTGTTTTTCTTTTTCACTTTGCATTTTATCTTGACACATCAAAATGACAGTAATGCTAGGTACACAGCTATTCTGGAGGTATACCTCTACTGTATCATTTGTTTTGGCAATGGTGTGGCATTCATTTATACTGCTGTTTTGTGATTTTATTTTCTTAGGTCTCAATGGTTTTTTGGTTAAGGACCACAGTACTCCATTCACCCCATCTATGAGAGGAGACAATCTTTTCAGGCAATCTGTCCCCATCAAAAATGGAATTTCACAAATTGATGTGATCAATACTTCCTGTTTCATTCTGTGTTTTCCTATCTTTATGTCAACTTTGGTAACACCTATAATAGGCACCTCCTCGCCGTTAAAATTATGCACTGGACCTTCACTTTGCCTCTCTGTGATCTGATTCTTTGGGGATCTCCCTTCATTGATACTTTTTACCAATTCTTTGGACATAATTGTGGACTGTGCTCTGGTGTCAATCATCACAAATGTATTGCATTTCTCTTCCACAGTGATGGGAGCATAATACCTGTCCTCAACTACCTCTGATACACTTAAAAAAGTATGAATTCTTACTGATTTCAGGACTCACCTTTCTCAGGTCTTTTTCACTTTTGGCTAAGCACATTGGTAAATGGAAAGACATGTTTCCCTCATTTCTGTCCATTTGTGAGAGACTTTATTAATTTCCCCATATTCAGAGGTCTTTTGGAGTGTGGCCACTGTTCGCCCATCCATCCGGAGATAATCAGAGGTCACACTACAATCCTCCAACTGAACATGTGTAAAAACATCACTTGGTAATTTGCCATTTTCTAATTTTGTGCATTTTTGGTTATTTAATATGGTACCTGTCTTTTTAACTTCTTCAAAAATCTGTGGCTCAAAGAACTCTTCAGGTGATTGATCTGTACCCTCCGTTGGAGAATGTATTCTTTCTGCCTGTGTTTGGTTAGTGTTTTGATTGTCCAGGGAAGGGGTTCTAGCATCCCCACTTACTCCATGTTCAGTTGTATTCCCCATGCATGAGTCATCTTTCTTAAATCTGTCCCTTTGTTCTTTTGGAATCTCATGTTTTCCTTTTTCATTTGTGCAAATCTCCAATGTTTGATTTAACTCCAGGTTAAATCAAACTTCTTTTTTAGATGTATTTGCAATTTCTGTCACATTTCATTTGTTGGTATTTTCCTTTTTAAATCATTAAGCATCCCAGAATCATTATGCAAAACCAAATCAGGACAATCTGTTTTCTAAGCATTGCAGGTATCATTAACATTTATCCACTTATTGTTAGAAACCACCCGGTCATTGCTGCGGCCTTCTGCCCCCTCCTTTGATGACTGTTTCTGATATCTCTCAGGAGAATGATTTCTATTCGGATTGCTTCTGAACTCTTGATTCATATGTGGAGGTGAGCGGGGTGCACCCATCATTTGGTTGTAGTTCCCTGTTAGTGATGATTCATTGTATTGACGTGGAGCATAATTCATGTTCTGCCTCATGTCCTGTCTCTCATTTTGTGAGTATTGTCCCCTATGCTAATTCCCATTTTCAGCAAATCGATCCACATATCGGGGTCTATCCTGATTACCATATATCATGGTGTTAGGGTCAGATCTGCTTTGTGTCCCCAATGTCTGGTAGGGACCATTATTTCTTTGATCCTGACTTTGTCTCTGAATGTTATTCATACCTGACATATCAGGCTGATATCCTGCTCGGGGTCTGTCTCCTAAGTACCTAGGGCTAATGTAGCTCTACATATTACTAGGATCATGTGATTGAAACATTGATGCAGGGAGTGACAATCTCTGTTGATTACCCCTTTGTTCAGGTGTCAAATTATTTTTACCTGGACTTTGAGCGGACACAAGAGACATTTTGGCTGACTTCATCTCCATCACTGTTGCTGAGGATTCTTTAGATTTTGGTCTAGGGTATTTCATTTTATCATTCTCTCTACCCTGACAATATAGAGTGCTGGAGGGGATGCCTAGCTTCCCCTGAGTCAAAACACTCATGTAACAGTCAAATGTTACCCTTTCCTACTTTAAATGGCGGGTGGCAGTAGTTTAGATCAACTCCCGTAATTTTTCCCGACCGCTAACAAAGGTAGCTAAAAATCGGGTCAGCCATGTTTTTCAATATGGCGCCCCAGACCTATCTGTAAAAACAGACTCATGCTTTTCCACTATGTCTTTTAGGAAAGATCCTTCTTGTGTTTGTCTCTGCACGCCAAACCAGCTTTGGTCCCTTTGTTCTTTGGCGGGCTTCGGTGCTGAAGCCCTCCTCTGGCGCCTGAGTGTCTGGGATGGACAGGATGTGAGGGAGGGGCCTGAAACTCCCTGTGCTTAGTCTACCAGGAAACCTGAATGTACTCTGGCATTGCTGGCCAGCTGACTGTCCAGCAAGGACAGCCATCCTGCTGTGTGAGTGACAGCCAGGCTGGAATGAGTGGGGGAAAACTGTTAAAAACAGATCTCTGGGACTTGGAAAGCAGAGTCGACCACTGGAATGAAAGAACCGAAGACAGGCTGAAGGAAGAGGACTGCTGCAACTCCTGGATGGCCGGTGAAGCCCTGCTGCAGGACCAAATTGCCTGTAACTCCAGTCGACAGAGAAGCCCTTCAAGGTTAACTTCGTCCCTTGAGTTTGGTGGGAAGAACCAACTCGTAAGCCACATCTGGTCGAATTTTCATCACAGTGATGTTGAAAACCAGATAGCCAGAGGGAAGGAAACCAGTTTGTGGACTTTAAGGCACTCAAACCTTATTTTTTTTATTTTTTTTATTGTGTTTGGTTTATACAAACCTTTACAATCATAAAAAAGGTATAAGAAAAATGAGCAAAATAACTACCATATTACAACATTTAAACAATTTAAAAGGAACATACAGCTTGTAAAAGGGTCACATTTCTATACAGCATAAAATTATTACCAATTCCTTTCTTCACAATAAACGCATGGAAAATTCATTTAATTTTGTTTCAATACTTGACAATAATTTGATTAATTTCAGATTAAATGAGAGGCTAGAACTACTCATGCAACGATTCCAAAGTGATTCCATATAATTTCCAGTTTGGTTCTGAGCATTAAAATCTAAAATTTTGTTCCGAAGTGAAGAAAAAAAAGGACAGTAGATGACCATATGTTTAAGTGTTTCATCAGTTTTGTCATCCTCGCAAAAACGACATGAAATTGAACAATTTATTGGTGGTACTCTGTACCAATTTTTAGTTTTGGACAGAGTATGAAATTGGTTTAAACGGAAGCGAATCAAAAGATTTCTACCAATTGCAGAAGGAAATTGAATTAGATAAAACGAGTGATCACCCCATTTCCTTCGAAATTTATTATATTCCGAGTAAGACGGATAAGTACCCATTTTGTCCATCAAAATGCACCAAAAATAACGCTCGTATTTTTTTTTTTGAGCAGGAAGCTGAATAGTCATACTGTTTGGTGTTTCATTTATAGCATTTAGAATTGTGTTAAGTTTGTTGGTGGCAGCTTTCAAAGATTGAATACTCGTGTTGTCTATCAATTTATGTAGCTCAGAATATAAGGTGTTTGTCGGGGGATCTACCATCTTAATATAATTCTTTTTATTGCACCAGTTTCTTTTTACGGAAAGAGGTAATAGATTCAATTCATGACAAATGAATACATTCAGGATGGAATTGGCAAGTCCCAAAGCAGATTTCCACATTTTTCCCTGAAGTGTATCTAGAAAGGAATCAATTTCATACAAACATATGTCCAATGGATATAACAAGCAGGGTTCAACTTTAAGTAAATAAAAATGGATAAGAGGTAACAAAGAAAATAAGCAATATTTATGAAAAATGATTTTCATCTGCGACACTAATGTTTTTGCCTTATTATTAAGAAATGTTTGCCACATACCTAGGGAATAGGAGTCAGCCAACGGATAACCTAAGTAACGAATGAATGAGGAATAAGGAAGTGCAATTCCCTGTAGAAACCATGAGAATGTATTCACTTTGCATCGCCCATCGTAAAAGGTAAGAATAGAAGATTTAGTTGGGTTGACTGTGAGATTGCGTTTTTGGGCAAAATCTGCAAATAGATCTAGTTTTTTCTGGAGGCCATACGGTGTGCGATCAAATAGTAGCAGATCATCTGCAAAGCCAATCCAATTAAGCCTAATTGACCTTAGTTTAGCTGGTTAAATGTCACACAAATCAATTAATAAAGGTAACCAACAATAGACTTAGGAGGAAAGTAGTTGGTTAGAACAATTGGCAGAATACTGGCAGAATACTGGCCTCTACTGTTAAACACAGTTCTGTGTGACGATCCCCCCACCTGGGCAACCTGTAAAGCAAAGATGTATCACAAGCACATTCCATATATTGTTATATAAGTCTTATTTCTTTCTATAATGTTTCTACCTGCCCAATGTATCTGGTGGAACAGAGTTCTTCGAAGAGGCATCGATGGATCCTTATTGAGTGACTCCCTTTAAAGCAGGAGCCACGGATCATCGAGAGGCGTCAAAGAAGGTGAACTTGGTGTCAACGGCATTAATGAAAGGTTTGTGAGTGCCGAGACCACGACGTCAATCCAGGCGGTGCTCGTCGGTGACGTCCTGCAAGGATGAGGTGTGCGGGGCACCTCAGTGATTTATAGTTCAGGACCACAAAGAGTTTCTGAAGAACTGTGGCCCGACAAGGGCATTGAGTCATCAAAGTCTTTGTGGTCTTTGAGTGGCGGGAAACCCACCGGCGGATTCTCCTCGGCGCATCGGCGTCCTCGACTTTCTCCGACGGGATGAAGCGGTCGACTGTGCATACAAGGGAGTCCTTCCAGTTAACAGTCTTAGGCAAAGGAGTGAGCGGCTCTGGTCGTCGGCGGCACGGCATCAAGTGGTCCCCTCTTCTGGGCAATGCGGCTTCGACGGGCCTCCAGCAGTTACAGTGATACTCCAAACCCTGGTCGACGGTAATGGACTTCAATGGCATCGATGTACGGGTGCTTCACTTCGTTCTCCTCGGCGGTCCTCATCTCTGGTCAGCAGCCTTTCGACGGTCTGACTTCCAGGGAGCTTAGGCGAAGGTTTGCGGTGCTCGCTGGTCCCTCGGAGCACAGGAAGAGGGTGCCTAACCAGGTCCTCTCTCGGATCAGTCCTCGACGAACTCACCAGCTTTTGGATCGGGTCGAAGCAAATGCAGCAGCAGTTCTTCTTCTTCCAGCTGGGCGTCGAGGATCAGCAGTTCGAGTTGCTCTTCAAGTGTAGACACAGCTTCTGAACAATTTCCAGTGGTGAGCGGTCCCCAGATAAACTATTCTGCCTCTCATCCACACTGCTGGGTCACACTCGGCAGCCCATCACAGAGAAGGGCATCCATGCAGTCAGTCAGCCAATCAGGCATACAGTGCATTCAGGCCATACTCCTCCCTCTCAGACACTCACAACAAAGAATGTGGATTGCGACAAGTACCCAGTCACGCAACACTACACACTGCATTCATGCCAGTTTCGGGCAGGGCTGTCTTAGTCTTTGTCTCTCATACCAGAAACCAGACAGCCACAACAAGAAGTGCATATTGATCACACACTCTTTTCACCCAGGTCCCACCCACAGGGTGTACCCACAACATACAGTCACTGGGAAGGCTCCCGCCAGTCTGGCCTGGACTTCACAACAACACCATATATGGAACTTTCACCCAACAGCCAGTCAGGGGAAAGGACAGAGTCAGGGCTTCCCAGGACTTTTGGAAAACAATATAACAGGCAATAGAAAGCAAGAGGCCACAGGGCCCATCTTGTTTCCAATCAGGAATCAACTGATTCCAATTGCAGGGCCTGGGTATCCCAAAATGGAGGATACTCAGAGCACCTGTCAAATTCAGCATGGAGCTGCCACCAGCCCATACCCTGCTCTGTGGACCACACACGGGTGCCCAAAAACATACACTAGGGGCACAGGGTTGTACCCCCCATTGATGGGTTCCATAAGGGTATCCCATGGGTCTGTACACCAAACCAACAACAAGAAGAGCTGCATTGCCAGGAGTCCCACATGGACTCCTGGGCAGAAAAAAATACAGAACATAAGTGAAAAAGGACTACAAGACAAGGACAGGGAGGCTCTGTCCCTCCGATGCATTTCCAGCATCACAACTACCCTCCCTTTACCGCCAACATAAACCCTCTTGGGAACTCTTTGAACAAGCTCTATCACAAATAACACCAAATCATGTGATTTATCGGGCCTGTCAGTGTTGTATCTAAGCATTGCTTTGAGTGTTCCATTACTTAATTGCCTCTGTAAATATGCTCCTCTTGTAATAAAAGTATCTCAACAATGTGTGTCGTTAAGGATCTATGTGAACACTGCAAACTTTAAATGCCAAAAATGAATGTATCAAATTCCTTTTTCCACACATTTCCCTGAAATAATATGCAGGGAGAGACCCAACGCAGCCCTCCCCATACTCTCCTTATATTCTTTACTACCCGAAACCCCCCACACATATAATTGCAGGGAAATGACCCCTCACAATTCAGCATTTTTGTGTTCGCCATTTTTAAATTCTACCTCCCACTAAATGCCTGGAAAAGCATTTGACCCTCAGAAAGTTGGAGGTGGATGAGCCTAGGGCTCAAGAAGGAAGATGCTTAGGAAGAGAAAGTTTGATGTAGTATGGTTCTCAGCACTAGAAAGCCCTATGGATGATGCAGAGGCTCTTGAACTTGATCCTTGCAGCCTCAGGGCTGAGAAATATGATCTCTGGGCTTGATGCCAAGGTCAAGTCTCACAGACCTGTTCTGGATTAGTTATAAAGGGTGAAGAGTAGAGGCAGGCAGATTTAGAAATAGGCTGTTTGCCCAGGAAAGTAGTGATGGAGATCAGCAATTGTTTGGCAGCGAGGAAGGATCGGCAGAGGGCTTCTTAAGAAGAGGATTCACAAGGGGGAGATTGGGTGGGAGGGGGAGGTTCCAGTGGCAAAAGAGTGATTGAAGAAATGGGTCAAGGTAGGAGCAAGGGGGTTGATGTGTCCCTTAATGGTTCTGGAGTTGCAGGGGAGCACTGCTTTGACAAGACTTTCATAGTTCAGACTTGTATAGAAACATTGTCAGGAGTGAACAGGTCAGAGGGGGAGAAAGGAAGAGGAGAAACAGTCAGAGAGGGGCATGGAATGGTAGAGGGAGTGGAAAAGGAGATAGAGGAAGAGATACTGGACAGGGTGTCCTGAGTATTAGTGGTGAAATGAGATGCCAAAGCCATGCAAAGGGCCTGGGAGGAAACTGGAGAGGTAGATACTGCAGCAGGATTGGCCAGCTCCTTGCAGATTTTGAAAGGTTCGGCCAAGTTGTTAGAGGCCATCGAGGCGTGGACTTGGTTATAGGCTCTCTTCTTAGAGAGGACAATGAGTGTGTATTGTCTTTGGAGTAGGCAGCAGTCCAGTTTGTCAGAGGATGCACTAGATGCCATCCACTTCCTCTCAGCCACCCTACACTTGCACTTAAAGGTGGCGAGGTCTTAATCGTACCAAGAGTTGCACTTGGAAGCAGGCTTCAAAGGGATCCTCATGACAGAGCAAGGACATCAAGAGTGTTAGAGATAGATAGATGAAGATTGAAGGTTAGAAAGGGCTGTGTCAGAGTGTTAGTCAGCTAAAGGTGTAGGAGGAGGAGAGAAAGTAGCAACAACAGCCTCCAGTGACACATGCTTGATAGGCTGGATGACCGAGAAGGTGGGTGGCAGTGCTGGGACCGTCTTGACCCGAGGGGCATAGAGCGACAGGTGAGTGGAGACAAGAAAGTGGTGAGTCCAAGAGAGAGAGAAGTGGTGAGAGGGTTGGAGAGGGGGAGGTTTGATGAGATCAGAACATCCAGGGTGTGCCCTGCAGAGTGAGTAGGGCCAGAGAGTAGAATAGAGAGAGAGAGAGAGAGTTGCATAGGTTGTGAAAGAGCCCAAAGAGGGGCTAGAAGCATCCAAGTGGATGTTAGGTCTACGAGGAGGAGACGTTGAGAGGTAGAGGCAATAAAGGAGGAGGATAGGTAATTCCACTTGGAGAGGAAGAGGGCGACCTGGCCAGGCAGTCTGTAGATGGTGGCCACAGTTAGCCTGTAAACCAGGCATTCAAAGGAGGAGTAGGCCTGCATAGGAATGACAGAAGCAGGGATCCACTGCAGGAATATCAGGGATTCTCCTGTTCCATGCCTATCCCATGACCACTCAAAAGCCCAAATTGTTGGTCTTAGGTGTTCTCCCTAAGTGCCAGTGCATATGCCCATATTGGAGTGCCTTGCTTGGTTTGCCTAGGGAATCAGGTAGCATATCACTGAGTTGGTTCAATATGGCACCACCTGAAAATGGCAAGGCGAAGATGGTTGGTATAGACCACTTACAGCTCTTCTTGTCATGCGTACTTAACAGTGGGGTTCTAAACTAAATCGAATGTATCCTTTTGTGGAAGCTTAACCTGCCCTGCCAGAACTTTTCATGATTCGAACTTGTAAATACTGATTTGATAACCTCATTCTGTTTGAGTAACTATTTACAGAGTGTGTAAATAAACAGAATTCACAAGTGTATTGTGGGTTTTGTTTGGAAAGTATGATGTAACTCCTGAGTGTTTAGACAATACCAGAAATGGAAATTATTCACTATGAAATCCCACTAGTGATGAAGGGGTGGGATGGGAGGACTGATAATAACCCCAATAAACATTTACCTCTCAGAAAATTAATCATGAACATCTGGAAAATAACAAGAAAAAATTGTTCCCTACAATGTCATTGGCAAAGTATAAAAGGTACACACATTTTAAAACTAAAAAGCAGTCTTTAAATATTTCCTAAATAGCGCAATCACAGGTGGTTTTAAGTTGCACAAGGGACAAATGCCCATGGGACCCTCTGATCTGCCTCTCTCCAATAAAGGACAAACAATTAGGGTTTGACATGGTTCCCAGAAAGGCTTTATCTTTTTAATATGTTGCAGCAGCATATTTACAACAGGAAGTTATTTGAGATGGGAAAAGTTAACTGGCAGTGACCATTTGCTGTAGTACATTTTTATAAGTATATATGGTTTATAAGCTATTTAAGTGTGATTCTTGGGTGATTAGAAATGATGGAGGTACAGAACAAACTGTGTGAAAAATGACCTTGGCCCTCATTACGATTTCAGCAGTAACCATACCGCTATTGGCGGCATGGCTGCCGCCGAAATCGCGTCGGAGTCCGGGTCCTCGGAATGAGGATTTACCGGGCCATTCCGAGTTCGGAAGGCCCGGTAATTCTTCCCTCCAAGGACCCGGACACAGTCCTTCCCCATTCCCATTTCAGCCCCTATAGGGCTGAATGGGAATGGGAGAGGGAGCAAACAACGAGCCATTACGAGATGGCCCGTTGTTTGCTCCCTCTTCCCCTCGCGGGACCCGGTAAGCATGCCTGGTTTTCCCAGGCGTGCTTACCATGTCCTGCGAGGGCAACTCGTAATGCGGCGGTACGGAGTGAACGGCGCCGGAACCTTTTATAGCGCCGTTCACTCCTTACCGATAGGGTCGTAATGAGGCCCCTTGTCTTGAATTTCCTTTCACTTTGCATCGATATGACATTTTTTGTAAATTATGATTAATTTGCATGCTGGAGCTTGTAGGATTTCATTCAGGGTGTGGAAAATATAGCTACAATGATACAAGGTCACTTTTCCAAGTGCAGAGGACTGAAAAAAGTAGCGCTAAAAGCATTTACTGGCTCTGTTTATGTGCTGCAGGATTTTGTAGGATGTACAGATGAAGTTGGAGAGTAGAGCAGACTTATCACGTTTGCCTGATATTTCCCGCTCCAAAATCCAATTGACACTTTTCCACCAGAAGGTATTTTATGCTGGATGAGGGGTCTCGGGAGGATTGATCAGGGCCAACACGCTTGTTTTAGAAGCAAGACAACGCAGAGCAACACAGGTTCGATCCCCAGGTCCGCGCTTAGAAACCTACGGGGATTAAGCACGTTATAAATAACCAATCATAACCAATTAATCATACTCATGCTGGTGGAAAACCAATGGATTCCTATGGAATTGCCTGGTAAAGACAGCCAAATTTCAAAGAAATCCATGGTAGATGAATCCATTGCTCCCACAATCGTTAATTTTGGGAGGGATTTACACTTAGTGACACCCAGTAGAAAACTGAATAGCAAAGGTGATGTTGCCCGTGTTTAACTATTTACTTTTCCAATAAATGCCAAACAGTGCAAACAGAAGTTGTCCTGTCTGTGCAATTTACGATTCAAAACAAAATTACACAGTTATTCTTTTTTCAGCAACACATTGCTGCAATGATGTATACCTTGTCAGGTTGGCTTATCAGGTACTTTGCATTTGTAAAGTAATCTATACAACATTGAGTATTATTTTAGGTATTCAAAACCAAACTTCAATACATACTTGTGCCAAATTGAGCTCGGGAGAGGTGCGGTCAAGTACCTAAATTTCAGGTTAGGCTTAAAGTATCTCTTTATCACTTAACAGAAGTGTGTGATACTCGGAAAATCATTTAAACTCACATTGCCTTACATGCCAAAATTAGATGCCCGTAGAAGTGATTCAGTTCACAGTATAAGCTATTCCAAAAAGCCTTACTCATGATTTACTAAATAGGTATTGCAGGGGCTTGGGCTCAGCAAAGACACACACACACATCTTTCTTTGGAAAATATAAGGCCGCATTTATTTAACAAAATTATGACATTCAAAATAATATCAAAGTAAACATGTCATACAAGAAGGCATCATAGACAAATGCACATTATGAATTGTATGTAATGTGAGAAACGTGAATGTGTCTCACATGCTAGTCCCCGGGGTCTGACATCCAGGTGGCCAGGACACGGCCATCGCTAATGGATCCAGTTCCTGGGGGTGGACCTGTGCGGGAGGATCACCTGGATGAGCGGTCTTCGGGGAGTGGAAGTGCGACACTGAATGGTGAGACGCAGTATGCCCATCCCTGTAACACCCTTTCCCGTTCCTAAGAGGTAGGATACCTAGTAGCTCAGCCTCCCACCCCCTTTTTCCCAACACAAACACTTTTTCATGGACAGATAATCGTGAGCAACAACGGACTAACACCTGACATATCCAAAACAAGTGTCAGGCAGAGTAGGCTATTACTGATAATTACACACACCTGACTTCCATCACACTTCCCCACACAGACAAAAGGCAGAGCATGAAAGCACCCTCTGAGCAAGGCAAAATACATGAGGAAGCAGCAGTTCAGAGATGGCACTTTAACACGAGGAGAAAGGCGACAAGACCAGAAAGGGTTGCAAGGAGGGAATTGCTGTTGGCCTTTTCAGAGGAAGAAAAACACTACTTTCATGAGCCCTCGAGAATAAGAAGCATAAGACCATGAATTAAAGCTGCAGAAAGGTGCATTGTGTGTCGAAGGTACCCATGGTTCTCCTGCATCGATAGGCGAGGCGGGGACGAATGATTACTGCTGTGGTACTTTCCTTGGCTCCTAGAACAAAGCTGCTCTAGTAAAGTTAGCACAGCAAGTGAGTCGGGGCGACTGATAACAGACCGGTCTGTGGTAGAACCAAGGCTGCAAGTGGCAACATTGTATGAAGAAATCTGCAAAGAACAGAGTGTAAGGCATATGTGATGAGCGACGGGAATATATTTGAATATGCCAGGAGTGATTCAACTTTTGAAACCAAAGTTGGTGCGATATACAGAGTGGTCTTGCACCACATGGGTGCTCATTCGATGGACTCTTTTAGGCATCCAACTGAGAGTGTAAAATTGTGAACTGTGAAATCGATGTGGTCCTGCAACGTGTCCAGCCAAACCCTGCGCACATTCGAAGGTCTTTGATTTCTAAATACAAACCGTAATTGGTATGAGCTCGGCTGAAGGAGACTAAATGTGTAAAAGGAATCTGAGCTCGGCTGAGGGGTATCCGGGGTGAACCGTGAGTCACCTGAGCAAAGATATTCTGTAAGTAATGAAGAAGAGAATCTGAGCCTGGAAGAGGGGGATTCAAACTAAAGATTGTGGTAGAAAATGGATATGAGCAAGACTGAGGGGGATCCGGGTGAAAAGTGAATCACCCTACTTGAATGCCTGGAAGGAGACTTGTTGGTTTGTTTGATACATCAGGCCCTCTGGATCAAGAAATGTTTGGTAACTTAAAAGACTTGGTCACAGAAGGCCCTGATGTGAGTAGTAGAACTGTGTCCTTGGGCTGAAGAATCCCAGGAGTGTGCTAAGCTTGAGTGAACCGCGTTGTCCCATGTTGGAAATATGAGGAAGGGAGGCCAACAGCCTGAACATCCTCACTTATCATTTTGTGAACACCTCTTTCTTTTTCATGAACATTCTTCCACTCTATTTGTAACTTGGCAGTAAGAATTGGCAATAGGTTTTTTAGTATGGGCCCTTTCATTTTGACGAGTCTCCACTAGGACTGATTTATTATTATTTTGATGGTTGTATCTTGCTCCCATCTTATATTTAGGTTTAGATAGGCATTTATCACCCACTTGATGAATTTCAATCAACACCCTTGAACTGTGGTCACTTGTGTCTGTCTTACTTTGATACCATGCCTTTCTTACAGTAAACAGTATGTACCAGACTACGAAGTATAGGGAAGAGGCATGGGAGCAGGGGCCCTCCAGACCACCTCACTTGGCGTGATACCAGGAGGCTAGACACCCCTCAACCTTCACTGTCCGCCTGCTGATCCACTCCTCCCACCCGGGTTCTCTCTCCCCTGCATGCTAGCACTCCCTCACAACCCCAACACAATTAAAATGTGCTACAAAAATGCACAACCAATAAAATGGTGTGCTTCATAGTATCCTATTCCTTGCTTAATTCTGGATGGGGTCTGCCTTTAACAACAAGATGGTGGTACCACAAGCACATCCTCTGTGGCCTGTTGGGAGTAGCAACAGCACTCAGAGAGGCATTGTTGAGTGCACTACATCTTAGATGGAATAACGACTGGGGGCCTAATTTCTGAGCACTGTGTAGAGGAGGAGGAGGAAGAGGAGGAATATTAGGTGGCATCATCCTCTTTTCTCCCCAGCCAGGCCAAGAAGAAATGTTGGGGGTAGGTGGGAGTAGTGTTAAATGGGCATGGAGGTCAGGGGGAGCTCATGGAAAATGACTGGGTGGTGAAAAGCAAAGGAGGTATTGATATATTAGGAAGGGAAGAGGAGATGGGAAGTGAGGATAGGTTGATAGATGTTGCCAGCCTTTTTTTCTTGCTTCTCTTTTGCCCTCTATGGTGTTTTTATACCTCACATATAGCATTGTGTTGAAAATAAGGTACACAACGTTTGTTCTTAGGACAAGATTAATTGGGATTCACCTCTCAGGCATTTGTTCAGGGGTCTGCAGTATTGAGATTTTATGTGTCATGCTTTGGCAAATGTTTTCCTTATGGAGAAAGGGGGAGCTGATGGAAGATGAAGTGAGTAGTGAATGGATGGTCTAAGTAGTGCGGGAGCTTATGGAAGGAACCCAAGGTGTGGCTGGAAGAGGAGAGCAGAAGACTTTAGAAGCGGTACCCGAGAGCATGTGATTTTGGAAGGGATGAGCTGATGGAAGGGACAGCAGAATTCCCACTTGAACAAACTGAGTGATCTTGGCCACATCACTTTGTCAGCAAACCCTAGTGAGATGACCAGACTGTGTACAGCCAACGTCATACACCTCATCACACACACATCTGGGGTGGAATATAGCCCCTGAATGCCAGGAATAAAGAGGCCAGAGTGATTATGGAAGTCCCACTGAAGTATAAGTCCCACACAGAAATGGTGATGCCAGACATGAGGCCTATTAAACCAAAAACAGGCTTAAATCTTAAAGGAAAGAAAGTGGGCTTGAATCTCAAAAGTGTGAAGATATGTGCAATGCATTTCAACAAGACAGAAATGAGGCTGAAAATGCTGTTTTACTAAATCCATGGAGAGCTGCAATTTTACTTAAAGAGACAGATAGCAGTGTGTACACTATCTTAAATGTAATACCAGATTGTGCTCCAGTGATCTCAAGTGAAACCAAGCTCATTGCAATTATAAGAAATAACAGAACTTCTGTTTTCCTAATCCAAATGACAGTATGCTAAGAGATGTGCTCACTAGACTTTCAGAGTTTGAACATGGTTTTCTCATATAACTGCACTATACATATGGACAATCCAGAAAAGATACTCATGTCTTTTGCAGCTGTGAGATTAAAGAAGTATATTACACATGGATATAAGTCCCATGTGCCTTATAAAATGTCATGTAAAATGTCTTATGTGTGAGTTTAAAAGCCATTACTTGCAGAATGTTAGATGAAGCCAGTCATGTCTCCTAAAGATGAAACTTAACCTCCAAGACCTTAGCTCTTCTGATCCTGTAGAGGGAGGTCTGGTTGTCAACCATCAATCAGGGACATTGCTTAAAAATGTAGAAAGAAATACACTGTCTAGATTTAAACCACTGTAGAAACAGATTAGACAATGGCCCTCATTACGAGTTCGGCGGTAACCATGCCGCTATTGGCGGCATGGCTGCCACCGAAATCGCGTCGGGGTCCTCGGAATGAGGATTTACCGGGCCATTCCGAGTTCGGAAGGCCCGGTAATTCCTCCCTCCGAGGACCCGGACACGGTCCTTCCCCATTCCCATTTCAGCCCCCATAGGGCTGAATGGGAATGGGAGAGGGAGCAAACAACGGGCCATTATGACATGGCCCGTCCCGTTGTTTGCTACCTCTTCCACTCATGGGACCCGGTAAGCACACTTGGTTTTCCCAGGCGTGCTCACTGTGTCCCGTGAGGGGAACTCGTAATGTGGCGGTACGAAGTGAATGGCGCCGGCACATTTTACGGCGCTGTTCACTCTGTACCGCCAGGGTCGTAATGAGGCCCCATGATAGTTCTTTTAGAAGAAGTGATCTTGAGGTCACAGTTCCTATAAAATGTTCATTAGAGTTGCAGCCAGGGCCATTACAGGCCATGAAGGGAGAGGCGACGATAAACATGACTCAGCCTCTGGATGATCACATGCTCAAGGGAAAATGAAACTAAAAGCGATTGTGTGATGAACATAACTAAAGTTATTAATGAAAATTTGATGTGGGCCTTCCCTTGATTCTGCGAGATTTTAAAGTTGGTGTGAGGGAAAAGGATAAATTAACATAAGAACTATGAATTGGCATATTTTTCACTGATACGGCTCCTGAGTAAATGAAGAACAACTGTATCTCTGCATAAGAAGGGTGTGCCGATTTCAGATTAGCATCATCTGATTTGCCTTAAAATGTACTTCTTAAAAATATATTCATACATGTAAAGATTTGAAAAATGAGGTTTGGTAGATTTTCAGAGTTGAAACAGGCTGAGCCCACATGTCATTTTGGGATGATAAAGCTTTCTCCTCCCACAGCTTTCCTAACTCACACCCCTCATCTCCCTGTCCTATTAGCAGAAAGGTGGGTAAGGAAACCAACCAATCCCTTTTGTGGGAATCATGAGAACTTTATGATATAACTTTCCCCGAGGAAATTGCACTGGCTGCCGATACAGCAGAGGATTTGTTTGAAAGCATCCGGCATCATTTCTAAATGCCTGGCAGGGAATAATCCCAGTTAAATCAAATCTTGAATGAACAGGCTGCCGTGTAGCCTTGCATTGCGATCCAATGACAGAGTCCTACTTGCACAACCTCACACCAATCTCAAGAGGTTTGGTGATCTGAGCCTTAGTGCAGGGAGTCCAAGAGTCTGGAATAACCTTCCCTTAGCAATCAGTCAACTACTCTCACTGGAAAAGCTCAAAAAAGCCCTAAAACATATGCATGTGATGGTGGGGGTGTCTAGTCTTACTCCCTACCTGTACTTCCCTCTGGTTTGATTTTGCTTGCCACTCAATGCATCTTTCTTCTTCTGTTTTATGTCTGTATAGTCTGTTAGTGCTTTGAGGCCAGCGGGCGAGTTGGCGCTCTAAAAATTCTATAGAAAAGAATAGAATATAAGTAAACCAGTTTGCATCTGAACTGGGCTTTTTCCATCTATTCCAGGAGGTAACCTGCTGCTGAACTCTTGCGAGAAACAACCATAAAGCACCCCAAATCTTGCATTGGAGACAGGGATCAGGAGACATGGAAGCTGACTGGGACCCCTTGGAGGAGCCAGAGGGACCTATCCTGGACTGACACCCTTGCTGTCCCAGAGGTGCCCTGCTGTTCCCTGATGCTCATTACAAGGCCTCTCGTGTAAGTAAAACTATCCTCAACCCCTTAGATTTTATAGTACCCGCATTTTCAAGCATTGTTTTAGTAATTTCCCCATAGCAAAACATTGTGTCTGTCTGTGTAGATCCTTAGCAGATTTAATTAATGTAAATTAATTAATTCCCCTGTAGAAATTACGGGATGTGTTTTATTGGTATTCAAAAAAAACAAGCTCTTCCCAGTGTTTTTTGAGTCAGCATAGACATAACGATTTATTAAAATAATGAGCCCCAAAACCCTGTTTCGAACTGAGTGTGCAGGCTGCAAAACAAAATTGCCCCTTTTGTTCCCATTGTGCTCTGACCAAAACCACAAAGCCCTGCCTGTTCTTTTTAGGTGTGGCAAAACAAATGTTCCCATTAATTTCCTTTCCCTCATATTGCATCTGTGGTGATAAGTCAAAAAAAAAAGATTTTGCCCCTTGAATCCCTTTTTCCAAAAAGTGCATTTTATGAGAATCCCAAAACGATTTTCCCATTGTGTTCCCACTCTCTGCCGCTGGCCTTCAATTCAGAGGGGTCAAGTCTATTAGATGTTTTGGGTCTGAGGGTTGCTGGGAGAAAAGTATTATAACCAAATCAGCAATCACTGTCTGTGTTTTTGTATTGGTGGGTGATTTGAAAAGAAAGCTGCAGGAAAGTGTGACTGCATATCTCAGTATTATCTCTGTGTTGGTGCCATTACAGGAGTCATTTTTGTTCTTGTGTTGCCACAACATTGGTGGCTGTTGTTAGTCTATTTGTCAAATTTGGTTTAAATAAATTAATAAATCTATATTCTTACTACACGGTGGCCTGAAGTGAACCTTAACAAAAAACAGTGAGTTATTGTGCACCACATTCATTGGGGGGTAGGAAATCCCTGAGTTGAGTGGGACCACGTAATAAACCGTGACACCTACAATAGTAGAAAAGACCACTTAAAAAAAAAACAAAAAAAAAAAACATATAACATGTGTTGCACTTGGCACAGCCATTAACTTCTCCCACCCTAAACTCCACTAACAAGGGCCCTCTGTCAGTCTTTCCCTTGCAGACTGTTGCCTTAAATCAGCCAATGAGTACAATCCTAATAAGCATCCTGATCAGACAATTAAGTAGTCTTGCAGGTAAGTGTCTTGCCCCTAGTCCTCACAATCTGGGATTGAATTCAGGGTACTGCACCTTTTAAAGCAGACCCAACATACCCAATTAAAGGCTGTGAATGGAGTTTCCGGATCCGGGAAGACATTACTTGCTAGATCATGGAATCAGTAAATCTTGCTCACACCAGCATTTTGTGTAGGGTACTCCTACACCCACCCGAAACCTAATGGAAATTCGGTCTCCCGATCACAAACCTGGCACACCCAATTGAATATTCGTGGTGCTGATCCTGTCAGCTATATTTAACCCTCACAGCTTTTCCTTGAATCAGCCTTATCTCGCTCCATTCCTCTTCCCTCGTGAAGCTCAGCTCACATTCCATCTCCATACTTGCTTGTGCGCCCGACTCGCCAACTTTACACCCAGATTATTACAGCAGCGCTGCTCACGCTGTGCCGAGGAGTAGTGACTCTGTCATCTGTAAGTAAAGCAGAGCGACAGAGTTGCTGCAGGAGAGGCCGGGGCTTTGTTTACCCGGACCTAAGAAGACCTGCTGAAGGTACAAAAAATGGCTATTGACTGCTATGGCATATTGCCACTGTCATCATTGCAGGTGAATACAGCATATGTAATGTGGTATTTTGTATAACGCCTTCCACTGTGAATACCATAGTCAACAAGCAGATTATTGACGAATTCAGCGTTCTATACAGTTCTCATGAATAGAATATAGGATGTAATCACTGCCAGCATCAAAGAAATTAATTTAAAAGCACATCATTGTGACACTGCTAGCAATCGAACTCGATGACCCTCCTTTAACAATCTAATATTAATATAAGTGATCATTTGGTTACAACAGTAGCCTAGGAAGCTTTCCATTGTGAACGTCACGCAGCAGAAATAAACTCGTGTTGTGTGCGTAGGTTCAATAATTGCCCCAGTGATAAAGTGTACTTAAAACAGTATGACGTTTTGTTGCCTTTTCTTTCATATTGCATGTTTCCAGATTGTTCACTCAATTGATACTATGAAACGGGCAAATGTCAAATTAGTGGCAACAACACTTCCATCTCGATGCATCGTTGACAATGTAGAGGTTGTATTCTTATTGACAGCTAATCTCGCACAAAACCACTGGCGGTGCTTTGGAAATATCTGTTCCCAACACATACAAAATGAACCTATGGATTTTCGTCCTCGGGCCTCTTATCAAACTGTCACGCTTCCTTCCCGCTGGATAGATTGATCATTCACCTGGCTCTTGAAAACAGTTAAGTCTGTTATAATACCGGTGCTATGGAAAAGATTGAACATCAATCACTTTATTACCACAACAAAAAATTAGACTTTAGCAGAATATGGCCTTGATTTATGAAAGGAGGTTCCCCCATTTTCCGTCTTTGCCCAACACCTTTGATAAATAGAGCACGATGGTGTTGCAAGTAAAAGCGTGAACAGATGCGGCAATAGTGTGTTTATATATCTATTTTGCTTTTAACATCCACGACTTTCACATCGCTCTAGGCTCCCATTCCAATTTCCAGTCTCTTCCGTGTAGTGCAGCTCTACAGTGTACTTTATGTACCGCAGGCCAAATTAAATGCAAACATTTCATTTGCAATAAGAGAGCAAAATAAAGGATACCCCTGATAAAGACCTGTGAAATCAAGTATTCTGGCGCATGAATTAGAGCTCTAGTGTCTCCTTACGAGTTTGACGGTAGTCGTAAATGGCGCTGTGTTCAGAAAATTAGCATGTTTTACCAACCCCCCAAATTATGAAATTAGTTTCTGCAATTCTTCAATTCTGCTTGCTTTTGTGTGGAGGATAACACATATTGTATGCATTTTAGTTAGTAACATTTTATGTCGTAGGCTCATGTGCTGACCAATTGTTATATGGCTTACCAGCAGAATATATTAAAACGACAACTTTCTCTGTTCTGTTTTTTAAAATAACACTTCAGTATGTTTTTCATTATAATTTCGTATTTTCAGTGAAATACATAGAGGACGGGAGCGATGCTTAACCACTGAGAATGGTCAGGTGGAGAAGATTAAACCTGAAAGGACACAACACGAAAGGCACTGTTGATGAGTCTAGTCATTTTTATTGCAATAACCTTTGATATCTCTTTCATGTCAAAAATGCGATTGCATCCTTCAAGACATGTCAAACCGAATTGAGCTAACGTTGCATCTCCTTTGTGGACTTGGATTCACATCTATCAAATGTGGGTTGCCTTGCGTTGATATTCTTTGGCAATGCATCCAGCTGTCGTACGTGTAGCACGATGGGTGTCCAGTCCGATACCATGTGAGTGAATTATTGGTAACAAGTTCAAATGTCACTGCCATCTACAAATACAAGTCCTTCACAGTGCTCCTCGAAATAGCACATGAGAGATAACACATGCAGAATTGTGAAACATTGAGAGAAAAGCACATGAAGGTAGAATGAAAGATGTAATACAGGCTGCAAGTCTGAAAGGATATCCCCCCACTCTGGGAGTGGGGGGATATCACATGGTGCTTCATGTGAAGCAGTGAGACCCGTGGATCGTCAAAATATGCCGACTTGCTGGCAGCATGTCTACAGATTGAGCAGGTGGGTCTGAGTGGCTGAAGAGAAGGAAGCCATTGCTTCGCCCGGGGAGGACAGTGGTGGGACGGAATGAAGATATAAAGGGGCAGCAAGAACAGATCAGTGTGGGCTGTTTGGGTGAGGTCAAGAGAGAAGAAGTGACCAGGCGGAGGAAGGACAGTACAGTGGAGTGTGGAGGAGGTTTGATAGGTGATAATTCAAGGAATATTTGCGACGAAAAAATATTAGATTTATGCGCCATTCTGCCCGCAAATCCCCATTTGTTAAACAGGGATGTGCGGGCAGAATGGCGCACAAATCCCTTTTTTTCCCACGCAAATAATCCATGAATTACCCCGCCAATGTGTTGTCAATGTATTGTTTGAGAGAGTTTGAGTAGGGTAACTGAGAGAGTGAAAGGAAGTTGATTGTGAGAGAAGATGCATGTGGAGTTTAGTGTAGTGTGAGGTGAGTTTAGTAGATGGAGGAGACATGGATATCATTTGGGGGTCGCAAGGAGTTGACTGCCCTGCAATCTCTGTCACTGCCTCTCCGCCCCCTGGTCAAGGATTGCCCAGGGAGTGTGAAAATGAAAATAAAGTTCCTAGAACCGTCTTTTTTCTAGATATAATCCTGTGAGGTTTTGGCTTTCTCTGATGTATATAGGCTGTGCAGAGTGGATGCCCAGCCTTCATGATTAGAGTCTACTTGATTATTATATATTTCCGAGGGCTATATGGGCCAAAATATGCCACATGTTAATGTTAGTGTGGTGTAGATTCTTCTGTATTCAGGTAAAATAGTTGGTATTGTATAATTTCTGAATGTATGGAGCTTCATGTCCGACTTTTGGCTCCTCTACTTCCTGTTTCTAAGCGATGTAAACACGTGTTATTACTATGAAATGTAATAGTACTTAATTTATCACCTCAGAAGGATGAAGAACAGAAGCAGCCCTGCTGAAATATGAACTTGGAAAGTGCAGGATGGAACATGTCAGACTTGAGTTTTTAACTCGAGGAGTTATCCAATTCTGCCACAGTATTTTTTTTAATCAGTGGTGCGATTACAAATAAACATGTGTTAGAATATCCATCCACCACCTTCTTTTTCCCCTCCTCTCCTTTAAAATATATGTAACTGCACCGTTATCAGGTTTTGCATATTCTTGTTAATAGGAAATGTCACCCCCTATCCAAAGAATTACCAAATGCTGTTGTATGCATATTTATGGAGAACTGTCTGGTATGATAACTCAGTAGGGTAAGTACTCACCGCTGGGATCCATGCTCTTTTAGCAGGTGATAGGTTTCAATCCTAGCAAGAACTACTCATACATGTATCCTTCTGAGATTGACAAATGAGTATTAATTTCAGATGGAGGTTAACGTTTTTATATAAGAGTGATGTAGTTAAAGTGCATTGGTAGAAGTGCTAAACACGTTTTAAAAAAAAGGCCTTATTTGTAGCATACATTAATCCAAAGAGGATGAGCTTGGAACATGATGTAATCCACTACACTTGAGGCTGTGCATAAAGTACCTCAAACCATGCAAAAAACTATCTCAATGGCAAAATCGGGGCGTTTGTGTCTGCAAATCATATAGAATAGCAGCAATTACACATGTGAGGCTCTCTGTTATAGATGACACCCGTACCAGGTGTTTGAGGCATTAACTGACACTAGTATTCATCACTGGACACTTGAGGATGCACTTGCCGTATGATAGAAGCAAGTAAATCATTAAAGCTGCAACATATATATTGTATTTATTTATTTATATGTATTATTTATACAGCACTGAGACATGAACCCAAGGTATAGGAGCTCTGACAAGACAGACTACACTAAATAAAAGACATCAGACTGATCAGACTGTGGGGGGCATGCAGAGAGCAGGTGGAAGCAAGAATGGCTATTGGAATAGCAGTGTTTTTAAGCCATGCTTAAACCTGGTAAGAGAGCGGCAGGACCTCAGCTCAGGTGGCAAAGCATTCCAGCATTCAGGTGCAGCAAAGGGGAAGGACCCTCGAACAACCTCAGGCAATTTAGCCTTCGGGGCATGCAGAGGAATAGTATTGTAAGATCTGAGCACTCTGCATGCTGGTAGCCAGATGATCCTGTCAGATAGATATACTGGGCTAGTTCCAGAGATGCAAATGTGCGTAATAGTCGGCACGCGGACGGTGATTCTGGATACCACAGAGAGCCCGTGAAAAGACTTCCTGGCCTCTGGGATGTGATTTTATTTTTTGTAATCCCTCTACAGCCTGTAGCTTGAGGGTACTTTGGGATACAGTTAAGTTTTTCTTGATCAGAGGCAAAATCCACATCTGTTTAATGCATGGCGGCACCATTCTTTCCCTGAACGAGGCATTAATATATTTGCTGATCAGAGGAATAAGCTGTTGAGCACATGCCTTGATGCTTGTGGCAGGGCAAGCATCTCCCTTGCAATGTGTATGTTTAAGTTGCTGAAGTATTATTGATACATCTACTTCTGCGAAATAGCAGTATTAAAATGTGGGTGTGTTGCAACCTGACCCAGTCCCTTCTGAGTCTGGCCATGGTATTCTCCATGCAGCACGTTTATTGGCAATATCCTTCTCGATAGTTTCAATTTTTCTGGCCATAGAATCCTGAATGATGTACACCAACTTTCGTTTTTATTGACAACTGGTGCTAGTGGGCATGGGTCCTCTTTAAGAACTTTGAAGACGACTTTAGTGTTGGAGCTAATGTTTTGGAGCCTATGGTTGTACATGAATTTCCTGGGAAGTATAATGGCTGTCTTATGTTCCTTAGCTGTATGATTATAGCTTTTGATTTTCCTCTCTGTTTTCTTTTTTCCACATATTAAAGGCTTTACATTTGGGCATCCTAAGGTTGTGGTTTTCGGGAGAATAACAGGTTTTGGAGTTCTTTTCCATGGATAGCCTAGTTTTCTTTGGAGCTACATATTTTGCGATGAGCCAGTTCCACTACCAAATCAACGTGAGCCAGTTTATCCAGTGTGCTTTTGAAGATGGGTGCAAATGCTTCCTCAGTCAGGCTGCATGTGTTTCTTGACTGTATATATATATATACTCTCTACTTTTACTTGATTTTTCTGATGTGCAGGACACATAACTCTAAAGTGGATTAAGGAGTGATGGGGACCATTGGCATGCTATTAGTTCTAAGTCTTTGACTACAGCTTGATGGCATGCAATCCAGTCCAACGTTCTGCCTTTTATGTGTGTAGCCTCTCGGACCTGCTGGGAGAAGCCTAGATAAGCCAAAGCAGCCTCAATGGCTGCTGTAGACGAGCCAGAGCTGTCCCCCAGGTCCGCATTGAGATCACCCAGGGTGACGAATTTAGATAGTGGTTTGAATAGGCCCATCAACCTGTCACAGAATTGTGTGTGAAACTAAGGCATTGGTGATTGAGGGCAATAGGCCAAAATAACATTGATGCTGCTATTGTCATTGGCCAACAATTTGACATGCAAACTCTTGCAGCCAGACAGGACTGTATCTAGGCTATAAGGCTACATATTTGGCCTACCGTATTATGGCAGCACTTGGGAATGTGGAGCTTTACTTAGCACATGGTTATTAGACCTGACATGTGCAGCTATAGTTGGTATAACTTGGCATTAATGGCCATATGCGACTGTAGTGGCATATTCATGGCAGTGCCCTTGTCATGTAACAATGTAGACATTGATATATCTAAAATTAAGTATAAGGAAAGGCTTAACATATTATTTCCATTTTACATAGCCTTCTAGGAGTGTGTCAACAACGGACCTCTGTTTACCAGCCGCTTTCATCACCCGCCAGCTTTGCGAGTCACTGGGGACTCTTGCTGGGCTCACGTTCGCGCTCGCTCGCCTTCAGGAGGAGGCGGAGCTTGATAGCGCTCACGTGATACATCACGTGGCAGGAACTGTACATTACTCGCCTACAGGCACCCTTGCGGTGATAAGCCCGGTGGAGTCAAGCCCTCTGGCTGTTGTGCCATCACCTAGTCAGTCATCATGCAATAAGGTCTCGCTTGCTTGAATTTACTCCTCTTATTCTGTCCTCTTAAATAACTGAGAGTCTCTGTTGTACACACAAAGCGGAAAACTCCACTTACTCTTAGTAATTGTTTGTAAACCACTTATGTTCTCCTTGAAAACAGGTATGCCATCGGAGATCACTAGAGATCCTATGAGTATTCCTCCATGCCCAACGCAAAATCTACCGGATCACGATTGCCTCCCATAAACTCCTGTGAATTTGAATATATCTAAACTACAGAACAAGCCTAAAAGTCGTACTCTCACTTCCAAGAAAAATATAATTTCGACACCTCCTATTAGAACCCCCATTCAACATGATATTCGCAAATTCTATGAGAAAACACCATGTGGTAGAGCGACAGCTGATCCGATCGATTTTGCAACTTCGGGGAACACAACAACTGATTTGTCCTCACCCAAGGATCCTCAAACTGCTTTAAGTCAATCAAAACTCCCTACCTCTAACAAATTCCCTCTTATTCCCCTTTGAGTATCACCATTTCAGACCAAACTCTACTAACTGTACCTCACTCTCCCAACAAAACTATTAAACTGTTTCAAATATTTGCTACAGTTCTAGAAGAATCCACTCGTGATATTGAAGAGTTATTACTAGACAATAGTAAGTTAGTCCGAGACAAGTCTATTACGAACACCTCTGTGGCCTCAGTACTTATTGAAGACGTGGGTCAAGTTAGCTTAAACAAGCCCTCACCATCTCCCCGTCTCATTTCTGCTGAGTGTAGGGACCTAGAAAGTTCAAGAGTCTCAATTCTGACTGACTATGAACAACCATGCTCTATGGACTCAACAAGACAGGAGGACGAGGTGTCCTTTATTCAACCGACTCCTCGTCGCTGTCCCATCACTGATAAGAAAAAACAAGCCTTCACATCCCCAGCTAACCCTGCCTTATTAGAAATTACCCTGGGGGCTATTAATACTACTATTTCTAGTCTATTCAAGCTTTTTGAATCTTTAGATAAGAAAATAGTCAGTCAAACCACACAATTAGACCTTATAAGCAATTCGATGAGAGACAAACCGCCTAAAAACGCTAAAAGCTTCTCTTTAGAGAATTTGGAGCAAAGAATAACCACCCTTGAATCTTATTGGTCTTCCGTTCAAAGCTCTCATACACAATCTGGAGCTACCATTACACAACGTCTCTCAAATCTAGAAGCACTACATAAAGTTCCCCCGTCCACCTACCAGCGTTTTCAAAGAACATTCGGCCGATTGAATGTGTAGAAGATGCCTTGATCTCAAAACACAATGAGTCCTGGATCAGTGTTGACTCTCCAATGAGAACTTCTGTTCAATTAGTTGCTAACTCTAATTCGCCTGCTTGCTCAAAACAAAATTCACAAAAAACTGGTCGCACATCTGCAAGCACTGGCAAAATAAAAAATGTGTCATCTAAAGCCACACAAAGGCATAACAAACCCTTGGGTGGCATAAAAAACAACATCAATTGAATCCCCCCGTGGGTGCTACAAACACTTCTGATAACTCACCTGCTGCTCCAATACACATATGCAATGAAATTACAGACAATGATACGGCCGGTATGTCAGCAAACCAAGTGTCACCGTGTGATTCTCCTCCACTCCAAATTGCCCCCAAGACGGTGTCCAACATTTCATCTAACTATGACCCTTTGAATGAGCTGGTACACTTGCTTACAGCTAAACCTGACAATGTGCAAATTAGGCAAACCTCACTGGTTGCACAAACACTGACCGCACACTGTGACGTAATCTCTTCTAGCGCTGGTAAGCTACCCCCATCTAACATTTCCACAACAGGGGCTAATGACCGATTAAGCTCACTAAAAGCAGCAGTTGACACTTATCTATTCAATAGAATCTCTGAGGTATTGCCCGAAGCTGTAAATGTTGGTACTCAACCTTTTCAAACAATTAACATTCAACATATCACTGGAAATGAAATTTCACTCCCAAAATCCCAAATAGATACTTGTACCAAACCGCCTTATTGCCGTCGCAATCAAGATCCTCCTAAACAAAACAGCAGGAAGAACTCAGATTCTCGCAATGGTGGCACTAAACCTTGCACAAATGATGCCAGCGTTGCACTATCAAAAAAATGTAATTTGTTACACAGTCTGATTCTGAAGTGTCGAGATGGGCCGTTCCCAAAATATGATCTATGCCGTGCTAGTGTTCTTAACATTTTCGGGGATATAGAAGGACTGGATGCCATTTCCTCTACTGATTTAGATCAAATTGAGTTTCTATGTGATCAGAACCTCTCCATTGTTAGACTATGGATAAAGTCTGGAATTGTACGCAATACCTTATGGAATGCCAGAATGAATTTATTCAATCTTGGCTTTCTATTAGCACAAGATCCGGCACGCCAGCAAATCAAGAAGGTTGACTTTAATGAGTCCACTGCAGCCACGGCCTCTGAACCCCTGTGCACTTGCAATTTCTGCACTCAAGAATCATTTCCTGATTCTTTGTTTTCCACTAATTCTCACTCATAACCACGAATATGCACCACCCCAACTGAAATTTCACTTGCTAGTTGGAACACGCGTGGCTCATCTCACCTGCAATGGACGTCAAATACACAATTGAATACATATGATATAGTAGCCTTACAAGAAACGTGGCTCGTAAACCCGGCTACATGGGATGATCATGAACTTATTCTACTCCCAGCAGAACAAGGTCATAAAGGGAGACCTACTGCTGGTCTGATAGTTGCTGTAAAAGCAAGCAAGGGTTTCAAAATCTCCCCCTGGCAGGCCCCAAACAAATTCATGCAATTGGAAAAGATTTTGTTTGATTTTCAAACTTACGCTCTCATCAACCTCTATCGTAATCCGCTGGGTATCATCGACGATAGCTTTTATATGCATCTTTCGACTCTATTTGAACTTATCTGTGCTCAGGGCAATATTGCTGGAATTTTAGTAATGGGTGACTTGAATTTGTCTTGCTTTGAGTCTAGTACAAGCTCTAAGAATCATGAGGGATCAAGGTGGTTGTCCTTTATGGAAGATCTTGATCTCAAAATGGCAAACGGTGCGATCATAGGCGACATACCTCCCATGAATACCTGGGAGAGAGGCATTTCTATATTGATTATCGATTATATCTTTATGTCCAATAGTATCTTTATCAATACTAATAAGTTTGTTGTAAAACAGACAGCTAGTGATCACCATCTCCTAGCATTATTTTGGTCGGTCCGAATTGAAAATCACCTTAAACCTGCCCGTTGGTATAAACAGACCTTATTAGTCAACAATGCCAGAAATCGCTTCAAATGGTCAACTGATAAACTTTTAGCACTGAATGATGCCATTTTGATCAACCAAAAGTTGCTCAAAGCCGGCTCTTATATAGATGTTTTGAACTCCTTTGAAAATCTACTTCCTGTTCCTAAAAATCCATCTAAGAGACATGTTCATGGGTTTGATCGAGCTCTCTGTGAGAGAAAAAAAGCTTATAGAAAAGAAATTAGAAATCTTCAAAAACTACCCAAGAATGCCCAGATCAAAGCCGTCAATATTGCCAAAGCAAAATACCGCCGCTGGATCCGGTCCAGGAAAGCTGCATTGTATCAAATAGATGGTGAAAATGTTCTTGCAGCCTGTTATAATAAAAACTCCGCAATAGTTTGGGAATTACTGAATAAATGCAATACAGCTCCCCAAGTCCATTTGCAACTGAATGGAGTATCTGAATCGGTGTGGGTCACTCATTTTACATCACTGTATGATGATTCTAAAATGAGTCATTATAACTACAACAGCAGCTCTGCGAAATGTTGGAGCTTGCGTTGTACACAACATATCATTCAGAACTTCATTAAGTCATCCTCCTTGTCAAGAGCGGCAGGCCTCAACGGGCTTACGAATTGGATGTTCAAACAGCATATAAAAGAATGGGCGTTAATCTTGAATAATGCTTTTCATTACACCTTGCAAACTAAAACCATTCCAGAGTCATGGCGTTCATCTGTGATTATTCCGGTTTACAAAAAAGGTGATCGTATGAATGCTAAGAGTTATCGTCCAATAGCAATACTGGATGCTCCAGGAAAATTATTCTCTAGGTTGGTGCTCAGAGACTTAAATGACTGGTCAATATTGGCTAGTCAACGAGATCCAGCCCAAACAGGTTTTGTGGCTGGCTTGGGCACTGGTGTCAATTTAATTATCTTAAACGCCATAAGACAACAAGCACAGAATAAGAGACAACCTAGATATTTCGCATTTGTGGATCTTCATTCCGCCTTTGATTCGGTTTCAAGACCGAAACTCATAGATAAACTAATCTGGGCGGGATGTCCCTCCACTCTTGTTGATATCATTTACGCTCTCCACTCAAAAACTAAGGTCTACATAAGACTAAATGCTGAGGGCCTCTTATCTTCCCCAATTTGCACATGTGGAGGGTTAAAACAGGGGTCATTCTAGCGTCAGCCTTGTTTAATTTCTTCATTAATGATGTGCGCTGGATCTTTGATAAAATCATAACTGATGCACCCAAACTAAATGGCGTGAAAATGTGTGCCTTGTGGTGTGCTGACGATCTTGTCTTAGTATCAAAAACACCTAGTGGCTCATGTAACCTTCTGTCATCACTTTGCCAATACTTTAAAGAAAATGAACTGATAGTAAACACTGGTAAAACACAGAGGGGCCAATTCATAGAATTCGGCGCACAAGTGGCGCACGCGGCTGGCGCACAGTGTGCGCGTGCGGTAGTCTGCGCCAGCCGCGTGCGCCGAAACACATTCAGGCGCACAGCGTATTCATGGATTCCAACATCCACAAACAGCCGTGGCGCAGAGTGGCGCAGCGACCCTGCAGCAGCGTCAGTTACGCCCCCAAGAACGCCCCTTGCGCAGGGAAAAGCCATCAAAATCCCCAATCCAGCGCAAAGGGCAGCAGCAAACGCAGAGCGGGGAGCGTGTATTTCAGGGGTGTGCGGGTGTCCCCACACGCGATAGGCCTGGGTACGTGTATTACAGGGGTGCGCGAGAAAATCTACACGCGATTGGCCTGGGTAAGTGGATTTCAGGGGTGCGCGAGAAATTCTACACGCGATTGGCCTGGGTACGTGTATTACAGGGGTGCGCGAGAAATTCTACACGCAATTGGGCTGGGTACGTGGATTTCAGGGGTGCGCGAGAAATTCTACACGCGATTGGCCTGGGTACGTGTATTACAGGGGTGCGCGAGAAATTCTACACGCGATTGGGCTGAGTACGTGGATTTCAGGGGTGCGCGAGAAATTCTACACGCGATTGGCCTGGGTACGTGGATTTCAGGGGTGCGCGAGAAATTCTACACGCGATTGGGCTGGGTACGTGGATTTCAGGGGTGCGCGAGAAATTCTACACGCGATTGGGCTGGGTACGTGGATTTCAGGGGTGCGCGAGAAATTCTACATGCGATTGGGCTGGGTACGTGGATTTCAGGGGTGCGCGAGAAATTCTACACGCGATTGGCCTGGGTACGTGGATTTCAGGGGTGCGCGAGAAAATCTACACGCGATTGGCCTGGGTACGTGGATTTCAGGGGTGCGCGAGAAATTCTACACGCGATTGGCCTGGGTACGTGGATTTCAGGGGTGCGCGAGAAATTCTACACGCGATTGGCCTGGGTACGTGGATTTCAGGGGTGCGCGAGAAATTCTACACGCGATTGGGCTGGGTACGTGGATTTCAGGGGTGCGCGAGAAATTCTACACGCGATTGGCCTGGGTACGTGGATTTCAGGGGTGCGCGAGAAATTCTACACGCGATTGGCCTGGGTACGTGGATTTCAGGGGTGCGCGAGAAATTCTACACGCGATTGGCCTGGGTACGTGGATTTCAGGGGTGCGCGAGAAAATCTACACGCGATTGGCCTGGGTACGTGGATTTCAGGGGTGCGCGAGAATATCTACACGCGATTGGGCTGGGTACGTGGATTTCAGGGGTGCGCGAGAAATTCTACACGCGATTGGCCTGGGTACGTGGATTTCAGGGGTGCGCGAGAAATTCTACACGCGATTGGCCTGGGTACGTGGATTTCAGGGGTGCGCGAGAAATTCTACACGCGATTGGGCTGGGTACGTGGATTTCAGGGGTGCGCGAGAAATTCCACACGCGATTGGCCTGGGTAAGTGGATTTCAGGGGTGCGCGAGAAATTCTACACGCGATTGGCCTGGGTACGTGGATTTCAGGGGTGCGCGAGAAATTCTACACGCAATTGGCCTGGGTACGTGGATTTCAGGGGTGCGCGAGAAATTCTACACGCGATTGGCCTGGGTACGTGGATTTCAGGGGTGCGCGAGAAAATCTACACGCGATTGGCCTGGGTACGTGGATTTCAGGGGTGCGTGAGAAAATCTACACGCGATTGGCCTGGGTACGTGGATTTCAGGGGTGCGCGAGAAATCCTACACGCGATTGGGCCTGTGCGAGTGGGGCAGTGTATTACGTAGGTGTGCGGGAAGTTGAAGAGGTGAATTGCCAGTGTGGGTCCTCCCAGGTCTCCCCTCTACTCCCTCCACGACCTCTGCAGGCAGCCCACACCACAGGGGACTACCCTGCACCCCTGGTCATGTCCCGCAGGCAGCCCATCCACCATGGGCATGCCCCCCAGCCAAGCCACATGTCCCCTTGCACCCCCACCCCCCAGCAGGCCCCCACCCATGTCTCCCGGCACCCCCACCCCCAGTCACCAGGGGCAGCCTCCACAAGGCCCCCACCCATGTCTCACACCACCCCCACCCCTCCAGTCACCAGGGGCAGCCTCCACAAGGCCCCCACCCATGTCTCCCACCACCCCCACCCCTCCAGTCACCAGGGGCAGCCTCCACAAGGCCCCCACCCATGTCTCCCAGCACCCCCACCCCCCAGCAGTGCAGGGGCAGCCTCCACCAGGCCCCCACCCATGTCCAACCCATGTCTCCCAGCACCCCCACCCCCCAGCAGTGCAGGGGCAGCCTCCACCAGGCCCCCACCCATGTCTCCCACCACCCCCACCCCTCCAGTCACCAGGGGCAGCCTCCACCAGGCCCCCACCCATGTGGGGCACCTGCCAGCAGGCCCCCAACCATGTCCCACTCATGTCCCCTTGCACCCCCACCCCCCAGAAGGCCCCCACTCATGTCCCCTTGCACCCCCACCCCCCAGCACTGTGGGGCACCTGCCAGCAGGCCCCCAACCATGTCCCACTCATGTCCCCTTGCACCCCCACCCCCCAGCAGGCCCCCACTAATGTCCCCTTGCACCCCCACCCCCCAGCAGGCCCCCACTCATGTCCCCTTGCACCCCCACCCCCCAGCACTGTGGGGCACCTGCCAGCAGGCCCCCAACCATGTCCCACTCATGTCCCCTTGCACCCCCACCCCCCAGCAGGCCCCCACTCATGTCCCCCTGCACCCCCACCCCCCAGCACTGTGGGGCACCTGCCAGCAGGCCCCCAACCATTTCCCACTCATGTCCCCTTGCACCCCCACCCCCCAGCAGGCCCCCACTCATGTCCCCCTGCACCCCCACCTCCCAGCACTGTGGGGCACCTGCCAGCAGGCCCCCAACCATGTCCCACTCATGTCCCCTTGCACCCCCACCCCCCAGCACTGTGAGGCACCTGCCAGCAGGCCCCCAACCATGTCCCCTTGCACCCCCACCCCCCAGCAGGCCCCCACTCATGTCCCCTTGCACCCCCACCCCCCAGCACTGTGGGGCACCTGCCACCAGGCCCCCAACCATGTCCCACTCATGTCCCCTTGCACCCCCACCCCCCAGCAGGCCCCCACTCATGTCCCCCTGCACCCCACCCCCCAGCACTGTGGGGCACCTGCCAGCCGGCCCCCAACCATGTCCCACTCATGTCCCCTTGCACCCCCACCCCCCAGCACTGTGGGGCACCTGCCAGCAGGCCCCCAACCATGTCCCCTTGCACCCCACCCCCCAGCAAGCCCCCACTCATGTCCCCTTGCACCCCCACCCCCCAGCACTGTGGGGCACCTGCCACCAGGCCCCCAACCATGTCCCACTCATGTCCCCTTGCACCCCCACCCCCCAGCAGGCCCCCACTCATGTCCCCCTGCACCCCCACCCCCCAGCACTGTGGGGCACCTGCCAGCAGGCCCCCAACCATGTCCCCTTGCACCCCCACCCCCCAGCAGGCCCCCACTCATGTCCCCCTGCACCCCCACCCCCCAGCACTGTGGGGCACCTGCCAGCAGGCCCCCAACCATGTCCCACTCATGTCCCCTTGCACCCCCACCCCCCAGCAGTGCAAGGGCAGCCTCCACCAGGCCCCCACCCATGTCCAACTCATGTTCCCCACCCAACATGTCATCACAATCCAGAACCCTGGTCTCTATGGTCAGCCCCCAAATGCAAAACACCCACCCGAGTATTGCATCCACCCACTCATAATTTGCAATCACATCACAGAACACCAATTGCAAGTTCCGAAACAAACACATGTCCCTCACATACACCCAATGGGTGTCAGTGAATCTCAAAACACATAACATGAAATGCATGAAAACAATGAGATACCACACATTGAAGTTCAACAAAAAAATTATGTATTAAAGGAAACATGAATAGAATCAAAAATGAAGAAACAGAAATGTGAATGTAAAAAAATGAAAAGAAGCATGTCCGTTCAAAATAAAAAAAATAAAAATATATTGAAATCCAAAGTAATGTTGTACAAAGTCAATGTCCACAAAACAAAATCCAATGGGAAATAAAAATAAAAGCCATTGATCCATGGAGAATGTTAAAGAAGAAAGTATGTACAAGTCTACAACTATGTACAATGCAAGAAGCCAGGGTCCATTATCCCAACAAAATAAAGGAAACCTATCTAACTACACTAACTAATAAAAAAAATATATACAAAAATGTGGCCAATGTCCAAAAGGTCCAAATGAAACAAAAACAAAAATGAAACCTAACACTACCTACATAACTATGTACAAGGGCAGCGGGCTAGTTCCACGTCTCACTTCTGGATGTGCCGGGCCAGGGCATCATCGAACTCCTCCTCAATGTCCCGGAGGCGGTCCTCCTCCATGGCCCCGAGGGTCCGCAGGGCCGTCGACGTGTCCACCTCCAAACCCCTGCGGATTGCCTCGAGGCACTCGGCCCGCCTCAGGGCCCTCTGCATGGAGTTCTCCGCCCTGACCATTGAGAGCCGTGCCTCTTCCGCCCGCTGCCGCTCCGCATCTATGGTGTGGCCCAACCGCTGCCACACGGAAGACACTTTTTGTCCTGGGTCCTCCTGCCCTCCGGCCGATGCCTGCCCCTCCGATGTCGAAGGCCCCGAGCCTTCATGGCTCCCACCATGGTGCTGCTGCTGCTGTGCATCTGCCCCTGCACTGCCTCCTGCTGCCTGCACATCCTCCGCCGGCTGGGGTGCAGTCGTTGACGTGGCCACCCCTGCTGGACGTCCGACTCCCGACTGTGGCAGGGATGCCTCCTCCACCAGCCTGGCAGCACCGTCAGAGGCAGCTCCACAGGGCACGCAGGTGACTGATGGGTGGGAAGATGGCACAGAGTACGACTGGCGCGTAGGGGGTCCAGCTGAGGAGGGGGTCGTGGCAAGCCCCATCAGACGGAGGAATCCGGCCTGGGTGACCTGTCCCAGCAGGCTGACGTGGTCAACGAGCCATTCGAGATGACGTGCAGTCTCTTCATGAAAAGACTGCAGGTCACCTCGCATGGCCCGTTGACGCAACGCCACACCAGCCAGGACAGGCTCAACCCGGGCCTGGATAGCCACGTCCGCAGGCAGAGGAAGGCCAGTTGACGTCAGCTCATCCCCTGCCTGAAAACTGGTCTGGACATAGGCATCCCTGCTGGTGCAAGATGATGCAGGGACAGGATCAGGGACAGGATTGCACACAGGCACCTCCGCGGCGGCCTGTGCTGCCTCCTGTCCCTGGTCCTGCACTGCACCACTAGCACCAGTGGGATCCCCACCCCCAGACCCCGTCTCTGGTGCTTGCACGGCCTCCTCCTCCACCAAACCCCCCACCAACCTGGATGACTCTGTGCCATCTTCCCCTGTTGGGCCCTGTGGGGTCCCAGCTGCCCCTTCTGCTGCCGAGGAGTCCAACTGCAACCTCCGCCTCTTGGACCTCCCCCCGGCAGCTGCGGCCTGGGACGCGGCACCGGACTCCTCACTCCCCGACGAGATGACAACATGGGAGGGGAGCCGGGCCTTGCGTCTCCGGCTGGCGGTGGGATCCCCGCTGCTGTGCTCCACAGCACCTTCTCCGCCCTCTTCATCAGTTGACGCTGCAGACAGGGAGAAACAAAACACACGCATCAGGGCAATGTACAATGGACACATACACACATGACAGTTGTACATGAGTGGCATTGGCAAACCTCAGACATGTCATCACGATCCCCAACACACATGTCATTACAACTCGCACACACGAGCCATACCACAGCCATATCGCAACTGCCAACACCATCCATACACATACAACAGCATGAGCAGCCAAAGGTGAGCCAGACATCACATGCAACACAGGAAGTGCACCACACATGTACACACACCACCACACTTGCATGCATGTGTACACCTCTGCCAAGTGTCGCAGTGTTCAGACGGGCATCCATGTCACATCTGCCCATCAGGCTTCCACATACCGCTGTCACATGCATCCATGTTGCATCACTCTTGCACCCTTGTCAAATACACACACATGCACATGTACACAGCGCTGATACATGCAGCTGAAAACAACATACATGCGTGACATCACGGACATGTCTACTCACATACACATTCATACAAACTTGTGTGCCCACACAACTGCATTTGGCATGCAAGCCCACACACACAGGCACCATCCATGTCTCACACATTACAGCCCTCGCATGTGTCAGCCCCACGGACCTGTACACCCACACCCATACTCGACCCCATACAAACAGATGTGCAACCTGCACACTACTGAACAATCACCACACGCACTGCTCACAATCAGGATGCATGTACACTCACCGCTCGACTCCAGACGGGTCTGCCTCTCAAGGACCTGGACGTGGAGCGCTGGGGATATGTGTTCCAGGAACCTCATCTGTTCCTCCGACAAGTGGCCCCGGCGCCCCTTGGCATCCGCTGCCTTCAAGAGGCGCCGGGCCTTGTTCAGGGTCCTGGACCTGAAGTCCTCCCAGCGCTTCTTGACATGTTGGAAGTCGCGGACTGCCACCCCCTCCGCGTTGATGGCAGTCACGATGTCAGTCCAGATCCGAGTCCGTCCTTCCTTGTCGGCGCGGGAACTTCCGAAGAGGGCATCATACTGCCCCAGGACTTGCTCCACCAGGACACCGACTTCGGTGGTACTGAAGCTGGTGCCCCTCTGCCTCTCTGGCCGGGGGTTGTCAGTGGTCACAGATGGAGTTTGCCCCGACATGACAACCCCAGAGGCAGGAGTGGGTGGGCAACTGGGTCCTGGGGCTGGGCTGTGGAGCGATGGAATCCCAGTCGGGAGTCTTTGGTTCCAGCAGGGGTGGTCACACCAACAGCACCCCTGGCTGATGTGCAGGCAGCAAATGGCAGGGCACGTGGGCAGCAGGCAGTCAGGCAGCAGCAGATGGCAGGTGGGAGCGTGCTCGGGGCTCTGGGGGGCAGTAGTTCGGCCTTCTGGGCAGGAGCGTGGTCTTCCGTGTGCTTACGCGTGGCCAGCTTGATACGGAGTGATTTGGCACGTGAAAATTCTGCACGTCAGCGTGTAATTCGAGGAAAGACCCTTAGCGCGTAAGCGCGTCTGCACGCATACGCATTTTCATTGGACCAAAGGCCCTCAGCACGTGAGCGCGTCTGTGACGTGACGTGCGAGGGAGTATCCCTCATTGCACGTGATGACAGAACACACGTGGATTTCAACCAATCGCGTGTGAAAGTTCACGGCACCCCGGAACACACGTACCCAGGCCAATGGCGTCACGTACCCAGGCCAATGGCGTGTGGAACTACCCGCGCACCCCGAAACACACGTACCCAGGCCAATGGCGTGTGGAACTACCCGCGCACCCCGAAACACACGTACCCAGGCCAATGGCGTGTGGAACTACCCGCGCACCCCGAAACACACGTACCCAGGCCAATGGCGTGTGGAACTACCCGCGCACCCCGAAACACACGTACCCAGGCCAATGGCGTGTGGAACTACCCGCGCACCCCGAAACACACGTACCCAGGCCAATGGCGTGTACGCTCGCTCCCCTCCGATCACACGCAATGACACCCGAATACGGGAAACCAACGAGTCCGCCCACACGGAGGCGTCCCGCGCCCGCGCACAGCATAAAAGTGCGCGCAAACAACAAACGCGTATATACAGCGACGATGAATGCCCCATTTGTTGCTGCACTGATTGTGGGACACCGCAGGAGGAGGAGAATAGCCAGGGCACGCATTTTTGCACCACGGACAAGCCTTTTTGGGATGCCTGACGACCAGGTCTACGGCAGGTATAGGTTTCCACCCCATATCATCCTAGACCAGGTCAGGGAGTGGGAAGATGACCTCACATCCTCCACCCTTTGCTCCCAAGCATTGAGCCCCTTGGAGAAGCTGCTCAATGTCTTGCATTTTTGGCCACTGGGTCGTTTCAGCGGACCACTGCCATAGTGGGGGGGGTCTCACAGGCCACGCAGTCACGCTGCCTACACCAGGTACTGGCAATCATGATAGCGCGCCCCTCAGTCCGCAGGCACATATACATGCCCAGAACACCCGCAGAAAGGCAGGTCGTTGTCCTGGATTTTTTCAGGGTGGCACACTTCCCCAAAGTGCTCGGTGCCATAGATTGCACCCATGTGGCCCTACGTCCACCTAGGGCCACTGAGCACATCTACCGAAACCGCAAGCACTGGCATTCCATCAATGTACAGGTGGTATGCGATGCAAAGGGAATCATCACCTCTGTCTATGCAAACTACCCTGGCTCCACCCATGACAGTTTCATATACAGAATGTCCGCCCTGAGCCGGGCCCTGGAAGCTGGGCAGCATGGCGACACATGGCTCCTAGGTCAGTACAAATGCCCTTGCACATGCATGCAAGTCACACACAGACAAATATCCCAACCCTAATAATCTCAATTATTATCACCTCCCCAGGGGACAGTGCCTACCCTCTGAGCAACCACATGATGACGCCAATCCGGAACCCCACCACACCACCCCAGGTAAGATACAACGCCGCCCATATTGCAACCAGGGGCATAGTGGAGCGCACATTCGGAGTGCTCAAGTCACGTTTCTGCTCCCTTGACCGCTCTGGTGGGCAACTACTCTATGCACCACCAGTAGTGTGCAGGATCATTGTGGCAGCATGTGTCCTGCACAATGTTGCAACACGGCAGGGCGTCCCGGTGGACATGGTGGTGCCCCCACATCCCCAACCACAGGCACAGGCGCTGCCCATGGGAGGGGACAGGGCACGTGGCGAGGAAGCCCGGACCCAGCTTGTGGCCACATTTTTCACCTAAACTCCCACCCCTGCGGAGTGCACACAGGCCTGGCACATACCAGGTGACAATCGATGATGACAAAGTGACAGTCAACTGTCACAACCCTACCACCCTGAGATAGTTGCCATGGAAGTGCCACATCGTCTGCATCCCTAGCTACTTAAACACAAGCTATCCTGTGCAACCAAAATGCACACATATGACATGTGACATGACATGGGCCATACACAAGTATTCCAAGGCCCAATGAGGCAGGGGGGGGGAACAAGGGAACACAGAGAACGGTACTACTAGGCCAGGTGTCATTGAGATTGTGCAAGTGCAGGGGTAGGGGGAAGGGAAAAGTTCAAGGGGAAGGGTGGGGGGGAGTCCAGTACAGGGGAAGTAGGCCAAAAGAATAATACATAGGTCGCCTGGTGGCAACTGCAAAGATAAGTGCAGACAAGTGCTGGGAAGGGAGGGCTGTAGGGATAGAGAGACAGTACTGCAGTGCAGGGGTTGCCAGGGTGGCAGTGCAAGTGGACAGTGGCTGGGCCAGGGACCGAGGTTGGTGAGAGTGTCCCAGTAGCAGCTCCTGTGCAGTTCCAGTGAAGAATTCTGCAAGGGAGAGGCAGAGAGTAAGCAGAAGCAAAGAGGAAGGTCTTGAGGTGCTTCCAGAACTGGAGATGGTTCCCCTCAAGTTCAAGTCAGCCAGGAAGTCTGTTCCAGGGGGAGGGCCCTGCTGCGGAGAGAAACCTACCCCCAGCTAGTTGCTCTGAGAAGCGGATGACCTGAACATGCAAGGTGTGCATCACACACACCTGCAAAACAGGCCATGGCCATCACTGTCATGTCACTCAAACCCTCCCAAACATCAACATGACATGGCAAGCAATACCCATACACTGACGCAGTAACAATAAGGTACACATTGCCATGTCCTAAATGTACAGTGGCATCGGACAATGATGCCTGACCCGGAATCAGATGAAATGTCAGACCAACAAAATGTCCCACCCAAAATAAGTCGTTTCCAAATGCATTGCAACAGTCGTAGACGTAACATCACAATGAATGCCTGTCTATATGCACATTATGCATTGCAAAATCAACACTGCAGCTCATGTGTGCAGTGTCCCACTCCTGCATCACACTGCTCAGCACACAGCACAGTGAACAGCCATTGCGTGTGATGCACACCCTGAGCATCACATCTAAGTGACAGACTACATCAATCATCAAATTTGGCATGTACTGGAACCATAATCGGTCACAGAACATGTGCTGCCGGGACACAGTGGGCACCAGAAGGCAAACAGTGTACACGTGGATATGCAAGGGTGGGAGTACATGGAGTGCATCCGAGTGCAAGTGTGTGGTTCTGCAGGGACATGCACTCCACATATGCATGTGCACTCAAGTGACCATCAGTGTTCCCTACACATCACATGTGAACATCCACCATGTGTACACCCCAGCATGTCAAACCACAACTATCCCCTCGCACCTGAAAGGAAAACACAACACATGAACAGGCATTGATCAGCAGAACACAACATGTACATAGGACAACAACATTACAATGTCAGAGTTCCCATCACACTGCAGGGCAATGCAACTATCAACAACAACCCCCCCTCCCGCGCAAATGACCATGACCCGCTGAACAACTGCACCTAGGTCATGGAGCCTCCAACCCTCATTTCCACCTGGCCACAGGATCACCTTTACCCTTCGTGTCCATCTCCCACCTTGTGTGTAAAAAGATGCCTGAACCCTCAGAATCCACACTCATTTACAAAATCACAAAATCCAAGGCATGAAAACGAACCCAAACACCCTCCAGTAGATGACTTGACGTAGCAGTACCTCACAAACGCCAAGTACTACCACAATGATGCAACAACCAAGGTAGCACAGCAGAACAATGTCACGACAGGATGTGAGACATGTGTGGTACATGACATAGGATGATGCACAATGAATGGATGTGTACTGTCACAGGTCCCCTGTACAGGCGCGGGAGTCTCATGAAACAACCACCCACACCATGTCCCGGGTGCCTGCAAGGTCAAACTCACACAGGCCCCTGAGATCATGGTGGGGAATGAGGTTCAGGGATATGCAGTCGGGACAGGTGTAGACACACTGGATGACTGGAATGAGTGGCAGGTGAGGGGAGGAGGAATGACACATGAAACTAGGGAATGCACGAAAATGTACAACCTGCATGAACACATACACAATCCAAACAAACTTGGACATCATTGTCATGACATTCTGTAGTCCAGGCTCAGGAGTGGTACGAACCAACCACCCCCTCTAGGGTTTTGGCGCCTGCAAGTTCGTGGCTTACACAGGCATCCGCAACCCCAGTGGGGAAAGAGGGTCAGGGAACGTTGCTTGGATAGGCACGGGAAGCAGGAACACCGGGTAGAGGGTACAGGTTTCATAATTGCATAGGATCACGGGTGATTAGGGAAAAAAACATACCAAATAGGACCACACATACATCCGTGCATCAGTACACTCCCCAGCAAGCCTATGCAGGGCAGTTTGTAAGGAAAACAACAAGACACTTAGCTCTGGTTTTGAGTGCTGGCCTCCTGCCTGCGCACTCTCAGGGCCGGTTACAGGAGCACTCCAATGCTGCAAAGAGAGACACAGTCAACAACCTGTATGTGCCAATTACACGAAAACACAACACAAAACATGCCCCATAGCAACAAACTACTCTACAAACAGACAATCAGTGCTCGATGCTTCGTACCCATATATAACATCACCCCTGTGACGGGTCATACACAGTCAATGCAGTGAGTCAGGCGCTGGTGGGTGCGTGGCAAATGGAACACCAATGTGTCACAATTCACACAACATGCAATGTTCCCTGGGTAAGCAGACAGACCCATGTGGCAAGCCATGACTACAGAGCAAGTTGCGTACCACCATGACCAAAACAAAGTTGGCAGTGCATTTATCATGAAGTACGTGGAATAGACATGCACTGCACCCAAGTATGTCCCTTGCTGTATGTCCCTGTGAGCTGCCCCTTTCCATGTCTCTGAAGGCTACATGGTTGATACAAGTGCCTCAATGAACCTTGGTGTACCGCAGGGTATGTGCCACTGCCCCTGCATGTGTCCCAGACAACCCTACTATCAACAGCCATCAGTCCACAAACACATCTGAGCTGCATTGTGTGCTTCAACACCAATATTCGTCTAAGCTCACCCTCAGTGCTGTGACTAAGCCTGCATGTGCAACTCGCCTGGTGCAAGCTTTGCTGTGTCGTGGCCCCCCTGTGATGCTCACCTTGCCTGGAGTTCCTTGGAACATGTCAGCAGTTCTAGGATGTGGGTCTGCAATCACTGTGGCTCTGCTCGTGCACACATGTGCATGTGGGCACCAACAAACGGGTCAGGAATTCCGTCGTCCAATGGGCCTTGTCTGCTGGCAAAGGTGCTCTGGTGCCTCATCCCCCTGCAGAAAGTGCATGAAACAAATGATTAATGCATCAAAGTGATCTGTGTGTGTCTCATCAGGCATCTCATTACTTGACCATGTCAGAGAGTCACATCACAAATCACACCATCAGTCCGTCTTTGACTTCCAAAGTGTGGAACACTATCTACAGCATGAATTGCAACAGGCACGTGTACAGGAAAGAAATGAGACATAATACACAATGCATAGCAATCAATGTCCACATTAATCATGACACACCCCATCTAGCAAAAGCTGAACAGTGGACAATTACACCTAAATCATCCCCACTAGGGGTGTCAACACAAGTCACAAAGCACCAGACATGCCACAGATATGACAGTCCAAAGCCCTTGTGTAAAATTCTGTAACACCGAACCATCCTTGCGAGCCCATGGATAAGGGAGGCAGGAGTGGCATATGTGAGTCAAGGAACCCAAGCAGCAAACACATACACAAGACAACCATGAAGGGCCCAGCTGGAACAGACAGCGGATGCCTTCAAAAACCACAAGGCACCGCACTGTCACATGAAAGCACAATAGACTACAAATTTTAAACTAACTCAACTATTAACTAATTACACTAACTATGGAAAACCTACATTACCTATTTAAACTAACTATCAAACAGAAACTTAACTAACTAAACTAAACGAAAAATCAAAAATGGCCACATACGACCCGGGGGGAGGGGAGGCACCCAGGAGGGGGGAGGTACAGGGTGCTGCTCAACATCCACATGCGATGATGCTGAGCCAAAAAAAAATACCTCCATGGGCTCAACGCCTGCACAGCACGACCTATGTGGGAGATAGATGGTCGCCCGAGTCTGGCTCATCCCGGAAAGGAGGACGTGGCACAGTAGCCTGGCCACGCCTAGCCGCAGCTTGCCCCTCGTCGGCAGCAAGTCTGCCGGACAGGTGAGCCTGCTTCTGTGTGGCGATGTTACATAGGTCTGCATGCAGAACCTCACGTAATACACGTGCTTCCTCTTGCAAGGTAGCACGTGTAACACGGAGTTCCTCCTGAAAGGCCTGGCTGGACAACCGCTGCACCTCCCAGCAAGCCTGTAGCTCAGCCGAGATGGTGCGCTCAAGCTGTGCAAACCTCTTCTCTGCCTGCTGCCTCTGGGACATCATAAGGACACCCAGAGTGGATCTGAGGGAGGCATACTCCTCCCTCAGGGCATCCATGTGCGCCTCTGCTTGAGCAGCAATTGCTTGACGCAGAGACGACATTTCAGCCTGGCGTGCCCTGTCTGAGGCCGCCAAGCCCAGCCTGAGCGAGCGGGCCGTGGACCGTGCCGCCTGCTGCTGGAGAAGCACCTGCCTAGCAGGGGGGAGCACAGATCGGGCCACACGCTCCATGCTGTCAGAGCTGTTCTCCATTGCTGCCCCCTGCCGTTCGGAATTGGCAGTCATGTCTTGCTCCTACTCAGTATACAGCGGTTGCGCGCGGCGACCGCGTTGCCGGGCTTGACCCCTGCGGGACCCAAGGACCGGAGGTCCTCGCTGTGTTGGCACCGCCTGCGGCTGCACGACTACATGCCCCCGTCGACATGATGTCCCAGGCACATCAGTGACTGGTGTGGAGGGTGACCCTGCGTCCCGATCCACCACGGGCGGAGGAACCAAGACTGTCTGATCCCTCAGTGCAGGTGTCGCAGACAGAGGAGTGTCCACATCAGAATCACTCACCCCTGACACATGGACTTGATGGTCCTCCAACTCAACATGGACGTCAGAGTCGTCATCAAGGCTGGACTCATAGGCAGCCAGAGACAGGATGGACTGCAGCACTTGGGGGGTTTCGTGGCCTACCACCCCACGACCCCCACTAGTGCCGGGTTGATGTGGTCTTACCAACCCTGTGTCTGGCGTGACAACACCATCCTCTGCATCCATTGCGTCATCACCTGAAAAATAGAGTGGAAAAGGTCACTATACATGTCAGAAGCACACAACACACACACACACCGACAGCAAAGGCATCCGGCAGACATGTGACACACAACATATGACCTGGCATGCATGCTGGGTCTACTTAGAATAGCCACTGTGATCAGACCTGTTGAAAGGTGGCAGTTTGCATGGAAGTGGGTCTATGCAGTGCTGAAAATGTGTACGCCACTCACTACCTACATGTACAAGCACTCCATGGTGTGTGCCAGGAAATGTGAAGGCAGTGCAATGTCAAATTCAGACATCACGTGCATTGTGTATTCAATGTGTACCATGTCTAGCAGCCAAGCACCCCTCCACCCCAGTACCAAAGCAGGGATGCCTAGCATGGTATCAAAAGGCTGCCCATACACCTGTGTATTGACAAGCAGTGTTGACTGGCATCAACAGCTTAATGTGAATCAAATTACAACACTGCTAATGATGCTGGGACAGTGGGCAGGACACATGATGGAAGATCCGGAGGCCAGCCACGTGTGAAGAAGACACGACAAGAGTTGGACAGAGTCATTGGCCATTGAACAGGCTGAGGCCTGTGAGCCACACAGATTGTCATTGCCTAAACATGTGTGCAACGCAGGACTGAGCCACAGTTGACATGGGGAGGCCGATAATATGGCAGGCAATGTATGTAACCAAGGACTCACATTACAGTGATCATCCAGTCAAGGACACATAGGGGCATGCGTGCAATGCACATGGAGCATGAATGGGCACTCATGTCCCTGCGGGACATCTGACCCATGCACAGTACAAGTGGGATACCCTGCATCGAGTACTAAGGCTGTACCACACGGCATATGTCTGGCAGTTTCTAAGCTGGAAGTTAGCATCTACACAGGACACATGAACAAGAAACTACACATTGGCAAGAATGTAGCAGACCAGTGCAAAGGTGGAACTGGGGTGCAGAGTGGCGGAGGAGGGGCAAGGGAGCATGCCCACATGGAGTCCCGCATGCAGGCAGAGGAGACATGCATGACGGTAGCATTGCATTACTTACACCTCAGAACCATGTACACATCACATGTAGCAGCAATCATGCACAACACATCCCACAACACATCGTCATCAAGGCTGGACTCATAGGCAGCCAGAGACAGGATGGACTGCAGCACTTGGGGGGTTTCGTGGCCTACCACCCCACGACCCCCACTAGTGCCGGGTTGATGTGGTCTTACCAACCCTGTGTCTGGCGTGACAACACCATCCTCTGCATCCATTGCGTCATCACCTGAAAAATAGAGAGGAAAAGGTCACTACACATGTCAGAAGCACACAACACACACACACACCGACAGCAAAGGCATCCGGCAGACATGTGACACACAACATATGACCTGGCATGCATGCTGGGTCTACTTAGAATAGCCACTGTGATCAGACCTGTTGAAAGGTGGCAGTTTGCATGGAAGTGGGTCTATGCAGTGCTGAAAATGTGTACGCCACTCACTACCTACATGTACAAGCACTCCATGGTGTGTCCCAGGAAATGTGAAGGCAGTGCAATGTCAAATTCAGACATCACGTGCATTGTGTATTCAATGTGTACCATGTCTAGCAGCCAAGCACCCCTCCACCCCAGTACCAAAGCAGGGATGCCTAGCATGATATCAAAAGGCTGCCCATACACCTGTGTATTGACAAGCAGTGTTGACTGGCATCAACAGCTTAATGTGAATCAAATTACAACACTGCTAATGATGCTGGGACAGTGGGCAGGACACATGATGGAAGATCCGGAGGCCAGCCACGTGTGAAGAAGACACGACAAGAGTTGGACAGAGTCATTGGCCATTGAACAGGCTGAGGCCTGTGAGCCACACAGATTGTCATTGCCTAAACATGTGTGCAACGCAGGACTGAGCCACAGTTGACATGGGGAGGCCGATAATATGGCAGGCAATGTATGTAACCAAGGACTCATATTACAGTGATCATCCAGTCAAGGACACATAGGGGCATGCGTGCAATGCACATGGAGCATGAATGGGCACTCATGTCCCTGCGGGACATCTGACCCATGCACAGTACAAGTGGGATACCCTGCATCGAGTACTAAGGCTGTACCACACGGCATATGTCTGGCAGTTTCTAAGCTGGAAGTTAGCATCTACACAGGACACATGAACAAGAAACTACACATTGGCAAGAATGTAGCAGACCAGTGCAAAGGTGGAACTGGGGTGCAGAGTGGCGGAGGAGGGGCAAGGGAGCATGCCCACATGGAGTCCCGCATGCAGGCAGAGGAGACATGCATGACGGTAGCATTGCATTACTTACACCTCAGAACCATGTACACGTCACATGTAGCAGCAATCATGCACAACACATCCCACAAGTGAAACACACACGTTCTCAACAACTACGCTTCAACACTCACTGGACTGGGCATCAAAGTCCAGCATCTCTCCCACACCTTCGACCAATTCTGGTGGTATGAACTCCGCAACGAGAGCCTCATGCGGAGTGAGTTCTTCCTCCTCTGGTGCAGGCCCACCGCCAGTCACCAGAGTCAAGTTGTAATTTGAGGCACGCTTAGCCTTAGTGCTGCGCTTGATGTCATTCCAGCGCTTTTTGCACTCCTGCGCTGTGCGCACCTCATGGCCGAATGAACTGACATGTTCCGCAACATGCTTCCAGTGGGTGTCACGTTGGGCAGCCGTAGTCTGACTATTGGCACCCACTAGCATGTCACGGCTGTGTCCCCGCACGTAGTCCACGAGGAAGTCCAGTTCCTGCTTACAGAAAGGCTTCTTCCTTGACGTGCAGGAGGTCGTGGCTGTGTGTGGGGTCCCAGCCTGTGCTGCAGGTGCAAACTTCCTCCTCTTGGACTGTGGCGCAGACCCTGGGTGGCTAATGCCGCCCTGACCAGTATGGCCAGTGGGTTCGGTGGATTGAGCCGAGGGAGTGGCAGGTGGAGGGATGACCAAAGGCCTGACTTGTGTCAGTGGCAGCTGGGTGCCCACTAATGGACCCTGCGCAGCAACATCAGCTGTGGCAGGGTCATTGACCGCAACGGTCCTGGTTGGCAGACTCACAACCGGGGTGCTGTTGGGTGCATCTGCCCCTGCACTTGCCAACACCCGGCTGTTCGGGGCAGCAGATGACATGACTGCCCCAGGGACACGTGTCTTGGTCTGAGCAGCCCGGCGTGCCCCTATGGTTTCCCCCCTGGCCTGTTGGAGATCTACCAAGGGCTCTTCAAGTGCCAACGCAGCCTGCGCTGGCAGACCCTGAGCCTGGGTGGCGGTGTCCACAGCTGCACCTGCAGCTACCGCTACCCTTGGGCCCGTGGCAGTCGATGGAACGGACTGCTGGGTCATACAGGTGCCAGTGCCAGATGCAGGAGCTGCATCCCCCGGAACCACAGGGGGTGGTGGCATGGCTGCACCGACACATGGCACAACATTGTGCTCAAGTGGCGCACCCCTGCCTCTTCCCCCTCTGTGGCTGCCCTGGACACCCTGAAGTCCCCCTACTCCCTGGTCACCACGGCCACGTCCCCGACCACGCCCGCCACGAGGAGTACGCCCAGCTGAGGCGCCCCTCACCTTTGGTGGCCTCCCAACCATGGCACAGATGTAATAGTGCTGGCACAGATGGAGTGGTGCCAATGGGAGGTGTACACCACAATTGTCCTGGGCAATTGGGGTGAAGGGGGTGGGAAGCAAGATGTTAACAGCCCCCCTGCACCTGCAAGGCTGTATGTGACCCCGGTGATGTGGTGACAGGTCACGCAACGCTCAGGCACCCCAAAACTGCAGTAAAACCGTGCACGCAACTCTGCAGCCTACGTGCGTGGATTTGACCTCCCGCAGTACGCGGTGGCACCCAGTAACACGAATAACGCGTACGCGTGGGACATGCAGGCTACGATGACATCGAAAATGGGTGCAATACACAGGGGCACCCGCAGTGGGAAAAGGAGCGTTTGCGACTCACCGTCTGACTAGCGCGATGCAGAAAAACACGCGTAGCCAATACCCCCGCCAAAAGAAGAGATACGTCCTTGAGAGCTGTGAAGTAGATGGCGCGCGAAACAACTGGAAGCAGCAACACACGTCGGTCTCCACGGAAGGCACGTACAGCGAACTGCTGGGCCCGCTCACCTTTAACCCGTGCTGAGGGAAACGCACGCGCGCGTCACGTCACATGCGGACGTGCAGTTTTTCATGCGCGATTACGCGCATTACACGCGGACGTGCAGTTTTTCACGCGCGATTACGCGCATTACACGCGGACGTGCAGTTTTTCACGCGCGATTACGCGCATTACAGGCGGACGTGCAGTTTTCCACACGCGATTAGCCTGGGTACGTGTTTTTCCGGGTGTGCGGGTAGTTCCACACGCGATTAGTCTGGGAACGTGTGTTCCGGGGTGGCGTGAACTTTCACACGCGATTGATTGTAATCCACGTGTGTTCTGTCATCACGTGCAATGTGGGATACACCCTCGCACGACACGTCACAGACGCGCTCACGCGCTGAGGGCCTTTGGTCCAATGAAAATGCGTATGCGTGCAGACGCGCTTACGCGCTACGGCCCTTTCCTCGAATTACACGCTGACGTGCAGATTTTTCACGTGCCAAATCACTCCGTATCAAGCTGGCCACGCGAATACACACGGAAGACCACGCTCCTGCCCAGAAGGCCGAATCACTGCCCCCCAGTGCCCCGAGCAGCCTCCCACGTGCCATCTGCTGCTGCCTGCCTGCCTGCCTGCTGCCACCGTGCCCTGCCATTTGGTGCCTGCACATCAGCCATCTGCAGGGGTCCAGTTGCTGTGTCGACCCCTGCTGGAACAGTAGACTCCCGACTGGGATACCATCGCTCCACAGCCCAGCCCCAGGACCCAGTTGCCCACCCACGCCTGCCTCGGGGGTCGCCATGTCGGGGCAAGCACCATCTGAGACCAGTGGCGACCCCCAGCCAGAGAGGCAGAGGGCCACCAGCTTCAGTGAGAAGGAAGTTGGTGTCCTGGTGGAGCATGTCCTGGGGCATTATGATGCCCTCTTCGGAAGACCACGCGCCCACAAGGAAGGACGGGAGAGGATATGGGACGATGTAGTGGTTGCCATCAACGCGGAGGGGGTGGCAACCCGCGACATCAAGCACATCAAGAAGCGCTGGGAGGACTTGAGGTCCAGGACCCTCAATAAGGCCCGGCGCCTCACGGAGGGGGGCCGGGCACGCCTGAGTGACATCGAGATGAGGGTTCTGGAACGCGTAGACCCAGCGCTCCATGCCCAGATCCTTCGGAGGCAGACCCATCTGGAGTTGGCCGGTAAGTGGCCAAGCATTACTGTGTGAGACAGGGCATGTTGCAGTGTGCTGGTTGTCTGATACCTGCCTGTATGTGTGACATAGGCCATGTACGTATGTGTGTGTGCAGGGACATCATGGTCAGGCATGTGAGTACAGTGATGTGTGAACCACATGGTTGGTGCATGTGTTCTATTGCAACATGGGGGGCTCTGTGCGGAATGGACACATGGAAGCATGGCAGTCTCTGTTCCTGGACATGGGTGGGGGTGAGGGATGGGTGCTGGCCCCATGTACACGTATGGTGCCCATGTGTGTGTGTCTGAACTGCGTGTCTGTGACTTGTAACTGCCATGGATGCATGACACATGTCTGTGACAATGTTCAGATTCACTGATGCAGCCTAGTCATCCTTGTATCCACTGCGTCTGTGGTGTACGAGGCCAGATGGATGGAACTACGGTGAGGTGTGTGCATGTGATGGCAAGACCCATGATGCATGTGAGTTTAAAACCAACATTGTATGAATCATGAGTCCCTTGGTCATGTATGCCAATGTCCATGGCATGCGCCATGCCTGTTACTGTATGTGTTTTGCCTGCACTGACCCATGTGTTGTGGCGGGACATGATGGAAGTGATGTATGACAGTGCCACTCATCTGCTGTTGCTTCCTGTCTAGGGGACCATTGTACAGTACCCTGATGCTTGTGTTCTATGTCTCCCTCTACACAGTGGCAAGTGAAGAAGAGGGCGGAGAAGGCGCTGTGGAGCAGAGCGGCGGGGATGCCACCACGGCTGCAGCGGAAGGGGTGGGTGAGCCCCCACAGGGGCTTGCACCGGCGGAAGACGGCGTGGAGACATCCAGGTTGGTGGTTTCCACAGAGGGGGAGGAGGCCGCTACTGAGCCACACATGGGGCCTGGTGGGGGCATCCCCGCTGGTGCAAGTGGTGCAGTCCAGGGCCAGGGGCAGGAGGCAGCACAGGTCGCCGTGGAGGTGCCTGTGCATGTCACTGTGCCTGACACTGTGACTGCACCACCATGCACCAGCAGGGATGCCCCATCCCAGGCCCGTCCGCAGGTAGGGGAGATGTCCATGTCATCTGACATTCCTCTACCTGCGGACGAGGGGACCCCTGGCCGTGTGGAGAGGGTCCTGATTGGTGTCGCGTTGCGCATGGCTGGCATTCGTGATGAGGTGCATGCTTCCCGGGAGGAGCATGCACATCATCACGAAGAGCACCGTGCGTACGTGAACCATTTGGGAGCCGCCATGGTCGGGGGTTTCCTACATGTGTGTGGCCTTCTGGCGACCCTCTCCTCCTCTGTGGAGGCTATGCGCCAGTCGTGCTCCATGCCGTCTTCCGGCCCAGATGCCACCAGGGCCCCCTGTGGACCTGCCCCGACCAACGCAGCCAGCTCGGTGGGGACCCCATCCCTGCCACAGTCGGGAGTCGAAGGTCCAGCAGGGGTGGACACACCAGCAACTGTCCCCCTGCAGATGGAGGATGTGCCGGCATCATCTGGCAGGGCACGTGCACGACGGCATCGGTGGATTCCATCAGCCTGGATGCCGTCGTGCTGGCAGAGGCAGTGGCGTCGGAGGCAGCAGCAGGCTCGACGTGGGAGGCATCATGGCTCGGGGCCATCAAGATCAGAGGGGCAGGCATCGGCCGGAGGGCAGGAGAACCCTGGGATGGCAGTGTCTTCCGTGTTGGAACAGTTGGTCCAGCGGATAGGTGCGGAGCGGCAGCGGGCGGAAGAGGAGCGGCTCACCATGGTCAGGGCGGAGTTCTCCATGCGTCGGGCGTTGAGGCGGGCTGAGTGCCTCGAGGAAGCTCGCAGGGAGTTTGAGGTGGACACGGGGTTGTCCCTGCGAGACCTCGGGGCCAGGACAGAGTCCCGCCTCCGGGACATCGACATGGAGTTCGAGGATGCCCTGGCCGGCAACATCACAGAGTGAGCCGCAGGACTTGCCCGCTGCCATTGTATATAGTTCTTTAGTTAGTTAGTGTTAGGTTTCCTTTATTTTTTAAGTTTTTTTTGGACCGCTCGGACAATGGCCACTTTTCTGTATATATTTTTATTATTAGTTAGTAGTAGTAGGTTTAATTTATGGTGTTGGGCTCATGGACCCTGGGATATTCTTGTACATAGTTTGATGTTTGGAAAACATTTGTTGGATTTATATTTGTGTTCACCATGAGGCAATGGTTTTTCCTTATTTTTCCCCCCATTATTTTGCTTTGGACTACATTAGTTTTTGGATTCCTTTGTTTTTTGATTTTTTCTATTTGTTCTCGGACATGGACCATTTGTTTTGTCATCCCCATTGTTGTGTGTTTTATTTCTTTACTTCATTTTTTATCTTTAATACATATATTTATTACTTACATTTGTGGTATTTTCTCATTGGTTTCATGCATGTCATGATATGGGTTTTGACATTCACTTGCACCCATTGTGTATGTGTGTGTGAGGGACATGTGTTCATTTACATACTTGCCATTGGGGTTGTATCATGTAATTGCATCTACTATGTGGGTGGATGCAATCCTTGCCTGGGTGTTTGTGCTGGGTATGCTGCCCATTACTGCCATGATTGCGTTTCGTCAGGACCTGGGGGCAGGGGGACATGAGTGGGGGCCTGCTGGGGGGTGGGGGTGCAAGGGGACATGAGTGGGACATGGTTGGGGGCCTGCTGGCAGGTGCCCCACAGTGCTGGGGGGTGGGGGTGCAGGGGGACATGAGTGGGGGCCTGCTGGGGGTGGGGGTGCAAGGGGACATGGTTGGGGGCCTGCTGGCAGGTGCCCCACAGTGCTGGGGGGTGGGGGTGCAAGGGGACATGAGTGGGACATGGTTGGGGGCCTGCTGGCAGGTGCCCCACAGTGCTGGGGGGTGGGGGTGCAAGGGGACATGAGTGGGGGCCTGCTGGGGGGTGGGGGTGCAAGGGGACATGAGTGGGACATGGTTGGGGGCCTGCTGGCAGGTGCCCCACAGTGCTGGGGGGTGGGGGTGCAAGGGGGACATGAGTGGGGGCCTGCTGGGGGGTGGGGGTGCAAGGGGACATGGTTGGGGGCCTGCTGGCAGGTGCCCCACAGTGCTGGGGGGTGGGGGTGCAAGGGGACATGAGTGGGACATGGTTGGGGGCCTGCTGGCAGGTGCCCCACAGTGCTGGGGGGTGGGGGTGCAAGGGGGACATGAGTGGGGGCCTGCTGGGGGGTGGGGGTGCAAGGGGATATGGTTGGGGGCCTGCTGGCAGGTGCCCCACAGTGCTGGGGGGTGGGGGTGCAAGGGGACATGAGTGGGACATGGTTGGGGGCCTGCTGGCAGGTGCCCCACAGTGCTGGGGGGTGGGGGTGCAAGGGGACATGAGTGGGGGCCTGCTGGGGGGTGGGGGTGCAAGGGGACATGAGTGGGACATGGTTGGGGGCCTGCTGGCAGGTGCCCCACAGTGCTGGGGGGTGGGGGTGCAAGGGGACATGAGTGGGGGCCTGCTGGGGGGTGGGGGTGGTGGGAGACATGGTTGGGGGCCTGGTGGAGGCTGCCCCTGGTGACTGGAGGGGTGGGGGTGGTGGGAGACATGGGTGGGGGCCTTGTGGAGGCTGCCCCTGGTGACTGGGTGGTGGGGGTGGTGGGAGACATGGGTGGGGGCCTTGTGGAGGCTGACCCTGGTGACTGGAGGGGTGGGGGTGGTGGGAGACATGGGTGGGGGCCTGGTGGAGGCTGCCCCTGGTGACTGGAGGGGTGGGGGTGGTGGGAGACATGGTTGGGGGCCTGCTGGGGGGTGGGGGTGCAAGGGGACATGGTTGGGGGCCTGCTGGGGGGTGGGGGTGCAAGGGGACATGGTTGGGGGCCTGCTGGGGGGTGGGGGTGCAAGGGGACATGGTTGGGGGCCTGCTGGCAGGTGCCCCACAGTGGCCTGCTGGGGGGTGGGGGTGCAAGGGGACATGGTTGGGGGCCTGCTGGCAGGTGCCCCACAGTGCTGGGGGGCGGGGGTGCAGGGGGACATGAGTGGGGGCCTGCTGGGGGGTGGGGGTGCAAGGGGACATGAGTGGGACATGGTTGGGGGCCTGCTGGCAGGTGCCCCACAGTGCTGGGGGGTGGGGGTGCAGGGGGACATGAGTGGGGGCCTGCTGGGGGGTGGGGGTGCAAGGGGACATGGTTGGGGGCCTGCTGGCAGGTGCCCCACAGTGCTGGGGGGTGGGGGTGCAAGGGGACATGAGTGGGACATGGTTGGGGGCCTGGTGGCAGGTGCCCCACAGTGCTGGGGGGTGGGGGTGCAAGGGGGACATGAGTGGGGGCCTGCTGGGGGGTGGGGGTGCAAGGGGACATGGTTGGGGGCCTGCTGGCAGGTGCCCCACAGTGCTGGGGGGTGGGGGTGCAAGGGGACATGAGTGGGACATGGTTGGGGGCCTGCTGGCAGGTGCCCCACAGTGCTGGGGGGGTGGGGGTGCAAGGGGACATGAGTGGGGGCCTGCTGGGGGGTGGGGGTGCAAGGGGACATGAGTGGGACATGGTTGGGGGCCTGCTGGCAGGTGCCCCACAGTGCTGGGGGGTGGGGGTGCAAGGGGACATGAGTGGGGGCCTGCTGGGGGGTGGGGGCGCAAGGGGACATGAGTGGGACATGGTTGGGGGCCTGCTGGCAGGTGCCCCACAGTGCATGGGGGGTGGGGGTGCAAGGGGACATGAGTGGGGGCCTGCTGGGGGGTGGGGGCGCAAGGGGACATGAGTGGGACATGGTTGGGGGCCTGCTGGCAGGTGCCCCACAGTGCATGGGGGGTGGGGGTGCAAGGGGACATGAGTGGGGGCCTGCTGGGGGGTGGGGGTGCAAGGGGACATGGTTGGGGGCCTGCTGGCAGGTGCCCCACAGTGCTGGGGGGTGGGGGTGCAAGGGGACATGAGTGGGGGCCTTGTGGAGGCTGCCCCTGGTGACTGGAGGGGTGGGGGTGGTGGGAGACATGGGTGGGGGCCTTGTGGAGGCTGCCCCTGGTGACTGGAGGGGTGGGGTGGTGTGAGACATGGGTGGGGGCCTTGTGGAGGCTGCCCCTGGTGACTGGGGGGTGGGGGTGGTGTGAGACATGGGTGGGGGCCTGGTGGAGGCTGCCCCTGGTGACTGGGTGGTGAGGGTGGTGGGAGACATGGGTGGGGGCCTGCTGGGGGGTGGGGGTGCAAGGGGACATGGTTGGGGGCCTGCTGGCAGGTGCCCCACAGTGCATGGGGGGTGGGGGTGCAAGGGGACATGAGTGGGGGCCTGCTGGGGGGTGGGGGCGCAAGGGGACATGAGTGGGACATGGTTGGGGGCCTGCTGGCAGGTGCCCCACAGTGCATGGGGGGTGGGGGTGCAAGGGGACATGAGTGGGGGCCTGCTGGGGGGTGGGGGTGCAAGGGGACATGGTTGGGGGCCTGCTGGCAGGTGCCCCACAGTGCTGGGGGGTGGGGGCGCAAGGGGACATGAGTGGGGGCCTTGTGGAGGCTGCCCCTGGTGACTGGAGGGGTGGGGTGGTGGGAGACATGGGTGGGGGCCTTGTGGAGGCTGCCCCTGGTGACTGGAGGGGTGGGGTGGTGTGAGACATGGGTGGGGGCCTTGTGGAGGCTGCCCCTGGTGACTGGGGGGTGGGGGTGGTGTGAGACATGGGTGGGGGCCTGGTGGAGGCTGCCCCTGGTGACTGGGTGGTGAGGGTGGTGGGAGACATGGGTGGGGGCCTGCTGGGGGGTGGGGGTGCAAGGGGACATGGTTGGGGGCCTGCTGGCAGGTGCCCCACAGTGCTGGGGGGTGGGGGCGCAGGGGGACATGAGTGGGGGCCTGGTGGAGGCTGCCCCTGGTGACTGGAGGGGTGGGGGGGGTGGGAGACATGGGTGGGGGCCTGGTGGAGGCTGCCCCTGGTGACTGGGGGGGGGCAAGGGGACATGAGTGGGACATGGTTGGGGGCCTGCTGGCAGGTGCCCCACGGTGCTGGGGGGTGGGGGTGCAAGGGGACATGTGGCTTGGCTGGGGGGCATGCCCATGGTGGATGGGCTGCCTGCGGGACATGACCAGGGGTGCAGGGTAGTCCCCTGTGGTGTGGGCTGCCTGCAGAGGTCGTGGAGGGGGTAGAGGGGAGACCTGGGAGGACCCACACTGGCAATTCACCTCTTCAACTTCCCGCACACCCACGTAATACACTGCCCCACTCGCACAGGCCCAATCGCGTGTAGATTTTCTCGCGCACCCCTGAAATCCACGTACCCAGGCCAATCGCGTGTAGATTTTCTCGCGCACCCCTGAAATCCACGTACCCAGGCCAATCGCGTGTAGATTTTCTCGCGCACCCCTGTAATACACGTACCCAGGCCAATCGCGTGTAGAATTTCTCGCGCACCCCTGAAATCCACGTACCCAGGCCAATCGCGTGTAGATTTTCTCACGCACCCCTGTAATACACGTACCCAGGCCAATCGCGTGTAGCATTTCTCGCGCACCCCTGAAATCCACGTACCTAGGCCAATCGCGTGTAGATTTTCTCGCGCACCCCTGTAATACACGTATCCAGGCCAATCGCGTGTAGCATTTCTCGTGCACCCCTGAAATCCACGTACCCAGGCCAATCGCGTGTAGATTTTCTAGCGCACCCCTGAAATCCACGTACCCAGGCCAATCGCGTGTAGATTTTCTGGCGCACCCCTGTAATACACGTACCCAGGCCAATCGCGTGTAGAATTTCTCGCGCACCCCTGAAATCCACGTACCCGCTCAATCGCGTATTTAACTTCCCGAGCGCCACTTTTCTGATGCGCTGGGACTCTACCGCCTGCCTTCGTGTGGCGGCCGTGTTTCAGCTTGTGCGTGTCTTTGGCTGTGCGTGGCTTTGCCCTATTCGATTCCATGAATACGTGTGGTTCGAGTGCGTGTGGGCGTTCCGTCTGCTTCCCTGCAGTACATCCCCAGTTACGCCCTTATTTTCGCGTGTTGTTCCCCATTCCGCGCGTTACGCCCCATGTCCCGCCCACTTTCTGGTGTGTGCGCTGCAGTTGTGCGCTTTCACTGTGCCCGTCGCGCACGCCTTTCGCGATGTTGCAGTGACGTGTGCGCCATGCACGGGTTTGGCGCACATCCCGAGGAAGACACGCGCAGGGACTTCCATGAATCGCACGCGTGCGCGTGCGCCTCTTTTTTTCCGCTTGCGCCTGCTTGCGCCTGCTTGCGCCTGCTTGCGCGTAGATTTTCGGCGCACGTTTGTTCCATGAATCGGCCCCAGAGTGTCACGTTTGTTCCTAAAGGTCTACACAAGCATTTGTTAAATTGGCAAATTGAGGGCATTCCCATGAAGATGGTTCCAAATTATGTTTATTTGGGTCTCATTTTTGATGGCTGTCCTGCACTAGAATCGCACCTGAACAAAATCAAATAGAAGTTAACTATGGCAATTTGTCAAACACGCTTGATTGTTTCAAAATATGGCAAGTTTTTGATCAAGGCTGCCATTACTTACTGGAACCAGAATGTTGTAGCAACTATTCTTTATGGTCTTGAAACGCAAATCGTTCCTAAAGGTTTTCTAAATTTATTAGAAGCCAAGTTCTGGCGAGCAATTTTACATCTACCCCAATGTGTCCCTGGGGCGTTGCTGCGCTATGAACTAGGCTTAATATCCTTATTGGCCCTTCACAATTGGTGACTATGTGCCTTATTTCGTAAATGCTTGCTTTCTACATGTGACAACTCTACATTATCCTCTATCTCCAGTTATCTATTTAAATCATTAGAAACTTTTCCTAAAAATTGGTCCACAAGTATTTTGAAGATCATGGTGAACGCCGATATATCACTTGATCTTCTCGTGTTCCATCCGGAACAAGCAAAGAAGAAAGTGTATATGATTCCGCAATATTTGGCCCTAAACGATACAGAGAAACTGCATCCTATCTATGTTTGGCTCCATCTGCTGCTATTGGATCTGCTACCTCACGATTGCGACTCAACATCTGGCCCACTCGTCAGGTCAAAACAAGGAGGAAGCAAATTTCCCCAGATCTCAATTGGTGCAGATTCTGTAAAAATGCCGCTATTGTCGATACTCTGCAACATTTAATATTGGACTGCCCGGCCCTCATGAGCATGAGAAGTATTCATTTTGTAAATAATTTTGCGTATCTTGCACAAATTGACCCAAGTAATAGATGGGCCGCCTTGGCAGCAACCGAATATATGAGCATAAGAATTGCCACTGTTAATTTTTTAAAGGCTTTGAACATGGAATGAATTTGGTGCTTCACTATCGGTTTTACAATGATGAACTTGTCTGTAGACATTTTATCATATCATGAAATATTTTATCAATATTTTACCAATTTTTCTCAATTCATGTATTTAACTGGCTGATTACTTTCTATTGCAAATTTGATGTATTTTTCATTGTAATTGACTGTTTATGAATTTTTTTTAAGTAAAAAATTGAAAAAGTTGATATAAATTCAGTAATAAATAAATAAAAAAATAAATTATTTCCAGGGATATTCATATGTAAGATGTGTGATTTCTACCCACAGGAGCTCTTCTGAAAGCTATGATGGAACTGCCTAAATCATCAAAAGGCAGTTTCCACAAAAAAAATGCACATAAAGGTACAGGGGAATGCTTTTGTAGAGCAAGACACAACGTTCTCCCCACACAAGTTAAGAGTATAGAAACCCCATTGCAATGCACTCTTTCTGTTTACATTCTATTTGTGACACCTCAGAGATATGGAGGTGAAAGTGATGAATATCAATAGATGACAGCAAGTACAATGCCATCACACCAAGAAGTACCACCTCTTGTACCTGTGCACTTTGTGGAGCACACCATGTTTCCTCTTCTTTTGTCTTTACTCAACAGCCAATAACACTTACTGCGAGTGCACGGCACATATCTACAGTGTGGAATTGTCTTGTACAGGGTCAAGTGCAGCATTTTGCCACCTGCACTTAGTCGAGAAAAGCTATGTCCCATTTATATGCCATTTGAAACAATATAATGAACAAGAGTGGAACTATCATATTACACGGCATGCCCCAGGAGCCGACAAACACTCACAACATCCTGGCCTCTACCTGTATGGTGAACCCAGAACTGGGTGGTGTGTCGGTCCCACAGCAAAGTAGCATGTCTGTGCTCACCATATGCAGCACCCATAAACACAGCAGTGGTTGTAAAACAATGTCAATGTGCCACCCCTATCTCAGTGAGTGATTTGAATTTAAGGACAGTAAGAAATAGCATCGTAACTGACCATGAACACTGCTGCTCAATTGTACATTGGCAATCATTTTGGCAATAAAGAATCTGCCATACACTTTAGATAAAGATACATTTTCGAAAGAGCTTTTAGAACATGTTTATGACCACTGGCACATTCCCAGTTGGACTTACTTTTCACACAAAGCTGCACCGACATTGTCTGATGAAATAGTTCTTTCAATGAAAAAGGCTTTGGAAACAAAAAAGACAAGAGGCAAACTCATGAATATTATTTGAACAAACTTGACCTGAACAGTGGGATTAATACTAAGAACACATAAAGACGAATACAGGTCCAATGAATATATACACGTAACAATAATGTTTCAGAAGTAGATCCAAGAACGGGATCTCATCTCTATTCCGCTGGTGAATAAAGTGAAGACTGAGATTCCAAGTAAGACTGGAGACTCTCTACTAAGCAGTGCTAAATAAAAAATACATTTTTGATTTACCTTTTCTAATCAGTAATGCACAATGTGAAAGGGTTATTTCTTAAAAAAATGTGAGTAATATCAAAGTTAGATATATATTACAAGGCATGCGGTAGCGGGCATGTAGTTATGGTTAAGTTGCTAAACCCATGGGAAGAGCACTTTTTCGGTGTCTTATAGCTTTGCTCTCCCTGGACGAATGCTCACCAAACTTTGCAGACAGAGTATATGGCCCACTCTGGATTTATTTACAAAGTTTGGTGAGGTTTGGTCAAGGGGGGGCAAAGTTATGGGGGGTCCCAAAATGTATTTTTTTCCCACAGACATAATGGGAAAACATATCTGTCGCACCTACAGACCAAACCGCTGGACGGATTTTCACCAAATTTGCAGGAGGGGTGGCGGGTTGGTCCCAAAAGCGTGCTTTTTGTAAATTTGGTGTAAATCTGTCCAATATTTTTTTTTTTTAAACAACTAAAACGTAAGGCAAATATATTAGTGATATCTATGTCCGCTCTGTGGACACACTTCCCTGTTCGCTCCGTGGACAGGACACTGATTGGCTAATCGGCTTGTGTCATGTCCGCGGACACGCAATGTGTTCTCTGATTGGCTGGGATGAGGCGTGAGATGAGTCACGTTGTTTCGATACATCCGCCATAATGGATCCGCGGACATCCGTGGACAGCGCAGCGTGGAAGTGAGCATAAATCTAATTTTGGGGAGTGTGTTGGTGTGTATGCGTGCTTGGAGAGGGTGGGGGAGTAAGAGATGGGTCAAATGCTGTATTTGTTTAGATTGGAGAAGGCCTTGATGTGTTTGCGGTGTCCACGGTCAACACGGTTGTCCGCAGACATACTAAACACTGGGTGCCCTACTGGCTATTTTAGTTTAGTATGAGGTTGGTTTTGGGTCTTGCATTGATTGAAGAGGGTATGTATTGAAGAGTTTGTGCATTGGTTGTGATTATTTCTTAAAATGTTATTTGTAGTGGATATGTTTTAAGGTGGATGTAATATGTTTTTGGGTTGTGGTCATTTGGTAGGTGTTTGTTTCTATGCGTGTGTTATGCTGCGGTGGTTGTGGCCAGGGCCTAGAGTCATGGGTGCATGGCCGAAGTGCCGTAGGCCTTTGGCCATGCACCCAAGATTCTAGGCCCTGGCTACAACTACCAAAGCTTAACACATCCATGTTATCAAAGATTTTGACTGTGTTATGTGGGCTGCTTAGGGGATATGTTTTCAAAAATGTGTGTACTGATTGGTAGTAGTGTAATAGTGTTTATAGGATAGTGAGAAGACGTGTTTTAGTTTGTTTGTTGGAACGTGTTCCGAATGTTGGTATTGAGGATTCTAGGCATTTTGGGTTGTATTTATTGGTGAGGTGTTCATTTGCATGGTTGTGTTATGTTGCAGTGTTTGTGAGTTTAATTATTATATACTTACTGTTTCTTTCGTTGAGGCTGTATGAAGAATTTTGGCAAGGCCATGCAGTCAAGATTGTAGTGTTTGGCAACAAGCGCTGCAGCATAAGATACCCATGGAAGCAAACATTTTTCGATTGTGGTTTATGGTCAGGTGATTGCTTGAATGGGTGTGTTATGCTGTGGTTTTTGTGAGTCCAATCATTATATACTTACTGTTTGGGCCTCATTACGACCCTGGCGCTAAGTGACAAACGATGGCGGTAAATGCTTACCGCCATCGTTTTCCGCCAGGTCCGATCATGACTCCTGACCGTAAACTACGATGCCAATAGCGGCATCGTAGTTAACGCTGCCGCTAACTGCGCTAAGGGTGCGCGCACGCGACCGCCCACACCGTACTTAGCGCCATGGCGGAAAGGCACGCAAATGCCGACCCAAGCGGACATGCACCTAACGCCATCACCGAGGCCGCAAAGTACCTTACCGCCATGGTGCAAATAACGCCATCGCGAACCAACCGTAAAGGGCCAATTCAAGTGAATGCAGCTGCCACAGGTGCACAGAAACAGCACAGGTGAAGGCAATACAGACTCAGGGGAGTACAAAAAGAGCACACCCCACCCCTACCCACACCCAGTCACACTCCACAATGATGCCAATACGACTAGCAATGTTGGGGCTGGAGGACCTGATAGCAATGCATGTGCTACTACAACAGCAACAACAACAACAACAACAGGCAGCACAGAGGAGACGCAGGAGGAGAAGGAGGGCAAGGCAGGCCCAGCAAGCCCCACCAGCACAGCCAGTGCCACCACGCAGGCAGCCCCCAATCCCACGCATCAGAGCCAATCCAAACAACCTCACTGCTGAGCAGATCCACACCCTGTACCGTTTGGACCGGGACACCATCACCGCCATCGTAGACATGATACACGATGACATCGTCAGCATGATAGAAAGTCCAACCGCCATCCCCCCCCTACTGAAGGTAGTGGCTGTACTCCACTTCCTGGCCACAGGCACCTACCAGCACACAGTGGGGCACCTGCATGGCATTTCACAACCATTATTCTCACGAACACTCATCCAAGTGCTCGATGCCCTCCTCAAGCACACAGACGACCACATCTCATTACCACGGACTGCCCAGGAGATTGCAAACACCAAAGTGGGTTTCCATGCACTAGCCAGCATACCCGGTTGCATTGGTGCCATCGACTGCACCCATGTGGAATTGGTGGTTCCACGTGCCATGAAGGTACCGTACCGCAACCGGAAACAGTTCCACTCTATCAACGTGCAAATGGTCTGTGACTCCAACAAGATCATCACACATTGTTGTGCCCGATTCCCCGGATCAACCCATGATTCCATGATCCTGAGGAACTCCACAATACCACGCTACATGGAGCGACATGCAGGCCCAAGATCCTGGCTACTCGGTGAGTGCTATGTCATGGAAGTGGGCATGGGAATGACGTACCAGTGCATACTCCACCTGGCAGAAAGGGGGGGGGGATGCATACTCCACCTGGCAGAAAGGGGGGGGGGTGATGCATACTCCACCTGGCAGAAAGGGGGGGGGGTGATGCATACTCCACCTGGCAGAAAGGGGGGGGGGGGATGATGCATACTCCACCTGGCAGAAAGGGGGGGGGGATGATGCATACTCCACCTGGCAGAAAGGGGGGGGGGGATGATGCATACTCCACTGGCCTGTGAGTAACACAGAGAACGGATACAGAGGAAGGGCACTCACAATGCACAAAACCCCTCTGCATACATAGGGTGATGGCATGCAAAACAGGCCATGGCAGCAATGAGCATATACTGGTTGCATAGTGTGAATCAATTAGTGCATGTAGAAGTGAGCCAAGGTAACAGTTCCATGCCAGCCATGGTGGAACATCATGTTCCTGATCAGACAACATGACTGACACATACATTCTCGCCTACATACAGGTGATGCAGCCTACCCCCTGAAGAGGTGGCTCCTCACGCCAGTCCGGAACCCGCAGAACCAGCACGAGGAGGACTTCAACCGTGCACATACACGTACTCGTGTGGTCATAGAGCAGACATTCGGCCTCCTGAAGGCACGGTTCCGAAGCCTCAGCAGGTCTGGTGGGGCACTCCTGTATGGCCATGAGAAGGTGGCAAAGATCGTCATGGCATGTGTCATGCTGCACAATATGTGCGTCAGACGGAATGTGCCCCTGCCCCCTGACGCAGAACTGCAACCACCTGACGATGAGGATGAGGATGAGGAGGGTGCAGATGGGGCGCCACCACATGGAGGAGGCGATGTACAGGAGGGGCGTGCCATGCGCCAAAGTATCATCAACCACTGCTTCTAGCACACACGGCTGGTGTTCATCGCATGGAGACTGCACTTGGGGCACTGTGTGTCTCTGGGGCATGCACACTGTGGACTGTACACCAATAAAGCACACATACGCAATGAAAATGTCCACACATTTCCTTTTTTTGAAAGAAAAAAGTGTATTGGAACCATGAACTGTCGTGTCACACCCCCTCCCACCTCCCCCCTGCACACCCCAACACACCCCCTCCCACCTCCCCCCTCCCCCCTGCACACCCCAACACACCCCCTCCCACCTCCCCCCTCCCCCCTGCACACCCCAACACACCCCCTCCCACCTCCCCCCTGCACACCCCAACACACCCCCTCCCACCTCCCCCCTGCACACCCCAACACACCCCAAGTAGCTGTCAACAGATGCCTGTGACAGTGTCCACAGGCCGTCACAAGCCCCCTCTCCCGGCACCCGGGGCACCCCTGGCTGTGGAGCGCAGGTTGCGTCCGGAACGGCGCACGGGGCTGCTCTGCGCAGAACTGGCAGTGGAGGATGTCCCTGGCTGCTCCTGTGCATGCACGTCCTGTCGTGTGTGGGTGAGGCCAATGACCGCACGACGCAAGGCCGCAAGTTCTGCACAGATGTCCCTGGACATGGCCTGCATGGCATCCCTCAGGGTGGCAGTGCTCTGCGCCACTTCCGCCCTTAGTGTCTCCGTGGCCTGTTCAATGCTAAACCTAGCCCCCACACATTCCGCTGCATGCTCATCCAGCATTGCGGACAGTTGATGCTGCCGTTGAGTGATGTCCTCGAGGGACGGCTGGCCGTGCTGGCCCATGGCCAGTGCAGGTGGAGTGATGGAGGGGCTGGTCCCCTCCTGTGGAGTGTGGACAGGGCATGGGGTGGAAGGCCACTCCTCTGCCTCAGTGTGCCCCTGTGTGTCGCCCACATGGGGGCTGGCGTCTGAGAAACAGGGGGAATGTAGTTGGTCAGTGGGGCTTCTGACCTCCTGCTCCATGTCCGAGTCAGAACATGCAGCTGTTGCAGCTGTCTCCCCGATGTTGCTGCTGGCCGCTGACCCCCTGCCTTCTGTGGCAGGCAATGTCGGTGGAGGTGGAGCAGCAGCTGCTGGCCTGCTGCCAACAGGGGTGCTTGCCGGTGGGACCTCCGGTATGCCTGCAGTGGGACCTGCTTGTCGTGGGGTCTGCCTCACTGCAGCTGAGGTTGAGGGTGCAGGGAGGTTGTTGGTGGACTTCGCCCTCTTCGGCGCAGGGGTCTCCTGGTCCTCTGGGTGTGATTCTGTGCCTGTGGTGGAGCAAAGGTGGGAGGGCGTTATTGATGGGTATACGGACTTTTGAATGACAATGGTTGACATTATTTTGGCCAGTGGATGAGGCAGATTTCAGGCAGTGCCATGCAGGTTGTCTCCTTTTGGTGTGGCATGTGGATGCAGGTATGCGGGTGCCAGCAGTGTATGCAGGGTGGTGCTCGCATGTGGCTATGGGCAGTATTGATTTGTGTTGCATTTACACTCTAGGGCAACCTTGTGCTACACATGATTGGACTGCTGTGACTATGGCATGTCTTGTATGAGGCACCTACCTTCATCGCCTGATGTCGGGGCTCCCCTTTCCATCCCTCCAACGCCTTCGATGGATTCCATGCCGATGGTGGCAGCACAGATCTCCTCCCACGGTTGGAGTTTCAGGGGGGATTCTGACCCTCCACCGGTTCCCTGGGCAAGGTTGCGGTTTGCCGAGATGACGGCTCTGACCCATATGCGCAGGTCATCCCAGCGTTTCCGGCACTGCTGTGGGGTGCGGGGTACGGTCCCCACCGCGCTGACGCGCTCAGCCACCAGGGCCCAGATGGCCTTCTTCTTCCCGATTGCTGTCCGGCTCATTTCAGGGGAGAAAACAACACCTGCGTTGTCCTGCAGGGTCTCCGCTAGCATGCAGAGTTCCTCCCGGCTGAATCGCTCCTGGCGCAGGCGGTCACAGGCCTTTTTCACGCATTTCGGCATTTTCGGGAACTTGGGTGGGTGGGTGTTTTGTCGGGACAGGTGTCAGGGTTGGGTCTGGTGTTGTTTGGTAGGATGGCGATGGATTGTGTTTTTAAAGATGGCCGACGGGCTGCTTCCCGTTCCGGCGCGATGACGCTATTTCCGGTTTGGCCTTTTACGGCCACCGTAAATTACGGTGGCCGTAAATTACGGTGGCCGCTACTTACGCTGGCGGATGGGCACCTTGCTCGCTTAGCGATGGCGGTAGGGGCCTTTTCCGCCATGGCGTTATTTGCATTACCGCCATGGCGTAATGCTCGTGCGCGATGGGTCGTGATGTGGCGCTCTTTACGCCATCGTCCCACGGCGTAAACGCTCATTACGCCATGGCGTTAATGACGGGCGCTTACCGCCAGGGTCGTAATGAGGCCCTTTGACTTTTTGTTGTTGTATGCAGTTTTTTCATGACATGGGTAGTTGGAGCATACATTTTTTTTCAATCACTGTGATAAAAGAAAAAAATCACATGTTATTGTAGGTAGTTTATAATGAGTATTGCATTGCATAGTAGACATTTCGTATGTTGTCAACCCTCATCGTTAGTACATTAGAAGTACTATAGTTCAAACCAGTGTACTGTGCAATTTCCTCAGTTCCTGTGTTTGTTGATTAAATCATTGGGTATGTGGGAAAAAAATCCATGTTGGATTAAAAAAAAAACTTTTTTACGGTGTGGTACAATATATTTTTTTAATTGATTTTAATCAGAGGAATTGAATAGGTGTATGGTTTTTGATTTTGAAGTGGTGGTAGCATTGTTGCAATTAAATAGCAGTTGGTGTATTCTATTTGTTTATTTCTTTTTCCATTTTAATGGTATTCATCTATCTGTTGGCTTGTTGTAGATTTTTGGGGCAGCTAGATACCTGTTGACGTATTCTAACTGGTCATAGTTTTGAAGTTCAAGTTGTATTTATGTTCACACACAGATTAGTTATTACATTTTGGTTTTAAGCATATTAAGTAAGCGTTTACAAGATTTGCTGGTAATCTCTATTTTAAAGTAATGGTAGTATTATTGCATTTGAACCATCCACAGTTCTTTATTATATATGCAGTGTAGTGGTTGTGGCTCCTGTGTGGTAGTTTATACCTATTGTTGTGAAGGTTTTCTTACCAAGTGATACTTGACCATGTGTGAATCCAGCCAGCTTGCACTTGGTTTTGGTACCATCTGCATTATAACGTAAAAGCATTACTATTACGTATTTATTATGTGTCTGTATTTGTAAGGAGGAACGATTGCAGGTAGTACATAATCTGCCATGGTTTGCATTTCGTACAAGTTGCTGAAATGGAATAGATTCACAGTTAGGTATGCATACATACACGAAGCGTTCATTAGGAACTTCTTCTTATAGTACATGCCTGTAAAGAGTGCATGCATGTTTTCACATGTATGAAATCTGGAAGATTTCCTTTATAGGTATGTTTTTGTTTTCTAATACTTGTAGTAAGTACATTAGAAATTCTTTTGGATCTTCTTGTGAGTTTATAGTGAACTTGACCATTCGAGCACAGTAGTCCAATTCCTGCCTTATTCCAGAAACACTGTAAGTGTTGTTAGGATTGTTGGTTGCATTTCTATGAAGGACTAACATTTGAAAACACAATTGGTCTGTACCGTGTATATGTTGTCAATAATTGGTGGCAATTGGAATAGAATATTGGTTGCTACATTTGCATAGCAATTTACACCAGTTTTTCGGAGTGTGCGTTGCTTCTTTGAAGAGATAGTTGAGTTACTTTGAGCTGTATATTCTTCTTTGGTTGTGGTCTTTAATGAAGTATTAGCTTCATTTACTTTCTTTGGACAAATTGCTGTGAGATCCTGCATAGTTTGAGTCTGAAGTAGTTTTCTTTTACAATGTTTTGCTTTTTGCGGAACAGGATAGGTTTTTTAGATAGGGTGTAGAGTGAACGCAGTCTATCCTATTCTAGAATGGAAGAAATATCAGCATTTACTTTACTTTCATCAATGTTGATTAGAAAAAGTATGTCTAGTGTATGTAAGCGTGATAGTGCTACATATCTCATATCTTCTTTAAAGACTGTGCTACCAATATCTCTCAATGCTTTATCTAGGGTAAGACCTTGTGATTTGTGAATGGGATACTGCGTATGCTGGAGTTAGAGAAAATTATTCTCTGCGTACGTCTTTGAAAAGAAGGATCGGGCTGTTGAGCGTCCTATCCTTTTAACTTCGGATAGTTTGTCAAAGAGAATATTGACAAATTGAATGTTGTCACGTGTGTATGGTTGAAAGCCAGCAACTTTACCAAGTACTCCATTAACTAGTCCTTGGTCCACGTCAAGGTTACGTTTAAGCATTACTCTACAGGTTAAAGATAATTTTAATATCAAAACCAGCTGTGTTAGAGATTAAGCCTTGTTGTGGCTTGTTGACATATGGGTAGTGTCATACCATGTATGCCCAGTTTGTCTGTGGAGCCAAATTACACTATTGGTTGCATTTCTTTTTTTAACATTGTTTCATGAAATGTTGAACAGCTTGCAAGTGTTGGCATCAACGACATCCATTTATCATTTTTGTGTGGTAATTGTTCCATGACATCAGTAGCACATGAGCGATGGCCATAGAGTGCATGGATGTGCCTGCTTTTTAATTTAGATTGTGCTTCTTGAGATACTACACCAACTCTAATACTTTTTTAAAATGTTGGCGTATGTGAGGTCTTCAGACTGACGCAAGTTTTCAGTTAATTTTCTGTATTTCCTATTCTGCCAAGAGTTTTACGGCACAGTTTGTTCCCGAAAGGTTTTAAAAATAGGTTCACCTTTCACTGGTGTTAATTGAAGAAGATCTCCGAAAACAATAATGTGGTTTCATCCAAAGAGCTCTTCGTAGTCTGTTTTGAGGACCTCTTGTAATTTGAGGTGAATCAAAGCCAACATTAGGTTGGAGACCATGCTCACCTCATCTATTAGAAGCATTTTCATTTGTTTGAAAACTCTGCGTAGTTCCATTGCAGCTTCTGTAGAAAGTTTGTAATCGTCTAATTTGTTTTGGTGTTCTACTGGAAGGAGTAGTAATCAGTGTAAACTAACACCGCCTATGTTGTAGGCAGCTACACCTGTGGGGGCAGTTACAACAGCTTACAGTTTGTTGTTTGTCAATTGCTGGAGGATCTTGCTGATGATTTTGATTAATAAAGCTTTGCCTGAACTATCTTGATGACTCACATATAGTAGTATAGGTTTATAGTCTTGGCAGGTACAGTTTTTACTTTCATGTTGCACACCATGTTCAATTTGTTTTGTTACATCTTGGAAAATACAATGCTGCTCATTGTTTAGTTGTGATTTCAGTAAAGCAAAGTCTTCTGTAGATTGCTTATACTGACACATGGTGTTTTATACTTCTGTCATGGCTAATTCTGCCTCATTTGCAATTACTGGCTGTTCAAGCAGTTCTTGGCTTCCTGTTACAAAAGGTTGACTACTGTCAGGAGTGTCCGCATCTAGTTGGGCCTAGAGTTCTTCTTCATGTCGCTGTTCATTGTGAAACATTGTTTGCTACTGTGTAAAGTTTACGTCTGTTAAAGTGCTTTCATTTGCTTTGAAAGCATCTTCATAGGAGTCATTGGTATCTAGTAACCCTTCTTCTTTTTCCCATGGTTTAAAAAGTTGTAGCAGGGACATGTAATACAGTTCTTTATTTTGAGGCGTTTTTAATGACAATTTGATATGATTAACTAAGCTGTGTTTGGTAAATTTCACTAAGCTACCTTTACAATTTGCCACTCTGTATCTACCTTTCTGTTCATCTGGTTTAATATTATTTTTGTATTTGAAGTTTTGAGCTACGTGGTATAGATACATGGTTTCCAAAGTGGTACTCGTGTTTGGGTAGTAGGTGTCCAGTAAATTGTTTTTCAAAATGTCTTGGCTGTTGGAATCATTTTTGGCTATTGTTTCTATGTCCTCGTATGATTTGAGAACTCTTTTTCTAGATTCAGCAGGACCAAGACTTAGCCATACTATATTTTCAGATTTTCCATACAAGGCAGTACCGGTTAAATGGTCTGCAACTTCATAGCAGCCACATTCTCTGTGAAGAGCATTTTTATGCCTAAACTGTATTATTTCTGTGATAGTGTTTTGTCAGATGATATGTCATCCCAGAGGTCCTGAAGCTCTGATTTCTCTGCTTTTGTTAAGTAGGCTGTGACATATCGTGCAACTGCAGTATAATTGTCTGCAATGTACTGCACATATATGTTTGCATTCCATAGGAGGGCAATGATTGCATTGAAATCATTGATGTATTTTTATTCTTCTGTTCTTTTTATGTAATATGTGTTCTTAAGTGATTTACCTTTGACATTATGTCTAACTGAAGACATGACATTGTTTACTTGACCTGTTGTTGAGTCTGGTCTATGGAAACCAAAGTGGTATTTGGTGTAGTATTTCCCTTTGTTTTTATATTTGCGACAATAATATTTCCTACATTTGTGTCTTAGAAATTGTAAAATGTGTCACCATGTGTTGTTTGTGAAGGGATTTCAAAAGTGACATATTTTTGGATGAACTGCAAAACAGTGTTATCACTGTCCTGACCAAATTTAGGAGCATCTTTAATCTTCAAAGCACGTGGATGTCTGGTGGCTTGGTATTCTTTTCTCTAAAAGAAGTGTTGCACTTCTCCAAGGGGAGGAACTGTTTTAATACAAATGAAGTGTAGCATAGCAATGAAGCGATGATGGAAATATCTTGATACATTTACAAGATCTAAAGAGCAGAGCTCTCCTGGTATTTTTATATCTATGTTTGTTTTGTTTTTGTTTGCTATGCATAGGAAATCGTATAAATCTTCCCATGCATATTTATGCCCAACTTAATGTCAAAACCAAGTGGGTTGGCCAAGGTTTCTTATCATACAGCATACATCTCTGAGAAATCTGAACCAGTATTCTTTTGTACCACGCATGTTTGCTAAAAGATTTGTAATGCTCTACTGTAAAATCTCATCTTTTTCTTGCACTTTTTGTAGTAAATCCATAGCTGATATATTTTGAAAACGGGTACCTGATTTCAATATGTGTGCAACTCTGTAGCATAGAGTTGCTAGTTCACTTTCAAAGAGAAGGGGGAATATGTATTCCACATTTTGTCTGAATCTGGGGTCTTCAGAAAATATTCGTAAAGAGCGGTATTCTGATGCTGTTATTTGTGTGGGTCTATCATCATACCTTCCTCCTTTCCCTGTAGGAAAGAGTAGAGGAAAGACACGTGTTTCTATACTTTTTCCCATATGCTGATTGGAGATCCTTTGGCTTGTCGCATTTGGAAAGTTTCCAGTGCATCATCTACGGTGTCTTTAGAGTGTAATGGTTGAATTGTATAATGGTCTAAAATATTGGATTCTGTAGCAGGATATAGAAGTTGAAATTGGCCAGTTTCAGATGACTCTTGAATTATTTCAGTGGTAAGCCATTTACTAAGATAATTAATAACTCATCTGTTGGACATTGCACTCCCAGAGTGTGTACATTTTCTTTGAGATCTAATGGCAAATAAACTACTTTGCCACAAATGCCTTTCAATAATTCAGAGGGAGGTAGTTTTGCTGTTTTTGGTTGAAGGCGTTGAAATGGGTGCACTGTTTGAATTATGATGCCCTCATATAAATTGAGTTGTTGCAGGGGTTTTGGTAATGGGAATACTTCCAAGTTATTTGTGATAGCACTTGAAGGTCTATGGTTATTGTCAAGTTTTGCAGTGCAGTAACTGCAAAGTATTAAAGGGTCAGTAATCTCATATTTGTTTTCTGCTATAAGATAGAGAGCTAATTGGAACCATTTGGAATCTTCATTGTCTTCTATTTTGTAAGTTATTTCTACAGTTTTTGTACTATTTTTATAAAAAGTACTGCGGCAGCACACACACACATTGTTTGGTACTTCAGCAGATGTACTTTTAAACTTTAGTATTTCTTTTTTGTATGTGTGTAATAGAAGGTTACCATCTGTACAGTTGTTGCTAGTCTGTTGTAAACCTATTGCATTTGTTAAGTGGCTTTCAGTTCCAAAATATTTTTTCTGGATATGTTCTATTTCTTCGAGTATTTGTTTGGCTGTACCATGTAGAAGATTGTTATTTAAATTGCCTAGTGCTAAAGCAGGACTTTTGGCATAGTACAGTTTATGGACCAGATTTCTTATAGTTCAATTTGATATGGTCGAAGGTGCTTTTCCAAATAGGTCCAGAAATGCAGGCTAATGAACGTCCTTGTAGTCCTGTGTATTTGTGCACTGGGCAGGCATCCATATTTTGTAGTAGTTTCATTTTAAATTTGCCTTTGCCTTTCACATACTGATTGAGGAACTGGCGTAAAGATTTGAAATATTTTTTGGCTATGTTACACAGTTATGTGCACGGAAATTTGGAGACTGGACGTATTGGTTCAGCGTAATGGAGAGTTGATACTGAGTTTTCTGGGGATATTTTTGTGAGCAGTGTTTCTTGTTCCATAATGGTATTTTTTATGTTGTTCATACCCTCGTCCACTGCTATGTATGGCAATTGGGTTTATTTGCTTTTGTTTGTATGCTTCTCCATTGAAATATGGTTCTGTGCTCGGGTTGTGACTCAAATCAGCTCCACAGATGTTTGTGAAGCTATCTTTGTTGATATTCCGTTTATTGAGAAGCCTTTTTTGTAGTGTAGTACTTAGTTTTGTTAGTGGTTTAAGTAAAATAAATCATTTCCTTTTGAGAAGGATTGCACTCTCTATGAGAGCTTCTAGGATTCATTTTCTATGGTTTTAAGGGTTGTGCATGATTTCTCTCCTGTTTTTATAAGGTTCTAAAGGACTCTGTGGCAGAACATTTTTTGTTAAATAATTATTTTGGTATGCTTACTTGCCTCTACATCAAGATTTATAGGTGCAGTGTTAGCACTTGTGGTAGTTGCAGTGTTGTTAATCACATGCAGGGTAATTCATTGAATAAATGTGCGCCGAAAAGTGGAGCGCAAGTGTGAAAAACGCAGCGCTCGCGTGCAAAAGCCATGCATGCAGCTGTTTGTCGATTCATGGAATGTGCTGCGTGTGTAAACTCTGGGATGTGTGCCAAATCCGTGGGTGGCGCATGCAGGCGCACACATCACCAAATGCCATGCGTGAAGCACACAGGGAAAGCGCACACAAGAAAAGTGGGCGGACACGGGGCGTAACACGTGGAATCGGGAACAATGCATGAAAATGTGGGCGTAACTGGGGAAGTACTGCACAGAAATCCACGGAACACCCACACGCACGTGAACTACACGTACTCATGGAATCGAATAGGGGAAACCCGTGCACGGCCAAAGATATGCACAGGCCTAAACACGTTCACCACACGTAGGCAGGTGGTAGTGTCCTTGCGCATAACAAAAGTGTGCGCAAACAACAAACACGTACATACAGCTTGTCCCATTTTGTAACCCCTTAGGAGAAATGACATGTCACGCAACGCACAGGCATCCCATAAAAGCATAAAAAAGAGATAACCGACCCCTGTAACCCACGTGCGTGTTAAAAAACACACGCAGTAGGCTGTGGCAGCCAGGAACCCCAAAAATACGTGCGTGATCAACACGCAGGCTAGTATGGCCGGAAAAAAGGGATATGCGACAAACAGGGACACCCGCAGTGGGAAAAATAGCATGTGCGACTCACCGTCTGCCTTGCGTGTAGAAGAAGAACACGTAGCCAACACCCACCCGCTGTGAAGTAATTGCATGTGAACCCCAACGCCTGGAAAACACACGCACCGCTTTCTACGAAAAGCACGTACAGAGCGATGGAACCCCACGTGGGACCCTCAACCCGTTGCAGGGAAAAACCTGCGTGTGTTACGTCACATACGTGCTTACACGCTAAGGCCCTTTTCTCGAATGACACGCTGATGTGCAGTTTTTTTCACGTGCCAAATCACTCCGTATCAAGCTGGCCACACAATAACACACGGAAAACCACGCTCCTGCCCAGAAAGCTGATTTACTGCCCCCCAGAGCCCCGAGCAGCCTCCCACGAGCCAACTGGTGCTGCCTGCCTGCTGCCACCATGTCCCGCCATTTGGTGCCTGCACATCTGCCATCTGCAGGGGTCCAGTTGCTGTGACCACACCTGCTGAAACAGAAGATTCCCGACTGGTGTTCCATCACTCCACAGCCCAGCCCCAGGACACCCACACCTGCCTCACGGGTCGTCATGTCAGGGCAAACACCATCAGAGACCACTGGCGACCCCCAGCCAGAGAGTCAGAGGGCTACCAGCTTCAGTGACAAGGATGTTGGTATCCTGGTGGAGCAAGTTCTGGGGCATTATGATGCCCTCTTCACACCATCACGCGCCGACAAGGAACGACGGGAGAGGATCTGGGAGGTCATAGTGGGTGCCATCAACATGGAGGGAGTGGCACCCCGCGACATCAAACACATCCGGAAGCGCTGGGAGGACTACAAATCCAGGACCCTCAAGAAGGCCGGGTGTCTCTTGGAGGCACGGGATGCAGTGGGGCACCGGGCCCATCTTACCACCCAGCAGATGAGGGTCCTAGAGCGCATTCGCCCAGTGCTTCACCACCAGATCCTCAGGATGCAGGCCTGTCTGGAGTCGAGCGGTAAGTGGCCATGCATTCACGCTTGAAACAGTGCATGTTGAAGCGTTGTGGTAGTTAGCTACTCGGCTGCATGTGTGACATGGGTCATGTATGGATGTGTGTGTGCAGGGAAATGACGGTGCTGCATGTGAGTCTAGTCGGGCGTGACCCACATGGATGGTGTATGTGTTATAATGCATCATGCTGAGCAGCATGCAGAATGCACACATGTATGCATGCCTGTTTCTGTACCTTGACATGTTTGTGGTGTGATAGATGTGTGCTGCTGTCATGGACATGCATGATGTGACAGAGTAGTGTGTGTGACATGGATGCATGACACATGTCCGTGAGGATGTGTTGAATCACTGATACAGCCTACTCAACCTTGTATCCACTGTGTCTGTGGGCATACGGGGCCAGATGCATGACCCTCCGGCGATGTGTGTGCATATGATCAGTATGTCCCATGATGCATGTGAGTTGCAGCCCACCATTGGATGTGTGTACAGTGCAGTGGACATGGATGCAAGTTTTTGTTGCATGTGCCATGCCGGTTCCTGCATGTGTGTTGCCTGTACTGACCCATGTGTTGTTGGGAGACATGATGGAAGTGAAGTTTGACAGTGCCACTCATGTGCTATTGCTTCCTGTCTAGTGGACTATTGTACAGTACCCTGATGCTTGTGTTCTATGTCTCCCTCCACACAGTGGCGAGTGAAGAAGAGGGCGGCGACGGCGCTGTGGAGCAAAGCGGCGGGGATGCCTCCACCTGCCGGCGACGCAGGTCCCAGTCACCCTCCCAGGAATTACCATCATCCGGGAGCGAGGGGACTGGTGCCGTGTCTGCCACTATGGCTGCAGCAGAAGGGGTGAGCCCCCACAGGGGCTTGCAATGGCGCAAGACGGTGTGGAGCCATCCAGGTCGGTGGTGTGCAAAGAGGAGGAGGAGGCTGCTACTGAGCCGCACATGGGGCCTAGTGGGGGTGGTACCACTGGTGCAAGTGGTGCAGTCCAGGGGCAGGAGGGAGCACAGGTTGCTGTGGAGGGGCCTGTGTATGTCACTGTCCCTGACACTGTGACTGCACCACCATGCACCAGCAGGGATGCCCCATCCCAGGCCCGTCCGCAGGTTGGGGGGAGGTCCACGTCATCTGGCACTCTTCTACCTGCGGACGAGAGGACCCGTGACCATATCGAGACCATCCTGATTGGTGTCGTGTTGCACACTCGTGGCATTTGTGATGATGTGCATGCTTCCTGGGGGGACCAGGCACGTCATCACGAAGAACTGCGTGCCAACGTGGCCCAGCTGGCAGGGTCCATGGTCGGGGGTTTCCTACATGTGTCGGGCACTGTGGCAGCCCTCTCCTCCTCTGTGCAGACTATGCACCAGTCGTTCTCCATGCCGTCTTCCAGCCCAGATGCCACCAGGGCCCCCTGTGGACCTGCCCCGACCAACGCAGCCAGCTCAGTAGAGATCCCATCCCTGCCACAGTCAGGAGTCGGAGGTCCAGCAGGGGTGGACACCCCAGCAACTGGACCCCAGCAGATGGAGGATGTGCTGGTGTCGGGGGGAAATTCCACCGGGGTCGGCCGGGCCGTCCGTAGACCTCCGGGCAGGGAGGCCCCAACTCCTCCCGTATATCCCAAAAGAGATAGAATATGAGACACACGCAAGAAGCAAGGTGACTCTGCTGTTTATTAGACAAAATGGCAGGGATGGGTCAAGGATTGTACGCGTCCGTCCTGACACACACACAATCGTGGGGCTCGCAGGCCCTTTTTACCTTAGTATGACGCGCTACTTGCGTCATCTTACAAAGTTTAGCAAAAAACCTATTTCCACTCTGGATTGGTTACTCGAGTGGTAGGGTTAGTATAGCATACATATAGAGAACGGTATTTGTGGTTGAGGGTTAGTCAGGTGATATACTTGGGCTGTCCCTTCAATTTGATACATGAAAATTGTTACATGAAGACCTCTGAGGATTGGTCAAAGTTAATGGCGTCAATGATAAGAGCCCCATGTTCTGATTGGTCCACTTGCGAGCCTCCCAGTCTGGGACTATCGCTGTTCCCAGCTCGCGGTGCACCTGTCATTTGCAACAATGTTTTTACTATGGGTAGGTGTAAACAATGTGAGGATTTATTCATATGTTGGGAGGTCGACTACTCCCACTGCTGCAGATGTCCAGTGAGTCTTTTAATTGTATCTGCCTGTGTCTTGAAACGTGGGATTCAGGCGTCTCCTTCCTCCTGGGCTTGGCATCCTGTCATGTTTGGCTTTGTCACGTGAGGTGAGACCGTGTTTGAGGCCGAATTCAGCACAATTATTATTGTTTTTCCCACTGCGTGCCTGGTTTATCTTGCAGGTGCGACCTTGGCGTTGGCTTGCAGCGTGCGAGATTGCAACATCGTGCTCTTGGCGGTGTGCTTTCGCCGGGCTCATTCTGCAGGATCAGCAACCAGGCTCTCGCTCATTCAATGTTCATGGAAACTTTTGCTTGCGGCCTACTTGGGCCTGGTGCATAGGTGGAACCGTTTGATGCAGAGCTCTTTAGGTTACTGTATCATATTGCTCTATCCTCAGTATCGTGTCTCCGTTATATTCTTTATTATGGTACATGGTTCTTAGAAGAAGCGTGAGCAAGCCTTTTTAGATAAGTTCATTATGCGTCTTGCGTTTCTGCATTTTGAGAGCCTATGTGGAAAATAATAAAGATGCACGTCTGTGGGTATGTCTGTCGCCTATGTCATAGCACTGAGTATGTTCTTCGTGTGGATTGCAGTGGGAGTGTCCGGTGTGAATGTGTGCAAAGGTGTGCTGACCGTTGGCTAGGTCGTCATGGCATCTCTAACGACGTGTAGGTTTAGTCGAGTTGATCCATGCCGCAGGTGTCGGCATGGGCAGGGCGGGCTGCTGGGCAGGTAGGTGGGCACATCCGTATGTTCCTGTACCAGGCTATTTGGTCGTCTGGTAGATAGGCAAACTCCTCTCGTGGCGGGTGCCTAGGCCGTGATCCTCTAGGCCAAGCGCGAGAGGGGAAGGGCGGGAGCTTGTTCTTCCATTCTCCCACTTCAGTCCCCCCTCTGGTCGACTTGTCGACCACAAACATATCCTTTTCTTTATCTCCTCTTACTCTCCATATTTTAGTTATTCCTCCCAAATGTCCATAGTGGTTAACATGGTCTTCAAATGACCAATACATATATTCACAGGTTCCTCCAGGAGTGCAGTATACCCATTTCCCTATGTAGCTCCTTGGGTTTCTTGGGTTTTCGAGCTTCACAGATGGTGGGTCCAGGTGGTTGGTGATGATCTGGTTGCGCAACTTCTCTCTCTCTTTTATGATTGTGCCTGTGTGTTGGCCGTCATCTGTTGGCATCAAGAGGTGCATACCAACCATTTCGATCATCTTGTCTGTGGTACGTGCCTTCCGGGCCTTCCAAAATCTTATTATGATCAGTGTAGCTCCGGCCAAAATAGTACATCCAACTATAATTTTCAGTCCATCTGACAGCCAAGATGGCATCCATGACCATAATATTGAAAACCAGCTCTCATCCTTTTTCACACCTTTACTTTCATCCGTCATTTTTGAGTGCATCTGGGCCAATTGTAAAACTGCTTCTGTCAGTGTACCATTGTCAGCATCGTTGGCAGGGATGAATGTGCAGCATGATTGTCCTATCTTAGCACAAACTCCTCCTTCCATTGCTGTGAGGAGGTCCAGTACATATCTGTTCTGAAGTGCTACCATCCTCACAGCTCGCAGTTCCTCTTTTATTGCGTTGAATCCATTTACCGTAGAATTAATAGTCATCATTAGTTCCCATCGAGTTATCTGGAGCCATTTTGCATTTGCGTAAGCCTGTAGTCCTGGATGTATTATTGAGGAGAAGAACATTGCTGCTCTGCTGAATAGTCTGTGCTCTGGTGGAATTGAAGTGAGTGCTGTTTCCGACCTTCTCCATAAGTAGTTTCCTGTCAGAGGTTCTCCTTGTCTTTTCTTTCTATTCAGGACAGTATTATTGCCGTCGGTTTTGCTCTCTGGCTCCTTCTGAGGTTGTACAGATCTCTTCTTCCTTTTGTTCCCTTCATACATTTTGGGGAAGTTCGCCATATTGACATGTTTCTGGTGTACCACTAGTGATGGTACATTAACGTGCACTATTGTGCATATACCATTCCACAGAGGGGGCAGTGTGTGGTATGCTTTTTCTCCACAGACCCAGTAATGGTCCATTACTACTGCTGTTCCTGCTCCCCCCTCAGGTAGCTCCATCACGCTTTCACAGTTGGTGTTGTATCCTACGTCCACCTCCCCTTTATGTTGGTAGCATACCTTAGGCGCAGTTAGCGGCAGTATTGTTATTGGGTCTTCATCCTTCTCCATCCACGTGAGCATGGGTACGTACTTGACCCAAGTCATCCAACATCTGTGGTTGTGTCCATCAATAGTTGAAATATTTTCTCTTGTTACCATGTTGCTACCAACCACTCCTATGTCCCATTTGTTGTTCATGTACACCTTCCCTGTTATTATCACCAGTGGTCTTTCCCAACATCCGTTCTTACCAGGGACTTCAGTGGCGTACCAATCACATGGTAGGTACTGTAGTGTTACTTTCTTTGTTTCTCCTTTTTCAGGACCACTTGTTATGTATCTGAATCCTTCAGCATGTAAACTGCTCTTTTGGTAACTCAAATAAGTCTTGAGGAAGTTGTTTTCATATGGATATGTATCTCGTGTTTTCCACACCAATTGCACCACTGTCCCTTGAAATCTTCCTTTCGTCTGGAACAGTGCCAGGTATGTTATACATCAACAAATGTTCGAGAAGCGCTCATGGCGTATGTTATTAATGAGCAAACGTAGCAGCTGTCTTCTGTTGTCTGCTTACCTATGTGGGTCATGTGTTGGTACCATATGTTGTTTGAGATGTGTGCTGAATCTTTTATGTAATCATCAATACCTTTATTATCTGAGTATGTGCTGCGTTTAACTCTATTTTCCTTGTGTGGGATTTTACTAGTACCACCTGACGTAACACCTGTTGCAGCTGGGTGTGGGGGTGTATTAGGTTTGGGTACAGCAATAATATTGATAGCATAGCTGTACTGCCATACAGAGGCAGCCAAAAATCCGGTGGTCATTAAAATCCCCATCAATTTTATTACAAATCCTAATTTCACCGGCATTTTGCTCTTACCTTGCTGCAGTCCGGCAGCGTATTCTTGCAATGTTACAGTTGCCCGCCTGAAAATTCTTAATATGCTCGTTATTAAGGTTAGTTATTGTTATTAAGCTCTCCCTATCAAGTAGTCATTCAGTGCCCAGGCGAAGAGCTGTTCCCACGCCAATCTAAGCGATCTATCTTTTAGGGCAGGCAAGCATGGTTGGAGGTGGGGCATTGAATGTTCTATGGCCAAGAGGAATGCTGTGTAGTAGACACATACCCTCCTTCTTTTCAGGTACGTTGGCCTTTTTATTTCATATACAAATTGGTGTGACAATTCTTCCAGGTAATTATCGTCTGAGGGTACCATCTACTCCTGGGCAGTGAATTGGTTAGTTATCTACTTTCTTAATAGTACAATAATACGCTGTACCTGCATGTGCGAGAGAAAAGAAAGAGAACATTCAGGTGTTTACATGTGTATATTTGCAAGACAATGTCCTTCAGTTCAGTTATTACTACAATAGGTAGGGGGTCAATGGGCAGACGGTTTGGGCTTAACTGGCGGAAGTCTCTTTACTCTTTAATCGTGTAACCATGGGGTGGGCGATATGGGGATCCCCCCTTTCTTTTCTAGTAGTTGTCTCTGGGGAATCTGAGGGGTGGCAGGGTATGGGGACACTTAGGCCGTTAGTTGTAGTAGAAGTCTCTTCCTCCGTTGGTGACGCTGTTGTTGTTCTTCCAGTGGCCCTGTCGGTGGCGCTGGGGCGGGTCTGGAGTTTGTAGATCTTTGTAGGTGTAGGTGGTTCCAAGCACGTTTGTCCTGCAGCTTTACTGCTCTCGTTGATACCTCCTCTACCAGATGGGGGCCAGTGAAGCGTGGGCTGTTCCACTTTCTGTTGAAATTGCGAAGTAGTACGTGGTCACCTTTAGCAACTTTGCACAGTCTTTCCTTTTCCAATTCTTTATCCGCGTCTTTTTGTTGATCGCTGTTAGACCCGCCCCGTGTGCGCTCGAGCTGTTGAGACACAAACACTACACTAGTAATCAAAGAAGATACATATTGGTACATTTCATCACCAAGGACGTTTGCAGTACTCTCGTGATCGGTAAATGCTCTTGATGTTGGCATTAGGGGAAGGCGCATTTGACGTCCGGTAACCACCTCGTGAGGGGTGAGGTGGTGGTCGGAACCTGGTCTATTCCTTAGCTCAAATAGGGCTAGTGGAAGGCAATACAACCAACTCTTCTTTGTTGTTTGCTGTATTTTTGCAATTGCCTCCTTTAATAGGCCATTCAGGCGTTCACATAGACCGTTGGCCTGTGGGTGGTATGCACATGCAAATTTATGCTTGATGTTCATTAAGGATGTGATGTGCTGGAACATTTCGTTTGCGAAATGTGGGCCATTATCTGACCGCAGTACCTCGCACACTCCCCATAGTCAATATGGAGATGTCAGAAGGGTCCCTCTGGCCGGCGTATAGTACCTCTTATCACCTTCAGAGTGTGACCGGCCGTAAACTGTTAACATGTGAGACAATTGCTGATAAAATTTGACACATGAGAATTTAACTCAGGGCAGAACCAGTCTTCCCTAATTCGTGCTGCAATTACTTCCTTGCCTGTGTGGGCTGGGTGGTGTAGTTGGCTCAGGGCGGTGTTCAATAGTGCCAGTGGTATTACAATCTTTCCAGTGTCACCCTGGCGCCATAGTGCGTCAGTTGGTGACATTGTGCATCCTCTTTTTAACCATAATTCTTTTTCTGCCATTGGTGCTGCCACTTGCAGCTCCATTATCTATATGGCTGGGAAGTGGGTGTACCCTTCTCTTATCAACATCTCCTTAGCCATTCCCCTCCCTCTCCCTCTCTCTGACTCTGGGGGGTTCCATATCTCACCAAAATATGCAGCATACTTCGCATGTGCATCTGCTGCTGCATTCCCTTTTGAAATGTAGTCTTCACCATTGGTGTGTGCGGTGCATTTGACCAAAGCTAATTCTTGGGGGTCATTTATTGCTTCAATTAGTTCAGCCAATAGGAGGGCATGTTGCAATGGAGTGCCATCAGCTCTCCTAAACCCTCTTCTTCTCGATTTCGACAGTCCTGAGTGGACAGTGGACGTAACATATGCGCTGTCGGAATATATGGTCACTCGTTTGTCAAAGCTTTCCTTCAACGACAAGATCAGTGCAATTAGTTCTGCTGCTTGAGCGGAATAATGCTGTGGTAGTTGTACACATTTCATTGCCACACACACCGGTACCTCTATCATTTTTACCACTGCTGCCCAAGTCCTCCTTATACCATCCCTTTGATCGATAGTTGATGACCCATCAATGAACAGGAGCTCACCTCCCTCTAGTGCGTTCTCTTCAATCTTTCTAGTACATGAGTACATTTCAGTGATTTGCGTACAATCGCGTGCATAATCTCCTTCCTCAAGTACTTCTGCTAGGAACCTTGCAGGGTTGACCGTGCTACATCTAACAATTGATAGTTCAGCTCTGGATAGGATGATCTCATAACCTGATGCCCTTTGCGTGGTTAGGGTGGACTTAGGTTTATTCAATATTGCAAATAGTGCATGTTCCACAAACAGTGTAGTCGGGCACCCCGTGGTGATTGCTGATGCTTTCTCTACCGCAAAAGCAGCTGTGGCGAGACCTTGTTCGCAAGGGAAATGACCTAACATCAAAGGGTCTAAGTGGCCGCTGTAAAATGCTACTGGTTTGTAGCCCATGCTTGTTTTTTGAGCCAACACTGCTTTCATTACTGCTGAGTCGCAATGTGAAAATATAAAGAATTGTCGCTCATAGTCTGGGGTTGCCAGTACTGGAGTAGTTGATATCGCATCTTTCAGTTCATCAAAAGCCTCTTTCATTTCCATTGTCCACCCCAACTTTTTCTCCCCTTTATTGGCTTCCTTTAATGCCTCAAGCAGGGGTCCTATGTATGAGCTATAATCAAATACCAATGCTCTACAGTAGTTGCACAGACCCAGGAACTGCTGCAGTTCCCTCACTGTTTGTGCCACTGGCGTTTTTGAAATGGCCTCTGCTCTTTGTGGTGCAATCTTTCTTCCATGTTGGGATATGAGCTGACCAATGTAAAGTACCTGTTCTTGACAGTACTGTAACTTTTCCATGTCTACCTTGTAAACTTTTTCAGCCAGTATTGTCAGCATCTTTAATGAGTCCTCTCTGCATGTTCTTTCGTTTGTACTGCAAATTATTATGTCGTCGACATACTGCAACACTGTGCTTTCCACTTCAATGTTACCCAAATCCATCTGTATTACTCTGTTGAATATTGAGGGTGATTCGCAGTACCCTTGTGGCAATCTGGTGTGTTTCCACTTTGTGTTTCTGTAAGTAAAGCTTGTCAAATCTTGTGAGTCTGGGTGCAATGGTATTGAGAAAAAAGCATTTTTAAGGTCGATCACTGTAAATCGTGATGCTCCTGCTGGAATGCCACACAATATTGTGGCCGGGTTTGCGGCTATAGGGTTTTCTGCTTCTACTATGTTGTTCAAGGGCCTGAGATCCTGTATGAAGCGCCAAGACCCCCCTCTAGCCTTGCGCACTGGGTATACAGTCGTGTTACATGGTGATTCTGAGGGGACCAATATGCCATTATTTATAAGGGCCCTTATGGTTTCATAGATGCCCTCATCTGCCTATTTTGATAGTGGGTACTGTTTCACTCTGGGGAGTATTGCACCTTTCTTCAATTTTATCCTTACTCCCCCTATACTTTTTATGCACCCCACGTCATAGGGGCTGGTAGTCCATAATGATGTGGGTACTTTTGTCATATCCTCCTCAAAGAAGGGAACTGGGGCGGATGTGTGTGCCTCAAGTGCCATTGCAATTTTCTGCGCCACTTGTTTGTACGCCACTTTTAGCCATATTTCCACACTCATCATGAACACCATTTCACCTTCCTCCTTTTCTTCTGAGAACAGCTCCTCATCTGACACCTGGGTGAGTCTACATCCTTCTGCTAGTGCTATCACTGCCCTCCATGCTCTTCCTTCTCTGTCTTGGGCATGTACCGCAATGTAATCAGCTGTTGCTATAATGATCTCAATGTCCACTGGAACCACCTTTCCTTCTGGTTCATTGACTGGTGTTTCTGGTCTGAACAAATAGGCGGCTGGCCTCCTCCAGATCTTTCCCTCTATCCCTGGCATCCATGCAAAAGCCATGTCTGTCCCGTACTGGAATAGTTCACCATCTACTGACTCAGCCCTAATCGCTGTCTGCCCGCAGTAGGCTTGCATAATCTGTCGTGCTGTGAGCATGTTAATTCCTGGAGTAGAGCAAATTATGCCGTCCTCCGTAAAGGAGATCGTCATATTCAACCTGTTCATGTTGTCTCTCCCCAGTATATTTCCTGGTGAGGCACTATAATATAAGAGTGGGATTGACATGTCATAATCCCCCATAGATAAGGGAATATTAGCAGTAAAGGGAACCAACCCTCTAGCGCCAGAGAATCCTTGGGTGTTCATGGCTTCGCCCGACATCTTAAATTTACCTTCCCTCATGCAAGACCGAGTCGCCCCAGTGTCAACAAGGAATGATAATTTTTTGTCACCTATCGTTACCTCTATGCGTGGTTCCTCCGCACTATTAGGTGTTACTGACAGGATGGGACACACCAAGGCTGTCTGTGGGCTGTCCTATTGAGGATACAACGATTGACCATTTCCTGTGTAAGGGTTGTGTCCCAGGAACGTCACCCTACCCAGTTGTGTTTGTTGTGCTTGGGGTTGTTGTGTTATTGCTACCTGTTGTTGTGGCAGTGAATATGTCTGTGGCTGTTGCTGTGTTATTAGTTGTTGCTGTTCATTTCCCTGTTGCAACGTCTGCTGTTGCTGTATGCCCTGCTGTTCCTGTGTGGGCCTTGGTTGTCCCTGTTCGCTCCATGGTGGTGTTCCTGGTCTTACTCTACACGTGCGTGACATGTGCCCTATTAATCCACAACTCCAACACAATGGTTGGAGTTGTGGATGCCATGGAAAGCTTCCTGTGTTGTCCTGGTATACTGGTTGTCTGGTGGGGTAGGAATATCTAAGTCCTCCCACCTGCTGTTGTGTGTTATATCCGTATCCTCTCCCTCTCATAATTCCTCCTCTTCCCCTGTTGTAATTATAATACCCAGCTCCTGGCATTGAGTATCCTCCTCCCATGTTGGTCGTGTATGGTTGGAGTGGCGGCACCTGTTGTGGTATAGTCTGTGAAGGTGGTATTTGGGAGGGATCTTGTGCAGCCACTACTTGTGTGGGGCTTTGGGTCATTGTTGTAGGTGTAGTTATTAGTGCCCCTTCCATTGTGCATTTAGTAAGTTTTTTCTGTACTAGTTTAGCCTCTTCCGTTTTCCTGTCCTCTTCCTTTTGTTTCATTTTTCCTTGCCATGTCCTGCAATGATGCACTATTGTCAGTTGTATTTCTGGCCATGCGTTTGCTTCCATTCCCACTACTTTCTTCAGTTGTTTCTGAACTCCTTCTGGGAGCCCTTGTACTAGTATATGATAAAATATTGCTGGTGTTTTGTCCCATTGTTCTCTAGTTTCCATGCGCCACTTCTCTTGGATTTCCTGGATATAATCAACAGGATCTTCGTTCTCACGCATCTTGCGTGAGGTAATTGCCCCTATGTCTGATGTGTCTGGGTACTGTACCCTCAGTGCCTGCCATACTGCATGTCTGCAGTTTGCGAATGGTGCCCCATCGTGCGATGTGTTTGCTGTTGTTACCCCAGGGAATCCCGCTCTCTTCCAAATGTCATCCGCTGCATCCCCTAATATCGATATTAGAAGGCCCTTTACATCTCCCACTGCCAGTTTCTGTCCTGCGGTGTGTTTTTCCATTTCATATATCCATTTACCAGCACCTCCACTTAATGATGGGAGCCTGCATTTTATATTTTCTTTGTCTGTATGCTTCCAAGGGACATACTGTGGTCTAACCCCTCCCCTCTCCAGAAGTGGCATTAAGTTGTGTCTCGTTTTATCCCTTGGGTTCCATAAAATCGAGTCCTCACACCCCTCCTCTTCTTCCCTCTCTCCTACATCGTCAATTTCATCCATATTTCCCCTACTCATAACTCTTTCTTCTCCATCTTTTCCCCTTCTTCCATCATTTCCTGTATTTAATGTGGGCGTGTGTATTCGTCCTTCCTGCCTGCGTCTAGGGAGGTCTCTAAGCCGACCTGCATAGGGTGTCAATTTGTTTGTGAAGGGCGCAAGTTTGATTGTACGTAATGAGCGTGAGGTGGTTGAGCATGTGGGGTGGGATGGGAGAGGGTGTGATGGTGACGGTGTGGCTTCATGTGTCTGTCTTACCGCTATCCCTTGCTCGTCCTCCTCACTTCTCTCCAATTCATCCTTTCTCCTACAGATCCATGGTGAGTCTGTATTGGTCCGGGTGGTGTATAGTTTATCTAGACTTTCCCTTTAACTGTTTCTTTCTTCCTTCTCCATTCCTTCTTCTTCCTCACTACAAAAGTCATTCACAAACGGCAGCCCCCACTCTGTCTTTTTCCCCTTGATTGTTACTGTTTTTAAGTCTATTAGGTCCGGTTCTCCCTTTTCTCCTTTACCAACTGTTCCCCTTTGCGCTGATGTTGTTGCTACTTCTGCGTCTCTATACACATACCCCCTTACTTCACTCTCCCTCCTCCTATCTTCTCTTTCCCCTTCATTCCCCTCCTCCATCTCTCTACCAATTTCCTCCCTTTTCCTTTTTAATTCCTCCATTACTTCGCTACTCATCTTTTCCAATATCCTTTCATCCTCTTTCTTCCTTTCCCATCTCACCCTCTCCCTTTCTAATATACTCTCTATCACCCACCCTTCTTCGTATTTCTTAGTCGTTTCTGATAGTAATCTCTTCTTCCACATTGCCATTTCTTTTTCTTTCTCTTCTTCTTCCCTTTTCCTCTCTCGTAGCAGTGCTCTTGATACCCTTTCTGCTGCTGCTTTTACCCTTTCAGCTTCTCTCCTTTGCTCCTCAGTTCTTTCCCTTATTTTTTCCAATTCGTTCTTACCTTCTTTCCTTCCCCTCGCTCTCTCTCTTTCCTCCCTCTCGAGCTGTTTGATCAGTTCATTCTGTTCATCCCTTAACTCTGCTAGTCGTTCCTCCAAAATCTCTTCCTTTTGTCGTAACAGCTCTTCCCCTCTCATTCCACTCTCCCTGGTATTATCCTCATCTATTTTCCTTACTACCTCCTTCTCTTCTCCTGTTAATGAACCTCGTAATTTTAATAGTATCTGCGCAGCTACCCACTCATCATGTCCTATTTCCACAGTTTGCTCTTCTCCAGTCCTCCCCTCCCCTGCTGGCATCTTCCTATGAGCCACATATGGTGGCGGGCTGTATGCTGGGTTCGAGTACCCCTCAGCCGCCCTTAACTGTCCTCTTTCTATTTCTCCTAATTCTCTTAAAGGGTACAACCCCCCTCCCTCTGTTTTCACTACCTTTGCTAGGGGTATACCGTTGCTCTGTTCCTTTTTTATTTCATTTTCTTTTGAGTTATTATTCTTTTCTCCTCCCTCTTGTCCGTTCCCCATGTTCTTTGGGTCTTCACTCCCCTTTTCCCCATTCTCTCCTTCCTCCTTAATCTCTTTTTCTTCCGGTATTTCCCCCACAGTGAACATTCCATTTGGTCCTGGTCGTGTCCCTTGGAACATCCTCCATAAATTAAACACCTCCACCTGGTTTGTCATCTTCTTCCCTTTGTATGTATTATGCAGATGGTTTAATAGTGAATGTTGGGTATATGGATCGAAGCTACCATTAGGCGGCCATGGTGTTATCATTTTGTTGTCCGTCCCCTGTGTCCATTCTATGCTATACTTGATCAGTTTCTCCCTATGGGGTGACGGTGTGGTAGATATGTGTTGTAGTAGGGTAGTGAGGGTGTTCCCCCACCCTCCCGATCCTGTCCCGTGTGACATAGTAGCGCTCCACTTATTATCCTTCCCCTATTTGGTAGCTATTATCTTGCTAACACTTACAATGCACAGCCTTATACCTTTACCTGGCCCCGTAAATTTGGGGACTTGCGATAGTCTGCTAAGGAAAATTATTAAAATATAGTATTTACAATTGTATATTCTCTTCTTTCTTTCTTCCTCTACACAACACCCTTATGGCCCCCTGCGGCCGAGGTGCACGTAGCCCCCTGCGGCTGCGTACCCCATGTGACGTTCTTATACAGTCGCATATTTTCATTTGCTCCTCCTCCTTCTTCTACACTCGCCGTGGCCGGCGTTCTCCGTGCGCAGCCACGTTCCCCGTTTCGCCTTTCCCCGATCAAATCATTACCTTTTATCTCCGTTTCCACTCCCTTACCACAGTTCTCTTCCCCACCACTCTCAGAAAGAAAGATGCCTTGTGTTCGGGATATCCTATGAAAGTCCTACTGGTGACGTCACCGATCTCTTCGAGCTACTGGTAAGTTCTTCATATATTGTTTAAGTACAAAATACACTTGTAATCTACCCCCCTTAACCTCACAGCTGTCTTCCTGTCACTCCTGGAACAAGGTAATCAATAATATAATCGGACTGCGCACACTGCGCCGCCTCGCGTGTGATACGCCCCTCGACAGGAGGGCTTAACCAGCCAATTATCTTCCGTATTGGGCAACTAACTAGCTACCGCCTACAGGGAAACGTCATCTACCTATCGAGTTTCTTGCTCGAACAATAGGGATCCTCATCTACTCATTGATCAATAAATGCCAAATCGTAGGAAACCACACACACACCCTTACACGTAGTCGCGACCTAGGCCAATCAGTGTCTACGAGCGGCCGCACGTGATGTTTTCGTGCTCCACCCCCCTCTCTCGCGCAACGTAGCCGACTGCACCCGCACTCGTTCGGCTACCATTCATTTCATTGCCAACACTAAATTGTCAAACCTTCGCCGCGCACCTGTGCAACACCTCCCACCTCCCGCTTTTAATTCCTCCCCCCTCCCTCACAATTTCATGTTGCTTGTTGTGCGTGGCATGCTCACCAAGTTCTCTTGATGCGGGGTCGCTCGACTGCGTGCACCCCTCCAAGCGGCTCGCCACCTCCCCTCGTCTGGACCACGTCTGGACACTCGCCAACCGCAGGCGGGATACTTCTCAACCGGCTCCCGAAGGCCAATATCCGGATTGCGCTGTCCGGTCTTCTCGCAGTTCCGCGATGCTCCTTTAGTCCTCAGAAGGGGGCAACGGCAGAGGGGGCCCCGCCGCTGGGCCTCCCCGCAACAGGAGTACCTGGAAAAAATAAAAATAAAAAAGCAGATCTTAAACAGATCTCAGCAGTGCCTCCAACTTGTCGGGGGGAAATTCCGCCGGGGTCGGCCGGGCCGTCCGTAGGCCTCCGGGCAGTGAGGCCCCAACTCCTCCCGTATATCCCAAAAGAGATAGAGTATGAGACACACGCAAGAAGCAAGGTGACTCTGCTGTTTATTAGACAAAACGGCAGGGATGGGTCAAGGATCGTACGCGTCCGTCCTGACACACACACAATCGTGGGGCTCGCAGGCCCTTTTTACCTTAGTATGACGCGCTACTTGCATCATCTTACAAAGTTTAGCAAAAAACCTATTTCCACTCTGGATTGGTTACTCGAGTGGTAGGGTTAGTATAGCATACATATAGAGAACGGTATTAGTGGTTGAGGGTTAGTCAGGTGATATACTTGGGCTGTCCCTTCAATTTGATACATGAAAATTGTTACATGAAGACCTCTGAGGATTGGTCAATGTTAATGGCGTCAATGATAAGAGCCCCATGTTGGGATTGGTCCACTCGCGAGCCTCCCAGTCTGGGACTATCGCTGTTCCCAGCTCGCGGTGCACCTGTCATTTGCAACAATGTTTTTACTATGGGTAGGTGTAAACAATGTGAGGATTTATTCATATGTTGGGAGGTCGACTACTCCCACTGCTGCAGATGTCCAGTGAGTCTTTTAATTGTATCTGCCTGTGTCTTGAAACGTGGGATTCAGGCGTCTCCTTCCTCCTGGGCTTGGCATCCTGTCAGGTTTGGCTTTGTCACGTGAGGTGAGACCGTGTTTGAGGCCGAATTCAGCACAATTAATATTGTTTTTCCCACTGTGTGCCTGGTTTATCTTGCAGGTGCGACCTTGGCGTTGGCTTGCAGCGTGCGAGATTGCAACATCGTGCCCTTGGCGGTGTGCTTTTGCCGGGCTCATTCTGCAGGATCAGCAACCGGGCTCTCGCTCATTCAATGTTCATGGAAACTTTTGCTTGCGGCCTACTTGGGCCTGGTGCATAGGTGGAACCGTTTGATGCAGAGCTCTTTAGGTTACTGTATCATATTGCTCTATCCTCAGTATCGTGTCTCCGTTATATTCTTTATTATGGTACATGGTTCTTAGAAGAAGCGTGAGCAAGCCTTTTTAGATAAGTTCATTATGCGTCTTGCGTTTCTGCATTTTGAGAGCCTATGTGGAAAACAATAAAGATGCACGTCCGTGGGTATGTCTGTCGCATATGTCATAGCACTGAGTATGTTCTTCGTGTGGATTGCTGTGGGAGTGTCCGGTGTGCATGTGTGCAAAGGTGTGCTGACCGTTGGCTAGGTCGTCATGGCATCTCTAACGACGTGTAGGTTTAGTCGAGTTGATCCATGCCGCAGGTGTCGGCATGGGCAGGGCGGGCTGCTGGGCAGGTAGGTGGGCACATCCGTATGTTCCTGTACCAGGGTATTTGGTCGTCTGGTAGATAGGCAAACTCCTCTTGTGGCGGGTGCCTAGGCCGTGATCCTCTAGGCCAAGCGCGAGAGGGGAAGGGCGGGAGCTTGTTCTTCCATTCTCCCACTTCACTGGCATCATCGGGCAGGGCACATGCACGACGGCGCCGGTGGATTCCATCAGGCCGGATGCCGTCGTGCTGGCAAAGGCAGTTGCGTCGGAGGCAGCGGCAGGCTCAGCATGGGAGGCATTATCGCTCAGGGTCATCAACATCAGAGGGGCAGGCATCGGCCTGAGGGCAGGAGGACCCTAGAATGGGATTGTCTTCCATGTGGTAGTGGTTGGGCCAGCGGATAGATGCAGAGCGGCGGCGGGCGGAGGAGGCATGGCTCACTATGGTCAGGGCAGAGAACTCCATGCGCAGGGCATTGAGGCAAGCAGAGTGCCTCAAGGCAACTCGCACGGAGTTGGAACAGGCCATGACTGCATCCCTGCGAGACCTCAAGGACAGGGAAGAGACCCGCCTCCGGGACATCGAAGTGGAGTTTGATGTTGCCCTGGCCCGGAATATCACTGAGTGTATTTAGTTCATTTCTTAAGTTTCCTTTGTTTTTCTTTTATTTTGGAATTAATGGAGATTGCTCCACTTCATGTATATAGGGCCTCATTACGACCCTGGCGGAGTGGGATACCGCCAGCGGTAATCGCGGCGGACCCGTCCGCCCTACTACGAGTTCCCTTAGCGCCATGGAGGTTTTCTCCGCCTGGTTTTACCGGGCGGAGAAAACCATGGCGCTAAGGGACCTCGTTGTTAATTACGCCGCCGTACTTTACGGCGGCGTAATTAACTCCTTCCCCACTCCCATTATACCCTATGGGGCAAGAATGGGAATGGGGAAGGGTAAAATGGGGATTGGGGATTTACCGCTCCGCCAAGGTCGGCATGGGGTAGTAAATCCGCCAACCCCCGTGGCGCTATCGGCGGCTTTCCGCCATGCTCCGCGGTGCATTTTGCACCGCGAATTCCGCCAGGGTCGTAATGAGGGCCATAGTGTTTTATTCATAGGACTTTTTTGTAGGTTTCCTTTTGTTTGTGGATCATGGACCATTTGGACTTCCATTGTATATAGTTGCAGACGTGTACATACTTTCTTTTTCTATATGCCCATGGATCAATGTTTTTTTAAAATTTGGATTATGATTTTATTATGGACATTGGCAATTGACCACTTTTTTATTGTACATGATTTTTCTTTTTTTACTTCATTGAATTTACAATTTTTTTCTTTCGAAATCTGTGATTGTACATTGATTTTCATTTTACAATTCCTCCAAGTCAGTTCATTATGTTTTTAATATATGTTTTCTAACTTATAAATTGGTGTTGTGTTCTGTCATTGGTTTTGTGCATGTCTCATTGAACATTTCCTCAGTCATGTGTTGCCACTGTGTGGCTCAGTTTTGCATTCCTGCATGGACACATGGTAGTTGATTTAGACTATCATGGCATGGCTAATTTGGGAGTGGGTTCTGTGGATGGTTGCATGCTTGGACTGGGGGGCAAGGGTGATTAGGGTTGGCTTTTAGGACATGGCTCTGTTTTGTTAGGACATGTTGTTTGTTGGGGCATGAGTCGGGGCCTGCTGGCAGGTGCCCATCAATGGTGGGTGGGTGGGGGTGCAGGGGGACATGAGTCGGGGCCTGCTGGTAGGTGCCCGTCAATGGTGGGTGGGTGGGGGTGCAGGGGGACATGAGTCAGTGCCTGCTGGCAGGTGCCTGTCAATGGTGGGTGGGTGGGGGTGCATGGGGACATGAGTTCCGGCTTCCTGGCAGGTGGCCATCAATGGTGGGTGGGACATGTGTTGGGGCTCACAAGTGCATGGTGTCATGTGGGCTGCCTGCGGGGCATGCCCAGGGTGGATGGGCTGCCTGCAGGGCAAGCCCACGGTGGATGGGCTGCCTGCAGGGCATGGCCAGGGGTGTAGGGTAGTTCCCTGTGTTGTGGGCTGCCTGCAGGGCCTGGGGAGGGGGCACATCCGGGAGGACCCACACTGCCAAATCGTGTGTAATACTGCAAGCGCACCCCCGGAATACACGTACCCCTCTCGCGCTAGCAAAATTGCGTGTAAAACTCCCTGCGCACCCCTCAGAATACACATACCCCTCTTGCGCTAGCGGAATCGCGTGTAAAACATCCTGCGCACACCCGAAATACATGTACCCTGCTCGCACAAGCCCTATCGCGTGTGGAACTTCCCGTGCACCCCTGAAATACACATACCCCTCTTCCACAAGGCCTATTGCGTGTGAAACTTCCCGCGTACCCCCAAAATACACATACCCCACTCGCACAAGGCCTAATGCGTGTGAAACTTCCCGCGCACCCCCAAAATACACATTCCCTGCTCTCGCCTGGAGTATCGCCTGTGAAACTTCACACGCACCCCCAAAATACACGTACCCCACTCGCATAAAGCCTATCACATGTGAAACTTCCACGCACCCCCGAAATACACATACCCCACTCGCACAAGCCCTATCGCATGTGAAACTCCCTGCGTATCCCCCAAATACACGTACCCCACTCGCACAAGCCCTATCGCGTGTGAAACTTCCTGTGCACCCCTGAAATACACGTACTCCGCTCTCGCCTGGCTGGAGTATCGCATGTGAAACTTCTCGCGCACCCCTAAGATACATGTACCCCACTCGCATAAGGCCTATCGCGTGTGAAACTTCCCAGGCACCCCTGAAATTCACGTACCCTGCTCGCACAAGCCCTATCACATGTGAAACTTCCTGCGCACCCCCAAAATACGCATACCCCGCTCGCACAAGGCCTATCGCGTGTGAAACTTCCCGCGCACCCCCGAAATACACGTACCCCTCTCACACAAGCCCTATCGCGTGTGAAACTTCCAGCGCAACCCCGAAATACACGTAGCCTGCTCTCGACCAAGGCCTATCACGTGTGAAACTCCCTGCGCACCCTGAAATACATGCAGGCACCCCATCCACCATGGCCAGGCCTCACAGGCAGCCCACTTACCCTCCCCATGCTCCACAGGCAGCCCATCCACTGTGGGCATGCCCCGTAGGCAGCCCACGCCACAGGGGGGTGCTTTTTCAATGCTATTTACCTGGCGCAAGCGGGGTACGCGTATTCCGAGGGGTACACCAGTACATTTTCACGCTTTTGGGTGCCGTGAGCGGAGTGCGCTTAGTATTTTCACGCAGTTACAGTGTACCTGCCCTGTAAGCTGGTGCAGGGTTAGCATGGCCCTTTGCACAGCATTGGGGATTTCAATGCCTTTTCTTTGCGCAAGAAGCGTTCTTGGGGGCGTAACTGGCATTGTGGGATATTCTCTGCACCAGTGCTCAACATGGCTTGGGAATACCATGAATACGCGGTGCGCCAGAATGCTGTTTAGCGCACACGGCTGGCGCACGCTGGCGCACGCTCCCTCTCTGTGCTGCTTGCGTGCGCTGCCTCTGCGGTGAAATCTATGAATTACCCCCTTTCTGTTTTGTTTTACATTTTGAAAGAGGAGGCAAAGTTTCTGTACTCGAAACTTGTTTTGTTTCGCTTAATGATTGTATTAGCTTTTTTGTTTGAACTTTTTGTACCAATTCTGCTAGAGGTAGATGCTTATTTTGGAGAGTTTTAGTTTGATTTTGTTTACTTTTCCGTTGCTTTCTACAGAGTTGCTTTTTGGTAGTCATTCTTTGGGATCTGTTGGAGAAAAAAAGAAAGTGTGGTTTGGGATCTTGTGCAGTGTATGTGTGCTTTATGCATGAATGTCTGAGTTTGATGGTAAGGATGTATGTAGAGGTGTGTGATTGTGAAATGGGCTGCTTCATCAGATTGGGAAGAGTATTCTTGTATGTGTGTGTTACTATACTGGTGTTCAGATTACAATGAGTATGGAGCTGGTGAGGGGAAGCACTAATACTGAATCTAATGTTGCAGGGTTAGTACAATTGTTTGTTCTAGAATACTAGAATTCTACAGTGTTTGAGTAACAGTTTTAACATTATGTTAGTATTGCACTTACTTTTTTGGATGGAAAGAGTTGGTTTCTTATGAGTTCTCCTTCATACTTGAAACGCTGCTGCTTTTCATGGGAATGGTCTTCACTGCAATTGTGAAAGAAAGAAGTTAGTAAATATGTGTGTTAATAGCACTGTTTTTAATGTAGACATGGATTTCTGTGTTTTTGCAGTAGTAGTACTGTCTGATAAATGTGCATAGCATGTACATGCACTTTCCTTTGCCTACGTGCATTCTGTATATTTCATTTAGAACCTGTTAGTTGAATAAGCTTTAGAAATGAGTGCAATAGTAAGCGCACAGAGCACAGGCAGTGTTATTGGATGTTAGGAGATAGATGATTATCAAACAGCATCAAAGTTATAATGCATCTAAAAATGTTGGCACCCCCCTTATTTTTCCACCCCTAGACAAAATCACACCAAACTTTGCAAACACGTTCAAACTTGTGTCTAAAAACGTTTCAGAAACTTGCATGCAGATTTGTCAAATGGCAACAAATGTATAAGACGTTCACACATTTTGGTATCCCCCCTCTAATTTTGCCCTCTTTTGATGAAATGGCACCAAACTGTCAAAAACCATTAAAAGCAGGGTCTAAAATTGGATTTAAAATGTTCATTCATGTTTATTGATTAGCACCAAAGTTATAAAAACTGCTCTTCACCAACCCTATCATGCATAAATATGCATGAATGTCTTCCAACATTTGTCAAATTCGTGAACATCTCAGAAGAAAAACCCCTGATTCTTATCTTTTTCTGGAGAATAGCCTTTCCCATCCTCATCCTCCCCAGAGATGTTTTCATTAGTTTGACAAGTGTAATGTTGTTTTTTTTTCAATTTGTTTTTACAGTGAAGTCCTCATGTTTTAAATTGACCAATCAGCTGGCGCGTATGATGCCCGTGAACGTTACGCAGCCCAAGATGGTGCAGAGGAGCCAGCGAACACCAAACCAGGAAGACACATGTTTGACTTACATTGTGGGCATTTAAAAAAAAAAAACTATTGGACAGATTAATACCGAATTTGCAAAAGAACCCTTTTGGGACCATGTCACTCACATAAATGCCTACATGGATATCCATTGGTTTGCCTTTTCGGAAGGCACATTGAGGACTGATATACACCTAGCATCTTTATGTGTTAGTAACTATAAAAGCAGTCTTCCCACATATACATGCTAGCTGTACAATATGTCAAAATGTGCAACCTTGTACATGATATCAACAGTCCTAAGAGTACAGCTCTTAACCTACTAAAATTTACCGAAGAACAGTTTGCTGACAGGAACATGTCACAGATGGTAACAAGAATGACTCCAAGCCTCAGAGACCGCTTAAGGGAGTTCATTTTTATTTTTATTTTATTTTTATGCCCTTTGACCGTCCCTCTGTCTCCCATCTTAAAAACCCCTTCTGCTAACAAGGCACCCTTAACTCCTGGTTAGTAAATAATGCATATTTGTCCCTACTGTGTAAGATATATCTCACACTGGAAAGGAGAACCTTAAGGCGGGATACCTCTTCTTACTAAACTCCCTGAGTGACTTCCAAAAACTGTCCCACACACCATTCATTTGTTATTGTTTTAAATGGGATCCAAGTGTGCATTGCTGACACCCTGCTTGAATCAGTCTTTCTTTTACCACTTTCTCCTCTCCCTCCGTTTACCTCTGTCTACACATGTTCTTTCCATCTGCCACTACATTCTTCCCTTTTCTCTTTTGTACCTATGAGATCTCTCATACCTTCCAGGCCAAACCTCCACCCTTCTTATGTAACTTCTCCCACCTGTAAATTACTGCTTCCTCCTCCATGCTACTCCTACCTTCTGCACAATCTGACACTCCCTTTACTCGACCACTGCCATCTCTTCAATACATTTCCATTGTTGAAACTAATACTCCAATACTCCCTTTTCCACACTACTGCTGCAACTCTGTCAACTCCTGACTCATACACACTCCTTGCAATAAGTCACAAATACTACACATTCGATTCTTACGCTGCCTCACCTTAACGTAATCCATATATAAAATGGGGGAAAAAAATGAATGGCAGATTTGTTTGAATTGTGGCTGCACGTAACGGAGGGATGCTGGAGGGTTGCTTTCACACAGTTGGGGGTATGTTACAGCTCTCTCACTGCAGGTGGCATGTAGTGCTGGAGAGCTTTTCCACTGCCAGGTGTCACTCTGTCATCAGCCCAGTCTTGAGGATTGTCTCTAGAGAAAATAGAAAAACACTGGTGAGCATTTTGGTTTGGAGGCATGGTGTGAGACACAGGTGTACTGCTCGAATACATGCTGGCGTGGTGGGGTAGGTATTGGGGCCATCCTCGTCAAGTGTAGGACTTGCTCTGGATGGCTTCCTGATAATCCTCTTGCCCACAGCTGATAGAGTTTCACATCATTTCTGAAGAGGCCAAGGTACTGGCCTTGTCATACACCACCATGCTTTTTCCTCCTCCCCCTGTATACTAGCAGACCTGGGAAAAGACTCTCTTAACTCCTCAACTTCCCTGAGACATTGCTCAAAGAGCAGGACATCTGTGCCGAGTTGTTTTCCTCTGGTAAACTGGGTAGAACAATCATCCGCATGGCGATCTATTGTTGTAACTGCCAAAGAAAGAGGGCTGTTTGGCAGAATAGATATTTTTCCCCATGGACAAATGTTATCTGTGTCAGTTTCCAGATTTAGATCTTCTGGCATGATTATATCATCCTAGTCAGCAAATTTTTGCTTACTGAGTCCAGGGGTGCTTTTTCAGAGACCTTGAATTCTGAGAAGATCGGATTTAGAGGGAACGAGTGGAAGATATGTACTTCACTCCTAATGACAACAAATACAGTGATAAAGGATTTAGGGCCTCATTCCAAGGTGGGCGGTAAGGGATACCTGGCACCGGTAAGGAGACCCAATTCCGAAGTCCCTTAGCGGGAACCGTAAAGGACGTGTTGTCTGACCAGACATCCTTTATGGGTCCGGCTAAGGGACCAGGGTGCTAATAATGGGCCTGCTATTCGCGGGCCCGTTATTAGTGACTTCCCCATTCCCATTGAGCCTTATGGGGAATGGAATGGTTTGGAATGGTTTGGTGAATGGGGACTTACCGGGTCCTCCAGGGTCGGAATGACCCGATAAGTCCCCATTGAACCAGACTGGTGCCGGACCCGGCAATGGAGGCAGCCATGGCGCAAATTGCAGAATGAGGCCCTTAGTCACCAACCCAGGACTGGTGAAACAGAGAATATATGATCTAGGTGTTGGCGGTTGGATCCATTCAAAAACTGCAGAAGCATACATGTAGATGTTGTAACAGCAATTTGGAAGCCCTGCAGCACCTAGCACAAGTATGCCCAGCGTTAAGGGACACAAGGTGGCAATTGCTGGGGAAATTCTTCAATGAAAAGGTCTCTGACCATAGGAGACTGGTGGGCCTTGATAACGCAGGGGAACAAGATCTCCTTGACACTGATGCTGCTGGCCTTTTTGAAAATTGTAATTGCAAAGATTGAGGAGTCTTCGAGAGTAGAAGCCCTCAGTGGAACTTTGGAGGAAATCTCTTGGGCCCGAGTCGCCGAAGATAGTAAGGTGGGGTAATCAGGTTGATGATAGGTGTTGAAAAAAGCTACTCCTATTTTGTTGGGTCAAATTTTAAGATGCCTGTTGCATCTTGTCAATTTTTGTTTATTTGATCTTATTACTGCTGAATGTGTTGAACGGTTTTATAGGTTGGTAACTACACAATATTAATTGTTTTGATCTGATATCAATGTAGCTAAAAGTTTTAAATATTAAACCAGAAGCTTAATTAAAAAAAAGAAGAAAAGAAAAAGAAGATGGGATTTAGGTTTGTTTCTCAGGTACTACACAGTGCCCAGGCTCCTGGTTCAGGTCTCTCCTCTTCCTCAGGGAACAGATCTGTGAGGTATTATTGTTCTACTGTTCTCTCTGCCAATTCTGTTTGTTTCCGCCTCCAGAGGAAAGTTTGGACCTGGGTGGAGAAGTCCAATTTCCAAAGGTTCTCCTTTTCATTTGTCTGTAGAAAACTGAACAAGTTTCCCAGCTTCCCACTGCCATAAGATCTTATGACCTTCAGGGTAGGGTGAAGGTCTGGGTTTCCATACATCTGTTGTAGTATGTGTCTTGGCTTGCTCTCCGGGTGAGTTGGGATTTGGATCTTCTAAAGTTTAGGATCTTGTCCATTCCTTGTCCCAACAGCTTTTGTCATTAAATCCTCTTTGGTTCCCCACACACTACCTGGTGGGCATCAACATTTATATTCTCCTCGAAAATGGTTTCATGGAGTTTACAGATAACCTTCTGTAGATATGGGGGAAGGATGTCTTTAAACTGCTCCAATACCAACATGTCCCTCACCACTTCACAGATCTTATCTGACAGCCATTTGTAGAGTGGATCTCTTACTCAATAGGATAGCTAACGTGGAGGTTTACCATTATGTAGACATAGGTGATGAGGTGACAGCAATAATGCTCCTGATCTTACCGTAATTGCAAGAAAATGCCTCTCTGCAAATCCTCATATCTGGTTGTACAGTCTGGATTTAAGGCTTGAAAGGCGTGTTGGGATTTTCCCAGTCAACAAAGCGGCAATAATCGGGGTACAGCGATCATAGTGACACTACGCTGTTTCTGCCACCAACTCAAAAATGATGAGAAAAGCAGAGGGATATTCTCTAGAGCCAAGCTTCTGTAGGCTCATCTGAGGTATTGCTGGTTGTTTTTTTCTCCTGGCAATCACGCCTTGTAGAGCTGTCAATGTTTCTTGTTGTTGATCACTGACGATGAGCTTTCCATTCGCTAGGGCATTTAGAAGGTCTTCCATTGGTGATGAGGAAGGACTGATGTCAAGAAGAATAGCGCCCCTTTGTTTACTGGGGACCCACTGGTAGAGTGCATTGTTTCTCCCCGGAATTTCCAATCTGCTCCCACTAGTTTGAGTTTGTGTTAAATGACAGGTATTTTTTTGGGCCTCTCATGTTTGGTCCAAGAGGCTCTTCTTTGGCTCCATGGACAGGGTGATATTTTCTTTTACCTGTTTAACTGGTGTTGAATGGCTTTCTGAATCAGTCAACTCCTAGGGGCCTTAGGATTTTGGTGCTGGATCAAGACTTAAGAATTGCAATTTGACACTCCTATCCCACAGAATTCTCAGTCCCACAGCGTGGTACTGTTTCTGAGTTCTCATCTTTTTTTGCTTGGTGTTGGGTAACCTTTGTTGACTGCGACTTTTGACACTAGGTGAATGTCCCGCTCTCTCTCATCTCAGAAACCACCTCCTCCCTACTCAGATATGCCTGACCCCTTTTATCTAAGATGTAACTCCCACTGGAAATGAAGAACTACAAACAGAGTTCTTCATCTAATTAAGCTCACACAGTGCTTCCTAAAACAATCCTTACTATATCCAGCTGTTTGTGCAAATGGGGTATAGAGTTGTGTGTTGCACACACTATGCTCGATTCAGTCCTTCTTCTACATCCCTCACGTTCTCCTCTTCCTCTCTTTACTTCTCTCTACTCTCCTTCTCCAAGTCCACCCACCTCTTATCTCTTACATCTTCTCTTCTGTCCCTACCATGTCTCTCATACCTTCTAGGCCTTGCATCCACCATTTGATTTTACTCCTCCCTCCTCTACACTACTACTGACTACTCCATTCTAATCGTCCCTCCTCCTCCTCCTCCTCCTCAGTCCTACCCCCACCTCAACACTACTACACCCTCCCCCACAGTATGACTCTCTCCTTCACACTATGTCTACAATTCCACAAGCATACTCAGAATGCAGTACCACTTACACACACTTACCAATACCTCATCTTCTCATGAAACCACCTCCACACTTTGCTGCTCCTTCCTTCCTCCTGCAGGTTGCTTGGTCCGCCATTTCCCTCTCCTCTGAAATCACCTGAAACACATACAACTCACTGTGTCTTGCAGCTGCAAATGAATTACTTGCTATGGTCAATCTGATATGTCTTCCCTACCTCCGAGGTGTTACAAACACCAACGCCTTTAAACAGTGCATTACGCCCCACCCCCTTTCTCTGCACGGGTTCGCCATGAAGCAGTGATTGCGGCTTTTCAAAAAGATTGTCCAAGCTAAAGTTAGGGTGGCCTGCTCTTGGTTCCCCTGTGTGGTGTTGTGTGGGGGTTGGTGCCCTGTTGTTTAATTCCAGGTGTCCTAGGGTGTTGACCCCTGGCTGTCAGTGTTTTCAGCCAGTGCTGGGAAACATAGTGCAGCTCCTCCTGCAGCCATATAGGGTTTTTATTGCTGGGGCCCTCTCTCTCTGATGAATTTCCGGAGGTGAGGTGAGGTGAGAGATCATCATGGATGGTTGTTTGAATGCAGTTGAGCCCTGATCTTTGCTCTCTCACTACAGATGCAATGGTGTGCTTGAGGGCTCCTTTCTCATTGCTACTTGTTGGGCTGCTTTTGATGGTTGCCTCTAGAGGAAATAGAAAAACACTGGTCAGCAGTGTGGTTTAAAGGCATGGGTAGGACATGTTCTGGATTTCTCCCTGGCAACCCTGGCACCCACAGCTGAGGAGGGTCCCCCACACATCTTGGCAAGGACAGGGTAGTGGCCTGTTACATACAGCAAACATTTTCCTCACACAGACAGACAATATCTAAGTTGTCAACAAAATCGATCTTGAAAGTGCAGTACATATATGGGCATGTTTTAAATAAATGTTAATATGTAAAAAATGTGGATTTATGATGAGATTAAGTTTCCTTCACACAGAATTGGTTTCCAAAAAGTAGTTTAAACTCCAATCAAGCAGTGTGTTTTAAGTGTATCCACTGAAAGGTGTTATACTATTCATAATGAAAAAGGTTAACATGGTATTGGACTTCTAGGGGTTCACAATGTGGTCACTTTGATTCTTGGACAAATGACCTAAATGAATCCAGGGTGAAAACAACCAATCAGATATCAAAGCTGTGAGAAACACAGTGAATATCTCTTTGTTTAAGATGCATCATTGATATGTGCATATCTGATCAGATTGTCATTAACGTTTTGTTTCACTAGTAGGCTATTAGATGCATTTTAGACCATTCAAAAAGGTTTTTGATGAGGAGTATGGACTCAGTTCCTAGGCTGCTCACATGATCATGGAACCATTATATGTATAATTAAGTTAAGAATTGCATGGCACATCACTACACATCACCATGCACTTAGCCAACCCCAACATGGGAATGATATTCACTGCCTGCTTTGAGCATTGGCAGTGTAGTTTGCATCTAGCAGCATAACACAGATATGCAGTTAGTTTGTCTTTAGGTCTTTAAGCGATAAAACCGTGAGAGCATATACAGCTGCAAATTGTGAAATGTTGTATACCTCATCCAAGAAATGTTTTCAAGGAAAGTTTGCAGGTAGAACTCACCAGGCACTACATGAAGGAATAGACATAGCATCTTCAAGGACACACCAGTTGTTCTCCACTCCAGACCCGACAGGCACAGGCTTCAAGAACTGTAATAGGTGGTATTCAAATGTAGCCTGTCAAATTCCACAAAAAGAAGGTCCTGTGAGCACAAGGGCTCAAAATGCTCAAACTAAAGATTATGGTGAAAATATACATTCTCAATTGTTTCAAGCTTCCCCTCCCTCTTGTGTGAATATATTTGAGCCACCTGTGGACATAATACAGGTATATTAAAGGTATATTAAAGATACTGTGAAGGAGCTCACCTTCTACTTCTGGTAAAAACAAAAATATTTCTGATATAAATACTTAATATATAGACAAGAATCATACATAATACTCAGACATCAACATAGGTGACACATATTGCACAATGATAGACAATCAAACAATTTCACATTTTGTGAGCATTGATAGTACATTATTCTTCAAAAAAGCTGCCAACTAATGAGTCAATCCTACACATCAAAATGCATAAGTGCAGTATGGGGTTACTAACCTAAGTGCCTTTTGTGCAATCAACACATATTGGTGAAACATTATTTTTTACAATTCTTCACATTTTGTCCATAGGGATATGAGACCACTACCAATGATGATAATTTTGCAGAGATCATTCATGTTTCTGGTTTTCTTTGTTGGAAAACGTGCATCTTAAATGCAAGAGAGAATATGAATGAGTTTTAATACTCATTATTTCCCCCATTTGCAAGGATGTTTCTAGAGAAAAAGATCTTTCAACACATGGTGTGTTGGCCCTTCAAATACATATGCACAGCCTCAGCAATCTACTTAAGTGCGCAATGGAGCCTTCCATCAGGACATAATTATATTTTACATGGACCAAGACTTTTCAAGCTGCTGCACCTTAATCCTTATGGACAAATTGATTACACCTGCTGCTTTTGTTGTTTTCCTCTGGCATTTCTGTTCATTATACTTCAAACACCATCAGTTAATGCTTCCCAGGTGTGTGCGAGGGAGGGGTTGCTTGAATCTCACTTGTTTTGAGAATTATTTCCCCCATGTTTTGAGTGAAGCCCCACGGTAACAAAAAATAGGGGTTGACCCATATGTAAAAAAGTGAAAATATACATACCGTATTTGTGACACACTCAGGACAACGCTGTGCCCTGGATTATCAAGGCAACCATATTAACAGTGCCAGAAGACAACCTCTTATTAACACCTACCATCTACACGTGTGGGACAAAATATGTCAGAACTCTAGACGGAAGAGTCTAGACGGTCTTGGTATCACCTACACTAAATATGCAGACGATACACTCATCCCACTGACGGGAGATTATGACAAGGATTTGGCCTTTGTGAATAGAGTCTACCTCATCATCCAGGCATGGATGGCCGCTCACGTTCTATGCCTGAATAATGACAAAACCGAACTCCTCATTCTAGGCACCTCTTCCAACATCAAAAATCTGGGATCCAACTAATTGATAACAATACTATCACTGCAGCCAAAGCAGTTAAAACCCTTGGTTTTAACATAGACTCCACGCTTACCTTTGCTAAACAAGTGAACTCCATGGCCTCTGCCACCTTGTACACTTGTAAGTTAATTAGAGCAGCCAAGCCCTTCCTCTCACCTAACAACTGTGTCACTATAGCAAGAGCACTAATCTTGTCAAAACTAGATTACTGCAACACCCTCTACATAGGCAGTAACAAACACATCACTTCCAAAATTCAAACATTGCAAAACAATGCCCTGATAGCCGCCCTAAACATCCCTAAAAACAACGCCCACTTATCAGACCTTAGAAGATCCACCAACTGGCTATCCACTAAAGACAAAATCCTCCTCAAAACAGCCTCCCTCACACATAAATGCCTTAACCATGCAGCCCCTCAATACCTTATAGACGGATTCACCAGACAGCTAGCCACCCGCCCCTTATGAAAAGCCAACTCTAACCAACTGCTAGTACCCAGATTTAAACTCACTAAATCTGGCGGGAGTAGCTTCGCTGTTAAAGTGGCACAACTGTGGAACTCCCTTCCAACTGATCTAAGGGAAGATCTCCCTTACCAGAAATTCAGATCTAACCTAATCCAATGGCTAAAAGACCATGATGTCTAACCTCGCACTAACATCATTTGGGATCTCTTGTATATTTTGAATTGTACTCTGCTCTACTTTTATGCTACACTTGCACTGTTGTAATCTTATTGTACATACTGCCTTGATTTTCTGACACTGCAGGTCTACAGCACTGTAACCATAGCTGTATTTCCTGATTATTTGTAACATGTAACCTTAAATTGAACAACCCTCTTTCTGCCTTCGCGCCCGAATACCCCCGGGCCTGGTGCGCAATATAAATAAATAAACAAACAAACAAACAAACAGAACTCGGAATGGGTGGTGATAGAAGAACCCAAAAAGGGGCACCATTCCTGTCAAAGCTCACATGTTTCATACTCATTATTGTGCATTAGGTAGGCCAATGTAACAATAGACATTGCACCATTCTGACAGCATTGGCTCATTTTGGTATATGAGAATACAAGCCAATAAGGGTCTGTCGAGCATGAGGTGCACTAGGATAAAATTGCACCATTTAAAGATTTGGTTCATCATATGCAGGCTAGCACTCATAATTAAGTATGATTGACCAACTGTAAATTCCTGCTCCTGCAAGGATGCGGAAAAACAATGCATTTGCCTCTGAACATGTTTCTAGTTTCAACATACTGGTACATTGTGCCATTCCTAGCCCTGGTTGGGTTTTGCAATCACAGCAGGTAATTGTAAAGTAGTGGATGTCAAGGCGATGCAGACAAAGATTGAGGGTGGTATTACAGCAGCTTTGCACATGTACAAGTTCAAGGACTAGGGCAAACTTTGCACTTGAACAATAATGGACTGAGAGAATATGTTTACTGCATTAGGACAATTGTTGGCTTAGTGCTATTTGCACTTCAGTGGGCAGATTTCCTGTAATTCTGCCTTCTATATGTAAAAAATGGAGGCTGGAAGAAATACACTTTTAATACTATAGCTGTTAATATCTTTTCACTGTGTTTGGAAGGTGTGAAAGAGCACATCATTCTTTTTGAAATCCCCTATTTTTTCAGTGTTGCATTTCTGAACTTACCTAAAACCCCCACATGATTTCCACACTTACTGATACCCACTTATTGGACTTTGCAGACAGATCATTGGGTAAACAACATTGGGCCTCATTACGACCCAGGCGGTAAGGGGTTTACGGCAGCGTAAACAGCGCCGACCCTTACCGCCTGAGTACGAGGTCCCTTAGCGCCATGGCAGGTTTTAACACCTGCTTTTAGCAGGTGTTAAAATCCATGGCGCTAAGGGACCATGGAGTTAATTACGCCACCGTAATTTACGGTGGCGTAATTAACGCCTTCCCCACTCCCATTATGCCCTATGGGGCAAAAATGGGAATGGGGAAGGGTAAATGGGGATTGGGGACTTACCGCCCCGCCAAGGTTGGAATGGGGCGGTAAATCCGCCAACCACCATGGCGTAAACGTAGTTTACGCCATGGTGGTAAAGTCACGGCCCAGGCGGTAACTTACCGCCTGGGTCGTAATGAGGCCCATTGTCTTTTGAAAATATAATTTAGCAGAAGCCCTGGAGTTAAACATGTTTTCCAATGGGTACAAGCATGTTTCCTTTCTGATCCCAAATATATTGCCCCTTAACCCTGGGAACCGCCTGAGGACTGAAAACATTCCCTCTGACACTTTTATAAGTAAAATATTTTTAGCACTGCATTTGGGTTGCTTCTTTTTATTGTGTGACCAATAGTTAATGAAGAAGTCTATTGTTAAGGATTTCAATCAGGCGACACGCACACCGTGGTCTCGGCCCAGTATGTAGCGCTAACTATTTATTTATGTATTTAAAATTCAAAAGTAATCACACACTTTTAATATAGGGCAGCAATCACCAATGGGGTGATAGTTACAAATGAGAATATGAGCAATGCACTGGGTTTGACTTTTTAGTGGAGCATATACACAGCACAGCTGAAAAGACGCACTTTTGATTTAGGACAGATAGCACCCAAGTTAGAATTCCCCCTTGCAATATTCCCTCAACCCACAAATAATCATTTTTGAATGGATATAAGGAAGCAGCAGGTGATCAGGAATAAAAATCTGAAAACGGAATCCAAATCCAATCTTCCTTCCCCAAATAAGAGTGAAAAACGGATTTGGAACCCTTGCAATGTTAAAAAGGACACTCAGAGATGGATGAATAGAATAATGAATGTGTGCAAAAACCTTGAAACAAATACAGTTCTTCACTAAAGCAACAATGTAAAGGTATTAACAATTACAAGTAATGGATTAGCAAGAACATACAGTCCGAAAAATGAATGGAAGATTTAAAACAGTTTACAATCCAAATGACACGTTGGGCACTTTTGCAATTATTTCCATTTTCCGTGTAAATTTACTAAAATGGTTTCTTTGAAAAACGGGTGACTTTGAGAGTGGGATGAGGACAAAGACAAGATAGGCTATGGGTTTAGGTGGGGTGGCAGTTGATACTCACAGTCTACTTTTAGTTTTCGGATTTTGGACAGTCAACGGTTCTGGTCACTACACGGCAGGGCCCCTGGCAAACAGCTGGGCAGTTCTGGTTACTGGGTAGCATTTCTGGACTGGCAATTCTGGTCACTGGATAATAGATGTCATTAGGGTAGCAGGATTGCAGCAGCATGCATTGAGTGGCAGCAAGCCAAGCTGGATAGGATGCCAAAGGTACCACAGTTTTCCCCTTGTTAATGGGAAATATTGTAGGTTTTCTATATTGGAGGCCTTGCTGGGAATGGGATCAGCACTGCTTGGGTTTTGCAGTGAGCTATGGAATAGTATCAGCAATGCTTGGCCTTGTAGTTGGAGTCTGGATCACCATATTTTTAACCTTTTAATTTCTGATCATAGATCCAGAATTAAAGCAAGTCGGTCACATCAAATAACCATATTATATAGTCTCATCAGGAACAAACCCCTTCATATTGCTAAAGGCTGGCAGGTTTTCATTCACGAGTGTACTGTTCCAACACACAGGCATTTGTTTTTCTTTAGTTTGCAAAAGCCCATTTTTGTACACGTGGTGAACCTGACCCTCCTTTTTAAATTCCACTTTTCATCTCCAGCAGCTTGACACACTGTCTTGCAGCTATAGTTATTCTCTTGAATGCTGCAGTTGGTCTGCAGCACAGATACATTGACACAGATATGGGTCAGCTAGTTAGAGTCTCTCTCTGAACAGATGAGTTTTGGATACATCTGCAAAGAAAATTAATGCATTTCCCATGTAAGTAAAAGTAAAGTTCCTGTTTGAGTTGGTTTGACTGGGCTTGTCAATTCAGAATCATGCCTGGTTTTTCTGAGGCACAGTGAAACACACAGGGCTTGGTAGGGCTTTTTAATCACAGTGGCTTTAAGAAACAGAGGGAATTCAGCGTCATAGTCACATTTTTAAAGATGAAAAGGGGTTTCTTTTCAATGGAGATTTTGGCTTTTGCAGCACAGCAACACTGCTTTTTCCACTTTCTTCCCTTTGTTGATGCTGGAACACACTGGCAATCTCCTTTAATGTGCCCCTGGTTCCATCCTGCCCGATGTGCGCTGACAGGTTTGTGCAGCCATTTTTATTGTTGTTGCAAAATGCAGTTTTGAGCGATGGTGCTCACAGGAGCCAGCACAACCCTGTTGTGGTTGTTTCTGCACAGATGCAGATCAGTGATGTGGGGAAATGCTGTTGAGTGGGTCAATGTATCCCACCCCCGACCCTTCTGAGATTTCAAGTCAAGGGAGAATCGGGCAAGTGGGATTCCTTCATGGGCCAAAGCAGGACCAGGAATGTGTGAGTCCTTCTTCGGTCAGAGATCGGTGCGTCTTGCTCCTCTTGTTGTCTCTGGTCAGAACATGGAATGACACCCTTCCCCGCTTTCCCTTGGATCTTCCTTTCAGAGTGTGGAGCGGCACTCCCGGATCTCCTTTGGTTTCTCCCTTCCAGGTTGTCAGGGAGGTCCTCCTTGGTCTTTAGACAGGTGCACCAAGTACAGATCTATGAAAGAGAACACAAACCGGTTATGACAATTTGCCACTAACTGCCCTCCAATTGGGTTGACCGCAGTGGGTACACAGACATTCAATAATAACAATTGATAATGATGAAAAATACTCCCTGTTACATAATTATACCAAACTCTATTTGTGCCCTTGTGGTTCTTGTTTTTCTTATTCACATGTTTCAGATGTCTCCTCTATTTCATTCTCTCTGGGCTTTTCAATTTTCTGGAATGTGTCTAGGGTGACAACTCTTTAGCTGATTCATATGGATCCATTTCTCTTCTGTCAATTCGCCTTTGGAGATGCAGATTCTGTAGGCGACAGGTGAGATTTTGTCTACAATTTCAAAAGGTCCTCGCCAGCTAGGCAGAAATGTGCGCTCTTTGGTTTGGTTCCTTTGGAAATTGTACTAAGTCTTCATCCCCTCTGCAGATCTTTCTAGATTCTACTGAGCGTATGCGAAACCATGTTGAAGGTGTTTTCTTAGATTCTCAACATACTCATGAGTTGTGGAGGCGTTAATCTGTGTCTGCTTCTGTGTTCTATAGAGCAGATGGTGAGGTAGAACCATCCTTCGTCCAGTAATCAGCTCAAATGGAGACATCTCAGTTGCATAAGAAGGGGTTGATCTGATGGCCATCAGGACAAGCAGCAATTGGATGTTCCAACTAGGCCCAGAATCTTCCACAAACTTTTTTTAAATGCTCACAATGGTTATATTGTACCTCTCAATGCCACCACTAGAGGATTGGCGGTATGCAATGTGAATATGTGAATACCCCAAGTATCTCCCACATCTTTGTCATCACTTCTCTGGTGAAGTGACTAGCTCAGTCTGACTCAATCCTTTGGGGTAGGCCAAAACTAGAGAACATGTGATTGATCATCACAGCAGCTGCTCTTTCTGCCTTGCAATTTGGGGCCAGGAGACATTCCACCCATTTGGTAAACAAGCATGTCACTGTTAACATGTACTTGTTCCCCCTAGAGGAGCGAATCGCAGGCCCGATAAAATCTACTTGTAAATCTGACCAAGGCAATGTCATCCCCCTCTTCTAGAGGGGAGCTCGGTGTGTGATTGAAGATGGCTGAAATTGTGCACACACAAGACACCCCTTCAAGTATTGTTTGACGTCCTGCCCCATGTGTCGCCAGTATGCAACCTATCAGAAGATTTCTCAAGTAGTGTGAAACCCCTGATGACTGGCTGTGGCCACATCATGGGCGTGACTGAGCATCAGGCTTCGGAATGAGGTAGGGACAACCCACTGGTCACAGCCAGATATGGATCTCCTTACCAACAAACCGTCTTGGATTCAGAACATTTTCGGACATTTCATCAACACCCTGAGGTCCTCTTTCCAAATCTAATCAGTATCCGTCAGGGGAAAGTTATCAGAGGCCTCAATGTGTTGATAAAACTTACCAATAATCGGATCTCCTTTTTTTGTGCCTTGATTAAATCAGCATCTGGTGTCTCTTTACTCCATTGGGCAGTTGAGAGTTCATTGTGAGCATTTGTCTGGGACCTATTCATAGTAGTGACCTGGATTTCCCCCAACAGGGACTCAATCTTGAGGAGCTCCCCCTGGATGGCTCTGGTTTTGCCCAGCTGATCAGCTAGGTCATTTCCAGTTTTGTCTGGCCCCTCTATTCTGGAATGACCCTTGATCTTCTTCCATTAGATGGTCATCCCTCTAGAGGTGACCAGATCAATATTTTGGATGAGTTTGCAATGTTTAAGTGGTTTATTATGAGAACATAGCTTGCCTCTGGTTTTCCAATTAACCAGGTGCTTCACGAACCCGTTCCGGACATAATCTGAATCAGTGATTATGACCAATTCGTGGAGTTGGTGTTGGATGGCAGTGAGGATGACTTGATGAACTGCCATCAACTCTGCCACTTGACTACTGCGGGGACCGATTTTGTACCCAGCGGAGGGTTGCGGGGCATCATTCACCCAGGCATTCCCAACACCGGCCACCAGTTCCTTTTCCCGGTTGTTGTCAACATGGTAGGAGCACCCGTCCACACAAACTGCGGCCATTCCCTCGCACTTGTCTTCTTCATAGACTTTGTGCGTGGAATTCAGGTACGCCTCCATGTTGTCCTGTATTTTCAGACTTTCGTCCTCGAGATCCATGGAAAAATGTTGGTCATCAATTGCCATTCCAATAATGGTGCCTGCGCCCAGAGTGATTCTCCTAAGGTCACTGTTATCCATCAATATTGGAATGGTGTTGCGTTCTACATTGACTAATGGCGTTGGGTTTACCCCCAACCCCTGCTGTTGGAGATGGGCATTGAGGTGTACATATGCATCAGGATTTTGCAGTTTCTGTCCTCTTTTAATTTTTATTTCAAGTGGGAATAGTCGAGTCCGTCCTGCGATGGTGACCTCCTCTCCAATTTGAACTTTAATTGCATACGGCATCGGTTGGGCTGACAGAAATGCTTTTCTGAATCATCAAAGTCCATGGAATTGCCCCCTACCCGGGACCAGGAATTGTAATTCATTAGGTCCAAGTTAATGGCAAAACGATTGAGGATGTCACTACCTAAATAGAATGCAGCAGGGACATCTCACACAACCTATTAATTATGTACTATGCTTTTATTCCCGATAGAGATTTTGAGCATACACCTGCTAGGCAGGAAAGGTTTGGGATTGGGAGTTTTCAGGCCCATTTCCCACTTGTCGATCAATTTGAATGTGGGGAAAGCTGGATCTTTTGGGAGCTGTCGGAATATGGCTTCGCTGATGAAGCTCTTGTTGTTCACGCACATTTGGGCGAGATCCGATTCCTTCCCTTCATTCAAATGAATAGGGATGAATAACTTTTCTCTAATTTTCTGAATGTCAGCAAAACTTTGAGCTGGTTTCTCATTACTTTTAACTATGGAATTGGGATTTTTAGATTGTAAGCCAGTATAGAATTTCAAAATATTTCCTTCCAGTGTGGAATGCCATTTGAAACTGGAAGGAAGGTTGATTTTCAGGAATGGAGAGGAGTTCCCATCACCATGACATCACCATGCCATTTAAACTAACATGGTTGACACTCTGTTTCAATTTTATTGGCCTGTTAGTCTGAGTCCAGAGGACCTTGTTCACACAGTCTATTAGGGGGGACAACCTTCTCAGGATGTCATTCCCTAGTAGACAGGGGTTGCCCTCTGGAGTCACGACTATGACAGGGTGTTTCACCTCATGTCACCCAATTTTTATTTCCAAATCTGCAGTCACTCGACAAGAATTTCATTCCCATCAAAGTTTTGGAGTTGTCCAGGAAGAGGGGTGAGAGGGATCTGGTATCTCTCCCTCCCTGCTGAATTTATCTGACCAAATGTCCTTTTTGACATAAGAGGGGCCAGTGTCCACCAGTGCCAAAAATGTGCATTTCCCCTGCACCTGGAACGGGACATACAATCTACCCTCCTTCTCCTCCAGGGGCCAAAGATAATGTGCATTTTGGGCAAGTTGGGTTGTCAATTTCCTTATTTTGTCACAGGGATAGTTTGGGCATAACTCTGTGTAGGAGTTTGGGAATCTGAAAGAAAAATGTTGCACTCAGAGATTTCGAGGAGCTTCGGGCTCCTCCTTTTCTGATTCTGGACTGCCCCCACCCCTTTTTGGAGACAGCCACCAGAATAGCTTTGGGAAGTTAGAGAACCCTCTTTTAATATTATGTCTTCTTGATGCTCATTCTGGGGTTCTAGGATGGGCGATTCAGAGTCAGTCGCCACTCCCCCCCAGTCTTCATATAGATCTCTTGGGACCCATTTTCTTTGGGAGGAGTCCCCCCATCCCTGAAGGAGAAGATTTTTTTCTCAGGATCCTCTAAGGATTCTTCCCCTTCAAATTGTGGGACACTAACCCCCTCCACAAACTGGGTCTTTTTTAGTTCTTTATTTCTCCTACCCCCCTCTGCTCCTTGGGTGGCAGGTTTTCAGGGGCAGGAGATTTTGGGTCTGGTGTCCAGGAGCTTTTCACGAGTGAGGAACGAAGCTTCCTCTAGGGCTTTACAACCCCTTTGCCCCCATGCCTCCTCCTCTGGAACCGGTGAGTTGCCAGGGTTCTCACCCCGTCATTGTTCTGGGGTGCCAGATCCTTGGTTTGTGGGGTTCTGACCCGCCATGTTTGTCTGAGGGTTCTGTTGAGCCCTCAACATGTGACCCAAATCCTGGGTTAGGTTCTGGACCTGGTGCTCCAGTTGGGATACCTGTTCCGGCTGGTATGGTGGTCTCTGGTCAACCCTAGGTGGGTAACTATCCCTTCTCCCATAGTACCCTGGATATGGCAAATTTTGGTCACCCTCCACCCTTGGCCTCCCCTCTCCTGGATTGGGTTGTCTGGGTTCCTGAAAGCGGGGAATGAAAGGAGGGTTGTCCTGCAGTTTGGGGTTTTGTGGGTATCGGTGAAAGAAACTTAACCCAGCATTTTGGGAATTCCTGCCCTCAAACTCTCGTGGGGCCTGATCTTCCCCACAGTGCAGATTTTAGGCCACTTTGCGAGCAGAGGGAAGTCAGGAGGGATGAGTACGGAGCAGCACTTACTTGGTTGGATCCCCACTGGACCGGGGGAATCATACATACCCCAGGATTGGTCGGTTGCCCTTGTATCGGGGGCTGATATAATCAGGGGAGTTAGGGGTCCCATTTGTGGGATTACCCCCCTGACTGCCACCTGTTTGTGACTGGCCAGAAGGCCTTCCGGGCCTTTGATTCTGCTGACTTTCTGCAGGTGTATTTTTTGGCTTCCCCATCTCTAGGTCTAAAATGGGGGCACACTTCACCTCTGCCACCTTAGCAGCAGCAGGGGTGTTGGCTGGTTGGGTGTTTTTGTTCAGATTCTTATTTTCTGCAGGTTTTTGGACCCTCACCAGCTGGGTCATAATATACTTGGGGAGTGCATGAAAGAAGGTGGTTACAAACTCCCTGTTATCCGTGCGCACCCTCCAAGTGGTCTTGGCAAAGGCGCAATGAGCTCCTGCACAAACTCTCGCGGGGCTTGATCTTCCACACACTGCAGATTGTAGGCCACTTTGTGAGCCTCCTGGGGGTTTCAGTGGGCAGAAAAGTGTTTCAAAATGTCCACCCTGCAGGTGGACCATCTTGAGTGGTTCTGGTCATCTAGTCCCCCCCTTAGAAACTGGAGTATTCAGGGGAAAATGTCCATTTTACATACTCTATACAGTTTTGGTTGTCTTTCATAATGAAAGTGTCCATCATCTGCTCATAGAGCTCCAGGTGTTCCCAAACAGAATGTTTCTCAATTTTATGGTAGGGGGTTATGACATTCTTAAGGGCCTTAAACTGGGTCTTTGGTCATAACTTGCTTGAATTTGTTTGCCTTCTTTGGCTTAGTCACCCGAGTCCACTCGCTCTCAGACTCCAATGCGCTACTAGTTGAGGTCCCCTCATGATCATCTAGGCTGTCCCGGATTCTGTGAGTTTGAGAGGGGCTCACAGAATGGTGGGGACTAGTTTCTCCACTCCTGTGGGGAACAGGAGAGTAGTCTTCTGACTCCTCCCTACTCTAAGGGTTGGCAGACTATTCCCCACACTTCCCAAATTGGGTAGAGACCTTCAGGATGCTCTTTTTGGGCCTCATTTCATCAGGTTTTCATTCAATTGGACCAACTGGTCCCTTGGAAAGTAATGTTTCGGTGGATCTAAGTCCCTGACCCTCCCCCATAGGAGACTTCCTTGTCGGAGACATCAGCCTGAATATTTGGGTATCTACACAGGGACGCCCGTCCATCAATTTCCGGGGGGCGCTGATCTGTTATTTCCATCATGCTTGGTCTCTTGAATTCTGCCAGCTTCATGGTTTCTGGCTCATGTGAACCGGTAGACATGAAGCTGGCAGTATTAAATGGGTTGTAGTCCCTTAGCATAGAGGTCCTTATACTATGATCAGGGATTACCCTGTCCATCTCAACCTGTTTGGGGTCCCTCCAGTTAAGATTAAATCTGGCACCCTCTTTATCCAACCTTGCTAGTTTCTCCTTTTCAGCCCCTGTTTCTAGTTAAGAAGCAAATATCTGAGTTTTTTTTTCAGCCATCAAGGCTTTACTGGCCTCTATGAGCCACTCTTGCACTGCTACTTGTTTGTTGAGCCAATTCTTTTCACAGAGAGCCTCATTGTCTCTCTGCACTTCCTGTATGGTCTGGGAATACTGAGACAATTTCTGCTGCAGGAGACCCACCTCCTGAGTTTTAGCATCTTTGGTCTGGGTGTTCTCTTCCAGAGCACCTTCCACCTGTCGGGCGTGCTCCAGTAGATTCCCATACTCTGTTTCTAGTCCATTGATTTTCTGGAGGGCTAACTCACTCCCCTGTAACTCTATTGTTAATGTGCTGATTTTCTGACATAGGGCATCTTTCTCCTGATTTAGGATGCCTCTCGGTTCAGCCAGGTCATCCCTTTGTTGCCTGATGATATTGAAATTCTTGCGCTCTTCATCAAATTCTGTTTGAGAGTGGAGGTCTCTCAAAATGTATTTATTATTTTCCTCTTTCAATTTTTTTTCGACCTGGTCTTCCAACATGGTTATTTGTCCTGAGCAGGCCCTGTTATAGGTGAATTGTTGACTCAGCTTCTGTTGACTCACCTTTTCCTGACACTCTATTTTTGCTGCTAGTTGGGTCTCTTGACCTGCATTTTAAATGAATCCTCTTTAAATTTTGTGATGTAGTTTGCAGATTCTACCTCAAACTCTTGGCTTTTTTGTAATGTTTGTACCGCTAAACTTAAATCAATATGGATTTTATTTAACTGTTCGGATTGTTTCTGGGCTAAAATTTCATTTTCGTCCTGCTTTTCCCACATCACCCCTGGGTGGAGATACAAGTAGGCCAAGATTCTGGCAATTTTGATGGCGGTTATTTCTTGTAGCCAGACTTTTTCATCCTGCATCATTGTGCAGAAGGTGCTCCCCAGCCATATTGATTTCTACTATGGTCATTGTGGACAGGTTTGTACTTTATTTATTTATTTATTTATTTATTTATTTATTTATTTATTTATTTAAGGGTAATCTATATTCTATTGCTTTTTCTGTCTATTTTGGGATTGATTTTAGTTTTAGTTTTCTAGACATAGGCCAGGTACTTTGAGTATTTGTTTTTGGGAGGCGCTTGTACAGTGTAACCCAGTATTCACACCACACAAAGTACTACCCTGCAGGTTAGTCTGCTGTGTTAGACTGTCACAGGTGGTAACCAAACTCAAATCCCGGACGAGGCCCCAGGTTTGTTAAAGATTTCAGTCAGGTGACACGCACACCGTGCTCTCGGCCTAGTGTGTAACGCCTAACTGAGGTGCTTTTATCCTTATTTATGTGGATTACATTTTGGGATGTTACCCTACTCATATCACACACCCTTTTCAAATACCCCAAGTCACAATGGACCATGAACCAGGCTGGTTGGCCAAATGCAATATTTCTTTAGTTATTTGAAATTCAAAATAATTCACACATTTTTAATATAGGGCAGCAATCACCAATAGGGTAATAGTTACAAAGGAGAATGTGAGCAATGCACTGGGTTTGATGTTTTAGTGGAGAATATACACAGCACAGCAGAATAGGAGCACTTTTGATTTAGGACAGATAGCACCCAAGTTAGAAGTTCCCCCTGCAATATTCCCTCAACCCACAGATAATCAATTCTGAATGGATATAAGGAAGCAACAGGTGATCAGAAACAAGAAGCTGAAAAAGGAATCCAAATCTGACCTTCCCTCCCCAAATAAGAGTGAAAAACGGATTTGGAACCCTTGCAATGATAAAAAGGACACTGGGAGATGGATAAATAGAATAATGAATGTGTGCAAAAACCTTGAAACACATACAATTCTTCACTAAAGCAACAATGGAAAGATATTAACAATCACAAGCAATAGATTAGCAAGAGCATACAGTTTGAAAAACAAATGGAAGATTTAAAACAGTTTGCAATCCAAATGACACTTTGGACACTTTTGCAAATATTTCCGTTTTCAGTGTACATTTACTAAAACGTTTTTTTGAAAAATGGGTGAAATATTGTACATCGCAATGCGGTTTTTGTGTTGAGGGAAATTTATAGATCACATGTATGCTATGGAAGTGAAAGTAAGTCTCTAGTTGGTAAATTGAATGAGTTATGCAAGATCTAAGAAGGTGCACTTTGAGTAACTGAAGGCACGAAAAGGAAAGGAAATCAGTTTGTGAGAAGAACAGTTTTACTCTACAGTAGAGTATTCAGACTAGGCCCCCAAGAAGAGCCACAGGAAGCTCCAGGGTTGATTTGCAAATTCAACCCTCTCGCCCCAGCACCCACCCTGGCAGAACCAGTCCGATCCCTCGAAATAGGATTAATAGTTTAGGATTTCACAAGACACAATTACTAAAGAGATGGTGCTAGCATTAGAAATCAATGGCAGGGTTGCAAGAATGATTCTGACAGTTTTACAAGTTATCAGGATAAGGAAAGGGTGACTTCGAGAGTGGGATGAGGACAGACAAATACAATATAGGCTATGGGTTGAGGTGGAGTGGCAATTGATACTAACAGTCCACTTTTAGTTTTTGGATTTTGGACAGTCAACGGTTCTGGTCACGGCAGGGTGCCTGGTAAACAACTGGGCAGTTTTGGTTACCGGGTAGTACTTCTGGATTGGCAATTCTGGTCACTGGATAATAGAGGTCATCCGGGTAGCAGGAATGCAGCAGCATGCAGTGAGTGGCAGCAAGCCAAGCTGGATCAGGATGCCAAAGGTACCACCGTTTTCCCCTTGTTCAAGGGACATTTTGAGGTTTTTTTTTATATTGGAGGCCTTGCTTGGGTTTTGCAGTGGGCCCTGGAGTAGGATCAGCAATGCTTGACCTTATAGTTGGAGTCTGGATCAGGAATATGACGGGTACAGGAACACAGCATAGGAAATCAGGAAGATTGTGTGTGTAGAGTTTTCTCAGGGACCATTATTTATAGAGCATAATGACATCATCAAAGTATAGGCTGGGCAAGGTTAACCAAGCTTGCCCCAAAACTACTTAGATTGGGCAGGGGGCTACTCTCCGCCTTGCTCTCAACTGGTTGGATTTCCAAGGGAATGATGTCAGATTTATCAGGTGAGTTTTACCATGTCCAAAAACTCACATATTTACTTTACTTTAAATCCGATTTTGCCAAAAACAGACATTTATACAATTGCAATCTCTTAGTAAATTATATACACATGTTACATATTATGTGCAGCATATATCAGTCCAATCCTCACATATGTGGGACCTTGTTTCGCCCTTCTGATACATTTTGGTAATTGTTAGTATTAAAGATTGGCATAAAATACCATAACTTTCTACACAGATGCAAATTATCCCCAGGGATGTATGTACCAAATTTTATGTTTGCAACATTGATACTTTTCGATTTATCATCAATACTTTGCCCTTTCTGCCCCTGAGCTGTCAGTGAGTTCTACCATGTATCTAAAGAAAGCACGAAAAAATCACTTTTAAACTGCAACATTTTTTATAATTTTTCAAAGTCTTGCTGCGAAGATAGAAGTCTTTAAAGTTTATTCCTGAAATGGTCCTTGGGAACAAATGGGAGTCTCTTTGTTCCTGGGTCAATTTTTTTTCTGCCGTTCACTGCTGCCATCTGTCATTTCCTTAAGAGCATGGTGGGGGTTTCTCTCTTCATTGAAGTTATACTGCACCTTCACACCTCAGACTTCCTTCCCTGGGAACTTCATTGTTTGGGTCCCAGCAAAGACAAAAAAAAGTCTGTTCAACCCCGTAAATATGAGGGGGTTGTCAGTATCTGCTGAGAGAGAGCCCTCCTTTTGGTCCCACCCCTCCAAGCAGACAACCTGCTTTTCAACTTTCAGCTCCAGACACCATATTTTTAACCTTTTAATTTCTGATCTTAGATCCCGAATGAAAGCAAGCCGGTCGCATAAAATAACCCATGTTATATAGTCTCACCAGCAACAAACCCCTTAATATTGCTAAAGACTGGCATGCTTTCCTTCACCAGTGTACTGTTTCAACACACAGGCATTTGTTTTTCTTTAGTTTGCAAAAGCCATTTTTGGTGCAGCTGTCCTTCCTTTTCAAATTCCACTTTTTATCTCTAGCAGCTTGACACACTGGGGCCAATTCATGGAACAAATGTGCGCCGAAAATCGTGGAGCAAGCTGGCGCAAGCTGGCTTAAGCATGAAAAAGCAAGCATACATGCACGCGTGTGATTCATGGAAGGCCCTGCGCGTGTTGTCCCCAGGATGTGCGCCAAATCCTTGCGTGGCACACACGGGCGCACAAGTCATTGCAACATCCAGAACGCCATGCGTGACGCGCACAGCGAAAGCGCACAAAGTCTGCACACACCAAAAAGGGGGCGGAACACGTGGCAGAACACGCGGAATGGGGAACAATGCGTGAAAAAGAAGGCGTAACTGGGAAAGTACTGCACGGAAATACACGGAATGCCCACACACACACGCGAACTACACGTATTCATGGAATCGAATAGGGGAAACCCGCACACGGCCAAAGACACGCACAGGCCTAAACATGTCCACCACACGAATGCAGGCAGTAGCGTCCCTGCGCATTACAAAAGTGCACGCAAACAACAAACACGTATATACAGCCATGATGAATGTCCCATTCTATTGTTCCCTTAGGAGAAATGACATGTCACGCAACGCTCAGCCATCCCAAAAAAGCATGAAAAATAGATACGCGACCCCTGTAGCCCACGTGCATGTAAAAAAACACACACAGTACGCTGTGGCAGCTGGGAACACAAAAAATGCGTATGTGATCAACACGTGAGCTAGTGTTCCCGGAAAAAGGGGTATGCGACCAACCGGGACACCCGTAGTACGAAAAATAGCATTTGTGCGACTCACTGTCTGCCTTGCGCGTAGAGGAAGAATGCCTAGCCAACACCCATGCCAAAAGAAGAAGTACGCACTGTATCCGCAGTGAAGTAATCGCGTGTGAACCCCAACGTCTGGAAAACACACGCACCGCTTCCCACGAAAAGCACATACAGAGCAATGGAAACCCACGTGGGACCTTCAACCTGTGCCAGGGAAATGCCGCACGCACTTTACATCACCTACACGCTTACGCTCCAAGGGCCTTTCCTCAAATTACACGCTGACATGCTTTTTTTTCATGTGCCAAATCACTCCGTATCAAGCTGGCCACGCGACAATACACAGAAGACCATGCTCCTGCCCAGAAGGCCAAATTACTGCCCACAAGAGCCCCGAGCAGCCTCCCATGTGCCATCTGCTGCTGCCTGCCTGCTGCCACCGTGCCCTGCCATTTGGTTCCTGCACATCTGCCATCTCCAGGGGTCCAGTTGCTGTGACCACCCCTGCTGGAACAGAGGACTCCAGACTGGTATTCCATCCCTCCACAGCCCAGCCCCAGGACCCAGTTGCCCACCCACACCTACCTTGGGGGTTACTATGTCCAACGCTGGGAGGACTACAAGTCCAGCAGCCTCAAGAAGGCCTGGCGCCTCTTAGACGCAATGGATGCAGTGGGGCCAGCTTACCAACCAGCAAATGAGGGTCCTGGAGCGCATTCACCCAGTGCTTCACCACCAGATCCTCAGGATGCAGGCCCGTCTGGAGTCAAGCGGTAAGTGGCCATGCATTGCTGTGTGAAACAGGGAATGTTGCAGTGTGCTGGTAGTTAGCTATTTGCCTGTATGTGTGACATGGGCCAGGCATGGTTGTGTGTGTGGAGGGACTTGATGGTGCTGCATGTGAGACCAGTCATGCGTGAACCACATGGGTGGTGTATGTGTTACAATGCAACATGCGGAGCAGCATGTGGAATGCACACATGAATGCATGCCTGTCTCTGTTCTTGGACATGGTCGGGGTGTGAGAGATGGGTGCTGCTGTCATGGACATGTATGGTTTACATGTCTGTGTGTCTGAGTAGCGTGTGTGTGACTTGTAAATGCCATGGATGCATGACACATGTCCGTGACGATGTTCTGATTCACTGATGCAGCCTAGTCATCCTTGTATCCACTGTGTCTTGGATGTACGAGGCCAGATGCATGAAACTACAGTGATGTGTGTGCATGCGATCAGTATGACCCATGATGCATGTGAGTTTCAAACCACCATTGTATGTTTCAACACTTCCTTGGACATAGATGCAAATGTTCATTGCATGCACCATGCCTCTTTCTGCATGTGTGTTGCCTGCACTGACCCATGTGTTGTGGAGGGACATGATGGAAGTGACGTTTGACAGTGCCACTCATGTACTATTGCTTCCTGTTTAGGGGACTATTGTACAGTACCCTGCTGCTTGTGTTCTATGTCTCCCTCTACACAGCGGCAATTGAAGAAGAGGGCAGAGACGGCGCTGTGGAGCAAAGCGGCGGGGATGCCTCCACCGGCCGGCAACGCAAGGCCCAGCCACCCTCCCAGGAATTACCATCATCTGGGAGTGAGGGGACTGGTGTCGCGTCTACCACTACGGCTGCAGCGGAAGGGGCGGGTGAGCCCCCAAAGGGGCTTGCGATGGCCGAAGATGGTGTGGAGCCATCCAGGTTGGTGATGTGCACACAGGAGGAGGAGGCCGCTACTGAGCCCCACATGGTGCCTGGTGGGGGTGGTACCACTGTTGCAAGTGGTGCAGTCCAGGGGCAGAGGCAGGTGGCAGCACAGGTCACCGTGGAGGGGACTGTGCATGTCACTGTCCCTGACACTGTGACTGCACCACCATGCTCCAGCAGGGATGCCCCATCCCAGGCCTGTCCGCAGGTAGGTCCACATCATCTGGCACTCCTTTACCTGCGGACGAGGGGACCAATGACCATATGGAGACCGTCCTGATTGGTGTTGCATTGCGCAGCGTGACATTCATGATGATGTGCGTGCTTCCTGGGGGGACCATGCACGTCATCACAAAGAGCTGCGTGCCAATGTGGCCCTGTTGGGAGGGGCCATGGTCGGGGGTTTCCTACATGTGTCAGGCACTCTGGTGGCCCTCAGCTCAGACTATGCGCCAGTCGTTCTCCATGCAATCTTGCAGTCCAGATGCCACCGGGACCCCCTGTGGACCTGCCCCGACCAACGCAGTGAGCTCGGTGGAGATCCCATCCTTGCCACAGTCGGGAGTCAGAGGTCCAGCAGGGGAGGACACCCAACAATCGGACCCCAGCAGATGAAGGATGTTCCTACATCATCGGGCAGGGCACATGCACGACGGCGCTGGTGGATTCCATAAGCCCGGATGCCGTTGTGCTGGCAGAGGCAGTTGCGTTGGAGGCAGCGGCAGACTCAACGTGGGAGGCATCATGGCTCGGGGCCATCAACATCAGAGGGGCAGGCATCGGCCGGAGGGCAGGAGGACCCTGGAATGGGAGTGTCTTCAGTGTGGCAGCGGTTGTGCCAGCGGATAGATGCGGAGCGGCGGCAGGTGGAGGAGGCACAGCTGACTATGGTCAGGGCAGAGAACTCCATGCGCAGGGCATTGAGGCGGGCTGAGTGCCTCGAGGCAACTCACAGGGAGTTGGAACAGGCCATGACTGCATACCTGCGAGACCTCAAGGACAGGGAAGAGGCCCGCCTCTGGGACCTAGACGTGGAGTTCTATGATGCCCTTGCCCGGAACATCACATAGTGAGCCATAGGACTTGCCCGCCGCCATTCTATATAGTTCATTAGCCTTAGGTTTCCTTTGTTTGTCTTTTATTTTGGAGTTAATGGACAATGCTCCACTTCGTGTATATAATAGGACTTTTTTGTAGGTTTCCTTTTGTTTGTGGATCATGGACCATTTGGACTTCCATTGTATATAGTTGCAGACTTGTACATACTTTCATTTTCTATATTCCCATGGATCAATGTTTTTTTTTTTAATTTGTATTATGTTTTTATTATGGACATTGGCAATGGACCACTTTTTTATTGTACATGATATTTCTTTTTTTTACTTCATTGGATTTACAATATTTTTATTCATATTCTGTCATTGTACATTGATTTTCATTTTACAATTCCTCCAAGTCAGTTCATCATGTTTTTAATACATTTTTTCTAACTTCTGAATTGGTGTTGTGTTCTGTTATTGGTTTTGTGCATGTCTCATTGAATATGTCATGTGTTGGCACTGTGTGGCTCCGTTTTGCATTCCTGCATGGGCATGGTGGTTCATTTAGACTATCATGGCATGGGTAATTTGGGAGTGGCTTCTGTGGATGGTTGCATGCTTGGATTGGGGGGAAGGGGGATTAGGGTTGGCTTTAAGGACATGGGTCTGTTTTGTTAGGACATGTTGTTTGTTGGGACATGTGTCGGGGCCTGCTGGCAGGTGCCCGTCACTGCTGGGTGGGTGGGGGTGCACGGGGACATGAGTCGGGGCCTGCTGGCTGGTGGCCGTCACTGCTGGGTGGGTGGAGGTGCATGGGGACATGAGTCGGGGCCTGCTGGCAGGTGCCCATCACTGCTGGGTGGATGGGGGTCCAGGGGGACATGTGTCGGGGCCTGCTGGAAGGTGCCCATCAATGGTGGGTGGGACATGTGTTGGGGCTCACAAGTGCAGGGTGCCATCTGGGCTGCCTGTGGGGCATGCCCAGGGTGGATGGGCTGCCTGCGGGGCATGCCCGGGGTGGATGGGCTGCCTGCAGGGCATGGCCAGGGGTGTAGGGTAGTCCCCTGTGTTGTGGGATTCCTGCAGGGCCCGGGGTGGGGGCACACCCGGGAGGACCCACACTGCCAAATCGCATGTAAAACTCCCCGCGCACCCCTCAGAATACACGTACCCCTGTCGCGCTAGCGAAATCGCATATGAAACTCCATGCACACCCCTCAGAATACACATACCACTCTCGCGCTAGCAAAATCGCATGTAAAACTCCCCACGCACCCCTGAGTGCGCAGGGAATTTTACACCTGATTTTGCTAGCGCAAGAGTGGTACGTGTCTTCTGAATGGTGCGCGGGTAGTTTTACATGCGTTTTCGTGGTTGGGGGGATGTATGCTGGTCCACTGGCCTTTGCGCCATGTACTGGATTTGTGCGATGTTTATGGCGCACGGGGCGGGGTTGGGGGCGTAACTGGCGCTGCTGCAGGATTGCTGCGCCACTCTGCGCCACGGCAGGTCTGGATGTTGAAATCCATGAATAAGATGTGCGCCACTTGTGCACTGATTTCTATGAATTACCCCCACTGTCTTGCAGCTATAGTTATTCTCTTGAATGCTGGATTTGGTCTGCAGCACAGATAAATTGACGCAGATATGGCTCAGCTCATTTGGATACATTTGCAAACAAAATGAACGCATTTCCTGTGTAAGTAAATGTAAAGTTTCCGGTAGATTTTTTTTTAGAGTTGGTTTGGCTGGGATTGTCAATTCAGAATCATGCCTGGGTTTTCTGAGGCATAGTGAAACACACAGGGCTTGGTAGGGCTTTTTAAGACAGTGGCTTTAAGAAATAGAGGGAAGGTGAAAGGGGGTTTCTTTGCAATGGAGATTTTGGCTTTTGCAGCAGAGCAACACTACTTTTTCCACTTTCTTCCCTTTGCTGATGTTGGAACACACTGGCAATCTCCTTTAATGTGACCCCTGGTTCCATCCTGCCCGATGTGTGCTTGGCAGGACGGTGCAGCCATTTTCATTTCATTGTTGTTGCAAAGCACAGTTTTGAGCCATGGCACTTTTGTGCTTGTTTCTGCGCAAAGGCAGCTGTGGGGAAATGCTGTTGAGTAGGTCAATATATCCCACACTATGAAACTTCAAAACTTTGTGCATTTCACTATCTCAGCATAATATTTTCAAATAGTCCAATAAAAAAATAATAAAACTTGTTGAGTGTCATTTTAAAACTGGACTAATAAGGCATCAAAACCTACCATGCACAGTGATGGAGGGAACATAAATACATTAAATAAATTTGTCAGCAGCTGCTCATCGAGGATCATTCCGAGTTGGGGAGTGCAGGAAACATGTAGTGGAAATACCATATACCACTGCTTTCCCGCACTGCCCAACTACAAGTCTGTCCATTTTGAGCGAATTACTGTGGTGGAAATGGACTGTGAAAAAATGAGGATTTACTCCACCACCGAGGCTTGTAATCAAGCAGTAAATCCGCCGGACCATGAGGTGGTAACAGTAATTCCGTTGGGTAGTATTCCGTCAGATTTACCAACGGAATACCGCACAACTCGTAATGGCCTCCCGTGTCTTGCATTGCATCAAAGATTTGATCATGAGTCATCCCATAGTATACTTGTCACCAACATATACTGTATGTCATAAGCATATCTTAGTTTTAAATACTGAGAGTCTTTTATGTTAATGCAATTGTTTGGAAGTGTGGACAATCTTCCTTTCACAACATCAAAACTGTTTTTTTTCAGCTTTGCTTTATGACTTATGAAAAATAAATCAACTGTAAAATCCAAAGAAATACATTCATACAAATTCACAGATTAAATTCTGAAAAATCTCTACAAAACCAAATGCATTTCTTTATTTCTCAATGTGTAAAAGTGTTGTAATCTTTTACCTTACCGCACAGTATTAATACATGTTGTCATTGAAGTGATGCTAGTAACTGTTAAATCACAAATATTTAGAGGTTGATTATAGTATACGATCATGACTTATACTATTGATACAGATTTCAGAAATGAAAGCCTGTCACTCAACCTTGTCTACTAACAGAACGCAGCAATTAGAATACTGCAGGCCCAGCATTACCTTTTCTGAACATTGTTTTCTGCCAGAGATATTTAGCTTGCTCCCCCTGCCTACACACAAGTTGATATGCATGCTAATCGTATACTGTTCACACATTCCCACTGTAGCTGGCTGTTGATTTCACATCACTCCTTGTCACTTTCACACCAAGCAGTGGCACAAAACTGACAGCCTGGGCCTTGGAGTTCAAAAAAGATGTAAATACATGCTGAAAACTGACAAGTTAACTTCGTTTCTGTTATTCTAGCGAGATTCTGAGAACGTCTATAGATTTTATCATTATAAAAATCACTCTTGGGTATTAAAGAAGTGCTAAAAAATGCAGTGATTAGTATTCTATTTTATCAACAGCCTTCTGCTTGCAGAAAATAACAACAACAGTATGGATTAATTCTTAAATGTTTGTGGTATAAGGAAGAACATGATATTTTTAATAATTTTATTAAATTACTGGTACACCTGATGTCAAGCATACTTTCTCGAATTTCCCAACGTTTTTTTTTTTGAGTGTGCATGTGACTAGAAGTGCCAGCACAACCTACCACTTGTGCAAAAAAAGAAAAATGGTGTGCCTTATTCATGTCTGTTCCCACCTCTTTGTTTGCACATTTGATAGAGAGGCTGTTTCTGATCATTTCTACGTACTTCCAGAATTCAGGAAACTGTGAAATGCACAGATATCGGATGCATTCCCCTGCACTTGGATGACCGTCTACTGGATTTATTTGTAAGAGGATCGGTAGCATCCCATCTGCTCGTCTATCCTCTAAACAGGCCCCGTCACTGTGAAATATGGTTGCAGAACCCACGTTCTAGGCGCCTCTGATTTATTACTGCAAGTCTCCAGAGCACCGTGCAAATATGCAGATAACCTTTGAAAATAAGTCAACCTGCTCATTTTCAAAATGGGGCATTTGGAAGCACACTTCCTCCCCATTTGTAAAATATAAAAGGAATGACGATGGATCTCCTGGGAAGTCAAAGCAGACTCTATTCTGAAACAAGGTGTGACACGCACCTTCGATTCTTCCACAAGGAACTCAAAACAGTTGTCGGTTTCCTACCTTTGAATGGCCAATCTACTAGCCACCTCCTCTAAAGGCGCTTTGATGTATTCAGGAGGCACATAGGGCCTCATTTAGGGCGTGGCAGTAAATATGTTCGTAAAATCAAAAGTGAACATTACTCTTACCGCTTGCAGTGAAATGCAACACAGCAACCAATTCAGGCCTTATAGCCATGCATGCAGGAATGATTAAGCCTGTATCAACAAAAAACAACAAAGCTACATCGGATAATTACTGGTGCCGTGACAGCGCCTCATCACGAGTTGGGCGGTGCAGTAAAAATGCAGTGGTAATAGTGTTACCGCCACATTACCGCACTGTCAAGTTACGATTTTTGGAGGAAAGTTGGAGGCATCACCTACAGCTCTGAGCTGGAGGTAAATCTGCTGATTTCTCAGTCATGTTTAGCGCAATTACTGTTGCGCAATTACTGCTGAAAATGCCCCATTGAGTCCTATGGAGTCCTAAAAAATTGATACTTACATCGCCAAGTGGAGGTGACTGTCATTGCGTTGGTCGGTATTCCAATGGATTTACTACCAAGATACTGCCAAACTTGGGATGAGGCTCAGGGGCAGGAGAGGCCAAAGTTAGAGCTGTTTGCCATATTGCAGCAAGAGAATACCAGTCAATTACACGTTTGTGGATCCCTAATGGGTAGCACTTGCAAACATCCTTGTTTGCCTGCTCTCCTAGTAATTGTCCTATGGAGCAAGCACTGTATTCTGACCAATGATGACTAACAATGCCACTCATTACATACCAAATGCAACCCCATACGCGTGCAGAGCGCCATGAGAAGAAAAACACTGACATTTCTCCACAAGATCAATGCAGAATAAAAAGTTGATGGGGCCCACATCAAAGCTCTTCTCAATCCACTAGCCTAGAAAGTTACACGTTTTAACCATATTTCCGATGTGGTACAGAAGCTTTCACGTGTGTGATACAGAGCCCACAAGTATACACGTTGGCCCAGAGACATGCAGGCTAAACTAACAAATAGTTGAATTCCATGACCACCTATCTATCCAGCATAGACCTGAAGGAGATTAAATATACATAGCTGTCACGCAAGAACTAAGTGAATGCATACATCATCTCACCAATGTACCCTTAACATCATCCTCCAAACAAAAAGCAAATTTAGTGATATCTGTTGGTGCTAGTGCCCCACCAATATAACCACCTCTGCATCACCAACACCATCACTACATTACCTGCCATGGCATGCAAGGCTACCTCTTGAAAGGTCAGTGAGTCACCCCATGCAGGCAACGGCAGCAAGGGGAAGGACAAGCCGCAGCTCAAGGTAAAAGGAAAGGCGAGGAGGCAGCAACGGTGATGAAATGAATACTGCCTTGCAGGAGTACAAGGATGAGTCGTGGCTAAACAGCCATCTGACTTCTACCAATCACCTTGATCACAACCATAAATGAAAAATAGGCACAGCCAAGCAATAAACCGCATTTGAATATCAGATAGTAGCAATCCAAAACAGCAATAGCACAAACCAACTGTCAAATCAAGGTCCTATATAAAATACAAATAATTGAATTTAACAAATCAAACATACAAATATTGAAGACACTGTACAATCCAACTCCTGTAAAAGAAGACAGAAAATGCAGAATATGTATGTGTAGACCCTTTGTATACTTAGCAAGGAGGAAAAAGGAAATAACTGCAAGAATGTCCACTCAAAAGATATATTTTTAGGAAAAAGATGCAAAAATGACTTTAGGCAATAACCAAGGTACCAAATGGATCTAGGGGATAGAGGATCTCAACAATAACTGTTCCAGTTCTTAGGCTTGTGGGATTGACTGGGTTAAAATGTGGCAAGGAATGCTGGTCCACAGTGGCAGGTGAAAGTCAGTTGGAAGTGTTTTTCTTGGTTTGGCTCATAGGCAGCTTAACAGGGATGTTTCAAAAGTCGAGTCTATTCAGGACATTGGAAACCACTGGATCGAGTAAATGAGTGACACAATGCCACCTTCATTAAGTGTTTGAAAGTCGTCCACAGCAGTGGCTTGTTGTTCAAGCCGAACAGTGCACTACTTGGGACAATGCAGTGCCAATCTAGTTCAATAAGGGTGGTCCCAGGCAGTTCAAAGAAATGCTAAAGGCAGCATTGTTGATCCTCATGGTTGCCAACATGGTCAAATAGGATCTGATGATGGTTAGAATCTGTAGAATGCAAGAACCAAGTTGTATTTCTACTTATGGTATTGTGAGTCCCAAGTGAGGGACCTACCTCATACCTAGAGTGCCTTCCTGCACAGGAAGTGGACGGGACAGAAGGGGGAGAACATCCCACGGTACAGCAAGATGTAGAAACCATTACTCAAGTAATTTAACGATTTTGAGCAATGGTTTTTCCTCTTTCTTCAGGGGCTAGGGTGTATAAGGAAGAATCTATATTTAAAGCACAGCCACACCACAAGCTACCCAACTTCCCTCAACACAGGTGATGGGATGGGCACTCCTTTGAGCGATTTATCAATGACACTAAGCTGTATTGATCACAGTCACAACAGTATCAAAAGAATACCTTTTTTAATTAGTAAACACATAATTAAAAAGACCATGTGAAAAAAACAGACACTACAATGGTCTGGTTAAAACAAACAAGACATCAGCGTTATTTAGTGTTTTAGAGTACAAATCAAAGAAGACATCACATGTGTCACAGAAATCTAATTGTGACAGCTTTCATGTTTTGACAAAAGGAAAGAAAAATAGTCATCTGATGATTTATATTCAGACAAGTGTGATGTTAGTACCATGGGTGACATTGGTCAGTGTGAAATCATAGCTCTTTATCATAACATGTCTATACAGACTTGTGTTTCTGGAGGTGGAAAACAACAAAACCGAGTAGATCTTGATGTTAGGTGTATAATCAACCCCCTTCTTCAGGATGCTATCAATCTTTAGAACATACAGTTTACACAGTATGCACTAAATCATGTGCATTGCTGGTTATACCTGCTACTTTCGTAGCTGCTTTTGCATGTGGGAGTCAAATCTTATTATTTTGCATCTCGCTTGAGCCTCTGGATTAATCCCCAGCTTTCTTTTAGTTGAAGTATCTCACACTTCTTGGTGCAGTGTCACCATGTGATTTGTTGTAAGAGAGGGGCCGGAGCTGTGTTTTCTAGCCCACCAGGATCTTATCTGTAATTTAGATAAAATCGTGGTGCATAGATGTGGGCTTTTGGCCAATGAGTCGGGACTTTGTGTTCCCTGTCCTCTTGGGGTCACACCTTGTGGTTGTTCATTAGCGTGTCCTCGAAAGACCAGAGCAAATCTGTTTATCTCCGCAGGGACGATTCCTTTTTCACTGGCCGATTTGGCGTTGTTTGGTGGTGGTCTTTCGAGGAAACGCTAATGAACAACCGCAAGGTACAAGGGATCACATCTCCCCAGCACTTAAAACACTGCAATGGTTTCCGGTTGCCCGAAGGGTGACCTTCAAAACCCTATGCATCTCTCACCGAGCAATGCATAAAACCGGACCTCAATATCTTCAAGACAAACTAAAACCTTACCATCCTTCACACACTCTAAGATCAAGCTCTGCCGGCCTCCTAGTCATACCAAAAACCAACTCAGTTAGGTTGGGTTGATCATCATTCTCGCCTTGGCACCCACTCTGTGGAATGCACATCCACCCCACATCCGACTCACCGCAGAACTCCTGTCTTTCTGCAAATTACTGAAATCATGGCTCTTCCCCTAAAATCGACTCTTAACTCAAATTGGATAACAGCAATGAAGGACCTTAGCCCAAAGCTACTATATCACAAATAACAATCCAGCATCATGATCTGAGCGAGAAATCGAAAACTAATAAATGCTAAAGTAAATTAAAACGGATAAACTTAGACCGAGTGAAGTTGATGAAAACGGTGAAGTGGATGAAATTAAGGAAATTAATGAAATAAATGAAATGGACGAGAGGAACAAAGTGGACAAGAGGAATAAAGTGGACGAAAGGATGGAAAGGATGAGTACATGATACAGATGGACGACACAGAACAGATAGAGTGCATAGAACGGATAGATGGCATGGAATGACAGAGTGCATTGAATGAACGGAACAAATGGAATAAATGAATCAAGTATGGATGGAGTGCGTGGGACGGTTGGAGTGCGTGGGACGGTTGGAGAGCGTGGGATTGTTGGAGTGCGTGGGACAGTTGGAGTGCATGGGATGGATGGAGTGCTTGGGACGGATGGAGTTCATGGGACGGATGGAGTGCAGAGTGGATGTCGAGTGTGCAGCGGAGGTCGAGTGCGGAGCGGATGTCGAGTGCGGAGCGGATATGAAGTGGGCAGAGTGGATATGAAGTGTGCTGAGCAGATGAAGTGTGCGGAAAGGATGAAGTGTGCTGAGCGGAAGAAGTGTGCAGAAAGGATGAAGTGTGCGGGTAGGATGAAGTGTGTGGAAAGGATGAAGTGTGTGGAAAGGATGAAATTTTCGTAAAGGATGAAGTGTGCGGAAAGGACAAAGTGTGCGGAAAGGATGAAGTGTGCGGAAGGGATGAAGTGTGTGGAAAGGATGAAGTGTGCGGATCGGATATGAAGCGTGCAGAGCGGATATGAAGCGTGCAGAGTGCATATGAAGCGTGCAGAGCGGATATGAAGCGTGCGGAAAGGATGAAGTGTGCAGAAAGGATGAAGTGTGTGGAAAGGATGAAGTGTGCGGAACGGATAAAGTAGGCAGAACGGATGAAGTAGGTAGGACGGACGGAATGTATGGAACTGATTGAACAGATTAAGTGCATAGAATTGAGGGAGTACATGGAACAGAAGGAATACATGGAACAGATAGAGCGCATGGGATGGACATTGTGCAAGAATGGTTGGAGTGCACGGAACGGTTGGAGTGCATGGAACGGTTGGAGTGCATGGAACGGTTGGAGTGCATTGAATGTCTGGAGTGCATGGAATGTCTGGAGTGCATGGAACGGCTGGTGTGCATGGAACAGCTAGAGTGCATGGCACGGTTGGAGTGCATGGCACATTTGGAGTGCATGGGATGGCATGGGACAGTTGGAGTGTAAGGGACGGTTGGAGTGCATGGGACAGTTGTAGTGCATGGAACAGTTGGAGTGCATGGGACGGTTGGAGTGCATGGAATGGTTGGAGTGCATGGAACGTCTGTAGTACATGGAACAGTTGGAATGCATGGAACGGTTGGAGTTCACTGAATGCATGGAGTAGTCACCACGGATGGTGCTGACTCAAGGGATGGAGTTGAACAGACAAAGCCAACTGAACAGATGTGTGAATTGAACAGACAGAATTAACGATTCAGATGTGCGCTCGATCTCAAGCACCTACTGAAAACCACCATATCACACCACCATGTTTACTCTCTTCTATACACCACCACTCAACTAGAACACAGCGATACTATGACACATCCGGTATAGCTGTTCTCATACCAACACCTGCCACATACTCCACAACATCCTAACTAAACACAACTGGCTGCACACCCGCCAGCCTAGGCATTCTCTTCAGGCCTAACACAGCCACAATCAGTCTGGCATCACCCTGCCAGAACAATCACATACTCCTGATCTCCCAACCACCACACCTACCGCTATGAAGCAGCTATCATACGAGTGCCACACCTGCCGCACACATATCCGGTGCTCACACGCACCTTATGACTCTCACTCTCTCGCTCTACTGACTTGAACTACGGTTCCCGAGGGCATTCAACCTACCAGCGCATTGGGATCATACCAATGGTACATAAGGCACTATATAAATGCAAAGTAACATAACAGTAACATAACATATAACACAGAACACACAATGAATTCCAACATTGTTCTGCCAATTCAATGAAGCCAGCGAAATCTTGACTTTAATAGTCTGAAGGTGCCCTCAATTATGCATCTCACACAGATGTGCACACGATTGTAGCATCATATTTGTGACTGTGGATCCTCCAATATTGTGTCAGTAACGATGAAAGGAGTGTGTAGCCCTCTTCACTTGCGATAATCAATGTCATTGCCTGATGCTTGTAATGTGCTCCTTTCACGGAATATGCATACCTATAGAAGTGGACATAGCTACTGGGGTGTAGAGCTATATGGTGTACACTTATGCATTCAGCCCCCACTTCATTCGCTAGGGAGTCCATTGGCATACTCCCCTCTCAATTTCACAGCGATTATATATGAATGTCCTGGGGTTTCATTCTCTATACTCTGCCTACATTTCGCAAGGGATTCCATATGTGTACCAACACCTTTCTTCCCTGGGATTCTATATGCATACTCACCCCATTCATTTCCCAGGAATATACTCTGTATACACCCCCTATATATCCCAGGGCTTCTTTCAGGGCAATCCCCCCTTCATTTGACAAGTATACCATCTGCATACTTCCCCCTTCATTCCCAAGGGTCCCTTCGGAGTACCCCCCCTTTACTTCCAAATTAGTTATGTTGTATATGTTCACCCAATTGTCAGATTGTCGATATTTAGTAGACTATCATACCTATGAGGCATACCCATTGTCCTATCTCAGTGGCCATACAAACTGACAGGGTGCTGCTGTGAATTAGCATGGGATCATGTGTCGATCATGGGAAGTGTGTGCAGCAGTGGGTAATGATTAGGTCAGAATCATAAATCACGTGCCCATTGAGGCTATGTTGTATTTTGTGATTCCTCTAGGCATTGTTCTGGGCATGTGTGCTATGTTGACAGTCCATAGGACTTATGATGTTTGGGAATTGAACAATATCATGGAATCGCTCTTTGATGGTAGTGATGTCTTACATGGCAGTGGGTTGAGGCATGACAACAGAGGGCATATAATACCTGTGCGAGCATACATGAAAATGCGGGCTGTAAAATGCCATGCAACATTCCCACTAAGTTCGGAATACGCAATTGGGTAGAAAATGTAGGACAGACACAAAATGCAGGTGAGCTGCTGTGCTGTACATATGCCAGTGTGACTTTGCATAACACTTTGTATGAGCTGCATAACATCCAGGATGTTGTTCCTAATAAGATGATACTGACTATTTTGCAATATGCGACAGTCCATGGGGAGAGTCTTGATGGGGGGGGGGGTGCTGTCCTCCTTCTTCTGGACTGTGCTGCCTCTGCTATACAGCATCACGTCACCTGCCTTAAAAAAAATGAACAGCACTCCAGTGTGATCTGACAGTGCTCTACCTTGCTGCATGATGTTATGTTATGTTATGTTATGTTATGTTGATGAATATCGCACACCGCTACTAGTTGCATGGTCTCCAGGTGCTCACCTGGCTCTGCAAGAAACTGGGTGGGGTTGGTTAGTCGGGGGAAGAAGAACATGATAGAGGTTGTGCTCTTCTGTTGGTGCTTACAGAACCAGGAGAAACAGCTATCTGTGCGTGTGGGCTTTCTGAGTGCACTTCGATTGCATACACTGGGGTCACTGTGCCCGTAGGGGCAACGTCCAGTGTGCGGGTTGGTTTGTTATTTGTGGCAGTTTGTTGGGTGTGTGACTTGTGTGTTTTCTGTGCTGCTAATGTGGTGAGTTGTTTGACTCAGCTTTTTCGATTATCTGGAGGCAGACTGGAGGTACCCCTTTGTGGTGTTGGTGAGCATGACACTTATTTGGTGTTTTTGGTATTATTTAAGCTGTTATCAGATCTCTGAATTATCTAGTATTTACCAATTGTGTTTTTACTGGATCTTCATACTTGATATTTATAAGATGCAGTGTATTTCATTACCGCACACCTTGCTTGATTCCAGATTTCAGGCCATTCTATTTGACTATCAATAAGTGAAACATCCTGTTGCCATGCTGAAATGCAATCATGTGATCATGTGATGAACTAGATACAGAGGTTTTACAAAGAATGTTGTAATACAATGCAGATGACACTGTTGGTTTGTAGAGTAATTGTACTCTTTCAGTGTTAGGAGAGGGGATTTTGATAACAAGAGAATCATAGTTTTCAGCTATGGCATTAATGATAGACAGAAATTGCTATAAAAATGGGAGGGGAACATTACATTTACATATCAGAGCATTGAAATCAATTGGACTGCCGGAAATAAATAACTGGTCTAGATACTTAATGGCCGAGAGAGCCATGACCTCCAGAAAAGAGATTTCTTTTAAATTCTGATTAGAGGATTAAACCACATGGGAATCATACAAAAATGTCACCCTCATGTGTGCTCCCCTGCAGTTACTGCGACTTTGGGGGCACACAAAATGAGGGCGACATTTACTGCTCTGCTTGGGAGCCGTAACAGGAGTCAGGGGTTGCGGGGGTGTCCCCCGCTTACCATTTTGGAAAGCATTGGACACAAAAAAAAAAGGAAAGCACCCTGCGGCATCAGCTCCAACCCACGTTAGTGGGAGGAGCTGACATCGCAGGGATAGCAGGGTGCAGGAGGCACACACAGAAGTGTGCTGCTGTAAAAGGTAAGTTGGTGGTGGGGGGTTTTAAGGGAAAAGCAGCCCGGGGAAGAGGGCACAGTGATCTATACGATCACTGCACCACGCCATAACTGGAATCGGCATTTTGGCCGCCACATTTATGGGCGGCGCAGTGATCACATAGATCCAACATAGGGAGAAATGTTATTGTAGGAGTCAGTATCTGGGAAAAATAAATGCCTCTTTAAATAACGTGCAGGTAAAATGGCAGTTACCCACTTAATACATTTTGTTTTAGCTTTAATGCAAAAGCATTCAATCAAGCTTATGGGGGATATTATCGCTCTCTCTAGACACTTCCACTGGGGCACATCACAAGAACATTCATGAGAGAACAACAATTGAAATTGCTTTAAGACAAATGCCATATGATAGTTCTTGAAATCAGGAAACACCCCCTCCCCCCGGCTTCTCGTGATAATTTGAGTTTATTAAGGGATAACCTAAGTCTCCTTTTTCCCCACAGGAATCTAGCAAGTCTGGAGTCAAAAGATTTAAAAAAAGATGAGGGTAGAGGGACTGGCAACATATATAATAGATATATGATTATGGGTGTAATCATCATCTTAATGGATTCTAGTCTACCCCACCATGAAAGGTAAAGAGAGGACCATGAGCTAATACTTTCTTCAATACTTGATAAGAGAGAGTTAGTATTGTGTTTAACTATGTCTTTGATAGAGGAAATGTGGATACCTAAATATTTAAAACCATCTGGGCACCATTTCATACATGTAGATAGTAAATGAGGTTTGGAGCAATGAATATTAAGAGGGAGGATTTTGTAAATTTCAGTATTTAATTTATACCCTGAGACAGCTGAGAACGGAACTATCAAATCTAAAATATGTGGCAAGGAAGAATTGGGATCTTTAAATAGTAATAAGATGTTGTCAGCTACGCAGCTAGATTGATTTGTACATTATCACAGGTTATGCCTTTACTATTTGTATTTATTCTTACCTTTTCCAAAAAACGGGTTCTATGGCCAAAATAAATAGGAGTGGAGAAGTAGGGGGAAACATGGGGATATATTATCATTGATAAACATGGAGGTCATTGGATTGGAATAATGCACTCTAATTATTGATTAAAGGGGTTTTAAGGACATTCAATTTAAGGGCTTCAAACATATACTTCCATTCAACTCTATTGAATGCTTTCTCAGCATCTACTGCAACGTTGACAAAATGGACATTCAGACCACTAATATGATCAATAGAGTTTAGAATTAATCTTATATTGGAGGAGGAGAATCTATTTTTGATATAACCTACTTGATCTTGTGTAATTAACTTGGGCAATACCGGTAAAAGTCTGTTGGCTAAGATTTTCGCAAATATTTTACAGTCCGTGTTAATAAGGGAGATGGTTCTATAGCTTGGAGGGAGTTTGGGATCTTTACCAGGTTTAGGGAATACTATCAGCATTGCTTCCAAGAAGGATCCTTTAGCTTTACTATCGTGTGTGAATTGAGAAAATATTTCATTGAGTTTAGGTACTAAAATATCTTTAAAATGTGAATAGAAATCACTAGAATATCCATCATCTCCTGGTGCTTTACCTTTTTTAAGGTCTTTGATGGCTTTGTGGATTTCGTTAATGGAAATGTGAGCATTTAGGGATTGAAGGTCAACTGATGGGTACGTCGAATGAGGGATGTCTTTAAGAAATGTTTGTGATAGCTCATTACTAGCAGGTATTTCAGGTGTGTATAATTTCTTATAAAAATCAGAGAAGACTCCAACAATTTCTTTATCTGTGAACATTCTATCACCAGTGTTATCTTTAATAACTGTAATCCTATTTTCCTCCTTTCTAATCTTTAGATATGATGCTAATGACTTGCCTTAGATATTAGATAGTTGATCAATGTTTGTTTTATATTTAGGAAGATTATCACAAGAGTATTGGGTGATTATTTTATTGTATTGAACTCAATTTAATGACAGAATTCCGTATTATTTTGGAATTATTACGTGAAAACTGAGATTCAAGTGTTTTAAGTTCTTTTAGTATATTTTCTGATTCTAATTTTAAGTTTTTATTTTTATTAGCCACATAAGAGATAATATCCCTGTGCATAACTGCCTTATAGCAGTCCCAATTATTTGAAACTGAGGTATCTATGTTTAGGTTTTCTGAGAAGTAGTGGTTATGTTGTTGAGTTATATAGGAGGTAAAAGCCTCATCTTTGAACAAGGCTGAGATAAATCTCCATCTATTTTGGTATGGAAGCCAATTGCACATGACCATGGGCATGATCTGATAATAATATGCAATCAATGTTGCCATCAACAATAGACCTTACAAGGGATCTGGGGATAAATATACAATCTAATCAAGATAGGGGACCATGAGGACTAGAGAGGAAAGTTAATTCATAGTCAGAAGGGTGAGCAATCCGCCAGGTGTCTATGAGGCCTAATTCGGAAATGAATCTGGTGAGTTGCATATGAGATTTTGTAGGTGTATAGCTTACATTAGATTTTCTATCTATGCATAGGTCTATGATTTCATTACAGTCACTACACACAATCAAATTGTTAGGTTTAGATAGAGAAATTTGGAGGGCCACTCCCATCCATGCCTACTGTGAACGGTAGAGGAAATGGGGGAGAAAGAGCCTTCGATGGAGATGACCATCTTTCCGCTCTGCTCCGCAAATTATAAGAGAACATAAGACATGGCAGAGATAATTAACAGATAGGGTCACTTTGTAAATGTTCCTCAAGTTGTTGCTTTTGACGTATCCATGTCATCTCTCCTCTGATTTTGAATAAAATGTCTTACAGCAATAGGATCTTGAAAGAAAGATGTATCGCCATTAAGAGGCACTGTAAGAATCGCCGGATGTATAATACCATATCTGGCATTAAGCTGTTTAAGAGCAGGCCTAAGAGCTAGAGGTTCCCTCCTTCTGGTCGCAGTGGCGTTAGATATATCTTGAGTCATAAAAAGTTTCCTGCCATTCCAAGTTAAGTGTTTTTTTCAGTTTAACCTTCACCAGGATTAAGCACCCATGAGAAAAGTCTAATAGAGAAAAAATGATTGTGCTTGAGGAATTGTTATTGGTGCTAATAGAGGGTTGCACAGGGATATAGGGCCCAATACGGTGCGCTCTTTGAATATTCAATTTGGTTGATGGTGGAAGTTCCACGCGTTTCATAAGACGGGTGTTAATGAACGATATTGGATCATCTCCTTCAACTCCTTCCAATAGTCCAACAATTTGCAAGTTGTTTCTTCTATTATGATTTTCTAAATTGTCTGTGTGATTTTGTAGTGATATAACCGTGTTTTCAAGCACTTGAACTCTTCCAGTGATATTCTCAGCATTACTGATCCTTTGCTCAACTTCAGAGATTTTTTCTGTGTCGTTCATTAGCTGTAGTTTATGATTAGATGCCTCCCTACAAGGCTTCAGAGCCTTTATTTCCATTAGTATGGCCTGCATGGTAGAGCCTGGTGTGTTGCTTTTCGGGCTTTTATTTGATTTGAAATTGGGTCATTCTTTAACTTGAGGTTTTTTCAAAGCCATACCAGCGAGGGTTTATCTGTTATTATTCGACGCACTTGAGTGAGGTTTGACTTAGAGTGGACCTTGGTAAGCCTTGATTTACAGTTGTATTAGTTGAACACACAGCTATATCATAGGCTTGATTGATGTATTTATGAACTCAGAGTTATGAAATCTTGAAGAAAGGCTCCAAAGTTATTCTAGAGAATTGTAGCAATGGTAACTCAAATTCAATCGTTTTTATTGTCTTCCATGATGAGCCGTGATACCATTATCTTATTTTGAAAACTGTGAAGAAAAAAATTACATTTCTTGTGTTAGCAATGGCAAAACAAAACAAACAGGCATTTGGCCATCATCTATGCCCGCAAAGTACTTTAATCTGAGGGAGTTCTCATTTACTTGCTATTCGCAGACAGTTTGTAACAAAAGTCATAGCAGAATCCATTGTAAGAGGAAAAATTAAGAAACATGGAGAGAAGAGAAAAAGAAATGAAAGAAAACAAATTCCCAATGTTATTTTACGTAGGCTTGGTAAGTCTGACCATTGAAGAAAAAACATGATAAACACTGCCTGTTTCTTTAAAGCCTTACTTGTGCTTTTAAATATGAGGAATATGCCTTTAAGTGTCTTAATAATGGTGCCGGGCCCATGTTAGAAAGAAAAAAGAGATCTGTCAGCACAGCGCGTCCTCAGAGCTGCGCATAGCTCAACCAGCTGACTGGAACGTCAGTTTACGCAACACTGTACCTTCCGGCTTGGCAAGCCTAGCTCCTCCCATGATGCAGCTCATGTTACAGGAAGAAACCTCATCTTATGGAGCGCCACATTACCACCCGGCTTGGCAGGCTGGACTCCTCCCACGATGCAGCTAACGTTACAGGTTGAAACCACAGCACACGGAGTGCCACGGACCACCAGGCAAGATTTATAAGTCTGCAGATGCGATTTTGAAAACGTTTTTACTTCACCATGGAAGATAAAAGGGGATATTAAATAACTACAGAGTGAGAGCGCAAGGTTTAGTCAGCCATCCTGCGCAGTGCTTAGCCACGCCCCCTGTCAACTGCAAATCTATACTGGACTCACAGAATATTTGTTTTTCACTTGCCTTCTCCTATTCAGAAAAAGTGTTTTTGTCAAAAGGTTTTGCACTCCACGTAAGTGTAAGACTCACACTGACACAGTGTACTCACTAAGGAATTCATAGTTCCCTTATCAGTGCCAATGTTGAACTTTACAAGAATGTTCTTATAACATGGGAGTGGCATTAGGACATGTTACCCCTTTTCCGGCTAAAAATGTTCATCCCAGTGAGCAATTACAACAAGGAAATGGGCATGGCATCAATCAGAAAATATGCCATGCCCCTAATCAAGATGTCAGATATCCAAATGCTGAGCACAATTATGTATTCCTATCTTAATTTACAAATGGAAAGAAATATTTTTAGAAAGTGTACAAAGTGCAGTCACATGTTTTTGTATTTTTCTTTTTTTATTAGTGAATTGGTTACTATGCATACAAACCTTTTCAGCATGCAATGCATAACATTAACATACCATGACAAAATTACAAAGCCATCCTTTTAAAATCACACAGCCACCATTATTTAAAAATGTAGATTTGAATGTCTAACAAATGAAAGTCATTCAATAATAACCTATACAAATCTAAAATACAGGATATCCAGTTTCCAAGCATTAGATCAGTCCATAATAATTCATCAGCCATCATCATATAAGGTCCATCCAAAAATCTAAAATGCTTGTGCTTTAAGTGCACAGTGTAAGTGTAGCTTCACATCTCGGGATCAAATGCTGTAACCTTTCCTCACAAGCATGTTTTTACACAATCTACACCACCTTGCCTTTTGGGAGGTTTCAAGTCTAGGGCCAATAGTTTTAAGCTTCGGAAGCTGATTAAGCTTTAAGCTTAGATTGATATCTCTGGCTCGTTTGCACAGAAACAAAGAAATATACCTAGAGAGTGACTTTATTTTCATGGAAATGTACAGAACTCCCTGTAGAATGTATACAAGCTTAGCTGGTCCACTGTCTCACACCAATCTAACACAAAAGGTTTCTTCTTTACATGTAAAGGATTTTTAATTAATTCAATCTGGTCTGAAACAACTGTGAAAGCATAGTTTGGCTAAAGTTGGTTATTGTAGTAGAGGAATTTGTTTCAAGTGTGGTATGAAGATTCTCAAACAATGAATTAACTGGAAGGTTTAATAGTTTCGGCTACAGGCTTAACTTAAACCATTGTACTAATGTAGCCAGAGATGTCATCCCAAATTTGTTTCTGATAATACAACCCGGAATTGAAGAAGATAAATTCAGACTTTTTTTCCATATTGTTACGTGTTAAGAGTTAAAATAAGAGCTCATATCCGGAAGAATGGTCACAAGCCCATATATTAAAGTTGTTACTACTTTATCCAGATAATACTTTTTAAATGGAATAAGAGGAAATGTACACAGGGCTAACAATACACTTTTTAAATGGGCAAAACCTGGAAGGGAGTTCAATCTCAAGCACTCGCTGATAGTTGATTGGGAATATTTGTAAGCTATAGTAAAATCCAAATATTGTATTGATTGAGCAACTTCCAAACATGCGTTGCCAACTGACCATCTAACTATTTTGGGTTTATATTTTCTAGAAAATATATATTTTTTAAATGTATCCCTGTTGTTGGTACCCGAAAGTCATAAAAAGCTAATAACTTTCTTTTCAACCACAAAAGGGTTACATCAATTAACATTATGTCAAAAGCAAATAATTAAAAAAATAGTTGAATTCCCAAAGGAACAGAGGATGGACCAAGTTATTTTACATCTGACGTCAAAGAAGATAAAGCGGAAACTCTTGGTGGTGACTGACACTCTAAAAAAAGGGGGTTTCCTGCTGGTGGACCTGGATGATGATACCAGGCAAAAAAAAGAAAAAGCTCCAATGGAGCAAAGAAAAGATGAGCCTTCAGATAGAACGAGAGATACAGATGCTGGGAAAAGGTATGAAAAAAATAAACCAGACGCTGCAATATTGAAGAAAAAGAATGAAAAAGTAAAAAAGAGGAAGAAAAACAAGAAGAAAGCCCTATACCAATCAAAAAAAGTAAAGACACGCTGAAAGCCCTGAGGTTCACGGTGGATAACTCGGAAAATCCAAGAATGACAAAGAACAACCCAATTAAAGCAGACAAAGAGGCAGGGGATTGGTCATGGATGGCAAAAGCCCTAGACTTAAAGAAGAAGCAATAGAGTAAGGAGAATGAGCAAAATTTGATCCTCTGTGCCTCATGGAACACACAAGGTTTTAAACATTTGCTCTCCAAGGATAGCTGCTTCTTGGCAAAATATGATCTTATCTCAATACAGGAGATATGGTTACGTGAACCACCAGTATGTGAGGGCTATGAAATCTACATCAATCCGGCTAGAAAGGGGCCCATGGGAAGATCATTTGGAGGGCTCATGATACTAAAGAAATTGGAATGCCCACTAAAAGTAGTAGAACATCTGACACCAAATCCATATGTGCAAATTCTGAAAGTAAGATCTGAAGCGGATGATTTGAAAGTACCAAAACAAATGATTTTGATTAACATCTACTGGAGTGAGAACATGTCAGGACAGGCGCTCTTTCTGAAATCTATCATGGATGTAATTGATAAATCCATGACGGAAGAAAATTACCAATTGATTTAATAAATGGCGATTTAAACATCAAACTGCTGGATACAAATTGAAAAATCAAAGCTATAGAACATCTATTAGGAAAAGAAAAAACATGGATGAAGGAAATGAGAATCTGTGAGATGAAGATGCTAAATGGACAGACAAAGGGAGATCTGCAGGGAGCCAATACTTGGCACAGTGGGAAAGCCGGAGCCTGTCTCGATTACTGCTTTGTTGGAGGGGATACGCTGGAGAGAATAAAGTCATTTACAATAGCAAACCAAACTAACAGCGATCATTGTTTGCTAACGATAGAACTCGCGTGGAAAATGCGAACTAACAGAGAGACTAAAAGAACAATGGAAACTGAGGTCTCATGGGGAAGAAATTGTTTGCGTATAAAAACACAGGCTATACCAAAACTGGTTTAAAGATATAAAGATGGTACAAATGAAAATGAAGATCTGGTGGAATATAAATGGCTCTTGGAAGCTTATGAGTGCAAGTACAAGGGTCCCCAAAGCATCCTTACTAAGAAAAAACATGCTTATGATGAACAACTTGTGGCAAGGAGGAAATAATATAGATCAGAACAGAGACTCTTAAAAAAGAACACCAGCACACAGAGAGAAGATCTTTTGAAGAAAAGTCAACAAACCTATAAAAACTGGTTTAGACAAACTCGCTACTTAAGAACGCAAAGGGATGCAGAAAAAATGTTAGCTGCAATAACTACTAACAATGCTAGAAGTACGTGGGACTTAATAAATGCCAGGGATCTTAATCTATTGGCCATAGATGTGAATCAAGTCTCAGAAGAAAAATGGTTTCAGCACTATACTGCTTTATATGAAGGTGAAACCCATGGAAATACTATAGAAGATAGTCCTGATTCCACACCTTGGACTCTTAAATTCGATAAAGATGATATTCAAATGCTGATAAACAAACTCAGTACTTCCAAATAAACTATTGAAAGAAAATTGTGAGAACTGGACTGAGCTAATATACGCCCTATTCCAACAAATTATGAAAATAAAACAAATTCCAGCTACTTGGACGGAGGCTTATATTGTGCCAGTATATAAAAAGGGGGACCGGCGAAACCCGAGGAACTACAGACCAATAGCGCTTTTAGATTCGATTGGCAAGTTATTTGCATCCCTCTTATTAAGAGATCTAAAAAAATGGGCGTCCGAGGCGGAAATCTTGGATGAAAGACAGACAGCCTTTGTGAGTGGAGTTGGCACCGCCCTGAATACATTTTTGATCAATCTTCTGAAAGCCAATACGTTGGCTGGGAAAAAAAAAAAACTTTACCTAGCATTTATTGACCTCGAACAAGTGTTTGATGGAATCAATAGAGAACATCTGTGGTCAAAAATGAGGAATTGGGGATGCCCAAAAGACCTGTTGGAAGCCGTTAGAACACTATACACTGGCACTTCAATCAAAGTCCAAATTACAAAGCATGGGGGACTTTCAAGGAGGATCAATACCAGCAGAGGAATGAAACAGGGCTGTGCGGTAGCTCCCTTCCTTTTTGTGCTATACATGGCCGATATGAAGACAGCCCAAGAAAAGATTTGAGCCTTCCCGCCGAGGATAAATGGGAAGGAGGTACCGTGGATGCTATATGCAGATGATGCCGTATTTCTAGATCAAACGCCAATAGGCCTACAAAGACGAATAGCGGCCTTCAATAAATATCTAAAAGAAAATAGCATGAAGATGAACGTGAAGAAATCTATGATCTTAACCATGAAATCAAGTAAGGGAAGAAAATTGGCTGGAAAAACTGTAACATGGTCATTAGATAATGAAAAACTGGAAGAAGTAGAATCAACACTATACTTGGGGATAATGATCAATAAAAACAGCAATGAACAGGCACAGTTTACCCTAATTCGGGAAAAATATGTGGCTCTGACAAATCAAGGGATTTGTATACACCGTAAATATGGGAAGTACTGCTTAACCCCAATTGTAACCTTCTTTAAGCGGAAAATTGTGGCGGTTATTACTTACGGTGCAGAGGCCCTATTATCCCTAAGATGGGATGTCTGGAATCTGTGTGAGGCGTACTTTTGGCGTAAGATTTTGCGTCTACCAACTTCATTACCTGTGGAACTCCTAAGAACAGAGCTTAGACTCCAATCGGTGGCCTCAGTTGCACTCTGGAAATCTCTATCATTGTACAGAAAGTGCATATTGTACAAACCACAAAACCATTTCAAATCTTAATACAGAGGGATACAGTAAATGAAGACGAGATCCTTAAAAACTGGAAAGGAAGATGTAAAGCTTCCATGGACCAAATAAACATCTCAGATGATAATCTAAAGAGCAACCCTGATAAGGCAAAAAGATCTATCCGGGATAAGGATTGTGAGGAAACCCAGGAATTAAGACTGAAAAGAAGATTATGCTACAACATTGTCTGGGAAAAAAAAGGCCTAAATAAATTACCTCCGTATCTGATGAAGTTCCCATCTCAGCATTATCGGGACTTGCTGCTGCGCTGCAGATTAAACATCTGGCACTGCCGAGAACTAAAATGGTTAAGAAGACAAATTGAAAAATCAGCAGCATATTGCAGATTCTGTAAATCTAAGGATCAACTAGAAACAATCAGGCACATCATGTTAAACTGCCCTGCACTAAAGCCAAAAAGAGAGAACTATATGGGCAGGTATGTAAGGAATATCAACTGGGAGACGGAAGAAGATTATTGGGAACGTCTCCTAACTGTTGATAAGACTGGAAAAACTCTCGATGCATTAAAATTCGTCAAAGCATTGAAACTGAATCAAGAGGAATATTGCTTTGGATTTTGAAAGAAATTGAGAAATAGATTGGAGTAATAAACCAATCAATTAGCTTTGTAAAACAAATTTAGGGAACAGAAAATTGTAACGATGGAAAAGGCAACTAAGGACATACGCTACTGGACTGGATTGTAGCATCTGAAGGTGATTTTAATAAAGGGAGAAGGATTTTAGGAATGGATTAAGGAAGTAATGTTTAAGGTTTAACTGAGATTAACCAATAAAACAAAAAAAAAACAAAATTAGTTATTATTCCCTGAGAAGATTTCTTGTTTTTCTTGTTGCCTTCTTTTTTGGTTTAGTTTTATCATCATTGGATGGCAAGATGCCGAAGTGTTTACATCTATAATTTATTGATGAACTGGTAAGGGTTGCAAACCTTTCCTAGAAGACCTTTGTGAAGGTTTTTTGATTTTGATTTTTAGGACAAGCTTTAGTACCCTTCCATTAATTGGGACTTGCAGTTGTAAGATGTAAGATGGTCGAGCTCTTGCTGTTCCTGGTTTTCATCTTGTTAGCGGGATAAAATCGTTTGCTCTTCTGAATCAGGGGTTTGAAACAACACTGGTGATGCACTAAGTCTGGAAGTACAGTCAGGCAGAGGAGAGGGGATATGCATAGAAGCTTCCTCATATGTCTGTGCCATATGAGAGTCCGAAACTAGGTTTGTTGTGGGTGATGCTTTATATCACCTGGAGGCTAACAGAAACCTCTCCAGTCATGTTTCTCAGTGATTGCCCTGAGGAAGTCAGTGTTGTGTTACACTGATTCTTTGATGTAATCATAGAGACAAAGGATAGATTCCAAAACCTAATGTAAGCCAGCTGCAGAAGAGCGGCCCAAAGTAGTAGCATTAGGAAGACATTTTTCCTGTGATTCATGGTGCAGATTCTAAGGGAAAGCAAAACCCATCCGCGGGTGACAATACTGCTGAGTTTGATTAATAGTACACTGTGCACCAAACACAGAGATTCCTTGAGTGGCTTCTGGATTTTCTTTATTATTGCCTTTTTACAGAGCCGTGTCACACATCTAGTTGCACAACCTGAGAAATCACTCATCCAACACAATTGAGTTAGATGGTCTACTTGGTAAGGTTGTAATACTTTAGTAGACAAGGATAGCAGAGACTGAGGAGGCTTTTTTATTGAGAGCTTCGTATGGAAATAGTTGGTCATCCTGACTTGTTTTGGTTTTGGAGTCAGACTCAATGCTAAAGGCATTAGCACTCAACCGCTTGACTGCTCAACCTCCACATGAATCTCAAGTGAATGCTTTAAAGACAGGGCCGATAGCTCACCAGCCACTCTAGTTATGAAATGGCATTCATAACGCATCTATACACAAGTGTTTCAAGGCGTGATGAGACAAGGGAGGGGGAACAGAGGGAAGACAGAGACAGCAATCTTACTAGGTCAGGTGACATTGAGATCACCTAAGTGCAGGGGAGGGGAAAGGGGAAAAGTGTGGAGAGAAGGGGAGGGGGCAGTGCAGTGCATAGGAGAAATAGTAAAATAAATAAAGACAATAAATAAAATGTGCGACCAGCTGATGGCAAGTTCAAGAGTAAGTGCAGACATCAGGTGTCAAGTGCATGTAGGGGGCTGTAGGGAAAAAGAACTGTCCCCGAGTGCAAGGATTGCCAGGGGGCAGTGCTGGTGTGCAACTGGTGGGGAGGGGACCTGGGCCTGAGATCAGAGGGTAGCCAGGTAACCAGTGCAGTTTCAGTTTCAGCCAGGAGATCAGCAGGGGAGAGGAGGAGAGAAAGCAGAAGCAAAGAGGAAGGTCTTGAGGTGATTCCGGAACCAGTGATGGTTCTCCCCAAGTTTCAGAGAGGAAGGGAGGCTGTTCCAGAGGGAGGCCCCAGCAGAAGAAAGATATCTACCACCAACTCATTTCTTGGAGAAGCGACTGACCCTGCTGACCCTGAGGGAGTTGGAGGTGGATGTTACACTCACCTGGTATCCACAGGGACGCCAATCAGCCCGGTTTGGTTGCAGGTATCTTCTCCCCAGTTTCCCAGATGTTGTCTATGGAGGATGTTCAGCCTTGTTGTGGGATTAGGTGTGCTCTCCGTCCTGCCTTCTTGTCAGGGGTGTGTTGTCTTCTGTGGGCATGTGCGGCCAAGTTACTTCACTGGTGCGTGCCCATTTAAATGTCTCTCAGGTAGGTCTTATTGCAGCAGTTCTGTATAACGTTGTTATTCGTGCAGGCCTTTCTTTGTCTAATGATGTCTTTTTCTCCCCTAGGTGTGCTGAGCTTCAGCGTGGTGAACTGGTTGAGTTGGGCCTCGCTGGTAAATGATGGCACGTGATGTGCTCTACAATGCGGTAAGTAAGCGCTATGCGCAGCGCTGCCTTGTCTTGCCATTTCTAACCTGTTTTCTTCCTTCCTTACAGGTCGCGGTGCTTCACCAGTGTGTGCGGAACTCTGGTGCAGTACCGGTCGGGAGGTAACCAGCCTGGTAAGCTTCTTGTGCTATTTGTGGTTTAGCACTGTCAGAATATGCCTTCTCTAATATTGTCCTCTCCTTCCCTCTTTCAGGTATTTCGGTCCAGAAGGTATGCGGAATCCAGAAGAAGCTGAGAGCGGATAACAGGATGGAGATTGCAGGTAAGATGCTGCTAACGATGTCCCTTTTTTCTCCTCTGCAGGTTCTTATTCTCCGAGGCTCGTGTGGATCACAGGACACAGTGCGCGTCACATTGCAGTCTGCAAAGTAACGCAAAGCGTGCTTTCTTGTTCGGGTGTGGTTTAAATAGCCTCAACAAAGTAGTCCAGGTAAAGTAGTCCCTAGGACACCACACCCAAAATACTATACCGCATAGCTTAGTTCCTAGGATCCAAGCTATGTGGGTGTCTCCATGTTGGCTGCAGACCCAACGAAAAATGTAGTCTCCCTTTACACACGTTCTTCAAAGTGTATGAGCCTGGCGCCATAGGCGCCAGGATTGGCCCCAAGAGAGTCTTGGGAGTGGGTGCCAGGCCTTCAAGGCCTTGATGGAGCCCGAGCCCTGATCCTACCTCGCAAGTGGACCTGCCATTGGGGGTCTGGGGTAAGGGTTGTGACAGCGGATGAGCAAATAGCTTGAGAAGGAAGATATTTAGGAAGAGGGAGTTGAAGGTATTTAGGCCCAAGGCCCCAGAAGGCCTTATGGACAATGTAGAGGGTTTTGAACTTAATGCTTGTCACCACTGGGAGCCAGTGTAGACATTTCAGTCCTGGAGGCATACGTTCCCTGGGCTTGAGGGCAAAGACCAGTATTACAGTCCTGTTTTGGATGAGTTGCAGACGGCGGAGAGTAGAGGCAGGCAGATTTAGATAGAGGCTGTTGCAGTAGTCCAGCCTAGAGAGAACCAGAGCTCTGGAGACAGTGAGCTTCTGGGGAAGGAGAGGAAAGGAAGAATACCTCTGAGGAGGTGCAGCTGGTATTGTGACTTTTTAGAGACGTCAGAGATGTGAGGAAAAAAGGAGAAGGTTTTTAGCCTCACAGGTGGGTGCAGGAAGATGGCCAAGAGGGGCCAGCCAGAGAGTGACAGAAAAGGAGGGAGCAGGTGTGCTGATGAGAAAAATCTCGGTCTCATTGGAAATAAGTCAGAGATCATTGGCGGCACACCAGTCCTGGATAGCAGACAGACAGTCAGAGATGAGAGAAGGAGAAGAGGTGGCAGAAGGGAGCCTGAAATTGAGTTGAGAGTCATCCACATCACAGTGAAAGTTGGGTCAGAGAGCGGCAATGCAGTGGGCAAGAACTGTCAGGTATTGGTTGAACAGCCAAGGACAGAGATTAGACCCCTGGAGAACACCACAGGTAGAGAGAGAGAGAGAAAGGAGTGGAAGGACCCAAGTTGGACCTGGGAGGGTCGATCGGAGAAGATAGAAGTCAGCCAAGCCAGGGTCTGATCATTGATACTAAGGTTATCACAGAGATGGTTGAACAGGATGGCATGGTTGACCATGTCAAAGGCAGAAGGAAGATCAAGTAGGATGAGGACACAGGGGGTGTTGGAATCATGGTTGGAGAGCAGGTCTTCACAGATGTTCAGGAGAGCAGCTTCAGTGCTTCTGGCAGCTCTGACGCCAGACTGATGGTCATGGAGACAACCAACAGACTCAGTGTGAAGATTAGGCTGGGAGATGGCCAGCTTTTCCAGGAGTTTGCCCAGGATATGAGTGATGGATGTTGGGCGATTGTTAGCCGGGCAGAAAGCGTCGGCAGAGGGTTTCTTAAGAAGAGGATGCACAAGGGAGTGCTTCAGGGGGGAAGGGAAGACTCCAGTGGAGAAGGAGTGTTGCAGAAGTCAGCCAGAGCAGGAGCCAAGGTGTCAATGTGGTCCTTGATGGTTTTGGAGGAACAGGGGTGAACCAGTTTTGGCAAGACTTTCATAGATCGGACTTGTCTAGAAACCTTGTCTGGGGACATGAGGGGAAAGGCAGAGAAGGAGGGAGGAGAGCTGGCAGAGGAAGGGCCAGAAGAACAGCAGGAAGTAGAGGGAGGAGGGGGAGAGGAAGAGAGAGTGAGTACAGGATGCCCTGAGGTTTAGAGCTGAAATGAGAAGGCAGGGCTGTGCAGAGGGCCTGGAAGGGGTCAGGAGAGGTAGAGACTACTGCAGCAAGACTGGCAAGCTCCTTGCAGATTTTAAAGAGATCGGCCAAGTTGTTAGATGCCACAGAGACGCGGGCCTGGATGTGGGCTCTCTTCTTGGTGTGGACAGAGAGCCAGTAGTGCCTTTGAAAAAGGTGGAAGGTCAGTTTGTCAGAGGATGTCCCGGAAGCACGCAATTTCCTGTCAGCCACCCTGCACTTGTATTAACGGGTGACGAGTTCTGAGTTATACCAAGAGTTGTAATTGGCGTTGGGCTTGACGCAGATCTTCATGACAGGGGCAAGAAAACCAAGAGTATCAGAGATAGAAGATTGGAGCATGGAAAGGGCTGTGTAAGGGTGTGAGTCAGACAAGGGGGGAGAGGGGAGGAGAATGTAGTAGTTAAAGCCTCAACTGACACATGCTTCATGGGTTGGCTAACCAAGAAGGTAGGTGGTGCCTTGGCCTAAGCGGTAGAGAGGGTGTGTTGGGAGGAAAGTAGAAAGTGGTCACTCAAGGAGAGAGGAGTGGTGAGAGGGTTTGAAAGGGGAAGGTCTGAAGAGATCAGTACATCCAGAGTGTGCCCTGCAGAGTGAGTCAGGCTAGAGGGGAGAATAAAGAGTGAGAGAGAGTCACATAGGTCGCGAAAGAGTCCAGAGGAAGGACATAAAGCATCCCGGTGGATGTTAAAGTATCCAAGGGGTTGAGTGGTTGAGACCAGGAGGGAAGAAGAGTGGTCCTCCCACTCAGAAAGGAAGTAGGAGATCTGACCAGGTGGCCAATAGATTGTAGACACAGTAAGGGATTGACCTGGAGAGAGCGAGAGAGCCTGCAGACGCGACATTCTAAAGATGAGTGGGCCTGCGTAGGAAGGACAGGGAAGATCAGGGCTAAACCCCCTCCTGAATGGTAGGATCTGGGCGCAGAGAGGATCCTGTATCTATTAGGGAAGAGAGTGTCAAAGCTTTTGACAGAGTTGGCCATTACCATGTCTCAGTGAGACCGAGGACATCAAGGTCAAGTTTCTTCAGGAGGCAGCATATATCAGAGGAGTGTTTGACAGCTGAATGAGAGTTTAGAGTGTCAATATGGAGAAGGTTGTCGTCCTTGAAAGAATTCTGGGGAGGGATCCAAATCAGAGGTCCACCCTGCAGAGGTGTAGAAGAAGCCCAAGGGGGGCAGCAGAAGTAGAAGGAGAGGGCAAGGTAGCCAACGAGGTGACGGCATGGGGAGGCAAGGAAGCCGTGGAAGGTAGAGATGGGACAGCAGGAGAAGAAAGGAAATTGATGAGTCGTGGGAAGCGCCTATCAAAGAGGAGAAGGTTGGCTTGAGGGCCTTGGACCAAGACGGTACCATTCAAGTAAATATTAATGATGACCTTAGAGGAGTGGAAGGATGACAAGAAGGCCTCCCACTGGGTGCCACCATTAATGAGAGAAGAAGAAAAAGGAGAGAGCACAGAGATCATATGTAGAGTCCATAGGTCTAGCGAGGGAATGCCAAAGAGGATGTCAGTGAGGGTTTGCCTGGAGGAAGCACTGGTATAGGTATCAGCAGGAGGCCTGGGTTGGAGACCAGGATGTCCTTGTTAGATTTCTTCCTACCACATTTAGTGAGGGGAGCAGGATAGTTGATAGAAAAGCAGTTTGAAAAGATAGGGGAGACAGAGAGCACCATAGAGTATGTGGGGAGAGGAGAGAAGAGGAAAGCGTGTTGGAGGGAGTGTGAGAGGGGGTGGGTAGCACACAGGGAGGGGTGCAAGAAGACGAGACAGAGAGAGACAAGACAATAGTAGACAATTGGACAAGACGACAGGAGCTTAGAAATAGTAGAAAAGTTTGATAGGTGAATGCTTTGCTAGGAGACAAAATCACAGAACAGCACTACTTCACAATGCAATTTAAATACCAGAGAAAAACACACCTAAGCCTGAGAATCCTGTATGGTGGGGAAAAGGCCTAGGTTTCACAATGCAATTTTAAAGACTTTCACAGTGCAATTTAAATAATGGAGAAAAACACACCTAAGTCTGAGAGTCTGCTATGTGGCCAGGTTTTTGGGGTAGAGTGAAGGCTCTATCCCTAATGCGGGCCACTCCTACCTGACTTAGTCGCTGCTGGTTGACGGTTGGCCACTGGCTTATCCTGCTTATACGATATGGAGCTGCCTCATTGGGAGCCGCCCTTTGCCTAGGGCCCCTTATCTGCAGTGGCTGCACAGGCAGAGGGCTGCCCTGGGAAAGATCAGTTATGACAAGTGATCTGACCAATCCTGGGTGGAGGGGCCGGCTGGGAGGTGGGAGGAGTGTGGGAGGAGGAAGTGGGATCAGGGAAGTGGGAATGAGGAGTGGGAAGAGGTAGGGGCCGGGGCCCAATTTCTACTGCAACAATTTCCAATCTTGTCCCAGGAGGGACAAAGAGCAAGCCACACTCACCTGCTCATGCCAAGAAAATCTGGCACCCAGGTGTTTAGCTGCTCAGCCCCCATGTGTGTCTCAAGTGGGGATGTTAAAGACAGAGTTGATGGCTCACCAGCCATATTGTTATATTATGTTATGTTAAAGGTTCTTGTACTGTGCAGTGTTGCGTGGTCTCTTGGTGCACTGGTGGGAAAAAGAGCGATAGATCTTTTATGTGCTGTTGGTAGCTACAGTTCGGAGGAACTGGTCACTGAGCGTAGCTGTGTTTTTTGGTTAGTAGTCTTAATATGGTGTTGGTTGAGATTATGTATGGTTTGTTTTGTTGTTGTGGTGTTGTGAAGTGCATGCAGTTTGTAGTGCTGTAGAGGTATGCTATTGTTTAGTTCAGAGTTTTTAGTACAGTTAGTTAGTGGCAATACATTTCATACACCCAACATTCTGACGAAATGCAACCTTCATCCCTCCCCCAGTCGTTCATTCTAGCACGTAGCAATTACTACCCCCATGAGTTCCTCCAGGAGCAATGTGTTCCCTGTACTGTGAGGTGCACAGTTTCTGCCACCAAACTCATTCATTTATGTGTGACGCATTTCACTCCCATAGTGGTCCAATTAGGTGTGACACATCTCCCTCTCCTGTTTCCACCTTCTGCCCTCTATCCGGGAGAGATACACTTCTGATCACTAACCACCCTTCCAAGTTTGACAGCTCTCTTCTCACCTGTCCTCCTCGCCGGCACATTACACTCCCCACTTCATTATTCATATATACAGGTTTCTCCTGTCTTCTGGGCACATGAAGGGGCATAAGGCTTCACTATACTAGTAGACTACGAGCTTAGGCGGTTAACCTGCCAAAACATGCTAAGTACGAGAGTGGCTGATTTACACAAAGTTGCGTATGCTCAATGAGGCCTGTCTATGCAGATAGGTTAAATGGCAATAGAAGTATGGCAGGTTGTTTGAATGAGGGGGTTCCTGGGGTAGTTTAGTGCTTATATTCCCCTTTTTCAGGCTTGTGTATCTTAGCAGGTTTTGTTTAGTTTGGCTTCTAAGATTATCTTCATGGGACGGTTCCATTGATCATTCTCGGCTAATGTCGGGTGTTTTCTTTCCGTCCTTGGCTTTGCTGTTCTCCTGTTCTCCTTTATGTGTGTTTTTTTGTTTTGTGGTGCATAGATGTTGTTCAGTTGTTTTCATCCCATTCGGAGCTGAAGAGCCCGCTTTTAATTATTTTTCAGAATCTTAGATGGTCCTCTGTAGTTCGTATTTCTCTCAGGAGGGAGGTGCAGAGTTTTGCAAGAGAAGGTTGATGTCCCACGTTTTTTCTCATGTAGTGTTTAGGTTCTAGGTTCTAGCTGTATCTAAGTGTTCTTGTTGGTTTGTAGAAGGTGATTTTCTTTTGTATGAATTCTGCTCCTTGGCTGTGGATTGATCTGTGTGTTATGCACATTGTTTTGAAGGTGATTTATTTTTTGTCTGGGAGCCAATGTAGCATCCTTGGCGCTTGTGTGATGTGGTCTCTTCAGGAGAGTATGAGAGAGGTCTGGCAGCTGCATCTCTATTCGCTTCAGTTTACTCAGTAAGTATTCCAACATTCCAAGGTATAACCTGCCTGTCCTGTACATGATGAGGGAGATGATGGCAAGAGGTTTGTGTGTGAAGGAGAGGAAGGGAGCATTTCTTAATTATTGCATTTACTTTGAGGAAGTATGTTAGCGTGGGGTTCTCCTCTTCATTACCACCAATTTTGTAGAGGATTTTCGAATTGTCTGCGTAATTGTAGCATGTGAGGCCTGTCATTTCATGAGATTGATTAGTGGCTTCATATAGATGTTGAACAGTGGTGAAGATAAAGAGGAGCCTTGTGGAACTCCATGAGTGGTGTTCCACAGTGCAGATTTGAATGGTTTTAGCCAGACTGTTTCTCTTCTTTCAGACAAGAAATATGTGATCCAAAGCAGCAGTGTTTCGTTGATCCCTATTTCTTCCAGTCTCATGACCCGGGTGTTATGGTTACTGTGCTGAATGCTGCAGGGAGGTCGAGCAGTATCAGTGCTGAGTTTCTGTTGGATTCTGCATTGATCTTTAGGTCAGACCATAGAGAGAGTAGTCTCTGTTCCTCTCATGGGTCTGAAGACTGCATGCGCCTGGTGCAATAGTTGTTTATTTACGTTGCGTTCCAGTATTCGTTCATAGACATAGGTCTCTATTAGTTTTGCCGGGTACGAAATGATGGAGATCAGTCTATAGTTTGAGATATCTTTCACATTGCGCAAAGTATCTTTGAGGAGTGGTTTACCTTAGGCTGATTTGAAAGCTAACGGTACTCTTCCTGTTGAAAGTGACAATGGGACAATGCGCCTTGAAACACTTGTGTAGAGGCGTGTTACAAATGCCATATCATATCATATTGTAGAATTTTAGGTAGTATTATGATGGTGTACCATATGTTAGGAATGATTTGTAGATATCTGCTGTTAAAATTCACAATTGTGACTCCCTTCCTGCGGGTCCGAGGTTTTCTCTTTATTGGCAGGGTCATTTGTCTTTGTACCAAGTATGGTAGTTGTATCTGTGAGGTGCCTAAAATGGCTTTTTCTGTTTTCATTTTCTTTCTTTTAGTCCTTTGGTTGGGTTTTTGGTGTTTATGTTGTTGGATTGGATCACAGAGGCGTTAACCCTTGTGTAAAGTCGGTTGGAATTTTCTGTAGATCTTGTTGGTTCCTCAGTGATAGTTTGGTTTGTGGGGGCCTTTGTTGTAGGGATTTTCTTAGTGATGTAGTAGTCACTGGTGCAGAGTTGTGAGTGGCACTCAGTTGAGGGCTGAGGGCTGGTGGCTTGAAGTGGGAGGCACTCTGGCTATACCGGGAGTTAAAGAGGGCAATACTACCTGTAGTGTGAATGCAAAAGTGAGGTCTTAGTGGGGCAGGGCTGGTCAGAGGGTCAAGAATCATAACATGGCTACCCTTGTGTGCGGTTGGGAGGGGGATACATCTCAGTTGCTATACTAGTAAGTATGATGTCCCGATGGGGCACCGGGGGGACAGAAGGCCTATAGCGTTTGGGACAGATGACACAGGCAAGACCCCCTCTGCGGTGTCTGTTGAAAAGTATGGGCTACCTTACCGAATAGGGTTGAATGCAAAGTTTTGGTAACCTTATACAACTGGACCAAATCTCAACAGGGGCTATCCTACATGCTCAGGACAAATGGCAAAATGTAGTTCTCCTCAGCAATTAGGCCTAATAAAGCCTTATGCTACCCCAAAAACCTGTCCCTAATGCAAACCCTGGATACCCTATACAAGTGACCAGATGTAATCTTTTGCAATCCTATAGAAATGCCCCGATGTCAACCTATGACCTCCTTGCACACATAGTTGAAATGCAAAATGTTTGGTTATCTTTAACAGTGGCTAAATGTAGGTTTTGGTTACCTTAACCTCTTGGGCCAAATACAGACTTTTGCCCTCCCAGGTATCTAGGCAGAAAGCAGATTTCTGTTACATTTACACCCTTAGGCTAAATGCAAACTTTGGATGCCTTCTACCAATAGCTAGCTGCAAGCTGTGTTTATCATAGACAATTGGCCAGATTCAGGTTTTGGCTACCTTACGCTCTTAGGTTAAATGCAAACAGTGGCTATCTTAGACAGTTGTCTCAATGTAAACTTAGGTTACCTGGTTTCCTTAGGCCAGATGGAAGAGCCAGACATTCCAACAACATGTGCAAAACTCCTTATGTTATACTTGGGAGCTGAAATGGATGACATACACAGATGCTGAAGTTCAGGTTGCGGTTTTGAAGAGTGGCATAGTCTCGTAATGTGACGATGATAACCAATATCTAATCCGTTCAAAAAGGCCAGTACACAGATACAATATTATTCACAAAAAGGAGACTTCCACTCGTTCCCCACTAAGCACTGCATGCAGTCACCAATTCCGCACAGTGCTCTGTGTGGAGGTTTGAGATTTAAAGGAACTGACATTCTCCATTCACATATGCAGCTCCAACTCTCTCCAAAGTAAACACAGTATGCTGCTGACAATGCAGACCAATTAGTCACCACTACCGCACTGTGCTCCACGTGGTGGCTTGAGATTTAAAGGACACTGATGTTCTCCATTCAGGTGTGCAGCTCTACCTCTACCTCTCGCCAAAGTAAACACAAAGTAAACACAGTCTGCTTCTGACACTGCCAACACTGCAGACCACATAATCACAACTTCCGAATAATACACACAAAAAGGAGACTTACACTGGCTCCCCACTGACTCCCCACTGACCAGTGCAGACCACTTAGTCACCACTTTCACACTGGGCTCTGCACGGTGGCTCAAGATTTAAAGGGGCTGGTGTGCTCAGGTCAGGGGTGCAGCTTCTCCTCTCTCCAAAGTATACACAGTCGGCTGCTGACACTGCAGACCACTTAGTCACCACTTCTGTGCCATGCTCTGTAAGGTGGCTTGGGCTTTAAAGGGACTGATGTGCTCCAATCAAGTGTTCAGATCCTCTTCTCTCCAAAGTAAACACAGTCTGCTGCCGACATTAAACTGCAAAAAGGTACTATTGACTACTAACTACCGCCTTTGTCCATCTTTGGGCCACAGAAGACTCTCAAAAGGACTGATCTTTGCAAGACTGATCTTCGTGAGGGGTTCAAACAAAATCTTCTTCAAGGGTTGAAGTCCAAAAGATGATTCAATGTTGCTTCCCAAGGAGATTCAAAAGGGTGTGGTAGACCCCTTCTTTTAATGGAATAAATCTGTGGGTCGTTTGTGACTAAAACGAGCCTACCTTAGTGGTCCAATCACTGTTCTTGAGTATTCTGCTCTCTCCTTCTCTGTCTCTGTCTCTGTCTCTCTCTCTCTCTCTTGCTCTCTCTATTTCTCTCTCTCTCTCTATTTCTCTCTCTCTCTCTCTCTCTCTCTCTCACTCTCTATTTTTCGCTCTCTCTATTTTTCTCTCTCTCTATTTCTCTCTCTCTCTCTCTCCCTTTCAAAACCTTCTCTGCTTCCTTCAGGGTAGACATATTTACACCTTTATTAAAATGCCTTCTTCTGAACCATCCAATCTGGTTAACTACAAGCATGTCTCTCGTCTCACCCACTACTGAAAGGTCCTAGGTGTGTGGTTTAATTTGTATTACGAGCTGTCTTAAATGAAACAGACTCTATCATCACCTCCAATCTTGAATCTGCAGCCGGCATCATAGTAAAATAACCTATTCCCCTGTATCTAACATCCTCATCGCTGCCCATCACCTCAAGCTCTCTTTCAGCCCTGTCGGTCATCCTGTCTCTCAATATTCATCTCTTACATCAGATTGTATCCGCCTGCACACAATTTGATTCCATCCAACTTTTCTAATTAAATATTCTTCATTTCCTGGACCATATGAATCTCATCCCCTACACATATGGTGTGGATCCACCAAGGCATCAATTCTTGGCCTGCTACGCTGTGCTGTCTACACCACCTTTATCATTGAGATCGAATTTCTCTTGGGGTTTTGTGGCTACTGATTTGTGCATCATATGCCCAATTTCATTTCACTTACTTCCTTCACTTCAGGCCTCTCCTTGAAGATATTTCACTGCATCCTCAGGATGCACCACTGGATGACACTTCACTGTGCCCACCTCTGCTAAGATTGAAGCCATGTACGTCAATTTTTGAAATGGCCCACCACTCCACACCACTCCACATCATTGGAGACTTATTTGACTTCATTTGAAAACTCTGACAATTCATCATTTCAAATCATAATATTATCTTCACTCTTGTACTTTGTCGGCTCAAATAGTAAACAAGTGTCCTCTTAGGCCCTCTCTTTTTCCACAACCCTTAACAATATTTAAACATTCGTTCCATCGATAATGTCCCTCGATCTTCAGTCACTATTCCCCTTCACCCACTATTCACCACCACCACCATTCCAGCTGGCTCTTTTTGCATAATGGATCCCGCTAAAATGTCATCAAATATATACATAGGGTAGCCCCACAATAAATGAATAACTATCCCACGCTCCTCCCAAACCCACACACTCTGAAATAGATCCATTCCCGATTTCAGTCTTTCACTATGTACGTCTGCTCACTTTTGCTCTTTCTCACTCCTTAACAAGACACTGGAGCTCTGATTCACCTCACTTAAACTCAATAATGGCACTGACACTTATGCTTTCAAGAGTATCCTTAAGACCATTAGCATCCCACTGCAATAACCACCATGCTTATCCAGCTTATTTCCCCTTCCCTCAAGCACCGTTCCAGCAGGTATATGTATTGAATCCGTCATCTTATTATATCATTTGTGTTATAACTCTAATTTATTTAAGCAACAAGCACCCATTCTGGGGGCTTCACTGTTAGGTAACGGCCCGAGGTCCCAAGTTATAGGCCTAAGAAATAAACTACTTACCAATATGTACAAAAGTATAATTCTTTAAACACAGTCCATTTTAATCCTTAGATGAGGCAGTGTTCATACATAGGTCCCATCTGTTCAATGCATTTCAGACCAAGTCCGTCCTCAAGGCTGAACCCTTATGTATAGCAAACACAAATAAATAAAACATGTGCAACTAATGTATATGTGTTTAAGTTTTACTTTTTCTTCTTTTTCTTTCAATTTATTTGTGTTTGCTATAGTAAGGGTTCAGCCCTGAGGACAGACTAGGTCCGCAATGCATTAGCCAGATAGAACCGACGTATGAGCACAAATAATAGCAAAACATAACATGGGAGCCAAAAAAAGAAAAACACGTTTTGGGTCTCCTTTGACCTCATGGTCAGATGTATCAAAGGCTATCATTTAAATAGTCACTTCCCATTCTTAAACATTGCTCTACTTTCAATACCCCACCTTGATCAATCAGAAAAGACAAATTAATTTTATGTGAGCTTTCCTCCGCGGAAGGCACTTTCATTTCAGCGATACAGTCCATACAGTGAATTTTATTTAAGCTTTCCTCCGCGGAAGGCACTTTCATTTCAGAGATACAGTCCATACAGTGAATTTTATTTAAGCTTTCCTCTGCTGAAGGCACTTTCATTTCAGCGATACAGTCCATCCTTAACCCAATGAATGTATCGGTGAGGCAATTCAAAGTTCCCTTTTAAAATCATTCTTCTTAGTTTTACCCCAGTCGTCAGAGGCCTGATTATCTTGAGCTTGGAGAAATGTTACACTATCCCTTTACAATAATAATTCATTACGGCATTTATATGATACAAATAATAATTATAATAATAAAACAAAACACTGCATCTCAATATCCTAGCTACGGGTATACCTAGAACTACGCTTCTAGTAATAGCTTAAGTAAAAGAAAAGGATGTGATGATTTTGATACAATGCGTGTTTGGTCCAAAGGCCTTTCTGCCTCCAGTGGATTCTGGGGTAAGTACATGGAACAACAATGTATTTATTTATTTATTTACATATTCATTTATTTATGGATTTATTTATTTAAGCGTTGCTATAGCACACCTAACCAGGAGGTATCTAGGGCTTTTTATGCTTTTGTGCCCTGAAAAGCTAAGCCAGGAGAGGATGGATGATGTTGATCATGTTGGACCTCTCAGGAGCATTTGATACTGTCAAAGACTGAATATGCCACCATTGCTTAGCATAGGTTTCACAGTGGGGTTAAACCCAGGTATTGATTATGTTTCTTGGCTCCTCGTATACAGAAGTGAAGATGGCATGGAAGAAGGTGAAGTTCAATATAGGCTTCTGATGAAGAGGAGCTTTCCTTGAAATGCTTAAAGCCACAGTGTATTGAACTTGAGAAATGTGTTTCTGCTCGCTATCACATTTGCTATATATGTGATTAAAATATTTGTTATTTTTACAGTCTGTGTTTCTAGAACATCTTTGTGAATCTATTTTCCAGTAATAGTTCTCAGAGAATTCAGATATACATCTTTATGAATCAACACTCATGACTAATTACCGCCTATTTGGTGGATTATAGACAGTGTGCAAGGGACGGGAGGGTTCCTACTTTGGATCCCCTTCTTCCTTTCATATGTTTCTTGGCCCTCTTTGCCTCCCATTTTGCCATTCAACAAAGGTACCTGTTGTCAGTCTAATCTTAAATGGAGACCAATCAGTTTTCTATTAGGAGTGGCAGAGGAGACTCATGAATACAACTATATCTTTATCATATCGATTCTCAGATGCAGCCAAGGGACCATCACGTTACCAAATAGTTCAAACAGATATAAATCTTCTCTCAAAAATATGATTGTTCAGGATGATTTTTTCTTCAGTTTTACAATGAATTTACGCCAGGTCTTCTCTGCCAAAATAAATGTGAAAACCTCTGGAAAATATGTTGAAAACAACATGACTTTTGTATGCCAATCACTATGATAATTGGTAGCTGCTTTTTCCATCTCCAAACTAGTTGAAAACTAATTCTGCAACTGGAGCCTAAGGCCATACCTCACGTGTGAGAGGATGTTGTGAATGTATGAATCATGCTAACACTTTATATGACGATCCAAATCATCTAACCAACATTCTATGAAGGTGTCACATTTCTGTGATCTGCGTGTTGGGTCATTCACTCATGTGTCAGCTGCTCATACCAGCACAGCACACACAGTCCCAGTTCAGCCTGCACCTCGTGCTGCCACCACCTCATGTGCTCTTATCACGTTCACTATAGTCATTTACCCACCAGACTCCTCTCCACTTCTCATCCTTGCGCTTTTCCTCAAAACCCCTCACTCTTTTCCAGTGTCCTGCAGTTGTACCTTCATCAGGACACCAAATCCAGCATGATGACAGAACAATATATGATGTAGATGCATAGCATAGGAGAGGAAGCAAATGTTTGACCCTCTATCCTTGAAGCTGCATCAACTCTTGAAATAATATGGGAGTGATTAAACATGACTGAACAGGGCCAAAAGCGCATGGAGAGGAGTGCCAAGAACAACTAGCCCATTTGCAGGCTATGATGGAATATGAGCAGGGGTAATAAAGGCGGGGGGTCAATCCCATGGAGTGAAGGCGAATTGAAGAAGTCCCTGCTGTCATCACCCTGGTTTGGAAGAGAACACAAGAGCAGCTAGAGGCAATGCCATGTAGCAATGAACAGTTCTGACAGCAAGTATGCCCTGGTCCTATTCTGCAGCATTGCAAGCCACCTGCTGTGAATCCCAGATTTGCTGATGCATGTCATTAGCCACAATAGCTGCAGTTATCCAAAGTCACCTTCAATTGGAGAAATTAATGCTGAAGGAAGCTGTTGATGGCATACACAGGTGCATACCTTTTGGCACTGTGCTAGTAGCCACGGGCTAGCATTATACACATCTGGGTCCTCTCAGCCTACCACATTATGTTGAATGTGACTCAGTACCTGGTCTGGGGGTGGCCTAGGTGTTCAAACCATCCTGCTGCTTATCCTTTCTGTGCTACCATGCATGCTCTGCCACCAGTTTAGAGTGATCACCCTTGTTCTCTTAGCCCAATCTCTGCACTTATCTGGGAAATCTGTGCATTATACCATACATTATCAAGACTTCCTTGATTTGACTGTGTCCCTTGCTTAGTAAAGTGGCTGGGTGTCCACTTCCCTGCATACACGGGTGGGCAACCTTGGTGTTGTTATGTTTGGGTGTGGGGAGGTGGGCTCTTTAATAGTTTTCACCCAATGCATGATGATACATACCATACTCTCAGACTCAATATTGCATGTTACAACAGGAGACTACAACAATGTAAATACAGGTCATGGGTTTAAGGTGTGAACCATGTGAAATACTGTACTGGTGGCCTTGTGCAGCACGAAAAGGTAAGGTGTGGGTGTGTATACCTGAATTGTGTGTTGTGGTGCTTCTCTCACCCCTCCTATTCCCCTCTCTCTTTTTCTTGGTAACCATGCTTATTTACATAACTCTTTGACTACATACCCAAACTCCAGGTAAGCTGTCCTGTATGGGAGCCCGTGAATCCTTGCAGGATGTTGTTCTATAACACCTAGGCATCATGAGTTTTACATGGGAAGTTGGCACACCAGTAGCTCACAATGAGGTATGAATTTCATGTCATCTTGACATTCAGTGAATGGTATTTCTTTCGGTTATGGTACACCTGATTAATTGCTTGGGGGTGTCAATGCTGCAATCAATTTGGGGAGCGTGTGTATCAGATAGAAGTGATCCTTGGTGCTGCACACCTCAGCAGTGTGGTAGGCAGAGTAATCTTATGGTGTGTATGTCACATGAGTGGGCAAGCACCTGTCCCAGTATTTTGGATAATACTGATTGTAACATGTGTGACGAATCCTAGGGCATCATCCCTGATTCTCTAGCGGGAGCCCCTTCCAAGGGAGGTAAGGCCACTACCTGATAGTCCCTACGTGGGTGGTACTCAGCAGCTGGATCTCATGGAAGGGAATCCTCCTGTGGGACTGGGAACGATTATCAGGGAAGAACGTGGTATACCCCTAATTCCCCACACCCTCCCTCATTTATCTACTCTATACAGGGTAACATGTACCTATTTAATGGAGAACATCCAAACAGATTAGTACTAAGACACTCCCTGTATGAATCCTGCAAAAGTACTGAGACAAAGAAAATTCCAAGCGCAACCAATCTGAGATGAATAACATCAGTGCTGGGATGAAGGAGAGGCCCAGAGTAATGCAGAGCACTCTGCAGAACCAACTCCAGCAGTCTAGTCAATATGGACAATCAGTAAGCAGCCAATACATAATAAAGAGAAGAAGGACTGAAGAGTTTGTTCAGCCCACCCTCGAGGAGGCGCAGGCAGGTCGGCCAAGCACAGAAGAGGGACCAGAGGAACAGAGGCACAAGGCAAGAAGCTAAAGCCTCCAAAAAGGGTGGAAGAAAGCAGGACCCTTTACCCTGCTCGAAGCAAATGATAGAGGTCTTCCTGAGAGCAGGAACTGCGCTGTGCATGCCAGAAAATCAGAGTAGCAGCAAGCAACAGCTACAGAGATGCCATGGCTGGGGAAAATTACACAGGGAGCACAGGCAGAGGAGATCATATCCTGAAGCCGGCTGGAGCCCGAACGGAAGTGCCCTGAAGGTAGGATCTTGCTGGCAAGGCTGAGAGGAAAGCCTGTGAGAGAGAGACTTTAAAGGAACAACTGCATATGAAGTAGGGGTCTGGGACCCTAAGTACAAGAAAGAGAATCAAGAAAAAATTGCAGATGGAGCAAGGGTCTAGGAACACCAAATACAGAGTAGTTAATAAACCACTATGTAAACAATAGCAGTGCCTGACAGGTTACTGAACAAGGTCTGCTATACTAACTGAAGAAACTATAATATGAAGAATCCCAGTACCTGGCAGGATAGCTACAAATATCTGAGAAGCTTCAAACCAACCAAGGGATGGGTGCCATTCATCCTGGGGTGGGAGAAGCTGCAAAAAAGCCAAGGGTAAAGGAGTCATTTGCTCTGGCATCCTAAGGGTCTGAGAAAGGCCAGGGATTGGGAGAGATTCCCCCTACCACATGATGAACTGCCTGAAAGTCTGAGAAAGGCCAGGGGAATGGGGAGATTCCCCCACAGTTTGTTGAACTGCCTGAAAGGTCTGAGCCTCACAGGTTTTAGCTGATTTTTTGTTAAGGGGTTTGGGACCATTGCCCTTCCCATAAACGCTGTCACTTCAAGGAAACTGCTAAAGAAGGTCACTTGCACCCTACATGGATTGGACATGGACATCCAACACAAACTGGGGCTGCAGGACTCCAATGCAGATGGCCTAACTGGGTACCTTTACCAGTAGGATGAGCCAGACCCTGAGAAGGGTGAATTACAACCTTTCTTGCTGCAGGTGTGTGAGAAATGTCCTTCTGACAAGGGTGCAAAGCATTGGCTTTTTTTTTTTAAATTAATAAATTCAATGTGGCAAGTGATTTCTTCCCCAAAGGGTAATCTGCTGACCAGAACCCCATTTGACAAATCTGTGCCAAAAGCATATTGAAGCTTCATTAGCCTTTATTCCATAGCACCTGCTCTCCTCCTGGCACATATAAGTAGTCTTCCCAGGTATAATTGAAGACAGCAATGTCACCTAGATAGGGAATGCTGAAGTCCTCAAACCCAGATAGGACATGAATAACCATCCTCTGAAAGGTGGTAGGGACATGTTTTAAAAAGGAGGGTGTGATGCTGGAAATGCCTTATGGAGGGACAGGGCCTCATTTTCTTGTCCTAGCACGTCTCTGTTTGTGTGTTCTCTATTTTCTGCCACTGAGATGTGGTCATGGGTGTCATTGAGCCCTCAAACAACCCCTGGTCCAACCTTGTGGTCCCTGTCCCCAAGGCAAGTTCCCAGGCAGGTACCACAGATTGGAGGTTCTGTGTGAACTACAGAGGAGTCAATGCAGTCACCAAGACTGATGCACACCCATTGTCCATGGCTCCATGGCTCATGCACTTGTGGACAAGATAGCTACTGCTAAGTTTGTGAGTACATTTGACCTCACATCAGGCTATTGGCAAATAGCTCTGACTGACCAGGCCAAGGAGAAAACTGATTTCTTAACACCATAAGGGCTCTACCAGGTTAGGATTATGCCTTTTGGATTGAAGAATGCCCCTGCCACCTTCCAAAGGTTAGTCAATCATGCTCTCAGTGGGCTGGAGGCCTTCTGTGTGGCCTCCCTAGAAGACATTGCTGTCTACAGTTCCACCTCGGAAGAGCATTTGACACACCTGGATAAGGTGTTGCAGGCCATGAAAAGGGCCAACCTTACTATCAAGGCAACCAAGTGCCAGATAGCACAGGGGAGGGTTGCCTACCTTGGTCATGAGGCAGGGGGGGTCAAGACTAACCTCTCCCTATTAAAGTACAAGCTGTACAGGACTGGAAGACCCCCTCTACTCAAACCCACGTGAGAGCTATTTTGGCCCTCACTGGGTACTACCAAAACTTCATGGCAGACTATGGTACCATAGCAGCACCTCTGACAGCTCTGACATTACCCAAAGAGCCTCAGAAGGTTCATTGGATTGAAGACTGTCAAAGGGCCTTTGATGGCTTGAAGGAAAGTCTATTTAGGGCACCTGTTTTATATGCCCCTGACTACAGGAAACTATTGTGCAAACGGATGCCTGTGACACTGGAATTGGAGCTGTCTTGTCTCAGTTAGACACCAAAGGGAGAGAACACCCCATAATTGTCATCAGTAGGCAAGTTAGGGGTAGGGAACATAGGCGGGCCACATTTAAAAAGGATTTTATTTAGCATCATTTGGACACTTAGGAGTTTTAGAGCTTATTGTACAGGGTTTGACTTTAAGGTCCAAACTGACTATAAACTCTTAAAATGGCTTGTGCAGATTTATTTATTTGATTTATTTTTGACATTTACAAAGTGCACACAAACCTGTGGGCATGAGGGCACTGGTTCCAATTACAAGGCCCGGTTTGGGGAAAAGCATAGTTACAATGAGCACATGACAGGCTGCCTTAAGTAGCATTGCTGGTCGTGTGGTGTTAATACAATGAGCAGGTTACATAAGAGGCAGCACAGATGCAAATACAATGGCAGTTGGTGTTAATACAGAAATCAAGTTGCCTAAGAATTAGTAGAGGAGCAAATAGAGCAGGTGTTATGCAGGGTGATCTCTTATGGCTGGCGGTTGAAGGTGTAGTCAGGTGGCGAGCAAAAGGTTGTGGAGTTAGGTAAATAACCAGGAGTTGAGGCACGATTCCTCCGCTCGTAGGGCATGTGGGAGAGAATTCCAGCATTTGGCGGCTAGAACTGCGAAACTAGACCCTCTCACTTTGGCTTGTTTGAATTTCGAGAGGATCAACTTGTGGGAGTGTTGAGTTCTGATCGGTCTATTAGAATGAACTTTGTTGAGGTTATGTGTTAGATATGGAGGGGCTGTGTTGGTGATACATTTGTGAGTGATTGAGAGGGTCTTAAACAAGATTCTGTGGTTAATAGCTAACCAGTAGGCAGCTCTGTGTTCAGCCGAGATATGTTCGGAACGTGGGATGTTGAGGGCAGCCCATAGGGCATTGTTCTGGATAGTTTGAAGGCTTTTGACATTCTGGGTGGGGGTACCAACGAAGAGGACATTGCAAGAATTTAACCAGTCTGTGTGGTATGACCCTGTAAGTGGGATATGAATCTGTGTATCATCCACGTAATTTTTTGTAGGTTATGTCTAGTGAATCTAAGAGGCTGAAAAGGGGCTTTGTGAAAATATTGTATAGAGTGGGGGGGACGCAAGAACCTTGTGAGACCCCACAGCTTATTGGAGATGTTGTGGCACAAGCGTTGTCAGCAAAAACTTTCATTACTCTCCCTTCGAGGAAGGAGGCGATCCATGTGGCCGCTTCTGGGGAGAAGGCAGCTGAAGAAATCAGGTGGTGGCACAGTATGTCGTGGTCAACTAGATCAAAGGCTGCAGATAGGTCCAGAAGGAGAAACATAGCCAGATTTGCATTTTCTCTGTAAGAATCCAGTTGAATTTTCAAGTCTAAGAGGGCAGATTCTGTGTCATGGCCTGCGTGGAAGCAAGATTGCCGGGTGCCTAGGATTTGATTCGTTTCTAGGTGGTGTGGAATTTTTAGGTAGGCTGCACTGTCTAAGATTTTTAGAAGGAAATGTACCGTGGTAATTGGACAGTAGTTGTTGGCAATGGTAGGGTCAAGTGTGGCTTTTTTGAGAAGCGGGAGGGACGCAGGCTTCTTTGAGGCACTCCAGTACTATGCACGTGTTGAAGGATGCATATATGAAGGTTGTGATGAAGGCGGCTAGTTCATGGCCACAGTCTTTTATTAGTGAAGCGGGGCAGATATCTCCTTTGCATCGTGAGGGTTTTAAACATTGAACGATGCTGGTAATTTCCTGTATGGAGACATTATTGAAATGGAATGCAGGGGCGATTGAGTGTGTCAATGACGGTATGAGTGAGGGAATAGAATGTTGCAAGATTATATCCTTTTTAGCCTGGATTTTGAGTTTTATGGAGGCGATTTTAGTTAGTAGGGCGTTTTGAATGATATTGCACTTGGTGGAGTCTTTGTTGATCATGGAGACTTGAGTGCTTATTTCTTTCAGTTCTTTGAGGATGGTGAACAGTTCCTTGGAATCTGAGCTAGCATTGGGTATTCTAGTATTGGAGGAGGAGGCTTTCGCAAGTACTATAGCTTTTTTGTACTGTTTCGAGAGAGTGGAGAAGACGTCTTTCTAGGATTCAGATGGGGAGTTTCTCCAATTCGTCTCAGCTAGTATCTTCTCATTTCTGAGAGAGGCAAGTTCTTGTGTGAAACATGTGTTAATGTAAATGGCTGGTTTTGTTTTTTTGGTGGTCAGGGGGCAATGTTGTTTATGGCCAATGTGAGGGAGGAGGAGTAATGTTGTGCTAGGTTGGTTGGGTCTGTAGTTTCTAAATTGTTTGGATTTAGGACATTGAGGAAGGGCAGGAGGTTATCTTTCATCAGTTTGCATACACTGCAGGTAGACGTGGATGGGAAGATGTTGATAATTGGTTTTGTTGGTGGGCCAGCTGGTAGCGAGAATGTGACAATAAGGTGGTCAGACCATGGGCACGGTGCGCTCGTTTTAATGGTGGCGTGGCAGTTCATGTCAGCCAGCCAGTCCAAAGTGTCCAAAGTGTGTCGTGGGTAGAATTGTTGATGTGTTGGTTAGTGAGTGAATTGGTCAATGCGTTTGATGGGAGGTCTGTGGTTTTGTTGAAACCTAGGCTGAGGTCACCTAGGAGGATTATTTGGGATGTAAGTTTAAGGTTGTCGTTTATGATGAAAAGTAGGTCTTCTTTGAAGGAGGCAGTTTGCCCGGGTGGGCAGTAGACGAGGAGGATGGATATGGTGTTAGCTGGGGAAGTGGTTTATTTGAGCGAGAGAATGTCACAGTTGTTTGGGAGTGTGGACAAGTTTTGTCCTATAGTGTAGTGGTTTTTGAGATGAAGGCCACTCAACGTCATCTTGAATTGGGCATGTTGCTTCTGTAACTAATGTAACCTGTGGGGATGGCAAGCGCTAGCAGGGGCCAGATGCTGCGTGTAGCCAGGTTTCTGTGATAGCTCGGGAATCTAGGGTGTTTTTAGTGAGGAAGTCGTGGATGTCTAGGTCGTGCACGGTCAGGCAGTGGGCATTGATGAGGGCTAGATTGAGATCTTTTGCTGGGGTGGACGGCAGGTTCTGTCTTGTTGGGTTTGCATTGTTGGGGAAGGTGGAGCTGCACCCCTTGGGATTAGAGATGTTAAGATTGCAGACATGGTCGACAGTGTCTAGCAAGATGCTAGGAATCACGATACACTTGGACACAGTCAGGAGCAATGCAATTTTTGGGCTCAGTGGCAGTAGCATTGCGTTTACCTATGGCTGGGTCTGGGCAGATACATTCAAAGGGTAAAGAGGTAGTAGTATTGCATAAACAGTTTTGGTCATAGAGGAATGGCATTGCGTGCAGTAGCGTTGCATAGTGCCTGTGATATTACATTCAATGGCAGCTGAGTCTAGCTAAGTACAGTCATCTGGCACAAAGACAGTAGTATTGTGTATAGTGGCTGTGATATTACATTCAATGGCAGCAGAGACTCGCCAAATACAGTCATCTGGCATAAAGGCAGTAGTATTACATTCAGTAGTTTTGGGTATAGAGGCAATGACTTTGTGTGCAGTAGTGTTAGGCATAGTGCCTGTACTATTACATTCAGTGGCAGCTGAGTCTAGGCAAATACAGTCATCTGGCATAACGGCCGTAGTATTGCATTCAATAGTATCGGGCCTAGAGGCTGTTGCATTGTAATCAAAAGCATTAGGCATTGAGGATATAACATTGCATACAATAGCAATAGGCCCAGAGGCAGTGTCATTAGAATTGGTGGCAGCGTGGTCTGGGCAAGTACAATCATTAGAAATAGAGGCAGAAATAGTGTGATTGTAGTGGTGATTAAAATTGGGTCGGTAGGTCTGGTTGGTGAGTTCTTTGCTTGCGGTTGCTATGGTACTGTGGGGATATCCTGATGGACAGGAAGTGGATTGAGGGGAGATCAGGGTGATTGGCATGGTGGGTTTGCCACCCAAGTTGGGACCTGGTTGGCTTTGTAGAGAATATTGATATATCTAGCTTGGACTGAAGGCTGGGCAGCTAGATCTAGGTCTCTTACCTTTGGCGGTAGTTCTGGCGCCAATTTGGTCTTTACAAGCCACAGTTGTCGGTGGTTTCGTGCTAGCGTTGATTGAGGAGGGATGCAACTTGAGAATCTCTAGTTATGGTGTAGCGTGATGCAAGGTTGTTTTGCCTCTCATTCCATAGAGGGCTTGTGGTGGGCATGCAGCGAGGTCTGTCAGAGCTTGAAGCTCATGGGCATGGAGTTGGGTAGAAAGTTAGATGGTGGAATGGAATGGGCAGAGGGTAGCACTTGGGACAGGAAGTGACAGAATTTAAACATGAACCAAGCCGGGGGCAGTCGCTGCATCGGGATGCTCCTGCCAGGATCGGGAGAGAGTAACAAGGGTCTTGCATGTATGCCTTCGGTGTGGGCCTGTGGAGCCTGCTGGCCTTCCAGGTTTCCCAGTAGAGGTCGTGCAAGTGGGTAATGGATATGATGAGGGGGCGGGCTGAAGGCAGAGCCTGACCCGTTGATTGTCGTTGTTGCCACAGTGGCGCCATTCTTGCTGGAGCAGAGTGGTTCCTTGGAAGGCAGCCTACCGAGGATTGCCTTTGTGTTGCTGTCTTCTTTGCTCAGCGGAAGGCCAGAGCAGAGAGAGCACTCCTGTGCTACTGATCTCCTGCAGAACCAGACAGATCTGTAAGTGATTTCAAAACGGCACTCCAACTAAGTCAATGCCTAGCGTGTGATGCACAGTTGGAACCCTTAATTATATATTTTTGTCTATAAGTTCTTTTATTTCTGAATGATGTACCCTTATATCACACCCTCTCTCTTTGAATCCCCCCGGTCTCACTGAAGCAGGCTGTTTTTGCAAATTTACAAGATTTATTTTATGAATTTGAACAAGATATATGTCACACTTTTATGAATTTGAACAATATCTAGATATCACACCATTAATATTTATACAATGATCAGCATTGGGTGATATCACACCAATCAACAATCTTTTTAATCAGTGGATTAAAGATTGAATGAGTGGCCTGTGTGTCATATTCTTGGAGTGTGGAGCAATTCCTCCTATATCTCACAAATTATCCAAAGGGTTTTAGGATAGAAACTAGGGTATTCCATCAAGGAATTCCGATCTACATCGAGAAAGTGAATGACCTTGTTATTTAGGGTGTGAGAGAATTTTAAATATCTATTTTGAGAGTTGAGCCATTCAATAAATTCAACAAAAGTTGTATCATCTCCAGTAGATACAACCAGTATGTCGTCTATGTTTCTCATCCATAAGGTGATCTGATTTCCAAAGGGGTTTCTCTATTGATGTGTTTCTTCTCGAAATCGTACACATATAAATTGGCCAGCCAGGGTGCAAATGTTGCCCCCATCGGGGTTCCAGAACATTGTTGGTAAAAACTATCCTTATACATAAAGATGTTTCTGGTAAGTGCAATCTCTGCAAGTTGCAAAAATACATTCTTGGGATCTCCAATGCAGTTGTTAGTACCTTGTCAATTATCATTAATGTCTTTATCTGTGGAATGTTCGTATACAGTGATTCGATATCAAATATTATTAAGAACTGGGTTTGTGGATTGAATTGTAATCCTTTTACCAAGTTGAGTATACCTTTGGTGTCTTTTAAATAAGAACACATTTTAGGGACTTCAGATTGGAGGAAAAAAATCCACAAATTGGGATAGCGTTTCTAAGATAGAATTAATACCAGCCACTATTGGTCAACCTGGTGGTGGAGAAATACCTTTATGTACCTTTGGTAATGTGTAAAAAGCAGAAGTCTTGGAATGTTTGGGGCATAGGAATTCAGCTTTTTCCTAGCTGATGTGTCCTTCGCGCAGTGCCTCCACTATTCCTGTGATCACCCAGAAATTGTTGGTTATTATCTATATTGCTCAGCAAGGATATTACCATTTTGTCATAGTCTATAGTGTTCATGACCCCAATTGCTCCCCCTTTGTCAGCCTGCTTGATAATAATGTTGTGGTTGTTGCTCAGATTTTTCAGTGCTACCCGTTCTCTGTTGCATATATTCTGGTATGAACGGTTGAGTTCTTTTTCAATTTCTTCACATTTTTTAACTATGACTTTTTCAAAAGTGATGGATTCTGTAGAGTCACTATCCGGGTAAAATGTGGATCTTGGGGTAGACTAGTGACATCTTTTTGTTGTTCATTCTCATTTGTGTTTCCTTTCTCACCAAAATGTTGCTTCAATCAGTTATTTTGCATAAGTCAGGTTAATTCTATTCTCGTTTCAAAGGGATCATAGTGTGCTGACGGGACAATACGTAGGCCCTTTTGTAGAACTTCAAGTTCCTCATTAGATAGGTGGGGGACAAGTTAATCACTAATAGTTCTGTTGGGGGAAGAGTCCGTTTACCTTGTTTCCCGAAGTCCTGGGAAGCCCTGACTTTGTCCATTCCTCCTGAATGGCTGTTGGGGGAAACACCATATATGTCTTTGCTGTTCCCTTTCCCCCTGACTGGCTGTTGGGTGGAAATACCATATATCACTATGGGGCTGCCTCCTGTCAGACTGACTGGAGCCTTCCCAGGTGTTGTGTGTTGTGGGTACACCCTAGGGGTGGGACCTGAGTGAATGGAGTCAGAAGTTAACTCACATTCTCTGTTGTGGGTGTCTGGTTTCTGTGTGTGTGACACAATCAATGTGCCAGTGCTCCCTGAAACTGACATGAATGCAGATTAGTGTGATGGAAGGCTGGGTACTTGCCATCAATCCACATTTCTTTGTTTTGGATGTCTGGGTGGAGTGAATGTCATGAATGCCTTTGAGCCTGATTGGCTGACTGCCTGCATGAATGCCCTACTGTGCATTTGGCCGACTGGGCTTGGCTCAGGCAGAGTGAATGAGTGATAGATGAGTACATATGGGGACCTTTGATTTACCAATTTGTTCAGTAGTTTAAGTCAAAGTTTAGCAAGAAGAAGCTGCTCCTTGAAGCCCAGCTGGTAGAGAGGCCTTCTTCTGCATTTCTTCAACAATCTGAAAGTTGTCTTTTCTCCCAAGGACTGATCCATAGAGGACCTGAAAAGGAGACCTCGAGAAGGGGTCTTCAAAGTCAAGAGGAGGAGTGCCAGACATAGGCATCAATTGGTGTCACCCAAAGTCTGGAGGTGTTTCATGACAGCTGGAAGCCATTGCTGTCTACCACCCAGAAGGGGGGGGTACCCTGGCATAGTGCTGCTGGACACCTGGAGCTGTGCAAGTTCAGAACTGCCTAAGAACATTTGAAAGGACATCCTTGCAGTCACCATTGACCACTTTCCCACCACCAGAAGATATTGACAACATCCAAAGGATCCAGACTTGATGAGGGTCCGAGGTCTACTCCAGTGGTCGAGTGTAGGTTGCCAGAAACCATTCAGAGGTCCATGATGTGGCTGCAGCACCGAAGAACCAAAAGTCAGTAAACCTCAATATTCCGAAACCCTTAATGAAAAGTGACCTATGCACCCATCGCTGCCGGAACTCATCGAAGGGGCCCAGAGTCTTATCTTCATCCACCACGCCTTTAGGGAGACCAGAGCATGTTTCTTCTTCAAAGGACTTCTACAGTCAGAGAAATCGTCGACCAAAGGAGAGCACCCTGAAGAGCCAAACTGCTGCCATTCTGAAATACTTTGGTTCTTTTATTCTTGGACTCAGCATCCCAGTGGCTCCTTCTTCCAAAGGGACTCCATCCTCAGAGGGAAACATTGAGAAAAGCCAAGAAACTCTGCCACTTCACCTGCCAAGGCACCGAAGGCACTGTGATGAGGAAGAGCATCTTGTAGCCTCAGGAGTCATCCAGGGGTCCCAAATTCATATTGCATCCTGTTCTCCTGTGGCCTCTCATGTACTTTGGGTGGTAGAACCTATTAAAAGAAAGCACAATGTTATTTAACAATATTGGACTAGGCTGTAAAAGACAGCATACAGCATACGTTACACCTAACTTTTCTATTACAGGTTGCCCACGTGGGGGGATCCCCACACAGAATTACTTGTCACTCTACCATTCTGCCACTGTTCATAACTAGCCTGCCTTTCTTCTCTATTCAATGCTGGTTACACCTTATTTAAGAATTCACCTGTCATTTAAAACTGCCCGCAGTTAGTGCAGTTCTTACTGAATTTAAGTAGTGTGTGGTACCAAATAGAATGTATATATTTGCCATTCTCTGAATAAGCATTCCATGTTCAAAGTGTTATAATTTATATGTATATTCAGTGGAGGAAGCAAACCTAATTTTATATAAAGTAGCTGTGTTATCACCTAACATAGTGTGTGGACATTACTTTGTGGGGGCTTTGGGGAAACACTTTACTTAAGAACCTGCCTGAGTCCGCTCCTGAAAGCTAAAGCCTGGCTGCTCATCCATAGGTACCAAATTGAGAAGTTGTCTGGGGTTACTCTGTACCTTTACCCTCACATATAGGGGGAGAAGTACAGATACCCCCTCCAGTCTTTACAAAGGGCATGCCGGTAAACTTCTGAAGGTAGTTCCAGTCAGTATATTCTTTCTTGAGTAGCATGGCATTTTTAACTGTGCATTAAGGGCGCATCACACATGATAAGCGTTTTTGCATTAAGGCCAGTCTCATAATGTAATAACAGTTAGCATGTTTTTGTTACCCTTGATGCACAGTAACAGATGAGCACGTAGACAGAAGCAACCCCTATAAAGACACTGATACCCCAACTGTAATGATACTATGATGTCCTGTCTCTTCATGTTTCTCCTTATCTAATTGTAATGTGCCCTGATGCCTGTGCGCTGCGGCACTGTAGAAATATATAAATAAATATTCCACACAAGAAGAAATGCAGACAGGCACTAAGGGCCTCATTACGAATTTGCCGGTCCGGATACAACGGTACCAGTAAACTTACCGGTACCGTTGTATCGAAACCGGCAAACTCTGAGTTGTGTTCGTGGGTTCCTTTCATTCAACCAGGTCTGACCTGGAGAAATGAAAGCCACCCGCAAGCACAGCAAGCCTTTATCACCGGCACAGTAATGAACCGTGCCATTGCTACAGGCATCCCCATTTCCATTGAGCTCTATGGAGCTCAAATGGGAATGGGGATCTCTGGGTCCGGCACGCGCGAAAGGGCAATTACCGGGTCCAGCGGGGCCGGAATACCCTGGTAATTGGCCATTCGCAGATGCCCGACCCTGTGGCAAGTTTGGAGGTAGCCTTGCCGGTTCTACCGGCAAGGCTACCTCCAAACTTGTAATGAGGCCCTTAGTCTGCATATACTTACTCAATGCGGCATGGCAATTTTTACTTGGCATCAAGGGTAAAGCAAACAGGATACATATTATAAAGTGGTTAGACTCACTTACATTGGTGGCTCCAGTATGGCCATCTAATCTTAATGTGACATATTTGTACCAGGCATCAAGGGTAAAGGTAAACATGAGTGTGAATACATGGTACACTGGCCTGTGCTGGTATAGGCAGTCTAGATATACATTTTTCTGTGTCATGGTATTTTTACTGGCTGGAAGCCCGTATATGATAATTCTGGCATATATTGGTGCAGCTTGCATAGGAATGTTTGGGCACAGCCAGCATGACATTTTTTATAAACTGGCATTTGAGGTAAGCAAAGACATCTTGAAAATGTGTTGGAAAATGCTCCTTTGCACTGTTGGTGACTTGCATTTATTGGATTTTTTTTATGTTTACCATTAAAAAACGTTTATTTTTTATTAATTTTTATTTGCATATAATTGAAACGATTATTTAGGAACATATATCTCATCTTATATGGAAATAACATCTTGCAAACTTACTTCAAAAGTAAAATTCAATAAAAAAATGAAACCCAATAAAGTGAGAATTTTTCTCCCCCAGAGGAACAATCAAAAAAGGAGAACTTTCTTGTGAACATTATGCAGGTAACAATGGTTCAAAGAATTTGACCATGGCGATCACATAACTTGTCCTGTTCCCTGGGATCAGCAATGACCATCGTTCTTCCATCTCCAGCTTTTGAAAGTCAGAGAAAGTGATTAGTGTGTCTCTCTGTGAGTGCCGTACAGATAATGACCCAGTGCTTTAATGATTCCACCACTGAGGCAACCTTGCAAAATTGACAATTAGCACCTTTTGAGAGCCCACAAATGGCTCTAATTTCATTTGTAGGCTGTAGGTTCAGGCGGATCTGCAGGAATTGCTCTCTGAAGGTTTTTGTCCAGAAATTGATTCAGATAAGCACAGACAGTGTCCAGTTTTCGGCATTACCGTGAAATGTGGACAACTGATTGATAACTACTCACAGACTGCAAAGTATCCGTCCAATCAAGCTCCCTCAGCTTCTTATTGACCGACATTGGGTTCTCTAATAGGAACTTAAATGAGTCTCCAATCTATTCCAGTGAAGAGAACATTTTTCATCTCCACTTTAGCAGCATTGAATTTTGAGATGCCATGAGTTATTTACGTAGCATCTCGTGGATTTCCGGTTGTGTTGGAGCAAAACATTTCCTGAAAAATCTTAAACCATTTAACACAACTACTGATTTCACAGAGGAAAGGCCCAACTCGTGCTGTATGATCTTAATTGGCGTGGATTTGGGAAGGCCCAGAACTTTCTTTCAAAAAAGCCCTTCCAACTGGGGAGAGGTTGTTTCAGGAATGTTCACCATTGCGTCAGCCCCATAGGTTATCGTTGACATGACTTTTGATCTATAGAAATTCAGGACTGGCAAGATGGAGAAACGCCCATACTTTTGAAATATGGCACAGGCTTGACTGGACAAGGCCGAGGTTGTGGCTCTTCAACAGGTAACCATTGGCGCCTCAGAAACTGTATCACTGATAAAGACCCCAAAATATTTGAATGAGGTCATCTGCTCTATGAGTTGGTCGTCAAGCTTCCAGGAATAGGAGTTCTTGCCTCTGTTACTGTTCCCGAAAGTCAAGATCTTGGTCTTCGACTTATTTATCTCCAAACCGGTTGAGTCAATAAAGTACTGCAAGCTTTCAAGGTTCCGTTGGAGTCCCACCAGCGTTTGGCCCACCTAGACTATGTTGTTCGCATACAACAATCTAGGTAGGGGGTTCCCCCAACCTTCGGTGGAAAAATTCTGGTGTTGCGATCCGAGTCCTTTATATCAGCAACAAAGAAATTGAACACTGCCAGGGACCATCGGGCAGCCCTGCTTGAGTCCCCTGGCTGTAGGTATTTCGTCAGATAAGTGACATGATTTGTTCAGGCGGACTCTCAGCAAAGTAGCTTTGTGCAGTGCTTTCATCGGCTCCAAGAATGACCCTGGGCAGCTCCTCGCCTACAATTTGACCCACAGCTTCTGGTGGTCGATCAGGTCAAAGACCTGGACCAGATCGACAAAGGTCATGTAGATTTTAGGTTTCCCGTCGTGGACACGACTTTTTAACGTATTGAGGAAGAAAATATTTGCGGATGTTCTGATAACCGTAACAAAACCAGTTTGCATTGGGTCATTTACCCCTGAACGGCACACCAAAAAACTATTGCAAACTGTGTCGATATTTACCTAATTTTTCACTGACAGTGCTGTAATGTGCACCATTTTACTCCATTATTTATGAACACTTCTCGGAAGGAGAACCCTACCACCTTGTTAGGGTCGGGCTGTCTCGTTGTGCTCCCTACCTCTTGCATGTTAGGCACAAACATCTAGCGTTTCCTGAGTGTGAACATGGTTGATAAATAAATGTGCAAAAATTGTTAAAAGATGACGGTTATCACGAAATACAGCCTAGCACATTACTTCACAGTGAAAATAAAAATAAAATAGTGTTGAATTTATAAGCAAAGTTCACACATTTGACAAACGGTTTTCAACCTTTCTTTAATCCCTTTCGGTGCCCTCTTGCGTTCTCTTTCTCTACACGTGACACTGTCGTAGAGTATTCCACGATTCTGCAGCAAAGCCCATATCTTTGCTTAGCCACAAACGTGCACACGTTAATGAAACCGGCACAGCACAGTAGCGAGGCACACATTGACTTTTTCTATACCGCTGGCAGCAACTTGGTATGAGATGCAATGCATGTTTAGCAGTTGTTAGGAAAAGATGAGCCAATTGTTCTGCGAACGCTGTTCAATGGCCGCTTCCCAAACAGCCTCATAGGTCACGAGCAGAGAGTTCTCTCAGCTGCACTGCGGTGCTGGCACTTACATCTGATCAGAGGGCGTTAATTGCTGCTGGCTCATGGGATTCTTGGACGCGCTCATAGGGCAGCTCTCGTTACTGAAAGGACGGGTCTGGATTTCCTGTACACTGCCTGCCCGTTTGTCATGCTCATCTAAACATGATATATATATATATATATATATATATATTTTTTTTTTTTTTTTTAACGCAACCCATTAAATAGCGCACGCGCCTGAGACTGAACATAGTTTCCATGAAGCTCGCCAAACTGAGAGCTCGCAGGAATATCGTGCAGCCTGAAAATCTCCGGTTACAGAGGTTTAAAGCAATTAATAGAATTACCAGCAATGTCAGGCCTTTACGAAAGCTGCCATCACATCAAGAGCCTTGCGGTTAAACTTCTTTGTCTTGGCCAAAAATGCTGACTTTGGAGAATTACTGTAAATCAGGAACAGCCTGCAGAAATGTATGCACATATTCTGAAAGCAGTGGTTATTTGAAGGATTGAAGTTAAATTTGATCAAAGTCTAAGCATGACATGATAAAATGGATTAATTCTCCCTTCTGGGCCAGTTTCGATCTAAGTGAAAGAAGCAACAAAATAAATCTGTCAAAAGGGGTTCCTGGCGTGCAAATTTAATTGCATGAAACCACTTAAAGTGTAGAATGGAATGGGTCACAAGCTGACTCAGCCATTTCACCTAGTTGTGGAAGGTTTCGATGATCTCATGGACCATAGCTTCTTGCTTAATGAGATCCGTATAATTTGTGGATGGCACAGTGATTTGGGTATGATGACCTATCACCCTGTGAAGTTGAACTAAAACAATGATTGACAGCACATTTACATTCTGTATAAGTAACAGTTTGTTAATGTTGCTGGTGTGATCTATGTAGAACACGTAGTGGCAAAGCCAACCATTTTGGTGTATGTCTAGACATGAGATACACATTTTCCGGGCTCTGTCCTAATGGTACTTCGTGGCCATAAGTTTTAAAGGGAAGTATGGAATGGGTCAAATTTGCTAAGTCGCCCATTCACATAGTTGGGACAGGTTTTGATGATACCAAGAAGCATAGATTCCTGCTTTATGATATCTGATTATAATATGTGGATGCCAAGGTGAGTTGTGTATGATGACATATCATCCCGGCAATTCAACTAAATCAATGCCAGCAAATGTACATTCCGTATAAGAAACAACGTCTGGAATGCGGTTCGTGGTGATCCATGTAGACTGTAGAGCAAGTGTTGGGAAAGCCAACAGTTTTGGCCAGGTGCAGGCATGGGATCCACAATTTTCCAGGCACTGACCTGATGCTGCGACCTGTTTTAAGATGAGAACAGCTGTTTTTCTTGCTGTTTCTTGTTTTATTTTTTTTGCATTACCCTGCAATGAACAGATGGGAGGACACACCTATTGCTTATAACTGAAATGGATGATGGCACACATGTTTTAGACAGTTGTATTGCAAATAGGAGCTATTTTGGCTGTTGTGTAGCTGCAATTAAGCCATTAACTTTCAGAAGGCTGCTCACTAATCAAAAATCTAGACTCAAAGAGATACACGGGGTGGGGACGGGTAGTGGGTGTGAATAGCTACATAGCCATTGGTTGTCAATGTGTGGGTAAACAACCAAACAACAGATACAGGCTGTTTGTTTCGCTCCTCACATCTCATCTCTCTTCTATATTCACTTTGCATGAAAATATGTTCGACTTATGAGTAATTCTTTGAAGGCCACTTATTAGCCAAAACGAAAAATGCAGTTATTAATAATTCTCTAGCCAACACAGACAGTTTATATTGTGATGTACATTCTTAACTGAAACTGTTAGTGGCAAGAAGAGCATTTAAGCAAATACATTTCACAGATTCCATTTAGTTGTTTACTAAAGTGTCAACGTTCAATGTAATGCCACTCACGTTATGTGACAAGGCTTTTATATTGTGCCAAATCAACAAAGTGATTGTCTCAGAGTGTGTGGATTGGCTGGAAGTTGGCATATTGTACCCCAACTCTGGGTATGCATGCATTAGTTTGCAAAGGAAAAGGAGTATTTATAAGGTAAGAGGATGATAAAGAAGATGCAAGAGCAAACAGATATAGAAATGGGGTTAGGTAAAGGGAAAGATGCATGTTTATGATATTGGTTGAGCGTGTAAGGGGTCCATTGAGTAGAACCATAGATCGAGATTCGAGAAAGTTCAGTTTAAAATGTTTGGATTCAAAAGGTGCATGTGCCAAAACAGTGGAAAAATGACAAATATTTTCGTTGCAGGATGGACTTGAGATGTGCTCAACCCTCACAGTTAAGCCATTGTGGCTTTTGACCTTACATTACTTTTCGATTTTACCAGACAGACAGGGATGCCATTTCACCAAAATGCCATGGGTAGCGGAAGTGACATCACATGACCCTTGACCTCGGATTACATCACAGGAAGTGATGTCATGTTACCCCACCCTGTAGTGACATCACAGGAAGCAATGGAATGTGACCTTTCACCCCTTGACAAAACAGGAAGTTGCACCACATAGCAATTTTGCCAAAGTACACTACACAAAATATGGTTACGATTACACTGTATTGTGATATACATTTAATACAAGAATGGATCACCATATGTATCATTAATATCAGTGTGTATATGCCCATATTTCCAAATTACTGTGAATGCAAGCAGACATCCAATTCAAATGATAAAGATGTGTCATTATATAGCACTTATTTACGCATAAGCGCTTTATATAGAAAAAATATACATACAATACCACCCAACCTGTTTTGGTACTCTACATAGTCAACGTCCGAAGTATGAAAAGCTGAATTGGCCTTGACGGGATTCGAACCTGCAACTTGCAGATGACACACACATTGCAGCAGTGAGCGCTCAGCCCACTGAGCTATCTTATCGGATATAGCTATCTTACCGGCTACAGTAAAATGATCAATTACATATATGAATGTTCTCAAAGTCAGAAAGCAAATGACACTCTGTAGTGAATACCATTGATATTATATAATATGATAGAGAATTTATAATGCACTTAATACCCAGAGGTTTCTAAGCGCAGACACGGGGATTGAACCACTGTTGCTCCGTGTCGTCTTGTTTCCAGGGCGAGCACACTGCCCCTGTGCTATCCTCCCGAGACAAACTGGAAAACATTAAACTGGCAACTGAGATTTAACAGCAGGCCAGTTCATCTGCGGGTCTAGTGCAAAAATGGCCACATGTCAATACCACCCACCACACCAGTAACAAGGAATTGAACCACACCAGCCCTGACCCAACCAAGAGCAGCCCTAGAGCAGACACCATTTCGCGACTGCACCCAATGGAGCAGCAGCCCCATATCAAGGAGCTACAATGGTAGGGGGAAATCCTTTCTCATTCCTTGGGACAGACACGTACCCTGACTTGGAAAGCCCACAGAGAGCACTTTGCATGTCCATTCCTGTTAATGACCTTACATCCAGTAGAGGAGACACTTGTGGGGGCAGAGATAGGGAATAACCAATTCATCTTTATGGTGGACTCAGGAGCGGAGAAGTCATGTATTAATGAAGGAAACTTCCGGCTATCAGGAAAGACTCTCGACATGCAGGGATTCTCTGGGGCTGTGTTAATGGTTCCTTACACAAAAGAGCAAGATGTCAAGGTGGGAGGGAAGGTTGTTAGAACTCCCCTCCTCTATTCAGAGAGTTCCCTGTCAATTTGCTCGGTAGAGACCTGCTTACCAAATTGAACATTACGATCTCATTCAAACACAGAGGGATTGCTTGTGCCACACCTGGCATGTGCTCCTTGCGAGCAATACTTGTAATACTTGTGGTGGCAGTGCAAGTGGCAGTGACGGGTATCTCTGTCAATCCTGACATGTTTGTTTATGGCATCAGTGTGCTTGCATGCGGAGTCCTCCAAATTACCAGAAAAGAGTGAGGGTACCCACTTGTTAAACTGTATTCATATAATACCACCTTGTTATGAATATTGGCCTAAGCCCATTCGAGTTGCACAGAAAACCGCGTTTGAAGTGCTCCAATTTCTGATCAACTTCGCTGCCAATTTAAGAACTATCCGCCATTTTGATTTTAATTCTTGCATTGTGTCCTAAAATGGTGGACTGTGCTTTTCAACTACAGCCAAGCCGAACGACCTTTGAGTTACATCAACATTTAGGCTGACTAAGAGCAGACTGTTTGATCTCTGAAAAGAAACCTTGTGACTCGTATGACCTGCAATCCAAGTATTGTCTGCGCTCACAAGCCTCATCCTCATATAAACAACGATATAGAGCAAACTCAAACCATGTGCTTTGGTTGTAAAATATTGTGTTCTTTCTTGAAAATAGGCTTACTTTGGGCCGGAGACCCATCACTGCTATTGTATCTTCCTGGACAAGCAAACTTGTTAAATATGTTAAACAATATTGTTATATTCATCAGGCACGAACACTAGCATGTGAATTATGAGTTTAGAGAGGGGCTGGACAATGATTGGAGAAATGTATAAAAGAACTTGCATTACGATGTCCAGCACTTTCACCCCTCACTTTGTCTGCTGGTACACACTGTGAGGTGTTGGGAGCCAGATAGCTATCTGTTTTGCTTTGAAACTGTACAGAAATAAAGATAATTGTATCTTTCGACCCGTGATTGGCGTATTTCATTTTGTGGTACTAAACCTTGATATTTCTTTGGTCTTTCAGATGGTGCCCGAATAGGGACCCTCAAGATTGATGTCACCTTGCTGAAAAGAAGACGCTGCTATCGGACTGGGATCAGAGAGTGGAAAAAAAGGGGGCCACTTTGTATGAGAGGCAACAACTCAACAGTACTGCAGATCCAATCCCTGGACGGTGAGCAAGCAGTTCGAGAGGGCATCTTGACGAGTGTCCCCATATCTAGTTTGGGCTCTTTCACGGTCCATCTATCATGGAAAGGAAATTAAATATAAACTCTGCGTTCACTAATATTCTGTGATGCACTGTAGTTAGACAATGGGAAATAGACAACACGATCAGCTGCCAGAAGCAGATGACGAATAATGTAAACATTAGAATGCGCTTTCAAATGCCGTAAATCCATCACGTGACCTTTTATGCACATACACCTGGAATCAGGTGACCTTTAAAAGGGTCAATGCCATTCAAACTCTGGTGAGCGTATGGAAGACTCCTCCGTCTGCTATCAGCAGCGTGCGCGAGTAAAGTAACAGCAACAGGTAAGCATTTGCAAACAAATACTATGCAAAACTCATGTTTTAAATTGCTGCTGCCACAGGCATACAAGAAGCCAGGCAGCATTTAAGTTAGAACAAGAATTGTTTGAAATGTATAGCTGTCTGCCATCACAAAATGAGGTTAAATACAAACAATCAGTTTATAAATCCACTTTGCATTAAACAACTGAATATGTTGGGGCCGTACCCTCTGCTAAAATAGAATCACTTGTGATTGTGATTAAATGTTAGGGCTGCACCATTCTGCTAAAATAGAAATACTTGTCCTTGAGAACAAATATTGTTTTCAAACTGTTGCTGCCACGGGCTCACAAGAAGTCATGCAACACTTAAGTTAGAATAAGAAATGTCTCAAATGTAGAGCTGTCCGCCGTTAGAAAAGGAAGTGAAACACAAACGGTCTTTTCTAAAAATTCGATTTGCATGAAATAATTGAATATGTTGGGGCCTTACCCTTTGCTAAAATAGAAACACAACCGGAATAACATTGCCACATGTTGATTTCATGTGTACCCAAAATTCAGTGCGAGATAATATAATGAACTCTGTTCTTTTGAGATGAGCTAGAAGAATTAAGGCATTAAAACTCAGTTATCTGCAGAAGGAGCAGTGCACGCTATGTATTAGTGCATTTACAAGTCCCAGCTAACAGGACTTCACCTGTCTTTTGTTAATAGGCAGGAGAATAGCCACAAACAGTGGACCAAGTCTATACCAGGGAAGCTGTCTATCACACGCTGTCACTACAAATAATTTGTGACCGGGAGGATACATCTACAAAGAGGTGCTTTTCGTACGTTTTTAAAGTTATCAGTAAACTTCCTTCTTTCTATATAAGTAATTAATAGGCAACTAACTAGGTCCAAATTTTTGTGTGTTCCCTCTAATGTAGGGTCCCGGACACTGGATAAATCACGTACCCAGCAGTCCCAACTCAGTGGTCCCAACTAGATGGTGCGGATCACAGGTGTGTACAGTGACCTTGTCTAGAATAAAATAAACTAGCTATCACCATCAGAAAATCAACCTGGGAAAACTTTGTTCATAATGTAATATATGTGTAATTTTTGTTTTAGATTTGTCACTTTATGTGAATGGGGAACAAAATTAATCTTCTAAGAAAATATGGTTGTCCTGAAGATGGCCCAACAGTTGTTTTTCTGATCACCGCAGACAACAGTGGTACTCCATCAAGGGCCGAAACATATGTCGACCTAAAAGGGAAACAAAATGTTTTTTTCTATGTCATGCATATCAAAAACAACCAATATGTTGGAAGAAAATTCAAATTGTAGAACCACGTTTTTGAAAAAAGTATGAGTAGAATGAATGGTATGATCGGTTTGAGTAGAAGTTAACAATGTGTTTTAAAATGTTTTTATAAAACAACATTAAAGAGATACATGATGTTGTTACATTGGATTCAGTCTAAATCGTTTTTTTTTTCCCTACAAGGTGTTTCATTCTGTATAATAAGTATGCAGTCTCTCTGTATCTAAACCTGTGTCTGCACAGGATCTCTAGAGAGGGGTAGTCAGTCTTTTATGCACTTTTTTTCTCTTTATTTTGTATGTACATGAATGTGATGGATATGCTCTGGCTGTGTTAATGCAGGAACATGGGGAAAAAATAGACTGTGCGATTATTTTTCCTCCACGCTTGACCCTGTTGCATGTGCTTTGCCGAGATGTTTGACAGCTGTTGCTGCTGCCGCTGCATCTGGGAAACAAAGTGAGGGTATGGTTCTGGGTCACTTCTTAACCGTGATGGTACCTCACTCTGTAGACATTCCATTAAACAGAACGCAAACGCAACATCTCAAATCAGCACGAATAACAAGATACAAGCAGCTGATTCTATTAGCACCGCTTATATCCAAATCAAGAGATGTTGCTCATGTAATCCGGCCGAACTATTGCCTCTTCCGCAAGAAATTGATTGCAGTGACAAAATGTCACATGACTGCCTCTATACCACAGAACAAGAGACTAAGGGCAGAATTGATCTAAGTGATACACCGCTAAAAGATCCCCAAGGGGAGCTGTTTTGCGATGGCTCCTGCTTCAAACTTCCGGATGGCACTTCCACTGCTGCTTACGCAATCACTACTTTAAGCACTATTGTGGAAACCAAAAGAATTCTGCATAACTCTGTGCAGGCCGCAGAGATTATTGCATTGACTCAAGCTTGTGAACTTTACGAAGGGCTTAGTGTGAATATATTTACAGACAGTCAGTATGCCTTTGGGGAGGTTCACAACTTCAGTCGATTATGGGCAGAGAGAGGTTTCTTGACCTTGCATGGCAATAAGATACAACATGGTACCCTGATAGTTTGGCTACTTTCAGTATGTGCGCTTCCTACTCAGTTAGCAATAATGAAGTGCGCAGCACACCAGAAAGTAACAGATGATGTGGGTAGAGGAAACGCTTTTGCTGACAGAATAGCCAAACAGACTGCCACCGATTTGCATTCCAAAATGTATATAACGGAAGAGGTCACTAACACTTGTGTGATGGACATAGGAATTGGTTGCATAAAAGAAATTCAGGCCGATGCCACTCCAGATGAACCTAAACAGTGGGCTGAGGGTTCAGCAAGTTTAGACGATGAAGGTTGTTGGGTAGATAATGGAAAACAGAAATGGATGCTGCCCAATGCTTATGTCAACGCTATGGTTACGATGGATCATGGTCAAACTCACATATGAGCCAAAAAAGATCTGTAAATTGTTAGAACCTGTTTGGGTCAATGTAAATATTTCAAGAACTGCTGAGCGTTTTGTCCAAAGTTGCATGGTATGCTTACAGCATAATGTTGGGAATGGTACATCGACACCGAGGGGAGGTTTTGGTCCCCCCTCTATGCCTTTTGAGGTTGTACACTTTGACTTTATCGAAATGGAGCATTGTCAGAATTATAAGTATGTTCTAGTAGTTATTTGCACTTTCCGTAAATGGGTCGAAGCTTTTCCTCTAAAAGGTGCCACAGCAATGACCGTGAAAACCATGCTGAAGGAATATTTTCTAAGGTTTGGTTTGATGAGAGTCATTTGGTCAGACAATGGTCCACATTTTATCGCTGCTGGTATCCTGCAAGTATGCGCGGGATTACAGATCAATAAACTGTTCCATTCGACCAGACACGGCCAGAGTGCCGGACTTGTAGATCGCCACAATGGTATATTAAAGAATAAGATCGCCAAAGTCTGTGCAAACAGCAATTTGAAATGGCCAGATGCCTTACTGATAGCTCTATTGTCAATGTGGATGGTCGCACAATCAAAGACAGGGCTCTCTCCTTATGAGATAATCATGGGGAGAGCAGGCAATATTCGGAATGTACCAAAACCCAAACTGCTAAAAGATGCATCTTTCCCTTTACCTAATGTAGGTTAGGTAAAGGGAAAGATGCATGTTTATGATATTGGTTGAGTGTGTAAAGGGTCCATTGAGAAGAACCATAGATCGAGATTCGAGAAAGGAGTTCAGTTTAAAGTGTTTGGATTCAAAAGGTGCATGTACCAAAACAGTGGCAAAATGACAAATATGTTCGTTGCAGGATGGACTTGAGATGTGCTCAACCCTCACAGTTAAGCCATTGTGGCTTTTGACCCTACAATTACTTTTCAATTTTACCACAGACAGACAGAGATGCCATTTCACCAAAATGCCATGGGTAGCGGAAGTGACATCACATGACCCTTGACCTCAGATTACATCACAGGAAGAGCATTTGCTCCTTTCTGAGTACTGTGACCAGTTAACTCAAAACTTGTATTTGATTTTTCAACAGATGCGAGAAGCCCTCCCAGTAAAGTACGAGGGTCCAGGTCATCGACTCCTACCTGGGGGCTGGGTGCTTATATAATCATTTGAAAGAGCCTCCTGTCTCGCACCTCGCTGGAGAGGACTGCACCAAGTCCTCTTGGCCACCAGACCGCTGTACGAGTAGAAGGGAAATGACATTAGATCCACGCAACGCACATCAAGAAGATTCCTTTTCATCTGCTCCACGACAAAGGGGAAGAGAAAGAAATTGTTCACTTTGATGCTCACCACAAGCCTGTTTTGTCTACGGAAATCCTTCCTGAGCCTTTGGGACCTGAGGAGATTGCTGCTTTGCCTAAAAGTTCTTCTTTGAATCTTTCTTCACCGTTGAGCAAACTTGCATCCGCTTCATCAGTTCCTTCAGGAAGCGATGACACTCTGTTCGCAGATCACACCGTACCTGGAGTCTTGAGGTACGATCTGCGTCTGAGATGCCAGATTTAGAGCACAGCATTGGCTGGTTACGCTTGTTTTTTGGTACATAGAAAGGGTGCATCTACTTGATACTTTGTTACCCACTTAAATAACACCCACTGTGTCTCCAAACTTCGGGCATCTGCAAACTCTTCCTTCTCGAGACTCCCAACATAGACAGGGTTATCATAATTACACTCTCCTAATGATCATGAATGCAACCGATGCGACCGATGTGATTCTGAACAGAAAAAATTGCTGGTAAAAGGGGCTGGGCTGGTACATTCATCCTCTTCCTCTAACTACTACATGCTATGCCTCACTCAGAGCACTATTCTTTGGTCATTGGAATGATAGTATTTCTGGGAACTTCGATGGAACTAATCTGAATGAATACGAAAAGTGAGTCTTAACACCTCTGGGATGTTCTCTCTTTGCAAATAGAAGCAAACTCAATGTTGCTTCTATTAGGCCTTCCAATAGACTCTCTAGACCTTTTCAGTTATTGATTTTCTTCAAGATGGCTCCTGTAGGCAACCGGGATGCAATGCCTCCTTCCTATGCTATTAATCATAGCCCTAACTATGTTTCTTTCTTTATACAAAGGGAAGGTTCTCAGCCAATGGGTATATTCGAGGGTTGTACTAACATTGCAAATCTAACTAGTGAGGACAGCCCTTTGTATGTAGGAGACCCTGTTTACTTTATTTGTGGCAATGAGGACTATCCTTGGTTACCTAGAGATTGGCAGGGTACTTGTTACTTGGGCATCTTGTTACCAGGGGTACATGTGGCTACCACCACTGAAGTTTCTAGAGCTTGTCCAAGGCGGGATGAGAATGGTGACACTTCTTCACAAGTCATGGGTGATGTAGCAAAATCCTTTGTGCCATTTTGGGGACAGATAATGACTTCTGAGGATATTAGAAGACTAGCAAGTGTACTGGAAAAGACCATCAATAGGACCACTGATATTCTGTACAACATGACTCTGGAGCAAAAGGCAATTAGATTAGTGGCCCTCCAAAACAGGATGGTGTTAGAAGTCATTCTAGCTGAGCGTGGTGGGGTATGCAAATTGGGGGGATCCGCATGCTGTGTTTTGAACCTGACTCCTCCTTACCATATTCAAGGCAATGCAAAATCTAACTGAAGTAAATGCCCCAGAGGGAAACTGAAATCTTAGTGCTTGGTTCTGGGACTTGTTACGATCATGGGGTTGGAAACTCTTTGCAGTCCTAATGATAGTTCTTGGTGTTCTACTGTTTTGTTGTTGTTGCGTACAATGTCTCCCTGTCATATGTTCGATGTTAGAAGGATGTTGTGCACAAACGATAGGTACACTAGGACCAAAGGTACGTACGCCCAAGGAAACTGCTAATGTTTTAGTAATGAAGTATATTACTATCAAGGATCTTTATGGCGATTGCTATTTCTGAAGAATGTGATTCAAGATGTACGGACATTCAGGCGTGGGTTTTGAATAAAGCAAATGTTTGGGTAATGCTCTTGGCTTAGGCCAAAAGGAGGGTTTGTTCAACTGTATTTGTATAATACCGCCTTGTTATGAATATTGGCCTAAGCCCATTCGCGCTGCACAGAAAACCGCTTTTGAAATACTCCGATTTCTGATCAACTTCGCTGCCATTTTAAGAACTATCCGCCATTTTGATTTTAACTCTTGCTTTGTGTCCTAAAATAGTGGACTGTGCTTTCAACTACAGCCGAGCCAAACGACCTTTGAGTTATGTCAACATTGGCTGACCGAGAGCAGACTGTTTGTTCTGTGCAAAGAAACCTTTTGACTCGCATGCCTGCAATCCAAGAGTTGTCTGCACTCACAAGCCTCATCCTTATATAAACGAGACAATGTAGAGCAAACTCAAACCGTGTACTTTGGTTGTAATATATTGTGTTCTTTCTTGAAACTAGGCTTACTATGAACCGTAGACCCAACACTGCTATTGTATCTTCATGGACAAGCAAAATATGTTAAACAATATTGTCATATTCATCATGTGAACTGGGCACGAACCCCAGCATGTAAATTATTAGTTTGGAGAGGAGCTGGACAATGATTGGAGAAATGTATAAAAGACCTTGCATTAAGATGTTCAGCACTCTCAACCCTCACTGTGTCTGCTGGTACACACTGTGAGGTGTTGGGAGCAAGATAGCTATCTGTTTTGCTTTGAATCTGTACAGAAATAAAGATACATGTATCTTTTGATCCGTGATTGGTCTATTTCATTTTGTGGTACTAAGCCTCAATATTTCTTTGGTCTTTCACACTGACTTCATTTTCCAACCTGTGTTGCTCCCTGGGTTGGTGGCAGGCACAATTCGAACCTTAGATCTGGAAGGCCTAGTAGCATCTCTTAAACGGATTGGAGTGCTGGGTACTGACCCCCACGGGTGCCATTGTTGCCATGTGATTTTGTCAGAAGCTTTGTGGGAAAATGGAATGGGCCCTACGAGGTTGTGTTTTCCACCCCTTTTGCAGTGAAGGTAAAGGGGCTGAGATATTGGATACACCTCACAGATATTTGCAGGGCCTCAAAGTACACCACACCAGGCGTCCAGACCGAACAACACACTAATATCTCAAAATCGTAGCTCCATGCTGTTCCTTATTAGTGGATGTGATTAACTTTACAGTACATTCAATGCTGCTAGAGCATGTGCTACAATAACTAAAGCTCTCTATCGCTCTCTCTCGCTCTCTCTCTCTCTCTTTCTCTCTCTCTCCACCCCTTCCCAATTTTTCAAAAATCTGCAGGTGCAACAATGATGGTGATGACACCGTTGACACATTCTTCAAATAGTGATAGAATAGCGATAGAAATAGTATTAGTAGTACTAGGGATCGTTCCTCTGCTTTACTGCATGTCGTGCTTCCAAACTTCCCCCGGGATTACTTGCTTTTGGATTTCCTCAAACTGCCTTTGGCTTTCTATGGGCAGCTTGCGCTGGTATACCCATGCCCCCTGACACCACACACTACTAAAAGGCTGTGCGCACGCAGCGTGGGAGCGCAAGGCAAGTGCTGTTCAGCTGTGTCCAGATCGTTCCTCTGTGATATTGCACATCATGTTTCAATACTTCCCCCTGGATTACTGGCTTTTGGATTTCCTCAAACTTAAAAACAGTATAACAGTCACTCTTATAAGCTGGCATTTCGCTAAAAAGTCTTTATTTTTCTTTGTAGCGCTGGAATAGTCATGCCCCTCTGACCGCACACACTACTATAAGGCTGCGCACACACGTTACGTGCATGCATTGTGCACGCGCATCCTGGGTGTGCAAGGCGAGTGCTGTTCAGCAGTTTAACTGCGCAGCCAACACCTGGCTCTCTCTACTCCTCACCTTTGACAGGCCATTATCATTATCATCTCGTGCAGTAACATGTAATGACACCCGTGTGAGTTGGAGTATAGCGGTTATCACTGCCAGTTGATATTTGTAGGGCAGAGTGTGGGAGTGTATTTAAATACATAAATTAACCTATGCAAAGTTAGCCAATGCAGCCGTGCTAACATTAGTCTCCTCTGGCACAGCCAAGACAGTCATCTGTGACTTAATCCCAAGCAATGCGAACATCCTAAGTATCAACAAACTTCAGAAGGATTTAAAAAAAAAGATCTAAGTCATTAACCATGGACATTCTGCGTTTATGGGCTGTGAGCCCTGCATTAAATCTGCTACACAAGTGGAGCGAGCCTCAAGTAGGAAATGAAACTGACCTTGACGATCTCTGTGATTGCGCAGTCACAACTTCAAGTGTCCCCGATGAGCAAATCAGCCTGCCAATTTGGGATGTGGAATTGGTCACAGTAAACACGCAAAGTGCCATAAATGGAGGAACCATTCAATCCACTTAAAGTGTTGTTAAACCACCCAAGTACAGATGCAGGTATTGGAACACTCATCCAGGAAAGAGACTGAAGAGTTATTGCAGCTTTATTCCACTCGGCTGATGATTTATTTATTTTGAGTTCAGACCACCCAAAATGTTCTCACAGGAGGTCAATCTGAATGCTATAAACAATGGCATTTTTGCATTAACTGAATTCTATGAAACATTACAATCCAAACTGGCATGGCGAGAAACCTCGAGCAAATTTCTTTGCGCAAAAATGGATTGGATGGCACATGAAATAAGCCAAACTCTAGTCTCTAATAATGTGGCGAAGTTCGTAAGTAATACTCGAAGATTGGAGGCTCCCCTCAAGAGCCTAAAGGAGGTGAGCATGCAAACTGACGAGGCGTGGATGAGGATGTAAGTTGTGAATACGCATGAAAATCAAATGGAGATTATATTGATCAGAGAAATGAATGAATGTGAACCAGCGGTACCTCCAGGATCAGTTCATTAAGTCTTGGTTGCTTTATGGGGGATGTGAATGATAGTGAAGCCCCAGCAGGCTCAGAACCCCTATTGAGGTATTTCGAGCCTGGAAAGGGAGGAAGAGAAAAATGAAAGGGCTAGAGACTAACAGGGTAATTCATAGAATTTCGCAGAAAAGTGTCGCAAGCGGCTGGCGCAGAGTGTCCGCGTGCGATTGACTGCGCCAGGCACGTGCGCTAAAACCGATTTCCGCGCACAGCGTATTCATGGATTTCAGGCTCCCAAACCAGCCATGGCGCAGAGTATCGCAGCGACCCAGCAGCAGCGCCAGTAACGCCCCCAAGAACGCCCTCGCGCAAGGAAAAGCCATCAAAATCGCAAAATCATCGCAAAGGGCTGCGCTAACCCTGGACCAGTTTACAGGGCTGCCAAACAAGGAACGCAAAGCGGGTAACGTGCATATCAGGGGTACGCGTGAAGTTATACACGCGATTAGCCAGGGTACGTGTATTACAGGGGTACGCGGGAAGTGTAACACGCGATTGGCCAGGGTACGTGTATTACAGGGGTAGGCGGGAAGTTATACACGCGATTAGCCAGGGTACGTGTATTACAGGGGTACGCGGGAAGTTTAACACGCGATTGGCCAGGGTACGTGTATTACAGGGGTATGCGGGAAGTTTTACATGCGATTAGCCAGGGTACGTGTATTACAGGGGTACGCGGGAAGTTTAACACGCGATTGGCCAGGGTACGTGTATCACAGGGGTACGCGGGAATTATCACAGGCGATTTGGCTGTGTACGTGTATTACAGGGGTACACGGGAAGTTTTACACGCGATTCGGCTGGGTACGTGTATTACAGGGATGCGATTTGGCCAGGTACGTGTATTACAGGGGTGCGCAGGAATTATCACACGCGATTTGGCTGGGTACGTGTATTACAGGGGTGCGTGGGAATCATCACACGCGATTTGGCTGGGTACGTGTATTACAGGGGTGCGTGGGAAGTCACACGCGATTAGGCTGGGTGGGTCCTCACAGGTGTTCCCTGTACACCCTCCACGGCCCCTGCAGGCAGCCTACAAAACAGGGGACTACCCTGCACACCTGCTCATGTCCCCCTGCACCCCCACCCCCCAGCAGTGCAGGGGCAGCCTCCACCAGGCCCCCACCCATGTCTCCCACCACCCCCACCCCCTGCCACCAGGGGCAGCCTCCACCAGGCCCCCACCCATGCCTCCCACCACCCCCAACCCCCAGCAGTGCAGGGGCAGCCTCCACCAGGCCCCCACCCATGTCTCCCACCACCCCCACCCCCCCGCCACCAGGGGCACCCTCCACCAGGCCCCCACCCATGTCTCCCACCACCCCCACCCCCCCGCCACCAGGGGCAGCCTCCACCAGGCCCCCACCCATGCCCCCCACCACCCCCACCCCCCCGCCACCAGGGGCACCCTCCACCAGGCCCCCACTCATGTCTCCCACCACCCCCACCCTCCCGCCACCAGGGGCAGCCTCCACCAGGCCCCCACCCATGCCTCCCACCACCCCCAACCCCCAGCAGTGCAGGGGCAGCCTCCACCAGGCCCCCACCCATGTCTCCCACCACCCCCACCCCCCTCCCGCCACCAGGGGCAGCCTCCACCAGGCCCCCACCCATGCCCCCCACCACCCCCACCCCCCGCCACCAGGGGCAGCCTCCACCAGGCCCCCACTCATGTCTCCCACCACCCCCACCCTCCCGCCACCAGGGGCAGCCTCCACCAGGCCCCCACCCATGCCTCCCACCACCCCCACCCCCCCGCCACCAGGGGCAGCCTCCACCAGGCCCCCACTCATGTCTCCCACCACCCCCACCCTCCCGCCACCAGGGGCAGCCTCCACCAGGCCCCCACCCATGCCTCCCACCACCCCCAACCCCCAGCAGTGCAGGGGCAGCCTCCACCAGGCCCCCACCCATGTCTCCCACCACCCCCACCCCCCCCGCCACCAGGGGCAGCCTCCACCAGGCCCCCACCCATGAACCCCACCACCCCCACCCCCCCGCCACCAGGGGCAGCCTCCACCAGGCCCGCACTCATGTCTCCCACCACCCCCACCCTCCCGCCACCAGGGGCAGCCTCCACCAGGCCCCCACCCATGCCTCCCACCACCCCCAACCCCCAGCAGTGCAGGGGCAGCCTCCACCAGGCCCCCACCCATGCCCCCCACCACCCCCACCCCCCCGCCACCAGGGGCAGCCTCCACCAGGCCCCCACTCATGTCTCCCACCACCCCCAACCCCCAGCAGTGCAGGGGCAGCCTCCACCAGGCCCCCACCCATGCCTCCCACCACCCCCACCCCCCCGCCACCAGGGGCAGCCTCCACCAGGCCCCCACCCATGCCTCCCACCACCCCCAACCCCCAGCAGTGCAGGGGCAGCCTCCACCAGGCCCCCACCCATGTCTCCCACCACCCCACCCCCCGCCACCAGGGGCAGCCTCCACCAGGCCCCCACCCATGCCTCCCACCACCCCCAACCCCCAGCAGTGCAGGGGCAGCCTCCACCAGGCCCCCACCCATGCCTCCCACCACCCCCAACCCCCAGCAGTGCAGGGGCAGCCTCCACCAGGCCCCCACCCATGTCTCCCACCACCCCCACCCCCCTGCCACCAGGGGCAGCCTCCACCAGGCCCCCACCCATGTCTCCCACCACCCCCACCCCCCGCCACCAGGGGCAGCCTCCACCAGGCCCCCACCCATGTCTCCCACCACCCCCAACCCCCCCCCGCCACCAGGGGCAGCCTCCACCAGGCCCCCACCCATGCCCCCCACCACCCCCACCCCCCCGCCACCAGGGGCAGCCTCCACCAGGCCCCCACTCATGTCTCCCACCACCCCCACCCTCCCGCCACCAGGGGCAGCCTCCACCAGGCCCCCACCCATGTCTCCCACTACCCCCACCCCCCCCGCCACCAGGGGCAGCCTCCACCAGGCCCCCACCCATGCCTCCCACCACCCCCAACCCCCAGCAGTGCAGGGGCAGGCTCCACCAGGCCCCCACCAATGCCTCCCACCACCCCCACCCTCCCGCCACCAGGGGCAGCCTCCACCAGGCCCCCACCCATGCCTCCCACCACCCCCAACCCCCAGCAGTGCAGGGGCAGCCTCCACCAGGCCCCCACCCATGTCTCCCACCACCCCCACCCCCCGCCACCAGGGGCACCCTCCACCAGGCCCCCACCCATGCCCCCCACCACCCCCACCCCCCCGCCACCAGGGGCAGCCTCCACCAGGCCCCCACCCATGCCTCCCACCACCCCCAACCCCCAGCAGTGCAGCGGCAGCCTCCACCAGGCCCCCACCCATGTCTTCCACCACCCCCACCCCCCCCCCCGCCACCAGGGGCAGCCTCCACCAGGCCCCCACCCATGTCTCCCACCACCCCCACCCCCCCCTGCCACCAGGGGCAGCCTCCACCAGGCCCCCACCCATGCCCCCCACCACCCCCACCCCCCCGCCACCAGGGGCAGCCTCCACCAGGCCCCCACTCATGTCTCCCACCACCCCCACCCTCCCGCCACCAGGGGCAGCCTCCACCAGGCCCCCACCCATGCCTCCCACCACCCCCAACCCCCAGCAGTGCAGGGGCAGCCTCCACCAGGCCCCCACTCATGTCTCCCACCACCCCCACCCTCCCGCCACCAGGGGCAGCCTCCACCAGGCCCCCACCCATGCCTCCCACCACCCCCAACCCCCAGCAGTGCAGGGGCAGCCTCCACCAGGCCCCCACCCATGTCTCCCACCACCCCCAACCCCCAGCAGTGCAGGGGCAGCCTCCACCAGGCCCCCACCCATGTCTCCCACCACCCCCACCCCCCTGCCACCAGGGGCAGCCTCCACCAGGCCCCCACCCATGCCTCCCACCACCCCCAACCCCCAGCAGTGCAGGGGCAGCCTCCACCAGGCCCCCACCCATGTCTCCCACCACCCCCACCCCCCCGCCACCAGGGGCACCCTCCACCAGGCCCCCACCCATGTCTCCCACCACCCCCACCCCCCCCCCGCCACCAGGGGCAGCCTCCACCAGGCCCCCACCCATGCCCCCCACCACCCCCACCCCCCGCCACCAGGGGCAGCCTCCACCAGGCCCCCACTCATGTCTCCCACCACCCCCACCCTCCCGCCACCAGGGGCAGCCTCCACCAGGCCCCCACCCATGTCTCCCACCACCCCCACCCCCCCCGCCACCAGGGGCAGCCTCCACCAGGCCCCCACCCATGCCTCCCACCACCCCAACCCCCAGCAGTGCAGGGGCAGCCTCCACCAGGCCCCCACTCATGTCTCCCACCACCCCCACCCTCCCGCCACCAGGGGCAGCCTCCACCAGGCCCCCACCCATGCCTCCCACCACCCCCAACCCCCAGCAGTGCAGGGGCAGCCTCCACCAGGCCCCCACCCATGCCTCCCACCACCCCCAACCCCCAGAAGTGCAGGGGCAGCCTCCACCAGGCCCCCACCCATGTCTCCCACCACCCCCACCCCCCCGCCACCAGGGGCAGCCTCCACCAGGCCCCCACCCATGTCTCCCACCACCCCCACCCTCCCGCCACCAGGGGCAGCCTCCACCAGGCCCCCACCCATGCCTCCCACCACCCCCAACCCCCAGCAGTGCAGGGGCAGCCTCCACCAGGCCCCCACCCATGTCTCCCATCACCCCAACCCCCCCGACACCAGGGGCACCCTCCACCAGGCCCCCACCCATGCCCCCCACCACCTCCACCCCCCCGCCACCAGGGGCAGCCTCCACCAGGCCCCCACCCATGCCTCCCACCACCCCCAACCCCCAGCAGTGCAGGGGCAGCCTCCACCAGGCCCCCACCCATGTCTCCCACCACCCCCACCCCCCCCGCCACCAGGGGCAGCCTCCACCAGGCCCCCACCCATGTCTCCCAACACCCCCACCCACCAGCACTGTGGGGCACGTGGCCAGCAGGCAGTCAGGCAGCAGCAGATGGCAGGTGGGAGCGTGCTCAGGGCTCTGGGGGGCAGTAATTTGGCCTCCTGGCCAGGAGCGTGGTCTCTCGTGTGTGAACGCGTGGACAGCCTGATAGGGAGTGAAATCCCACACGTCAGTGTGTGAATCGAGGAAAGGCCCTTAGCGCGTAAACCCGTCAACAGCATATGCGCGCCTATAGTCACCTGCACGTGCAGGAAATTTTTGCGTGACACGTCCCAGTGTCAAAGCGTGTGATTGGTGAAAATGGATCTACACGCAGAAGTGACAAAGCGTGTGATTGGTGAAAATGGATCTACACGCAGGAGTGACAAAGCGTGTGATTGGTGAAAATGGATCTACACGCAGAAGTGACAAAGCGTGTGATTGGTGAAAATGGATCTACACGCAGGAGTGACAAAGCGTGTGATTGGTGAACGTACACGCCGCGTAAGTGACGCTGTACGTGTGGGCCTGTATATAAGGTACATGTAGAACACCATTTCCTTGTACGTGCTTTTCGTGGAGAGCGAGTGGGTGAATTCTGTACTTCTTGTCGTTTCACACGCGATTTACTTCACGGCGTTTCCAGTTCGTACTCCCTGTTACCTCTGACAGCTTTTTCTCTATTTTTCCTCTTGTACTGGTTTACCTGGGCCTGTTCCCTCAAACAGTGTCCCCTTCTACTGTTGTCCTGTCTTCTCAGACAGCGTACACATCTTCTTTTGGCGGGGGTTTAGCCAGCCAAACGCGCTCATTTTTCACGCTCTTTTACCTGGCAGACGGTGAGTCACGCACGTATCCAACTTCTGTGCTTGCCCCGTGTGTAGCCTACCCCTTCAGAGGTCATTCTAGGCTGCGTGTGACACGCATACGTTCATTCTTGTGTTACTGGGTGCCACAGCGTAGTGCAGGTTTTTCTTTCTGCACACGTGGTCTAGGAGGGGTTGCGTGCACGTCATCTCCCTTTTTTGGGCCTCCTGTGCGTTGCGTGACCCGTCATCTTTCCCCAGGGGTTACAATCAGCCGTGCTAGAGCACTAGGGTACAATTACCATCTGGTACCCAACCCCTTTGACCCCCAATTGCCCAGGACAATTGTCTACAGCCACTCCCATACGCACATTAATATCAGTGCCATGGCTGGGAGGCGAGGATTCCGTAAGGGTGGCAAAGGTGGAAGAGCCACAAGTGGTGGCCGTGGTGGATCCGGTAGGGGACGTGGTCGTAACTTGCAGGGTGAGCCTGTCCCCCCATGTGTGGAGGACCAGTCAAGGGCACCCATCATCCTCCTCCCCTCCCCCCCTCCCCCCCTCCCGTTGAGGCTGAAGTGGCTGACACCATCCATGCTCAGCCCTTGTTGGACCAGCCCATTGTGGCACCAGACCTGGCTGACTCCATGGCTGACTTCCAGGTCAGCAGGGCTACGACACGTGCGCTGGTGCACGTTGATGCTATCATGCCACGTGGATCTGGGGCAGCAAGGTCATCTGCTGCCCCAAGTAGGCAGGGCGGAGAGGCTGCAGGGGCAGCTGCAGCTCCATCCACCCCAGCTCTCACACACCCAGCCAGGACAGTGTCCGTCCTAGTCCATTCTGCTGACATTCCCCATGACACCATTACACTTGAGCCAATGCCTGCACCAACTCCCATGCTGAGTGTGCAATCCCACACACCTGATACAGAGCCCACCAGGGCTCCTGCCCCTAGTGTCCAGAGCGGCGCAGGACACTCAGGATCACCACCACCTTCCAAGCGGAAGAGGAAGAGTGCTCGTCCGGCACAGGCTGATGCCCCCGACACGGCTACACAGTCCGGTCCGTCGAGGAAGCCCAGCTTCACGGATGTGGAACTGAATGCACTTGTCGAGTATGTGTCCGGACATGATAACGAGATGGTCATTGTTGCAGGATCCAAGACCACACCTGCACAACGCCAGGCACACTGGCAGACCATTGCGGACATCGTAAGTGCCCTTGGAATCGTGAGGCGCACAGCCAATGATTGCTACAAGTGCTGGAATGACCTAAAGCGCAGGGCAAAGAAGAAGCTGGCCTCAAGTCATGCCGCAACTCTAGTGACTGGAGGTGAGTCTCCAGTAGAAGACATGGAACTCACTCCACATGAGTCAGTCGCTGGGACCTACGTCACGGAGGAACAGATCCAAGGCGTGGGAGATCTGCCTGATTACGAGGCATTGTCCGGTGAGTGCACATGCATGTGTGTGTCATCCATGTGCATGGTGTGTGTGTGAGGGCATCTGTTTGTGTGCCAGGTGAGAGTGTGTGCGCCTGAGTCGAATGGGTCAGCCATGTGCTTCATGCAAGACATCCTGGGCAGCTGCATTCCGCCATTGCAGTATCCCTTCTGCCAACAGTAGACATCTAGCCCAACAGCACCCAAGTTGGCCTTGAAGTGTCACCTTGCCACTACATTGTTGATTATTTTCCTATGTTCAATCAGACAGATTGTATGCATTCCACCACTTATACTAGGCATTCCTCAGTCCTCTAGTCACATGTATGGCATGGCCATGGTAAAGTGGAGTTACTTTGTTACCTGGATATCATATGTTCACACATGTCCCTGTGCAATTGGACCATATTGGACTGGCAGCTCCAGGTGATAAAGCAGACCTGTCAGAATTAGAAAAGCTATTGCATGTGGGAACTGGACAGAATGAATAAGTGCTGCCCTCCTCTCCATCTACACTCAATAGCAATGGCACATGCCATCTGTGTGATGGCATGTGTGTGTCACCTGGCAATCACAGGGCAATGTGTGATGCCACTGCCAGGCAGCATGCATGAAATGTGTTCATCTTCCATCTTTGTGTAATGAGTGTGTGCCATTTGCCTGCCCTTCATACGCAGTGAGGGTGCATGCATGGGAGGGTCTTAGTCATGTGGGACATGTGTCAATCAAGTACTGGTTCTCTTGTTTCACAGCCCTCATTGTGTGCCATGGTGCTAATGCGGGTTTCCATTTCTTTGTCATTATGTCATTGCAGGGGAAGACGCACCTGATACTGCTGGGGTTGTGGAGATGGTGCAGAGCCAGGAGGGGTCCGAGGGCCGACCAACCACCAGTGAGGGACGTGGTGTGCTGGTGGGTGAAAACCCACAAGTGCTGCAGGTCGTGCTCTCAAGGGGTGTCTCTGGCTGCACCTCCCCCGAGCTGTACTCAGCTGTTGACTCGGATGATGAGACCTACGTGCCGTCGCAGGTGAGTGTTCCAGGGAGGGAATCTGTTCTGTCCCACCCACCTGCACCAGGGTCAGAACCCTCAATGGGGATGTCAGTGTTGGCAGCTAGGCCTTTGGTGGTTACGGATGCAGGGTCACACTCCGCGACATCTGATCCTGTTCCTGGGCTAGCAGATCAGAGGGGGAATGCAGTCCTGCAGCCTCAGGCAGTGCCGGCACAGCAAGGCGCAGTCCGCCTTGCCCCAGACAGGTGTGGTGCCCGCCGACGTGGTGGCCGTACGCCACCTGGCAATACCGTATGGGAGCAATCCATTTACGGTATGGCTACCCAACAGGCAGCATCATCCGAGATGATGGCTCAGGCCATGGATAGGGTGGCCACTTCCATTGTCCCCCCTGAAAGGCTGATGGAGCGACTAGAACAGGCAACCGACTCCATCTGCCAGTCACACAGGGAGTACATGTTGGCGTCCAACAGGGTCAGGCGGGCGGCACTGGCGACTCTGCAGGAGGCCATCTCCATAGAGTCCCAGGGCCACAGGGAAGCCCTGAGGCAGGAGCTACATCAACTCAGGACGACTCTTGTTGAGCTAGAGGCTTCAACACACCAAAGGACAGAACAGCAGCTGGAGCGTCTCACCCGTACGCTCTCAGCTGAGATGCAAGCAACGAGGGCGGAGGTCCGGGCATCCCGTGAGTTGTTGCATGGGGACCTCCGCACCCTCATCCTCCAGAACGAGACCTACCACACCCGCATGCTTGCAGCCATGGAGGAACAGAGTAGGGCCTTGCGTGGGCTGCCTCCCATAGTGCAACCACCTCCGGATGCAGCTGCACAGGGTGATAATAGCGACAGCAGTGATACTCCCACAATAGGGTAGCCGTGTGGGCCATGAGCCCATGGAGGTGTTTTTTTTTCCCAGGATCCACACAGGTGGTTTCTGGTGTGCACCCTGACCTCGGACCTCCTGGGTGGCCTCCCCAACCCCCCTGGGCCCTTTAATGGCCATTTTTGATTTTCTTTTTATTTTTATATTTTTTAAATTTTTATTTTTAATTTTATATTTTACCCAATTTTTTGGGGACACATTGTTGGCTTCCGTGGTTCCTGTGGGCATACGCTGCATTGTGGCTGGGCACATGCAGGCTTGTCATGTATTAGGTTCAGATGCCTGGGTTTGAGTCACACACACCCCTCCAGCTTCCCGTTTCCATTGGCTTGCAAAGGGTGTGCCCAAGTGACATTGAAGTACATGGTGACATTGGACTCCCACTACATGTGTGGGTAGTCTAGTCAATACTGTGTATACATTCCTAGTGCATATTGCTGTTGTGTTGTACACTGCATGTTGCATTGATGTGTAACTCATCATCTGTGTCTGCCTCCCAATTTGCAGGTCCCTTCCTCATGTCTACACAAGGCCCTCTAGTCTGGAGATGGGGTCCTTGTTGGCAGCAGTGCACCTACAACTCTACATGGCACCAACACTGTTCAGTTGGAAGTGGTGGGAGTGCAGGCATATCCAGGTGGTGAGACAACTGATTTATTACATTACTGAAGTCATGTTTATGGTAGTACGTGCTCAAGTATGTTGTTTGTCCTGCATTACAGTGAGCATTTCAGGTGTAGGAAGTTTCAATTGGGGACACTGTACATCGCAACACTTGTCACGTTGTGGGGATTACTTTGTTTACCTGCACATAGCATGACATGGCACGGTGTGTTGTGTGGCGGTGCTGGGGATGGGTTGGGTGACATGGCACTGTCCTCTTGTTGCATTTAGCAAGTGGGTATTAATTTTGGCTGCTTGAATGTGTTCCTTCACAAAACTGCATTGGTGTTGTGTGTGGGTAGGGATGCACACATTGTGACACTTCCAGGTGAACAATCTCAGGCTGATATGCTTTTCACGGTTGAATCTCCAGACATTCAGGATCAGTGTCAGGTTGAGTCATCATTGATTGTCAGATGGAATGTGCCAGGCCAGTGTGCACTCCACAGGGGAGTGAATACTATGTGAAGTAATTAGCCACTAGCTGTGTACGGGCTGCCTCCCCTCGTGCCCTTTCTCCTCCCATGCGCAGCGGCTGTGCATGTGGTTGGGGATGTGGGGCCACCACCATGTCCACGGGCAGGCCCCGGCGTGTTGCAACGTTGTGCAGGACACATGCTGCCACTATGATCCTGCACACTACTGGGGGACCGTATAACAGCTGCCCGCCAGAACGGTCAAGGGAGCGAAAGCGTGACTTTAGCACTCCGAATGTGCGCTCCACTATGCCCGGGTTGTAATGTGGGCTGTGTTATATCTTACCTCGGGTGGCGTGGTGGGGTTCCGAATTGGCGTCATCATGTGGGGGCTGAGAGGGTAGGCACTGTCCCCTGTGGAGGTGGTGATTGGTATCATTGGTGGGGTTGTGACCTTGCTCAGTATCCAACATGCATGCATGTGCAGTGGCATACATACTCACCGAGAAGCCATGTATCGCCATGCCGCCCAGCATCTATGTCCCGGCATAGGGTGGACATTCGGTAAATGAAGCTGTCGTGGGTGGACCCGGGATAGTTGGCATATACTGAGGTGATGATTCCCTTGGCATTACATACTACCTGCACGTTGATGGAATGCCAGTGCTTGCGGTTCCTATAGATGTGCTCTGATGCCCTGGGGGGACGTAGAGCCACATGGGTGCAGTCGATGGCACCTAGCACTTTGGGGAATCGTGCCACTCCGTAAAAATCCAGGGGCGGCAGCATGCCTTTCAGCAGGTGTTCTGGGCAGGTATATGTGCCTGCGGACTGATGGGCGTGCAGTGATGATGTCCAAGACCTGGTGTAGGCAGCGTGACTGGGTGGCCTGTGACACCCCACCCACTATGGCACTTGTCCGCTGAAATGATCCAGTGGCTAAGAAGTGCAGTACATTGAGGACCTTCTCCAGGGGGCTGAGTGCTTGAGAGCACAGGGTGGGTGATGTGAGGTCATCCTCCCACTCACTCACCAGGTCCAGTATTATGTGTGGTGGAAACCTGTACCTTCCATACACCTGGTCATCAGGCATCCCGAAAAGGCTGGTTCTGGGTGTGAATATTCTGGCCCTGACTCTCCTCCTCCTCCTCCTTTGGTAGCCCACTGCCACTGCTGCTAGGAACGGTATGTTCATCCTGGCATCTGGCTTGTTATTTGAAAAGTGCGCAAATTAATGCTTTGCGCGTGTTCTAGGCGAGCGTGTGACCCGCGCACCCCTGGAATCTAGTTCCCACTCCAATAGCGTGTGGAAATTCCCACGCAGCAGCCATACAGGTGCGCTGACGTACTTGCGTGTGTAAGTGCCCGCGCACCCCTGAAATACACGTACATAGGCCAATCGCGTGTACGCGCACTTTTGTCCAATTACACGCAATGAAATACACGTACATAGGCCAATCGCGTGTACGCGCACTTTTGTCCAATTACACGCAATGAAATACACGTACATAGGCCAATCGCGTGTACGCGCACTTTTGTCCAATTACACGCAATGAAATACACGTACATAGGCCAATCAGGCGATGACACTCTGACGTGCAGTATTTCCACGTGTGTTCCGTCATCACGTGCTGAGTGGGGAACGCCCGTGCGGGTCACGTAAGACACGCTTACGCGCTGAGGGACTCTGGTCCAATAGAATCGCGTATGCGTGCTGACGCGCTTACGCGCTAAGGGCCTTTCCTCGGATTTCACGCTGACGTGCAGGATTTTCACGTGCCAAATCACTCCGTATCAAGCTGGCCACCCGAAAACACACGGAACACCACGCTCCTGCCCAGAAGGCCAAGTTACTGCCCCCCAGTGCCCCGAGCAGCCTCCCACGTGCTATCTGCTGCTGCCTGCCTGGCTGCCTGCCTGCTGCCACCGTGCCCTGCCATTTGGTGCCTGCACATCAGCCATCTGCAGGGGTCCAGTTGCTGTGTCCACCCCTGCTGGAACTGAAGACTCCCAACTGGGATTACATCGCTCCACAGCCCAGCCCCAGGACCCAGTTGCCCACCCACACCTGCCTCTGGGGTTGCCATGTCGGGCACTTCCACATCTGGCACCAGTGGCAACCCCAGGCCAGAGGGGCAGAGGGGCACCAGCTTCACTGCCACCGAAGTTGGTGTCCTGGTGGAGCATGTCCTGGGGCAGTATGATGCCCTCTTTGGATCGTCCCGCGCCAGCAAGGAAGGACGGGAGAGGATCTGGGCCGACTGTGTGGTTGCCATCAACGCGGAGGGGGTGGCAACCCGCAACGTCCAGAAGATCAAGAAGCGCTGGGAGGACTTGAGGTCCAGGACCCTTGTGAAGGCCCGGCGCCTCGTGGAGGGGGGCCGGGGCCGCATGAGTTCCATCCAGAAGAGGGTCCTGGAACGCGTACGCCCAGCGCTCCACGCCCAGGTCCTTGAGAGGGAGGCCCGTCTGGAGTTGAGCGGTATGTGTCCAAACATTACTGTGTGAGACAGGGCATGTTGCGGTGTGATGGTTCTATGATACTTGCCTGTATGTGTGCCATGGGCCATGTATGCATGTATGTGTGCAGGGACATCATGGTAATGCATGTGCGACCAGTGATGTGTGACCCACATGGTTGTTGCATGTGTTGAAATGTGGCATGGGGAGCCCTATGCAGATTTTGGACATGAGAACATGCCAGTCTCTGTACCTGGACATGGATGGGGGTGAAGGATGGGTGCTGATGCCAGGTACATATATGGTAGCCATGTCTGTGTGCCTGACCTGCGTGTCTGTGACTTGTGCATGCCATGGATGCATGACACATGTGTGTGACAATGCACAGATTCAGTGACGCACCCAACTTACCCTTGTTTCGCCTGTGTTCGGTGTGTTTGGGGCCAGATGGATGTGACTGAGGTGAAGTGTGTGCATGTGATATGCATGAGCCATGATGCATGTGAGTTACATATCATTGAATGTTTCTAGAGTCCATTGGACATGCATGGAAATGTCCATGGCATGCACCATGCCTGTTACTGTGTGTGTTTTGCCTGGACTGACCCATGTGTTGTGGAGGGACATGATGGAAGTGTACTTTGACAGTGGTGCTCATCTGCTATTGCTTCCTGTCTAGGGGACCATTGTACAGTAGCCTGATGCTTGTGTCCTTTGTCTCCCTCTACGCAGCGGCTAGTGAAGAAGAGGGCGGAGATGGCGCTGTGGAGCAAGGCGGCGGGGATGCCCCCACGGCTGCAGCGGAAGGGGTGGGTGAGCCCCCACAGGGGCCTGCTACGGCGGGAGACGGTGAGGAGCCATCCAGGTTGGTGGTTTGCACAGAGGAGGAGGAGGCCGACACTGGTGCACACATGGGGCCTGGTGGGAGCATCCCTGCTGGTGCAAGTGGTGCAGTCCAGGGCCAGGGGCAGGAGGCAGCACAGGTCACCGTGGAGGGGCCTGTGCATTTCACTGTCCCTGACCCTGTGAGTGCACCACCATGCACCAGCAGGGATGCCCCGTCCCAGGCCCGTCCGCAGGTAGAGGGGATGTCCATGTCACCTGACTCCCCTCCACCTGCGGACGTGGTAACCCCTGGCCGCGTGGAGAAGGTCCTGATTGGGGTCGCGATGCGCACGGCTGTGATTCGTGATGACGTGCGTGCTTCCCGGGAGGAGCACGCACGTCATCACGAAGTGCACCGTGCCGACGTGGCCCAATTGAGATCGGCCATGTTCGGGGGTTTCCTGCATGTGTTGGCCAATCTGACGGCCCTCTCCTCCTCTGTGCAGGCTATCCACCGGTCGTTCTCCTTGCCGTCTTCCGGCCCAGATGCCACCAGGGCCCCCTGTGGACCTGCCCCGACCAATGCAGCCAGCTCGGTGGGGATCCCATCCCTGCCACAGTTGGGAGTCGGAGGTCCAGCAGGGGTGGACAACACAGCAAGTGGACCCCAGCAGATGGAAGATGTGACGGCATCATCGGGCAGGGCACGTGCACGACGGCGTCGGTGGTTTCCATCAGCCTGGATGCCGTCGTGCTGGCAGAGGCAGTGGCGTCGGAGGCAGCAGCGGGCTCGACGTGGGAGGCATCATGGCTCGGGGCCATCAAGATCAGAGGGGCAGGCATCGGCCGGAGGGCAGGGCAACCCTGGGATGGTGGTGTGTTCCGTGTGGGAGGAGTTTGGCCAGCGGATAGGTGCGGAGCGGCAGCGGGCGGAAGAAGAGCGGCTCGCCATGGTCAGGGCGGAGTTCTCCATGCGTCGGGCATTGAGGCGGGCTGAGTGCCTCGAGGAGGCTCGCAGGGAGTTTGAGGTGGACATGGGGTTGTCCCTGCGAGACCTCTGGGCCAGGACAGAGTCCCGCCTCCAGGACATCGACATGGAGTTCGATGATGCCCTGGCCAGCAACATCACCAAGTGAGCCGCAGGACTTGCCCGCTGCCTTTGTATATAGTTATTTAGTTAGTTAGTGCTAGGTTTCCTTTATTTATTTTTATTATTTTGGACCGCTCGGACAATGGCCACTTTTTTGTACATATATTTTACATTAGTTAGTGGTAGGTTTCATTTTTGGTGTTGGGCTCATGGACCCTGGAACATTCCTGTATATAGTTTGTTTTTTTGGGAGATACATTTTTTTAATTTCTTATTGTTTTCACCATGACGTAATGGTTTTTCATTAATTTCCTATGACATGATATTGCTTTGGACAAATTCATTTTAATTTTTTATTCCTTTGTTTTTTTGTTTATCACTTTTGTTCTCGGACATGGACCATTTATTTACTTAGCCACATCGTTGTATGTTTGAAAAGTTCACTTATTTTTGGTATTTAATACATTTTTTATATTTTCTTACACTTGTGTTATTTTCTCATTGGTTTGTTACATGTCATGATATGGGTTTTGACATTCACTTGCACCCATTGTGTATGTGTGTGTGACGGACATGTGTTCTTTTGCATACTTGGCATTGGGGTTGTGTCATGTGATTGCATTCACTATGTGGGTGGATGCAATCCTTGCCTGGGTGTTTGTGCTGGGTATGCTGGCCATTACTGCCATGATTGTGTATCGTCAGGACCTGGGGCCAGGGGGACATGTGTGGGGGCCTGCTGGCAGGTTCCCCACAGTGCTGGGGGGGTGGGGGTGGTGGGTGACATGAGTGGGGGCCTGGTGGAGGGTGCCCCTGGTGACTGGGGGGGTGGGGGTGGTGGGTGACATGAGTGGGGGCCTGGTGGAGGGTGCCCCTGGATGGTGGGGGGTGGGGGTGGTGGGAGACATGAGTGGGGGCCTGGTGGAGGCTGCCCCTGCACTTCTGGGGGGTGGGGGTGGTGGGAGACATGGGTGGGGGCCTGGTGGAGGCTGCCCCTGCACTGCTGGGGGGCGGGGGTGGTGGGAGACATGAGTGGGGGCCTGGTGGAGGGTGCCCCTGGATGGTGGGGGCTGGGGGTGGTGGGAGACATGAGTGGGGGCCTGGTGGAGGCTGCCCCTGCACTGCTGGGGGGTGGGGGGGTGGGAGACATGAGTGGGGGCCTGGTGGAGGCTACCCCTGGATGGTGGGGGCTGGGGGTGGTGGGAGACATGAGTGGGGGCCTGGTGGAGGCTGCCCCTGCACTGCTGGGGGGTGGGGGTGGTGGAAGACATGAGTGGGGGCCTGGTGGAGGGTGCCCCTGGTGACTGGGGGGGTGGGGGTGGTGGGAGACATGAGTGGGGGCCTGGTGGAGGCTGCCCCTGGTGGCGGGGGGGTGGGGGTGGTGGGAGACATGAGTGGGGGCCTGGTGGAGGCTGCCCCTGGATGGTGGGGGGTGGGGGTGGTGGGAGACATGAGTGGGGGCCTGGTGGAGGGTGCCCCTGGATGGTGGGGGGTGGGGGTGGTGGGAGACATGGTTGGGGGCCTGGTGGAGGGTGCCCCTGGATGGTGGGGGGTGGGGGTGGTGGGAGACATGGTTGGGGGCCTGGTGGAGGGTGCCCCTGGTGACTGGGGGGGTGGGGGTGGTGGGAGACATGAGTGGGGGCCTGGTGGAGGGTGCCCCTGGTGACTGGGGGGTGGGGGAGGTGGGTGACATGAGTGGGGGCCTGGTGGAGGGTGCCCCTGGTGACTGGGGGGGTGGGGGTGGTGGGTGACATGAGTGGGGGCCTGGTGGAGGGTGCCCCTGGTGGCGGGGGGTGGGGGTGGTGTGTGACATGAGTGGGGGCCTGGTGGAGGGTGCCCCTGCACTGCTGGGGGGTGGGGGTGATAGGGGACATGAGTGGGGGCCTGGTGGAGGGTGCCCCTGGTGACTGGGGGAGTGGGGGCCTGGTGGAGGGTGCCCCTGGTGACTGGGGGGGTGGGGGTGGTGGGTGACATGAGTGGGGGCCTGGTGGAGGGTGCCCCTGGTGGCGGGGGGGTGGGGGTGGTGGGAGGCATGGGTGGGGGCCTGGTGGAGGCTGCCCCTGGTGATGGGAGGGTGGGGGTGGTGGGAGACATGGGTGGGGGCCTGGTGGGGCTGCCCCTGCACTGCTGGGGGGTGGGGGTGATAGGGGACATGAGTGGGGGCCTGGTGGAGGGTGCCCCTGGTGACTGGGGGGGTGGGGGTGGTGGGTGACATGAGTGGGGGCCTGGTGGAGGGTGCCCCTGGTGACTGGGGGGGTGGGGGTGGTGGGTGACATGAGTGGGGGCCTGGTGGAGGGTGCCCCTGGTGGCGGGGGGGTGGGGGTAATAGGGGACATGAGTGGGGGCCTGGTGGAGGCTGCCCCTGCACTGCTGGGGCGTGGGGGTGGTGGGAGACATGGGTGGGGGCCTGGTGGAGGCTGCCCCTGGATGTTGGGGGGTGGGGGTGGTGGGAGACATGAGTGGGGGCCTGGTGGAGGGTGCCCCTGGATGGCGGGGGTGGGGGTGGTGGGAGACATGGTTGGGGGCCTGGTGGAGGGTGCCCCTGGATGGTGGGGTTGGGGGTGGTGGGAGACATGGTTGGGGGCCTGGTGGAGGGTGCCCCTGGTGACTGGGGGGGTGGGGGTGGTGGGAGACATGAGTGGGGGCCTGGTGGAGGGTGCCCCTGGTGACTGGGGGGGGTGGGGGTGGTGGGTGACATGAGTGGGGGCCTGGTGGAGGGTGCCCCTGGTGACTGGGGGGGTGGGGGTGGTGGGTGACATGAGTGGGGGCCTGGTGGAGGGTGCCCCTGGTGACTGGGGGGGTGGGGGTGGTGGGTGACATGAGTGGGGGCCTGGTGGAGGGTGCCCCTGGTGACTGGGGGGGTGGGGGTGGTGGGTGACATGAATGGGGGCCTGGTGGAGGGTGCCCCTGGTGGCGGGGGGGTGGGGGTGGTGGGTGACATGAGTGGGGGCCTGGTGGAGGGTGCCCCTGCACTGCTGGGGGGTGGGGGTGATAGGGGACATGAGTGGGGGCCTGGTGGAGGGTGCCCCTGGTGACTGGGGGGGTGGGGGTGGTGGGTGTTTTGTGGGCTGCCTGCAGGGGCCGTCGAGGGTGACAGGACCCACCCAGCCTAATCGCGTGTGGAAATTCCTGCGCACCCCTGAAATACACGTACCCTGCTGTAATCGCGTGTGGGACTTCCCGCGCACCCCTGTAATACACGCGCCCAGCCTATTCGCGTGTGGAAGTTCCCGCGCACCCCTGAAATACACGCGCCCAGGCTATTCGCGTGTGGAACTTCCCGCGCACCCCTGAAATACACGCGGCCAGGCTATTCGCGTGTGGAACTTCCCGTGCACCCCTGAAATACACGTACCCTGCTGTAATCGCGTGTGGGACTTCCCGTGCACCCCTGAAATACACGCGGCCAGGCTATTCGCGTGTGGAACTTCCCGCGCACCCCTGAAATACACGTACCCTGCTGTAATCGCGTGTGGGACTTCCCGCGCACCCCTGAAATACACGCGGCCAGGCTATTCGCGTGTGGAACTTCCCGAGCACCCCTGAAATACACGTACCCTGCTGTAATCGCGTGTAGGACTTCCCGCGCACCCCTGAAATACACGCGGCCAGGCTATTCGCGTGTGGAAATTCCCGCGCACCCCTGAAATACACGTACCCTGCTGTAATCGCGTGTGGAACTTCCCGCGCACCCCTGAAATACACGCGGCCAGGCTATTCGTGTGTGGAAATTCCCGCGCACCCCTGAAATGCACGTACCCTGCTGTAATCGCGTGTGGACCTTCCCGCGCACCCCTGAAATACACGCGGCCAGGCTATTCGCGTGTGGAAATTCCCGCGCACCCCTGAAATACACGTACCCTGCTGTAATCGCGTGTGGAACTTCCCGCGCACCCCTGAAATACACGCGGCCAGGCTATTCGCGTGTGGAAATTCCTGCGCACCCCTGAAATGCACGTACCCTGCTGTAATCGCGTGTGGACCTTCCCGCGCACCCCTGAAATCCACGTACCCGGCCAAATCGCGTGTGAGACTTCCCGCGCACACGTATTTTTTGTCAGCGTGTCCGTGTTTGTGGGTACCCCTTTGCACCTCATTTGTCCTGGAGGGCCACAGTATAGGACATTCATCATGGCAGTATATGGGTGCTATTTGTTGGCGCACCTTTTGGCGCACATTTCTTACAGCCGCTGAGACGCTACCGCCTGCTTTCTTGTGGCGGTCGTGTTTGTGCCTGTGCGCTGGTTTGAGCGTGCGCTTTTTTGACCTATTCTATTCCATGAATACGTGTTGTAGGCGAGCGTGTGGGCGTTCTGCGCACTTTTACCCTGTGCTTCCCCCGTGACGCCCACATTTTGGCAAGTTGTTCCCCATTCCGAGTGTTACGCCCCGTGTTCCGCCTACTTTTGTTGCGTGCGCCGCGCTATGTGCGATTTTCGCTGTGGACTGTGCGATTTTCGCTGTGACCTGGCGCATGCCGTTAGATGGCCTGTGCGCCAACGTGCGCCGCGCACTTTCTTATCGCACGTCCGATGGTTTTCTCGCGCACGGCCTTCCATGAATCGATGTGCGCTGCGTTTCGTGCGATTTTCGCTATTCCACTGCGAATCGCACGTTTTTGGCCACTTGCGCCGCGCTAATTATTCCATGAATCGGCCTGTAAGACTATATATATTTTTTTAAACGACAAGGTTCTAAACAAAATAAATCAAATAATGCAAAGAGATGTATTGAACAACTAACCACCCCAACACATCAAAAGAACGTCAAATGAAAAATCACAAAAGAACAGACCATGGTGGGTAGTGTTATAGCGGTTGCACATAAAATCAACTAAATAAACAAAGCAGATGATATGAATGCTCAGTCGCAAGAAGAGGAACTTATGAATGTATCCACGTACTCTATTACATCCTATCCTCCACCAAATAATGTGGAGGAAGGGCTTGAAGAGGTAGGCTGTCATCAGAAAGCATTTATGCTTTGTATGATTTAAAGATTGGAAATACGAATGATTATGATACATCACAGTTTGCTACAGTAGAAGAGAGAAGGAAACTTTTAAGTGTGGATCAAGTGGGGAAAGCTCAGACAAAACATACCCAAGCGTATAATCAAACCCCACATACATCTAAAGAAAAAGCACAAAGTAAGACTCATTTAAGGCACCCTATTTTTGATGATGACTAATCGTCATAGGAGGGACCCTTTCCCCAATAAAACAACATTAATGGCTGCTTTTAAAACCTTACCAAAACTAGTTTATTAGGGCACATGGCATAGAGAGGATTTGCTTTCTGCATAACAGGAATGTGGACACAGTCACTCTAACTGTGCGCTCTGGTCATTAAAGTACTAATTTGGAATGAAAAAGAAAACCTACATGAAGCAGGCTTTGAATTAGATCTAAAATAAAGCTCAGTGAATGCAATTGACAGTAACAAAAAGCAAAATCAACATCAAAAGAGTAACTTTGAGCAGCTAAACATTAACTTCAGTGGCGCTACAGGACAGTTGACCCGAAATGTCTACCTTGAAACCTCACAGCATTCAGCTAGAGCATCTTAATGGGCTTGGTTAGCGAAGACCATTAATGAACCGCATAACTCCAATAGAAATTAATGCCAGTAAGATTGGTTAAATTGGAAAGCTGAAACACACAGAGGTTCAAACATTTACTAAAATCTATTGTAGAAAACCACTTTCGGGACTTTGAAATCATTGCCCTCCAAGAAACCTGGTTGTTATTGGAACCAACACTGCCAGGGTAAGAATTAGTATGGATACCTGCAATCCATCATGGTAAAAGCAGACCATAAGCGGGCCATAGACAGCAGCTAAATTAAATTTCAACAATAAATTCACAGCATAGGCTTCACCCCACCCATGCACATCTAGAGATGTAGATAACTTAAAGTGTTCACAGACAACAATATTGAATTTATATTGGAACCCGGCAATGGTAACTGATTTGCAATTCATACGGTTAGTGACAGACATGTTGGATGAAATTGCTCAAAATAATGATATCAATATGTCTATAATCGTAGGTGACCTCAATTTAAAATGTATAGGAATCAAAGACAATAAGTTATAGAGGCGCGCCAAATTATGGCTAAGCCTAATGAAAGAAAGAAGTTTCAAAATGCTAAATGGCACCTTAGAAAGAGACAAGCCTCCAAAGGGCACATGGGCAAGAGATGCCTCAGTGGCAATTCTAGACTATGGGCCTCATTACACGGACGGCAGTAAGGGTTAACGGTCACCGTTAATGGCAACGGTGACCGTTAACCCTTACCGCCGTACTACGAGGTCCCTTAGCGGGTTGGTGCTTTAACGCCTGCTTTTTGCAGGCGTTAAAAACCAACCCGCTAAGGGACCTCGGAGCTAATTACGGCACCGCAAAATTGCGGTGCCGTAATTAGCGCCTTCCCCATTCCCATAGAGCCCTATGGGGCAGAAATGGGAATGGGGAAGGGCAATGGCGGAAAGGGGATTTACCGCCCCTCCAACCTTGGAATGGGGCGGTAAATCCCCTTTCCGCCAAGGCGGTGCCGGTATTTTACCGGCATGAGCCATGGCGCTAATAGCACCATGGCTCACCGCCTACCGTGTAATGAGGCCCTATGTATTTATATCGGAATGTGCCCTCACAAGGGTGGTTGATTTTGCTGTTCTCCCGACAATAGCTAGTGATCATGATATGCTTGAGAACAACTGGACCTTATTAACAAAGAAAGAGGATAAATATTACAAACATCTTATAGATGTCCATGGAAGAAATAGAATCAAATGGTACCCGTCCAATCTGGCGAAATTGAGGGAACCCCTATTTGATGATCTCCATCAGGTAAATACCACACATCACCAGACGTATCTGGACACCCTACTGTTGTTTCTTCAGGTCCAGAAGAAGGGTTTCACAGTGCAGATCATTCAAAAACATCCATTTGATCCCTATGTCCAGGATTTGAAAAATGAAAATAGATGCCTTGTATGGTAGATTAAACAAACTAGACCTGCACCAAATTTAAAAACCGATTGCATCACCATAAAGAGTTAAACAGTCAACTAGCTGGTGAACAGCTGTTTGCACCAATTGCCCATAAATCTAGAACACAAATTTGGAGACTAATGAAAATGATCCCTTGTGAGGCTCCTTCATTCCTGGCTTTGAATACCATTAGTGTTGTAACTTGGATAGCACACTATACAGCATTATTTGCAATACATAGTGAGAACAGTCAAATGGTAGACATTGAGCCCACCAATCTGAGGACATTTACTTTTGATAAACATGACATTGTGTCGCTAATAAATACATTGAGCTTGTCTAGGGCTACTGGGCCAGATGGGTTAGCAAATGTGACGCTGAAGGCTAATTCACAGGAGTGGGCCAACATATTGTACTTGATCTTCCAAAAAGTGATTGTAACAGGGCACATTCCAGAGCCATCGAGAACGTCAGTCATTATCAAGTTATTCAATAATAGCAATAGGAACGATCCAGTCAACTATCGCCCTATTGCTCTCCTTGATATTCCAGGGAAGATCTATGCCCGTTTATTGCTGGTGAAGTCGACAAAATGGCTGAGGGTTGACCTAAAACTAGATATCTTTCAATCTGACTTTGTAGCCGGACTGAGGACTGTTGTAAATCTAATAACACTAACTGCCCTTAAACATCAAGCTGTGAGTCAGAAACAAAACATATATTTGGCGTTCATTGATTTTAAGCAGGTGTTTGACTCAAATTTCAGGAATTCGCTGTGTGAGAAACTGAACATTTCTAATTGTCCTGCTGACCTCATATATCTGATTGAACACCTACACAGTGACACTTCAGTGCAAGTAAAGCTGAATAAAACATGGCTGCTGATTGGGGTAATTCAGACTGTTCAGTGCTTAAAACAGGGCTGCACATTGGCCTCAACACTTTTTAATTTTTATGTTGATGACATAAACATTGCCTTGGATGCACCACACCCCTTTACACCAAAAATGGGCAAAACAAGAATTTCATACCTGCTTTAGGCAGACAATTTAGCTATAATAGACCAAACAACAACTGGTCTGCAAAGGAAACTGGACGCATTACAAGCATATGTTACAAATAACCTATTGGCAATAAACAGTGCTCGATCGAATATTCTAGTCCTTTCCCATAGCAAAAAGATACAAATACTGAAATATAAATGGCATATGGCCAGTGAGTGTTTGTTAATAATTCTGTTACTTAGGCCTCAACATTAATGAGAAGACATTCCATATAAAAAAGAAATTAAGCATACGATGGTCAATTCATATCGCAGGCAAACATAATACAAAATCAGTATGAGAAATTCTCCAGTAAACCAATTGTAACTTTTTATTTACAAAAAGAAGTCCCAGTAGTCACATATGGTGTGCAATCAAACTGCCTAGTAATCAACCTAAGTGGGATTACTTGGAAGGGATATATTGGAAAACCATTTTTGGTATTTCGAAAGGTACTCTAATTCACGTGATTCAGCTTGAACTGGGGTTATCCTCACTTCAAACAAAAGTAGAATGGGAAACAATGGTGTTGTACAGGACATGTCTATTGCAGCAAGACTTTTAATCAACGCTAATTCCCTTAATTGCTTCTGCTATATTGAGCAATCATGATAACTTCTTTAATGTCTGGAAAAATCATTGTCTCTGGATTATGCTGAAAGCAGACATTCAAGAAAAACTCATAATAGAAAACCCTGACTGTGCTAAAGACAAAATATATCAATCCGAGTGGATCAGGTTGTGGGACATTTGTCAAAAATACAGAATCATGAAGGTTGGCAAATTTTGTCCGAAGGCGTTTAAACAAGTCCAAAAATATTTGCTGAAATTCCTCGACCCCAATTGTCGTAGTGCCTTGCTGCGAATTGAACTGGATTTATGGCCCACTAAAATGGTAATTGCTTTGAGAGTGAAAAACAATGAAATGTTGCGTCAATGTCGATTTTGTAATGAGTCATCCTGTATTGAAAACCTAGAACATCTCTTTGTTGCTTGCCCGTTCTTGTCACAGCTAAGAAAATAATTCAGAGCGCTCTCGCAAAAAGAAATGTGGGTGAAAATATTTAATGCTGAGCAAATATCTTTGAATATATCATCTGTAAATTTCTGAGAGGAATTGGCTTTGTGTTAGCTCAATTTTTTATATTTGTAAGGACAATATTGTTGTAAATAGATAAGTGAGATTTTAAGTGATGAATAGATTTCAAAGGTTTTACATATTTTGCACTAGGTGTGAAATTAAATGTTTGTACTCAAATTTAAGTGCTTTTAACAAAGTCTTTCTTTTCCAATTCACTTGTAAATTTGGTAAGGTTGAAATATTCTTTAACCAAAACAAATAAAGATTAACTATTAATAGTAATTAGTAGTACTAGGGCCTAGGGTTATGACTGTGGCCTTCATTTTACAGCAATTTTGTTTACAGTAATGATGTTTGCATTAGGAATGTATTGGGAACGTCTTTTATCTGGGCTGACCATCTAAAAGAAGGGGAGAGGTGTATACAGGGAACTGGAACATGAGTACACCCTTGAATGTTACCAGTGTACCTCTAAATGGGCCTGACATACCCTCTAATGTCACTGCATTTCTTTGAATTGTAACTGAAGTACATCCCACTGTCCTTAGTTTCACTCCTATGTACTCCCCGATAACTAAATCTGCCCAAACACCTAGCCTCCTTCCCTGTCACAATAATAAGTTCTAGCCCAAGCCTAAATACGAATGAAAGAATGAATAAAAGTGTACCAGTGAAAATCATAGAACCAACAACCATGATGACAAATGGATCAATGTATAATGATACCCTTGCAAATAGTAGCAGCTCACAAGCAATACATATGCCATAGCAAAATGTTCCAAATTCTAATGCTAAGTATAAAAAGGTCCTATTACTAGAAGTACAATGTTAATATGGATGAAGGCCCACGTTGCGCAGTAGCAGAAAGAAAAGGCAACTGCGCCAACATAAATATGATGCATATCATGGTTTAGGATTAGATGCAGTGGAAGACATTTGGCATCCTGAACACTCGAACAGTTGGTACTCTGAAATGAGTGCACTGGAAAGACAAGCGACTAATGGGAGCTATTACGTCTGTTCCTTAACACTGCATGCATCTGGGGCACCCAAGGTCTTAGTACTGCAAGAAGTGCCCATAATAGAGACCCAATTCCTAATTCATCTTGCACTATGTAGGATCAAAGGCACCTCCCAGGCATGTAACGTCCACCTAGAACTCATCGATCCAGACATCCAAAAAAATGCAAAACAAGTCCCACCAACCCCAACTGTTTTAAGCAAGCACACCTGGCAATACAAGGGGCGAGGTACACTAACAACAAATGACAAGAGACAACTCTTGTGTGTAAGGCAGAAGGACTTGTAGGATATCCAGAAAAAAATGCTAGCCCCCATAGAACAAGCATGTGCACAAATATGAACATAACATGTCGCAAAGCTAACGTGGATCACAACAATCGTAAATACGGTGCAAGCTCACCAAGAAGAAGACTATAAACTATGTTTTTACAGTGAAAGAACTGTCTCAGTGGAATCAAACTGACAGTGTAACAGACCTATACTAATTCCAGATCTCAGAAAAGGCACCGTGGCGGTGATGGATTAGTATTAGGTCTGCAGCTAGCAAGCGTATTTTCTCCTCCTGCCTTCTTGGATGGGCTATTGTTTGCTCACAACACTGCACTCGGCCCTGCTGGTGGTACCAAAAGAACACTTGAATGGGGGACTCTTGACTGATAGAGAGCCCACAGTGCCCCCGTCAACAGAGATTCAGCACACAATGACACCTCCAGACTTTCGCATCCTCTCTGAGAAAAAACATCATGACCAGCTGCGAAGGAAGGAGCAAGCCTCAATTCATCCGACCTGCCTGCACAGATACGTGATGAGTAAAAGCTCTATAATTCAGCTGAGACATTTTTTTGCGTCTCTAATATCCAGCATCCAGACACGAGCAAATGCAAAATGGCTTCAGATTGTCTGATGGCAGCTGATCCAGTTGGCTAACGACACAGAACATGGGTTCAATGTCATAAGAGTGGAACTAAGGGCCCTAAGGCTAATGACTATGCAAAATCACTACGTAAAGGATCTCCTGACAGCTATGGAAAGTGGTGTTTGCAAAAAGATCGGGAGTTCATGTTGCACATTCGTACCTTCTGAAGACACGGAGAACGGGACCTTGTTGCACATCATTGCAGCCGTACATGAACTCGGGGTAAAAATAAAGAAGGAAGAGTTCAAGCAAAGCACTAGTTCACCATGACTTTTAACTGGGTCACATCATGGCTTGAAACATTGATTAAGATGTTGGTCCCCATCCTCATGGTCTTCCTGGTGCACGTGGCAATTGGGTTTCCAGTGTTGTGGCAATGCTGTGCCTAAAAGCTCAATGATGATGGTTAGTATTGGGAGCACTAAGGTACCTCGTAATTCAAAGGAAGTAGAGATACAAACTGAGCCAAAGGACCGACCTCTTCACCACATGGTCCCAACTCCTATTGGTGATATAGTTGATAACCACACAACCATTGTTCCTCCTCCTGATCCAGAAAAATATAAGGGGGTATGGGTGGATCTGGCAGGTGGTGGAGGGTGCATATATATGACATGCACACCTGAAAAGTATGCACAATGGGGAGAAAGTTTACAACACGTGTGTAGAGCATGGATGCCAATTAAGGGAAAACCTTCATGAGATGAAGCAGAAAGGTGTGCAAATGAGCATAAATATGGCCGGGGAGAATTTGCTACTGTATAAGTAACAAAAGGGGGAATGTTGGGATGGAAATGAGTATATCCCACATCCCTATGCACTTTCAGGTGAGGCGAACACCATATCAAGTGATGTAGTGTATATTGGGGGAGTAAACTGCACTATTAAACACCATGTAGAAGCACTGTAACTCCAACAGTAGATGTGCGGCACTAGAAAACACATAGTACATAACTCCATTTTGTATTAGGCCAAAAAAGCACAGGCTATCATGATTGCACTGCACTCACCAACTTCTACAAACCCAGTTCACTAGGCCCACACTCATTAAGGCCGAATGAATCTTCACAACCAGTCTCACAGAAGTTCACTTCCCTCTTGTCCCTCCACTATTGCAAATGTTTAGTATCATTCTAAGGAATGTGCCCTCCAAGAGTGTGAGATTACACCAGGCTCTGTGCTGCGTCCATTCATCTCTAGTAAACTTCCAGCAGGTCTCTAGTCCCCACCCAGCCAGCCCAGAGCCAGCTCACACCACTAACCCGACCCCCACACCTTTTGAATTCCATGATAAGCAAGTGACCCTCCTGTCCCAGCACAAATCCAATGTTCGTAAAAGATCTAAGCATGCACAGCTGTATTTCTTTGAGCACAACACACATCTCTTATAACACAAGGTAAAGGAAGCAATAAATTAAAGATCAAACCCTGGGCGGAGACCTTTAGTGTGGGAAGTGCGGTATCAACAAAGCCCTAAATTTGTGGGTCAGTGTGACTGTATTTTATCCTTCCTTCCCCCTGGCACCAACTCCCCAAGCTTGCCAGGTGCATGCCACTATGATATAGTAACCAGGCTTAGCATGTTTAGTTTAGAAAGTAACAATGTAGTGTATGAGTGCCATGGCCTTCACCTCGCGGATGAGCCCAGCTGACCCAGGGGGATCCTGATCGACAGAAGAGAGCCAACCAATTGTAGCCTGGCATCCCCTATGGATAAGGCCAATGTGTAGGGTACCACCAATCAGTGGCACCCGTTTGTACTGTATGTGATGACACTTTTTTGGATGTATAAGCTCTTGCTGGTATCAGAAAGAGCAGAGTGCTCTCGAGCAGCAGAGTCCTTCGTTGATATTTGTATTCTGTACAGTTAACTTTTTTATTCTTGCAACGCTATCTCCTGGCCTATTTCCCTAGAGGGTTGTCTTTATTCTGGAGTGTGCATAAAAAGGGTCTTGCCTTCACGGGTCCTGCATCAGCAAGACCAAGCACAGCTGCAAATAGATGAGGCAGCGGCATGACCTCCAGGAGGAGGTGGGCAGTGTGGTATCCAAAAGGTTCTGAGACTGCAAGAAGCCTCAATGCACAGAGACGCTGCAGAAGCAGAGAAGAAGTCGATGGCTGCAGGAAGCCTAGAGGAGACCAACCCCAGTCCCTGAAGAAACTGCCACTATACAAGGAAGTCCTAGAGGTTAACGTGATGCACGGTCAGACGTCATCTACAGGTTGCACATATCAAGTTAGATAATTAAAGCAATATGGTAATGAAACAGGGAGTGAGAAAACTTTCAGGTGAAGCATATTTCAAACAGACTGACCGAATCAAAATGAACACCATATTAAAAAAAGAGTGCAAAGCAAACAAATCTTTATGGAAATTATATATTGAAGACAAAAAGCTCACCATCAGCAAAGCATGGCCAATTATATCCATTTAAATTGCAGTGAATAGTATGTTTGATAAATAAAGTTGAGAGCATGTGTCAAGCTGTTGCAGATAGTCATAATATATGTTTTATTAGTGTGCTATTGCATAACTGATTTCACCACAACAAAATATTTTTTGAAGTAAATCAAATTGCATAACTATGTGTGTTTAAGACAGGATAGCACATGATTCCACTAGTGCATTAGGGCAATAGTCAAAGTGTTACATCTTCCTAATAGTAGGTAATTCTAGAACATGTCAAAATGTAGACATTTGAATTCCTATATGAATTATTCCAGTTGCTTCTTGCACAATTACTCTAGTACACTACAAGAAGTTAACATGGTGTGTAGTTTCAAAGTAATCACTGTTTTTACAGAATCTGCATATTCTTTCCTCTCTAGGTAGCTTTAATATTGGAACAATCACCATAATTAGTCAAAATATAAGAAGCTAAAATAAAAGGCTTAAGCCAAACTTAAATTAAAGCTGGTACAGATAGAAGCAAACATCTGTTATTTTAATGTAATGTCCAATGCAGTATAGAGTGGCAATAACAATAATATATATTTTTTTATTATTATTTATTTTTAATTTGATTTAATTGATAAACAATTTTTACAAAAAAAGGAATACAAGATCCCTTCCATCGTCCATTTCAATCAATCCTTTTCTGGTCTGAGTCAGTCAGTCAGTTTCTAGGCCCTAAACCAAATCCTTTAGTCTCTCATTACTGTATGGCCATTGCTAATGCCTAGTCCTAATCTTGCTAACGTAGTTATGTCCTGTGGGTTTATTTGCTCGTTCTCAGTTTTACTTTTACTTCCCATGAGTAGTACTCCTCAATCCTGGGGGAAGCCTGTGTAGGCCTAATGATTGAAAAAAAGGGACAGTAGCCACCACCCAGCGTAGCTTCTGCCACTCATTAGCCCGGCCCACCATTCTTCTCTGTCATAATAGTGCAAACTTTTGAAAAGATGGCCCAGATGTGTTTCACACACTACACATGTTCCCGGCAGTCCAGCAGTAGATGTTTAATGGTTTCCACTTGATCTTGGTTGCTGCATTTCCTGCAGTTGTTTGTACTTGCTTGACCTCGTTCAGCTAGTATTTCCTTAGGTAAGTCCTAGTTTCATTTATTTTGATAGAGTCGTGTGGCAGGGATACAGAAAGGTTTAGAGCTGCTGTTTCATCTGGAGTATGGGTCCAGTCAGATAGGAGTAGTCGCTAGGAGACCTTAGTCGGATTATTCTTCAATTCCACTTCTGAGCTTTCAAGCGATTCTAAGTGAAGCCTGCTCTTTTTAGCCCATCCTGTAAGCATCTTGAAAGTTGTGTCTTTTGTTTCTTGGTTCAATACCTCCAGAATGAGGGGTGGGTTTGGGAGAATCATCTTTCTAAACAGCATAAGCTCATTTCTTGCCACTATGGCTCTGAGTTACATGATTCCCAGCTCATTGACGATTTTGGTTTGGGCTGCCAATGATTTGCTTTTAACATGCTCATGCATTGGGGTTTTGTTTGCGCTGTTACTCAAAACTACTCCTAGTTAACGAAAACTGGCGACCTTGTATAGTTGCATCCCATCCAGCCTTATTTTTCTTCAGTCTTCATCTTTCCACAATTTCTCAAAAGACATTATTTTCATTTTTTCTTTGTTTAATTCTAAATTGTTGTCTCTCAAATATTGTTGTAGGCTGGATAGCTGTCTCTGGAGACGATCATAGTCTGGTCCATTAAGATGATATCATCCACATAAATAAGCCTAAAGAGCTTTTCTTTTCCCAGTGTCGGTGGAAATGATCTGACAAATTTTTCAATGTCTTTGAAGTCGCAAATATGAGCATTGTATAGGGCCGGAGCCAATGGGCATCCTTGCTTAACTCCCCTTTCCGTTGATATAGCTTTCGATAGAAGCTCGGCTTGATTAATTCTTACTCGTATGGATGTTGCCAAATATAGGGCTCGTAAGAATGACCGTGGACACTCATAATATAATATTTTATTGAACAGGTTCACGTGTTATTCTAGTTTGAGAATGCAATGTACAATACATATTGATATCTACAACACAAAACTATCTAATAAACAAAGGTGCCCTGCAAAGAAAAAGGGAGAATAATGACATGTGAATCAACGGACAGCAGGGGTAAAGGCAGAAATTAAGAAGTGTCATGCCCTGGTGCTAGGTTCACATGCATGTAGGTCTCCAGAAATCTTTCTGGATCCTGCATTCATGTTTTGTTATTCTGGAAGAATGGATGCTTAACAATGAAAATATGAACAATCTATATAGTAAAACACCTTTTAGATGTTTATTTTAGAACCTATGTAAATTGGGTAATGGCAAACTTGGGTGCAGAGGAGGTAACACAACCCTGACATGGAGTTGGAAATAAAAGTGAACAAACATTGTAAACTCCCAGCCCCTGCACACCTTATTGCTGAAAATCGGCCAATATAGTGTTAAGCAAGTATTAAGTCATCGATGTGTAAATAAATAACAAGTTAATGAATGACACTGTTCAGAAAACCATTCTTTAACGACATTTTCTTTTATGGTGGAAAGTAGAAAGCACAACACGTTTCGGGATTCAAAAGTCCCTTCATCAGGTGCAGAATAATACATATCATAAACTTCATGTCAGATCATCATTGTTTAAAATCAGTGTATCACAAGCTGTCAAATGAAAACCCTTATGTGTAAATTTAAACAAACGAAACAAGTAGTACATAGCATTAATCAATGAGGAATCAGAAGTTAAGCCACGCACCAATTAATACCTATGTGGATATTGAATATTACTATTAAACTCAAAGCGATATCTCTCACCTTCCACAGGAATTGGGGTCATGTGACACCTAATATTACAAGGTTGAGCGCTTACGAGCAGCTCCTCTCAGCTATATTTGTTTCTACTCGATATGCATCACTGTAGGCTAGATGTGATAGTTTATTGGTGAAATTTATATATCAATTGAACATGTGTACCAGTTCCTTTGCTTATTCTTTTATTTACTCATGGAATCTATCTTGTGTTAGGAAAGATGTCCATTTATGGGTGATTTTCCCTCCAGTTGTGAACCCCCCACTTTTTGCTATTTTCTGACCATCTTAGCCTGACTTTTGCCAATGGAGCCCAGCCTTCTGCTGTACTCTGCTGGGCTTTTGCTCATTTTGTTATGGGAAAACTGACATGCCATGTCAGTACTGGGAGACTTTGGGGGTAATTCATAGAATTTAGCGCACAAGTGGTGCACGCGGCTGGCGCACAGTGTGCGCGTGCGAATCTCTGCGGCAGCCGCGTGCGCTAAAATCCATTTCCACGCACAGCATATTCATGGATTTTAGCTACCAAAACCAGCCGTGGCACACAGTGACGCAGCGACCCTGCAGCAGCGCCAGTTACGCCCCCAAGAACGCCCCTCGCGCAGGGAAAAGCCATCAAAATCACCAATCCAGCGCAAAGGGCTGTGCTAACCCTGTACCACCATGGCAAGCAGGGTACGTGTATTACTGGGGTTCGCGGGAAGTTTCACACGCGATTGGCCCTGTGCGAGCGGGTACGTCTATTACTGGGTTTGCGGGAAGTTTCACACGCGATTTCAGCAGGGTACGTGTATTTCGGGGGTGCGCGGGAAGTTTCACACACGATTTCAGCAGGGTACGTGTATTTCAGGGGTGCGCGGGAAGTTTTACATGCGATTGGCCTGGGTACATATATTTCAGGGGTGCGTGGGAAGTTTCACACGCAATTTCAGCAGGGTATGTGTTTTCAGGGGTGCGTGGGAAGTTTCACACGCAATTTCAGCAGGGTACGTGTATTTCAGGGGTGCGCGGGAAGTTTTACACGCAATTTCAGCAGGGTACGTGTATTTCAGGGGTGCGCGTGAAGTTTTACATGCGATTGGCCTGGGTACTTGTATTTTAGGGGTGGTGGGAAGTTTCACACGCGATTTCAGCAGGGTACGTGTATTTCAGGGGTGCGCGGGAAGTTTTACACGCGATTGACCTGGGTATGTGTATTTCAGGGGTATGCGGGAAGTTTCACACGCGATTTCAGCAGGGTATGTGTATTTCAGGGGTGCGTGGGAAGTTTTACACGTGATTTCAGCAGGGTACGTGTATTTCAGGGGTGCACGAGAAGTTTTACACGCGATTGGCCTGGGTACGTGTATTTCAGGGGTGCGCGGGAAGTTTCACATGCAATTTCAGCAGGGTACGTGTATTTCAGGGGTGAGCGCAAAGTTTTACATGCGATTTCAGCAGGGTACGTGTATTTCAGGAGTGCGCAGGAAGTTTTACACGTGATTGGCCTGGGTACTTGTATTTCAGGGGTGCGCGGGAAGTTTCACACGCGATTTCAGCGTGGTACATGTATTTCAGTGGTGCGCGGGAAGTTTTACACGTGATTTCAGCAGGGTACGTGTATTTCAGGGGTGCGCGGGAAGTTTTACACTCGATTGGCCTGGGTACGTGTATTTCAGGGGTGCGCGGGAAGTTTCACATGCAATTTCAGCAGGGTACGTGTATTTCAGGGGTGCGCGCACAGTTTTACATGCGATTTCAGCAGGGGACGTGAATTTCAGGAGTGCGCAGGAAGTTTTACACACGATTGGCCTGGGTACTTGTATTTCAGGGGTGCGCGGGAAGTTTCACACGCGATTTTAGCGGGGTACGTGTATTTCAGTGGTGCGCAGGAAGTTTTACACGTGATTTCAGCAGGGTACGTGTATTTCAGGGGTGCGCTGGAAGTTTCACACTCGATTGGCCTGGGTACGTGTATTTCAGGGGTGCGCGGGAAGTTTTGCACGTGATTTCAGCATGGTACGTGTATTTCAGGGGTGCGCCGGAAGTTTTACACGCGATTGGCCTGGGTACATGTATTTCAGGGGTGCGCGGGAAGTTTTACACCCGATTGGCCTGGGTACATGTATTTCAGGGGTGCGCAGGAAGTTTTACACGCGATTTTGCTGTCAGAGCGGGTAACGCATATTTCGGGGGTGCGCGGGGAGTCATACATGTGAATTGGCAGTGTGGGTCCTCCCAGGTGTCCCCTCTACCCCCTCCACGGCCCCTGCAGGCAGCCCACACCACAGGGGACTACCCTGCACCCCTGGTCATGTCCCCCAGCACCCCCACCCCCCCAGCAGTGAGGGGCACCTGCCAGCAGGCCCCCACTCATGTCCCCCTGCACCCCCACCCCCCCATCATTGACAGGCACCTGCCAGCAGGCCCCGACACATGTCCCCCAGCACCCCCACCCCCAAGAAGTGAGGGGCACCTGCCAGCAGGCCCCCACTCATGTCCCCCTGCACCCCCACTCCCCCAGCATTGACAGGCACCTGCCAGCAGGCCCCGACACATGGCCCCCAGCACCCCCACCCCCCTTCATTGACAGGCACCCGCCAGCAGGCCCCGACACATGTCCCCCAGCACCCCCACCCCCCAGCAGTGAGGGGCACCTGCCAGCAGGCCCCCACTCATGTCCCAATGCACCCCCACCCCCCCAGCATTGACACGCACCTGCCAGCAGGCCCCGACACATGTCCTCCAGCCCCCACAACAGCCCATAATTGACAGGCACCTGCCAGCAGGCCTCGACACATGTCCCCCAGCACCCCCACCCCCCCATCATTGACAGGCACCTGCCAGCAGGCACCGACACATGTCCCCCAGCCAACACGTCATCACAATCTAGATCCCTGGCTCTTATGGCCACCCAAATCCCACCCCATGCCACCCCAGTCCAAACACCCAACCAAGCTCACCGCCAGGCGAAGCCGCGAGGAGAAGGCCAGAGGACAAGGCCTGCACTCCTCTTTGCAGCTCCGCTGCGAGTGCCCCCATCAGCTGTGCTCGATCAGCTGTCTGCCGACTACAATCTCCATTTCGGAGCCCCAGCTGATCCAGCGCGTCTCGCGCATATTACAAAGCCCTCCACCATGGAAGGCATGATCACCGCCCACAATGCCTTCAGAAAAGCATCTTTTGAATCTCCCGCCGAATCTATGCCGCTTCCCGCCCGCAGCCCGCAGCCTGATACGGCTTCCCGCCCTGCCGGCTCCACCCCCCCACCATAAAAGGAGACGGGGCTCACCGCCAGGCGAAGCCGCGAGGAGAAGGCCAGAGGACAAGGCCTGCACTCCTCTTTGCAGCTCTTCGCTGCTCGTCTGCCATCTGCCACGATACCACGCAACGTCACAGAGGTAAGGAGCCTGCCCACCGCCTCCTCCTACACCAAGACTTGGCCACCAGGAGCTCCAGACTACATGCTCGCACTATAGAGCCCACCATCAGCTACAATCCCCTTCCCACAAACATCCGCAATGCGCGGCTATGCTCCCGTATCTCGCAACCCACCCCACCCACCTACATGGCCATACTCAGACGGTTAACCACAACCACAAAGCCTAAAGCCTTCTCAACTACCCCCAATACAGCAGCAAATGATACACTTCACCCCACCCCTAATAGTACCACTTCTACCCGCAATTTCTCCCCATCCGTGCCCACCACCACTGAAACTGCGCCCCCCAGTGCAAAATGTGTGATATGCAATTCTTCTACCCCCATTGTGAATGCTATTGTGCCAAAAGTGATCTCACCTGTGCCCACTACCACTGAAACTGCGCCCCCAGTGCAAAATGTGCGATATGCAATTCTTCTACCCCATTGTGAATGCTATTGTGCCAAATGTGATCTCACCTGTGCCCACCACCACTGAAACTGCGCCCCCCTGTGCAAAATGTGTGATATGCAATTCCTCTACCCCCATTGTGAATGCTATTGTGCCAAATGTGATCTCACCTGTGCCCACCACCACTGAAACTGCGCCCCCAGTGCAAAATGTGTGATATGCAATTCTTCTACCCCCATTGTGAATGCTATTGTGCCAAATGTGATCTCACCTGTGCCCACTACCACTGAAACTGCGCCCCCCAGTGCAAAATGTGTGATATGCAATTCTTCTACCCCCATTGTGAATGCTATTGTGCCAAATGTGATCTCACCTGTGCCCACCACCACTGAAACTGCGCCCCCCAGTGCAAAATGTGTGATATGCAATTCTTCTACCCCCATTGTGAATGCTATTGTGCCAAATGTGATCTCACCTGTGCCCACCACCACTGAAACTGCGCCCCCCAGTGCAAAATGTGTGATATGCAATTCCTCTACTGCCGCCCAGCATAACATCACCAGAGCCCCCAACTCCACACCGACCATGCCCATCACCTCACCCTCTCCTCCCACAGACCCCTCCCTAGTCGTAACAGAACCCCACCTCAAATGCGCCATGATCAATGCCAGATCCATCAGCGCCCACGCTCTAGACATCCACGACCTCATAACCACCCATGACCTTGACCTGCTCATGATATCTGAAACCTGGCTACACGAGGCCTCTGGCCCTGCGCTCTCCCTGGCACTCCCTTCTGGCTACTCCATCACCAGACAGGATCGCCCCTCTAAAGGTGGAGGTGTCACAATCATCGCTAAGGACTGCTATAGTATTAGAAAGGTAGAAAAATCCCTACACAACAACGACTACCTCCAAGTCAAAATTATCCTCTCCCCCAACTGTACCATTACCGCTCATATTGTCTATCGCCCTCCTGGCCCAACAGGAGACTTCCAAGCCTCCCTCATCCATCTTCTATCTGACAACCTCAAAAAACATTCGAAAGCCATTCTCCTTGGGGACGTCAACCTAGGCCTCCAGGATAAAAAGGACCCAGCAGCCAAATCCTTGGACTCAGCCCTAACAACACTAGGCTATAAGAACACCATCTTTAGCCCAACGCACACTCAGGGCAGAACACTCGACTGGATTGCTCAGCACAACTGCCCACTCATCATCACTGGAAACACTCCTACCCCATGGTCTGACCACCATATCATCACATTTAGCATCCTTACCACTAGCTCCTCTTCCCCGCCACCCCAACCCCTACCACCTTGCCTCACAAGAAGCTCCCGCCAGCTCACTAAGGAAAGACTACTGCCCTTCCTCCAAGGCCCAGCCTTCAGACCACCTTTTTCCACAGACCCAGAAACTCTTGCATCAACCTACGATGCTGCCATCAAAGCAGCTATCAACTTCATTGCCCCACTAAAACCCCGTAAATACAAACCCACCACCCACTCTAACTCCTGGTTCACTCCAGGCTTGATCGCACTCCGTAACAAGAAAAAGGCAGCACTTACTCAGTGGCAAACTTCCCACACTGACAAAGACAAGCTGATCTTTAAAGTCTGCTCTACGGAGTACAAAAAAGCTATCACCCGGGCAAAATCCAAATCTTTTGAATCCAGAATTTCGGAAGCCCAATCCTGCACATAAGAAATCTTTGCAATTTTTAGGGAGCTAGAGACTCCTACTCCCACCCCCCAGAACTTCACCAAAGACAAAGCCTGGTGCGACGAAATTCAAACGGCAATGCTAACAAAACTGAGCCGCCTCCAAAGCAAAATACTAGCTACCAAACAAGCCCTGCCCAATACTCATATCCCTGCCCCACCACCAGCCCAAGACCCTCCCCAACCCTTCTCCTTCAAATCCATACAGGAAAAGGACATCATTAACATAATGAAGAACATCAAAGCATCCAACTGTAAAGGTGATGCCTGCCCAGCCACTCTCATCAAGGACTACACGGAAGCGCTTGCTCCCTTCCTGACAGCATTTGTTAATGCCTCCTTCGCAACAGGGAAAGTCCCCACCTCCCTCAAGGAAGCATGGGTCCGCCCCCTCTTAAAAAAACCAAATCTCGATCCCACCTCCCCCAACAACTATAGACCCATCACCACTGTCCCTTTCCTCCTCAAAATACTGGACAAAGCAGCCTATTTGCAGGTTCAGCACTTCATCGAAGAAAACAAACTCCTGGGACTCCGTCAGTCTGGCTTCCGCCCTAGACATGGGACTGAAACCGCCCTACTTGACCTGAAAAACCAAATGGACGATGCCAGAGACATGGGCAAACCAGCTCTTCTCCTACTCCTTGACTTATCTGCAGCGTTCGATCTCGTAGATCATGACGTCCTTTGCCATCATCTCTCCTCCACTGCCAAGTTCTCCCCTGACGCCACAGCATGGATCACATCCTTCCTACAAGACAGAACCATGCAAGTATTTTCCGATCTAGCCTCTGCCTCACCCACTATCATACTCTTTGGCGTGCCCCAAGGCTCATGCCTCTCCCCCACACTCTACAACATCTTCACACGACCCCTCTTCCGCATCCTCGACGCTATGGGTATATCCTACACTAACTACGCGGACGATACCCAGATCCTCCTTACCCTCACAGGCAACTACGACACTGACTCCATGATACTTAACAACCTCTACAACACCATCCAAGCCAGGATGGCAGACAATGGACTATGCCTCAACTCTGACAAGACAGAACTCCTATTGGTAGGTTCCCCCGAAACGCTAAAAAAACTTGACTCCCAGTTCAGTCACTTCACCATCGACACCATCAAAATTCCTGTTTCAGACTCAGTCAAAACTCTTGGAGTCTATCTAGACTCTAACCTTTCCATGGACAGACAAGTCAACGCCATTGCCTCCTCAGCCGCATATCATGCTAAATTGATCAACGCAGTCAGGCCTTTCCTCTCTAAAGAGAACTGCACAAACATAGCCAGAGCCATCACCGGCTCCAGGCTAGACTACTGCAACATACTCTTCCTAGGAACCTCAAAAAGTAATTTGGAGAGGCTACAAGTCATCCAGAATAGTGCTCTCCGAGCAGCCCAAGGTATTGCCAAAAGGGACCACATCTCGGAAGCCAGAAAACTAGCCCACTGGCTCCCAATAAAGGAGAGAATAATTTTCAAAGCGCTCACACTGACACACAAATGCATCCATCTCACTGCCCCCGACTACCTCTCACAAAGAATCCACTCCGTCGCCTCTACAAGACCAACAAGATCACCCTACACCAACATGCTCTCTGTGCCACTAGTAAAAAGATCCAGAGCAGGTGGATCCAGCTTCCCTTATCTCGCACCCACTCACTGGAACGCCCTACCTACCACCATCCGCAGTGAGCCTTCCCTCCTAGCCTTCCGCAAAGCACTGAAAACCACCCTCTTCTCATAAGGTCCCTCGCAGCAGCATGAACACCAACCACAGGACCCACTGCCTAAGTTGTATTGACCAACCGCATAATCTGTAATGTTAACCTTGCTTTTCCTATCTGTAATATGCCTCTTACTGATACCATGCCTGTAACTAAGCTCATGCAAGTAACAGCGCCTCAATGCCCCTGGGCTGCTTGCGCACTATACAAATTTAAATAAATAAATAAATAAATAAAGCTTTACATCCACTCCAAATTGAAATCCCCATTACATGATAGATCACATAAGCAGTATGCGCATGAGTACAAGTCTGTCAGACCCACACAATGGCAACACAAGACTGAGAAAACCCACATTGTGACATGCATGAAACCAATGAGAGAAGACCACACATTGAAGTAAGAAACAAAAATGTATTCAAGTCAAAATGAAGGGAATGAAATCAAAACAAACAATAATGCCAATAATAATCAAAATGCAGCATGTCCCAAAAAATGATAAATAAATAAATTGAGAATCCAAATGAAAATGTGTCCAAAGTCACCGTCCAACAAAGCAAATCCAAAGGGAAAGAAAAGCGTAATATCCATTGCTCCATGGTGAATAAAAAAAAAGATGAAGGAGAAAAATCCACTGTAAAACTATGTACAAATAGCAAATCCTGGGTCCATGAGCCCAACGACATAAATGAAACCTACAATGAAACGTACCTAATTACTAACTATATACAAAAATGTGGGGCATAGTCCATGCGCCCCAAATGAAAGAAAAAAGAAATGAAACTTAAAACTAATGAACTATATACAATGGCCGCGGGCAAGTCCAACGGCTCACTTGTTGATGTCATGGGCCAGGGAATCATCGAACTCCTGTTCAATGTCTTGGAGGTGGGCATGTTCTCTGGCCCCGAGGTCTCACAGGGATAACGCCATGTCCACCTCCAACTCCCTGAGAATTCCCTCGAGGCACTCAGCCCGCCTCAGCGCCCTGCGCATGGAGTTCTCCGCCCTGACCATTGTGAGTGTGCCTCCTCCGCCCCCCGCCGCTCCGCACCTATCTGCTGGCTCAACCACTGCAACACGGAAGACACTCCCATTCCAGGGTCCTCCTGCCCTCCGGCCAATGCCTGCCCCTCTGATGTAGATGGCCCCGAGCCATGATGCCTCCCACGTTGAGCCTGCCGCTGCCTCTGATGCAACTGCCTCTGCCAGCACGACGGCATCCAGGCTGATGGAATCCACCAATGCCGTCGTGCATATACCCTGCCCGATGATGCCGGCACATCCTCCATCTGCTGGGGTCCAGTTGCTGTGGTGTCCACCCCTGCTGGACCTCTGACTCCCGACTGTGGCAAGGATGGGATCCCCACCGAGCTGGCTGCGTTGGTCAGGGCAGGTCCACAGTGGGCCCTGGTGGAATCTGGGCCGGAAGACGGCATGGAGAACGACTGGCGCATAGTCTCCACAGAGGAGGAGAGGGCCGCCAGAGTGCCTGACACATGTACAAAACCCCCGACCATGGACACTCCCAACTGGGCCACATTGGCACGCTGCTCTTCATGATGACGTGCGTGCTCCCCCCGGGAAGCACACACGTCATCGCGAATGTCACGCATGCGCAACGCGACACCAATCAGGACCTTCTCCATATGTCCAGGGGTCCCCTCATCCGCAGGTAGAGGAGTGTCAGATGACATGGACATCCCCCCTACCTGCGGACGGGCCTGGGATGGGGCATCCCTGCTGGTGCATGGTGGTGCAGACACAGTGTCAGGGACAGTGACATGCACAGGCCCCTCCACGGTGACCTGTGCTGCCTCCTGCCCCTGCCCCTGGACTGCACCACTTGCACCAGTGGTACCACCCCCACCAGGCCCCATGTGTGGCTCTGTAGCAGTCTCCTCCTCCTCTGTGGAAACCACCAACCCGGATGGCTCCACACCGTCTTCCGACGTTGCAAGCCCCTGTGGGGGCTCACCCACCCCTTCCGCTGCAACCGTAGTGGCAGATGCAGCACCAGTCCCCTCACTCCCAGACAATGGTAATTTCTGGGAGGGTGACTGGGCCGTGCGTCGCCGGCCAGTGTGGGCATCCCCGCCGCTTTGCTCCACAGCGCCGTCTCCGCCCTCTTCATCACTTGCCGCTGTGAAGAGGGAGACAAAGAACACAAGCATCAGGGTACTGTACAATGGTCCCCTAGACAGGAAGCAATAGCAGTTGAGTGGCACTGTCAAACATCACTTCCATCATGTCCCTCCACAACACATGGGTCAGTGTAGGCAAAAAACATGCAGGAACAGGCATGGGGCATGCTATGAACATTAGCATACATGTCCAAGGGACTCTTGAAACATACAATGCTGGTTTGAAACCCACATGCATCATGGGTCATGCCTATCACATGCACACACTTCACCGTAGTTTCATCCATCTGGCCTCGTACATCCCAGACACAGTGGATACAAGGATGAGTAGGCTGCATCAGTGAATCTGAACATTGTCACAGACATGTGTCATGCATCCATGGCATTTACAAGTCACAGACACGCAAGTCAGACGCACAGACATGGACACCATACATGTCCATGACAGCAGCACCCATCTCTCACACCCCATCCATGTCCAATAACAGAGACAGGCATGCATTAATGTGTGCATTCCGCATGCTGCTCCGCATGTTTCATTGTAACACATGCACCTACCATGTGGTTCACACTTTACTGGTCTCACATGGATGACCATGATGTCCCTGCACACACACATAGGTAAGTATCAGACAACCAGCACCCTGCAACATGCCCTGCCTCACAGAGCAATGCTTGGCCACTTACCGCTTAACTCCAGACGGGTCTGCCTCTGAAGGCTCTGGGCGTGGAGCACTGGGCCTACGCGTTCCAGGACCCTCATCTGGATGGTACTCATGCTTCCACGGCCCCCCTCCACGAGGGGCTGGGCCTTTATGAGGGTCCTGGACCTCAAGTCCTCCCAGTGCTTCTTGACTTGCTTGATGTTGCGGGTTGCCACCCCTCCGCGTTGATGGCAACCACAAAGTCATCCCAGATCCTATCCCGTCCTTCCTTGTTGGCGCGTGATGTTCCGAAGAGGGCATCATAATGCCCCAGTACATGCTCCACCAGGACACCAACTTCCTTCTGACTGAAGCTGGTGGCCCTCTGCCCCTCTGGCTGGGGGTCGCCAGTGGTCTCAGATGGTGTTTGCCCCGACATGGCGACCCCCGAGGCAGGCGTGGGTGGGCAACTGTGTCCTGGGGCTGGGCTGTGGTGCGATGGTATCCCAGTCGGAAGTCTTCTGTTCCAGCAGGGGTGGACACAGCAACTGGACCCCTGCAGATGGCTGATGTGCAGGCACCAAATAGCAGGGCACGTGGGCAGCAGGCAGTCAGGCAGCAGCATATGGCAGGTGGGAGCGTGCTCGGGGCTCTGGGGGGAAGGAAAATGTCCTTCAGGACAGGAGCGTGGTCTTCCGTGTGTTTTCACATGGCCAGCTTGATACGGAGTGATTTGGCACATGAAAAAATTGCACGTCAGCGTGTAATTCGAGGAAAGGCCCTTAGCGCGTAAGCGCATCAACGATTTCATTGGACCAAAGGCCCCTCGTGCGTAAGCGCTTCTGTTACGTGACGCGCGTGGGCGTGCGCGGGCGTTTCCCCCATGACGTGGGCATAGTGGATTAGTGCGCGTGTGAAAAAAATGCACGTCCCCATGTGAATGCATGTAATCCGAGGAAAGGGCCTATGCGTGTAAGTGACGTGACACACGCAGGTGTTTCCCTCAGCATGGGTTAAAGGTGAGCGGGGCCAGCAGTTTGCTGTGCGTGCCTTACGTGGAGACTGTCGTGTGTTGCTGCTTTGTGTTGTTTCGCGCGCCCTCACAACTTCACAGCCATCAAGGACGTATCTTTTCTTTTGGCAGGGGTATTGGCTATGTGTGTTTTTCTGCATCGCGCTAGTCAGACGGTGAGTCGTGCATGCTAATTTTCCCACTGCGGGTGTCCCTGTGTATCACAACGTTTTTGATGTCATAGTAGCCTGCGTGTCCCACACGTATGCGTTTTTCGTGTTACTGGGTGCCACTGCGTACTGCGGGAGGTTGATTCCACGCACGTAGGCTGCAGGGTTGCATGCACGGTTTTACAGCAGTTTTGGGGTGCCTGCGCATTGCGTGACCCGTCACTACATCACCGGGGTCACATACAGCCTTGCAGGGAGGCTGTTAACATCTTGCTTCCCAGCCCCTTCACCCCAATTGCCCAGGTCAATTGTGGTGTACACCTCCCATTGGCACTACTCCATCTGTGCAGGCACTACTACATCTGTGCCATGGTTGGGAGGACACCAAAGGTGAGGGGCGCCTCAGCTGGGCGTACTCCTCATGGCGGGCGTGGTCAGGGATGTGGCCGGGGTGACCAGGGAGTAGGGGGACTCCAGGGTGTCCATGGCGGCTGCAGAGGGGGAAGAGGCAGGGGTGCACCACTTGAGCACGATGTCGTGCCATGTGTCGGTGCAGTCATGCCACTACCCCCTGTGGTTCCGGGAGATGCAGCTTCTGCATCTGGCACTGGCGTCCGTGTGACCAGGCAGTCCGTTCGATCGACTGCCAAGGGCCCATGGGTAGTGGTAGCTGCAGGTGCAGCTGTGGACACCGCCACCCAGGCTCAGGGTCTGCCAGCGCAGCCTGCGTTGACACTTGAGGAGCCCTTGGAAGATTTCCAACAGGCCAGGAGGGAAACCGTAGGGGCACGCAGGGCTGCCCTGACCAAGACACGTGTCCCTGGGGCAGTTATGTCATCTGCTGCCCCGAACAGCCGGGTGTTGGCAAGTGAGTCTGCCAACCAGGACAGTTGCGGTCAATGACCCTGCCACAGCGGATGTTAATGCACAGGGTCCATGAGAGGGCACCCAGCTGCCACTGACAGAAGTCAGGCCTTTGGTCGTCCCTCCACCTGCCACTCCCTTGGCTCAATCCACCGAACCCACTGGCCATACTGGTCAGGGCGGCATTAGCCAGCCAGGGTCTGAGCCACAATCCAAGAGGAGGAAGGTTGCACCTGCAGCACAGGCTGGGAACCCACACACAGCCACGACCTCCTGCACGTCTAGGAAGAAGCCTTTCTGCAACCAGGAACTGGACTTCCTCGTGGACTACGTGCGGGGCCACAGCCGTGACATGCTAGTGGGTGCCAATAGTCAGACTACGGCTGCCCAACGTGATACCCACTGGAAGCATGTTGCGGAACATGTCAGTGCATTCCGCCATGAGGTGCGCACGGCGCAAGAGTGCAAAAAGCATTGGAATGACAGCAAACGCAGAGCTAAGGCTAAGCGTGCCTCAAATTACAGCTTGACTCTGGTGACTGGCGGTGGGCCTGCACCAGAGGAAGAAGTCCTCTCTCCGCATGTCCCATCATCATTTGCAGTGTTGTCACTTGAGTCACATGAAGCTGTTGATGCTAGTCAACACTGCCTGTCAATACACAGGTCTATGGTCAGCCTTTTGATACCATGCTAGGCATCCATGCTTTTGCACTTGGTGGAGGAGTGCTTTGCTTGTAGATATGCTACCCATTGAATGCACATTGCACGTGATGCCTGAAGTTGACCTTGCACTGCCTTCACATTTTCTGACACACACCATGAAGTACTTGTACATGTAGGTAGTGAGTAACATACACATTGGCTGCACTGCACTGCATAGACCCACTTCAATGCAAACTGCCACCTTTCAACAGGTCTGATCACAGAAGCAATTCCAAGTTGACCCAGCATGCATGCCAGGTTGTATTTTGTGTGTCACATGTCTGCCTGATGTTGTCGGTGTGTGTGTGGGTTGTGTGCTTCTGACATGTGTAGTGACCTTTTTTCTCTCTATTTTTCAGATAATGACGCAATGGAGCCGGAGGATGGTGTTGTCATGCCAGGCACAGGGTTGTTATCACTACATCAACCCGACACAAGTGGGGGTCGTGGGGTGGCAGGCCACGAAAACCCCCAAGTGCTACAGGCCATCTTGTCTCTGGCTGCCTATGAGTCCAGCCCTGATGATGACTCTGACGTCCAGGTCGAGTTGGATGAGCATCAGGTCCATGTGTCAGGGGTGAGTGATTCTGATGTGGACACTCCTCTGTCCATGACACCTGCACTGAGGGGTCAGACAGTGGATCGGGACGCAGGGTCACCCTCCACACCAGTCACTGATGTGCCTGGGACATCACGCCGACGGGGGCATGTAGTCGTGCAGCCGCGGGCAGTGCTAACACGACGAGGACACCCGGTCCTTGGGTCCCGCAGGGGTCAAGCCCAGCAACGCGGTCACCGCGCGCAACCCCAGTATACTGAGTGGGAGTAAGATATGACTGCCAATTCAGAACGGCAGGGGGCAGCAATGGAGAACATCGCTGAGAGCATGGAGCGTGTGGCCCGATCCGTGCTCCCCCCTGCTAGGCAGATGCTTCTCCAGCAGCAGGCGGCACGGTCCACGGCCCACTCGCTCAGGCTGGGCATGGCGGCCTCAGACAGGGCACGCCAGGCTGAAATGTCATCTCTGCGTCAAGCAATTGCTGCTCACGCAGAGGCACACATGGAGGCCCTGAGGGAGGAGTATGCTTCCCTCAAAGCCACTCTTGGTGTCCTTCTGATGTTCCAGAGGGAGCGGTCAGAGGAGAGGTTTGCACAGCTTGAGCGTACCAGCTTGGCTGAGCTACAGGCTTGCCGGGAGGTGCAGCGGTTGTCCAGCCAGGCCTTGCAGGAGGAACTCCATGTTACACGTGCTACCTTGCAAGAGGAAGCACGTGTATCACGGGCGGTTCTGCATGCATACCTACATGTCATCGCCACACAGACCCACGCTCACCCATCCGGCAAACTTGCTGCCGACGAGGGGCAAGCTGCGGCTAGGCGTGGCCAGGCTACTGTGCCACGTCCTTCTTTCCAGGATGAGCCAGACTCGGACGGCAATCTATCTCCCACATAGGTCGGGCTGTGCAGGCGCTGAGCCCATGGACGTTTTTTTTTTGCTCAGCATCATCGCATGTGGGTGTTGAGCAGCACCCTGTACCTCCCCCTCCTGGGTGCCCCCCTGGGTCGTATGTGGCCATTTTTGATTTTTCTTTTAGTTTAGTTAGTTAAGTTTCTGTTTGATAGTTAGTTTAATTAGGTAATGTAGGTTTTTCATAGTTAGTGCAATTAGTTGATATAGTTTAAAATTGCTTGTCTATTGTGCTTTCATGTGACAGTGTGGTGCTTTGTGGCTTTTGAAAGCATCCACTGTCTGTTCCAGCTGGGCCCTTCAGGCTTGTCTTGTGTATGTGTTTGCTGCTTGGGGTCCTTGACTCACATATGCCACTCCTGCTTCCCTTATCCATGGGCTCGCAAGGATGGTTCGGTGTAACAGCCTATTACACAAGGGCTTTGGACTGTCATATCTGTGGCATGTCTGCTGCTGTGGAACTTGTGTTAACACCCCTAGTGGGGATGATTTAGGTGTTATTGACCACTTTTCTGCTTTTGCTAGATGGGGTGTTTCATGATTCATGTGTACATTCATTGCTATGCATTGTGTGGTATGTTTCCTATCATTTCTGTATATGTGCTTGTTGCAATTCATGCCGTAGATATTGTGTTCCACACTTTGGCTGTGAAAGACGGACTGATGGTGTGATTTCTGATGTACGTCTCTGACATGGTCCAGTGATGTGATGCCAGAAGAGACACACACAGATGAATCTAATGCATTAATCATGTGTTTCATGCCCTTTCTGCAGGGGGATGAGCCTCCAGACCACCTTTGCCAGCAGACATGGGCCATTGGACGTCTGGATTCTGGAAACGTTTGGTGGTGCCCACATGCACATGTGTGCACAAGCAGAGGCACAAGGATTGCAATCATACATCCTAAAACTGCTGACGTATTTCAAGGGACTCCAGGCAAGGTGAGCAGCACAGGGGAGCCACAACACAGCAAACCTTCCACCAGACCTGTTGCACATGCATGCTTAGTAGCAGCATTGAGGGTGAGCTTGAATGAATATTGGTGTTGAAGCGCACAATACAGCTCAGATGTGTTGGTGGACTCATGGCTAGTTGATTGTAAGGTTGTCTGGGGCACCTGCATGGGGCAGTGGCACATACCCTCTGGTCCACCATGGTCCATTGAGGCACTTGTATCACCCATGTAGCTTTCCGAGACATGGAAAGAAGCAGCTCACAGGGACAGACAGCAAAGGACAGACTCGGGTGCAGTGCATTTCATTTCCATGTAGAATTTGAAACATGCACTGCCTACTTTATTTCGGTCATGGTGGAACACGACTTGTTCTGAAGTCATACCTTGCTATATGCGTCTGTCTGCTTACCCAGGGAACATTGCATGTTGTGTGAATCGTGACACATTGGTGTTCCATTTGCCACGTACCCACCGGCGCCTGACTTACTGCATTGACTGTGTATGAACCATCACAGGGGTAATGTTACGTATGGGTATGAAGCATCCACACCAGATTGTCTGTTTGTAGAGTAGTTTGTTACTTTGGTGCATATTTGGTGGTGTGTTTGTGTGTTATGGGCACGCACAGATTTTTAACTGTGGCTCTCTTTGCAGCATTGAAGTGCTCCTGTTACCGGACCTGAGAGTGCGCAGGCAGGAGGCCAGCACTCACCCCAGAGATAAGTTTCTCTTTGACTTCCATTTCAGTGAATTGCTGCTATGTGCATGATTAACAAGTTTGGTATGATTGTGTATGTGTTAATGTGAGTACAACATTTTTGGGCATTCCCTACTTTCCCCTGTCAATCCTACCCCCCTCTCCTGCCCCTCATTCCAGTTATCCAGTATGCCAACACCTGTCCCGACTGCATATACCTGACCCTCCTTCCCCACCAGGGTCTCAGAGGCCTGCATGCCTTGTGTGTGTGTGCCCAGTACGTGAGATGGAGCTCACCAGGATGTCTGGTGTGCTGGTAATGACTGGGACCAGCGTGGTCCGTGATTGCTCCACGTCTAGGATGGTTGTAAGTGAGCAGATCTACTATTGTTTTTTCTTCCTTTTGGCACGAAGGAGATTCTGGATAAGAGAAGGCACTCTTAACCTATTCCAGGTCGATTTTCTGAGTTCACACCAAACTTTGTAAAGGAGCCAAGTATCCTGAACTGAAGAAGCAGATCCCTGGAACTGCTGGTGACCTGCTGGCAAGTTTGGCACCCTGACCCCGCTGTTGTCCCATAGGAGGCCCTGTTTCTCATCAATAATAGAAGGCCTACAAGGGTGTTTCGACCTGTTGAAGTAGTGCGACTAACTACTCTCAGCACCTCCTGCTTAAACTGCAAAAAAGCCTGTTGCTGGACTGCCCAGTGAACTGACCAGCTCGTACAGGACATTTGCCTTGCAACTGTCGCTGTCTTGATTTTTGACTCGTGAACCTGTAATCTCTGCGTAGAAGGCACTCTCCTGCTGAGTTTCGTACACCTAGCATTCCTAGGTCTGGAATTAGGAGCGACCGCCCGAACCCGAGCATACACAGTACCGTGTTCCCCCGCTTTTGTGATAAGCTTTGTGGGTCCCTTGCTGCTGTGCCCCCCAGTGCTCTAAGATGAGCTTCATTGGAACTGGTCTGATCCATTCACCAGAAGCAGAGAAATCGCCACTGTCCCGCTATGGACTGAGGTCCTGGTATGCAAGCCCCTGAAAGCCAGAGAGACATGCAACTGCTGGACTAAAACCCAAAAGCAAACAAGACTTGACTGCCAAAGTTTAGTCCAGAGTTCGTTGAGGGTCGGTGAGTACTTCCATCACTTACCGGTGGCCCCTGGTGCATCCATAGACTTTTACGCACAAGTGTCCCCTGAGGGCCACTCTCCCTTTGTTCAGATAGCCTGTGCTACGTCCTATTCTCGATTCCTGAAACCCTCTCAGCCCTCTTGTAGAGACCCTCCTTGGATAGTGGGAACATATTCTTCATCATCTCACCCCACCTTCCTGAGCCACTACAGCCCTTGAAGAAGACCCGTTTTGAACTTAACGGCACAATCGCATGCTCTGGCACTGAAAGTACCTTTGAGCGCAAGGTTCCAAACTTCTTATGGACTGGCCTGCCTATTAGGTAGGTTTGGAGTTGTTAAAGGACTGCCTAAAGTATATTCGCTCTGTATGACCCTTTTCTGTTGCAGGTTGTGGATCTCTACTTGTTGAATGTCACTTTAGGCCAATGGTTACTGTATATATGTTTCATAGTTAGTGCTGTGTTAGTTTTGTTAATATTGCTGTGGTTTCACATTGTGTTTGACTTAAAAGGTCTTTAATAAATGTATGTGTATTTTTGATATATACACCTGACTGAGAGTAATTTGTGGTTTTGTTTACTGCGTGTGCCTACCAGGTCAGAGTTCAGACATCCATCTTAACAAATTTGGGTACAGCGGTGGTATAGGATCGAAGGTACCCAGTTTTGCGCATTAGTAAAGGTACCCTGATTACACTTACCTAGGACAAATAGTGACCTCAGTAGTAACTTAACTGTAAAGGCTAACTACCTATCTTAAACATAATCTTGAATGCTTCCAAATCAGAGACACTGAGAATGTTGTGTACCGAGAGATGCTTATCCACTCAAGGTAGCAAAAGTGAAATGATCCAAAGGATCATGGGTTGCCAAGAGGTGCAACTCAATGCCATTACTTCATATAAGAGTGCAGAAGGCGGTGGGATGCTCCCACTGACAGCTCTCACAGAGCTTTCGCTGCTCTCATCCATGGGATCCATGAAGACAGGGCTGATTAAGAGTCCCATGTTTTGTCTGTTGACCCTGATGGTGAAGCCATGCTTGAATTCAAGAAGCAAGAACTGCTGTTTAAGCAGAAGGAGCTTGAGTTCAACATGGCAAAGCTGAGAGTTGAGCAAGCAGAAAAACAAAAGGACAGGGATCACCAGTTGGAACTGGCCAAGATTCAGGCTGCAACTGGCTCCTCCAAGAGATCTGTACATGGATCTGGGTCCTCTTCTCATCCACGGTTTCCTAAAGATCTGCTCAGTATGAATGATGAAAGGAATCACATTATGGACTGGTTAACTGCATTTGAGTATGCATGTGAACTGCAAGAGGTTGTGGATGCTGACACGATTGAATGGTGGCTCAGTTGACTACCCCATTCTGGCTGCAGTGGCATTATGGAAATGTCCAAGACTGATAGAGTAGAATTTGCAAAATTAAAGCAAACTCTCATCTTAAAGTTTGGGAAGACTTCTGCTCAATACTTAAAGAGATTTAGAGAGTACAAAAAGAAAGAAAGTAACACTTGGGTTTCATTTTTTACTGATTCCTTGAAAAAATTGACTGGTTGGGCTGAGGGCTATAAGGTCATCACATTTGAGGTCATGAATAGTTTAGTCATGCTTGAACATATTTTTGCATCATGTTCCCCTGAGTTTAAGCAGAACTTGAATGATTCAAAGAAGATAGATCATACAAAGCTGGCCAGTGCAGCAGATTTGTGGGTGTCACACAGAGGGTCCCATAAGGACAAGACTATTCCTCATAAGCAGGAGGAGGGGGGAAAACAAAGATAAGGAGGGTAGGTATATGATAAAAACCTCCTTCCATTACAGCCACAATAAGAAAACAAGGGTATGTCCCAAGAGAATGTTCAGGGTAGTGGGAGTTATACTCCCAGACAGAACTCTGGTTATAGTAAGCCTCCCTATGTCTCAAGACCCAGTGGATCTTGTGTGGCATGTGTAGCAGATGGCCATGTGAAGAGGGACCCCAGATGTAAGGTCAAAACCTTGGGGTCCACTCTGAGTGTGGCCTTCCCCTCCTATGAAGAGAAATAGATCACAGGGGCATCCTTTTCCTCCTACACCCTTCCCCAGTGTGATAGCATCTGAGGGAATTCTAGTTTCCCTGGGTTCCTGGGAGCCTAAAGTCTAAGAGGCTTATGCTTGCATTCCAGACAATACCAGGCACTCCTTTAAATACAGTGTGCTAATCAATGGAGTAGATACTCCTGTCCTTAGGGATAGTGGGGCCAGCAGAACTGTGGTGGATTCCCCATGGGTAAACCCAGAGGAGCTTGCCAGAGCTCAACGGATGGCCACCATGTTAGCTGATGGTCCCCCTCTCAAGTTCCCAGTAATGCCTGTAAATCTTACTATCCACAGTACAATGGTCAGGATTCCAGTGAGCATACAGAGGCTGGTTCCAGGTAAGGTCCTTCTTGGGAATAATCTCAGAGACATAGGTCTTGTGGGTGTCACAGCAGAGAGACCATGCACAAGGTCACAAACAAGGGCTGCCTTAGCCAAGAACAAGATAATGCCCTGGCCATAGGAGAAAACCCAAGGCTAAAGGAGTCAAAAGAGACAAGAGAGGGAAAGAAAATATTCCCCCTAACTCACCTACCACTGAAGTGGAGGTTGTTGACCAAACATCTCAACTTGACGAGGAAGAGGTGTTGCCTAAAATTCTCAATCCACCTGACCATTCTGAACTCCAAAGTTTGTTGGTTGAAAGTGGTCCTGATAGGGCTGAGTTTACTAAGGGCCAAAATGAGTGCCCATCTTTGGAAGGCCTATGGAGACAGGCCTGCTCCCAGCTTGAGGGTGAACCTCCTGGAAAGCATAGGATATATTGGGAAGATGAGCTACTGTACAGTGATGCCCACCAGGTTAGCTGATGGTCCCCCTCTCAAGTTCCCAGAAATGCCTGTAAATCTTACTATCAATGGTACAATGGTCAGGATTCCAGTGAGCATACAGAGGCAAGTCCCAGGTAAGATCCTGCTGGGGAATTTCAGAGACATAGGTCTTGTGGGTGACACAGCAGAGAGACCATGCACAAGGACACAAACAAGGGCTGCCTCAGACAAGAACAAGGCAAAGCCCAGGCCAAAGGTGAAACCCAGGGTTAAAGGAGTTAAACGAGACAAGAGAGGGAAAGAAAAGATGCCCCTAACTCACCTACCACTAAGGTGGACGTAGTTGTCCAAACACCTGTACCGGACGAGGAGGAGGTGTTGTCTGAAATTCTCAATCCACATGATCATCCTGAACTCCAAAGTTTGTTGGTTGAAAGTGGTCCTGATAGGGATGAGTTTAGTAAGGGCCAACATGAGTGTCCATCTTTCGAAGGCCTAAGGAGACAGGCCTGCTCCCAGCATGAGGGTTAACCTTGTGGAAAGACTAGGATTTATTGGGAAGGTGGGCTCCTGTACAGTGAGTCCACAAAGACTACAGAAGGAGACCATAGGAGGTTGGTGGTTCCCCTTCATGTAAAACCCTTCCTCCTGCAACTGGTGCATTAAGTCCCCCTTGCTGGTCACCTTGGCATCAAGAGAACTAACGAAAAGGTTAGCCATGCACTTCTACTGGCCCAAGATGGGGGTACAGGTAGAAAGTCACTGCAGGAGTTGTGCCACCTGCTAGTTATCTGGAAAAAGTGGCTCAACAATCCAAGCTCCATTGGTACCACTCCTAGTTGTGGGGGTACCATTTGAAAGGGTAGGGATTGACATTGTTGGTCCCTTTGACCCTCAGACATCCTCAGGCAATAGGTGTATCCTGGTGCTGGTCGACCATGTCACCAGGTATCCTGAGGCCACCCCATTAAAGACTGTACCTGCCAAGTCAGTTGCAAACACTTTGCTTTGTATATTTGCTTGGGTTGGCTACCCTAAAGAAGTTGTGTCAGGTAGGGGCAGCAACTTTATGTCCAAGTACATACAAGCCATGTGGAAGGATTGAGGGGTTACTCACATGCTTTCCTCAGCATATCACCCTAAACCAATGGCTTAGTTTAGAGGTTCAATAGAACCATCCAAAACATGTTCGGGGCTCTGGGAGAGCCACAGAGGAGAAAATCGGATCTCAGTCTTCCATGCTTACTGTTTGCCTATAGAGAGGTACCTTAAGAGGGGGTTGACTTCCGACCCTTTGAGCTTCTTTTTGATCCCCCTGTAAAGGGACCCTTGGCTATAGTCAAGGAGGGGTGGGAGATGCCTACTACCATATCACTACCAATGTACTGGACTATGTGCTAGGACTAAGGAAGAGAATGGTCCTCCTGATGGCTCAGGCTAGTGATGACTTAAAGGCTGGACAAGCGCTGGTGAAACACTGGTACGACCAGAAAGCGTCCCTTGTCAACCTTACACCAGACCAGCAAGTCCTGATCATTAACCCTATAAGGCCTAGAACTTTACAGAATAAATGGTCAGGACCTCACTCAACAGTGGTGCCACTGGGTGAGGTAAACTAGTTAGTGAACCTCGGAAGAGCTGGTCAAGCTCGAAAAGTGTTCAATGTGAATAGACTGAAGGCTTTCATCCATAGGGTTGAAATTGCTGCACTGCTCTTGACATCAGATGTATAGGAGGAAAAGTCAGAACCTCTTCCTGGCCTGTTCCAAAGCAGTCCTTCAGACAACTCCATTGATGGTGTCAAAGTGGCCCCTCACCTGACTTCTGGTCAGCAAGATGCAGTGAGAAGTTTGCTGGTGCAATTGTCCCCCTTGTTTTTCTCTAGCCCCTGGTTTGACACCTTGGTGCAAACATGACATTGACAAAGGAGATAGTTTACCTACTAAAAATGGGGGATACAGAATGTCAGACAGGGTGAGATCCTACACATAAAGACAGAGGTCAACAAGATGTCAGATCTTGGGGTGATTGAACCCTCTAGCAGTCCTTAGTCCAGTCCTGTGGTCCTGGTACTAAAAGCAGGAACCTCTGAGCTGAGGTTCTATGTGGATTACAGGGCTCTGAATGCTGTCACCAAGACAGATGCAGACCCCTTGCTTAGAACTGATGAGCTGTTGGATACCTTTGGTGCCTCCAGGTACCTCAGCATATTTGACCTCACTGCAGGGTATTGGCAAATAGCACAGCAGAACATGCCAAGGAGAAGACAGCATTCTCAACTCCAGAAGGCCTTTACCAGTTCAGGGTAATGCCATTTGGGTTGAAAAATTCACCTGCCACTTTTCAGAGGCTTGTGCACCATGTCCTTAATGGGTTGAATGAATTCTGTCTCGCATATCTGGATGATATAGCAATTTTCAGTGCCACCTGGGAGGATCATGTGAAACACTTTAGAATTGTGTTGCATGCTCTTTAGAAGGCCCACTTGGTCATAAAGGCCAGCAAGTGCCAGATTGGTCAAGGTTCAGTGGTCTCCTTTGGGTAGGAAGTAGGTGGAGGGTGGATTCAGCCTCTTTCCAGTAAAGTACAAGCAGTGCAAGACTTGCCTAGCCCCACTACCCAAATCCAGGTGAGTGCCTTTTTAGGTCTTACTGGATATTACAGAAACTTCATGGCAGACTATGATATGATAGCTTCCCCTCTGACCGTTCTCACAACTCCAAAGAAACCCAAGCAGGTCTCTTGGTCTGAGGAGTGTGGGAAGGCCTTCAATGGCTTAAAAGACTCCTTGTGCCAGGCCCCTGTTCTCAGGGCCCCTGACTACAAATGTCCTTTTATTGTGCAGATGGATGCCTCTGACCTGGGATAGAAGCTGTACTATCACAGGTAGATGAGAAAGGAAAGGAAAAACCTATTGGATTCATAAGTCGCCAGCTTAAGGACAGAGAGCTCAGGTGGTACACAGTAGAGAAATAATGTTTCTCTATAGTGTGGACCCTAAGGAAGCTGAGGCCCTACCTCTATGGGACCCATTTCACTGTGCAAACTGACCATGAGCCCTTAAAGTGGCTCATGAACATGAAGGGAGAGTATCCAAAGTTGCTGCAAGGGGTTGACTTCACTATTGAGCATAGGCCAGATGTCGAACATAGCAAGGCTGATGGGCTGAACAGAATGTTTAACCGACCTGAACAAGAAGCTCATCTAGGGTTGGAATAGTTCCCCTTGTTCTTGGACTGGGAGGGGCGAGTGTTAGGAAAGATTTCCATTTATGCTTAATTGTACTGCCAGTTATGAAACTCCACACTTTTTGCTGTTGACTGACCATCCTTGCCTGACTTTTGCCATTGTAGCCCAGACTTCTGCTGTATTCTGCTGGGCTTTTACTCATTTTGTTATGGGGAAAATGGCATGCCCTTCAGACTGTCAGTACTGGGAGACTTTGTTTCCCTTAGTCTTTCACGTTGTTGCTATTTCTTAGCAAACATTTTATCAGTGAACAATGTACCTTCCAGTAGACTGCGCTGGTGTCTCTTTTTCTTTTTTAAGGTCCTAGACAGCCTCAAAGGATTTTTGATTGATGTGCATGTGTGCCCAGGACAGAGTTGATGGCAGCAGTTACTTTTAAAGTATTGTTGACTCTTTTCTATGGTTCAAACCACGTTTACCGCATTTGGCCCAGGACATTGGCCAGTGCCTAAAATTGCCATGCCACAAGGTAATTTGTTCTGTCCTTTGGCCATTCTGTCCCTTTGTCTTCCCAGGTCGAGAATACACAGAAATTCCTTATTTGGTCATGCAGACCCCACGCGCAAACTGAAGCTTTCCCAGGCTTCTGCATGCCTTGGGTGGGTGGCCCCAGATTAAAGGCTGGAGCTGTCTAGTTCCAATACACATCCTGGGTGCCAGGATTTATGGTCTGCTGGGAATGACTGGGACCAGCGTGATCCATGATTGATCCAAGTCTGGGATGGTTGTAAGTGAGCAGATCTCCTATTGGTTTCTCTTTGTTTTGGCGCGAAGGAGATTCTGGAAAAGAGTAGGCACTCTAAACCTATTTCATGTCGATCTTCTGAATTCACACCCAACTCAGTAAAGGAGCCAAGTATCCTGAACCGAAGAAGCAGATCCGTGGAACCGATGGTGACCCGCTGAAAGGTTTGACACCCTGACCCTGCTGTTGTCGCATACCCCAGACCTACCTCCCTCTTCCTTTCAGAATGGGGCGACCTTCTTTCCTCCTCCTCCAAACGTATATTCCTTGGGGACTTCAATATCTATATCGGCTGTCCTGATATGGCCACGGTTATAGTTTGTTTGTTTGTTTGTTTGTTTATTTATATCGCGCACCTTACCCAGGGGCAACAGGGCGCAGGCAAAAGATAATTCGAAGCTTACAATGTTGCAGAAATATACACTTTGAGGTAGTGATAAAGATAATCAGAATTACAGGAATAAGAAATGTACAAATCTTCATGCATACAAAGTCAATATCTATGCAGGGGTAAATATACAAATATGTACAGGGCTGTTAAAGGCGGGTACCCCTGAGAAAAATATTCAGGATTACAGGAATAAGAGGTATACAAATCTTCATACATAAAAGGTCAATATCTGTACAGGAGGTAAATGTACAGATGTGTGCTGTAAGGACTGTTAGAGGCGAGGGCGAAGTCGCGAGCAAGGTATCACTATCTATGCCTAGGTATAGAGAGTGCAGCTACATACAAGGGTTATTGGAATTAAGGTGACTGATGAGGTGTCTTCTAAAGTGTAAATATGGTTGGTCACCTCTTAGGTTGTGTGGCAGAGAATTCCAGAGTATGGCAGCTTTCACCGGGAAACTATTCCCACCAATGGTGGAGAGTTTGAATCTGGGAATTATCAGGCGGTTGGAATTGATAGTTCTTGTTTGTCGGATGGAGAACTTTCTCTTTACCTTGTCCATCAGGTAGCTGGGGGCGGCATTGTTGAGGGCTTTATGGGTTAGGGAGGCCAACTTTAGTTTAATTTTGTTGTCTGTGGAGAGCCATTTCTGTTGGCGTCTGGTGGTTGAGATATGATCTCTCTTATTAATGCCGAGGGCAGCTCTCAAGGCATTGTTTTGTAGGATTTGAAGCCTGTGGATAATGGCTTTGTTAGCGCCACTATAGAGGGCATTACAATAATCGAGCCTGGATAGTATGAGTGCTCTTGCCAGGATCAAGCAGCTGTCATTGGATAGGAATGGTCTGCCTGCCCTTATTAATTTGCAAGTGTACGCAGTGGTAGATGCTAGTGAGTTGACCTGTTTAGTGAATGACATAGTGGCATCTAGATAAAAGCCGAGGGTTTTTACTTCGCTGGATACTCTGATGAGATTGCCATCTATGTTGAATTCGGCATATTCAAGGCCTAGTTTGTTGATATTAGCGGGGGAACCTAAGATGATGAGCTCTGTCTTGTCATCATTCAGGCATAGACCATGCGATGCCATCCATGCCTGAATGATGAGATATACCCTATTCACCAACTCTCCGTCCTTACTGTGATCCCCTGAAAGTGGGAGGAGAATCTGAGTGTCATCAGCATAGTTAGTGTAGGTGACACCCAGATGGTCCAGATCGTCGAACAGGGGTTTGGTGAAGATGTTATATAGTTTGGGGGAGACGCATGAGCCCTGCGGGACTCCACAAGTAATAGGAGAGGGGTCTGCTGCTGCTGAAGGGGAGAAGACTCTCATGGTTCTCTCGCTCAGAAAGGATTCAATCCATTTGATAGCTTCTGGGGAGAAGTGAGCAGCTGAGTCAAGGTGTCTGCAGAGGACCTTGTGGTCGACGAGGTCGAAAGCCGCGGAGAGGTCGAGTAAGAGGAGGAGTGCTGTCTTGCCCTTGTCCCTCAGATCATCAATTTGGGTTTTCAGATCGATAAGGGCTGTTTCCGTGCCGTGTAGTGGGCGGAAACCTGATTGTCTGGAGCCTAGTAACTTGTGTAGCTCTAGGTATTTTTGAATCTGGACGTAGGCAACTTTGTCCAAGATTTTCAGTAGGAAGGGTACCATGGTGATGGGTCGGTAGTTGGTGGGGATGAGGGGATCAAGCGACTGTTTTTTGAGGAGGGGGAGTACCCGAGATTGTTTTAAGTTGGCAGGGATGCTGCCTGAGGAGAAAGAGGCGTTTATGAGTTTAGAGATAAAGGGCGACAGGTCTCTGGCTGCGTCCTTTATTATGTTTGCGGGGCAGATATCGCCTTTACAGTTTGATGGTTTAAGAGAAAGGATGATTTTCTCAACCTCCAGGGTGGTGGTTTTAGAGAAGGTGAATGAGTTGATGTGTGTACTTGGTGAGGCATTGGGCGGAGGTATGGGAGGGATAGTGAGGTTTAGGGAATCTTTTTTTAGTTGAATTTTATTTTGTAGGGTGTTTATTTTATTTGCTAGTGCTTGTTGGATGTCTGTGCACCAGGTCTGGTTCTTAGTGCAGGTGTCGGGTGTGGCAATGGGTGACTCAAGTTCCTTCAGTATGGAGAAGAGCTCCTTCATACTTGAATTGGAGTTGGCAATGCGGATGTTATAGGAATTCCGTTTGGCTAAGCAGATTTCAGCTTTGTAGTGACGAGAAATCGTGTCAAGGATGGCTTTCTTTTCACTGGAGGGGCATAGTTTCCAATCAGCTTCACATTTTCGCTTATTTAGGTGGAGGGCTTTGAGTTCGGGTGTATACCATTTGTTTAAATGGGTTTTGGGCTTACGGGTGCGAAGTTTGAGTGGGGGAATTTTATCCATGGTAGTTAACATGATTTTATTATATTCGTGAACTAGTGTGTTGGGATCTAGATTGTCTGGCAGTGCGTTTAGGGTTGGAAGGATAGCTGGGATGATTTTTTCTATTGAGATATTTTTCTTGTTTCTTGTGAGGCAGGGTGGTGCCAGTGACACGGTTGTGGTAGGTGATCTAGAGGTCAGTAGGTTAAAAGAGACCAACGAGTGGTCGGTCCAGGGTAGTGGTGTGGTGGCGGTGATGACCGCTGAGCAATTAGCATCAGCAACCCAGTCTAGGGTTCTACCCTTCAGGTGGGTGGGTAGGTTGACTTTTTGAGAGAGTCCGAGTGATGAGATTGTATTGGCTATGGTAGATGCATGTATGTCTGCTGGGTCGTTGAACCCTAGGTTGAGGTCCCCTAGTAGCAGTAGTTGTGAGGTGGTTTTCGCATTGTTAGAGATAAGGTTGTGTAGATCTTCCTCGAATGTTCCAAGTGGACCTGGTGGTCTGTAGATCAGGTGGATAGTGAGGGATTGGGTGTGATTTATGGGGAGTTTGGCAGTGAGGGATTCACACAATTGCAGAGTTTGGGTCGGGGCTAGTCTGAGAGCTAAGCTTACTTTGGATATGATGGCGATGCCACCGCCCCGATTACCTACCCGGTCCTGCCTAGATATAGTGTAGCCGTCTGGGATGGCCAGCATTAGAGATGGGCCTGCTGCATTGTGGAGCCACGTTTCGGTTAGAGCGATGAAGTCTAATTTATCTTTGATAATTAGGTCTGCTATATCAAGGGCATGTGCGACCAATGATCTGGTATTGAGGAGAGCTCCTTTGTAGGAGTGTACATCTGTTTTTACCGAGATGTTTGTATGAGTGATAGGCTTGGACTTGGTTGTGGGGATAGTGGTGCCTTTGGTGGACCTTTTGGCTTCGCATATGGAATCAGACAGGAATAGTAATTGGTTATTTATAATGCGCTTAATACCCATAGGTTTCTAAGCGTGGAACCGGGGATCGAACATGTGTTGCTCGGCAGCGTCTTGCTTCCCAGGCGAGTGCGCTGCACCTGAGCTATCCTCCCAAGACTGTTCCATTCCACAACCTCTGTGACACTCTTTCTCTCACTATCCTTCCCTCTGGCCCAACCCACTCTGTCTGACCCACCTTGGAGGCTCTCATCTCAACAGACATCCCTCACTCCAACCCTCTCAATATGTCATGATGCCTACCCCCAGGCATCCGGACCAAGCCCATCAGCCCCGGGAACAGGCATCTAGACATTTAGTAAAACCTCAGCAGCCCTGGCTAGGGGCTATCTGGGTTCAGTCCTGGCGCCTTAGGCACCAGGCTCATAGTAGAAATCAGTCCTGGCGCCTAAGGCGCCAGGCTCATAGTCATTACTTACCTCAGGCAGACCACGCTGCAAATGACTCCAATCCAACATGAAGCCTGAAAGGGACTATTTTTCTACAGGGACTATTTTTTACTCAGGTGTGGTTCGAGGGGCTTCTTACCTGGGACTACTTTTGAGGCTATTTAAACCACGCCCGACCAGCAACACACGCTTTGCGTTATTCTGCATCCAGCAGCGTAATGCTCACCGTGCCTGCAGCCTGTATCTAGTCTTCTGCCACGCCTGCCTCCAATCCGGAGCTCCTAAAACAAAGAGGAAAGAAAGGGACAAGGTTAGAAAACAAACTTATTTCTATTCCACACCGGATTCTGGATCCATCGCGTCTCCAGACCTGTAAAGAACATCATTTCTGCACACGCCGCACCTCCAGCTGCAGCGCCGCGCCATACTCACCAGTCTTCACAGCATCCTTCGGGTCGGCGCTGCCTCCATCATTTCTTCGCCGAACTTCGGCACCTTGGAAACAAAAGAAAACCACAAGGTGAGCCGAGGGAACCAACAAATATAATTCTTATCACCATAGACTTACCTGATTTACCACCGGAGGCATCCTTTTGTGACTCTCCATATTTTCACGTGCCGCATCTGTAAAGAGAGACAAAACAACACATTTTCCACGTGCAACATTTACTGGACAGTGCCGGGTAATACAGACTCTTACCTGAGCGCCACCAGCTGCCATCGGGGCATCTTTTCACGAGCCAGCTGCAAGACAAGAAAGGAAGGGGGGAACAAGAGTGAACATCGGACATATTGAACTCTATGAACTTAATACTTAATACTTACCGGTCCTCACCAGGAACCTCAGAGTCAACACTCTCCGGAACTCTCCTGAGCCTTCAAACCAGTGAATTAACTGGAATCAACGCGCCCCTGCAAATCCACGCAGGATGGAGAGCTCATCTTTCAAGAATTTAAGGTGAGATTGCTGTGAGGGCATTTCAGAGGTGATTAGTTATGGAGGACTGTGGGGGTGCCATCACTTGAATCCACAAGTGGCTAAATCCATCTCTCCACTTGCAGGAGAATATTTCTACGGGTTAAGCAGACAAGATTAGGAGGGCAGATCCAGTCAGTCATCGCTGCACTACGCATCAAGTGGGTGGAGACCGCAGCTGTCCGGGTCCGACCGACGCCCCTGTGGGAGCCAGGTGAGCGTAACAGAACGCAAAGCCTATCTACAAATCCCCACCCGGGCGTTATGGAAACCTCAGAAACCGACCAACTAGCCCTATTGTTAGGGGAACTTAGGGCAGAAGTGCACTCCACGCGCCAAGAGACTAATGCCCTCAGGAGAGAACTGATTGTGTCAATGGAGCGCACTGATGATCTTGCTAGACAATTACTGCAAAACCAAGCTGGGCAAACACCATTACCTGGATTTGGGGGGGAATCCAACTCCTGTTTCATCGAGCAATCCTGTGCAAGTGGTTCTACCAGGGAGCATTCCTTTAGCTCCTCCCGAACGTTTTGCTGGGGACCCAAAAAAGTTTGCCGTGTTTATGAACCAATGCCGCTTGCACTTTTTATGCAGACCTGGAGCTTTTCCGAACGACCAAACCAAAGTAGCCTTTGTACTATCATATCTTAGTGGCAGCGCAGCGGATTGGTCAATTCCATTAGTTAACCAGGATGACCCTCTTCTTCGGGATTTTCAAGGTTTTCAATTGAGCATGGAAAGACTATTTCCAAGACATTCACAGGGACAGGCCCTGGATAATTAACTTTTATCATTACGACAAGGTAACCAGGATCTACTAACCTATATCGCCACTTTCAATAGGGTAGTGGTGGAAACCGGATGGCCAGAGGTAAAAACGAATTACATTATTTCATCGTGGACTTCGGGGTGAACTCAAAGACGTTTTGGCCCAAGTTGTGAACCCACCTCAGGATTGTGCAGAATATATAGACTTAGTGGTCCAGTTAGACCACCGACTTCAGAATAGAATGGCTGATCGAGCTAAGTTCGAGAATTGGGTATTGGTTAAACCCAATGTTACCCTCAGAGGAACAGATGTATCAGAACCGATGAAGATCGGGGGGGTTAAGGGACCCTTAACTCAAAAGGAAAGAGAAAGAAGACGGCAGATGCAATTGTGTCTGTACTGTGGGGCCTCAGGACATTTTCTACGGGATTGCCCTATAAAAACATCTAAAAGAGTAGTCGGAGTTGCTGATAAAAATCAAACAGAGCCTGATTCGGGAAACGACCACGCCCGACAAGCGTAGAGGTCTGATTGCCGAGCTTGAAGAAGGATACTCAGACCTCGCACTTCATCATACCAATGGTCCTTATAGATCCAAGGCAGCCATCACGTATTCACGCAGTGAGGGCATACATTGATAGTGGGGCCATAGGAAACTATGTGGACCACAAGTTGGCTTCTAGGATGAATCTATCTCTCTGCAAAAAGACCACTTCGGATGTCATCACCACAGTTGATGGAACTGAAATTGCCTCTGGGCCTGTAACTCATTCCACCACAGAGATGACACTATTGGGTCAGGATGGGCATCGAGAGACTATTGTGTTTGATTTAATCAAACCCCCGCAGTTCCAAATGATACTGGGGATACCTTGGTTGGTAACACATAATCCTTGTATTGATTGGCGAGAGAAGAGAATAACCTTCCCGGATTGTGCACATACTTGTTACCCAAAAAAACCCTTGAACCAAGGCCTGGCCACAGTCGCTACTCCAGTCGTGCAGTTACCTCAGGAATATCAAGAATTCCTGGATGTTTTCGAAAAGGAACAGGCAAACACCCTACCACCTCACAGATCATACGATTGTCAAATCGATCTCATACCCGGTGCACAACCTCCATGTAGTAGGATCTACGCTCTTACGGAACCCGAAAACCTTCACCTACAACAATACTTGGACCAATACCTTGCTAATGGCTTCATTCGTCCATCCAAGTCCCCTGCATCTTCAGCTTTGTTCTTCGTGCCTAAAAAGGAAGGTGACCTCAGAACGTGCATAGACTACCGTGCATTAAATCAGATCACGGTTAAGAACCGATACCCATTGCCTCTGATCCCCGAATTACTAGACCAAGTAATGGACGCTTGTATCTACACTAAATTAGATCTCCGAGGGGCATATCATCTGGTACGTGTAAAGAAAGGCGACGAATGGAAGACTGCTTTTCATACTAAGTACGGGTTATTCAAATACCAGGTGATGCCCTTTGGGTTGTGCAATGCACCATCAGCCTTCCAGTATTTTATGAACGATGTCCTTCGTGAACTCATTGACGTCTGTGTTGTTGTATACATAGACGATATTCTAGTGTACTCCTCTTCAGAATCAGACCATGTGAAGCACGTTCGTGCAGTCCTTGAGAAACTACGCCAGCACAAGTTATATTGAAAGCTGGAAAAATGTGTTTTTCATGCTACGGAAGTTGAATTCCTTGGATTTATCCTCACTCCAAAAGGAGTCCGAATGGACTCTCGAAAGGTGGATGCAATCCTCAAGTGGCCATCACCCAGTTCAGTTAAAGGGGTACAAAGCATGCTCGGATTTGCTAATTTCTACCGCAGATTCATTACGGATTTCTCACATGTTGTACACCCTATCACAGCACTTTTGCGAAAAAACAAACGCTTCTTGTGGACCGAAGAAGCTGAAAAGGCCTTCCAAGAGCTGAAAGCGAAATTCACGTCTGCACCTGTCTTAAAGCATCCACACCCGAACTTCCATACATAGTTGAAACTGATGCATCCAGTTTAGCCATGGGAGCTGTCCTTACCCAGAAGGATCCTGAAACCAGTCAACTTCACCCAGTAGCATTTTGGTCCAGAAAGTTCTCGGCACTCGAGTTAAACTATGTGGTTACCGATAAAGAATTATTAGCCACCAAATCCAACTTCAAGGCTTGCCGGCATTATCTTCTCGGTGCCAGGCATACCATTACGGTAATCACCGATCACCGGAACTTGCAGTATTTAAAAACAGCCAGGGCCCAATCGTCGCGTCAACTTCGATGGGCATTGTTCTTTGCCGAGTTTGATTTCGTGATCACTTATCGATCAGGTTGAAAAAATGGCAAGGCAGATGCCTCATCCTGAATAGGGATGGGAGAAGCATATGCGAACCCAGAACCGGTGCCTATAATTTCAGAACAAAGAATTCTTGGCATAACCACTCTACAGACACTAGAGGATATTCAAGTAAAGATCCAACAACTCTTCGATCCAACAGCGCTGCAGGACTGGGTGAAGAAAGGCTCGGACTACTCAGTTATCAATGACCTACCTTATTATCAAGGGCGACTATTTCTACCACACAAGGAACTACAAGAACTAGTCATCTCCAATTATCATGACACCCTGATGGAAGGACACCCAGGTATCGTAAAAACTGAAGCTAAAATTAAGAGACAATTCTGGTGGCCCATCTGGCGAAAAGACGTAAAGTCATTTATAATGTCTTGTGGCATTTGCGCCCAAAACAAAAGTCAGAAGAAAAAGCCAGCTGGCCTCTTACAACCTTTGGATATTCCACCTAGACCATGGCACACCATATCGTTAGACTTTGTCCATAGACAAACGAATGCAGTTGCTGCCGCTGCTGCTTACACCTGCAAGCTGATCACAGCATCCCGCCCTTTTCTTTCCACTCAGAACTGTACTATCCTTGCTAGGACCCTGGTCATGTCCAAACTGGACTATTGCAATGCACTGTACCAAGGTACTAACCAAAGCAACCTAGACAAACTCCAGGTCATACAAAGCAACGCCATCAGGGCATCCCTCAGTTATCCCTAGGTCAGTCCACATCTCGGAAACCAGGAAGAACCTTCATTGGTTGTCAGTCACCCAAAGGATCTCACTAAAATCGCTTGCCCTGACCTACAAATGCTTGAACAGCCTGGCCCCCATCTATCTTTCCTCGCACTTCACACAGTATACCCCATCTCGATCGCTAAGATCTTCCCTCAACCAGAGCCTACTGATCCCCAGATACAAGATCCAAACTGCCGGCGGGTCCAGCTTCCCAGTTCTGGCAGCCAAACTGTAGAATTCCGTCCCCCTTACTATCAGAAACCTTCCCTCCCTGAATCTTTTCAAACACAAAGCCAAACTTTGGTTAGTCACATCAGATGACCAAGCTGCATTCTGAAAACTTGATGACCTATGTATTTCTGTATAATTGCCAATGTGTTTGATTACTATGTCATTCTAAATGTTATCTGAAATGCCATAATATTATGTAACCACTGCTCCTAAGATATGCGCCCGGTAGCCTCCGGGCCTGGTTTGTGCTATATAAATAAATAAAATACAAATACAAATTTGTTACAGATCTACCTCCATGTAATGGATTTAACACCATTCTAGTTATTGTGGATCTTTTTTCCAAGATGGCCCACTAGATTCCTCTAAAGGGATTACCTTCTGCTTCAATTCTGGCCAAGGAGTTCCCCGAAAACACTGTTCGAATACACGGATTTCCTTCCGTATTGGTCTCTGACTGAGGTAGTCAATTCATTTCACATTTCTGGAAGAAATGTTGTCAACTGGCACAAATCGACGTGAGGTTATCAACCAGTCACCATCCCCAGACCGATGGTCAGACGGAGAGGACCAACCAGACCCTTGAACAGTACCTACGTTGCATGCTACACCAGACCGAAGGTAATTGGAAAGATATTTTATGGATTTCCGAGTATGCATACAATAACTCTGTACATTCAGGAACCGGACAAAGCCCCTTTTATACCATATATGGACATCACCCTCGAACCTCAGAACTAGATTCACCTCAGCATTTAGAAATGCCTGCAGTTAGTCATTTGCATTCTACTGTTACACAAGCCTTTAAAGAGGCAACAGAACATTTGAAACAAGCAAAAGACAAATATAAGAAAAATGCTGATCAACATAGAAGTGAAACTCCACAATACCAGATTGGGGATCAAGTTTGGCTGGCTACAAAACACATACCTCTGAAGGGAATTCAGACTTTTAACCCTAGATATTTGGGACCTTACACTATTAAGGCCATTATCAACCGGGTAGCCATCAAATTGGAATTACCCTCTAATATGCGCATTCATCCTGTCTTTCATGTTTCACTTTTAAAACCAGTTCAACCAGGAACAAGATTAACCAAACCACCCGACCCCATCTTGATAGATGGAGAACCTGAATTTGAGGTAAAAAATATGCTGGACTCCAAGATGGTTAAATCAAAACTTTTTTATTTAATCGATTGGAAGGGCTACGGACCACAAGAAAGGTCATGGGAACCTAGTGACCACGTCTATGCACCTCAGTTGGTGAAAAGATTCCATCGGAACTTCCGAGACAAACCAGGGCCCAGGGGAAGAACAACTTTAGGAGGGGCCTTGGGGGGGCTGCTGTTATGATGCCTACCCCCAGGCATCCGGACCAAGCCCATCAGCCCCGGGAGCAGGCATCTAGACATTTAGTAAAACCTCAGCAGTCCTGCCTAGGGGCTATCTGGGTTCAGTCCTGGCGCCTTAGGCACCAGGCTCATAGTAGAAATCAGTCCTGGTGCCTAAGGCGCCATGCTCATAGTCATTACTTACCACAGGCAGACCATGCTGCAAATGACTCCAATCCAACATGAAGCCTGAAAGGGACTATTTCTTATTCGGGTGTGGTTCTAGGGACTTCTTACCTGGGACTACTTTTGAGGCTATTTAAACCACACCCGACCAGCAACACACGCTTCACGTTATTCTGCATCCAGCAGCGTAACGCTCACCGTGCCTGCAGTGTGCATCCAGTCTTCTGCCACGCCCGCCTCGAATCCGGAGCTCCTAAAACAAAGAGGAAAGAAAGGGACAAGGTTAGAAAACAAACTTATTTCTATTCCACACCTGATTCTGGATCCATCTCATCTCCGGACCTGTAAAGAACATAATTTCTGCACGTGCCGCACCTCCAGCTGCAGCACCGCACCATACTCACCAGTCTTCACAGCATCCTTCGGGTCGGCGCTGCCTCCACCCATTCTTCGCCGAACTTCGGCACCTAGGAGAAAACCACAAGGTGAGCCGAGGGAATCAACAAATATAATTCTTACCACCATAGACTTACCTGATTTACCACCGGAGGCATCCTTTTGTGACTCTCCATATTTTCACGTGCCGCATCTGTAAAGAGAGACAAAACAACACGTTTTCCTTTTGCAACATTTACCGGACAGCGCCGGGTAATACAGACTCTTACCTGAGCGCCACCAGCTGCCACAAGAGCATCTTTTCACGAGCCAGCTGCAAGACAAGAAAGGAAGGGGGGAACAAGAGTGAACATCGGACATATTGAACTCTATGAACTTAATACTTACTGGTCCTCACCAGGAACCTCAGAGTCAACACTCTCCGGAACTCTCCTGAGCCTTCAAACCAGTGAAGTAACTGGAATCGACGCCCCCTGCTAATCCACGCAGGATGGAGAGCTCATCTTTCAAAAATATAAGGTGAGATTGCTGTGAGGGCATTTTGGAGGTGATTAGTTGGGGAGGACTGTGGGGGTGCCATCACTTGAATCCACAAGTGGCTAAATCCATCTCTCCACTTGCAGGAGAATATTTCTACGGGTTAAGCAGACAAGATTAGGAGGGCAGATCCAGTCAGTCATCGCTGCACTACGCATCACGTGGGTGGAGACTGCAGCTGTCCGGGTCCGACCGACGACCCTGTGGGAGCCAAGTGAGTGTAACACAAGACCCCTCTCTCCTGGTCTCACCACTCTCTCCGCTCAACACTCCTTGACCTCTGCTGTCCCTTGACCCGTCGGCCCGCACTGCCAGTCTCCCTCTCTGTCATTGGACCGATGAAGCATTTATCAGTCGCTGCATTTGCCTCTTCCTTCATCCCTTCTCTGCCCCCTGTCATCAGACTCTCTTTATGAATCTGTTCTAGCTAACCTCCATCTCTCTTTCTCTAACACACTGGACATACTTGCCCCCGTCATGAGGATCCACATGAAGCCTGCCTCCAAATGCAACTCTTGGTATGACTCTGACTTGGCCACTTTGAAATGCAAGTGCAAAACTGCAGAGCGGAAGTGGCAGGCAACTAACTCATCCTCTGACAAACTGGTCTGCCGACTACCACATAGGCAATACCATCTCTCTTTCTGTTCCAATAGTAGGGCTCATGTCCAAGACTGCATCTATGGAGCCACAAATAATATAGCAGAACTGCTAATACTACTGCAGTCTACTCCTTTCCTTCCCCTTCCCAGGACCTCTGTTCTGGGCAACCCACCTTTCCTCCAAATCTCTGAACATCCTGGCCCCTCTGCCATCTGCTGCCACCCACCTCTCCCTTCTCTTGCCTCCCTTGGCCCCCTTTGCCCCCTAAACGCTCCTCAGAGGAGCGTTTGCCCCCTAAACGCTCCTCTGTATCTCCCATTGCACCAGATGAGATCGCTACAGCCATCTGCTCTAAACAGGTGCTTGCCTGTTTCTCCAGAACCACCAAGTACAACATCGCCTCTCTTGCTCCAGCCTTGGCTGACCTCTGCAAACACTCATTTACCGCTGGATATTTCCCTCAACTGTTTAGGCACTCTCTTCTAAAAAAAGTTGTCTGCTGATCCTTCTTGCCTGGCTCACTATCGCCTTATCTCCATTTATAGAGACATTGATCTTTGGTTTTATGGCTCCAATTCCCTGTAGGTTAAACATTTCTCCATGTAGAGAGTGGGAGGTAGATCCTTTTCTTCGGCTGGCTACTCCCTCTGGAACAGCCTCCCTCCCACCTCAGACTTGAGCCTTATCTTCTTAAGGTCTGGAAAAGTCTCAATAGTTTCCTTTTCTTCTTTTCTTTCCCTCTCCCCCTCCCATGCTAACTCTCCATCTGGCGCTGAGACTGGGGCCATGTTCCCTTCAGAGTCTTACAGGAGTCAAACTACTCCCTACCAGTCCCCCAGTATTCTTTCTCAGCACTTACCCTCTGGCACCCTTTCCCAGACAAGACCAGCTTGGTCCTCCCTGTCCACTGCACTCACCCCCCCATCTTCCCCGGCACATGCCACCTTGGCCCGCCCAACACTTGCCTGCCCTCACCATTGGGGCTTCCCCACACCTGCACTTCTTCCTTTATGCCCTCCCCCTTACATCTACCACACTGTCATGCACTGGCATAGTAGGATTGTCACAAGACCAATATAACCGTTTTTTGGTTTTTCTACCTTTTTCATTCCGATGTCTCTCCCACTCCACTCCTATCTTCTCTTCAGAGGCCTGGAAACACCTGTGTATAGGAGCCATAAAATGATCAATAACATAAATAATAAAACATGGTTCCCATTCATAAAACTAAAACAAACACAGTTAAGAAATATAACTCCTTCACCTTTTGTGGGAAAGTGGGAAGAGGGAAGACAATACTCTCATGAAGGGTGTAAATTCGATTCAGTAGCAACCCAAATGGCAAAGTATAACAGTGCAACATAAAGAAATGTACAATCAAAGCTCTATACAAATTTTAACTTTAAGTAAACACACTTCACATGTAAAGAAGGTGCAGGATTTTGGGTAGTGTAGCAGAGGGAGAAGAGGCATATGTAACCACAATGATTGTAAAAAGTGTATGTAGTGGAGTGAAAAGGGGTAAATGGTGAGCCTGATCATCTTTAGGATCCTTAAGTGGTCCAAGGGTGCAGTTACCAGTCAATATTACCTTTCTCTGGACTTGGCGGTTCCACAATGGCAAACCAGGCATCTAGGTGCTGTATGTGATGTTCGAGGTAGCTTGAGTGCCATGGTCATGTTGTTGTAGATGGGGAGCGATGGTGAGCACGGATTGAGAAAAAGTTCAGTGTGGTTCTAAACAATGCTTTGAAGAAGTGTGGATCATGAGGGCTATCAAGGTCGGTTCAACAGTCGGTTCGACTGTGAATCTAGTGGTGACTAGATGCACTGTTCTAGACAATCGGTTCAATGGAGTCCTTCAGGAAATGCAGATCCTGGGGGCCACCAGGGTCAGTTCGATAGTAAGTTAGACGGTGGAAGATGCCGGCAAATGGATGTGCAGCTCAAGTCATGCAGTTGGATACTTTGTGATATATGATAGTTGATTCATATAGCGCCTATAATCAATGTATTTCAATGTGCTTCAAGGCAAGGTAGGGAACAAGGGAAAATACAATGACATTCTTACAGGCCATGAACAGTAAGAATGTGAAATTAACTATCGTACTCGGCCTAACAACATTTCAGATAGAGCAAGAGCTAAGACATCGATAAGGAAGGGAGGGGGAACAGTGGGAAGGAAATGGAAACAGACAGGCGACTGCCGTACTAGACCTGATGACATTTATGGTAGAGCTGGAGAAAAACAAAAGGTGAGGAAGAGGATGCAGAAAGGCAGAGGAGGAACAAAACAAGTGTCTATCGTACTAGGTTTGATGACATTTCAGATAGGGAGAGGAGGACGGAACCCAGAGTAAGCAGTCAAAAAGAGTGGACAAGCAAGAGAGGAGAGCGAATACAATTGCAGAAGTCAGTGTAACACATAATCTGCCTGATTCATGGAATTATTTGCGCCGAAAACGGGGATTTGTGTGTCATTCTGCCTGCAAATCCCTGCTTGACAAATGGGGATTTGCGGGCAGAATTGCGTACAAATCCCTGTTTTCGGCGCAAATAATTCCATGAATCAGGCAGAATGTTGCAAGTCAGGATACAGGATGAAGATAGGAACAGCAAGATTCAGGGCCACCATGACCACAAGATGCAAAGGAAGTCAAGCATGAGAGTTAAGAAAGTGTGACGCACCATGAATCAATGAAGTACATAAATGTCAAATCAAGCATTGGCCAAAAGACAGTGATGGTGAAATCAGAATGTATCAGGACAGACTCCTGCAGAAGTAGGCTGGAGTGGGGGACGGGGGCAGGGGGAGCAGGGTTGAAGAATCAAGCAAAACAGGCAACACCTGTGTGAGAGAAGGGAGGGAGGCAAAAGGGAACATCACAGGGTGACCAGAGGGATTGGGGATGGCCTGTGGGGACAGAGAGAGTAAAACATGTTGGTGCATGCTTACCAGCTGTCTGAGAAGAGGGTCTGGCAATGGGTCCTCCTGGTCTGAACCGGTCCGAACAGGAATTGCCCTTTTTTTCGTCTGCCCTTTGCTTCGGATGCTGGGCGAGAGACGCTCTTGATATAAGAGGTGAGAGCAGAAAGGAAGAGGCAGGAGTTAGAAGGTGGATGTTGCTTAGGTCAGGTGACCTAGATCCACTTGCACATGCTTCCCATCTGCAAAGGAAAAGAGGCTGGAGGGCTCCTTAAGTAGAGAAAAATAGCGGCAACCAGGAAGGCACCAGGTGGGCGTGGCTTACTAAGTGGGTATAAAGAGCGGCAAACTGGAAGGTGCACGGTGGCTGGGGCTAAGGCCAGGTGACCTAGATCTACTTGCACCTGCTCCCCATCTGCAAAGGAAAAGAGGCTGGAGGGCTCCTTAAGTAGGGAAATAGAGTGGCAACCAGGAAGGCACCAGGCGGGCAGGGATTAGGCCAGGTGACCTAGATCCACTTGCACCTGCTGCCCATCTGCAAAGGAAAAGAGACTGGAGGGCTCCTTAAATAGGGAAAAAGAGCAGCAACCAGGAAGGCACCAGGTGGTTGGGGCTTGCTAAGTGGGGAAAAATAGTGTCAACCTGGAAGGCTCTAGGTGGGCAGGGCTTAGTCCAGGTGACCTAGATCCACTTGCACTTGCTGCCCATATGCAAAGAAAAAAGGATGGAGGGCTGCTTAGAAAAGAGAGGCAACCAGGATGGCACCAGGTAGGCGGGGCTTGCTAAGTGGGGAAAACGAGCAGTAATCTGGAAGGCACCAGATGGGCGGGGCTTAGGCCGGGTGACCTACAACCACTTACATCTGCTCCCCATCAGCAAAGGAAAAGAGGCTGGAGGGCAATTTAAGCAGGGAAAAAGAGCGGCAACCAGGAAGGCAGCAGGTGGGCAGGGATTGCTAAGTGGGGAAAAGAGCGGCAACTTGGAAGGTGCCAGGTGGGTAGGGCTTAGGCCAGGTGACCTAGATCTATTTGCACCTGCGGCCCACCTGTAAAGGAAAAGAGGCTGGAGTGCTCCTTAAGCAGGGAAAAAGAACAGCAACCAGGAAGGAACCAGGTGGGCGGGGCTTGCTAAGTGGGGAAAAAGAGCAGCAACCTGGAAGGCACCAGGTGGGCGGGGCTTACTAAGTGGGGAAAAAGAGCGGCAGCCTGAAAGGCACCAGATGGGTAGGGCTTAGGCCATGTGACCTACATCCACTTGAAGCTGCTCCACATCTGCAAAGGAAAGTGGCTGGAGGGCTCCTTAAGTATGGAAAAAGAGCGGCAACCAGGAAGGCACCAGGTGGGTGGGGCTTGCTAAGTGGGGAAAAAGAGCGGCAACATGGAAGGCACCAGGTGGACGGGGCTTAGGCCAGATGACGTAGATCCACTTGCACTTACTCCCCATCTGCAAAGCAAAAGTGGCTGGAGGGCTCCTTAAGTAGGGAAAAAGAGTGGCAACCCAGAAGGCACAAGCTAGACGGACCTTGCTAAGTGGGAAAAAAGAGCAGCAACCTGGAAGGTGTCAGGTGGGCAATGCTTAGGCCAGGTGACCTAGATCCACTTGCACCTGCTCCCTATCTGCAAAGGAAAAGAGGCTGAAGGGCTCCTTTATTAGGGAATAAGAGCGGCAACCAGGAAGGCAACATGTGGGCAAGGCTTGCTAAGTGGGGAAAAAGAGCGGCAACCTGGAAGGTGCGAGGTGGGTGGGGCTTAGGCCAGGTGACCTAGATCCACTTACACCTGCTCCCCATCTGCAAGTAAAAAAAGGCTGGATGGCTCCTTCAGTAGGGAAATAGAGAGGCAACCAGGAAGGCACCAGGTGGGCGGCGCTTGCTAAGAGTGGGAAAAGAGCGTCAACCTGGAAGGCACCAGGTGGCCAGGTCTTAACCAGGTGAACTAGTTCCACTTGCACCTGCGCCCCATCTGCAAAGGAAAACAGGCTGGAGGGCTGCTTAAGTAGGGAAAAAGAGCAGCAACCAGGAAGGCACCGGGTGGGCGGTGCTTGCTAAGTGGGGAAAAAGAGCGGCAACCTGGAAAACACCAGGCGGCCAGGGATTAGGCCAGGTGACCTAGATCCACTCACACCTGCTGCTCATCTGCAAAGGAAAAGAGACTGGAGAACCCCTTATATAGGGAAAAAGAGCAGCAACCAGGAAGGCACCAGGTGGATGGGGCTTGCTAAGTGGGGAAAAGGAGTGTCAACCTATAAGGCTCTAGGTGGGCAGGGCTTAGTCCAGGTGACCTAGATCCACTTGCACTTGCTGCCCATATGCAAAGAAAAAAGGATGGAGGGCTGCTTAGGTAGGGAAAAAGAGAGGCAACCAGGACGGCACCAGGTAGGCGGGGCTTGCTAAGTGGGGAAAACGAGCAGCAATCTGTAATGCACCAGGTGGGCGGGGCTTAGGCCAGGTGACCTACATCCACTTGAAGCTGCTCCACATCTGCAAAGGAAAGTGGCTGGAGGACTCCTTAAGTATGGAAAAAGAGCGGAAACCAGGAAGGCACCAGGTGGGTGGGGCTTGCTAAGTGGGGAAAAAGAGCAGCAACATGGAAGGCACCAGGTGGACGGGTTTAGGCCAGATGACCTAGATCCACTTGCACTTACTCCCCATCTGCAAAGGAAAAGTGGCTGGAGGTGACCTAGATTCACTTACACCTGCTCCCCATCTGCAAAGGAAAAAAAGGCTGGATGGCTCCTTAAGTAGGGAAATACAGAGGCAACCAGGAAGGCACCAGGTGGGCGGCGCTTGCTAAGAGTGGGAAAAGAGCGGCAACTTGGAAAGCACCAGGTGGCCAGGTCTTAGACCAGGTGAACTAGTTCCACTTGGACCTGCTCCCCATCTGCAAAGGAAAACAGGCTGGAGGGCTGCTTAAGTAGGGAAAAAGGAAGCAACCAGGAAGGCACCAGTTGGGTAGGGCTTGCTAAGTGGGGGAAAATAGCGGCAACGTGGAAGTTGCCAGGTGGGCGGTGCTTAGGCCAGGTGACCTAGATCCACTTGCACCTGCTCCCCATCTGCAAAGGAAAAGAAGCTGGAGGGCTACTTAAGTGGAAGAAAAGAGCAGCAACCAGGAAGCAACCGGGTTGGTGGGGATTACTAAGTGGGGAAAAAGAGCGGCAACCTGGAAGTTGCCAGGTGGGCGGTGCTTAGGCCAGGTGACTTAGATCACCTTGCACCTGCTACTCATCTGCAAACGAAAAGAGGCTGGAGGGCTCCCTAAGTAGGGAAAAAGAGCAGCAACCAGGAAGGCACCAGGTGGGTGGGGCTTGCTAAGTGGGAAAAAAGAGCAGCAACCTGGAAGGCACCAGGTGGGTGGGGCTTGCCAACATTCACAGTCCTATCCAGAAATGGCATAGTATAAGGTTCTCAAATTCGAAGTGTGGCGCATGCCAGTATCCACAAAACCATCCAGATACGGCACAGGCTGATGTTTTCAAATTTTAAGTGTGACACATGCCAGCATTCACAGTCTTATCCAGAAATGGTGTGGGCTAATTATGGTTATGGTGCATAAAGTATAATGAGTATGGGGCCGGTATACCTGTCTGATGCCTTTATTGCTAAATCCAACATAAGAATGCACACATCAAATGATACACAACAGCTTAAGGAGTTGAGATGATCGCTCTCCCGACAGAAATGAAAAAAATTAACTTGATTGATAACTTTAAGAACACATTGAAAACACATCTATTAAGATAATCAGTGTAATTGCTTGTAAACATACCTATTAGATAATTTAGTGGCCACTTTTTCTGGAAATCTCCTCCTCCCCTTCCTATTAGATAAGTTTATGTGTTCTCTGTCTCTGTTCATCGAATGTGTTTGTTGCACCCATAAGCTTCTGGGTCCTGATGTGCAGCACTGACAAAGAAACAAGCTTGATCTCTCCCAGCATTGACAAAAATCTCAGGCTGTAAGACCTTCTTCATATTTTGTTGAGGTCTGTCTGGAGCTTAAAAGGTTTGTGCAGTGTGGTTTGTGTCCAGGGGGCACCACACGGTGTTCCAGATGACCACGAGGATGCAATGTGGACCCAGGAGGATTCCAGGAGGGAACGTGACGGTTGGAGCTGGATGGATTCTTGTTTTTCTGGCTTTAACATTGAGAGGCATGCAATTGTCTTCCAAGAGACTGTGAAAACGCTGGGTGTGCTCTTTGAATCCTCCCTGGTAGCTGATTCTCAGGTGGACAGCATAGAAAATAAAACACCTGAGTACCACCTGAGGTCGTTGAGGCTAGTGAAGCCATACATGTGAAACCCTTGTTAGAGTGGGTATTATGCCCAGATTAGAAAAGTGTAACACTCTCCTCAGTGGGGCCCGTAAAAATGCCTTACACAAACTATGCATTTTACAAAATGAAATTGTACACATTGTTAAAAATGTTTCTAAAAGAGTTAACATTTCGGAACATAGAAGAGTTTTCCATTGGCTTCCTATATCATCCATTCATGCTACATACATGTTTCTTTGTCTCAGTTCCTTCATATCTTAAGTTGAATCTTTCTCAAAAATAGAAGATCAGATCGACTGGGTCCTCTAATAATTTCAGATCGATCTGCCCTAAATCTAAAAGATCAAGAGGCAGCGGTTGGTTTTTTCCAGTGCATGCCTCTGTGGTATGGAACGCACTCCCTGCTGAAATCTGTGTGTTGAGGAACTTTCTTATGTTCCACAAAAGACTGAAGAGTCTTCTGTTTACTAGAATCTCTTTGTTTATTCCTGCTCTCCACTATTTAGGGTCTGTTCATTTCCCGGTATTCTCTTGTCTTGCCATTTTGTCGGCTTGTGTCTTTGTTTGCGCTGTGATGCCTGCATGCTTAGGATTCGTTATGAATCCAAATAGAAATAGAAATGTAACTTGCACAATAAATAAGTGAAACTTACCTCTTCCCAGCTCACTCTCACCCATACAATACAAGTTTGGTGAAGAGCGCTAGAGGGAACCCGACAAGCCCCACAGCTGCTCCCCTCTCATGCTCTCCTACTCATCAAAGACACCCTTTCCATATTCCACACTCTGCCATCGTCCAACCTAACAACATGCTCGAAAACCTCTCTAACTCTGTTTGGCTTGGACCACCTACAACATCCATCCCTGAGAGCAGGGGTTATTTAACCCTTGCCATATCCCCCACAGTTGGAAGAACAGTGTTCCTCCCCACACCAATACCATCATGTGCCTACTTATTCTTCAATTGGCGTTTCCTGATATTTCCCACCAGACTCCCCAATGTGTTCTCCGATACAGGTGCTCTACCCATCCAGGCAGGTACTAGATTGGTGCAAGCATTCCTGCGCCTGCTAAATTTAAACAGGGACATACCAGTGATACAATGAGGATTGAATCATTGAGCCACAACATATTTTATGTCTCTCTTCCAATCTTTACCATTGGCCCAAGATTGCTTCTTTCAACACCTTGTTAAAACATTCTACCACTCCGTTTTAATTTGGAGGTTATATATGGCACTCTTGCAGTGCTCAATGGAATGTTTCTGACAATATTTCGCCATCTCCTTTGACCAGAACTGCAACCCGTTGCCAGTCACTATGATCCTACAATATACCTTACAGCCACATGTCTCTTCCTAAATTTCGATCGCACTTTTCGTGGTCAGATTAGGTCTGATCAAAACTTTCACCTATATGGTAAGCAGATCTATCACCACCAGACAAAAAGACTGTAATCCATCACTCCAAACAAGCCCCAGCACATCCATCTTCAACTTGTCCCAAGCCACTCCGGGACATCAGTGATCACCATGGAACATCTGGAACCCACACACACTTTGTCACTATTATTGCAAAGGATACAGCTCTCACGATCCTCTCAGTTTCTAGATCACACGCTGGCCACCAGTAGTCATTTCTTATTCTGGGTTTTGTTTTTACAATAACTTGGTAACCTTCTTGTGCCAGTTCTATGAGGCACTCACACACTCCTTCTGGTAGGATGAGCATACCGCCATGCATCAACATTTCTCCTTCGACACACAAATCATCTCTCACATTCCAGAAAGACGACAGCACTAGCTCCGTGAACACACTGCCGCTAAGCATAACTTTCTCCAACAGTTGTTTGTTTGTATAAATTAGTATCACGTCTCATGGCTTACTCCCATTCCTCTCCTGGAATGGGTAAGGATGACACTTCCCAAACTACTTTTTGATCTTCACCACCCAGCTCTTCCACTGTTGTCATTCGCGACAAACAATCCGCTGCATAATTCTTCACACCTGCTTTGTACTTGACTATGAAATTATACTCTTGGATTGGAGATACCTATCTCGTGATGCGAGCTGAGACTGTATCCAATCACTTAGAACGTATTATTTCCACCAGGGGTTTATGGTCTGTGTAAATCAAAGTGTGTACCCCAGATGAAGCTTCTACATGTTTCTGCAGCCCATTTAATCAGTGCCTTCTTCCCGATCGAAGCATAGCTTTTTTCAGCTCCCTTCAATAACCTGGATGCAAAAGCAATGCAGCATTCTTTTCCTCCTTCGTCCTGAGTCATCACCACTCCCCAACCTACATTACTGGCATCTATCATGATGAATGTCTTCCTGTTTCCTCTTTAGTTCTGTAATGCAGGTGCTCCTGCCACAGTCCCCTTGATGAATTAGAATTCTTCTTCACAGGCTTCAATCCACACAAATTCTCCTTTCATCCTAGTTGATGCACACATGGTCACAGTATGTTTTGTAAAGTATGCACAAACTTAGAATAATACTCACCCATCCCTAGGAATGTCCATACTTGTTCATGGCACAAAGGACTTAGCATACCCTCAATTGCTTCAGCTAGATGTCTCTTGGGACATATTACGTCTGCAGAAATGACATGCCCCAAATACTCAATCTCCTGTCTATTTCTTTTTTGTTATTAACATAGTGTGTTATAGTTACAAGAAATGAACTTTTCACACTTAAAAATTCAAATTCAAATTCAAATACATCATTTAAAACTGTGTATCAGGACGTCTTATGAACCAAAAGTATAAAATAGCTCAAACTTATACAGCAAAGATATTTAACATGACCACATAAAATACAGACATTAAAAACTTACCCAATTCTTACATTAAGATATTTACACCAAAAATCCAACAAATTTCTGTCATTAATAGATAATAATACACTTTTTCTATACCACTTACTGACAAACAAAGAAAATACTTTTACCGCACTAGATGTTCGTTTTGTGGCAGTATCAGAGTCGTTCATTTTTCGGAGAAGTTCATCTTCAATTTTAACTAATAATCTAACAAGGGCACACATAAAGGCCATGTGAGGGTTACTCATGAATTTTCGCCACAGCATTTCCCGATAAGAAACCTAATTTCCAACATTTTTTTCTCCCAAATACCTAATTCTGTCTTCTTCAAAATAACTGCAATAAATAACCAAGTGTTCTATGGTTTCTTTTTGTGGATCTAATTCACAAAATCGGCAAATATCAGTTTCAAAATGCAACCATTGACCTATGCGTTCTTTAGAGTGTAATTGGTTTAGTCGAAAACACATATACATATCTCGTACTTTACAGTCTGGAAAACACTCTATATACATTAGTCTCGGGAATATTTTATGTGAATTGGCAGCAAATTCTTTATACAACCGATATGTTCCAACCATCTGATTTAACCCAGTCCATTTGGTACTGCATTTTTTTACAATATCCCACTCTTACCATTAGATCTTCTTTTGTGATATTAATCCGCAGTAAAGCTGATTCCATCTTTAGTTTAAACCTTACCATGGATAGTGGATTATTTAATAAGAACATTTTCGCAAACTCAACATACATTGAATTTCTAGGCGGATTTTGAATTTTAGCGTATGCAGTTATTTGGCGCCACAGAAAACGAGAGGCTAGACTTGATAAACCCAATTCAACACGTATACATGCATTAGGAATTGAGTTTGCCAAGCCCAATACCTGCTTCCACATACGGCCTTGGACAGAGTTCAATAAGTCATCAACATTGTGCAAACACAGATCCAAGTTATACAAGATTATAGGTTCAATCTTCAACTGATAGAACTGAATAGCGGGATTTAAAGAAAATTTACAATACTTTCTATATATTATTTTTCGAAGTGAGATCAAAGGCATAACTTTCTTTGTTATCACTTGAAACCAATTTTTTTGGGAAAAATCATTAGAGATATCAATACCTAAATATTTTATCATAGTAACTCTCTCCAATTTCAGATTGTTAAGCGTCCAGACATATCGTGGAATCTTTTTTGAGCCTGACAAAATAAGTATCTTAGACTTATCCACATTTGCACATAGATTGTGTTCACTTGCAAATGCAGAGAACGCACCAAGTTTATTTTGAAGCCCACTGGGAGTTTTATCAAAAATTATGATATCATCAGCATATGCTAACCAGTGAATCCTGAGGTGCCCCAGATGCACCGGGTAGCACAGAACTGTTTTCCAAATGTCCTCAATATCCACCAAAAACAAGTTGAAAAGAGTGGCAGCCAGGCTACAGCCCTGCTTCACCCCGATGTGAGTGGGAATGCTGTTCGTGACATCACCCTGTCTGTTTATTCTTATCCTGAAGAATGTATCAGAGTGCCATAGGGCAAGTGGTTGAACAATATTCTTAGGAAATCCAAACTTTCTTAATTTGCACCACAGTTTGTCACGTACAACACAATCAAAAGCAGAGCGCATATCAAGGGATGCCATATAGATGTTACCTGTTTTTTTTTTTACACAAATGTAACATATGAGATAGGATCGTCGCATTAATCGTCGTTCCCATATGTTTCCGAAAGCCGGTTTGACTTTGGGACAGAATGTCATGTATTTCCATAAATTGTTCTATATGATATAGGAGAATAATGGTAAAGACTTTGTATGAACAGTCCTTTAGGGCAATAGGCCTATAATTATTTGGATCTGCAGAATTGCCTTTCTTATAGATGGGCACAATCATAGCTATGTGCCACGAATGAGGAATAGACCCTGTCAAAAAAATGTTCTTAAACTTTAAATACAATATTTTTGCCCAGAATATCGGATCAGTTTTAAAGACACAAGCTGGTATACCATCGGGCCCAGAAGCCATAGAAAAATTCAGCTTCCCAATGGCCCAGATGATATCTTCAACTGACCACTCAAAACAGGGCAGAGAGTTTAATCTTTTCACTGTGAAAGATTTCACTGCATACGATGCTGGCAATTTAAAGTTGTCACCAACAAAAGTTTCCCATCTATCTGCAGATACTACTTTTGGTAAAGCGATTTCAGTTATACTCTGTTTTGACTTATTAAACATCTGCCAAATAGATTTGGTATTATGTCTACACAGGTATCTGATGATCTCCTGATTATCCTTTAAATTGCGTGATTGACGATAACTTCTACACTTTTTAGTAAAGGAACGTAAGATTTGCTTTTTGCTGTTCAAGTATTTATCTAAGTCAAGATTTAAGGTTTTAAGATGTCTTATATCACAGTGTTTTTGTTTTTTTAACACTGCTATATGGGGATCATATTGGTGGGGATGACATTTCTGCTTCATCAATTTGCTTCATCAATGCTTCAGTCGATTTAGTGACTCACGTATAATAGTATTATTACCAGATTCGATATCAAAAAGATCTTGTGCTCTATATTCAATCTCAGGGTTATAACTGGTTAAGCTGTTTAGATTTTTAACTGATGTTAGACACAAATGTCTATTCCAACGAATAGTACCCGACAGACGCTCTATTTCTATTGGGATCAATTCGGGGGAATTTAACAAACCCATCCATGGAAGATCTATTTTAATTGAGATAATACAGTGATCACTCAGACCCACATCAATAGAGTGGGTTGAGGAACTTAAATTTAACAGATTTTCAGATAGCACAAAGAAATCAATTGTAGATACAGACTTCCCCCTATACCACGTATATTGTAGCGTATCTGGATGTAATCTTACAAATCTCATATTCCATGGACGGAAAAAGTACTTCCATCTTGTGCCAATTTTAACAGATTATTTTTGATTGAGAGAGATGACCCGTGCTTGCATATCATACATCTGACATAGGCAACTTGCATCAAAGTCCCCACCAATAATTATGCCTTCATACTTATTATTCACAGCAGCATCTTCAAATATTGCCTCAAAATTATTAATAAATTCTTCAATTTCCTGTGTTTGGGGGTTAAAATACATATTTATAAACAAAAACATTTCCTTCTTCCCCGCAATTAGTGCGATGTCAACAGCCAAAATATTAGTTGATGAATAGGATTCATTATAATGTATTTTGATCCTATTATTGATCAGAATTGCGAGGCAACCAGCAGGGCGGCCCATCCCACGACTACTCGCAGGACTAGAAACCACACAATATCCATCAACTAACATATGTTTAGAAAGCATCGTCTCCTGTAACATAATATTTGAAGGTTCAGTAAATATGTCATTTGACGTTAATGCTGAAACAAAATTGCGATAACGGCATACATTCCAGGAAAATACCTGGATAGAATTTCAGCTACCGTGACAGATTTACCGAATTATTGTGAGTTACGGCATTTACCAAATTACCTATCCAGGACCAATCCTTTATGTTAGATGCAATAGTTGCTAGTTGGACAATAGCATCAGACATCCCGCTGGGGGAGATACTCTCCCCATTGGTGGTACTAAAGGTAATCTCATGTTGAGGAGCCACATAGTTTAGGTACTGAAGAGCCTTTTTCTCATTATGTAATAGGTTTAAATGAGCCCCCAAATGAGCAAAACCATCTTTAAAGTCCCATATCTGTTTTAGAATGATAGAGGAAGGTACTTTAGATAACATTCTTCCGTTATTTTCATTTGCCAACTTAACCCATTCTACATCATTTGAATTCAGAAGTCTAAGCATCAGGATTTTATAAAAGGTTCTAAAGATGAATTCTCTATTCAACCTCGTCTTTCCATATATTTTAGGGTCACTACACCATCCCACTACAGTATCAGGGTTCTGTATTGCTAATTCCTCTTCCTCAAGTGAATAAAGCACGCCTTCGGATTCTCCCTCATGTACTAGATCATGCATATTTCTTTCTCTAATTAAAGGCGGATCAGATGTGTGAGGAAAATCATTTGAGTTATTATGCTCGTTCTCCTTTGAGGAGTGTGATTTTGCCAATCCAGTCGCTTGGGTTGACCAGCAAACTACTTGGAGGGCAATGTATCTGATCTTTAACTCCCTGTTTCTTTGTGGCAGGATTGGATCCATGCATTCGATTCAAAGATTTAGTTGAAATCTTCCTAATAGGATAGAAGGAAGAGAGTTGTGTTTGCTTATTCCCTACAATTAGTTCATCACCTGTGTGAACAAAAGGTAGATCGTTCTTCCATGAAACCTTCATTCTCAGTTTGTCTATCTTGATGTTGATTATGAGTTTCTATTTTTTCAATTACTGCTAGTTTTTTTTCTTATTGTATTGTTTAGGACATTCTGTAATTTCCATAACATGAGGGAGCTGTAGAGCAAGTTTGCTTTCAGCATTTAACTGCTCTAAATCAACAACAGCATCATCCACGGTCTGACCATCAATCAGTTCATCGTTGCAAATAGTATCTTTTAATTTTTTTTGTTTTTTTAAACTTTTTTCATTTGGCAGACCCGAAAGAATTTTTTTTGTCTTTTGGGTGCATTTTATGCCCCTTATATGTAGACGCCTCTGTTTAGGGGACATGAAAGGTAGTTTCTTTGAACTTGGATCTTCTATATCAGATCCACTTTCCACACTAACATTCTGTAAAACTTCTTCCTCCTTCTGCGTACATTCAAGCATCTGGACAAGTGGGGTAGGACTATCCAACAAATTTACAATATGTGACTCATTATTTTGAGGTATTATCTGGTCTATATGACTGGACAGGCATGCTATATGATTAGTGATTTTATAGAGCATTTCTTAATTCCAATCGGCTGTACATCTACCTGGTTTTGATTTTGGCTATTGATGCCAGTTTCGCTAGTTGGCATAACGTCTTTCCTGCCCAATACCGCTTGCGAAAATGATCGCGTCAAGCACATGACTGTAGGACCACCAATTTCTGTTTGTGAATCCTTTGTCAAAGTTTCCAGGCAGGTTGTTTGAGATGCACAGTCTCGCACTAATACTTCAGATGGTGTATTAGTCGAGGGCGTTTTATTTGATGAGCCATATAACAGTCCTTCAATTTTGCATATACTTGCACGTATTTCCATATTTGATCGTTTCAGCGCCCTTATTTCTAAATGAGTCAGCTCGTGTCCTTTATCTAATAGATTGAGGATTCTACTCATGACAGGAAATTGAGACTCCATACTTCCTGAAGAATGTATACCAGGAGATGTTCCCATGAGAGTGTTAAGCGCAGGTTCATAAGTTAACCCAGGTGGAGAAGTTAAATCAACGGGGCTAGAGCACCTCCTATTTACTAGATTGTTTCTAACTGGAGTTTTATGCTCATCCACACCATGTGAATCCATTTGGAACATAGCCATCCGAAATGCTTTTAGCTGCGCAACTGTTGAAGGACTCATGTTCGCAGTGTCAGTTACATCAATTACATCCGATTTCGACTCAATGGGCATCTCGATTGCGTGAACTTTGCTCTCACTGGGAATATGTAAATGTACATTTCTAATGCCCCAGTTCTACATGTAACAGGTGTAGATGGACCAAGTGAGAGACGGGTGCGTTTAGATAATTCAGTCATAACTGTAGCCCCCATCATAGATATATCTGAGATGGGGTTACAAGAAGGATTAGTATTGGACCCTGCTGGTAAACCAGTATTACAATATGGATAGTTCTCCATCATACATTTCTTTAATTTTGTAACATTTTTTTTTATTAGGGGTATTCCTTTCTTCATTAGTGCAAATGCCATCACTATCAACTAATTTTTCAACAGTTAATATATCACAATTTACTAGAGGCACACTAGAGAAAGCTTCATTGACTTTCTGATTATGTTTTGCATGAATTCGAGTGGAATCCACATCTTCTTTAGTATGAAGTGTTGGATCTTCTACAAATTTAAATGCCCCTTCCTTAATCACGGAAGTAGTACGTTTATTTTGTTTTCCACTGCACGTATTACTTGCCATGATGTAAGAATTCAAAGTACGCTAAATGGCAGAAACGCTATATATTAGAAAGTTTCAGCCTCCCCTATTAACACGTTTACACAGTATGCACACTCTCCTTGTCAGGTGCAACAGCAGACAGTGATATTTCACTCCTCAACAAATCAAATATGCAGTGTCCCACGCAACTCGAAACAGGCACAAATGACTTGTTTATACCCTGCTTGCACAGCGCACCCGAAACGCTCTCCTTATCAATTTAAATAAGCAGTGTACCGAGCAACTGGAAACAGGCACAATTGACTTGCTTATACACAGTTTGCACTGCGCACCTAAGACACTCACCTCATTAGGTGCTACGGCAAACAGTGATATTTCTCTCCTAAAAAATTCAACAGCAGCCGAATCCAACACAAGGTCGGAGCTGTCTGTCTTACCCTTCGAATGCTACGTAATCTTACGCGCAAGAATTAATATACTCTACCTCCACAAAGATTTAAAAAAACGGAAACCTCACCGGCTGCACTGCTCTGCTGATGTGCTGTGAGCAGCGGACAGCAGACAGCCACTTCCGGACCACTTCATCTCCTCTCCCAAATTCCCTAAAAAGGTCAGGTGGAATGGGGAGTGCAATCGAGCCTTTGAAGGTCTAAAGAAAGCCCTTTGTCAAGCTCCAGTCGTAAGAGCTCCTGACTATCAGTAACCCTTCATTGTACAAACTGATGCTTATAATGTAGGTATAGGTGCAGTCCTTAGTCAACTGGATGCGAAAGGTAGGGAGCCTCCCATTTGTTTCATCAGCAGGACATTAAAGGATCCTGAGACAAGGTGGGCAACAATAGAACGTGAATGTTTTGCTATTGTGTGGTTACTAAAGAGGTTTAGGCCATACATGTATGGTTCTACCTTCACTATTCAGACTGACCACCAACCCTTGAGATGGCTGATGCAAATGAAAGGGGAAAACCCAAAGTTACTCAGATGGTCAAGCTGCCTGAAAGGGTTTGATCTTTCCATTGAGCACAGAGCAGGAAGTCACAACCAAAATGCTGATGGTCTCTCTAGGATGTTCATAACCGACTAGAGGTATGAGATCCATTCAGGATTGGATTAAATCCTCCTGTCCCTTAGTCTGCAGGGGTGGAGGGGGGCGAGTGTTAGGGAGAATTATCATTCTATGGCTAATTTCCCTTACCTAGTGAGTCCCTCAGCAGCTTTGCTGGATTTCTGGAGTTTATTTTTTTCACTTGGTTAGAGTGTGAGCTTTTCCCCCACTCTCACCTGTGTTTTGCCATGTGTATTTCATCTGTTTTTGTGATTGTGGACTCTGGAGTACACCACTTCAGTAGCCACACACTTTTGTGTGTTACACAGCACCTTCAGTGCAGTGACACAGGGTTGTCGTTTCGAATTCCCAATGACTCCATTTCGGGGCAGACTACTGTCCCCCAGAAAAGGGTAAAGTTGCCATTAACTTTACATAGTCATTTAACCACAGATCCAGTACACCCCATCCTATATGGAGTATTGGAAAGGGTTAATTCTTAACCCTTTTTATCGGTACCTCCTGGAGCATTGTTTCGCTCCCTTAACATTAATACTTGGCTGGTGGCAGTGGTATCGACCCTAATTTTCCTACTGCAATTATATTACATAACGTGGTATTGTTTTAGGCTATTTTAGTAGCCTCGAACTTTAAACCCGCTAACCCAAATACTTTTTATTTCGGCTCTGGTTGGGTTTAATCACCATTTCTTTTTGTTAACATCCTTCTTGGGTCTTTCTTTGCGTGGGAAACCAAGTTTGCCTCTTTTGTTCGCCGACCTTTGGCGGGCTTCTGACCAAAAGCGCTCCTTTGGCGTTAGGATGTCTAGGTGGGCTGAAGGTGAGGGAGGGGTGCAGTCACCCCCTGCACAGGTTCTCCTTGGAGGCCCAGGTCACACTTAGCATTGATTGTCTGAGGTGTTTGTCCAGGCTGGACAACACCCACTGGTGAGTGATTGACAGCCAGGCTGTGTGAATGGGGATTTTGGCATAAAAGGCAGGACTCTTGAGCTAGAAGGCAGAGTCACCTCTGGAACTACAAGGAACAAAAGAGAGAAGCGGAGAGGAAGATGGCTGCTGCAACCCCGAGCCCCGGTGAAGCCCTGCTGCAGTCCTGAGCTATCTACCCCTTTAACGACTAAGAGAATATCCAATCCGGATTCTTCTTCCCTTGAGCCTGGTGGGATCAACCAGCGAATCTGTTCTTCAGTCAGAGAATCCTCTCCTGGGTCGAAATCACTGCTGTACTGAAGTGGTCCAGATAGCCATCAGAAGAGCCCTCTCATGATTTAAAGGAGCGCCCCTTTCTTTCATCATTGTCTTTCTCACGGCTGCTGGCCTCATCCCTAGGTAGTGCAGATCGCTCCAGATGTCCTCCTTCTTGTCCCCACGACTGAAGCCGCAGGAACCGTGAGTCTGCAGGAACTACCAGGAACAACTGCCGTGGTACCAGCTTTTCTCCAACGGAATAAGGTACTGTGCATACTTGGTCTTTCTCTCCGTCTGTCCAGCCGGAATCGGGGTGAGCCCTTTTCCTCCAGGAAGATTTGTCCTTCCTTCTTATAACTTTTCCTTCCATTTGACAATCTTTACGAACACTTGGCATCTCGGATCTCTAACTGGTCACTGTGTGATCCTCGGCAACTGAGCATCTGCTCCATTGACACTGGCGCAGGCCTCTTGACTATAATCTGTATCTTTGAACTGGTCCTCGAGTCTCCTTGCCTGAAAAAGTATTGCCTTTGATTTTATTTCACTTTTCCCTCGTTTTAAATTCTTAAGTACAAAGTGTGTTTTAACTTAGTGAGCATTTTTATCCGCGGATACGCGTTAGTATCGCAACACCGGTCTGTCAACTCCTAATAATTTACTGCCACAAGTGGAATTGGTTGTGTGTGGTGTATTTTACGTGTGATTTCGATCTATAGAAGTGAAGTGTTTTATAACAGATGGTTTAAAAATAAATGTACTTATATTTTTTACCTGAAACCTTGAGTCAGTGTTTGCTTGAGTCACAGTAATTGTGGTCCTTTGTGTAATCTTTGCTACTGCACATATACTCTTGAGATAGGCCTGGCTGCTCTGCTACTGCTACCACTTTAACATAGTAATACAGGCTTGTACCAAAGTTGAACTTGTATTACCACTTGTGGTCTTAATTGTGAGTGGTGGTCCCTAAGGGCACTGCACAGGATTCAGCCTAACTATCGCTCACTAAGAAAAGATTTAATCCAACTACTGACTACTCTGGAGAAGTTGAATTTGGTTGTGAGGTGTTGGCAGAGTATGTCATGGTCGACAAGATCAAAAGGAGCAGAGAGGTCGAGAAGGAGGAGGATGGCTAGACCAAGGTTGAACTCTCCAAGAAGTAGCAATTTGGTTTTCAGTTTGATATGAGGAGTGAGGAGGAGGGGGATGTAAGTGTCCGGGGGGTTGGCGTGGTTGGCTAGTGATAGAGATGGAGGAGGTTAATGGTGGTTTGGGGATTCGGTTCTGATTTAGTGAGCAGGAGTTTGCAGCCCGGAAGATTCTAAGGGGCATGATCTGATAGGAATGGAGGATTTGATAATAATAGCAACTTCAAAACAGATTGAGTTGTTCTATTAAGAGATAGCGAGGGGCCGGCAGCGTCATGCAGCCACATTTCAGTGAAGGTAAGTATGTCAAAGTCATATTCCAATAGTAAGTCGAATAGATCTTTTGCATGTGCACAGAGGGATTGCGCTTTAATGCAGGCATGGGAGAGGGTGTTAGATTGTGGAGGAGGGGTTTGAGGCTCTGCAAGTGATGGTTCCTGTAGATGGGTGAGGACTGTGGAGGAGAGTGCTGTGTTTGAGGGGGTCATAGACAGCAGTTGTGAGCACATAGACATTCATTTCTGACGGGGGCCACAGCATGGTAAGTCAATGACTGTTGGTGTGCGTGTGTGTAGACGCTCACATAATATGTTGTCCTAGGCAGGGTGAAGTCCTGACAGTGGCATGGAGAGGTGTAAGTGTAGATGTAAGCTTACCAGGTGTGGAGGTAATATGCATGGCGAGGCAATACAAAGCAGTCTGGTCACGTAGAGCAGTGTGGTAGGTTGTCTTTGAAGGCCTGGAGCTGTTGGGGTACTTTCTTTGGGTCTTGGGTCCAGCTTAAGGTAGGAGTAGCCATGGAGTAGCCATGGAAGTTGAAGTAGTGGACATGTGCGTAGGGATGGTGGTGAAGTTGGATAGGGTGATGGTGGCTAGTTGTGGGGCAACAGGATTTTGCGGTGCAGATATGTGCCTAGGAGGCAAGTGTCATCCATTGTTGGTAGATTGGACACTGTTGGTGATCTCCCCAAACTGCGTGGGAAATATGAGCCGGGAGTTGGGTGATGCAATTGACTAGGAAGCCTGGTGAGGAGGATGCACCCAGAGTAGTTTTGCAAAGGAGGGTGGTATTGGTAGAAGGTTATAGGCCATAGATGTAATGGTGCATGGTGCATGGAGTGGGAGCCATGGTTGAGTATGGCTGTGACATGCTTGTGTAGTGTGGGCATGCAGGTAGGCAAATCAATGAGTGTGTTGGTACATAACAACAAACCTTGTGTCTGGGATTCGGTAGCATTAGCACATCGAAGTGGGGGTAGAAAGAGGGTAGGTGGTGGTAGCCTGGGATCATCAAGGCACATGGGAGGGTTATTCCACAGGGTAGCGTGCACAAGATCCGAGGAGCAGTTTCCTTGCATTTTGCTGAAAGCAGTCATGTGGGCATCTCTGTTTGAGCAGATGTGGAGGCAGGGTGATGAAGGCATCAAGGGGGAGGCCGTGAGCCAGGCATAGGCGTGGACAGGGGCACACAAGGACAGCCGGCTTTACTGTGAGGCCTTTGTGTGGTGCCAGCTTCGCCTTCCGGCTCCCAAGGTCAAGAGCAATATTTGCAAGGAGCGACCAGTCCAGGACGAGCAGACGAGGGCCATTCACCAGGCTTCCTGGTTTGAAGTCATGCCCCACTATGGCGGTGGCCATTTTACAATGCGGAGGAGCAGCTAGAATCGAGTAGAGAAGCCCAACAGGGCTGGCTGTGGTGGCAACTTCGTTTGTTTCGGGCAATTTAACAATAGTTTTTGGGGGCACTTGGGGGCTTGGCAATATAATGGCATCTGAAGGGAGGCATTTTGTTATTTTTCAATTTCATCATTTGTTAGCCCAACAGGCCTTACCTCAGCAGCAACATCCGACTTGTGTAATAGAGATGCAGGAGGACGGCTGCCGGGATCATCAGGCACGAGATGTTGCTTGTGCAGCTCCAGGGCACACAGGGTCCTGGGCAGACAGGGACCGTAGGCCTTAGATTTTGATTCAAGTGTTAAGTGGTTGTTTGTAGAGTCCATTATTCATTTTTGCATTCAGAGTAACATGTGCCTTCCTAAAACAACCTTATGGTATCAAAAGTTATTGTAAGCAAGGATGGCTGAGATGACCCTGGGCACAGTAACATTGCACCCAAAAGCAAGGGATCCATTACATTCAGGGGTATAGCAGAAGATGGGGACAGTGTCACTGATAGCTCTTCCCAACATTTTTCCTAAAGGGAGGGTAGTGCAGTGGCGCTGGAAGTAGGGGTGCTGGAGGTGCTGCAGCACCCCCATAAATCATGGATTCAGTTGACATTTGGCAGCTTGGGCTGTGGCCTCCGTTTTGTCATTTCGTGTTGTGCAATGCAGGCAGGTGATGGCGTCCTTAACTTGAGCACTTTGAAATTTCAGGGTCAGTGTTTTGTTAACCCCTTTCCTGACAGAAGAGAAGATCATTTCAGAGACTCCTTTCCTGTTTGTGAATGTGACGATGCTGGGTTTTATAATGCTGTACTGTCTATCATTCTTTACAACATGTTTGATTCTCTTATCGTGATCTGGCTTCTAGTATAATTGCAGGTTAATATCTTCTGCAATATAATTTTGTTTAACTTTTTTTGCAGCACTTAAGGGTATAGTTAACACTTAAGATTTACAAATATTTTGCTCAAATGTGTCTTATGCTAAGACTGCATTTTTGCTTCACTGTACGCCTGTGTTCTTATTGCCTGCATTGAAGGCAGCTCTCCAGCTGTAGCATATTTCTCAGTTGTGAAATATTGTGAAATAGTTTATCTGTTAATTTGTATGGCCGTTTCACCATACTATGCTTTCTCATTGCACCAAAAGAAAAAAAGATTACATGTTTATCAAAATGAAGTTTTTTTATGTTGAATATATTGTGCATAATTTTAGAATATTCATTACGAGAATCCCGCTAAAAACGGAGTCATTACTTGCATGGAGGAAGTAGCGGGTCCGTGCTCCCTTGACGGCACTAATAGCAGCTGATTATGAGTGCGCGAGCATGCGCGAACCCCCATGCCAGTAATGGCCGCACCGCCATGCCCCTAAAGGCCCTCCAACCCCCCCGATAGCGGCATCACGGGACCCGCCGATACCGCCTCCGCCAAGGAGCAACCGCTTAATAACGACACGGTAAAAACATCATGGTAATACCGGGCTTGTAATACCGGACCCGGAAGTAACGTCAACGCGTTGGAACGGGAAATGCGCCGGCGGCCATCATTAAAAACACAATCCATTGCCATCCTCCCAATCCGGCAGTGAGACAGAGGAGAGAGCAGTGCCATACCACCCAGCATGTTGAAGGCAACCCATAAGACAACCCCCCGCCTGCGCAAGAAGCGCTTCTATGATGAGGAGCTAAACATGCTGGCTGACACTCTTGCAGCCCATGCAGATGAGGTTTTTGCCTCCAACCTCAAAAGGGAGGCACACATAAGGAAAAAAGAAATATGGCAGGAGGTAGCGCGCAAGGTGTCTGCGGTTGGCACCACCCCCCGCACAGTCAAAGACTGTAAAAAAAGATGGGACGACCTCCGTCTCAAGGTACGGAACATCCAGGCCAGCAATCGCAGGGAGGCCTTGGCCACAGGCGGGGGTGCCCACTCACCAGTCAGACAGATGCGCTGGGAAGAAACCTGCAGCCATCCATCCAAATGGAGTCCATAGAGGGCTTCGGCGAAATGGAGATGGGTGCTGCTACATCGGGAGATGAAGGTGAGTGACCCTGCAAATCCAAGTAGGCCAAACCATGACGTAGTACAACTGATGTGAAAGTGAGCCAAGCCAAACCAATGCATGGCCCATCATACACACATATACAGATCCCTGTCCAGATGGAGGCCCAAATACTGTTACAATCGAAAGCATGCTGTGTGCCAATCCCATTACCAACAGACACCCAACACACTGGGACCATTTGCATGTCATACATTACACAAAACTCAATACAATGGCATGCCACCTTGTACTCATCTGTGCCGAATGGAGACACCACAGCTTATGCCAATATGCCCCCCCTTGAAACTACCCTGTGTGACATGCCTATAAGATTGCAATGCATGAGAAATTATATACTGTACAGCACCAACTCATGCATCTTGCATGTAACACCATCACTGATGCCCTGCATCTCTTCTTACCCCACAGGCACTGATGCAGAAGGTGAACGTCAGGAACCTGCCCCAAGGCCATCTACATCCAGGGACAGACCACATGGCAGTGGCCATTCCACCTCCGGGGTAGCACCGCGGCCCACACTGCAACCCAGGGCACGTGCACAGGCCAGGCAGTCACATGAGGAAACCACAGCAGCGGACGAGACTGCAACTACTCAGCTGCCAACAACAGCTGAAGGGGAGGCTGATGGCACCCAGTCCGCTGCCACAAGTTCAGTGGGTGAGTGTAACGCCCACCTGGTTCCCACGGGGGCGCTGATCTAGTCTGAATTACTGCGGCCTCTTCTAGCGTGATGTGCAGGACCCGGAACACCGATTGGACAGGACCTCCTAATCGTGCTTCCTTGGCCCGTAGGAATATCCTTCTGCAGATGAGAAAGGGGATTAACAGTCTGCAGAATGGTGTGCTACCTTCCCCCTTCCCCCCTCCGTTCCTCTCTATTCCTCCAAACCCGGTTTAAGCTCACCTTATGGTTTGGAAGGTTGAACTCTCCATCCTGCTTCTGGTGCAGGGGTGCGCGTTCGTCCAGTTACTTCACTGGTTTTCAGAATGGCGCTGGCAAAATCCACTTGACTTTCCTGAGCGATGCGCCGTAAGTATGAAAGTTCAAAGTTCAAGTGAGGCCCCCTTTATGCTGTCTTTCTCACCTGTGATCTGTCCTTTATTTCAGGTGCAGAATGAAGGCGATGCGTCGAGGGGTTAACCTGCCGAGGTGAGTAGTAATGAGGGCGATCCCTCTAGATGTCCTTATCATTCCTCTGAAATGTCTCTAGTCCTTTCCCCATAGGGGCCGGGGTACAGTACCTGCCAACGGGGCGGCGCCGACCCGAAATGTGGAAGAAAAGCCGGTAAGTATTATGGCTGTTAATCAGGCTTTCCTTCTGTGTGTCCTTCTGCTTACCTTTTGTTTCTTCCTCTCTCCCCTAGGTGCAGAGATGTGGCATCCGATGCTGACAGCTGCAATGGAGCCGGGAGATGTCTCAAGGACAGGACAGGTGAGTGAAGCGTGGCGCTGCAGCGAGCAACGCAATGCTTTTAAATTGAAGTCTTCCTTCAGGGATGCTGGCGAGAAGATTCCGGATGCAGGTAAGAAGCTTGAAATAATCCTTGGTTTTCACCTTTCTCTTCTCTTCCTTCCTTGCAGGTCTTCCAGGTTCAAGACGGGCGTGGCTGTAGTCCAGGAGCAGGAGCAGGAGCAGACACGGTGAGCGTTAAGCTGCAGGAAGCAGAACAACGCGAAGCATGAGCTGCTGTCTGGGCGTGGCTTAAATAGCCTCCAAAGAAGTCCCAGGTATGAATCCTTCCCCAACTAGGTATGTATCCTTCCCTGGCCACGCCTGAGTGAAAAAATAGTCCCTATGAAAAAATAGTCCCTTTCAGGTCTCAGGGAGGCCTGAAGCGTGCAGCATGGTCTGCATCAGGTAAGTGCACAAAACACCTCCCTTTATGAGCCTGGCGCCTATGGCGCCAGGACTGATGTCCAACATGAGCCTCGCGCCAAAGGCGCCAGGACTGAGTCCAAAGAGTCCCTATAAGGGGCCGCTGGGCTTTTACCCGAGTGCATGATGCCTGCTTCCGGGAGTGCTGGGCTTGGCCTGATGCTCCGGGGGTAGGCATCATGACAGTGAGGCAGCAGCCACAGCCCCACTTAGCGATGTTGATGTGGAAGCAGAGGAGTATGAGGACCCTGATGGCACAATCCATGTGGAATGTCTCCGCACCCCAAGCCCCCTGTCCACCCCCCAGCATACCATTCAGGGCACACTGTCCAGCCCCATGATGGATTCTGCGGTTCTACTGCACAGTCCAGATCTCACAACCACCCCAGAGGCCAGCCCTGCTAAGTCCCAACCAGCTGCAGTACCCTCTACCTCCACAGCCCCTACTTATATCGAGGCACGCCTGTCAAGAGTAGAGGCCCGGCAGGACTCAATGATTGAGCTAGTGCGTCAATATGTGGCAGATGGCGAGGAAGCACGCCGCGAGATCCGAAGGGCCAATGCTGGGACCATTGCTACCATAAATTCAAGAGCTATAATGATCCGTGACAGTTTGGGGGCCATCACACAGGTCCTAAAGAGCATGCTCCAACATATGCAGCACCAACAAGCTGCACCGGGAGTGCAAATCACATCCACATCCACCCCATTGTCCACACCTGCAAGCTCTGCTCCCTCCAGCCCTGTGCGGATGACGAGGCACAGTGCAAGGCAGACAGAAATGCTGCCCCCGCACACAAAAAAAGCCCGGAAATAGTGTGGGATGACAATGGGAGAGGGGGGAGGTGGTGTTGGTGGTGTAGAGGGGATTAAGTGGGTGTTTATTGGGGGTATGGGGTGTTTATTGGGGTATGGGTGTTTGGGTGTTTGGGTTTTTTGGGTGGAGGGGGAGGGCGTGTGAGTGGTGGAGGTGGGAAGCACTTTTTTGTAAATATTCTTAATACACCCGTTATGTTCAAAATCATTTAATGCCTGGACATTGCTCATTTTGTGTGTGTCCATTCAATTCATGACAGCCCACAGTAACCCCCACATACCGTGTATCCATGTACACACGTTCCTAGTGCTCAGTGTAGCACTGACACATAACCATCAACGTCCCTGTGGTTCAGAAGTAATTGTCAATCAATGATTGGCATACAGCATGGCCATCTTTTGCATCACGTACTGGCAGGGGTGCTGCTTCTCCTCCTTCATCATCCTCATCATCCTCACCCAGTGCATGCATGTCAATGTCAGGTGGCAGTGGTACATTTCTCCGGATGCACATGTTGTGCAGCATTACACAGACCATGGTGATCTTTGCCACCTTCTCAGGGCCATAAAGGAGTGCTCCACCAGACCTGCCTAGGCAGCAGAACCGTGCCTTCAACAGGCCAAAGATCTGCTCAATCACGACAGGGGTACGGGTATGTACCCGATTGTACTCTTCTTCGTGCCTGTTACGGGGGTTCCACACAGGAGTAAGTAGCCACAGCTTCAAGGGATAGCCTCCATCACCTGTATGGGAACACAAAGAGGTATGTGTGAGACAATCTGAGCTGACACCTTTAGGATTCACAGCCATGGCTGCACCTATTTAGTGTTGACATGCACATGTACCTACCTGTATTTATGCACACAGCTTCATTTGATGCATTGTGTACTGCACTATGGTCTGCTAGTGTGGAATGCGTTGTACAGATGATGCAGGGTGTTCACTTGCATGCTGATGCGGATGTACTGTGGATGCGGAACAAAATCTTGCCACCCATAATTGCAGTGTATGCTATTCTGTACCTAATCACACTAGCGGCATTGGCACAGTTGTAATCATGTTCAGTCATTCATCGCTTGACATACCCATGGTGGCCATCTTGTGCGTCTTGCATTTTGTCATTGATGTACGCATTGGTCTTATGTATGCAATTGATGTGTCATGTTCAGGTTGGGATGTTCAGGACTGCAGTGTTTAGCTCTGAGTGCATTGTCCACTCACCGCCCAATCCCACCCAGTTGGAGAATGCATCCCCCCTACCTCACAACCCCAATGCACTGTGATGGCCCAGTCAGACAACTTACTGAGTAACGGGGTAGCGTGGAGTTACGCAGCACCATGGCATCATGTGTAGATCCGGGATATCAGGCACAACAATGTGTGATGATCTTGCTGGAGTCACATACCATCTGCACATTGATGGAGTGGTATTGCTTGCGATTGCGGTACACCACCTGTATGGCATGAGGGATAACCAATTCGACATGGGTGCAGTCGAGGGCACCGACACAATTGGGCATGCCTGCCAGTGCACGGAAGCCTACTTTAGTGTCTGCAAGCTCCTGGGTAGTCCGTGGTAGGGATATGTGGGTGCTAGCGTGCTTCAGGAGGGCATCCAGCACTTGGGTCAGCATGCGTGAAAAGAGTGGTTGTGATATACCATGCAGCTGGCCCACTGTGTGCTGGTAGGTGCCTGTGTACAGGAAGTGGAGCACAGACACCACCTTTAGTAGCGGGGGGATGGCAGTGCGTATTTCTATCAGGCTGACGATGTTGTGTATCATGTCCACTATGGTGGTGATGGTGTCCCGGTGCAACCGGTACAGGGTGTAGATCTGGTCAGGGGTTAGATTAAATGGACTGGCTTGGCTGCCTACGTGGTACCACTGGCTGCACTGGTGGAATTTTCTGGAACTGTCTCACCCTCCTTCTCCTCCTGCATCTCCTCTGTGCTGCCTGTTGTTGTAGCTGTAGTTCTAGCAGTATAGGCATGTCCTCTAGCCCCATGATTGCAACAGCTAGTGGGATCATTTTGGTGTAGGAAGGGGTGTGGTGTGTGGGTGTACTCCTTTTGTACTGGGACAGGATTCATTGAGTCCACCTGTGGTGATTGTGTGCACCTGTGGCAGTTGCCTACCCTGCAGGTTGCAATTTACGGCTGGTCCGCGTTGCCTGTATTGCTGCCGTCGTGCATGCCCTAATTACTGCCTTCGGGATGCCGGTAAGTGCATGCCCGCATAACTTGTGATATCCTCCTATTAGCAGCATCCCGGTATTTCCACCGCGAAGGGGCGCATGTATGCATGCATGCCGGTAAGAAGGGGCCGGTATTGGCGGGTTGTCGGCTTGTAATGGGCCAGACCCGTTAATGATGCCGGTAATACCATTCCACCTTCCTTTTTTCATTACCTTCATACTCGTAATGAGGCCGTCTTTATAAGAGACAATAGATGCATGTTTTTTTTTTTTCAGAGTAGGGGGCAGGTATTGGCGGGTCATGCACTCGGACATATCCTTTAATTCCATGACATTATATAACGTAAACTGCTGGCATAGATTAAACATATCATCACTTCACAGAATTAGTACCTACTCTTATTTAATGGAACGCCAAGAGACATTGTCATTCTGCCTTCTATGATTTTAGTGTGACTGTGACATCAACTCTCAACTCTGAGGTGGGAGGATAGCTCAGAGGAAATGTCTTAGAACACTGGGCAACATTGGTTCAATACCATGTACCACACTTAGAGGCTGGACCCCAGCATGAAGTATAATATAAAAGCCCAAATTAGTAGCATTATTTTTAATTTCACTATAGTTTAAATGAGAACACTCCATCATGTCGGGCTGCTACAGTGCAAACATTTTTCAGCAGAACAAACATATTTTATTATTGGGACAATACAGGCACTTCTCAGGTGAGCCACTTAATTTTTAATGGCACAGTACAAACATTCTGTTTGCAGTGTCAGCAGAAAAGCAGAAGACTGAATGAGAATATTGTCTGAACACCTTTGTTCCCTTTTCTGAGATGGTATACATTGGTGGCTACCCTGTGAAATGTATATTATTGCTTGAGATTTTAGACAACAGTTCTCTCAATCTGGCTATCAATACAGCAACACCTCCCATAGCCTATCAATCATGAATACCTTACAAGTGAGTGTCACTTCCTCAGACGTAATAGTCTGTAAACATGCATATTTCATTATGGGAAAGTAATTTCATATGCTGGTGAAGCTGAGGGCAATAACATTGAGTAAGGTAAGCCATTCTTGGTCTAGTGTGGACTAGGAATTTTCCAGAGGCAGAAGCCTATTGTGAAATAGATCTCAGCTTGTATTTGAACTTACTGCAGAAATGAAGGTGGAAAATGCAAGTCTCAAGTTGCAATGCTATGCATAAAACTTGGTGTGTTAGTGTGCATGCTACAGGTTGCATGTTGAACCCAGATCCATGAAGACCTAACCTTCTACATTTCAATAGGGCTTCTATGTTTAATCAACTGCTGGAAATGCTTGCATGCTACTTTTTTCAGCAGGGAGGATCTATTTTTATCAAATAGTACCAACACCTCTAAGTAGGGCTAGCGCACTTTAAGAGACTAGGGGCAGGTGAGATAATAGGTAGATCGAAGGTGAGGTCTACTGCTTACGTCAAGCCCTTTGTACAGTATGTAGTTAAAAAATGCCAAAAAACTTTCAAAACAAGAGCCAAGAAGTCAAAGACTTCCAAAGACTGCAGTGTGTTTAAAATATGACTCCCAATGTTATTGGCTCAGAAGAATTCTTAAACTTGCAAAAGGATATTTGTTTTCCTTGCATGTCTCCTCAAGCCCATACTAGTGCCTTTCATTTTGTTCTCAGACTTGAAAGACAAAGGGCTAAATAATGATTCCTGACTTCTTGCATATCTATTTACTTGTTTCTACAATGGAAGTCATTTACTCCAAAACGTTTAAGAATGAAAATTTAATGATTTCCAAAACAATGGAATTACTTCCAAATGTTTAGGTATGGAATTGTATTACTTCCTATCCCATAATGTTCACTTAATGACTGGTGTAATTCACATCAGATTCTGGTCAACCTCCCACAATGGAATGCATAACTTTCTGCATTTATTTTACATCATTTTACACAGGTGTTTTAGCAAATCAAATTGACCTGTGGCTGCATCTGTGTTATTTCAGCCAATCAGATTAGCTGAAACCCATAGGCTGTTTTGCACATTCTATGGACTTTTTGGAAGTGGATTTGATGTTCAAACAAGTTTGGTGGTACGGACACCATTTTACTCTTTCACTTCTTAGAGCTAATGGAAGACGTTTCACCCATCACTACATTTCACTATGGCCCCTCACAATTGTGATATACCTTTAATGGGATAGTAACTGGATTTGGGTGCACAATACCTCTACACTTTATAATTGGTGCAGTGAGGTCACTGTCAGCCCCCAGGTTGCTGGTGCCACACCACCGCATTTCTCTGGGGATTCCCCCCTTCAGCCCTGAGGCCTGCAGAAATGATGGAGCTTTGAGTTCATGGAAAGCATGTGTTTCGATCTTTTATAAAGGTCTTCCACAGGGCTTAAAAGCACACTCTTCTTTCCAAAGAAGTGTATATGTTTTAAAGCCACACTCTATTGTCCAAGCAACCCTTGTTTGCTTCGTCTGTGCAGGACTAATTTCTGTATCATATAATGTACTTGTTAATCCTGTACTTTTTCTGTACATCATGTCAAGCCATCTCCTATTGGAGTCTGCTCAGAAATACTCTCTATATCTTACATTGTTCACAACTTACTTAGTGCACTGATCAATGTGGTTGGCATCTTGCTTGATCTACGTAAATACAGAGTAATTGAGGAGTGTGCGTATCATACATGAGAAATGCTTACAGGTGGTGTGATAGAAATATGTTTGTTTTCTTACAGTAATTCACAATCAATATTTTGCTTGGATTCCCATTTTGAAGCAAGTTTTGTTAAGACAAGGGAATTATAGCTGCCAAGAAGTGTATGAGAAAAACATTCAAGGTTACATCAACCGTCTATTAGCCAGTCAGCAAACAAATGTGTAACTGAAGCTTATTATTAGAAAAGCTATTTAATGTGTGTGAGCTCTCTAATGAAATGCATTTTATCCATGCTTAAATATAATTCCCTGTAACAGAGTATGGCAGAATACAACTGTTTGGTCCTTTCCTGAATGTTAACATTTTATAAAGCCATAAAAGTGAAAAATGAATTGGACTAGCATGTTATCATGTGTTCGAATTATTGTTAACACATAGACTGAGGTCCAACAGGTGGTAGGCCTATGATGACGCAGGCAGTAATTCACTTTTTACCACATGTGGAAAAACATAAGGTTAATTACTCGTGGAAGCTGAGCATTTCAGAGGAGCTCTGTGTGTGTGTGTGTGTGTGTGTGTGGGTGTGTAATTGCAGTGAATTGTTTTACTCAGAGAGACTGACTGAACGTGTTGTATTTCAATTGAATGCTTTACATTTGTTGGAACACAGCCAAAATGGCTTTGTTGTGATGTTGTAAATAAAATATTACAGGAGAGCATGAGCCATTTAATCAGAGTGTATTAAGTCCAGTATTTGTTTGTTGTTAGTGACCTGGGTAAAATAATTATTAAGCAGTATTCTGAAATTAGTCTCACCACTATAAAAATACCACAAATCAAATACCACTATAGCAAAAATACCACCATAGCAAAAATACCCCAAAGTACTAGACATAACTCCAAAATATATCTAACAGGGCCTGAGTACCTGAGATGGACAAAATACAAAGGTGGGTGACGTACAGCTGACTAAAGAATGGGAAAAAGGAGTAATACGGGAGGTGGGACAGTTTAATAGGGAGTAGTAATGGCTGCTCTCCCTGACCGCACCCTTCCTACCTTGTCATTGCTGCTGGTTGTCGGTTGCACTGTAGCTCCCCCCGCAAACACTGGCATACACAGACTTGAGATGCTACTAGGGAGCTGCCCTTAGCTGCAGGGCTGCACGGGCAGTGGGGCTGCACTGGGGGATGTCCTAATGAGGAGGACTACAGCCAATGGCGGGTGAGAGGGCAACACACAAACACAGGGGTGGGAGAGAAGGAGTATAAAGGAAGGAGCATGGGGGAAAGAAAAATGCACTAAACAAACCAAAAAAGGATGACTTTTTACTTATAGGGGGACATGGGACACAGGACAACAAAAAGGACCCTAATAACAAAAAGGACAAATGAAGACTAGAAGGGATTGGGGGACTCAAGGGGACAAAGGAGGCAGAAGGGATCACACTGACCTGCTCACTGAATGGGACGTGGAGCACAGGTGGGGCTGCAGGCTGGATAAGCTTGCCATGGTGAGGACTGCAGCCAGTTGAGGGGTGGGGTAGGGCAATGCACAAACACGGGGGCAGGAGAGGAGGGGAAGAAAGCAAGGGGCACAGAGGAAAGAAAAATGCACTAAACAAACCAAAAGAGGATGAATTTTTACTTAGAGGGATACAGGGGACACAGGACAACAAAAAAGGACAGCAATAGCAAAAAGCACCAAGGAAGACTAGAAGGGGTCAGAGGACACAAGCAGACAAAGGAAGGGGAAGAGGTCACACTCACCAGCACTCCGGATATTTTGTGTTTTTGGCTTTCACTATTACCTCTTTGCTGACAACCCTCATATCTTTTTCTCCTTTCCTTTTTTTAACACCTGCCATCTTGGAACAGATTACCGCTGCCTCATTGCAATTTATCACTGGAGGGTTCTTTGCTGTTTCATGTTGAACAATAAAAAAACTGTTCTCCCTGCTTCCCAACCATCCATTCCCATCCCTTGTCCATCTCGTTGCCTTACTTTCTTGCTCCCTTGCACGGTGCTCACAATCTTGGGACCCTCCTCTTATTGTTTGGTTGTTTGTTTGTTTATTCATTTGTTAAGCGCACCAGACTCATAAGTAAAAGGGCGCAGCAATATGGAGATGCAAAGCTTACAAAGTTACAACATAAGCACAGAGTAGAATAATTACATACTTACAGGATAAACACAGTGTACAAAAATAGTGGCAGCGAATAAAATACCCTAAAATTACAGAAATAAACACTCGGCACTATAACAAAAATGTATATTACAAAAAAGGGCTCTTCATATATCACTTTGGTTCACTTGTAGTCTAGGTAGCGCACAGGAGGACTAGAGAGCACGTTATCTTTGGAGGGTGGCACTGAATACACAGTTAATGCAGGTAAAGGTCTCTACAGAGAGCGGTCAGTTCACAACTGGTACAGGAAGCTAAGGATCCGTGCGGATAATGTGTTTTATAACCTTTTTTCTGTAGTGAGTGTAGGGTTGATCGGCTCTCAACTCTTGAGGCAAGGAATTCCAGAATTTGGCCGCCTTTACAGTAAAGCTATTGCCACCGATGGTAGTGAGCTTATATTTGGGAATGATCAGACAGTTAGCATTCCCCGTTCTGGTAGGTCTGAGGGAGGTTCTTCTTTGAAGTTTATCGATAGGGTAGCTAGGGGCTATGTTATTAAGGGCTTTGTGGGTCAAGGAGAGGGTTTTTAGCTGTATTTTATTGGATGTAGATAACCATTTATGCTTGCGTCTCACAGAGGAGATGTGAGTTTTTTTATTTATGCCTAGGGCTGCTCTGAGGGCATTGTTCTGTAGTGTTTGAAGCTTTTGGATAGTGGATTTATTAGCACCACTATAAAGGGAATTACAGTAGTCAATTCTAGAGAGTATTAAGGCTCTGGCTAGAATCAAGCAGCTATTGTCAGAGATGAAAGGCTTGCATGCTCTAAGTAACTTGCAGGTGTAAGCAGTAGAGGAAGTAAGAGATTTGACTTGTTTATCAAAGGATAATGTGGAATCCAGGTAGAAACCAAGGGTTTTTACATCCTTCGAGACTTGAATGGAATTTCCATCGATATTAAAAGAGGAATAATCTTGGCCTAGTTTTTTTATGTTGGCCTGAGAACCCAGAATTATAAGCTCAGTCTTATCATCGTTCAAGCATAGGCCATGAGTAGCCATCCATGCTTGGATGATAAGGTAAACTTTGTTCACCAAACCAGTGTCCGTAGTGTAATCCCCAGAGAGTGGGAGGAGAATCTGAGTGTCATCTGCGTAATTAGTGTAGATGACACCAAGATGGTCCAGATCATCAAACAATGGCTTAGTGAAGATATTGTAAAGGGTTGGTGAGACGCAAGAGCCTTGAGGAACGCTGCATAGGATGGGTGTTGGATCAGCGGCTGCTGACGGGGAGAAGACTCTCATAGTTCTCTCACTCAGGAAGGACTCGATCCATTTGATGGTTCCTGGGGAGAAGTGGGCTGCAGAATCAAGGTGTCGACAGAGGACCTTATGATTGACCAGATCGAAAGCAGCAGAAAGATCAAGTAGGAGCAAGAGTACTGTCCTTCCTTTGTCTCTCTGCTTATCTATCTGCGACTTTAGGTCAATTAATGCTTTGTCTGTACCACGTAATGGCCGGAAACCAGATTGTCTAATGCCTACGAGTTTATGCAGTTCCAGGTCTTTTTTAATTTGGATATAGGCAGCTTTATCCAGTATTTTAAGTAGAAATGGAACCGTGGTGATGGGCCGGCAATTCGTAGGGATGAGAGGATCTAATGTCTGTTTCTTGAGGAGGGGGAGCACCCATGATTGTTTAAGGTTAGCAGGGATGGTACCTGTAGCATATGAGGCATTTATCAGTTTTGTAATAAATCGAGAGAGTTCTCTAGCAGCGTCTTTTATTAATTGTGCTGGGCAAATATCTCCTTTGCAATTGGAGGGATTCAATGACAGGATGATTTTTTCTACCTCCAAGGTAGACATTTTAGAAAAATGGAAAGTCGTGTTATGCGCCGGTAGTGGAAGAACATTAGGCAAGTGGGTATTAGGTGAGTTTTGTAAATTTAGTACTTCTTTTTTTTGTTGAATTTTATTTTGGAGTGTGTTCATTTTGTTGGCTAGGGCCTGTTGGATGTCTGTACACCAGGATTTGTCCTTAGTGCATACATCAGGTACCGCAATTGGGGACTCTAGTTCTTTGATTATGGAAAAGAGTTGCTTCATACTGGAATTAGAGTTGGCAATACGCTCATCGTAAGAATTACGTTTTGCCTGGCAAATTTCCTTCTTATAATGTGAGGAAAGAGAAGTTAGTTTAGCTTTGTTCTCGCTAGAGGGGCATAGTCTCCAGTTAGTTTCACTTTTATTCTTTAAGATACGGAGGTCTTTAAGTTGAGGTGTGAACCATTTGTTTAAGTGGGCTAATGGTTTACTGGGTCTGAGTTTGATAGGTGCTATTTTGTCCAAAGTGGTGAGCATAATATTGTTAAATTCCTGAACTAGGCTACTTGGATCAAGATTTTCTGGTAGTGCATTGAGGGTGGGCAGGATCGCAGGGATAACTTTCTCTACAGTGATACTTTTTTTGCTTCTAGTAGAACATGGTGGCGCTAGTGGCTGAGCCATAGGGGTAGGTCTTATAGTGGAGAGTTGGAATGGTATTAGAGAATGGTCTGTCCATGGTAATGGCAGGATAGGGGAGATGGTGGCAGAGCAGTTAAAGTCTGCTATCCAGTCCAGTATTCTTCCTTTAATGTGGGTAGGTTTGTTGACTTTTTGGGAGAGGCCTTGTGCGTTGATAGTATTAAATATGTCTGTTGCATTTATATCCGTTGGGTTATTAAAGCCTAGATTAAATTCTCCTAATAGGATTAGTTGCGAGGTAGGTTTAAGGTTGTTTGAGATTATGTTATGCAAGTCTTCCTCGAAGAAACCGAGAGGGCCAGGCGGTCTATATATTAAGTGGATCGTGAGTGATTGTGAATTGTTTATCTGGAGTTTGGCAGTAAGAACTTCACATGATTGAGACAAATGGGTGGGTACTAGCCTGAGTCCTAAAGTAGTTTTAGAGATAATGGCAATACCGCCACCTCGGGCGTTATCTCGGTCTTGTCTTACAATAGTATAGCCATCAGGGATGGCCAGCATAAGTGAAGGTCCTGCTGCATCATGGAGCCATGTTTCCGTGATTGCAAGGAAGTCCAAATTGCCTTCAGAAATTAGGTCGGCAATGTCTATAGCATGGGCAGCAAGTGATCTTACATTGAGAAGTGCTCCTTTGAGGGAGGGAGTTTCAAATGCTTTTTTGACTAGGATGGGTTTGACGTGGGAGGAACCTGCTTTAAGTAAGTAGGTCTCAGGCTAGGCTTATGGTTAATTTTAAGATGAGTGGTCGGTAATGATCTTCTCAGAGGTTCATGTAGTTTAGTTAATCTAGCATGAAGTCTGTCATTTCTATTAGACATAGTACATGGTAGAGATGCATAAGAAACTGTCTCTAGGGCTCTAATATGCGTGGATAGGTCTGTGGGCGCAGTATTTATAGGAGTAGGCGAACTAGGGTCTGGGACAAGTAATAGTGACTGAGCAGTGTATTCTTGACATCTGGGGTTCACATGCATGATAGTAGCCATTATGCAGAGCAGTGTTACTTGATTTAGCATCCTTCCAATTCCTAAATCCCGATGGGTATAGCACATGTGTGCTTCAATAATGGCTAACCGACGCAGAGTGGTAGGAACGCCTATAGAATAACTGGCAAGGATCGGCCAGAGGCATTAAATAAGCATGGCAAAGATCAGGCTAGTGTCAGGGCAATAACAAGTGGCATGCGTATGAGCAAAACAGGCATTGGGACGTTATTACAGCTAGCAAAGGGCAAAGTTAGAACATTAGGTTCTGATGGCAGCATTAGCTAAAAAGTGAGGCAAACATGAGACACTGCTTGAATTGATTGGGAATACACTGTCTATGACAAGCAACCGTGGAGTCTTAGCAGTTATGTAGCTTAGGCTAATTACAAATGTAAGCACAACACCAGGAAGGTGGGGGCAGGCTACAATGACAGATAAATATGCATAGCAATCACAGTAGTGGCAGCAATGGCAGTACAATAGTGCTGGGTGAGTTATGACTACAGTGATCTTCAACAGTTCAACACAACAACTGTTACTGTTGTTTGTATTTACATTCTCAACATTCAGAAAATGTATCAATTTCTTAACAATCTACTAAAACTCAAATCTACACCTTTGTGTTCAGGAAACACAGCTACTTCTTGTGCCTACAAGGGCCAGATTACAGAAACGTTGCCCTAGTGCTAATACGGAATGGTATTAGCACTAGGGCACACTTTGCCCTGGTGAAAAAATGCATCAAAAATGTATCTTTTTTGCACTTTGGCAATGTTTCCTCTGGTGCTTATATGATGCCAAACTACACTTGTCATTGTGCAATAGTTTTCTAATATGTCCTTGTGTTTTTAAACATAGGACAAACTTTGCCCTAGTGCTAATACCGTGCAACTTTGCACTTGTACCGGTGCAAAGTTTCTGTAAAGATCTTAGAAAATGAACCTTCTGGGGGCGCTGTTGAGCAGCCAAGCAAGATGGCTGCTTAGCTTTGGAGCTCTGTCGTGTCCCACCTGAATCCTTTCCATATTAGCGCTAATCCTCATAGCCTGCTACAGCCACTGCCACGATCTTTTGGCTGACATTGTCCTCTACCTGCTCCTGTGACTTTGAGCTGAATCGGCACCTGGATCCAGCGCTTCCGCCATCTGGGGCCTTCTCGCGGCCTCCCACGTTTACTTGCGGCCGCCAGCCCAGCCGCCGCCGGAACATGCCATGGCTCAGGATCCTCCCACGCTGCTGGCCGCGGCCGCCTGTGGAACTCCCTCGCTGCTGTGCCTGGCCTCCTTGCTGCTGCCCGGGTGGCCCGCGCTCCATGGCTTCCCTCCTTCTGAGTTGCCGCCGCGGTGCGGTCCTGTGGCTCCCGATCTTCCCGCGCTGCTGGCCGCGGCTGCCTGCGGTGCCTCCTCGCCGCTGTGCTGGTTCTCCTTGCTGCCGCCCTGGGTGGACGTACCCCGGGTCCTCTTTTCCATCTGCATCGCAGCCGCCAGAGGTGCTGTGGCTCTCGATCCTCATACGCTGCTGCCCGTGACCCCCTGTGGTGTGTCGGTCCCCCGTTGCTCCCTTTCACCTTTTTGGCAGCGGGCCCCCCGTCGCTGTTGGATCCTGGCTGCGGCGGGGGTGCGGCGCACTGTTGGACTCCGTGTGCCGTGTCTGGCCTGCACCCCGCCGCCTCTGCATGTGAGCGCAGACAGCCCGCTGCTCCTAAGACTGTGTGGGCCGTGCTGTCTGCGGGCGAACACTCCCTGTGGAGTGGGGAGGCCCGCAAAGCTATCTGGAGGCGTCCGGTGCTGCAACCTCTCCCGCCCTCCTCATCCCCCTGCTCCAGTGGATCACGCTGGAAGGGTGCTGCCAGCCGCGGACCTGCGCCCACTGGCCTACAGGCGACGAGCCGTTCCAGCCGCCCCTGGGGCTGTGAGGTGGGTGCTTGGGGCGGCGTCCCATCCCCCCTGTTCCCTCCTGGTGTGGACCCCCGCTCCCCCCCTGGCCTGGGGATCTATCCGCCCACTGTGGAGCTGCCCGGGTGGTGGCTTGACCCGCATCTGTCTTTTCTCCCGTGGAGCGTGGCTCCTTCATCCTGCTCCGCCCCCGGTGCGGCGGCCTGCATAGCGGTGGTGGCCATGCGCCCGTTACCTCGCCCCATGCCACATCTTGCTCTGGATCTTTTCGGGCCGGGGCTGCCATAGTGAACTGACATGCCTCGGGGTCTCACTGTAAGGGGAGGTGCCCTACCCGCTGTACTGACTGGCTGATTGTGGTGCCACTATATGGGCGGCCTGTGGTCTCTGTGTCGGCTGTCTGGCATCTCTGCGCTCTAGGCCTAAGCCTACCTGGGTGAGCCATTACCTACACAAAATACTCTGGACCCCTAGCTTCTCCAACCGGTGAGGCCCGCGCTCCCCACGGGACCCGCACAGTGCTGGATTCTGCATACTCCTTGCTGGCCTACCTCATCTCTGCTGCCACGTTGTAATCCGCCTTCCCCACCCTATTGGCATACTGTCCTTATCCTGGGACCTACAATACCCACGACCGACGGCTGTTGGCCCGCCTTCACCTTTCCCCACAACTCCTCAGCCGCTGCCCACCTCTGACTCCGCCAGGCTTGATAGGGTCTCTTCACAGCCGTAATGTCCAACAGAGCTCGGGGGATAACAAAGTGGGCGCTATGGACAAGTTCGCCAAGGCGGCCCCTCGTGCGGAGCCAGCGTCCTCATCCGCGGCGCTCGGAGGACAGCGAGATTTTGCCGGACCCCCCTCAACCAGACCTGACCATCATGATGGAGTCCATGGCAAAAAACTTTGCATCCTTTCATGAAAAGCTGGATGACATCAATGTTAATGTCGCCTCCCTACGTGCCCAAATTGACCAACATGGGACCAGGCTCACAAGAGATCACATTTGTACCCTTCAGAACACAGTTACAGAGCTTGTCCGTGACATGAAACAAGTTAAAGCCAAGAACGATGACCTCGAATCGAGGTCTCGGCGAAATAACATTTGCATAGTGGGGGTTCCGGAGTCGGCACTAAAGGGTCGCATGGAGCTCGCGGTTGAGCAACTCATTAAAGATCTCCTTGGTAACCCCGAGCTCTCACCATTCTTTACAGTTGAAAGAGCGCACTGCTCTCTGGCACCCCGCCCTAAACCAGGTGATTTTCCCAGGCCGATTATCGCGAAATTATTGAGCTACAAGGACAGGGATCACATTCTTCGTCTGGCCAGGGAGAGAGGGGAGCTGAGGCTGGAATCTCAGATCATCAGGATTTTCCCAGACTTTTCGGTGGGGGTCCAGATGGAGCGACGCCGATTTAGCGGGGTGACGAAGTTGCTGAGAGACAGGAAAATTGAGTACTCTATGCTTTTCCCTGTTCGCCTGAAATTCATTTATCGCAACAAAAGCTATTTCTTTACGGTCCCAGATGAGGCCGTTAAGTTTATCGAAGCGCAGGTCCCACTTGTGAATTCCCCAGAGGAACAATTGGACGACGATTGATCGCCCCGCCTGGCGCTTTAAATCCGATGCCCTATCAGATATCATCTTTAGGGCTGAGATACTAGCCGACATAAACTTGTTCTATGAAAACAACAAGGTCTCAGATACATCCGAAGGGACTCGCTGGGAGGCATTCAAAGTTTACATCAGGGGTATGTGCATCTCTAGGGAGGCTGGGGTCCTCAGGCCCATAAAGCAGGCCTTAAATCTCTCCGAAACCAAGCTTAAAACCTTAGAACAAGAATACACCTCTGAACCATCCCCTGCCACCCTAGCGAAGATTAGGTCGGAACTGGAGATATTTGAAGAACATGCCCTTAGCGAAGTGAGATACTACGCCCGCCCTGCGGCTGCCCGAAGATATGGTGAGGGAGACAGACCAGGCAGAACCTTGGCCAAACTGGTCCGTTCTGAGGGAGGTAGGACTCGCATAGATGGTATCATCGATGAAAAGGGGTCAAAACACTGGTCAGACCATGCTATCCTTGACACTTTCGCCAGTTTTTACGCCAAGTTATATGGCCCCCAACCAGAGCACACGGCCTGTGACCTCGACGACCTATTAGAATCCATCCCTATGACCTTAATCTCTCAAAGTACCAGAGAACTGCTTGATGCCCCATTTTCCTTGGACGAGATAGTGCAGGTGATATCGGATCCCCCTAAGGGCAAAGGCCCGTGCCCGATGGACTCGCATCTGAGTTCTATCAAGAGCATGTTGCCATTCTAGCGCCCATACTGCATGGGGTCTGGACTGAATCACTGCGTTCAGCCGTCCTTCCTCCTTCTTTAAGAGAAGCATTAATCACTGTCCTCCCCAAACCCGGGAAACCTCCAGATGAATGCGGTTCCTACAGGCCCTTATCCCTCATTAATATCGACATGAAGATCTTTTCTAAGGTCATTGCCAATAGGTTCCTCCCATTCATGCCCCACCTAGTCCATGCCGACCAGAGCGGATTTGTCCCTGGCCGCTCTACGGCACTTAATATCCGGCGGTTATTTAACGTCTTGTCAAGAATTGATCCTAATGCGGACGTGGTAGCGGTCACACTGGATGCCCAAAAGGCATTCGACATGGTATCCTGGCAATACCTATGGGCTGTCTTGGAGAAAATGGGAATAGGGCCAAATATGATCTCCTATATAAAACTGTTGTACACGGGACCGTCGGCAAGGGTGCTAGTTAACTCCGTTCCTTCCTCCCCCTTTGAATTACACAGGGGCACCCGTCAAGGCTGCCCATTCTCCCCCATCCTCTTTGCGCTTGCTATTGAACCCATGGCCGATCATGTCAGAGATCGTCACTCTCGCAAGGGTGTTCGGTTGCAGGGCACACCGGAAATCATCTCATTGTACGCGGATGACGTACGCCTTTAAGTGAGACAACCCCCCACATACTTGGACCCTATCATTCGAGATATAACCAAAATTGGCACATATTCGGGCTTCACCATAAACTACTCAAAATCCGAAATTTTCCCTCTCACTAAAACAACTCAGCAACCGTCCTGTGAATTCCCCCTACGCTGGTTCCCGGCCGGGATCAAGTATCTCGGAGTGCAGGTGTCACTGGCTAAAGCTTCCCTGTTGGCAGACAACTACGAAGCAACGGCACACCTTATTGAATCCAAGATTGTTAAGTGGCGCAATCTCCCTCTATCCCTTGCGGGCAGACACTCCCTAATAAAAATGATCGCGGTCCCCAAGCTTCTCTATATTTTTGCGGATGTGCCAGTTTGGCCAGGCAAGCAATATTTCACGAGGCTTCACACAGCGTTTGCTCAATTTCTCTGACCCTCTGGCGCTGTCCGCAAGAAGTGGCAACATATGACCCTCCCTTATGAAAAGGGGGGCCTAAATGCCCCTAATTTAACTTTCTACTGGAATGCTGCTCAGGCCCAACATGCTACCCATTGGTATACACACCCTGACCCGTCCCCACATGTTAAATTGGAAAAAATGGCGGGAGAAGGTATCCACATCATGACCCTACTATTACACTATGGTTTTCGTGCTGATGCCCCATGGGATCCGGTGGCCACCACAATTGGGGCATGGAATAACATCCTATCCCCCAGTCCTGAACAGCGCCCATACTATAAGTGGCTCCCCTTATGGCAATTTTCCGGCCTCACCCCTACACATGACCAACACCTCTCTCAATGTTGGGAAAACCTGGGATATCGGGCCCTGACGGACCTATATCCTGAAGGTTCATTTATCGCCCCCCGTACATTGCGCCCTGGGTACCCTAGCTCTACGCTTGACTTGCTGCAGTACTATAGGTTGAGAGCAGCGGTGCGGGCTATGTGGCCCTCCTTCCCCGAGGAGCCTCCAGACTCACCTGAACTCCGGTATATAGCAAACTCCAATGGCTGTAGAGGTATAATATCCTCCCTATATAAAATACAGATGGGCAAACTAGAGAATATATCCCCGGAACCATGGGAAGCATGGGCCAGGGAGCTCGAAATGGTGATCACTGATGAAATGTGGGGCAAAATGTGCGTTCAACGCGCAAAGTATCACTTAATGCCAGGTTCCGCTGCATTCAATACAAATTACTTAATAGGCTCTACTATACGCCGTACAGAGTTGCAAAGTTCGCGTTCACTTCGACACATACATGCCCGTAATGCAAATCAAACGTGGCAGACCATGTTCACATGTTTTGGTCCTGTGCCGCGCTTCACTTGTTTTGGTCGGAGGTGACGGCGGTGCTCTCAGAGATAATTGGCTCCCCTGTAGAGATGGACCCACTTGCCTTGCTGTTCGGTATTTGGTCGGGAGAAAATGTAAAGAAAATGTCAAAATTCTTGAATGTAAGCGCTATTGTCGCCAAAAAATGTATAATACAATGCTGGAAGCGCCGCTCCCCCCTACCCTCGACATGTGGTTGAAGGCACTCACGTGGGTACAAACGTGCGAGGAGGAGTACATCGGTTCCTTGCCCACGCCCTCCCGCCCTGGAAATGTGTGGTCTGAATTCTGCAGTTACCTGAACAGCAAGGATGGGGTCGGCTGGTCCTCTGCCCCTTCACCGACCCAACCTAACTCTTCTTGATGCACTACTCATGCGCAATATTCCACAATATTCACCCCCTCAAAAATGTGATGTCGATAATAGCTGTGATGTAATACATATAGTTGTTGTTATATTGGTTTTCTTTTGCTAACATGCTAACAGTGCTGTACCTGCCTTAACCTCCTGCTAGTAAACAAATGTTTAAAAAAAAAAAGAAAAAAAAGAAAATGAACCTTCTACTTTCTCATTAAGACATGGTAGAAGTATTTGCACGTGTGTTGTGTTTCGTATGCAGTTCTGCCAACTTTAACATTATCCTAATCGACTTGGACACCTTATTTGTACTTTCCTTACACCAAGTGCCCTCATGTGTGTGATTGCTTAGTTAACCTCTGCTTCTTCGATCTTTATAAAACTAAAATGTAGAATTGTGACTTCCCCTACCAGTTGGGAGTCTTATCAATGTCACCCATGCGCACTCTTATTCTCTGCAGAAACACATGAAAGCAAGTAGCAATGTCATAGCCCTTCTCATTGTGTGGCAATATGTTGGGCTGGCTTCCTAAAGGCGCACACGTGTCCGCGTTTATTCATTTTGTGTTTCTCTTTGTAAGTGAATGTTCTACCATGAATCAACTCAAAGTCATTCCAACAAGCGTAACATAAGCAAAACACAACCCATACTGAATATAACATTCATTCCAGAGGGTTGGTAAGAAAGATCTGCATCCCCACCAGACCCGAAACCATTCACCAGTCCAGGCCTACAAACATGTGCTGAGACGCTATCCTTAGCAGGTAACAGGAGATGAAAGGAGAGCTTTCGCTTTCTGCCTTTCTTATAAGGCTAGTGTAGGTGTAGATGTGTGCTGAATGTTCCTGTGGTGTGTCATACTATTGCAGGACAGGTTGTACGTTAGACACTGTACACATTAAGACTGGCCACGCCAGTAACTCACACATCCATTATATTTATTGGTATCCAATCAATTATGCTATTTCACAGGTCTTCACAATATAGTACTCTGCCCTTGCATGGGTGGGCGTTGTCATGCTCAGGTGAGAGGGGGGCATATATGACACTAGTCCAGATTGTAAAGCATGTATTTGACCTCAGGCCAGAGCGCCTGATGCTGCCATCCCATGCTATACAGTACCACTTTTCCACGTCTTTCCCTTTACGTCCCTCTGCCATGTGCCAGTACTTTCGTTTGAGGCACCAGCCAGCATGACAGGATCATTTTTCTTAAGTCTTTTAGTCCCACTTCCTCCCTTAATGTCCCTCTTCCATTTGCCAGTACTTTATTTTGGGTACCACCCTCAATGACATGATCCCTTTTCTTGACTCTCTTTAGTCCTGCTCTCTCCCGTATGGAGGTATAACACCTTCAGTATTCCACAATTTCTCAGTGACTGGCCTTATTCTTCATCTGATGATTGCTGAGCTTTAAAAGACCTAGGTTATGAAAATATTTCCCCAGAACCGTTGGGCGAGGATCACAAGAAGAGCACAGAGGCTTCCTACCTGAGGGGCGAGGCATCCAGGATGAGGTTATGAAAATGGTACTGATGCTACTCATGAGAATTTCAGCAGGAGTTGCTGCAAAAAATAAAGAAGCTGAAAAGTAGTGCTCTCCTGGGGACATGAGAATAACCAGTCCCTACACACCTACTATCAGGAAGGAACATACAGATCAGGCTTACAAATCGTTAGGACGATCTGATCTTCTCGTATACGCCATTCAAAGATGCAAACCCACAATGCCCATTAGAAAACAGGTTTGCTTGAAGTTATATCCCACTGTGATATCTCATAACATAGTGACCTCAAGGGACCCTATCAATGTAAACCATGTCATGAGATTACTGGGCATCTATTTGCTGAAAGGGAATATACTAAAAAAAGATGTCACGTTTTTGTGGGGGGGTATGTACTGCCATGAGGAAGATTGCCTTTGAGTCAACCTTCATATGGGTGCAGGTCCCATACTTGGCTTGCTTCTGTCTCCCGCTCACCCAGACTTCCTTGTAGTCCAGAAGAGTCCCTGACCCTGTATTCGGAGTCTCTCTCCTTCAGGTAACTTATACTACTGCTTCTTGGGGCTCCCACATCTACCCAGTAGCCAGTGTAACTTGTTTCTTGGTGCGTGATGGCTGAGGGTCTCTTGCGACTCCAACTGTCTACTGTGGGGGCCGGTCTGCATTTGCTGTTGTTATGTTATGTTACTGTTATTTCTTAAGTGCACAATCACCCAAGGGTATCTTGACAATGGAGAGATAGGCACACATCCACAGAATAAAGCCAGTAAAAAGGTACAGAGCTAACTTAAACAAGGAATGTCTTAATTGCTTTCCTGCAAGCCAAATGATTTGAAAGTTTCTTTTTCGGAGGTGGTAGTTTGTTCCATAGTCTGGCACCAGCTATCGAAAAAGCCCTACCTCCAGTCCTCATACGATGGTAAGAGGGCACGATATGCAGGTCAGCAGAAGACGAGCGTAGTTAATGATTAGGACAGTAGCGTGAACATTTGGCTTTCAGGAACTCAGCACCCAGGACATGTATAGCACAATGGACTATACATAAAGCCTTGAATCTAATATGCTGGTTAACAGGTAGCCAGTGCATTGGTCGTAGAACCAGAGATATGTATGCTCCATAGGGGATGCCGGTCACCATGCGGGCCACCAGATTCTGAAGGGCCATTATGCTGTCCTCCGGTATTCCTCTGTGGAACAGCATGGGTAAGTGAGACTTCTGAAACAAAGCTTTGATTCCTCACAATACCCTGTGGCCAGGCACACTGGGACATTATGCTTCCTTGCGTGGAGAGTGGTCTCTCTCCTTGAGGCTGGCTTCTCTCCTTTACACTTCCTTCTTGGTGTCCAGCTCCGCCTGCCTTTCAAACTTCCTTTTGCACCGTTTGTGACTGCTGTTCCTTCAGGTAGGGCTTGACTTTGTTTCCACCAGTAGGGAACTCTCCTGCCTCTTCCAGCTCTCTTGCTCACAAATGTTCCCCATCTTTGGGGTAGGCAAAACGGTCCACAGTCCCTTTTCCTCAGAATACAGTTTCCCTGCTACTTGCTCCTTAAGGGAGGGCTTAACAATATTTCCTGGAATACCTCTTCTATTTCAACTATGGCTGCACCAATGAGAAGCCGCAAACCCCTTGACCATTCAATGTTGTTCCGATATGTGATCTTCATACCTCTGTGCCTTCTCCTCTTCACAGTACTGATCTTGCTATTCCCTTGTGAGTAAATGGAGTTCTTCTTCATCACAGTACTGGGATGGGGTTTTCCAGTTAGGTAACTCCTATTCTTCATCATCGCATTTCTCTCTAAGATGGTAGGTTGACAATAATACATTGTCATGTTAGGGTAGCGATTGTTGTCAGGGTTGTAGGAAAGGGGGATAGGGTCAGGTGAGTGGCAGGGATACTGTGTTCTCTCCAGGTCATCACTAATCCCAGAGGGGCTTCCCTCCCCATGACATCCACCCAATGAGTACTGAAGAGAGGGCCCCCCGGAATGGCCCTCATGTCCCTTATGCACATGTCAGCCCAAAGGATAAGAAATGAGAGGTGCCACTTGCTGTTTGTCCAACCATTGGATGAACCAGTGTATCCAACGTATAGGAACAGATATTCTCTTAGACAACTCTTCAAACCCTATCCAGCTGATGTCTTCGCAAATACAGGTGCCTCATCACTGGATCAGGTTGACTGAAAAAACAACCAGCTGTGCTGACATCACTAGTGACAACACGACATAGCATTGTTAGTCACAAAGTAAACTAGCACGCCTGAACAAAGTTATGCAGACACACATGCACACATGAAGAACATGCTTACACAATTCTGTAGATAGAGGACAGAAACAAATGCATACTGTCCAAAGCTTTTACTTTTCACTAGCCAAATGCAGAAACACAAGAAAGCAATGCAGACATGGACCGAGCTTGCAATTGCTTCATCACAACTAACCATTAGGAGATACAGGGACATATAAGAAACCTATAAGGGCTCGATCAATACTAATCTCTAAAGGGGGTATGAGAACATATAGGGACACCATAGATGGACTGTAGTGAATTTGCATGAAGCCATAGGCCTCAAAATATGGAAGAAGAGATGCAGACTGTGCACTGCGAAGCACAGAGCCAATGTTCACAGCCAAGGACAAGGACTGGTGGAAAATTCCTGATTTTTGAGGCGGTAAGGCACCTGCGAAATACAGAATACAATCCTCAAATCATTGCAGACGAAAGGCTCAGTTTTGTGGTCCTCACCCACGTGACCCAGCAGAGCTGAACAATGGCCATCTACTCATGGTGAGAAGAAGAGCTGTTCCCAGCATAGCAGACAAGACTGATGCATCCAAAGTCCACCGAACATTGCAACCTGCAAGCATGCACTCTCTCAGACTGGGTGGCTATGTCAATGGCAACAATGGGGACACACAGTCTTTCCCATTACCTTGAACAGATACACTAAGCACTATGAATAGAACAGGGTCCCAGGCCTGGGGAGACATGCTCCAGCCAATCCAGACACTCAAACCCGGGTGTGGTGTATAATGTTGCAGGGGCCAATGGTCATAGTGTGACCCTCAAACAAAGTAATTGATATTTTTGGGGGAAGTCTCAGGCGAACCCCCCTGCCATAGGAAGACCAACAGAATAGCTCACATAGCGGATTTCCATAGGTGGTATCACCAGAGCTACCCAATGGGATGGGTTGGTGGTTGTAACATCACTAACAAACAAAACCAAGTGACGTGGTCTCAGGATCTGTGATTGCCAGAGACTTTGTTGTTTACTGTGTGACTCTTGTCTTTTGGAGAATAAAGAGGGTTTATTTGCCCCATAGCTGAGTTCTCCATTATTACCAGGGGAAGTGGTTGGATGGGTCCCAAATATTCTGCTAACTTGTGATATATTGGTACGAACACCCCCGTCCTCTGGTATACTATTATAAAGTGGTAGCAGAGGATGGTTTAGTATACCAGAGGATGGGGGTTATTCGCATCAATAATGTCACAAGTTAGCATGATGGCCATCCATGTTGGTACCCCTGAGAAGATGTATGATAGCCAACCGGCCTCATTCTTGGCTCCATTCACTTCTTGCTACATTTTGGCACGCATTTGCCATAACTTGGTAACTGCCTCAGTGAGTTTCCGGTTGGCTTCATCATTTGCTGGAACAAACATACAGCAAGAAGATCCAATCTTGGCGCACACTCCTCCTTCCATTGCTGTGAGGAGATCGAGAACATATCTATTCTGGAAGGCTATCAACCTCACAGCTAGGACCTCTTCTTTAATGGTGTTGAACCCATTGACGGTCGAGTTCAGTGTTTGCATCAGCTGTCACGATGCCTGCCCCCAGACATCCGGAACAGGTCCATCTGTCCAGGGAACAGCCACCCAAGAAGACACAGGAATTCCCAAAACCCCGCCTAGGGGCTATACAGGTTCAGTCCTGGCGCCGTAGGCTCCAGGCTCATATTGCCAACTTTAAACTATGCAGGTCATCCTGCAAAGAACTCATGTACAGGCCATCATGAGGCCATGAAGGGACTACTTTCCTTTAGGAACTATTTTGCTGCTTGGGTGTGGTACTGGATCTTCTTACCTGGGAACTACTTTTTGATGCTATTTAAACCACGCCCGAAGAGCAGCACATGCTTTGCGTTATTCTGCATCTTAGCAGCGTAACGCTCACCGTGTCTGCAGTCCAGCATCCAGTCTACAGCCACACCCGTCTTATGACCGGAGCCGATCCTAGAGAAAAGGAAAGAAGAAGAGATGGTTAGAACAAGGAGATTTTCATTTGGTCATCATCTTCTCCTGGAGCAGCCGCACCTGTGGATAAAGGAAAAAGACATAAAAATAAACTGCGTCGCATTGCCAGCTGCAGTACCATGCCATACTCACCTGTCTTCGGAGCATCTCCGTGACCCGGTGCAGTACCAGTTGAATCGCCGCCCGAAACATCAGCATCTGAAAAGACAAGAACAAACAAAAGGTGAGCGGGGTTCCGCCAAAGACATTCTTTTACTTACCGCAAGATACTTACTCAGAATTTTACCGCTCGAGGCAGCGCTGGTCACCATCCTACGTGAGACATTTTCGTCAAGGCGCCACACCTTCAAAGAAGATAGAGAACTATTGGTTAATTACATTTGGAACAATATTACTTGCTAGACAGTGCTTGGTACAAACTGACTCTTACCTAAGCGCTACTTTCATCCATCGAGGTGAACTCAGTCCTTAGATCACGCTGCAAGGGAAAAGGTATGAAAGGAGCAAGAGTGAATTAACAGACATTTGAACTCTAAAATAACTATACAACACACTACTTACCTCGGAGTCATTGTTGTCTGGAACTCTGCCAAATACCTTTGGATCAGTGAAGTAACTGAACTTCTACGCGCCCCTGCACTCCACGCAGGATGGAGAGTTCATCCTTCCAAACAATAAGGTGAGACTTTATGAATGGGAACACTGGAAGTTTTCAGGGAAAATAGTGTTAGTGTAACCTCTCTACCATGGGTGGCTAATCCCCTTTACTGTTTTTAGGAAAATATTCCTGCGGGCCAGGCAGACGAAACTGAGTGGGCAAGTGCAGTCGATCATCACTTCGCTACGAGTCACACTGGTGGAGACCGCAGCAGTCCATCTTCGTTCGACGCCCCTGTGGAATCCAGGTGAGCATAACACAGCTCCCATCTCTTGATCTGGAGCCATTTTGCTTTTGAAGAACGTTTCTATCCTGCTGAACAATTGATGCTCATGTGGTAAACTGTCTAGAAAGTCTTCATTGCTGATGATATGTAGTTTCCTCTTTTCACTCTAGTTAAATCAACAGACCTTTTGTTTCTTCTGGTAGAGTCTACCCACGTTAGTAGCTTTGCACTTGCTTTCCATTCTTTTAGGTATTTGTCATTCTCTTCTTGTACTATACGAACTGGAACTGTTAGGCGTGTATGTGCTCTGCTCCTTACCACTCCTTCATCCATCCTTCAGCTGTACATACTTGCCCATATAAACAAGCATCTGCAGTATTTCCCAGCACCTGGCTCTGCTCCTATTTCTGCTGGTCCTTTCATGGGACAAGCTAACTCCTTTAATGTCATTGTCCTTGTATCTCCCATTGCTAGTCGTCAGTTATGTATTGTATAGCCTGGTCTTTTTTCCAGCAATTGTCCATTATATCTGGTATTTTTATATAGCTGTCTTCATAGGGAAAGGTTGTCTTGGACATCCATCTCAGTGTTGCTCTTTTCCCTTGGAATCTTCCTTAAATTGTACACATTGATAGGTACATAAGGCACTGTGCTCTTGCTACTGGTATTTCAGTTGCCACACACGTTCTGGAGGCACTCCTGGCATAGGGGATGAGAGAACAAACATGGCAGCTCTCCCCATCTGTTTACCTGCTTTAGTCACGCTTTTGTACCACAAATGCTATTGGATACTCGAGCAGTATAGGTGAGATCGGAATCAACCCCTACTACCTGTACATCAACACTGCATCTGCCTGTCCTTATTGGTCTGGCAGTGCTTACCACCCTACCCAACCTGGTAGACACACCTGCCAGAATTGGGGTTTTGTTAGTAGGGGTCACAGCTTTGTTGTCTACACCGAAAGACATTTGCCAAAAAATTAGGGCAAAGACGCCAAGTGAAAAAAAGGACACAAGCCAACATTATTACACATTTAATAATGGCATTCATAATATACTCTGCTTCGGAACCTTGGGTAGCTTTAAAGATATTAATGTACCGCCTACAATGCATTAGACATTCATTATTATGGTGTTAGTACATATTAGTTCAAGCTCTGTGTCGTAATTGTTCCCAGACAATGCATATTCTAGGGTCACAAAGAACTTCAATTACTGAGGGACTTCCTAATGAAGTCGTGGGTATGTTTGGGACGAATAGACGAGGAAAATACAAAATAATAACCTGGGAGAGGGCCTTCTTGCACGGTTGGACCTCCTAACGAAATGGACAAATTGGCCTTGAAAGTTCATGGGTGAGGGTTTTGCAGAAGCATGGGACAATGGAGAAAGCAAAGTCTCTGCTTTTACAATGAATGGTGTCAATGTACAAAAAGAAAAATAATAAAAAAACAGTGTATCCTCACTCTGGATGTGTAGGAAGTGCTTTCCCTATTTGCCTCGCTCGGGAGCTAGCAATCATAGACTGGCCTCTGCTGCGCTGGAATGGTATTTGTTGATCTGTTTGTTCTTCTTCTTGTTTGACGTTGGCCCTTTCACTTTCGATGTTAGGAGATACTGCTATTTGACAGGGCTTGATGTCACATACGAAATTCCAGGACTTCTTGCCCTTTATCTTCACAGCTCGATCTGTCACTTCCTCTATTTCATGTGGACCTGTGAATCTGGACTTGAACCAGGTTCGGGTGAAGTCCCAGAGGAGTAGAGTATCTCCAGGGTATAGTTGTGGTGGTTTGAGACATTCTTCCTTTGTTTCTTTATCTTTACATTCTTCCTTTTCTTTGGGCCTCTCCCATCGTGCCTGCAATAGGTGAGAAATAAAATAGGCACTAGCCTTCAAGGAAGTGGTGTAATCATACATTTCCTGTCCCAATACAGTGACATTATTTCTGCATCTGTCAAAGCCCTAGTTGGAGGATCCAGGGGAAGTCGCATGCACCACCTGGTTACCACCTTGTGTGGCGTTAAGTGTTGGCCGGACCCTGGTTTGTTGAGCAATGTGAATAATAATAAAGGCAGACAGTAGATAGAGACAACTTTTATTTAAAGTCAGTTTTATCTTGGCGATGCACTATTTGAGCAACGCTTTGAGGCACTTGCATACCTCTGTTCACCGGCGGGTGGTGCACACAGGAGAATTTGTGTTGAATTCCTAGCAAAGCTGCAATGTGATGGAACATCTCATTGGTGAAGTGAGGTCCATTGTCAGACCACAGGACATCAAAAATGCCCCACCTTGGGGACATTTTTCTAACCAGGAAATGTACTACCCAAAGGGCATCAGGATGGGAACAGGGACCAGCTTTGATCCATTGGGAGAACAGACACACAACCACTATCATGTAGCGGTAGCCTTGACATATTTGGAGTATGTCTACATAATTGAAATGAAGGTCTTGCAATGGACCTAGTGGGCGAGCTATGGCTCCTCTCTCTCCCCTTTACATATGGCCTGCTGTTTATTGTCTGCAGACAAGGCAGTTAGTCATACATTCTGCCTGTGCTCCTCCAGGTTTGGACAGAATCATATATTCTCCAATGTAAGTAGCAAGTACATCCTTCCCCATGTGCATTGGATGATGTAGTTGTGTCAGTGCTGTGTGTAACAACTATAAGGGCATTACTACTTTACCAATGCTTTCCTGCCAGGTGATATAGAACATTCCCTTTTTCCCATAATTCATTCTCCTCTCTCAACGCACCTCCCTGTAATTCCATTGTTTGTGACACAGGGAGTGTATTATAGCCTTCCTTCAGTACCATTGTTCATACATAATTACGCGCCTGAGATGGGGTGTCCATATCTTAGATGGCCTCAAAATATGCTGCACATTTTGCATATGCATCTGCTGCCTCATTGTCCCTGGTAACAGGATCCTCCCTCCTTGTGTGGGCCTGGCATTTCACAACCGCTATGTTTTTGGGAATCAGAGCGCTTCTATCAGTCTGCCCAATAAGAGCGTGTGCTGCACCGGCGACCCATCAGCACATCGAAAATCCCCTTCTTAATCAGTGTGACTGCCCAGAATGGGCTATAGACGTCACCTAGGCTGAATCTGAATATACTGTCACTTCCTGGTTCTTACTCTGTTCCAGTTCCATTATTAGAGCTACTTGCTCTACAGCTTGGGATGAAAAGTTTGACCTAAAGCGTGAGCTTACTAGAACCTTGCTTGTCCCATTCTCTTTCATCCTCACCAGTGCGATCCCAGTATGTATTTCCCTGTGGTCGGGTCTATCGTTGATGAACTGTCAATGTAAAGAAAGTACTTCTCCCACCTCAAGTGCATTCTCTCTCACTCTTGGAATGTCGTCTTAGCTTTCTATATTTGTTCGGCAATTATGTGCAAAATCTCCTTTCTCTATGGGCTCCACAACGAATGTCGCCGGGTTCATCAGTCGGCATCTTACTGTCCGGCTGAGATTATGATCTTGCGTCTGTGGAAGCTGCTGAACCCCCGGACATTCCACCTAAAATGTAGCACTCAGAGCTCCAGATTGTTTTTCAGCTCAGTTTACCACACTTCAAGGGGAAAGGGGGAAAAGTGGGTAACATAACAAACACCAGGCTGGATGCTATTGACTAGCTGGTTCTTCACCTATAGTTGAGACATAAGCATATACAACACCACATTTACTCATATGAGTCACTGACCTTATAAATTATATCCTTTACTAAATAGTTTAAAAGACCGTACATGATACTTCTCCTGAAAATGCCCCGAGAAGTGATTTAGTAGATAAGACTTCCTTACTAGTTGCCAGGAAAACTTAATGATCATTCAGCCTTCTTAGATAGGCCCTTGAATGCTTTAACAGTCTTTTCCTGTAACTTCTAAATCTTCTTTTAACTTTACAAACTTTTTAAGTTTAAGATGAAGTAAGGGAAGTTCCAATGAAATCCAATCTGGTAAAGTTTTTGTATGCTAAGATTAGTCTCTTAATGATGAAGAGCTTGAAACTTGCGAAGGGAATTCACGTAGTAAAATACACGCTTGCGCGCTAAAATTCCACGTAGCAAAAAACACGCACACGTGCTTAAATTCCACGTAGCAGAAAACATTCCATGTAGCAGAAAACACGTACACGTGCTTTAGTTCCATGTAGCAGAAAACACGTTCACGCGCTTTAGTTCCACGTAGCAGTAAACACGTACACACGCTATAGATCCACGTAGCAGAAAACACGTACACGCGCTTTAGTTCCACGTAGTACATGCGCTATAGTTCCATGTAGCAGAAAACACGCACACGCGCTTTAGTTCCACGTAGCAGTAAACACGTACACGTGCTATAGTTCAACGTAGCAGAAAACACGTACTCGCGCGGTGGAATTCCTTGACTAACACACGCACTTGCGCTGTTGATCTACATAGCAATATTCTCGCACATGCGCGATTAATTCCCGTAGCAAACACACGTGCCGTTGATTCACGTAGAAAACACTTGCACACGCGCTAGCTCTGAAGAGTCACGTAGCTTATGAAAACATGCGCGCGCATTACAGTTTTGCGTGGATAAGAAGAACATGCTCACGCTTATGAACCTTTTCAACCTTTTCAATTAAATTAACCTTTCACAAAAATTACATAAGACTAAGATAGTTCTGTATTTAAGTTTTCTTCCACTTACTATCTCTTGAATGAGTCTTAGAAAAGTTCTTCTCACTGAAAATAGAATCTTCTCACTCCTGTCCTGTGTCCAAAACGAAATCCAAACTCTTTTCCAGTTTATTACTCAAAGAAGCCGCTCGACCGCTTGAAACTTGAAACCCCTGATCAAGTTAAGCAGGAGCAGCTTTTCACACGTCCTTTCAGCTGGGCTTCGACGATGAAAGGCAGTTTAGAATGTTCACTGTCCTTCCTATAAACAATCACCAGCCAATCAAAACTTAGGCTGAACACTTCCATCTTGGCTTGGGGCCTTTTCCAAAGGCTGCAATTAAGGTTAAGGCTAAATTGTCTGTATCACAAATAAACCAATCATAACACACCAAAACCTTTCCTTACTACATATGTGCCACATCTGACCCAATGTATGTGAGAATATGTCAATGTATGTAACCCATGACCTAAGAGCATGTCAATGTATGTAACACCTGACCCAATGTAACACCTGACCCAATGTAAGTAAGAACGTGTCAACCTGACAATTACTACCCTGATGGCTTGATTTGATAGTACCACCTCTTATCCTGAAGCCCTTTGAGTAGTCAGTGTACGTTTTGGTCATTCTAGTATTGCAAAGCGAGTGTGCTGCAAAACAAGAGTGGTGCTACATCCCATGGTAAACTTGCTGATTTCTCCACTGTAAAGTCATCAGCAGCCAATGCTTGTTTGCAAGAGTAGTGTTTTCTCATCACCGGGTCTAGTTTCCCACTGTAGTAAGCTAAAGGTTTGTGACCTATGATTGTTTTTGTGTCAATGCTGCAGTCATTACTACTCCCTTTGAGTGTGAGAAAAAGTCAAATTTGTCCTAATAGTCTGGGATCAATAATACTGGAGCTCTGCATATTGCTATCTACAGCTCCTCAAATGCCCCGGTCATTTCTTCTGACCATTGTAATGTGCTGTCCCCTCTTTGTGCTTCTTTCAGTGTGCTTAATTGCAGAGGCCTAAAGGTGCTGCATTTGTCTTATCGTCATGGGTTTTGGGGCCTTGCGAATTGCCTCTGTTCTTTCTGGTGTCACTTTTCGCCCGTCTTGCGATATTAGTTGCCCAATATATAATACTTCTTATTGGAAATATTGTAACTTGTCTTTGTCTTCAGTGTACCCCTTTTCTGCAAGCACAGTAAACATGTCTACTCATTCACTTTTGCACTGCATTTCTGTTTTACTGCAGATCAAGAGGTCGACTAAGTACTGTATGATAATACTTTCCAATTGTACATTGCCTAAGCACATCTAGAGTACTCTGTTAAATATGAAAGTGAACTTGAAGTACCCTTGTGGAAGCCGAGTGTGTTTCCGCTTTTTATTTCTATATAGGAATGAGATCAAATCTTGTGAGTGGATGGATGAGTATAGAGATGAAGGAATTTTTCAAGTCTGTAACTGTGAAGTAGGTAGCTTCCGTAGGAATGCTAAACAAAATTGTTGCTAGATTCGAAACTGTTAGTGTCAAAGTATAAGGGTTTCTGGTAAGCCTTTAACATCCAGGAGTCATTATATAAAAAAAAAAACAGAAATTCATCAAGGCTGTGTTGGGTCACATTCACCTCTTTAAACTATATAACCAGTACCAGAAGAATAAATATACATGTTCTTTTTCATAAAAATATATATATATATATCAGTTTTATTGTTTCGGTACTGCACCAATCTTGTATGAATCTCTCTTCAGAGAGGACACATTTATAAACAGTTCATTTTCACACATGCCTATGGCCAAGCAAACACAAGCCTTCAACATGATACTTTTTACAATCTTAAAAAACAAAAACATTTTACTAGACACAAGAATAAAGGACACTGTTTGGTTACAGTATCATATTGCAAGTCATGTCCTTAGTTGTATATGGCCTATCATGTTGTTATGTTATGCAAATGTATACAGCGCACAATCACCCAAAGGAATCTTGGTGCTATCGAAGAGAGGCAGAGGACCGCCATCCATCAGCCACAGTTCACTAAAACAGGAGTGTCTAAAGGCCACATGGTTAGACAGAGCCTTAACAGTTGAAGGGAGATCATTCCACATTCAGACAGCAGCTACTGAGAAAGCCCGGCCCACACTACGCTTGCGGCGGTAGGTGGGTACCACCAGCAAGCCTTCGGATGCAGAGCGCAAGGAACGAGTGGGACAGTAACAAAGACACTTGGACTGATGGTATTCTGCACCTAGCCCATGCAGCATGTCTTGAACTCAATTCACTGCCTCACTGGGAGCCAATGCAGAGTGTGCAGCACAAGGGAGATGTGGGCTCCATAAGGTGACGCAGTGGCTACTCGGGCTGCCAGATTTTGAAGGCACTGAGTCCGTTGAATCAGACCCTTAGGATGGGCAAAATAGAGGGAATTACAATAATCCAACCAGCTGAGCACCACGGCAGAAACAACCGGTGGGTGAGAAATGGCTGGCAACAGTGGAATAACCTTCTTCAATGTCTTAAGATTAAAATGACCCACTTTGCACACAGCAGAGACTTAACCATTCATAGACCGTGAAGCAGAGATGGTCAAACCAAGATTCTTTACCTTCAAAGAAGAGGGACAGAAAGAAGACGCCCAAAGTGAAGGATCACGGGGGTGCCTACCACCAACACTTCAGTTTTGTCCCCATCGTAATAAAGCAGTGCTGATGGTTGCTGTATGGGAAAGTCGACACAGTGTGTTTCGGCTGTCTCGTCACCAGCTTTAGTGTGTGAAATATGCAGTCTTCATCAGGACGATGATATTTTCCATTACACCAACATGTGTGTATTTTGTCTATAAACAGAAACAGAGAAGAGTGTGAGGGAGGTGACCAATAACTAATAAGGACATAACAATGGGCCACATTCCGAGTTTGGAGGTAACCACGCTGCTATTTGCGGCATGGCTGCCTCCAAACTCGTTCCGATTCCGCACTGGTGAATGGAATAATTACCGGTCCATTCCAAGTTTGGAGGGACTGGTAATTCCCCATTCGACAGGGCCCTTCCCCATTCCCATTTGAGCCTCCATAGGGCTCAATGGGAATGGGAAAGACGCTAATAACGGTACCGTAAATTATGGTACCATTATTAGCACTAAAGTCCCTTTGCGGGTCACGTCCTTAACGCCTGCTAAAAGCAGGCGTTAAGGAAGGACCCGCAAAGGGAACTCGTAGTAGGACGGTAATGGTTTAATGGCACTGGTCTCGTTACCGGTGACTGTTAACCCTTACCGCCCTACTCGGAATGAGGCCCAATGTGTCTGTGTAGTGAAGGGGCCAATAAATGGAGCCACACCTTGTTAAGTAGTGGCAAACCCTGTACTAACAGCAGGGATGACAAACCGCCATAGTAATTGTTAGGTAAGATTTCATAATTGTATGTAATTTTCCCTCCATGTGTACACCCCCAAACATTTTTCTGCTGTTTAGACACCATTTACTGACTTTACCAGAGAAGCACAGCCTTCAGCTGCACTCCTCTGGGCTTTCGCTCACTTTTTATGCGGAAACTGACATGCCCTTAAAACAGTCAGTACTGGGAGACTTTATTTTCCTTAGTCCTTTTCCAATGTTGCAACTTTTGTGCAACGTGTAACAAGTGTGCAATGTATCTTACCATACAGCACACTTGGGTCTCTTAGTCCATTCCAAAGGCCCTAGATACTCTCGTTTGACTTTTTCTGAACTGTGCAGATGTTTGTTTGTTTGCTTGTTTATTTATTTGGTAATGCGCACCAAACCATTAGGTAGCTGGGAACAGTGGAACACGAATACTTAAAGCTTAGTTACAACAAAAACAGTGAGTACAAACATGCAAAGACAAACTCTGATTGCCACTTCTGGGTTACAGTGAGGCAGTGGTGATGTAGGTCATGTGTCTCATTCAAATAGTACAGAGGATCACATAGATATAATGATTATGTTAAGGCCCAGGCCAGAGTTACAATGAGACAATAATATTTTACATGAAATAGATAAGGGGAACAGGTAACTGGGATGGCCAGGGCTGGCGCCGGAGTGATGTTAGTGGTTGTTTGTTCGTAGCCAGTTTAGCATGTTGTATCTAAATTTTGTGTAGGGTTGTTCCATTCTTAAGGCTATGGGGAGTGTGTTCCAAGAGACGGCTGCTCTGACCAAGAAGCTGGAGCCGCGTGCTTTAGTTAGTTTGAATTTAGGAACCTCTAGCAGATGGGCATTGGCAGATCTAGTGGGGCGAGTTGAAGTTTTCCTATTTAGATACGGTGTTGCTATGTTATTTAGATATTTGGGGTTGATTGATGCTGTTTTGAGAAGAATCCTGTCGTTTATGTTTAGCCAGTTGCCATTTCTTCTGAAGTTGGAGATGTGCACTCTGTTAGGGATATTCAGGACTGCTCTTAGGGCATTAAGTTGTAACCTTTGGATTTTGTCAATGATATATTTATTATCACCTAGGTAAAGAACATTGCAATAATCCAATGTGGACATTATTAGAGCGTTAGCCAGGGTGATGCAGCTAGCTTCAGAGAGAAATGGTCTGCAAGCTCGGATAGGTTTGCAAGTGTAGATAGTTGATGATGCTAGTGAGTTGACTTGTTTCTTGAGGTTTAAGGTGGAATCAAGGTAGAAGCCTAGTGTTTTAAATACAGGCATCACTTTGATTATGTTACTGTCAATGTTGAAAGAGACGTAGCTAGGGCTGAGTTTTTTTAGGTTTGCCTCTGAACCCAGGATCAGTATCTGAGTTTTGTCGTCATTCAGGCAGAGGCCATGGGATGCCATCCATGCCTGAATGAGGAGGTATTTATTTTTACCAAGGCCGTATCCTCGAGAAAGTTGCCCGAAAGGGGAATGAGGATCTGGGTGTCATCTGCATAGTTAGTGTAGGTGACACCCAATCTATCCTTCTTGTCGAAAAGAGCGGCTTGGTAAAGATATTATACACAGTAGGTGAGACACAGGATCCCTGTGGCACGCCGCAGGATGTTAGTATAGGGTCAGCGGAGGCTGAGGGGGAGAACACTCTCATTGTGCGGTTTGCCAAGAAGGATTGGACCCAGGCTATGGCATCACTAGAGAAATCGGCAGCCGACCTGAGATGGTTGCATAAGACTGCAAGTTCCACTCAGTTGAAGGCTGCCGATAAGTCAAGGAGGAGTAGCATAGCTGTTTTCCCATTATCCTTCAGTTCGTCCATTTGAGTTTTGAGGTCTATCAGTGCCGTTTCTGTGCCGTGTAGTGGACAAAAGTCAGAGTGACGGGATCCTAGTAGGTAGTTTCAAGGTAGTCCTGAATTTGAAGATAAGCTACTCTAGCAATTATTTTGAGGAGAACGGGGACTGTGGTGATGGGTCTGTAGTTAGTGGGGATGGATGGGTCTAGAGTTTGATTTTTTAGTAAGGGGAGAACCCAAGATTCTTTGAGATTGTTGGGCACTGTGTTTGTCTTAAATGAGGTGTTAATAAGCTTAGAGATAAATGGGGCTAGGTCTCTAGTTGCGTCCTTTATAATTTGTGTCAGGCAACTGTCACCCTGGCAATTTGGTGGTTATAGGGAGAGTATGATTTTCTCTGTCTCAGGGATGGAGATTTTAGTGAATCTAAATGGTAAGGTAGTGCTGTCTGGTGTGGATTGAGGATTGGGTTGCTGCTCCAATGGGGGTAGCAAGGCCTTTTTGTTGGCTATTTTAAGTTGGAAGGATGCAATTTTATTCAACAAAGTATTTTGTATGTCAGTGCAACATTGCTTGTCTTTGGGGACCTTGTCAAGGAGTTGTATAGGTGCTTCCATTTCCCGCAGGATAGTGAATAATTCCTCAGTATTGGAATTGGCCTTTGAGATTCTGTTGAATGTGTTTTTTTCGTTTGAATTATTTCTTTTTTATACATATTGGCAAAGTCAGTTAGCTTGGCTTTATTCTCAACAGTGGGCGAGTTACTCCAGGTGGATTGGAGTTTTCTTTTTTGGAGTCTTATTTCTTTTCGATGACGTCTAAACCAGGCATTGAGGTGTGACTTTTGCCTACTTTGGCGAAGTTTGACAGGTGCAATAGTGTCCAGTGCCTTGGTCACGGAATTGTTAAAGACCTCCACTAGGAGGTTAGGGTCTGTATTACTAGTGAGGTCAATGATGGAGTGGAGGAGGTGGGAGTGTAGATTTTCCACAGTAATATCCTTTTTACTTCTAGTTGGGTGCCATGGTGATATTTTTTGGGCTAAAGAGTTTTAGTGTAGAGGAGAATGTAATTAGGGGGTGGTCGGTCCATGCTTGCGGGGCAATGTTAGTGATTGAGATATTGCAATTCAGATTAACCACCCAGTCAAGGGTTCTTCCTTTGATATGGGTGGCAGTGAGGACTTTTTGTGTGAGGCCATGATCCGCCAATATGGCTGCTACTGATTGGGTGTGTTTGTTGCCTAGATTAAAACCCCCATCAGTAGGATATATGAAGTGTTTTTAGTGTTTTTGGACAGAAGGTTGGTTAAATCCTCCTCAAAGGTTCCCAATGGACCAGGAGGTCTATATATCAAGTGGATAGTTAGAGTAAGGTTACTGGATAAGGGACGTTTGGCTGTAAGTACCTCACATGATTGGCATGCGGGTGAGGTAGCAAGTCTAGTGGCAAGGTTAGTTTTAGATATGATTGCGAGACCGCCACCTCTGGCATTTGGTCTGTCAACTCTGAGTATGTGGTAACTATCTAGTATAGCTAACATGAGGGTGGGGTCTGCTGCCTCATGAAGCCAGGACTCAGTTATTGCTAGAGAGTCCAGGTTCCCATTGGTTAGAGTGTCTGCAATCTCGGTGGCATGTGCCACAAGGAATCTAGCATTAATAAGGGCTTCCGATAGTGTTATGGTCCTGTTAGGTTTGGGTGTGGGATGGTGTTTAATTCTAGATGTGTTGATTCTCGAGAGGGTTTTCGTGGAGGGGGCGTATGCATAAATGGGGTTGTTATGTCGATCCTCCTGCCCAGGCCTAGTAGAAGATTTTGAATATTGAGTGAAGTCATTTGTCACGATCCATGCCCCTGACCCCCTGACCCCCTCAGGTATAACAGCCCCCTGGCAGCAGTGGGGCTAAAGCCCTTAACACCGGCCCTTAGGGCCTTAAAACTCCATCAGAAACATACATGGAGTCAGTCCTGGCGCCTTTGGCACCAGGCTCATTATCAGAAATAAAGCAATACCAGTTTTGGACCTTAATCCAACATGGAGGCCTATTACACAGCTCAGTTCTTTAGAACCAAGCCATGCGGTCTAGTGTTTTGGGTGTGGCTGGGCCTGGAACTACTTCGCCTGGGACTACTTTACCTAGGCTATTTAAAACACACCCAAACAGTAGAACATGCTTTGTGTTATTCTGCACTCCTGCAGCGTAACGCTCACCGTGTCCAGCTCCTGCTCATCTGCTTCTACGGTGGCCTGACCCTGAAGCCATAGATCCGGATTCCATTAATAACCTGGAAGAACAAGAACAGCATTAGCGAGCAAGAACACTCAGCTGTGAAGTAACCGGCCTTCGCTTACCTCACCCATCTCCGGAGTTTGCCGCAACCTGCAAAGGTAAAGAAACAAGGGAAGCATTAATAACAATTCTTACCTGGGTAAACAGAAAGTCCTGGCAGCACCCTGCGCTTCGCTTACCTCGCACATCTGTAGGTTTCACTGCAACCTGCAAGGGAGAAGGAACAAGGTCAGCATTAACAAAGCACTTACCTGGGCAAGCAGCGCTTTAATCGCTCATCACTCCGGAACATCACTGCAACTTGTACAAAGAAGAGAAAAGAACAAAGATTAGCAATTCACACCAATAAATATTGCAGCGATCCGCGCATCAATAACTCACTGTGGTCTTTGCCATCGGCGCTGCAACTTCGAGATCACAACCATCCCTGTGAAAACAAAAAGAGACATTGGCCCTCATTACGAGTTTGGTGGCAGCCATCGAGCTATTAGCTCCATGGCTGCCACCAAACAGGGCTCATTTACCGAGTTCCTGCAATGAGGAATAACCGGGTAATCCCAACATTGGTGGACCCGGTAATTCCTCCTTGCAGGAACCATTCCCCATTCCCATTTGAGCCCCCATAGGGCTCAATAGGGATGGAGGTAACAACAGGTAGATTATAACTGGCCTGTTGTTACCTCCTTCTTCCCCTTGTGGGACCCGGAAAGAACGCCTGGTGTTACCAGGCATGCGATCCAGGTCCCGCGATGGGATGCTTGTAATCGGCCCTGACAGAATGAAAGGGGGCGGTCCCGTACCGGCCCCCTTCATTCCGTCAGCACCAGCCTCGTAATGAGGCCCATTGTTAGGGCACAGCGTAGTGGAGCAAGACGCCAAGAAGACAGAGAAAACAGAGGGAAAGAAAGAGACAGAATAAAGACGGAAAAGACAGTATAACTCACCTGGAAGACAGCAAGCAGAGTCGGAGTCACAGCTGGCGGGACCTGACATAAGGGCACATGGATCAGTGAATCAACTAGGTCCACGGAACGCCCGCACCAACCACACGCCCCTGCACAGAGACGCAGGATGGAGAGTTGAACGCAAAAAAACCTAAGGTGAGCAATAACCCCAAGGGAGGGGATTTGGACCAGAGGGAGGTGGGAGTCCACCCATCACAGAACCAGTATCTTAACCCTCCATTCTCCTGTAATAGGTGCTACCTCATGTCTGGCACATAACCAAGCAGAGAGGGGTCCGGTATAGCGCTTAGACCTCCATCCAGTATCGTGTGTCGCCCCCGTGGATACGAGGTGAGTGTAACAGAACGCAAAGCCTCAATAAAATCATCCGCCTGGGCGTCATGGAAACATCAGAGACTGACCAACTAGCCCAGTTACTGGGAGAATTACGGGCCAAGGTGTACTCCGCCCAGCAAGAAACCAACGCCATTAAGAGGGAGTTGATTGTCAGCAAGGACCGCACCGATGAATTAGCCAGACAATTGCTCCAAACACAGGCTGGGCAGGCTCTGTTGCCAGGAAGTATTCCGTCGGTTCCAGCCACATCTGTCAATCCAGTGCAGGTGGTCCTTCCTGGGGCAGTTCCTTTGGCCCCAACGGAACGTTTTATGGGGAACCCAAGAACATATGCAGTATTCATGAACCAGTGCCGCCTCCATTTTCTTTGTAGACCTGGAGCCTTTCCTAACGATCAGTTGCGGTAGCCTTCATTCTGTCATATCTGAGTGGCAGTGCCGCGGATTGGTCCATACCGTTAATAAGCCAGGATGACCCACTCCTGCAGGATTTCAGTCGGTTTCAACAGGAGATGGAGAAGCTGTTTGCCTGGCATACCCAGGGCCAAGCTCTGGATAACAAACTTCTGTCCCTCCGCCATGGCAACCAAGATTTGTTAACATATATCGCCACTTTTAACAGTCTTGTCGTTGAAACTGGGTGGCCTGAGGAGAAACAAACAACGTTATTCCATCGAGGATTATGGGGGGAATTGAAAGACGTCCTAGCTCAGGTGGTAAACCGACCAAAAGACTATGCAGAGTTCATCAACCTAGTGGTGCAGCTAGACCACAGGTTGCAAGATCGAAGGACAGATCGAGCCAGAACAGAGAAGCAGACTGTGTATGTACGCTCAAAGGAGAACAGTCCGGGTTCATCAGAAAACACTTCAGAACCCATGCAAATTGGGGGGGTACGGAGCCCATTAACCAAGGCCGAAAGAGACAAAAGGAGACAACAGCAATTATGCCTGTACTGCGGGAAATCAGGTCACTTCCTCATAGAATGTCCCATAAAACCCCCTAGGAGAATAGGTGGAGCTACAGGGAAAGAAGGAGAAGAACAAGAGTCTGAAAACTTCCAGGCCCGGCAAGCGCAGAGGTCTGTTTTTCGAGCGAAGGAAAAGAGCCACAGATCTCACACCTTGCCCTGCCTGTGATTTTGATCAGTCACCAACAGCCGTCTCGGATGCATGCTGTGGAGGCATACATAGATAGCGGAGCCGTTGGTAACTACATAGACCAAGGCCTAGCAACAAGGACGGGGCTTCCCCTCTGTCAGAAAATGACAACTGAGAAGGTCCCCAATGTCGACGTCACAGAGATAGCTTCTGGTCCTGTAACTCAATGCGCAGTAGAATTGACTCTTCTGTGCCAAGATGGACATCAGGAATCCATTGCCTTTGACCTTATCAAGGCACCTCAGTACCGGATAATTCTATGGATGCTGTGGTTGGTGGCTCACAATCGTAACATCGACTGGCGAGCCAAGAAATTAGCCTTCTCCAATGAGTGTGCTCATGCGTGCTACCAAGTGGAAATGCCATCTTCTGACCCAGAGACACCTGTCCAAGATAAAGAGGCATTGGTACTAGGTGTAACAAGTACACTACCAAGCGAATACCACAATTTCCAAGATGTTTTCCAAAAAGAATAGGATAATACCTTACCCCCTCACAGGCCATATGACTGTCAGATCGACCTTGTACCTGGTGCACAAATCCTGTGTATTTGAATTTAGGCACTCACCGAACCTGAAAAAAATCTTTCTGCTATTGTACAGGCACTATTTGGGGAAGGCCTCCATCGGCCATAAATGTGTTATTTTAAGTATTTTCTTATCGAAAGGTCATCTCTCTTCATCAAATAAATATAAATTAAACCTTAAGCAATGTGTTATAATGTTAAAATATATATATATATATATATATATATATATATATATATATATATATATATATATATATATATATATATATATATATATTTGTTTTTTATGAAATTGTAGCAGCACATTTAGAAAACAGCCTGGCCAACATTTGGGAAGCCCATTTTTAACATAGATGGCCCCCACTTATATGATATTTAAGATTCGTATTGTGCCAGGCCAGAAAAAGGACAGGCGAAGAAAACAAAAAACCTGTAAAATGGCTTTTGTTGGTTGTAGGAGTTCTTTAAGACTGCTTGAAAATTGTTCTTCGCTGGAGTTGGGCAGACAAGAATTATGGGTGCATAGCACCACTTCGAAGGGGGGGGTTGCCTATGTGTCCCCGACAGACAGCAATGATGTACGGTGTGGCGGAAGGCAACCAGCAGCCGGAGGGTTCAGTGGAAAATGTCTATGACCTCCTTAGAGCAGTGGAGACCCAAGATAAGGAGGGCAGGTTGGACAGTGAACGGCAGCAGTGGGCAGAAAGGGAGAGTAGGAGTCAGCACAGTCCACTAAGGAATGCACCCACAGATGCTGCTGCTGCCAGAAACATGGAACATGGAATTGGATTAACACATTGAGCCTGTGATCCTCACTCCTTGATTGTCCAGCTACGTTTTCCAAAGTGTTTATTGTCCATGTTATGCCTTAGCTTCTTACACCTGGGATGTACTATATGGCTAGGAGCAGCTGAAGAAAGTTGTCAATGCTTCTTTTTCCTAAAGGCCTCATTAACCAGGGTTGCTCTTCTATATGTGCTGGCCCACAATTTCCAAATGTATTCTTTCTTGTGAATAGGCCGCAAAATGTTCTTGCCCAGAAGAATAGAATTCGCTGAAGGTGTCGCCAATGGCAAGTGACCACATGTCAGCCTTGGCTTTCTGTGAATCGCACAACAATTCATGTCTTTTGCAGTCCAAAAAGTAATACAATAATTCATTAAAATGACAGTAATATATAATTCTTTGATGTGATACATTTACATAAAACATATCATTGAAACGTGGCTTGTTCCTTTTGGTATTTTGGCAGAAAAAAAGAATCAGAGTTTTATAGGCTTAATTTAGAGGGTCCCTATGGATAGGAATGTGAAATCCGTAAAGGTTGCTGCTATAAAAATCCTGTGCTGCCAGCAGGTAGCCAGGCAGCCTGGTGCTCGCGGGTGCAGCACAGCATCCGAGTCACCAGCTGCTCGATTGAAGATTCTAAAATGGCAAAACTGAAGCTCAAGAGAGTAACTTCAACTAAGGGGGTTTTAAAACTAATTACGATATTAGAAATGTGCCTGAAGACGATTTTGCATTGACATTTAAAGTGTGAATTTTCCACGAGTAAAATCAACTAAATATTTACTGCAAGAATTTAAACACATCCTTTAAGGAATATTGCACGTTTTTGCAAAGGGTGATTACCATGTGGTAAAAAGAAAAGGCAGAATTGATAACTTTCTATAAAGACACCAAGGGCCAGATTACAGAAACTTTGCCCTAGTGCTAAAACGGAATGGTATTAGCACTAGGGCACACTTTTCCCTGGTGAAAAAATGCATCAAAATGTATCTTTTTTGCACTTTGGCAATGTTTCCTCTGGTGCTTATATGATGCCAAACTTCACTTGTCATTGTGCAATACTTTTCTAATATGTCCTTGTGTTTTTAACCATAGGACAAACTTCGCCCTAGTGCTAATTCCGTGCAACTTTGCACTTGCACCTGTGCAAAGTTTCTGTAAAGGTCTTAGAAAATGAACCTTCTACCTTCTCATTAAGACATGGTAGAAGTATTTGCGCGTGTGTTGTGTTTCGTATGCAGTTCTGCCAACTTTAACATTATCCTAATCGACTTGGACACCTTATTTGTACTTTCCTTACACCAAGTGCCCTCATGTATGTGATTGCTTAGTTAACCTCTGCTTCTTCGATCTTTATAAAACTAAAATGTAGAATTGTGACTTCCCCTACCAGTTGGGAGTCTTATCAATGTCACCCATGCGCACTCTTATTCTCTGCAGAAACACATAAAAGCAAGTAGCAATGTCATAGACCTTCTCATTGTGTGGCAATATGTTGGGCTGGCTTCCTAAAGGCGCACACGTGTCCGCGTTTATTCATTTTGTGTTTCTCTTTGTAAGTGAATGTTCTACCATGAATCAACTCAAAGTCATTCCAACAAGCGTAACATAAGCAAAACACAACCCATACTGAATATAACATTCATTCCAGAGGGTTGGTAAGAAAGATCTGCATCCCCACCAGACCCGAAACCATTCACCAGTCCAGGCCTACAAACATGTGCTGAGACGCTATCCTTAGCAGGTAACAGGAGATGAAAGGAGAGCTTTCGCTTTCTGCCTTTCTTATAAGGCTAGTGTAGGTGTAGATGTGTGCTGAATGTTCCTGTGGTGTGTCATACTATTGCAGGACAGGTTGTAGGTTAGACAATGTACACATTAAGACTGGCCACGCCAGTAACTCACACATCCATTATATTTATTGGTATCCAATCAATTATGCTATTTCACAGGTCTTCACAATATAGTAAGTACTCTGCCCTTGCATGGGTGGGCGTTGTGCATGGGAGTGTGTTTTCATGCTCAGGTGAGAGGGGGGCGTATATGACACTAGTCCAGACTGTAAAGCATGTATTTGACCTCAGGCCAGAGCGCCTGATGCTGGCATCCCATGCTATACAGTACCACTTGTCCACGTCTTTCCCTTTACGTCCCTCTGCCATGTGCCAGTACTTTCGTTTGAGGCACCAGCCGGCATGACAGGATCATTTTTCTAAACTCTTTTAGTCCCACTTCCTCCCTTCATGTCCCTCTTCCATCTGCCAGTACTTTATTTTGGGGTACCACCCTCAATGACATGATCCCTTTTCTTGACTCTCTTTAGTCCTGCTCTCTCCCGTATGGTGGTATAACACCTTCAGTATTCCACAATTTCTCAGTGACTGGCCTTATTCTTCATCTGATGATTGCTGAGCTTTAAAAGACCTAGGCTATGAAAATATCTCCCCAGAACCTGTTGGGCGAGGATCACAAGAAGAGCACAGAGACTTCCTTCCTGAGGGGCGAGACATCCAGGCTGAGGTTATGAAAATGGTACTGATGCTACTCATGAGAATTTCAGCAGGAGTTGCTGCAAAAAATAAAGAAGCTGAAAAGTAGTGCTCTCCTGGGGACATGAGAATAATCAGTCCCTACACACCTACTATCAGGAAGGAACATACAGATCAGGCTTACAAATCGTTAGGACGATCTGATCTTCTCGTATACGCCACTCAAAGATGCAAACCCACAATGCCCATTAGAAAACAGGTTTGCTTGAAATTATATCCCACTGTGATATCTTATAACATAGTGACCTCAAGGGACCCTGTCAATGTAAACCATGTCATGAGATTACTGGGCATCTATTTGCTGAAAGGGAATATACTAAAAAAAGATGTCACGTTTTTGTGGGGGGGTATGTACTGCCATGAGGAAGATTGCCTTTGAGTCAACCTTCATATGGGTGCAGGTCCCATACTTGCCTTGCTCACCCAGACTTCCTTGTAGTCCAGAAGAGTCCCTGGCCCTGTATTCGGAGTCTCTCTCCTTCAGGTAACTTATACTACTGCTTCTTGGGGCTCCCACATCCACCTAGTAGCCAGTGTAACTTGTTTCTTGGTGCGTGATGGCTGAGGGTCTCTTGCGACTCCAGCTGTCTACTGTGGGGGCCGGTCTGCATTCGCTGTTGTTATGTTATGTTACTGTTATTTCTTAAGTGCACTATCACCCAAGGGTATCTTGGCAATGGAGAGATAGGCACACATCCACAGAATAAAGCCATTAAAAAGGTACAGAGCTAACTTAAAAAAGAAATGTCTTAATTGCTTTCCTGAAAGCCAAATGATTTGAAAATTTCTTTTTCGGAGGGGGTAGTTTGTTCCATAGTCTGGCACCAGCTATCGAAAAGGCCCTACCTCCAGTCCTCATACAACAGTAAGGGGGCACGATAAGCAGGTCAGAAGAAGATGAGCGTAGGTGATGATTAGGACAGTAGCGTGAACATTTGGTTTGCAAGAAGTCAGCACCCAGGACATGTATAGCACGATTGACTATACATAAAGCCTTGAATCTAATTTGCTGTTAACAGGTAGCCAGTGCAATGATCGTAGAACCGGAGATATGTGTGCTCCATAGGGGGTGCCAGTCACCACGCTCGCCACCAGATGCTGAAGGGCCATCATGCTGTCCTCAGGTATTCCTCTGTGGAACAGCATGGGTAAGTGAGACTTCTGGACACAGCTTTGATTCCTCGCAATACCCTGTGGCCAGGCAGACTGGGACATTTTGCTTCCTTGCGTGGAGAGTGGTCTCTCTCCTTGAGGCTGGCTTCTCACCTTTACGCTTCCGTCTTGGTATCCAGCTCCGCATGCCTTTCAAACTTCCTTTTGCACCGCTTGTGACTGCTGTTCCTTCAGGTAGGGCTTGACTTTGTTTCCACAAGTAGGAAACTCTCCAGCCTCTTCCAGCTCTCTGGCTCACAAATGTTCCCCCTCTTTGGGGTAGGCAAAGCGGCCCGCAGTCCCTTCTCATCAGAATACAGTTTCCTGGCTACTTGCTCCTTAAGGAAGGGCTTAACAATATTTCCTGGAATACCTCTTCTATTTCAACTATGGTTGCACCAATGAGAAGCCGCAAACCTCTTGACCATTCAATGTTGTTCCGAAATGTGATCTTCATGCCTCTGTGCCTTCTCCTCTTCACAGTACTGATCTTGGTATTCCCTTGTGAGTCAATGGAGTTCTTCTTCATCACAGTACTGGGATGGGGGTTTCCAGTTAGGTAACTCCTATTCTTAATCATCGCATTACTCTCTAAGATAGTAGGTTGACAATAATACATTGCCATGTTAGGGTAGGGATTGTTGTCAGGTTTGTAGGAGAGGGGGATGGCAGGGATACTGTGTTCTCTCCAGGTCATCACTAATCCCAGGGGGGGCTTCCCTACCCACGACATCCACCCATTGACTACTGAAGAGAGGGCCCCCGGAATGGCCCTCATGTCCCTTATGTGCATGTCAGCCGAAAGGATAAGAAACGAGAGGTGCCACTCGCTGTTTAGCCAACCACTGGGTGAACCAGTGTCTCCAACGTATAGGAACAGATATTCTCTTAGACAACTCTTCAAACCCTATCTAGCTAATGTCTTCGCAGAGACAGTTGCCTCATCACTGGATCAGGTTAACTGATAAAAACAACCAGCTGTGCTGACATCACTAGTGACAATACAGCATAGCAACATTAGTCACAAAGTAAACTAGCACGCCTGAACGAAGTAATGCAGACACACATGCACACATGAAGAACATGCTTACACCATTCTGTAGAGAGGGGACAGACACAAATGCATACTGTCCAAAGCTTTTACTTTTCACTAGCCAAATGCAGAAACAAAAGAATGCAAAGCAGACATGGACCGAGCTTGCAATCGCTTCATCGCAACTAACCATTAGGCGCTACAGGGACATATAACAAACCTATAAGGGCTCGATCAATACTAATCTCTAAAGGGGGTATGAGAACATACAGGGAAACCATAGAAGGACTGTAGTGAATTTGCACTGCGAAGCACAGAGCCAATGTTCACAGCCAAGGACAAGGACTGGTGGAAAATTCCTGATTTTTGAGGCGGTGAGGCACCTGCGAAATACAGAATACAATCCTCAAATCATTGCAGACGAAAGGCTCAGTTTTGTGGTCCTCACACATGTGACCCAGCAGAGCTGAACAATAGCCATCTACTCATGGTGAGAAGAAGAGCTGTTCCCAGCATAGCAGATACGACTGATACATCCACAGTCCACCGAACACTGCAATCTGCAAGCACTCTCTCAGGCTGGGTGGCTATGTCAATGGCAACAATGGGGACACACAGTCTTTCCCATTACCTTGAAAAGATACACTAAACCCTGTGAACAGAACAGGGTCCCAGGCCTGGGGAGACATGCTTCAGCTAATCCAGACACTCAAACCCGGGGGTAGTGTATAATGTTGCAGGGGCCAATGGTCAAAGTGTGACCCTCAAACAAAGTAATTGATATTTTTGGGGGAAGTCTCAGGCGAACCCACCTGCCATAGGAAGACCAGCAGAATAACTCACATAGGGGATTTCCATAGGTGGTATCACCCGAGCTACCCAGCAGGATGGGTTGGTGGTTGTGACATCACTAAGAAACAAAACCAAGTGACATGGACTCAGGATCTGTGATTGCCAGAGACTTTGTTGTTTACTGTATGACTCTTGTCTTTTGGAGAATAAAGACAGTTTATTTTCCCCATAGCTAAGTTATCTGTTATTGCCAGTGGGGAGGGGTTGGATGGGTCCCAAATACTCTGCTAACTTGTGATATATTGGTACGAACAGCCCCGACCTCTGGTATACTCTTATAAAGTGGTAGGAGAGGATGGTTTAGTATATCAGAGGGCGGGGTTATTCACATCAATAATGTCATAAGTTAGCACGATGGCCATCCATGTTGGTACCCCTGAGAAGATGTATGATAGCCAAAAAGCCTCTTTCTCGGCTCCTTTCACTTCTTGCGCCATTTTGGCACGCATTTGTCATAACTTGGTAACTGCCTCAGTGAGTGTCCGGTTGGCTTTGTTATTTGCTGGAACAAACATACAGCAAGAAGATCCTATCTTGGCGCACACTCATCCTTCCATTGCTATGAGGAGATTGAGAACATATCTATTCTGGAAGGCTATCAACCTCACAGCTAGGAGCTCTTCTTTTACGGTGTTGAAGCCATTGACTTTCGAGTTCAGTGTTTGCAGCAGCTCCCATCTCGTGACCTGGAGCCATTTTGCATTTGAACAACGTTTATGTCCTGCTGAACAATTGATGCTCATGTGGTAGGCTGTCTAGAGAGTCTTCATTGCTGATGATATGTAGTTTCCTCTTTTCACTGTAGTTAAATCAACAGACCTTTTCTTTCTTCTGGTAGAGTCTACCCACGTTAGTAGCTTTGAGCTTGCTTCCCATTCATTTAGGTTTTTTTTTATTCTCTTCTTGTACTATACAAACTGGAACTGTTAGGAGTGTATGTGCTCTGCTCCCTACCACTCCTTCCTCCCATCCTTCAGCTGTACATACTTGCCCATATACAAGCATCTGCAGTATTTCCCAGCACCTGGCTCTCCTCCTATTTCTGCTGGTCCTTTCATTGACAAGCTAACTCCTTTAATGTTATTGTCCTTGTGTCTCCCATTGCGAGTCATCAGTTATGTATTGTATAGCCGGTCTTTTTTCCAGTAATTTTCCATTATATCTGGTATTTTTATATAGCTGTCTTCATAGGGAAAGGTTTTCTTGGACATCCATCTCAGTGTTGCTGTTTTCCCTTGGAATCTTCCTTAAATGGTACACATTGATAACTACATAAGGCACTGTGCTCTTGTTGCTGGTATTTCAGTTGACACTCACGTTCTGGAGGCACTCCTGGCATAGCGGATGAGAGAACAAACATGGCAGCTCTCCCCATCTGTTTAACTGCTTTAGTAATGCTTTTGTACCACATGTTATTGGATACTCGAGCAGTATAGGTGAGATAGAAATCAACCCCTACTGCCTATACATCAACAGTGCATCTGCCTGTCCTTATTGGTCAGGCAGTTCTTACCTCCCTACCCAACCTGGTAGCCACACCTGCCAGAATTGGGGTTATGTTAGTAGGGGCCACAGCTTTGTTGTCTACACCGCAAGACATTTGCCAAATAATTAGGGCAAAGACGCCAAGTGAAAAAAAGACACAAGTCAACATCATTACACATTTAATAATGTAATTCAAAATATACTCCACTTCGGAACCTTGTGTAGCTTCAAAGATATTGATGTACTGCCTACAATGCATTAGAAATTCGTTATTATGGTGTTAGTACATATTAGTTCAAGCTCTGTGTCGTAATTGTTCCCAGACAATGCATATTCTAGGGTCACAAAGAACTTCAATTACTGAGGGACTTCCTAATTAAGTCCTGGGTATGTTTGGGACGAATAGACCAGGAAAATACAAAAGAATAAACTGGGAGAGGGCCTTCTTGCATGGTTGGACCTCCTACCGAAATGGGAAAATTGGCCTTGAAAGTTTGTGGGTGAGGGTTTTGCAGAAGCATGGGACAATGGAGAAATCAACGTCTCTGCTTTTACAATGAATGGTGTCAATGTGCAAAAAGAAAAATAATAAATAAACAGTGTATCATCACTCTGGATGTGTAGGAAGTCCTTTCCCTATCTGCCTTGCTCGGGAGCTAGCAATCATAGAATGGCATCTGATGGGCTGGAATGCTATTAGTTGATGTCTTTGTTCTTCTTCTTGTGGGACGTTGGCCCTTTCACTTTCTATGTTAGGAGATTCTGCTATTTGACAGGGCTTGATGACACAGACAAAATTCCAGGACCTCTTGCCCTTTATCTTCACAGCTCGATCTGTCCCTTCCTCTATTTCATGTGGACCTGTGAATCTGGACTTGAACCAGGTTTGGGTGAAGTCCCAGAGGAGTAGAGTATCTCCAGGGTATAGTTGTGGTGGTTTGAGCCATTCTTCCTTTGTTTCTGTATCTTTACATTCTTCCTTACCTTTGGGCCTCTCCCATCGTGCATGCAGTAGGCAAGAAATAAAATAGGCACTAGCCTTCAAGGAAGTGGTGTAATCATACATTTCCTGTCCCAATAAAGGGACATTATTTCTGCATCTGTCAAAGCCCTAGTTGGAGGAGCCAGGGGAAGTCGCATGCACCACCTGGTTACCACCTTGTGTGGGGTTAAGTGTTGGCCGGACCCTGGTTTGTTGAGCAATGTGAATAATGCTAAAGGCAGACAGTAGAGACAACTTTTATTTAAGGTCAGTCTTATCTTGGCGATGAACTCTTTCAGCAGCGCGTTGAGGCACTTGCATACCTTCGTTCGCCTGCGGGTGGTGCACACAGGAGAATTTGTGTTGAATTCCTAGCAAAGCTGCAATGTGATGGAACATCTCATTGGTGAAGTGAGGGCCATTGTAAGACCACAGGACCTCACAAATGCCCCACCTTGGGGACATTTCTCTAACCGGGAAATTTGCTGCCCAAAGGGCATCAGGATGGGAATAGGGACCAGCTTTGATCCATTGGGAGAACAGACACACAACCACTATCATGTAGCGGTAGCCTTGACATATTTGGAGCATGTCTACATAATTGACATGAAGGTCTTGCAATGGACCTAGTGGGCGAGTTATGGCTCCCCTCTCTCCCCTTTACATATGGCCTGCTGTTTATTGTCTGCAGACAAGGCAGATAGTCATACATTCTGCCTGTGCTCCTCCAGGTTTGGACAGAATCAAATATTCTCCAATGTAAGTAGCAAGTACATCCTTCCCCATGTGGGTTGGATGATGTAGTTATGTCAGTGCCGTGTGTAACAACTATAAGGGCATTACTACTTTACCCATGCTTTCCTGCCACCAATGGGTGTCTGAAGGTGATATAGAACAGTCCCTTTTTTCCCATAATTCCTTCTCCTCTCTCAACGCACTTCCCTGTAAATCCATTATTTGTGTCACAGGGAGTGTATTATAGCGTTCCTTCAGTACCTTTGTTCATACATAATTACGCGCCTGAGATGGGGTGTCCATATCTTAGTTGTCCTCAAAATATGCTGCACGTTTTGCTTATGCATCTGCTGCCTCATTGTCCCTGGTGACAGGAACCTCCCTCCTTGTTTGGGCCTGGCATTTCATGACCGCTGTGTTTACTGTGAATCAGAGCGCTTCTATTAGTCTGCCCAATAAGAGCGCGTGCTGCACCAGTGACCCATCAGCACGTCGAAAAGCCCCTCCTTAATCAGTGTGACTGCCCAGAATGGGCTATAGACGTCACCTAGGCTGAATCTGAATATACTCTCACTTCCTGGTTCTTACTCTGTTCCAGTGCCAGTATTAGAGCTACTAGCCCCACAGCTTGGGATGAAAAGTTTGACCTTAAGCGTGTGCTTACTACAACCTTGCTTGTCCCATTCTCTTCTATCCTCACCAGTTCGATCCCAGTATGTATTTCCCAGTGGTCGGGTCTATACTTGATGAACTGTCAATGTAAAGAAAGTACTTCTGCCACCTTAAGTGTATTCTGTCTCACTCTTGGGATGTTGTTTTAGCTTCCTATATTTGTTCTGCAATTGGGTGCACAATCTCCTTTCTCTATGGGCTCGACAACGAATGTCGCCGGGTTCATCAGTTGGCATCTTACTACCTTAATTGCTGGATTTGATAGTATCACCTCTTACCCTGAAGCCCTTTGAGTAGTCTGTGTACATTTTGGTCATTCTAGTATTGCAAAGAGTGCGCGCTGTAAAACAAGAGTGGCACTACATCCCATGGTAAAACTTGCTGATTTCTCCACTGTAAAGTCATCAGCAGCCAATGCTTGTTTGCAAGAGTAGTGTTCTCTCATCACCGGATCTAGTTTCCCACTGTAGTAAGCTAAAGGTTTGTGACCCATGATTGTTTTTGTGTCAATACTGCAGTCACTACTACTCCCTTGGACCTGACCTGAGATGGTTGCATAAGACTGCATGGGCCACTAAGTTGAAGGCTGCCGATAAGTCAAGGAGGAGTGGCATAGCTGTTTCCCATTATCCTTGAGTTTGTCCATTTGAGCTTTGAGGTCTATCAGTGCCGTTTCTGTGCCGTGTAGTGGACGAAAGCCGAACTGACGGGATCCTAGTAGGTGGTTAGTTTCAAGGTAGTCCTGAATTTGAAGATAGGCTACTCTATCAATTATTTTGAGGAGAAAGGGGACTGTGGTGATGGGTCTGTAGTTAGTGGGGATGGATGGGTCTAGGGTTTGCTTTTTTAGTAATGGGAGAACCCAAGATTCTTTGAGATTGTTGGGCACTGTGTTTGTCTTAAATGAGGCTTAAATAAGCTTAGAGCTGAATGGGGCTAGGTCTCTAGCTGCGTCCTTTATAATTTGTACCGGGCAACTGTCACCCTGGAAATTTGATGGTTTTAGGGAGAGTATGATTTTCTCTGTCTCATGGATGGAGATTTTAGTGAATCTAAATGGTAAGGTAGTGCTCCGGTGTGGATTGAGGATTGGGTTGCTGCTCCGATGGGGGAAGCAAGGCCTTTTTGTTGGTTATTTTAAGTTGGAAGGATGCAATTTTATTTGACAAAGCATTTTGTATGTCAGTGCACCATTGCTTGTCTTTAGGGACCTTGTCAAGGAGTTATATAGGTGCTTCCATTTCCCAGAGGATAGTGAATAATTCCTTAGTATTGGAATTGGCCTTTGAGATTCTGTCGTTGAATGTGTTATTTTTTGTGTGAATTATTTCTTCTTAATACATATTGGCAAAGTCAGTTAGCTTGGCTTTATTCTCATCAGTGGGCGAGTGACGCCAGGTGGATTGGAGTTTTCTTTTTTCTGAGTCTTAGTTCTTTTAGATGAGCTCTAAACCAGGCGTTGAGGTGTGACTTTTGCCTACATTTGTGAAGTTTGACAGGTGCGATAGTGTCCAGTGCCTTGGTCATGGAATTGTTAAAGACCTCCACTAGGAGGTTATGGTCTGTATTTTTAGTGAGGTCAATGATGGAAGGGAGGAGGTGGGGGAGTATATTTTCCACAGTAATATCCTTTTTACTTCTAGTTGGGAGTGGTGGTGCCATGGCAATAGTTTTTGGGCTTAAGAGTTCTAATGTAGAGGAGAATGTAATTAGGTAGTGGTTAGTCCATGCTTGCGGGGCAATGTTAGTGATTGAGATATTGCAATTCAGATCAGTCACCCAGTTCAGGGTTCTTCCTTTGATATGGGTGGGAGTGAGGACTTTTTGTGCAAGGCCATGAATTGCCAATATGGCTGCTACTGATTGGGTGTGTTTGTTGTCAGGGTCATTAAAGCCTAGGTTAAAACCCCCATCAGTAGGATCTGTGAAGTGTATTTAGTGTTGTTGGCCAGAAGGTTGGTTAAATCCTCCTCGGAGGTTCCCAATGGACTAGGAGGTCTATATATCAAGTGGATAGTTAGAGTACGGTTACTGGATAAGGGACATTTGGCTGTAAGTACCTCATATGATTGGCATACGGGTGAGGTAGCAATTCTAGTAGCAAGGTTAATTTTAGATATGATTGCAAGACCGCCACCTCTGGCATTTGGTCTGTGGAATCAGAAAAAACACAATATTACGGCTGTTACACCAAGCAAAGGAAAATACACTGACACGGGCTTATAACGATTCCCAGAATCTTTTTTACAAAACTGAACAGTATTCAACAAAGTACACAAATAGCTATTTGGCCGTCAATACATCACAGAGACCACCAGCAGGGTTCAATGTAAGCAGTGACAGAATTTCCTAGCTGGACATCGACGCATTTATACAATTTGTAAAATGATGTCCAGCCCTCTTACAGATTAATCATCCACTGGGCTAGGGTCGCACCAGGTTCACTTTCCTAATTTGCATATCTCGTGCATGCGGTTTACTTTTCAATACATTTACTAACACACTCCATTATTCTTTAATTTAACATTTACACTCTTTACATATTGCTTTAATACAGACCAAACAATGTTTCGCATATTATATTGGAATAGCATTACTGTTCTTGTTTACTTGTAGTTTAACATTGCTAATTCAAGTAATCCCCTGCTCCCGAGGTCAACAAAGGACAAGGTCTACATGACCCTAACATGTAGCCTGAGGGCAGGTTGGACATTAACTCCCCTACAGAGGTTGGAGAGGTTAAGGCAAGAACAAGGACACACGAGACGGCCATTTTAGATTACAGGGTGACTTTGTATAAAACCCCAAAATGGTGGTTTCTAACCTAAAATGGAGGCTTGATTCAAGATGGCGGCTTACATCAATTTCTAAGGTCAAGACCTTGCCGCAGAGAGTTATTCGCGTACAATTTTAAGCAACTTGGCGTAGGCCAATATACATACAAATCGTTTGTAATAAGAGGCATAATTTAATATCCGGTTTGACAAACCCTCCTTTTGGCCTACGCCAAGTGCTAATACTACTTCTGATTTGCTTGCAAGTAACTCCATGCGTCATCGTCCATACACCCCGAATCATTGTCGGACATATCTATTGCCATTAGGTCTGATACCAGAGTTTCTTTCAACACATACTCTTTGGAGAGCTCCTTTGCAGCGTATATTTTATTCCCTAATACACTTTTGCTTGCTCGCAACATCCCCCTAATACTGAGCATATACCAGGGAGACACTGTACACAACAACAAAGAAACAAAAAACTTCCCAAGATAATCAGTAGGGCCGAGAACAACTTCCATCCCCATGTCCGTAGGAGGTCCCAAAACCATGTACCAAGTTCCCAATTTCCCTCAGGAACATGTACTTCTGAACTAAGAACATGTAGATTTTGGACCGCCATAAAGATCATTGGAGAGGAGTCTGGAACGTAAACGCAGCAAGCGGACCCCACTAATTTACATACTCCTCCTCGCTCTGCCAGGATGACATCTAATGCCATCCAGTTCTGAAGAGCCACTAATCTTATCGCTCTCTGCTCTAACGTCATATTATTGAGTAAGTCAGTGGTCCGATTGATGGTTCTCTCCAATACTCTCGCTAGTCCCCTAATATCTTCTGAATTCGTAATTTGCCCAAAAAATGGCACAAAAGATTTCATAATATCTCCTAAAGTTTGTGCTGGAGTATCCCCTTTTACACCTCGTCGTGGACGAGTCTTTGAAATTTCTGTAGTACTGGCAATAAATACCCCAGATAATAGAATCCCTAAATAACAGGTTCCTTGCCAATCCCTGGGCAACCACGGAAATGCCACATTACCGCAAACAAAATAGACAGGTTTGCCTACGTACTAGTCAAATTCGCAACGTTGGCGCACTTTCTAAAATTACCCATTGACCGTGTTCCATTCCTCTGTATGCAGAAGGATACTGAATCGGGGCTATGATTAACAGAATAAGATGGAGGCGTGGCATCCTTATTGCCTATAGGAGCCATTTTGAAAGAGATTAAAGACTGAAAAGGACGAGACAATCTATCAGAGGGCCTAACAGAAGCAACATTTGGCTTACTTCTCTTTGCAAAAAGTGAGCATCCCAGGGGCATCAAAACATTCTTTTCAAAACTATTTAAATTTGTACCATCAAAGTTCCCTGAGATGCTGTCATTCCATCGACCAAAGAATAGTGCTCTAAGAGAAGCGTAACAGGCAGTTGTCAGAGGCAAAGGGTAAATATACCATCCTAGCCCCTTATCCCCATGTTGCGGTAGATGTGTACAGATCCATCAATTGGTCTTATTAAAAATTGCATGAGTGCCATTCATTATTAACAAAATGGTATTATTCTGATAATTCCGTCTATGTAAAGAATCTCTAGGCGACAAAGTATGCAATTGCACAGAGGGAGTGGGAATCACAGATACATTTTCAATAGGTAAAAAGTCTTCTAACGGATATGCTTCTTCCAGATACCATAACCCAAACCCAAAAGTCATTACAAATCCAGTAATTAGTACGAGAAGGCAAAAATACACTTTGGGGGTCCCCTTACATACTTGATCATTGTCTCTGCTAGTCAATTTGTATCTAAAAGTTCCGTACGAGCGGTAGCGGGTGCAGGCATCGTAGTCTTCAATCGAAAAACACCAATTGTTTGTTTGTTGGCGACTCCAGTCACGCGTCTTCTTAATGTCTTTCCCACAACCCTTAGCCAATAGAATTTTTCCGTACAATTGGGCCAAAAAGACAAGTCCTCAAATGATTTTTTCAGTCGCACAGTCAGACCATGCTGTACATTTATTTCCTTGGGCACAGATTATATTTTGCAGTTTCTGGTGGGAACAAAGTGTCGTCACTTCCTCCTGGAAGTGGCGAACAGACGGAAATGGGATCAAGAAAGGATTGATCCGGAAGTTCCACTGTTGGGGAGTGCGGAGACAAGATGGCCGTTTTGTCCGGCCTTGCGGATTCTGAAACGGTCTCCGATTCTCCCTTGTTGGTTGTTGCTGTTTCAGGCACGCTAGTTACAGCAGTGGGAAGGGATTCTGTGTCTTCTGTATCGTAAGGCACGGGCTGTGGGATCCGTTTGGTGTGCGTCGCATTGGAACCAGTGTTTACGACCCGCTACCCGTATGGCAGTCTGAGTGACCAGCAGGACTTGGTAGGGACCCCTCCACCGAGGTGCAAGACAAGACGACCTCTCAAAAACCTTCGTGAGGATCCAGTCCCCCGGTCGTAGACTGTGACCGGTGCCCTCGTAGTGCACAGGTAATGCTTCTCGCACCTGGTGATGAATTGAAAACAGATTTTTAGTCAACTGGTTACAGTATTCTGAAAGAAGCACATTTTCTCCTCCCGTAATGAGCGACTTTTTGGCATACCCCAAATATTAGCAGGTCTCCCATTACCACCTCAAATGGAGAGAGCCCAGGCTTAGTTTGAGGGGTCGTTCTCATCGATAGTAACACGATCGGTAAGGTGTCCGGCCATTTTAGCTTGGTGCCAGCACACGTCTTAGGGAGTTTGTTCTTTGTAATGCCGTTGTGCCTTTCCACTAATCCGGCACTCTGGGCATGCCTAGCTGAAGGGAGCCGCTTATCAATCTGTAATCCTTTGCAAATGTGTAGGATTACAGTGGCAATAAAGTGTGGCCCATTATCAGACCAGATGACTCTCGGCAGCCCGAACCTAGGAAAAAACTCTTTCAACAGTGTTTTTGCCGTGGTTATGGCCGTTGCATCTCTAACCGGGAAGGCCTCAACCCACTTACTAAAGGCGCAAATAACAACCAATACATATTTAAGATTGTTACACCGTTCCATTTCAATAAAATCAAAGTGAATAACCTCAAACGGGACAGAAGGTGGAGCGAAACTTCCTCTAGGAGTCGAGGTACCTTTTCCTACATTGTGCTGCAAGCAAACCATGCAGTTCTGTACAAAACGCTCCGCAGTTTTGAAAATCGTATCATTGGCCCATACACTGTGTAGCATTTTTGTTAACTTCCGTGCACACACATGTGTCGGACCATGAGCCATAATAACCATCATTGTAATGTAGGTGTCAGGGAGTAACCATTTCCCTTCAACATTGTCTACCCAACACCCATCATCATCCAATCTTCCTGCACCCCCGATCCATCTCTTAGTTTCCTCTATGGTAGCATCTGCTTGAATGTCTTTTACGGCATCAATACTTTCTCCCAAAGTGCAAACATTTACAATTTCGTTTACAGCGTACATTTGTGAACTGAAATCAGTGGCAGTCTGTTTAGCTATCTGATCGGCGAAGGCATTCCCTTTTCCTACATCATCTGTAACTTTTTGATGTGCTGAACATTTTATGATAGCTAACTGAACAGGGAGTGCAAGTGCTGAAAGTATTCGCACTATTAAAGTGCCATGCTGGATTTTTGTTCTGTGCGAGGTCAAGAAACCTTGTTCTTTGCAAAGTCTACCAAAATTGTGGGCCACCCCAAAGGCATACTGACTGTCAATATAAATATTCACTGTACACCCTTCAGAAAGCTCACAAGCTCGAGTTAACGCTATAATTTCTGCGGCCTTCGCAGAGTTATGCATAATTCTTTTAGTTTCCACAACCGTGCTTAAAGAAGTGACAGCATAAGCAGCCGTGGATGTACCGTCTGGAAGTTTAAAACAAGAGCCATCACAACATAGCTCTCCTTGAGGGCTATTCAAAGGCGTGTCTTTCAAATCGATTTTGCCTTTAGTCTCTTGTTCTGTCATATAAAAGCAATCGTGTGACGTATCGTCATCATCAACCGTATTTTGTGAGACAGGTAAAAGTTCAGCCGGATTTAATACGCAACACCTCTGAATTTGAATGTGGGGGGAAAACAAGATCAGTTCATATCTTGTCAATCGTGCAGAAGTGAGGTGTTGCGTTTGAGTTCTATTCAATAGAATATCTACAGAGTGAGGTACCATTAGGGTTAACGCATGACCCAGGACCATTCCCTCACTCTGTTTTACAGACGCAGCAGCAACAACAGCGCGCAAACATCTTGGCAAAGCGCATGCTACAGGATCAAGGGCGGAGGAATAGTAGCCGCACGGCCTATTCTTCCCTCCATGTTCCTGCATTAACACAGCCAAAGCACATCCATCACGTTCATGCACAAACAATACAAAGGCCTTATCATAATTCAGAGTTTCTAAAACCGGCGCCGAACACAGCGCGGATTTGAGCAAATTGAATGCTATCTGGTGTTCCAAGGTCCATGGCAATGGCAAAGAAATGCCCTTCTTTATGAAAGCCAACATTGGTTTAATCGTTAACGAAAAATTCGGGATACACCATCTACAATAAGAAGCCATACCTATCAAGGCTCTAACTTCCTTTTGAGTATTTGGGACAGGCATACCAGAAATGGTCTTAATTCGTTCAGGTGTCAACCGTCTTCCCTCCTTTGACAGGAGATAGCCTAAATAGGCGACCTCCTGGCAACAATATTGGAATTTCTTAAGTGAAGCTTTGTGGCCATGTTTTGCTAGATGACAAAGCAACAACACGGTGCCTTCTTTACAGGAACTCTCAGAATCAGCAGCCAAGAGGAGGTCAGCTACGTACTGCAGTAACGTGCAAGTAGTAGGCAACTCGATGGTATCAAGCTGCTCATTCAATGCCCTACTATAAATACTTGGACTCTCAGTGTACCCTTGTGGTGCACGAGTGAATGTAAACGAGCGTCCACCTAGGGTAAACGCAAACAAATACCTGCTATCCTTGTGTATAGGAATACTGAAAAATGCATTTTTAAGATCAACAAGGCTAAAGTGAGTGGCAGAAGCCGGAATCATGGTTAATATCGTTGTAACATCAGGTACAATAGGAAATTGAGAAGCCACAATTTTGTTAATAGCGCGTAAATCAATTATAAAACGAAAGGGAATTGCATTATCACCTTTTTTGTATACTGGCAAAATGGGGCTGTTACATATGCTACCCCTAATCTCCTCAATTACTCCACGATGTACAAAATCAGAAACTATACATTTCAAAGCCTGTTCGCCTTCAACTGAGATCTTATATTGTGGGATGCGAGGCAATTTTACTCCATGTTTCAAAATAATTTGAACAGGTTCAATTTGGAGAATGCCCACATCATTATCATCAATTGCCCATAAGCATTCTGGAACATTACTGGTAAAGGTCGAGTCAAAAACTGAGAGGCGAGTGATTGCTGAGGTGAAATTGTTAGCCGAATTCCATCCGGAGAACAATGAATTACTGCGTGTAATGCCTTCAACAATTTTAGCCCCAGCAAGTTCTCCCCACAGTTTGTGGTAAGTAGAAATGGACACTGTTCCGTGAAGGGACCCAGTGTTATCGGTACCGGCAAAGAGACCGGACAAACTACAGGTGTGCCTGAAAACCCTACAGAAACGTTGCATTGCCCTGACAGGAGAATATTTGGAACCCGTGAATGATCAATGGAACATTTCTGTGCTCCTGTATCTACTAAAAATAGATGCTTCCTATTTCCCACCGCCATCTCAACGTAGGGGCCTTTCTGATGAACGGGAATAGGCATAGGTTCCAAATCCTGCTTCGGGCAATCCTAGCGGAACAAAATATTATCAAAAGGAAGCTCTTCGGAGAGGTACGCGGCAGAAGGGTGTTCAAAAATGTTTCTATTATCCACATTTTAAACTTGCTTATCTTGTGAAGGAGGTTGCTGTGATTCTGGTGTAAACTGACCTCTGCCAGGGCCCCCTGCACCTGGGTGACCTCTGGATCGTCTACCCATGTTCCCAAATGACCTTTGCTGTAAGGTCGGACATTGTGCGCACCAGTGGCCTTCCTGCCGGCAATAGGCACACTGGTTAATGGTTACCGGAGCCAAGGGCGCACTTCCCTGTGGAATGTACTGACCTCTAAATTGATTACCCCCTCTAGGGTTTCTAACAATCTGCTGCAATAAAACTTTAGTTTTCAAGTCACCCTTTTTTTTCTCAAGTTTCTCTTTTTCAGTATTTACACGATTTTCATAATACTGAGCTATATGCAGTACTTCTGATTGGGACTTCGCTTGCCAAGCGCTTTCAGAGGACATAATCTGTAACTGGATGACAGGCAGCAATCCACGTACAAATTTTCGACAAACAACCTTTTCCCTGACTCTGTGCCCAAGTCTTGTCCACTGAAATCCGAGAATACCTGCTCGAACCGATAGAAAAAATCTTTAGCACCCTCAGACTTTCCTTGGACACAGGCCGTAAACTTGTCCCAAATGATTCTTTTTTCTGGAACCATAGTTTTCAATTTTACAATAATTTTAGCAGGCAAGGTTAATATCACTTGAGGTGGTCGTTCGCCAGCTGGTCTTTCTCTGTCCAGCCTAGTCATGTTATCCCATGTATCTCCCAACCCAGGTATTTCAGCTATAGTCCTAATCTGCTTCCACAAATCAACTGGCAGGAGTACGGGAAATAATAGGTCAATATCACTTAAAGTGAATACCGACGACTGTAAGACCGACTCTATTTCTTTATAGAATCCGGTCGGATTTTTTCTTATATCAGGAATAGATTGCTTTATGGTGTTCACTTCCTGTCTTGAAAACGGGACGTGAACAAACTATGAAACGTAATGTGCAGGAATTTCTCCGGCTAATATACCTCGTGCAGCATCAGCCGCAATCTCAACTTTCGGGACAAATGTCGGAGGGACAGTAGGCAGCTCCGAACGCTTACTAAGCAACAGAGCCAAGTCAAGCGCTAAGGCAGTCGAAGAAGTATCAATCGAAAAAGCTCTCTTATAAACACTCAACAATTCTGCGGGACAACAAATCTTTCTTCTTACACACTCATTCTGCAGGTGCTCTACCATCACCTGTATCACTTTCTTTTGCATTTCTAACGTATGCTGACTATATGTGTCATATACTTCATCTGGAGTTATCGACATATCCGAAATCCATCTTATCACGTCCTTTGTACAAATTCGTGCTTCCTCACTTTTAATTCTCAACGAGGAGAAAACCGTTTCTGTAAGTACATAATATCTAAACTATCACCATCTACTTCCTCGTTCTGTAACTCTTCCAACTCCTTCCTCTCAAAATGCTCATATACCTTCTCCGCAGTATCTCTGGACAACGCTAAGGCGTTCAAATCCCGTAACCCTTGTGGGAAATCTACATCATTTAGTCTATTCCACATTATACTTAAATGAGTCCCTAATCCTTCGATAAAAATATTTTTCTCAGGAATATCTTTTAAATTTTCGAGTGTGGAAAAAACATCAGCTTGTTCACCCTTCTCCATACAATGTTTAGCCCTAGCAGTCAATTCACTCCTCTTGTCTGGGGACACAGTATTACGAGTCACAAGCCTTGGTCTTGCTCCCTGGTCTACTACAAGCGATGCAGGATCACTTGGAAGAGGAAGAGTAGGCACATTCTGAATAACAACAGGTGAAGGCAAGGGGGCAGGCAAAGGGGCGACGGCTGGAAAAACAACAGGAAGAACAACAGGGAGGACCGGAGGAACTATAGGAGGGGGAACTACAACAGGAAGGGGCAAAGCGCCAGGAGGAGGTCCATATGGAGGTGGCGCGGAGGCATCTGGCCTTCATTCATGCAAAAGTTTATTAATCAATTCGTCTGACGTATGAACATCTTTTGAAGGGTAGATTTTCTGAATGCCTAATTGAAATGCCCTGTCCGTGTTCCTAACTGACTCCAATTGTTTATTTTGATCATATAACCGTGCCTTTTCGACACTCGTCATATGTCGACGCATATGTTTCTCTCTACTCTTTTGTTGCTGCAAAGCTTCTGTTTTCCAACTGTGCAACACGTCAAATGCTGCAGGTCTAGCCATTTTCTTTACTAATACAGACTCTAAATATTCTATACGAGGGATTTCAAAACTACCATTGGTTGGCCACCGGAGAATAGAATTATGTCTGGTTTGTCTGTGCCAAATGTCATTAAATGCTATACTACCAAAGCCTTTCTTACAGTACATAGTACATACCGGCGACCCCTCCTGTGGTGCGGGATGGCTATCTTCCAAAGATTGTCTGTCGCTGCGGAAAAATGCCCTAAAGCAGCCAGACAATTTCCCAGGCATATCAAAGTTCTGGTGTTACCTGGTTAAATAATTGTGCTCACGAGTACAATGCTCCAAATTCAAATTTGTCAGGGTTAAATTAAGAATCGGGACACGATTCACCTGACCAAAGGACTGGGAGGCCCGATCGGGTTACTAAGGACAATGCAAAGGACCCACGTGTCTGATTTTCGGCAAATTTACCCACCTCAAATATATGGACCCTCGGCAAGACGTCATCTCGGGCTACAGCTCACCGTCCAGGGATCGGATCGTGCAGTTTCGTCGGGGAATTCACTTCTCGTCTTAGAGTGGCCGGTTCTGTTGGCACCATCCGATCCCGGGCCTATAGCCGAGCCAACCTTCAACGAGACGAAGTCAATCTTGAGGGTCCCTATTCGGGCGCCATCTGTGGAATCAGAAAAAATACAATATTACGGCTGTTACACCGAGCAAAGGAAAATACACCGACACAGGGTTATAAAGATTCCCAGAATCTTTATTACAAAAATGAACAGTATTCAACAAAGTGCAAAAATAGCTATTTGGCCGTCAATACATCACAGAGACCACCAGCAGGGTTCAATGTAAGCAGTGACAGAATTTCCTAGCTGGACCTCGACGCATTTATACAATTTGTAAAATGATGTCCAGTCCTCTTACATGTTAATCATCCACTGGGCTAGGGTCGCGCCAGGTTCACTTTCCTAATTTACATATCTTGTGCATGCGGTTTACTTTTCAATACATTTACTAACACACTCCATTATTCTTTAACTTAACATTTACACTCTTTACATATTGCTTTAATACAGACCAAACAATGTTTCGCATATCATATTGGAATAGCATTACTGTTCTTGTATACTTGTAGTTTAACATTGCTAATTCAAGTAATCCTCTGCTCCCGAGGTCAACAAAGGACAAGGTCTACATGACCATAACATGTAGCCTGAGGGCAGGTTGGACATTAACTCCCCTACAGAGGTTGTAGAGGTTAAGGCAAGAACAAGGACACACAAGACAGCCATTTTAGATTACAAGGTGACTTTGTATAAAACCCCAAAATGGCGGTTTCTAACCTAAAATGGAGGCTTGATTCAAGATGGCGGCTTACATCAATTTCTAAGGTCAAGACCTTGCTGCAGAGAGTTATTCGCGTACAATTTTAAGCAACTTGGCGTAGGCCAATATACATACAAATCATTTGTAATAAGAGGCATAATTTAATATCCGGTTTGACAGGTCTGTCAACTCTGAGTATGTGGTAACTATCTAGTATAGATAGCATGAGGGTGGGGTCTGCTGCCTCATGAAGCCAGGACTCAGTTATTGCTAGAAAGTCCAAGTTCCCATTGGTTAGAGTGTCTGCAATCTCGGTGGCATGTGCCACGAGGGATCTAGCATTAATAAGGGCATCCGATAGTGTTATGGTCCTGTTAAGTTTGTGTGTGGGATGGTGTTTAATTCTAGATGTGTTGGTTCTCAAGAGGGTTTTAGTGGAGGCGGTGTATGTATAAATGGGGTTGTTATGTCGATCCTCCTGCCCTGGCCGAGCAGAAGATTTAGAATATTGAGTGAAGGCATTTGTCACGATCCATGCCCCTGACCCCCTCAGGTATAACAGCCCCCTGGCAGCAGTGGGGCTAAAGCCCTTCACACCGGCCTAAGGGCCTTAAAACTCCATCAGAAACATACATGGAGTCAGTCCTGGCGCCTTCGGCGCCAGGCTCATTATCTTGAATAAAGCAATACCAGTTTTGGACCTAAATCCAACATGGAGGCCTATTACACAGCTCAGTTCATTAGAACCAAGCCATGCGGTCTAGTGTTTTGGGTGTGGTTGGGCCTGGAACTACTTGGCCCGGAACTACTTAACCTAGGCTATTTAAACCACACCCAAACAGCAGAACACCCTTCGCATTATTCTGCACTCCTGCAGCGTAACGCTCACCGTGTCCAGCTCCTGCTCATCTGCTTCTCCGGTGGTCCGATCCTGAATCCCTGGATCCGGATTCCATTAATAACCTGGAAGAACAAGAACGGCATTAGCGAGCAAGAACACTTACCTGTGAAGTAACCGGCCTTGAATCCATCCTGTGCTTCGCTTACCTTGCCCATCTCTGGAGTTCACTGCAACCTGCAAAGGTAAAGAAACAAGGACAGAAATTATAACAATTCTTACCTGGGCAAGCAGCGAGCCCTGGCAGCACCCTGCACTTCTCTTACCTCGCCCATCTCCAGGTCTCACCACAACCTGCAAGGGAGAAGGAACAAGCTCAGCATTAACAAAGCACTTACCTGGGCAAGCAGGGCTTTGATCACTCATCACTCCGGAACATCACTGCAACCTGTTCAAAGAAGAGAAGAGAACACAGGTTAGCAATTAACACCAATAAACAGTGCAGCGCTCCGCGTATCTATAACTCACCATGGTCTTCGCCATCGGCGGGGCAACTCCGAGATCACAACCATCCCTGTGAAAACAAAAAGAGACATTGTTAGGGAAAAGTGTAGTGGAGCAAGACGCCGAGAAGACAAAGAAAATGGAGGGAAAGAAAGAGACAGAATAAAGACATTATAATTCACCAGGTAGACAGCAAGCTGAGTAGGAGTCACAGCCGGTCTGGACCCGCCATAAGGGCACACATACCAGTGAACCAGGTTGGTCCAAGGAGCACCCGCACCAACCACGCGCCCCTGCACAGAGACGCAGGACGGAGAGTTCAATGCGCAAAAACCTAAGGTGAGCAATAACCCCAAGGGAGGGGATTTGGACCGGAGGGAGGAGGAGTCCACCCACCACAGAACCAGTATCTTAACCCTCCATTCTCCTGTTATAGGCGCTACCCAACGTCTGGCACATAACCAAGCAGAGAGGGGTCCGGGATAGAGCTTAGACCTCCATCCAGTATCGTGTGACACCCCCATGGATACCAGGTGAGCGTAACAGCATTGGGTTTAGGGTGGATGTTTTGGGTAGCTTTGTTATTCATTTTGGGGTCATGGAGACGGGACAGTCTTGATCTAAGTCTGTCGTTTCTATTCAGAGGTGGGCATGATGCGATTTTAACAAGGGCCATTGTAAAATAAATGCTGAGTAGTAGAAGGAGTAACTGGTTTTGCTGGTCTGTTTTACTTGTATTCATGGTCTCGCTGCATAAGAGGGGGGCACTCCTAGTAGTCTTAGCAGGTGGGGGTGAGATTAGGTTGTTTGCCCGGGTAGGGTGTAGCGAAGTCTTACAATGTTAAGTTGGTTCAGGTAGGCTAGTCCATGTGTGCGGGCAATTCACAGAGGCTAATCGGTGAAGGAGGTAATTCACAATTCTGAAATAGGCTAGTCCAGAATGAGTAGACAATTCAAACATATGTTTTCCAACAAAAGGCAGGTAATTCTCGAATAGGCTAGTCTAACACGAATCGGCAATACTGAAATAGGCTAGCTCAGAAACACTAAGCAGTTCACACACGGGCTAATCCAACAAAAACAGGTAATTCTAAAATAAACTGACCCTGTGAAGCTTAAATTCACATACGCTAGCAGTGCACATGTGTGGCCGTAATGCTTGGAATGAGAGAGGTCGAGACAGGGCACAAGGGTATAACGTCAAAAGGGTCACAATGCAGGCTGATTAAATATTTGGCTAATGGTATGATGCTAAGGATGCTAGGCCATAGGATTACAGATGCAAGATAAACAGGGTGAACCGAGAGCCCCTGCGGTTTAGGCAGGTAGGTTGTTTACACCGTGACATGGGCAATCTTCAGCATACAGGGCAAGGCACAATAAATGCAATGGCACAGTATGGAGAAAGTAATAGTCAATTAGTGTGCGCAATGAGAGCACGGCATAGCATAAGAAAATGGGCTAGCGTTCTGAGCTAGGTAGGCGAAAAGCAGTGTAGACGCAAGTTTGCTCATATTCTAGGAGCAGGGCATATATAGCAGTTATTAATAAAACAATTTAGGGAGTTCCTTGGGACGGTCAGAAGTATGCATGCTCACTGGTTGCTGGCTCGGTGTAAGAACGGCAAATCTTCAGGCGACCGCAACCAGGCGGCCACGGACAGGCACAAACAGGCCGTGTGCCTTAAATAAGGTGCCTTGAGACAAGATGCCGGCTCACGCCTTCCGGCAGGGCTGTGCACAAGATAAACAAATGGTGGCCAATGGGAGGCAGGGAGCATTGATAGGTGAACGCCAGCAACACCATTCGATCAGCAGCCATTTTCTGTATGCATCATGGACAGGACTGGTGCAGCTATATTTTCGCATTATTTTTAACCCTGTCCTGCCATGTTAACCACATTAACATCATTTGACACGAATAGGAGGCCTGGCTCCAGAATGGCCATGCCACAAGGTTCTTTGTCCTGTCCTGTCCTTTGGCTATTTTGCCCCTTCACCTTCCCCATGTCGAGTCGACCTGGGTCAGTCCTTATGCTTTCACTGGCTTCTGCATGCCTTATATGTGTGCCTCCAGGATGTGGGCTGGAACATCTGAGTCCAATACACATCCTGGGTGCCAGAGAGTCTTGGACCACCGTTGTCCGTGATTGGTCCATGTATGGAGTGTGTGTTTGTGAGTAGAACTCCCATTGGGTCCTCTCCGTTTTGACGTGAAGGGAACTTTGGATAAGATGAGGCCAAAAGCCAAAAACACCCCTACCATGTCGATCTCTTGAGTTCTCACAGTTCTCATGAACAAAGGATAGGATCCAAGTATCCTGCAACTATGAAGCCGAGTCGAGGAACCGCTGTTGACCAGCTGGAAGGTTTGGCACCCTGAGCCCGCTGTTGTCCCGTGGGACCCCTCTGCATCTGGTCATCCTAGAAGGTCTGCAAAGACACTTTGACCCATTGGAATAGTGGGACCAACTATTCTCGGCACCTTCATCAAAACATGCAAGTAAGCTTTCTCTGAAGTGTCCCTGGCCCATCCAATGGGCTGACAAGCTTACCCAGTTGCTTTGCTCTCTCACCGCCGTTGTAAGGAGAGCCCCGAAACTTGGTTTACTGCTAGTTCTGTGTCCATGGCACCGTCACACCAAATTTCATACACTTGGCATTCCCAGGTCTGAAGTGAGACGAGGGCACCAGGACCGGAGTAAACGTGGTTATCATGTTGCCCTGCCGTGGCAACATCTTTTGCAAGTATGCTCCAATTGTGAACCTCTTGCCCCTGAAACCTGCTGCAGTGAAACTGGGTTGATTCATCCACCCGGAGCAGAGAAATCACCACTGTCCCATTTGGGAATCGTCGCTGTAACCCAGGAACTGAAAGCCGCAGAGACGTCCTTTTTGTAGAATTCAAACCTGAAACCCAAGTGGACTGAAAGGGTGAAGTTTTGGTCCAAGTGCGCCTTGGACCGGTGAGTACTTACTACGCTAACCAGTGGCCCCTGGTGCCCTGGGGGCCCCTCTCCTTTCCACTGCTAGTGCGAACTAGCGAATCCATCCCGCACTCTGGAACTGCCTCTGCCTTCAAGTGGAAGTCCTCCCTGAATAGTGGGAACTTGTTCTTCATTGCCTCATCCACCTTCCCAAGCTGCTAGAGACCCCTGAAGAGACCCTATTTTGCCCATTGGAACAACCGCGTGCTCTTGCCCCTTTATACCCCAATGGTCTTGTATATACATCGTATTGATAGTGTTGTGTTGGTTTACTTAGTGTTACTGTGATTCTTCTGCTATGGTCTGTGTTACAAAGGCCCTGTAATAAATGTGTCAATATTTTTAATATAACACCTGTCTGATGTAATTTGTAAGTGTCCTTGCTTTGTGTGCTCATTAAGGTCCTTCAGTCACCCTCACCCCTCCTGAAACCTAGTCTTAACCGCCTGCCATAGCTACCCTGATTGGTCTGGCTTGTCCAGAGGTTACCCTGTTCCAAGAAACTAGGCTGGCCTTCTGAAACTCTGCCCCCCAGGTCAGAGTTCAGAAATCCATCTTAACAAATTGGTGTACAGCGGTGGGATAGGACTGAAGGTGTCCAGTGTTGCACACTAGTGAAGGCATTTTGAGTGGTTCATAGACATAATTTCGAATACAAAATATTCGAAAGTCAAAAAGTCAAAAAAAAAACGTCGAAAAAAAAAAGTCGATTTTTTTTCGAAATGGGGGGGTTCCCCCCCCAACCCCCCTTTTTTTTATTTTTACCTTTTTTTCACAGAAACTAGAGCCCAAAAAAAATATCGAAAAAAAAAACAATTCGACATTTTTGATTCGACTTTTTTGATTTTCGAAATTTTGTTTTCGAAATTATGACTGGACACCATTTCGAGTTATTCCTTCCAGGACACATAGTGAATTGTTGTAGTATAACTGAAAAATGCCATAGTCCTATTCAACAATATGGAAACAAGTACCTTGTTAACCTTAAATGCTTCTAAGTCTGAAACATTGAGAAAGATGTGTGCTGAGAGAGGTGCCTCTGCTCAAGGCACAACAATGTAAATGATCCAAATAATCATGCACTGGCAAGAAGCTCAGCTTAGTGCCATATATTCTGATGACAGTGCAGAACGAGGTGGGGCTGCTCCCACTGGTTCATGGGGACCATGAAGATTTGGATGATGTGATGTCTAATGTTTCCTCTGCCAGTGCTGATGGTGAGGCAATGGTTGAATTCAAGAAGCAATAACTTCTGTTTAGGCAGAAGGAGCTTGAATTTAACATGGCCAAGCTAAAGAAAGAACAGGCAGAAACATAGAAAGACAGGGATCACCAGGTAGAACTGGCCAAGCTTCAAGTTGCCAATGGATCCAAGGGTCCTGGACATGGGTCTGGGTCCTCCTGTCATCCAAGGATTCCTAAGGATCTGCACAGCGTGTATGAGGAAAAGAATGGCATTATGGAATGGCTGAATACTTTTGAGTATGCATGTGAAGTTCAACAGGTTGACAATGCTGATGAAATTGGCTGTTTACTTAGCAGACTGCCCCATTCTGGATGCAGTGCCATTATGGAAATGTCAAAAGCTGAGAGAGCAGATTTTGCAATGTTGAAGCAAACTCTCATCTTAAAATTTGGAAAGACTCCAGCCCAATACTTAACGAGATTCAGAGAGTACAAACAGGTGGTACTTGGCTATCTTATGTAATTGAATCCTTAAAAAACTTGACTGGCTTTGTTGAAGGTTATAAGGTCTCTACTTTTGACGGTATGATATTTTTTGTCATGCTTGAACATATTTTTTCATCTTCTTCCCCTGAGCTTAAACATCATTTGGCATATTCAAAGGAGATAGATCATAAGAAGCTTGCCATAGCAGCAGATTTGTGGGTGTCACATAGAGTGTCCCATAAGAACCAGATTCATCCTGGTAAACAGGAGGAGGGGAAAAAGTCCAAAGATAAGGAGGGCCGGGAATCTGATAAAACTTCCTCCCAGGAGGGCCAGAAAAAGAAAACCAAGTGTAAGACACAAGAGAACTCACAGGGTAGGGCAGGTCAGCCTCCAAAACAGAACTCTGGTTATAGTAAGCCTCCCTATGTAAACAGACCCAGTGGATCTTGTTTTGCTTGTGGAGCAACTGACCATGTGAAGGGGGATCCCAGATGTACGGTCAAAACCTTAGGGGTCCACTCTGCTAATCTGGCCTTCTCCTCCTACGAGGAAGAAGAGATTACAGGGGCATCCTTCTCCTCAGACTTCTTCCCCAGTGGGATAGAAGCTGAGGTAGTTTTAGTTTCCCTGGGTTCCTAGGAACATAAAGTCTCAGAGGCGTATGCTAGGATTCCAGATAATACCAAGCACTACTTTAAAGGCAGTGTGCTGATCAATGGAGTAGATACTCCAGCTCTTAGGGATAGTGGGTGTAGTCGAACTGTAGTGGATTCTACCTTGGTAGATACAGAGGAAGTTGCTAGAGCTACTCTGTCACCCACTATGTTGGCTCATGGCCCACCTCTCATGCTCCCAGTTATACCTGTAACTCGTACTTTGAATGGTAGAGCAGTTAGGATTCCAGTGAGAATCCAGGAGAATGTACCAGGAAAGGTCTTGCTGGAAATTGATCTCAGAGCTTTAGGGCTTGTGGGAGATACAGCTGAAAGACCCTGCACAAGGTCTCAAACAAGGGCAGCACTGGCCATGACCACTGCAGTGCCCCAGCCAAAGGGGAAACCCAAGGCTAAAGAAGTAAGAAAATCCAAAAGAGGCAAAGAAAACATTCCCCCTAACTCACCTACCACTGAGGTGGAGGTAGTTGGTCAGAACCTGACAAGGAGGTGGTGATACCTGAAGTATTTGACCCAAATTACCATCCTGAACTAAACGATTTGTTAGTAGAAGGTGGTCCTGACAGGGAAGAATTTAGTAAGGGCCAACATGAGTGCCCATCTTTTGAAGGCCTAAGGAGTCAGGCCTGCTCCCAGCTTGAAGGTGAACCTACTGGGAAGCACCAGATGTGTTGGGAAGGTGGGCTCCTGTATAGTGAGCCTACAGAGTCTACAGAAGGAGACCATAGGAGGTTGCTGTACAACCCCTCCTCCTGCAGCTGGCGCATGAAGTGACCCTGGCTGGTCACCTTGGAATCAAGAACACCAAGCAAAGGTTATCCATGCACTTCCACTACCCCAAGATGGGGGTGCAAGTAGAAAGTCACTGCAGGAGTTGTGCCTCCTGCCAGTTATCTGGTAAGAGTGACTCAACAATCCAAGCTCCATTGGTACCACTCCCAGTTGTGGGGGTACCATTTGAGAGGGTAGGGATCATCATTGTTGGTCCTCCTAACCCCCAAAAGTTCTCAGGCAATAGGTTTATCCTGGTGCTGGTCGACCTTGCCACCAGGTATTCTGAGGCCAACCCATTGAAAACTGTGACTACCAAGTCAGTTGCAAAAGCTTTACTTGGCATATTTACTAGGGTGTGCTTCCCTAAAGAAGTTGTGTCTGTTAGAGGCAGCAACTTTATGTCAAAGTATTTGCAGGACATGTGGAAAGAATGTGGTGTCACTTATACGTTTTCCTCTGCATATCATCACCAAACCAATGGTCTGATTGAAATGTTTAACAGGACCTTGAAAAGTATGATTGGGGCTCTGGAATAACCCCAAAGAAGAAAATGGGATCTTCTGTTACCATGCTTACTGTTTGCCTACAGAGATGTACCACAAGAGGGTGTTGGTTTCAGCCCCTGTGAACTTCTGTTTGGTCACCCTGTACGGGGACTACAAGCCATAGTCAAGGAGGGACGGGAGATGCCCACTCCCCCATAACTACCAATGTAGTAGACTATGTGCTAGGGCTCAGAAAAAGGATGGTACTCCTGATGGGTCTGGCTAGTAAAAAGTTGAAGGCAGGGCAAGCTCTGGTGAAACATTGGTATGACCAGAAGGCTTCCCTCATCAAGTTCACACCTGGTCAGCAAGTCCTGATCATGAATCCTATAAGGCCTAGAGCTTTACAAGACAAATGATCAGGCCCTTACACAGTGGTGGAGCCACTGTGTCAACTATTTAGTGGACCTTGGAAGGGCTGGACAGGCTCCAAAGTGTTCCATGTAAATAGACTGAAGGCTTTTGTCCCAAGAGTTGAAATCGCTGCACTGCTGCTGGCTTCAGATGTTGAGGAAGAGGAGTCAGAACCTCTCCCTGACCTGTTCCAAAACAGCCCTTCAGACTGCTCCACTGAGGGTGACCGAGTGGCCCCTCACCTGACTTCTGATCAACAGGCGGAGGTGAAAAGTTTGCTTACGCATGTTTCCCCCTTGTTTTCACAGTCCCCTGGTTTGACACCTTGGCGCAAACACAACATTGACACAGGAGATAGTGTACCTACCAAAAGTAGGGGATACCGAATGTCAGACAAAGTAAGGTTTTACATAAACACAGAGGTCAACAAAATGTTGGATCTTGGGGTGATTGAACCCTAAGTAGTCCTTGGTCCAGCCCAGTGGTTTTGGTTCCAATGGCAGGTACATCTGAATTGAGGTTCTGTGTGGATTACAGGGCTCTGAATGCTGTCACCAAGACAGATGCACACCCCGAGCCTAGAACAGATGAGTGGGTGGATACTTTGGGTGCCTCCAAGTACCTCAGCACATTGGACCTCACTGCAGGCTATTGGCAAATAGCCCTTGCAGAACATGCCAATGAGAAGACAGCTTTCTCAACGCTAGAGGGTATTTACCAGTTCAGGGTAATGCCGTTTGGTTTGAAGAATGCACCTGCCACTTTCCAGAGGCTTGTGAATCATGTGTTGAATGGGATGGATGAATTATGTCTTGCATATCTCGATGATATAGTAGTTTTCAGTGCCACCTGGGAAGGCGATGTGAATACCTTGGGATTGTGTTGCAGGCTCTTCAGAAGGCCCACTTGACCATAAAGGCCAGTAAATGCCAGATTGGGCAAGGATCAGTGGTCTACCTTGGACATGAAGTAGGTGGATGTAGGATACAACCTCTACCCAGTTAAGTACAATCAGTACAAGATTGACCTACCCCCACTAGTCAGACCGAAGTGAGAGCCTTTCTGGGACTCACTGGGTACTACAGAAGTTTCATGGCAAACTATGGTACCAAAGCTGCCCCTCTGACTGCTCCCACCACTCTAAAGAAACCCAAGAAGGTAACTTGGTCTGAAGAGTGTGGGGAGGCCTTCCATGGCTTAACAGACTCCTTGTGCCAGGCCCCTTTTCTCAGGGCCCCTGATTACCAAATACCTTTTATTGTGCAGACAGATGCCTCTAACACTGGGATAGGAGCTATACTATCACAAGTAGATGAGAAGGGTAAGGGACACCCTATTGGCTTCATTAGTCGCCAGTTTAAGGACAGAGAGCTCAGATGGTCCACAGTAGAGAAAGAGTGTTTCTCTGCTGTGTGGGCCCTAAGGAAGCTTAGGTCCTACCTCTATGGGACCCACTTCACTGTGACCATAAGCCCTTAAAGTGGCTAATGAACATGAAGGGAGAGAATCCAAAGTTGCTTAGGTGGTCCATAAGTCTGCAAGGCTTTGACTTCACTTTTAAGTATAGCCAGGAGTCCAACATAGCAATGCATAGCAATGCTGATGGATTGTCCAGAATGTTTAACCGACCTGAACAAGAAACCCATACAGGGGTGCATTAGTTCCCCCTGTCCTTAGTCTGGTGTGGGCGAGTGTTAGGAAAGATTTCATAACTGCATGTAATTTCCCCTCCATGTGTAGACCCCCAAACTTTTTGCTGTTATTTAGACACCATTGACTGACTTTGCCAGGGAAGCACATCCTTAAATTGCACTCCTCTGGACTTTTGCTCACTTTTTATGGGGAATCTGCCATGCCCTTAAAACAGTCAGTACTGGGAAACTTTGTTTCCCTTAGTCCTTTTCCCATGTTGCAACTTTTGTGCAACATGTAACAAGTGTGCAATGTATCTTTCCAAACAGCACACTTGGGTCTCTTAGTCCATTCCAAAGGCCCTAGATACTCTCGTTGGACTTTATATGAACTATGCCGATGTATTATGGACAGGACTGGTGGCATCTATCTTTTTGCATTATTTTTAATCCTTTCTTCCCATGTTAACTGTGTTAACCGCGTTTGGCACAAATAGGTGGCCTGGCTCCAAAATGGCCATGCCATGTGGTTCTTTGTCCTGTCCTTTGGCTTTCTTGTCCCTTCACCTTCCCCAGGTCGAGTTGACCTGGGTCAGTCCTTATTTGGTTATGCACTTTCCCACGAAACCCAATGCTTTTGCGGGCTTTTGCATGCCTTGTGTGTGTGCCTCCAGGATGTGGGCTGGAACGTCTGAGTCCAATACACATCCTGGGTGCCAGAGAGTCTGGAGTGCCATGAATGACTGGGACCACTGTGGTCCGTGATTGGTCCACATATAAAGTGTGTGTTTGTGAGCAGATCCCTCATTGGGTCCTCTCTGTTTTGGCGTGAAGGGAACTTGGATAAGAGGAGGCCAAAAACATCCCTACCATGTCGATCTCCTGAGTTCTCCCTGAACAACGGATAGGATCCAAGTATCCTGCAACTACCAAGCCGAGTCGAGAAACCACTGGTGACCCGCAAGAAGGTTTGGTACCCTGAGCCCACTGTTGTCCCATGGGACCCCTCTGCATCTGGTCACCCTCGAAGATCTACAAAGACACTTTGACCCATTGGAATAGTGGGACAAACTATTCTGGACACCTTCATCAAAACCTGCAAGTAAGCTTTCCGGAGGTGTCCCTGGGCCATACAGTGGCTAACAAGCTTACCCAGTTGCTTTGTTCTGTCACCGCCACTGTTTCGAGGAGACCCTCAAAACTTGGTATACTTCTAGCTCTGTATCCATGGCACCCTCACACTGAATTTCGTACACTTGGCATTCCCAGATCTGAAGTGAGACGAGTGCGCCTGGACCGGAGTAAACCTGGTTACCGTGTTGCCCTGCCGCGGCAACGTCTTTTGGAAGTATGCTGCAATTGTGACCCGCTTGCCCCTGAAGCCTGCTGCAGTGAAACTGGGTCGATATATCCACCCGGATCGGAGAACTCACCACTGTCCTGTTTGGGAATCTTCGCTGTAACCCAGGAACTGAAAGCCGCAGCGACCTCCTATTTGTCACATTCGAACCTGCAACCCAAGTGGAAAGAATGGGTGAAGTTTGGGTCCAAGTGCTCCTGGGACCGGTGAGTACTTACAACACTAACCGGTGGCCCCTGGCACGAAGGGCCCCTTTTACACACAAGTGGCCCCTGGGGGCCCCTCTCCTTTCCGCTGCTAGTGCGAATTAGCGACTCCATCCCGCACTGTGGAACTGCCTCTGCCTTCAAGTGGAGGTCCTCCCTGAATAATCATTGCCTCATCCACCTTCCTGAGCTGCTAGAGACTCTTCAAGAGACCCTATTTTGCCCATTGGAACAACCACGCACACTTACATTTCATGTACTATTGAGCACAATGCTCCTCTCTTCTTAGGGCTTGGACTGCCTCATAGTTAGGTGTGTTATCGATGTTGAAGGGGCCTAAAGACTATCTGCACTGACTGTTTCCTTCCCATCTAGGTTGTCGAAATATTTCATGCATTTAACCCTTTTAGACCTCAATGGTCTTGTATATACATTGTATTGATAGTGTTGTGTTGGTTTACTTAGTGTTACTGTGATTCTTCTGCTATGGTCTATGTTACAAAGGCCTTGTAATAAATGTGTCTATATTTTTTGTATAACACCTGTCTGGAGTAATTTGTAAGTGTCCTTGCTTTGTGTACTCATTGAGGTCCTTCAGTCACCCTCACCCCTCCTGAGACCTAGTCTTGACCGCCTGCCATAGCTACACTGATTGTTCTTGCTTGTCCAGAGTTTACCTTGTTCAAAGAAACCAGGCTGGCCTTCTGAACCTCTGCCCCCGAGGTCAGAGTTCAGAAATCCATCTTAACAGTAATCGTGCAGAGTTCAAGACGGAGCCAAAAAAAGTCACCAACCTAAAGAGTAGGATAACCTTTTAGTGTCTATTAACTGTGTACATTCAAATGCAATGCAAAACCCTCCTGGTAAAGTAGATCACTGGCTTTTGCTCATATGTTATGAGGAAACTGACATGTCCTTCAGACTGTCAGTACTGGAAAACATTGTTTCCGCTAGTGGTATCACAGTGTTGCTACTTGCAGTTACTTATGTATCACTTTTGGTAACTTTTTATCATTGTACAAAGCAGCTTACACTGCAGTACAATGGAGCACACTTTTTGTTTTGCCCTAAACTAACACTCAGAGGATTTTTGGTTATTCAAGATGTGGTAAAAGGGTAAGCTGGTGGCAGCAGTGACTTTTTCCCATTTTTTGGGACTTTTCGTTTTATCCTTACTGTGTTTACCGTGTTTGGCTACTAACTGTGGCTAGTGTGCCACATGGTTTTTCGATTGTCCTTCGGCCATCTTGTTCCTTAGCCTTCCACCTGGCCTATTAGGCCAGGAAAACCCTTATAAAGACTTCCAGTGCTTGGGAAAGCAGCAGCTTTTGGCAGGCTACTGGAGGGCTGTGTGTGTTTGACGGCAGGATGCCAGTTTGGACTGTCTGGTCCAAATACACAAACTGGTGTCATTATGTCCGAGTCATATGCATGAGTGTTCCCTCCAGTGGTCCTGATTGGACCTCTGGAAGGGTGTGTGAGTGGGCTACTTCTATCATTGGTTAGTGAGGGCAGCTGCTTTTACCTGGCTTTTAGAATACGAATGGGACCACTGCACCTACTCATCAGAGATGCTGAAGAAACCTGAAGGAGCCAAGACTTCTATCCAGCTGTGAGACCTGCAAAGAAACCGGAGACCTGTCGGAAGGAGACCTGGCTACCAACTTCTGCTGCTGTCCTGGAGGAGCCCTGTCTTGCTGAAGATCTCTAGCAGTCCTGCGTATGAGGTGCAACCCTGGGATTGGAGGAAACATCCCCTCTCTAATACAGGATCTAGTTGCCCCTGTGTCTGTAAGAGGGGAAAAAGTATTTCATGGGATGGGGCAACATGTTCCATGGGTTTAGAGGAAGAGGGGTCCCACCTAGGGGAGAGGGTCACCTATGGTCGCCCCTAAAAGTGGTTCCTCTGCTGGGTCGGGTGTAATTGGTAGGATGGAATACATCAGGTCCATCTGTGGGCTATCCTATTGGGGGTACAATGACATTCTGTTCCATGTGAACGGGTTGCCCCCCCAACACAGTCACCCCTCTCAACTTCCGAATGGGAATCATTCCCATTGAGAGAGAGAGAGTGTGTGTGTGTGTGTGTGTGTGTATGTGTGTGTGTGCACGCGCGCACACGCGTGCATTCAATGCCTGCACCCACCTGTTGCTGTGTTTGGTCTCGAGCATAGTAAACAGTCTGTTCTCTCTGATATGTGGGCTGATATTGCATCCCCCCATTTATTTGCATTCCCCCCTGCTCCTACATACTCAAGAAAAGTGCCCCACATGTCCACACACCCAATAATGGGGTTGTCCTCCCATTTGTCTCTGATATCCCCCTGATAACCCCTCTTGACTGTGCTCCATCTGATACCAAACCCTCTTCCCCTAGTTGGCCCCCCTCTTCCTCTAAACCCATGGTACGTGTCACCCTGCCCCATGAAATGTCCTCTTGCAGGTGGCGATCTGTACTGCGCATGCGGGGACCTGGTACTTCCATGCGCATTAACATTGCCCCTTCCATCATATACTTGGACAAGTTCTTCTGTACTAACTTTGTCTCTTCCTGCTTTCTTTTCTCAGGCTTTTTTCTCGTGTTAACTTGCATGAGCCTACAATAGTGTACTATAGTTAGATGGATTTCGGACTATGGTTTAGCCTCCATCCTCACCAACTTATTAAGTAGCTTTTGCATCTCCTCTGGTGTGCCGTATTCTATGCGGTTGCTCCTGGGCAGCCGGCCCTTTTCCATGCATCGTCCGCAACATCCCAAAGAATGGCGAAAAGTACGCTTTTCATGTACCTGACCGCTAATGTCGTGCCCTGCCGTTAGTCTTTCCACCTCATATATCCATTTCTCAGCTGCTGTGCTCAACGAGGATAATTTACACCTCAAGTTGTCTTTGTCAATCTGTTGCCATGGTATGCATTGAGGTCGCCCCCTCTCTTCTCAAATAATGGGCATTGAGTTAGTCCAGTCTTTCCACCGTATCTCCCTGTGTCTTTGGTGGTGGTAAATACCCTCGTCAATTCTCCCTTTCTTCATGCAGGGAGGTCCCTGACCCTTTGCGTGTACAGGATAAGGCTGTCTGCACTGCAAAATATATCCTAAAAGTGCTGTGATACTTCATCCTTGTCCACCCTTGGTCCACCCATGCCATTATTCTCTCCCCACACTGTATCTCAGTCCGTGATCTTCCCTGGATGGTGGAAAGATGGCTTTACTCCCTCATCCTCCCTCCCTACTAAGTCATCATCGGACCAAATACGTCCACTTTCGTTGTCAAAATTGTGTTGGAATCTAAGCCTCCATAACACTGCACCTTCCTGCCACCCGTTTTCCATGTTATTTGCGCTTCTGCCTTCACCCCTCTCGGAGGATGCAATGTCATCTATTTTGCACGCCTCTGTTTCGCTGTCGCATTCCCTCCCCCTCCCCTTCTTCATCATCACTAAAATGCGCTAAACCCGACTTTACTCGTATTACCCTTACAGCGTGCATATCTTCTTCTCTGCGCTGTCAGTCTAAGGAGCCGCTGCACTTCCAACTTCCTCTTCTCCCTCTTATTTTCCTGTTCCTTTCCCTTTCTTCTTCTACCCCCCTTCTCGCCATATCCTTGAGCTCTCGCAGTCTCCGTGCCTCTCGATCCTCACGCTCTTGTGCTTCTGCCTTTTATTTCTCCCTATGTGATCTTTCGCGCTCATGCTTTTCCTCCTTCTCTCGTCTCTCTACTTCTTCCTTTATCGCTGCCCATTCCCTTGCTTCACTCATGCCATTTCAACCTGTTACTTCTGGGTAGGTTCTCTCATTTCTCCTGCTACCTTCCCTTGTAATTGGAGCAATATTCGTTCCGCCTACCCACTGAACCAATGTCTTTCTGTTTTATGCATGCCTGTATCTCGCAGTGCTCTCTCTTTTCACCTCCTGCACTTTGAGTTCCCACAACCCCTGGTCCGGGTTCATCTGGCCCCTCACTCCTGCTGTATGGTGATGGTGCAAATATTGGATTTGTATACCCCACTGCTGCTCTTAATTTCCTCGTTGGATATAATCCCTGTACCCTCGATGTTGCACCTTTGTTCTTTTTTAAAACATTTTTTTTATTCAAACCGTTGTTTGTAGCTTGTTTAACAAACTTTTACATCTTTCATTTTTCGTTTCAAATTCCAATTTCACATTTTCATACAATTTGCCTAGATATGTTCTTGCCATAATAGTTTTACAATGATTTTGCTTGTGAGTTGCTATATTTGAAAACACTTAAAAAAAATCTAAAACTACGAGAGAGGATCTCATCTAGTTGTTACTCGATTTTCTTATACATCTACATTTTGGGGTACATACCCTAATGCAGCCCCGTACATACATACACAACACCTTTTTCCATTTAGCATTGTCACATTAACATTGACATCATCAATAACTAGTTTTATCATAGTTTCTACAATTTCCATTCCCATATATAAGCTGTAGGTTTATATTTCTCATATGGTTCATTCGCTATTTGACACAGGGATACTTGCATAATAGGTAGTTTGTTTTTCCAATTCAACATTCAGTATAGATAAAAAGCGCATAAGCCGTAAAATGGCTTTAGTAGTGGAGCCCCACATACATGCCAACCAGAGCCATTCTCTTGAGGCAGCCGAAGTCCCCACATGATCAAGTTCAAATATTTCTTTGCGTTGTACTTCAAAGTAGGTGCAATGAATGGTCAAGGGCTTAAGCGATTCCTGCGAGTTGGGCACTTTGCAGAATCTGCAGTTGTCTCCAGATCGTACCTCAGTGAACTTTGTCCAATTTTTTGTTTAGTATATAGATCTCTAGCTATAGGACATGGAAATTGGAGTAGGTATGATGGATGTGGTATGCGGGCCGTAGCAAATTTGGCCGCTTCTTTATAAGTTTTGAATTGTTCCATAGCATTTATTGTTTTGCACCAGTTGTGCGCATATAGGCGAAGTTTGACATGTGCTTGGTGATATTCCAGGCCGGCAGGAATTAGTGCTATCTCTTCCAGTAGAGCTTCCATTTTCCTATAGAAGTTTTTGATGGATGGGGGGTTGAGGACATTAATCATCATCCCCAAGTCTTCATATAGGGAATTTTTAGGGGGAAATAGCATTTTTCCAAGATTTGATAGTTGGTGCCAATTATATCGTGCAGACAAAGATGTCAATCCCAATTCCTGCCTTAATACCACATTTGGTAGAGAGTTGGCCAAGCACAGCACACCCTGATCTATGTTTTCCAAGCATACAATATGATTGCCTCGACTTTAAGAGTATAAAATTCAAAAAGAGGAAGCAGGGAGAACTTGCAATATTTAGCTAGCATCATACTCATTTGAGTTGAAAGGATTTTAGCCTTTTGGTGCAAGATACTCTTCCACATTGTGTTTGCATTTGAGTCAGATATCGAGTAACCCAAATAGCTAATTGTGGATGTCCCTGGGATGGAGGTGCAACCGATGGTCCACTTCCATGGACAAGGACGTCTCTTTAGATTGTTGAATAAAAATATGTAAGATCTACCTGCGTTGAATAGCAAATTGTGAGAAGTACAATATTCGGCAAATAGGGATAGTTTTGTTTGCAGGCCTAACGGTGTACAGTCAAAAATGACAATATCGTCAGCGAACGTGAGCCACTGAATTTTTAAGTGACTAAATCGGGCAGGGTAGCTACTTTGTTTCAGCCAGATATCATTTATACCACAAAGGTATAAGTTGAACAAAGTGGCTGCCAGGTTGCATTCCTAGTTTGACTCCTAGTGCGATCGGGATTGGGCTCGTAGTGGCTCCAGATTGATTTACTCTAATATAATACACGGTATTGGTGTGTAGTTTGGCAATTAGGTAGATGATGTGAGATGGAATACCCATTTCCCGCATTTTCTTGCCAGAGGAGACCCCGCACCACACAATCAAAGGCAGCTGTCAAGTCCACCGAGGCCATATATAATGGCCCTGTGTCAGGGGTCTTTGATTTGGCAAGCACATGTGCCATAAGTGTTGCATTAAGGGAGGTCCCCATCTGGGCCGGAAAACCAATTTGAAAGAGTATTATGATTTTTCAAGAAGGCTTGAAGTTCCTTTAGTAGTAAAATTGCAAACACTTTGGCTGTTGTGTCAATGAGTGCGATAGGCCGATAATTTGCAGGATTATCCCTATCCCCCTTTTTATATATGGGTACGATTATTGAGCCCAACCATGAAGCAGGGATGACTCAAGATCTTAAGATGTTGTCAAATTGGGATTTCAATAGTTTGGCCCATAGAGTTTGGGATTCCGTTTCAATACGCAAGGTGGGATGCCGTCAGGACCAGCTGCTTTTGAGTAATTTAGGGCATTAATTTCACACTCGATATCTTAGAGTGACCATAGGGGTATTGGTAGCTTAGGGACAGTGGGTTCCATTACATTGCTGTCACAGTATCGCATTGGAGGCGCACATTTGTTCACATAAAAGTTGACCCATGTTGCCGCAGCTATTGTAGAAGCCTGATTTGTGGTTAATTTACTTGCATCAGACCTAAGAATGGCCCATGTCGAGCGCCGGTCTCTGCGGCATAAAGAAGTTATTATCTTTTGATTGTCAGAGTTGTAAATATGTCATTTTAGGTTTTTACATTTGTTACGATATGCGTTACAAATCATTCTTTTCAACTTATCGTATTCTTCTATTAAACAGAATTTGTTTTTTTGGAGTTTTCGTATTTCAGCATTTTTAATTCGTTTGGCAAGAAGGAGTTCAGGACAGCCAGTCTGATGGTTTTTGGCATGTGAACTATTCATTTAATTTTGGATCATGTCCATAATGGCCGCTATCATTTGCAAATATTTAGATGGTTCTATGATAATTTGTTGATCCGAATTTGAGCTGCCCTGAAGCCCATTCAGCCAATTGTCAATGCGAATGTTGATTTTATCGCATAATCGTTTGTTCCATCTGACCGAGAACCCTGTACGCTCTCCTTCAAGGAGGCCTTGATTAGGATCATGATCAAGGACAACAACAGTGATGTAAATAGTCAACAGAATTACCATGTGATCGCCAAGTTCCGGGTCTAGTGTTGAAATGTGTTTGCAGCAATCTTGTAGGTTTGCCGAAATAGCAAAGTGGTCAATGCAAAATGTGAATGGTCCCCTCTTCCACGTATACCCTGAGCCTTGCTTCTGATATGGCAGAAATGCAATGTCCCAGGATGCTAAATGTAAGTTCCACATACTGCCAGATGATGAGGCGGGATCATAAGCCACATTGTTATCATATGACTCCCAACATTCGGCATTGAAATCTCCGCCCATTATTAATCGACATGCCGGATACTTTGTGAGTACTTTATCAAATAGCGTGTCCAGTGAATCAAATGCACTGGCAATTTTTAAACAGATAGGGTTATGATATAATGATACACTTAAGTAGTAATCCAGGGAAGATGCATCGAATGATATTAAAACAGCTAAAAACAAAGTTGATTCATAGACTTCATGTGTGATTGTGCTCAATTTCGTGTTTATACAAATGGCTGTTCCACCATGCGGACGGCCTCTTTGACCGCGTTCCGCAAGTGCTTGATGAACAGAGAACCCAGGTAATGTAATTTTTTGCATTGCCATGGTTTCTTGGCAAAAAAGTATATCACACTAAAGAGCATCATACTTTTTGTTAAACCAGGTGTACAGGTTTTTAAATCCACATGAGTTCCATGAGAGAATAGTCAACTTATGGCTATTGTTAGGTAGGGACGTTGTCCATGGCGGGATTCAATGTGGAAGCCAGAGAGGTCAGCCATGACCAGTCCTTACTAGCGTTAGAAAGGGAAACCAACTGAGTTATTATTTCCGGTTGGATCCCACTCTGATCATTTGAAGTTTCTGCCGATGGCATAATTTGAGTAGGTTGAGTCAGTGGGGTTTCATTGAAGGTGATAGCGTCATCTAGTATTTCAAATGGTACAGGCATAAGCCTGATCATTTGCAGTTCACGCCTGTGTTGCCATACCAAGTCGGTAATGATGGTGGTTTGTACTTTACACACCATCCGATGATTGTTCATTTGCGGAAGTGTGATCCATTCTATGTCATCCGAGTGAAGAGTTTGGAGTGTCGGAATTTGCCTAAAGGCCTTCAGCAAAGCAGAACGATTCAGTCGTTTATTGCCATAGATATCCGGATCAGACTCCCAGCCTAATATGGTAGCGGAGGGTGAAATCCCTTTATCTTTGGATGTGGGAGAGCGTTGATGCTCTTGGGGGAGCTCTTCATCTAAAGGCCGTGCCGAATGAGAGGCCTCCCTATGGCTTTTGCATTCTAGTTGGACAGAGCAAGAAGCCATTCCTGGGGGTAAATCGAGTTGAGGGCGGCCTGTGTGTTCATGAGGCTGTAATTTGGAAATTTGCGGTACTTCATTATTGGTAGGAACTTCGCAGACTGCTTTCCCTGCTTGGATGGCTTTGTTTTCTATAGGCTTAAAAAAGCTGAAAGCTGAGTTTGAGCGGTAATAGATGTTTTATCGTATGATGCAGGGAGCACGCCAGAATTAGACCCTGCTGTATCTTTTTGGTGCCTCGAGTTGCTCTTCCCTTTATTGTTTTTACAAGCCATGTCCCTACCTTTATCTTGGTCTTTTTTACTTTCATTGGATGGTACTTCTAGGGAGAAGCCTTGCTCGTGTTCGGCAACAGATTGTTCGACCTGTTGGGAGGTGCCAGTTGTGTTAGACACAGGATAATTTTTTTCTTTTCATTTTTACTTTTTTTATTTGATTTTGAATCAGGCATTTTTACCACGGGCTGGGGTGGTTTTCTGTCCGCCTTCCTGTTAAGAGCTCTAAGAAAGAGACGCTTTTCCTTGCGGGAGGCAAAAAATTGACTGGCACTAAGTGAGTTGTCAATCTTTACCATTGTCTACCGTAGCAGTTGTCTCGCTCGTAGGCTCCAAAAAGAGGTTCGTGAGGGCAGACGGACTGTCGGAATGGAATATTTGATCTACCTCCGTATCCTCTTGTGACTCTTCACTTCTATAAGGCACTCAATTGGATTCTCTTGAACAACAAAAAAAGTAGTTGGTCTATCTTTTCTGTTTTCATGCTAACCATTTGACACAATTGGGCATGAGTGAAGATCTGGTGGTGGGAAGGAGCCGGAGGGGCAGCAACCGTTTGAGCAAAGGATTGCGAAAAGGAGTAGGTGTTTGTTTGAGTTGGATGCGTTAAGTCGATGTAAACCACCTGTTCTTTCTGTTCGGTTTGAGTAGCTATGCTCACTGAATCGACCTTTGCTGTTTTTACAATGAGCACATGTACGCTCTCCCCAACAAAAGGAACTGCACCCTCAGAGCGGATAGAGTCGCGAAGATGAAACCTTCTAGATTATTGAGTTTGAAGAGGATTTGATTCAAAGAAATCTTACAATCTCTGAGTTCATAGTGGGTGTAGTCATGTCCTTTGTCCAGTAAGTTTAGAATCTGTGATAAAAACGTTTAAGATGCCTCTAGGGACTGCATGACATCTGAGGGATCCAGCAGGTCAAAGCCCAGAGGAGGGACAGGAGGAATAGGAGTGGGCGAAGAGGCAACACCTGAGATCGGGGGAGTCAAATCTGTCATAGCAGGGAAGAGACACTTCTTTGGGGAGGGCCGATGTTGCTAGGGGGTTTTTGTGAGTCATGAAGCTTGAAGATATGTTAGATATGTCTAACACAACACTTACTTTACAGTGCAAGTGGACGTCCGCTCTTCTACAACTGGGAAGAGTGACCGGAGTTGAAGGTCCATCAGACAAGCGTACTCGTTTTTCAAGGGCAGCAAGAACTGCCGGGGCGAGAATGGAATTTTCAGAGGGAGATGTAGTTAATGGATCATTCTTACACTCCCCCAAAGAGGATGGCTTGTCCATCCTCATACTCAGGAAGCTTTTCTGAGCTGAGGACGTGCGAGCCAAATCCCCCTTAGTAGGATAGACATACTGGTTAGGCAGAGTTAGCAATGCTGAATCCGCTTGTGAGCGTGCGTATGCAAAGGCCACTTCATGGCAGATTATATCATTTGCAGAGTCTGAATCCCAATTAGGTATATTGCTTCGCTCTCCCTGTGTACGCTCCATATTTGCGGTTTCAACAATGGGAGAGAGGTTAGTGCTAATGAATTTATTTACTTTTTTGGAGTGTTTGCTTTTATCCACGGATTTTCGTGGGGGTCGACCACTACGTAGAGAGTAAACCATTTGATGGTAGGGCCGTATACGACCCTGTTGTCCCTCCCTTGTAGTGTCGTAGATGTCAATATACAGTGTTCAGTTAGGGATTAAGCACAGTGTCAAATCAATTGATTTAGCACAACAATGTTAAACGGGAGAGACGTCCACCCATCAGAACATAGTATCACAAAACGACTGCTGCATTTATTACACAACTTCAACATCCCCACTCACAAGTATGTGCACAGTAGGGCAAAATCCTGGCTATTCTCCACATGTGCCAGGCAGCACTACAAATGAGTATGTTTTGGTTGCCTAATTTAAGTGACAAACTTGCCTACAACTCAACATTTGACCACATTACTGTTTGAGTTGGCGGCTACCAGCACACATAGTAGGGCATTCATATGGGAAGGCATTGGCAATAATACCCCCCATGAGGCTCTAATATAGTCGAGTGCTGCCATCACTCGTTGGATGCAACAATAATTGTATAGACAATTGTCCCCTCAAAAGTAAATTAAGTAGAGGACCACCGTAGTTCCAAGGGTCTCCTACCTACTATGACCATTTGGCATTAGAGTCGGCGATTACTTTAGTAGGTCAGGAGAACACATGAGGTGCCAGTCTCAGCACAAGCTGTTTAGAGCTACGAATGTAAGCAATTGCAATTGCAGGCCGTACGTGCACCCAGCGCCCCCGCGCACCGTGAACAATAAACAGTACTTCTGAGTACTTTGACAGTGCGCGCACAGGTGCGCTGGGTCCACGAGCTTTAAGCCGGCCAAGGGGGTGTCACCACGCCAGGGGGGCAGGGTAGCGTGCAATAGACACACCTTCAGAAAAAACGAAATAATGTGTATTAGTACGCATTGTGTTGTGAAAACACACCAAACAATGTGTGCACACAAGAGGGCGTGACATGTGCAGCCACGATGAAGAGCAATGTCTTGAGAGCACAATGTAAGCACAACGCATATATTCAAACTGGGGCAACGTTTGTTTCGTAAGCACCCGTATGTAAGCAGTCACCTTTGTTTTTCCAAGTCCAGGCAACTGGTGCTACAAGAAAGACATCCTGACGGCTCCGAGCTCTCGAAGGGAGCAGTACAGACCACAGGCATTTCCACAGCGGCAGTCAGATTCCCATTCGATTTCCAGCAGCACCCGCCCGCAGTAAACAGTACTTCTAAGTTGCGCCTTCGTTCTCGTGTTCGGGAGGAGGAGGGGTCGGGCCGAGGATTTTTTGCCCACTTCCTCCAGTTGGTTCAGCATCCAGTGTTGTCACACCACATCCCCCCTTCATCCAGGAACATTTTCCACAATTTGAGTATAGCCATGCGCTTGTTCAACTTCTTCCCCTTGTACACCTCATGTATATGTATGCGCCTGTAATGGTTGCTGCACACATTTGGAGAAGCTCCCTTCTCTTGGCAATGGCTTAGGCAGTTTACCCTCAGTGCTTTGCATCCATTTTGCACTAAATTTACAAATGTTGTCCTTGTATTGCAGAAGGGACTTGCACATGTGCTGTAGGGGCATGTCTCCCACATTTTTGCCACACTACATTACTTTAATACTTACTTGATCCCAAGTCCGGGCTTTTGACACTTCCGCTGTTATCAAACAAATTCACTTTACTTTGTGTTAACATAAAATATTGGAATAACAGTTCAAGCAACAAAAATCACTCCGGCTCTCAATCAATGCCCTGGGTATGCCCCGCGCACAGCCCTTCTGCAACTCTCCGCCTTCAAGGACACACCCATCAATCTTGCGCATGTGCCTTATGCGCACCACCGCAAAACACAACAACTACTCTACTCCTTGATCTTCATAAGAAGCTCCTGCACCCCTCGTGTGTTTCAAGTCCTATACACAACCCTTACTGGTGACCTCACCTATATAATACAGTAGGAAAGAAGGAAAGAATCGCTGATTCGCCCACTCACAAAATTGAACAAAACATTCCTTAATGACATTGAGACCCAAACAAATACAAACAACATGCATCCACGGCCATCTTCCTGCCTCCTAACAGGGGATACCAACACTTCACATGCTCAATATGTACCTACAGCGTTGCCTTGTAGATAAAACACCCCTGCAAGATTTAACCAGAAGAATATCCCCCACAATTAAAGCTAGTTCCACTGGCTCAGCCCTATACACAGGGATACCGTCATCCATGACCTGAGCTACAATGCCCAACCCAGAGGAAATCCAATATTTACATAGTTTTTGTCATTCGTACCCTCGAGCCGGTCATTTAGGCCAATTGTCGAAACTGGTCACATCAAGATTGAATGTGCCCTGACCACGAACAATTAACATCCACCTCTGCATCTTCCCGCCGCACCAATATTCAACACCACCCCACATCCAACATCTGTTCACCACTTCCCCTATTTGCTGTGTGGCTGAGTCTATACTTGCACTTTGTGATCAGCTGATGTCGCTCGGCCACCTGCTCTCCCCAAATCTGCCCCTCCACCCTTCAGGTCTGCTGAGCAACCCACAGGCAGCGGGCAAGATTTTCTCCAAGGCATCTCCTGATGGCCTCACAGCTCTCCAGGTGTTGCGCTGGAACGAGACGATTTTGTGCTGATCGAATGTAGCCAACTGTCCTCTGCTACCACTTTGTAGCAGAGGACGGGGTGTTTGTATCAATAATGTCACAAGTTAGCAGAGTATTCATGGCCCATTCTCACCCTTCCCTCTGGCAATATTGGAGAACTCAGCCATGGGGTAAATAAACTGCCTTTATGTTACGCTCACCTGGTCTCTGTAGAGGTGTTGGGGTATGATTGCAGCCCTTCCTGCACTTGCATCACCCTCTTCAGGCCTCTCCCACAGTAGAAAAGCTGTGAGCGGTGGTAAATGGTGATACTGCTCCTGCGTGGAGATAAGAGTATGTGAGTGCGACCATCTGTGATTGTTGTACCTGTCGAACCCTTCATGCCAAAGTAGAGTTTCTGTGAGCATACGCCAGCCCATATAGCTCACCTGTGAATTATGGAAGATAAGCTTTCTGTCCTGCTACTTCTGGCAGGGGCGCGTCAACAAATGTGTTCTAGTTCCTTCACTGATCCCTGATAAGGATTAGTCCAGTCCAGCTGCGACTATGCTTCTCCCTATGATTGGTAAGTCTTTCTTGAGCTCTTGTGACGCTGTTCATTCTGTTTAATGTCTTTATATGTTGCTCCTATTTATGCCCCCAATAATGTCTCTCTTCTGTTTTCTTCCTTTAGATGGAAATGCCGCCTCAATGCAGCTGTGAGACGTGAGACGCGGCCGGATGGAAGATCGATGCTACTGCAATGTTCGACAGCAGGTAAGATGTCTAACCTTGTCTTCTGTTTTTCCTTGCCGGTGCTGCTGTCAACGATGGAGCTTGTTGTGCTGCGGTGCCAAGATGAAGCTTTTGGCGTTCTGGAAATTGTAAAGATGAATACTTGGTTCACCGAAGAGATGGAACAGGTAAGAACAGCTTCCCCCAATTGGTAAGTATGCTGGCAGGAAGCAGGATGTCCAGGAAGCAGGATCTTCAAAGGTAAGTCTGACCCCAGGCAACGGTGAGCATTACACTGCTTGCAAGTGAGGAATAATGCAAAGCGTCTGTCTTGAGGATCGGGGCAGCTTATATAGCTGAGATCGTGGGCATGCCCATTAGGGCTGACTTACCAGCCACACCCTGCCACTCCTAAAGAGTGAGCACATGCAAAGGCAATCCATTAGCAGCCACACCCAAGAATACACTTGGGGCTGCTTAATGGATGGAATGTTCAAGGTTAATGCATCCTGCTTTATGGATGGAATGTTCAAGGTTAATGCATCTGAAGTGCTATGTCCATAATAAAAGCTTTTTGGTGTTAAATGGATGTTCTTATTTACTTTTGTTCATGAGCCTGATGCAAAAGGCGCCAGGACAGTGTCCACCCAGGTCTCCTGTGCATGCGACCCCTGCATGCCTATACCCCTGACTTCATGACCATGACAGCACTCCCCCTCAAGGCCCCTCTCAAGGGTGGTTCTCCCCTCAGTCCTGGTTTGGTGGGATTATTGCGATGGAACTGTCTGATTAAACGCAGAGCATGGACGTGTTCACTGGGTTCCCAAGTTCGGTCTTGAGGTCCCTAACCTTTCCAGTCAATTAGGTAATACAATTTTGATCGAACCACCTTGGAGTCCAGGATGGATTTGACTTAATATTCTGGTTTTCCATCCATTACTTCGGGCTCTGGTGGAGAACTAAGCCGTGTATTGTATTTCATTGGTTTGAGGAGAGATACATGAAATACGGGTTGAATTTTTATGTGAGATGGTAACTCCAATTTCATGGCGACAGGATTGATTATGGACTTCATGGTATAGGGACCCAGGTATCTTGGGTGGAAAGCTCTTGGCCCCTTCAGCAGAATATATTTGATCTAACCACAAGTTTTCTCCAATCTGGTAGGAGGGAGCTTCCGTCCGATGTCGATCAGCAAACAGTTTTTGTCTTTCCTTAGCCTTGGTCAGATGCCCTGTCGCCTCCTTAAGAAGAGAGTGATGGTTTTATGCAAGTTTTTATGGCTGGCATTTCCAGGGTATCGGGTGGATCAAATACTGATGTCCTCGGATGTCTTCTGTGCACAGTGTATAATGGAGTTTGCCCCATGCTTGTGCGAACTGGGTTGTTTTATGCATACTCAGCTAGGGAGAGAGAAAATCGAGTCAAAGACCAACCAAACCACAACAGGCCTCAAGTTTTCAAGGGAGGGGACAACGCGGCAGACCACGATATCAAGGCCAGCATCCAATGCAGACACGACAATGGGTCCCACGACCACAGCAAACATGGTGATCCCCATTTTCAATCTTAGTGACCACAACATGCCCTCCTGCGAAATGGATGTACTAAGTAAAGTCCTCAGCTTTATCCCTAGCACTACTGCAAACATCTTCGACACGGAAGTCGAACTACGAAAATTCTTTTGCACTATCCGTTTACAATATTTCTTCAGGGATAGCCTGGAAAAAGAAATTCCCAAATCTACAGGACTCAAACCTGTATCCACTTTTACCCCTCTATCGTCTATGGTATGTCCTGAAATACTATCCTTTGAAATTCGTGTTCTCCTTGAGCTACACAAGACTTTTGACAAGAAAATGCATTTCAAAAACAACCTCTCAGCCTCCGAAAGACTTGCACTCCAGGCCCTAGAAAATAACAAGATCTTTCTCATCAAACCAGCCGAAAAGGGCAGAGGGATCGTATTGTGGAGCAACACCCTATACAACACAGAAGTCACCAGACAACTCTCAAACACAAGGTTCTACAAACAGATAACCACCAACCCCACGTCTAGGATACTGTCCGAAATAACAAGTCTCATGAACCATGCACACGATGAAGGGTGGATAGTTGACGATGAGAAATTATTCTTAGTCAACCAACACCCAATTATCTCAGGTTTTTATTTGCTTCCTAAAATCCACAAAAACCAAGAAAACCCGCCAGGAAGACCTATTGTGGCTGGGATTGAATCAGTCCTAGGACCTTTATCCATCTACATTGACTACTTCCTAAGACCCTTCATCTGCAAGATGCCTTCCTACATCCAGGACACCACGGCCATGATAAAAAAAGCTGGACATAATACAAGTGGATCAAAAAGAACTACTAGTAACTCTAGACATGGAATCGTTGTACACAAGCATTCCCCAAATGTAGTGTTTACAAGTCATCAAAATGTACCTAGACTAAAGAACAAAAATGGAACCTCCTACAGCATATCTTCTCAAATGCACAAGAATAGCCCTAATGGAAAATTACTTCATCTACAAACAGACTTTCTACCAAAAATGTCACAGAACCAGTATGGGAGCCTCATTTGCCCCAGATTTAGCTAATTTATTCATGGACGCCTTCAAAAAAGACTCCATCTACAATGAACAAAACACATTTCAAGCCCTCGATCAGGTGTTGGCTACGATATATAGACGATGGACCTCATTACGAGTCCGGCGGTAACCGTGGTGGTAAAACCACCTGGTTACCGCCGGCCTCGTATTACCATTCCGCCTCTGTGACTCCCGGAAATACCAGGGTATTACGACCCTGGTGTCCTGGGAATCCCGGAGTGGAATGGTATAAATCCCCATTCCCATTGAGTCCGATAGGACTCAATGGGAATGGGGAAGTGGAAACACCGGCATCAACTCGTGATGGTGCTGGTGTTTCCACATCCGCCTGCAGGCGGGAGGTGTTCAACCTGCCAGGTCAGACCTGGCGGGAAGAACACCTCCCACCTGCAGGACTCGGGATCGGGCGGTCCGGAATTAACAGTGGCGGCGGGTTTACCGCCACTGTTAATTCCGGACTGCCCGACCTGTAATGAGGCCCGATCTATTCATGATTTAGAAAGGGACAGAAGATGATCTCTTCTCTTTCCTACAATGGCTCAACTCCCGCAACAACTGCATAAAATTCACCATGGATTACAGCAAAAACCAAATACCGTTTCTGGACCTAGAAATCTACAAAAACCCAGAAAACTCTCCACCCTATATCGAAAACCAACATCCAAGAACACCCTCCTAGAGTCCTCAAGATGAATCTCCCTTACGGTCAATTCCTACAAATAAGAAGAAACTGCTCCACACTAAGTGAATACGTATCAAAAAGTAAAGAACTAGCTACCCGTCTGAAAGAAATAGGTTATCCTAAACACATAGTCCGACAAGCCCGCAAGCGTGTGAAAAACACAAATCGAGAGTCATGTCTAACACCAACCAAAAGAGAACAACTCGACACCAAGATGACCTTTGTGACCACCTTTAGGCCACTAAGCAACTCGATCAGAAAAGTGATTCTCAAACATTGGGACAAACTCCAAACTGATTCCTTCAAACCAGAGAAACCAAGATTTCCCTTTAAAGGCAGCCGCAACCTTAAAGATCACCTGGTTCACAAATATACTGAAGTTGAAACCTCGAGCAACCAACAAACCACGCTTTGGCACCTTCCGCCAGTAAAAGGGCATTTAAAATGCGGCAACTGTTCTGTCTGCTCTCTGACAGCCAACCTAAAAACCATTGACGTGAAAGGCAACATGTGGACCCTTAATTCCTTCACAAACTGTAAAACTAAATGGTCCGTATACATAATCAAATGTCCCTGTGACATCATTGTTAAGATGGATTTCTGAACTCTGACCTGGAAGGGCAGAGGTTCAGAAGGCCAGACTAGTTTCTTGGAACAGGGTAACCTCTGGACTAGCCAGACCAATCAAGGTAGCGATGGTGGCAGAGGGGTGATGGTGACTGAAAGACCTCAATGAGCACACAAAGCAAGGACACTTACAAATTACTCCAGACAGGTGTTATATTAAAAATATAGACACATTTATTACAAGGCCTTTGTAACATCGAGCACAGCAAAGAATCACAATAATACGAAAGTAAACCAACACATCACAATGAATACAATATATATACAAGACCGAGGGGTCTAAGGAGTTCTGAGCACGTAATATGTAGACCACCTCGATGGGGAGGAAAACAGGCAGTGCAAGTAATCGTTAGACCCAGTTCGACATCAGAAATACACCTAACTAGGAGGAAGTCCGAGCCCTACGAAGAGAGGAGCAGTATGCTCAAAAGTACCTGCACGCGCTGGTGCCAATGGATAAAGTCGGATCTCTTCAAGGGTCTCAGGCAGTTCAGGAAGGTGAATGAAGCGATGCAGAACAAGTTCCCACTACTCAAGCAAGGCCTCCACTTGTGGGCAGAGGCAGGGTGAGAGTGCTGGATAGAGTCACTATTTTGCAACAGCAGTAGAAAAGAAACTGGCTCCTGCGCGAGGGGCCACCGGTTGAGGTATGGACTACTCACCGGTCCCCGACACAGGCAGACCCAGACTTCTCCAGTTCAGTTCACGTTGCTGGCAGGCTCAGCTGCGAGGGTAAGGACGTCTCGACACCGTATAGATTGTGTGTAGCAGGATGGAGAGTCGAGGGTGTCCAAAATGCAGCGGACGTGCACAGGTTGTTACCGCAGCAGGGCAACACGGCAACCGCGTTTACTCTGGTCCGGGCGCACTCGTCTCACTTCAGACCTGGGAATGCCAAGTGTACGAAATTTGGTGTGAGGGTGTCGTGGACGCAGAGCAAGCAGTAGACCAAGTTTCGAGGGCTTCCCCGAAACGGCGGCAGTGACAGAGCAAAGCGTCCTGCGTAAGCTGGTCAGCCCACTGGTTGGCCCAGGGACACTTCCAAAGAGGCTTACTTGCAGGGTTTAATGAAGGTGCCGGGAATAGTTGATCCCACTATTCCAATGGGTCGAAGGACGATCAGATGCAGAGGGGTCTCACTGGACGACAGCAGTTCAGGGTGCCAAACCTTCGGCGGGTCACCAGCGGTTCCTCGACTCAGCTTCTTGTTGCAGGATACTTGGCTCCTTATCCCTTGTTCGGTGTGAACTAAGGCGATCGACAAGGTAGTGGTGTTTTCAGCCTCCTCTTATCCAAAGTTCCCTTTGTGCCAAAACGGAGAGGACCCAATGGGAGATCTGCTCACAAACACCCACATCATACGTGGACCTTTCACGGACCACGGGGGTCCCAGGCATTCAGGACACTCCAGACTCTCTGGCACCCAGGATGTGTATTGGGAACAGACATCCCAGCCCACATCCTGGAGGCACACACAAGGCATGCAGAAGCCTGCGAAAGCGTTGGGTTTTGCGGGAAAGTGCATGACCAAATAAGGACTGACCCGGGTCGGCTCGACCTGGGGAAGGTGAAGGGGCACGACGGTCAGAGGACAGGACAAAGAACCTCGTGTTATGGCCATTTTGGATCAAGGCCACTCATTTGTGCCAAATGGGGTAAGCGCGGATAACATGGCGAAAAAGGGTTCAAAACACAGGAGAAACGATAGCTGCCACCAGTCCTGTCCGTGACACACTTGCACAGTTCATAATAAGTCAGCGAGAGTTTCTAGGGCCTTTGGAATGACTAGAGACCCTAGAGCACGGTAAAGTAAGTTACAGTGCACTCTTGTTTCATGTTGCACAAAAGCTGCAACATGAGGAAAGGACTAAGGGAAACAAAGTCTCCCAGTACTGACTGTCTTAAGGACATGTCAGTTTCCCCATAAGAATTGAGCGAAAGCCCAGAGGAGTGCGGCAGAAGGCTGCGCTTCTCTGGCAAAGTCTAGATCAGATTGTAAAACAACAGCAAAAAGTTTGGGGGTTGCCACATGGAGGGAAAATTACATATAATTATGAAATCTTTCCTAACAATCATCTATGTAGGAAAATCCAAAAGGGAAATAAGGCAACGCATATGTGAACATCGTTCTTGTGTGCGCAACCAAATAGATGACAAACCCCTGGTGGCACATTTCAAGGCCAAAAACCATACCCACAATGACATTTTTTGGGCAGTACTGCATACCGTTGGGAATTCCTTTTCCGGGGGCGATAGGGACCTGGCCCTGTGCACACTCAAGCAGAAATGGATCTACCGCCTAGACTCTTTCAAACATGGTCTAAACATTTCGATCAAATGGAATCTCATTTTTAACAAATAAAGTGATCACCACCAAACAACATCATCCCAAAAGCTCTTTGTCAGACGCCACTCTGGTAAAAACTAGCACTGGCCTGAGGTGTAATCCATAATATACACCGGTGGAGACTGTCTCAATACAGCTTTGTACAAAATGCTAAAATCTGTGGTTTGATGTCTACCAATGTCATGGTGTGTGATTCATAATGTGTCCCACAAAACACGCTTGTGCTGCTTGCCTAAAAACGCAACTTCTAAATGTTTAAATCTGTGGTTTTTGTCCATCAATGTCGCCCTGCACTAAACACAGCCATTTTTCTGCTTTGTAATGACCACTTCACCACCAAATCATATTTTTCGCATAAATGTACGGTTGTACAAAAATGTTGGCTTTTACCGAAATGTTAAATGGTGCTACTTTCTTCCACCGATGTCAACAGTAAAAACATTAAATACTGTGATTATGCACCACTAGTATTCTAAACCACAGTAACTCACGTAATCTGTGACCCTTGCCTCAAGGTGGCACGACCTCCTTTGCTCACGCAATCTGTGCACTCTCAAAATGACTATCTGCACTGACTATTACAGATGGTATTCTCTGCCGCACCAGGTGTAGCACTGCTATATTGATTACAGCTAGCTCCCAAATAGCAGCACTCTGTCACTCTATGCCTACAACATGGGCACCATGTATTTAGCTGATTTATTTATGTTGTATTTAGCTCCTGGCATCTGACTTTTTGCAGTTTGCTACCCAGTCCTAAGCAATTTACTGGAAATCAAGACCTCAACCTAGGCGTCCACTTACCTGAACATGGTAGGTCCACTTTTTTGCAGCTCTTTTTCTCTAATCATTGACATCACCTCCTCCTGACTAACCCAGTCCATTCTCACTACTTTAGATGGGCGTGCTTCCCCAACATCGCCCGACCACAACTAACTGTCCTGAAGACCGTTGGGTACAACCTAGCAGCGCTGCTTCACTTCTTACAGCTACTGCAACTTGCCATCAATACACCGAACCAGAAACACCAAGCTGTGTGTCGACAATATGACCGTATTGTGATCCTAAGCAATACATGTAATAATCTATCACTCTGCCTACTAACCCACGAATGTGCATATTACAATGTGCTCAATGATGCATACTCTCAGTGCCACAGCACTTTTTGTAAATATGTCTTTTTTGTGTTAGTGTAAATAAACCTTTTTCCTTGATAATTGTTTTGTATCTAAAGGTGTTTTGTCCTTCAAGCTACTATCTACCTAGCGCCGCTGCAATTCTGTGACCCTATGTCACGCCTTGGGTTAGGGTAGCCTTTGACTCTATTTTCTCTCTCCCATTGTACTCACCCTCCAGAGTCAGGCCCCCTTTACATGAAAGAGGGTATCGCCTACTTATCTCTCATCATGCATACTCAGCTATCCAGAGTATATTTTTCCAAGAATCCTCGGACTGGAACAATTTGCTCTAGGAACACAGAAGCGAGAGTTGACGCAGTTGGGAGTCCCTTCAGAGGGATAAAATGGGCCATTTTGGAGAATAAATCCACAACGAATAATATGGTGTTGTATCCATTGCAGGGTGGAAGATCCGTGATGAAGTCCATCAACAGGGTATGCCAAGGTGCTGGCAGTACTGTTAGGGGATGTAGTAAGCCAGTGGGATTCTGTTAATGAGACTTGTGTTGTGCACAGACACTGCAGGTTTTAATAAATTGGCCTATGTCTTTTCGCCAGGTTGGCCACCAGTAGTTTTGTTTTACCTTAGCCTGAGTTTTGGCTATTCCTGGCAATCCTTCCACTAATGAATCGTGCTAATTTGTGATGATTTGCTTTTGCAGTTCTTGGTCTTGGACATATAATTGTCCTTGTAAATACAGTAGATTGTCTTTCATGGTGTACTGGTCACCTTTTAATAGCCATTCCTGTTGTGTTGATTGATCCATTGGTGGATTGCAAAGTGGTTCTTTGGTCATCCACACACGTGGTGGCAGCTATTCTGGTTTGGATCCTTTCCTCAGGAATTATGTCCATGAGGTTGGATGCTGTAAAAGCCTCTTTTTCTTCACTCATACGTGATAGAGCGTCTGCTTTCCCATTGCGTACTCCAGTTCTATAAGTGATAATAAAATCGTATTCTGCGAAAAAGAGAGCCTAATGAAGTTGACGCGAGGATTGTGCTTTGGTGGTTTTCAAGTATTGAAAGTTACGGTGGTCTGTGATGACAGTGACCGTATGTCTCGCCCCAAGAAGGTAATGTCTCCAGGCCTTGAAGACTGCTTTAATCACCAAAATCTAGGGAGTCCCACAAAACAGCTTCCTTCCCTTTCTGCTCAGAGTGAGTAATTATAGATGCATATGCACTTTGTCATGTTCACCCCCTAACCAAAAAAAGGGCGAATAACCATGTCATTATCAAAAATATACATATTTTAATTTTCATCAAAAAAACACATTACAAATCACAATATATTTTTCTAAAAAGGCTCGACATTATAATCAGAACACATTCTGAAACACATCTCTGTGTATATATATGTTGTCTGCCTGGAAAAAAAGGCTAACACTTCAAAACCCTCTAGGGTGTTTATCTATCTTGACCACCACTGATGTTATTATTGCTCCTCTTAATTTGTACGGGCAAGAGACTGTGCCAACACTTCATAAATGTGTTTCTAGGACCAGCATGACTCTTAATCAAAAAAATATACGCCTTAAACAATCCACATTATATATCCTGCTGGTGCTTCAGGGCACTTAATCTTTGTTGTATATTCTCTGGTTTTCACGTATGTTATCACGTGATAACAGCCATAGTTTCAATATTCTAATAAACAAACAAACATTTGGTCTAAAAAAAAATGGTTTTGTGACTTCAAACATAGCAAATCATACATCGCATCTATATGAACTTCATCTCTGTTTACAATATAAGCAGAGAAATGTATTTCTTTGTGATCTTATTATTCACCACTAACACGCAGTTTTCCAACATGTTGCATGTCCTAATCTCCTTGCAAACAATCTCATCTAAATCTCTCAGATACGACATTTATATCCAAAATGTGTCTCTGATCCGTTATTATTAAACCATAAACAGTTCTCTTTGGTCCAGTCCTATTTCCTTCACCACTTGTGGATGGGTACTGCATTCGAGAGGAGTCTATCCCAATCTACCATTTAGGTGTCTGAAATCAATCATCAAATTCAGAAATACGGGCACTTAGTGAGTGCTTACCTACTAATGACTCTTTACATCATGACTTACCAAAGTGGCAATTGCTTCACTTCATGCGCTGACTGCGGAAACCCACGTCTTCCTAATTCCTGACAGAGAAACTGACAATGTTGTCTGTGTATCAGCTCCAACTATTTAATTCTGTGAGGAGGTAAATGGATGTGTACTTTTAGAATTTCCACGAGCCCGTCCGGGAACATTACATTTATACGCCCTCTCTTGCATTAGGCTTACCAGATGGAATTCCCCAAAGTGTATCTTTTCAGAGTGCCATATATATGATCCTTCACTTCCGGCCTTATTTATTGATACATGCTGACATGTCGACGCTAGCCTAATGGGACAGAGGAAAGAAGAGTAAAATTTCTTCTCGGGGGGACAGTGGACCAATACTACTGCCTGCGCATTGCTCTTACTTCACAGGGGCTATGTGTCCTCGCAGTCTAGCCTTCGTGCAGCGCACCCTCACCTGTTGTATCGATGCAGCACAGTGAGCGTGGTTCGCTGTAGGTCATTCTAAATAGCAGTGAGCATCGTATCAGGTGTGACGCTCGCAAAAGCGTGCGTCGTGATCTCACGTGATCGGCCATAATTTCTGTGATGTTAACGTCCGCTATCTTGGAGCGGGCTGTGTCCAAAGTGCTACTATTTCACGTGTTTGTCTGTATATGTGTTATATCAGAGCTTGATTCATTCCTAACTTGGGTTAACGAGCAAGAACAGTGCATTAACTTCATCATGATCTCAGACAATGATCTCGAGATCTACAAAGATACAAACAATAAGTTTGGTACAACGTTGTTCAGAAAAGCCACGGATAAAAACACTTTATTATTGTTTGAGAGTTTTCACCCTCAGTCCCTGCGCCAAAACGTACCTTTTGGCCAGTTTTTGCGTGTTAGAAGAAACTGCACTCACAGGGAGGATTTTGATGCTAATAGCAAAGATCTATCAACTAGACTGCAAGCAAGAGGGTATCCACCATTCAACGTACGTAGGTCAATGAAAAGAGACAAAAATACTCAAAGACAGGATTGCCTTGTCCCACGCCTATGAGTTGCAGAAGATAAGATCACATGTGTCTCCAGGTTTTCACCCATCAGCAATGATTTGCGTAGGTGTATACTTAAACACTGGAGCATCATCAGCACTGATGATTTCTCCATTAATAAACTACGGTTTGCATTTCGTTGCATGCCTAATCTAAGAGACAAATTGGTACGCACCTACAGAACATTGAAGGAGGGTAGTCCTATGACTCAACCGACATTGTGGAATTTGCCACCGGTGGTGGGTCATTACGCATGTGGCAAGTGTTCGGTGTGTAAACTAACATCGAATATGAAATATGTAGATTTGAAAGGGAGAAAATGGGAGCTTAAAAACTTCACGAATGCAATTGGAAGTGGGTAGTGTATGGTATAAGGTGCCCTTGTGGGTTACTGTATATTGGCAAAACCAAGAGGCCCATTCGACAGAGGATCTGCGAGCACAGATCCTGTGTGAAAAATCAGGTACCGGAAAAACCTCTAGTAGCACATTTCAAGGGTGCTCATCACAATGTACACCTAGATACATGAGATGTTACATAATTCTGATGAGGTATAGCACTAGAAGAATCTCGGATGTGTAACCCCTGAGGGAAGGTCCGGTAGGCATTGAAAGCCTTTCTTTTGGATGATGGACTACGCCATAGTCGGTCATTTCATTAAATCTATTCCAAGCCGAGTGCCATATTAGGTACAGGATCAGTTTGATGTTGGCGGACCCTGCAAACATACATTGAGATCTGCTTTGTATGAGACATCATGACAAATGTAGGTATTGGTTTTTACATGGCGGTACTTGTAAATGCTAAGGTGTAGGATTTTTGAACACATATACAGACAAACACGCGAAATAGTAGAATGTTGGACACAGCCTGCTCCAAGATGGCGGACGTTAACATCAAAGAAATGATGGCCGATCACGTGAGATCACGACGCACGCTTTTGCGAGCGTCACACGTGATATGATGCCCACTGCTATTTAGAATGGCATACAGCGAACCACGCTGACTCTGCTGCATAGATACAACAGGCGAGAGCGCGCTGCACGAAGGCTAGACTGCAAAGACACATAGCCCACGTGAGGTTAGAGCATTGCGCCAGCAGTAGTAATGGTCCACTGTCCCCCCGAGAAGAAACTTTACTCTTCTTTCCTCTGTCCCATTAGGCTAACGTCGGCACGTATCAATAACTAAGGCCAGAAGTGAAGGATCCCATATATGGCACTCTGAAAAGATACACTTTGGGGAATTCCATCTGGTAAGCCAAAGGCAGAGAGGGCATATAAATGTGATGTTCCCGAGCGAGCTCGTGAAAATTCTAAAAATACACGTCCATTTACCTCCTCACAGAATGAAATAGTTGGAGCTTATAAACAGACAACATTGCCAGTTTCTCTCAGGAATTAGGGTTTCCGCAGTCAGCGCATGAAGTGAAGCAATTGCCACTTTGGCAAATCATGATGTAAACAGTCAGCAGTAGGTAAGCACTCACTAAGTGCCCGTATTTCTGAATTTGATGATAGATTTCTGACACCTAGATGGTAGATAAGGATAGACTCCTCTCGAATGCAGTACCCATCCACAAGTGGTGAAGGAAATAGGACTGGAACAAAGAGAACTGTTTATGATTTAATAATAACGGATAAGAGACACATTTTGGATATAAATGTTGTATCCGAGAGATTTAGATGAGATTGTTTGCAAAGAGATTAGGACATGCAACATGTTGGAAAACTGCGTGTTAGTGGTGAATAATAAGATCAGGAAGAAATACATTCCTCTGCTTATATTGTAAATAGAGATGAAGTTGATATAGATGCGATGTATGATTTGCTATGTTTGAAGTCACAAAACCATTTTTTTTTTAGACCTAATGTTTCTTTGTTTTTTAGAATATTGAAACTATGGCTGTTATCACGTGATGACATACGTGAAAACCAGAGAATATACAACAATGATTAAGTGCCCTGAAGACAGCACCAGCAGGATATATAATGTGGATTCTTTCATGTGTATATTTTTTTGATTAAGAGTCATGCTGGTCCTAGAAACACATTTATGAAGTGTTGGCACAGTCTCTTGCCCGTACAAATTAAGAGGGGCAATAATAACATCAGTGGTGGTCAAGATAGATAAACACCCTAAAGGGTTTGAAATGTTAGCCTTTTTTCCAGGCAGACAACATATATATATACACAGAGATGTGTTTCAGAATGTGTTCTGATTATAATGTCGAGCCTTTTTAGAGAAATATATTGTGATGTGTAATGTGTTTTTTTGATGAAAATTCAAATATGTATATTTTTGATAGTTACATGGTTATTCGCCCTTTTTATGGTTAGGGGGTGAACATGACAAAGTGCATATGCATCTATAATTACTCACTCTGAGCAGAAAGGGAAGGAAGCTGTTTTGTGGAACTCCGTAGGTTTTTGTGCTTTACTGTCCTCACCCACACAGCCCCTAAAAAGAAGACTACTTTAGCTCAAGATAGCTTATGATATAGGACAACCCTTTGGTTGGTAGAGCTAATTAGCTTGTTAATATGGAAAATGTAAATATAGTATCCTTTACGGATGAACAGTTTAAGAAATTCTTCGAACTGCCGTCGATTCTGGGACAGCCCACTCCGGCAACAGCCAATCCCACACCGCCTAATACCAACGATTTGGATCTTTTGACTCAAAAAGTAAAAAAACGTATACGTATGGAATCCCATGGCCAGTTAATGGTGGAATACCTGAATGCAGGGGTGATTCCGGAGGGTCTTCAAGTGAAGAATATACCCAGGTTTTTCTTAGACAATCCCAAATTCATGGCTAATTTTAGCGGTGTAGGGAATAAATGTTCCTGTGATTGGATTATTTTGGTTATATCGACGGCGGAGGAAGAAGCAAAAAAACAGAAACTAGACCTAGCAGAATTAGAGAAAAAAATCCAAGAGGAGTCAATAATACCTAATGTAAAAGCATGACTAGAGAAAATAGAAGAGGATATGGGGAAATTTAAGACCTTCGCTATGGACAAGAAGTTGTGGAAACTCAAGAAAGATGTCCAAAATTACAAGGAAGAGGTCACATATCCTTACTTGGTCCCAGGTTTCTTTGCGTAAAGCAATATGAACCAAGGTCAGAATCAGGGCTCCAACATCAGACGCCCTTACAGGAAATTTGTTGCCTTTTCTAATTCGTCACACAGCAGTGATGGATGTTCAAGTGCAGGCCCTGCAAACACAGGGAACCTGCAGAGAGGCCCTTTTCAGAACCGGGGCAGACGATGGAAGAACCGCCAACTGGGCAACCATGGGATGCGAACCTGCCAGTGGCAACCGGGACCACCGACATGGTGATCCCGATTTTCAATTTGAGCAACCACATCCTCACGCCGGCAGACATTCGGGTTTTAAGCAAAGGCCTTTCCTTTGTACCAGTGAACAAAGCCGACCTCTTCACTACTGAAGTAGAAATGACAATTTGTTTTGGACCATTCGCTTGAAGTACTTTTTCAAAGACCACGATGACCAAAGACCACGGGAGAGTAGTGTCTCGGGTTTAAAACCACCTTCCACGTTCACCCCATTATCTTCGATGGTCTCTCCGGAGATTATCAGTTTCGATAATAAGATTATCAGAGAGATGAAAACACTTGTTATGACAAAAAATAGTCACAAAGATAATTTGTCCAAAGAAGAAAGAATAGCTATGAAAGACTTAGCTGACAATAACATGTTTGTGATAAAACCATCAGACAAGGGTGGGGGTGTGGTCTTGTGGGGTATAGAGAAATACCGTGCCGAAGCCAAGAAACACCTTCAGAGAGCGATTTTCTACAAACCATTACCAAGTGACCCCACTCCCAGAATTCGGAAGGAAATTGAGAGTCTTATGAGCCATAAAGAAAGTGAAGGGTGGATAGATGCTGATGAAAAAGTTTTTTTGACACAGCATCATCCTATTACACCTGCCTTCTATTGCCTACCTAAGATTCATAAACACAGCAAGGACCCCCCTGGTCGCCCTATCGTGGCAGCGATTGGCTCAATTCTAGAGCCTTTATCGGTATATACTGACTTTTTTCTAAGACCATTTGCGAAAACAATGTGTTCCTTCATCCAAGATACAACACAAATGATCAAGGTGTTAGACACCATAAGTGTGGGAGCAGACAACATCTTAGTCACCCTAGATGTTGAGGCATTATATACGAGCATTCCTCAGATGAAATGTGTCGATATAATGGGAAAGTACCTAGAACAGAGAGAGGACAAGACAGTTCCATCAGCATTTATTTTGGAATGCATTAGACTTGCCCTCACGAATAATTTCTTCATTGAAACAGAATACATTTTATTTGCAGCAACATGGTACTAGTATGGGCTCAAGTTTCGCACCAGATTTGACGAACCTCTTCATGGCTGACCTCGAGATACATTCAGTATATCCACAAAATAACCTGTTTAAACATTTGATGAAAGTGTGGGTTTGTTACATCGACGATGTGTTCATGCTATGGGGAGGGAACTCATCGGAGCTTGATTCATTCCTAACTTGGGTTAACGAGCAAGAACAGTGCATTAACTTCACCATGAGCTCAGACAATGAAAATATCTCGTTTTTAGATCTCGAGATCTACAAAGATGCAAACAATAGGTTTGGTACAACGTTGTTCAGAAAAGCCACAGATAAGAACACTTTATTATTGTTTGGGAGTTTTCACCCTCAGTCCCTGCGCCAAAACGTACCTTTTGGCCAGTTTTTGCGTGTTAGAAGAAACTGCACTCACAGGGAGGATTTTGATGCTAATAGCAAAGATCTATCAACTAGACTGCAAGCAAGAGGGTATCCACCATTCATCGTACATAGGTCAATGTAAAGAGCCAAAAATACTGAAAGACAGGATTGCCTCGTCCCACGCCCACGAGTTGCAGAAGATAAGATCACATGTGTCTCCACGTTTTCACCGTTCAGCAATGATTTGCGTAGGTGTATACTTAAACACTGGAGCATCATCAACACTGATGATTTCTCCATTAATAAACTACCGTTTGCGTTTCGTCTCATGCTGAATCTGAGAGACAAATTGGTACACACCAACAGAACATCGAAGGAGGGTAGTCCCATGACTCAACCGACATTGTGGAATTTGCCACCGGTGGTGGATCATTACGCATGTGGCAAGTGTTCGGTGTGTAAACTAACATCGAATATGAAATATGTAGATTTGAAAGGGAGAAAATGGGTGCTTAAAAACTTCACAAACTGCAATTAGAAGAGGGTAGTATATGGTATAAGGTGCCCTTGCGGGTTACTGTATATTGGCAAAACCAAGAGGCCCATTCGACAGAGGATCTGCGAGCACAGATCCTGTGTGAAAAATCAGGTACCGGAAAAACCTCTAGTAGCACACTTCAAGGGTGCTCATCACAATGTAGACGACATCCACTGGTTTATTATTGAAATGATACTCCCCCAACCAAGAGTAGGCAATAGAGATCTCAATCTCAGACAAGCTGAACAAAAATTGATTTACTCATTGGATACCGTAAAAAACGGTTTTGAACATTTCCATTGAATGGGCCTTATTTATCGACCACAAAAAATAATTGGCCACACCTAGACACATGAGAAGTTACATAATTCTGATGAGGTATAGCACTAAAAGAAACTCTGACATGTAACCCCCTGAGAGAACGTCCGCTAGGCATTGTAAGCCTTTCTTTTGGATGATGGACTACGCCATAGCCAGTCATTTCATTCAATCTATTCCAAGCCGAGTGCCATATTAGGTACAGGATCAGTTTGACGTTGGCGGACCCTGCAAACATACATTGAGGGACGCTTTGTATGAGACATCATGACAAATGTAGGTATTGTTTTTTACATGGCGGTACTTGTAAATGCTAAGGTGTAGGATTTTTTAACACATATAAAGACAAACACGCGAAATAGTAAAACGTTGGACACAGCCAGCTCCAAGATGGCGGACGTTAACATCACAGAAATGATGGCCGATCACGTGAGATCACGACGCACGCTTTTGCGAGCGTCACACGTGATACGATGCCCACTGCTATTTAGAATGGCCTACAGCGAACAACGCTCACTCTGCTGCATCGATATAACAGGCGAGAGTGCGCACCACGAATGCTAGACTGCGATGACACATATCCCCTGTGACGTAAGAGCAATGCTCCGGCAGTAGTAATGGTCCACTGTCCCCCCGAGAAGAAACTTTACTCTTCTTTCCTCTGTCCCATTAGGCTAGCGTCAACACTTCGGCACGTATCAATAAATAAGGCCCGAAGTGAAGGATCCCATATATGGCACTCTGAAAAGATACACTTTGGGGCATTCCATCTGGTAGGCCTAATGCAAGAGAGGGCATATGAATGTAATGTTCCCAGGAGGTCTCGTGAAAATTCTAAAAATACACGTCCATTTACCTCCTCACAGAATGAAATAGTTGGAGCTGATACACAGACAACATTGCCAGTTTCTCTGTCAGGAATTAGGTTTCCGCAGTCAGCGCATGAAGTGAAGCAATTACCACTTTGGCAAGTCATGATGTAAAGAGTCAGCAGTAGGTAAGCACTCATTAAGTGCCCGTATTTCTGAATTTAATGATTGATTTCAGACACCTAAATGGGAGATAGGGATAGACTCCTCTCAAATGCAGTACCCATCCACAAGTGGTGAAGGAAATAGGACTGGAATAAAGAGAACTGTTTATGATTTAATAATAATGGATAAGAGACACATTTTGGATATAAATGTTGTATCCGAGAGATTTAGATGAGATTGTTTGCAAAGAGATTAGGACATGCAACATGTTGGAAAACTGCGTGTTAGTGATGAATAATGAGATCACGAAGAAATACCTTCCTCTGCTTATATTGTAAATAGAGATGAAGTTGATATAGATGCAATGTATGATTTGCTATGTTTGAAGTCACACAACCATGTTTTCTAGACCAAATGTTTGTTTGTGTTTTAGAATATTGAAACTATGGCTGTTATCACGTGATGACATATGTGAAAACCAGAGAATATACAACAAAGATTAAGTGCCCTGAAGACAGCACCAGCAGGATATATAATGTGGATTGTTTCATGTGTATATTTTTTTGATTAAGAGTCATGCTGGTCCTAGAAACACATTTATGAAGTGTTAACACAGTCTCTTGCCCGTACACATTAAGAGGGGCAATAATAACATCAGTGGTGGTCAGGATAGATAAACACCCTAGAGGGTTTGAAGTGTTAGCCTTTTTTCCAGGCAGACAACATATATATACACAGAGATGTGTTTCAGAATGTGTTCTGATTATAATGTCGAGCCTTTTTAGAGAATTATATTGTGATGTGTAATGTGTTTTTTTGATGAAAATTAAAATATGTATATTTTTGATAATTAGATGGTTATTCGCCCTTTTTTTGGTTAGGGGGTGAACATAACAAAGTGCATATGCATCTATAATTACTCACTCTGAGCAGAAACGGAAGGAAGCTGTTTTGTGGGACTCCGTAGGTTTTTGCGCTTTACTGTCCTCACCCACACAGCCCCTTAAAAGAGGACTACTTTAGCTCAAGATAGCTTATGCTTTAATCACCAGTAATTCCTTATCTGTGATTGTGTAGTTCAACCCGGGGACTGAAAATGTGCGGGACCAGAATGCAATGGGGTGTAGTTGTCCTGTTTCAGGGTCTCATTGTGACAACACTTCTCCCATGGCTATTTTTGAAGCTTCTGTCTCAACTATGGGAGGCTTCTTCAGCTTCTGTCGACCAATGCAATTTCGATTTTTCTTTAAAAAGGAGCTAATTGGATGTACAATTTGTGAAAACCCAGGTATAAACCGACTGTAAAAGTTGGCGAATCCGAGCACGCTTTGCACTCCTTTCGTGGATGTTGATGAGGGCCATTGGAGGATTGCATCCACCTTTCGTGTATCCATATGTGTGCCTTGTGATGTGAGCATGAAACCGAGAAACTCGACCTCGGTTACATGGAATAAAACAGTTTTCCAACTTAGCATACAATTGGTGTTGTCGAAGCTTCTCTAAGACTGCCCGGACATGGCCTACATGTTCTTCCATGGAATTTGAGTAGATAAGTATGTCGTCAATGTTAACAAGAGCACAAACATCCAGTAGTTCATGGAGTACATCATTCATAAAGAATTGGAGCGCCATGGGGGCATTGCATAGCCCAATGGGCATGGCCTGGTATTCAAAGAGGGCGTACTTTGTGCAGAAGACCATTTTCCACTCGTCTCCCTCTTTTACTCTTATAAGATGGTATGCTCCTCTTAAATCCAGTTTTGTATAGATTTGAGCATGTTTCACTTGGTCCAGGAGCTCTGGTGTAAGGGGTAAAGGATATCGATTTTTACTGTGATCTGATTGATGGCTCTATAGTCGATGCAAGTTCTTAAGTCCCCCTCCTTTTTAGGCACAAACAATAAGGGCAAGGAGGCAGGTGACTTGGACGGTTGAATGAAACCGTTCACCTGGTACTGATCCAGGTAAGTTCTAAGATGCTAATTTTCCTGTTCTGTCAGAGCGTAAATTCGGCTGCAAGGGATCTGGGCTCCGTGTACTAGATCTATTTGACAATCATAGTGTCTGTGCGGAGGCAGAACATTGGCTTGCTCTTTTTTGAAGACATCCTGGTAATATTGGTATTCAAGCGGTAAGGAGCTGATGAGGCCGAACACGATTCCTTTCTTCGGTTTCAGATTGGTGTCATCTTTTTTGTAACATGTGTCATCACAATCATGAGGAAATGTCCGAACTCGTTTTCGCCAGTCGATCCTAGGATTGTCGGTCTCCAGCCAGGGCATTCCCAATATCATCTGGAACTGAAGAGCACTGATCAGATCAAAAGTAATGTCCTATTGATGCCCTTCTTGATTTTCTCCGTGTATTGTGTCACCAGGCCGGATGATAGCTGAGAACCATCCATAGCAGGGATGTTTTCTGATTTCTGCTTCTGTCGGAGAGGAAGGCCTATTCGGAGAACCAAATCTTCGTCAATGTAGTTACCCACAGCTCCACAATCAATATATGCCTCCAAGGCATGTATTTTTGATGGTTGCTTGTGATTCACCAAAAGTACTGGAAGCACTAGATGTGAGGTCTGTATGGATTCCTTTTTCCTGCTCGACAAGCTGACCCCTACACTTGCCGGGCATTGGCGTTTCCCGAGTTCTGTTCTTCTTCTTCATCAGTTTTGTCTGTTGCCCCAAACATTTTCTTGGGTGGTTTTACCGGGCAGTCACGGAGGAAGTGACCTGCTTGTCCACAATATAAGCAAAGCTGTTGTTGTCTTCTTTTTTCCCTTTCTGCTTTGGTAAGGGAACTTCGTAATCCACCAATTTGCATTGGCTCAGACTGTTCATGTGGTTTAGTTTGATTCTCACAAGGTTGTATGTAAACTGACCGTCCCTCTCATCTAGCTCGATCCATTTTCCGATTCTGCAACCTATGATCGAGTTGCACCGTCAGGTCTATGTAGTCCGCACACCTCACAGGGGGTTTCACAACTTGCTCCAACACATCCTTAAGTTCTCCACATAACCCTCGGTAAAATAGTCCAGTCCTCGTCTCTTCTGGCCAGGTGGTCTGGGCTATGAGACGATTAAAGTTTGCAATATAGGTTAATAGATCTTGACTCCCTTGTTTGAGTGACAACAACTCCCAAGCTTGTCCTTGAGTATGACGGGCAAACAATTTCTCCATCTCATGTCGGAAATTCCCAAAGTTCCGGAAAATATGGTCATCTTGATTAACCAAAGGTATAGACCAGCCCTCCACACTACCTCCTAAATACGAGAGTACAAACGCCACTTTGGCTTGGTTGTTAGGAAAGGCTCCTGGTCTGCACAGAAAATGAAGGCAACATTGTTTCATAAATACAGCAAACTTGTTTGGGTTGCTGATGAAGTGTTCATGAGGGGCTAGATGCACTTCTCCTGGAAGAGCCACCTGAACCTGTGTTGATTGTTGTGGTGTGGAAAAACGAGAAGAATTGGTCACTCCAGGCAGTGCAACCTGTCCTGCTTGTGCTTGTAGCATTTGTCTCGCCAATTTGTCAGTTCTTTCTCAAGTTACAATAAGATCCCTCCGTAATGCATTGGTTTCCTATCTTGAAGCATGTACTTCAGCCTGTAATTCCCCTAGTAAAAGGGCTAACTGATCTGTTTCTGAAGTTACCATAACACCCAGGCAGAGAGTATTAGGGGCTGTGCGTTCTAATATGCTCACCTGGTCTCTGTGTAGGTGTTGGGGCATGGTTGCAGCCCTCCCTGAACTTGAATCACCCCCTTCAGTCATCTCCCTCAGTAGAAAAGCTGTGAGCGGTGGTACATGGTGATATTGCTCCTGCGTGGAGATAAGAGTGTATGAGTGTGCCAATCTGTGATTGTTGTACCTCTCGAACCCTACACCCCAAGGTACGGTTTATGTGAGCATACACCGGCCCATAAAGCTCACCTGTGAATTATGGAAGATAAGCTCTCCGTCCTGCTATTTCTGGCAGGGTCGCGTCAATGGGATCTAGTTCCTTCACTGATCCCTGATAAGGGTTAGTCCAGTCCAGCTGTGACTATAATTCTCCCTGTGATTGGGAAATCTTTCCTGAGCTCTTGCAACGCTGTTCGTTCTGTTTAATGTCGTTATATGTTGCTCCTATTTATGCCCGCAATAATGTCTCTCTTCTATTTTCTTCCCTTAGATGGAAATGCGGCTTCAATGCAGATGCGAGACGCGAGACAGAAGATGCGAGATGCGGCCGGATATTAGATGGATGCTACCGCAATGTTCAACATCAGGTAAGTGATGGTTTAAGGAAAAGCACAAAGTATGGCGAAGCGCAACCTTAAACTGACTGTTTTTTCGATGTCTAACCTTGTATTCTGTTTTTCCTTGCAGGTGCTGCTGTTGACGATGGAGGGTGTCGTGCTGCAGTGCCAAGATGAAGATTTTGGCGTTCCGGAAAGTGTAAAGAGGAATACTTGGTTCGCCGAACAGATATACAGGTAAGAACAGCTTCCTCCAGTTGGTAAGTATGCTGACAGGAAGCAGGATGTCCAGGAAGCAGGATCTGCAAAGGTAAGTCTGACCTCAGGCGACAGTGAGTGTTACGCTGCTTGCAAGTGCAGAATAACACGAAGCGTCTGTCTTGTGGATCGGGGCAGCTTATATAGCTGAGATTGTGGCAAGCCCATTAGGGCCGGCTTACCAGCCACACCCTACCACTCCTAGAGAGTGAGCACGTGCAAAGGCAATCCATTAGCAGCCACACCCAAGAATACATTTAGGGCTGCTTAATGGATAGAATGTGCAATGTTAATGCATCCTGCTTAATGGATGGAATGTTCAAGGTTAATGCATCTGAAGTGCTATGTCCATAATAAAAGCTTTTTGGTGTTAAATGGATGTTCTTGTTTACTTTTGTTCATGAGCCTGGCACCAAAGGTGCCAGGCCAGTGTCCACCCAGGTCTTCTGTGCATGCGACCCCTGCATGCCTGTGCCCCTGACTTCATGACCATGACACAATTTTTTCTCCAAAAGACAGTGATCATACAGGACACAACAAAATCTCTGGCAATCATAGCTCCTGAGTCTGTGTCATTTTGTTTTGTTTCTTAGTGACATCACAACCGCCAACCCATCCCAAAAACCTAAGGGCCGTCTCCATTGGGTACATCGGGTGATACCACCAATGGAAATCCCCTATGTGAGTTATTCTGTTGGTCTTCCCATGTCAGGTGGGTTTGCCTGAGACTTCACCAAAAACTATCTGTTACTTAGTTTCAGGTTTGCATAATGACCATTGGCCCCGCCAACATTATACACCACCCACAGGTGTGAGCATGTGGATTAGCTGGAGCGGGTCCCCCAGGGCCTGGAACCCTGTACTGTTCACAGTGCTCGGTGTATCTTTTCTAGGTAATGGGAAAGACTGTGTGTCACCATTATTGCCACTGACATAGCCACCTAGACTGGGAGAGTGCCTGCAGGTTGCAATGTTCGGTCGACAACGCACGCATCAATCGTGTCTGCTATGCTGGGAACATCTCTTCTCACCATGAGTAGATGGCCATTTTTCGGCTCAGCTCAGTCACGTGGGTGAGGACCACGAAACTGAGCCTTTCGGTCTGCAATTATTTTAGGATTTTATTCTGTATTTCACAGGTGGCTCACTGCCTCAGAAATCAGGAATTTTCTACTGCCCTTGTCCTTGGCTGCCAACACTGTCTCTGTGCTTCTTGCTGCAGAGTCTGCATCACTTTCCCTATAATATGAGGCCTATGGCTTCATGTGAATTCACTACAACCCTTTTGTGGTTTCTTTATACGTTCTAATACTTCCTTTAGAGATTAGTATTGATTGAGCCCTTATAGGTTCCTTTTATGTCCTGCATCACCTTATGGCTAGTTGTGATGAAGCGCTTGCAAATTCTGTCCATGTACAATTTGCTTTCTTGCATTTCTGCATTTGGCTAGGGAAAAGGAAAAGCTTTTGACAGTATGCATATGTGCCTGTCTTCTATCTACAGAATTGTGTAAGCATGTTCTTCGTGTGTGCATGTGTGTCTGTTTAACTTTGTGTAGGCATGCAGGGTTACTTTGCGACTAATGTTGCTATGTCGTGTTGTCACTAGTTACATCCGCACGGCTGGTTGTTTTTATCAGTCAACCTGATCCAGTGATGAGGCACCTGTCTCTGCGAAGACATAAACTGGATAAGGTTTGAATAGTTGTCTAAGAGAATATCTGTTGCGATATGTGTAATACACTGGTTCACTCAGTGGTTGGCCAAACTGCGTGTGCCATCTCCTGTTGCTTATCGTTCGGGATGACATGCACCTAGGGGACATGAGGGCCAGGGGATCTGTTAGTTAACTTTCTCACCTACCTGGTTTCCTGGAGAGTGGCTGCCCCATGGAGGGGCTCCAATGTACAGTCTGGAGAAGGTTGGGAAGATAGTCATTGCTTACGTGTGATGCTGCATAATATGTGCCTCAGGCGGGCTGTTCCATTGCCTGCTGAGGAGGATGTGGCACTGGAAGACTCAAAGGAGGAGGATAACAAGACATGGCCGGCAGCCCAGCACAGGATTGATTTTCAGAAGGAAGGGATGGGCGCTTGCATCATCAGGAACTGATAGACATTTTTTTCTGAAATATAATATGCACAGTGCACAATGTAAAGAGACATCACTATAGTAAAATCTCTGATACGACGCAAAAGACTGTCAGATTTTTACTTGTAATGCAAACTCCATTTTGTAGGTAAGTGACACCAACGTCCTACATCAACCCTTACTTACCAACGCCCATGTTCTCCATCCATCCTCACTCCCCAACACCTCTGTCCTCTGTGCACCCTCACTCCCCAACACCCATGTCCTCCCTCCACCCTCACTTCTCAACACCCATGTCCTCACTTCCCAACACCCATGTCTTACCTTCACCCTCATTCTCCAAAACCTTTGTCCTCCCTCCACCCTTACACAAAACTCGATGCCCACAGATAAGGATGTTACTACTCGCCCCGTGTCTCTGCATCAGATGGAGACTCAGGTGTATGTATGGCAGTGCGTTGAGTCCAGCGTCTTGGACTCGTGGCAAGGGATCCGTTTGTTGGGGTGGCAGAGGTTGAGCCAAAAGAATCAAGTCCATGGATGTGTTGCAGTGTCAGTAGCAGAGCAGTTGCATAGAATCATTGTCTCCAGATATGGACTCAGTTAGCTCTCGCGCTCTCTGGCCAATCACAGTATTTGAAGCAGTGCTTTCCGTGAGGTATCTGCACTGCACTGGCGACCAAGTTCCCTTGGAGATGCACAGTGTACTGCATCTTGAATTGCTTGGCCATGCTGCAGTTTCAGGTCTGAGTACTCTTCCAGCCATTTTCCCGTAAAAATCGAGATAGATCATACAATAAATTAGTATGATTTTCTTTGTATATTAGGTAAGCTTGTGTACATAAAATTTGCATTTTCTTTATCAGTAAGATGTAATATAAAAACTATTCATTTTCATACATGTTTGTGGATGTTTTATATAAATGTATATTTTTTTTACAAATCTAGATCTATGAATGGAATGTCAAAGTCCTACATGGGCTGTGTTTCCATTTCAAATTGTGATCACCAGTAACATGGTACAGATTTATCTTTTTACACATTACCTTTTGGAAACGTGACTGCTATTATCTTCATTTTTCATATCCATTGTATTCTCCCTTCACCAAAATAAACTTAATCAGAGGTTGAAATTTAGTTTTTATTTCATAGAGCATGTACAAAGATCAAAATAAGTGTGCAGTAATAGTCCAAATTGAGAACCTATTGCATTAATCCTCATTGTCATCTTCCTCGTCCAACTACTGTGTTAGTAATTTGTAGTATTACCTGTACTCATGCCAGTATTTTGTTAGATCTCAATATCAAATTGAAAACAGAAAGGAACAATCCCACATCGTGTGGGTAGTATGCTTACTACATCTGAATAATCCACACATTTTACAGTATTTACTCTTTCCTTTATTCAGTCAACACAAATATAGATTTTATACCAATGCAACCCTCTTACTCATCCCAAAACTTTACTAGATCTCAATGTCAATATAGAAACAGAAAGCAACAATCTCACACATTGTGGGTAGTTTGCTTATCACATCTGAATAATGTATAGTATTTAAAATCTTTACTCTTTTCTTTAGTCACTTGTTGCATATTTAGATCTGATGTCTCGGTATCAACCCAGAAATATAAAGTGGGTAGTGTGGGGATCTCTGGTTATAAAATAAGGATATTATGATAGAGAAATGTGCACTTTGTTCCTGATCTGTTGTGGGCAATGAGAATGTAAGATCTAGCTGCAAGATTTCTCTCATGAATCAAGATCTTCAACTATTGGATGTGGAAACGTGACTTCTATCTCTCTATCATTTTGATTCAATCCTCTCAACCAAGATGCCTCTCCAAAAATCTCACAACTCAAATCTCTCTCCTAAACCATCCTATATTTCCTATACTCTTTATGCTAATGATCTATGTCTCTACTTTTCTTCCAAAATGTCCATTCAAAATGCTCTCACAAATTACCTTCTCACCCCCACCTGCTCACTTTTCTCCTCCACCTCTGCCCTCCTAACCTGTGTCAATCTCTTACCTTCCCCTATTAGCCCTGATGAGATTCTAACCCTTCTTGTGTCCCCATCGACTCTCTATCCCCACACATAGTGAAAGTTATAGCTTGCAGTGTTGCTCCATATATTACTTCCCTCTTCAATTCTTCTCTTGACAGTGCCACTTTTTCATCACTCTGCAAATTGGCTACCTTACCCTTAATAGATTTGGCTTAGAATTGTCCTGCCAACTTTCATCCTTTCCCTCTTCTGTGTCACTGTTCCAAAATCCTGGAGAGTGTAGTTTTCAACTGACTCAATGAATTCCTTGACATGCACAGTGTGCAAGATCCTCTTCAATCTGGTGTTTGACCTCTGCACTTTACTGTTTCAGCTCTCCTCAATGTCAGCAACTACATCTTTCCCACCAGTCATTCTAACCATTCATCTATTCATATTCTTCTTGAGCTCGCTGCTGCCTTCGATACCATAAGCTGTTCTGGCCGTCTCACAACACTATCTCAATACTATCTGTCAAAGGCAATAGGGACAAGTCTCTTACTTGGTCTGCTTCATATGTAACTCCCAGACAATTACAGGTGTCCTGGGACAGCCTTACCTCCGGATTTACCCCCCCATACTGTTGGTGTTCCTCAATGGTCAGTGCTGGGTCTACTTCTCTTCACTCTCTATTACTCTGTTCTTGGCACCTTCACCTCCTCCTATGAAGTTTCCTGTCATGTCTTCATTGATGACACTTAGTTCTTCTTCTCCTTTCCCTCCTTATCTGACAAGCTAAAGTCAAAAATGTCTGACTGTTCTCCGCTATCAAATACTGGAAGGCATCTCACTCGCTCATGTTCAATTACACTAAGACTGAAACTCCTTACTTCCCATCCAAACAAGCTATCACTTCATCTCCCCCTCTTCCATTGTTCTATTATTCTCTTCTGACTACCTCCCCTACTCTGCTTCTGCACATAACCTTAGTGTCATCTTTGGCCCAACATACAACTTCTCTCTCTTCATTTCCAAATATGCTACTGTGGCCAAACTTAATCACCTCAACATCAGATAAATAGGACATCTTCTTCCCTTCAACACTGTTAAGCACCTAATCACCAATTTAGTACCCTCTTCATCTGACTACTATGGAAATTATGGCCTTCCCAAATATGCTGTTTCACCACTCGAAAAAATCCTCAACTTTGCTGCCTGTACACTCTTCAACCTTCCTAGCTTCAGCGCCACCTCCACAGACAGTCTTCAGTAATGCTGGTTATCTATGAGACAGAGGGCAAAGTATAAACTCCTTCTTATCATCTTGAAAACTAAACACAGACTTGTCATACCATACCTCTCACACCATCTGAGGCTGTACCCTCCCCATTGCTCTCTATGATCATCCTTGGCTCACCACATTGCCCACTCTCATGCCCCTTGCACTCCCTCTTGTTTCGCCTCTATTCCACTCCTCACTCCCATACTCTGGAATGTTCTTTCATCTGCCTCTCTGCACTAATCCCACTCTATCTATATTTAAATCCAACCTCCTACCTCTACTCCTTTCAGAAGAACCACGTGCATAGCATTCTATGCCAGGACATCTCCCTGTTCTTCTCTCCCCCTACCTCTCTAAGACAACCCCACAGCACCCCTTCATCCCAAAATGTAGCACTTCATCCACTATCTCGCACCCTGAAATACTTGTGTATGGGCGCACTATAAACACAATATCATATCATATATCTCGTTCCTATATTAGGCTTTATTGTGCTTGTCCCTGGTTCATGTTTCTACCACACCTGCATCAGCTGGTCTTATATTCACATTCTCTCAGCCATGGTTAAGGACACTGGTCCTGTGCTCTGTAAATCAATGTTAAAACAACTGCATGTTCCTTCGGTTTGTTGCAGCATACACCTTATGTATTTCTCGAGTGTCTGGTTAGTCCGTTCGGTCTGGCCGTCGGTTTGGGGGTGATGGCTTGTAGATAACCGGAGGTCGAATTTGGCAATTTAAAACACCTTTTCCAGAATGCAGAGAAAAACTGAGTTCCTCTGTCTGATATCAATATTGATGGAAACCCGTGTGTTGGGGAGAATTCTCATTCTATGGCTAATTTCCCTTACCTATAGAGTCCCCCAGCAACTTTGCTGGATTTGAAGGGTTTTTCTCCTGCTAAGAGTGGGACTCTTTTTCCCACTCTTAGGCATGTTTGTTATGTGTGTTCTAGGCTATTTTTTGTGTGTAATGTCTATGGGGTTTTTCTCACCCTCATAGGAACCATCTTTATACACATATGTTACACAGCACCCTCCGTGCAGTAGCACAGGGGTGTCGTAGCGACCCCCAAACATAGACTCCATACCCTGGGACTGACTACTGTCTCCCAGGGCATGTAAAGTCCCCATTGACTTTACTAGTCAATCTTTATGAACAAACCCAGTACAATCCATCTTACGATGGAGGTACTGGTAAGGGTTAATAGTTTTTCCCTTATGTTCATTTTCAAGAGGGTACCGTACAGTCCCTCTCTCAAATGTTTCTGGCTGGTGGCAGTGGTTACTACCAAAAATATTCGACCGCAAATATTTCTCTATGGGATCTTCCCATTGTTCGAGACTACCACATTTACTGACAGCCTCTAACATACCGCCGGTTTATTTTTATATTAACTTTACTCTGCTAGGTTTTATTTGCCAGAACTTTTATATAAATTCTTTCTCGTGTCTTTCTCTAAAATCCTAACCCAGGTCGGGGATCCTTTGTTCATCCTTTTGGCGGACTTCTGCCAGGAAGCCCTCCTTTTGGCACCACTGAGTCTGGGGTGGATCCTTTGTGTGGGAGGGGGAGTAGGACCCTGGACAGGTTGCCTCAGCAACCCATGTCGCACTCTGCCCTGATAGGTTGGAGGGTCTCCCGCCAGGATGACCACTCCAATGTGTGAGTGACAGCTAGGCTGTATGAATGGGGATCTTTTTGCATAAAAGCAGGGTCCTGAGGACTGGAAGAGCAAGACGTCGCCACTGGAACTAAGAAGCCGAAGAGGAGAGAAGCCAAAGACATCTGCACCAACTGAACCACCGGTGAAGCCCTGCTGCAGCGTCTCACCACTTTTCTCCACACGATGAGAGAAGATCTTCATCTGCAAGAGCCTTCTTCCCTTGAGCTTGTGGGGCCAACCAGTTTTCCAATCACCTTCCAGGACCTGCCTTGGTCGAATCGCCAGTGCCCTGCACTCGGAGACCCAATAGCCAGGCAACCGTCCACCAGGACCACGATTTAAAGGAACGTACCTTTTATTTTGTTTGGCAGCACCGCGGCTGGTTTCATCCCTGGGCAGTGCAGTAACTTGAACCTTCCTCCATGACGAGAGCCCCTCTTCCTCTGCTGGATCCCCTGAACTGCAGGAACTGCCAGGAACAACCGCCACCGCAGGAGCCTCATCTTCATATTAAGGTACTTGTTCCACCAGGCCTCCCTTTTCGTTTGGTAGCGCCAAAGGTGTTTTAAATCCTTTACGTACCTGTTGGGTTGGCTGCCCCTCTCCTCTAACATTGTCTTTCACCTTCTGCAACCACCTTTTTCGAATCCTTTAACAAAGACTTGACTGCAGCTACAAGAACATTTTGCTCCTGGGCTCTTTGACCTGTACCACTGACTCTGGCACAGGCCTATTGACTCTGGCTGAATTTGTTACAACTGCCTTCTCTAGATTGCTTCTCTCCTAGAAATGTGTTGGTGCACCAAACTCTTATAATCCCCTTTTCCTTCCCACTTTTTAAACTTGTGAAGTGCCATTTTGCTATAAGTATTATACATGCTAAAGTACTGCCTTGTCTTAACTTATTCACAAACCTATTGGGAAGTGTTGCTAGGGTGCCTAAGAGTACATTCCGGTATAGCTTGTTCCGTCCCTCTCCTGTGAGAAATTGCTACAGTGCCATTTGTGTTTGGTTTTCACTGTGCCATTTTGCTCAGTTTTCACTCTTGCGCAAACTTGTCTACAATTTAACTAGGGAGTTGTGTATCCTTTAATTGACTGATTTTAACTTGCTTTAATAACTGTGATTTAGGTATTGAACTAGAAGTGTGTAAAGTAAATATATATATATATATATTATTTGAATACAAAGCTTTCGTCAGCGTTTCCTTGTACCACTGTATTGTAGTCCTATGGTGTAAACCCTGAATACTGCTCATCTCCCTCTTGAGATAAGTCTGACTGCTTAGCCACAGCTACCAACTATCTTTGTGGTACAGACTGATACCAAAGGGGATTTATTGCTCATACCTGTCGTCTTAATCTTCTGTAGTGCTCCCTAAGTGAACTGCACAGGATTCTGCCTAACACTGTGTAGCCGGACGATCTGTTCCAAAAACACGGTAGCCAGATTAGAAGCAGTTGGGAGATCTTTCAGGGGAATAAAGTGGGCCAATTTGGAAAACAGTTCCTCGACGACTAAGATGGTATTGTATCCGTTACAGAAGGGAAGGTTTGTAATAAAATCCATTGATAGCATATGCCAAGGTGCTGGGGGTACTTCTAAAGGACGTAGCCGATCTGCGGGACTTTGTTTTTGGTACCTGTGTTGTGCACAGGTGTCACAGGTTGCAATGAACTGGACAATGTCCTTTCGCCAACTTGGCCACCAGTAATTTTTCTTTATTTTAGCTTGGGTTTTGGCTATTCCTGCATGCCCTTCTACTAATGAATCTTGATAGTTTGCGATGATTTTGTTCTGTAATTTCTTATCCGGGATGTACCATCGTCCTTGGTAGTATGGTAGGTTGTCCACGATCGTATACCGGTCTCCCTTTCCTAGCCATTCCTGTTGCGCTGGTGGACTCATCAAGTATTGCAGGTCAGATTTTAAGTTGTCTAGAGTGGTGGTTGCAGCAATCATGCCTTGGATTCGTTCTTCAGGGATGATGGCTACGGGGTCTGGTGTAATGAATGCATCTTCTCCCTCACTCATGCGAGACAGGGCATCCACTTTTCCATTGCGTACTCTGTGTCTATAGGTGATGACAAAGTCGTATTCCACAAAGAAGAGAGCCCAGCGGCGTTGGCGTGATGATTGCGCTTTTGCCGTCTTCAGATATTATAGATTGCGATGATCCATGATGACGGTGACTGTATGTCTAGCTTCAAGAAGATAATGTCTCCAGGCTTTGAATACTGCCTTAATTGCTAACAGTTCTTTGTCAGTGATTGCATAATTCTGTTCAGGGTCTTACAACTTGCGAGGCCAGAATGCCACGGGATGCAACTGACCTCTTTCAGGGTCTCATTGTGACAGGACTGCTCCCATTGCTATGTTGGAAGCATCAGTTTTGACCATGTATGGTAGTTCTGGTTGAGGAAGAATTGGTGCTGTGGCAAATGCATGTTTTAGCTCCTGGAAGGCTTTCTCTACCTCCGGGGACCAATTAAATTGTTTATTTTTCCGTAGTTAAGAGGTGATTGTGTGGACGATCTGGGTGAACCCGGGAATGAACCAGCAGTAAAAGTTGGCGAACCCGAGTACACTTTGTACTCCCTTTATGGATGTCGGTGAGGGCCAGTTAAGTATGACATCTACCTTGTGCGTGTCCATGTGTACGCCGCGTGGTGTGAGAATAAACCTGAGGAATTCTACCTCTGTCACGTGAAAGAAGCATTTCACCAATTTGGCATAAAGCCGTTGTTGCCGCATTTTCTTCAAAACTGCCCGGACATGGTTGACGTGGTCCTCCTTGGTGGTCGAATAGATAAGAATGTCATCAATATAGACAAGAGCGCAGACGTCCAACAGTTCACGGAGCATGTCTTTCATGAAAAATTGGAATGCGGCCGGGGCATTACATAGTCCAAAGGGCATAACCTGATATTCATAAAGGCCATATTTCGTACAAAATACTGTCTTCCACTCGTCTTCTTTTTTGACTCTTACTAGATGGTAGGCCCCTCGTAAGTCTAGTTTTGTATATATCTGAGTGTTTTTGACTTGATCCAAGAGCTCAGGGATAAGCGGTAACGGGTACCGGTTTGTTACCGTGATCTGGTTAAGTACTCTGTAGTCAATGCAAGTTCTCAGGTCTCCCTCCAAAAAAGAGGGGCAAGGATGCAGGGGACTTGGATGGATGAATGAAGCCATTTGCCAGATACTGATCGAGGTAGGTTTTTAGATGATGGTTTTCCTGTTCTGTTAAGGTGTAAATCCGGCTGCAGGGAACTTGAGCTCCAGGTACCAGATCAATTTGGTAGTCATATGGTCTGTGCGGAGGTAGGGTGTTTGCTTGCTCTTTTTGAAAGATATCTTGGTAATCCATGTATTCATGTGGTAGCAAACTGGTAAGGCCCAGTATGGTTCCTTTGGCCTTGGCCCGATCCATCTTGCAATCCTGCAATCTGTGATCGAGCTGCACTGTCAGGTCGATGTATTCAGCACATCTTTCCAGGGGATTTACTACTTGGGCTAATATGTCCCTATGTTCCCCTAACAAGCCTCGGTAAAAGAGCGTAGTTCTTTTCTCCTCTGGCCAGCTAGTTTGTGCTATCAGAAGATTGAAGGAAGAGATATATGTTAGTAAATCTTGATTACCCTGACATTGTGATAACAGTTAATTGTCCAGAGCCCTCCATTGAGTATGCCCTGCAAATAGATTCTCCAGTTCACGCTGGAAACTTCCGAAATCTCGTAGCAAAGGATCATCCTGGTTTACCAAGGGTATTGACCAGTTTTCTGCACTACCTCCCAAATATGAGAGTACACATGCCACTCTCGCTTGATCATTGGGGAATGCCCCAGGTCTGCACAAGAAATGTAGGGCACATTGATTCATAAAGATGGCATACTTATTAGAATCGTCTGGGAAGAGTTCTGGTGAGGCCACGGGAACCCCCCCTGGAAGAACCACCTGTACTGGCGTGGGCTGTGGAGGCACGGCGGGAGGGGCATATCCTGGCAGTGGGACCAGGCCTGCCTGTGCCTGGAGCATTTGCCTTGCTAGTTCATCTGCCCACTCCCGGTTCAGAATTAGATCCCTCCTTAGGGCATTGGTTTCCTGTCTTGAGGCATGAACTTCAGCCCGTATCTCTCCCAGTAGTCGGACCAACAGTCCATTTGAGAAGTTTCCATAATGCCCAGGCAGAGATTCGAAGAGGCTTTGTGTTCTGTTACGCTCACCTGGTCTCTGCAGAGGTGTTGGGGCACAGTTGCAGCCCTCCTGGGGGTGAGGTTGCTTGAGTCCGACTTCACCCTCTGCGCTTATGTAGTGACTGGTGGTAATAGGTGATGTTGCTCGGGACTGCTCCTGCATGGAGAAAAGGGGGCGTGAGTATGGCAGCTTGTGCACCTGATCTCCTTCCAGACCCCTTCTCCCAAACCGTGGTACCCGTGGGATGTGCTGTCCCTGGAAAGCTCACCTGTTGATTAGTTTTGGTGAGCACTCCATCCTGCTGCTTCTGGCAGGGGCACTTGTATGATCTGGACCGAGTTCCTTCACTGATCCCATGCACTGCTGCGACTAAGCCAATATACTTCAGGTAAGTATTCCTGTTTGCCTTTGTCTTTCCTCATCTGTTTTTGTTGTATTGTAAAGTTTGTTGTCTTGTATTGCTGTCCGTTCCATTTTTTATGTTTGCTCTTTTGCTTTCTTCCCTTGATGGTGATGTTGCCGGCCAGGCCGAAGCTGCGGAGCTCGAGGCGGCAACCAGAGGGAATGAGGAACAAAATTGCAGTGGTACAGTAGCTGGTAAGTTGTTAAGTAGGGGGCGCGCGCGCGACCCTAGGACGGATGTTCTAACCTTGTCTTTCTTCTTCTTCACAGCGTCCGTGTTCGTGGATGCGGAGAGCAGTGCTGCGGCATTGGGATCAAGATCACTGGCTGTCAGGAGATGAGTCTGCAGATGAAGCACCGGTTTCCTGGAGGTGAGTACGCAGGAGAACACCTGGTGCGGGCGGTGGTGAGCGTTGCAAGCACAGTAACGCAAAGCACCGGCCTTAAGAATGGAGCAGCTTATACAGCTGAGCTTCTGAAGCCACGCCCAACAGGTTCAGCCTGCCTGCCACACCCTGCCACACCTGAGTCGGCACATGAAGATGTTCTCTAGAATAAAGGATTTCAGCTCCTGGAAAGTTCTTGTAAAATAATAGCACTCCTGTACTGAAATAAAGTAAAAGTACTCCTGCACTGAAATAAAGTGTTCCTGCTCCTATATCAGCCTGGAGCCAAAGGCGCCACGACTGAGTCCAGCCAGGGCCCCTGTGTTTATGGGTCCCAAAGGGACATAAGTGAGTCAAGTGACCCATTGCCCCATCACTAAATGTTTTTTATTTTTTATTTTTGTGTTCTGGGGCCTGTGGCCATGACATTATGATGATGTCTGGATGCTGGTTTAGTAAAGGTTTAAATAAATCATTGAATTCTTGCTTCAAACCCTTGTCTCTAATTCCTTTCCAAACTATTTGGAAATGCAGTAGTGCAAGATAATGATGAAAATGTACCTCTATGCAGATCATCATCAGCCAATGAACCCAAGAATCACTGATGATATAAACAGTTTTTGTTGTTGGTCCAGACTAGTGCTTGTTGTTTTTGAAAGAGAATAATAACAGAATGGTCAGCTCACATGTTATCTGTTCCTTCTTGAGGGAAAATCAATGTAATTTTTTGGTGAACAGTTTTCTTATGCCATTTTATAACATTTGTTTTCAAGCATTGTATAGAAAGGTGTGGGGTTCGGATATTGTCCTCTTTCTCTGTTTGATGCTCTGAATTTGTACTGGTTTCATACAGTTGAAATTCTGTTTTTGTGTTCAGTGAACATGGCTAGTATCTGGTTCTACTGTGTTTTTTATTTAGAAATTGTTTAAAATGGTAGCAACATGATTTGAGGAAGACTGATTTGTTTTGAAGAGAGTGAGTAAAGAATTTCCAGATTATTTTTTAGAATACACTTTAGAAATGTGCATGTGTATTATGTAGTGTTTGTTGTTAACATTGATGAGCATTATTGTAAGTTTGGAGCTTCATATGCACTAGAGGTGTCCTGTGTACAAATAGACTACCCTCACTTTCTTTTAAGGTGAGCCCTGCGAGAAACCTGAAGGTGTCTCACTCTCTAGTCCCCGGGGATTTGTAATCCAGTTGGACAGGACACAGCCATCGCTTTTGGATACTGTTCCTGCAGGTGGACCAGTGCAGGAGGATCACCTGGATGAGGGGTCTTCAGGGCGTGGAGGTGGGACAATGGATAGTGAGACATGGTATCCCCTTCCTTGTAACACCTTTTTCCCATCCTACCAGGTAGGATACCTAGGAACACCCCCCTCTTTCCCGACTTGAACACTTTCTCATGGACAGCTCACCGTGAGCGACAACGGACTAACACTAGAGCTGTATACCTGACATGTCCCAATACATTGGTCAGGCAAAGGTCAGGCAATTATGTATGATTACACACACCTGACTTCCATCACACTTCCCCACATGGATAAAAGGTGGAACAGGAAAGCACACTCTGAGCAAGGCAAAACACACAAGCAAACAGCAGTTCCAAGATGGTAGTTTAATACGAGGAGAAAGACAGTGAGACCAGAGAGGGGTGGAAGGAGGGAAGTGTCCTTGACCTGTAAAAACTGTTACTTTTGTGAACCTTGGAAAGAAAGAAACCTAAGACCAGGAACTAAAGCTGCTCAAACTTGCACAGTGTATTGGAGGTACCCGGGGCTCTCCCGTGTCGATAACCAAGGCAGGGAGGAGCTATTACCAGCGTGGTAGTGTCCTTGCCTCCTACCACAAAGCATTGTCAGTAAAGAAACCAGAGCCAGTCAGTCGGAGAGGCTGATACCAAATCAGCCTCTGTTTTGAACCAAAGTTACAAGCGGCAACATTGTATGAATATATCTAATGCACACACCCCCCCACCTCCTCCCCTTGCACTTTCTCCTTTTTCCCCTTACCTCTGCACTTGCGCGATCTGAATGACACCTGGCCTAGTAGGATCGTTTGTCTGTCTTCCCCTTGTTTCCCCCCCTCCCTGCCTCGTCGCGCCTTGAAACACTTGTGTATAGGCGCGTTACAAATACCATATCATATCATATCATATCATATCATATCATTACAAATACCATATCATATCACAGTCTATGAAACGTATGTGATAAGCGATGTGAATATAATTGGAAACCAAAGGAGTGACTGAACTTTGGGAGGCCAAGAAAAGATACCGTAGACAGAGTTGTCTGGCACCATGTGGGTGCTCATTCGAAAGTCTCTGTTATGTATCCAACTCATTTTAAGTGTGACAAAAGGGAATCTTGACATGGAAGTGGGCCTGCAAGGTGTCAAGCTAAACCCATGCACATTTGAATGTCTTCAATGGTTTAATGTACACTGCAATTAGTCAGAGCCAGGGTGATGGAGACTGATTGGATAAAAGAAGGGGATCTGATCCCGCCTGAGGGGGGTCCAGGGTGAATCGTGAGTCACCCAAGAAAGAATATTCTCTGAACATTTTAATAAGGGGATTTGAGCCCGGAATAGGGGGATCCAACGTTGAACTTTTGTTTTTGAAAGGGATCTGAGCCCGACTGAGGGGATCCAGTGTGAACACCCAAATTGAATACTGGTAAAACAAAAATAACATTTGCATCTTGTTCTTGCACAGCAGGCCCCCTCAATTAAGAGACTTTTAAGAAGTAAAGAGACTTGAACACAGAAGGTCCTGATGCTAGTAATGGAACAGTATCCTCATGCCACAGAAGCCAGAGTGTATACTTTGCTCCATTGGACTGCCTTGCCCCGTGCTGAAAACGTGAGGAAGGGAGGCCAACAGCCCGAACATCCTGACATATCATTTTGTGAACACTTTTGTCTTTTTTATGAACACTACACCACACTATTTGTAAATTAGCGTTAATGATTTGCAATGAGGTTTTTTAGTATAGGCCCTTTTATTTTGACATGACTCCACTAGGACGGCATTATTATTATTTGAGGGCTGTAGCTTGCTCCTATTTGTAGATATAGGCTTACATAGGTGTTTTTCACACCCTTGCGAAAGTTAAACAAACACACTTGAACTGTGGTCACTTGTATCTGTCTTACAGTTGATACCATGACTTCCTTACATGTGGTGTCAGAGTGGGATATGATTCAATTGATAAATGAAAATCCATGTTGATTGTTGTAACACCAGAAGAGGAAAATAGAATCATTGAACTCCTTGACTCTGACCATGTATCCACTCTAAAAGAGGTTTTGTTCTCTCAATTATGTATCCCAACTAGTCAATGAGACCTGTTTTTTAAAACTCAAGTACTGTTAGATACCCTCCCGCCCTCTCATTATAATAGCCAACATTGGGATTGAATAATACTGAAAATCAGATCAGCCGTTACCTTCATTAGGCCTAGTGCTCTAAACCCCCTCACTCCTGAGTTCATTTTTTTGTTTGTACCCGATTACATCAGTTGCGGGGCCATCAGGATCAGAGACCAACCTACCAAAATTGTTCCCTTTGTTCCCTTTGGTGGAATCAGACTCAGAAGGATCAGGCGGCTTTGAAACTTTATCCGAAGTAGTCGAGACCTGTTTTTATTTCTGATTCAGAAAACAACACTGCAGTAACCCTTACCCCAATGGAAGAAATGGCTGACTTAGTAGCTGTCATAGCCCAGTTGGCGGCCCATCAAATGCTGGCCGAAGCTAGCCTTCAAGAAAACTTGAAGAAATTGGTTGAGTTGCAAGCCAGACCCCTACTGCCACAGGGGATACTTCAACCACACCTAGAAAGAGAAGATCTAGGGTAATTCTTTCTGAATTTGAAATGATTAGCCGCACAGTTAGGATGGAAAGAACATTTTAAAAGATGCTATTTTGTGCCCCTGTTGGAAGGTGAACTACAGACCGCCTACCAACTACTCAATATTGCCCAGGGAGCCATCAATATGTCCATCAAAGAAGGGCTAATGGAAAGAGTAGGTCAAACTTGTCATTTCTAGCGGCAAAAATGTAGGGCCATTAGTTAAATCCTGGAGAAATCCCCCTTGGAAATATCTGAACGTATCAAAACATGGTAGCTCTTTGAATCAATAACAAATATTTAGAAGAATTAATAGAAATAATGACATTTGAACAGTTCACAAATGCCTTACCCCTTTTTTTGCAAAAGGCTGTATTACAATTAAGTCAACCTACCCTAGACAGGGCCATTCAAACTGCACAAAACCACTCAGACGCAACCAAACACTTGCACCCAGTACATTGCGGAATATAAAGATTACCAACCTACCCACCGACCCCAACCTCAGGAGCTAGACAACCTGGAGGGTCATATAAAACCAAGGAGTTGAAAGCCAAAAAATCTGACCCTAAAAATAGAGACAAAAGTAAAAGGGAGGAACCCAAAGGAAGCAGACCACCCCCTCTTATTTGCTTTTCATTTAGAGAAATGGGGCACTTGGCCAGGCACTGTCTGAAAAATTTAAAACACAAACCTATGGAAATAGGCAGTTTAAAGGCAGAAGAGTGGGAAGAACCCGAAGAAGATCTAGTGACCTTCAGTATATGTTCATGTCAGTCCGCTAATGACTTCACATATGAAAAGGCTTGGGTGAATGGGAAGCAAGTAAAGGCGTTCATTGACTCAGGTAGCAAGCAAACGCTGTAAGAGCTGATTTGGTCACAACAACGGACCTGGAGAATGCTCTATCCTAGTTAGAGTTAGCTGTGTACACAGGGACAAGGAAGTGTACTCTAAAATTCTTGTATACATTAACATCAGAGACAAGTCCTGTTTAATATCATCACTCCTGGACTCCCCGAGAAAGTAATTTTGGGTGGGAATTTCCCTAATTTTTCCACTCTTTTGCAAGAAACCCCACCTCACTATACAAAATGTTCACTTCAGGACTGCTGGCACTTGAATTACTATTCACAAAATTCTCCAATATGGGACAGGGAAAAAACAGAATCCCATGAACCCCCCAAGATATAAATAACCCATTAAACCAGAGTCAACCCCTAGAGACCAGTTTGTTGGTTATTTTTGAGAGACCAATAAAACCACCTAGCCTCTACCTATACAGTCAGAAAAAGATCAGTGGAATATGCGAGAGTCCAAGGATATATCTCATCCCTGTTATTTTCCATGTCTTAGCAATGAAGAACCTAGACAAAAAACAGTCAAATCCAACTTGCATAGGTGGAGGGTATATGAGAAATCTGAAGGTGTCTCACCCGCTAGTGATCTGTCATCCAGGTGGCCCGGACATGGCCATCGCTTTTGGATACTGTTCTTGGGGGTGGACTAGTGCAGGAGGATCACCTGGATGAGGGGTCCTCGGGTAGTGGAATTTGGACACCGGATGGTGAGAAGCGGGATCCACTTCCCTGTAACACCTTTTCTCCATCCTACCCGTTAGGATACCTCGGAACTCAACCCCCCCTCCCTTTCCCGACATGAACATTTTCTTACGGACAGCTCACCACAAGCGACAACAGACTAACACAAGAGCTGTATACCTGACCTGTATCAATACAATTGTCAGGCAAGGTCAGGCAATTACGGATTATTATACACACCTGACTTCCATCACACTTCCCCACACTGATAAAAGGCGGAGCATGAAAGCACACTCAGAGCGAGACAAAACACATGAGGAAACAGCAATTCCAAGAAACCAGTTTAATGCGAGGAGAAAGACAGCGAGACCAGAGAGGGGTGCAAAGAGGAAAGTGCCCTTCACATGTAAAGAATGTTACTTTTGTGAACCATGGAAAGTAAGAAACGAAAACCAGGAACTAAAGCTGATAAACACTTGCACAGTGTGTTGGAGGTACCCAAGGCTCTCCTGTGTTGATAACCAAGGTGGGAGGAGCTACTACCACCGTGGTACAGTCCTTGCCTCCTACAACAAAACATGGTCAGTAAAGACAGCACAGCCGGTGACTCGGAGAGATTGGTACCAAACCAGCCTGTGTTTTTAACCAAGGTTGCAAGTGGCAATATTGTATGAAGTTATCTAAAGCAAACAGTGTGTGAGACGAATGTGACGAACAATGCGAATATGATTGGAAACCAAAGGAGTGACTGAACTTTGGGAGGCCAAGAAAATATACCATAGAAAAAATGGTCCAGCGCTCTGTTAGGTATCCAACTGATGCAAGTGTGAGTAAAGGGAATTGTGACATCAAAGTGGTCCTGCAACGGGTCAAGCTACACCCATGCACATTCGAAAGTCTTTGATGGTTTAAAGTGCACTGCAGTTGGTCTGATCCTGGCTGAGGGAGACAGATTGGGTAAAAGAAGGGGATCTGAGCCCGGCTAAGGGGGATACGGGTGAACCGTGAGTCACCCTAGAAAGAAAAGTATCTGAACATTGTAATACAGTGATCTGTGCCTGGAAGAGGGGGATCCAACATTGAACTTTTGTTTTTGAAAGGGATCTGAGCACGGATGATGGTGATCCAGGGTGAACACCCAAATTGAATACTTGTAAAAAGCAAATAACTTTTGCATCCTGTTTTTGTACATCAGGCCCCCTGAGTCAAGGGACCTTTAAGAAGTAAAGAGACTTGAACACAGAAGCTCCTGATTCTGGTAATGGAACTGTATTCTCGTGCTGCAGAAGTCAGAGGGTGTGCTTTCCTCGAGTGAACGGCCTTGTCCCGTTCTGAAAATGTGGGGAAGGGAGGCCAAAAGCCCGAACATCCTGACATATCATTTTGTGAAGACTTCTTTCTTTTTTATGAACACTACCCCACACTATTTGAAAATTAAAGGTAAGGATTAGCAATCGTGTTTTTAGTATGGACCATTTTATTTTGACAAGACTCCACTAGGACCACATTATTATTATTTGATGGTCTTAGCTTGCTCTAATCTGTAATTTATGCTTAGATAGTAATTTTTCACACCCATGTGAAGGTTCAATAAACACCCTTGAAATGTGGTCACTTGTGTTTGTCTTACTGTTGATACCATGCCTTCCTTATAGGCCCTAACAAGGAGGTTTACACCTCTAAAAGCCTCTGGGATTAACTTGTGGATAGGTACATTAATTGGAACAATTTATTACAATACAGTGGCTATTCCAAAAACTCAGATAACATGTATTTTCTATTTACCCGTTTGCAGTTGGGTTCAGCCTATTCATGCTGAAGAAGACAATGGGCCTCATTACGAGTTAGACAGAAATTTGGTGGTAAATTGGCAAAAAATGGCCCTAAGGAATTACTGTTACCACTGCTTGATCAGGCAGCATTTCCACCTGATTACAAGTGGTGTGGTCGTGTAATTCCCCATTTATTTTGGGTCCATTGGACCCGATGGGGCTTTTCTTTCAGAATTACCACAGCAGAATTACCGCCAATCCTCCTGACTTTTCTGCAGTGAGTGGGAAGATTTACCACCAGGGTTTTCCTGGAGGTAAATCATCCACTCAAAACCCAATCTCATAATATGGTGCAGTGGTAAAATTGGCAGTAACTCAGTTACCGCCAATTTTACTACTTTCCACCTAACTCGTAATTAGGCTGAATGTGTCCATATTTGCAACTGGATTGAATTGTCTAAACAAGCATTATTGAGTCTTAATAGTACAATTGGCTGGCAGTCTCATTTGGAAGACTTATTCATTCCTTTCTCAGCTAGTAGTTATATTTTTACAGATATTGTGTTAAGATTTCTTGGCATCTATAACACGCCATGTTATAATACTTATGCACGTTAGGGATAGAAATCCATGTTTCATATTGAGCCATGTTTTAAATTGTGCTTATTTTACTCAGCTAATTTAGTCACAAACATTTTGTATTATTATGCTCTTGTATATGTGAACATATGTATATGATGCTGTTTTCAGGTAATATGAACTTTATTGTATATTTGCACTTTATGTCTACCCTATTTTACATTTTATTAAAAGACAATATTATAATAAATGTTATATATTATATGGACTGATTGTACTAGGCCTTTCCACTATATTTGACTATGGGATAGTTCATTCTTTGAACACAGTTTATTCATATTATGGCTATTTGGTTAATTTATCCCATAAATTCCACTTGTGATTTTTCCTCTGTGTACAAACAGATCAGGTTTTCATAACATTAGAATTGTTTTTATTTATGTTTTACATGGTTTCTATATTGACATGAAGACCTAACAAAGTACTGTGATGAGTAAGAATAATGTACTTTTATGAGATCTAGATTTGTGTGACTAAAGAGAAAAGTAAATACTGTAAATATTATGCCTTATTCCAAAGTGGTAAGCAAAGTTCCCAGCTGAACTTTGTGGGATGGACCCTTTTTTTATCCCAAAACTGAAAGTTATTGAAGGATGCTGGAAGAGGAATTTCACCTGAAAGAAAAGGTGCCAGCTGCAATTGCAAAAGGTAACTCCTAAAGGAGTCCCGAGTCTGTTGATAACATTCAAAATGCTCTTGGAAATCCACTTTTAAGCAATGAAACTGAAATTTCTTCAGAAGAAGTGGAAAATGCAATGCAACAAACTAAGGATTCTGAGCTTCAAGTTGCAGATTTTGTAACTAAACAATGAGCGGGAAGCAATTTTCAAAGAAGTAACTGATCATGACAGAAAAGTGTGTTGATGCTCAGATTTCTTTTCATTGCTGTATGTTAATGGACAAGCTGGGACAGGGATAAACCTTGTAATCTGTACCCTGCAAGCATTTGTCCAGGACAAATATGAGTTGTCCTCTGTTATATGTAGTGACTTCCACAGGGAACCAGGCTGCACCTCACTGAGGAAGTCCAACAAGGCCAAAACATGCTTGGATTTCTGTGCAGAGGGGACCTGGCCTAGCAGTTCGGGCTTAGTTGCTACCTTCGGTGGCGGCAGCTGCTGACTGATTTGCACATGGCTGGTCCCCTTTTTCAATGGTGCAGACGGGCTAAAAAACGGTGGTGTGGAAGGTTGCCCAGAGCAATTGCCAGTGGTTTAGATTCATTCGAAACCTTCCACCCATCACTTTTGTGGTCATTTTGTTTCTCCTTGTGAGAGAGGGTATGCCCAGACGTGGGTCCCTTGCTTGCTGCGCCACAGGGAACCAGGCTGCACCTCACTGAGGAGGTCCAACAAGGCCGAAACATGTCTGGGGTTGCTTGGTTTTCTGTGCAGAGGGGACCTGGCCTAGCAGTTCGGGCTGGGCTGCTACCTTCGGTGGCGACAGCTGCTGACTGATTTGCACATGGCTGGTCCCCTTTTGCAATGGCGCAGACGGGCTAAAAAACGGTGGTGTGGAAGGTTGCCCAGAGCAATTGCCAGTGGTTTAGATTCATTCCAAACCTTCCACCCATCACTTTTGTGGTCAGTGTGTTTCTCCTTGTGAGAGAGGGTATGCCCAGACGTGGGTCCAGGGGAGTTGCTAGGTCTGGAAAAGACCCAGGGCTAAGCTGATGTCGGAACTGTTGGGACTGGGGGCTAGCTAGTCTTTTGGCTGTAGCTCCTGAGATCCTATCCGGGGCTACAACCAAAAGATCAGGGGCTATAGCCCCCTAAGCCCCCCCCGTAGCAACGCCCCTACTTGGGTCCCTTGCTCGCTGCGCCACAGGGAACCAGGCTGCACCTCACTGAGGAGGTCCAACAAGGCCGAATCATGTCTGGGGTTGCTTGGTTTTCTGTGCAGAGGGGACCTGGCCTAGCAGTTCGAGCTGGGCTGCTACCTTTGGTGGCGGCAGCTGCTGACTGATTTGCACATGGCTGGTCCCCTTTTGCAATGGCGCAGACACGCTAAAAAACGGTGGTGTGGAAGGTTGCCCAGAGCAATTGCCAGTGGTTTAGATTCATTCGAAACCTTCCACCCATCACTTTTGTGGTCATTTTCTCCAACTGGTTTGGCAGCATTTAACATATGAGGTGTTACTCTGCTATGCTTATTAATGTTACCCGACAACAGGCTGGAATACAGGAAAATCTCTGGTGAAGCTGTTCATGATGTTCTTCGGATTCTCTGGAAAATGAAAGTTCTAATTGTAGATGAAGTTAGCTAGATATTGTGATAAATTGCCAGCTGCCAAGGGTGTGAATGCGCTGGCTTTTTTGATTTGTATTGAATAATAAAATGATGCAGGTTATTCAATTTCTGATAGGGAAATCTGCTAATCAGATGTCCCTATCATAAGCTCTGTGCCAAAAGCATACTGTTTACTTGTGCCTTGATGCATCTGCATCCTGATTCACAGAACCTGCTCTACTAGTGGTACAGAGCAGGTTCAGATGTCAAAGGCACCATCTTGACAGCAGCAGTGATATCAAAGTCTCTGCAGCTCAGGGGCTGCATTTACAATATGCACATGTGTTACTAAACTGCATTACTCTAAAGGCCCTGTCCTGGTAGCATGCTAAACTGTAGAAATGAACCACAACTGAGTTAGGGTACGGTGGCAGGCATCTCTCAGAATAATCCCAGCCATGTTAAATTGATATTGCACATGTGTCAGCCAGTTTAGCTGTTGAAGGGTTATGTGTATTCCCCCAGACAGATTTAACCCTGCCCTACTTGCCAGAACAAAGCCTGGTGGGATTGCCTCTTTGTGATCCTTTGTAAGAGCAGGTATCACCCTTCTGCCAGGGACAGCCACTTTACAGGATGCTGTCCTGGGCACAGGAATAAAGGGTACACCTATTCACAAAGAGCCAGGCCTCACACCAGCGGCTGAATTTCTAAAGACCTTTGTTTCTATTGAGAAATAACGGGGCATGGTTAGTGTAGCCAGTGAGGAATCTCTACAGCTCGGGGATAATTCTGCCATTTTGTTTCACCCTGCCTCTCTTTCTCTATCCTGTCCCCTTCACTTCCTGTAGCACAAAGCACTTGGTGTGAAGTCAGAAGGGCAACATCATTAAATTCAAGAGCAGGGATGGGACCCCTGAAGTATGGCTACCTTTAATCTAATCACATGTGGGGTTTCACCTTTAAAAGAAGGGGTCCCGCACCAATTTTTTGAATCATCGTGAAGAGTCTTGAGAATATTTCACTGTACCCTGCTGGGAGAGCAGTCCTTCCCAGAGTCTGCCAGTTTTGAGGTGAAGACATGTGTTGCAGAACAGGGGAGAGCTTTGTCCCCTAACCATCCACAGGGGCCATTGGGGGTTATCTTCTGCTGGAACAGGACCTGCCTCTCTGACAGTGGTACCCGCAACATTACCATGTTGGAGGACACCTGCAGTTGTGTGCCAGACTACTCTGCATTTGGGAGCCTGAGACCAGGGGCCCATCTTCTCTCCCTGAGTCCCTGGAGTGGGACTCACAGCAAGTTAAGACGTGACCTGCTGTTGGAGCAAGAGTACCTCTCTGCCATCAACAGTGGCACCCACAACCTCACTGTGTTTAAGGACCCCTGCAATTGTGTGCTAGCCTACCATGAGTTTCGTAGCATGAAAAAAGGACTAATCGTTTGCCTGAGCCACTGGATTGGGACTCATAGCACCCTGAGAGCCAAGCAAGCCAGGATCCTAGTGTTTTTGCCATTGATCTGCTTGGAACATTGTTATAATTGTATATGGCAGTGTTTGTACACACCTGTCATTGCATATATGATTACCTTGTACATAATTTCATCTGTTCACTTGTTTACTTGGTTGCTATGTTTCTGTTCAATGATAGCATAACGTGTTATCGGTTTCCTGGGAACCATGGAATCACCTAGTTTTCTGATCAGGAAGATATATATGGCATGGTGAGTGCACAGTTAGTCAGCTGGGAAGGTGGACAGTAGGGCCTCCTTATATTTAATAAATATGTTTTTGCAGAAACCTACCTTCATTAATTCAAGCATGCTTTTAAGAACTGTGCAACACATTTGAAGCAGCAGGACCCTCGATTGCTGCCTTTTTCTCTCTCACAATATTCTCATAGTCTGGTGCGGCACTGCTGAACAGCAACAACTGCAAAGAAGCTACTATTGACTGCTAACTGTCCACTTAGTCCATTGTTGAGCCCTAGAGACTGGCTAGGCCCCTTTGAACTTTTTTTGCTCACAAAAAGATATCCACAGTTGTTTTTGCACGCGTTCTGACTCTGATTCATTACAGAGAGTTCTGCATCTACTATCTTTGCTTATTTTGTGTTCTTTCCTCAGGGGTGGGTTTTAGATAGTGTTTTTCTAGTTTGTTGTTTTTGTATATGGTGTGTTTAATTAAAGTCTATATATTTTTATAGAACCTTGACTGGACATTCCTTTATCTTGGACTGTAATATTTTGCTGTTTGGGTTCCTACTGAACCACATTCACAATAGCCTTCCCTCGGCCCACAAAAAGTGAAGGTGTTGTATCTCTTGATTGTGCTTGGATTACCTTTATGATTGTGTTGGCTCTTACTTCTAGATGTGTGAGGACTGAGTGGGCATTTTTTGCCTCTACGCATCCTTGTACTCCTGCAGGGCAGGTGTCAATTTGTCACAGGTATCAAATCTCATCCTTGCTTTCGTAAATTTTAGAATGCAAGAGGTGCTGAAGACAAACTATGAGGAACTCTTTGGTGGAATATGCATGATTGTTTTTGCTGATTTACTGCAGTTAACCCCTCTCAAGGGTCAGCCTGTTTTTAGGACTTGCATAGTAAAGACACCCAAAAGTATATTCCCACTATAGAGAATGTGAACCTCTGGGCATAGTCCAATACTATTAACTTGCTTCCACATGAGACTGATTTGCAGACTATACCACAAAGCCTGTATTGTTTCTGAGCTTATGTTAGAGTCACAACAAAGGAATGTAGAATGTGTTTGTTTGTTGTCCACTATTGTAGAATGTGATTTAATTTTGTAATGATGGCAAATGACTATGAACACGTTGAAGAAAGAAATTCTATAGATGTTTTGGAAGGCCAGGAAATGCCATTAGAATTAAATATGAAAGAGTAGACACTTATGCTTGATTTGGAAATATCAATTTCACGAACTGAATGATTAGAATCAACTTGAATAATTGTGTGTCAAATCCAGAGTTATGCTAAGATGTAACTTGAATGTAGAGATTGTACTTGTTAAAGGAACAATGGGAAGAGTAGTTTGTTTTGTGACTCAAAGCTGGATGGGGCTGCATCAAGGTCATACTGAAATCCTGTTGCTTGCTCCAGCCAATGCTCTTAGCAAGTCACTGGGCATCATTATAATGTTGGCGGTTACAGTATGAATGGTTCCGGTAAGACATCAGGAACCATTCATACCGTACCACCAAATTACGAGTTCTGCTTGCGAGTACCTGGCAGGATTTTGCGTTTGGAGAATATACCAGCAGAATACAAACCACATTTAAAACTCCTGGAATGCTATTTTACCCTCCCCTGTCCATGGTACCCCAATGTATTCACACTTTGAAAACCTGCAATTATTACTTGATGCTGCTCTGACAAATTAGACCCTTTCTTTATGAGCACCATTTGCTTTATGTTGACCAGAGCCTTAGTTAGATCCAGACTGGATTACATGTAGGATCCTCCTAGTCCGCCATCCACAATCTCCAAGTTCTGCAGGATTCCCTGGCTAGAATTGTTATCAACACAACCAGATCAGCGCATATTACTCCTGTTCTTCAGAGATTACATTGGTTACCAATCAGAAGCAGAATTGCTGACATTGGCTCATAAATAACTCTATGATTCCACTATGCTTTATATCAAACAGCAATGGATGTGGCTGTCTTTCTTCAGGCCTCAATGATCTGCTGACTCTAACCTCATGCTCATTTATCTTTCTAAACGGGTGAGAGCCTATGGCAGATCCAGTTGTGTACTGTCAGCTACATTATGGAACAGTCCTCCAGTAGCCCTTCATAAAATTGGAAACCTTACAACTTTCAGAAATGAACTGAAGACCTTTCTGTTGCAAACTGAATGGGCCAGGCTGCTGTTGTTTGTATTGAGGAGGAGGGGCACTGAAATCCTACGGTTAGATGTGCTTTGCATTATATATAAATAGAAATAGATTGTGCCCCAATCCTAGGACTTCAGTACAGTTAATTCTTGTAAAGTCTGACCTCATTTCATAACCACAGTTGGAAGAGAGAAATTCTGCACATGTATAACTTTTAAAGACATGTATATCCACGGTGCTTTGATTATGTAATTACAGTAAAAAAAATCTCAGGGTTTAAGTCTATGTCACTAGTGAATGTTGGACCAACTGTTTTTCAAGGAAGTCATGTTTTATGTTGCATTGTCTTGTGTAAGATGTGTTTTAGGATTGTACTTAATGATTTAGGAGGAGTCTGAAGTTGCTGCTGATGTGCAATGTGCTGTATAATATAACCATCACCCATCTTTGTTTACAGTTTGCTCCACTGTTGTGTTCACTGCCAGTTCATGTGAGAGCAAAGAAAGAGAAAGAGAATAAGTGCTGATACAGAAAGACATGAATCCACTGAATTTGCTTTCGGTAACACAACAGGTGCTGAATGCTATTACAATCCAACCTTCACTTTTCTGTTCAATTAATCACTCTCCAAACACTGCTTAATGCAACTCCAAAGGAAATGCATTGTGCATTTTCAATTCATCAAGTGGTTGCAGCTGCAAGTGGACGTCCTTATTTTTCTAAAAATCTTAACAAGATGCACATGCATTTCATATGTCCATATTTGAGGTTTCACAGATGAACAAGTTCATGTGAATTCTTTAGTTGGTTTGTCATATGAGTGGTTACATGTTTACACTGGTTGTCACCATCACATTTTGGATCAACAACCTTTTGAGAGGTTTGTGTACCTTTCAGTACCAGACAAAGACAATGGCCCTCATTACAACACCGGCGGTAAACAATGGCGCTATTAGCACCATGGTTGCTACCGGTATTGTAACAAGTCCGCCATGGTGCAATGAGGAATTACCACCCCTTTCCAAGGTTGGTGGGGCGGTAATTCCCCATGCACCATTGGCCCTTCCCCATTCCCATTTTTGCCCCATAGGACTCAATGGGACTGGGGAAGGCGCTAAGTTCGGTACCACAAATTGCGGTACCGTACTTAGCACCAAGGTCCCTTTGCGGGTCCCTACTTTAACGGCTGGTCTAGACCAGCCGTTCAGGTCGGGTCCCGCAAAGGGACCTCGTAGTAAGGCGCTAATGGGTTAACGGCACCGCAGCCGTTTACGGCGCCGGTAACCCATTAGCACCAGGGTCGAAATGAGGCGCCTTGAAATGATCATGAAACCAAACGCTCCCTCTCCTCAAGATGGATCCACTAGAATCCAAAATGCATCGGCATGATTTGATTGGGAGGAGCCTGTTAGATTACCTGTTTAAGAATCATATGGAATAATGTGATGACTGAAACATGAAATATAATTGTTGAACTATGTGGATATACCCTTTGATTTATGCTGAATGAATCACTTCATTATATTCTTGATGCTATTTATTGAACACAGATGGTCATGCTATTCATGGAGCTATTCGAGCAGAGTAAGATCATGCATATTTACAACCCCTTTTTCAAAAACATAAGAACATGGCAAAGGTACATTGACAATATTTTTGTCATTTGGCATGGCTCAAGAAATCAGCTTGCTGAATTTCTTGTCTGGATCAACACCCAAAACAGATTTCTTGATCTTGAATTTACCTCTAACTTTAATAGCAACAGTTTGAATTTCTTAGACATCACAATCTCGGTAGATGCCAACTCAAACATTTTGTTTGTGAAACCTTACAACTAACCTACCGACAGAAACTCCATGTTGCACTATGAAAGCTTCCATCATAAACAGGTTAGGGATTATCTCCCTCTAGGCCAATTTTAAAGGCTTAAATGGAATAGCTCATACACAACCAACTTTTTGGATGGTGCTAAAAAAATGCCTGGAAGTAAGAGGATACCCAAGAGAGGTCACGGGGAAAACTCTGAAAAGGGTGAAGAACAACCATCATGAGGCCCTCTTGGAATAGAAAGAATACAGCTCTATTAAAGAGCACCAAGACAAATTGGTATTCGTCAACACATATATGTCCAATAGCATTAAAATCTTGAAGAATTGGAAAATTCTGGACAAAAGTGAGACACCAGTACTCAGACCAATGGTGGCATTCAAACAGAGCAAGAATATTAAAGACTTTGTAACCCGGAATGACATTTCCTTGAAACAACGCAAACAGACAACATTGACAGAGACATGGAAAATGCCCCCTGTGATATGCCATTTCCCTTGCAGACACTGCATCCATTGCCAATTCACCAGCAGAGGCACAGAGGTCGATCTGGGACAATGTTCACTGTGGAAACAGAAAAAACACACCAACTGTAATTCTGTAATGGTTATCTATTCCATCTGGTGCCCTTGCCCCAAAGTATACATCGGCAAAACTGACAGAAAAGTCAAATTAAGAATCGGGGAACACAAAAGCTGTCTAAAAAATAGAACCAACAATGCCCCTATGGGTAGAAAACATGCATACACCTGATGATTTTAAGTGGACAGTTATGTACAAACTGTTGCCAAGTATGGATGCAAATAGAGACAAAAACACGCTATTGCACAAACAACAACAAATCATTTTCTTGTCCAAAAGCGCAGTATCTGGCCTCAATGAAAAAATGTATTGGCTTCATGTGTAAACGAAGGGGGAATATACCCATTTGCCCAACACAACTGTCAACTTACATGGCCACTGCACATTGGGTCACCCAATGTCCGTCGTTTTGCAAATGGACACATGGGATAACTACTTGTGTACACCCTCCACCATCCAGTAACCTAATTCAGCCCTCCACACCGACTACTAGATATGCGCAAAAGTTTGTCTTGCCACGTGTTTCATGTGCGGTATGTATTAGAAATCATTTTGATTCCATACGTTTACTGCCACACCTAGTAATAGGTGGTCGGTCCTCTTATTGTAATTCTAAGAGATCCTTAACCCTAATGTAATAGTGATGGACACATCGCCCCCTGCCTCATTCAGAGTGTGAGTGGCTAGTGTTCTCTCAGGGAGAGAGTATGTCTACCTAGTTTAACTTGACAGCACCCCAACCAATGGAGAACGACGGCGGTTGACACCACTCCAACCAATGGAGAACGATACCGGTTGACGTACAATTTAGTATTTCAGACGGTATGCGGTTCACAAGACCTCACTTTTCCAGATCCAGACATGTCAGGATCCGGTCTGCGCATGGCAGAGAATACACTTCAGGGAAGCTCCCCGTCCGTTCTACGGCATGCTTGTCATGCTCATGAATTTCCAGGAAACAGCAATGGCAAACAGGAACAAGACCTGTGGCGTGGATACTTTGCGCTCCAATATTTCTGAATCTCTTCCCCCCTTCTTCACAGCTCACCGTAACGCTGAGCTGTACAGCACATCGAGCTGACAGCCACTGTACAACGTATTTCGTCTGTTGGCAGTGTACTGCAACGCCGCTGCCTGACGAGCCCACCAGGCAGCCGCGCACAAGATCCGCCCGTAGAAATCTTGAACAGAGGACTTTCATATCGGAAACAAGGTAAACAGAACATGCTGTTTAATATGACCGTGATTTGTATTTTTCTACATCACCTTGAACGGATCAACTTAACAAGGAAGCCCCATGTTGCTCTCTAACCAGTTTCCCTACATGCTCTTCAACAGAAACTTCTTTCCACAACTTGTGGGACCTCCACATGCACCCCGCTTCCATTTTTGATGGCCTGCTGCATGAAGGAATGCCGTAATTTGTCCTTCTAATGTCCTCCAGAATACCCTCATGAATCTTCTGCCTGAAAGGCTTATGGTAAGCTTTTTCCTCTAGTCATCAGGGCGCATATGTAGGCATCACTTATGTTGTAGCACACAGTTGAACCGCATATTGCGCCTTGAGGCTCTTAACAGAATTCTAACTAAATCAACAACCATTAGACTAGATTTTGTGAATAATGATGACACAAAGTATAGAATTCCTGTTCAGCTTTGCCTCTCCTTCTGAATTGCTCTCTACTAGTGCATTCCCGATAGGAAATTGGGTTGCCTTTTTAGCATTGTCCGGCCTGATTTACCAGACCGGAGCACATATTGTTGATTTCTGGACAGACGTCTAAAAGACAAATGGACACTGACCCCATTGTCTTTCATATTGCAGGTGATACGCTGTGTTACCAGTTGTTGCGTTTTGGACGCACCCTCAACCTTTTATTCTCTTTGAGGTGTATAACGTGTTTTCATAGCACTACTCTGGTGCCATATGTAATTTAGATTGTTTCAGTAATAGATGGGATAAACTCTCGATGGTATAGTTGTTTCGCATAATGCTTACTACAGTGCACAGTATTTAACCCAGACAGTCTCTGACGAATTTCCTTGTACTCTTGCACTTTATGATATGGAAAGAAACATTGTTGGATGTTTTTGTTGATAGTATATGGATGAGTGAGTGATGGTGAGAATGAATGGAGTGTTGGATGTGTTTCAATTGCGTATTTGCACAGCACAAGACTCTTTTTCCCGCTACTGACATTATAGGGCAGTTGATTAAAAGCCTATAATTTAACCAAATTGCTGTCTGTCATACATTTGCACTGTTGTACCAGTTTTGAGTTATTATTCCATTTGGATGACTACATTTTATTGGTTTCATCTCATTTGTATTTTTACTTCAAAATCTACTTCAATCTTTTTATCATTGTGACTATTGATTGGTGCTATTTGTATATTAATAAAATTGTTTATTTTTTGTTACATTTGCCTTGCTTCACAATTTAATGTACTAGAAGCATATTCTCTCGCACTTCGCTGGTGTTTCTCTGGCAATCACTTGGTAACAATAGAGCGTGTTGCCCCTCTAAACCTTTTTTGTCCATGTCTAAAGGTTAAATAACTATATGAGGGTTGGTTAGAAGTGGGCATTTCATTTCCCTCAACCTCTTGTTGTGTTTTATGGTATTCATGACCATAAACTCTAAGATTTCAGCTTCCCTGAATTGTTGTCCTTATCTTATTCTTTGCTTATGCTGTTAAAACGAACATGATTACATCACATGGAAATGTTCTTTGATACTTCTGTTTGCTTAATAGAGATACATTGGATATTGTGAATTATTTACCACTCTGGTCTATTGAGAGAAACCATTGTATAGGTACCTTCATATTTCTTTAGACTGAAAACCACCTTGCAATATTGTGTCCCTTAAGAAGTGCAGCACAGGGTTACCGATTGGCAACAACCGGTTGTGTTTTGTGCAGTTTTTTCCATTGTCTCGAGTGGCCTCGAGACTTACCCTATTGCACCTGATATAAACTAATACACTTACTCTAATTTTTGAATCACCATTTGACATTATATAATAATTTTTACTTACTCTATTGTGCCTCCCTCAACACACCCCACGCCCCCTGGCAAGCCCATAAGCACACTGATGACATCATAAATTACATCACTAATGACATCACATATGAAATCTATTATGGCTGCATGAGTGACATCACTGGTACAGCAGATCAGCTGTGAAAGTAAGATGGATGCAATTTTTTAAAAAGTGTATTCCTGCATATAAGTATGGATTCAAGTGCAGAACAGTTTTCATTTAAAAATACTGTCCATTTACAACCAAGGTGTGTTTACCCACCAGAGTTACTCTGTATTGAATGAGCATTTGTCATGTTGAGATACTCTAGTACCTTTATCACTCTGCTCTAAAAGCAGTCCCCTCTTCAAAGAAGATATTTGGGTAGGGCAATTATAACTTTGCACCTGTCCAACAAAGTATGCTGCATACATGAGAAGGAACAGTTTCTGAAATCAATATATGTTAAAATATCAGACAACTTGCATGCAAAGGTCAACCATGTTGTAAAGCACGCTCATGATGTGAGGAGATAGGGTTATCAGGACAACCAATAATTCACCTAGCCGAAGAAGAGAACACAACAGCAGACACTCTGAGCAGACCAAGCATTCTCCGATGAGTGGGTGTTAGCTCAGTCCTTCTAGAGATTTGCTTCCAGTAATAACAGGAAAATCGACCTGGTATGTTCCAGTGAATTTCCTCAGAGAGGAGCTCTGTGGGTCGTATTCGTAGTGGACTGGGATTTTCCACTTATGTACGTGTTCTCATTAGCCCCTATCATTGCTGATGACATCAGGAGATTTAGACGGTTTATGACGTCCATGATCCTGAAAGCTCTGGATTGGGACAGGAGGACCTGGTACCCAAATGTTCTAGCCATGTCCATCTTCCCCAGAGAGCGAACCTACTCTCACAAGAGGGAGGCTGTCTTCTTCACCCAGAAATCAGAACTCTTAACCTGGTTTCTGAGAGGATAACGTGAAAAGATTGGGACTACCTGGTAGACGTTATGCAGGTGTTGCTTTTGGCCAGAAAAACAGCAACAAAAGCACTATATTGCTGGCATTGTAACAGGTTTTGCAGCTGGTGTAGAGCTAAAAATATCGATCCTTTCACTTGCGAAACACTGGCAGTGATTTCTTTTTTGTTGCATCTTACCCCATCAAGGGTTGGAGGTGGCTAATGTAAAGTGTTACATGGTTGCATTATCCATCCTTAAACGTATGCTAGAGCAAGGCTCTTATTTTAAAATACCCCTCGCCATTCACCTGTTTTTCTGCCACTTAAGGGCCACTCTTACATCCTCACTACTGAGGGTCAAGGGTACTAGCTCTAAATCTAATGAGTTATGCACCCTTACCGGGTCCGGCCACTGGTTGTCATATATAAATGTTTCTCTGCAATACAGCTAACCATTGATTTATGGTCTGCATCAATTTCCAAAACCTAGCAAGATCTCTGTAGCAAGATCTCTGTCTGTAATGCCTGCAGGCAATTGGTGCCACAACTCCTTTTCACAGGCCTCCTTTTTGTTCTTCATTACATTTGTATAATTCCCCCTGGCTTGCTGAAGTGGGTAGACGCTGGATATTGCAATCTCCTTTGGACTTTTAACCAATTTGCTTTAAGCTAATCTAAGGTCTCTGTCAAACCAGGGAGTTACTTAAAGGAGACTTTCTCTACAAGCCTGGCAATAGTTATGAAGACATTTCCCAGACTAGTAGCTACATGTGCCGGTACAATGTCCTCACTTGGGCATTGCTCCTCCAGAAGCATGAATTCTAGGGTTGGGAGGATACTTTCATACATTTCTGGTAGAAGTTTCACGGTATCAAGCCGGGATCATTTGATGACTCACCTGGCCTTGTTAAATATTTCAATCAGGCGGTACACCCAGGGCTCAGCCTAGTATGCAGTGCACATCTGAAATGCTTATTTTATTATGTCTATATGTTCAATATTCTGAGTGATATACCACTCATATCACACCCCTTCTCAAAATACCCCAGGTCACAATGGACCAGGAATCAGGCTGGTTGGTAAAGGTAATATTTATTTGTTTATTTAAAATTCAAATCAAACATATACTTTTGGATAGGGAGCAGCAATCACCAATGTGGTGTCAATAACAAATAAAAAGTATGTAGGGCACTTAAATTCACTCTTTAGCAACACAAATATAAAACACAGAGAAAAGAACACTTTTGGCTTGTTTGGAAGAAAAGCACTTAAGATAGGATTTCCCCTTGCAATATTTTGCAATATTCCTCAACCCACAAATAAGCAATTCTAGTTAGATATAGGGAAGCAGCAGGTAATCAGGAATAAAGAACAGGAAACAGAATTTGAATATAACCTTCCCTCCCCAAACAAGAGAGAAAAACAGGTCTGCAATCTTACACTTTAAAACAACATTTGAAAATGTCTATGTCAAATAATGAATGTGTGCAAAAGTCCTTAATCAATACAAATGTCTATTGGAGCAACATTGACAAGATGTTAACAATCATGAGGTCTAGTTTGAACAAAATTAAACACTTTGAATCTGAATGGAAGGTCGGAAATAATTTAGAGGGAAAATCACACGTGTAAAACTGCAGAAATACTGATTCCCGCCTAAATTTGACCAACCGGTTTTTAAGAGTGCTGTTTTTAGGTTGGGGTGTAGCTACATGTCTTAGGTATTATCCAGAGTTGAAATTAAGTCTCTAGTTTTTAAATTGAGTGAGTTATGCAATGTTGAATGAGAGGCGTTTTTGGAAAATAAAGGTGCGAAAAAGAAAACTTTTACATGGATAGTTATGCTCTGCACTAGGGCATTCAGGCTAGGTTACCAGATTGAAACACATTAAGCTCTAGAGTTGATCTGTGGAACCAACCCAAGCACCTCCGCGCCTGCCCTGGCGGACCCAATCCAATTACCAGAGGGAGGGTTAAGGGTTTAGGATTTCACCTGATAAAATTATTTAAAGAAGTTAGCACTAGCGCAAAGAATCAAAGGCAAGGTTTCAAGAATGATAGTGCATGATTACAAGTTCTTATGGTAAGGAAAGGATGGTTTAGAGATTGGGATGGAACAAAACAAGGCAAGGTATGCTATGATTTTCTATTCTTCCTATTAATACTTACAGTCCACTTTAATGTAGGATTTTGGACTGTGAAGGGTTCTGGTCATCACAAGTAGCGGGTCTAACCAAGGACAGCAGGGCACATCTGGCGGGATAGTGTCAGCTGGGCGGTTCTGGTCACCTGGACGGCACTGTACTGGCCCATCTGGTTTACAGGAGACTGGAGATCAGTGGGATTGTGAGTTTGCAGCAGGTAGGCATTTAGTAGTAGCAAGCCAGCTGGATCAGAATGCTTCCCTTGGGTTTTTGGGATTTGTTTAGAATTTGAGGCCTAGCTGAAAATGGAGTCAGTAATGCCTTGGTTTTGTAATGAAATCAGGAATCAGGATCAAGGATGAAGAAATCAGGAACAAGACACCACGCAGAAAATCAGGAAGAAGTCAGGAATCAGTGTGTCTGTGTGTGTGAGGTTCCCTTATTTATCATGCCAAATGACATCACTAAAGTATATGGCAGGGGCAGGCTTTCTGTCCACACCCATAATGCTAGGATTGGGCAGGAGTACAGTTTCCACCTTGCTTTTCGCTGAATGGATGACAGAAAATGATGTCATGTTTATGGTGTTACTTTTGCAATGTCAAAATCTAACTTTCCCACAAATACATATTTATGCATTTAGAACCTCTGAGAAAATCAGATACACATATTTTGTGCCTCACATTTCAATCCAAATCCCAAATCTGTGGCACCTGGTTTTGACTTTCTGCTACATTGTGGCAATTTTAACCATGAAAGATTTGGCCTAACATTTCACCATATTTTGTGCATAGATGTGCATTTACCCCTGGCATTTGTGTACACAATGTTATGTTTGCAACACTAATACTTTCCGCGAAATCGGTCATTCTTTATAACTTCTGTTCCTTATGCAGTACTTAGTCCTACCAAGTCTCCAAATGAATACCATAAAATTAGATTTAAAAGTACCAACTTTCAGATTTTTCCTCATTCTTGTGGCAAAGTTAAGTCTTAAAATTCAGTTGCAAAATAGGCTTTGTCAGTTTTTTTTCTTATCCAAGTGTAAGAAAATGTCAATCCCTTTGAAGCAGAATGAAGGGCCTCTCCCTTGAGCAAATTTTCCTGCTCCTCCCACCTGAAAGGTGAGAGTCTTAGCCTGCTATTGTCTCAGCCTGGGGCAGAGACGCATGTCTGATGCAACTTGGAAAACCCCATAGTCCTGGGTATTCAAATCATCCAAGCTAGCAATTAGCCTTTCCTGTGACAGCAGTTTATGAGGTGTCACCCTTTCCCAGGGCTAGCACTGGCAGAGCAGGTTTTTTATTCTTATATATAGTTTACCAACGATTCCTGGGTTTAAGCTTTGATTTCCGTTTAAATCTTTACTTTAAACCTATGGAATTAAAACAGTTTATAGGTGGATTTTTAACAGTAGCAAATTCTTTTACATTTATTTAAATAATCAAGCCTTTACACATTAATATAATTTAAAACTAGGCGATTTTGCACTTCATTCAGGAAAAAGCACATTTAACTTATTTCTTTAAATTTGGTTTAACTCTGCAGCAAATACACACTTTGAGCAGCGCCATTCTTTACTTGAGTGCTGGAGTTGTATGCAGCATGGATACATTTATCATGCATCAGTTTAGAGTCTTTCTCTGGACAGCTGATTCTTGATACTTGTTGCAAAGAAATAGCCACGTTTCCCATGGAAAATGAAAACACAGTTCCTGGTTTGCTTTTCCAAAGATACTTTTGATAGGGGCTGTCATTCAAATGAGGGCCGGTTCCTCTGAGACTCAAGACTGATCCTGGGCATTGCAGAGCCTTTTTTTATCATAGTGGTTGAGGAGGAATTGATGAATTTAGTGCCAAATAGCACTTTGAAGATTGAAAAGATGACATTTTAAAGAGGCATTTTGGGTCTACATCAAAATAATGCTGTTCTTTCCTTTCACTCCATGTTAAATACTGCAGAGCATACTGGCACATTCCTGCAGTGTGTACTCTGTTCCACCCCACCTGAAATGTGGGTCGCAGGATAGTGCATCCATTTTCTGGTTGTTATAAAATGCAGTTCAAAGATTTTGGCGCGCACAGGAGTCAGCACAGCCATTTTGTGCTGTTTCTTGCCCCAATGCAGCAAGTGATATAGCTTAGCACCACTGGGTGGGTCAAAATATCGTACAGAATCCCACCCGACTTCATCTGGACTTCCAGTCGTGGGGGAGTCGGGCAAGTGGGACATTTTTTCATTTCTTGAAAAGCAGGTCCAGTTGGGTAGGAGTTCTTCTTCCATAAGCGAATGATGCAACACGCTCTACTCGCTACCTCTGTTTGTAATGTGGAACGATACCCCTGCCTTCTCTCAGGTTTTCTTTTCTGGTGTGGAGCGACACTCCGGATTTCAATGGTTTCTCCTTCCGGGTCCCCGAGGAGGTCCCCCTTAGCAATGACTGTACAATTAGTGCAAATCTATAAAATAGAACACAAACCGGTTATGACAATTTTCCCCCCTACTGTCCTCCAATCAGGATTCCAGCAGTGGGATATACATGCATTCAGTGAACATTGAAATATTTATATGGTTCAGAAGTATCCCCCACTGGGTTTTCTATGGACTCCTCTATGTGCCGCAAAGTGTGCCTGGGGTGGCAATTTGATTTGGACCCACTTCTTTTCTTCTGTCAAGTCGCCCTTGGGGATGCAGATTCTGTAGGCGACTGGTGAGATTTTGTAAACAATTTCAAAAGGTCCCCGCCAGGTAAGCAAAAATGTGCGCTCTTTGGTTTGGTTCCTATGGAAATTGTACAAGTAGACCCTGTCTCCTACTTGATATTCCTTTTTGGCTGTCTTTAGATCATAATGGGTCTTCATGCTGTCTGCAGATCTTTCTAGATTCCGCTGAGCATACGCAAAAGAATGTTGAAGGTGCTTTTTCAGATTCTCAACATACTCATGAGTTGTGGAGGCATTTATCAATGTCTGCTCTTGGGTTCTGTAGAGCAGAGGCTGGGGTAGCACCATCCTTTGTTCAGTCATCAGCTCAATTGGAGACATTTTAGTTGCAGAAGAAGGGGTAGATCTGATAGCCATCAGGACAGGCGGTAATTGAATATCCCAACTTCGCCCAGAGTCTACCACAAACTTTTTTAGTATGCTCACAATGGTTTTATTGTACCTCTCAACTCCACCACTAGAGGACAGCGGTATTCAATGTGTAGTTTCCTTTTTACCGCAAGTATCTCCCACATCTTTGTCATCACTTCGCTGGTGCAGTGACTACCTCAGTCTGACTCAATCCTTTGGGGTAGTCCAAAAGGCGAGAAGATGTGATTGATCATCAAGGCAGTGTCAAGATCACCGCAAAACATCCAACGCAAAGTGTTCAACGACGGCTCTTGCCCGTTTCAAAGAAACTCTGTTCCTTAGATAAAAAGCCAAAACACCCTTTCCGAACCCGTGCTGCCATGTTGCCTTGGCGACTATGGCGTCCTCTCCACAAACAAACTGTCACGCGGTAAGGTGGAGGAGGGGCCAATCAAGTTCGCGGCTACCCGCTATAACGCTTCCGGGTAGCTCTGCTCGCTGCTTCTGATTTTGTCAAAATCGCTGCAAGCTCCCGAACCCACGTCTTGTTTCCTTTGACTGCGCTTATCCTTTCCTGGCCTTTTTTGACCGCAGTCTGTGTTTCTTGAACTCTTGCTCCCTTGTCTGTTTACTGTTTGTTACCTCCTGAACTGCTTTCACGTTGCCAGACTCCGGAACGTTATTTGACCTGCCTTGCCTGCTGATTCTGATCTGCATCTCTGTCCGCACGCTGACAAAACCCCGGAACGAAATTTGACCTGCCTTGCCTGCTGATTATGTCCTGCCTTATTGTCCGCATGCTGCCGAACCCCAGAACGTTATTTGGCCTGCCTTGCCTGCTGATTCTGTCCTGCCATATTGTCCGCACGCTGCCGAACCCCGGAACATTATTGGAGCTGCTCTGCATCTACTGTTCGCACCGGCTTTCCAGCAAAGTCCTTTTCAATATTTTGGATTCAACACGCCTGATTAAGGAACAACAACTGTTTTTACACTGTGGCACTATCATCACCTACCTGAGCAAATCTGCATGCCCGAAAGAATAGCGCAACGAACTAGAGACTGATTCCTGGCGCTCAGGTCGTTAGGCGTCCTCGTTTTGTCGGGATAGTCTGTGGACTTGAGACTGCCAAACTCTGTCTAGGCATCCTCGTTTCGTCATGATTTAGGATAGGTTGGGTTTGCAGAGTTTGCTCAGTAGTGTCCTTCCCTTATCTACCATTGGTAAGTCTCACTGCCTATTACCTGATATATAGTTTAACCCCTACAGCCTCTATTCTCAGTGTACATAAGCCATCGTTACAGAGTTCCTTGATCACCTGCTTGTCTACACTCCACGGCATATGTCTCCCTCTCCGGCTGCAACAGTAGAACCAACAGTAGAACCATCTTTCGTCTAATTGGTTCCTTTGTATTTTTACTTAGAAATACAAAAGGACACATTGGTAGGAAGAACTCAACGGCTACACTTCGAATTCTTCTACCAGGCCTCCTGATCACGAGTCGGGCCAACTTGACAGGCAGCTGCTGTTTCTGCCTTGCAATTTGGATCCGGGAGACATTCCACCCATTTAGTAAACATGAATGTTACAGTTAACATGTACTTGTTCCCCCTAGAGGATTGAATCACTGGCCTGATGAAATCTACTTGTAAATCTGACCAAGACAGTGTCATCCCCCTCTTTTGGAGGGGATCTCAGTGTGTGAGTGATGTTGGCTGAAATTGTGCACATACAAGACACCCCTTGAAGTATTGATCGAGATACTGCCCCATGTGTGGCCAGTATGAAATCTTTTGCAAGATTTATAAGGTAGTATGAAACCCCCGATGACCGGCTGTAGCCGCATCATTGGCATTAGGCTTTGGAAGGAGGTAGGAACCACCCACCGGTCACAGCCAGATATGGATCTCCTCACCAACAAACGGTCTTGGATACGGAACATTTTTGGACATTTCATCAACATTCTGAGGTCCTCTTTCCCATTGCAATCGGTATCCGTCAGGGGCAAGTTCTTAGGGTCCTCAAGGTGCTGATAAAACTTAGCAATGATTGGATCTCCTTTTTGAGCCGTGTTTAAATCATCATCTAGGGTCTCCTTACTCCACTGGGCAGTTGAGGGTTCATTGTGAGCATTTGTTTTCCATTGTTTACTGTATGTAACTGTAACATGTATGTATCCGTAACACATATGTATCTCGTTATCTATTGTATGTAACTGTAACGTTCTGCAACCTGATTTAAATGGATGCGCTCGTATTCCCATGGGCCTGGTGCGCTTTATAAATAAATTAAATACAAATTGTCTGGGAAGTAGTGATAGCAGTGACCTGGATTTCCCCCAACAGGGACTCAATCTCAAGGAGATCCCCTTGGATGGCTCCAGTTTTGCCCAGTTGATCAGCTAGGTAATTTCCAATTTTATCTGGTCTCTCTATTCTTGAATGACCCTTCATCTTTTTCCAGTAGATGGTCACCCCACTAGAGGTGACCAGATCATCAATATTTTGTATTAGCTTGCCATGTTTGAGTGGTTTGTTGTTAGTACATTAGCATGTTAGCATGCCTTTGGTTTTCCAATTAACCAGGTGCTCCACAAACCCGTTCCGGACATAATCTGAATAAGTGATTATGACCAGTTTGTGCAGTTGGTGTTGGACAGCAGTAAGGATGGCTTGATGAACTGCCATCAGCTCTGCCACCTGACTACTATGGGGACTGATTTTGTACCCAGCGGAGGGTTCTGGGGCATCATTCACCCAGGCATTCCCCACGCCAGCCACCAGTTCCTTTTCCCCATTGTTGTCAACTTGTGGTCATTCCCTCACACTTGTCTTCTTCATAAACTTTGTGCAGGGAATTCAGGTACACCTCCATGTTGTCCTGCGTTTTAAGACTTTTGTCCTCGAGATAGTTTTCTCTGGCACAATCATGCAAGTCAGCCAGACCTTGCGCAAGGGGATTCTTCTTGTTTTGGCCATATCTGACCTCCACAGGAAAGCCCTGCATCCACAGAATCCAGGAAGTAATTTGGGAATTACTCACATTTCCGGCCCGTATTCTGTCACTTTGGAGATATTGCAGAGGCTGGTGTGTAGTCTCCACTATGATGTGTTCCCCTGGATGAACAGGCAGTCATTTTTCAATGCCCACACCATTGCCAGGAGTGCCTTCTCACAATTAATGAATGTTTCCTCCACAGAGGATAAAGTTTTACTTGCATAGGTGATGACTTTATTGACCTTGTCATGCTTTTGATATAATACTGTGGTTAAGCATGTATTTGAGAACCCTGTCTCCAAGAAGAACTCCTTATTTTTGACAGGGTAAGCTAGGCAAGGTGCTTGTGAGAGGCTTCTTTTGAGCTGCTTTACTGCCTCAGCTTGTTCTGCACCCCACTCCCACTTGACCCCCATTCCACAGATGGATCAGGGGTCTTGTGATCTCTGCCAAATCCTCAATGAACTTTCTACTGTAATTAGTCAGTTGTAGGAGGCTCCTTCGCTCATGCAGAGTTGTGGGGTCTGTTAGTTAGTGCTTTCACTTTCTTTCCCTGGGGAAAGAGACCCTCAGGAGTTATCTCATGCCCCAAGAAATTGACACGGGTCCTGCACCACTGTGCTTTTTGTAAGGATAGGTTTGCTCCGGCAACCCTCAACTGTGTCAGAACATAATGGATTTCTGCTATATGTTCCTCCACAGTTGAGCTTTTGATCAGAACATAATCTATGTAGGCCAGGTTACCCTTTTCACCCATGTCTGGCATAGCTTTGTGTAAGAAGATATTACATTTGTTGCCAGAGTTGATGTATCCGAAGGGAGTCCGGGTCCAAGTGTATTGCTGCCCCCCAAAGGTAAAGGCCAGCCTGTATTGGTCCTACCTACTGACAGGTATGGTAGTACCCATTGGTCAGATCAATGGCAATGTATACCTTTGACCCCTGGATCTAGGCCAGCCCCTGGTCAATGTAGGGGAGGGGCCATCGGGACATATGGACCCATTTGTTTAGCTTCCTTAGGTCAGCACAGAGTCTCCACTGGCCGTTGGGTTTTAAAATCCCTGGCACTGGATTATTGAAGGTGCTGTGGACTGGACGAATTATCCCACGGAACTCAAAAGTTTTTGATTACTTCTGTGAGGGACTCTATGGATGCAAGAGGCAATCGGTATTGCTTCACAAACACTGGAGTCATTACAGGGTCAGTGGGAATTGTTGTTTTATGGATTTCAGTGCAACCACAGTCCCGTGAGTCAACCTCAAAGAGATTTTGAAAATCTAAGAAAACTTATTTCAACTTTTGCTTTTGCTCCAGAGTCTCACATGCATCAGCTAGGTTGACTCTCTCTTCAACCATTTGCCTGAAGCCCAGAAAGACCTCTGGTTTGGCTATTTCAGCGGCCTTCTCCAGCTGAGTAGAGAGATCCCTCGTTAAAGTGTTGACCTGGACAGAGGGTTCCAGGCAGAGAGGCAGTCCTTGTGGACCTGGAAGATCACCTCATCCCTCCTGATGTCACAGGTCACCTCTTCCATACCATAAGGGCAGGAAGAGTACACCATGAAATTCCACCCTTGCTGGGTAAAGATCCTGTCCGGTGTTGTGTCATTGTCGCCATCACTGTCAAAACAGTCATTGGGGATTGGTCCTATCAGTTCATTACCTAAATCTATGGAAAAATGTAGGTCCTCAACCGCCATTCCAATAATGGTGCCTGCGCCCAGAGTGATACTCCTAAGGTTGCTGTTATCCATCAATATTGGAATGGTGTTGTGTTCTAGATTGACTAATGGTGTTGGGTTTAACCTCAACCCTTGCTGTTGGAGATGGGCATTGAGGTGAACATATGTGTGAGGATTCTGCAGTTTTTCTCCTCTTTTAATTTTTAATTCAAGCGGGAATAATCGTGTCTGTCCTGGTATGGTGACTTCCTCTCCAATTTGAACTTCAACTGCATATGGCAGCAGTTGAGCTGACCGAAATGCTTTTTCTGAATCATCAAATTCCATGGAATTACCTGCTAATCGGGACCAGGCTTTGTAGTTTATCAGGTCCAAATTAATGGCAAAGTGATTTAGAATGTCACTGCCTAAATAGAATGCAGCAGAGACATCTCCCCCTGCAATATTCCTCAACCCACAAATAAGCAATTCTAGTTAGATATAAGGAAGCAGCAGGTACTCAGGAATAAAGAACAGTAAACATAATTTGAATATAGCCCTCCCTCCCCAAATAAGAGAGAAAAACAGGTTTGCAATCTTACAAATAGTCTTTAAAATGACGTTCGAAAATGGCTATGTCAAACAATGAATGTGTGCAAAAGTTCTTAAATCAATACAAATTTCTATGGGAGCAACATTGACAAGATGCTAACAATCATGAGTTATAGTTTGAGCAAAATGTAACACTTAGAATCTGAATGGAAGTTCAGAAATAATTTAGAGTGAAATTCACAAGTGTAAAACTTTGCAGAAATACGGATTCCCGCCTATATTTCACCAAACGGTTTTTAAGAAAAATGGGTGAAATATGCGTTTTTTAGGGTGGGATGTAACTACAGGTCTTAGGTATAATCCGTAGTTGAAATGAAGTCTCTAGCTATTAAATTGAGTGAGTTATGAAATGTTGAATGAGAGGCGTTTTTGGCAATAAAGGCGTGAAAAAGAAAACAGATATCAACTTTTAAAAGGATAGTTATGCTCTACACTAGGGAATTCCGGCTACATTACCAGATTGAAACACAGTAAGCTCTAGAGTTGATCCGCTGAACCAACCCTAGCACCTCTGCGCCCGCCCTGGCGGACCTAATCTAATTATCCGAGGGAGGGTTAAGGGTTTAGGATTTCGCCAGACAAAATTATTTAAAGATGTTAGCACTAGGGCAAAGAATCAAAGGAAAGGTTTCAAGAATGATTTGGCCTAACATTTCCCAATTTTGGACATGGATGCACATTTACCCCTGGGATATGTGTACACAATGTTATGTTTGCAACACTAATACATTCCGCGCAATCGGTCATTCTTTATAACTTATGTTCCTTATGCAGTACTGACTCCTACCAAGTCTTCAAATGAATAGCATACAATTAGATTTAAAACTACCAACTTTCAGATTTTTCCTCATTCTTGTGGCAAAGTAAATGTCTTGAAAGTTCAGATGCTAAATAGGCTTTTTAAACACCAAATGTCACTTGTCAGTTTTTTTTTTCTTTTCCAAGTGTAAGCCAATGTCAATCTCTTTAAAGCCGAATGAAGGGCCCCTCCCTTGACTGAAGTTTCCTGCCCCTCCGACTTGAAAGGTGAGAGTCTTAGCCTGCTATTGTCTCAGCCTGGGGCAGAGACAAATGTCTGATTCAACTGGAAAACCCCATTGTCTTGGGTATTCAAAGCCTCCAAGCTAGCAATTAGCCTTTCCTGTGCCAGCAGTTTATTAGACGTCACCCTTTCCCACGGCTAGCACTGGCAGAGCAGTTTTTTTTTTCTTAAATATAGTTTGCCAACTTATCCTGGGATTTAGCTTTGATTTACTTTTAAATCTTTACTTTAAACCTATGGAATTAAAACAGTTTATAGGGGGATTTTTAACAGTAGCAAATCCTTTTACATATCTTAAATAATGAAGCCTTTAAACAATAATATACTTTAAAAATAGGCGATTTTGCTCTTCATTCATGAAAAAGCACATTTAACTTATTTCTTTAAATCCGGTTTTCCCCTGCAACAAATACACACTTTGGGCAGATCTATTTCTTTCGTTCCTTGAGTGCTGGAGTTGTTTGCAGCATGGATACATGTATCATGCATCGGTTTAGAATCATTCTCTGGACAGCTGACTTGATACTTGTTGCAAAGAAATAGCTGCGTTTCCCGTGGAAAATGAAAACACAGTTCCTGGTTTGCTTTTCCAAAGATACTTTTGATAGGGGCTGTCATTCAAATGAGGCACGGTTCCTCTGATACTCAAGACAGATCCTGGGCATTGCAGGGCCTTTTTGATGAAAGTGGTTCAGGAGGAATGGACAAATTTAGCACCAAATAGCACTTTGAAGGTTGAAAAGGTGACATTTTAAAGAGGCATTTTTGGTTTACATCAAAATTATGCTGCTTCTTTCCTTTCACTCCATGTTAAATGTTGCAGAGCACACTAGCACATTCCTGCAGTGAGTACTCTGTTCCACCCCACCTGAAATGTGGCTGGCAGGGTCGTGCATCCATTTTCTGGTTGTTACAAAACGCAGTTTAAAGATTTCGGCGCGTACAGGAGTCAGCACAGTCATTTTGTGCTGCTTCTTGCCCCAATGCAGCAAGTGATAGAGCTTAGCACCACTGAGTGGCTCAAAATATCCCACAGTGTGCCCTTCAATTGAAATTCCTACACTCGAGTGGACAACACTCACCTGAACTTCTCCAAACATAAGACTGTCCAAAGCAATTACTAGGGTGTGGTGATCACTCTCCACCCTGGGAAGTATTGCAAAGCTTTAGATGCCTAAGACTCTATGTTGACTAATATATAGTGTATTCAGCTTCTACCCACTCCACTAACACAAGTGTTTGATGCCGGGCTGTCCCCTGGGAAGCTTCCATTACATGCCCTCATGCTATGATCAGAAGGCTAGCCAACTCCTCAGTTTTCTGATATTTTCTTTTGGGTGCATGTGCACTAGTCCCTTCACACCCATTGCTCTCTCCTCATACTTGCAGATGTTCCCATGATTCCTAACGATTCAAACTGCAGATTGAAGGCCCCCACCACAATTATTCTCAAATTATGTAACCAACTTTCCCTTCATAGATCCAGCATATCCTTAAGAAGGGAAAATTATCTTATTCAGTTTACCCTTTCCTATCGGTTCATTTTTTATAATTTCTTATTTTATTGGTTATTTATGAGGCGCTTATACAGCAAGACTGTAGACCTCATTCCGAGTTTGGCAGAAGAAATCTGGTGTTACTGTGATGTCGGTCCTACTGTATCTGCCGCCGTGTTGTGCAGGAAAGAAGGTAGGATCATGGTTTGCCGACCGCACACATCCCTATTGCGCGGAACTGGTGGCACCGCCATCACGTTAACACCGGTGTAAATGGATGTACTGCCATCAATGTTTGCAGTGCATCCACCTCCGCTGCGTGCATGCCAGACATAGCGGCACTGCATACAAAAAGTTGGAAACACCGGAACCGGAAATAACATGATCGCCGGAACCGGAAAGAGGCCAGTGACCATTCCAAAAATCACAATCCATTGCAATCTCCCTGTACCAGAAGCCAACCAGCATCAGTGAGTGGCCCAAATAACACAGGGACATGTCATCAAGGATACCTCAAAACTGCATGCGGCGGGCGGCCACGCTTCAACGAGGCAGAGCTCACCATGCTGGAGGACCATATAGTGGGCAATGCAGGGGAGTTTTTCTCGGCCAAAGAGCAGCACAGTATGCAGCTCAGGCGCAAGGCCATATGGGCATATGGGGAGATGAAGCCCAGAACGTGACTGATGTGGGTGTGACAGCCCGTAGAATAAAGGACTGCCACAAGCGTTGGGATGACCTCGCTTAAGGGTGCAGAACCTTTTGGATGCCCACAGGCGCAAATGCACAGCAACAGGTTGCGGACCACCCTCACCCCTGAAGCTGCTCCCATGGGAGGACACGTGCAGCAGTGTGCTGCATTTGGACGCCATCAAGGGAGTCGGTGCAGTAGAGGCAGGAGCTGGTACACCTGTCAATGCTGGTGAGTACAGAAAGTGCACAAAAATAAATCCTGCCCTCCTCCACAATCAATGCACATAATTGCCCATAACATTGTCCACATCACCCTGACCACACCCAGTACTCCCATTCACCCGCTCACAGAATACAGTACAAAGGCAGTCAGATGCCCTGTCCCCAAGTTTGACCCATACACAACCACATGACAACGCAACACACATGAACATGCATGAACTGACACTATGGTTCATGCAAGTAGACCACCACACATGTGACAGGTTCGACAAACACATGATGATGGCTCATTACAGTGGCTGCCAGGGCTGCAGCTGCCAACATGCTCACCTGTGGCTGTTGCTGTGCTCTGCTTTGCAGAGTTGCCATGTAATCACTGCCACCGTCAACAACGTTGACACTGCAAATGCCTACACAACCAAATGGTACTGTATGGAACTCAACAGAAATGTGAATAATGAACATCCTTCCACCTGACTTCCTGTTCCCTGTACTAGGTTAATCGGAGTTGAACTGCTAAATCGGCATATGTACATTGGTTTTGGCTCCAGTAACAAGGTGCTGGTAGCACTGGCATGGTCAATACAGGACCCATAATGAGGCACAGTGTCACCTGCACACTGCAGAACACACACCCATGCTGGCACACCCATATACAGCTGCATGTACAGCATGCCTGTGGCATAGGCCACGCACCCAGCCCTTCTCCCCCATAATATGCACATGTGCACACAGAAGAACAACTCTCCAGCAGGTCCAAATACTTATACCACAAAACATAACCTACAAAGGCACCAACGTGCATCCTGGTCATGAGTATTACATGTGTGTCTGCCATGCTGCCACTGCCAGCACATCACAATACGGGTACACTCTCACCTGCATGGAGACATGGGCACACACTTATTGTGGAGTGCATGCTACCATTATGAACCTGGCAGCCCTACCATGAACATACCACACACATCCTTGCCAGGCAACCAGGTCACACATCGACTCCAGGCAGCCCCTCCCCCCACAGTTGACACAGATATCAAATATCTGCACACGGGCAGACATGCATGGCACTACCTACAGCCCAATGTGGGTGTACATGTGAGTATACCCAGCACAGCTGTGTCACATGTTCCATCTGCACAGTGCCTGCAGCTCACTCAAGGTAACCCATGCATGAGATTGATGATGTGGTCAAGCTCGATGACCATGTTGCATGCATTTGTACAATATTCAGACCGCTGTATCCCTACTTATTATGCTTGCAATCCTCTGTGGAGCTTGAAGCTGCTCCCACATGTGCTGCATTTGCCCCATGAAGCGGTGTCTTTAAAATTCTGCTGACAGCTAACATAAGGAATTACAACTTTAAGATGGCCGCCGATGCCGAGAAATACCTACAACCAACGTAATTCCCTGGAACTTCCTCTACTTCCATGAGCAATCGCCCTCTGCCTCCTGATTGGGCAGACATTTCTTCTAAGCCTATCGTGGGGCACCGGCAGGCGTGAGCCGGCCCCAACGAAGGCAACCAACAAAGGCTCCTGACCCAGCCTGACTTAGCTGGACGTGTGCCAAAAATGTTGTCTCTGGGACCCTACCTACGAGCTAAGTTTGCTAACCATCTGCTGCCCTAACCCATATTTGCTATGTAGTGCACCCCACTACTTGTTTAACTTTTAAAGCCAATATGCACCTTTGTTTTACTCTGAAAGTTAATGTTTCAGTTTGTCGAAAAGTACACTACTTTTACCACTTTAATGCAAACAATGTACATCCTGCCCGCTTTATGTATCTGCGTACATGCTTGTTAGATACCGCCAGCTGCGCACAATGGCAGCCCTATATACGTAGACCCAAAACTCTGCCAAATTTAACCACTGTTACTGCGCTCTTGCCTCTGTGCGTTATCCTATAAGTGCTCCTTGGGTTGACTAAATATCGTGTGCCACCTCTAGACCCTGTCATAGATGCCTCTGCCACACAAAGTACCGCAACCCTAGTGTGTTGTGTAATGAGCAGGGAAGGCCGTAAGGAAAGGCCTCCGGTGCTCTTTGCAGCTCCGCTGCGAGCACAAAGCATCCCCGACCAGCTGGGTGCTCGATCAGCTGCTTTGATTCACTTCGGAGCGGCCGCGTGTTCCCCTTCATCCACGCTGCAGGCCGCGTGCACCGAAGCCCCAGACAAGATGGCCCCCGTCTCCATGGCAGCACAATCAACAAAATGTGCTTTGGAAATCACCGCCGCGGGCCCGTGTCCCGATTCGCTGCCTCACCCCGCCCGCCCCTCCCCTCCTGCTTTAAATGGAGGGGGAGAGGGCCGAGAGGCGAAGCCGAGCAGGGAAGGCCGTAAGGAAAGGCCTCCTGTGCTCTTTGCAGCTCCGCTGCAAGCACAAAGCATCCCCGACCAGCTGTGTGCTCGATCAGCTGCTTTGATTCACTTCGGAGCGGCCGCGTGTTCCCCTTCATCCATGCTGCAGGCCGCATGCACCGAAGCCCCAGACAAGATGGCCCCCGTCTCCATGGCAGCACAATCAACAAAATGTGCTTTGGAAATCACTGCCGCGGGCCCGTGTCCCGATTCGCTGCCTCACCCCGCCTGCCCCTCCCCTCCTGCTTTAAATAGAGGGGGAGAGGGCCGAGAGGCGAAGCCGAGCAGGGAAGGCCCTAAGGAAAGGCCTCCGGTGCTCTTTGCAGCTCCGCTGCGAGCACAAAGCATCCCCGACCAGCTGTGTGCTCGATCAGCTGCTTTGATTCACTTCGGAGCGGCCGCGTGTTCCCCTTCATCCACGCTGCAGGCCGCGTGCACCGAAGCCCCAGACAAGATGGCCCCGTCTCCATGGCAGCACAATCAACAAAATGTGCTTTGGAAATCACCGCCGCGGGCCTGTGTCCCGATTCGCTGCCTCACCCCACCCGCCCCTCCCCTCCTGCTTTAAATGGAGGGGGAGAGGGCCGAGAGGCGAAGCCGAGCAGGGAAGGCCGTAAGGAAAGGGCTCCGGTGCTCTTTGCAGCTCCTCTGTGAGCACAAAGCATCCCCGACCAGTTGTGTGCTCGATCAGCTGCTTTGAAATACTTCGGAGCGGCCGCGTGTTCCCCTTCATCCACGCTGCAGGCCGCGTGCACCGAAGCCCCAGACAAGATGGCCCCCGTCTCCATGGCAGCACAATCAACAAAATGTGCTTTGGAAATCACCGCCGCAGGCCCGTGTCCCGATTCGCTGCCTCACCCCGCCCGCCCCTCCCCTCCTGCTTTAAATGGAGGGGGAGAGGGCCGAGAGGCGAAGCCGAGCAGGGAAGGCCGTAAGGAAAGGCCTCCGGTGCTCTTTGCAGCTCCGCTGCGAGCACAAAGCATCCCCGACCAGCTGTGTGCTCGATCAGCTGCTTTGATTCACTTCGGAGCGGCCGCGTGTTCCCCTTCATCCACGCTGCAGGCCGCGTGCACCGAAGCCCCAGACAAGATGGCCCCCGTCTCCATGGCAGCACAATCAACAAAATGTGCTTTGGAAATCACTGCTGCGGGCCCGTGTCCCGATTCGCTGCCTCACCCCGCCCGCCCCTCCCCTCCTGCTTTAAATGGAGGGGGAGAGGGCCGAGAGGCGAAGCCGAGCAGGGAAGGCCGTAAGGAAAGGCCTCCGGTGCTCTTTGCAGCTCCGCTGCGAGCACAAAGCATCCCCGACCAGCTGTGTGCTCGATCAGCTGCTTTGATTCACTTCGGAGCGGCCGCGTGTTCCCCTTCATCCACGCTGCAGGCCGCGTGCACCGAAGCCCCAGACAAGATGGCCCCCGTCTCCATTGCAGCACAATCAACAAAATGTGCTTTGGAAATCACCGCTACAGGGCCGTCTCCCAATTCGCTGCCTCACCCCGCCCGCCCCTCCCCTCCTGCTTTAAATGGAGGGGGAGAGGGCCGAGAGGCGAAGCCGAGCAGGGAAGCCGTAAGGAAAGGCCTCCGGTGCTCTTTGCAGCTCCGCTGCGAGCACAAAGCATCCCTGACCAGCTGTGTGCTCGATCAGCTGCTTTGATTCACTTCGGAGCGGCCGTGTGTTCCCCTTCATCCACGCTGCAGGTCGCGTGCACCGAAGCCCCAGACAAGATGGCCCCCGTCTCCATGGCAGCACAATCAACAAAATGTGCTTTGGAAATCACCGCTGCGGGCCCGTGTCCCGATTCGCTGCCTCACCCCGCCCGCCCCTCCCCTCCTGCTTTAAATGGAGGGGGAGAGGGCCGAGAGGCGAAGCCGAGCAGGGAAGGCCGTAAGGAAAGGCCTCCGGTGCTCTTTGCAGCTCCGCTGCGAGCACAAAGCATCCCCGACCAGCTGTGTGCTCGATCAGCTGCTTTGATTCACTTTGGAGTGGCCGCGTGTTCCCCTTCATCCACGCTGCAGGCCGCATGCACCGAAGCCCCAGACAAGATGGCCCCCGTCTCCATGGCAGCACAATCAACAAAATGTGCTTTGGAAATCACCGCCGCGGGCCCGTGTCCCGATTCGCTGTCTCACCCCGCCCTCCCCTCCCCTCCTGCTTTAAATGGAGGGGGAGAGGGCCAAGAGGCGAAGCCGAGCAGGGAAGGCCGTAAGGAAAGGCCTCCGGTGCTCTTTGCAGCTCCGCTGCAAGCACAAAGCATCCCCGACCAGCTGTGTGCTCGATCAGCTGCTTTGATTCACTTCGGAGCGGCCGCGTGTTCCCCTTCATCCACGCTGCAGGCCGCGTGCACCGAAGCCCCAGACAAGATGGCCCCCGTCTCCATGGCAGCACAATCAACAAAATGTGCTTTGGAAATCACCGCCGCGGGCCCGTGTCCCGATTCGCTGCCTCACCCCGCCCGCCCCTCCCCTCCTGCTTTAAATGGAGGGGGAGAGGGCCGAGAGGCGAAGCCGAGCAGGGAAGGCCGTAAGGAAAGGCCTCCGGTGCTCTTTGCAGCTCCGCTGCGAGCACAAAGCATCCCCGACCAGCTGTGTGCTCGATCAGCTGCTTTGATTCACTTCGGAGCGGCCGCGTGTTCCCCTTCATCCACGCTGCAGGCCGCGTGCACCGAAGCCCCAGACAAGATGGCCCCCGTCTCCATGGCAGCACAATCAACAAAATGTGCTTTGGAAATCACCGCCGCGGGCCCGTGTCCCGATTCGCTGCCTCACCCCGCCCGCCCCTCCCCTCCTGCTTTAAATGGAGGGGGAGAGGGCCGAGAGGCGAAGCCGAGCAGGGAAGGCCGTAAGGAAAGGCCTCCGGTGCTCTTTGCAGCTCCGCTGCAAGCACAAAGCATCCCCGACCAGCTGTGTGCTCGATCAGCTGCTTTGATTCACTTCAGAGCGGCCGCGTGTTCCCCTTCATCCACGCTGCAGGCCGCGTGCACCGAAGCCCCAGACAAGATGGCCCCCATCTCCATGGCAGCACAATCAACAAAATGTGCTTTGGAAATCACTGCCGCGGGCCCGTGTCCCGATTCGCTGCCTCACCCCGCCCGCCCCTCCCCTCCTGCTTTAAATGGAGGGGGAGAGGGCCGAGAGGTGAAGCCGAGCAGGGAAGGCCGTAAGGAAAGGCCTCTGGTGCTCTTTGCAGCTCCGCTGCGAGCACAAAGCATCCCCAACCAGCTGTGTGCTCGATCAGCTGCTTTGATTCACTTCGGAGCGGCCACGTGTTCCCCTTCATCCACGCTGCAGGCCGCGTGCACCGAAGCCCCAGACAAGATGGCCCCCGTCTCCATGGCAGCACAATCAACAAAATGTGCTTTGGAAATCACCGCTGCGGGCCCGTGTCCCGATTCGCTGCCTCACCCCGCCCGCCCCTCCCCTCCTGCTTTAAATGGAGGGGGAGTGGGCCGAGAGGCGAAGCCGAGCAGGGAAGGTTGTAAGGAAAGGCCTCCGGTGCTCTTTGCAGTTCCGCTGCGAGCACAAAGCATCCCCGACCAGCTGGGTGCTCGATCAGCTGCTTTGATTCACTTCGGAGCGGCCGCGTGTTCCCCTTCATCCACGCTGCAGGCCGCGTGCACCGAAGCCCCAGACAAGATGGCCCCCGTCTCCATGGCAGCACAATCAACAAAATGTGCTTTGGAAATCACCGCCGCGGGCCCGTGTCCCGATTCGCTGCCTCACCCCGCCCGCCCCTCCCCTCCTGCTTTAAATGGAGGGGGAGAGGGCCGAGAGGCGAAGCCGAGCAGGGAAGGCCGTAAGGAAAGGCCTCCTGTGCTCTTTGCAGCTCCGCTGCGAGCACAAAGCATCCCCGACCAGCTGTGTGCTCGATCAGCTGCTTTGATTCACTTCGGAGCGGCCGCGTGTTCCCCTTCATCCATGCTGCAGGCCGCATGCACCGAAGCCCCAGACAAGATGGCCCCCGTCTCCATGGCAGCACAATCAACAAAATGTGCTTTGGAAATCACCGCCGCGGGCCCGTGTCCCGATTCGCTGCCTCACCCCGCCCGCCCCTCCCCTCCTGCTTTAAATGGAGGGGGAGAGGGCCGAGAGGCGAAGCCGAGCAGGGAAGGCCGTAAGGAAAGGCCTCCGGTGCTCTTTGCAGCTCCGCTGCGAGCACAAAGCATCCCCGACCAGCTGTGTGCTCGATCAGCTGCTTTGATTCACTGTGGAGCGGCCGCGTGTTCCCCTTCATCCACGCTGCAGGCCGCATGCACCGAAGCCCCAGACAAGATGGCCCCCGTCTCCATGGCAGCACAATCAACAAAATGTGCTTTGGAAATCACCGCTGCGGGCCCGTGTCCCGATTCGCTGCCTCACCCCGCCCGCCCCTCCCCTCCTGCTTTAAATGGAGGGGGAGAGGGCCGAGAGGCGAAGCCGAGCAGGGAAGGCCGTAAGGAAAGGCCTCCGGTGCTCTTTGCAGGTCTTCGCTGCTCGTCTTCCGTCTGCCCAATGCCCTTGCAGCACCTACAAGGTAAGAAGCACCACTCTAGCAAGCTTCTCTCTGAACCATGTCTCGCCTTAAGACTTCTCAGGTTGCGCACCCGTACTCAGGAAGCAGCCCGCAGCTCGCACCCCACCCCAACGAGCACCCGTAATACACGGCTATGCTCGCGTACCACAAAAACCTCTATATGTGCCGAAAAGGCCAGACTCCAGCGCACAACCCTGAAGGCTGTATCCTCCAACGATATTACAATTACAGCAACCAACAAAGTACTTTACCCGCATCACAACTGTCATACCCACACTACAAATACAATTAATCCTGCGCCCACCACCACCCCTAGTATGAAATCTGTGTTGTGCAAATCTTCTACCACCATTTTGAATTCTATTGTGCCAAATGCTATGCCACTTGTGTCCACCACCCATGAAAATGAGCCCCCCAGTGTAAAATCTGTGTTGTGCAAATCTTCTACCACCATTTTGAATTCTATTGTGCCAAATGCTATGCCACTTGTGTCCACCACCCATGAAAATAGCCCCCCAGTGTAAAATCTGTGTTGTGCAAATCTTCTACCACCATTTTGAATTCTATTGTGCCAAATGCTATGCCACTTGTGTCCACCACCCATGAAAATGAGCCCCCCAGTGTAAAATCTGTGTTGTGCAAATCTTCTACCACCATTTTGAATTCTATTGTGCCAAATGCTATGCCACTTGTGTCCACCAGCCATGAAAATGAGCCCCCCAGTGTAAAATCTGTGTTGTGAAAATCTTCTACCACCATTTTGAATTCTATTGTGCCAAATGCTATGCCACTTGTGTCGTAAAATCTGTGATGGGCACCGCCCACAACACGCTCGATGCACCTAGCCCCTCCATACCACCATCTCTCATCACGAGCTCCCCCACAGCCACTACTGAAACCCACCTGAAATGTGCCATGATTAACGCTAGATCCGTCAATGCCCATGCCCTAGACATCCACGACCTCCTAACCTCCCAAGACCTAGATCTACTTATGATCTCAGAAACTTGGCTACATGAGGCCTCTGGCCCTGCGCTCTCACTCGCCCTACCTCCTGGCTATTCCATTACTAGACAAGACCGTCTCTCCAAAGGTGGAGGTGTAGCAATTATCGCCAGAGACTACCTCTCTGTCAGAAAGGTAGAGAAATCCCTGAACAACAACAGCGACTATCTCCAAGTCAAAATAACCCTCTCCCCCCACTGCACAATTACTGTGCACACCGTATACCGCCCACCAGGCCCAACAGGAGACTTTCAAGCTTCTCTCATCCACCTCCTCTCGGACAACCTCAAAAAGCAATCTAAAGCCATTCTCTTGGGGGATGTCAACCTAGGGCTCCGGGATAGTAAGGACTCAGCAGCAAAATCCCTCGACTCTGCCCTCAAGGCGCTAGGGTACAAGAACCCCATACTTAGCCCTACTCACACCCAAGGCAGAACGCTGGACTGGATAGCACAGCACAACTGTCCACTCATCATCACTGGAAACACTCCTACCCCATGGTCTGATCACCACACTATCACCTTCAGCATCCCCACCGCTAGTTCCCCAGCTACCCTTTGACCCCAACCACTCCCTCCCTGCCTCGCCAGAAGCTCCTGCCAACTCACTAAGGAGAGATTACTGCCCTTCCTCCAAGGCCCAGCCTTCAGACCACCTTTCTCCTCAGACCCTGAAACACTCGCATCAACCTATGATACTGCCATCAAAGCAGCCATCAACACCATTGCCCCACTCAAACCTCGAAATTCCAAACCCACTGCACATTCCAATTCTTGGTTCACGCCGGACCTCCTCTCACTCCGCAACGAGAAAAAAGCCACACTCACACAGTGGCAAAAGTCCCACTCCGAAAAAGATAAGATGATCTTCAAAGCCCTCTCCACCAAATACAAAAAGGCAATCACCCAAGCCAAAGCCAAATCCTTTGAATCCAGAATCTCGGAAGCCCAATCCAGTACTAAAGAAATATTCGCCATTTTCAGAGAACTCGAAACACCCACTCCCGCCCCCCAGAATTTCACCAAAGACAAGGACTGGTGTGACGGAATACAGAAGTCCATGCAATCCAAAATTAGCCTCCTCAAAAACAAAATACTAGCCACTAAACAAGCCCTACCGAGTAAGCACATCCCAGTCCCACCGCCTGCCCCTGATCCCCCCCTACCCTTCTCCTTCAAACCCATTCAGGAAAAAGACGTCATCAACATAATGAGGAACATTAAACCCTCTAACTGCAAAGGTGATGCTTGCCCAGCCTCCATTATCAAAGACTGCGCAGAACCGCTAGCTCCCTTCCTAACAGCCTTTGTAAATGCCTCCTTTACCACAGGGATAGTCCCTGCCTCCCTCAAGGAAGCCTGGGTCCGCCCTCTTCTAAAGAAGCCAACGCTCGATCCCACCTCCCCCAATAACTACAGACCCATCACCACTGTCCCGTTCTTCCTCAAAATATTGGACAAAGCAGCCTACCTGCAGGTTCAACACTTCCTTGAAGAGAACAAACTCCTTGGTCTCCGCCAATCTGGCGTCCGCCCCAGACACGGAACAGAAACCGCCCTACTTGACTTGAAAAACCAGATGGACGATGCGAGAGACTTGGGCAAACCTGCACTTCTCCTACTCCTAGACCTCTCAGCGGCCTTCGACCTTGTGGATCATGGTGTCCTATGCCACCACCTCACCACCACGGCCAAATTCTCCCCTGAGGCCACAGCATGAATCACCTCCTTCTTACAAGACAGAACCATGCAAGTATTTTCCGACTTAGCCGCCGCATCACCAACCATTATACTCTGTGGGGTGCCCCAAGGCTCCTGCCTCTCCCCCACGCTATACAACATTTTTACACGCCCCCTCTTCCTCATCCTCGACGCCATGGGCATCTCATACACCAACTACGCCGACGACACACAAATCCTCATCACTCTCACAGGCAACTACAACACTGACTCCCTGGCCCTCAACAACCTTTACAATACCATCCAAGCCTGGATGGCAGACAATGGTCTATGCCTCAACACTGACAAGACGGAACTCCTACTGGTAGGCTCTCCCGACACCCTAAAAAATCTAGATGCCCAATTCAGTCACTTCACCATTGATTCCATTAAAATTCCAGTCTCCAACTCTGTCAAAACCCTGGGAGTTTATCTGGATTCTAGACTATCCATGGACAGACAAATCAATGCAATTGCCTCTGCAGCGGCTTATCATGCCAAACTTATCAATGCAGTCAGACCATTTCTCTTCAAAGAGAACTGCACTAACATAGCCAGAGCCATCACCGGCTCTAGGCTAGACTACTGTAACGTACTCTTTCTAGGAACCTCTAAAAAAAACCTAGAGAGACTACAAGTAATACAGAACAACGCGCTCCGGGCAGCCCAAGGTATTGCAAAAAGAGAACACATCTCTGAGGCCAGAAATCTAGCCCACTGGCTCCCAATAAAAGAAAGGATACTATTCAAAGCCCTGACATTGACCCACAAGTGCATCCACCTTACTGCGCCTGCGTACCTTTCACAAAGGATACACCCTGTCTCCTCCACCAGGCCAACCAGATCACCCTACACCAACATGCTCTCAGTGCCTCTAGTAAAAAAAGTAAAAGCGGGCGGATCCAGCTTCCCTTACCTGGCGCCCGCGCGCTGGAATGCCCTACCACACACTATCCGTGGAGAGGCCTCCCTCACCACCTTCCAGAAAACGCTGAAGACTACCCTGTTCACTTAAGGCTAGACATACTAGCACGATTACCCCATGTATATTGTATCATATGATCAAAAGCAATATTTGTAACAACAGTACGTCATCCTGCAACATTTACAATGTGTCAACATCCACTATCCTACCTGTACCATGTAACTAAGTTCATTGCAAGTAACAGCGCCTCAATGCCCCTGGGCTGCTTGTGCGCTATATAAATGTAAATAAATAAATAAATAAATAAAATGATAAGTCCGACTCAAAACTCTATTAACTTTGCCTGTACCGCTCTTCTGCGGCGCATGCTCTACTATTTTTGATCTCACGCATTGTCCAAGAGGAGACTGTCCTGTGTTCTCTCATAGTCACCTACCTATATTGCTAGGAAACTTACGCTTGTTGTGCATACAGTACACGACACCCCCGCGTCAACCACAACACTGTCATTATCACATACTTTGCCAATTCCGTGAAGTATAGCTCAGCTTCTGTGTAATGACTTAAATTAGCTCAACCTGAGTCAAACGTGATTTATGCTGCACATATCTGTACTAGTATATTCTATACATTTTGTAATCTGCTTATCTAGCGCAGATTTGAATCAGCCTACTTCTGCATATATCTGGTTAAGCCTTCCCAGTGCCCACTTTTCAAAAGAAGCCATAACCTGGATACAATCCTTTCTTAGTAATCGGACCATGAGAGTCTTCTCTCCTACTGCAGCTGCAGACCATGTCCCTATCACCTCTGGAGTGCTGGAGGGATCATGTGTCTCACCTACCCTATATAATATCTTCACATAGCCCCTTTTCGATGATCTGGACCATCTTGGTATCACCTACACTAACTATGCAGATGATACTCAGATCCTCCTACCACTTAACGGGTGATTATGAAAAGGATTTGGCCTAGGTGAATAGGGTGTACCTCATCATCCAGGCATGGATGGCTACCCACAGACTCTGCCTGAAAAATGATAAGACTGAGATCATTATCCTGGGCATAACCTCATCCCTCAAAAAACGGAGTCTCAAATACTTCGCCTTTAACATCGACAACAATATTATCACAGTTGCAAAGGAGGTGAAAACTCTGGGTTTCAGTCTCTACTGATTAGCTTAGTCTGACTACTGCTTAGCTCCCACCGCTTACTCAAAACTCTGTTACAGTAAGCCCTAACTTCTGTGTCCCTTGGACTACCACCCTTCTAGTTCCCAGACCTAAAATGTGTACATTAAGGAGCTTTCTGCTCTCCTCTATTATTTTAACTGCTATAGCTTATATACACTTAACATTCCTAGCTCCCACCTACGATTCTTTAGAATGGCCTTTACTCATAATATTAACTTGACTCACAGTCAATAGTCAGATAAATCTACCTGGGTTCTTCAGCAACCTTTAAGATACCAATCCCAACCTTGTAACACTACTACCAGAAATGAAAGACTCTACACAAGGTTAACCAAACTATTTGAACCTCTAGCTAGAACTCTTACCATCCCAAACAGAAGGAATAAGAACTCATGCTCTGAAACTCCCAACTACAAAGTAAAATGCCCACACAAATCTTTGCACGCAAATGCGTCATTCAATCACATCTCTTCTAAGACCCAAAGTACCAACGCCTCACCAACTCTAGGTGCCCACACTCCAAACTTTAAGGGTGCCCTAATAAACGCTTGTTCGCTGTTTGCACACGCATCAGAGATATCTGACATTATCCAGTCAGAACATCCCGACTTTTTGGCGATCACTGAATCTTGGCTACATGCCGCTGCAGGCCCAGCCCTTTCGCTGGCTATCCCTAATGAATACACTATTTTATGATCCAACAGAAATGAAGCACGCAGAGGAGGAATTGCCCTCATTGCTAAATGTATTCTCCTTTTTACACTAGCACCCCCCCTTAACATTAAATCATGTGAGCATCTCACAGTAAACTCACTATTAACAACTCCCAGACTCTAACAATCCATCTGATATACAGACCTTCAGGCCACATAGGAACAATCGAGGAAGATATATCTAACATCCTTTCCAACAACCTAAAAAACTCTTCTCAAGTCCTATTCCTCTGCGACATAATTTTAGGATTCAATGATCCTAACGATCCATCTGCCACTAGAGTGGCCAATACTCTAACTGAACTAGGCCTTACTCAGAGAGTGCTTCTTACTACGCACAATAAAGGAAGAACACTTGACTGGGTAGCAGATTAAAACTGCAATGCCTTAATATCGTCCATATCTCCTTAGATTTGGACAGACCACCACCTAGTATCCTTCTCATTAAAGACTGATAAACCTACATGCATGCCTATTTCTCTAGCCCCATCCATTCAGACAATGAACAAAAGGAACACTAACTACGACAATTTACTCCCACTTATTCACCCTACTCTCAATGCACTTCTTGAAAACCTAGGGCCGGACATTTTGGTCAAGGAATAAACCAATTTATGTCCACATCACTAGATCCAATAGCGCCATTTAAATTGAGATAAAGCAAACCTAGTACCCACATCAACTCATGGTACACACCACAGTTGAAAATATAACGTGCTAAAAAGAGACTCTGAGGAAAATAAGATTAACCTTAAGACTATAACGGCCCTCTACAAAAGTTAAATACTTCTAGCTAAATGTGAAACTTATAATTCTAGAATTTCACAGGCCAAATTGAGCATGAAAGAGCTCTTTGTCATTCTGAAAGAGCTTGAAGCCCCCATACCAGTGTCAGACAACTGTATAAAAAATGAACTCTGGTGTAATAATATACAGCATGCACTAGTGAATGAAATTACTACTTTACAATCTAAAATTGCCCAAAAAAGCCTCTTTAAGTAATACTTCCACTACCACTATCAACCAAGTCCCTCCCAACAACACTGTAGACTCACTCCGCTTTAAGTTCTCCAAAGTTACCATAAATGAAACCTAACACATTATTCTATCGCTGAAACCCTCTAACTGCCAGGGTGATCAATGCCCTGCACAACTCATAAACGATGCAGCTAGAGACCTCGCCCCTTTCATTACGAAACTCATTCTCATCAGGTATTATCCCTTCCATCCGCAAAGAATCTTGGGTACTCCCATTACTTAAAAAACAGACCCTCAACCCGGCTATACCTACAAATTATCACACGATTCCTACAGTGCCTTTTCTTTTGAAAATTATTGATAAAATGGCCTACTCATGAATTCAAACACATTTGGAATCTAACCTCTTACTAGGACCATGTCAATCTGGCTTCCGACCCCAGCATGGGAAGGAAACAGCTTTAATAGATCTTAAGGCCCAGATTGATGAACTTAGGGATAAAGGGAAATCAGCCCTCCTCCTCCTCCTGGACATATTGGCTGCATTCGACCTCATGGACCACGGGGTCCTATGCATTCATTTGGACACGGCTGCCCACTTTTCAAAAGAAGCCATAACCTGGATACAATCCTTTCTTAGTAATCGGACCATGAGAGTCTTCTCTCCTACTGCAGCTGCAGACCATGTCCCTATCACCTCTGGAGTGCTGGAGGGATCATGTGTCTCACCTACCCTATATAATATCTTCACATAGCCCCTTTTCGATGATCTGGACCATCTTGGTATCACCTACACTAACTATGCAGATGATACTCAGATCCTCCTACCACTTAACGGGTGATTATGAAAAGGATTTGGCCTAAGTGAATAGGGTGTACCTCATCATCCAGGCATGGATGGCTACCCACAGACTCTGCCTGAAAAATTATAAGACTGAGATCATTATCCTGGGCACAACCTCATCCCTCAAAAAACGGAGTCTCAAATACTTCGCCTTTAACATCGACAACAATATTATCACAGTTGCAAAGGAGGTGAAAACTCTGGGTTTCTACCTGGACTCCACCCTCTCCCTCAACAAGCAGGCCTCGGCCACGGCATATACCTATAAATTGATTAGAGCAGGTAAACCCTTCCTGTCTACTAACAGTTGTATTACCCTGGCTAGGGCACTCATCTTGTCTAAATTAGACTATTGCAATGCGCTATGCATAGGGGCTAACAAACAAACTATCAAGAAAATTCAACAACTCCAGAACAATGCCCTCAGAGGAGCATTGGGTATTGCGAGGAGAGATCATATATCTGACACAAGAAAAGCTAATAATTGCCTTTTGATACAAGACAAAATTAAACTAAAAGTTGACTCACTTACTTACAAATGCCTGAATAACGCGGCACCTTGTTACTTGACACAAAGTTTTACCAGGAATATCTCGACCAGAACCACCAGACTATCCAATACCAACGGTCTCCTAGTCCCAAAATTCAAGCTCTCAAGATTTGGGGGCAATAGCTTCCCGGTTAAGGCTGCCCAAGTCTGGAACTCCTTGCCCCCTATATTAAGAGCAGACCAATCTTAGCCTAAGTACCGCCAAAACTAAATAAAATGGCTCAAAGACTCAGACTACTAGGCCTGTTTGTGACATCATGCACCTATGCTAATTATGCTGTTATCGGTCACCTATTTTGACCACTACTGTATACTGTATTTGACATCTATGATTCTGTGCACTTATGCATTGTATGTAATTACCAGTTACTCTCTGTTATTGCCACTGTATGTTATGTTTCTAAATCTTATACCAATCTTATGTATTGTACCACTTTGTTATGGAACCAAGCTGTAAGCTTTCTAATGCTCTGCACCCTGATATCCTCGGGTCTGGTGCACAATACAAGTAATAAAACAAACAAACAAACAAACAAACTCATCCAGTCTGTCACCTAACAGCATGCCTTTCATTCTCCCACAGGAACATCTTTTCACACCGATGGCGGACAAGCAGGAACATCAAGGGACAGCAGACGTGCATGGGACACAGCACACTGTCCCTCAACCTCTCCTGCAGGCACCTCAGCCATCAGGGAAGTAACAACAGGTATGGTACACCATGCTGAGGTGGCAGACATCCCTGCTGCCCCCTTGACACAGCCAGGCCCACTGGCCATAACCCCTGCTGCCCCTGTGACACAACCAGTCCCACTGGCCATCACCCCTGCTCCCCCTTTGACACAGACAGGCCCTCTGGCCATCACCCCTGCTGTCCCTGTGACATAGCCAGGCCCTCTGGCCATTAACCCTGCAGCATGTGCATTCCCACAGGGACGTGCAGCAGCATCTCCCCACCAGGCCGAGTCCCATGGCACGGGTAGCAGTGCTGAGGAAGTGGCTGTTGAGGCAGGCAGAAACGGCAGTAAGGACAAGGAGAACACCCCAGATGTAGTGGGCGCATTCAGCCCCATGAGCCGCAGGAGTCCCATGCACTTGCCCACCCATCACTCTAGAAAATCACTATGCATCTCCAATGGATGGAGGAGTGCCAGGACATTCTGGTCACACTGGTGCAGCAGCACCTACAGGAGTCACGGCTACAGAGAGAAAGCAACCAGGCTATTAGGCACTGGGTTGCATGTGCCATTGGGCGTTCCACTACTACCAATATCCAGATGTCACGGAGGGTCCGTGAGGGCAATAGCATCCAATCTAACATTGCCAAAACAATGACGCTGGCCCTACAGGCCATCATGACATGTCTACCGCCACATAACACCCTAATGCCTTCCACCAGCACCACGCCTACTAGCTCCCAGGCAGGCAACTCCATGTGATGGTCAATGGGCCTGTCTTTGTTGTCTCAGAGGGACAAACAAGTCACCAAGCGTGGCAGGAAGCAGTGCTGATTAAGTGACACTTCTTCCACATCTTGGGTGGGAGGTGGGAGTGTATGTATTGGAGGGGGAGCGTGGGTCCATAGTTCAGATAGACACTTGGGGCCTTATGTTTGGGCGGGGCAGGGTGGGTCCATAGTTGGGATAGGTAGTTGGGAGAATACCTTTGGGAGGGGGCGGGGGGTGGGTCCATAGTTGGGATGGGTACGTTTGGGTGGGTATTGTCGTTGTACCTGTTATCTTTTGTCTTTATCTTAATACACTGGGTTGTTTATCTGACTAAGTGTTACAAATTAAGTGTGTGAAAAAGTGCTCCTTGTGCTTGTGAGGATTGTTCAGAAAGAAAATGTGAATAAGTGCTGCCTGTGCATGTTGACCATCCATTGCATCCCGCCGTGGTCGCACTCCCATCCCATCATCGTCATCATCTCCATCCTCCTCATCTGCTGGTTCCAGGTCCGGGGGCAGTGCAACGTTCTGTCGAATACACATATTGTGCAGCATGGCACATGCCAGGACAATTTTGCCACCCTTTATGGGGCTATACATTAATGCACCGTCAGATCTGCCGAGGCAGCAGAACCTGGCCTTGAGCAGTCCAGAAGTCTGTTCTATGATGCCCCGTGTACGGATGTGTGCCCAGTTGTAGGCCTCCTCATGTCTGTTGTGTGGTTGTCTAACAAGTGTCATCAGCCATGGCATTAGGGCATATCCCGCATCAGCTGCATGGGAGTGACAGAGTGGTGATTGGATGCTAATGGTGGAAATGTTCTGTCGGTGATGATAGCATGTACATATTCACAGTAATGTGTTGTCACACAACATAGTAGATGCCACAGGTGACACAATGCATTTTGCAATATTTGATTGACACACCCTTTCTATATTGAAAACTCTGTTCACTCATTCCTACTGAGACTGTTTTTCCTACTCAATGTCTGCAATCATGATATGGCTATCAATGCTACTACATGTCTTAATCCGTTCAATGTACACAATGGTGTTTCTGCCTACTAGGAGCCTCATGTCTTGTATGGTGCTGACAATCAGCATCATGCACCCGCAGCAAAATGGTGAAGGCACTGCTGTGCGCATTGGGAAAAATTGACATTGTGCACTTGAGAGCAGCTGCTATTTTCTCAACCGTGTCAATACACCCATTTACAGGTCACCATTGCATATTGTGCCACTCCATGGTTGGGGCCTATTTACATTAGCCAGTACATGGATTCCCGTGGCATGGAATACTGTCATGGACCTAATGCAGCAGTAAGCTGGGTGCACTCTCCCCCCTCCACTACACAGGTGTCATGCATTGGTCATTCTACTCACACAAGAACCTGGTGCACTTTGGTGAGTGCCTATTTACCCCCCCACTACACAGAGGTCATGCATTGGTCATTCTTTTCACCCAACAGCCAAGTGCTCTCTCCGATGTGAGTGCATGTACCCTGGCAATGTGGAGTTCTGCAGGACCATTGAGTCGTGTGTCGATCCTGGAAAACATGAACAGCAATAGGTGATGACGTGTTCACCATCATAGACCATCTGCACGTTGAGGGAGTGGAATTGTTTGGAATTTCTATATACTGCCTCAATGGCATGTCTGGCAACCAACTCCACATGGGTGCAGTCTATCACACCAATGCAATTGGGCATGACTGCAAGGGCATGGAAGGCCACTTTGGTGGCATGACCTGGGCAGGGGTTTGGGCTAGGGCGGTGTGGTGCAGCAGTACACCCAGTACCTGGAACAATATCCTGGAAAAAAAGGGTTGTGACAGCCCGTGCAGCTAACCAACGGTGTACCGACACTACCTTCAGCAAGGGTGGAATTGCAGTCTGTATGCTGCAGATGTCATCATTCATGAGGGTGACTATTGATATAATAGCCAGTATAAGGTGTGCATTTGGCTTGGAGTCAGTTTCCAGGGCGAGGCCCTAATGCAGGGTATTGGTGGGCCAATTTGTTCCTCCTGCACCTAGGCGTCCTCCTCTGCCTCAGTGCTGCTTTAGCCTCAATAACTACTTGAAGGTTCCCCAGCCCAATTGCTGCTACACTGACTGCAAGCCTGGTTGTGTTGGGAGGTGGGTTGGGTGTTGGTGTGATCCTTTTCTGCATTCCCAGTGGCTACATCATTGTTGTTCTGCACAACAAGAATATAAAGAAAAAAACATTTTGATTCCAATGTGTGGACTTTAATTGCTACCAAATAGAATATTATGGATGAGGAATATTAGTTCCAAGCGCGGTGATAGTCTTGCAACATTCAAACAATTATTGAATATTGCTACACTTCGGGCCTGTTGCTGCTCACCTGGTATTGTTTAATGCCCGGTCCGTGGTGCCGGTATTACAGGCACAGTGGTCATGGTGGGACCCTCATTTTTTGGGTAGTGTTTCCGTGTAGGCAGAACTCTGAATGTGCCTGTACTACCCCCATGCCGGTAATTCAGGGACATCTGGCGACTTGTTCTGCTGTTTGCAGTTACAGTGCTACTGGGTGCGATAGCACCGTGGGGGTCACTTTGTGGTGACGGTGTTTCCGCACGAGGGGGTCGGAATGTGCCAATCTGGAAAACGGTGCCGGTACAGTGGTACCGGACCGGCACCGTTGATTCCAGACTGGCAAGGTTGTAATCATGCCCAGTGTTTCAAAGTGCCACAAGGCACAAGGGGAGTAAACAATGGAGCAAATAGGCAATGAAATGGACAATAGATAGATAGAAATGGACAGTGGTCCTACTAGGCCTTGTGGCAATCAGAGCATGCAAGGGCAGTGAAAAAGGGGTGGTGAGAGTAAGCACTAATAGGGTGCCCCTGGGGGGATGTGCCAGGGGGCCCCATTGGGAGGCAACAGGTAAGTGCATGGGCAGAGACTTCCGAGGTGAAGTGGGTGGTGTACTCTAAACAGGAAAGTGCAGAGTGTAGGCAAACCACCCGACATGCGGGTCGGGGCCAGAAGCAGTGCATAGGAGGCATTCTAGGGGGAAAATGGGCAGAAGGCCAGGACCCAATTGGATTCTTGTGGGACCAGGCCACCAATCTCAGTGACGGAGTGGATGGTTAGCAAGGGAGGGGGAGAGGGAAGGAGGAAGAGAAGAGAAATGTCTGGAGCTGTTTGTGGAACTTGAGTTGTTCTGGTTCAAGTATGAGAGAGAGGGAGGTTGTTCCATAGGATGGAGCCAGCTGAGGAGAGAGATCTGCCCCCAGCTCTCAGCTTGGAAAAGCGGTTGATCAGCAGAGAGTTGGAGCCTGAAGAAAGTGGGCATTCTTGGCAAGGTCCAAGATATGAGGAGGAAAGGGAGCAGTCGAATATGACCCCAATGTTTCTGGCCTCAGTGGAAAGAGAGGGGGTGAGCACATAGAGAATGGCCAGAGTGTAGGAGGGAGTCGGGAGTCAGGAGCAGGTGTCCCAGGAGGAAGGATCTCGGTCTTACTGGCATTAAGACAGAGATCATTGGAGGTGCACCAAGACTGAATAGCAGACATGCTGTCATGATGACGGGGGGAGAATAGAGGAAGAAGGGAGCTTGAAGAAGAGTTGTGTATCATCCGTGTTACACTGAAAATGAGGAGAGAAGGCAGAGATCAGGTGCGCACAGGGTAAAATGTATATGTATGAAAAGCCAAAGTGAGAGGATAGAGCCCTGTGGAAAACCACAAGTCGAGAGAGTGGTGGAGGAGGAGAAGGAACCCAGGTGCACCGGGGAAGGGTGGTCAGTGCCCGGTCTGTGATACAAAGAATATGTTGGAGCAGATTTATGCGGAAAGAATGGTTCACCATGTCAAAAGCGGAAGAGAGGTCAAAGAGAATGAGAACAGCAGGACAGTTAGAGTCAAGATTTGCAAGCAATTCTTCACGGGTGTTCAGGAGAGCAGATTCCGTGCCTCTGGATGCTTGGAATCCAGATTGATGTTCATGCAAACAACCAAAATACTTGCTAATCGGTGGAAGACCAACTTCTCCAGGAGTTTCCCAAGCAAGGGTGTAGTAGAGATAGGGTGGTAGTTGGCTGGGCATGAGGGGTCGGCTGAAGGCTTTTTGAGGATGGCTGCAGAAGGGAGTGCTTGAGAGAAGAGCAGAAAGAGCGGTAATGTCACACTCACCTGTGTCTCTGCAGGAGCGATGGACAAGCCTCTGTTGACCCTGAGTCTTCACTTCCCCTGTTTCACCTGGAGGAATACTGTCAAATACAAGGTGTACACTCAGGACCTGAATTCACCTGATTCCCTTGGGTCCTTCCCTTCTATTTACTGTGTGCTGTGATGTCCCCCTATGGGTTTACCTTGATATTTAGTAGGGTGTGCACTCCATCCAGCATTTGCAAGGGATCGAATCACTCATGTGATTTGTGCCAATGTCAGTAGGCTGAGTTCAGATGCCAAACACTGTTTTATGCCTTCACAGCGAGGCCGAGAGTTCAAGGCGCAAGTTTTTTCACTGGCTGGAAAGTCCTTCCCACAAGTGAACGTTACGTTGAGAATGTTGAGTGTCCAAAATGTTCCCTATTGTCTTTGTTTGCTGGTATTTTTGTGGGTGAGTAGAGATGCGGGAAGAAGCTAGCTGCTGGTAGGTCTGCACAGCACCTTCAATTCGAGCACGCCTGGTAATGTCTCTCCCTTTCCCTTGCAGGAGAAATGATGTGGTATTAGCGCCTCGAGTCCGGGTTCAGAGCTACTGGAGACTTGGTGGTTTTGCACTGCGTAGAGAGAGAGAGAGCGCAGTGAAATAAGTGTCTACGTTATTGGAGCGAGCACAATGAATAATGTCTCTTCTTTCTTACAGGGGTTTGTGCGCTCGTGCAACTAACCTGGATTCCAGCATCGCGGAAGATTTGGTGAGTATGTGCAGCGCTACTGATGTGCGTGTCTTAACGCTGTTCTTCTTTGTTCTTACAGGTGCCGGTGTAGAAGTCCCCTCTTGACTGGAGATAGCTGCGGCGTGGAGTAAGAACCAGATAAGCTGAAGCTGAATGATCCGGAGCGGGTAAGCAGAAGTAGGATGATCCAGAGCAGGTGAGCAGAAGCAGGATGATCTGGAGCAGGTAAGCAGAAACTGGATGATCCGTAGCAGGTAAGCAGATGCTGGTTGATCCAGAGCATGGCAAGTGTGTTGCTGATACAGCTTGCAGTAATCAACACGAAGCACTGGAAGAATCTTGGGTGTGGCTTATATAGCCAGCCACACCAGTACACTTGAGAACTCATTAGTTATCATGTACTTCCTGTTTGGCAATAGGAAGTGGTAACCAGGCGGTTACTACAAACACTAGGAAGGAATGAAAGGAGGGATTTGTTATGGGTTCTTTGTGTGCCTATGCCAGGCCTGCCAAGCCTCCACCCAGCTTGCCCCAACTACCTGCCTGATACCCATGACAGGTAAGCTAGGAGTGGTTGCAGAAGTCAGAAAGAGGCGGAGCGAGGTTCTAGAAGAACAGCAAGGCACATGTTTGGATGAGAGCTTCATAGAGCGACTACTCTAAAGATATCAACCATGGTGATTGGTGAGAAGGTGAAGAGACTGCAAGGGGGAGGACGAGAGGCCAAGGGAGGCAGGGACACAGGTGGTGGAATGGAGGGGGAAAAGAGAAGCTAGAGGTCAGAATGTCCTGAGTTTTAGAGGTGAAATGGCTGGCCAGTGTCGTACCAAAATATAACGCTTAGCGGCAGGTTTCAGTTGTATCCTCATGACAGGGGCAAGCATGTCAAGAGTGTTGGTGATAGCAAGAAGAAGGTTGGTGAGGACAGAGTTGATGTGAGAGTCACGAAAAGGGGAAGGAGAAGGCATGAAAGTGGAAGAAAACGCAGAAGCTGACACTCGTTTCATCAGATGGATGACCGCAAAGGAGGCTGGCAGTGCTGGTGGAGGCTCAGTCAGGGGGCTGAGAGATCCCAAATGAGAGGAGAAGAGAGAGTGATCAGACCAGGAGAGCGGGGTGGTGAGAGGGTTAAAGAGCGGGATCGGGATATCTGCAGGGATGAAGGCCTCAAGAGTGTGTCTGGGGTGTGTGGGATGTTTCTACCCATGCATCCAAGCCCTGCCACAGAACTGTGCATTACTGGCATTGAAAACATCATGATGACCAGAACTCACCAGAAAATGCACAGGGAAAACATGAAAAATAGGTTGCCATCCATTTATGCCTCTGTCAATGTCAATACAAGAGACCATTGCTAGGCCCTATCCTTTGGCTACACAAAGAGCAAAAACCAGTGCAAAGAAATATGGTGCTGTTCAAAATCCGAAATGCATTAATTCAAGAAAGCTCCCAAAAATGGGTGCAGTACCTGCGTTTGACACTAACCGGCACTAGCGGTCTAAATCTGACAGGAGAACTGTATTTTAGGAGCTGACAAGGAACCTGAGTTAGCTGGAAACTTCAAAGCCTTGCTGGTTAATGAGAATTCTTAACACCTCCTGTTCACAGGCCTGGCTGCATTCTGCTGCCCCCACCAAAAGGAGATCACACCTCTCTGATTGAATCAGGGGAGGGGTCTGCAGGAAAACAGAACAATGAACTTTCCTTGGCTCAGGCAAATGCTAAATCAGGGGTCGTAAATGGCTTCCTTTTGGAAGAAACTGGGAGGAGCATTGCCTCTGGGAGCCACCTGAGCTGGAGGCAGGGACAGACAGAAATTCCCCCAGGTGCTTTGGAACCTAAACCACACCCATCTGGGCGAGAGCATAATTTTAAAAAGATGGATAATTCATAGTACGGAAGTGTCAAAAGTATGTAAAGAATATCATTATTCCTGTGCATTTTCTGTGCACATTTTAAGAGGTGTTAGGACTCTGTGGTATGTTCTGGGGGGTAGTAGCGGAAAATAGGGTATTACTCCAAATGTATGTATGTTAAAAATCTGACACTTCATCATCTGATGCCCATATTCCTTGCACACATTTGTGTAAATTCTGGAAAAGTTTAGAGATTGAGTTCTGGATGAAAAGGGCAGAATTCTGTCAGAAGGGGACACAACATCTTACAAAGACAGGGATCGGATGGTTTGGTGCTACAGAAAATATGTTAACTGGAAATATAACATTAGAAACATTGTACATAGATAAATACGCATTTGGATCAAAAATAGATTTGTGCGCAAAGTGATAAGGGGAGGATCCTCTGACCTATAAACATACCTCATCACGATGACACTCCATTTCCTTCCCCCAATCAAGGGAGAGAGGAGAACTTGGCCAATGATAAGTTGTGAGGGGCAGGCTTAGTTATTCCCACGCACACACCCATTTTCAAAAGACTTAAAAAGACCCATTGAGACCCAGGTAGGGACATTCACTTTCCACTTCAAACTGATTTTTTGCGAAGCACTTTGCCGGACCAGACAATATGCAGAAGACTCCAGAACCAGAACTTAGAATCCAGACTTCAGAACTTGCAGCAGAGAGGCCTAGTCCAAAAGTTGAATCCTTCTCAGCAGGCCTCAGAATCCAGCCACCTAACCAAACTATTGAACAGCCGGGCTGTTCTGTTTGATTCTGGCTAGAACCCTGTGCCAGAACCCAGAAAGCAGTGCTGTATCCAGAGAGACCCAGACCAGACCGCTGTGCAGTGCCAAGAACTTTTGACAGAACCAGAGACCAGACCAGAGAGACCCAGACCAGACCGCTGTGCAGTGCCAAGAACTTTTGCCAGAACCAGAGACCAGACCGCTGTGCAGTGCCGATAGCAGACCCAGACCAGATTGCTGTGAGCAGAATCAGTACCAGAGACCGTCCGTGGCGAGTGAAGCCCAAACCTGACTTGACCAGACCTTGACGGACTATTTCAAATTTATAGTGTGAGTACTCAGCCAGAACTGTGCAAAACCAATCTCTTAGTCTAAAATAATCTAATTCAAATCATTTCCACCTATTTAGAACTGCATCATAGAAATTGTGTGTTCATTCTGTGATTTCAAAGCTGGGAAAGTGTGAATTGCCTTTCTGAATCATTATTTCATTTCTGAAATCTACCTCCACAAAATTGCCTGTATCTTTTGAACCGCGTGTGCTGGGAACGAGATTTCATTTTAAAGCTAAGATCCTCAGCTTTCCAAAGAGCCTAATTGCGCTTGACACACTCGGAAAAAGTGCCGCGAATTGCAACTAGCTCATTTCACCACTTGTGAAAAAATAGCTGCTTTTGCGTTGCATTGCTGCAATTCGTTTTCAACCTGATAATCCCTCATGAATCACTGATAGTGTTGACCTGAACTCATTCAAAGTAGCTGTCACCTACCATGAATCTCCTATAGGGAATTCAAATCATTTTTAGCGTATTTTCACTACTTTGCAAATCACATTTAAAGTTTTTTTGCCTGTGTTTTAAAATCATCCCTGTTGCGCTAAGCTTGCTATGGGGGAACTGAATTGGTATTGCATTTGATTGTATTCCTGAAAATTGTGTGCTCCCCTTCCATCTCCTTATATTGCATAGGGGGGGAGTGAATTGTCAAAAGAAAAAGTGATCATATTATCTCTTGTGGAAACCATCTCAGTTATTTCTGTGCTGCATTCTGTTCCATCATTGCATTTCCTTGAACCCATAAAAGCATTCTCAGCTACTTTATCCTCTCTATACCAACTCATAAGTAATTTTAAAAGTATGCTAGTGTAATATTATCCATTGTTGATCACTGTCATATTCATAAGTGTGCTATCAAATATTAATTTATTTATAAAAGTGTGATATATATCTTGTTTAATTTTTCAATAAATCTTTTAATTTGCAAAACAAACCTACTTCTTGGCTCAGTGAGGTCAGGGGGATTCAAAGAGAGGGGCGTTATACAAGGGTTTATCATCCAGATCTATGAACTTGTCATAAAAATATATAAATAAGGGCTTCCCTTGGGCAACCCAGACTAGGCATTGACTCAGTTGGAGTGCTGAATTGAAGTCGCTTAACAGGTGGGGCCAGTGGGGAGAATAGAGAGGGCAAGAGAGGTACAGAGAACATGGAATCCAGAGGAGGCAGAAATGCTGGAGTCAAGGTGGATGTTAAAGTCTCCAATGCGGAGGAATATAGAGGTAGAGGTCAGAAGAGGAGACAAAGTCAGCCCATTCTGAAAGAAAAACAGAAACAGGGACAGGGGCCTGTAGATAGTGGCAACAGTGAGACAGGGAGTGTCGGAGAGACACAGAGCTTGCAAACAAGACTTTCAAAGGAGGGGTAGCGCTCTATGGGTATGAGAGAGGTAGGGACCCACTCAAGGAAGATCAGGGCTACTTCACCACCAGGTTGGTTGGGCCAAGGCTTAGAAAGGAACTTATTTCCGTCAGGGAGAAGGGAGTTAAAAGCAGTGTCTCAGCTGGCATTGAACCTTGTCTCAGTGAGTTTGAGGACCTCGAGATCAAAGTCTTCAAGAAGGATGCAGATGTCAGAAGAATGTTTGATAACTGAACGAGCATTCAGAGTGGCTAAGTGTAGCTGTTCACCACCTTTTGAGCTTTTCTGAGGAGGGGTACAGGGAGGTGGTACCCCAGTTAGAGTTGGAGAAGGAGGAGTAGAGAGAGATGAAGGAGGAGTTGCAGGAGAAGGTAGGAACTTGATAAGGGCCAGCAGGCGCTTGTCGAAGAGAAGGAGATTGGAATGAGAAAAATGCCATGAGTACTTCCCATCTAGTGCAACCATTAATGGGAGATGAGAAAAAAGGGAGAGGGTAGAGATCAGATGGGAGGTCCATAAGGCTGGAGAGGGTACAGTGAAGAGGATAGCAGTGATAGTCTGTCTGGAAGTGGCACTAACACAGGTGTCAGCAACAGGTAGGTCAGGATTGGAAGCCATGATGTCTTTTTAAAGATTTTTTTTCCAGACTTCATGAGAGAGGAGGGATAGGTGATAGAGTAACAGTTAGAATAGATGTGGGAGATAGAGAGTGCCATGGAGGTGGTGGAAAAAATGAACAGTTTGAGAATCTGCAGTATGCATGGGCAAACTCACCAGATGACCCAGCAGCCAAGAGAAGCAAGCAGGTTGCACAAATGCAAAGCACACCTAAATTCGAAATTGCCAGAAAGCACACTGATGCAGTACAAAAAGAATGGTGCACAGATTTAAAGCACAACTAAATTCGAAATTGCCAGAAAGCACACTCATGCAATACAAAATGTAGGGTGCACATTTGTAAAGCACACCTAAATTCGAATGTGGGGGTAAGCAGAGATCAGAGACACTAGATAGTTCTTATAGCAGTCAGAGGCTGCAGCTAAGTTGGGGCCAGAAATAGCTACATGTGATTTACCACAAAATGTAAAACGAAGCAGAAATATGTGGCGGTTATGTTAGAACTGAAATGTCAGTAATGCAATGAGGTAAGGAGAACAAGGATTGGTATTCAGACAAGCAGTCAGGATGAGATTTAGTTCAGGACCCAGTAGCTCCATGTGCAAGCAGCGTCTAAGAAAGGGTTGACCATAGATCCAGGGACAGTGATAAAGGTAGAGACAGAAGTGGCCAGTAATCAAGGCGGGTCACCTCAGTAGTGCCAGGAGAGTGAGACTTGCATCAAGAATGCAGTGAAGGGTACAGGAGGTGCAATGAGCGTGACCAGGGAGGCTTTTGATGGAAAATGCGTGAGCGGTTTACCAGGCAAATCGATACAAACGTGAACACTCTGGTGAGCTGTCGTGATTATGGAGGGCTCCACCAGGCCTGAACAGGGCCAGACAGGGTGAGATACCAGCACTTTAAGGAGGCCCGTTGAAAGGACCAGTGTACGCCTGCATGCTCCCGTAGCTGTCTGATCAATGAACAAGAGCCCAGCCTTTCAGCCAGCTTGGTGAGATCAGCTGTTTTGCTGGTGGAGCAAGGCGACCATGACGGAGGGCCCTCGCGACCTGGTTGGAATGAAGGCAGCCAGGATGTTGCTGCTCGAATAGTCTGCAGATCAGGGTGTTGTGAATTAAAAAAACACAAAGGAGATCAGCAACAGTTGCCCCCACCCCGGCCAAGTTCAAGTGCAACTCCAAGAAATCCCCAAAGCTATTATCTACACAAATAGCTGACGTAAACAGTGAAACTGCTCCCAAGTTTGAACTCCTGCACTGGGCCTCCCGCCTTTGCCTTGGATGGCCAGACAAGCACACGCTGCCCACGTCTTTTGAAAGCAGACAAAGTCATGGAGTTGAATGAATCTAAAATTCGGAAAGTGATGGCACCACCAATATATTTCCTTTTCATATACTAGTAGTCATTTTTTATGTGTTCCATATAACAATTGGTTTGGATCAAAATGTAATGAAAGCTCTTAGCACAAGGGTATACAATACCAAAATTAAAGGTTAACCATCACAGTGCCTGTGCAGCAGGATGAAGCATTGCTATCTTGCAAGAAAACAAGTTTTAGGCTCATCTGAAAAGTTGAAACCCGCATTCCTTCCAGATGTTCAATCAGTTTTGTATGAGGCACACACCTTTGAGTGAACAGTTCTATCCCTGATGCTGGACTGCATTCTGAAATGCATTGGCTTCTGCAATTCATACTGCCACTCTTTTGATAATGCAATAAAATCACAACTGAGTTAAACCATTAGTGTAATTAGATGTGATTGAAACAACAGAGTGTATTGAAGTGGGAGAATAGGAGAAAAGACTCCCCCCAATCTCCTCGCGACCCTGGCCCAGAGGATTGAGGCCCAGACACCCGCCACGAGATGAATTCGTCTATCTACCAGACGACCAAATACCCTGGTTCAAGAACATACGGATGTGCCCACCAGCCTGCCCACTAGCCTGCCCTACTCAAGCCGACACCTGCGGCATGGATGTACTCGACTAAGACTTCAACAACAAGCACCCACATGGTTAGAGATGCCATGACGACCTAGCCAACTGCCAAGAACACACGTGCCACCATGCACTCTGGACACTCCCACACCAACCCACACGAAGAATATAATCAGTGCTATGACGTAGGTGACGGATACACCCACGGACGCGCATCTTTATTATTTTTCACATAGGTTTTCCGAAATGCAGAAACGCAAGACGCACAAAGCACTCGCTTACACGCTTGATGTCGCTTCTCCCGACCCTTGCATCGTGATGAAAATATAACGAAGACATGATACTGCCTATGAAGCCATGTCACACCGCAACACAGGTGGCGTGCATTACACATCCCCACCTATGAACCAGGCCCAAGTAGGCCGCAAGCAAGGGCCGCCATGAACACTGAACGAGCAAGAGTAAAAGTGCTGACCATGCAGAACGAGCCCAGCGAGAGCTGACAGCCAAGGGAGCGATGTTTCAACTCGTATGCTACCAGCCGACGCCAAGGTCACACTTGTAAGCAAAGCCAAGTACGCAGAAGCAAATACAACTTTAAATGTGCAGAATTCTGCCTCAGACACGGTCTCTCCTCACGTGACCAAGCCAACCTGACAAGGTGCCAGACCCACGAGGGAGAAGTCGCCTGGGTCCCACATCTGGGACACAGACTGCAACAATGAAATGACCCAATGGACACCTACAGCGATGGGAATGGTCTGCTCTCAGGCCTATGAGCAAATCCGCACATTGTCTGCATGAACACATAGTTACATATTGTTGCCAGTGACAGGTACCCCGCGAGCTGGGAACAACAATGGTCCCAGGCTGGGGGGCTCGCGAGGGGACCAATCAGAACATTGGGGCACTCATCACTGACACCACTAACATTAGCCAATCATTAGGGGTTTCCGTGTAACAATTTCCAAGTATCTAATAGAAGGGACAACCCAAGTATACCACCTCACTGACCCTCGACCACTAATAATGTTCTCTATATGTATGCTATACTAACCCTACAACTCGAGGAACCAATCCAGAGTGGCGATAGGTTTTTCACTAACTTTCCCAGGTGACGCAAGTAGCGCATCATACTGAGGCAAAAAGGGGCCTGCGAGCCCCACGGTTTCTGAGAGTCTGGACGGACGCGTACGATCCTAGACCCATCCCTGCCATTGTTCAATAAACAGCAGAACCACCTTGCTTCTTGCGTGTTTCTCATACTCATTTTTGGGAAACACGGGAGGAGTTGGGGCCTCCCAGCCCGGAGGTCCGCGGACGGCCCAACCGACCCCCGGAGAAACACCCCGACAAGTTGGAGGCACCGTTGAGATCTGGTTGCGATCTACCTTTTTATTTTTCCGAGTACTCTCGTTGCGAGGAGGCCCGGCGGCGCAGCCCCCTCTGCCGCTGCCCCCTTTTTGAGGACTACAGGACCATCGCGGAATTGCGAGAAGACCGGACAGCGCAATCCGGATATTGGCCCTCGGGAGCCAGTTGAGAAGTATCCCGCCCGCGGTTGGCGAGTGTCCAGACGTGGTCCAGACGAGGGGAGGTGGCGAGCCGCTTGGAGGGGTGCACGCAGTCGAGCGGCCCCGCATCAAGAGAACTTGGTGAGTATGTCACACTCAACAAGCAACGTGAGATTGTGAGGGAGGAGGGTGGAATGAAATAAGGGAGGTGGGAGGTGTTACTAAGGTGTACGGCGAAGATTTGATAAATTAGTGTTGACGGTGAAGTGAATGGTAGCTTGACAGGCGCGAGAGCGTCCGCTACGTCACGGAGAAGGGTGGGCGGAGCACAAAAACATCATGTGCGGCTGCTCGTAGACACTGATTGGCCTAGATCGTGACCACCTGTAAGGGGTGTGTGTGTGTGTGGCTTCCTACGAATTGGCGGTTATTGATCAATGAGTAGATGAGGATCCCTATTGATCGAGCAGCGAAACTCGATAGATAGATGACGTTTTCCTGTAGGGGGTAGCTAACTGGTTGCCTAATACGGGAGATAATTGGCTGGTTAAGCCCTCCTGTTGAGGGGCGTATCACACGCGAGGCGACGCAGCATGCGCAGTCTGATTATATTATTGGTTACCTTGTTCCAGGCGTGACAAGAGGACAGCTGTGGGGTTAACGGGGACAAATAGCAAAACTTATTTTGAGCTTTCTGAAGTGTAAAAGATCTTACCGATAGTTTTGGAAGAGGTCGGTGACGTCACCCATAGGGCTTTCGTAGGATACCTCGACCACACAGAACTGTTGAAGAGTGGTGGGGAAGTGAATAGTGGTGAGGGGGTGGGCACGGAGGTTGACGGCCACGTTAAATCCGGGACAGGTGAAGAGGGGGAAGTGACCGTGCACAGAGAACGCCAGCCACGACGAGTGAGGAAGGAGGAGGAGGGGTGGAGAAAAGTGGGACGGCTGTATAAGCACGTCACACAGGGCATGCAGCCGCAGGGGGCTACGTGCGCCTTGGCCGTAGGGGGCCGTAACGGTATTAAGGAAGAAAAAACAAGACAGGGAAAAGACAATATACTTGTAAGCGTTATATTTGGCTGTTTTTCTTTTAGCGGACGGTCGCAAGTTCCCAAACTACGGGGCCAGGTAACGACTACTATATTGAAGGGAGCTAACAACACAGTGCAACCATGTCATACGGGTTAGGATCGGGAGGGTGGGGGAACACCCTCACTACCCCACTACAGCATATATGTAAAACACTGTCACCCCATAGGGAGAAAGTGATTAAATACAGCATAGAATGGACACAAGGGACGGACAACAAAATGACGACACCCTGGCCGCCTAACGGCAGTTTCGACCCATACGTCCAACACTCGCTACTGACACATCTACACAACACATACAAGGGGAAGAAGTTGATGCACCACGTGGAGGTGTTTAACTTATGGAGGATGTTCCAGGGGTCCCGACCAGGACCAACCGGAATGTTCACTGTAGGAAACGAAGGAGGAGATGAAGATTAAGGAGGACGAAGGAAATGGGAAAAAGGAGGTTGAAAGCGCACAGTGCGCGGGAAGAGGCCGAGAGGGGGAGGAAAAGCTTAGCATCGTAAATGAAACAGAAATAAAAAAGGAACGGACCGACGACATGCCTTTAGCGAAAGTAGTGAAAAAGGAGGAAGGGGGCTTATAACCTGTAACGGAACTATGAGAAGTGGCAAGGCAACAACTAACGGCGGCTGAGGGGTATTCAAATCCAGCATACAGCCCACCACCATATACAGCTACAGGTGGCTACACAGGCGGGGAGGTGACAAGTGCGGTATGCCCAATTTATGCGAAGGTGCACGCAAGGGAAGGGAAGACTAGTGAAGAACCAATCCCAGCCATAGGACACGACGAGTGGGTAGCTGCGCAGGTGCTGCTAAAATTGCAAGGGACATTAACGGGAGAAGAGAAGGAGGTAGTGAGGAAAGTGAACAGGGACAATGAGAGTAGCAGTGAAATAAAAGGGGAAGGAGGCAAAAAGAAAGAAGGGGAGCTGTTACGAGCAGAGGAGGAGATGTTGGAGGAACGATTGGCAGAGTTAAGGAATGAGCAAAACGTCCTGATCAAACAGCTTGAGAGGGAGGAACCAGAGAGAAGGAGGGAAAGGATGGAAAGTAAGGATGAGTTAGAAAAAATGAGGGAACAAACTGAAGAACGGAAGAGGGAAGCTGAAAGGATGAAGGCAATAGCAGAAAGGGTATCTCGAGCAGCGCAGCGCGACAGGAAAAGAGAGGAAGAACCGAAAGAAAAGGAAATGGAAATATGGAAGAGAAAAATACTATCAGAAACCACCAAGAAATACGAGGGAGGGAAGGTAATAGAAAGCATAATAGAAAGGGAGAGAGAGATGGGAAAGGAGGAGAGAGGAAGAAAGGATATTAGAGAAGGTGAGCAGTGAGGTGATGGAGGAATTAAAAAAGAAAAGAGAGGAAATAGGTGGTGAAATAGTAGAGAAAAGGGAAGGGGAAAGAGGAGATAGGAAAGGAGAGAGTGGGGTAAGGAAATATGTACGCAGGGACACAGAAGTAGCAACAACATCAACACAAAAGGGAGCAATTGGTAAAGAAGAAGTGGGAGAAACGGATTTAATAGATTTAAAAACAGTGACGATTAGGGGGAAAAAGACAGATTGGGGGTTGTCGCTCCTGGATGATTTTTGCGAGGAAGAAGAAGGAATGGGGGGAGAAGGAAGAAGCGGCGAAAGGGAAAGCTTGGACAAATTGTACATCACCCGCACCAACAGGGAATCCCCATTGGCATGCAGAAGGAAGGAAGAGCTGGGGGGAATTGAGGTGAAAGAACAAGGAATGACGGGAAGACAAACACGTGCAGCTACACCCGAATCATGCCGTCCAACATGTCCGCCCACACCCGCTCCTGAACACTCCCCCTACGCTGGCAGGCTTAGAGATCTCCCCGGACGCAGGCAGGAAGAACAGACACACACACCCACATCAAATAAAGGAAATAATAAGAGAAGGGGAAGAGATGAAGGGGAAACAGCTATGAGCGGGGGAAATATGGATATAACAGATGACGTAGACGACTCAGAATAAGAGGAAGCGTATACGGACTCTGCACCGCGACAACTGGGGGGACAGATGGGACACAATCTAATGCCACTATTGGAGAGATGGGGGGTTAGACCACAATACGTCCCTTGGAAGCATGCAGATAAGGAAAATATAAAGTGTAGGCTCCCATCACTAAGTGGAGGAGCGGGAAAATGGATATATGAGATGGAAAAACACACTGCAGGACAGAAACTAGCACTAGGAGACGTGAAGGGCCTACTGATATCAATATTAGGGGATGCGGCAGATGACATCTGGAAGAGAGCGGGTTTCCCCGGGGTCACAATAACGAACACATCACATGACGGGGCGCCATTTGCGAATTGCAGGCATGCATTATGGCAAGCACTGAGGGTACAATACCAAGACACCTCAGACATAGGAGCAATTACGTCACGCAAGATGCGTGAGAACGAAGATCCTGTTGATTATATCCCGGAGATTCAGGAGAAGTGGCGTATGAAACTAGAGAGCAATGGGACAAGACACCGGCAATATTTTACCACATACTAATACAAGGGCTCCCGGAGGCAGTACAAAAACAATTGAAGAAAGTAGTGGGGATGGAAGCAAAGGCTTGGCCGGAAATACAACTGACAATAGTACACCATTGTAGGACGTGACAAGAAAATATGAAACAAAAGGAAGAAGATAGAAAAGCGGAAGAGGCTAAATTAGTGCAGAAAAAACTAAGTACACCATGGAAGGTGCACTAATAACTCCACCAACAACAATGACACCAAACCCCACGCAAGTAGTGGCCACGCAGGATCCCTCACAACTACAAATACCACCACTACCACAATCACCACGAATTATAACACAACAGCTGCCACCACCCCCACCATACACGGCTAACATGGGAGGAGGATGCATGGCATCAGGAACTGGATATTATAATAACATCAGGGGAAGGGGAGGAATGATGTGGGGGAGGAGATATGGCTATCCTGCACAACAGCAAGGAGGAGGATTCCAAAGCTTAAAGCTTCTACCCCACTGGGCAACCAGTGTACCAGGATAATGCAGGAAGTTTCCCATGGCAGACAAGGGAATCACCTGTATGTTGGGTTTGTGGAATGTTAGGACACATGTCACGTACATGTAGAATGAGACCCTCCACACCAGCATGGGGGGAACAAGGACATCAAGGGCCTACAAGGGAGCAGCAGGGTTACCAACAACTGCAGGGGCTGCAACAGAGCAGCACACAGCAACAGTTAGTAACACAACAACAGCCACAGACATATTCACTACCGCAACAACAGGTAGCAATAACACAACAACACAAATGCAGCCAGTGCAGCAGCCCACTCAAATACAGGACCATAAGATAACCTCCACCGATACACAGCTACAACAAACACAATTGGGAAGGGTGACTGTCCTGGGACACAACCCTTACACAGGAAGTGGTCAGTCATTATACCCACAATATGACAGCCCACCAACGTCCTTGGTGTGTCCCATCCTGTCGATAACACCTAATAGTGCGGAGGAACTACGCATTGAGGTAACGATAGGTGACAAAAAATTATCATTCCTTGTTGATACTGGGGCAACCCGGTCTTGCATAAGGGAAGGTAGATTTAAGATGCCATGTGAGGCCATGAGCACCCAAGGATTCTCTGGAGCTAGGGGGTTGGTTCCCTTTACTGATAGCATCTCCTTATCTATTGGAGATTATGACATGTCTGTCCCGCTCCTGTATTCAAGGGAGTCACCAGTAAACATACTTGGGAGGGACATAATGAGCAGGCTAAATATGACAATCTCCTTCACAGAGAACGGCATAATTTGTTCCACTCCAGGAATGAACATGCTCACTGCACGGCACATACTGCAAGCATACTGTGGACAGACAGTAACTCGGGCTGAGCCAGTGGATGGCGAGCTGTTCCAGTACGGAACAGACACGGCATTCGCATGGATGCCAGGAATAGAAGGAAAGATCTGGAGGAGGCCAGCAGCATATTTGTTCAGACCCGAGACACCAGCCAATGAACCAGAAGGAAAGGTGATTACGGTGAGCATCGAGAGTATTATAGCAACTGCTGATTATATCGCAGTACATGCCCAAGACCGGGAAGGGAGAGCATGGAGGGCAGTGATAGCCCTGGCTGAGGGATGCAGGCTCACCCAGGTGTCCGATGAGGAGCTCTTTTCAGAAGACAAGGAAGAGGGTGAAATGGTATTTATGATGAGTGTAGATATATGGCTAAGAGTGACATATAAGCAAGTGGCACAGAAACTGGCCATGGCACTTGAAGCACCCTCATCTACCCCAGTTCCCTTTTACGAGGAAGATATGGCAAAAGTTCCAACATCACTGTGGACAACCAGTCCCTATAACGTGGGCTGCATAAAGAGTATCGGGGGAGTAAGAATAAAGCTGAAAAAGGGTGCAATACTACCTAGAGTGAAACAATACCCACTATCAAAAGAGGCAGATGAGGGCATACACGAAACGAGCATATACGGCCCTAATAAATAATGGCATATTGGTACCATCAGAATCACCATGTAACACGGCCATGTACCCAGTGCGCAAAGCTAAAGGAGGGTCTTGGCTTTTTATCCAGGACCTCAGACCCTTGAACAACATTATAGAAGCAGAATACCCCATAGCAGCAAATCCGGCCACAATATTATGTGGAATTCCGGCAGAGGCCTCACGGTTCACAGTGATTGACCTCAAAAATGCCTTTTTCTCAATACCCCTGCACCCAGATTCACAAGACTTGACAAGCTTCACATACAGAAACACAAAATGGAAACACACCAGGTTACCACAAGGGTACTGCGAGTCACCCTCAATTTTCAACAGAGTAATACAGATGGACTTGGGAAACCTTGAATTGGAAAGTACGGTGCTGCAATATGTTGACGATATAATAACTTGCAGCACGAACGAGAAAAGGCGCAGGGAGGACTCATTGAAAATGCTGACAGTATTGGCTGAAAAGGGTTACAAGGTAGACAAAGAAAAGTTACAGTACTGTCAGGAACAGGTATTATACATTGGTCAACTAATATCCCAACACGGAAGAAAGATTGCACCACAAAGAGCACAAGCTATATCAAACACGCCACTACCACAAACAGTGAGGGAGCTGCAGCAGTTCCTGGGATTGTGCAACTACTGTAGAGCATGGGTATTTGACTAAAGCTCATTTATAGGACCCCTACTTGAAGCGTTGAGAGAAGCACACAAAGGGAACAAAACATTGGGGTGGACAAGGGAAATGAAGGAGGCATTTGACGAGTTGAAGTACGCAATATCAACTGCTCCGGGACTAGCCACCCCAGATTATGAACGGCAGTTCTTTATCTTTTCACATTGCGACTTAGCAGTAATGAAAGCAGTATTGACTCAGAAAACCAGCATGGGACACAAGCCAATAGCGTTCTACAGCGGTCACTTGGACCCTGTTATGTTAGGTCATTTCCCTTGCGAACAGAGTCTCGCCGCAGCTGCATTTGCGCTAGAGAAATCATCATCTATTACAATGGGGTGCCCAACCACACTATTTGTGGAGCATGCGCTGTTTGCAATATTGAATAAGCCTAAGTCCACACTAACCACGCAGAGGGCGTCAGGTTATGAGATCATTTTGTCTAGACCTGAACTGTCAATCGTCAGATGTAGTACAGTTAACCCAGCAAGGTTTATAGCGGAAGCCATTGAGGAAGGAGATTATGCTCAAGATTGTACACAGACTATCGAAATGTATTCATGCACTAGAAAAGTTGAAGAGGATGCACTCAACGGTGGAGACATTTTACCAAAGTGTCTCCATCAACAATAGACCAAAGTGATGGGATAAGGAGAACTGGGGCAGCAGTTGTAAAAATTACAGAAGATTTGATGTATGTCCCGGTGAAATGTGTACAGTTACCACAGCATTATTCGGCTCAAGCAGCAGAATTGGTTGCACTGATCTTGGCGTTGAAGGAAAGCGTTGACAAAAGAGTTACTATATATTCTGATACCGCCAATGTCACGTCAACTGTCCACTCAGGGTTGATAAAATGGCAGAGAAGGGGGTTTAGAAGAGCTGATGGCACCCCGGTGCAACATGCTCTCTTGTTAGCTGAACTAATTGAAGTAATTAATGATCCCCAAGAAATAGCTTTGGTTAAATACCCCGCACACAAGGGAATGAAACAGCAGACGCACATGCCAAACATGCGGCGTACTTTGGTGAAATATGGAACCCCCCAGAGTCAGAGAGAGGGAGAGGGAGGGGCATGGCCAAACAGATGTTGATGAAAGAAGGGTACACCCATCTCCTAGCCACACATATAATGGAATTACAGGCAGCCGCACCAATGGTAGAAAAGGAACTATGGGTAAAAAGAGGATGTACGATGTCCCCAACTGACACACTGTGACGTCAAAATAACACCGGAAAGGTGGTCATGACGTTGGCACTGTTGAACACCGCCCTGGCCCAGCTCCATCACCCAGCTCATACAGGAAAGGAAGTAATTGCAGCACGAATTAGGGAAGACTGGTTCTGCCCCGAGTTAAATTCTCATGTAACAAATTTTATCAGCAATTGCCTTACATGCCAACAGTTTACGGCCGGTCACATGCTGCAAGTGATAAAAGGTACTATACCCCGGCCAGAGGGACCCTTCCTGCACATTCACATTGACTACGTTGATATGATAGATGTATGTCAAGGAAATAGGTATTTGATTGTAGTGGTATGCCCATTCTCCAGGTGGATCGAGGCCGGACCCTGCTCACATGCAGATGCGTTCAGAGCAGCTAAATTTCTAGTGAGAGAGGTTTTCCCCAGGTGGGGTGTGTGTGAAGTGTTACGGTCAGATAACGGCCCACACTTTGCTAATGAAATGTTTCAGCACATGACGTCCTTGCTGGGCATTAAGCATACATTTGTGTGTGCATATCACCCGCAGGCCAACGGTTTATGTGAACGCCTGAATGGCCTATTGAAAGAAGAAATAGCAAAAATACAGCAAACAACCAAGAAGAGCTGGTTGTACTGTCTTCCGCTAGCTCTATTTGAGCTAAGGAATAGGCCAGGGTCTGATCACCACCTCACTCCTCACGAGGTGGTGACAGGACGTCAAATGCGCCTTCCTCTAACGCCTACATCAAGAGCATTCACAGACTATGAAAACACTGCAACTGTTCTTGGTGACGAAATGTATCAATATGTGTCTTCCTTGATTACTAGTGTAGCGTTTGTATCTCAACAGCTCGAGCGCACGCGGGGCGGGTCGAAGAGTTCTCAACAAGAAGACACTGACAAGGAACTGGAAAAGGAAGGACTAAGCAAAATTGCTAAAGGTGACCATGTGCTACTCAGCAACTTCAATAGAAAGTGGAACGGCCCACGCTTTACTGGTCCTCATTTGGTAGAGGAGGTAGCTACCAGAGCGGTGAAATTGCAGGATAAGCGTGCCTGGAATCACTTACACGACGTGAAGATCTACAAACTCCAGACCCGCCCTAGCGTTAACGACAGGACCAGTGGAAGAGCAACGACAGCAACGGAATTGGCTACGGAGAAGGAAACATCGGCCACAGCTGATGACAGTAGTGTCATCATACGTGATCACACCCCAGATTCCCCAGAGGCAACTACTGAAATAGACACTGGACACTTGCCCACAGCCCATCCCATGGTCACGAGATCAAAAAGTAAACATACTTCCGCCAATTGAGCCCCAAACCCCCTCCCCTCTAAGGTCACCCCCAATTGAAGGACATTGTTTTGTGCACACACACACATGTAAACACTTGTATGTTTTCTCTTTTTCCTTCTCTCGCACATGCAGGTACCATGTATAATTGTTCTGAAAAAGAAACTAGGTAACTAACAGTGTACTGTGCCCAGGAGTAGATGCTGCCCACGGATGATAGCACCCCTGAAGCGTTATCACACCAATTTGTATATCACATAAAAAGACCGAAGTACCTAAAAAGAAGGAGGGTACGTGTATATTACACCGCATTTATTTTGGCCATAGAACAATCATTTCCCCATCTTAACCAGCACTTACCCACGCTAAGGGATAGATCACTAAGGTTAGCGTGTGAACAGCTCTTCGCCTGGGCACTGAGCGATTACTTGATAGGGAGAGCTTGATAACAACAACTAACAATAATAACAAGCATATTGAGGATTTTAAGGCGGGCAACTTTAACGTCGCAAGAATAAGCTGCCGGACTGCAGCAAGGTAAGAGCAAATGCCGGTGAGACTAGTTTTTGTAATAAAAATGATAGGAGTATTGGCTGCCTCTGTATGGCAGAAAAGTTATGCTATCAATGTTATGGCTGCACCCAGACCTAACATACCCCCTCCCACGGCTGCAACAGGTGTGACGTCAGGTGGTACTAGCAACCCTCCGCATAAGGGAAGTAGAGTTAAACACAGCACATATTCAGACAATAAGGGTATTGATAATTACATAACAGATTCAGCACACGTCTCAAACAACATGTGGTACCAGCACATGACCCAAATAGGTAAGCAGACAACAGAAGATAGCTGTTATGTTTGCTCATTGATCCCATACGCCATGAGCGCTTCTCGAACATTCGTCGCCACAGAAATAGAAGAAAAGACGGCACGATGTATAGTATATCTGGCACTATTCCAAACAAGAGGGCGATTAAAAGGAACAGTGATGAGAATAGAGTGGAAAACAAGAGATACATACCCATACGAAAACAATTTCCTCAAGTCATATTTGAGTTACCATAAGAGCAGTCTGCATGCTGAAGCGTTCAGATACATGACAAGTGGCCCTGAAAAGGAAGAAACGAAGAAAGTAACACTACAATACCTACCATGTGATTGGTACGCCACTGAAGTTCCTGGTACACAAGGCTGTTGGGAAAGGCCACTGGTAACAATAACAGGGAAGGTATACATGAACAATGAATGGGACATAGGAGTGGTTGGTAGCAACATGGTAACAAGAGAAAATATTACCACCATAAAGGAACACATTGGGCCTCATTACGACTCAGGCGGTAAGGGGTTTACGCCGGCGTAAACAGCGCCGACCCTTACCGCCTGAGTACGAGGTCCCTTAGCGCCATGGAGGTTTTAACATCTGCTTTTAGCAGGTGTTAAAATCCATGGCGCTAAGGGACCATGGAGTTAATTATGCCACCGTAATTTACGGTGGCGTAATTAACGCCTTCCCCACTCCCATTATGCCCTATGGGGCAAAATGGGAATGGGGAAGGGTAAATGGGAAAATGGGGATTTACCGCCCCGCCAAGGTTGGAATGGGGCGGTAAATCCGCCAACCACCATGGTGCGTTTACGCCATGGTGGTAAAGTCACAGCCCAGGCGGTAACTTACCGCCTGGGTCGTAATGAGGCCCAATGACAGATGTTGGCGACATGGATGGAGAAGGATGAAGACCCAATAAGCATACTACCGCTGACCGCACCCAAGTTATGCTACCAACACAGAGGAGATGTGGAGGTGGGATACAACACCAACTGTGGAAGCGTGTTAGAATTACCAGAGGGGGGTGCAGGAACGGCAGTGATAATGGATCACTACTGGGCCTGCGGAAATAAGGCATATCACACCCTGACCCCGTTGTGGAATGGTATATGCACAATGGTACACATCAATGTACCATCGCTAGTGGTGCCCCAAAAACATGTGAATATGGCCAACTTCCCCAAAATGGATGAAGGGAACAAGAGGAAGAAGAGATCTGTACAATCACAGGAGAGAGAGAACAACCACAACAACAATAATGTCCTAAACAGGAAAAAGAGACAAGGAGAACCGCTGACAGGAAACTACCTGTGGGGAAGGTCGGAAACAGCACTCACTTCTATCCCACCAGAACACAGGTTATTTAGCAGGGCTGGTATGTTCTTCTTGTCAATAATACACCCTGGACTACAAGCTTATGCAAATGCTAAATGGCTCCAGATAACCCGATGGGAACTAATGATGACGATTAATTCAACAGTAAACGGATTCAATGCAATAAAAGAGGAACTGCGAGCGGTGAGAATGGTAGCCCCTACAGAACAGATATGTATTGGATCTCCTCACAGCGATGGAGGGAGGAGTTTGCACAAAGATAGGACAATCATGCTGCACATTTATTCCTGCTAATGATGCCGATAATGGTACACTTACCGAAGCAGTATCTCAACTGGCCCAGATGCACTCCAAGATGATGGAAGAAAGTAAAGGAGTAAAGAAGGATGATAGCTGGTTTTCATTGTTATGGTCATGGATGCCATCATGGCTGTCGGACGGGCTGAAGATAATAGTTGGATGCATAATACTGGCTGCAGCTGTATTGATTGTAATAAGGTTTTGGAAGGCCAGGAAAGCACGCACTATAGACAAAGGGCCTCATTACGACCCAGGCGGTAAGTTACCGCCTGGGCCGTGACTTTACCACCATGGCGTAAACTATGTTTACGCCATGGTGGTTGGCGGACTTACCGCCCCATTCCGAGGTTGGCGGGGCGGTAAATCCCCAATCCCCATTTACCCTTCCCCATTCCCATTTTTGCCCCATAGGGCATAAAGGGAGTGGGGAAGGCTTTAATTACGCCATCGTAAATTACGGTGGCGTAATTAACTCCATGGTCCCTTAGCGCCATGGATTTTAACACCTGCTAAAAGCAGGTGTTAAATCCGCCATGGCGCTAAGGGACCTCGTACTCAGGCGGTAAGGGTCGGCGCTGTTTACGCCGCCGTAAAACCCTTACCGCCTGAGTCGTAATGAGGCCCAAAATGATCGAAATGGTCGGCATGCACCCCTTGATGCCAACTGACGATGACCAGCACACAGACGTGATAATAAAGGAAAGGGAGAAACTGCGCAGACAGATCATCGCCAATCACTTAGATCCACCTTCCGTAAAGCTTGAGAACCCAAGAAACCCGAGGAGCTATATCGGAAGATGGGTATACTGCAAACCGGGAGGGAGCTGTGTATACATGTACTGGTCATTTGATGACCATGTCAACCACTATGGACACCTGGGAGGAGTGACTAAAATATGGAGAGTAAGAGGAGATAAAGAAAAAGATATGTTTGTGGTCGACAAGTCGACCAGAGGGGGGACTGAAGTGGGAGAATGGGAGAAAAGACTCCCCCCAATCTCCTCGCGACCCTGGCCCAGAGGATCGAGGCCCAGACACCCGCCACAAGATGACTTTGTCTATCTAACAGACAACCAAATACCCTGGTTCAAGAACATACGGATGTGCCCACCAGCCTGCCCACCAGCCTGCCCTACTCAAGCCGACACCTGCGGCTTGAGTAGGGCTCCTAAGACCTCAACAACAAGCACCCACATCGTTAGAGATGCCATGACGACCTAGCCAACTGCCAAGAACACACATGCCACCATGCACACTGGACACTCCCACACCAACCCACACGAAGAATATAATCAGTGCTATGACATAGGTGACGGATACACCCACTGACGCGCATCTTTATTATTTTTCACATAGGTTTTCCGAAATGCAGAAACGCAAGACGCACAAAGCACTCACTTACACGCTTGCTGTCGCTTCTCCCGACCCTTGCATCGTGATGAAAATATAACAAAGACATGATACTGCCTATGAAGCCATGTCACACTGCAACACAGGTGCCGTGCATTACACATCCCCACCTATGAACCAGGCCCAAGTAGGCCGCAAGCAAGAGCCGCCATGAACACTGAACGAGCAAGAGTACAAGTACTGACCATGCAGAACAAGCCCAGCGAGAGCTGACAGCCAAGGGAGCGATGTTGCAACTCGTATGATACCAGCCGACGCCAAGGTCACACCTGTAAGCAAAGCCAAGTACGCAGAAGCAAATACAACTTTAAATGTGCAGAATTCTGCCTCAGACACGGTCTCTCCTCACGTGACCAAGCCAACCTGATAAGGTGCCAGACCCACGAGGGAGAAGTCGCCTGGGTCCCACGTCTGGGACACAGGCTGCAACAATGAAATGACCCAATGGACACCTACAGCGATGGGAATGGTCTGCTCTCAGGCCTATGAGCAAATCCGCGCATTCTCTGCATGAACACATAGTTACATATTGTTGTCAGTGACATGTACACCGCGAGCTGGGAACAACGATGGTCCCAGGCTGGGGGGCTCGCGAGTGGACCAATCAGAACATGGGGGCACTCATCACTGACGCCACTAACATTAGCCAATCATTAGGGGTTTTCGTGTAACAATTTTCAAGTATCTATTAGAAGGGACAGCCCAAGTATACCACCTCACTGACCCTCGACCACTAATAATGTTCTCTATATGTATGCTACACTAACCCTACCACTCGAGGAACCAATCCAGAGTGGCGATAGGTTTTTCGCTAACTTTCCCAGGTGACGCAAGTAGCGCGTCATACTGAGGCAAAAAGGGGCCTGCGAGCCCCACGGTTTTTGAGAGTCTGGACGGACGCGTACGATCCTAGACCCATCCCTGCCGTTGTTCAAAAAACAGCAGAACCACCTTGCTTCTTGCGTGTGTCTCATACTCATTTTTGGGAAACACAGGAGGAGTTGCGGCCTCCCAGCTCGGAGGTCCGCGGACGGCCCAGCCGACCCTGGGAGAAACACCCCGATAATATACTTTCAACTGTATATGAAAAAGCATATGAAAGTGTAAGTCAATATTGCCATGTGGTCGAATAAATCTAAGCCATTTATTCATTTTTACATTTATAAAGCACACAAATCTTCAGGCATCAAGGCTCTGTTACACCCAGTTACATGCACATGACTGTAAGAAGGGTCAGCCGTGAGGAGACGCCCTAGGCTTTAGTCAAACAGCCAGGTTTTTAGGATTTTTCTGAATGCCCAATGGGACTCTTCGGCTCTTAGGCTGGGTGGGAGAGATTCCATTGCCTGGCTGCTACGGTGGGGAAACCTCTTCCACCCCCTTTAACTCAGTGAAACATCAGTTTGATGAGCTGATGTGCTTATGTCTATCTCACTGGCATGGAGCACTGTTCTTTCTTGAACTTTTGGGTAAGGTAAGGAGGCAGTGAGTTAGATAGGCATCTATGTGTAATGGATAAAGTCTTCAAGATGATTATTTCTCATATAGGCAGCCAGTGGGCAACTCTCCTGGCCTGTGAGATGTGCTCTTGCTTAGGAATGTTGAGGGGCGCACAAATCGCATTTCTTGGATCACCTGCACCTTGTGAATGTTGTGTGTGGATGTACCAGCAAAGAGAGCATTGGAGTAATTAAGCTTTGCACCAATGAGAGCTCTAGCAATGGAAAGGATGTTTTTAGGTGAAAGGAATGGTCTGGAGGCATTGATTAGTATAATGGTGTAGGTTGTGGAGGAGGCAATGTCATTAACTTGGTGAGTCAGGGAGAGGGTGGCATCTAGATAGACTCCCAGGGTCTTCAGAGAGGAAGAGACTGGGATCTGGGGGCCATCAATGTTGAAAATGGAGTACAAGGAGTTCAATTTCTTGATTACTGCTGGCGGCCCCACCAACAAAATCTCTTCTCGTCATTTAGACAGAGGCCATTGGTAGCTATCCAGGCTTGGATAGTCATGTAGATCGTGTTAAAGGTGAGAGAATGTTTCATGTATTTCCATTGAGAGGTAAAAGGATTTGGGTATCATCGCCATATTTAATGCATATAATGCCGATGGAGTACATGAGGTCAAATAGGGGTTTGGTAAATATATTGTAGAGGGTGGGGGAGACACATGAGCCTTGGGGCACTCTGCATGAAATGGGTGAGGCAGAGGTCCACGCTGTTTTGGCAAACACTCTACAAGTTCTGTCAGCAAGGAATGAGTCTACCAAGGCCATGACTTTTGGTGAGATGTTGGCAGCGGACGTGATTTGTGGTCGATCACGTCAAAGGCGGCCGAGAGGTCCAAGAGAAGGAGGAGGGCTGGCTTTCCCTCATCCGTGTTTGTATGAAGCTGATTTATTAGGTCTAACAAGATTGATTCTGTTCCATGGCCAGGTAGAAAACCTGATTGTTGCATGCCCAAGATATGGTAGTTTTCCAGGTAACACTGTATTTGAGTGTAAGCTACCCTGTCGAGTATTTTTAGGAGGAAGGGGACAGTTGTGATCGGGCAGTAGTTATTCGGGAATAAGGCATCTAGATAGGGTTATTGATTAGTGGGAGGACCCAGGCTTCTGTCAGGCTATCAGGGACCAAACCTGAAAAGAAGGAGGCATTGATAAAGCTAGCGAGGAAGAGCATAAAGTGTTTGTCGCAGTCCTTGATGATGGTGGCGGGCCAGAGGTCCCCTTTACACCTGGAGGTTTTAATGCATCAGGGTATCTGTGACCTCAATTTCAGTAACGTCCCGGAAGTGAACTACTGGGTGGACTGGGGAAACAAGAGGTAGACAGGGGGTTCATGGGGGCTGGTGGGGATAGATTGTTAAGAACTTGTTTGGTACAGATTTTTTATCTGTAGGGAATCTGAGCAGTAATCAATAATGGATAGTCTGGCACTAGCACACTTCTAAATAGGAACAGAAGAATAAGGTGGTAGAGAATGCTTTATATAAGTTCAGATGGATGTAATGTTGAATGAAAATGCAATACAGAAAATACTCAATATGATTTCAACAAAACAATGTAATCACTTTTCTCTGGCAACCCCCTCCCCCTTTTATGCAATGCAAGGAAATGGAAGGAAAGCACACCGTTCTCAGAAATGCAATCAAATGTAATTCAGTTCACCCCAGCAAGCTTACACTACAGAAGTTTGAAACACAGGCCCAAAATGCTTTTATATGTGATAGCAATATATTGGAAAATGTGCTAAAATTATTTTAATTCCCTCTGGAGGTTCAGGGTGAGTGGTATCTAGTTAATATTAGTCCAGGCTCACTCTAGCAATGATTCAGGGATGGTTCTTAAGAGGCAAACAAATTTTTAGCAAGGAAAGCAAGGAAGCTGCTGTTTTCACACGTGGAGAAATTGCAAATCGTGGTAAAATTCGCGAGTGCGTTTTTCGCGATTGCAGCAAAAGTATACTGCAAGTCTCTAAGACAAACGGTCACGGAGATATGAGCGATATGTTAAAGGTCGTTTTTCAGATTTGAAATTTTAAAGTTCAAAGTGACAAGTGACAGCTAGCAACTAGAAATGACAGGTGACAGCTTTGCAAATGACAGGTGACAGTTAGGAGACAGTTCTGGTTAGATTAAAATAGATTGAATTATATTATTTTAACTAAGAGATTGGTTCTGCACAGTTCTGCTAGGTACTCACAATATATTTTTGAAATAAATGGGCCTCGCCACGGATCTGGTCAGGTTTTCTTCACTCGCCACGGACGGTCTCTGCGCACAGCGTCAGGGTCAGCTCTACTCTGCTGGTCTGGTCTGGGTCTCTGGTTCTGATCAGGTCTGTGGGTCCGGATACAGCGGTCTCCGGTTCAGCTGGTCTCTCTCTGGATACAACACTGCTCTCTGGCGAATGGCAAGAGTTCTTGCAAAGAATTCAAACAACTCGCCTGGCTGTGAATAGTGGCAATGATTTGAGGCCTGCTAAAGAGGGATTTAGCTTGTAGTTGACCTCTCTGCTACAAATTCTGAAGTAAAGTCTTGGTCTCTGAAGGTGGATAGATTGAAGTCTCTATGTTGGCTCTCTGGAGGTTGATGGAGGTAAAGTATGGATTTTCCCAGCAGAGCGTCCCACAGCAGATGGAATTGACTGTCTCTATCTGTCCTGACTGTCTGCTTTTATGTGTTTTGAAAGTGGGTGGAAAGGCTAGCTTCCTAGGCCCTACCTCTCTCCACTTGTCATTGGCCACTTCATCCTCTTCCCCTTGATTGGGGGAATGAAATGAAGTGTCATCATGATGAGGTCTATTTATGATACAGAGAACCCACCCCTGTCAACTTTACACACAATCTATATTTGATCAAAAGACATATTTGCACAGGTACACATTTGTTTAAAATTACATGCACCCATCACATATCACAGGAGGCATACCCTGTCCAAATCTGCTCTTCCTGGGAGCTTGCATTCAGAAATGGCAACATTTGCACTTTTTAACTGGTTTCGTAATATCGGACATTACCCCAAATTTATACACATGTGCGCAAGGAGTATGGACATTAATTGATGAAGTGTCAGATTTTTAACATGCATATATTTTAAGTAATACCCTCTTAACTGCTAGTTTGCCCCCAGATCATGCCACCGGTTCTAAAAACCTCTTAAAATGTGGGCAGAAAAATCACAAGAATTATGGTATCATTTAAATAATTATGACAAGTCCGTACTATGAGTTATTTATCTTTTTCTAAAACCATATTCTGGCTACAGGGGTGTGGTTTCCCAAGTCACATGGTGTAGAAACCAGTTTGTCCAGTTTCTGCCAGGCTCAGAGGCCCTGCCCCTCCCAGCTTCTGCCAAGAGGAAGCTGTTTTACGGTCCCCCAATAAACCATCTGCCTGGGCCCTGGAAGGCCCATTGTTCAAGAGGAAGCCATTTATGGCCACTTCAATAAACCCTCTGCCTGGGTCCTATGTTTAGTCTCTAGCAGTCCCTTGGTAATTCAATCAGAGAAGTGTCATATCCCTTTTGGTGGGAACAGCAAAAGGCAGCTAGGCCTGGGAACACAGCAGTTGTGCAAGTCTCAACTCCTGTCGGGGGTAGCTGGTGGGCAGAATTCAGTTCCTTAAGCCAGGCCCCAGCTAATGTCACTTTTAGTTACCCAGTTTTCTGCATTCAAATAAAACTAACCATTTTTACATATGCAGCTAGAATGCTGATTCTAAGTTTAAAACTATGACATTTTAACAATTGCAACCTATTTGACACTCAAAAGTAGGTCACTCATTTCTTTTAAACATTTAGGTTTTTAGTGTCTTTCAGTCCAAATTTTCTTAAACTGCTGAAATCCACAGCTCAGCCAGTCTTGTTATAAACCTCCAAGTCACTTCAGAATATAACTTTACATTGTATCCACCTCTCAGTAAGTCTTTCTTTGGCCTGCTTTGGGTTCATTTATTGAGTTTTACACAAAAAAAGTCTGGTGTTGTTTTAAAACGCCGGCTTTCTGATAGTGGTGATTACTGGTAATGCACCCATTTTTGGGTTTTAAGAAAATGAATTCCCCACAATTCTAGGTTGCTCTTGGCAATCAGCATTGCCATTCCCAATGGTTTCAGGCTACTGTGTGGGTAGTCCAATGGGGTTTTAGGCAGTGCCCTTCTGTGCCCATAACATCGGCAAAAATGGGTGGCAGCCTATTCTTCATGCCTTTCCCTGGGCATTTTCTGGGAAGCTCTGGCCATCATGATGTTTTCAATGCCAGTACTGCACAGTTTTTGAGGTAGGGCTCGGATGCATGGGTAAAAACATCCCACAAGCCCCCCTCTTGCGATGGCCATTCTGTTTCACTGATGGGACTCGCAAGACCTGGGATGTTTCCTCATCTTCTTCCAATAGATGGCACAGTTCAGCATCTTTTCCTCCATCCGGTACTGATCGATCGGTTCTCCTCGCCGGTCCTGATGGGAATATTGGGCGGTACACTGGGCCCCTTGCGTCTCTGCTCCCGGTCTCCGGATCGTCCTCCTTGGCCAGCCTGCAGGTTTTCCTTCTCCTGGGACGACAAAGGAAGAGCGGCAATACCTATTCATGGACATTTCTCCCCCACCATTGATATAGTGGGGTGGCATATAAATTTATAGTCAAAACATATGAACATGCACATTTCTTTTTGCATTCAAAAACCAAAACACCCAGATTGAGAAACTCAGAATTCGATAGGCGATATGTAGGATATTTTAAGTTAGAACGGAATTAATCTGAGACAGTACCCTCTAGGATTCCAGAGGATTCCTCCAGTTGTTGCAGAGTGTGCCTGGGATAGCAACACTTCATCTGGTTAATGTGGACCCACTTGTCTTCCCCCTCTGCCAAACCGCCTTTGGGGATGCAGATCTTGTAGGCCACAGGGGAGATTTTGTCTATAATCTCAAAGGGTCCCTTCCATGTAGGCAAACATTTTCGCTGTTTGGCCTGGTTCCTTTGGAAATTGTATAGATAGACCCGGTCCCCCACCTGATATTCCTTCCTGGAAGTCTTCAGGTCATAGTGGGTCTTCATTCTATCAGCTGATCTTTCTAGATTCCGCTGAGCATAAGCAAAAGCATGTTGAAGGTGTTTCCTTAAATTCTCCACATACCCATGAGTTGTGGAGGCATTTATCAGTGTCTGCTCTTGGGTCCTGTAGAGCAAATGCTGAGGAAGCACCATCTTGCGCCCAGTCATCAACTCAAATGGTGACATTTTGGTTGCAGATGAAGGGGTAGATCTGATGGCCATTAGGACCAGAGGTAATCGGATATCCCAACTTGGCCCAGAATCTGCCACAAACTTCTTTAATATGCTCACAATGGTTCGGTTATATCTCTCTACTGCCCCAGAAGAAGCTGGCCGGTAAGCAATATGCAACTTCGTTTTTGACCACCAGTATCTCCCACATCTTTGTCATTACTTCACTGGTGAAGTGGCTACCCCTGTCTGACTCAATCCTTTGAGGTAGACCGAAACGGGAAAAGATGTGGTTAATCATCAGGGCAGCTGCAGTTTCTGCCTTGCAATTTGGGGCAAGGAGACATTCCACCCACTTGGTAAACAAGCATGTCACAGTCAACATGTACTTATTCCCCCTAGCAGAGCGAATCACGGGGCCTACAAAGTCGATTTGTAAATCTGACCATGGCAGTGTCATCCCCCTCTTTTGGAGAGGCGCACGGTGCGTGAGGGATGATGGCTGAAATTGTGCACACACAAGACACCCTTCAAGTATTGGTCGAGGTCCTGCCCCATGTGTGGCCAGTATGCAACCTCTCTTAAGATTTCCAATGTTGTGTGAAACCCCCTATGACTGGCGGTGGCCGCATCATGGGTGTGACTTAACATCAGGCTTCGGAATGAGGTAGGAACCACCCACTGATCGTGGCCAGCTTTGGATTTCCTTACCAGCAAACCGTCTTGGATTCGGAACATTTTTGGACATTTCATCAACACTCTTAGGTCCTCTTTCCCAATGTAATCGGTATCCGTCAGGGGAAAGTTCTCAGGGTCCTCAAGGTGTTGGTAAAACTTACCAATAATTGGATCCCCCTTCTGAGCTGTAATCAAATCAGCATCAGGGGTCTCCTTACTCCATTGTGCAATTGAAAGGTTGTTGTGAGCATTTGTCTGGGACTTAGTGATAGCAGTGACCTGGATTTCCCTCAACAGGGACTCAATCTCAATTAGATCCCCTTGGATGGCCCCGGTTTTGGCCAGCTGATCAGCTAAGTCATTTCCAGTTTTGTCTGGTCCCTCTACTTTGGAATGACCCTTGATCTTTTTCCAATAGATGGTCATCTCATTCGAGGTGACCAGATCATCAATGTTTTGGATCAACTTCCCATGTTTCAAGGGTTTGTTGTTAGCACATAACATGCCTCTGGTTTTCCAATTAACCAGGTGCTCCACAAACCCGTTCCGTACATAATCCGAATCTGTGATTATGACCAGTTCGTGGAGTTGATGCTGGACAGCAGTGAGGGTGACCTGATGCACAGCCATCAATTCTGCCACCTGACTACTTCGGGGACCAATTTTGTATCCAGCGGAGGGTTCTGGGAACTCATTCACCCATGCATTCCCTACGCCGGCCACCAGTTCTTTCTCCCCGTTGTTGCCAACATGGTAAGAGCATCCATCCACATAGACAGTGGGCATTCCCTCACACTTGTCCTCTTCAAAGACTTTGTGTGGGGAATTAAGGTATGCCTCCGTGTTGTCCTTGATTTTTAGACTTTCGTCCTCGAGACTGTTTTCTCTGGCACAATCATGCAAGTCAGCCAGACCTTGTGCGAGGGGACTCTTCTTGTTTTGGCCATATCTGACCTCCACAAGAAAGCCTTGCATTGACAGAATCCAGGAAGTAATTTGGGAATTACTCACATTTCCGGCCCGGATTCTGTCACTTTGGAGATATTGCAGAGGCTGGTGTGTAGTCTCCACTATGATGTGTTCCCCCTGGATAAACGGGCGGTAATTCTTCAATGCCCACACCGTTGCCAGGAGTGCCTTCTCACAATCGTTGAATTTTTCCTCCACAGAGGATAAAGTTTTGCTCGCATAGGAGATTACTTTATTGACCTTGTCATGCTTTTGGTATAATACTGCCGTCAAGCACGTATTAGAGAATCCCGTCTCCAGGAAGAACTCCTTGTTTCTGACAGGGTAAGCTAGGCAGGGCGCTTGTGAGAGGCTTCTTTTGAGTTGTCATACTGCCTCGGCTTGTTCTGGACCCCATTCCCACTTGACCCCCCCTTCAGGAGATGAATCAGGGGTCTGGTGATCTCTGCATAGCCCTCAATGAACTTTCTGCTGTAATTAGTCAGTCCAAGGAGGCTCCTTAGTTCCCGCAGAGTTGTGGGGTCTTTCAGTTTCTGGAGTGCTTCCACCTTCTTTTCCTGGGGACAGAGACCCTGAGGAGTAATCCCATGCCCCAAGAAATTAACACGGGTTCTACACCACTGTGCTTTCTGAAAGGAAAGTTTTGCTCCGGCGGCCCTCAACTGGGTCAGAACATAACGGATCTCCGCTATGTGTTCCTCCACAGATGAACTTTTGATGAGGACATCATCTACATAAGCCAGGTTACCCCTCGCACCCAGGTCGGGCATGGCCTTATGTAGGAAAATGTTGAATTCATTGCCGGAGTTGAGGTATCCGAAGGGAGTCCGGGTCCATGTATACTGCTGGCCCCCAAAGGTAAAAGCCAGCTTGTATTGGTCCTCCCTACTGACCGGCACGGTCCAGTATCCATTGGTCAGGTCTATTGCAGTGAATACCTGTGACCCCTGAATCTGGGCCAGCCCTTGGTCAATGTAGGGAAGAGGCCATCGGGAAGTATGGACCCGTTTGTTGAGCTCCCTAAGGTCGGCGCAGAGTCTCCACTGGCCGTTTGGCTTCAATATTCCCAGCACCGGATTATTGAAAGTGCTGTGGACTGGACGGATTATTCCCCGGGACTCAAGGTTCTTAATTATTTCAGTAAGGGACTCCATTGATGCGAGAGGCAAGCGATATTGCTTCACAAACACAGGAGTCATGCCAGGGTCTGTGGGGATTGTTGTTGTGTGGATGTCGGTGCCCCCACAGTCATATGAGTCTACTGCAAAGAGATCTTGGAAATCCAAGAAAACTTGTTTCAACTTTTGCTTTTGTTCCAGAATCACACAGGCATCGGCTAGGTTGACTCTCTCTTCCACCATCTGCCTGAAGCCTAGAAAGACTTCTGGTTTGGCTATCTCAGCGGCCTCCTCCAGCTGGGTGGAGAAGTCCCTGGTCAGAGTGCTGATTTGGACTGGAGGCTTCAGGTGGGAAAGGCAGCCCTCATGGACCTGGAAAATCACCTCATCCCTTCTGAAGTCACAAGTCACATCTTCCTTACCATAAGGGCAAGAAGTGTACACCAGGAAGTTCCCCCCATGCCGGGTAAAAATCCTGTCTGGTGTTGTATTGTCATCACTGTCACTGTCAAAGCAGTCCTTGGGGATTGGCCCTAACAGTTCATTACCTAAATCGATGGAAAAATGTCGGTCATCAACCGCCATTCCAATAATGGTGCCTGCGGCTAGAGTAATACTCTTTAAGTCGCTGTTATCCACCTCTATTAGAATGGTGTCATGTTCTATGTTGACTAATGGAGTTGGGTTTACCCCCAACCCTTGCTGTTGGAGAGAAGCGTTTAGATGTATGTAAGCATCAGGGTTTTTCAAATGTTGTCCTCTTTTAGCTTTCACTTCCAGGGAGAATTGTCAGGTCCTTTCTGGGATGGTGACTTCCTCTTTGATCTGAATTTCAACTGCATAAGGTAGCAATTGAGCTGACCTAAATGCTTTTTCTGGATCATCAAAGCCCATGGGATTATCCACTAATTGGGACCAAGCTTTGAAGTTTATTAGGTCCAAACTAATGGCAAAGCGATTGAGAATGTCACCGCCTAAGTAAAAGGCGGCAGTGACGTCTCGCACGACCCAACAATTATGGACTATGCTCTTGTTGCCAATGGAGATTTTGAGCATACACCTGCTTGGCAGGAGCTGTTTGGAATTAGGTACTTCCAGGTCCATTTCCCATTTGTCTATCAGTTTGAATGTGGGAATGGCTGGATCTTTTGGGAGTTGGCGAAACATGGCTTTGCTGATGAAGCTCTTACCATTGTTCACGCACACTCGAGCGAGAACAGAGTCCTTCCCATCATTTAACTGAACAGGGATGAACAACTGCTCTCCAATTTGCTGAATATCAGCCAGGCTCTGAGCTGATTTCACATCTTTCTGGACTATAGGAGTGGGAGTTTCTGATTGTGGATTAGTATAGAATCTCAGAGTGTTTCCTTCCAGCGTGGAGTACCACTTTAGACTGGAAGGAAGGTTGATTTTCAGAAATAGAGAGGACCCTCCATCACCAGTCTGTTGTCCTACTGCTATTACCATCACGTCTGGAATTTGGCTATTCTGGAAGTGAAATTCTACTTGGTCAGATGTTTGTTCAACCATGTGGCATGTGCCGTTTAAACTAACATGGTTGACACTCTGTTTTAATTTTATGGGTCGGCTAGTCTGGGTCCAGAGGACCTTGTTTACGCAATCTATCAGGGGTGACAACCTTCTCAGGAGGTCATTCCCTAGTAAACAAGGGGTGCCCTCTGGAGTCACAACTATGACCGGGTGTTTCAACTTGTGTCGCCCAATTTTATTGTCCAAATCTGCCGTCCCCTCGACGGGAATTTCCTTCCCGTCAAAGTTCTGGAGTTGTCCAGGAAGAGAGGTGAGAGGAATTTGGTAATTCTCTCCCCTTCCTGCATTCAGTTTGTCAAAGGCCCTTCTGGACAGAAGGGTAGCTTGAGATCCAGTGTCCACCAGTGCCAAAATTGTACCCTGCCCCTGTACTTGTACCGGGGCATAGTATCTTCCCTCCTTCTCCTCAAGGGGGCACAGATAATGCACATTTTTTGACAACTGGTGGGCTAACTTTCTGATTTTGGACATCGCTAGCGAAGAGATTTGGGCAGAATTCTGTGGAGAGCCTTGGGAATCTGAAAGAAAAAGTTGGCAACTGGAGATCAGAGCCATTGGGGGTTCCCCTGGCTCCTATTCCGGGCCGCCCCCCCCCCCTTTTTGGAGGCAGTCACCAGGATGGGTTTGAACCAGGGGATTTTCGTATTGTGGGTTCTGGGATAAGATGATGGGCGGCGGTAGCTCAGTCTCCATATCTCCCCAGTCTGGATTGGAATCCCTTGGGGCCCATTTTTCGTTGGGAGGAGTTCCCCCCTCTCTGAAGGAGAAGATCCTTTTCCCAGGATCCTCTGAGGATCCCTCTCCCTCAAATTGGAAGATCTGTACCTCCTCCTCAAACTGAGTCTGTTTGGGTCTTTTGTTTCTCCTACCCCCCCTCTGCTCCTTTGGGGGCAGACTTTCAGGGGCAAGAGATTTTGTTTCCGGTTCCTGGGTTTCCAGGGGCTGTTTACAAGTGAGGAAGGAAGCTTCCTCCAAGGCTTTACACCCCCCTTCCCTTTGTGCCTCCTCCCTGGGAACCGGTGAGTTATCGGGGTGCTGCCCCCGTCATTGTTCTGGAGCACCAGGTCCAGAGTTGGGTGCGTTCTGCGCCGGCATGCCGATCTGAGGGTTCTGCTGAGCCCTCAGTATGTGACCCAGATCCCGCGCCATGTTTTGAACCTGGCGCTCTAACTGGGAAACCCGCTCAGGCTGATACGGGGCCCTGTTTTCTCCCCTGGGCTGATCCCGGGAAGGGTAGCTATCCCTTCTTTGGTAGTACCCCTGGTTGGGAAGATTTGGATACCCCTCCACCCTTGGCCTCCCCTCTCCCGGATTCGGTTGTCTGGGCTCAGGGAATTGGGGAAAGAAGGGTGGAGGATTTTGGGGCTGGAAGTTGGGTGGATACCTGGGGAAGAAGTTCTGCCCAGGGTTTGGTGAGTTTCTGCCCTCCTGTGAGAAGTTGGGAGGGAAGTTCTCTGGGTTAGGTGCTTGGCTGGATCCCCCCCCTTGGGCTGGAGGAGTCCACACATAACCCAGGATGGGTCTGTTTCCCTTGTAACGTTGGCTTACATAATCAGGAGAGCGAGGGACCCCATTTGTGGGGCTGCCTCCCTGGCTCCCTGTCTGTGACTGGCCCGAGGACCTTCTGGGCCTAGCATTATTAGGTGCAGGTAGGTTTTTAGGCCCCCCCATCTCCAAATCTAGAACGGGGGTGACCTTTACCTCTGCCACCTTGGCAGCAGCAGGGGTGTTGTTGGCTTTGGGGTTTTTGGGCGCATTATTTTTATTTTCTATTGGCTTCTGCACCTCATAGATCCGGGTCGCCTGTTCAATGACCCAGTCTAAAGATCTCTTCTCGTGAAAATCCCTCACGAGCTGGGTCATTATATATTTGGGCAAGGCATGGAAAAACGTATTAATAAATTCTCTGCTATCCGTGCGCACCCTTCTTGTGGTCTGTGCAAAAGCACGCTTTAACTCCTGCACAAATTCTTGTGGGGCCTGATCCTCCCCACATTGTAAATTGTAGGCTGCCTTGCGAGCCTCTTGAGGATTTCTATGAGTAGAAAAATGTTTCAAGATGGCCGCCTTATAGGTGGACCATCTTAAATGATTTTGGTCCTACAGCCCCGCAAAGAAACTGGAGTATTCCGGGGAGAAGGTCCACTTTACATATTGAATACAGCTTTGGCTGTCCTTCACATGGAAAGTCTCCATCATTTGCTCAAACAACCCTAAGTGCTCCCAAACAGAGTACTTGGCGTTCTTATGATAAGGCGTGATGACACTCCTGATTGCCTTAATCTGTTTCAATGGGTCCTTAAGCAAGGCCCTTTTTGTCTTATTGGCCCTTTTGGTCCGGGTAACCCTGGTCCATTCATCTTCTGACTCAGAGGCACTGCTCCCAGAGGTTCCCGTCTGTTCTTCCATGTTTTCCCGGATTCTGCGAGCCTGGGAATGGCTGGCAGAATGTGGGGACCTGGTCTCCTGTGTCCTGTACCGCTCAGAGGAGTCTTCAGATCCCTCCTTGCTGCCAGGATTTGATGGGTACCCCCCCCCCCTCACTGACCTAACTGGGCAGAGGTTTTCAGGATGCCCTTAATGGGCCTACTCTCCTGGGGTTCCCCATTAAATTGCACTGTGCTTTGGTGCCCATACCCGGATGCCCGCCCCTCCATTCCTGGGTGGTACTGGCCTATGAGCCCCATGCTTCTGGCTGGATAGTAATCTGCCATCCCTGTGGCCCTGTGCTCATGTGCGCCAGGGGACATGGGGGTGGCAGATTCCAGGGACTGAGAGAGATAAAGGTCTCTGGTACTAGGGCTCCTGGGGTTATGCTCAGGAGTTTCTCTTTCCCAGCGAACCTCATCTCTATCCGCCCCTGCTCCCTGTTGCAATGCAAGAGCCTGCGCCTTCAGTTCCTCAGTTAAGGCCTTACTAGACTCTATCAGTCTCTCCTGCATCGCTACCTGTTGTTGGAGTCTATTATTGTGCTGGCAGAGAGCCTCATTCTCTCTCTGTGCCTCCTGATTGGTCCTGGAGCACTGGGCCAGTCTTTGATGCAGGAGGGTTACCTCCTGAGCTGCGTCCCTATTGGCCTGCTCCTTTCTTGCTAGAGCATCCTCCACCCTCCTGGTGTGCTCTAACAAGTTCTGGTGTTCTTTTTGGAGGTCACCCAGTCCCTGGTGGGCCAGGTGATTTTCTTCCATTTTTCTTTTTAAGTGGCAGACTTCCTGGCCTAAGGTGTCCCTTTCCTGACTAAGAGTCTGCATCTGTACCGTCAGGTCGTCCCTTTGCCTTTGGAAGGCACCAGCTTTCTGGCGCTCCTGATCAAACCCTGCCTGGTTATCCAGGTCTTTCAGAATCAGTTTATTGCTCTCTGCCTTCTCCCTATCTAGGTGGCTTTGCAGGGTGACTACCTGCTCAGCACATACCCTATTGAAGTCTAACTGTTGCTCCAGCTTTTTCTGGATCTGCAGTAGGGAGTCCAAACCTTCTTGGTACTCCTTCTGCAAGGCCAGAAATCTGGTATCCTAGTCAGCCTTTTCCTGTTGCAGGATGTCCATATCCTTCTTTATTTTAATGATGTGCTGTCTACTCTCATTTTCTGACTCCTGGCTCCCCTGCAGACCTCTGCTCAGAAGAGACCAGGTCAGATTGGACCTTCTCTAACGCCATCTGTCGCTTATTCGCCAGATCTTGGCTTTCAGTACATTTATCCTTCATGTCTCCCATATATAGGTACAGGTATGCCGCTATCCTAACCATCTTGTCTTGTTCATCCTTAGCTTTAGGAGCCATGTATAGTTCACTCAGGGCCACATGTAAGGGACCCTGATCTCTCCATTTATCTGACCCTGTTTCAGTGACCTGTTGCGTGATGGCCTGCAACCAGACCATGCGGTCCTGGTGAGTCCACTCACCTCTCACAAATAGCTTATGTAAGAAGTGCTCTCTGGCTATTTTCATATCTACTAAGGTCGTCATTCTGGAATTTGAGTTCCTTCCTGACTTACAGAAGTTTGTATTTTATTTTTGCAAAACAGACCTTTTCCTTAGAGCGTTCCTTTGAGGAGTGCTTTACAGCGTAACACAGCGTGGTGATCCAACCGGATATGTGTATCCGGTCAGCTGGCACACTGTATTAATCTGCACAAGTGATAGATCTAATCCGGAATCCCGGACGAGCCCCCAATTTGTAAGAGGATTCAATTCAACACTACAGCTAAGTCAATGCCTAGTCTGGGATACTGAATGGAAACCCTTATTGATATATCTTTATGTCCAGTTCATGCGTTCTGGATGACTACCCCTATATAACACCCCTCTCTTGGAATCCCCCTGACCCCACTGAGCCAAGAAGTAGTTCTGTTTTGCAAGTTTAAAGGTTTATTTGATAATTTAAACAATATATATATATATATATATCATGTTTTATAATAAATGAATAATTGAATATCACACTGAATCTGAGCAGTAATCAATAATGGATAGTCTGGCACTAGCACACTTCTGAATAGGAACAGAAGAATAAGGTGGTAGAGAATGCTTTATATAAGTTCAGATGGATGTAATGTTGAATGAAAATGCAATACAGAAAATACTCAATATGATTTCAACAAAACAATGTAATCACTTTTCTCTGGCAATCCCCTCCCCCCTTTATGCAATGCAAGGAAATGGAAGGAAAGCACACAGTTCTCAGAAATGCAATCAAATGTAATTCAGTTCACCCCAGCAAGCTTAGTATACAGAAGTTTGAAACACAGGCCCAAAATGCTTTTATATGTGATAGCAATATATTGGAAAATGTGCTAAAATGATTGTAATTCCCTCTGGAGGTTCAAGGTGAGTGGTATCTAGTTAATATCAGTCCAGGCTCACTCTTGCAATGATACAGGGATGGTTCTTAAGAGGCAAACAAATTTTTAGCAAGGAAAGCAAGGAAGCTGCTGTTTTCACACGTGGAGAAATTGCAAATCGCGGTAAAATTTGCGTGTGCATTTTTCGCGATTGCGGCAAAAGTATAGGGGGTTCTTTGAAAAGCCAATATTCCCAGCTTTCAGAGGAAAGTTACTGCAAGTCTCTAAGACAAACAGTCACGGAGATATGAGCGATATGGTAAAGGTCGTTTTTCAGATTTAAAATTTTAAAGTTCAAAGTGACAAGTGACAGCTAGCAACTAGAAATGACAGGTGACAGCTTTGCAAATGACAGGTGACAGTTAGGAGACAGTTCTGGTTAGATTAAAATAGATTGAATTATATTATCTTAACTAAGAGATTGGTTCTGCACAGTTCTGCTAGGTACTCACAATATATTTTTGAAATAAATGGGCCTCGCCACGGATCTGGTCAGGTTTTCTTCACTCGCCACAGACGGTCTCTGCGCACAGCGTCTGGGTCAGCTCTACTCTGCCGGTCTGGGTCTCTGGTTCTGATCAGGTCTGTGGGTCCGGATACAGCGGTCTCCGGTTCAGCTGGTCTCTCTCTGGATACAACACTGCTCTCTGGCGAATGGCAAGAGTTCTTGCAAAGAATTCAAACAACTCACCTGGCTGTGAATAGTGGCAATGATTTGAGGCCTGCTAAACAGGGATTTAGCTTGTAGTTGGCCTCTCTGCTACAAATTCTGAAGTAAAGTCTTGGTCTCTGAAGGTGGATAGATTGAAGTCTCTATGTTGGCTCTCTGGAGGTTGATGGAGGTAAAGTATGGATTTTCCCGGCAGAGCGTCCCGCAGCAGATGGAATTGACTGTCTCTATCTGTCCTGACTATCTGCTTTTATGTGTTTTGAAAGTGGGTGGAAAGGCTAGCTTCCTAGGCCCTACCCCTCTCCACTTGTCATTGGCCACTTCATCCTCTTCCCCTTGATTGGGGGAATGAAATGAAGTGTCATCATGATGAGGTCTATTTATGATACAGAGAACCCACCCCTGTCAACTTTACACACAATCTATATTTGATCAAAAGACATATTTGCACAGGTACACATTTGTTTAAAATTACATGCACCCATCACATATCACAGGAGGTATACCCTGTCCAAATCTGCTCTTCCTGGGAGCTTGCATTCAGAAATGGCAACATTTGTACTTTTTAACTGGTTTTGTAATATCGGACATTACCCCAAATTTATACACATGTGCGCAAGGAGTATGGACATTAATTGATGAAGTGTCAGATTTTTAACATGCATATATTTTAAGTAATACCCTCTTAACTGCTAGTTTGCCCCCAGATCATGCCACCGGTTCTAAAAACCTCTTAAAATGTGGGCAGAAAAATCACAAGAATTATGGTATCATTTAAATAATTATGACAAGTCCGTACTATGAGTTATTCATCTTTTTTTAAAACCATATTCTGGCTACAGGGGTGTGGTTTCCCAAGTCACATGGTGTAGAAACCAGTTTGTCCAGTTTCTGCCAGGCTCAGAGGCCCTGCCCCTCCCAGCTTCTGCCAAGAGGAAGCTGTTTTACGGTCCCCCAATAAACCATCTGCCTGGGCCCTGGAAGGCCCATTGTTCAAGAAGAAGCCATTTATGGCCACTTCAATAAACCCTCTGCCTGGGTCCTATGTTTAGTCTCTAGCAGTCCCTTGGTAATTCAATCAGAGAAGTGTCTTATCCCTTTTGGTGGGAACAGCAAAAGGCAGCTAGGCCTGGGAACACATCAGTTGTGCAAGTATCAACTCCTGTCGGGGGTAGCTGATGGGCAGAATTCAGTTCCTTAAGCCAGGCCCCAGCTAATGTCACTTTTAGTTACCCAGTTTTCTGCATTCAAATAAAACTAACCATTTTTACATATGCAGCCAGAATGCTGATTCTAAGTTTAAAACTATGACATTTAAACAATTGCAACCTATGTGACACTCAAAAGTAGGTCACTCATTTCTTTTAAACATTTAGGTTTTTAGTGTCTTTCAGTCCAAATTTTCTTAAACCGCTGAAATCCACAGCTCAGCCAGTCTTGTTATAAACCTTCAAGTCACTTCAGAATATAACTTTACATTGTATCCACCTCTCAGTAAGTCTTTCTTTGGCCTGCTTTGCGTTCATTTATTGAGTTTTACACAAAAAAAGTCTGGTGTTGTTTTAAAACACCGGCTTTCTGATAGTGGTGAGTACTGGTAATGCACCCATTTTTGGGATTCAAGAAAATGAATTCCCCACAATTCTAGGTTGCTCTTGGCAATCAGCATTGCCATTCCCAATGGTTTCAGGCTACTGTGTGGGTAGTCCAATGGGGTTTTAGGCAGTGCCCTTCTGTGCCCATAACATCGGCAAAAATGGGTGGTGGCCTATTCTTCATGCCTTTCCCTGGGCATTTTCTGGGAAGCTCTGGCCATCATGATGTTTTCAATGCCAGTACTGCACAGTTTTTGAGGTAGGGCTCGGATGCATGGGTAAAAACATCCCACAACACTGAGCTAAAGCTGTTTGTTGGAGTCTATTGGGTATGTTGTCCAATTTGATTCAGCCTGATGTTTTTTGCATTTCAGTTCTTCTAGGTCGTTTATGAACCATTGGTTCAAGTGGCCAGCAGGCTTAGGCTTGCATAGCATGAGTGGAGCCACCGTGTCGAAAGCAGTCATCCATGTCTTCCGTTAGAGGTCAGCCAGAGCACTAGGGTCGTCAGAGAGGTGGCAGAAGTGTTCCGGTTGGAGCGCCTCCAGTAACAGAGTGATGTTGTCTTTCAAAAGCTTGAGGAAGCTGCAAGGCCAAATAGGTGTCATGGTAGAATGGGAGAGCATAGAGCTGGGGGGAGGTGGGATGATGAAGGTCACAATGTGGTGGTCGGAGCAAGGGCAAGGGGTAATAGCACTGAAGGAAACCTGGCAGTGGAGGTCCGCTATCCAGCCTAGTATGCATCCTTTCACATGAGTCGGGGCATTGATTCAGTGGGTGAAGCATAGAGCACTGACTGAGTTAGACATTGAGGCTACGTTCAGATCAGATGGGTCATGTAGGCCCAAGTTGAGATCTTCTAGCAGGAGAGATCTGGTGGTAGGTTACAGGTTATGGCCAAGGGCATTTATGAGGTCTCCTTTGAAGGTTCCCAGTGGGCCTAGTGGGCGGTATACAGTATGGAGATGGAGGGATTCAGTAGGTGAAATGAGAAGTTTGACAGAGAGCAAGTTACAATTTCCCTCTATGTCCATATTAAGTTTCCTAAATGTCAGGGCGTCTTTGTAGATAAGTGCTACCCCCTCCTCTGGCTTGAGGCCTATGGCATCTGTGTATTGTGTACCCTTGTAGAATTGCTGAGATCAAGGCCGGGTTGGATGCGGCATGTAGCCAGGATTCAGTAATAGCAAGGCAGTCAAGGCTCAGTGCCATGATGAGGTCACATATGTTCAAAGCATGACCAGGGAGGGATCTAGCATGCATTGATTAGGGCCCCTTTAAGCAGCAACAGGTGCAAATTGTATGGTGTGGTAGCACTCTGGGGACTAACAGTGTTGCCTGTAGTAGGAATGCCCAGGCCAGGTGGGGGCAGTGCGTTCATCAAATTATTAATTTCTTCTCACTAGAGACTGCACGTTGGGGCACAGGGGGTTCTAGTGCCTAGGGTGTCATTTCTCCACTTGATGGTTAGCGGGTGTGAGACAAGACTGTCTTTGCATCTGTTTAACAAGGCGCTGTGTGTATTTAGCCTTGTGTGGGGTGGAGGCCTTGGTCCATGCCGGATTCCGCCATGGTGGATGGCGGATTTACCGCCCCATTCCAAGGTTGGCGGGGCGGTAAATCCCCATTCACCATGGCCCCTTCCCCATTCCCATTTTTGGCCCATAGGGCTCAATGGGAATGGGGAAGGCGCTAATTACAGCACCGTAAATTACAGTGCCGTAATTAGCACCAAGGTCCCTTAGCGGGTTGGACTTTAACGCCTGCAAAAAGCAGTCGTTAAAGTGTGAATCTGGTGTTAAGCGTTTAACAGCGCTGCAGCCTTTTACGGTGCCGTTAACCCCTTAACGCCAGGGTTGTAATGAGGCCCAATTACTTTTTAAACAATCCACTGTGGACATCCCTCTATCAGGTTCACTCTTGTCAACACAATATTCATTGGAGCATCACGCTTCGCCCAGTTCTGTCGTCATCCCTCCGTTGGGTTCACTCTTGCCAAACACACAGTTCCTTCTCCTTTCTCACTATGCAGAATTTGTTTCCCTTAGCTTTCCAATTACGTGCCGGTCAAAGACTTTCAACTGTACAGGGGGTTTTGCTAGACCCCTGTATAACCTATTCCTTGCGGCTATCATGATGCCTACCCCCGGGCATCAGGACCAAGCCCATCGGCTCCGGGAGCAGGCATCCAGATACTTATTAAAACCCCAACAGACCAGGCTGGGGGCTGTTTGGGTTCAGTCCTGGCGCCTTAGGCACGAGGCTCATCATGGAAATCAGTCCTGGTGCCATAGGTGCCAGGCTCATAGACTTTACTTACCTGATGAAGAACATGCTGCTAGTGAGTCCAAGCCAACGTGAGGCCTGGATGGGACTATTTTTCTACAGGGACTATTTTTTACTCGGACGTGGTTCTAGGGAACTTCTTACCTGGAACTACTTTGGAGGCTATTTAAACCACGCCCGAACAACAGCACACGCTTCGCGTTATTCTGCATCCAGCAGCGTAACGCTCACCGTGCCTGCAGTCTGCATCCAGTCTTCTGCCATGCCCGCCTCGAATCTGGAGCTCCTAAAACCAAGAAAAGGACAAGATTAGAAAACAAACTATTTCGAATTCCTCACCTGATTTCAGTTCCATCTCGCCTCCGGACCTGGAAAGAACATAATTTCTGTACGCGTCGCATCTCCAGCTGCAGCGCCGCGCCATACTCACCAGTCCTCGCAGCATCTTTCGATTCGGCGCTGCCTCCATCATTTCTTCGCCGAACTCCGGCACCTGAGGGACAAAAGAAAACAACAAGGTGAGCAGAGAAAACCCACAAATAAAACCCTTATCATCATAGACTTACCTGATTACCACCGGAGGCATTATTCTTTAACTCTCCACATCTTCATGTGCCGCACCTGCAAAGGGAGAGAAAACAACACGTTAAACACTGGCAACATTTACCGGATGGCATCGGGTAATACAGACTCTTATCTGAGCCCCACCAACTGCTACGATGGGTATCCTCTCACAATCTTAGTTGCAAGACAAGGAAGGAAGGTGGGAACTAGAGTGAATCATCGGACATATTGAAATTGATACTTACCGAACCTTGCCAGGAACCTCAGAGTCAATTCTCTCCGGAACTCTCCCACGCCTTCAAACCAGTGAAGTAACTGGCATCAACTCGCCCCTGCAATCCACGCAGGATGGAGAGCTCATCATTTAAAAACATAAGGTGAGGTTCCAAAAAGGGGATATCGGAGGAGGTGACAAGAAGGGAGAACGAGAACAGTGGAAGGGGGTTATCACTTATATCCACGGGTGGCTAAATCCCTTTTTCCAATTGCAGGAGAATATTTCTACGGATCAAGCAGATGAGATTAGGCGGGCCAGTCCAGACATTCATCTCGGCACTACGCATCACGTTGGTGGAGACCGCAGCTGTCCGGGTCCGATCGACGCCCTTGTGGGAACCAGGTGAGCGTAACAGCGGCTCTCCTAGGGCCTTTTGGTACTGGTAGTTTCATCAATAGGGGACTCAACCAGAGCCTATCGAGTGAGCACCCATGTGATGCTGGACCCCTCTGTAGCTGATTTTTCCCTTAATTTGCCATTCTCAACTTTCATTCAACACAGTTCGGTTTCTTATCGGTCCCCCCTCCGACTCACCGGCTCTGATGAACCGCTTGGTTTTTCTTGTCTGTGGAGTCAAGGACAGTACCACGGTAGCAAGTGTCTCTCCCAGCCGTGATTCTCAGCGTAGGATGACTTTGTGTACCGTCGACATCTGCTGCAACACACACTGGCTATTGTTCATGGGCTTATGATTCCTTTCACGGAGGCTTCTTGGGTCTGGGTTGAAAAGTGCAAGGTTGCTTCTCTCCTTGTCGCACCCTCTGTTCTTGCTGCTTTTCTCCTCCTCTTGAACTGCTGCCCTGGTATAGCTGTCTTGTTGTGTGGTTTGCCTTGCATGCAGTGTGCTCTGGTCCTCCCCCTTGTATCCCTGTGGGGAAGAAAAGGCTGTCCGGTGTGTGTGGTTCTGGTCAATTGCCTGACTTTGCCAGACTCTTGTGTTGGGACATGTCAGGTAAATAGCTCTAGTGTAAGTCTGTTGTCTTTCATGGTGTAAGAAAGTGTTTGTGTCAGAAAAGCGGGGTAGAGTGTCAGAGTATCCAATGTGGTAGGATGGGGAAAACATGTTAAAAGACGGGGGATACCGTGTATCACCCATTGGTGTTGCACCCCCACTCCCCGAGGACCCCTCATCCAGGAGATCTTCCAGCACTGGTCCACCGCCAGGAACTGAATCCACTAGCAATGGCCGGGTCCTGGCCACCTGGATCACAGTTCCCCGGGGACTAGTAAGTGAAACACCTTCAGGGTTCCCACATACCCTTCCCCTATGCGAGGTGGATATGCCTGTACTTTGTCCAGGTTCCCTGTTTTAAGACCTGGCAGAAAACAGGGACAAGTGACATCCCAAAACGCTTGCATATTCCACTGATGAGTTGTGATTGGTGTAGATAGAGGTGCAGTGGTTTTACTTGTCTCTCTGCAATAACCTATGAATTGGATGAAGAGAGGGTCCCAAATATGCCCCTCCTCACCTCCAGGGTCATGTCAGGACAAAAGAGGCAGAAACGCTCGCCAACATTAATCCTACATTGGACGATTCCCGAATGCACTGATGATTGACAAGTAAATTGAAAGGTATCCTCTCAGCCAGCCATATAGACCGAACGCAATGCAAGTGCTTACGTGTGAAGGAGAAGAACCGATGATTGTGGACAGAAAAACTTATATGGGCTGCCTCAACTAAGCACCAAGAAGCCATGGTGTTGACATAATTAGTGACATCACAACATAGCACTCAAAGTACTGCACTGCATCACACAAACACACACTCGTACACATGAAGAACATAAGTGCACAGATCTATAGCTAGAGGACAGCTAAATACAAATACTGTCAATGCTTTTATTATTTTTGCCATGAGCCAACTACAGCAACGCAGAACTGCAAGGCACAAGAGAACCTGAAGAAGCTTGTAGATGCTTATAGCAATGATCGAGTGGACATGCAGGGGTATATATGGAGCCTGATAGAGCCACGCATAACTAACCTATAGGAAACATAGAATAACATGGATGATGGAGAAGCTGCATTGTAAGGTTTAGGAAAATTACAACAGGCCTCAAGCCACAGAACATGAGAAGAAGAGAAGCTGATTCAGGCTCCACAGGTTGCAAGACATGTGAAGACATGCTCACAGCCAAGGTCGGAGATGCGAGGACACATTCCAATCTCCAGATGACAAGGGGACCAGCTGCATAAAAACGGAATAATCCTCATACATGTGAGCTGAATAGCTCAGATTTGTGGTCTCCAAACGCATGGTACAGCTGAACAAGACAATCGACCATCCGTGGTGGGAAAGCAGAACCAATCCAAGCAAACCAGATAACAACTACAACAAGTGTTGCAAGGTCTGATAGAAAGTGAACACAGAGAGAGCAAGAGAGAGGAGCAGTGGGACAGAAGCATAAGAGAGCTAGGGGAGATATAGAGGAGGAGGGAGGCAGCAGAGCAGGAAAAACACAAGTTGATAGAGAGGAAACAAAGAAAGATGCAGGTGAACAGATTGGCAAAAGAGCGAGTGCATATACAGAGGGGGATAAGCACAAAGAAGGGCAATAAAGACACAATGGACAACGGAATGGGGAGATGACGAAACAGGAGTAGGTGGATGAGCAGGGCCAGATAGTATAACAACAGTAAAGGGCAGAAGTACCATGGAACAGGACAGAACAGGCCTAGGAACATGGGGGGGTGGTAGGTATGACTTGAGGGACATCAACATCACTATGGAAACCAACACAGTCTCAACCACTAGAAGACTTAGCAGCCAATTCATGGAATAATTAGCGCGGCGCAAGTGGGCAAAAACGTGCGAATCGCAGTGGAATAGCGAAAATCGCAGCGCACATCGATTCATGGAAGTCCGTGCGCGAGAAAACCAGCGGATGTGCGATAAAAAAGTGCATGGCGCACGTTGGCGCACAGGCCATCTAGCAGCGTGCGCCAGGTCACAGCGAAAATCGCACAGGCCACAGCGAAAATCGCACATAGCGCGGCGCACGCAACAAAAGTAGGCGGAACACAGGCGTAACACTCGGAATGGGGAACAACTTGCCAAAACGTGGGCGTCACGGGGGAAGTACAGGGCACAAGTGCGCGGAACGCCCACACACTCGCCTACAGCACGTATTCATGGAATAGAATAGGGCAAAAAAGCGCACGCTCAAACCAGCGCACAGGCACAAACACGACCGCCACAAGAAAGCAGGCGGTAGCGTCTCTGCGGCTGTAAGAAATGTGCACCAAAAGGTGCGAATACAAATAGCACCTATATACTGCCATGATGAATGTCCTATACTGTGGCCCTCCAGGACAAATGACGTGCAAAGGGGTACCCACAAACACGGACACCCGCTGACAAAAAATATGTGTGCGTGTATACCGGGGTGCACGGGAAGTCTCACACGCGATTTGGCCGGGTACGTGTATTTCAGGGGTGCGCGGGAAGTTCCACACGCAATTTCAGCAAGGTATGTGTATTTCAGGAGTGCGCGGGAAGTTCCACACGCAATTTCATCAGGGTACGTGTATTGCAGGGGTGCGCGGGAAGTTCCACATGCGATTGGCCCAGTGCGAGCAGGGTACGTGTATTTCAGGGGTGCGCGGGAAGTTCCACACGCGATTTCAGCAAGGTATGTGTATTTCAGGGGTGCGCGGGAAGTTCCACACGCGATTTCATCAGGGTACGTGTATTTCAGGGGTGCGTGGGAAGTTCCACACGCGATTGGCCCAGTGCGAGCAGGGTACGTGTATTTCAGGGGTGCACGGGAAGTTCCACACGCGATTTCAGCAAGGTATGTGTATTTCAGGGGTGCGCGGGAAGTTCCACACGCGATTTCATCAGGGTACGTGTATTTCAGGGGTGCGCGGGAAGTTCCACACGCGATTGGCCCAGTGCGAGCAGGGTACGTGTATTTCAGGGGTGCGCGGGAAGTTCCACACGCGATTTCAGCAAGGTATGTGTATTTCAGGGGTGCGCGGGAAGTTCCACACGCGATTTCATCAGGGTACGTGTATTTCAGGGGTGCGCGGGAAGTTCCACACGCGATTTGCCCAGTGCAAGCAGGGTACGTGTATTTCAGGGGTGCGCGGGAATTTCCACACACGATTTCAGCAAGGTATGTGTATTTCAGGGGTGCGCGGGAAGTTCCACACACGATTTCAGCAGGGTATGTGTATTTCAGGGGTTCTGGGGAGTATCACACGTGAATTGCATGTGTGGGCCCTCCCAGGTGTACGCTCCACAACCTCCACGGACCCTGCAGGCAGCCCACACCACGGGGGACTACCCTGCACCCATGCTCATGTCCCGCAGGCAGCTCATCCACCATGGGCATGCCCCCCAGCCAACCCACATGTCACCTTGCACTACTGATCAACAATGCATGTCTACCACCACACCCACCCCCCTGCCACCATGGGCATCCTCCACCAGGCCCCCACTCATGTCTCCCACCACCCCCACCCCCCTGCCACCATGGGCAGCCTCCACCAGGCCCCCACTCATTTCTCCCACCACCCCCACCCCCCAGCCATCAGGGGCAGCCTCCACCAGGCCCCCACTCATGTCTCCCACCACACCCACCCCCCAGCAGTGCAGGGGCAGCCTCCAGCAGGCCCCCACTCATGTCTCCCACCACCCCCACCCCCCAGCAGGGGCAGCCTCCACCAGGCCCCAAATCATGTCTCCCACCACCCCCACTCCCCTGCCACTATGGCCACCCTCCACCAGGCTCCCACTCATGTCCCCCTGCACCCCCACCCCCCAGCATCCAGGGTCACCCTCCACCAGGCCCCCACTCATGTCTCCCACCACCCCCACCCCCCAGCCACCAGGGGCAGCCTCCACCAGGCCCCCACTCATGTCTCCCACCACCCCCACCCCCAGCAGTGCAGGGGCAGCCTCCACCAGGCCCCCACTCATGTCTACCACCACCCCCACCCCCTGCCACCATGGCCACCCTCGACCAGGCCCCCACTCATGTCCCCCTGCACCCCCACCCCCCAGCATCCAGGGTCACCCTCCACCAGGCCCCCACTCATGTCTCCCACCACCCCCACCCCCCAGCCACCAGGGGCAGCCTCCACCAGGCCCCCACACATGTCTCCCACCACCCCCACCCCCCTGCCACCATGGGCAGCCTCCACCAGGCCCCCACTCATGTCTCCCAACACCCCCACCCCCCAGCCACCAGGGGCAGCCTCCAGCAGGCCCCCACTCATGTCCCCCTGCACCCCCACCCCCCAGCAGTGCAGGGGCAGCCTCCAGCAGGCCCCCACTCATGTCTCCCACCACCCCCACCCCCCAGCAGTGCAGGGGCAGCCTCCACCAGGCCCCAACTCATGTCTCCCACGACCCCCACCCCCCTGCCACCATGGGCAGCCCCCACCAGGCCCCCACTCATGTCTCACACCACCCCCACCCCCCTGCCACCATGGGCAGCCCCCACCAGGCCCCCATCCATCTCCCACCACCCCCACCCCCCTGCCACCATGGGCAGCCCCCACCAGTCCCCCACTCATGTCTCCCACCACCCCCACCCCCCAGCAGTGCTGGGGCAGCCTCCACCAGGCCCCCACTCATGTCTCCCACCCCCCCACCCCCCAGCAGTGCAGGGGCAGCCTCCACCAGGCCCCAACTCATGTCTACCACCACCCCCACCCCCCTGCCACCATGGGCAGCCCCCACCAGACCCCCACTCATGTCTACCACCACCCCCACCCCCCTGCCACCATGGGCAGCCCCCACCAGGCCTCCACCCATGTCTCCCACCCCCCCACCCCCCAGCAGTGCAGGGGCAGCCTCCACCAGGCCCCCACTCATGTCTCCCACCACCCCCACCCCCCAGCCACCAGGGGCAGCCCCCACCAGGCCCCCACCCATGTCTCCCACCACCCCCACCCCCCAGCAGTGCAGGGGCAGCCTCCACCAGGCCCCCACTCATGTCTCCCACCACCCCCACCCCCCAGCAGTGCAGGGGCAGAGTCCACCAGGCCCCCACTCATGTCTACCACCACCCCCACCCCCCTGCCACCATGGCCACCCTCCACCAGGCCCCCACTCATGTCCCCCTGCACCCCCACCCCCCAGCATCCAGGGTCACCCTCCACCAGGCCCCCTCTCATGTCTCCCACCACCCCCACCCCCCAGCCACCAGGGGCAGCCTCCACCAGGCCCTCACTCATGTCTCCCACCACCCCCACCCCCCAGCAGTGCAGGGGCAGCCTCCACCAGGCCCCCACTCATGTCTCCCACCACCCCCACCCCCCTGCCACCATGGGCAGCCCCCACCAGGCCCCCACTCATGTCCCCCTGCACCCCCACCCCCCAGCATCCAGGGGCAGCCTCCACCAGGCCCCCACTCATGTCTCCCACCACCCCCACCCCTTTGCCACCATGGGCAGCCCCCACCAGGCCCCCACCCATGTCTCCCACCATCCCCACCCCCCAGCAGTGCAGGGGCAGCCTCCACCAGGCCCCAACTCATGTCTCCCACCACCCCCACCCCCCTGCCACCATGGGCAGCCTCCACCAGGCCCCCACTCATGTCTCCCACCACCCCCACCCCCCAGCCACCAGGGGCAGCCTCCAGCAGGCCCCCACTCATGTCCCCCTGCACCCCCACCCCCCAGCAGTGCAGGGGCAGCCTCCAGCAGGCCCCCACTCATGTCTCCCACCACCCCCACCCCCCAGCAGTGCAGGGGCAGCCTCCACCAGGCCCCAACTCATGTCTCCCACCACCCCCACCCCCCTGCCACCATGGCCACCCTCCAACAGGCCCCCACTCATGTCCCCCTGCACCCCCACCCCCCAGCATCCAGGGTCACCCTCCACCAGGCCCCCACTCATGTCTCCCACCACCCCCACCCCCCAGACACCAGGGGCAGCCTCCACCAGGCCCCCACTCATGTCTCCCACCACCCCCACCCCCCAGCAGTGCAGGGGCAGCCTCCACCAGGCCCCCACTCATGTCTCCCACCACCCCCACCCCCTGCCACCATCGGCAGCCCCCACCAGGCCCCCACTCATGTCCCCCTGCACCCCCACCCCCCAGCATCCAGGGGCAGCCTCCACCAGGCCCCCACTCATGTCTCCCACCACCCCCACCCCCCTGCCACCATGGGCAGCCCCCACCAGGCCCCCACCCATGTCTCCCACCACCCCCACCCCCCAGCAGTGCAGGGGCAGCCTCCACCAGGCCCCAACTCATGTCTCCCACCACCCCCACCCCCCTGCCACCATGGGCAGCCTCCACCAGGCCCCCACTCATGTCTCCCACCACCCCCACCCCCCAGCCACCAGGGGCAGCCTCCAGAAGGCCCCCACTCATGTCCCCCTGCACCCCCACCCCCCAGAAGTGCAGGGGCAGCCTCCAGCAGGCCCCCACTCATGTCTCCCACCACCCCCACCCCCCAGCAGTGCAGGGGCAGCCTCCAGCAGGCACCAACTCATGTCTCCACCACCCCCACCCCCCTGCCACCATGGCCACCATCCACCAGGCCCCCACTCATGTCCCCCTGCACACCCACCCCCCAGCATCCAGGGTCACCCTCCACCAGGCCCCCACTCATGTCTCCCAACACCCCCACCCCCCTGCCACCATGGGCAGCCCCCACAAGGCCCCCACTCATGTCCCCCTGCACCCCCACCCCAAGCCACCAGGAGCAGCCTCCACCAGGCCCCCACTCATGTCTCCCACCACCCCCACCCCCCAGCCACCAGGGGCAGCCTCCAGAAGGCCCCCACTCATGTCCCCCTGCACCCCCACCCCCCAGCAGTGCAGGGGCAGCCTCCAGCAGGCCCCCACTCATGTCTCCCACCACCCCCACCCCCCAGCCACCAGGGGCAGCCTCCACCAGGCCCCCACTCATGTCTCCCACCCCCCCACCCCCCAGCAGTGCAGGGGCAGCCTCCACCAGGCCCCAACTCATGTCTCCCACCACCCCCACCCCCCTGCCACCATGGCCACCCTCCACCAGGCCCCCACTCATGTCCCCCTGCACCCCCACCCCCCAGGGGCAGCCTCCAGCAGGCCCCCACTCATGTCTCCCTGCACCCCCACCCCCCAGCAGTGCAGGGGCAGCCTCCAGCAGGACCCTACTCATGTGCCCCTGCACCCCCACCCCCCAGCAGTGCAGGGGCAGCCTCCAGCAGGCCCCCACTCATGTCTCCCACCACCCCCACCACCCAGCAGTGCAGGGGCAGCCTCCACCAGGCTCCAACTCATGTCTCCCACCACCCCCACCCCCCTGCCACCATGGCCACCCTCCACCAGGCCCCCACTCATGTCCCCCTGCACCCCCACCCCCCAGCATCCAGGGTCATCCTCCACCAGGCCCCCACTCATGTCTCCCACCATCCCCACCCCCCAGCCACCAGGGGCAGCCTCCACCAGGCCCCCACTCATGTCTCCCACCACCCCCACCCCGCAGCAGTGCAGGGGCAGCCTCCACCAGGCCCCCACTCATGTCTACCACCACCCCCACCCCCCTGCCACCAGGGACAGCCTCCAGCAGGCCCCCACTCATGTCCCCCTGCACCCCCACCCCCCAGCAGTGCAGGGGCAGCCTCCAGCAGGCCCCCACTCATGTCTCCCACCACCCCCACCCCCCAGCCACCAGGGGCAGCCTCCAGCAGGCCTCCACTCATGTCTCCCACCACCCCCACCCCCCTGCCACCATGGGCAGCCCCCACCAGGCCCCCACTCATGTCCCCCTGCACCCCCACCCCCCAGCCACCAGGGGCAGCCTCCAGCAGGCCCCCACTCATGTCCCCCTGCACCCCCACCCCCCAGCAGTGCAGGGGCAGCCTCCAGCAGGCCCCCACTCATGTCTCCCACCACCCCCACCCCCAGCCACCAGGGGCAGCCCCCAACAGGCCCCCACCCATGTCTCCCACCCCCCCCACCCCCCAGCAGTGCAGGGGCAGCCTCCACCAGGCCCCCACTCATGTCTACCACCACCCCACCCCCCTGCCACCATAGCCACCCTCCACCAGGCCCCCACTCATGTCCCCCTGCACCCCCACCCCCCAGCATCCAGGGTCACCCTCCACCAGGCCCCCACTCATGTCTCCCACCACCCCCACCCCCCAGCCACCAGGGGCAGCCTCCACCAGGCCCCCACTCATGTCTCCCACCACCCCCACCCCCCAGCAGTGCAGGGGCAGCCTCCACCAGGCCCCCACCCATGTCTGCCACCACCCCCACCCCCCTGCCACCATGGGCAGCCTCCACCAGGCCCCCACTCATGTCTCCTACCACCCCCACCCCCCAGCCACCAGGGGCAGCCTCCAGCAGGCCCCCACTCATGTCCGCCTGCACCCCCACCCCCCAGCAGTGCAGGGGCAGCCTCCAGCAGACCCCCACTCATGTCTCCCACCACTCCCACCCCCCAGCCACCAGGGGCAGCCCCCAACAGGCCCCCACCCATGTCTCCCACCACCCCCACCCCCCAGCAGTGCAGGGGCAGCCTCCACCAGGCCCCGACACATGTCTCCCACCTCCCCCACCCCCCAGCAGTGCAGGGGCAGCCTCCACCAGGCCCCCACACATGTCTACCACCACCCCCACCCCCCTGCCACCATAGCCACCCTCCACCAGGCCCCCACTCATGTCCCCCTGCACCCCCACCCCCCAGCATCCAGGGTCACCCTCCACCAGGCCCCCAATCATGTCTCCCACCACCCCCACCCCCCAGCCACCAGGGGCAGCCTCCACCAGGCCCCCACTCATGTCTCCCACCACCCCCACCCCCCAGCAGTGCAGGGGCAGCCTCCACCAGGCCCCCACTCATGTCTCCCACCACCCCCACCCCCCTGCCACCATGGGCAGCCTCCACCAGGCCCCCACTCATGTCTCCCACCACCCCCACCCCCCAGCCACCAGGGGCAGCCTCCAGCAGGCCCCCACACATGTCCCCCTGCTTCCCCACCCCCCAGCAGTGCAGGGGCAGCCTCCAGCAGGCCCCCACTCATGTCTCCCACCACCCCCCACCCCCCAGCAACCAGGGGCAGCCTCCAGCAGGCCCCCACTCATGTCTCCCACCACCCCCACCCCCCAGCCACCAGGGGCAGCCTCCAGCAGGCCCCCACTCATGTCCCCCTGCACCCCCACCCCCCAGCAGTGCAGGGGCAGCCTCCAGCAGGCCCCCACTCATGTCTCCCACCACCCCCACCCCCCAGCAACCAGGGGCAGCCTCCAGCAGGCCCCCACTCATGTCTCCCACAACTCCCACCCCCCTGCCACCATGGGCAGCCCCCACCAGGCCCCCACTCATGTCCCCCTGCACCTCCACCCCCCAGCCACCAGGGGCAGCCTCCAGCAGGCCCCCACTCATGTCCCCCTGCACCCCCACACCCCAGCAGTGCAGGGGCAGCCGCCAGCAGGCCCCCACTCATGTCTCCCACCACCCCCACCCCCCAGCCACCAGGGGCAGCCTCCACCAGGCCCCCACTCATGTCTCCCACCACCCCCACCCCCCAGCAGTGCAGGGGCAGCCTCCACCAGGCCCCAACTCATGTCTCCCACCACCCCCACCCCCCAGCCACCGGGGGCAGCCCCCACCAGGTCCTCACAATCCCCAATCATGTGCGTAATGGTCAGTCTCCACAGCCAAAAAGCCCTACCAAGTAACCCATTCACCCACATGGAAATGGAAATCACATGTTACACCCCCAATGTTCATGAAGCTAATGAACCCATGTCCGTCACACACAATGGTTGCAATTGAATGGGAAAACACACAACATGACATGCATGAAACCAATGAGATGATACCACACAGTGAAGTATGGAAACAAAATTGTATTGAAAAAAATAAAGAATGCTAAAGAAAGAAAACAAACTACAATGTGAATGAGAAAAAAAAAGCTGCATGTCCGTATAAAAACACAAAACTGGAAATCCGAATCCAAAAAAATGTTGTCCAAAGTCAAATGTAAAAAAATCTCCATGCAATAAAGAACTATGTACAAAACTACCAAGGGTCCATGAGCCCAACTGAACAAAGGAAACCTACTAAAAAACCTACCTAAAAATCAACTATATACAAAAAGTGGAGCAGTGTCCGTCGACTCCTAATCATGATAAGAAAGAAAGGAAACCTATAACTAAAGAACTATATACAAAGGTGGCGGGCAAGTCCAGCGGCTCACTCCGTGGTGTCCCGGGCCAGGGCATCATCGAACTCCTGTTCGATGTCCCAGAGGCGGTCCAGTTCCATGGCCCCGAGGGTCCGCAGGGACGACGCCGTGTCCTCCTCCAACCCCCTGCGGATTGCCTCGAGGCACTCGGCCCGCCTCAGGGCCCTCCGCATGGAGTTCTCTGCCCTGACCATTGTGAGCCGCGCCTCTTCCGCCCGCCGCCGCTCCGCACCTATGGCGTGGCCCAACCGCTGCCACACGGAAGACACTCTCTGTCCTGGGTCCCACTGCCCTCCGGCCGATGCCTGCCCCTCCGATGTCGGAAGCCCCGAGCCTTCATGTCTCCCACCATGTTGCTGCTGCTGCTGCTCTGCCTCTGCCCGTGCACTGCCTCCTGCTGCCTGCACATCCTCCGCCGGCTGGGGTGCAGTTGTTGATGTGGCCACCCATGCTGGACCTCCGATTCCCGACTGTGGCAGGGATGCCTCCTCCACCAGCCTGGCCGCACCGTCAGAGGCAGCTCCACAGGGCACCCAGGTGACTGATTGGTGGGAAGATGGCACAGAGGACGACTGACGCATAGGGGGTCCAGTTGAGGAGGGGGTCGGAGCAAGCCCCATCAGACGGAGGAATCCGGCCTGGGTGACCTGTCCCAGCAGGCTTACGTGGTCAACGAGCCATTCGAGATGACGTGCAGTCTCTCCATGAAAAGACTGCAGGTCACCTCGCATGGCCCGTTGACGCAACGCCACACCAGCCAGGACAGGCTCAACCCGGACCTGGATGGCCACGTCCGCAGGCAGAGGAAGGCCAGTTGACGTCAGCTCATCCCCTGCCTGAAAACGGGTCTGGACGTAGGCATCCCTGCTGGTGCAAGATGATGCAGGGACAGGATCGGGGACAGGATTGCACACAGGCACCTCCGCGGCCGCCTGTGCTGCCTCCTGTCCCTGGTCCTGGACTGCACCACTAGCACCAGTGGGATCCCCACCTCCAGACCCCGTCTCTGGTGCTTGCACGGACCCCTCCTCCACCAAACCCCCCACCAACCTGGATGACTCCGTGCCATCTTCCCCTGTTGGGCCCTGTGGGGTCCCAGCTGCCCCTTCTGCTGCCGAGGAGTCCAACTGCAACCTCCGCCTCTTGGACCTCCTCCCGGCAGCTGCGGCCTGGGACGCGGCACCGGACTCCTCACTCCCCGACGAGATGACAACACGGGAGGGGAGCCGGGCCTTGCGTCTCCGGCTGGCGGTCGGATCCCCGCCGCTGTGCTCCACAGCACCTTCTCCGCCCTCTTCATCAGTTGACGCTGCAGACAGGGAGAAACAAAACACAGGCATCAGGGCACTGTACAATGGACACATACACGCATGACAGTTGCACATGAGTGGCATTGGCAAACCTCAGACATGTCATCACAATCCCCAACATACATGTCATTGCAACTCGCACACATGAGCCATACCACAGCCATATCGCAACTGCCACCACCATCCCTACACATACAACAGCATCATCAGCCAAAGGGGAGCCAGACATCACATGCAACACAGGAAGTGCACCACACATGTACACACACCACCACACTTGCATGCATGTCTACACCTCTGCCAAGTGTCGCACTGTTCAGACGTGCATCCATGTCACATCTGCCAATCAGGCTTCCACATACCGCTGTCACATGCATCCATGTTGCATCACTGTTGCACCCTTGACAAATACACACACATGCACATGTACACAGTGCTCATACATGCATCCAAAAACAACATACATGCATGACATCACGGACATGTCTACTTACATACACATTCATCCAAACATGTGTGCACGCACAACTGCATTTGCCATGCAAGCCCACACACACAAGCACCATCCATGTCTCACACATTACAGCCCTCGCATGTGTCAGCCCCACGGCCCTGTACACCCCCACCCATACTCGAATCCATACAAACAGATGTGCAACCGGCACAATACCGAATAATCACCACACGCACTGCTCACAATCAGGATGCATGTACACTCACCGCTCGACTCCAGACGGGTCTGCTTCTCTAGGACCTGGACGTGGAGCACTGGGAATATGCGTTCCAGGACCCCCATCTGTTCTTCCGACAAGTGGCCCCGGCGCCCCTTGGCATCCGCTGCCTTCAAGAGGCGCCGGGCCTTGTTCAGGGTCCTGGACCTGAAGTCCTCCCAGCGCTTCCTGACATGTTGTAAGTCCCGGACTGCCACCCCCTCCGCGCTGATGGCAGTCACGATGTCAGTCCAGATCCGAGTCGGTCCTTCCTTGTCGGCGCGGGAACTTCCGAAGAGGGCATCATATTGCCCCAGGACTTGCTCTACCAGGACACCAACTTCGGTGGCACTGAAGCTGGTGCCCCTCTGCCTCTCTGGCCGGGGGTTGTCAGTGGTCACAGATGGTGTTTGCCCCGACATGACAACCCCAGAGGCAGGAGTGGGTGGGCAACTGGGTCCTGGGGCTGGGCTGTGGAGCGATGGAATTCCAGTTGGGAGTCTTCGGTTCCAGCAGGGGTGGTCACAGCAACAGCACCCCTGGCTGATGTGCAGGCAGCAAATGGCAGTGCACGTGGGCAGCAGGCAGTCAGGCAGCAGCAGATGGCAGGTGGGAGCGTGCTCGGGGCTCTGGGGGGCAGTAGTTCAGCCTTCTGGGCAGGAGCGTGGTCTTCCGTGTGCTTACGCGTGGCCAGCTTGGTACGGAGTGATTTGGCACGTGAAAATCCTGCACGTCAGCGTGAAAACCGAGGAAAGGCCCTTAGCGCGTAAGCGCGTCAGCACGCATACGCGAATCTATTGGACCAAAGGCCCTCAGCGCGTAAGCGCGTCTGTGACGTGACCCGCACGGGTGTTTCCCACACAGCACGTGATGACAGAGCACACGTGGAAAGACTGCACGTCAGAGTGTCATCGCGTGTAATTGGACAGCACGTCAGAGTCTCATCTCGTGTAATTGGACAGCACGGCAGAGTCTCATCACGTGTAATTGGACAGCACGTCAGGGTGTCATCGCGTGTAATTGGCCAAAAGTGCGCGTACACGCGATTGGCCTATGTACGTGTATATCAGGTGTGCGCGGACACTTACACACACAAGTACGTCAGCGCACCTGTATCCAGGTGTGCGCGGGAATTTCCACATGCTATTGGACTGGGTACTGGATTTCAGGGGTGCGCGGGTCACACGCTCGCCTACAACACGCGCAACGCATTAATTTGCCGGCTAACAAAATAACAAGCTCAGACCCAGGATGAACATACCGTTCCTAGCAGCAGTGGGCGTGGCCTACCAAAGGAGGAGGAGGAGGATAGTCAGGGCCAGAATATTCACACCCAGAACCAGCCTTTTCGGTATGCCTGATGACCAGGTGCATGGGAGGTACAGGTTTCCACCACACATCATACTGGACCTGGTGAGTGAGTGGGAGGATGACCTCACATCACCCACCCTGTGCTCCCAAGCACTCAGCCCCCTGGTGAAGGTCCTCAATGTACTGCACTTCTTAGCCACCGGATCATTTCAGCGGACAAGTGCCATTGTGGGTGGTGTATCACAGGCCACCCAGTCACGTTGCCTACACCAGGTCTTGAACATCATCACTGCACGCCCATCAGTCCGCAGGCACATATACCTGCCCAGAACCCCTGCAGAAAGGCATGCTGCCGCCCTGGATTTTTACGCTGTGGCACGATTCCCCAAAGTGCTGGGTGCCATCGACTGCACCCATGTGGCTCTACGTCCCCCCAGGGCATCTGAGCACATCTATAGGAACCGCAAGCACTGGCATTCCATCAACGTGCAGGTAGTATGTAATGCCAAGGGAATCATCACCTCAGTATATGCCAACTATCCCGGGTCAACCCACGACAGCTTCATTTACCGAATGTCCACCCTAAGCCGGGACCTAGAAGCTGGGCGGCATGGCGATACATGGCTGCTTGGTGAGTATGAATGACATTGCACATGCATGCATGTCAGATACTGAGCAAGGTCACAACCCCACCAATGATACCAATCACCACCTCCACAGGGGACAGTGCCTACCCTCTCAGCCCCCACATGATGACGCCAATTCGGAACTCCACCACGCCACCCCAGGTAAGATATAACGCAGCCCACATTACAACCCGGGGCACAGTGGAGCGCACATTCGGAGTGCTGAAGTCACGCTTTCGCTCCCTTGACCGTTCTGGCGGGCAGCTGTTGTACGCTCCCCCAGTAGTGTGCAGGATCATAGTGGCAGCATGTATTTGTATTTGTATTTTATTTATAACGCGCAAACCAACAGGCCCGGAGGCATCAGGGCGCAATTTGTACAAGGTTACAGATATGCAGGTATAACAGAGAATCATTAAACATTTACACATGGGATCAGATATGCAGGTATAACAAAGAAACATTATATACATTTACAAGAGGATCTTATATACATATGTACAGTAGTTTCAGTGCCGATAGGTGATAGTAGCGGTCGGCAAGTCAGGGTAGGTCAGGAAGAAGCGCAAAGCCGGCCTTAAAGCTGGTTGAAAAGCCAAGATCTAGTATTGGCTTTGAAGGTATTGAAAGAGTCTTCCGCTCTAATTGTAACAGGGAGGGAGTTCCATAACTTGGAAGCTAAGACGGGGAAACTTGAGCCCCCTGCTTTTTGCAATTTAAATCTGGGGATCGCTAGACAGTGGGATTGGGCTGTTCTTAGAGGTCGAGAGGTAGAATGGCGCGACAGGTAAATCGGGGCTTTGTTGGCTAGGCATTTGTGCGTAAGGGCGAGTGTTTTGAGTGAAATTCTCTGTTTGACAGGTAGCCAATTTAACTTACTTCTGGTTTCTGTGATGTGGTGGTGTCGGGGAATGTTTAAAGCGGCACGAAAGGCGTTGTTTTGTGTCGTTTGAAGTCTGTCCTGGTTCTCTTGTGTCCTGCACAACGTTGCAACACGCCGGGGCCTGGCCGTGGACATGGTGGTGCCCCCCCATCCCCAACCACATGCACAGCCGCTGCGCATGGGAGGGGAAAGGGCACGGGGGGAGGCAGCCCGTACACAGCTAGTGGCTAATTACTTCACATAGAAATCACACCCCTGTGGAGTGCACACTGCCCTGGCAAATTCCATCTGACAATCAATGATGACTCAACCTGACACTGATCCTGAATGTCTGGAGAAAGAACCGTGAAAACCATATCAGCCTGAGATTGTTCACCTGGAAGTGTCACAATGTGTGCATCCCTACCCACACAGACACCACCAATGCAGTTTTGTGAAGTTACACATTCAAGCAGCTAAAATGAATACCCACTTGCAAAATGCAACAAGAGGACAGTGCCATGTCAGCCAACCCAACCCCAGCACCGCCACACGACACACCGTGCCATGTCATGCTATTTGCAGGTAAACAAAGTAATCCCCACAACATGACACTAGTGTCACAACGTACAGTGTCCCTATTAGAAACTTGCAACACCTGAAATGCTCACAGTAATGCCGGACCAACAACACACTTGAGCACGTACTACCATTAACATGACATCACTAATGTTAAATATTAGTAGTCTCACCACCTGGAAATGCCTGCACTCCCACCACTACCAACTGTGCAGTGTTGGCGCCATGTAGAGTTGTAGGTGCACTGCTGCCAACATGGACCACATCTCCAGACTAGAGGTCCTTGTGTAGACATGAGGAAGGGACCTGCAAATTGGGAGGTAGACACAGAAGATGAGTTACACATCAATGCAACATGCAGTGTACAACACAACAGCAATATGCACTAGGAATGTATACACAGTATTGACTACAGACTGCCCACACAGCTCATGGGAGTCCAACGTCACTGTGTAATGCACTGTCACTTGGGCACACCCTTTGCAAGCCCATGGAAACGGGAAGCAGGAGGGGTGTGTGTGACTCAAACCCAAGCATCTGAACCAAATACATTACAAGCCTGCATGTGCCCAGCAACAATGCAGCGTATGCCCACAGGAACCACGGAAGCCAACAAATCGTCCCAAAAAAATTGGGAATAAAATAAATAAAAATAAAAATAAAAATAAAAATAAAGAAAAATCAAAAATGGCCATTGAAGGGCCCGGGGGGGTTGGGGAGGCCACCCAGGAGGTCCGAGGACAGGATGCACACCAGAACCCACCTGCGTGGATCCTGGGAAAAAAAAACACCTCCATGGGCTCATGGCCCACACGGCTACCCTATTGTGGGAGTATCACTGCTGTCGCTATTATCACCCTGTGCAGCTGCATCCGGAGGTGGTTGCACTATGGGAGGCAGCCCACGCAAGGCCCTAGTCTGCTCCTCCATGGCTGCAAGCATGCGGGTGTGGTAGGTCTGGTTCTGGAGGATGAGTGTGCGGAGGTCCCCATGCAACAACTCACGGGATGCCCGGACCTCCGCCCTCGTTGATTGCATCTCAGCTGAGAACGTACGGGTGAGACGCTCCAGCTGCTGTTCTGTCCTTTGGTGTGTTGAAGCCTCAAGCTCAACAAGAGTCGTCCTGAGGTGAAGGAGCTCCTGCCTCAGGGCTTCCCTGTGGCCCTGGGACTCAATGGAGATGGCCTCCTGCAGAGTCGCCAGTGCCGCCCGCCTGTCCCTGTTGGACCCCAACATGTCCTCCCTGTGTGACTGGCAGATGGAGTCGGTTGCCTGCTCTAGTCGCTCCATCAGCCTTTCAGGGGGGACAATGGAAGTGGCCACCCTATCCATGGCCTGATCCATCATCTCGGATGATGCTGCCTGTTTGGTTGCCATACCGTAAATGGATTGCTCCCATGCGGTATTGCAAATGCAGTTGTGCGTGCACACATGTTTGGATGAATGTGTATGTAAGTAGACATGTCCGTGATGTCAGGCATGTATGTTGTTTTCGGCTGCATGTATGAGCACTGTGTACATGTGCATGTGTGTGTATTTGACAAGGGTGCAACAGTGATGCAACATGGATGCATGTGACAGCGGTATGTGGAAGCCTGATTGGCAGATGTGACATGGATGCCCGTCTGAACAGTGCGACACTTGGCAGAGGTGTAGACATGCATGCAAGTGTGGTGGTGTGTGTACATGTGTGGTGCACTTCCTGTGTTGCATGTGATGTCTGGCTCCCCTTTGGCTGATGATGCTGTTGTATGTGTAGGGATGGTGGTGGCAGTTGCGATATGGCTGTGGTATGGCTCATGTGTGCGAGTTGCAATGACATGTGTGTTGGGGATTGTGATGACATGTCTGAGGTTTGCCAATGCCACTCATGTGCAACTGTCATGCGTGTATGTGTCCATTGTACAGTGCCCTGATGCCTGTGTTTTGTTTCTCCCTGTCTGCAGCGTCAACTGATGAAGAGGGCGGAGAAGGTGCTGTGGAGCACAGCGGCCGGGATCCGACCGCCAGCCGGAGACGCAAGGCCCGGCTCCCCTCCCGTGTTGTCATCTCGTCGGGGAGTGAGGAGTCCGGTGCCGCGTCCCAGGCCGCAGCTGCCGGGAGGAGGTCCAAGAGGCGGAGGTTGCAGTTGGACTCCTCGGCAGCAGAAGGGGCAGCTGGGACCCCACAGGGCCCAACAGGGGAAGATGGCACGGAGTCATCCAGGTTGGTGGAGGGTTTGGTGGAGGAGGGGTCCGTGCAAGCACCAGAGACGGGGTCTGGAGCCTGTCCTGGCTGGTGTGGTGTTGCGTCAACGGGCCATGCGAGGTGACCTGCAGTCTTTTCATGGAGAGACTGCACGTCATCTCGAATGGCTCGTTGACCACGTCAGCCTGCTGGGACAGGTCACCCAGGCCGGATTCCGCTGTCTGATGGGGCTTGCTTCGACCCCCTCCTCAACTGGACCCCCTACGCGCCAGTCGTCCTCTGTGCCATCTTCCCACCCATCAGTCACCTGGGTGCCCTGTGGAGCTGCCTCTGACGGTGAGGCCAGGCTGGTGGAGGAGGCATCCCTGCCACAGTCGGGAGTCAGAGGTCCAGCAGGGGTGGCCACATCAACAACTGCACCCCAGCCGGCGGAGGATGTGCAGGCAGCAGGAGGCACTGCACAGGCAGAGGCAGAGCAGCAGCAGCAGCAACATGGTGGGAGACATGAAGGCTCAGGGCTTTCGACATCGGAGGGGCAGGCATCGGCCGGAGGGCAGGGGGACCCAGGACAGAGAGTGTCTTCTGTGTGGCAGCGGTTGGGCCACGCCATATGTGCGGAGCGGCGGCGGGCGGAAGAGGCGCGGCTCACAATGGTCAGGGCGGAGAACTCCATGCGGAGGGCCCTGAGGCGGGCCGAGTGCCTCGAGGCATTCCGCAGGGGGTTGGAGGAGGACACAGCGTCGTCCCTGCGGACCCTCGGGGAAATGGAACTGGACCGCCTCCGGGACATCGAACAGGAGTTAGATGATGCCCTGGCCCGGGACACCACGGAGTGAGCCGCTGGACTTGCCCGCCGCCTTTGTATATAGTTCTTTAGTTTTAGGTTTCCTTTCTTTCTTATTATGATTTGGAGTCGACGGACACTGCTCCACTTTTTATATATAGTTGATTTTTAGGTAGGTTTTTTAGTAGGTTTCCTTTGTTCAGTTGGGCTCATGGACCCTTGGTAGTTTTGTACATAGTTCTTTATTGCATGGAGATTTTTTTACATTTGACTTTGGACAAAATTTTTTTGGATTCGGATTTCCAGTTTTGTGTTTTTATACGGACATGCAGCTTTTTTTTTTCTCATTCACATTGTAGTTTGTTTTCTTTCTTTAGCATTCTTTATTTTTTTCAATACAATTTTGCTTCCATACTTCACTGTGTGGTATCATCTCATTGGTTTCATGCATGTCATGTTGTGTGTTTTCCCATTCAATTGCAACCATTGTGTGTGACGGACATGGGTTCATTAGCTTCATGAACATTGGGGGTGTAACATGTGATTTCCATTTCCATGTGGGTGAATGGGTTACTTGGTAGGGCTTTTTGGCTGTGGAGGCTGACCATTACGCACATGATTGGGGATTGTGAGGACCTGGTGGGGGCTGCCCATGGTGGCTGGGGGGTGGGGGTGGTGGGAGACATGAGTGGGGGCCTGGTGGAGGCTGCCCCTGCACTGCTGGGGGGTGGGGGTGGTGGGAGACATGAGTGGGGGCCTGGTGGAGGCTGCCCATGCACTGCTGGGGGGTGGGGGTGGTGGGAGACATGAGTGGGGGCCTGGTGGAGGCTTCCCCTGCACTGCTGGGGGGTGGGGGTGGTGGGAGACATGGGTGGGGGCCTGGTGGAGGCTGCCCCTGGTGGCTGGGGGGTGGGGGTGGTGGGAGACATGAGTGGGGGCCTGGTGGAGGCTGCCCCTGCACTGCTGGGGGGTGGGGGAGGTGGGAGACATGGGTGGGGGACTGGTGGAGGCTTCCCCTGGTGGCTGGGGGGTGGGGGTGGTGGGAGACATGAGTGGGTGCCTGGTGGAGGGTGACCCTGGATGCTGGGGGGTGGGGGTGCAGGGGGACATGAGTGGGGGCCTGGTGGAGGGTGGCCATGGTGGCAGGGGGGTGGGGGTGGTGGGAGACATGAGTGGGGGCCTGGTGGAGGGTGACCCTGGATGCTGGGGGGTGGGGGTGGTGGGAGACATGAGTGGGTGCCTGGTGCAGGCTGCCCCTGCACTGCTGGGGGGTGGGGGTGGTGGGAGACATGAGTGGGGGCCTGGTGGAGGCTGCCCCTGCACTGCTGGGGGGTGGGGGTGGTGGGAGACATGAGTGGGGGCCTGGTGGAGGCTGCCCCTGCACTGCTGGGGGGTGGGGGTGGTGGGAGACATGGGTGGGGGCCTGGTGGGGGCTGCCCATGGTGGCAGGGGGGTCGGGGTGGTGGGAGACATGAGTTGGGGCCTGGTGGAGGCTGCCCCTGTACTGCTGGGGGGTGGGGGTGGTGGGAGACATGAGTGGGGGCCTGGTGGAGGCTGCCCCTGGTGTCTGGGGGGTGGGGGTGGTGGGAGACATGACTGGGGGCCTGGTGGGGGCTGCCCATGGTGGCAGGGGGGTGGGGGTGGTGGGAGACATGAGTGGGGGCCTGGTGGAGGCTGCCCCTGCACTGGCTGGGGGTGGGGGTGGTGGGAGACATGGGTGGGGGCCTGGTGGGGGCTGCCCATGGTGGCAGGGGGGTGGGGGTGGTGGGAGACATGAGTTGGGGCCTGGTGGAGGCTGCCCCTGCACTGCTGGGAGGTGGGGGTGGTGGGAGACATGAGTGGGGGCCTGGTGGGGGCTGCCCCTGGTGGCTGGGGGGTGGGGGTGGTGGGAGACATGAGTGGGGGCCTGGTGGGGGCTGCCCATGGTGGCAGGGGGGTGGGGGTGGTGGGAGACATGAGTGGGGGCCTGGTGGAGGCTGCCCCTGCACTGCTGGGGGGTGGGGGTGGTGGGAGACATGAGTGGGGGCCTGGTGGAGGCTGCCCCTGCACTGCTGGGGGGTGGGGGTGGTGGGAGACATGGGTGGGGGCCTGGTGGGGGCTGCCCATGCTGGCAGGGGGGTGGGGGTGGTGGGAGACATGAGTTGGGGCCTGGTGGAGGCTGCCCCTGCACTGCTGGGAGGTGGGGGTGGTGGGAGACATGAGTGGGGGCCTGGTGGAGGCTGCCCCTGGTGGCTGGGGGGTGGGGGTGGTGGGAGACATGTGTGGGGGCCTGGTGGGGGCTGCCCATGGTGGCAGGGGGGTGGGGGTGGTGGGAGACATGAGTGGGGGCCTGGTGGAGGTTGCCCCTGCACTGCTGGGGGGTGGGGGTGGTGGGAGACATGAGTGGGGGCCTGGTGGAGGCTGCCCCTGCACTGCTGGGGGGTGGGGGTGGTGGGAGACATGGGTGGGGCCTGGTGGGGGCTGCCCCTGGTGGCTGGGGGGTGGGGGTGGTGGGAGACATGAGTGGGGGCCTGGTGGAGGCTGGCCCTGCACTGCTGGGGGGTGGGGGTGGTGGGAGACATGAGTGGGTGCCTGGTGGAGGGTGACCCTGGATGCTGGGGGGTGGGTGTGCAGGGAGACATGAGTGGGGGCCTGGTGGAGGCTGCCCCTGCACTGCTGGGGGGTGGGGGTGGTGGGAGACATGGGTGGGGTCCTGGTGGGGGCTGCCCCTGGTAGCTGGTGGGTGGGGGTGGTGGGAGACATGAGTGGGGGCCTGGTGGAGGCTGCCCCTGCACTGCTGGGGGGTGGGGGTGGTGGGAGACAGGAGTGGGTGCCTGGTGGAGGGTGACCCTGGATGCTGGGGGGTGGGGGTTCAGGGAGACATGAGTGGGGGCCTGGTGGAGGGTGACCCTGGATGCTGGGGGGTAGGGGTGGTGGGAGACATGAGTGGGGGCCTGGTGGAGGCTTCCCCTGCACTGCTGGGGGGTGGGGGTGGTGTGATACATGAGTGGGGGCCTGGTGGAGGCTGCCCCTGCACTGCTGGGGGGTGGGGGTGGTGGGAGACATGAGTGGGGGCCTGGTGGAGGCTGCCCCTGCACTGCTGGGGGGTGGGGGTGGTGGGAGACATGAGTGGGGGCCTGGTGGAGGCTGCCCCTGCACTGCTGGGGGGTGGGGGTGCAGGGGGACATGAGTGGGGGCCTGGTGGAGGGTGGCCATGGTGGCAGGGGGGTGGGGGTGGTGGGAGACATGAGTGGGTGCCTGGTGGAGGCTGCCCCTGCACTGCTGGGGGGTGGGGGTGGTGGGAGACATGGGTGGGGGCCTGGTGGAGGCTGCCCCTGGTGGCTGGGGGTTGGGGGTGGTGGGAGACATGAGTGGGGGCCTGGTGGAGGCTGCCCCTGGACTGCTGGGGGGTGGGGGTGGTGGGAGACATGAGTGGGGGCCTGGTGGAGGCTGCCCCTGCACTGCTGGGGGGTGGGGGTGCAGGGGGACATGAGTGGGGGCCTGGTGGAGGGTGGCCATGGTGGCAGGGGGGTGGGGGTGGTGGGAGACATGAGTGGGGGCCTGGTGGAGGGTGACCCTGGATGCGGGGGGGTGGGGGTGGTGGGAGACATGAGTGGGTGCCTGGTGGAGGCTGCCCCTGCACTGCTGGGGGGTGGGGGTGGTGGGAGACATGGGTGGGGGCCTGGTGGAGGCTGCCCCTGGTGGCTGGGGGGTGGGGGTGGTGGGAGACATGAGTGGGGGCCTGGTGGAGGCTGCCCCTGCACTGCTGGGGGGTGGGGGTGGTGGGAGACATGGGTGGGGGCCTGGTGGAGGCTGCCCCTGGTGGCTGGGGGGTGGGGGTGGTGGGAGACATGAGTGGGTGCCTGGTAGAGGGTGACCCTGGATATTGGGGGGTGGGGGTGCAGGGGGACATGAGTGGGGGCCTGGTGGAGGGTGGCCATGGTGGCAGGGGGGTGGGGTGGTGGGAGACATGAGTGGGGGCCTGGTGGAGGGTGGCCCTGGATGCTGGGGGGTGGGGGTGGTGGGAGACATGAGTGGGTGCCTGGTGGAGGCTGCCCCTGCACTACTGGGGTGTGGGGGTGGTGGGAGACATGAGTGGGGGCCTGGTGGAGGCTGCCCCTGCACTGCTGGGGGGTGGGGGTGGTGGGAGACATGGGTGGGGGCCTGGTGGAGGCTGCCCTTGGTGGCTGGGGGGTGGGGGTGGTGGGAGACATGAGTGGGGGCCTGGTGGAGGCTGCCCCTGCACTGCTGGGGGGTGGGGGTGGTGGGAGACATGAGTGGGGGCCTGGTGGAGGCTGCCCCTGCACTGCTGGGGGGTGGGGGTGCAGGGGGACATGAGTGGGGGCCTGGTGGAGGGTGGCCATGGTGGCAGAGGGGTGGGGGTGGTGGGAGACATGAGTGGGGGCCTGGTGGGGGCTGCCCATGGTGGCAGGGGGGTGGGGGTGGTGGGAGACATGAGTGGGGGCCTGGTGGGGGCTGCCCATGGTGGCAGGGGGGTGGGGGTGGTGGGAGACATGCATTGTTGATCAGTAGTGCAAGGTGACATGTGGGTTGGCTGGGGAGCATGCCCATGGTGGATGGGCTGCCTGCGGGACATGAGCAGGGGTGCAGGGTAGTCCCCCGTGGTGTGGGCTGCCTGCAGGGGCCGTGGAGGTTGTGGAGCGTACACCTGGGAGGACCCACACGGCCAATTCACGTGTAGTACTCCCCAGAACCCCTGAAATACACATTCCCTGCTGGTATCGCGTGTGCAAATTCCCGCGCACCCCTGAAATACACGTACCCTGCTCGCACTGGGACAATCGCGTGTGGAACTTCCCGCGCACCCCTGAAATACACGTACCCTGCTCGCACTGGGACTATCGCGTGTGGAACTTCCCGCGCACCCCTGAAATACACGTACCCTGCTCGCACTGGGCCAATCGCGTGTGGAACTTCCCGCGCACCCCTGAAATACACGTACCCTGATGAAATCGCGTGTGGAACTTCCCGCGCACCCATGGAATACACGTACAATGCTCGCACTGGCCCATTCGCGTGTGTAACTTCCCGCGCACCCCTGAAATACACGTACCCTGATGGAATCGCGTGTGGAACTTCGCGCGCACCCATGTAATACACGTACCCTGCTCGCACTGGCCCATTCGCGTGTGGAACTTCCCGCGCACCCCTGAAATGCATGTACCCTGCAGAAATCACGTGTGGAACTTGCCGCGCACCCCTGAAATACACGTACCCTGCTGAAATTGCGTGTGGAACTTCCCGTGCACCCCTGAAATTCACGTACCCTGCTTGCACGGAGCCAGTCGCGTGTGGAACTTCCCGCGCACCCCTGCAATACACGTTCCCCGCTTGGCGTTTGCTGTTTGCCAGCCCGGTGAACTGGTCCAGGGTTAGCGCAGCCCTTTGCGATGATTTAGCGATTTTGATGGCTTTTCCTTGCGTGAGGGCGTTCTTGGGGGCGTTACTGGCGCTGCTGCAGGGTCGCTGCGATTCTCTGCGCCACGGCTGGTTTGGAAGCCTGAAATCCATGAATACGCTGTGCGCGGAAATCGGTCTTAGCGCACGTGCCTGGCGCAGTCAATCGCACGCGGACACTCTGCGCCAGCCGCTTGCGACACTTTTCTGCGAAATTCTATGAATTACCCTGTAAGCCTTGTAGACGACTTTTGCAGTAACATGTGCTCGGGATCCGACAATTAAGGACGAAACAGTGGGGACGAGAGGGGGGAGCTACGTAGGCCTCAAGCAACAGGGACAGGCATGGACAAGCGGGTGACATGGCAAGAGGTACTGGATGATTTGGATGAGGAGGTGCACTCATAGGTTATTGAAATTTTAATTACTTAACTCACTTGTGGTTATTTAGGTGCAATCTGTATAGAGTCTGTGCTACCAGACCAGAGAAGTGTACTGAAAGAAAGGGTTATCCGTCAACAATGGCGGACATTACAGATGCACACTTTTGCGCTGATACTCAGCCAAACTTTTTCCTTGAACTTAACGTATAAACTAGAATTCTTTTTATGTAAAAAACACAAAAATATGTGTATCTTTATTTTTCCATTTTTTCTCTTTAACACAGCGTTCTCAACAAGTTTATAATTCACTCATTTGGACCTTCAACAGAATTTCAATATTTTATATATGTAACCTCGTGTCATTATATACATGATTTTTTTTCCACCCTCCTAACACATTTAACATGATGTATAACAACAAAGTTTTAACGATACACCAAATTCAATTCCACTTGAATACAATATAATGTTAAAAAAAAGTGTTTCTGATATCCTGTATCTGTTGTTCCAGTTTGACTGTCCTAATGACGGGCTTCTGAAGTTTCCACTATGCGTTTCGGGCACTTAATAAGCCCTTCTGCAGGTGGGAATATCAGATTTTTCTGTCTTTTTTCTACAAAATTAAATGTAAAGAGGGAACTCAATTAATATCTCTTTCTGTGAAAAATGTATTTAAACACATTTTAGACTATTTACACTTCACTAACCTCTGTCCAGGTAAACCGTTGTGCGGTAATACTTTGCCCGCTGCTATATGATGGCTGCTTGTATCTGCATATAGCTGTTAGTGTTATTGCTGGGATTCATCAAACTGTAGAGATAAAACATAAATCAAAATACCAAAAGTCACTACTCTGTTCCATGTGTATAGAGACTCACACTGCTATGTCAGAAAGAGGTAAATGTGGAGTGATCACGAGTGGGACCAGTCGCTAAAAACAGCGCTGGGTCCCACTCTGTGATCACATATTAAGGAAAGTTGATTTTCAATTCTTGTTGGACTCACCCATTACTGATGACTCAGTCCACTTCTAGATGTTTGTTTCGGTGCTGAGTCTATTGACCATTCTGTATCTTTGGCGAGAAAAGGGCCGTGTATAGCCTTTTTTATCCTGGACGGCGCACTGCGTCCTGCCGTGGTGTCCGGACCACACAGGACCTCCCTCGCGGTGCAGCGTCTCCGTGTCCTGTACTTCAACTTTTCGAAAGGATGTGAACGTGTTGCTGTAATTAAGCCTCGCGTAGGTGTTATGCCTAGAAAACTCTTTCTATCTTTTAACCCTTAGCCGATTCCTTAGCTACACTGTTCGTCACGGTCACAGTACTGAGTTCTGAGTCCTGCATAGTCAGGTTGCCAAGCAACCGCTCTCCACTTTTCTGTCTGTTCCGTTGCCTGTTCAAGTTCAGGCACACCTTTTGGTGATCGCCAAGTTGGGTGAGGATGTAATCTAAAATGTACAGATTAGATTGTGCATTGCTAATCATGTTTGTTAATGCTATCTGTTGAATTAATTACAATATTGGTAAATTTTAAACAGTACAGTATAATACATTTAGACGTACTTTTAGATAGAAATACAGTTGGTGTGTATTACATTTGCGAATACTGTTCTCAATGAATTAGTGCTTGAAAGTTCTCCAACAAAATAGCAAATAATGAACATTTTGGGGGATATGATCATATCTAAATCCATGTTATCACCTATACACATTTCCCTACAATCACAGATGACTCATAGTCCACAACTTCTCAATATTTCATTCACATGAACCAATCTGACATAAAATAATTTAGTGGGTTGGTATATACATCAACAAAAACTGTCATTGATTGAATGTGAGTTAGTTAGTCACCTCTATACTTGGTGCTGGTTTATAGGGGGGTCTAAGGGAGTGGATACACCTTAGTTCCAATTCACAAAAAGCAATTTAAATCCCATTCCATATTCATACCCCTCGGGTACATACTGTCCAATTTCTCTATCCAAAAAATCTCTCTCTGCTGTAAGAATTTGTTCAAATTCCCCCCTCTCCTGGGTAGGGTAACATGTTCCAGAATCACAAATTTAATTTGTGCGATTGTGTGTTTTTCTTTCACAAAGTGTTGAGCCACCGGAGATTTTTCTGATTTTTGTCTTATGTTTGATTTGTGCTCACACCATCTTGTTTTTACTTTTCGGTCCTACGTAATAAAGTCCGCATGGACATTTTATTCCATAAATTACATTACAGGTATCACAAGTTGAGGTGTGTTTGAGTTGAATTCTATTTCCATTATGTGGATGATATATCACATTTCCTTTAATTAGATTGTGACAACAATTACAATTATTACATGGAATAGTTCCTTTATATGTTGTCTCTTTTTTCTTTTCATGTCCAATGTCTGATTTCATTAAATGATCTCGTATAGATGGGCTTTTGGCGTAGGCAAATAATGGTGGATTCGGAAATAGAGCTGTTAGAGTTGGATCCGATTCTAATAATTTCCAATTCTTTTTGATTATTTTTCTGATCGCATTACTCTGTTGTGAGTAAGTAGTTACATAGACCATTTCAGTTGCTGTTGTTTTTGTTCTTGGTGTCATTGCCTCTGTCCTTGCCATTCATTTTACTTTCTCTGAATTTTGTGATACTGTCTCTGCACTGTATCCTCTTTCCAAAAATGTCTTGGTTAAATCCCTTGCTTTGATATCATACTCTTCCTCTTTGGATATAATCCTCCTGTATCTCAAAAATTGGCTCAAAGGAATACTTTCTATAGTTTTCTTGGGATGAAAACTTGATGCTAACAACAAACTATTTCTGTCCGTAGTTTTTGTGAAAATTGTCGGTTCCAGTTTGTTCTCTTTCAGATAAATTTTCACGTCCAAAAATTCTATGGACATTTTGCTTAATTTATGTGTGAATTTGATTCTTGGTGTAATCGTGTTCATGAATACAAAGAATTCATTCAAGTCTTCCACTGTTCCATTCCATATTCCAAACAGATCATCTATGAACCTCACAAAACATTTCAATTTATTCTTCCATCTCGGGTTCTGTAGTAGACGTGTTTCTTCCAAGTATGTCATGTAAGTGTTAGCATAACTGGGAGCCATAGCCGCTCCCATGGATGTTCCTGAGATCTGGATGAAGTAACGATTCTCAAACATAAAGTAGTTGTTGTTCAATATGATAGTGAGTAACTTAAGTATGAACAAGTGATCACTCATAAGAGGTACTGGATGAACAGAGGCGGCAAGGACGAGTGCACACCACGGTCAGTGGACGAGCTATGTAACATCGATCACCTAGTACCATATGTAGTGAGGCTAAGAGACCTCTCAGGATGAAAGAAGGGGGAGAAAGCTATAGTATGTTCCAGGGAGAGGATTCAGGAGGAACCCAATGAAGACATCCAAATACCCATAACAGATCCAATAGATGTGTACACTGACATTAGGAATGCGGACAGACATGTCAGACTGATTAGAAGTGTGAATGGGGAAGTAGGGTTCACACAGAGGCCCCTGCAAGAAAAGGGAGGGGGGTGACCTCTATCTATACCATGGAAACATATTGTCAAAAAAAACGTGAGATGTAGGTTATCATCGCTGTCAGCGGGTGCTGGGAAATGGATATATGGGATGGAAAGGATGACAGCCGGTTATAGGTTAGCAGTAGGGGACGTGAAAGGACTGCTAGTAGTGATCTTCTGGGAAGCTTCTGATGAAGTATGGAAAGGGGCAGGGTTCCCTGGAGTGACCACCGAGATCACAGCGCACAATGGTTCACCGTTTGCAAATTGTAGGGCAGCCATATCGAAAGCCTTAAGGACACAATACAACAGACATTGGACCAATTATGTCTCGGAAGATGGAGATAGACGAAGACCCCTTGCACTATATTTAGGAGGTCCAAGAGCTTTCGCGCCTAGAAACCGGTAGCAGTACTTTACCACCTATTATGTCAATGGCTACCAGAGAAAGTTCAGAAACAGCTAAAGATGTTAATAGGGATGGAAGCAAAATACTGCCCCAAAAAGCAGCTTACAATCATCCATCATTGTAGGCTATTGCAAGAGAAGCTAAAAAAGAAGGTAGATGACGACAGCTAGAGGAAGCAAAACTAGTGCATAAAAAACTATCGAAGTACGCCATGGAAGGGGGTAGTGTTGATGAACGTGCATGCACAGAGAGCACAGCTACAGCAGTACACACCACCACCCACGGGGGAAGGTTCATGGGGTGGGGGAACATGCAGCAAAGGGTTCAAGGAAGAGGGGGGTCATTAAGAGGACATGGGTTTGGGCCACAGATATATCACAACCAAGGGGAGTTCCAGGAGGATTTCGGAGATATGGACCACAGGTGCAGCAGTGCCCAGTGGATTATGCAGGGGGTTTCTAGGGGCAAGGGAGAGAGCTACCAAAGTGTTGGACATGTGGGCAGATAGGACACAATCTCGAGAGCTTGCAGGAGCAGAAGGATGCAGAAGAATTGGGGAAGACAATACCAGCAGACATATCAGACGGACCAGGACGACTATCACACACAGGACCAACCACAGATACAGCAAGGATAGACACAGGTTGAGCACCAGCAGGCACACCAGCCCATAAAACAGATGCAAGTGCCTGTACCACAGTATTTATATAAGCACCACAGATTCGAGGTAGCACACAGCAGGTGCCGCAGATACAAGACAGTATACAGCAAAACGATGGCACAATGTCAAACATGGACTCCATGGCCACGGGCCCATTTGAAAATTGGGCGCGGACACCATGGTGGGGAAAAGCCCATTTACAGGGAACAGGATGTCCATATACCCTTAATAGGGTATATGGACAACCCTGCGGAAGAACCTCACATAGGGGTGGTGATAGGTGACAAAACCTTTTCCTTTCTTGTAGATACAGGGGCGACTAGGTCCTAGATTCGAGATGGAGCATTTAGATGTCTTGCGATACCATTAATACTCAAGGAATCTCTGGGGCTTGAAATGTGGTGCTTTTTACAGATGATATCTCCCGCTCCATATCTCTGCCTTTACTTTACTCGCAACAGACACCTGTAAACTTATTGGGGCAAGACACTATGAGCAGACTAAACAGGACAATCTCCTTCACAGACAAGGGAATAGTGTGTGCTCCACACCAGGAATACACATGCTTCATGTACAAGAGATCATTCAAGCGTATTGTTGATGGAAGGTAGAGAGGGTGTGCCAGTGGATGAGGAGCTGTTCCAGTATTGGACTGAGATTGCAATTGCATGGCTCCCAGGGATTGAAGGGAAGATGTGGGGTGTTCCAAAGTATCTGTTCAGACCTGAGATACCATTGGACGAGGCAGAAGGGACAATAGTGAAGAAAGACCTAGGCAATTTTACCTAGGTCTTTCTTCACATAGTTAATTTCCTTCCTGCTGACACACGTTAGCACGGGTCAGTGAGCTGCACCCCAAAAGTAGCACTATCTACTGGTAAATTCATGCGCAAAACAAAATAACCAGCAGTGCCCGCTCAAACTCTCAGAAGGGACAATGGTGCCATTTGAAAGTGCGGCAGTGGTCATGAGAGATGAATAGATAGTAGTACATGCGATGGATGACACAGGGCGACCATGGTGAGCAGTGATAGTGGTGGCAAAAGGGTGCAGGTTGACTCCAGTAACAGATGAAGAGCTATTCAGGGATTCATCAATGACATTTGTGATGTCATCTTTGATGTCCTGGGTGTAAGTCTTAGCAATGCACGGTGGTGGCGTGAGTTATGGTTGCTTAGCTTACCATAACTAGCGAATTTCAGGGGTGTTTCAGTTTTTTCATTGAATTTCATAGGTTTTTATTAGTGCAACTTAACCATAAAGTCCCCTTAACAAAGTTTTTTCATTGAATTTCATTGGTTTTTATGAGTCCAACTTAACCATAACGTCCCTTTAACAAAGTTTTTTAAGTGAATTTCATTGGTTTAATGTCTACAAACATCTGACTTCATGGCAGACCTTCCGGAGAGTGCAACATGACCATATGCTGGCACGCAGCATGATGACGTGTCCGAGAACCTGTACGCACTTCACGATGAGATCTGTGCTTCGCGGACAGTTCAGAACTGCATTTTCTACTGATCTAGGAACTTTCAACTTCAAAATTTCCAACACCAATTTCTACTCATCCATTAACAATCTAGTACACAGTACATACTTTTAGCAAAACTGCTCTTTATCTTAAAATAGTATCAGCTAATGCCATCCCTCCTCCCCAAGAGACACCAACACTGCTGTAATCAAGGAGCATGAGAAACACTGCCCCTTACCTCCGAAATAACACACGCAGAACATGTTCCCCTGTCCACCTGCCCCTCCATATTAGGGTTTTGGGCCTCTTCCCTCATTTCCCTCCCCACTTTTCGTTCTAAGCTCTCCTGACAAAAAAAAATGCATCCAAAAACAAAATAAATGTTCCTTTAGTAACCACCTTTCACACTTAAAAAATAGAACTAAAAAAAAAAGTATACACTCCATCTACTTTATATTTCTCAGTAAAGTACATAGACTCAATAAGATTTTCCAACATTTCCAGTTGCATTTTGTCTTATGCTAATGGGCATATTGTGGCATTCATCCTTCGTTCCAGGGACTGGAACGGTGGATACCTGCCCAGCAGCCTAAGTTATCAGCCCAAGCGAAGCGAGGGTAGATAACGAAGTCTCTGGACCATTATCCCCCCATTCCAGCCCCTGAGATGGGGGATGAAGGCCGTTAGCAGCCTAGGTTCCCAAAGCAGGAACCCGGGGTACTAAAAAAGAGGGGTTTTTTTTCCACACCGGGATGCCTGTGGAAGGAAAATCCTTTTCCAAGATGGCTACCATGGGAAGGGAAGGCGGGGGTTCATACAGGGCCCCTCTTAGCTTTCCATGTCATCCTGCAGAAGGTAAAATGAGAACCCTATGACCATATTACTACAAGCACATTTTTCTTTCATTTCAAATATATCCTAATTTCGAATAACTTTACCACAAAGCCAGTCCCAGGTGGACATGGCCACTTTAATCCTATGTTTTGTCCCTTGTGGTCAAGGCCAGTCGCCAGATTGTCCAGATCATGACCTTATTCCATGACCCAGACAATCTGGCCACTGCCCATGGCCACAGGCTACCCCTCAGTCACTAAATGTATACCGCTATTTTTTGTAGCTACATTATGACACTTGTCAAAAAATAAAACACTGGCACATTTCCAAAACCATGCTTGTAGGTCCTTGCCAATGCTCCTTACGCAAGTTTGCTGGAAATCCAGCCATGTTTTATTTTTTCAAAAGTGTCAAATGTATGCATATACAATCGTCATATAAAGTAGCCCTAACTTGACAAAATCCATTCAGACTTTACAAAAACATTTATATCTAGATCTATAATTGTTTTGCAAACCTTTGTGTAGATTTCTCAAATAGCACCACATTTATAAGCCTTTACACTATTTTGGGACCCCCCCCTCTAATTTTGTTCCCTCTTGACAGAATCCCACCAAACTTTGCAGAAACATTTATATCTAGATCTATTATCAATTTGCCAAATAAAGTGTAGATTCGTCAAATGGAACCTCATTTATAAGCCTTTACAATATTTTGGCCCCCCCTCTTATTTTGCCCCATCTTAACAAAATCCCACCAAACTTCGCAAAAACATTTATATCTAGACCTATTATCAGTTTCCCAAATTAAGTGTAGATTCGTCAAATGGCACCTCATTTATAAGCCATTACATTATTTTGGGACCCCCTCTAATTTTGCCCCCTCATGACAGAATCCCACCAAACTTTGTAAACTCATTTGGAATCAGGTCAGAAATATACCATCCCATCCTCATAACCCCTCACCTCCCCAGAGGTTATTTGATAAGTTTGACAAGTGCAACAATCATGAAATATTATTGTCCCGCGGGTTTGGGCATGTATTTTTATACATACGTTGATCGATCGCACAAACATTTCCAATGCACCTTACCTTAGTTTTCCTTTTTTGTACACATGTGAAATCTGGCAGCAGGATGTGGCCATCTTGTTCTAATCTTATCCGTTGCTGTATCAGCCTAAGGTGAACGACCCTGACGTCACTAAATCACATGCCCCGCCCCTGAGCCTCACATCAACAAACCTAGTGATATTCTCCACCTTTCTCTGTGACGTTCCTGGGGAGCGTAGCCAAACACGCCCAGCTATCACCTACGTGACGTGACGTGATGCAGAACCCGAAAATCAACACACGTCGTCTCACAACACAGCACGTCACAATTCGGAATATTAAACTGTACTTTAAAATGAAACAACAAGACTGTAAAATTTTATTTTGCAATTAATGCTCCGAGAACATCTGGCTATTGCCATATTCAATCAAATTGGAAATTTGTTTCTTCGCTCGTAATCCAAAAATGTTTATCATGAGTCACGCGTTGTTCTTTTAGCATACACAAGGTGTTCGTTTTGGGTAAAAGAAGCGCTTAGGTCGCACAGTGAATTCCAGGGCTTATGCATTAACTTGGGGCTAGACCACCGTAAAGGATGTTATGTTGCTCCTAATCTCTAGTACAGCATAAAGGCATATGGGCCCTTGGCGATCGTCCCAAAAATCAGTCAAATATATCCAGTTGTTCACAAGTATCTGTAGCTGCCATGTTAAAGAACCCGTCAGTTGGCACCTGGAATCTATGACAATCGCAGAATGGCAGGATGTACCTGTTTTGAAAACATAATAGAAATGTGTCTCACTAGCCAATCTTTATTACAATTTATCTATTGACTCATTAATTCGGCATAGAGTTTAAAGTAATGATTAGCACAGACATGGAACAATGTCAACAGAGAGAAAACAACATGGAAAGTAGTACACAATTTGCTTCTGAGGACATTGCTATGTAGTATGATCAACTCTAAATGGGATTAGGAAGCTGACGCTACAATTCGAATTACTCATAGATGGCATTTTAATGAAATATTAGCGTTGAACCTGGGAGAACCAAGTAGTGGTCTACATGCATCTCAATGCTGGCCTGCACATCTCGGCGGTAGAAAGAACATTACACAAAAAGGTTATACTTCCGTTTCATTGTAATATGCCACACAGAACAAGCGAGTAGAATGTAACCCAGAAATAATGGTCAGATAATGATAAGTTGATGCTCGTTCGGGTATAAAATCAAACTTACCTTATATTCGTTATTTCCATTCTCTTGGTGTAACTCAGACCGTAACGCAGACTCCGTTCGCACCAACGATTTTTCATGAACTGAATTTACATGTTCCTTAGTCCAGTTTTGGAATGCATAACCTTATCATATCTTACATTATTACAACCCTCCGTTCATTCAATTCCTTTTGTAATGGTCCCTTTCTCTCAAGGTCAAAAAACAATTGAAACTTATACTGTGTGTCCGATGCGTGGGCTTCCTTAGCTCGCAAGCAAAAATTCAAAGCTGGTGACCTTCACTCAGAATCAAAATACATTCTTAGTTTGCAACAACTTGCCTCACCGCATCCATGAGAACTGTACTTCTGATACACGTGCAGGGCTGGTCTTTGCATAAGGCAGTGCAGGTGGCTGCCTGAGGTGCCAGGCTCCAGGGGGCGCCAGTATTACTCCATTATTATTTTAATTACATTTTAACACAGACATGAATAACCTTTTCCTTGCCACGCTCTGGGTCTAGCACAAGCACATCAATTTATAAGCATCAAGTGTTTTAATTAAGAGTGTAAAATAACCTGAAATTGCTTCTATTTAATATTAATAAATATTGGGCAACCAATATAAACAATATAGAGGGACAGGCATTTGAAATGTCGTATTACTCTGTAATACCACAAGGTAAGGTTGGGGTTGCAGACTGCAGAAGCAACAATCTATTTTACAAGTCCACCATTTACGTTTCTGCCTCACCATCTGTGTTGTCACTGAAATAATGCAATCAACTTTAAAATGAGTGAAGGTTGCAGGCTAAAAGCACTGTACAGAGAAGTGATACAGCACCCACATGCAGTTGTATATTTTGTGGGTCGTCCTCGCTTCCCTAGCACTCTGCAATCTGTCTTAAATGTGCCCCAAGCCAGGCTTCCCCATGCTGCTTGGTTTTTCTAAGAGACTGTACAGGACACACAAAGACACAAAGGTGCACCCATCAATGTGTTGCACCCAGTCACATGATGAGGCACAGACAAGCACTGAAGAAGCACCAGATCAGACACAAATGAGAGGGTGTGGATAAATGGTGGGCACAGCCACCGGTTAGAATGACCACCCACCCACCCATGTGCACCCAACCCTCACCTTGAGTGAATCAAGCAGAGCCCAGCCAAATACCCATGATCAGCTTCAGTGATACAGATCTGACAGCTGGAATCTTAAGCAAAACACATCAAACCCCATGACCCCCTCCCCTTATCTTACAAAGACATTTCAGACTCCAGAAATCACACCTGTTCCGTTCATCATGTTTGGTAAGACGAACAGAGACGTAGAAGGACAAGGCACAGAAAATAAATGGCGGTGGCAGCAACACATTTAACAAATGACCGGCATTTGTCAATGTAAAACATTTTATTGCTGGCACCTGCAATCGTATGCATACATTTTTAGGCATTTGAAATCAGATGGGTGTTCATTCTTGCATGTAAAGGGAGTGATTGTAAGTGTAGGGGCAGGAGGCCATTCATTTTCACAGCAGAGCTTAAGTGTGTGGTTTCTGAGTGATTTTATAAGTGAAAGAGAGATATAACTGATTGTAACATTGAAGCTGCACTAGAATAGTCTCATTAGAATGTGTAAAGAAGTTAGATGCCCCAACACAAGTAAGTTTGCCCCTCCCCATCGTCTCTGAAGTTAGCACCTTTGCCAACATTTTGGGGGGTGCCAATGATGCGTCCTGCCTGGGGTGCAATCTGGTCTTAGTCCGGCCCTGTGCACGTGCACAGTAGGAAAAATGTGGGGGCTGCCCTTGCTCGTTGATTGTGGCACTGCTAAGGGGTAAGGAAACTTTTCAATGACAGAATGCACCCTACTCCAGCATTGAAGTAGAGGGTGCACAAAAAAGAGTTAAAGTGTTTTCTGCAATAGCCCCATCTGTGCGGCTGTTTGGCGCTAGTGGCGCGATTACAGGTTGGGAGACTGCAGAGGTCCTTCCTCTTTGATCCCTTCCGAACGCTTAATATACCAGTGGCTCGGGCCCGAGGTCCAGGGGTGATTCCCTCGTGTGTCCACAGGTAACTCACTTGTGTGCTAAAATAACTTGTAAAGTTTCAAGTCCTTTTAAGTTCCTTGTCAAAGTCTGAACTTAGCCCCACGTCTGAGAAGTCATGTATAACTTAACTGCAGGTATGCCGTGTGTGCAGGACAGAGTTATGTACGGTAATAATACTTGCACAACGCCGACTGGTGCTATGTCAATACATTCTCTGAACACGCCGGCAACAGAACTTGTATCTAAATCCTGTGATAAGCCCAAAAGCCTTACTCGAACCTCACAAAAAAACATTACTTTGAAGCCGATTAAAAAAGCTCCTGTTTCTAATCGTGACATTCGTAACTTTTATTAGAAGATATCTAATGTTTCAATTTGAAGTGATGCTACGAGTCCAATACCCAAATCTAATGAACTCATTACTCTTCAACTGCCCATTGTTGTATCACCGAAATTATTAATTCCGTCTAGCAATCCTAATGTGCCTAACTTAGGTGTTACTATCTCTGATTCTACTATATTGGCCATACCACAGTCTACTCAAAAAATTATGAAATGTACGCAAATTTATTCAGTAGTAGAGGAGGAATCCATGAATGAAGTCGAAATAATTGCCCAGGATGATTGCGCCATGTCCAGTAATGAATCCCGTATGAATGTTTCTGTGGTGTCTAATGAGTGATTAGTCATGAGTGGTCTCTAATGAGGTCCCGTTATTAGATACATCGGTCCATGCAGACAGTAGAGAGCTGGAAAGCTTGAGAGTGTCAGTCCTGATGGATTACAATCGACCAGGCTCCATGGACTCAACAAGACATGTTGAGAATGTATCTTTTTTACAACCCACACCGATTCGATGTCAATCCACCAGGAAACCTCTTGAGCCATCTGCTAACCCCGGTCTTCTGGAGGTTACCCTAGGAGCCATTAATACCACTATATCCAGTCTGTTCAAATTGTTTGAGTCTTTAGACCATAAGATTGCTACCCAAGCCTCCAAATTAGATCTAATTGGGGATTGGATGAAAAATGATTCTCATCATGTTACCAACACATCTATAACGAAAAATGTAATGCAAAGATTGTCAATTCTAGAGGCTCATTGTTTTTCTGGCCAAGCTGTTGAAGAACATGCTGGCTCCAGCATTGCGCAGAGACTCGCAGCATTAGAATCTATTCACAACTCTCCTGTCATGACTGAATCAGTCCTGTTTCTATTTACAAAAATTATTCGTCCTGTGGAGAGTGTGGGGACTGAGTTGGAAAAGAAAAATGACTCCTGGATTAGTCTCGACTCACCCGAGAGAAGTGCATCCCAAACACAGAGTGATTTTAATATCCATGAAGCGTCTAACAGGGTTACACAAAAAAATTGTCAGAAAACAACACTTAATAAAAAAAGCAAAATGGTGCTAAATAAATTGCCACCAAGAAGTAAGAATGCTCAATCTAAGCCTAAATCATAGCAAGTAATTACCACTGTCATGAGTTCGACAAATCCCGACTGCCCTAAACCAGTGTCAATAGAGGCAACCCGAGAAGCCTTATCTAATAAAGTGGTGCCCTCTTCGGCGGGCCTGTCTGCAGGTGTAAACAAACCCACGAGACCTAGCTCCATCCCAGTTAAGCGCACATGGGGACAGGAATCTACTTTGGGTTACGTGCCATTATTTCATTGAATTGTCCTACAGCCCAGATACGGATACACTAGGTTGTCCCCAAAAGCCTTCAGAATCCTTGACACATATACACTCTAGAGTGACGGTAGTGGGTGCCGAGAACCCTCCCGCCTCAACTGCTGCTCCACAACAAGGTTTTGAAAACCGGTTGAGCACTCTTAAAGCTGCAGTTGACTCCTATCTTGTGAAAAGATTGATGCAAGTGTTGCCAGAAACAACACCCATCAATTCACAGTCCCTTCGACCCAAAACAGCACATTTTAGCAATGAACAGATTGAAGCTCCATTTAAAGACTCAAAAATGATAAGCTCCAACATCTCCATAGCCTCAATGTCTGGTGGCTGCTCTGGGAATATGGCTGTACAAAACTCTCCAAAAAATTCTGACACTCAGAAGACATCGTCTAAAGCTCATATGAGTGATAAGACAGACTCTAATGCCCAGAGATTAAAAATTGATCATACCCTGATTTTGAAATGCTGTGATGGGGCCTTTCCAAAATATGCTCTATGTCGTGCTAGTGTGCTAAACATTTTTGGTGATGTCGATGGATTGGAAGCTATTGCTTCAAGTGATATGGATCAAATTGAATTTCTCTGTGATAGAAATCTATCTGTTGTTCGTCTATGGATCAAATCAGGAGTAGTTTGCAACTCATTATGGAATGCTAGATTGGAACTATTTAACCTGGGCTTTTTATTGGCCCAGGATCCAGCGTGTCAGAACCTTCAGGAGTCTGATAACATAAAGGTAGCAACAAACCACACAGTAGAACCAGTTTGTGTATGTCATTTGTGTGTCAAAGAAAATAGTCACAACTTAACTCCATCCTCAATGTCCAACATTCATTCATAACCACGAACGGCAGATATAAGTATTGAAATCTCGCTGGCCAGTTGGAATATGCGAGGCTCCTCACACCTTCAATGGATTGCAAATGATCATTTGAATAACTATGATATTGTGGCCTTGCAAGAAACGTGGATGTTACATGCCCCCATATGGGATGACATGATCTTGTTTTATTACCAGTTGAATACTCTGGTAAAGGCAGACCCACTTCCGGTTTGCCAGTGGCAGTGAAATCCAGCAGGGGACTTGGAATCTCTGCATGGAAATCCCCCAATAAGTTCATCCAATTTAGTCAAGATCACCGTTGGCCTAGAAACATATGCATTGATCAACTTATATCAAAACCCAGTTGGCATACTTGAAGATACATTTTACAGAACCCTGTCGACTCTTTTTGAAACAATTGCTACTGATAAAGAAGTGTCTGGTATTTTAGTAATGGGTGACTTGAATCTCTCATGCTTTGAGACTCACAAAAAGGGTGTAAACTCTGATAGTCGGAGATGGTCATTATTCATGAATGATCTTAACCTAATGATGGCTAACGATGCAATTCTTGGTGATATTCCCCCGATGAATACCTGGGAGAGAGGAAATTCCAAGTACACTATTGACTGTATTTTTATGAGTAACAATATCTTTATGAATACCAGCAAATTTGATGTTGTTAAGCAAGTACAAATTGTTCACCATTTATTATCTCTTTTTTGGACTATTGAAAATCAAAACTTGCCTGCCACTAAGCAATGGCATAAACAAGCTCTTACTGTCAATTATGGTAAGAATCGCTTTAGTTGGTCATGTGATAAGCTTTTAGCTTTGAATTCTGCTATCTTGAACAGTCATAGGATGAACAATGTCGAGTCCTATGTTGACGTGTTAAACACCTTTAAGAATATTTACCCAGCGAAACATACGATCTTTAAAACCCATACCCATGGATTTGATTTGGCCCTTCATGAGCAGAAAAAGGTATATAGAAAAGAGATTAGATGCTTACGTAAACTACCTATGTCTGACCAGATCAAAGTCATCAAATCAGCCAGCTGTGGCTATCGTAATTGGGTACGATCAAGAAAAGCGTCTCTATTTCAATCTGATAGTGAAAACCTCCTGACAGCATGCTACAATAAGAATTCTGCCCAGGTTTGGGAATTATTAAACAAATGCAATGCTAATTCACAAGTGAATTCTCAACTTAATGGGGTGCCAGAAATGCAATGGATTAACCATTTTTGTAAACTGTATGCTGATAGTAAGATGAACAGTTATAATTATAATAGGAGTTCGGTTAGCTGTTGGCATTTGAAGTGCTCAGTAGCAATAGTTGAGGACTTCATTATGAAGTCGTCCTCTTCAAGGGCAGCAGGCCCTGATGGCCTTTCAAACTATATGTTTAAACAAAACTCAATTGAGTGGGCGAGTATTTTAAATCTCGCCTTTTATCACATCATGCAAACAAAAACCATACCTAATTTGTGGCGTACATCCATGATGATACCAATATATAAAAAGGGTGACCGTAAGGACCCCAAAAGCTATCGTCCGATAGCGCTGCTGGATGCGCCGGGAAAAATCTTTTCTAGGATGGTTTTAAGAGAATTCAATGATTGGACAGTGAAAGCTGCCCTGCATGATCCAGCTCAAACTGGGTTTGTTGCGGGTCTAAGGACTGCTGTAAACCTGATCACCTTGAACACCATCAGGCAACAAGCTCAAATTAAGAGACACCCACTTTACTTTGCATTTGTAGATTTACATTCCGCATTTGATTCCGTATCTAGACTAAAACTCATGGATAAATTGTTTCAAGCGGATTGTCTTCCAACTTTAACCGATATTATCTTTTTACTTCATTCTCAAACAAAGGTATTCATAAGACTGAATATGGAAGGTTTGCTTTCAAATGCTGTTGTTACAAATAGAGGACTGAAACAGGGATGTATTTTAGCATCATCACTTTTTAATTATTTTATTAACGATGTTCGATGGATTTTTACCATGCTTGTAGCTGATGCACCTAAGTTAAATGGTGTGAAAATCAATGCCCTATGGTAAGCAGACGATCTTGTTTTAGTCTCGAAAAAACACCAGGCGGATTGCACAATTTGTTAACCTCACTTTGTTCTTATTTTCTAGAAAATTAATTGGTTGTTAATAGCACCAAAACTCAAATTGTTACATATGTTCTGAAGGGCTTGCGAAGACAAAGAATGGTGTGGCAAATAGAAAATACTATTTTACAAGTAGTTCCAAACTACATTTAGTTAGGCCTCATTTTTGATGGTTTCCCATCTCACTATTCGCAATTACGTAAAATAGAACAAAGGTTATCCACTGCCATATATCAAACTAGATTAATTGTCTCTAAGTATGGCAAATTTTCAATAAAGCCCGCCGTCATATACTGGAGTCAGAACGTAGTGGCCACAATATTATATTGTCTGGAGACATATAGCACAATTCAACTTACTTTTTTGAACTCATTGGAGGCCAAATTTTGGCGTGCTACTTTACATATACCACAATGCATCCCAGGAGTGCTCATTCGCTATGAACTTCGTTTAATTTCGCTAACTGCAATGTATAATTGGCGTCAATGTGCATTGTTTCAGAAATGTTTGTTGAATTCATGTAACAATACTACATTAGCTATAGTTGCCAGATATTTACTTAAATCCTCCGAAATGTTTCCGAAACAATGGTCTAATAATATTCTTGTTGTTATGCTGCATGCTGACATTTCTCTTGAGACCCTCTTATTCAATCCAGAGCAGGCTAAAAAAAACACTTTTCTTAATTTATTGGATTGATACGAGGGCCGGCTGTTTACAGTACAAAGATTTTGATACTTCAGTATTTGGTCCTAAACGTTATAGAGAAACTGCATCATACTTAAACCTAGCGCCATCTGCTGCAACAAGAAATGCAATATTGCATTTACGATTTAATATCTGGTCTACTCGTGAGATCAAAGCCAGAAGGAAACAGATAGCTTCGGATGATAAATGGTGTCGTTTTGTAAAGATGATACAGTTGTTGAGACATTGCAACATGTAATTATTGATAGTCCAGAAATTATAAATCTGTGGAGGATTCACTTTGCTAAACATCTTGCATATTTTGCACAGATTGACCCTAAACATCGAAGGGTAGCATTGGCAGCTACCGAATGTATGAGCATTTGATTAGCTACTATCAACTTTCTGGCAGCCCTGAAAATTGAATGAGTGGTAATCAATTTCCCGTGTGGATGCACTTTTAAATTGTCTTCTGAAGGTGTTCTTAAGGTCCTTGAAGAGTTTTTGTACGCTCAAACTTTGTGATATGCGTGTTTTAATGGTGAATTGTTGTTGTAATTGAAATTGTAATTGTGCATTTCTTTTATGTAAAAAAATGTCTTATTTTTTATATTCATTGGTATTAGAATTAATTGATTGATACAATTGAAAAAGTTGATTTATTTCAACTATATTTAATAATAAACAATAAAAAAAATAGCCCCATATATGCTTAGGTGACAGACTCCTTCACTTATGTAGCGTAGGCCTCATCCCTTTTGTGGGATTGTAAGACAATTGTAAAAAAGGGAATATTTGAAAACAAAAATTAACAAAGAGGATACATTTTAACATATAAATTGGATGCTTTATTTGGACACTTCTTAAAAACATTGTTGATCAAAAAAACAGATGATAATCATTTGTACCTGGATTTAAACTGTTCCACAAACTCTGTTTTAGGTGGACAGGGCACGCTGGCAATGTTTTCTGACAATGTATGTGTACTCGGAACAAAATCACACGGAATTCCATGATTATACATCTCCATCCCTTGAATAACGAAATGCAATCTCTTTGGCCTGTACTTTAGGCACATTTTGTTGAACACCTCTAAATCTACAGTTTGACAAAATGCTGTGAGTCTCATCAGCTCTCTTGACAGTTTTATCAAACACAATCTTCTCAAGTGCTTTGTGTGAAGGCTAAGATGGAATCAACCAATTCTTCCGTTCCTACACAGGACTGTTCACAAACATCCTAACTGTTCGGACTTTCGCAACAAAAAAACACACATTTTTTGCTTCTTGCAGCCATAGCCCTTCCCATCCTCATCACCCCTCACCTCCCCAGATATTATATGATAAGTTTGACAGGTGCAATGTTGTGTTTTTTAATATGTTTTTACTGCGATGTCCGCAGACACCAAACAGCAAGATGACGGGTGCATCAAAACAATCTGACGCACCTCACGCTTCATCCCAGCCAATCAGCAGACACGTCACATGTCTGCGGACATGACGCACACCGATTAGCCAATCAGTGTCCTGTCCGTGGAGCGGACAGGGAAGTACGCCCACGGAGCGGACATAGATATCACTAATTTTTTGTGACTTACTTTTTGGTCATTTTAAAAAATACTACTGGACAGATTTTCACCAAATTTACAAAAGCTCATTTTTGGGACCAAGCCGCTGCTCCTGCCGCTAATTTGGTGAAAATCCGTCCAGCGGTTTGGGCTCTAGGCGTGAGCAAAGTTTTTTCCTTATTCAGTCTATGGGAAAAAAATACATTTTGGAACCCCCCTCTAACTTTTCCCCTCTGGACCAAACCTCACCAAACTTTGCAAAAAAAAATCAGAGTGGGCCATATACTTTTTTTGCAAAGCCTGGTGTGGATTCGTCCGGGGGAGCGAAGTTATAAACCGCCCAAAAAGTGTTCTTCCTATGGGTTTAGCAACGTAACCATAACTATATATATATTTTCAATGAAAAAACGTTTGTTGCAGGGGCGCTAAGGTGAGAACTTAACGCAACAAAACCCCTGAAATTAAGATAAAGCCACCTTACCTTTGGGCCCCCCTGTTCATGCTGTGCCAACAAACTCTCACACCAAAACATTCTTGCGCCGAGAGGTCCCTGCACCCAACTGACTGTGTATATCTGGGCATGCCCTGGTGAAATGGTTGCACCATAATGGCATGCGCCTAACTGGCCACGCTGAAATGTCCTGTCCTGTGCTACAAGCCCCTTGTTTCATGGCCGGTCTCGTGGTGACTTTTGTGATTCATCGCATAACCCCAACTAACCACATTTAAGTGACACAGAAACAGGAAAAAAATGACTGGCTGCAAGAATAACATATGCCCAGGTACTTTCTGGCACCCATGATTAAATGCACAGTGCTGCTTAGCTTCAAAGTGATGAAGGAGCCGGTCCCGTCAGGCTATGTTGCTCTAAGTGGTCTTGTAACATTGGCTCACTTATTAGGCACCATGGTCTGAATGGGCTAGCCTTTTCCTCACTTGGAAGCTTAGCAGCGTTAGTCCTGGCTACTTCCCAGATGGGATACTTGGCTCACCAGTGAATTTTCACCCCCAATGCGCAGTAGCTGTAAACATTTATATACTTTTTTAGTATGTATAAAAGATTTCAGGATTTGAGAACTCCCAATGTTTTTAGTTAATGCCCTGTGTGATTAAATTATTTGCTGATGATCACACACTTTGCTTAAGCAGCCTGCTACAATCCCCTTGTTTCACGGCCAGTCTCTTGGTGACTTGTCATACATCGCACAACCCCAACTAACCACATTTAAGTGGCATGTAAAAGGGAAAAAAGTGACCAGCTGCAAAAGTAACATATGCCCTGGTACTTTTGCTCCAATAGCGAAAATCAAAAGCTGGCACCTGTGAATATATGCACAGTAAGTGAACATATATCTTAAAGTGAAATATATAAATGTAGTTCAATCAACCTAGTCCTTAGATGAATGTGCGCAAGACAAAATGGCATTGGACTTTAAAAAAAGTAATGAACACCAGAAAAATGACCTAAGAGAGGAATAATTCAGATAAATATGCTGACAAAGTATAAAAGGTCCTCACCTTTTAAACCTAGCAATCTGTCATGAAATCTTCCCTGGAAACCTAAATCCCAATACAAAACAAGTGCTTGTGGACTTTTGTGCAACTGTCTGCACTGGGAACATGAGAACCTGAGTAAAATCCTGATAGCCAAATACTTGAGCAAGCTTGCCTACCTAAAAAAAAAACAAGGTGTTGCATGCGCCTTATGAAGAAACGTTATGCTGTCCACCCACATGTGTCCTTTACCTTTGCCTGAAAAGCAGTCACAATCAGGGGAAAATAACTGCACAAGTGTCCAGTATTTCAAACTCTTTTGCCACATCGTGGGAAAATACTCATGACTTACTTGCCCTCTCATCATTTCCCCTGATCACCCCCATGTTTTCGACAATACTCTGCTTGATAAAGCTAACTTGGAAAGTACACACACCATAGTGTCACCCACATATATAAATCCTTATCACACTATGTTAGCCAAAAAGTGTACAATTGAGGAACTATCCCCCATCTTGACTGTGAGACTACAATTACCAGAATGCATTGCCACAAAAGGCAATGGTCTCTGAGTGCAAAGCTTTCAAGGTATTACAGTAGCATAGTGTAAAATAAATTATGTTGATGCTGTGTGTTATAAGATATTTAAAACTAAGAAAACACACAGCTATCGGGACTGTGGATGGTCTCCCATCCATGCAGTAACCAGGACCGAACCTGCTTAGTTTCAAAGCGAGGAAGGATCCAGGCTCCGTAGGCCTTGTATCTCTTAATGGTCTTGTAATGTGGGCTCATTCATTAGGCAACATGGCCTTACCGGGCCGAGTCCTTCCTCGCTTTGAAGCTAAGCAGCGTTTGTCTCAGTTACTGCTGGGATGGGAAACCCACTGTTGCTGTAAACATATCTATTTTATTTTATTATTGACTGGGAGACTACAAATACCAGAATACAATTCAGCAAAAGGCAAAAATTGTCTCTGAGTACAGCATTTTCAAGAACTGACAGTAGCATGAGTTAAAAACAAAATATTGCGGATGCCAATTTGGTCACCGGTCCATGCAGTATTCAGGCCAGGACTGACCCTGCTTAGCTTCAGAGCCAGCCCATTTCTCTAAATGATCTCATAAATGTGCTTAATTTCTTAAGCAACATGACGTGAGGAGGCTGGCCCCTTCCTCACTTTGAAGCAAGGCATGGTCTGTCCTGGTTACTGCATGGCTGCGAGACCTGAATGGCAATGATGTCACTGCCCGTTTTTCACCCTAGACCGGCTCGGCTATCTATAGTCCTCTATAGCTGTGAGTATCAGCAAAGCAGCTGGAAACAAATATATACTAATATATATGTGTTGTTGTTGCTCTTGTGAATGCATTTATTTTATGAAGCAGCAAATATACTTATTTTACACCCCCCACACACACTCCTATGGCCTCTACTATATTCCTTGCCATAATGAAGTGTCTCCTTGCGTCTGTTGTCATGAATTAATGTTCCAATATTCTTGGTCACAGTGCCCTTGTTGCATGCCACTTGTATCGTCAATCTAGGTGACCACTTTCCACCAGAGTGCAGTGTGTCTCCTGCCCAATCAATTCTGACTGGCGCACATCTCAGCACACTACCTTGTTCTCACCAAACTGTGGCCTCCACCTTGCAAGCCTTGGCTAGTGTGTAAGATCATTATTTGTTATAATTTCTCTTGTTTAGGGCTTGGGAATCTGCTTTGCCCTACACTTCTGACTAAACCATGGTTGGCTTTTCACAACTACCCTCAAAGGCTTTGACCTTGATTCTTGCCGCATCTGAGACATGCAGAAATAGAGTGTATTTTACCAAAGAAAATCTAAATGCTTCTCTGCGGCCTAGTTTTCGAATGACCACAAAAGGCTGCTTTCTGAAATGCGAGTCATTCTAAAATCAGATGAACCTGAGTTAATAAACACCAGCATGCCACACATTTCTACATGTAATTGTAATTGTTTATTCATACAGTGCTTCAAAGCGCTTAAAGACGGGAGAGAACAAGGGAGTACAGTAATAATTCTTAGGCCTTGAAGTTTCTGAATGATCTAACAGAAATCTAGCATACTAGACCTGACAGCATTTCTCTTAGTGCTGTTACCGAACTAGGGTGGGGGGACAAAAAAGGGAGGGTGGGGAAAGGACAGACAAACATACTAGTCCTAGAACATTTAGGTCATACATGCGTACAGGTGGCAGTGTGAGGAAGGGAGGGTGGGGGGAACAAATGCATCCAGTCCAGCAAGGACCTGGGTTAAGTGCAGAGAGGTTGCCCCGCTCAAGGAGCACAATCTGAAGTGAGGTAATGCTGAGCATAGTGCAGCGGCCCGGAGGCAAGTGCAAAAGACTGGTGGGGGAGACTGGTACCTGTAAAGCTCTGGTGGTGAACCAGGCAACCAGTAAGCAAGAACTGAACAGAGTTAGGAAGGAGAAGGAGGAAGGAAGGTGGAGAGAAAAAGAACAGAGGTTAGCAGGGGAGCGCGAGAGAGGAGGAAGAGAAAAGGAAGGTCTTGAGGAGTTTCCAGAGCTTAAGGTGATCCGGCTCAAGATGGAAAGAGGCAGGAAGGCTGTTCCAGAGGGAGGTACCTTCAGAGGATAAAGACCTACTCCCAAATCTCTGTTTATGAAAGTGTCTCACCCGTAGAGATTTGGAGGAATGCAAGCAGAGGATCTAGAGGGAGAGTGTTTAGGAAGAGAGCACTGTATACAGTGCAGGCCCAGGCCGCAGATAGCCTGTGGATTGTGCAGAGGGTCTTGAACTTGATCCTTGCAGTCACAGGAAGCTGGTGGATGGATTTCAGCACCAGAGAGATGTAGTCCCTGGGCTTGAGGCCAAGGATAAATCTTGCGGTTCTGTTCTAGAATTGTAGAGCACAGAGAGTAGAAATAGGAAGATTGAAAAAGACGTTTTTGCAATAGTCCAGCCTAGAGAGAACCAGGGCTCACGAGGTGGTGAAAGTTGGGGAAAGTGAGAAAAAAGGCAGAATACCTCTGAGGAGGTGCAATTGGTAGTAGTACTTTTTGGAGCTGTCTGAGATGCGAGAAGAGAAGGAGAGAGTGTAGTCAAAGATGACCCTTAGATTTTTTGCCTCATTGGGAGGAGGGGGCACAAGGCCAATGGAGGCTGGCCAGTGTGAAAGTGGAAAAGAGGAAACAGGGTTCCCAATGAGGGCATTCAGACAGAGATTGTTAGCAGCATACCAAGACTGAATTGTGGATAGACAGTTAGGGATTAGCGAGGAGGAGGAGGCTGAGGGTAGCCTGAAAGAGAACTGTGTGTCATCCGCATAACCCTGAAAGTTAGTGGTATAGGTAGAGAAGCTGTGGGCCAAGGGGGCCATGTAGATATTGAAGAACCAGGCAGTTATGTTAGATCCCGGTGGGACAGCTCAAGTAGAGAGAGTGATAGAGAAGAGAAAAGACTCAAGTTCTACCTGGGAGGGCTGGTCATAGAGAAAGGAGACAAGCCGTGCCAGAGCCTGATCTGTGAAGCCCAGGGTATAACAGATAACGGAGACGGGTGATTAGGATGTTGTGGTTTAGCGTATCGAAAGCAGAAGAGAGGTCACGAAGAATGAGGACATAGGGAGAGTTAGAGTCAAGATTTGAGAGCAGGTTTTCACGGATGTTCAGAAGAGCAGTTTCCGTGCCTCTGGATGCTCTAAAGCCATGCTGATGGTCATGGAGACAACCAACAGATTCAGTGTGGAGGGTAAATTTAATGAAAGCCAGCTTCTCCAGGAGTTTTCCCTGGAAAAGAGTGATTGAGAGCGGGTCATAGACTGGTCGGCGGAGGGATTTTGAGCAGAGGGTGCACAAGAGAGTGCTTGAGAGGAGAGGGGAAAACTGCAGGGGCAAAAGAGAGGTTGCAGAGGTTGTTCAAGCCTGGAGCAAGAGTGTCAATATTGTCCTTGATGGTTTTGGAGGGGAAGGGGTCCACCTCTTTGGAAGAGGCATTCATAGACCGGACTTGTCTAGTGACTTCATCCGGTGTGACAGAGGAGAGAGAGGAGAGAAGAGGGGGACTGGGGGTGGCTGAGGTGGGCCCAAGAGATGTTGGTGCAGCAGGGGAAGCAGAAGAGGGCATAGCAAAGGGCCTTGGTGGATGTAGTAGAGGATGTAGCTGCGGTAGATTTGGTAGTTCCTTGCAGACTTTGAAAAGTCTGGCTGTGTTGTTAGATGCCTCGGAGATGCAGGCTTGAATGTAGACTCTTTTCTTGGAGCGGATGCAAAGTTTATATTGCCTCTGAAGAAGGCGGCAGGCCAGTTTGTCAGAGGGTACACCTGATGATCCCCATTTCCGTTCTGCTACTCTGCACTTGCGATTAAGGGCAGCCAGATCGGAGTGGTGCCAAGATTTGCACTTTTTGGCAGGCTTCATTCAGACCCCCATGACAGGGGCAAGAAGGTCAAGAGTGTTGGAGATGGAGTGGTGAAGGTTAGAGAGTGCTGTATCAGGGTTGGGGAAAGCTGCAGGAGTAGAAGGAGGAGAGTAAGTAGAGGAAAAGGCAGCCATTGACACTCTTTCCATGGGTTGGATTACCTTGAAGGCAGGAGGTAGTGTAGGGTGTGCCATTACTAAAGGAGAACTGAGCTTAAAGTAATAAGAGAAAAGAGAATGATCAGAACATGAGTGTGAGGTATGTAGTGAGACGAATTGAGAGTGGTATGTCTGTGGAGATGAGTGCATCCAAGGTGTGGCCAGCAGTGTGTATTTGACCAGAGGGTAGAATGGAAAGAGAAAGAGAGTCACACATGTTAAGAAAGGTCCTGAAGAGTCCAGATAGTCAAGATAGATTTTAAGATGCCCCAGCAGGAGGAGTTGGGAAGACAAGGAGAGGAGAGTAGAGGCCAGTTCAGCCCATTCCAAGAGGAAGGGGGTGGACTGGCCCGGTGGCCAATAGAAGGTGGCAGGGTAAGTGAGGCACAGGCAAGAGAGAGAGCCTGCAGACCAGGTATTCAAAGGAGGAGTAGACCTGAATGGGAACAATGGAAACAGGGATCCACTAAGGAAAGATCAAGGCTACTCCACCTCTTGGCGTATTGGGCCTATGTACGGAGAGGATCTTGTAGCCCTCAGGGAGAAGTGTGTCAAAACTCATGACAGAGCTGTCCTTGAACCATGTCTCAGTAAGAGCAAGAACATAAAGGTTCAGGTCACGGAGGTGGCAAATGTCAGAGGACTGCCTGACAGCAGAGCAAGAGTTTAGTGTGGCAACATGGAGCAGGTTGCCACTTTTGAAGGACTTATGGGGAGTGCAGGTGACAGATGACCCCCTGTAAGAGGCGAGAGTGCCTGGGAGATAAAGGTATGATGTGGCAGAGGAGGAAAAGATGAAAGGGTGTCAGCGAGGATGGGGCAGGCAAGGGAGCCAGGATAGTGGAATATGGCAAGGGAGCCATTGTGGGAGGGTCTGCAAGAGGCAAGAGAGCTCCAGCTGAAGAGGCAGTGAGTGACCAGAGCAGCAGGGTGGAAGAGTCTGACAAGGTTGTCAGTGTAGTATCAGTAGGCAAGGGAGCATGTACAGTTGAAAGCGACAAGGTTGGAGTTGTGAGGGAGGTGGTGAGGTTTGTAGGAGCCATGGTGGCCAAGGTAGGCATAGTTGGCAAGCGAGCCTTGACGGCCGTAGAGGTAGGTGGCAAGGGAGCCCGTGAGGAGGAAAGAGGAAAGTGGATAAGGCAAGGAAGGAGCCTATGAAAAAGTAAGAAGTTGGGTTGAGGCCCTTGTACAAGGATGGTACCATTTTGATATACATTTATGATGGCCCTGGAGGTGGAAAAGAAGGCAAGAATGGCTTCCCAGCAGGTGCCATCATTTATGTCTGATGAAGAGTATGAAGAGAGCAGAGCATCCACATGGAGATTCCATAAGTCGGGAGAATGAACGACCAAGAGGATGTTGGTGAGAGTCTCTCTGGCGGAAGCACTAACGTAGGGGTCAGTGATAGGAAGGCCTGGTTTGGAGGCTAGTATGTCCTTCTTGAGTTTCTTCCTGCCAGACTTAGTAAGAGGATAAGGATAGGAGATGGAGACGCAGTTGGAGAAAATTGGGGAGATAGAAAGCACCATAGTGGTGGGCACATTTAACCAGGCAGAGCAGTTAAGGTATATGGGAGGAGGTATGCAAGGAGGGAGCAAGCACACAGGGAGACACAAACAGGTAAGGGAATAAACAATGGGGCATGAAGATGGTGAGGAAGCAGATAACAGACCAGAACAGAAGGCAGACAGGGCAACCAGTCAGCAAATTCCCATAAAAAGCAGGATGTGAACACACCTAAAAGCGATTTTACAAACAGCAGCAACACCAATGCAGGATGTGAACACAGCTAAATTTGATTTTTAAACAAGCATCAAAAACAGAGGCGTTGCTAGGGGGGGCTAAGGGGGCTATAGCCCCTGATCTTTTGGTTGTAGCCCCGGATAGAATCTCAGGAGTTACAACCAAAAGGCTAGATAGCCCCCTGTCCTGACAATTCCGATATCAGCCTAGCCCTGGGTCTTTTCCAGACCTAGCAACACCCCTGATCAAAAACATGTAGGATGTGCACACAGCTAAATTTGATTTTTAAACAAGTATCAACAACAATACAATATGTGAATGCAGGTAAATTTGATTTTAGAAACAGCAGAAAAACTTGTAGGATGTGCACACAGCTAAAATCGATTTTAGAAACAGCGTCAACAACAAAACAGGATGTGCACACAACTAAATTCGATTTTTAAACATGCATCAAAAACAATGCAGGATGTGAACACAGCTAAACTCGATTTTATAAAAAAGCATCAATACCAATGCAGGATGTGAACACAGCTAAATTCGATTTTAGAAACAGCAGCAAAACATGTAGTATGTGCACACAGCTAAACACAACCTTGGAAACAGCAGCAACACCAATACTAGATGAGGACATAGCTAAATTCCATTTTAGAAACAGCAGAAAAACATGTAGGCTGTGTACACAGTTAAACTCAATGGGGGTCATTACAAGGTTGGTGGTAGGGGTTTAATGGGGCCTGTAGAGCTGCCGGCCCCGTTAAACCCCTCCCGCCGCATTATGAGGTCTGCTCGCGGGACCAGGTAAGGGCGCCCGGTTTTACCAGGCGCCCTTAGCGGGTCCCGCAAGCAGACCAGGGTGCTAACAACGGGCCTGTTATTAACGGGGTCATTGTTAGCACCCTCCCCATTTCGATTGAGCCCTATGGGGACTCGAATGGGAATGGGGAGGTACCGGGTCCGGGTTCCTTAAATGAGGAATTACCATGTCCTCCAAGGTTGGAATGGCCCCGTAATTCCTCATTTAAGGAACCCGGACCGGTACTCAGTAAGGGGGTAGCCATGCCGCTAATAGCGGCATGGATACCTCCAACCTTGTAATGACCCCCAATGTCTTTCTTTTTTGGTCTACAGGTATAGCAGCTCAACAGTACAGGGGTGTAGGCAGTGGAAGTGTAAGCCCAGGAAGGAAGAAAAGTGTTATGGTCTGGTGCTTGGAAAAAGAGGTGTCTTCTGAGACAGATTAGTGAAATTGTCAGGAGAGGCACAGAGTCCGGTTGATGCTGCAGGCAGTAGAGTAAACAGTCTACACCTTTGTGATAGCTCAGGGGTGGATCCCATAGCCCAAGGCCTCCTGGATGAGGTACCCAGCCTCAAGATGCATATTAATGGTTGTAGAAAAGTAGAAGTGCCCAACATGGCCAGACAGGCACAGACAGGAGCCTTGGGAGGAAGGCCGGCATTCGCCTGCCAGCTTGCTGATTGGGTATGAAGAAGTAGGAGGGGCTCAATCACAGCCTTCCACCCAGAGAAGTCAGGCTCTACAGTGCCTAACAAAAGGGGGGAGCCATCTTGGAATGAAGGCCAGTGCTGCTACACACATGTTGCACCATCGTTCAGGCACAACACCAAATTGCAATAATTTTTTATAAAAAGTTAAATAGTATGATTTAATTTCAAAATTCGTCTTTTTCTTTGTTTTCGTTTTATTTTCTCCTCATTGTGCCTCGTGCGGCGCTTGCGCAGGGCACAGTGTTTATGCACCCAAGAACACCAAGAGGTGCTTACCTGTTGGGGGAGAAGGGTTCCCAGCCTCACAAACTCCGGAACGAGGGTCTTGCTGCAGGATTCTTTTCTCGATGTAGTGTTCTGTACTATTCTTTATTATACTTCTACAGACAGTTTTTTATCTACTGGGAATGTCATATGCCATTTCCTCTACTTACAAGTTTATGCTATTTCTAATGCACTGCTATGTACTAATCACCTGCTTCATGTCTCTACATGTCTTGCACTCACACTATATTAAATGCTTCAGGTTTCTACTTTATATTTTTTCATGGACTGCTCTCAGAAATGATTTTATCGCTTGCCAGCTTCACATGAGGCATAAATATTGTGCCAAATATCAATATAATTGGCCTCCTGTGTGGCCCATATCTCATGCTATACAGATTTTCTAAACTTATACTCTCTCTCACGCTTGGGATGCTAGATTTGCATGCATACAGAACAATCAATTATTAATTACACTTTCTATTAATGTGTTCCACGTATCTGAAATTAAGGAAAACATATCTGCGAAAAATATTTTTAAAATATGGAATTCGAAATGTCATGGAAGTACTGGAGTGCTGCTTCAGAACAGAAGAGGATTTCATAGTGTATACACTTGTGAAGTATCTTTTTAGATCTTGGGCACTGAGACAAAAGTCTATGAAGATGGTTTGATACCTCCTCTTGAGTGACCAGGGGACGGCAGCCTCGAACTGATCCTAACAGTCGGGTGACAATATGACGGAAGATCACATGGGAGGAGACGGCCTCTGGGTAGATGAAGGGACTCTTTCTTGTTGGGACAAACTCCCAGGTAGGTTCGAGGGAAGTAGGGACTTGTGAACTCACGGAAGGCCCAGCACGTTCCCCCAAAAGGAACATAGACCCAGCCAGACAGCAAGTTCAAACTGAGATTTGTTACAGCCAAAACCAACAGAGATCAGTACAAGGATAGAAGAAAATCCTGGAACGTCTAAGCTATTTCTGGCTCGCAGGCCAGTTTTGTGGGCACATTACATCATGAGGACATCACAACCTGGGCCCTTCTCCAGGAAACCTATCACCATCTGGGATTGGGTGTTGAGTGATAGTCCCCCTACAACAGACTCTACATGTGTTAGTTTACTGGCTCTCCCATGACAAATGTCAGGCCTGGTCCATCCCAATATCGCTATCAATAAACAATGTTGCAATGTGAGGTTCTTGCCCGCTGCTACTCACCCCTAGGATACTGGACTGTGGTTGGCTAGAGCTGATATCCCCAGGCCTGGGTCCCGAAATGATCATCGGCTCCAGGTGTACCTTCTCAAAGTAATAAGAACAATTATGTGTCTGCATTGTAACTTGTGTGCACCACCAAAGTCTATCAGAGAGCCCGCTCACATCGTGCAGCCCTTGTCTCTTGATGTATCAACTTTTTTGCGAGCTTCTGTTAGCGCGTGGGATTGCTCTTCTTTCCCAGCGGCTGTTTCGATTTATAATCCAGCCTGCCAAGTCACATGTTCAGAGACCATGTTTTGGGGTCCTGCAGCTCCGAATTAGTCTCAATACATTGGTTCTGTCAGGTCCCACAGGTGCTCCTGCAGTTCCATTAGGTTATTTGCATGTAAGCATCTTCAAGCTTGCTCAGGATCTCTTGCTTCTTGCAGTTTCTGCATTGCTGCTGTTAAGCTAATTACAAAATAATAAAGCAATGGCAGTATGTAGCTGTATCTGTCCTCTAACTCATATTACTGTTCCGCTTGTGTTCTTCATGTATTCGGGTGCATGTTTTGTGTCCTGATGTGCGGATGGCACGTGTGATTCCTGTCTAATGCTGCTATGTCATGGTGTCTCTAATGACGGCATTAGCTTAGCTTATTGGTGCTTTAGTCAGTACTGTCAATTGAAGTGTCCTTAGTTGCATCGTGAGGCTCCACGTCCACTCTCGGTAGTCTTTGTTCTGCTCCTGGGCTGTATGGTTGTCTGAGTGGGTACCTCTCGACGTACTTGTCTATCATAGTAGCACAAGGAATAGGTCTGAATCGGTATTGGCAATCGTAGTATCTGTGGCTCTTCTTCAGAGCCATGTAGTGTATGGGAGGGGGAGCAGGGGTAGGATTCGACCATCCCTCTTCAACCTGGAGATACATGGTATGCCCCATATTTTCCTAAGAAGAACTACCCCATGTCTGGAACCCTCATGGCTTATTGCCATTTTTTCACCCATTCACCATGAAGAAAAGGAAAACCCCTTAGATTAGATCTGTGGAACACCCTCGCCATTCTGGTGGAATTATCTTTTTTGTTCCACTTTTTCACCCATCCAAAAAGACTTGCCAGAAACACTTTTTTTTCTCATCCACAATCCCTAAGTCAATCATTGGATTTATTCCCAGTGTTCATCAATTACTGAGATGAGAAAGAAGAAAGACCAAGCAATGTGGAATAGAAAGGACTCTTAACCTAATGAGCCTTCTAGTGTTCCTAGAAATGTAAGCATCCCAAACCGAGAATGAGAGAGTTGCTGTGCTGACTAGCGAGAGAAAGCTGGATCTCCCTATATGGAGCAGAGAGACACAAAGCCAGAACATGTGTGGTGGAATGAGACGTTGCACCACAAGAGGTAGAAGAAACAGCTGTGCTGTAGAATGCAGCTGGAATGCCATGGGCTGGCAAAGACTTCCTGGGTGTTTGCAGAAGGTGAAGAGCCATCTTCCACCGACCCGAATTGAGAGAACAGTAGGCGAGTCGGGTGGAAGCCACAGATGTCTGCTGAATGGAGAAAAGCAGACCACAAGAGAGAAGCAGAAGAGATCCTGTTGACAGCCGACCGCAGGAAAAAAAATCAACGCTGCCAGAAACCGGTGAGCCCTCCTGAGAGCCCTCTGTATCGGCATACACGGAGGATGAAAACAGTTGAAAGTTACTTACATAAAGGTAAAAAACAAGATTGTGGACATATTGAGAACAGGGTATTTGAATATAAAACACACTGTTTTCTAATGTGTAAATGTGCACAGTGCCTATATGAAGCAAGCAGAACAAGGATAATATATCGGAAGGATACATTATCAAATCTCATATGTAAAGACATTTTGGAGTAGGATGAGGAACTGACTAAGCAGAATTCCTGGCAGTGTAGCATACCAGTCAGTGTGGAAAGCAGACATCCAGGCAGGAGAATATACCAGGCAGTATAAGGTGCATGAAAAAAATCATGGTAGGAAAGTATACCAGGAAATTGGGAGAAGGATTGTGTGAAATAAAGAACTGTTCGGCAAGAAGCCAACAGTGTGAAACCAACAAAGGTCAGCATGCAAGTATTTCACTTGGCCCCAAGGAATAGTTCTTAAAGAAACAACCATTGTGAAAATCAAACAACATTCTTTATGTAAAAGTCCAAGGAATAATTTGGAGATAAATTGCAATTGTAAAGTTAAACAGTTGCTTTGAAAAGGATGTGCTTGGCCAAGAAATGCCAAAATAACTGTTTTTGAAAGAAACCAAGATTGTGAAACCAGTTCATTTTGTGTGCAAATATTATACTTGGCCAAGAGAGGTCCATAAGGAAGTTTTGTGTGAAAACCTCTCGAAGGAGTAAAAGAAGAATCCAGGAGAAGGGAACTACTCTCTGGAGTCAAGAACTTCAGCCATGGAGAAACTTTTGTTTGAGTTATTTTTCCTTAATGAACACTTTACCAAACCACTGAAGGTTAAAGACTTTTTCCCCTTTTCACCTTGGAGTTTAGTTTTAAGTGTGAGGGTCAGAATAGAAGTATGGACACTGGACAGTTTTCGTTTTGACACCCTGCCACAGACAGATCCTTAGTTTTGGTTTTAGGTAGGGGAAATCCTCCTAGTGCAGGAAAAGAGAGGCCTTTTTCCCAAACCCATTTCTTTTAATTCATGTTTTTAACCCAAACTATGACTGCTTCGTGCCAGACTCTCATATCTAACTCCTCACAATAGCTATATGATTTCCCTATACCTTCGGGCATACAATATCACTAGGTGACAAACGTGAATTATATTAATAGTCAATCCCAGCTAGATTTTAATGTAGTGTCGTTTGATCCCTTTATGATGCATATCCAGTTATGAGAAGTGGATTGCTTATAGTGTACTATTGAAAATAAATGTGAATGGAACACTACAGAGATGCAGTAGGGCCTTGTACCACAATGCTTATACCGGTTGATGTATTCTGAAATGTAGCCTTAAAAATATCGACAGATATTAAGGCTGATACTATCTGGTCATTCTCTTGAGGTACTAAGAGTATAAGCAATTTAAATAAGTGGAACATATGGCAAATACACATAGGCGGTCCTTAAATCCATTCAATGCCATGATGGGTTTGAGAGTGTGATGGAAATGTGAACATAAACAGTTTTTTTAAACTATGTTTTTAAACTGGGTAGGAAAGAATCATATTTAACAGTACTGCCAACTCATTTAACACAGGTGCATTTTTTTATTTGGCTACGACCTCACAATTGTTATATTTTTACTATTGCATGTTAGATAGCTTGAGTATGTATTTGTTTTTTGTAGGTGCTCACTTGTATGGCGTTTAGCCGAAATAAAGTTATAGAACCCAAAGTTAAGTTGTCAATCATTTACCATGTAAACCGCCTGAGATGAGTGGTATTCCTTGTAAGTTAGAAGAAATGCACAACATTGGCCTTTTAGTCATTTTTTGAAAGGGGTTCCATTGAATTAATTTTTTTTAATGTCAGCCTTTTACTTCAATTGCTATTGCCCGTTCCAGATAATTCAAGTCCAAACAGTGTGTTGTGATTTCTTGTCTTTGCCTTTGTCTGGAAATATGATATGATATGATGTGGCATTTATAACGCGCCTGTACACAATTGTTTCTAGGCGCAACAAGACAAGGAGCGGGAAACAAGGGTGGACAAAATAACGATCTTACTGGGCCTTGTGTCAATCAGATCGTGCAAGTGCGGGGAAGAGGGAAGGGGAGAAGTGCCAGGGGAAAGGGGAAGTGCAGTTAACTCACAAGTGCAGCCACCGGGTGGCTCATAAGTGCAGAGAAAAGGGGCTGTAGGTTTGCAGATACAGACCCTTAAGTGCTGGGGAGCTCAGAGGCAGTGCAAGGACAATTGGTCATGCAGGAGCCTGGGCTCGAGTTCAGAGGGTGATGAGGTGACCAGTGAGTGGAGCAGTCAGGTGCATCAGCAGGGGAGAGGAAGAGAGAACGCAGAAGTGCAAAGGAAGTTCTTGAGATGTTTCCAGAACCAGAGATGGTTCTGCTCAAGTTTGAGAGAAGCAGGTAGGCTATTTCAGAGGGTGGCCCCAGCTGAGGAGATTGATCTGCCCCAACTCTTTGCTTGGGGAAGCATCTGACCCTTAGACTGGTTGACTTTTGATTAGTGTCGTGACATAGGCATGTCGGTGTGTGGTGGATTGGTGAAATCATTGCATGTCAAGAGTGGGGTGGCGTGCTGTGGAATTGTGGTGCACTTGAGGGCCATGAATGTGCAGCTTCTTTTCGTGTTGCAGGGGGACATGAGTCGGGGCCTGCTGGCAGGTGCCCTTCAATGCTGGGTGGATGGGGGTCCTGGGAGACATAAATCGGGGCCTGCTGGCAGGTGCCCCTTAATGCTGTGTGGATGGGGGTGCTGGGGGACATGGGTCGGGGCCTGCTGGCAGGTGCCCATCAATGCTGGGTGGATGGGGGTGCTGGGGACATGAGTCGGGGCCTGCTGGCAGGTGCCCCTCAATGCTGGGTGGATGGGGGTGCTGTGGGACATGATTCAGGGCCTGCTGGCAGGTGCCCCTCAATGTTGGGTGGATGGGGTGCTGGGGGACATGAGTCGGGCCTGCTGGCAGGTGCCCCTCAATGCTGGGTGGATGGGGGTGCTGGGGGACATGAGTTGGGGCCTGCTGGCAGGTGCCCTTCAATGCTGGGTGGATGGGGGTCCTGGGGGAAATAAATCGGGGCCTGCTGGCAGGTGCCCCTTAATGCTGGGTGGATGGGGGTGCTGGGGGACATGAGTCGGGGCCTGCTGGCAGGTGCCCATCAATGCTGGGTGGATGGGGTGCTGGGGGACATGAGCTGGGCGCTTGCTGGCAAGTGCACTCAATGCTGGGTGGATGGGGGTGCTGGGGGACATGATTCAGGGCCTGCTTGCAGGTGCCCCTCAATGCTGGGTGGATGGGGTGCTGGGGGACATGAGTCGGGCCTGCTGGCAGGTGCCCCTCAATGCTGGGTGGATGGGGGTGCTGGGGGACATGAGTCGGGGCCTGCTGGCAGGAGCCCCTCAATGCTGGGTGGATGGGGTGCTGGGGGACATGAGTCGGGGCCTGCTGCCAGGTGCCTCTTAATGCTGGGTGGATGGGGGTATTGGGGGACATGAGTCGGGGCCTGCTGGCAGGTGCCCCTCAATGCTGGGTGGATGGGGTGCTGGGGGACATGAGTCGGGGCCTGCTGGCAGGTGCCCCTCAATGCTGGGTGGATGGGGGTCCAGGGGGACATGAGTCAGGGCCTGCTGGCAGGTGCCCATCAATGCTGGGTGGATGGGGGTGCTGGGGGACAAGAGTTAGGGCCTACTGGTAGGTGCCCCTCAATGCTGGTTGGATGGGGGTGCTGGGGGACATAAGTCAGTGCTCACTTGTGCATGGTGACATGTGGGCTGGCTGTTGGGCTTCAGCAGGGTGGATGGGCTGCCTGTGGGGCATGGCAAGGGGTGCAGTGTGTTCCCCTGTGGTGGGGTCTGCTTGCAGGCCCTGGGGCGGGGGGAGAGGGCTCACCTGGGAGGACACATACTTCCAATTCGTTGGGGCACCCCTGAAATCCACGTACCCCGCTCGCACGGGGCCAATCGCGTGTGAAACTTCCCGCGCACCCCCGAAATACACGTACCCCGCACGCAGAAGACCAATCGCGTGTGAAACTTCCCGCGCACCCCGGAAATACACATACCCTGCTCGCACAAGGCCAATCGCGTGTGAAACTTCCCATGCACCCCCAAAATACACGTACCCTACACGCAGAGGGCCAATCGCATATGAAACTTCCCGCGCACCCCCGAAATACACATACCCCGCTCGCACAGCGCCAATCGTGTGTGAAACTTCCTGCGCACCCCCGAAATACACGTATCCCGCTCGCAGAGGGCCAATCGCATGTGAAACTTCCTGCGCACCCCCGAAATACACGTACGCCGCTCACACAGCACCAATCGCGTGTGAAACTTCCCACACACCTCCGAAAAACATGTACTCCGCTCGTAGAGGACCAATCGCGTGTGAAACTTCCCGCGCACCACCGAAATACATGTACCCTGCTCACAGAGGGCCAATCGCGTGTGAAACTTCCTGCGCACCGCCAAAAAACATGTAGCCCGCTCGCACAGTGCCAATCGCGTGTGAAACTTCCCGCACACCCCCAAAATAGACGTACCCTGCTCGCACAGGGCCAATCGTGTGTGAAACTTCCCGTACACACCCGAAATACACATACCCCACTCGCAGGGGGCCAAAAGAATGTGAAACTTCCCGTGCAACCCCTAAATGCACGTACCCCGCTCGCAGAGCACCAATCGCATGTGAAACTTCCCATGCACCCCCGAAATACACGTACCCCGCTCGCAGAGGGCCAATCGCGTGTGAAACTTCCCCTGCACCCCCAAAATACACATACCCCGCTCGCACAGGGCCAATCTTGTGTAAAACTTCCCACGCACCCCCGAAATACACGTACTCCACTCGCAGAAGGCCAATTGCGTGTGAAACTTCCCACGCACCCCCAAAATACACGTACCCCGCTCGCACAGGGCCAATCATGTGTGAAACTTCCCGCACACACCGGAAATACACGTACCCCACTCGCAGAGGGCCAATTGCATGTGAAACTTCCTGCACACCCCCAAAATACATGTACCCCGCTCGCACAGTGCCAATCGAGTTTGAAACTTCCTGCGCACAGCCGAAATACACGTACCCCGCTCGCAGAGGGCCAATCGCGTGTGAAACTTCCTGCACACCCCCGAAATACATGTACCCCGCTCGCAGAGGGCCAATCGCATGTGAAACTTCCCGCGCAACCCCTAAATACACGTATCCTGCTCGCACAGGGCCAATCGCGTGTGAAAGTTGCCGCGCACCCCGGAAATACACGTACCCCGCTCGCAGAGTGCCAATCGCGTGTGAAACTTCCCACACACCCCCAAAATACACTTACCCTGCTCGCAGAGGGCCAATCGCATGTGAAACTTCCCGCGCACCCCCAAAATACAGATTCCACGATCGCACAGGGCCAATCTTGTGTAAAACTTCCCACGCACCCCCGAAATACACGTACCCCACTTGCAGAAGGCCAATCGCGTGTGAAACTTCCCCTGCACCCCCGAAATACACGTACCACGCTCGCACAGGGCCAATCACATGTGAAACTTCCTGCGCACCCCCGAAATACACGTACCCCGCTCGCACAGGGCCAATCGCGTGTGACACTTCCCACGCACCCCCGAAATACACGTACCCCGCTCGCACATGGCCAATCATGTGTGAAACTTCCCGCAAACCCCAGAAATACACGTACCACGCTCGCAGAGGGCCAATCGTGTGTGAAACTTCCCGCGCAACCCCTAAATACTCGAATCCCGCTCTCACAGGGCCAATCGCGTGTGAAACTTCCTGCGCATCCCCGAAATACACGTACCCCGCTCGCACAGGGCAAATCTCGTGTGAGACTTCCTGTGCACCCCAAAATACACTTTAACCAGCTTGCACAGGGCAAATCACGTGTGAAACTTCCCGCGCACCCCCGAAATACATGTACCCCGCTCACAGAGGGCCAATCGCGTGTGAAACTTCCCGCGCACCCCTGAAATACACGTATCCCGCTTGCACAGGGCCAATCGCGTGTGAAAGTTCCCGCGCACCCCCGAAATACACGTACCCCGCTCGCACAGGGCCAATCGCGTGTGAAACTTCCCACGCACCCCCGAAATACACGTACCCCGCTCGCACAGGGCCAATCACGTGTGAAACTTCCTGTGCACCCCCAAAATACATGTACCCCACTCGCAGAGGGCCAATCGCATGTGAAACTTCCCGCGCACCCCCGAAATACACGTATCCCGCTCGCAGATGGCCAATCGCATGTGAAACTTCCCGCGCACCCCCGAAATACAGGTACGCCGCTCACACAGCACCAATCGCATGTGAAACTTCCCACACACACCCGAAAAACACGTACTTCGCTCGCAGAGGGCCAATCGCGTGTGAAACTTCCTGCGCACCCCCGAAATACATGTACCCCGCTCGCACATGGCCAATCTCGTGTGAAACTTCCCGTGCACCCCCGAAATACACGTAAACCTGTTCGCACAGGGCCAATCACGTGTGAAACTTCCCGCGCACCCCCAAAATACACGTACCCCGCTCACAGAGGGCCAATCGCGTGTGAAACTTCCCGCGCACCCCTGAAATACACGTACCCCGCTCACACAGCACCAATCTCGTGTGAAACTTCCCACGCAACACAGAAATACACGTACACCGCTCGCAGAGCGCCAATCGCGTGTGAAACTTCGCAATGACACCCCGAAAATACACGTACCCCACTCGCAGAGGGCCAATCGCGTGTGAAACTTTCCGCGCACCCCCAAAGTACATGTACCCCGCTCGCACAGGGCCAATCTCGTGAAAAACTTCCCACACACCCCCAAAATACACGTACCCCACTCGCAGAGGACCAATCGTGTGTGAAACTTCCTGCGCACCCCCGAAATACACATACCCCGCTCGCACAGGGCCAATCACATGTGAAACTTCCTGCACACCCCCGAAATACACGTACCCCGCTCACAGAGGGCCAATCGCATGAGAAACTTCCCACGCACCCCAGAAATACACGTACCCCGCTCGCACAGGGCCAATCACGTGTGAAACTCCCTGCGCACCCCCAAAATACACATACCCCGCTCGCAGAAGGCCAGTCGCATGTGAAACTTCCCGCGCACCCCCAAAATACACGTACACCACTCACACAGCACCAATCGCGTGTGAAACTTCCTGCGCACCCCGGAAATTCATGTACCCCGCTCACACAGGCCCAATCGCGTGTGAAACTTCCTGCGCACCCCCGAAATACACGTATCCCGCTCGCAGAGGGCCAGTCGCATGTGAAACTTCCCGCACACCCCCAAAATACATGTACCCCGCTCGCACAGTGCCAATCGAGTTTGAAACTTCCTGCGCACCCCCGAAATACACGTACCCCGCTCGCAGAGGGCCAATCACGTGTGAAACTTCCTGCACACCACCGAAATACATGTACCCCGCTCGCAGAGGGCCAATCGCATGTGAAACTTCCCGCGCACCCCCGAAATACACGTACCCCGCTCGCACAGTGCCAATCACATGTGAAACTTCCTGCGCACCCCCGAAATATCGTACCCCGCTCACACAGGGCCAATCGCGTGAGAAACTTCCCACGCACCCCCGAAATACACGTACCCCGCTTGCACAGGGCCAATCACGTGTGAAACTCCCTGCGCAACCCCAAAATACACGTACCTCGCTCGCAGAGGGCCAGTCGCATGTGCAACTTCCCGCGCACACCCGAAATACACGTACATCGCTCACACAGCACCAATCGCGTGTGAAACTTCCCGCGCACCCCGGAAATTCACTTACCCCGCTCGCACAGGGCCAATCGCGTGTGAAACTTCCTGCCCACCCGTGAAATACACATATCCCACTGGCAGAGGGCCAGTCGCATGTGAAACTTCCCGCGCACCCCCGAAATACACGTACGCCGCTCACACAGCACCAATCGCGTTCGAAACTTCCTGCGCAGCCCGGAAATTCACGTACCCCGCTCGCAGAGCGCCAATCGCGTGTGAAACTTCCCGCGCACCCCCAAAATTCACATTCCCCGCTCGCACAGGGCCAATCGCGTGTGAAACTTCCCACGCACCCCCAAAATACATGTACCCCGCTCGCACAGGGCCAATCACATGTGAAACTTCCTGTGCACCCCCAAAATACATGTACCCCACTCGCAGAGGGCCAATCGCGTGTGAAACTTTCTGCGCACTCCGGAAAAACATGTATCCCGCTCGCAGAGGGCCAATCGCATGTGAAACTTCCCGCGCACCCCCGAAATACACGTACGCCGCTCACACAGCACCAATCGCATGTGAAACTTCCCACACACCCCCGAAAAACACGTACTTCGCTCGCAGAGGGCCAATCGCATGTGAAACTTCCGGCGAACCCCCGAAATACATGTACCCCGCTCACAGAGGGTCAATTGCGTGTGAAACTTCCCGCGCACCCCCAAAATACACGTACCCCGCTCTCACAGGGCCAATCACATGTGAAACTTCCTGTGCACCCCCGAAATACACGTACCCCGCTCGCACAGGGCCAATCTCGTGTGAAACTTCCCGTGCACCCCGAAATACACGTAAACCCGCTCGCACAGGGCCAATCACGTGTGAAACTTCCCACGCAACCCCAAAATACACGTGTCCCGCTCACAGAGGGCCAATCGCATGTGAAACTTCCCGCACACCCCTGAAATACACGTACCCCACTCGCAGAGGGCCAATCGTGTGTGAAACTTCCTGCGCCCCCCCGAAATACACATACCCCGCTCGCACAGGGCCAATCACATGTGAAACTTCCTGCACACCCCCGAAATACACGTACCCCGCTCACAGAGGGCCAATCGCATGAGAAACTTCCCACGCACCCCCGAAATACACGTACCCCGCTCGCAAAGGGCCAATCACGTGTGAAACTCCCTGCGCACCCCCAAAATACACGTACCCCGCTCGCAGAGGGCCAGTCGCATGTGAAACTTCCCGCGCACCCCCGAAATACACGTACACCACTCACACAGCACCAATCGCGTGTGAAACTTCCTGCGCACCCCGGAAATTCATGTACCCCGCTCACACAGGCCCAATCGCGTGTGAAACTTCCTGCGCACCCCCGAAATACACCTATCCCGCTCGCAGAGGGCCAATCGCATGTGAAACTTCCTGCGCACCCCCGAAATACACGTACGCCGCTCACACAGCACGAATCGCGTGTGAAACTTCCCACACACCTCCGAAAAACATGTACTCCGCTCGTAGAGGGCCAATCGCGTGTGAAACTTCCGGCGCACCACCGAAATACATGTACCCCGCTCACAGAGGGCCAATCGCGTATGAAACTTCCTGCGCACCCCCAAAAAACATGTAGCCCGCTCGCACAGTGCCAATCGCGTGTGAAACTTCCCGCACACCCCCAAAATAGACGTACCCTGCTCGCACAGGGCCAATCGCGTGTGAAACTTCCCGCACACACCCGAAATACACATACCCCACTCGCAGGGGGCCAAAAGAATGTGAAACTACCCGTGCAACCCCTAAATGCACGTACCCCGCTCGCAGAGCACCAATCGCATGTGAAACTTCCCATGCACCCCCGAAATACACGTACCCCGCTCCCAGAGGGCCAATCGCGTGTGAAACTTCCCCTGCACCCCCAAAATACACATACCCCGCTCGCACAGGGCCAATCTTGTGTAAAACTTCCCACGCACCCTCGAAATACACGTACTCCACTCGCAGAAGGCCAATCACGTGTGAAACTTCCCGCGCACCCCCAAAATACACGTACCCCGCTTGCACAGGGCCAATCATGTGTGAAACTTCCCGCACACACCGGAAATACACGTACCCCACTCGCAGAGGGCCAATTGCATGTGAAACTTCCCGCACACACCGGAAATACACGTACCCCACTCGCAGAGGGCCAATTGCATGTGAAACTTCCCGCACACCCCCAAAATACATGTACCCCGCTCGCACAGTGCCAATCGAGTTTGAAACTTCCTGCGCACCCCTGAAATACACGTACCCCGCTCGCAGAGGGCCAATCGCGTGTGAAACTTCCTGCACACCCCCGAAATACATGTACCCCGCTCGCAGAGGGCCAATCGCATGTGAAACTTCCCGCGCAACCCCTAAATACACGTATCCTGCTCGCACAGGGCCAACCGCGTGTGAAACTTGCCGCGCACCCCGGAAATACACTTACCCTGCTCGCAGAGGGCCAATCGCATGTGAAACTTCCCGTGCACCCCCAAAATACACATTCCACGATCGCACAGGGTCAATCTTGTGTAAAACTTCCCACGCACCCCCGAAATACACGTACCCCACTTGCAGAAGGACAATCGCATGTGAAACTTCCCGTGCACCCCCGAAATACACGTACCCCGCTCGCACAGGGCCAATCACATGTGAAACTTCCTGAGCACCCCCGAAATACACGTACCCCGCTCGCACAGGGCCAATCGCGTGTGACACTTCCCACGCACCCCCGAAATACACGTACCCCGCTCGCACATGGCCAATCATGTGTGAAACTTCCCGCAAACCCCAGAAATACACGTACCACGCTCGCAGAGGGCCAATCGTGTGTGAAACTTCCCGCGCACCCCCAAAATACATGTACCCTGCTCGCACAGCGCAAATCGCGTGTGAAACTTCCTGCACACCCCCGAAATACATGCACCCCACTCGCAGAGGGCCAATCGCATGTGAAACTTCCCGCGCAACCCCTAAATACTCGTATCCCGCTCTCACAGGACCAATCGCGTGTGAAACTTCCCGCGCACCCCGAAAATACACGTACCCCGCTCGCAGAGTGCCAATCGCGTGTGTAACTTCCCACGTACCCCTGAAATACACGTACCCTGCTCGCAGAGGGCCAATCGCGTGTGAAACTTCCCACGCACCCCCGAAATACACATACCCCGCTCGCACAGGGCCAATCGAGTGTGAAACTTCCCACGCACCCCCGAAATACACGTACGCCGCTCGCACAGGGCAATCACGTGTGAAACTTCCTGCACCCCCAAAATACATGTACCCCACTCGCAGAGGGCCAATCGCGTGTGAAACTTCCGGCGCACCCCCGAAATACATGTACCCTGCTCACAGAGGGTCAATCGCGTGTGAAACTTCCCGCGCACCCCCAAAATACACGTACCCCACTCGCACAGGGCCAATCACATGTGAAACTTCCTGCGCACCCCCGAAATACACGTACCCCGCTCGCACAGGGCAAATCTCGTGTGAAACTTCCTGTGCACCCCCAAAATACACTTTAACCCACTCGCACAGGGCAAATCACGTGTGAAACTTCCCGCGCACCCCCAAATTACATGTACCCCGCTCACAGAGGGCCAATCGCGTGTGAAACTTCCCGCGCACCCCTGAAATACACGTATCCCGCTTGCACAGTGCTAATCGCGTGTGAAAGTTCCCGCGCAGCCCCGAAATACACGTATCCCGCTCGCACAGGGCCAATCGCGTGTGAAACTTCCCACGCACCCCCGAAATACACGTACCCCGCTCGCACAGGGCCAATCACGTGTGAAACTTCCTGTGCACCCCAAAATACATGTACCCCACTCGCAGAGGGCCAATCACATGTGAAACTTCCCGTGCACCCCCGAAATACACGTATCCCGCTCGCAGATGGCCAATCGCATGTGAAACTTCCAGCGCACCCCCGAAATACACGTACGCCGCTCACACAGCACCAATTGCATGTGAAACTTCCCACACACCCCTGAAAAACACGTACTTCGCTCGCAGAGGGCCAATCGCGTGTGAAACTTCCGGCGCACCCCCGAAATACATGGACCCCGCTCACAGAGGGTCAATCGCATGTGAAACTTCCCGCGCACCCCCAAAATACACGTACCCCTCTCGCACAGGACCAATCACGTGTGAAACTTCCTGCGCACCACCGAAATACATGTACCCCGCTCGCACATGGCCAATCTCGTGTGAAACTTCCCGTGCACCCCCGAAATACACGTAAACCCGTTCGCACAGGGCCAATCACGTGTGAAACTTCCCACCCACCCCCAAAATACACGTACCCCACTCACAGAGGGCCAATCGCGTGTGAAACTTCCCGCGCACCCCTGAAATACACGTATCCTGCTTGCACAGGGCCAATCGCGTGTGAAACTTCCTGCGCACCCCGGAAATACACGTACCCCGCTCGCAGAGGGCCAATCGCATGTGAAACTTCCCGCGCACCCTCTTAATAAACGTACGCCGCTCACACAGCACCAATCGCGTGTGAAACTTCCCACGCAACACAGAAATACACGTACACCTCTCGCAGAGCGCCAATCGCATGTGAAACTTCCCAATGACACCCCCAAAATACACGTACCCCACTCGCAGAGGGCCAATCGCATGTGAAACTTCCCGCGCACCCCCAAAGTACATGTACCCCGCTCGCACAGGGCCAATCTCGTGAAAAACTTCCCACACACCCCCAAAATACACGTACCCCACTCGCAGAGGGCCAATCGTGTGTGAAACTTCCTGCGCACCCCCGAAATACACATACCCCGCTCGCACAGGGCCAATCACATGTGAATCTTCCTGCACACCCCCGAAATACACGTACCCCGCTCACAGAGGGCCAATCGCATGAGAAACTTCCCACGCACCCCCGAAATACACGTACCCCGCTCGCACAGGGCCAATCACGTGTGAAACTCCCTGCGCACCCCCAAAATACACGTACCCCGCTCGCAGAGGGCCAGTCGCATGTGAAACTTCCCGCGCACCCCCGAAATACACGTACACCACTCACACAGCACCAATCGCGTGTGAAACTTCCTGCGCACCCCGGAAATTCATGTACCCCGCTCACACAGGCCCAATCGCGTGTGAAACTTCCTGTGCACAACCGAAATACACGTATCCCGCTCGCAGAGGGCCAGTCGCATGTTAAACTTCCCGCGCACCCCCGAAATACATGTACGCTGCTCACACAGCACCAATCGCGTGTGAAACTTCCCGTGCACCCTGGAAATTCACGTACCCTGCTGGCAGAGCGCCAATCGCGTGTGAAACTTCCACGCACCCCCAAAATACACGTACCCCGCTCGCAGAGGGCCAATCGCATGTGAAACTTCCCACACACCCCCAAAATACACCTACCCAGCTCGCACAGGGCCAATCTTGTGTAAAACTTCCCCCACACCGTTGAAATACATGTACCCCGCTCGCACAGGGCAAATCACATGTGAAACTTCCTGCGCACCCCCGAAATACACGTACCCCTCTCACACAGGGCCAATTGCGTGTGAAACTTCCCACGCACCCCCGAAATACATGTACCCCGCTCGCACAGGGCCAATCACGTGTGAAACTTCCTGCGCAACCCCAAAATACATGTACCCCGCTCGCAGAGGGCCAATCGCATGTGAAACTTCCCGCGCACCCCCGAAATACACGTATCCCGCTCGCAGAGGGCCAATCGCATGTGAAACTTCCTGCGCACACCCGAAATACATGTACGCCGCTCACACAGCACCAATCGCGTGTGAAACTTCCCACACACCCCCGAAAAACATGTACTCCGCTCGTAGAGGGCCAATCGCGTGTGAAACTTCCGGCGTACCCCCGAAATACATGTACCACGCTCACAGAGGGCCAATCGCGTGTGAAACTTCCCGCGCACCCCCAAAAAACATGTAGCCCGCTCGCACAGTGCCAATCGCGTGTGAAACTTCCCGCACACCCCCAAAATAGACATACCCTGCTCGTACAGGGCCAATCGCGTGTGAAACTTCCCGCACACACCCGAAATACACATACCCCACTCGCAGGGGGCCAAAAGAATGTGAAACTTCCCGTGCAACCCCTAAATACACGTATCCCGCTCGCACAGGGCCAATCGATGGTGAATCTTCCCACGCACCCCCGAAATACACATACCCCGCTCGCAGAGGGCCAATTGCGTGTGAAACTTCCTGCGCCCCCCAAAATACACGTACCTCGCTCGCAGAGGGCCAGTCGCATGTGAAACTTCGCGTGCACCCCCGAAATACACGTACACCACTCACAGAGCACCAATCGCGTGTGAAACTTCCCGCGCACCGCGGAAATTCACGTACCCCGCTCGCACAGGGCCAATCGTGTGTGAAACTTCCTGCGCACCCCTGAAATACACACATCCCGCTCGCAGAGGGCCAGTCGCATGTGAAACTTCCCGCACACCCCCGAAATACACATACGCCGCTCACACAGCACCAATCGCGTTCGAAACTTCCCGTGGGTTACCCTTTTCCGGGTCACCCCGGTCACCCCGGAAATTCACATACCCCGCTCGCAGAGCGCCAATCGCGTGTGAAACTTCCCGCGCACCCCCGAAATACACGTACCCCGCTCGCACAGGGCCAATCGCGTGTGAAACTTCCCACGCACCCCCGAAATACCCGTACCCCGCTCGCACAGGGCCAATCACGTGTGAAACTTCCTGTGCACCCCCAAAATACATGTACCCCACTCGCAGAGGGCCAATCGCGTGTGAAACTTCCCGCGCACCCCCGAAATACGTGTATCCCGCTCGCAGAGGGCCAATCGCATGTGAAACTTCCCGCGCACCCCCGAAATACACGTACGCCGCTCACACAGCGCCAATCGCATGTGAAACTTCCCACACACCCCCGAAAAACACGTACTTCGCTCGCAGAGGGCCAATTGCGTGTGAAACTTCCGTCGCACCCCCGAAATACATGTACCCCGCTCACAGAGGGTCAATCGCATGTGAAACTTCCCAATGACACCCCCAAAATACACGTACCCCACTCGCAGAGGGCCAATCGCATGTGAAACTTCCTGCGCACCCCCGAAATACACGTACGCCGCTCACACAGCACCAATCGCGTGTGAAACTTCCCACACACCCCCGAAAAACATGTACTCTGCTCGTAGAGGGCCAATCGCGTGTGAAACTTCCGGCGCACCCCCGAAATACATGTACCCCGTTCACAGAGGGCCAATCACGTGTGAAACTTCCCGCGCACCCCCAAAAAACATGTAGCCCGCTCGCACAGTGCCAATCGCGTGTGAAACTTACCGCACACCCCCAAAATAGACGTACCCTGCTCGCACAGGGCCAATCGCGTGTGAAACTTCCTGCACACACCCGAAATACACATACCACGCTCGCAAGGGGCCAATCGAATGTGAAACTTCCCGTGCAACCCCTAAATACACGTATCCCGCTCGCACAGGGCCAATCTCGTGAAAAACTTCCCACGCACCCCCAAAATACACGTACCCCACTCGCAGAGGGCCAATCGTGTGTGAAACTTCCTGCGCACCCCCGAAATACACATACCCCGCTCGCACAGGGCCAATCACATGTGAAACTTCCTGCGCACCCCCGAAATACACGTACCCCGCTCACAGAGGGCCAATCGCATGAGAAACTTCCCACGCACCCCCGAAATACACGTATCCCGCTCGCACAGGGGCAATCACGTGTGAAACTCCCTGCGCACCCCCAAAATACACATACCCCGCTCGCACAGGGCCAATCGCGTGTGAAACTTCCCACGCACCCCCGAAATACCCGAAATACATGTACCCCGCTCGCACAGGGCCAATCACGTGTGAAACTTCCTGTGCACCCCCAAAATACATGTACCCCACTCGCAGAGGGCCAATCGCGAATGAAACTTCCCGCGCACCCCCGAAATACACGTATCCCGCTCGCAGAGGGCCAATCGCATGTGAAACTTCCCACACACCCCCGAAAAACACGTACCCCGCTCGCACAGGGCCAATCACGTGTGAAACTTCCTGTGCACCCCCAAAATACATGTACCCCACTCCCAGATGGCCAATCGCGTGTGAAACTTCCGGCGCACCCCCGAAATACATGTACCCCGCTCACAGAGGGTCAATCGCGTGTGAAACTTCCAGCGCACCCCCAAAATACACATACCCCGCTCGCACAGGGCCAATCACGTGTGAAACTTCCTGCGCACCCCCAAAATACACGTACCCCGCTCGCACATGGCCAATCTCGTGTGAAACTTCCCGTGCACCCCCGAAATACACGTAAACCCGTTCGCACAGGGCCAATCACGTGTGAAACTTCCCGCGCACCCCCAAAATACACGTACCCTGCTCACAGAGGGCCAATCGCGTGTGAAACTTCCCGCGCACCCCTTAAATACACGTATTCCGCTTGCACAGGGCCAATCGCGTGTGAAACTTCCCGCGCACCCCGGAAATACACGTACCCCTCTCGCAGAGGGCCAATCGCATGTGAAACTTCCCGCGAACCCTCTTAATAAACGTACGCCGCTCACACAGCACCAATCGCGTGTGAAACTTCCCACGCACCACAGAAATACACGTACACCGCTCGCAGAGCGCCAATCGCATGTGAAACTTCCCAATGACACCCCCAAAATACACGTACCCCACTCGCAGAGGGCCAATCGCGTGTGAAACTTCCCGCGCACCCCCAAAGTACATGTACCCCACTCGCAGAGGGCTAATCTTGTGAAAAACTTCCCACGCACCCCCAAAATACACATACCCCACTCGCAGAGGGCCAATCGTGTGTGAAACTTCCCACGCACCCCCGAAATACACATACCCCGCTCGCACAGGGCCAATCGCGTGTGAAACTTCCCACGCAACCTGAAATACACGTACCCCGCTCGCACAGGGCCAATCACGTGTGAAACTTCCTGTGCACCCCCAAAATACACTTTAACCCACTCGCACAGGGAAAATCACGTGTGAAACTTCCCGCGCACCCCCGAAATACATGTACCCCGCTCACAGAGGGCCAATCGCGTGTGAAACTTCCCGCGCACCCCTGAAATACACGTATCCCGATTGCACAGGGCCAATCGCGTGTGAAAGTTCCCGCGCACCCCCGAAATACACGTACCCCGCTGGCACAGGGCCAATCACGTGTGAAACTTCCTGTGCACCCCAAAATACATGTACCCCACTCGCAGAGGGCCAATCGCATGTGAAACTTCCCGTGCACCCCCGAAATACACGTATCCCGCTCGCAGATGGCCAATCGCATGTGAAACTTCCAGCGCACCCCCGAAATACACGTACGCCGCTCACACAGCACCAATTGCATGTGAAACTTCCCACACACCCCTGAAAAACACGTACTTCGCTCGCAGAGGGCCAATCGCGTGTGAAACTTCCGGCGCACCCCCGAAATACATGGACCCAACTCACAGAGGGTCAATCGCGTGTGAAACTTCCCACGCACCCCCAAAATACACGTACCCCTCTCGCACAGGGCCAATCACGTGTGAAACTTCCTGCGCACCCCCAAAATACATGTACCCCACTCGCACATGGCCAATCTCGTGTGAAACTTCCCGTGCACCCCCGAAATACACGTAAACCCGTTCGCACAGGGCCAATCACGTGTGAAACTTCCCACGCACCCCCAAAATACACGTACCCCGCTCACAGAGAGCCAATTGCGTGTGAAACTTCCCGCGCACCCCTGAAATACACGTATCCCGCTTGCACAGGGCCAATCGCGTGTGAAACTTCCCGCGCACCCCGGAAATACACGTACCCCGCTCGCAGAGGGCCAATCGCATGTGAAACTTCCCAATGACACCCCCAAAATACACGTACCCCACTCGCAGAGGGCCAATCGCGTGTGAAACTTCCCGCGCACCCCCAAGTACATGTAACCCGCTCGCACAGGGCCAATCTCGTGAAAAACTTCCCACACACCCCAAAATACACGTACCCCACTCGCAGAGGGCCAATCGTGTGTGAAACTTCCTGCGCACCCCCGAAATACACATACCCCGCTCGCACAGGGCCAATCACATGTGAAACTTCCTGCACACCCCCGAAATACACGTACCCGCTCACAGAGGGCCAATCGCATGAGAAACTTCCCACGCACCCCCGAAATACACGTACCCCGCTCGCACAGGGCCAATCACGTGTGAAACTCCCTGCGCACCCCCAAAATACACGTACCCCGCTCGCAGAGGGCCAGTCGCATGTGAAACTTCCCGCGCACCCCCGAAATACATGTACACCACTCACACAGCACCAATCGCGTGTGAAACTTCCTGCGCACCCCGGAAATTCATGTACCCCGCTCACACAGGCCCAATCGCGTGTGAAACTTCCTGCGCACCCCCGAAATTCATGTACCCCGCTCACACAGGCCCAATCGCGTGTGAAACTTCCTGCGCACCCCCGAAATACACGTATCCCGCTCGCAGAGGGCCAGTCGCATGTGAAACTTCCCGCGCACCCCCGAAATAAATGTACGCTGCTCACACAGCACCAATCGCGTGTGAAACTTCCCGTGCACCCTGGAAATTCACGTAAACCGCTGGCAGAGCGCCAATCGCGTGTGAAACTTCCCACGCACCCACAAAATACATGTACCCCGCTCGCAGAGGGCCAATCGCGTGTGAAACTTCCTGCGCACCCCCGAAATACACGTACCCCTCTCACACAGGGCCAATTGCGTGTGAAACTTCCCACGCACCCCCGAAATACATGTACCCCGCTCGCACAGGGCCAATCACATGTGAAACTTCCTGCGCAACCCCAAAATACATGTACCCCGCTCGCAGAGGGCCAATCGCATGTGAAACTTCCCGCGCACCCCTGAAATACACGTATCCCGCTCGCAGAGGGCCAATCGCATGTGAAACTTCCTGCGCACCCCCGAAATACATGTACGCCGCTCACACAGCACCAATCGCGTGTGAAACTTCCCACACACCCCCGAAAAACATGTACTCCGCTCGTGGAGGGCCAATCGCGTGTGAAACTTCCGGCGTACCCCCGAAATACATGTACCACGCTCACAGAGGGCCAATCGCGTGTGAAACTTCCCGCGCACCCCCAAAAAACATGTAGCCCGCTCGCACAGTGCCAATCGCGTGTGAAACTTCCCGCACACCCCCAAAATAGACATACCCTGCTCGTACAGGGCCAATCGCGTGTGAAACTTACCGCACACACCCGAAATACACGTACCCCACTCGCAGGGGGCCAAAAGAATGTGAAACTTCCCGTGCAACCCCTAAATACACGTATCCCGCTCGCACAGGGCCAATCGAGGGTGAATCTTCCCACGCACCCCGAAATACACATACCCCGCTCGCAGAGGGCCAATTGCGTGTGAAACTTCCTGCGCCCCCCAAAATACACGTACCTCGCTCGCAGAGGGCCAGTCGCATGTGAAACTTTGCGTGCACCCCCGAAATACACGTACACCGCTCACAGAGCACCAATCGCGTGTGAAACTTCCCGCGCACCGCGGAAATTCACGTACCCCGCTCGCACAGGGCCAATCGTGTGTGAAACTTCCTGCGCACCCCTGAAATACACATATCCCGCTCGCAGAGGGCCAGTCGCATGTGAAACTTCCCGCGCACCCCTGAAATACACATAAGCCGCTCACACAGCAACAATCGCGTTCGAAACTTCCCGTGGGTTACCCTTTTCCGGGTCACCCCGGGCACCCCGGAAATTCCGGGTCACCCCGGAAATTCACATACCCCGCTCGCAGAGCGCCAATCGCGTGTGAAACTTCCCGCGCACCCCCGAAATACACGTACCCCGCTCGCACAGGGCCAATCGCGTGTGAAACTTCCCACGCACCCCCGAAATACCCGTACCCCGCTCGCACAGGGCCAATCACGTGTGAAACTTCCTGTGCACCCCCAAAATACATGTACCCCACTCGCAGAGGGCCAATCGCGTGTGAAACTTCCCGCGCACCCCCGAAATACACGTATCCCGCTCGCAGAGGGCCAATCGCATGTGAAACTTCCCGCGCACCCCCGAAATACACGTACGCCGCTCACACAGCACCAATCGCATGTGAAACTTCCCACACACCCCCGAAAAACGCGTACTTCGCTCGCAGAGGGCCAATTGCGTGTGAAACTTCTGTTGCACCCCCGAAATACATGTATCCCGCTCACAGAGGGTCAATCGCATGTGAAACTTCCCAATGACACCCCCAAAATACACGTACCCCACTCGCAGCGGGCCAATCGCATGTGAAACTTCCTGCGCACCCCCGAAATACACGTACGCCGCTCACACAGCACCAATCGCGTGTGAAACTTCCCACACACCCCCGAAAAACATGTACTCTGCTCGTAGAGGGCCAATCGCGTGTGAAACTTCCGGCGCAGCCCCGAAATATATGTACCCCGTTCACAGAGGGCCAATCGCATGTGAAACTTCCCGCGCACCCCCAAAAAACATGTAGCCCGCTCGCACAGTGCCAATCGCGTGTGAAACTTACCGCACACCCCCAAAATAGACGTACCCTGCTCGCACAGGGCCAATCGCGTGTGAAACTTCCTGCACACACCCGAAATACATATACCACGCTCGCAGGGGGCCAATCGAATGTGAAACTTCCCGTGCAACCCCTAAATACACGTATCCCGCTCGCACAGGGCCAATCTCGTGAAAAACTTCCCACGCACCCCCAAAATACACGTACCCCACTCGCAGAGGGCCAATCGTGTGTGAAACTTCCTGCGCACCCCCGAAATACACATACCCCGCTCGCACAGGGCCAATCACATGTGAAACTTCCTGCGCACCCCCGAAATACACGTACCCCGCTCACAGAGGGCCAATCGCGTGAGAAACTTCCCACGCACCCCCGCAATACACGTATCCCGCTCGCACAGGGTCAATCACGTGTGAAACTCCCTGCGCACCCCCAAAATACACGTACCCCGCTCGCACAGGGCCAATCGCGTGTGAAACTTCCCACGCACCCCCGAAATACCCGAAATACACGTACCCCGCTCGCACAGGGCCAATCACGTGTGAATCTTCCTGTGCACCCCCAAAATACATGTACCCCACTCGCAGAGGGCCAATCGCGTGTGAAACTTCCCGCGCACCCCCGAAATACACGTATCCCGCTCGCAGAGGGCCAATCGCATGTGAAACTTCCCACACACCCCCGAAAAACACGTACCCCGATCGCACAGGGCCAATCACGTGTGAAACTTCCTGTGCACCCCCGAAATACACGTACCCCGCTCGCACATGGCCAATCTCGTGTGAAACTTCCCGTGCACCCCCGAAATACACGTAAACCCGTTCGCACAGGGCCAATCACGTGTGAAACTTCCCGCGCACCCCCAAAATACACGTACCCCGCTCACAGAGGGCCAATCGCGTGTGAAACTTCCCGCGCACCCCTTAAATACACGTATTCCACTTGCACAGGGCCAATCACGTGTGAAACTTCCCGCGCACCCCGGAAATACACGTACCCCTCTCGCAGAGGGGCAATCGCATGTGAAACTTCCCGCGAACCCTCTTAATAAACGTACGCCGCTCACACAGCACCAATCGCGTGTGAAACTTCCCACGCACCACAGAAATACACGTACACCGCTGGCAGAGCGCAAATCGCATGTGAAACTTCCCAATGACACCCCCAAAATACACGTACCCCACTCGCAGAGGGCCAATCGCGTGTGAAACTTCCCGCGCACCCCCAAAGTACATGTACCCCACTCGCACAGGGCCAATCTCGTGAAAAACTTCCCACGCACCCCCAAAATACACATACCCCACTCGCAGAGGGCCAATCGTGTGTGAAACTTCCTGCGCACCCCCGAAATACACATACCCCGCTCGCACAGGGCCAATCACATGTGAAACTTCCTGCACACCCCCGAAATACACGTACCCCGCTCACAGAGGGCCAATCGCATGAGAAACTTCCCACGCACCACCCAATAAATACACGTACCCTGCTCGCACAGGGCCAATCACGCGTGAAACTCCCTGCGCACCCCAAAATACACGTACCCCGCTCGCAGAGGGCCAGTCGCATGTGAAACTTCCCGCGCACCCCCGAAATACACGTACGCCGCTCACACAGCACCAATCGCATGTGAAACTTCCCACACACCCCCAAAAACATGTACTCCGCTCGTAGAGGGCCAATCGCGTGTGAAACTTCCGGCGAACCCTCGAAATACATGTACCCCGCTCACAGAGGGCCAATCGCGTGTGAAACTTCCCGTGCACCCCCAAAAAACATGTAGCCCACTCGCACAGTGCCAATCGCGTGTGAAACTTCCCGCACACCCCCAAAATAGACGTCCCCTTCTCGCACAGGGCCAATCGCTTGTGAAACTTCCCGCACACACCCGAAATACACATACCCCACTCGCAGGGGGCCAAAAGAATGTGAAACTTCCTGTGCAACCCCTAAATACACGTATCCCACTCGCACAGGGCCAATCGAGGGTGAAACTTCCCACGCACCCCCGAAATACACATACCCCGCTCGCAGAGGGCCAATCGCGTGCGAAACTTCCTGCGCCCCCAAAAAATACACGTACCTCGCTCGCAGAGGGCCAGTCGCATGTGAAACTTCCCGCGCACCCCCGAAATACACGTACACCGCTCACACAGCACCAATCGCGTGTGAAACACCCGCGCACCCCGGAAATTCATGTACCCCACTCGCACAGGGCCAATCGCGTGTGAAACTTCCTGCGCACACCTGAAATACACAAACCCCGCTCGCAGAGCGCCAATCGCGTGTGAAAATTCCCGCGCACCCCCGAAATACACGTACCCCGCTCGCACAGGGCCAATCGCGTGTGAAACTTACCACGCACCCCCGAAATACACGTACCCCGCTCGCACAGGGCCAATCACGTGTGAAACTTCCTGTGCACCCCCAAAATACATGTAACCCACTCGTAGAGGGCCAATCGCATGTGAAACCTCCCGCGCACCCCCGAAATACACGTATCCCGCTCGCAGAGGGCCAATCGCATGTGAAACTTCCCGCGCACCCCCGAAATACACGTACGCCGCTCACACAGCACCAATCGCATGTGAAACTTCCCACACACCCCCGAAAAACACGTACTTCGCTCGCAGAGGGCCAATTGCGTGTGAAACTTCTGGCGCACCCCCTAAATACATGTACCCCGCTCGCAGAGGGCCAATTGCGTGTGAAACTTCTGGCGCACCCCCGAAATACATGTACCCCGCTCGCACAGGGTCAATCGCGTGTGAAACTTCCCGCGCACCCCCAAAATACACATACCCCGCTCACAGAGGGCCAATCGCGTGTGAAACTTCCCGCGCACCCCGGAAATACACGTACCCCGCTAGCAGAGGGCCAATCGCATGTGAAACTTCAGCGCACCCTCTTAATAAACGTACGCCGCTCACACAGCACCAATCGCGTGTGAAACTTCCCACGCACCCCGGAAATACACGTACATCGCTCGCAGATCGCCAATCGCATGTGAAACTTCCCAATGACACCCCCAAAATACACGTACCTCAATCGCAGAGGGCCAATCGCATGTGAAAATTCCTGCGCACCCCCGAAATACACGTACGCCGCTCACACAGCACCAATCGCGTGTGAAACGTCCCACACACCCCCGAAAAACATGTACCCCGTTCACAGAGGGCCAATCCCGTGTGAAACTTCCCGCGCACCCCCAAAAAACATGTAGCCCGCTCGCACAGGGCCAATCACGTGTGAAACTTCCTGTGCACCCCCAAAATACATGTACCCCACTCCCAGATGGCCAATCGCGTGTGAAACTTCCGGCGCACCCCCGAAATACATGTACCCCGCTCACAGAGGGTCAATCGCGTGTGAAACTTCCCGCGCACCCCCAAAATACACATACCCCGCTCGCACAGGGCCAATCACGTGTGAAACTTCCTGCGCACCCCCGAAATACACGTACCCCGCTCGCACATGGCCAATCTCGTGTGAAACTTCCCGTGCACCCCCGAAATACACGTAAACCCGTTCGCACAGGGCCAATCACGTGTGAAACTTCCCGCGCACCCCCAAAATACACGTACCCCGCTCACAGAGGGCCAATCGCGTGTGAAACTTCCCGCGCACCCCTTAAATACACGTATTCCGCTTGCACAGGGCCAATCGCGTGTGAAACTTCCCGCACACCCCGGAAATACACGTACCCCTCTCGCAGAGGGCCAATCGCATGTGAAACTTCCCGCGAACCCTCTTAATAAACGTACGCCGCTCACACAGCACCAATCGCGTGTGAAACTTCCCACGCACCACAGAAATACACGTACACCGCTCGCAGAGCACCAATCGCATGTGAAACTTCCCAATGACACCCCCAAAATACACGTACCCCACTCGCAGAGGGCCAATCGCGTGTGAAACTTCCCGCGCACCCCCAAAGTACATGTACCCCACTCGCACAGGGCTAATCTTGTGAAAAACTTCCCACGCACCCCCAAAATACACATACCCCACTCGCAGAGGGCCAATCGTGTGTGAAACTTCCCACGCACCCCCGAAATACACATACCCCGCTCGCACAGGGCCAATCGCGTGTGAAACTTCCCACGCACCCTGAAATACACGTACCCCGCTCGCACAGGGCCAATCACGTGTGAAACTTCCTGTGCACCCCCAAAATACATGTACCCCACTCGCAGAGGGCCAATCGCGTGTGAAACTTCCGGCGCACCCCCGAAATACATGTACCCTGCTCACAGAGGGTCAATCGCGTGTGAAACTTCCCACGCACCCCCAAAATACACGTACCCCACTCGCACAGGGCCAATCACGTGTGAAACTTCCTGCGCACCCCCGAAATACACGTACCCCGCTCGCACAGGGCAAATCTCGTGTGAAACTTCCTGTGCACCCCCAAAATACACTTTAACCCACTCGCACAGGGCAAATCACGTGTGAAAATTCCCGCGCACCCCCGAAATACATGTACCCCGCTCACAGAGGGCCAATCGCGTGTGAAACTTCCCGCGCACCCCTGAAATACACGTATCCCGATTGCACAGGGCCAATCGCGTGTGAAAGTTCCCGCGCACCCCCGAAATACACGTACCCCGCTCGCACAAAGCCAATCACGTGTGAAACTTCATGTGCACCACCAAAATACATGTACCCCACTCGCAGAGGGCCAATCGCATCTGAAACTTCCCGTGCACCCCCGAAATACACGTATCCCGCTCGCAGATGGCCAATCGCATGTGAAACTTCCAGCGCACCCCCGAAATACACGTACGCCGCTCACACAGCACCAATTGCATGTGAAACTTCCCACACACCCCTGAAAAACACGTACTTCGCTCGCAGAGGGCCAATCGCGTGTGAAACTTCCGGCGCACCCCCGAAATACATGGACCCCGCTCACAGAGGGTCAATCGCATGTGAAACTTCCCACGCACCCCCAAAATACACGTACCCCTCTCGCACAGGGCCAATCACGTGTGAAACTTCCTGCGCACCTCCGAAATACATGTACCCCACTCGCACATGGCCAATCTCGTGTGAAACTTCCCGTGCACCCCCGAAATACACGTAAACCCGTTCGCACAGGGCCAATCACGTGTGAAACTTCCCACGCACCCCCAAAATACACGTACCCCGCTCACAGAGGGCCAATTGCGTGTGAAACTTCCCGCGCACCCCTGAAATACACGTATCCCGCTTGCACAGGGCCAATCGCGTGTGAAACTTCCCGCGCACCCCGGAAATACACGTACCCCGCTCGCAGAGGGCCAATCGCATGTGAAACTTCCCGCGCACCCTCTTAATAAACGTACGCCGCTCACACAGCACCAATCGCGTGTGAAACTTCCCAAGCAACACAGAAATACATGTACACCTCTCGCAGAGCGCCAATCGCATGTGAAACTTCCCAATGACACCCCCAAAATACACGTACCCCACTCGCAGAGGGCCAATCGCGTGTGAAACTTCCCGCGCACCCCCAAGTACATGTAACCCGCTCGCACAGGGCCAATCTCGTGAAAAACTTCCCACACACCCCAAAATACACGTACCCCACTCGCAGAGGGCCAATCGTGTGTGAAACTTCCTGCGCACCCCCGAAATACACATAACCCGCTCGCACAGGGCCAATCACATGTGAAACTTCCTGCACACCCCCGAAATACACGTACCCCGCTCACAGAGGGCCAATCGCATGAGAAACTTCCCACGCACCCCCGAAATACACGTACCCCGCTCGCACAGGGCCAATCACGCGTGAAACTCCCTGCGCACCCCCAAAATACACGTACCCCGCTCGCAGAGGGCCAGTCGCATGTGAAACTTCCCGCGCACCCCCGAAATACACGTACACCACTCACACAGCACCAATCGCGTGTGAAACTTCCTGCGCACCCCGGAAATTCATGTACCCCGCTCACACAGGCCCAATCGCGTGTGAAACTTCCTGCGCACCCCCGAAATTCATGTACCCCGCTCACACAGGCCCAATCGCGTGTGAAACTTCCTGCGCACCCCCGAAATACACGTATCCAGCTCGCAGAGGGCCAGTCGCATGTGAAACTTCCCGCGCACCCCCGAAATAAATGTACGCTGCTCACACAGCACCAATCGCGTGTGAAACTTCCCGTGCACCCTGGAAATTCACGTAAACCGCTGGCAGAGCGCCAATCGCGTGTGAAACTTCCCACGCACCCCCAAAATACATGTACCCCGCTCGCAGAGGGCCAATCGCGTGTGAAACTTCCTGCGCATCCCTGAAATACACGTACCCCTCTCACACAGGGCCAATTGCGTGTGAAACTTCCCACGCACCCCCGAAATACATGTACCCCGCTCGCACAGGGCCAATCACGTGTGAAACTTCCTGCGCAACCCCAAAATACATGTACCCCGCTCGCAGAGGGCCAATCGCATGTGAAACTTCCCGCGCACCCCTGAAATACACGTATCCCGCTCGCAGAGGGCCAATCGCATGTGAAACTTCCTGCGCACCCCCGAAATACATGTACGCCGCTCACACAGCACCAATCGCGTGTGAAACTTCCCACACACCCCCGAAAAACATGTACTCCGCTCGTGGAGGGCCAATCGCGTGTGAAACTTCCGGCGTACCCCCGAAATACATGTACCACGCTCACAGAGGGCCAATCGCGTGTGAAACTTCCCGCGCACCCCCAAAAAACATGTAGCCCGCTCGCACAGTGCCAATCGCGTGTGAAACTTCCCGCACACCCCCAAAATAGACATACCCTGCTCGTACAGGGCCAATCGCGTGTGAAACTTACCGCACACACCCGAAATACACGTACCCCACTCGCAGGGGGCCAAAAGAATGTGAAACTTCCCGTGCAACCCCTAAATACACGTATCCCGCTCGCACAGGGCCAATCGAGGGTGAATCTTCCCACGCACCCCGAAATACACATACCCCGCTCGCAGAGGGCCAATTGCGTGTGAAACTTCCTGCGCCCCCCAAAATACACGTACCTCGCTCGCAGAGGGCCAGTCGCATGTGAAACTTTGCGTGCACCCCCGAAATACACGTACACCGCTCACAGAGCACCAATCGCGTGTGAAACTTCCCGCGCACCGCGGAAATTCACGTACCCCGCTCGCACAGGGCCAATCGTGTGTGAAACTTCCTGCGCACCCCTGAAATACACATATCCCGCTCGCAGAGGGCCAGTCGCATGTGAAACTTCCCGCGCACCCCTGAAATACACATAAGCCGCTCACACAGCAACAATCGCGTTCGAAACTTCCCGTGGGTTACCCTTTTCCGGGTCACCCCGGGCACCCCGGAAATTCCGGGTCACCCCGGAAATTCACATACCCCGCTCGCAGAGCGCCAATCGCGTGTGAAACTTCCCGCGCACCCCCGAAATACACGTACCCCGCTCGCACAGGGCCAATCGCGTGTGAAACTTCCCACGCACCCCCGAAATACCCGTACCCCGCTCGCACAGGGCCAATCACGTGTGAAACTTCCTGTGCACCCCCAAAATACATGTACCCCACTCGCAGAGGGCCAATCGCGTGTGAAACTTCCCGCGCACCCCCGAAATACACGTATCCCGCTCACAGAGGGCCAATCGCATGTGAAACTTCCCGCGCACCCCCAAAATACACGTACGCCGCTCACACAGCACCAATCGCATGTGAAACTTCCCACACACCCCCGAAAAACGCGTACTTCGCTCGCAGAGGGCCAATTGCGTGTGAAACTTCTGTTGCACCCCCGAAATACATGTACCCCGCTCACAGAGGGTCAATCGCATGTGAAACTTCCCAATGACACCCCCAAAATACACGTACCCCACTCGCAGAGGGCCAATCGCATGTGAAACTTCCTGCGCACCCCCGAAATACACGTACGCCGCTCACACAGCACCAATCGCGTGTGAAACTTCCCACACACCCCCGAAAAGCATGTACTCTGCTCGTAGAGGGCCAATCGCGTGTGAAACTTCCGGCGCAGCCCCGAAATATATGTACCCCGTTCACAGAGGGCCAATCGCATGTGAAACTTCCAGCGCACCCCCAAAAAACATGTAGCCCGCTCGCACAGTGCCAATCGCGTGTGAAACTTACCGCACACCCCCAAAATAGACGTACCCTGCTCGCTCAGGGCCAATCGCGTGTGAAACTTCCTGCACACACCCGAAATACATATACCACGCTCGCAGGGGGCCAATCGAATGTGAAACTTCCCGTGCAACCCCTAAATACACGTATCCCGCTCGCACAGGGCCAATCTCGTGAAAAACTTCCCACGCACCCCCAAAATACACGTACCCCACTCGCAGAGGGCCAATCGTGTGTGAAACTTCCTGCGCACCCCCGAAATACACATACCCCGCTCGCACAGGGCCAATCACATGTGAAACTTCCTGCACACCCCCGAAATACACGTACCCCGCTCACAGAGGGCCAATCGCGTGAGAAACTTCCCACGCACCCCCGCAATACACGTATCCCGCTCGCACAGGGTCAATCACGTGTGAAACTCCCTGCGCACCCCCAAAATACACGTACCCCGCTCGCACAGGGCCAATCGCGTGTGAAACTTCCCACGCACCCCCGAAATACCCGAAATACACGTACCCCGCTCGCACAGGGCCAATCACGTGTGAATCTTCCTGTGCACCCCCAAAATACATGTACCCCACTCGCAGAGGGCCAATCGCGTGTGAAACTTCCCGCGCACCCCCGAAATACACGTATCCCGCTCGCAGAGGGCCAATCGCATGTGAAACTTCCCACACACCCCCGAAAAACACGTACCCCGATCGCACAGGGCCAATCACGTGTGAAACTTCCTGTGCACCCCCGAAATACACGTACCCCGCTCGCACATGGCCAATCTCGTGTGAAACTTCCCGTGCACCCCCGAAATACACGTAAACCCGTTCGCACAGGGCCAATCACGTGTGAAACTTCCCGCGCACCCCCAAAATACACGTACCCCGCTCACAGAGGGCCAATCGCGTGTGAAACTTCCCGCGCACCCCTTAAATACACGTATTCCACTTGCACAGGGCCAATCACGTGTGAAACTTCCCGCGCACCCCGGAAATACACGTACCCCTCTCGCAGAGGGCCAATCGCATGTGAAACTTCCCGCGAACCCTCTTAATAAACGTACGCCGCTCACACAGCACCAATCGCGTGTGAAACTTCCCACGCACCACAGAAATACACGTACACCGCTGGCAGAGCGCAAATCGCATGTGAAACTTCCCAATGACACCCCCAAAATACACGTACCCCACTCGCAGAGGGCCAATCGCGTGTGAAACTTCCCGCGCACCCCCAAAGTACATGTACCCCACTCGCACAGGGCAAATCTCGTGAAAAACTTCCCACGCACCCCCAAAATACACATACCCCACTCGCAGAGGGCCAATCGTGTGTGAAACTTCCTGCGCACCCCCGAAATACACATACCCCGCTCGCACAGGGCCAATCACATGTGAAACTTCCTGCACACCCCCGAAATACACGTACCCCGCTCACAGAGGGCCAATCGCATGAGAAACTTCCCACGCACCACCCAATAAATACACGTACCCTGCTCGCACAGGGCCAATCACGCGTGAAACTCCCTGCGCACCCCAAAATACACGTACCCCGCTCGCAGAGGGCCAGTCGCATGTGAAACTTCCCGCGCACCCCCGAAATACACGTACGCCGCTCACACAGCACCAATCGCGTGTGAAACTTCCCACACACCCCCAAAAACATGTACTCCGCTCGTAGAGGGCCAATCGCGTGTGAAACTTCCGGCGAACCCTCGAAATACATGTACCCCGCTCACAGAGGGCCAATCGCGTGTGAAACTTCCCGTGCACCCCCAAAAAACATGTAGCCCACTCGCACAGTGCCAATCGCGTGTGAAACTTCCCGCACACCCCCAAAATAGACGTACCCTGCTCGCACAGGGCCAATCGCTTGTGAAACTTCCCGCACACACCCGAAATACACATACCCCACTCGCAGGGGGCCAAAAGAATGTGAAACTTCCTGTGCAACCCCTAAATACACGTATCCCACTCGCACAGGGCCAATCGAGGGTGAAACTTCCCACGCACCCCCGAAATACACATACCCCGCTCGCAGAGGGCCAATCGCGTGCGAAACTTCCTGCGCCCCCAAAAAATACACGTACCTCGCTCGCAGAGGGCCAGTCGCATGTGAAACTTTCCCCGCACCCCCGAAATACACGTACACCGCTCACACAGCACCAATCGCGTGTGAAACACCCGCGCACCCCGGAAATTCATGTACCCCACTCGCACAGGGCCAATCGCGTGTGAAACTTCCTGCGCACACCTGAAATACACATACCCCGCTCGCATAGCGCCAATCGCGTGTGAAAATTCCCGCGCACCCCCGAAATACACGTACCCCGCTCGCACAGGGCCAATCGCGTGTGAAACTTACCACGCACCCCCGAAATACACGTACCCCGCTCGCACAGGGCCAATCACGTGTGAAACTTCCTGTGCACCCCCAAAATACATGTAACCCACTCGTAGAGGGCCAATCGCGTGTGAAACCTCCCGCGCACCCCTGAAATACACGTATCCCGCTCGCAGAGGGCCAATCGCATGTGAAACTTCCCGCGCACCCCCGAAATACACGTACGCCGCTCACACAGCACCAATCGCATGTGAAACTTCCCACACACCCCCGAAAAACACGTACTTCGCTCGCAGAGGGCCAATTGCATGTGAAACTTCTGGCGCACCCCCTAAATACATGTACCCCGCTCGCAGAGGGCCAATTGCGTGTGAAACTTCTGGCGCACCCCCGAAATACATGTACCCCGCTCGCACAGGGTCAATCGCGTGTGAAACTTCCCGCGCACCCCCAAAATACACATACCCCGCTCACAGAGGGCCAATCGCATGTGAAACTTCCCGCGCACCCCAGAAATACACGTACCCCGCTAGCAGAGGGCCAATCGCATGTGAAACTTCAGCGCACCCTCTTAATAAACGTACGCCGCTCACACAGCACCAATCGCGTGTGAAACTTCCCACGCACCCCGGAAATACACGTACATCGCTCGCAGATCGCCAATCGCATGTGAAACTTCCCAATGACACCCCCAAAATACACGTACCTCAATCGCAGAGGGCCAATCGCATGTGAAAATTCCTGCGCACCCCCGAAATACACGTACGCCGCTCACACAGCACCAATCGCGTGTGAAACGTCCCACACACCCCCGAAAAACATGTACCCTGTTCACAGAGGGCCAATCCCGTGTGAAACTTCCCGCGCACCCCCAAAAAACATGTAGCCCGCTCGCACAGGGCCAATCACGTGTGAAACTTCCTGTGCACCCCCAAAATACATGTACCCCACTCCCAGATGGCCAATCGCGTGTGAAACTTCCGGCGCACCCCCGAAATACATGTACCCCGCTCACAGAGGGTCAATCGCGTGTGAAACTTCCCGCGCACCCCCAAAATACACATACCCCGCTCGCACAGGGCCAATCACGTGTGAAACTTCCTGCGCACCCCCGAAATACACGTACCCCGCTCGCACATGGCCAATCTCGTGTGAAACTTCCCGTGCACCCCCGAAATACACGTAAACCCGTTCGCACAGGGCCAATCACGTGTGAAACTTCCCGCGTACCCCCAAAATACACGTACCCAGCTCACAGAGGGCCAATCGCGTGTGAAACTTCCCGCGCACCCCTTAAATACACGTATTCCGCTTGCACAGGGCCAATCGCGTGTGAAACTTCCCGCACACCCCGGAAATACACGTACCCCTCTCGCAGAGGGCCAATCGCATGTGAAACTTCCCGCGAACCCTCTTAATAAACGTACGCCGCTCACACAGCACCAATCGCGTGTGAAACTTCCCACGCACCACAGAAATACACGTACACCGCTCGCAGAGCGCCAATCGCATGTGAAACTTCCCAATGACACCCCCAAAATACACGTACCCCACTCGCAGAGGGCCAATCGCGTGTGAAACTTCCCGCGCACCCCCAAAGTACATGTACCCCACTCGCACAGGGCTAATCTTGTGAAAAACTTCCCATGCACCCCCAAAATACACATACCCCACTCGCAGAGGGCCAATCGTGTGTGAAACTTCCCACGCACCCCCGAAATACACATACCCCGCTTGCACAGGGCCAATCGCGTGTGAAACTTCCCACGCACCCTGAAATACACGTACCCCGCTCGCACAGGGCCAATCACGTGTGAAACTTCCTGTGCACCCCCAAAATACATGTACCCCACTCGCAGAGGGCCAATCGCGTGTGAAACTTCCGGCGCACCCCCGAAATACATGTACCCTGCTCACAGAGGGTCAATCGCGTGTGAAACTTCCCACGCACCCCCAAAATACACGTACCCCACTCGCACAGGGCCAATCACGTGTGAAACTTCCTGCGCACCCCCGAAATACCCGTACCCCGCTCGCACAGGGCCAATCACGTGTGAAACTTCCTGTGCACCCCCAAAATACATGTACCCCACTCGCAGAGGGCCAATCGCGTGTGAAACTTCCCGCGCACCCCCGAAATACACGTATCCCGCTCGCAGAGGGCCAATCGCATGTGAAACTTCCCGCGCACCCCCAAAATACACGTACGCCGCTCACACAGCACCAATCGCATGTGAAACTTCCCACACACCCCCGAAAAACGCGTACTTCGCTCGCAGAGGGCCAATTGCATGTGAAACTTCTGTTGCACCCCCGAAATACATGTACCCCGCTCACAGAGGGTCAATCGCATGTGAAACTTCCCAATGACACCCCCAAAATACACGTACCCCACTCGCAGAGGGCCAATCGCATGTGAAACTTCCTGCGCACCCCCGAAATACACGTACGCCGCTCACACAGCACCAATCGCGTGTGAAACTTCCCACACACCCCCGAAAAACATGTACTCTGCTCGTAGAGGGCCAATCGCGTGTGAAACTTCCGGCGCAGCCCCGAAATATATGTACCCCGTTCACAGAGGGCCAATCGCATGTGAAACTTCCAGCGCACCCCCAAAAAACATGTAGCCCGCTCGCACAGTGCCAATCGCGTGTGAAACTTACCGCACACCCCCAAAATAGACGTACCCTGCTCGCTCAGGGCCAATCGCGTGTGAAACTTCCTGCACACACCCGAAATACATATACCACGCTCGCAGGGGGCCAATCGAATGTGAAACTTCCCGTGCAACCCCTAAATACACGTATCCCGCTCGCACAGGGCCAATCTCGTGAAAAACTTCCCACGCACCCCCAAAATACACGTACCCCACTCGCAGAGGGCCAATCGTGTGTGAAACTTCCTGCGCACCCCCGAAATACACATACCCCGCTCGCACAGGGCCAATCACATGTGAAACTTCCTGCACACCCCCGAAATACACGTACCCCGCTCACAGAGGGCCAATCGCGTGAGAAACTTCCCACGCACCCCCGCAATACACGTATCCCGCTCGCACAGGGTCAATCACGTGTGAAACTCCCTGCGCACCCCCAAAATACACGTACCCCGCTCGCACAGGGCCAATCGCGTGTGAAACTTCCCACGCACCCCCGAAATACCCGAAATACACGTACCCCGCTCGCACAGGGCCAATCACGTGTGAATCTTCCTGTGCACCCCCAAAATACATGTACCCCACTCGCAGAGGGCCAATCGCGTGTGAAACTTCCCGCGCACCCCCGAAATACACGTATCCCGCTCGCAGAGGGCCAATCGCATGTGAAACTTCCCACACACCCCCGAAAAACACGTACCCCGATCGCACAGGGCCAATCACGTGTGAAACTTCCTGTGCACCCCCGAAATACACGTACCCCGCTCGCACATGGCCAATCTCGTGTGAAACTTCCCGTGCACCCCCGAAATACACGTAAACCCGTTCGCACAGGGCCAATCACGTGTGAAACTTCCCGCGCACCCCCAAAATACACGTACCCCGCTCACAGAGGGCCAATCGCGTGTGAAACTTCCCGCGCACCCCTTAAATACACGTATTCCACTTGCACAGGGCCAATCACGTGTGAAACTTCCCGCGCACCCCGGAAATACACGTACCCCTCTCGCAGAGGGCCAATCGCATGTGAAACTTCCCGCGAACCCTCTTAATAAACGTACGCCGCTCACACAGCACCAATCGCGTGTGAAACTTCCCACGCACCACAGAAATACACGTACACCGCTGGCAGAGCGCAAATCGCATGTGAATCTTCCCAATGACACCCCCAAAATACACGTACCCCACTCGCAGAGGGCCAATCGCGTGTGAAACTTCCCGCGCACCCCCAAAGTACATGTACCCCACTCGCACAGGGCCAATCTCGTGAAAAACTTCCCACGCACCCCCAAAATACACATACCCCACTCGCAGAGGGCCAATCGTGTGTGAAACTTCCTGCGCACCCCCGAAATACACATACCCCGCTCGCACAGGGCCAATCACATGTGAAACTTCCTGCACACCCCCGAAATACACGTACCCCGCTCACAGAGGGCCAATCGCATGAGAAACTTCCCACGCACCACCCAATAAATACACGTACCCTGCTCGCACAGGGCCAATCACGCGTGAAACTCCCTGCGCACCCCAAAATACACGTACCCCGCTCGCAGAGGGCCAGTCGCATGTGAAACTTCCCACGCACCCCCGAAATACACGTACGCCGCTCACACAGCACCAATCGCGTGTGAAACTTCCCACACACCCCCAAAAACATGTACTCCGCTCGTAGAGGGCCAATCGCGTGTGAAACTTCCGGCGAACCCTCGAAATACATGTACCCCGCTCACAGAGGGCCAATCGCGTGTGAAACTTCCCGTGCACCCCCAAAAAACATGTAGCCCACTCGCACAGTGCCAATCGCGTGTGAAACTTCCCGCACAACCCCAAAATAGACGTACCCTGCTCGCACAGGGCCAATCGCTTGTGAAACTTCCCGCACACACCCGAAATACACATACCCCACTCGCAGGGGGCCAAAAGAATGTGAAACTTCCTGTGCAACCCCTAAATACACGTATCCCACTCGCACAGGGCCAATCGAGGGTGAAACTTCCCACGCACCCCCGAAATACACATACCCCGCTCGCAGAGGGCCAATCGCGTGCGAAACTTCCTGCGCCCCCAAAAAATACACGTACCTCGCTCGCAGAGGGCCAGTCGCATGTGAAACTTTCCCCGCACCCCCGAAATACACGTACACCGCTCACACAGCACCAATCGCGTGTGAAACACCCGCGCACCCCGGAAATTCATGTACCCCACTCGCACAGGGCCAATCGCGTGTGAAACTTCCTGCGCACACCTGAAATACACATACCCCGCTCGCATAGCGCCAATCGCGTGTGAAAATTCCCGCGCACCCCCGAAATACACGTACCCCGCTCGCACAGGGCCAATCGCGTGTGAAACTTACCACGCACCCCCGAAATACACGTACCCCGCTCGCACAGGGCCAATCACGTGTGAAACTTCCTGTGCACCCCCAAAATACATGTAACCCACTCGTAGAGGGCCAATCGCGTGTGAAACCTCCCGCGCACCCCCGAAATACACGTATCCCGCTCGCAGAGGGCCAATCGCATGTGAAACTTCCCGCGCACCCCCGAAATACACGTACGCCGCTCACACAGCACCAATCGCATGTGAAACTTCCCACACACCCCCGAAAAACACGTACTTCGCTCGCAGAGGGCCAATTGCATGTGAAACTTCTGGCGCACCCCCTAAATACATGTACCCCGCTCGCAGAGGGCCAATTGCGTGTGAAACTTCTGGCGCACCCCCGAAATACATGTACCCCGCTCGCACAGGGTCAATCGCGTGTGAAACTTCCCGCGCACCCCCAAAATACACATACCCCGCTCACAGAGGGCCAATCGCGTGTGAAACTTCCCGCGCACCCCGGAAATACACGTACCCCGCTAGCAGAGGGCCAATCGCATGTGAAACTTCAGCGCACCCTCTTAATAAACGTACGCCGCTCACACAGCACCAATCGCGTGTGAAACTTCCCACGCACCCCGGAAATACACGTACATCGCTCGCAGATCGCCAATCGCATGTGAAACTTCCCAATGACACCCCCAAAATACACGTACCTCAATCGCAGAGGGCCAATCGCATGTGAAAATTCCTGCGCACCCCCGAAATACACGTACGCCGCTCACACAGCACCAATCGCGTGTGAAACGTCCCACACACCCCCGAAAAACATGTACCCCATTCACAGAGGGCCAATCCCGTGTGAAACTTCCCGCGCACCCCCAAAAAACATGTAGCCCGCTCGCACAGGGCCAATCACGTGTGAAACTTCCTGTGCACCCCCAAAATACATGTACCCCACTCCCAGATGGCCAATCGCGTGTGAAACTTCCGGCGCACCCCCGAAATACATGTACCCCGCTCACAGAGGGTCAATCGCGTGTGAAACTTCCCGCGCACCCCCAAAATACACATACCCCGCTCGCACAGGGCCAATCACGTGTGAAACTTCCTGCCCACCCCCGAAATACACGTACCCCGCTCGCACATGGCCAATCTCGTGTGAAACTTCCCGTGCACCCCCGAAATACACGTAAACCCGTTCGCACAGGGCCAATCACGTGTGAAACTTCCCGCGTACCCCCAAAATACACGTACCCAGCTCACAGAGGGCCAATCGCGTGTGAAACTTCCCGCGCACCCCTTAAATACACGTATTCCGCTTGCACAGGGCCAATCGCGTGTGAAACTTCCCGCACACCCCGGAAATACACGTACCCCTCTCGCAGAGGGCCAATCGCATGTGAAACTTCCCGCGAACCCTCTTAATAAACGTACGCCGCTCACACAGCACCAATCGCGTGTGAAACTTCCCACGCACCACAGAAATACACGTACACCGCTCGCAGAGCGCCAATCGCATGTGAAACTTCCCAATGACACCCCCAAAATACACGTACCCCACTCACAGAGGGCCAATCGCGTGTGAAACTTCCCGCGCACCCCCAAAGTACATGTACCCCACTCGCACAGGGCTAATCTTGTGAAAAACTTCCCATGCACCCCCAAAATACACATACCCCACTCGCAGAGGGCCAATCGTGTGTGAAACTTCCCACGCACCCCCGAAATACACATACCCCGCTTGCACAGGGCCAATCGCGTGTGAAACTTCCCACGCACCCTGAAATACACGTACCCCGCTCGCACAGGGCCAATCACGTGTGAAACTTCCTGTGCACCCCCAAAATACATGTACCCCACTCGCAGAGGGCCAATCGCGTGTGAAACTTCCGGCGCACCCCCGAAATACATGTACCCTGCTCACAGAGGGTCAATCGCGTGTGAAACTTCCCACGTACCCCCAAAATACACGTACCCCACTCGCACAGGGCCAATCACGTGTGAAACTTCCTGCGCACCCCCGAAATACACGTACCCCGCTCGCACAGGGCAAATCTCGTGTGAAACTTCCTGTGCACCCCCAAAATACACTTTAACCCACTCGCACAGGGCAAATCACGTGTGAAAATTCCCGCGCACCCCTGAAATACATGTACCCCGCTCACAGAGGGCCAATCGCGTGTGAAACTTCCCGCGCACCCCTGAAATACACGTATCCCGATTGCACAGGGCCAATCGCGTGTGAAAGTTCCCGCGCACCCCCGAAATACACGTACCCCGCTCGCACAAAGCCAATCACGTGTGAAACTTCATGTGCACCACCAAAATACATGTACCCCACTCGCAGAGGGCCAATCGCATGTGAAACTTCCCGTGCACCCCCGAAATACACGTATCCCGCTCGCAGATGGCCAATCGCATGTGAAACTTCCAGCGCACCCCCGAAATACACGTACGCCGCTCACACAGCACCAATTGCATGTGAAACTTCCCACACACCCCTGAAAAACACGTACTTCGCTCGCAGAGGGCCAATCGCGTGTGAAACTTCCGGCGCACCCCCGAAATACATGGACCCCGCTCACAGAGGGTCAATCGCGTGTGAAACTTCCCACGCACCCCCAAAATACACGTACCCCTCTCGCACAGGGCCAATCACGTGTGAAACTTCCTGCGCACCCCCGAAATACATGTACCCCACTCGCACATGGCCAATCTCGTGTGAAACTTCCCGTGCACCCCCGAAATACACGTAAACCCGTTCGCACAGGGCCAATCACGTGTGAAACTTCCCACGCACCCCCAAAATACACGTACCCCGCTCACAGAGGGCCAATTGCGTGTGAAACTTCCCGCGCACCCCTGAAATACACGTATCCCGCTTGCACAGGGCCAATCGCGTGTGAAACTTCCCGCGCACCCCGGAAATACACGTACCCCGCTCGCAGAGGGCCAATCGCATGTGAAACTTCCCGCGCACCCTCTTAATAAACGTACGCCGCTCACACAGCACCAATCGCGTGTGAAACTTCCCAAGCAACACAGAAATACATGTACACCTCTCGCAGAGCGCCAATCGCATGTGAAACTTCCCAATGACACCCCCAAAATACACGTACCCCACTCGCAGAGGGCCAATCGCGTGTGAAACTTCCCGCGCACCCCCAAGTACATGTAACCCGCTCGCACAGGGCCAATCTCGTGAAAAACTTCCCACACACCCCAAAATACATGTACCCCACTCGCAGAGGGCCAATCGTGTGTGAAACTTCCTGCGCACCCCCGAAATACACATAACCCGCTCGCACAGGGCCAATCACATGTGAAACTTCCTGCACACCCCCGAAATACACGTACCCCGCTCACAGAGGGCCAATCGCATGAGAAACTTCCCACGCACCCCCGAAATACACGTACCCCGCTCGCACAGGGCCAATCACGCGTGAAACTCCCTGCGCACCCCCAAAATACACGTACCCCGCTCGCAGAGGGCCAGTCGCATGTGAAACTTCCCGCGCACCCCCGAAATACACGTACACCACTCACACAGCACCAATCGCGTGTGAAACTTCCTGCGCACCCCGGAAATTCATGTACCCCGCTCACACAGGCCCAATCGCGTGTGAAACTTCCTGCGCACCCCCGAAATTCATGTACCCCGCTCACACAGGCCCAATCGCGTGTGAAACTTCCTGCGCACCCCCGAAATACACGTATCCCGCTCGCAGAGGGCCAGTCGCATGTGAAACTTCCCGCGCACCCCCGAAATAAATGTACGCTGCTCACACAGCACCAATCGCGTGTGAAACTTCCCGTGCACCCTGGAAATTCCCGTAAACCGCTGGCAGAGCGCCAATCGCGTGTGAAACTTCCCACGCACCCCCAAAATACATGTACCCCGCTCGCAGAGGGCCAATCGCGTGTGAAACTTCCTGCGCACCCCCGAAATACACGTACCCCTCTCACACAGGGCCAATTGCGTGTGAAACTTCCCACGCACCCCCGAAATACATGTACCCCGCTCGCACAGGGCCAATCACGTGTGAAACTTCCTGCGCAACACCAAAATACATGTACCCCGCTCGCAGAGGGCCAATCGCATGTGAAACTTCCCGCGCACCCCCAAAATACACGTATCCCGCTCGCAGAGGGCCAATCGCATGTGAAACTTCCTGCGCACCCCCGAAATACATGTACGCCGCTCACACAGCACCAATCGCGTGTGAAACTTCCCACACACCCCCGAAAAACATGTACTCCGCTCGTAGAGGGCCAATCGCGTGTGAAACTTCCGGCGTACCCCCGAAATACATGTACCACGCTCACAGAGGGCCAATCGCGTGTGAAACTTCCCGCGCACCCCCAAAAAACATGTAGCCCGCTCGCACAGTGCCAATCGCGTGTGAAACTTCCCGCACACCCCCAAAATAGACATACCCTGCTCGTACAGGGCCAATCGTGTGTGAAACTTACCGCACACACCCGAAATACACGTACCCCACTCGCAGGGGGCAAAAAGAATGTGAAACTTCCCGTGCAACCCCTAAATACACGTATCCCGCTCGCACAGGGCCAATCGCGTGTGAATCTTCCCACGCACCCCCGAAATACACATACCCCGCTCGCAGAGGGCCAATTGCGTGTGAAACTTCCTGCGCCCCCCAAAATACACGTACCTCGCTCGCAGAGGGCCAGTCGCAAGTGAAACTTTGCGTGCACCCCCGAAATACACGTACACCGCTCACAGAGCACCAATCGCGTGTGAAACTTCCCGCGCACCGCGGAAATTCACGTACCCCGCTCGCACAGGGCCAATCGTGTGTGAAACTTCCTGCGCACCCCTGAAATACACATATCCCGCTCGCAGAGGGCCAGTCGCATGTGAAACTTCCCGGGCACCCCCGAAATACACATAAGCCGTTCACACAGCACCAATCGCGTTCGAAACTTCCCGTGGGTTACCCTTTTCCGGGTCACCCCGGGCACCCCGGAAATTCCGGGTCACCCCGGAAATTCACATACCCCGCTCGCAGAGCGCCAATCGCGTGTGAAACTTCCCGCGCACCCCCGAAATACACGTACCCCGCTCGCACAGGGCCAATCGCGTGTGAAACTTCCCACGCACCCCCGAAATACCCGTACCCCGCTCGCACAGGGCCAATCACGTGTGAAACTTCCTGTGCACCCCCAAAATACATGTACCCCACTCGCAGAGGGCCAATCGCGTGTGAAACTTCCCGCGCACCCCCGAAATACATGTACGCCGCTCACACAGCACCAATCGCGTGTGAAACTTCCCACACACCCCCGAAAAACATGTACTCCGCTCGTAGAGGGCCAATCGCGTGTGAAACTTCCGGCGTACCCCCGAAATACATGTACCACGCTCACAGAGGGCCAATCGCGTGTGAAACTTCCCGCGCACCCCCAAAAAACATGTAGCCCGCTCGCACAGTGCCAATCGCGTGTGAAACTTCCCGCACACCCCCAAAATAGACATACCCTGCTCGTACAGGGCCAATCGCGTGTGAAACTTAACGCACACACCCGAAATACACGTACCCCACTCGCAGGGGGCCAAAAGAATGTGAAACTTCCCGTGCAACCCCTAAATACACGTATCCCGCTCGCACAGGGCCAATCGAGGGTGAATCTTCCCACGCACCCCCGAAATACACATACCCCGCTCGCAGAGGGCCAATTGCGTGTGAAACTTCCTGCGCCCCCCAAAATACACGTACCTCGCTCGCAGAGGGCCAGTCGCATGTGAAACTTTGCGTGCACCCCCGAAATACACGTACACCGCTCACAGAGCACCAATCGCGTGTGAAACTTCCCGCGCACCGCGGAAATTCACGTACCCCGCTCGCACAGGGCCAATCGTGTGTGAAACTTCCTGCGCACCCCTGAAATACACATATCCCGCTCGCAGAGGGCCAGTCGCATGTGAAACTTCCCGCGCACCCCCGAAATACACATAAGCCGCTCACACAGCACCAATCGCGTTCGAAACTTCCCGTGGGTTACCCTTTTCCGGGTCACCCCGGGCACCCCGGAAATTCCGGGTCACCCCGGAAATTCACATACCCCGCTCGCAGAGCGCCAATCGCGTTTGAAACTTCCCGCGCACCCCCGAAATACACATACCCCGCTCGCACAGGGCCAATCGCGTGTGAAACTTCCCACGCACCCCCGAAATACCCGTACCCCGCTCGCAAAGGGCCAATCACGTGTGAAACTTCCTGTGCACCCCCAAAATACATGTACCCCACTCGCAGAGGGCCAATCGCGTGTGAAACTTCCCGCGCACCCCCGAAATACACGTATCCCGCTCGCAGAGGGCCAATCGCATGTGAAACTTCCCGCGCACCCCCGAAATACACGTACGCCGCTCACACAGCACCAATCGCATGTGAAACTTCCCACACACCCCCGAAAAACACGTACTTCGCTCGCTGAGGGCCAATTGCGTGTGAAACTTCTGTTGCACCCCCGAAATACATGTACCCCGCTCACAGAGGGTCAATCGCATGTGAAACTTCCCAATGACACCCCCAAAATACACGTACCCCACTCGCAGAGGGCCAATCGCATGTGAAACTTCCTGCGCACCCCCGAAATACACGTACGCCGCTCACACAGCACCAATCGCGTGTGAAACTTCCCACACACCCCCGAAAAACATGTACTCTGCTCGTAGAGGGCCAATCGCGTGTGAAACTTCCGGCGGAGCCCCGAAATATATGTACCCCGTTCACAGAGGGCCAATCGCATGTGAAACTTCCCGCGCACCCCCAAAAAACATGTAGCCCGCTCGCACAGTGCCAATCGCGTGTGAAACTTACCGCACACCCCCAAAATAGACGTACCCTGCTCACACAGGGCCAATCGCGTGTGAAACTTCCTGCACACACCCGAAACACATAGACCACGCTCGCAGGGGGCCAATCGAATGTGAAACTTCCCGTGCAACCCCTAAATACACGTATCCCGCTCGCACAGGGCCAATCTCGTGAAAAACTTCCCACGCACCCCCAAAATACACGTACCCCACTCGCAGAGGGCCAATCGTGTGTGAAACTTCCTGCGCACCCCTGAAATACACATACCCCGCTCGCACAGGGCCAATCACATGTGAAACTTCCTGCGCACCCCCGAAATACACGTACCCCGCTCACAGAGGGCCAATCGCGTGAGAAACTTCCCACGCACCCCCGCAATACACATATCCCGCTCGCACAGGGCCAATCACGTGTGAAACTCCCTGCGCACCCCCAAAATACACGTACCCCGCTCGCACAGGGCCAATTGCGTGTGAAACTTCCCACGCACCCCCGAAATACCCGAAATACACGTACCCCGCTCGCACAGGGCCAATCACGTGTGAATCTTCCTGTGCACCCCCAAAATACATGTACCCCACTCGCAGGGGGCCAATCGCGTGTGAAACTTCCCGCGCACCCCCGAAATACACGTATCCCGCTCGCAGAGGGCCAATCGCATGTGAAACTTCCCACACACCCCCGAAAAACACGTACCCCGATCGCACAGGGCCAATCACGTGTGAAACTTCCTGTGCACCCCCGAAATACACGTACCCCGCTCGCACATGGCCAATCTCGTGTGAAACTTCCCGTGCACCCCCGAAATACACGTAAACCCGTTCGCACAGGGCCAATCACGTGTGAAACTTCCCGCGCACCCCCAAAATACACGTACCCCGCTCACAGAGGGCCAATCGCGTGTGAAACTTCCCGCGCACCCCTTAAATACACGTATTCCGCTTGCACAGGGCCAATTGCGTGTTAAACTTCCCGCGCACCCCGGAAATACACGTACCCCGCTCGCACATGGCCAATCTCGTGTGAAACTTCCCGTGCACCCCCGAAATACACGTAAACCCGTTCGCACAGGGCCAATCACGTGTGAAACTTCCCGCGCACCCCCAAAATACACGTACCCCGCTCACAGAGGGCCAATCGCGTGTGAAACTTCCCGCGCACCCCTTAAATACACGTATTCCACTTGCACAGGGCCAATCACGTGTGAAACTTCCCGCGCACCCCGGAAATACACGTACCCCTCTCACAGAGGGCCAATCGCATGTGAAACTTCCCGCGAACCCTCTTAATAAACGTACGCCGCTCACACAGCACCAATCGCGTGTGAAACTTCCCACGCACTACAGAAATACACGTACACCGCTCGCAGAGCGCAAATCGCATGTGAAACTTCCCAATGACACCCCCAAAATACACGTACCCCACTCGCAGAGGTCCAATCGCGTGTGAAACTTCCCGCGCACCCCCAAAGTACATGTACCCCACTCGCACAGGGCCAATCTCGTGAAAAACTTCCCACGCACCCCCAAAATACACATACCCCACTCGCAGAGGGCCAATCGTGTGTGAAACTTCCTGCGCACCCCCGAAATACACATACCCCGCTCGCACAGGGCCAATCACATGTGAAACTTCCTGCACACCCCCGAAATACACGTACCCCGCTCACAGAGGGCCAATCGCATGAGAAACTTCCCACGCACCACCCAATAAATACACGTACCCTGCTCGCACAGGGCCAATCACGCGTGAAACTCCCTGCGCAACCCCAAAATACACGTACCCCGCTCGCAGAGGGCCAGTCGCATGTGAAACTTCCCGCGCACCCCCGAAATACACGTACACCGCTCACACAGCACCAATCGCGTGTGAAACTTCCCACACACCCCCAAAAACATGTACTCCGCTCGTAGAGGGCCAATCGCGTGTGAAACTTCCGGCGAACCCTCGAAATACATGTACCCCGCTCACAGAGGGCCAATCGCGTGTGAAACTTCCCGTGCACCCCCAAAAAACATGTAGCCCACTCGCACAGTGCCAATCGCGTGTGAAACTTCCCGCACACCCCCAAAATAGACGTACCCTGCTCGCACAGGGCCAATCGCGTGTGAAACTTCCCGCACACACCCGAAATACACATACCCCACTCGCAGGGGGCCAAAAGAATGTGAAACTTCCCGTGCAACCCCTAAATACACGTATCCCACTCGCACAGGGCCAATCGAGGGTGAAACTTCCCACGCACCCCCGAAATACACATACCCCGCTCGCAGAGGGCCAATCGCGTGCGAAACTTCCTGCGTCCCCAAAAAATACACGTACCTCGCTCGCAGAGGGCCAGTCGCATGTGAAACTTCCCGCGCACCCCCGAAATACACGTACACTGCTAACACAGCACCAATCGCGTGTGAAACACCCGCGCACCCCGGAAATTCATGTACCCCACTCGCACAGGGCCAATCGCGTGTGAAACTTTCTGTGCACACCTGAAATACACATACCCCGCTCGCAGAGCGCCAATCGCGTGTGAAAATTCCTGCGCACCCCCGAAATACACGTACCCCACTCGCACAGGGCCAATCGCGTGTGAAACTTACCACGCACCCCCGAAATACACGTACCCCGCTCGCACAGGGCCAATCACGTGTGAAACTTCCTGTGCACCCCCAAAATACATGTAACCCACTCGTAGAGGGCCAATCGCGTGTGAAACCTCCCGCGCACCCCCGAAATACACGTATCCCGCTTGCAGAGGGCCAATCGCATGTGAAACTTCCCGCGCACCCCCGAAATACACGTACGCCGCTCACACAGCACCAATCGCATGTGAAACTTCCCACACACCCCCGAAAAACACGTACTTCGCTCGCAGAGGGCCAATTGCGTGTGAAACTTCTGGCGCACCCCCAAAATACATGTACCCCGCTCGCAGAGGGCCAATTGCGTGTGAAACTTCTGGCGCACCCCCGAAATACATGTACCCCGCTCGCACAGGGTCAATCGCGTGTGAAACTTCCCGCGCACCCCCAAAATACACATACCCCGCTCACAGAAGGCCAATCGCGTGTGAAACTTCCCGCGTACCCCGGAAATACACGTACCCCGCTAGCAGAGGGCCAATCGCATGTGAAACTTCAGCGCACCCTCTTAATAAACGTACGCCGCTCACACAGCACCAATCGCGTGTGAAACTTCCCACGCACCCCCGAAAAACACGTACTTCGCTCGCAGAGGGCCAATTGCGTGTGAAACTTCTGGCGCACCCCCGAAATACATGTACCCCGCTCGCACAGGGTCAATCGCGTGTGAAACTTCCCGCGCACCCCCAAAATACACATACCCTGCTCACAGAAGGCCAATCGCGTGTGAAACTTCCCGCGTACCCCGGAAATACACGTACCCCGCTAGCAGAGGGCCAATCGCATGTGAAACTTCAGCGCACCCTCTTAATAAACGTACGCCGCTCACACAGCACCAATCGCGTGTGAAACTTCCCACGCACCCCGGAAATACACGTACATCGCTCGCAGATCGCCAATCGCATGTGAAACTTCCCAATGACACCCCCAAAATGCACGTACCTCAATCGCAGAGGGCCAATCGCATGTGAAACTTCCTGCGCACCCCCGAAATACACGTACGCCGCTCACACAGCACCAATCGCGTGTGAAACTTCCCACACACCCCCGAAAAACATGTACTCCGCTCGTAGAGGGCCAATCGTGTGTGAAACTTCCGGCGCACCCCCGAAATACATGTACCCCGTTCACAGAGGGCCAATCGCGTGTGAAACTTCCCGCGCACCCCCAAAAAACATGTAGCCCGCTCGCACAGTGCCAATCGCGTGTGAAACTTCCTGCACACACCCGAAATACACATACCACGCTCGCAGGGGGCCAATCGAATGTGAAACTTCCCGTGCAACCCCTAAATACATGTATCCCGCTCGCACAGGGCCAATCTTGTGAAAAACTTCCCACGCACCCCCAAAATACACGTACCCCACTCGCAGAGGGCCAATCGTGTGTGTTTCAAAATACACGTACCCCGCTCGCAGAGGGCCAGTCGCATGTGAAACTTCCCGCGCACCCCCGAAATACATGTACGCTGCTCACACAGCACCAATCGCGTGTGAAACTTCCCGTGCACACCGGAAATTCACGTACCCCGCTCACAGAGCGCCAATCGCGTGTGAAACTTCCCACGCACCCCCAAAATACACGTACCCCGCTCGCAGAGGGCCAATCGCATGTGAAACTTCCCACACACCCCCAAAATACACCTACCCAGCTCGCACAGGGCCAATCTTGTGTAAAACTTCCCCCGCACCGTTGAAATACATGTACCCCGCTCGCAGAGGGCCAATCGCATGTGAAACTTCCCGCACCCCCGAAATACACGTATCCCGTTTGCAGAGGGCCAATCGCGTGTGAAACTTCCCACACACCCCCGAAAAACATGTACTCCGCTCGTAGAGGGCCAATCGCGTGTGAAACTTCCGGCGCACCCCCGAAATACATGTACCCCGCTCACAGAGGGCCAATCGCGTGTGAAACTTCCCGCGCACCCCCAAAAAACATGTAGTCCGCTCGCACAGTGCCAATCGCGTGTGAAACTTCCCGCACACCCCCAAAATAGACGTACCCTGCTCGCACAGGGCCAATCGCGTGTGAAACTTCCCGCACACACCCGAAATACACATACCCCGCTTGCAGGGGGCCAATCGCATGTGAAACTTCCCGTGCAACCCCTAAATACACGTATCCCGCTCGCACAGGGCCAATCGAGGGTGAAACTTCCCACGTACCCCGAAATACACATACCCCGCTCGCAGAGGGCGAACCGCGTGTGAAACTTCCCGCGCCCCCCAAAATACACGTACCCCGCTTGCACAGGGCCAATCGCATGTGAAACTTCCCACGAACCCCCGAAATACACGTACCCCTCTCGCACAGGGCCAATCACGTGTGAAACTTCCTGCGCACCCCCAAAATACATGTACCCCGCTCACACAGGGCCAGTCGAGTGTGAAACTTCCCACGCACCCCCGAAATACACGTATCCCGCTCGCACAGTGCCAATCACGTGTGAAACTTCCTGCGCACCCCCAAAAAACATGTACCCCGCTTGCTGAGGGCCAATCGCGTGTGAAACTTCCCGCGCACCCCCGAAATACATGGATCCCGCTCGCACAGGGCCAATCGCGTGTGAAACTTCCTGCGCACCCTGGAAATACACGTACCCCGCTCGCAGAGGCCCAATCGCATGTGAAATTTACCGCGCACCCCCGAAATACACGTATCCCGCTCGCACAGGGCCAATCACATGTGAAACTTCCCGCGCTTCCCCAAAATACACGTACCCCACTTGCACAGGGCCAATCGCATGTGAAACTTCCCACGAACCCCCGAAATACACGTACCCCGCTCGCACAGGGCCAATCACGTGTGAAACTTCCTGCGCACCCCCAAAATACATGTACCCCGCTCACACAGGGCCAGTCGCGTGTGAAACTTCCCACGCACCCCCGAAATACACGTATCCCGCTCGCACAGTGCCAATCACGTGTGAAACTTCCTGCGCACCCCCAAAAAACATGTACCCCGCTTGCTGAGGGCCAATCGCGTGTGAAACTTCCCACGCACCCCCGAAATACATGGATCCCGCTCGCACAGGGCCAATCGCGTGTGAAACTTCCTGCGCACCCTGGAAATACACGTACCCCGCTCGCAGAGGCCCAATCGCATGTGAAATTTACCGCGCACCCCCGAAATACACGTATCCCGCTCGCACAGGGCCAATCACATGTGAAACTTCCTGCGCACCCCCGAAATAGACGTACCCCGCTTGCACTATTCCAATCGCATGTGAAACTTCCCGCACACCCCCGAAATACATGTACCCCGCTCGCAGAGGGCCAATTGCATGTGAAACTTCCCGCGCAACCACTAAATACACGTATCCCGCTCGCACAGGGCCAATCGCGTGTGAAACTTCCTGCGCACCCAGGAAATACACGTACCCCGCTCGCACAGGGCCAATCACGTGTGAAACTTCCCGCGCACCCCGAAAATACATGTACCCCGCTCACACAGGGCCAATCGCGTGTGAAACTTCCCACACACCCCCGAAATACACGTATCCCGCTCGCACAGGGCCAATCACGTGTGAAACTTCCCGCGCACACCCAAAATACACATACCCTGCTCACAGAGGGCCAATCGCGTGTGAAACTTCCCGCGCACCCCTGAAATACACGTATCCCGCTTGCACAGGGCCAATCGCGTGTGAAACTTCCCGCGCACTCCGGAAATACACGTGCCCCGCTCGCAGAGGGCCAATCGCATGTGAAACTTTCCGTGCACCACCGAAATACACGTATCCCGCTCGCACAGGGCCAATCACATGTGAAACTTCCCGCGCATCCCCAAAATACACGTACGCCGCTCACACAGCACTAATCGCATGTGAAACTTCCCACGCACCCCTGAAAAACACGTACCCCGCTCGCAGAGGGCCAATCGCATCTGAAACTTCCCACGCACCCCCGAAATACATGTAGCCTGCTCACAGAGGGCCAATCGCGTGTGAAACTTCCCACGCACCCCGAAATACACGTATCCCGCTCGCACAGTGCCAATCACGTGTGAAACTTCCTGCGCACCCCCAAAAAACATGTACCCCGTTTGCTGAGGGCCAATCGCGTGTGAAACTTCCCGCGCACCCCCGAAATACATGTATCCCGCTCGCACAGGGCCAATCGCGTGTGAAACTTCCCGCGCACCCTGGAAATACACGTACCCCGCTCGCAGAGGGCCAATCACGTGTGAAACTTCCTGCACACCCCCAAAATACATATACCCCGCTCGCAGAGGGCCAATCGCATGTGAAACTTCCTGCGTACCCCGGAAATACACGTATCCCGCTCGCAGAGGGCCAATCGCGTGTGAAACTTCCTGCGCACCCTGGAAATACACGTACCCCGCTCGCAGAGGCCCAATCGCATGTGAAATTTACCGCTCACCCCCGAAATACATGTATCCTGCTCGCAGAGGGCCAATCGCATCTGAAACTTCCCACGCACCCCCGAAATACATGTAGCCCGCTCACAGAGGGCCAATCGCGTGTGAAACTTCCCGCGCACCCCCGAAATACATGTAGCCCGCTCACAGAGGGCCAATCACGTGTGGAACTTCCCACGCATCCCCGAAATACACGTAGCCCGCTCGTACAGTGCCAATCTCATGTGAAACTTCCTGCGCACCCCCGAAATAGACGTACCCGCTTGCACTATTCCAATCGCATGTGAAACTTCCCGCACACCCCCGAAATACATGTACCCCGCTCGCAGAGGGCCAATCGCATGTGAAACTTCCCGAGCAACCCCTAAATACACGTATCCCACTCGCACAGGCCCGATCGCGTGTGAAACTTCCCACGCACCCCCGAAAAACACGTACCCCGCTCGCAGAGGGCCAATCGCATCTGAAACTTCCCACGCACCCCCGAAATACATGTAGCCTGCTCACAGAGGGCCAATCGCGTGTGAAACTTCCCACGCACCCCCGAAATACACGTATCCCGCTCGCACAGAGCCAATCACGTGTGAAACTTCCTGTGCACCCCCAAAAAACATGTACCCCGCTTGCTGAGGGCCAATCGCATGTGAAACTTCCCGCGCACCCCCGAAATACATGTATCCCGCTCGCACAGGGCCAATCGCGTGTGAAACTTCCCGCGCACCCTGGAAATGCACGTACCCCGCTCGCAGAGGGCCAATCACGTGTGAAACTTCCTGCACACCCCCAAAATACATGTACCCCGCTCGCAGAGGGCCAATCGCATGTGAAACTTCCCGCGTACCCCGTAAATACACGTATCCCGCTCGCACAGGGCCAATCACATGTGAAACTTCCCGCGCATCCCCAAAATACACGTACGCCGCTCAAACAGCACTAATCGCATATGAAACTTCCCACACACCCCCGAAAAACACGTACCCCGCTCGCAGAGGGCCAATTGCACGTGAAACTTCCCACGCACCCCCGAAATACATGTAGCCCGCTCACAGAGGGCCAATCGCGTGTGAAACTTCCCGCGCACCCCCGAAATACATGTACCCCGCTCGCAGAGGGCCAATCTCATGTGAAACTTCCTGCGCACCCCCGAAATAGACGTACCCGCTTGCACTATTCCAATCGCATGTGAAACTTCCCGCACACCCCCGAAATACATGTACCCCGCTCGCAGAGGGCCAATCGCATGTGAAACTTCCCGCGCAACCCCTAAATACACGTATCCCACTCGCACAGGCCCAATCGCGTGTGAAACTTCCTGCGCACCCAGGAAATACATGTACCCCGCTCGCAGAGTGCCAATCGTGTGTGACACTTTCCACGCACCCCTGAAAAACACATACCCCACTCACAGAGGGCCAATCGTGTGTGAAACTTCCCGCGCACCCCCAAAATACACGTACCCTGCTCGCACAGGGCCAATCACGTGTGAAACTTCCTGCGCACCCCCAAAATACATGTACCCCTCTCGCAGAGGGCCAATCGCGTGTGAAACTTCCCACGCACCCCCGAAAAAAAACGTATCCCGCTCGCACAGGGCCAATCGCCTGTGAAACTTCCAGCGTACCCTGGAAATGCACGTACCACGCTCGCAGAGGGCCAATCGTGTGTGAAACTTCCAGCGCACCCACGAAATACACGTATCCCGCTCGCAGAGGGCCAATCGCGTGTGAAACTTCCCACGCACCCCCGAAAAACACGTACCCTGCTCGCAGAGGGCCAATCGCATGTGAAACTTCGGCGCACCCCCGAAATACATGTACCCCGCTCACAGAGGGCCAATCCTGTGTGAAACTTCTCGCGCACCCCCAAAATACATGTAGCCCGCTCGTACAGTGCCAATCGCGTGTGAAACTTCTCGCATACCCCGGAAATACATGTACCCCGCTAACAGAGTGCCAATCGCGTGTGAAACTTCCCACGCATCCCTGAAATACAGGTACCACGCTCACAGAGGGCCAATCGCGTGTGCAATTTCCTGTGCACCCCAAAATACATGTACCCCGGTCGCACAGGGCCAATCACGTGTGAAACTTCCTGCACACCCCTGAAATACACATACCCTGCTTGCAGAGGGCCAATCGCGTGTGAAACTTCCCACACACACCCAAAATTCACGTCTGCGCACCCCGGAAATACACGTACACCGCTCGCAGAGCGCCAATCGCATGTGAAACTTCCCCGGCACCCCCAAAATACATGTACCCCGCTCGCAGAGAGCCAATCGCGTGTGAAACTTCCCACACACACCCAAAATTCACGTCTGCGCACCCCGGAAATACACGTACACCACTTGCAGAGCGCCAATCGCATGTGAAACTTCCCCGGCACCCTCAAAATACACATACCCCACTCACAGAGGGCCAATCGCGTGTGAAACTTCCCGCGCACCCCCCAAATACACGTACCCCGCTCGCACAGGGCCAATCACATGTGAAACTTCCTGCGCACCCCCGAAATACACTTACCCCGCTCACACAGGGCCAATCGTGTGTGCAACTTCCCACATACCCCCGAAAAACACGTACCCCGCTCGCAGAGGGCCAATCGCGTGTGAAACTTCCGGCGCACCCCCGAAATACATGTACCCCGCTCTCAGAGGGCCAATCGTGTGTGAAACTTCCTGCGCACCCCCAAAATACACGTACCCCGCTCGCACAGGCCAATCACGTGTGAAACTTCCTGCGCACCCCCGAAATACACGTACCCCGCTCGCACAGGGCCAATCACGTGTGAAACTTCCCGCGCACCCCCGAAATACACGTACCCCGCTCGCATAGGGCCAATCACGTGTGAAACTTCCCGTGCACCCCCAAAATACACATACCCCGCTCATAGAGGGCCAATCACGTGTGAAACTTCCCGCAAACCCCTGAAATACACGTATCCCGCTTGCACAGGGCCAATCGCGTGTGAAACTTCCCACGCACCCCGGAAATACACATACCCTGCTCGCAGGGGGCCAATCGCATGTGAAACTTCCCGCGCACCCTCGAAATAAACATACACCGTTCACACAGCACCAATCACGTGTGAAACTTCTTGCGCACCCCGGAAATACATGTACCCCACTCGCAGAGTACCAATCGCATGTGAAACTTCCCAATGACACCCCCAAAATACACGTACAACACACTTGCAGATGGCCAATCGCATGTGAAACTTCCCGCGCACCCCCAAAATACACGTACCCCGCTCGCACAGGGCCAATCTTGTGTAAAACTTGCCACGCACCCCTAAAATACACGTACCCCACTCGCAGAGGGCCAATCATGTGTGAAACTTCCCACGCACCCCCGAAATACACGTACCCCACTCGCACAGGGCAAATCACATGTGAAAATTATTGCGCACCCCCGAAATACACGTACCCCGCTCACACAGGGCCAATCACGTGTGAAACTTCCTGCGCAGCCCCAAAATACATGTACCCAGCTCGCACAGGGCCAATCGCATGTGAAACTTCCTGCGCACCCCCGAAATACACGTATCCCGCTCGCAGGGGGCCAGTCGCATGTGAAACTTCCGCGCACCCCCGAAATACATGTACGCCGCTCACACAGCACCAATCGCGTGTGAAACTTCCCACGCACCCCGGAAATTCACGTACCCCGCTCGTAGAGCGCCAATCGCGTGTGAAACTTCCCGCGCACCCCGGAAATACACATACCCTGCTCGCAGGGGGCCAATCGCATGTGAAACTTCCCGCGCACCCTCGAAATAAACGTACACTGCTCACACAGCACCAATCGCGTGTGAAACTTCTTGCGCACCCCGGAAATACACGTACACCACTCGCAGAGCACCAATCGCATGTGAATCTTCCCAATGACACCCCCGAAATACACGTACCCCGCTCACACAGGGCCAATCGTGTGTGAAACTTCCCACGCACCCCCGAAATACACGTACCCCGCTCACACAGGGCCAATCACGTGGGAAACTTCCCGCGCACCCCCGAAATACACGTACGCCGCTCACACAGCACCAATCGCGTGTGAAACTTCCCGCGCACCCCGGAAATTCACGTACCCCGCTCGTAGAGCGCCAATCGCGTGTGAAACTTCCCACACACCCCCAAAATACACGTAACCCGCTCGCAGAGGGCCAATCGCGTGTGAAACTTCCCACACACCCCCAAAATACACGTACCCCGCTCGCACAGGGCCAATCTTGTGTAAAACTTCCCCCGCACCCCTGAAATACATGTACCCCGCTCGCACAGGGCCAATCACATGTGAAACTTCCTGCGCACCTCCGAAATACACGTACCCCTCTCACACAGGGCCAATCGCGTGTGAAACTTCCAAAGTACCCCCAAAATACACATACCCCGCTCGCACAGGGCCAATCACGTGTGAAACTTCCTGCGCACCCCCAAAAGACATGTACCCCGCTCGCAGAGGGCCAATCGCGTGTGAAACTTCACGCGAACCCCGGAAATACACGTACCCCGCTCGCAGAGGGCCAATCGCATGTGAAGCTTCCTGCGCACCCCCGAAATACACGTATCCTGCTCGCACAGGGCCAATCACATGTGAAACTTCCCGCTCACCCCAAAATACACGTACGCCGATCTCACAGCACTAATCGCGTGTGAAACTTCCCACGCACCCCCGAAAAACACGTACCCCGCTCACAGAGGGCCAATCGCATCTGAAACTTCCCACGCACCCCCGAAATATATGTACCCCACTCACAGAGGGCCAATCGCGTGTGGAACTTCCCACGCATCCCCGAAATACACGTAGCCCGCTCGTACAGTGCCAATCTCATGTGAAACTTCCTGCGCACCCCCGAAATAGATGTACCCCGCTTGCACTATTCCAATCGCATGTGAAACTTCCTGCACACCCCCGAAATACATGTACCCCGCTCGCAGAGGGCCAATCGCATGTGAAACTTCCCACGCAACCCCTAAATACACGTATCCCGCTCGCACAGGCCCAATCGTATGTGAAACTTCCTGCGCACCCAGGAAATACACGTACCCCGCTCGCAGAGCGCCAATCGTGTGTGACACTTCCCACGCACCCCTGAAAAACACATACCCCACTCACAGAGGGCCAATCGTGTGTGAAACTTCCAGCGCACCCCCGAAATACACATACCCTGCTCGCACAGGGCCAATCACGTGTGAAGCTTCCTGTGCACCCCCAAAATACATGTACCCCTCTCCCACAGGGCCAATCGCGTGTGAAACTTCCAGCGTACCCTGGAAATACACGTACCCCGCTCGCAGAGGGCCAATCGTGTGTGAAACTTCCAGCGCAGCCCCTAAATACACGTATCCCGCTCGCAGAGGGCCAATCGCGTGTGAAACTTCGGCGCACCCCCGAAATACATGTACCCCGCTCACAGAGGGCCAATTGTGTGTGAAACTTCTCGCGCACCCCCAAAATACATGTAGCCCGCTCGCACAGTGCCAATCGCGTGTGAAACTTCCCTCACACTCGGAAATACACGTACCCCGCTCGCAGAGTGCTAATCGCATGTGAAACTTCCCACGCATCCCAGAAATACAGGTACCACGCTCACAGAGGGCCAATCACGTGTGAAACTTCCTGCACACCCCCGAAATACACATACCCCGCTTGCAGAGGGCCAATCGTGTGTGAAACTTCCCGCGCACCCCCGAAATACACGCATCCTGCTCGCAGAGGGCCAATCGCATGTGAAACTTCCCTCGCACCCCCGAAATACACGTATGCCATTCACACAGCACCAATCGCGTGTGAAACTTCCCGCGCACCCCGGAAATTCACGTACCCCGCTTGCAGAGAGCCAATTGCGTGTGAAACTTCCCACGCATCCCCAAAATACATGTACCCCGCTCGCAGAGAGCCAATCGCGTGTGAAACTTCCCACACTCACCCAAAATTCACGTCTGCGCACCCCTGAAATACACGTATACCACTTGCAGAGCGCCAATCGCATGTGCAACTTCCCCGGCACCCCCAAAATACACATACCCCACTCACAGAGAGCCAATCGCGTGTGAAACTTCCCGCGCACTCCCCAAATACATGTACCCCGCTCGCAGAGGGCCAATCGCATCTGAAACTTCCCACGCACCCCCGAAATACATGTAGCCTGCTCACAGAGGGCCAATCGCGTGTGAAACTTCCCACGCACCCCCGAAATACACGTATCCCGCTCGCACAGTGCCAATCACGTGTGAAACTTCCTGCACACCCCCAAAATACATGTACCCCGCTCGCAGAGGGCCAATCGCATGTGAAACTTCCCGCGTACCCCGTAAATACACGTATCCCGCTCGCACAGGGCCAATCACATGTGAAACTTCCCGCGCATCCCCAAAATACACGTACGCCGCTCAAACAGCACTAATCGCATATGAAACTTCCCACACACCCCCGAAAAACACGTACCCCGCTCGCAGAGGGCCAATTGCACGTGAAACTTCCCACGCACCCCCGAAAAACACGTACCCCGCTCGCAGAGGGCCAATCGCATCTGAAACTTCCCACGCACCCCCGAAATACATGTAGCCCGCTCACAGAGGGCCAATCGCGTGTGAAACTTCCCGCGCACCCCCGAAATACATGTACCCCGCTCGCAGAGGGCCAATCTCATGTGAAACTTCCTGCGCACCCCCGAAATAGACGTACCCGCTTGCACTATTCCAATCGCATGTGAAACTTCCCGCACACCCCCGAAACACATGTACCCCGCTCGCAGAGGGCCAATCGCATGTGAAACTTCCCGCGCAACCCCTAAATACACGTATCCCACTCGCACAGGCCCAATCGCGTGTGAAACTTCCTGCGCACCCAGGAAATACATGTACCCCGCTCGCAGAGTGCCAATCGTGTGTGACACTTTCCACGCACCCCTGAAAAACACATACCCCACTCACAGAGGGCCAATCGTGTGTGAAACTTCCCGCGCACCCCCAAAATACACGTACCCTGCTCGCACAGGGCCAATCACGTGTGAAACTTCCTGCGCACCCCCAAAATACATGTACCCCTCTCGCAGAGGGGCAATCGCGTGTGAAACTTCCCACGCACCCCCGAAAAAAAACGTATCCCGCTCGCACAGGGCCAATCGCCTGTGAAACTTCCAGCGTACCCTGGAAATGCACGTACCACGCTCTCAGAGGGCCAATCGTGTGTGGAACTTCCAGCGCACCCACGAAATACACGTATCCCTCTCGCAGAGGACCAATCGCGTGTGAAACTTCCCACGCACCCCCGAAAAAAAACGTATCCCGCTCGCACAGGGCCAATCGCCTGTGAAACTTCCAGCGTACCCTGGAAATGCACGTACCACGCTCTCAGAGGGCCAATCGTGTGTGGAACTTCCAGCGCACCCACGAAATACACGTATCCCGCTCGCAGAGGGCCAATCGCGTGTGAAACTTCCCACGCACCCCCGAAAAACACGTACCCTGCTCGCAGAGGGCCAATCGCATGTGAAACTTCGGCGCACCCCCGAAATACATGTACCCCGCTCACAGAGGGCCAATCCTGTGTGAAACTTCTCGCGCACCCCCAAAATACATGTAGCCCGCTCGTACAGTGCCAATCGCGTGTGAAACTTCCCGCACACCCCGGAAATACATGTACCCCGCTCGCAGAGTGCCAATCGCGTGTGAAACTTCCCACGCATCCCTGAAATACAGGTACCACGCTCACAGAGGGCCAATCGCGTGTGCAATTTCCTGTGCACCCCAAAATACATGTACCCCGGTCGCACAGGGCCAATCATGTGTGAAACTTCCTGCACACCCCTGAAATACACATACCCTGCTTGCAGAGGGCCAATCGCGTGTGAAACTTCCCACACACACCCAAAATTCACGTCTGCGCACCCCGGAAATACACGTACACCGCTCGCAGAGCGCCAATCGCATGTGAAACTTCCCCGGCACCCCCAAAATACATGTACCCCGCTCGCAGAGAGCCAATCGCGTGTGAAACTTCCCACACACACCCAAAATTCACGTCTGAGCACCCCGGAAATACACGTACACCACTTGCAGAGCGCCAATCGCATGTGAAACTTCCCCGGCACCCCCAAAATACACATACCCCACTCACAGAGGGCCAATCGCGTGTGAAACTTCCCGCGCACCCCCCAAATACACGTACCCCGCTCGCACAGGGCCAATCACATGTGAAACTTCCTGCGCACCCCCGAAATACACTTACCCCGCTCACACAGGGCCAATCGTGTGTGCAACTTCCCACATACCCCCGAAAAACACGTACCCCGCTCGCAGAGGGCCAATCGCGAGTGAAACTTCCGGCGCACCCCCGAAATACATGTACCCCGCTCTCAGAGGGCCAATCGTGTGTGAAACTTCCCGCGCACCCCCAAAATACACGTACCCCGCTCGCACAGGCCAATCACGTGTGAAACTTCCTGCGCACCCCCGAAATACACGTACCCCGCTCGCACAGAGCCAATCACGTGTGAAACTTCCCGCGCACCCCGAAATACACGTACCCCGCTCGCATAGGGCCAATCACGTGTGAAACTTCCCGTGCACCCCCAAAATATACATACCCCGCTCATAGAGGGCCAATCATGTGTGAAACTTCCCGCGAACCCCTGAAATACACGTATCCCGCTTGCACAGGGCCAATCGCGTGTGAAACTTCCCGCGCACCCCGGAAATACACATACCCTGCTCGCAGGGGGCCAATCGCATGTGAAACTTCCCGCGCACCCTCGAAATAAACGTACACCGCTCACACAGCACCAATCACGTGTGAAACTTCTTGCGCACCCCGGAAATACATGTACCCCACTCGCAGAGTACCAATCGCATGTGAAACTTCCCAATGACACCCCCAAAATACACGTACAACACACTTGCAGATGGCCAATCGCATGTGAAACTTCCCGCGCACCCCCAAAATACACGTACCCCGCTCGCACAGGGCCAATCTTGTGTAAAACTTGCCACGCACCCCCAAAATACACGTACCCCACTCGCAGAGGGCCAATCATGTGTGAAACTTCCCACGCACCCCCGAAATACACATACCCCACTCGCACAGGGCAAATCACATGTGAAAATTATTGCGCACCCCCGAAATACACGTACCCCGCTCACACAGGGCCAATCACGTGTGAAACTTCCTGCGCAGCCCCAAAATACATGTACCCAGCTCGCACAGGGCCAATCGCATGTGAAACTTCCTGCGCACCCCCGAAATACACGTATCCCGCTCGCAGAGGGCCAGTCGCATGTGAAACTTCCGCGCACCCCCGAAATACACGTACACCGCTCACACAGCACCAATCACGTGTGAAACTTCTTGCGCACCCCGGAAATACATGTACCCCACTCGCAGAGTACCAATCGCATGTGAAACTTCCCAATGACACCCCCAAAATACACGTACAACACACTTGCAGATGGCCAATCGCATGTGAAACTTCCCGCGCACCCCCAAAATACACGTACCCCGCTCGCACAGGGCCAATCTTGTGTAAAACTTGCCACGCACCCCCAAAATACACGTACCCCACTCGCAGAGGGCCAATCATGTGTGAAACTTCCCACGCACCCCCGAAATACACATACCCCACTCGCACAGGGCAAATCACATGTGAAAATTATTGCGCACCCCCGAAATACACGTACCCCGCTCACACAGGGCCAATCACGTGTGAAACTTCCTGCGCAGCCCCAAAATACATGTACCCAGCTTGCACAGGGCCAATCGCATGTGAAACTTCCTGCGCACCCCCGAAATACACGTATCCCGCTCGCAGAGGGCCAGTCGCATGTGAAACTTCCGCGCACCCCCGAAATACATGTACGCCGCTCACACAGCACCAATCGCGTGTGAAACTTCCCACGCACCCCGGAAATTCACGTACCCCGCTCGTAGAGCACCAATCGTGTGTGAAACTTCCCGCGCACCCCGGAAATACACATACCCTGCTCGCAGGGGGCCAATAGCATGTGAAACTTCCCGCGCACCCTCGAAATAAACGTACACCGCTCACACAGCACCAATCGCGTGTGAAACTTCTTGCGCACCCCGGAAATACACGTACACCACTCGCAGAGCACCAATCGCATGTGAATCTTCCCAATGACACCCCCGAAATACACGTACCCCGCTCACACAGGGCCAATCGTGTGTGAAACTTCCCACGCACCCCCGAAATACACGTACCCCGCTCACACAGGGCCAATCACATGGGAAACTTCCCGCGCACCCCCGAAATACACGTACGCCGCTCACACAGCACCAATCGCGTGTGAAACTTCCCGCGCACCCCGGAAATTCACGTACCCCGCTCGTAGAGCGCCAATCGCGTGTGAAACTTCCCACACACCCCCAAAATACACGTAACCCGCTCGCAGAGGGCCAATCACGTGTGAAACTTCCTGCGCAGCCCCAAAATACATGTACCCAGCTCGCACAGGGCCAATCGCATGTGAAACTTCCTGCGCACCCCCGAAATACACGTATCCCGCTCGCAGAGGGCCAGTCGCATGTGAAACTTCCGCGCACCCCCGAAATACACGTACGCCGCTCACACAGCACCAATCGCGTGTGAAACTTCCCACGCACCCCGGAAATTCACGTACCCCGCTCGTAGAGCGCCAATCGCGTGTGAAACTTCCCACACACCCCCAAAAGACACGTAACCCGCTCACACAGGGCCAATCACGTGTGAAACTTCCTGCGCAGCCCCAAAATACATGTACCCAGCTCGCACAGGGCCAATCGCATGTGAAACTTCCTGCGCACCCCCGAAATACACGTATCCCGCTCGCAGAGGGCCAGTCGCATGTGAAACTTCTGCGCACCCCCGAAATACATGTACGCCGCTCACACAGCACCAATCGCGTGTGAAACTTCCCACGCACCCCGGAAATTCACGTACCCCGCTCGTAGAGCGCCAATCGCGTGTGAAACTTCCCACGCACCCCGGAAATACACATACCCTGCTCGCAGGGGGCCAATCGCATGTGAAACTTCCCGCGCACCCTCGAAATAAACGTACACCGCTCACACAGCACCAATCGCGTGTGAAACTTCTTGCGCACCCCGGAAATACACGTACACCACTCGCAGAGCACCAATCGCATGTGAATCTTCCCAATGACACCCCCGAAATACACGTACCCCGCTCACACAGGGCCAATCGTGTGTGAAACTTCCCACGCACCCCCGAAATACACGTACCCCGCTCACACAGGGCCAATCACGTGGGAAACTTCCCGCGCACCCCCGAAATACACGTACGCCGCTCACACAGCACCAATCGCGTGTGAAACTTCCCGCGCACCCCGGAAATTCACGTACCCCGCTCGTAGAGCGCCAATCGCGTGTGAAACTTCCCACACACCCCCAAAATACACGTAACCCGCTCGCAGAGGGCCAATCGCGTGTGAAACTTCCCACACACCCCCAAAATACACGTACCCCGCTCGCACAGGGCCAATCTTTTGTAAAACTTCCCCCGCACCCCTGAAATACATGTACCCCGCTCGCACAGGGCCAATCACATGTGAAACTTCCTGCGCACCTCCGAAATACACGTACCCCTCTCACACAGGGCCAATCGCGTGTGAAACTTCCAAAGTACCCCCAAAATACACGTACCCCGCTCGCACAGGGCCAATCACGTGTGAAACTTCCTGCGCACCCCCAAAAGACATGTACCCCGCTCGCAGAGGGCCAATCGCGTGTGAAACTTCACGCGAACCCCGGAAATACACGTACCCCGCTCGCAGAGGGCCAATCGCATGTGAAGCTTCCTGCGCACCCCCGAAATACACGTATCCTGCTCGCACAGGGCCAATCACATGTGAAACTTCCCGCGCACCCCAAAATACACGTACGCCGATCTCACAGCACTAATCGCGTGTGAAAATTCCCACGCACCCCCGAAAAACACGTACCCCGCTCACAGAGGGCCAATCGCATCTGAAACTTCCCACGCACCCCCGAAATATATGTACAACACTCACAGAGGGCCAATCGCGTGTGGAACTTCCCACGCATCCCCGAAATACACGTAGCCCGCTCGTACAGTGCCAATCTCATGTGAAACTTCCTGCGCACCCCCGAAATAGATGTACCCCGCTTGCACTATTCCAATCGCATGTGAAACTTCCCGCACACCCCCGAAATACATGTACCCCGCTCGCAGAGGGCCAATCGCATGTGAAACTTCCCACGCAACCCCTAAATACACGTATCCCGCTCGCACAGGCCCAATCGTATGTGAAACTTCCTGCGCACCCAGGAAATACACGTACCCCACTCGCAGAGCGCCAATCGTGTGTGAAACTTCCCGCGCACCCCCGAAATACACATACCCTGCTCGCACAGGGCCAATCACGTGTGAAGCTTCCTGTGCACCCCCAAAATACATGTACCCCTCTCGCAGAGGGCCAATCGCGTGTGAAACTTCCCACGCACCCCCAAAAAAAAACGTATCCCGCTCGCACAGGGCCAATCGCGTGTGAAACTTCCAGCGTACCCTGGAAATACACGTACCCCGCTCGCAGAGGGCCAATCGTGTGTGAAACTTCCAGCGCAGCCCCTAAATACACGTATCCCGCTCGCAGAGGGCCAATCGCGTGTGAAACTTCGGCGCAACCCCGAAATACATGTACCCCGCTCACAGAGGGCCAATTGTGTGTGAAACTTCTCGCGCACCCCCAAAATACATGTAGCCCGCTCGCACAGTGCCAATCGCGTGTGAAACTTCCCTCACACTCGGAAATACACGTACCCCGCTCGCAGAGTGCTAATCGCGTGTGAAACTTCCCACGCATCCCCGAAATACAGGTACCACGCTCACAGAGGGCCAATCACGTGTGAAACTTCCTGCACACCCCCGAAATACACATACCCCGCTTGCAGAGGGCCAATCGTGTGTGAAACTTCCCGCGCACCCCCGAAATACACGCATCCTGCTCGCAGAGGGCCAATCGCATGTGAAACTTCCCTCGCACCCCCGAAATACACGTATGCCATTCACACAGCACCAATCGCGTGTGAAACTTCCCGCGCACCCCGGAAATTCATGTACCCCGCTTGCAGAGAGCCAATTGCGTGTGAAACTTCCCACGCATCCCCAAAATACATGTACCCCGCTCGCAGAGAGCCAATCGCGTGTGAAACTTCCCACACTCACCCAAAATTCACGTCTGCGCACCCCTGAAATACACGTACACCACTTGCAGAGCGCCAATCGCATGTGCAACTTCCCCGGCACCCCCAAAATACACATACCCCACTCACAGAGAGCCAATCGCGTGTGAAACTTCCCGCGCACTCCCCAAATACATGTACCCCGCTCGCACAGGGCCAATCACATGTGAAACTTCCTGCGCACCCCCGAAATACACGTAGCCCGCTCACACAGGGCAAACCGTGTGTGAAACTTCCCACACACCCCCGAAATACACGTACCCCACTCGCACAGGGCCAATCACATGTGAAACTTCCTGCGCACCCCCAGAATACATGTACCCCGCTCGCAGAGGGCCAATCGCGGGTGAAACTTCCCGCGAACCCCGAAATACATGTATCCCGCTCGCAGAGGGACAATCGCGTGTGGAACTTCCCACACACCCCCGAAAAACACGTACCCCGCTCGCAGAGGGCCAATCGCGTGTGAAACTTCCGGCGTACCCCCGAAATACATGTACCCCGCTCTCAGAGGGCCAATTGTGTGTGAAACTTCCCGCGCACCCCCATAATAAATGTAGCCCGCTCGCACAGTGCCAATCGCGTGTGAAACTTCCTGCGCACCCCCAAAATACACATACCCGGCTCGCAGAGGCCAATCACGTGTGAAACTTCCTGCGCACCCCCAAAATACAGAAACACCGCTCGCAGAGGGCCAATCATGTGTGAAACTTCCCGCGCACCCCCGAAATACACGTAACCCGCTCGCATAGGGCCAATCATGTGTGAAACTTCCCGTGCACCCCCAAAATACACATACCCCGCTCATAGAGGGCCAATCGCGTGTGAAACTTCCCGCGAACCCCTGAAATACACGTATCCCGCTTGCACAGGGCCAATCACGTGTGAAACTTCCCACGCACCCCGGAAATACACATACCTTGCTCGCAGGGGGCCAATCGCATGTGAAACTTCCCGCGCACCTTCGAAATAAACGTACACCGCTCACACAGCGCTAATCGCGTGTGAAACTTCTTGCGCACCCCGGAAATACACGTTCCCCGCTCGCAGAGGGCCAGTCGCATGTGAAACTTCCCACGCACCCCTGAAATACACGTACACCACTCACACAGCACCAATCGCATGTGAAACTTCCCGCGCATCCCGGAAATTCACGTACCCCGCTCGCACAGGGCCAATCGCGTGTGAAACTTCCTGCACACCCCCGAAATACTCGGATCCCGCTCGCAGAGTGCCAGTCGCATGTGAAACTTCCCGGGCACCCCCGAAATACACATACGCCGCTCACACAGCACCAATCGCGTGTGAAACTTCCCGCGCACCCCGGAAATTCACGTACCCCGCTCGCAGAGTGCCAATCGCGTGTGAAACTTCCCACGCACCCCCAAAATACATGTACCCCGCTCGCAGAGGGCCAATCGTGTGTGAAACTTCCCACACACCCCCAAAATACACGTACCCCACTCGCACAGGGCCAATCGCGTGTGAAACTTCCTGCACACCCCCGAAATACTCGGATCCCGCTCGCAGAGGGCCAGTCGCATTTGAAACTTCCCGGGCACCCCCGAAATACACGTACGCCGCTCACACAGCACCAATCGCGTGTGAAACTTCCCGCGCACCCCAGACATTCACGTACCCCGCTCGCAGAGTGCCAATCGCATGTGAAACTTCCCACGCACCCCCAAAATACACGTACCCACCTCGCAGAGGGCCAATCGTGTGTGAAACTTCCCACACACCCCCAAAATACACGTACCCCGCTCGCACAGGGCCAATCGCGTGTGAAACTTCCTGCACACCCCCGAAATACTCTGATCCCGCTCGCAGAGGGCCAGTCGCATGTGAAACTTCCCGGGCACCCCCGAAATACACGTACGCTGCTCACACAGCACCAATCGCGTGTGAAACTTCCCGCGCGCCCCGGAAATTCACGTACCTCGCTCGCAGAGTGCCAATCGCGTGTGAAACTTCCCACGCACCCCCAAAATACACGTACCCCACTCGCACAGGGCCAATCTTGTGTAAAACTTCCCCCGCACCCCAGATATACATGTACCCCGCTCGCACAGGGCCAATCACATGTGAAACTTCCTGCGCACCCCAGAAATACACGCACCCCTCTCACACAGCACCAATTGTGTGTGAAACTTCCCACGCACCCCTGAAATACACGTACCCCGCTCGCACAGGGCCAATCATGTGTGAAACTTCCTGCACACCCCCAAAATACATGTACCCTGCTCGCAGAGGGCCAATCGCGTGTGAAACTTCCCGCGCACCCCCGAAATACACGTATCCCGCTCGCAGAGGGCCAATCGCATGTGAAACTTCAGCGCACCCCCGAAATAGATGTACCCCGCTTGCACTATTCCAATCGCGTGTGAAACTTCCCACACCCCCCCGAAAAACACGTACTCTGCTCGCAGAGGGCCAATCGCGTGTGCAACTTCCGGCGCACCCCCGAAATACATGTACCCCGCTCACACAGCACTAACCGCGTGTGAAACTTCCCACGCACCCCCGAAAAACACGTACCCCGCTCGCAGAGGGCCAATTGCGTGTGAAACTTCCCGGGCATCCCCAAAATACACATAGCCCGCTCCTACAGTGCCAATCGCATGTGAAACTACCTGCGCACCCCCGAAATAGACATACCCTCCTTGCACTATTCCAAACGCATGTGAAACTTCCCGCACACCCCCAAAATACATGTACCCCGCTCGCAGAGGGCCAATCGCATGTGAAACTTCCCACGCAACCCGTAAATACACGTATCCCGCTCGCACAGGGCCAATCACGTGTGAAACTTCCTGCGCACCCCCAAAATACATGTACCCCACTCGCAGAGGGCCAATCGCGTGTGAAACTTCCCACACACCCCCGAAAAAAAACGTATCCCGCTCGCATATGGCCAATCGCGTGTGAAACTTCCAGCGCACCCTGGAAATACACGTACCCTGCTTGCAGTGGGCCAATCGCATGTCAAACTTCCCTCGCACCCCGAAATACACGTATCCCGCTCGCAGAGGGCCAATCGCGTGTGAAACGTCCCACGCACCCCCGAAAAACACGTACCCCGCTCGCAGAGGGCCAATCGCATGTGAAACTTCCAGCGCACCCCCGAAATACATGTACCCTGCTCACAGAGGGCCAATCGTGTGTGAAACTTCCCGTGCACCCCCAAAATATATGTAACCAGCTCGCACAGTGCCAATCGCGTGTGAAACTTCCCACACTCCCCGGAAATACACGTACCCCGCTCACAGAGGGTCAATCGCGTGTGAAACTTCCCGCGCACCCCCAAAATACATGTAGCCCGCTCGCACAGTGCCAATCGCGTGTGAAACTTCCCGTGCACCCCCGAAATAGACTGACCCCGCTCGCACAGGGCCAATCGCGTGTGAAACTTCCCACACACACCCGAAATACACATCATACCCCGCTCACAGGGGGCCAATCACATGTGAAACTTCCCGCGCAACCCCTAAATACACGTATCCCGCTCGCACAGGGCCAATCGAGTGTGAAACTTCCCATGCACCCCCAAAATACACGTACCCCGCTTGCACAGGGCCAATCTCGTGTAAAACTTCCCACGTACCCCCAAAATACACGTACTCTGCTCGCAGAGGGCCAATGGCGTGTGAAACTTCCGGCGCTCCCCCGAAATACATGTACCCCGCTCACAGAGAGCCAATCGCGTGTGAAACTTCCCGCGCTCCCCCAAAATACATGTAGCCCACTCGCACAGTGCCAATCGCGTGTGAAACTTCCTGCGCACCCCCGAAATACATGTACCCCGCTTGCTGAGGGCCAATCACGTGTGAAACTTCCCGCACACCCCCGAAATACACGTATCCCGCTCGCACAGGGCCAATCACCTGTGAAACTTCCCACGCACCCCCGAAATACAGGTTCCACGCTCGCAGAGGGCCAACCGCGTATGCAATTTCCTGTGCACCCCCAAAATTCATGTACCCCGCTCGCAGAGGGCCAATCGCATGTGAAACTTCCCACGCAACCCATAAATACACGTATCCCGCTTGCACATGGCCAATCGCATGTGAAACTTCCTGCGCACCCCGGAAATACATGTACCCCGCTCGCAGAGTGCCAATCGTGTGTGACACTTCCCACGCACCCCCGAAAAACACATACCCCACTCACAGAGGGCCAATCGCGTGTGAAACTTCCCACGCACCCCAAAAATACACGTACCCCGCTCGCACAGGGCCAATCACGTGTGAAACTTCCTGCGTACCCCCAAAATACACGTATCCCGCTCGCAGAGGGCCAATCGCATGTGAAACTTCAGCGCACCCCCGAAATACATGTACGCCGCTCACACAGCACCAATCGCGTGTGAAACTTCCCACACCCCCCCGAAAAACACGTACTCTGCTCGCAGAGGGCCAATCGCGTGTGCAACTTCCGGCGCACCCCCGAAATACATGTACCCCGCTCACAGAGGGTCAATCGCGTGTGAAACTTCCCGCGCACCCCCAAAATACATGTAGCCCGCTCGCACAGTGCCAATCGCGTGTGAAACTTCCCGTCCACCCCTGAAATAGACGTACCCCGCTCGCACAGGGCCAATCGCGTGTGAAACTTCCCACACACACCCAAAATACACATCATACCCCGCTCACAGGGGGCCAATCACATGTGAAACTTCCCGCGCAACCCCTAAATACACGTATCCCGCTCGCACAGGGCCAATCGAGTGTGAAACTTCCCATGCACCCCCGAAATACACATACCCCGCTCGCAGAGGGCCAATCGCGTGTGAAACTTCCCGCGCACCCCCAAAATACACGTACCCCGCTTGCACAGGGCCAATCTGGTGTAAAACTTCCCACGCACCCCCGAAATACACGTATCCCGCTCACACAGGGCCAATCGCGTGTGAAACTTCCCACGTACCCCCGAAATACACGTACTCTGCTCGCAGAGGGCCAATGGCGTGTGAAACTTCCGGCGCACCCCCGAAATACATGTACCCCGCTCACAGAGGGCCAATCGCGTGTGAAACTTCCCGCGCTCCCCCAAAATACATGTAGCCCACTCGCACAGTGCCAATTGCGTGTGAAACTTCCTGCGCACCCCCGAAATACATGTACCCCGCTTGCTGAGGGCCAATCACGTGTGAAACTTCCCGCACACCCCCGAAATACACGTATCCCGCTCGCACAGGGCCAATCACGTGTGAAACTTCCTGCGCACCCCCAAAATACATGTACCCCGCTCACAGAGGGCCAATCGCTTGTGAAACGTCCCGCGCACCCCCGAAATACACATATCCCGCTCGCACAGGGCCAATCACATGTGAAACATCCCGCGCACCCCCAAAATACACGTACGCCGCTCACACAGCACTAATCGCGTGTGAAACTTCCCACGCACCCCCGAAAAACACGTACCCCGGTCGCAGAGGGCCAATTGCGTGTGAAACTTCCCGGGCATCCCCAAAATACACATAGCCCGCTCCTACAGTGCCAATCGCATGTGAAACTTCCTGCGCACCCCCGAAATAGACGTACCCTGCTTGCACTATTCCAATCGCATGTGAAACTTCCCGCACACCCCTGAAATACATGTACCCCGCTCGCAGAGGGCCAATCGCATGTGAAACTTCCCACGCAACCCGTAAATACACGTATCCCGCTCGCACAGGGCCAATCACGTGTGAAACTTCCTGCGCACCCCCAAAATACATGTACCCCACTCGCAGAGGGCCAATTGCGTGTCAAACTTCCCACACACCCCCGAAAAAAAACGTATCCCGCTCGCATATGGCCAATCACGTGTGAAACTTCCAGCGCACCCTGGAAATACACGTACCCTGCTTGCAGTGGGCCAATCGCATGTCAAACTTCCCTCGCACCCCCGAAATACACGTATCCCGCTCGCAGAGGGCCAATCGCGTGTGAAACTTCCAGCGCACCCCCGAAATACATGTACCCTGCTCACAGAGGGCCAATCGTGTGTGAAACTTCCCGTGCACCCCCAAAATATATGTAACCAGCTCGCACAGTGCCAATCGCGTGTGAAACTTCCCACACTCCCCGGAAATACATGTACCCTGCTCACAGAGGGTCAATCGCGTGTGAAACTTCCCGCGCACCCCCAAAATACATGTAGCCCGCTCGCACAGTGCCAATCGCGTGTGAAACTTCCCGTGCACCCCCGAAATAGACGGACCCCGCTCGCACAGGGCCAATCACGTGTGAAACTTCCCACACACACCCGAAATACACATCATACCCCGCTCACAGGGGGCCAATCACATGTGAAACTTCCCGCGCAACCCCTAAATACACGTATCCCGCTCGCACAGGGCCAATCGAGTGAGAAACTTCCCATGCACCCCCAAAATACACGTACCCCGCTTGCACAGGGCCAATCTCGTGTAAAACTTCCCACGCACCCCTGAAATACACGTATCCCGCTCACACAGGGCCAATCGCGTGTGAAACTTCCCACGTACCCCCGAAATACACGTACTCTGCTCGCAGAGGGCCAATGGCGTGTGAAACTTCCGGCGCACCCCCGAAATACATGTACCCCGCTCACAGAGGGCCAATCGCGTGTGAAACTTCCCGCGTTCCCCCAAAATACATGTAGCCCACTCGCACAGTGCCAATCGCGTGTGAAACTTCCTGCGCACCCCCGAAATACATGTACCCCGCTTGCTGAGGGCCAATCGCGTGTGAAACTTCCCGCACACCCCCGAAATACACGTATCCCGCTCGCACAGGGCCAATCACGTGTGAAACTTCCCACGCACCCCCGAAATACAGGTTCCACGCTCGCAGAGGGCCAACCGCGTGTGCAATTTCCTGTGCACCCCCAAAATTCATGTACCCCGCTCGCAGAGGGCCAATCGCATGTGAAACTTCCCACGCAACCCGTAAATACACGTATCCCGCTTGCACATGGCCAATCGCATGTGAAACTTCCTGCGCACCCCGGAAATACATGTACCCCGCTCGCAGAGTGCCAATCGTGTGTGACACTTCCCACGCACCCCCGAAAAACACATACCCCACTCACAGAGGGCCAATCGCGTGTGAAACTTCCCACGCACCCCAAAAATACACGTACCCCGCTCGCACAGGGCCAATCGCATGTGAAACTTCCTGCGCACCCCGGAAATACATGTACCCCGCTCGCAGAGTGCCAATCGTGTGTGACACTTCCCACGCACCCCCGAAAAACACATACCCCACTCACAGAGGGCCAATCGCATGTGAAACTTCCCACACACCCCCGAAAAAAAACGTATCCCGCTCGCATATGGCCAATCGCGTGTGAAAATTCCAGCGCACCCTGGAAATACACGTACCCTGCTCGCAGAGGGCCAATCGCATGTCAAACTTCCCTCGCACCCCCGAAATACACGTATCCCGCTCGCAGAGGGCCAATCGCGTGTGAAACTTCCCACGCACCCCCGAAAAACACGTACCCCGCTCGCAGAGGGCCAATCATGTGTGAAACTTCCAGCGCACCCCCGAAATACATGTACCCTGCTCACAGAGGGCCAATCGTGTGTGAAACTTCCCGCGCACCCCAAAATATATGTAGCCCGCTTGCACAGTGCCAATCGCGTGTGAAACTTCCCACACTTCCCGGAAATACACGTACCCCGCTCGCAGAGCGCCAATCACGTGTGAAACTTCCCACGCACCCCCGAAATACAGGTACCACGCTCGCAGAGGGCCAACCGCGTGTGCAATTTCCTGTGCACCCCCAAAATTCATGTACCCCACTCGCACATGGCCAATCTCGTGTGAAACTTCCCACGCACCCCCGAAATACACGTACCCCGCTCGCACAGGGCCAATCTTGTGTAAAACTTCCCCCGCACCCCTGAAATACACGTACCCCATTCGCACAGGGCCAATCTCATGTAAACCTTCCCCCGCACCCTGAAATACACGTACCCCTCTCACACAGGGCCAATCGCGTGTGAAACTTCCCACGCACCCCCAAAATACACGTACCCCGCTCACACAGGGCCAATCGCGTGTGAAACCTCCTGCGCACCCCCGAAATACACGTACCCCGCTCGCATAGGTCCAATCACGTGTGAAACTTCCTGCGCACCCCCAAAATACATGTACCCCGCTTACAGAGGGCCAATCGCTTGTGAAACTTCTCACGCACCTTCGAAATACACGTATCCTGCTCGCAGAGGGCCAATCGCATGTGAAACTTCCTGCGCACCCCCGAAAAACATGTGCCCCGCTCGCAGAGGGCCAATTGCGTGTGAAACTTCCCACGCACCCCCGAAATACATGTACCCCGCTCACAGAGGGCCAATCGCGTGTGAAACTTCCCACGCACCCCCAAAATACATGTAGCCCGTTCACAGAGGGCCAATCGCATGTGGAACTTCCCGCGCATCCCCGAGAAACACGTAGCCCGCTCGTACAGTGCCAATCGCATGTGAAACTTCCCGCGCAACCCCTAAATACACGTATCCCGCTCGCACAGGCCCAATCGTGTGTGAAACTTCCTGCGCACCCAGGAAATACACGTACCCCGCTCGCAGAGCGCCAATCGTGTGTGACACTTCCCACGCACCCCTGAAAAACACATACCCCACTCAAAGAGGGCCAATCGTGTGTGAATCTTCCCACGCACCCCTGAAATACAAGTACCCTGCTCGCACAGGGCCAATCACGTGTGAAACTTCCTGCGCACCCCCAAAATACATGTACCCCTCTCGTAGAGGGCCAATCGCGTTTGAAACTTCCCACGCACCCCCGAAAAAAAACGTATCCCGCTCGCACAGGGCCACTCGCGTGTGAAACTTCCAGCGTACCCTGGAAATACACGTACCCCGCTCGCAGAGGGCCAATCGTGTGTGAACCTTCCAGCGCACCCCCGAAATACACGTATCCCACTCACAGAGGGCCAATCGCGTGTGAAACTTCCCACGCACCCCCGAAAAACACGTACCCTGCTCGCAGAGGGCCAATCGCATGTGAAACTTCGGCGCACCCCCGAAATACATGTACCCGCTCACAGAGGGCCAATCATGTGTGAAACTTCTCGCGCACCCCCAAAATACATGTAGCCCGCTCGCACAGTGCCAATCGCATGTGAAACTTCCCGCACACCCCGGAAATACACGTACCCCGCTCGCAGAGTGCTAATCGCGTGTGAAACTTCCCACGCATGCCCAAAATACAGGAACCACGCTCACAGAGGGGCAATCACGTGTGCAATTTCCTGCACACCCCCGAAATACACATACCCCGCTCGCACAGGGCCAATCGCGTGTGAAACCTCCCGTGAACCCCCGAAATACACGTACCCCACTCGCACAGGACCAATCATGTGTGAAACTTCCCACACACCCCCGAAATACACGTACGCCACTCACACAGCACCAATCGCATGTGAAATTTCCCACGCACCCCGGAAATTCACGTACCCCACTTGCAGAGCGCCAATTGCGTGTGAAACTTCCCACGCATCCCCAAAATACATGTACCCCGCTCGCAGAGAGCCAATCGCGTGTGAAACTTCCCACACACACCCAAAATACACGTACCCCGCTTGCACAGGGCCAATCTCGTGTAAAACTTCCCCCGCAGCCCTGAAATACACGTACCCCGCTCGCAGAGGGCCAATCGCGTGTGAAACTTCCCACGCACCCCCGAAAAAAAACGTATCCCGCTCGCACAGGGCCACTCGCGTGTGAAACTTCCAGCGTACCCTGGAAATACACGTACCCCGCTCGCAGAGGGCCAATCGTGTGTGAAACTTCCAGCGCACCCCCGAAATACACGTATCCCACTCGCAGAGGGCCAATCGCTTGTGAAACTTCCCACGCACCCCCGAAAAACACGTACCCTGCTCGCAGAGGGCCAATCGCATGTGAAACTTCGGCGCACCCCCGAAATACATGTACCCGCTCACAGAGGGCCAATCATGTGTGAAACTTCTCGCGCACCCCCAAAATACATGTAGCCCGCTCGCACAGTGCTAATCGCATGTGAAACTTCCCGCACACCCCGGAAATACACGTACCCCGCTCGCAGAGTGCTAATCGCGTGTGAAACTTCCCACGCATGCCCAAAATACAGGAACCACGCTCACAGAGGGGCAATCACGTGTGCAATTTCCTGCACACCCCCGAAATACACATACCCCGCTCGCACAGGGCCAATCGCGTGTGAAACCTCCCGTGAACCCCCGAAATACACGTACCCCACTCGCACAGGACCAATCATGTGTGAAACTTCCCACACACCCCCGAAATACACGTACGCCACTCACACAGCACCAATCGCATGTGAAATTTCCCACGCACCCCGGAAATTCACGTACCCCACTTGCAGAGCGCCAATTGCGTGTGAAACTTCCCACGCATCCCCAAAATACATGTACCCCGCTCGCAGAGAGCCAATCGCGTGTGAAACTTCCCACACACACCCAAAATACACGTACCCCGCTTGCACAGGGCCAATCTCGTGTAAAACTTCCCCCGCAGCCCTGAAATACACGTACCCCGCTCGCACAGGGCCAATCACATGTGAAACTTCCTGCGCACCCCCGAAATAAACGTACCCCGCTCACACAGGGGCAATCGTGTGTGAAACTTCCCACACACCCCCGAAATACACGTACCCTGCTCGCACAGGGCCAATCATGTGTGAAACTTCCTGCGCACCCCCAAAATACATGTACCCCACTCGCAGAGGGCCAATCGTGTGTGAAACTTCCCGCGCACCCCCGAAATACATGTATCCCGCTCGCAGAGGGCCAATCGCATGTGAAACTTCCCACGCACCCCCGAAAAACACGTACCCCGCTCGCAGAGGGCCAATCGCATGTGAAACTTCTGGCGTACCCCTGAAATACATGTACCCCGCTCACAGAGGGCCAATCGTGTGTGAAACTTCCCGCGCACCCCATAATAAATGTAGTCCGCTCGCACAGTGCCAATCGCGTGTGAAACTTCCTGCGCACCCCCAAAATACACGTACCCCGCTCGTACAGGCCAATCACTTGTGAAACTTCCTGCGCACCCCCGAAATACACGTACCCCGCTCGCACAGTGCCAATCGCGTGTGAAACTTCCCACGCACCCCTGAAATACACGTACCCCGCTCGCACAGGGCCAATCACGTGTGAAACTTCCCGTGCACCCCCAACATACACATACCCCGCTCACAGAGGGCCAACCGCGTGTGAAACTTCCGGCGCACCCCTGAAATACACGTATCCCGCTTGCACAGGGCCAATCGCGTGTGAAACTTCCCGCGCACCCCGGAAATACACATACCCCGCTCGCAGGGGGCCAATCGCATGTGAAACTTCCCGCACACCCTTGAAATAAACTTACACCGCTCACACAGCACCAATCGCGTGTTAAACTTCCTGCGCACCCGGAAATACACGTACACCACTCGCAGAGCACCAATCGCATGTGAAACTTCCCAATGACACCCCCAAAATACAGAAACACCGCTCGCAGAGGGCCAATCGCGTGTGAAACTTCCCACGCACCCCCAAAATACACTTACCCCGCTCGCAGAGGGACAATCTCGTGTAAAACTTCCCACGCACCCCCAAAATACACCTACCCCACTCGCAGAGGGCCAATCGTGTGTGAAACTTCCCGCGCACCCCTGAAATACACGTACCCCGCTTGCAGAGGGCCAATCGCATGTGAAACTACCCGCGGACCCTCTCAATAAACGTACGCCGTTCACACAGCACCAATCGCGTGTGAAACTTCCTGCGCAACCCGGAAATACACGTACACCACTCGCAGAGCACCAATCGCATGTGAAACTTCCCAATGACACCCCCAAAATACAGAAACACCGCTCGCAGAGGGCCAATCGCGTGTGAAACTTCCCACGCACCCCCAAAATACACGTACCCCGCTCGCACAGGGACAATCTCGTGTAAAACTTCCCACGCACCCCCAAAATACACCTACCCCACTCGCAGAGGGCCAATCGTGTGTGAAACTTCCCGAGCAGTCCCAAAATACACGTACCCCGCTCGCACAGGGCCAATCACATGTGAAACTTACTGCGCACCCCCGAAATACACGTCCCCGCTCACACAGGGCCAAACGCGTGAGAAACTTCCCACGCACCCCTGAAATACACGTACCCCGCTCGCACAGGGCCAATCACATGTGAAACTTCCTGCGCATCCCCAAAATACACGTTCCCCGCTCGCAGAGGGCCAGTCGCATGTGAAACTTCCCACGCACCCCCGAAATACACGTACACCACTCACACAGCACCAATCGCGTGTGAAACTTCCCGCGCATCTTGGAAATTCACGTACCCCGCTCGCACAGGGCCAATTGCGTGTGAAACTTCCTGCACACCCCCGAAATACTCGGATCCCGCTCGCAGAGGGCCAGTCGCATGTGAAACTTCCCGGGCAGCCCCGAAATACACGTACGCCGCTCACACAGCACCAATCACGTGTGAAACTTCCCGCGCACCACGGAAATTCACGTACCCCGCTCGCACAGTGCCAATCGCGTGTGAAACTTCCCACGCACCCCCAAAATACACGTACCCCGCTCGCAGAGGGCCAATCGTGTGTGAAACTTCCCACACACCCCCAAAATACACGTAGTCCACTCGCACAGGGCCAATCTTGTGTAAAACTTCCCCCGCATCCCTGATATACATGTACCCCGCTCGCACAGGGCCAATCACATGTGAAACTTCCTGCGCACCCCAGAAATACACGCACCCCTCTCACACAGGGCCAATCGTGTGTGAAACTTCCCACGCACCCCCGAAATACACGTACCCCGCTCGCACAGGGCCAATCACGTGTGAAACTTCCTGAGCACCCCCAAAATACATGTACCCCGCTCGCAGAGGGCCAATCGCGTGTGAAACTTCCCGCGCACCCCCGAAATACACGTATCCCGCTCGCAGAAGGCCAATCGCATGTGAAACTTCAGCGCACCCCCGAAATACACGTACGCCGCTCACCCAGCACCAATCGCGTGTGAAACTTCCCACACCCCCCCGAAAAACACGTACTCTGCTCGCAGAGGGCCAATCGCGTGTGCAACTTCCGGCGCACCCCCGAAATACATGTACCCCGCTCACAGAGGGTCAATCGCGTGTGAAACTTCCCGCGCAACCCCAAAATACATGTAGCCCGCTCGCACAGTGCCAATAGCGTGTGAAACTTCCCGTGCACCCTAGAAATAGACGTACCCCGCTCGCACAGGGCCAATCGCGTGTGAAACTTCCCACACACACCCGAAATACACATCATACCCCGCTCACAGGGGGCCAATCACATGTGAAACTTCCCGCGCAACCCCCAAATACACGTATCCCGCTCGCACAGGGCCAATCGAGTGTGAAACTTCCCATGCACCCCCGAAATACACGTATCCCGCTCACACAGGGCCAATCGCGTGTGAAACTTCCCACGCACCCCCGAAATACACGTATCCCGCTCACACAGGGCCAATCGCATGTGAAACTTCCCACGTACCCCCGAAATACACGTACTCTGCTCGCAGAGGGCCAATGGCGTGTGAAACTTCCGGCGCACCACCGAAATACATGTACCCCGCTCACAGAGGACCAATCGCGTGTGAAACTTCCCGCGCTCCCCCAAAATACATGTAGCCCACTCGCACAGTGCCAATCTCGTGTGAAACTTCCTGCGCACCCCCGAAATACATGTACCCCGCTTGCTGAGGGCCAATCGTGTGTGAAACTTCCCGCACACCCCCGAAATACATGTATCCCGCTCGAACAGGGCCAATCGCGTGTGAAACTTCCCGCGCACCCTAGAAATACACGTACCCCGCTCGCAGAGGGCCAATCGCATGTGAAACGTCCCGCGCACCCCCGAAACACACATATCCGGCTCGCACAGGGCCAATCACATGTGAAACATACCGCGCACCCCCAAAATACACGTACGCCGCTCACACAGCAGTAATCGCGTGTGAAACTTCCTGCGCACCCCAGAAATACACGTACCCCGCTCGCAGAGCGCCAATCGTGTGTGACACTTCCCACGCAACCCCGAAAAACACATACCCCACTCACAGAGGGCCAATCGCGTGTGAAACTTCCCACGCACCCCCGAAATACACGTACCCCGCTCGCACAGGGCCTATAACGTGTGAAACTTCCTGCGCACCCCCAAAATACCTGTACCCCACTCGCAGAGGGCCAATCGCGTGTGAAACTTCCCACGCACCCCCGAAAAAAAACATATCCCGCTCGCACAGGGCCAATCACATGTGAAACTTCCAGCGCACCCTGGAAATACACGTACCACGCTTGCAGAGGGCCAATCGTGTGTGAAACTTCCCGCGCACCCCTGAAATACACGTATCCCGCTCGCAGAGGGCCAATCGCATGTGAAACTTCCTGCGCACCCCGGAAATACATGTACCCCGCTCGCAGAGCGCCAATCGTGTGTGACACTTCCCACGCACCCCCGAAAAACACATACCCCACTCACAGAGGGCCAATCGCGTGAGAAACTTCCCACGCACCTCCGTTAAAAAAACATATCCCGCTCGCACAGCGCCAATCGTGTATGAAACTTCCAGCACACCCTGGAAATACACATACCCCGCTCGCAGAGGGCCAATCGTGTGTGAAACTTCCCACGCACCCCCGAAATACACGTATCCCGCTCGCAGAGGGCGAATTGCGTGTGAAACTTCCCGCGCAACCCCTAAATACACGTATCCCGCTTGCACAGGGCCAATCGAATGTGAAAATTCCTGCGCACCCCAGAAATACACGTACCCCGCTCGCACAGCGCCAATCGTGTGTGACACTTCCCACGCAACCCCGAAAAACACATACCACACTCACAGAGGGCCAATCGCGTGTGAAACTTACCACGCACCCCCGAAATACACATACCCCGCTCGCACAGGTCCAATCACGTGTGAAACTTCCTGCGCACCCCCAAAATACCTGTACCCCACTCGCAGAGGGCCAATCGCGTGTGAAACTTCCCACGCACCCCCGAAAAAAAAACGTATCCCGCTTGCACAGGGCCAATCACATGTGAAACTTCCTGCGCACCCCAGAAATACACGCACCCCTCTCACACAGGGCCAATCGTGTGTGAAACCTCCCACGCACCCCCGAAATACACGTACCCCGCTCGCACAGGGCCAATCACGTGTGAAACTTCCTGAGCACCCCCAAAATACATGTACCCCGCTCGCAGAGGGCCAATCGCATGTGAAACTTCCCGCGCACCCCCGAAATACACGTATCCCGCTCGCAGAGGGCCAATCGCATGTGAAACTTCAGCGCACCCCCGAAATACACGTACACCGCTCACACAGCACCAATCGCGTGTGAAACTTCCCACCCCCCCCGAAAAACACGTACTCTGCTCGCAGAGGGCCAATCGCGTGTGCAACTTCCGGCGCACCCCCGAAATACATGTACCCCGCTCACAGAGGGTCAATCGCGTGTGAAACTTCCCGCGCACCCCCAAAATACATGTAGCCCGCTGGCACAGTGCCAATCGCGTGTGAAACTTCCCGTGCACCCCCGAAATAGACGTACCCCGCTCGCACAGGGCCAATCGCGTGTGAAACTTCGCACACACACCCGAAATACACATCATACCCCGCTCACAGGGGGCCAATCACATGTGAAACTTCCCGCGCAACCCCTAAATACACGTATCCCGCTCGCACAGGGCCAATCGAGTGTGAAACTTCCCATGCACCCCCGAAATACACATACCCTGCTCGCAGAGGGCCAATCGCGTGTGAAACTTCCCGCGCACCCCCAAAATACACGTACCCCACTTGCACAGGGCCAATCTCGTGTAAAACTTCCCACGCACCCCCGAAATACACGTATCCTGCTCACACAGGGCCAATCGCGTGTGAAACTTCCCACGTATCCCCAAAATACACGTACTCTGCTCGCAGAGGGCCAATGGCGTGTGAAACTTCCGGCGCACCCCCGAAATACATGTACCCCGCTCACAGAGTGCCAATCGCGTGTGAAACTTCCCGCGCACCCCCGAAATACACGTATCCCGCTCGCAGAGGGCCAATCGCATGTGAAACTTCAGCGCACCCCCAAAATACACGTACACCGCTCACACTCACACAGCACCAATCGCGTGTGAAACTTCCGACACCCCCCGAAAAACACGTACTCTGCTCGCAGAGGGCCAATCGCGTGTGCAACTTCCGGCGCACCCCCGAAATACATGTAGCCCGCTCACAGAGGGTCAATCGCGTGTGAAACTTCCCGCGCACCCCCAAAATACATGTGGCCTGCTGGCACAGTGCCAATCGCGTGTGAAACTTCCCGTGCACCCCCAAAATAGACGTACCCCGCTCGCACAGGGCCAATCGCGTGTGAAACTTCGCACACACACCCGAAATACACATCATACCCCGCTCACAGGGGGCCAATCACATGTGAAACTTCCCGCGCAACCCCTAAATACACGTATCCCGCACGCACAGGGCCAATCGAGTGTGAAACTTCCCATGCACCCCCGAAATACACATACCCCGCTCGCAGAGGGCCAATCGCGTGTGAAACTTCCCGCGCACCCCCAAAATACACGTACCCCACTTGCACGGGCCAATCTCGTGTAAAACTTCCCACGCACCCCCGAAATACACGTATCCTGCTCACACAGGGCCAGTCGCGTGTGAAACTTCCCACGTACCCCCAAAATACACGTACTCTGCTCGCAGAGGGCCAATGGCGTGTGAAACTTCCGGCGCACCCCCGAAATACATGTACCCCGCTCACAGAGTGCCAATCGCGTGTGAAACTTCCCGCGCACCCCTGAAATACACGTATCCCGCTCGCAGAGGGCCAATCGCATGTCAAACTTCCTGCGCACCCCGGAAATACATGTACCCCGCTCGCAGAGCGCCAATCGTGTGTGACACTTCCTGCGCACCCCCGAAATACATGTACCCCGCTTGCTGAGGGCCAATCGCGTGTGAAACTTCCCGCACACCCCCGAAATACACGTATCCCGCTCGAACAGGGCCAATCGTGTGTGAAACTTCCCGCGCACCCTAGAAATACACGTACCCCACTCACAGAGGGCCAATCGCATGTGAAACGTCCCACGCACCCCCGAAATACACATATCCCGCTCGCACAGGGCCAATCACATGTGAAACATCCCGCGCACCCCCGAAAAACACATACCCCACTCACAGAGGGCCAATCACGTGTGAAACTTCCCACGCACCCCCGAAATACACGTACCTCGCTCGCACAGGGCCAATCACGTGTGAAACTTCCTGCGCACCCCCAAAATACATGTACCCCGCTCGCAGAGGGCCAATCGCATGTGAAACTTCCCACACACCCCCAAAAAAAAACGTATCCCGCTCGCATATGGCCAATCGCGTGTGAAACTTCCAGCGCACCCTGGAAATACACGTACCCTGCTCGCAGTGGGCCAATCGCATGTCAAACTTCCCTCGCACCCCCGAAATACACGTATCCCACTCGCAGAGGGCCAATCGCGTGTGAAACTTCCAGCGCACCCCCGAAATACATGTACCCTGCTCACAGAGGGCCATTCGTGTGTGAAACTTCCCGCGCACCCCCAAAATATATGTAACCAGCTCGCACAGTGCCAATCGCGTGTGAAACTTCCCACACTCCCCGGAAATACACGTACCCCGCTCGCAGAGCGCTAATCACGTGTGAAACTTCCCACGCACCCCCGAAATACAGGTTCCACGCTCGCAGAGGGCCAACCGCGTGTGCAATTTCCTGTGCACCCCCAAAATTCATGTACCCCGCTCGCAGAGGGCCAATCGCATGTGAAACTTCCCACGCAACCCGTAAATACACGTATCCCGCTCGCACATGGCCAATCGGATGTGAAACTTCCTGCGCACCCCGGAAATACATGTACCCCACTCGCAGAGGGTCAATCGTGTGTGACACTTCCCACGCACCCCCGAAAAACACATACCCCACTCACAGAGGGCCAATCGCGTGTGAAACTTCCCACGCACCCCAGAAATACACGTACCCCGCTCGCACAGGGCCAATCACGTGTGAAACTTCCTGCGCACCCCCAAAATACATGTGCCCCGCTCGCAGAGGGCCAATCGCATGTGAAACTTCCCACACACCCCCAAAAAAAAACGTATCCCGCTCGCATATGGCCAATCGCGTGTGAAACTTCCAGCGCACCCTGGAAATACACGTACCCTGCTTGCAGAGGGCCAATCGCATGTCAAACTTCCCTCGCACCCCCGAAATACATGTATCCCACTCGCAGAGGGCCAATCGCGTGTGAAACTTCCCACGCACCCCCAAAAACCACGTACCCCACTCGCAGAGGGCCAATCACGTGTGAAACTTCCAGCGCACCCCCGAAATACATGTACCCTGCTCACAGAGGGCCAATCGTGTGTGAAACTTCCCGCGCACCCCCAAAATATATGTAGCCCGCTCGCACAGTGCCAATCGCGTGTGAAACTTCCCACACTTCCCGGAAATACACGTACCCCGCTCGCAGAGCGCCAATCACGTGTGAAACTTCCCACGCACCCCCGAAATACAGGTACCACGCACGCAGAGGGCCAACCGTGTGTGCAATTTCCTGTGCACCCCCAAAATTCATGTACCCCGCTCGCACATGGCCAATCTCGTGTAAAACTTCCCACGCACCCCCGAAATACACGTACCCCGCTCGCACAGGGCCAATCTCGTGTAAAACTTCCCCCGCACCCCTGAAATACACGTACCCCACTCGCACAGGGCCAATCTCATCTAAAACTTCCCCCGCGCCCCCGAAATACACGTACCCCTCTCACACAGGGCCAATCGCGTGTGAAACTTCCCACGTACCCCCGAAATACACGTACCCCGCTCACACAGGGCCAATCGCGTGTGAAACCTCCTGCGCACCCCCGAAATACACGTACCCCTCTCACACAGGGCCAATCGCGTGTGAAACTTCCCACGTACCCCCGAAATACACGTACCCCGCTCACACAGGGCCAATCGCGTGTGAAACCTCCTGCGCACCCCCGAAATACACGTACCCCGCTCGCATAGGGCCAATCACGTGTGAAAGTTCCTGCGCACCCCCAAAATACATGTACCCCGCTCACAGAGGGACAATCGCTTGTGAAACTTCTCACACACCTTCGAAATACACGTATCCTGCTCGCAGAGGGCCAATCACATGTGAAACTTCCTGCGCACCCCCGAAAAACATGTACCCCGCTCGCAGAGGGCCAATTGCGTGTGAAACTTCCCACGCACCCCCGAAATACATGTACCCCGCTCACAGAGGGCCAATCGCGTGTGAAACTTCCCGCGCACCCCCGAAATAAATGTAGCCCGTTCGCAGAGGGCCAATCGCATGTGGAACTTCCCGCGCATCCCTGAGAAACACGTAGCCCGCTCGTACAGTGCCAATCGCATGTGAAACTTCCTGCGCACCCCTGAAATAGACGTACCCCGCTTGCACTATTCCAATCACATGTGAAACTTCCCGCACACCCCCGAAATACATGTACCCCGCTTGCAGAGGGCCAATCGCATGTGAAACTTCCCGTGCAACCCCTAAATACACATATCCCGCTTGCACAGGGCCAATCGCATGTGAAACTTCCTGCGCACCCCGGAAATACACGTACCCCGCTCGCAGAGCGCCAACCGTGTGTGACACTTCCCACGCACCCCCGAAAAACACATACCCCACTCACAGAGGGCCAATCGCGTGTGAAACTTCCCACGCACCCCCGAAATACACGTACCCCGCTCGCACACGGCCAATCACGTGTGAAACTTCCTGCGCACCCTGGAAATACACGTACCCCGCTCGCAGAGCGCCAACCGTGTGTGACACTTCCCACGCACCCCCGAAAAACACATACCCCACTCACAGAGGGCCAATCGCGTGTGAAACTTCCCACGCGCCCCCGAAATACACGTACCCCGCTCGCACAGGGCCAATCGCGTGTGAAACTTCCCACGCACCCCTGTTAAAAAAACTTATCCCGCTCGCACAGGGCCAATCGCGTGTGAAACTTCCAGCACACCCTGGAAATACACATACCCCGCTCGCAGCGGGCCAATCGTGTGTGAAACTTCCCATGCACCCCCGAAATACACGTATCCCGCTCACAGAGGGCCAATTGCATGTGAAACTTCCCGCGCAACCCCTAAATACACGTATCCCGCTTGCACAGGGCCAATCGCGTGTGAAACTTCCTGCGCACCCCCGGAAATACACATACCCCACTCGCAGAGCGCCAATCGTGTGTGACACTTACCACGCACCCCCGAAAAACACGTATCCCGCTTGCACAGGGCCAATCGCATGTGAAACCTCCTGCGCACCCCGGAAATACACGTACCCCGCTCGCAGAGCGCCAATCGTGTGTGACACTTCCCACGCAACCCCGAAAAACACATACCCCACTCGCACAGGGCCTATCACGTGTGAAACTTCCTGCGCACCCCCAAAATACCTGTACCCCACTCGCAGAGGGCCAATCGCGTGTGAAGCTTCCCACGCACCCCCGAAAAAAAAACGTATCCCGCTCGCACAGGGCCAATCGCATGTGAAACTTCCAGCGCACCCTGGAAATACACGTACCCCGCTCGCAGAGGGCCAATCGTGTGTGAAACTTCCCGCGCACCCCTGAAATATACGTATCCCGCTCGCAGAGGGCCAATCGCATGTGAAACTTCCCACGCACCCCCGAAAAACACGTACCCCGCTCGCAGAGGGCCAATCGCGTGTGAAACTTCCCGTGCAACCCCTAAATACACATATCCCGCTTGCACAGGGCCAATCGCATGTGAAACTTCCTGCGCACCCCGGAAATACATGTACCCCGCTGGCAGAGCACCAATCGTGTGTGACACTTCCCACGCACCCCCGAAAAACACATACCCCACTCACAGAGGGCCAATCGCGTGAGAAACTTCCCATGCACCCCCGTTAAAAAAACGTATCCCGCTCGCACAGCGCCAATCGCGTATGAAACTTCCAGCACACCCTGGAAATACACATACCCCGCTCGCAGAGGGCCAATCGTGTGTGAAACTTCCCACGCACCCCCGAAATACACGTATCCCGCTCGCAGAGGGCGAATTGCGTATGAAACTTCCGGCGCAACCCCTAAATACACGTATCCCGCTTGCACAGGGCCAATCGCGTGTGAAACTTCCTGCGCACCCCAGAAATACACGTACCCCGCTCGCAGAGCGCCAATCATGTGTGAAACTTCCCACGCAACCCCGAAAAACACATACCACACTCACAGAGGGCCAATCGCGTGTGAAACTTCCCACGAACCCCCGAAATACACGTACCCCGCTCGCACAGGTCCAATCACGTGTGAAACTTCCTGCGCACCCCCAAAATACCTGTACCCCACTTGCAGAGGGCCAATCGCGTGTGCAACTTCCCACGCACCCCCGAAAAAAAAACATATCCCGCTTGCACAGGGCCAATCGCATGTGAAACTTCCAGCGCACCCTGGAAATACATGCACCCCGCTCGCAGAGGGCCAATCGTGTGTGAAACTCCCCGCGCACCCCCGAAATGCACGTATCCCGCTCACAGAGGGCCAATCGTGAGCGGGATACGTACAATTGGCCATCTGTGAGTGGGGTATGTGTTTTTCGTCCCACGCACCCCAGAAAAACATGTACCCAGCTTGCAGAGGGCCAATCGCATGTGAAACTTCCGGCGCACCCCCGAAATACATGTACCCCGCTCACAGAGGGCCAATCGTGCGTGAAACTTCCCGCGCACCCCCAAAATACATGTAGCCCGCTCGCACAGTGCCAATCGCGTGTGAAACTTTCTGCACACCCCGGAAATACACATACCCCGCTCGCAGAGCGCCAATCGCGTGTGAAACTTCACACACACCCCCGAAATACAGGTACCACGCTCGCAGAGGGCCAATCGCGTGTGCAATTTCCTGTGCACCCCCAAAAATTCATGTACCCCGCTCGCACATGGCCAATCTCGTGTACAACTTCCCACGTACCCCCGAAATACACGTACCCTACTCGCAGAGGGCCAATCGCGGGTGAAACTTCCCGTGCACCCCCGAAATACACGTACCCCGCTCGCACAGGGCCAATCACGTGTGAAACTTCCTGCACACCCCCGAAATACACATACCCCGCTCGCACAGGGCCAATCGCGTGTGAAACATCCTGCGCACCCCCGAAATACACGTATCCCGCTCGCAGAGGGACAATCGCGTGTGGAACTTCCCGCGCACCCCCGAAATACACGTATCCCGCTCGCACAGGGCCAATCGCATGTGAAACTTCCCACTCACCCCCAAAATACACGTACCCCACACGCACAGGGCCAATCGCATGTAAAACTTCCCCCGCGCCCCCGAAATACACGTACCCCTCTCACACAGGGCCAATCGCGTGTGAAACTTCCCACGCACCCCCGAAATACACGTACCCCGCTCACACAGGGCCAATCGCATGTGAAACCTCCCGCGCACCCCCGAAATACACGTACCCGCTCGCACACGGCCAATCACGTGTGAAACCTCCTGCACACCCCCACAATACATGTACCCAGCTCGCAGAGGGCCAATCGCGTGTGAAACTTCTCACGCACCCCGAAAAAAACGTGTCCCGCTCACACAGGGCCAATCACGTGTGAAACTTCCAGCGCACTCTGGGAATACACGTACCCCGCTCGCAGAGGGCCAATCGTGCGTGAAACTTCCCGCGCACCCCCAAAATACATGTAGCCCGCTCGCACAGTGCCAATCGCATGTGAAACTTTCTGCACACCCCGGAAATACACATACCCCGCTCGCAGAGCGCCAATCGCGTGTGAAACTTCACACACACCCCCGAAATACAGGTACCACGCTCGCAGAGGGCCAATCGCGTGTGCAATTTCCTGTGCACTCCCAAAAATTCATGAACCCCGCTCGCACATGGCCAATCTCGTGTAAAACTTCCCACGTACCCCCGAAATACACGTACCCCACTCGCAGAGGGCCAATCGCGGGTGAAACTTCCCGTGCACCCCCGAAATACACGTACCCCGCTCGCACAGGGCCAATCACGTGTGAAATTTCCTGCACACCCCCGAAATACACATAGCCCACTCTCACAGGGCCAATCGCGTGTGAAACATCCTGCGCACTCCCGAAATACACGTATCCCGCTCGCAGAGGGACAATCGCGTGTGGAACTTCCCGCGCACCCCCGAAATACACGTATCCCGCTCGCAGAGGGCCAATCGCATGTGAAACTTCCCACTCACCCCCAAAATACACGTACCTCGCTCGCACAGGGCCAATCTCGTGTAAAACTTCCCCCGCACCCCTGAAATACACGTACCCCACACGCACAGGGCCAATCGCATGTAAAACTTCCCCCGCGCCCCCGAAATACACGTACCCCTCTCACACAGGGCCAATCGCGTGTGAAACTTCCCGCGCACCCCCGAAATACACGTACCCCACTCACACAGGGCCAATCTCATGTGAAACCTCCCGCGCACCCCCGAAATACACGTACCGGCTCGCACAGGGCCAATCACGTGTGAAACTTCCTGCACACCCCCAAAATACATGTACCCAGCTCGCAGAGGGCCAATCGCGTGTGAAACTTCTCACGCACCCCCGAAAAAAATGTGTCCCGCTCGCACAGGGCCAATCGCGTGTGAAACTTCCAGCGCACTCTGGGAATACACGTACCCCGCTCGCAGAGGGCCAATCGCGTGTGAAACTTCCCGCGCACCCCCAAAATACATGTATCCCGCTCGCAGAGGGCCAATCGCATGTGAAACTTCCCGCGCACCCCCGAAATACACGTACGCCGCACGCACAGCACCAATCGCGTGTGAAACTTCCCGCGCACCCCGGAAATTCACGTACCCCGCTTGCAGAGCGCCAATCGCGTGTGAAACTTCCCACGCACCCCCAAAATACACGTACCCGCTCGCAGAGAGCCAATCGTGTGTGAAACTTCCCACACATCCCCAAAATACACGTACCCCGCTCGCAGAGGGCCAATCTCGTGTAAAACTTCCCCCGCACCCCTGAAATACACGTACCCCACACGCACAGGGCCAATCGCATGTAAAACTTCCCCCGCGCCCCCGAAATACACGTACCCCTCTCACACAGGGCCAATCGCGTGTGAAACTTCCCACGCACCCCCGAAATACACGTACCCCACTCACACAGGGCCAATCACATGTGAAACCTCCCGCGCACCCCCGAAATACACGTACCCGCTCGCACAGGGCCAATCACGTGTGAAACTTCCTGCACACCCCCAAAATACATGTACCCAGCTCGCAGAGGGCCAATCGCGTGTGAAACTTCTCACGCACCCCCGAAAAAAATGTGTCCCGCTCGCACAGGGCCAATCGCGTGTGAAACTTCCAGCGCACTCTGGGAATACACGTACCCCGCTCGCAGAGGGCCAATCGCGTGTGAAACTTCCCGCTTACCCCCAAAATACATGTATCCTGCTCGCAGAGGGCCAATCGCATGTGAAACTTCCCGCGCACCCCCGAAATACACGTACGCCGCTCGCACAGCACCAATCGCGTGTGAAACTTCCCGCGCACCCCGGAAATTCACGTACCCCGCTTGCAGAGCGCCAATCGCGTGTGAAACTTCCCACGCACCCCCAAAATACACGTACCCGCTCGCAGAGAGCCAATCGTGTGTGAAACTTCCCACACATCCCCAAAATACACGTACCCCGCTCGCAGAGGGCCAATCTCGTGTAAAACTTCCCCCGCACCCCTGAAATACACGTACCCCGCTCGCACATGGCCAATCTCGTGTAAAACTTCCCCAGCACCCCCAAAATACACATACCCCACTCACAGAAGGCCAATCGCGTGTGAAACTTCCTGCGCACCCCCGAAATACATGTACCCCCCTTGCACAGGGCCAATCACATGTGAAACTTCCTGCGCACCCCCGAAATACACGTACCCCGCTCACACAGGGCCAATCACGTGTGAAACTTCCCACGCACCCCCGAAATACACGTACCCCGCTCGCACAGGGCCAATCACGTGTGAAACTTCCTGTGCACCCCCAAAATACATGTACCCCGCCCGCAGAGGGCCAATCGCATGTGAAACTTCCCACGCACCCGCGAAAAAAACGTATCCCGCTCGCACAGGGCCAATCGCGTGTGAAACTTCCAGCGCACCCTGGAAATACACGTACCCCTCTCACAGAGGGCCAATCGCGTGTGAAACTTCCCGCGCACCCCCGAAATACACGTATCCCGCTCGCAGATGGCCAATCACGTGTGAAACTTCCCACGCACCCCCGAAAAACACGTTCCCCGCTCGCAGAGGGCCAATCGTGTGTGAAACTTCCGGCGCACCCCCGAAATACATGTACCCCGCTCACAGAGAGCCAATCGTGTGTGAAACTTCCCGCGCACCCCCAAAATACATGTAGCCTGCTCGCACAGTGCCAATCGTGTGTGAAACTTCCCGCGCACCCCCTGTTGGAATTGAAAAGATATTATGCCTCCTATCGCAGCATTTGAATGTGTGTTGGCCTACGCCAAGTTGTCTAAAATATCATGTAAAAAGACTCCGCGGCAAGGTCTTGACCTTAACGAAAAATTGTGTAAGTCGCCATCTTGGATTTAGCCGCCATTTTAGGTTCTCCTGTAATGTGGAAGTCACCCTGAACATCAAAATGGAGGCCGAATGACATTCTGAGTGAGATTCTGGCCGTTGTGACCTCCGCACCCATGAATAAGTAATATGCCTGCAGGCCACTTGTCGGGGTCGCAAACTGAGACCTTGTCCTATCCCTGACCTATGTGTAAATGAACAACTGTATCAGTGGAACTGATCAAAATGCATACATTATGGGATTGACCTGGCAAGGAACCCTAGGCCTGGTCCCAAGAATCGTTAACCAGCAAGGGGGTTGGCCTAGGCTGGATAAAGAATATAAAAGCCCAAGTATTCCAATTTACGGACTCTCTACTTATGCATCAAACCTTCGTTGAAGTTCGTTACGTTACTCTGAGAGCCGAATAGCTATCCGTTTGTCAATTGACTTTTTGGTAACTGTTGTAGCTTTTAAATAAAGCACTTTGTATGTCCTTTGTAACCTGTGTTGATGTGTTTCTTTTTGGCTTCTCAGCCTCATATCAATTTCTTTGTTTTCACAGTTGGCGCCCGAATAGGGACCCTCAAGATTGATGCCGGATCATTGAAGGTTGACGCAGACTATCGAACCGGGATCGGACGGTGTGATTCTGCAGGCCCGACCGAACGAGACGCGATACCTCGGCAGCGCTGCACGATCCAATCCGATAGTTGTGTGGTCTGACACGGCATCTTGACGAGGGTCCATTTTTGAGGCGGGCAGATTTGTCGAAACCACCAAACACAAGGTAAAATTCATTAGGTAAGTTCTTTTATAAACCGTACGGTCCTCCTTAGGTTTGGTCAGGTGCAGTCGTGACCCGGCTCTTAATTTAACCCTGACAATTTGAATTTGGCGTATTGTATCTGCAGACACAATTATTGACCAGGTAACACCAATTTTTTGTGAAATGTCTGGGAAATTGTCTAGCTGCTTTAGGGCTCTGTTAGCAGCGATCGACAATCTTTGGAATTTAGCCGCCCGGCACCACAGGAGGGGTCGCTGGCATGTACTATGTACTGTAAGTATGGCATTGGTAGTAGTATAGTATTTAATGTTATTTGGCACAGACAGACCAGTAATGCCTCCGAATTTCAGTGGCCAATCAACGGTAGTTTTGAGATCTCCCGTATTGAATACTTAGAATCAATCTTGCTAAAAAAGAAGGCTAGACCTGCAGCCTTTGATGTTTTACAGAATTGGAAAAAAGAAGCGTTACAGCAGCTTATTTGTAGCGACAAACATGCACGCCGTCATAAAACAAACGCCGAAAAAGCGTTGTTATATGATAAAGAAAAACATTTGGAATCAGTTAAAAATATGGATATGGCTTTTCACTTGGAATCCAGAAAATTTACCCCTCTAAAGATTTCCATGTTTCCGAAGAATTTATTGAGAAATTGTTAAACGAACGCAGATCTGGTGCCACTACGCCACCTCCGTATGTTCCTATGTTGGGCGCTCTGCCCATTCCTGCTGTTGTTCCTGCTGTTATTCCTGTTCCCCCTGTACAACCTATTGTTCCTAGTCCTCTAGTTGTTGTGCCTCCACCTATCACACCGCCCCTTCCTTCTGCACCGATAGTTGCACCTTTATTAAATTTACCTGCACCTCCGCTCCCGAGTGGTCCCGTATTGACTGAAGTTGATCCAGGTGCAGGATCAAAGATCGTCACTCGTAATACTGTTTCTGCAGATAAGAAACATGAATTGTTTGCAAGGGCTAAGCATTGTATGGAGAAAGGTGATCAAGTTAATGTTTTTTCCACATTACCTAATTTGAATAGTTTTCCCGAGAAAAATGTTTTTATCGAAGGTTTGGGGGGTCATTTTTGTGTGATGTGGGGTAGATTACAAAATTTGGATCTTCCACAAGGAGTGAGAGATCTGAATGCTTTGGCACTTTCGAGGGACACAGAGCAGAAAGTATATGGGCATGTTGAAAAACTGTTTGAGTATAGGAAAGACTTTGAAAAGTCACGAGATGATGATGATGAAGACGATAGAATATATGTACAGAAACGGTTCCTTCCGTGTCGTAGATCGGCGCCTGAGGAAATACGAATTTGTACCAAAGATGCGATTCGATGGATCTCGGATTCATCGACTCCGCCAGATGAAGTATATGACACGTATAGTCAGTATACAGTAGAAATGCAAAGAAAGGTAATTCAGGTAATGGTACAGTACCTGCAAGAAGAATGTGTAAGAAGGAAGGTTAGTTGCCCCATAGAATTGTTGGGGATTTGTAAAAGGGCTTTTTCGCCCGACACTCCTTTGGCTGCCTTAGCGCTCGACCTGACTCTGTTGCTTAGTAAGCGGCCGGAGGTACCTATATCTCAGTTGCCTATGAGCGAGGTTCCTCCGACCTTTGTCCCAAAAGTTGAGATCCCCGCCGACGCTGGGACTGGTGCCCCCGCTGTGGATATCCCTGCACATTATGTGTCACAATTCGTTCACGTCCCGTTTTCACGACAGGAAGTGAACACTATTAGACAATCAGTTCCCGATATCAGGAAAAACCCGACAGGGTTTTACAAAGAAATAGAGTCCGTCTTGCAGTCCTCTGTGTTCACCTTGAGTGATATTGACTTGCTATTTCCTGTATTCCTACCCGTAGATGTATGGAAACAGGTTTGGACAGTAGACGATGTGCCAGGGTTGGGAGATACGTGGGCTAATATGATTAGGATTGATGGGGAAAGACCAGCTGGTGAGAAACCACCACAGGTAATACTTACTTTGCCTGATAGAATTGTCGCAAAATTAAAAACTATAATTCCAGAGAAAAGAATTATTTGGGACAAGCTTATGGCCTGTTTTCAAGGAAAAACTGAAGGCGCCACCAAATTCTTTAACAGATTCGAGCAGGTATTTTCTGACTTCAGTGGACAGGATTTGGGTACAGAGTCTGGGAAAAGGTTGTTTGTGGACAAATTTGTACGTGGATTGTTGCCTGACATCCAGTCACAGATTATGTCCTCTGAGTGCGCTTGGCAGGCAACATCTCAATCTGAGGTTTTGCACATGGCTCAGTATTATGAGAACCGTGTTAATAATGAGAAGGAAAAAATTGAAAAGAGGAAAGGAGATTTGAAAACCAAAGTATTATTAGAGCAAATTGTTAAAAACCCCAGAGGAGGCACGACACAGACCAGAGGTCAGTATCTCCCAAAAGGAAATGCTCCTTTGGGTCCTGTGAATATTAATCAATGTGCTTATTGCCGCCAGGAAGGTCATTGGCGAGCACAGTGCCCCGTCCTTCGACAAAGGTCAAACAGTGCGTTTGGGAGTATGGGTAGACGACCTAGGGGCTGCCCTGGAGCAGGGGCCCTGATAGAGGTCAGTTTTTACAAGATCCTCAGCAACCTTTTTCACGGGAAAATCAGACCTCGAGTGTGGACTCGAGGAACATATTTGATCACCCTTCTGCTGCCTCCCTTTCTGAAGAGCTTCCTTCTGACGAGGCTCTATTTCATTAGGATTGCCCGAAGCAGGGTTTGGAACCTTCACCTATTCCCGTCAATCAGAAAGGCCCCTACGTTGAATTATTAGTAGGGAATAGGAAAACCAGTTTTTGATAGACACTGGAGCACAGAAGTGCTCCATTGATCATTCGCGGGTTCCAAGCATTCCACTGTCAGGGCAAACAAATGTTTCGGTAGAGTTTTCTGGTATACCAATTGTCTGTCCGGTTTCTTCACCGGTGTCTGTTTCTTTGGGTCCCTTTACGGACCATTGCCCTTTTCTTCTCACTTCGAACTGTGGAGAGAATTTGCTGGGGTTGAATTTGTTAAAGAAATTGAACGCAGTAATTCATTGTTCGTCTGATGGAGTACGGCTGACGGTTTCACCACAGCAACTTCCTAATTCTCAGTTCCTGATTCCACCTTTACCTCCTGAGTTTAGCATTGTCCCGGAATGTTTATGGGCGGTAGACGACTATGATGTCGGGGTATTAAAGATTGAGCCCGTTAAAATAGTTTTGAAACATGGAGTGAAACTTCCACGTATTCCGCAGTATAAAATATCAGTTGATGGCGAGCGTGCTTTGAAATGCATTGTCTCCGATTTTGTGCATCGCGGTGTGATCGAGGAGATTACAGGTAGTCTGTGTAACAGTCCGATCTTGCCTGTATATAAGAAAGGCGACAATGCAATTCCATACCTGTTCATAATTGATCTTCCTGCTATTAACAGAGTTGTCGCCCCACAATTTCCAATTGTGCCGGATGTGACGACGATATTGACAATGATCCCTGCTACGGCTACGCACTTCAGCGTTGTGAATTTAAAAAATGCTTTCTTCAGCATTCCTATGCATAAGGAAAGTAGATATCTGTTTGCGTTCACCTTGGGGGGACGCTCATTTACATTTACTAGGGCACCTCAAGGGTATACTGAAAGTCCAAGAATTTATAGTAAAGCTTTGAAAGAGCAGCTCGACACCCTTGAATTGCCACCTACTTGTACACTGCTTCAATATGTCGATGATTTGCTTTTGGCTGCAGACTCTGAGAGTGCTTGTAAAGAAGGCACTGTACTGTTGCTTGTTCATTTAGCTAAAAATTGTCATAAAGCTTCGCTCAAGAAATTTCTATATTGTTGTCAGTAGGTCACCTATTTAGGCTACCTCCTGTCAAAGGAGGGGAGAAGATTGACACCTGAAAGAATAAAACACATTTCTGGCATGCCTGTTCCAAATACACAGAAGGAAGTCAGAGCCTTAATAGGTATGGCTTCTTACTGTAGGTTGTGGATCCCGAACTTTTCGCTAGTGATAAAACCGATGTTGGCTTTGACGAAGAAGGGCATTTCTCTGCCACTGCCATGGAAATCGGAACATCAACGATCATTTGAGCTTCTCAAAACCGTGTTATGCTCTGCACCGGTTCTGGGTACTCCAAATTATGACAAGGCCGTTGTGTTGTTTGTGCATGAATGTGATGGATGTGCTTTGGCTGTGTTAACACAGGAACACGGAGGGAAGAATAGGCCGTGCGGCTACTACTCCTCCGCCCTTGATCCTGTCGCATGCGCTTTGACAAGATGTTTGTGAGCTGTCGCTGCTGCTGCCGCGTCTGTAAAACAGAGTGAGGGAATGGTCCTAGGCCATGATTTGATTTTGATGGTACCTCACTCTGTAGATATCCTATTGAATAAAACCCAAACGCAACACCTCGCCTCTGCGCGGTTAACAAGGTATGAATTAATTCTGTTTTCCCCTCACATCCAAATTAAGAGGTGTTGTGTTCTTCATCCGGCTGAACTCTTACCTTTCCCGCAAAACACTGTTTGCGGTGACGAATAATTACATGATTGCCTGTATACCACTGAACAAGAAACGAAGGGCAGGATAGATCTCATAGATACTCCTTTGGATAATGCAAAAGGGGAGCTGTTTTATGATGGCTCCTGCTTCAAACTTTCAGATGGTACATCTACAGCTGCTTATGCAGTTACTACATTGAGTAAAGTTGTTGAAACTAAGAGAATTTCGCATAACTCCGCGCAGGCCGCAGAGATTATAGCGTTGACCCAAGCTTGTGAACTCTCCCAAGGTCGTAGAGTAAATATATATACTGATAGCCAGTACGCATTTGGGGTGGCTCACAACTTTGGAAGGCTCTGGTCAGAAAGAGGGTTCCTGACCTCACATGGAACCAAGATCCAGCATGGCCCTTTGATAGTGCAATTACTCTCGCCACTCTCACTCCCTAAACAGTTAGTGATTATGAAATGTGCAGCACATCGTAAGGTCATAGATGATGTGGGAAAAGGGAACGCTTTTGCGGACCTGATAGCCAGACAAACGGCCACAGACCTTAGCACGGACATGTATGCTTTGAGGGAAATGAGAGATGCTTATATAATGGATGGAGGTATTGGGTCTGTGCGAGATATTCAAACTGATGCCACAGTAGAAGAATCTAAAAGGTGGGATGAAGGAATGGGGAAACTGGATGATGATGGGTGTTGGATGGATACATCTGAAGCAAAACGTTGCTCCCTGATTCATATGTATTGGCAATGGTTACGATGGCACACGGTCCTACACATGTGTGTGCCCAGCAGATCACGAAAATGTTAGAACAAGTTTGGGTGAATAGCAAGATTCTGGAGACTGCGAAAAGACATGTCCAAAATTGCATGATCTGCTTACAGCACAATGTGGGTAAGAGGACAGTAACTCCAAGGGGAAGCTTTGGGCCCCCTTCTGTTCCCTTCGAGGACATTCACTTTGATTTTATTGAGATGGAACGATGTAACAATCTGAAATATGTTCTTGTAATTATTTGTGCCTTCAGTAAATGGGTCGAGACTTTCCCCGTTAAAGATGCTACCGCCATGACCACTGCAAAGATTATGGTAAAAGAATTCTTTCCTCGATTTGGGCTCCCGTGGGTAATTTGGTCGGATAATGGTCCTCATTTTGTTGCAGCAGTAATTTTGCAGATATGCACAGCCTTACGTATTGAGAAACGATTTCACTCAGCTAGACATCCTCAAAGTGCTGGGTTGGTGGAAAGACACAATGGTATCTTAAAGAATAAGCTTGCAAAAACATGTGCTGATACCAAGCTGAAATGGCCAGATGCCTTACCTATTGTATTATTAGCTATGCGTACCACACCTCAAACTAAGACTGGGCTTTCTCCATTTGAGGTAGTGATGGTGAGACCTGCTAACATTTGGGGTCTCCCAAAACCTAAAGCCCTGAGAGAGGTGGAAAATGTATTGCTTGTGGACAACTGTAACCAGTTAACTAAAAACCTGTATTTCATTTATCACCAGGTGCACTCAGTTTTACCTGTACGGTTCACGTGCCCAGGACACGATATACAGCCTGGAAGTTGGGTCCTAGTGAAGGCCTACGAATGGTCTTCCTGTCTCGCGCCTCGCTGGCGGGGCCCCTACCAGGTGTTGCTGGTCACCCGGACAGCAGTGCAGGTGGCTGGAAAGAAGCACTGGATCCACGCGACACATGTCAAGAAACTTCCTCACCCGACGCCACACGTTACAGAAGAAGCAGAACCCCTCGCTGATGCTACAGTCTCTGATCTTGGAGTAGCAAACAGCGCTGTGAGTGTGTCGGAGAATTTCTATGAGCCCGTGGAGCTTGGGAAACAGTCCATTTCGTCTCCGCACTCCCTTGAAAAATCACTTCCGGAAAATACTGTTTCAAGCTCTGCGACTTCCGTCGCCTCCGACACGTCGCTTCCCTCAGGAAGTGACAACACTTTATTTTCAGACCAGACAATCTTGGGTACCGCCAGGTACAACCTCCGATGAAGGAAATAGAACTACAGCACAGGTTTTTCCGTGCATCTGGAAAAAGGAAGTGATTGGAAGTTTTCTTTTGTATAAGAAAGTTCTGTTGAACAAAAAGGGATTCTGCTGGCTAGGGTTGGGAAGGACTAAGAAATCGCGCGACCGTAGCGTTGCCAGCAACGAACATTGGGGTCGTCGATTGAGGAACTACAATGCCTGCCACCTCCACTGCTGCTCCCCGCACTGGACTTGTGAATAAGGGGGTGACCAACTTGGACAATGAACAATGTGCCTGGGCCCCTAAAACGTACTGCTGTGTTTTGATAATGATAATTGTTATTTTTGCAACTACTGCTGTAGGACTTTGGTATTTTGAAGAAATCTATCCTCTGAAACCTTTACTACCGACCAAGATTGTACCAACTGCTTTGACTCCCTCTGTATACCTTCACACTCTGTCCCCTAGAGACCCCCAACATAGTCAAAAGTATCATAATAACACCCTAATGATAGCAATGAATGCAACTCATGCCATTTTTAATAAGAGTAATTGTTGGATTTGTACTCATTTACCGCAACATGGGATCAAGGGGCTGGGGTGGTATATTCATCCTTTACCTTTAACGACTGCTTGCTATGCCTCTCTTAGAGCACTATTCGTTGGCCGTTGGAATGATAGCATCTCAGGAAACTTTGATGGATCTAATCTGAATGATTTTGAGAAACGTGTATTAACTCCCCTGGGATGCTCGCTTTTTGCAAATAGAAGTAAACCTAATGTCGCTTGTATTAGGTCGTCTGATAAACTGTCTCTTCCTTTTCAAACTTTAATGTCCTTTAAAATGGCTCTGATAGGCAATAAGGACGCTGTGCCTCCTTCTTACTGTATAAATCATAGCCCTGACTCGGTCCCCTTTTGTGTACAAAGAAATGGCACTCGGCCAATGGGAGATTTTGAAGGTTGTAAGAACATTGTAAATTTGACTGGAGAAAAGAGGCCTCTGTATGTAGGGGGGCCTGTTTATTTTGTTTGCGGTAGTTTAGCATTTCCCTGGTTGCCCAAGGATTGGCAGGGAACCTGTTATTTAGGAATACTGTTACCCGGGGTATTTATAGCTAGTACATTGGAGGTTTCTAAGGCTCGCCCACGGCGGGACAAGAACAGAGATACCCCCGGCAAGTATTGGGAGATATAGCAAAATCAGTTGTGCCCTTTTGGGGACAAATAACAAACTCTGAGAACATTAGGGGATTAGCAAGGGTACTGGAGAGAACCATCAACCGGACCACGGACATACTCTACAATATGACCTTAGAACAAAAAGCAATAAGATTGGTAGCACTCAAAAATCGGATGGCATTAGATGTCATTTTGGCAGAACGAGGTGGAGTATGCAAATTAGTGGGGTCTGCTTGCTGTGTTTTCGTACCAGATTCCTCGCCGACAATTTTTAAAGCAATACAAAACTTGCATACTCTTAGTTCTGAAGTACATATCCCTGTAGGAGATTGGAATTTAGCACCTGGTTCTGGGATTCTTTACGATCCTGGGGTTGGAAGGTGCTTTTGTTGTTCTGGTTATTTTGGGGATCCTGCTATTCCTTTGTTGCTGTTTTCAATGTCTTCCGAACATATGTGGAATGCTAGGGGGATGTTGTGCCCAAGCAGCGAGCACAATAGGGCATAAAATATCTGCCCCAGATACAGCATCTAAAGAGTTTGTGTTACAAGAGGTTCTGATGAACGACCTAATGACTATAGATATTACAGACAACGATTCGGGATGTATGGATGACAACACATGGAGTTATTTGCAAAAATATTAGAAATGATGTTAGCACTTGGCATAGGCCAAAAGGAGGGTCTGTTGGAATTGAAGAGATATGATGCCTCCTATCGCAGCATTTGAATGTGTGTTGGCCTACGCCAAGTTGTCTAAAATATCATGTAAAAAGACTCCGCGGTAAGGTCTTGACCTTAACGAAAAATTGTGTAAGTCGCCATCTTGGATTTAGCCGCCATTTTAGGTTCTCTTGTAATGTGGAAGTCACCCTGAACATCAAAATGGAGGCCAAATGACATTCTGAGTGAGATTCTGGCCGTTGTGACCCCCGCACACATGAATAAGTAATATGCCTGCAGGCCACTTGTCGGGGTCGCGAACTGAGACCTTGTCCTATCCCTGACCTATGTGTAAATGAACAACTGTATCAGCGGAACTGATCAAAATGCATACATTATAGGATTGACCTGCCAAGGAACCCTAGGCCTGGTCCCAAGAATGGTTAACCCGCGAGGGGGTTGGCCAGGGCTGGATAAAGAATATAAAAGACCAAGTATTTCAATGTACGGTCTCTCTACTAATGCATCGAACCTTCATTGAAGTTTGTTACGTTACTCTGAGAGCCGAATAGCTAACCGTTTGTCAATTGACTTTTTGGTAACTGTTGTAGCTTTTAAATAAAGCACTTTGTATGTCCTTTGTAAACTGTGTTGGTGTGTTTCTTTTTGGCTTCTCAGCCTCATATCAATTTCTTTGTTTTCACACCCCAAAATACACGTACCCCGCTTGCACAGGGCCAATCTTGTGTAAAACTTCCCACGCACCCCCAAAAAACACATACCCCACTCGCAGAGGGCCAATCGCGTGTGAAACTTCCCGCGCACCCCGAAATACACGTACCCCCCTCGCACAGTGCCAATCGCGTGTGAAACATCCCGTGCACCCCCAAAATACACGTACCCCGCTCGCAGAGGGCCAATTGCATGTGAAATTTCCCGTGCACCCCCAAAATACATGTATCCCACGCGCACAGGGCCAATCTCGTGTAAAACTTCCCACGCACCCCCGAAATAAACGTACCCCACTCGCAGAGGTCCAATCGGGTGTGAAACTTCCTGTGCGACCCCGAAATACACGTACCCTGCTCGCACAGGGCCAATCATGTGTGAAACTTCCTGTGCACCCCCAAAATAAAACGTACCCCACTCGCAGAGGGCCAATCGTGTGTGAAACTTCCTGCGCACCCACGAAATACACGTATCCCGCTCATAGAGGGCCAATCGCATGTGGAACTTCCCGCGCACCCCCAAATACATGTATCCCGCTCGCACAGGGCCAATCGCGTGTGAAACTTCCTGCGAACCCCCAAAATACACGTATCCCGCTCGCAGAGGGCCAGTCGCATGTGAAACTTCCCACGCACCCCTGAAATACACATACACTGCTCACACAGCACCAATCGCGTGTGAATCTTCCCGCGCACCCCGGAAATTCACAAACCCCGCTCGCAGAGCGCCAATCGCGTGTGAAACTTCCCACGCACCCCCAAAATACACATACCCCGCTCGCAGAGGGCCAATCGCGTATGAAACTTCCCACGACCCCCAAAATACACGTACCCCGCTCGCACAGGGCCAATCTCCTGTAAAACTTCTCCCGCACCCCCGAAATACACATACCCCACTCGCACAGGGCCAATCTCGTGTAAAACTTCCCCCGCACCCCTGAAATACACATACCCCACTCACAGAGGGCCAATCGCATGTGAAACTTCCCGCGCACCCCCGAAATACACATACCCTGCTCGCACAGGGCCAATCACATGTGAAACTTCTTGCGCACCCCCAAAATACACGTACCCCGCTCACACAGGGCCAATCGCGTGTGAAACTTCCCCCGCACCCCTGAAATACACGTACCCCGCTCGCAAAGGGCCAATCACGTGTGAAACTTCCTGCACACCCCCAAAATACATGTACCGCGCTCGCACAGGGCCAATCGCGTGTAAAACTTCCCGCGCACCCCCGAAATACATGTATCCCACTCGCACAGGACCAATCGCGTGTGAAACTTCCAGCGCACCCTGGAAATACACGTACCCCACTCACAAAGGGCCAATTGCGTGTGAAACTTCCCGCACACACCTGAAATACACATACCCCGCTCGCAGAGGGCCAATCACATGTGAAACTACCCGAGCAACCCCTAAATACACGTATCCCGCTCGCAGAGGGCCAGTCGCATGTGAAACTTCCAACGCACCCCCGAAATACACGTACACTGCTCACACAGCACCAATCACGTGTGAAACTTCCCGCGCACCCCAGAAATTCACGTACCCCGCTTGCAGAGCACCTATCGCGTGTGAAACTTCCCACACACCCCCAAAATACACGTACCCCGCTCGCAGAGGGCCAATCGCGTGTGAAACATCCCACGCACCCCCGAAATACACGTACCCCACTCGCACAGGGCCAATCTCGTTTAAAACTTCTCCCGCACCCCCGAAATACACGTACCCCACTCGCACAGGGCCAATCTCGTCCAAAACTTCCCCCGCACCCCTGAAATACACATATCCCACTCACAGAGGGCCAATCGCGTGTGAAACTTCCCGCGCACCCCCGAAATACACGTACCCCGCTCCCACAGGGCCAATCACATGTGAAACTTCCTGCGCAGCCCCGAAATACGCGTACCCCGCTCGCACAGGGCCAATCACGTGTGAAACTTCCTGCACTCCCCCAAAATACACGTACCCCGCTCGCAGAGGGCCAATCGTGTGTAAAACTTCCCGCGTACCCCCGAAATACACGTATCCCGCTCGCACAGGGCCAATCGCGTGTGAAACTTCCCGCGCAGCCTGGAAATACACGTACCCCACTCGCACAGGGCCAATTGTGTGTGAAACTTCCCGCACACACCCGAAATACACATACCCCACTCGCAGAGGGCCAATCGCGTGTGAAACTTCCTGAGCAACCCCTAAATACATGTACCCCGCTCACACAGGGCCAATCACGTGTATAACTTCCTGCACACCCACGAAAAACACATACCCCGCTCACACAGGACCAATCGCATGTGAAACTTCCCACGCACCCCCGAAATACATGTACCCCGCTCGCACAGTGCCAATCGTGTGTGAAACTTCCTGCGCACCTCCTGTTGGAATTGAAAAGATATTATGCCTCCTATCGCAGCATTTGAATGTGTGTTGGCCTACGCCAAGTTGTCTAAAATATCATGTAAAAAGACTCCGCGGTAAGGTCTTGACCTTAACGAAAAATTGTGTAAGTCGCCATCTTGGATTTAGCCGCCATTTTAGGTTCTCTTGTAATGTGGAAGTCACCCTGAACATCAAAATGGAGGCCGAATGACATTCTGAGTGAGATTCTGGCCGTTGTGACCTCCGCACACATGAATAAGTAATATGCCTGCAGGCCACTTGTCGGGGTCGCGAACTGAGACCTTGTCCTATCCCTGACCTATGTGTAAATGAACAACTGTATCAGCGGAACTGATCAAAATGCATACATTATGGGATTGACCTGCCAAGGAACCCTAGGCCTGGTCCCAAGAATGGTTAACCCGCGAGGGGGTTCGCCAGGGCTGGATAAAGAATATAAAAGCCCAAGTATTTCAATGTACGGTCTCTCTACTAATGCATCGAACCTTCATTGAAGTTCGTTACGTTACTCTGAGAGCCGAATAGCTAACCGTTTGTCAATTGACTTTTTGGTAACTGTTGTAGCTTTTAAATAAAGCACTTTGTATGTCCTTTGTAACCTGTGTTGGTGTGTTTCTTTTTGGCTTCTCAGCCTCATATCAATTTCTTTGTTTTCACACCCCAAAATACACGTACCCTGCTTGCACAGGGCCAATCTTGTGTAAAACTTCCCACGCACCCCTAAAATACACATACCCCACTCGCAGAGGGCCAATCGCGTGTGAAACTTCCCGCGCACCCCGAAATACACATACCCCCCTCGCACAGTGCCAATCGCGTGTGAAACATCCTGTGCACCCCCAAAATACACGTACCCCGCTCGCAGAGGGCCAATTGCATGTGAAATTTCCCGTGCACCCCCAAAATACATGTACCCCGCTCGCACAGGGCCAATCTCGTGTAAAACTTCCCACGCACCCCCGAAATAAACGTACCCCACTCGCAGAGGTCCAATCGCGTGTGAAACTTCCTGTGCACCCCCGAAATACACGTACCCTGCTCGCACAGGGCCAATCACGTGTGAAACTTCCTGTGCACCCCCAAAATACACGTACCCCGCTCGCAGAGGGCCAATCGTGTGTGAAACTTCCTGCGCACCCACGAAATACACGTATCCCGCTCATAGAGGGCCAATCGCATGTGGAACTTCCCGCGCACCCCCAAATACACGTATCCCGCTCGCACAGGGCCAATCGCGTGTGAAACTTCCTGCGAACCCCCAAAATACACGTATCCCGCTCGCAGAGGGCCAGTCGCATGTGAAACTTCCCACGCACCCCTGAAATACACATACACTGCTCACACAGCACCAATCGCGTGTGAAACTTCCCGCGCACCCCGGAAATTCACAAACCCTGCTCGCAGAGCGCCAATCGCGTGTGAAACTTCCCACGCACCCCCAAAATACATGTACCCCGCTCGCAGAGGGCCAATCGCGTGTGAAACTTCCCACGACCCCCAAAATACACATACCCCGCTCGCACAGGGCCAATCTCGTGTAAAACTTCTCCCGCACCCCCGAAATACACATACCCCACTCGCACAGGGCCAATCTCGTGTAAAACTTCCCCCGCACCCCTGAAATACACATACCCCACTCACAGAGGGCCAATCACATGTGAAACTTTCTGCGCACCCCCGAAATACACGTACCCCGCTCACACAGGGCCAATCGCGTGTGAAACTTCCCCGCACCCCCGAAATACACGTACCCCGCTCGCAAAGGGCCAATCACGTGTGAAACTTCATGCACACCCCCAAAATACATGTACCGCGCTCGCACAGGGCCAATCGCGTGTAAAACTTCCTGCGCACCCCCGAAATACATGTATCCCACTCGCACAGGGCCAATCGCGTGTGAAACTTCCAGCGCACCCTGGAAATACACGTACCCCACTCACAGAGGGCCAATTGCGTGTGAAACTTCCCGCACACACCTGAAATACACATACCCCGCTCGCAGAGGGCCAATCGCATGTGAAACTACCCGAGCAACCCCTAAATACACGTATCCCGCTCGCAGAGGGCCAGTCGCATGTGAAACTTCCAACGCCCCCCGAAATACACGTACACTGCTCACACAGCACCAATCGCGTGTGAAACTTCCCGCGCACCCCAGAAATTCACGTACCCCGCTTGCAGAGCACCTATCGCGTGTGAAACTTCCCACGCACCCCCAAAATACACGTACCCCGCTCGCAGAGGGCCAATCGCGTGTGAAACTTCCCACGCACCCCCAAAATACACGTACCCCACTCGCACAGGGCCAATCTCATTTAAAACTTCTCCCGCACCCCCGAAATACACATACCCCACTCGCACAGGGCCAATCTCGTGCAAAACTTCCCCCGCACCCCTGAAATACACATACCCCACTCACAGAGGGCCAATCGCGTGTGAAACTTCCTGCGCACCCCCGAAATACACGTACCCCGCTCGCAGAGGGCCAATCGTGTGTAAAACTTCCCGCGTACCCCCGAAATACACGTATCCCGCTCGCACAGCGCCAATCGCGTGTGAAACTTCCCGCACAGCCTGGAAATACACGTACCCCACTCGCACAGGGCCAATTGTGTGTGAAACTTCCCGCACACACCCGAAATACACATACCCCACTCGCAGAGGGCCAATCGCGTGTGAAACTTCCTGAGCAACCCCTAAATACATGTACCCCGCTCACACAGGGCCAATCACCTGTGAAACTTCCGGCACACCCCCGAAATACATGTACCCCACTCACACAGGGCCAATCGCGTGTGAAACTTCCCGCGCACCCCCGAAATACACGTATCCCGCTCGCAGAGGGCCAATCGCATGTGAAACTTCACGCGCACCCCTGAAATACACATATGCCGCTCACACAGCACCAATCGCGTGTGAAACTTCCCACACAACCCCGAAAACACGTACTCCGCTCACAGAGGGCCAATCGCGTGTGAAACTTCCGGCGCACCCCCGAAATACATGTACCCCGCTCACAGAGGGCCAATCGCGTGTGAAACTTCCCGCGTACCCCCAAAATACACATACTTCACTCGCAGAGGGCCAATCGCATGTGAAACTTCCCGCACACCACCAAAATACACGTACCCCGCTCGCAGAGGGCCAGTCGCATGTGAAACTTCCCGCGCACCGCCGAAATACACGTACACCACTCACACAGCACCAATCGCATGTGAAACTTCCCGTGCACCCCCAAAATACACGTACTCCGCTCGCACAGGGCCAATCTCGTTTAAAACCTCCCACGCACCCCTAAAATGCACGTACCCCACTCGCAGAGGGCCAATCGTGTGTGAAACTTCCCGCGCACCCCCGAAATACACGTACCCCGCTCGCACAGGGCCAATCACATGTGAAACTTCCCACACACCCCCAAAATACACGTACCCCGCTCGCACATGGCCAATCTTGTGTAAAACTTCCCCCGCACCCCTGAAATACATGTACCCCGCTTGCACAGGGCCAATCACATGTGAAACTTCCTGCGCACCCCCGAAATACACATACCCCTCTCACACAGGGCCAATCGCGTGTGAAACTTCCGACGCACCCCCGAAATACATGTACCCCGCTTGCACAGGGCCAATCACGTGTGAAACTTCCTGCGCACCCCCAAAATACATGTACCCCGCTCGCAGAGGGCCAATCGCGTGTGAAACTTCCGGCGCAACCCCGAAATACATGTACCCCGCTCACAGAGGGCCAATCGTGTGTGAAAGTGAGAATTATTTGGGACAAGCTTACGGCCTGTTTTCAAGGAAAAACTGAAGGCGCCACCAAATTCTTTAACCGATTCGAGCAAGTATTTTCTGACTTCAGTGGACAGGATTTGGGTACAGAGTCTGGGAAAAGGTTGTTTGTGGACAAATTTGTACGTGGATTGTTGCCTGACATCCAGTCACAGATTATGTCCTCTGAGAGTGCTTGGCAGGCAACATCTCAATCTGAGGTTTTGCACATGGCTCAGTATTATGAGAAACGTGTTAATAATGAGAAGGAAAAAATTGAAAAGAGGAAAGGAGATTTGAAAACCAAAGTATTATTAGAGCAAATTGTTAGAAACCCCAGAGGAGGCACGACACAGACCAGAGGTCAGTATCTCCCAAAAGGAAATGCTCCTTTGGGTTCTGTGAATATGAATCAATGTGCTTATTGCCGCCATGAAGGTCATTGGCGAGCACAGTGCCCCGTCCTTCGACAAAGGTCAAACAGTGCGTTTGGGAGTATGGGTAGACGACCTAGGGGCTGCCCTGGAGCAGGGGCCCTGATAGAGGTCAGTTTTTACAACGTCCTCAGCAAACTTTTTCACGGGAAAATCAGACCTCGAGTGTGGACTCGAGGAACATATTTGATCACCCTTCTGCTGCCTACCTTTCTGAAGAACTTCCTTCTGACGAGGCTCTATTTCATTAGGATTGCCCGAAGCAGGGTTTGGAACCTTCACCTATTCCCGTCAATCAGAAAGGCCCCTACGTTGATTTATTAGTAGGGAATAGGAAAACCAGTTTTTGATAGACACTGGAGCACAGAAGTGCTCCATTGATCATTCGCGGGTTCCAAGCATTCCACTGTCAGGGCAAACAAATGTTTCCGTAGGGTTTTCTGGTATACCAATTGTCTGTCCGGTTTCTTCACTGGTGTCTGTTTCTTTGGGTCCCTTTACGGACCATTGCCCTTTTCTTCTCACTTCGAACTGTGGAGAGAATTTGCTGGGGTTGAATTTGTTAAAGAAATTGAACGCAGTAATTCATTGTTCTTCTGATGGAGTACGACTGACGGTTTCACCACAGCAACTTCCTAATTCTCAGTTCCTGATTCGACCTTTACCTCCTGAGTTTAGCATTGTCCCGGAATGTTTATGGGCGGTAGACGACTATGATGTCGGGGTATTACAGATTGAGCCCGTTAAAATAGTTTTGAAACATGGAGTGAAACTACCACGCATTCCGCAGTATAAAATATCAGTTGAGGGCGAGCGTGCTTTGAAATGCATTGTCTCCGATTTTGTGCATCGCGGTGTGATCGAGGAGATTACAGGTAGTCTGTGTAACAGTCCGATCTTGCCTGTATATAAGAAAGGCGACAATGCAATTCCATACCGGTTCATAATTGATCTTCCTGCTATTAACAGAGTTGCCGCCCCACAATTTCCAATTGTGCCGGATGTGACGACGATATTGACAATGATCCCTGCTACGGCTACGCACTTCAGCGTTGTGGATTTAAAAACACTTTCTTTAGCATTCCTATACATAAGGAAAGTAGATATCTGTTTGCGATCACCTTGGGGGGACGCTCATTTACATTTACCAGGGCACCTCAAGGGTATACTGAAAGTCCAAGCATTTATAGTAGAGCTTTGAAAGAGCAGCTCAACACCCTTGAATTGCCACCTACTTGTACACTGCTTCAATATGTCGATGATTTGCTTTTGGCTGCAGACTCTCAGAGTGCTTGTAAAGAAGGCACTGTACTGTTGCTTGTTCATTTAGCTAAAAATTGTCATAAAGCTTCGCTCAAAAAATTTCAATATTGTTGTCAGGAGGTCGCCTATTTAGGCTACCTCCTGTCAAAGGAGGGGAGAAGATTGACACCTGAAAGAATAAAACACATTTCTGGCATGTCTGTTCCAAATACACAGAAGGAAGTCAGAGCCTTAATAGGTATGGCTTCTTATTGTAGGTTGTGGATCCCGAACTTTTCGCTAGTGATAAAACCGATGTTGGCTTTGACGAAGAAGGGCATTTCTCTGCCACTGCCATGGAAATCGAAACATCAACGATCATTTGAGCTTCTCAAAACCGTGTTATGCTCTGCACCGGTTCTGGGTACTCCAAATTATGACAAGGCCTTTGTGTTGTTTGTGCATGAATGTGATGGATGTGCTTTGGCTGTGTTAACACAGGAACACGGAGGGAAGAATAGGCCGTGCGGCTACTACTCATCCGCCCTTGATCCTGTCGCATGCGCTTTGCCAAGATGTTTGCGAGCTGTCGCTGCTGCTGCCGCGTCTGTAAAACAGAGTGAGGGAATGGTCCTAGGACATGATTTGATTTTGATGGTACCTCACTCTGTAGATATCCTATTGAATAAAACCCAAACGCAACACCTCACCTCTGCGCGGTTAACAAGGTATGAATTAATTCTGTTTTCCCCTCACACCCAAATTAAGAGGTGTTGTGTTCTTCATCCGGCTCAACTCTTACCTTTCCCGCAAAACACTGTTTGCGGTGACGAATAATTACATGATTGCCTGTATACCACTGAACAAGAAACGAAGGGCAGGATAGATCTCATAGATACTGTTAGGCAGAAACCTGTGCAGTTCCCTTGGGGAACACTGCAAAAGATTTAAGACTACAGGTAGAGCAGTAAACCCCTTTGGTAGCAGTCTGTACCACCCAGATTTACCTGGTAGCTGTGGCTGAGCAGTCAGACTTCTCTCAAGAAGAGTTAGGCAGTATGCAAAGTATACACAATATGTACCAAAACACAATAGCACAAGCAAACACTGACCAGAGCTTGGTTTCAAAAGTATATAGTTATTTATTTAAAATACACATAAGTTAAAAACACTCTAGCAAAATATAGTAAACACTTCAAACACAGTTATAATGAAAGTAGATTCAATCCTTTCTCCTATCTAGACAACTCTAGGTTAACACCACTTAATTAAAACAGAGGTGAGTGCTTAACGTTAGATGACACTCTAGTAGTTTCCAAGAAAGGGAGAGAAAAAGCAGAAATGGGTTAAACACACCACTCTAAGGTCCAGAACACTTGCAATAGGCTTAAAGAAGCACAAAGTCACAGGTGAGCAAAAGTCACTAGGCAGGGCCCACTCTTAGAGTAGCCGGAGCGAAAATGTGCCCAAGATCACACTGTTAGTTAGAGATTCAAAGTCTTGCAAAGAGTCAAAAAAAGAGTTTAGAGTGGCTCAGAAAGTTTAGCCAAAGTGTCCCAGGCACTCCCAGGTTCGAAAGCCGGGGACTAAATCTACCCCGTACAGTCGGTGGCAAGGGAAGCCAGGCGGAACACAGTACCTTAAGCGGAAAGGATCCTCCAGCGGTGGCAGTTGTTCCAGGCAGTGGCAGCAGGGCTCGACGTCGGTCAGGGGAGAAGAAGTTCTCGCTGAAGAGCAGAAGAGGAGGGTCGTTGCACTGCCCGGGAAGAAACCAGCCGCGGAGTCCTCCGGTTAAAGGGTTGGTACCGACTTTCGCGGTATGGGGGTAAAGGGTGGTATTCCGGTTGCCGGGGTGCTTGGCACAGGCAAGGCGGCCACGAGATACCTCAAAGAACGGAAAGAAGGCGAAAACTGGTTGTCCCCACCAGTCAAGGGAAGGAGCCACTCCGTTAAGAGTTCTCCTCGGTCGTCGGGAAAAAGTGGTGAGACGGTTCAGCAGGGCTCCACCGGGTGGTGTCGTCGAAGCAGGTCGGCTCAGCTCTTCCCTCGTCGGATTCTTGGTCCTGTGGCGACTTCTGAAGTCCCAGTCCCCAAAGCCCTGCTTTTATGCAGCAAGCCCCCATTCACCCAGCCTAGCTGTCACTCAAACATGCTAAGTGGTGAGCCGGGCGGCTCACCACTTGGGCCAATCAGGACGGAGTGCGACTTGAGTTACCAAGGTAACTCAGTCCAGGGTGCCTAAATCCCCCTCCACCCCTCCTAAGTACCCCAGACAGAGTGGCACCACTTTGGAGGGCTTCTGTGGAGAAGCCCGCCAAAAGTGGAACAAAGGGCTCCACTTTGGGTCAGAGTTACAGAGGCGAACACCAACGCCATTTTAGAATCAAGTTTTGGCAAAAAGTCCCAACCGGAGTTATAAAAATAAATATATAAACCGGCGGGATGTTTAAGGCTACCGTAAATAAATAATTAAATGTGTTAGCCTAAAACAATGGGAAATCCCATAGGGAAATATTCGCGGTCGAATATAAAAAGTAGTTTCCACTGCCACCAGCCAAAACTCGATCCGGGGGGACGGAGACGTGCCCCCTCGACTAACAGACCCTGGGGCAATCGAATTGCCCCAGCCAGTACGTCCACAATATGATGGTTTGTACTGGTTCTGTTCAGGATTCAAGACTAGCAAAGTCTTTGGTGACTTTACATGCCCTGGGAGACAGTAGTCAGTCCCAGGGTATGGAGTCTATGTTGGGGAGTCCCTAGGACACCCCTGGGTCACGGCACAGAGGGTGCTGTGTGACCCACATCACAAAAATACATGAGGCCCTATGGAGTAAAAGACCCCATAGCCCATTCAACACGAGGTTTGTCCAAGATAACACACTTCAACATGTCCAAGAGTGAGGGAAAAAGAGTCTCACTCTTGGCAGGAGAAAAAAATTAAACCCCAGAAATCCAGCAAAGCTGCTGGGGGACTCACTAGGTAGGGAAATTCAGCCTAAACAGAGAATTCTCCCTAACACTCGCCCCCCCCAGACTAAGGGACAGGAGGATTTAATCCACTCCTGGATGAACCTCATACCTCTAGTCGATGATATACATCCTAGAGAGTCCATCAGCATTTTGATGGTGACACCCTGACCTGTGCTCAATGGTGAAATCAAACCCTTGCAGGCAGATTGACCATCTCAATAGTTTTGGATTTTCCCCTTTCATTTGCATTAACCATCTCAAGGGTTGGTGGTCAGTCTGAATAACAAAAGTAGAACCATACAAGTATGGCCTAAACTTCTTCAGTGCCCACACAATAGCAAAGCATTCTCTTTCGATAGTTGCCCACCTTGTCTCAGGATCCTTCAGTTTCCTACTGATGAAGCAAATGGGGTGCTCCCTACCCTTCTCATCCAGTTGGCTTAGAACTGCACCTATACCTACATTGGAAGCATCAGTTTGTACAATGAAAGGTTGGTGGTAGTCAGGAGCTCTCAATACTGGGGCCTGGCAAAGAGCTCTCTTCAGTTTTTCAAAGGCCTGATTGCACTCCTCATTCCATTTTACCTTTTTAGGGAATTTGGGAGAGGAGATTACATTCAGTGGAGAAGCTATGGTCCCATAGTTCTCAATGAAATTCCTGTAATACCCAGTGAGGCCTAAAAAAGCTCTCACTTGGGTTTGAGTAGTTGGTGTTGTCCAATTTTGCACAGCTTCAATCTTGCTGGGCAAAGGCCTTATTTCTCCACCTCCTACCTCATGTCCAAGGTAGACCACTTTACTTTGACCAATCTGGCACTTACTGGCTTTGATTGTCAAATGGGCCTGTTTCAGAGCCTGCAACACATGTCCTAGGTGGTTCACATGTTCTTCCCAGGAGTGGCTGAAGACTGCAATGTCATCCAAGTATGCCATGCAGAAATCTTCCATCCCAGCCAGAACTTGGTTCACCATCCTTTGGAATGTGGCAGGTGCATTTTTCAGTCCAAAAGGCATGACCTTAAACTGGTACAAGCCAACTGGGGTTGAAAATGCAGTTTTCTCCTTGGCATGGTCTGTCAGGGCTATTTGCCAATAGCCTGACGTCAGGTCAAATGTGCTGAGGTACTTGGCTGCACCAAGTTTATCCACCAACTCATCTGTCCTGGGCAAAGGATGGGCATCAGTCTTGGTGACTGCATTTAGAGCTCTATAGTCCACACAGAATCTCAAGTCTTTGGATCCTGCCTTTGGTACTAACACAACTGGGCTAGACCATGGACTAGTAGAGGGCTCTATTACCCCGAGATCAAGCATCTTCTTGACCTCTCCTTTGATGTGGGCTCTGATATGTTCTGACATTCTGTATCCTCTGCTTTTGACTGGCAGACAGTCACCAGTGAGTATCTCATGCTGGCCCCAAGGGGTCAAGCCTGGTGACAGTGAGAACAGGGAGGCAAACTGATTTAACATAGATTTGCACTCCTCTTGTTGCTCAGGTGTCAGGTCTGAAGAGAGATTGACTCCTTCAACTTTTTCATCTAAAGGTACACCTCTGAGGAGATCAGGGAGAGATTCACTCTCTTCCTCCTCTGCAGCTGAAGCTAGGAGCAAGGCTCCTACATCAGGTCTGGAGATGTAGGCTTTTAGTCGGTTGGTGTGGAAGACTCTAGGAGCTTCCCTGGGTTTGCCCAGATCCACCAGATAGTTGACCTCTCCAAGTTTTCCCACAACCTTGAAGGGTCCCATCCATTTGTCTTGCAAGGCCCTCTGCCTTGTTGGGAGCATAACTAGAACTAGCTGGTCTTGAGTAAACTCAACCATGTTAGCCTTCTGGTCGTGCCAATGTTTGACCAGGGCTTGACCAGCTTTCAAGTTGTCACTTGCTTCTGCCATCATGTGTGACATTCTCCTCCGGAGACCTATCACATAGTCAGTCACTCTGACTGGCTTGAGGGGAGGAGCACCTTCCAACCCCTCCTTAATCAGGGCCAATGGACCTCTGACTGGATGGCCATAGAGAAGCTCAAAGGGAGAATAACCTACTCCCTCCTGAGGGACTTCTCTATAAGCAAAGAGAAGGCATGGCAGTAGAAGGTCCCACTTTTTCTTAAGGGGTTCTTCCAAAGCACCTATCATGCTCTTCATGGTTCTGTTAAACATTTCAACCAACCCGTTTGTCTGAGGGTGGTAGGCGGTTGAGAACTTGTAGGTAACTCCACAGGTTTTCCACATGGCCTTCATGTAGTGGGACATAAAGTTTGACCCCCTGTCAGAGATTACCTCCTTAGGAAACCCAACCCTGGTAAAAATACCAAGGAGGGCCTTAGCCACAGCCGGAGCTGTAACAGTCCTCATAGGAATGGCCTCAGGGTATCTAGTAGCATGGTCTACTACAACAAGGATAAACCTGTTGCCTGAGGAGGTTGGAGGATCAAGGGGACCAACAATGTCAATCCCTACCCTCTCAAATGGGACTCCCACAACTGGGAGAGGCACTAAAGGTGCCACATTCTTGGAACCAACCTTACCAGAAGTCTGGCAGGTATGGCAGCTCTTACAATATCTATCTACTTCAGCCCCCATCTTTGGCCAATAAAAGTAGAGTGAGAGCCTTTCCTTGGTCTTCTTGAAACTCAAGTGGCCAGCCAAAGGTATCTCATGGGCTAGTTGTAAGAACTGTTGTCTGTTCTCTTGTGGGACTACAAGGCGTTTGTAGTCTCCAGGTTCAGACTCAGTGGGTTCACTGTAGAAGAGGCCATCTTCCCAGTGCAACCTATACTTCCCAGGCTCTTGCCCATCAGCTTGAGAAGCTGCCTGGTGGCGGAGACCCTCCAGAGTTGGACATTCTCTTTGCCCCTTACGAAAAGCTGCCCTGCTAGGCCCACCTTCTGCCAGTAAAGACTGCAGCTCAGGATGGTCCTCAGGGTCCAAATCTCCAATAAGGTTGGGGCCTCCTTCTAGCTCTTCCTCAGAGTCTAGCTCAACCACACAGGGTTGTACCTCTCTCTCAGCCTCAGCTGGAGGGGGAGTTACAGGTGTAACTTTGGACAACCTAGGGGAAGTCCTTGTTGGAAGCACTGGAGTGCTTGCTGCTGGCTTTTTCCTAGGAGTCTTGGGTTGCCCCTTTGCTCCTGATCTGGTAGTTACTGCAGTAAGTTGCTCCAGTGGTAGAGGAGTGATTTCTGTCATCATCTCCTGAGATAACCCTCTCAGGGTTTTCTCCCTTGCAGGTTTTGTGAGTTCCTGAAACCTTTTGCTAGGAGGTCTGGGGGTATGAGATACAACTCCAAGAGCTTTGAGGTCATTACCCAACAGAACCCTACCTGGCACTTCACATTGTACACTGACAGGTATTTTTACAGCCATATCATTACATTGGATGAGAACTGGTAACTGGGGACACATCTGCACAGGCCCACCAGCTAACTTGGTGAGGCATTTGGGTGCCTTAGCAACATCCTCTGCCTTGAAAAATGATTCATCCACCACAGTTATGCTGGCTCCAGTGTCCCTAATGGCAGGAGTCTCCTGACCATTCACCTGGACACTGTCCTTATAATACTCTTTAGTATTATCTGGGATAGAGTTATAGACATCTAAATTCTGTTGCTCCCACAACCCCAGAGAGACTAAAGAAACACTAGCTGAGACTCCAGTGGGTTCATCAGCTAGTAATAGAAAGTTTCCACTTGCCATATGTACTTCCTCTTCTGGAGCGAAGGCTAAGGAGGCAAGCTGGACCCCTGAAGGTTTACCCTTACATCTGGGGTCTCCTTTCACATGGTCAGTAGCCTTACAAACAAAGCATGAGCCAAAGGCTCGCTGGAATGGAGGCTTGTTCTGACCTCCTTCTGGTCTGGGACCAGAAGGTACACTAGCCTGATTTGGTTTCCCTTGTGGCTTACCCTTATAGTTTTGTTTGGGGCCCTCTTTGGAATTTGTAGTATTAGAATTCTCTTTGGAGTCCTTCTTAGACTGTTTTTCCCCATCCTTCTTCTGAGTTACCCCAGAATCCTTGTGAGTGGCCCTGTTGGCAACCCACAAGTCAGCAGCCTTAGCTAGTTTCCGGGAATCCAATTCCCTGGAATCAGCCAAGTGTTGTCTGAGCTCAGGAGAGCAGGCATCATAAATAGTCTCCAACATAAACAAATTCTTCATACCTTCATAAGTGTTCACCTTGTAACCCTTAATCCATCCCTCTAAGTTTTTCAAACATTCATTCACCCAGGTAGCCCAAGGGGTACCATCATGCTTTTTGAGGCTCCTAAACCTCTTAAGATACTGGGAAGGGGTCTTCCCAAACCTAGCTATCAAAGCTAGTTTCACACATTCATAGTCCTTCCTATCCTCCTCCCCCATCTCCATTACCACATCAGTTGCAACAGGGGGAAGCCTAGAGAACAACCAGGTGAGTAAGTCATTTCCTGTGATGTTCTGGAGCCCATGATTATATTCAAACAGAGACAACCAATCCAACACATCCAACTTAGGCTCATACATACCAACCAATTCTTTAGGCATCCGGGGTCTTTTAGGACTGGAACTTCTAGAGGAGCCAGAGAGAGAAACATTCTCAACAGATAATTTCTTCATTTCTAAGTCATACTTGAGCTCCATTTCCCTTAGCCTTAGTTCTTTGTCAGTTTGAGCATTAAGTTTCTTATACTCCAATTCTAGCTTCATTTTCTCCAGTTCAAAGTACTGAGGACTAAATGTGGGACCTGGTAAAGGTCCAGTAGGTACAGCAGGTAGAGCAGGCAGAGGCCTAGGGGGGACAGTTACAACAGCCTCACCCTCCTCTTCTGACTCTTCCTCAGAATCATCAACATTTTGCTCCATGTTAACTTCAATACTGTCATCTACAGTTGCTGGAGTGGTAGGTTCCTCTGAACCATCACCCAGACTTTGGTTAGCTAACAATCTTTCAATCAGCTCCATTTTCTTGCCCTTAGTCAGGAGATCCTTATGTTTACAGAGCACTCTTAAACAATCAGCAGTTTTGGCTGCAAGGGACTCTTGACTATAGCTTTCTATAACTGACATGTTAGAGGTTTTACTTTTTCAGTGCTAAGCTTTGTGGTTAGTTGCACTAAGGTATCTAAAGCACAATAAAATGTATACTCAATACAAATCCCACCGCTGTACACCAGTGTTAGGCAGAAACCTGTGCAGTTCCCTTGGGGAACACTGCAAAAGATTTAAGACTACAGGTAGAGCAGTAAACCCCTTTGGTAGCAGTCTGTACCACCCAGATTTACCTGGTAGCTGTGGCTGAGCAGTCAGACTTCTCTCAAGAAGAGTTAGGCAGTATGCAAAGTATACACAATATGTACCAAAACACAATAGCACAAGCAAACACTGACCAGAGCTTGGTTTCAAAAGTATATAGTTATTTATTTAAAATACACATAAGTTAAAAACACTCTAGCAAAATATAGTAAACACTTCAAACACAGTTATAATGAAAGTAGATTCAATCCTTTCTCCTATCTAGACAACTCTAGGTTAACACCACTTAATTAAAACAGAGGTGAGTGCTTAACGTTAGATGACACTCTAGTAGTTTCCAAGAAAGGGAGAGAAAAAGCAGAAATGGGTTAAACACACCACTCTAAGGTCCAGAACACTTGCAATAGGCTTAAAGAAGCACAAAGTCACAGGTGAGCAAAAGTCACTAGGCAGGGCCCACTCTTAGAGTAGCCGGAGCGAAAATGTGCCCAAGATCACACTGTTAGTTAGAGATTCAAAGTCTTGCAAAGAGTCAAAAAAAGAGTTTAGAGTGGCTCAGAAAGTTTAGCCAAAGTGTCCCAGGCACTCCCAGGTTCGAAAGCCGGGGACTAAATCTACCCCGTACAGTCGGTGGCAAGGGAAGCCAGGCGGAACACAGTACCTTAAGCGGAAAGGATCCTCCAGCGGTGGCAGTTGTTCCAGGCAGTGGCAGCAGGGCTCGACGTCGGTCAGGGGAGAAGAAGTTCTCGCTGAAGAGCAGAAGAGGAGGGTCGTTGCACTGCCCGGGAAGAAACCAGCCGCGGAGTCCTCCGGTTAAAGGGTTGGTACCGACTTTCGCGGTATGGGGGTAAAGGGTGGTATTCCGGTTGCCGGGGTGCTTGGCACAGGCAAGGCGGCCACGAGATACCTCAAAGAACGGAAAGAAGGCGAAAACTGGTTGTCCCCACCAGTCAAGGGAAGGAGCCACTCCGTTAAGAGTTCTCCTCGGTCGTCGGGAAAAAGTGGTGAGACGGTTCAGCAGGGCTCCACCGGGTGGTGTCGTCGAAGCAGGTCGGCTCAGCTCTTCCCTCGTCGGATTCTTGGTCCTGTGGCGACTTCTGAAGTCCCAGTCCCCAAAGCCCTGCTTTTATGCAGCAAGCCCCCATTCACCCAGCCTAGCTGTCACTCAAACATGCTAAGTGGTGAGCCGGGCGGCTCACCACTTGGGCCAATCAGGACGGAGTGCGACTTGAGTTACCAAGGTAACTCAGTCCAGGGTGCCTAAATCCCCCTCCACCCCTCCTAAGTACCCCAGACAGAGTGGCACCACTTTGGAGGGCTTCTGTGGAGAAGCCCGCCAAAAGTGGAACAAAGGGCTCCACTTTGGGTCAGAGTTACAGAGGCGAACACCAACGCCATTTTAGAATCAAGTTTTGGCAAAAAGTCCCAACCGGAGTTATAAAAATAAATATATAAACCGGCGGGATGTTTAAGGCTACCGTAAATAAATAATTAAATGTGTTAGCCTAAAACAATGGGAAATCCCATAGGGAAATATTCGCGGTCGAATATAAAAAGTAGTTTCCACTGCCACCAGCCAAAACTCGATCCGGGGGGACGGAGACGTGCCCCCTCGACTAACAGACCCTGGGGCAATCGAATTGCCCCAGCCAGTACGTCCACAATATGATGGTTTGTACTGGTTCTGTTCAGGATTCAAGACTAGCAAAGTCTTTGGTGACTTTACATGCCCTGGGAGACAGTAGTCAGTCCCAGGGTATGGAGTCTATGTTGGGGAGTCCCTAGGACACCCCTGGGTCACGGCACAGAGGGTGCTGTGTGACCCACATCACAAAAATACATGAGGCCCTATGGAGTAAAAGACCCCATAGCCCATTCAACACGAGGTTTGTCCAAGATAACACACTTCAACATGTCCAAGAGTGAGGGAAAAAGAGTCTCACTCTTGGCAGGAGAAAAAAATTAAACCCCAGAAATCCAGCAAAGCTGCTGGGGGACTCACTAGGTAGGGAAATTCAGCCTAAACAGAGAATTCTCCCTAACAGATACTCCTTTGGATAATGCAGAAGGGGAGCTGTTTTGTGATGGCTCCTGCTTCAAACTTTCAGATGGTACATCTACAGCTGCTTATGCAGTTACTACATTGAGTAAAGTTGTTGAAACTAAGAGAATTTCGCATAACTCCGCGCAGGCCGCAGAGATTATAGCGTTGACCCGAGCTTGTGAACTCTCCCAAGGGCGTAGAGTAAATATATATACTGATAGCCAGTACGCATTGGGGTGGCTCACAACTTTGGAAGGCTCTGGTCGGAAAGAGGGTTCCTGACCTCACATGGGACCAAGATCCAGCATGGCCCTTTGATAGTGCAATTACTCTCGGCACTCTCACTCCCTAAACAGTTAGTGATTATGAAATGTGCAGCACATCGTAAGGTCATAGATGATGTGGGAAAAGGGAACGCTTTTGCGGACCTGATAGCCAGACAAACGGCCACAGACCTTAGCACGGACATGTATGCTTTGAGGGAAATGAGAGATGCTTATATAATGGATGAAGGTATTGGGTCTGTGCGAGATATTCAAACTGATGCCACAGTAGAAGAATCTAAAAGGTGGGCTGAAGGAATGGGGAAACTGGATGATGATGGGTGTTGGGTGGATACATCTGAAGGAAAACGTTGCTCCCTGATTCATATGTATTGGCAATGGTTACGATGGCACACGGTCCTACACATGTGTGTGCCCAGCAGATCACGAAAATGTTCAAACAAGTTTGCGTGAATAGCAAGATTCTGGAGACTGTGAAAAGACATGTCCGAAATTGCATGATCTGCTTACAGCACAATGTGGGTAAGGGGACAGTAACTCCAAGGGGAAGCTTTGGGCCCCCTTCTGTTCCCTTCGAGGTCATTCACTTTGATTTTATTGAGATGGAACGATGTAACAATCTGAAATATGTTCTTGTAATTATTTGTGTCTTCAGTAAATGGGTCGAGACTTTCCCCGTTAAAGATGCTACCGCCATGACCACTGCAAAGATTATGGTAAAAGAATTCTTTCCTCGATTTGGGCTCCCGTGGGTAATTTGGTCGGATAATGGTCCTCATTTTGTTGCAGCAGTAATTTTGCAGATATGCACAGCCTTACGTATTGAGAAACGATTTCACTCAGCTAGACATCCTCAAAGTGCTGGGTTGGTGGAAAGACACAATGGTATCTTAAAGAATAAGCTTGCGAAAACATGTGCCGATACCAAGCTGAAATGGCCAGATGCCTTACCTATTGTATTATTAGCTATGCGTACCACACCTCAAACTAAGACTGGGCATTCTCCATTTGAGGTAGTGATGGGGAGACCTGCTAACATTTGGGGTCTCCCAAAACCTAAAGCCCTGAGAGAGGTGGAAAATGTATTGCTTGTGGACTACTGTAACCAGTTAACTAAAAACCTGTATTTCATTTATCACCAGGTGCACTCAGCTTTACCTGTACGCGATATAAAGCCTGGAAATTGGTTCCTAGTGAAGGCCTATGAAAGGTCTTCCTGTCTCGCGCCTCGCTGGCGGTGCCCCTACCAGGTGTTGCTGGTCACCCGGACAGCAGTGCGGGTGGCTGGAAAGAAGCACTGGATCCACGCGACGCATGTCAAGAAACTTCCTCACCCGACGCCACACGTTACAGAAGAAGCAGAACCCCTAGCTGATGCTACAGTCTCTGATCTTGGAGTAGCAAACAGCGCTGTGAGTGCGTCGGAGAATTTCTCTGAGCCCGTGGAGCTTGGGAAACAGTCCATTTCGTCTCCGCACTCCCTTGAAAAATCACTTCCGGAAAATACTGTTTCAAGCTCTGCGACTTCCGTCGCCTCCGACACGTCGCTTCCCTCAGGAAGTGACAACACTTTATTTTCAGACCAGACAATCTTGGGTACCACCAGGTACAACCTTCTACAAAGGAAATAGAACTACGGCACAGGTTTTTCCGTGCATCTGGAAAAAGGAAGTGATTGGAAGTTTTCTTTTGTATAAGAAAGTTCTGTTGAACAAAAAGGGATTCTGCTGGCTAGGGTTGGGAAGGACTAAGAAATCGCGCGACCGTAGCGTCGCCAGCAACGAACATTGGGGTCGTCGATTGAGGAACTACAATGCCTGCCACCTCCACTGCTGCTCCCCGCACTGGACTTGTGAATAAGGGGGTGACCAACTTGGACAATGTACAATGTGCCTGGGCCCCGAAAACGTACTGCTGTGTTTTGATAATGATAATTGCTATTTTTGCAACTACTGCTGTAGGACTTTGGTATGTTGAAGAAATCTTTCCTCTGAAACCTTTACTACCGACCAAGATTGTTCCAACTGCTATGACTCCCTCTGTATACCTTCACACTCTGTCCCTTAGAGACTCCCAACATAGACAAAAGTATCATAATAACACCCTAATGATAGCAATGAATGCAACTCATGCCATTTTTAATAAGAGTAATTGTTGGATTTGTACTCATTTACCGCAACATGGGATCAAGGGGCTGGGGTGGTATATTCATCCTTTACCTTTAACGACTGCTTGCTATGCCTCTCTTAGAGCACTATTCTTTGGCCGTTGGAATGATAGCATCTCAGGGAACTTTGATGGAACTAATCTGAATGATTTTGAGAAACGTGAATTAACTCCCCTGGGATGCTCGCTTTTTGCAAATAGAAGTAAACCTAATGTCGCTTGTATTAGGTCGTCTGATAAACTGTCTCTTCCTTTTCAAATTTTAATTTCCTTTAAAATGGCTCCGATAGGCAATAAGGACGCCGTGCCTCCTTCTTACTCTATAAATCATAGCCCTGACTCGGTCCCCTTTTGTGTACAAAGAAATGGCACTCGGCCAATGGGAGATTTTGAAGGTTGTAAGAACATTGTAAATTTGACTGGAGAAAACAGGCCTCTGTATGTAGGGGGGCCTGTTTATTTTGTTTGTGTTAGTTTAGCATTTCCCTGGTTGCCCAAGGATTGGCAGGGAACCTGTTTTTTAGGAATACTGTTACCCGGGGTATTTATAGCGAGTACATTGGAGGTTTCTAAGGCTCGCCCACAGCGGGACAAGAACGGAGATACCCCTGGGCAAGTATTGGGAGATATAGCGAAATCAGTTGTGCCCTTTTGGGGACAAATAACAAACTCTGAGAACATTAGGGGATTAGCAAGGGTACTGGAGAGAACCATCAACCGGACCACGGACATACTCTACAATATGACCTTAGAACAAAAAGCAATAAGATTGGTAGCACTCCAAAATCGGATGGCATTAGATGTCATTTTGGCAGAACGAGGTGGAGTATGCAAATTAGTGGGGTCTGCTTGCTGTGTTTTCATATCAGATTCCTCGCCGACAATTTTTAAAGCAATACAGAACTTGCATACTCTTAGTTCTGAAGTACATATCCCTGTAGGAGATTGGAATCTTAGCACCTGGTTCTGGGATTCTTTACGATCCTGGGGTTGGAAGGTGCTTTCTGTTATTCTGGTTATTTTGGGGATCCTGCTATTCCTTTGTTGCTGTTTTCAATGTCTTCCGAACATATGTGGAATGCTAGGGGGATGTTGTGCCCAAGCAGTGAGCACAATAGGGCATAAAATATATGCCCCAGATACAGCATCTACAGAGTTTGTGTTACAAGAGGTTCTGATGAATGACATAATGACTATAGATATTACAGACAACGATTTGGGATGTATGGATGACAACACATGGAGTTATTTGCAAAAATATTAGAAATGATGTTAGCACTTGGCATAGGCCAAAAGGAGGGTCTGTTGGAATTGAAAAGATATGATGCCTCCTATCGCAGCATTTGAATGTGTGTTGGCCTACGCCAAGTTGTCTAAAATATCATGTAAAAAGACTCCGCGGTAAGGTCTTGACCTTAATGAAAAATTGTGTAAGTCGCCATCTTGGATTTAGCCGCCATTTTAGGTTCTCTTGTAATGTGGAAGTCACCCTGAATATCAAAATGGAGGCTGAATGACATTCTGAGGGAGATTCTGGCCGTTGTGACCTCCGCACACATGAATAAGTAATATGCCTGCAGGCCACTTGTCGGGGTCGCGAACTGAGACCTTGTCCTATCCCTGACCTATGTGTAAATGAACAACTGTATCAGCGGAACTGATCAAAATGCATACATTATGGGATTGACCTGGCAAGGAACCCTAGGCCTGGTCCCAAGAATGGTTAACCCACGAGGGGGTTGGCCAGGGCTGGATAAAGAATATAAAAGCCCAAGTATTCCAATGTACGGTCTCTCTACTAATGCATCGAACCTTCATTGAAGTTCGTTACGTTACTCTGAGAGCCGAATAGCTATCCGTTTGTCAATTGACTTTTTGGTAACTGTTGTAGCTTTTAAATAAAGCACTTTTTATGTCCTTTGTAACCTGTATTGGTGTGTTTCTTTTTGGCTTCTCAGCCTCATATCAATTTCGTGTTTTCACACCCCAAATTACACGTACCCCACTTGCACAGGGCCAATCTCGTGTAAAACTTCCCACGCACCCCCAAAATACACATAACCCACTCGCAGAGGGCCAATCGCGTGTGAAACTTCCCGCGCACCCCCGAAATACACGTACCCGCTCGCACAGTGCCAATTGCGTGTGAAACATCCCGTGCACCCCCAAAATACACGTACCCCGCTCGCAGAGGGCCAATTGCATGTGAAATTTCCCGTGCACCCCCAATATACATGTACCCCGCTCGCACAGGGCCAACCTCGTGTAAAACTTCCCACGCACCCCCGAAATAAACGTACCCCTCTCGCAGAGGTCCTATCGCGTGTGAAACTTCCTGTGCACCCCCGAAATACACGTACCCTGCTCGCATAGGGCCAATCATGTGTGAAACTTCCTGTGCACCCCCAAAATACACCTACCCCGCTCGCAGAGGGCCAATCGTGTGTGAAACTTCCTGCGCACCCACGAAATACACGTATCCCGCTCATAGAGGGCCAATCGCATGTGGAACTTCCCGCGCACCCCCAAATACACGTATCCCGCTCGCACAGGGCCAATCGCGTGTGAAACTTCCCACGCACCCCCGAAATACACATACACTGCTCACACAGCACCAATCGCGTGTGAAACTTCCCGCGCACCCCAGAAATTCACATACCCCGCTCGCAGAGCGCCAATCACGTGTGAAACTTCCCACGCACCCCCAAAATACACGTACCCCGCTCGCAGAGGGCCAATCGCGTGTGAAACTTCCCATGCACCCCCAAAATACACGTACCCCGCTCGCACAGGGCCAATCTCGTGTAAAACTTCTCCCGCACCCCCAAAATACACATACCCCACTCGCACAGGGCCAATCTCGTGTAAAACTTCCCCCGCACCCCTGAAATACACATAACCCACTCACAGAGGGCCAATCGCGTGTGAAACTTCCCACGCACCCCCGAAATACACGTACCCCGCTCGCAAAGGGCCAATCACGTGTGAAACTTCCTGCACACCCCCAATATACATGTACCGCGCTCGCACAGGGCCAATCGCGTGTAAAACTTCCTGCGCACCCCCAAAATACATGTATCCCACTCGCACAGGGCCAATCGCGTGTGAAACTTCTAGCGCACCCTGGAAATACACGTACCCCGCTCACAGAGGGCCAATTGCGTGTGAAACTTCCCGCACACACCCGAAATACACATACCCCGCTCGCAGAGGGCCAATCGCATGTGAAACTACCCGAGCAACCCCTAAATACACGTATCCCGCTCGCAGAGGGCCAGTCGCATGTGAAACTTCCAATGCACCCCCGAAATACACATACACCGCTCACACAGCACCAATCGCGTGTGAAACTTCCTGCGCACCCCAGAAATTCACGTACCCCGCTCGCAGAGCGCCTATCGCGTGTGAAACTTCCCATGCACCCCCAAAATACACGTACCCCGCTCGCAGAGGGCCAATCGCGTGTGAAACTTCCCACGCACCCCCAAAATACACGTACCCCGCTCGCACAGGGCCAATCTCGTTTAAAACTTCTCCCGCACCCCCGAAATACACGTACCCCGCTTGCACAGGGCCAATCTCGTGCAAAACTTCCCCCGCACCCCTGAAATACACATACCCCACTCACAGAGGGCCAATCGCGTGTGAAACTTCCCGCGCACCCCCGAAATACACGTACCCCGCTCGCACAGGGCCAATCACATGTGAAACTTCCTGCGCACCCCCGAAATACACGTACCCCGTTCGCACAGGGCCAATCACGTGTGAAACTTCCTGCACACCCCCAAAATACATGCACCCCGCTCGCAGAGGGCCAATCGTGTGTAAAACTTCCAGAGTACCCCCGAAATACACGTATCCCGCTCGCCCAGGGCCAATCGCATGTGAAACTTCCCGCGCACCCTGGAAATACACGTACCCCACTCGCACAGGGCCAATTGTGTGTGAAACTTCCCACGCACACCCGAAATACACATATCCCACTCGCAGAGGGCCAATCGCGTGTGAATCTTCCTGAGCAACCCCTAAATACACCTACCCCGCTCGCACAGGGCCAATCACATGTGAAACTTCCTGCGGACCCCCGAAATACACGTACCCCGCTCACACAGGGACAATCGCGTGTGAAACTTCCCACGCACCCCCCAAATACACGTACCCCGCTCGCAAAGGGCCAATCACGTGTGAAACTTCCTGCGCACCCCCAAAATACACGTACCCCGCTCACACAGGGTCAATCGCGTGAGAAACTTCCCACGCACCCCCAAAATACACGTACCCCGCTTGCCAAGTGCCAATCACGTGTGAAACTCCCTGCGCACCCCCAAAATACACGACCCCACTCGCAGAGGGCCAGTCGCAAGTGAAACTTCCCGCGCCCCCGAAATACACGTACGCCGCTCACACAGCACCAATCGCGTGTGAAACTTCCCACGCACCCTGGAAATTCACGTACCCCGCTCGCACAGGGCCAATCGCGTGTGAAACTTCCTGCGCACCCCCAAAATGCACATATCCCGCTCGCAGAGGACAAGTCGCATGTGAAACTTCCCGCGCACCCCCGAAATACACGTACGCCGCTCACACAGCACCAATCGCATGTGAAACTTCCCGCGCACCCCGGAAATTCACGTACACCGCACGCAGAGCGCCAATCGCGTGTGAAACTTCCCACACACACCCAAAATACACGTACCCCGCTCGCAGATGGCCAATCGTGTGTGAAACTTCCCACACACCCCCAAAATACACGTACCCCGCTCGCACAGGGACAATCTTGTGTAAAACTTCCCCCGCACCCCTGAAATACATGTACCCCGCTCGCACAGGGCCAATCACATGTGAAACTTCCTGCACACCCGAAATACACGTACCCTGCTTGCACAGGGCCAATCACGTGTGACACTTCCTGCGCACCCCCAAAATACATGTACCCCGCTCGGAGAGGGCCAATCGCGTGTGAAACTTCCCGCGCACCCCCGAAATACACGTATCCCGCTCACAGAGGGCCAATCGCATGTAAAACTTCCCACGCACCCCCAAAATACACGTACCCCACTCGCAGAGGGCCAATCGTGTGTGAAACTTCTCGCGCACCCCCGAAATACACAAAGCCCGCTCGCACCGGGCTCATCACATGTGAAACTTCCTGCGCACCCCCAAAATAAATGTACCCCGCTCACACAGGGCCAATCGCGTGAGAAACTTCCCACGCACCCCCGAAATACACGTACACCGCTCACACAGCACCAATCGCGTGTGAAACTTCCCGCACACCCCTGAAATTCACGTACCCCGCTCGCACAGGGCCAATCGCGTGTGAAACTTCCTGCGCACCCCCAAAATACACATATCCCGCTCGCAGAGGGCCAGTCGCATGTGAAACTTCCCGCGCACCCCCGAAATACACATACGCCGCTCACACAGCACCAATCACGTGTGAAACTTCCCACGCACCCTGGAAATTCACGTACCCCGCTCGCAGAGCGCCAATCGCATGTGAAACTTCCCGCGCACCGCCGAAATACACGTACACCACTCACACAGCACCAATCGCATGTGAAACTTCCCGTGCACCCCCAAAATACACGTACTCCGCTCGCACAGGGCCAATCTCGTTTAAAACCTCCCACGCACCCCTAAAATGCACGTACCCCACTCGCAGAGGGCCAATCGTGTGTGAAACTTCCCGCGCACCCCCGAAATACACGTACCCCGCTCGCACAGGGCCAATCACATGTGAAACTTCCCACACACCCCCAAAATACACGTACCCCGCTCGCACATGGCCAATCTTGTGTAAAACTTCCCCCGCACCCCTGAAATACATGTACCCCGCTTGCACGGGGCCAATCACATGTGAAACTTCCTGCGCACCCCCGAAATACACATACCCCTCTCACACAGGGCCAATCGCGTGTGAAACTTCCGACGCACCCCCGAAATACATGTACCCCGCTTGCACAGGGCCAATCACGTGTGAAACTTCCTGCGCACCCCCAAAATACATGTACCCCGCTCGCAGAGGGCCAATCGCGTGTGAAACTTCCGGCGCAACCCCGAAATACATGTACCCCGCTCACAGAGGGCCAATCGTGTGTGAAAGTGAGAATTATTTGGGACAAGCTTACGGCCTGTTTTCAAGGAAAAACTGAAGGCGCCACCAAATTCTTTAACCGATTCGAGCAAGTATTTTCTGACTTCAGTGGACAGGATTTGGGTACAGAGTCTGGGAAAAGGTTGTTTGTGGACAAATTTGTACGTGGATTGTTGCCTGACATCCAGTCACAGATTATGTCCTCTGAGAGTGCTTGGCAGGCAACATCTCAATCTGAGGTTTTGCACATGGCTCAGTATTATGAGAAACGTGTTAATAATGAGAAGGAAAAAATTGAAAAGAGGAAAGGAGATTTGAAAACCAAAGTATTATTAGAGCAAATTGTTAGAAACCCCAGAGGAGGCACGACACAGACCAGAGGTCAGTATCTCCCAAAAGGAAATGCTCCTTTGGGTTCTGTGAATATGAATCAATGTGCTTATTGCCGCCATGAAGGTCATTGGCGAGCACAGTGCCCCGTCCTTCGACAAAGGTCAAACAGTGCGTTTGGGAGTATGGGTAGACGACCTAGGGGCTGCCCTGGAGCAGGGGCCCTGATAGAGGTCAGTTTTTACAACGTCCTCAGCAAACTTTTTCACGGGAAAATCAGACCTCGAGTGTGGACTCGAGGAACATATTTGATCACCCTTCTGCTGCCTACCTTTCTGAAGAACTTCCTTCTGACGAGGCTCTATTTCATTAGGATTGCCCGAAGCAGGGTTTGGAACCTTCACCTATTCCCGTCAATCAGAAAGGCCCCTACGTTGATTTATTAGTAGGGAATAGGAAAACCAGTTTTTGATAGACACTGGAGCACAGAAGTGCTCCATTGATCATTCGCGGGTTCCAAGCATTCCACTGTCAGGGCAAACAAATGTTTCCGTAGGGTTTTCTGGTATACCAATTGTCTGTCCGGTTTCTTCACTGGTGTCTGTTTCTTTGGGTCCCTTTACGGACCATTGCCCTTTTCTTCTCACTTCGAACTGTGGAGAGAATTTGCTGGGGTTGAATTTGTTAAAGAAATTGAACGCAGTAATTCATTGTTCTTCTGATGGAGTACGACTGACGGTTTCACCACAGCAACTTCCTAATTCTCAGTTCCTGATTCGACCTTTACCTCCTGAGTTTAGCATTGTCCCGGAATGTTTATGGGCGGTAGACGACTATGATGTCGGGGTATTACAGATTGAGCCCGTTAAAATAGTTTTGAAACATGGAGTGAAACTACCACGCATTCCGCAGTATAAAATATCAGTTGAGGGCGAGCGTGCTTTGAAATGCATTGTCTCCGATTTTGTGCATCGCGGTGTGATCGAGGAGATTACAGGTAGTCTGTGTAACAGTCCGATCTTGCCTGTATATAAGAAAGGCGACAATGCAATTCCATACCGGTTCATAATTGATCTTCCTGCTATTAACAGAGTTGCCGCCCCACAATTTCCAATTGTGCCGGATGTGACGACGATATTGACAATGATCCCTGCTACGGCTACGCACTTCAGCGTTGTGGATTTAAAAACACTTTCTTTAGCATTCCTATACATAAGGAAAGTAGATATCTGTTTGCGATCACCTTGGGGGGACGCTCATTTACATTTACCAGGGCACCTCAAGGGTATACTGAAAGTCCAAGCATTTATAGTAGAGCTTTGAAAGAGCAGCTCAACACCCTTGAATTGCCACCTACTTGTACACTGCTTCAATATGTCGATGATTTGCTTTTGGCTGCAGACTCTCAGAGTGCTTGTAAAGAAGGCACTGTACTGTTGCTTGTTCATTTAGCTAAAAATTGTCATAAAGCTTCGCTCAAAAAATTTCAATATTGTTGTCAGGAGGTCGCCTATTTAGGCTACCTCCTGTCAAAGGAGGGGAGAAGATTGACACCTGAAAGAATAAAACACATTTCTGGCATGTCTGTTCCAAATACACAGAAGGAAGTCAGAGCCTTAATAGGTATGGCTTCTTATTGTAGGTTGTGGATCCCGAACTTTTCGCTAGTGATAAAACCGATGTTGGCTTTGACGAAGAAGGGCATTTCTCTGCCACTGCCATGGAAATCGAAACATCAACGATCATTTGAGCTTCTCAAAACCGTGTTATGCTCTGCACCGGTTCTGGGTACTCCAAATTATGACAAGGCCTTTGTGTTGTTTGTGCATGAATGTGATGGATGTGCTTTGGCTGTGTTAACACAGGAACACGGAGGGAAGAATAGGCCGTGCGGCTACTACTCATCCGCCCTTGATCCTGTCGCATGCGCTTTGCCAAGATGTTTGCGAGCTGTCGCTGCTGCTGCCGCGTCTGTAAAACAGAGTGAGGGAATGGTCCTAGGACATGATTTGATTTTGATGGTACCTCACTCTGTAGATATCCTATTGAATAAAACCCAAACGCAACACCTCACCTCTGCGCGGTTAACAAGGTATGAATTAATTCTGTTTTCCCCTCACACCCAAATTAAGAGGTGTTGTGTTCTTCATCCGGCTCAACTCTTACCTTTCCCGCAAAACACTGTTTGCGGTGACGAATAATTACATGATTGCCTGTATACCACTGAACAAGAAACGAAGGGCAGGATAGATCTCATAGATACTCCTTTGGATAATGCAGAAGGGGAGCTGTTTTGTGATGGCTCCTGCTTCAAACTTTCAGATGGTACATCTACAGCTGCTTATGCAGTTACTACATTGAGTAAAGTTGTTGAAACTAAGAGAATTTCGCATAACTCCGCGCAGGCCGCAGAGATTATAGCGTTGACCCGAGCTTGTGAACTCTCCCAAGGGCGTAGAGTAAATATATATACTGATAGCCAGTACGCATTGGGGTGGCTCACAACTTTGGAAGGCTCTGGTCGGAAAGAGGGTTCCTGACCTCACATGGGACCAAGATCCAGCATGGCCCTTTGATAGTGCAATTACTCTCGGCACTCTCACTCCCTAAACAGTTAGTGATTATGAAATGTGCAGCACATCGTAAGGTCATAGATGATGTGGGAAAAGGGAACGCTTTTGCGGACCTGATAGCCAGACAAACGGCCACAGACCTTAGCACGGACATGTATGCTTTGAGGGAAATGAGAGATGCTTATATAATGGATGAAGGTATTGGGTCTGTGCGAGATATTCAAACTGATGCCACAGTAGAAGAATCTAAAAGGTGGGCTGAAGGAATGGGGAAACTGGATGATGATGGGTGTTGGGTGGATACATCTGAAGGAAAACGTTGCTCCCTGATTCATATGTATTGGCAATGGTTACGATGGCACACGGTCCTACACATGTGTGTGCCCAGCAGATCACGAAAATGTTCAAACAAGTTTGCGTGAATAGCAAGATTCTGGAGACTGTGAAAAGACATGTCCGAAATTGCATGATCTGCTTACAGCACAATGTGGGTAAGGGGACAGTAACTCCAAGGGGAAGCTTTGGGCCCCCTTCTGTTCCCTTCGAGGTCATTCACTTTGATTTTATTGAGATGGAACGATGTAACAATCTGAAATATGTTCTTGTAATTATTTGTGTCTTCAGTAAATGGGTCGAGACTTTCCCCGTTAAAGATGCTACCGCCATGACCACTGCAAAGATTATGGTAAAAGAATTCTTTCCTCGATTTGGGCTCCCGTGGGTAATTTGGTCGGATAATGGTCCTCATTTTGTTGCAGCAGTAATTTTGCAGATATGCACAGCCTTACGTATTGAGAAACGATTTCACTCAGCTAGACATCCTCAAAGTGCTGGGTTGGTGGAAAGACACAATGGTATCTTAAAGAATAAGCTTGCGAAAACATGTGCCGATACCAAGCTGAAATGGCCAGATGCCTTACCTATTGTATTATTAGCTATGCGTACCACACCTCAAACTAAGACTGGGCATTCTCCATTTGAGGTAGTGATGGGGAGACCTGCTAACATTTGGGGTCTCCCAAAACCTAAAGCCCTGAGAGAGGTGGAAAATGTATTGCTTGTGGACTACTGTAACCAGTTAACTAAAAACCTGTATTTCATTTATCACCAGGTGCACTCAGCTTTACCTGTACGCGATATAAAGCCTGGAAATTGGTTCCTAGTGAAGGCCTATGAAAGGTCTTCCTGTCTCGCGCCTCGCTGGCGGTGCCCCTACCAGGTGTTGCTGGTCACCCGGACAGCAGTGCGGGTGGCTGGAAAGAAGCACTGGATCCACGCGACGCATGTCAAGAAACTTCCTCACCCGACGCCACACGTTACAGAAGAAGCAGAACCCCTAGCTGATGCTACAGTCTCTGATCTTGGAGTAGCAAACAGCGCTGTGAGTGCGTCGGAGAATTTCTCTGAGCCCGTGGAGCTTGGGAAACAGTCCATTTCGTCTCCGCACTCCCTTGAAAAATCACTTCCGGAAAATACTGTTTCAAGCTCTGCGACTTCCGTCGCCTCCGACACGTCGCTTCCCTCAGGAAGTGACAACACTTTATTTTCAGACCAGACAATCTTGGGTACCACCAGGTACAACCTTCTACAAAGGAAATAGAACTACGGCACAGGTTTTTCCGTGCATCTGGAAAAAGGAAGTGATTGGAAGTTTTCTTTTGTATAAGAAAGTTCTGTTGAACAAAAAGGGATTCTGCTGGCTAGGGTTGGGAAGGACTAAGAAATCGCGCGACCGTAGCGTCGCCAGCAACGAACATTGGGGTCGTCGATTGAGGAACTACAATGCCTGCCACCTCCACTGCTGCTCCCCGCACTGGACTTGTGAATAAGGGGGTGACCAACTTGGACAATGTACAATGTGCCTGGGCCCCGAAAACGTACTGCTGTGTTTTGATAATGATAATTGCTATTTTTGCAACTACTGCTGTAGGACTTTGGTATGTTGAAGAAATCTTTCCTCTGAAACCTTTACTACCGACCAAGATTGTTCCAACTGCTATGACTCCCTCTGTATACCTTCACACTCTGTCCCCTAGAGACTCCCAACATAGACAAAAGTATCATAATAACACCCTAATGATAGCAATGAATGCAACTCATGCCATTTTTAATAAGAGTAATTGTTGGATTTGTACTCATTTACCGCAACATGGGATCAAGGGGCTGGGGTGGTATATTCATCCTTTACCTTTAACGACTGCTTGCTATGCCTCTCTTAGAGCACTATTCTTTGGCCGTTGGAATGATAGCATCTCAGGGAACTTTGATGGAACTAATCTGAATGATTTTGAGAAACGTGAATTAACTCCCCTGGGATGCTCGCTTTTTGCAAATAGAAGTAAACCTAATGTCGCTTGTATTAGGTCGTCTGATAAACTGTCTCTTCCTTTTCAAATTTTAATTTCCTTTAAAATGGCTCCGATAGGCAATAAGGACGCCGTGCCTCCTTCTTACTCTATAAATCATAGCCCTGACTCGGTCCCCTTTTGTGTACAAAGAAATGGCACTCGGCCAATGGGAGATTTTGAAGGTTGTAAGAACATTGTAAATTTGACTGGAGAAAACAGGCCTCTGTATGTAGGGGGGCCTGTTTATTTTGTTTGTGTTAGTTTAGCATTTCCCTGGTTGCCCAAGGATTGGCAGGGAACCTGTTTTTTAGGAATACTGTTACCCGGGGTATTTATAGCGAGTACATTGGAGGTTTCTAAGGCTCGCCCACAGCGGGACAAGAACGGAGATACCCCTGGGCAAGTATTGGGAGATATAGCGAAATCAGTTGTGCCCTTTTGGGGACAAATAACAAACTCTGAGAACATTAGGGGATTAGCAAGGGTACTGGAGAGAACCATCAACCGGACCACGGACATACTCTACAATATGACCTTAGAACAAAAAGCAATAAGATTGGTAGCACTCCAAAATCGGATGGCATTAGATGTCATTTTGGCAGAACGAGGTGGAGTATGCAAATTAGTGGGGTCTGCTTGCTGTGTTTTCATATCAGATTCCTCGCCGACAATTTTTAAAGCAATACAGAACTTGCATACTCTTAGTTCTGAAGTACATATCCCTGTAGGAGATTGGAATCTTAGCACCTGGTTCTGGGATTCTTTACGATCCTGGGGTTGGAAGGTGCTTTCTGTTATTCTGGTTATTTTGGGGATCCTGCTATTCCTTTGTTGCTGTTTTCAATGTCTTCCGAACATATGTGGAATGCTAGGGGGATGTTGTGCCCAAGCAGTGAGCACAATAGGGCATAAAATATATGCCCCAGATACAGCATCTACAGAGTTTGTGTTACAAGAGGTTCTGATGAATGACATAATGACTATAGATATTACAGACAACGATTTGGGATGTATGGATGACAACACATGGAGTTATTTGCAAAAATATTAGAAATGATGTTAGCACTTGGCATAGGCCAAAAGGAGGGTCTGTTGAAATTGAAAAGATATGATGCCTCCTATCGCAGCATTTGAATGTGTGTTGGCCTACGCCAAGTTGTCTAAAATATCATGTAAAAAGACTCCGCGGTAAGGTCTTGACCTTAATGAAAAATTGTGTAAGTCGCCATCTTGGATTTAGCCGCCATTTTAGGTTCTCTTGTAATGTGGAAGTCACCCTGAATATCAAAATGGAGGCTGAATGACATTCTGAGGGAGATTCTGGCCGTTGTGACCTCCGCACACATGAATAAGTAATATGCCTGCAGGCCACTTGTCGGGGTCGCGAACTGAGACCTTGTCCTATCCCTGACCTATGTGTAAATGAACAACTGTATCAGCGGAACTGATCAAAATGCATACATTATGGGATTGACCTGGCAAGGAACCCTAGGCCTGGTCCCAAGAATGGTTAACCCACGAGGGGGTTGGCCAGGGCTGGATAAAGAATATAAAAGCCCAAGTATTCCAATGTACGGTCTCTCTACTAATGCATCGAACCTTCATTGAAGTTCGTTACGTTACTCTGAGAGCCGAATAGCTATCCGTTTGTCAATTGACTTTTTGGTAACTGTTGTAGCTTTTAAATAAAGCACTTTTTATGTCCTTTGTAACCTGTATTGGTGTGTTTCTTTTTGGCTTCTCAGCCTCATATCAATTTCGTGTTTTCACACCCCAAATTACACGTACCCCGCTTGCACAGGGCCAATCTCGTGTAAAACTTCCCACGCACCCCCAAAATACACATAACCCACTCGCAGAGGGCCAATCGCGTGTGAAACTTCCCGCGCACCCCCGAAATACACGTACCCCGCTCGCACAGTGCCAATTGCGTGTGAAACATCCCGTGCACCCCCAAAATACACGTACCCCGCTCGCAGAGGGCCAATTGCATGTGAAATTTCCCGTGCACCCCCAATATACATGTACCCCGCTCGCACAGGGCCAACCTCGTGTAAAACTTCCCACGCACCCCCGAAATAAACGTACCCCTCTCGCAGAGGTCCTATCGCGTGTGAAACTTCCTGTGCACCCCCGAAATACACGTACCCTGCTCGCATAGGGCCAATCATGTGTGAAACTTCCTGTGCACCCCCAAAATACACCTACCCCGCTCGCAGAGGGCCAATCGTGTGTGAAACTTCCTGCGCACCCACGAAATACACGTATCCCGCTCATAGAGGGCCAATCGCATGTGGAACTTCCCGCGCACCCCCAAATACACGTATCCCGCTCGCACAGGGCCAATCGCGTGTGAAACTTCCCACGCACCCCCGAAATACACATACACTGCTCACACAGCACCAATCGCGTGTGAAACTTCCCGCGCACCCCAGAAATTCACATACCCCGCTCGCAGAGCGCCAATCACGTGTGAAACTTCCCACGCACCCCCAAAATACACGTACCCCGCTCGCAGAGGGCCAATCGCGTGTGAAACTTCCCATGCACCCCCAAAATACACGTACCCCGCTCGCACAGGGCCAATCTCGTGTAAAACTTCTCCCGCACCCCCAAAATACACATACCCCACTCGCACAGGGCCAATCTCGTGTAAAACTTCCCCCGCACCCCTGAAATACACATAACCCACTCACAGAGGGCCAATCGCGTGTGAAACTTCCCACGCACCCCCGAAATACACGTACCCCGCTCGCAAAGGGCCAATCACGTGTGAAACTTCCTGCACACCCCCAATATACATGTACCGCGCTCGCACAGGGCCAATCGCGTGTAAAACTTCCTGCGCACCCCCAAAATACATGTATCCCACTCGCACAGGGCCAATCGCGTGTGAAACTTCTAGCGCACCCTGGAAATACACGTACCCCGCTCACAGAGGGCCAATTGCGTGTGAAACTTCCCGCACACACCCGAAATACACATACCCCGCTCGCAGAGGGCCAATCGCATGTGAAACTACCCGAGCAACCCCTAAATACACGTATCCCGCTCGCAGAGGGCCAGTCGCATGTGAAACTTCCAATGCACCCCCGAAATACACATACACCGCTCACACAGCACCAATCGCGTGTGAAACTTCCTGCGCACCCCAGAAATTCACGTACCCCGCTCGCAGAGCGCCTATCGCGTGTGAAACTTCCCATGCACCCCCAAAATACACGTACCCCGCTCGCAGAGGGCCAATCGCGTGTGAAACTTCCCACGCACCCCCAAAATACACGTACCCCGCTCGCACAGGGCCAATCTCGTTTAAAACTTCTCCCGCACCCCCGAAATACACGTACCCCGCTTGCACAGGGCCAATCTCGTGCAAAACTTCCCCCGCACCCCTGAAATACACATACCCCACTCACAGAGGGCCAATCGCGTGTGAAACTTCCCGCGCACCCCCGAAATACACGTAACCCGCTCGCACAGGGCCAATCACATGTGAAACTTCCTGCGCACCCCCGAAATACACGTACCCCGTTCGCACAGGGCCAATCACGTGTGAAACTTCCTGCACACCCCCAAAATACATGCACCCCGCTCGCAGAGGGCCAATCGTGTGTAAAACTTCCAGAGTACCCCCGAAATACACGTATCCCGCTCGCCCAGGGCCAATCGCATGTGAAACTTCCCGCGCACCCTGGAAATACACGTACCCCACTCGCACAGGGCCAATTGTGTGTGAAACTTCCCGCGCACACCCGAAATACACATATCCCACTCGCAGAGGGCCAATCGCGTGTGAATCTTCCTGAGCAACCCCTAAATACACCTACCCCGCTCGCACAGGGCCAATCACATGTGAAACTTCCTGCAGACCCCCGAAATACACGTACCCCGCTCACACAGGGCCAATCGCGTGTGAAACTTCCCACGCACCCCCCAAATACACGTACCCCGCTCGCAAAGGGCCAATCACGTGTGAAACTTCCTGCGCACCCCCAAAATACACGTACCCCGCTCACACAGGGTCAATCGCGTGAGAAACTTCCCACGCACCCCCAAAATACACGTACCCCGCTTGCCAAGTGCCAATCACGTGTGAAACTCCCTGCGCACCCCCAAAATACACGACCCCACTCGCAGAGGGCCAGTCGCAAGTGAAACTTCCCGCGCCCCCGAAATACACGTACGCCGCTCACACAGCACCAATCGCGTGTGAAACTTCCCACGCACCCTGGAAATTCACGTACCCCGCTCGCACAGGGCCAATCGCGTGTGAAACTTCCTGCGCACCCCCAAAATGCACATATCCCGCTCGCAGAGGACAAGTCGCATGTGAAACTTCCCGCGCACCCCCGAAATACACGTACGCCGCTCACACAGCACCAATCGCATGTGAAACTTCCCGCGCACCCCGGAAATTCACGTACACCGCACGCAGAGCGCCAATCGCGTGTGAAACTTCCCACACACACCCAAAATACACGTACCCCGCTCGCAGATGGCCAATCGTGTGTGAAACTTCCCACACACCCCCAAAATACACGTACCCCGCTCGCACAGGGACAATCTTGTGTAAAACTTCCCCCGCACCCCTGAAATACATGTACCCCGCTCGCACAGGGCCAATCACATGTGAAACTTCCTGCACACCCGAAATACACGTACCCTGCTTGCACAGGGCCAATCACGTGTGACACTTCCTGCGCACCCCCAAAATACATGTACCCCGCTCGGAGAGGGCCAATCGCGTGTGAAACTTCCCGCGCACCCCCGAAATACACGTATCCCGCTCACAGAGGGCCAATCGCATGTAAAACTTCCCACGCACCCCCAAAATACACGTACCCCACTCGCAGAGGGCCAATCGTGTGTGAAACTTCTCGCGCACCCCCGAAATACACAAAGCCCGCTCGCACCGGGCTCATCACATGTGAAACTTCCTGCGCACCCCCAAAATAAATGTACCCCGCTCACACAGGGCCAATCGCGTGAGAAACTTCCCACGCACCCCCGAAATACACGTACACCGCTCACACAGCACCAATCGCGTGTGAAACTTCCCGCGCACCCCTGAAATTCACGTACCCCGCTCGCACAGGGCCAATCGCGTGTGAAACTTCCTGCGCACCCCCAAAATACACATATCCCGCTCGCAGAGGGCCAGTCGCATGTGAAACTTCCCGCGCACCCCCGAAATACACATACGCCGCTCACACAGCACCAATCACGTGTGAAACTTCCCACGCACCCTGGAAATTCACGTACCCTGCTCGCAGAGCGCCAATCGCGTGTGAAACTTCCCACACACACCCAAAATACACGTACCCCGCTCGCAGAGGGCCAATCGCGTGTGAAACTTCCCACACACCCCCAAAATACACGTACCCCGCTCGCACAGGGCCAATCTTGTGTAAAACTTCCCCCGCACCCCTGAAATACATGTACCCCGCTCGCACAGGGCCAATCACATGTGAAACTTCCTGCGCACCCCCGAAATTCACGTACCCCGCTCGCACAGGGCCAATCACGTGTGAAACTTCCTGTGCACCCCCAAAATACATGTACCCGGCTCGCAGAGGGCCAATCGCGTGTGAAACTTCCCGCGCACCCCCGAAATACACGTATCCCGCTCGCAGAGGGCCAATCGCATGTGAAACTTCACGCGCACCCCTGAAATACACGTATGCCGCTCACACAGCACCAATCGCGTGTGAAACTTCCCACACAACCCCGAAAAACACGTACTCCGCTCGCAGAGGGCCAATCGCATGTGAAACTTCCCGCACACCCCCAAAATACACGTACCCCGCTTGCACAGGGCCAATCTCGTGTAAAAATTCCCACGCACTCCCAAAATACACGTACCCCACTCACACAGGGCCAATCGCATTAGAAACTTCCCACGCACCCCCGAAATACACGTACCCCGCTTGCACAGGGTCAATCACGTGTGAAACTCCCTGTGCTCCCCCAAAATACACGTACCCCGCTCGCAGAGGGCCAGTCGCATGTGAAACTTCCCGCGCACCGCCGAAATACACGTACACCACTCACACAGGGCCAATCGCGTGTGAAACTTCCCGCGCACCCCGGAAATACACGTATCCCGCTCGCAGAGGGCCAATCGCATGTGAAACTTCACGCGCACCCCTGAAATACACGTATGCCGCTCACACAGCACCAATCGGGTGTGAAACTTCCCACACAACACCGAAAAACACGTACTCCGCTCACAGAGGGCCAATCGCGTGTGAAACTTCCGGCGCACCCCCGAAATACATGTACCCCGCTCACAGAGGGCCAATCGCGTGTGAAACTTCCCGCGTACCCCCAAAATACACATACTTCCCTCGCAGAGGGCCAATCGCATGTGAAACTTCCCGCACACCCCCAAAATACACGTACCCCGCTCGCACAGGGCCAATCTCGTGTAAAAATTCCCACGCACTCCCAAAATACACGTACCCCACTCACACAGGGCCAATCGCATTAGAAACTTCCCACGCACCCCGAAATACAGGTACCCCGCTTGCACAGGGCCAATGACGTGTGAAACTCCCTGCGCACCCCCAAAATACACGTACCCCGCTCGCAGAGGGCCAGTCGCATGTGAAACTTCCCGCGCACCGCCGAAATACACGTACACCACTCACACAGCACCAATCGCATGTGAAACTTCCCGTGCACCCCCAAAATACACGTACTCCGCTCGCACAGGGCCAATCTCGTTAAAACCTCCCACGCACCCCTAAAATGCACGTACCCCACTCGCAGAGGGCCAATCGTGTGTGAAACTTCCCGCGCACCCCCGAAATACACGTACCCCGCTCGCACAGGGCCAATCACATGTGAAACTTCCCACACACCCCCAAAATACACGTACCCCGCTCGCACATGGCCAATCTTCTGTAAAACTTCCCCCGCACCCCTGAAATACATGTACCCCGCTTGCACGGGGCCAATCACATGTGAAACTTCCTGCGCACCCCCGAAATACACATACCCCTCTCACACAGGGCCAATCGCGTGTGAAACTTCTGACGCACCCCCGAAATACATGTACCCCGCTTGCACAGGGCCAATCACGTCTGAAACTTCCTGCGCACCCCCAAAATACATGTACCCCGCTCGCAGAGGGCCAATCGCGTGTGAAACTTCCCGCGCACCCCCGAAATACACGTATCCCGCTCGCAGAGGGCCAATCGCATGTGAAACTCCCCGCGCACCCCCAAAATACACGTACCCCGATCGCACAGGGCCAATCTCGTGTAAAACTTCCCACGCACAACCAAAATACACGTACCCCACTCGCAGAGGGCCAATCGTGTGTGAAACTTCCCGCGCACCCCCGAAATATACGTACCTTGCTCGCACAGGGCCAATCACATGTGAAACTTCTTGCGCACCCCCGAAATACACGTACCCCGCTCACACAGGGCCAATCGCGTGAGAAACTTCCCACGCACCCCCGAAATACACATACACCGCTCACACAGCACCAATCGCGTGTGAAACTTCCCGCGCACCCTGGAAATTCATGTACTCCGCTCGCACAGAGCCAATCTCGTTTGAAACTTCCTGCGCACCCCCAAAATACACATATCCCGCTCGCAGAGGGCCAGTCACATGTGAAACTTCCCGCGCACCCCCGAAATACATGTACGCCGCTCACACAGCACCAATCGCGTGTGAAACTTCCCGCGCACCCCGAAATACACGTACGCCTCTCACACAGCACCAATCGCGTGTGAAACTTCCCACACACCCCCAAAAAACACGTACTCCGCTCGCAGTGGGCCAATCGCGTGTGAAACTTCCGGCGCACCCCAGAAATATATGAAGCCCGCTCGCACAGTGCCAATCGCGTGTCAAACTTCCCGCACGCACCTGAAATACACATACCCCGCTCGCAGGGGGCCAATCGCATGTGAAACTTCCCGCGCAACCCCTAAATACACGTATCCCGCTCGCACAGGGCCAATTGAGTGTGAAACTTCCCACGCACCCCCGAAATACACATACCCCGCTCGCAGAGGGCCAATCGCGTGTGAAACTTCCCGGGCACTCCCAAAATACACGTACCCCACTTGCACAGGGCCAATCTTGTGTAAAACTTCCCACGCACCCCCGAAATACACGTTCCCCGCTCACACAGGGCCAATCGCATGTGAAACTTCCCACGCATCCCCGAAATACACGTACCCCACTCGCACAGGGCCAATCACGTGTGAAACTTCCTGCGCACCGCCAAAATACATGTACGCCGCTCACACAGGGCCAATCGCGTGTGAAACTTCCCACGCACCCCCGAAATACACATATCCCGCTCGCACAGGGCCAATCACGTGTGAAACTTCCTGCGCACCCCCAAAATACATGTACCCCGCTTGCTGAGGGCCAATCGCGTGCGAAACTTCCTGCACACCCCCAAAATACACGTATCCCGCTCGCACAGGGCCAATCGCGTGTGAAACTTCCCGCGCACCCTGGAAATACACGTACCCCGCTCTCAGAGGGCCAATCGCGTGTGAAACTTCCCGCGCACTCCCGAAATACACGTATCCCGCTCGCACTGGGCCAATCACATCTGAAACTTCCTGCGCACCCCCAAAATACACGTACGCCGCTCACACAGCACTAATCGCGTGTGAAACTTCCCACACACCCCCGAAAAACACGTACCCCGCTCGCAGAGGGCCAATTGCGTGTGAAACTTCCCACGCACCCCCAAAATACATGTACCCCGCTCACAGAGGGCCAATCGCGTGTGAAACTTCCCACGCACCCCTGAAATACATGTAGCCCGCTCGCAGAGGGCCAATCGCATGTGGAATTTCCCACGCATCCCCGAAATACATGTAGCCCGCTCGTACAGTGCCAATCGTGTGTGAAACTTCCTGCGCACCCCCGAAATAGATGTACCCCACTTGCACTATTCCAATCGCATGTGAAACTTCCCGCACACCCACGAAATACATGCACCTTGCTCGCAGAGGGCCATTCGCATGTGAAACTTCCCGCGCAACCCCTAAATACACGTATTCCGCTCGCACAGGGCCAATAGCGCGTGAAACTTCCTGCACACCCCGGAAATACACGTACCCCGCTCGCAGATCGCCAATCGTGTGTGACACTTCCCACACACCTCCGAAAAACACATACCCCACTCACAGAGGCCCAATCACGTGTGAAACTTCCCGCGCATACCTGAAATACACGTACCCCGCTCGCACAGGGCCTATCACGTGTGAAACTTCCTGCGCACCCCCAAAATACATGTACCGCGCTCGCAGAGGGCCAATCACGTGTGAAACTTCCCACGCACCCCCGAAAAAAAACGTATCCCGCTCACACAGGGCCAATCGCGTGTGAAACTTCCCGCGCAACCCCGAAATAAACGTATCCCGCCCGCAGAGGGCCAATCGCGTGTGAAACTTCCCACGCACCCCCGAAAAACACGTACCCTGCTCGCAGAGGGCCGATCGCATGTGAAACTTCCGGCGCACCCCCGAAATACATGTACCCGCTCACAGAGGGCCAATTGCGTGTGAAACTTCCAGCGCACCAGCAAAATACACGTACCCCGCTCGCAAAACTTCTCCCACACCCCAGAAATACATGTACCCCGCTCGCACAGGGCCAATCACATGTGAAACTTCCTGCGCACCCCCGAAATACACGTACCCCTCTCACACAGGGCCAATCGCGTGTGAAACTTCCCACGCACCCCCGAAATACACCTATCCCGCTCGCAGAGGGCCAATCGCATGTGAAACTTCCCACGCACCCCCAAAATACACGTACCCCGCTCGCACAGGGCCAATCGCATGTGAAACTTCCTGCGCACCCGCAAAATACACATATCCCGCTCGCAGAGGGCCAGTCGCATGTGAAACTTCCCGCGCACCCCCGAAATACACATACCCCGCTCGCACAGGGCCAATCATGTGTAAAACTTCCCCTGCACCCCTGAAATACATGTACCCCGCTCACACAGGGCCAATCACATGTGAAACTTCCTGCGCACCCCCGAAATACACGTACCCCTCTCACACAGGGCCAATCGCGTGTGAAACTTCCCACGCACCCCCAAAATACACGTACCCCGCAGGCACAGGGCCAATCATGTGTGAAACTTCCCGCGCACCCCCGAAATATACGTACCTTGCTCGCACAGGGCCAATCACATGTGAAACTTCCTGCGCACTCCCGAAATACACGTACCCCGCTCACACAGGGCCAATCGCGTGAGAAACTTCCCACGCACCCCCGAAATATACATACACCACTCACACAGCACCAATCGCGTGTGAAACTTCCCACGCACCCCGGAAATTCACGTACTCCGCTCGCACAGAGCCAATCGCGTGTGAAACTTCCTGCGCACCCCCAAAATACACATATCCCGCTCGCAGAGGGCCAGTCACATGTGAAACTTCCCGCGCACCCCCGAAATACACGTACGCCGCTCACACAGCACCAATCGTGTGTGAAACTTCCTGCGCACCCTGGAAATTCACGTACCCCGCTCGCAGAGCGCCAATCGCGTGTGAAACTTCCCACACACACCCAAAATACACGTACGCCGCTCGCAGAGGGCCAAACGCGTGTGAAACTTCCCACACACCCCCAAAATACACATACCCCGCTCGCACAGGGCCAATCTTGTGTAAAACTTCCCCCGCACAACTGAAATACATGTACCCCGCTTGCACAGGGCCAATCACGTGTGAAAGTTCCTGCGCACCCCCAAAATACATGTACCCCGCTCGCAGAGGGCCAATCGCGTGTGAAACTTCCCGCGCACCCCCGAAATACACATATCCCGCTCGCAGAGGGCCAATCGCATGTGAAACTCCCCGTGCACCCCCAAAATACACGTACCCCGATCGCACAGGGCCAATCTCGTGTAAAACTTCCCACGCACCCCCAAAATACACGTACCCCACTCGCAGAGGGCCAATCGTGTGTGAAACTTCCCGCGAACCCCGAAATATACGTACCTTGCTCGCACAGGGCCAATCACATGTGAAACTTCCTGCGCACCCCTGAAATACACGTACCCCGCTCACACAGGGCCAATCGCGTGAGAAACTTCCCACGCACCCCCGAAATACACATACACCGCTCACACAGCACCAATCGCGTGTGAAACTTCCCGCGCACCCCGGAAATTCACGTACTCCGCTCGCACAGAGCCAATCGCGTGTGAAACTTCCTGCGCACCCCCAAAATACACATATCCCGCTCGCAGAGGGCCAGTTACATGTGAAACTTCCCGCGCACCCCCGAAATACACGTACGCCGCTCACACAGCACCAATCGCATGTGAAACTTCCTGCGCACCCTGGAAATTGACGTACCCCGCTCGCAGAGCGCCAATCGCGTGTGAAACTTCCCACACACACCCAAAATACACGTACCCCGTTCGCAGAGGGCCAAACGCGTGTGAAACTTCCCACACACCCCCAAAATACACGTACCCCGCTCGCACAGGGCCAATCTTGTGTAAAACTTCCCCCGCACCCCTGAAATACATGTACCCCGCTCGCACAGGGCCAATCACATGTGAAACTTCCTGCGCACCCCCGAAATACACGTACCCCTCTCATAAAGGGCACATTGCGTGTGAAACTTCCCACGCACCCCCGAAATACACGTACCCCGCTCGCACAGGGCCAATCACGTGTGAAACTTCCTGCGCACCCCCAAAATACATGTACCCCGCTCGCAGAGGGCCAATCGCGTGTGAAACTTCCCGCGCACCCCCGAAATACACGTATCCTGCTCGCAGAGGGCCAATCGCATGTGAAACTTCCCGCGCACCTCTGAAATACACGTACGCTGCTCACACAGCACCAATCGCGTGTGAAACTTCCCACACACCCCCGAAAAACACGTACTCCGCTCGCAGAGTGCCAATCGTGTATGAAACTTCCGACGCACCCCCGAAATGCATGTACCCCGCTCACAGAGGGCCAATCGCGTGTGAAACTTCCCGCGTACCCCCAAAATACACGTACTTCACTCGCAGAGGGCCAATCACATGTGAAACTTCCCGCACACCCCCAAAATACACGTACCCCGCTCGCACAGGGCCAATCTCGTGTAAAAATTCCCACGCACCCCCAAAATACACGTACCCCACTCGCAGAGGGCCAATCGTGTGTGAAACTTCCCGCGTACCCCCGAAATACACGTACCCCGCTCGCACAGGGCCGAACACATGTGAAACTCCCTGCGCACTCCCAAAATACACGTACCCCGCTTGCACAGGGCCAATCATGTGTGAAACTCCCTGCGCACCCCCAAAATATACGTACCCCGCTCACAGAGGGCCAGTCGCATGTGAAACTTCCCGCGCACCGCCGAAATACACGTACACCACTCACACAGCACCAATCGCGTGTGAAACTTCCCGTGCACCCCCAAAATACACGTACCCCGCTCGCACAGGGCCAATCTCGTGTAAAACCTCCCACGCACCCCTAAAATGCACGTACCCCACTCGCAGATGGCCAATCGTGTGTGAAACTTCCCGCGCACCCCCGAAATACACGTACACCGCTTGCACAGGGCCAATCACGTGTGAAACTTCCTGCGCACCCCCAAAATACATGTACCCCGCTCGCAGAGGGCCAATCGCGTGAGAAACTTCCCACGCACCCCCGAAATTTACCTACCCCGCTTGCACAGGGCCAATCACGTGTAAAACTCCCTGCGCACCCCCAAAATACACGTACCCCACTCGCAGAGGGCCAGTCGCATGTGAAACTTCCCGCGCACCCCCGAAATACACATACACTGCTCACACAGCACCAATCACGTGTGAAACTCCCCGCGTACCCCGGAAATTCACGTACCCCGCTCGCACAGGGCCAACCGCGTGTGAAACTCCCTGCGCACCCCCAAAATACACATATCCCGCTCGCAGAGGGCCAGTCGCATGTGAAACTTCTCGCGGACCCCCGAAATACACGTACGCCGCTCACACAGCACCAATCGTGTGTGAAACTTCCCGCGCACCCCAGAAATTCATGTACCCCTCACGCAGAGCGCCAATCACGTGGAAACTTCCCACACACACCCAAAATACACGTACCCCGCTCGCAGAGGGCCAATCGTGTGTGAAACTTCCCACACACCCCCAAAATACATGTACCGCGCTCGCACAGGGCCAATCTCATGTGAAACTTCCTGCGCACCCCCGAAATACACGTACCCCTCTCACACAGGGCCAATTGCGTGTGAAACTTCCCACGCACCCCTGAAATACACGTACCCCGCTAGCACAGGGCCAATCACGTGTGAAACTTCCTGTGCACCCCCAAAATACATGTACCCCGCTCGCAGAGGGCCAATCGCTTGTGAAACTTCCCACGCACCCCCGAAATACACGTATCCCGCTCGCAGAGGGCCAATCGCATGTGAAACTTCCGGCGCACCCCTGAAATACACGTACGCCGCTCACACAGCACCAATCGCGTGTGAAACTTCCAACACACCACCGAAAAACACGTACTCCGCTCGCAGAGGGCCAATCGCGTTTGAAACTTCCGGCGCAACCCTGAAATACATGTACCCCGCTCGCACAGGGCCAATCACGTGTGAAACTTCCTGCGCACCCCCAAAATACACATACCCCACTCGCATAGGGCCAATCGCGTGTGAAACTTCCCGCGCACCTCCGAAATACACGTACCCCGCTCACAGAGGGCCAATCGCGTGTGAAACTTACCGCGCACCCCCAAAATACATGTACCCCGCTCGCACAGGGCCAATCGCGTGTGAAACTTCCCGCACCCCCAAAATACACGTACCCCGCTCACAGAGGGCCAATCGCGTGTGAAACTTCCCGCGCACCCCCGAAATACACGTATCCCGCTCGCAGAGGGCCAATCGCATGTGAAATTTCACGCCCACCCCTGAAATACACGTATGCCGCTCACACAGCACCAATCGCGTGTGAAACTTCCCACACAACCCCGAAAAACACGTACTCCGCTCGCAGAGGGCCAATCGCGTGTGAAACTTCCGGCGCACCCCCGAAATACATGTACCCCGCTCACAGAGGGCCAATCGCGTGTGAAACTTCCCGCGTACCCCCAAAATACACGTACTTCACTCGCAGAGGGCCAATCGCATGTGAAACTTCCCGCACACCCCCAAAATACACGTACCCCGCTCGCACAGGGCCAATCTCGTGTAAAAATTCCGACGCACTCCCAAAATACACGTACCCCACTCACACAGGGCCAATCGCATTAGAAACTTCCCACGCACCCCCGAAATACACGTACCCCGCTTGCACAGGGCCAATCACGTGTGAAACTCCCTGCGCACCCCCAAAATACACGTACCCCGCTCGCAGAGGGCCAGTCGCATGTGAAACTTCCCGCGCACCGCCGAAATACACGTACACCACTCACACAGGGTCAATCGCGTGTGAAACTTCCCGCGCACCCCCGAAATACGCGTATCCCGCTCGCAGAGGGCCAATCGCATGTGAAACTTCACGCGCACCCCTGAAATACACGTATGCCGCTCACACAGCACCAATCGCGTGTGAAACTTCCCACACAACCCCGAAAAACACGTACTCCGCTCACAGAAGGCCAATCGCGTGTGAAACTTCCGGCGCACCCCCGAAATACATGTACCCCGCTCACAGAGGGCCAATCGCGTGTGAAACTTCCCGCGTACCCCCAAAATACACATACTTCACTCGCAGAGGGCCAATCGCATGTGAAACTTCCCGCACACCCCCAAAATACACGTACCCCGCTCGCACAGGGCCAATCTCGTGTAAAAATTCCCACGCACACCCAAAATACACGTACCCCACTCACACAGGGCCAATCGCATTAGAAACTTCCCACGCACCCCGAAATACACGTACCCCGCTTGCACAGGGCCAATGATGTGTGAAACTCCCTGCGCACCCCCAAAATACACGTACCTCGCTCGCAGAGGGCCAGTCGCATGTGAAACTTCCCGCGCACCGCCGAAATACACGTACACCACTCACACAGCACCAATCGCATGTGAAACTTCCTGTGCAGCCCCAAAATACACGTACTCCGCTCGCACAGGGCCAATCTCGTTTAAAACCTCCCACGCACCCCTAAAATGCACGTACCCCACTCGCAGAGGGCCAATCGTGTGTGAAACTTCCCGCGCACCCCCGAAATACACGTACCCCGCTCGCACAGGGCCAATCACATGTGAAACTTCCCACACACCCCCAAAATACACGTACCCCGCTCGCACAGGGCCAATCTCGTGTAAAACTTCCCACGCACCCCCAAAATACACGTACCCCACTCGCAGAGGGCCAATCGTGTGTGAAACTTCCCGCGCACCCCCGAAATATACGTACCTTGCTCGCACAGGGCCAATCACATGTGAAACTTCCTGTGCACCCCCGAAATACACGTACCCCGCTCACACAGGGCCAATCGCGTGAGAAACTTCCCACGCACCCCCGAAATACACATACACCGCTCACACAGCACCAATCGCGTGTGAAACTTCCCGCGCACCCCGGAAATTCACGTACCCCGCTCGCACAGAGCCAATCGCGTGTGAAACTTCCTGCGCACCCCCAAAATACACATATCCCGCTCGCAGAGGGCCAGTCACATGTGAAACTTCCCGCGCACCCCCGAAATACATGTATGCCGCTCACACAGCACCAATCGCGTGTGAAACTTCCCGCGCACCCCGAAATACACGTACGCCGCTCACACAGCACCAATCGCGTGTGAAACTTCCCACACACCCCCAAAAAACACGTACTCCGCTCGCAGTGGGCCAATCGCGTGTGAAACTTCCGGCGCACCCCAGAAATATATGAAGCCCGCTCGCACAGTGCCAATCGCGTGTCAAACTTCCCGCACACACCTGAAATACACATACCCCGCTCGCAGGGGGCCAATCGCATGTGAAACTTCCCGCGCAACCCCTAAATACACGTATCCCGCTCGCACAGGGCCAATTGAGTGTGAAACTTCCCACACACCCCCGAAATACACATACCCCGCTCGCAGAGGGCCAATCGCGTGTGAAACTTCCCGGGCACTCCCAAAATACACGTGCCCCACTTGCACAGGGCCAATCTCGTGTAAAACTTCCCACGCACCCCCGAAATACAGGTTCCCCGCTCACACAGGGCCAATCGCATGTGAAACTTCCCACGCATCCCCGAAATACACGTACCCCGCTCGTACAGGGCCAATCACGTGTGAAACTTCCTGCGCACCCCCAAAATACATGTACGCCGCTCACACAGGGCCAATCGCGTGTGAAACTTACCACGCAGCCCCGAAATACACATAACCCGCTCGCACAGGGCCAATCACGTGTGAAACTTCCTGCGCACCCCCAAAATACATGTACCCCGCTTGCTGAGGGCCAATCGCGTGCGAAACTTCCTGCACACCCCCAAAATACACGTATCCCGCTCGCACAGGGCTAATCGCGTGTGAAACTTCCCGCGCACCCTGGAAATACACGTACCCCGCTCTCAGAGGGCCAATCGCGTGTGAAACTTCCCGCGCACTCCCGAAATACACGTATCCCGCTCGCACAGGGCCAATCACATGTGAAACTTCCTGCGCACCCCCAAAATACACGTACGCCGCTCACACAGCACTAATCGCGTGTGAAACTTCCCACACACCCCCGAAAAACACGTACCCCGCTCGCAGAGGGCCAATTGCGTGTGAAACTTCCCACGCATCCCCGAAATACATGTATCCCGCTCACAGAGGGCCAATCGCGTGTGAAACTTTCCACGCACCCCCGAAATACATGTAGCCCGCTCGCAGAGGGCCAATCGCATGTGGAATTTCCCACGCATCCCCGAAATACATGTAGCCCGCTCGTACAGTGCCAATCGTGTGTGAAACTTCCTGCGCACCCCCGAAATAGATGTACCCCACTTGCACTATTCCAATCGCATGTGAAACTTCCCGCACACCCACGAAATACATGCACCTTGCTCGCAGAGGGCCAATCGCATGTGAAACTTCCCGCGCAACCCCTAAATACACGTATTCTGCTCGCACAGGGCCAATAGTGCGTGAAACTTCCTGCGCACCCCGGAAATACACGTACCCCGCTCGCAGATCGCCAATCGTGTGTGACACTTCCCACACACCTCCGAAAAACACATACCCCACTCACAGAGGCCCAATCACGTGTGAAACTTCCCGCGCATACCTGAAATACACGTACCCCGCTCACACAGGGCCTATCACGTGTGAAACTTCCTGCGCACCCCCAAAATACATGTACCGCGCTCGCAGAGGGCCAATCACGTGTGAAACTTCCCACGCACCCCCGAAAAAAAACGTATCCCGCTCACACAGGGCCAATCGCGTGTGAAACTTCCAGCGCACCCTGGAAATACACGTACCCCGCTCGCAGAGGGCCAATCGCGTGTGAAACTTCCCGCGCAACCCCGAAATAAACGAATCCCGCTCGCAGAGGGCCAATCGCGTGTGAAACTTCCCACGCACCCCCGAAAAACACGTACCCTGCTCGCAGAGGGCCGATCGCATGTGAAACTTCCGGCGCACCCCCGAAATACATGTACCCCGCTCACAGAGGGCCAATTGCGTGTGAAACTTCCAGCGCACCCGCAAAATACACGTACCCCGCTCGCAAAACTTCCCCCACACCCCTGAAATACATGTACCCCGCTCGCACAGGGCCAATCACATGTGAAACTTCCTGCGCACCCCCGAAATACACGTACCCCTCTCACACAGGGCCAATCGCGTGTGAAACTTCCCACGCACCCCCGAAATACACCTATCCCGCTCGCAGAGGGCCAATCGCATATGAAACTTCCCACGCACCCCCAAAATACACGTACCCCGCTCGCACAGGGCCTATCGCGTGTGAAACTTCCTGCGCACCCGCAAAATACACATATCCCGCTCGCAGAGGACCAGTCGCATGTGAAACTTCCCGCGCACCCCCGAAATACACGTACCTCGCTCACACAGCACCATTCGCATGTGAAACTTCTCCCGCACCCCGGAAATTCACGTACCCCGCACGCAGAGAGCCAATCGCGTGTGAAACTTCCCACACGCACCCAAAATACACGTACCCCACTCGCAGAGGGCCAATCGTGTGTGAAACTTCCCACACACCCCCAAAATACACGTACCCCGCTCGCACAGGGCCAATCATGTGTAAAACTTCCCCTGCACCCCTGAAATACATGTACCCCGCTCGCACAGGGCCAATCACATGTGAAACTTCCTGCGCACCCCCGAAATACACGTACCCCTCTCACACAGGGCCAATCGCGTGTGAAACTTCCCACGCACCCCCAAAATACACGTACCCCGCAGGCACAGGGCCAATCACGTGTGAAACTTCCCGCACACCCCCGAAATATACGTACCTTGCTCGCACAGGGCCAATCACATGTGAAACTTCCTGCGCACCCCCGAAATACACGTACCCCGCTCACACAGGGACAATCGCGTGAGAAACTTCCCACGCACCCCCGAAATACACATACACCGCTCACACAGCACCAATCGCGTGTGAAACTTCCCGCGCACCCCGGAAATTCACGTACTCCGCTCGCACAGAGCCAATCGCGTGTGAAACTTCCTGCGCACCCCCAAAATACACATATCCCGCTCGCAGAGGGCCAGTCACATGTGAAACTTCCCGCGCACCCCCGGAATACATGTACGCCGCTCACACAGCACCAATCGCGTGTGAAACTTCCTGCGCACCCTGGAAATTCACATACCCCGCTCGCAGAGCGCCAATCGCGTGTGAAACTTCCCACACACACCCAAAATACACGTACCCCGCTCGCACAGGGTCAATCTTGTGTAAAACTTCCCCCGCACCCCTGAAATACATGTACCCCGCTTGCACAGGGCCAATCACGTGTGAAACTTCCTGCGTACCCCCAAAATACATATACCCCGCTCGCAGAGGGCCAATCGCGTGTGAAACTTCCCGCGCACCCCCAAAATACACGTATCCCGCTCGCAGAGGGCCAATCGCATGTGAAACTCCCCGCGCACCCCCAAAATACACGTACCCCGATCGCACAGGGCCAATCTCGTGTAAAACTTCCCACACACCCCCAAATACACGTACCCCACTCGGAGAGGGCCAATCGTGTGTGAAACTTCCCGCGCACCCCCGAAATATGCGTACCTTGCTCGCACAGGGCCAATCACATGTGAAACTTCCTGCGCACCCCCGAAATACACGTACCCCGCTCACACAGGGCCAATCGCGTGAGAAACTTCCCACGCACCCCCGAAATACACATACACCGCTCACACAGCACCAATCGCGTGTGAAACTTCCCGCGCACCCCGGAAATTCACGTACTCCGCTCGCACAGAGACAATCGCGTGTGAAACTTCCCACGCAACCCCAAAATACACATATCCCGCTCGCAGAGGGCCAGTCACATGTGAAACTTCCCGCGCACCCCCGAAATACACATACGCCGCTCACACAGCACCAATCGCGTGTGAAACTTCCTGCGCACCCTGGAAACTCAGGTACCCCGCTCGCAGAGCGCCAATCGCGTGTGAAACTTCCCACACACACCCAAAATACACGTACCCCGCTCGCAGAGGGCCAAACGCGTGTGAAACTTCCCACACACCCCCAAAATACACATACCCCGCTCGCACAGGGCCAATCTTGTGTAAAACTTCCCCCGCACCCCTGAAATACATGTACCCCGCTCGCACAGGGCCAATCACATGTGAAACTTCCTGCGCACCCCCGAAATACACGTACCCCTCTCATAAAGGGCAAATTGCGTGTGAAACTTCCCACGCACCCCTGAAATACACGTACCCCGCTCGCACAGGGCCAATCACGTGTGAAACTTCCTGCGCACCCCCAAAATACATGTACCCCGCTCGCAGAGGGCCAATCGCGTGTGAAACTTCCCGCGCACCCCCGAAATACACGTATCCCGCTCGCAGAGGGCCAATCGCATGTGAAACTTCCCGCGCACCCTCTGAAATACACGTACGCCGCTCACACAGCACCAATCGCGTGTGAAACTTCCCACACACCCCCGAAAAACACGTACTCCGCTCGCAGAGTGCCAATCGTGTATGAAACTTCCGGCGCACCCCCGAAATGCATGTACCCCGCTCACAGAGGGCCAATCGCGTGTGAAACTTCCCGCGTACCCCCAAAATACACGTATTTCACTCGCAGAGGGCCAATCACATGTGAAACTTCCCGCACACCCCCAAAATACACGTACCCCGCTCGCACAGGGCCAATCTCATGTAAAAATTCCCACGCACCCCCAAAATACACGTACCCCACTCGCAGAGGGCCAATCGTGTGTGAAACTTCCCGCGTACCCCCGAAATACATGTACCCCGCTCGCACAGGGCCGAACACATGTGAAACTCCCTGCGCACTCCCAAAATACACGTACCCCACTCACACAGGGCCAATCGCATGAGAAACTTCCCACGCACCCCCGAAATACATGTACCCCGCTCGCAGAGGGCCAGTCGCATGTGAAACTTCCCGCGCACCGCCGAAATACACGTACACCACTCACACAGCACCAATCGCGTGTGAAACTTCCCGTGCACCCCCAAAATACACGTACCCCGCTCGCACAGGGCCAATCTCGTGTAAAACCTCCCACGCACCCCTAAAATGCACGTACCCCACTCGCAGATGACCAATCGTGTGTGAAACTTCCCGCGCACCCCCGAAATACACGTACACCGCTTGCACAGGGCCAATCACGTGTGAAACTTCCTGCGCACCCCCAAAATACATGTACCCCACTCGCAGAGGGCCAATCGCGTGAGAAACTTCCCACGCACCCCCGAAATTTACCTACCCCGCTTGCACAGGGCCAATCACGTGTAAAACTCCCTGCGCACCCCCAAAATACACGTACCCCACTCGCAGAGGGTCAGTCGCATGTGAAACTTCCCGCGCACCCCCGAAATACACGTACACTACTCACACAGCACCAATCACGTGTGAAACTCCCCGCGTACCCCGGAAATTCACGTACCCCGCTCGCACAGGGCCAACCGCGTGCGAAACTCCCTGCGCACCCCCAAAATACACATATCCCACTCGCAGAAGGCCAGTCGCATGTGAAACTTCTCGCGGACCCCCGAAATACACGTACGCCGCTCACACAGCACCAATCGTGTGTGAAACTTCCCGCGCACCCCAGAAATTCATGTACCCCTCACGCAGAGCGCCAATCACGTGGAAACTTCCCACACACACCCAAAATACACGTACCCCGCTCGCAGAGGGCCACTCGTGTGTGAAACTTCCCACACACCCCCAAAATACACGTACCGCGCTCGCACAGGGCCAATCTCATGTGAAACTTCCTGCGCACCCCCGAAATACACGTACCCCTCTCACACAGGGCCAATTGTGTGTGAAACTTCCCACGCACCCCTGAAATACACGTACCCCGCTAGCACAGGGCCAATCACGTGTGAAACTTCCTGTGCACCCCCAAAATACATGTACCCCGCTCGCAGAGGGCCAATCGCTTGTGAAACTTCCCGCGCACCCCCGAAATACACGTATCCCGCTCGCAGAGGGCCAATCGCATGTGAAACTTCCCGCGCACCCCTGAAATACACGTACACCGCTCACACAGCACCAATCGCGTGTGAAACTTCCAACACACCACCGAAAAACACGTACTCCGCTCGCAGAGGGCCAATCGCGTGTGAAACTTCCCACGCATCCCCGAAATACATGTAGCCCGCTCACAGAGGGCCAATCGCGTGTGAAACTTCCCACGCACCCCCGAAATACATGTAGCCCGCTCGCAGAGGGCCAATCGCATGTGGAACTTCCCACGCATCCCCGAAATACATGTAGCCCGCTCGTACAGTGCCAATCGTGTGTGAAACTTCCTGCGCACCCCCGAAATAGATGTACCCCACTTGCACTATTCCAATCGCATGTGAAATTTCCCGCACACCCACGAAATACATGCACCTTGCTCGCAGAGGGCCAATCGCATGTGAAACTTCCCGCGCAACCCCTAAATACACGTATTCTGCTCGCACAGGGCCAATAGTGCGTGAAACTTCCTGCGCACCCCGGAAATACACGTACCCCGCTCGCAGATCGCCAATCGTGTGTGACACTTCCCACACACCTCCGAAAAACACATACCCCACTCACAGAGGCCCAATCACGTGTGAAACTTCCCGCGCATACCTGAAATACACGTACCCCGCTCACACAGGGCCTATCACGTGTGAAACTTCCTGCGCACCCCCAAAATACATGTACCGCGCTCGCAGAGGGCCAATCACGTGTGAAACTTCCCACGCACCCCCGAAAAAAAACGTATCCCGCTCACACAGGGCCAATCGCGTGTGAAACTTCCAGCGCACCCTGGAAATACACGTACCCCGCTCGCAGAGGGCCAATCGCGTGTGAAACTTCCCGCGCAACCCCGAAATAAACGAATCCCGCTCGCAGAGGGCCAATCGCGTGTGAAACTTCCCACGCACCCCCGAAAAACACGTACTCTGCACGCAGAGGGCCGATCGCATGTGAAACTTCCGGCGCACCCCCGAAATACATGTACCCCGCTCACAGAGGGCCAATTGCGTGTGAAACTTCCAGCGCACCCGCAAAATACACGTACCCCGCTCGCAAAACTTCCCCCACACCCCTGAAATACATGTACCCCGCTCGCACAGGGCCAATCACATGTGAAACTTCCTGCGCACCCCCGAAATACACGTACCCCTCTCACACAGGGCCAATCTCGTGTGAAACTTCCCACGCACCCCCGAAATACACCTATCCCGCTCGCAGAGGGCCAATCGCGTATGAAACTTCCCACGCACCCCCAAAATACACGTACCCCGCTCGCACAGTGCCAATCGCGTGTGAAACTTCCTGCGCACCCGCAAAATACACATATCCCGCTCGCAGAGGGCCAGTCGCATGTGAAACTTCCCGCGCACCCCCGAAATACACGTACCTCGCTCACACAGCACCATTCGCGTGTGAAACTTCCCCCGCACCCCGGAAATTCACGTACCCCGCACGCAGAGAGCCAATCGCATGTGAAACTTCCCACACGCACCCAAAATACACGTACCCCACTCGCAGAGGGCCAATCGTGTGTGAAACTTCCCACACACCCCCAAAATACACGTACCCCGCTCGCACAGGGCCAATCATGTGTAAAACTTCCCCTGCACCCCTGAAATACATGTACCCTGCTCGCACAGGGCCAATCACATGTGAAACTTCCTGCGCACCCCCGAATTACACGTACCCCTCTCACACAGGGCCAATCGCGTGTGAAACTTCCCACGCACCCCCAAAATACACGTACCCCGCAGGCACAGGGCCAATCACGTGTGAAACTTCCCGCGCACCCCCGAAATATACGTACCTTGCTCGCACAGGGCCAATCACATGTGAAACTTCCTGCGCACCCCCGAAATACACGTACCCCGCTCACACAGGGACAATCGCGTGAGAAACTTCCCACGCACCCCCGAAATACACATACACCGCTCACACAGCACCAATCGCGTGTGAAGCTTCCCGCGCACCCCGGAAATTCACGTACTCCGCTCGCACAGAGCCAATCGCGTGTGAAACTTCCTGCGCACCCCCAAAATACACATATCCCGCTCGCAGAGGGCCAGTCACATGTGAAACTTCCCGCGCACCCCCGAAATACATGTACGCCGCTCACACAGCACCAATCGCGTGTGAAACTTCCTGCGCACCCTGGAAATTCACATACCCCGCTCGCAGAGCGCCAATCGCGTGTGAAACTTCCCACACACACCCAAAATACACGTACCCCGCTCGCACAGGGCCAATCTTGTGTAAAACTTCCCCGTACCCCTGAAATACATGTACACCGCTTGCACAGGGCCAATCACGTGTGAAACTTCCTGCGCACCCCCAAAATACATGTACCCCGCTCGCAGAGGGCCAATCGCGTGTGAAACTTCCCGCGTACCCCCAAAATACATGTATCCCGCTCGCAGAGGGCCAATCGCATGTGAAACTCCCCGCGCACCCCCAAAATACACGTACCCCGATCGCACAGGGCCAATCTCGTGTAAAACTTCCCACGCACCCCCAAAATACACGTACCCCACTCGGAGAGGGCCAATCGTGTGTGAAACTTCCCGCGCACCCCCGAAATATACGTACCTTGCTCGCACAGGGCCAATCACATGTGAAACTTCCTGCGCACCCCCGAAATACACGTACCCCGCTCACACAGGGCCAATCGCGTGAGAAACTTCCCACGCACCCCCGAAATACACATACACCGCTCACACAGCACCAATCGCGTGTGAAACTTCCCGCGCACCCCAGAAATTCACGTACTCCGCTCGCACAGAGACAATCGCGTGTGAAACTTCCTGCGCACCCCCAAAATACACATATCCCGCTCGCAGAGGGCCAGTCACATGTGAAACTTCCCGCGCACCCCCGAAATACACGTACGCCGCTCACACAGCACCAATCGCGTGTGAAACTTCCTGCGCACCCTGGAAATTCACGTACCCCGCTCGCAGAGCGCCAATCGCATGTGAAACTTCCCACACACACCCAAAATACACGTACCCCGCTCGCAGAGGGCCAAACGCGTGTGAAACTTCCCACACACCCCCAAAATACACATACCCCGCTCGCACAGGGCCAATCTTGTGTAAAACTTCCCCCGCACCCCTGAAATACATGTACCCCGCTCGCACAGGGCCAATCACATGTGAAACTTCCTGCGCACCCCCGAAATACACGTACCCCTCTCATAAAGGGCAAATTGCGTGTGAAACTTCCCACGCACCCCCGAAATACACGTACCCCGCTCGCACAGGGCCAATCACGTGTGAAACTTCCTGCGCACCCCCAAAATACATGTACCCCACTCGCAGAGGGCCAATCGCGTGTGAAACTTCCCGCGCACCCCCGAAATACACGTATCCCGCTCGCAGAGGGCCAATCGCATGTGAAACTTCCTGCGCACCTCTGAAATACACGTACGCCGCTCACACAGCACCAATCGCGTGTGAAACTTCCCACACACCCCCGAAAAACACGTACTCCGCTCGCAGAGTGCCAATCGTGTATGAAACTTCCGGCGCACCCCCGAAATGCATGTACCCAGCTCACAGAGGGCCAATCGCGTGTGAAACTTCCCGCGTACCCCCAAAATACACGTACTTCACTCGCAGAGGGCCAATCACATGTGAAACTTCCCGCACAACCCCCAAATACACGTACCCCGCTCGCACAGGGCCAATCTCGTGTAAAAATTCCCACGCACCCCCAAAATACACGTACCCCACTCGCAGAGGGCCAATCGTGTGTGAAACTTCCCGCGTACCCCCGAAATACATGTACCCCGCTCGCACAGGGCCGAACACATGTGAAACTCCCTGCGCACTCCCAAAATACACGTACCCCACTCACACAGGGCCAATCGCATGAGAAACTTCCCACGCACCCCCGAAATACACGTACCCCGCTCGCAGAGGGCCAGTCGCATGTGAAACTTCCCGCGCACCGCCGAAATACACGTACACCACTCACACAGCACCAATCGCGTGTGAAACTTCCCGTGCACCCCCAAAATACACGTACCCCGCTCGCACAGGGCCAATCTCGTGTAAAACCTCCCACGCACCCCTAAAATGCACGTACCCCACTCGCAGATGGCCAATCGTGTGTGAAACTTCCTGCGCACCCCCGAAATACACGTACACCGCTTGCACAGGGCAAATCACGTGTGAAACTTCCTGCGCACCCCCAAAATACATGTACCCCGCTCGCAGAGGGCCAATCGCGTGAGAAACTTCCCACGCACCCCCGAAATTTACCTACCCCGCTTGCACAGGGCCAATCACGTGTAAAACTCCCTGCGCACCCCCAAAATACACGTACCCCACTCGCAGAGGGCCAGTCGCATGTGAAACTTCCCGTGCACCCCCGAAATACACGTACACTGCTCACACAGCACCAATCACGTGTGAAACTCCCCACGTACCCCGGAAATTCACGTACCCCGCTCGCACAGGGCCAACCGCGTGTGAAACTCCCTGCGCACCCCCAAAATACACATATCCCGCTCGCAGAGGGCCAGTCGCATGTGAAACTTCTCGCGGACCCCCGAAATACACGTACGCCGCTCACACAGCACCAATCGTGTGTGAAACTTCCCGCGCACCCCAGAAATTCTTGTACCCCTCACGCAGAGCGCCAATCACGTGGAAACTTCCCACACACACCCAAAATACACGTACCCCGCTCGCAGAGGGCCAATCGTGTGTGAAACTTCCCATACACCCCCAAAATACACGTACCGCGCTCGCACAGGGCCAATCTCATGTGAAACTTCCTGCGCACCCCCGAAATACACGTACCCCTCTCACACAGGGCCAATTGCGTGTGAAACTTCCCACGCACCCCTGAAATACACGTACCCCGCTAGCACAGGGCCAATCACGTGTGAAACTTCCTGTGCACCCCCAAAATACATGTACCCCGCTCGCAGAGGGCCAATCGCTTGTGAAACTTCCCGCGCACCTCTGAAATACACGTATCCCGCTCGCAGAGGGCCAATCGCATGTGAAACTTCCCGCGCACCCCTGAAATACACATACGCCGCTCACACAGCACCAATCGCGTGTGAAACTTCCAACACACCACCGAAAAACACGTACTCCGCTCGCAGAGGGCCAATCGCGTGTGAAACTTCCCGCGCACTCCCGAAATACACGTACCCGCTCGCACAGGGCCAATCACATGTGAAACTTCCCGCGCACCCATAAAAAATACACGTACGCCGCTCACACAGCACTAATCGCGTGTGAAACTTCCCACGCACCCCCGAAAAACATGTACCCCGCTCGCAGAGGGCTAATTGCGTGTGAAACTTCCCACGCACCCCCGAAATACATGTACCCCGCTCACAGAGGGCCAATCGCGTGTGAAACTTCCTGCGCAAACCCGAAATACATGTAGCCCGCTCGCAGAGGGCCAATCGCATGTGGAATTTCCCGCGCATCCCCGAAATACATGTAGCCCACTCGTACAGTGCCAATCGTGTGTGAAACTTCCTGTGCACCCCCGAAATAGATGTACCCCGCTTGCACTATTCCAATCGCATGTGAAACTTCCCGCACACCCACGAAATACATGCACCTTGCTCGCAGAGGGCCAATCGCATGTGAAACTTCCCGCGCAACCCCTAAATACACGTATTCCGCTCGCACAGGGCCAATCGCGTGTGAAACTTCCTGCGCACCCCGGAAATACACGTACCCCGCTCGCAGATCGCCAATCGTGTGTGACACTTCCCACACACCTCTGAAAAACACATACCCCACTCACAGAGGCCCAATCGCGTGTGAAACTTCCTGCGCACACCTGAAATACACGTACCCCGATCGCACAGGGCCAATCACATGTGAAACTTCCTGCGCCCCCCCAAAATACATGTACCACGCTCGCAGAGGGCCAATCACGTGTGAAACTTCCCACGCACCCCCGAAAAAAAACGTATCCCGCTCACACAGGGCCAATCGCGTGTGAAACTTCCAGCGCACCCTGGAAATACACGTACCCCGCTCGCAGAGGGCCAATCGCATGTGAAACTTCACGCGCACCCCCGAAATAAACGTATCCCGCTCGCAGAGGGCCAATCGCGTGTGAAACTTCCCACGCACCCCCGAAAAACACGTACCCTGCTCGCAGAGGGCCGATTGCATGTGAAACTTCCGGCGCACCCCCGAAATACATGTACCCGCTCACAGAGGGCCAATCGCGTGTGAAACTTCCAGCGCACCTGCAAAATACACGTACCCCACTCGCAAAACTTCCCCCGCACCCCTGAAATACACGTACCCCATTCGCACAGGGCCAATCGCGTGTGAAACTTCCTGCGCACCCGCAAAATACACATATCCCGCTCGCAGAGGGCCAGTCGCATGTGAAACTTCCCGCGCACCCCCGAAATACACGTACGCCGCTCACACAGCACCATTCGCGTGTGAAACTTCCCGCGCACCCCGGAAATTCACGTACCCCGCACGCAGAGAGCCAATCGCGTGTGAAACTTCCCACACACACCCAAAATACACGTACCTCACTCGCAGAGGGCCAATCGTGTGTGAAACTTCCCACACACCCCCAAAATACACATACCCCGCTCGCACAGGGCCAATCTTGTGTAAAACTTCCCTCACACCCCTGAAATACATGTACCCCGCTCGCACAGAGCCAATCACATGTGAAACTTCCTGCGCACCCCCGAAATACACGTACCCCTCTCACACAGGGCCAATCGCGTGTGAAACTTCCCACGCACCCCCGAAATACACGTACCCCGCAGGCACAGGGCCAATCACGTGTGAAACTTCCCGCGCACCCCCGAAATACACGTATCCCGCTCGCAGAGGGCCAATCGCATGTGAAACTTCCCGCGCACCCCTGAAATACACGTACGCCGCTCACACAGCACCAATCGCGTGTGAAACATCCCACACACCCCCGAAAAACACGTACTCCGCTCGCAGATGGCCAATCGCGTGTGAAACTTCCGGGGCACCCCCGAAATACACGTACCCCGCTCACAGAGGGCCAATCGCGTGTGAAACTTCCCGTGCACCACCAAAATACACATACCCCACTCGCACAGATCCAATCATGTGTGAAACTTCCCGCACCCCCAAAATACACGACCCCGCTCACAGAGGGCCAATCGCGTGTGAAACTTCCCACGCACTCCTGAAATACACGTATCCCGCTTGCACACTGCCAATCACATGTGAAACTTCCCGCGCACCCTCTTAATAAACGTACGCCGCTCACACAGCACCAATCGCATGTGAAACTTCCCGCGCACCCCGGAAATACACGCACACCGCTCGCAGAGCGCTAATCGCATGTGAAACTTCGCAATGACACCCCCAAAATACACGTACCCCTCTCACACAGGGCCAATCGCGTGTGAAACTTCCCACGCACCCCCAAAATACACATACCCCGCTTGCACAAGGCCAATCACGTGTGAAACTTCCTGCGCACCCCCAAAATACATGTACCCTGCTCGCAGAGGGCAAATCGTGTGTGAAACTTCCGGCGCACCCCCGAAATACACGTACCTCGCTCGCACAGGGCCAATCCCATGTGAAACTTCCTGCGTACCCCTGAAATACACGCACGCCGCTCACACAGCACCAATCGCATGTGAAACTTCCCACACACCCCCGAAAAACACTTACTCCGCTCGCAGAGGGCCAATCGCGTGTGAAACTTCCGGCGCACCCCCGAAATACATGTACCCCGCTCACATTGGGCCAATCGCGTGTGAAACTTCCCGCGCACCCCCAAAATACACGTACCCCGCTCGCACAGGGCCAATCGTGTGTGAAACTTCCCGCGCACCTCCTAAATACACGTACCCCGCTCACAGAGGGCCAATCGCGTGTGAAACTTCCCGCGCACGCCCAAAATACACGTACCCCGCTCGCACAGGGCCAATCTCGTGTAAAACTTCCCACGCACCCCAAAAATACATGTACCCCACTCGCAGAGGGCCAATCGTGTGTGAAACTTCCCGCATACCCCCGAAATACATGTACCCCACTCGCACAGGGCCAATCACCTGTGAAACTTCCTGCGTACCCCTGAAATACACGTACCGCGGTCACACAGGGCCAATCGCGTGAGAAACTTCCAACGCACCACCGAAATACACGTACCCCGCTCGCACAGGGCCAATCACGTGTGAAACTCCCTGTGCACCCCCAAAATACACGTACCCCGCTCGCAGAAGGCCAGTCACATGTGAAACTTCCCACGCACCCCCGAAATACACATACACTGCTCACACAGCACCAATCGCGTGTGAAACTTCCCCTCGCACCCCGGAAATTCACGTACCCCGCTCGCACAGGGCCAGTCGCATGTGAAACTTCCCACGCACCCCGAAATACATGTACGCCGCTCACACAGCACCAATCGCGTGTGAAACTTCCCGCGCACCCCGAAATACACGTACGCCGCTCACACAGCACCAATCGCGTGTGAAACTTCCCACGCACCCCCAAAAAACACGTACTCCGCTCGCAGTGGGCCAATCGCGTGTGAAACTTCTGGCGCACCCCAGAAATATATGAAGCCCGCTCGCACAGTGCCAATCGCGTGTCAAACTTCCCGCACACACCTGAAATACACATACCCCGCTCGCAGGGGGCCAATCGCCTGTGAAACTTCCCGGGCACTCCCAAAATACACATACCCCACTCGCAGAGGGCCAATCGCATGTGAAACTTCCCGGGCACTCCCAAAATACACGTACCCCACTTGCACAGGGCCAATCTCGTGTCAAACTTCCCACGCACCCCCGAAATACACGTTCCCCGCTCACACAGGGCCAATCGCATGTGAAACTTCCCACGCATCCCCGAAATACACGTACCCCGCTCGCACAGGGCCAATCACGTGTGAAACGTCCTGCGCACCCCCAAAATACATGTACGCCGCTCACACAGGGCCAATCGCGTGTGAAACTTCCCACGCACCCTCGAAATACACATATCCCGCTCGCACAGGGCCAATCACGTGTGAAACTTCCTGCGCACCCCCAAAATACATGTACCCCGCTTGCTGAGGGCCAATCGCGTGCGAAACTTCCTGCACACCCCCAAAATACACGTATCCCGCTCGCACAGGGCCAATCGCGTGTGAAACTTCCCGCGCACCCTGGAAATACACGTACCCCACTCTCAGAGGGCCAATTGCGTGTGAAACTTCCCGCGCACTCCCGAAATACACGTATCCCGCTCGCACAGGGCCAATAACATGTGAAACTTCCCATGCACCCCCAAAATACACGTACGCCACTCACACAGCACTAATCGCGTGTGAAACTTCCCACACACCCCCGAAAAACACGTACCCCGCTCGCAGAGGGCCAATTGCGTGTGAAACTTCCCACGCACCCCGAAATACATGTACCCCGCTCACAGAGGGCCAATCGCCTGTGAAACTTCCCACGCACCCCCGAAATACATGTAGCCCGCTCGCAGAGGGCCAATCGCATGTGGAATTTCCCACGCATCCCCGAAATACATGTAGCCCGCTCGTACAGTGCCAATCGTGTGTGAAACTTCCTGCGCACCCCCGAAATAGATGTACCCCACTTGCACTATTCCAATCGCATGTGAAACTTCCCGCACACCCACGAAATACATGCACCTTGCTCGCAGAGGGCCAATCGCATGCGAAACTTCCCGCGCAACCCCTAAATACACGTATTCCGCTCGCACAGGGCCAATAGCGCGTGAAACTTCCTGCGCACCCCGGAAATACACGTACCCCGCTCGCAGATTGCCAATCGTGTGTGACACTTCCCACACACCTCCGAAAAACACATACCCCACTCACAGAGGCCCAATCACGTGTGAAACTTCCTGCGCACCCCCAAAATACATGTACCGTGCTCGCAGAGGGCCAATCACGTGTGAAACTTCCCACGCACCCCCGAAAAAAAATGTATCCCGCTCACACAGGGCCAATCGCGTGTGAAACTTCCAGCGCACCCTGGAAATACACGTACCCCACTCGCAGAGGGCCAATCGCGTGTGAAACTTCCCGCGCAACCCCGAAATAAACGTATCCCGCTCGCAGAGGGCCAATTGCGTGTGAAACTTCCCACGCACCCCCGAAAAACATGTACCCTGCTCGCAGAGGGCCGATCGCATGTGAACCTTCCGGCGCACCCCCGAAATACATGTACCCGCTCACAGAGGGCCAATTGCGTGTGAAACTTCCAGCGCACCCGCAAAATACACGTACCTCGCTCGCAAAACTTCCCCCGCATCCCTGAAATACATGTACCCCGCTCGCACAGGGCCAATCACATGTGAAACTTCCCACACGCACCCAAAATACACGTACCCCACTCGCAGAGGGCCAATCGTGTGTGAAACTTCCCACACACCCCCAAAATACACGTACCCCGCTCGCACAGGGCCAATCATGTGTAAAACTTCCCCCGCACCCCTGAAATACATGTACCCCGCTCGCACAGGGCCAATCACATGTGAAACTTCCTGCGCACCCCCGAAATACACGTACCCCTCTCACACAGGGCCAATCGCGTGTGAAACTTCCCACGCACCCCCAAAATACACGTACCCCCAGGCACAGGGCCAATCACGTGTGAAACTTCCCGCGCACCCCCGAAATACACATATCCCTATCGCAGAGGGCCAATCGCATGTGAAACTTCCCGCGCACCCCTGAAATACACGTACGCCGCTCACACAGCACCAATCGCGTGTGAAACTTCCCACACACCCCCGAAAAACACGTACTCCGCTCGCAGATGGCCAATCGCGTGTGAAACTTCCGGGGCCCCCCGAAATACATGTACCCCGCTCACAGAGGGCCAATCGCGTGTGAAAATTCCCGCGCACCCCCAAAATACACGTACCCCGCTCGCACAGGGCCAATCACGTGTGAAACTTCCTGCGCACCCCCAAAATACACGTACCCCGCTCGCATAGGGCCAATCACGTGTGAAACTTCCTGGGCACCTCCGAAATACACGTACCCTGCTCACAGAGGGCCAATCGCGTGTGAAACTTCCCGTGCACCCCCAAAATACACATACCCCACTCGCACAGGGCCAATCATGTGTGAAACTTCCTGCACCCCCAAAATACACGTACCCCGCTCACAGAGGGCCAATCGCGTATGAAACTTCCCGCGCACTCCTGAAATACACGTATCCCGCTTGCACAGGGCCAATCGCATGTGAAACTTCCCGCGCACCCTCTTAATAAACGTACGCCGCTCACACAGCACCAATCGCATGTGGAACTTCCCGCGCACCCCAGAAATACACGCACACCGCTCGCAGAGCGCCAATCGCATGTGAAACTTCGCAATGACACCCCCAAAATACACGTACCCCTCTCACACAGGGCCAATCGCGTGTGAAACTTCCCACGCACCCCCAAAATACACGTACCCCGCTTGCACAAGGCCAATCACATGTGAAACTTCCTGCGCACCCCCAAAATACATGTACCCTGCTCGCAGAGGGCCAATCGTGTGTGAAACTTGGCGCGCACCCCCGAAATACACGTACCCCGCTTGCACAGGGCCAATCACATGTGAAACTTCCTGCGTACCCCTGAAATACACGCACGCCGCTCACACAGCACCAATCGCGTGTGAAACTTCCCACACACCCCCGTAAAACACATACTCCGCTCGCAGAGGGCCAATCGCGTGTGAAACTTCTGGCGCACCCCCGAAATATATGTACCCCACTCACAGAGGGCCAATCGCGTGTGAAACTTCCCGCGCACCCCCAAAATACACGTACCCGGCTCGCACAGGGCCAATCGCGTGTGAAACTTCCTGCGCACCTCCGAAATACACGTACCCCGCTCACAGAGGGCCAATCGCATGTGAAACTTCCCGCGCACGTCCAAAATACACGTACCCCGCTCGCACAGGTCCAATCTCGTGTAAAACTTCCCACGCACCCCAAAAATACACGTACCCCACTCGCAGAGGGCCAATCGAGTGTGAAACTTCCCGCGCACCCCCGAAATACACGTACCCCGCTCGCACAGGACCAATCACATGTGAAACTTCCTGCGTACCGCTGAAATACATGTACCCCGCTCACACAGGGCCAATCGCGTGAGAAACTTCCAACGCACCCCCGAAATACACGTACCCCGCTCGCACAGGGCCAATCACGTGTGAAACTCCCTGCGCACCCCCAAAATACACGTACCCTGCTCGCAGAGGGCCAGTCACATGTGAAATTTCCCACGCACCCCCGAAATACACGTACACTGCTCACACAGCACCAATTGCGTGTGAAACTTCCCGCGCACCCCGGAAATTCACATACCCCGCTCGCACAGGGCCAATCGCGTGTGAAACTTCCTGCGCATACCCGAAATACACGTATGCCGCTCGCAGAGGGCCAGTCGCATGTGAAACTTCCCGCGCACCCCGAAATACATGTACGCCGCTCACACAGCACCAATCGCGTGTGAAACTTCCCGCGCACCCCGAAATACACGTACGCCGCTCACACAGCATCAATCGCGTGTGAAACTTCCCACACACCCCCAAAAAACACGTACTCCGCTCCCAGTGGGCCAAACGCGTGTGAAACTTCCGGCGCTCCCCAGAAATATATGAAGCCCACTCGCACAGTGCCAATCGCGTGTCAAACTTCCTGCGCACCCCCGAAATAGACATACCCCACTCGAACAGGGCCAATCGCGTGTGAAACTTCCCGCACACACCCGAAATACACATACCCCGCTCGCAGGGGGCCAATCACATGTGAAACTTCCCGCGCAACCCCTAAATACACGTATCCCGCTCGCACAGGGCCAATCGAGTGTGAAACTTCCCACGCACCCCCGAAATACACATACCCCGCTCGCAGAGGGCCAATCGGGTGTGAAACTTCCCGGGCACTCCCAGAATACATGTACCCCACTTGCACAGGGCCAATCTCGTGTAAAACTTCCCACGCACCCCCGAAATACACGTACCCCGCTCACACAGGGCCAATCGCATGTGAAACTTCCCACACACCCCCGAAATACACATACCCCGCTCGCACAGGGCCAATCACGTGTGAAACTTCCTGCGCACCCCCAAAATACATGTACCCCGCTCACACAGGGCCAATCGCGTGTGAAACTTCCCACGCACCCCCGAAATACACGTATCCCGCTCGCACAGGGCCAATCACGTGTGAAACTTCCTGCGCACCCCCAAAATACATGTACCCCGCTTGCTGAGGGCCAATCGCGTGCGAAACTTCCCGCACACCCCCAAAATACACGTATCCTGCTCGCACAGGGCCAATCGCGTGTGAAACTTCCCGCGCACCTCGGAAATACACGTACCCCGCTCGCAGATCGCCAATCGTGTGTGACACTTCCCACACACCTCCAAAAAACACATACCCCACTCACAGAGGCCCAATCGCTTGTGAAACTTCCCTCGCACCCCTGAAATACACGTACCCCGCTTGCACAGGGCCAATCACGTGTGAAACTTCCTGCGCACCCCCAAAATACATGTACCACGCTCGCAGAGGGCCAATCACGTGTGAAACTTCCCACGCACCCCCGAAAAAAAACGTATCCCGCTCGCACAGGGCCAATCGCGTGGGAAACTTCCAGCACACCCTGGAAATACACGTACCCCGCTCGCAGAGGGCCAATCGCGTGTGAAACTTCCCGCGCACCCCCGAAATAAACGTATCCCGCACGCAGAGGGCCAATCGCGTGTGAAACTTCCCACGCACCCCCGAAAGACACGTACCCTGCTCGCAGAGGGCCGATCGCATGTGAAACTTCCGGCGCACCCCCGAAATACATGTACCCGCTCACAGAGGGCCAATCGCGTGTGAAACTTCCAGCGCACCCGCAAAATACACGTACCCCGCTCTCAAAACTTCCCCCGCACCCCTGAAATACATGTACCCCACTCGCACAGGGCCAATCACATGTGAAACTTCCCACGCACCCCCGAAATACACCTATCCCGCTCACAGAGGGCCAATTGAATGTGAAACTCCCCGCGCACCCCCAAAATACACTTACCCCGCTCGCACAGGGCCAATGTCGTGTAAAACTTCCCACGCACCCCCAAAATACACATACCCCACTCGCAGAGGGCCAATCGTGTGTGAAACTTCCTGCGCACCCCCGAAATACACGTACCCCGCTCGCACAGGGCCAATCACATGTGAAACTTCCTGCGCACCCCCGAAATACACGTACCCCGCTCACACAGGGCCAATCGCGTGAGAAACTCCCCACGCACCCCCGAAATACACGTACCCCGCTTGCACAGGGCCAATCGCGTGTGAAACTCCCTGCGCACCCCCAAAATACACGTAACCCACTCGCAGAGGGCCAGTCGCAAGTGAAACTTCCTGCGCACCCCCGAAATACACATACACTGCTCACAAAGCACCAATCGCGTGTGAAACTTCCCGCACACCCCGGAAATTCACGTACCCTGCTCGCACAGTGCCAATCGCGTGTGAAACTTCCTGCGCACCCCCAAAATACACATATACCGCTCGCAGAGGGCCAGTCGCATGTGAAACTTCCTGCGCACCCCCGAAATACACGTACGCCGCTCACACAGCACCAATCACGTGTGAAACTTCCCGCGCACCCTGGAAATTCACGTACCCCGCTCGCAGAGTGCCAATCGCGTGTGAAACTTCCCACACACACCCAAAATACACGTACCCCGCTCGCAGAGGGCCAATCGTGTGTGAAACTTCCCACACACCCCCAAAATACACGTACCCCGCTCGCACAGTGCCAATCTTGTGTAAAACTTCCCCCGCACCCCTGAAATACATTTACTCCTCTCACACAGGGCCAATCGCGTGTGAAAATTCCCATGCACCCCCGAAATACACGTACCCCGCTCGCACAGGGCCAATCACGTGTGAAACTTCCTGCACACCCCCAAAATACATGTACGCCGCTCGCAGAGGGCCAATCGCATGTGAAACTTCACGCGCACCCCTGAAATACACGTATCCCGCTCAGAGAGGGCCAATCGCATGTGAAACTTCCCGCGCACCCCTGAAATACACGTACGCCGCTCACACAGCACCAATCGCGTGTGAAACTTCCCACACACCCCCGAAAAACATGTACTCCGCTCGCAGAGGGCCAATCGCGTGTGAAACTTCCGTCGCACCCCCGAAATACATGTACCCTCTCACAGAGGGCCAATCGCGTTTGAAACTTCCTGCGTACCCCCAAAATACACATACCCCACTCGCAGAGGGCCAATCGCGTGTGAAACTTTCCGCGCACCCCCAAAATACACGTACCCCGCTCGCACAGGGCCAATCTCGTGTAAAAATTCCCACGCACCCCCAAAATACACGTACCCCACTCGCAGAGGGCCAATCGAGTGTGAAACTTCCTGTGCACCCCCGAAATACACGTACCCCGCTCGCACAGGGCCAATCACATGTGAAACTTCCTGCGCAACCCCAAAATACACGTACCCCGCTCGCAGAGGGCCAGTCGCATGTGAAACTTCCCGCGCACCGCCGAAATACACTTACACCACTCACACAGCACCAATCGCGTGTGAAACTTCCCGTGCACCCCCGAAATACACGTACCCCGCTCGCACAGGGCCAATCACATGTGAAACTTCCTGCGCACTCCCAAAATACACATACCCCACTCACACATGGCCAATCGCATGTGAAACTTCCCACGCACCCCCGAAATACACATACCCCGCTCGCACAGAGCCAATCTTGTGTAAAACTTCTCACGCACCCCCAAAATACACATACCCCACTCGCAGAGGGCCAATCGTGTGTGAAACTTCCCGCGCACCCCCGAAATACACGTACCCCGCTCGCACAGGGCCAATCACATGTGAAACTTCCTGCGCACCCACAAAATACAAGTACCCCGCTCGCACAGGGTCAATCGCGTGAGAAACTTCCCACGCACCCCCGAAATACACGTACCCCGCTTGCACAGGGCCAATCACGTGTGAAACTCCCTGCGCACCCCCAAAATACACGTACCCCACTCGCAGAGGGCCAGTCGCATGTGAACCTTCCCGCGCACCCCCGAAATACACGTACACCGCTCACACAGCACCAATCGCGTGTGAAACTCCCAGCGCACCCCGGAAATTCATGTACCCCACTCGCACAGGGCCAATCGTGTGTGAAACTTCCTGCGCACCCCCAAAATACACATATCCCGCTCGCAGAGGGCCAGTCGCATGTGAAACTTCCCGCGCACCAGAAATGTATGTACCCCGCACGCAGAGCGCCAATCGCGTGTGAAACTTCCCACACACACCCAAAATACACGTACCCCGCTCACAGAGGGCCAATCGTGTGTGAAACTTCCCACACACCCCCAAAATACACATACCCCGCTCGCACAGGGCCAATCTTGTGTAAAACTTCCCCCTCACCGCTGAAATACATGTACCCCGCTCGCACAGGGCCAATCACATGTGAAACTTCCTGTGCACCCCCGAAATACACGTACCCCTCTCACACAGGGCCAATCGCGTGTGAAACTTCCCACTCACCCCCGAAATACACGTACACCGCTTGCACAGGGCCAATCACGTGTGAAACTTCCTGCGCACCCCCAAAATACATGTACCCTGCTCGCAGAGGGCCAATCGCGTGTGAAACTTCCCGCGCACCCCCGAAATACACGTATCCCGCTCGCAGAGGGCCAATCGCATGTGAAACTTCCCGCACACCCCTGAAATACACATACGCCGCTCACACAGCACCAATCGCGTGTGAAACTTCCCACACACCCCCGAAAAACATGTACTCCGCTCGCAGAGGGCTAATCGCGTGTGAAACTTCCGGCGCCCCCAAAATACACATACCCCACTCGCAGAGGGCCAATCGTGTGTGAAACTTCCCGCGCACCCCCGAAATACACGTACCCCGCTCGCACAGGGCCAATCACATGTGAAACTTCCTGTGCACCCCCGAAATACACGTACCCCTCTCACACAGGGCCAATCGCGTGTGAAACTTCCCACGCACCCCCAAAATACACGTACACCGCTTGCACAGGGCCAATCACGTGTGAAACTTCCTGCGCACCCCCAAAATACATGTACCCCGCTCGCAGAGGGCCAATCGCGTGTGAAACTTCCCGCGCACCCCCGAAATACACGTATCCCGCTCGCAGAGGGCCAATCGCATGTGAAACTTCCCGCACACCCCTGAAATACACATACGCCGCTCACACAGCACCAATCGCGTGTGAAACTTCCCACACACCCCTGAAAAACACGTACTCCGCTCGCAGAGGGCTAATCGCGTGTGAAACTTCCGGCGCCCCCCCGAAATACATGTACCCCGCTCACAGAGGGCCAATCGCGTGTGAAACTTCCCGTGCACCCCCAAAATACACGTACCCCGCTCGCACAGGGCCAATCATGTGTGAAACTTCCTGCGCACCCCCAAAATACACATACCCCACTCGCATAGGGCCAATTGCGTGTGAAACTTCCTGCGCACCTCCGAAATACACGTACCCCGCTCACAGAGGGCCAATCGCGTGTGAAACTTCCCGCGCACCCCCAAAATACACGTACCCTGCTCGCACAGGGCCAATCAGTTGTGAAACTTCCTGCACCCCCAAAATACACGTACCCCGCTCACAGAGGGCCAATCGCGTGTGAAGCTTCCCGCGCACCCCCAAAATACACGTATCCTGCTTGCACAGGGCCAATCGCATGTGAAACTTCCCGCGCACCCTCTTAATAAACGTACGCCGCTCACACAGCACCAATCGCGTGTGAAACTTCCCCCGCACCCCGGAAATACACGTACAACGCTCGCAGAGCGCCAATCGCATGTGAAACTTCCCAATGACACCCCCAAAATACACGTACCCCTCTCACACAGGGCCAATCGCATGTGAAAATTCCCGCGCACCCCAGAAATACATGTATCCTGCTCGCAGAGGGCCAATTGCGTCTGAAACTTCCCTCACACCCCTGAAAAACACGTACCCCGCTCGCACAGGGCCAATCACGTGTGAAACTTCCGGCGCACCCCCAAAATACATGTACCCCGCTCACAGAGGGCCAATCGTGTGTGAAACTTCCCGCGCACCCCCAAAATACATGTAGCCCGCTCGCACAGTGCCAATCGCGTGTGAAACTTCCCGCGCACACCCAAAATACATGTACCCCGCTTGCACAGGGCCAATCTCGTGTAAAACTTCCCACGCACCCCCGAAATACACGTAGCCTGCTCGCAGAGGGCCAATCGTGTGTGAAACTTCCCACGCACCCCCGAAAAACACATACCCTGCTCGCAGAGGGCCAATCACGTGTGAAACTTCCGGCGCACCCCCGAAATACATGTACCCGCTCACAGAGGGCCAATCGTGTGTGAAAAATCCCGCGAACCCGCAAAATACATGTAGCCCGCTCGCACAGTGCCAATCGCGTGTGAAACTTCCCGCACACCCCGGACATACACGTACCCCGCTCGCAGAGTGCCAATCGAGTGTGAAACTTCCCACGCACCCCCGAAATACAGGTACCACGCTCGCAGAGGGCCAATCGCGTGTGCAATTTCCTGTGCACCCCCAAAATACATGTACCCCGCTCGCACAGGGCCAATCACATGTGAAACTTCCCGCGCACCCCCGAAATACACGTACGCCACTCACACAGCACCAATCGCGTGTGAAACTTCCCGCGCACCCCGGAAATTCACATACCCCGCTTGCAGAGCGCCAATAGCCTGTGAAACTTCCTACGCACCCCCAAAATACACATACCCCGCTCGCAGAGAGCCAATCACGTGTGAAACTTCCCCCGCACCCCTGAAATACACGTACCCCGCTCGCACAGGGCCAATCTTGTGTAAAACTTCCCCAGCACCCCCAAAATACACATACCCCACTCACAGAGGGCCAATCGCGTGTGAAACTTCCCGCGCACCCCCAAAATACACGTACCCCGCTCGCAGAGGGCCAATCGCATGTGAAAATTCCTGCGCACCCCAGAAATACATGTATCCTGCTCGCAGAGGGCCAATTGCGTGTGAAACTTCCCTCACACCCCTGAAAAACACGTACCCCGCTCGCACAGGGCCAATCGCGTGTGAAACTTCTGGCACACCCCCGAAATACATGTACCCCGCTCACAGAGGGCCAATCGTGTGTGAAACTTCCCGCACACCCCCAAAATACATGTAGCCCGCTCGCACAGTGCCAATCGCGTGTGAAACTTCCCGCGCACACCCAAAATACATGTACCCCGCTTGCACAGGGCCAATCTCGTGTAAAACTTCCCCCGCACCCCCAAAATACACATACCCCACTCACGGAGGGCCAATCGCGTGTGAAACTTCCCGCGCACCCCGGAAATACACGTACAACGCTCGCAGAGCGCCAATCGCATGTGAAACTTCCCAATGACACTCCCAAAATACACGTACCCCTCTCACACAGGGCCAATCGCATGTGAAAATTCCCGCGCACCCCTGAAAAACACGTACCCCGCTCGCACAGGGCCAATCGCGTGTGAAACTTCCGGCGCACCCCCGAAATACATGTACCCCGCTCACAGAGGGCCAATCGTGTGTGAAACTTCCCGCGCCCCCCAAAATGCATGTAGCCCGCTCGCACAGTGCCAATCGCGTGTAAAACTTCCCGCGCACACCCAAAATACACGTACCACGCTTGCACAGGGCCAATCTTGTGTAAAACTTCCCACGCACCCCCCAAAATACACGTATCCTGCTCGCAGAGGGCCAATCGCGTGTGAAACTTCCCACGCACCCCTGAAAAACACATACCCTGCTCGCTGAGGTCCAATCACGTGTGAAACTTCTGGCGCACCCCGGAAATACATGTACCCGCTCACAGAGGGCCAATCGTGTGTGAAAAATCCAGCGAACCCGCAAAATACATGTAGCCCGCTCGCACAGTGCAAATCGCGTGTTAAACTTCCCGCACACCCCGGACATACACGTACCCCGCTCGCAGAGTGCAAATCCAGTGTGAAACTTCCCACGCACCCCCGAAATACAGGTACCACGCTCGCAGAGGGCCAATCGCGTGTGCAATTTCCTGTGCACCCCCAAAATACATGTACCCCGCTCGCACAGGGCCAATCGCATGTGAAACTTCCCACGCACCCCCGAAATACATGTACGCCACTCACACAGCACCAATCGCGTGTGAAACTTCCCGCGCACCCCGGAAATTCACATACCCCGCTTGCAGAGCGCCAATAGCCTGTGAAACTTCCTACGCACCCCCAAAATACACATACCCCGCTCGCAGAGAGCCAATCACGTGTGAAACTTCCCACACACCCCCAAAATACACGTACCCCGCTCGCACAGGGCCAATCTTGTGTAAAACTTCCCCCGCTCCCCTGAAATACACGTACCCCGCTCGCACAGGGCCAATCTTGTGTAAAACTTCCCCAGCACCCCCAAAATACACATACCCCACTCACAGAGGGCCAATTGCGTGTGAAAGTTCCCGCGCACCCCCAAAATGCACCTACCCCGCTCGCAGAGGGCCAATGGCATTTGAAAATTCCCGCGCACCCCAGAAATACATGTATCCTGCTCGCAGAGGGCCAATTGCGTGTGAAACTTCCCTCACACCCCTGAAAAACACGTACCCCGCTCGCACAGGGCCAATCGCGTGTGAAACTTCCGGCGCACCCCCGAAATACATGTACCCCGCTCACAGGGGGCCAATCGTGTGTGAAACTTCCCGCACACCCCCAAAATACATGTAGCCCGCTCGCACAGTGCCAATCGCGTGTGAAACTTCCCGCGCACACCCAAAATACACGTACCCCGCTTGCACAGGGCCAATCTCGTGTAAAACTTCCCCCGCACCCCTGAAATACACATACCCCGCTCGCACAGGGCCAATCTTGTGTAAAACTTCCCCAGCACCCCCAAAATACACATACCCCACTCACGGAGAGCCAATCGCGTGTGAAACTTCCCGCGCACCCCCAAAATACACGTACCCCCCTCACAGAGGGCCAATCGCATGTGAAAATTCCCGCGCACCGCAGAAATACATGTATCCCGCTCGCAGAGGGTCAATTGCGTGTGAAACTTCCCACACACCCCCGAAAAACACGTACCCCGCTCGCAGAGGGCCAATCGCGTGTGAAACTTCCGGCGCACCCCCGAAATACATGTAGCCCGCTCGCACAGTGCCAATCGCGTGTGAAACTTCCCGCGCACACCCAAAATACACGTACCCCGCTTGCACAGGGCCAATCTCGTGTAAAACTTCCCCCGCACCCCTGAAATACACATACCCCGCTCGCACAGGGCCAATCTTGGGTAAAACTTCCCCAGCACCCCCAAAATACACATACCCCACTCACGGAGGGCCAATCGCTTGTGAAACTTCCCGCGCACCCCCAAAATACATGTACCCCCCTCACAGAGGGCCAATCGCATGTGAAAATTCCCGCGCACCTCAGAAATACATGTATCCCGCTCGCAGAGGGTCAATTGCGTGTGAAACTTCCCACACACCCCCGAAAAACACGTACCCCGCTCGCAGAGGGCCAATCGCGTGTGAAACTTCCGGCGCACCCCCGAAATACATGTAGCCCGCTCGCACAGTGCCAATCGCGTGTGAAACTTCCCGCGCATACCCAAAATACACGTACCCCTCTTGCACAGGGCCAATCTTGTGTAAAACTTCCCACGCACCTCCGAAATACACATACCCCACTCTCAGAGGGCCAATCGCGTGTGAAACTTCCCGCGCACCCACGAAATACACGTACCCCGCTTGCACAGTGCCAATCTAGTGTGAAACATCCCGCGCACCCCAAAATACACGTACCCCTCTCGCAGCGGTCCAATCGCATGTGAAATTTCCTGTGCGCCCCCAAAATACATGTACCCCGCTCGCACAGGGCCAATCTTGTGTAAAACTTCCCACGCACCCCCTAAATACATGTACCCCACTCGCAGAGGGCCAATCACGTGTGAAACTTCCTGTGCACCCTCGAAATATACATACCCCGCTCGCACAGGGCCAATCACGTGTGAAACTTCCTGCGCACCCCCGAAATACACGTACCCCGCTTGCACAGTGCCAATCTCGTGTGAAACATCCCGCGCACCCCAAAATACACGTACCCCTCTCGCAGAGGTCCAATCGCATGTGAAATTTCCTGTGCGCCCCCAAAATACATGTACCCCGCTCGCACAGGGCCAATCACGTGTGAAACTTCCTGCGCACCACCGAAATACACGTACCCCGCTCGCACAGGGCCAATCATGTGTGAAACTTCCCGCGCACCCCCAAAATACACGTAACCCGCTCGCAGAGGGCCAATCGTGTGTGAAACTTCCTGCGCACCCCCGAAATACACATATCCCGCTCGCAGAGCGCCAATCGCATGTGGAACTGCCCGCGCACCCCCGAAATACACGTATCCCGCTCGCACACGGCCAAATGCCTGTGAAACTTCCCACACACCCCCAAAATACACGTACCCCGCTCGCACAGGGCCAATCTTGTGTAAAACTTCCCCCGCACCCCTGAAATACACGTACCCCGCTCGCACAGGGCCAATCTTGTGTAAAACTTCCCCAGCACCCCCAAAATACACATACCCCACTCACAGAGGGCCAATCGCATGTAAAACTTCCCACGCACCCCCAAAATACACGTCCCCCGCTCGCAGAGGGCCAATCGCATGTGAAAATTCCCGCGCACCCCAGAAATACATGTATCCTGCTCGCAGAGGGCCAATTGGGTGTGAAACTTCCCTCACACCCCTGAAAAACACGTACCCCGCTCGCACAGGGCCAATCGCGTGTGAGACTTCCGGCGCACCCCCGAAAAACACGTACCCCGCTCGCAGAGGGCCAATTGCGTGTGAAACTTTCCATGCACCCCCGAAATACATGTACCCCGCTCACAGAGGGCCAATTGTGTGTGAAACTTCCTGCGCACCCCCGAAATACACGTACCCCGCTCGCACAGGGCCAATCACATGTGAAACTTCCTGCGCACCCCCGAAATACACGTACCCCGCTCACACAGGGCCAATCGCGTGTGAAACTTCCCACGCACCCCTGAAATACACGTACCCCGCTCGCACAGGGCCAATCACGTGTGAAACTTCCTGCACACCCCCAAAATACATGTACCCCGCTCGCAGAGGGCTAATCGCGTGTAAAACTTCCTGCGTTCCCCCGAAATACACGTATCCCACTCGCACAGGGCCAATCGCGTGTGAAACTTCCCGCGCACCCTGGAAATACACGTACCCCGCTCGCAGAGGGCCAATTACGTGTGTAACTTCCCGCACACACCCGAAATACACGTATCCCGCTCGCAGAGGGCCAGTCATATGTGAAACTTCCCGCGCACCCCCGAAATGCACATACACCGCTCACAAAGCACCAATCGCATGTGAAACTTCCCGCGCACCCCGGACATTCTTGTACCCCGCTCGCAGAGGGCCAATCACGTGTGAAACTTCCCACGCACCCCCAAAGTACACGTACCCTGCTCGCACAGGGCCAATCTCGTGTAAAACTTCCCACGCACCCCCAAAATACACGTACCCCACTTCCAGAGGGCCAATCGTGTGTGAAACTTCCCGTGCACCCCCGAAATACACATACCCCGCTCGCACAGGGCCAATCACATGTGAAACTAACTGCGCACACCCGAAATACACGTACCCCGCTCACACAGGGCCAATCGCGTGAGAAACTTCCCATGCACCCCCGAAATACACGTACTCCGCTTGCACAGGGCCAATCACGTGTGAAACTCCCTGCGCACCCCCAAAATACACGTACCCCACTTGCAGAGGGCCAGTCGCATGTGAAACTTCCCACGCACCCTGGAAATACACGTACCCCGCTCTCAGAGGGCCAATTGTGTGTGAAACTTCCCGCGCACCCCCGAAATACATGTATCCCGCTCGCACAGGGCCAATCACATGTGAAACTTCCCGCGCAACCCCAAAATACACGTATCCCGCTCGCACAGGGCCAATCGCGTCTGAAACTTCCTGCGCACCCCGGAAATACATGTACCCCGCTCGCAGAGCACCAATCGTGTGTGACACTTCCCACACACATCCGAAAAAAACATACCCCACTCACAGAGGCCCAATCGCGTGTGAAACTTCCCGCGCACCCCTGACATACACGTACCCCGCTCGCACAGGGCCAATCACGTGTGAAACTTCCCACGCACCCCCGAAAAAAAACGTATCCCGCTTGCACAAGGCCAATCGCGTGTGAAACTTCCAGCGCACCCTGGAAATACACGTACCCCGCTCGCAGAGGGCCAATCGCGTGTGAAACTTCCCGCGCACCCCCGAAATACACGTACCCTGCTCACAGAGGGCCAATCGCATGTGAAACTTCCGGCGCACCCCCGAAATACATGTACCCGCTCACAGAGGGCCAATCGTGTGTGAAACTTCCCGCGCACCCGCAAAATACATGTAGCCCGCTCGCACAGTGCCAATGGCGTGTGAAACTTCCCGCGCACACCCCGGGAATACACGTACCCCGCTCGCAGAGTGCCAATCGAGTGTGAAACTTCCCATGCACCACCGAAATACAGGTACCACGCTCGCAGAGGGCCAATTGCGGGTGAAACTTCCTGTGCACCCCCGAAATACACGTATCCCGCTCGCACAGGGCCAATAACATGTGAAACTTCCTGCACACCCCCGAAATACACGTACCCTGCTCACATAGGGCCAATCGCGTGTGAAACTTCCGGCGCACCCCCGAAATATATGTACCCGCTCATAGAGGGCCAATCGTGTGTGAAACTTCCCGCGCACCCGCAAAATACATGTAGCCCGCTCGCACAGTGCCAATCGCGTGTGAAACTTCCCGCGCACACCCCGGGAATACACGTACCCCGCTCGCAGAGCGCCAATCGAGTGTGAAACTTCCCATGCACCCCCGAAATACAGGTACCACGCTCGCAGAGGGCCAATTGCGGATGAAACTTCCTGTGCACCCCCGAAATACACGTATCCCGCTCGCACAGGGCCAATCACATGTGAAACTTCCTGCACACCCCCGAAATACACATACCCCACTCGCACAGGGCCAATCATGTGTGAAACTTCCTGCGCACCCCCAAAATACATGTACCCCGCTCGCAGAGGGCCAATCGCGTGTGAAACTTCCCGCAAACCCCCGAAATACATGTATCCCGCTCGCAGAGGGCCAATCGCGTGTGGAACTTCCCGCGCACCCCTGAAATACACATACCCCGCTCGCACAGGGCCAATCACGTGTGAAACTTCCCACGCACCCCCGAAAAAAAACGTATCCCGCTCTCACAGGGCCAATCACATGTGAAACTTCCTGCACACCCCCGAAATACACGTACCCCACTCGCACAAGGCCAATCATGTGTGAAACTTCCGGCACACCCCCGAAATACACGTACCCCACTCGCACAGGGCCAATCATGCGTGAAACTTCCTGCGCACCCCCAAAATACACGTACCCCACTCGCAGAGGGCCAATCGCGTGTGAAACTTCCCGCGCACCCCCAAAATACACGTATCCCGCTCGCAGAGGGCCAATCGCGTGTTAAACTTCCCACGCACCCCTGAAAAACACGTACCCTGCTCACAGAGGGCCAATCGCGTGTGAAACTTCCGGCGCACCCTCGAAATTCATGTACCCGCTCGCACAGTGCCAATCGCGTGTGAAACTTCCCGCGCACACCCCCAAAATACACCTACCCCGCTCGCACAGGGCCAATCTTGTGTAAAACTTCCCCCGCACCCCTGAAATACATGTACCCCGCTCGCACAGGGCCAATCACATGTGAAACTTCCTGCGCACCCCCGAAATACACGTACCCCGCTCACACAGGGCTAATCGCGTGTGAAACATCCCACGCACCCCTGAAATACACATACCCCGCTTGCACAGGGCCAATCACGTGTGAAACTTCCTGCACACCCCCAAAATACATGTACCCCGCTCGCAGAGGGCCAATCGCGTGTAAAACTTCCTGCACACCCTCGAAATACACGTATCCCACTCGCACAAGGCCAATCGCGTGTGAAACTTCCCGCGCACCCTGGAAATACACGTACCCCGCTCGCAGAGGGCCAATTATGTGTGAAACTTCCCACGCACCCCCGAAATACACATACCCCGCTCAGAGAGGGCCAATCGCATGTGAAACTTCCCAAGCAACCCCTACATACACGTATCCCGCTCGCAGAGGGCCAATCTCGTGTAAAACTTCCCATGCACCCCTGAAATACATGTACCCCGCTCGCACAGGGAAAATCACGTGTGAAACTCCTTGCGCACCCCCAAAATACATGTATCCCGCTCACACAGGGCCAATCACGTGTGAAACTTCCCACTCACCCCCGAAATACACGTATCCCGCTTGCACGGGGCCAATCACGTGTGAAACTTCCCACGCACCCCCGAAATACATGTATCCCGCTTGCACGGGGCCAATCACGTGTGAAACTTCCTGCGCACCCCCAAAATACATGTACCCCGCTTGCTGAGAGCCAATCGCGTGTGAAACTTCCCGCGCACCCTGGAAATACACGTACCCCGCTCTCAGAGGGCCAATCGAGTGAGAAACTTCCCGCGCACCCGCGAAATACACGTATCCCGCTCACACAGGGCCAATCACATGTGAAACTTCCCGCGCACCCCCAAAATACACGTATCCCGCTCGCACAGGGCCATTTGTGTGTGAAACTTCCTGCGCACCCCGGAAATACACGTACCCCGCTCGCAGAGCGCCAATCGTTTGTGACACTTCCTCCGAAAAACACATACCCCACTCACAGAGGCCCAATCGCGTGTGAAACTTCCCGCGCACCCCTGAAATACACGTACCCCACTCGCACAGGGCCAATCACATGTGAAACTTCCCACGCACCCCCGAAATACACGTACCCCGCTCACACAGGGCCAATCACATGTGAAACTTCCTGTGCACCCCAAAATACATGTACCCCGCTCGCAGAGGGCCAATCGCGTGTGAAACTTCCCGCGCACCCCCGAAATACACGTATCCCACTCGCAGAGGGCCATTCGCATGTGAAACTTCCTGCGCACCCCCGAAATACACGTACGCTGCTCACACAGCACCAATCGTGTGTGTAACTTCCCACACACCCCCGAAAAACACGTACTCCGCTCGCAGAGGGCCAATCGCGTGTGAAACTTCTGGCGCATCCCCGAAATACATGAAGCCCGCTCGCACAGTGCCAATCACGTGTGAAACTTCCGCGCAACCCCTCAATACATGTATCCCGCTCGCAGAGGGCCAATCGCGTGTGAAACTTCCCACGCACCCCCGAAATACACATACCCCGCTCGCAGAGGGCCAATCGCGTGTGAAACTTCCCGGTCACCCACAAAATACACATACCCCGCTTGCACAGGGCCAATCTCGTGTAAAACTTCCCACGCACCCCTGAAATACACGTACCCCGCTCGCACAGGGAAAATCACATGTGAAACTCCTTGCGCACCCCCAAAATACATGTATCCCGCTCACACAGGGCCAATCACGTGTGAAACTTCCCACGCACCCCCGAAATACACGTATCCCGCTTGCACGGGGCCAATCACGTGTGACACTTCCTGCGCACCCCCAAAATACATGTACCCCGCTTGCTGAGAGCCAATCGCGTGTGAAACTTCCCGCGCACCCCCGAAATACACGTATCCCGCCCGCACAGGGCCAATCACATGTGAAACTTCCCGCGCACCCCCAAAATACACGTATCCCGCTCGCACAGGGCCAATCACATGTGAAACTTCCCGCGCACCCCCAAAATACACGTATCCCGCTCGCACAGGGCCATTCGCGTGTGAAACTTCCTGCGCACCCCGGAAATACACGTACCCCGCTCGCAGAGCGCCAATCGTGTGTGACACTTCCCACACACCTCCGAAAAACACATACCCCACTCACAGAGGCCCAATCGCGTGTGAAACTTCCCGCGCACCCCTGAAATACACGTACCCCGCTCGCACAGGGCCAATCACATGTGAAACTTCCCACGCACCCCCGAAATACACGTATCCCGCTCACACAGGGCCAATCACATGTGAAACTTCCTGTGCACCCCCAAAATACATGTACCCCGCTCGCAGAGGGCCAATCGCGTGTGAAACTTCCCGCGCACCCCCAAAATACACGTATCCCGCTCGCAGAGGGCCATTCGCATGTGAAACTTCCTGCGCACCCCCGAAATACACGTACGCTGCTCACACAGCACCAATCGTGTGTGTAACTTCCCACACACCCCCGAAATACACGTACTCTGCTCACAGAGGGCCAATCGCGTGTGAAACTTCCCACGCACCCCCGAAATACACATACCCCGCTCGCAGAGGGCCAATCGCGTGTGAAACTTCCCGGTCACCCACAAAATACACGTACCCCGCTTGCACAGGGCCAATCTCGTGTAAAACTTCCCACGCACCCCTGAAATACACGTACCCCGCTCGCACAGGGAAAATCACGTGTGAAACTCCTTGCGCACCCCCAAAATACATGTATCCCGCTCACACTGGGCCAATCACGTGTGAAACTTCCCGCGCACCCCTGAAATACACGTACCCCGCTCGCACAGGGCCAATCACATGTGAAACTTCCTGCGCACCCCCAAAATACATGTACCCCGCTCGCAGAGGGCCAATCACGTGTGAAACTTCTCACGCACCCCCGAAAAAAAACGTATCCCGCTCGCACAGGGCCAATCGCGTGTGAAACTTCCAGCGCACCCTGGAAATACACGTACCCCGCTCACAGAGGGCCAATCGCGTGTGAAACTTCCGGCGCACCCCCGAAATACATGTACCCACTCACAGAGGGCCAATCGTGTGTGAAACTTCCCGCGCACCCGCAAAATACATGTAGCCCGCTTGCACAGTGCCAATCGCATGTGAAACTTCCCGTGCACACCCCGGAAATACACGTACCCCGCTCGCAGAGCGCCAATCGAGTGTGAAACTTCCCACGCACCCCCGAAATACAGGTACCACGCTCGCAGAGGGCCAATCGCGTGTGCAATTTCCTGTGCACCCCCAAAATACATGTACCCCGCTCGCAGAGGGCCAATCGCGTGTGAAACTTCCCGCGCACCCCCGAAAAACACATACCCTTCTCACAGAGGGCCAATCGCGTGTGAAACTTCCGGCGCACCCCCGAAATACATGTACCCGCTCACAGAGGGCCAATCGTGTGTGAAACTTCCCGCGCTCCCGCAAAATACATGTAGCCCGCTCACACAGTGCCAATCGCGTGTGAAACTTCCCACGCATACCCCAGAAATACACGTACCCCGCTCGCAGAGCGCCAATCGAGTGTGAAACTTCCCACGCACCCCCGAAATACAGGTACCACGCTCGCAGAGGGCCAATCGTGTGTGAAACTTCCCGCGCACAACCCGGAAATTCACGTACCCCGCTCGCAGAGTGCCAATCGCGTGTGAAACTTCCCACACACACCCAAAATACACATACCATGCTCGCAGAGGGCCAATCGCGTGTGAAACTTCCCACAAACCCCCAAAATACACCTACCCCGCTCGCACAGGGCCAATCTTGTGTAAAACTTCCCCCGCACCCCTGAAATACATGTACCCCGCTCGCACAGGGCCAATCACATGTGAAACTTCCTGCGCACCCCCGAAATACACGTACCCCGCTCACACAGGGCTAATCGCGTGTGAAACGTCCCACGCACCCCTGAAATACACATACCCCGCTTGCACAGGGCCAATCACGTGTGAAACTTCCTGCACACCCCAAAATACATGTACCGCGCTCGCAGAGGGCCAATCGCGTGTAAAACTTCCTGCGCACCCCCGAAATACACGTATCCCACTCGCACAAGGCCAATCGCGTGTGAAACTTCCCGCGCACCCTGGAAATACACGTACCCCGCTCGCAGAGGGCCAATTACATGTGAAACTTCCCACGCACCCCCGAAATACACATACCCCGCTCAGAGAGGGCCAATCGCATGTGAAACTTCCCATGCAACCCCTACATACACGTATCCCGCTCGCAGAGGGCCAATCTCGTGTAAAACTTCCCATGCACCCCTGAAATACACGTACCCCGCTCGCACAGGGAAAATCACGTGTGAAACTCCTTGCGCACCCCCAAAATACATGTACCCCGCTCACACAGGGCTTCCCACGCACCCCCGAAATACATGTATCCCGCTTGCACAGGGCCAATCACGTGTGAAACTTCCTGCGCACCCCCAAAATACATGTACCCCGCTTGCTGAGAGCCAATCGCGTGTGAAACTTCCCGCGCACCCTGGAAATACACGTACCCCGCTCTCAGAGGGCCAATCGCGTGTGAAACTTCCCGCACACCCCTGAAATACACGTATCCCGCTCGCACAGGGCCAATCACATGTGAAACTTCCCGCGCACCCCCAAAATACACATATCCCGCTCGCACAGGGCCATTCGCGTGTGAAACTTCCTGCGCACCCCGGAAATACACATACCCCGCTCGCAGATCGCCAATCGTGTGTGACACTTCCCACACACCTCCGAAAAACACATACCCCACTCACAGAGGCCCAATCGCGTGTGAAACTTCACGCGCACCCCTGAAATACACGTACCCCGCTCGCACAGGGCCAACCACATGTGAAACTTCCTGCGCACCCCCAAAATACATGCACCCCGCTCGCAGAGGGCCAATCGCGTGTGAAACTTCCTGCGCACCCCCGAAATACACGTATCCCGCTCGCAGAGGGCCAATCGCGTGTGAATCTTCCCACGCACCCCCGAAAAACACGTACCCTGCTCACAGAGGGCCAAAGGTGTGTGAAACTTCCCACAAACCCCCGAAATACTTATATCCCGCTCGCAGAGGGCCAATCGCGTGTGGAACTTCCCGCGCACCCCCGAAATACACATACCCCGCTCATACAGGGCCAATTACGTGTGAAACTTACTGCGCACCCCCAAAATACATGTATCCCGCTCGCAGAGGGCCAATCACGTGTGAAACTTCCCACGCACCCCCGAAAAAAAATGTATCCCGCTCGCACAGGGCCAATCGCATGTGAAACTTCCAGCGCACCCTGGAAATACACGTACCCCGCTCGCAGAGGGACAATCGCGTGTGAAACTTCCCGCGCACCCCCGAAATACACGTATCCCGCTCGCAGAGGGCCAATCGAGTGTTAAACTTTCCACGCACCCCCGAAAAACACGTACCCTGCTCAGAGAGGGCCAATCGCGTGTGAAACTTCCGGCGCACCCCCGAAATACATGTACCCGCTCACAGAGGGCCAATCGTGTGTGAAACTTCCCGCGCTCCCGCAAAATACATGTAGCCCGCTCACACAGTGCCAATCGCGTGTGAAACTTCCCACGCATACCCCAGAAATATACGTACCCCGCTCGCAGAGCGCCAATCGAGTGTGAAACTTCCCACGCACCCCCGAAATACAGGTACCACGCTCGCAGAGGGCCAATCGTGTGTGAAACTTCCCGCGCACACCCCGGAAATTCACGTACCCCGCTTGCAGAGTGCCAATCGCGTGTGAAACTTCCCACACACACCCAAAATACACATACCCCGCTCACACAGGGCTAATCGCGTGTGAAACGTCCCACGCACCCCTGAAATACACATACCCCGCTTGCACAGGGCCAATCACGTGTGAAACTTCCTGCACACCCCCAAAATACATGTACCCCGCTCGCAGAGGGCCAATCGCGTGTAAAACTTCCTGCGCACCCCCGAAATACACGTATCCCACTCGCACAAGGCCAATCGCGTGTGAAACTTCCCGCGCACCCTGGAAATACACGTACCCCGCTCGCAGAGGGCCAATTACATGTGAAACTTCCCACGCACCCCCGAAATACACATACCCCGCTCAGAGAGGGCCAATCGCATGTGAAACTTCCCATGCAACCCCTACATACACGTATCCCGCTCGCAGAGGGCCAATCTCGTGTAAAACTTCCCATGCACCCCTGAAATACACGTACCCAGCTCGCACAGGGAAAATCACGTGTGAAACTCCTTGCGTACCCCCAAAATACATGTACCCCGCTCACACAGGGCTTCCCACGCACCCCCAAAATACACGTATCCCGCTTGCACAGGGCCAATCACGTGTGAAACTTCCTGCGCACCCCCAAAATACATGTACCCCGCTTGCTGAGAGCCAATCGCGTGTGAAACTTCCCGCGCACCCTGGAAATACACGTACCCCGCTCTCAGAGGGCCAATCGCGTGTGAAACTTCCCGCACACCCCTGAAATACACGTATCCCGCTCGCACAGTGCCAATCACATGTGAAACTTCCCGCGCACCCCCAAAATACACATATCCCGCTCGCACAGGGCCATTCGCGTCTGAAACTTCCTGCGCACCCCGGAAATACACATACCCCGCTCGCAGAGCGCCAATCGTGTGAGACACTTCCCACACACCTCCGAAAAACACATACCCCACTCACAGAGGCCCAATCGCGTGTGAAACTTCCCGCGCACCCCTGAAATACACGTACCCCGCTCGCACAGGGCCAACCACATGTGAAACTTCCTGCGCACCCCCAAAATACATGCACCCCGCTCGCAGAGGGCCAATCACGTGTGAAACTTCCCACGCACCCCCGAAAAAAAACGTATCCCGCTCGCACAGGGCCAATCGCATGTGAAACTTCCAGCGCACCCTGGAAATACACGTACCCCGCTCGCAGAGGGCCAATCGCATGTGAAACTTCCCGCGCACCCCCGAAATACACGTATCCCGCTCGCAGAGGGCCAATCGCGTGTGAAACTTCCCACGCACCCCCGAAAAACACGTACCCTGCTCACAGAGGGCCAATCGCGTGTGAAACTTCCGGCGCACCCCCGAAATACATGTACCCACTCACAGAGGGCCAATCGTGTGTGAAATTTCCCGCGCACCCGCAAAGTACATGTAGCCCGCTTGCACAGTGCCAATCGCGTGTGAAACTTCCCGTGCACACCCCGGAAATACACGTACCCCGCTCGCAGAGCGCCAATCGAGTGTGAAACTTCCCACGCACCCCCGAAATACAGGTACCACGCTCGCAGAGGGCCAATCGCGTGTGCGATTTCCTGGGCACCCCCAAAATACATATACCCCGCTCGCAGAGGGCCAATCGCGTGTGAAACTTCCTGCGCACCCCCGAAATACACGTATCCCGCTCGCAGAGGGCCAATCGCGTGTGAATCTTCCCACGCACCCCCGAAAAACACGTACCCTGCTCACAGAGGGCCAAAGGTGTGTGAAACTTCCCACAAACCCCCGAAATACTTATATCCCGCTCGCAGAGGGCCAATCGCGTGTGGAACTTCCCGCGCACCCCCGAAATACACATACCCCGCTCATACAGGGCCAATTACGTGTGAAACTTACTGCGCACCCCCAAAATACATGTATCCCGCTCGCAGAGGGCCAATCACGTGTGAAACTTCCCACGCACCCCCGAAAAAAAATGTATCCCGCTCGCACAGGGCCAATCGCATGTGAAACTTCCAGCGCACCCTGGAAATACACGTACCCCGCTCGCAGAGGGCCAATCGCGTGTGAAACTTCCCGCGCACCCCCGAAATACACGTATCCCGCTCGCAGAGGGCCAATCGAGTGTTAAACTTCCCACGCACCCCCGAAAAACACGTACCCTGCTCAGAGAGGGCCAATCGCGTGTGAAACTTCCGTCGCACCCCCGAAATACATGTACCCGCTCACCGAGGGCCAATCGTGTGTGAAACTTCCCGCGCTCCCGCAAAATACATGTAGCCCGCTCACACAGTGCCAATCGTGTGTGAAACTTCCCGCGCACACCCAAGAAATACACGTACCCCGCTCGTAGAGCGCCAATCGAGTGTGAAACTTCCCACGCACCCCCGAAATACAGGTACCACGCTCGCAGAGGGCCAATCGCGTGTGAAACTTCCAGCGCACACCCCGGAAATACACGTACCCCGCTCACACAGTACCAATCGCGTGTGAAACTTCCCACACACCCCCAAAAAACACGTACTCCGCTCGCAGAGGGCCAATCGCGTGTGAAACTTCTGGCGCACCCCCGAAATACATGAAGCCCGCTCGCACAGTGCCAATCGCGTGTGAAACTTCCCGCACACACCCGAAATACACATATCCCGCTCGCAGGGGGCCAATCGCATGTGAAACTTCCCGCGCAACCCCTAAATACACGTATCCCACTCGCACTGGGCCAATCGCGTGTGAAACTTCCCGCGCACCCCCGAAATACATGTAGCCCGCTCGCAGAGGGCCAATCGCATGTGGAACTTCCAGCGCATCCCCGAAATACATGTAGCCCGCTCGTACAGTGCCAATCGCGTGTGAAACTTCCTGCGCACCCCCGAAATAGACATACCCCGCTTGCACTATTCCAATCGCATGTGAAACTTCCCGCACACCCACGAAATACATGCACCCCGCTCGCAGAGGGCCAATCGCATGTGAAACTTCCCGTGCAACCGCTAAATACACGTATCCCGCTCGCACAGGGCCAATCGCATGTGAAACTTCCTGCGCACCCCGGAAATACACGTACCCCGCTCGCAGAGCGCCAATCGTGTGTGATACTTCCCACACACCTCCGAAAAACACATACCCCACTCACAGAGGCCCAATCGCGTGTGAAACTCCACGCGCACCCCTGAAATACACGTACCCCGCTCGCACAGGGCCAATCACGTGTGAAACTTCCTGCGCACCCCCAAAATACATGTACCCCGCTCGCAGAGGGCCAATCGTGTGTGAAACTTCCAGCGCACCCTGGAAATACAAGTACCGCGCTCGCAGAGGGCCAATCGCGTGTGAAACTTCCCACGCACCCCAGAAATACATGTATCCCGCTCGCAGAGGGCCAATCGCGTATGAAACTTCCCACGCACCCCCGAAAAACACGTACCCTGCTCACAGAGGGCCAATCGAGTGTGAAACTTCCGGCGCACCCCCGAAATACATGTACCCGCTCACAGAGGGCCAATCATGTGTGAAACTTCCCGCGCACCTGAAAAATACATGTAGCCCGCTCGCACAGTGCCAATCGCGTGTGAAACGTCCGGCGCACCCCGTAAATTCACAGACCCCGCTCGCAGAGCGCCAATCGCGTGTGAAACTTCCCACACACACCCAAAATACACGTACAACACTCGCAGAGGGCCAATCGCGTGTGAAACCTCCCACACACCCCCAAAATACACCTACCCCGCTCGCACAGGGCCAATCTTGTGTAAAACTTCCCCCGCACCCCTGAAATACATGTAATTCGCTCGCACAGGGCCAATCACATGTGAAACTTCCAGCGCACCCCGAAATACACGTACCCCGCTCACACAGGGCTAATCGCATGTGAAACTTCCCACGCACCCCTGAAATACACATACCCCGCTCGCACAGGGCCAATCACGTGTGAAACTTCCTGCACACCCCCAAAATACATGTACCCCGCTCGCAGAGGGCAAATCGCGTGTAAAACTTCCTGCGCACCCCCGAATTACCGTATCCCACTCGCACAGGGCCAATCACGTGTGAAACTTCCCGCGCACCCTGGAAATACACGTACCCCGCTCGCAGAGGGCCAATTACGTGTGAAACTTCCCGCACACACCCGAAATACACATACCCCGCTCAGAGAGGAACAATCGCATGTGAAACTTCCCAAGCAACCCCTAAATACACGTATCCCGCTCGCAGAGGGACAGTCGCATGTGAAACTTCCCGCGCACCCCCGAAATACACGTATACCACTCACAAAGCACCAATCGCATGTGAAACTTCCCGCGAACCCCGGAAATTCACGTATCCCACTCGCAGAGCGCCAATCGCGTGTGAAACTTCCCACGTACCCCCAAAATACACGTACCCCGCTCGCAGAGGGCCAATCGTGTGTGAAACTTCCCACGCACCCCCAAAATACACATACCCCGTTCGCACTGGGCCAATCGCGTGTGAAACTTCCCACGCACCCCCAAAATACACGTATCCTGCTCGCACAGGGCCAATCGCGTGTGAAACTTCCCACGCACCCCCAAAATACACATACCCCGCTCACACAGGGCCAATCTCGTGTAAAACTTCCCAGGCACCCCCAAAATACACATACCCCACTCGCAGAGGGCCAATCGCGTGTGAAACTTCCCACGCACCCCCAAAATACACGTATCCCGCTCGCAGAGGGCCCATCGCGTGTGAAACTTCCCACGCACCCCCAAAATACACGTATCCTGCTCGCAGAGGGCCAATCGCGTATGAAACTTCCCACGCACCCCCAAAATACACATACCCCACTCGCAGAGGGCCAATCGTGTGTGAAACTTCCCACGCACCCCCAAAATACACATATCCCGCTCGCAGAGGGCCCATCGCGTGTGAAACTTCCCACGCACCCCCAAAATACACGTATCCTGCTCGCAGAGGGCCAATCGCGTATGAAACTTCCCACGCACCCCCGAAAAACACGTACCCTGCTCACAGAGGGCCAATCGCGTGTGAAACTTCCGGCGCACCCCCGAAATACATGTACCCGCTCACAGAGGGCCAATCGTGTGTGAAACTTCCCGTGCACCCGCAAAATACATGTAGCTCGCTCGCACAGTGCCAATCGCGTGTGAAACTTCCTGCGCACCCCCGAAATAGACATACCCCGCTTGCACTATTCCAATCGCATGTGAAACTTCCCGCACACCCACGAAATACATGCACCCCGCTCGCAGAGGGCCAATCGCATGTGAAACTTCCCGTGCAACCGCTAAATACACGTATCCCGCTCGCACAGGGCCAATCGCATGTGAAACTTCCTGCGCACCCCGGAAATACACGTACCCCGCTCGCAGAGCGCCAATCGTGTGTGATACTTCCCACACACCTCCGAAAAACACATACCCCACTCACAGAGGCCCAATCGCGTGTGAAACTCCACGCGCACCCCTGAAATACACGTACCCCGCTCGCACAGGGCCAATCACGTGTGAAACTTCCTGCGCACCCCCAAAATACATGTACCCCGCTCGCAGAGGGCCAATCGTGTGTGAAACTTCCAGCGCACCCTGGAAATACAAGTACCGCGCTCGCAGAGGGCCAATCGCGTGTGAAACTTCCCACGCACCCCAGAAATACATGTATCCCGCTCGCAGAGGGCCAATCGCGTATGAAACTTCCCACGCACCCCCGAAAAACACGTACCCTGCTCACAGAGGGCCAATCGCGTGTGAAACTTCCGGCGCACCCCCGAAATACATGTACCCGCTCACAGAGGGCCAATCGTGTGTGAAACTTCCCGCGCACCTGAAAAATACATGTAGCCCGCTCGCACAGTGCCAATCGCGTGTGAAACGTCCGGCGCACCCCGTAAATTCACAGACCCCGCTCGCAGAGCGCCAATCGCGTGTGAAACTTCCCACACACACCCAAAATACACGTACAACACTCGCAGAGGGCCAATCGCGTGTGAAACCTCCCACACACCCCCAAAATACACCTACCCCGCTCGCACAGGGCCAATCTTGTGTAAAACTTCCCCCGCACCCCTGAAATACATGTAATTCGCTCGCACAGGGCCAATCACATGTGAAACTTCCAGCGCACCCCGAAATACACATACCCCGCTCACACAGGGCTAATCGCGTGTGAAACTTCCCACGCACCCCTGAAATACACATACCCCGCTCGCACAGGGCCAATCACGTGTGAAACTTCCTGCACACCCCCAAAATACATGTACCCCGCTCGCAGAGGGCAAATCGCGTGTAAAACTTCCTGCGCACCCCCGAATTACCGTATCCCACTCGCACAGGGCCAATCACGTGTGAAACTTCCCGCGCACCCTGGAAATACACGTACCCCGCTCGCAGAGGGCCAATTACGTGTGAAACTTCCCGCACACACCCGAAATACACATACCCCGCTCAGAGAGGAACAATCGCATGTGAAACTTCCCAAGCAACCCCTAAATACACGTATCCTGCTCGCAGAGGGACAGTCGCATGTGAAACTTCCCGCGCACCCCCGAAATACACGTATACCACTCACAAAGCACCAATCGCATGTGAAACTTCCCGCGAACCCCGAAATTCACGTATCCCACTCGCAGAGCGCCAATCGCGTGTGAAACTTCCCACGTACCCCCAAAATACACGTACCCCGCTCGCAGAGGGCCAATCGTGTGTGAAACTTCCCACGCACCCCCAAAATACACATACCCCGTTCGCACTGGGCCAATCGCGTGTGAAACTTCCCACGCACCCCCAAAATACACGTATCCTGCTCGCACAGGGCCAATCGCGTGTGAAACTTCCCACGCACCCCCAAAATACACATACCCCGCTCACACAGGGCCAATCTCGTGTAAAACTTCCCAGGCACCCCCAAAATACACATACCCCACTCGCAGAGGGCCAATCGCGTGTGAAACTTCCCACGCACCCCCAAAATACACGTATCCCGCTCGCAGAGGGCCCATCGCGTGTGAAACTTCCCACGCACCCCCAAAATACACGTATCCTGCTCGCAGAGGGCCAATCGCGTATGAAACTTCCCACGCACCTCCAAAATACACATACCCCACTCGCAGAGGGCCAATCGCGTGTGAAACTTCCCACGCACCCCCAAAATACACGTATCCCGCTCGCAGAGGGCCCATCGCATGTGAAACTTCCCACGCACCCCCAAAATACACGTATCCTGCTCGCAGAGGGCCAATCGCGTATGAAACTTCCCACGCACCCCCGAAAAACACGTACCCTGCTCACAGAGGGCCAATCGCGTGTGAAACTTCCGGCGCACCCCCGAAATACATGTACCCGCTCACAGAGGGCCAATCGTGTGTGAAACTTCCCGTGCACCCGCAAAATACATGTAGCTCGCTCGCACAGTGCCAATCGCGTGTGAAACTTCCCGCGCAACCCGGAAATCCATGTCCCCCGCTCGCAGAGCGCCAATCGCGTGTGAAACTTCCCACACACACCCAAAATACACGTACCACGCTCGTAGAGGGCCAATCGCGTGTGAAACTTCCCACACACCCCCAAAATACACCTACCCCGCTCGCACAGGGCCAATCTTGTGTAAAACTTCCCCTGCACCCCCGAAATACACGTACCCCACCCACACAGGGCTAATCGCGTGTGAAACTTCCCACGCACCCCCAAAATACACATACCCCGCTCGCACAGGGCCAATCGCGTGTGAAACTTCCCGCGCACCCCCGAAATACACGTACCTCGTTCGCACTGGGCCAATCGCACGTGAAACTTCCCACGCACCCCCAAAATACACGTATCCCGCTCGCACAGGGCCAATCGCGTGTGAAACTTCCTGCGCACCCCCGAAATACATGTAGCCCACTCGCAGAGGGCCAATCGCGTGTGAAACTTCCCACGCACCCCCAAAATACACGTGTCCTGCTCGCAGAGGGCCAATCGCGTATGAAACTTCCCACGCACCCCCGAAAAACACGTACCCTGCTCACAGAGGGCCAATCGCGTGAGAAACTTCCGGATAACCCCCGAAATACATGTACCCGCTCACAGAGGGCCAATCGTGTGTGAAACTTCCCGCGCACCCGCAAAATACATGTAGCTCGCTCGCACAGTGCCAATCGCGTGTGAAACTTCCCACGCACCCCGGAAATTCACGTACCCCGCTCGCAGAGCGCCAATCGCGTGTGAAACTTCCCACACACACCCAAAATACACGTACCACGCTCGTAGAGGGCCAATCGCATGTGAAACTTCCCACACACCCCCAAAATACACCTACCCCGCTCGCACATGGCCAATCTTGTGTAAAACTTCCCCCGCACTCCCGAAATACACGTACCCCGCCCACACAGGGCTAATCGCGTGTGAAACTTCCCACGCACCCCTGAAATACACATACCCCGCTCGCACAGGGCCAATCACGTGTGAAACTTCCTGCACACCCGCAAAATACATATACCCCGCTCGCAGAGGGCCAATCGCGTGTGAAACTTCCCGCGCACCCCCGAAATACATGTATCCCGCTCGCAGAGGGCCATTCGCATGTGAAACTTCCTGCGCACCCCCGAAATACACGTACGCTGCTCACACAGCACCAATCGCGTGTGAAACTTCCCACGCACCCCGAAATACACATACCCTGCTCGCAGAGGGCCAATCGCGTGTGAAACTTCCCGGTCACCCCAAAAATACACGTACCCCGCTTGCACAGGGCCAATCTCGTGTAAAACTTCCCACGCACCCCTGAAATACATGTACCCCGCTCGCACAGGGAAAATCATGTGTGAAACTCCTTGCGCACCCCCAAAATACAGGTACCCCGCTCACACATGGCCAATCACGTGTGAAACTTCCCACGCACCCCCGAAATACACGTATCCCGCTTGCACGGGGCCAATCACGTGTGAAACTTCCTGCGCACCCCCAAAATACATGTACCCCGCTTGCTGAGAGCCAATCGCGTGTGAAACTTCCCGCGCACCCTGGAAATACACGTACCCCGCACTCAGAGGGCCAATCGCGTGTGAAACTTCCCGCGCACCCCCGAAATACACGTATCCCGCTCGCACAGGGCCAATCACGTGTGAAACTTCCTGCGCACCCCTAAAAATACACGTATCCCGCTCGCACAGGGCCATTCGCGTGTGAAACTTCCTGCGCACCCCGGAAATACACGTACCCCGCTCGCAGAGCGCCAATCGTGTATGACACTTCCCACACACCTCCGAAAAACACATACCCCACTCACAGAGGCCCAATCGCGTGTGAAACTTCCCGCGCACCCCTGAAATACACATACCCCGCTCGCACAGGGCCAATCACATGTGAAACTTCCTGCGCACCCCCAAAACACATGTACCCCGCTCGCAGAGGGCCAATCACGTGTGAAACTTCCCACGCACCACCGAAAAAAAACGTATCCCGCTCGCACAGGGCCAATCGCATGTGAAACTTCCAGTGCACCCTGGAAATACATGTACCCCGCTCGCAGAGGGCCAATCACGTGTGAAACTTCCTGCGCACCCCCGAAATACACGTATCCCGCTCGCAGAGGGCCAATCGCGTGTGAAACTTCCCACGCACCCCCGAAAAACACGTACCCTGCTCACAGAGGGCCAATCGCGTGTGACACTTCCGGCGCACCCCCGAAATACATGTACCCACTCACAGAGGGCCAATCGTGTGTGAAACTTCCCGCGCACCCGCAAAATACATGTAGCCCGCTTGCACAGTGCCAATCTCGTGTGAAACTTCCCGTGCACACCCCGGAAATACACGTACCCCGCTCGCAGAGCGCCAATCGATTGTGAAACTTCCCACGCACCCCCGAAATACAGGTACCACGCTCGCAGAGGGCCAATCGCGTGTGCAATTTCCTGTGCACCCCCAAAATACATGTACCCCGCTCGCAGAGGGCCAACCGCGTGTGAAACTTCCCGCGCAACCTTGAAATACACGTATCCCGCTCGCAGAGGGCCAATCGCGTGAGAAACTTCCCACGCACCCCCGAAAAACACGTACCCTGCTCACAGAGGGCCAATCGCGTGTGACACTTCCTGCAAACCCCCGAAATACTTGTATCCCGCTCGCAGAGGGCCAATCGCGTGTGGAACTTCCCGCGCACCCCGAAATACACGTACTCCGCTCATACAGGCCCAATTACGTGTGAAACTTACTGCGCACCCCCAAAATACATGTACCCCACTCGCAGAGGGCCAATCACGTGTGAAACTTCCCACGCACCCCCGAAAAAAAATGTATCCCGCTCGCACAGGGCCAATCGCATGTGAAACTTCCAGCGCACCCTGGAAATACACGTACCCCGCTCGCAGAGGGCCAATCGCGTGTGAAACTTCCCGCGCACCCCCGAAATACACGTATTCTGCTCGCAGAGGGCCATTCGCATGTGAAACTTCCTGCGCACCCCCGAAATACACGTACGCTGCTCACACAGCACCAATCGCGTGTAAAACTTCCCACACACCCTCGAAAAACACGTACTCCGCTCGCAGAGGGCCAATCGCGTGTGAAACTTCTGGCGCATCCCCGAAATACATGAAGCCCGCTCGCACAGTGCCAATCGCGTGTGAAACTTCCCGCACAACCCCTAAATACACGTATCCCGCTTGCAGAGGGCCAATCGCGTGTGAAACTTCCCACGCACCCCCGAAATACACATACCCCGCTCGCAGAGGGCCAATCGCGTGTGAAACTTCCCGGTCACCCCCAAAATACACGTACCCCGCTTGCACAGGGCCAATCTCGTGTAAAACTTCCCATGCACCCCTGAAATACACGTACCCCGCTCGCACAGGGAAAATCACGTGTGAAACTCCTTGCGCACCCCCAAAATACATGTACCCCGCTCACACAGGGCCAATCACGTGTGAAACTTCCCACGCACCCCCGAAATACACGTATCCCGCTTGCGAGGGGCCAATCACGTGTGAAACTTCCTGCGCACCCCCAAAATACATCTACCCCGCTTGCTGAGAGCCAATCGCGTGTGAAACTTCCCGCGCACCCTGGAAATACACGTACCCCGCTCTCAGAGGGCCAATCGCGTGTGAAACTTCCCGCGCACCCCCAAAATACACGTATCCCGCTCGCACAGGGCCAATCGCGTGTGAAACTTCCCGCGCACCCCCGAAATACACGTATCCCGCTCGCAGAGGGCCAATCGCGTGTGTAACTTCCCACGCACCCCCGAAAAACACGTACCCTGCTCACAGATGGCCAATCGTGTGTGAAACTTCCGGCGCACCCCCGAAATACATGTACCCACTCACAGAGGGCCAATCATGTGTGAAACTTCCCGCGCACCCGCAAAATACATGTAGCCCGCTTGCACAGTGCCAATCGCGTGTGAAACTTCCCGTGCACACCCCGGAAATACACGTACCCCGCTCGCAGAGCGCCAATCGAGTGTGAAACTTCCCACGCACCCCCGAAATACAGGTACCACGCTCGTAGAGGGCCAATCGCGTGTGCAATTTCCTGTGCACCCCAAAAAACATGTACCCCGCTCGCAGAGGGCCAATCGCGTGTGAAACTTCCCGCGCACCCCCGAAATACACGTATCCCGCTTGCAGAGGGCCAATCGCGTGTGAAACTTCCCACGCACCCCCGAAAAACACATACCCTGCTCACAGAGGGCCAATCGCGTGTGAAACTTCCCGCACACCCTGGAAATACACGTACCCCGCTCGCAGAGGGCCAATCGCGTATAAAACTTCCCGTGCACCCCCGAAATGCCTGTATCCTGCTCGCAGAGGGCCAATCGCATGTGAAACTTCCCGCACACCCCCGAAATACACGTACGCCGCTCACACAGCACTAATCGCGTGTTTAACTTCCCGCGCATCCCCGAAATACATGTAGCCCGCTCGCAGAGTGCCATTGCGTGTGAAACTTCCCGCGCACCCTGAAATAGACGTATCCCACTCGCAGAGGGCCAATCGCGTGTGAAATTTCCTGTGCACCCCCAAAATACATGTACCCTGCTCGCACAGGGGCAATCACGTGTGAAAGTTCCTGCGCACCCCCGAAATACACATACCCCGCTTGCACAGGGCCAATCGCGTGTGAAACTTCCTGCGCACCCCCGAAATACACGTACCCCGCTCGCAGAGGGCCAATCATCTGTGAAACTTCCCGCGCACCCCCAAAATACACGTACTCCGCTCCCAGAGGGCCAATCGCGTGTGAAACTTCCAGCGCACCCCCAAAATACATGTATCCTGCTCGCAGAGGGCCAATCGCGTGTGGAACTTCCTGCGCACCCCCGAAATACACGTATCCTGCTCGCACAGGGCCAATCGTGTGTGAAACTTCCTGCGCACCCCCGAAATACACGTATCCCGCTCGCAGAGGGTCAGTCGCATGTGAAAATTCCTGTGTACCCCCGAAATACATGTACGCCGCTCACACAGCACCAATCGCGTGTGAAACTTCCCGCACACCCCGGAAATTCACGTACCCCGCTCGCAGAGCGCCAATTGCATGTGAAACTTCCCTTGCACCCCCAAAATACACATACCCCGCTCGCAGAGCACCAATCTCGTGTAAAAGTTCCCCCGCGCCCCTGAAATACACGTACCCCACTCGCACAGGGCCAATCTCGTGTAAAAATTCCCGCGCACCCCCTAAATACACGTACCCCGCTCGCACAGGGCCAATCACATGTGAAACTTCCTACGCACCCCCGAAATACACGTACCCCGCTCACACAGGGCCAATCACGTGTGAAACTTCCCACGCACCCTCAAAATACATGTACCCCGCTCGCAGAGGGCCAATCGCATGTAAAACGTCCTGCACACCCCCGAAATACACGTATCCCACTCGCACAGGGCCAATCGCGTGTGAAACTTCCCACGCACCCCCGAAAAACACGTACCCCGCTCGCAGAGGGCCAATCTCGTGTGAAACTTCCCGCGTACCCCTGAAATACATGTACCGCGCTCACAGAGGGCCAATCTCAGGTGAAACTTCCAGCGCACCCCCGAAATACATGTAGCCCGCTCGCACAGTGCCAATAGCGTGTGAAACTTCCTGCGCACCCTTGAAATAGACATACCCTGCTCGCACAGGGCAAATCGCATGTGAAACTTCCCGGATATCCCCGAAATACACGTACCCCGCTCGCAGAGGGCCAATCACATGTGAAACTTCCCGCGCAACCCCTAAATACATGTATCCTGCTCGCACAGGGCCAATCGTGTGTGAAACTTCCCACGCACCCCCAAAATACACATACCCTGCTCGCAGATTTCCAATCGCGTGTGAAATCTCCCGTGCACCCCCAAAATACATGTACCCCGCTCGCACAGGGCCAATCTCGTGTAAAACTTCCCACGCACCCCCGAAATACACGTACCCCACTCGCAGAGGGCCAATCACGTGTGAAAGTTCCTGCGCACCCCCGAAATACACATACCGCGCTCGCACAGGGCCAATCGCATGTGAAACTTCCTGCGCACCCCCGAAATACACGTACCCCGCTCGCACAGGGCCAATCATCTGTGAAACTTCCCGCGCACCCCCAAAATACACGTACTCCGCTCGCAGAGGGCCAATCGCGTGTGAAACTTCCCGCGCACCCCCAAAATACACGTATCCTGCTCGCAGAGGGCCAATCGCGTGTGGAACTTCCTGCGCACCCCCGAAATACACGTATCCCGCTCGCACAGGGCCAATCGTGTGTGAAATTTCCTGCGCACCCCGAAATACACGTATCCCGCTCGCAGAGGGTCAGTCGCATGTGAAACTTCCTGTGCACCCCCGAAATACATGTACGCCGCTCACACAGCACCAATCATGTGTGAAACTTCCCACGCACCCCCAACATACACGTACCCCGCTCGCAGAGCACCAATCTCGTGTAAAAGTTCCCCCGCACCCCTCAAATACACGTACCCCACTCGCACAGTGCCAATCTCGTGTAAAACTTCCCGCGCACCCCCTAAATACACGTACCCCGCTCGCACAGGGCCAATCACATGTGAAACTTCCTACGCACCCCCGAAATACACGTACCCCGCTCACACAGGGCCAATCACGTGTGAAACTTCCCACGCACCCTCAAAATACATGTACCCCGCTCGCAGAGGGCCAATCTCGTGTGAAACTTCCCGCGTACCCCTGAAATACATGTACCCCTCTCACAGAGGGCCAATCTCAGGTGAAACTTCCGGCGCACCCCCGAAATACATGTAGCCCGCTCGCACAGTGCCAATAGCGTGTGAAACTTCCCGCGCACCCTTGAAATAGACATACCCTGCTCGCACAGGGCCAATCGCATGTGAAACTTCCCGGATACCCCCGAAATACACGTACCCCGCTCGCAGAGGGCCAATCACATGTGAAACTTCCCGCGCAACCCCTAAATACATGTATCCTGCTCGCACAGGGCCAATCGTGTGTGAAACTTCCCACACACCCCCGAAATACACGTACCCCGCTCCCAGAGGGCCAATCACGTGTGAAAGTTCCTGCGCATCCCCGAAATACACATACCCCGCTCGCACAGGGCCAATCGCGTGTGAAACTTCCTGCGCACCCCTGAAATACACGTACCCCGCTCGCACAGGGCCAATCATCTGTGAAACTTCCCGCACACCCCCAAAATACACGTATCCCGCTCGCACAGGGCCAATCGTGTGTGAAACTTCCTGCGCACCCCCGAAATACACGTATCCCGCTCACAGAGGGTCAGTCGCATGTGAAACTTCCTGTGCACCCCCGAAATACATGTACGCCGCTCACACAGCACCAATCGCGTGTGAAACTTCCCGCGCACCCCGGAAATTCACGTACCCCGCTCGCAGAGCGCCAATTGCATGTGAAACTTCCCATGCACCCCCAAAATACACGTACCCCGCTCGCAGAGGGCCAATCGCATGTGAAACTTCCCACGCACCACCGAAATACACGTACGCCGCTCACACAGCACCAATCGCATGTGAAACTTCCCACGCACCCCTGAAAAACAAGTACCACGCTCGCAGAGGGCCAATCGCGTGTTGAACTTCCTGCGCACCCCCGAAATACATGTACCCCGCTCACAGAGGGCCAATCGCGCTTTTAACTTCCCGCGCACCCCCGAAATACATGTAGCCCACTCGCAGAGTGCCAATCGCGTGTGAAACTTCCTGCGCTCCCCCAAAATACACGTACCCCGCTCACACAGGGCCAATCGCGTGTGAAACTTCCCACGCACCCTTTGAAATCCACGTACCCCGCTCACACAGGGCCAATCACGTGTGAAACTTCCTGCACACCCCCAAAATACATGTACCCCGCTCGCAGAGAGCCAATCGCGTGTAAAACTTCCCGCGCACCCCCGAAATACACGTATCCCGCTCGCACAGGGCCAATCGCGTGTGAAACTTCCCGCACACCCTGGAAATACACGTACCCCACTCGCAGAGGGCCAATTGCGTGTTAAACTTCCCGCACACACCCAAAATACACATACCCCGCTCGTAGAGGGCCAATCGTATTTGAAACTTCCCGAGCAACCCCTAAATACAGGTATTCCGCTCGCACAGGGCCAATCGAGTGTAAAACTTCCCACGCACCCCCGAAATACACACATCCCACTCACAGAGGGCCAAACGCGTGTGAAACTTCCCGCGCACCACCAAAATACACGTACCCCACTTGCACAGGTCCAATCTTGTGTAAAACTTCCCATGCACCCCCGAAATACACGTACCCCGCTCACACAGGGCCAATCGCGTGTGAAACTTCCCGCGCACCCTGGAAATACACGTACCCCGCTCGCAGAGGGCCAATCGCGTATGAAACTTCCCGCGCACCCCCGAAATGCATGTAACCTGCTCGCAGAGGGCCAATCGCATGTGAAACTTCCCGCACACCCCCGAAATACACGTACGCCGCTCACACAGCACTAATCGCGTGTGAAACTTCCCACGCACCCCCGAAATACACGTATCCCGCTCGCACAGGGCCAATCACGAGTGAAACTTCCTGTGCACCCCCAAAATACATGTACCCCGCTCGCAGAGGGCCAATCGCGTGTGAAATTTCCCGCGCACTCCCGAAATACACGCATCCCGTTCGCATACGGCCAATCGCATGTGAAACTTCCCGCGCACCCTGGAAATACACATACCCCACTCGCAGAGGGCCAATCGTATGTGAAACTTCCAGCGCACTCCCGAAATACACGTATCCCGCTCGCAGAGGGCCAATCGCGTGTGAAACTTCCCGTGCACCCCCAAAATACACGTATCCCACTCGCAGAGGGCCAATCGCATGTGAAACTTCCTGAGCACCCCCGAAATACATGTACGCCGCTCACACAGCACCAATCGCGTGTGAAACTTCCCACGCACCCCCGAAAAACACGTACCCCGCTCGCAGAGGGCCAATGCGTGTGAAACTTCCCGCGTACCCCTGAAATACATGTACCCCGCTCACAGAGGGCCAATCTCAGGTGAAACTTCCAGCGCACCCCCGAAATACATGTAGCCCGCTCGCACAGTGCCAATAGCGTGTGAAACTTCCTGCGCACCCTTGAAATAGACATACCCTGCTCGCACAGGGCCAATCGCATGTGAAACTTCCCAGATACCCCCGAAATACACGTCCCCCGCTCGCAGAGGGCCAATCACATGTGAAACTTCCCGCGCAACCCCTAAATACATGTATCCTGCTCGCACAGGGCTAATCGTGTGTGAAACTTCCCACGCACACCCAAAATACACGTACCCCGCTCGCAGAGGGCCAATCGCATGTAAAACGTCCTGCACACCCTCGAAATACACGTATCCCACTCGCACAGGGCCAATCGCGTGTGAAACTTCCCACGCACCCCCGAAAAACACGTACCCCGCTCGCAGAGGGCCAATCTCGTGTGCAACTTCCCGCGTACCCCTGAAATACATGTACACCGCTCACAGAGGGCCAATCTCAGGTGAAACTTCCAGCGCACCACCGAAATACATGTAGCCCGCTCGCACAGTGCCAATAGCATGTGAAACTTCCCGCGCACCCTTGAAATAGACATACCCTGCTCGCACAGGGCCAATCGCATGTGAAACTTCCCGGATACCCCCAAAATACACGTACTCCGCTCGCAGAGGGCCAATCGCGTGTGAAACTTCCCGCGCACCCCCAAAATACACGTATCCTGCTCGCACAGGGCCAATCTCGTGTAAAACTTCCCGCGCACCCCCTAAATACACGTACCCCGCTCGCACAGGGCCAATCACATGTGAAACTTCCTACGCACCCCCGAAATACACGTACCCCGCTCACACAGGGCCAATCACATGTAAAACGTCCTGCACACCCCCGAAATACACGTACTCCGCTCGCAGAGGGCCAATCGCGTGTGAAACTTCCCGCGCACCCCCAAAATACACGTATCCTGCTCGCAGAGGGCCAATCGCGTGTGGAAAATACACGTACCCCGCTCACACAGGGCCAATCGCGTGTGAAACTTCCCACGCACCCTTTGAAATCCACGTACCCCGCTCACACAGGGCCAATCACGTGTGAAACTTCCTGCACACCCCCAAAATACATGTACCCCGCTCGCAGAGAGCCAATCGCGTGTAAAACTTCCCGCGCACCCCCGAAATACACGTATCCCGCTCGCACAGGGCCAATCGCGTGTGAAACTTCCTGCACACCCTGGAAATACACGTACCCCACTCGCAGAGGGCCAATTGCGTGTTAAACTTCCCGCACACACCCAAAATACACATACCCCGCTCGCAGAGGGCCAATCGCATGTGAAACTTCCCGAGCAACCCCTAAATACAGGTATTCCGCTCGCACAGGGCCAATCGAGTGTAAAACTTCCCACGCACCCCCGAAATACACACATCCCACTCACAGAGGGCCAAACGCGTGTGAAACTTCCCGCACACCACCAAAATACACGTACCCCATTTGAACAGGTCCAATCTTGTGTAAAACTTCCCATGCACCCCCGAAATACACGTACCCCACTCACACAGGGCCAATCGTGTGTGAAACTTCCCGCGCACCCTGGAAATACACGTACCCCGCTCGCAGAGGGCCAATCGCGTATGAAACTTCCTGCGCACCCCCGAAATGCATGTATCCTGCTCGCAGAGGGCCAATCGCATGTGAAACTTCCTGCACACCCCCGAAATACACGTACGCCGCTCACACAGCACTAATCGCGTGTGAAACTTCCCACGCACCCCCGAAAAACACGTATCCCGCTCGCACAGGTCCAATCACGAGTGAAACTTCCTGCGCACCCCCAAAATACATGTACCCCGCTCGCAGAGGGCCAATCGCGTGTGAAATTTCCCGCGCACTCCCGAAATACACGCATCCCGTTTGCATACGGCCAATCGCGTGTGACACTTCCCGCGCACCCTGGAAATACACATACCCCACTCGCAGAGGGCCAATCGTATGTGAAACTTCCAGCGCACTCCCGAAATACACGTATCCCGCTCGCAGAGGGCCAATCGCGTGTGAAACTTCCCGTGCACCCCCAAAATACACGTATCCCACTCGCAGAGGGCCAATCGCATGTGAAACTTCCTGCGCACCCCCGAAATACATGTACGCCGCTCACACAGCACCAATCGCGTGTGAAACTTCCCACGCACCCCAGAAAAACACGTACCCCGCTCGCAGAGGGCCAATCGCGTGTGAAACTTCACGCGTACCCCTGAAATACATGTACCCCGCTCACAGAGGGCCAATCTTAGGTGAAACTTCCAGCGCACCCCCGAAATACATGTAGCCCGCTCGCACAGTGCCAATAGCGTGTGAAACTTCCTGCGCACCCTTGAAATAGACATACCCTGCTCGCACAGGGCCAATCGCATGTGAAACTTCCCGGATACCCCCGAAATACACGTCCCCCGCTCGCAGAGGGCCAATCACATGTGAAACTTCCCGCGCAACCCCTAAATACATGTATCCTGCTCGCACAGGGCCAATCGTGTGTGAAACTTCCCACGCACCCCCGAAATACACATACCCCGCTCGCAGATTTCCAATCGCGTGTGAAATTTCCCGTGCACCCCCAAAATACATGTACCCCGCTCGCACAGGGCCAATCTCGTGTAAAACTTCCCACGCACCCCCGAAATACACGTACCCCACTCGCAGAGGGCCAATCACGTGTGAAAGTTCCTGCGCACCCCCGAAATACACATACCCCGCTCGCACAGGGCCAATCGCATGTGAAACTTCCTGCGCACCCCCGAAATACACGTACCCCGCTCGCACAGGGCCAATCATCTGTGAAACTTCCCGCGCACCCCCAAAATACACGTACTCCGCTCGCAGAGGGCCAATCGCATGTGAAACTTCCCGCGCACCCCCAAAATACACGTATCCTGCTCGCAGAGGGCCAATCGCGTGTGGAACTTCCTGCGCACCCCCGAAATACACGTATCCCACTCGCACAGGGCCAATCGTGTGTGAAACTTCCAGCGCACCCCCGAAATACACGTATCCTGCTCGCAGAGGGCCAATCGCGTGTGAAACTTCCCGTGCACCCCCAAAATACACGTATCCCGCTCGCAGAGGGCCAATCGCATGTGAAACTTCCTGCGCACCCCCGAAATACATGTACGCCGCTCACACAGCACCAATCGCGTGTGAAAATTCCCACGCACCCCCGAAAAACACGTACCCCGCTCGCAGAGGGCCAATCGCGTGTGAAACTTCCCGCGTACCCCTGAAATACATGTACCCCGCTCACAGAGGACCAATCTCAGGTGAAACTTCCAGCGCACCCCCGAAATACATGTAGCCCGCTCGCACAGTGCCAATAGCGTGTGAAACTTCCTGCGCACCCTTGAAATAGACATACCCTGCTCACACAGGGCCAATCGCATGTGAAACTTCCCGGATACCCCCGAAATACACGTACCCCGCTCACAGAGGGCCAATCACATGTGAAACTTCCCGCGCAACCCCTAAATACATGTATCCTGCTCGCACAGGGCCAATCGTGTGTGAAACTTCCCACGCACCCCCGAAATACACATACCCCGCTCGCAGATTTCCAATCGCGTGTGAAATTTCCCGTGCACCCCCAAAATACATGTACCCCGCTCGCACAGGGCCAATCTCGTGTAAAACTTCCCACGCGCCCCCGAAATACACGTACCCCAGTCGCAGAGGGCCAATCACGTGTGAAAGTTCCTGTGCACCCCCGAAATACACATACCCCGCTCGCACAGGGCCAATCGCATGTGAAACTTCCTGCGCACCCCCGAAATACACGTACCCCGCTCGCACAGGGCCAATCATCTGTGAAACTTCCCGCGCACCCCCAAAATACACGTACTCCGCTCGCAGAGGGCCAATCGCGTGTGAAACTTCCCGCGCACCCCCAAAATACACGTATCCTGCTCGCAGAGGGCCAATCGCGTGTGGAACTTCCTGCGCACCCCCGAAATACACGTATCCCGCTCGCACAGGGCCAATCGTGTGTGAAACTTCCTGCGCACCCCCGAAATACACGTATCCCGCTCGCAGAGGGTCAGTCGCATGTGAAACTTCCTGTGCACCCCGAAATACATGCACGCCGCTCACACAGCACCAATCATGTGTGAAACTTCCCACGTACCCCCAAAATACACGTACCCCACTTGCAGAGCACCAATCTTGTGTTAAAGTTCCCCCGCACCCATGAAATACACATACCCCACTTGCACAGGGCCAATCTCGTGTAAAACTTCCCGCGCACCCCCTAAATACACGTACCCCGCTCGCACAGGGCCAATCACATGTGAAACTTCCTACGCACCCCGAAATACACGTACCCCGCTCACACAGGGCCAATCACGTGTGAAACTTCCCACGCACCCTCAAAATACATGTACCCCGCTTGCAGAGGGCCAATCACATGTAAAACGTCCTGCACACCCCCGAAATACACGTATCCCACTTGCACAGGGCCAATCGCGTGTGAAACTTCCCACACACCCCCGAAAAACATGTACCCCACTCGCAGAGGGCCAATCTCGTGTGAAACTTCCCGCGTACCCCTGAAATACATATACCCCGCTCACAGAGGGCCAATCTCAGGTGAAACTTCCAGCGCACCCCCGAAATACATGTAGCCCGCTCGCACAGTGCCAATAGCGTGTGAAACTTCCCGCGCACACTTGAAATAGACATACCCTGCTCGCACAGGGCCAATTGCATGTGAAACTTCCCGGATACCCCCGAAATACACGTACCCCGCTCGCAGAGGGCCAATCACATGTGAAACTTCCCGCGCAACCCCTAAATACATGTATCCTGCTCGCACAGGGCCAATCGTGTGTGAAACTTCCCACACACCCCCGAAATACACATACCCCGCTCGCAGATTTCCAATCGCGTGTGAAATTTCCCGTGCACCCCCAAAATACATGTACCCCGCTCGCACAGGGCCAATCTCGTGTAAAACTTCCCACGCACCCCTGAAATACACGTACCCCACTCGCAGAGGGCCAATCACGTGTGAAAGTTCCTGCGCACCCCCGAAATACACGTACCCCGCTAGCACAGGGCCAATCATCTGTGAAACTTCCCGCGCACCCCCAAAATACACATATCCCGCTCGCACAGGGCCAATCGTGTGTGAAACTTCCTGCGCACCCCCGAAATACACGTATCCCGCTCGCAGAGGGTCAAGCGCATGTGAAACTTCCTGTGCAGCCCCGAAATACATGTACGCTGCTCACACAGCACCAATACGTGTGAAACTTCCCGCGCACCCCGGAAATTCACGTACCCCGCTCGCAGAGCGCCAATTGCATGTGAAACTTCCCATGCACCCCCAAAATACACGTACCGCGCTCGCAGAGGGCCAATCATGTGTGAAACTTCCCACGCACACCCAAAATACACGTACCCCGCTCGCAGAGCACCAATCTCATGTAAGAGTACCCCCGCACCCCTGAAATACACTTACCCCACTCGCACAGGGCCAATCTCGTGTAAAACTTCCCGCGCACCCCCGAAATACACGTACCCTGCTCGCACAGGGCCTATCACATGTGAAACTTCCTACGCACCCCCGAAATACACGTACCCCGCTCATACAGGGCCAATCACGTGTGAAACTTCCCATGCACCCTCAAAATACATGTACCCCACTCGCAGAGGGCCAATCGCATGTAAAACGTCCTGCACACCCCCGAAATACATGTATCCCACTCGCACAGGGCCAATCGCGTGTGAAACTTCCCACGCACCCCCGAAAAACACGTACTCCGCTCGCAGAGGGCCAATCTCGTGTGAAACTTCCCGCGTACCCCTGAAATACATGTACACCGCTCACAGAGGGCCAATCTCAGGTGAAACTTCCAGCGCACCCCCGAAATACATGTAGCCCGCTCGCACAGTGCCAATAGCGTGTGAAACTTCCCGCGCACCCTTGAAATAGACATAACCTGCTCGCACAGGGCCAATCGCATGTGAAACTTCCCGGATACCCCCGAAATACACGTACCTCGCTCGCACAGGGCCAATTGTGTGTGAAACTTCCCACGCACCCCCGAAATACACATACCCCGCTCGCAGATTTCCAATCGCGTATGAAACTTCCCGCGCACCCCCAAAATACACGTACCCCGCTTGCACAGGGCCAATCTCTTGTAAAACTTCCCATGCACCCCCAAAATACACGTACCCCGCTCACACAGGGCCAATCGCGTGTGAAATTTCCCACGCACCCCCGAAATACATGTACCCCGCTCGCACAGGACCAATCACGTGTGAAACTTCCTGCGCACCCCCAAAATACATGTACCCCGCACACACAGGGCCAATCGCGTGTGAAACTTCCCACGCACCCCCGAAATACACGTATCCCGCTCACACAGGGCCAATCACGAGTGAAACTTCCTGCGCACCGCCAAAATACATGTACCCCGCTCGCAGAGGGCCAATCGCGTGTGAAACTTCCCGCGCACTCCCGAAATACACGCATCCCGTTCGCATACGGCCAATCGCGTGTGAAACTTCCCGCGCACCCTGGAAATACACGTACCCCACTCGCAGAGGGCCAATCGTATGTGAAACTTCCAGCGCATCCCCGAAATACACGTGTCCCGCTCGCAGAGGGCCAATCGCATGTGAAACTTCCCACGCACCCCCGAAATACACGTACGCCGCTCACACAGCATCAATCGCATGTGAAACTTCCCGCGTACCCCCGAAAAACACGTACCCCGCTCGCAGAGGGCCAATCACGTGTTGAACTTCCTGCGCACCACCGAAATACATGTACCCCGCTCACAGAGGGCCAATCGCGCTTGAAACTTCCCGCGCACCCCCGAAATACATGTAGCCCACTCGCAGAGTGCCAATCGCTTGTGAAACTTCCTGCGCTCCCCCAAAATACATGTAGCCCGCTCACACAGGGCCAATCGCGTGTGAAACTTCCCACGCACCCTTTGAAATCCACGTACCCCGCTCACACAGGGCCAATCACGTGTGAAACTTCCTGCACACCCCCAAAATACATGTATCCCGCTCGCAGAGAGCCAATCGCGTGTAAAACTTCCAGCGCACCCCCGAAATACACGTATCCCGCTCGCACAGGGCCAATCGCGTGTGAAACTTCCCGCACACCCTGGAAATACACGTACCCCACTGGCAGAGGGCCAATTGCGTGTGAAACTTCCCGCACACACCCAAAATACACATACCCCCCTCGCAGAGGGCCAATCGCATGTGAAACTTCCCGAGCAACCCCTAAATACACGTATTCCGCTCGCACAGGGCCAATCGAGTGTAAAACTTCCCACGCACCCCCGAAATAGACATATCCCACTCACAGAGGGCCAAACGCGTGTGAAACTTCCCGCGCACCACCAAAATACACGTACCCCACTTGCACAGGTCCAATCTTGTGTAAAACTTCCCATGCACCCCCGAAATACACGTACCCCGCTCACACAGGGCCAATCGCGTGTGAAACTTCCCGCGCACCCTGGAAATACACGTACCCCGCTCGCAGAGGGCCAATCGCGTATGAAAGTTCCCGCACACCCCCGAAATGCATGTATCCTGCTCGCAGAGGGCCAATCGCATGTGAAACTTCCCGCACACCCCCGAAATACACATACGCGGCTAACACAGCACTAATCGCGTGTGAAACTTCCTGCGCATCCCCGAAATACATGTAGCCCGCTCGCAGAGTGCCATTGCGTGTGAAACTTCCCGCGCACCCTGAAATAGACGTATCCCACTCGCAGAGGGCCAATCGCGTGTGAAATTTCCCGTGCACCCCCAAAATACATGTACCCCGCTCGCACAGTGCCAATCTCGTTTAAAACTTGCCACGCACCTCCGAAATGCACGTACCCCACTCGCAGAGGGCCAATCGCGTGTGAAACTTCCCGTGCACCCCCGAAATACACGTACCCTGCTCGCACAGGGGCAATCACGTGTGAAAGTTCCTGTGCACCCCCGAAATACACATACCCCGCTCGCACAGGGCCAATCACGTGTGAAACTTCCTGCGCACCCCCGAAATACACATACCCCGCTCGCACAGGGCCAATCATCTGTGAAACTTCCTGCGCACCCGCAAAATACACGTATCCTGCTCGCAGAGGGCCAATCGCGTGTGGAACTTCCTGCGCACCCCCGAAATACACGTATCCCACTCGCACAGGGCCAATCGTGTATAAAACTTCCTGCGCATCCCAGAAATACACGTATCCCGCTCGCAGAGGGTCAGTCGCATGTGAAACTTCCTGTGCACCGCCGAAATACATGTACGCCGCTCACACAGCACCAATCGTGTGTGAAACTTCCCGCGCACCCCGGAAATTCGCGTACCCCGCTCGCAGAGCGCCAATTGCATGTGAAACTTCACATGCACCCCCAAAATACACGTACCCCGCTCGCAGAGGGCCAATCATGTGTGAAACTTCCCACGCACCCCCGAAATACACGTATCCCGCTCGCACAGGGCCAATCACGAGTGAAACTTCCTGCGCACCCCCAAAATACATGTACCCCGCTCGCAGAGGGCCAATCGTGTGTGAAATTTCCCGCGCACTCCCGAAATACACGCATCCCGTTCGCATACGGCCAATCGCGTGTGAAACTTCCCGTGCACCCTGGAAATACACGTACCCCACTCGCAGAGGGCCAATCGTATGTGAAACTTCCAGCGCACCCCCGAAATACACGTATCCCGCTCGCAGAGGGCCAATCGCGTGTGAAACTTCCCGTGCACCCCCAAAATACACGTATCCCGCTCGCAGAGGGCCAATCGCATGTGAAACTTTCTGCGCACCCCCGAAATACATGTACGCCGCTCACACAGCACCAATCGCGTGTGAAACTTCCCACGCACCCCCGAAAAACACGTACCCCGCTCGCAGAGGGCCAATCGCGTGTGAAACTTCCCGCGTACCCCTGAAATACATGTACCCCGCTCACAGAGGGCCAATCTCAGGTGAAACTTCCAGCGCACCCCCGAAATACATGTAGCCCGCTCGCACAGTGCCAATCTCGTGTAAAACTTCCCACGCACCTCCGAAATGCACGTACCCCACTCGCAGAGGGCCAATCGCGTGTGAAACTTCCCGTGCACCCCCGAAATACACGTACCCTGCTCGCACAGGGGCAATCACATGTGAAAGTTCCTGTGCACCCCCGAAATACACATACCCCGCTCGCACAGGGCCAATCACGTGTGAAACTTCCTGCGCACCCCCAAAATACACATACCCCGCTCGCACAGGGCCAATCATCTGTGAAACTTCCTGCGCACCTGCAAAATACACGTATCCTGCTCGCAGAGGGCCAATCGCGTGTGGAACTTCCTGCGCACCCCCAAAATACACGTATCCCGCTCGCACATGGCCAATCGTGTGTGAAACTTCCTGCGCATCCCAGAAATACACGTATCCCGCTCGCAGAGGGTCAGTCGCATGTGAAACTTCCTGTGCACCCCCGAAATACATGTACGCCGCTCACACAGCACCAATCGCGTGTGAAACTTCCCGCGCACCCCGGAAATTCACGTACCCCGCTCGCAGAGCACCAATTGCATGTGAAACTTCCCATGCACCCCCAAAATACACGTACCCCGCTCGCAGAGGGCCAATCATGTGTGAAACTTCCCACGCACCCCCGAAATACACGTATCCCGCTCGCACAGGGCCAATCACGAGTGAAACTTCCTGCGCACCCCCAAAATACATGTACCCCTCTCGCAGAGGGCCAATCGTGTGTGAAATTTCCCGCGCACTCCCGAAATACACGCATCCCGTTCGCATACGGCCAATCGCATGTGAAACTTCCCGCGCACCCTGGAAATACACGTACCCCACTCGCAGAGGGCCAATCGTATGTGAAACTTCCAGCGCACCCCCGAAATACACGTATCCCGCTCGCAGAGGGCCAATCGCGTGTGAAACTTCCCGTGCACCCCCAAAATACACGTATCCCGCTCGCAGAGGGCCAATCGCATGTGAAACTTTCTGCGCACCCCCGAAATACATGTACGCCGCTCACACAGCACCAATCGCGTGTGAAACTTCCCACGCACCCCCGAAAAACACGTACCCCGCTCGCAGAGGGCCAATCGCGTGTGAAACTTCCCGCGTACCCCTGAAATACATGTACCCCGCTCACAGAGGGCCAATCTCAGGTGAAACTTCCAGCGCACCCCCGAAATACATGTAGCCCGCTCGCACAGTGCCAATAGCGTGTGAAACTTCCCGCGCACCCTTGAAATAGACATACCCTGCTCGCACAGGGCCAATCGCATGTGAAACTTCCCGGATACCCCCGAAATACACGTACCCCGCTCGCAGAGGGCCAATCACATGTGAAACTTCCCACGCAACCCCTAAATACACGTATCCTGCTTGCACAGGGCCAATCGTGTGTGAAACTTCCCACGCACCCCCGAAATACACATACCCCGCTCGCAGATTTCCAATCGCGTATGAAACTTCCTGCGAACCCCCAAAATACACGTACCCGGCTTGCACAGGGCCAATCTCGTGTAAAACTTCCCATGCACCCCCAAAATACACGTACCCCACTCGCACAGGACCAATCACGTGTGAAACTTCCTGCGCACCCCCAAAATACATTTACCCCGCTCACACAGGGCCAATCGCGTGTGAAACTTCCCACGCACCCCCGAAATACACGTATCCCGCTCGCACAGGGCCAATCGCGAGTGAAACTTCCTGCGCACCCCCAAAATACATGTACCCCGCTCGCAGAGGGCCAATCGCATGTGAAACTTCCCGCGCACTCCCGAAATACATGCATCCCGTTCGCATACGGCCAATCGCATGTGAAACTTCCCGCGCACCCTGGAAATACACGTACCCCACTCGCATAGGGCCAATCGTATGTGAAACTTCCAGCGCACCCCCGAAATAAACGTGTCCCGCTCGCAGAGGGCCAATCGCATGTGAAACTTCCCACGCACCCCCGAAATACACGTACGCCTCTCACACAGCACCAATCGCATGTGAAACTTCCCACGCACCCCCGAAAAACACATACCCCGCTCGCTGAGGGCCAATCGAGTGTTAAACTCCCTGCGCACCCCCGAAATACATGTACCCCGCTCACAGAGGGCCAATCGCGTGTGAAACTTCCCGCGCACCCCCGAAATGCATGTAGCCCACTCGCAGAGTGCCAATCGCGTGTGAAACTTCCTGCGCTCCCCCAAAATACACGTACCACGCTCACACAGGGCCAATCGCGTGTGTAACTTCCCACGCACCCTTTGAAATCCACGTACTCCGCTCACACAGGGCCAATCACGTGTGAAACTTCCTGCACACCCCCAAAATACATGTACCCCACTCGCAGAGGGCCAATCGCGTGTAAAACTTCCCGCGCACCCCCGAAATACACGTATCCCGCTCGCACAGGGCCAATCGCGTGTGAAACTTCCCGCACACCCTGGAAATACATGTACCCCGCTCGCAGAGGGCCAATTGCGTGTGAAACTTCCCGCACACACCCAAAATACACATACCCCGCTCGCAGAGGGCCAATCGCATGTGAAACTTCCCGAGCAACCCCTAAATACACGTATTCTGCTCGCACAGGGCCAATCGAGTGTAAAACTTCCCACGCACCCCCGAAATACACATATCCCACTCACAGAGGGCCAAACGCGTGTGAAACTTCCCGCGCACCACCAAAATACACGTACCACGCTCACACAGGGCCAATCGCGTGTGAAACTTCCCACGCACCCTTTGAAATCCACGTACCCCGCTCACACAGGGCCAATCACGTGTGAAACTTCCTGCACACCCCTAAAATACATGTACCCCGCTCGCAGAGGGCCACTCGCGTGTAAAACTTCCCGCGCACCCCCGAAATACACGTATCCCGCTCGCACAGGGCCAATCGCGTGTGAAACTTCCCGCACACCCTGGAAATACACGTACCCCACTCGCAGAGGGCCAATTGCGTGTGAAACTTCCCGCACACACCCAAAATACACATACCCCGCTCGCAGAGGGCCAATCGCATGTGAAACTTCCCGAGCAACCCCTAAATACACGTATTCCGCTCGCACAGGGCCAATCGAGTGTAAAACTTCCCACGCACCCCTGAAATACATGTACCCCGCTCACAGAGGGCCAATCTCAGGTGAAACTTCCAGCGCACCCCCGAAATACATGTAGCCCGCTCGCACAGTGCCAATAGCGTGTGAAACTTCCCGCGCACCCTTGAAATAGACATACCCTGCTCGCACAGGGCCAATCGCATGTGAAACTTCCCGGATACCCCCGAAATACACGTACCCCGCTCGCAGAGGGCCAATCACATGTGAAACTTCCCGCGCAACCCCTAAATACACGTATCCTGCTTGCACAGGGCCAATCGTGTGTGAAACTTCCCACGCACCCCCGAAATACACATACCCCGCTCGCAGATTTCCAATCGCGTATGAAACTTCCTGCGAACCCCCAAAATACACGTACCCGGCTTGCACAGGGCCAATCTCGTTTAAAACTTCCCATGCACCCCCAAAATACATGTACCCCACTCGCACAGGACCAATCACGTGTGAAACTTCCTGCGCACCCCCAAAATACATTTACCCCGCTCACACAGGGCCAATCGCGTGTGAAACTTCCCACGCACCCCCGAAATACACGTATCCCGCTCGCACAGGGCCAATCACGAGTGAAACTTCCTGCGCACCCCCAAAATACATGTACCCCGCTCGCAGAGGGCCAATCGCATGTGAAACTTCCCGCGCACTCCCGAAATACATGCATCCCGTTCGCATACGGCCAATCGCATGTGAAACTTCCCGCGCACCCTGGAAATACACGTACCCCACTCGCATAGGGCCAATCGTATGTGAAACTTCCAGCGCACCCCCGAAATAAACGTGTCCCGCTCGCAGAGGGCCAATCGCATGTGAAACTTCCCACGCACCCCCGAAATACACGTACGCCTCTCACACAGCACCAATCGCATGTGAAACTTCCCACGCACCCCCGAAAAACACATACCCCACTCGCTGAGGGCCAATCGAGTGTTAAACTCCCTGCGCACCCCCGAAATACATGTACCCCGCTCACAGAGGGCCAATCGCGTGTGAAACTTCCCGCGCACCCCCGAAATGCATGTAGCCCACTCGCAGAGTGCCAATCGCGTGTGAAACTTCCTGCGCTCCCCCAAAATACACGTACCACGCTCACACAGGGCCAATCGCGTGTGTAACTTCCCACGCACCCTTTGAAATCCACGTACCCCGCTCACACAGGGCCAATCACGTGTGAAACTTCCTGCACACCCCCAAAATACATGTACCCCGCTCGCAGAGGGCCAATCGCGTGTAAAACTTCCCGCGCACCCCCGAAATACACGTATCCCGCTCGCACAGGGCCAATCGCGTGTGAAACTTCCCGCACACCCTGGAAATACATGTACCCCGCTCGCAGAGGGCCAATTGCGTGTGAAACTTCCCGCACACACCCAAAATACACATACCCCGCTCGCAGAGGGCCAATCGCATGTGAAACTTCCCGAGCAACCCCTAAATACACGTATTCTGCTCGCACAGGGCCAATCGAGTGTAAAACTTCCCACGCACCCCCGAAATACACATATCCCACTCACAGAGGGCCAAACGCGTGTGAAACTTCCCGCGCACCACCAAAATACACGTACCCCACTTGTACAGGTCCAATCTTGTGTAAAACTTCCCACGCACCCCCGAAATACACGTACCCCGCTCACACAGGGCCAATCGCGTGTGAAACTTCCCACGCACCCTTTGAAATCCACGTACCCCGCTCACACAGGGCCAATCACGTGTGAAACTTTCTGCACACCCCTAAAATACATGTACCCCGCTCGCAGAGGGCCAATCGCGTGTAAAACTTCCCGCGCACCCCCGAAATACACGTATCCCGCTCGCACAGGGCCAATCGCGTTTGAAACTTCCCGCACACCCTGGAAATACACGTACCCCACTCGCAGAGGGCCAATTGCGTGTGAAACTTCCCGCACACACCCAAAATACACATACCCCGCTCGCAGAGGGCCAATCGCATGTGAAACTTCCCGAGCAACCCCTAAATACACGTATTCCGCTCGCACAGGGCCAATCGAGTGTAAAACTTCCCACGCACCCCCGAAATACACATATCCCACTCACAGAGGGCCAAACGCGTGTGAAACTTCCCGCGCACCACCAAAATACAGGTACCCCACTTGCACAGGTCCAATCTTGTGTAAAACTTCCCATGCACCCCCGAAATACACGTACCCCGCTCACACAGGGCCAATCGCATGTGAAACTTCCTGCACAACCCGGAAATACACGTACGCCGCTCACACAGCACTAATCGCGTGTGAAACTTCCCGCGCATCCCCGAAACACATGTAGCCCGCTCGCAGAGTGCCATTGCGTGTGAAACTTCCCGCGCACCCTGAAATAGACGTATCCCACTCGCAGAGGGCCAATCGCGTGTGAAATTTCCCGTGCACCCCCAAAATACATGTACCCCGCTCGCACAGTGCCAATCTCGTGTAAAACTTCCCACGCACCTCCGAAATGCACGTACCCCACTCGCAGAGGGCCAATCGCGTGTAAAACTTCCCATGCACCCCCGAAATACATGTACCCCGCTCACACAGGGCCAATCGCGTGTGAAAGTTCCTGTGCACCCCCGAAATACACATACCCCGCTCGCACAGGGCCAATCACGTGTGAAACTTCCTGCACACCCCCGAAATACACGTACCCCGCTCGCACAGGGCCAATCATCTGTGAAACTTCCCGCGCACCCGCAAAATACACATATCCTGCTCGCAGAGGGCCAATCGCGTGTGGAACTTCCTGCGCACCCCCGAAATACACGTATCCCGCTCGCACAGGGCCAAACGTGTGTGAAACTTCCTGCGCATCCCAGAAATACACGTATCCCGCTCGCAGAGGGTCAGTCGCATGTGAAACTTCCTGTGCACCCCCGAAATACATGTACGCCGCTCACACAGCACCAATCGCGTGTGAAACTTCCCGCACACCCCGGAAATTTGCGTACCCCGCTCGCAGAGCGCCAATTGCATGTGAAACTTCCCATGCACCCCCAAAATACACGTACCCCGCTCGCAGAGGGCCAATCATGTGTGAAACTTCCCACGCACCCCCGAAATACACGTATCCATCTCGCACAGGGCCAATCACGAGTGAAACTTCCTGCGCACCCCCAAAATACATGTACCCCGCTCGCAGAGGGCCAATCGCGTGTGAAATTTCCCGCGCACTCCTGAAATACACGCATCCCATTCGCATACGGCCAATCGCGTGTGAAACTTCCCGCGCACCCTGGAAATACACGTACCCCACTCGCAGAGGGCCAATCGTATGTGAAACTTCCAGCACACCCCCGAAATACACGTATCCCGCTCGCAGAGGGCCAATCGCGTGTGAAACTTCCCGTGCACCCCCAAAATAAACGTATCCCGCTGGCAGAGGGCCAATCGCGTGTGAAACTTCCCACGTACCCCTGAAATACATGTACCCCGCTCACAGAGGGCCAATCTCAGGTGAAACTTCCAGCGCACCCCCGAAATACATGTAGCCCGCTCGCACAGTGCCAATAGCGTGTGAAACTTCCCGCGCACCCTTGAAATAGACATACCCTGCTCGCACAGGGCCAATCGCATGTGAAACTTCCCGGATACCCCCGAAATACACGTACCCCGCTCACAGAGGGCCAATCACATGTGAAACTTCCCACGCAACCCCTAAATACACGTATCATTCTTGCACAGGGCCAATCGTGTGTGAAACTTCCCACGCACCACCGAAATACACATACCCCGCTCGCAGATTTCCAATCGCGTATGAAACTTCCTGCGCACCCCCAAAATACACGTACCCCGCTTGCACAGGGCCAATCTCGTGTAAAACTTCCCATGCACCCCCAAAATACACGTACCCCGCTCACACAGGGCCAATCACGTGTGAAATTTCCACGCACCCCCGAAATACACGTACCCCACTCGCACAGGACCAATCACGTGTGAAACTTCCTGCGCACCCCCAAAATACATGTACCCCGCTCACACAGGGCCAATCGCGTGTGAAACTTCCCACGCACCCTCGAAATACACGTATCCCGCTCGCACAGGGCCAATCACGAGTGAAACTTCCTGTGCACCCCCTAAATACATGTACCCCGCTCGCAGAGGGCCAATCGCATGTGAAACTTCCCGCGCACTCCCGAAATACACGCATCCCGTTCGCATACGGCCAATCGCATGTGAAACTTCCCGCGCACCCTGGAAATACACGTACCCCACTCGCATAGGGCCAATCGTATGTGAAATATCCAGGGCACCCCCGAAATAAACGTGTCCCGCTCGCAGAGGGCCAATCGCATGTGAAACTTCCCACGCACCCCTGAAATACACGTACGCCTCTCACACAGCACCAATCGCATGTGAAACTTCCCACGCACCCCCGAAAAACACATACCCCGCTCGCAGAGGGCCAATCGCGTGTTGAACTTCCTGCGCACCCCCGAAATACATGTAGCCCACTCGCAGAGTGCCAATCGCGTGTGAAACTTCCTGCGCTCCCCCAAAATACACGTACCGCGCTCACACAGGGCCAATCGCGTGTGTAACTTCCCACGCACCCTTTGAAATCCACGTACCCCGCTCACACAGGGCCAATCACGTGTGAAACTTCCTGCACACCCCCAAAATACATGTACCCGCTCGCAGAGGGCCAATCGCGTGTAAAACTTCCCGCGCACCCCTGAAATACACGTATCCCGCTCGCACAGGGCCAATCGCGTGTGAAACTTCCCGCACACCCTGGAAATACATGTACCCCGCTCGCAGAGGGCCAATTGCGTGTGAAACTTCTCGCACACACCCAAAATACACATACCCCGCTCGCAGAGGGCCAATTGCATGTGAAACTTCCCGAGCAACCCCTAAATACATGTATTCCGCTCGCACAGGGCCAATCGAGTGTAAAACTTCCCACGCACCCCCGAAATACACATATCCCACTCACAGAGGGGCAAACGCGTGTGAAACTTCCCGCGCACCACCAAAATACACGTACCCCACTTGCACAGGTCCAATCTTGTGTAAAACTTCCCACGCACCCCCGAAATACACGTACCCCGCTCACACAGGGCCAATCGTGTGTGAAACTTCCCGCGCACCCTGGAAATACACGTACCCCGCTCGCAGAGGGCCAATCGCGTATGAAACTTCCCGCGCACCCCCGAAATGCATGTATCCTGCTCGCAGAGGGCCAATCGCATGTGAAACTTCCCGCACACCCCCGAAATACACGTACACCGCTCACACAGCACTAATCGCGTGTGAAACTTCCCGCGCATCCCCGAAATACATGTAGCCCGCTCGCAGAGTGCCATTGCGTGTGAAACTTCCCGCGCACCCTGAAATAGACGTATCCCACTCGCACAGGGCCAATCATCTGTGAAACTTCCCGCGCACCCGCAAAATACATGTATCCTGCTCGCAGAGGGCCAATCGCGTGTGGAACTTCCTGCGCACCCCCGACATACACGTATCCCGCTCGCTCAGGGCCAATCGTGTGTGAAACTTCCTGCGCATCCCAGAAATACACGTATCCCGCTCGCAGAGGGTCAGTCGCATGTGAAACTTCCTGTGCACCCCCGAAATACATGTACGCCGCTCACACAGCACCTATCGCGTGTGAAACTTCCCGCGCACCCCGGAAATTCACGTACCCCGCTCGCAGAGTGCCAATTGCATGTGAAACTTCCCATGCACCCCCAAAATACACGTACCCCGCTCGCAGAGGGCCAATCATGTGTGAAACTTCCCACGCACCTCTGAAATACACGTATCCCGCTCGCACAGGGCCAATCACGAGTGAAACTTCCTGCGCACCCCCAAAATACATGTACCCCGCTCGCAGAGGGCCAATCGCATGTGAAATTTCCCGCGCACTCCCGAAATACACGCATCCCGTTCGCATACGGCCAATCGCGTGTGAAACTTCCTGCGCACCCTGGAAATACACGTACCCCACTCGCAGAGGGCCAATCGTATGTGAAACTTCCAGCGCACCACCGAAATACACGTATCCCGCTCGCAGAGGGCCAATCGCGTGTGAAACTTCCCGTTCCCCCCCAAAATACACGTATCCCGCTCGCAGAGGGCCAATCGCATGTGAAACTTCCTGCGCACCCCCGAAATACATGTACGCCGCTCACACAGCACCAATCGCATGTGAAACTTCCCACGCACCCCCGAAAAACACGTACCCCGCTCACAGAGGGCCAATCGCGTGTGAAACTTCCCGCGTACCCCTGAAATACATGTGCCCCGCTCACAGAGGGCCAATCTCAGGTGAAACTTCCAGTGCACCCCCGAAATACATGTAGCCCGCTCGCACAGTGCCAATAGCGTGCAAAACTTCCCGCGCACCCTTGAAATAGACATACCCTGCTCGCACAGGGCCAATCGCATGTGAAACTTCCCGGATACCCCCGAAATACACGTACCCCGCTCGCAGAGGGCCAATCACATGTGAAACTTCCCGCGCAACCCCTAAATACACGTATCCTGCTCGCACAGGGCCAATCGTGTGTGAAACTTCCCACGCACCCCCGAAATACACATACCCCGCTCGCAGATTTCCAATCGCGTATGAAACTTCCTGCGCACCCCCAAAATACACGTACCCCGCTTGCACAGGGCCAATTTCGTGTAAAACTTCCCATGCACCCCCAAAATACACGTACCCCGCTCACACAGGGCCAATCGCGTGTGAAATTTCCCATGCACCCCCGAAATACACGTACCCCGCTCGCACAGGACCAATCACGTGTGAAACTTCCTGCGCACCCCCAAAATACATGTACCCCGCTCACACAGGGCCAATCGAGTGTGAAACTTCCCACGCACCCCCGAAATACACGTATCCCGCTCGCACAGGGCCAATCACGAGTGAAACTTCCTGCGCACCCCCAAAATACATGTACCCCGCTCGCAGAGGGCCAATCGCATGTGAAACTTCCCACACACCCCCAAAAAAAAAAAACGTCTCCCGCTCGCACAGGGCCAATCGCGTGTGAAACTTCCAGTGCACCATGGAAATACACGTACTCCGCTCGCAGAGGGCCAATCGCGTGTGAAACTTCCCATGCACCCCAGAAATACACGTATCCCACTCGCAGAGGGCCAATCGCATGTGAAACTTCCCACACACCCCCGAAAAACACGTACCCCACTCGCAGAGGGCAAATCGCGTGTGAAACTTCCGGCGCACCCCCGAAATACATGTACCCCGCTCACAGAGGGCCAATCTCGTGTAAAACTTCTCCCGCACTCCCAAAATACACATACCCCACTCGCACAGGGCCAATCTCGCGTAAAACTTCCCCCGCACCCCTGAAATACACATACCCCACTCACAGAGGGCCAATCGCGTGTGAAACTTCCTGCGCACCCCCGAAATACACGTACCCCGCTCGTACAGGGCCAATCACATGTGAAACTTCCTGCGCACCCCTGAAATACACGTACCCCGCTCACACAGGGCCAATCGCGTGTGAAACTTCCCACACACCCCTGAAATACACGTACCCCGCTCGCACAGGGCCAATCATGTGTGAAACTTCCCACAAACCCCCAAAATACATGTACCCCGCTCGCAGAGGGCCAATCTCATGTAAACCTTCCCACACACCCCCGAAATACACGTACCCCGCTCGCACAGGGCCAATCTCGTGTAAAACTTCCCCCGCACCCCTGAAATACACGTACCCCGCTCGCACAGGGCCAATCTCATGTAAAACTTCCCCGCGCCCCCGAAATACACGTACCCCTCTCACACAGGGCCAATCGCGTGTGAAACTTCCCACGCACAACCGAAATACACATACCCCGCTCACAAAGGGCCAATCGCATGTGAAACCTCCCGTGCACCCCCAAAATACACGTACCCCGCTCGCACAGGGCCAATCACATGTGAAACTTCCTGCGCACCCCCAAAATACATGTACCCCGCTCTCAGAGGGCCAATCGCGTGTGAAATTTCCCGCGCACTCCCGAAATACACGTATCCCGCTCGCAGAGGGAAAATCGCATGTGAAACTTCCTGCGCACCCCCGAAATACATGTACGCCGCTCACACAGCACCAATCGCGTGTGAAACTTCCCACGCACCCCCGAAAAACACGTACCCCGCTCACAGAGGGCCAATCGCGTGTGAAACTTCCCGCGTACCCCTGAAATACATGTGCCCCGCTCACAGAGGGCCACTCTCAGGTGAAACTTCCAGCGCACCCCCGAAATACATGTAGCCCGCTCGCACAGTGCCAATAGCGTGTGAAACTTCCCGCGCACCCTTGAAATAGACATACCCTGCTCGCACAGGGCCAATCGCATGTGAAACTTCCCGGATACCCCCGAAATACACGTACCCCGCTCGCAGAGGGCCAATCACATGTGAAACTTCCCGCGCAACCCCTAAATACACGTATCCTGCTCGCACAGGGCCAATCGTGTGTGAAACTTCCCATGCACCCCCGAAATACACATACCCCGCTCGCAGATTTCCAATCGCGTATGAAACTTCCTGCGCACCCCCAAAATACACGTACCCCGCTTGCACAGGGCCAATCTCGTGTAAAACTTCCCATGCACCACCAAAATACACGTACCCAGCTCACACAGGGCCAATCGCGTGTGAAATTTCCGACGCACCCCCGAAATACACGTACCCCGCTCGCACAGGAACAATCACGTGTGAAACTTCCTGCGCACCCCCAAAATACATGTACCCCGCTCACACAGGGCCAATCGCGTGTGAAACTTCACACGCACCCCCGAAATACACGTATCCCACTCGCACAGGGCCAATCACGAGTGAAACTTCCTGCGCACCCCCAAAATACATGTACCCCGCTCGCAGAGGGCCAATCGCATGTGAAACTTCCCACACACCCCCAAAAAAAAAACATCTCCCGCTCGCACAGGGCCAATCGCGTGTGAAACTTCCAGCGCACCCTGGAAATACACGTACCCCGCTCGCAGAGGGCCAATCGCGTGTGAAACTTCCCACACACCCCCGAAAAACACGTACCCCACTCGCAGAGGGCCAATCGCGTGTGAAACTTCCGGCGCACCCCCGAAATACATGTACCCCGCTCACAGAGGGCCAATCTCGTGTAAAACTTCTCCCGCACGCCCAAAATACACATACCCCACTCGCACAGGGCCAATCTCGCGTAAAACTTCCCCCGCACCCCTGAAATACACATACCCCACTCACAGAGGGCCAATCGCGTGTGAAACTTCCTGCGCACCCCCGAAATACACGTACCCCGCTCGTACAGGGCCAATCACATGTGAAACTTCCTGCGCACCCCTGAAATACACGTACCCCGCTCACACAGGGCCAATCGCGTGTGAAACTTCTCACGCACCCCTGAAATACACGTACCCCACTCGCACAGGGCCAATCACGTGTGAAACTTCCTGCACACCCCCAAAATACATGTACCCCGCTCGCAGAGGGCCAATCGCATTTAAAACTTCCCACACACCCCCGAAATACACGTACCCCGCTCGCACAGGGCCAATCTCGTGTAAAACTTCCCCCGCAACCCTGAAATACACGTACCCCGCTCGCACAGGGCCAATCTCGTGTAAAACTTCCCCGCGCCCCCGAAATACACGTACCCCTCTCACACAGGGCCAATCGCGTGTGAAACTTCCCACGCACCCCCGAAATACACGTACCCCGCTCGCACAGGGCCAATCTCGTGTAAAACTTCCCCCGCAACCCTGAAATACACGTACCCCGCTCGCACAGGGCCAATCGCATGTAAAACTTCCCACACACCCCCGAAATACACGTACCCCGCTCGCACAGGGCCAATCTCGTGTAAAACTTCCCCCGCAACCCTGAAATACACGTACCCCGCTCGCACAGGGCCAATCGCATGTGAAACCTCCCGCGCACCCCCAAAATACACGTACCCAGCTCGCACAGGGCCAATCACGTGTGAAACTTCCTGCGCACCCCCAAAATACATGTACCCCGCTCGCAGAGGGCCAATCGCGTGTGAGACCTCTCACGCACCCCTGAAAAAAAAGTATCCCGCTCGCACAGGGCCAATCGCGTGTGAAATTTACAGCGCACCCTGGGAATACACGTTCCCCGCTCGCAGAGGGCCAATCGCGTGTGAAACTACCCGCTCACCCCCGAAATACACATAACCCGCTCGCAGAGAGCCAATCACGTGTGAAACTTCCCACACACCCCCAAAATACACATACGCCGCTCGCACAGGGCCAATCTCGTGTAAAACTTTCCCCGCACTCCTGAAATACACGTACCCCGCTCGCACAGGGCCAATCTCTTGTAAAACTTCCCCAGCACCCCCAAAATACATATACCCCACTCACAGAGGGCCAATCGCATGTGAAACTTCTCGCGCACACCCGAAATACACGTACCCCGCTCGCACAGGGCCAATCACATGTGAAACTTCCTGCGCACCCCCCAAATACACGTACCCCGCTCACACAGGGCCAATCGCGTGTGAAACTTCCCACGCACCCCCAAAATACACGTACTCTGCTCGCACAAGGCCAATCACGTGTGAAACTTCCTGCGCACCCCCAAAATACATGTACCCCACTCGTAGAGAGCCAATCGCATGTGAAACTTCCCACACACCCCCGAAAAAAAATGTATCCCGCTCGCACAGGGCCAATCGCGTGTGAAACTTCCAGCGCACCCTGGAAATACACGTACCCCGCTCGCAGAGGGCCAATCGCGTGTGAAACTTCCCGTGCACCCCAGAAATACACGTACCCCACTCGCAGAGGGCCAATCGCGTGTGAAACTTCCGGCGCACCCCCGAAATACATGTACCCCGCTCACAGAGGGCCAATCTCGTGTAAAACTTCTCCCGCACACCCAAAATACAAGTACCCCACTCGCACAGGGCAAATCTCGCGTAAAACTTCCCCTGCACCCCTGAAATACACATACCCCACTCACAGAGGGCCAATCGCGTGTGAAACTTCCTGCGCACCCCCGAAATACACGTTCCCCGCTCGCACAGGGCCAATCACGTGTGAAACTTCCTGCACACCCCCAAAATACATGTACCCCGCTCGCAGAGGGCCAATCGCATGTAAAACTTCCTGCGCACCCCCGAAATACACGTATCCCACTCGCACAGGGCCAATCGCATGTGAAACTTCCCGTGCATCCTGGAAATACACGTACCCCACTAGCAGAGGGCCAATTATGTGTGAAACATCCCGCACACACCCGAAATACACATACCCCGCTCACAGAGGGCCAATTGCATGTGAAACTTCCTGTGCACCCCCGAAATACACGTACCCCGCTCGCACAGGGCCAATCACACGTGAAACTTCCTGCGCACCCCCGAAATACACGTACCCCGCTCACTCAGGGCCAATCACGTGTGAAACTTCCCACGCACCCCCAAAATACATGTACCCTGCTCGCAGACGGCCAATCGCGTGTAAAACGTCCTGCGCACCCCCAAAATACACGTACGCCGCTCACACAGCATTAATCGCGTGTGAAACTTCCCACGCACCCCCGAAAAACACGTACCCCGCTCGGAGAGGGCCAATTGCGTGTGAAACTTCCCACGCACCCCCGAAATACATGTACCCCGCTCACAGAGGGCTAATCGGGTGTGAAACTTCCCGCACACCCCCGAAATACATGTAGCCCGCTTGCAGAGGGCCAATCGCGTGTGGAACTTCCCGCGCATCCCCGAAATACATGTAGCCCGCTCGTACAGTGCCAATCGCGTGTGAAACTTCCTGCGCACCCCCGAAATAGACGTACCCCACTTGCACTATTCCAATCGCATGTGAAACTTCCCGCACACCCACGAAATACATGCACCCCACTCGCAGAGGGCCAATCGCATGTGAAACTTCCCGCGCACACCCGAAATACACGTACCCCGCTCGCACAGGGCCAATCACATGTGAAACTTCCTGCGCACCCCCGAAATACACGTACCCCGCTCACACAGGGCCAATCGCGTGTGAAACTTCCCACGCACCCCCGAAACACACGTACTCCGCTAGCACAGGGCCAATCACGTGTGAAACTTCCTGCGCACCCCCAAAATACATGTACCCCGCTCGTAGAGGGCCAATCGCATGTGAAACTTCCCACGCACCCCCGAAAAAAAACGTATCCCGCTCGCACAGGGCCAATCGCGTGTGAAACTTCCAGTGCACCCTGGAAATACACATACCCCGCTCGCAGAGGGTCAATCGCGTGTGAAACTTCCCGTGCACCCCAGAAATACACGTATCCAGCTCGCAGAGGGCAAATCGCATGTGAAACTTCCCACACACCCCCGAAAAACACGTACCCCACTCGCAGAGGGCCAATCGCGTGTGAAACTTCCGGCGCACCCCCGAAATACATGTACCCCGCTCACAGAGGGCCAATCGTGTGTGAAACTTTCCGCGCACCCCCAAAATACATGTAGCCCGCTCGCACAGTGCCAATCGCGTGTGAAACTTCCCGCGCACACCCAAAATACACGTACCCCGCTTGCACAGGGCCAATCTCGTGTAAAACTTCCCGCGCACCCCCGAAATACACATACCCCACTCGCACAGTGCCAATCGTGTGTGAACCATCCCGCACACACCCAAAATACACGTACCCCGCTTGTAGAGGGCCAATCGGATGTGAAATTTCCTGTGCACACCCAAAATACATGTACCCCGCTTGCACAGGGCCAATCTCGTGTAAAACTTCCCACGCACCCCCAAAATACACGTACCCCACTCGCAGAGGGCCAACCGCATGTTAAACTTCCTGTGCACCCCTGAAATACACGTACCCTGCTCGTACAGGGCCAATCACGTGTGAAACTTCCTGTGCACCCTCGAAATACACATACCCCGCTCGCACAGGGCCAATCACGTGTGAAACTTCCCGCGCACCCCCGAAATACACGTACCCCGCTCGCACAGGTACAATCATGTGTAAAATGTGAAACTTCCCACGAACCCCCGAAATACACGTACACTGCTCACACAGCACCAATCCCGTGTGAAACTTCCCACGCACCCCGGAAATTCACGTACCCCGCTCGCACAGGTACAATCATGTGTGGAACTTCCCGTGCACCCCCAAAAAACACGTACCCCGCTTGCAGAGGGCCAATCGTGTGTGAAACTTTGCGCGCACCCCCAAAATACATGTACCCCGCTCACACAGGGCCAATCGAGTGTGAAACTTCCCACGCACCCCCGAAATACACGTATCCCGCTCGCACAGGGCCAATCACGAGTGAAACTTCCTGCGCACCCCCAAAATACATGTACCCCGCTCGCAGAGGGCCAATCGCATGTGAAACTTCCCACACACCCCCAAAAAAAAAAAACGTCTCCCGCTCGCACAGGGCCAATCGCGTGTGAAACTTCCAGTGCACCATGGAAATACACGTACTCCGCTCGCAGAGGGCCAATCGCGTGTGAAACTTCCCATGCACCCCAGAAATACACGTATCCCACTCGCAGAGGGCCAATCGCATGTGAAACTTCCCACACACCCCCGAAAAACACGTACCCCACTCGCAGAGGGCAAATCGCATGTGAAACTTCCGGCGCACCCCCGAAATACATGTACCCCGCTCACAGAGGGCCAATCTCGTGTAAAACTTCTCCCGCACTCCCAAAATACACATACCCCACTCGCACAGGGCCAATCTCGCGTAAAACTTCCCCCGCACCCCTGAAATACACATACCCCACTCACAGAGGGCCAATCGCGTGTGAAACTTCCTGCGCACCCCCGAAATACACGTACCCCGCTCGTACAGGGCCAATCACATGTGAAACTTCCTGCGCACCCCTGAAATACACGTACCCCGCTCACACAGGGCCAATCGCGTGTGAAACTTCCCACACACCCCTGAAATACACGTACCCCGCTCGCACAGGGCCAATCACGTGTGAAACTTCCTGCACACCCCTGAAATACACGTACCCCGCTCGCAGAGGGCCAATCTCATGTAAACCTTCCCACACACCCCCGAAATACACGTACCCCGCTCGCACAGGGCCAATCTCGTGTAAAACTTCCCCCGCACCACTGAAATACACGTACCCCGCTCGCACAGGGCCAATCTCATGTAAAACTTCCCCGCGCCCCCGAAATACACGTACCCCTCTCACACAGGGCCAATCGCGTGTGAAACTTCCCACGCACCTCCGAAATACACATACCCCGCTCACAAAGGGCCAATCGCATGTGAAACCTCCCGTGCACCCCCAAAATACACGTACCCCGCTCGCACAGGGCCAATCACATGTGAAACTTCCTGCGCACCCCCAAAATACATGTACCCCGCTCTCAGAGGGCCAATCGCGTGTGAAATTTCCCGCGCACTCCCGAAATACACGTATCCCGCTCGCAGAGGGAAAATCGCATGTGAAACTTCCTGCGCACCCCCGAAATACATGTACGCCGCTCACACAGCACCAATCGCGTGTGAAACTTCCCACGCACCCCCGAAAAACACGTACCCCGCTCACAGAGGGCCAATCGCGTGTGAAACTTCCCGCGTACCCCTGAAATACATGTGCCCCGCTCACAGAGGGCCACTCTCAGGTGAAACTTCCAGCGCACCCCCGAAATACATGTAGCCCACTCGCACAGTGCCAATAGCGTGTGAAACTTCCCGCGCACCCTTGAAATAGACATACCCTGCTCGCACAGGGCCAATCGCATGTGAAACTTCCCGGATACCCCCGAAATACACGTACCCCGCTCGCAGAGGGCCAATCACATGTGAAACTTCCCGCGCAACCCCTAAATACACGTATCCTGCTTGCACAGGGCCAATCGTGTGTGAAACTTCCCATGCACCCCCGAAATACACATACCCCGCTCGCAGATTTCCAATCGCGTATGAAACTTCCTGCGCACCCCCAAAATACACGTACCCCGCTTGCACAGGGCCAATCTCGTGTAAAACTTCCCATGCACCACCAAAATACACGTACCCAGCTCACACAGGGCCAATCGCGTGTGAAATTTCCGACGCACCCCCGAAATACACGTACCCCGCTCGCACAGGAACAATCACGTGTGAAACTTCCTGCGCACCCCCAAAATACATGTACCCCGCTCACACAGGGCCAATCGCGTGTGAAACTTCACACGCACCCCCGAAATACACGTATCCCACTCGCACAGGGCCAATCACGAGTGAAACTTCCTGCGCACCCCCAAAATACATGTACCCCGCTCGCAGAAGGCCAATCGCATGTGAAACTTCCCACACACCCCCAAAAAAAAAACATCTCCCGCTCGCACAGGGCCAATCGCGTGTGAAACTTCCAGCGCACCCTGGAAATACACGTACCCCGCTCGCAGAGGGCCAATCGCGTGTGAAACTTCCCATGCACCCCAGAAATACACGTATCCCGCTCGCAGAGGGCCAATCGCATGTGAAACTTCCCACACACCCCCGAAAAACACGTACCCCACTCGCAGAGGGCCAATCGCGTGTGAAACTTCCGGCGCACCCCCGAAATACATGTACCCCGCTCACAGAGGGCCAATCTCGTGTAAAACTTCTCCCGCACGCCCAAAATACACATACCCCACTCGCACAGGGCCAATCTCGCGTAAAACTTCCCCCGCACCCCTGAAATACACATACCCCACTCACAGAGGGCCAATCGCGTGTGAAACTTCCTGCGCACCCCCGAAATACACGTACCCCGCTCGTACAGGGCCAATCACATGTGAAACTTCCTGCGCACCCCTGAAATACACGTACCCCGCTCACACAGGGCCAATCGCGTGTGAAACTTCTCACGCACCCCTGAAATACACGTACCCCACTCGCACAGGGCCAATCACGTGTGAAACTTCCTGCACACCCCCAAAATACATGTACCCCGCTCGCAGAGGGCCAATCGCATTTAAAACTTCCCACACACCCCCGAAATACACGTACCCCGCTCGCACAGGGCCAATCTCGTGTAAAACTTCCCCCGCAACCCTGAAATACACGTACCCCGCTCGCACAGGGCCAATCTCGTGTAAAACTTCCCCGCGCCCCCGAAATACACGTACCCCTCTCACACAGGGCCAATCGCGTGTGAAACTTCCCACGCACCCCCGAAATACACGTACCCCGCTCGCACAGGGCCAATCTCGTGTAAAACTTCCCCCGCAACCCTGAAATACACGTACCCCGCTCGCACAGGGCCAATCGCATGTAAAACTTCCCACACACCCCCGAAATACACGTACCCCGCTCGCACAGGGCCAATCTCGTGTAAAACTTCCCCCGCAACCCTGAAATACACGTACCCCGCTCGCACAGGGCCAATCGCATGTGAAACCTCCCGCGCACCCCCAAAATACACGTACCCAGCTCGCACAGGGCCAATCACGTGTGAAACTTCCTGCGCACCCCCAAAATACATGTACCCCGCTCGCAGAGGGCCAATCGCGTGTGAGACCTCTCACGCACCCCTGAAAAAAAAAGTATCCCGCTCGCACAGGGCCAATCGCGTGTGAAATTTACAGCGCACCCTGGGAATACACGTTCCCCGCTCGCAGAGGGCCAATCGCGTGTGAAACTACCCGCTCACCCCCGAAATACACATAACCCGCTCGCAGAGAGCCAATCACGTGTGAAACTTCCCACACACCCCCAAAATACACATACGCCGCTCGCACAGGGCCAATCTCGTGTAAAACTTTCCCCGCACTCCTGAAATACACGTACCCCGCTCGCACAGGGCCAATCTCTTGTAAAACTTCCCCAGCACCCCCAAAATACATATACCCCACTCACAGAGGGCCAATCGCATGTGAAACTTCTCGCGCACACCCGAAATACACGTACCCCGCTCGCACAGGGCCAATCACATGTGAAACTTCCTGCGCACCCCCCAAATACACGTACCCCGCTCACACAGGGCCAATCGCGTGTGAAACTTCCCACGCACCCCCAAAATACACGTACTCTGCTCGCACAAGGCCAATCACGTGTGAAACTTCCTGCGCACCCCCAAAATACATGTACCCCGCTCGTAGAGAGCCAATCGCATGTGAAACTTCCCACACACCCCCGAAAAAAAATGTATCCCGCTCGCACAGGGCCAATCGCGTGTGAAACTTCCAGCGCACCCTGGAAATACACGTACCCCGCTCGCAGAGGGCCAATCGCGTGTGAAACTTCCCGTGCACCCCAGAAATACACGTACCCCACTCGCAGAGGGCCAATCGCGTGTGAAACTTCCGGCGCACCCCCGAAATACATGTACCCCGCTCACAGAGGGCCAATCTCGTGTAAAACTTCTCCCGCACACCCAAAATACAAGTACCCCACTCGCACAGGGCAAATCTCGCGTAAAACTTCCCCTGCACCCCTGAAATACACATACCCCACTCACAGAGGGCCAATCGCGTGTGAAACTTCCTGCGCACCCCCGAAATACACGTTCCCCGCTCGCACAGGGCCAATCACGTGTGAAACTTCCTGCACACCCCCAAAATACATGTACCCCGCTCGCAGAGGGCCAATCGCATGTAAAACTTCCTGCGCACCCCCGAAATACACGTATCCCACTCGCACAGGGCCAATCGCATGTGAAACTTCCCGTGCATCCTGGAAATACACGTACCCCACTAGCAGAGGGCCAATTATGTGTGAAACATCCCGCACACACCCGAAATACACATACCCCGCTCACAGAGGGCCAATTGCATGTGAAACTTCCTGTGCACCCCCGAAATACACGTACCCCGCTCGCACAGGGCCAATCACACGTGAAACTTCCTGCGCACCCCCGAAATACACGTACCCCGCTCACTCAGGGCCAATCACGTGTGAAACTTCCCACGCACCCCCAAAATACATGTACCCTGCTCGCAGACGGCCAATCGCGTGTAAAACGTCCTGCGCACCCCCAAAATACACGTACGCCGCTCACACAGCATTAATCGCGTGTGAAACTTCCCACGCACCCCCGAAAAACACGTACCCCGCTCGGAGAGGGCCAATTGCGTGTGAAACTTCCCACGCACCCCCGAAATACATGTACCCCGCTCACAGAGGGCTAATCGGGTGTGAAACTTCCCGCACACCCCCGAAATACATGTAGCCCGCTTGCAGAGGGCCAATCGCGTGTGGAACTTCCCGCGCATCCCCGAAATACATGTAGCCCGCTCGTACAGTGCCAATCGCGTGTGAAACTTCCTGCGCACCCCCGAAATAGACGTACCCCACTTGCACTATTCCAATCGCATGTGAAACTTCCCGCACACCCACGAAATACATGCACCCCGCTCGCAGAGGGCCAATCGCATGTGAAACTTCCCACGCACACCCGAAATACACGTACCCCGCTCGCACAGGGCCAATCACATGTGAAACTTCCTGCGCACCCCCGAAATACACGTACCCCGCTCACACAGGGCCAATCGCGTGTGAAACTTCCCACGCACCCCCGAAACACACGTACTCCGCTAGCACAGGGCCAATCACGTGTGAAACTTCCTGCGCACCCCCAAAATACATGTACCCCGCTCGTAGAGGGCCAATCGCATGTGAAACTTCCCACGCACCCCCGAAAAAAAACGTATCCCGCTCGCACAGGGCCAATCGCGTGTGAAACTTCCAGTGCACCCTGGAAATACACATACCCCGCTCGCAGAGGGTCAATCGCGTGTGAAACTTCCCGTGCACCCCAGAAATACACGTATCCAGCTCGCAGAGGGCAAATCGCATGTGAAACTTCCCACACACCCCCGAAAAACACGTACCCCACTCGCAGAGGGCCAATCGCGTGTGAAACTTCCGGCGCACCCCCGAAATACATGTACCCCGCTCACAGAGGGCCAATCGTGTGTGAAACTTTCCGCGCACCCCCAAAATACATGTAGCCCGCTCGCACAGTGCCAATCGCGTGTGAAACTTCCCGTGCACACCCAAAATACACGTACCCCGCTTGCACAGGGCCAATCTCGTGTAAAACTTCCCGCGCACCCCCGAAATACACATACCCCACTCGCACAGTGCCAATCGTGTGTGAACCATCCCGCACACACCCAAAATACACGTACCCCGCTTGTAGAGGGCCAATCGGATGTGAAATTTCCTGTGCACACCCAAAATACATGTACCCCGCTTGCACAGGGCCAATCTCGTGTAAAACTTCCCACGCACCCCCAAAATACACGTACCCCACTCGCAGAGGGCCAACCGCATGTTAAACTTCCTGTGCACCCCTGAAATACACGTACCCTGCTCGTACAGGGCCAATCACGTGTGAAACTTCCTGTGCACCCTCGAAATACACATACCCCGCTCGCACAGGGCCAATCACGTGTGAAACTTCCCGCGCACCCCCGAAATACACGTACCCCGCTCGCACAGGTACAATCATGTGTAAAATGTGAAACTTCCCACGAACCCCCGAAATACACGTACACTGCTCACACAACACCAATCCCGTGTGAAACTTCCCACGCACCCCGGAAATTCACGTACCCCGCTCGCACAGGTACAATCATGTGTGGAACTTCCCGTGCACCCCCAAAAAACACGTACCCCGCTCGCAGAGGGCCAATCGTGTGTGAAACTTCCCGCGCACCCCCGAAATACACGTATACCGCTCCCAGAGGGCCAGTCGCATGTGAAACTTCCCACGAACCCCCGAAATACACTTACACTGCTCACACAGCACCAATCGCGTGTGAAACTTCCCGCGCACCCCGGAAATTCACGTACCCCGCTCGCAGAGCGCCAATCGCGTGTGAAACTTCCCACGCACCCCCAAAATACACGTACCCCGCTCGCAGAGGGCCAATAGCGTGTGAAACTTCCCATGCACTCCCAAAATACACGTACCCTGCTCGCACAGGGCCAATCTCGTGTAAAACTTCTCCCGCACCCCCAAAATACACGTACCTCACTCGCACAGTGCCAATCTCGTGTAAAACTTCCCCCGCACCCCTGAAATACACATACCCCACTCACAGAGAGCCAATCGCGTGTGAAACTTCCTGCGCACCCCCGAAATACACGTACCCGCTCGCACAGGGCCAATCACATGTGAAACTTCCTGCGCACCCCCGAAATACACGTACCCCACTCACACAGGGCCAATCGCGTGTGAAACTTCCCACACACCCCTGAAATACACGTACCCCGCTCGCACAGGGCCAATCACGTGTGAAACTTCCTGCACACCCCCAAAATACATGTACCCCGCTTGCAGAGGGCTAATCGCATGTAAAACTTCCTGCGCACCCCTAAATACACGTATCCCACTCGCACAGGGCCAATCGCGTGTGAAACTTCCCGCGCATCCTGGAAATACACATACCCCACTAGCAGAGGGCCAATTACGTGTGAAACTTCCCGCACACACCCGAAATACACATACCCCGCTCACAGAGGGCCAATCGCATGTGAAACTTCCCAAGCAACCCCTAAATACACGTATCCTGCTCGCAGAGGGCCAGTCGCATGTGAAACTTCCAGCGCAACCCCGAAATACATGTACCCCTCTCACACAGGGCCAATCGCATGTGAAACTTCCCACGCACCCCGGAAATTCATGTACCCCGCTCGCAGAGCGCCAATCGCATGTGAAACTTCCCACGCACGACCAAAATACACGTACCCCGCTCGCAGAGGGCCAATCGCATGTGAAACTTCTCGCGCACCCCCAAAATATACTTACCCCTCTCGCACACGGCCAATCGCGTGTGAAACATTCCGGGCACCCCCAAAATACACGTACCCCGCTCGCAGAGGGCCAATCGCATGTGAAACTTCATGCGCACCCCCGAAATACATGTACCCCTCTCACACAGGGCCAATCGCGTGTGAAACTTCCCACGCACCCCCAAAATACACATACCCCGCTCGCAGAGGGCCAATCGCGTGTTAAACTTCCTGCGCACCCCAAAAATACACGTATCCCGCTCGCAGAGGGCCATTCGCATGTGAAACTTCCTGCGCACCCCCAAAATACACGTACGCCGCTCACACAGCACCAATCACGTGTGAAACTTCCCACACACCCCCGAAATAGACATACCCCACTCGCAGGGGGCCAATCGCATGTGAAACTTCTCGCGCAACCCCTAAATACACGTATCCCGCTCGCACAGGGCCAATCGAGTGTGAAACTTCTGGCGCACCCCCGAAATACATGAAGCCCGCTCGCACAGTGCCAATCGCGTGTGAAACTTCCCGCACACACCCGAAATACACATACCCCGCTCGCAGGGGGCCAATCGCATGTGAAACTTCTCGCGCAACCCCTAAATACACGTATCCCGCTCGCACAGGGCCAATCGAGTGTGAAACTTCCCACGCACCACCGAAATAGACATACCCCACTCGCACAGGGCCAATCGCGTGTGAAACTTCCCACGCACCCCCGAAATAGACATACCCCACTCGCACAGGGCCAATCGCGTGTGAAACTTCCCGCACACACCCGAAATACACATATCCCACTCGCACAGGGCCAATCGAGTGTGAAACTTCCCACGTACCCCCGAAATACACATACCCCGCTCGCAGAGGGCCAATCGCGTGTGAAACTTCCCGGGCACCCCCAAAATACACGTACCCCGCTTGCACAGGGCCAATCTCGTGTAAAACATCCCACGCACCCCCGAAATACACGTACCCCGCTCGCACAGGGCCAATCACGTGTGAAACATCCTGCGCACCCCCAAAATACATGTACCCCGCTTGCTGAAGGCCAGTCGCGTGTGAAACTTCCCACGCACCCTGGAAATACACGTACCCCGCTCTCAGAGGGCCAATCGCATGTGAAACTTCCTGCGCACCCCCGAAATACACGTATCCCGCTCGCACAAGGCGAATCACATGTGAAACTTCCTGCGCACCCCCAAAATACACGTATCCCGCTCGCACAGGGCCAATCGCGTGTGAAACTTCCTGCGCACCCCGGAAATACACGTACCCCGCTCGCAGAGTGCAGATCGTGTGTGACACTTCCCACACACCTCCGAAAAACACATACCCCACTCACAGAGGCCCAATCGTGTGTGAAACTTCCCGCGCACCCCTGAAATACACGTACCCCGCTCGCACAGGGCCAATCACGTGTGAAACTTGCCATGCACCCCCGGAAAAAAAACGTATCCCGCTCACACAGGGCCAATCACGTGTGAAACTTCCAGCGCACCCTGGAAATACACGTACCCCGCTCGCAGAGGGCCAATCGCGTGTGAAACTTCCCACGTACCCCCGAAATACACGTATCCCACTCGCAGAGGGCCAATCGCGTGTGAGACTTCCCACGCACCCCCGAAAAACACGTACCCTGCTCACAGAGGGCCAATCGCGTGTGAAACTTCCGGCGCACCCCCGAAATACATGTACCCGCTCACAGAGGGCCAATCGTGTGTGAAACTTCCCGCGCACCCGCAAAATACATGTAGCCCGCTCGCACAGTGCCAATCACGTGGGAAACTTCCCGCGCACACCCCGGAAATACACGTACCCCGCTCGCAGAGCGCCAATCGAGTGTGAAACTTCCCACGCACCCCCGAAATACAGGTACCACGCTCGCAGAGGGCCAATCGCGTGTGCAATTTCCTGTGCACCCCCAAAACACATGTACCCCGCTCGCACAGGGGAAATCTCGTGTAAAATTTCCCACGCACCCCCGAAATTCACGTACCCCACTCCCAGAGTTCCAATTGCGGGTAAAACTTCACGTGCACCCCCAAAATACACATACCCCGCTCGCACAGCGCCAATCACATGTGAAACTTCCTGCACACCCCCGAAATACACGTACTCCACTCGCACATGGCCAATCATGTGTGAAACTTCCCGCGCACCCCCAAAATACATGTACCCCACTCGCAGAGGGCCAATCGCGTGTGAAACTTCCCGCAAACCCCCGAAATACATGTATCCCGCTCGCAGAGGGCCAATCGCGTGTGGAACTTCCCGCGCACCCCCGAATTACACGTATCCTGCTCGCACAGGGCCAATCGCGTGTGAAACTTCCCACACACGCCCAAAATACACATACCCCGCTCGCACAGGGCCAATCTCATGTAAAACTTCCCCCGCACCCCTGAAATACACGTACCCCGCTCGCACAGGGCCAATCTCGTGTAAAACTTCCCCGCGCCCCCGAAATACACGTACCCCTCTCACACAGGGCCAATCGCGTGTGAAACTTCCCACGCACCCCCGAAATACACGTACCCCGCTCACACAGGGCCAATCGCGTGTGAAACCTCCCGCGCACCCCCAAAATACACGTACCCCGCTCGCACAGGGCCAATCGCGTGTGAGACTTCTCACGCACCCCTGAAAAAAAAGGATCCCGCTCGCACAGGGCCAATCGCGTGTGAAACTTACAGCGCACCCTGGGAATACACGTTCCCCGCTCGCAGAAGGCCAATCGCGTGTGAAACTACCCGCGCACCCCCGAAATACACATATCCCGCTCGCAGAGAGCCAATCACGTGTGAAACTTCCCACACACCCCCAAAATACATATACCCCACTCACAGAGGGCCAATCGCGTGAGAAACTTCCCGCGCACACCCGAAATACACGTACCCCGCTCGCACAGGGCCAATCACATGTGAAACTTCCTGCGCACCCCCCAAATACACGTACCCCGCTCGCACAGGGCCAATCACGTGTGAAACTTCCAGCGCACCCCCAAAATACATGTACCCCGCTCGTAGAGAGCCAATCGCATGTGAAACTTCCCACACACCCCCAAAAAAAAAGTATCCCGCTCGCACAGGGCCAATCGCGTGTGAAACTTTCAGCGCACCCTGGAAATACACGTACCCCGCTCGCAGAGGGCCAATCGCGTGTGAAACTTCCCATGCACCCCAGAAATACACGTATCCCGCTCACAGAGGGCCAATCGCATGTGAAACTTCCCACACACCCCCGAAAAACACGTACCCCACTCGCAGAGGGCCAATCGCGTGTGAAACTTCCGGCGCACCCCCGAAATACATGTACCCCGCTCACAGAGGGCCAATCTCGTGTAAAACTTCTCCCGCACGCCCAAAATACACATACCCCACTCGCACAGGGCCAATCTCGCGTAAAACTTCCCCCGCACCCCCGAAATACACATACCCCACTCACAGAGGGCCTATCGCGTGTGAAACTTCCTGCGCACCCCCGATATACACGTACCCCGCTCGTACAGGGCCAATCACATGTGAAACTTCCTGCGCACCCCCGAAATACACGTACCCCGCTCACACAGGGCCAATCGTGTGTGAAACTTCCCACGCACCCCTGAAATACACGTACCCCGCTCGCACAGGGCCAATCACGTGTGAAACTTCCTGCACACCCCCAAAATACATGTACCCCGCTCGCAGAGGGCCAATCGCATGTAAAACTTCCCACACACCCCCGAAATACACGTACCCCGCTCGCACAGGGCCAATCTCGTGTAAAACTTCCCCCGCAACCCTGAAATACACGTACCCCGCTCGCACAGGGCCAATCGCATGTGAAACCTCCCGCGCACCCCCAAAATACACGTACCCAGCTCGCACAGGGCCAATCACGTGTGAAACTTCCTGCGCACCCCCAAAATACATGTACCCCGCTCGCAGAGGGCCAATCGCGTGTGAGACCTCTCACGCACCCCTGAAAAAAAAAGTATCCCGCTCGCACAGGGCCAATCGCGTGTGAAACATTCCGGGCACCCCCAAAATACACGTACCCCGCTCGCAGAGGGCCAATCGCATGTGAAACTTCATGCGCACCCCCGAAATACATGTACCCCTCTCACACAGGGCCAATCGCGTGTGAAACTTCCCACGCACCCCCAAAATACACATACCCCGCTCGCAGAGGGCCAATCGCGTGTTAAACTTCCTGCGCACCCCAAAAATACACGTATCCCGCTCGCAGAGGGCCATTCGCATGTGAAACTTCCTGCGCACCCCCAAAATACACGTACGCCGCTCACACAGCACCAATCACGTGTGAAACTTCCCACACACCCCCGAAATAGACATACCCCACTCGCAGGGGGCCAATCGCATGTGAAACTTCTCGCGCAACCCCTAAATACACGTATCCCGCTCGCACAGGGCCAATCGAGTGTGAAACTTCTGGCGCACCCCCGAAATACATGAAGCCCGCTCGCACAGTGCCAATCGCGTGTGAAACTTCCCGCACACACCCGAAATACACATACCCCGCTCGCAGGGGGCCAATCGCATGTGAAACTTCTCGCGCAACCCCTAAATACACGTATCCCGCTCGCACAGGGCCAATCGAGTGTGAAACTTCCCACGCACCACCGAAATAGACATACCCCACTCGCACAGGGCCAATCGCGTGTGAAACTTCCCACGCACCCCCGAAATAGACATACCCCACTCGCACAGGGCCAATCGCGTGTGAAACTTCCCGCACACACCCGAAATACACATATCCCACTCGCACAGGGCCAATCGAGTGTGAAACTTCCCACGTACCCCCGAAATACACATACCCCGCTCGCAGAGGGCCAATCGCGTGTGAAACTTCCCGGGCACCCCCAAAATACACGTACCCCGCTTGCACAGGGCCAATCTCGTGTAAAACATCCCACGCACCCCCGAAATACACGTACCCCGCTCGCACAGGGCCAATCACGTGTGAAACATCCTGCGCACCCCCAAAATACATGTACCCCGCTTGCTGAAGGCCAGTCGCGTGTGAAACTTCCCACGCACCCTGGAAATACACGTACCCCGCTCTCAGAGGGCCAATCGCATGTGAAACTTCCTGCGCACCCCCGAAATACACGTATCCCGCTCGCACAAGGCGAATCACATGTGAAACTTCCTGCGCACCCCCAAAATACACGTATCCCGCTCGCACAGGGCCAATCGCGTGTGAAACTTCCTGCGCACCCCGGAAATACACGTACCCCGCTCGCAGAGTGCAGATCGTGTGTGACACTTCCCACACACCTCCGAAAAACACATACCCCACTCACAGAGGCCCAATCGTGTGTGAAACTTCCCGCGCACCCCTGAAATACACGTACCCCGCTCGCACAGGGCCAATCACGTGTGAAACTTGCCATGCACCCCCGGAAAAAAAACGTATCCCGCTCACACAGGGCCAATCACGTGTGAAACTTCCAGCGCACCCTGGAAATACACGTACCCCGCTCGCAGAGGGCCAATCGCGTGTGAAACTTCCCACGTACCCCCGAAATACACGTATCCCACTCGCAGAGGGCCAATCGCGTGTGAGACTTCCCACGCACCCCCGAAAAACACGTACCCTGCTCACAGAGGGCCAATCGCGTGTGAAACTTCCGGCGCACCCCCGAAATACATGTACCCGCTCACAGAGGGCCAATCGTGTGTGAAACTTCCCGCGCACCCGCAAAATACATGTAGCCCGCTCGCACAGTGCCAATCACGTGGGAAACTTCCCGCGCACACCCCGGAAATACACGTACCCCGCTCGCAGAGCGCCAATCGAGTGTGAAACTTCCCACGCACCCCCGAAATACAGGTACCACGCTCGCAGAGGGCCAATCGCGTGTGCAATTTCCTGTGCACCCCCAAAACACATGTACCCCGCTCGCACAGGGGAAATCTCGTGTAAAATTTCCCACGCACCCCCGAAATTCACGTACCCCACTCCCAGAGTTCCAATTGCGGGTAAAACTTCACGTGCACCCCCAAAATACACATACCCCGCTCGCACAGCGCCAATCACATGTGAAACTTCCTGCACACCCCCGAAATACACGTACTCCACTCGCACATGGCCAATCATGTGTGAAACTTCCCGCGCACCCCCAAAATACATGTACCCCACTCGCAGAGGGCCAATCGCGTGTGAAACTTCCCGCAAACCCCCGAAATACATGTATCCCGCTCGCAGAGGGCCAATCGCGTGTGGAACTTCCCGCGCACCCCCGAATTACACGTATCCTGCTCGCACAGGGCCAATTGCGTGTGAAACTTCCCACACACCCCCAAAATACACATACCCCGCTCGCACAGGGCCAATCTCATGTAAAACTTCCCCCGCACCCCTGAAATACACGTACCCCGCTCGCACAGGGCCAATCTCGTGTAAAACTTCCCCGCGCCCCCGAAATACACGTACCCCTCTCACACAGGGCCAATCGCGTGTGAAACTTCCCACGCACCCCCGAAATACACGTACCCCGCTCACACAGGGCCAATCGCGTGTGAAACCTCCCGCGCACCCCCAAAATACACGTACCCCGCTTGCACAGGGCCAATCGCGTGTGAGACTTCTCACGCACCCCTGAAAAAAAAGGATCCCGCTCGCACAGGGCCAATCGCGTGTGAAACTTACAGCGCACCCTGGGAATACACGTTCCCCGCTCGCAGAAGGCCAATCGCGTGTGAAACTACCCGCGCACCCCCGAAATACACATATCCCGCTCGCAGAGAGCCAATCACGTGTGAAACTTCCCACACACCCCCAAAATACATATACCCCACTCACAGAGGGCCAATCGCGTGAGAAACTTCCCGCGCACACCCGAAATACACGTACCCCGCTCGCACAGGGCCAATCACATGTGAAACTTCCTGCGCACCCCCCAAATACACGTACCCCGCTCGCACAGGGCCAATCACGTGTGAAACTTCCAGCGCACCCCCAAAATACATGTACCCCGCTCGTAGAGAGCCAATCGCATGTGAAACTTCCCACACACCCCCAAAAAAAAAGTATCCCGCTCGCACAGGGCCAATCGCGTGTGAAACTTCCAGCGCACCCTGGAAATACACGTACCCCGCTCGCAGAGGGCCAATCGCGTGTGAAACTTCCCATGCACCCCAGAAATACACGTATCCCGCTCACAGAGGGCCAATCGCATGTGAAACTTCCCACACACCCCCGAAAAACACGTACCCCACTCGCAGAGGGCCAATCGCGTGTGAAACTTCTGGCGCACCCCCGAAATACATGTACCCCGCTCACAGAGGGCCAATCTCGTGTAAAACTTCTCCCGCACGCCCAAAATACACATACCCCACTCGCACAGGGCCAATCTCGCGTAAAACTTCCCCCGCACCCCCGAAATACACATACCCCACTCACAGAGGGCCTATCGCGTGTGAAACTTCCTGCGCACCCCCGATATACACGTACCCCGCTCGTACAGGGCCAATCACATGTGAAACTTCCTGCGCACCCCCGAAATACACGTACCCCGCTCACACAGGGCCAATCGTGTGTGAAACTTCCCACGCACCCCTGAAATACACGTACCCCGCTCGCACAGGGCCAATCACGTGTGAAACTTCCTGCACACCCCCAAAATACATGTACCCCGCTCGCAGAGGGCCAATCGCATGTAAAACTTCCCACACACCCCCGAAATACACGTACCCCGCTCGCACAGGGCCAATCTCGTGTAAAACTTCCCCCGCAACCCTGAAATACACGTACCCCGCTCGCACAGGGCCAATCGCATGTGAAACCTCCCGCGCACCCCCAAAATACACGTACCCAGCTCGCACAGGGCCAATCACGTGTGAAACTTCCTGCGCACCCCCAAAATACATGTACCCCGCTCGCAGAGGGCCAATCGCGTGTGAGACCTCTCACGCACCCCTGAAAAAAAAAGTATCCCGCTCGCACAGGGCCAATCGCGTGTGAAATTTACAGCGCACCCTGGGAATACACGTTCCCCGCTCGCAGAGGGCCAATCGCGTGTGAAACTACCCGCTCACCCCCGAAATACACATAACCCGCTCGCAGAGAGCCAATCACGTGTGAAACTTCCCACACACCCCCAAAATACACATACGCCGCTCGCACAGGGCCAATCTCGTGTAAAACTTTCCCCGCACTCCTGAAATACACGTACCCCGCTCGCACAGGGCCAATCTCTTGTAAAACTTCCCCAGCACCCCCAAAATACATATACCCCACTCACAGAGGGCCAATCGCATGTGAAACTTCTCGCGCACACCCGAAATACACGTACCCCGCTCGCACAGGGCCAATCACATGTGAAACTTCCTGCGCACCCCCCAAATACACGTACCCCGCTCACACAGGGCCAATCGCGTGTGAAACTTCCCACGCACCCCCAAAATACACGTACTCTGCTCGCACAAGGCCAATCGTGTGTGAAACTTCCCGCGCACCCCTGAAATACACGTACCCCGCTCGCACAGGGCCAATCACGTGTGAAACTTGCCATGCACCCCCGGAAAAAAAACGTATCCCGCTCACACAGGGCCAATCACGTGTGAAACTTCCAGCGCACCCTGGAAATACACGTACCCCGCTCGCAGAGGGCCAATCGCGTGTGAAACTTCCCACGTACCCCCGAAATACACGTATCCCACTCGCAGAGGGCCAATCGCGTGTGAGACTTCCCACGCACCCCCGAAAAACACGTACCCTGCTCACAGAGGGCCAATCGCGTGTGAAACTTCCGGCGCACCCCCGAAATACATGTACCCGCTCACAGAGGGCCAATCGTGTGTGAAACTTCCCGCGCACCCGCAAAATACATGTAGCCCGCTCGCACAGTGCCAATCACGTGGGAAACTTCCCGCGCACACCCCGGAAATACACGTACCCCGCTCGCAGAGCGCCAATCGAGTGTGAAACTTCCCACGCACCCCCGAAATACAGGTACCACGCTCGCAGAGGGCCAATCGCGTGTGCAATTTCCTGTGCACCCCCAAAACACATGTACCCCGCTCGCACAGGGGAAATCTCGTGTAAAATTTCCCACGCACCCCCGAAATTCACGTACCCCACTCCCAGAGTTCCAATTGCGGGTAAAACTTCACGTGCACCCCCAAAATACACATACCCCGCTCGCACAGCGCCAATCACATGTGAAACTTCCTGCACACCCCCGAAATACACGTACTCCACTCGCACATGGCCAATCATGTGTGAAACTTCCCGCGCACCCCCAAAATACATGTACCCCACTCGCAGAGGGCCAATCGCGTGTGAAACTTCCCGCAAACCCCCGAAATACATGTATCCCGCTCGCAGAGGGCCAATCGCGTGTGGAACTTCCCGCGCACCCCCGAATTACACGTATCCTGCTCGCACAGGGCCAATCGCGTGTGAAACTTCCCACACACCCCCAAAATACACATACCCCGCTCGCACAGGGCCAATCTCATGTAAAACTTCCCCCGCACCCCTGAAATACACGTACCCCGCTCGCACAGGGCCAATCTCGTGTAAAACTTCCCCGCGCCCCCGAAATACACGTACCCCTCTCACACAGGACCAATCGCGTGTGAAACTTCCCACGCACCCCCGAAATACACGTACCCCGCTCACACAGGGCCAATCGCGTGTGAAACCTCCCGCGCACCCCCAAAATACACGTACCCCGCTCGCACAGGGCCAATCGCGTGTGAGACTTCTCACGCACCCCTGAAAAAAAAGGATCCCGCTCGCACAGGGCCAATCGCGTGTGAAACTTACAGCGCACCCTGGGAATACACGTTCCCCGCTCGCAGAAGGCCAATCGCGTGTGAAACTACCCGCGCACCCCCGAAATACACATATCCCGCTCGCAGAGAGCCAATCACGTGTGAAACTTCCCACACACCCCCAAAATACATATACCCCACTCACAGAGGGCCAATCGCGTGAGAAACTTCCCGCGCACACCCGAAATACACGTACCCCGCTCGCACAGGGCCAATCACATGTGAAACTTCCTGCGCACCCCCCAAATACACGTACTCTGCTCGCACAGGGCCAATCACGTGTGAAACTTCCAGCGCACCCCCAAAATACATGTACCCCGCTCGTAGAGAGCCAATCGCATGTGAAACTTCCCACACACCCCCAAAAAAAAAGTATCCCGCTCGCACAGGGCCAATCGCGTGTGAAACTTCCAGCGCACCCTGGAAATACACGTACCCCGCTCGCAGAGGGCCAATCGCGTGTGAAACTTCCCATGCACCCCAGAAATACACGTATCCCGCTCGCAGAGGGCCAATCGCATGTGAAACTTCCCACACACCCCCGAAAAACACGTACCCCACTCGCAGAGGGCCAATCGCGTGTGAAACTTCCGGCGCACCCCCGAAATACATGTACCCCGCTCACAGAGGGCCAATCTCGTGTAAAACTTCTCCCGCACGCCCAAAATACACATACCCCACTCGCACAGGGCCAATCTCGCGTAAAACTTCCCCCGCACCCCTGAAATACACATACCCCACTCACAGAGGGCCTATCGCGTGTGAAACTTCCTGCGCACCCCCGATATACACGTACCCCGCTCGTACAGGGCCAATCACATGTGAAACTTCCTGCGCACCCCCGAAATACACGTACCCCGCTCACACAGGGCCAATCGTGTGTGAAACTTCCCACGCACCCCTGAAATACACGTACCCCGCTCGCACAGGGCCAATCACGTGTGAAACTTCCTGCACACCCCCAAAATACATGTACCCCGCTCGCAGAGGGCCAATCGCATGTAAAACTTCCCACACACCCCCGAAATACACGTACCCCGCTCGCACAGGGCCAATCTCGTGTAAAACTACCCCCGCAACCCTGAAATACACGTACCCCGCTCGCACAGGGCCAATCGCATGTGAAACCTCCCGCGCACCCCCAAAATACACGTACCCAGCTCGCACAGGGCCAATCACGTGTGAAACTTCCTGCGCACCCCCAAAATACATGTACCCCGCTCGCAGAGGGCCAATCGCGTGTGAGACCTCTCACGCACCCCTGAAAAAAAAAGTATCCCGCTCGCACAGGGCCAATCGCGTGTGAAATTTACAGCGCACCCTGGGAATACACGTTCCCCGCTCGCAGAGGGCCAATCGCGTGTGAAACTACCCGCTCACCCCCGAAATACACATAACCCGCTCGCAGAGAGCCAATCACGTGTGAAACTTCCCACACACCCCCAAAATACACATACGCCGCTCGCACAGGGCCAATCTCGTGTAACACTTTCCCCGCACTCCTGAAATACACGTACCCCGCTCGCACAGTGCCAATCTCTTGTAAAACTTCCCCAGCACCCCCAAAATACATATACCCCACTCACAGAGGGCCAATCGCATGTGAAACTTCTCGCGCACACCCGAAATACACGTACCCCGCTCGCACAGGGCCAATCACATGTGAAACTTCCTGCGCACCCCCCAAATACACATACCCCGCTCACACAGGGCCAATCGCGTGTGAAACTTCCCACGCACCCCCAAAATACACGTACTCTGCTCGCACAAGGCCAATCACGTGTGAAACTTCCTGCGCACCCCCAAAATACATGTACCCCGCTCGTAGAGAGCCAATCGCATGTGAAACTTCCCACACACCCCCGAAAAAAAATGTATCCCGCTCGCACAGGGCCAATCGCGTGTGAAACTTCCAGCGCACCCTGGAAATACACATACCCCACTCACAGAGGGCCAATCGCGTGTGAAACTTCCTGCGCACCCCCGAAATACACGTTCCCCGCTCGCACAGGGCCAATCACGTGTGAAACTTCCTGCACACCCCCAAAATACATGTACCCCGCTCGCAGAGGGCCAATCGCATGTAAAACTTCCTGCGCACCCCCGAAATACACGTATCCCACTCGCACAGGGCCAATCGCATGTGAAACTTCCCGTGCATCCTGGAAATACACGTACCCCACTAGCAGAGGGCCAATTATGTGTGAAACATCCCGCACACACCCGAAATACACATACCCCGCTCACAGAGGGCCAATTGCATGTGAAACTTCCTGTGCACCCCCGAAATACACGTACCCCGCTCGCACAGGGCCAATCACACGTGAAACTTCCTGCGCACCCCCGAAATACACGTACCCCGCTCACTCAGGGCCAATCACGTGTGAAACTTCCCACGCACCCCCAAAATACATGTACCCTGCTCGCAGACGGCCAATCGCGTGTAAAACGTCCTGCGCACCCCCAAAATACACGTACTCCGCTCACACAGCATTAATCGCGTGTGAAACTTCCCACGCACCCCCGAAAAACACGTACCCCGCTCGGAGAGGGCCAATTGCGTGTGAAACTTCCCACGCACCCCCGAAATACATGTACCCCGCTCACAGAGGGCTAATCGGGTGTGAAACTTCCCGCACACCCCCGAAATACATGTAGCCCGCTTGCAGAGGGCCAATCGCGTGTGGAACTTCCCGCGCATCCCCGAAATACATGTAGCCCGCTCGTACAGTGCCAATCGCGTGTGAAACTTCCTGCGCACCCCCGAAATAGACGTACCCCACTTGCACTATTCCAATCGCATGTGAAACTTCCCGCACACCCACGAAATACATGCACCCCGCTCGCAGAGGGCCAATCGCATGTGAAACTTCCCGCGCACACCCGAAATACACGTACCCCGCTCGCACAGGGCCAATCACATGTGAAACTTCCTGCGCACCCCCGAAATACACGTACCCCGCTCACACAGGGCCAATCGCGTGTGAAACTTCCCACGCACCCCCGAAACACACGTACTCCGCTAGCACAGGGCCAATCACGTGTGAAACTTCCTGCGCACCCCCAAAATACATGTACCCCGCTCGTAGAGGGCCAATCGCATGTGAAACTTCCCACGCACCCCCGAAAAAAAACGTATCCCGCTCGCACAGGGCCAATCGCGTGTGAAACTTCCAGTGCACCCTGGAAATACACATACCCCGCTCGCAGAGGGTCAATCGCGTGTGAAACTTCCCGTGCACCCCAGAAATACACGTATCCAGCTCGCAGAGGGCAAATCGCATGTGAAACTTCCCACACACCCCCGAAAAACACGTACCCCACTCGCAGAGGGCCAATCGCGTGTGAAACTTCCGGCGCACCCCCGAAATACATGTACCCCGCTCACAGAGGGCCAATCGTGTGTGAAACTTTCCGCGCACCCCCAAAATACATGTAGCCCGCTCGCACAGTGCCAATCGCGTGTGAAACTTCCCGCGCACACCCAAAATACACGTACCCCGCTTGCACAGGGCCAATCTCGTGTAAAACTTCCCGCGCACCCCCGAAATACACATACCCCACTCGCACAGTGCCAATCGTGTGTGAACCATCCCGCACACACCCAAAATACACGTACCCCGCTTGTAGAGGGCCAATCGGATGTGAAATTTCCTGTGCACACCCAAAATACATGTACCCCGCTTGCACAGGGCCAATCTCGTGTAAAACTTCCCACGCACCCCCAAAATACACGTACCCCACTCGCAGAGGGCCAACCGCATGTTAAACTTCTTGTGCACCCCTGAAATACACGTACCCTGCTCGTACAGGGCCAATCACGTGTGAAACTTCCTGTGCACCCTCGAAATACACATACCCCGCTCGCACAGGGCCAATCACGTGTGAAACTTCCCGCGCACCCCCGAAATACACGTACCCCGCTCGCACAGGTACAATCATGTGTAAAATGTGAAACTTCCCACGAACCCCCGAAATACACGTACACTGCTCACACAGCACCAATCCCGTGTGAAACTTCCCACGCACCCCGGAAATTCACGTACCCCGCTCGCACAGGTACAATCATGTGTGGAACTTCCCGTGCACCCCCAAAAAACACGTACCCCGCTCGCAGAGGGCCAATCGTGTGTGAAACTTCCCGCGCACCCCCGAAATACACGTATACCGCTCCCAGAGGGCCAGTCGCATGTGAAACTTCCCACGAACCCCCGAAATACACTTACACTGCTCACACAGCACCAATCGCGTGTGAAACTTCCCGCGCACCCCGGAAATTCACGTACCCCGCTCGCAGAGCGCCAATCGCGTGTGAAACTTCCCACGCACCCCCAAAATACACGTACCCCGCTCGCAGAGGGCCAATAGCGTGTGAAACTTCCCATGCACTCCCAAAATACACGTACCCTGCTCGCACAGGGCCAATCTCGTGTAAAACTTCTCCCGCACCCCCAAAATACACGTACCTCACTCGCACAGTGCCAATCTCGTGTAAAACTTCCCCCGCACCCCTGAAATACACATACCCCACTCACAGAGAGCCAATCGCGTGTGAAACTTCCTGCGCACCCCCGAAATACACGTACCCGCTCGCACAGGGCCAATCACATGTGAAACTTCCTGCGCACCCCCGAAATACACGTACCCCACTCACACAGGGCCAATCGCGTGTGAAACTTCCCACACACCCCTGAAATACACGTACCCCGCTCGCACAGGGCCAATCACGTGTGAAACTTCCTGCACACCCCCAAAATACATGTACCCCGCTTGCAGAGGGCTAATCGCATGTAAAACTTCCTGCGCACCCCTAAATACACGTATCCCACTCGCACAGGGCCAATCGCGTGTGAAACTTCCCGCGCATCCTGGAAATACACATACCCCACTAGCAGAGGGCCAATTACGTGTGAAACTTCCCGCACACACCCGAAATACACATACCCCGCTCACAGAGGGCCAATCGCATGTGAAACTTCCCAAGCAACCCCTAAATACACGTATCCTGCTCGCAGAGGGCCAGTCGCATGTGAAACTTCCAGCGCAACCCCGAAATACATGTACCCCTCTCACACAGGGCCAATCGCATGTGAAACTTCCCACGCACCCCGGAAATTCATGTACCCCGCTCGCAGAGCGCCAATCGCATGTGAAACTTCCCACGCACGACCAAAATACACGTACCCCGCTCGCAGAGGGCCAATCGCATGTGAAACTTCTCGCGCACCCCCAAAATATACTTACCCCTCTCGCACACGGCCAATCGCGTGTGAAACATTCCGGGCACCCCCAAAATACACGTACCCCGCTCGCAGAGGGCCAATCGCATGTGAAACTTCATGCGCACCCCCGAAATACATGCACCCCTCTCACACAGGGCCAATCGCGTGTGAAACTTCCCACGCACCCCCAAAATACACATACCCCGCTCGCAGAGGGCCAATCGCGTGTTAAACTTCCTGCGCACCCCAAAAATACACGTATCCCGCTCGCAGAGGGACATTCGCATGTGAAACTTCCTGCGCACCCCCGAAATACACGTACGCCGCTCACACAGCACCAATCACGTGTGAAACTTCCCACACACCCCCGAAATAGACATACCCCACTCGCAGGGGGCCAATCGCATGTGAAACTTCTCGCGCAACCCCTAAATACACGTATCCCGCTCGCACAGGGCCAATCGAGTGTGAAACTTCTGGCGCACCCCCGAAATACATGAAGCCCGCTCGCACAGTGCCAATCGCGTGTGAAACTTCCCGCACACACCCGAAATACACATACCCCGCTCGCAGGGGGCCAATCGCATGTGAAACTTCTCGCGCAACCCCTAAATACACGTATCCCGCTCGCACAGGGCCAATCGAGTGTGAAACTTCCCACGCACCACCGAAATAGACATACCCCACTCGCACAGGGCCAATCGCGTGTGAAACTTCCCACGCACCCCCGAAATAGACATACCCCACTCGCACAGGGCCAATCGCGTGTGAAACTTCCCGCACACACCCGAAATACACATATCCCACTCGCACAGGGCCAATCGAGTGTGAAACTTCCCACGTACCCCCGAAATACACATACCCCGCTCGCAGAGGGCCAATCGCGTGTGAAACTTCCCGGGCACCCCCAAAATACACGTACCCCGCTTGCACAGGGCCAATCTCGTGTAAAACATCCCACGCACCCCCGAAATACACGTACCCCGCTCGCACAGGGCCAATCACGTGTGAAACATCCTGCGCACCCCCAAAATACATGTACCCCGCTTGCTGAAGGCCAGTCGCGTGTGAAAATTCCCACGCACCCTGGAAATACACGTACCCCGCTCTCAGAGGGCCAATCGCGTGTGAAACTTCCTGCGCACCCCCGAAATACACGTATCCCGCTCGCACAAGGCGAATCACATGTGAAACTTCCCGCGCACCCCCAAAATACACGTATCCCGCTCGCACAGGGCCAATCGCGTGTGAAACTTCCTGCGCACCCCGGAAATACACGTACCCCGCTCGCAGAGTGCCGATCGTGTGTGACACTTCCCACACACCTCCGAAAAACACATACCCCACTCACAGAGGCCCAATCGTGTGTGAAACTTCCCGCGCACCCCTGAAATACACGTACCCCGCTCGCACAGGGCCAATCACGTGTGAAACTTGCCATGCACCCCCGGAAAAAAAACGTATCCCGCTCACACAGGGCCAATCACGTGTGAAACTTCCAGCGCACCCTGGAAATACACGTACCCCGCTCGCAGAGGGCCAATCGCGTGTGAAACTTCCCACGTACCCCCGAAATACACGTATCCCACTCGCAGAGGGCCAATCGCGTGTGAGACTTCCCACGCACCCCCGAAAAACACGTACCCTGCTCACAGAGGGCCAATCGCGTGTGAAACTTCCGGCGTACCCCCGAAATACATGTACCCGCTCACAGAGGGCCAATCGTGTGTGAAACTTCCCGCGCACCCGCAAAATACATGTAGCCCGCTCGCACAGTGCCAATCACGTGGGAAACTTCCCGCGCACACCCCGGAAATACACGTACCCCGCTCGCAGAGCGCCAATCGAGTGTGAAACTTCCCACGCACCCCCGAAATACAGGTACCACGCTCGCAGAGGGCCAATCGCGTGTGCAATTTCCTGTGCACCCCCAAAACACATGTACCCCGCTCGCACAGGGGAAATCTCGTGTAAAATTTCCCACGCACCCCCGAAATTCACGTACCCCACTCCCAGAGTTCCAATTGCGGATAAAACTTCACGTGCACCCCCAAAATACACATACCCCGCTCGCACAGCGCCAATCACATGTGAAACTTCCTGCACACCCCCGAAATACACGTACTCCACTCGCACATGGCCAATCATGTGTGAAACTTCCCGCGCACCCCCGAAATACATGTACCCCACTCGCAGAGGGCCAATCGCGTGTGAAACTTCCCGCAAACCCCCGAAATACATGTATCCCGCTCGCAGAGGGCCAATCGCGTGTGGAACTTCCCGCGCACCCCCGAATTACACGTATCCTGCTCGCACAGGGCCAATCGCGTGTGAAACTTCCCACACACCCCCAAAATACACATACCCCGCTCGCACAGGGCCAATCTCATGTAAAACTTCCCCCGCACCCCTGAAATACACGTACCCCGCTCGCACAGGGCCAATCTCGTGTAAAACTTCCCCGCGCCCCCGAAATACACGTACCCCTCTCACACAGGGCCAATCGCGTGTGAAACTTCCCACGCACCCCCGAAATACACGTACCCCGCTCACACAGGGCCAATCGCGTGTGAAACCTCCCGCGCACCCCCAAGATACACGTACCCCGCTCGCACAGGGCCAATCGCGTGTGAGACTTCTCACGCACCCCTGAAAAAAAAGGATCCCGCTCGCACAGGGCCAATCGCGTGTGAAACTTACAGCGCACCCTGGGAATACACGTTCCCCGCTCGCAGAAGGCCAATCGCGTGTGAAACTACCCGCGCACCCCCGAAATACACATATCCCGCTCGCAGAGAGCCAATCACGTGTGAAACTTCCCACACACCCCCAAAATACATATACCCCACTCACAGAGGGCCAATCGCGTGAGAAACTTCCCGCGCACACCCGAAATACACGTACCCCGCTCGCACAGGGCCAATCACATGTGAAACTTCCTGCGCACCCCCCAAATACACGTACTCTGCTCGCACAGGGCCAATCACGTGTGAAACTTCCAGCGCACCCCCAAAATACATGTACCCCGCTCGTAGAGAGCCAATCGCATGTGAAACTTCCCACACACCCCCAAAAAAAAAGTATCCCGCTCGCACAGGGCCAATCGCGTGTGAAACTTCCAGCGCACCCTGGAAATACACGTACCCCGCTCGCAGAGGGCCAATCGCGTGTGAAACTTCCCATGCACCCCAGAAATACACGTATCCCGCTCGCAGAGGGCCAATCGCATGTGAAACTTCCCACACACCCCCGAAAAACACGTACCCCACTCGCAGAGGGCCAATCGCGTGTGAAACTTCCGGCGCACCCCCGAAATACATGTACCCCGCTCACAGAGGGCCAATCTCGTGTAAAACTTCTCCCGCACGCCCAAAATACACATACCCCACTCGCACAGGGCCAATCTCGCGTAAAACTTCCCCCGCACCCCTGAAATACACATACCCCACTCACAGAGGGCCTATCGCGTGTGAAACTTCCTGCGCACCCCCGATATACACGTACCCCGCTCGTACAGGGCCAATCACATGTGAAACTTCCTGCGCACCCCCGAAATACACGTACCCCGCTCACACAGGGCCAATCGTGTGTGAAACTTCCCACGCACCCCTGAAATACACGTACCCCGCTCGCACAGGGCCAATCACGTGTGAAACTTCCTGCACACCCCCAAAATACATGTACCCCGCTCGCAGAGGGCCAATCGCATGTAAAACTTCCCACACACCCCCGAAATACATGTACCCCGCTCGCACAGGGCCAATCTCGTGTAAAACTTCCCCCGCACCCCTGAAATACACGTACCCCGCTCGCACAGGTCCAATCTCGTGTAAAACTTCCCCGCGCCCCCGAAATACACGTACCCCTCTCACACAGGGCCAATCACGTGTGAAACTTCCCACGCACCCCCGAAATACACGTACCCCGCTCACACAGGGCCAATCGCATGTGAAACCTCCCGCGCACCCCCAAAATACACGTACCCCGCTCGCACAGGGCCAATCATGTGTGAAACTTCCTGCGTACCCCCAAAATACATGTACCCCGCTCGCAGAGGGCCAATCACGTGTGAGACTTCTCACGCACCCCCGAAAAAAAAAGTATCCCGCTCGCACAGGGCCAATCGCGTGTGAAACTTACAGGGCACCCTGGGAATACACGTTCCCCGCTCGCAGAGGGCCAATCGCGTGTGAAACTACCCGCGCACCCCCGAAATACACATAACCCGCTCGCAGAGAGCCAATCACGTGTGAAACTTCCCACACACCCCCAAAATACACATACGCCGCTCGCACAGGACCAATCTCGTGTAAAACTTTCCCTGCACTCCTGAAATACACGTACCCCGCTCGCACAGGGCCAATCTCGTGTAAAACTTCCCCAGCACCCCCAAAATACATATACCCCACTCACAGAGGGCCAATCGCGTGTGAAACTTCCCGCGCACACCCGAAATACACGTACCCCGCTCGCACAGGGCCAATCACATGTGAAACTTCCTGCGCACCCCCCAAATACACGTACCCCGCTCACACAGGGCCAATCTCGTGTGAAACTTCCCAGGCACCCCCAAAATACACGTACTCTGCTCGCACAGGGCCAATCACATGTGAAACTTCCTGCGCACCCCCAAAATACATGTACCCCGCTCGTAGAGAGCCAATCGCATGTGAAACTTCCCACACACCCCCGAAAAAAAACGTATCCCGCTCGCACAGGGCCAATCGCGTGTGAAACTTCCAGCGCACCCTGGAAATACACGTACCCCGCTCGCAGAGGGCCAATCTCGTGTAAAACTTCCCTGCGCCCCCGAAATACACGTACCCCTCTCACACAGGGCCAATCGCGTGTGAAACTTCCCACGCACCCCCGAAATACACGTACCCCTCTCACACAGGGCCAATCGCGTGTGAAACCTCCCGCGCACCCCCAAAATACACGTACCCCGCTCGCACAGGGCCAATCACGTGTGAAACTTCCTGCGCACCCCCAAAATACATGTACCCCGCTCTCAGAGGGCCAATCGCGTGTGAGACTTCTCACTCACCCCCGAAAAAAAAGTATCCCGCTCGCACAGGGCCAATCGCGTGTGAAACTTACAGCGCACCCTGGGAATACACGTACCCCGCTCGCAGAGGGCCAATCTCGTGTAAAACTTCCCCGCGCCCCCGAAATACACGTACCCCTCTCACACAGGGCCAATCGCGTGTGAAACTTCCCACGCACCCCCGAAATACACGTACCCCGCTCACACAGGGCCAATCGCGTGTGAAACCTCCCGCGCACCCCCAAAATACACGTACCCCGCTCACACAGGGCCAATCGCATGTGAAACTTCCTGCGCACCCCCAAAATACATGTACCCCGCTCGTAGAGAGCCAATCGCATGTGAAACTTCCCACACACCCCCGAAAAAAAACGTATCCCGCTCGCACAGGGCCAATCGCGTGTGAAACTTCCAGCGCACCCTGGAAATACACGTACCCCGCTCGCAGAGGGCCAATCTCGTGTAAAACTTCCCCGCGCCCCCGAAATACACGTACCCCTCTCACACAGGGCCAATCGCGTGTGAAACTTCCCACGCACCCCCAAAATACACGTACCCCGCTCACACAGGGCCAATCGCGTGTGAAACCTCCCGCGCACCCCCAAAATACACGTACCCCGCTCGCACAGGGCCAATCACATGTGAAACTTCCTGCGCACCCCCAAAATACATGTACCCCGCTCTCAGAGGGCCAATCGCGTGTGAGACTTCTCACTCACCCCCGAAAAAAAACTATCCCGCTCGCACAGGGCCAATCGCGTGTGAAACTTACAGCGCACCCTGGGAATACACGTTCCCCGCTCGCAGAAGGCCAATCGCGTGTAAAACTACCCGCACACCCCCGAAATACACATATCCCGCTCGCAGAGAGCCAATCACGTGTGAAACTTCCCACACACCCCCAAAATACATATACCCCACTCACAGAGGGCCAATCGCGTGTGAAACTTCCCGCGCACACCCGAAATACACGTACCCCGCTCGCACATGGCCAATCTCGTGTAAAACTTCCCCAGCACCCCCAAAATACATATACCCCACTCACAGAGGGCCAATCGCGTGAGAAACTTCCCGCGCACACCCGAAATACACGTACCCCGCTCGCACAGGGCCAATCGCATGTGAAACTTCCCACGCACCCCCAAAATACACGTACTCTGCTCGCACATGGCCAATCACGTGTGAAACTTCCTGCGCACCCCCAAAATACATGTACCCCGCTCGTAGAGACCCAATCGCATATGAAACTTCCCACACACCCCCAAAAAAAAAGTATCCCGCTCGCACAGGGCCAATCGCGTGTGAAACTTCCAGCGCACCCTGGAAATACACGTACCCCGCTCGCAGAGGGCCAATCGCGTGTGAAACTTCCCATGCACCCCAGAAATACACGTATCCCGCTCGCAGAGGGCCAATCGCATGTGAAACTTCCCACACACCCCTGAAAAACACGTACCCCACTCGCAGAGGGCCAATCGCGTGTGAAACTTCCAGCGCACCCTGGAAATACACGTACCCCGCTCGCAGAGGGCCAATCGCGTGTGAAACTTCCCATGCACCCCAGAAATACACGTATCCCGCTCGCAGAGGGCCAATCGCATGTGAAACTTCCCACACACCCCCGAAAAACACGTACCCCACTCGCAGAGGGCCAATCGCGTGTGAAACTTCCGGCGCACCCCCGAAATACATGTACCCCGCTCACAGAGGGCCAATCTCGTGTAAAACTTCTCCCGCACGCCCAAAATACACATACCCCACTCGCACAGGGCCAATCTCGCGTAAAACTTCCCCCGCACCCCTGAAATACACATACCCCACTCACAGAGGGCCTATCGCGTGTGAAACTTCCTGCGCACCCCCGATATACACGTACCCCGCTCGTACAGGGCCAATCACATGTGAAACTTCCTGCGCACCCCCGAAATACACGTACCCCGCTCACACAGGGCCAATCGTGTGTGAAACTTCCCACGCACCCCTGAAATACACGTACCCCGCTCGCACAGGGCCAATCACGTGTGAAACTTCCTGCACACCCCCAAAATACATGTACCCCGCTCGCAGAGGGCCAATCGCATGTAAAACTTCCCACACACCCCCGAAATACATGTACCCCGCTCGCACAGGGCCAATCTCGTGTAAAACTTCCCCCGCACCCCTGAAATACACGTACCCCGCTCGCACAGGTCCAATCTCGTGTAAAACTTCCCCGCGCCCCCGAAATACACGTACCCCTCTCACACAGGGCCAATCACGTGTGAAACTTCCCACGCACCCCCGAAATACACGTACCCCGCTCACACAGGGCCAATCGCATGTGAAACCTCCCGCGCACCCCCAAAATACACGTACCCCGCTCGCACAGGGCCAATCATGTGTGAAACTTCCTGCGTACCCCCAAAATACATGTACCCCGCTCGCAGAGGGCCAATCACGTGTGAGACTTCTCACGCACCCCCGAAAAAAAAAGTATCCCGCTCGCACAGGGCCAATCGCGTGTGAAACTTACAGGGCACCCTGGGAATACACGTTCCCCGCTCGCAGAGGGCCAATCGCGTGTGAAACTACCCGCGCACCCCCGAAATACACATAACCCGCTCGCAGAGAGCCAATCACGTGTGAAACTTCCCACACACCCCCAAAATACACATACGCCGCTCGCACAGGACCAATCTCGTGTAAAACTTTCCCTGCACTCCTGAAATACACGTACCCCGCTCGCACAGGGCCAATCTCGTGTAAAACTTCCCCAGCACCCCCAAAATACATATACCCCACTCACAGAGGGCCAATCGCGTGTGAAACTTCCCGCGCACACCCGAAATACACGTACCCCGCTCGCACAGGGCCAATCACATGTGAAACTTCCTGCGCACCCCCCAAATACACGTACCCCGCTCACACAGGGCCAATCTCGTGTGAAACTTCCCAGGCACCCCCAAAATACACGTACTCTGCTCGCACAGGGCCAATCACATGTGAAACTTCCTGCGCACCCCCAAAATACATGTACCCCGCTCGTAGAGAGCCAATCGCAAAAACCCCCGAAAAAAAACGTATCCCGCTCGCACAGGGCCAATCGCGTGTGAAACTTCCAGCGCACCCTGGAAATACACGTACCCCGCTCGCAGAGGGCCAATCTCGTGTAAAACTTCCCTGCGCCCCCGAAATACACGTACCCCTCTCACACAGGGCCAATCGCGTGTGAAACTTCCCACGCACCCCCGAAATACACGTACCCCGCTCACACAGGGCCAATCGCGTGTGAAACCTCCCGCGCACCCCCAAAATACACGTACCCCGCTCGCACAGGGCCAATCACGTGTGAAACTTCCTGCGCACCCCCAAAATACATGTACCCCGCTCTCAGAGGGCCAATCGCGTGTGAGACTTCTCACTCACCCCCGAAAAAAAAGTATCCCGCTCGCACAGGGCCAATCGCGTGTGAAACTTACAGCGCACCCTGGGAATACACGTTCCCCGCTCGCAGAAGGCCAATCACGTGTGAAACTACCTGCGCACCCCCGAAATACACATATCCCGCTCGCAGAGAGCCAATCACGTGTGAAACTTCCCACACACCCCCAAAATACATATACCCCACTCACAGAGGGCCAATCGCGTGTGAAACTTCCCGCGCACACCCGAAATACACGTACCCCGCTCGCACATGGCCAATCTCGTGTAAAACTTCCCCAGCACCCCCAAAATACATATACCCCACTCACAGAGGGCCAATCGCGTGAGAAACTTCCCGCGCACACCCGAAATACACGTACCCCGCTCGCACAGGGCCAATCACATGTGAAACTTCCTGCGCACCCCCCAAATACACGTACCCCGCTCACACAGGGCCAATCGCATGTGAAACTTCCCACGCACCCCCAAAATACATGTACCCCGCTCGTAGAGAGCCAATCGCATGTGAAACTTCCCACACACCCCCGAAAAAAAACGTATCCCGCTCGCACAGGGCCAATCGCGTGTGAAACTTCCAGCGCACCCTGGAAATACACGTACCCCGCTCGCAGAGGGCCAATCTCGTGTAAAACTTCCCCGCGCCCCCGAAATACACGTACCCCTCTCACACAGGGCCAATCGCGTGTGAAACTTCCCACGCACCCCCGAAATACACGTACCCCGCTCACACAGGGCCAATCGCGTGTGAAACCTCCCGCGCACCCCCAAAATACATGTACCCCGCTCACACAGGGCCAATCGCATGTGAAACTTCCTGCGCACCCCCAAAATACATGTACCCCGCTCGTAGAGAGCCAATCGCATGTGAAACTTCCCACACACCCCCGAAAAAAAACGTATCCCGCTCGCACAGGGCCAATCGCGTGTGAAACTTCCAGCGCACCCTGGAAATACACGTACCCCGCTCGCAGAGGGCCAATCTCGTGTAAAACTTCCCCGCGCCCCCGAAATACACGTACCCCTCTCACACAGGGCCAATCGCGTGTGAAACTTCCCACGCACCCCCGAAATACACGTACCCCGCTCACACAGGGCCAATCGCGTGTGAAACCTCCCGCGCACCCCCAAAATACACGTACCCCGCTCGCACAGGGCCAATCACGTGTGAAACTTCCTGCGCACCCCCAAAATACATGTACCCCGCTCTCAGAGGGCCAATCGCCTGTGAGACTTCTCACTCACCCCCGAAAAAAAACTATCCCGCTCGCACAGGGCCAATCGCGTGTGAAACTTACAGCGCACCCTGGGAATACACGTTCCCCGCTCGCAGAAGGCCAATCGCGTGTGAAACTACCCGCACACCCCCGAAATACACATATCCCGCTCGCAGAGAGCCAATCACGTGTGAAACTTCCCACACACCCCCAAAATACATATACCCCACTCACAGAGGGCCAATCGCGTGTGAAACTTCCCGCGCACACCCGAAATACACGTACCCCGCTCGCACATGGCCAATCTCGTGTAAAACTTCCCCAGCACCCCCAAAATACATATACCCCACTCACAGAGGGCCAATCGCGTGAGAAACTTCCCGCGCACACCCGAAATACACGTACCCCGCTCGCACAGGGCCAATCGCATGTGAAACTTCCCACGCACCCCCAAAATACACGTACTCTGCTCGCACATGGCCAATCACGTGTGAAACTTCCTGCGCACCCCCAAAATACATGTACCCCGCTCGTAGAGACCCAATCGCATATGAAACTTCCCACACACCCCCAAAAAAAAAGTATCCCGCTCGCACAGGGCCAATCGCGTGTGAAACTTCCAGCGCACCCTGGAAATACACGTACCCCGCTCGCAGAGGGCCAATCGCGTGTGAAACTTCCCATGCACCCCAGAAATACACGTATCCCGCTCGCAGAGGGCCAATCGCATGTGAAACTTCCCACACACCCCTGAAAAACACGTACCCCACTCGCAGAGGGCCAATCGCGTGTGAAACTTCCGGCGCACCCCCGAAATACATGTACCCCGCTCACAGAGGGCCAATCTCGTGTAAAACTTCTCCCGCACGCCCAAAATACACATACCCTACTCGCACAGGGCCAATCTCGCGTAAAACTTCACCCGCACCCGTGAAATACACATACCCCACTCACAGAGGGCCAATCGCGTGTGAAACTTCCTGCGCACCTCCGAAATACACGTACCCCGCTCACACAGGGCCAATCGCGTGTGAAACTTCCCACGCACCCCTGAAATACACGTACCCCGCTCGCACAGGGCCAATCACGTGTGAAACTTCCTGCACACCCCCAAAATACATGTACCCCGCTCGCAGAGGGCCAATCGCATGTAAAACTTCCCACACACCCCCGAAATACACGTACCCCGCTCGCACAGGGCCAATCTCGTGTAAAACTTCCCCGCGCCCCCGAAATACACGTACCCCTCTCACACAGGGCCAATCGCGTGTGAAACTTCCCACGCACCCCCGAAATACATGTACCCCGCTCACACAGGGCCAATCGCATGTGAAACCTCCCGCGCACCCCCAAAATACACGTACCCCGCTCGCACAGGGCCAATCACGTGTAAAACTTCCTGCGCACCCCCAAAATACATGTACCCCGCTCACAGAGGGCCAATCGCGTGTGAGACTTATCACGCACCCCCGAAAAAAAAGTATCCCGCTCGCACAGGGCCAATCGCATGTGAAACTTACAGCGCACCCTGGGAATACACGTTCCCCGCTCGCAGAGGGCCAATCGCGTGTGAAACTACGCGCGCACCCCTGAAATACACATAATCCGCTCGCAGAGAGCCAATCACGTGTGAAACTTCCCACACACCCCCAAAATACACATACGCCGCTCGCACAGGGCCAATCTCGTGTAAAACTTCCCCAGCACCCCCAAAATACATATACCCCACTCACAGAGGGCCAATCGCGTGTGAAACTTCCCGCACACACCCGAAATACACGTACCCCGCTCGCACAGGGCCAATCACATGTGAAACTTCCTGCGCACCCCCCAAATACACGTACCCCGCTCACACAGGGCCAATCGCGTGTGAAACTTCCCACGCACCCCCAAAATACACGTACTCTGCTCGCACAGGGCCAATCACGTGTGAAACTTCCTGCGCACCCCCAAAATACATATACCCCGCTCGTAGAGAGCCAATCGCATGTGAAACTTCCCACACACCCCCGAAAAAAAATGTATCCCGCTGGCACAGGGCCAATCGCGTGTGAAACTTCCAGCGCACCCTGGAAATACACGTACCCCGCTCGCAGAGGGCCAATCGCGTGTGAAACTTCCCGTGCACCCCAGAAATACACGTATCCCGCTCGCAGAGGGCCAATCGCATGTGAAACTTCCCAAACACCCCCGAAAAACACGTACCCCACTCGCAGAGGGCCAATCGCGTGTGAAACTTCCGGCGCACCCCCGAAATATGATGTACCCCGCTCACAGAGGGCCAATCTCGTGTAAAACTTCTCCCGCACACCCAAAATACAAGTACCCCACTCGCACAGGGCCAATCTCGCGTAAAACTTCCCCCGCACCCCTGAAATACACGTACCCCACTCGCACAGGGCCAATCACGTGTGAAACTTCCTGCACACCCCCAAAATACATGTACCCCGCTCGCAGAGGGCCAATCGCATGTAAAACTTCCTGCGCACCCCCGAAATACATGTATCCCACTCGCACAGGGCCAATCGCGTGTGAAACTTCCCGTGCATCCTGGAAATACACGTACCCCACTAGCAGAGGGCCAATTACGTGTGAAACTTCCCGCACACACCCGAAATACATGTACCCCGCTCACAGAGGGCCAATCGCATGTGAAACTTCCCAAGCAACCCCTAAATACACGTATCCCGCTCGCAGAGGGCCAGTCGCTTGTGAAACTTCCCGCGCACCCCCGAAATACACGTACACCGCTCACAAAGCACCAATCGCGTGTGAAACTTCCCGCGCACCCCGGAAATTCACGTACCCTGCTCGCAGAGCGCCAATTGTGTGTGAAACTTCGCACGCACGAACAAAATACACGTACCCCGCTCGCAGAGGACCAATCGCGTTTGAAACTTCCCGCGCACCCACGAAATATACTTACCCCTCTCGCACAGGGCCAATCGCATGTGAAACATCCCGCGCACCCCCAAAATACACGTACCCCGCTTGCAGAGGGCCAATCGCATGTGAAATTTCCCGTGCACCCCCAAAATACATGTACCCCGCTCGCACAGGGCCAATCTCGTGTAAAACCTCCCACGCACCCCCGCCATACACGTACCCCACTCGCAGAGGGCCAATCGCATGTGAAACTTCACGTGCACCCCCGAAATACACGTTCCCTGCTCGCACAGGGGCAATCACGTGTGAAACTTCCTGCGCACCCCCAAAATACACATACCCCACTCTCACAGAGCCAATCGCGTGTGAAACTTCCTGCACACCCCCGAAATACACGTTCCCCTCTCGCACAGGGCCAATCGCGTGTGAAACATCCCGCGCACCCCCAAAATACACGTACCCCGCTTGCAGAGGGCCAATCGCATGTGAAATTTCCCGTGCGCCCCCAAAATACATGTACCCCGCTCGCACAGGGCCAATCATGTGTGAAACTTCCCGCGCACCCCCAAAATACACGTACCCCACTCGCAGAGGGCCAATCGCATGTGAAACTTCCCGCACACCCCCGAAATACACGTGTCCCGCTCGCACAGTGTCAATCGCGTGTGAAACTTCCTGCGCACCCCCGAAATACACGTATCCCGCTCGCAGAGGGTCAGTCGCATGTGAAACTTCCCGTGCACCCCCGAAATACACGTACGCCGCTCACACAGCATCAATCGCGTGTGAAACTTCCTGCGCACCCCGGAAATTCACGTACCCCGCTCGCAGAGTGCCAATCACGTGTGAAACTTCCCACGCACCCCCAAAATACATGTACCCCACTCACAGAGGGCCAATCGCTTGTGAAACTTCCCACGCACACCCAAAATACACATACCCCGCTCACAGAGGGCCAATCTCGTGTAAAACCTCCCGCGCACCCCCAAAATACACGTACCCCGCTCGCACAGGGCCAATCACGTGTGAAACTTCTGCGCACCCCCAAAATACATGTACCCCGCTCTCAGAGGGCCAATCGCGTGTGAGACTTCTCACGCACCCCCAAAAAAAAAAGTATCCCGCTCGCACAGGGCCAATCGCGTGTGAAACTTACAGCGCACCCTGGGAATACACGTTCCCCGCTCGCAGAAGGCCAATCGCATGTGAAACTACCCGCGCACCCCCGAAATACACATATCCCGCTCGCAGAGAGCCAATCACGTGTGAAACTTCCCACACACCCCCAAAATACATATACCCCACTCACAGAGGGCCAATAGCGTGTGAAACTTCCCGCGCACACCCGAAATACACGTACCCCGCTCGCACAGGGCCAATCTCGTGTAAAACTTCCCCAGCACCCCCAAAATACATATACCCCACTCACAGAGGGCCAATCGCGTGAGAAACTTCCCGTGCACACCCGAAATACACGTACCCCGCTCGCACAGGGCCAATCACATGTGAAACTTCCTGCGCACCCCCCAAATACACGTACCCCGCTCACACAGGGCCAATCGCGTGTGAAACTTCCCACGCACCCCCAAAATACACGTACTCTGCTCGCACATGGCCAATCACGTGTGAAACTTCCTGCGTACCCCCAAAATACATGTACCCCGCTCGTAGAGACCCAATCACATGTGAAACTTCCCACACACCCCCAAAAAAAAAGTATCCCGCTCGCACAGGGCCAATCGCGTGTGAAACTTCCAGCGCACCCTGGAAATACACGTACCCCGCTCGCAGAGGGCCAATCGCGTGTGAAACTTCTCATGCACCCCAGAAATACACGTATCCCGCTCGCAGAGGGCCAATCGCATGTGAAACTTCCCACACACCCCCGAAAAACACGTACCCCACTCGCAGAGGGCCAATCGCGTGTGAAACTTCCGGCGCACCCCCGAAATACATGTACCCCGCTCACAGAGGGCCAATCTCGTGTAAAACTTCTCCCGCACGCCCAAAATACACATACCCCACTCGCACAGGGCCAATCTCGCGTAAAACTTCCCCCGCACCCCTGAAATACGCATACCCCACTCACAGAGGGCCAATCGCGTGTGAAACTTCCTGCGCACCTCCGAAATACACGTACCCCGCTCACACAGGGCCAATCGCGTGTGAAACTTCCCACGCACCCCTGAAATACACGTACCCCGCTCGCACAGGGCCAATCACGTGTGAAACTTCCTGCACACCCCCAAAATACATGTACCCCGCTCGCAGAGGGCCAATCGCATGTAAAACTTCCCACACACCCCCGAAATACACGTACCCCGCTCGCACAGGGCCAATCTCGTGTAAAACTTTCCCCGCACCCCTGAAATACACGTACCCCGCTCGCACAGGGCCAATCTCGTGTAAAACTTCCCCGCGCCCCCGAAATACACGTACCCCTCTCACACAGGGCCAATCGCGTGTGAAACTTCCCACGCACCCCCGAAATACACGTACCCCGCTCACACAGGGCCAATCGCATGTGAAACCTCCCGCGCACCCCCAAAATACACGTACCCCGCTCGCACAGGGCCTATCACGTGTGAAACTTCCTGCGCACCCCAAAATACATGTACCCCGCTCGCAGAGGGCCAATCGCGTGTGAGACTTCTCACGCACCCCCGAAAAAAAAAGTATCCCGCTCGCACAGGGCCAATCGCGTGTGAAACTTACAGCGCACCCTGGGAATACACGTTCCCCGCTCGCAGAGAGCCAATCACGTGTGAAACTTCCCACACACCCCCAAAATACACATACGCCGCTCGCACAGGGCCAATCTCGTGTAAAACTTCCCCAGCACCCCCAAAATACATATACCCCACTCACACAGGGCCAATCGCGTGTGAAACTTCCCACGCACCCCCGAAATACACGTACCCCGCTCACACAGGGCCAATCGCGTGTGAAACCTCCCGCGCACCCCCAAAATACACGTACCCCGCTCGCACAGGGCCAATCACGTGTGAAACTTCCTGCGCACCCCCAAAATACATGTACCCCGCTCTCAGAGGGCCAATTGCGTGTGAGACTTCTCACGCACCCCCCAAAAAAAAAGTATCCCGCTCGCACAGGGCCAATCGCGTGTGAAACTTACAGCGCACCCTGGGAATACACGTTCCCCGCTCGCAGAAGGCCAATCGCGTGTGAAACTACCCGCGCACCCCCGAAATACACATATCCCGCTCGCAGAGAGCCAATCACGTGTGAAACTTCCCACACACCCCCAAAATACATATACCCCACTCACAGAGGGCCAATCGTGTGTGAAACTTCCCGCGCACACCCGAAATACACGTACCCCGCTCGCACATGGCCAATCTCGTGTAAAACTTCCCAGGCACCCCCAAAATACATATACCCCTCTCACAGAGGGCCAATCGCGTGAGAAACTTCCTGTGCACACCCGAAATACACGTACCCCGCTCTCACAGGGCCAATCACATGTGAAACTTCCTGCGCACCCCCCAAATACACGTACCCCGCTCACACAGGGCCAATATCGTGTGAAACTTCCCACGCACCCCCAAAATACACGTACTCTGCTCGCACATGGCCAATCACGTGTGAAACTTCCTGCGCACCCCCAAAATACATGTACCCCGCTCGTAGAGACCCAATCACATGTGAAACTTCCCACACACCCCCAAAAAAAAAGTATCCCGCTCGCACAGGGCCAATCGCGTGTGAAACTTCCAGCGCACCCTGGAAATACACGTACCCCGCTCGCAGAGGGCCAATCGCGTGTGAAACTTCCCATGCACCCCAGAAATACACGTATCCCGCTCCCAGAGGGCCAATCGCATGTGAAACTTCCCACACACCCCCGAAAAACACGTACCCCACTCGCAGAGGGCCAATCGCGTGTGAAACTTCCGGCGCACCCCCGAAATACATGTACCCCGCTCACAGAGGGCCAATCTCGTGTAAAACTTCTCCCGCACGCCCAAAATACACATACCCCACTCGCACAGGGCCAATCTCGCGTAAAACTTCCCCCGCACCCCTGAAATACACATACCCCACTCACAGAGGGCCAATCGCGTGTGAAACTTCCTGCGCACCTCCGAAATACACGTACCCCGCTCACACAGGGCCAATCGCGTGTGAAACTTCCCACGCACCCCTGAAATACACGTACCCCGCTCGCACAGGGCCAATCACGTGTGAAACTTCCTGCACACCCCCAAAATACATGTACCCCGCTCGCAGAGGGCCAATCGCATGTAAAACTTCCCCCGCACCCCTGAAATACACGTACCCCGCTCGCACAGGGCCAATCTCGTATAAAACTTCCCCGCGCCCCCGAAATACACGTACCCCTCTCACACAGGGCCAATCGCGTGTGAAACTTCCCACGCACCCCCGAAATACACGTACCCCGCTCACACAGGGCCAATCGCATGTGAAACCTCCCGCGCACCCCCAAAATACACGTACCCCGCTCGCACAGGGCCAATCATGTGTGAAACTTCCTGCGCACCCCAAAATACATGTACCCCGCTCGCAGAGGGCCAATCGCGTGTGAGACTTCTCACGCACCCCCGAAAAAAAAAGTATCCCGCTCGCACAGGGCCAATCGTGTGTGAAACTTACAGCGCACCCTGGGAATACACGTTCCCCGCTCGCAGAGAGCCAATCACGTGTGAAACTTCCCACACACCCCCAAAATACATATACCCCACTCACAGAGGGCCAATCGCGTGTGAAACTTCCCGCGCACACCCGAAATACACGTACCCCGCTCGCACAGGGCCAATCTCGTGTAAAACTTCCCAGGCACCCCCAAAATACATATACCCCACTCACAGAGGGCCAATCGCGTGAGAAACTTCCTGTGCACACCCGAAATACACGTACCCCGCTCGCACAGGGCCAATCACATGTGAAACTTCCTGCGCACCCCCCAAATACACGTACCCCGCTCACACAGGGCCAATATCGTGTGAAACTTCCCACGCACCCCCAAAATACACGTACTCTGCTCGCACATGGCCAATCACGTGTGAAACTTCCTGCGCACCCCCAAAATACATGTACCCCGCTCGTAGAGACCCAATCACGTGAAACTTCCCACACACCCCCCAAAAAAAAGTATCCCGCTCGCACAGGGCCAATCGCGTGTGAAACTTCCAGCGCACCCTGGAAATACACGTACCCCGCTCGCAGAGGGCCAATCGCGTGTGAAACTTCCCATGCACCCCAGAAATACACGTATCCCGCTCGCAGAGGGCCAATCGCATGTGAAACTTCCCACACACCCCCGAAAAACACGTACCCCACTCGCAGAGGGCCAATCGCGTGTGAAACTTCCGGCGCACCCCCGAAATACATGTACCCCGCTCACAGAGGGCCAATCTCGTGTAAAACTTCTCCCGCACGCCCAAAATACACATACCCCACTCGCACAGGGCCAATCTCGCGTAAAACTTCCCCCGCACCCCTGAAATACGCATACCCCACTCACAGAGGGCCAATCGCGTGTGAAACTTCCTGCGCACCTCCGAAATACACGTACCCCGCTCACACAGGGCCAATCGCGTGTGAAACTTCCCACGCACCCCTGAAATACACGTACCCCGCTCGCACAGGGCCAATCAAGTGTGAAACTTCCTGCACACCCCCAAAATACATGTACCCCGCTCGCAGAGGGCCAATCGCATGTAAAACTTCCCACACACCCCCGAAATACACGTACCCCGCTCGCACAGGGCCAATCTCGTGTAAAACTTCCCCCGCACCCCTGAAATACACGTACCCCGCTCGCACAGGGCCAATCTCGTGTAAAACTTCCCCGCGCCCCCGAAATACACGTACCCCTCTCACACAGGGCCAATCGCGTGTGAAACTTCCCACGCACCCCCGAAATACACGTACCCCGCTCACACAGGGCCAATCGCATGTGAAACCTCCCGCGCACCCCCAAAATACACGTACCCCGCTCGCACAGGGCCAATCACGTGTGAAACTTCCTGCGCACCCCAAAATACATGTACCCCGCTCGCAGAGGGCCAATCGCGTGTGAGACTTCTCACGCACCCCCGAAAAAAAAAGTATCCCGCTCGCACAGGGCCAATCGCGTGTGAAACTTACAGCGCACCCTGGGAATACACGTTCCCCGCTCGCAGAGAGCCAATCACGTGTGAAACTTCCCACACACCCCCAAAATACACATACGCCGCTCGCACAGGGCCAATCTCGTGTAAAACTTCCCCAGCACCCCCAAAATACATATACCCCACTCACAGAGGGCCAATCGCGTGTGAAACTTCCTGCGCACACCCGAAATACACGTACCCCGCTCGCACAGGGCCAATCACATGTGAAACTTCCTGCGCACCCCCCAAATACACGTACCCCGCTCACACAGGGCCAATCGCGTGTGAAACTTCCCACGCACCCCCAAAATACACGTACTCTGCTCGCACAGGGCCAATCACGTGTGAAACTTCCTGCGCACCCCCAAAATACATGTACCCCGCTCGTAGAGAGCCAATCACATGTGAAACTTCCCACACACCCCCGAAAAAAAACGTATCCCGCTGGCACAGGGCCAATCGCGTGTGAAACTTCCAGTGCACCCTGGAAATACACGTACCCCGCTCGCAGTGGGCCAATCGCGTGTGAAACTTCCCGTGCACCCCAGAAATACACGTATCCCGCTCGCAGAGGGCCAATCGCATGTGAAACTTTCCACACACCCCCGAAAAACACGTACCCCACTCGCAGAGGGCCAATCGCGTGTGAAACTTCCGGCGCACCCCCAAAATACATGTACCCCGCTCACAGAGGGCCAATCTCGTGTAAAACTTCTCCCGCACACCCAAAATACAAGTACCCCACTCGCACAGGGCCAATCTCGCGTAAAACTTCCCCCGCACCCCTGAAATACACGTACCCCGCTCGCACAGGGCCAATCACGTGTGAAACTTCCTGCACACCCCCAAAATACATGTACCCCGCTCGCAGAGGGACAATCGCATGTAAAACTTCCTGCGCACCCCCGAAATACATGTATCCCACTCGCACAGGGCCAATCGCGTGTGAAACTTCCCGTGCATCCTGGAAATACACGTACCCCACTAGCAGAGGGCCAATTACGTGTGAAACTTCCCGCACACACCCGAAATACACGTACCCCGCTCACAGAGGGCCAATCGCATGTGAAACTTCCCAAGCAACCCCTAAATACACGTATCCCGCTCGCAGAGGGCCAGTCGCATGTGAAACTTCCCGCGCACCCCCGAAATACACGTACACCGCTCACAAAGCACCAATCGCGTGTGAAACTTCCCGCGCACCCCGGAAATTCACGTACCCCGCTCGCAGAGCGCCAATCGTGTGTGAAACTTCCCACGCACGACCAAAATACACGTACCCCACTCGCAGAGGGCCAATCGCGTGTGAAACTTCCCGCGCACCCCCGAAATATACTTACCCCTCTCGCACAGGGCCAATCGCATGTGAAACATCCCGCGCACCCCCAAAATACACGTACCCCGCTCGCAGAGGGCCAATCGCATGTGAAATTTCCTGTGCACCCCCAAAATACATGTACCCCGCTCGCACAGGGCCAATCTCGTGTAAAACTTCCCACGCACCCCCGACATACACGTACCCCACTCGCAGAGGGCCAATCGCATGTGAAACTTCCCGTGCACCCCCGAAATACACGTTCCCTGCTCGCACAGGGGCAATCACGTGTGAAACTTCCTGCGCACCCCCAAAATACACATACCCCACTCTCACAGAGCAAATCGCGTGTGAAACTTCCTGCACACCCCCGAAAGACACGTACGCCGCTCGCACAGGGCCAATCATGTGTGAAACTTCCCACGCACCCCCAAAATACACGTACCCCACTCGCAGAGGGCCAATCGCATGTGAAACTTCCCGCACACCCCCGAAATACACGTGTCCCGCTCGCACAGTGTCAATCGCGTGTGAAACTTCCTGCGCACCCCCGAAATACACGTATCCCGCTCGCAGAGGGTCAGTCGCATGTGAAACTTCCCGTGCACCCCCGAAATACACGTACGCCGCTCACACAGCATCAATCGCGTGTGAAACTTCCCGCGCACCCCGGAAATTCACGTACCCCGCTCGCAGAGTGCCAATCACGTGTGAAACTTCCCACGCACCCCCAAAATACATGTACCCCGCTCACAGAGGGCCAATCGCTTGTGAAACTTCCCACGCACACCCAAAATACACGTACCCCGCTCACAGAGGGCCAATCTCGTGTAAAACTTCCCCTGCACCCCCGAAATACACGTACCCTACTCGCACAGGGCCAATCATATGTGAAACTTCCTGCGCACCCCCGAAATACACGTACCCCCCTCACACAGGGCCAATCACGTGTGAAACTTCCCACGCATCCCCAAAATACATGTACCACGCTCGCAGAGGGCCAACTGCATGTAAAATGTCCTGCGCACCCCCGAAATACACGTATCCCACTCGCACAGGGCCAATCTCGTGTAAAACTTCCCCCGCACTCCTGAAATACACATACCCCACTCACAGAGGGCCAATCGCGTGTGAAACTTCCCGCACACCCCCAAAATACACGTACCCCGCTCGCACAGGGCCAATCACATGTGAAACTTCCTGCGCACCCCCGAAATACACGTACCGCGCTCACACAGGGCCAATCACGTTTGAAACTTCCCACGCACCCCCAAAATACACGTACCCCACTCGCAGAGGGCCAATCACATGTGAAACTTCCCGCGCAACCCCTAAATACACGTATCCCGCTCGCACAGGGCCAATCGCGTGTGAAACTTCCCACGCACCCCCGAAATACACATACCCCGCTCGCAGATTTCCAATCGCGTGTGAAACTTCCCGCGCACCCCCAAAATCCACGTACCCCACTTGCACAGGGCCAATCTCGTGTAAAACTTCCCATGCACCCCCAAAATACACGTACCCCGCTCACACAGGGCCAATCGCGTCTGAAATTTCCCACGCACCCCCGAAATACACGTACCACGCTCGCACAGGACCAATCACGTGTGAAACTTCCTGCGCACCCCCAAAATACATGTACCCCACTCACACAGGGCCAATCGCGTGTGAAACTTCCCACGCACCCCCGAAATACACATATCCCGATCGCACAGGGCCAATCACGAGTGAAACTTCCTGCGTATCCCCAAAATACATGTACCCCACTCGCAGAGGGCCAATCGCGTGTGAAACTTCCCGCGCACTCCCGAAATACACGCATCCCGCTCGCATAGGACCAATCGCGTGTGAAACTCCCCGCGCACCCTGGAAATACACGTACCCCACTCGCAGAGGGCCAATCGCATGTGAAACTTCCAGCGCACCCTCGAAATACACGTGCCCCGCTTGCAGAGGGCCAATCGCATTTGAAACTTCCCACGCACCCCTGAAATACACGTACGCCGCTCACACAGCACCAATCGCATGTGAAACTTCCCACGCACCCCCGAAAAACACGTACCCCGCTCGCAGAGGGCCAATCGCGTGTGAAACTTCCTGCACACCTCTGAAATACATGTACCCCTCTCACAGAGGGCCAATCGCGTGTGAAACTTCCCGCACACCCTGGAAATACACATACCCCGCTCGCAGAGGGCCAATCGCGTGTGAAACTTCCCGGATACCCCCGAAATACACGTACCCCGCTCGCACAGGGCCAATCACATGTGAAACTTCCTGCGCACCCCCCAAATACACGTACCCCGCTCACACAGGGCCAATATCATGTGAAACTTCCCACGCACCCCCAAAATACACGTACTCTGCTCGCACATGGCCAATCACGTGTGAAACTTCCTGCGCACCCCCAAAATACATGTACCCCGCTCGTAGAGACCCAATCACATGTGAAACTTCCCACACACCCCCCAAAAAAAAGTATCCCGCTCGCACAGGGCCAATCGCGTGTGAAACTTCCAGCGCACCCTGGAAATACACGTACCCCGCTCGCAGAGGGCCAATCGCGTGTGAAACTTCCCATGCACCCCAGAAATACACGTATCCCGCTCGCAGAGGGCCAATCGCATGTGAAACTTCCCACACACCCCCGAAAAACACGTACCCCACTCGCAGAGGGTCAATCGCGTGTGAAACTTCCGGCGCACCCCCGAAATACATGTACCCCGCTCACAGAGGGCCAATCTCGTGTAAAACTTCTCCCGCACGCCCAAAACCACATACCCCACTCGCACAGGGCCAATCTCGCGTAAAACTTCCCCCGCACCCCTGAAATACGCATACCCCACTCACAGAGGGCCAATCGCGTGTGAAACTTCCTGCGCACCTCCGAAATACACGTACCCCGCTCACACAGGGCCAATCGCGTGTGAAACTTCCCACGCACCCCTGAAATACACGTACCCCGCTCGCACAGGGCCAATCAAGTGTGAAACTTCCTGCACACCCCCAAAATACATGTACCCCGCTCGCAGAGGGCCAATCGCATGTAAAACTTCCCACACACCCCCGAAATACACGTACCCCGCTCGCACAGGGCCAATCTCGTGTAAAACTTCCCCCGCACCCCTGAAATACACGTACCCCGCTCGCACAGGGCCAATCTCGTGTAAAACTTCCCCGCGCCCCCGAAATACACGTACCCCTCTCACACAGGGCCAATCGCGTGTGAAACTTCCCACGCACCCCCGAAATACACGTACCCCGCTCACACAGGGCCAATCGCATGTGAAACCTCCCGCGCACCCCCAAAATACACGTACCCCGCTCGCACAGGGCCAATCACGTGTGAAACTTCCTGTGCACCCCAAAATACATGTACCCCGCTCGCAGAGGGCCAATCGCGTGTGAGACTTCTCACGCACCCCCGAAAAAAAAAGTATCCCGCTCGCACAGGGCCAATTGCGTGTGAAACTTACAGCGCACCCTGGGAATACACGTTCCCCGCTCGCAGAGAGCCAATCACGTGTGAAACTTCCCACACACCCCCAAAATACACATACGCCGCTCGCACAGGGCCAATCTCGTGTAAAACTTCCCCAGCACCCCCAAAATACATATACCCCACTCACAGAGGGCCAATCGCGTGTGAAACTTCCCGCGCACACCCGAAATACGCGTACCCCGCTCGCACAGGGCCAATCACATGTGAAACTTCCTGCGCACCCCCCAAATACACGTACCCCGCTCACACAGGGCCAATCGCGTGTGAAACTTCCCACGCACCCCCAAAATACACGTACTCTGCTCGCACAGGGCCAATCACGTGTGAAACTTCCTGCGCACCCCCAAAATACATGTACCCCGCTCGTAGAGAGCCAATCACATGTGAAACTTCCCACACACCCCCGAAAAAAAACGTATCCCGCTGGCACAGGGCCAATCGCGTGTGAAACTTCCAGTGCACCCTGGAAATACACGTACCCCACTCGCAGAGGGCCAATCGCGTGTGAAACTTCCCGTGCACCCCAGAAATACACGTATCCCGCTCGCAGAGGGCCAATCGCATGTGAAACTTTCCACACACCCCCGAAAAACACGTACCCCACTCGCAGAGGGCCAATCGCGTGTGAAACTTCCGGCGCACCCCCAAAATACATGTACCCCGCTCACAGAGGGCCAATCTCGTGTAAAACTTCTCCCGCACACCCAAAATACAAGTACCCCACTCGCACAGGGCCAATCTCGCGTAAAACTTCCCCCGCACCCCTGAAATACACGTACCCCGCTCGCACAGGGCCAATCACGTGTGAAACTTCCTGCACACCCCCAAAATACATGTACCCCGCTCGCAGAGGGACAATCGCATGTAAAACTTCCTGCGCACCCCCGAAATACATGTATCCCACTCGCACAGGGCCAATCGCGTGTGAAACTTCCCGTGCATCCTGGAAATACACGTACCCCACTAGCAGAGGGCCAATTACGTGTGAAACTTCCCGCACACACCCGAAATACACGTACCCCGCTCACAGAGGGCCAATCGCATGTGAAACTTCCCAAGCAACCCCTAAATACACGTATCCCGCTCGCAGAGGGCCAGTCGCATGTGAAACTTCCCGCGCACCCCCGAAATACACGTACACCGCTCACAAAGCACCAATCGCGTGTGAAACTTCCCGCGCACCCCGGAAATTCACGTACCCCGCTCGCAGAGCGCCAATCGTGTGTGAAACTTCCCACGCACGACCAAAATACAAGTACCCCACTCGCAGAGGGCCAATCGCGTGTGAAACTTCCCGCGCACCCCCGAAATATACTTACCCCTCTCGCACAGGGCCAATCGCATGTGAAACATCCCGCGCACCCCCAAAATACACGTACCCCGCTCGCAGAGGGCCAATCGCATGTGAAATTTCCTGTGCACCCCCAAAATACATGTACCCCGCTCGCACAGGGCCAATCTCGTGTAAAACTTCCCACGCACCCCCGACATACATGTACCCCACTCGCAGAGGGCCAATCGCATGTGAAACTTCCCGTGCACCCCCGAAATACACGTTCCCTGCTCGCACAGGGGCAATCACGTGTGAAACTTCCTGCGCACCCCCAAAATACACATACCCCACTCTCACAGAGCAAATCGCGTGTGAAACTTCCTGCACACCCCCGAAAGACACGTACGCCGCTCGCACAGGGCCAATCATGTGTGAAACTTCCCACGCACCCCCAAAATACACGTACCCCACTCGCAGAGGGCCAATCGCATGTGAAACTTCCCGCACACCCCCGAAATACACGTGTCCCGCTTGCACAGTGTCAATCGCGTGTGAAACTTCCTGCGCACCCCCGAAATACACGTATCCCGCTCGCAGAGGGTCAGTCGCATGTGAAACTTCCCGTGCACCCCCGAAATACACGTACGCCGCTCACACAGCATCAATCGCGTGTGAAACTTCCCGCGCACCCCGGAAATTCACGTACCCCGCTCGCAGAGTGCCAATCACGTGTGAAACTTCCCACGCACCCCCAAAATACATGTACCCCGCTCACAGAGGGCCAATCGCTTGTGAAACTTCCCACGCACACCCAAAATACACGTACCCCGCTCACAGAGGGCCAATCTCGTGTAAAACTTCCCCTGCTCCCCCGAAATACACGTACCCTACTCGCACAGGGCCAATCATATGTGAAACTTCCTGCGCACCCCCGAAATAAACGTACCCCCCTCACACAGGGCCAATCACGTGTGAAACTTCCCACGCATCCCCAAAATACATGTACCACGCTCGCAGAGGGCCAACTGCATGTAAAATGTCCTGCGCACCCCCGAAATACACGTATCCCACTCGCACAGGGCCAATCTCGTGTAAAACTTCCCCCGCACTCCTGAAATACACATACCCCACTCACAGAGGGCCAATCGCGTGTGAAACTTCCCGCGCACCCCCAAAATACACGTACCCCGCTCGCACAGGGCCAATCACATGTGAAACTTCCTGCGCACCCCCGAAATACACGTACCGCGCTCACACAGGGCCAATCACGTTTGAAACTTCCCACGCACCCCCAAAATACACGTACCCCACTCGCAGAGGGCCAATCACATGTGAAACTTCCCGCGCAACCCCTAAATACACGTATCCCGCTCGCACAGGGCCAATCGCGTGTGAAACTTCCCACGCACCCCCGAAATACACATACCCCGCTCGCAGATTTCCAATCGCGTGTGAAACTTCCCGCGCACCCCCAAAATCCACGTACCCCACTTGCACAGGGCCAATCTCGTGTAAAACTTCCCATGCACCCCCAAAATACACGTACCCCGCTCACACAGGGCCAATCGCGTCTGAAATTTCCCACGCACCCCCGAAATACACGTACCACGCTCGCACAGGACCAATCACGTGTGAAACTTCCTGCGCACCCCCAAAATACATGTACCCCACTCACACAGGGCCAATCGCGTGTGAAACTTCCCACGCACCCCCGAAATACACATATCCCGATCGCACAGGGCCAATCACGAGTGAAACTTCCTGCGTATCCCCAAAATACATGTACCCCACTCGCAGAGGGCCAATCGCGTGTGAAACTTCCCGCGCACTCCCGAAATACACGCATCCCGCTCGCATAGGACCAATCGCGTGTGAAACTCCCCGCGCACCCTGGAAATACACGTACCCCACTCGCAGAGGGCCAATCGCATGTGAAACTTCCAGCGCACCCTCGAAATACACGTGCCCCGCTTGCAGAGGGCCAATCGCATTTGAAACTTCCCACGCACCCCTGAAATACATGTACGCCGCTCACACAGCACCAATCGCATGTGAAACTTCCCACGCACCCCCGAAAAACACGTACCCCGCTCGCAGAGGGCCAATCGCGTGTGAAACTTCCTGCACACCTCTGAAATACATGTACCCCTCTCACAGAGGGCCAATCGCGTGTGAAACTTCCCGCACACCCTGGAAATACACATACCCCGCTCGCAGAGGGCCAATCGCGTGTGAAACTTCCCGGATACCCCCGAAATACACGTACCCCGCTCGCAGAGGGCCAATCACATGTGAAACTTCCCGCGCAACCCCTAAATACACGTATCCCGCTCGCACAGGGCCAATCGCGTGTGAAACTTCCCACGCACCCCCGAAATACACATACCCCGCTCGCAGATTTCCAATCGCGTGTGAAACTTCCCGCGCACCCCCAAAATCCACGTACCCCACTTGCACAGGGCCAATCTCGTGTAAAACTTCCCATGCACCCCCAAAATACACGTACCCCGCTCACACAGGGCCAATCACGTCTGAAATTTCCCACGCACCCCCGAAATACACGTACCCCGCTCGCACAGGACCAATCACGTGTGAAACTTCCTGCGCACCCCCAAAATACATGTACCCCACTCACACAGGGCCAATCGCGTGTGAAACTTCCCACGCACCCCCGAAATACACATATCCCGATCGCACAGGGCCAATCACGAGTGAAACTTCCTGCGTACCCCCAAAATACATGTACCCCACTCGCAGAGGGCCAATCGCGTGTGAAACTTCCCGCGCACTCCCGAAATACACGCATCCCGCTCGCATAGGACCAATCGCATGTGAAACTTCCAGCGCACCCTCGAAATACACGTGCCCCGCTTGCAGAGGGCCAATCGCATTTGAAACTTCCCACGCACCCCTGAAATACACGTACGCCGCTCACACAGCACCAATTGCATGTGAAACTTCCCACGCACCCCCGAAAAACACGTACCCCGCTCGCAGAGGGCCAATCGCGTGTGAAACTTCCTGTGCAACTCCGAAATACATGTACCCCGCTCACAGAGGGCCAATCGCGTGTGAAACTTCCCGCGCACCCCCGAAATACATGTAGCCCGCTCGCAGAGTGCCAATCGCGTGTGAAACTTCCTGCGCACCCCCGAAATACACGTACCCCGCTCACACAGGGCCAATCGCGTGTGAAACTTCCCACGCACCCCTGAAATACACGTACCCCGCTCGCAGAGTGCCAATCGCATGTAAAACTTCCTGCGCACCCCCGAAATACACGTATCCCACTCGCCCAGGGCCAATCGCGTGTGAAACTTCCCGCACACACCCGAAATACACATACCCCGCTCACAGAGGGCCAATCGCATGTGAAACTTCCCAAGCAACCCCTAAATACACATATCCCGCTCGCAGAGGGCCAGTCGCATGTGAAACTTCCCGCGCACCCCCGAAATGCACGTACACCACTCACAAAGCACCAATCGCGTGTGAAACTTCCCGCGCACCCCGGAAATTCACGTACCCCGCTCGCAGAGCGCCAATCGTGTGTGAAACTTCCCACGCACGACCAAAATACACGTACCCCGCTCGCAGAGGGCCAATCGCATGTGAAACTTCCCGCGCACCCCCGAAATATACTTACCCCTCTCGCACAGGGCCAATCGCGTGTGAAACATCCCGCGCACCCCCAAAATACACGTACCCCGCTCGCAGAGGGCCAATTGCGTGTGAAATTTCCCGCGCACCCCAAAATACACGTACCCCGCTCGCACAGGGCCAATCACATGTGAAACTTCCTGCGCACCCCCGAAATACATGTACCGCGCTCACACAGGGCCAATCACGTTTGAAACTTCCCACGCACCCCCAAAATACATGTACCCCGCTCGCAGAGGGCCAATCGCATGTAAAATGTCCTGCACACCCCCGAAATACACGTATCCCGCTCGCACAGGGCCAATCGCGTGTGAAACTTCCCGCACACCCTGGAAATACACATACCCCGCTCGCAGAGGGCCAATCGCGTGTGAAACTTCCCGGATACCCCCGAAATACACGTACCCCACTCGCAGAGGGCCAATCACATGTGAAACTTCCCGCGCAACCCCTAAATACACGTATCCCGCTCGCACAGGGCCAATCGCGTGTGAAACTTCCCATGCACCCCCGAAATACACATACCCCGCTCGCAGATTTCCAATCGCGTGTGAAACTTCCCGCGCACCCCCAAAATCCACGTACCCCACTTGCACAGGGCCAATCTCGTGTAAAACTTCCCATGCACACCCAAAATACACGTACCCCGCTCACACAGGGCCAATCGCGTCTGAAATTTCCCACGCACCCCCGAAATACACGTACCACGCTCGCACAGGACCAATCACGTGTGAAACTTCCTGCGCACCCCCAAAATACATGTACCCCTCTCACACAGGGCCAATCGCGTGTGAAACTTCCCACGCACCCCCGAAATACACATATCCCGATCGCACAGGGCCAATCACGAGTGAAACTTCCTGCGTATCCCCAAAATACATGTACCCCACTCGCAGAGGGCCAATCGCGTGTGAAACTTCCCGCGCACTCCCGAAATACACGCATCCCGCTCGCATAGGACCAATCGCGTGTGAAACTCCCCGCGCACCCTGGAAATACACGTACCCCACTCGCAGAGGGCCAATCGCATGTGAAACTTCCAGCGCACCCTCGAAATACACGTGCCCCGCTTGCAGAGGGCCAATCGCATTTGAAACTTCCCACGCACCCCTGAAATACACGTACGCCGCTCACACAGCACCAATCGCATGTGAAACTTCCCACGCACCCCCGAAAAACACGTACCCCGCTTGCAGAGGGCCAATCGCGTGTGAAACTTCCTGCACACCTCTGAAATACATGTACCCCGCTCACAGAGGGCCAATCGCGTGTGAAACTTCCCGCACACCCTGGAAATACACATACCCCGCTCGCAGAGGGCCAATCGCGTGTGAAACTTCCCGGATACCCCCGAAATACACGTACCCCGCTCGCAGAGGGCCAATCACATGTGAAACTTCCCGCGCAACCCCTAAATACACGTAACCCGCTCGCACAGGGCCAATCGCGTGTGAAACTTCCCACGCACCCCCGAAATACACATACCCCGCTCACAGATTTCCAATCGCGTGTGAAACTTCCCGCGCACCCCCAAAATCCACGTACCCCACTTGCACAGGGCCAATCTCGTGTAAAACTTCCCATGCACCCCCAAAATACACGTACCCCGCTCACACAGGGCCAATCACGTCTGAAATTTCCCACGCACCCCCGAAATACACGTACCCCGCTCGCACAGGACCAATCACGTGTGAAACTTCCTGCGCACCCCCAAAATACATGTACCCCACTCACACAGGGCCAATCGCGTGTGAAACTTCCCACGCACCCCCGAAATACACATATCCCGATCGCACAGGGCCAATCACGAGTGAAACTTCCTGCGTACCCCCAAAATACATGTACCCCACTCGCAGAGGGCCAATCGCGTGTGAAACTTCCCGCGCACTCCCGAAATACACGCATCCCGCTCGCATAGGACCAATCGCATGTGAAACTTCCAGCGCACCCTCGAAATACACGTGCCCCGCTTGCAGAGGGCCAATCGCATTTGAAACTTCCCACGCACCCCTGAAATACATGTACGCCGCTCACACAGCACCAATCGCATGTGAAACTTCCCACGCACCCCCGAAAAACACGTACCCCGCTCGCAGAGGGCCAATCGCGTGTGAAACTTCCTGCGCAACTCCGAAATACATGTACCCCGCTCACAGAGGGCCAATCGCGTGTGAAACTTCCCGCGCACCCCCGAAATACATGTAGCCTGCTCGCAGAGTGCCAATCGCGTGTGAAACTTCCTGCGCACCCCCGAAATACACGTACCCCGCTCACACAGGGCCAATCGCGTGTGAAACTTCCCACGCACCCCTGAAATACACGTACCCCGCTCGCACAGGGCCAATCACGTGTGAAACTTCCTGCATACCACCAAAATACATGTAACCCGCTCGCAGAGGGCCAATCGCATGTAAAACTTCCTGCGCACCCCCGAAATACACGTATCCCACTCGCCCAGGGCCAATCGCGTGTGAAACTTCCCGCACACACCCGAAATACACATACCCCGCTCACAGAGGGCCAATCGCATGTGAAACTTCCCAAGCAACCCCTAAATACACGTATCCCGCTCGCAGAGGGCCAGTCGCATGTGAAACTTCCTGCGCACCCCCGAAATGCACGTACACCACTCACAAAGCACCAATCGCGTGTGAAACTTCCCGCGCACCCTGGAAATTCACGTACCCCGCTCGCAGAGCGCCAATCATGTGTGAAACTTCCCACGCACGACCAAAATACACGTACCCCGCTCGCAGAGGGCCAATCGCATGTGAAACTTCCCGCGCACCCCCGAAATATACTTACCCCTCTCGCACAGGGCCAATCGCGTGTGAAACATCCTGCGCACCCCCAAAATACACGTACCCCGCTCGCAGAGGGCCAATTGCATGTGAAATTTCCCGTGCACCCCCAAAATACATGTACCCCACTCGCAGAGCGCCAATCGTTTGTGACACTTCCCACACACCTCCGAAAAACACATACCCCACTCACAGAGGCCCAATCGCGTGTGAAACTTCCCGCGCACCCCTGAAATACACGTACCCCGCTCGCACAGGGCCAATCAGGTGTGAAACTTCCTGCGCACCCCCAAAATACATGTACCCCGCTCGCAGAGGGCCAATCACGTGTGAAACTTCCGACGCACCCCCGAAAAAAAACGTATCCCGATCGCACAGGGCCAATCGCGTGTGAAACTTCCAGTGCACCCTGGAAATACGCGTACCCCGCTCGCACAGGGCCAATCGCGTGTGAAACTTCCCACGCACCCCCGAAAAACACGTACCCCACTCACAGAGGGCCAATTGCGTGTGAAACTTCCCACGCACCCCGAAATACATGTACCCCGCTCACAGAGGGCCAATCGCGTGTGAAACTTCCCGCGCACCCCCGAAATACATGTACCCCGCTCGCAGAGGGCCAATCGCGTGTGAAACTTCCCGTTCAACCCCTAAATACAGGTATCCTGCTTGCACAGGGCCAATCGCGTGTGAAACTTCCTGCGCACCCCGGAAATACACATACCCCACTCGCAGAGCGCCAATCGTGTGTGACACTTCCCACACACCTCCGAAAAACACATACCCCACTCACAGAGGCCCAATCGCGTGTGAAACTTCCCGCGCACCCCTGAAATACACGTACCCCGCTCGCACAGGGCCATTTAGGTGTGAAACTTCCTGCGCAACCCCAAAAAAAAAAGGTATCCCGATCGCACAGGGCCAATCGCGTGTCAAACTTCCAGCGCACGCTGGAAATACGCGTACCCCGCTCGCAGAGGGCCAATCGCGTGTGAAACTTCCCACGCACCCCCGAAATACACGTATCCCGCTCGCAGAGGGCCAATCGCATGTGAAACTTCCCACGCACCCCCGAAAAACACAACCCTGCTCGCAGAGGGCCAATCGCGTGTGAAACTTCCGGCGCACCCCCGAAATACATGTACGCCACTCACACAGCACCAATCGCGTGTGAAACTTTCCGCGCACCCCGGAAATTCACGTACCCCGATTGCAGAGCGCCAATCGCCTGTGAAACTTCCCACGCACCCCCAAAATACACATACCCCGCTCGCAGAGAGCCAATCACGTGTGAAACTTCCCACACACCCCCAAAATACACGTACCCCGCTCGCACAGGGCCAATCTCGTGTAAAACTTTCCCCGCACTCCTGAAATACACGTACCCCGCTCGCACAGGGCCAATCTCGTGTAAAACTTCCCCAGCACCCCCAAAACACATATACCCCACTCACAGAGGGCCAATCGCGTGTGAAACTTCCCGCGCACACCCGAAATACACGTACCCCGCTCGCACAGGGCCAATCACATGTGAAACTTCCTGCGCACCCCCCAAATACACGTACCCCGCTCACACAGGGCCAATCGCGTGTGAAATTTCCCACGCACCCCCAAAATACACGTACTCTGCTCGTACAGGGCCAATCACGTGTGAAACTTCCTGCGCACCCCCAAAATACATATACCCCGCTCGTAGAGAGCCAATTGCATGTGAAACTTCCCACACACACCCGAAAAAAAACGTATCCCGCTCGCACAGGTCCAATCGCGTGTGAAACTTCCAGCGCACCCTGGAAATACACGTAACCCGCTCGCAGAGGGCCAATCGCGTGTGAAGCTTCCCGTGCACCCCAGAAATACACGTATCCCGCTCGCAGAGGGCCAATCGCATGTGAAACTTCCCACACACCCCCGAAAAACACGTACCCCACTCGCAGAGGGCCAATCGCGTGTGAAACTTCCGGCGCACCCCCGAAATACATGTACCCCGCTCACAGAGGGCCAATCTCGTTTAAAACTTCTCCCGCACACCCAAAATACAAGTACCCCACTCGCACAGGGCCAATCTCGCGTAAAACTTCCCCCGCACCCCTGAAATACACATACCCTACTCACAGAGGGCCAATCGCATGTGAAACTTCCTGCGCACCCCCGAAATACACGTACCCCGCTCGTACAGGGCCAATCACATGTGAAACTTCCTGCGCACCCCCGAAATACACGTACCCCGCTCACACAGGGCCAATCGCGTGTGAAACTTCCCACGCACCCCTGAAATACACGTACCCCGCTCGCACAGGGCCAATCACGTGTGAAACTTCCTGCACACCCCCAAAATACATGTACCCCGCTCGCAGAGGGCCAATCGCATGTAAAACTTCCTGCGCACCCCCGAAATACATGTATCCCACTCGCACAGGGCCAATCGCGTGTGAAACTTCCCGTGCATCCTGGAAATACACATACCCCACTAGCAGAGGGCCAATTACGTGTGAAACTTCCCGCACACACCCGAAATACACGTACCCCGCTCACAGAGGACCAATCGCATGTGAAACTTCCCAAGCAACCCCTAAATACACGTATCCCGCTCGCAGAGGGCCAGTCGCATGTGAAACTTCCCGCGCACCCCCGAAATACACGTACACCGCTCACAAAGCACCAATCGCGTGTGAAACTTCCCGCGCACCGCGGAAATTCACGTACCCCGCTCGCAGAGCATCAATCGTGTGTGAAACTTCCCACGCACGACCAAAATACACGTACCCCGCTCGCAGAGGGCCAATCGCGTGTGAAACTTCCCGCGCACCCCCGAAATATACTTACCCCTCTCGCACAGGGCCAATCGCGTGTGAAACATCCCGCGCACCCCCAAAATACACGTACCCCGCTCGCAGAGGGCCAATCGCATGTGAAATTTCCCGTGCACCCCCAAAATACATGTACCCCGCTCGCACAGGGCCAATCACGTGTGAAACTTCCTGCGCACCCCCAAAATACATGTACCCCACTCGTAGAGAGCCAATCGCATGTGAAACTTCCCACACACCCCCGAAAAAAAACGTATCCCGCTCGCACAGGGCCAATCGCGTGTGAAACTTCCAGCGCACCCTGGAAATACACGTACCCCGCTCGCAGAGGGCCAATCGCGTGTGAAACTTCCCGTACACCCCAGAAATACACGTATCCCGCTCGCAGAGGGCCAATCGCATGTGAAACTTCCCACACACCCCCGAAAAACACGTACCCCACTCGAAGAGGGCCAATCGCGTGGGAAACTTCTGGCGCACCCCTGAAATACATGTACCCCGCTCACAGAGGGCCAATCTCGTGTAAAACTTCTCCCGCACACCCAAAATACAAGTACCCCACTCGCACAGGGCCAATCTCGCGTAAAACTTCCCCCGCACCCCTCAAATACACATACCCCACTCACAGAGGGCCAATCGCGTGTGAAACTTCCTGCGCACCCCCGAAATACACGTACCCCGCTCGTACAGGGCCAATCACATGTGAAACTTCCTGCGCACCACCGAAATACACGTACCCCGCTCACACAGGGCCAATCGCGTGTGAAACTTCCCACGCACCCCTGAAATACACATACCCCGCTCGCACAGGGCCATTTAGGTGTGAAACTTCCTGCGCACCCCCAAAAAAAACCGTATCCCGATCGCACAGGGCCAATCGCGTGTGAAACTTCCAGCGCACCCTGGAAATACGCGTACCCCGCTCGCAGAGGGCCAATCGCGTGTGAAACTTCCCGTGCACCCCCGAAATACACGTATCACGCTCGCAGAGGGCCAATCGCATGTGAAACTTCCCACGCACCCCCGAAAAACACAACCCTGCTCGCAGAGGGCCAATCGCGTGTGAAACTTCCGGCGCACCCCCGAAATACATGTACGCCACTCACACAGCACCAATCGCGTGTGAAACTTTCCGCGCACCCCGGAAATTCACGTACCCCGCTTGCAGAGCGCCAATCGCCTGTGAAACTTCCCACGCACCCCCAAAATACACATACCCCGCTCGCAGAGAGCCAGTCACGTGTGAAACTTCCCACACACCCCCAAAATACACGTACCCCGCTCGCACAGGGCCAATCTCGTGTAAAACTTTCCCCGCACTCCTGAAATACACGTACCCCGCTCGCACAGGGCCAATCTCGTGTAAAACTTCCCCAGCACCCCCAAAATACATATACCCCAATCACAGAGGGCCAATCGCGTGTGAAACTTCCCGCGCACACCCGAAATACACGTACCCCGCTCGCACAGGGCCAATCACATGTGAAACTTCCTGCGCACCCCCCAAATACACGTACCCCGCTCACACAGGGCCAATCGCGTGTGAAACTTCCCACGCACCCCCAAAATACACGTACTCTGCTCGCACAGGGCCAATCACGTGTGAAACTTCCTGCGCACCCCCAAAATACATGTACCCCGCTCGTAGAGAGCCAATCGCATGTGAAACTTCCCACACACACCCGAAAAAAACGTATCCCGCTCGCACAGGGCCAATCGCGTGTGAAACTTCCAGCGCACCCTGGAAATACACGTACCCCGCTCGCAGAGGGCCAATCGCGTGTGAAACTTCCGGTGCACCCCAGAAATACACGTATCCCGCTCGCAGAGGGCCAATCGCATGTGAAACTTCCCACACACCCCCGAAAAACACGTACCCCACTCGCAGAGGGCCAATCGCGTGTGAAACTTCCGGCGCACCCCCGAAATACATGTACCCCGCTCACAGAGGGCCAATCTCGTGTAAAACTTCTCCCGCACACCCAAAATACAAGTACCCCACTCGCACAGGGCCAATCTCGCGTAAAACTTCCCCCGCACCCCTGAAATACACATACCCTACTCACAGAGGGCCAATCGCATGTGAAACTTCCTGCGCACCCCCGAAATACACGTACCCCGCTCGTACAGGGCCAATCACATGTGAAACTTCCTGCGCACCCCCGAAATACACGTACCCCGCTCACACAGGGCCAATCGCGTGTGAAACTTCCCACGCACCCCTGAAATACACGTACCCCGCTCGCACAGGGCCAATCACGTGTGAAACTTCCTGCACACCCCCAAAATACATGTACCCCGCTCGCAGAGGGCCAATCGCATGTAAAACTTCCTGCGCACCCCCGAAATACATGTATCCCACTCGCACAGGGCCAATCGCGTGTGAAACTTCCCGTGCATCCTGGAAATACACGTACCCCACTAGCAGAGGGCCAATTACGTGTGAAACTTCCCGCACACACCCGAAATACACGTACCCCGCTCACAGAGGGCCAATCGCATGTGAAACTTCCCAAGCAACCCCTAAATACACGTATCCCGCTCGCAGAGGGCCAGTCGCATGTGAAACTTCCCGCGCACCCCCGAAATACACGTACACCGCTCACAAAGCACCAATCGCGTGTGAAACTTCCCACGCACCCCGGAAATTCACGTACCCCGCTCGCAGAGCGCCACTGGTGTGTGAAACTTCCCACGCACGACCAAAATACACGTACCCCGCTCGCAGAGGGCCAATCGCGTGTGAAACTTCCCGCGCATCCCCGAAATATACTTACCCCTCTCGCACAGGGCCAATCGCGTGTGAAACATCCCGCGCACCCCCAAAATACACGTACCCCGCTCGCAGAGGGCCAATCGCATGTGAAATTTCCCGTGCAACCCCTAAATACACGTATCCCGCTCGCACAGGGCCAATCGCGTGTGAAACTTCCTGCGCACCCCGGAAATACACATACCCCACTCGCAGAGTGCCAATCGTGTGTGACACTTCCCACACACCTCCGAAAAACACATACCCCACTCACAGAGGCCCAATCGCGTGTGAAACTTCCCACACACCCCTGAAATACACGTACCCCGCTCGCACAGGGCCAATCAGGTGTGAAACTTCCTCCGCACCCCCAAAACACATGTACCCCGCTCGCAGAGGGCCAATCACATGTGAAACTTCCGACGCACCCCTGAAAAAAAACATATCCCGATCGCACAGGGCCAATCGCGTGTGAAACTTCCGGCGCACCCCCGAAGTACATGTACCCGTTCACAGAGGGCCAATCGTATGTGAAACTTCCTGCGCATCCCCAAAATACATGTACCCCGCTCGCAGAGGGCCAATCGCGTGTCAAACTTCTCACGCACCCCCGAAAAAAAAAGTATCCCGCTCGCACAGGGCCAATCCCGTGTGAAACTTCCAGCGCACCCTGGGAATACACATACCCCGCTCGCAAGGGCCAATCGCGTGTGAAACTTCCCGCGCACCCCCGAAATACACGTATCCTGCTCGCAGAGGGCCAATCGCATGTGAAACTTCCCGCGCACCCACGAAATACACGTATGCCACTCACACAGCACCAATCGCGTATGAAACTTTCCGCGCACCCCGGAAATTCACGTACCCCGCTTGCAGAGCGCCAATCGCCTGTGAAACTTCCCACGCACCCCCAAAATACACATACCCCGCTCGCAGAGATCCAATCACGTGTGAAACTTCCCACACACCCCCAAAATACACGTAGCCCGCTCGCACAGGGCCAATCGTGTGTGAAACTTCCCACGCACCCCCGAAATACACATACCCCACTCGCACAGGGCCAATCACATTTGAAACTTCCTGCGCACCCCTGAAATACACGTACCCCGCTCACACATGGCCAATCGCGTGTGAAACTTCCCACGCACCCCCGAAATACACGTACTCCGCTCGCACAGGGCCAATCACGTGTGAAACTTCCTGCGCACCCCGAAAATACATGTACCCCGCTCGTAGAGGGCCAATCGCTTGTGAAACTTCCCACGCACCCCTGAAAAAAAACATATCCCGCTTGCACAGGGCCAATCGGTGTGAAACTTCCTGCGCAACCCAGAAATACACGTACCCCGCTCGCAGAGGGCCAATCGCGTGTGAAACTTCCGGCGCACCCCCGAAATACATGTAACCCGCTCACAGAGGGCCAATCGTGTGTGAAACTTCCCGCGCACCCCCAAAATACACGTACCCCGCTCGCAGAGGGCCAATCGCATGTGAAATTTCCCGTGCACCCCCAAAATACATGTACCCCGCTCGCACAGGGCCAATCTCGTGTAAAACTTCCCACGCACCCCCGAAATACACGTACCCACTCGCAGAGGGCCAATCGCGTGTGAAACTTCCCGTGCACCCCCGAAATACACGTACCCTGCTCGCACAGGGGCAATCACGTGTGAAACTTCCTGCGCACCCCCAAAATACACATACCCCACTCGCACAGGGCCAATCGCGAGTGAAACTTCCTGCGCACCCCCAAAATACACGTACCCCGCTCGCACAGGGCCAATCATCTGTGAAACTTCCCGCGCACCCCCAAAATACACGTACTCTGCTCGCAGAGGGCCAATCGCGTATGAAACTTCCTGTGCACCCCAGAAATACACGTATCCTGCACGCAGAGGGCCAATCGCGTGTGGAACTTCCTGCGCACCCCCGAAAAACACACATACCCCACTCGCACAGGGCCAATGGCGAGTGAAACTTCCTGCGCACCCCCAAAATACACGTACCCCGCTCGCACAGGGCCATTCATCTGTGAAACTTCCCGCGCACCCCCAAAATACACGTACTCTGCTCGCAGAGGGCCAATCGCGTATGAAACCTCCCCATGCACCCACGAAATACACGTATCCTGCTCGCAGAGGGCCAATCGCGTGTGGAACTTCCTGCGCACCCCCGAAAAACACGTATCCCGCTCGCACAGGGCCAATCGTGTGTGAAACTTCCTGCGCACCCCCGAAATACACGTATGCCGCTCGCAGAGGGTCAGTCGCATGTGAAACTTCCTGTGCACCCCAGAAATACATGTACGCCGCTCACACAGCACCAATCGTGTGTGAACGTTCCTGCGCACCCCGGAAATTCACGTACCCTGCTCGCAGAGCGCCAATTGCATGTGAAACTTCCCATGCACCCCCAAAATACACGTACCCCGCTCGTAGAGGGCCAATCATGTGTGAAACCTCCCACGCACCCCCAAAATACACATACCCTGCTCGCAGAGCACCAATCTCGTGTAAAAGTTCCCCGCACCCCTGAAATACACGTACCCCACTCGCACAGGGCCAATCTCATGTAAAACTTCCCGCGCACCCCCGAAATACACGTACCCCGCTCGCACAGGGCCAATCACGTCTGAAACTTCCAGCGCAACCCCCAAAATACATGTACCCCACTCTCAGAGGGCCAATCGCGTGTGAAACTTCCCGCGCACCCCCGAAATACACGTATCCCGCTCGCACACGGCCAATCACGTCTGAAACTTCCAGCGCAAACCCCAAAATACATGTACCCCATTCTCAGAGGGCCAATCGCGTGTGAAACTTCCTGCGCACCCCCGAAATACACGTATCCCGCTCGCACAGGGCCAATCACATGTGAAACTTCCCGCGCACCCACAAAATACACGTACGCCGCTCACATAGCACTAATCGCGTGTGAAACTTCCCACGCACCCCCGAAACACACGTACCCTGCTCGCAGAGGGCCAATTGTGTGTGAAACTTCCCACGCACCCCCGAAATACATGTACCCCGCTCACAGAGGGCCAATCGCGTTTGAAACTTCCTGCGCACCCCCGAAATACATGTAGCCCGCTCGCAGAGGGCCAATCGCGTGTGGAACTTCCCGCGCATCCCCGAATTACATGTAGCCCGCTCGTACAGTGCCAATCGCGTGTGAAACTTCCTGCGCACCCCCGAAATAGACGCACCCCGTTTGCACTATTCCAATCGCATGTGAAACTTCCCGCACACCCACGAAATACATGCACCCCGCTCGCAGAGGGCCAATCGCGTGTGAAACTTCCCGCGCACCCCCGAAATACACGTATCCCGCTCGCACAGGGCCAATCACATGTGAAACATCCCATGCACCCCCAAAATACACGTACGCCGCTCACATAGCACTAATCGCGTGTGAAACTTCCCACGCACCCCCGAAAAAAACGTACCCTGCTCGCAGAGGGCCAATTGCGTGTGAAACTTCCCACGCACCCCCGAAATACATGTACCCCGCTCACAGAGGGCCAATCGCGTGTGAAACTTCCCGCGCACCCCCGAAATACATGTAGCCCGCTCGCAGAGGGCCAATCGCGTGTGAAACTTGCCGTGCAACCCCTAAATACACGTATCCCGCTCGCACAGGGCCAATCGCGTGTGAAACTTCCTGCGCACCCCGGAAATACACGTACCCACTCGCAGAGCGCCAATCGTGTGTGACACTTCCCACACACCTCCGAAAAACGCATACCCCACTCACAGAGGCCCAATCGCGTGTGAAACTTCCCGCGCACCCCTGAAATACACGTACCCCGCTCGCACAGGGCCAATCAGGTGTGAAACTTCCTGCGCACCCCCAAAATACATGTACCCTGCTCGCAGAGGGCCAATCACGTGTGAAACTTCCGACGCACCCCCGAAAAAAAACGTATACCGATCGCACAGGGCCAATCGCGTGTGAAACTTCCAGCGCACCCTGGAAATACGCGTACCCCGCTCGCACAGGGCCAATCGCGTGTGAAACTTCCCGCGCACCCCCAAAATACACGTATCCCACTCGCAGAGGGCCAATCGCGTGTGAAACTTCCCACGCACCCCCGAAAAACACGTACCCTGCTCGCAGAGGGCCAATCGCGTGTGAAACTTCCGGCGCATCCCTGAAATACATGTACCCACTCACAGAGGGCCAATCGTGTGTGAAACTTCCTGCGCACCCCCAAAATACATGACCCCGCTCGCAGAGGGCCAATCGCGTGTGAAACTTCTCACGCACCCCCGAAAAGAAAAGTATCCCGCTCGCACAGGGCCAATCGCGTGTGAAACTTCCAGTGCACCCTGGGAATACACGTACCCCGCTCGCAAGGGCCAATCGCGTGTGAAACTTCCCGCACACCCCCGAAATACACGTATCCTGCTCGCAGAGGGCCAATCGCATGTGAAACTTCCTGCGCACCCCCGAAATACACGTATGCCACTCACACAGCACCAATCGCGTATGAAACTTTCCGCGCACCCCGGAAATTCACGTACCCCGTTTGCAGAGCGCCAATCGCCTGTGAAACTTCCCACGCACCCCCAAAATACACATACCCCGCTCGCAGAGAGCCAATCACGTGTGAAACTTCCCACACACCCCCAAAATACAAGTACCCCGCTCGCACAGGGCCAATCTCGTGTAAAACTTCCTCCGCACCCATGAAATACACGTACCCCGCTCGCACAGGGCCAATCTCGTGTAAAACTTCCCCAGCACCCCCAAAATACACATACCCCACTCAAAGAGGGCCAATCGCGTGTGAAACTTCCTGCGCACCCCCGAAATACACATACCCCGCTCGCACAGGGCTAATCACATTTGAAACTTCCTGCACACCCCTGAAATACACGTACCCCGCTCACACATGGCCAATCGCGTGTGAAACTTCCCACTCACCCCCGAAATACACGTACTCCGCTCACACAGGGCCAATCACGTGTGAAACTTCCTGCACACCCCCAAAATACATGTACCCCGCTCGTAGAGGGCCAATCGCTTGTGAAACTTCCCACGCACCCCCGAAAAAAACGTATCCCGCTTGCACAGGGCCAATCGCGTGTGAAACTTCCAGCGCACCCTGGAAATACACGTACCCCGCTCGCAGAGGGCCAATCGCGTGTGAAACTTCCCGCGCAACCCAGAAATGCACATATCCCACTCGCAGAGGGCCAATCGCGTGTGAAACTTCCCACACACCCCCAAAAAACATGTACCCCGCTCGCAGAGGGACAATCGCATGTGAAACTTCCGGCGCACCCCCGAAATACATGTACCCCGCTCACAGAGGGCCAATCGTGTGTGAAACTTCCCGCGCACCCCCAAAATAAACGTACCCCGCTCGCAGAGGGCCAATCGCATGTGAAATTTCCCGTGCACCCCCAAAATACATGTACCCCGCTCACACAGGGCCAATCTCGTGTAAAACTTCCCACCCACCCCCGAAATACACGTACCCCACTCGCAGAGGGCCAATCGCGTGTGAAACTTCCCGTGCACCCCCGAAATACACGTACCCTGCTCGCACAGGGGCAATCACGTGTGAAACTTCCTGCGCACCCCCGAAATACACATACCTCACTCGCACAGGGCCAATCGCGAGTGAAACTTCCTGCGCACCCCCAAAATACACGTACCCCGCTCGCACAGGGCCAATCATCTGTGAAACTTCCCGCGCACCCCCAAAATACACGTACTCTGCTCGCAGAGGGCCAATCGCGTATGAAACTTCCCGCGCACCCCCGAAATACACGTATCCTGCTCGCAGAGGGCCAATCGCGTGTGGAACTTCCTGCGCACCCCCGAAAAACACACATACCCCACTCGCACAGGGCCAATCGCGAGTGAAACTTCCTGCGCACCCCCAAAATACACGTACCCCGCTCACACAGGGCCAATCATCTGTGAAACTTCCCGCGCACCCCAAAATACACGTACTCTGCTCGCAGAGGGCCAATCGCGTATGAAACTTCCCGCGCACCCCCGAAATACACGTATCCTGCTCGCAGAGGGCCAATCGCGTGTGGAACTTCCTGCGCACCCCCGAAAAACACGTATCCCACTCGCACAGGGCCAATCGTGTGTGAAACTTCCTGCGCACCCCCGAAATACACGTATCCCGCTCGCAGAGGGTCAGTCGCATGTGAAACTTCCTGTGCACCCCAGAAATACATGTACGCCGCTCACATAGCACCAATCGCGTGTGAACGTTCCCGCGCACCCCGGAAATTCACGTACCCTGCTCGCAGAGCGCCAATTGCATGTGAAACTTCCCATGCACCCCCAAAATACACGTACCCCGCTCGCAGAGGGCCAATCATGTGTGAAACCTCCCACGCACCCCCAAAATACACATACCCCGCTTGCAGAGCACCAATCTTGTGTAAAAGTTCCCCGCACCCCTGAAATACACGTACCCCACTCGCACAGGGCCAATCTCATGTAAAACTTCCCGCGCACCCCCGAAATACACGTACCCCGCTCGCACAGGGCCAATCACATGTGAAACTTCCTACGCACCCCCGAAATACACGTATCCCGCTCGCACACGGCCAATCACGTCTGAAACTTCCAGCGCAACCCCCAAAATACATGTACCCCACTCTCAGAGGGCCAATCGCATGTGAAACTTCCCGCGCACCCCCGAAATACACGTATCCCGCTCGCACAGGGCCAATCACATGTGAAACTTCCCGCGCACCCACAAAATACACGTACGCCGCTCACATAGCACTAATCGCGTGTGAAACTTCCCACGCACCCCCGAAACACACGTACCCTGCTCGCAGAGGGCCAATTGCGTGTGAAACTTCCCACGCACCCCCGAAATACATGTACCCCGCTCACAGAGGGCCAATCGCGTGTGAAACTTCCTGCGCACCCCCGAAATACATGTAGCCCGCTCGCAGAGGGCCAATCGCGTGTGGAACTTCCTGCGCATCCCCGAATTACATGTGCCCGCTCGTACAGTGCCAATCGCGTGTGAAACTTCCTGCGCACCCCCGAAATAGACGCACCCCGTTTGCACTATTCCAATCGCATGTGAAACTTCCCGCACACCCACGAAATACATGCACCCCGCTTGCAGAGGGCCAATCGCGTGTGAAACTTCCTGCGCACCCCCGAAATACACGTATCCCGCTCGCACAGGGCCAATCACATGTGAAACTTCCCGCGCACCCCCAAAATACACGTACGCCGCTCACATAGCACTAATCGCGTGTGAAACTTCCCACGCACCCCCGAAAAACACGTACCCCGCTCGCAGAGGGCCAATTGCGTGTGAAACTTCCCACGCACCCCCAAAATACATGTACCCCGCTCACAGAGGGCCAATCGCGTGTGAAACATCCCGCGCACCCCCGAAATACATGTAGCCCGCTCGCAGAGGGCCAATCGCGTGTGAAACTTCCCGTGCAACCCCTAAATACACGTATCCCGCTCGCACAGGGCCAATCGCGTGTGAAACTTCCTGCGCACCCCCAAAATACATGTACCCTGCTCGCAGAGGGCCAATCACGTGTGAAACTTCCGACGCACCCCCGAAAAAAAACGTATCCCGATCGCACAGGGCCAATCGCGTGTGAAACTTCCAGCGCACCCTGGAAATACGCGTACCCCGCTCGCACAGGGCCAATCGCGTGTGAAACTTCCCGCGTACCCCCAAAATACACGTAACCCACTCGCAGAGGGCCAATCGCGTGTGAAACTTCCCACGCACCCCCGAAAAACACGTACCCTGCTCGCAGAGGGCCAATCGCGTGTGAAACTTCCTGCGTACCCCGGAAATACACGTACCCACTCGCAGAGCGCCAATCGTGTGTGACACTTCCCACACACCTCCGAAAAACGCATACCCCACTCACAGAGGCCCAATCGCGTGTGAAACTTCCCGTGCACCCCTGAAATACACGTACCCCGCTCGCACAGGGCCAATCAGGTGTGAAACTTCCTGCGCACCCCCAAAATACATGTACCCTGCTCGCAGAGGGCCAATCACGTGTGAAACTTCCGACGCACCCCCGAAAAAAAACGTATCCCGATCGCACAGGGCCAATCGCGTGTGAAACTTCCAGCGCACCCTGGAAATACGCGTACCCCGCTCGCACAGGGCCAATCTCGTGTGAAACTTCCCGCGTACCCCCAAAATACACGTAACCCACTCGCAGAGGGCCAATTGCGTGTGAAACTTCCCACGCACCCCCGAAAAACACGTACCCTGCTCGCAGAGGGCCAATCGCGTGTGAAACTTCCGGCGCACCCCTGAAATACATGTACCCACTCACAGAGGGCCAATCGTGTGTGAAACTTCCTGCGCACCCCCAAAATACATGACCCCGCTCGCAGAGGGCCAATCGCGTGTGAAACTTCTCACGCACCCCCGAAAAAAAAGTATCCCGCTCGCACAGGGCCAATCGCGTGTGAAACTTCCAGTGCACCCTGGGAATACACGTACCCCGCTCGCAAGGGCCAATCGCGTGTGAAACTTCCCGCGCACCCCCGAAATACACGTATCCTGCTCGCAGAGGGCCAATCGCATGTGAAACTTCCTGCGCACCCCCGAAATACACGTACGCCACTCACACAGCACCAATCGCGTATGAAACTTTCCGCGCACCCCGGAAATTCACGTACCCCGCTTGCAGAGCGCCAATCGCCTGTGAAACTTCCCATGCACCCCCAAAATACACATACCCCGCTCGCAGAAAGCCAATCACGTGTGAAACTTCCCACACACCCCCAAAATACACGTACCCCGCTCGCACAGGGCCAATCCGTGTAAAACTTCCTCCGCACCCATGAAATACACGTACCCCGCTCGCACAGGGCCAATCTCGTGTAAAACTTCCCCAGCACCCCCAAAATACACATACCCCACTCACAGAGGGCCAATCGCGTGTGAAACTTCCCGCGCACCCCCGAAATACACATACCCCGCTCGCACAGGGCCAATCACATTTGAAACTTCCTGTGCACCCCTGAAATACACGTACCCCGCTCACACATGGCCAATCGCGTGTGAAACTTCCCACGCACCCCCGAAATACATGTACTCCGCTCACACAGGGCCAATCACGTGTGAAACTTCCTGCGCACCCCCAAAATACATGTACCCCGCTCGTAGAGGGCCAATCGCTTGTGAAACTTCCCACGCACCCCCGAAAAAAAACGTATCCCGCTTGCACAGGGCCAATTGCGTGTGAAACTTTCAGCGCACCCTGGAAATACACGTACCCCGCTCGCAGAGGGCCAATCGCGTGTGAAACTTCCCGCGCAACCCAGAAATGCACGTATCCCACTCGCAGAGGGCCAATCGCGTGTGAAACTTCCCACACACCCCCAAAAAACATGTACCCCGCTCGCAGAGGGACAATCGCATGTGAAACTTCCGGCGCACCCCCGAAATACATGTACCCCGCTCACAGAGGGCCAATTGTGTGTGAAACTTCCCGCGCACCCCCAAAATAAACGTACCCCGCTCGCAGAGGGCCAATCGTGTGTGAAATTTCCTGTGCACCCCCAAAATACATGTACCCCGCTTGCACAGGGCCAATCTCGTGCAAAACTTCACACACACCCCCGAAATACACATACCCCACTCGCAGAGGGCCAATCGCGTGTGAAACTTCCCGTGCACCCCCGAAATACATGTATCCTGCTCGCAGAGGGCCAATCGCGTGTGGAACTTCCTGCGCACCCCCGAAAAACACGTATCCCGCTCGCACAGGGCCAATCGTGTGTGAAACTTCCTGCGCACCCCCGAAATACACGTATCCCGCTCGCAGAGGGTCAGTCGCATGTGAAACTTCCTGTGCACCCCTGAAATACATGTACGCCGCTCACACAGCACCAATCGCGTGTGAAACTTCCCGCACACCCCGGAAATTCACGTACCCCGTTCGCAGAGCGCCAATTGCATGTGAAACTTCCCATGCACCCCCAAAATACACGTACCCCGCTCGCAGAGCACCAATCTCGTGTAAAAGTTCCCCCACACCCCTGAAATACACGTACCCCACTCGCACAGGGCCAATCTCGTGTAAAACTTCCCGCGCACCCCCGAAATACACGCACCCCGCTCGCACAGGGCCAATCACATGTGAAACTTCCTACGCACCCCTGAAATACACGTACCCCGCTCACACAGGGCCAATCACGTGTGAAACTTCCCACGCACCCTCAAAATACATGTACCCCGCTCGCAGAGGGCCAATCGCGTGTAAAACGTCCTGCACCCCCCCGAAATACATGTATCCCACTCGCACAAGGCCAATCGCGTGTGAAAATTACCGCGCACCCTGGAAATACACGTACCCCACTCGCAGAGGGCCAATCGCATGTAAAACTTCCCGCACACCCCCGAAATACACATACGCCGCTCGCACAGGGCCAATCTTGTGTAAAACTTCCCCTGCACCCCCGAAATACACATACCCCACTCACAGAGGGCCAATTGTGTGTGAAACTTCCCGTGCACCCCCGAAATACATGTACCCCGCTCGCACAGGGCCAATCACATGTGAAACTTCCTGCGCACCCCCGAAATACACGTACCCCGCTCACACAGGGCCAATCACGTGTGAAACTTCGCACGCACCTCCAAAATACATGTACCCTGCTCGCAGAGGGCCAATCGTGTGTAAAACATCGTGCGCACCCCCGAAATACACGTATCCCGCTCGCACAGGGCCAATCACATGTGAAACTTCCTGCGCACCCCCAAAATACACGTACGCCGCTCACACAGCACTAATCGCGTGTGAAAAATCCCACGCACCCCCGAAAAACACGTACCCCGCTCGCAGAGGGCCAATCGTGTGTGAAACTTCCCGCGCACCCCCGAAATAAATGTAGCCTGCTCGCAGAGGGCCAATCGCGTGTGGAACTTCCCGCGCATCCCCGAAATACATGTAGCCCGCTCGTACAGTGCCAATCGCGTGTGAAACTTCCTGCGCACCCCCGAAATAGACGTACCCCGCTTGCACTATTCCGATCGCATGTGAAACTTCCCGCACACCCACGAAATACATGCACCCCGCTCGCAGAGGGCCAATTGCATGTGAAACTTCCCGTGCAACCCCTAAATACACTTATCCCGCTCGCACAGGGCCAATCGCGTGTGAAACTTCCTGCGCACCCCGGAAATACACGTACCCCACTCGCAGATCGCCAATCGTGTGTGACACTTCCCACACACCTCCGAAAAACACATACCCCACTCACAGAGGCCCAATCGCGTGTGAAACTTCCCGCGCACCCCCGAAATACACGTATCCCGCTCGCAGAGGGCCAATCGCATGCGAAACTTCCTGCGCACCCCCAAAATACATGTACCCCGCTCGCAGAGGGCCAATCACGTGTGAAACTTCCCACGCACCCCCGAAAAAAAACGTATCCCGCTTGCACAGGGCTAATCGCGTGTGAAACTTCCAGCGTACCCTGGAAATACACGTACCTCGCTCGCAGAGGGCCAATCACGTGTGAAACTTCCCGCGCACCCCCGAAATACACGTATCCCGCTCGCAGAGGGCCAATCGCGTGTGAAACTTCCCACGCACCCCCGAAAAACACGTACCCTGCTCGCAGAGGGCCAATCGCGTGTGAAACTTCCGGCGCACCCCCGAAATACATGTACCCGCTCACAGAGGACCAATCGTGTCTGAAACTTCCTGCACACACCCAAAATACATGTACCCCGCTCGCAGAGGACCAATCGTGTGTGAAACTTCCTGCACACCCCCAAAATACATGTACCCCGCTCGCAGAGGGCCAATCGCGTGTGAAACTTCTCACGCACCCCCGAAAAAAAAAGTATCCCGCTCGCACAGGGCCAATCGCGTGTGAAACTTCCAGCGCACCCTGGGAATACACATACCCCGCTCGCAGAGGGCCAATCGCGTGTGAAACTTCCCGCGCACCCCCAAAATACACGTAAGCCACTCACACAGCACCAAACGTGTGTGAAACTTCCTGCACACCCTGGAAATTCACGTACCCCGCTTGCAGAGCGCCAATCACCTGTGAAACTTACCACGCACCCCCAAAATACACATACCCCGCTCGCAGAGAGCCAATCACGTGTGAAACTTCCCACACATCCCCAAAATACATGTACCCCGCTCGCACAGGGCCAATCTCGTGTAAAACTTCCCCCGCACCTCTGAAATACACATACCCCGCTCGCACAGGGCCAATCTCATGTAAAACTTCCCCAGCACCCCCAAAATACACATACCCCACTCACAGAGGGCCAATTGCGTGTGACACTTCCTGCGCACCCCCGAAATACACGTACCCCGCTCGCACAGGGCCAATCACATGTGAAACTTCCCACGCACTCCCAAAATACACGTACCCCACTCGCAGAGCGCCAATCTCGTGTAAAAGTTCCCCCGCACCCCTGAAATACACGTACCCCACTCGCACAGGGCCAATCTCGTGTAAAACTTCCTGCGCACCCCTGAAATACACGTACCCCGCTCACACAGGGCCAATCACATGTGAAACTTCCTACGCACCCCCGAAATACACGTACCCCGCTCACAAAGGGCCAATCACGTGTGAAACTTCCCACGCACCCTCAAAATACATGTACCCCGCTCGCAGAGGGCCAATCGCGTGCAAAACGTCCTGCACACCCCCGAAAAACACGTACCCTGCTCGCAGAGGGCCAATCGCGTGTGAAACTTCCTGCGTACCCCGGAAATACACGTACCCACTCGCAGAGCGCCAATCGTGTGTGACACTTCCCACACACCTCTGAAAAACGCATACCCCACTCACAGAGGCCCAATCGCGTGTGAAACTTCCCGTGCACCCCTGAAATACACGTACCCCGCTCGCACAGGGCCAATCAGGTGTGAAACTTCCTGCGCACCCCCAAAATACATGTACCCTGCTCGCAGAGGGCCAATCACGTGTGAAACTTCCGACGCACCCCCGAAAAAAAACGTATCCCGATCGCACAGGGCCAATCGCGTGTGAAACTTCCAGCGCACCCTGGAAATACGCGTACCCCGCTCGCACAGGGCCAATCTCGTGTGAAACTTCCCGCGTACCCCCAAAATACACGTAACCCACTCGCAGAGGGCCAATTGCGTGTGAAACTTCCCACGCACCCCCGAAAAACACGTACCCTGCTCGCAGAGGGCCAATCGCGTGTGAAACTTCCGGCGCACCCCTGAAATACATGTACCCACTCACAGAGGGCCAATCGTGTGTGAAACTTCCTGCGCACCCCCAAAATACATGACCCCGCTCGCAGAGGGCCAATCGCGTGTGAAACTTCTCACGCACCCCCGAAAAAAAAGTATCCCGCTCGCACAGGGCCAATCGCGTGTGAAACTTCCAGTGCACCCTGGGAATACACGTACCCCGCTCGCAAGGGCCAATCGCGTGTGAAACTTCCCGCGCACCCCCGAAATACACGTATCCTGCTCGCAGAGGGCCAATCGCATGTGAAACTTCCTGCGCACCCCCGAAATACACGTACGCCACTCACACAGCACCAATCGCGTATGAAACTTTCCGCGCACCCCGGAAATTCACGTACCCCGCTTGCAGAGCGCCAATCGCCTGTGAAACTTCCCATGCACCCCCAAAATACACATACCCCGCTCGCAGAAAGCCAATCACGTGTGAAACTTCCCACACACCCCCAAAATACACGTACCACGCTCGCACAGGGCCAATCCGTGTAAAACTTCCTCCGCACCCATGAAATACACGTACCCCGCTCGCACAGGGCCAATCTCGTGTAAAACTTCCCCAGCACCCCCAAAATACACATACCCCACTCACAGAGGGCCAATCGCGTGTGAAACTTCCCGCGCACCCCCGAAATACACATACCCCGCTCGCACAGGGCCAATCACATTTGAAACTTCCTGTGCACCCCTGAAATACACGTACCCCGCTCACACATGGCCAATCGCGTGTGAAACTTCCCACGCACCCCCGAAATACATGTACTCCGCTCACACAGGGCCAATCACGTGTGAAACTTCCTGCGCACCCCCAAAATACATGTACCCCGCTCGTAGAGGGCCAATCGCTTGTGAAACTTCCCACGCACCCCCGAAAAAAAACGTATCCCGCTTGCACAGGGCCAATTGCATGTGAAACTTTCAGCGCACCCTGGAAATACACGTACCCCGCTCGCAGAGGGCCAATCGCGTGTGAAACTTCCCGCGCAACCCAGAAATGCACGTATCCCACTCGCAGAGGGCCAATCGCGTGTGAAACTTCCCACACACCCCCAAAAAACATGTACCCCGCTCGCAGAGGGACAATCGCATGTGAAACTTCCGGCGCACCCCCGAAATACATGTACCCCGCTCACAGAGGGCCAATTGTGTGTGAAACTTCCCGCGCACCCCCAAAATGAACGTACCCCGCTCGCAGAGGGCCAATCGTGTGTGAAATTTCCTGTGCACCCCCAAAATACATGTACCCCGCTCGCACAGGGCCAATCTCGTGCAAAACTTCACACACACCCCCGAAATACACATACCCCACTCGCAGAGGGCCAATCGCGTGTGAAACTTCCCGTGCACCCCCGAAATACATGTATCCTGCTCGCAGAGGGCCAATCGCGTGTGGAACTTCCTGCGCACCCCCGAAAAACACGTATCCCGCTCGCACAGGGCCAATCGTGTGTGAAACTTCCTGCGCACCCCCGAAATACACGTATCCCGCTCGCAGAGGGTCAGTCGCATGTGAAACTTCCTGTGCACCCCTGAAATACATGTACGCCGCTCACACAGCACCAATCGCGTGTGAAACTTCCCGCACACCCCGGAAATTCACGTACCCCGTTCGCAGAGCGCCAATTGCATGTGAAACTTCCCATGCACCCCCAAAATACACGTACCCCGCTCGCAGAGCACCAATCTCGTGTAAAAGTTCCCCCACACCCCTGAAATACACGTACCCCACTCGCACAGGGCCAATCTCGTGTAAAACTTCCCGCGCACCCCCGAAATACACGCACCCCGCTCGCACAGGGCCAATCACATGTGAAACTTCCTACGCACCCCTGAAATACACGTACCCCGCTCACACAGGGCCAATCACGTGTGAAACTTCCCACGCACCCTCAAAATACATGTACCCCGCTCGCAGAGGGCCAATCGCGTGTAAAACGTCCTGCACCCCCCCGAAATACATGTATCCCACTCGCACAAGGCCAATCGCGTGTGAAAATTACCGCGCACCCTGGAAATACACGTACCCCACTCGCAGAGGGCCAATCGCATGTAAAACTTCCCGCACACCCCCGAAATACACATACGCCGCTCGCACAGGGCCAATCTTGTGTAAAACTTCCCCTGCACCCCCGAAATACACATACCCCACTCACAGAGGGCCAATTGTGTGTGAAACTTCCCGTGCACCCCCGAAATACATGTACCCCGCTCGCACAGGGCCAATCACATGTGAAACTTCCTGCGCACCCCCGAAATACACGTACCCCGCTCACACAGGGCCAATCACGTGTGAAGCTTCGCACGCACCTCCAAAATACATGTACCCTGCTCGCAGAGGGCCAATCGTGTGTAAAACATCCTGCGCACCCCCGAAATACACGTATCCCGCTCGCACAGGGCCAATCACATGTGAAACTTCCTGCGCACCCCCAAAATACACGTACGCCGCTCACACAGCACTAATCGCGTGTGAAAAATCCCACGCACCCCCGAAAAACACGTACCCCGCTCGCAGAGGGCCAATCGTGTGTGAAACTTCCCGCGCACCCCCGAAATAAATGTAGCCTGCTCGCAGAGGGCCAATCGCGTGTGGAACTTCCCGCGCATCCCCGAAATACATGTAGCCCGCTCGTACAGTGCCAATCGCGTGTGAAACTTCCTGCGCACCCCCGAAATAGACGTACCCCGCTTGCACTATTCCGATCGCATGTGAAACTTCCCGCACACCCACGAAATACATGCACCCCGCTCGCAGAGGGCCAATTGCATGTGAAACTTCCCGTGCAACCCCTAAATACACTTATCCCGCTCGCACAGGGCCAATCGCGTGTGAAACTTCCTGCGCACCCCGGAAATACACGTACCCCACTCGCAGATCGCCAATCGTGTGTGACACTTCCCACACACCTCCGAAAAACACATACCCCACTCACAGAGGCCCAATCGCGTGTGAAACTTCCCGCGCACCCCCGAAATACACGTATCCCGCTCGCAGAGGGCCAATCGCATGCAAAACTTCCTGCGCACCCCCAAAATACATGTACCCCGCTCGCAGAGGGCCAATCACGTGTGAAACTTCCCACGCACCCCCGAAAAAAAACGTATCCCGCTTGCACAGGGCTAATCGCGTGTGAAACTTCCAGCGTACCCTGGAAATACACGTACCTCGCTCGCAGAGGGCCAATCACGTGTGAAACTTCCCGCGCACCCCCGAAATACACGTATCCCGCTCGCAGAGGGCCAATCGCGTGTGAAACTTCCCACGCACCCCCGAAAAACACGTACCCTGCTCGCAGAGGGCCAATCGCGTGTGAAACTTCCGGCGCACCCCCGAAATACATGTACCCGCTCACAGAGGACCAATCGTGTCTGAAACTTCCTGCACACACCCAAAATACATGTACCCCGCTCGCAGAGGACCAATCGTGTGTGAAACTTCCTGCACACCCCCAAAATACATGTACCCCGCTCGCAGAGGGCCAATCGCGTGTGAAACTTCTCACGCACCCCCGAAAAAAAAAGTATCCCGCTCGCACAGGGCCAATCGCGTGTGAAACTTCCAGCGCACCCTGGGAATACACATACCCCGCTCGCAGAGGGCCAATCGCGTGTGAAACTTCCCGCGCACCCCCAAAATACACGTAAGCCACTCACACAGCACCAAACGTGTGTGAAACTTCCTGCACACCCTGGAAATTCACGTACCCCGCTTGCAGAGCGCCAATCACCTGTGAAACTTACCACGCACCCCCAAAATACACATACCCCGCTCGCAGAGAGCCAATCACGTGTGAAACTTCCCACACATCCCCAAAATACATGTACCCCGCTCGCACAGGGCCAATCTCGTGTAAAACTTCCCCCGCACCTCTGAAATACACATACCCCGCTCGCACAGGGCCAATCTCATGTAAAACTTCCCCAGCACCCCCAAAATACACATACCCCACTCACAGAGGGCCAATTGCGTGTGACACTTCCTGCGCACCCCCGAAATACACGTACCCCGCTCGCACAGGGAAAATCACATGTGAAACTTCCCACGCACTCCCAAAATACACGTACCCCACTCGCAGAGCGCCAATCTCGTGTAAAAGTTCCCCCGCACCCCTGAAATACACGTACCCCACTCGCACAGGGCCAATCTCGTGTAAAACTTCCTGCGCACCCCTGAAATACACGTACCCCGCTCACACAGGGCCAATCACATGTGAAACTTCCTACGCACCCCCGAAATACACGTACCCCGCTCACAAAGGGCCAATCACGTGTGAAACTTCCCACGCACCCTCAAAATACATGTACCCCGCTCGCAGAGGGCCAATCGCGTGCAAAACGTCCTGCACACCCCCGAAATACACGTATCCCACTCGCACAGGTCCAATGGCGTGTGGAACTCCCTGTGCACCCCCAAAATACACGTATCCCGCTCGCACAGGGCCAATCGTGTGTGAAACTTCCTGCGCACCCCGAAATACACGTATCCCACTCGCAGAGGGTCAGTCGCATGTGAAACTTCCTGTGCACCCCCGAAATACATGTACGCCGCTCACACAGCACCAATCGCGTGTGAAACTTCCCGCGCACCCCGGAAATTCACGTACCCCGCTCGCAGAGCGCCAATTGCATGTAAAACTTCCCACGCACCCCCAAAATACACGTACCCCGCTCGTAGAGGGCCAATCGCGTGTGAAACTTCCCATGCACCCCCAAAATACATGTACCCTGCTCGCAGAGCACCAATCTCGTGTAAAAGTTCCCCCGCACCCCCGAAATACACGTACCCCACTCGCACAGGGCCAATCTCATGTAAAACTTCCCGCGCAGCCCCAAAATACACGTACCCTGCTCGCACAGGGCCAATCACATGTGAAACTTCCTACGCACCCCCGAAATACACGTACCTCGCTCACACAGGGCCAATCGCGTGTAAAACGTCCTGCACACCCCCGAAATACACGTATCCCACTCGCACAGGGCCAATCGCGTGTGGAACTTCCTGTGCACCCCCAAAATACACGTATCCCGCTCGCACAGGGCCAATCGTGTGTGAAACTTCCTGCGCACCCCCGAAATACACGTATCCCACTCGCAGAGGGTCAGTCGCATGTGAAACTTCCTGTGAACCCCCGAAATACATGTACGCCGCTCTCACACAGCACCAATCGCGTGTGAAACTTCCTGCGCATACCGGAAATTCACATATCCCGCTCGCAGAGCGCCAATTGCATGTAAAACTTCCCACGCACCCCCAAAATACACGTACCCCGCTCGTAGAGGGCCAATCGCGTGTGAAACTTCCCATGCACCCCCAAAATACACGTACCCCACTCGCACAGGGCCAATCTCGTGTAAAACTTCCCGCACAGCCCCGAAATACATGTACCCCGCTCACACAGGGCCAATCACATGTGAAACTTCCTACTCACCCCCGAAATACACATACCCCGCTCACACAGGGCCAATCACGTGTGAAACTTCCCACGCACCCTCAAAATACATGTACCCCGCTCGCAGAGGGCCAATCGCGTGTAAAATGTCCTGCACACCCCCCAAATACACGTATCCCACTCGCACAGGGCCAATCGCGTGTGAAACTTCCTGCGCACCCTGGAAATACAAGTACCCCGCTCGCAGAGGGCCAATCGCATGTAAAACTTCCCGCACACCCCCGAAATACACATACGCCGCTCGCACAGGGCCAATCTCGAGTAAAACTTCCCCTGGACCCCCGAAATACACATACCCCACTCACAGAGGACCAATTGCGTGTGAAACTTCCCGTGCACCCCTAAAATACACGTATCCCGCTCGCAGAGGGCCAATCGCATGTGAAACTTCCTGCGCACCCCCAAAATACATGTACCCCGCTCGCAGAGGGCCAATCACGTGTGAAACTTCCCCCGCACCCTTGAAATACACATACCCCGCTCGCACAGGGCCAATCTCGTGTAAAACTTCCCCAGCACCCCCAAAATACACATACCCCACTCACAGAGGGCCAATTGCATGTGAAACTTCCTGCGCACCCCCGAAATACACGTACCCCGCTCGCAGAGGGCCAATCGCGTGTGAAACTTCCCACGCACCCCCGAAAAACACGTCCCCTGCTTGCATAGGGCCAATCGCGTGTGAAACTTCCGGCGCACCCCCGAAATACATGTACCCGCTCACAGAGGACCAATCGTGTGTGAAACTTCCTGCACACCCCTGAAATACACGTACCCCGCTCGCACAGGGCCAATCACATGTGAAACTTCCTACGCACCCCCGAAATACACGTACCCCGCTCACACAGGGCCAATCACGTGTGAAACTTCCCACGCACCCTCAAAATACATGTACCCCGCTCGCAGAGGGCCAATCGCGTGTAAAACGTCCTGCACACCCCCGAAATACACGTATCTCACTCGCACAGGGCCAATCGCGTGTGGAACTCCATGTGCACCCCCAAAATACACGTATTCCGCTCGCACAGGGCCAATCGTGTGTGAAACTTCCTGCGCACCCCCGAAATACACGTATCCCACTCGCAGAGGGTCAGTCGCATGTGAAACTTCCTGTGCACCCCCGAAATACACATACCCCGCTCACACAGGGCCAATCACGTGTGAAACTTCCCACGCACCCTCAAAATACATGTACCCCACTCGTATAGGGCCAATCGCGTGTAAAATGTCCTGCACACCCCCCAAATACACGTATCCCACTCGCACAGGGCCAATCGCGTGTGAAACTTCCTGCGCACCCCCAAAATACATGTACCCCGCTCGCAGAGGGCCAATCACGTGTGAAACTTCCCACGCACCCCCGAAAAAAAACGTATCCCGCTTGCACAGGGTTAATCGCGTGTGAAACTTCCAGCGCACCCTGGAAATACACGTACCTCGCTCGCAGAGGACCAATCACGTGTGAAACTTCCCGCGCACCCCCGAAATACACGTATCCCGCTCGCAGAGGGCCAATCGCGTGTGAAACTTCCCACGCACCCCCGAAAAACACGTACCCTGCTTGCACAGGGCCAATCGCGTGTGGAACTCCCTGTGCACCCCCAAAATACACGTATCCCGCTCGCACAGGGTCAATCATGTGTGAAACTTCCTGCGCACCCCCGAAATACACGTATCCCACTCGCAGAGGGTCAGTCGCATGTGAAACTTCCTGTGCACCCCCGAAATACACATACCCCGCTCATACAGGACCAATCACGTGTGAAACTTCCCACGCACCCTCAAAATACATGTACCCCGCTCGTAGAGGGCCAATCGCGTGTAAAATGTCCTGCACATCCCCCAAATACACGTATCCCACTCGCACAGGGCCAATCGCGTGTGAAACTTCCTGCGCACCCCCAAAATACATGTACCCCGCTCGCAGAGGGCCAATCACGTGTGAAACTTCGCACGCACCCCCGAAAAAAAACGAATCCCGCTTGCACAGGGCTAATCGCGTGTGAAACTTCCAGCGCACCCTGGAAATACACGTACCTCGCTCGCAGAGGGCCAATCACGTGTGAAACTTCCCGCGCACCCCCGAAATATACGTACCCCACTCGCAGAGGGCCAATCGCGTGTGAAACTTCCCACGCACCCCCGAAAAACACGTACCCTGCTTGCAGAGGGCCAATCGCGTGTGAAACTTCCGGCGCACCCCCGAAATACATGTACCCCGCTCGCAGAGGACCAATCGTGTGTGAAACTTCCTGCACACCCCCAAAATACATGTACCCCGCTTGCAGAGGGCCAATCGCGTGTGAAACTTCTCACGCACCCCCGAAAAAAAAAGTATCCCGCTCGCACAGGGCCAATCGCGTGTGAAACTTCCAGCGCACCCTGGGAATACACATACCCCGCTCGCAGAGGGCCAATCGCGTGTGAAACTTCCCGCGGACCCCCAAAATACACGTACGACTCACACAGCACCAATCGTGTGTGAAACTTCCCGCGCACCCTGGAAATTCACGTACCCCGCTTGCAGAGAGCCAATCACCTGTGAAACTTCCCACGCACCCCCAAAATACACATACCCCGCTCGCAGAGAGCCAATCACGTGTGAAACTTCCCACACATCCCCAAAATACATGTACCCCGCTCGCACAGGGCCAATCTCGTGTAAAACTTCCCCCGCACCCCTGAAATACACATACCCCGCTCGCACAGGGCCAATCTCGTGTAAAACTTCCCCAGCACCCCCAAAATACACATACCCCACTCACAGAGGGCCAATTGCATGTGAAACTTCCTGCGCACCCCCGAAATACACGTACCCCGCTCGCACAGGGCCAATCACATGTGAAACTTCCCACGCACCCCCAAAATACACGTACCCCACTCGCAGAGCGCCAATCTCGTGTAAAAGTTCCCCCGCACCCCTGAAATACACGTACCCCACTCGCACAGGGCCAATCTCGTGTAAAACTTCCTGCGCACCCCTGAAATACACGTACCCCGCTCGCACAGGGCCAATCACATGTGAAACTTCCTACGTAAACAGGAACTACTTTCTTACCTGGGTGGGGCAGCTCCATTCCCTGGATTCAGCATGGGGAAAGCTTCTGGAACTGGAACTCTTTTCTTACCTAGGCGGGGCCGTGGAGGAAGACGCCTCATCACTCCAAGGCTATTTAAACCACACCCGATTGATGAAACGTGCTTCGCGTTATTCTGCATCTGCATCAGAACGCTCACCGAGTCTGTTCCAGCCTTTCTTCCTCAATCTGCAAGAATCATACTCACCATTCCTGTATCCAGTCGACAGCAGCATCTGCAGAGACAAGAAACAGCAGGTTAGCAAAGCAGTCTTAACTCGCAGTGCTTACTCACCTGATCCATCGGCTGCGGTCATTTCGGCACGCTGTACTTTCGCCTGTGAAGACAAAAGCATTGTCATTACTTACCGGCACTCCGTGAACTCTGGAATTCTTCACGCTGCATCGCCACCTGCGGAGAAAAAAGCATTGTATTTACTTACGGGCCTTCCGCGGACTCCGGCGCTGCAAACAAGCTTGTGAAAGACAAAAGAAGAGACATTAGACAGGTATTTACTTACGCCCATCGCGCTCTTCACAATAGAATGCCTGCAAATACTCCGGTGCCTCTTCAGCACGAACTACGCTGCAAGGGAAAAAACAGCTAGAGCGCTTGCATTTACTCACGCATTTCCAGGCGCTTTATTTCATCTTCCTCAAGAGTCCTGCAAGAAAAAGGGGAGAAAAGCATCATACGAAGTCCTGTTCAATGTTAACGTGCCTTGCACCTAAAGACTCTAAAGACTATAAAGACTAAAAAGGTGTCTGGAAACTCACCGCTCGTGCGATTAACAACGGTAAAGGTCCTCTGAGTCCAATAGGCCTATGTTTCACCAGTGAAGGAACTGGCAACAGCGCCCTGCATCAGACGCAGATGGAGAGTCCAGCATTCACCTATCTAAGGTGAGCACGTTGACCTGGGGGCTCTACGGAGAAGCTTGGGAGAGAGAGGAAGAGAGACATTAAACAACCCAGACCATTAACCCCTATATTCGTTCACCTGCAGAAACCTCACCCTACGAGTTCGTCACACAGTGCGAAGAGGTTCGACCCCAGAAGCCCATCGAGTCCTGCACATCACCTTTCGAGTCACAGACACCTTCCTGCCACGACCTGCGCCTCCGTGGGAATGAGGTGAGCGTTACAGCACCCCCAAAATACACGTACCCCGCTTGCACAGGGCCAATCTCGTGTAAAACTTCCCACGCACCCCTGAAATACACGTATCCCGCTCGCACAGGGCCAATCACGTCTGAAACTTCCCGCACACCCCCAAAATACACGTATCCCGCTCGCACAGGGCCAATCGCGTGTGAAACTTCCTACGCACCCTGGAAATACACGTACCCCGCTCTCAGAGGGCCAATCGCGTGTGAAACTTCCCGCGCACCCCCGAAATACACGTATCCCGCTCGCACAGGGCCAATCACATTTGAAACTTCCTGCGCACCCCTGAAATACACGTACCCCGCTCACACATAGCACTAATCGCGTGTGAAACTTCCCACGCACCGCCGAAAAACACGTACCCCGCTCGCAGAGGGCCAATTGCGTGTGAAACTTCCCACGCACCCCCGAAATACATGTACCCCGCTCACAGAGGGCCAATCGCGTGTGAAACTTCCTGCGCACCCCCGAAATACATGTAGCCCGCTCGCAGAGGGACAATCGCGTGTGGAACTTCCCGCGCATCCCCGAAATACATGTAGCCCGCTCGTACAGTGCCAATCGCGTGTGAAACTTCCTGCGCACCCCCGAAATAGACGTACCCCGCTTGCACTATTCCAATCGCATGTGAAACTTCCCGCACACCCACGAAATACATGCACCCCGCTCGCACAGGGCCAATCACATGTGAAACTTCCCGCGCACCCCCAAAATACACGTACGCCGCTCACATAGCACTAATCGCGTGTGAAACTTCCCATGCACCCCTGAAAAACACGTACCCCACTCGCAGAGGGCCAATCGCGTGTGAAACTTCCCGTGCAACCCCTAAATACACGTATCCCGCTCGCACAGGGCCAATCGCGTGTGAAACTTCCTGCGCACCCCGGAAATACACGTACCCCACTCGCAGAGCGCCAATCGTGTGTGACACTTCCCACACACCTCCGAAAAACACATACGCCACTCACAGAGGCCCAATCGCGTGTGAAACTTCCCGCGCACCCCCAAAATACATGTACCCCGCTCGCAGAGGGCCAATCACGTGTGAAACTTCCGACGCACCCCCGAAAAAAAACGTATGCCGATCGCACAGGGCCAATCGCGTGTAAAACTTCCAGCGCACCCTGGAAATACGCGTACCCCGCTCGCAGAGGGCCAATCGCGTGTGAAACTTCCCGCGCACCTCCGAAATACACGTATCCCGCTCGCAGAGGGCCCATCGCGTGTGAAACTTCCCACGCACCCCCGAAAAACACGTACCCTGCTCGCAGAGGGCCAATCGCGTGTGAAACTTCCGGCGCACCCCCAAAATACATGTACCCGCTCACAGAGGGCCAATCGTATGTGAAACTTCCTGCGCACCCCCAAAATACATGTACCCCGCTCGCAGAGGGCCAATCGTGTGTGAAACTTCTCACGCACCCCCGAAAAAAAAAGTATCCCGCTCGCACAGGGCCAATCGCGTGTGAAACTTCCAGCGCACCCTGGGAATACACGTACCCCGCTCGCAAGGGCCAATCGCGTGTGAAACTTCCCGTGCACACCCGAAATACACGTATCCTACTCGCAGAGGGCCAATCGCATGTGAAACTTCCCGCGCACCCCCGAAATACACGTACCCCACTCACACAGCACCAATCGCGTATGAAACTTTCCGCGCACCCCGGAAATTCACGTACCCCGCTTGCAGAGCGCCAATCGCCTGTGAAACTTCCCACGCACCCCCAAAATACACATACCCCGCTCGCAGAGAGCCAATCACGTGTGAAACTTCCCCCACACCCCCAAAATACACGTACCCCGCTCGCACAGGGCCAATCTCGTGTAAAACTTCCCCCGCACCCCTGAAATACACGTACCCCGCTCGCACAGGCCAATCTCGTGTAAAACTTCCCCAGCACCCCCAAAATACACATACCCCACTCACAGAGGGCCAATCGCGTGTGAAACTTCCCGCGCACCCCCGAAATACACATACCCCGCTCGCACAGGGTCAATCACATTTGAAACTTCCTGTGCACCCCTGAAATATACGTACCCCGCTCACACATGGCCAATCGCGTGTGAAACTTCCCACGCACCCCCGAAATACACGTACTCCGCTCGCACAGGGCCAATAACGTGTGAAACTTCCTGCGCACCCCCAAAATACATGTACCCCGCTCGTAGAGGGCCAATCGCTTGTGAAACTTCCCACGCACCCCCGAAAAAAAACGTATCCCGCTTGCACAGGGCCAATCGCGTGTGAAACTTCCAGCGCACCCTGGAAATACACGTACCCCGCTCGCAGATGGCCAATCGCGTGTGAAACTTCCCGCGCAACCCAGAAATACACGTATCCTGCTCACAGAGGGCCAATCGCGTGTGAAACTTCCCACACACCCCCAAAAAACACGTACCCCGCTCGCAGAGGGCCAATCGAGTGTGAAACTTCCGGCGCACCCCCGAAATACATGTACCCCGCTCACAGAGGGCCAATCGTGTGTGAAACTTCCCGCGCACCCCCAAAATACATGTACCCCACTCGCGGAGGGCCAATCGCGTGTGAAATTTCCCGTGCACCCCCAAAATACATGTACCCCGCTCGCACAGGGCCAATCTCGTGTAAAACTTCCCACGCACCCCCGAAATACACGTACCCCACTTGCAGAGGGCCAATCGCGTGTGAAACTTCCCGTGCACCCCCGAAATACACGTACCCTGCTCGCACAGGGGCAATCACGTGTGAAACTTCCTGCGCACCCCCGAAATACACTTATCCCACTCGCACAGGGCCAATCGCGTGTGAAACTTCCTGGGCACCCCCGAAATACACGTACCACGCTCGCACAGGGCCAATCATCTGTGAAACTTCCCGCGCACCCCCAAAATACACGTACTCCGCTCGCAGAGGGCCAATCGCGTGTGAAACTTCCCGCGCACCCCCGAAATACACGTATCCTGCTCGCAGAGGTCCAATCGCGTGTGGAACTTCCTGCGCACCCCCGAAAAACACGTATCCCGCTCGCACAGGGCCAATCGTATGTGAAACTTCCTGCGCACCCCCGAAATACACATATCCCGCTCGCAGAGGGTCAGTCGCATGTGAAACTTCCTGTGCACCCCCGAAATACATGTAAGCCGCTCACACAGCACCAATCGCGTGTGAAACTTCCCACGCACCCCGGAAATTCACGTACCCCGCTCGCAGAGCGCCAATTGCATGTGAAACTTCCCATGCACCCCCAAAATACACGTACCCCGCTCGCAGAGGGCCAATCATGTGTGAAACTTCCCACGCACCCCCAAAATACACGTACCCCGCTCGCAGAGCACCAATCTTGTGTAAAAGTTCCCCGCACCCCTGAAATACACGTACCCCACTCGCACAGGGCCAATCTCATGTAAAATTTCCCGCGCACCCCCGAAATACACGTACCCCGCTCGCACAGGGCCAATCACATGTGAAACTTCCTACGCACCCCGAAATACACGTATCCCGCTCGCACAGGGCCAATCACGTCTGAAACTTCCAGCGCAATCCCCAAAATACATGTACGCCACTCGCGAGTGGGAAAGTTTCACACGCGATTAGTGCTATGTGAGCGGCGTGTGAAACTTTCCGCGCACCCCCGAAATACACGTATCCCACTCGCACAGGGCCAATCACATGTGAAACTTCCCGCACACCCCCAAAATACACGTACGCCGCTCACATAGCACTAATCGCGTGTGAAACTTCCCACGCACCCCCGAAAAACACGTACCCTGCTTGCAGAGGGCCAATTGCGTGTGAAACTTCCCACGCACCCCCGAAATACATGTAGCCCGCTCGCAGAGGGCCAATCGCGTGAGGAACTTCCCGCGCATCCCCGAATTACATGTAGCCCGCTCGTACAGTGCCAATCGCGTGTGAAACTTCCTGCGCACCCCCGAAATAGACGCACTCCGCTTGCACTATTCCAATCGCATGTGAAACTTCCCGAACACCCACGAAATACATGCACCCCGCTCGCACAGGGCCAATCGTATGTGAAACTTCCTGCGCACCCCCGAAATACACGTATCCCGCTCGCAGAGGGTCAGTCGCATGTGAAACTTCCTGTGCACCCCCGAAATACATGTACGCCGCTCACACAGCACCAATCGCGTGTGAAACTTCCCACGCACCCCGGAAATTCACGTACCCCGCTCGCAGAGCGCCAATTGCATGTGAAACTTCCCATGCACCCCCAAAATACACGTACCCCGCTCGCAGAGGGCCAATCATGTGTGAAACTTCCCACGCACCCCCAAAATACACGTACCCGGCTTGCAGAGCACCAATCTCGTGTAAAAGTTCCCCGCACCCCTGAAATACACGTACCCCACTCGCACAGGGCCAATCTCATGTGAAACTTCCTACGCACCCCCGAAATACACGTATCCCGCTCGCACAGGGCCAATCACGTCTGAAACTTCCAGCGCAATCCCCAAAATACATGTACCCCACTCGCGAGTGAAACTTCCAGCGCACCCTGGAAATACACGTACCCCGCTTGCAGAGGGCCAATCACGTGTGAAACTTCCCGCGCACCCCCGAAATACACGTATCCCGCTCGCAGAGGGCCAATCGCGTGTGAAACTTCCCACGCACCCCCGAAAAACACGTACTCCGCTCACACAGGGCCAATCACGTGTGAAACTTCCTGCGCACCCCCAAAATACATGTACCCCGCTCGTAGAGGGCCAATCGCTTGTGAAACTTCCCACGCACCCCCGAAAAAAAACGTATCCCGCTTGCAGAGGGCCAATCGCGTGTGAAACTTCCAGCGCACCCTGGAAATACACATACCCCACTCGCAGAGGGCCAATCGCATGTCAAACTTCCCGCGCAACCCAGAAATACACGTATCCCGCTCGCAGAGGGCCAATCGCGTGTGAAACTTCCCACACACCCCCAAAAAACATGTACCCCGCTCGCAGAGGGCCAATCGCATGTGAAACTTCCGGCGCACCCCCGAAATACATGTACCCCGCTCACAGAGGGCCAATCGTGTGTGAAACTTCCCGCGCACCCCCAAAATACACGTACCCTGCTCGCAGAGGGCCATTCGCGTGTGAAATTTCCTGTGCACCCCCAAAATACATGTACCCCGCTCGCACAGGGCCAATCTCGTGTAAAACTTCCCACGCACCCCCGGAATACACATACCCCACTCGCAGAGGGCCAATCGCGTGTGAAACTTCCTGTGCACCCCCGAAATACACGTACCCTGCTCGCACAGGGACAATCACGTGTGAAACTTCCTGCGCACCCCCAAAATACACATACCCCACTCGCACAGGGCCAATCGCGTGTGAAACTTCCTGCACACCCCCGAAATACACGTACACCACTCGCACAGGGCCAATCATCTGTGAAACTTCCCGCGCACCCCCAAAATACACGTATCCTGCTCGCAGAGGGCCAATCGCGTGTGGAACTTCCTGCGCACCACCGAAAAACACGTATCCCGCTCGCACAGGGCCAATCGTGTGTGAAACTTCCTGCGCACCCCCGAAATACACGTATCCCGCTCGCAGAGGGTCAGTAGCATGTGAAACTTCCTGTGCACCCCAGAAATACATGTACGCCGCTCACACAGCACCAATCGCGTGTGAAACTTCCCGCGCACCCCGGAAATTCACGTACCCCGCTCGCAGAGCGCCAATTGCATGTGAAACTTCCCATGCACCCCCAAAATACACGTACCCCGCTCGTAGAGGGCCAATCATGTGTCAAACTTCCCACGCACCCCCAAAATACATGTACCCCGCTCGCAGAGCACCAATCTCGTGTAAAAGTTCCCCTGCACCCCTGAAATACACGTACCCCACTCGCACAGGGCCAATCTCGTGTAAAACTTCCCGCGCACCCCCGAAATACACGCACCCCGCTCGCACAGGGCCAATCACATGTGAAACTTCCTACGCACCCCCGAAATACAAGTACCCCGCTCACACAGGGCCAATCACGTGTGAAACTTCCCACGCACCCTCAAAATACATGTACCCCGCTCGCAGAGGGCCAATCGCGTGTAAAACGTCCTGCACACCCTCGAAATACACGTATCCCACTCGCACAAGGCCAATCGCGTGTGTAACTTACTGCGCACCCTGGAAATACATGTACCCCACTCGCAGAGGGCCAATCGCATGTAAAACTTCCCGCACATCCCCGAAATACACATACGCCGCTCGCACAGGGCCAATCTCGTGTAAAACTTCCCCTGCACCCCCGAAATACACATACCCCACTCACAGAGGGCCAATTGCGTGTGAAACTTCCCGTGCACCCCCGAAATACACGTACCCCGCTCGCACAGGGCCAATCACATGTGAAACTTCCTGCGCACCCCCGAAATACACGTACCCCGCTCACACAGGGCCAATCACGTGTGAAACTTCCCACGTACCCCCAAAATACATGTACCCTGCTCGCAGAGGGCCAATCGTGTGTAAAACGTCCTGCGCACCCCCGAAATACACGTATCCCGCTCGCACATGGCCAATCATATGTGAAACTTCCTGCGCACCCCCAAAATACACGTACGCCGCTCACACAGCACTAATCGCGTGTGAAACTTCCCACGCACCCCTGAAAAACACGTACCCCGCTCGCAGAGGGCCAATTGCGTGTGAAACTTCCCACGCACCCCCGAAATACATGTACCCCGCTCACAGAAGGCCAATCGTGTGTGAAACTTCCCGCGCACCCCTGAAATACATGTAGCCCGCTCGCAGAGGGCCAATCGCGTGTGGAACTTCCCGCGCATCCCCGAAATACATGTGGCCCGCTCGTACAGTGGCAATTGCGTGTGAAACTTCCTGCGCACCCCCGAAATAGACGTACCCCGCTTGCACGATTCCAATCGCATGTGAAACTTCCCGCACACCCACGAAATACATGCACCCCGCTCGCAGAGGGCCAATTGCATGTGAAACTTCCCGTGCAACCCCTAAATACACTTATCCCGCTCGCACAGGGCCAATTGCGTGTGAAACTTCCCACGCACCCCCGAAATACATGTACCCCGCTCACAGAAGGCCAATCGTGTGTGAAACTTCCCGCGCACCCCTGAAATACATGTAGCCCGCTCGCAGAGGGCCAATCGCGTGTGGAACTTCCCGCGCATCCCCGAAATACATGTGGCCCGCTCGTACAGTGGCAATTGCGTGTGAAACTTCCTGCGCACCCCCGAAATAGACGTACCCCGCTTGCACTATTCCAATCGCATGTGAAACTTCCCGCACACTCACGAAATACATGCACCCCGCTCGCACAGGGCCAATCACATATGAAACTTCCTGCGCACCCCCAAAATACACGTACGCCGCTCACATAGCACTAATCGCGTGTGAAACTTCCCACGCACCCCCGAAAAACACGTACCCCGCTCGCAGAGGGCCAATTGCGTGTGAAACTTCCCACGAACCCCGAAATACATGTACCCCGCTCACAGAGGGCCAATCACATGTGAAACTTCCCGTGCACCCCCGAAATACATGTAGCCCGCTCGCAGAGGGCCAATCGCGTGTAAAACTTCCCGTGCAACCCCTAAATACACGTATCCCGCTCGCACAGGGCCAATCACGTGTGAAACTTCCTGCGCACCCCGGAAATACACGTACCCCACTCGCAGAGCGCCAATCGTGTTTGACACTTCCCACACACCTCCGAAAAACACATACCCCACTCACAGAGCCCCAATCGCGTGTGAAACTTCCCGCGCACCCCTGAAATACACGTACCCCGCTCGCACAGGGCCAATCAGGTGTGAAACTTCCTGCGCACCCCCAAAATACATGTACCCCGCTCGCAGAGGGCCAATCACGTGTGAAACTTCCGACGCACCCCCGAAAAAATACGTATCCCGATCGCACAGGGCCAATCGCGTGTGAAACTTCCAGCGCACCCTGGAAATACGCGTACCCCGCTCGCAGAGGGCCAATCGCGTGTGAAACTTCCCGCGCACCCCCGAAATACACGTATCCCGCTCGCAGAGGGCCAATCGCGTGTGAAACTTCCCACGCACCCCCGAAAAACACGTACCCTGCTCGCAGAGGGCCAATCGCATGTGAAACTTCCGGCGCACCCCCAAAATACATGTACCCGCTCACAGAGGGCCAATCGTATGTGAAACTTCCTGCGCACCCCCAAAATACATGTACCCCACTCTCAGAGGGCCAATCGCGTGTGAAACTTCCCGCGCACCACCGAAATACACGTATCCCGCTCGCACAGGGCCAATCACATGTGAAACTTCCCACGCACCCCCGAAAAACACGTATCCTGCTCGCAGAGGGCCAATTGCGTGTGAAACTTCCCACGCACCCCCGAAATACATGTACCGCTCTCAGAGGGCCAATTGCGTGTGAAACTTCCCGCGCACCCCCGAAATACATGTAGCCCGCTCGCAGAGGGCCAATCGCGTGAGGAACTTCCCGCGCATCCCCGAATTACATGTAGCCCGCTCGTACAGTGCCAATCGCGTGTGAAACTTCCTGCGCACCCCCGAAATAGACGCACCCCGCTTGCACTATTCCAATCGCATGTGAAACTTCCCGCACACCCACGAAATACATGCACCCCGCTCGCAGAGGGCCAATCGCGTGTGAAACTTCCCGCGCACCCCCGAAATACACGTATCCCGCTCGCACAGGGCCAATCACATGTGAAACTTCCCGCGCACCCCCAAAATACACGTACGCCGCTCACATAGCACTAATCTCGTGTGAAACTTCCCACGCACCCCCGAAAAACACGTACCCCGCTCGCAGAGGGCCAATTGCATGTGAAACTTCCCACGCACCCCCGAAATACATGTACCCCGCTCACAGAGGGCCAATCGCGTGTGAAACTTCCCGCGCACCCCCGAAATACATGTAGCCCGCTCGCAGAGGGCCAATCGCGTGTGAAACTTCCCGTGCAACCCCTAAATACATGTATCCCGCTCGCACAGGGCCAATCGCGTGTGAAACTTCCTGTGCACCTCCGAAAAACACATACCCCACTCACAGAGGCCCAATCGCGTGTGAAACTTCCCACGCACCCCTGAAATACACGTACCCCGCTCGCACAGGGCCAATCAGGTGTTAAACTTCCTGCGCACCCCCAAAATACATGTACCCCGCTCGCAGAGGGCCAATCACGTGTGAAACTTCCCGAGCACCCCCGAAAAAAAAAGTATCCCGATCGCACAGGGCCAATCACGTGTGAAACTTCCAGCGCACTCTGGAAATACGTGTACCCCGCTCGCACAGGGCCAATCGCGTGTGAAACTTCCCGCGCACCACCGAAATACACGTATCCCGCTCGCAGAGGGCCAATCGCGTGTGAAACTTCCCACGCCCCCCGAAAAACACGTACCCTGCTCGTAGAGGGCCAATCGCGTGTGAAACTTCTGGCGCACCCCCGAAATACATGTACCCACTCACAGAGGACCAATTGTGTGTGAAACTTCCTGCACACCCCCAAAATACATGTACCCCGCTCGCAGAGGGCCAATCGCATGTGAAACTTCTCACGCACCCCCGAAAAAAAAAGTATCCCGCTCGCACAGGGCCAATCGCGTGTGAAACTTCCAGCGCACCCTGGGAATACACGTACCCCGCTCGCAAGGGAGAATCACGTGTGAAACTTCCCGCGCACCCCCGAAATACACGTATCCTGCTCGCAGAGGGCCAATCGCATGTGAAACTTCCCGCGCACCCCCGAAATACACGTACGCCACTCACACAGCACCAATCGCGTATGAAACTTTCCGCGCACCCCGGAAATTCACATACCCCGCTTGCAGAGCGCCAATCGCCTGTGAAACTTCCCACGCACCCCCAAAATGCACATACCCCGCTCGCAGAAAGCCAATCACATGTGAAACTTCCCACACACCCCCAAAATACACGTACCCCGCTCGCACAGGGCCAATCTCGTGTAAAACTTCCCCCGCACCCATGAAATACGCGTACCCCGCTCGCACAGGGCCAATCTCGTGTAAAACTTCCCCAGCACCCCCAAAATACACATACCCCACTCACAGTGGGCCAATCGCGTTTGAAACTTCCCGCGCACCCCCGAAATACACATACCCCGCTCGCACAGGGCCAATCACATTTGAAACTTCCTGCGCACCCCTGAAATACACGTACCCCGCTCACACATGGCCAATCGCGTGTGAAACTTCCTGCGCACCCCCAAAATACATGTACCCCGCTCGCAGAGGGCCAATCACGTGTGAAACTTCCCGAGCACCCCCGAAAAAAAAAGTATCCCGATCGCACAGGGCCAATCGCGTGTGAAACTTCCAGCGCACCCTGGAAATACGCGTACCCCGCTCGCACAGGGCCAATCGCGTGTGAAACTTCCCGCGCACCACCGAAATACACGTATCCCGCTCGCAGAGGGCCAATCGCGTGTGAAACTTCCCACGCCCCCCGAAAAACACGTACCCTGCTCGTAGAGGGCCAATCGCGTGTGAAACTTCTGGCGCACCCCCGAAATACATGTACCCACTCACAGAGGACCAATCGTGTGTGAAACTTCCTGCGCACCCCCAAAATACATGTACCCCGCTCGCAGAGGGCCAATCGCTTGTGAAACTTCTCACGCACCCCCGAAAAAAAAGTATCCCGCTCGCACAGGGCCAATCGCATGTGAAACTTCCAGCGCACCCTGGGAATACATGTACCCCGCTCGCAAGGGAGAATCACGTGTGAAACTTCCCGCGCACCCCCGAAATACACGTATCCTGCTCGCAGAGGGCCAATCGCATGTGAAACTTCCCGCGCACCCCCGAAATACACGTACGCCACTCACACAGCACCAATCGCGTATGAAACTTTCCGCGCACCCCGGAAATTCACATACCCCGCTTGCAGAGCGCCAATCGCCTGTGAAACTTCCCACGCACCCCCAAAATGCACATACCCCGCTCGCAGAAAGCCAATCACGTGTGAAACTTCCCACACACCCCCAAAATACACGTACCCCGCTCGCACAGGGCCAATCTCGTGTAAAACTTCCCCCGCACCCATGAAATACACGTACCCCGCTCGCACAGGGCCAATCTCGTGTAAAACTTCCCCAGCACCCCCAAAATACACATACCCCACTCACAGAGGGCCAATCGCGTTTGAAACTTCCCGCGCACCCCCGAAATACACATACCCCGCTCGCACAGGGCCAATCACATTTGAAACTTCCTGCGCACCCCTGAAATACACGTACCCCGCTCACACATGGCCAATCGCGTGTGAAACTTCCTGCGCACCCCCAAAATACATGTACCCCGCTCGCACAGGGCCAATCACATTTGAAACTTCCTGCGCACCCCTGAAATACACGTACCCCGCTCACACATGGCCAATCGCGTGTGAAACTTCCTGCGCACCCCCAAAATACATGTACCCCGCTCGCACAGGGCCAATCGCGTGTGAAACTTCCAGCGCACCCTGGAAATACGCGTACCCCGCTCGCACAGGGCCAATCGCGTGTGAAACTTCCCGCGCACCACCGAAATACACGTATCCCGCTCGCAGAGGGCCAATCGCGTGTGAAACTTCCCACGCCCCCCGAAAAACACGTACCCTGCTCGTAGAGGGCCAATCGCGTGTGAAACTTCTGGCGCACCCCCGAAATACATGTACCCACTCACAGAGGACCAATCGTGTGTGAAACTTCCTGCGCACCCCCAAAATACATGTACCCCGCTCGCAGAGGGCCAATCGCTTGTGAAACTTCTCACGCACCCCCGAAAAAAAAAAGTATCCCGCTCGCACAGGGCCAATCGCGTGTGAAACTTCCAGCGCACCCTGGGAATACATGTACCCTGCTCGCAAGGGAGAATCACGTGTGAAACTTCCCGCGCACCCCCGAAATACACGTATCCTGCTCGCAGAGGGCCAATCGCATGTGAAACTTCCCGCGCACCCCCGAAATACACGTACGCCACTCACACAGCACCAATCGCGTATGAAACTTTCCGCGCACCCCGGAAATTCACATACCCCGCTTGCAGAGCGCCAATCGCCTGTGAAACGTCCCACGCACCCCCAAAATGCACATACCCCGCTCGCAGAAAGCCAATCACGTGTGAAACTTCCCACACACCCCCAAAATACACGTACCCCGCTCGCACAGGGCCAATCTCGTGTAAAACTTCCCCAGCACCCCCAAAATACACATACCCCACTCACAGAGGGCCAATCGCGTTTGAAACTTCCCGCGCACCCCCGAAATACACATACCCCGCTCGCACAGGGCCAATCACATTTGAAACTTCCTGCGCACCCCTGAAATACACGTACCCCGCTCACACATGGCCAATCGCGTGTGAAACTTCCCATGCACCCCCGAAATACACGTACTCCGCTCACACAGGGCCAATCACGTGTGAAACTTCCTGCGCACCCCCAAAATACATGTACCCCGCTCGTAGAGGGCCAATCGCTTGTGAAACTTCCCACGCACCCCCGAAAAAAAACGTATCCCGCTTGCAGAGGGCCAATCGCGTGTGAAACTTCCAGCGCACCCTGGAAATACACATACCCCACTCGCAGAGGGCCAATCGCATGTCAAACTTCCCGCGCAACCCAGAAATACACGTATCCCGCTCGCAGAGGGCCAATCGCGTGTGAAACTTCCCACACACCCCCAAAAAACATGTACCCCGCTCGCAGAGGGCCAATCGCATGTGAAACTTCCGGCGCACCCCCGAAATACATGTACCCCGCTCACAGAGGGCCAATCGTGTGTGAAACTTCCCGCGCACCCCCAAAATACACGTACCCCGCTCGCAGAGGGCCATTCGCGTGTGAAATTTCCTGTGCACCCCCAAAATACATGTACCCCGCTCGCACAGGGCCAATCTCGTGTAAAACTTCCCACGCACCCCCGGAATACACATACCCCACTCGCAGAGGGCCAATCGCGTGTGAAACTTCCTGTGCACCCCCGAAATACACGTACCCTGCTCGCACAGGGGCAATCACGTGTGAAACTTCCTGCGCACCCCCAAAATACACATACCCCACTCGCACAGGGCCAATCGCGTGTGAAACTTCCTGCACACCCCCGAAATACACGTACACCACTCGCACAGGGCCAATCATCTGTGAAACTTCCCGCGCACCCCCAAAATACACGTATCCTGCTCGCAGAGGGCCAATCGCGTGTGGAACTTCCTGCGCACCACCGAAAAACACGTATCCCGCTCGCACAGGGCCAATCGTGTGTGAAACTTCCTGCGCACCCCCGAAATACACGTATCCCGCTCACAGAGGGTCAGTAGCATGTGAAACTTCCTGTGCACCCCAGAAATACATGTACGCCGCTCACACAGCACCAATCGCGTGTGAAACTTCCCGCGCACCCCGGAAATTCACGTACCCCGCTCGCAGAGCGCCAATTGCATGTGAAACTTCCCATGCACCCCCAAAATACACGTACCCCGCTCGTAGAGGGCCAATCATGTGTCAAACTTCCCACGCACCCCCAAAATACACGTACCCCGCTCGCAGAGCACCAATCTCGTGTAAAAGTTCCCCTGCACCCCTGAAATACACGTACCCCACTCGCACAGGGCCAATCTCGTGTAAAACTTCCCGCGCACCCCCGAAATACACGCACCCCGCTCGCACAGGGCCAATCACATGTGAAACTTCCTACGCACCCCCGAAATACAAGTACCCCGCTCACACAGGGCCAATCACGTGTGAAACTTCCCACGCACCCTCAAAATACATGTACCCCGCTCGCAGAGGGCCAATCGCGTGTAAAACGTCCTGCACACCCTCGAAATACACGTATCCCACTCGCACAAGGCCAATCGCGTGTGTAACTTACTGCGCACCCTGGAAATACATGTACCCCACTCGCAGAGGGCCAATCGCATGTAAAACTTCCCGCACATCCCCGAAATACACATACGCCGCTCGCACAGGGCCAATCTCGTGTAAAACTTCCCCTGCACCCCCGAAATACACATACCCCACTCACAGAGGGCCAATTGCGTGTGAAACTTCCCGTGCACCCCCGAAATACACGTACCCCGCTCGCACAGGGCCAATCACATGTGAAACTTCCTGCGCACCCCCGAAATACACGTACCCCGCTCACACAGGGCCAATCACGTGTGAAACTTCCCACGTACCCCCAAAATACATGTACCCTGCTCGCAGAGGGCCAATCGTGTGTAAAACGTCCTGCGCACCCCCGAAATACACGTATCCCGCTCGCACAGGGCCAATCACATGTGAAACTTCCTGCGCACCCCCAAAATACACGTACGCCGCTCACACAGCACTAATCGCGTGTGAAACTTCCCACGCACCCCCGAAAAACACGTACCCCGCTCGCAGAGGGCCAATTGCGTGTGAAACTTCCCACGCACCCCCGAAATACATGTACCCCGCTCACAGAAGGCCAATCGTGTGTGAAACTTCCCGCGCACCCCTGAAATACATGTAGCCCGCTCGCAGAGGGCCAATCGCGTGTGGAACTTCCCGCGCATCCCCGAAATACATGTGGCCCGCTCGTACAGTGGCAATTGCGTGTGAAACTTCCTGCGCACCCCCGAAATAGACGTACCCCGCTTGCACGGTTCCAATCGCATGTGAAACTTCCCGCACACCCACGAAATACATGCACCCCGCTCGCAGAGGGCCAATTGCATGTGAAACTTCCCGTGCAACCCCTAAATACACTTATCCCGCTCACACAGGGCCAATCGCGTGTGAAACTTCCTGCGCACCCCGGAAACACACGTACCCCACTCGCAGAGCACCAATCGTGTGTGACACTTCCCACACACCTCCGAAAAACACATACCCCACTCACAGAGGCCCAATCGCGTGTGAAACTTCCCGCGCACCCCCGAAATACACGTATCCCGCTCGCAGAGGGCCAATCGCATGTGAAACTTCCTGCGCACCCCCAAAATACATGTACCCCGCTCGCAGAGGGCCAATCACGTGTGAAACTTCCCACGCGCCCCCGAAAAAAAACGTATCCCGCTCGCACAGTGCTAATCGCGTGTGAAACTTCCAGCGCACCCTGGAAATACACGTACCCCGCTTGCAGAGGGCCAATCACGTGTGAAACTTCCCGCGCACCCCCGAAATACACGTATCCCGCTCGCAGAGGGCCAATCGCGTGTGAAACTTCCCACGCACCCCCGAAAAACACGTACTCCGCTCACACAGGGCCAATCACGTGTGAAACTTCCTGCGCACCCCCAAAATACATGTACCCCGCTCGTAGAGGGCCAATCGCTTGTGAAACTTCCCACGCACCCCCGAAAAAAAACGTATCCCGCTTGCAGAGGGCCAATCGCGTGTGAAACTTCCAGCGCACCCTGGAAATACACATACCCCACTCGCAGAGGGCCAATCGCATGTCAAACTTCCCGCGCAACCCAGAAATACACGTATCCCGCTCGCAGAGGGCCAATCGCGTGTGAAACTTCCCACACACCCCCAAAAAACATGTACCCCGCTCGCAGAGGGCCAATCGCATGTGAAACTTCCGGCGCACCCCCGAAATACATGTACCCCGCTCACAGAGGGCCAATCGTGTGTGAAACTTCCCGCGCACCCCCAAAATACACGTACCCTGCTCGCAGAGGGCCATTCGCGTGTGAAATTTCCTGTGCACCCCCAAAATACATGTACCCCGCTCGCACAGGGCCAATCTCGTGTAAAACTTCCCACGCACCCCCGGAATACACATACCCCACTCGCAGAGGGCCAATCGCGTGTGAAACTTCCTGTGCACCCCCGAAATACACGTACCCTGCTCGCACAGGGGCAATCACGTGTGAAACTTCCTGCGCACCCCCAAAATACACATACCCCACTCGCACAGGGCCAATCGCGTGTGAAACTTCCTGCACACCCCCGAAATACACGTACACCACTCGCACAGGGCCAATCATCTGTGAAACTTCCCGCGCACCCCCAAAATACACGTATCCTGCTCGCAGAGGGCCAATCGCGTGTGGAACTTCCTGCGCACCACCGAAAAACACGTATCCCGCTCGCACAGGGCCAATCGTGTGTGAAACTTCCTGCGCACCCCCGAAATACACGTATCCCGCTCGCAGAGGGTCAGTAGCATGTGAAACTTCCTGTGCACCCCAGAAATACATGTACGCCGCTCACACAGCACCAATCGCGTGTGAAACTTCCCGCGCACCCCGGAAATTCACGTACCCCGCTCGCAGAGCGCCAATTGCATGTGAAACTTCCCATGCACCCCCAAAATACACGTACCCCGCTCGTAGAGGGCCAATCATGTGTCAAACTTCCCACGCACCCCCAAAATACACGTACCCCGCTCGCAGAGCACCAATCTCGTGTAAAAGTTCCCCTGCACCCCTGAAATACACGTACCCCACTCGCACAGGGCCAATCTCGTGTAAAACTTCCCGCGCACCCCCGAAATACACGCACCCCGCTCGCACAGGGCCAATCACATGTGAAACTTCCTACGCACCCCCGAAATACAAGTACCCCGCTCACACAGGGCCAATCACGTGTGAAACTTCCCACGCACCCTCAAAATACATGTACCCCGCTCGCAGAGGGCCAATCGCGTGTAAAACGTCCTGCACACCCTCGAAATACACGTATCCCACTCGCACAAGGCCAATCGCGTGTGTAACTTACTGCGCACCCTGGAAATACATGTACCCCACTCGCAGAGGGCCAATCGCATGTAAAACTTCCCGCACATCCCCGAAATACACATACGCCGCTCGCACAGGGCCAATCTCGTGTAAAACTTCCCCTGCACCCCCGAAATACACATACCCCACTCACAGAGGGCCAATTGCGTGTGAAACTTCCCGTGCACCCCCGAAATACACGTACCCCGCTCGCACAGGGCCAATCACATGTGAAACTTCCTGCGCACCCCCGAAATACACGTACCCCGCTCACACAGGGCCAATCACGTGTGAAACTTCCCACGTACCCCCAAAATACATGTACCCTGCTCGCAGAGGGCCAATCGTGTGTAAAATGTCCTGCGCACCCCCGAAATACACGTATCCCGCTCGCACAGGGCCAATCACATGTGAAACTTCCTGCGCACCCCCAAAATACACGTACGCCGCTCACACAGCACTAATCGCGTGTGAAACTTCCCACGCACCCCCGAAAAACACGTACCCCGCTCGCAGAGGGCCAATTGCGTGTGAAACTTCCCACGCACCCCCGAAATACGAGTACCCCGCTCACAGAAGGCCAATCGTGTGTGAAACTTCCCGCGCATCCCTGAAATACATGTAGCCCGCTCGCAGAGGGCCAATCGCGTGTGGAACTTCCCGCGCATCCCCGAAATACATGTGGCCCGCTCGTACAGTGGCAATTGCGTGTGAAACTTCCTGCGCACCCCCGAAATAGACGTACCCCGCTTGCACGATTCCAATCGCATGTGAAACTTCCCGCACACCCACGAAATACATGCACCCCGCTCGCAGAGGGCCAATTGCATGTGAAACTTCCCGTGCAACCCCTAAATACACTTATCCCGCTCGCACAGGGCCAATCGCGTGTGAAACTTCCTGCGCACCCCGGAAACACACGTACCCCACTCGCAGAGCACCAATCGTGTGTGACACTTCCCACACACCTCCGAAAAACACATACCCCACTCACAGAGGCCCAATCGCGTGTGAAACTTCCCGCGCACCCCCGAAATACACGTATCCCGCTCGCAGAGGGCCAATCGCATGTGAAACTTCCTGCGCACCCCCAAAATACATGTACCCCGCTCGCAGAGGGCCAATCACGTGTGAAACTTCCCACGCGCCCCCGAAAAAAAACGTATCCCGCTCGCACAGTGCTAATCGCGTGTGAAACTTCCAGCGCACCCTGGAAATACACGTACCCCGCTTGCAGAGGGCCAATCACGTGTGAAACTTCCCGCGCACCCCCGAAATACACGTATCCCGCTCGCAGAGGGCCAATCGCGTGTGAAACTTCCCACGCACCCCCGAAAAACACGTACCCTGCTCGCAGAGGGCCAATCACGTGTGAAACTTCCGGTGCACCCCCGAAATACATGTACCCTCTCACAGAGGACCAATCGTGTGTGAAACTTCCTGCACACCCCCAAAATACATGTTCCCCGCTCGCACAGGGCCAATCGCGTGTGAAACTTCCAGCGCACCCTGGGAATACACATACCCCGCTCGCAGAGGGCCAATCGCGTGTGAAACTTCCCGCGCACCCCCGAAATACACGTACGCCACTCACACAGCACCAATCGTTTGTGAAACTTCCTGCGCACCCCGGAAATTCACATACCCCGCTTGCAGAGCGCCAATCGCCTGTGAAACTTCCCACGCACCGCCAAAATACACATACCCCACTCGCAGAGAGCCAATCACGTGTGAAACTTCCCACACATCCCCAAAATACATGTACCCTGCTCGCACAGGGCCAATCTCGTGCAAAACTTCCCCCGCACCCCTGAAATACACATACCCCGCTCGCACAGGGCCAATCTCGTGTAAAACTTCCCCAGCACCCCCAAAATACACATACCCCACTCACAGAGGGCCAATTGCGTGTGAAACTTCCTGCGCACCCCTGAAATACACGTACCCCGCTCGCACAGGGCCAATCACATGTGAAACTTCCCACGCACCCCCAAAATACACGTACCCCACTTGCAGAGCGCCAATCTCGTGTAAAAGTTCCCCCGCACCCCTGAAATACACGTACCCCACTCGCACAGGGCCAATCTCGTGTAAAACTTCCTGCGTACCCCTGAAATACACGTACCCCGCTCGCACAGGGCCAATCACATGTGAAACTTCCTACGCACCCCCGAAATACACGTACCCCGCTCACACAGGGCCAATCACGTGTGAAACTTCCCACGCACCCTCAAAATACATGTACCCCGCTCGCAGAGGGCCAATCGCGTGTAAAACTTCCTGCACACCCCCGAAATACACGTATCCCACTCGCACAGGGCCAATCGCGTGTGGAACTCCCTGTGCACCCCCGAAATACATGCATCCCACTCGCAGAGGGTCAGTCGCATGTGAAACTTCCTGTGCACCCCCGAAATACATGTACGCCGCTCACATAGCACTAATCGCATGTGAAACTTCCCACGCACCCCCGAAAAACACGTACCCCGCTCGCAGAGGGCCAATTGCGTGTGAAACTTCCCACGCACCCCCGAAATACACGTACCCCGCTCGTAGAGGGCCAATCACTTGTGAAACTTCCCATGCACCCCCAAAATACACGTACCCCGCTCGCAGAGCACCAATCTCGTGTAAAAGTTCCCCCGCACCCCAGAAATACACGTACCCCACTCGCACAGGGCCAATCTCATGTAAAACTTCCCGCGCAGCCCCAAAATACATGTACCCTGCTCGCACAGGGCCAATCACAAGTGAAACTTCCTACGCACCCCCGAAATACACGTACCCCGCTCACACAGTGCCAATCGCGTGTAAAACGTCCTGCACACCCCCGAAATACACGTATCCCACTTGCACAGGGCCAATCGCGTGTGGAACTTCCTGTGCACCCCCAAAATACACGTATCCCGCTCGCACAGGGCCAATCGTGTGTGAAACTTCCTGCGCACCCCCGAAATACACGTATCCCGCTCGCAGAGGGTCAGTCGCATGTGAAACTTCCTGTGCACCCCCGAAATACATGTACGCCGCTCGCAGAGCACCAATCTCATGTAAAAGTTCCCCCGCACCCCTGAAATACACGTACCCCACTCGCACAGGGCCAATCTCGTGTAAAACTTCCCGCGCACCCCCGAAATACACGCACCCCACTCGCACAGGGCCAATCGCGTGTGAAACTTCCCGCGCACCCCGGAAATTCACGTACCCCACTCGCAGAGCGCCAATTGCATGTGAAACTTCCCATGCACCCCCAAAATACACTGTCATGATCTCTGCTTCCAAAAGGTCAGGGTTTTCCCAATTCCCTTGGAAGCAGATCCATAACCCAGGTTCCGAGTGCCAACCAGTCCCAATTGGGACCTTTTGGACCCAGTCCTGGCGCCAGTGGCACCAGGCTCATAAATATGCCCAGTCCCAGCGTTGAAAGCGCCGGGCTCATAATGCTTGGGTGGACTTACCTTCAGCAGACCATGCTGCTTACTTGCCTGCCAGTTGAGCCTCTGATCCTCTTCTGTTTGGAACTACTTTTCCTGTTGGGTGGGGCTGGAGCCACTCCCTAGATTCAGAACACTGGAACTCTTCTGGAAGGCAGGAACTCTTTTCTTACCAGGAACTCTTTTCTTACTTAGGCGTGGCTGTGGAAGGAGACACCTAAGCACTACAGGAGGCTATTTAAACCACACCCGGTGGATGAATCTTGCTTTGCGTTATTCTGCAACCTCTGCAGCAGAACGCTCATCGTGTCTTCTGCATCCGGTCCTGGGCCTAAGGAAAAAGGCTTACCATCCTGAATCCAGTCTTCAGCAACACCTATAAAGACAAGAAAGAACAGGTTAGCATTCCGGCATCTGAAAGGCAAAGGCTTACCATCCTGAATCCAGTCTTCAGCAACATCTATAAAGACAAGAAAGAACAGGTTAGCATTCCGGCATCTGAAAGGCAAAGGCTTACCTACTCTTCGTGCGCTCCGGAGTTCTTCACACTGCATTCCGGCATCTGAAAGACAAAAGTTTACCAACTCTTCGCACGCTCCGGAGGCCTTCGGCGCTGCATCCCGCCTCTGAAAGACAAAACAAGGTGCGTTTAAAGACATTGGGGAACTTTAATACTCACGTGCCATTACTCCTTTCCACATCTAATCCAGTGGGTATTCCGGCACCCTGCAGCCGCTCCGAACTCGTACCTGCAAAATAAAAAGACAGCTAGAGCGCATAGTGAAGCAGGCAACAAGCGCTTACTTACGTGCTTCCAGGCGCTTCTATTCATCACACGGGCTCCATCTTCAACTCACTTCAGCCCGTCATCCGCCATCGCCGGAACCCTGCAAAACAAGAGACATCATTACTAAAGACTTTAAAGACATTTGAATGACTCGAAACTTACCGTTCGTGCAGTAAACGACGGACAGCAGTCCCCTGAAGTCAAGAGGCCTGCGCTACCTATCCAGTGAAGAAACTGGTTACAGCACCCTGCCCCGAGGCAGATGGAGAGCTCGGCATTCACTTACCTAAGATGAGAGCGTTAACCTTTGGGGGTCTACAGGAGAGGAGAAGAGGAAAGAGATAGGGACACCCCAATAACCCCAGTTCATTAACCCCATATTTTCTATCTGCAGACATCTTACTCTACACGTCAGGCATACAGTGCACAGAGGTCCAGCCCAAAGAGCCAACCAGGTGCTACACATCACCTTTGAAGATACGGTAGTCGCCCAGTCAAGACCGGCGCCTCTGCGAGAATCAGGTGAGCGTTACAGAACGCAAAGCCTACCGCAAAACTCTCGCCCAGGCGCTATGGAAACCTCGGATACTGACCCCCTAGCCCGGTTACTTGGGGAACTAAGGGCAGAAGTGCATGCAGCTCATCAGGAAACAAATGCTCTAAGAAGGGAACTAATTATTTCCAAGGAGAGAACAGACAATCTTGCTAGACAAGTGCTACAGTCACAAGCCGGACAGACCCCGTTACCCGCCTCAGGGGCAAATCTTCCTTCAACATCCTCTATGAATCCAGTGCAGATCAACCTACCTGGGAATGTACCTCTGGCTCCGCCCGAACGATTTTCTGGTGACCCAAAGAGGTTTGCAGTATTTATCAATCAGTGCCGGTTGCACTTCTTATGCCGGCCAGCAGCCTTTCCAACTGATCAAGCAAAAGTAGCTTTTGTACTTTCGTACCTTAGTGGCAATGCGGCAGACTGGTCGATCCCTCTAGTTAATCAAGATGAACCGGTTCTCCATGATTTTCAAGCCTTTCAGCTTAGTATGGAAAAACTGTTCGCAAGACATTCACAGGGGCAGGCCTTGGACAATGAGCTTCTTTCGTTGCGACAGGGTAATTAAGACCTTTTGGCTTATATTGCATCTTTCAATAGACTAATAGTGGAAACTCAATGGCCTGAGGACAAAAGGATTACGCTGTTTTATAGAGGTCTACGTGGAGAGCTCAAAGACGTTTTAGCCCAAGTAGTGAATCCCCCACAAGACTGTTCGGATTATATAGACTTGGTCGTTCAAATAGATCACAGGCTGCAGAACAGGAAGGCCGATCGTTCCAAGTTTGATGCTCGAGTATTTTCCAAACCGCCAACTCCTTCCAAAGGAGTAGACTCCGGGGAACCCATGCAAATAGGGGGTCTGAAAGGTCCTCTAACACAAAGGGAGCGGGAAAGGAGGAAACAGTTGCAATTATGCCTATATTGCGGAAACTCAGGGCACTTTCTTCGAGACTGTCCGGTGAAACCTGCCAAGAAGGCAGTAGGAGCTGCAGTTACCAAAGTTACAAACTCTGAGCAGGGAAACGACCTCGCCCGACAAGAATAGAGGTCCTCTTGCCGAGCGTGAAAACCAGTTCCGTGACCTCGCATTTCGTGATACCTATGGTCCTCATTAGCCCTGATAATCCGGATCGATTACATGCAATTGAAGTTTACGTCGACAGCGGTGCCATCGGCAATTATGTGGATCATGAAATGGTTTTGAGGATGAATCTAACTCTTTGTCCCAAGGCTGTAAAGGACGTCATTACTACGGTGGATGGTACGGAGATAGCCTCCGGGCCAGTAACGCATACCACTCAAGAGGTGACGCTAGTAAGTCAAGATGGACACCATGAGAAGATCGTGTTCGATGTGATCAAGGCCCCTCAGTTTCAGATTATTCTAGGAATACCTTGGTTAGAGAAACACAATCCTCTGATCGATTGGCGAGCAAGAACGGTCCAGTTTCCAGAATGTGTCTCTACTTGTCACCCTCCACCTGGTGTTGCACTGGCCGCAATTTCTTCAGAGACTCCCCAGTTACCTCCCGAATACCTAGAATACCAAGATGTTTTCCGGAAGGATCAGGCTAACTCTCTACCTCCTCATAGGTCTTATGACTGCCAGATAGACCTGACACCTGGATCTACTCCTCCTTGTAGTAGAATTTATGCCCTCACCGAGCCTGAGAACCTTCACCTTCGACAATACCTGGATCAATACCTGGCAAATGGGTTTATTCGTCCTTCCAAGTCCCCTGCTTCTTCAGCTTTGTTCTTCGTTCCAAAAAAGGAAGGAGACCTTAGAACTTGTATCGATTATCGCTCCCTGAACCAGATCACCGTTAAGAATAGATATCCGTTACCTTTGATCCCTGAACTCCTGGACCAAGTCAGAAAAGCATGCATATATACAAAGCTGGATCTTGGAGGAGCTTTCCACTTGGTACGAATAAAAGAGGGTGATGAATGGAAGACGGCCTTCCGCACCAAGTATGGGCTATTTGAATATCAGGTCATGCCCTTCGGACTTTGCAATGCCCCGGCCGCCTTTCAATATTTTATGAACGATGTCCTCAGAGAGCTCATAGATGTATGTGCTGTTGTTTACATTGACGACATCCTCGTTTATTCTTCATCGGAATCTGAACATCGGAAACACGTGAAAATGGTCCTCGAAAGATTGCGTCAACACAAACTTTTCGCTAAGTTGGAAAAATGTGTTTTCAACGTGACTGAAGTTGAATTCTTGAGATTCATATTATCACCTGGCGGAGTGCGTATGGATTCAAAGAAGGTCGATGCAGTTCTCAAATGGCCATCACCATCCTCCGTAAAAGGTGTGCAAAGCATGTTAGGCTTCGCTAACTTTTACCGCAGGTTTATCCCCGAATTCTCTCAAATAGTCCAGCCCATCACTGCCTTGTTAAAGAAAAACAAACGTTTTGAATGGTCTACCGAGGCGGAACAAGCTTTCCAGGATTTGAAGACTAAATTTATCTCTGCACCAATCTTAAAACACCCTCGCCCCGAACTCCCCTACATCGTGGAAACTGATGCGTCAAGCCTTGCCATGGGGGCAGTTCTATCACAAAAGGACCCGGTAACCAATCAGTTGCATCCCGTGGCATTTTGGTCCCGCAAATTCTCGCCTCCTGAAATCAATTACACGATTACTGACAAGGAACTTCTGGCTATCAAGTCTGCCTTTAAGGCTTGGCGGCATTATCTGCTGGGGGCCCGACACACCGTTACTGTGATTACGGATCACCGAAACCTGCAATATTTGAAGACCGCAAAAGCCCAATCCTCTAGACAACTCCGTTGGGCATTATTCTTTGCCGAGTTTGACTTCATAATTACCTATCGACCTGGTACAAAGAACGGTAAAGCCGATGCCCTTTCTCGGATGGGAGTGGAAGAACACTTGGTCAACCCTAAACCTGTACCAATCATTCCCGAACAAAGAATTCTGGGTGTAATCGCCACAGAATCCATAGAGGAAGTTAAGGATAAAGCCAGGCAACTTGTAACTCCAGCAGACATACAGAATTGGCATCTGCAGGGAAAGGACTTTGCAGTAAAGGACAACTTATTGTATTTCCAAGAACGATTATACCTACCCAGCACAGATTTACAGAAAAAAGTAATCTCTTGTTATCACGACTCTTTAATGGAAGGTCATCCCGGTATAGCCAAGACCTCAGAAAAGATCAAGCGCTACTTCTGGTGGCCGTCTTGGAAAAAAGATATCAGAGACTTTATAATGTCCTGTGGAGTATGCGCCCAAAACAAGAGTCAAAAGGAAAGACCAGCAGGCCTCTTACGCCCTATTGACATCCCACCTCGCCCTTGGCATACGCTTTCTATGGACTTCATCACCGATCTACCTCCATGCTCCGGATACAATACGATTCTAGTAATCGTGGACTTATTCTCCAAGATGGCGCATTTCATTCCGCTCAAAGGCTTGCCAACAGCAGCAACTCTGGCCCGAGAATTTCTTGAAAACATCGTCCGACTGCACGGTTTTCCTTCGGTTCTAATTTCGGATTGAGGTAGTCAATTAATTTCTCATTTTTGGCGAAGTTGCTGTCGGTCGGCTCAAATTGATGTGAGACTATCGACCAGTCACCACCCTCAGACCGACGGACAAACCGAGAGGACCAATCAAACTCTGGAACAGTATTTACGCTGCATGCAGCAACAAACTGAAAAAACTTGGAAAGATATCCTTTGGATAGCCGAGTATGCCTACAATAACTCTGTCCATTCTGGAACTGGGAAAACCCCGTTTTTTCTTTTGTACGGCAGTCACCCTCGAACCTCGGAGTTGGATCCCCTCCAAGATCTTGAAACACCAGCAGTAGACTACCTGCATTCTACAATCACCCAAGCCTTTAAGGAAGCTGTTTCTCACCTTCAAAGGGCTAAAGAACAATACAAGAAAGGAGCAGATCAACATCGGAAGGAAGCCCCTCACTATCAAGTAGGGGATCAAGTCTGGTTATCCACCAAATATCTATCTCTAAAAGGGCCACGCACATTCAACCCAAGATACCTTGGTCCCTATTCCATCACTACCATAGTAAACCTAGTAGCGGTCAAGTTGGACTTGCCCTCGCACATGAAGATACATCCGGTCTTCCACGTCTCTCTATTAAAACCCGTGCAACCTCAAACCCGACTAACCAAATCTCCAAAACCTATCCTAGTGGATGGAGAACTCGAGTTTGAAGTCAAAAGCATTCTGGACTCCAAGATCTCCAAATCTAAACTATTCTACCTAATTGACTGGAAAGGCTACGGCCCCCAAGAGAGATCCTGGGAACCTGCTGAATATGTCCACGCTCCTCGCCTAATCAAAAGATTTCACCAAACATTTCCTGACAAGCCAAAACCCCCGGAGAAGCCCGGTTTGGGAGGGGCCTTGAGGGGGGGTACTGTCATGATCTCTGCTTCCAAAAGGTCAGGGTTTTCCCAACTCCCTTGGAAGCAGATCCATAACCCAGGTTCCGAGTGCCAACCAGTCCCAATTGGTACCTTTTGGACCCAGTCCTGGCGCCAGTGGCACCAGGCTCATAAATATGCCCAGTCCCAGCGCTGGAAGCTCCGGGCTCATAATGCTTGGGTGGACTTACCTTCAGCAGACCATGCTGCTTACTTGCCTGCCAGTTGAGACTCTGATCCTCTTCTGTTTGGAACTACTTTTCCTGTTGGGTGGGGCTGGAGCCACTCCCTAGATTCAGAACACTGGAACTCTTCTGGAAGGCAGGAACTCTTTTCTTACCAGGAACTCTTTTCTTACTTAGGCGTGGCTGTGGAAGGAGACACCTAAGCACTACAGGAGGCTATTTAAACCACACCCGGTGGATGAATCTTGCTTTGCGTTATTCTGCAACCTCTGCAGCAGAACGCTCATCGTGTCTTCTGCATCCGGTCCTGGGCCTAAGGAAAAAGGCTTACCATCCTGAATCCAGTCTTCAGCAACACCTATAAAGACAAGAAAGAACAGGTTAGCATTCCGGCATCTGAAAGGCAAAGGCTTACCATCCTGAATCCAGTCTTCAGCAACACCTATAAAGACAAGAAAGAACAGGTTAGCATTCCGGCATCTGAAAGGCAAAGGCTTACCTACTCTTCGTGCGCTCCGGAGGTCTTCAAACTGCATTCCGGCATCTGAAAGACAAAAGTTTACCAACTCTTCGCACGCTCCGGAGGCCTTCGGCGCTGCATCCCGCATCTGAAAGACAAAACAAGGTGCGTTTAAAGACATTGGGGAACTTTAATACTCACGTGCCATTACTCCTTTCCACATCTAATCCAGTGGGTATTCCGGCACCCTGCAGCCGCTCCGAACTCGTACCTGCAAAATAAAAAGACAGTTAGAGCGCATAGTGAAGCAGGCAACAAGCGCTTACTTACGTGCTTCCAGGCGCTTCTATTCATCACACGGGCTCCATCTTCAACTCACTTCAGCCCGTCATCCGCCATCGCCGGAACCCTGCAAAACAAGAGACATCATTACTAAAGACTTTAAAGACATTTGAATGACTCGAAACTTACCGTTCGTGCAGTAAACGACGGACAGCAGTCCCCTGAAGTCAAGAGGCCTGCGCTACCTATCCAGTGAAGAAACTGGTTACAGCACCCTGCCCCGAGGAAAGATGGAGAGCTTGGCATTCACTTACCTAAGGTGAGAGCGTTAACCTTTGGGGGTCTACAGGAGAGGAGAAGAGGAAAGAGATAGGGACACCCCAATAACCCCAGTTCATTAACCCCATATTTTCTATCTGCAGACATCTTACTCTACACGTCAGGCATACAGTGCACAGAGGTCCAGCCCAAAGAGCCAACCAGGTGCTACACATCACCTTTGAAGATACGGTAGTCGCCCAGTCAAGACCGGCGCCTCTGCGAGAATCAGGTGAGCGTTACATACACGTACCCCGCTCGCAGAGGGCCAATCATGTGTGAAACTTCCCACGCACCCCCAAAATACACGTACCCCGCTCGCAGAGCACCAATCTCATGTAAAAGTTCCCCCGCACCCCTGAAATACACGTACCCCACTCGCACAGGGCCAATCTCGTGTAAAACTTCCCGCGCACCCCCGAAATACACGCACCCCACTCGCACAGGGCCAATCACATGTGAAACTTCCTACGCACCCCCGAAATACACGTACCTCGCTCACACAGGGCCAATCATGTGTAAAACTTCCCACGCACCCTCAAAATACATGTACCCCGCTCGCAGAGGGCCAATCGCGTGTAAAACGTCCTGCACAACCCCGAAATACACGTATCCCACTCGCACAAGGCCAATCGCGTATGAAACTTACCGCGCACCCTGGAAATACACGTACCCCACTCGCAGAGGGCCAATCGCATGTAAAACTTCCTGCACACCCCCGAAATACACATACGCCGCTCGCACAGGGCCAATCTCGTGTAAAATTTCCCCTGCACCCCCGAAATACACATACCCCACTCACAGAGGGCCAATTGCGTGTGAAACTTCCCGTGCACCCCCGAAATACACGTACCCCGCTCGCACAGGGCCAATCACATGTGAAACTTCCTGCGCACCCCCAAAATACACGTACGCCGCTCACACAGCACTAATCGCGTGTGAAACTTCCCACGCACCCCCGAAAAACACGTACCCTGCTTGCAGATGGCCAATTGCGTGTGAAACTTCCCACGCACCCCCGAAATACATGTACCCCGCTCACAGAGGGCCAATCGCGTGTGAAACTTCCCGCGCACCCCCGAAATACATGTAGCCCGCTCGCAGAGGGCCAATCGCGTGTGGAACTTCCCGCACATCCCCGAATTACATGTAGCCCGCTCGTACAGTGCCAATAGCGTGTGAAACTTCCTGCGCACCCCCAAAATAGATGCACCCCGCTTGCACTATTCCAATCGCATGTGAAACTTCCCGCACACCCACGAAATACATGCACCCCGCTCGCAGAGGGCCAATCGCGTGTGAAACTTCCCGCGCACCCCCGAAATACACGTATCCCGCTCGCACAGGGCCAATCACATGTGAAACTTCCTGCGGACTCCCAAAATACATGTACCCTGCTCACAGGGGGCCAATCGTGTGTAAAACGTCCTGCGCACCCCGGAAATACACGTATCCCGCTCGCACAGGGCCAATCACATATGAAACTTCCTGTGCACCCCCAAAATACACGTACGCCGCTCACACAGCACTATTCGCGTGTGAAACTTCCCACGCACCCCCGAAAAACACGTACCCCGCTCGCAGAGGGCCAATCGCGTGTGAAACTTCCCACGCACCCCCGAAAAACACGTACCCCGCTCGCAGAGCGCCAATTGCATGTGAAACTTCCCATGCACCCCCAAAATACACGTACCCCGCTCGCAGATGGGCCAATCATGTGTGAAACTTCCCACGCACCCCGAAAATACACGTACCCCGCTCGCAGAGCACCAATCTCGTGTAAAAGTTCCCCGCACCCCTGAAATACACGTACCCCACTCGCACAGGGCCAATCTCATGTAAAACTTCCTGCGCACCCCCGAAATACACGTACCCCGCTCGCACAGGGCAAATCACATGTGAAACTTCCTACGCACCCCCGAAATACACGTATCCCGCTCGCACAGGGCCAATCACGTCTGAAACTTCCAGCGCAATCCCCAAAATACATGTACCCCACTCTCAGAGGGCCAATCGCGTGTGAAACTTCCCGCGCACCCCCGAAATACACGTATCCCGCTCGCACAGGGCCAATCACATGTGAAACTTCCCGCGCACCCCCAAAATACACGTACGCCGCTCACATAGCACTAATCATGTGTGAAACTTCCCACGCACCCCCGAAAAACACGTACCCTGCTCGCAGATGGCCAATTGCGTGTGAAACTTCCCACGCACCCCCGAAATACATGTACCCCGCTGACAGAGGGCCAATCGCGTGTGAAACTTCCCGCGCACCCCCGAAATACATGTAGCCCGCTCGCAGAGGGCCAATCGCGTGTGGAACTTCCCGCGCATCCCCGAATTACATGTAGCCCGCTCGTACAGTGCCAATAGCGTGTGAAACTTCCTGCGCACCCCCGAAATAGACGCACCCCGCTTGCACTATTCCAATTGCATGTGAAACTTCCCGCACACCCACGAAATACATGCACCCCGCTCGCAGAGGGCCAATCGCATGTGAAACTTCCCGCGCACCCGCGAAATACACGTATCCCGCTCGCACAGGGCCAATCACATGTGAAACTTCCCGAGCACCCCCAAAATACACGTACGCCGCTCACATAGCACTAATCGCATGTGAAACTTCCCACGCACCCCCGAAAAACACGTACCCCGCTCGCAGAGGGCCAATTGCGTGTGAAACTTCCCGCGCACCCCCGAAATACATGTAGCCTGCTCGCAGAGGGCCAATCGCATGTGAAACTTCCCGTGCAACCCCTAAATACACGTATCCCGCTCGCACAGGGCCAATCGCGTGTGAAACTTCCTGCGCACCCCGGAAATACACGTACCCCACTCGCAGAGTGCCAATCGTGTTGACACTTCCCACACACCTCCGAAAAACACATACCCCACTCACAGAGGCCCAATCGCGTTTGAAACTTCCCACGCACCCCTGAAATACACGTACCCCGCTCGCACAGGGCCAATCAGGTGTGAAACTTCCTGCGCACCCCCAAAATACATGTACCCCGCTCGCAGAGGGCCAATCACGTGTGAAACTTCCGACGCTCCCCCGAAAAAAAAACGTATCCCGATCGCACAGGGCCAATCGCGTGTGAAACTTTCAGCGCACCCTGGAAATACGCGTACCCCGCTCGCACAGGGCCAATCGCATGTGAAACTTCCCGCGCACCCCCGAAATACACGTATCCCGCTCGCAGAGGGCCAATTGCGTGTGAAACTTCCCACGCACCCCCGAAAAACACGTACCCTGCTCGCAGAGGGCCAATCGCGTGTGAAACTTCCCGTGCAACCCCTAAATACACGTATCCCGCTCGCACAGGGCCAATCCCGTTTGAAACTTCCTGCGCACCCCGGAAATACGCATACCCCGCTCGCAGATTGCCAATCGCGTGTGAAACTTCCCGCGCACCCCCGAAATACACGTATCCCGCTCGCAGAGGGCCAATCGCATGTGAAACTTCCCACGCACCCCCGAAAAACATGTACCCTGCTCGCAGAGGGCCAATCGCGTGTGAAACTTCCGGCGCACCCCCAAAATACATGTACCCGCTCACAGAGGGCCAATCGTATGTGAAACTTCCTGCGCACCCCCAAAATACATGTACCCCGCTCACAGAGGGCCAATCGCGTGTGAAACTTCTCACGCACCCCCGAAAAAAAAGTATCCCGCTCGCACAGGGCCAATCGCGTGTGAAACTTCCAGCGCACCCTGGGAATACACGTACCCGCTCGCAAGGGCCAATCGCGTGTGAAACTTCCCGTGCACCCCCGAAATACACGTATCCTACTCGCAGAGGGCCAATCGCATGTGAAACTTCCCGCGAACCCCCGAAATACACGTACCCCGCTCGCAGAGGGCCAATCGGGTGCAATAGATGCACCCCGCTTGCACTATTCCAATCGCATGTGAAACTTCCCGCACACCCACGAAATACATGCACCCCGCTCGCAGAGGGCCAATCGCGTGTGAAACTTCCCGCGCACCCCCGAAATACACGTATCCCGCTCGCACAGGGCCAATCACATGTGAAACTTATTGCGGACTCCAAAAATACATGTACCCTGCTCGCAGGGAGCCAATCATGTGTAAAACGTCCTGCGCACCCCGGAAATACACGTATCCCGCTCGCAAAGGGCCAATCTCATGTAAAACTTCCTGCGCACCCCCGAAATACACGTACCCCGCTCGCACAGGGCAAATCACATGTGAAACTTCCTACGCACCCCCGAAATACACGTATCCCGCTCGCACAGGGCCAATCACGTCTGAAACTTCCAGCGCAATCCCCAAAATACATGTACCCCACTCTCAGAGGGCCAATCGCGTGTGAAACTTCCCGCGCACCCCCGAAATACACGTATCCCGCTCGCACAGGGCCAATCACATGTGAAACTTCCCGCGCACCCCCAAAATACACGTACGCCGCTCACATAGCACTAATCATGTGTGAAACTTCCCACGCACCCCCGAAAAACACGCACCCTGCTCGCAGATGGCCAATTGCGTGTGAAACTTCCCACGCACCCCCGAAATACATGTACCCCGCTGATAGAGGGCCAATCGCGTGTGAAACTTCCCGCGCACCCCCGAAATACATGTAGCCCGCTCGCAGAGGGCCAATCGCGTGTGGAACTTCCCGCGCATCCCCGAATTACATGTAGCCCGCTCGTACAGTGCCAATAGCGTGTGAAACTTCCTGCGCACCCCCGAAATAGACGCACCCCGCTTGCACTATTCCAATTGCATGTGAAACTTCCCGCACACCCACGAAATACATGCACCCCGCTCGCAGAGGGCCAATCGCATGTGAAACTTCCCGCGCACCCGCGAAATACACGTATCCCGCTCGCACAGGGCCAATCACATGTGAAACTTCCCGAGCACCCCCAAAATACACGTACGCCGCTCACATAGCACTAATCGCATGTGAAACTTCCCACGCACCCCCGAAAAACACGTACCCCGCTCGCAGAGGGCCAATTGCGTGTGAAACTTCCCGCGCACCCCCGAAATACATGTAGCCTGCTCGCAGAGGGCCAATCGCATGTGAAACTTCCCGTGCAACCCCTAAATACACGTATCCCGCTCGCACAGGGCCAATCGCGTGTGAAACTTCCTGCGTACCCCGGAAATACACGTACCCCACTCGCAGAGTGCCAATCGTGTTGACACTTCCCACACACCTCCGAAAAACACATACCCCACTCACAGAGGCCCAATCGCGTTTGAAACTTCCCACGCACCCCTGAAATACACGTACCCCGCTCGCACAGGGCCAATCAGGTGTGAAACTTCCTGCGCACCCCCAAAATACATGTACCCCGCTCGCAGAGGGCCAATCACGTGTGAAACTTCCGACGCTCCCCCGAAAAAAAAACGTATCCCGATCGCACAGGGCCAATCGCGTGTGAAACTTTCAGCGCACCCTGGAAATACGCGTACCCCGCTCGCACAGGGCCAATCGCATGTGAAACTTCCCGCGCACCCCCGAAATACACGTATCCCGCTCGCAGAGGGCCAATTGCGTGTGAAACTTCCCACGCACCCCCGAAAAACACGTACCCTGCTCGCAGAGGGCCAATCGCGTGTGAAACTTCCCGTGCAACCCCTAAATACACGTATCCCGCTCGCACAGGGCCAATCCCGTTTGAAACTTCCTGCGCACCCCGGAAATACGCATACCCCGCTCGCAGATTGCCAATCGCGTGTGAAACTTCCCGCGCACCCCCGAAATACACGTATCCCGCTCGCAGAGGGCCAATCGCATGTGAAACTTCCCACGCACCCCCGAAAAACATGTACCCTGCTCGCAGAGGGCCAATCGCGTGTGAAACTTCCGGCGCACCCCCAAAATACATGTACCCGCTCACAGAGGGCCAATCGTATGTGAAACTTCCTGCGCACCCCCAAAATACATGTACCCCGCTCACAGAGGGCCAATCGCGTGTGAAACTTCTCACGCACCCCCGAAAAAAAAGTATCCCGCTCGCACAGGGCCAATCGCGTGTGAAACTTCCAGCGCACCCTGGGAATACACGTACCCGCTCGCAAGGGCCAATCGCGTGTGAAACTTCCCGTGCACCCCCGAAATACACGTATCCTACTCGCAGAGGGCCAATCGCATGTGAAACTTCCCGCGAACCCCCGAAATACACGTACCCCGCTCGCAGAGGGCCAATCGGGTGCAATAGATGCACCCCGCTTGCACTATTCCAATCGCATGTGAAACTTCCCGCACACCCACGAAATACATGCACCCCGCTCGCAGAGGGCCAATCGCGTGTGAAACTTCCCGCGCACCCCCGAAATACACGTATCCCGCTCGCACAGGGCCAATCACATGTGAAACTTATTGCGGACTCCAAAAGTACATGTACCCTGCTCGCAGGGAGCCAATCATGTGTAAAACGTCCTGCGCACCCCGGAAATACACGTATCCAGCTCGCAAAGGGCCAATCTCATGTAAAACTTCCTGCGCACCCCCGAAATACACGTACCCCGCTCGCACAGGGCAAATCACATGTGAAACTTCCTACGCACCCCCGAAATACACGTATCCCGCTCGCACAGGGCCAATCACGTCTGAAACTTCCAGCGCAATCCCCAAAATACATGTACCCCACTCTCAGAGGGCCAATCGCGTGTGAAACTTCCCGCGCACCCCCGAAATACACGTATCCCGCTCGCACAGGGCCAATCACATGTGAAACTTCCCGCGCACCCCCAAAATACACGTACGCCGCTCACATAGCACTAATCATGTGTGAAACTTCCCACGCACCCCCGAAAAACACGCACCCTGCTCGCAGATGGCCAATTGCGTGTGAAACTTCCCACGCACCCCCGAAATACATGTACCCCGCTGACAGAGGGCCAATCGCGTGTGAAACTTCCCGCGCACCCCCGAAATACATGTAGCCCGCTCGCAGAGGGCCAATCGCGTGTGGAACTTCCCGCGCATCCCCGAATTACATGTAGCCCGCTCGTACAGTGCCAATAGCGTGTGAAACTTCCTGCGCACCCCCGAAATAGACGCACCCCGCTTGCACTATTCCAATTGCATGTGAAACTTCCCGCACACCCACGAAATACATGCACCCCGCTCGCAGAGGGCCAATCGCATGTGAAACTTCCCGCGCACCCGCGAAATACACGTATCCCGCTCGCACAGGGCCAATCACATGTGAAACTTCCCGAGCACCCCCAAAATACACGTACGCCGCTCACATAGCACTAATCGCATGTGAAACTTCCCACGCACCCCCGAAAAACACGTACCCCGCTCGCAGAGGGCCAATTGCGTGTGAAACTTCCCGCGCACCCCCGAAATACATGTAGCCTGCTCGCAGAGGGCCAATCGCATGTGAAACTTCCCGTGCAACCCCTAAATACACGTATCCCGCTCGCACAGGGCCAATCGCGTGTGAAACTTCCTGCGTACCCCGGAAATACACGTACCCCACTCGCAGAGTGCCAATCGTGTTGACACTTCCCACACACCTCCGAAAAACACATACCCCACTCACAGAGGCCCAATCGCGTTTGAAACTTCCCACGCACCCCTGAAATACACGTACCCCGCTCGCACAGGGCCAATCAGGTGTGAAACTTCCTGCGCACCCCCAAAATACATGTACCCCGCTCGCAGAGGGCCAATCACGTGTGAAACTTCCGACGCTCCCCCGAAAAAAAAACGTATCCCGATCGCACAGGGCCAATCGCGTGTGAAACTTTCAGCGCACCCTGGAAATACGCGTACCCCGCTCGCACAGGGCCAATCGCATGTGAAACTTCCCGCGCACCCCCGAAATACACGTATCCCGCTCGCAGAGGGCCAATTGCGTGTGAAACTTCCCACGCACCCCCGAAAAACACGTACCCTGCTCGCAGAGGGCCAATCGCGTGTGAAACTTCCCGTGCAACCCCTAAATACACGTATCCCGCTCGCACAGGGCCAATCCCGTTTGAAACTTCCTGCGCACCCCGGAAATACGCATACCCCGCTCGCAGATTGCCAATCGCGTGTGAAACTTCCCGCGCACCCCCGAAATACACGTATCCCGCTCGCAGAGGGCCAATCGCATGTGAAACTTCCCACGCACCCCCGAAAAACATGTACCCTGCTCGCAGAGGGCCAATCGCGTGTGAAACTTCCGGCGCACCCCCAAAATACATGTACCCGCTCACAGAGGGCCAATCGTATGTGAAACTTCCTGCGCACCCCCAAAATACATGTACCCCGCTCACAGAGGGCCAATCGCGTGTGAAACTTCTCACGCACCCCCGAAAAAAAAGTATCCCGCTCGCACAGGGCCAATCGCGTGTGAAACTTCCAGCGCACCCTGGGAATACACGTACCCGCTCGCAAGGGCCAATCGCGTGTGAAACTTCCCGTGCACCCCCGAAATACACGTATCCTACTCGCAGAGGGCCAATCGCATGTGAAACTTCCCGCGAACCCCCGAAATACACGTACCCCGCTCGCAGAGGGCCAATCGGGTGCAATAGATGCACCCCGCTTGCACTATTCCAATCGCATGTGAAACTTCCCGCACACCCACGAAATACATGCACCCCGCTCGCAGAGGGCCAATCGCGTGTGAAACTTCCCGCGCACCCCCGAAATACACGTATCCCGCTCGCACAGGGCCAATCACATGTGAAACTTATTGCGGACTCCAAAAATACATGTACCCTGCTCGCAGGGAGCCAATCATGTGTAAAACGTCCTGCGCACCCCGGAAATACACGTATCCCGCTCGCAAAGGGCCAATCACATATGAAACTTCCTGCGCACCCCCAAAATACACGTACGCCGCTCACACAGCACTATTCACGTGTGAAACTTCCCACGCACCCCCGAAAAACACGTACCCCGCTCGCAGAGGGCCAATCGCGTGTGAAACTTCCCGCGCACCCCGGAAATTCACGTACCCCGCTCGCAGAGCGCCAATTGCATGTGAAACTTCCCATGCACCCCCAAAATACACGTACCCCGCTCGCAGAGCACCAATCTCGTGTAAAAGTTCCCCGCACCCCTGAAATACACGTACCCCACTCGCACAGGGCCAATCTCATGTAAAACTTCCCGCGCACCCCCGAAATACACGTACCCCGCTCGCACAGGGCCAATCACATGTGAAACTTCCTACGCACCCCCGAAATACACGTATCCCACTCGCACAGGGCCAATCACGTCTGAAACTTCCAGCGCAATCCCCAAAATACATGTACCCCACTCTCAGAGGGCCAATCGCGTGTGAAACTTCCCGCGCACCCCCGAAATACACGTATCCCACTCGCACAGGGCCAATCACATGTGAAACTTCCCGCGCACCCCCAAATACACGTACGCCGCTCACATAGCACTAATCATGTGTGAAACATCCCACGCACCCCCGAAAAACACGTACCCTGCTCGCAGATGGCCAATTGCGTGTGAAACTTCCCACGCACTCCCGAAATACATGTACCCCGCTCACAGAGGGCCAATCGCGTGTGAAACTTCCCGCGCACCCCCGAAATACATGTAGCCCGCTCGCAGAGGGCCAATCGCGTGTGGAACTTCCCGCGCATCCCCGAATTACATGTAGCCCGCTCGTACAGTGCCAATAGCGTGTGAAACTTCCTGCGCACCCCCGAAATAGACGCACCCCGCTTGCACTATTCCAATTGCATGTGAAACTTCCCGCACACCCACGAAATACATGCACCCCGCTCGCAGAGTGCCAATCGCATGTGAAACTTCCCGCGCACCCGCAAAATACACGTATCCCGCTCGCACAGGGCCAATCACATGTGAAACTTCCCGAGCACCCCCAAAATACACGTACGCCGCTCACATAGCACTAATCGCATGTGAAACTTCCCACACACCCCCGAAAAACACGTACCCCGCTCGCAGAGGGCCAATTGCGTGTGAAACTTCCCACGCACCCCCGAAATACATGTACCCCGCTCACAGAGGGCCAATCGCGTGTGAATCTTCCCGCGCACCCCCGAAATACATGTAGCCTGCTCGCAGAGGGCCAATCGCGTGTGAAACATCTCACGCACCCCCGAAAAAAAAGTATCCCGCTCGCACAGGGCCAATCGCGTGTGAAACTTCCAGCGCACCCTGGGAATACACGTACCCGCTCGCAAGGGCCAATCGCGTGTGAAACTTCCCGTGCACCCCCGAAATACACGTATCCTACTCGCAGAGGGCCAATCGCATGTGAAACTTCCCGCGCACCCCCGAAATACACGTACCCCGCTCGCAGAGGGCCAATCGGGTGCAATAGATGCACCCCGCTTGCACTATTCCAATCGCATGTGAAACTTCCCGCACACCCACGAAATACATGCACCCCGCTCGCAGAGGGCCAATCGCGTGTGAAACTTCCCGCGCACCCCCGAAATACACGTATCCCGCTCGCACAGGGCCAATCACATGTGAAACTTATTGCGGACTCCAAAAATACATGTACCCTGCTCGCAGGGGGCCAATCATGTGTAAAACGTCCTGCGCACCCCGGAAATACACGTATCCCGCTCACACAGGGCCAATCACATATGAAACTTCCTGCGCACCCCCAAAATACACGTACGCCGCTCACACAGCACTATTCACGTGTGAAACTTCCCACGCACCCCCGAAAAACACGTACCCCGCTCGCAGAGGGCCAATCGCGTGTGAAACTTCCCGCGCACCCCGGGAAATTCACGTACCCCGCTCGCAGAGCGCCAATTGCATGTGAAACTTCCCATGCACCCCCAAAATACACGTACCCCGCTCGCAGATGGGCCAATCATGTGTGAAACTTCCCACGCACCCCCAAAATACACGTACCCCGCTCGCAGAGCACCAATCTCGTGTAAAAGTTCCCCGCACCCCTGAAATACACGTACCCCACTCGCACAGGGCCAATCTCATGTAAAACTTCCCGCGCACCCCCGAAATACACGTACCCCGCTCGCACAGGGCCAATCACATGTGAAAATTCCTACGCACCCCCGAAATACACGTATCCCACTCGCACAGGGCCAATCACGTCTGAAACTTCCAGCGCAATCCCCAAAATACATGTACCCCACTCTCAGAGGGCCAATCGCGTGTGAAACTTCCCGCGCACCCCCGAAATACACGTATCCCGCTCGCACAGGGCCAATCACATGTGAAACTTCCCGCGCACCCCCAAATACACATACCCAGCTCACATAGCACTAATCATGTGTGAAACTTCCCACGCACCCCCGAAAAACACGTACCCTGCTCGCAGATGGCCATTTGCGTGTGAAACTTCCCACGCACCCCCGAAATACATGTAGCCCGCTCGCAGAGGGCCAATCGCGTGTGGAACTTCCCGCGCATCCCCGAATTACATGTAGCCCGCTCGTACACTGCCAATAGCGTGTGAAACTTCCTGCGCACCCCCGAAATAGACGCACCCCGCTTGCACTATTCCAATTGCATGTGAAACTTCCCGCACACCCACGAAATACATGCACCCCGCTCGCAGAGGGCCAATCGCATGTGAAACTTCCCGCGCACCCTTGAAATACACGTATCCCGCTCGCACAGGGCCAATCACATGTGAAACTTCCCGAGCACCCCCAAAATACACGTACGCCGCTCACATAGCACTAATCGCATGTGAAACTTCCCACGCACCCCCGAAAAACACGTACCCCGCTCGCAGAGGGCCAATTGCGTGTGAAACTTCCCACGCACCCCCGAAATACATGTACCCCGCTCACAGAGGGCCAATCGCGTGTGAATCTTCCCGCGCACCCCCGAAATACATGTAGCCTGCTCGCAGAGGGCCAATCGCATGTGAAACTTCCCGTGCAACCCCTAAATACACGTATCCCGCTCGCACAGGGCCAATCGCGTGTGAATCTTCCCGCGCACCCCCGAAATACATGTACCCCGCTCACAGAGGGCCAATCGCGTGTGAATCTTCCCGCGCACCCCCGAAATACATGTACCCCGCTCACAGAGGCCCAATCGCGTTTGAAACTTCCCACGCACCCCTGAAATACACGTACCACGCTCGCACAGGGCCAATCAGGTGTGAAACTTCCTGCGCACCCCCAAAATACATGTACCCCGCTCGCAGAGGGCCAATCACGTGTGAAACTTCTGACGCTCCCCCGAAAAAAAAATGTATCCCGATCGCACAGGGCCAATCGCGTGTGAAACTTTCAGCGCACCCTGGAAATATGCGTACCCCGGTCGCACAGGGCCAATCGCATGTGAAACTTCCCGTGCACCCCCGAAATACACGTATCCCGCTCGCAGAGGGCCAATCGTGTGTGAAACTTCCCAAGCACCCCCGAAAAACACGTACCCTGCTCGCAGAGGGCCAATCGCGTGTGAAACTTCCCGTGCAACCCCTAAATACACGTATCCCGCTCGCACAGGGACAATCCCGTTTGAAACTTCCTGCGCACCCCGGAAATACGCATACCCCGCTCGCAGAGGGCCAATCGCGTGTGAAACTTCCCGCGCACCCCCGAAATACACGTATCCCGCTCGCAGAGGGCCAATCGCGTGTGAAACTTCCCACGCACCCCCGAAAAACATGTACCCTGCTCGCAGAGGGCCAATCGCGTGTGAAACTTCCGGCGCACCCCCAAAATACATGTACCCGCTCACAGAGGGCCAATCGTATGTCAAACTTCCTGCGCACCCCCAAAATACAGGTACCCCGCTCACAGAGGGCCAATCGCGTGTGAAACTTCTCACGCACACCCGAAAAAAAAAGTATCCTGCTCGCACAGGGCCAATCGCGTGTGAAACTTCCAGCGCACCCTGGGAATACACGTACCCGCTCGCAAGGGCCAATCGCGTGTGAAACTTCCCATGCACCCCCGAAATACACGTATCCTACTCGCAGAGGGCCAATCACATGTGAAACTTCCCGCGCACCCCCGAAATACACGTACGCCACTCACACAGCACCAATCGCGTATGAAACTTTCCGCGCACCCCGGAAATTCACGTACCCCGCTTGCAGAGCGCCAATCGCCTGTGAAACTTCCCACGCACCCCAAAATACACATACCCCGCTCGCAGAGAGACAATCACGTGTGAAACTTCCCACACACCCCCAAAATACACGTACCCCGCTCGCACAGGGCCAATCTCGTGTAAAACTTCCCCCGCACCTCTGAAATACACGTACCCCGCTCGCACAGGGCCAATCTCGTGTAAAACTTCCCCAGCACCCCCAAAATACACATACCCCACTCACAGAGGGCCAATCGCGTGTGAAAGTTCCCGTGCACCCCTGAAATACACATACCCCGCTCGCACAGGGCCAATCACATTTGAAACTTCCTGCGCACCCCTGAAATACACGTACCCCGCTCACACATGGCCAATCGCGTGTGAAACTTCCCACGCACCCCCGAAATACACGTACTCCGCTCGCACAGGGCCAATCACATGTGAAACTTCCTGCGCACCCCCAAAATACATGTACCCCGCTTGTAGAGGGCCAATCGCTTGTGAAACTTCCCACGCACCCCCGAAAAAAAACGTATCCCGCTTGCACAGGGCCAATCGCGTGTGAAACTTCCAGCGCACCCTGGAAATACACGTACCCCACTCGCAGAGGGCCAATCGCGTGTGAAACTTCCCGCGCAACCCAGAAATACACGTATCCTGCTCGCAGAGGGCTAAGCGCGTGTGAAACTTCCCACACACCCCCAAAAAACACGTACCCCGCTCGCAGAGGGCCAATCGCGTGTGAAACTTCTGGCGCACCCCCGAAATACATGTACCCCGCTCACAGAGGGCCAATCGTGTGTGAAACTTCCCGTGCACCCCCAAAATACACGTACCCCGCTCGCAGAGGGCCAATCGCTTGTGAAATTTCCCGTGCACCCCCAAAATACATGTACCCCGCTCGCACAGGGCCAATCTCGTGTAAAACTTCCCACGCACCCCCGAAATACACGTACCCCACTTGCAGAGGGCCAATCGCGTGTGAAACTTCCCGTGCACCCCCGAAATACACGTACCCTGCTCGCACAGGGGCAATCACATGTGAAACTTCCTGCGCACCCCCGAAATACACATACCCCACTCGCACAGGGCCAATCGCGTGTGAAACTTCCTGCGCACCCCCGAAATACACGTACCCCGCTCGTACAGGGCCAATCATCTGTGAAACTTCCCGCGCACCCCCAAAATACACGTACTCCGCTCGCAGAGAGCCAATCGCGTGTGAAACTTCCCGCGCACCCCCGAAATACACGTATCCTGCTCGCAGAGGGCCAATCGCGTGTGGAACTTCCTGCGCACCCCTGAAAAACACGTATCCCGCTCGCACAGGGCCAATCGCGTGTGAAACTTCCCACGCACTCCGGAAATTCACGTACCCCGCTCGCAGAGCCCCAATTGCATGTGAAACTTCCCATGCACCCCCAAAATACATGTACCCCGCTCGCAAAGGGCCAATCATGTGTGAAAATTCCCGCGCACCCCCGAAATACACGTACCCCGCTCGCACAGGGCCAATCACATGTGAAACTTCCTACGCACCCCCGAAATACGCGTATCCCACTCGCACAGGGCCAATCACGTCTGAAACTTCCAGCACAATCCCCAAAATACATATACCCCACTCTCAGAGGGCCAATCGCGTGTGAAACTTCCCGCGCATCCCCGAAATACACGTATCCCGCTCGCACAGGGCCAATCACATGTGAAACTTCCCGCGCACCCCCAAAACACACGTACGCCGCTCACAAAGCACTAATCGCGTGTGAAACTTCCCACGCACCCCCGAAAAACACGTACCCTGCTCGCAGAGGGCCAATTGCGTGTGAAACTTCCCGTGCACCCCCGAAATACACGTACCCTGCTCGCACAGGGGCAATCACGTGTGAAACTTCCTGCGCACCCCCGAAATACACATACCCCACTCGCACAGGGCCAATCGCGTGTGAAACTTCCTGCGCACCCCCGAAATACACGTACCCTGCTCGCACAGGGCCAATCATCTGTGAAACTTCCCGCGCACCCCCAAAATACACGTACTCCGCTCGCAGAGAGCCAATCGCGTGTGAAACTTCCCGCGCACCCCCGAAATACACGTATCCTGCTCGCAGAGGGCCAATCGCGTGTGGAACTTCCTGCGCACCCCTGAAAAACACGTATCCCGCTCGCACAGGGCCAATCTCGTGTAAAACTTCACACGCACCCCCGAAATACACGTACCCCACTTGCAGAGGGCCAATCGCGTGTGAAACTTCCTGTGCACCCCCGAAATACACGTACCCTGCTCGCACAGGGGCAATCACGTGTGAAACTTCCTGCGCACCCCCGAAATACACATACCCCACTCGCACAGGGCCAATCGCGTGTGAAACTTCCTGCGCACCCCCGAAATACACGTACCCCGCTCGCGCAGGGCCAATCATCTGTGAAAATTCCCGCGCACCCCCAAAATACACGTACTCCGCTCGCAGAGAGCCAATCGCGTGTGAAACTTCCCGCGCACCCCCGAAATACACGTATCCTGCTCGCAGAGGGCCAATCGCGTGTGGAACTTCCTGCGCACCCCTGAAAAACATGTATCCCGCTCGCACAGGGCCAATCACGTGTGAAACTTCCCACGCACTCCGGAAATTCACGTACCCCGCTCGCAGAGCGCCAATTGCATGTGAAACTTCCCATGCACCCCCAAAATACACGTACCCCGCTCGCAGAGGGCCAATCATGTGTGAAACTTCCCGCGCACCCCCGAAATACACGTACCCCGCTCGCACAGGGCCAATCACATGTGAAACTTCCTACACACCCCCGAAATACGCGTATTCCGCTCGCACAGGGCCAATCACGTCTGAAACTTCCAGCGCAATCCCCAAAATACATGTACCCCACTCTCAGAGGGCCAATCGCGTGTGAAACTTCCCGCGCATCCCCGAAATACACGTATCCCGCTCGCACAGGGCCAATCACATGTGAAACTTCCCGCGCACCCCCAAAACACACGTACGCCGCTCACAAAGCACTAATCGCGTGTGAAACTTCCCACGCACCCCCGAAAAACACGTACCTTGCTCGCAGAGGGCCAATTGCGTGTGAAACTTCCCGTGCACCCCCGAAATACACGTACCCTGCTCGCACAGGGGCAATCACGTGTGAAACTTCCTGCGCACCCCCGAAATACACATACCCCACTCGCACAGGGCCAATCGCGTGTGAAACTTCCTGCGCACCCCCGAAATACACGTACCCTGCTCGCACAGGGCCAATCATCTGTGAAACTTCCCGCGCACCCCCAAAATACACGTACTCCGCTCGCAGAGAGCCAATCGCGTGTGAAACTTCCCGCGCACCCCCGAAATACACGTATCCTGCTCGCAGAGGGCCAATCGCGTGTGGAACTTCCTGCGCACCCCTGAAAAACACGTATCCCGCTCGCACAGGGCCAATCTCGTGTAAAACTTCACACGCACCCCCGAAATACACGTACCCCACTTGCAGAGGGCCAATCGCGTGTGAAACTTCCTGTGCACCCCCGAAATACACGTACCCTGCTCGCACAGGGGCAATCACGTGTGAAACTTCCTGCGCACCCCCGAAATACACATACCCCACTCGCACAGGGCCAATCGCGTGTGAAACTTCCTGCGCACCCCCGAAATACACGTACCCCGCTCGCGCAGGGCCAATCATCTGTGAAAATTCCCGCGCACCCCCAAAATACACGTACTCCGCTCGCAGAGAGCCAATCGCGTGTGAAACTTCCCGCGCACCCCCGAAATACACGTATCCTGCTCGCAGAGGGCCAATCGCGTGTGGAACTTCCTGCGCACCCCTGAAAAACACGTATCCCGCTCGCACAGGGCCAATCACGTGTGAAACTTCCCACGCACTCCGGAAATTCACGTACCCCGCTCGCAGAGCGCCAATTGCATGTGAAACTTCCCATGCACCCCCAAAATACACGTACCCCGCTCGCAGATGGCCAATCATGTGTGAAACTTCCCGCGCACCCCCGAAATACACGTAACCCGCTCGCACAGGGCCAATCACATGTGAAACTTCCTACACACCCCCGAAATACGCGTATTCCGCTCGCACAGGGCCAATCACGTCTGAAACTTCCAGCGCAATCCCCAAAATACATGTACCCCACTCTCAGAGGGCCAATCGCGTGTGAAACTTCCCGCGCATCCCCGAAATACACGTATCCCGCTCGCACAGGGCCAATCACATGTGAAACTTCCCGCGCACCCCCAAAACACACGTACGCCGCTCACATAGCACTAATCGCGTGTGAAACTTCCCACGCACCCCCGAAAAACACGTACCCTGCTCGCAGAGGGCCAATTGCGTGTGAAACTTCCCACGCACCCCCGAAATGCATGTACCTCGCTCACAGAGGGCCAATTGCGTGTGAAACTTCCCGCGCACCCCCGAAATACATGTAGCCCGCTCGCAGAGGGCCAATCGCGTGATGAACTTCCCGCGCATCCCCGAATTACATGTAGCCCGCTCGTACAGTGCCAATCGCGTGTGAAACTTCCTGCGCACCCCCGAAATAGACGCACCCCGCTTGCACTATTCCAATCGCATGTGAAACTTCCCGCACACCCACGAAATACATGCACCCCGCTCGCAGAGGGCCAATCGCGTGTGAAACTTCCCGCGCACCCCCGAAATGCACGTATCCCGCTCGCACAGGGCCAATCACATGTGAAACTTCCCGCGCACCCCCAAAATACACGTACGCCGCTCACATAGCATTAATCGCGTGTGAAACTTCCCACGCACCCCCGAAAAACACGTACCCCGCTCGCAGAGGGCCAATCGCGTGTGAAACTTCCCGCGCACCCCCGAAATACATGTAGCCCGCTCGCAGAGGGCCAATCGCGTGTGAAACTTCCCGTGCAACCCCTAAACACATGTATCCCGCTCGCACAGGGCCAATCGCGTGTGAAACTTCCTGCGCATCCCGGAAATACACCTACCCCACTCGCAGAGCGCCAATCGTGTGTGACACTTCCCACACACCTCCGAAAAACACATACCCCACTCACAGAGGCCCAATCGCGTGTGAAACTTCCCGCGCACCCCTGAAATACACGTACCCCGCTCGCACAGGGCCAATCAGGTGTGAAACTTCCTGCGCACACCCAAAATACATGTACCCCGCTCGCAGAGGGCCAATCACGTGTGAAACTTCCCACGCACCCCCGAAAAAAAACGTATCCCGATCGCACAGGGCCAATCGCGTGTGAAACTTCCAGCGCACCCTGGAAATACACGTACCCCGCTCGCACAGGGCCAATCGCGTGTGAAACTTCCCGCGCACCCCCGAAATACACGTATCCCGCTCGCAGAGGGCCAATCACGTGTGAAACTTCCCGCGCACCCCCGAAAAAAAACGTATCCCGATCGCACAGGGCCAATCGCGTGTGAAACTTCCAACGCACCCTGGAAATACACGTACCCCGCTCGCAAAGGGCCAATCGCGTGTGAAACTTCCCGCGCACCCCCGAAATACACATACCCCGCTCGCAGAGAGCCAATCACGTGTGAAACTTCCCACACACCCCCAAAATACACGTACCCCGCTCGCACAGGGCCAATCTCGTGTAAAACTTCCCCAGCACCCCCAAAATACACATACCCCACTCACAGAGGGCCAATCGCGTGTGAAACTTCCCGCGCACCCCCGAAATACACATACCCCGCTCGCACAGGGCCAATCACATTTGAAACTTCCTGCGCACCCCTGAAATACACGTACCCCGCTCACACATGGCCAATCGCGTGTGAAACTTCCCACGCACCCCCGAAATACACGTACTCCGCTCACACAGGGCCAATCACGTGTGAAACTTCCTGCGCACCCCCAAAATACATGTACCTCGCTCGTAGAGGGCCAATCGCTTGTGAAACTTCCCACGCACCCCCGGAAAAAAACGTATCCCGCTTGCACAGGGCCAATCGCGTGTGAAACTTCCAGCGCACCCTGGAAATACACATACCCCGCTCGCAGAGGGCCAATCGCGTGTGAAACTTCCCGCGCAACCCAGAAATACACGTATCCCGCTCGCAGAGGGCAAATCGCGTGTGAAACTTCCCACACACCCCGAAAAAACATGTACCACGCTCGCAGATGGGCAATCGCATGTGAAACTTCTGGCGCATCCCCGAAATACATGTACCCCGCTCACAGAGGGCCAATCGTGTGTGAAACTTCCCGCGCACCCCCAAAATACACGTACCCCGCTCGCAGAGGGCCAATCGCGTGTGAAATTTCCTGTGCACCCCCAAAATACATGTACCCCGCTCGCACAGGGCCAATCTCGTGTAAAACTTCCCACGCACCCCCGAAATACACATACCCCACTCGCAGAGGGCGAATCGCGTGTGAAACTTCCTGTGCACCCCCGAAATACACGTACCCTGCTCGCACAGGGCCAATCGCGTGTGAAACTTCCTGCACACCCCCAAAATACACGTACCCCGCTTGCACAGGGCCAATCATCTGTGAAACTTCCCGCGCACCCCCAAAATACACGTACTCCGCTCGCAGCGGGCCAATCACGTGTGAAACTTCCCGCGCACCCCCGAAATACACGTATCCTGCTCACAGAGGGCCAATTGCGTGTGGAACTTCCTGCGCACCCCCGAAAAACACGTATCCCGCTCGCACAGGGCCAATCGTGTGTGAAACTTCCTGCGCACCCCCGAAATACACGTATCCCGCTCGCAGAGGGTCAGTCGCATGTGAAACTTCCTGTGCACCCCCGAAATACATGTACGCCGCTCACACAGCACCAATCGCGTGTGAAACTTCCAGCGCACCCCGTAAATTCACGTACCCCGCGCGCAGAGCGCCAATTGCATGTGAAACTTCCCATGCACCCCCAAAATACACGTACCCCGCTCGTAGAGGGCCAATCATGTGTGAAACTTCCCACGCACCCCCAAAATACACGTACCCCGCTCGCAGAGCACCAATCTCGTGTAAAAGTTCCCCCGCACCCTTGAAATACACGTACCCCACTCGCACAGGGCCAATCTCGTATAAAACTTCCCGCGACCCCCGAAATACACGCACCCCACTCGCACAGGGCCAATCACATGTGAAACTTCCTACGCACCCCCAAAATACACGTACCCCGCTCACACAGGGCCAATCACGTGTGAAACTTCCCACGCACCCTCAAAATACATGTACCCCGCTCGCAGAGGGCCAATCGCGTGTAAAACGTCCTGCACACCCCTGAAATACACGTATCCCACTCGCACAAGGCCAATCGCGTGTGAAACTTACCGCGCACTCTGGAAATACACGTACCCCACTCGCAGAGGGCCAATCGCATGTAAAACTTCCCGCACACCCCCGAAATACACATACGCCGCTCGCACAGGGCCAATCTCATGTAAAACTTCCCCTGCACCCCCGAAATACACATACCCCACTCACAGAGGGCCAATTGCATGTGAAACTTCCCGTGCACCCCCGAAATACACGTACCCCGCTCGCACAGGGCCAATCACATGTGAAACTTCTTGCGCACCCCCGAAATACACGTACCCCGCTCACACAGGGCCAATCACGTGTGAAACTTCCCACGCACCCCCAAAATACATGTACCCTGCTCGCAGAGGGCCAATTGTGTGTAAAACGTCCTGCGCACCCCCGAAATACACGTATCCCGCTCGCACAGGGCCAATCACATGTGAAACTTCCTGCGCACCCCCAAAATACACGTACGCCGCTCACACAGCACTAATCGCGTGTGAAACTTCCCACGCACCCCCGAAAAACACATACCCCGCTCGCAGAGTGGCCAATTGCGTGTGAAACTTCCCACGCATCCCCGAAATACATGTACCCCGCTCACAGAGGGCCAATCGTGTGTGAAACTTCCCGCGCACCCCCGAAATACATGTAGCCCGCTCGCCGAGGGCCAATCGCGTGTGGAACTTCCCGCGCATCCCCGAAATACATGTGGCCCGCTCGTACAGTGCCAATCGCGTGTGAAACTTCCTGCGCACCCCCGAAATAGACTTACCCAGCTTGCACTATTCCAATCGCATGTGAAACTTCCCGCACACCCACGAAATACATGCACCCCGCTCGCAGAGGGCCAATTGCATGTGAAACTTCCCGTGCAACCCCTAAATACACTTATCCCGCTCGCACAGGGCCAATCGCGTGTGAAACTTCCTGCGCACCCCGGAAACACACGTACCCCACTCGCAGAGCGCCAATCGTGTGTGACACTTCCCACACACCTCCGAAAAACACATACCTCACTCACAGAGGCCCAATCGCGTGTGAAACTTCCCGCACACCCCCGAAATACACGTACCCCGCTCGCACAGGGCCAATCATCTGTGAAACTTCCCGCGCACCCCCAAAATACACTTACTCCGCTCGCAGGGGGCCAATCACGTGTGAAACTTCCCGCGCACTCCCGAAATACACGTATCCTGCTCGCAGAGGGCCAATCGCGTGTTGAACTTCCTGCGCACCCCCGAAAAACATGTATCCCGCTCGCACAGGGCCAATCGTGTGTGAAACTTCCTGCGCACCCCCGAAATACACGTATCCCGCTCGCAGAGGGTCAGTCGCATGTGAAACTTCCTGTGCACCCCCGAAATACATGTACGCCGCTCACACAGCACCAATCGCGTGTGAAACTTCCAGCGCACCCCGTAAATTCACGTACCCCGCTCGCAGAGCGCCAATTGCATGTGAAACTTCCCATGCACCCTCAAAATACACGTACCCCGCTCGTAGAGGGCCAATCATGTGTGAAACTTCCCACGCACCTCCAAAATACACGTACCCCACTCGCAGAGCACCAATCTCGTGTAAAAGTTCCCCCGCACCCTTGAAACTTCCAGCGCACCCTGGGAATACACATACCCCACTCGCACAGGGCCAATCTCGTGTAAAACTTCCCGCGCATCCCCGAAATACACGCACCCCGCTCGCACAGGGCCAATCACATGTAAAACGTCCTGCACATCCCTGAAATACACGTATCCCACTCGCACAAGGCCAATCGCGTGTGAAACTTACCGCGCACTCTGGAAATACACGTACCCCACTCGCAGAGGGCCAATCGCATGTAAAACTTCCCGCACACCCCCAAAATACACATACGCCGCTCGCACAGGTCCAATCTCGTGTAAAACTTCCCCTGCACCCCCGAAATACACATACCCCACTCACAGAGGGCCAATTGTGTGTGAAACTTCCCGTGCACCCCCGAAATACACGTACCCCGCTCGCACAGGGCCAATCACATGTGAAACTTCCTGCGCACCCCCGAAATACACGTACCCCGCTCACACAGTGCCAATCACGTGTGAAACTTCCCACGCACCCCCAAAATACATGTACCCTGCTCGCAGAGGGCCAATCGTGTGTAAAACGTCCTGCGCACCCCCGAAATACACGTATCCCGCTCGCACAGGGCCAATCACATGTGAAACTTCCTGCGCACCCCCAAAATACACGTACGCCGCTCACACAGCACTAATCGCGTGTGAAACTTCCCACGCACCCCCGAAAAACACATACCCCGCTCGCAGAGGGCCAATTGCGTGTGAAACTTCCCACGAATCCCCGAAATACATGTACCCCGCTCACAGAGGGCCAATCGTGTGTGAAACTTCCCGCGCACCCCCGAAATACATGTAGCCCGCTCGCAGAGGGCCAATCGCGTGTGGAACTTCCCGCGCATCCCCGAAATACATGTGGCCCGCTCGTACAGTGCCAATCGCGTGTGAAACTTCCTGCGCACCCCCGAAATAGACTTACCCCGCTTGCACTATTCCAATCGCATGTGAAACTTCCCGCACACCCACGAAATACATGCACCCCGCTCGCAGAGGGCCAATTGCATGTGAAACTTCCCGTGCAACCCCTAAATACACTTATCCCGCTCGCACAGGGCCAATCGCGTGTGAAACTTCCTGCGCACCCCGGAAACACACGTACCCCACTCGCAGAGCGCCAATCGTGTGTGACACTTCCCACACACCTCCGAAAAACACATACCCCACTCACAGAGGCCCAATCGCGTGGGAAACTTCCCGCACACCCCCGAAATACACGTTTACCGCTCGCAGAGGTCCAATCGCATGTGAAACTTCCTGCGCACCCCCAAAATACATATACCCCGCTCGCAGAGATCCAATCACGTGTGAAACTTCCCACGCGCCCCCGAAAAAAAACGTATCACGCTCGCACAGGGCTAATCGCGTGTGAAACTTCCAGCGCACCCTGGAAATACACGTACCCCGCTCGCAGAGGGCCAATCACGTGTGAAACTTCCCGTGCACCCCCGAAATACACGTATCCCGCTCGCAGAGGGCCAATCGCGTGTGAAACTTCCCACGCACCCCCGAAAAACACATACCCTGCTCGCAGAGGGCCAATCACGTGTGAAACTTCCGGCGCACCCCCGAAATACATGTACCCGCTCACAGAGGACCAATCGTGTGTGAAACTTCCTGCACACCCCCAAAATACATGTAACCCGCTCGCAGAGGACCAATCGTGTGTGAAACTTCCTGCACACCCCCAAAATAAATTGTACCCCGCTCGCAGAGGGCCAATCGCGTGTGAAACTTCTCCCGCACCCCCGAAAAAAAAAGTATCCCGCTCGCACAGGGCCAATCGCGTGTGAAACTTCCAGCGCACCCTGGGAATACACATACCCCGCTCGCAGAGGGCCAATCGCGTGTGAAACTTCCCGCGCACCCCCGAAATACACGTACGAAACTCACACAGCACCAATCGTGTGTGAAACTTCCCGCGCACCCCGGAAATTCACATACCCCGCTTGCAGAGCGCCAATCGCCTGTGAAACTTCCCACGCACCCCCAAAATACACATACCCCGCTCGCAGAGAGCCAATCACGTCTGAAACTTCCCACACATCCCCAAAATACATGTACCCCGCTCGCACAGGGCCAATCTCGTGTAAAACTTCCCCAGCACCCCCAAAATACACATACCCCACTCACAGAGGGCCAATCGCATGTGAAACTTCCTGCGCACCCCCGAAATACACGTACCCCGCTCGCACAGGGCCAATCACATGTGAAACTTCCCACGCACCCCCAAAATACACGTACCCCACTCGCAGAGCGCCAATCTCGTGTAAAAGTTCCCCCGCACCCCTGAAATACACGTACCCCACTCGCACAGGGCCAATCTCGTGTAAAACCTCCTGCGCACCCCTGAAATACACGTACCCTGCTCGCACAGGGGCAATCACGTGTGAAACTTCCTGCTCACCCCCGAAATACACATACCCCGCTCGCACAGGGCCAATCATCTGTAAAACTTCCTGCGCACCCCCAAAATACACGTTCTCCGCTCGCAGAGGGCCAATCGCGTGTGAAACTTCCCGCGCACCCCCGAAATACACGTATCCTGCTCGCAGAGGGCCAATCGCGTGTGGAACTTCCTGCGCACCCCCGAAAAACACGTATCCCGCTCGCACAGGGCCAATCATGTGTGAAACTTCCTGCGCACCCCCGAAATACACGTATCCCGCTCGCAGAGGGTCAGTCGCATGTGAAACTTCCTGTGCACCCCCGAAACACATGTACGCCGCTCACACAGCACCAATCGCGTGTGAAACTTCCCTCGCACCCCGGAAATTCACGTACCCCGCTCGCAGAGCGCCAATTGCATGTGAAACTTCCCATGCACCCCCAAAATACACGTACCCCGCTCGCAGAGGGCCAATCATGTGTGAAACTTCCCACGCACCCCCAAAAATACACGTACCCCGCTCGCAGAGCACCAATCTCATGTAAAAGTTCCCCCGCACCCCTGAAATACACGTACCCCACTCGCACAGGGCCAATCTCGTGTAAAACTTCCCGCGCACCCCCGAAATACACGCACCCCGCTCGCACAGGGCCAATCACATGTGAAACTTCCTACGCACCCACGAAATACACGTACCCCGCTCACACAGGGCCAATCACGTGTGAAACTTCCCACGCACCCTCAAAATACATGTACCCCGCTCGCAGAAGGCCAATCGCGTGTAAAACTTCCCCTGCACCCCCGAAATACACATACCCCACTCACAGAGGGCCAATTGTGTGTGAAACTTCCCGTGCACCCCCGAAATACACGTACCCCGCTCGCACAGGGCCAATCACATGTAAAACTTCCTGCGCACCCCTGGAATACACGCACCCCGCTCACACAGGGCCAATCACGTGTGAAACTTCCCACGCACCCCCAAAATACATGTACCCTGCTCGCAGAGGGCCAATCGTGTGTAAAACGTCCTGCGCACCCCCGAAATGCACGTATCCCGCTCGCACAGGGCCAATCACATGTGAAACTTCCTGCGCACCCCCAAAATACATGTACGCCGCTCACACAGCACTAATCGCGTGTGAAACTTCCCATGCACCCCCGAAAAACACGTACCCCGCTCGCAGACGGCCAATTGCGTGTGAAACTTCCCACGCACCCCCGAAATACATGTACCCCACTCACAGAGGGCCAATCGTGTGTGAAACTTCCCGCGCACCCCCGAAATACATGTAGCCCGCTCGCAGAGGGCCAATCGCGTGTGGAACTTCCTGCGCATCCCCGAAATACGTGTAGCCCGCTCGTACAGTGCCAATCGCGTGTGAAACTTCCTGCGCACCCCCGAAATAGACGTACCCCGCTTGCACTATTCCAATCGCATGTGAAACTTCCCGCACACCCACGAAATACATGCACCCCGCTCGCAGAGGGCCAATTGCATGTGAAACTTCCCGTGCAAACCCTAAATACACTTATCCCGCTCGCAGAGCACCAATCTTGTGTAAAAGTTCCCCCGCACACCTGAAATACACATACCCCGCTCGCACAGGGCCAATCTCGTGTAAAACTTCCCCATCACCCCCTAAATACACATACCCCACTCACAGAGGCCCAATCGCGTGTGAAACTTCCCGCGCACCCCGAAATACACGTATCCCGCTCGCAGAGGGCCAATCGCATGTGAAACTTCCTGCGCACCCCCAAAATACATGTACCCCGCTCGCAGAGGACCAATCACGTGTGAAACTTCCCACGCACCCCCGAAAAAAAACGTATCCCGCTCGCACAGGGCTAATCGCGTGTGAAACTTCCAGCGCACCCTGGAAATACACGTACCCTGCTCGCAGAGGGCCAATCACGTGTGAAACTTCCCGCGCACCCCCGAAATACACGTATCCCGCTCGCAGAGGGCCAATCGCGTGTGAAACTTCCCACGCACCCCCGAAAAACACGTACCCTGCTCGCACAGGGCCAATCGCGTGTGAAACTTCCGGCGCACCCCGGAAATACATGTACCCGCTCACAGAGGACCAATCATGTGTTAAACTTCCTGCACACCCCCAAAATACATGTACCCCGCTCGTTGAGGACCAATCGTGTGTGAAACTTCCTGCACAACCCCAAAATACATGTACCCCGCTCGCAGAGGGCCAATCGCGTGTGAAACTTCTCACGCACCCCGGAAAAAAAAGGATCCCGCTCGCACAGGGCCAATCGCGTGTGAAACTTCCCGCACACCCCCGAAATACACGTACGCCACTCACACAGCACCAATCGTGTGTGAAACTTCCTGCGCACCCCGGAAATTCACGTACCTCGCTTGCAGAGCGCCAATCGCCTGTGAAACTTTCCATGCACCCCCAAAATACACATACCCCGCTCGCAGAGCACCAATCTCGTGTAAAAGTTCCCCCGCACCCCTGAAATACACATACCCCGCTCGCACAGGGCCAATCTCGTGTAAAACTTCCCCATCACCCCCTAAATACACATACCCCACTCACAGAGGGCCAATTGCGTGTGAAACTTCCTGCGCACCCCCGAAATACACGTGCCCCGCTCGCACAGGGCCAATCACATGTGAAACTTCCCACGCACCCCCAAAATACACGTACCCCACTCGCAGAGCGCCAATCTCGTGTAAAAGTTCCCCCGCACCCCTGAAATACACGTACCCCACTCGCACAGGGCCAATCTCGTGTAAAACTTCCTGCGCACCCCTGAAATACACGTACCCCGCTCGCACAGGGCCAATCACATGTGAAACTTCCTACGCACCCCCGAAATACACGTACCCCGCTCACACAGGGCCAATCACGTGTGAAACTTCCGATGCACCCTCAAAATACATGTACCCCGCTCGCAGAGGGCCAATCGCGTGTAAAACGTCCTGCACACCCCCGAAATACACGTATCCCACTCGCACAGGGCCAATCACGTGTGGAACTCCCTGTGCACCCCCAAAATACACGTATCCCGCTCGCACAGGGCCAATCGTGTGTGAAACTTCCTGCGCACCCGCGAAATACACGTATCCCACTCGCAGAGGGTCAGTCGCATGTGAAACTTCCTGTGCACCCCCGAAATACATGTACGCCGCTCACACAGCACCAATCGCGTGTGAAACTTCCCGCGCACCCCGCAAATTCACGTACCCCGCTCGCAGTGCGCCAATTGCATGTAAAACTTCCCACGCACCCCCAAAATACACGTACCCCGCTCGTAGAGGGCCAATCGCGTGTGAAACTTCCCATGCACCCCCAAAATACACGTACCCCGCTCGCAGAGCACCAATCTCGTGTAAAAGTTCCCCCGCACACCCGAAATACACGTACCCCACTCGCACAGGGCCAATCTCATGTAAAACTTCCCGCGCAGCCCCGAAATACACGTACCCTGCTCGCACAGGGCCAATCACATGTGAAACTTCCTATGCACCCCCGAAATACACGTACCCCGCTCACACAGGGCCAATCGCGTGTAAAACGTCCTGCACACCCCTGAAATACACGTATCCCATTCGCACAGGGCCAATCACATGTGAAACTTCCTGCGCACCCCCAAAATACATGTACCCCGCTCACACAGGGCCAATCGCGCGTGAAACTTCCCACGCACCACCGAAATACACGTATCCCGCTCGCACAGGGCCAATCACGTCTGAAACTTCCAGCGCAACCCCCAAAATACATGTACCCCGGTTGCTGAGGGCCAATCGCGTGCGAAACTTCCCGCACACCCCCAAAATACACGTATCCCGCTCGCACAGGGCCAATCGCGTGTGAAACTTCCCGCGCACCCTGGAAATACACGTACCCCGCTCTCAGTGGGCCAATCGCGTGTGAAACTTCCCGCGCACCCCCGAAATACACGTATCCCGCTCGCACAGGGCCAATCACATGTGAAACTTCCCGCGCACCCCCAAAATACACGTACGCCGCTCACATAGCACTAGTCGCGTGTGAAACTTCCCATGCACCCCCGAAAAACACATACCCCGCTCGCAGAGGGCCAATTGCGTGTGAAACTTCCCACGCACCCCCGAAATACATGTACCCAACTCACAGAGGGCCAATTGCGTGTGAAACTTCCTGCGCACCCCCAAAATACATGTTGCCCACTCACAGAGGGCCAATCGCGTGTGGAACTTCCCGCGCATCCCCGAAATACATGTAGCCCGCTCGTACAGTGCCAATCGCGTGTGAAACTTCCTGCGCACCCCCGAAATAGACGTACCCCGCTTGCACTATTCCAATCGCATGTGAAACTTCCCGCACACCCACGAAATACATGCACCCCACTCGCAGAGGGCCAATCGCGTGTGAAACTTCCTGCACACCCCCGAAATACACGTATCCCGCTCGCACAGGGCCAATCACATGTGAAACTTCCCGCGCACCCCAAAATACACGTACGCCGCTCACATAGCACTAATCGCGTGTGAAACTTCCCACGCACCCCCGAAAAACACGTACCCTGCTCGCAGATGGCCAATTGCGTGTGAAACTTCCCACGCACCCCCGAAATACATTTACCCCGCTCACAGAGGGCCAATCGCGTGTGAAACTTCCCGCGCACCCCCGAAATACATGTAGCCCGCTCGCAGAGGGCCAATCGCATGTGAAACTTCCCGTGCAACCGCTAAATACACTTATTTAGCTCGCACAGGGCCAATCGCTTGTGAAACTTCCTGCGCACCCTGGAAATACACATACCCCACTCGCAGAGCGCCAATCGTGTGTGACACTTCCCACACACCTCCGAAAAACACATACCCCACTCACAGAGGCCCACTCGCGTTTGAAACTTCCCGCGCACCCCTGAAATACACGTACCCCGCTCGCACAGGGCCAATCAGGTGTGAAACTTCCTGCGCACCCCCAAAATACATGTACCCCGCTCGCAGAGGGCCAATCAAGTGTGAAACTTCCCACGCACCCCCGAAAAACACGTACCCTGCTCGCAGAGGGCCAATCGCGTGTGAAACTTCTGGCGCACCCCCGAAATACATGTACCCACTCACAGAGGGCCAATTGTGTGTGAAACTTCCTGCGCACCCCCAAAATACATGTACCCTGCTCGCAGAGGGCCAATCGCGTGTGAAACTTCTCACGCACCCCCGAAAATAAAAGTATCCCGCTCGCACAGGGCCAATCGCGTGTGAAACTTCCCGCGCACCCTGGAAATACGCGTACCCCGCTCGCACAGGGCCAATCGCGTGTGAAACTTCCCGCGCACCCCCGAAATACACGTATCCCGCTCGCAGAGGGCCAATCGCGTGTGAAACTTCCCACGCACCCCCGAAAAACACGTACCCTGCTCGCAGAGGGCCAATCGCGTGTGAAACTTCTGGCGCACCCCCGAAATACATGTACCCACTCACAGAGGGCCAATTGTGTGTGAAACTTCCTGCGCACCCCAAAATACATGTACCCCGCTCGCAGAGGGCCAATCGCGTGTGAAACTTCTCACGCACCCCCGAAAATAAAAGTATCCCGCTCGCACAGGGCCAATCGCGTGTGAAACTTCCAGCGCACCCTGGGAATACACGTATCCTGCTCGCAGAGGGCCAATCGCATTTGAAACTTCCCGCGCACCCCCGAAATACAAGTACGCCACTCACACAGCACCAATCGCGTATGAAACGTTCCGCGCACCCCGGAAATTCACGTATCCCGCTTGCAGAGCGCCAATCGCCTGTGAAACTTCCCACGCACCCCCAAAATACACATACCCCGCTCGCACAGGGCCAATCACATTTGAAACTTCCTGCGCACCCCTGAAATACACGTACCCCGCTCACACATGGCCAATCGCATGTGAAACTTCCCACGCACCCCCGAAATACACGTACTCCGCTCACACAGGGCCAATCACGTGTGGAACTTCCTGCGCACCCCCAAAATACATGTACCCCGCTCGTAGAGGGCCAATCGCTTGTGAAACTTCCCACGCACCCCCGAAAAAAAACATATCCCGCTTGCACAGGGCCAATCGCGTGTGAAACTTCCAGCGCACCCTGGAAATACACATACCCTGCTTGCAGAGGGCCAATCGCGTGTGAAACTTCCCACACACCCCCAAAAAACATGTACCCCGCTCGCAGAGGACCAATCGCATGTGAAACTTCCGGCGCACCCCCGAAATACATGTACCCTGCTCACAGAGGGCCAATCGTGTGTGAAACTTCCCGCGCACCCCCAAAATACACGTACCCCGTTCGCAGAGGGCCAATCGCGTGTGAAATTTCCTGTGCACCCCCAAAATACATGTACCCCGCTCGCACAGGGCCAATCTCGTGTAAAACTTCCCACGCACCCCCGAAATACACATACCCCACTCGCAGAGGGCCAATCGCGTGTGAAACTTCCCGTGCACCCCTGAAATACACGTACCCTGCTCGCACAGGGGCAATCACGTGTGAAACTTCCTGCTCACCCCCGAAATACACATACCCCGCTCGCACAGGGCCAGTCATCTGTAAAACTTACTGCGCACCCCCAAAATACACGTTCTCCGCTCGCAGAGGGCCAATCGCGTGTGAAACTTCCCGCGCACCCCCGAAATACACGTATCCTGCTCGCAGAGGGCCAATCGCGTGTGGAACTTCCTGCGCACCCCCGAAAAACACGTATCCCGCTCGCACAGGGCCAATCGTGTGTGAAACTTCCTGCGCACCCCCGAAATACACGTATCCCGCTCGCAGAGGGTCAGTCGCATGTGAAACTTCCTGTGCACCCCCGAAATACATGTACGCCGCTCACACAGCACCAATCGCGTGTGAAACTTCCCGCGCACCCCGGAAATTCACGTACCCCGCTCGCAGAGCGCCAATTGCATGTGAAACTTCCCATGCACCCCCAAAATACACGTACCCCGCTCGCAGAGGGCCAATCATGTGTGAAACTTCCCACGCACCCCCAAAATACACGTACCCCGCTCGCAGAGCACCAATCTCATGTAAAAGTTCCCCCGCACCCTTGAAATACACGTACCCCACTCGCACAGGGCCAATCTCGTGTAAAACTTCCCGCGCACCCCCGAAATACACGCACCCCGCTCGCACAGGGCCAATCACATGTGAAACTTCCTACGCACCCACGAAATACACGTACCCCGCTCACACAGGGCCAATCACGTGTGAAACTTCCCACGCACCCTCAAAATACATGTACCCCGCTCGCAGAAGGCCAATCGCGTGTAAAACTTCCCCTGCACCCCCGAAATACACATACCCCACTCACAGAGGGCCAATTGTGTGTGAAACTTCCCGTGCACCCCCGAAATACACGTACCCCGCTCGCACAGGGCCAATCACATGTAAAACTTCCTGCGCACCCCCGGAATACACGTACCCCGCTCACACAGGGCCAATCACGTGTGAAACTTCCCACGCACCCCCAAAATACATGTACCCTGCTCGCAGAGGGCCAATCGTGTGTAAAACGTCCAGCGCACCCCCGAAATGCACGTATCCCGCTCGCACAGGGCCAATCACATGTGAAACTTCCTGCGCACCCCCAAAATACACGTACGCCGCTCACACAGCACTAATCGCGTGTGAAACTTCCCACGCACCCCTGAAAAACACGTACCCCGCTCGCAGACGGCCAATTGCGTGTGAAACTTCCCACGCACCCCCGAAATACATGTACCCCACTCACAGAGGGCCAATCGTGTGTGAAACTTCCCGCGCACCCCCGAAATACATGTAGCCCGCTCGCAGAGGGCCAATCGCGTGTGGAACTTCCCGCGCATCCCCGAAATACGTGTAGCCCGCTCGTACAGTGCCAATCGCGTGTGAAACTTCCTGCGCACCCCCGAAATAGACGTACCCCGCTTGCACTATTCCAATCGCATGTGAAACTTCCCGCACACCCACGAAATACATGCACCCCGCTCGCAGAGGGCCAATTGCATGTGAAACTTCCCGTGCAAACCCTAAATACACTTATCCCGCTCGCAGAGCACCAATCTCGTGTAAAAGTTCCCCCGCACCCCTGAAATACACATACCCCGCTCGCACAGGGCCAATCTCGTGTAAAACTTCCCCATCACCCCCCTAAATACACATACCCCACTCACAGAGGCCCAATCGCGTGTGAAACTTCCCGCGCACCCCGAAATACACGTATCCCGCTCGCAGAGGGCCAATCGCATGTGAAACGTCCTGCGCACCCCCAAAATACATGTACCCCGCTCGCAGAGGACCAATCACGTGTGAAACTTCCCACGCACCCCCGAAAAAAAACGTATCCCGCTCGCACAGGGCTAATCGCGTGTGAAACTTCCAGCGCACCCTGGAAATACACGTACCCTGCTCGCAGAGGGCCAATCACGTGTGAAACTTCCCGCGCACCCCCGAAATACACGTATCCCGCTCGCAGAGGGCCAATCGCGTGTGAAACTTCCCACGCACCCCCGAAAAACACGTACCCCGCTCGCAGAGGGCCAATCGCGTGTGGAACTTCCTGCGCATCCCCGAAATACGTGTAGCCCGCTCGTACAGTGCCAATCGCGTGTGAAACTTCCTGCGCACCCCCGAAATAGACGTACCCCGCTTGCACTATTCCAATCGCATGTGAAACTTCCCGCACACCCACGAAATACATGCACCCCGCTCGCAGAGGGCCAATTGCATGTGAAACTTCCCGTGCAAACCCTAAATACACTTATCCCGCTCGCAGAGCACCAATCTCGTGTAAAAGTTCCCCCGCACACCTGAAATACACATACCCCGCTCGCACAGGGCCAATCTCGTGTAAAACTTCCCCATCACCCCCTAAATACACATACCCCACTCACAGAGGGCCAATTGCGTGTGAAACTTCCTGCGCACCCCCGAAATACACGTGCCCCGCTCGCACAGGGCCAATCACATGTGAAACTTCCCACGCACCCCCAAAATACACGTACCCCACTCGCAGAGCGCCAATCTCGTGTAAAAGTTCCCCCGCACCCCTGAAATACACGTACCCCACTCGCACAGGGCCAATCTCGTGTAAAACTTCCTGCGCACCCCTGAAATACACGTACCCCGCTCGCACAGGGCCAATCACATGTGAAACTTCCTACGCACCCCCGAAATACAAGTATCCCACTCGCACAGGGCCAATCACGTGTGGAACTCCCTGTGCACCCCCAAAATACACGTATCCCGCTCGCACAGGGCCAATCGTGTGTGAAACTTCCTGCGCACCCGCGAAATACACGTATCCCACTCGCAGAGGGTCAGTCGCATGTGAAACTTCCTGTGCACCCCCGAAATACATGTACGCCGCTCACACAGCACCAATCGCGTGTGAAACTTCCCGTGCACCCCGGAAATTCACGTACCCCGCTCGCAGTGCGCCAATTGCATGTAAAACTTCCCACGCACCCCCAAAATACACGTACCCCGCTCGTAGAGGGCCAATCGCATGTGAAACTTCCCATGCACCCCCAAAATACACGTACCCCGCTCGCAGAGCACCAATCTCGTGTAAAAGTTCCCCCGCACACCCGAAATACACGTACCCCACTCGCACAGGGCCAATCTCATGTAAAACTTCCCGCGCAGCCCCGAAATACACGTACCCTGCTCGCACAGGGCCAATCACATGTGAAACTTCCTATGCACCCCCGAAATACACGTACCCCGCTCACACAGGGCCAATCGCGTGTAAAACGTCCTGCACACCCCTGAAATACACGTATCCCATTCGCACAGGGCCAATCACATGTGAAACTTCCTGCGCACCCCCAAAATACATGTACCCCGCTCACACAGGGCCAATCGCGTGTGAAACTTCCCACGCACCACCGAAATACACGTATCCCGCTCGCACAGGGCCAATCATGTCTGAAACTTCCAGCGCAACCCCCAAAATACATGTACCCCGGTTGCTGAGGGCCAATCGCGTGCGAAACTTCCCGCACACCCCCAAAATACACGTATCCCGCTCGCACAGGGCCAATCGCGTGTGAAACTTCCCGCGCACCCTGGAAATACACGTACCCCGCTCTCAGAGGGCCAATCGCGTGTGAAACTTCCCACGCACCCCCGAAATACACGTATCCCGCTCGCACAGGGCCAATCACATGTGAAACTTCCCGCGCACCCCCAAAATACACGTACGCCGCTCACATAGCACTAGTCGCGTGTGAAACTTCCCATGCACCCCCGAAAAGCACATACCCCGCTCGCAGAGGGCCAATTGCGTGTGAAACTTCCCACGCACCCCCGAAATACATGTACCCAACTCACAGAGGGTCAATTGCGTGTGAAACTTCCTGCGCACCCCCGAAATACATGTAGCCCACTCACAGAGGGCCAATCGCGTGTGGAACTTCCCGCGCATCCCCAAAATACATGTAGCCCGCTCGTACAGTGCCAATCGCGTGTGAAACTTCCTGCGCACCCCCGAAATAGACGTACCCCGCTTGCACTATTCCAATCGCATGTGAAACTTCCCGCACACCCACGAAATACATGCACCCCACTCGCAGAGGGCCAATCGCGTGTGAAACTTCCTGCACACCCCCGAAATACACGTATCCCGCTCGCACAGGGCCAATCACATGTGAAACTTCCCGCGCACCCCAAAATACACGTACGCCGCTCACATAGCACTAATCGCGTGTGAAACTTCCCACGTACCCCCGAAAAACACGTACCCCGCTCGCAGAGGGCCAATTGCGTGTGAAACTTCCCACGCACCCCCGAAATACATGTACCCCGCTCACAGAGGGCCAATCGCGTGTGAAACTTCCAGCGCACCCCCGAAATACATGTAGCCCGCTCGCAGAGGGCCAATCGTGTGTGAAACTTCCCGTGCAACCCTTAAATACACGTATCCCGCTCGCACAGGGCCAATCGCGTGTGAAACTTCCTGCGCACCCCGGAAATACACGTACCCCACTCGCAGAGCGCCAATCGTGTGTGACACTTCCCACACACCTCCGAAAAACACATACCCCACTCACAGAGGCCCAATCGTGTGTGAAACTTCCCGCGCACCCCTGAAATACACGTACCCCGCTCGCACAGGGCCAATCAGGTGTGAAACTTCCTGCACACCCCCAAAATACATGTACCCCGCTCGCAGAGGGCCAATCACGTGTGAAACTTCCGACGCACCCCCGAAAAAAAACATATCCCGCTCGCAGAGGGCCAATCGCATGTGAAACTTCCCACGCACCCCCAAAAAACACATACCCTGCTCGCAGAGGGCCAATCGCGTGTGAAACTTCCAGCGCACCCTGGAAATACACGTACCCCGCTCGCAGAGGGCCAATCGCGTGTGAAACTTCCCGCACACCCCCGAAATATACGTATCCCGCTCGCAGAGGGCCAATCGCGTGTGAAACTTCCCACGCACCCCCAAAAAACACATACCCTGCTCAAAGAGGGCCAATCGCGTGTGAAACTTCCGGCACACCCCCGAAATACATGTACCCGCTCACAGAGGGCCAATCGTGTGTGAAACTTCCTGCGCACCCCCAAAATACATGTACCCCGCTCGCAGAGGGCCAATCGCGTGTAAAACTTCTCACGCACCCCCGAAAAAAAAAGTATCCCGCTCGCACGGGGCCAATCACGTGTGAAACTTCCAGCGCACCCTGGAATACACGTACCCCGCTCGCAAGGGCCAATCGCGTGTGAAACTTCCTGCGCACCCCCGAAATACACGTATCCTGCTCTCAGAGGGCCAATCGCATGTGAAACTTCCTGCGCACCCCCGAAATACACGTACGCCACTCACACAGCACCAATCGCGTGTGAAACTTTCCACGCACCCGGAAATTCACGTACCCCGCTTGCAGAGCGCCAATCGCCTGTGAAACTTCCCACGCACCCCCAAAATACACATACCCCGCTCGCAGAGAGCCAATCCCTCGCCAATCACGTGTGAAACTTCCTGCGCACCCCCAAAATACATGTACCCCGCTCGTAGAGGGCCAATCGCTTGTGAAACTTCCCACGCACCCCCATAAAAAAACGTATCCCGCTTGCACAGGGTCAATCGCGTGTGAAACTTCCAGCGCACCCTGGAAATACACGTATCCCGCTCGCAGAGGGCCAATCGCATGTGAAACTTCCCGCGCAACCCAGAAATACATGTATCCCTCTCGCAGAGGGCCAATCGCGTGTGAAACTTCCCACACACCCCCAAAAAACACATACCCCGCTCACAGAGGGCCAATCGCGTGTGAAACTTCCGGCGCACCCGCGAAATACATGTACCCCGCTCACAGAGGGCCAATCGTGTGTGAAACTTCCCACGCACCCCCAAAATACATGTAGCCCGCTCGCACAGTGCCAATCGCGTGTGAAACATCCCGCGCACCCCCAAAATACATGTACCCCGCTCGCACAGGGCCAATCTCGTGTAAAACATCCCACGCACCCCCGAAATACACGTACCCCAATCGCAGAGGGCCAATCGCATGTGAAACTTCCTGTGCACCCCCGAAATACACGTACCCTGCGCGCACAGGGCCAATCATGTGTGAAACTTCCCGGGCACCCCCAAAATACACGTACCCCGCTCGCAGAGGGCCAATCGCGTGTGAAACTTCCCACACACCCCCAAAAAACACATACCCCGCTCGCAGAGGGCCAATCGTGTGTGAAACTTCCTGCGCACCCCCGAAATACACGTATCCCGCTCGCAGAGCGCCAATCGCATGTGGAACTGCCCGCGCACCCCCGAAATACACGTATCCCGCTCGCACAGGGCCAATTGCGTGTGAAACTTCCTGTGCACCCCCGAAATACACGTATCCCGCTCGCAGAGGGCCAGTCGCATGTGAAACTTCCCACGAACCCCCGAAATACACGTACACTGCTCACACAGCACCAATCGCGTGTGAAACTTCCCACGCACCCCGGAAATTCATGTACCCTGCTCGCAGAGCGCCAATCGCGTGTGAAACTTCACACGCACCCCCAAAATACACGTACCCCGCTCGCAGAGGGCCAATAGCGTGTGACACTTCCCATGCACCCCCAAAATACACGTACCCCTCTCGCACAGGGCCAATCTCGTGTAAAACTTCCCCCGCACCCCTGAAATACACATACCCCACTCACAGAGGGCCAATCGCATGTGAAACTTCCTGCGCACCCCCGAAATACACGTACCCCGCTCGCACAGGGCCAATCACATGTGAAACTTCCTGCGCACCCCCGAAAAACACGTACCCTGCTCGCAGAGGGCCAATCGCGTGTGAAACTTCCGGCGCACCCCCGAAATACATGTACCCGCTCACAGAGGGCCAATCGTGTGTGAAACTTCCGGCTCACCCCCAAAATACATGTACCCCGCTCGCAGAGGGCCAATCGCGTGTGAAACTTCTCACGCACCCCCGAAAAAAAAAGTATCCCGCTCGCACAGGGCCAATCGCTTGTGAAACTTCCAGCGCACCCTGGGAATACACGTACCCCGCTCGCAGAGGGCCAATCGCGTGTGAAACTTTCGTGCAACCCAGAAATACACCTATCCCGCTCGCAGACGGCCAATCGCGTGTGAAACTTCCCACACACCCCCAAAAAACACATACCCCGCTCGCAGAGGGCCAATCGCGTGTGAAACTTCCGGCGCACCCCCGAAATACATGTACCCCGCTCACAGAGGGCCAATCGTGTGTGAAACTTCCGGCGCACCCCCAAAATACATGTAGCCCGTTCGCACAGTGCCAATCCCGTGTGAAACTTCCCGCGCACACCCAAAATACATGTACCCCGCTTGCACAGGGCCAATCTCGTGTAAAACTTCCCACGCATCCCCGAAATACACGTACCCCACTCGTAGAGGGCCAATCGCGTGTGAAACTTCCCGCGCACCCCCGAAATACACGTACCCCGCTCGCACAGTGCCAATCGCGTGTGAAACATCCCGCGCACCCCCAAAATACACGTACCCCGCTCGCAGAGGGCCAATCGCATGTGAAATTTCCTGTGCACCCCCAAAATGCATGTACCCCGCTCGCACGGGGCCAATCTCGGGTAAAACTTCCCACGCACCCCTGAAATACACATACCCCACTCGCAGAGGGCCAATCGTGTGTGAAACTTCCTGTGCACCCCCAAAATACACGTACCCCGCTCGCAGAGGGCCAATCGCGTGTGAAACTTCCCATGAACCCCCAAAATACACGTACCCCTCTCGCACAGGGCCAATCTCGCGTAAAACTTCCCCTGCACCCCTGAAATACACATACCCCACTTACAGAGGGCCAATCGCGTGTGAAACGTCCGACGCACCCCCGAAATACATGTACCCGCTCACAGAGGGCCAATCGTGTGTGAAACTTCCTGCTCACCCCCAAAATACATGTACCCCGCTCGCAGAGGGCCAATCGCGTGGGAAACTTCTCACGCACCCCCGAAACAAAAAGTATCCCGCTCGGACAGGGCCAATCTATTGTGAAACTTCCAGCGCACCCTGGGAATACACGTACCCCGCTCGCAGAGGGCCAATCGCGTGTGAAACTTCTCGCGCACCCCCAGAAATACACGTATCCTGCTCGCAGAGGGCCAATCGCATGTGAAACTTCCCGCGCACCCCCGAAATACACGTACGCCACTCACACAGCACCAATCGCGTGTGAAACTTTCCGCGCACCCCGGAAATTCACGTACCCTGCTTGCAGAGCGCCAATCGCATGTGAAACTTCCCACGCACCCCCAAAATACACATACCCCGCTCGCAGAGAGCCAATCACGTGTGAAACTTCCAACACATCCCCAAAACTCACGTACCCCGCTCGCACAGGGCCAATCTCGTGTAAAACTTCCCCTGCACCCCTGAAATACATGTACCCCGCTCGCACAGGGCCAATCTCGTGTAAAACTTCCCCAGCACCCCCAAAATACACATACCCCACTCACAGAGGGCCAATCGCGTGTGAAACTTCCCGTGCACCCCCAAAATACACGTACCCCGCTCGCACAGGGCCAATCACATTTGAAACTTCCTGCGCACCCCCGAAATAGACGTACGCCGCTCACACAGGGCCAATCGCGTGTGAAACTTCCCACACACCCCCGAAATACACGTACTCCGCTCGCACAGGGCCAATCACGTGTGAAACTTCCTGCGCACCCCCAAAATACATGTACCCCGCTCGTAGAGGGCCAATCGCGTGTGAAACTTCTCACGCACCCCCGAAACAAAAAGTATCCCACTCGCACAGGGCCAATCGCGTGTGAAACTTCCAGCGCACCCTGGAAATACACGTACCCGGCTCGCAGAGGGCCAATCGCGTGTGAAACTTCCCGCGCAACCCAGAAATACACCTATCCCGCTCGCAGACGGCCAATCGCGTGTGAAACTTCCCACACACCCCCAAAAAACACATACCCCGCTCGCAGAGGGCCAATCGCGTGTGAAACTTCCGGCGCACCCCCGAAATACATGTACCCCGCTCACAGAGGGCCAATCGTGTGTGAAACTTCCCGCGCACCCCCAAAATACATGTATCCCGCTCGCACAGTGCCAATCGCGTGTGAAACTTCCCGCGCACACCCAAAATACATGTACCCCGCTTGCACAGGGCCAATCTCGTGTAAAACTTCCCACGCACCCCTGAAATACACGTACCCCACTCGTAGAGGGCCAATCGCTTGTGAAACTTCCCATGCACCCCCGAAAAAAAATGTATCCCGCTCGCACAGGGCCAATCGCGTGTGAAACTTCCAGCGCACCCTGGAAATACACGTACCCCACTCGTAGAGGGCCAATCGCTTGTGAAACTTCCCACGCACCCCCGAAAAAAAACGTATCCCGCTTGCACAGGGCCAATCACGTGTGAAACTTCCAGCGCACCCTGGAAATACATGTACCCCGCTCGCAGAGGGCCAATCGCGTGTGAAACTTCCCGCGCAACCCAGAAATACACCTATCCCGCTCGCAGACGGCCAATCGCGTGTGAAACTTCCCACACACCCCCAAAAAACATGTACCCCGCTCACAGAGGGCCAATCGTGTGTGAAACTTCCCGCACACCCCCAAAATACATGTATCCCGCTCGCACAGTGCCAATCGCGTGTGAAACTTCCCGCGCACACCCAAAATACATGTACCCCGCTTGCACAGGGCCAATCTCGTGTAAAACTTCCCACGCACCCCCGAAATACACGTACCCGACTCGTAGAGGGCCAATCGCGTGTGAAACTTCCCGCACACCCCCGAAATACACGTACCCCGCTCGCACAGTGCCAATCGCGTGTGAAACAAACTGCGCACCCCCAAAATACACGTACCCCGCTTGCAGAGGGCAAATCGCATGTGAAATGTCCTGTGCACCCCCAAAATACATGTACCCCGCTCGCACGGGGCCAATCTCGTGTAAAACTTCCCACGCACCCCCAAAATACACATACCCCACTCGCAGAGGGCCAATCGCGTGTGAAACTTCCTGTGCACCCCCAAAATACACGTACCCCGCTCGCAGAGGGCCAATCGCGTGTGAAACTTCCCATGCACCCCCAAAATACACGTACCCCTCTCGCACAGGGCCAATCTCGCGTAAAACTTCCCCCGCACCCCTGAAATACACATACCCCACTCACAGAGGGCCAATTGCATGTGAAACTTCCTGCGCACCCCCGAAATACACGTACCTCGCTCGCACAGGGCCAATCACATGTGAAACTTCCTGCGCACCCCCGAAAAACACGTACCCTGCTCGCAGAGGGCCAATCACGTGTGAAACTTCCCACACATCCCCAAAATACACGTACCCCGCTCGCAGAGGGCCAATCGCGTGTGAAACTTCCCACACACCCCCAAAAAACACATACCCCGCTCGCAGAGGGCCAATCGTGTGTGAAACTTCCTGCGCACCCCCGAAATACACGTATCCCGCTCGCAGAGCGCCAATCGCATGTGGAACTGCCCGCGCACCCCCGAAATACACGTATCCCGCTCGCACAGGGCCAATTGCGTGTGAAACTTCCTGTGCACCCCCGAAATACACGTATCCCGCTCGCAGAGGGCCAGTCGCATGTGAAACTTCCCACGAACCCCCGAAATACACGTACACTGCTCACACAGCACCAATCGCGTGTGAAACTTCCCACGCACCCCGGAAATTCATGTACCCTGCTCGCAGAGCGCCAATCGCGTGTGAAACTTCACACGCACCCCCAAAATACACGTACCCCGCTCGCAGAGGGCCAATAGCGTGTGACACTTCCCATGCACCCCCAAAATACACGTACCCCTCTCGCACAGGGCCAATCTCGCGTAAAACTTCCCCCGCACCCCTGAAATACACATACCCCACTCACAGAGGGCCAATCGCATGTGAAACTTCCTGCGCACCCCCGAAATACACGTACCCCGCTCGCACAGGGCCAATCACATGTGAAACTTCCTGCGCACCCCCGAAAAACACGTACCCTGCTCGCAGAGGGCCAATCGCGTGTGAAACTTCCGGCGCACCCCCGAAATACATGTACCCGCTCACAGAGGGCCAATCGTGTGTGAAACTTCCGGCTCACCCCCAAAATACATGTACCCCGCTCGCAGAGGGCCAATCGCGTGTGAAACTTCTCACGCACCCCCGAAAAAAAAAGTATCCCGCTCGCACAGGGCCAATCGCTTGTGAAACTTCCAGCGCACCCTGGGAATACACGTACCCCGCTCGCAGAGGGCCAATCGCGTGTGAAACTTTCGTGCAACCCAGAAATACACCTATCCCGCTCGCAGACGGCCAATCGCGTGTGAAACTTCCCACACACCCCCAAAAAACACATACCCCGCTCGCAGAGGGCCAATCGCGTGTGAAACTTCCGGCGCACCCCCGAAATACATGTACCCCGCTCACAGAGGGCCAATCGTGTGTGAAACTTCCGGCGCACCCCCAAAATACATGTAGCCCGTTCGCACAGTGCCAATCCCGTGTGAAACTTCCCGCGCACACCCAAAATACATGTACCCCGCTTGCACAGGGCCAATCTCGTGTAAAACTTCCCACGCATCCCCGAAATACACGTACCCCACTCGTAGAGGGCCAATCGCGTGTGAAACTTCCCGCGCACCCCCGAAATACACGTACCCCGCTCGCACAGTGCCAATCGCGTGTGAAACATCCCGCGCACCCCCAAAATACACGTACCCCGCTCGCAGAGGGCCAATCGCATGTGAAATTTCCTGTGCACCCCCAAAATGCATGTACCCCGCTCGCACGGGGCCAATCTCGGGTAAAACTTCCCACGCACCCCTGAAATACACATACCCCACTCGCAGAGGGCCAATCGTGTGTGAAACTTCCTGTGCACCCCCAAAATACACGTACCCCGCTCGCAGAGGGCCAATCGCGTGTGAAACTTCCCATGAACCCCCAAAATACACGTACCCCTCTCGCACAGGGCCAATCTCGCGTAAAACTTCCCCTGCACCCCTGAAATACACATACCCCACTTACAGAGGGCCAATCGCGTGTGAAACGTCCGACGCACCCCCGAAATACATGTACCCGCTCACAGAGGGCCAATCGTGTGTGAAACTTCCTGCTCACCCCCAAAATACATGTACCCCGCTCGCAGAGGGCCAATCGCGTGGGAAACTTCTCACGCACCCCCGAAACAAAAAGTATCCCGCTCGGACAGGGCCAATCTATTGTGAAACTTCCAGCGCACCCTGGGAATACACGTACCCCGCTCGCAGAGGGCCAATCGCGTGTGAAACTTCTCGCGCACCCCCAGAAATACACGTATCCTGCTCGCAGAGGGCCAATCGCATGTGAAACTTCCCGCGCACCCCCGAAATACACGTACGCCACTCACACAGCACCAATCGCGTGTGAAACTTTCCGCACACCCCGGAAATTCACGTACCCTGCTTGCAGAGCGCCAATCGCATGTGAAACTTCCCACGCACCCCCAAAATACACATACCCCGCTCGCAGAGAGCCAATCACGTGTGAAACTTCCAACACATCCCCAAAACTCACGTACCCCGCTCGCACAGGGCCAATCTCGTGTAAAACTTCCCCTGCACCCCTGAAATACATGTACCCCGCTCGCACAGGGCCAATCTCGTGTAAAACTTCCCCAGCACCCCCAAAATACACATACCCCACTCACAGAGGGCCAATCGCGTGTGAAACTTCCCGTGCACCCCCAAAATACACGTACCCCGCTCGCACAGGGCCAATCACATTTGAAACTTCCTGCGCACCCCCGAAATAGACGTACGCCGCTCACACAGGGCCAATCGCGTGTGAAACTTCCCACACACCCCCGAAATACACGTACTCCGCTCGCACAGGGCCAATCACGTGTGAAACTTCCTGCGCACCCCCAAAATACATGTACCCCGCTCGTAGAGGGCCAATCGCGTGTGAAACTTCTCACGCACCCCCGAAACAAAAAGTATCCCACTCGCACAGGGCCAATCGCGTGTGAAACTTCCAGCGCACCCTGGAAATACACGTACCCGGCTCGCAGAGGGCCAATCGCGTGTGAAACTTCCCGCGCAACCCAGAAATACACCTATCCCGCTCGCAGACGGCCAATCGCGTGTGAAACTTCCCACACACCCCCAAAAAACACATACCCCGCTCGCAGAGGGCCAATCGCGTGTGAAACTTCCGGCGCACCCCCGAAATACATGTACCCCGCTCACAGAGGGCCAATCGTGTGTGAAACTTCCCGCGCACCCCCAAAATACATGTATCCCGCTCGCACAGTGCCAATCGCGTGTGAAACTTCCCGCGCACACCCAAAATACATGTACCCCGCTTGCACAGGGCCAATCTCGTGTAAAACTTCCCACGCACCCCCGAAATACACGTACCCCACTCGTAGAGGGCCAATCGCTTGTGAAACTTCCCATGCACCCCCGAAAAAAAATGTATCCCGCTCGCACAGGGCCAATCGCGTGTGAAACTTCCAGCGCACCCTGGAAATACACGTACCCCACTCGTAGAGGGCCAATCGCTTGTGAAACTTCCCACGCACCCCCGAAAAAAAACGTATCCCGCTTGCACAGGGCCAATCACGTGTGAAACTTCCAGCGCACCCTGGAAATACATGTACCCCGCTCGCAGAGGGCCAATCGCGTGTGAAACTTCCCGCGCAACCCAGAAATACACCTATCCCGCTCGCAGACGGCCAATCGCGTGTGAAACTTCCCACACACCCCCAAAAAACATGTACCCCGCTCACAGAGGGCCAATCGTGTGTGAAACTTCCCGCACACCCCCAAAATACATGTATCCCGCTCGCACAGTGCCAATCGCGTGTGAAACTTCCCGCGCACACCCAAAATACATGTACCCCGCTTGCACAGGGCCAATCTCGTGTAAAACTTCCCACGCACCCCCGAAATACACGTACCCGACTCGTAGAGGGCCAATCGCGTGTGAAACTTCCCGCACACCCCCGAAATACACGTACCCCGCTCGCACAGTGCCAATCGCGTGTGAAACAAACTGCGCACCCCCAAAATACACGTACCCCGCTTGCAGAGGGCCAATCGCATGTGAAATGTCCTGTGCACCCCCAAAATACATGTACCCCGCTCGCACGGGGCCAATCTCGTGTAAAACTTCCCACGCACCCCCAAAATACACATACCCCACTCGCAGAGGGCCAATCGCGTGTGAAACTTCCTGTGCACCCCCAAAATACACGTACCCCGCTCGCAGAGGGCCAATCGCGTGTGAAACTTCCCATGCACCCCCAAAATACACGTACCCCTCTCGCACAGGGCCAATCTCGCGTAAAACTTCCCCCGCACCCCTGAAATACACATACCCCACTCACAGAGGGCCAATTGCATGTGAAACTTCCTGCGCACCCCCGAAATACACGTACCTCGCTCGCACAGGGCCAATCACATGTGAAACTTCCTGCGCACCCCCGAAAAACACGTACCCTGCTCGCAGAGGGCCAATCACGTGTGAAACTTCCCACACATCCCCAAAATACACGTACCCCGCTCGCACAGGGCCAATCTCGTGTAAAACTTCCACCGCACCCCTGAAATACACGTACCCCTCTCGCACAGGGCCAATCTCGTGTAAAACTTCCCCAGCACCCCCAAAATACACATACCCCACTCACAGAGGGCCAATCGCGTGTGAAACTTCCCGTGCACCCCAAAAATACACGTACCCCGCTCGCACAGGGCCAATCACATTTGAAACTTCCTGCGCACCCCCGAAATACACGTACGCTGCTCACACAGGGCCAATCGCGTGTGAAACTTCCCACACACCCCCGAAATACACGTACTCCGCTCGCACAGGGCCAATCACGTGTGAAACTTCCTGCGCACCCCCAAAATACATGTACCCCGCTCGTAGAGGGCCAATCGCTTGTGAAAATTCCCACACACCCCCGAAAAAAAACGTATACCGCTCGCACAGGGCCAATCGCGTGTGAAACTTCCAGCGCACCCTGGAAATACACGTACCCCGCTCGCAGAGGGCCAATCGCGTGTGAAACTTCCCGCGCAACCCAGAAATACACCTATCCCGCTCGCAGACGGCCAATCGCGTGTGAAACTTCCCACACACCCCCAAAAAACACATACCCCGCTCGCAGAGGGCCAATCGCGTGTGAAACTTCCGGCGCACCCCCGAAATACATGTACCCCGCTCACAGAGGGCCAATCGTGTGTGAAACTTCCCGCGCACCTCCAAAATACATGTAGCCCGCTCACACAGTGCCAATCGCGTGTGAAACTTCCCGCGCACACCCAAAATACATGTACCCCGCTTGCACAGGGCCAATCTCGTGTAAAACTTCCCACGCACCCCCGAAATACACGTACCCCGCTCGCACAGGACCAATCACATGTGAAACTTCCTGCGCACCCCCGAAAAACACGTACCCTGCTCGCAGAGGGCCAATCGCATGTGAAACTTCCGGCGCTCCCCCGAAATACATGTACCCGCTCAAAGAGGGCCAATCGTGTGTGAAACTTCCTGCTCACCCCCAAAATACATGTACCCCGCTCGCAGAGGGCCAGTCGCGTGTGAAACTTCTCACGCACCCCCGAAAAAAAAAATATCCCGCTCGCACAGGGCCAATCGCTCTGGGAATACACGTACCCCGCTCGCAGAGGGCCAATCGCGTGTGAAACTTCCCGTGCACCCCCGAAATACACGTATCCTGCTCGCAGAGGGCCAATCGCATGTGAAACTTCCCGCGCACCCCCGAAATACACGTACGCCACTCACACAGCACCAATCGCGTGTGAAACTTTCCGCGCACCCCGGAAATTCACGTACCCTGCTTGCAGAGCACCAATCGCCTGTGAAACTTCCCACGCACCTCCAAAATACACATACCCCGCTCGCAGAGAGACAATCACGTGTGAAACTTCCCACACACCCCCAAAATACACGTACCCCGCTCGCACAGGGCCAATCTTGTGTAAAACTTCCCCCGCACCCCTGAAATACACGTACCCCGCTCGCACAGGGCCAATCTCGTGTAAAACTTCCCCAGCACCCCCAAAATACACATACCCCACTCACAGAGGGCCAATCGCGTGTGAAACTTCCCGTGCACCCCCGAAATACACGTACCCCGCTCGCACAGGGCCAATCACATTTGAAACTTCCTGCGCACCCCCGAAATAACGTACCCCGCTCACACAGGGGCAATCGCATTTGAAACTTCCCATGCACCCCCGAAATACACGTACTCCGCTCGCACAGGGCCAATCACGTGTGAAACTTCCTGCGCACCCCCAAAATACATGTACCCCACTCGTAGAGGGCCAATCGCTTGAGAAACTTCCCACGCACCCCCGAAAAAAAACATATCCCGCTCGCACAGGGCCAATCGCGTGTGAAACTTCCAGCGCACCCTGGAAATACACGTACCCCGCTCGCAGAGGGCCAATCGCGTGTGAAACTTCCCGCGCAACCCAGAAATACATCTATCCCGCTCGCAGATGGCCAATCGCGTGTGAAACTTCCCACACACCCCCAAAAAACACGTACCTCGCTCGCAGAGGGCCAATCGCGTGTGAAACTTCCGGCGCCCCCCCGCAATACATGTACCCCGCTCACAGAGGGCCAATCGTGTGTGAAACTTCCCGCGCACCCCCAAAATACATGTAGCCAGCTCGCACAGTGCCAATCGCGTGTGAAACTTCCCGCGCACACCCAAAATACATGTACCCCACTTGCACAGGGCCAATCTCGTGTAAAACTTCCCACGCACCCCCAAAATACACGTACCCCGCTCGCACCGTGCCAATCACGTGTGAAACATCCCGCGCACCCCCAAAATACACGTACCCCGCTCGCAGAGGGCCTATCGCATGTGAAATTTCCTGTGCACCCCCAAAACACATGTACCCCGCTCGCACGGGGCCAATCTCGTGTAAAACTTCCCACGCACCCCCGAAATACACATACCCCACCGCAGAGGGCCAATCGCGTGTGAAACTTCCTGTGCACCCTCGAAATACACATACCCCGCTCGCACAGGGCCAATCACGTGTGAAAATTCCCACGCACCCCCGAAATACACATACCCCGCTCGCACAGGGCCAATCATGTGTGAAACTTCCCACGCACCCCCAAAATACACGTACCCCGCTCGCAGAGGGCCAATCGTGTGTGAAACTTCCTGCGCACCCACGAATACACGTATCCCGCTCACAGTGCGCCAATCGCATGTGGAAGGAACTGCCCGCGCACCCCCGAAATACACGTATCCCGCTCGTAGAGGGCCAATCGCGTGTGAAACTTCCCGCGTACCCCCGAAATACACGTACCCCGCTCACACAGTGCCAATTCGCGTGTGAAACATCCCGCGCACCCCCAAAATACACGTACCCCACTCGCAGAGGGTCAATCGCATGTGAAATTTCCTGTGCACCACCAAAATACATGTACCCCGCTCGCACGGGGCCAATCTCGTGTAAAACTTCCCACGCACCCCCAAAATACATGTACCCCGCTCGCACAGTGCCAATCACGTGTGAAACATCCCGCGCACCCCCAAAATACATGTACCCCGCTCGCAGAGGGCCAATCGCATGTGAAATTTCCTGTGCACCCCAAAATACATGTACCCCGCTCGCACGGGGCCAATCTCGTGTAAAACTTCCCACGCACCCCGAAATACACATACCCCACTCGCAGAGGGCCAGTCGCGTGTGAAACTTCCTGTGCACCCTCGAAATACACATACCCCGCTCGCACAGGGCCAATCACGTGTGAAAATTCCCGCCCACCCCCGAAATACACGTACCCCGCTCGCACAGGGCCAATCATGTGTGAAACTTCCCACGCACCCCCAAAATACACGTACCCCGCTCGCAGAGGGCCAATCGTGTGTGAAACTTCCTGCGCACCCACGAAATACACGTATCCCGCTCGCAGAGCGCCAATCGCATGTGGAACTGCCCGCGCACCCCCAAAATACACGTATCCCGCTCGCACAGGGCCAATCGCATGTGAACCTTCCTGCGCACCCCCGAAATACATGTATCCCGAACGCAGAGGGCCAGTCGCATGTGGAACTTCGCACGAACCCCCGAAATACACGTACACTGCTCATACAGCACCCATCGCGTGTGAAACCTCCCGCGCACCCCGGAAATTCACGTACCGCGCTCGCAGAGCGCCAATCGCGTGTGAAACTTCCCACACACCCCCAAAATACACATACCCCACTCGCAGAGGGCCAATAGAGTGTGAAACTTCCCATGCACCCCCAAAATACACGTACCCCTCTCGCACAGGGCCAATCTCGCGTAAAACTTCCCCCGTACCCCTGAAATACACGTACCCCACTCACAGAGGGCCAATCGCGTGTGAAATTTCCTGCGCACCCCCGAAATACACGTACCCCGCTCGCACAGGGCCAATCATATGTGAAACTTCCCACGCACCCCCGAAATACACGTACCCCGCTCACACAGTGCCAATCGCGTGTGAAACTTCCCACGCACCCCTGAAATACACGTACCCCGCTCGCACAGGGCCAATCACGTGTGAAACTTCCTGTACACCCCCAAAATACATGTACCCCGCTCGCAGAGGGCCAATCGCGTGTAAAACTTCCTGCGCATCCCCGAAATACACGTATCCCACTCGCACAGGCCAATCGCGTGTGAAACTTCCCGCGCACCCTGGAAATACACGTACCCCGCTAGCAGAGGGCCAATTACTTGTGATACTTCCCGCACACACCCGAAATACACATACCCCGCTCACAGAGGGCCAATCGCATGTGAAACTTCCCAAGCAACCCCTAAATACACGTATCCCGCTCACAGAGGGCCAGTCGCATGTGAAACTTCCCGCGCACCCCCGAAATACACGTACACCGCTCACAAAGCACCAATCGCGTGTGAAACTTCCCGCACACCCCGGAAATTCATGTACCCCGCTCGCAGAGCGCCAATCGCGTGTGAAACTTCCCACGCACCCCCAAAATACACGTACCCCGCTCACAGAGGGCCAATCGCGTGTGAAACTTCCCACGCACCCCCAAAATACACGTACCCCGCTCGCACAGGGCCAATCGCGTGTAAAACTTCCCCCGCACCCCTGAAATACACATACCCCACTCACAGAGGGCCAATCGCGCGTGAAACTTCCCGCGCGCCCCTGAAATACACGTACCCCGCTCGCACAGGGCCAATCACATGTGAAACTTCCTGCGCACCCCCGATATACACGTACCCCGCTCACTCAGGGCAAATCGCGTGTGAAAATTCCCACGCACCCCCGAAATACACGTACCCCGCTCGCACAGGGCCAATCACATGTGAAACTTCCTGCACACCCCCAAAATACATGTACCCCGCTCGCAGAGGGCCAACCGCATGTAAAACTTCCCGCGCACCCCCGAAATACACGTATCCCGCTCGCACAGGGCCAATCGCGTGTGAAACTTCCCGCGCACCCTGGAAATACACGTACCCCGCTCGCAGAGGGCCAATTGCGAGTGAAACTTCCCGCACACACCCGAAATACACATACCCTGCTCGCAGAGGGCCGCCAATCGCATGTGAAACTTCCCGAGCAACCCCTAAATACACGTAATCCGCTCACACAGGGTCAATCGAGTGTGAAACTTCCCACGCACCCCCGAAATACACATACCCCGCTCACAGAGGGCCAAACGCTTGTGAAACTTCCCGCACACCACCAAAATACACGTGCCCCACTTGCACAGGTCCAATCTCGTGTAAAACTTCCTGCACACCCCCAAAATACATGTACCCCGCTCACAGAGGTACAATCGCGTGTAAAACTTCCTGCGTACCCACGAAATACACGTATCCCACTCGCATAGGGCCAATCGCGTGTGAAAATTCCTGCGCACCCTGGAAATACACGTACCCCGCTAGCAGAGGGCCAATTGCGTGTGAAACTTCCCGCGCACCCCCGAAATACACATATCCCTCTTGCACAGGGCCAATCGCGTGTGAAACTTCCCGCGCACCCCCGAACTACACGTATCCTGCTCGCAGAGGGCCAATCGCATGTGAAACTTCCCGCGCACCCCCGAAATACACATACGCCGCTCACACAGCACTAATCGCGTGTGAAACTTCCCACGCACCCCTGAAAAACACGTACCCCGCTCGCAGAGGGCCAATTGCGTGTGAAACTTCCCGCGCACCCCCGAAATACATGTACCCCGCTCACAGAGGGCCAATCGCGTGTGAAACTTCCAGCGCATCCCCGAAATACATGTAGCCCACTCGCACAGTGCCATTGCGTGTGAAACTTCCCGCGCACCCCGAAATAGACGTACCCCGCTCGCACAGGGCCAATCGCGTGTGAAACTTCCCGCACACCCCCGAAATACACGTACCCCGCTCGCAGAGGGCCAAACGCATGTGAAACTTCCCGCGCAACCCCTAAATACACGTATCCCACTCGCACAGGGCCAATGGCATGTGAAACTTTCCACGCACCCCCGAAATACACATACCCCGCTCGCAGAGGGCCAATCGCGTGTGAAACTTCCCGCGCACTCCGAAATAGACGTACCCCGCTCGCACAGGGCCAATCGCGTGTGAAACTTCCCGCACACCCCCAAAATACACGTACCCCGCTCGCAGAGGGCCAATCGCATGTGAAACTTCCCGCGCAACGCCTAAATACACGTATCCCACTCGCACAGGGCCAATCGCGTGTGAAACTTCCCACGCACCCCCAAAATACACGTACCCCGCTCGCAGAGGGCCAAACGCATGTGAAACTTCCCGCGCAACCCCTAAAAACACGTATCCCACTCGCACAGGGCCAATCGCGTGTGAAACTTTCCACGCACCCCCGAAATACACATACCCCGCTCGCAGAGGGCCAATTACGTGTGAAACTTCCTGCGCACCCCCAAAATACATGTACCCCGCTCGTAGAGGGCCAATCGCTTGTGAAACTTCCCACGCACCCCCGAAAAAAAACGTATACCGCTCGCACAGGGCCAATCGCGTGTGAAACTTCCAGCGCACCCTGGAAATACACGTACCCCGCTCGCAGAGGGCCAATCGCGTGTGAAACTTCCCGCGCAACCCAGAAATACACCTATCCCGCTCGCAGACGGCCAATCGCGTGTGAAACTTCCCACACACCCCCAAAAAACACATACCCCGCTCGCAGAGGGCCAATCGCGTGTGAAACTTCCGGCGCACCCCCGAAATACATGTATCCCGCTCACAGAGGGCCAATCGTGTGTGAAACTTCCCGCGCACCTCCAAAATACATGTAGCCCGCTCGCACAGTGCCAATCGCGTGTGAAACTTCCCGCGCACACCCAAAATACATGTACCCCGCTTGCACAGGGCCAATCTCGTGTAAAACTTCCCACGCACCCCCGAAATACACGTACCCCGCTCGCACAGGACCAATCACATGTGAAACTTCCTGCGCACCCCCGAAAAACACGTACCCTGCTCGCAGAGGGCCAATCGCATGTGAAACTTCCAGCGCTCCCCCGAAATACATGTACCCGCTCACAGAGGGCCAATCGTGTGTGAAACTTCCTGCTCACCCCCAAAATACATGTACCCCGCTCGCAGAGGGCCAATCGCGTGTGAAACTTCTCACGCACCCCCGAAAAAAAAAGTATCCCGCTCGCACAGGGCCAATCGCTCTGGGAATACACGTACCCCGCTCGCAGAGGGCCAATCGCGTGTGAAACTTCCCGTGCACCCCCGAAATACACGTATCCTGCTCGCAGAGGGCCAATCGCATGTGAAACTTCCCGTGCACCCCCGAAATACACGTACGCCACTCACACAGCACCAATCGCGTGTGAAACTTTCCGCGCACCCCGGAAATTCACGTACCCTGCTTGCAGAGCGCCAATCGCCTGTGAAACTTCCCACGCACCTCCAAAATACACATACCCCGCTCGCAGAGAGACAATCACGTGTGAAACTTCCCACACACCCCCAAAATACACGTACCCCGCTCGCACAGGGCCAATCTTGTGTAAAACTTCCCCCGCACCCCTGAAATACACGTACCCCGCTCGCACAGGGCCAATCTCGTGTAAAACTTCCCCAGCACCCCCAAAATACACATACCCCACTCACAGAGGGCCAATCGCGTGTGAAACTTCCCGTGCACCCCCGAAATACACGTACCCCGCTCGCACAGGGCCAATCACATTTGAAACTTCCTGCGCACCCCCGAAATAACGTACCCCGCTCACACAGGGGCAATCGCATTTGAAACTTCCCATGCACCCCCGAAATACACGTACTCCGCTCGCACAGGGCCAATCACGTGTGAAACTTCCTGCGCACCCCCAAAATACATGTACCCCACTCGTAGAGGGCCAATCGCTTGAGAAACTTCCCACGCACCCCCGAAAAAAAACATATCCCGCTCGCACAGGGCCAATCGCGTGTGAAACTTCCAGCGCACCCTGGAAATACACGTACCCCGCTCGCAGAGGGCCAATCGCGTGTGAAACTTCCCGCGCAACCCAGAAATACATCTATCCCGCTCGCAGATGGCCAATCGCATGTGAAACTTCCCACACACCCCCAAAAAACACGTACCTCGCTCGCAGAGGGCCAATCGCGTGTGAAACTTCCGGCGCCCCCCCGCAATACATGTACCCCGCTCACAGAGGGCCAATCGTGTGTGAAACTTCCCGCGCACCCCCAAAATACATGTAGCCAGCTCGCACAGTGCCAATCGTGTGTGAAACTTCCCGCGCACACCCAAAATACATGTACCCCACTTGCACAGGGCCAATCTCGTGTAAAACTTCCCACGCACCCCCGAAATACACGTACCCCACTCGTAGAGGGCCAATCGCGTGTGAAACTTCCCGCGCACCCCCGAAACACACGTACCCCGCTCGCACCGTGCCAATCACGTGTGAAACATCCCGCGCACCCCCAAAATACACGTACCCCGCTCGCAGAGGGCCTATCGCATGTGAAATTTCCTGTGCACCCCCAAAACACATGTACCCCGCTCGCACGGGGCCAATCTCGTGTAAAACTTCCCACGCACCCCCGAAATACACATACCCCACCGCAGAGGGCCAATCGCGTGTGAAACTTCCTGTGCACCCTCGAAATACACATACCCTGCTCGCACAGGGCCAATCACATGTGAAAATTCCCACGCACCCCCGAAATACACGTACCCCGCTCGCACAGGGCCAATCATGTGTGAAACTTCCCACGCACCCCCAAAATACACGTACCCCGCTCGCAGAGGGCCAATCGTGTGTGAAACTTCCTGCGCACCCACGAATACACGTATCCCGCTCACAGTGCGCCAATCGCATGTGGAACTGCCCGCGCACCCCCGAAATACACGTATCCCGCTCGTAGAGGGCCAATCGCGTGTGAAACTTCCCGCGTACCCCCGAAATACACGTACCCCGCTCACACAGTGCCAATTCGCGTGTGAAACATCCCGCGCACCCCCAAAATACACGTACCCCACTCGCAGAGGGGCAATCGCATGTGAAATTTCCTGTGCACCCCCAAAATACATGTACCCCGCTCGCACGGGGCCAATCTCGTGTAAAACTTCCCACGCACCCCCAAAATACATGTACCCCGCTCGCACAGTGCCAATCGCGTGTGAAACATCCCGCGCACCCCCAAAATACATGTACCCCGCTCGCAGAGGGCCAATCGCATGTGAAATTTCCTGTGCACCCCAAAATACATGTACCCCGCTCGCACGGGGCCAATCTCGTGTAAAACTTCCCACGCACCCCGAAATACACATACCCCACTCGCAGAGGGCCAGTCGCGTGTGAAACTTCCTGTGCACCCTCGAAATACACATACCCCGCTCGCACAGGGCCAATCACGTGTGAAAATTCCCGCCCACCCCCGAAATACACGTACCCCGCTCGCACAGGGCCAATCATGTGTGAAACTTCCCACGCACCCCCAAAATACACGTATCCCGCTCGCACAGGGCCAATCGCATGTGAACCTTCCTGCGCACCCCCGAAATACATGTATCCCGAACGCAGAGGGCCAGTCGCATGTGGAACTTCGCACGAACCCCCGAAATACACGTACACTGCTCATACAGCACCCATCGCGTGTGAAACCTCCCGCGCACCCCGGAAATTCACGTACCGCGCTCGCAGAGCGCCAATCGCGTGTGAAACTTCCCACACACCCCCAAAATACACATACCCCACTCGCAGAGGGCCAATAGCGTGTGAAACTTCCCATGCACCCCCAAAATACACGTACCCCTCTCGCACAGGGCCAATCTCGCGTAAAACTTCCCCCGTACCCCTGAAATACACGTACCCCACTCACAGAGGGCCAATCGCGTGTGAAATTTCCTGCGCACCCCCGAAATACACGTACCCCGCTCGCACAGGGCCAATCATATGTGAAACTTCCCACGCACCCCCGAAATACACGTACCCCGCTCACACAGTGCCAATCGCGTGTGAAACTTCCCACGCACCCCTGAAATACACGTACCCCGCTCGCACAGGGCCAATCACGTGTGAAACTTCCTGTACACCCCCAAAATACATGTACCCCGCTCGCAGAGGGCCAATCGCGTGTAAAACTTCCTGCGCATCCCCGAAATACACGTATCCCACTCGCACAGGCCAATCGCGTGTGAAACTTCCCGCGCACCCTGGAAATACACGTACCCCGCTAGCAGAGGGCCAATTACTTGAGATACTTCCCGCACACACCCGAAATACACATACCCCGCTCACAGAGGGCCAATCGCATGTGAAACTTCCCAAGCAACCCCTAAATACACGTATCCCGCTCACAGAGGGCCAGTCGCATGTGAAACTTCCCGCGCACCCCCGAAATACACGTACACCGCTCACAAAGCACCAATCGCGTGTGAAACTTCCCGCGCACCCCGGAAATTCATGTACCCCGCTCGCAGAGCGCCAATCGCGTGTGAAACTTCCCACGCACCCCCAAAATACACGTACCCCGCTCACAGAGGGCCAATCGCGTGTGAAACTTCCCACGCACCCCCAAAATACACGTACCCCGCTCGCACAGGGCCAATCGCGTGTAAAACTTCCCCCGCACCCCTGAAATACACATACCCCACTCACAGAGGGCCAATCGCGCGTGAAACTTCCCGCGCGCCCCTGAAATACACGTACCCCGCTCGCACAGGGCCAATCACATGTGAAACTTCCTGCGCACCCCCGATATACACGTACCCCGCTCACTCAGGGCCAATCGCGTGTGAAAATTCCCACGCACCCCCGAAATACACGTACCCCGCTCGCACAGGGCCAATCACATGTGAAACTTCCTGCACACCCCCAAAATACATGTACCCCGCTCGCAGAGGGCCAACCGCATGTAAAACTTCCCGCGCACCCCCGAAATACACGTATCCCGCTCGCACAGGGCCAATCGCGTGTGAAACTTCCCGCGCACCCTGGAAATACACGTACCCCGCTCGCAGAGGGCCAATTGCGAGTGAAACTTCCCGCACACACCCGAAATACACATACCCTGCTCGCAGAGGGCCGCCAATCGCATGTGAAACTTCCCGAGCAACCCCTAAATACACGTAATCCGCTCACACAGGGCCAATCGAGTGTGAAACTTCCCACGCACCCCCGAAATACACATACCCCGCTCACAGAGGGCCAAACGCTTGTGAAACTTCCCGCACACCACCAAAATACACGTGCCCCACTTGCACAGGTCCAATCTCGTGTAAAACTTCCTGCACACCCCCAAAATACATGTACCCCGCTCACAGAGGTACAATCGCGTGTAAAACTTCCTGCGTACCCACGAAATACACGTATCCCACTCGCATAGGGCCAATCGCGTGTGAAAATTCCCGCGCACCCTGGAAATACACGTACCCCGCTAGCAGAGGGCCAATTGCGTGTGAAACTTCCCGCGCACCCCCGAAATACACATATCCCTCTTGCACAGGGCCAATCGCGTGTGAAACTTCCCGTGCACCCTGGAAATACACGTACCCCGCTCGCAGAGGGCCAATCGCGTGTGAAACTTCCCGCGCACCCCCGAACTACACGTATCCTGCTCGCAGAGGGCCAATCGCATGTGAAACTTCCCGCGCACCCCCGAAATACACATACGCCGCTCACACAGCACTAATCGCGTGTGAAACTTCCCACGCACCCCTGAAAAACACGTACCCCGCTCGCAGAGGGCCAATTGCGTGTGAAACTTCCCGCGCACCCCCGAAATACATGTACCCCGCTCACAGAGGGCCAATCGCGTGTGAAACTTCCAGCGCATCCCCGAAATACATGTAGCCCACTCGCACAGTGCCATTGCGTGTGAAACTTCCCGCGCACCCCGAAATAGACGTACCCCGCTCGCACAGGGCCAATCGCGTGTGAAACTTCCCGCACACCCCCAAAATACACGTACCCCGCTCGCAGAGGGCCAATCGCATGTGAAACTTCCCGCGCAACGCCTAAATACACGTATCCCACTCGCACAGGGCCAATCGCGTGTGAAACTTCCCACGCACCCCCGAAATACACGTACCCCGCTCGCAGAGGGCCAAACGCATGTGAAACTTCCCGCGCAACCCCTAAAAACACGTATCCCACTCGCACAGGGCCAATCGCGTGTGAAACTTTCCACGCACCCCCGAAATACACATACCCCGCTCGCAGAGGGCCAATCGCGTGTGAAACTTCCCGCGCACTCCGAAATAGACGTACCCCGCTCGCACAGGGCCAATCGCGTGTGAAACTTCCCGCACACCCCCAAAATACACGTACCCCGCTCGCAGAGGGCCAATCGCATGTGAAACTTCCCGCGCAACGCCTAAATACACGTATCCCACTCGCACAGGGCCAATCGCGTGTGAAACTTCCCACGCACCCCCGAAATACACGTACCCCGCTCGCAGAGGGCCAAACGCATGTGAAACTTCCCGCGCAACCCCTAAATACACGTATCCCACTCGCACAGGGCCAATCGCGTGTGAAACTTTCCACGCACCCCCGAAATACACATACCCCGCTCGCAGAGGGCCAATCGCGTGTGAAACTTCCCGCGCACTCCGAAATAGACGTACCCCGCTCGCACAGGGCCAATCGCGTGTGAAACTTCCCGCACACCCCCAAAATACACGTACCCCGCTCGCAGAGGGCCAATCACGTGTGAAACTTCCCGCGCACCCCCAAAATACACGTACCCCGCTTACACAGGGCCAATCTCGTGTAAAACTTCCCACGCACCCCTGAAATACAGGTACCCCACTCGCAGAGGGCCAATCGCGTGTGAAACTTCCCGTGCACCCCCAAAATACATGTACCCCGCTCGCACAGGGCCAATCGCGTGTGAAACTTCCCATGCACCCCCAAAATACACGTACCCTGCTCGCACAAGGGCAATCACGTGTGAAACTTCCTGCGCACCCCCGAAATACACATACCCCGCTCGCACAGGGCCAATCGCGTGTGAAACTTCCTGCGCACCCCCGAAAGACACGTACCCCGCTCGCACAGGGCCAATCATGTGCGAAACTTCCCGCGCAACCCCAAAATACACGTACCCCGCTCGCAGAGGGCCAATCGCATGTGAAACTTCCCACGCACCCCCGAAATACACATATCCCGCTCGCAGAGAGCCAATCGCGCGTGTGGAACTTCCCGCACACCCCCGAAATACACATATCCTGCTCGCACAGGGTCAATCATGTGTGAAACTTCCTGCGCACCCCCGAAATACACGTATCCCGCTCGCAGAGTGTCAGTCGCATGTGAAACTTCCCGTGCACCCCCGAAATACACGTACGCTGCTCACACAGCACCAATCGCGTGTGAAACTTTCCGCGCACCCCGGAAATTCACGTACCCCGCTCGCAGAGTGCCAATCGCGTGTGAAACTTCCCACGCACCCCCAAAATACACGTACCCTGCTCGCAGAGGGCCAATCGCGTGTGAAACTTCCCACGCACCCCCTAAATACACGTACCCCACTCACAGAGGGCCAATCGCGTGTGAAACTTCCCGCGCACCCCCAAAATACACGTACCCCACTCGCACAGGGCCAATCACGTGTAAAACGTCCTGCGCACTCCCAAAATACACGTATCCCGCTCGCATAGGGCCAATCGCGTGTGAAACTTCCCGCGCAACACGTACCCCGCTCGCAGAGGGCCAATCGCGTGTGAAACTTCCAGCGCACCCCCAAAATACACATACCCTGCTCGCAGAGTGCCAATCTCATGTGAAACTTCCCGCGCGCCCCTGAAATACACGTATCCCGCTCGTAAGAGCTAATCGCATGTGAAACTTCCCGCGCACCCCCGAAATACACGTACGCCGCTCACACAGCACCAATCGCGTGTGAAACATCCCGCGCACCCTCGAAATACACGTACCCCGCTCGCAGAGGGCCAATCGCATGTGAAACTTCCCACGCACCCCCGAAATACACATAGCCCGCTTGCACAGTACCATTCGCATGTGAAACTTCCTGCGCACCCCGAAATAGAGGTAAGCCAATCCCACAGGGCCAATCGCGTGTGAAACTTCCCGCACACCCCCAAAATACACATACGCCGCTCGCATGTGAAACTTCCCACACAACCCTTAAATACACGTATCCCGCTCGCACAGGGCCAATCGCGTGTGAAACTTCCCGCACACCCTGGAAATACACGTACCCTGCTCGCAGAGCGCCAATCGCGTGTGAAACTTCCCTAACACCCCTGAAATACACGTACCCTGCTCGCAGAGGGCCAACCGCGTGTGAAATTTCCTGTGCACCCCCAAAATACATGTACCCCGCTCGCACAGGGCCAATCTCGTGTAAAACCTCCCACGCACCCCCGAAATACACGTATCCCACTCGCAGAGGGCCAATCACGTGGAAACTTCCTGTGCACCCCCGAAATACACGTACCCCGCTCGCACAGGGCCAATCACGTGTGAAACTTCCTGCACACCCCCGAAATACACATACCCCACTCGCCCAGGGCCAATTGTGTGTGAAACTTCCCGCGCACCCCTGAAATACACGTTGTTAGGGAGAATTCTCTGTTTAGGCTGAATTTCCTAACCTAGTGAGTCCGCCAGCAGCTTTGCTGGATTTATGGAGTTTGTTTTTTTTCATCCTGCCAAGAGTGAGACTCTTTTCCTCCCACTCTTGGACATGAATGTGGTTGATTTCTTTGAATGTCAAGGTGTTCTATGGGCTATGGGGTCTTTTACTCCATAGGGCCTCATGTGTTTTGCTAAGTGTATTACACAGCACCCTGCGTGCCGTAACACTGGGGTGTCCTAGAGGATCCCCACCATAGACTCCATACCCTGGGACTAACTACTGTCTCCCAGGGCATGTAAAGTCACCATTGGCTTTACTAGACCTAAATTTACTAACAGAACTTGTACAAACCATCCTATTGTGGACGTACTGGTAGGGGTAATTCGATTACCCCTGGGTCTGTTGTTTGAGGGGGCACTGTCCCGTCCCCCTCGTCGAGTTTTGGCTGGTGACAGTGGATACTACTTTTTATATTCGACCGCAAATATATTCCTATGGGATTCTTCCCATTGTTGGAGGCTAATACTTTTTCACATTAGTCTCTAACATACCGCCGGTTTATTTGTCTTAAATAAATCCACCGGTTGGTATTTTCTGCCAGAACTCGGTTTTTAAAATGGTGTATGTGTTCGCTTCTGTAACTCTGAACCAAAGGTTGAGCCCTTTGTTCCACTTTTGGCGGGCTTCTGCACAGAAACTCTCCAGAGTGGTGCCATTCTGTCTAGGTACCACAGGGAGCGTGGGAGGGGGTTTAGGCACCCTGGACTGAGTTGCCTTGCCAACTCAAGTCGCACTCTAGTGTGATTGGCCCGAGTGGTGAGCCGCCCCGCTCACCACTTAGCATGTTTGATTGACAGCTAGGCTGAATGAATGGGGGTTTTCTGCATAAAAGCAGGGCTTTTGGGACTGGAACTTCTGAAGCCGCCACAGGACCTAAGAATCCGGTGAGGGTAAAGCTGTGCCAAACTGCAACGACGACACCTCCGGTGGAGCCCTGCTGAACCGACTCACCACTTCCCAACGACAGAGGAGATCTCCCTGCTGGAGAGTCTTCTTCCCCTGACTGGTGGGAACAACCAGTCCCTTGCTTTTTCTTCGCTTCCAGGACGTCTAGTGGTGGAATTGCCCGTGCTGAGCATCCTGGAAACCGGATAGCCACTAACCACTGTACCGCGACCAAAAGGTGGTGCCTTGTGACGGAGCACTCTGTGGCCAGTCTCTTCCCTGGTGGTGCAACGATCTTCAACTTTTCCTCGACAACGGGATCCTCTCATCTCCTGGCAAAGCCCCGATTTGTATCCACCACCAGGAACAACTGCCCCCGCCGGAGCTGTCTCTTCACTTGCAAGGTACTGTGTCCGCCTGGCTTCCCTTGAAACGGTTAGCGTGAGGTGTCTTAAATCCTTACCTTTCCATTGGTTAGCCTCCAGACCTTCTTAACTTTTTGTTCTAAAACTGGTCCAACCTTTCTGTGACATTTTGCTCCAAAGACTTGAATTTCATTTCCACTTTGATACTTTTGGGACATACAGCCTTGCCTCTCTCCGAGTGGGCCTGGCCTCTGAATTTTGTGATTTACAGTAGACCCTGCCTTGCTCGCCTTGCATTTGTTTCGTAAAAGTGTTGGTACTGAGTTGGTTTCATACCCTCCCTTTTTCTCTCCCTTTCTAACGAATACTAGAGTGCCATCTAGGTTAAAGCATTCACCTCTGTCGGCAAATAAGTGGTGCCGTTAAACCTAGACTTGTCGAAATATTATTATGGGATTGATATATATTTATAGTAACTGTGATTGAAGTTGTTTGCCATTTTAGTGCCAGTGTGTTTTCCATAGATGTGTTTTTAAATAAATAATTATATATCTTTACACCCAAGCTCTGATCCGTGTCTGCTTGTTCTACTGTGTAAATTGCCCTATCTTGTATACTCCAAATACGGCCTAACTCGTCTTGAGAGAAGTCTGACTGCTCAGCCACAGCTACCAGGTAAATCTGGGTGGTACAGACTGCTGCCAATTGGGTTTAATGCTAACTCCTGTAGACTTAAACTTTTTTGCAGTGGTCCCAGAGGGAACTGCACAGGTTTCTGCCTAACACACGTACCCCGCTCGCACAGGGTCAATCATGTGTGAAACTTCCTGCGCACCCCCAAAATACACGTACGCCGCTCACACAGCACCAATCGTGTGTGAAACTTCCCACGCACCCCCGAAATACACGTACCCCGCTCACAGAGGGCCAATCGCGTGTGAAACTTCCCGTGCGCCCCCGAAAGACATGACCCCGCTCGCAGAGGGCCAATCGCGTGTGAAACTTCCCGTGCACCCCCAAAATACGCGTAGACCGCTCGCACAGTGCCAATCGCGTGTGAAACTTCCCGCTCACCCCCGAAATAGACATACCCCGCTCGCACAGGGCCAATCTCGTGTGAAACTTCCTACGCAACCCCTAAATACATGCATCCCGCTCACACAGGGCCAATTGCATGTGAAACTTCCCGCACACCCCGGAAATACACGTACCCCGCTCGCAGAGGGCCAATCGCGTCTGAAACTTCCCATGCACCCCCAAAATACACGTACCCCACTCGCACAGGGCCAATCTTGTGTAAAACTTCCCACGCACCCCCGAAATACACGTACCCCACTCGCACAGGGCCAATCTCGTGTAAAACTTCCCACGCACCCCCGAAATACACGTACCCCACTCGCAGAGGGCCAATCGCGTGTGAAACTTCCCACGCACCCCTGAAATACATGTACACCGCTCGCAGAGGGCCAATCGCATGTGAAACTTCCCGCGCACCCCCAAAATAAACGTTCCCAGCTCGCACAGGGCGAATCACATGTGAAACTTCCTGCGCACCCCCGAAAAACACATACCCCGCTCGCACAGGGCCAATCGAGTGTGAAACTTCCAGTGCACCCCCTAAATACACGTACCCCTCTCACACAGGCCCAATCGTGTGTAAAACTTCCCACGCAGCGTGGTACGTGTATTCGGAGGGGTGTGCAGGGATTTTTATGGACTTTTTCGTGGTTGGGGGGCTGTATGCTGGTCCACTGGCCTGTGCGCCATGTACGGGATTTGTGCGCTGTTCATGGCGCACGGGGAGGGGTTGGGGGCATAACTGGTGCTGCTGCAGGGTCGCTGCGCCCCTCTGCGCGATGGCTGGTTTTGGATGTTAAAATCCATGAATACGCTGTGCGCGGAAATGGATTTTGGCACACGCGCTGGCGCAGACTGCTGCACGCGCACACTGTGCGCCAGCCGCGTGCTCCACTTGTGCGCTGAGTTCTCGCAGTTCAGAATTAGGCATCTCTTCCTGGTTATGTCTCAAATTATGTCATTATGCCACAAAAAAGTGGTCAGTCGGTTCTATGTGCCGCAGCTAACTGCGCGGGTTGCTGATGACACAATGAATGTACTCTTCGAGGATGCTGCACTGCTTCTTGGCGCTAAGTCTTGGCTAATGACAAATGAAGAGAAGAGAGGCTCAAAATCGAAATCCTGCCTGGCAAAGCCAACTCAGCCTTTCACCCATCGAAGTAAAATAGAATTGGCACCGCTTGGGAATAGTGACGCCTCTTCCCACGCAACAAGAGACAATGCACCACCACCTGCGGGAATAAAAAAGTGGGTACCCTCTTAGTCGGTATGTTTTGTGAAACAAACACTAAGCATTCGTAGCGTCATGATAACTTAATCCGGTGAACATACATTCTTTTCCCCAGCATTCTGTGTGACATTGACCCCTGCATCAGAAAGACTAGATATACCACGCGTTGTGTGTTCAACTTCTCAGAGCACAACGCATCCGCCAGCCGCATGTGCGGAAATGCGTACACATACGCGCAAGTACTACCTGCTAGAAGTTTCAAATCTGTCAAACACATACATGCGTTCGCCTTTAAACAGATACTCTTGGGAAATATGTGATGCAAGTGTACGGTTTTTCTTTCCAAACATATGTTTTCCATTGTTGAGACGTTGAGCCTGATTCACAGAGTGTTTTCCAATGGGATTGCGCCATCATAAAACAGCATGTCAATCAGTCCCCATTTCGGCCGGATTTACAATGGGATTGCGCAATTGTAAAATGTGTTTGCAAATCAGGCCCTTGGAGTTTTGGTGACAGTATCCATCTGTGTAATATGTTTGCAGAACACCCTTTTTCTCTTACTCGATATTTAGCTAGACAGAAAGAAGTTGTGGAGGGGAGTGAAAGAGCTCTAAAGAAGGCAGGGATGGGTTTGGGGACTTCGTTTCGGAGTGCACAGGAATTAGTGGCAGGCAAAGAACTTCAGGAAAATCTTATCCTTTCTGCTTTTACATCTGGAAGGAAAAGATGTGTTCGTACACAATGTGGCACATAAAATCTCAACACCAAAGAAGAGAAATCCCGCCTTGAAAGCACACAAGTATGTACACAAGTCGCGTTTGCATGCTACCAGGCCCAGGCGCTGCTCTCAGGGACGTCATTTCACCAAAATGCCAGGGGTAGCGGAAGTGACATCACACAACCCTTGACCCCCTGATGACATCACACGAAGTGATGTCATTTGACCGCACCCCAAAGTGATATCGTGGGAAGCGATGGAACACGACCTTTCACCCGTTGACAAAACAGGAAGTGGCATCACATAGCATTGTACACTATGAAAAAATATGGTTAAGATATCACTATAATGTGATGTACATTTCATACCTGAATGGATCGCCATATGTATCGTTATGATCAGTGTGTATAGGCTCATATTACCAAATTAATGTGATTGCAAGCAGACGTCCATGACCAAATGATAATGATGTGTTACTATATAGCACTTAAGCTTAAGCTCTTTACATAGAAGTAATATACACCCAATATCACCCAACCTGTGTTGGTACCCATTTATCGACCTCAGAAGGATGAAAGGCTGAGTTGAGGCGTTTGAGAACAGACTAAATCAGTGACTCACCCCCTGAAGTGTGCCTGAAATAAACCTTTAATGAGTCTAGCAATTATTGTATAGTATTCCATAAAGACACATTTTTGTTCATTCCTATTCTTTCTTATTTAGGTTCAATGTTGAAAGTGTTAGACTTGTGGCCCTCATGTTCTTATTTTTCTTCTATTTTAAGGGGCCCGAACAAGAAAGCTAGCCACTCCAGAATTAAAGAGCCACATGGTGAAGGGCAAAGCCCAGGAGCTTGCATTGCACAAAAAAAACAAAAAAAAAATATTTTTTTAGAGGTCGCAAGGGAGACCTCAGATGTCACACTTGCGACCTCTGGTGACCCCCAAATGATGTCCCTGGCTGCTCTCCCCAACGGCAGACAGATTCTATGGTCAGCACCACAGGATAGGGAAGTCATCCAGTGATAAAACCTTTGCAGCCACCATTTTGCGGCCTGCCCACCCACAGGAGTAATAACATGGTGGCAAGGAAGAGAGACAGCACATTTTCCGTACAGCTGTCTTCACATTCACTGTTTACCTGTTTCAGACAGACACGCACCACTGCTTTTCTGCAGCGCAGACATGTTCCTTAATCGTGGCTGACCTGCAAGTTATCTGGCATTATAAAACAAATGACGCGTCCGAAAGGTGTTCTTTGTCCCAAGTTTCCCTGGAGCTATAACACACCCACCGTATTTGAGTGTGCACACAATGTCGAAATCCATCTGTCTCGCCACACGAGCAGACATGCCAACAGCCTTGGTTCCTATCCCAGCTCAAATGATTCTTCACTTGGAAGCAACTGCGGTAGGGGAACCTCTTAAAAAGTATGTTGTGTGTTTTATTTCAGAACGTCGTGCACATTTAAGTTATTTTACACAGCTCAGAAATAAACAGAGGCATCATTCTGGCGCCTATCTCTTTTCTGCACTGGTAGGTTCACTGCATTGTCCACATAATATTTGATTGACTGAAACGTGTCTCATTTTAGTGAGTTGCTTACTCATACGAGTATTTCTGAGCCCAAAAAGAGACAATACAGCTGTTTTTCTTTGGAAAAAATCATTTTATTCACATTTTTTTACATTATTCCGCAACATGTTCCATTTCAACCAGGTCACTGGCTTCAACATAATGTGCTTATCCCCCCCCCCATTATCACCACTCCAGGATACCTTTCATCTTTCTTCTTCTTAATCTCTAAAGAGGGGCCTTGGGGCGCACACGGTACACATTGCTCCACAGGGAGGTTTTGGGTGCTGCACCCCAGCAAGCGAGCTGGGTCGGGCGTAGAGGAGGCATCCATAGGTTATTTACAGGGGTGCCGGGGAAGGTTCAGGAACAGTTGGCAGTTAACACCGTTCCGTGTCGCCTGGACCTTCGCCAGCATCGAGGCTGAGGTGGCAGCCTAGGGGGCACGCCAGAGCGAGTCAGTGATGGGGTGGGTGGGTTTGTTCTAAAGGGGACCGGGAAAAAATTACTATATATATATATGAGATATGATGAAAGTTGTGTTTTTTATGTGTTAGACGTTCTTTTTGTGTTCGATTTGTTTGCGGCCATCACGGGTGTTCTGAAATGTTCTAAATATACTGACTATTGGGTGTTCTAAGGAGTCAATATGTGTCCGTTTTGTTCGCAAGCAAAGTGAAACTGTTCTAAGAATACTCGCGGTGTCCGGGGTGTGTTCGTAGGTGGTGTCCTGAGGACGCTGTCCGTATTGTTCTCTGTCAAGTTGAATGTGTTCTAAGAACACGCGCGGTGTCCTGAAATGTTCGCAAATAAACAAAATGGGGGTGTTCTGAAGACGTTTTTGAGAACACTCCCGGTGTCCTGAAATGTTTGTAGGGGTTGTTCTGAGGACGCTGTCCGTATTGTTCTCTGTCAAGTTGAATGTGTTCTAAGAACACTCGCGGTGTTCTGAAATGTTTGCAAATAAACAAAATGGGGGTGTTCTGAAGACGCTTCTAAGAACACTCACGGTGCCCGGGGAGTGTTCGTAGGGGGTGTCCTGAGGACGCTGTCCGTATTGTTCTCTGTCAAGTTGAATGTGTCCTAAGAACACTCGCGGTGTCCTGAAATGTTCGCAAATAAACAAAATGGGGGTGTTCTGAAGACGCTTCTAAGAACACTCGCGGTGTCTGGGGAGTGTTCGTAGGGGGTGTCCTGAGGACGCTGTTCGTATTGTTCTCTGTCAAGTTGAATGTGTCCTAAGAACACTCGCGGTGTCCTGAAATGTTCGCAAATAAACAAGATGGTGGTGTTCTGAAGACGCTTTTAAGAACACTCGCGGTGTCCGGGGAGTGTTCGTAGGGGGTGTCCTGAGGACGCTGTCCGTATTGTTCTCTGTCAAGTTGAATGTGTCCTAAGAACACTCGCGGTGTCCTGAAATGTTCGCAAATAAACAAAATGGGGGTGTTCTGAAAACGATTCTAAGAACACTCGCGGTGTCCAGGGAGTGTTCATAGGGGGTGTCCTGAGGACGCTGTCTGTATTGTTCTTTGTCAAGTTGAATGTGTTCTAAGAACACTCGCGGTGTCCTGAAATGTTCGCAAATAAAGAAGATGGTGGTGTTCTGAAGACGCTTCTAAGAACACTCCCGGCCATGCACCCAAGACTCTATGCCCTGGCAACAACCACCGCAGCATATCACATTCATATTTGCTTATAACTTTGGGTGAAAAACAAATGTATAAGGAACAAAGGTATTAGATACTATAGATGTGATATGCTGCTGTGGTTGTCCTTTTTATTGTATACTTACTGTTTGGTCTAGTAATGGGAGTCCATGTTTTTCTTCTTCATTTCTGTGATAAAAGAAAAGAGCATGTTAGTATTAGTATTTTGTAATGACTTATTACATTGTATAAGCAATATACTTTTATTTTTTTTTCGACCCTCATATTTAGTAGTACAAATCAGAGTACTGTGCAATTTGCTCAGTTTCTGTATTTGTTGCTAAAATCATTGGGTCTGTGGGAGAAAAAAAAATCCATGTTGGATTAAAAAAAAAAACTTTTTCTGTTATGCTACAGTTTATTTGTTTGTTTGTTTTCAGTGTTCACTTGTTGTTTCTGGCTAATGCTTTATACTTTGCTTTGTTGTATTTTTTTTGGAGCAGTAACAGATTCTTCATTTGTTTTGATATTATAAAACTTTTTTTAATATATTTTAGTGGTTTTGATTTACCTATTTGGATATTGTTAAATATTGGGACAGTTAGATACCAATTGGCGTATTCTAACTGTGTATTTTTGGCCTAATTTAGTGGTATTCATTTATCTGATTAGTTGTTGTAGAATCTTTGAGCTGTTAGATAGCTTTTGGAGTATTCTAACAGTTTATATTATTTTAACACAAATTTATAATTTTGGGAGAGTTAGATACCAATTGGCGTATTCTAACTGTGTATTTTTTGGTCTAATTTAGTGGTATTCATTTATCTGATTAGTTGTTGTAGAATCTTTGAGCAGTTAGATAGCTTTTGGAGTATTCTAACAGTTTATATTTTTGTAAGACAAATTTACTTAAAGGTTTAAATACAGTTTATTTATCAAATTTTGGTTTTAAGAACATCAAATAAGCGTCTGTAAGATTTGCTGGTAATCTCTGCTTTAGAGTAATGGTACTATCATTACATTCAAACCATCCACATTTCTTTTTTATGTATGCAGTGTAGTGCCCTGAATTGGTTGTGGCTCCTGCGTGGTAGATTATACCTATTGTTGTGAAGGTTTTCTTGCCAAGTGATATTTGACCATGTGTGAATCCAGTCAGCTTGCAGTTGTTTTTGGTACCATCTGCATTGTAACGTAGAAGCATTAGTATTACATATTTACTATGTATTTGTATTACTAACGTGGAGCGATTATCTGAATTGCAGGTAGAGCATAATCTACCATGGTTTGCATTTTGTACAAGTTGCTGAAATGGAATGGATTCACAATTTGGTATTGATATATATATATGAAGCGTTCATTGGGGATTTCTTCTTGTATCACATTGTTGCAGAGAGTGCATGTATGTTTCCACATGTATGAAATCTGAAAGATTTCATTTATAGGTATGTTTTTGTTTTCCAGTACTTGTAGTAAGTACATTAGAAATTCTTGTGGATCTTCCTGTGAGTTTATAGTGAATTTCACCATTCCAGCACAGTAGTCCAATTGTCGTCTTATTCCAAAAACACTATATGTGTTGTCAGGAATGTTTGCTGCATTTCTGTGAAGTACTAACATTTGCAAACACAATGGGTCTGTACTGTGTGAGTAAATGTTGTCAACAATTGGTGGTAATTGAAATAGAATATTCATTGCTACATTTGCATAGCAACTTACACCAACTATATTTGAGAATTTAAATGGTCCAGGTAGTTCTGTATCTAACTGCTTTTTTTGGAGTTTGTCTTCCTTCTTTAAAGAAGTACCTGGTTTACTTTCTCCAATTGATTCTTTTTTGTTTGTGGTACTTGATGAAGTATTAGTTTCTTTTACTCTCTGTGGAGGATTTGCAGTGACGTCCTGTTGCATTTCTGTTTGATTTAGTTTTCTTTTACAACGTTTTAGTTTTTGTCGAACAGAATATGTGTTTAGATGGGGAGTGTATAGTGAGTGAAGTCTATTATATTCTAAAATGCAAAGAATATCAGCGTTTACTTTACTTGCATCAAAGTTGATTAGAAATAGACCGTCAAGTGTACGTAAGCGTGATAGTGCTACGTAGCTCATGCCTTCTTTAAAGACTGTGTTACCAATATCTATCATTGCTTTGTCTAGGGTAAGACCTTGTGATTTATGAATTGTGACTGCGTATGCAAGAGTTAGAGAAAATTGTTCTATGCGTACATACATATCTTTGAAGAGAAGGAATCTAGCTGTTCAGCGTCCTATCCGTTTTACTTCTGAAAGTTTGTCAAAGAGTATATTGACAAACTGAATTTTGTTGTCACGTGGGTATGTTTGAAAGCCAACAACTGTACCCAGTGCTCCATTAACTAGTCCTTGGTCCACGTCAAGGTTACGTTTAAGCATTACTCTGCAATTTAAGGATAATTTTAACATCTTTTCTAAGCCTGCTGTGTTTGAGATTGATTTTTCTAAATTATTTAGTCTTGTTGTGGCTTGGTCACATATGGGTAGTGTCATACCATGTACATCTAGTTTGTCTGTGGTGCTAATTTCCATTATTGGTTGCATTTCTTTAATTAGCATGATTTCATTGAATTTGAAACAGCTTGCAAGAGTTGGCATTACGGCCATACAACTGACATTTTTGTGGGCTAATTGTTCCATAACATCTGTAGCACATGCATTATCGCCATAAAGTGCATTAATGTGCTGGGTTTTCAATGTTGCTTCTGCTTCTTTAGAAAGTATACCAACTCTCAAACATTTTAAAATGTTGGCATAAGTTAGATCTGCAGATTGGCGCATGTTTTCTGTTAATTCTCTGTATTGGAAATGTTGCCAAAGGTTGACATTTCCAATGCTGCCAACAGTTTTACGGCAGAGTTTGTGCCCTAATGTTTTAAAAATAGGTTCACCTTTTACTGGTGTTAATTGAAGCAGATCTCCAAAAACAATAATTTGTTTTCCTGCAAAGAGCTCTTCATAGTCTGTTTTGAGTACTCTTTGTAGTCTGAGGTTAATCAAAGCTAACATCAGGTTGGATACCATGCTCACTTCATCTATTAGTAGCATTTTCATTTGTTTCAATACTCTGCGTAATTCCATTGCAGCTTCTGCAGAAAGTTTGTAATAGTCTAATTTGTTCTGGTGTTCTACTGGTAATAGTAGTAATCGGTGTAATGTAACACCACCTATGTTGTAGGCAGCTAAACCTGTGGGGGCAGTGACAACAGCTGACAGTTTGTTGTTTGTCAATTGTTGAAGGAACTTACTAATGATTTTGATTAGGAATGTTTTGCCAGAACCTGCTTCACCACTGACGTACAGTAGTATAGGTTTATAATTATGGCAGGAACATTCTTTATTTTCATGTTTTACACCATGTGCAATTTGTTTTGTTACTTCTTGAAAAAATGCTACTTTGCTCATTGTTTAGTTTTGATTGTAGTATAGTTAAGTCTTCCTTATCTTCATACTGACACATGGTGTTTTCTACTTCTATCATAGCTAATTCTACCTCATTTGTTATTAGTGGTTCTCCCAGTGGTTCTTGGCTTCCTGTTACAGAAGGTTGACTACTGTCAGGAGTATCCTTATCTAGTTGGGCTTGGAGTTCTTCATCATGTTGCTTTTCATTGGGCAACATTGTTTTGTACTGTGTAAAGTTTACATCAGTTATAGTGCTTTCATTTGCTTTGAAAGCATCCTCATATGAGTCATAGTTATCTAGTAATTATTCTTCTTTTCTCCATGGTTTGAAGAGTTGTAGCAGGGACATGTAATATACTTCTTTATGCTGAGGAGTCTTCAATGTCAATTTGATATGATTACTTAAATTTGGTTTAGTGAGTTTAACTAAGCTGCCTTCACAGTCTGTCACTCTATATTTACCTTTTTTTCATCTGGTTTCATATTATTTTTGTATGTGTAGTTTTGGGCTATTTGGTATAGACACATGTTTTCCAAAGTATTACTTCTGTTTGGGTAGTATGTGTCCAATAAATTGTTTTTTAAAATGTCTTGGCTGTTGGGATCATGTTTGGCTATTGTTTCTATATCTTCATATGATTTTAGAACTCTTTTTCTAGATTTAGCTGGACCAAGACTTAGCCATACTATATTTTCAGATTTACCATACAATGAAGTACCAGTTAAACGATCAGCTGCTTCATAAGATCCACATTCTCTATGGGTGAGCATTTTTATGCCCAAGCTGTATAATTTCTGAGATACTGTTTTATCTGATGACAGGTCATTCCAGAGAGCTTGGAGCTCTGTCTTTTCTGCTTTAGTTAAGTATGCTGTGACATATCGTGCAACTGCAGTAGAATTGTCTGCAATGTACTGCACATCTATGTGTGCATTCCATAAGTGGGCAATGATTGCATTATAATCATTGATATATTTTTCTTCTTCTTTTCTTTTTATGTAATATGTAGTTTTAGGTGACTTTCCTTTAACAGTATGTCTAACTGAAGACATGAGGTTGTTTACTTGACCTGTATTTGTAACTGGTCTAGGGAAACCAAATCGGCATTTGGTGTAGTATTTGCCTTTGTTTTTGTATTTGCGACGACAATATTTTACACATTTGTGTCTTTGAAATTGTAAAATTTGTGCACGAAGATCACTATTTGTGGCTTCTGATGGAATTTCACAAGTGTCATATTTTTCAATAAACTGTAAAACAGTGGCATCACTGTCTTGACCAAATTTAGGAGCATCTTTAATCCATAAAAGCATGTGGATACGTGGTGCTCCTCTGGCTTGGTATTCTTTTCTCCAAAAGAAGTGTTGCACTTCTCCAAGGGGAGGAACAGTTTTATTACAAATAAAATGTAGCATAGCAATGAAGCGATGGTAAAAATATCTTGAAACATTAACAGGATCCAAAGAACAAAGTTCTCCAGGTGTTAGAATATCTATGTTTGTTTTGTTTTTATTTGATATGCGTAGGTAATCATGTAAATCTTCCCATGCATATTCTGCACAACTTAATGTAACAAACCAAGTGGGTGAGCCAAGGTTTCTGATCATACAACGTACATCTCCATGACGTCGAAACCAGTACTCTTTAGTACCATGCATATTTGCTAATAGATTTGTAATATTTGATTGTAAAACCTCATCCTTTTGTTGCACTTTCTCTAATAATTGTGTAGCTGTCATATTTTGAAAGTGTGATCCTGATTTTAATATGTGTGCAACTCCGTAACATAAAGTTGCTAGTTCACTTTCAAAGAGTAGGTGGAATATGTATTCCACATTTTGTCTAAATCTGGGATCTTCAGAATACATCCGTAATGAGCGGTATTCTGAAGCTGATATTTGAATAGGTCTATCATCATACCTTCCTCCTTTGCCAGTTAGAAAGAGTAGAGGAAAAGCATGTGCTTCTATACTTTTTTCCCATATACTGATTGGCGATCCTTTTGTTTGACGCATTTGGTAAGTTTCCAGTACATCTTTTACGGTGTCATTACAGTGCAAAGGATGAATTGTATACTGGTCTAAAGTATTTGATATTGTAGCAGGATCTAGTAGCTCAAATTGACCAGCTTCTTGTGTTTCTTGAATTATTTCAGTTGTATCTTTCAAGTTTTCTGCAATATTAATTTCTTTGTAATATTCATTATTCTCTTTAAGATATTGGAAGGCTTGTCTAACTTTATATAAATCTACCAGCTGTTGCCATACTTTTTTGTCTTTTGTAGGTACTCCATTTACTAATATAATTAAAGATTGCTGCATTGGACGATGCACTCCTAGAGTATGCACATTTTCTTTTAGATTTAATGGTAAATAAACTACTTTTCCACGAATGCCTTTTACCAATTCAGAGGGAGGTAATTTTGCTGTTTTTGGTTGAAGGCGTATTATTGCTTGAAATGGGTGTACTGTTTGAATTATGATGCTCTCATATAAATTAAGTTGTTGTAGAGGTTTTGGTACTGGGTATAATTCCAAATTATTTGTGATAGAACGTGAAAGAGTTTGGTTGTTGTCAAGTTTTTTAGTGCAATAACTGCAAAATATTAAGGGCTCAGTTATTTCATATTTGTTTTCTGCTAGAAGGTAGAGAGCTAATTCAAACCATTTAGAATCTTCATTGTCTTCTATTTTGTATGATAGGTCCACAGTTTTTGTGTTACTTTTATAAAAAATTATACGGCAACATACACATACATGGTTTGGTACTTCAGCTGATGTACTTTTAAATTTTAGTATTTCTTTTTTGTATGTGTTTAGCAAAAGGTTGCCATGTGTAGAATTGTTGCTTAATTGGTTTAAAGCTATTTCATTCTGTAAATGGCTTTCAATTCCAAAATATTTTTTCTGGATATAGTGAATTTCTTCAAGTAGGTCTTTTGCTGTACCATGTAGAAGGATGTTATTTAACTTTGCTAGTGCTAAAGCAGGACTTTTAGCATAGTACAGTTTATAGACTAGATTTCTTATAGTTGAATGATGTGTTGATATCCTTTTGATATCATGGAAAGTGGTTTTACAAGTAGGTCTTGTAATGCAGGCCAATGAATGTCCTTGTAGTCCTGTGTACTTGCGCACTGGACAGGTATCTATATTTTGCAGTAATTTAATTTTGATTTTGTCTTTGCATTTTACATATTTATTGAGGAATTGGTGTAAAGATTTGAAACATTGTTTGGGAATGTTACACATTGACGTGCATGGCCATTTGTACACTAGACGTTCTGATTCAGTTGAATGGAGGGGTAATTCTAAGTTTTCAGGGCATATTTTTGTAAGGAGTACTTCTTGTTCCATTATGGTATTATTCACTTTTTCATAACCTCGACCACTGCTATTCATGGCAATTGTATTTGTTTGCTTTTGTTTGTACGCTTCTTCATTAAAATATGGTTCTGTGCTCGGAGTGTGATTCCATTCACCTCCGCAGATACTTAAGAAGTTCTTTCTGTTGACATTTCGCTTATTGAGAAGTCTTTTTTGTAATTTAGTTATTAGTTTTGTTAGAGGTTTCATTTTGTTTAACAGTAAAATAAATACATTTCTTTTGAGAAGAATTGCACTGTCCATCAATGCTTCTAAGAATAGGTTTTAATCTTTGAACCTGATTTCTCTCCTGTTTTTATAAGATTTTGAAGGACTTTGTGACGGTATATTTTTGCTAAAATACTTTTCTTGGTATGCTTACTTTGCACTATATTAAAATTTGAAGAAGTAGTTTTAACTGTACTTTGGCTGATTTTCTGTTAATTGTTTTTTGGTTTGTTTTACATTTTGATAGAGGAAGCGAAGTTGGTGTACTTAAAACTTCTTGTGTTTCACCAAATGATTGTATTAGCTGTTTTGTTTCAACTTTTTTTTACAAATTCTGCTAGAGATGGAGGCTTATGTTGGACACCTTTTTTTTCATTTGCTCTAATTGTGCGTTGCTTTCTACGGAGTTGTCTTTTGGTAGGTATTCTTTAGGGACTGTTGAAAAAAATAAAGAAGATATGGGTTGGGGTGTTCTGGAATGTATGTGTGCTGTGTGCATGAGTGTTTGAGTAAGATGATAAAGATGTATGTAATCATGTGTGATTGTGCATTGGGAACTAAAACTAGTAGGGATAGGTATTCTTGAATTTATGTGTCACTAAACTGGGGTTCAGATGACAAAAAAAAAGTAAGCTAGTGGTGTGGAAAAGTACAAATAGTAAATGTAATGTATACAATTAAAACAGTTGTTTGTTCTGTAATATGAAAATTGTAGTGGTTCAGTTGGCTAATTTGTGTGTCCAAAAATAGAAATTTCTGGGCCATTCGGGTTGTAAATAGCTGTTTACGACATGGTCATTTTTGGACAAAATGGTACAAAATCTCTATTTTAAGAAACCAAAATAGCTGGTATTAGTGTTATAGTATATTTGATTAATAATATAAATAATATGGTGATATTTTACTTACTTTTTTTTTAAAATTAACAGGTAACTTCTTAGTTTTTCTTTCTTCTTCGAATTCGGCTGCTTCTTTTCAGGAAACTGGTCTTCACTGCAACTGTAAAAGCTTCAAATTAGTAACTTTGTTTGTATATAGCACTGTTTTTAATTTAGATATTGATTTTTTTAATTGAAATCCTCAGTGCCTTCTGTAAAACCATTAAACTAATTTATTTACATAAGATACATTGCATCAGTTCAGTACATATGATATGTTCTTAATGAACAAATTGTATTGAATGACTAACTGTAGCAAAAAATAAAATATCTTTACTATGTCTTGTGAAATTTATAATATATTAGTGAATACCACTATTTCTGTAAGTAAACTGTTCTAGGTAATAGCGCCTCAATGTCATGTCTAATTTAAAGTAATTAAGTAAATAAATAAATAAAAACAAACAATATGAAATTGTATAAGTATTTTTATAAAGGTTTAAACATAGATTGTGTTTGCATGCAATTTTGTTTGAATATATGTAGTCTATATATTTCATTTAAAAAATGTTAGTTTAACATGATTTGAGTGTGTGTGTATAAAGAAAGTAAAACGTATAAAGGTGTATAAGTGGTAGTTGATTTTAGGAAATTGAAAAAAGTACAGTAAAGTCTGTTTGAAAATGTGTTAATATACCATAGTTCTCAACTCACACGCTTTTGGCGGGTGTCACACGCCTTGTAAAGGGCAGACTCACCCGCCAAGCCTCCTGCACGCCCATTCATTCCAATGGGCGTCTCACCCGCTAAAAACAAAATCGAGTGATTTCACCCCCCTCTAAATCAAAAATGTTTGAGAGCTATGTCATCTACTATACAGAAAATATGCATACCTGAAGTTTGTGTTCATGCATATGGATATGCATGGAGCTGCAAGTAGAAATCTTGAAGACTTGTACAGTATTTGTGGTAGATGCTGCTTGCCAATGATATGACACTTGTACTCAGAGAGATTCAGCGTACATTTGCAGTGCTGATCTATGATGATGCAGTTAGATGTAGAGGTCTTAAATGTGATTGGTGCATGGTCATGTGATTTTTGAGGTACATCCGATGAGGGAATGACAGAGAGAGTGTAGTGGAAATGGTAGAAGGGCTGTTCATGTTACGATATGTCCGTGGACATGGCGGTAGTTCCCGGACATCGGGAGTTACATCCGGGGATTTTTGGGTTCAGAAGTCATGCAAATGAGAATAAGCACTGTAAGGGATTGGTCAGGAAAGTTTGGTGGGTGTGTTGTGCCAGGAGAGATTTTCTGAGATACCCTTTTTGCTGAGAGAACAAAAGATAGCTATGGATGTGTGTTTCAGAAAACAGATTGTTTGGATTTTAGGAGATTCGTGGATACATTGGTTGAAGGTGCATGCAGAAAGCTGTGGATTAGCTGTAGATCTTGGATTCCCACATGTGGAAGTACACTGGCATGGAGTACGTGGAATGAAGTGGTTGGATTTGCTACCTCTCTGTGCTACTTTGGAGACAGAGCAACATCCAGACATAATTGTAATTCATTGTGGAGGGAACAGTTTAGGGCATGTGACTGGAAATATTTTGCAATTTGCTATGAAAGAAGGACTGAGGAAGGTTATGGACATGTTTCCTAATTCGCAAGTGATATTTTCACGGATTGCGCAGAGATAAGCCGCAATGTTAATAAGGCTGTTTGTGGCTTTCTAAGAGATTTTGGCATGTCTTCTTTTCACAATGAAAATATTATGTTTTGCAGTACATACATTTTTGACAGAGATGGAGTCCATCTTACGTATGCTGGCAATCAGATTTTTCTGAGAAATGTACAAAATGCATTGCGACCTTTTTTGGAATTACAACAACGATTTTGAAGTAGATGTTAAGTATTTACAATTTTTGACTTACAAACAACACCCAAAGGCTCTTTTCAGAGCCACCACTTCTTTCCAGAGAAAATTACAATGTTTGTGATGGAGTAGTAACCCAATTTTTTTAATGTTCGCGAACTGTCCGCAGACTTCTAAAAAATACAAAGATCCCTGCTTCATTTATTTTCACTTCTATTTTTTAACTGGGAAAGGCGGCTCTGAAAAGAGCCTTATTTTTTTTGATTTTTGTAATTTTGTATTTTTTTGGTTTTTCAGACACGACACACTAGGAGAGGAGGGTAAAGGAGGGTAAAGGGGGGACACCAACCACAGGGATAAGACAGGGCGAGCTGAGAGAGGAAGATGTAGAGTGGGTTTTATTTGTGTAGTGAGCAGGTCTTCTCGTGCTCTGAGACGATAGTCTCAAAAGCACTCCGAAGTCGCTCCCCCCTGCAGAGTACTGTGCCACAGTACATACATACAACTGTGACCCTCGAAAGGTAAGGGTCATCAGCATTCTGTATGGCCTGTGAGACAGCTTGAGAAAGATGCTGTCCCACAGAGGTGGTCCTTGTGGTGACAGGATCAGAAACAGAGGATGAAGTAGAGGAAATCAACCTGCTACGTTCTTCGCAAGGTACAACCCTGCGAATAGCCCCAGAGTGAAATGACCTCAGGTGTCGCTTCATAGTAGTGGTCCCAAAGCTGTAGTTACTGTGCTTCCCGCAACTGAGTATCATTTTGCACTCATTGCAGGTAACATGGTTCGCACGAGCCTTAGGACCATTCCCATGAATGGTAAATAACCGCCACACCCAAGACTCACGCCTAGTGCGGGTAGTAGGGATTTCCTCTACCTCATTCTCATCATCCTCTTCTTCCTCCTCCGCATCCTCAGTCCTGTTCCCCTCTTCAGGACCTTGGGGAGGTGGTGGTGGTGGAGGGGGTGGTGGTGGTGCTGAAGCAGGTGCAGCACCAAGTGGCAGTTCAGCAGCCAAGGATGCCATGTCGATGATGGTGTAGTCTGCAGGTGGCAGCAAAAATCAGTGTGTTCTGAAGAATAGCCAGAAACACAATGGGAATAAGCTCTTGGGCGTGGTCTTTTATAGGGGTTCTTGTGCGCGGTCCGCGGACATGCGCACTGTGCGCGGACAGATCGAACACAAAAAAAGGATCAGAAAGTTTCAAAAGGTATATAGAAACTCAAGATTGCTATGTGGGACTTGTGGCATGGTGATATTTTATTGAAAAATATTATGGATTAACTGAAAATGTACTTTTAAATTGTTCGGGGACACGAACAGTGTCCGCATTTCAGGACACACGATGAGCGTGGGCGCAGTCATATGGTCTGTTTGCAAACTAGTCTGCAAAGGAAGCGCCTGTCCGCAGGACACCAAGTGCACGGAGATCGGTTAGCGCATGCGCATTGATGTCCTACGGACACTGTTCGGGTTCTGAAGTAATTAAAAGTGCGTCACACGTGAAACGAATATTTCAGGACACCGTGTGTGTTCTTAGAACAGTTTAAACTTGGTAGCGAACAGTAAGGACAGATATAGTGTTCTTCAGGACACGTGTAATGTAGTTTATGTACGAACATTTCAGGACACCAATTGTGTTCTTAGAACACTTTCAATTGGGTAGCGAACACTACGAACAGTTGTACTGTTGTTCAGGACACATCATTTTGTTTATTTAAGAACATTTCAGGACACCAAATGTGTTCTTAGGACAGTTTTAAGTTGATAGCGAACATTACGGACAGATATAGTGTTCTTTAGGACACTTTAATTTTTGTTTCTTTACAAACATTTCAGGACACTACGAGTGTTCTTAGAACATTTTGAACTTGCATGAGAACATTACGGACAGATGTAGTGTCATCAGGACAGTTACATTTTTGTTTCTTTACGAACATTTCCGAACAACCGCAGTGTCCGTGGACACCTAAATTGGTTTTATTACAAGGAACTGAAAGTAATTACAACACAATATAAAAAAGTAACTTTATTTAACATATATAAACAATTTATGACTGAGAAGGTGGGGCAGAAACGGAAACAAAAACAGGAGAATTAGGGTTTTCAATATTAGTGGGATCAGGTGAAGAAGGGATGGACATCTCATCAAAACGTTGTGGTCCATGGAGAGAGTTTGGGGATAAATGAATGGGATATGTTGAGGGGGGACAAATACAGGTGGGACAATGGTATGTTGTTGGTGGTTTTAGGTGATCTTCCACAAAGTTCTTTAAATCCATAAAATTTGCCATAAGTTGGTCCATTTTGTGGGTAATGTGTTCAAGAGTATTATCCACCACTTCTTTTTCTTTCGAAGTTGCAATTTTGTAGGGTCTGTAAAAAAAATGTATATGTTGAATGTATACAAAATAATATTTATCAATTGGTTTATACAGTAAAGTGTGTACCATTAGGTGGACATCTTCTAACATTTCGTCTCGTGGGAAATGGTCCTCTAGCCAGTCCAGAGTACTACACATTTCTGTGAGAAAACAAAGAAGTAATATGTTTTTTTTTCTAATATAGAAAGTTTATAAATATATGAGTAAAAAGAAGTGCACTTACTATGTCTGGTGAGATATGTAATCAGTAGTGTATACGTCTGGTCTTGCTGTTGGTTGTGGAGCGTCTGTGAGGTAATTATGGTGGAAGCCACTTTATCTTCTTTTGGTATATTCCATTTTAAAACATATTGTATTTACATGAATGGTTAGTGTGTTACATATATGGGTAACATTTTTTAAGTATTACTACATATACTTTGTATGTGTGCTGCTTTGTGAATTTGTTAAATGTTCCTTTGTTATGATATAACTATTACACATCATACCTCCCCAGAGTTTTTAGGTGGTGGTACTGTTCTCCGAACATGTCTGCGAACATTAAATAAGTTCGCGGACATCAAGTTCATAAGAAGAGATCTAGTCAGTTCCATATGACATGGATATAAAGTCAAAGTGTTTATTGTTAAGTTGTGCTACTAAAAAACTATGAAATTCAGTGAAAAAACTTTGTTAAAGGGACGTTATGGTTAAGTTGCGCTACAAAAAAACCTATGAAATTCAGTGAAAAAAACTTTGTTAAAGGGACGTTATGGTTAAGTTGCGCTACTAAAAACCTATGAAATTCAGTGAAAAAACTTTGTTAAAGGGACGTTATGGTTCCAAGTAAAACCGAAAACCCCTTGAAATTCGCCAGTTATGGTAAGCTAAGCAACCATAACTCGCGCCACCACCGTGCACTGCTAAGACTAACACCCAGGACATCAAAGATGACATCACAAATGTCATTGATGACATCACTGATGACATCACATGTGTATGTACTTCTCATGAAGTATGTGTAGAAGGGATTCTTATTATGTTGCGAAAAAAGTGTCAAGAATCATTGCACGAAATATACCCTAATAAGTGCATTGAACAATGCATTGATATAAATAGCATCCTATTATGGGGTTCTATCTAGTATACTAAGCTACTCATACAGAAACATAACATTGTGTGCAGCGTACAAGATGAAGGTATGATACTCGTAATGTTAATATGTTGAATAATGAAATGATAATTGTTTTCTTAATAGATTTTTGTGTACTGTGAAATATGTAATAAGTAGCTAATAAAAACCATGTATTACATAATTGCATTACTATAGACAAAACACAAAGACACAAGAATACATACCAATATGGGTATATACAGGGAAAGTGAAGTTAGCAAAAAAGCACAAGTAGTAGCAGAAACAATTCATAACTTAACTGATTAGTTTCATGCAAATAAATGATTGCTCTGTTTCAAAGCTGCTATTTACCCTATGTATATGTATCACTTGATGTGATTGGACCCTAAGCAAAGTAGTGTGAGTACAATGTATACAAATATGACCATATACAGGGAAAGTACAGCCATAAAAAAAAACAACAGAACTATCAGAAAGTGCTTATAAGTCTAGTGATTATCTTTACGCACAAAAAGAATTGCTGTCTTTCAAGCTTGTGTTTTCCCATATGTATATGTTTCATATGATGTGACTGTACTGTAAGGGAATTACTGTATAAACCTACTAGAAGGATACATCTACAAATAAAATAAAATTCTTAGTTTCTGACTATTACTGAAGAAAACCATGTGGCCTAGATATGTCAGCAAAAGAAAAAATAGTGAGCCAGACATGTGATGTCATCAATGACATTTGTGATGTCATCTTTGATGTCCTGGGTGTTAGTCTTAGCAGTGCACGGTGGTGGTGCGAGTTATGGTTGCTTAGCTTACCATAACTGGTGAATTACAAGGGTTTTTCGATTTTACTTGGAACATAACGTCCCTTTAACAAAGTTTTTTCACTGAATTTCATAGATTTTTAGTAGCGCAACTTAACCATAACGTCCCTTTAACAAAGTTTTTTTCACTGAATTTCATAGGTTTTTAGTAGCACAACTTAACCATAACGTCCCTTTAACAAAGTTTTTTTCACTGAATTTCATAGGTTTTTAGTAGCGCAACTTAACCATGACGTCCCTTTAACAAAGTTTTTTCACTGAATATATATATATATATATTACATGGCCACAGTAGTGGCCATGTAGTTATGGTTAAGTTGCTGTTTCCATAGGAAGAGCCCTTTTTGGGCGGCTTATAACTTTGGTCCCCCTGGACGAATCCTCACCAAACTTTGCAAAAAAAAATATATGGGCGACTCTGAATTTTTTTGCAAAGTTTGGTGATGATTCTTCCAGGGGGGGCAAAGTAATATGGGGGCTCCCAAAACTTTTTTTTTCCCATAGACTGAATGGGAAAAAAATGTTGCTCATGCCTACAGCCCAAACCGCTGGACGGATTTTCACCAAATTTGGACCAGGAGCAGCGGCTTGGTCCCGAAAGTGTGCTTTTGTAAATTTGGTGAAAATCCGTCCAGTAGTTTATTTTTAAAATGACCAAAAAGTAGGTAAAAAAAAAGTAGTGATATCTGCGTTCGGTCCGCGGACACACTGCCCTGTTCGCTCCGCGGACAGTGTCCTGATTGGCCAATCGGCTTGCGTGATGTCCGCAGACATGCAACGTGTTCGCTGATTGGACGGTGTTAAGCGTGAAGCTCGTCAGATTTTCGGTAGCGCCCGCCGTCTTGGATTTGCAGACGTCCGCGGACGTCCGCGGACAGCGCGGTGAAAGTTTCTTCTAAATGTGTATTTAGTACAGTGTGTTGGTATGTAGGAGTGTTTGGGGAGGATGGAAGGGTATGAGATAGGTTAAATGTTGTGCTTTTTTATTTGGTAGACGTTCTTTTTGTGTTCGATTTGTTGTTCGGACATCACAGGTGTTCTGAAATGTTCTAAATAAACTGAATGGGGGGTGTTCTGAGGACTCAATATGTGTCCGTTTTGTTCGCAAGTAAGCTGCAACTGTTCTAAGAACACTCGCGGTGTCCTGAAATGTTTGCAAATAAACAAAATGGGGGTGTTCTGGGGACGCTGTCCCTATTGTTCTGTGGCAAGTTGAATGTGTTCTAAGAACACTCGGCGTGTCCTGAAATGTTCGCAAATAAACAAAATGGGGGTGTTCTGGGGACGCTGTCCGTATTGTTCGATGGCAAGTTGAAAGTGTTCTAAGAACACTCGGGGTGTCCTGAAATGTTTGCAAAAAAACAAAATGGGGGTGTTCTGAGGACGCTGTCCGTATTGTTCGTTGTTAAGTTGAAAGTGTTCTAGGAACTCTCGCGTTGTCCTGAAATGTTCGTACATAAACATAATGGGGGTGTGTTCTAAGAACACACGCGTTGTCCTCAAGTGTTCTAAGAACTCTCGCAGTGTCCTGAAATGTTCGTAGGGGGTGTCCTGAAGATGCTCTAAGAACACTCGGGGTGTCCTGAAATGTGCACAAATAAAAGAAATTGGGGTGTTCTGGGGACGCTGTCCGGATTGTTCTGTGGCAAGTTGAATGTGTTCTAAGAACACTCGGGGTGTCCTGAAATGTTCACAAATAAACAAAATGGGGGTGTTCTGATGACGCTGTCCGTATTGTTCGTTGTCAAGTTGAAAGTGTTCTAAGAACTCTCGCGTTGTCCTGAAATGTTCGTAGGGGGTGTCCTGAAGACGCTGTCCGTATTGTTCGATGGCAAGTTGAAAGGGTTCTAAGAACTGTCTCGGTGTCCTGAAATGTTCGCAGAGGGTGTCCTGAAGACGCTGTCTGTATTGTTCGATGGCAAGTTGAAAGTGTTCTAAGAACACTCAGGGTGTCCTGAAATGTTCACAAATGAACAAAATGGGGGTGTTCTGAGGACGCTGTCCGTATTGTTAGTTGTCAAGTTGAAAGTGTTCTAAGAACTCTCGCGTTGTCCTGAAATGTTCGCACATAAGCAAAATGGGGGTGTGTTCTAAGAACACTCGCGTTGTCCTGAAGTGTTCTACAAACTCTTGCAGTGTCCTGAAATGTTCGTAGGGGGTGTCCTGAGGACGCTGTCCGTATTGTTCAATGGCAAGTTGAAAGTGTTCTAAGAACTGTCTCGGTGTCCTGAAATGTTCGTAAATAAACAAAATGGGGGTGTGTTCTAAGAACTCATGCGTTGTCCTGAAATGTTCGTAGGGGCTGTCCTGGAGACGCTCTCCGTATTGTTCGATGGCAAGTTGAAAGTGTTCTAAGAACTGTTTCGGTGTCCTGAAATGTTCGCCAATAAACAAAATGGGGGAGTGTTCTAAGAACACATGCATTGTCCTGAAATGTTCGTAGGGGGTGTCTTGCGGACACTGTACGTATTGTTCGTTGTCGAGTTGAAAGTGTTCTAAGAACTCTTGTGGTCTCCTGAAATGTTCACAGGGGGTGTACTGAAGATGCTGTCCATATTGTTCGATGGCAAGTTGAAAGTGTTCTAAGAACACTCGGGGTGTCCTGAAATGTTCGCAAATAAACAAAATGGGGGTGTTCTGAGGACGCTGTCTGTATTGTTCGTTGTCAAGTTGAAAGTGTTCTGAGAACTCTCGCGTTGTCCTGAAATGTTCGCACATAAACAAAATGGGGGTGTGTTCTCAGAACACACGCGTTGTCCTGAAATGGTCGTAGGGGGTGACCTGAGCACGCTGTCCGTATTGTTCGCTGGCAAATTGAAAGTGTTCTAAGAACACTGGTAATGTCCGGTGACATTAAAAGTTTCCATAGGCCATAGTTGAAATATTTTACTCTATGGGTGTGATATGCTGCAGTGGTTGTGGCCAGGGCATAGAGTGTTGGGAGCACCCAACACTCTATGCCCTGGCCACAACCACCGCAGCATTTCACATTTATAGTTGCTTATATCTTTGGGTCAAAACACATTTATAAGGAACAAAGTTATAAGATACTATGGGAGTGATATGCTGTGATGGTTGTGGCCAGGGCATAAAGTGTATAATATATACTTACTGTTTGGTTTAGTAACTAGAGTACATGTATTTCTTGTTAATTTCTGTGATAAAAGAAAATAGCATGTTAGTATTAGTATTTTGTAATGACTTTTTACATTGTATAATCAACATTTTTTTTTCGACCCTCATATTTAGTACATTACAAACCAGAGTACCGTGCAATTTGCTCAGTTTCTGTGTTTGTTGCTAAAATCATTGGGTCTGTGGGAGAAAAAAAATCCATGTTGGATTAAAAAAAAAACCCTTTTTCTGATATGCTACAGTTTTTTTGTTTGTTTTCAGTGTTTATTTGTTGTTTTTGGCTAATGCTTTATACATTGGGTTGTTGCATTTTTTTTGGAGCAGTAACATATTATTTATTTGTTTGGATATTATGAAATTTTGGAGCAGTTAGATACCAGTAGGCATATTCTAACTGTCTATTTTTTTATATATTTTAGTGGTATTGATTTATCTGTTTGGATATTGTTAAATTTGGGGACAGTTAGATACCAATTGGAGTATTCTAACTGTCTTTTTTTTAAATATACTTTAGTGGTATTGATTTATCTGTTTAGATATTGTTAAATTTTGGGACAGTTAGATACCAAATGCCGAATTCTAATTGTCTATTTTTTGCTCTAATTTAGTGGTATTCATTTATGTGATTAATTGTTGTAGAATCTTTGGGCAGTTAGATAGCTTTTGGAATATTCTAACAGTTTATATTTTCTACTAAAAGTTTACTTGCGTTTTAAGTACAGTTTAGTTATCACATTTTCGTTTGAAGAACCTTAAATAAGCATTTGTAAGATTTGCTGGTAATCTCTGCTTTAGAGTAATGGTAGTATCATTACATTGAAACCATCCACATTTATTTTTTATATATGCAGTGTAGTGCCCTGAATTGGTTGTGGCTCCTTCTTGGTAGATTACACCTATTGTTGTGAAGGTTTTCTTACCAAGTGATATTTGACCATGTGTGAATCCAGTCAGCTTGCAGTTATTTTTGGTACCATCTACATTGTAACGTAGAAGCATTAGTATTACCTATTTACTATGTGTCTGTATTACTAACATGGAGCGATTATCTGAATTGCAGGTAGAACATAATCTACCATGGTTTGCATTTTGTACAAGTTGCTGAAATGGAATGGATTCACAATTAGGTATTGATATATATACGAAGCATTCTTTGGGGATTTCTTCTTGTGTCACATTGTTGCAGAGAGTGCATGTATGTTTCCACATGTATGAAATCTGGAAGATTTAATTTATAGGTATGTTTTTGTTTTCCAGTACTTGTAGTAAGTACATTAGACATTCTTGTGGATCTTCCTGTGAGTTTATAGTGAATTTCACCATTCCAGCACAGTAGTCCAATTGTTCTCTTATTCCATAAACACTATACGTGGTGTCAGGATTGTTTGCTGCATTTCTGTGAAGTACTAACATTTGCAAACACAATGGGTCTGTACTGTGTAAGTAAATGTTCTCAACAATTGGTGGTAATTGAAATAGAATATTCATTGCTACATTTGCGTAGCAACTTACACCGACTATATTTGAGAGTTTAAATGGACCAGGTAGTTCTGTATTTGACTGCTTTTTTTGGAGTTTGTCTTCCTTCTTTGAAGAAGCACCTGGTTTGCTTTCTCTAATTGATTCTTTTCTGCTTGTGGTACTTGATGAAGTATTACTTTCTTTTACTCTCTTTGGAGGATTTGCAGCGACATACTCTTGCTTTTCTGTTTGATTTATTTTTCTTTTATAATGTTTTACTTTTTGTGGAACAGAATATGTGTTTAGATGGGGAGTGTATAGTGAGCGAAGTCTATTGTATTCTAAAATGCAAGGAATATCAGCGTTTCTTTTACTTGCATCAAAGTTGATAAGAAATAGACCGTCAAGTGTACGTAAGCGTGATAGTGCTACGTAGCTCATGTCTTATTTAAAGACTGTGTTACCAATATCTATAATTGCTTTGTCTAGGATACGACCTTGTGATTTATGAATCGTGACTGCGTATGCAAGAGTTAGAGAAAATTGTTCTCTGCATACATACGTGTCTTTGAAGAGAAGGAATCGAGCTGTTGAGTGTCCTATCATTTTAACTTCTGAAAGTTTATCAAAGAGTATATTCACAAACTGAATTTGTTGTCACGTGGGTATGTTTGAAAGCCAACAACTGTACCAAGTGCTCCATTAACTAGTCATTGGTCCACGTCAAGGTTACGTTTAAGCATTACGTTTAAGCATTACTCTGCAATTTAAGCATAATTTTAGTATCTTTTCTAAGCCTGCTGTGTTTGAGATTGATTTTTCTAAACTATTTAGTCTTGTTGTGGCTTGGTCACACTTAGGTAGTGTCATACCATGTACATCTAGTTTGTTTGTGGTGCTAATTTCCATTATTGATTGCATTTCTTTACTTAACATTATTTCATTGAATTTGAAACCGCTTGCAAGAGTTGACATTAAGGCCATACAATTGACATTTTTGTGGGCTAATTGTTCCATAACATCTGTAGCACATGCATTATCGCCATAAAGTGCATTAATTTGCCGGGTTTTCAATATTGTTTCTGCTTCTTTAGAGAGTATACCAACTCTGATACTTTTTAAGATGTTGGCATAAGAGAGATCTGCAGATTGCTGCATGTTTTCTGTTAATTCTCTGTATTGGAAATGTTGCCAAAGGTTGATATTTCCAATGCTGCCAACAGTTTTATGTCAGAGTTTGTGTCCTAATGTTTTAAAAATAGGCTCACCTTTTACTGGTGTCAATTGAAGAAGATCTCTGAAAACAATAATGTGTTTTCCTGCAAAGAGCTCTTCATAGTTTGTTTTCAGTACTTCTTATAATCTGAGGTGAATCAAAGCCAACATTAGGTTGGAGACCATACTCACTTCATCTATTAGTAGCATTTACATTAGTTTTAATACTCTGCGTAGTTCAATTGCAGCTTCTGCAGAAAGTTTGTAATAGTGTAATTTGTTCTGGTGTTCTACTGGCAATAGTAGTAATCGGTGTAAAGTGACACCACCTCTGTTGTAGGCAGCTAAACCTGTGGGGGCAGTGACAACAGCTGATAGTTTGTTGTTTGTCAATTTATGAAGGAATTTACTGATGATTTTGATTAGGAATGTTTTGCCAGAACCAGTTTCTCCACTGACGTACAGTAGTATAGGTTTATAATTATGCCAGGAACTTTCTTTATTTTCATGTTGTACACCATGTGCAATTTGTTTTGTTACTTCTTCAAAAATGCTACGTTGTTTGTTGTTTAGTTTTGATTGTAGTATAGTTAAGTCTTCTTTATCTTCATACTGACACATGGTGTTTTCTACTTGTATCATAGCTAATTCTGCCTCATTTATTATTAGTGGTTCTCCCAGTGGCTCTTGGATTCCTGTTACAGAAGGTTGACTACTGTCAGGAGTGTCTTTATGTAGTTGGGCCTGGAGTTCTTCTTCGTGTTGCTGGTCATTGTGCAACATCTTTTTGTATTGTGTAAAGTTTACATCAGTTATAGTGCTTTCATTTGCTTTGAAAGCATCTTCATATGAGTCATAGTTTTCTACTATGTCTTCTTCTTTTCTCCATGGTTTAAAGAGTTGTAGCAGGGACATGTAATATATTTCTTTATGTTGAGGAGTCTTCAATGACAATTTGATATGATTCATTCAATTTGGTTTAGTGAGTTTAACTAAGCTGCCTTCACAGTTTGTCACTCTGTATTTACCTTTTTTTTCATCAGGTTTTATATTATTTTTGTATGTGTAGTTTTGGGCTATGTGGTATAGAAACATGGTTTCCAAAGTATTACTTCTGTTTGGGTAGTATGTGTCCAATAAATTGTTTTTTAAAATGTCTTGGCTGTTGGGATCATGTTTGGCTATTGCTTGTATATCTTTGTATGTTTTTAGAACTCTGTTTCTAGGTTTATCTGGTCCAAGACTTAGCCATACTATATTTTCAGTTTTACCATACAATGCAGTACCAGTTAAACGATCAGCTGCTTCATATGATCCACATTCTTTATGCCCAAGCTGTATAATTTCTGAGACACTGTTTTATCTGATGACAGGTCATTCCAGAGGTCTTGGAGCTCTGTCTTTTTCTGCTTTGGTTAAGTATGCTGTGAAATATCGTGCAACTGCAGTAGAATTGTCTGCAATTTACTGCACATCTATGTTTGCATTCCATAAGTGGGCAATGATTGCATTATAATCATTGATATATTTTTCTTCTTCTTTTCTTTTTATGTAATATGTATTTTTAGGTGACTTACCTTTAACACTTTGTCTAACTGAAGACATGAGGTTGTTCACATGGCCTGTATTTGTAACTGGTCTAGGGAAACCAAATCGGCATTTGGTGTAGTATTTCCCTTTGTTTTGATATTTGCGACGACAATATTCACATTTATGTCTTTGAAATTGTAAAATTTGTGCATGAAGATCACTATTTGTGGATTCTGATGGAATTTCACAAGTGACATATTTTTCTATTTTTCTATAAACTGTAAAACAGTGGCATCACTGTCTTAACCAAATTTAGGAGCCTCTTCAATCCATAAAAGCATGTGGATATGTGGTGCTCCTCTGGCTTGGTCTTCTTTTCTCCAAAAGAAGTGTTGCACTTCTCCAAGGGGAAGAACAGTTTTATTACAAATAAAATGTAGCATAGCAATGAAGCGATGGTGAAAATATCTTGAAACATTAACAGGATCCAAAGAACAAAGTTCTCCTGGTGTTAGTATATCTAGGTTTGTTTTGTTTTTATTTGATATGCGTAGGAAATCATGTAAATCTTCCCATGCATATTCTGCACAACTTAATGTAACAAACCAAGTGGGTGGGCCAAGGTTTCTGATCATACAATGTACATCTCCGTGACGTCGAAACCAGTACTCTTTAGTACCACGCATATTTTCTAATAGATTTGTAATATTTGATTGTAAAACCTCATCCTTTTCTTGCACTTTTTGTACTAATTGTGTAGCTGTCATATTTTGAAAGTGGGATCCTGATTTTAATGTGTGCAACTCCGGAACATAAAGTTGCTAGTTCACTTTCAAAGAGTAGGTGGAATATGTATTCCACATTTTGTCTAAATCTGGGATCTTCCATAATGAGCGGTACTCTGAAGCTGATATTTGAATAGGTCTATCATCATACCTCCCTCCTTTGCCAGTAGGAAAGAGTAGAGGAAAAGCACGTGCTTCTAAACTTTTTTCCCATATGCTGATTGGTGATCCTTTTGTTTGACGCATTTGGTATGTTTCCAGTGCATCTTCTATGGCGTCATTAGAGTGCAAAGGATGAATTGTATAATGGTCTTAAGTATTTGATATTGTAGCAGGATCTAGTAGTTAAAATTGACCAGCTTCTTGTGTTTCTTGAATTATTTCAGTTGCATCTTTCAAATTTTCTTCAATATTAATTTCTTTGTAATATTCATTATTCTCTTTAAGATATTGTAAGGCTTGTCTAACTTTATGTAAATCTACCAGCTGTTGCCATATTTTTTTGTCTTTTGTAGGTACTCCATTTACTAAGATAATTAAAGATTGCTGCATTGGACGTTGCACTCCTAGAGTATGCACATTTTCTTTTAGATCTAATGGTAAATAGACTACTTTTCCACGAATGCCTTTTACCAATTCAGAGGGAGGTAATTTTACTGTTTTTGGTTGAATGTGTATTATTGCTTGAAATGGGTGTACTGTTTGAATTATGACGCTCTCATATAAATTAAGTTGTTGTAAGGGTTTTGGTAGTTGGTATAATTCCAAATTATTTGTGATGGCACGTGAAGGAGTTTGGTTGTTGTCAAGTTTTGTAGTGCAGTAACTGCAAAGTATTAAGGGGTCACTTATTTCAAATTTGTTTTCTGCTACAAGGTAGAGAGCTAATTCAAACCATTTAGAATCTTCATTGTCTTCTATTTTATATGATAGGTCTACAGTTTTCTTGTTACGTTTATAAAAAGTTCTGCGGCAACATACACATACATGGTTTGGTACTTCAGCTGATGTACTTTTAAATTTTAGTATTTCTTTTTTGTATGTGTTTAACAAAAGGTTGCTATGTGTAGAATTGTTGCTAATTTGTTTAAAGCTATTGCATACTGTAAATGGCTTTCACTTCCAAAATATTTTTTCTGGATATAGTCAATTTCTTGAAGTAGGTCTTTTGCTGTACCATGTAGAAGAATGTTATTTAAATTTGCTAGTGCTAAAGCAGAACTTTTAGCATAGTACAGTTAATAGACTGGATTTCTTATAGTTGAATGATGTGTTGATATTCTTTTGATATCATGGAAGGTGGTTTTACAAGTAGGTCCTGTAATGCAGGCCAATGAATGTCCTTGTAGTCTTGTGTATTTGCGCACTGAACAGGTATCCATATTTTGTAGTAGTTTAATTTTGATTTTGTCTTTGCTTTTCACATATTGATTGAGGAATTGGCGTAAAGACTTGCAAAATTGTTTAGGAATGTTACATATTGACGTGCATGGCCATTTGTACACTAGACGTTCTAATTCAGTTGAATGGAGGGGTAATTGTAAGTTTTCAGGGCATATTTTTGTAAGGAGTACTTCTTGTTCCATTATGGTATTATTAACTTTTTCATAACCTCGACCACTGCTATGTATGGCAATTGTATTTGTTTGTTTTTGTTTGTATGCTTCTTCATTAAAGTATAGTTCTGTGCTCGTAGTGTGACTCCATTCACCTCCGCAGATACTTAAGAAGTTCTTTCTGTTGACATTTCGTTTATTGGGAAGTCTTTTTTGTAATTTAGTTATTAGTTTTGATAGTGGTTTCATTTTGTTTAACACTAAAATAAATAACTTTCTTTTGAGAAGAATTGCAACGCTTCTAAAATTAATTTCCCACAATAGGTTTTAAGCATTGAACCTGATTTCTCTCCTGTTTTTATAAGATTTTGAAGGAATTTGTGACAGAACATTTTGGCTAAAATACTTTTCTTGGTATGCTTACTTTGCACTATATTAAAATTTAAAGAAGTAGTTTTATCTGCAGTGATAGCTGATTTTCTGTTAATTGTTTTTGGTTTGTTTTAAGTTTTGATAGAGAAGGCAAAGCTTTTGTACTTGAAACTTCTTGTGTTTCACTAAATGACTGTATTAGCTGTTTTGTTTGAACACTTTTTTACAAATTCTGCTAGAGATGGATGGATGCATGCTTATGTTGGACATGTTGAACATCCTTTAACAAAGTTGTTTCACTGAATTTCATAGGTTTTTAATAGCGCAACTTAACCATAACGTCCCTTTAACAAAGTTTTTTTACTGAATTTCATAGGTTTTTAGTAGTGCAACTTAACCATAATGTCCCTTTAACAAAGTTTTTTTACTGAATTTCAAAGGTTTTTATTAGTGCAACTTAACCATAAAGTCACTTTTACACATTTTTTTTTACTGAATTTCATAGTTTTTTATTAGTGCAACGTAACCATAACGTCCTTTTCAATGGAGGAAGACCACTAGCATCCTAGGTTCTCAAAGTGGGAACCCGGGGTGGTAAAAAAAAGATTTTTCTTCCCAAACCGGGACGCTGCAGGCAGGCGTCCCGCTGTAGGAAGAAAAATCTTTTACCAAGATGGACACCAGGGAAAGGGAAGGCCGGGTGTATAAAGAGGACACAACAGGGCATCGGCGGGGGGTCGGGAAGACCAGGAGAGAGACAAGGGGCATGAGTGGGGGGTAACACGAGGGAGACACGGGGCATGAGAGGGGGTGGGGGGTAAACCGAGGGAGACATGGGGCATGAGCACGGGGTGGGGGGAAAGAAGGAAGACACAGGGAATGAGCAGGGGTTTGGGGGGGAAGAAGGAAGACACGGGGCATGAGCGGGGGTGGGTTGGAAGAAGGGAGACACGGGGCATGAGCGGGGGGTGGGGGGAAGAAGGAAGACACAGGGCATGAGCGGGGGTTGGGGGGAGAAGGGAGACACGCGGCATGAGCAGGGGGTGGGGGGGAAGAAAGGAGACACGGAGCATGAGAGGGGGGTGGGGGGAGAAGGAAGACACGGGTCATGAGCGGGGGTGGGGGGAAGAAGGGAGACACGGGGCATGAGCAGGGGGATGAAGGGAGACACGGGGCTGGAGCAGGGATGGAGGGGAAGAAGGGAGACACGGGGCATGAGAAGTGGGGAAAGAAGGGAGACACGGGGCATGAGCGGGGTGGGGTGGGAAGAAGGGAGACATGGGTCATGAGCAGGGGGTGGGGTGGAAAGAAGGGAGACACGGGGCATGAGGGGGGGTGGGGGGAAAGAAGGGAGACACAGGGCACGAGCTGGGGTGGGGTGGAAGAAGGGAGACACGGGGCATGAGCGGGGGGTGGGGGGAAGAAGGAAGACACGGGGCATGAGCGGGGGGTGGGGGGAAGAAGGGAGACACGGGGCATGAGCAGGGGGTGAGGGGGAAGAAGGGAGACACGGGGCATGAGCGGGGGGTGGGGGGAAGAAGGTAGACATGGGGCATGAGCAGGGGGTGGAAAGAAGGGAGACACAGGGCATGAGCAGGGGGTGGGGTGGAAAGAAGGAGACACGGGGCATGAGCGGGGGGTGGGGGTAAAGAAGGGAGACACGGGCATGAGCGGGGGGGATGGGGGAAGAAGAAGAAGAGAGTCATTGGGCATGAGCGGGGGACAGGGGTACAAGAGGGAGACACGGGGCATGAGCGGAGGGTGGGGGGGTTCAGGAGAGAGACACGGGGCATGAGCGGGGGTGGGGGGAATAGGGCAGACATGGGGCATGAGCGGGGAGTGGGAGAGGATGAAGGGAGACATGGGGCATGAGCGGGGGTTGGGGGGGAAGAAGGGAGACACGGGGCATGAGCAGGGGGTGGGGGGAATGAAGGGAGACACGGGGCATGAGCGGGGATGGAGGGGAAGAAAGGAGACACGGAGCATGAGAGGGGGTGGGGGGGAAGGAAGACACAGGGCATGAGCGTGGGGTGGGGGGTGGAAAGAAGGGAGACACGGGGCATGAACAGGGGGTGGGGGAGAAGGGAGACACAGGGTTATGAGCAGGGCAGGGGGTGGGGGGGAAGAAGGGAAACACGTTACATGAGCGGGGGTGGGGGGGAAAGAAGGGAGACACGGGGCATGATCGGGGTGGGGAAAAGAAGGGAGACATGGGGCATGAGCCGGGTGGGGGGGGAAGAAGGGAGACACTGGGCATGAACGGGGGTGGGGAGGAAGAAGGGAGACACAGGGCATGTGTGGGGGGAAAGAAGGAAGACACGGGGCATGAGCGGGAGGTGGGGGGTACAGGAGGGAGACATGGGGCATGAGCGGGGGTGGGGGTGGAAAGTGGAAAGAAGGGAGACACAGGTCATGAGCAGGGGGTGGGGGTGGAAAGATGGGAGACACGGCGCATGAGCGGAGGGTGGGGAGGAAGAAGGGAGACATGGGGCATGAGCGGGGGGTGAGGGGGTACAGGAGGGAGACACAGGGCATGAGCAGGGGGTGGGGGGAACAGGGCAGACACGGGGCATGAGCGGGGGGTGGGGGAGGAAGAAGGGAGACATGGGTCATGAGCGGGGGTGGGGGAGAAGAAGGGAGACATGGGGCATGAGCGGGGGTTGGGGGGTACAGGAGGGAGACACGGGGCATTAGTGGAGGTGGGGGTGGAAAGTGGAAAGAGGGGAGACACGGGGCATGGGGGGTGGGGGGAAAGAAGGGAGACACGGGGCATGAGCGGGGGGTCGGGGGGAAGAAGGGAGACACGGGGCATGAGCAGTGGGGAAAGAAGGGAGACACGGGGCATGAGCGGGGGGTGGGGGGAAAGAAGGGAGACACGGGGCATGAGCTGGGGTGGGGTGGAAGAAGGGAGACACGGGGCATGAGCAGGGGTGGGGGGAAGAAGGAAGACACGGGGCATGAGCGGGTGGTGGGGGGAAGAAGGGAGACACGGGGCATGAGCAGGGGGTGGGGGGAAGAAGGGAGACACGGGGTATGAGCGGGGTGTGGGGGGAAGAAGGAAGACATGGGGCATGAGCAGGGGGTGGGGGTGGAAAGAAGGGAGACACAGGGCATGAGCAGTGGGTGGGGGTGGAAAGAAGGAGACACGGGGCATGAGTGGGGGGTAGGGGTGAAGAAGGGAGACATGGGGAATGAGCAGGGGAAAGAAGGAAGCCATGGGGCATGAGCGGGGGCTGGGGGGGAAGAAGGGAGACACGGGGCATGAGCAGGGGGTGGGGGGGATGAAGGGAGACACGGGGCATGAGCGGGGATGGAGGGGAAGAAAGGAGACATGGAGCATGAGAGGGGGGTGGGGGGGAGAAGGAAGACACAGGGCATGAGCGGGGGGTGGGGGGTGGAAAAAAGGGAGACACGGGGCATGAGCAGGGGGTGGGGGGGAGAAGGGAGACACAGGGTTATGAGCAGGGCAGGGGGTTGGGGGAAGAAGGGAGACACGGTGCACGAGCGGGGGTGGGGAGAAAGAAGGGAGACACGGGGCATGATCAGGGGTGGGGGGAAAGAAGGAAGACACGGGGCATGAGTGGGGGTTGGTGGGGAAAGAAGGGAGACATGGGGCATGAGCGGGGGTGGGTGGAGAAGGGAGACACGGGGCATGAGCGGGGGGTGGGGTGGGAAGAAGGGAGACACGGGACATGAGCGGGGGTGGGGGGAAGAAGGGAGACACGGGGCATGAGCGGGGGGTGGGGGCCTAAGAAGGGAGACACGGGGCATGAGTGGGGGGTGGGGGGAAAGAAGTGAGACACGGGCCATGAGCGGGAGGGGGAAGAAGGAAGACATGGGGCATGAGTGGGGGGGAGAAGAAGGGAGACACGGGCATGAGCGAGGGGTGGGGGGAAAGAAGGAAGACACGGGGCATGAGCAGGGGTGGGGTGGAAGAAGGGAGACACAGGGCATGAGCAGGGGGTGGGGGGAAGAAGGAAGACACAGGGCATGAGCAGGGGGTAGGGGGGAAGAAGGGAGACACAGGGCATGAGCAGGGGGTGGAGGGGAAGAAGGGAGACACGGGGCATGAGCGGGGGGTGGGGCTGGAAAAAAGGGAGACACAGGGCATGAGCAGGGGGTGGGGGGGAAGAAGGGAGACACAGGGCATGAGCAGGGGGTGGAGGGGAAGAAGGAAGCCACAGGGCATGAGCAGGTGGTGGGGGTGGAAAGAAGGGAGACACAGGGCATGAGCAGGGGGTGGGGGTGGAAAGAAGGGAGACACAGGGCATGAGCAGGTTGTGGGGGTAAAGAAGGGAGACACGGGGCATGAGCGGGTAGTGGGGGAAGAAGGGAGACACGGGGCATGAGCGGGGGTGGGGGGGTAAGAAGGGAGACACGGGGCATGTGCGGGGGGTGGGGGGAAAGAAGTGAGACACGGGCCATGAGCAGGAGAGGGAAAGAAGGGAGACACGGGGCATGAGTGGGGGGGAAGAAGAAGGGAGACACGGGCATGAGCGGGGGGTGGGGGGAAGAAGGAAGACATGGGGCATGAGCGGGTGGTGGGGGAAGAAGGAAGACAATGGGCATGAGCAGGGGGTGGGGGTGGAAAGAAGGGAGACACAGGGCATGAGCAGGGGTTGGGGGGAAGGAAGACACGGGGCATGAGCGTGGGGTGGGGGGTGGAAAGAAGGGAGACACGGGGCATGAGCAGGGGGTGGGGGGAGAAGGGAGACACAGGGTTATGAGCAGCGCAGGGGGTGGGGGGGAAGAAGGGAAACACGGTACATGAGCGGGGGTGGGGGGGAAAGAAGGGAGACACGGGGCATGATCGGGGGTGGGGAAAAGAAGGGAGACACGGGGCATGAGCCGGGTGGGGGGGAAGAAGGGAGACACTGGGCATGAACGGGGGTGGGGAGGAAGAAGGGAGACACAGGGCATGTGTGGGGGGAAAGAAGGAAGACACGGGGCATGAGCGGGAGGTGTGGGGTACAGGAGGGAGACATGGGGCATGAGCGGGGGTGGGGGTGGAAAGTGGAAAGAAGGGAGACACAGGTCATGAGCAGGGGGTGGGGGTGGAAAGATGGGAGACACGGCGCATGAGCGGGGGGTGGGGGGGAAGAAGGGAGACATGGGGAATGAGCGGGGGGTGAGGGGGTACAGGAGGGAGACACAGGGCATGAGCAGGGGGTGGGGGGAACAGGGCAGACACGGGGCATGAGCGGGGGGGAAAGAAGGGAGACACGGGGCATGAGCGGGGGTGGGGGGAAGAAGGAAGACACGGGGCATGAGCGGGTGGTGGGGGGAAGAAGGGAGACACGGGGCATGAGCAGGGGGTGGGGGGGAAGAAGGGAGACACGGGGTATGAGCGGGGGGTGGGGGGAAGAAGGAAGACATGGGGCATGAGCAGGGGGTGGGGGTGGAAAGAAGGGAGACACAGGGCATGAGCAGGGGGTGGGAGTGGAAAGAAGGAGACACGGGGCATGAGTGGGGGGTGGGGGTGAAGAAGGGATACATGGGGAATGACCAGGGGAAAGAAGGAAGCCATGGGGTATGAGCGGGGTGTGGGGGGAAGAAGGGAGACACGGGGCATGAGCAGGGGGTGGGGGGATGAAGGGAGACACGGGGCATGAGCGGGGATGGAGGGGAAGAAAGGAGACATGGTGCATGAGAGGGGGGTGGGGGGAGAAGGAAGACACAGGGCATGAGCGGGGGGTGGGGGGTGGAAAAAAGGGAGACACGGGGCATGAGCAGGGGGTGGGGGGAGAAGGGAGACACAGGGTTATGAGCAGGGCAGGGGGTGGGGGAAGAAGGGAGACACGGTGCACGAGCTGGGGTGGGGGAAAGAAGGGAGACACGGGGCATGATCGGGGGTGGGGGGAAAGAAGGAAGACACGGGGCATGAGTGGGGGTTGGTGGGGAAAGAAGGGAGACATGGGGCATGAGCGGGGGTGGGGGGAGAAGGGAGACACGGGGCATGTGCGGGGACGGGGGGGAAGAAGGGAGACACGGGGCATGAGCAGTGGGGAAAGAAGGTAGACACGGGGCATGAGCGGGGGGTGGGGTGGGAAGAAGGGAGACACGGGACATGAGCGGGGGTGGGGGGAAGAAGGGAGACACGGGGCATTAGCGGGGGGTGGGGGGGTAAGAAGGGAGACATGGGGCATGTGTGGGGGGTGGGGGGAAAGAAGTGAGACACGGGCCATTAGCGGGAGGGGGATGAAGGAAGACATGGGGGCATGAGTGAGGGGGAGAAGAAGGGAGACACGGGCATGAGCGAGGGGTGGGGGGAAAGAAGGAAGACACGGGGCATGAGCAGGGGTGGGGTGGAAGAAGGGAGACACGGGGAATGAGCAGGGGGTGGGGGGAAGAAGGAAGACACAGGGCATGAGCGGGGGTATGGGGGAAGAAGGGAGACACAGGGCATGAGCAGGGGTTGGGGGGAAGGAAGACACGGGGCATGAGCGTGGGGTGGGGGGTGGAAAGAAGGGAGACACGGGGCATGAGCAGGGGGTGGGGGGAGAAGGGAGACACAGGGTTATGAGCAGGGCAGGGGGTGGGGGGAAAAAGGGAAACACGGTACATGAGCGGGGGTGGGGGGGAAGAAGGGAGACACGGGGCATGATCGGGGGTGGGGAAAAGAAGGGAGACACGGGGCATGAGCCGGGTGGGGGGGGGAAGAAGGGAGACACTGGGCATGAACGGGGGGTGGGGAGAAAGAAGGGAGACACAGGGCATGTGTGGGGGGAAAGAAGGAAGACACGGGGCATGACCGGGAGGTGGGGGGGTACAGGAGGGAGACATGGGGCATGAGCGGGGGTGGGGGTGGAAAGTGGAAAGAAGGGAGACACAGGTCATGAGCAGGGGGTGGGGGTGGAAAGATGGGAGACACGGCGCATGAGCGGGGGGTGGGGGGGAAGAAGGGAGACATGGGGCATGAGCGGGGGGTGAGGGGGTACAGGAGGGAGACACAGGGCATGAGCAGGGGGTGGGGGAACAGGGCAGACACGGGGCATGAGCGGGGGGGAAAGAAGGGAGACACGGGGTATGAGCGGGGGTGGGGGGGAAGAAGGGAGACACGGGGCATGATCGGGGGTGGGGAAAAGAAGGGAGACACGGGGCATGAGCCGGGTGGGGGGGAAGAAGGGAGACACTGGGCATGAACGGGGGGTGGGGAGGAAGAAGGGAGACACAGGGCATGTGTGGGGGGAAAGAAGGAAGACACGGGGCATGACCGGGAGGTGGGGGGGTACAGGAGGGAGACATGGGGCATGAGCGGGGGTGGGGGTGGAAAGTGGAAAGAAGGGAGACACAGGTCATGAGCAGGGGGTGGGGGTGGAAAGATGGGAGACACGGCGCATGAGCGGGGGGTGGGGGGGGAAGAAGGGAGACATGGGGCATGAGCGGGGGGCGAGGGGGTACAGGAGGGAGACACAGGGCATGAGCAGGGGGTGGGGGAACAGGGCAGACACGGGGCATGAGCGGGGGGGAAAGAAGGGAGACACGGGGTATGAGCGGGGGTGGGGGGAAGAAGGAAGACACGGGGCATGAGCGGGTGGTGGGGGGAAGAAGGGAGAAACGGGGCATGAGCATGGGGTGGGGGGGAAGAAGGGAGACACGGGGTATGAGCGGGGGGTGGGGGAAGAAGGAAGACATGGGGCATGAGCAGGGGGGGTGGAAAGAAGGGAGACACAGGGCATGAGCAGGGGGTGGGGGTGGAAAGAAGGAGACACGGGGCATGAGTGGGGGGTGGGTAGTGAAGAAGGGATACATGGGGAATGACCAGGGGAAAGAAGGAAGCCATGGGGCATGAGCGGGGGCTGGGGGGAAGAAGGGAGACACGGGGCATGAGCAGGGGGTGGCGGGATGAAGGGAGACACGGGGCATGAGTGGGGATGGAGGGGAAGAAAGGAGACATGGAGCATGAGAGGGGGGTGGGGGGAGAAGGAAGACACAGGGCATGAGCGGGGGGTGGGGGGTGGAAAAAAGGGAGACACGGGGCATGAGCAGGGGTGGGGGGGAGAAGGGAGACACAGGGTTATGAGCAGGGCAGGGGGTGGGGGGGGGAAGAAGGGAGACACGGTGCACGAGCGGGGGTGGGGGGAAAGAAGGGAGACACGGGGCATGATCGGGGTGGGGGAAAGAAGGAAGACACGGGGCATGAGTGGGGGTTGGTGGGGAAAGAAGTGAGACATGGGGCATGAGCGGGGGTGGGGGGAGAAGGGAGACACGGGGCATGTGCGGGGGCGGGGGGGAAGAAGGGAGACACGGGGCATGAGCAGTGGGGAAAGAAGGTAGACACGGGGCATGAGCGGGTTGGGAAGAAGGGAGACACGGGACATTAGCGGGGGGTGGGGGGGTAAGAAGGGAGACATGGGGCATGCGTGGGGGGTGGGGGGAAAGAAGTGAGACACGGGCCATGAGCGGGAGGGGGAAGAAGGGAGACACGGGGCATTAGCGGGGGTATGGGGGAAGAAGGGAGACACAGGGCATGAGCAGGGGGTGGAGGGGAAGAAGGGAGGCACGGGGCATCAGCGGGGGGTGGGGGAAAGAAGGAAGACATGGGGCATGAGCAGGTGGTGGGGGTGGAAAGAAGGGAGACACAGGGCATGAGCAGGGGGTGGGGGTGGAAAGAAGGGAGACACGGGGCATGAGCAGGTGGTGGGGGTAAAGAAGGGAGACACGGGGCATGAGCGGGTGGTGGGGGAAGAACGGAGACACGGGGCATGAGCGGGGGTGGGGGGTAAGAAGGGAGACACGGGCATGTGCGGGGGGTGTGGGGAAAGAAGTGAGACACGGGCCATGAGCGGGAGGGGGAAAGAAGGGAGACACGGGGCCTGAGTGGGGGGGAAGAAGAAGGGAGACACGGGCATGAGCGGGGGTGGGGGGAAGAAGGAAGACATGGGGCATGAGCGGGTGGTGGGGGGAAGAAGGAAGACAAGGGGCATGAGCAGGGGGTGGGGGTGGAAAGAAGGGAGACACAGGGCATGAGCAGGGGGTGGGGGTGGAAAGAAGGGAGACACGGGGCATGAGCGGGTGGTGGGGGAAGAAGGGAGACACGGGAATGAGCGGGGGTGGGGGGGTAAGAAGGGAGACACGGGGCATGTGTGGGGGGTGGGGGGAAAGAAGTGAGACACGGGCCATGAGCGGGAGGGGGAAAGAAGGGAGACACGGGGCATGAGTGGGGGGAAGAAGAAGGGAGACACGGGCATGAGCGGGGGGTGGGGGGAAGAAGGAAGACACGGGGCATGAGCGGAGGGTGGGGGGAAGAAGGGAGACAAAGGGCATGAGCAGGGGGTGGAGGGGAAGAATGGAGACACGGGCATGAGCGGGGGGTGGGGGGAAGAAGGAAGACACGGGGCATGAGTAGGGGGTGGAAAGAAGGGAGACACAGGGAATGAGCAGGGGGTGGGGGTGGAAAGAAGGGGGACACGGGGCATGAACGGGGGGTGGGGGGAAGAAGGGCCATGAGCGGGAGGGGGAAAGAAGGGGGGGGTGGGGGGAAGAAGGGAGACATGGGGCATGAGCGGGGGGTGAGGGGGTACAGGAGGGAGACATGGGGCATGAGCGGGGGTGGGGGGAACAGGGCAGACACGGGGCATGAGTGGGGGGAAGATGAAGGGAGACACGGGCATGAGCGGGGGGTGGGGGGAAGAAGGAAGACATGGGGCATGAGCGGGTGGTGGGGGGAAGAAGGAAGACAAGGGGCATGAGCAGGGGGTGGGGGTGGAAAGAAGGGAGACACAGGGCATGAGCAGGGGGTGGGGTTGGAAAGAAGGGAGACACGGGGCATGAGCGGGTGGTGGGGGAAGAAGGGAGACACGGGGCATGAGCGGGGGTGGGGGGGTAAGAAGGGAGACACGGGGCATGTGCGGGGGGTGGGGGGAAAGAAGTGAGACACGGGCCATGAGCGGGAGGGGGAAAGAAGGGAGACACGGGGCATGAGTGGGGGGAAGAAGAAGGGAGACACGGGCATGAGCGGGGGGTGGGGGGAAGAAGGAAGACACGGGGCATGAGCGGGGGGTGGGGGGAAGAAGGGAGACAAAGGGCATGAGCAGGGGGTGGAGGGGAAGAAGGGAGACACGGGCATGAGCGGGGGGTGGGGGGAAGAAGGAAGACACGGGGCATGAGTAGGGGGGGAAGAAGGGAGACACAGGGAATGAGCAGGGGGTGGGGGTGGAAAGAATGGGGACACGGGGCATGAGCGGGGGGTGAGGGGGTACAGGAGGGAGACATGGGGCATGAGCGGAGGGTGGGGGGAACAGGGCAGACACGGGGCATGAGCGGGGGGTGGGGGAGGAAGAAGGGAGACATGGGACATGAGCGGGGGGTGGGGGAGAAGAAGGGAGACACGGGTCATGAGCGGGGGGTCGGGGGTACAGGAGGGAAACACGGGGCATTAGCGGGGGTGGGGGTGGAAAGTGGAAAAAAGGGAGACACGGGGCATGAGCAGGGGGTGGGGGGAAAGAAGGGAGACACGGGGCATAAGCGGGGGGTCGGGGGGAAGAAGGGAGACACGGGGCATGAGCAGTGGGGAAAGAAGGGAGACACGAGGCATGAGCGGGGGGTGGGGTGGGAAGAAGGGAGACATGGGGCAGGGGGTGGGGTGGGAAGAAGGGAGACACGGGGCATGAGCGGGGGGTGGGGGGGAAAGTAGGGAGACACGGGGCATGAGCGGGGGGTCGGGGGGAAGAAGGGAGACATGGGGCATGAGCAGTGGGGAAAGAAGGGAGAAACGGGGCATGAGCGGGGGTGGGGTGGGAAGAAGGGAGACATGGGGCATGAGCAGGGGCTGGGGTGGAAAGAAGGGAGACACGTGGCATGAGCGGGGGTGGGGGGAAAGAAGGGAGACACAGGGCATGAGCTGGGGTGGGGTGGAAGAAGGGAGACACGGGGCATGGGTGGGGGGTGGGGGGAAGAAGTAAGACACGGGGCATGAGCAGGGGGTGGGGTGGAAGAAGGGAGACACGGGGCATGAGCAGGGGGTGAGGGTGAAGAAGGTAGACATGGGGCATGAGCGGGGGACAGGGGTACAAGAGGGAGACACGGGGCATGAGCGGAGGGTGGGGGGTTCAGGAGAGAGACACGGGGCATGAACGGGGGTGGGGGGAACAGGGCAGACATGGGGCATGAGCGGGGAGTGGGGGAGGATAAAGGGAGACATGGGACATGAGCGGGGGTTGGGGGAAGAAGGGAGACACGGGGCATGACAGGGGGTGGGGGGGATGAAGGAAGACATGGGGCATGAGCGGGGGGTGGGGGGTGGAAAGAAGGGAGACACGGGGCATGAGCAGGGGGTGGGGGAGAAGGGAGACACAGGGTTATGAGCAGGGCAGGGGGTGGGGGGAAGAAGGGAGACACGGTGCATGAGCAGGGGGTGGGGGTGGAAAGAAGGAGACACGGGGCATGAGCGGGGGGTGGGGGTGAAGAAGGGAGACATGGGGCATGAGCAGGGGAAAGAAGGAAGCCATGGGGCATGAGCGGGGGCTGGGGGGAAGAAGGGAGACACGGGCATGAGAGGGGGGGTGGGGGGAAGAAGAGAGACATGGGGCATGAGCGTGGGGACAGGGGTACAAGAGGGAGACACGGGGCATGAGCGGAGGGTGAGGGGTTCAGGAGAGAGACACGGGGCATGAACGGGGGTGGGGGGAACAGGGCAGACATGGGGCATGAGCGGGGAGTGGGGGAGGATAAAGGGAGACATGGGGCATGTGCGGGGGTTGGGGGAAGAAGGGAGACACGGGGCATGAGCAGGGGGTTGGGGGGATGAAGGAAGACACGGGGCATGAGTGGGGGGTGGGGGGTGGAAAGAAGGGAGACATGGGGCATGAGCAGGGGGTGGGGGAGAAGGGAGACACAGGGTTATGAGCAGGGCAGGGGGTGGGGGGGAAGAAGTTAGACACGGTGCATGAGCAGGGGTGGGGGGGAAAGAAGTGAGACACAGGGCATGATCAGGGGTGGGGGGAAAGAAGGAAGACACGGGACAGGAGTGGGGGGTGGGGGGAAAGAAGGGAGACATGGGGCATGAGTGGGGGTGGGGGGAGAAGGGAGACACGGGGCATGTGCAGGGGTGGGGGGGAAGAAGGGAGACACGGGGCATGAGCAGTTGGGAAAGAAGGTAGACATGGGGCATGAGCGGGGGGTGGGGTGGGAAGAAGGGAGACACAAGGCATGAGTGGGGAATGGGGTGGGAAGAAGGGAGACACTGGTCATGAGCGGGTGGTGGGGGGAAGAAGGGTGACACGGGGCATGAGCCATGAGCGGGGGGTGGGGGGGTAAGAAGGCAGCCACGGGGCATGAGTGGGGGGGAAGAAGAAGTTAGACACGGGCATGAGCGGGGGGTGGGGGGAAAGAAGGAAGACACGGGGCATGAGCTAGGTGGGGTGGAAGAAGGGAGACACGGAGCATGAGAGTGGGGTGGGGGAGAAGGAAGACACGGGGCATGAGCGGAGGGTGGAGTGGAAGAAGGGAGACACTGGCCATGAGCGGGAGGGGAAAAAAGGGAGACAAGGGGCATGAGTGGGGGAAGAAGAAGGGAGACACGGGCATGAGCGGGGGTTGGGGGGAAGAAGGGAGACACGGGGCATGAGCAGGGGGTGGGGGGGATGAAGGGAGACACGGGGCATGAGCGGGGATGGAGGGGAAGAAAGGAGACACGGAGCATGAGAGGGGGGTGGGGGAGAAGGAAGACACGGGGCATGAGCGGGGGGTGGGGGTGGAAAGAAGGGAGACACGGGGCATGAGCAGGGGGTGGGGGGAGAAGGGACACACAGGGTTATGAGCAGGGCAGGGGGTGGGGGGGAGAAGGGTGACACGGCGCATGAGTGGGGGTGGGGGGGAAAGAAGGGAGACACGGGGCATGATCGGGGTGGGGGAAAGAAGGAAGAAACGGGGCATGAGTGGGGGGTGGGGGGAAAGAATGGAGTCATGGGGCATGAGCGAGGGTGGGGGGAGAAGGGAGACACGGGGCATGTGCGGGGGCGGGGGGGAAGAAGGGAGACACGGGGCATGAGCAGTTGGGAAAGAAGGTAGACACGGGGCATGAGCGGGGGGTGGGGTGGGAAGAAGGGAGACACGGGGCATGAGTGGGGAATGGGATGGGAAAAAGGGAGACACTGGTCATAAGCGGGGGGTGGGGGGAAGAAGGGAGACACGGGGCATGAGCGGGGGGTGGGGGTAAGAAGGGAGCCACGGGGCATGAGCGGGGGGTGGGGGGGAAGAAGTGAGACACGGGCCATGAGCGGGAGGGGGAAAGAAGGGAGACACGGGCCATGAGCGGGGGTGGGGGGAGAAGGGAGACACGGGGCATGAGTGGGCGGTGGGTGGAAGAAGGAAGACACGGGGGAGGAAAAGGGAGACACAGGGCATGAGCAGGGGGTAGAGGGGAAGAAGGGAGACACGGGCCATGAGCGGGAGGGGGAAAAAAGGGAGACACGGGGCATGAGTGGGGGGAAGAAGAAGGGAGACACGGGCATGAGCGGGGGGTGGGGGGAAGAAGGAAGACATGGGGCATGAGCGGGTGGTGGGGGGAAGAAGGGAGACACAGGGCATGAGCAGGGGGTGTAGGGGAAGAAGGAAGACACAGGGCATGAGCGGGGGGTGGGGGAAGAAGGAAGACATGGGGCATGAGCAGGGTGTGGGGGTGGAAAGAAGGGAGACACAGGGTATGAATGAGCAGGGGGTGTGGGTGGAAAGAAGGGAGACACGGGGCATGAGCAGGGGGTGAGGGGGTACAGGAGGGAGACACGGGGCATGAGCGGGGGGTGGGGCGAACAGGGCAGACACGGGGCATGAGCGGGGGTTGGGGGAAGAAGAAGGGAGACATGGGGCATGAGCGGGGGTGTTGGAGGATAAAGGGAGACATGGGGCATGAGCGGGGGTTGGGGGGGAAGAAGGGAGACACGGGGCATGAGCAGGGGGTGGGGGGGATGAAGGGAGACACGGGGCATGAGCGGGGGAAGAAGGGAAAGAAACGAGACACGGAGCATGAGAGTGGGGTGGGGGGAGAAGGAAGACACGGGGCATTAGCGGGGGGTGGGAGGTGGAAAGAAGGGAGACACGGGGCATGAGCGGGTGTGGGGGGAACAGGGCAGACACGGGGCATGAGCGGGGGGTGGGGGAGGAAGAAGGGAGACATGGGGCATGAGCGGGGGGTGGGGGAGAAGAAGGGAGACACGGGGCATGAGCGAGGGTGGGGGGTACAGGAGGAAGACACGGGGCATTAGCGGGGGTGGGGGTGGAAAGTGGAAAAAAGGGAGACACAGGACATGAGCGGGGGGTCGGCAGGAAAGAAGAAGGGGGAAGAAGGGAGACACGGGGCATGAGCGGGGGGTAGGGTGGGAAGAAGGGAGACATGGGGCATGAGCAGGGGGTGGGGTGAGAAGAAGGGAGACACGGGGCATGAGCGGGGGGTGGGGGGGAAGAAGGGAGACACGGGGCATGAGCGGGGGGTCGGTGGAAGAAGGGAGACACGGGGCATGAGCAGTGGGGAAAGAAGGGAGACACGGGGCATGAGCGGGGGGTGGGGTGGGAAGAAGGGAGACACGGGGCATGAGCGGGGGATGGAGGAAAGAAGGGAGACATGGAGCATGAGCTGGGGTGGGGTGGAAGAAGGGAGACACGGGGCATGAGCGGGGTGGGGGGAAGAAGGAAGACATGTGGCATGAGCAGGGGTGGGGGTGGAAAGAAGGGAGACACAGGGCATGAGCAGGGGGTGGGGGTGGAAAGAAGGAGACACGGGGCATGAGCAGGGGGTGGGGGTGAGGAAGGGAGACATGGGGCATGAGCAGGGGAAAGAAGGAAGCTTTGGGGCATGAGCGGGGGCTGGGGGGAAGAAGGGAGACACGGGGCATGAGCGGGTGGGTTCGGGTAAGAAGAGAGACATGGGGCATGAGCGGGGGACGGGGGTACAAGAGGGAGACACGGGGCATGAGCGGAGGGTGGGGAGTTAGGAGAGCGAAACGGGGCATGAGCGGGGGTGGGGGGAAGAGGGCAGACATAGGGCATGAGCGGGGGGTGGGGGAGGAAAAAGGGAGACATGGGGGCATGAGCGGGGGTTGGGGGGAAGAAGGGAGACACGGGGCATGAGCAGGGGGTGGGGGGATTAAGGGAGACACGGGGCATGAGCGGGGATGGAGGGGAAGAAAGGAGACACGGAGCATGAGAGGGGGGTGGGGGGAGAAGGAAGACACGGGCATGAGCGGGGGGTGGGGGATGGAAAGAAGGGAGACATGGGGCATGAGCAGGGGGTGGGGGGAGAAGGGAGACACAGGGTTATGAGCAGGGCAGGGGGTGGGGTGAAGAAGGGAGACACGGTGCATGAGCGTGGGTGGGGGGAAAGAAGGGAGACATGGGGCATGAGCGGGGGTGGGGGGAGAAGGGAGACACAGGGCATGTGCGGGGGTGGGGGGAAGAAGGGAGACACGGGGCATGAGCAGTGGGCAAAGAAGGTAGACACGGGGCATGAGCGGGGGGTGGGGTGGGAAGAAGGGAGACACGGGGCATGAGTGGGGAATGGGGTGGGAAGAAGGGAGACACTGGTCATGAGCGGGGGGTGGGGGGAAAGAAGCGAGACATGGGGCATGAGCGAGGGTGGGGGGAAGAAGGGAGACATGGGGCATGAGCGGGGGGTGGGGGGGTAAGAAGGGAGACACGGGCCATGAGCGGGAGGGGGTAAGAAGGGAAACACGGGTCATGAGCGGGAGGGGAAAGAAGGGAGACACAGGGCATGAGTGGGAGGGGGAAAGAAGGGAGACACGGTGCATGAGTGGGGGGAAAGAAGAAGGGAGACACGGGCATGAGCAGGGTGTGGGGGGAAAGAAGGAAGACACAGGGCATGAGCGGGGTGGGGTGGAAGAAGGGAGACACGGGGCATGAGGGTGGGTGGGGGGAAGAAGGAAGACACGGCGCATGAGCAGGGGGTGGGGGGAAGAAGGGAGACACAGGGCATGAGCAGGGGGTGGAGGGTAAGAAGGGAGACACGGGGCATGAGCGGGGGGTGGGGGGAAAGAAGTGAGACACGGGCCATGAGTGGGAGGGGGAAAGAAGGGAGACACGGGGCATGAGTGGGGGGGAAGAAGAATGGAGACACGGGCATGAGCAGGGGGTGGGGGGAAGAAGGAAGACACGGGACATGAGCGGGGGGTGAGGGGAAGAAGGGAGACACAGGGCATGAGCAGGGGTTGGAGGGGAAGAAGGGAGACATGGGGCATGAGCGGGGGTGGGGGAAAGAAGGAAGACAGGGGGCATGAGCAGGGGGTGGGGGTGGAAAAAGGGAGACACAGGGCAGGAGCAGGGGGTGGGGTGGAAAGATGGGAGACACGGGGCATGAGCGGGGGGTGGGGGTACAGGAGGGAGACACGCGGCATGAGCGGTGGGTGGGGGGAACAGGGCAGAGACAGGGCATGAGCGGGGGTGGGGGAGGAAGAAGGGAGACATGGGGCATGAGCGGTGGGTGGGGGAGAAGAAGGGAGACACGGGGCATGAGCGGGGGGTGGGGGTAAAGGAGGGAGACACGGGGCATTAGTGGGGTGTGGGTGGAAAGTGGAAAAAAGGGAGACACAGGGCATGAGCGGGTGGTGGGGGGAAAGAAGGGAGACACTGGGCATGAGCGGGGGGTCGGGGGGAAGAAGGGAGACACGGGGCATGAGCAGTGGGGAAAGAAGGGAGACACGGGGCATGAGCGGGGGGTGGGGTGGGAAGAAGGGAGATATGGGGCATGAGCAGGGGGTGGGGTGGGAAGAAGGGGTACACGGGGCCTGAGCTGGGGTGGGGTGGAAGAAGGGAGACAAGGGGCATGAGCTGGGGGTGGGGGGAAGAAGGAAGACACGGGGCATGAGCAGGGGGTGGGGGGAAGAAGGGAGACACGGGGCATGAGCAGGGGTTGGAGGGGAAGAAGGGAGACACGGGGCATGAGCGGAGGGTGGGGAGTTAGGAGAGCGAAACGGGGCATGAGCGGGGGTGGGGGGAACAGGGCAGACATAGGGCATGCGCGGGGGGTGGGGGAGGAAAAAGGGAGACATGGGGGCATGAGCGGGGTTGGGGGGAAGAAGGGAGACACGGGGCATGAGCGGGGGTGGGAGGGAAAGAAGGGAGACATGGGGCATGAGCGGGGGTGGGGGGGAGAAGGGAGACACAGGGTTATGAGCAGGGCAGGGGGTGGGGTGAAGAAGGGAGACACGGTGCATGAGCGGGGGTTGGAGGGAAAGAAGGGAGACATGGGGCATGAGCGGGGGTGGGGGGAGAAGGGAGACACGGGGCATGTGCGGGGGTGGGGGGAAGAAGGGAGACACGGGGCATGAGCAGTGGGCAAAGAAGGTAGACACGGGGCATGAGCGGGGGGTGGGGTGGGAAGAAGGGAGACACGGGGCATGAGTGGGGAATGGGGTGGGAAGAAGGGAGACACTGGTCATGAGCGGGGGGTGGGGGGAAAGAAGCGAGACATGGGGCATGAGCGAGGGTGGGGGGAAGAAGGGAGACATGGGGCATGAGCGGGGGGTGGGGGGTAAGAAGGGAGACACGGGCCATGAGCGGGAGGGGGTAAGAAGGGAAACACGGGTCATGAGCGGGAGGGGGAAAGAAGGGAGACACAGGGCATGAGTGGGAGGGGGAAAGAAGGGAGACACGGTGCATGAGCGGGGTGGGGTGGAAGAAGGGAGACACGGGGCATGAGGGTGGGTGGGGGGAAGAATGAAGACACGGCGCATGAGCAGGGGGTGGGGGGAAGAAGGGAGACACAGGGCATGAGCAGGGGGTGGGGTGGTAAGAAGGGGTACACGGGGCCTGAGCTGGGGTGGGGTGGAAGAAGGGAGACAAGGGGCATGAGCTGGGGGTGGGGGGAAGAAGGAAGACACGGGGCATGAGCAGGGGGTGGGGGGAAGAAGGGAGACACGGGGCATGAGCAGGGGTTGGAGGGGAAGAAGGGAGACACCGGGCATGAGCGGAGGGTGGGGAGTTAGGAGAGCGAAACGGGGCCTGAGCGGGGGTGGGGGGAACAGGGCAGACATAGGGCATGCGCGGGGGGTGGGGGAGGAAAAAGGGAGACATGGGGGCATGAGCGGGGTTGGGGGGAAGAAGGGAGACACGGGGCATGAGCGGGGGTGGGAGGGAAAGAAGGGAGACATGGGGCATGAGCGGGGGTGGGGGGGAGAAGGGAGACACAGGGTTATGAGCAGGGCAGGGGGTGGGGTGAAGAAGGGAGACACGGTGCATGAGCGGGGGTGGGAGGGAAAGAAGGGAGACATGGGGCATGAGCGGGGGTGGGGGGAGAAGGGAGACACGGGGCATGTGCGGGGGTGGGGGGAAGAAGGGAGACACGGGGCATGAGCAGTGGGCAAAGAAGGTAGACACGGGGCATGAGCGGGGGGTGGGGTGGGAAGAAGGGAGACACGGGGCATGAGTGGGGAATGGGGTGGGAAGAAGGGAGACACTGGTCATGAGCGGGGGGTGGGGGGAAAGAAGCGAGACATGGGGCATGAGCGAGGGTGGGGGGAAGAAGGGAGACATGGGGCATGAGCGGGGGGTGGGGGGTAAGAAGGGAGACACGGGCCATGAGCGGGAGGGGGTAAGAAGGGAAACACGGGTCATGAGCGGGAGGGGGAAAGAAGGGAGACACAGGGCATGAGTGGGAGGGGGAAAGAAGGGAGACACGGTGCATGAGTGGGGGGAAAGAAGAAGGGAGACACGGGCATGAGCGGGGTGTGGGGGGAAAGAAGGAAGACACAGGGCATGAGCGGGGTGGGGTGGAAGAAGGGAGACACGGGGCATGAGGGTGGGTGGGGGGAAGAAGGAAGACACGGCGCATGAGCAGGGGGTGGGGGGAAGAAGGGAGACACAGGGCATGAGCAGGGGGTGGAGGGTAAGAAGGGAGACACGGGGCATGAGCGGGGGGTGGGGGGAAAGAAGTGAGACACGGGCCATGAGTGGGAGGGGGAAAGAAGGGAGACACGGGGCATGAGTCGGGGGGAAGAAGAATGGAGACACGGGCATGAGCGGGGGGTGGGGGGAAGAAGGAAGACACAGGACATGAGCGGGGGGTGAGGGGAAGAAGGGAGACACAGGGCATGAGCAGGGGTTGGAGGGGAAGAAGGGAGACACGGGGCATGAGCGGGGGGTGGGGGAAAGAAGGAAGACAGGGGGCATGAGCAGGGGGTGGGGGTGAAAAGAAGGGAGACACAGGGCAGGAGCAGGGGGTGGGGTGGAAAGAAGGGAGACACGGGGCATGAGTGGGGGGTGGGGGTACAGGAGGGAGACACGCGGCATGAGCGGTGGGTGGGGGGAACAGGGCAGAGACAGGGCATGAGCGGGGGTGGGGGAGGAAGAAGGGAGACACAGGGCATGAGCGGGGGGTCGGGGGGAAGAAGGGAGACACGGGGCATGAGCGGGGGGTGGGGGTAAAGGAGGGAGACACGGGGCATTAGTGGGGTGTGAGTGGAAAGTGGAAAAAAGGGAGACACGGGGCATGAGCGGGAGGTGGGGGGGAAGAAGGGAGACACAGGGCATGAGCGGGGGGTCGGGGGGAAGAAGGGAGACACGGGGCATGAGCAGTGGGGAAAGAAGGGAGACACGGGGCATGAGCGGGGGGTGGGGTGGGAAGAAGGGAGACATGGGGCATGAGCAGGGGGTGGGGTGGGAAGAAGGGGTACACGGGGCATGAGCTGGGGTGGGGTGGAAGAAGGGAGACACAGGGCATGAGCTGGGGGTGGGGGGAAGAAGGAAGACACGGGGCATGAGCAGGGGGTGGGGGGAAGAAGGGAGACACGGGGCATGAGCAGGGGGTGGGGGGGAGAAGGAAGACATGGGGCATGAGCAGGGGGTGGGGGTGGAAGAAGGGAGACACAGGGCATGAGCAGGGGGTGGGGGGAAGAAGGGAGACACGGGGCATGAGCAGGGGGTGGGGGGAAGAAGGGAGACACAGGGCATGAGCAGGGGGTGAGGGGAAGAAGGGAGACACGGGGCATGAGCAGGGGGTGGGGGGGAAGAAGGGAGATACGGGGCATGAGCAGGGGGTGGGGGGGAAGAAGGGAGACACGGGGCATGTGCAGGGGGTGGGGGGGAGAAGGAAGACATGGGGCATGAGCAGGGGGTGGGGGTGGAAAGAAGGGAGACACAGGGCATGAGCAGGGGGTAGGGGTGGAAAGAAGGAGACACGGGGCATGAGCGGGGGGTGGGGGTGAAGAAGGGAGACACGGGGCATGAGCAGGGGAAAGAAGGAAGCCATGGGGCATGAGCGGGGGTTGGGGGGAAGAAGGGAGACAAGGGGCATGAGCGGGGGGGTGGGGGAGAAGAAGAGAGACATGGGGCATGAGCGGGGGACGGGGGTACAAGAGGGAGACATGGGGCATGAGCGGAGGGTGGGGGGTACAGGAGAGAGACACGGGGCATGAACGGGGATGGGGGGAACAGCCAGACATGGGGCATGAGCGGGGGTGGGGGAGGAAAAAGGGAGACATGGGGCATGAGCGGGGGTTGGGGGGAAGAAGGGAGATACGGGGCATGAGCAGGGGGTGGGGGGGATGAAGGGAAACACGGGGCATGAGAGGGGGGTGGTGGGGAGAAGGAAGACACGGGGCATGAGCGGGGGGTGGAAAGAAGGGAGACACGGGGCATGAGCATGGGGTGGGGGGGAGAAGGGAGACACAGGGTTATGAGCAGGGCAGGGGGTGGGGGGGAAGAAGGGAGACACGGTGCATGAGCGGGGGTGGGGGGAAAGAAGGTAGACACGGGGCATGATCGGGGGTGGGAGGAAAGAAGACACGGGGCATGAGTGGGGGGTGGGGGGGAAGAAGGGAGACATGGGGCATGAGCGGGAGTGGGGGGAGAAGGGAGACATGGGCATGTGCGGGGGTGGGGGGGAAGAAGGGAGACACGGGGCATGAGCAGTGGGGAAAGAAGGTAGACACGGGGCATGAGCGGGGGGTGGGGTGGGAAGAAGGGAGACACGGGGCATGAGCGGGGGCTGGGGGAAGAAGGGAGACACGGGGCATGAGCGGGGGTGGGAGGGTAAGAAGGGAGACACGGGGCATGAGTGGGGGGTGGGGGGAAAGAAGTGAGACACGGCCCATGAGCGGGAGGGGTAACGAAGGGAGACACGGGGCATGAATTGGGGGGAAGAAGAAGGGAGACACGGGCATGAGCAGGTGGTGGGGGGAAAGAAGGAAGACACGGGGCATGAGCTGCGGTGGGTTGGAAGAAGGGAGACACGGGGCATGAGCGGGGGGTGGGGGGAAGAAGGAAGACACGGGGCATGAGCAGGGGTGGAGGGGAAGAAGGGAGACACAGGGCATGAGCAGGGGGTGGAGGGGAAGAAGGAAGACACGGGGCATGAGCGGGGGGTGGGGGAAAGAAGGAAGACACGGGGCATGAGCAGGGGGTGGGGGTGGAAAGAAGGGAGACACAGGGCATGAGCAGGGGGTGGGGGTGGAAAGAAGGGAGACACAGGGCATGAGCGGGTGGTGGGGGTGAAGAAGGGAGACACGGGGCATGAGTGGGGGAAAGAAGGAAGCCACAGGGCATGAGCGGGGGGTCGGGGGAAGAAGGACGACAGGGGGCATGAGCAGGGGGTGGGGGTGGAAAGAAGGTAGACACAGGGCATGAGCAGGGGGTGGGGATGGAAAGAAGGGAGACACAGGGCATGAGCGTGTGGTGGGGGAAGAAAGGAGACACGGGGCATGAGCGGGGGGTTGGGGGGAAAGAAGTGAGACACGGGCCATGAGCGGGAGGGGGAAGAAGGGAGACACGGGGCATGAGTGGGGGGAAGAAGAAGGGAGACATGGGCATGAGCAGGGGGTGGGGGGAAGAAGGAAGACACGGGGCATGAGCGGGGGGTGGAGGGGAAGAAGGGAGACACAGGGCATGAGCAGGGGGTGGAGGGGAAGAAGGGAGACACGGGGCATCAGCGGGGGATGGGGGGAAGAAGGAAGACACGGGGCATGAGCAGGGGGTGGGGGTGGAAAGAAGGGAGACACGGGGCATGAGCGGGGGGTGGGGAGGAAGAAGGGAGACATGGGGCATGAGCGAGGGGTGAGGGGGCACAGGAGGGAGACACGGGGCATGAGCAGGGGGTGGGGGAACAGTGCAGACGACACGGGGCATGAGCAGGGGTTGGGGGAGGAAGAAGGGAAACATGGGGCATGTGCGGGGGGTGGGGGAGAAGAAGGGAGACACGGGGCATGAGTGGGGGGTGGGGGGTACAGGAGAGAGATGCGGGGCATTAGCGGGGGTGGGGGTGGAAAGTGTAAAAAAGGGAGACACGGGGCATGAGCGGGGGGTCGGGGGGAAGAAGGGAGACACGGGGCATGAGTGGGGGGTGGGGTGGGAAGAAGGGCGACATGGGGCATGAGCCTGGGGTGGGTTGGGAAGAAGGGATACACGGGGCATGAGCGGGGGATGGGGGAAAGAAGGGAGACACAGGGCATGAGCGGGGGGTCGGGGGGAAGAAGGGAGACACGGGGCATGAGCAGTGGGGAAAGAAGGGAGACACAGGGCATGAGCAGGGGGTGGGGTGGGAAGAAGGGAGACATGGGGCATGAGCAGGGGGTGGGGTGGGAAGAAGAGAGACACGGGGCATGAGCGGGAGGTGGGGGGAAAGAAGGGAGACACAGGGCATGAGCTGGGGTGGGGTGGAAGAAGGGAGACACGGGGCATGAGCGGGGGGTGGGGGGAAGAAGGAAGACACGGGGCATGAGCGGGGGGTGAGGGGGAAGAAGGGAGACACGGGGCATGAGCAGGGGGTAGGGGGGAAGAAGGGAGACACGGGGCATGAGTGGGGGGTGGGAGGAAGAAGGAACACATGGGGCATGAGCAGGGGGTGGGGTGGAAAGAAGGGAGAAATAGGGCATGAGCAGGGGGTGGGGGTGAAAGAAGGAGACACGGGGCATGAGCGGGGGGTGGGGGTGAAGAAGGGAGACATGGGGCATGAGCAGGGGAAAGAAGGAAGCCATGGGGCATGAGCGGGAGCTGGGGGGGAAGAAGAGAGACATGGGGCATGAGCGTGGGGGTGGGGGGAAGAAGAGAGACAAGGGGCATGAGCGGGGACGGGGGTACAAGAGGGAGACACGGGGCATGAGCGGAGGGTGGAGGGGTTCAGGAGAGAGACACGGGGCATGAGCGGGGGTGGGGGGAGCAGGGCAGACATGGGGCATGAGCGGGGGGTGGGGAGGAAAAAGGGAGACATGGGGCATGAGCGGGGGTTGGGGGGGAAGAAGGGAGACACGGGGCATGAGCAGGGGGTGGGGGGGAGAAGGGAGACACAGGGTTATGAGGAGGGCAGGGGTTGGGGGGAAGAAGGGAGACACGGTGCATGAGCGGGGGTGGGGGGGAAAGAAGGGAGACACGGGGCATGATCGGGGTGGGGGAAAAGAAGGAAGACACGGGGCATGAGTGGGGGGTGGGGGGGTAAAGAAGGGAGACATGGGGCATGAGCGGGGGTGGGGGGAGAAGGGAGACACGGGGCATGTGCAGGGGTGGGGGGAAGAAGGGAGCCATGGGGCATGAGCAATGGGGAAAGAAGGTAGACACGGGGCATGAGCGGGGGGTGGGTTGGGAAGAAGGGAGACACGGGGCATGAGCGGGGGATGGGGGAAAGAAGGGAGACACAGGGCATGAGCGGGGGGTCGGGGGGAAGAAGGGAGACACGGGGCATGAGCAGTGGGGAAAGAAGGGAGACACAGGGCATGAGCAGGGGGTGGGGTGGGAAGAAGGGAGACATGGGGCATGAGCAGGGGGTGGGGTGGGAAGAAGAGAGACACGGGGCATGAGCGGGAGGTGGGGGGAAAGAAGGGAGACACAGGGCATGAGCTGGGGTGGGGTGGAAGAAGGGAGACACGGGGCATGAGCGGGGGGTGGGGGGAAGAAGGAAGACACGGGGCATGAGCGGGGGGTGAGGGGGAAGAAGGGAGACACGGGGCATGAGCAGGGGGTAGGGGGGAAGAAGGGAGACACGGGGCATGAGTGGGGGGTGGGAGGAAGAAGGAACACATGGGGCATGAGCAGGGGGTGGGGTGGAAAGAAGGGAGAAATAGGGCATGAGCAGGGGGTGGGGGTGAAAGAAGGAGACACGGGGCATGAGCGGGGGGTGGGGGTGAAGAAGGGAGACATGGGGCATGAGCAGGGGAAAGAAGGAAGCCATGGGGCATGAGCGGGAGCTGGGGGGGAAGAAGAGAGACATGGGGCATGAGCGTGGGGGTGGGGGGAAGAAGAGAGACAAGGGGCATGAGCGGGGACGGGGGTACAAGAGGGAGACACGGGGCATGAGCGGAGGGTGGAGGGGTTCAGGAGAGAGACACGGGGCATGAGCGGGGGTGGGGGGAGCAGGGCAGACATGGGGCATGAGCGGGGGGTGGGGAGGAAAAAGGGAGACATGGGGCATGAGCGGGGGTTGGGGGGGAAGAAGGGAGACACGGGGCATGAGCAGGGGGTGGGGGGGAGAAGGGAGACACAGGGTTATGAGGAGGGCAGGGGTTGGGGGGAAGAAGGGAGACACGGTGCATGAGCGGGGGTGGGGGGGAAGAAGGGAGACACGGGGCATGATCGGGGTGGGGGAAAAGAAGGAAGACACGGGGCATGAGTGGGGGGTGGGGGGGTAAAGAAGGGAGACATGGGGCATGAGCGGGGGTGGGGGGAGAAGGGAGACACGGGGCATGTGCAGGGGTGGGGGGAAGAAGGGAGCCATGGGGCATGAGCAATGGGGAAAGAAGGTAGACACGGGGCATGAGCGGGGGGTGGGGTGGGAAGAAGGGAGACACAGGGCATGAACGGGGGGTGGGGGGGTAAGAAGGGAGACACAGGGCATGAGCGGGGGGTGGGGGGAAAGAAGTGAGACACGGGCCATGAGTGGGATGGGGAAAGAAGGGAGACACAGGGCTTGAGTGGCTGGGAAGAAGAAGGGAGACACGGGCATGAGCGGGGGGTGGGGGGAAGAAGGAAGACACGGGACATGAGCAGGGGGGAAGAAGGGAGACACGTGGCATGAGCGGGGGGTGGGGGAAAGAAGGAAGACACGGGGCATGAGCAGGGGGTGGGGGTGGAAAGAAGGGAGACACAGGGCATGAGCAGGGGGTGGGGGTGGAAAGAAGGGAGACATGGGGCATGAGCGGGGGTGGGGGGAAGAAGGGAGACACAGGGCATGAGCGGTGGGTGGGGGGAACAGGGCAGACACAGGGCATGAGCGGGGGTGGGGGAGGAAGAAGGGAGACATGGGGCATGAGCTGGGGGTGGGCGAGAAGAAGAGAGACACGGGGCATGAGCGGGGGGAGGGGGGTACAGGATGGAGACACAGGGCATTAGCGGGGGTAGGGGTGGAAAGTGGAAAAAAGGGAGACACGGGGCATGAGCGGGGGGTGGGGGGGAAAGAAGGGAGACACGGGGCATGAGCGGGGGGTCGGGGGAAGAAGGGAGACACGGGGCATGAGCAGTGGGGAAAGAAGGGAGACACGGGGCATGAGCGGGGGGTGGGGTGGGAAGAAGGGAGACATGGGGCATGAGCAGGGGGTGGGGTGGGAGAAGGGAGACACGGGTCATGAGCGGGGGGTGGGGGGTAGAAGGAAGACACGGGACATGAGCGGGGTTTGGGGGGGAAGAAGGGAGACACGGGGCATGAGCAGGGGGTGGGGGGAAGAAGGGAGACACGGGGCATGAGCGGGGGGTGGGGGGAAGAAGGAAGACATGGGGCATGAGCAGGGGGTGGGGGTGGAACGAAGGGAGACACAGGGCATGAGCAGGGGGTGGGGGTGGAAAGAAGGAGACACAGGGCATGAGCGGGGGTGGGGGTGAAGAAGGGAGACACGGGGCATGAGCAGGGGAAAGAAGGAAGCCATGGGGCATGAGCGGGGGCTGGGGGGGAAGAAGGGAGACATGGGGCATGAGCAGGGGGGTGGGGGGGGAAGAAGAGAGACATGGGAAATGAGCGGGGGACGGGGGTACAAGAGGGAGACACGGGGCATGAGCGGAGGGTGGGGGGGTTCAGGAGAGAGACACGGGGCATGAGCAGGGGTGGGGGGAACAGGGCAGACATGGGGCATGAGCGGGGGGTGGGGGAGGAAAAAGGGAGACATGGGGCATGAGCGGGGGTTGGGGGGGAAGAAGGGAGACACGGGGCATGAGCGGGGATGGAGGGGAAGAAAGGAGACACAGAGCATGAGATGCGGGTTGTGGGGGAGAAGGAAGACACAGGGCATGAGCAGGGGGTGGGGTTTGGAAAGAAGGGAGACACGGGGCATGAGCAGGGGGTGGGGGGGAGAAGGGAGACAGAGGGTTATGAGCAGGGCAGGGGGTGGGGGGAAGAAGGGAGACACGGTGCATGAGTGGGGGTGGGGGGGAAAAAGGGAGACACGGGGCATGAGCGGGGATGGAGGGGAAGAAGGAAGACATGGGACATGAGCAGAGGGTTGGGGGGAAGAAGGGAGACACGGGGCATGAGCGGGGGGTGGGGGGTGGAAAGAAGGGAGACACGGGGCATGAGCAGGGGGTGGGGGGAGAAGGGAGACACAGGGTTATGAGCAGGGCAGGGGGTGGGGGAAGAAGGGAGACATGGTGCATGAGCAGGGGTGGGGGTGGAAAGAAGGGAGACACGGGGCATGAGCGGGGGGTGGGGCGGAAGAAGGGAGACATGGGGCATGAGCGGGGGGTGAGGGGGTACAGGAGGGAGACACGGGGCATGAGCGGTGGGTGGGGGGAACAGGGCAGACACAGGGCATGAGCGGGGGTGGGGGAGGAAGAAGGGAGACATGGGGCATGAGCGGGGGGTGGGGGTACAGGAGGGAGACATGGGGCATTAGCGGGGGTGGGGGTGGAAAGTGGAAAAAAGGGAGACACGTGGCATGAGCGGGGGGGTGGGGGGAAAGAAGGGAGACACGGGGCATGAGCGGGGTTCGGGGGGAAGAAGGAAGACACGGGGCATGAGCGGGGTTTGGGGGGGAAGCAGGGAGACACAGGGCATGAGCAGGGGTGGGGGGAAGAAGGGAGAAACGGGGCATGAGCGGGGGGTGGGGGGAAGAAGGAAGACATGGGACATGAGCAGGGGGTGGGGTGGGAGAAGGGAGACACGGGGCATGAGCGGGGGGTGGGGGGAAGAAGGAAGACACGGGGCATGAGCGGGGTTTGGGGGGGAAGCAGGGAGACGCAGGGCATGAGCAGGGGTGGGGGGAAGAAGGGAGAAACGGGGCATGAGCGGGGGGTGGGGGGAAGAAGGAAGACATGGGACATGAGCAGGGGGTGGGGGTGGAAAGAAGGGAGACACAGGGCATGAGCAGGGGGTTGGGGTGGAAAGAAGGAGACACGGGGCATGAGCGGGGGGTGGGGGTGAAGAAGGGAGACACGGGGCATGAGCAGGGGAAAGAAGGAAGCCATGGGGCATGAGCGGGGGCTGGGGGGGAAGAAGGGAGACACGGGGCATGAGCGGGGGGTGGGGGGAAGAAGAGAGACATGGGGCATGAGCGGTGGACGGGGGTACAACGAGGGAGGCACGGGGCATGAGCGGAGGGTGGGGGGGTTCAGGAGAGAGACACGGGGCATGAGCAGGGGTGGGGGGAACAGGGCAGACATGGGGCATGAGCAGGGGGTGGGGGAGGAAAAAGGGAGACATGGGGCATGAGCGGGGGTTGGGGGGGAAGAAGGGAGATACGGGGCATGAGCGGGGATGGAGGGGAAGAAAGGAGACACGGGGCATGAGCGGAGGGTGGGGGGAAGAAGAGAGAGATGGGGCATGACTGGGGGATGGGGGTACAAGAGGGAGGCACGGGGAATGAGCGGATGGTGGGGGGGAAGAAGGGAGACACGGGGCATGAGTTGGGGGTGGGGGGAAGAAGAGAGACATGGGGCATGAGCAGGGGACGGGGTGAAGAAGGGAGACACGGGGCATGAGCAGGGGAAAGAAGGAAGCCATGGGGCATGAGCGAGGGCTGGGGGGGGGGAAGGGAGACACGGGGCATGAGCGGGGAGTCGGGGGAAGAAGAGAGACATGGGGCATGAGCGGGGGACGGGGGTACAAGAGGGAGGCACTGGGCATGAGCGGAGGGTGGGGGGGTTCAGGAGAGAGACACAGGGCATGAGCAGGGGTGGGGGGAACAGGGCAGACATGGGGCATGAGCAGGGGGTGGGGGAGGAAAAAGGGAGACATGGGGCATGAGCAGGGGGTGGGGGTGAAGAAGGGAGACACGGGGCATGAGCAGGGGAAAGAAGGAAGCCATGGGGCATGAGCGGGGGCTGGTGGGGAAGAAGGGAGACACGGGGCATGAGCAGGGGGTGGGGGGAAGAAGAGAGACATGGGGCATGAGCGGGGAACGGGGGTACAAGAGGGAGGCACGGGGCATGAGCGGAGGGTGGGGGGGTTCAGGAGAGAGACACGGGGCATGAGCAGGGGTGGGGGGAACAGGGCAGACATGGGGCATGAGCAGGGGGTGGGGGAGGAAAAAGGGAGACATGGGGCATGAGCGGGGGATGGGGGGGAAGAAGGGAGATACGGGGCATGAGCGGGGATGGAGGGGAAGAAAGGAGACACGGAGCATGAGAGGGGGGTGGGGGGAAGAAGGAAGACACGGGGCATGAGCAGGGGGTGGGGGGGAGAAGGGAGACACAGGGCATGAGCAGGGGGTGGAGGGGAAGAAGGGAGACACAGGGCATGAGCGGGGGGTGGGGGAAAGAAGGAAGACACGGGGCAGGGGCTGGGGCTGGAAAGAAGGGAGACACAGGGCATGAGTGGGGGGGAGAAGAAGGGAGACACGGGCATGAGCAGGGGGTGGGGGGAAAGAAGGAAGACACGGGGCATGAGCTGGGGTGGGGTGGAAGAAGGGAGACACAGGGCATGAGCGGGGTATGGGGGGAAGAAGGAAGACACGGGGCATGAGCGGGGGTGGAGGGGAAGAAGGGAGACACAGGGCATGAGCAGGGGGTGGAGGGGAAGAAGGGAGACACAGGGCATGAGCGGGGGGTGGGGGAAAGAAGGAAGACACGGGGCAGGGGCTGGGGCTGGAAAAAAGGGCGACACAGGGCATGAGCAGGGGGTGGGGGTGGAAAGAAGAGAGACACAAAGCATGAGCGGGTGGTGGGGGTGAAGAAGGGAGATACGGGGCATGAGCGGGGGAAAGAAGGAAGCCATTGGGCATGAGCGGGGGGTCGGGGGAAGAAGGAGGACACAGGGCATGAGCAGGGGGTGGGGGTGGAAAGAAGGGAGACACAGGACATGAGCAGGGGGTGGGGATGGAAAGAAGGGTGACACAGGGCATGAGCGTGTGGTGGGGAAAGAAGGGAGACACAGGGCATAAGCGGGGGGTGGGGGGTAAGAAGGGAGACACGGGGCATGAGCGGGGGGTGGGGGGAAAGAAGGGAGACACGGGCCATGAGCGGGAGGGGGAAAGAAGGGAGACACAGGGCATGAGTGGGGGGGAAGAAGAAGGGAGACACTGGCATGAGCAGGGGGTGGGGGGAAGAAGGAAGACACGGGGCATGAGCGGGGGGTTGGGGAAGAAGGGAGACTCAGGGCATGAGCAGGGGGTGGAGGGGAAGAAGGGAGACACGGGGCATGAGCAGGGGGTGGGGGTGGAAAGAAGGGAGACACAGGGCATGAGCAGGGGGTGGGGGTGGAAAGAAGGGAGACACGGGGCATGAGCGGGGGTGGGGAGGAAGAAGGGAGACACGGGGCATGAGCGGGGGTGAGGGGGTACAGGAGGGAGACACGGGGCATGAGCGGGGGGTGGGCGGAACAGGGCAGACACGGGGCATGAGCGAGGGGTGGGGGAGAAGAAGGGAGACATGGGGCATGAGTGGGGGATGGGGGGTACAGGGGAGAGACACGGGGCATTAGCGGGAGTGGGGGTGGAAAGTGTAAAAAAGGGAGACACGGGGCATGAGCGGGGGGTAGGGGGGAAAGAAGGGAGACACGGGGCATGAGCGGGGGGTTGGGGGGAAGAAGGGAGACACGGGGCATGAGCAGTGGGGAAAGAAGGGAGACACAAGGCATGAGCGGGGGGTGGGGTGGGAAGAAGGGAGACATGGGGCATGAGCAGGGGGTGGGTTGGGAATAAGGGAGACACTGGGCATGAGCGGGGGGTGGGGGGTAAAGAAGGGAGACACGGGGCATGAGCGGGGGGTCGGGGGAAGAAGGGAGACACGGGGCATGAGCAGTGGGGAAAGAAGGGAGACACAGGGCATGGGCGGTTGGTGGGGTGGGAAGAAGGGAGACATGGGGCATGAGCAGGGGGTGGGGTGGGAAGAAGGGAGACACGGGGCATGCGCGGGGGGTGGGGGGAAAGAAGGGAGACACGGGGCATGAGCTGGGGTGAGGTGGAAGAAGGGAGACACGGGGCATGAGCGGGGGTGGGGGGAAGAAGGAAGACACGGGGCATGAGCGGAGGGTGGGGGGGAAGAAGGGAGACACGGGCCATGAGCAAGGGCTGGGGGAATAAGGGGACACGGGACATGAGCAGGGTGTGGGGGGAAAGAAGGGAGACAAGGGGCATGAGCGGGGGTTGGGGGGAAGAAGGGAGACACAGGGCATGAGAGGGGCTGGGGGAGAAGGATGACACAGGGAATGAGCAGTGGGGGGGGAGAAGGGAGACATGGGGCATGAGCGGGGGGTGGGGGGGAAAGAAGGGAGACACGGGCATGAGTGGGGGTTGGTGGGGGAAGACATGGGGCATGGGCGGGGGGTGGGGGGAAGAAGTGAGACACAGGGCATGAGCGGGGGGTGGGGGGAAAAAGGAAGACACGGGGCATGAGCGGATGGTAGGTGAGGAAGAAGGGAGACACAGGACATGAGCGGGGGGTGGGGGGAAAGATGGGAGACACGGGGCATGAGCGGGGGGTGGGGGGAAAGAAGGGAGACAAGGGGCATGAGCGGGGGGTTGGGGGGAATAAGGGAGACAAGGGGCATGAACGGGGGTGGGGGGGAAGAAGGTAGACACGGGGCATGAGTGGGGAGTGGGGGGGAGAAGGAAGACACAGGGCATATGCGGTTGGTGGGGGGAAGAAGTGAGTCATGTGGCATGAGATGGGGGTGGGGGGAAAGAAGGGAGACACGGGGCATGAGCGGGGGGTGGTGGGGGAAGGGGAAGACATGGGGCATGAGCGGGGGGTGGGGGATAAGAAGGGAGACACTGGGCATGAGCGGGTGGTGGGGGGGAGAAGGAAGACACAGGGCATATGCGGTTGGTGGGTGGAAGAAGGGAGACATGGGGCATGAGCGGGGGTGGGGGAAAGAAGGGAGACATGGGGCATGAGCGGGGGATGGTGGGGGTAGGGGATGACATGGGGCATGAGCAGGGGTGGGGGGAAAGAAGGGAGACACGGGGCATGAGCGGGGGGTGGAGGCAAAGAAGGGAGACACGGGGCATGAGTGGGCGGTGGTGGGGGAAGGGGAAGACATGGGGCATGAGCGGGGGGTGGGGGGAAGAAGGGAGACACTGGGCATGAGCAGAGGGTGGGGGGAAGAAGGAAGACACTGGGCATGAGCGGGGGGTGAGTGAGGAAGAAGGGAGACACAGGGCATGAGCGGGGGTGGGGGGAAGAATGGAGACACAGGGCATGAGCGGGGGGTGGGGGGAAAGATGGGAGACACGGGGCATGAGCGGGGGTGGGTGGGTAAAGGAGGGAGGGAGACACGGGGCATGAGCGGGGGTGGGGGGAACACAAGGGAGACACAGGGCATGAGCAGGGGGTGGGGGGGAAACAGGGCACACACGGGGCATGAGCGGAGGGTGGGGTGAACAGGGCACTCACAGGTCATGAGCAGGGGAGGGGGGAACAGGGCACACACGGGGAATGAGCGAGGGGTGGGGGGAACAGGAGGAACACACGGAGCATCAGCAGGGGGTGGGTGGGAACAGGTGAGACACATGGCATGAGCAGGGGGAGTGGGGGGGAAACAGGGCACACGTGGGGCATGAGCGGGGGGTGGGGGTGGGAAAGGAAAGAGACACGGGACATGAGTAGGAAGTGGGGGGAAAAGAGGGAGACACAGGGCATGAGCCAGGGTGGGGGGAACTGAGGAGACACAGGGCATGAGTGGGGGTGTGGGGAAGGGGAGAGACACACAGGGCATGAGCGGGGGGTGGGGGAAGGGGGAGGGACACACGGGGCATGAGCGGGGGGTGGTGGGAGGGGAGAGAAACACAGGGCATGAGCGGGGGTTGGAGTGGAGGGGAGAGACAAATGGGGCATGAGCAAGGGTGGGGGGAGGGGAGAGACACATGGGGCATGAGCGGGGGAAGGGGAGACACAAGGGGCATGAGCAGGGGGTGGGGGGAACAGGGGAGACACGGGGCATGAGCAGGGCATGGGGGAACATGGCAGACATGGGGCATGAGCAGGGGGCGGTGGGAACAGGGGAGAGACACACGGGGCATGAGCGGGGGGTGGGGGGAGGGGGAGAGACACGCGGGGCATGAGCGGGGGGAGGGGGAGAGACACCTGGGGCATGAGCGGGGGGTGGGGCAGAGGGGAGAGACACACAGGGCATGAGCGGGCGTGGGGGGAGGGGAGAGACACACGGGGCATGAGCGGGGGGTGGGGGGAGGGGAGAGACACACAGGGCATGATAGGGGGGTGGGGAGGAAGGGGAGACACACGGTGCATGAGTGGGGGGTGGAGGGGAAGAGGAGAGACACACGGGGCATGAGCAGGGGCTGGGGGGAAGGGGAGAGACACACAGGGCATGAGCGGGGGGTGGGGGGAAGGGGCGAGACACATGGGGCATGGGGCATGAGCGGGGGGTGGAGGGGCAGGGGAGACACGGGGCATGAACGGGGGTGGGTGGATCATGAGGGAGACATGGGGGATGAGCGGAGGGTGGCGGGGAACAAAGGAGACACAGGGATGAGAGGAGACATGAGCGGGGGTGGAGGGGAACAGGGGAGATACTTTTTTTTAAAATTAACAGGTAACTTCTTAGTGTTTCTTTCTTCTTCGAATTCGGCTGCTTCTTTTCAGGAAACTGGTCTTCACTGCAACTGTAAAAGCTTCAAATTAGTAACTTTGTTTGTATATAGCACTGTTTTTAATTTAGATATTGATTTTTTTAATTGAAATCCTCAGTGCCTTCTGTAAAACCATTAAACTAATTTATTTACATAAGATACATTGAATCAGTTCAGTACATATGATATGTTCTTAATGAACAAATTGTATTGAATGACTAACTGTAGAAAAAATAAAATATCTTTACTATGTCTTGTGAAATTTATAATATATTAGTGAATACCACTATTTCTGTAAGTAAACTGTTCTAGGTAATAGCGCCTCAATGTCATGTCTAATTTAAAGTAATTAAGTAAATAAATAAATAAAAACAAAAAAATATGAAATTGTATAAGTATTTTTATAAAGGTTTAAACATAGATTGTGTTTGCATGCAATTTTGTTTGAATATATGTAGTCTATATATTTCATTTAAAAAATGTTAGTTTAACATGATTTCAGTGTGTGTGTATAAAGAAAGTAAAAAGTATAAAGGTGTATAAGTGGTAGTTGATTTTAGGAAATTGAAAAAAGTACAGTAAATTAATTTTACAGATTTTACAAGGTAAAAGTCTGTTTGAAAATGTTTTAATCTACCATAGCTCTCAACTCACACGCTTTTGGCGGGTGTCACACGCCTTGTAAAGGGCAGGCTCACCCGCCAAGCCTCCTGCACGCCCATTCATTCCAATGGGCGTCTCACCCGCTAAAAACAAAATCGGGTGATTTCACCCGCCTGTAAATCAAAAATGGTTGAGAGCTATGTCATCTACTATACAGAAAATATACATACCTGAAGTTTGTGTTCATGCATATGGATATGCATGGAGCTGCAAGTAGAAATCTTGAAGACTTGTACAGTATTTGTGGTAGATGCTGCTTGCCAATGATATGACACTTGTACTCAGAGAGATTCAGAGTACATTTGCTGTGCTGATCCATGATGATGCAGTTAGATGTAGAGGTCTTGAATGTGATTGGTGCATGGTCATGTGATTTTTGAGGTACATCCAATGAGGGAATGGCAGAGAGAGTGTAGTGGAAATGGTAGAAGGGCTGTTCATGTTACGATATGTCCGCGGACATGGCGGTAGTTCCCGGACATCGGGAGTTACATCCGGGGATTTTTGGGTGCAGAAGTCATGCAAATGAGAATAAGCACTGAAAGGGATTGGTCAGGAAAGTTTGGTGGATGGGGCATGGGGCATGTTGTGCCAGGAGAGATTTTCTGAGATACTCTTTTTGCTGAGAGAACAAAAGATAGCTATGGCTGTGTGTTTCAGAAAACAGATTGTTTGGATTTTAGGAGATTCATGGATACATTGGTTGAAGGTGCATGCAGAAAGCTGTGGAGTAGCTGTAGATCTTGGATTCCCACATGTGGAAGTACACTGGCATGGAGTACGTGGAATGAAGTGGTTGGATTTGCTACCTCTCTGTGCTACTTGGAGACAGAGCAACATCCAGACATAATTGTAATTCATTGTGGAGGGAACAGTTTAGGGCATGTGACTGGAATTTTTGTTGCAATTTGCTATGAAAGAAGGACTGAGGAAGGTTATGGACATGTTTCCTAATTCGCAAGTGATATTTTCACGGATTGCGCAGAGACAAGGCGCAATGTTAATAAGGCTGTTTGCGGCTTTCTAAGAGATTTTGGCATGTCTTCTTTTCACAATGAAAATATTATGTTTTGTAGTACATACATTTTTGACAGAGATGGAGTCCATCTTACTTATGCTGGCAATCAGATTTTTCTGAGAAATGTACAAAATGCATTGCGACCTTTTTTGGAATTACAACAACGATTTTGAAGTAGATGTTAAGTATTTACAATTGTTGACTTACAAACACCACCCAAAGGCTCTTTTCAGAGCCACCACTTCTTTCCAGAGAAAATTACAATGTTTGTGATGGAGTAGTAACCCAATTTTTTTAATGTTGCGAACTGTCCGCGGACTTCTAAAAAATACAAAGATCCCTGCTTCATTTATTTTCACTTCTATTTTTTAACTGGGAAAGGCGGCTCTGAAAAGAGCCTTATTTTTTTTTGATATTTGTAATTTTGTATTTTTTTTGGTTTTTCAGACACGACACACTAGGAGAGGAGGGTAAAGGAGGGTAAAGGGGGGGACACCAACCACAGGGATAAGAAAGGGCGAGCTGAGAGAGGAAGATGTAGAGTGGGTTTTATTTGGGTAGTGAGCAGGTCTTCTCGTGCTCTGAGACGATAGTCTCAAAAGCACTCCGAAGTCGCTCCCCCCTGCAGAGTACTGTGTCACAGTACATACATACAACTGTGACCCTCGAAAGGTAAGGGTCATCAGCATTCTGTATGGCCTGTGAGACAGCTTGAGAAAGACGCTGTCCCACAGAGGTGGTCCTTGTGGTGACAGGATCAGAAACAGAGGATGAAGTAGAGGAAATCAACCTACTACGTTCTTCGCAAGGTACAACCCTGCGAATAGCCCCAGAGTGAAATGACCTCAGGTGTCGCTTCATAGTAGTGGTCCCAAAGCTGTAGTTACCGTGCTTCCCACGACTGAGTATCATTTTGCACTCATTGCAGGTAACATGGTTCGCACGAGCCTTAGGACCATTCCCATGAATGGTAAATAACCGCCACACCCAAGACTCACGCCTAGTGCGGGTAGTAGGGATTTCCTCTACCTCATTCTCATCATCCTCTTCTTCCTCCTCCGCATCCTCAGTCCTGTTCCCCTCTTCAGGCCCTTGGGGAGGTGGTGGTGGCGGAGGGGGTCGTGGTGGTGCTGAAGCAGGTGCCGCACCAAGTGGCAGTTCAGCAGCCAAGGATGCCATGTCGATGATGGTGTAGTATGCAGGTGGCAGCAAAAATCACTGTGTTCTGAAGAATAGCCAGAAACACAATGGGAATAAGCTCTTGGGCATGGTCTTTTATAGGGGTGCTTGTGCGCAGTCCGCGGACATGCGCACTGTGCGCGGACAGATCGAACACAAAAAAAGGATCGGAAAGTTTCAAAAGGTATATAGAAACTCAAGATTGCTATGTGGGACTTGTGGCATGGTGACATTTTATTGAAAAATATTATGGATTAACTGAAAATGTACTTTTAAATTGTTCGGGGACACGAACAGTGTCCGCATTTCAGGACACACGATGAGCGTGGGCGCGGTCATATGATCTGTTTGCGAACTAGTCTGCGAAGGAAGTGCCTGTCCGCAGGACACCAAGTGCACGGAGATTGATTAGCGCATGCACATTGATGTCCTACGGACACTGTTCGGGTTCTGAAGTAATTAAAAGTGCGTCACACGTGAAACAAATATTTCAGGATACCGCGTGTGTTCTTAGAACAGTTTAAACTTGGTAGCGAACAGTAAGGACAGATATAGTGTTCTTCAGGACACGTGTAATTTAGTTTATGTACAAACATTTCAGGACACCAATTGTGTTCTTAGAACACTTTCAATTGGGTAGCGAACACTACGAACAGTTGTACTGTTGTTCAGGACACATCATTTTCGTTTATTTACGAACATTTCAGGACACCAATTGTGTTCTTAGGACAGTTTTAAGTTGATAGCGAACATTACGGCCAGATATAGTGTTCTTTAGAACACTTTAATTTTTGTTTCTTTACGAACATTTCAGGACACTGCAAGTGTTCTTAGAACATTTTGAACTTGCATGAGAACATTACGGACAGATGTAGTGTCCTCAGGACAGTTACATTTTCATTTCTTTACGAGCATTTCCGAACAACCGCAGTGTCCGTGGACACCTAAATTGGTTTTATTACAAGGAACTGAAAGTAACTACAACACAATATAAGAAAAGTAACTTTATTTCATATATATATACAATTATGACTGGGAAGGTGGGGCAGAAACGGAAACAAAAACAGGACAATTAGGGATTTCTAGATAACTGGGATCAGGTGAAGAAGGGAAGGAAATGTGATCGAAACACTTTGGTCCATAGACAGGGTTTGGGGTTAACTGCGTGGGATAGGGTGAGGGGGGACAAGTGCAGGTTGGACAATGGTGTGCTGTTGGGGGTTTCACATAATTTTCCAAAAAGTTTTTCAAATCCATAAAATTTTGCATAAGGTCGTCCATTTTTTGATGAATCTTCTGTAGAGTGATATCCTCTTATTGTTGTTGTGAGATGCTTGGAATTTTTGTATGGTCTTTAATAAAAAAAATTGTATATGTTAAATGTATACAAAATAATATTTATTAATTGGTTTATATAGTAAAGTGTGTACCATTAGGTGGACTATTTTCTAACATTTCCTCTCGTGGGAAATGCTCCTCTAGCCAGTCGAGAGTACTACACATTTCTGTGAGAAAACAAAAAAGTAATATGTTTTTTTTTTCTAATATAGAAAGTTTATAAATATATGAGTAAAAAGAAGTGCACTTACTATGTCTGTTGAGATATGTAATCAGTAGTGTATACGCCTGGTCTTGCTGTTGGTTGTGGAGCGTCTGTGAGGTAATTATGGTGGAAGCCACTTTATCTTCTTTTGGTATATTCCATTTTAAAACATATTGTATTTACATGAATGGTTAGTGTGTTACATATATGGGTAACATTTTTTAAGTATTACTACATATACTTTGTATGTGTGCTGCTTTTTGAATTTTAAATGTTCCTATGTTATGATATCACTATTACACATACCTCCCCAGAGTTTTTAGGTGGTGGTACTGTTCTCCGAACATGTCCGCGAACATTAAATAAGTTTGCGGACATCAAGTTCATAAGAAGAGATCTAGTCAGTTCCATATGACATGTATATAAAGTCAAAGTCATTATTGTTAAGTTGTGCTACTAAAAAACTATGAAATTCAGTGAAAAAACTTTGTTAAAGGGACGTTATGGTTAAGTTGCGCTACTAAAAACCTATGAAATTCAGTGAAAAAAACTTTGTTAAAGGGACGTTATGGTTAAGTTGCGCTACTAAAAACCTATGAAATTCAGTGACAAAACTTTGTTAAAGGGACGTTATGGTTCCAAGTAATACCGAAAAACCCTTGAAATTCGGCAGTTATGGTAAGATAAGCAACCATAACTCGCGCCGCCACCGTGCACTGCTAAGACTAACACCCAGGACATCAAAGATGACATCACAAATGTCATTGGGCCTCATTCCGAGTATGGCGGTAAGGGATAGCGGCCACCGGTAACGAGACCGGTGGCGTTGATCCCTTACCGCCATACTCCGAGTTCCCTTTGTGCCCTCGCCCTTAACGCCTGCTTTGAGCAGGTGTTAAAGTCGAGGGCGCAAAGGGGCCTCCAAGCCAATAACAGTGACCGTAATTAGCTACTTATTACATATTTCACAGTACACACAAATCTATTAAGAAAACAATTATCATTTCATTATTCAACATATTAACATTACGAATATCATACCTCCATCTATTACGCTGCACATAATGTTATGTTTCTGTATGAGTAGCTTAGTATACTAGATAGAACCCCATAATAGGATGCTATTTATATCAATGCATCGTTCAATGCACTTATTAGGGTATATTTCTTGCAATGATTCTTGACACTTTTTTCGCAACATAATAAGAATCCCTTCTACACATATTTCATGAGAAGTACATACACACAAGTTTTTTTCACTGAATTTCATGGTTTTTAGTAGCGCAACTTAACCATAACGTCCCTTTAACAAAGTTTTTTCACTGAATATATATATATATATATATATATACATACATACACATTTGCATAAATTGCAACAGCTTTCTGACTGTAAAACTACAAGTGTGATTGTGTTTGCGGACCAAAGTAATGCGTATTCAACGATATGTGAGGTGAGGTTGAAAAATCCATATAAGCTGAATTGTTTTACAGAACAGATATATGTTTCTTTACGAAATGGCACTGTATGCCCAATATATCAGCATGAGTTTTCTGTTCACGGCAACACATTTCAGTCTGTTTAGATTGCATTTGAATGTTATCACAATTTCACCGAATTCTACTAAGGTATGATAGCAGATGAAATGTAGCATGTTTCATTAAAGTTGTACCATCTGATGGTATTGTTCAGTGACTACATGTATTATCAGTGCTAAATTAAACATTATATGAAATAGAATGAATCCCGTTTCCATTCATAGCGCATTCTTATATGTTCCCATGTTAGTGTTGTGTCCTTCGCTTTACACAACCCAGTGAAAGGACTCCTTTTGGAGCACATCATGCTTTCCGAATGGTACAGTGTTGGGATTGTACTAACGCATACAGTCAGTGGAATTGTAATTTAAATTCAAACAGCGGAATGAACGGTTCTGTGATGTATATTCAGAGTTTAATGAAAGGCCGCCATGAAAGGAAAGTGTTTTCAGTTCCAGGAATGGAAGCTGAAGTACGCCAGACCAATGTTATCAGTGCATACGCTACAAACTCATTATGTTTTGAACGCTTTATGTATCGGACAACATTTTGATTTCCAATTTCTGTGAACTGTGAAATATTAGTATGCCTAGCAGTGGCAATCTAAAGTCCTTAAAATGAAAGATACAAATAAACGTTTGATTTTTATGGAGCAGTGTAAGGAATTGGAGAAGAAAGCGCGTGCAATAAATTGGAGGAATAGGCCTTTGAATTTATGGCACAATTACATTCTGGTCAAATTGGAATTATGTAAATGGCGACCCTAGTACTAGTTCTGCTGATAATTGAGGTTATCAAGCAGTGCCCTTCGATTCTAGAGTTTGGTATTGACAAGACAATTTTTCCACCACACACGTCTTGGCTAACATATATGATGTCTCTTGTATAATGCCGTCATTTATAACGATAATTAAACAAGAAAAGATATTCTAAAACTAATGCATGTTCCAAATATATATGTATAGGTCACTCGTAGAACATCGCCTCTAAGCTTTCTTTTCCAGAGCTAAATTATTGTCACATGTAATTAATTACATTGAACTGTGTATGTTAATATTGCGTTCTTCTAGTGACGTCTGTTCCATAAATAGGGCCGTTTACTGCACAAACTTGCATGGTAAACCCATTAATACCAATATGTTTCATTTTGTTCTGAAATATTTGTGCTGATTTACTGATTAGTTATATATACTTTATAGTTGCATTAGTTGTTTACATACCAGATCCAATTTCAGGTTTTTTGTGGAAATTGGGGTATTATTATTGTATTGATCATCTTATGTGCTATAGGCAAATATTGTGAGAGCATTGAAGATTTCATTGAAGAACCCAATATGCACCATGCACTTTATTCTGAGACCAATATGCTGCTTGTGTAATACTGTTTTGCACATTATTGCACTATGCACTTTAACATTTAAGAATAGGATTAGGCATTATGCACTTTATTGCTAAAATAGATGTTTACAATGAAATGCACTACATTTTCTACAGTTGAATAGCTGTTCACATTTTAGATCCTTATTTAGCATCCGTTTGGCTCTTGTCTACCATTTAGGAATTGATGCATTTTCATTGTTTTAACGTATCCATATGTTGTAGAAAAATACCGTATTAACATTGCACATTGATAACCCCATGGGAGTATTATATTTGCACTATGCATTTTCTTTATTCCGTGATTAACATGCTGCTTGTGAAACACCATCTTGCACTGAATTGCAATATGCACTTTAGATCTGAAGAATGTGATCACATATCAGGTTCATTGCAAGCCTATTGAGGTCTCCGCTTGTTTCAAAAGAAATACGCGCACAACCCTTGCCTTGAAATTTAAGTTTTACCCTTGAAATGGGTGAAGGCATCAAAAATGCTGTAGCCCTTTTTATCAATAACAAATCCTTAGAAAAATTGATAGAAATGATTCAAACAGTTCATCAAATCCTTACCCCCTTTTCTGCAAAAGGTCATATTACAATTGAATCAACCTACCCTAGCCATGGCCATTGAAACTGCACAAAACCACTCAGATGCAGCCAAATTCTTCCACTGCGTACTGTGTGAAATCTGAAGGTGTCTCCCTAGATAGTTCCCAGGGGACAGTCAGACAGGTGGCCAGAAAACGGCCATCACTATGGGATCCAGATCCTGGGGGTGGGCCAGTGAGGGAGGCTCACCTGCATGGGGGTTACTCGGGAGTGGGAGTGGGAAACCGATGGGTGAGTTGCAGTATCCCCCTTCTTTCAACACCTTTTCCCCATCCTACCATGTAGGACATTTAAAACCACTGCGCCCCCCTGCCCTTTTCTGATGCAAACACTTTCACGGCACTCCACAGAAAGGACTAATACCAACGCCATTTACATGACATCTCCCAATACAAGGGTTAGGCAAAGTCAAGCAGTTGATCAGAATCACACACACCTGACAGCCCTTTGCCTTCCGTATAGGGATAAAAGATGGAGCAAGAGAGCACAGTACAAGCAAGGCAGACTGCACGATGAGACATCTATCCAGGTCCGGCAATTCAAGAGGATGAGAAAGGCAGAAAAAAACAAGAGGCTGACATGGAGAGACACAACCTTGCCTTTTCTGATACAGGCCCAACAAACCTTGCAGAGGAAATCATAAGACTGAGGTCAATAGCCCAAGTGTGCTGAAACAGATATCTATGCTACACAGAGTCTGTCAATGCTGATAAGCAGGAGCAAGGGAAACTCCTGCTACCATAGTACTGGCCTTGACTCCAGTTACGGGGAAAGCCAAGCTGTTCATCACAGCTGGTAAGTCGAGGGGAGAGCCGATAAGAACCGGGCTGTGGTGAATGAAAGACGCAAAGTGGCAAGTTGAACTGTCAAAGTGTTAAGGGGAGACCAGCTGCAGAGGGAACTGGCACCACATGGGTGCTATCTCGAGAGACTCTGGCTGATCCGAATTTGAATGGAAACTACAGGTACCAGAAGGCCATAGGGGAGCTGTCAAGATAGGCCAAAGTGGTCATACATGAGGTCAAGCAAAATCCCTGTAAGTCAAAATCCTTTGACCCAAGAACTGTGAGAAAGCAAGGGAAGTAAATCCTCCAAAAAGTGTTGTAAAGGTGAAGTTGGCAAGAGTGAACCCGACCAAAGGATACTGATGAGAAGGGGGCAAGTCTAAATTCCAAGAAACAGTGTGTCGACAAATGTGAACCCGGCCAAGGGATGTCCACTGGAACTGTTTATAAAGACATTAAGATTTGTGAGTGAAGGAAAAGCCATAGTGAACCCAGAGGATGGAGGCTAAAAATAAAGAAGGGTCAGCGCCCAGAGGCGGGGGGCCAAGGAGGTGAAAAATCCTCACCCAAAGAAAAACCAGGAAACAAACTTTCTTGTTGTTGAAAGAGCATTTGTTTTTTGATAAATACGACAGGCCCTCGACGGCTAGAGACTTTCTGAAGAAACTTGACTTGGCCATCCATAGTCCTGATCGCTGCAAGAGGAGCTCTCGACTTGTGCTGAGAAAGTTTGAGTGTGTACTGTGCTCCAGGATCCCATCTTACCTCGCGCTCAAAACCTGGGGAAGGGAGATCCAAGCTACTGTATCTTGACCTATTGTTTGTGAACACTCCTTTCTGTTTCTTGAAAAACCATCCCACATCCTTTTTTGTATTAGTTGTACGGTTGGCAATAGGTCTATTAGTATAGGCCCTTTTTATTTGACAAAATGCCACAAGGACTGCCTAATTTTAATTTGATGGTCAACGCTTGCTCCCGTCTTAGATTTAGGTTTAGATTAGGCATTTTTCCAACCTGCATACAGTTTAATAGACACCCTTGAACTTTGATAACCTTTGTCTGCCTTAACTGTTGGCACAATGAGTTTGTCACAGCATATTGAGGTGAGGAACGGAAAGATTGCAAACCCACCCACCGACCCCAACCTCAGGGGGTAGACAAACAAGGAGGGTCATACAAAATCAAGGAATGGATACCATAGGAAAGAAAAGAAGCAAAAAGATACAACCCTAAAAGTAAAAGGGAAGAACATAAATGAAGCAGACCACACCCCTTATCTTCTTTTCATGTACAGAAACCGGGCATTTAGCCAGACACTTTCCGAAAAATATAAAAGCAGAACCAATGGAAACAGGGTGTTTAAAGAGAGAAGAGTGGGAAAAACCCCAAGAAGATCTAAAGAACTTCAGCATATGTTTGTGTCAGTCTTCTGCTGACTTCACATATGAAAAAGCTTGGGTGAATGGGAATCACGTGAAGGGGTTAATATCAAGAAAACCACCATTATAGCTGACTTGGTCACAACAACAGGCCTCGAGAATGATACCCTAGTTAGAGTTTAGATAAAAAGACAAGACTTTGGCTATAAATCCAGCGGTGTGGGCTGCACTCCCAAATACCACATTGTGGTGTGTAATGTTCTTAGTCATTTTGAGAAAGAATATGCATTGGAAATGTTCAAACATATGTTCTTCTCATTATTCTTAAATTATTTATCTTTAAAGTGCAATTAGATGTTCAATCATAGTTGGCAAATACAAATCGGGGTCAATGCATTTTGTATGAACAATTGTCCTTCATCGGGGCCAGTATGAACTTTTAGCTAGATCCAATAATCACAAATAATTATCCATAATTCATCCATTTACGGATAAATAACCCACATGAACATCTTCAAACCGGAATGTTTTGCAGTAAGTACACATTATAACCCACAAATATAGCAAGCATGATATCAACACATAGTAATATAATGTTGTTTAGTGATCGATATGTATGCTATGCTATGTATTAGTAGGAGGGAAAAGGAAAAAGATAACACATCATTATTATATAATCAGCCAAGTCGTATACTTATAATGTTTTGTCATTGCCTAGCTTTCTGTCAAAATGATCTTATGGTGCACTCAACAATGGATGATATCTGCAAAGGATACATATAACAAAAGTATTTACTCTTTTGTATACTGTGTTTCTTGATCATCCAAAACATGGCTATTCATTGATGTTTGTTACGTGGATGTTTAAGTATCTTACATAAATGGTATGCCACATTCAATTAATCTAATGAAACGATTGTGGCAAATAAACTGCATTACAAGTGTCTAGTAGCGTGTCTAGTTGCTGTGCTGTGTAAACATACATTGACTAATTGATTGCCTGAGATCATGTCTGATTATCAGCCCACTACAATTGATTGCATTAGCTCAATTTGATTATCAGACCACTGCAATTGATTTTCTTAGCTCATGTCTGATTATCGGCCCACTGTAATTGATTGCCTTAGTTTATGTCTGATTATCAGGCCACTGCATTTGATTGCCTTAGCTCGTGTTTGAGCATCAGCCCACTGTAATTGATTGCCTTATCTTATGTTTGATTATCAGCCCACTGTAATTATTTGCCTTAGCTCATGTTTGATTACTAGCCAACAAAAACTGATTGCCTTATTTCATGCTAAAATTGCCTGAATGTATAACACTTATTGTATACAAACAAGCCTATTGGTACCAGGCATTACTCTAACCTATGATTTGCTTTTCAAACTAGCCTATCAGCTTAGTTGGTGTTTTATGTATAGTTTATTGAGTTATTACACCACGCTGCAATCAACCTTGGTGCACTATGTTTGTCACTGTGCTAAACTTAGTCTCATTAGGCATCCTACTTGCATTACTTCCTCTTCTTAGTTTAACTAGTCTTTATGACCTAACATCTCTAGACTGTAATACTACAATCAACATGGCAGTTATCTTGGATGATATACCCACATGATCCCCACCTAACAACCCGGCCCATCAACATCTACCAAGTAATTTGGATAATTCCTGGGGCTGACCCAACTAATAGACCTTGCAAAACAGTTTCAAGAAACATTAGGCTCCGGTGAAAACTGTACAAACTATTTGAACCTTGTGCCAATTCTATGACCAATACAGACTTTAAGTGAAAAAGCCCATATAACAGACAAACCGCTACCATTGAAAAGCCTAGGCCCATTACCCTCCCCTCTCCCACAATGGACATAACAGACAAACCGCTACCATTGAAAAGCCTAGGCCCATTACCCTCCCCTCTCCCACAATGGACAATCCTATTTGCAAAAAGCTTCAACAGATTAACCCCCATACTGCATCACAGGATGCTGGAGTTACCAATTGTACATCCCTTTCCCTACTGACAGGTAGCATCGCCCAAGACCTCAAGGGAGCTTTAATAAATACGAGATCTTTAATTGCACATGCTACAGAAATATCCAACCTTATCCTGGCAGAAAATTACGACTTTCTTGTAATAACTACAACATGGCTTCATGCAGCAGCAGGTCCTGCCCTTATGTTAGCAGTTCCTGATGACTACACCATTCTGAGAGCAGACAAATGTCAGGCTCGAGGAGGTGGCATAGCACTCATAGGCCCCTCACCAGACATTAAATCTTGTGAATCCCTCACGGCCAAATTACCTATTGCTAACTCTCAAACACTTACCATTCATCTAATTTATTGGCCTCCAGGACCCATCAGTTAATTTGACGAAGATATCTCCATCATTCTCTCTGGCAAACTAAAAAACTCCTCGAAGTATTAGTGTTAGGGGACCTCAATCATGGATTTAATTACCCAACGACCAACAAGCAACTAGCATCTGTGTGTGGCCCACAGAGCAGGGTATGGGCTGGTGACAGCTCCATGTTGAATTTGACAGGTACTCTGATGATCCCCCATTTTGGGATACATAGGCCCTGCCATTGGAATCAGTTATTTCCTGATAGTAGACAAGATGGCACCTGTGACCTCTTACTTTCTATTGCTTGTTAACCTGTTTTCCCAAAGTCTTGGGAAGTCCTGACTCTGTCCCTTCCACTCACTGGTTGTTGGGTGGAAGTTCCATATAAGTTATTGTGAGGAAGTCCAGGCCAGACTGGCTAGAGCCTTACCAGTGACTGTATGATTTGGGTACACCCTTGGGGTGGGACCTGGGTGAAAGGAGTGAGTGACCAATATACATTTCATGTTATGGGTGTCTGGCTTCTGCTGTGTTACACAATGAATGCAACAGCCCTGCCCGAACCTGGTATGAATGCAGTGTGGAGTGCTAAATGGCTGGGTGCTTGTCCCAATCCACATTCCTTGTTGTGAGTGTCTGGATGGAGAAGAATAGCCTGAATGCACTTTGATCCTGATTGGCTGCCAGCTTGCGGAATGGCTGTCTGAATGATTGGCTTCCTGGGCCTGGCTCAGCAGTTTGAATGAGAGACAGAACAGTATAACTGGGTACATCTCACTTACTGGAGTTGCTCAGAAGCTGAAGTCAAAACATGATACTTTCTCTCAAAGCAGAGCCAGAAGAATTAGAATTGCTTTTGCTTTCCTTCAAACGCAATCTGAAACCTGTTGTGCCTTTGAGGACTAATCCAAGAGAGGACCTGGCTAGTAGACATCTTCTCGAGCTACGAGGGAACATCGTGCACCAGCCAACGTTCACCAAGGCTCCCGAAATGACTGCTGACTGAAGACGAGACCGCCGAGGTATCTGAAGTGAACCACCAGGACGTCGAAGACATCGATGACCGCCACCGTCGACTGAGGTTCGGAGGACCGATGTAACCTCGTCAACTGGAGGTGCAATGCTCCATTGCCTAAGACACTTTGAAATAAAGGACTGCCTTGGTCATCACTGGAGAAAGTCAAGGTTGCTGACGAACAGAGGGGAACCTGCCGGTGGGTTTCCCTTCACCCAAAGTTCTCAAATACGCAGATGAAGATCCAAAAGCCAGCCGTCGTCGAGTCCCAATCGCCAACGCCAAATGCTGATGAACCGATGCCCTTGCTGGCCTACGTTCTTCATTGACTCTTTGCGACAGTTAACTCTCATCATCAAGGTGCACCACATGCCTCATCTTCGCAGGACGTCCACGACCGATGGCCGACGAGCACCACAAGGATCAAAGCTACTGCCTCAATGACATTGTTCTTCTTTTCTTCAAGCAATCTCGACAATCCGCGGCTCCTGCCTTAAGGGGAGTTCACTAAAGAAGGCTCTGTTGACGACCCAACGTCAAACTCTGCTCAACCAGGTACATTGGGTTAGTAGAACCTTTTTAGAAAGAACCAAGACTATGTTAAATACTATATGGACTGGGCTTGTTGATAGACTTTGTTTACAGGTTGCCCAGGTGGTTGGATTCTCACACAGAACTTTGCCTAGTGGTAGGGAGCCAGCATTCTGCCAGTTGTTTAACTCAGCTAGTCTTTCATGTTATGTCTATTGTTGATTCACTTTACTATTTGATTTGTATGCCATTGAGACTGTCAGCAGTTGGTGCATTTTAATGGAATCAAGAGTTAACTGTGGTACCACATAGATATTATACATATGTATCATTATAATATTGCATGAGCACAAAGTGTGTTATTGTGTGTGTATATAACTTGAACCTTATTCATATAAATAACTGTGTTATCACTAACATAGTGTGTGGACATTCCTTTGTTGGTTGTTGGGGACTACACTGTACTTAAGAACCAGGCTGCATCACCTCCTGAGATCTTAAGCCTTGATTGCTCACCCAACAATACCATATAGAGAATGTTGGCTGGGGTGCTCTGTGCTTCTACTCTGTCATATAGAGGACAGGAGTACAGGAAACCCCCCTCCTGTCTTGACACCAGTTGATCTTATACAGTACATGGTTAATGAATATATAAGGAGCAACTTAGGTCTAGTTCTTCATTGATCCCCCTCGGGTGAGGTCATCCAATTTGTCAATCCAGAATGTTCTTTCTGTGCTCTTCCTTTTTTGATGTCTGTGCTTTAACCTTGTGTCTGTATTGTTTCCAATACTAAAGATCTATGTTGAGAAACTGCATGTCCTTTTTCTGTGAAATGCCTTGCCACCGCTGATGTTTAGGTGTTGTTCCTGATACAGGATTCATGCTCTTTGATCCGTAGCCTTACTTTCCTCGATGTTTTACATAATAAATCCCACATGGGATTTAATTCCATATGTGACATTCTCTGTCAGGCATGTTGCATGGTGTTTCAATGAAATTTGCTCTCCAGTTTTTGGGTGTGACACTGTTGGACTTTGTATGATGTTGTTACAGTTTCCGCAGTTGAGACATGGGAAAGTACTGGGATGTTTATCTGGATTATGAGATGTTCTTTGTAAAAGGTTTTTCCTCTCTGTCTTTTTAGTGTACAAAGTGGTGGTAATACGCGGTCCTTTTATATTTGTATGTACATTTAAATAATGCATGTCTGGGTTGCCAATTTCCATTGTGAATTGAATGTGGTTGTCAATACTGTTAAGGTATCTCAAAAATTCTTCTAATTCTTCTTTATGTCTGTACAAAACCCTGAAAATGTCATCTATGTACCGAACCCATTTTGTTATGAGTTTATTCCAGCGTTGATGTTCCAATATGTGAATAGTTTTGAATCTGTACATAAAAGTATTAGCATACTCAGGTGCCATCATGGCCCCCATTGTTGTTACATATTTTTGTAAGTGCAATATTCGATTGTACTCAAAGCAGGAGTTCTAAGAGATTAAATTAACAAGTAACATCAATACTTATTTGCCTGCTCCAATGTATTCCTCTTGTAACAATAGCCATCAACTGCTTCCTGTCCAAAATTGTGAGCAATGCTTGTATATAATCTATTAACGTTGATGGTAAATAGGATACATTTATCAACTAGCTTGATACCTTTCAAAGTCTGTAGGAAGTGTGTTATGTCTTTCACGTAGGTTGAAGTTATCTGTCCAATCGGTTGCAGAAAGTAATCTATGTAAGTTCCCAGTGGCTGTAGAATGCTTTCTGTTGCTCTGACTTAGGGTCCTACCCGGAGGATTGTCTAATATTTTATGAATGTTCAGAAGAATGTATAGGTGTGGCATTTTGGGATGTCATGTAAGCAGAAAAGATTTGGATTTTGGTCTGATCCATTCCGTTTCTAAGACTGCATCTAATATCTTCTCAAGATCTTGTTTGATCTCCATCGTAGGATCTTTATGTAATTTGCCATACATACTTTGATCAGATAGCTGAGGGATGCATTCTCAATGGTAACATTCTGTATCTTGAATCACAATAGCTTCTCCGTTGTCCGCTGGTCTGATCGTGAACGAATCATCAGAAAATAAAGATTTTATCTGTGAAAGCTCTCCCATGTTAAGATTGTGCACTTTAGGACTCTTAAATATGATCTTTTTGATGTCAATCAGTAGCATTTAATGAAAGATCTCTATGGATGGTACATTGATCGATGCTGAGAAGGTACTTTTGGGCTTAAATTCAATGTATTCATTAAAATCCTCTCGGGATTCTATTAATGTGGGTATCTCCGCAAAGAACACTTTCAGTTTATTTTGCAAATTAACTTGGATATTTCTACTTGGGGATTCAATTTGTTGGTACTGTAAGTGGGTACAAATTTAAGCCCCTTTTACAATGTTTTCATTTCATGTCTTTTGGAAAGGTTCATTACTAGTTAGAGTTACCTGTGAACACAGTGAAAATGAAATGTACCCCAAAATAACTGTGTACATTAACATCCAGGGCGAGTCATGTTTAATATCTTCAGCCATCATTCCTAGGCTGCCTGAGGAAGTCATTGTGGGTCTGGATTTCCATAAATTTTCCACTCTTTTGCAGCAACCCACTCCCTATAGAGTGTTTTCACCCAAGAACTGTTGGTAGTCTAATTAGTATTCCTAAAACTCTCCAATATGGAACTGGAAAAATACTGAAATCCCATGGAACTCCCCCAAGATATAAAGAACCCATAAAACTAGAGTCAATCGCAAGAGGCCTGGCTATTTTTGAGAGACCAATAAAACCACCTAGCCTCTAACTACACAGTTAAACACAATATCAGTGGAATGTACGAGAGTCCTTGGACATATATCATCCCTGTTCTTTCCCAGCTCTTAACAATGAATAACCTGAACAAAGACCAGTCATATCCACCTTGCAGGGGAAGGGTATGTGAGAAACCAGAAGGTCTCTCATCCGCTAGTCCCTGGGGATCTGTCATCCAGGTGGCCAGGACACAGCCATCTCTTTTGGATCCAGTTCCTGGGGATGGACCAGTACGGGAGGATCACCTGGATGAGTGGTGTTCGGGGAGTGGGAGTGGGACACTGGATGGTGAGATGCAGTATCCCCTTCCCTGTAACACCTTTCCCTCATCCAACCAGGTAGGAAACTTAGGAAATCAATCCCCCTTTTTTCCCGACACAAACAATTTCTCACAGACAGCTCACTGTGGGCATAAAAACAGACTTACATCAGAGCCGTATACCTGACATGTTCCAATAAAATCGTCAGGCAAGGTCAGGCAATTCCTGATCATTACACGCACCTGACTTCCATCAAACCTCCACACATGGATAAAATGTGGAGCATTAAATCACACTTTGAGCAAGGCAAAGCACACGAGGAAGCAGCAGTTCCAAGATGGTAGTTTAATACAAGGAGAAACACAGTGAGACCAGAAAGGGTTTCAAGGAGGGAAGTGCCCTTGACCTTTTTAGACCATTACTTTTGTGAACCTTGGAAAATAAGAAACCTAAGACCTGGGCCTAAAGCTGAAGAAACTTGCGTTGTGTGTCGGAGGGCTCTCCTGCATCGATAACCGAGGTGGGGTAGAGCGATTGCTGCTATGCTACTGTCCTTGGCTCCTACACAAAAGCTGCACCATTAAATACAGCACAGCCGGTGAGTCGGAAATACTGACAACATACCAGCCTGTGTTAGAACCAAGGTTGCAAGCGTTGACAATGGCACTCATTCCGAGTTTGGAGGTCAGTACCGTCCCTTAGCGGCATGGCACAAATAGCGTGCCCGAGGTGGCATCAGCCCGCTAAAGCGGACTATTACGACTTTGCGGGCACAAGCTTTGCGCCATGCCCGTAAGGTACCTAGCGGCATGCCGCAAAAGGGCCCCAAAAAGACCTTACCGGCATGAAGCGCACTGTAGACAACACTGCCGCCACAGTCCAAAGCGGCATTAGCGGTGACCGTAATTAGCGATCACCACTATTTACGGTCACCGTTAAATAGCGGAACCGGAAATAGTGTCATCGCACAGGAACGGGAAGGAGCACGGCGGACATCGTTAAAAACACAATCCATTGCTATCCTCACGACACAGGACCCCTGAGACATTGGTGATCAACCGGAAAGTTAAACCAACCACCCAGGAATGCCTAAAGCACCCAAGAAGGGATCTGCCCCCTCTGGAAGGAGCGCTTCAGGCAAGATGAGCTACAAATGCTCATACGCACCCTACACGAGCATGCTGGGACTGTGTTCAGCAGCAACATGAGGAGGGAGGCTGTGTTGCGGAAAAAGGAAATTTGGGCACTAGTGTGCCAAAAGGTCAGCACAGTGAGCAACACCCCCTGCACCGTCAAGGATTGCCACAAAAGGTGCGATGACCTGCGGTTGAGGGTGCGGAACATACTTTCTGCAAACCGTGCCCAGGCCTTGGAGACCAGAGGAGGACCAAGTTCTCTGATTAAGCTCACACCTTGGGAGGAGAAATGTGTGAGCATGATTGGGCCAGAATCCATAGAAGGGGTCAGAGTGATGGAGTGTGGCGCCACGTCATCTGCAGATGGAGGTGAGTGCCCAAAGTAAAAACTGCTAAGGCAAATGTGATGAAAGTCAATGCCAATGTCTGTCCAAAGAATTACGCCATGGTCGGCCACACACACACACTCCCTGTTAAGTATGCCAAAGCAAGTGAGACACAAGCCGGTGCCTGTTGCAAGGCCGTAATGTGGCTGACACATACCACGCAAAGTAGCAATTGCCATGAGGCACACAGCGTCCATGACCTAAATAGTGTGCATGTCAGACAGCACAGTACCTGGCCAATATGAGTGACACCGACATATGCCTGCATTTACCACCCATGTATGGAATGACATGCCGTTCACCACAGAAATGCCTATTACTCTCAAATGTGTGGATGTGCAATCGTACCAATGAATGTATGCTGGCTATCCAACCATCACTCATGCCGTCCCTCTCTTTCACCCCCACAGGCAGTGAGCATGACAGTGAGGAGCAGGACAGCAACCGTCCCTCCACATCCCGGGGCCAAGGCATGGGGCACCGTGTCCCAGCAAGGAAGCTACCACTGGGACATATACCACCAGCGACAGCAAGGCCTGGGGAGGGCACACCACCCCCACCCCTCACTGCACTGCCTGCAGACACCTGCCCAACTCCATGTTCTGAGGAGTCCAGTGTGGCTGGGGAGGTTGCAGCCATGGCCCCCCTCGCAGTTGAGGACAGCCCCAATGACATCTGGGGCACCATTGAGGACGATTCAGTGGAAGTTGTCCACACCCCAGCAGAATTGTCAACACCCCAGGTATCCTTGAGTGACACTGGTGATACGAACACACCAGAGCAGTCTGGGCAAGAACAGACACAGGGACATAGCAGTCCCGTATACAGTCCCAGGGAGGAAGAGCAGCCTTGACATGGCAGCCCGATCCCCAGCAGGGCCACTGGTGCAGCCGCAGGAGCACAGCGGGCTGACCAGCCCACTGCCCTAAATTCAGAATTTCTGCCGGACATCTGGCAGGCCAGGGAGGAGTGGCATGGGGATTTGAGAGCACTGGGCCAGTCCATCACAGAGAACACAGACCGCCTCTGCGAGGTGCTCGGGCACATCTCTGACGCTTTGGAGGCAGCTCTTCCCGGCCTACAGCCTCAGCATGAGGACACACCATCCACAAGCAACTCCACACAGACCAGCCCGCTCTGCCGGTCACTCTGTGCGCTGCGCCGATGGGACACACCTCCCCCTGGCTCCAAGAGCAGAGAGTGGCTGTACTGGCAGCCTCATGTGGGCTCTGTGGACCCTCTGGGACTTGTGTGGGGTAGTTGTGGGGGGAGGGGGGAGAGTGTGTTGGGGAGTTGTGGGGGGAGGGTGAGGAGGGTGAGGGTATGTGGGGGAGTTGTGGGGGGAGGGGGAGGGAGGTGAGGGTGTGTGGGATAGTTGTGGGGGGGAGGGGATGAGTGGGGGCCTGCTGGCAGGTGCCCCTGACTGCTGGGGGGTGGGGCTGCTGGGGGACATGAGTGGGGGACTGCTGGCAGGTGCCCCTGACTGCTGGGGCATGGGGGTGCTCGTGGACATGAGTGGGACATGAGTGGGGGCCTGCTGGCAGGTGCCCCTGACTGCTGGGGGGTGCTGGGGGACATGAGTGGGACATGAGTGAGGGCCTGCTGGCAGGTGCCCCTGACTGCTGGGGTGTGGGGGTGCTGGGGGACATGAGTGGGACATTAGTGGGGGCCTGCTGGCAGGTGCCCCTGACTGCTGGGGGTGGGGGTGCTGGGGGGCATGAGTGGGACATGAGTGGGGGCCTGCTAGCAGGTGACCCTGACTGCTGGGGGGTGGGGTGCTGGGGGACATGAGTGGGGGCCTGCTGGCAGGTGCCCCTGACTGCTGGGGGTTGGGGGTGTTGGGGGACATGAGTGGGGGCCTGCTGGCAGGTGCCCCTGACTGCTGGGGGGTGGGGGTGCTGGTGGACAAGAGTGGGACATGAGTGGGGGCCTGCTGGCAGGTGCCCTGCACTGCTGGGGGGTGGGGGTGCAGAGGGACATGAGTTGGTGATCACTAGTGCAAGGTGACATGTGGCCTGGCTGGGGGGCATGCCCATGGTGGATGGACTGGCTGCGGCACATGACCAGGGGTGCAGGGTAGTCCCCTGTGGTGTGGGATGCCTGCAGGGGCCGTGGAGGGGGTAGAGGGTCACCTGGGAGGACCTACAGTGCTAATTCACGTGTGGGACTCCACGCGCACCCCACTGGATACACGTACCCCACTCTGACAGCGTAATCGCATGTGAAACTTCCCAAGCGCCCCCGAAAAACACGTACCCTCTTCGCACTGAGCCAATCGCATGTGAAACTTCCCGCGCACCCCCATAATACACGTACCCCGCTCGCACTGGGCCAATCACGTGTGAAACTTCCCGAGCACCCCAGTGATACACGTAGCCCGCTCGCACTGAGCCAATCGCTTGTGAAACTTCCCACGCGCCCCCGAAATACACGTACCCCGCTCGCACTGAGCCAATCGTGTGTGAAACTTCCCACGTGCCCCTGAAATACATGTACCCCACTCGCACAGGGCCTATCGCGTGTGAAAGTTCCCGCGCACCCCCTTAATACACGTGCCCTGCTCCAATCACGTTTGAAAGTTCCCGCGCACCCCAGTAATACACGTACCCCACTCGCACACGGCCTATTGCGTGTGAAAATTCCCACGAACCCAGTAATACACGTACCCAGCTCCAATCGCGTGTGAAACTTCCTGCGCACCCCAGTTATACACGTACCCCCCTCCAATCGCGTGTGAAACTTCCCGCGAACCCGTTATACACATACCCCTCTCCAATCGCCTGTGAAACTTCCAGCGCACCCACGAAATACACATAGCCCGCTCCAATCGTGTGTGAAACTTCCCGTGAACCCCAGTTATGCACGTACCCCACTGGCATAGGGCCTATCGCGTGTGAAACTTCCCGCGCACCCCCGAAATACACGTACCCCGCTCCAATCTCGTGTGAAACTTCCCGCAAACCCCAGTTATGCACATACCCCGCTCCAATCACGTGTGAAACTTCCAGCGCACCCACAAAATACATGTACCCCGCTCCAATCGCGTGTGAAACTCCCTGCGAACCCCAGTTATACACGTACCCCGCTCCAATCGTGTGTGAGACTCTCCGTGCAGTGGGGTACGTGTATTCGGAGGGGTGCACAGGGAGTTTTACAGGTGTTTTCGTGGTTGGGGGCCTGTGCGCCTACGGAATTTGTGCGCTGTGCATGGGGCACGGGGAGGGGTTGGGGGCCTAACTGGCGCTGCTGCAGGGTCGCTGTGCCACTCTGCGCCACGGCTGGTTTTGGAAGCTAAAATCCATGAATACGCTGTGCGCAGAAATGGATTTTAGCGCACGCGGCTGGCGCAGAAAGTCGCACGCACACACTGTGCACCAGCCGCGTGCGCCTCTTGTGCGCTGAATTCTATGAATTACCCTGAAAATCTGCAACTCGGTTCTATATCATTGGAGATGCTTTGTCCCATCTCAGTATCCTTTCATAACTATGCAGTTTATTAGGCTTGAACCTTAAATACAGGTCACATTGCTTATTTGCAGGACATTTCAATAAATAAGCTCTACGAGGAAATCTTAAATCAGCAAATTTGGTTGCTTCTCTATATAATTTTTTTGTGTGCATCTCATGTAGAGTCATCATCCAATCATATTCAAACAATCGTTTTTTAACATAAGCGTGACGATTTTTCAAATCTATTGGTTTCAAACCACATTCATCTAATTTGTGATTCATCAAGTTTGAAAAAGCTACCAAGGAAGGTGGATTCACAGCTTTTATCATAATCAAGAGCTCCTCATAAAGCGAACATTTTGGAGGAAAAAACATCTTTCCATAGTTAGATAGCTGCCGCCAATGAAACCTAGTTTATAAGGCAGTTATACCTAACTCCTGTCTTAATATACAGTTGGGGACAGAATTTGGCAATCTCAATGTGGATTTCCACAGTTGGATTTGATCAAGCAAAGAATCGATATTAATCAAACATAGGTCTAATCCATAAAGTAAAATAGCTTCCACTTTTAACAAATAAAACTGGAACAACGGTGTCATCGAGAATTTACAATATTTTGCAAACACAATTTTCATTTGAGTACCCAAGACTGCTGTTTTTTCATTTAGATTCACTCTCCGCATTTTTTTTAGCAGGAATCAGTTACATCATAGCCTAGATATCTCATGGTTAAGTTGACAGGTATAGGATTTGAATTTATAGTCCATTTCATTGTAGACCATTTTCTTTTTAAGTTTTTCAGTATAAAAATACCCGATTTTTGGGGGTTGCAGGTGAGATTATGTTTATATAGGTACTCTGCAAGTTTATTCAGTAAGTCATAGGGAGTACGATCGAAAATCAAAACATCGTCTGCAAATGCTATCCACTGTATTCTCAAGTGTCCTAGTTTTGCTGAGTAGGATATTTCCGAATTCCATATTTACTCGATATCAGCGAGGTAGAGGTTAAACAGGGTTTCTGCTAAATTGTAGCCCTGCTTAACCCCCACCTCAGTAGGGATTGGACTTGTTTTAGCACCTGATTTATTAATTTGTACAAGATATGATGTGTCTTGGTGTAAATTTGCTACAAGCGCTATTAAATGGTGCAGAATGCCTTTTAGATCAAGCTTTTCCCACAGCAGTCCCCGAATAACACAGTCAAAAGCTGAGGATAGATCCAGCGATGCCATATATAATGCCCCTGAGTTCAGTGTCCCATTTTTAGCAAATAAATGCGCCAACACAGTTGCATTCAAAGCAGTTCCCATAGAAGCACGGAAACCGATTTGAAATTGTGAAAGTAATGCAAATTGGTTGATGTAAGATTTCAATTGTTGGAGGATAAGTGTCGAGAAAACCATGGCATTCGCATCTATCAGTGTGATAGGTCGAAAATTGGCTGGGTTGGCTTTATCACCTTGCTTATATATCGGAGCTAATTGCACCCACAAAACTGGCATGGTTGACGCTAGAATAATCCCATCAAATTGAATTTTAAGCAAGGGCACCCATAGTTCAACATTTTCTTTTAATACACATGGTGGAATACAGTCCAGGCCAGGAACTTTTGAATTGTTAATTTTTCCCAAAGCCCATCTAATATCATCCAACGTCCATCGCTTTGATATATCCACTCGATAGATTAGAGATTTAGTAAGGCAATCACAAAATCTATTAGGCAATGCAAATTTATTTTTATAGAATTGCTTCCATACCTCTTCGGTAACATTAGAGGTTTGATCACCATTTCGTTCTGCTTTATTGCCCCTTATGATTGCCCAAGAAGTGCGTCTATCATTACGGCACAAAGAAGCTATCATTGCTTGATTTACAGAGTTATGCAGATAGCTTCTGTAATTTTTTATGCTATTCGAGTACTTATTTATTATTTTTCTTTTTGTTACCTGAAATTCAGTATCAGATAACCCCATTTTACTTTGCTGCACAATATCCTGATTCTTATTTTTTTTAGTGCAATAATCCTTACAGTAAGCAAGTCATGATTTTTCAACACATCTCCTTTTTTCTTTTTTAATTCCTCTTTAGTGATAAAACCAAATTGACTTTTAAGTCATTAGGCTTATTGTAAGATGACAAACTCTTCATTATTAGCCCATTTAGTCTCCCACATAAGTGAGGTTCCACCTTAATGAAGCTCCAGGTCTATCATTGTGTAGAAATATAGTAAGTGGATCACATTCCAAAGTGGGAGTCCTCAATCGCACCTTTAAATATAAAATGCAATGATCGCTCAAATCCAGCCTAAGGATCTGAACCTCATCACAGTTCAAGGATATCTCTTCCGAAACCGATACTTGTTGTTACGATTCCAGGTAAAAGAATTCTCATTGGACACAAAATTAATCAGTTTAACATTCCAACACGCTAAAAAAGCTTGCCAACGAAAAGCTCTCTTCTTTGGAGGTGATATCGCATTCCGCATCCCATGATGCTCCAGACTAGGCAAACCTTTGAAGCAAGCGGAATTAAAGTCTCCACCCAATATTACTTTTGCATCAGGCCATTTGCAAAATACCTCATCAAAAAGCACATCAAGTTGCTCAAATAAGTTATTTAGATCAATAACCAGAGGGTTAAAATACAGTGAAATTATTAGAAAGTAATCCCTCGTTCCTACTCCAAGCTCAATTACAATTGCAACAAATGAGTACGCAGTCCAAGACTGCAACAGAGTAAAGACAAGTGCTGTATTTACAAAGATTGCAATTCCCCCTGATGGTCGCCCCTTCAGTGATTGCATTGCTATCCTGTGCCAAGATGCGAATACCTCAATTTCAATTTGTAGACATGTTTCCTGACATAATATAATGTCAAGCAATTCGTGGAGAGCATATCTCGCTACCCAACTTGTTAAATGTTTTGCTCCACACGAGTTCCATGGCATTAATCGAAGTGCCTCTTGGCTACTATGAGGGTATACTTTTTATTTCATCTTTTCGTGACCCCAAAAGTGCCGGAATCCATGACCAGTCTTTAGAAACAATAGACAGTCCCACCAATTGTGCTATTACCACTGCTTCTGGTGGTTGAGAGGTAGAAAAACCTACTGACAGTGTGTTATTACTTATTTGATTTGGTATAGGAGTCTCATTAAAGGTGTTTGCTTCTTCAATGAATTTAAGTTGACAGATAGTTAGGCCTAAGGTTCCCAACTCTCTTCTGTGATCCCAGATCAGTTCTGCGATAATTGCCGATTGCACTTCAAACACCATCCTATGGTTTTTAATTGATGGAAGTGTAATCAAACAATGTCATTAGAAACCAAGGTTCTCAGAGCAGGAATTGTTTTAAACATCTGTAGCATAAATGAATGGTTAAGGTCCCCATTTATTTGGGGGTAACTAATCCATCCCAAAATACAGGAGATCATCATACAATGAGTCCTATCATCCTTTTTTCTCTTTCTCATTCACGCATTGCTCTTGGTAGTTTTGTGTAATTTTGGGGGTATTACTAGTCTTGTGATTTTTTTTAGTATTGATTTCAGCACTTTCAGTTGAGGCATTTCCCTTAGTGTCTCACAACTTTTCTACGGATTTGTTATTTATCAAAGCAGACGTATGGGAAGAGTTGAAACCTTTTACCTGATTGATTGGTTCCAAATCATTGTAGTCAGTGGGTATCACTTTCTGAAGGGTGGGATCGTCCTCCTGCATCTTTGGGTGCAGCCCCTTAGCCTCTCTGATACCTTCTTGAAATGCATTCGACCTCACTGTAGTTTTTCTATTACAAATTGGTTTGTAAAATGTTGAAAGTAAGGATTGCTGTGTCGTGGTCAAAGAGTCCGAAAATTCTCTTTGTTTGTCCATGACTACCTTTTCCGTTTGAAGGGAAACATTTCTGTCATTTACCATTCCCAAATTTGCTTGTACCTAAAGGGCCAACCTACTTTCAAAAGAGAGCTCTTCTACATTGATCCCTAGTTCAGTGCTCCTTTGTACTGGAGAAATACTCCTATGAGTCATCGTACTTATCACCTCATCAACAGAGCTAGTTTCTGTGATGGTATGTTTTTTTTTACTTTTTATCTTTCATTTACCATAATTCTCTTGATGATCATTTTTTTTAACATTTGCTTTATTGCATCTGTTCATAGCTCGAATATGCAGTATTTTTTGTTTTCTGGACATGAAATGTTTTTGCTCTCCGAATTCCGTTGTCTCCTGTAATAGGGGGGCATCCGACTTCTGGGTTGTATTTCTAGTTTCCTCATTAATGACCGCTACCAAGTGCGATGGACTATCCGGCATGTCCGTACCAGGATCGATGTGGAGAGTTTCTTTATTCAATTCATTCTCAGAGAGTCCAAGTTTATTTGATTGATTAAAGAAGAGAAGTTGCTCAATTTTTTCTTCATGGTTCACAATCATTTGAACACACTCCTTGTTTTTAGGTGCCTTTAGAGTTTGTACAAATGTGGTTGCAAATTCAAATGTGGGGCAATCTATGTTAGGTTCCTGAGGGCCTTCATTCACAGTTTTGATCACCTCAGTTTGTGAGGCTGTAGAATGGAATTGTGTCACCAGCATTTGTGGTGAGTAACAACCCCCTTGTCTTCTATAAATATCAGCAAAAATATATCCCTCAAGCTTTTTTAGTTTAGAAGAAATTTCCGTAAGTACTGATTTGATATCACGTAATTCATAATGGGTATAGTCATGACCCTTGTCAAGGAGATTAAGAATCCTGGACATTACTGGAAATTAAGCCTCAAAGCTTTGTAGATCCTCCATAACAGATGGGGGCTTAGCTTGTAGCTCTGGAATTATCTCCTTATCCATAGTTTTAACATAAGTGGACATGTGGAAGTCAGGCGATGAACATACTATGCCCGCTTCATTGTGGGTAAATTCTTCTTTATATACATCTATATTAGGATGTTTAGTCAGTGTCGTATCAACGTCAGCTACCCACGGAACAAGCTCAGGCAGTTTAAGATTTGATAAGTCACTATACAAGTGCACTTTATGTCTGCCGATCGAGCGCACAGTAACTGGTGTTGAGGGACACTCTGAAAGTATTACCCTTTTCTCGAGTTCCATTAACACTGCAGGAGCAAGTATGGAAATATCAGAGGGGGGCCCTGAATTAACATCTTCTATAGTTGCTAAAGCATGGTTATTCTCACTTACATGTATACTAAGAAAGTTTTTCTTATATTTGAGGTTATTGTGCTATTGAAAGATGTAACTTCCGTATCAGCCACTATGACATTGGCATCATAGTAGTTGTCACTTAACGGTACCATTGGCATGGGTGTCGTGAGCGACTTCAATTTCCCCTTGGACTCATTCATACTTCATTTTTTAGTTGCTAGTTTGTTTTCTATAAGACCGCTCCGTAGTCGCGTGGACATAATACTGTGCCCAATACGTAGTGTAGGAACGTTAAAGGAACTCTTAAGTTTAGTTTGGTTTCTAATTCAATGTAGTGCCCAAATCCAAGAATGAATCACCACACCTAGACACACATTAATATAGCTATAGCTTACCCCTTACCCCTTACCCCTTATCCAATAGGTTGTACAGAGTCTAGTGCACCCTCAACCTTTCACCCGCCACCCGAACAGCCCAACAGCCAGTACTTCGGCGGTACTTCTGGTGCGTGCGCGCTGGTGCGCGTGCACACTAGTGATAAGGTATTCTGGGAAGGGGGGCGCAGTCACAAAAAGCTCAAAATAATGATGTGTTCTGTATAAGGAAAATGTATAGAAGACGTATATTAGAGTCGAGTCAACGCTTGCTGCAAGAAAGTTAACCTTAATCACTTTAACCACTTGTGCAAAGAAAAATTATTACTTGATTATCAAACAAAGTCCAACATGAGTTCTATCCGGACGTGTTGCGGGAGCTTTGATCACTTCTCCTTACGCATGGCGCATGCAGCAGGCAGCAATCCACTGGAGAAGTAGAGGCAGCAGCAAAGTTCACCACAGCCCAACAGCCGGTACTTCGGTGGTACTTCTAGTGCGTGCGCGCTGGTGCGCATGCACACTAGTGATAAGGTATTCTGGGAAGGGGGGCGTGGTCACAAAACACTCCAAATAATGATGTGGTTTGATTATCAAACAAAGTCCAACATGATTTCTATCCGGACGTGTTGCGGGAGCTTTGATCACGTCTCCTTGCGCATGGTGCATGCAGCAGGCAGCAATCCACTGGAGAAGTAGAGGCAGAAGCAAAGTCCACCACAGCCCAACAGCCGGTACTTCGGCGGTACTTCTGGTGCGTTACTTATATTATCATTCTCTAAAGTGAAAATGAACAAGCAACTGTATGCTATGGAGTTGCACACACATTGAAAACAGGCTGCAACTTTGTAAACATATCCGCTACCCAACTGCTTCTTAAAATAAAAGACAAAGATGAGGTTTTGCTGTCAAGTATCACCAATCTTTTAGTAAACATGTGTGGTACAAAAGAATACTGGTTCCGACGTCTCCCCAACCCTATACAACATCTTTACCAAGCCCCTATTTGACAAGTTGGACAGTCTGGGTGTCACATACACTAATTACACAGATGACACCCAGATCCTCATACCCCTTTCGGGCAACTTTGACTTAGATACGGCCTTGGTAAACAAATATACCTCCTCATTCAGGCATGGATGGCCACACACGGCCTATGCCTGAATGATGATAAAACCGAAATCCTGCTTCTCGGCTCCAACGCCAACCTAAAACCTAAAAAAACTCAGTTCCAACTACAAGGCATTCAACATTGATGGCAACACCATCACAGTTGCCAAAACTGTGAAAACTCTAGACTTTCACCTTGACTCATCCTTGTCACTAAAAAACAAGTAAACTCACTAGCATCCTCTACCACCTACACGTGGAAGCTTATCAGGGCAAGTAGAGCATTCCTCTCCCAAGCTAGCTGCATCATCATCGCCAACGCCCTAATACTTTCCAGACTTGACTATTGTAATGCCATGTACCTAAGAGCCAACACATACATAACCGACAAACTTCAAAAACTGCAAAACAACGCACTCAGACCAGCCCTTAACTTACCCTCCAAGGAATACATCTTTAACAAAAGAAGAGAATACAAATGGCTCAAAATCTGTGACGACCGCATCTCACTCAAAACGGCATCACTCACCTTCAAATGCTTAAATAACGCAGCCCCCCCTATCTCGCAACCAGAATAGTAAAAAGAACTTCCACCCGCCCCACCAGAATGATTAACTCTTATTGCCTACAGGTACCCAAATTCAGACAAAAGAAAACGGACAGCAGTAGCTTCCCTGTCATGGCAGCCCAACATTGGAATGCTCTCGCAATCAACATCAGAACAGACCAATCCTACTACAGCTTCAAGCGAAACACTCTCACCTGTTTACGATCCGATGACCCCCATGACTGAACCGTGCACTCTTATACTAATAAACCCTAGCCAACCTGACTGTATATATCTACATTCCCAACTGACCTGCCGAAATGCAATTTACTGTATGTATATATGTATATATGCCAGATTCTATGAAATGCTGTGCTTTATACTCAATTGTGCCTTACCTCGCAACTAAGCTTTTATGCAATCTTATCTTCCTGTTCTCTGTTGTGCCCTGTTACCTCTGGGTTTTGCGCGCTATATTAAATAAACAAACAAACAAACAAGCAAACAATGATGGACATTGCATGCTAAGGAACCTAAGCCCACCCACACGGTTTGTTACTTTATGTTGTGCAAAGTATGCATGGGATGACTTGCAAGACTTCTTATGCAATGCAAACCAAAATAAAGATGGAATCGAAATAAAAACACCAGGAGAACACTGTTCTCTTAACCCTGTCATTGTATCAAGGTACGTCTTCCATTGCTTCATTGCCATGCTGCAATAAAACGACCCCTCCGCTTCAAGAAGTGCAACACTTTTTTGGAGAAAAGAATATCAATCCAGAGGAGCACCACAGATCCACATGCTTTTGTGGATAAAAGATGCTCCAAAATGTGGCCATGATAGTGATGCCACTGTTTTACAGTTTTTTGAAAACTATCACACCTGTGAGATCCCCTCAGAAACCACATGTGACCTAAATACACAAATCTTCCACTTCCAAAAACATAAGTGTGGCATATACTGCCAATGTAGATATAAAAACAAAGGCAAATACTATATGAAATGTTGCTTTGGCTTCTCTAGACCAGTTTGCACAGTTGGACAAGTAAATAGCTTGATGCTTTCTGTTACACAGAACGTAAAAGGCAAATCCCTTAAAAACACATACAGCATTAAAAGGAACAAAGCATCCAGTTATATTAAGGATAGCAATGCAACAATTGCCTTCTTGTGGAATGCAAACATAGACATACAATACATTACAGCCAATTCCACTACAGTTTCAAAATACGTCACAGCTTATCTCACCAAAGCTGCGAAAACAAAGCTAAAACTCCTTTGGGATGGTCTCGGGAGGATAGCTTAGGGGCAACACGCTCGCCTTGGAAGCAAGACAACACGGAGCCCCACAGGTTTGATCCCCGGCTCCACGCTTAGAAACCTCTGGGTGTTAAGCGCGTTATAAATAACCCATCATAATCATCACATATCATCTGACAAACCACTATCACAAAAATTGAACAGCTTCAGTATAAAAATGCTCCCCCATAGAGAATGCAGGTGTGACAAAGCTGAAAACTGTTTAACTGGTACAGCCTTACATGGCAAATATGAACACATTGTCTGGCTGAACCTTGGCCCCGAAAAAGAGTACTAACATCCTACCAAGTGATAGAAAACATAGCCACAAATGATTTCAATCGCCAGGACATTTTTAAACAATGCAATTGACAGAAACTACACAAACAGAAGAACTGCTTTGGAAATCATTTCTCTGTACGACATTGCCCAAAACTACACCTGCAAAAACAATGTCACACCAAATGACACAAATGGCAAATATTCAGTTTCAACTTGTGAAGGAAGCCTAGTGAAACTCACAAACCCAGTCAATTTAATCATATAAAGTTATCATTTAAATCTCCACAAAATAGAGCACTGTATTACATGACCCTACTCCAACTTTTTAAACTTTGCAGAAAAGAAAAAAAATATTAGGTGACTATGACTCATTTGAAGCTGCATTCAAAGCAAGCAATATAACAAATGACAATTTCAGACAATGCAAACAAATATTGGACAATGAAAGCTAACAAGAGGAAGACATTGAAGCTCAATAAGACAAAGGTACTCCAGAGGGCAGTCAACCTTCCCTTACAGGAAGCCAAGAACCACTTGGAGAGCCACTCATTCTAAACGAAGTAGAAATAGCCATGACTGAGGTAGAACATATCATGTATGATATGATATGATATGATATGGTATTTGTAACGCGCCTATACACAAGTGTTTCAAGGCGCGACGAGGCAGGGAGGGGGGGAAACAAGGGGAAGACAGACAAACGATCCTACTAGGCCAGGTGTCATTCAGATCGCGCAAGTGCAGAGGTAAGGGGAAAAGGAGAAAGTGCAGGGGGAGGAGGTGGGGGGGAAAGTGCAGTACAAGGTAAGTAGCGTAATAAAATAATAAATAATAATAAAAGGGCCAGCTGGTGGCAAGTGCGAGGTAAGTGCAGAGCAAGTGCTGGGAAGGGGGCTGTAGGGATGCAGTGACAGTCCCACAGTGCAGGGGGAGCCAGGGAGGCAGTGCAAGTGGAGAGTGGCTGGGCCCTGGACCGAGGTCACAGAGTGGCCCAGATGCAGGTTTAGTGCAAACTTCAGTGGGGAGTTTAGCAGGTTTAGCAGGGGAGAGGGAGAGAGAAGGCAGAAGCGAAGAGGAAGGTTTTGAGGTGCTTCCGGAACCGGAGATGGTTCTCCTCAAGTTTCAGGGAGGCAGGAAGGCTGTTCCAGAGGGAGGCCCCTGCTGCGGAGAGAGATCTACCCCCAGCTCGTTGCTTCGAGAAGCGGCTGACCATGAGGGAGTTGGAGACGGATGAGCGAAGGGCTCGTGAAGGCAGATATTTAGGAAGAGAGAGTTGAAGGTATTGTGGCCCCAGGCCCCAGAAGGCCTTGTGGACAATGCAGAGGGTTTTGAACTTAATCCTCGCAGCCACTGGGAGCCAGTGAAGAGATTTCAGTCCTGGAGAGATACGGTCCCTGGGCTTGAGGCCAAGGACAAGTCTCGCAGTTCTGTTCTGGATAAGTTGCAGAGGGCGGAGAGTGGAGGCAGGCAGATTAAGATAGAGGCTGTTACAGTAGTCCAGCCTAGAGAGAACCAGGGCTCGGGAGACAGTGAGCTTCTGGGGGAAGGAGAGGAAGGGAAGAATACCTCTGAGGAGGTGCAGCTGGTAGTGTGACTTCTTAGAGACGTCAGAAATATGAGGAGAGAAGGAGAGTGTGGAGTCGAAGATGACCCCGAGGTTTTTAGCTTTGCAGGTAGGGGCAGGAAGAGGGCCAAGGGAGGCCGGCCAGAGAGCTGCAGGAAAGGAGGGAGTGGGTGTGCCGATGAGTAGAATCTCAGTCTTACTGGCGTTAAGGCAGAGGTCATTGGCGGCACACCATTCCTGGATAGCAGACAGACAGTCGGAGATGAGGGAAGGAGAGGAGGAGGCCGAGGGTAGCCTGAAAATGAGCTGGGTATCGTCCGCATAGCACTGAAAGTGGGGGCAGAGAGCGGCGATGCGGTGGGCAAGGAGTGCCAGATACTGATTGAAAAGCCGGGGAGAGAGGTTGGATCCCTGGGGGACACCACAGGTGGAGAAAAAGATGTCAGAGAGGAAGGAGCCCATTTGGACCTGGGAGGGTCGACCGGAAAGGAAAGAGGTCAGCCATGCCAGAGCCTGACCAGTGATACCCAGGTTATCACGGAGACGGTTGAGCAGGATGGCATGGTTGACAGTGTCAAAGGCAGAGGAGAGATCGAGCAGAATGAGAACACAGGGAGTGTTGGAATCGAGGTTCAGGAGCAGGTCCTCACGGATGTTCAGGAGAGCAGTTTCCGTGCTTCTGGCCGCTCTGAAGCCGGATTGATGGTCATGAAGATTACCAACATATTCAGCATGGAGGTTAAGCTGGGAGATGGCCAGTTTCTCCAGGAGCTTGCCCAGGAAGGGAGTAATGGAGATTGGGCGATAGTTGGCCGGGCAGGAGGGGTCGGAAGAGGGTTTCTTGAGGAGGGGGTGCACAAGGGAGTGCTTGAGGGGGGATGGGAAGACTCCAGAGGCGAATGAGTGGTTGCAAAAGTCAGCTAGGGCAGGAGCCAGGGAGTCGTTGTGGTCCTTGATGGTTTTGGAGGAACAGGGGTGAACCTGTTTAGACGAGGTTTTCATAGATCGGACTTGTCTGGAAACCTCATCAGCAGAAAAAGGTGGAAAAGCAGAGAAGGAGGGCGGAGGGGCGGCTGCAAGAGAGCAAGAGGAAGAGCAGGGAAGAGAGGGAGGGAGGTGAGAGGAGGAGAGCGAGGACAGGATGTCCTGAGTTTTTGAGATGAAGTGCGAGGCCAGTGCAGTGCGGAGGGCCTGGGAGGGGACAGGAGAGGTAGAGACTGCAGCAGGGTCGGCCAGCTCCTTGCAGATTTTAAAGAGTTCGGCCGAGTTGTTAGATGCCTCAGAGATGCGGGCTTGGATAAGGGCTCTCTTCTTGGTGAGAACGGAGAGCCGGTATTGCCTTTGGAGCAGGCGGCAGGCCAGTTTGTCAGAGGATGAACATGAAGCACGCCATTTCCTCTCTGCCACCCTGCACTTGCGTTTTAGGGTGACGAGATCCGAGTCATACCAGGAGTTACATTTGGCTTTGGGCTTCAGGCGGATTCTCATGACGGGGGCAAGGATATCGAGAGTATCAGATATAGAGGAATAGAGCATGGAGAGGGCTGCGTCAGGGTGGGAGTCAGCCGAGGGGGGAGAAGGGGCTGAGAAGGTAGCAGCGAAAGCCTCAGCTGACACGCGCTTCATGGGTCGGATGACCGAGAAGGTGGGTGGCAGTGAAGAGGGTGGCTTTGCCTGTGGGGTAGGGAGGGAGAGGTGGGAGGATAGGAGAAAGTGATCGCTCCAAGAGAGAGGAGTGGAGAGAGGGAGGGAGAGGGGAAGGTCAGAAGAGATCAGAGCATCAAGAGTGTGCCCTGCAGAGTGAGTAGGCCCAGACGGGAGAATAGAGAGTGAGAGAGAGTTGCAGAGTTCGCGGAAGAGACCAGTGGGGGGACAGGAGGCATCGAGGTGGATGTTGAAGTCACCGAGAAAGAGGAGTTGGGTGGTTGAGGACAGGAGTGAGGAGGAGAGGTCAGCCCACTCAGAGAGGAAGGAGGAAAATTGACCAGGTGGCCGATAGATAGTAGCCACGGTAAGGGAATGGCTAGGAGAGAGAGAAAGTCGGCAGACAAGACATTCAAAAGAGGAGTAGGTCTGCGTAGGAGTGACAGTGGCAGGAATCCACTCAGGGAAGATAAGGGCAACACCACCCCCTGAACGGTTGGGCCTGGGCACGGAGAGGATCTTGTAGCCGTCAGGTAGGAGTGTGTCAAAGCTGGTGGCAGAGCTGGCAGTGAACCAAGTCTCAGTGAGACCAAGGACGTCGAGGTCCAGTTCCTCAAGAAGGCGACAGATATCAGAGGAGTGCTTGATGGCAGAGCGAGAGTTTAGAGTGGCAATGTGGAGAAGGTTGCCATCCTTGAAAAACTTCCGGGGAGGGGTACAGATCAGAGGTACGCCCTGCGGAGGTGTTAGAGAAGGAGTTGAAGAGGGAGCAAGAGAAGGGGCAGGGAGGGAGGGGAGAGGCAAGGTAGCCGAGGACAGAGGAGGGGGGACAGCGGGAGCGGAGAGGAAGTTGATAAGGCATGGGAAGCGTCTATCAAAGAGGTGAAGGTTGGCCTGAGGGCCTTGGACCAAGACGGTCCCGTTAGCATAGACATTAATGATGGCTTTAGAGGAGTGGAAAGGGGCCAAGAGGACATCCCAACGGGTGCCACCATTTATGGGAGAGGTGGAGAAAGGAGAGAGCACAGCAACCATGTGAAGGGTCCATAGGTCAGGTGAAGGCACGAAAAAGAGAATGTCAGTGAGAGTTTCCTTGGAGCAGGCGCTCGTGTAGGTGTCAGCGATAGGGAGGCCTGGGTTGGAGACCAGGATGTCCTTTTTAAACTTTTTCCTACCGGATTTAGTGAGGAGAGCAGGATAGTCAATGGAGAAGCAGTTCGAGTAGATAGGCGAGATAGAGAGCACCATGGAGTAGGATGGGAGGCGGACGACACGAATATGCAGACAGGAAGTGAGTGGAGGGCACTAGTTTACCACAATGCAGAGCAAACAGTAATGCGTAGTAGGTCAGGGCCACCTAAGTTTGAGAATCCTGCGAGGGGAGAAAAGCACCCTAGTTTACCACAATGCAGAGCAAACAGTAATGCGTTATAGGTCAGGGCCACCTAAGTTTGAGAATCCTGCGAGGGGAGAAAAACACCCTAGTTTACCACAATGCAGAGCAAACAGTAATGCGTTATAGGTCAGGGCCACCTAAGTTTGAGAATCCTGCGAGGGGAGAAAAACACCCTAGTTTACCACAATGCAGAGCAAACAGTAATGCGTTATAGGTCAGGGCCACCTAAGTTTGAGAATCCTGCGAGGGGAGAAAAACACCCTAGTTTACCACAATGCAGAGCAAACAGTAATGCGTTATAGGTCAGGGCCACCTAAGTTTGAGAAACCTGCGAGGGGAGAAAAAAAAAACACCCTAGTTTACCAAACAATTGGAATAGGGGGGGGGCGAGGCAACATGTGGATGAGGTGAGCAAGGTGAGGAGGGGGGGGCCAGAGAGCGGAGAGCAGGTGGAACTGGCGCCTGGCGTCCCCTGCGGACACCTGCAGACACACAAGGGAGCCGCAGTCGTAGGAGCCGCCCTTGGCCTAGGGGGCTGCCCAGAGGGAGTGGGATAAAAAGCAGAGGGAGAGGAAGGGGAGGGGGGGTGTGGGCGGGAAGGGAGGCGGGAATGGAGAGGGGAGAAGGAGGACCAGGAAGTGAGGGGGAGGGATGGGGCAGGGGGCAGCACACAGACGCGCACGGAGCGCTGGCAGCAAGAAAACAAAAATGATTCAAAAATAATATAACTGGAGGCTTAACTGGAGCCCAACGGGGCTCGGGAGGCAGCCTCAGCAGCAAGCCACACGGGGCTACGGCGACCGCTCCAACCCGCTCAGGCTCAACAAGGAAGCGAGCGTGGTGAGCGGTCGAGCCGTAGTCCCGGAGCGGCTGCAAGGACAGCCAATCAGAGGGGGGGTGGGCGGGAAGGGAGGCGGGAATGGAGAGGGGAGAAGGAGGACCAGGAAGTGAGGGGGAGGGAGGGGGCAGGGGGCAGCACACAGACGCGCACGGAGCGCTGGCAGCAAGAAAACAAAAACGATTCAAAAAATAATATAACTGGAGGCTTAACTGGAGCCCAACGGGGCTCGGGAGGCAGCCTCAGCAGCAAGCCACACGGGGCTACGGCGACCGCTCCAACCCGCTCAGGCTCAACAAGGAAGCGAGCGTGGTGAGCGGTCGAGCCGTAGTCCCGGAGCGGCTGCAAGGACAGCCAATCAGAGGGGGGGGTGGGCGGGAAGGGAGGCGGGAATGGAGAGGGGAGAAGGAGGACCAGGAAGTGAGGGGGAGGGAGGGGGCAGGGGGCAGCACACAGACGCGCATGGAGCGCTGGCAGCAAGAAAACAAAAACGATTCAAAATATAATATAACTGGAGGCTTAACTGGAGCCCAACGGGGCTCGGGAGGCAGCCTCAGCAGCAAGCCACACGGGGCTACGGCGACCGCTCCAACCCGCTCAGCCTCAACAAGGAAGCGAGCGTGGTGAGCGGTCGAGCCGTAGTCCCGGAGCGGCTGCAAGGACAGCCAATCAGAGGGGGGGGTGGGCGGGAAGGGAGGCGGGAATGGAGAGGGGAGAAGGAGGACCAGGAAGTGAGGGGGAGGGAGGGGGCAGGGGGCAGCACACAGACGCGCACGGAGCGCTGGCAGCAAGAAAACAAAAACGATTCAAAAAAATAATATAACTGGAGGCTTAACTGGAGCCCAACGGGGCTCGGGAGGCAGCCTCAGCAGCAAGCCACACGGGGCTACGGCGACCGCTCCAACCCGCTCAGGCTCAACAAGGAAGCGAGCGTGGTGAGCGGTCGAGCCGTAGTCCCGGAGCATCTGCAAGGACAGCCAATCAGAGGGGGGGGTGGGCGGGAAGGGAGGCGGGAATGGAGAGGGGAGAAGGAGGACCAGGAAGTGAGGGGGAGGGAGGAGGCAGGGGGCAGCACACAGACGCGCACGGAGCGCTGGCAGCAAGAAAACAAAAACGATTCAAAAAATAATATAACTGGAGGCTTAACTGGAGCCCAACGGGGCTCGGGAGGCAGCCTCAGCAGCAAGCCACACGGGGCTACGGCGACCGCTCCAACCCGCTCAGGCTCAATATAAACAATCTGGGGAACACTTGTCAGTGCTGGAATCACAGCTAAATGATGAACAACTCGCCATTTATCTAGAAGTCACTCAAGAAACATGAAACTAAAACATGTAGATGTAAATATGATACTCCTCTGTTCCTGTATGTAAGTTGTGAAGCTGGTTCTGGTAAAACATTCTTAATGAAAATAATCAGCAAATTTCTACAAAACTTCACAAACAACAACCTTTTGGCTGTAGTAATATCCCCCACATGTTTAGCTGCCTACAACATAGGAGGTACACCGACTACTGTGCCTCCCAGTAGAACACCAAAACAAATTAGAATGCTACACATTATCAGCAGAAGCTGCTACTGAAGTACGCAGAACTCTGGAACAAATAGATAGATGAAGTAAGCATTGGTCCCAACTTCATGTCAGCGTTAATTCATCTCAGAATGGAAGAGGTCCTGAAAACCAACTACGAAGAACTATATTTAGGAAAACATGTTATTGTTTTCAGAGACCTCATACGGTTAACAACAGCGAAAGGTCAACCTATTTTCAAAACATTAGGACACAAACAATACCACAATACCCTCAGTAGCATTGGAAATGTAAATCTTTGGCCTCATTTTCACTTCAGAGATCTAACTCAAAACATGCATCAGTCTGCAGACCTCACATATGTTAACATTTTAAAAAGCATTAGAACTGGTCTGCTTACTAAAGATGCATGGATGAAACAAATGTGCTTCTTATGTCACAGAACAAAAAACTATAAAATGCATGTCCTTAATGCCAACCCGTGCCAGCTGTAGTCAATTCAATGAGACCATTTTGAAAAAAAGAAATGCAATCCATACTGCATATCCATTCCACAGACAAACGTGAAGTGCACAGCATGCTACTTCCAATGTGTCACCAAGCAACACCACGACTAGGAGGCTTAGAAAAATGTGTCTCCAACACAGCTGGATGGGAGAAAATAATGGCTTTATATTGATTGTAGTAGACCATGCTACTAGATATCCTGAAGCCATACCTGTGAGGACTGTTACAGCTCAGGCTGTTGCTAAGGCCGAACCTGGTATTTTTACCAGGGTATGTTTTCCTAAGGACGTCATCTCTGACAGGGGATCAAACTTTATGTCCCACTACATGCAGGCCATGTGGAAAAACTGTGGAGTGACTTAAAAGTTCTCAACTGCCTACCATCCACAGACAAATGGATTGGTAGAGAGGTTTGACATAATATGAAGAGCATGATAGGTGCTTTAGAGGAACCCCTTAGAAGGAGTTGGGGCCTTCTACTGCCATGCCTTTTATTTGATTACAGAGAAGTCCCTCAGGGGGGGAGTTTGATTTCGTCCCTTTGAGCTTCTCTATGGTCATCCAGTTAGCGGTCCATTGGCCCTAATTAAGGGGGGGGGGGTTGGTGAGTGCTCCTTCTCCCAAGCCAGTGAGAGTCACTATGTGTTAGGTCTCTGAAGGAGAATGACACACATGAGGATAGAAGCATCTGATAACTTAAAATCAGGTCAGGCTCTGGTGAAGCATTGGCATGACCAGAAGGCCAACATGGTTAAGTTTACTCAAGACCAGCATGTTTTAGTTATGGTTCCTACAAAGCAGAGGGCCTTACAGGACAAATGGATAGGACCCTTCAAGGTTTTGGGAAAACTTGGAGAGGTCAACTATCTGGTGGATTTAGGCAATCCTAAGGAGGCCACCACGGTCTATCCCACCAACCGTCTAAAAACCTAAGTCACCAGACCACAAGTGGGAGCTTTGCTTCTAGCTTTAGCTCAAGAGGAGGAAGAGAGTGAACCTCTACCTGATCTCCTCAGGGGACAAGCTTTGAATGAGAAAATAGAAGGAGTTAATCTCTATTCTAATCTGACACTGGAACAACAGGAGGAGTGCATGTTTCTGTTAAATCAGTTTGCCTCCCTGTTTTCACTATCATCAGGCTTGACCCCTTGGGGCAAGCATGGTATTCTCACTGGTGACTGTTTACCTGTTAAAAGCAGAGGTTACAGGATGTCAGAAATTGTCAGAACCCACATAAAGGAAGAGGTCAACAAGATGAATAGATCCCTCATACCAGTTCATGGTCTAGTCCAGGCAGGATCCAAGGAGTTGAGATTCTGTGTGGACTATAGAGCTCTAAATGCAGTCACAAAGACGGATGCCCATCCTTTACATAGGACAGATGCTCTGGTGGACAAACTTGGTTCAGCCAAGTACCTCAGTAAAATTTGACCACACGTCAGGCTATTGGCAAATAGCCCTGCCAGACCTTGCCAAGGCGAAAACTGCATTTTCAACCCCAGCAGGCCTCTACCATTTTAAGGTAATGCCTTTTGGACAAAAAATGCACCTGCAACATTCCAAAGGATGGTTAATCAAGTTCTGAATGGGATGGAGGACTTCTGCATGGCATACTTGGATGACATTGCAGTGTTCAGCCCTACTTGGAAAGAACATGTTGACCACCTACGATATATTGTGCAGGCTCTTGAGCAGGCCCATCTGAAATAAAGGCAAGTAAATGTCAAATTGGTCAGAGCAAAGTGGTCTAGCTTGACCATGAGGTAGGAGGAGGTGAAATAAGGCCATTGCCTAGCAATGTACAAGCTGTACAAGAATGGGCCACCCCTACTACTCAAACCCAAGTGAGAGCCTTCTTAGGTCTCACTGGTTATTATAGGAACTTCATTAATAACTATGGGTCCATAGCTTCTCCCTTGAATGTGGTCTCCTCACCCACATTTCCTAAAAAGGTCAGATGGAATGAGGAGTGCAACAAGGGCTTTGAAGGACATAAGAAAGCCCTTTGTAAATGTCATGGGTATCAGGCAGGTAGTTGGGGCAAGCTGCGTGGAGGCTTGGCAGGCCTGGCATAGGCACACAAAGAACCCATAACAAATCCCTCCTTTCATTCCTTCCTAGTGTTTGTAGTAACTTCCTGGTTACTATTTCCTGTTGCCAAATAGGAAGTGCCTGATAACTCATGAGCTCTTTAGTGTTTGGGTGTGGCTGGCTATATAAGCCACACCCAAGATTCTTCCAGTGCTTCGTGTTGCTTACTGTGAGCTGTACCAACAACACACTTGCCGTGCTCTGGATCAGCCATTATCTGCTAACCTGCTCCGGATCATCCTGCTTTTGCTTACCTGCTCCAGATCATCCTACTTCTGCTTACCCACTCTGGATCATTCAGCTTCAGCTTACCTGGTTCTTATTCCACGCCGCAGCTATCTCCAGCAAGAGGGGACTTCTACACCGGCACCTATAAGAACAAAGAAGAACAGCGTTAACACGCGGACATCAGTAACGCTGTGCATATTCACTGAATCTTCCCGCCACGCTGGAATCCAGGTTAGTTGCAGGAGCGCACAAACCCCTGTAAGAAAGAAGAGACATTAATCATTGCGCTCGCTCCAATAATGCGGACACTTATTTCACTGCGCACTCTCTCTCTACGCAGTGCATGCTTACCAAAAGCCTCCGTGCAAACTTACCTAACCAACAAGTCTCCAGTAGCGCTGAACCCAGACTCGAGGTGCTAATACCACAACATTTCTCCTGCAAGGGAAATGGAAAGACATTACCAGGTGCGCTCGAATGGAAGGCGCTGCGCAAACCTACCAGCAGCTAGCTTCTACACGCTGCGCTACTCACCCACCAAAATACCGACAAACAAAGACAATACAGACAAATTTGGACACTCAACAATCTCCGCGCAACATTCACTTGTGGGAAGGACTTTCTAGCCAGTGAAGAAACTGGAACCTTGCACTCTCGGCCTCGCTGTGAAGGCATAAAACAGCATTTGGCATCTGAACTCAACCTACAGACATTGGCACCAATCACATGAGTAAATCGCGCCCCTGCAAATGCAGGATGGAGTGCACACCCTACTAAAGATCAAGGTATTCCTCCGGGTGAAACAGGGGAAGTGAAGAGTCAGGGTCAAGGGAGGCTCGTCCATTTCTCCTGCAGAGACACAGGTGAGTGTGACAGAACACGAAGCCATCCTCAATACCTCTGCCCGAGTGATAGAAACCTCTGATGTAGAGCAGCTTTCCTTATTGGTAGGTGAACTACAGGCCGAGGTGCATGCAGCCCGCTCAGAGACAAATGCCTTAAAACGCGAACTGGTAGTCAACAGGGACAAAACAGATGATTTGGCAAGAGAGCTCCTACAGACCCAAGCTGGTCTAGCACCCCTACCAGGTGGAGGTCTACAGGTGCAGCCTACCCTGGCACCTGTACCCACACCCGTTCAGCTATTGCTTCCAGGCAATATCCCTTTAGCACTCCTGGAACGCTTCTCTGGGGACCCCAAGAAATTTGGAGCGTTCATGAATTAATGCCGACTACATTTAATTTCTGAACAACCAAGCTAAACTAGCTTTTGTCCTTTCCTATTTAGGAGGACACCAGCGGCTGAAGAAGATGTCCAAGCTCTCAAGGAAAAATTCACCTCAGCCCCAATTCTGCAACACCCACAGCCCGATTTACCGTACATTGTGGAAACAGACGATTCAAGCATTGCCATGGGTGCCGTATTGTCTCAACAAAATCCTGAAACCGGATGCCTTCACCCCATTGCCTTTTGGTCAAGGAAATTTTCCCCAGCAGAATTAAACTATGCAATTTCTGAGAAAGAACTCCTAGCAATCAAAAGCGCACTGTGTGAAAGGTGACATATTACTTACTAGGAGCAAAACACACCATCACAATAATAACAGATCATCGGAACTTGCAATACTTACGCTCAGCAAAAGCTCAGTCTTCTAGGCAGCTCCGTTGGGCCCTATGCTTAATGGAATACAACTTTGTAATCACCTACTGCTCCTGTGTTAAGAACGGGAAAGCGGATGCGTTATCCCGCATTGGCACAGGAGAGGAAGTCTACAATGCCCCTAACCTGGTGGAGATCATACCCAGCCATAAAATTCTCAGCCTCTGCATCGGCCCATCTCCGTTAAATACTCTGCAGGAAACAATAAAAGAAAATATTTCTGAAGAAGACCTGCTGGATAGGGACACAAAGGGAGATCATTTCATCATTCAAGACAAACTACCATACTAACAAAAACGCCTCTACGTTCCATACTAAGGATCTGCAACAAGCAATCATATCAGACTACCATGACTCGCTGTTAGAAGCCCATCTGGGTATAGCCAAAACCATGAAGAAAGTAAGCAAATCTTATTAGTGGCCAACTTGGCGCGAAGATAGTGCCACCTACATAGGCACCTTGGAGGTGTGTGCACAATACAAAATATCCAGGGAAAAATTAGCCGGCCTCCTTCAGCCAATCACTATTCCACCAGCGCCCTGGCACACAGTATCAATGGACTTCATCACTGATCTACCTCCTAGCTCAGGTTATAATACCATCCTCGTAGTAATGGACCTCTTCTCCAAAATGGCCCATTTCATAGCTCTAAAGGGTATTCCCCCAGCTCAGACCCTGGCACAGGTTTTTGTAGACCGAATCGTCAAGTTACATGGATTCCCTACCATAATCGTCTCTGACAGAGGCAGCCAATTTGTATCTCATTTTTGGAAAAAATGTTGTGCCCTGGCAAGTGTAGAAATCCGTTTGTCTTCTAGTCACCACCCGCAAACGGACGGCCAAACCGAGCGCACAAACCAGACCAAGGAACAGTATTTGCACTGTCTATTATACCAAACAAGCCAAACCTGGACAGAAATTCTATGGATGACAGAGCATGCCTACAACAACTCAACACATTCATCAACCCAAGCAACACCCTTCTTTACTATATATGGTCGAAACCCCAGAACGTCGGTCTACGATCCTCCAGAAAAAATTGAATTGCCCACAGTAAAGAATCTACATGCCAGCATTATGAAAGCAGCCAGAGAAGCCAGCAGGAAGCTACAGCAAGCCAAAGAAACACATAAAAGAAACGCTGATCGCCATCGACGAAAAGCCCCAGATTATCAAGTGGGAGACTCGGTCTGGCTGGCAACTAGACACATTGCTTTAAAGGGTCCCAAGAAATTTCAGCCTAGATACATCGGCCCGTATACAATAGAAAAAGTAATTAATCCAGCAGCCATGAGACTGGCTGTACCTCAACATATGCGTATACATCTCGTATTTCATGTGTCAATATTAAAACCAGCACACCCAGGAACCCGAACTTCCACACCTCCGGCACCCATACAAGTGGGTGAAGAAGCAACTGAATATGAAGTAAAGAACATATTAGATTCCAAACAAGTACAAAAGACCCTGTATTATTTGATTGACTGGAAGGAGTACGGACCCCAGGAAAGATCATGGGAACCCAGCACGCACATGCATGCCCCCCGATTGGTGGGGAAATTCCATCGGGACCATCCTGAGAAACCAAAGCCCTCATACACATCATTGGGAGTGGTCTTGAGAGGGAAGACTGTCATGGGTATCAGACAGGTAGTTGGGGCAAACTGGGTGGAGGCTTGGCAGGCCTGGCATAGGCACACAAAGAACCCATAACAAATCCCTCCTTCCATTCCATCCTAGTGTTTGCAGTAACTTCCTGGTTCCCAATTCCTGTTGCCAGACAGGAAGTGCATGATAACTCTAGTGTTTGGGTGTGGCTGGCTCTATAAGCCGCACCCAAGATTCTTCCAGTGCTTCGTGTTGCTTACTGTGAGCTGTATCAGCAATACACTTGCTGTGCTCTGGATCAGCCAGCATCTGCTTACCTGCTCCGGGTCATCCTGCTTCTGCTTACCTGCTCTGGATCATCCTGCTTCTGCTTACCTGCTCCAGATCATCCTGCTTCTGCTTACCTGCTCTGGATCATCCTACTTCTGCTTACCCGCTCTGGATCATTCAGCTTCAGCTTACCTGGTTCTTATTCCGCGCCGCAGCTATCTCCATTCAAGAGGGGAATTCTACACCGGCACCTGTAGGAACAAAGAAGAACAGCGTTAACACGCGCACATCAGTAACGCTATGCATATTCACCGAATCTTCACGTGACGCTGGAATCCAGGTTAGTTGCACGAGTGCACAAACCCCTGTAAGAAAGAAGAGACATTAATCACTGCGCTCGCTCCAATAACGCGGACACATATTTCACTGCGCTCTCTCTCTCTCTACGCAGTGCATACTTACCAAAAGCCTCAGTGCAAACTTACCTAACCACCAAGTCACCAGTAGCGCTGAACCCAGACTCGAGGAGCTAATACCACATAATTTCTCAGGTAAGGGAAAGGGAGAGACATTACCAGGCGCACTCGAATTGAATGCACTGCGCAAACCTACCGGCAGCTAGCTTCTACGTGCAGCACTACTCATCCACAAAAATACCAGCAAACAAAGACAATAAGGACAATTTTGGACACTCAACATTCTCCACGCAACGTTCACTTGTGGGAAGGACTTTCTAGCCAGTGAAGAAACTCTTGGCCTCGCTGTGAAGGCATAAAACAGCGTTTGGCATCTGAACTCAGCCTACAGACATTGGCACCAATCACATGAGTGAATCGTGCCCCTGCAAATGCAGGGAGGAGTACACATCCTACTAAAGATCAAGGTATTCCTCCTGGTGAAACAGGGGAAGTGAAGACTCAGGGTCAAGGGAGGCTCATCCATCGCTCCTGCAGAGACACAGGTGAGTGTGACAGTCAAGTTCCTGTCCTAAGAGATCCTGACTACAGCCAAACCTTCATTGTGCAAACAGATGCTTCCAATACAGGTATAGGTGCAGCTCTTAGTCAGCTGGATGAGAAGGGTAGGGAGCACCCCATCTGCTTCATCAGCAGAAAGCTGAAGGAACCAGAAACAAGGTGGCCAACCGTTGAAAGAGAATGTTTTGCTATTGTGTGGTCACTGAAGCGGTTTAGACCATACTTGTATGGATCTACTTTTGTGATTCAGACTGACCATCAACCCTTGAAATGGTTAATGCAGATGAAGGGGAAAATCCTAAAATGTTAAGATGGTCAATCAGCCTACAAGGGTTTGATTTTACTATTGAACATAGTTCATGGTGCAATCACCAAAATGCTGATGGTCTCTCAAGAATGTTTGACTGACTGGAGTAAGGAGATTCATCCAGGGGTGGATTAAAACCTCCTGTCCCTTAGTCTGGGGCGGGGGGGGCGAGTGTTAGGGAGAATTCTCATAAATGTGCTAATTCCCTTCACCTTAGAGACCCCCAGCAACTGGATATTGAGGACTTGATTTTTTTACCTGGAAAGAATGTGAGCCTTTTTTCCCACTCTTTCATGTATTTTGATTTGTGTTTTACATTTGTTTTCTTTGATTATGGAGTTTTAGACAAATCCATAGGCATCATCTTTTCATGTGTGTTACACAGCACCTTCAGTGCAGTGACAGAGGGGTGTCTTTTAGACTTCCCAAAGGTTTAAAAACCTTTGCTGGGATAAACTACTGTTTCCCAGAGAATGCAAAGTGAAATTGACTTCACTAGTCTTTCCAAATTCACAGACCAGCACACATCATCTTACAATGGAGTGCTGGAGGGGTTACATAGTATCCCCTGTGTCTAAATACTCATGTACCAGTCAAATACTACCCTTTCCTATTAAAAGGCTGGTGGCAGTGGTATTACAACAAACTACCATGATTTTTCCCGACTGCGAACACCGGTAGCTAAAAATCAGAGGAGCCATGTTTTTCAGGATGGCGCCTTAAGCCCCTTTGTTTAAACAGGTCCCGGTCGTCTTTTTTTACAATTTCGTTTTTGGATATGGTCTTCTAGTGTTTGTCTCTGCGTGCCAAACCAGGTTCAGTCCCTTTGTTTGTGTGCCTTTAGCGGGCTTCAGAACTGAAGACCGCACTGGTGTCTGAGTGTCTGGGGTGGTCAGGAAGTGAGGGAGGTGCCTGAAACTCTGTGTGCTTAGTCTCCTAGGAGACCCAAATGCACTCTGGCGTGATTGGCTGGCTGACTGTCCGGCAAGTACAGCCATCCTGCTGGGTGAGTGACAGCTAGGCTGGAATGAAAGGGAGAAAACTATTTAAAAGGCGAGTCTCCAGGACTTGAAGGCAGAGTCAACCACTGGAATGAAAGAACTGAAGACGAGCTGGAAGAGGATGGCTGCTGCAACTCCTGGACCGACGGCTTCTTCCTTTGAGTTAGTGGGACCAATCAACTCATAAGACACATGGATACCATTCTCAAGGCTGGTTAGGATTTACCAGGGAGAAGGAAACCAGTTTGTGTTCTTGAAACTACAGCTACTGGAACTTACGTGACTCTATCTTGTTTGTTTTCTTCAACGGTCCCGTGCAGTGCAGGAGTCCCCCGACGTCCTCCCTCTCGTCCCCATGACAGAGGCTCAGGAACAGCAAGATCTGCAGGACCTTCCAGGAACCATGACTTCAGCAGCATTTGTTTCTTCATTCAAAAGGTACTGTGGCAACCCGATTGAGAGAACGCCACTCTTGCGGTGAAAGTTTGTGAAACTTTCCCAACCTGCAGTCCTAATCAGCTTGTGACGCGGCATATGATTCTTTTTCGCCTAAACTACTTCTAAGAACTTTCACAAACACTTTACTGTTTGATACCAGATCACTAGCCCATTTACTTTGGCCTGGCCTATTGACTTGAATTGAACTCTTTTGGTGGACTGCAATTATTTGCACTGCCTAGAAAGTATATGTGATCTATTCTACTTCCTTTTGTCCTTTTTGCTCACTGCTAAGTAACTGAACTGTCATTTGGCTCCTATTTCAGGGGAGGTCAAACTGTCTCAAAAGTTACAGTTTTGTATTGAAGTGTAAGGGTATATAATATTTAGTTGCCTTCTGCTAGTGAAATGTTTTCTGAGTGTATAATAAATTATTAAGTGTTTTTACCAATAAACCTTGAGTATAAGTGTTTACTTGAACTACTTTGATTGGAAGTCCTCTGTATAACTACTTGTACTGCTCACATTCACTCTTGAGATACGCCTGGCTGCTCAGCTTGCTACCAAAAACTATGTGGTACAGATTTATAACAAAGGTTAGTTTGGCTAACACCCGTAGTCCTAATTGTGTGTAGTGGTCCCAGAGGGTACTGCATGCAATTCTGCCTAACAGATGCAATGGAAATAAATGTTTGCTCATGCCTACAGACGCTATAGTAGATTGTTGGTTCACACTAATGATTATAAGTCAATCTTGTTAATGTCAGGGTTCAAATGGTCAAAGAGTTAAAGGTGCAGGGGAAGAAAAAATTATCTTGGGACACTAATAAAGGATCTAGAGAAAGTTTCTAGATCAGTAGAAAATGCAGTTCTGAACTGTTCATGAAGCATGGACCCGTTCATGAAGTGTGGGGGCGTTCGTGGACATGTCATAATGCCACGCAAGTGTATGTGGCCATGTGACACTGTTCGGATAGGCTGCGATGATGTCAGACGTTCGCTGATGTTGACATAGACAAAAACATTGGAAAAAGTTGCAAAAAGTATATATAAAATTATGCTATAAGTTGGGGAATGGCAGAGCTTTAAGGTGACACTTGGTAAATTGGACAGAAATGTTGCTATATGGAGGCAAGTATAATATTAGTAAGTTGTAGGAAATTAGTGTGCACTAGTAAAAACCTATGAAATTCACTGAACAAATGTTGTTAAAGGGAAGTTATGGTTAAGTTGCACTAATAAAAACCATTGAAATCCAGTGATTTTTTTTTTAAAGGGATGCTATGGTTATATGATGTCATCAATGGCATTTGTGATGTCATCTTTGATGTCCTGGGTGTTAGTCTGGTGGTGGTGTGAGTTATAGTTGCTTAGTTTACCATAATTGGTGAATTTCTGAGGTTTTTTTGGTTTTACCTGTAAGCATAACGTCCATTTAACAATGTTTTTTTCACTAGATTTCATAGGTCTTAATTAATGCAACTTAGCCATAACACCCCTTTATCAATGTTTTTTCAGTGAATATAGATATATATATGCAACCAATTAGCTCTCACATTGTATACGGTGTACATACACTTAGGCCAATCTTTTGCAGAATTTTTCTTTTCTCCGTTTTAATCGAACTTTTTCAAAAGGAGAGTGCAATTATACATTTTCTGGAGTGTTTACATTCTGTCTTCACCTAAAATAAAGTTATTGGAAGATAAAGATGCAGTTTTTATTTCATTGTATGTTTCTCGATCTGCTTTGTTCAATGTACTGTTCACGTCTAAGTATAGTCTGCATAATTCATAACATTATGTCTTTCAATCCACATAGTGTCTTCATTTCTTTCCTTTTTTGTTAATTCTCAATCTCAATAGTCAAAGATATAGATATTGTTCATGGATCTAGATCTCATATCTGTACGTCCCTCTTCCTCATCCCAGTTGATTTGTAATTCTCGATCTGGGTATTATTATTGAAAAATAAAACATTTCATCTTCATAGGTAGTCCTTAAAAAGAGTTTTTAATGTGTGTGGTATATTTGTGTACCAACTCAGTCTTCCTCATGTCAGTTCCTCTCTAATCATGCCTTTCTATTCCTCATCATAGTCCCCAACTACCCCACCTTACACTTTCTTGTTTTAGTTCCTAACAACCTGCCTCACTCTCTTATCTGTCACAATACACAACTATACAACACAGTCCCCCAATAACCCCAGCTTGCTCTTCCTCTCCACAGTACACCAGTACAGCCTCATCTTATATACTGGGCATAAAAACACATAAAATACTTGATAAACTCGATGTTGCGTAGTTGAAGAACATATACCAAAATCATGATCAAGGTCATAGTGTAATACACACTTCCTGTTAAACCATCAGGTTTCTCATAGTGGTTTATTCAAAAAATGTTCATGTTTTACTCATAAGATAAACAAAATAACATAGGTGATCTATATACATTTCACAGACAATATTTAAATCATTTAACATACTTTCTGTGATAATGTTCTCATAAAGTTCCACTTTTTCAGGCACAAAAAGACCTTTAGTATACACTTTATGACCCAACCATGGTCCAACCTATATGCGTACAATGTAGAGAAAAAACCCTGTTTTGTTTTAGGGCTCAATCCAAACATGTTAGTCCTTTGTTTGGTTTTTGATCTGCCCTTTATTTGCAGTGTCATGGGTAGCTCTTAAAAAAAAGTCGACACAATGTGTTTGGGCCGTCTCCGGAATCTATGTTCCTGCTCCTGTCAGTTGTGGCTTTCATCAGGACATAGCTGAATTACTTAATCCAAATCAATGTATTCCTGTGTCTATCAGGTAGTAGCCAGCGTGCAGAGGAGTAACCTCAATAGCCTCTTCCTTGGTTGCAGTGTTAATAATGCTCTGATTTCTGTAGAATACAGGCACAATGAGTAAATTGAAGCAGCCTCAAGTACATTTATCTAAATTAAAGTAGCTCAAGAACAGACATTGATAACAAATGACCTAATTACAGGTGGTGTCATGTATAGCATTATAAAAATATTGAAATTTAGTAAAAATAACTTTAGTTGAAGTGACGTTAAAGTGAAACCATCTGATGAAACGAAACCCTTGAAATTCATGAGAAAACTATAGTTGAGGTGGCATTAATATGCTGATGTAATGTAATAATATCACAGAAATCCAGCAGGTGCTGCAGCTACTCCACCTTAACTATGATGACCCCATTGTGCGGCCCCTAAGCACTCTGATGACTTCACACAAGACATTATTGATTACATATGGCATCACTTATGGCGTCAATGAATCCCAATGTATACAGCTATTTCTGGTGTAGACATTCCTATGTTTCTAGCTTGAGCGAGAAACACATACGAGATATTTTCTGGTGGCCAGATACAATCCCATGGTTTGGACATAAATATTACATGGACGCGTTAGCGTCCATGTAGATATGGTTAGGTTGGTGTTTCCATAGGAAGAGCATTTTTTGGGCGGCTTATAACTTCGCTCCCTCTTGACGAATCCTCACCAAACTTTGCAAAGAAGGTATATGGCCCACTCTGAATTTTCCTGCAAAGTTTGGAGAGATTTGGTCCGGGGGGGCAAAGTTATAGGGGGGGTCCCAAAACTTGTGTTTTTTCCCATAGACATAATGGGAAAAAACGTTGCGCACGCCTACAGCCCAAACCGCTGGACGGATTTACACCAAATTTGCGGCAGGAGTGGGTGGTTGGTCCCGAAAGCGTGCTTTTGCAAATTTGGTGTAAATCCATCCAGTAGTTTTTTTTTTAAAATGACCAAAACTTAAGGCAAAAAATGTAGTGCTTTCTCCGTTCGCTCCACGGACGTACTTCCCGGTTCGCTCTGTGGACAGCGCCCCGATTGGCCGAGTGGCTTGCGTGATGTCCACGGACATGCGACATGTTCACTGATTGGACGGCGTGGGGTGTGGAGCGCGTCAGATTTTCTGTGACGCCCGCCATCCTGCATTCGCCGTCGACCGCAGACAGCGCGGTGAAACTTGGATTAAAAATTGTATTTAGTGGAGTGTGGTGGTGTGTAAGTGTGTTTGGGGAGTGTGGGGGAGTATGAGATAGGTTCAATGTTCTGTTTTTTTTATGTGCTAGACGCTTTTGTTGTGTTCGATTTGTCTGCGGACAACACGGCTGTTCTGAAATTTTGTAAATAAACTAAATGGTGGGGTGTTCTGAGGACGGAGTATTTGTCCGTTTTGTTTGCAAGCAAGCTAAAATTGAGCTAAGAACACTCACGTTGTCCTTAAATGTTCGTACATTAACAAAACGGGGGTGTCCTGAGGACGCTGTCCATATTGTACTCTGGCAAGTTGAATGTGTTCGAAGAACACTTGCGGTGTCCCGAAATGTTTGCAATTAAACAAAATGGGGGTGTTCTGAGAACGCTGTTCGTATTGTTCGTTGTTAGGTTGAAAGTGTTCTAAGAACCCTCCTTATGTCCGCTGATAGTACAATTTCCTATGGGCCTTACCCGACTTTTTGTCCACTAAAGAAACGATAAATCAGGCTGCTGTGCGCCGAAATTATGTGATAATCCTATCACTTGCGCCATCGACCTGGCTGATCTGCTTTTGCGACACTAAATCATATGTCCTGCTACTAAGCCTGACATTATCAAAACCATTTATATTCCCCGCCTCTCTCTGTGACAATACAGGGTGCGTAGGTAAACGCGCTCAGTCATCTACAGTCCTACGCGACTTTACACAGAACCCGGAAAACAACACACATCATCTCACAACACAGCGCGCCACAATTCGGAATATGAAACTGTTATTTAAAAGCAAACAGCAAGATTGTACAGTTCGTAAAATACATTTATTTGACATCAAATGTTTAGAGAATATTCAGCGATTTGCATTTGTCTTTGTTGTCGATCCGCAAAAGTTAATATTGAGCCACGCGCTGTTCCTTTGCGGTACAGAGGGTGTTAGATCAGCTTACAACACAGTGCGCCACAATTCGGAATATGAAACTGTGGTTTAAAAGTAAACAGCAAGATTGTACATTTGGTAAAGTACATTTATTTCACATCAAATATTTAGAGAATATTCAGAGATTTGCATTTGTCTTTGCTTTAGGGTACACAGGCTGTTGGTTTATGATAAAAGAAGCAAATGGTCGCACTGATAATCGGAAGGCTGCTCCAACAACGAGGCATTAGACCACGATAATGGTTGGTATGTTGCTTCTAGCCGCTAGTACTGCGTAAAGGAATATTGGTCCTTGCCGATTGTCCCGTAAAATGGTGAGGGTCATGAAGTTGCTTACATGGAGCTGCACCTGGCAGTTAAAGAAACCATCGGCTGGGGTCTGAAAATCGTGGCATTGACAATACGGAAGGACGTACCTGTTTTAAAAAACATAAATTAGTCTCACCAGCCGATCTTCATTAAAAATATTCATTTTATTTATTAGAGCGTGAAGCTATTTGCTAGCGAGTATAGTGCAACAGAGTATGTTAACGTATTCCCATTAACCCATCCTTTGTCCTCTGCCTTTTTCAGAGCCCTCTAAGCGACAGGGGAGCAATTCGGCGGTGATAGTGCACGGTAGAAAACACTATGCCACATTGAACGAATAAGTACAACTTAACCGGGCTTTAACGCCACGCTATTGTTATTATATTCCGGTATAAAATAATCTAAAGGGTTACTTACATTATATTGGCATTTTCCATTGTCTAAGCATAGTGCAGTCCCAAAATACGACTCCGTCTGTGCCAACGATCTTTCTCATAGTGATATAAAATATAAAAGTGGTTTCGTTTCAGAAATGTCATCCTTATCGTGTCTTACGTTTTTGCAACACTCCTTCAAAAGAAGTCTTTTAGCACGATCCCTGTCTGTCAAGGTAAAAAAACAATAGAACCTTATAGTGCGAGTCGTGGACCTCTCCGGCACGTGAGCAAAAAATGGAAGCAGCTGACCTTCACTGTAAACGACCATAAATTCTTAGTTTGCAACATTCTGTGTACAGCCATCTCTGAGAAATTGCTTTTTACACTCCATCTTTGTATATTGTTTGCATGCTAATAAAAAAACTTTGTTAACGGGACGTTATGGTTCCAAGTAAAAACGAAAAACCCCTGAAATTCGCCAGTTATGGTAAGCTAAGCAACCATAACTCGCGCCACCACCGTGCACTGCTAAGACTAACACCCAGGACATCAAAGATGACATCACAAATGTCATTGATGACATCACTGATGACATCACATGTGTATGTACTTTTCATGAAATATGTGTACAAGGGATTCTTATTATAATGTTTCGAAAAAAGTGTCAAGGATCATTGCAATAAATATCATACGCTAATTAGTGCTTTGAACGATGCATTGATATATATATAGCATTCTATTATGGGATTCTATCTAGTATACTAAGCTACTAATGCAGAAACATAGCATTGTGTGCAGCGTACAAGATGAAGGTATAATATTCGTAATGTTAATATGTTGAATAATGAAATGATAATTGTTTTCTTAATAGATTTTTGTGTACTGTGAAATATGTAATAAGTAGCTAATAAAACCCATGTATTACATAATTGCATTACTGTAGAGAAAACACAAAGAGACAAGAACACATACCAATATACATATACATAGGGTAAATAGCAGCTTTGAAACAGAGAAATCATCATTTATTTGCATGAAAATAATGCTGTCTTTAAAGCATGTGTCTTCCCCTATGTATATGTTTCATATGATGTGACTGGACTCTAAGGGAATTATTATAAGAACCTACTTGTAGGATACGTCTACAAATAAAATACAATTTTTAGTTTCTGACTGTTACTGAAGAAAACCATGTGGCCTAGATATGTCAGCAAAAGAAAAAATAGTGAGCCAGAAGAACACTCGCGGTGTCCTGAAATGTTCGTACATAAAGAAAATGGGGGTGTTCTGAGGACGTTGGCCATATTGTTTGCTGGCAAGTTGCATGTGTTATAAGAACACTCGCGGTGTCCTGAAATGTTTGAAAATAAACAAAATGGGGGTGTTCTGAGGACGTTCTCCGTATTGTGTGACTGCTTAGCTGTATGCAATGAGGGAATGGCACAGAGAGTGAAGTGGAAATGGTAGAAGGGCTGTCCAAGAGTTACGTGGTCCGCGGACACCGCGGCTGTCCGTGGATAGGGTGTGCTACATCCGGGGTTTTCCAGCAAATCCAGCATGGAAAGAACACTGTAGGGATCAGCCAATCAGATGTTGAGGTTGTGGATTTGTGTTGAAAGAGACTGTGTGTAGTGAAGACGGCAGAAGTGGAGAAAGTCAGGGTGTTGGTGCTTGGAGATATGTTTGTGCATGGTTTACAACAGTATGCTCAATGCAGGCATGTTGCAAATAATTCTGATGTTAAAGGAGTGGAGGTGGTCTGGAGCACTGTGCCTGATTGCAATGTACAGGGAATTGTAAACGTTTGTGAAGATATGGGCAGGATGAACAGTCCCCATGTGGTAGTTTTGCACTATGGTGCTTTCCATTTGGGCTATGTCAATGCCCCTACTTTGTTGGCAGATTTGGAACACTTGGTTCAAGCAGTAATGAACATCCTTCCAAATGCCAAAGTCATTTTTTTCTGGATTACTACCTAGGGCAATATGGGACAATAGTTCCGTTTTTTGTCCTCAGCAAAACAATGCTAGGTGTGTAATAAACCGAGGCATGTGTGCCTTTATGCTTAGAGCTGGTATGTTCTTCTGTAATAATGAGAATATTGATTCCAGTAATGCTGTTTATCTTAAAGAAGATGGCATTTCCTTATCTTTTATGGGAAATGCCATGCTGTTTTTGAATGTAAGGGTTGCTTTGGAGAAGGTTATGTGAAGATTTTAGGAGTAAAGTAAGAAAAAAAAAGAAATACATAATAACAGGTGTCTGTCAAGCATCTGCAAAAAAAACAAACAAAAAAAAACGGCTCTTTTCAGAGCCAACCTCAAAGGGGAAATGGGGCACATTATTTAAATTTACATTCACCACGCTCAGATTTTCGATATGTCCGCGGACATGGCGGTAGTCCGCGGACATCGAAATCACTAGCTAGGGGTTCAGTATGTTCTATGTTACATGTATTTAAAGTCAGGGATATTATGGTTAAGTTGTGCTACTAAAAACCTATGCAATTCAGTAAAAAAACTTTGTTAAAGGGATGTTATGGTTAAGTTTTGCTACTATAAACCTATGAAATTCAGTAAAAAAACTTTGTTAAAGGGACATTATGGTTAAGTTGAGCTACTAAAAACCTATGAAATTCAGTGAAAAAACTTTGTTAAAGGGACGTTATGGTTCAAAGTAAAACTGAAAAACCCCTGAAATTCGGCAGTTATGGTTAGATAAGCAACCATAACTCGTGCACTGCTAACACTAACTCCCAGGACATCAAAGATGACATAACAAATGTCATTGATGACATCACTGATGACATCACATGTCTGGTTCTCCCTTTTTAGTGGATGGATTTGAATACGCAACCTTCACTGTAAGTCTCAGTTCACTATAATTGTTGTGCAATACATGTGCTTATGCTTGTACTGCATGCTTCTCAGAAAGACGTAATAGGGCTGGGATGGAAGGTTTGGTTGATCGTAATTTCAATTAGCTTGCAATAGTATGGCATCACCAGTGCATACAGCACATGTTGCAGTTGGTGCAAGAAGACCACGAGCAGCATATTTCCCACTGCCTCTAGATCATTCCAGGGGTCCAGGCGTATTGTCTGCATGTGCACCATTGACTCACATCAAGAGAAGGAAACAGCTAGGTAACTCCTGCCTCTCTAGTTATAACTACCATTAATCCACTGCATGTGTCGCATCACTGTCAACACCATAGCACAAGCTGCTTTCAGGGATTTTTTGCTCCTTAATGCCCCCAGATGTCACCTAAGACCACCTATGCAGTTCAATCAATTTATAAAATGTTACCCTGATTGTCTGCACTCTAGTGTCACTCAAGGACGACCTGTGCAATTCCCTCAGTTCAAGAGACGGTATTTTGTGTTCTTACTCCCTGAATATCGATCCTAGTGTCAATTAAGAGCACATGGGCAGATCACTCATTTCAGAGATGGCCAGTCACGTATATGTATCTCCTGCCTCCCTGAATGTCTTTACCTTTTTCCAGGGGTCAGGTCCTAAAAGTAAAAGTGGGGGGACTAATTAACTTGTCAATTGAATGTGGTGTTACCTGAAATTAGTATATATAGGTACCCTCTAAAAAAATGCGAGGACTTCTGAAAAAGGTTGGGGGCTCTGTCCACCTATGTGTATCCTCTACTTGAGCCCCTTCTTTTTCCCTCCACATGTGACATGTCACTGTCAGCACAATAGTTAACTCTGCATTAAGGGATTGTCTGCTCTTCTCTGCACCCGAGTGTCAAACAAGAAGAGGTGAGTCGTTCATTCAATTGAACACTGACGTCCTACTTTCTTCTGCCAACAAGAAAGTCTGCAAATTCCTCACACTGTGAGTGCCAACAACAGCATACAGTGAAATTAGGGATTTGCTGTTCCTCCCTGTACCCCAGTGTCACCCAAAAGCACTCGTGCAATTCCCTCTATACAAGACATGTTATTTAATTTTAGGGCTCCTTTGTTGCCTACACCCGAGTGTCATGAAAATATGCCTACACTGTTCCTTCAGTTCAAGAGATTATATCTGATGTCATTACTCCCTGAATGTGCACCCAATTGTCACCTAAGGGCCCATACACAGTTCAGCCACTTTAAGAGATGGACAGTCACTGGTAGTTCTCTCCTGCCTCACTGAATATCTGTACATATCGCCAACCACGGGTCATCTTACTGCCAACACAATAGGTAGCTAGCTATGCTCAGTGATTCTCTGATCCTCCCTGCATCCGGGTGAGACCCAAGGGCACATGTGGCATTGGTTCAATTCAAGATGAACACTGACTTCCTGCTATCACCAGCTTCTGTGAATGTCTGTACATTCCTGTTAGAATGGATTTTGAAACTCTGGTCTTGCAGGGTAAGACCCAAATATGGATACCAAAAGTAAACAAAATGAGTCAATAAAGTGCACAATAGCAAGCAAAACAAAAATGTATTACAAACAACCGCAGTCAGGAATAATTGACATTCAACAGTCAATACAAAATGGTAAAGTTTTATGGTAGAGAGCAGAGTGTCATCACAAACCATTTTTAAGAATAGTTTGACAATGTCATTTGCTGATTGGTTGATCATGGTTGCTCCAAAGGTGAATCTATAGAATTCCTAGCGCTATTGGTTTATTTTATCCCTCCTGACCATGCTATTAATAACCTCATAAAATGACTTCACATTAATATCATCTACTATTAATATCATCTACTTTCTTGGGTTTGCTATTTGACAGTCAATGTTTAACAAGATTTTCTGGGGTTGTGGTCCTCTCTATATCCACTACTCTCTTCCTAAATACCTTCCTTCTAGAACCCTCCGGTCACCTATTTCAAACATTCTGCGGGTCAGGCGCTTCTCCAAACAGAGAGTGTGGGGGGCAGATCTCTCTTCTCTGCAGGTGCCTCCATCTGGAACAGCCTACCTGCCCTTCTCAGACTTGAGCCGGATCACCTGAAGTCCAGGCAGCTGTTCAAGACCATCCTCTTCTCTTCTTCCTTCTCTCTCCTTCTCCTCTGCTAATCTACCTGTCTGCTCATCCTGACTGGTGGGATGGTTGCCCTCAGATTCATACAGAGTGCCACGCCCCCTCACCGTTTGACCAGTCACCCTGCACTGCCTTCTGGACTACCCATCACTTCTAGTCTTGGACTGAACTTGTGTAGTCCTCTGCCATCCTTGCACTTACTCAGAGCCCTGCTGCCCTGATTAAACTTCCCTCTTACCACTTCCCTGCACTTCTTCCCTCACCCTCTGCCCTGCACTTTCCCATTGCACCTGCACGATCTGAATGTCACAAGGGCTAGTAATATCATTGGGCCTCATTATGTGTCCGGGCAGTAACCGTGCCAGTACTACCGGTGGGTTTCCGCCAGACTCGTAAATATTTACTGGTGCCTGACTTGCCATTAACACCGGGGGATTACAACCCTGGTGGTTCGGAAAGTCAGCCGCTGGTAAATTGTAATTTCCCATTCCCAGAGTCCTATAGGACTCTATGGGAATGGGGAACACAGAAGCAGCGGCACCCATGTTAACGGTGCCAGTGCTTCCGTGGCGGTCTGCATACCGTTGCCGCTGTGCCTGGCAGGGTCCAACCTAGCACCAGTAATATGCCGGTCTGGAAACAAAGGTGCCGGTAAGCTTACCGGCACCTTTGTTTCCGGTCTGGCAGGCTCAGAATGAGCCCCATTGTCTTGTCATCCCTCTATCTCCCCTACTTTGTATTGTGGTGCCTAGAAACACTTTTGTAAAGGTGCGTTATAAATACCAAATCATATGATATTAAATCATATCAGAGTTGCTATCAGTCCTTGATGTTTAATTGCTGTAGTTCCTGTGACCATACTGGGGTGGAACACTTTGATTATTGTTGACCAATGAAATTATGTTGTGTGAACAGTGTGGCAATAATTGTATTTTCACATCTATTTCCATTGAGTTAAAGGTTGCCACCACCCTACCGGTCTCACCCTTCTAGCTCTGTCAACTGGCAGAAAATGATTGTTTCTTCTGATTGGAAACATGTAACTCTGTTCCTTCCTTTCTCATGGTTCATGGGCATGATCTCATGTGTTGTGCTCCTAGGCTTATCTCTCTGCACTGAACACTTGTCAAGACTATGGGCATCATTCCAAGTACGGCAGTCCGGAAATAAGGGTGCACCGGCAGGGTACCACCAACCTCATAATGAGGCCCTATGTGGGTTTTACCTCTATACGTGTTTGGTTAAGATTATCTTCTGTCCCTATGCTATTCTGCCATCGTCATTCATTTCATGAATTAGCGTTCTTCTTTATGCATCTATCTAAGTACATGCATTTTGCTAGCTTTATCCTTCTTGTGTCAATAAGTGAACCACTCCTACTGCTGATGTGGCAACCTCATAGCCTTCACACCATGCTCAGGACTGCTGACCATGCCAATGCATTCCTTTGCAATGTCTTGAACTGACTATCTTCTGCTGTGTAGAATGATCCCTAATATTGTGAGGCCTATACTCGAGTGGCCTATGTGTTCCTCCAATCTTAAGTTCTACTAAGTGTTAGGTACCTATGAAGCATTAATGCATGCACGTATAGTGGTATGCATATGTATTGTGTGTCGTATTCTTTATTTCTAAGTGTTGTCACTACACACTACTCACTACCTGATGTGCTTCTCAGTTTTTCTCGTCTACGCTGACATATGCATTTGGTTAAGGCTAAATTCTGTCCCCTGTGTTATTCTGAAGTTGCCATTCATTTCATGGATTAGCCTACTTATGTATGCATCTACCTGTGCATATGCATTTGGCTACCTGCTATCCTTATTGTGTCATTAAGCAAATTGCCCCTAATACTGATGTGCCATGCTCATAGCCTGAGCCTATTCATTTTTTACTTTATCTAATGAAGGCTTCCTATATCGCCAATCATGGTTTCTGCCTCTTGGGCCCACTCATTTGCACCTATCTCTATGTGCGCGTCAAATTGAATCTTGGCACATACTTGCTGCTGGTTAACCATGTCTGCCATCTTTCTGCACATCTAAACCTGCAATGCATATGTATATGTTGTTCTCCATTTTATTTCTCAGTGAATGGATATGGTGAGAATGGCCTTCGATGTGTGCTTCATGGGTTTTCTTAGTTTATATTTCTTCTCACGTGTGAGATGTAGGATGTTCCTTCCCCCCTTTCTTTCCTTGTGGAAGAAATCCCATCATGAACATCTCGTCTCTGAACATTCTTTATGTGCCCAATCATAGGTATCTTTTGGGAACAACATTTTACTGATGTTTGTCAATGTTACTCCCCCTTTGCATATTCCCAGGGGCTGAATCCCAAAAAACAACAACCCCCATCTCCTTTAGCATTTGAGGTCATTCTTGGGGTATTGAGATGGTGACCAGAGGGTCCCTGGTGGACCTATGTGGTGGTCTATGATTACCATCTTGGGCATGGTGAACCCAGGGGTCCTTAAATCAGTAACATGTCATGCATCGATGGGATGCAGAATAACTCTTACCCAAAATGAGACTGACTCAGGAAGTTGGCAAAAAGTCTCAACTGACTATTTTATTATCAATTGTCTAAAACAGAGAGTTTACAACGGATATCAATGGACGTTCGCTGGTGTTCTCGCCTAAACATTTCATAAAAAAACAACACTTTTATAGTAAAGACCTGTTATACCTGATGTCATACTACGTGGCAAATTAGAAAAACCTATGGGGTGTTGTGATACACTCAAGGGGAACATCTAAGTATACTTTCTATATAGGGACGGGTTGTGGTTGGATCTCTACTGTCAGGTGAACAGCTTATGCCCACCCCTAATGCAAGTCATCTTCATCAGTTATTAAATACACAGTATATCATTAGCTCTCAAAATATAAGGCCCTTCATTATATTGTCCTCTATAATTGGTTGCCATATTGAGATCTATCTTGAACATTCGGCTCACTAGCAGCACGTAAGCCAGTATCCCAGGTGTCAGTGAGGGGACTTTGACCATATCTCCCTACCCAAATAGCCCGACATCTCTCATCACTAGTGCCTTCTGCCATTCGGATTGTCTTTGAACTTGGCCTTGCAAAGTATCCTTGCTCCTGGGAACAAAAGGGAGTGCAAGCACGCACTATCTCAGGTCTGGATCTGCATGGCCACCATCTATTTCTATCCATAGCCCACGTGACAGGAGACCGTAGTTTGGCTTGTTTTGCAGCATTTAATTGTCTTTAACAAACTTGGCACTCATGATGTTCTTTCTTTGTACCTTAACATGAGATTATTCAGCGTCTCACAGTTACTGTTCTTCAAGGATAGATAACCAGTTCTTGGCCGCTCCTTCCTTTGATATCTGGCCAGTCACCTCTTCCAGGACTTTCCATGCTCTTAGCTTCATGTTGCTGTGACACAGCTTTTCGATCTGTCTTTCTCCAAAAGTCTGAGCTTACTAAATATGTGATGCTGATGTCCATCTTCTATATAATGGCGGCACTGCCTGCCGTCTATTCACTATGTATATCTAGCCTTTAAGATTACTTAGTCTACTTGTGTTGCTGCATCCGTACATTTATTAAATGGCTTGCATTTTCTGCAGTGCTCTTTACACGTGCAATCTTCATTCTGGATATGAAAGTTTATTCAATTATTTATTTTGTCGTCAGATTCCATAAAGTCTATACATCCTCTTCTTTAGCCACTCTTCTTATTGTGTCATGCCTGCTTCTTGTGATGTCACCAACATATCCTTCTCTCGTCTTCATATTCCTTTGGGATTTCCTCCAAGAGATTGTCCTCTCTAAAGGAATACATCACGTAGGGTTTCTTAATGGCTGCCTTTTCTTGAAGGCTCTTTGCAGAATTGGCACAATCACTGGTACCATGAATTGTGCGATTTCTGGTTTCCAGCATATAGGAGCTATGGGGGTGGGACTTTCTGAAGAGGCATTCCGCTGCTCCTCTACAATGTTTTATTTTTCTACCTCATCTGTTTGTGTGTTCTCATGTTTCCAAGGAGGAGTGGGCTCTTCTATCTTGACTGCAAGTCATTTTATACCATCTTCATGGGACACACAACAAGCTCTGATGATTTGAAAAGTGTCCAAATCAAAATTCAGAGCATCAACATTGGGAGAGGTATTCAATACATATTCATCAACCAGTTCAGCATCCACAAAAAAGGTCTGATAACCAGTAACTTTCTTTTTGTATTCCCCCCTCATTTCCCATTTCTACTTCAGGCGATGCAAGACCTTTATTACAATGGTGAAAGACCCATTAACATTATGATGTATGATCAAAAGGACCCACCAATTTTCTGGCTGACCCCTCCCATAGCTGTGAGGAGATTGAGAACCATTTGGTTCTCGAGGGTCATAATATGGATCAACCTCAGGTCTTCCCTTATGGCATTGAGTTCATGTGCAATTGCGTTTTAAAGCTGGATCAAGGTTCCAGCTGGTTATTTGCAATCACTTTGTGTTAGTGGCTGCTTGTATTCCAGGAGCGAAAAGTCAGGTGAAAAAAGTCTCAGGGCCTCATTATGAGTCTGGCGGTAACCCTGCCGGTGTTACCAGCGGGTTGCTGCTGAACTCATACTATTTTACCAGTACCACACTTCCTGGTGCCACTGAGCTATTAGAAGTCCGACGGCCCGGGAAGTCAGGTTCAGGAAATGTAAGTCTGCCTTCCCATGGAGCCCCAAAGGACTCTATGGGAGTGGGGACTTGGAAGCACCGTTTCTAACGGTGCTGGTGCTTCCGTGAATGGTCTGTCTACTGTGGCCCCAGCACCTGCAGCGTTAGATCTATCGGGCACAGCAGCCATGGCAAGCAGACTCAGAGTTTCCGATCTGGAAACAAGGGTGCCGGTGAGCTTACTGGCACCCTTGTTTACTGACCGGCAAACTCCTAATGAGGCCCATAGTCTTGCTAAACAGTCTTTAACTGGGTTGAGACTTCTTCGAGAGCTTTGTCTGTATCCTTAGTAAGATATTTTGATCATTTTTTGTGAACCTGTGTTTGTGAGTCATTCTGATTTTTCACAGTTGGGGCACAGTAGAGGACTGGGGTTTGTTCTTGGGAACCAACAACTGCTCCTCAGTGATCAAGTGTACTGGGGTGTGCAGGTTCATGAGGGAGCAGACCCCGTTCCAAGATGATGGTAGATGGTAGTAGGCAGTTGGTCCACACTGCCAATAAAGATCCATGGTAGTAGCTGTACCATCTTGTAATGCTGGCATTGTGATGGTTTGATTACGTGCTTTATTTTGACCCAGGGCACATTGGCTTTGCCTCAAAAACAAAATGATGATTGAATTAGTATCTGTGCTTTTACTGGTTATTCATGTTGTTGCAAATGGTTAATTTATTCTCATTAGGTGCCCAGACTTCTCTGCACTTTCCATCTAAATTTCTGATGACATCTTCTTCATATGCCACCAGTCCCTCTACTTTGAATACTGCTTGCCCCTTTGACTATTGATTATTCCAATATGTTTGTCCTTCAATATACATTTGAAGCTTTATTGCACACATGTTATACTCTTGTCCCTTGTGTCTTTCACACTTGCTTCTATCTGTCTCTTAAAGCGTTATACAAACTGTGTATCCCTGGAACTGTCCGTACAATTTGCAAAGTACTAAATATGCTAAGCACAATAATTCAAACACTGATATCTCTTGGGGAATGAACAGTCCTGGGGGGCCAACTTCATGTGGGATAAGCCAACACAAAAAACATGGATCATTGTACTGAGCTCTGCTAATTGCTTTCATGGTCATATAGCATACATTGCTCCCTTCTAAGTGATGCTCTTCAATTGTTTGACATTTGTACTTTCTTCTTCTTGAATACTTTTTTATGTCAGCTCACAAGGTAATCTCAAATTTATTTTTATTACATGTGTTACTTCTGTATAATTCATATTGGTACTTCTACCTTCTACAGTTAGTAGTTTCATCATAGAATAGGAGAGAAAAAGAGAGAAAAACAAACATGTCCCTTTGAACAGTCACTTCATTGTGCTTGCTTCTCTTATTGGAGTCTCTCAAGTCTGAGACGACCTCTCAATCTTTATCTGCCCAAATGGTCGTACTCTTCAAAAACATCAGTTCATATTGTTTCTTTACTCAACTTTGGCTGAATGTGCTGGTATCTGATTCTGCTTCTCATTGGAGCTCTGTTGCTGTGCTGGTGTCATCAGAGTTTTGGACACAGGCCAGGCCTTGTGATTCTTCAGCTTCACTGACATGGGTTTAGCTTGGACGATTTTGTATGGTCTCATGTAATTTTGATGATGCCACTTGCGGTTGAGCTGTTGTATGTAGACATTTTCTCATTGATGCATTAGGCTGATAGTTTTGCTGCTGTGTGACTCGAGTTCATTATGTCCCATTGCTGTGTCTTTAAGGTTACCTGATGAGACAAAACTTTAGCACATGTGGACAGCTCCCTAAGATAAACATTAAGCTCTGGCCCAAGAATATATCAGCTCATGCTTGTGTTGGAGCAACCAGTATATGCATCTACCTCCCTGTCACCACCTCATGTGGGGACAAGTGGGGGTTTTAGCTTGGCTGGTTGTGCAAACTGAACAGGGCCAGGGACAAACAATGTAGCTTGCTCCTTTTTTAGCGCGGCACATATTTTGGCCAATGTATTCTTAAGTAGGCCGTTCAGTCTCTCTACACACCATTGGTTTGAAGGTGGTATCATGTGCATAGCTTTTGCTTTATCCCCAGTAGTTTTGTAATCTCATTGAATAATTAATTTGCAAATTGAGGACTATTGTCAGATGGCAGGACACTGAATATTTCCCACCTTGTAAAGACTTCTCTCACCAGAAATCTGGCTGCAGATTTTGCATCAGCATTCACACAAGGACCAGCCTCAATCCAACAGGTGATTGATCATATAACAGCAATCAGGTACCTATATGTACTACAACTGTTCGCCATGTCGATAAAATCAACACGGAGTACTTTAAAAAGTCCTGATGGGCATGGCAATGTTCCCCATAGGGTTTTCATGGTATAACCTGGAAGATTCCTGTGGCATATTGCACAGTTGGCCACAAACTTATCCACTTGTGTTGAGATGTTCAGAATGAATCAATCTTCACTGATATCAGTAGCTATGTGCTGCTTGGGTGCATGGGTTGGGTTAGGGAACTTTCCAAGCAATGTTCACTAGTTTGAGAGGAATCACTACTTTACCTGTGTAGACTGGTTCCAAGCATGTCTGTGGGTAATGATGTAACTCATTTCTTTACCCACAGTGCTTTTTCTTCTGCCGTATTCTTTCCTGCAGTTCTCTGATCTGTCCATAGGCACTGAAATATAGACCTCTGGCGGTTGGTTTTGCTGCACTGCTGTTACAGGCATGCTCCTTTTCAATGGAAAGTGCACATAAGCTGCCTGTTTGGTGGTTAAATCTGCATTTCCACATGAGAGTTCATTTTTGGCCTTTGCTGTGTGTTGCACACTTCATGATAGCTACATGGTGGGGACATGTTAATGCATTTACTAGTCTAGCTAACAATCTGGCATGCTGGACTGGTGATCCATCTGATCTCATGTATCACCTCCTTTTCCACCTTGATAATCCTTAATGGACTGTTAATGTTACAGACTTTTCAAGTGCCTCTATGAGTGTGACAAGTCCTGTCGCTTGTGCTGACATGTGTGAGTGTAACTTTTTTTGCATCAGGATTTGAAATTCTTCCCCCCGAGCCTGTGCATACCTCACCACTGCTGCACCTTTGTGCCTCTGATGATCCTCCTGATTTATAGTTGAGGGACTGTCTACATAGAGTACTTCTCCTGTATCGAGGGCATCTTCACTTACTCTGTTTCGGCCTTCTGATTCTCCTTTGTACACTGCACAATCATGTACCTGATCCTGTGGCTCTACAGGCTGGGCTACGAATATTGCTCGGTTTACAATATGACATTGTACTATGTTGATGGCTGGGTTGGAGAGTATAATTTCATACCCTGAAGCTCTTTTTGTGGTGAGGGTAGATTTGCTTCTCTCTGATATGATGATAACTGCATGTTCAACACAAGACATTATTGGGTGACCCATGGTGATGGTGGCAGATTTCTGAATAGCAAATGCAGCAGCTGCTAAAGCCTGCTCACAAGGGAAATATCCCTGCATGACTGGGTACAAGAGCCCAGTGTATTATGTTTTTTCTGTGATGATCTCTGTGTGAGTATTGCTGTCATCACCTGTCCATTTGCATCTGATAACAAATAAAACTGTTTTTTGTAATCTGGTGTTGCTAATACTAGGGCATTGCTGATGGCCATCTTTAGGTCGGCAAAGCCCTCTGCCATATCATCTGTCCAATGATGGGGCTCTTCCTTTTTTTGGGCATCTTTGAGTGCTTGCAATAAGAGCCTGACATAGGTGGAACAGTCAAAACTCCATGTTAAGCAATAATTACAGGTATATTTGGGTCTGTGGTGTTTTTATGACTGCTGTTGCTCTGTCTGGGATTACTTTCCTCCCTGCTGAGAGGATCTGCCCTAAATACACTACTTCTTTTTGGCAGTACCGCAATTTTTTCTTGTCTTCCTTGTATCCTTTGTCTGCCAGCGGTTGCAGGGGCTTAATGGTGTCCTCTCTGCACTGTTCTTCTGTGGTACTGGATACTAGCAGGTCATCTACATACTGTAGTACTGTGCTGGGCATTTGTATGTTTCCTAGGTTCATCTGGAGGACACTGCTGAAGACACTAGAGGAATCACAATACCCTTGTGGTAATCAAGTGTGTTGGTATCTCTGACCATGGTAGGAGAAAGCAGTAAGGTTCTGGCACTGCAAATCTGGATGTAAAAGTACTGAGAAAAATGCATGTTTGAGGTCAATTACTGTGAAGTGTGTGACATCTGGAGGGATGTTTTCAGAGTATTGAGGCTGGGCTGGGTAGTAACGGATACTCTGCAGCCACTACATTGTTGAGAAGCCTCAATACTTGTATGAACCTTCAAGATGAGCCTTGGGTAAATCTCTGTGTTGCAGAGTTTGGTGGATGGAACTATAGATGAGCTGAGGTGAGGGTAGGGTGAGGTGGATGGAGCCCTACTCAATCTATGCTGTAACTGTGTTGTCTATTCGCTCATCTGCATTTCTAGAAAGTGGATATTGTTTCACACATGGCAGTATTGCTCCTGGTTTGAGTTTGATTATCGCTGCTCCTATTTTTTATACTGGTTCTACGCCATGGGGATTATCTGTCCGTAGTTTGACAGGCACTGCTGTCAAGTCTTCCTCTAGTTGTGTAGGTGGTGCTGTTTCCACTTATACAGTCTGTGGTATCTCTCTGTGTTGTATTACCATGTGAAATGGGACACACATTTTGAACAATATCTCTCCCTCAGAACACATTTTGAACAATATCTCTCCCTCAGATTCTGTATCTGCAAATAGGAGTTGATCAGTAATTTCTCTCAGCGAGAGTGTGGGGTCTATGCACAACACTTTGCACCATTACACCCCTTCTTCATCTGTGCATGTGAGAATGATAGTGATTACTGTGTCATTTGGTAGCATGCATTTTTCACATGGGGCTCTTTCTTGTGGCACTGCTGGTCCAAATAAGAATTATGCTGATAACTGAAATATCATGTTCTGAACGCCCAGGAGCCATCCAGTAATGATGGTCACAGCATATAGAAACATATGTTCATGTAGTGGTAGTGATCAAATTGCATTAGTGCTGCATAGCGCCTGGACTACAGCTGTTACTCTAGTGTAAAATATACCTGTTGTGAAGCACCATATTCTGCCATTTGTAAATGAGGTTGTCATGTTCAATTTTTGGAGTACATTTCTACCCAATAGGTCAGGTGGTGTCTCAGTACTGTATAGTAATGGAGCAAGCATCTCTTGTGTCCCTATAGTAATGGGTAGGTCTTCTGTAAAAGGAAACTTTGTTGTGGCACCAGAGAATCCCTGTGGGTCCATATATCTGTTGGTCAATGGAAACCTTCCCTACTTTATACAAGTCATCATAGCTCCTGTATCCATATTGAAGGACCACCAGACCACCTTAGACTGGAAACCAACTACTCGCGTTTTCGCAAACAGGTAAAAACCCATATCTTCAAATAAACGGCCATCACGGCATATGCCTCAGTTAGCTTAATTCTATGTGACTGTCCCGTCTGCTCTGTCTAATCACTATCTGTTCCGTCCGTTCTCATGTCCTTGTTTCTGTGCCCCGAGGCTCGCGAGCTACCGGCGCAATATAAATATTAAATAAAATAAAAAAATAAATAAATAAGGTAAACATTCTATCTCCTATTTTCAAGCCCACTTTAGGTTATGTTTCTGGGTTTGGGGTGCTTGATAGGACTGGACATACCAGGGCTCATTGTGGGCTGTCCTATTGTGGATACATGTTTGTCCCTGGGAGCGGGAATGTGTTATCATAGATGACACTTACTCCTGTGTAGTGTGTTATGGTTCCTGGCGGTATTGCGGTATTGCGTTTTTCTCCGAGGGCAGTGGGACTGCTTGGAATGGTGCTTGCTGTGCAGTATTTTGTAAAAAATATGGAGTTGTATCCTGTATGGACTGCCCCTGAGTGGGCCCCCACCTGCGGTGTCACAAGCTCTACAGTTATTAAAAGGAGCCCCATTAGGTGCGTCATTCGCACATCAGACTCATGGGTATCCTGCGTTCTCCCAAATAATGTTCTTCTGTTCCCCAAGGATGCTGGCAAGTATGCATTTTGTATCACCAACTGTTACTGTGTCTCTCACTGTTCGCTTTTCAAGTGTGTATATCCACTTACCCGCTCCTGCTGTTTGAGAAAGACATGTCAGATTGTTTATGTCAAAATGTGGCCCCTTCTGTATTAGCGGAAATTGTGTCCCCTTTTTCCCATGCTGTGTCTTCTGAGTCTTTTCTTCCCTCTTGCTACTGATATTGGTATTGGGCAGGCCCTAAGTCATTCCCTCATGAAGTCCTCTCCTCTTGTTCTCCCTCTGTTTCCCAGCCTTCCTCATCATCCTCTTAATCCATGTCACATTCAGGAACTTCTGAGTCAAAGTGAAAAGTTTGTCTAGTCTGTCCAAGGTGTACCAAACCTCCCTGTATCTCCCCTCAGAATGTATGTCGTCCTCCATCTCTGTTCATATGACTGCGTTTACTACTGGGCAAGGTCTGCAATGCTTTCCTTGTCCCCGCAGGAGCGTATATGGCCTAGGACTCCTTGTGATCTTCCAACACTGGTTAAATAGAGAATTCCACTGTTATAAAGGAAAGAATAAGAATGAGGGATATGGGAATAAATATTATGTGGTCACTATACTATGGCTCAACCCTTTTCCCAGCCTGCTGAGTGCCCTTTAGTTTCTATATGCCACGTTCTCCTCCTCACCTGTGTTTTGATTTTAGGGAGCTCTCCATCTTGCTTTCGTGCAGGGGTGCGTTGGTGGTGAGGCAAAAGAAGAGCGTGGGCAGGAAAACGTTGAAAAGGCCTGTTAAAGTAAGTGTCTTGATTCTTGGTGGGATCTTTTGTTTTTAGTCAGTTGGGTGTTGAAGTCCCTAAGAGAAAAAAGGTTCTGAGGAGAGAGCTCTCTCTTGATGTAAATCTAACAACTCTCTATTTCTTTTGCAGGTTCATTGAAGAGAGAAGTTTCACTTTAGGAGCACGGATGTCATCGAAGAAAAAACATGAAGTCTTTTCTTGAGGTAAGAATGCGCTTGTAATTGGGAAAGTCATGCAGCGCTACGTGCCTTCATTACCAAGCTATGGTACTCTTTCTGTGAGGCCAGGCTTTGGAATGCTTGGGAGAATTCGTCGGAGCTTCAGGTATGTAAGCGCATAGTTTTATTTTCACTCGCTACAATGTCTTTAATGTTCTTTCTTTAACTATGGTACCTAGTTTTTACAGGTTATCGGAGGTCAGAGGATTCCACGGTGAAGCCGTGGCTGAGGAAGAAGGTTGCTGACTGAACTGCGGAACTATGGAGAAAGAGTCACCTGTCAGAGGACTGCTGCTGCGGAAAAATTCTTGTCAGGTACATTGAAAAACTTTGGTTTGCAGATTTTCTATTAACTCAACAAGTTCATAACATGACTTTTCTATTGTCTTTACTGATCTGTGAGCTGAGCACCTGTAGCGTTACACTGCTGTCAGTGGAAGTAACTAGCACGTGTTACTGCAGAGGCAGGGCTTTTATAGTCCTCCATGCCCAACTACTAGTTATCAATTGCTGCTTAGTCTGTGACCCACAGAGCGGCCATATAAAGGGAAATTGTTAATCATTGGATCTGTATGGGAGCCCACTGTAATTCTGGTACTGAGGAATGTGAGAACGCCAGTCTTGCCATGCTAATACCCATCTAGACCCCACAGATCTGCACCAAGAAGCCTTTCTGGCCTGAATACCTGATCCCAAGCCTACAACCCTGATGGTGATCATGACAAGGTCCCTCTCATTCCCTTCTCCTTGACACTCTCTTTAGTTCTTCCTCTGTTTTATGGATCACTGCCTCCAGATCACTGTGCCCTTTGTTTTGTAGCTTTGCTATGATAGGGTCTCTAAATCTAGTGTTCCTAGTTACTCCCTGTGATGCCAATGATTTGGGGTCTGCTCATGGCTTATACCAGGGATATGTTGCTTGGGACTGAGCACCTGTCTAGAATGTGTGTGTTTTTTCTATATATGAGCGAGTAATATCGCACCTAAAATCAGTCATGAGATTCATTGACCAGTCCTAATCAATGCACATCTTCATTACTTTATTGGTGTGTTATGCAATAGCCTTTGAACTATTGTATATTTAAGTTCCACCTGTGCTGTGGGCTGACTATCCATTTTATCTTTCTCCAGACTTCAGTGGATATTATTCTGCAAGGGGACATTGTCCCATGCATGACTTGCACGTAGCCTTGTTCTCACAGGAGCTACAAACTTGTATTTGTTCATTTTTTGGAACATCGTCATGACTTCTATTTGTTTTATGTTTTGCTTGCTAGATGCTTGGGACCGGATTTGACCTTTCTCCTTCGCAGCTAATTCCAGTGCAGCAGTCTACCACTTTTACATGCTGACCTTGCTTCCCTTAGCAACATCTGATAGGCTACACTTTCTTGTGCTTTGTCTGGGAAAGGGCTTCGCCACCTACTTCCCAACCAATCTCATTGCAACTTCACACCATGCTCGTAACTGCTGACCTTGCCAATGCATTATTTTGCAATGTCTTGAACTGACTATCTTCTGCTGTGTTGAACTATCCCTAACATCTGAGGTCTATACTCGAGTGGCCTATACATTGCCTCCAATCTTGAGGCCTACTATGTGTTAGGTACCTATGACGCATTAATGTAGGCATTGATGTAGGCATGTATAAGGGTACATACTTGTATTATGTGTTGTATACTTTATATCTTAATGTTGTCACTACACACTCCCCACTACCAAATGTGCTTCTCAGTTTTTTTAGTTTGCGCTTATATGTGTATACGTGTTTGGTTAAGGTTAACTTCTGTCCCTATGTTATTCGGTCACTGTCATTCATTTCATGACTTAGCCTACATATGTATGCATCTATCTATGGATATGCATTTTGCTGGCTTCTATCCTTCTTGTTTCATTAAGGGAATTACCCGTACAACTGATGTGGCATGCTCATAGCCTGAGCCTGTTATTTGCTTACTTTGTCTAAAGAATGCTTCCTCTATCGCGGTTCCTGCATCTTGGGCCAACTTCTTTGCACCTGTCGCTAAGTGCAAGTCAAATTGATTCTTGGCATATAATTGCTGTTTAATCGTGTCTGCCATCTTTCTGCACATCTAAACCAGCAAGGCATGTGTTACTGTTGTTCTCCATGTTATCGCTCAGTGAGGTCTATGGTGGGAATGAAAGTGTAATCTGCTTGCGACCTGGACGTTTGGCCTTCGATGTGTGCTCTGACTTGTGCTTCATGGGTTTTTCTCAGTTTATATATCCTCTCACCTGTGGGATGCAGGACTTTCATCTCAAAACATCCTGGTGGACATATGTTTAGGAGGGCAACCTTATTAGATCAACCGGGTACAGTTCTGGGAAAATAGCTAGACCAATTCACTGTAGCTTGGAGAGCAGTCAAGTCTAAATTTCAGGAGGAGTGAGGATGATCGGGGGTCTCCAATCAGCACACACAGTGAAACACCAAGAATTACAATTAGACAGTAGTGTACGAATATATACTTTTTTATTATAGGCCCAATAAAATCACAAATGAATAGTGAAATGCAATAGTAAAACACCACACAAACAGCACACTATGTAATATATATATATACACACTCACTGAAGTTAGTGCCAGAAGAAAGTGAATAACTCCACCAATACCTACAAACGAAAAGGGTGAATAACTTCTATAGCATTAACAGTCTTCAGAGATGGCAACCCTAACTTTAAAAGTCCTACCCTAAGATGAATGGAATGTTGTGCTCAATGTTCGATGCTTGCGTAAAAATGCATGGTTGCATGTAAAGTTCACAAATTCATCCTAGGGGGCAGGAACAAGTTAGTGGAAGAATTCTGAAGAGGTGAAATTGGTCCCAAGAGTCTGGAGAGGATCTGCTACTGTTGGTAAACATGTAAGTTTGCTGTGGTAAAGAGGCACTAACTTAGCTGAGGGATTAGCCCACTAAATGGAGGGGGCTTTGTTGGAGCCACAGAGTCCTACATATGTACTAAGCTGCCCCAAACAAATTGTGTTGTAGATAAATAACGTATAGATAGGATATCTTGAATTACATGTAAGTATGTGAGGCTTAACATTAAATCCAGGCACTGAAAACCCCCTTGGAGCTTGCTTTCATTAGCAATGCATTCACATTTTATTAATCTGCCTAGCAGCCATAGAACCTGGCTGCACATGGCAAACTAAACGTTCCCAGGATCATGTTGTAAGAGATGAGCAGCCTTTGATACTTTCGAGGTCGGGAAGTGAAGCCGGGAGGAAAGTGAATGCACAAGAATTTTATAATTCACCATATTAGTTAATAAAAGTTGTCTACTGACGGTTTCAAAATGTCTCATGGCGGTTTCAAATTGCCCCTTAGCACATCTCAGCCTGGGAAGTGGTCTGAAGAGTTTCTAAGATGCGACATTATGCCCGTAACTTGTCAACCATTCAAGGCGCTTGTAGTGTCATGATCGGTTGTGTTCTCATGAGAAACAGATGGAGATGTATGGCACCAGATGAATACAGCTCCTCTGGCCATTTCAAATGTCTCAAAGTTTTGGCAGTATGATGTGGGAATTATGGGCTGGACTGTGACATCACAGTGATGGTCGAGTGTGGTGTGGTAACATTTTCAGGATACAATAATTTTTCGATAATATATGCCCTGCTATAGAGGAACAATGTAGAACTGGCCATTAGCCTCATTTTGAGGATTGACCGTATGTTGCAATATGACTTAATGCTAATTAGTTTGTACAATTATAAAGGTTTGAATTTTGTGGGGCATATTTTTTGACAGCACTTTTCATGTCGTTTTGTTCCACATTCTATTTGAATTTCACTTTCCCAGCTGTATCTCAGCCCAGAAAAGATTGCGATACTTCTTGCCTGGTGTACACTTATTTTTTTTTACTACTTTTGTAAGTTTTACTGGTGAGTTCTGAGGTCACCCGCAGTAAATTTTTGGTGGCCAGTATGGAGAATCAGCTTTCCTGACTAGATGTGGGCATTCCAGCCATACTCCCAGAGAAGTGCAGGAAAGCATTTGCAGACCAGTCCTAAGAGCTCAACACGGAGGAGGCTGTGTAGACGCTGAGGTCACAAAGGTCTGCCTGGTTGGAATGCTCCCTGTTCTCAGAAGGGGGTACTGGCCTTTAAAGGAATACTACGGGGTCGAGATGAAAGGAGAGGATTCAAGAGCGATGGCACACCAGTACAACATGCAGCACTTTTGAGTGAAATACTGAAAATGCTGACGCTCCCAGTCGAATTGGCAATAATAAAGTGCAGGGTGCATACAGGGGGACACAATTACATTTCACTGAGTAACAAAAGAGCAGACACAGCAGTGAAAGAAGCACCATACCTGCCAGAATGGACACCTTTGCTGTGCCCTGGGGAAGACCAAAAGTACCACTTGTAGTATTGATGAAAACAAACAAAGAAAACGATGCACTGCCAGAAAGCTTTAACACAACCCAGATATTGCAAATAATAGAATTACAAGGAGAAGCACTAAATGATGAAAACGAGCTTTGCAAGAAAAGAGGGTGCTCTTGGTCACCAACCAATTTACTTTGGTGGCATGACAGCACAGGCAAAGTGGTGATGTCCAAAATGTCGCCCTAGTGCAACTTCACTACCCCGCCCATGTATCAAAAAAGCATGTGGCTGCGGGGATGAGTGTGGACTGGTTCGTGCCACATTTATACAAATGTGTGTCTGAATTTGTGCATAATTGTGTGATTTGTCAGAAGTGTTTGCCAGGTCACACTTTGAGAGTGGTACATGGAACGTTACCTCGACCAGAGGGGCCCATATGGAACTTGCATATTGACTATGTCAATATGCAAGACAGATGTACCTCTTATAGATACATGCTTACTGTGGTGTGCCCATTTCCACATTGGCTTGCCGCTAGTCCCTGTGCCCATAATGATGCAAGCCCAGTGCCAAAATACAAGCTTGGGGATACCAGACAAAATTTGCTCTGACAATGGTCAGCATTTTGTGAATGATTTGATTAAGGAAATAACTGCCCTGTTGGGGGTAAAGCACAAATTATGCAGAGTTTACCACCCACAAGCAAATGCTTTGGCTGAGGGAATGAATGGTCTAATAAAGGAGTGGTTGGCTAAGAAATCACAAACGCTTGTTAAGTCTTGGTTGCACTGCGTACCTCTTGCACTCTTTGCTTTGTGAAATTCGCCGGGAGGAGATCAGCATCTCACTCCACATGAAATTGTTACTGGCCATAGAATGCATGTGCCTCTATCACTGGCATGTACAATTTTTGATGTTAACTCTTCTTCTATGGAAAGAGGGGTACAGGTGGGCACTACTTTTTGTACTTGTTTCAACAATTCAAATGTATTCATTTGTTCTTCATATTCTGTTTTTCTGTGTATGAGGAGCTACCTGAAGAAAAAGAGCCCTATGACGAAATATGTTGCCATATTTCATGATTCAAGATGTTATCTGTTTCAAACTTATAGATGAATGCATTAGCATAGGCTGGGGCCATTGTCACACCCAGCACAGTGGAAATGTATCTTGACATTTCTAGAATTTATTGGTGAGAACTCCTATTTCCGATACAAGGATCAGTTCTATTTGCAAACGGCTGGAACATCTATGGGTACTGAACTATCCTACATACCCACATGAGGCATTAGCTTTGACTCACTAATGTATTTGTTGCAGGCAGCTCATCCGTTAGCAAATTTCCAAGGAGAGATCACCCAAGTAAAGCCCATGCACGGACACTGAGGTATTCGTCTTACCTTGTTAACAACTATACAGCACATTTACCAATAATCAACCTAGTGTAATTATTAATTGGAATACACTTTCTCTCTTTTCTCTCTATATGGATCGGCTAATTCTGTGTAAATAATTGGAACATTGAAAATGACATTGGTTGTATTTTTGTAATGTTCTGGTAATTCTGCACAATATGGGAATTGAATGTGGTTTGAACTATTCAAATATGGTTTGCCTTGAACATTTTGTATATTTTTGAACATTTTGCATATTTTGTATATGTTGAACACATATACCTGAAGATAGGGCATGGCACCGAAATGCATTGGCATAATAGCGTTTCTGAACAGACCAATGGGTCTTTTTTTGCCTCAACAACTTTAATGGAATTGAGTGCAACGTTTATCATTTTTATCTACTGTTTAGAAGAATTCTTTCTTTGAGAATTATTGAAGAAAAAGGATATTTATTGATTATACAGCGGGAAATACTATTTTTGAAGCAGTGAAATGAATGAATGTAGCTCATTTTGAGCAATCTGACAGCACCAGTGTTAACTCTTCTAATATATTGGGGGAGGAATTTCACATTTATCCCACAGAACAAAATCACCTGCATATTTATCCCAACAGACAAAACTGAGAGTTCAGACTGAGCAAGCAGGCAAGCAGGAAAGGGAATTTCCGCAAGCAGCCCCTCTTTACCCGGGGGACAGAGTATTCGTAAAAAAAACATGCCAGGAAGTGGAAGGAGGAAAGGTTTACGGGTCCACACACTGTGGTATACGCAACACAAACTGCTGTAAGGATCGAAGGGTGCCGAGGATGGGTTCATCTCATCGACTTGCACAGGGACAAGAGCACTGGCTGCCCTGGAGAAGAGGGGCATAGCACAACATGATGGGGAGTATTCATCAGCTTTCATTACCTTTTTTTCAACAATATGATTCTATAGAAGACCAAAAAGTTAAGGAGGAGAGGGCAAAGCGCAGGACAATGTTTTTATAGACAGACAGCAAAACACATCTGCTTTTTGGAGTGTTATAATATTAACATGCATTAGTATAGGATTAATACTGTTCTTATGCTTTTTATTTAAATAAAATTCTGATATTCATTGAAATATTGGTGTAGAAAGAGGGAAAGAATGTGTGAAATGAAGAAGAATTCCATCATGACACGCATTTATTTTATTTATCTATTTGCATTTATAAAGTGCACAACAGCCCTTGGGCATCGTGGCGCTGTTACAGAAGGTTTACTTAGTTTCATAAGTTCTTGAAAAAAGATACAGGTTGCCTAACCCCAAGTTGCAGGAGAGCGGCATACTTAGTTACATAAGTGCTTGCAAAGAAAAAACAACATACATCTTGCCTAACCCCGTGTTGCAAAGTGGCAGCAGCGTACAAATGTAGAAGGTCATTTTTGGTTGGGAATGGCTAGGAGGAGAGTGGAAAGGGGGGGGTGGACAGTGGGTGAGTGGGTCATGCACTGCATCACAGGCAACCTTGAGAGGGGTGGGGGGGCACACAGCATCACAGGCAACCAGGGAGAGGTTGCGGGGGGCACACAGCATCACAGGAGACTTTAGGTAGCACGAACATGTTGCCCAACCCCATGTTGCAGGGCGGCAGCAGTATACAAATGGAGAAAGTCAGTTTAGGTGGCACATACAAGTTGCCTAACCCCATGTTGCAGGGCGGCAACAGCATACCAATGCAGAAAGTCACTTTAGATAGAACCAACATGTTGCCCAACCCCTTGTTGCAGGGCGGCAGAAGCATACAAATGCAGAAAGTCATTATAGGTGGCACAAACATGTTGCCCAACCGCTTGTTGCAGGGTGGCAGCAGCATACAAATGCTGAAAGTCATTATAGGTGGCACAAACATTTTGCCCAACCCCTTGTTGCAGGGTGGCAGCCACGTACAAATGCAGAAGTTCAGTTTAGGTGGTAATGGCTAGTAGGAGAGTGGAAAGGGTGGGGGAGGACAGGGAGAGGGAGGGTGGGTCACACACAGCATCACAGGCAAGCTTGAGAGGGGTGGGGGCACACAGCATCTCATCACAGGCGACCAGGGAGAGGGGGTGGGGGTCACACAGCATCACAGGCGACCAAGGGGAGGGGGTGGGGTAACACAGCATCACAGGCAACCAGGGGGAGGGGGTGGGTGTACACAGCATCACAGGCAACCAAGGGGAGGGGGGCACACAGCATCACAGGCGACCATGGGCAGAGGGTGGGGGGCACAGAGCATCACAGGCGACCATCGGAAGGGAGTGGGGCGCACACAGCATCACAGGTGATCATGGGGGGGGGGGCAGACCACATCAAATGTGACCATGGAGGGCACACTCAGCAGCACAGACGACCATGGAGGGTGGGGGTCATACTCAGCAGCAGAGGCAACCATGCAGGGTAAGGGTGGCACACGCAGCAGCACAGCCGACCATGGGGGGGCTGTGGGCACCCTCAGCAGCACAGGTGACCATGGGTGGGTAGAGTGCACACTCAGCAGCACAGTCAACCATAGGGGGTTAGGGGCACACAGCATCACAGGCGACCAAGGGGAAGGGGTGAGGGCACACAGCATCACAGGTGACCATGGGGAGGGGGTGGGGGGAAAAAGGCAGACAGCACACTGAAAAAGGACAGTTTATATCATTTGGTACAATTACTTTTTAGATGTGGGAAGAGAAAGAGTGAACGGCGCATGTTACGTCTGCTCCCTCATCCCACATGTGATAGGGGTACCCAAGCTTTTCCTGCATCAGGATGCTTAATGCACCTATCCCTCTGTAAAACTAGGGGTCTTTTGCAAGGAACGAGTTGTCTCTGCCCAGTGGAAGGATGAAGGGGAAGAGCTGTACACAGATAATTACCTACAAATTGACATGATGGCAAAAAACAGAGAAACAAATAAGATAATACCAGAATATATAACAGAAGGCTCTAAAAGTGGGGAGCAGATAATAAGTGAACACAAACGACTGCAGTGCATAGACAAAGAGGGGTGCATCATTGCCTGGTGTCAAACAAGACCATTAATGAGAATAAAAGGAGCAGTGCAGTGCAGTGGCCAATTGGAAGGGGGAGAAATGCAAAGTAATGCTGAAGGTTTGGTGAGATTTAAACAAAATGTGGTGTCCAAAATAAATAATCAGTCAGTCAAACATACTTTTATTCAGCATTTAGCCTTTACGTTCCAATAAACAATCAATATCTATAGAAGAACATCAGTACAAATCAGCAATGAATTTGATATAAAATGCAGAATTATCTCAACAGCTAAAAAATCAACTGCATGTCATAAATAGCTTTTGAGGTTTTGCACGCATACTGGGCATACATTTCTTCGAAGTAATTTGGGGTAAATCTTTCAAAGTTACGAGTAAAAGCATGGCCCACACAGTGTCAGTTATGTTTGTACACAAATAATCAACAGGTAGGCTTGTGTCAGAGTAGTGGCTGAGGAGAGCAGAAGCTCGCAGCAGCAGGCACTTATTTATCACTGGCCATCATGACAAGAGCACTGTTCAAAGTCCTGTTTCTCAGCAGCGATGCCCTATAGATAAAACGTGCAGTTCCAAAAACCACATGAGGAAGTGAACATTTTCTTAGGTAACTAACTGCAGGAGTTACATGACAGATACCTGCATTGTTCAGAATAGGTTGCAGGTACATGGGTCTCAAATGATGGATTCTAGTGCAGATTAGTAAAATATGCGCAATATTCTCTGTTTGAAATCCACACATTGGGCAGAGGTCCAATTGTTCCCCCTGCTACCCTTTGAATATGTATGCGATTCGCAAAAACCCAAGCCTGAATGGTGAAGGCGCCCATTCCCCGACAAATTATCCAAAACTCAGAATAATGGGCAAATGGAAAAATAGGGAATGAGATCCGGAGATAGATTGCTAGTAGAACAAAGTTTATATAATAGTAATTGTGAATGCAGAGAATTCTGCTGCCCACAGAGCGCTCTGCCAAACATTACAAGAGCAGCACATTATAAGATAGAAAATCATCATTGATGACGTCACGTTACAAGTACACAATTCTACAATACAATTGGGTTGAGTCGTTAGTACAGTATAGATGTGTAGGAGATGACCACGCAAGATGGCTGTTGCTTGGGTGTCCTCCTGCAGCACATGGTTCAGCTGGGCTCATCTCTGTGAGGTGAAGGTCAAACTAGCAAAAATGATACATTACCTGACTAGCTAATCTACAATGACAGGATCTTAGAGCATGAGACAAATGACAATTGTAAAAGTCTGGTAGGATTGTGGATGCTTCTCAGAGTTCATTGACAAGTTATAGGTATGTATTCTACCCTCTGCACCCCAGTACCCATAAACCTTGGCGGTTTTGATCTACCTAATGCCTCATGATACCAATAGACAATTGTTAGGATTAGAAAGTATATATGAGTGTCTGGGGTCAGGGCTCTCGTGGGTGTCTTTGGTCACTACACGGGGTCAGATGTCTATCTATATCAAAGAGCAGAGGGGCATGGGCCTGGTGGACTGCAGCTTGGCAGGGTGGGGATCAGAAGGGACATGGGCAGGTTATTGGAGATGAATGGGCACTCAGGCGGAGGCCTGTTCTGGTCTCACATGGTGCAGTGAGCTCATCTGTTCTGGGATGGCACTAAAGGTTGCAACATGGATGGCTGAACTTCCGTGAGAACAGGGATTGTGCAAAGCTGCCAGCAGGCTGGCAGTGTGAGGTGCAAGGCAAGGGGAGAGACAGACTTTTAGAGATCACTTTCAGGCCTAGTAAAAGATGGCGTCTGGGGGGTACCGAAAATTGAGTCTTTGCACTTCAATAAGGCTTGGTTATATGCTTTCCTTATTAGTAATTAGTAGGTAATTAACACAGATTACATTCGGGTGGGAGGGGGCACGTCTCCCTCCTTCAGCACAAGTGAGATCCGTCTATATGGGAGTGGTGAGAGGGGCTGGAAAGACCACCTCTCCCCAACACTTCCCCCTTTCGTTCCACCTAAAGTAACAAATACCCTCCTCCAGTACATCTACATTCTACTGCCCTTTTTACCGCTTCATCCCATGCGGGTGCACCTTTTATTGACATCCATTCGCGGCACATACTTCTTAAACTTTCCCCATGCCGTGCATATTCTTCAGGAGTACATGTCATGTAAATGCAACCCCCATGCCCTGCTAAGTTAACCCACACCTCCTTGTGGTTTTCTATATCTTGGGGCTGTTATATGGTTGTGTGTCATAAGGTATCTATTATATCCCACATGCTGTAGATGGCCACCATGCGATATTTGGGTTCATCACTTTCACCTGTTTGGACTTTGGCTTCCCTAGTATCATGAGGCATTTTCCCATTTCTATTTGGATTGTCCACAGTCACCATCATCATCACACTATTAGGAATCGCATCTGCACAGCATCATACTCCCAACTGGCACACACAGAATGTTAGCAGGAGGACGACGATAATGGGGATCAGTAACTTCATTGCAGTCCCGAGCCATGATGGTACTCAGTCGAACGCCACGCTGAACCAGTCACTAGATTTAACACCACCTTCTTCTTTCATCCGCACTACAATTTCATGCATTGCTGTTATTACATGCACAAGTGTCCGATTTTCTGCGTCTGAAGAAGGCACGAATGTGTAACATGCAGTCCCGATTTCTCGGCAAACACTGCCCTCAGGTCCAAACAGCGATTTTGCATCATCATTAGTCTCAGTGCTCTTAGTTCTACCTTGATGACATTGAACCCCTCCTCAGTGTCGCTGGCCAGTTGGATCAGCTCCCAACGGATGATCTGGAGCCACTTGTCATTGGCTCGTGCTTGGATGCTGGGGACACTTGATCTTGCAGCTTGTCTTCTGATAACACGTCATAGATTTGGGGACTCTTCATTTCAGGTTTGGGTGCCAGTTGCCATGGATGGGGCAGCCCGTCCCCCTTGATGTTCTTTTTCAGAATCACCAGTCGTGCAGAGTGAAGCATTGCCAGAGCACAGTGGCCCCTCCATGATGACAAGAGGTGCAAGTATGCCTGTTTGCCACACACCGTTTAATGGTCCATCAAAGCTGCAGTTACTTTTCGCATGTCAGGTATTACGAGAGTTCTATTGCAGCGTGTATTCAAACCCATGGGTACTCTTCCTTCCCCGTGGTAGCACAGTTCATATTTTTCTTCATGCTGGATCTTGATTGGTTTTTCGAGAGCTGTAACCCATGTTAGTTTTGTGATGTGTTGATACCATATGTGGGAGCACATTTCCTCCATCCATTGCAGTCTTTTGTCTGATAGGGCACGTAGCGCTTCTAACTTGCACATCACTGTTGCATTTTGCCATTTGTTTTCAGTGAACATTGTCCCTTTTATTGCAAAGAATGGCTCTTTGAAGCACGTTGCACCTTCAGGTTGCTTCTTGCATAGCTTTTCATCAGGAGGAAGCAGTTGTGGGTTTACTGTGTGTGCCTGGAATGTGATCCTTATTTTACATAGTGCGAGATGAACGAGACACTGACATTGCACTAGGGGGAATTCTTGTGGCAATAAATCCTTAGGCGTCCCTGATGCATGAGTATCAGTGAACACACATAGCAACTACCGTTTGTGGCCTGTTTCCCTGTGGCGCTCATATCAGAGTACCACTTGTTAGACTGGTCGAGTTGACGAAGATCCTCTACCATATCCAACCTGTGATATGCATGTTATTTGTATTGCTTTGTTTACCGTTTCCGTCTGTGTATTAATGTATTTCTTCCATTAGTTAGTGACCTTTTGCACCGTTGACCATCAACACTCAACGTTTTGTGTGCACTAAAAGCATGTGAGTGATAAATCGGAAAAAGACCCACATCTGATATTACATTGGTACCATTACTAAGCTGCCAGTATTGAGGGCTCGGAAGCACTTCTGACATGTCAGTAGGAGACATAGTATACACATTTTTAACATTTGAAGTAATCTGGGAAACAGGCGTGTGATATCAAAGGAAAACACTCTATGTCGACTCTGTGGAGAGAAAGATGAAACTCTAAAACATCTCATTCTAAGCTGTACTGAATTAAACGACCAACGGGACAGTTGCATGGGAAAGATGATGACAGATTACCAGACGTTGTCTGAAGAAGAATGGTGGAGACAACTACACTTGACCGAAAGCAAGCCACTGATGATTGCAGTAATGCGATTTTTAGAGCATCTGCAGAAGTGCCTAAAATCAAATCCGGTAGTTGCCTAAAAACAGCGTCAGGTGCAACTACAGGTCAGGAGACCAACCGCACTGAAAAGACTGATAAGATGGATCTGTTGAGGTAAAGGTAGAGGAATTGGGGTTAGAAAAAACCTCGAGAAGTAGCTCAATGAGGTGATAAGTGAAAAAAAACTAAGGACGATAGAGGGAATGTTGACTTTATGTCAAAAGATAAAGTTTTTCAAAAGTTTGTATAAACTAAATGAAAATAATAAAAAAAAAAAAAAAAGTAAGATATCCGGTTGTGTATGAGTCATTTGGTGGTACTGTAAACATTACTGGAGCAGATAAATAATCACTGTATACATACATTACATTTTCACTTTCATTCATTACAAGTAGCCCACGCTGTGGTGACACCTTTGTGCGATTTCTGTGTACTGTAGAAAGGTTTAAGGAGGTATTATGGTCCCATATTAGTTTGACACCATCCCATAATAGTTTATTCCCTTCCTGTATTTGTTTCCTCCATGGTTGGTGCCGGTATCGTAACGAGCCCGCCAATGTTCAATGGGGAATTACCACCCCATTCCAAGGTTGGCGGGGCGGTAATTCCCCATTGAACTTTGGCCCTTCCCCATTCCCATTTTTGCCCCATAGGGCTCAATGGGACTGGGGAAGGTGCTAAGTACGGTACCGCTAATTGCGGTACCGTATTTAGCACCAAGGTCCCTTTGTGGGTCCCTACTTTAACGGCTGGTCTAGACCAGTCATTCAGGTCGGGTCCTGCAAAGGGACCTCGTTGTAAGGCGCTAAGTGTTTAACGGCGCCGCAGCCTTTTACAGCGCCGTTAAACACTTAGCGCCAGGGTCCTAATGAGGGCCATGGTCCAGTACAGTCCCAACCACAGTAATGTTGTAGGAAACACAATGGGTGCACAATAAAGGCCACAATCGAATGAATATGCCCTAGTGGTGCTTATATTATTCCTACTGCTATCTAACTGAGTTCTAGTAGTAACCAACAACCTATTTTCCACAATTCTTGCACCTACAGAGTGGGATATAAGGGGTTAAACATACTTTTAGTTGTTAAGCAGTTTCAAACATTGAAAGTACAGATGCAATTTAGTAAAATTAAGAATAAAAGAGAGCGCAAGAGTGTGAGAGAGAGAGAGAGAGAGAGAGAGAGAGGGAGAGAGGGATAGTGGGAGAGAGAGAGAGATAGAGGCAGAGAGGGAGAGAGAGAGAAAGAGAGAGTTGAATGAGAAGGAATACATATTTTTTCACGTAGTACATTTGAAATGCATATATTTCTATGATAAAAATGTATATATCCGTATATTTCTTTTAATCAATATACTGCTGTTGATTTGTTATATTTATGCCACTATACAGCTTTATCCAGTACTTATTAAGGAGTTGCTGCCTCACGTTCATTTGGCTGTAGTGTTTCTGGTAGTACACTGTCATGTGATTTTCTAACATCTGACAAGCGGAGCCAGTATTTCAGTCCCTTCACCTTTACTGCTGAAGGTGTGCAATATATTACCTCGTAAGGGGCATGAAATCTTGGTGAGTTCCACCTTCATGCAAAGCTGCAGACATACACTAGTTCTCCAGGCATTAAAGGATTTGTAGGGCTATCTTCTGAGGGTGTTTAAGTATCTGTTTCATTTTTTCTAGTGAATGGTGGGTCTGTTTGTTTTTAAATCACTCGTACTGCCTTTGTAAACTGGGTGAGGTATTCCTTGAATTCCTCTCCCAGTACTGAAACACTTCTATGGGCATCAGACATTCTTCTTACTGGGGACAAGGGCGTTTGCATTCACTGACCAGTTACTATTTCATGGGGGGACAAATGGTGGTCCATACTGGGTTGTATGCACAGTTGGAATAAGGCCAGTGGGAGGCAGTAAACCCAATACTTTTAGGGGGTAATTCATAGAATGCAGCACACAAGTGGCGCACGCGGCTGGTGCACAGTGTGCGCGTGTGAATCCCTGCGCCAGCCGCGTGTGCTAAAATCCATTTCCGCGCACAGCGTATTCATGGATTCCAGCCACCAAAACCAGCCGTGGCACACAGTGGCGCAGCGACCCTGCAGCAGCGCCAGTTACGCCCCCAAGAACGCCTCTCGCGCAGGGAAAAGCCATCAAAATCCCCAATCCAGCACAAAGGGCTGCGCTAACCCTGTACCAGCACGGCAAGCGGGCTACGTGTATCACAGGGTGCGCGGGAAGTACGTCACGCGATTGGCCCCGTGCAAGCAGGGTACGCGTATTTCAGGGGTGCGTGGGAAGTTCCACACACGATTGCCAGAGGGTACGTGTATTTCAGGGGTGCGTGGGAAGTTCCACACGCAATTTCAGCAGGGTACGTGTATTTCAGGGGTGCGCGGGAAGTTCCACACGCGATTGGCCCCGTGCGAGCAGGGTACGCGTATTTCAGGGGTGCGCGGGAAGTTCCACACGCGATTTCAGCAGGGTACGTGTATTTCAGGGGTGCGCGGGAAGCTACACACGCGATATCAGCAGGGTACGCGTATTTCAGGGGTGCGCGGGAAGTTCCACACGCGATTTCAGCAGGGTACGTGTATTTCAGGGGTGCGCAGGAAGTTCCACACGCGATTCCAGCAGGGTACGCATATTTCAGGGGTGCGCGGGAAGTTCCACACGCGATTCCAGCAGGGTACGTGTATTTCAGGGGTGCGCGGGAAGTTCCACACGCGATTGGCCCCGTGCGAGCAGGGTACGTGTATTTCAGGGGTGCGCGGGAAGTTCCACATGCGATTCCAGCAGGGTACGCATATTTCATGGGTGCGCGGGAAGTTTCACACGCGACATCTGCAGGGTACGTGTATATCAGGGGTGCGCGGGAAGTTCCACACGCGATTCCATCAGGGTACGTGTACTTCGCGGTGCGTTGGAAGTATCACATGCAACATCAGCAGGGTACGTGTATTCCAGAGGTGCGCGGGAAGCTCCACACGCGATTCCATCAGGGTACGTGTATTACAGGGGTGCGCGGGGAGCACCACACGTGAATTGCACGTGTGGGTCCTCCCAGGTGTTCCCTCTACACCCTCCACGGCCCCTGCAGGTGGCTCACACCACAGAGGCCTACCCTGCACATGTCCTGCAGGCACCCCATCCACCATGGCCATGCCCCCCAGCCAACCCACATGTCAACTTGCACTACTGCCCACCAACGCATGTCCCCCTGCACCCCCAGCCACCCGGGGCACCCTCCTCCAGGCCCCCACCCATGTCTCCCACCACCCCCAACCCCCAGCACTGTGGGGAACCTGCCAGCAGGCCCCCACCCATGTCCAACTCATGTTCCCCACCACCCCCCACCCCCCAGCACTGTGGGGCACCTGCCAGCAGGCCCCCACCCATGTCCAACTCATGTTCCCCACCCTCCCCACCCCCCAGCAGTGCAGGGGCACCTGCCAGCAGGCACCCACCCATGTCTCCTACCCCCCACCCCCCAGCACTGTGTGGTGCCCTCCACCAGGCCCCCACCCATGTCTCCCACCCCCCCACCCCCAGCACTGTGGGGCACCTGCCAGCAGGCACCCACCCATGTCCATGTCATGTTCCCCACCCCCCACCCCCCAGCACTGTGGGGCACCTGCCAGCAGGCCCCCACCCATGTCCAACTCATGTTCCCCAGCCAACATGTCATCACTATCTAGATCCCTGGTCCCTATGGTCAGCCTCCAAATGCAAAACACCCACCCGAGTATTGCATCCACCCACTCATAATTGGCAATTACATGACAGAACACCAATTGCAAGTTCCGAAACAAACACATTTCCCTCACATACACCCAATGGGTGTCAGTGAATCTCAAAACCCATATCATGATATGCATGAAACCAATGAGATGATACTACACATTGAAGTTTGATAAAAAAATATGTATTAAAGGAAACATAAATAGAATCAAAAATAAAGAAACATAAATGGGAATGTACAAAAATGAAAAGAAGCATGTCCGTTAAAAAAAGCAAAACCAAAAATCAAAATCCAAAGTAATGGTGTCCAAAGTCACTGTCCACAAAACAAAATCCAATGGGAAATAAAAAAGAAAGCCATTGCTCCATGGTTAAAATGTGAAAGAAAAATACAATCCAACAGTGAACTATGTACATACTAACAAGCCAGGGTCCATTATCCCAACAAAAGAAAGGAAACCTATCTAACTACACTAACTAATAAAATAAACTATATACAAAAATATGGCCAATGTCCAAAAGGTCCAAAATAAATCCCAAAAAAAATGAAACCTAACACTACCTACATAACTATGTACAAGGGCAGCGGGCTAGTTTGACGGCTCACTTTTGGATGTCCCGGGCCAGGGCATCATCGAACTCCTGCTCAATGTCGCGTAGGCGGTCCTCCTCCATGGCCCGAGGGTCCGCAGGGCCGTCGCCGTGTCCATCTCCAAACCCCTGTGGATTGCTTCGAGGCACTCGGCCCGCCTCAGGGCCCTCCGCATGGAGTTCTCCGCCCTGACCATTGTGAGCCGTGCCTCTTCCGCCCGCTGCCGCTCCGCATCTATGGCGTGGCCCAACCGCTGCCACACGGAAGACACTCTCTGTCCTGGGTCCTCCTGCTCTCCGGCCAATGCCTGCCCCTCCGATGTTGAAGCCCCCGAGCCTTCATGGCTCCCACCATGTTGCCGCTGCTGCTGTGCCTCTGCCCGTGCACTGCCTCCTGCTGCCTGCACATCCTCCGCCGGCTGCGGTGTAGTCGTTGATGTTGCCACCCCTGCTGGACGTCTGACTCCCGACTGTGGCAGGGATGCCTCCTCCACCAGCCTGGCCGCACCGTCAGAGGCAGCTCCACAGAGCACCCAGGTGGCTGATGGGTGGGAAGATGGCACGGAGGACGACTGGCGCGTAGGGGGTTCAGTTGAGGAGGGGGTCGTAGCAAGCCTCATCATACGGAGGAATCCAGCCTGGGTGACCTGTCCCAGCAGGCTGACGTGGTCAACGAGCCATTCGAGATGACGTGCAGTCTCCTCATGAAAAGACTGCAGGTCACCTTGCATGGCCCGTTGACGCAACGCCACACCAGTCAGAACAGGCTCAACCCGGACCCGGATAGCCATGTCCGCAGGCAGAGGAAGGCCAGTTGTCGTGAGCTCATCCCCTGCCTGAAAACGGGTCTGGACGTAGGCATCCCTGCTGGTGCAAGATGATGCAGGGACAGGATCAGGGACAGGATTGCACACAGGCACCTCCGCGGCGGCCTGTGCTGCCTCCTGTCCCTGGTCCTGCACTGCACAACTAGCACCAGTGGGATCCCCACCTCCAGACCCCGTCTCTGGTGCTTGCACGGCCTCCTCCTCCACCAAACCCCCCACCAACCTGGATGACTCCGTGCCATCTTCCCCTGTTGGGCCCTGTGGGGTCCCAGCTGCCCCTTCTGCTGCAGAGGAGTCCAACTCCAACCTCCGCCTCTTGGACCTCCCCCCGGCAGATGCAGCCTGGGACGTGGCACCGGACTCCTCACTCCCCGACGAGATCACAACATGGGAGGGGAGCCGGGCCTTGCGTCTCCGGCTGGCGGTGGGATCCCCGCCGCTGTGCTCCACAGCACCTTCTCCGCCCTCTTCATCAGTTGACGCTGCAGACAGGGAGAAATAAAACACAGGCATCAGGGCACTGTACAATGGACACATACACAGATGACAGTTGTACATGAGTGGCATTGGCAAACCTCAGACATGGCATCACAATCCCCAACACACATGTCTTTTCAACTCGCACACATGAGCCACACCACAGCCATATCGCAACTGCCAGCGCCATCCATACACATACAATAGCATGAGCAGGCAAAGGTGAGCCAGACATCAAATGCAACACAGGAAGTGCACCACACATGTACACACACCACCACACTTGCATGCATGTGTACACCTCTGCCAAGTGTCGCAGTCTTCAGATGGGCATCCATGTCACATCTGCCGATCAGGCTTCCACATACCGCTGTCACATGCATCCATGTCGCATCACTGTTGCACCCTTGTCAAATACACACAGATGCACATGTACACAGTGCTGATCCATGCAGCTGAAAACAACATACATGCGTGACATCACGGACATGTCTACTTACATACACATTCATCCAAACATGTGTGCCCACACAACTGCATTTGGCATGCAAGCCTACACACACAAGCACCATCCATGTCTCACACATTCCAGCCCTCGCATGTGTTAGCCCCGCGGCCCTGTATACCCCCGCCCATACTCGACCCCATACAAACAGATGTGCAACCTGCACACTACTGAAAAATCACCACACGCACATCTCACAATCAGGATGCATGTACACTTACCGCTCGACTCCAGACGGGTCTACCTCTCAAGGACCTGGACGTGGAGCGCTGGGGATATGCGTTCCAGGACCCTCATCTGTTCTTCCGACAAGTGGCCCCGGCGCCCCTTGGCATCCGCTGCCTTCAAGAGGCGCCGGGCCTTGTTCAGGGTCCTGGACCTGAAGTCCCCCCAGCGCTTCTTGACATGTTGTAATTCACGGACTGCCACCCCCTCCACGTTGATGGCAGTCACGATGTCAGTCCAGATCCGAGTCCGTCCTTCCTTGTTGGCGCGGGAACTTCCGAAGAGGGCATCATACTGCCCAGGACTTGCTCCACCAGGACACCAACTTCGGTGGCGCTGAAGCTGGTGCCCCTCTGCCTCTCTGGCCGGGGGTTGTCAGTGGTCTCAGATGGTGTTTGCCCCGACATGACAACCCCAGAGGCAGGAGTGGGTGGGCAACTGGGTCCCGGGGCTGGTCTGTGGAGCAATGGAATCCCAGTCGGGAGTCTTCGGTTCCAGCAGGGGTGGTCACAGCAACAGCACCCCTGGCTGATGTGCGGGCAGCAAATGACAGGGCACGTGGGCAGCAGGCAGTCAGGCAGCAGCAGATGGCAGGTGGGAGCGTGCTCGGGGCTCTGGCGGGCAGTAGTTCGGCCTTCTGGGCAGGAGCGTGGTCTTCCGTGTGCTTACGCGTGGCCAGCTTGATACGTGAAAAATCGGCACATCAGCGTGTAATTCGAGGAAAGGCCCTTAGCGCGTAAGCGCGTCTGCACGCATACGCATTTTCATTGGACAGAAGGCCCCTCAAGCGCAAGCGCCCCTGTGACGTGACGCGTACAGGCGTGCATGGGCATTTCAGCACGCGTGAAAAACTGCACGTCCGCGTGTAATACGAGGAAAGGGCCCATGCGCGTAAGCGCGCGTGAAAAACTGCACATCCGCGTGTAATACGAGGAAAGGGCCAATGCGCGTAAGTGACGTGACACGCGCGTGCGTTTCCCTCAGCACGGGTTAAAGGTGAGCGGTCCCAGCAGTTCGCTGTATGTGCCTTTCGTGGAGACCGACGTGTGTTGCTGCTTCCTGTTGTTTCGCACGCCATCACAACTTCACAGCTATCAAGGACGTATCTCTTCTTTTGGCGGGGGTATTGGCTACACGTGTTTTTTTGCATCGCGCTAGTCAGACGGTGAGTCGCACACGCTCTTTTTCCCACTGCGGGTGCCCCTGTGTATCGCACCCATTTTCGATTTCATAGTAGCCTGCGTGTCCCACACGTACGCGTTATTCGTGTTACTGGGTGCCACCGCGTACTGCGGTAGGTTGAATCCACGCACGTAGGCTGCAGGGTTGCGTGCACGGTTGTACTGCAGTTTTGGGGTGCCTGAGCGTTGCGTGACCCGTCACCACATCACCGGGGTCACATACAGCCTTGCAGGTGCAGGGGGGCTGTTAACATCTTGCTTCCCACCCCCTTCACCCCAATTGCCCAGTTCAATTGTGGTGTATACCTCCCATTGGCACACACCATCTGTGCCAGCCCTTCTACATCAGTGCCATGGTTGGGAGGCCACCAAAGGTGAGGGGCGCCTCAGCTGGGTGTCCTCCTCGTGGTGGGCATGGTCGGGGACGTGGCCGTGGTGACCAGGGAGTAGGGGGACTCCATGGTGTCCAGGGCGGCCACAGAGGGGGAAGAGGCAGGGGTGCGCCACTTGAGCACAATGTTGTGCCATGTGTCGGTGCAGTCATGCCACCACCCCCTGTGGTTCCGGGGGATGCAGCTCCTGCATCTGGCACTGGCACCCGTTTGACCCGGCAGTCCGTTCCATCGACTGTCACGGGCCCAAGGGTAGTGGTAGCTGCAGGTGCAGCTGTGGACACCGCCACCCAGGCTCAGGTACTGCCAGGGCAGTCTGCGTTGGCACTTGAAGAGCCCTTGGTAGATCTCCAACAGGCCAGGGGGAAACCAGAGGGGCAGGCCGGGCTGCTCAGACCAAGACACGTGTCCCTGGGGCAGTCCTGTCATCTGCTGCCCCGAACAGCCGGGTGTTGGCAAGTGCAGGGGCAGATGCACCCAATAGCACCCCGGTTGTGAGTCTGCCAACCAGGACCGTTGCAGTCAATGACCCTGCCACAGCTGATGCTGCTGAGCAGGGTCCATTAGTGGGCACCCAGCTGCCACTGACACAAGTCAGGCCTTTGGTCATCCCTCCACCTGCCACTCCCTTGGCTCAATCCACCGAACCCACTGGCCATACTGGTCAGGGCGGCATTAGCAAGCCAGGGTCTGCGCCACAGTCCAAGAGGAGGAAGGTTGCACCTGCAGCACAGGCTGGGACCCCACACACAGCCACGACGTCCTGCACGTCGAGGAAGAAGCCTTTCTGTAAGCAGGAACTGGATTTCCTCGTGGACTAAGTGCGGGGCCACAGCCATGACATGCTAGTGGGTGCCAATAGTCAGACTACGGCTGCCCAACGTGACACCCACTGGAAGCATGTTGCGGAACATGTCAGTTCATTCGGCCATGAGGTGCGCACGGCGCAAGAGTGCAAAAAGCATTGGAATGACATCAAGCGCAGCACTAAGGCTAAGCGTGCCTCTAATTACCACTTGACTCTGGTGACTGGCGGTGGGCCTGCACCAGAGGAGGAAGAGCTCACTCCGCATGAGGCTCTCGTTGCGGAGTTCATACCACCTGAATTGGTCGAAGGAATGGGAGAGATGGTGGACTTTGATGCGCAGTCCAGTGAGTGTTGATGCGTGTTTGTTGAGGACGTGTGTGTTTCACTTGTGGGATGTGTTGTGCATGATTGCTGCTACATGTGACGTGTACATGGTTCTGATGTGTAAGTAATGCAATGCTTCCGTAATGCATGTCTCCTCTGCCTGCATGCTGGACTCCATGTAGGCATGCTCCCTTGCCCCTCCGACGCCACTCTGCACCCCAGTTCCACCTTTGCACTGGTCTGCTTCAATCTTGCCAATGTGTAGTTTCTTGTTCATGTGTCCTGTGTAGATGCTAACTTCCAGCGTAGAATCTGCCAGACATATGCCGTGTGGTACAGCCTTAGTACTCGATGCAGGGTATCTCACTTGTACTGTGCATGGGTCAAATGTCCCGCAGGGACATGAGTGCCCATTCATGCTCCATGTGCATTGCACGCATGCCCCTATGTGTCCTTGACTGGATGATCACTGTAATATAAGTCCTTGGTTACATACATTGCCTGCCATCTCATCAGCCTTCCCATGTCAACTGTGGCTCAGTCCTGCGTTGCACACATGTTTAGGCTCTGACAATCTGTGTGGCTCACAGGCCGCAGCCTGTTCAATGGCCAATGACTCTTTCCAACTCTTGTTGTGTCTTCTTTACACGTGGGCGGCCTCCGGAGTTTTCATCATGTGTCCTGCCTACTGTTCCAGCATCATTTGCAGTGTTGTCATTTGAATCACATTAAGCTGTTGATGCCAGTCAACACTGCCTGTCAATACACAGGTGTATGGTCAGCCTTTTGATACCATGCTAGGCATCCCTGCTTTGGTACTGGGGTGGAGGGGTGCTTGGCTTCTAGATATGGCACACATTGAATGCACAATGCACGTGATGTCTGAAATTGACATTGCACTGCCTTCACATTTCCTGGCACACACAATGGAGTGCTTGTACATGTAGGTAGTGAGTGGCGTACACATTTTCTGCAACGCATAGACCCACTTCCATGGAAACTGCCACCTTTCAACAGGTCTGATCACAGAAGCTATTCAAAGTTGACCCAGCATGCATGCCAGGTTATATGTTGTGTGCCACATGTCTGCCAGATGCGTTTGCTCTCGGTGTATGTGTGTGTCGTGTGCTTCTGACATGTGTAGTGACCTTTTTTCTCTCTATTTTTCAGGTGATGACGCAATGGAGGCGGAGGATGGTGTTGTCATGCCAGACACAGGGTTGTTAACACCACATCAACCCGGCACTAGTGGGGGTCGTGGGGTGGTAGGCCACGAAAACCCCCAAGTGCTGCAGTCCATCTTGTCTCTGGCTGCCTATGAGTCCAGCCTTGATGACGACTCTGACGTCCATGTTGAGTTGGATGAGCATCAAGTCCATTTGTCAGGGGTGAGTGATTCTGATGTGGACACTCCTCTGTCTGCGACCCCTGCACTGAGGGATCAGACAGTCTTGGTTCCTCCGCCCGTGGTGGATCGGGACGCAGGGTCACCCTCCACACCAGTCACTGATGTGCCTGGGACATCACGTCGACGGGGGAATGTAGTCGTGCAGCCGCGGGCGGTGCCAACACAGCGAGGACCCCCGGTCCTTGGGTCCCGCAGGGGTCAAGCCCGGCAACGCGGTCGCCATGCGCAATCGCTGTATACTGAGTGGGAGCAAGACATGACTGCCAATTCCGAACGACAGGGGGCAGCAATGGAGAACATCGCTGAGAGCATGGAGCGTGTGGCCCGATCTGTGCTCCCCCCTGCTAGGCAGGTGCTTCTCCAGCAGCAGGCGGCACGGTCCACGGCCCGCTCGCTCAGGCTGGGCATGGTGGCCTCAGACAGGGCACGCCAGGCTGAAATGTCGTCTCTGTGTCAAGCAATTGCTGCTCACGCAGAGGCGCACATGGATGCCCTGAGGGAGGAGTATGCTTCCCTCAGATCCACTCTGGGTGTCCTTATGATGTCCAAGAGGCAGCAGGCAGAGGAGAGGTTTGCACAGCTTGAGCGTACCATCTCGGCTGAGCTACAGGCTTACCGGGAGGTGCAGCGGTTGTCCAGCCAGGCCTTGCAGGAGGAACTCTGTGTTACACGTGCTACCTTGCAAGAGGAAGCACGTGTATCACGTGAGGTTCTGCATGCAGACCTATGTCACATCGCCACCCATGAACCAGGCTCACCCGTCCGGCAGACTTGCTGCCGATGAGGGGCAAGCTGCGGCCAGGCGTGGCCAGGCTACTGTGCCACGTGCTCCTTTACAGGATGAGCCAGACTCGGACGACCATCTATCTCCCACATAGGTCGGGCTGTGCAGGCGTTGAGCCCATGTAGGTTTTCTTTTGGCTCAGCATCATCGCATGTGGATGTTGAGCAGCACCCTGTACCTCCCCCCTCCTGGGTGCCTCCCCTCCCCCCCGGGTCGTATGTGGCCATTTTTGATTTTTCTTTTAGTTTAGTTAGTTAAGTTTCTGTTTGATAGTTAGTTTAATTAGGTAATGTAGGTTTTCCATTGTTAGTGTAATTCGTTAATAGTTGATTTCGTTTAAAATTGCTAGTCTATTGTTCTTTCATGTGACGGTGCGGTGCTTTGTGGCTTTTGAAGGCATCCACTGTCTGTTCCAGCTGGGCCCTTCAGGCTTGTCTTGTGTATGTGTTTGCTGCTTGGGGTCCTTGACTCACATATGCCACTCCTACCTCCCTTATCCATGGGCTCGCAAAGATGGTTCGGTGTTACAGAATATTAGACAAGGGCTTTGGACTGTCATATCTGTGGCATGTCTGGTGATGTGTGACTTGTGTTGACACCCCTAGTGGGGATGATTTTGGTGTTATTGTCCACTGTTCAGCTTTTGCTAGATGGGGTGTGTCATGATTAATGTGTACATTGATTGCTATGCATTGTGTAGTATGTTTCATATCTTTCCTGTACACGTGCTTGTTGCAATTCATGCTGTAGATAGTGTTCCACACTTTGGATGTGAAAGACGGACTGATGGTGTGATTTGTGATGTGACTCTCTGACATGGTCAAGTAATGAGATGCCTGATGAGACACACACAGATGACTTTGAAGCATTAATCATGTGTTTCATGCCCTTTCTGCAGGGGGATGAGCCTCCAGAGCACCTTTGCCAGCAGACATGGCCCATTGGACGACGGAATTCTGGACCCGTTTGTTGGTGCCCACATGCACATGTGTGCACAAGCAGAGGCACAGGGATTGCAGACCCACATCCTAGAACTGCTGACATGTTCCAAGGAACTCCAGGCAAGGTGAGCAGCACAGGGGGGCAACGACACAAAAAAAGCTTGCACCAGGCGAGTTGCACATGCAGGCTTAGTCACAGCACTGAGGGTGAGCTTAGACGAATATTGGTGTTGGAGCACACAATGCAGCTCAGATGTGTTGGTGGACTGATGGCTGTTGATAGTAGGGTTGTCTGGGACACATGCAGGGGCAGTGGCACATACCCTCCGGTACACCAAGGTCCATTGAGGCACTTGTATCAACCATGTAGCTTTCCGAGACATGGAAAGCTCACAGGGACATACAGCAAGGGACATACTCGGGTGTAGTGCATGTCTTTTCCATGTACTTTATGATAAATGCACTGCCAACTTTGTTTCGGTCATGGTGGTACGCAACTTGCCCTGAAGTCATGGCTTGCTATATGGGTCTGTCTGCTTACCCAGGGAACATTGCATGTTGTGTGAATTGTGACACATTGGTGTTCCATTTGCCACGCACCCACCAGCGGCTGACTTACTGCATTGACTGTGTATGACCCGTCACAGGGGTGATGTTATATATGGGTACGAAGCATCTACACCAGATTGTCTGTTTGTAGAGTAGTTTGTTGCTATGGGGCATGTTTGGTGTTGTGTTTTTGTGTAATTGGCACATACAGGTTGTTGACTGTGGCTCTCTTTGCAGCATTGCAGTGCTCCTGTAACCGGACCTGAGAGTGCGCAGGCAGGAGGCCAGCACTCAAAACCAGAGCTAAGTGTCTTGTTGTTTTTCTTTCGAACTGCTCTGCATAGGCTTGCTGGGGAGTGTACCAATGCATGGATGTATGTGTGGTTCAATTTGGTATGTTTTTTCTCCCTAATCACCCGTGATCCTATGCAATTTTGAACCCTGTACTCTCTACCCGGTGTTCCTGCTTCCCGTACCTATCCAAGCAACGTTCCCTGACCCTCTTTCCCCGCTGGGGTTGCGGATGCCTGTGTAAGCCCCGAACTTGCAGGCGCCAAAACCCTAGAGGGGGTGGTTGGTTTGTACCACTCATGAGCCTGGACTACAGAAGGTCATGACAATGATGTCCAAGTTTGTTTGGATTGTGCATGTGTTCATGCAGGTAGTACATTTTCGTGCATTCCCTAGTTTCATGTGTCATTCCTCCTCCCCTCTCCTGCCACTCATTCCAGTCATCCAGTGTGTCAACACCTGTCCCGACTGCATATCCCTGGCCCTCCTTCCCCACCAGGGTCTCAGGGGCCTGTGTGAGTTTGACCTTGCAGGCACCCAGGACATGGTGGGGGTGGTTGTTTCGTGACACTCCCATGCCTGTACAGGGGACCTGTGACAGTACACATCCGTTCATCGTGCATCATCCTATGTCATGTACCACACATGTTTCACATCCTGTCCTGACATTGTTTTGCTGTGCTACCTTGGTTGTTGCATCATTGTGGTAGTACTTTGTGAGGTACTGCTGTGTCAAGTAATCTACTGGAGGGTGTTCTGGTTCGTTTTTCTGGCTTGGATTTTGTGATTTTGGACATTGATTATGAGGGTGCAGGCACCTTTTTACACACAAGGTGGGAGATGGTGACAAAGGGTAAAGGTGATCCTGTGGCCAGCTGGAATTGAGGTTTGAAGGCTCCATGACCCAGGTGCAGTTGTTCAGTGGGTCATGGTCATTTGTGAGGGGGGGGGTTGTTGTTGATAGTTGCCTTGCCCTGCAGTGTGATGGGAACTCTGACATTGTAATGGTGGTATCCTATGTACATGTTGTGTTCTGCTGATCAATACCTGTTCATGTGTTGTGTTTACCTTTCAGGTGCGAGGGGATAGTTGTGGTTTGACATGCTGGGTGTACACATGGTGAATGTTCACATGTGATGTGTAGAGAACACTAATGGTCACTTGAGTGCACATGCATATGTGGAGTGCATGTCCTTGCAGAACCACACACTTGCACTCTGATGCACTACATGTACTCCCACCCTTGCATATCCACGTGTACACTGTTTGCCTTCTGGTGCCCACTGTGTCCCTGCAGCACATGTTCTGTGACCGATTATGGATCCTGTACATGCCTAATTTGCTGTTTGATGTGGTCTGTCACTTAGATGTGATGCTCAGGGTGTGCATCACACACAATGGCTGTTCACTGTGCTGTGCGCTGAGCAGTGTGTTGCAGGAGTAGGACACTGCACACATGAGCAGCAGTGTTGATTTTGCAATGCACAATGTGCATGTAGACAGGCATTCATTGTTATGTTACGTCTACGACTCTTGTAATGCATTTGAAAATGACTTATTTTGGGTGGGAGATTTTGTTGGTCAGTCATTTCATCTGATTCCTGGTCAGGCATCATTGTCTGATGCCACTGTACATTTAGGACATGGCAATGTGTACCTTATCGTTACTGTGTTGGTGTATGGGTATTGCTTGCCATGTCATGTTGTGGTTTGGGAGGGTTTGGTGACATGACAGTGATGGCCATGGCCTGTTTTGCAGGTGTGTGTGATGCACACCTTGCATGTCAGGGTCATCCGCTTCTCAGAGCAACTAGCTGGGGGTAGATCTCTCTCTGCGGCAGGGCCCTCCCTCTGGAACAGCCTTCCTGCCTCACTTGAACTTGAGGGGAACCATCTCCAGTTCTGGAAGCACCTCAGGACCTTCCTCTTTGCTTCTGCTTTCTCTCTGCCTCTCCCTTGCAGAATTCTTCACTGGAACTGCACTGGAGCTGCAACTGGGCCACTCTCACCGACCTCGGTCCCTGGCCCAGCCACTCTCCACTTGCACTGCCTCCCTGGCAACCCCTGCACTGCAGTACTGTCTCTCTATCCCTACAGCCCACCCTTCCCAGCACTTGTCTGCACTTACCTTTGCAGTTGCCACCAGCCGACCTATGTATATTTTTTTTGGGCTACATCCCCTGTACTGCACTCCCCCCCTCCCCTTGCACTTTTCCCTTCCCCCTACCCCTGCACTTGCACAATCTCAATGACACCTGGCCTAGTAGTACCGTTGTCTGTCTTCCCTTGTTCCCCCCTCCCTGCCTCATCGCACCTTGAAATACTTCTGTATAGGCCATATCATGTCATATGTCATATGTGTGCCTTTTGGTCACACATGATAGCTTGTGTTTAAGTAGCTAGGGATGCAGACGATGTGGCACTTCCATGGCAAATATCTCAGAGTGGTAGGGTTGTGACAGTTGACTGTCTCTTTGTCATCATCGATTGTCACCTGGTATGTGCCAGGCCTGTGTGCACTCTGCAGGGGTGGGAGTTTAGGTGAAAAATGTGGCCACAAGCTGGGACCGGGCTTCCTCGCCACGTGCCCTGTCACCTCCCATGGGCAGTGCCTGTGCCTGTAGTTGTGGATGTGGGGGCACCACCATGTCCACCGGGACGCCTTGCCATGTTGCAACATTGTGCAGGACACATGCTGCCACAATGATCCTGCACACTACTGGTGGTGCATAGAGTAGTTGCCCACCGGAGCGGAAACGTGACTTGAGCACACCGAATGTGTGCTCCACTATGGCCCTGGTTGCAATATGGGCGGCGTTGTATCTTACCTGGGGTGGTGTGGTGGGGTCATCATCATGCCGGATTGGCATCATCATGTGGTTGCTCAGAGGGTAGGCACTGTCCCCTGGGGAGGTGATAATAGTTGAGATTATTAGGGTTTGGATATTTGTCTGTGTTTGACTTGCATGCATGTGCAAGGGCATTTGTACTGACCTAGGAGCCATGTGTCGCCATGCTGCCCAGCTTCCAGGGCCCGGCTCAGGGCGGACATTCTGTATATGAAACTGTCATGGGTGGAGCCAGGGTAGTTTGCATAGACAGAGGTGATGATTCCCTTTGCATCGCATACCACCTGTACATTGATAGAATGCCAGTGTTTGCGGTTTCGGTAGATGTGCTCAGTGGCCCTAGGTGGATGTAGGGACACATGGGTGCAATCTATGGAACCGAGCACTTTGGGGAAGTGTGCCACCCTGAAAAAATCCAGGATAACGGCCTGCCTTTCTGTCGGTGTTCTGGGCATGTATATGTGCCTGCAGACTGAGGGGCGCGCTGTCATGATTGATAGTACCTGGTGTAGGTAGCGTGACTGCATGGCCTGTGAGACCCCCCCCCCACTATGGCAGTGGTCCGCTGAAATGACCCAGTGGCCAAAAAATACAGGACATTGAGCAGCTTCTCCAAGGGGCTCAATGCTTGGGAGCAAAGGGTGGGGGATGTAAGGTCATCTTCCCACTCCCTGACCAGGTCTAGGATGATATGGGGTGGAAACGTATACCTGCCATAGACCTGGTCGTCAGGCATCCCAAAAAGGCTTGTCTGTGGTGCGAAAATGCGTGCCCTGGCTGTTCTCCTCCTCCTGCGGTGTCCCACGATCAGTGCTGCAACAAATGGGGCATTCATCGTAGCTTTTTGCACTCCGCAGGGGTGGGAGTTTAGGTGAAAAATGTGGCCACAAGCTGGGTCCGGGCTTCCTCGCCACGTGCCCTGTCACCTCCCATGGGCAGTGCCTGTGCCTGTGGTTGGGGATGTGGGGGCACCACCATGTCCACCGGGACGCCCTGCCGTGTTGCAACATTGTCTAGGACACATGCTGCCACAATGATCCTGCACACTACTGGTGGTGCATAGAGTAGTTGCCCACATCGTAGCTGTTAGGGAGAATTCTCTGTTTAGGCTGAATTTCCTAACCTAGTGAGTCCCCCAGCAGCTTTGCTGGATTTCTGGAGTTTGTTTTTTTCCATCCTGCCAAGAGTGAGACTCTTTTCTCCCACTCTTGGACATGTATGTGTGTAATTCCTTTTGAAATGTCAATGTGTTCGATGCGCTATGGGGTCTTTTACCCCATAGGGTCTCATGTGTTTTTCTATGTGTGTTACACCGCACCCTACGTGCCGTAACACGGGGGCGCCCTAGCGGGTCCCCCACCATAGACTCCATACCCGGGGACTGACTACTGTGTCCCGGGCATGTAAAGTCACCATTGGCTTTACTAGACCTAAATTTATTAACAGAACTAGTACAAACCATCTTATTGTGGACGTACTAGTAGGGGTAATTTGATTACTCCTGGATCTGTTACTCGAGGGGGCACTGTCCCGTCCCCCCTCGTCGAGTTTTCTCTGTACAGAGACCCTCCAAAGTGGTGCCATTCTGTCTGGGTTACCACAGGGGTGTGGGAGGGGGTTTAGGCACCCTGGACCGAGTTGCCTTGCCAACTCCGGTCGCACTCTGGAGTGATTGGCCCAGGTGGTGAGCCTTCCCGCTCACCACTTAGCATGTGTTGATTGACAGCTAGGCTGAATGAAAGGGGGTTTTCTGCATAAAAGCAGGGCTTTTGGGACTGGATCTTAAGAAGTCTCCACAGGACCTAAAAATCCGACGAGGGTAACGCTGAGCCGACCTGCACGACGACACCTCCGGTGGAGCCCTGCAGAACCGACTCACCACTTCCCGACGACAGAGGAGATCTCCCTGCCGGAGAGTCTCTTCCCCTGACTGGTGGGAACAACCAGTCCCCTTTGCTTTTTATTCGCCTCAGGACGCAGTGGTCGAATTGCCCGTGCAGAAGCACCTAGGCAACCGGATAGCCACTACCCCTGAACCGTGACCAAAAGGTGGTGCCTTGTGACGGAGCACTCCGCGGCTGGTCTCTTCCCTGGTGGTGCACCGGACTTCATTTTCTTCGACGACGAGATCATCTCTACTCTTGGCAAAGAACCAACGTGCATCCACCACCAGGAACAACTGCCCCCACCGGAGCTGCCCTCCACAACAAGGTACTGTGTCCGCCTGGCTTCCCTTTCGATCGGTCCGAGTGAGGTGTCTTAATCCTCTCCGTTCCGTTGGGTCGCCTCCAAGCTTTTCTCATTCGTTGTTCTGAACTGGTTCAATCCACCGATAACAATTTGCAATACAGACTTGAATGCATCGCCACTAGAGACTTTTTGGGACATCGTGCCTTGCCTCTCTCCGAGTGGGCCTGGCCTCTGAACTTTATGATCTATTCTGATTCTTGCCTTCCTGCCTTGCACTTTATCCGCTTGGATCGAACTGTGTTGATTTCGTAACCTGCCTATCTTTTTCTCTCCCGTTCTAACTAATATTCGAGTGTCATCTGGGTTGAGGTATACACCTCTGTCTGAAAATAAGTGGTACCAGTAGAACCTAGAGTTGTCGATATTGCTAGGGGGATTGATCGTCTACTTCGTAGAGTAATTGTGTTTGATTTGTTTGCCGTGATTTGCCTTAGTGTTTTTCATAGACATTTTGTTATAAATAAATACCTTAATATCTTTACACTAAGCCTCGTTGCGTGTTTGCTTGTCTTGCTGTGAAGAATTGCCCTATGTTGTATACTCCACATACTGCTCAACTTTTCTTGAGAGAAGTCTGACTGCTGAGCCACAGCTACCACGTGAATCTGTGTGGTGCAGACTGCTACCAAGTGGGTTCACCGCCAACGCCTGTAGTCCTAAATCTTTTGCAGTGGTCCCAGAGGGAACTGCACAGGTTTCCGCCTAACATTGGTGTACAGCGGTGGGATTTGTATCTAGTATACAGTTTAGAGTGCTTTTCGACACTGTAGGATAACTAACCACAAAACTTTGCACAAAAAGAAACTTTCAAAAAACATGTCTACGATGGAAACTTACAGTCAAGAGTCTTTGTCAAGTGAAAATACTGAGAGTCTGCAAGCTCTCTGTAGGCAAGAGAATCTTCCTGTAAGAGGCAAGAAGTTAGAACTAATCGAGAGATTGCTGGCGAACCCAAGTCTGGGTACTGGTTCAGAGGAACCAATCTCTCCAGCAACTGTAGAAAACAGTAATGGTGTTGATCTGAATCGTGATTCTGTTGATAGCGATGAAGAGGCTGACAAGGACGGAGAGGCTAACGAAACTGTCTCCCCTGCTCCTCTACCTGCCTTACCAGCTGTGCCTACGGGGCCCATACCAGGTCGCACAAGTAACCCTGCTTATTTTGAACTTGAAAAAATGAAGCTCGAACTAGAATATAAACGGTTCTTGGCTCAATCTGAACGAAACCAAGAGCTGGAGTTCAGACGGATGAATGCCCAGGCTGAGCAGAAGCAAGCTGAGTTAAGACTCAGAGAAATAGAACTTAATCACGAGTTAGAGATGTAAAAGTTGTCTATGGAAAATGCTTCTCTCTCCTCTGGTTCCTCTAGGAGCTCCAGTCCCAAAAGACCCTGGATGCCGAAGGAATTAGTGGGTATGTATGAACCGAGATTGGATGTGTTGGATTGGTTGAAACTGTTTGAATACAATCATGGGCTCCAGGACATCACAGGGAATGCGTTGCTCCCCTGGTTGTTCTCTAGGCTCCCTCCTGTTGCGACTGATGTGGTAATGGAGTTGGGGGAGGCGGATAAGACGGATTACGAAAGTGTGAAACTCGCTTTAATAGCTAGATTTGGGAAGACCCCTTCCCAGTATCTTAAGAGGTTTAGAATCCTCAAAAAGCATGATGGTACCCCTTGGGCTACCTGGGTGAGTGAAGGGTTGAAAAACATAGAGGGATGGATTAAGGGTTACAAAGTGAACACTTATGAGGGTATGAGAAATCTTTTTATGTTGGAGTCTATTTATGATGCCTGTTCTCCTGAGCTCAGACAGCACCTGGCTGATTCGAAGGTATTGGATTCCGGGGAGCTAGCTAAGGCTGCTGACTTGTTGGTTGCCAACAGGGCTACTCATAAGGATTCTGGGGCAACTCAGAAAAAGGATGAGGGAAAACAGCCTAAAAAAGACTCAAAAGAGAATTCGAATAACTCACATTCCAAAGAGGGCCCCAAACAAAACCAGAAGGGTAAGCCACCGGGAAAACCACAGCAGAATAGTGTATCTTCTGATGCCAAACCGGAAGGCGGTTAGAACAAGCCATCATTCCAGAAAGCATTTGGTAAATGCTTTGTTTGTGGCCCGACTGATCACGTGAAAGGAGATCCCAGATGTAAGGGTAAACCTTCAGGGGTCCAGCTTGTCTCCTTAGCCTTCGCTCCAGAGGAGGAAGTCCAAATGGCAAGTGGAAACTTTCTACTGCTAGCTGACGAACCCATTGGAGTCTCAGACAGTGTTTCTTTAGTAATACTAAAGAGTATTATAAGGACAGTGTCCAGGTGAATGGTCAGGAGACTCCTGCCATTAGGGACACTGGGGCCAGCATAACTGTGGTGGATAAATCGTTTTTTCAGGCCGAGGATGTTGCTAAGGCACCCAAACGCCTCACCAAGTTAGCTGGAGAGCCTGTGCAGATGCTTCCCCAATTACCAGTTCTCATCCAGTGTAACGACATGACTGTGAAGATACCTGTCAGCATACAGAGTGAGGTACCAGGACGCGTACTGTTGGGTAACGATTTGAAAACTCTCTGACTTGTATCGCATTCACCCAGACCTCCTAGTAAACGGTTACAGGAGCTAACCAGACCCGCAAGAGAGAGGACCATGCGCGGAACTCTGCAGGAGATGATGATGAAAGATATCACTCCTGCTCCACTGGAATTGTCGGCCGCTGTCTCCAAGAAATCAGAAGCGAAAGGGAAACCTAAGACTTCTATCCCGAAACCAGAAGCCAGCATTCCAGTGCAGCCAACACGGACTTCCCCGCGGTTGTCCAAAGTTACACCCGTAACTCCACCTCCAGCCGAAGCTGAGAGGGAGGTACAACCCTGTGTGGTAGAATTAGACTCTGAGGAAGAGCTAATGGAAGGCCAGGAACTCATTGGAGATCTGGATCCTGTTGACCATCCTGAGCTGCAGTCTTTACTGGCAGAAGGTGGACCCAACAGGGCAGACTTCAGTAAGGTACAGAGAGAATGTCCAACTCTGGAAGGTCTTCGCCACCAGGCAGAAGCTCAGGCTGAAGGGCAAGAGCCTTGGAAATACAGGTTACACTGGGAAGATGACCTCTTCTACAGTGAACCGACCGAGTCTGCACCTGGAGACTACAAACGACTTGTAGTACCCCAAGAGAACAGACCACAGTTCTTGCAGTTAGCCCACAAGATTCCTTTGGCTGGTCACTTGAGTTTCAAGAAGACTAAGGAAAGGCTCTCGCTCTACTTCTATTGGCCAAAGATGGGGGCCGAAGTAGAAAAACACTGCAGGAGCTGCCACACCTGCCAGATCTCTGGTAAGGTTGGATCCAAGAATGTGGCACCGTTAGTGCCTCTCCCAGTTGTGGGAGTCCCATTTGAGATAGTAGGGATTGACATCGTTGGTCCCCTTGATCCTCCAACCTCCTCAGGTAACAGGTTTATACTTGTTGTAGTAGACCATGCTACTAGGTGTCCTGAGGCAATTCCTATGAGGACTGTTACAGCTCCGGCTGTGGCTAAGGCCCTCCTTGGTATTTTTATTAGGGTCGGATTTCCTAAGGAAGTAATCTCTGACAGGGGGTCAACCTTTATGTCCCACTACATGAAAGCCATGTGGAAAACCTGTGGAGTTACTTACAAGTTCTCAACAGCTTACCACCCACAAACCAATGGGTTGGTAGAACGGTTCAACCGAACCATGAAGAGCATGATAGGTGCTTTAGAAGAACCCCTTAGGCGTAAGTGGGACTTTCTGCTGCCATGCCTTCTCTTTGCTTATAGAGAAGTCCCTCAGGAGGGAGTAGGTTACTCTCCCTTCGAACTACTCTATGGTCATCCCGTCAGAGGTCCATTGGCCCTGATTAAGGATGGGTTGGAGAGTGCTCCTTCCCGTAAGCCAGTCAGAGTGACTGACTACGTGATAGGTCTCCGGAGGAGGAGAATGTCGCACATGATGACGGAAGCAAGCGATAACTTGAAAGCTGGACAAGCATTGGTCAAGCACTGGCACAATCAAAAGGCTAACATGGTTGAGTTCGCTCAAGACCCGCTCGTTCTCGTTATGATCCCAACAAGGCAGAGGGCCTTGCAAGATAAGTGGATGGGGCCCTTCCGAGTAGTGGGTAAACTCGGAGAGGTTAACTATCTGGTGGACTTGGGCAATCCCAAGGAGGCTCCGACAGTCTTTCACACCAACCGACTTAAAGCGTATGTCTCGTGACCTGATGTAGGAGCGTTGCTTCTAGCGTCATCCGAGGAAGAAGAAGAGAGTGAAGCTCTTCCGGATCTCCTCAGAGGCTTACCTTTAGATGAAAAAATTGAAGGAGTGAATCTCTCCTCCAATCTGACACCCGAGCAACAAGAAGAGTGCAAATCTATGTTGAATCAGTTTGCCTCCCTGATCTCGCTTTCACCAGGCTTGACCCCTTGAGGCCAGCACGACATACTCACTGGTGACTGTCTGCCGGTCAAAAGCAGAGGATACCACATGTCAGAAAACGTACGAACCCACATCAAAGGTGAGGTCTGCAAGATGCTCGATCTCGGGGTAATAGAGCCCTCTACTAGTCCATGGTCTAGCCCAGTTGTGTTAGTACCAAAGGCCGAATCTAAAGAGCTTAGATTCTGCATGGACTATAGAGCTCTTAATGCAGTCACCAAGACTGATGCCCACCCTTTGCCAAGAACGGATGAGTTGGTGGATAAACTTGGCGCCACCAAGTTCCTCAGCACATTTGACTTGACGTCAGGCTATTGGCAAATAGCCCTGACAGAACATGCCAAGGAGAAAACTGCATTTTCTACCCCCGTTGGCTTATACCAGTTTAAGGTAATGCCGTTCGGATTGAAGAATGCACCTGCTACGTTTCAACGGATGGTAAACCAGGTTCTGAATGGGATGGAGGACTTCTGCATGGCATACTTGGATGACATCGCAGTGTTCAGCAATTCCTGGGAAGAACATGTAACCCACCTGAGAGATGTTTTGCAGGCTCTTGGACGAGCCAATCTGACCATAAAGGCAAGCAAATGCCAAATTGGACAGAGTAAGGTAGAATATCTTGGGCATGAGGTAGGCGGTGGAGAAATAAGGCCTTTGCTCAGTAAGATTGAAGCTGTGCAAAATTGGACAACACCGACTACTCAAACCTAGGTGAGAGCCTTCCTAGGCCTCACTGGGTATTACAGGAATTTCATAAAGAACTATGGGACCATAGCTTCTCCACTGAATGTCATCTCCTCACCCAAATTTCCTAAAAAGGTTAAATGGAACGAGGAGTGCAATCAGGCTTTTGAAAACCTGAAAAAGGCTCCTTGCCAAGCCCCAGTACTCAGAGCTCCTGATTACCGCCAACACTTCATTGTGCAGACAGATGCTTCAAATGTAGGAATAGGTGCCGTACTCAGTCAACTGGATGGGAAAGGTAGGGAGCACCCCGTTTGCTTCATCAGCTGCAAGCTGAAGGATCCTGAAACAAGGTGGGCAACAATCGAAAGAGAGTGCTTTGCTATCGTGTGGGCTCTGAAGAAGTTTAGGCCGTACTTGTATGGTTCTACTTTCGTCATTCAGACTGACCACCAACCCTTGAGATGGTTAATGCAAATGAAAGGGGAAAACCCAAAACTACTGAGATGGTCAATCTGCCTGCAAGGGTTTGATTTCACCATTGAGCACAGGTCAGGGTGTCACCACCAAAATGCTGATGGTCTCTCTAGGATGCATGTCATCGACTAGAGGTATGAGATTCATCCAGGAGTGGATTAAATCCTCCTGTCCCTTAGTCTGGGAGGGGCGAGTGTTAGGGAGAATTCTCTGTTTAGGCTGAATTTCCTAACCTAGTGAGTCCCCCAGCAGCTTTGCTGGATTTCTGGAGTTTGTTTTTTTCCATCCTGCCAAGAGTGAGACTCTTTTCTCCCACTCTTGGAAATGTATGTGGGTAATTCCTTTTGAAATGTCAATGTGTTCGATGGGCTATGGGCTCTTTTACCCCATAGGGTCTCATGGGTTTTTCTATGTGTGTTACACCGCCCCCTACGTGCCGTAACACGGGGGCGCCCTAGCGGGTCCCCCACCATAGTCTCCATACCCGGGGACTGACTACTGTCTCCCCGGGCATGTAAAGTCACCATTGGCTTTACTAGACCTAATTTTACTAACAAAACTAGTACAAACCATCTTATTGTGGACGTACTAGTAGGGGTAATTCGATTACTCCTAGATCTGTTACTCAAGGGTGCACTGTCCCGTCCCCCCTCGTCGAGTTTTGGCTGGTGGCAGTTGAAACAACTTGTTATGTTCGTCCCCGAACATAACACTATGGGATTCATCCCATTGTTGGAGATTGATACTTTTTCTCATTAATCTCTAAAGTACCAACGATCTACTTATCTTAAATAGGTTTATTGAGTGGTATTTTCTGCCAGAACTTGGTTTGTAAAATGGCGTCTGTGTTCATCTCTGTGACTCCTAAACCAAAGGTCAAGCCCTTTGTTCCACTTTTGGCGGGCTCTCTACAGAGACCCTCCAAAGTGGTGCCATTCTGTCTGGGTTACCACAGGGGTGTGGGAGGGGGTTTAGGCACCCTGGACTGAGTTGCCTTGCCAACTCCGGTCGCACTCTGGAGTGATTGGCCCAGGTGGTGAGCCTTCCCGCTCACCACTTAGCATGTGTTGATTGACAGCTAGGCTGAATGAATGAGGGTTTTCTGCATAAAAGCAGGGCTTTTGGGACTGGATCTTAAGAAGTCGCCACAGGACCTAATCCGACGAGGATAACGCTGAGCGGACCTGCACGACGACACCTCTGGTGGAGCCCTGCGGAACCAACTCACCACTTCCCGACAACAGAGGAGATCTCCCTGCCGGAGAGTCTCTTCCCCTGACTGGTGGGAACAACCAGTCCCCTTTGCTTTTTATTCGCCTCAGGACGCAGTGGTCAAATTGCCCTTGCAGAAGCACCTAGGCAACCGGATAGCCACTACCCCTGAACCGCGACCAAAAGGTGGTGCCTTGTGATGGAGCACTCCGTGGCTGGTCTCTTCCCCGGTGGTGCACCGGACTTCATTTACTTCGACGACGAGATCATCTCTACTCTTGGCAAAGAACCAACGTGCATCCACCACCAGGAACAACTGCCCCTGCCGGAGCTGCCCTCCACACCAAGGTACTGTGTCGGCCTGGCTTCCCTTTCGATCGGTCCGAGTGAGGTGTCTTAATCCTCTCCGTTCCGTTGGGTCGCCTCCAAGCTTTTCTCATTCGTTGTTCTGAACTGGTTCTATCCACCGATAACAATTTGCAATACAGACTTGAATGCATCTCCACTAGAGACTTTTTGGGACATCGCGCCTTGCCTCTCTCCGAGTGGGCCTGGCCTCTGAACTTTACGATCTATTGTGATTCTTGCCTTCCTGCCTTGCACTTTATCCGCTTGGATCGAACTGTGTTGATTTCGTAACCTGCCTATTTTTTTCTCTCCCGTCCTAACTAATATTCGAGTGTCGTCTGGGTTGAGGTATACACCACTGTCTGAAAATAAGTGGTACCAGTAGAACCTAGAGTTGTCGATATTGCTAGGGGGATTGATCGTCTACTTCGTAGAGTAATTGTGTTTGATTTGTTTGCCGTGATTTGCCTTAGTGTTTTTCATAGACATTTTGTTACAAATAAATACCATAATATCTTTACACTAATCCTTGTTGCGTGTTTGCTTGTCTTGCTGTGAAGAATTGCCCTATGTTGTATACTCCACATACTGCTCAACTTTTCTTGAGAGAAGTCTGACTGCTCAGCCACAGCTACCTCGTGAATCTGTGTGGTGCAGACTGCTACCAAGTGGGTTCACCGCCAACGCCTGTAGTCCTAAATCTTTTGCAGTGGTCCCAGAGGGAACTGCACAGGTTTCCGCCTAACAGTAGCTTTATATATGCGTTTGTTGTTTGCGCGCACTTTTATGCTGTGCGGGGGGACGCTTCCGTCTGCCTTCGTGTGGCGGACGCGTTGACGCCTGTGCGCGTCTTTTGCCGTGCGCGGGTTTCCCGTATTCGGATCCATGAATACGGGTTGTTCGCATGCGTGTGGGCGTTCCATGTAGTTCCCTGCAGTACTTCACCAGTTACACCTTCTTTTTCACGCGTTGTTCCCCATTCCGCGTGTTACGCCCACTGTTCCGCCCACTTTGGTTGTGTGTGCCGCGCTATGTGCGCTGTTTCTGTGCGCGTAGCGCACGCCGTGTATGCGTGCGTGCGCCATGGCTGGATTGGGCGCATGGACAGCGGGAAACACGCGCAGCGTCTTCCTCTAATCGCACGCGTGCACGTGCACTGCGTTTCTCACGCTTGCGCTCCCTTGCGCCTGCTTGCGCATGGATTTTCGGCGCACGTTTGTTCCATGAATCGGCCCCTTAGAGTGTGCGGCAAAGTTTGGACAACCTATTTTTAAGGAGGACGTTGATTTTTTCTACCATCCCATTTGCTTGCAGGTCATAAATCAAACACATTTTATGATTTATTCCCAGTAATGTAGTCACTTCTTTGAGAAGGTAATTCACAAAATGTGTCCCATTGTCGGAGCGTATGACATCGCATATGCCCCACAGTGGGAACACTTCTCTCACTAAAATCTTAGCTGCATCTGGGTGGGCAATGGGACCAGCATCCACCCTGCGAGAAAAGGGACAAACTACTACTATCAAGTATCTAGCCTCATTGCACCTTTCTCCCATGTCTGCATAATCAATATGCAGTGCACTGAAAGGACAGGTGCCAGCGGGGAGGTGTTCCCTGCAGTGTCCTGGGAGTCATTCCAGAATTGATTGTTTGGCATGTTATGCACTCAATTGATAATTTATTAAGATATTCTTTGAGGTTCGGGATCAACCAATCTTCCTGGATGCCTGCTGCAATGTGTTGTTTTGAGGTGTGAACGGGAAAATGTAACTCTTGGAACGCTATTTGCAACAACTCTACTCCATGCACAGGGTGGTGCATACTATCCCTTGGTCTATAAATTCGATGGTCATGTTTAGTTTACTGAATAAATCTTGTCCCAGTAAATTAACAGGTGAGTTTGCATGATAGAGTAGGGGTGCCCCTACTGTCCTTCCTCCTATTTCTCCGATTTTGACATCTAGCTCTTCTGTGTAAGGAACCATGACCACAGCCCCAGGAAATCCTTCTGTCTCGAGATTTTTGCCAGATAACAGAAAATCACCTACACATAAACATAATTTCTCCCCACCGAGTCCACCATAAAGATGAACTGTTTGTTTCCTATCTCTGCCCCCACCAGTGGTTCCTCATCTGCCATAAGGTAGTGGATAGGACTGGACATGCAAGTGCTCTCTGTGGGCTGTCCTAATCTAGATGGGTGTTTGTTCCTGGGCAGGAGAACACATTCTCACTTAGCACACACGTTCCTCTATAAGGTGCTGATTTACCATTAGCTGTGGTGGCGAATGGGTTTGCATGTGTGTTTGTGATGTGATTTTGCTGAGTTGGGCATGTCTGTAAGCAATGCAGGGGGTGTCTGGGTACAGTATATCCAGTGTGGGCCTTTGTCGGGCTGCCAATCTGGTATCATTTGGAGGCCATGGGGAGTCCATACAGGCTTTCTGGGTGTTGGTGCCCATACTGCTGGTCACTGCTATACCTCTGGGCATTCTGGTAATTGGCCACAGATCAGATACGACATTCCCTTGCAAAGTGTCTCCACCTCCCACACAACTAACATGGTCCAGGTCCACCCCCCTTGGTCCTTGCCCTCTATATGCATACCCACCCCCTCCTCCACGCTGTCCTCAATTCCCACCTCTTCCTCTATCCGGTCTTCCCTGCCATTGAGGTCCCATGTACCATTCCTCTCCACCCCATTGTTCCTGCCCGTTATCTGGCCATGTAGCTGCCATCCTAGTCTGTAGCACTAGTGCCCCTACCCTTCTTCTCTCTGCCGTTCCAATGATGGTGAAGCAGTTACTGCTACAACCTTCACTAACTTACTCTGTACCAGCGTTGCTTCATCAGCTAAAGTCGGCTGAGCTATTTATTTTTCCCTTTATTTGATCCTCCTGCAGTGGTGTACTATAATGCTTTGTATTTCTGGACACTCCTTGGGTTCTATACCAGCAATTTTATTAAGGGCCTTCTGTACCTCATTTGGGAGGCCTTGCTTAATGATAAAATAGAATGAGGAGGTGGACTGGTCCCAGGCCTTGTCCGTCTCCGCCCAACACAGTTCCTGCACCTGAAGAAAGAACTGCACAGCATATTCCTCGTCCCCCATGGTACATTGCATTACCAAGTGTAAATCTGAGGTGTCAGGGAAAGTCCTCCGGAGTGCATCCAATACTTGCGTCCGCACATGGTTGAAGGATGCCCCGTCATGCTTGTCATTTCCCATGGTCACTCCCGGAAACACCGCTTTTACCCACACTGCGTCTACTTGGTCTCCCAATGCAGATATCAAAAGGCTTTTTATGTTCCCAATTGCTAATGGCACTCCTGCTGTATTCTTTTCAAATGCAATATATCAATTTTCTCGCACCCCCGGAAAGAAGTGGAAGTGCTTTGAGGAGATTGTTCTGGTCCATCAGTGCCCAAGGCACAAAATGAGGCTGTCCCGCACCCTTGTGGATGAGGGGCATCTGTAATTTTGATCTCACCTTTCCCATACTCACCTTTACTCCTTTCTTCTTTGCCAATGCCATTCTCCCTAATCTGTTTCGGAGCCTTTCCTCCCATCCATCTTTTGTTGCTGTTATTCATAGCCCATTTTATTTGCTGCACGCCTCCTACCGCCCCTTTGACGGCCTCATCAAAGTCACTCCAACATTCCTCATCCCTTTCTGAGGCTACTGTATCATATCCCACACTTTCTACCTCACCTTCTCATTCTACCCGTACTGCTTTTATTGGTGTGCGGTCTATTCTAAAAAGGAAATCCCTAGATTTCTATTTGTCTTCTGGTAATGCAGCGGTACTTGTTAGTGGGGGTTGTAATGGCGGTTGCCAACCCCCGGATATGGGCAGAGTTGATTTGCAAAGTGTTCGTATTTGGGACAATTCTGCATGGGTAGATGTTAACACTATTTCTAGATTTCGAGTGGTGGGCCCTGAATGGGCGGGAGTTATGCTTGACGGACTATATGGAGGAGGTTGTGCCGAGACCAGGGTTATGGGCGCATTGGCCCCTGGCACATACACTGGCCCTCATTACGACCCCGGTGTTAAGGGATTACCGGTACTGGTAAGGGTACCGGTACCCTTAATCCCTTAGCGCCTGATTACGAGGTCCCTTTGTGGGTCCCGACCTTAACGGCTGGTCTGTACCAGCCGTTAAGGTAAGGACCCGCATAGGGACCTTGAAGGTGATTACGGTACCGCATTTTGCGGTACTGTAATTACCGCCTTCCCCATTCCCATTGAGCCCTATGGGGCAAAAATGGGAATGGGGAAAGGCCAATGGTAAATGGGGAATTACCACCCCGCCAACCTTGGAATGGGGCGGTAATTCCCCATGTTACCATGGCGGATCTGGTAAATTACCGGCGTTAACCATGGCGCTAATAGCGCCAATGGTTAACGCCAGGGTCGTAATGAGGGCCAATGTGTCTGCGTACCCTTCTGCGGGTCTTATACGCAATGTGTATATTTTTTTGGGTTCTTCCCTCTCCTTCCTCTTATCTCCTCCTTCGGCGTTTGACACGGCTGTGTGCTCTATTTCCTTTTCCTGTTTATTTGTAGGGGTTGTTTTCTAGAACATCCTCCACAAATCTAGCACCTCTCATCTATTTTGGAGCTGTTTGTCTTTGTACTTTGCCATTGAAAAGGTTGCTGCATGGTCCAATATCCTTTTATCAAAATACCCTTCTTCTGGCCAGATATGAGGTGACCCCTCCCACTTTATTTCAGCTACCCACTGACCATGATATTGCCTTTTTCGATCACTGTACAAGGGGACATGCTTGCAAATGTGTGAAAGTGGAGTATTGAGACCTATATTTGTCAAAGGACCTTTTCCCTCTGTTTTATTTTCTCTCTACCGTGACACTTCAACCTCTAACGTATCAATCACAGTTTTCAATTGTTTACTTTAAAACACCACTTATACATATTCATGTCGGATAAATAAAACATAAATCATTGGACATTTTCAAAGGACAAACCAACAATTATATCGACAACCTCAAACAAAGAACATGAAAAACTAAAATAAACTCATATGCCCCTAATTCCCTAATTACTGAATATTGGGTTTTCTTTTTTCACACTCAACACTCACATCACCTCTGCCCCTCCTGGGCCTACCTCCAAAAGAGTTATAGAATAGTATAGATAATAAAAACTAATCATTTCTGAGGCCAATCGCAACAATACATTCTCTCGAGTCTCAGACGAGTAAATAACAAATTTAAAACTCACCTGGGCCTCCTGATTCAGGACTCCCCATAAAAAAGATGGGAATCATTTAATAACCTCTAACTTGGATTCTGAAAACTAAACATGAGAAAGATCAGAACAGAAGAGGAACACGGGAGATTCAATAGAAATATGTCTATCTGTACCTCCTTTTTACACCCTGTGGATAGAGAAATCAAATAAAATTACCATTTTTTTCATCTATGAAGCAGCCTTTGTTAAAATAATCTCAAGTACCTCTCTAGAGGGCGAACTAAAAATAAAAATTAGAACATTTTGTGAAAATATCCCCACAAAATTAATCATCCTGAGTTGTCTATTGTGTGAATACGTAAGGGTACACTCAGGTCTGAGACCCTTTTCCTCGGTCCTTTTGTGTCAAGTAAAAAACCTAATGGCCATGAAAAGAGAAAAAGTTCTTTGTTTTCAACAATCACTTCAACCAGTCACATTCAACCCAACCCTTGAATGTTTCCCTTAATTAATCTGCTCCATACCTTCCCCTTTCCCTCCTTTACTTCCCCTTAGAATCAATACTCAGGTGCTTGTGGTGTTCCGAGAGCCTCTGTTCGCAGTCTATCCACAAGTGGGGGCCTCCTCGTCATGGCCCTGCCCAGCTCCAGCGAGCAGTTGGGTATTCGCAAAGCCGGGACCCACAAAACCTTCTTCACTGCGTACGCATTTTTGTTTGAATTTGGTCAGCCGTATTTGGGAGGTTGGCCCTTTTGAGGAAGCCCTGGATCTCACCACAGTACGTGGGACGTCAAGGAATATCATGTCGGATGGTCACCAAATGAATGTGCCCATTCCCCGACACAATATCCAAAACTCAGAATAATGGACACACCCCAGTAGGGAATGAGACCAGGAGATAGATTGCTAGTAGAACAAAGTTTATATAAGATAAATTGTGCACACAATTGCTGCCCAGAGAGCGCTCTGCCAAACATTACAAGGGCAGCACATTAGAAGATAGGAAATAGTCATTGATGACGTCATGTTACAAGTACACAATTCTACAATACAATTGAGTTGAGTCGTCAGTACGGTATAGATGTGTAGGCGATGACCACACAAGATTGGCTGTTGCTTGGGTGTCACTCCCACAGTACGTGGGTCAACTGGGCTCATCTCTGTGAGGTGAAGGTCGTACTAGCAAAAATGATACACTCCCTGACTAGCTAATCTACAATGACAGGCTCTGAGAGCATGAGACAAATGACAATCATAAAAGTCTGGTAGGAATATGGGTGCTTCTCAGAGTTCATTGACAAGTTATAGGTATCTATTCTACCATCTGCACCCCGGTACCCATTAACATAAAGTCCCCTACCCAGGTGCCCATCTTGGAGGTTTTGATGTACCTAATACCTCATTATATGAATAGACAAGGGTCAGGGCTCTTGTGGGTGTCTTTGTTTCGTCACTATGAGGGATCAAATGTGTATTTATATCAAAGAGCAGAGGGGCATGGGCCTGGTGGACTGCAGCTTGGCAGGGTGGGGATCAGAATGGGCATTGGCAGGTTGGTGGAAATGAATGGGCACTCAGGCGGGGTCCTTAACTGGTCTGACACGGTGCAGTGAGCTCATCTGTTCTGGAACGGCACTAAGGTTGCAAAAATGAATGGCTGAACTTCTGTGAGAACAGGGTTTGTGCAAAGCTGGCAGGATGCAGAGGGGTGAGGGCCTGGGCTGGTGGTGTGAGGTGCAGGGCAGAGGGAGAGACAGGCTTTTAGAGATCATTTTCAGTCCTAGTAAAAGATGGCATCTGGTGGGTTACCAAAAATTGAGTCTTTGCACTTCAATACGGCTTGGTTACATGCTTTCCTTATTAGTAATTAGTAGGTGATGAATTTGTATTTATATTTGTATTTGTATTTATTTTATTTGTAGTGCACACCTTGCCCCGGGGCATCTGGGCGCATGTTTTGAAAGGCAGTTACAGGTTACAGCAGTAGATACATTTTAAACATATTTACAAGTAGTTAAGAACATTGCATAAAGAAGAGCGGAACAGACTGTATAAACAGTGTACAGCCAGTTCGCAGGTGAGAGGATTAACAGCTGTATGGATTATAGTAAGGTGGCCAGGGCATCCCGTTCATGAAGCCACAGTTTGGTTTTATTTTTGAAGGAGTGGATGTACGGAACGTTTCTGAGAGCATTGGGTAGGGAGTTCCAGAGCTTAGCCGCAAGGACTGGGAAGCTCGAGCCTCCGGCTGTCTGTAGCTTGAAACTAGGAATAGTCAATGTGTGAGCCTCTGCAGATCTCAGGGGTCTGGTTGCTGCATGTTGTGTAAAGCATGTGGACATGTAGGCAGGGGCTGCATTGTTCGGTGCCTTGTGAGTTAGAACGAGAGCTCAGAGAGATATGCAATGTGTGATGAGTAGCCAATGCAAGTTGTGTCTAGTGGTGGAGATGTGAGAACGCCTGGGAACGTTAAGGGCTGCCCTTATGGCATTGTTCTGAGTGACCTGGAGTTTATCAAGGTTACTTTGACTAGTCCCTAAGTAGAGGGCGTTGCAATAATCGATTTTGGACATGATGAGGGTTCTGGCGAGGATCAAGCAGTTACCCATTGTCAAAAAGGGACGGCACGCTGTGATAAGTTTAAATGTATAAAATGACACTGAAACTACTGCATTGGTTTGTCCATTGAGAGAAAGAGTAAAGTCTAGGTAGATTCCAAATGTTTTAGTGATGTTAGAGACTTTGATATCGTTCCCGTCAATATTAAAGGATTTGTATTTGGGGTCAAGTTTAGGGAGTTTGGCGTGAGAGCCTAGAATGAGTAAGTCCGTTTTTCCATCATTAAGGCAGAGCCCATGATGTGCCATCCAGACTTGGATGACAGAATAGACTGCATTGAATGCTTTGGCATTGGTTACATAGTTACCAGTGATAGGGATGAGAATCTGGCTGTCGTCCGCATAATTAGTGTATGGGACACCCAGATAGTGAAGTATATCAATGAGCGGTTTAGTAAACACGTTGTAGAGCGTGGGAGATACGCAAGATCCTTGTGGGACTTCGCACGGGACGTGTTCTGTATCCGCTGCGGCTAAGGAAGAGAAGACCCTCATGGTTCTGCTTGCCAGGAAGGAGCTGATCCAGGATGTAGCTGCATCAGAGAAGTGAGAAGCAATCTTGAGGTGGTGGCAGAGGATTTGATGATCGACCAAATCAAAAGCTGCTGAAAGATCAAGGAGGAGCAGGAGCACCTGTTTGCCCTTGTCTTTCAGGTCCTCAATTTGGGTTTTCAAATCAATCAAGGCTGTCTCCGTGCCGTGTCTGGGACGGAAACCAGATTGTCATACCCTAATAGATTGTTGGTTTCAAGGTAGTCCTGGATTTGGAGATAAGCTGCTCGATCCAGGATTTTAAGTAGGTATGGCACCGTGGTGATGGGCCTGTAGTTGGAGGGGTTACTGGGATCGAGATTAGGTTTTTTAATTAAAGGGATGACCCACGCATCCTTGAGGTTGCGAGGTACAGTGTCCGATTTGAAGGAGGCTTTAATGAATGAGGTAACGAATGGGGCGAGATCATGAGCAGCTTCCTTTATGTCCGGAGCAGGGCAGGCGTCTCCTTGGCAATCGGAAGGCTTGAGCTTCATGATAATATTTAAGACTTCCTTAATGGTAAGGGGTGTGAAGCTAAAAGGTTTGAAGGAACACTTAGGTGATAGGGTTTTGTAGATGGGGGGTTACCTGCTGAGTCAGAAAGGTAGCTTTTTTGGTATTAATTTTGGCTTGGAGCAAGGCAATTTTGTCTAACAGTGCCTTTTGAATATTGGAGCACCACTCAGTGTCAGGGGTGCACGCATCAAGCAGGGCAACTGGAGACTCTAGTTCCTTGAGGATCTTAAAGAGTTCCTTGGTGTTTGATTGAGCTTGTGTGATCCTTTTGTTGTACACTTCTTTTTTAGCAGCTAGGATGGCTTCTTTGTAGGTAAGGGAGGCTGTGGTAAGGTTATTTTTGTTGACTAGAGAAGGTGAACTTTTCCAATGGGCCTGAGCTTTTTTTTTTTACAGAGGTCGCGTAAGTGGGGGGTGAACCAGGAGTTAAGGTGGAGGCGAGATTTTTGTTTGCACAATTTTAGAGGGGCAATGGTGTTGAGAGCTTTTAACATGGTGCGGTTGTAGGTATCTACAAGAACAGTGGGGTCCGAGCAAGTGCAAGATGCCGTGTTCAGTAGAGGGAGGATAAGTGGGAGTAGTTTCTCAGCTGTGATACCCTTCTTGTTGCATGTGTAAGTGGGAGGGGCAAGGTTGGATTTATCTGTGGGTGGACTGGAGTTAAGGGAGAATATTATTTAGTGATGATGAGACCAAGTGCATGGAGACACAGAGGTAACGTTAAGCATACAGTTCATGTCTGACACCCAGTCAAGAGTGCGACCCTTGATATGGGTAGGCTCTCTAATATGTTGGGTAAGGCGGAAGTCGGCCAGAACACTTGCTAAGTCCATGGCTTTGGCATAATTTGGATCCTGATAACCTAAATTGAGGTCGCCAAGTATAATGATTTAAGAGTTGGGCTTGGTGCTAGTAGCTAGGATAGATGAGATGTCCTCCATAAATGAAGAAGAAGGGCCAGGGGGCCTGTAGATGAGATGCACTGTGGCGTTGTGATTTGGTGAGATTGGTAGTTTAATAGAAAGTAGTTCCACTGATGGCTGCCGCAGGCTGTTGACAGCTCTAAGATTAAGCGAGCTCTTAAATGTAATAATAATAATAATAATAATAATAATAATAATAATAATAATAATAATAATAAGAAGAAGAAGAAGAAGAAGAAGAAGAAGAAGAAGAAGGCTAATCCTCCCCCTTAGTTTGATTAGTGTCCCTGTCACACCTGATAATGGTGTAGTTGTCGGGGATGGTGAGGGTCAAGGCAGGGCCAGAGGCCGCATGCAGCCAAGTTGCCATGATTGCAAGAAAGTCAAGGTTTTCCGTGACGATGAAGTCTGCAATATCTAGGGCATGCGCGGGGTCAGAGCGTGCGTTTATGCGCACGCCTTTGAGGTTTGAGACAATGTTGGTTATGTGAGCAGGAGGGGCCAAGTCAATTTTAGGAGCAGAAGGGGCAGTAGCTTTGTTATCGCTAGAGTTGGAGATTTTGTCGATAGTGGGGTTGTTCAGGTGATAGGACCAGTGATGACATCTGGAGGCTAATCTTTGGTTTCTAACTGAGGTGACACACGGTTGACTGGATAGCTTTGATGAAGTAGATTTGGTGTGGTGAGGTAGTGGGGGACTATTGGCAGCGGTATGTGCCTGAGGTAGGGAGGAGTGAGAACTCACATCAGGATACCAAATGCCTGTGTCGGACACAGGATGGTGTCTGAAGGGTGTAGCTATGTTGTTGAGTGTTGTAGATTGGAGGGGTGGTGGGTGGCGCAGGCGCGAGCCGAGCCTGGAGTTTCTAATGAGAGTAGGGCATGGTTGATTCGGGGTAGGTGTGGTGGCGAAATGTTGTGAACAAAGGGCCGGCGCGTTTAGATAGGGATTGGGACCTGTCATGAGGAATGAGAGAGGTAGTTTGTGGGGTGTTGTTGTACAGGTTGTGGGAGAGGGTGAGATGTAGTGCTGGGTGTGATAGGGGAGAGCAGTGACCCGGTTAGGGTCTGAAGGGTGAGCAGTAAGTACGTGGCAAGATGTAGAGTAGACAGGTGTGCGTGCTTAAGTGCTAGCATATGAGGATAAGACTTGTGGGTGAGTACCAAGCGTACAATGCATTTTAGGGGATAAGTCAGTGGTAGAGTTAAGTAGAGGTAAACAGAGAGCTCTCAGCCCAAACAACGGGTCAGTGCGGTAGCCAGGAGAGTGCAGCAAGATACAGGATAGGCTGGCTAGAAAGGTACAAATGCAGGCATGGAGAGGCAACCTATAGGGGCAAAGTGAGTGGGCTATGCAGGATACACTTCAATTGACTGGCAGGGTACAAATGCAGCAGGCATCGAGTGGCAACCAATCCAGGCACAGTGAATGGGCTATGCAGGATACATAACAATTGGCTAGCACCAAAGACACGGGTGAGAGTTAGTGAAGGTGCACGTGTGGAAAGTGCGCTAATGTCTGTGGCAGGAGTACCAGACAGTTCACTGAAAGTACCTGTAATGTGCTGCTATGGCGATAATGGTACCACATTGAAGAAGGGCAGGGGTCCGGGGTGACGGCTGAGAAGGCCTGGACAGGCTAGGACAGGAAGAGTTGCCTTAGTGCCATCCTTTGTGCTGAGGCCGGTTTACGCCTGCTGGTTGCTGATTGGCCCTAATCAGTGACCAGGCGGCCAATGGCAAGGCAGCTGAAGCCTGGGTGGGCCCAGGCAGAAGGAAACAGTGGCCACTAAAGCTGGGCAACCATCTTTGAGCAACACAGATTAAAGTTCGGTGGGAGGGGGACTTCTACCCTCTTCAGCACAAGTGAGATCTGGCTGTACAATAGTGGTGAGAGGGGCAGGAAAGACCACCTATCCCCCAACCCTGGGACATAGAAAGACTTTTCCCTTGCCGAGAGGATGGTATGCAAATAAACACTGAACCCTAGTTCTACTGTGGATTCAAGTAATTCCTCTCCTAATTTCAACTTCATGGTGTCAGCTATCAGGTTTTCATGCATTGACATTTTTGCCTTGAACTTCAAGGTATTCAGGTCCCATACCTGGGACACTTGGGGATTAGTCCACAGCTCAGGCATATCAAAACAGAAAAGGCAAGCCTTTACATGTACAAGCCACTTTAAGCTTTTCTCCCCCTCGAGACTGAGGACATGTCACAGGGTGTTCCTATATGTCTTTAGTCCATCTCCATTACAGACCCTTGTCCAGAAAAATATTGGTATAAAAGAGGTCTGAACCGCTATCCTAGTGGGTTGAAGTTGTAGGTGTACCAGGGCAATGGGGCTGACATAGGTAAATGCAGTAGTTTCTTTAGAAACTTGTTTTCACAGGTAGACAAATCAGTGATATTAACATGTCCCCGCAGTTCAGATTGATACGTAGCTGCCGGTATGACTTGTTTGTCGAATAATTCCAGTGCGGGGGAAATTGCACCTCTATCATACTTAACAAAGAGAGATGAGATACCATCACAATATTTGGTTAGTGAGAGTCTTGATTTGGCTTCCTGTAGCTACCAACTACCTGTGTCCTAAAAACAGACTCTGAGCTAGTCAGAGAGGTTAACGTGTTCGATACCTGAGTCACATACACTCAAATTTAGTGTTTTTCTTTTAGCATGGGGCGGCTTGAAGACCATCACTTTACATATTGGAATGTTTAGAGCTAAATTCAACTCTGTACATTTGGTAGCAAAACATAGACAAGGCATGCTTCAGACCCTGGGGCGTGCTGGACAGAAGGATAAATAATAGCTCCAAGGCAGTCTGTGGAAATATGTGCATGCAGTGACTTGAATTAGTGAAATTCATCAACCAGTTTACATCAATAGCTATACACAATTCCCTTTGTGTTTCCGGTCAAGTGGGTCCATCGATTTGGGAACTAACACCGGCTGTGCAAGGTGATGAGGAGTGGGGTGCTAATGCAGGGGACAGCTGTCACTATGGACCTGTGATGGGTATGTAGTGGAGGTCCCAAATAAAGCCTGCACTCCAATCACCAATTTTGAAGTACCAGGAATGTTCACACCAAAATATGTGACGTATGATGAGCAAATAAACCACAGAGAGCAGCAGCAGGGCTCTGCCCAGTACCTATCAGACTTACAGCACCTATTGAAGTACCAATACCCAGAAAACCATGGGCAGTAAGGTATCCATTGAGAAAACCCTACCAGCAACTGAGACAAAATGAAGATTGCCTAAGTACCATCCAGGAAGAAACCAAAAAGTCCTTAATGGAAGACGCATGGTGACGTCACGAAGGCCTGGATGGACTCGCAGATAGAAGGTATGACGACCCAAGGATGACACAAAGAGACAAAATGCCATGAATAAGGATATTGTGAACCTAGAAGAAGAAAACAATGTTGAAATACAAAGAAGCTTAAGCTGTAAACAGGATGAAGATGTTTGACCAGCTAACGTCTGTACATATGCTTGAAACTGCAAGAAAGCTAAGTAAACAGCGCGGCTTGCTATGCTTAGTAGTAGAATAGAGCGGCAAGTCCCATTATACATAATCTACCTCAAAACAAAGCACAATATTATAAGTGTGAGTCCACTTTTCACTAAAAACAGAACCACTTCAGGTTACTAGAGGCCAAACAAGAACGATTCATATTCTAGCAAAATGAGAAGAGACTGCTGAATCAAAACTCAGCAGATGCAGCTTGTGCTAGGAGAGCCAAGGTCAGACCAATAAAAGAAACAAACAGTAGCTACGCACAACTGAAACTTAAGAACAGAATATCCTGTCTTTGGAAGGTCGAGATAAGGAGGCATAGGCAGGTGGTGAGCTGTATAAGAAATTAAATGCACAAACTGAGAGAAACTAGGCAAATTCACGGTGTGGATAGCACGTGACCAGCTGAGCGAGAAGGAGCACGGGTTCACACCTATGCTTGGTATCCACCCAGACAAGCAATATCAGAACTTTTCCAGACAGAAGATGCAGTTTCGAGGCCAACCACAGTAAAATAATTGACACATAGTCTCTGAAGCAATGATTGATGGTAACTTTAATTGGAGGAAGGCCGGGTAACTAGGGGGCACCTCGCACCTGTCTGACCGTTCTGCATGTTGCTAAGCAAAGTGGAAATGTATGCATGGGGTTGATGCCAAACCAATCACAATGAACCAAATAATCTAGGGTCCTATAGATAGTAGAACCAATGGGATGTCGTACTTTTAGTGATGTCTACTGCAGTCATATTTGAAGGAAGGGCTTAAACGCCCACCTGACAGTGTTTATCCAATCCCCTCACTCTGTTACTATATACAGGTAAAGCACCTATATAAAAGTTACCTTTTCCTAACTAATAGAAATGCTTATGAACTTTTGAGTGTTGCACGTCAATTATGATGAGTTTTGAGTATAAATGTTATAGTTTGTGTGAAGTTTGTTGGAGTTGAAGCGAGACGGACTATCACATCACTGCTGATTGCCATGACTCCCCATTTTTTGTACTTGTCATTAAAACGGACTCCCTTTGCCAAACCATTGAGTTGTCCTTATTGATTGGTGTTGGAGTAATAAATCTGCTCCCCATCCATCTCAAGGCGCAGCTATCTCATCTTAAAGTAGTTCGGAGCAAACCTCGGCTCTATGGGCTGGCCGGGGTCCCCCCTAGTACATGTATGTGGATCAAAGGCCTACGCCCAGCTTCTGCTTAATTGGAGAGTGGTTTGCGTGTTACTTACACTGCACAGCCCTGCCCTGGCGGTGCCTCAAAACAGCACTGCCATGGGGAATGCACTGGAGGAGCAGTCAATCAAGCTGAAGGAAAAGGTGGGGCAGTACAACAAGGAGCAAACATTACTAAGCAGAAAGAGAAGACCTAATAATTATTGATCTGAAAAGAGTGCTGAAAATGTGGCTGCTATTCCTGATGAGTTTAACTATTTTCCAAGGCAGCCACTTTCTTCACTTCTTTAGTGCTTGTTTAGTACAAGCTTCAGCAAATGCTTAGTGTCTCCAGTTGATGAGGAACAAGTTGCTGCAACTGGCCAATTCAACAGCAAAAGTCTAAATGCAGGAAAGGAAGAGTTGAGAGCACTATGTTTAGAAAATGATAAATAAAAGAGAAGACTTTTTACACAAAAGAATCTGGGACTATTACACTGTAGTCCCAGATTCTTATGTGTAAAAAGTCTTCTCTTTTATTTATCATTTTCTATTTTTGTCTTGCAGAGGCCCTTGCCGATGCATTTTGGACAAATGTCCTTCCTCTGGGCGGGATCAGGTGGGAAAATGAGGCTGTCCAAATGTCGGTGCGCTTGGATAAAGGCCGTAACATTATATGTATTGTAGAGAGAAGGTCTCAGGTGTTTACCACATGGTTGTAGTGGATTTCAACCTGGGGGGAAAGCTACTCCATGATATTTCCTGTGTCAGATTAGTTGCTGCAGATGACATAAAGTGTGTTGAGGACTGTGTTTGTCATTCAAAGGTAAGTCATAGCGCTGCCTGACAGACACAACATGCAACATTAGATCCGGGCATTGTAAACAGGTCTCGGAGCTTGCTTTCATTAGAAATTAATTCACATTGTATTAATCTGCCTAGAAGCCATAGAACCTGGCTACACATGGCAAATTACATGTTCCCAGAATCATGTTCTAAGAAATGAGCAGCCTTTGATACTTTCGAGGTCGGGAAGTGGAGCTCATGGGTGCCGGGGAAGGCAGTGAATGCACAAGCATGTTATAATTTGGCATAATGGTCCAAAGAGTTCCTGCCATGCAACATTACACCAGTAACTTGTCAACAGTTCAAGGCTCTTGAAGTGTCATGATCGGTTGTGTTCTCATAAAAGAAAGAAAAGAAGGAAATAATTTTATTTGGCGTTCGCCATTAACAATAATTGCACATAAATACATAAAACTGTTATAAAATATTAAACCACAAACGCATTATTATAAAAGTGTCTACAATAACTTTTGAGCCCCTCCTTTACAAAGGTACAAACATCAGATACAATAAAATTCAAGTCATTAAAATTCATAAATAAACACATAACATTAGGATTGTCCCTAATTCCAAACTTTCCAAAATACGTTTTAAAACACTGCCTTCTCAAAGTGTTCAGAATTGGACATGTGAACAAAAAGTGTAGAATATTTTCTTAATGTCCTAACCCACAGGAACATTTTTTGTGGCCACTCATCCAGGTCATTCTTGCTAACAGTGGCAAGATATTTAGGTGGACCATCAATATAATTTTTCTATGCTCTGCGCATCTCAGGGAATTTACGGCACCTCTCTCAATAATGTTCTGACTCGAATAAACATAAAATGACATTGATGACAATGAAGATAAGCGGTCCACCATACCAGCATGTTCCAGCCTGATAGCCTTATCCCTAAGTACATTCTTTGCTTCATCAGGGAAATCAATATGATTAGGTATGATGCCCCACTTATTTATCAGACTGTCTCCACATTTGTGCCATGTATATTTGCCAGTCATCTCAAATGTCTCAGTGTTTTGGCACTATGATGTGGGAATTACGGGCTGGACTGTGAAGTCTCAGGGGTGGTCTAGGGTGGTGTGGTGACATTTGCAGGATACAACCCTTGACTGGGTAGCAGAATATAACTGTGTGGCCTCCATTTCAGCTAACTCCCCTCAACCATGGTCTGACCACCATCTCATTTCCTTTGCCCTAAAAGCCTCAAGCCCTATCACCAATAATGTGCTAGCCTCAGCCATCTCTACGAGAAGTAAGAAAAATATCACAGTGGAAAAACGAATCCCACTCATCTTACCGACTCTAAACCAAGTCCCAGCTACCTCCACCCCTCATGACCTTGTAGAAGGTTACAACCAAATCATGAGCTTAGCCCTTGACTCTATTGCACCGCTAAAACTTAGAAAATGCAAGCCGAAAAAACACCTGAACTCCTGGTTCTTCTCGCACCTTAAAGTTCTTAGATTTGAGAAACACAAAAAGGAACAAGCCTGGAGACAATCTCCCACGGACAACAACAAGTTGATTCTCAATAAAATAACATCCACCTACAAAAAAGAAATTATAGCCGCCAACCAAGAGTCCAACAACCAGAGAATAACACAAGCCAATTCTAGTACCAAAGAATGGTTCACTATCATTAAAAAATTGGAAACACCTGTTTTAATCCCAGATACATGCGTAAAAAACAAACAATAGTGCACTAGTGTCCAAAATGCCCTGTCTAACAAAGTAGCAGACCTTCAAATTAAAATTAACAAAAAGAAAGAATCCATAACTAAATTGACAAACTCCTCTAACACTGCCCCGTTGCCCACACCCCAACACCCTATGCCCAACCCACTTACTTCAGCTTTTCCAAAGACTCCACCCTAGAAGTGGAAAAAATAATTCTCAGCCTCAAACTGCAAGGGTGACCCTTGCCCTTCACAAATCATCAAAGATGCGGCAAGAGACCTCTCACCATTCATTACCAAACTCATTAACGCCACCTTTTCCTCAGGCACCATCCCTAGCAACCTTAAAGAGTCCCGGGTCCTCTCTCTTCTCAAAAAACCCTCTCTTGACCCTTCTATACCCACCAACTACAGGCCTATTACCACCGTGCCTTTCTTTCTCAAAATATTAGACAAGACAGCATACCAACAAACACAAAAATACCTTGAACAAAACCATCTCCTGGGTATTCGGCAATTAGGCTTTAGACCCCAACACGGGACAGAAATGGCCCTTATCGATCTAAAGGCACAAATTGACACCCTGAGAGATAATGGGAAAACTGCTCTACTGCTTCTCCTAGACCTCTCGGCAGCATTCGATCTAGTAGATCACAAAATTCTATGCAACCACTTGGACTCAGCTGCCCACTTCCCCCAAGAAGCCATCGGTTGGATCGAGTCATTCTGAAGTAACAGATCTATGCACGTCTTCTCCACCTCAGCTGCTGCCGACCCCATCCCAATCACCTGCGGAGTCCCTCAGGGATCTTGTGTCTCTTCCACACTGTACAACGTGTTCACAAAGCCCCTGTTTGATGATCTAGATGGCCTGGGTATCACCTACACTAACTATTCCGATGATACCCAGATTCTCATCCCGTTGACGGGAGATTACAACCATGATTTGGCCTTGGTGAACAGGTTGTTCCTCATCATCGAGGCATGGATGGCTTCTCATAGTCTATGCCTGAATGATGACAAGACCAAACTCATCATCCTCGGTTCCACCCCCAACGTCACCAATTTGGATCACAAATACACCAGCTTCATCATTGACAGGAACCCGATCAAGGTAGCCAAAGAAGTGAAAACTTTAGGAATATAAATTGACTCCTCCCCCTCCTTCCACACACAGGTCAGTTCCATGGCATCTTCCACGGCATACACATGTAAGCTTATAAGAGCAGCCAAACCCTTCCTATCCTCACAGAGCTGCATCACTCTAGCCAGAGCCCTTGTATTATCGAAATTATACTACTGCAATTCCCTTTACGTGGGAGCCAACACACAGGTTACCAACAAAATCCAGACGTTGCAAAACAATGCTCTCAGAGCAGCGCTCAGCATCCCTAAGAGGGAACATATTTCCAATATCAGGAGAGCTCATAACTAGCTTACCATCTCAACCAAAATCATGCTAAAAATAGCCTCCCTAACTCATAGCTGCCTCAACAATGCTGCCCCCCGCTACCTAGTCGAAAGAATAAATAGATATACCCCTAACAGACCTACCAGGACCTCAAATGCAAATCTGTTCACAGTTCCCAGGTTCAAACGAACCAAAACGGGCGACAACAGCTTTCAGGTGAAAGCAGCCCAACATTGGAACTCCCTACCACCTTCCTTAAGGACTCCTCAATCCTACACCCACTTTAGACATAACTACATCCAGTGGAAAAAACACAATGGGCCTCATTACACGGTAGGCGGTAAACCATGGCGCTATTACCATGGTTCATGCCGGTAATTTACCAGTACCGCCTTGGTGGAAAGGGGAATTACCGCCCCATTCCAAGGTTGGCGGGGCGGTAATTCCCCCTTCCACCATTGCCCTTCCCCATTCCCTTTTTTGCTCCATAGGGCTCTATGGGAATGGGGAAGGCGCTAATTACGGTACCGCAAATTGCGGTACCGTAATTAGCTCCTCTGGTCCCTTTGCGGGTTGGTTTTTAACGCCTGCAAAAAGCAGGCGTTAAATTCCCCAACCCGCAAAGGGACCTCGTAGTAAGGCGGTAAGGATTTACCGGTACCAGTAAAATACCGGTACCGGTAAACCCTTACCGCCTACCGTGTAATGAGGCCCAATGACTGTTAATTGACTGCCTAACCTACCATGCCACTGTAAACTATGTAAATATGTATATTTTTAAAATTTTAAATTGTATTTCACTGCCTCTATTGTAACTGATCCAAGCAATGTACTCACTGTAACTACTGTAGAGCACTGTAACTAAGCTGAGAATAATCTTGTTTGCTCCTGCGCCCTCTTACCCTCGGGTCTGGCGCGCAATACAAATGAATAAACTAAACTAAACTAAACTATTGTTCGATAACATCTGTCCCACTATAGGGGAACAACATAGCACTGCCAATTAGCCTCATTTGGAGGATTGACCTAATGTTGCATTATGACTTGATGCTAATTAGTTTGTACGGTTAAAAAAGCTTTCATTTTTGGGGGGGTATTTTTGACAGCGCTTTTCATACAGTTCTGTTCTGCGTTCTGTTTGAATTTCACTTTCCCAGCTCTATTTTAGCCCAGAATAAATTGATTTACTTCTTGCTTGGTGTACACTCCTGTTTTTAGACTACATTTGTAATTTTTACTTTTGGGTTCTGTGGTGACCCACAGTACACTACAATGAACAAAACTGTTCCTGACTTTTGGAGGGCTTCAGGGCTCAAATACTAACGAAGCGAAAGGGAAGGCCAAAATAAGATTCAATGCATAAATGTGTTTAGATGAACATAGGCCCACGAGTAGGTGATTTCACTAATTACCGCCCTTAGCTTGGTTTTGGTCCAGACTTGGACGGTCTATAGGGGGTTGTCAGAGGTTTGATTGCCCAACCTCTGTTCGGCTTGCATATGCACAGCCACTGCGAGTGAGGATAAAGGTCGAGTTTGGGACAGGAAATGTAACTCTTGATTCAGATGAAGAACAAAGACACTGACACAGCAGGTTTCAGGCACAGGAGGGAACATGGGAAAACTACCTTTAGCAACTGTCACTGTTGCACTTTGATGCAGGGGAACCCAACTCTTGTGGTAAGGTTCTGTCTTGTATCTCACAATCCAAAGATGCTGGGATGACACAATTTGGCAGAATGATGCTTTGCTAGATAAGCTGCAATTCCCCAAACTCTCTGGTCAGAACTCACAATAGTGATGCTCCTGCACAGGATTAAGCTGGATAGTCCACTGGATGGACATAGGACACTTCAAAACAGGCGCACTTTCAGGGTTGCCAGGAAACATCGTGAATGATTGTTCCCACCAATCCAAGGGTTCAAAGCACCTTCACAGGTCTTCTGAGATCAAGCACAAAGCAGGGCTCCACCGGGACAGCAACAGGATTTGGGTGCCAGCCCTCTTCAGTGCATCTTAGGATCAGCCTTAGTTCTCCTCTGCTCTGCTGGATACTTGGTACCGTCTGCAGGTTGATTATGACTTGTTGCTGATCTGCTGGAATGAATGCAGGACTCCTCCTCATATCTACAGTCAGTTGAGTGCTCGCACCCAGCCCACCAATGGAAAGATCTCAATGCATGCACACCAACTGTGTTCCATTCAGAGGCCACTGGGGTTCTCGTGCTCTTGTGCACACCAGACACTCTGGAACCAGTAGTGTGTATACCTACACATGTGACCTGCAGGGACCTTCAAAGAAGAACATTTTGCTGGCAACTACATGCCAAAATAAGGAAATCCCAGTCCTGAAATCGCAGGAGGAAGGCCATGGGACAAAATGGCCAAAGGAACAGACAAAAGACCTTGTGACATGATAGGATTATTATTTATAACGCACTTAATACCCATAGGTTTCTAAGCACAGACTCAGGGATCAAACCTGTGATTCTCTGTGTCGTCTTGCTTCCAAGGCGAGCACGTTGCCCCTGTGCTATCCTCCTGAGACCATGGCCAAGTTGGACACTTGCCACAGTCAGCCAAATGCAGTAAACACAGTATGGCTTGGTAAAGAGTTACACAAATGCAAGAAAAAGCTACTGCTACCACCAGTCTTTTCCATGGCACATTGTGCAATCGCCAACAATTCCTTAGAGAGTCTGTAGGGCAATAGAACACAAAGGGCCTCATTATAAGTCAGCCAGTCCAGTATTAAAGTGCCAGTATTAATGTGTATACTGACACTTTACCGTACCGGCTGACTACAGGTTTGTCAGTGGGGAACCTAAATTACCTCTAGCTAAGAGCTGGAGCTAAGGCAGGTGCCCTACCAGTAAAAATCACTGTTAATGATTGCAAATTCTCCCATGGAGTCCTAATGGACTCCATGAATGGGGATTAACACTGTCACTCTGGCGTTCATAATCTGGCAGTAATGCCGGTGGACTGAGTGCTGGAAACGGTAATAACATTTGCTAAGATACCGGCAACCTTATAATGAGGCCCAAAGACCCATTTTGGCAGTACCTTTAAGGTACTTTGTGAAATGATAAAATGTTATAAATATGTGGTAACAAAGCCAAACGATTAAGAGAAACAAAGTTTCTCAGTACTGACAGCCTGAAGAACATGTCAATTTCCTCATAACAATGAGTAAAATCCCAGTGGAGTGAAGCTGAAGATGGTGTTAAAAAGTCAGGTTAGGATACAGATACAGAAACAAATGCATACCATTTTGGGGTCCATGGACAATGGAGGAAATGTTGCTTCTAGAGAAATCTTCTCTAACAATTCCTTAAACTGTGAGTGCCATGGGAGCATTTCAGCAACACAGGTGTACTGATGGAGCCCCTGCTCGTCTCTGCACCTGAGTGTCACCCACGGAGGTGCACCTGTACATTTCACTCAGTACAGGAAATGTAATCTTGTATTGTGACACCCTTCTTCTCTGCTCACAAGTGTCACCCAGGGGCACATGTGAATTTTATTCAAGAGATGGGCACTGAAAGGTATCTCTTGCCTCCCTGAATGTCTCTACCTTTATCCCATCACAGGTGCGATATCAGCATGATAAAGGAATAGTGCGCTCAAAAATATTATTGTCCCGAGGGTTCGGGCATGTGTTTTTAAGCATACATTGATTGAATGTACAAACATTTCCTATGCACCTTACAGTAGTTTTCCTCTTTTGTACACATGCGAAATCAGGCAGCAGGGCGTGGCCATCTTGTGAAAATCTTATCCGTTGCTGCATCACCCAAGGTGGGCTGCCCTGGCGGCACTAAATCATATCCCCCACCCCTGAGGCTGAGATCACTAGACGCGTACTGCCCATTTCACAACGCCAATGCAGGTCTTGTGTCAACATTCTCTGCGCTTCAGCTAATGACGTGTCTCCATGGAAATGGCAGTACGCCTCTTTCCTCAATAAGTATAAACAGACCGCTTCTCAACTGACATCAGATATGCTTTTCCATTCCTTTCACTGTCTTTTTTTGAGTATTCTGTGCCTCGTTTCTGTGCTCTGGTCAGCTACCATTGTTGCTTGTAGCCCGTGCAAACAGATAGTAGTACCATTATTATCCATTTTTTTTTGCCATAATGGCAACAATACAGCCCTACCAGTACGAGGCGGAATTACTCAAAAGAGAAAGATGCGCAAACAATGCGGCTTCGGACGATAGTTGAGAGGACGATTCAACAGATCAAGAGCCTGAGCCAAGTCACATGGATGGCGTTTCCACCTGGTGTCCCTGCAATTGGTGCAGGCTAATGCCAACCGAGGAGGAGAACTGCTGCTGCCGAGAAAACTCTAGATGTTTGTCCTACATTTCGGAAGGCAAGACACGACTTCAGGGCTGCCTGCCTCACACGGTCCGTGTTGAGGATTATGATGGTGCTTATGCACGAACTTCGAGCAACAGTTCGCCCTCGCAATGCAAGTATCGAGTAAGTGTACTCTACTTGTGATGTCACTTAGGCCACTACTATTCATGGTTGTCTCAAATAGTGTCGTAACTTTCATATATCAATGCCAAACAAATGTAGTCTTGCAATTCTATACATCACTCGCAATTTGGCGAAATAATAGTGGTGTTCTTATGTTTATTTCATGGACAGCCATGAAGCAATATTTCTTTGTGTCCCAAATGTAATGGAATGCATAGTCGTTCAATATTGTACAGTGTCTAGGTAACATTTGTACTGGCAACAATGCTATTGGATACACGAATTGTCATTGGCAACAAAGGTTTAATACACTTTTCTTGTTCATTTAAAACAGCTTGTATCTTTCCCTTTCACAGGTGGTACAGGCTGGTGGCCTATCATTCGGTTTACATGGTGGCTTCATGGGAGGCTTGAACACCGCGTTTGACGAGTAATACCAGCCTGTGTCGTTGGTGCAATTAGAGAAACATTCCCAAGTGACAGTGCTCAATACAGGGGATTTTCCCACACTGTGCTGCAACCAGAAGTTTTTAACGTGTAATACATTTGTGCCATCAAAATCAGCAACATAATAAAACACAACAGAACTTTTATGAATGGTTGTTTCAGTTTTTCAGTGAATCAAGTGTGTCTCCATTCAGCAGTGTTCCTGCACGCCTCAGGCCCATCCATCACCCCTCCATTATCAAAGGCAGTTGGCACCAGTGGATGTGTGCTGCCAAAGGGGGCTGGCAAAGGTATCTTACGCACAGGGGGCATTCTACACATGGCCTAGCCAGACCCGGTGTCTCCAGGCAGGCTCCCCTTGAAGCAGGCTGTGCCCCTGCAATCCACATAAGTATGTCTCCATTCAGTAGTGTTCCGGGCCTTTCCTGCCCGCCTCAGTCCCATCCATCCCCCCTCCATCATCAAAGGCAGTTCACACCAGTAGATGTGCGCTGCCAAAGGGGGCTGGCAAGGGTGGGAACGGCCAAGGTGCCAGACACCATGTACACTTCAAAGGTATCTTCCCCACAGGGGCCATTCTACACATGCCTGTGTCTCCAGGCAGGATCCCCCGAAGCAGGCTGCGCTCCTGCAATCCACATATGTTTTTCTCCATTGAGTAGTGTTCTGGGCCTTGTCTGCACACCTCATGCCCATCCCTCGCCGCTCCATTATCAAAAGCAGTTCGCACCAGTGGATGTGCGCTGCCAAAGTGGGCTGGCAGAGGTGGGAGCGGCCAAGGTGCCAAACACCATGTACACTTCAAAGGAATCTTCCGCACAGGGCCCATTCTACACATGCCCTCCTCAGAGCCCATGTCTCTAGGCAGGATCCCCTGAAGCAGGCTGCGCCTCTGCAATACACACAAGTGTGTCTCCATTCAGCAGTGTTCCAGCCCTTTCCTGCATGCCTCAGGCCCATCCATCACCCCTCCATTATCAAAGGCAGTTGGCACCAGTGGATGTGTGCTGCCAAAGGGGGCTGGCAAAGGTATCTTACGCGCAGGGGCCATTCTACACATGGCCTAGCCAGACCCTGTGTCTCCAGGCAGGCTCCCCTTGAAGCAGGCCGTGCCCCTGCAATCCACATAAGTATGTCTCCATTCAGTAGTGTTCCGGGCAATGTCTGCACACCTCATGCCCATCCATCCCCACTCCATTATCAAAGGCAGTTCACACCAGTGGATGTGCGCTGCCAAAGGGGGCTGGCAGGGGTGGGAATGGCCAAGGTGCCAAACATCATGTACACTTCAAAGGTATCTTACGCGCAGGGGTCATTGGTCATATGCCCTCCTCAGAGCACGTGACTCCAGGCAGGATACCCCTGAAGCAGGCCGCGCCCCTGCTATCCACATAAAACCACACCATATACACGTCATTCATTCACATACACCCACACTTTTCTAATTCTTTATAAACCACTTGATATTTATCATGAGAACATCTTTGAGCACTGCAAGTCAACTTGTGAACGTGCAACCTGAGAACTTCTGTGACCACTGCGAGTCAGCTCGTCATCGTGCTATCTGTGAACATCTCCCTGTTATCCTGCTACTAACTACCCTGCTTGCTGAATCTAACTGTTTGTTGGTCAAGGTAAAGGCAGGTCACCTACTCACATCTCCTAGATATTTACCCTGATCTTTACATTTCTATCTATTTAGAACAAACATACCCAGTAGTGTAATGCTCATTCATCTCATTGACATTGGCCCGCATTACGAGGTTGAAGGGAACCATGCCGCATTTAGCGGCATTGTTCCCTCCTTACCGCATACCGGGCCAGGGTTCCTCAAATGAGGACTTACAGGGCCATGCCAACCTTGGCGGACCCAGTAATTCCTCGTTCGAGGAACCCAGACCCGGTCCATCCCCATTCCCATTCGAGCCCCCATAGGACTCAATGGGAATGGGGAAGGAGCTAACAACGGGCCCGTTTATAACGGGCCCATTATTAGCTCCCTGGTCTCCTCACAGAACCCGGTAAGGATGCCTGGTTTTACCATGCGCCCATTGCGGGTCCCGCGAGGAGGCCTTGTAATAGTGCGGAATGGGTTTACCGGCACTGGCACCATTACCAATGCCGGTAAACCCATTCCGCAAACCTCGTAATGAGGGCCATTGACTTGAGTTTAATTTGTTATGTTATCGATATATAGCAATTGTCATCAGTGTCAATTGGGATCAAATTGCATACTTCGCGGACCGTGTCTATAAGCATGTTTCCTTTTGATGCACGATAGTACATTGAAGGGATGAGTAACATGTTACGATTTGCATCACATCAATGAATTGTGTATGAAAGTTATCCTATAATACACCCGGCTACGCTACATAGGTTTTGATTCGGTGACCAAGACATAGATTGAATCGGAAAATGTATGATATAATTCTATCTTTCTCACGCTTTTATGCAAAGTAATTATCTAATAATTTTGACCTTTTTGTTTTTACAGAATTTACAACAATGCCTGCATGTACGGTATACGGTTGCCCCTCTAAGACCCATCACAAGCCCAAAGGCACTACAATGCATGTATTCCCGAGGAATATAGATCTAATAAGAGAATGGGTCAGATCTTGCTGATTTGCACTGGAAGAGCTTGAAAGTAGAGCCCATGAAGTATTGGGGGACTCGAGGGGTGATCGATTCCGCATCTCCAGCGTGCACTTTGCCACGAATATGTACAAGCAATCGCAGTACACAAAGAAGCATTGACTCTGAAAGTCTCATAATTTGCTTACAAGCGCAATTCCGACTCTATTCATGCACACGCTGACTCAGGTGAGTCACGGTTCCTGATTTAGCTGTAGGCCTTGGGGTACTGAACAGGTAACTACATGGACGGATTGGTGTTTTAGATGTAACTGTCCCTTATAATACTTTTCATATTTACAAGATTGTATTTCTTTATAACTAAACCACATTTTGCTAAACATCTGTCCTTGGTTTTAGGAGAATCATAGACAATTATTTACGGGGACAAACAACTATGCTATACTGCCCTTGGAAATAAGCATAATCTTTTCGTAATCGGTACATTTTTTAGGTTAGCATTTCTAATTCAAATCTATTTTTCCCTTTACAACTTCATGACAATGCACTGAATATGAAGGAGCAAGATTCTGCATCCATGTCTTTCCTGGAGTCAACAACAACTTTGAGTGTGCATCAGGGGCCAGATTACAGAGGTTTTACAATGTTGCAAGATCAAAGTTTGCACGGTATTAGTACTAGTGCAAAGTTTGCCCTATTTCTAAAAACACTTTCAAATATTAGCAAACCATTGCACTGTGGGATGTTTTCCCCCACTAGTCCAGGCCCTGCAACATTACTGTGCATTGCTTGCATCAGGAACATCAGAATGGCCATTGGAAAGCATTCTGCTCGCTAAAATCACCCAGAAGGGTGCAGTAAAAATCTGAAAAATAGGCTGCCATCCACTTTTGCCTATGTCAGTGGTAACACAGGAGACCACTGCCAAAACCCATCACTTGGCTGCCCACAGAGCAGGGCTGATTTCAAAAGAAACACAGAGCTGTGTGAAAATCCGTTTTTTCTTGGTTGTCAAATGTGCAAAACTCATGGCTCACAAACCACCCAAAATATCCAACCTCCTGTTGGGTGTTGGACATCATTCTACTTCAAGAATCCACATAAATATACAGTCAGCAGAAGTATATGTTATCAGAACAAAACCCACTTTTGAAGATGGTTGCTGGGAAGAAATCTGTCAAAAATGGGTGTAATACCGTTACTCACCTCTGTCAGATGCTGGCGATCTCTAAATCTGGCAGGAGAAACAGTATCTCAAAAGCTAAATATGCCAAGGAAGGGACTTCCATCAAATGCAATATAGGGTGCCACACATTGATTTTCATGTTGAAAAAGACTGGAATTGAAGATATGTTTGCTTATTTTAAATTTGTAACTAATTTTGCACAAGGGACAATGTTAAAATGGACTATAAGGTAACCTAAATCAGATAAAACTTCAAAGAGGATTTCTTCCCCTGAGAACACCCCACCCTGTTCCTTCCCACCAAAAGGAGAGGATATCGCATTGGGATGCTAACCAAAAGGGGAGGAGACTTCCTCTGCTGTTCTGGGAAAGAGACAATGGAGTCCTTGAACTGAAAGGAAATGCTAATTCGAGTGTGACTGACAACAACTGCCCTGGCAGGAAGACAAGCCAAGTGACTCTCTGACTCAGCCAAACTTTGGAGGACGGCCAGACTGAAAATGTGGATTTGAAATTCGACTAAATACATGTTTAAGGAAAAGACTTATAAAATATTGTACCAAATTGACAAAAATATGAAACTTAGAAATTATTAAAATGAAAAATTCACTCACAGTTTAAAACGAGTCTGGAATCTGTGCAACATTCAGAGACTGAACCACGACATTTTTAATATTTTAGCTACTGTGATTATTCTAGGAACATGACAAATTACAGGAATATGCCCAGAGGGTATGTGCATGTATGCATAAAAAATCATACAGATCCGAAAATGTGTAACTAACCAAAAGCGCAAAAAATTGTCATTTATGAACCAAAACTCGTAGGAAGATAGGATTTGGACAAAACGTACCTTAGGCACTCTGTGATGTGTTTATGTATTATTAACAATTTGTGCATATTGAAAATATGTTTTTTGAGAAAAATAGATTTTCTGGGTAAAAGCAAAGGGGAGGTTCTTCCCTAGATTGTAAATGGCAGCATCACTCTGACACATGATGACACCTCATGACACACTGTTCCTTTCTCAAATCAGGGGACAGGGAAGTCTCTGACCTATCAGATCCTTAGAGGGTTGGGCATAGACAATCAGCCTCTCCACCCACTTTGGAAAATGGATAAATAGAGACTGTTGAGGACCCAGAAAAAAATACACTTTCACTCATCAACTGATCCACTGGCGAAGCACCCTGCAGGAAGATCCAGACTCCAGAACCAGACTCCAGATCCAGACTCTAGAACCAGACTCTAGAACCCTGAAGCAGAGGCCTAATCCAAAAAGCTGAACCCTTGTCAGCAGGCCTTTAAAAACCTTGCAAACCTGATTTAACCCCTAACTTCCACAGGGCCTAACCTAATCCATTCAACAGCCTGGCTGAGCTGTTTGCTGATTCTGGCCAACAACCTTTGCTAGAACCCAAGATCCAGATCAGTCCAGCAGAGCTGTAACCCAATACCTGTCAGATCCAGTCCAAGAGGCCGCGCAGACCAGAGTGCCTTGCTCAGGTGCCCTGATCCTGTCCGGTGGCGAGCGGAGTCCAAGCCAAACCTTTGACCAGATCTTTGACGGGTCCATTCCATTTAAACCAGAGTTGTGAGTATTTAGCGTAGAACTGTCTATAGTCATCTCTTAGTTTAAAGTGATCCATCCAACCCATTCCAACATATCCAGACTGCATTGTAGAATCTCTTTTGTCCATTCTGAATCCTTTCTCATCCATCTAATCCTGTGAGAATTGTTAGTGTAATCCAACCTGTTTGTAATTCAAAGAGCAATTTCATTAGAAATCTTGACTTCTTTTGAGAAAAATCGACCTCTGCTAAAATCTCTGTAACCTTTGGACCATACGTCCTAGAAATGAAATTCAAATGTCATTTTGAAGCAAACATCCTCAGCTTTCAAAGGAACTCAAAATGTCATTCCAATTCATTACAGTTTTTCCATGATCGCGTTTCCCACACGCTGAAAAGTTGCAGCAAATTTGCATTTGGCTCAATTTCACCACCTGTAAAAACAGCTATTTCTTGTTTTCAACTTCTGAATTTCGTTTTCCATCCGCTAACCATTCAACAATCATTGCTAGTGTTTCCCTGAACTTATCCAAAGCAACTCTCACTTGTTCTAAATTCAATTTAGCGAATTAAAATCATGTTTTACCTTTTTCCCATTCAATTCAAACCACATCTAAAAGCAATTTACCTGTTTTAAAATCATTACTGTTCTCTATAAGCTTGCTGTGGGGAATCGGGATTGAAACTGGAATTGTTGATTCTTATTCCTGATATCTGTGTGCCCTCATTCATCTCTTCATATTGCATATTGGGCGGAGTGAGTAATAACAGGGAGAAAGAGTCATTATATTGTCTTTGATTGAATTTATATCAAGGTTTATTTCTGTGTTGCATTCTTTCCTATAATTGCATTTCCTTGAACCCATACAAAGTATTCTCTGCTACGTTCTTCTTCCTATTCCTACTCCTAATTGATTAAAGAGATTGTTTATATTGTCATATTACCCATTGCCGATCATTGTTCATATTCATAAGTGTGATATTCAGATATTATCCATATTTATAAAAGTGTGATATATATATATTGTTCAATTCTTCAAATAAATCTTTTAATTTACAAAACAAACCTATATCTTGGTTCAGTGAGACCGGGGGGATTCAAAGAGAGGGGCGTTATATACGGGTACATCATCCAGAATTAAAATAACTTTGACATAAAAATATATAAATAAGGGTTTCCATTGGGCAACCCATACTAGGCATTGACTTGGAGTGCTGGATTGAAATCACTTACAGATTGGGGGCTCGTCCGGGATATCTGGATTAGAACTACCACTTGTGCATCTTAATACAGGGTGCTAACTGACAGGATACATAAATCCTGTTGGGCTACCATGCTGTGTTACACTGTAAAAGCATCCCTCAAAAGGGAACGCTCTAAGGAAACGGTCTGTTTTGCAAAAACAAAATAATAAACTTCTGTAAGTCAGTAAGGAAATTAATAATTCCAAAATGGCAACATTGGTAGACATCAAGATGGTGAGAGAACACCTTTTGCATAAGTTATTTGTGAGAGGTGAATGAACTGAGCAGGACCAGAATGTGTGGTTGAAGGGAATCACAAAACAAATCACTGCAACATGGTTAGATATCTGGAGAGATCAGGGTACCTTACATGTGGCCCTGAGTGAACTATATATGGCCCCTAAGGCCAAGGATGAGCAAAATAAGATTGCCAAGATAGCAGCATATCGATATTTATCCATGGGAGCCATACAGGATAAATATGCTGAAGGCCAAGATCTGGAAAGTAGGCAACTGGCGGCATTAGAAAAGGGAAAATGGTAGTCAATAGGTGCACACCTAGTTTTCTGTCAATAGGTGAAACAGTTACATAGACAATTTCAAATGATTCAGGGTGCTGGGGAGGAATACAAGTCCTGACATTGGAGCCTGAATAAAACAAGAACTAAACAAAGTGTTTAAATTTAAAGACACTCCCGTCCCCTGCACACCATTAAAGATGAAAAAATCAGTCAATACAATGCTTACATTTTTCAAAAGATATGTAATTGATTATTAGATACATGAACAAAAGTTGAAAACAAAATCAGTCAATACAATGCTTACATTTTCAAAAGATTTGTAATTGATTATTAGATACATGAACAAAAGTTGAAAACATCAATGTTTGTTAATTAAACCTTAAAATTTACATAAATATAAATGATTTTCACATATGGCCATTGTAAAAAACAAAATGAAACTCCCCTTCTTCAGGAGTAAAAGAAATCTGCAATTACACATATACATACAATTAATAAACACAAAATTACTGTGAGCAAATCATTATCAATCATCACTCTAAACCAGCTACAAAGCAACCTAGCTCATACTATATAGGGTCATTATCATTTTCCTCATAATCAGTAAACCAAAACTGAATACTGGTGCGACTCCAAAGCATGAAATTAAAAACAAAATAATGGAAAGAATTACCTCTAGTATGTCTTTCTATGTGGTCTTACACAATACATGAATAGTAATTGGGTCAATACGCTTCAACTGCTGAATCAGATCAAAAGGGAACCATAGAGTACCGGATTTAAAGGGAAGGTCATAATAGTAAAGTGAAAAAAGCTCAATTCTTACCCAGAGTTTAGAAGGGAGTAGGAATACACTCTAAATCCACAATGAAGAGACCATCGGACAACGGGACCTCTGGTGTGTATCAAGATGAAGTATATAGGAAGTAGTGAAGATCCTAGAGCAAACCATAAAACCAGTGATTAGAGTTGTAGTATCAGTATCTGCCTTATTAAGAACAGCAATATCCATTTGTGGACTATCTTTACCTCAATGGTGAAAAAAAACCGGTATTTTATTAGTACTGTATTCCCAAAGACTATCAATATCTCCTACTGCACTCGTCATGAAAAGATGGCACTGATGTTCAAAAGACTATTTTAGCCTCCTTATATTCCGAAATTGAGTACTGAAAAGTGAGACAGAAGTAAGCCACAAGGATGGGTGAGTCACTCTATCTTTAGGATCGAGTATTCCAAGTATTTATAGAAACAGTAATCTATGTACTTATAATTCGAAAGGCTAATCGTCTTTATAGACAGGATCTTGGGGTTGCTGTCTAATGTGCACCAAACGTACGGTGTCTGCATTCGGAATGAGCAATCTCTGCCGGTTAAAATGAAAACAGGAAGAGACGCGGTCACATGACAGAGTCATGTGACCCGGAGATTAAAGGCAAAACAAATTCAAGCGACTTGGAAAGGACAGAACCTATTCCACCAAGATGTTAGTATTACCGGAGTGAGAATAATAATGGGTGTATAGAGTACCTCAATCTATACAAACTGGGATCCCAGATGTAAACCCCAATGGTAAGTACCGTCCTTACACCGTCACATGGCCGTGTCACATGACCAAAGAACGTGATGCAGAAATAATTAAACACACCCATGCAGAGGTGCCACTCAACGTTTAAATCGGTACTACGGACATCTAAAGAGATGGATGATCTCAGAAATAAAAATGAAAGGGATTTATAAAAAAATATAGAAAAATCAAAGAAAAATTAAAGTAGTGTCTAGAAAGTAGACACGGAAAAAAGACTCCAGAGTCAACAAGTAGCAGAGGGGTACATAGTGTATTAACCCTTTTAATAGATGTATTTAAACCTTTCGATTACTGATGTATCATTCATTATCAGAACAATATGAACACTAAGTAGTCAACCAACTCATAAACCTGACATGAGCCCAACTTCTGATTATAACCAGCCCAAATCATAAGAGCCAAAATGGAGGACGATGTTTTACTGGTGAATACTTAAATGAAACAATTCAGGGAAAAGTCTTCATTGAGACCTCTGGGAGAGACGGTATCCAGGAAATCAATCCAGAACATCTCTCTTTGAGCCAAAATCCTTCCATAATCACCCCCTCTGTGAGGTTTTTTAACTACTTCAAGTATGTTGAATATTAACTGTGCCACATTATGTCTCTCATTGGTGAAGTGTCTTGCTACAGGGGATTTTTCATTTTTACACCGTATGTGTGATTTATGTTCAGTCCATCTTTCACACGCCGACATTGATGTTTTCAACTTTTGTTCATTTATCTAATATTCAATTACATATCTTTTGAAAGTGTAAGCATTGTATTGACTGATTTTTCAGCTTTAATGGTGTGCAGGGGATAGGAGTGTCTTTAAATTTAGACACTTTGTTTAGTTCAGGCATTAGAAAAGGCCCAATCTGATCTGGACTCTTCTGAGCAGAGCCTGCAGAGGAGCCAGGAGTCAGAAAATGAAAGCAGGCAGTATATAGTTAAAATAAAAGAGGACATGGGTATCCTGCAGCAGGAAAAGGCAGAACAGGAAACCAGAATTCTGGCCTTGCAGAAGGAGTACCAAGAAAGTGTGGACTCCCTACTGCAGAGGCAGAAAAAGCTGGAGCAACAACTGGATTTCAACAGGGCATGCTGTGGGATGTATTTACCCATGCATCCGAGCCATACCTCAAAACTGTGCAGTACTGACATGGAAAACATCATGATGGCCAGAGCTTCCCAGAAAATGCACAGGGAAATGCATGAAGAATAGGCTGCCACTCATTTTTGCCGATGTTATGGGCACAGAAGGAAACTGCCTAAAACCACCATTGGACTACCCGCACAGTAGTCTGAAACCATTGGGAATGGCAATGCTGATTGCCAAATGCAACCTAGAATTGTTGGGAATTCATTTTCTTAAATCCCAAAAATGGGTGCAGTACCAGTACTCACCACTATCCAAAAGCCGGCATTTTAAAACCACACCAGATTTTACTTTTTTGTGTAAAAATGAATGAACCCAAAGCAGGCCAAAGAAAGACTTACTGAGAGGTGGATACAATGTAAAGTGATATTCTGAAGTGACTTGAAGGTTTATAACAAGACTGGCTGCGCTGTGGATTTCAGCAGTTTAAGTAAATTTGGACTGAAAGACACTAAAAAAAATCTAAATGTTTAAATTGACTGAGTGACCTACTTTTGAGTGTCACATAGGTTGCAATTGTTTAAATGTCATAGTTTTAAACTTAGAATCAGCCTTCTAGCTGCATATGTGAAAATGTTTAGTTTTATTTGAATGCAGAAACTGGGGAACAGAAATGACAGCTTAAAGAGATTCCAATTTGCCTGGCAACTACCCCCATCAGGAGTGAAACTTGAGTCACAGCTGTGTTCCCAGGCCTAGCTGCCCTTTTGCTGCTCACACTAAGGATATGCCATCTATCTGATAATTGAATTACCTGTGCTCTGCAGGAGAGTGAACAATGCAACTCCCTTCACCCAGGCAGAGGGTTTATTGAGAGGATCATAAATGGCTTCCTCTTGAACAATGAGCCTCTCCTGACTCAGGCAAAGGTTTTATTACAGCGGTCGTAAAATGTAGCTTCCTCTTGGCAGAAGCTGGGAGGAGCACTGCCTGTGAGAGCAAGCTGGCTTGGCAGAACTGGATAAACCAGTATTTCTACCTTGTGCTGAGAGGAAACCACACCCCTTTGGAGCCAGAACATAACTTTAAAAAGATGGATCATTCATAGAGCGGACATGTGAAAATTTTATAAATGATACCATAATTCTTGTGATTTTTCTGCCCACATTTTAAGAGGTTTTTCGACCCGGTGGCGTGTTCAGGGGGGTTTTAGCGGAAAAGTGGATATTACTCTAAATATATGCATGTTAAAAATCTGAAACTTCATCAGTTAATGTCCATACTCCCTGCACACATGTATGTAAAGTTGGGTCAATGTCAGAAAGTGAAAAATCAGTTAAAAAGTCAATTATGTGCCATTTCTGAATGCAAGCTCTTAGAAACAGCAGATTTGGACAGAGACATGGCTAAATTCAGCCACACCATGTATATGTAATTTCAAGCAACTGTGTAACTGTGAAATATGTCTTTTATTATCAAATATAGAATGTGTGCAATCTGACAGAGGAGTGTCCTATCTGCAAGCCATAAAATGACATCCCTCTGACTCACAGTTCATTCCCCAATCAAATGATAAATGGAAGTTTGACCAATTAGAAGCTGAGAGAGAGGTAGGGTCAGTGATGCTAGAACACACCCACATTCTAAACACATAAAAGCAGACAGACAGGACAGATAGGGACCTTCAATTCCATCTGCAGCGGGACGCTCTGCCGGAAAAATCCATACTTTACCTCCATCAAACCTCCAGAGAGCCAACCTAGAGACTTCAATCTATCCAGAACTAGAGACCCAGACCAGAGAACCAGAGAGAGATGACCCAGATCACTGTGAAGTGCAGAGACCAGAGGCCAGTCTAAAACCCTGACCAGATCCGTGACGAGGCCCATTTCACTCAAGAATATAGTGTGAGTACCTAGAAAACTGTGCAGAACCAATCTCCTAGTTAAAATAATATAATTCAATCTAGCTTAATCTAAGTAGAACTGTCTCCTAACTGTCACCTGTCATTTGTAAAGCTGTCACTTGTCATTTCCTAGTTGCAAGCTGCACTTGTCTTTTTGAACTTTAAAATTTCAAATCTGAAAAACGACCTTCACAAAATCGCTCATATCTCCGCAACCGTTTGTGCTAGAGACTTGCAATAACTTTCATCTGTTAGAATCGTGGCTTTCCTACGAACCTAGAACCACATTCCTACCCCTTATAGTTTTACCGCAATCGCGGAACACGCATTCACGAATTTTACCGCGATTTGCAAATTTCTTCACATGTAAAAACTGCTGCTGCTTGCCTTCCATTTGCCAGAAATTCGTTTAACCTGCTAACTATCCCTGCATCATTGCTAGTGTGAGCCTGGACTAATATTAACTAGATACCACTCACCCTGAACCTCTGAAAGGGAATTAAAAGCATTTCCAGCATATTTCTCATCCATTGCTAGCACATATCAAAGCATTTTGCCTGTGTTTTCAAAACTCCTATCTGTTTTCTGTAGTGTAAGCTTGCTGGGGTGAACTGATTTACATTGATTGCATTTCTGAGAACTGTGTGTTTTCCTTCCATTTCCTTGCCTTGCATCAAGGGGGGGAGGGGATTGCCAGAGAAAAGTGATTACATTGTTTTGTTGAAATCATATTAAGTATTTCTATACTGCATTTCATTCATTCAACCTTGCATCCATTTGAACTCTATAAAGCATTTTGTACCACCTTCTTCTTTTGTTCCTATTCACCTGTGTGCTACCTTATCCATTTCATGTCAACTCCTTATTGATTATAGAGAAGCGTGTTAGTGCCAGATTCTCCGTTGTTAATCTTTATCATATCAGATTAAGTGTGCTATTCAATTATTAATTTATTATAAAGTGTGATCTATACATCTCTTGTTTAAATTATCAAATAAACCTTTTAACTTGCAAAACAGAACTACTTCTTGGCTCAGTGGGGTCAGGGGGATTCCAAGAGAGGGGTGTTATATAGGGGTAGTCATCCAGAACGCATGAACAGGACATAAAGATATATCAATAAGGTTTTTCATTCAGTATTATAGACTAGGCGTTGACTTAGCTGTAGTGTTGAATTGAATCCTTTTACAAATTGGGGGCTCGAGCCGAGACGTTGGGTTAGATTTACCACTTGTGCAGCTTAATACAGTGTGCTAACTGACGGGATACATACATCCGGTCGGATCACCACGCTGCATTACGCTGTGAAGCATTCCTCAAAAGGGACACTCCAAGAAAAGTTCTGTTCTGCAAAAATAAAATACTAACTTCTGTAAGTCAGGACAGAGACCAATCTCTAGAATGACTACCTTGGTAGATATGAAAATAGCCAGAGAGCACCTCTTGCATAAGCTATTTGTGAGAGGTGAATGGACCGAACAGGGCCAGGATGCCTGGTTGCAGGCCATCACGCGACAGGTCACTGAAACAGGGTCAGACTTATGGAGAGATCAGAGTCCATTACATGTGGCCCTGAGTGAACTATATATGGCTCCTAAGGCCAAAGATGAACACGACAAGATTGCCAGGATAGCAGCATACCTGTACCTATATATGGGAGACATGCAGGATAGATGTGCTGAAAGCCAAAATCTGGCAAATAGGCAACAGATGGTGTTAGAGAAGGTCCAATCTGACCTGGTCTCTTCTGAGCAGAGGCTGCAGAGGAGCCAGGAGTCAGAAAATGACAGCAGACTGTACATCACTAAAATAAAGGAGGATATGGATGTGCTGCAAAAGGAAAAGTCAGAACAGGATACCAGATTTCTGGCCTTGCAGAAGGAACACCAAGAAGGTTTGGACTCCCTACTGCAAAGCCAGAAAAAGCTGGAGCAACAACTGGACTTCAACAGGGTATGTGCTGAGCAGGTAGTCACCCTGCAAGGCCACCTAGATAGAGTGAAGGCAGAGAGCAACAAACTAATTCTGAAAGACCTGGATATCCAGGCAGAGTTTGATCAGGAGCGCCAGAATGCTGGTGCCTTCCAAAGGCAAAGGGACGACCTGGCAGCACAGATGCAGGCTCTCAGTCAGGAAAGGGATACCTTAGGCCAGGAAGTCTGCCATTTAAAAAGAAAAATGGAAGAAAATCACCTGACCCACCAGGGACTGGGTGACCTCCAAAAAGAACACCAGAACTTGCTAGAGCACACCAGGAGGGTGGAGGATGCTCTAGCAAGAAAGGAGCAGGCCAATAGGGACACAGCTCAGGAGGTAACCCTCCTGCAGCAAAGACTGGCCCAGTTCTCCAGGACCAACCAGGAAGCACAGAGGGAAAATGAGGCCCTCTGTCAACACAATGATAGGCTCCAACAACAGGTAGCGATGCAGGAGAGACTGATAGAGTCGAGTAAGGCCTTAACAGAGGAACTGAAAGCACAAATGCAGGCTCTTGCATTGCAACAGGGAGCAGGGGCGGATAGAGATGAGGTCCGCTGGGAAAGAGAGACTCCTGACCATAACCGCAGGAGCCCTAACACCAGGGGCCTTCATCTCCCCCAGTCCCTGGACTCTACCACCCCCATGTCCCCTGGTGCACATGAGCACAGGGCCGCAGGGATGGCAGATTACTATCCAGCTAAGAGTATGGGGCTCATAGGCCAGTACCACTCAGGAATGGAGGGGTGGGCATCCGGGTATGGGCACCCAAGTACAGTACAGTTCAATGGGGAACCCCAGGAGAGTAGGCCCATTAAGGGCATCCTGAAAACCTCTGCCCAGTTAGGTCAGTGGAGGGGGTACCCATCAAATCCTGGCAGCAAGGAGGAATCTGAAGACTCCTCTGAACTGCGCAGGACACAGGAGACCAGGTCCCCACATTCTGCCAGCCATTCCCAGGCTCGCAGAATCCGGGAAAACCTGGAAGAACAGACGGGAACCTCTGGGAGCAGTGCCTCTGAGTCCGAGGAAGAATGGACAAGGGTTACCCGAACCAAAAAGGCCAATAAGGCAAAAAGGGCCTTGCTTAAGGACCCCTTAAAGCAGATTAAGGCGATCAGGAGCGTCATCACGCCTTACCATAAGAACGCTAAGTATTCTGTTTGGGAGCACTTAGAGTTGTTTGAACAAATGATGGAGACTTTCCATTTGAAGGACAGCCAAAGCTGTATTCAATATGTAAAGTGGACCTTCTCCCCGGAATACTCCAGTTTCTTTGCGGGGCTGGAGGACCAAAATCATTTAAGATGGTCCACCTATAAGGCGGCCATCTTGAAACATTTTTCTGTTCACAGAAATCCTCAAGAGGCTCGCAAGGCAGCCTACAATTTGCAATGTGGGGAGGATCAGGCCCCACATGAATTTGTGCAGGAGTTAAAGCGTGCTTTTGCACAGACCACAAGAAGGGTGCGCACGGATAGCAGAGAATTTATTAATACGTTTTTCCATGCCTTGCCCAAATATATCATGACCCAGCTCGTGAGGGATTTTCACGAGAAAAGATCTTTAGACTGGGTCATTGAACAGGCTACCCGGATCTATGAGGTGCAGAAACCGGTAGATAGCAAAAGTAATGCCCAGAAAAACCCCAAAGCCAACACCACCCCTGCTGCTGCCAAGGTGGCAGAGGTAAAGGTCACCCCCGTTTTAGATTTGGAGATGGGGGGGCCTAAAAACCTACCTGCACCTAATAATGCTAGGCCCAGAAGGTCCTCGGGCCAGTCACAGACAGGGAGCCAAGGAGGCAGCCCCACAAATGGGGTCCCTCGCTCTCCTGATTATGTAAGTCCCCGTTACAAGGGAAATCGACCCATCCTGGGTTATGTGTGGACTCCTCCAGCCCAAGGGGGGGGATCCAGCCAAGCACCTAACCCGGGGAACTTCCCTCCAAACTTCCCACAGGAGGGCAGAAATTTACCAAACCCTGGGCAGAACTTTTTCCCCAGATATCCACCCGACTTTCAGCCCCAAAACCATCCATCCTTCTTTCCCCAATTCCCTGAGCCCAGACCACTGAATCCGGGAGAGGGGAGGCCAAGGGTGGAGGGGTACCCAAATCTTCCCAACCCGGGGTATTACCAGAGGAGGGACAGCTACCCTTCCCGGGATCAGCCCAGGGGAGAAAACAGGGCCCCGTATCAGCCTGAGTGGGTTTCCCAGTTAGAGCGCCAGGTTCAAAACATGGCGCGGGACCTGGGTCACATACTGAGGGCTCAGCAGAACCCTCAGATGGGCGTGCCGGCGCAGAACGCACCCAACTCTGGACCTGGTGCTCCAGAACAATGACGGGGGCAGCACCCCGATAACTCACCGGTTCCCAGGGAGGAGGCACAAAGGGAAGGGGGGTGTAAAGCCTTGGAGGAAGCTTCCTTCCTCACTTGTAAACAGCCCCTGGAAACCCAGGAACCGGAAACAAAATCTCTTGCCCCTGAAAGTCTGCCTCCTAAGGAGCAGAGGGGGGGTAGGAGAAACAAAAGACCCAAACAGACTCAATTTGAGGAGGAGGTACAGATCTTCCAATTTGAGGGAGAGGGATCCTCAGAGGATCCTGAGAAAAGGATCTTCTCCTTCAGAGAGGGGGGAACTCCTCCCAAAGAAAAATGGGTCCCTAGGAATGCAAATCCAGACTGGGGAGATGTGGAGACTGAGCTACCGCCGCCCACCATCTCATCCCAGAACCAACAGCAAGAAAACCCCCTGGTTCAAACCCATCCTGGTGACTGCCTCCAAAAAGGGGGGGGCGGCCCAGAACCGGATCCAGGGGAACCCACAATGGCTCTGATCTCCAGTTGCCAACTTTTTCTTTCAGATTCCCAAGGCTCTCCACAGAATTCTGCCCAAAATTCTTCTCTCGCGATGTCCAAAACCAGAAAGTTAGCCCACCAGTTGTCCAAAAATGTACATTATCTGTGCCCCCTTGAGGAGAAGGAGGGAAGATATTATGCCCCGGTACAAGTACAGGGGCAGGGTACAATCTCGGCACTGATGGACACGGGATCTCAAGCTACCCTTCTGTCCAGAAGGGCCTTTGACGAACTGAATGCAGGAAGGGGAGAGAATTACCAAATTCCTCTCACCTCTCTTCCTGGACAACTACAGAAATTCCCGTCGAGGGGACGGCAGATTTGGACATTAAAATTGGGCGACACAAGTTGAAACACCCGGTCATAGTGGTGACCCCAGAGGGCACCCCTTGTTTACTAGGGAATGACCTCCTGAGAAGGTTGTCACCCCTAATTGATTGCGTAAACAAGGTCCTCTGGACCCAGACTAGCCGACCCATAAAATTAAAACAGAGTGTCAACCATGTTAGTTTAAACGGCACATGCCACATGGTTGAACAAAAATCTGACCAAGTAGAATTTCACTTCCAGAACAACCAGATTCCAGACGTGACAGTAATAGCAGTAGGACAACAGACTAGTGATGGGGGGTCCTCTCTATTTCTGAAAATCAACCTTCCTTCCAGTTTAAGGTGGTATTCCACGCTGGAAGGAAACACTCTGAAATTCTATACCAATCCACAATCTGAAACTCCCACTCCTATAGTCCAGAAAGATGTGAAATCAGCTCAGAGCCTGGCTGATATTCAGCAAATTGGAGAGCAGTTGTTCATCCCTGTTCAGTTAAATGATGGGAAGGACTCTGTTCTCGCTCGAGTGTGTGTGAACAACGGTAAGAGCTTCATCAGCGAAGCCATGTTCCGCCAACTCCCAAAAGATCCAGCCAGTCCCACCTTCAAACTGATAGACAAATGGGAAATGGACCTGGAAGCACCTAATTCCAAACATCTCCTGCCAAGCAGGTGTATGCTCAAAATCTCCATTGGCAACAAGAGCATAGTCCATAATTGTTGGGTCGTGCGAGACGTCACTGCCGCCTTTTACTTAGGCAGTGACATTCTCAATCGCTTTGCCATTAGTTTGGACCTAATAAACTTCAAAGCTTGGTCCCGAATAGCGGATAATCCCATGGGCTTTGATGATCCAGAAAAAGCATTTAGGTCAGCTCAATTGCTACCTTATGCAGTTGAAATTCAGGTTAAAGAGGAAGTCACCATCCCAGAAAGGACCCGACAATTCTCCCTGGAAGTGAAAGTTAAAAGGGGACAAGAGTTGAAAAACACTGATGCTTACATACATCTAAATGCTTCTCTCCAACAGCAAGGGTTGGGGGTAAACCCAACACCATTAGTCAACATAGAACATGACACCATTCTAATAGAGGTGGATAACAGCGACTTAAAGAGTACTACTCTAGCCGCAGGCACCATTATTGGAATGGCGGTTGATGACCGACATTTCTCCATTGATCTTGTAAATGAACTGTTAGGGCCAATCCCCAAGGACTGCGTTGACAGTGACAGTGATGACAATACAACACCAGACAGGATTTTTACCCGGCATGGGGGGAACGTCCTGGTGTACACTTCCTGCCCCTATGGTAAGGAAGATGTGACTTGTGACTTCAGGAGGGATGAGGTGATTTTCCAGGTGCATGAGGGCTGCCTTTCCCACCTGAAGCCTCCGGTCCAAATCAGCACTCTGACCAGGGACTTCTCCACCCAGCTGGAGGAGGCCGCGGAGATAGCCAAACCAGAAGTCTTTCCAGGCTTCAGGCAGATGGTGGAAGAGAGAGTCAACCTAGCTGATGCCTGTATGACTCTGGAACAAAAGCAAAAGTTGAAACAAGTTTTCTTGGATTTCCAAGATCTCTTTGCGGTAGAATCATATGACTGTGGCCGCACCGACATCCACACAACAACAATCCCCACGGACCCGGGCATGACTCCTGTGTTTGTGAAGCAATATCGCTTGCCTCTCGCATCAATGGAGTCCCTTACTGAAATAATTAAGAACCTTGAGTCCCAGGGAATAATCCGTCCCGTCCACAGCACCTTCAATAATCCGGTGCTGGGAATATTGAAGCCAAACGGCCAGTGGAGACTCTGCGCCGACCTTAGGGAGCTCAACAAACGGGTCCATACTTCCCGATGGCCTCTGCCCTACATTGACCAAGGGCTGGCCCAGATTCAGGGGTCACAGGTATTCACTGCAATAGACCTGACCAATGGATACTGGACCGGCCTGTCAGCAGGGAGGACCAATACAAACTGGCTTTTACCTTTGGGGGCCAGCAGTACACCTGGACCCGGACTCCCTTCGGATACCTCAACTCCGGCAATGAATTCAACATTTTTCTACACAAGGCCATGCCTGACTTGGGTGCAAGGGATAACCTGGCTTATGTAGATGATGTCCTCATCAAAAGTTCATCTGTGGAGGAACACATAGCGGAGATCCGTTATGTTCTGACACAGTTGAGGGCCGCCGGAGCAAAACTTTCCTTTCAGAAAGCACAGTGGTGTAAAACCCGTGTTAACTTCTTGGGGCATGAGATTACTCCTCAGGGTCTTTGTCCCCAGGAAAAGAAAGTGGAAGCACTTCAGAAACTGAAAGACCCCACAACTCTGCGGGAACTAAGGAGCCTCCTTGGACTGACTAATTACAGCAGAAAGTTCATTGAGGGCTACGCAGAGATTACCAGACCCCTGATTCATCTCCTGAAGGGGGGGGTCAAGTGGGAATGGGGTCCAGAACAAGCCGAGGCAGTAAAACAACTCAAGAGAAGCCTCTCACAAGCGCCTTGCCTAGCTTACCCTGTCAGAAACAAGGAGTTCTTCCTGGAGACGGGGTTCTCTAATACGTGCTTGACGGCAGTATTATACCAAAAGCATGACAAGGTCAATAAAGTAATCTCCTATGCGAGCAAAACTTTATCCTCTGTGGAGGAAAAATTCAACGATTGTGAGAAGGCACTCCTGGCGACGGTGTGGGCATTGAAGAATTACCGCCCGTTTATCCAGGGGGAGCACATCATAGTGGAGACTCCACACCAGCCTCTGCAATATCTCCAAAGTGACAGAATCCGGGCCGGAAATGTGAGTAATTCCCGAATTACTTCCTGGATTCTGTTAATGCAAGGCTTTCCTGTGGAGGTCAGATATGGCCAAAACAAGAAGAGTCCACTCGCGCAAGGTCTGGCTGACTTGCATGATTGTGCCAGAGAAAACTGTCTCGAGGACGAAAGTCTAAAAATCAAGGACAACACGGAGGCATACCTTAATTCCCCACACAAAGTCTTTGAAGAGGACAAGTGTGAGGGAATGCCCACTGTCTATGTGGATGGATGCTCTTACCATGTTGACAACGACGGGGAGAAAGAACTGGTGGCCGGCGTAGGGAATGCATGGGTGAATGAGTCCCCAGAACCCTCCGCTGGATACAAAATTGGTCCCCGAAGTAGTCAGGTGGCAGAATTGATGGCTGTGCATCAGGCCATCCTCACTGCTGTCCAGCATCAACTCCACGAACTGGTCATAATCACAGATTCGGATTATGTACGGAACGGGTTCGTGGAGCACCTGGTTAATTGGAAAACCAGAGGCATGTTATGTGCTAACAACAAACCCTTGAAACATGGGAAGTTGATCCAAAACATTGATGATCTGGTCACCTCGAGTGAGATGACCATCTATTGGAAAAAGATCAAGGGTCATTCCAAAGTAGAGGGACCAGACAAAACTGGAAACGACTTAGCTGATCAGCTGGCCAAAACCGGGGCCATCCAAGGGGATCTAATTGAGATTGAGTCCCTGTTGGGGGGAAATCCAGGTCACTGCTATCACTAGGTCCCAGACAAATGCTCACAACGACCTTTCAATTGCACAATGGAGTAAGGAGACCCCTGATGCTGATTTGATTACAGCTCAGAAGGGGGATCCAGTTATTGGTAAGTTTTACCAGCACCTTGAGGACCCTGAGAACTTTCCCCTGACGGATACCGATTACATTGGGAAAGAGGACCTAAGAGTGTTGATGAAATGTCCAAAAATGTTCCGAATCCAAGACGGTTTGTTGGTAAGGAAATCCAAAGCTGGCCACGATCAGTGGGTGGTTCCTATCTCATTCCGAAGCCTGATGTTAAGTCACGCCCATGATGCGGCCACCGCCGGTCATAGGGGGTTTCACACAACATTGGAAATCTTAAGAGAGGTTCGATACTGGCCACACATGGGGCAGGACCTCGACCAATACTTGAAGGGGTGTCTTGTGTGTGCACAATTTCAGCCATCATCCCTCACACACCGGGCGCCTTTACAAAAGAGGGGGATGACACTGCCATGGTCAGATTTACAAATCGACTTTGTAGGCCCTGTGATTCGCTCGGCTAGGGGGAATAAGTACATGTTGACTGTGACATGCTTGTTTACCAAGTGGGTGGAATGTCTCCCAGCCCCCAAATTGCAAGGCAGAAACTGCAGCTGCCTTGATGATTAACCACATCTTTTCCCGTTTTGGTCTACCTCAAAGGATTGAGTCAGACAGGGGTAGCCACTTCACCAGTGAAGTAATGACAAAGATGTGGGAGATACTGGGGGTCAAGAGAAAGCTACACATTGCTTATAGACCAGCTTCTTCTGGGGCAGTAGAGAGATATAACCGGACAATTGTGAGCATCTTAAAGAAGTTTGTGGCAGATTCTGGGCCAAGTTGGGATATCCGATTACCTCTGGTCCTAATGGCCATCAGATCTACCCCTTCATCTGCAACCAAAATGTCACCATTTGAGTTGATGACTGGGCGCAAGATGGTGCTTCCTCAGCATTTGCTCTACAGGACCCAAGAGCAGACACTGATAAATGCCTCCACTACTCATGAGTATGTAGAGAATTTAAGGAAACACCTCCAACATGCTTTTGCTTATGCTCAGCGGAATCTAGAAAGATCAGCTGATAGCATGAAGACCCATTATGACCTGAAAACTTCCAGGAAGGAATATCAGGTGGGAGACCGGGTCTATCTATACAACTTCCAAAGGAACCAGGCAAAGCAGCGCAAATTTTTGCCTACATGGAAGGGACCCTTTGAGATCATCGACAAGATCTCCCCTGTGGCCTACAAAATCCACATCCCCAAAGGTCCTTTGGCAGCGGGGGAAGACAAGTGGGTCCACATAAACCAGTTGAAATGTTGCCATCCCAGGCACACTCTGCAACAACTGGAGGAATCCTCTGGAATCCTAGCGGGTACTGTCTCAGACTAATTCTGTTCCAATCATAAAACATACCACATCTAGTCTCTAAAATATTGTGATTTGCATGAAACTGTCTCTTAGTTATACTGTTTTTTATCAAAATAAGAATGTAATGTTTCGTCATGATGAAATGCATATGCTGTCCCACCATCTCAACAGTGGTGGAAAAACGTCTATGAGTAGGTATTGCCGCTCTTCCTTTGTCGTCCTAGGAGAAAGAAGACCTTGAGACTGGCCAAGGAGGATGATCCGGAGACCGGGAACGAAGATCCAATGGGCCCAGTGGACCGCCCAATATTCCCATCAGGACCGGCGAGGAGAACCGATCGATCAGTACCGGATGGAGAAGAAGATGCTGAACTGTGCCATCTATTGGAAGAAGATGAGGAAACATCCCAGGTCTTGCGAGTCCCATTCGTGAAATAGAATGGCCATCGCAAGAGGGGGGCTTGTGGGATGTATTTACCCATGCATCCGAGCCATACCTCAAAACTGTGCAGTACTGACATGGAAAACATCATGATGGCCAGAGCTTCCCAGAAAATGCACAGGGAAATGCATGAAGAATAGGCTGCCACTCATTTTTGCCGATGTTATGGGCACAGAAGGAAACTGCCTAAAACCACCATTGGACTACCCGCACAGTAGTCTGAAACCATTGGGAATGGCAATGCTGATTGCCAAATGCAACCTAGAATTGTTGGGAATTCATTTTCTTAAATCCCAAAAATGGGTGCAGTACCAGTACTCACCACTATCCAAAAGCCGGCATTTTAAAACCACACCAGATTTTACTTTTTTGTGTAAAAATGAATGAACCCAAAGCAGGCCAAAGAAAGACTTACTGAGAGGTGGATACAATGTAAAGTGATATTCTGAAGTGACTTGAAGGTTTATAACAAGACTGGCTGCGCTGTGGATTTCAGCAGTTTAAGTAAATTTGGACTGAAAGACACTAAAAAAAATCTAAATGTTTAAATTGACTGAATGACCTACTTTTGAGTGTCACATAGGTTGCAATTGTTTAAATGTCATAGTTTTAAACTTAGAATCAGCCTTCTAGCTGCATATGTGAAAATGTTTAGTTTTATTTGAATGCAGAAACTGGGGAACAGAAATGACAGCTTAAAGAGATTCCAATTTGCCTGGCAACTACCCCCATCAGGAGTGAAACTTGAGTCACAGCTGTGTTCCCAGGCCTAGCTGCCCTTTTGCTGCTCACACTAAGGATATGCCATCTATCTGATAATTGAATTACCTGTGCTCTGCAGGAGAGTGAACAATGCAACTCCCTTCACCCAGGCAGAGGGTTTATTGAGAGGATCATAAATGGCTTCCTCTTGAACAATGAGCCTCTCCTGACTCAGGCAAAGGTTTTATTACAGCGGTCGTAAAATGTAGCTTCCTCTTGGCAGAAGCTGGGAGGAGCACTGCCTGTGAGAGCAAGCTGGCTTGGCAGAACTGGATAAACCAGTATTTCTACCTTGTGCTGAGAGGAAACCACACCCCTTTGGAGCCAGAACATAACTTTAAAAAGATGGATCATTCATAGAGCGGACATGTGAAAATTTTATAAATGATACCATAATTCTTGTGATTTTTCTGCCCACATTTTAAGAGGTTTTTCGACCCGGTGGCGTGTTCAGGGGGGTTTTAGCGGAAAAGTGGATATTACTCTAAATATATGCATGTTAAAAATCTGAAACTTCATCAGTTAATGTCCATACTCCCTGCACACATGTATGTAAAGTTGGGTCAATGTCAGAAAGTGAAAAATCAGTTAAAAAGTCAATTATGTGCCATTTCTGAATGCAAGCTCTTAGAAACAGCAGATTTGGACAGAGACATGGCTAAATTCAGCCACACCATGTATATGTAATTTCAAGCAACTGTGTAACTGTGAAATATGTCTTTTATTATCAAATATAGAATGTGTGCAATCTGACAGAGGAGTGTCCTATCTGCAAGCCATAAAATGACATCCCTCTGACTCACAGTTCATTCCCCAATCAAATGATAAATGGAAGTTTGACCAATTAGAAGCTGAGAGAGAGGTAGGGTCAGTGATGCTAGAACACACCCACATTCTAAACACATAAAAGCAGACAGACAGGACAGATAGGGACCTTCAATTCCATCTGCAGCGGGACGCTCTGCCGGAAAAATCCATACTTTACCTCCATCAAACCTCCAGAGAGCCAACCTAGAGACTTCAATCTATCCAGAACTAGAGACCCAGACCAGAGAACCAGAGAGAGCTGACCCAGATCACTGTGAAGTGCAGAGACCAGAGGCCAGTCTAAAACCCTGACCAGATCCGTGACGAGGCCCATTTCACTCAAGAATATAGTGTGAGTACCTAGAAAACTGTGCAGAACCAATCTCCTAGTTAAAATAATATAATTCAATCTAGCTTAATCTAAGTAGAACTGTCTCCTAACTGTCACCTGTCATTTGTAAAGCTGTCACTTGTCATTTCCTAGTTGCAAGCTGCACTTGTCTTTTTGAACTTTAAAATTTCAAATCTGAAAAACGACCTTCACAAAATCGCTCATATCTCCGCAACCGTTTGTGCTAGAGACTTGCAATAACTTTCATCTGAAAGGTTAGAATCGTGGCTTTCCTACGAACCTAGAACCGCATTCCTACCCCTTATAGTTTTACCGCAATCGCGGAACACGCATTCACGAATTTTACCGCGATTTGCAAATTTCTTCACATGTAAAAACTGCTGCTGCTTGCCTTCCATTTGCCAGAAATTCGTTTAACCTGCTAACTATCCCTGCATCATTGCTAGTGTGAGCCTGGACTAATATTAACTAGATACCACTCACCCTGAACCTCTGAAAGGGAATTAAAAGCATTTCCAGCATATTTCTCATCGATTGCTAGCACATATCAAAGCATTTTGCCTGTGTTTTCAAAACTCCTATCTGTTTTCTGTAGTGTAAGCTTGCTGGGGTGAACTGATTTACATTGATTGCATTTCTGAGAACTGTGTGTTTTCCTTCCATTTCCTTGCCTTGCATCAAGGGGGGGAGGGGATTGCCAGAGAAAAGTGATTACATTGTTTTGTTGAAATCATATTGAGTATTTCTATACTGCATTTCATTCATTCAACCTTGCATCCATTTGAACTCTATAAAGCATTTTGTACCACCTTCTTCTTTTGTTCCTATTCACCTGTGTGCTACCTTATCCATTTCATGTCAACTCCTTATTGATTATAGAGAAGCGTGTTAGTGCCAGATTCTCCGTTGTTAATCTTTATCATATCAGATTAAGTGTGCTATTCAATTATTAATTTATTATAAAGTGTGATCTATATATCTCTTGTTTAAATTATCAAATAAACCTTTTAACTTGCAAAACAGAACTACTTCTTGGCTCAGTGGGGTCAGGGGGATTCCAAGAGAGGGGTGTTATATAGGGGTAGTCATCCAGAACGCATGAACTGGACATAAAGATATATCAATAAGGGTTTTCATTCAGTATTATAGACTAGGCGTTGACTTAGCTGTAGTGTTGAATTGAATCCTCTTACAATGCACAGAGCAGGTAGACACCCTGCAAAGCCACCTAGATAGAGAGAAGGCAGAGAGCAACAAATTAATTCTGAAAGACCTGGACACCAAGCCAGAGTTTGAGGAAGAGCGCCAGAAAGCTGGTGCCCTTCAAAGACAGAGGGATGACCTGGCGGCACAGAGGCAGGCTCTTGCTCAGGAAAGGGACACCTTAGGCCAGGAAGTCTGTCACTTAAAAGGGAAACTGGAAAAATATCACCTGGCCCTCCAGGGACTGGTTGACCTCCAAAAAGAGCATGATAGATTGTTAGAGCATTCCAGCAGGGTGGAAGATGCTCTGGCAAGGAAGGAGCAGGCCAGTATGGACAGGACTCAGGAGGTAACCCTCCTGCAGCAAAGACGGGCCCAGTACTCAAAGACAAACCAGGAAGCAGAGAGGGAAAATGAGGCTCTCTGTCAGAACAATGATAGGCTCCACAGGCAGGTAGCCATGCAAGAGATGCTGATAAAGACTAGTAAGGCCTTGATTCAGGAACAGAAAGATCAGGTTCTTGCATGGCAACAGGGAGCAGGGGCTGATAGAGATGAGGTTTGCTGGGAAAGGGAAACACCTGAGCATAACCTCAGGAACCCTAGTACTAGAGGCCTTCATCTCTCCCAGTCCCTAGACTCTGCCACACCCATGTCCACTGGAGCACATGAGCCCAGGGCCACGGGGATGGCAGATTACTATCCAGTCAGAAGTATGGGGCTCATAGACCAGCACCTCCCAGGAATGGAAGGGCGGGCATCTGGGTATGGGTACCCAAGCACTGTGAAGTCTAGTGGGGAACCCCATGAGAGTAGGCCCACTAAGGGCATCTTGAAAACATCTGCCCATCTATGACAGTGTGGGGGGGTACCCATCAAATCCTGGGAGCAAGGAGGAATCAGAAGACTCCTCTGAGCGCCCCAGGATACAGGAGACTAGGTCCCCACATTCTGCCAGCCATTCCCAGGCTCGCAGAATCCGGGAAAACCTGGAAGACCAGACGGGCACCTCTGGGAGCAGTGCCTCTGAGTCAGAGGAGGATTGGACCAGGGTTACCCGAACCAAAAAGGCCAATAAGGCAAAAAGGGCCTTGTTTAAGGACCCCTTAAAACAGATCAAGGCAATAAGAAGCGTCATCACGCCTTATCATAAGAACGCTAAGTATTCTGTTTGGGAACACTTAGAGCTCTTTGAGCAGATGATGGAAACTTTCCATCTGAAAGACAGCAGTAGCTGCATTCAGTATCTGAAATCGACCTTTTCAAGAGAATACTCCAGTTTCTTTGCGGGGCTGGAGGACCAAAATCATTCAAGATGGTCCACATATAGGGCGGCCATCTTGAAGCATTTTTCGGTTCACAGAAATCCCCAAGAGGCTCGCAGGGCAGCCTACAACTTGCAATGTGGGGAGGATCAGGCCACACAAGAATTTGTGCAGGAGTTAAAGCATGCCTTTGTGCAGAATACCAGAAGGGTGCTCACGGACAGCAAATAATGTGTTCATACTTTTTTCCATGCTCTATCAAAATACATCATGACCCAACTAGTGAGAGATTTTCATGAGAAAAGATCACTAGACGGGGTCATTGAAAAGGCCACCCAAATCTATGAGGTGAAAAAGCACATAGAAAACAAGAGTACTCCTAAAAGCCCCAAACCAACCAGCACCCCTGCTGCTTCTAAGGTAGCAGAGGTAATGGTTGCCCCCATTTTGGATTTGGAGATGAGGGGCCTAAAAACCCGCCTGCACAGTAGAATAATTCCAAGCCCAGAAGGCCCTCGGGCCAGTCACAGACAGGGAGCCAAGGATGTAGTCCTACAAATGGGATTCCTCACTCCATGTGTGGACTCCTCCAGCCCAAGGGGGGGGATCCAACCAAGCAGTCCCTAACCCAGGGAACTTCCCTCCTCACTTCCCCCAGGAGGGCAGAAATTCCCCAAATCCTGGGAGAGCTTTTTCCCCAGGTATCCACAAAATGTTCAACCCCAGAATAATCCATCCTTCTTTCCCCACTTTCCTGAGCCCAGACAACCTAATCCGGGAGAGGGGAGGCCAAGAGTGGAGGGGTACCCAAATCTTCCCAACCCAGGTTATTACCAGAGAAGGGATATCTACCCTTCCCGGGATCAGCCCAGGGGAGAAATGAGAACCCCGTATCAGCCTGAGCGGGTGTCACAGTTAGAGAGCCAGGTCCAAAACATGGCACAGGATCTGGGTCGCATGCTGAGGGCTCAGCAGAACCCTCAGATGAACATGCCGGCGCAGAATGCCCCAAACTCTGGACCTGATGCTCCAGAACAATGACGGGGCAGCACCCCAACAACCCACTGGTTCACAGGGAGGATGCACAAGGGGAAGGGGGGTGTAAAGCCTTGGAGAAAACTTCCTTCCCCACTTGTAAAAAGCCCCTGGAAACCCAGGAACCAAAACAAAAATCTCCTGGCCCTGAAAGTCTGCCACCCAAGGAGCAGAGAGGGGGTAGGAGAAACAAAGGACCCAAACAGACCCATTTTGAGGAGGAGGTACACCACTTCCAATTTGAAGGAGAGGGATCCTCAGAGGATCCTGGGAAAAGGGTCTTCTCCTTCAGAGATGGGGGAACTCCTCCCAAGGAAAAATGGGTCCCAAAGGATACAAATCCAGACTGGATGGATGTGGGCACTGAGCTAGCGCCACCCATCATCCAATCCCAGAACCAACAGCATAACAATCCCCTGGTTGACTGCCTCCAAAAGGGGGGCGGGTGGCCCAGAACCAGAACCAGGGGAACTCAAAACCTCTCCCATCTCTAGTTCTCACCTTTTTCTTTCAGATTCCCTAGACCCCCCACCGAATTCTGCCCAAATCTCTTTTCTCTCAATGTCCAAAACTAGAAAATTAGCCCACCAGTTGTCCGAAAATGTGCATTATCTGTGCCTCCTTGCAGAGAAGGAGGGAAGATACTATGCCCCGGTTTAAGTACAGGGGCAGGGTACAATTTTGGCACTGGTGGACACTGGATCCCAAGCTACCCTTCTGTCCAAAAAGGCCTTTGATGAACTGAATACAGGAAGGGGGAGATTGATTAAATTCCTCTCATCTCTCTTCTTGGACAACTTCAGAACTTTGACGGGAAGGAAATTCTCCCCGAGGGGACTGCGGATTTGGACATTAAAATTGGGCGACACAAGGTGAAGCACCCGGTCATAGTTGTGACTCCAGAGGGCACCCCTTGTTTATTAGGGAATGACCTCCTGCGAAGTTTGTCACCCCTAATAGATTGCGTAAACAAGGTCCTCTGGACCCAGACTAGCCGACCAATAAAGTTAAAACAGAGTGTCAACCATGTTAGTTTAAACGGCACATGCCACATGGTTGAACAAAAATCTGACCAAGTAGAATTTCACTTCCAGAACAACCACATTCCAGATGTGACAGTAATAGCAGTAGGAAAACAAAGTGGTGATGGGGGGTCATCTCTATTTCAGAAAATCAACCTTCCTTCCAGTTTAAGGTGGCATTCGACACTGGAAGGAAACACTCTGGAATTCTTTACCAATCCACAATCAGACATTCCCACTCCTATAGTCCAGAAAGATGCACAATCAGCTCGGAGCCTGGCTGATATTCAGCAAATTGCAGAGCAGTTGTTCATCCCTGTTCAGTTAAATGAAGGGAAGAACTCTGTTGTCTCCCGAGTGTGTGTGAACAACGGTAACAGCTTCATCAACGAAGCCATGTTCCGCCAACTCCCAAAAGATCCTGCTATTCCCACATTCAAACTGATAGACAAATGGGAAATGGATCTGGAAACACCCAATTCAAAACATCTCCTGCCAAGCAGGTGTATGCTCAAAATCTCCATAGGCAACCAGAGCATAGTCCATAAATGTTGGGTTGTGCGAGAAGTCACTGCCGCCTTTTACTTAGGCAGTGATATTCTCAATTGCTTTGCCATTAGTTTGGTCCTAATATACTTCAAAGCTTGGTCCCGATTAGCAGATAATCCCATGGGCTTTGATGACTCAGAGAAAGCATTTAGGTCAGCTCAACTGCTGCCATATGCAGTTGAAATTCAGATTGCAGAGGAAGTCACCATCCCAGAAAGGACCCGACAATTCTCCCTGGAAGTGAAAGTTAAAAGAGGACAGAAATTGAAAAACCCTGATGCTTATATTCATCTAAATTCTTCTCTCCAACTGCAAGGGTTGGGGGTAAACCCAACACCACTAGTCAACATAGAACATGACACAATTCCAATAGAGGTGGATAACAGCGACTTAAAGAGTATCACTCTAGCCGCAGGCACCATTATTGGAATGGCGTTGATGACCGACATTTTTCCATTGATTTAGGAAATGAACTGTTAGGACCAAACCCCAAGGACTGTTTTGACTGTTTTGACAGTGACAGTGATGACAACACCACACCAGACAGGATCTTTACCCGGCATGGGGGGAACTTCCTGGTGTACACTGGTGTACACTGCCCTTATGGTAAGGAAGATGTGACTTGTGACTTCAGCAGGGATGAGGTGATTTTCCAGGTCCGTGAGCACTGCCTTCCCCACCTGAAGCCACCAGTCCAAATCAGCACTCTGACCAGGGACTTCTCCACCCAGCTGGAGGAGTCCGCTGAGATAGTAAAACCAGAAGTCTTTCCAGGCTTCAGGCAGATGGTTCAACCTAGCTGATGCCTGTGAGACTCTGGAGCAGAAGCAAACGTTGAAACAAGTTTTCTTGGATTTTCAAGACCTCTTTGCGGTGGACTCATATGGCTGTGGTCACACCGACATCCACACAACAATTCCCACGGACCCTGGCATGACTCCAGTGTTTGTGAAGCAATATTGCTTGCCTCTCGCATCAATGGAGTCCCTTACTGAAATAATTAAGAACCTTGCGTCCCGTGGGATAATCCGTCCAGTCCACACTACCTTCAATAATCCGGTGCTGGGGATATTGAAGCCAAATGACCAGTGGAGACTCTGCGCCGACCTTAGGGAGCTCAACAAACGGGTCCATACTTCCCCATGGCCATTACCCTACATTGACCAAGGGCTGCCCAGATCCAGGGGTCACAGGTATTCACTGCAATAGACCTGACCAATGGATACAGGACTGTACCTGTCAGCAGGGAGGACCAATACAAGCTGGCTTTTACCTTTGGGGGCCAGCAGTACACATGGACCCGGACCCCCTTCAGATACATCAACTCCGGCAATGAGTTCATTATTTTTCTACATAAGGCCATGCCGACTTGGGTGAGAGGGGTAACCTGGCTTATGTAGATGATGTTCTCATCAAAAGCTCAACTGTGGAGGAACACATAGCAGAGATACGTTATGCTCTGACCCAGTTGAGGGCTGCGAAGCAAAACTTTCCTTTCAAATGGCACACTGGTGTAGAACACGTGTCAATTTCTTGCAGCATGAGATTACTCCTCAGGGTCTATGTCCCCAGGAAAAGAAAGTGGAAGCACTCCAGAAATTGAAAGACCCCACAACTCTGCGGGAACTCAGGAGCCTCCTTGGACTGACTAATTACAGCAGAAAGTTCATTGAGGGCTATGCAGAGATCACCAGACCCCTGATTCATCTTTTGAACGGGGGGGTCAAGTGGCAATGGGGTCCAGAACAAGCCGAGGCAGTAAGACAACTCAAAAGAAGCCTCTCACAAGCACCTTGCCTAGCTTACCCTGTCAGAAACAAGGAGTTCTTCTTGGAGACAGGGTTCTCTTATACATGCTTGACTGCAGTATTATACCAAAAGTATGACCAGGTCAATAAAGTAATCTCCTATGCGAGTAAAACTTTATCCTCTGTGGAGGAGAAATTCAACGATTGTGAGAAGGCACTCCTGGCAACGGTGTGGGCATTGAAGAATTACCACCCGTTTATCCAGGGGTGGTAATTCATAGTGGAGACTCCACACCAGCCTCTGCAATATCTCCAAAGTGACAGAATCTGGGCCGGAAATGTGAGTAATTCCAGAATTACTTCCTGTATTCTGTCAATGCAAGGCTTTCCTGTGGAGGTCAGATATGGCCAAAACAAGAAGAGCCCCCTCCCGTAAGGTCTGGCTGAATTGCATGATTGTGCCAGAGAAAACTGTCTCGAGGATGAGAGTCTAAAAATCAAGGACAACATGGAGGCATATCTTAATTCCCCACACAAAGTCTTTGAAGAAGACAAGTGTGAGGGAATGCCCACTGTCTATGTGGATGGATGCTCTTACTATGTTGACAACAAAGGGGAAAAAGAACTTGTGGCCGGCGTGGGGAATGCATGGGTGAATGAGACCCCAGAACCCTCCGCTGAGTACAAGATTGGTCCCCGAAGTAGTCAAGTGGCAGAGTTGATGGCTGTGCATCAAGCCATCCTCACTGCTGTCCAACATCAACTCCACAAACTGGTCATAATCACAGATTCCGATTATGTACGGAATGGGTTCGTGGAGCACCTGGTTAACTAGAAAACCAGAGGCATGTTATGTGCTAACAACAAACCCTTGAAACATGGGAAATTAATCCAAAATATTGATGATCTGGTCACCTCGAATGGGATGACCATCTACTGGAAAAGATCAAGGTTCATTCCAAAGTATAGGGATCAGACAAAACTGGAAATGACTTAGCTGATTAGCTGGCATAAACCGGAGCCATCCAAGGGGATCTAATTGAGATTGAGTCCCTGTTGGGGGAAATCCAGGTCACTGCTAACACTAGGTCCCAGGCAAATGCTCACAATGAACTCTCAACTGCACAATGGAGTAAGGAGACCCCAGATGCTGATTTGATAACGGCTCAAAAAGGGAATCCAATAATTGGTAAGTTTTATCAACACATTGAGGACCCTGAGAACTTTCCCCTGACGGATACTGATTACATAGGGAAAGTGGACCTCAGAGTGTTGATGAAATGTCCAAAAATGTTCTGAATGAAAGACGGTTTGTTGGTGAGGAAATCCCTAGCTGGCCATGATCAGTGGGTGGTTCCTACCTCGTTCCAAAGCCTGATGTTAAGTCACGCCCATGATGCGGCCACAGCCGGTCATAGGGGTTTTCATACAACACTTGAAATCTTAATAGAGGTTGCATACTGGCCACACATGGGGCAAGACCTCTACCAATACTTGAAGGGGTGTGTTGTGTGTGCACAATTTCAGCCAACATCCCTCACACACCGTGCACCTCTCCAAAAGAGGGGTATGACACTGCCATGGTCAGATTTGCAAGTCGACTTTATTGGGCCCGTGATTCGCTACTCTAGGGGAAACAAGTACATGTTGACCGTGACATGCTTGTTTACTAAATGGGTGGAATGTCTCCCAGCCCCAAACTGCAAGGCAGAAATAGCAGCTGCCCTGATGATCAACCACACTTTTTCGTGTTTTGGACTACCCCAAAGGATCGAGTCAGACAGAGGTAGCCATTTCACCAGCGAAGTAATGACAAAGATGTGGGAGATACTATGGGTTAAAAGGAAGCTATACATTGCTTACCGGCCAGCCTCTAGTGGTGGAGTAGAGAGATATAATAGAACAATTGTGAGCATATTAAAAAAGTTTGTGGCAGATTCTGGGCCAAGTTGGGATATTCGATTACCTCTTGTCCTAATGGCCTAATCAGATCTACCCCTTCATCTGCAACTAAAATGTCACCGTTTGAGCTGATGACTGGACGCAGGATGGATCTTCTCCAGCATCTGCTCTATAGAACCCAAGAGTGGACATTGATCAATGCCTCCACAACTCATGAGTATGTTAAAAATCTGAGAAAACACCTTCAACATGCTTTTGCCTATGCTCAGCGAAATCTAGAGAGATCTGCAGATGGCATGAAGACCCAATATGACTTGAAGACTACCAGAAAAGAATACAATGTAGGAGACCGGGTCTACTTATACAATTTCCAAAGGAACCAGGCCATACAGCCAAAATGTTTGCCTACCTGGAGGGGTCCTTTTGAAATTGTAGACAAAATCTCACCAGTTGTCTACAAAATCCGAATCCCCAAAGGCAGTTTGGCGGAAGGGGAAGACAAGTGGGTCCATATTAATCAACTAAAGTGTTGCCAGCCTAGGTACACTCTGCAGTAATTGGAGGGGTCACTCCAGATCCATAAAATTCCAACTCTAAAATATTCCATATATAGTCTATAAAAGACAATAATACAAATGTGTCCTGATTTATCAAATGTATGTGCCCGCCCCACTACAATAATAGTGGTGGGGAAGTGTCTACAAATATGTTTTTGCTTTTTCATCCTAGGATTGATAAACCATGGAGACGGAAACCAAGGAGGACTGCCCGGGGACTGGGAGCAAAGATCCGAGGGGCCCGCAGTATTGCTCAATACTCACATCAGGACTGGCGAGGAGAACCGATCGATCCACCTATGATGGAGGAAAAGACGATGAACTTTGCCATTTGTGGAATCAGAAGAGATGAAACTGACATCCCAGTCTTGCGAATTCCCATTGATGGACGGCAACGCCAGATGGCAAGAGGGGGGGCTTGTGGCGTGTTTTCCCCCACTAGTCCAGGCCCTGCAACATTACTGTGCATTGTTTGCATCAGGAACATCAGAATGGCCACTGGAAAGCATTCTGCTTGCTACAATCACCAAGAAGGGTGCAGTGAAAATCTGAAAAATAGGCCGCCATCCACATTTGCCTATGTCAGTGGTAACACAGGAGACCACTGCCAAAACCCATCACTTGGCTGCCCACAGAGCAAGGCTGATTGCAAAAGAAACACAGAGCTGTGTGAAAATCCATTTTTTCTTGGTTGTCAAATGTGCAAAAATCATGGCTCACAAACCACCCAAAAGATCCAACCTCCTGTTGGGTGTTGAACATCATTCAACTTCAAGAATCCACATTAATATAATGTCAGCAGGAGTATATGTTATCAGAACAAAACCCACTTTTGAAGATGGTTGCTGGGAAGAAATCTGTCAAAAATGGGTCTAATACCGTTACTCGCCACTGTCAGATGCTGGCGATCTCTAATTCTGACAGGAGAAATTGTGTCTCAAAAGCTAAATATGCCAAGGAAGGGACTTCCACCAAATGCGATATAGGGTGCCATACATTGATTTTCATGTTGAAAAAGACTGGAATTGAAGATTTGTTTGCTTATTTTAAATTTGTAACTGTAATTTTGCACAAGGGACAATGTTAAAATGGACTATAAGGTAACCTGAATCAGCTAAAACTTCAAAGAGGATTTCTTCCCCTGAGAACACCTCACCCTGTTCCTTCACACCAAAAGGAGAGGATATCGCATTGGGATGCTAATGAGAAGGGGAGGAGACTTCCTCTGCTGTTCTGGGAAAGAGACAATGGAGTCCTTGAACTGAATGGAAATGCTAATTCGGGTGTGACTGACAGCAACTGCCCTGGCAGGAAGACAAGCCATGTGACTCTCTGACTCAGCCAAGCTTTGGAGGCGGGCCAGACTGAAAATGTGGATTTGAAATTGGACTAAATATATGTTTAAGGAAAAGGCTTATAAAATAGTGTACCAAACTGACAAAAATATGAAATTTAGAGATTATTAAAATGAAAAATTCACTCACAGTTTAAAACTAATCTGGAATCTGTGTGACGTTCAGAGACTGAACCACAAACATTTTAATATTGTAGCTATTGTGATTATGCTAGGAACATGAAAAATTACAGGAATATGCCCAGAGGGTATGTACATGTATGTATAAAAAATCGTACAGATCCGAAAATGTGTAACCAACTAAAAGCGTGAAATATTGTCATTTATGAACCAAAACTCGTAGGAAGATAAGATTTGGACAAAACATATCTTAGGCACTCTGTGATGTGTTTATGTATTATTAGCAAGTTGTGCATATTGAAAATATGTTTTTTGGGGAAAATAGATTTTCTGGCTAAAAGCAAAGGGGACGTTCTTCCTTAGATTGTAAATGGCAGCATCACTCTGACACAGACACATGATGACACCTCATGACACACTGTTCCTTTCTCAAATCAGGGGACAGGGAAGTCTCTGACCTATCAGATCCTTAGAATGTTGGTCATAGACAATCAGCTTCCCCACCTAGTTTGAAAAATGAATATATAGGGACTGTTGAGGACCCAGAAAAATACACACTTTCACTCATCAACTGATCCACTGGCGAAGCACCCTGCAGGAAGATCCAGACTCCTGAACTAGACTCCAGCTCCAGGCTCTAGAGCCCTGAAGCAGAGGCCTAATCCAAAAAGCTGAACCCTTTTCAGCAGGCCTTTAAAAACCTTGCAAACCGTATTTAACCCCTTACTTCCATGGGGCCTAACGTAATCCATTCAACGGCCTGGCTGAGCTGTTTGCTGCTTCTGGCCAACAACCTTTGCTAGAACCCAAGATCCAAATCAGTCCAGCAGAGTAGTAACCCAGAACCCGTCAGATCCAGTCCAAGAGGCCGCGCAGACCAGAGTGCCTTGCTGAGAGCAGAGTCCAGGTGCCCTGATCCTGTCCGGTGGCGAGCGGAGTCCAAGCCAAACCTTTGACCAGATCTTTGACGGGTCCATTCCATTTGAACCAGAGTTGTGAGTATTTAGCGTAGAACTGTCCATATTCATCTCTTAGTTTAAAGTAATCCATCCAACCCATTCCAACACATCCAGACTGCATTGTAGAATCTCTTTTGTCCATTCTGAATCCTTTCTCATGCATCTAATCCTGTGAGAATTGTTAGTGTAAGCCAACCTGTTTGTAATTCAAAGCGCAATTTCATTAGAAATCTTGACTCCTTTTGAGAAAAATCAACCTCTACTAAAACCTCTGTCACTTTTGAACCGTACGTCCCAAAACGACATTCCAATTCCTTATAGTTTTTCCGTAATCGCGTTTCCCGCACGCCGAAAAGTTGCTGCGAATTTGCATTTGACTCAATTTCACCACCTGTAAAAACTGATATTTCTTGTTTTCAACTTCTGAATTTCGTTTTCCATGTGCTAACCATTCAACAATCATTGCTAGTGTTTCCCTGAACTTATCCAAAGCAACTCTCACTTGTTCTGAATTCATTTTTCCCATTCAATTCAAACCACATCGAAAAACAATTGACCTGTTTTAAAATCATTCCTGTTCTCTATAAGCTTGTTGGGGGGAATCGGGATTGAAACTGGAATTGTTGATTGATATTCCTGATACCTGTGTGCCCTCATTCATCTCTTCATATTGCATATTGGGGGGAGTGAGTAACAACAGGGGGAAAGAGTGATTATATTGTCTTTGATTGAATTTATATCAAGTTTTATTTCTGTGTTGCATTCTTTCCTTTCATTGCATTTCCTTGAACCCATACAAAGTATTCTCTGCTACATTATTATTACTATTCCTACTCCTAATTGATTAAAGAGGTTGTTGATATTGTCATATTACCCATTGCCGATCATTGTTCATATTCATAAGTGTGATATTCAGATATTATCCATATTTATAAAAGTGTGATATATATATTGTTCAACAATTCTTCAAATAAATCTTTTAATTTGCAAAACAAACCTATTTCTTGGTTCAGTGATACTGGGGGGATTCAAAGAGAGGGGCGTTATATAAGGGGACATCATCCAGAATTAAAATAATTTGACATAAAAATATATAAATAAGGGTTTCCATTGGGAATTCCATACTAGGCATTGACTTAGTTGGAGTGCTGGATTGAAATCACTTACAGCACCATGTCAAGTGCATGTTGGCATGTTATAAGCAGTAGGACATAAATTGCCCTAGTGTAAAAAAATATACCTTTTCACTGTATTTTTGCACTAAGGCCAAAGGTTTGCCCTAGTGCTAATACGGAATGACTTTGCCCCAGTGCAAAAATGCATTGAATATGTATCTTTTTTGGGCTAGGGCAATTTTTGCCTTGGTGCTTATCATGCCAGACTGCACTTGCCATGATGCAATGGTTTTCTAATATTTACAAGTGCTTTCAGAAATAGGGAAAACTTTGCCCTAGTGCTAATACCGTGCAACTTTGCACTGTACCAGCGCAAAGTTTCTGTAATCTGGTCCCAGGTAGTTTTATTTAGTTATTCAGTTCCGGAAATGTTTTATACATGGATTTTGAGATAATATGATCAAATTTAAGTATCCTGTTGTTTGTTTACATAATGTTTCATTTATGGGTTTATATTGCTATGTACCATTGTCTGCATCACATTGTGTGTGTTCAATTTCACTTTCTTTCATCCATACTAAAACAAGTACTGTTTTACAGGGTGGTGCTGGTACTTCGACTACAATTACATCATCCTTCGGAGCTGATACATATCCAGAGGTATGCGTACTGACAGTTCCCTCGAATTAAAGAAAGTCGGTCCCAGATCTGATACCATTAGACTTTGACATTATTATGAACAAGCATCTTTTCAAAATGTCTTCAGTGCAACATTTCAATCAGTTGGTTTCGCACAGTCATCTTTCATCAAGTAAACTAGCCATCAATCAGGTGAAATTCTAAATGTATATTTTGACTAAGTGACGTACACAGCGTACAAAGGTATCTGTGTAAGCCATGTGTGTGATGGAATAATTGTATTTCAAATATGAATTACTTATTTTTAATGGATACTCTTTTCTAAGGATGTATACAAGATCAAGATATAGAAGAGGAGGCACGTGGATCCAAGTCAGTGCACCAGCTTGCTGGTGCAGTCATTACAGTAAAGAAGAAGAAGAATGTTTCACAGAAAACCAAGAAAGCGACGGTAATTTACAAACAATTTGATTTTCAAACTGTCTTTTGTGCTAGTGCCTTCATAACATGCTTTTCAAAAAAATCTAAAGTGCCATATAATGTATGTTGGATTTACATTGAACATGTTTTTCCAACCTGTCTTCTAGTTGCCCGATGGTGTACGAACTATGCAGACACAGACAGCTACAGAAATCAGAGATGCTGCTTGCCAAACTGATTTCACCATGGAGCAACTATTATTTGATGTGCAGCGTGTTCAAATCAATTAGCAGACTCGAGATGATTTTTCCCAATGGCCAGAAAATGAATTGAATGTCACCGGTGGAGCAAGCAAAGTGTTGTTGGACCATTGCTACAATGCGAGAGCTCCACCAGATGAAGATGAAATTGAATGTAATGAAGATGCTTTAGAATTAGACGCAGACCACTTGACATAATCGACACCTGCCAAAAAATGGCCACCCAAAAAACAATTGACATTGATGTTTTCTCTGATTTGTTTTCAAGCAGCAGAAGCTGAAATAGCAGAGACTGAAGCATCAACACAATTGACTGAGGAACTAGACAAAGATCTCGACTACAGTTTGTCCAGGTGGACTGATATGTCAACCACAGTTGGGTCAGAAACAACATTCATGCAGGATGATAGTCTAATAAAGGAGCTCAAATACATTGTATTCGACAGCTGCTTGATGGAGAGTATAATGATGCTGAAATGTGTGCATCCAGTGAGAGGGGAAGCATGCGGGAAGCCATTGGTGAATGTGACTCATGTATCATAAGGCAGTAACTCAGAATAGAAGCAACCTGTGAAATGCTGCATGCAAAATGTTCATGGTCCGCTCAACCGATGCTGGAGAAACTGCCAGCTGGAAATTTACTGTGTGCAGCTGCTTTACTTTTCAGTGGCTTTAGTTTCAGTAAGTTGTCGAGTTTCTGTCAATATGTGGGACTCCAGTTCCTTTCTAAAACGCAGTACTACAAATATCAACATGAATATCTATTCCCTGCCATTAGTGAAGCTTGGAAAATTGAACAAATGTCTATTAAAAGTACATTCTCCAAAAAACGGTTCAGGCTATCTGGCGATGGACAGTGTGACAGCCCCGGATTTTCAGCAAAGTACTGCACATATCACTTTCAGGACATAGAAACTATTGTGAGTTTGGTGGTCATGCAGGTGTCCAACTGTAAATCCCCAGTGGCCATGGAGAAACTTGGTTCTATAAAATCCCTGGAAGATCTCCAATCGCGGGGAATGCAAATCGACCTCATAGCCACGGACAGACATGTGTCAATAGCCAAGACAATGAGAGAGCAGTTTCCAAATATTCGCCATCAATTTGATGTATGGCACATTGCCAAATCAATCAATAAAAAAATCTCAGTTGCAGGAAAAAAAAAGGTTCTGAAAATATTTTACAGTGGTCCCAGTCTTTCAGCAACCATCTTTGGTGGAGCTGCAAAACTTCTGATGTGTCTGTGGAAATACTACTAGAAAAATGGTGATCACTAATGCACCACTGTTCCAACATTCACTCTTGGACAGAAAACCAACATTTCCACCAATGTGCACATGGCCCTTTGTCGCCGGAGCAGGAACGGAAGAAGAATTGGTTGATTCCATCTTCACCTCCACACAAAGCCCTTGAGAAGATTTTGTTTGATAAAACTTTATCAAGAGATCTGAAGGGACTCACAGAATTCTGTCACACAGGAGATTTGGAGGTGTTCCACAATATGTGCCTAAAGTACAGGCCAAAGATATTGCATTTTGGCATAGACGGGATGCAATATAGGACATTACTAGCAGCATTAGCTCATAACGAGAATGTGGGGCGTGAAGAATCGAAGACTGCAGCAAACTTTGGGATGCTTCGCTACACAATGGCCTTTACGAAAAGAAGCAAAAAAGGGGTGGTCAGGCCAACATATGAGGAAATGGAATTCGATTTTGTGAAAGATCTTATTTTGACTGTCTTGGAGATACATACTCACGGAATCACGTGCGATTTTGTTCCGAGGACACATACATTGCCACAAAACATTGCCAACGTGCCCTGTCCACCTAAAGCAGAGCTCGTGGAACAGTTTACTTCCATTTACAAATGATTAACATATGTTTTTTTTAATCAACAATGTTTTTATGAAGTGTCCAAATAAAGAATCCAGTTTGTCTTTTGAAATGTATCCTCTTTGTCAATTTATTTTTCAACAAGTACCATTTTTACGAATGCCATACAATTTAACGCTGTGCTTTCACACTTCCCAGTTTCCTCAAGCTACTGTGGGACCTTCACTGATCATGGGGGGGCCAGATGGATAACAGTATGAAAGCAACATTGGGGTTCTGCAGTTGCCTTAGCAAACAGTTGCCCAAATAGCTGAATAACTACTCATCCCACAAAAGGTATGAGACCTAGGCTAGATAAGATACTCGGCACGCAAGACCTACTGACTGTGAGCAAAACAGCGCATCAAAGTTGGTTGTTGGTGCGAAATAGTTGCACTCTGACCAATATGTTCATGGGGGCATGTGTTCGGGGTCGTTGCTAATGTAAGGAAGGAGTGGGTTGGTTGAGCCGCAAGCCACCATACATTATAAACGAAAGTGAAACCCTGCTCTTGCACTCATGGGGGGTGTGTCCTTTGCCCTTCTGCTGCCATGAGGGAAGAGGGCCCTGACATAAGCAGAGGTGGGGCTATTGCTAGACACACTTGGACTCCATTTTGTGTACCCTCGACTCTAACTTTGAACTAGGCTGCATTCTGTCATTGCAAAGTTTCCCCTACCCCTCAGCAGCGCCGCGAACAGCGAACACTGACACCCCCACATTTTTCCTCCTGTGCCTGTGCCTCACAAGTCCCTTTCTCATGGATGTGCCGAGACAAGATGTTGCAAACTAAGAATGTATCTTCATTCTGAGTGAAGGTCAGCAGCTTTGAATTTTTGATTGCGAGCTCAGCAAGCCCACACATCGCACACAGTATAAGGTTCAATTGTTTTTCGACATTGAGAGAAAGGGATGATTCTGAAAGGAATGAATTAAGGGCGGGGTGTAATAATGTCAAATATGATAAGCTTCACCATTCCAAAACTGGACAAAGGAACATGTAATTTCATTTTATGAAAAATTGTTGATCTGAACAGAGTCTCTGCATTACACCAAGAGAATGGAAATGCTGAATATAATGTAAGTTTTACTTTCAACAATTTTATAGACCAACGAGTCAACTTATCATTAGCCGACCGTTATTGCTGGGTTACATTGTAGTGGGTTGTTCTTTGTGGCATATTGCAATGACACACAAGTACAACCTGTGTGTGTACTTGTCTTTGTCCCGGGCACATGGGCAGTCCAGCATTAAGATGCATGTAGACCACCACTCGGTTCCCCCCCAGGTTCAAAGCTAATATTTTATTAAAATGCGTCTATGTGTTCTTCAAATTGTAACATCAGCTTCCGCATCCCATTTCAAGCTGAACATACTACATAGCACTAACCTCTGAAGCAAATTACAGACTAATTCCACATTGTTTTCTCTGTGTTCCCATTGTTTCACGTCTGTGTTCATCATTAGTTTTAACATAGGGCTGAATTAATGGGTAAAATGATAAATTGTAACAAAGATCGGCTACTGAGGCACATTTATGTTATGTTTTCCGAACAGCTACATCATGCCTTTCTGCAATTGTCATTGATTCCAGATACCAAAAGACGTGTTTTTTAACCGGCAGCTGCAGATACTTTTGAATGGCTGGATCACAATGATCCGTTTTTGGGATGATCGCCACGGGCCGATATGCCCTTACACAGTACCAGTGATAAGGAGCAACCTGACATTGTTTACGGTGGCCTAGCGCCAAACTGATGCACAAGCCTTGCGATTCACGGTGTGTCCATTGCGCTTCTTATACCCAAAAGGAACACTGCGTGACTCCTGGTAAAGATTTGTGGATAGAGTACAAAGAAAAAAATTACCCATTTGATTGAATATGGCAATCGCCGGATGTTCTCAGAGCGTTTATTGTAAAATAAAAGTACTTTACAAATTGTACAGTTTTGCTATTTCCTTTTAAAGTATAGTTTGAATTGTGACCCGCTGTGTTGTGAGATGATGTGAGATGATGTGTGTTGATTTCTGGGTTCTGCGTCATGTCACGTAGATGAAGTTTGGTGCGCTTTTGGCTATGCTGCCCAGTAACGTCATGGAGATAGGCGGAGAATATCACTAGGTTTGGTGATGTCAGCCTCAGGGGCAGAGGATATGATTTAGTGCCGCCAGGGCAGTCCACCTTGGACAACACTGCAACGGATAAGATTATTACAAGATGGGCGCGCCCTGCTGCCTGATTTCGCATGTGTACAAAAGACAAAAACTATGCTAATGTGCATAGGAAATGTTTGTACAATCGATCAACGTATGCTTAAAAACACATGCCCGAAACCTCGGGACAATATTTTGGAGCGCACTATTCCTTTAACACAATAGTACACGCTGTGTTAAGGGATTCTCTGCTCCATCCTGATCTGAATGTCGCCATAGTGGGTGTGCACTATGTGTTTACTCATTTCTAGATTCGAAATGTTTGCCTCCTTTCCAGGATCAAGTCTGTCACTTTATCCTGCCACGTGTCAATGTCATTTTTTCCAGGCGCAATAGGTGTCACACAAAATCAAAGATCTTGTGCTTGAAACTCACAGACCAGACCCCCAAAGTGATCTTATTTACAAGGAGTATCTCCCCCTACACCCATGATCCTTATGCGTCACACTACATGATCAAAGAAATAACAACAAAATATGCTTAACGAGTTTTTTTTTTTTAAATATGCATCTGCCAAACCTTCACTCCATCGCCAGCTCTGCCAATCAGTCTTCCGAATAAATGGCTCTGTCTGTCACTTTCACAAACGTCCAAAAGCCTGTCCCCAGAAAACTGTCACTGCCTCTCTGAAAGCTGCCCAACTCTGAACGGAATACAACCACATAGTTTTGTTCAAATGTGGTTGATTTTGACTTGATTCGAACTTTTCAAAGCACCTAAATTCCATCATCACTCGGGACTACAATACCCGTTACACTCTATGGCTCATTAACCGGGCGTATTACAAAAAAGGAACAAAGGTCAGAGCATACTCAACCGCAAACGAGCTTGGTCAGCAATCATCCATCAAAAGCAAGTCTGATTTTCCTTCGACTTTCTAACAGGAAAACAAACGCTTTCCTGTTGTCACAGTCTGATTTTAAGGTTTAAGCAAAGAACATTTTGCAATATACTGCAGTTCCTGACAATAGGTGCAAGCTTTCTTCTTTTATTTCAAGTTTTTTTTTTTTTAAATCAATATTGGACCTGCATGGAAGCTTTCCTAGGTACTGCTGAACAACACCTGTGCATATATGCAATCGTTCATTCTTTAGGTTACCGTTTTTAGAAACGATGCATGCTACCCTCTCCTTTTAATCACATTGGGAAGTGACCCAAATGCTTCTATGTATGTTGCATTGCTCCATCCCCCTATTCATTAGGGAAAATAACCTGTCTCACACATGCCCCACTTGTGCATATATTGCCTCGATTAATATGGCTGTTGAAAGGACAAGAATAGCTTGCCATGCGATGTTCCGTGGATGGATACACTTAGGTATGTAAACCTGCGAATGAAAGGAAGCCTTAAGTATAGGAATGCTATCTGCACCTTCAGTGGCAATTAGACAGGAAGAGCTATTTGGTCCCTTCCGATTCATTATTTCTAAAATGCTATTAGTGCCTAGTAACAGTAAAGGGCACTTTCCGTAATGCACACACTCTGATTTAATTGAAAGCGAAAATAACATGCCAGCACAATTTTTTATAGGTCATGCCTGTGTGGGGGTGACCACTCGCGCCCTATAAAGATAGTGGAATAGGAAGCACACCATTGGTAAACGCTAGTGTTAGCCTAGGACCCCTCCGCCATGGTATCACACTGGGGGTAATCACACGAGAGAGGGCCAGCTGTGATTCAGGATGAATTGTCCACGCGTAATTTCACTGGCATTATCCGGGTCGTCTGCACCACGGCCTGCCTATTAGTTTATATTAAGATACACGCAATACCCTGCGGCAAAAGCAGCTGATTTATCACTGCAAATTCTCTTGAAGAGTGCCCTAGTTTGTCACCGTTTATGCAAATATATATCTCTATACTTGATCATATGACTATTGAAATCCAAATAACAGAGTACACAGCTATGCAACTAATTGATTTGTTAAACACAATGTTTACAGAATGACGATGGCTTTATAACAACACTTGTAATTGATAACACTTACGGACATTCCGATGCAGTCCTATATTCGTTTTCCAGGAAGAGTCAACATTTGTGTTTATTGTTCAAACGAGGAACAGCTGCTTGCTTTACCCCTTAATCATTGGCTGTCAGTAGGCCCAACATCAGGGCAGCAGAAATGATTCAACACGATGTTGTTAGTCTTTTGGAAATGAAAACCTTAAAGGTGCGCTACCAATACTACTACTACTACTAAAACATGATGTCAATAATTATTGTATTAGGATTATTAGTATTAGTATTAAATTGGTCTGAATCTCTATTTATACTACATCCGATTTAGACCGCCTTTTTTAATGGGACCAGCACATCCTATAATATCTGGTTGCTAGACACTATTACCACGAGAGCAATGAAGAGGAACAAGCCTCCTGTCTGCATTACCTTTATTGATTTTAAGTCGGCATTTAACAGGGTCAATTGAAGTAATTTGTGGGACATATTATCTGCTCCCCATTGCCCGTCCTGGCTACTTGAGATTTTGAGCATGTTGCATCACAATACCAGTACTCAGGTACAATTAGATCATATGGGACGGTTGTCCCTCCCGATAATCGTAACTAAGGGCATCAAGCAAGGTTGCTCATTGGCTGCCCACCTTTTCAATCTTTACATTGCAAATCTGATTAATCACCTGATTGCTAAAGCTATTTGTCCAGCAAAATTTGGTAAAGTGATGGTCACTGCCCTCCTACACACAGTTGATGCTTATTAATGGATCACACGTATGAAGGGGTGAAATCTATCTTAGCGGAACTAGGACGTTTTTCAGATGAACATTCATTGACCATCAACTGAAAAAAAATAATAATAATGCTCTTCTACAAAAGAATTAACAGACCAAAAATGGAATTCTCCTGGGGAAATGTGGAATACACTGACAACTATAAATACCTACGGGTTCCATTTAGCTGTGAAATAGGATATAAGGTGCTCATTGAAAATAAGATGAGTCATGTTAAACAGATCACTATTTTGGTGAAGAATTTTGTCAATAATGATGCTGGCTATTCCTTAAAGGGAATTATGACACTATATAGACAATGGTGAACCCCAGTTGTTGGATATGGGCATGATGCCATCACCTTGAAAAATGTAATATGGATCGACAAAATCGAGGGATATTTTTGGTGCAATGTTCTAGGTTTGTCCCATTCATGTCCGATACAATATATCAGGTTTGAATTGGGACTTCAATCCCTCCAATCTATTATGCTTTTTCAACTGGGTGTATTGCCTATAAAGGCTATGTGTCACCCAGTAAGCAGCCTGTTACAAGTCATCGACTTTAATGTCATTAATCTTATGAAAAATTATGCATCAAATGGTTATGTTACTGCATGCTGTGAGTTGTTTAATGACTTAGATTGATCTTTTGCATGTAACCGTTGTGGTCAGTGTAATTCCATTAAATGTAAACTTCAGAGAAGAGACTGGGAGAAAAAATTATCCCGTATGGGGGAACTTCACAATTACAGGCTTATAGAGGGTAGAGTACACACATATCTCATGCTTCAAAATTACCTGCTACGCTGCCCTGATACCAAGATCTGTAAATTCCGTTTGCTGAAGAGCACTAACCAGCTCTCTGTTAGGGCCACGTTTGGGTGTCAAAGGAAACTTACGCCTCAGCAACGGTTTTGTTGAATTTGTAAGAAAGTGAATTGATTGGACGCTATGAGACATGTATTGACCGACTGTGATTTGTTGCAGGATGTGTATAAAGCTAATTATGCTTGTTTTATTCACGATTGTATTTTTGTTAAATGTAACCATTTTTAGTTGTATTGTCTGAATTCTCAGACTGAATCCCTGCACATAGCACTATTTTGAGTATGGAGCAAATGTGTTGTTGCATTGGGTGTTCCATAAATTGAAACTATTAGATTGTTATATCTGATTGCCAAATGTTATTACTTGCTAGTATGGGAATTTGGAATGTTATTCTGTTTGCACTGATGAAATTGACGATGGAATTGTAGCCATGTGTGTTATATTATATTGTTGTTGTTGAATGTTTAGCAATTTTATATTGTCATTTAATTGAATGTATGAGCTGTATAAGTTCTATGAGCTATAAACAACTAATAAACAAATAAATAAATCTATCATATCTGTTTTCTCGCATTGCTCTTTGGCTTTTCAATCTGGATAGTTGGACATATAGTGCCTGATTCACAGAAGCGTTTTATAATCGTGAAAACCACTAGGAAAACACTCTGAATCAGGCCCATGCTATTAACTACACATTACAGCAAAATTAGTGTAATAAAGGAAGTACATTAAAATGCCATTTCTGCATGCTTAATCGGTAGAGTGTCCGTTCCATGTGCTTGCCAATGTTCACCCCCCCAAGCAGCTTTTGAATTTTTATATTCTGAATGTCAGTGAACAAAAACACCTGGCCTAGATATATCAGTGAACAAAAAGAAGTGGCCTATATATGTGATGTCATAAATTACATTTGTGATGTCATCTTTGATGTCCAGGCTGTTAGTGTTATCACTGCACGGTGGTGCCGCGAGTTATGGTTGCTTACCTTACCATAGTGGTCAATTTCTGGAGTTTTTCGGTTTTTCTTGTAACCATAACGTCCCATTAACAAAGTGTGTTCACTGAATTTCATAGGTTTTTATTAGTGCAAATAAACCATAACGTCCCTTTAACAAAGTTATTACACTGAATTTCATGGGTTTTTATCAGTGCATCCTAATTTTCTACTTCCTAATATAATACTTACCCCAATGTAGCCACATATTCAACCAATGTACACAGTTTTAACTAAAAACTGTTGCATTCCCCACCTCCTAGCAATATTTTGAACACTTCTATACGCTTTTTAGAACTTTTACCACTGTTTTTGTGTTTGCGGATGTTCGCGAATGTCTGAGGTCAATGCAGACTTTCCAGACAGTGTCACATGACCTCATGCACACGTGGCATAATGACGTGTTCAAGAACATGTCTGCACTTCACAAACGGGTGTGTGCTTCATGAACAGTTTGAAACTGCATTTCCATCTGATCTAGGAAGTTTTAAACTGAAAAAGTACCCTTACACAGCTCCTACACCTGTTTATATTGATTATTAATTTGCTTTCTAGGCCACAGCACATGCTTGGAAGGATATTAGCCGAACTTCTATTTATCTTCAAAAATGGCATCAGCTATTGCCATCCCTCCTCCTATGGAGCCACCAACACCACTACCACCATCCGGAGGGCCTAGACAATAAAAGAAGTGCAATAATTCAGAAAGCAATCAGAGGACCAGGAAGATGAGGAAGAGGAAATGTCTACCTCTAGCACCCAGAGAGACTCATGGATGTGGAAGTTCTTTACCACTGTTGGGGTGTACCAAAAGCTAAAGCTACCAAGGTAAAATTCACTGAGTGGAGCATTGTACTGACTCCCAGACCGCCTGGGCAGTACTCCTACGGGACCACCTCCATGTGCTATCCCACCAAATACAACCACTGTGATGCTCCGAGAAATGTTCCTTTCTCAGGAGGTAGTAGGCTGTCTTCCTTCCTCAACCAATATTGCCACCACACATGCCGCTCCTGTGGGGCACAACATCCCACCACCTACCTTACAAGCTATAACAGAAGCTGGTGATCCATATCTTTCGGAGACAACTGTACTCTGTATATACTGCAACACACCACTCTGCAAAGGGGAGAGGTTTTGAAGTGCTTTTGAGGCTGCAATCAAGGAGCATGAGAAACATTGCCCCCTACCTTAGATTTAATGCACACCCAACATCCTCGCCTGTTCCCCTGCCCATCCATTACTGTGTGTGATGCCCCTTCCCTTACTTCCCTCCTCAACTTACGTCCTGGCCTCTCCTACAAAAAAAACAAAAGTTTCCTTTAGGAACCACCCTTCACATTTAAAAAATATAAGTGAAAAAATATAAGATTATAGACTCCATCTACTTTACATTTTTCAATAAAACTCTCTAGCCTTCCAATTAACATGTTCAAGTATGCTAATGGGAATAATGAACAACAGTATACTAGAGAAAAAGAATGAACACATAAACTATTTTCTGTCCGGAATACTTTTCTCTTAATACAATAAGGACCATAATCCATGGCCTTTAATGACTATGCGAGGCCTCTGCAGTCCTCTCTATAGGCCATGCTTTATTAAAAAACCTGGATTGCACGTGCACACCATCGCACAAGACATCCCTTCAACCCTTTTTACGGTTATATTTGTACCACTCCCTCTTTGCCAGTTTTGAAACAGTTACACATAAATCCACCAATTAGTGTAACCATTCAATAAGAATACAATGGTTCACTGTGTAAAAGGTGGACAAGACTTCAGTGAGCACTATCCTCAATTGTAGTACAATCATGAATACCATATACACTATTGAGACAGACACTGTTAGCCGCACACAATGCCTCAATGGTGGTCAGGCAATCAGGGATAAAAAACAAAGAGAACAAATTAGTTCAGAGAAGTTTAAGGAAAGCTGTGTCATTAACATAACATTGGAAATGAGAAAAGAAGAAGGACATCAGGTGAGTCAGACGGAGGAAATAGATATGTAACTGCCACAATGAAATGGAAAACCACTAGGGTACTCTGCAAGTACAGAGTGATCTGGTGGAGTACAGGCAGACCAGTAACAGCTGGTTAGGGCAGTTAGTGAGGAAAGCAGATCAGCAAGTCCAGTGCCCGGTGCATGATGCTAAAGGTATCATGTAACCGTTTAATATGGATACAATGGTTCACCATATGAAAGGTGGACGAGACATCAAGGAGCACTATCCTCAATTGCAGTAGAATCATAAATAATACATACACATTAATTGGATCACTCCACCATATTACAAATAATGGATACTTCCCCTGGATTACCTATAATTACTATATGCATATTACTATAGCGTGTGTTGCCAATGGCCATACTCTGGCCACTGGCCACAACCACCACAGTAAATTTCAACCACGTAACAAGTACATACAATACACCTTCAAATGACAAAACTCACCAAGAACCCCCGCCATCCCTACAACGTCTGCTGACAGTAACACTTGATTGCGGACTCTACAGCACCTCCACAGCCCTTTTCCCCTTAGAAAAAAACAGCTCCATATTATCGCCATTCTATTCCCCTACCCTTCCCACATTCTCTTTCAGCTATTAAATAACCCCAAATGTGTTTTCCAAATTGTTCATTCTCAACGCTGTCTACGGACTACTGTGGTGTCCACAGAATATCATGGCATCTAGATGAACTCTTTTCACTTAAAAAAACTTCCCATATTAAATTTTTTTCCACCCCGACCCTTTCCATCCCCTCTTTAGACCACCAAATTAATCCAAATGTGTTTTCCAGACTTTTCCCCGACTGTGCTATCCATGGACAAAGGCTGCTGCCGCGGAACCAACATGGCGACCGTTCCAAAAAATATTACCCATCTCGCGCATTTCGCCATCCAATCAGCGGGCGTGATCCTGATTGGTCCAGGAGGGTGTCCACGGACCGGATAGGGAAGTGAGTCCATGGACCAGACCCAGATATCACTAATTTTATTTTACCTACTTTTTCAGTGTTTTACAAAAAACTACTGGACGGATTTAGACCAAATCTACAAAAGCATGCTGTCGGGACCAAGCCGCGGCTCCTGATGCAAATTCAGTGAAAATCCATCTAGCTGTTTGGGCTGTAGGTGTGAGCAACATTCATTTCCAGTGCATCTATGAGGATTTCCACACATTTTGTGACCCCCCTATAACTTTGCCCCATGACAAAACAGCACCAAACTTCAAAGAATCATTCAGAATCATTTGGTGAGGATTCCTCCAGGAGGGGCAGTTAAAAGCCACCCAAAACGTGCTTGTTCTATGAGTTTAGCATCTTAACCATAACTACTGGGCCCTACCGCAGGCCCTGTAATAATTTAAATATGTGTGCAGATGGGAAAGAAAACATTTTTCAATTCAGCAATGGAGAAGGGCGTGACTCCGAGGACTCGATAACAGTATTTCTTATGGACCAGTAGATAAACAAATGCGTATGGTTGATTGTATATTTTCATCTGGTAGTATAATTTTCTTCAAGCATGTACCAGATAATATTGTTTAGAATTAATCTAAAAATAGTGGCGTAGCGTTACATTACTTTCCCACAAATAAATGAGATGGGCTCCTGATGACCTGCCAACCTGAGACATACAAAGGTTCTTCAGCCTTGTGGGGGCTACAGAGCTGTCTGTTGTTCTCCTGTCCGATTTTTGCTCAGGCAATACCACATTATATGAAACATCTGATCGAAAATATATATACACCACAACATGCAATGAGTTCATCATTGTGTGAAACCTGTGGGGGTTTGCCTTCGTTAGGTTTGCTTTACTCATTACACAGATAACGGCATCAATTTAAAATGAACGGATTTGTATGACCTAGAACTAATACGGGAGCATACATAATACATACATAATGTGTGTGCCCTTACTTCACCTATCTCTACAGATGTACAGCGATTCATTGCCAGGACGTATTTACTTTCCTTGCACTGTTAACAAGACCTCAGCCAAATCTACAAAAGTGCATTCACAATCCGAAAAGCCATTTTCTGCATCATTTTGTCTGTTAAACACTTTTGAGTTTTGATCTCATCGAGAATGAAAGTCTTGCTGGCAAAACACGCCAGCGGATTTACACTGGGAGGTGCCATGTGTCAAGACTACAAACTGAGATCTTTTTAGATGGCCCATAATTGAAAGCAGCTTAGTGATCACTGTCATGAGATGAGACCTGGGTTCAACAATCCAATCCCATAAGGCTGCTGGCGCTGGGATAATAACTGGTCTTGCACCCTCTATTTTATGGATGCTGTAGACATCAAAGAAATGGAACAGAAGGGAGGGAATACATTACATTTCAGGCAAATAAAAATTCGGAGCCCGATATTTCAACATGGCGGCATTATGGACTTGTTGTGTAACACTAAAATAAATGAGATGATTGAGAATAGGTGTAAAAATAAAGGAGGAGCAAAGTACAAAGACAAGAAGACAAGACAAGAAAGGCACTTTAGATGCCTCTGCCCGGGGTGCTCTTCCAGATAGTTAGGGGGCTGATTGATGGCTGTTGAGGAGAAAAAGACACATTGTAAATGCTTGGTCCAGTTGAACTATACTTTAGCTTCTGGCAAAGAAGCGTACATCATTAACCTGGGCCCAGGAACCATGACCGTCTTGCCATAAAAAGGTTTATTGCGCCTTGCTAAAATTCTGACTTTCACTTCATGGGCCTATAAGAGCACCGATTGATTCAATAATGTAAGATGTCCTGACGATACTTTTATAACACTCGGCACACATAGGGGCGGCAGCCTGTAAACATATTATTTCAGTGGCAATACTGCAGGGATTCGACCAACAATCAACAGATTAAATGCAACGTCTAGTTCGTTGTGTGATCCATTGCGAGCGTTGATACTAATTTCCTTTATTATGCATTGTACAGTGATCCAATTTAAGATATTCTTACTGCTGCTTACAGATGTCCTTCCATTGCTTTTTTTTTAAATGATGCTGCATATCTGCTGTTCCCAGAAGGCAAACTTAACCTAAGACTATTCAAATAGCAAGGTCAAGCATGGGGATACCAGGACGAAGACAAAGGCTATTGTTTTTAAAGCATAATCTTAAAGACGTTTTAATATGTTTGATAGCATTCGAGCAGATGCAAGTCATATGCAAATTCATGTATAATGCCTTCTTGTTAACCTAGTCAGTAGGCATTATGCATTGTTGCTCTTCTCATTTGGTAAGTAGGACTATTGTTACATTCCTCATTGGTGTTGGAAATTGCCCTTTATTTATTTATTTATTTACTTTTTTATTACATTTGTTATACGCCCAGACCCGGAGGTATCACGGCGTAGATACATACAGATGCAGAATACAATCTTAGTGATGATATGAAAACTAATATAGCAATACAGGTTTACATTATTACATTATGTACATTTATATACAGTGCAGGAGTTGCGTTAGTCAGAGGTGCAAGGTATCTCGGATCCACTAGGCCTGGTTAAATGACCACGTCTTGAGTACTTTTTTGATTAGTGGGAAGGACTGTTCATTCTTAATGTTAATGGGTAAGGCATTCCAGTGCCTGGAAGCAAGTACTTTGAAGCTGCTGCCTCCTGATTTTTCTCTTTTGTAACGTGGGATTTCAAGGTTTTCACTGTTATTCGATCTGAGGTGTCTGGCATGGGATTTCTTAGTGACTGTGTTGAGCAGGGATTTGGGAGCTTTGTTGGTGATACATTTATGGCTTGGCCTTTATTTGTAAGAAGAACTTCTATTCTAGCATTTTTGACCTTCCAGATGTATTGGACTACTAGTCCAATCTGCCCTAGGCGACATAGACAATAGCGAAAGAGCATGCAAGCTGTAGTCCTAAACATCTGGAGATCCACTGTCCTATGGGCACATTAGGCAGATCATCACGAATGCATAAAAGTCAGTCCTGATTCATAAAAAAGTAGGGCACTAGTTCCTCATGCAAATTCTGATGGTGATGGAAGGAGCATGTTTTAGTGGGTGAGTGGGTTATTGTCTACATGAGATGCTCTCCTTTGGCTCTCAAGATGCTCAGGAGGCAAGATAGGCATTGTGGGTTCTGTAATATGAAATGTCAGAGTGGCAGTCACAACTACCCTATTTTACAATGTGTAATCATGTTTAGGGACTTGACAGTGAATACTTAGGCAGTGTGCGCCTTTGATCCCACACCAGAGGAAAAGAATATGTGTAGACTGCTGCTATTATACCAGCAGACCATACATTATAGTACACCCAGCAGAAAATGCGTGGGGCGGGGGCCAATGCATCCCGCACCACATGCAACCTAACACTGGTTGTATCCAGGGACGTCATTTCACCAAAATTCCATGGATAGCAGACGTGACATCACACGGCCCTTGACTTCTAATGACATCACAGGATTTGGTTTAATTTGATTCCACCCCTAAGCGACATCACGGGAAGCGATGGAACACAACCTTTTATCCCTTAAAAAAACAGTAAGTGGCATCACATAGAATTGTTCCTAAGTACAGCATGAACAATATAGTTACAATATCACTGTAATGTGATATACATTTCATACAAGATGGATCACCAAATGTATCGTTAATATGAGTGTATATAGGCCCATATTACATGTAAGTTATTTCTATCAGGCACACACCCAAGTCATGCCCAGCATGTGTGCGCAAATGAAACCCTTATTTATTTTTATCTATAAGTTCAATATTCTGAATGATATACCACTCACATCACACCCGCCTCAAAATACCCTGCAGGTTACACTGAACCAGGAATCAGGCTAGTTGCAAAGGTAAATTATCTGTTTATTTATTTAGAATTTAAAATCACAATATATTTTTAATAGGTAACACAAATCACCAATGGGGTGACAGGAACAATGAATAATATCTTTAATGTGCTAGGAATTAAGTAATGAACACAAAAATAATGCAGCAAAGAAAATAATACTTCTGAGTTGGTTTGGAACTATGGTTAGGGGTTCCCCTTGCAACACCCCTCAACCCACCAATAGGCAATTTAAATAGATGTGAGGAGAGAGCAGGTATTCAGGAATAATGCAGACCAAACAAAATATCACTCCCACCTCCCACCCTTAAACACAAGAGATTTTTCAACTGTCAGATTGGCTATGAAATTGGCTGAGCAAAAGCACAAAATATGTTCAAAATGCTTAGATTATTATAAATTCCTATGGGAGCCCCTTTGAACAGACGCAAGCAAACACAAGCAATGATTTAATCAAAAGGAAATAGTTCGGATCTCAAAGGCCAAGTGGGAAATAATTTGAAGGTAATTCACACGTGTAAGACTTTTCCAAATGTCAATTTGTGGCAAACTTTTACTTATGCAAATTTTGACATAATGGGTCAATCACACCGGTCAATGTGATTTTGAGTTGTAGATATAGATAAGGATGTTAGGTACACATGGGAGTTGACATTTTGCTTCTATCTTAAAAACTGAGGGAGTTATAGCGGTTTTAGTGAGAGGTATTTTTCAAAAACAAAGACACAAATTTGGACACAGACTTCAGTTTAGAATCAGAAAATATGGCTTATGCTTTCATTCAAGGCTAGAGCGTTCAGGCTAGGCAATTAAGTTGAGACGAAGTAAGCTCTGAGGCTGATTCATGACTTCGGTAACAGATCCCCATCACCTTCCCTGGCGGCACCAGTCCAAACACTCAAAGTGGGATTTATGGGTCAGAGTTGCACAAATAAAGATGACTATGAAAATGGCGCTTTAGCAACTAGACAGAATAAGATAGCATTAAAGATTTTAACACTGTTACTGGCTGTGAAAGTAGGGATAGTTCAGAGATCAGAGTGGAACAAAATAATGCAAGGTATACAATAGTTCTCTAGCATCCTATTAGTACTCACAATCCACTGGGATTTTAAGATTTTTGCACAGTCACGGTTCTGGTCAATGGATTGGATCTATCAAAGAAAGACATCAAATTAGGCGCAGGACTGGATCAGATAGGCCAGTCCCCGGACTGCACAGGATCTGCCCTTCTTGTTTCTGGGTATTTCAAATTAGCAGGATGGCGAGTTCATCAGGCAAGCATTATGGTAGCAAGCCAGATAGTTTCAGGATGCTAGTTTCAGGATGCTTTCTCAAACCACAGTGCTTCACTGGGTTGTAAGGATTATTTTGAGAATTGAGGCCTAACTGAAAATGGTTCAGCTACTGCTTGGCCTGGTCCTTGGCATCTGGATCTGGAAGGATGTTGAAGGCTGGATGTGGGATGCTGGATCAGAAAGCTTTGCTGGAATCAGAAGAGTGAATCCCTATGTATTGTCAACTGTCTCTATTTATCCTTTAAAAAGACATCACAAAAATGGGTATATGGGCCGGCTTAACTAAACTCGCCCCTGTGGACTGGGATTGGATCAGAGCCTCATCTCCACCTTGCACCCGAGTGATTGGATCAAGGACGGATGATGTCACATTTATGGTTTGGCTTTTACATTCCTTAGAAACCTCCCCTAGCCACTAGTATCAAAATCGAATTGTGTCCTAAATAGATATTTATACTTTTGTAACCTCTACGAAAATTACATACAAGGATTCCATATTTTATGGAGTATCTGTTCATCAAAATGCCACAGCTGTGAGACCATGTTTCGCCTTTCTGCAGCATTTTGTCCATTTCTCCATGAAAACATTTTTCAAACTTTCTCCATATTTCTACAAATATGTGTGTTTATCATAGGGATGTGTGTGTATAGTTTAACAATTATAGCATAAATACAGTTCCCATAAAATCACATATATTGCCATTCCTATTCAGAATATGCTACACAGTTCCACCACATTCTGAAGTGTAGTGCCAAAAATTAGCCTAACAAATCCGCCCTTTTGATATTTTTCACCATTTCTGATAACAAGTTATGAGTCTCTAAAAATTGTTCAAGCCAAGTTTACAACCTCTTCACACGTCCATTTCCTGGCCTGGAGAATCGGCCATTGTTCAGTCTCTGGCTGCAGACAAAAGTCTGTCCTACCCCACAATTATCATATGTCAGTGAGTATCTGCTGAGAGGAATGCCCTCCACTTGGGGGAAACCTGTTTTTCCACTTCTTGCAGCCCAGCCAGGCTAATTTATTCTTAATTTCTTGACTTAAAATCCAAAACAAACTTGTTGCATCAAATGACATAGATAAATTACTTTCTTAGATTTAAACCTGTGGGATCAAAAACAACTGAAATATGTGTTTCTTTCAGCAACAATCCTTTTATATTTTCTAATCTGGCAGGCTTTTAGTTTAGATAACTTTAAAGTCTAATCAGGAGAGCCCATTTGACAGGAACTGTCATTCACAGGTAGGCCACTGTGCTGCACTCAGATTTTTGACAGGAACTGTCGTTCACAGACAATCCAGTTTTTCTGAAAAATGTTTTGCTCTTAACCTTTCAGGACTTTGTACATTCACAGTGCTTCATTAGGTTAGTTGAATTTTAGCGCAAAGCAAGATTTTGAGTGTTGAGAAGTGTTGTGTACAGGCATTTTGGAGTTTTAGCTGCAAAGTAGTTGTCATTTACGGCAGATTTTGGAGTTTCACTTGCAAAGCGCTGCTTTTCCCTCTGTACTCTATGTTTCTTGTCATGGAGCCCACTGGCACTTTTTCTGCAGCGTACGCTCTGTTCCACCACACAGGCACCATGAATGGCAGGTTGTGCAGCCATCTTTTTGTGTGTTTAGAAACGCGGTTTTGGAGGTTTTGGCGCGCACAAAGGTTTTGCCGCCATTTCACTGTTTCTTGCTCCATAGATAGCAGAGTGATGCTGCATAGTATAGCAGGGTGGGTCAATACATCCCATATACCACATTACTGTGAATGCAAGCATACGTTCAAGGCCAAATGATAATGATGTGTTATTATATAGCACTTACAGTTAAGCACTTTATATGCAACAAATATACATACAATATCACCAAACCTGTTTTGATACTCATTTATCAACAACAGAAGAATGAAAAGCTGCAGATCACACACACATCACAGCAGTGAGCGTTCAGGCACTGATCTATCTTACCCGTTGAACCTATTTTACAGACTACAGTAAAATTAGCAATTACATGTCTGAATGTTCCCAAAGTCAGAAAGCAAATTACACTCTGTAGTGGGTACCATTAAACTGGTAACTGAGATTTAACAGCAGGCCAGTTCATCCACAGGTCTGGTGCAAAGTTGGCCACATGTCAACCTTGCGTCTGTCTACTTTTCAGACTTTAGAGGTTGGCAAAATACATACCATTCAGAGGGTTCATAACTGTAAATTAAAGAATTTAAAGTAGTGCAGGAAAAGCAGCACACTCACACGCCTCCCCCACCCCACTCTGGGCACTCGTTACCTCCTACATGCAAACAAACATCCTGAACAGCATGTCATGAAGATTTGAAAGTTATACACATAACAACAGAGCATTATTTGTGGCACAATAAAATCAAGGGCCACTTTATGTGCTATGGTCAAACATTTCTACACTGTAATTCAAAAAGAGGTACCTGGCGCTACTCTCCAGAAAGAACATGGCATGATAACCTGTTCTGAGATGAGAGTTTGCAGCACACACTTTTTGCTCACTGTACCTTTCACAGATGGGAAATATCCATTTGCATATCAGTCTTTGTCCCACCCACACGGGCAGTCCAGCACCAAAATGCTATGGCAATTCCTCTCTGAACAAGAGTACCAACAGCAACCCCATACACGTGTTTCAGCCTTGTTGGGCCTCATCAGTGAGGTGAAGCTGCGCCTCTCTGAGCAAAGTGAGCAGGGAGTCCACGTCTGTTTGCCCCCTATTTCAAAAAAAGGTAGCTGGTGATCCTTATTTCAAAAAAAGGTAGCTGGCAGTCCTTTATTTAAAAAAAAGGTAGCAGGTGCTCCTCTCCAGAAAGAACATGGCATGATAACTTGTTCTGAGATGAGAGTTTGCTGCACATGCTTTTTTCTCACTGTACCTTTCACAGATGGGAAATACTATATGCATATCAGCCTTTGTCCCGCCCACATGGGCAATCCAGCACCAAAATGCTATGGCAATTCCTCTCTGAACAAGAGTACCAACAGCAACCCCATACACGTGTTTCAGCCTTGTTGGGCCTCATCAGTGAGGTGAAGCTGTGCCTCTCTGAGCACAGTGAGCAAGGAGCCCACGTCTGGTTGCCCCGTGTGGGTGCAACCTTAATGTAGGATTGGGGGTGTAGATTAGTGGAGGTACAGGGACACGGATTTTGGGGTCCAGCCTTTATATTGGATGAGGGGGGAAAGACTGGGAAAAGGATGTGTCATGCGCAGAAGTGGTGTGGTGGTAATGGTGATTGCTTTCAAGTCATTTTTGATTGCTTTCCCACTGGTCTGGCCAATGTCACACTTCACTTCATTTTGCCTGGGGCCGACTTGGGGTGTGCTGTGTGCTGCTAATTTGTTTCTGTGCTGCAGGTTTCTGCGCAATCATCATTCTGTAAATCAGCTCCCGAAGTATTATATCTGAACCACGCAATCTTTGAACTCGGGCGAACTACTTTGAATGGACTGAATTATTTTTCTATAAATCAGCCCAGTGTGTTCAAAAGATTAAATCAAAAAAGTGATACATGAGTCAAATATTACTCTCACCTTGGCTAAAATACTGATGTTTGAGGTATGCTTAAGAACCTGGGCCATCCTACTTGTTTTGTCACTGTCAGATATGAAGACTATGCAAGGGGTCATTTGGATACATGTCTATATTTACAGCCTGATTCATGGAATTATTTGCGTGAAAAACGCAGATTTGTGGGGCTTTCTGCCCAGATCCCTGTTTGAAGTATGGGGATTTTGGGGCAGAAAGGAGCACACATCTGGTTTTTCATGCAAATAATTCCAATAATCAGGCAGTTAGTCGTAGAAATGTTCAGTGTTTCCTGGTAATCCCACCATTACTGCATACAACACATATTTGGCATATTCTTTGTGTGCTAGATCTTTTCCTTTGGAAGAACGAGTACCAATTAACAGGAGTACCACATATTCATAAAACTGCAATGCGGCTAAAGGAAGAAAACATTCTAAATGTGTATGCTGGCTTATTGCTGGAAAGGTTAATATCACATGCTAGAGTAAACAGGAAAAATACAGCTCATCAAGCATTTCTTCATCGGTAATACGGTGGAAAGGGAGCTAGCTCAACAAGATAGACATATGTTGGTCAAATAGAGGGTAGTGCTCCAAATTACACAGAAGTATTATTTCCTGAAGCTGTCCTTGAGACCCAAGCAGTTTAGAGCAAATCATTTTTTTCCTGGAGGCTAGTCCCTCGAATTTGAGTGCCCGACATGGATGTTAGTCACCAAATATAGTTTTTAATGTTTGTAGTAGTTAGTAAGATAGTTTGGGTCAAGTGTGTCAACAGTGATGTCGTTGATTACATCATTGTGATACAATCTGTGATGTCACGGATCACGTTATTTTCGCTGCCATCGTAGATTGTATGACTGGCGTCATGAGCAGTTCAGAACAACATCGGTGTTATTGTTGCTTTTAGATCCATTGCTGGGGAGTTATTTTGGTCATTTTGCGCTACAAACAGAATTTTCATGTAGCACAGTTTTTTCACCGCATAACCATAATGTCCTTTCCTTGGTTTTTGTAATGACTAGTTACCCGTAATGTTCCTTTTTGAAATAATTCTTACTAAAATGTTCACATTTTATTTATATCCTCATCTATAAATATACAGAATATTTTGTTCATTTTATTGACAGAACTAAACTGTACAAATGAACGTGTTACGGTTTTCTCTGCTCGCCATGCTTTTTTTTTTGCTCAAGGTTCATTTTCCCATGTTTTTTTATTTTTCATTTAAATAATCGCCCATGCGGATTCATGTTATTCTGTCTTTTTATTTTGTCTCCTTTTCTTCAACGGCACTGTCCATAACATTGCTTTAGTCTGTTAACCACTGAACGTCTAAATGTAATCTTGTTTTATCATCAGTTAGGTTTGGCGGAAAATGGCAACAGTGCATTTCATGTGACAGTCCCAAGGGGTTAAGGCATCACGATTTTAAGCAAATTTAGCTCAGGTCCCAAAAAAAGTTGTTTTTTTATTTTACACTCACGTTTTTTCCCTTACAGATTGTGCATTTAAATCATATGTCTTTGCACTGGTGTCTTCTTGTCAAATCCGAAAAAAATTCTTAACTTCCTTTTACATTGGTAGTTTTTACCTTTATAATGTATCAATTAAACACTTTTCTTTTTACCTATGTTCGCGGTCTCTTATATGGTGACTCAATATTAAATAATGTATTAAAAAACATGTAAATATGTGTTTTTCATCAAGTTTCACCTGTGGTGCGTTTGATCTCAAATTTCCACGTCAAACCAACTTGCAGATAACTGTTCACAACTTGGTCACGCAGTCCATTTCATACTATGCTAGTAATGAAATCAATCAAACTCCACCTCTATGAATGGTACTTTCATTATCTGCAAATGTCGTAAAAAGATGCAACATAAAACTACATTAAATTATTTTGTAAACTCAATGTCAATGTTGACGTAGTAACAATCATTATGTTTGACTCTCCTCTTTCCTGATTACAAATCCCACCTTCCCAAAAATAAAACAAATAAAACATCTGGGGACAAATAGGTAGTTCGCAGAGAGCACAGACAATGCATTACCCAAAAAGAGGAGTCGAAGGGAGAAAGAGGACTGCAATAGCTTTCAAAGGCAGGCATATTATGTTAGGATATGATGGCTCCTATACATTGAAAACTGTTGCACATAAGCAAGTGAAATGGTTGAAAAGAACAAAGTAAAGGATTAAGGGCCCAATTCACAGAAAACGTGCTAAGTCCATGGAAAAATCTAAGCGCCTTAAATAACAATGTGGCTACTTGTGTGTGCAAAAAAACATAGCAATTTTCATTGATTGATGACAGCTAAAGCACAAAGTAAACTGCAGTTAAAACAAAGAACGCTCTACACCCCAACCTCCACCTGGCAAACAAAAACTAGTGCTAACAAACACTTTGCGCTTACATTTGCACCACCATCAAGCACCCCGGTAAAACTGAGTACTGTCCCCTCCTAACTCAAGGCAGCACCCGGCTAAACTGAATATTGTCCCGCGTAACTCAAGGCATAACCTGGACAAATCTATGTACTATCCCCCATAACTCAAGGCAGCACCCAGGCAAAGATACATACAGACCTCAGTAACTCAAGCAAGCACCCTGGTGAAACTGTGTACTCTCCCCCGTACCTCAAGGCAACACCCAGACAAATCTGAGTGCTATCCCCCATAACTCAAGGCAGCACCCATACTGTCCCCCATAACTCAAGGCAGCACCCCAGCAAAACTGCAGACTGTCACCCCTAACTCCAAGTGGCACCTAAACTATGTACTATCACTCCTTATATTAAGCGACTCCCAAACTACCTACTATCACTGTAATCACAAAGGCATCCAACGAAACTGCGTCCCATCATCCCTAAGTCATAGCAGCTCCCTCAAATCCACACACCACCCGCCAACCTCAATGACCTCTGCCACATCCCTGAGACAGCCTCCTGCTAGTCTGCCCTCCACCCAACAACCCAGTGACCACTGGCGGCTACCCCTGGAAGGCCCCTGCTAGTAGACACACACAATCCCGATGACCTCTGCCCCAACCCTCATGTAGACCCCTCAAGTCCTGACAGCTCCCACCTCCCCACTGACATCTGCCCCAACCTACTGGCAGCCCCCTGATAGCCTGCACTACTCCCACTACTCCCAATCACCTCTTTCCATCACCCCTGCCAGCCCCCTGCTAGTCTGCACAACTCTGACAACCCCACTCACAACTGCCCCAACCCCAGACACCCCCCTGCTAGCCTGACCTACTCCCACTACTGACACTCACTTCCATACTAATTCCAGGCAGCCACTGCTTGTCCAACCTATTCCCACTACCCCCACTTGCCTCCGCCCATCATCCCAGGTAGCCCCTTCAAGTCCTCACACCTTCCACTACCCTCACCCACCTTTGCCCCTGCCCCAGGCAGCCCCCTCCTAGTCCAGACTAATCCCTCTACCTCCATTCACCTCTGACCCAAACCCAGGCAGCCCCTTGCTAGCTTGGCCAACTCCCACTTACCTTTGCACATCACCCCTGGTTGTCTGACCTACACCCACTACCCCCACTCACCTCTGTCCAGGACACCTGCCAGCTGCCTGCTAGTCTGCCTATTCCCACTTCCCCAACTCACCTCCACCCCAAAGCCAGGCAGCCTGCTTCAAGTCTGGCCTACTCTCATTACCCCCACTCACCTCTGCACCACCCCAGGAAGCTCCCTCAACTCCTTCCACCTCGCCCTCTAACCTCCACCCCAATGCCATGGCAACTCCTTGCTAGTCCACATTTCACCAACCACCCCCACTGACCTCTTCTCCAACCCCTAGCCAGCCCCCTCATAGTCACTATGCTCCCACCACCCCCACTTACATGCGCCCACTAACCAAGGGAGCCCCTTCGAGTCCCGAAACCCCCCACAACCCCTACTAAACTTCACCCCAACCTCCAGGCAGCACGCTGCTAGTCTGCCCTCCTCCCACTACCCCCACTCAACTCCTCCCATCACCCCAGGCACCCCCCTGTGCAAACATGTGCAACATGTGGCAATACACATGAACAAGTGAGCATCCATCAAAAATGAGAGACTATAAACACCATCATGAGACATCTCACACATCACCACAGCCATGCCTGTGTATACACCATTACACATACAACAAATGACTGCATTCCAACAACAGCACACTGACAGCAAACATGCAATGCCCCTACACACGGAATCTGATGATAATCATGCAGAACTCGCTCAAGCTACCTCATGGCCCCATTCCTAAATGCCAAGCATATGCACACACCTCCCCCAGCAAACATCTCACTAACAACATGACACACACTGAGGCCCCAAACCAAATAACTGACACAGAACATGTGGACTGGGAGAACATGAAAAATGTAAATGTACACAGAGACAAATAGATGGCAAGAAGCATGGAATTAATAGAATTAAAACGTGTATTAAAAGTGAACTATTTACAATAAAATGATGGGAAGGTTAAAACTGTCTGGGTGGTGGGGGAAGTAATACATGAAACCTAATCCTGTATAACTACGGGCTACTCGTCTCTAATCTCTGACAACACCTCAACCAGGGCTAAGTCACAATTCACATCCTCTGCCTGTAGGGCTTGCAGGGTGGCCACCACCTGCCTCTCCGACTCCTCTGCTCCACTATGGAAGCTGCCTCCTTACCCACCTCTGTGCCAACTCAGCCCTAGCCACCATCACTGCTGCCTCCCTTGCCCACTGATTCTGCCACCAGCTGCCTCCAGTAGCACTCAAACATAGAGGAACTGGTCTGAATGGCTTCCCTGTGTTCCTCCTGATTCACTTGTGCCAGTTGCCTCCTCTGGGTGCAATTGCATATACAAATATGCCTCCTTACAGTCATAATCTGCTGCCCTCTGACCAGAAGACATTTGTTGGGGGTAAATAGAACCTGCACTGCCCTGCGTGCCAGCTGTCTCTGCACTGCCTGTTCCTGTGTCAGAGGCTGGGCAGGCACAGTGACCACCTCATCTGCTGTCTTAGGGACTCCCACCTCGGGCAGAGACAATGGCAAAACTTGACCGGGCGATGACTAGTTTGACAAAGATGTGTCCCTGGAGGATGACTAGGGCACAGAGGTGGAAATAGAGGTGGGGGCCATTGCACCGTAGAGCCGAGTGGGCCACCAGAGAGCAGTGCAGATGCCACCCGGGCTAGGAAGCAGCACATCTCATTGCAATACTGTTCAACCTCCTGGCGGGAAGCTTGCACAGCATCACACACCAATGCAGTGCACCTCATGACCACAGCCAGCAGGGGCAGCACCCAAGCCCAGATGGACACATCAACCTCAAGTGGTGCATCAGTCTGGTTGGAAGCATCCAGGAAAGTATTCACTGCTGCAGCAGATGGTGCAGGGACAGGCGGTTGCGCAGAACCCTCTCTTGATTGCACACCCTCATGTGCCTGGCCTAGTGTGCAGCCTGAACACCCTCCCTGATGCCCCCACATGACCCCGTGGGCTGGGCTGCAATGGCTTCCTCCTCTACCGCCATTAACCCTAATGACTCCAGAGAGTCTTCCACCCTTGATGGCCCCTGTGTGGCAGCACTCTGTACCAATGCTGCTGAGGTGTCCCCTTCCACAATCACCTCTTGGGACTTACCCCAGCAGCCTTGCCCGATGTTACAGGCACTCCCCCAGCCACAAATCTCACTTAACTTACTCCTAACCACTCTCTGCACACTCATAACCGTACTATCTCATCAGAATTCAGGTAACTCGGCCCCCAATCCATACGGTCACCTCCTACTAACCAAACCATGTCTGACATTCCTATTGCCATAAAGGTACCTTGCCACGTCCCACTTAGAAACAAGAGACTTTGCTCCCGCACAACAGCATTTGTCTCTACCCAACATAAGGCACAGAGCGTCAATCAATCCAACACCTCTGGTATTTCACCTCCCACTACAACTTCAACGAACAAATCTGATGACCTTACACCACAACCAGAAGGAGCCACTATGAAAGGAGCCCTTAAATGCAAGGTCATTAACTGCTCATTCTCTAGACATTTCAGACCTGATCACTTCTAATAAATTAGACATCCTGGCCGTCACAGAAACTTGGCTACATCCAGGGGCAGGCACAGCCTTGGTGTTAGCCGTCCCTGATGAGTATACTATCTTCAGGGCTGATAGACCCACCAGGAAAGGAGGAGGGGTAGCCATCATTGCTAGAAATACTCTAGCCATTAGAGAAAGTGTCAATACACAGTTTACTTCTGGAGAACTCCTCTCTGTGAAACTCCCGCTCTCAGCAGAACAGACACTCCTCATACATACCATCTACAGACCACCTGGCCAACTAGCTTCCTTTGAGGACGACATAACTAGCCTCCTCACTCAGAATACAAAACCTAACTCGCAAATCCTACTCTTAGGAGACCTGAATTTAAGCCAATATGACAAATTGGATACCAACGCACAAGCCATCTAAAATACCTTCTCAGAATTAGATTTTTTCTGACCTGACACACTGTAAAGGTCGCATTTTAGACTGGGTAGTAGACCTCGATTGCAATACTAACATTTTATCCAACACACTATGCGCCTGGTCCGACAACAATATCATCTCCTTCAAAATTCTCGATTCCAAACCCCCATCTCCTAAGGATATCAAAGCCCCGCCAACACTAGCTAGAAATAACCACATAATCTCATTAGAAAGTATTCTCCCGATAATTCAACCTATTACTCAGCATCACCTGCCTATGGACTCAGATCCTGCTGCTATGGTAGATCTCTACAACACGATCCTCCTAGAAGCCTTGGACCAAATAGCCCCCCTTAAGCTAAGGAAAGCCAAACCATTAGTACACCTCAATAAATGGTTCACCTCCAAGTTGAAATCGGTGCGTAAAGTAAAAAGAGACGCTGAAGCGTCCTGGAAAAATAACCCTTTCATTCAAAATAAAAAACAATTCATTATCGCATCTACCACCTATAAAACTGCCATCTTAGAAACTAAAAAGGATAGCTATAATAATAGGATCTCTAACGCCAAATCATACACTAAGGAGCTCACTATCCTCAAAGAATTGGAATCTCCTATCAAACCACCTGACTCTTGCAAGAAAGACGCCCTTTGGTGTTCCAATATTTAGAAGGCACTACTCAATAAAATCACACTACTCCAAACTAAAATTAAAGCTAAGAAAGCTATCCCCTCAGCTACCACCAAAATAAGCACTCCCAATTCTACCCAACCGAACCGGAACTCCACTACTACTACAAAATCTTATTCACCTAATGATCTGAAAGCCAACCAGGACTCCCAACCCACATCCCCATCCATATCTAACACAGCCTTCAAATTCACTCCTGTCACCACTCTAAAAGTGGAATCCATCATCAGAAGCCTTAAACCGTCCAGGTGCCAAGGCGACATATGCCCTGCCACCATTATAAAAGAAGGGGCCAAAAAATGTGCACCTTTCATCACCTCTTTTATAAATGCTTCTTTTGCCTCCTGCACTGTTCCAACAAATCTCAAAAATGCATGGGTCATGCCACTCATCAAAATCCAAACCTGTACCCTAATATCTCAACTAACTTCCACCCAATCCCCACTGTGCCTTTCCTTCTAAAATTCTTAGATAAGGTGGCATACATTCAGATTCAAAATCACCTTGAATCAAACAACCTTGTCAGCCTTAGGCAATCAGGCTTCAGACCAAGACACAGGACAGAAACTGCCCTCTTGGACCTGAACATCCAAATGGATGAGGCAACAGACAATGCCAAGCCTGCCCTAGTCCTCTAATTGGACTTATCAGCATTGTTCGATTTAGTTAACCATGATATCCCAACCATGTCATCACAGTGGCCTCGTTCTCTAACCAAGCTGCTGCCTGGGTCAACTCCTTCCTGGCAGACAGATCTATGAGAGTTTTCTCACCCATCGCCTCAGCCTTGCCATCCCCTATAACTTATAGAGTCCCTCAAGGAACCTGCATATCACCAACCCTGTACAATATTTACACAAAGCTTCTATTCGACCATCTAGATGACTTATGCTGATGATACGCAAATACTCTTCACTCTTTCAGGGAACTACCAATCTGATACCAAACCCCGCAATGAAATCTACAGCAAAATACACGGGTGGATGGCCAACCATGGTCTTTGTCTTAACAACAATAAAACTGAGATTCTCCTTATTGGGTCCAAGCTAAGACTCAGCAAATTACGCACCGTCTATTCATCATTCAACATTGATGACAACATCATCAAAGTAGATAAGGTAGTTTTACATTGATTCTGATCTAAACCTTCAAAGACAGATTAATGCCACTGCCTCCTCAACGGCATATACCTCTAAACTGATAAATGCCTGTTGACCATTCCTGAACACCAACAGTTGTCTCACCCTTGCCAGAGCTCTCATAATGTCCAAATTGGACTATTGTAATGCTCTATAACTGGGCACTAGTCAAAGGAACTTGCACAAGCTACAAGTACTGCAAAATAATGCCCTCAGGGACTTCCCTCAACATCCCCTGGTCAAAACAAATATTGCATAGCAGACAAAACATTAACTGGCTCCCGATCCAAGACAGGCTAACATTCGGAACACTTATGATCACGCACAAGTGCCTTAACAACTCTGCCCTAAGTACTTGATGAGCACATTTTCTAGGAAAGAATCTTCAAGACCTATTAGATCTGTATATATCTACTGTCTTAATGTTCTGATGTTTAAATTAAACAAAGCAGGAGGCTCAAGCTTCCCTGTGCCTGCACCCAAGACAAGGAACAAGATCCCACTGGCCTTAAGATCTGACCCTGCATTCCTATAATTTCGGAACAAAACAAAAGGCTGGTTATTCTCACAATCCAACTAAATAACCACCTTTGCTCTTTCGTGACTCCCTGATCCTAGCAACTCTCCTGCCTAGTGCTACGGGAGGACATACTATCAGGCCTTTACAGCTTGGCATACGCCTACCTAAGCTCTAACCTGAACATGCTCTTCTGTACCTCTTGTAAATATTCTATGAACATGTAAATAACTGTAAAAGAAAGTATAAATTACTATATTCCTGCCCATTATATTGTATATAATTTTGTATTTGCATTGCTCTGTATATAAACTTGTAACCATGTAATGTAAGTAAAGCACCCAGATGCCTCTGGGTTTGGTGCGCTATACAAGCAAATAAAACAAACAAACAAACATCACTCTCAGAAGAGGAGGTGTTAACAGTGAGTGGCTGGGTTCTGCACCTTGTTCTGGAGGCCCCATCCCTGCGTCTCGGCTCCACAACACTGCTTGCAACCTCTTCGCCAGATGCAGCAAACGTGGGAAAGTGGACGAAGAACATTAACATCAGTCAAAAGTGACAAGGCATGTGTGGCATACACAACATAAACAGTAACATTAAGTCAGCACAGGTCAACCAGCAACAGACAGACACACAAACACACACACACACACACACCACACACACACAAAATCAGCATGCATACTGACAAAAGAATGTAGGAACAATTATGAGTCACAGTCATGCCAGATGCACATGTCAAGACAGCACATTGACGTGTGGCCACAAACATATTGTGAGAAACATGAAATGGCACAGTACCAATGCCAAAGGGACCCATCTGTAATCTGCAACCAGGACAGTGTTCAAAATTAGGAGTTGTCGACCAGCAGTAAAAAGCAGTACCTGGGTATCAGGCAACACATATTAGGCAAAAGCAAGCACATTGCACAGAGCAAATTCAACTTGTGTGAAGATGCAAACCCTAAATATTTGCCCCTTATATATCATTGAATTATATCTAAATGTCCCTTTCTTCTGTCCTTAAATCTCTATCATACACATTCCCAAAGGTACAGGCTTAATATTCCAGGCTAGCTTTGTTTGCATGTCACCACTTGCCTGGGGAGCAAATCAAAGCTTCTGGTATCTGTTTGCTGTTAAAAGCAGATAAATAGCTCCCAGCACCTGGCAATTCTGAACCCTGCATGTCCATGGGAAGTAGACCTGGGCACATGTCTACCTAACACCATTGCATGTTGAGCATTATCACCTGCATGCAGTGTGGCAAAGACTACAAGCAGGGCGGCCAGGAGGAGTCACGCATGAGACAGGGAAACTTGCCTGCCATACCCTACACAGTGGCACACAAGTTTTTAGCCACAATGTACACAAATGGGGCCATGCCATTGTCGCAGCATAACAATACACCCTGGAGAGGGCTTGGGACACAAACTGCCTTATGAAACCACACTAGCACTTCCCTGCAAAAGCTACTGTCGCCCGTGTCCAGGTTGGACCTTCAACTGATCCCCCTGCTCAGCAATTCCAACAGCATATAGGCCTGTAGTCACACACCTGCTCGGATGCGCCCATACTAGCACAGAGGTGCCCCTCAAGCTCCAATGCCACATGTCTGTTACACATTGAGACACCTACCACAGAGTACAATGCATGCACAAAGTGCTGTCAATGGAGCTAAGCTGCAGAAACATGTGGGACATAGCTGGGCCAGCTCTCACTCATGCCATCAGGAAGGCCTGACTCAGCCACAATGGCAGTTGTGCATGGCCAAAGGAACTGTCCAAAGGAACACATGGATGTGTGGCCATGATGTAGTGGAAGCAATAACACCACCATCCAGAGTCTGGCCTTCAGTCAACAACACCGTGTCAGGGTCTGCCAGTGGCAGAATACCAGCTGTGGGTTGAGCCACATCAAAAAGACTGTGATGTTGTCAGTGATGTCAGCAATGACATTTGAGATGCCATCTTTCATGTTCTGGGTGTTAGTGTTAGCAGTGCATAGTGGTGATGGCAGGTATGGTAGCTTACTCTACCATAACTGGGGAATTTCAGGGTTTTTTTCGTTTTTTCGTTTTTTTTCGGTTTTACCTTGAAGCATAATGCCGAGCTTGAAAAGTTTTTTGTAGGGAAGTGCACAGGTGTTTGGTAGGGCAACTTAACCATAACGCCCCCTTAACAAAGTTTTTTTTGTAGTGAATTTTACAGGTTTTTGGTCAGGCAACTTAACCATAATGTCCCCTTAACACATTTTTTTTGTAGTGAATTTTACAGGTTTTTGGAAGGGGAACTTAATGGTAAGATTATGATAATGAAGTTGGTGTGCTGAATATACACTGTTGTCATGTATCATAGAACATACAGAACCCCCTCCCTATTGATATTTGAAAGGGACGGACTGGGCGCCTGTTGGCGGACGGGGACGGATGAGGTCAACAGTACCCAAACAGGCAGAGGGTATCTGAAAATGTACTATTTTCTTACACAAAAAATGTTGAACTTAGAAAAAGGACTGTAAGACATTATAAGTAAAGTAAATAGATAAGGAATCCCGAACGTGTGAAATGGAAAAGATGCATTTAATCGCCATGTAGAATGAAATGGATGGTACCATGAAAAAAAAGGATGCCTCCATCGTAATTACTTCACAGAAACTCTGCAGCCTGGACCGACAATGGACGGAAACAGTAGGATGAAGGGAAATAACATCAAAATAGTTAGTGAAGGTCATTTTTTTGTATGTGTGTGTATTTTTTTTTGGTATGTGGTTCAGAAATAATAATGCCTTTCTGTTGTTTTGACACAGAAATGACGAGTACTTTGGAGTGGTTGGAACAGTACTTTCCGCATGGGGAAATGTCAGAAGAGAGTGATAGCAATGGTACACAGCACTCTGCGTATGCAAAGTAATGGGCAGTATTTTAAGGGCATTTAATAGATATATATTTATTTTTTACAGACCAGGAAAGGAAAGAAGAAAGGCCAACAAACGAGACAGAAGAAGACAGGATGAAAAGGATCGAGTGGAAATGGACACATTGAATGAGAATTTTAAAAGTTTAAGGGAGTTTGTGGAGGACTGTGTGAGAGGGAAAGTACGTTACCACTGTCCCACCTGTACCTGCTCCCCTTCTCCATTCCCTAATGAACCATCCCCAAACCTTCAAGAAGAAAATAGACGTTTCGACGAAACATCCATCCCTTCTTCCCCTCACAAATCTCCCCCTCATAACCAATCCTAATTCCCCTATATTTGTGTCAGTATCTGCTTCCCCGGTATTTCTTTGGAATGAAAGGTGTGTGTGTGTTTGGAATGTTTTTGTATAGTAGTTGTAGTTAAAGAGGGTGAGGAATACATTTGTTTTTCAAAAAGACTTAAAATGTTCGCAAACAGTGCGCCTGTTCGACCTATCCATAAGGAATGGAATGTGGATGTTGTGAAGGCAGTACACCTACCCTTAGTAAGGGCAAGTGCGATGGAGTTGATGTTTAACGGCACCATCTGTGCAAGTTGTGCGTACATAAACAGAAAAGGACGTCCTAAGGATGTTATACCGCTGACAAACGAGATAAAACATGTTCGTAGAACACACCAGGTGTCCAGGATGGAAGTGAATGAGCAAAATGGGAGTGTGTTGATGAAAGTATAACTGCCTGTATGCTCTGCAGGCAAGATGGTGGCGTCCGTAGGACAGGCGCGGTGGCCGGCAAGTTCATAGTCAAACAAAATGGAGGTGTCCTAAGGACAATGGACCTGTCCGTATAGTGAGCATATCATGTACGCACATGCGCAGTGCAACATCGCACCTGACCTTAACTGTCCATCTCACTTGGGTCGCACTTTGAATTATTTTGAGAACACAAACACTGTTCTTAGGATGCTTGCGACAATGCACAAGTTTGTTAGTCTGCATTTGCTTTCCAGCGGACACCGATTTCTGGCGTGGATGTGTTGAGGACGTCATCATGTGACCGCAACCTCGCTGAGCGTGAGGACTAATTTGCACAGTTTGTGTGCTTCCGCAACAGTACAAAAGGAACTTATGCACACAAGGCAAATTATTGTACAGTCTAAAAATATCATTTCACATATCCGAGACAATAGCTTACCTGTGGGCATGTTGTGTAAAATTTTCAGAACGCTTTTCAATGATGAAGAAGGTCACGAGGCGCACCCCTCTACCCCTATAAGTGGCCACACTCCCGAGCGCATCTTTATTGTCCCTGTAGCTTTAGCAGATTGAGGTGTACTATCTTTACTGCTGTAGTGACCAAAAGGAAAGTAATCGGTATGGCATCCATGGCGGCTGTTGCTTCATTAGCCTCTGCACCACCCCAAAACCCGCCACCACCACCACCTCCCCAAGGGCCTGCAGAGAGATATACGGGTGAGGATGTAGAGATCGAGGAAGAAGAGGAGGGAGAGACTGAGGTGGAGGAACTCCGCACTACAAGCACTCGCCGGGAGTCGTGGGTGTGGCAGTTGTTTTCCATTTATGGGAACTTAGCAAAAGCACATGCGAACCTGGTGAGCTGTAACCAGTGCCAGGTGGTTCTGAGTCTCAGGAGACCTGGTGCGTAATGCTTTGGTACGCCAACAATGAAGCAACAGTGAAACAACACCTCACTTCGTTCCACTGTGTGGACATTTGCAAGGAGGTGCCATGTGAAGAACGTAGTCGATTGAGTTCCTCCACAGCATTCTTAGTGTCCGATCCTCTCACCACAAGAGACACTGCTGTGGGGGGGTGGCTCCCTCCAGCTACCTCACAAGCCATTCACAATGCTGTTGACCCTTACCTTTCAAAGGTGACAATAGTGTGTATGTATTGTGATGCAGTACTCTGCAGGGGGGAGAGTTTTCGAAGTGCTTTTGAGGCTACGGTCACAGAGCACCAGAAGATCTGCTCCTTACCTAAGTGAAGCTCACCCTATATCTTTCTCTGCGCACTTGCAATTTCTTATCCCCATGGTTGGTGTCCCTTCCTTACCCTCCTTTGTCCTCCTCTCCTAGTGTGTCGTGTGGCCAAAAGCAGGAAAGTGGAAAACAAAAAAAAAAAGAATGGCTCTTTTGAGAGCCACCTTTCTCAGTTTAACCATAGAACTATCAAGTGACCGATGTAGGCCTCCGCGCATTCATGAAAAAGTTTGCAGACAGTCGTAGGACACACAAAAATGGAGGGTCCAAGTGGAGCAAACCCAATGAAGTGGACGCTGGGAGTAAGTGGTGGCTCTGAAAACAGCCTTTCGGTGGTGTGTTATGAGGGTCAAAAACTGTGGATTGGAGAAAACGGATTGTCACATAGGTTATTGTGAATGCAAAAGAGGTTGCAATGCATTTTGTACATTGCGAAGAAAAATCTGATTGCCAGCATATATGAGCTGGACTCCATCACTGCAGAAAATAAAAGAGCTGCGAAACAAAATGTTTTCATTGTGGAATGAGGACATGCCAACAACTCTTAGAAAGGCACAAACAACCTTATTCACATTGCGTCTCGCTTTCTCCATTTGTGGACCAAATGCAGAAGAACGCAGCCATATTTGTCTTTGTGCAATACGGGAAAAAAGTATTTGACAATTTGGAAACATGTCCATGACCTTCGCAAATTGCAAAGAAATTCCAGAGACATGGCCTAATCTGTTGACTCCGCAATGAATGATAAGTATATCTGTAGGACGCTCTGTCAGTAAAGTAACACAGAGAGGTACCAAGTCCAGCCACCTCATTCCACGCACGCCATGCCAGTGCACTTCCACATGAGGAAATCCGAGATCTGCAGATAGACGGCAGCTTTCTGCATGCACCTTCAACCAATGTATCCATGAGTCTCCCAAAATCCAGATAATCTTTTTTCGAGTATGCAGAACCATGGCTGTGTGGTCTCCTGTCAGGGAGAAGACGGTTTTACTGAATCTCGCCATTCAGAACACACCTACTGAACTTTATTGACCAATCCCTAGCTCTGCTCATTCTCATTTGCATGCGCCTCCACCCAGAATCCCCGTTGGTGATATGCGCAGCCTGAAAACTACCGCCATATCCGTGGACATGTATGGGATCAGAGCGTGACGGCGGAACATTAAAGTATTATTCCCCTTTTTCCCCTTTAAGGCGGGCTCTGAAAAGAGACGTTTTTTGTTTTGTTTTTGGGGAGATGCCTTACAGACATCTGTTATTTTGTTTATTTTTTTTGTAATTTTTGTGCTTACTGTACTCCGACAACCATTACAGAACCTTCTCTAAAGCAAGCCTTACATTCCAAAAGAACATGGCATTTCCCAAAGAAGATGCGCAACACCATCTGCCTCAAAATAATCCGCATTACTTGGAACAATGTTATCGTGGCTGCAGAAAAACATACCAGCTCGTAACATGAAAGCACACATGCCGCGACTGATGATACACTTCCCAATACTTTGATCTGGACAGAAAACAGGATTGTTGTCCCATTTTACTCTAGGGAGTAAATCAGAAAAAATGACTTTTGTTGTTGGGAAGATGTTCATGAGTGCTTCAACCAACTGTCCCAAATCTTCCAACAAAGTACATGAACTAACATAGCCCAAATAGCAAGCACCATAGTGCGAAATTACCACATGAGGAGTGGTCATCGTACGCATGACTCTGCAAACTTGTAGAATTGCCACAACATTGGCATCAGTGTCAGCGCTCCACACCACCTCCACTCCTCTCTCATCGAAATGGTGTGCCACATGCCTACTCTTGGCATAGTGTTGTAAGCCACGGACAAAAATGTCTCCAAGCACCAAAACCCTGACCCTCTCCACCTCTGCCATATTTAGTATACGCACCGTCTTTCGTCACAAAAGAGTAATGTGAACATCTGATTGGCTGATGCCTACAGTCCCCTTTCAATGCAGGATTTGCGGTAGAAACCCTTATGTGACATGCCCTACCCGCGGATAAGCATTGCCTACGTGCGGCACGTAGCTCTTAATCAGTACTTCTACTCTTTCCACATCGGTATCAAATTGAGTCCCTCATTGGACACAACTAAGCAGTCACACAACCATCCACCAATCACATTTGACATTGCTAAATCTAACTCCGTCATCAACATTGCACACTTCAAATGTACTGTCGATGACTCTGAATGGAAGTCTCATATCATTGCAAAGCACCTACTTCACAAACTACTGTGCAAGTGTTGCGGATTTTACGTGCAGCTCCATGCATGCCCACATGCATGAGTATAGAGTACAGGTACGTATATTTTAATCAGAGAACATGTGCAACCCTTATGATGTAATTTAAATAAATTAATGCCGCTAAATGTGCATACGCAATATATACCAACGCTCCCCCTTTTAATTGCAAGATGTCCGATTTATCATTGACAAACTGCACAACTTGTTATTGTCTTCCGCATAACCTATACATAACCTATACATATGTTACAAGCATGCCTATTTAGGGCAAAACTGGATTTTCCATTCGAAAATGTCGGAGTTGTGTATTGTGTACGGCCTACAGTAATGGTACGCTCCATATTGCTGTGGTGACATCTCCCTCTGAGGGTCTTCCGATGTGTCGGCATCATGCTTATAATTTGGAAGTAGTAACATTTTTCACATCTACTGTTATGCCCTATTGCATACAAACCTCTCTCCTATAGATAGTATACCTTTTAAAAAACAAGGCATTACCTTAACCTTCAAATGGTTCTCAATTCAGAAGGACTTGCAAGTAACATATTGCAAGTAACATACAAAAGCTGCACAGAGTGAAGTGAAGTGCACGCGTGTACTGGGTTGAAATATGAAAGGAGAATGCTCTGACGAAAGATGCACAATTAATGTGTGCAGTATCATCACTGCTGTAAACACACAAAGTAGTTGGTCATTTCGCTAAAAAAAATAAGCACAGTACTAACTTTATATTGTAACTATTCCTCAAAGAGGCTGCGTGGGTTATTTATTTAATTTGTACACCAAAGCAAACATTGATTTCTGAACCATTCTACCTACAAATACCCATTTATTAAACAGAGAATAACAGGCAGAATGGCTCACAAATCCTTGTGTGTTTGGAACTCAAATAACACACAGAATCATTAGAATGTTAGTTCTAAAAAAGAGGTTGCTGTTTCAAGTTTATGGCATTTAGTTTACTAATAATGCTTCTCGTCACCACTAGGCAACTTTGTACTCTCATCTGAAGCACATTGTAATAGTACACAAACAGTAAAATAGCCTTCCCAAATCATTGTAAGAGGCCAATGCACATTCACACACCATGACAAAGAGCTTCCCCATGAGACTCATTCAGGCATACACACAGCACACATACATTGAACAACAGACCAAAGCATACCTTCTTTTTTTCAACAGACACCAAAGAATGCCTACCAAAAAGCAACTTCGTAGAAAGGAACGCAGAACTAGAGCAAATACAAATAAAAGTGTTCAATGTAAGCATCCATCTGTAGTAGAGGTTGTAGAGAACGTTAGAACAAACCAGCTAATGCAGTCAGTTAGGAAAACAAAGGAGGCTTCAACTACCGAAACTGTACGTCCTCCATCAAAATGTGTCACAAAACACAAAAAGCGTGGCAAAAAATCGGCTCCCACTACAGCTAACAATGCTCCTAATAATTCTTATATAGTAACAAGAACCCATAGTAAAAAAAGTATTTTAGCAAAAATGTTTCATCACAGAGTTCTTCAGAATCTACTAAGAAGAGGACTGAAATCATCCTCACCCCTTAAAACCTACCGTAGAAAGTTAATCCTATAAGCTCTCGTGGACAGTGCAATCCTTCTCAAAAGGAAGTTGTTTATATTAGTGTTAAGTAGGATGAAAGCACTAACAAAACTAACTCAGCAATAAACGGAATGTGAACAAAAATAATTTCTTCAATGTTTGTGGAGGTGAATGGAGTCACACGACAACCACAAAACCATATTTTAATGAGGAAGCATACAATGAGGAAGCATACAAACAAAATCAAGCAAACACAATTGCCACCCATAGCAGTGGACGAGGGTATGAGAAAATCAATAGTACCATCATGGAACAAGAAATACTGCTTACAAAAGTATCCCCTGAAAACGTTTGACAAACAACAAACTGTCAGCTGTTGTAACAGCCCCCACAGGTTTAGCTGCCTACAACATAGGGGGTGTCACTTTAGACTGATTACTACTGCTTCCAGTAGAGCATCAAAATAAATTACACTATAACAAACTTTCTGCAGAAGCTGCAATGGAAGTACGCAGAGTATTAAAACAAATAAAAATGCTACTAATAGATGAAGTGAGCATGGTCTCCAGCCTAATGTTGGCTTTGATTCACCTCAGATTGCAAGAAGTACTTAAAAGTAACAACAAAGAACTCTTTGCAGGGATACATATTATCGTTTTCGGAGATCTTCTACAATTAACAACAGTGAAAGGTGAACCTATTTTTAAAACCTTAGGCCACAAACTCTGCCGTAAAACTGTTGGCAGCATAGGAAATGTCAACCTTTGGCAACATTTACAATACTGAGAATTAACAGAGAACATGCGGCAATCTGCAGATCTCACTTATGCAACATCTTAAAAAGTATTAGAGTTGGTGTACTATCGCAAGAAGCACAAGCAGTATTGAAAAAACCGGCACATTCATGAACTTTATGGCGATAATGCATGTGCAACTGATGTTATGGAACAAATTGCGCATATAAATGTCAATTGTATGGCCTTAATGCCAACTCTTGCAAGCTGTTTCAAATTTAATGAAACAATGTTAAATAAAGAAATTCAACCAATAATTGAAATTAGCACCACAGACAAACTAGACGTACATGGTATGACAGTACCCATGTGTGAGCAAGCCACAACAAGACTAAATAGTTTAGAAAATTAAATTTCCAACACAGCTGGGTTGGAAAAAATATTAAAATTATCCTTAAATTGTAGAGTTTGTTTGTTTGTTTGTTTATTTATTTGGTAATGTGCGCCAAACCCTTGGATAGCCGGGCGCAACAGTATACAGGAAAACTTAAGCTTGTTACAGTATTTGGCATGAATATAAAACACAAAGGCAAAAAAAGCAAATATGTGCAAGAATATATACAAACATATGTACAGGAGCAGGGCAAGTCTTGGGAAGTCAAAGGCACTCTAGCGGGACGATCTAAACAGACGGCTATATGATCAAGTTTATAGGTCAGGCTATAAATCAGGTGTCATATATAGGCTAGGTATGTAGGAGGGGTGCATGCTTGGCTATTTTTAGAATGGAGAAATACAGGTAAGCAAGGTAGGTAATGGCTAAGGTGGGAGTAGGCTAGGTGTTAGTCAAGTTATGTGTCATTGGTGCGCAAGCATTTGATTATCTTGTGTCTGAATTTAGGGTACGGCTGTTCAATTTTGAGGTCGAGCGGTAGCTTGTTCCAGCAATGGGCAGCTTTGACAGGGTGGAGAGTTTAAACCTAGGAGTCTCTAATTTAAAGGTGTTGGCAGATCTCATGGGTCGCCTGGAAGTTTTCCTAGTGATTTTTCCATTAGGTACTGGGGGGCTAGGTTGTTTAGACATTTAGAGGTGAGGGATGCTGTTTTGAGTAGGATTCTATCCGTTATTTTTAGCCAATTAACCTCTTTCCTACATTTGGTGACGTGCTCTCTGTAGGGGATGTTTAGTGCTGCTCTCAGGGCATTATTCTGCAGTATTTTAAGTTTGTTTGTGATATATTTATTGGCTCCAGAGTACAGGGCATTGCAGTAGTCTAGCCTAGACATGATAAGGGCATTAGCTAGCGTGATGCAACTGGCACTGAATAGGTATGGTCTGGATGTGCGGATGAGTTTGCAGGTGAAGGTGGTAGAAGAGGCGAGGGAGTTGACTTGCTTCTTGAGAGTGAGGGAGGTGTCCAGATAGAATCCAAGGGTTTTAACCACAGACATCACCTTGATAGGGTTGTTATCAATGCTGAAGGATGTGTAGTTTGGGCATCATTTTTGGATGTTGGCTTAGGAACCTAGGATTAGTATCTCTGTTTTATAGTCATTCAGGCAGAGCCCATGTGAGGCCTTCCATACCTGAATGAGGGTGTACGATGGAGAGGGCGGAAGCCAGATTGCTGTGAGCTGAGCAGGTGGTTAGCTTCCAGGTAATCCTGGATTTGAATGTAGGCAGCTCTGTCTAAGATTTTAAGTAGAAATGGCACGGTGGTGATTGGTCTGCAGTTGGTGGGGATAGTGGGGTCCAGGGTTTGTTTTTCAGTAATGGGAGGACCCATGATTCTTTGAGGTTGGTGGGTACCGTGTTGGATTTAAAGGAGGAGTTTATGAGCTTGGAAATGAAGGGAGCTAGGTCCCTAGCTGTGCCATTTATTAGTTGTGCTGGGCAGGAGTCGCCCTTGCAGTTTGAGGGTTTGAGGGAGAGAATTATTTCTGTGTTAATTATGGAGATGTGAAGCAGAAGACCAAGTGTACTACCAGGTCACATAGCTGCTCTCTATAAATCCCAATCTGGGTATATGCTTAGTCAAGTTTAAAAGTTAAACACTGAGGTGAAAAAAGTTGACTTTAGTTGAAAAATGATGAAAACATAATGCTTAAGTTTTTCTTAAAAAACAATTTTATCAAAAATAATAATCTCCTGAGTGAGAAGTCACTAATATTCTCTTAGTGAGGAAGAATTTGCCACAATTAGTTTATCAATCAGACCAAATTGCAAATGCATTTCGGAAATAGATTTCCTTCATCAGGGCCAGTCTGAAGGTGAGACAAACATGTTAAAGGAAACCAATTCAAATACGTAAATTGACACATACATATCATACATAATTGCAATAAAGTCAAAAACATACCATACAGTTGTGGTTTCAAAAGTGGGAGATTGAGATGAGAAAATGGGAAAAAACGAAAGATAAAAATTATAAGTCTCTATTTGTCGTAAATACCCAATTTAAAGCCCCATAAGGAGAACTAATTACCTGAAAATTAGTTGTATGCAATGTGTGGCACAATATGTTCAAGAAAGCCGTGTAGTACTCAAAAAAGCTGCCTGAAAAGTAATTTGGAGCAGTATGCTAAATGTAGTATTGTGGCAAACAATTTTGATGTTAAAGGAGTGGAGGTGGTGTGGAGGTGGTGTGGAGCACTGTGCCTGGTTTCAATGTGCGGATAATTGTACAAGTTTGTGGAGATATGGGAAGGGTAAACATTCCAAATGTAGTTGTTTTATACTGTGCTGCTTTGCATTTGGAGTATGTCAGTGCCCATACTTTGTTGGCAGATTTGGAACACTTGCTTCAGGCAGCAATGAAAATACTTCCAAATGCCAAGGTTATTTTTTCTGGTTTAGTACCTAGGGCAATGTGGGACAATAGTTTTGTTGTTTGTCCTCAGCAGGTGGATAGAGGAAGATGTAGGGTGGGTTTTATTGAGGTAGGTCGCAGACCTTCTCATTCTCTGTTTTATAGTAATGTTGGTATCATTATATTTGACCCACCCACACTTCTTTTTTATATATGCAGTGTATTGACCTGCATTGGTTGTGGCTCCTGTGTGGTAGATTACATCTACTATTGTGAAGGTTTTCTTACCAAGGGATAGTTTACCATGTGTGAATCCAGTTAGCTTTTTGGTATCATCTGTATTATAACGTAAAAGCATTACTATTATGTATTTATTATGTGTCTGTATTTGTAAGGTGGAAAGACCCCCACACCGTTCATCTCGCTAGTGACCGAAAGTGGGATAGTACAAACACACACGTGTAAATTGTAGGCATCTAATATATAACTGCACTGTGAAGAGGAGATGGGCTGAGCTGACAGTTGGGGTGGGCTGACTGAGGGAGTCGCTGGGAGAGTGCGAAGTTCTGCAGAGGAACAAAATAAATCAGTTGAAATGTTGCCCACATTGCTATGTATAACTATCATATAATGTGACTGGACCCCAAGGAGAATAGTGTGCATACAATGTTTATAAATATGAGCATATCCAGGAAAGTAAAGTAATTTAAAAAAGGCAGAACTATAAGAAAGTGTTGATAACCTTACTGATTATCTTTATACACACAAAGCATTGCTGTTTTCCAAATCTGTGTGTTCCCCTTTGTATATGTTTCATATGCTGTGAGTGAACCCCAAGTGAATTACTGTAAGAACATATTTGAAGTATAACTCTACAAATATAGTACTTGAATATGAATTATAAGTACATGAATTTTTAGTTTCTGACTGTTACTGGCCTAGATACATCAGTAAAGGAGAAAAGAGGGAGCCAGACATGTGCTGTCATCAGTGATGTCATCAATGACATTTGTGATGTCATCTTTGATGTCCTGGGTGTTAGTCTTAGCAGTGCACGGTGGTGGCGCGAGTTATGGATTGCTTAGCTTAAAATAACTGATAAATTTCAAGGGTTTCCGGTTTTACGTGAAATCATAACGTCCCTATAACAAGGTTTCTTTCACTGAATTTCATAGGTTTTTAGTAGCGCAACTTTACCATAATGTCCCTTTAACAAAGTTTTTTTTACTGAATTACACAGCCACGTTAGTGGCCGTGTAGTTAGGGTTAAGTTGCTGTTTCCATAGGAAGAGCACTTTTTGTGTGGCTTATAACTCTGCTGCGCCTGGACGAATCCTCACCAATCTTTGCAAAAAAAGCATATGGCCCACTCTGAATTTTTTCGCAAAGTTTGGTGAGGTTTGGTCCAGGGGGGCGGGAAAGTTATAGGGGGGGTCCCAAAAAATCGTTTTTTCCCATAGACTGAATGGGGGAAAAACTTTACGCACGGCTACAGGTCAAATCGCTGGACGGATTTTCAACAAATTTGTGGCAGGTGCAGGGGCTTGGTCTAGAAAGCGTGCTTTTGTAAATTTGGTGACCTTCCGTGCAGTACTTTTCATTAAAATGACCAAAAAGCAGGTCTGAAAAAATTAGTGATATATATGTCCGCTTCGAGGTCACACTTCCCTGTTCGGTCCACGGACAAGACACTGATTGGCTAAGGGGCTGGCGTCATGACTGCAGACACACGACGTCTCTGCCGATTGGCTGCAGCGAGACGTATTCTGCGTTAGATTGTTTGGAGGCGCCTGACATCTTGGATCCGCTGATAGCGGAGCGGCAACCAGCGGAAACATGCTATATTTATAAAACTCTTTTGCTGTGTCATAGAGCGTTGGGAAAGGTTCAGACAGTAAGACTTGGGTGATAAATGCATTTGTTCTGGCGGTCAGTCTTCATGATGTATTTTCTATGGCCACCTTGTACGCACAGAATATGAGGGGTCTAATAACGGTACTATTTCAGTCCATGCAGTGCACAGGGAACTTGTAACTGTTGTACGGACACGCGTGGTGTTTGCGAACATTGAAATAGACAACATGCTGTAATTGCATTACTTTTTTCTACGGATATTGAATTCATTAGTACGCCGCCATGGGTGTGACATGCTACGGTGGTTGTGGCCAGGGCTTAGAGTCTTGGATGCATGGCCATCGGCCGAAGGCTGAAGGCCTTACTTCCAAGACTGTAGGCCCTGGTCACAACCACCGCTGCATGTCACACCCATGGATACACCCATAGTATTGCATATTGATTGGCTGGTTGTGGGGAGTGTGTACCGTCTTGGGTGCATGGCCACAGCCCATGCACCCAAGAACAAAGTTATAAGCCCTTGAGGTCCAAGCCACCACACACCCATCACATGTAATATCTATGGACATACAGCAAGGAGTGCAGCCTCTGGCCAGAAGCACTGACGGATACCACACCTATAGAAAAAACCCAACTACCACACATCACAGAGGTGGGTGTGGGGAGACACTGCACTCTTGGCCATGCACCCAACAACAAAGTTATAACCTCTTCCTGATGTATTTTCTATGGCCACCTTGTACGCACAGAAAATGAGGGGTGTCACAAGGGTAGCATTTCAGTCCGTGCAGTGCACAGGGAACTTGTAACTGTTGTAAGGACAAATTGACAACATGCCATAATTGCATTACATTTTCCTATGGGTTTTGTATTCCATAGTACGCCGCCATGGGTGTGACATGCTATGGTGGTGTGGCCAGGGCCTAGAGTGATGGATGCATGGCCGTCGGCCGAAGGCCGAAGGCCTTAATTCCAAGACTGTTGGCCCTGGCCACAACCACATGTCACACCCCTGGATACACCCGTAGTAATGCTTATCGATTGCCTGGTTGTGGGGAGTGTGTGCAGTCTTGGGTGCATGGTCGAAGGCCATGCTCCCAAAAGCACATTTGTACGTAGTGTAGTTATATGCCCCAATGGATGTCATATGGTGTGGTAGTAGTGGGCAGGATGTAGAGTATTTGAACAAAACAATAAGCACTGCAATTGTAAGCAACTATGGATTTTATATACTGTATACCCATGCATTGATAAATCTGTGGCCTCACACTCACGTCTGTAGCCTCTGGCTACAAACTACTGCAGCATACTGCAGCTATAGGTACACTTGTATTATACAACATCATTAAGATGGTTGTGGGAGTTTGTATGTAGTGAAATTACAAGGCAGAATGGTTCCGATATGCTGTGGTGTTTCTGCCCAGGACCCAGAGTCTTGCCTGCATGCCCAAAGGCCATGCACCCAAGACTGAAGTCATAGGCAGTGGGGTTATAAGTGAATATGGGTGTGGTCTAATCCAGTAGTTGTGTGCACGTCCCAGCATCTTGGTAGCATGGCTGCAGACAATGGTCCCAAAAGTTAACTTATAAGTAGTTAATTTACAAGGACCATGGTTTTGATATGCAGCGATGGTTGTGGGTAGGAACAATACTCTTTGTACCTTGGTCGTAGGGCGTAGGTGGTAGGGTACACAACCAAGATGCAAGGGCCAGCCTACACCCACTGCAGCATATTAGTTCCATAGATTAGACGTGTAGGTTCACATGTGTACAAAATGACTGCCAAAATACTTACTCCTTACTTTGTTCAGAATCCATATATGTGTTAAATGACTTTAGTACTTGGCGGAAGTATCCTTTTTTAATTTCTGTGATAAAAGGAAAAAGTATGTTAGTCTTTGCATTTTATGAAAACTTACTACATTGCATAATAGTTTACCTTTTTTTTACCCTCATATTTAGTTTACAAACCAGTGTACTGTACATTCTGCTCAGTTTCTGTGTTTGTTTTTCTAATCCTTGGGTCTGGGGAAAAAAATCCATGTCGGATAAAAAAAAAAATCTTCATTTGCTATGGTACTAACTACTTCCTTGTTTCCTTTGAGTGTTTCCTTCATCTTTCTGAATAATGTTATGTTTGTTGCCTTGCTGGTGATTGGAAACAACAGTTAGATACCTGTTGACGTATTCTAACTGTTTGTAGTCTTTTCCATTAGAAATTCTTGTGGATCTTCTTGTAAGTTCATAGTGAATCTCACCATTCCAGCACAGTAGTCCAATTCTTGCCTTATTCCATGAACACTGTATGTGTTGTCAGGATTGTTTGTTGCATTTCTATGAAGCACTAACATTTGCCAACACAATTGGTATGTACTGTGTAAGTAAATATTGTTAACAATTAGTGGCAATTGAAATAGAATATTCATTGCTACATTTGCATAGCAACTTACCCCAGTTTCATTTGCAAATTTGAATGGACCAGCGAGTTCTGTATCTGAGTGTATTTTTCGGAGTGTCTGTTCCTTCTTTGAAGACGTACCTGGTTTACATTCCCTAATAGGTTCTTCTTTGTTTGTGGTAATTGATGAAGCTTTAGCTTCTTTTGTTTTTGTTATGATGTGACTCCCAGGCTTTCTTGAATTACTTATTAGGTTTATTACAGGAACTTGAGACACAGTTGCATAAGGATAAATAAATGAGAGTATGGAATTAATCAGCACTGTCCCATCACCCAGGCAGGGGAGCTCCAACTGCCTGCCTCATTATGGAACCCTCAGATAAACATTCCATCATTCACACAACAACACTCCAAGTGACATCACAGACTCACAGCATGACAGCATGACATAGACAGCCACTACATAACACATCTCCTTCCCTTACCAGACCCACCACACAGACAGTCACTACGCCACCACATAACACATCTCCTTCCCTTACCAGACCCACACACACAGACAGTCACTACACCACACATCTCCTTCCTTTACCAGACACACACACATATACAGGGACAATCTCAACATAACACTTTGCCAAACCCATCTTAAAACAACGCATCACAATCCAAACCAGAGGCAAAGGTTACACAGCACTACACACAACATCAAACACCCAAAAAGACTCAGCCTATCAGGGCAACCAACTTAGCCAATATATACGAATACTGCAGATAGGTATGAGACACTGGCCAGACATCCCAAATCCATTTGACCACTGACGACCCGATAGCAGTATTGTAAGAATCCGCCATGTCGAACCCCACAATATGGAGAAGACACAGGCTTTGGCACAACAACATATAAGATAATATCACTTATGAAGGCGCTACCTCCATTAACCGATTGTGGAAACAATCTGATGTGGCACTCACCCACTCAGATTCCTACCCTACTCCATACTGGCGGAGGCGCTACCTCTCGCATACCACAGTGTTCCACAAATCAGAGGCGCTACCTCCCTCACATACACTTGTGTCCATGCACACCAGAGGCGCTACCTCTCTCCAATACAATTATTCGCATGAACCGAAGGCGCTACCTCTCTCAATTACCCTAGCAACACACACAGAGGTTCTACCTCAGTCAAGTGCCAATTGTATCACACCAACCGAAGGCACTACCTCCCTCACATACACTTGCGTCCATGCACACCAGAGGTGCTACCTCTCTCCAATACAATTATTCGCATTAACCGGAGGCGCTACCTCCCTCAATTACCATAGCGACAATTGTTTGCATAAACCGGAGGCGCTACCTTCCTCAATTACCCATTGTCACACTCATCAGAGGTGCTACCTCCCTCAATCGTGACACACATACCAGAGGCTCTACCTCTAAGTACTACCACAGTCACTTACATCAGAGGCACTACCTCTCGCTAATTCTAATCGTGACACACACACACCAGAGGCGCTACCTCTCACTACATACACATCGTCACTCACACCAAAAGCACTACCTCTGAGTGACAGCCTGACTCATACCGCCTTGATGCCCTTCCTTGTGCATCCATTTCACAGTCAACCTTAACTCAGGCACAAAACATTTAGCATTACACACATTCTAAATGCAAAGTTACAACTGTATTATAATGTAAATGCAACTCAAAACTGTAGAACAACATAGGTTTCAACATCTTTGTCTTTCCCAAAAGTCCATGGCCAAGTTATGACCCTAATCTGAATTCTGATGCTCTACAAGTCCATGGCCATTTATGACCCTTAAAAAAAACCCATGACATACCTAAATGTCCATGCTGCTATAAAGCATCTAACGTGCCTGAAAATCCTCTATAGGTTATGCTAGCCCATTCTTACATCAGCATTATCTTCATTACAACACATGCAACCCACAAACTCCTCACACATTACTTTTAGAAAAGCACATCCTAAAAATCTAAAACACAGCATTTCTAAAATTCCACGCCTGGCATGCACCTTTAACCTATAAAATCCGCCAGCACATTATATCTAACTCATAGTACTTCACCTAGTATTAACCATAAAACTGCTTCAACAAAAAGGATACATTATCCATCCTTTGTACAGGAGGACTATCTCCGTATCTTCTCTTCTTTAACATCAACACTCGCCATGTTTTCCTCGCTGTGTTTCAAGAGGCAAGGTTTCCATTCACCTTTCATTGTTGCGTGGAAATTGTCAGAAACAATTTGCTGAGTGAGACACTTTTCCAATACAGTTGACTTGCAATCCAAGCTCACCCGTTGGCCGCTACCGGACACCCCAGGGAATGAGGCGGAGTGGCTTGATCTCTTGTGTGCAACAAATTCAACCGATGCATCTCCAGATACCACAAGTACACTCCAGAAGACAGCATCGCATGCCGCCACGCCGCGCACCCGCAATACTGCTAGTCCTCCACAACGCAGAACACACTGACTCAGATTTCCTCCAGTCACCACCACAAAATGCTGTGCGTCTTTCTATACGTTAACTATTATACTCATTTGTAAATCATATTCAACTAACAGATTCTAAATAAATATACAGGATGCACATAGGAAAAGGAAACTGCATGTGCATACTATCCTCAGTTATAATAAAACACTACTACAATAAAAAAAACAATGTTCACATTAACAAAAGTACTATAAACACAAATATTCACTAACTTCTTTCTTTTACAATTGCAGTTAAGACCACGCTCCTGAAAAGCAGCAGTGTCTGAAGTACGAACACGAACTTTGAAGAAGCCTACTCTTTCCATACAAAAAATTAAGTAAAATACTAGCATAATGTTCTAACTGTTACTCAAACACTCTAGCATTTTAGTATTGTAGAACAAACAAGTGTATTAACCATTTTACTATTAGATGTAGTATTAGTGCTTGCCCTTGCCAGCTGCATACTTTATATTGACATCTGAAGCCCATTATAGTAACACACAAATACAAGAATAGCCTTCACAACTTGATGTAGCTGCCCATTGCACAATCACACACCTCCACAATCATCCTTACTATCATATTCAGACATTCATGCACAAAGCATGCCTACACTGCACAACAGCCCAACCCACACTTTCTTTTTTTCTCCAACAGACCCAAAGAATACCTACCAAAAATCAACTCCATAGAAAGCAATGCAGAAGTAGAGCTAAATAAAATAAACTTGTCCAAAATAAGCCTCCATCTCTAGCAGACAAAACAGCTAATACAGTCATTAAGTAAAACAAAACAGGCTTCCAGTAAAGAAACGTTGCCTCCTCTAACAAAATGTAAAACGAAACAAAAAGTGATTAACAAGACTTCAGCTACCACTACTGTTAACGCTGCACCTATAAATCATGATGTACTGGCAAGTAACCATACCAAAAAAAATATTTTACAAAAAATGTTCCGCCACAGAGTCCTTCAGAACCTTATAGAAAAAGGAGTGAAATCATGCACAACCCTTAAAACCTACCGTAGAAAATGAATCCTAGAAGCTCTCATAGACAGTGAAATCCTTCTCAAAAGGAAGTTATGTATTTTAATGTTAAACAGAATGAAACCACTAACAAAACTAACTACTAAAATACAAAGAAGACTTCTCAATAAATGGAATATCAACAAATATAACTTCTTAAAGATATGTGGAGGTGAATGGAGTCACACCACGACCACAGAAACATATTTTAATGAAGAAGCATATAAACAAAAGCAAACAAACCCAATTGCCATACATAGCAGTGGACGAGGCTATGAAAAACTTAATAACACCACTATGGAACAAAAAACTCTGCTCACATAAATATCCCCAGACAACTCAGTATCACCTCTCCATTTTACTGAAACAAAACGTCCAGTCTACAAATGGCCGTACACATCAATGTGTAACATTGCCAAAAAATCTTTCCAATCTTACGCCAGTTCCTCAATCAGCAGGTAAAAAGCAAAGACACATTCAAAATGAAACTACTACAAAATATGGATGCCTGTCCAGTGCGCAAATGCACAGGACTAAAAGTACATTCATTAGCCTGCATTTCAGGACCTATTTGCAAAAGCGCCTTCCATCATATAAAAATGATATCAACACATCATTCAACTATAAGAAATCTGGTCCATAAACTCTACTATGCTAAAAGTCCTGTTTTAGCACTAGCCAATTTAAATAACAATATTCTACAACCAAACAACTACTGGAAGAAATAGAGCATATCCAGAGAGCATATTTTGGAAGTGAAAGCCACTTGCAATGGATTTACAACAAACTAGCAACTACTGTACAAATAGCAACCTTACAAAAAAGAAATACTAAAGTTTTAAAGTACCTCAGCTGAAGTACCAAACCATGTGTGTGTGTGTGTAGCCGCAGGACTTTTTACAAAAGTAGCACACAAAAATACTGTACACATAACGTACAAAATAGAAGACAATGAAGATTCCAAATGCTCCAATTAGCTCTCTACCATATAGCAGAAAACAAATACAAACTTACTGACCCCTTAATACTTTGCAATTACTGCTCTACAAAAGTTGACAACAACCAAACACCTTCACATGCTATTGCAAATAACTTGGAATCCCACTGCCCAAACCCCTGCAACTACAAAATGTCTATGAGAGCATCAAAATTTAAACAGTGCACCCATTTCAAGCAATAATACGCCTTCAACCAAAAACAGCAAAATTAACTCCCTTTGAAATTAGTGAAAGGCATTTGTGGCAAACTACTTTATTTACCATTAGATCTCAAAGAAAATGTACACACTCATACACCACAATTTAAACTTTTTACTTCCAAGGGTATCTTATGACGCAGTGCTTGTTACAAACTCTACAATCTTAACTGCATAGCCTATCCAAAACTTCACATACAAACTCTACAAATGAAACAGTACACAAACTTTTGGGTTGTGGATATTTCATGGGTGTTTGATTCTATGGGTGTGTTATGCTGCGGTGGTTGTGGCCAGGGCCTAGAGTCTTGGGCGCATGGCCTACGGCCTTTGGCCATGCATACAAGACTATAGGCCCTGGCCACAACCACCGCAGCATAACACACCTATGCTATCAAACATTTTCACTGTGGTATGTGGGCTGCTTATAGCAGATATTAATTACAATCAATGCTCTACTAACAACCCAAAACCAACATCCTACTAAAGTAAAATAGCTAGTAGTGCATTTATCATGTCCAAGGACAGCCGCAAACACACCAGGGGCACCTGCCACCTAATCAAATACAGTACTTGACCCATCTCTTACTCCCCAACCCTCCCCAAGTACTCCTGAACACCAACACACTCCCCAAAATTGCATTTTGCCTCTATTTGCTGCCACGCTGTCGGAGGATCCAATATGGCGGGCACATCAAAACAATGTGACGCATCTCACACTTCACTCCAGCCAATCGGCGGACACATTGCATGTCCGAGGACATGACGCAAGCTGATTGGCCAATCGGTGTCCTGTCGGCGGGCGAACAGGGAAGTGTGTCCGCGGAACAGACATAGATATCCCAAATTATTTTGCCTTACGTTTTGGTCATTTAAAAAAAAAAACTACTGGATGGATTTACACCAAATTAACAAAAGCTCACTTTCAGGACTAAGCCGCTGCTCCTGTCGCAAATTTGGTGGAAATCTGTCCAGCGATTTGAGCTGTAGGCGTGTGCAAAGTTTTTTCCCATTATGTCTATGGAAAAAAAAATAATTAGGAGCCCCCTATAACTTTGCCCTGCCTGGACCAAATCTCACCAAAAATCTTCAGAGTGGGCCATATACTTTTTTTGCAAAGTTTGTTAAGGATTCGTCCAGGGGGAGCGAAGATATAAGCCGGCCAAAAAGTGTTCTTCCTATCAGATTAGCAATTTAACCATAACTATACACACACTACCATGGGCTGTGCAATTGCATGGCCTTCGGTAGCAGCCATGTAGTTATGATTAAGTTGCTAAACCCATAGGAAGAGCACTTTTTGAGCAGCTTATAACTTTGATCACCCTTGATGAATCCTCACCAAACTTTGCAAAAAAAGTATATGGCCCACTTTGAATTTTTCCACACAGTTTGCTGAGGTTTGATTAAGGGGGTGTAAAGTTAAGGGAGGGTCCCAATTTTTTTTTTCCCATAGACTGAATGGAGAACATTTTTTCTGCACACATACAGCCCAAACATAAGGACAGATTTTCACCAAATTTTCAGCAGGAGCGGCAGCTTGGTCCCGAAAGCGTGCTTTTGTAAATTTGGTGAAAATCCATCCAGTAGTTTTTTTTAAAAACGACGTACAAGTAGGTCCCAAAAGATGTGTGATATCTATGTCCGCTCCGCGGATACACTTCCCTGTTCGCTCCGCGGACAGGACACTGATTGGATAATCGGCTTGCGTCATGACTGCTGACATGTGACGTGTTCGCTGATTGGTTGGGGTGAAGCGTGAGGTGTGTCACATTCTTTCAATGCACCCGCCATATTGCATCCACGGACATTGCGGCGTGGAAGTGAGCATAAATCCAATTTTGGGGAGTGTGTTGGTGTGTCGGAGTGCTTGGAGAGGGTGGGGAAGTAAGAGATGGGTCAAATTATGTATTTGTTTAGGTGGGAGAAGGCGTGATGTGTTTGTGGTGTCCACGGTCATCGCGGTTGTCCACGGACATATTAAACACTGGGCGCGCTACTGCCTATTTTACTTTACTATGATGCTGGTTTTTGGTTGTTAGTACAGCATTGGGTGAAGAGGGTATTTATGGAAGAGTTTGTGCATTGGTTGTAATTATTTTAAAATGTTTATTGAAGTGGATAGGTTTTGAGGTGGATGTCTTATGTGTTTGAGTTGGGTCATTCGGTAGGTGTTTGCTTATATGGGTGTGTTATACTGCAGTGGTTGTGGCCAGGGCCTAGAGTCTTGGGTGCATAGCCGAAGGCCGTAGGCCATGCACCAAGACTCTAGGCCCTGGCCACAACCACTGCAGCATAACTTTACAATGCTACCAAACATTTTGATTGTGCTATGTGGGCTGCTTAGGGGATATGTTTTCAAAAATGTGAGTACTGATTGGCAGTAGTGTAATAGTGTTTATAGGATAGTGAGATGATGTGTGTTAGTTTGTTTTTGGATTGTGTTTAGATTGTTGGTATTGAAGACTGCAGGCATTTTGGGTTGTATTTATTGGTGAGCTGTTCATTTGCATGACTGTGTTGTGTTGCGGTGTTTGTGAATCTAATAATTGTATACTTACTGTTTCCTTTATTGAGGTTGTATGTTGAGATTTGGCCAGGCTATGCAGTCAAGATTGTAGTGTTTGGCAACAAGCACTGCAGCATAAGATACCCATGGTAGCAAACATTTTGGATTGTGGCCTATGGTCAGGTGTTTGTTTGAATGGGTGTGGTATGCTGTGCTGTTTGTGAGTCCAATCATTATATACTTACTGTTTCACTTTTTTGCGGTTGTATGCTGTTTTTTCATGACATGGGTAGTTGGAGCAGACATCTTTTTTCAATCACTGACTATAACTGTTGCATCCTAGCCATGAGTATGCATGCACCAATCGCATGTTGGGGTCTTTGATAGCTGTGGGTGTCAATCACAGGAAAGCCATGGGTATGGCCAGTCAAATGGCACGCCATGTATTTTTAGCGGGTGCAGCCGTGACTATCGCTATCACGTCACTATACCCGTGACTACAGCAGGTTCTATTTTGATGCAGTGATCATATTATATTATCAATGTTTTATCTCAAATATGTATGTGTGTTTCCATTTGGATGTTGTCACCAGAAGGTTAATGTGAGTTGATTTTGAAATGTGTCTGATATGCGTTTTTGAGCGCATTATCAACATTTTCGTGTAGCCTTTTTTTATTTTTCTGGCTGTGGATTTTGGACTTTTCAGGAACTATGGCAACAATACAGCCCCATCAGTATGAGCCAGAATATTCTGAAGAGGAACTGATTGAAAGAGAATGAGAAAGAAGCATTGGTCTGACTTGACCTGAAAGTTCCCCTGTTTCATTAAATCAAGAGTGCTCTCGTAAACTGCCCATCATGTCAGAGTTTAGAAATCCATTTTAGCACCCCCCTCCAGCACTTGTACACCCATAGGCTCCTTCCTCATCCCCTAAGCACTAGCACAGTGATTGGCACAAGGCCTAGTTGGAGCATGAATGTTACTTACCATTTCTGAATATTTTTTCACAAACCTGCGTTCCCATTTTGGCTTTTGGCGCTTTGAAATAAATTGTTGTTGTAGAATGCGCAGTACAAATGTTCCTCTCATGCGTCGTGTGGCAACTTCACATGATAATGAACACACTGGAGACCTATTTATGTAAAAGGAAAAAATACATGTTAGTTTTGGTAGTTTATAATGAGTATTGCATTGCATGGTAGACATTTCTATATTTTGTCGATCCTTATTGCTAGTACTTTAGAAGTACTACAGTTCAAACCAGTTTACTGTGCAATTTGCTCAGTTCCTGTGTTTGTTCATTAAATCCATGCTGTATTAAAAAAATAAAACAACTTTCTACGTTGTGGTACAATATATTTCTTTCATTGATTTCAATAGGGGGAATTGAAAAGTTGTATGGTTTTTTATTTCAAAATGGTGGTAGTTTTGTTGCAATTAGATAGCAGTTAGTGTATTCTATTTGTTTATTTCTTTTTCTATTTTATTGGTATTCATCTATCTGTTGGCTTGTTGCAGATTTTTGAGGCAGTTCGATACCTGTTGGCGTATTCTAAATGTTTATTTCTTGTTTCATTTTAGTGGAATTGATTTATCTATTTGCTTGTTGTAGAATTTTGGGACAGTTAGATACCTGTTGGCGTATTCTAACTGTGCATAGTTTTGTAGTTGAAGTGTTGTTCATGTTCATACACAGATTACCTATTAAAATTTCGTTTTAAGAATATTAAGTAAGCCTTCACAAGATTTTCTGGTAATCTCTGTTTTACAGTAATGGTAGCATTATTAAATTCAAACCATCCCCAATTCTTTTTTATATATGCTGTGTAGTGACCTGCATTGGTTGTGGCTCCTGCGTGGTAGATTGTACCTATTGTTGTGAAGATTTTCTTACCAAGTGATACTTGACCATGTGTGAATCCAGTCACTTTACAGTTGTTTTTGGTACCATCTGCACTGTAACGTAAAAGCATTACTATTACGCATTTACTATGTGTCTGTATTTGTTAGGTAGAGTGATTATCTGAATTTCAGGTAGTACATAATCTGCCATGGTTTGCATTTTGTACAAGTTGCTGAAATTTAATGGATTCACAGTTAGGTATGGATACATATACGAAATGTTCATTAGGAACTTCTCTTGTGCAACATGGCTGCAAAGAGTGCATGCATGTTTCCACATGTATGAAATCTGGAAGATTTCATTTATAGGTATGTTTTTTTTTCTATTACTTGTGGTAAGTACAATAGACATTCTTGTGGATCTTCTTGTCTGTTTATAGTGAATTTGACTATTCCAACACCGTAGTCCAATTCCTGCCTTATTCCAGAAACACTGTAAGTGCTGTCAGGATTGTTGGTTGCATTTCTATGAAGGACTAACATTTGCAAACACAATTGGTCTGTCCAGCGTAAATAAATGTTGTCAATAATTGGTGGCAATTGGAATAGAATATTGATTGCTTCATTTGCATAGCAATTTACACCAGTTGTATTTGAACATTTGAATGGACCTGACATTTCTGTCTCCAAGTCATTTGCTCAGAGTGCGCGTTCTTTCTTTGAAGAGGTAGTTGACTTTGTTTGTGCAGTACATTCTTCATTGTTTGTGGTTCTTGATGAAGTAGTACCTTCTTTTAATTTCTTTGGAGGAATTGCTGTGAGATCCTGCATAATTTGAGAGTGAAGTAGTTTTCTTTTATAAAATTTTGCTTTTTGCAGAACAGGATATGTTTTTAGATAGGGGTGTAGAGTGAACACAGTATATTGTATTCTAGAATGCAAGGAATATCAGCATTTACTTTACTTGCATCAACTTTGATTAGAAATCGTCTGTCAGTTCTATGTAAGCATGATAGTGCTACATAGCTCATGCTTTCTTCAAACACTGTGCTACCAATATCTTGCCATGCTTTATCTAGGGTAAGACCTTGTGATTTGTGAATGGTGACTGCGTATGCTAGAGTTAGAGAAAATGTTTCTCTGCACACATACATGTCTTTGAAAAGAAGGAAGCGTGCTGTTGAGCGTCCTACCCTTTTAACTTCTGATAGTTTGTCAAAGAGAATATTGACAAACTGAAAGTTGTTGTCACGTGGGTATGTTGGAAAGCCAACAACTGTACCAAGTGCTCAGTTAACTAGTCCTTGGTCCACATCAAGGTTACGTGTAAGCATTGCTCCACAGTTTAAAGATAATTTTAATATTTTCTCCAAACCAGCTGTGTTAGAGATAGAGTTTTCTAAGGTTTTTAGCTTTGGTGTGGCTTGTTGACACATGAGTAGTGTCATACCATGTACGTCCAGTTTGTCTGTGGAGCAAATTTTGGTTGCATTTCATTTTTTAACATTGTTTCATAATATTTTGAACAGGTTGCAAGAGTTGGCATCAAGGACATACAGTTTACATGTTTGTGTGCTGATTGTTCCATGACATCAGTAGCACGTGAATTATGGCCATAGAGTACATCGATGTGCCTGGTTTTCAATATAAATTGTGCTTCTTGATAGAGTACTCCAACTCTAATACTTTTCAAAATGTTGGCGTACGTGAGGTCTACAGACTAACACATGTTTTCAGTTAATTCTCTGTATTGGAAATGTTGCCAAAGGTTGCCATTTCCTATGCCACCAAGAGTTTTACTGCATAGTTTGTGACCATAGGAAAACCTTTAACTGGTGTTAATTGAAGATCTCCAAAAACTAATATGTGTTTTTCTCAAAAGAGTTATTCATAGTTTGTTTTCAGGATCTTTTGTAATCTGAGGTGAATGAAGGCTAACATTAGATTGGAAATCATACTGACTTCATCTATTAGCAGCATTTTCATTTGCTTGAAAACTCTGCGTAGTTCCATTGCAGATTCTGGAGAAGTTTGTAATAGTCTAATTTGTTTTGTTGTTCTACTGGAAGGAGTACTCATTGGTGTAAAGTGAGACCACTATGTTATAGGCAGCTAAACCTGTGGGTGCAGTTACAACAGCTGACAGTTTGTCAATTGTTGAAGGAACTTGCTGATGATTTTGATTAAGAATGTTTTGCCTGAACCAGCTTGAACACTGACGTATAGTAGTATAGTTTTGTAGTCTTGGCAGGTATCATTTTTAGTTCCATGCTGCACACCATGTTCAATTTGTTTAGTTATTTCTTGGAAAATGCTACACTGCTCATTGTTTAGTTGTTATTTTAGTACAGCAAAGTCTTCTGTAGATTGCTCATTGTTAGGCAGAATTATATGCAGTACCCTTTGGGAACACCACTCACAATTAGGACAACAAGTGACAGTACAAATTCACCTTTGGTACAAGCCTGTACTCACACAGTAAAGTGGTAGCGATGGCTGAGCAGCCAGACCTATCTCAAGAGTAAAGTGAGCAGTATCAATAGTTACACAAAGGACAGCAATTATTATGAGTCAAACAAGCACTGACTCGAGGTTTCAGAGTAAAAGAATATACATTTATTTACACATCAGCTGTTAAATATTTCACTATTATCAAGCAGTTGAAAAATCACATTGCTAACACACTACACCACAACCAATAGATTATGGACAAGTTAGGCTCAAAATGAAGTATGAGCAAAATGGCACTCAGTAATAAAAAGGGAGGGAAAGTCAAAGTTAGACAGAAATTGAGCAGCACCAACAAGTAAGTAAACAGGGCAATCTAGAAAAAGGAACTATAGTGAGGAAATCAAATTAAAGGCACCTGGCCCAAATTCAATGGACCTAAGTCTTTGCAGAGGATCACACATTTCAGGGTAGTTCGCAGTTGTCTTTGCCTAGTTTTCAGAATGAAGTTGGTTGGATGAAAAAATAACTTTAAAGAATGAAGGAGGACAAGCCCTCAGATTGGCGAAATATTTCACACATTTTCACTGTGGCTGGACGAAACTGACAACTGGGTTAGCACAGTACCTTTAAAGCAGAAGAATGCTGTAGCTGAGGCAGACTTTCATGGCAGGTCCTGCAGGCTCACGGTTCCTGAAGTGACTGTCGGACTGACAAGAGGGAGGAAGACTGGAGGGTCCTGCACTGCCCAGGGAAGAAACCAGCAGCAGAGCAAAGCAACAAATAAAAGGCATGCTCCTTAAAACGCAAGCTATCCGATTCACTGTAGCTCTGTATGGCAAATTCGACCAGAGGAGGGAGGCCTGGCTAGAAGTTTGGTGAACTGGCTGTTCCCACCAGTTCAAGGGGAGAAGATTCCTTGCAGATCTTCCCTGTCGTCAAAGTTTGATAGTTGTGGTAGAGGTACTCTTTTGTCAGCTTCTCTTCGGTTCTCTCCAGTGGCGACTCTGCCTTTCCAGCCCCAGAGACCTGCTTTGTATGCAGTTTTCCCCCGTTTACACAGCCTGCTGTTAATCACACAGCAGCGTGGCTGTCCCACCGGCACAGTCACCACAGCCAATCATACCAGAGTGTGAAATGGTTCTCCAAGGAGACCCTGTGCAGGGAGTATCAAATGCATCCCTCACATCCTGTCCCCCTCAGACATTAAGTCGCCTAAGGAGAGCTTCTGTGCAGAAGCCCGCGAAAGGTCACCAAACAAAGGAACCGAACGAGCAAAGTAAAACACAAGTAAGACATTTACAAAAAGAAAGGGCGAATAAACCCAGCCGGAATGGTATAAAAACAAATATGGTCCAGCGGGCTACCAAGATAGCCTAAAACAATACCAAGGCTATTTCAAATAAACATGGTAGGAAAATAGGGTAGATACCACTGTCACCAGCCAAGTCTTAATGAAAGGGAAACAAAAATATGTTCCATGAGAAACAGACAAAAAAGGATAAGTCCCTTTCCAGAACTCTATGTAAGATAGTGTGTACTGGGTCTGTGAGTGTAAACTTTCCATCTTCTGGGAGACAATAGTCTGCCCCAGAAAATGGAGTCAGAGTTGGGAATTCTGAAAAAGACAACCCTGTGTCACTGCACTGAAGATGCTGTGTAGCACACAGTAAAAAGATGATGCATATGGAGTAGGTGAGGCTCCACAGTCTATGAACACAAAAATGTTAAACACACACAACAAAACACATGTAAGAGTGGGAAAAAGGGCTCACACTCTTACCAGGTGAAGAAAATAAATCCTAGAAATACAGCAAAGCTGCTGAGGGACTCAGTAGGTAAGGGAAATTAGCCATTCTGGAGAATTTTCCCTAACACTCTCCCCCACCCCCCAGACTAAGGAACATGAGGATTTAATCCACTCCTGGATGAATCTCTTCACTCTAATCAGTTAAAAACATCCTAGAGAGACAATCAGCATTTTGGTGGTGACATCCTGCTCTGTGCTCAATGGTGAAATAAAACCCTTGCAGGCAGATTGACCATTTTAGGAGCTTTGGGTTTTCCCCTTTCATTTGCATTAACCCTCTCAAGGGCTGGTCATCAGTTTGAATCACAAAAGTAGATCCATACAAGTATGGTCTAAACTTCTTTGAAGACCACACAATGGCAAAACATTCACACTCTATGGTTGCCCACCTTGTTTCTGGTTCCTTCAGTTTCCTACTGATGGAACAAATGGGGTGCTCCCTACCTTTCTCATCCAGTTGACTAAAGACTGCACCTATACCTGTATTGGATGCATCTGTCTGCACAATGAAGGGTTGGTGATAATCAGCTCTTAGGACTGGAGCTTGACAGAGGGCTTTCTTCAGGCTTTCACAAGCTTGAGTGCACTCCTCATTCCGTCTGACCTTTTTAGGGAATTTTGGAGAGGAGATCACATTCAAGGGAGAATCTATGGTCCCATAGTTCTCTACGAAATTCCTGTAGTACACGGTGAGTAGTACGGTTTGGTCCAGTTTTGTACAGCTGGTACAATGGCCTTATTTCACCTCCTCCTACCTCATGACCAAGGTAGACAACTTTGCTCTGACCAATTTGACATGTGCTTGCCTTTATGGTCAGATGGGCATGCTCAAGAGCCTGCAAAACATATCCTAAGTGATCAACATGGTCTTTCCAAGTAGGGCTGCACAATGCAATGTCATCCAAGTATGTCATGCAGAAGGCCTCCATCCCATTCAGAACATGATTGACCATCCTTTGGAATGTTGCAGGTGCATTCTTCAATCCAAAAGGCATAACCTTAAACTGGTAGAGGTCTGCTGTGGTAGAGAATTCAGTTCTCTCCTTGGCATGGCTGTCATGGCTGTTTGCCAATAGCCTGACGTCGGAACAAATGTACTGGGGTACTTGGCTGAACCAAGTCTGTCCACCAGTTCATCTGATCTGTCCTTGGCAAAGGATGGGCATGAGTCTTAGTAACTGCATTTAGAGCTCTATAGTTGACACATAATTTCAACTCCTTGGATCCTGCCTTTGGTACTAGAACAACAGGACTAGATCATGGTCTTATAGATGGCTCTATAACCCCGAGAGCAAACATCTTGTTGACCTCTCTTTTGATGTGGGATATCACATGCTCTGACATTAATTAACCTCTGTTTTTCACAGATAAACAGTCAGCAGTGAGAATATCATGCTGGCCCCAAAGAGTCAAGCCTAGTGAATGTGAAAACAGGAAGGCAAACTGATTTAACAGAACTTTGCACTCCTCCTGTTGTTCAGATGTCAGTTGAGAAAAGAGATTGACTCCTTCTATGTTCTCATCCAAAGGTTGGCCTCTGAGGAGGTTAGGTAGAGGTTCACTCTCCTCCTCCTTGTTAGGAAAGATTTCATAGTTGTATGCAAATTTCCCTCCATGTGTCAAAAGCCAAACTTTTTGCGGCTGCTTAGACACCATTGAGTGACTTTGCCAGAGATGCACAGCCTTCAGCTGCACTCCTCTGGGCTTTCGCTCACTGTTTACAGGGAAACTGACATGCCCATAAGAAAGTCAGTACTGGGAGACTTTGTTTCCTTAAGTCCTTTTCTCATGTTGCAACTTTTTTGCAACATGTAACAAGTGTGAACTGTATCTTTCCATACAGCACACTTGGGTCTATAGTCATTTCCAAAGGCCCTAGATACTCTCGCTGGACTTTTTATGAACTGTGCAGATGTGTCATGGACAGGACTGGTGGAAGCTATCGTTTTGCATTATTTTTAACCCTTTCGTGCCATGTTAACCGCATTAACCACGTTTGGCACAAATAGGTGGCCTGGCTCCAAAATGGCCATGCCACGAGGTTCCTTTTCCTTGCTTTTGGCCATCTTTCCCCTTCACCTTCCCCAGGTCGAGTCGACCGGGCCAGTACTTATTTGGTCATGCACTTTCCCGGGAATCCCAATGCTTTTGCGGGCTTCTGCATGCCTTGTGTGTGTGTGTGTGCCTCCAGGATGTGGGATGTCTGGTCCCAATACACATCCTGGGTGCCAGAGATTCTGGAGTGCCTTGAATGTCTGGAACCACCATGGTCCATGATTGGTCCATGTATGGAGTGTGTGTTTGCGAGCAAGTCTCCCATTGGGTCCTCTCTGTTTTGGCGCGAAGGGAACTTTGTATAAGAGGAGGCTGAAACCCCCACTACCAGGTCGATCTCCTGAGTTCTCACTGAACAAAGGATAGGATCCAAGTATCATGCAACTACGAAGCTGAGTCGAGGAAACGCTGGTGGTCCGTTGAAAGGTTTGGCACCCTGAGTCTTCTGTTGTCCCTTGGGACCCCTCTGCATCTGGCCATCCTAGAGGTCTGTGAAGACGCTTCAACCCATTGGAATAGTGGGACCAACTATTCTTGGCACCTTCACCAAAACCTGCAAGTAAACTTTCTCAGAAGTGTCCCTCGGCCAACCAGTGGACTGACCAGTTTACACAGGACCTTTGCTCTGTCTCGGCTGTCGTTTCGAGGAGGCCCTCGAAACTTGGTTTACTGCTAGCTCACTATCCACGGCACCCTCACACCGAATTTCGTACACATGGCATTCCCAGGTCTAAAGTGAGACGAGAGCGCCCCGACCAGAGTAAATGCGGTTACCGTGTTGCCCTGCTGTGGCAACGTCCTTTGCAAGTCTGCTGCATTTGTGACCCTCTTGCCCCTCAAGCCTGCTGCAGTGAAACTGGGGTGATTCATCCACTCGGTGTGGAGAAATTGCACACTGTCCCATTTGGGAATCATTGCTGGATCTCAGGAACTAAACGGTGCTGAGACGTCCTTTTTGACGCATTTCAACCTGCAACCGAATTGGACTGACCTACCAAAGTTTGGGTCTCCTTGAATCAGGGACCGCTGAGTAATCAATACCCCAACCAGTGGCCCCTAACACATCTTTATGTACAAATGGCCCCTGGGGTCCCCTCTCCTGTCCACTGCTATTGTGAAATAGTGACTCCATCCTGAACTCTGCTTTCAAGTGGAGGTTCTTCTTGAATAGTGGGAACGTATTCTTCATCGCCTCATCCACCTTCCTGAGCTGCTAGAGACCCCTGAAGAGACCCTGCTTTGCCCATTGAAACAACTGCGTGTGTTTGCATTACATGTACTATTGAGCTCAAGTCTCCCCTCTTCTTAGGGCTTGGACTGCCTCTTAGTTAGGTGAATAACTGATCTTGAACTGGGTCTAAAGATTAACTGCACTGCCTGTTTCCTTCACATCTAGGTTGTCGACATATTTTGTGCAGTCATCCCTTTAGACCCCCCCTGGTCTTGTATGTACATTGTATTGAGGTGATGTATTTGTTTACTTAGTGTTACTGTGATTCTTTGCTAAGGTCTATGTTACAAAGGACTTGTAATAAATGTGTCTATATTTTTGATATAACACCTGTCTGGAGTAATTTGTAAGTGTCCTTGCTCTGCGTGCTCATTGAGGTCCTTCAGTCACCCTCACCCCTCCTGAGACTTAGTCTTGACCACCTGCCATAGCTACCCAGAGGTTTCCCTGTTACAAGAAACTAGGTTGGCCTTCTGAACCTCTGCCCCTCCTGGTCAGTGTTCAGATATCCTTCTTAACACTCCTCTTGAGCTGAAGCTAGAAGCAAAGCTCCCACTTCTGGTCTCAAGACATATGCCTTCAAACGGTTGGTGTGAAAGACTCTGGGAGCCTCCTTGGGTCTGCCTCAGTCCACCAAATAGTTCACCTCTCCAAATTTGCCCACCTTTAAAGGGTCTTATCCATTTGTCCTGCTAGTCCCTCTGCCTTGTTGGCACCATTACTAATACAAGCTGGTCTTGAGTAAACTCAAAATACTGGCTTTCTGATCATGCCAATGTTTGAACAGAGCCTGACCTGCTTTTCAGTTATCACTAGCTTCTGCCATCATGTGTGAAATTCTCCTCCGGAGACCTATCACATAGTCAGTCACTCTGACTGGCTTGGGGGAAGGAGCACTCTCCAACCCCTCCTTAATTAGGGCTAAAGGGCCTCTGAATGGATGGCCATAGAGATGTTCAAATGTACTGTAACTGACTCCCTCCTGAGGGACTTCTCTATAAGGAAAGAGAAGGCATGGCAGTAGAAGGTCCCACTTTCTTTCAAGGGGTTCCTCTAAAGCACCTATCATGCTCTTCATAATACAATTAAACCTCTCTACCAGTCCATTTGTCTGTGGATGGTAGGCTGTAGAGAATTTGTAAGTGACACCACAGTTCTTCCACATGGCTTGCATGTAGTGGAACATAAAATTGGACCCCCTGTCAGATATCACTTCTTTAGGAATACCCTACTTTGGCAAAAATACCAAGTAGAGCCTGAGCCACAGCCTGAGCCATAACAGTCCTCATAGGTATTGTTTCTGGGTATCTAGTAGCATGGTCTACTACAACCAGGATAAACCTGTTCCCTGAAGAGGTGGGAGGGTCAAGGGGACCAACAATGTCGATGCCCATCCTCTCAAAAGCAACTCCCACCAATGGGAGAGGCACCAGGGGTGCCACATTCTTGGCTCCACTCTTGCCAGAGGTTTGGCAAGTGTGACAGCTCCTACAGAATTTGTCAACTTCTGAACCCATTTTAGGCCATTCGAAGTATAAGGAGAGCCTTTCCTTGGTCTTTTTGAAACTCAAATGACAAGCCAAAGGTATCTCATGGGACAACTGTAGGAAATGGAGTCTGTTTGCTAGGGGCACTACAATTTTTTTGCAGTCCCCAGGGATAAACTCAGTCGATTCACTGTAGAAGAGGCCATCTTCCCAACTCAACATATGATTTCCAACTTCTTGCACATCAATTTGAGAAGCAGCCTGTTGTCGAAGACCTTTCGAGAGTAGGATACTCTCTTTGTCCACTGCTTAAGCCCGCCCTGTTGGGTCCACCTTCTGCCAGTAAAGACTGCAGCTCTGGATGGTCAACATGGTCAATATCTCTAACCAGAACAGTGTCTTCCTCCAGATCTGACTCTTCAGAAACTGGATCAACCACACAAGGTTGTACCTCACACTCTGCCTCTGCAGGTGGAGGAGTCAGAGGTGTGACTTTGGACAATCTTGGAGATGTCCTTGTTGGTAGCACAGGGGTGCTGTCTGTCTTTTTCCTTGAGGTCTTGGGTTTCCCCTTTGCCTCTTTCTTTCCAGAAATAGCAGTGACAAACTCCTGTGGAGTGGGAGTGATAGCTTCTTCTATCAACTCCTTTGGAGAGCCTCTCAAGGTCCTCTCCCTTGCAGGCCTAGTGAGCTCCTGTTTCCTTTTACTGGGAGGCCTGGGGGTACTGGACACAACTCCAAGAGTTTTCAGGTCATTACCCAACAGGACTCTCCCAGGCACTTCACCCTGCACACTAACAGGTATTTTGACAGTCATATTATTACACTGGATGAGAGCTGGTAACTGGGTAAGCATTAACACAGGGCCTCCAGCTAACTTGGTGAGGCGTTTGGGTGCCTTAGCAACATCCACCACCTTGAACAATGATTCATCCACCACAGTTATGCTGGCTCCAGTGTCTTTGATGGCAGGAGTCTTCTGGCCATTCACAAGAACACTATCTTTATAATACTCTTTAGTATTATCTGGGATGGAATTATAGACATCTAAATTCTGTTGTTCCCACAAGCCCAGCGACACTAACGAAACACTATCTGAGACTCTCATGGGTTCATCAGCCGGTAGGAGAAAGTTTCCACTTGTCATAGGTACTTCTTCCTCTGGGGAGAAGGCTAAGGAGACAGTGTGGACCCCTGAAGGTTTACCCTTACATCTGGGATCCACTTTCACATAGTCAGTAGACCCACAAACATAACATTTTTAAAATGTCTTGATGAATGGGGGTTTGTTCTGACCTCCATCTGGTTTGGGTCCAGATGGTGCACTAACCTGATTCGGTTCCCCTTGTGGTTTACCCTTATGTTGCTGTTTGGGGCCCTCTTTTGGATTGGAGGTATTTGAATTATCCTTGTTATCTTTCTTTGGCTGCTTTCTCTCATCCTTCTTCTGAGTTGCCCCAGAATCCTTGTGAGTAGCCCTGTTGGCAACCCACAAGTCAGCAGCTTTAGCTAACTTCTAGGGATCTATTGCCTTAGAATCAGCCAAGTGCTGTCTTAGCTCAGGAGAGCAGGCATCATAAATTGACTCCAACATAACAAGATTTCTCATACCTTCATAAGTGTTCACTCTGTAACCCTTAACCCAACCATTTAAGTTCTTCAAACATTCAAACACTCGGCTAACCCAAGGGGCACCATCATGCTTTTTGAGGGTCTTAAACCTCTTAAGGTACTCGGAAGGGGTCTTCCCAATACTAGCAATTAAAGCTAGCTTCACACACTCATAATCCATCCTATCCACCTCCCCCAACTACATCACAATATCAGATGCAACAGTGGGTAGCCTAGAGAAGAGCCAAGGAAGCAACTGATTCCCTGTAATATCTTGAATCCCATGGTTATATTCAAACATTGCCAACCAATCCAAACTATCAAGCTTAGCCTAATACATAACCACAATGTCTTTAGGCATACAGGGGGCCTCATTCCGACTTGGGCAGTAAGGGTTAATGGTCACCGGTAAGGAACCCGGTGCCATTAAACCATCACCGGCCAATTCCGAGTTCCCTTAGCGGGACCCGCAAAGGACGTGTGGTCTGACCATGCGTCCTTTATGGGACGCATGGTCAGACAACAATTACTATGATTCAAACAAACACTGACTCAAGGTTTCAGAGTAAAAGAATATACATTTATTTACACATCAGTTATTAAACATTTCACTATTATCAAGCAGTTGAAAAATCATGTTGCTAATACACTACATCAGAACCAATAGATTCTGGACAAGTTAGGTTCAAAATTAAGTGTGAACAAAATGGCACTCCAGTAATAAAAAGGGAAGGAAAGTCAAAGTTAGACAGAAATTGAGCAGCACCAACAAGTAAGTAAGCAGTGCATTCATTCTAGAAAAAGGAACTAAAGTGAAGAAATCAAATTAAATGGGCCTGGACCAAAGTCTTTACAGAGGATCACACAGTTCAGGGTAGTTTGCGGTTAAGTCTTTGCCAAGAGTTCAAAACGAAGTTGGTCAGATGAAAAGTTACTTTAAAGAATGAAGGACAAGCCCTCGGTTTGGCAAAAGATTTCACACACTTTAACTGCGGCTGGACGAAACGAGCAACCGGGTTAGCACAGAACCTTTAAAGCAAAAGAATGCTGTAGCTGAGGCAGAAGTTCCTGGCAGGTCCCGCTGACTCACAGTTCCTGAAGCGACTGTTAGACTGACAAGAAGGAGGAAGACTGGAGGGTCCTGCACTGCCACAAACCAGCAGCAAGCAAAGCAACAAATAAAAGGTGTGGTCCTTAAAATGCAAGCAGGGTCCTTTCCTCCTGGCTATCCGGTTCACTGTAGCTCTGTACAGCAAATTTGACCAGAGGAGGGAGGTCTAGATGCAGTTTGGTGAACTGGTTGTTCCCACCAGCTCAAGGGGAGTAGATTCCTTGCAGATCTTCCCTTTCATCGAAGTTTTAAGATTCGGACCCACAGCAGGGCTACACCGGGATGTTCAGTCGTGGTAGAGGTCCTCTTTTGTCAGCTTCTTTTCGTTTCTCTAAATCCAGTGGCAATTCTGCCTTTCCAGCCCCAGAGACCTGCCTTTTATGCAGTTTTCCCCCATTTGCCATGCCTGGCTGTCAATCATACAGCAGGATGACTGTGCCTGCGGGACAGTCACCACAGCCAATCATACCAGAGTGAGACATGGGTCTCCAAGGAGACCCTGTGCCGTGAGTCTCAAACCCCTCCCTCACATCCTGTCCCCCTCAGACAATCATGCACCTAAGGAGGGCTTCTGTGCAGAAGCCCTCGAAAGGTCGACGAACAAAAGAACCAAATCTGGTCGGCGCACAGAGTAAAACACAAGAAAGACTTTTACAAAAAGAAATGGCAAATGAACCCAGCCGGAACCGTATATAAACGTATATGATCCAGCGGGTTTAATTTCGAGGCTACCAAGATAACCTAAAACAATACCAAGGCTATTTAAAATAACCGTGGTTGGAAAAATAAGGTAGATACCACTGCCACCAGCCAAGTCTTAATGAAAAGGGAATGAAACAAAGTTCCATGAGAAACAGACAAAAAGGGATAAGTATTAACCATTTGCAGAATTATATGTAAGATGTTTTGTACTGGGTCTGTGTGTTTAAAAAGACTAATAAAGTCAACGGCAAATTTACATGTTCTGGGAGACAGTAGTCAGCCCGAGAAAACGGAGTTGGAGTTAGGAAGTCATATGAAAAAAAAAATCCTGTGTCACTGCACTGAAAGTGCTGTGTAACACACAGTAAAAAGATCATGCCTATGGAGTAGGTGAGGTTCCACAGTCTATGAACAAGAAAATGTTAAACACACACAGAAAACCACATGTAAGAGTGGGAGAAAAAGGCTCACACTCTTACCAGGTGAAAAAATAAATCCTAGAAATCCAGCAAAGCTGCTGAGGGACTCAGTAGGTAAGGGAAATTAGCCATTCTGGAGAATTCTCCCTAACACTAATACTGACACATGATGTTTCCTACTTCTGTCATGGCTAATTCTGCCTCATTTGCTATTAGTGGCTGTCCAAGTGTTCTTGGCTTCCTGTTACAGAAGGGTGACTACTGTCAGGAGTGTCTACATCTAGTTGCACCTGGAGTTCTTCTTCTTGTTGCTGTTAATTGTGCAACATTGTTTTGTACAGTGTAAAGTTTACTTCTGTTATAGATTTTTCATTTGCTTTGAAAGTGTCTTCATAGGAGTCATAGGTATCTTCTTCTTTTCTCCATGGTTTAAAAAGCTGTAGCAGGGACATGTAATGCAGTTCTTTATGTTGAAGAGTTTTTAATGACAATTATGATATGATTAATTAAGCTTTGTTTGGTAAGTTTCACTAAACTGCCTTCACAGTTTTCCACTCTGTATCTACCTTTCTTCTCATCTGGTTTAATATTATTTTTGTATGTGGTATAGACACATGGTTTCCAAAGTGGTACTCCTGTTTCGGTAGAATGTATCTAGTAAATTGATTTTTCAAAATGTCTTGGCTGTTGGGATCATTTTTGACTATTGTTTCTATTTCTTCATATGATTTCAGAACACTTTTTATAGATTTAGCAGGACCAAGGCTTAGCCATACAATATTTTCAGTTTTTCCATACAAGGCAGTACCGGTTAAATGGTCTGAAGCTTCATAGCAGCCACATTTTCTATTGGAGAGCATGTTTATGCCTAAGCTGTACAATTTCCATGATAGTGTTTTGTCAGATGATATGTCATCCCAGAGGTTTGGAGCTCTGTTTTTTCTGCTTTGGTTAAGTATGCTGTGACATATCGTGCAACTGCAGTCAGTGGGATTGTCTGCAATGTATTGCACATCTATATTTGCATTCCAAAGGAGGGCAATGATTGCATTGTAATCATTGATGTATTGTATTTAATCCTTCTGTTCTATTTATGTAATATGTGTTTTTAGGTGATTTACCTTTGACACTATGTCTAACTGAATACATGAAGTTGTTTACTTGACCTGTTGCTGAAACTAGTCTAGGGAAACCAAAGCAGTATTTGGTTTAGTATTTCCCTTTGTTTTTTTTTTATTTGCGACAATACTTCCCATATTTGTGTCTTTGAAATTCTAAAATTTGTGCATGAAGGTCACCATGTGTAGTTTGTGAAGGGATTTCACAAGGGACCCATTTTTTAATGAACTGCTAAACAGTGGCATCACAGTCCTCACCAAATTTAGGAGCATCATTAATTCACAAAAACATGTGGGTGTGTGGTGCTCCTCTGGCTTGGTTTCTTTCCTCCAAAAGAAGTGTTGCACTTCTCCGAGGGGACAAACAGTTTTATTACAAATGAAGTGTAGCATAGCAATGAAGCGATCATGGAAATATCTTGAAACATTTACAGGATCTAGAGAACAGATTTCTCCTGTTGTTTTTATTTCTATATTTGTTTTGTTTTTGTTTGCTATGCGTAGGAAATCGTGTAAATCTTCCCATGCATATTCTGCACAATTTAGGGGGTAATTCATGGATTATTTGCACCGGAAAAAATGGGATTTGTGCGCCATTCTGCCCGCAAATCCCCATTTGCTAAACAGGGATTTGAGGGTAGAATGGCGCACAAATCCCGCTTTTTTCAGCACAAGTAATCCATGAATTACCCATTTAATGTCACAAACCAAGTGGGTGGGACAAGGTTTCTTATCATACAGTGTACATCTCCCTGACATCAGAACCAGTATTCTTTTGTACAATCCATGTTTGCTAAAACGATTTGTAATGCTTGACTGTAAAACCTCATCTTTTTCTTGCACTTTTTGTAGTAGCTGACATATTTTGAAAATTGGTATCTTATTTCAATGTGTGTGCAACTCCGTAGCATAGACATGCTAGTTCACTTTCAAAGAGAAGGTGGAATATGTATTCCATGTTTTGTCTGAATCAGGGGATTTCAAAATACATTAATAAAGAGCGGTATTCTGATGCTGTTATTTGTGTGGGTCTATCATCGTACCTTCCTCCTTTTCCAGTTGGAAAGAGTAGAGGAAAGGCACATGCTTCTATACTTGTTTCCCATATGCTGATTGGAGATCCTTTGGCTTGTCGCATTTGGTATATTTCCAGTGCATCATCTATGGTGTCTTTAGAGTGTAATGGGTGAATTACTTAATATTCAAAAATATTGGATTCTGCAGCAGGATCTAGAAGTTGAAATTTACCAATTTCTGATGAGTCTTGAATTATTTCAGTGGTTTCCCTCAGGTTTCTTTAATATTAATTTATTTGTAGTGTTCATTGTTGTCTTTTAGATATTGCAGGGCTTGTCTAACTTTATGTAAGTCTACAAGTTGTAACCAATTTTTTTTTTGTCTTTTGGGGGTATACCATTTGCTAAGATAATTAAAGATTTATCTATTGGACGTTGGACTCCCAGAGTGAGAACATTTTTTTTTAGATCTAATGGCAAATAAACTACTTTGCAACAAATGCCTTTCAGTAATTCAGAGGGCAGTAGTTTTGCTGTTTTTGGGTGAAGGCATATTATTGCTTGAAATTGGTGCACTGTTTGAATTATGATGCTCTCATACAAATTAAGTTGTTGCAGGGGTTATGGTAGTGGGAATAATTCCAAGTTATTTGTGATAGCACGTGAAGGTGTTTGGTTGTTGCTAAGTTTTGCAGTGCAGTAACTGCAAAGTATTAAGGGGTCAGTAATTTCGTATTTGTTTTCTGCTACAAGATATAGAGATAATTGGAACCACTTGGAATCTTCATTGTCTTCTATTTTGTACATTATGTCTACAGTTTTTGTGCTATTTCTATAAAAGGTCCTGCGGCAACACACACACACATCGTTTGGTACTTCAGCAGATGTACTTTTAAACTTTAGTATTTCTAGTAGACGTTTGCCATTTGTAAATTTGTTGGTCTGTTCTAAAGCAATTGTATTTTGTAAGTTGCTTTCACTTCCAAAATATTTTCTCTGGATATGCTCTATTTCTTCGAGTAGTTATTTGGCTATAATATGTAGAAGAATGTTATTTAAATTGACTAGTGCTAAAGCAGGACATTTGGATAGTACAGTTTATGAACCAGATTTCTTATAGTTGCATGGTGTGTTGATATCATTTTAATACAGTGGAAGGTGCTTTTGCATATAGGTCCAGAAATGCAGGCTAATGAATGTCCTTGTAGTCCTGTGTATTTGCGCACTGTACCGGAGTCCATACTTTGTAATACTTTTTTTCAATTTGTCTTTGCCTTTCACATACTGATTGAGGAACTGGCGTAAACATTTGAAAGATTTTTTGGCTATGTTACACATTGATGCTTATGGCCATTTTTAAACTGGACGCATCGGTTCAGTGGAAGGGAGAGTTGATACTAAGGGGGTAATTCATAGAATTCAGCGCACAAGTGGCGCACGCGGCTGGCGCACAGTGTGCGCGTGCGAATCACTGCGCCAGCCGCGTGCGCTAAAATCCATTTCCGCGCACAGCGTATTCATGGATTCCAGCCACCAAAACCAGCCGTGGCGCACAGTGGCCCAGCGACCCTGCAGCAGCGCCAGTTACGCCCCCAAGAACGCCTCTCGCGCAGGGAAAAGCCATCAATATACCCAATCCAGCGCAAAGGGCTGCGCTAACCCTGTACCAGCACAGCAAGCGGGCTACGTGTATCACTGGGGTGCGCGGGAAGTACCTCACGCGATTGGCCCCGTGCGAGCAGGGTACGTGTATTTCAGGGGTGCGCAGGAAGTTCCACACACAATTTCATCATGGTACGTGTATTTCAGGGGTGCGCGGGAAGTCCCACATGTGATTCCATCAGGGTACGTGTATTACAGGGGTGCGCGGGAATTTCCACACGTGGTGGGCCCGTGCTAGCAGGGTACGCATATCTCAGGGGTGCGCGGGAAGTTCCACACGCGATATCAGCAGGGTACGTGTATTTCAGGGTGCAGGGGAAGTTACACACGCGATTTCCGCAGGGTACGTGTATTTCAGGGGTGCGCGTGAAGTTCCACACGCGATATCAGCAGGGTACGTGTATTTCAGGGTGCAGGGGAAGTTACACACGCGATTTCAGCAGGGTACGTGTATTTCAGGGGTGCGCTGGAATTTCCACACGCGATTGGGCCCGTGCGAGCAGGGTACGCGTATCTCAGGGGTGCGCGGGGAGTTCCACATGTGATTCCATCAGGGTACGTGTATTTCGGGGTGCGCGTGAAGTTCCACACGCGATATCAGCAGGGTACGTGTATTTCAGGGTGCAGGGGAAGTTACACACGCGATTTCCGCAGGGTATGTGTATTTCAGGGGTGCGCGTGAAGTTCCACATGCGATATCAGCAGGGTACGTGTATTTCAGGGTGCAGGGGAAGTTACACAGGCGATTTCCGCAGGGTACGTGTATTTTAGGGGTGCGCTTGAAGTTCCACACGCGATATCAGCAGGGTACGTGTATTTCAGGGTGCAGGGGAAGTTCCACACGCGATTCCATCAGGGTACGTGTATTTTGGGGTGCGGGGGAAGGTTCACACGCGAAATCAGCAGGGTACGTGTATTCCAGGGGTGCGTGGGAAGTCCCACACGCGATCCCATCAGGGTACGTGTATTACAGAGGTGCGTGGGAATTTCCACACGTGATTCCATCAGGTACGTGTATTTCGGGGTGCGCGTGAAGTTCAACACGCAATATCAGCAGGGTACGTGTATTTCAGGGTGCAGGGGAAGTTACACACGTGATTTCCGCAGGGTATGTGTATTTCAGGGGTGCGCGTGAAGTTCCACACGCAATATCAGCATGGTACGTCTATTTCAGGGTGCAGGGGAAGTTACACACGCGATTTCCGCAGGGTACGTGTATTTCAGGGGTGCGCGTGAAGTTCCACACGCGATATCAGCAGGGTACGTGTATTTCAGGGTGCAGGGGAAGTTACACACGCGATTTCAGCAGGGTACGTGTATTTCAGGGGTGCGCGGGAATTTCCACACGCGATTGGGCCCGTGCGAGCAGGGTACGCGTATCTCAGGGGTGCGCGGGAAGTTCCACACGCGATTCCATCAGGGTACGTGTATTTCGGGGTGCGCGTGAAGTTCCACACGCGATATCATCAGGGTACGTGTATTTCAGGGTGCAGGGGAAGTTACACACGCGATTCCCGCAGGGTACGTATATTTGGGGGTGCGGGGAAAGTCTCACACGCGATTCCATCAGGGTACGTGTATTACAGGGGTGCGCGGGGAGCACCACACGTGAATTGCACGTGCGGGTCCTCCCAGGTGTTCCCTCTACACCCTCCAAGTCCCCTGCAGGTGGCTCACACCACAGGGGCCTACCCTGCACATGTCCTGCAGGCACACCATCCACCATGGCCATGACCACCAGCCAACCCACATGTCAACTTGCACTACTGCCCAACAACGCATGTCCCCCTGCACCCCCAGTCACCAGGGGCACCCTCCACCAGGCCCCACCCATGTCTCCCAGCACCCCCACCCCCCAGCAGTGCAGGGGCAGCCTCCACCAGGCCCCCACCCATGTCTCCCCCACCCCCACCCCCCCAGTCACCAGGGGCAGCCTCCACCAGGCCCCCACCCATGTCCAACTCATGTTCCCCACCACCCCCACCCCCCAGCACTGTGGGGCACCTGCCAGCAGGCCCCCACCCATGTCCAACCATGTTCCACACCACCCCACCCCCCAGCACTGCGGGGCACCTGCCAGCAGGCCCCCACCCATGTCCAACTCATGTTCCCCACCACCCCCACCCCCCAGCACTGTGGGGCACCTGCCAGCAGGCCCCCACCCATGTCCAACCATGTTCCCCACCACCCCCACCCCCCAGCAATGTGGGGCACCTGCCAGCAGGCCCCCACCCATGTCCAACTCATGTTCCCCACCACCCCCACCCCCCAGCACTGTGGGGCACCCTCCACCAGGCCCCCACCCATGTCTCCCACCACCCCCACCCCCCAGCCACCATGGGCACCCTCCACCAGGCCCCCACTCATGTCCCCTATCACCCCCACCCCAGCAGTGCAGGGGCAGCCCCCACCAGGCCCCCACTCATGTCTCCCACCACCCCCACCCACCAGCCACCATGGGCAGCCTCCACCAGGCCCTCACAATCCCCAATCATGTGCGTTATGGTCAGCCTCCACAGCCAAAAAGCCCTACCAAGTAACCCATTCACCCACATGGAAATGGAAATTACATGTTACACCCCCAATGTTCATAAAGCAAATGAACCCATGTCCGTCACACACAATGGTTGCAATTGAATGGGAAAACACCCAACATGACATGCATGAAACCAATGAGATGATACCACACAGTGAAGTATGAAAACAAAATTGTATTAAAAAAAATTGAATGCAAATGAAATGAAACAAACTACAATGGCAATGAAAAAAAGATAAGCTGCATGTCCGTCTAAAAAAATCAAAACTACAAATCCAAATCCAAAAAAATGTTGTCCAAAGTCACATTAAAAATAAAATCAATCCAATGAAGAACTATGTACAAAACATCCAAGGGTCCATGAGCCCAACTGAACAAAGGAAACCTCCAAAAAACCCTAACTAAAATGCAACTATATACAAAAAGTGGAGCAGTGTCTGTCGACTCCAAATCATAAGAAGAAACAAAGGAAACCTAAAACTAAAGAACTATATACAAAGGCGGCGGGCAAGTCCAGCGGCTCACTCTGTGGTGTTCCGGGCCAGGGCATCATCGAACTCCTGTTCGATGTCCCGGAGGCGGTCCTGTTCCATGGCCCGGAGGGTCCGCAGGGACGACGCCGTCTCCTCCTCCAACCCCCTGCGGATTGCCTCGAGGCACTTGGCCCGCCTCAGGGCCCTCCGCATGGAGTTCTCCGCCGTGACCATTGTGAGCCGCGCCTCTTCCGCCCGCCGTCGCCCCGCACCTATATGCTGGCCCAACCGCTGCCACACTGAAGACACTTCCCGTCCTGGGTCCTCCTGCCCTCCGGCCGATGCCTGCCCCTCCGATATTGATGGCCCCGAGCCATGATGCCTCCCATGTTGACTCCGCTGCTGCCTCCGACGCCACTGCCTCTGCCAGCATGATGGCATTCAGGCTGATGGAATCCACCGACGCCGTCGTGCACGTGCCCTGCCTGATGATGCCGGCACATCCTCCATCTGCTGTGGTACAGTTGCTCTGGTGTCCACCCCTTCTGGACCTCTGACTCCCGACTGTGGCAGGGATGGGATCCCCACCGAGCTGGCTGCATTGGTCAGGGCAGGTCCACAGGGGGCCCTGGTGGCATCTGGGCCAGAAGACGGCAAGGAGAACGACTGGTGTATAGTCTCCACAGAGGAGGAGAGGGCTGCCAGATTGGCCGACACATGCAGGAAACCCCCGAACATGGACGATCCCAATTGGGCCACGTCGGCACGGTGCTCTTCGTGATGACGTGCGTGCTCCTCCTGGGAAGCACGCACGGCATCACGAATCACAGCCGTGCGCATCACGACCCCAATCAGGACCTTCTCCATACGGCCAGGGGTCCCCTCGTCCGTAGGTGGCGGGGAGTCAGATGACATGGACATCCCCTCTACCTGTGGACGGGCTGGGACGGGGCATCCCTGCTGGTGCATGGTGGTGCACCCACAGGTTCAGGGACAGCGACATGCACAGGCCCCTCCACGGTGACCTGTGCTGCCTCCTGCCCCTGCCCCTGGACTGCACCACTTGCACCAGCAGGGATGCCCCCACCAGGCCCCATGTGCGCCTCAGTGGCGGCCTCCTCCTCCTCTGTGGAAACCACCAACCTGGATGGCTCCTCACCGTCTTATGCGGTAGCAGGCTCCTGTGGGGGCTCACCACCCCTTCTGCTGCAGCCGTGGGGGCATCCCCGCCGCCTTGCTCCACAGCGCCGTCTCCGCCCTCTTCTTCACTAGCCGCTGCGTAGAGGGAGACATAGAACACAAGCAGATGAGTGCCACTGTCAAAGTACACTTCCATCATGTCCCTCCACAACACATGTGTCAGTCCAGGCAAAACACACACAGTGACAGTCATGGTGCATGCCATGGACATTTCCATACATGTCCAATGGACTCTCGAAACATACAATGTAATGGAACTCACATGCATCATGGGTCATGCCTATCACATGCACAAACTTCACCTCAGTCACATCCATCTGGCCCCGTACACCCCAATCACAGTGGATACAAGGATGACTAGGCTGCATCAGTGAATCTGTACATTGTCACAGACATGTGTCATGCATCCATGGCATCCACAAGTCACAGACACGCAGGTCAGGCACACAGACATGGACACCATATATGTACCTGGCATCATCACCCAACCCTCACCCCCACCCATGTCCAGGAACAGAGACTGCCATGCTCTCATGTGTACAATCTGCATAGGGCTCCCCATGTCGCATTTAAACACATGCAACAACCGTGCGGTTCACACATTACTGGTCGCACATTCATTACCATGATGTCCCTGCACACATACATGCGTACATGGCCTATGTCACACATACAGGCAAGTATCAGACAACCAGCACACTGCAACATGCCCTGTCTCACACAGCAATGCCTGGCCACTTACCGCTCAACTCCAGACGGGTCTCCCTCTCAAGGACCTGGGCGTCGAACGCTTGGTGTACGCGTTCCAGGACCCCCATCTGGATGGAACTCATGCGGCCCCGGCCCCCCTCCACGAGGCGCCGGGCCTTTATGAGGGTCCTGGACCTCATGTCTTCCCAGCGTTTCTTGACCTTCTGGATAGTGCGGGTTGCCACCCACTCCGCGTTGATGGCAACCACACAGTTGGCCCAGATCCTCTCCCGTCCTTCCTTGTTGGCGCGGGACGATCCGAAGAGGGCATCATACTGCCCCAGGACTTGCTCCACCAGGACACCAACTTCGGTGGCAGTGAACCCCTGCAGATGGCTGATGTGCAGGCACCAAATGGCAGGGCACGGTGGCAGCAGGCAGGCAGGCAGCAGCAGATGGCACGTGGGAGGCTGCTCGGGGCACTGGGGGGCAGTAATTCGGCCTTCTGGGCAGGAGCTTGGTCTTCCGTGTGTTTTCGCGTGGCCAGCTTGATATGGAGTGATTTGGCACGTGAAAATCCTGCACGTCAGCGTGAAAATCGAGGAAAGGCCCTTAGCGCGTAAGCGCGTCAGCAAGCGTACGCGATTTCATTGGACCAAAGGCCCTTACAGCGTAAGCGCGTCTGTGACGTTTTGCGCACGGGCGTTGCCCTGGCAGGGCTTGGAAATCCCGCGTGCCTTTAAACTGTTCTGTACGTGATTTTCGTGCGGTGCGTGTGTTTTCCATCCGTTGGGGTTCACACGCTATTACTTCACAGCGGGTGTTGGCTACGCATTCTTCTACACGCAAGGCAGACGGTGAGTGGTAACCCGCTCCCCCACGCCCGATCGCATGAAAAAGTTCACGCGAACCCCTGAAATACACGTAGCCCGCTCCCCCAGGCCCGATCGCATGAAAAATTTCACGCGAACCCCTGAAATACATGTAGCCCGCTCCCCCAGGCCCGATCGCGTGAAAAAGTTCACGCGAACCCCTGAAATATTCGTAGCCCGCTCCCCCAGGCCCGATCGCGTGAAAAAGTTCACGCGAACCCCTGAAATACACGTAGCCCACTCCCCCAGGCCCGATCGCGTGTGTGACTTCCCGCGCACCCCCGGAATACACGTACCCCGCTCAATCGCGTGTGTAACTTCCCGCGCAACCCTGAAATACACGTGCCCCGCTCGCACAGGCACAATTGCTGTATGTTGCCACTTTTGTAATGCGCAGGGACGCTACCGCCTGCCTTCGTGTGGCAGACGTGTTTCGGCTTGTGCGTGTCTTTCGCTGTGCATGGTTTTGCCCTATTCGATTCCATGAATACGTGTGGTTCGGGTGCGTGTGGGCGTTCCGTCTGCTTCCCTGCAGTACATCCCCAGTTACGCCCTTATTTTCGCAAGGTGTTCCCCATTCCGCGCGTTATGCCCCGTGTTTCGCCCACTTTCTAGTGTATGCACCGAGGTTGTGCGCTTTCACTGTGCGCGTCACGCACGTCTTTCGGGATGTTGCAGTGACGTGTGCGCCATGCACGGGTTTGGCGCACATCCCGAGGTAAACACGCGCAGGGACTTCCATGAATCGCACGCTGTTTTTTTCCGTTTGCGCCTGCTTGCGCCTGCTTGCGCCTGCTTGCGCAACGATTTTTGGTGCACGTTTGTTCCATGAATCGGCCCATAAGTCTTCTCGGGATATTTTTGTTAGCAGCGTTTCTTGCTCCATAATGGTATTCTTAAGTTTTTCATAACCTCGTCCACTGCTATTTATGGCAATTGGGTTTATTTGCTTTTGTTTGTATGCTTCTTCATTGAAATATGGTTCTGTGCTGGTGGTGTGAGTACATTCACCTCCACAGATGTTTGTGAAGTTATGTTTGTTGATATTCCGTTTATTGAGAAGTCTTTTTTGTAGTTTAGTACTTAGTTTTGTTAGTGGTTTCATTTAGTGTAAAACTAAAATAAATACTTTCCTTTTGAGAAGGATTGAACTGTCTATGAGAGCTTCTAGGATTAATTTTCTATGGTAGGTTTTAAGGGCTGTGAAAGATTTCTCTCCTGTTTTTATAAGGTTCTGAAGGACTCTCTGGTGGAACATTTTTTGTAAAATATTTACTTGTGGCTACATTGAGATTTATTTGTGCAGTGTTAGCACTAGTGGTAGCTGCAGTCTTGTTAATCACTTTCTGTTTTGTTTTACATTTTGAAAGAGGAGGCAAAGTTTCTTTACTGGAAGCTGTTTTTGTTTCGCTTAGTGACTGTATTAGCTTTTTTGTTTGAACTTTTAGTACACATTCTGCTAGAGGTGGATGCTTACTGTGGACACTTTTATTTTGATCGTGTCTACATTTGCTTTGCTTTCTACAGAGTTGCTTTTTGGTAGGCATTCTTTGGGGTCTGTTGGAGAAAATAAGAACGTGTGGGTTGGGATATTGTGCAATGTATGTGTGCTTTGTGCGTGAGTGTCTGAATATGATAGTAAGCATGTATGTAGAGTTCTGTTATGGTGCAATGTTCTGTTACTTCAGGTTGATAAGGCTTTTCTCGTACTTGTGTGTTACTATACTGGTGTTCAGTATGCAGCTGCGGAGGGGCAAGCAGTAATACTGAATCTAATGCTGCAGGGTTAATACAATTGTTTCTTCTACAATACTAGAATTCTACAGTGTTTGAGTAACAGTTAGAACGTTATGGCATTATTGAATTACTTTTTAGGATTGAAAGAGTAGGTTTCTTCTGAGTGCTGGTTTGTACTTTAGACGCTGGTGGATTTCAGGAGAGTGGTCTTCACTGCAATTGTGAAAGAAAGCAGTTAGCAAATATATGTATTAATAGCACTGTTGTTAATGTAGACATGATTTTGGTTTTTTTTGCAGTAGCAGTGCTTTCTGATAATTGTGCATATCTTGTAAATGTACTTTCCTTTGTCTATGTGCATTCTGTATATTTTACTTAGTATCTGTCAGTTGAAAGTGCTTTAGAAAGTATTACAATAGTAAGCACACAGACCACATTTGGCTTTTTAAGGCAGTGTTATTGGATGTTAGGAGATAGGAGAAATAACTTCATGCTTTTCTTACAATTTTTGCAGTGTAAATGGCAGGAACTGTTGGGAAAAGCATGCAATGTATGCATTTGTGAAGATGTGGGAAATAAAGTTGCAGGATTTGATGGCTTCAGCAGCTTATTAATCACCAGGATAGTTGTAGGGGAGAAGGTTGAAATAAGAAACCTGGAAAAGTGGCAATGGGTCAAAGCACGTTTACCTGACTGCAGGTGATTAGCAAACTACTGGGTGATTCTGTGGTGCTTGGAAATGGGAGAGTCTGAAACAAAGTAAGGGTTGCAATGAAGGGTGTGGTGCTTCTGTTGCAGACGGAAGGGGAGGGGGAGATGTTGTATGTGTTGGTTTACTACATTGTTCGTACATAGTTGTACATCATGTGATAGACATGACTGCACCTGTGTATAGTTGAATGCTATGGTAAATTCTAAAATGAAATAGTCAACCAGCTGGAATGAGAGTTCTGTGTAGATTGGAAGAACAGTTGTAGATGCAGTGGTGTTGTATCAGCTGGGAGCCTTTCAAATAATATTGGCTATCTGTGTGCATGAATAAAGATGCATGTACTCATCCTGGCTGCATGTCATTTTATAACACACTACAAAGCCTTCTCCTACAATTATACTGTTATTTCACACATCTTTTAACATGAAATACCACTTTGTTAGATAGGTGTGTATATTGTGTCTGATTACTATTACAATCATTTCTAAAGGAAGTTCAAATGAAATATCCAGATTGTATAGAAAGGAAACTGTATGTACACCCTATGCACTATAATTCATTACATGCTATTATAGTTGAAATGTGGTTAAATAGGTGGCAGTGGTTACACAAATGACAGAATGAATGAAGAGAATAACAGTTTACACATTACAGTTAGTATTATAGATAAATAAAAATGTGGACAGCAGAAAGCTTTGCAAGCGACTCTTGATCATAGCAGATGGGAGGCATGACAGTAAGCTTTTTTTACAGTTTATACATAACTCTCCAATCAAATGCTTTTGGCCGGTGTTACCCCCCTTGCAAGCAGCTGAATCACCCACCAAGTCCCTCATACGCCCATTCACTTTTGTGACCTCTCACCTACCAAAAAGAAAATTGTGTGTTTTCACCTGCCTTGGTGACACAAAAGGTTGGGAGCTATGGGTTATACAGGGTAAGTGGTAGTTACCCCGTTTATATGCATTTATACAAGAGCTGTACATGTACTGTGCAGAAAATATTTTTACCTGTAGTTTGTGTTCATTCATGTGGGTGTGGATGAATCTAGAAGCAGAAATCTAGGAGAGTTTTGCAGTAGTTAGATGTACGTGCTTTGCATTCACAGCCCAATAGTACTCAGAGTGATCAACAGTACATCTAAAATGCTGAACTGTGATGACGGAGTTAGATGTAGAGTTCTTGGATGTGATTTGTAGTTGGTTGTGTGACTGCTTAACAGTAGCCAATGAGGGAATGGTGCAAGGAGTGAAACAGAAAGGGTAGAAGGGCTGCCCCAGTGTTACTTACGCACTCTGCGGACACCGCAGTTGTTCGTGGACCGGACATGCCACATCCGGGGCTTCTGGACATGAAATGTGAGTATATTTTGGGGATTAGCCAATCAGGTGTTGAGGTTCTGATTTCTATTGAGAGAGGCTGTGTGTAATGAAGATGGCAGAGGTGGAGAAAGTCAGCGTGTTGGTGGTTGGAGATATGTTTGTGAATGGTTCAGAGCAGTATGCTAAATCTAGGAATGTGGCTAACAATGTTGATGTAAAAGGATAAACCTGTTCCCTGAAGATGTGGGAGGGTCAAGGGGACCAACTATGTCGATGCCCACCCTGGTGTGGAGCACTATGCCTGGTTTCAATTTACTGGCAATGCTAGAAGTTTGTCAGGATATGGCTAGGTTTAATAGTCCACATTTAGTTGTCCTACACTGTGGTGCTTTGCATTTGGGCTCTGTCAGTGTCCCTTCTTTGTTGCAAGATCTGGAAAACTTGGTTCAGGCAGTCATGAAAGTACTTCCAAATGCCAAGGTTATTTTTTCTGCTTTGGTACCTAGAGCAGTATGGGACAATGGCCCTCATTACGACCCCAGCGGTAAGTAATGGACATTACCGGCATGGCGCAACTAACGTGTCCGTGCTGGTCATGAACTGTTAAAAGCGGTAAATTATGACCTCTCGGGCACAAGCATTGTGCCATGCCGTTAATGTAATCAGCGCCATGCCGGTAACCTCCCAAAAACGTCAGCTACCGCCATCGTATGCCGTGTAAACTGCACCACCGCCACCCTACCCACCAATGTTAGCGACCACCGCTATTAGCGGTGACCGTAAAAAACCGGACCCGGAAATTACGCCATCGCACCGGAACGGGAAAGAGCACGGCGGCTATCTTTAAAAACACAATCCATTGCAATCCTCCACAACCACTGCACATCTGACTCCGAGACCTTGCAGAAAACTACACCCACATCCACACAACCCAGAATGCCAAATGTTGTCGAAAAAGCCTGCGATCGGCAGCGGCAGGACCGCTTCAGTAGGGAAGAGCTAACAATGTTGGCAGAAACACTCCAGGAAAAGTCGGACATTGTATTCTCCACCGAAATTAGCAGACCGGCAATAGCACGGAAAAAGGCAATATGGGAACTTGTTGCACAACGGGTCAGTGCTGTAGGAACTACACCCCGCACCACCAAACAGTGTTGTAAAAGGTGGGACGACCTCCGGCTCCGGGTAAGGAGCATACTGTCGGCCAACCGTAACACGGGCATGGCAACTGGCGGAGAAGCAGACTCCCCAATTAATATGCAGCCGTGGGAGGAGATATGTGCCACAACGATCGGCATTGAGAGCATCGAGGGGGTCGGTGGAATGGAGAGAGAAGCCCCGACATCAGGTGACACAGGTAGATGCCTCAAATTAAGCCATGCGAAACCCCCTGAAGTCCACATACATGGGAATCACAATCTTGTCCTATAGGGTTAACGCAACACATCAGCAGAAGACTGCCAACAGGCATCATTGACCTACACCCTTTACACATGCAGTATGCACACTCCACAGTAGGCACCCACAGTCCTGCATGCTCAACCCACCCAAAAGGGAGACAACCTGTATGTCACATCCTACAAAGTGCACCATCTATCCATCAAATTCATGGGAGTCATCACAATGCCTGCTCAATGTCCGCTGACCCATCAATAAAACTTTCCCTCCTCTGCTCCACCACAGGCTCCCAATCGGACACCGGCAAGGACGAGACTGGCACCACACCTGCCAAGAAGGCCAGGCCAGAGGCAACAGCACACCAACCCTCCACCTCGGCTGGACCCACTAAAAAACCACAGCAGCCAAAGGCAAGCAGCATGGTACCACCAGCAGAGGACATGCAACAACTGGTGGCCACTGAGGGGAATATGTATGCAGGAAGCAGTACAATTGGGGAGACTGCTGCCATTGCAGCCTGCTCTGACAGTGATGTGGGGATTGATGAGGATGACACAGAATGTCCCCCCACTGACCACCTTCATTCCCCCCACCTGTCCCTAAGTAATCTGCATGATGTCAACACACAGGGGCTATCCCCTGATAACTCCTGGCCAGCCACTCTCTGCCAAGTGGGAGGTGTGGAGGAGGGGAGTAGCCCAATGACCCCAGCAATTGCATCATCCAATGCCCCAAATTACCAACAGTCACTGGACCAAATATTGACGAGGCAACAACAACTGTCCACACTCCTCACGCAGCATGTGGCCGATTGTGGAGGTGCCAGTGCAGAAATGCAAAGATGTGCCGAGACTGTCAAGGCAGCCATCCAATCCTCCAGCAAAGACATCTGTGCTGAACTAGCCGTGGTGCGGAACGTACTCGTACAGACAATGAGGGACATGCGTCATAACGAGCAGCCCAGTACCTCCTCCGCTGCCAGTTCTGCCCCAAGCAGCCCCATCTGCAGGTCGGCCAGGAACCTGCGGAGTAGAGGCAGGGGTGACCCGGGGGCTGGCAGAGGGGGCTGCCATTAGAGTCCACCCAGTGGATCAATTCCACATTAGGCACTTTGACACAGGGATCCATGCACTTTTGTGGGGAGTTGAGGGGGGAGGCGGGAGTGGGTGTGTTGGGGAGTTGAGGGGGGAGGCGGGAGTGGGTGTGTTGGGGAGTTAAGGAGGGAGGCGGGAGTTGGTGTGTTGGGGAGTTGAGGGGGGAGGCGGGAGTGGGTGTGTTGGGGAGTTGAGGGGGGAGGCGGGAGTGGGTGTGTTAATTGAATTCACATTTATAATACAAGTTGCTCTTTATCACAAGTCACATGTGTGGATATTGCTCATTGCGTATGTGTGCTTTATTGGTGAAGAGTCCAGAGTGTCCATATCCCAGACACACACAGTGCCCCAATTGCCATCGCCATGTGACACCCCCCATTTGTGTGTGCTAGAAACATTGGTTGATCAGAGTCCGACGCATTTCACGGCCCTCCTGTGCATCGCTGCCTCCCTGAGGTGCTGCCCCATCCCCACCCTCCTCGTCCTCATTGTCAGGTGGTTGCAGTTCAGCATCAGGGGCAGGGCCACATTTCGTCTGATGCACATATTGTGTAGCATGACACATGCCAAGACGATCTTTGCAACCTTCTCATGGCGGTAACCTTCTCAGGGCCCTCCGCATGGAGTTCTCCGCCGTGACCATTGTGAGCCGTGCCTCTTCCGCCCGCCGTCGCCCCGCACTTATATGCTGGCCCAACCGCTGCCACACTGAAGACACTTCCCGTCCTGGGTCCTCCTGCCCTCCGGCCGATGCCTGCCCCTCCGATGTTGATGGCCCCGAGCCATGATGCCTCCCACGTTGACTCCGCTGCTGCCTCCGATGCCACTGCCTCTGCCAGCATGACGGCATTCAGGCTGATGGAATCCACCGACGCCGTCGTGCACGTGCCCTGCCTGATGATGCCGGCACATCCTCCATCTGCTGAGGTACAGTTGCTCTGGTGTCCACCCCTTCTGGACCTCTGACTCCCGACTGTGGTAGGGATGGGATCCCCACCGAGCTGGCTGCATTGGTCAGGGCAGGTCCACAGGGGGCCCTGGTGGCATCTGGGCCAGAAGACGGCAAAGAGAACGACTGGCGTATAGTCTCCACAGAGGAGGAGAGGGCCGCCAGATTGGCCGACACATGCAGGAAACCCCCGAACATGGACGATCCCAATTGGGCCACGTCGGCACGGTGCTCTTCGTGATGACGTGCATGCTCCTCCTGGGAAGCATGCACGGCATCACGAATCACAGCCGTGCTCATCGCAACCCCAATCAGGACCTTCTCCATACGGCCAGGGGTCCCCTCGTCCGCAGGTGGCGGGGAGTCAGATGACATGGACATCCCCTCTACCTGTGGACGGGCCTGGGACGGGGCATCCCTGCTGGTGCATGGTGGTGCACCCACAGGTTCAGGGACAGCGACATGCACAGGCCCCTCCACGGTGACCTGTGCTGCCTCCTGCCCCTGGACTGCACCACTTGCACCAGCAGGGATGCCCCCACCAGGCCCCATGTGCGCCTCAGTGGCGGCCTCCTCCTCCTCTGTGGAAACCACCAACCTGGATGGCTCCTTACCGTCTTCCGTCGTAGCAGGCCCCTGTGGGGGCTCACCCACCCCTTCTGCTGCAGCCGTGGGGGCATCCCCGCCGCCTTGCTCCACAGCGCCGTCTCCGCCCTCTTCTTCACTAGCCGCTGCGTAGAGGGAGACATAGAACACAAGCATCAGGGTACTGTACAATGGTCCCCTAGACAGGAAGCAATAGCAGATGAGTTCCACTGTCAAAGTACACTTCCATCATGTCCCTCCACAACACATGTGTCAGTCCAGGCAAAACACACACAGTGACAGTCATGGTGCATGCCATGGACATTTCCATACATGTCCAATGGACTCTCGAAACATACAATGTAATGGAACTCACATGCATCATGGGTCATGCCTATCACATGCACAAACTTCACCTCAGTCACATCCATCTGGCCCCGTACACCCCAATCACAGTGGATACAAGGATGACTAGGCTGCATCAGTGAATCTGTACATTGTCACAGACATGTGTCATGCATCCATGGCATCCACAAGTCACAGACACGCAGGTCAGGCACACAGACATGGACACCATATATGTACCTGGCATCATCACCCAACCCTCACCCCCACCCATGTCCAGGAACAGAGACTGCCATGCTCTCATGTGTACAATCTGCATAGGGCTCCCCATGTCGCATTTAAACACATGCAACAACCGTGCGGTTCACACATTACTGGTCGCACATTCATTACCATGATGTCCCTGCACACATACATGCGTACATGGCCTATGTCACACATACAGGCAAGTATCAGACAACCAGCACACTGCAACATGCCCTGTCTCACACAGCAATGCCTGGCCACTTACCGCTCAACTCCAGACGGGTCTCCCTCTCAAGGACCTGGGCGTCGAACGCTTGGTGTACGCGTTCCAGGACCCCCATCTGGATGGAACTCATGCGGCCCCGGCCCCCCTCCACGAGGCGCCGGGCCTTTATGAGGGTCCTGGACCTCATGTCTTCCCAGCGTTTCTTGACCTTCTGGATAGTGCGGGTTGCCACCCACTCCGCGTTGATGGCAACCACACAGTTGGCCCAGATCCTCTCCCGTCCTTCCTTGTTGGCGCGGGACGATCCGAAGAGGGCATCATACTGCCCCAGGACTTGCTCCACCAGGACACCAACTTCGGTGGCAGTGAACCCCTGCAGATGGCTGATGTGCAGGCACCAAATGGCAGGGCACGGTGGCAGCAGGCAGGCAGGCAGGCAGCAGCAGATGGCACGTGGGAGGCTGCTCGGGGCACTGGGGGGCAGTAATTCGGCCTTCTGGGCAGGAGCTTGGTCTTCCGTGTGTTTTTGCGTGGCCAGCTTGATATGGAGTGATTTGGCACGTGAAAATCCTGCACGTCAGCGTGAAAATCGAGGAAAGGCCCTTAGCGCGTAAGCGCGTCAGCAAGCGTACGCGATTTCATTGGACCAAAGGCCCTTACAGCGTAAGCGCGTCTGTGACGTTTTGCGCATGGGCGTTGCCCTGGCAGGGCTTGGAAATCCCGCGTGCCTTTAAACTGTTCTGTAAGTGATTTTCGTGCGGTGCGTGTGTTTTCCATCCGTTGGGGTTCACACGCTATTACTTCACAGCGGGTGTTGGCTACGCATTCTTCTAAACGCAAGGCAGACGGTGAGTGGTACCCCGCTCCCCCACGCCCGATCGCATGAAAAAGTTCACGCGAACCCCTGAAATACACGTAGCCCGCTCCCCCAGGCCCGATCGCATGAAAAATTTCACGCGAACCCCTGAAATACATGTAGCCCGCTCCCCCAGGCCCGATCGCGTGAAAAAGTTCACGCGAACCCCTGAAATATTCGTAGCCCGCTCCCCCAGGCCCGATCGCGTGAAAAAGTTCACGCGAACCCCTGAAATACACGTAGCCCACTCCCCCAGGCCCGATCGCGTGTGTGACTTCCCGCGCACCCCCGGAATACACGTACCCCGCTCAATCGCGTGTGTAACTTCCCGCGCAACCCTGAAATACACGTGCCCCGCTCGCACAGGCACAATTGCTGTATGTTGCCACTTTTGTAATGCGCAGGGACGCTACCGCCTGCCTTCGTGTGGCAGACGTGTTTCGGCTTGTGCGTGTCTTTCTCTGTGCATGGTTTTGCCCTATTCGATTCCATGAATACGTGTGGTTCGGGTGCGTGTGGGCGTTCCGTCTGCTTCCCTGCAGTACATCCCCAGTTACGCCCTTATTTTCGCAAGGTGTTCCCCATTCCGCGCGTTATGCCCCGTGTTTCGCCCACTTTCTAGTGTATGCACCGAGGTTGTGCGCTTTCACTGTGCGCGTCACGCACGTCTTTCGGGATGTTGCAGTGACGTGTGCGCCATGCACGGGTTTGGCGCACATCCCGAGGTAAACACGCGCAGGGACTTCCATGAATCGCACGCTGTTTTTTTCCGTTTGCGCCTGCTTGCGCCTGCTTGCGCCTGCTTGCGCAACGATTTTTGGTGCACGTTTGTTCCATGAATCGGCCCATAAGTCTTCTCGGGATATTTTTGTTAGCAGCGTTTCTTGCTCCATAATGGTATTCTTAAGTTTTTCATAACCTCGTCCACTGCTATTTATGGCAATTGGGTTTATTTGCTTTTGTTTGTATGCTTCTTCATTGAAATATGGTTCTGTGCTGGTGGTGTGAGTACATTCACCTCCACAGATGTTTGTGAAGTTATGTTTGTTGATATTCCGTTTATTGAGAAGTCTTTTTTGTAGTTTAGTACTTAGTTTTGTTAGTGGTTTCATTTAGTGTAAAACTAAAATAAATACTTTCCTTTTGAGAAGGATTGAACTGTCTATGAGAGCTTCTAGGATTAATTTTCTACGGTAGGTTTTAAGGGCTGTGAAAGATTTCTCTCCTGTTTTTATAAGGTTCTGAAGGACTCTCTGGTGGAACATTTTTTGTAAAATATTTACTTGTGGCTACATTGAGATTTATTTGTGCAGTGTTAGCACTAGTGGTAGCTGCAGTCTTGTTAATCACTTTCTGTTTTGTTTTACATTTTGAAAGAGGAGGCAAAGTTTCTTTACTGGAAGCTGTTTTTGTTTCGCTTAGTGACTGTATTAGCTTTTTTGTTTGAACTTTTAGTACACATTCTGCTAGAGGTGGATGCTTACTGTGGACACTTTTATTTTGATCGTGTCTACATTTGCTTTGCTTTCTACAGAGTTGCTTTTTGGTAGGCATTCTTTGGGGTCTGTTGGAGAAAATAAGAACGTGTGGGTTGGGATATTGTGCAATGTATGTGTGCTTTGTGCGTGAGTGTCTGAATATGATAGTAAGCATGTATGTAGAGTTCTGTTATGGTGCAATGTTCTGTTACTTCAGGTTGATAAGGCTTTTCTCGTACTTGTGTGTTACTATACTGGTGTTTAGTATGCAGCTGCGGAGGGGCAAGCAGTAATACTGAATCTAATGCTGCAGGGTTAATACAATTGTTTCTTCTACAATACTAGAATTCTACAGTGTTTGAGTAACAGTTAGAACGTTATGGCATTATTGAATTACTTTTTAGGATTGAAAGAGTAGGTTTCTTCTGAGTGCTGGTTTGTACTTTAGACGCTGGTGGATTTCAGGAGAGTGGTCTTCACTGCAATTGTGAAAGAAAGCAGTTAGCAAATATATGTATTAATAGCACTGTTGTTAATGTAGACATGATTTTGGTTTTTTTTGCAGTAGCAGTGCTTTCTGATAATTGTGCATATCTTGTAAATGTACTTTCCTTTGTCTATGTGCATTCTGTATATTTTACTTAGTATCTGTCAGTTGAAAGTGCTTTAGAAAGTATTACAATAGTAAGCACACAGACCACATTTGGCTTTTTAAGGCAGTGTTATTGGATGTTAGGAGATAGGAGAAATAACTTCATGCTTTTCTTACAATTTTTGCAGTGTAAATGGCAGGAACTGTTGGGAAAAGCATGCAATGTATGCATTTGTGAAGATGTGGGAAATAAAGTTGCAGGATTTGATGGCTTCAGCAGCTTATTAATCACCAGGATAGTTGTAGGGGAGAAGGTTGAAATAAGAAACCTGGAAAAGTGGCAATGGGTCAAAGCACGTTTACCTGACTGCAGGTGATTAGCAAACTACTGGGTGATTCTGTGGTGCTTGGAAATGGGAGAGTCTGAAACAAAGTAAGGGTTGCAATGAAGGGTGTGGTGCTTCTGTTGCAGACGGAAGGGGAGGGGGAGATGTTGTATGTGTTGGTTTACTACATTGTTCGTACATAGTTGTACATCATGTGATAGACATGACTGCACCTGTGTATAGTTGAATGCTATGGTAAATTCTAAAATGAAATAGTCAACCAGCTGGAATGAGAGTTCTGTGTAGATTGGAAGAACAGTTGTAGATGCAGTGGTGTTGTATCAGCTGGGAGCCTTTCAAATAATATTGGCTATCTGTGTGCATGAATAAAGATGCATGTACTCATCCTGGCTGCATGTCATTTTATAACACACTACAAAGCCTTCTCCTACAATTATACTGTTATTTCACACATCTTTTAACATGAAATACCACTTTGTTAGATAGGTGTGTATATTGTGTCTGATTACTATTACAATCATTTCTAAAGGAAGTTCAAATGAAATATCCAGATTGTATAGAAAGGAAACTGTATGTACACCCTATGCACTATAATTCATTACATGCTATTATAGTTGAAATGTGGTTAAATAGGTGGCAGTGGTTACACAAATGACAGAATGAATGAAGAGAATAACAGTTTACACATTACAGTTAGTATTATAGATAAATAAAAATGTGGACAGCAGAAAGCTTTGCAAGCGACTCTTGATCATAGCAGATGGGAGGCATGACAGTAAGCTTTTTTTACAGTTTATACATAACTCTCCAATCAAATGCTTTTGGCCGGTGTTACCCCCCTTGCAAGCAGCTGAATCACCCACCAAGTCCCTCATACGCCCATTCACTTTTATGACCTCTCACCTACCAAAAAGAAAATTGTGTGTTTTCACCTGCCTTGGTGACACAAAAGGTTGGGAGCTATGGGTTATACAGGGTAAGTGGTAGTTACCCCGTTTATATGCATTTATACAAGAGCTGTACATGTACTGTGCAGAAAATATTTTTACCTGTAGTTTGTGTTCATTCATGTGGGTGTGGATGAATCTAGAAGCAGAAATCTAGGAGAGTTTTGCAGTAGTTAGATGTACGTGCTTTGCATTCACAGCCCAATAGTACTCAGAGTGATCAACAGTACATCTAAAATGCTGAACTGTGATGACGGAGTTAGATGTAGAGTTCTTGGATGTGATTTGTAGTTGGTTGTGTGACTGCTTAACAGTAGCCAATGAGGGAATGGTGCAAGGAGTGAAACAGAAAGGGTAGAAGGGCTGCCCCAGTGTTACTTACGCACTCTGCGGACACCGCAGTTGTTCGCGGACCGGACATGCCACATCCGGGGCTTCTGGACATGAAATGTGAGTATATTTTGGGGATTAGCCAATCAGGTGTTGAGGTTCTGATTTCTATTGAGAGAGGCTGTGTGTAATGAAGATGGCAGAGGTGGAGAAAGTCAGCGTGTTGGTGGTTGGAGATATGTTTGTGAATGGTTTAGAGCAGTATGCTAAATCTAGGAATGTGGCTAACAATGTTGATGTAAAAGGATAAACCTGTTCCCTGAAGATGTGGGAGGGTCAAGGGGACCAACTATGTCGATGCCCACCCTGGTGTGGAGCACTATACCTGGTTTCAATTTACTGGCAATGCTAGAAGTTTGTCAGGATATGGCTAGGTTTAATAGTCCACATTTAGTTGTCCTACACTGTGGTGCTTTGCATTTGGGCTCTGTCAGTGTCCCTTCTTTGTTGCAAGATCTGGAAAACTTGGTTCAGGCAGTCATGAAAGTACTTCCAAATGCCAAGGTTATTTTTTCTGCTTTGGTACCTAGAGCAGTATGGGACAATGGCCCTCATTACGACCCCAGCGGTAAGTAATGGACATTACCGGCATGGCGCAACTAACGTGTCCGTGCTGGTCATGAACTGTTAAAAGCGGTAAATTATGACCTCTCGGGCACAAGCATTGTGCCATGCCGTTAATGTAATCAGCGCCATGCCGGTAACCTCCCAAAAACGTCAGCTACCGCCATCGTATGCCGTGTAAACTGCACCACCGCCACCCTACCCACCAATGTTAGCGACCACCGCTATTAGCGGTGACCGTAAAAAACCGGACCCGGAAATTACGCCATCGCACCGGAACGGGAAAGAGCACGGCGGCTATCTTTAAAAACACAATCCATTGCAATCCTCCACAACCACTGCACATCTGACTCCGAGACCTTGCAGAAAACTACACCCACATCCACACAACCCAGAATGCCAAATGTTGTCAAAAAAGCCTGCGATCGGCAGCGGCAGGACCGCTTCAGTAGGGAAGAGCTAACAATGTTGGCAGAAACACTCCAGGAAAAGTCGGACATTGTATTCTCCACCGAAATTAGCAGACCGGCAATAGCACGGAAAAAGGCAATATGGGAACTTGTTGCACAACGGGTCAGTGCTGTAGGAACTACACCCCGCACCACCAAACAGTGTTGTAAAAGGTGGGACGACCTCCGGCTCCGGGTAAGGAGCATACTGTCGGCCAACCGTAACACGGGCATGGCAACTGGCGGAGAAGCAGACTCCCCAATTAATATGCAGCCGTGGGAGGAGATATGTGCCACAACGATCGGCATTGAGAGCATCGAGGGGGTCGGTGGAATGGAGAGAGAAGCCCCGACATCAGGTGACACAGGTAGATGCCTCAAATTAAGCCATGCGAAACCCCCTGAAGTCCACATACATGGGAATCACAATCTTGTCCTATAGGGTTAACGCAACACATCAGCAGAAGACTGCCAACAGGCATCATTGACCTACACCCTTTACACATGCAGTATGCACACTCCACAGTAGGCACCCACAGTCCTGCATGCTCAACCCACCCAAAAGGGAGACAACCTGTATGTCACATCCTACAAAGTGCACCATCTATCCATCAAATTCATGGGAGTCATCACAATGCCTGCTCAATGTCCGCTGACCCATCAATAAAACTTTCCCTCCTCTGCTCCACCACAGGCTCCCAATCGGACACCGGCAAGGACGAGACTGGCACCACACCTGCCAAGAAGGCCAGGCCAGAGGCAACAGCACACCAACCCTCCACCTCGGCTGGACCCACTAAAAAACCACAGCAGCCAAAGGCAAGCAGCATGGTACCACCAGCAGAGGACATGCAACAACTGGTGGCCACTGAGGGGAATATGTATGCAGGAAGCAGTAAAATTGGGGAGACTGCTGCCATTGCAGCCTGCTCTGACAGTGATGTGGGGATTGATGAGGATGACACAGAATATCCCCCCACTGACCACCTTCATTCCCCCCACCTGTCCCTAAGTAATCTGCATGATGTCAACACACAGGGGCTATCCCCTGATAACTCCTGGCCAGCCACTCTCTGCCAAGTGGGAGGTGTGGAGGAGGGGAGTAGCCCAATGACCCCAGCAATTGCATCATCCAATGCCCCAAATTACCAACAGTCACTGGACCAAATATTGACGAGGCAACAACAACTGTCCACACTCCTCACGCAGCATGTGGCCGATTGTGGAGGTGCCAGTGCAGAAATGCAAAGATGTGCCGAGACTGTCAAGGCAGCCATCCAATCCTCCAGCAAAGACATCTGTGCTGAACTAGCCGTGGTGCGGAACGTACTCGTACAGACAATGAGGGACATGCGTCATAACGAGCAGCCCAGTACCTCCTCCGCTGCCAGTTCTGCCCCAAGCAGCCCCATCTGCAGGTCGGCCAGGAACCTGCGGAGTAGAGGCAGGGGTGACCCGGGGGCTGGCAGAGGGGGCTGCCATTAGAGTCCACCCAGTGGATCAATTCCACATTAGGCACTTTGACACAGGGATCCATGCACTTTTGTGGGGAGTTGAGGGGGGAGGCGGGAGTGGGTGTGTTGGGGAGTTGAGGGGGGAGGCGGGAGTGGGTGTGTTGGGGAGTTAAGGAGGGAGGCGGGAGTTGGTGTGTTGGGGAGTTGAGGGGGGAGGCGGGAGTGGGTGTGTTGGGGAGTTGAGGGGGGAGGCGGGAGTGGGTGTGTTAATTGAATTCACATTTATAATACAAGTTGCTCTTTATCACAAGTCACATGTGTGGATATTGCTCATTGCGTATGTGTGCTTTATTGGTGAAGAGTCCAGAGTGTCCATATCCCAGACACACACAGTGCCCCAATTGCCATCGCCATGTGACACCCCCCATTTGTGTGTGCTAGAAACATTGGTTGATCAGAGTCCGACGCATTTCACGGCCCTCCTGTGCATCGCTGCCTCCCTGAGGTGCTGCCCCATCCCCACCCTCCTCGTCCTCATTGTCAGGTGGTTGCAGTTCAGCATCAGGGGCAGGGCCACATTTCGTCTGATGCACATATTGTGTAGCATGACACATGCCAAGACGATCTTTGCAACCTTCTCATGGCGGTAACCTTCTCAGGGCCCTCCGCATGGAGTTCTCCGCCGTGACCATTGTGAGCCGTGCCTCTTCCGCCCGCCGTCGCCCCGCACTTATATGCTGGCCCAACCGCTGCCACACTGAAGACACTTCCCGTCCTGGGTCCTCCTGCCCTCCGGCCGATGCCTGCCCCTCCGATGTTGATGGCCCCGAGCCATGATGCCTCCCACGTTGACTCCGCTGCTGCCTCCGATGCCACTGCCTCTGCCAGCACGACGGCATTCAGGCTGATGGAATCCACCGACGCCGTCGTGCACGTGCCCTGCCTGATGATGCCGGCACATCCTCCATCTGCTGAGGTACAGTTGCTCTGGTGTCCACCCCTTCTGGACCTCTGACTCCCGACTGTGGTAGGGATGGGATCCCCACCGAGCTGGCTGCATTGGTCAGGGCAGGTCCACAGGGGGCCCTGGTGGCATCTGGGCCAGAAGACGGCAAGGAGAACGACTGGCGTATAGTCTCCACAGAGGAGGAGAGGGCCGCCAGATTGGCCGACACATGCAGGAAACCCCCGAACATGGACGATCCCAATTGGGCCACGTCGGCACGGTGCTCTTCGTGATGACGTGCATGCTCCTCCTGGGAAGCATGCACGGCATCACGAATCACAGCCGTGCTCATCGCAACCCCAATCAGGACCTTCTCCATACGGCCAGGGGTCCCCTCGTCCGCAGGTGGCGGGGAGTCAGATGACATGGACATCCCCTCTACCTGTGGACGGGCCTGGGACGGGGCATCCCTGCTGGTGCATGGTGGTGCACCCACAGGTTCAGGGACAGCGACATGCACAGGCCCCTCCACGGTGACCTGTGCTGCCTCCTGCCCCTGGACTGCACCACTTGCACCAGCAGGGATGCCCCCACCAGGCCCCATGTGCGCCTCAGTGGCGGCCTCCTCCTCCTCTGTGGAAACCACCAACCTGGATGGCTCCTCACCGTCTTCCGTCGTAGCAGGCCCCTGTGGGGGCTCACCCACCCCTTCTGCTGCAGCCGTGGGGGCATCCCCGCCGCCTTGCTCCACAGCACCGTCTCCGCCCTCTTCTTCACTAGCCGCTGCGTAGAGGGAGACATAGAACACAAGCATCAGGGTACTGTACAATGGTCCCCTAGACAGGAAGCAATAGCAGATGAGTGCCACTGTCAAAGTACACTTCCATCATGTCCCTCCACAACACATGTGTCAGTCCAGGCAAAACACACACAGTGACAGTCATGGTGCATGCCATGGACATTTCCATACATGTCCAATGGACTCTCGAAACATACAATGTAATGGAACTCACATGCATCATGGGTCATGCCTATCACATGCACAAACTTCACCTCAGTCACATCCATCTGGCCCCGTACACCCCAATCACAGTGGATACAAGGATGACTAGGCTGCATCAGTGAATCTGTACATTGTCACAGACATGTGTCATGCATCCATGGCATCCACAAGTCACAGACACGCAGGTCAGGCACACAGACATGGACACCATATATGTACCTGGCATCATCACCCATCCCTCACCCCCACCCATGTCCAGGAACAGAGATTGCCATGCTCTCATGTGTACAATCTGCCTAGGGCTCCCCATGTCGCATTTAAACACATGCAACAACCGTGCGGTTCACACATTACTGGTCGCACATGCATTACCATGATGTCCCTGCACACATACATGCGTACATGGCCTATGTCACACATACAGGCAAGTATCAGACAACCAGCACACTGCAACATGCCCTGTCTCACACAGCAATGCCTGGCCACTTACCGCTCAACTCCAGACGGGTCTCCCTCTCAAGGACCTGGGCGTGGAACGCTGGGTGTACGCGTTCCAGGACCCCCATCTGGATGGAACTCATGCGGCCCCAGCCCCCCTCCACGAGGCGCCGGGCCTTTATGAGGGTCCTGGACCTCATGTCTTCCCAGCGCTTCTTGACCTTCTGGATGGTGCGGGTTGCCACCCCCTCCGCGTTGATGGCAACCACACAGTTGGCCCAGGTCATCTCCCGTCCTTCCTTGGCGCGGGACGATCCGAAGAGGGCATCATACTGCCCCAGGACTTGCTCCACCAGGACACCAACTTCGGTGGCAGTGAAGCTGGTGCCCCTCTGCCTCTCTGGCCAGGGGTTGCCACTGGTGCCAGATGTGGATGTGCCCGACATGGCAACCCCAGGGGCAGGAGTGGGTGGGCAACTGGGTCCTGGGGCTGGGCTGTGGAGCGATGTTATCTGAGTCGGGAGTCTTCTGTTCCAGCAGGGGTGTACACAGCAACTGGACCCCTGCAGATGGCTGATGTGCAGGCACCAAATGGCAGGGCACGGTGGCAGCAGGCAGGCAGGCAGGCAGGCAGCAGCAGATGGCACGTGGGAGGCTGCTCGGGGCACTGGGGGGCAGTAATTGGGCCTTCTGGGCAGGAGCGTGGTCTTCCGTGTGTTTTCGCGTGGCCAGCTTGATATGGAGTGATTTGGCACGTGAAAATCCTGCACGTCAGCGTGAAAATCGAGGAAAGGCCCTTAGCGCGTAAGCGCGTCAGCACGCGTACGCGATTTCATTGGACCAAAGGCCCTTGCAGCGTAAGCGCGTCTGTGACGTTTTGCGCACGGGCATTGCCCTGGCAGGGCTTGGAGATCCCGCGTGCCTTTACACTGTTCTGTACGTGATTTTGGTGCGGTGCGTGTGTTTTCCATCCATTGGGGTTCACACATTATTACTTCACAGCGGGTGTTGGCTACGCGTTCTTCTACACGCAAGGCAGACGGTGAGTGGTACCCCGCTCCCCCATGCCCGATCGCATGAAAAAGTTCACGCGAACCCCTGAAATACACGTAGCCCGCTCCCCCAGGCCCGATCGCATGAAAAAGTTCACGCGAACCCCTGAAATACATGTAGCCCGCTCCCCCAGGCCCGATCGCGTGAAAAAGTTCACGCGAACCCCTGAAATACACGTAGCCCGCTCCCCCAGGCCCAATCGCGTGTGTGACTTCCCGCGCACCCCCGGAATACACGTACCCCTCTCAATCGCGTGTGTAACTTCCCGCGCAACCCCGAAATACACGTGCCCCGCTCGCACAGGCACAATTGCTGTATGTTGCCAATTTTGTAATGCGCAGGGACGCTACCGCCTGCCTTCGTGTGGCAGACGTGTTTCGGCTTGTGCGTGTCTTTCGCTGTGCGTGGTTTTGCCCTATTCGATTCCATGAATACGTGTGGTTCGGGTGCGTGTGGGCGTTCCGTCTGCTTCCCTGCAGTACATCCCCAGTTACGCCCTTATTTTCGCGAGGTGTTCCCCATTCCACGTGTTATGCCCCGTGTTTCGCCCACTTTCTAGTGTATGCGCCGAGGTTGTGCGCTTTCACTGTGCGCGTCACGCACGTCTTTCGGGATGTTGCAGTGACGTGTGCGCCATGCACGGGTTTGGCGCACATCCCGAGGTAAACACGCGCAGGGACTTCCATGAATCGCACGCTGTTTTTTTCCACTTGCGCCTGCTTGCGCCTGCTTGCGCAACGATTTTTGGTGCACGTTTGTTCCATGAATCGGCCCATAAGTCTTCTCGGGATATTTTTGTTAGCAGCGTTTCTTGCTCCATAATGGTATTCTTAAGTTTTTCATAACCTCGTCCACTGCTATTTATGGCAATTGGGTTTATTTGCTTTTGTTTGTATGCTTCTTCATTGAAATATGGTTCTGTACTGGTGGTGTGAGTACATTCACCTCCACAGATGTTTGTGAAGTTATGTTTGTTGATATTCCGTTTATTGAGAAGTCTTTTTTGTAGTTTAGTACTTAGTTTTGTTAGTGGTTTCATTTAGTGTAAAACTAAAATAAATACTTTCCTTTTGAGAAGGATTGGACTGTCTATGAGAGCTTCTAGGATTAATTTTCTACGGTAGGTTTTAAGGGCTGTGAATGATTTCTCTCCTGTTTTTATAAGGTTCTGAAGGACTCTCTGGTGGAACATTTTTTGTAAAATATTTTTTTTTGTATGCTTACTTGTGGCTACATTGAGATTTATTTGTGCAGTGTTAGCACTAGTGGTAGCTGCAGTCTTGTTAATCACTTTCTGTTTTGTTTTACATTTTGAAAGAGGAGGCAAAGTTTCTTTACTGGAAGCTGTTTTTGTTTCGCTTAGTGACTGTATTAGCTTTTTTGTTTGAACTTTTAGTACACATTCTGCTAGAGGTGGATGCTTACTTTGGACACTTTTATTTTGATTGTGTCTACATTTGCTTTGCTTTCTACAGAGTTGCTTTTTGGTAGGCATTCTTTGGGGTCTGTTGGAGAAAATAAGAATGTGTGGGTTGGGATATTGTGCAATGTATGTGTGCTTTGTGCGTGAGTGTCTGAATATGATAGTAAGCATGTATGTAGAGTTCTGTTATGGTGCAATGTTCTGTTACTTCAGGTTGATAAGGCTTTTCTCGTACTTGTGTGTTAGTATACTGGTGTTCAGTATGCAGCTGCTGAGGGGCAAGCAGTAGAATTCTACAGTGTTTGAGTAACAGTTAGAACGTTATGGCATTATTGAATTACTTTTTAGGATTGAAAGAGTAGGTTTCTTCTGAGTGCTGGTTTGTACTTTAGACGCTGGTGGATTTCAGGAGAGTGGTCTTCACTGCAATTGTGAAAGAAAGCAGTTAGCAAATATATGTATTAATAGCACTGTTGTTAATGTAGACATGATTTTGTTTTTTTTGCAGTAGCAGTGCTTTCTGATAATTGTGCATATCTTGTAAATGTACTTTCCTTTGTCTATGTGCATTCTGTATATTTTACTTAGTATCTGTCAGTTGAAAGTGCTTTAGAAAGTATTACAATAGTAAGCACACAGACCACTTTGGCTTTTTAAGGCAGTGTTATTGGATGTTAGGAGATAGGAGAAATAACTTCATGCTTTTCTTACAATTTTTGCTGTGTAAATGGCAGGAACTGTTGGGAAAAGCATGCAATGTATGCATTTGTGAAGATGTGGGAAATAAAGTTGCAGGATTTGATGGCTTAAGCAGCTTATTAATCTCCAGGATAGTTGTAGGGGAGAAGGTTGAAATAAGAAACCTGGAAAAGTGGCAATGGGTCAAAGCACGTTTACCTGACTGCAGGTGATTAGCAAACTACTGGGTGATTCTGTGGTGCTTGGAAATGGGAGAGTCTGAAATAAAGTAAGGGTTGCAATGAAGGGTGTGGTGCTTCTGTTGCAGACGGAAGGGGAGGGGGAGATGTTGTATGTGTTGGTTTACTACATTGTTCGTACATAGTTGTACATCATGTGATAGACTTGACTGCACCTGTGTATAGTTGAATGCTATGGTAAATTCTAAAATGAAATAGTCAACCAGCTGGAATGAGAGTTCTGTGTAGATTGGAAGAACAGTTGTAGATGCAGTGGTGTTGTATCAGCTGGGAGCCTTTCAAATAATATTGGCTATCTGTGTGCATGAATAAAGATGCATGTACTCATCCTGGCTGCATGTCATTTTATAACACACTACAAAGCCTTCTCCCACAATTATACTGTTATTTCACACATCTTTTAACATGAAATACCACTTTGTTAGATAGGTGTGTATATTGTGTCTGATTACAATTACAATCATTTCTAAAGGAAGTTCAAATGAAATATCCAGATTGTATAGAAAGGAAACTGTATGTACACCCTATGCACTATAATTCATTACATGCTATTATAGTTGAAATGTGGATAAATAGGTGGCAGTGGTTACACAAATGACAGAATGAATGAAGAGAGTAACAGTTTACACATTACAGTTAGTATTATAGATAAATAAAAATGTGGACAGCAGAAAGCTTTGCAAGCGACTCTTGATCATAGCAGATGGGAGGCATGACAGTAAGCTTTTTTTTACAATTTATACATAACTCTCCAATCAAATGCTTTTGGCCGGTGTTACCCCCCTTGCAAGCAACTGAATCACCCACCAACTCCCTCATACGCCCATTCACTTTTATGACCTCTCACCTACCAAAAAGAAAATTGTGTGTTTTCACCTGCCTTGGTGACACAAAAGGTTGGGAGCTATGGGTTATACAGGGTAAGTGGTAGTTACCCCGTTTATATGCATTTATACAAGAGCTGTACATGTACTGTGCAGAAAATATTTTTACCTGTAGTTTGTGTTCATTCATGTGGGTGTGGATGAATCTAGAAGCAGAAATCTAGGAGAGTTTTGCAGTAGTTAGATGTACGTGCTTTGCATTCACAGCCCAGTAGTACTCAGAGTGATCAACAGTACATCTAAAGTGCTGAACTGTGATGACGGAGTTAGATGTAGAGTTCTTGGATGTGATTTGTAGTTGGTTGTGTGACTGCTTAACAGTAGCCAATGAGGGAATGGTGCAAGGAGTGAAACAGAAAGGGTAGAAGGGCTGCCCCAGTGTTACTTACACACTCTGCGGACACCGCAGTTGTTCGCGGACCGGGCATGCCACATCCGGGGCTTCTGGACATGAAATGCGAGTATATTTTGGGGATTAGCCAATCAGGTGTTGAGGTTCTGATTTCTATTGAGAGAGGCTGTGTGTAATGAAGATGGCAGAGGTGGAGAAAGTCAGCGTGTTGGTGGTTGGAGATATGTTTGTGAATGGTTTAGAGCAGTATGCTAAATCTAGGAATGTGGCTAACAATGTTGATGTAAAAGGATAAACCTGTTCCCTGAAGATGTGGGAGGGTCAAGGGGACCAACTATGTCGATGCCCACCCGGTGTGGAGCACCATGCCTGGTTTCAATTTACTGGCAATGCTAGAAGTTTGTCAGGATATGGCTAGGTTTAATAGTCCACATTTAGTTGTCCTACACTGTGGTGCTTTGCATTTGGGCTCTGTCAGTGTCCCTTCTTTGTTGCAAGATCTGGAAAACTTGGTTCAGGCAGTCATGAAAGTACTTCCAAATGCCAAGGTTATTTTTTCTGCTTTGGTACCTAGAGCAGTATGGGACAATGGCCCTCATTACGACCCCAGCGGTAAGTAATGGACATTACCGGCATGGCGCAACTAACGTGTCCGTGCTGGTCATGAACCGTTAAAAGCGGTAAATTATGACCTCTCTGGCACAAGCATTGTGCCATGCCGTTAATGTAATCAGCGCCATGCCGGTAACTTCCCAAAAACGTCAGCTACCGCCATCGTATGCCGTGTAAACTGCACCACCGCCACCCTACCCACCAATGTTAGCGACCACTGCTATTAGCGGTGACCGTAAAAAACCGGACCCGGAAATGACGCCATCGCACCGGAACGGGAAAGAACACAGCGGCTATCTTTAAAAACACAATCCATTGCAATCCTCCACAACCACTGCACATCTGACTCCGAGACCTTGCAGAAAACTACACCCACATCCACACAACCCAGAATGCCAAATGTTTTCAAAAAAGCCTGCGATCGGCAGCGGCAGGACCGCTTCAGTAGGGAAGAGCTAACAATGTTGGCGGAAACACTGCAGGAAAAGGCGGACATTGTATTCTCCACCGAAATTAGCACACCGGCAATAGCACGGAAAAAGGCAATATGGGAACTAGTTGCACAACGGGTCAGTGCCATAGGAACTACACCCCGCACCACCAAACAGTGTTGTAAAAGGTGGGATGACCTCCGGCTCCGGGTAAGGAGCATACTGTCGGCCAACCGCAACACGGGCATGGCAACTGGCGGAGAAGCAGACTCCCCAATTAAAATGCAGCCATGGGAGGAGATGTGCCACAACGATTGGCATTGAGAGCATCAAGGGGGTCGGTGGAATGGAGAGAGAAGCCCCGACATCAGGTGACACAGGTAGATGCCTCAAATTAAGCCATGCGAAACCCCCTGAAGTCCACATACATGGGAATCACAATCTTGTCCTATAGGGTTAACGCAACACATCAGCAGAAGACTGCCAACAGGCATCATTGACCTACACCCTTTACACATGCAGTATGCACACTCCACAGTAGGCACCCACATTCCTGCATGCTCAACCCACCCAAAAGGGAGACAACCTGTATGTCACATCCTACAAAGTGCACCATCTATCCATCAAATTCATGGGAGTCATCACAATGCCTGCTCAATGTCCGCTGACCCATCAATAAAACTTTCCCTCCTCTGCTCCACCACAGGCTCCCAATCGGATACCGGCAAGGACGAGACTGGCACCACACCTGCCAAGAAGGCCAGGCCAGAGGCAACAGCACACCAACCCTCCACCTCGGCTGGACCCACTAAAAAACCACAGCAGCCAAAATTGCCTGCCACAACACAGCCCAGGGCAGCGACGATCCCAAAGGCAAGCAGCATGGTACCACCAGCAGAGGACATGCAACAACTGGTGGCCACTGAGGGGAATATGTATGCAGGAAGCAGTACAATTGGGGAGACTGCTGCCATTGCCGCCTGCTCTGACAGTGATGTGGGGATTGATGAGGATGACACAGAATGTCCCCCCACTGACCACCTTCATTCCCCCCACCTGTCCCTAAGTAGTCTGCATGATGTCAACACACAGGGGCTATCCCCTGATAACTCCTGGCCTGCCACTCTCTGCCCAGTGGGAGGTGTGGAGGAGGGGAGTAGCCCAATGACCCCAGCAATTGCATCATCCAATGCCCCAAATTACCAACAGTCACTGGACCAAATATTGACGAGGCAACAACAACTGTCCACACTCCTCACGCAGCATGTGGCCGATTGTGGAGGTGCCAGTGCAGAAATGCAAAGATGTGCCGAGACTGTCAAGGCAGCCATCCAATCCTCCAGCAAAGACATCTGTGCTGAACTAGCCGTGGTGCGGAACGTACTCGTACAGACAATGAGGGACATGCGTCATAAGGAGCAGCCCAGTACCTCCTCCGCTGCCAGTTCTGCCCCAAGCAGCCCCGTCCGCAGGTCGGCCAGGAACCTACGGAGTAGAGGCAGGGGTGACCCGGGGTCTGGCAGAGGGGGCTGCCATTAGAGTCCACCCAGTGGATCAATTCCACATTAGGCACTTTGACACAGGGATCCATGCACTTTTGTGGGGAGTTGAGGGGGGAGGCGGGAGTGGGTGTGTTGGGGAGTTGAGGGGGGAGGCGGGAGTGGGTGTGTTGGGGAGTTAAGGAGGGAGGCGGGAGTTGGTGTGTTGGGGAGTGGAGGGGGGAAGCGGGAGTGGGTGTGTTGGGGAGTTAAGGGGGGAGGCGGGAGTGGGTGTGTTAATTGAATTCACATTTATAATACAAGTTGCTCTTTATCACAAGTCACATGTGTGGATATTGCTCATTGCGTATGTGTGCTTTATTGGTGAAGAGTCCACAGTGTCCATATCCCAGACACACACAGTGCCCCAATTGCCATCTCCATGTGACACCCCCCATTTGTGTGTGCTAGAAACATTGGTTGATCAGAGTCCGACGCATTTCACGCCCCTCCTGTGCATCGCTGCCTCCCTGAGGTGCTGCCCCATCCCCACCCTCCTCGTCCTCATTGTCAGGTGGTTGCAGTTCAGCATCAGGGGCAGGGCCACATTTCATCTGATGCACATATTGTGTAGCATGACACATGCCAAGACGATCTTTGCAACCTTCTCATGGCGGTACAGGAGTGCCCCACCAGACCTGCTGAGGCAGCGAAAACGTGCCTTCAGTAGGCGTAATGCCTGCTCAATCACGACACAGGTACGTGTATGTGCACCGTTGAAGTCCTCCTTGTGCTAGTTCTGTGGGTTCCGGACTGGTGTAAAGAGCCACCTCTTCAGGGGATAGCCTGCATCACCTGTATGTGGGCAACAATGTATGTGTCAGTCATGGCATGCCTTTGACTGTTACTTCGTACCAATTTAACATGCACAAATGGATTCACACTATGTGACCGGTATATGTGTATTACTCTCATGGACTGTTTTGCATGCCAACAACCAATGTATGCAGAGGGGTCAGGTGCCGTGTGAGTGCCCATCCACTGTGTTCATTCATAGCGTTTGTTTTGGTGACCTGGCACGTGTCCTGCGATATCAACGCTCACGTCATGGCAACATTGCTGTCAGCCTCCTGATGACCCCACTGAGCACTACTGATGTTGATAGGGACATTTGTGGCGCCTTGGTGTCTGTGTAATGGTGTATTGATGTTTCTGTCCGTCATGTGCCTCCTATGTGCGCAGTTATGGGGGACAGGCCTTTCAGTTGATGGTGTTTGGTGCCGTGCATGTAGGTGCATTTCGTTGAAGTCAATGTGGTCCGAATCGGTACAGTGCACTTGCAGATGGTTGTGTCATGGTTGGGACACACCTTCATTCACATGGTAGGGCTGCTTACATCGGGCATTATGTGTACAGGTGTCAGCTGACGTTTGTGGTACTTTAGGGTATGAACTGGCTCCATTGCCTCTGCTACTCGCAGCCAGGTAAAGTATGCATCACCCCCTCCCCCCCTTTCAGCCAGGTAAAGTATGCATCATCCCCCCCCCCTTTCAGCCAGGTAAAGTATGCATCATTCCCCCCCCCTTTCAGCCAGGTAAAGTATGCATCACCCCCCCCTTTCAGCCAGGTAAAGTATGCATTGGTACGTCAATCACTTACCCACTTCACATTTCCATGGCCATGACATGAGACTCACCGAGTTGCCAGGATCTTGGCCCTGCATGTCACTCCATGTAGCGTGGTATTGTGGAGTTCCTCAGGACCATTGAATCATGGGTTGATCCAGGGAATCGGGCACAACAATGTGTGAAGATCCTGTTGGAGTCACAGACCATTTGCACGTTGATTGAGTGAAATAGTTTACGGTTGCGGTAGGGTACCTCCATGGCATGTGGGACCACCAATTCCACATGGGTGCAGTCGATGACACCAATGCAACCAGGTATGCCGGCTAGTGCATGGAAACCCACTTTGGTGTTTGCAATCTCCTCGGCAGACCGTGGTAATGAGATGTGGTCGTCTGTGTGCTTGAGGAGGGCATCGAGCACTTGGATCAGTGTACGTGAGAATAATGGTTGTGAAATGCCATGCAAGTGCCCCACTGTGTGCTGGTTGGTGCCTGTGGCCAGGAAGTGGAGCATGGACACTACCTTCAGTAGGGGTGGGATGGCGGTGGGTGTTTCTATCATGCTGACGATGTTGTTGTGTATCATGTCCACGATGGTGGTGATGGTGTCCCGGTCCAAACGGTACAGGGTGTGGATCTGCTAAGCGGTGAGGTTGAATGGACTGGCTCTGATGCGTGGGATTGTGGGCTGCCTGCGTGGTGGCACTGGATGTGCTGGTGGGGCTTGCTGGCCCTGCCTTGCCCTCCTTCTCCTCCTTCCTCTCCTCTGTGCTGACTGTTGTTGTTGTTGTTGTAGTTGTAGCACTTGCATTGCAATCAGGTCCTCCAGCCCCAACATTGCTAGTCGCATTGGAATCATTTTGGAGTGTGACTGGGTGTGGGAAGGGTGGGGTGTGCTCTTTTTGTACTTGGTGAGTCTGTATTGCCTCCACCTGTGCTGATTCTGTGCACCTGTGGCAGCTGGATACACTGCACATGGCCATTTACGATTGGTTCGTGATGGCGGAATTAGCACCATGGTGGTAAGGTACTTAACGGCCTTTGTGATGGCGTTAAGAGCATGTCCGCTTGGTTTGTGGTTTGCGTACCTTTGCGCGATGCCAGTATTTACGGCATGGAAGGTCGCGTGCGCGCGAACTTGGTGCAGATAGCGGCACCGTTAACAACGATGCCGCTAATAGTACTTTCACGGGTCATGATCGGACCTAGCAGAAAACGATGCCGGTAATCATTTACCGGCATCGTTTTTCACTTACTGCCAGGGTCGTAATGAGGGCCAATATATATATATATATTTGTTTTAATCAGCAAAATGTTGCTTGGGTTTAATTAACCAAGGCATGTTTGCTTTTATGATTATAGCTTGCATGTTCTTTTGCAATAATGACAACATTGATTCTGGTAATGTTGTTTATTTTAATGAAGATGGCATGTCTTTATCTTTTATGGGAAAAGCCATGCTGTTTAGGAACATAAGGATTGCTTTGGAGAGGCTAATGTGAAGATATTTGGAGGAAAATAAGGAGAAAAAAAAACGTACAAAAACGAAAGGTGTTCCTGAAGCATCTTCACAAAAAAAGAAAAAAGGCTCTTTTCAGAACCAACCTCAAAGGGGAAATGGGCACACAATTAAAGTTTGCATCCCCTACACTCAGATTCTATGAGTTGTCCACGGCCACCGTGGTTGTCTGCAGATAGTGCTTATTACATACAGGGATTTTGAGGCTGAGAGGCCTGCAAATGAGACTTAGCAGTGCAAGGGATTGGTGGATAAGGTTTACTGGGTGTGATGTGTAGGAGAGACTTTGTCAGAAAGTATTTTTCCTGAGAGGTTAGTAGATAGCTATGGCTGTGTCTTTCAGAAGGCAGATTCTCTGGATTTTGGGAGAATCATGGATACATTTGTTGGAGGTGCATGCAGATTGCTGTGGAGTGGCTGCACATCTTGTATTCCCTCATGTGGAAGTGCACTGGCATGAAGTGCGTGGAAAGAAGTGGCTGGATTTGGTACCTCTTTGTGCTACTTTGGTGACACAGCGTCATCCAGACATTACTACTATTCATTGTGGAGGGAACAGTTTAGGGCATGTCTCTGGAATCTCTTTGCAATTTGCAATGAAGGAAGGACTTGGGAAAGTCATGGACATGTTTCCAAAGTCCCAAGTATTTTTTTCTCGCATTGCGCAGAGACAAATGTGGCTGCGTTCTTCTTCATTTGGTCCACAAATGGAGAAAGCGAGGCACAATGTCAACAAGCCTGTTTGTGCCTTTTTGAGAGATGTTGGCACGTCCTCTTTTCACAATGAAAATATTACGTTGCGTAGAACACATTTTTTGCAGAGATGGAGTGCATCTTACTTATGCTGGCAATCACATTTTTCTGCGAAATATACACAATGCATTGCAACCCTTTTTGGATTTATAGTAATCCCTTTTCCAGTATGTGTTTACCATTTGAACTTTTGAAACACAAAAAAAAACAGCAAAAGGCTCTTTTCAGAGGCACCATTTCATCCCGCAGAAGAGTGCAATGGTTTTGATAGGGCAGCCCCCCAAAAATGTCAATGTCCACAGACATCTAAAAAATGCACAGGGCCCTGCAGCATTTCATTGGCACTTCTATTTTTGAACTGTGAAAGGCGGCTCTGAAAAGAGCCTTTTTTGTATTTTTTTGTAATTTTTTGTATTTTTCAAACATGACACTTGAGGACACCATTGGAAGATGGGGGGTAAGGAAGGGGCACCTACCACCGGGATAAGAAAGGGCAGGTATAGAGAGGAAGATTAGGGTGGGCCTTAATCAGGTATTTGGCAGTCCTTCCCATGCTCCCAGACCACATCCTCAAAAGCACTTTGAAGAATCTCCCCCCTGCAGAGTACTGCGATGCAGTACACACATATTACTGTGAACCTCGAAAGGTAAGGGTCTACAGAATCATGTATGGCCTAGGAGGCAGCTGGAAGGATGCTCTGCCCCACAGGAGTGTCTCTTGTGGTGGCAGGAGCAGAAATGGAGGATGCTGCTGAGGAACTCAACCTACTAAGTTTATCGCAAGGTACAACCTTACGAATAGCCACACCGTGGAATGACTCTAGGTGTCGCTTCATTGAGGTAGTACCATAGCTGTACAAACCTGGTTTGCCATGACTCAGCACCAACTAGCAATGAGTGGAGCGCACCTTTTTTGCTCGAGCTTTGGGTACTACATCAAGAGTGGTAAAAAACCTCCACACCCAAGATTCGAAGTGAGTGCTAGTAGTAGGGACTTCCACTGCCTCATCCCCGTCATCCTCTTCATCCTCCTCTGTATCCTCACGCCTGTTCCCCTCTGCAGGCACTTGGGGAGGTGGTGGTGGTGGAGGGGTTCGGGGTGTTGCTGAGACAGAAGTAGCACCAGCAGCAGCCATGGATGCCATCAGGACAGCTGGCAGTAATTTTCCAAAAGGAATTAATGCAGTAGCAAAAGCAGGTCCACCAAGGATCAATGTCTAGCAATGGTCTGTCTTGCTTGGAAATCCAAAAGCAGAATGAGGATCAGCTCTGGGGTGTGGCCTTTTAAAGGGGTGGTGTGGCACGCTCCGTGAACAGCCACACTGTCTGCATACACTTCAAACACCAAAAAAGGGCTAATAAAGTTCAAAATAGTGTGGAGATCGTTAAGGACATTGTCTAGGACATGTGCAAGCCTGCATTTCTCCAGGAAAATACTTTGAATTGCTCAAATAAGCACTTTATTAATGTCTGGGGGGCCCGGACTGTGTTATTGAACAAGGACATTTGTGATGTCATTGTTAATGTCCTGGCTGTTACTCTTAGCGATGCATGGTGGTGGCGCGAGTTAAGGTTGCGTAGCTTACCATAACTTGCGAATTTCTGGGATTTTTCAGTTTTACTTGTAACCATAATATCCCTTTAACACAGTTTTTACACTGAATTTCAACTTACCAAGTTTACAACTACTGTGACTTCACCCCCCTTCACTACAGGAGCACTCTTCAGATTCTACTAAATAGGGAAAAATAAAAAGAATGCAAAACACTGTCACTCATTTCACTTCTGCATTCATACTCACTCTCCCGTTGCAGTTCTCAAAACAGATGCACTGGCTCGCTTTGGTCTTCCCAAGAATTCTGGTGCTGCCTCTCCCCACAAAGGTCTGCAATTGAGTGGGCGGGCAGGGGCCTGAAGCAATCAGGAAAGCCTTCCAGGTAACCTTGGTGCTTGCTGCCTCCTTGTAATCAGCACAGTCTTATGCTCTCTCCAGGCAGACCTCACTTGCCCAGGAGTGTGGCGTAGGAGCCCACAGCTGTCCGGAAGAGAATTGGATTGCTGTACTGGGCACCCAAATATGTAATGCAAATCTCAAGTTCAATAATAAATATCAATGCAAAGAGATGAAAATAATGCATGAGATGTGAGAAAATCAAAACGTTTATTACAACACAGCCTAGGCTGGGAATCATCAAAAAGACATTCAACATGGTGACAGCATATAGCTGTTTTTATAGTACACAAACAGTGGTAAAATGACAACACATTTTACAGGTTATGCACATTTTCCCAGCCTCTGATTAGGCAGTATCACTTTCACTATAGGTGAATTGATACAATATCTATCACCATCAGTTTATTTTACCCTCATGACTGAAGCAAGATGTCAGTTTATTAATTTATTAACATTGAAATCATCTCATTTACCATGGTGCTGATTGGATGCAACTCTTTTTAATTCATATTGGCTAGACTTGGTACTTGATTGGCTATTCCAGGAGGAGTATGTGTGGAGTGAGTCACTTGAAAGATCTCAACCAATCATCATGTTGGATGTGATATGTGAAAAACAAAATGATTACATTTGCATCCTATTCCTAAAAGACCTCATCGATTGGCACCATTTTACGGTTCCGTTCAATGTGAACTGTTCATCGCCAGTTCAACTTTGCAACTCCTCGTTGGTCCTTACTCATGATTCTATTTGTCCTGCTTCTGACATTATGAGCCTGGGGCTTAGATGCTTGCAAACTTCATTCCCATACAATGATATGAATATATGTGTGTGTAACCTGAAATATTACAAACATATTCTTCACTGATATTGTATATGTGCTGTGAGGGATGTTCATATGTTTCCATGAAAGTCACTGGTGCCTGATTATTTCTATTTTATGTGTGATGGTGTTTTGTATGGTTCCCACTTTAGCAATTGGATCTCTTTCAGGGATGTTTTCTCCTACAGAGGGCAGTGTTGCTCCTCGATTATTCTGTCTTGCCAGACATGCTTTACATGGCTCATTGTTCGATTTCTACCAACTTATGACTTTCATTATTATAGATTTTGATACACTGACTAAGCTGATGTGTTTTGGCCAATCTGCAAGCAGTGCTTGTCCCTTAACTCTGGGGTCTGATACTTCTTTGTTGCTTTTTCATGATCTCACTACCGTAATTCAGGCCTGGGATGTGTTTGCCTGTCTTGTCTTAACCAATTACTGTGCAGCATTCAGACTTGCTGTGGGAAATTTCAGCTTGGTATGTGTGCACTTATCTGCAAGGATCTGGCTGATATTTTCTGTTAAATTAAGGTTTAGAGATGGTTGAATGTGCCTTGAGGCCTTCTTGTGTTATTCATTCATTTAGTGTAAAAATTTCACTTGTCAATTGCTATTGTTATAGGTGCCTGTACTGATTCCACGACTAATGTTAGATGTTTATATACTTGCTAAGGATATGTGATTATGCTCAGATGCAAGGTCTGTTCACTATGGCTTACTTGCCTCTCAGTGATGTTGCCTATTTAAGCATGGTTACTAGGGCATTGTTGGGCCTACACAAGGAATCGAGTTCTATGTGTGTATGTCTGCTTTCTTTATACTGTGTACCTTTCCACCAAGACTTTCAATGTGTATATTTGCATGTATGTTAACAGTGTTGTTTCCACTTTGTACAGTGATTTGATGGCTATGGACACTAACATTTTGCCTCTCACATACACACAGTCTTAAAGTGTTGTTATGGGCATGGTGGATTAGTCCCAATTCATCATTGAAGGCACCAGGGATGTGGCTTTACTGGGTGTGCACCAAAGGGGCTGATATTCAGGTGAAGTCGGTTTGAATGACCTGATTGCATGCATCCTGACCGTGTGCTCTTTGGCCTACCCAGGGGATGGGTAGTACCTGTGCCTGAGGATGATGTCCCTCCTGCAGCTCTACTGGTATGGCACACCTTGTGGCAACATTGTGTAGGATACAAGATACCATGATCTTGCATACTACTGGTGGGGAATATAGCAATATGGCGCCAGAGTGGCCAAGGGAGGGGAAGCGTGACTTGAGCACCCTGAACATGCACACCACTAGGCCCCTAGTGGCTATGTGTGTTGCATTATCCTGGAATGGTGAAAGTGGGTAGGCAAAATCCCCTGAAAATGTGGAAATGGTTGTTATTAGGATTGATTGTTATGGTCTGTCATTCTGTGTGTCATGTGATTGCTTACATGTGCGTGATAGTTGATACTCACCGATGAGCCAGGTATTACCAAAGCTTCACGATGCCAAGACCTGGTATAGTGGTGACCAGGGGTTAAATGAAGCTATCATGTGTGTTTTGGGGGAAATTGGCATTCATATTGAATAATAACTCCCTTTGCATTGCAGATGACCTGTACATTGATTGAATGCCAATGTTTCTGGTTGCGGTACATGTGCTCGGTCGCTTGGGGGGGGGGCTGTAGAACAACAAACATGCAATCAATGGCTCCCAGTACCCATGGCAAGTGTGCAATGGCATATAACATGTGGACCACTCTCTGCCTTGCCTGTAATGTGTGTGGAATATACATGTGCCTGTAATGTAATGCAGCACAAGAGCTGGTGTAGGTACTGGGAATGTGTGGTCTGCGATATGCCCCTAACAGTAGCATAGGTGTGCAGGAATGAGCCCTAGCCATAAAATGTAGGGCTACCAGCATCTTCCACAGGGGTGTGAGTGCATGGGAGCATATGGTGGGTGAAGTAAGGTCTTCCTCCCACTACCTGACCATGGCTAACATGACATGGGGAGGGAATCTGTACCTTGCATACACCTCGTCATCTAACATCCCAAAAAGTGTTGTGTGAGGATGGAAAATCCTGTTGCTCACCATACTCATCCTGCTCCTTCTTCTATGAACATGTACACTCGCTGGCACTACTGCTGGGTTCATCCTTGAAGTGCTACTTTGAAATGGTTGTGCATTGCATTCTTATATATGTCTCCTTTGTTCTTTGTATTATGCATCGCTAATCATGTGGTGGTGGGATCACAAGGTTTGCATGTGCCTTTTCGCACTAGGAAGTTGCTGTTAGTAGTCCATGAATTGAGTTATGTTTGTGTTTGACTGGGCGTGTTATTTTTTATGTACCGCGTCACTCAAGGCGCCCATGATATTCCTTGTTCTTCCTCATTTTGTGCAGGGAATTCGGAATATGCATGTTCCGCCCTCTATTTGTTTCTTTGCACTGGCCCTTTCCAAGCAATGGGCAGTGTGTCGCGCACACCGATGAGCACAATGCAAAGTAGGGGCGGACCCACGCAAAGTCCAATCCATGAATCAGCAACATGAGTTTTTCTGGCCACAAAGTGCACTTTTTCTGCTCAAAGTGCAGCAAGCAAAACCTTTGTTGAATTAGGCCCTTAGTGCTGGAGTGACGCATTGACAGTATCATAGCTTATATCTGTGGAACAAAAGATGATTGCTTTTGGCATCTGCTGATGTTTGGCGTATGTATGGAACCTTGGGCCTCCTCTCTCGTGTTTAACTCTCAGTTTGACAGAGTATCTATGGGATGACTTCCATGACTTCCTAAGTAATGCAAACCAGAACAAGGACGGTATTGATTCAAAAACAAAAACTGTGTTTCATGGGCTCTGTGAATGACTCATGCTGTTTAACCACTGCCTTATGTTCGTTCATGTTGCATCGAATCCACTTCGGAAGACACATGTTCAAATGACTTTATCATTAACTAAGGAAATGTCTGCAGGAATAGGATGAAAACCAGCTTCAATCCACAACCACAACATCATTGCACAAACTAATTTAAGACAATGACATTTTGAATGTTGTGCTGGCAGCCAAGAACAGCAGTGTAACGAAATACTGCTGTGATTGAAGTATGATCAACTGTTGAGCACTCTCACCTGTAAGCAGCATGCCTAGAGCATCATCACTGTTACACAGTATATCTAATAGAAGAGGCTTTTCCACTGTAATAGAAGAATGCTTTAACTGCTACTCTGCACTGCAGGAATCTCTGTGTAAAACGGTTTCCCTAATAGATGAGCACATGTATACAGTAGGTCTAGTTAATGCAATACCGCCCTGGTGTATCGACTCTGCACATGAGGGAAGCAGAAGCCCAGTAGGCCAATGAAATAGTGTCCTGATCCGACTGCGGGAAAAAGGCCAATGAGCCATGTCAGGCCAGGAATTTTGCTTCTCCAGCCTTGCATGTTCCATCTGGGATGCAGGTTCGGGTATTGCACATTCAGAGCAGCTGAGGCGCAGTATAGGGGGGTGCTCCAGCTCCTGCGAGCATGTGCAGGAACTACACAGCTCTCCTTGCTTCCTGGTCATTTGGAGTGTGAGACAAAAAACCATCACGGCGTCCTGTCCTCCTTTTCACAAAGACACGTTTTCCTGTCCACATTTTCACAAAGAAACATATTCAATTGTTATACAACTGGGGAATATCTGGAAAACATATTTTATTGCACTACCTTTTTCTTTTAAAACAAACCTTCATTATGGACCAGAACCTTAATAAAAATGCTGGAAGCTGTTCTTAGTGGGACACTGAAACAGCACACACTCCATAGGTCTTTGTTAGGCAGAACCACATGCACCCTTTGAGAACACTAGAAGCAATTAAGACTAAAAGTGTCAGTACAATTTCACCTTTGATACAAGCCTGTACTACATATTTATGTGGTAGCCGTGGCTGAGCAGCCAAACTTATCTCAAGAGTTGAGTGAGCAGTAGAACAAGTTACACATAGGACCAACAAATACAGTGATTCAAATATACACTTATTCAAGGTTTCTTGGTAAAAGAACATACATTTATTTACACAGTCAGTTTGAAAACATTACACTAGCAAGAGCATCTCGATATCAGACACTAATATACTACAATACACAACCAATAAGTTACGGAACAAGTTCAGCTCCCCTGAAGTGGGAGCAAAATGGCACTTCAGATACTTGTAAAAAGACAAGGTTTTAAGAATAAAAAGCCCAAATACGTTCATAGGGGGGAAAAGGGTTTCAGTTAACTACAACCAGCAATTCAGTTCATAGGTCTGGGCCAAAGTCAATGGTTCAGAGACTTTGTATAGGAAAGCACAGTTCTGGTAGTAAACGGTTAAGTCTTTGCCACAGAGTTTAGAAGAATTTGGCTAGGCAAAAAGTTTGTTGAATGTTTATTGAAAGACAAGCCTTCGAAGTTGGGAAAGTTCCACAAACTTTCGTGATGGCCGAAAACATTTCCATATCACATTTGCACTGTACCTTTGTATTGAAGAAGAGTTGTAGCTGTGGGAGTTGTTGCTGGCAGTTCGAGCAGATTTCGCTGTTCCTGAGCTTCAGTCGTGGGGACAAGAAGGAGGACATCAGGAGGTTCTTGTACTGCCCAGGGATGAAGCCACAGACTTAGCAAAACATTGGTTTAAGGTGTGAGGGCCTTAAAGTCCACAAACTGGTATTCTTCCCACTGGCAATCACGTTTTCCACAGCACTCTGCAGAAATTTCGACCAGGAGGGGACGGTGTCCAGGTGGTTTACGAGTTGGTTGTTCCCACCAAACTCAAGGGAAGAAGTTAACCTTATAGGGCTTCTCTGTCGATGGAGTTTCAGGCAATTCGGACCTGCAGCAGGGCTTCACCAGTGTTCCAAGAGTTGCAGCTGTCCTCTTCCTTCAGCTCGTCCTCGGTTCTTTCGTTCCAGTGGTCGACTCTGCTTTTCAAGTCCCAAAGACCTGCTTTTAAACAGTTTTCCCCATTCATTCTAGCCTAGCTGTTACTCACACAGCAGGGTAGCTGTCCTTGCCGGACAGCCAGCTGGCCAATCACGCCACCGTGCATTCAAGTCTCTTAGGAGACTAAGCACAGGGAGTTTTAGACAACTCCCTTACATCCTGTCCACCCCAGACCCTCTGGCGTCAGAGTAGGGCTTCAGCACTGAAGCCTGCCAAAAGGCAAAAGAACAAAGCGACCAAACCTGGTTTGGCATGCAGAGACAAACACAAGAAGGACCTTTCCTAAGAGAAATGTCAAAGAAAGATGACTGGAGTCTGTTTTACAGATAGGCCTTGGGCAACATATTGAAAAACCGATGTTTGGCTATCAAAACCACTGACACCAGCCATTTAAAGTAGGAAAGTGTAACGTGTGACTGTTGCATGAGAGTTCTGAGTCAGGGGAAGCTAGGCTACCCCTCTAGTACTCTATATGGAAGATAGTGTGTGCTGGGTCAGAACATTTATAGAGACTAGTAAAGTAAATTTAACTTTACATGCTCTGGGAGACAGTAGTCAGTCCCAGAGAATGTCTTTAAGCCTTGGGAAGTCTGAAAGACATCCCTATGTCACTGCATTGAAGGTGCTGTGTGACACACTGAACAAGATGATGCCTATGGAGTTGTTTTAAAACTCCATAACCAAAGAACACAAAAGTAAAACGCATTGAAAATGAACAGTTCAAAGCCCCAAAATATAGCAAAAGAGCTGGAGGGCTCTAAGGTAGAGGGAATTTATCATTTGTGTGAGACTGACACACGTATAGAGTTTGACCCGAATACTCAAGCTGCACTGGGATCCAATGGCCCAACAACTCTTATTTTCACATATTATAGGACCCGATGTGGTTAGAGACAATTGAATCTCAACCTTAAAAACAAAAAAAATCATTAATAGATTGAGCAAACACCATTAAAAAATCCTACATAAATCTTTCCAGAGATATAAAATACACCTGTCCTCTGTAAAGTATGTTTAAAAACATCAAATCAATCATTAGCTAAAAACTCACTCCCCTGAAGAGGAAAATAGGCATACAATCAAAACACCAAATTTGAACCCATCACCATAATATATAAAAACACACACAAAATCAATTGATCTTTCATTAATAAACAAAGCAACTGTCAAAGCAAGTATGGGTTAAGTCAGGTTAAGTCTAAACAAATTGAGTCAACTAGTCATCATCACACTTTCGTAGTATGAGGTAAAAGAGTGACATTTCTGTCATTTTATCACATATTATGGAGGAACAAATTGCTTCACAGATTGCATTTCAAGGTGGCCAACTTAAGTTTCGGCTTTAGGCGCCTGTTATCTGTTACTCAGCCTTCCTCATGGCTTGTGTGTCATCAATTCAGGCAATACTATCACACCTGTAGTTTCTCTGGTGCATCTCGTAGTTTCATCTCTGAGCCTGTTCTTTTAAGTCTCGATCATCCCTCCAGTTCTGTGGGACAGCATTAAAGCACCACAATATGTCAGTTACATGCATCCACGGAAAGGGGTGCGACAGACTGAAAGAATAGTCTGTGGAATAGCAATTCCTTTCGTGTTCCCAAACTGAGCGCCATTTTAGGAGAAGTGGAACACTGTGCTTTGTAATGTTAAGTATATTAATCTTGTAGACACATGTCCCTTATGTACATGATGTCCTCTGACCCTTCTGATAAAGGCTAATATAGATTTACACATATTAGTAAATGCCAAGAGTATGTATTACTTACTGTGCATTGAGCGTGCCTGCACACGAGACAGCATTTTCATATTATGTTTATGTGTGTTAGTTCTGTAGAACATCATGTGTATTTTTGAATGTTCTGATCCCACAGCCATTAAATGGATGAAGGCTAAAAGGGATTTCAGCATATTAATGAGGGCCAGTGCATCTTTGATCATGTATGCGCACAGAGTTGGATATGATGCTCACCCCTATATATAACTTGTTACAATTGCAGCACATTGATTAGATCACATGTTTGGATTTGTAGTTTCTAAATTATTTAAGTACCCAAGAGAACAAGTTCTGTATAAAGACAGTGACCTTACTCATGAATGGATGAGTGGTTCACTAACCACATGGGAAGTGGACGGTCAATAGGGTTAACCTGCAGGTTCCAACAGCTAGTGATAGTACTCTCAATACAGGTTGGCTGGTAACTAGAATGAATAATTTTGTCTCTGATATCATACCCCCTCTTAAGTTCAATAGGGGTCTTTGCAATGTCTGTGCATGCTTATATTAGATACAAGCACTTTTGTGTCAATGTTTTTATTTTATTTGTGTGTTCAGAGAAAATAGTCACACATACAGTTCTGTCATTGCTTGTCATGCTTTTGGGGGGTCAATAGGGTGGTCCTATCTGTAAACCATGCCCTCTTTTCGGCACGTTACAGAAATTTGTAGAGGTATCCTATGTTATTGAGCTTGTCAACACGATAATTGACATAAGTAGTATACACAGATGTATAGACAGATTTATAGGTGCATCTGATTCTGACTACACTTTGTTGCTATCTGACAAAAGGCTAGTTTATAATCATTGTCTTCTAGAAATAATACCAGAGCTCTCTGGATTTGTAATTCCAAAGGCATGATATTGGCCTTAAGATATTCATTCAACAGGTGGCCACGGAGTTCCATAGAACACAACAAATGTTGCTAGAAAGGCCATATGAAACATAAATCACTAATCCAAACAAACCACCATTAGCCAGACAACAATTACACTTCTCTGCCTTCATAGTGAAAATGGGCTCATGTCATCTACATTTGGCCAACTCCATGATGAAGTAGATAGATTGTACACTAATGTGAGTTCCGCAAGTCTTTTGAGGATTTCAGTCCTTAGTCTATGGTGGGCAGTAAGGTGTGATTAGTTTAATCAAAAGTGTATGGATTCAAATCCTACCTTCGCTCATTACCAAAAACCGTGGATGAATCACATTATATAGCAAAACCCCATTTACCTTAGCTGACCAATTCAAATTTGGGCATCATTTAATGAGGTGAAAAATGCAGCCATACAATGGCTGCATTGTATGGCTGCATACAAATGCAACACCACACCTTCCTTAGCAGGGAATCTGAATGGCAAACAGCATAGTAGCTCAATGTTCAAGCCCACCCATAGAATTCAATCCAGCAATGGGTCCAGCATCCATCAAAATCTTAAAGCCAGCACTGCGATCGGTTCACCACTTCTTGATGAAATAATTCAGGAGCACAATCAACATCAGCAACCTGGCAGGATCACCTAAAGACCCATGCCCCGCCAACATCTGCATATTCTTCCAATTACTCCTCTATATATCACAAGAACAAGTTGTCATCTTTCCATGAGCCTTCAAAAACACTAACATCACATCTCTACTTAAGAAAACCACAGTCAACTATGCAGACTTTGGGAGCTCCTACCCCATCCATGACATGAACTTTTGCTAAAATCCTCAAATAATTATTTATCAAAAATTACAAGATAATGTAGAAGAAAACAACGTGCCACCGTACTAACACTGTGGATTCAGTGCATCCACTCGTCCATAAAGGAGATACTAAAAATAGTGTTGATACTAATACTTGCCATTTTTACATCTATTTAGCATTTGACACCATGAGCTCCAAAATCCTGCTAAACAAGCATTTTGATATCAAACAACAGGGAAGCATGCAATGCTTTGTCATATCTCTCCTTTCAGACAGGACAGAGATGATGCACATGCCCTCCTTCAGATCATGCCCAGCTAAATCACCTGCAAATTATCACAAGAATCCACCTTTTCCCCCACTTCTCTTTAACATTGAAATTAACACCATTCTTGGAAATCAGCTACAACTTGGAGCTCATACGCTTTAACCATGTGGACAATACTCAAATCATACATAAAATATCCCACAATGTAACCACAAATCAATCAGATTGTGGCACCCGCTTCTCATAGATCAGCTGATGATTGCAAATCAATTAAACGCAATCCGCACCAGCACAGAACAATAAACTACCTCACAGTTATCCTCTGTCCAAAAGGAATTGATACCTGCCCGCACGCAGCTCATTACATTGATACAAATCTTCAGGTTATTCATGGATAGTCCTTCTTTCCAGCTCCAAATCATCAAGCATGCCTTGCCATACTTGACTTTCACCAAGGGAATTATGGCAAACATTATTCTTTTGCACTGCAGAAAGTAATAGACCAACAACCTCTGCGTAGGATTCCCAGAATATGTACTAACCTACCTAAATAGAGCCCAAATTACAGTAGCCAGACTGTCCTTACAACATCAAAGTAGGAGCCATGTTGCCCTGGCTCTTCGAACACTCCAAACACAGGATCGTATTCAAAACCCACTCTATTTCCCACCACACCTTCCAAGTCATGGGGCCAGAATAACCCTCCAAAGATTATATTCATCCGATGCAAGCCAACTGAAACTTCTCACTGCAGCAAAGAATTCTTAGTATCTGTGACATTCTACAATCAGAAAGACTGAGCTTCTTCCTGTCCACCAGGTTATAGACCTGGGAGTCCAGGTGTCATCAGACAGAGAACAATGTGCCAACCCTTTTAAACCTTGCTGTTCACTAGACCTTCAAAGACAAACATGTCCACTCCAAATAATGGACCTACCAGATTAGTAGGCTGATGCTTAGAGAGCAACCAGAGGTATTCAAGCTTATCAGTGGGGATATGCAACTACAAGGGAAGACTTTGCAGATGTTTAATAACTTAACTTTCACCAAGTACCATCACCACCCTGGTCCGAAAGACCCATCCATGCACCAACTTTTTTTTTTTATAGTTTATGGTTTATTTAAACCTTTACAAAAAACGTTATATCAGATAAAAGTACAAATTCACATGGTTAAAAGAGCAATGAATATGAACTAAACATAATCCAAATCAACACACAATTAAAACACTTAGATCTAACAAATCTTATTAACAAACATTTCATATATTTTTCTAAAATAGAAAGCGAACAAAAACAACCTAAATAGGAAACCTTACGGCTCCTCAGAACAAAACAAAACTATCATATCAGTAAGTATTTGGAAAAAAGAAATATCAATATAACCTATAAATGAGACAGCAAAATCAAGCCCCAGTTAAGACCTACTCGTTGAACAAATACAAGATTGAAGAAGATGGTTTAACTCTATTAATACAAAGTTCACAGGCAAATAATGTTAGGATAGGTCACAAACATTTTTCAAAAATGCAATAACCCTTATCCTTAAAGCAATACTATAGCCATGTCGCATTTGGTACCACAATAATTCTCTATTTACAGAATGTAAATGCTCCACGAATTGTTCAAAATATAAAGAGGGTAATTCATAGAATCCAGCGCACAAGTGGCGCACGCGGCTGGCGCACAGAGTGCGCGTGGGAATCCCTGCGCCAGCCGCGTGCACCAAAACCCATTTCCGCGCACAGCGTATTCATGGATACCAGCCGCCAAAACCAGCCGTGGCGCACAGTGGCGCAGCGACCCTGCAGCAGCGCCAGTTACGCCCCCAAGAACGCCTCTCGCGCAGGGAAAAGCCATCAAAATCCCCAATCCAGCGCAAAGGGCTGCGCTAACCCTGTACCAGCACAGCAAGCGGGCTACGTGTATCACTGGGGTGCGCGGGAAGTACCTCACGTCATTTCAGCTGGGTACGTGCATTTCATGGGTGCGCGGGAAGTTCCACACGCGAATGTCCTGGCTATGTGTATTTCGGGGTGCGCGGGAAGTTTCACACGCGATATCAGCAGGGTACGTGTATTCCAGGGGTGCGCGGGAAGTTCCACACGCGAATGTCCTGGCTACGTGTATTTCGGGGTGCGCGGGAAGTTTCACACGTGATATCAGCAGGGTACGTGCATTCCAGGGGTGCGCAGGAAGTTCCACACGCGAATGTCCTGGCTACGTGTATTTCGGGGTGCACGGGAAGTTCCACACGCGAATGTCCTAGCTACGTGTATTTCGGGGTGCGTTTCACACGCGATATCAGCAGGGTACGTGTATTCCAGGGGTGCGTGGGAAGTCACACAGCGAAGTCAGCAGGGTACGTGTATTCCAGGTGTGCGCAGGAAGTTCCACACACGATTTCAGCAGGGTACGTGTATTACAGGGGTGCGCTTGAAGTTCCACACGAGATTCCATCTGGGTACGTGTACATCAGGGGTGCGCGGGAATTTTCACACGTGAATTCAGCAGGGTACGTGTATATCAGAGGTGCGCGGGAAGTTCCACACGCGATTCCATCAGGGTACGTGTATTACAGGGGTGCGCGGGGAGCACCACACCTGAATTGCACATGTGGGTCCTCCCAGGTGTTCCCTCTACATCCTCCATGGCCCCTGCAGGTGGCTCACACCACAGGGGCCTACCCTGCACATGTCATGCAGGCACCCCATCCACCATGGCCATGCCCCCCAGCCGACCCATATGTCAACTTGCACTACTGCCCACCAACGCATGTCCCCCTGCACCCCCAGCCACCAGGGGCACCCTCCACCTGGCCCCCACCCATGTCTCCCACCACCCCCATCCCCCAGCAGTGCAGGGTCACCCTCCACCAGGCCCCCACCCATGTCTCCCACCACCCCCAACCCCCAGCCGTGCAGGGTCACCCTCCACCAGGCCCCCACCCATGTCTCCCACCACCCCCACCCCCCAGCTCTGTGGGGCACCTGCCAGCAGGCCCCCACCCATGTCCAACTCATGTTCCCCACCACCCCCACCCCCAGCACTGTGGGGCACCTGCCAGCAGGCCCCCACCCATGTCTCCCACCACCCCCATCCCCCAGCAGTGCAGGGGCACCCTCCACCAGGCCCCCACCCATGTCTCCCACCACCCCCACCCCCCAGCACTGTGGGGCACCTGCCAGCAGGCCCCCACCCATGTCCAACTCATGTTCCCCACCACCCCCACCCCCCAGCACTGTGGGGCACCTGCCAGCAGGCCCCCACCCATGTCCAACTCATGTTCCCCACCACCCCCACCCCCAGCACTGTGGGGCACCTGCCAGCAGGCCCCCACCCATGTCCAACTCATGTTCCCCACCACCCCCATCCCCCAGCAGTGCAGGGTCACCCTCCACCAGGCCCCCACCCAAGTCCAACTCATGTTCCCCACCACCCCCACCCCCAGCACTGTGGGGCACCTGTCAGCAGGCCCCCACCCATGTCGCCAACACCCCCACCCCCCAGCACTGTGGGGCACCTGCCAGCAGGCCCCCACCCATATCCAACTCATGTTCCCCACCCCCCCACCCCCCAGCACTGTGGGGCACCTGCCAGCAGGCCCCCACCCATGTCCAACTCATGTTCCCCAACACCCCCAACCCCCAGCACTGTGGGGCACCTGCCAGCAGGCCCCCACCCATGTCCAACTCATGTTCCCCACCACCCCCACCCCCCAGCACTGTGGGGCACCTGCCAGCAGGCCCCAACTCATGTTCCCCACCAACATGTCATCACAATCTAGATCCCTGGTCCCTATGGTCAGCCTCCAAATGCAAAACACCCACCCGAGTATTGCATCCACCCACTCATAATTGGCAATTACATGACAGAACACCAATTGCAAGTTTCGAAACAAACACATTTCCCTCACATACACCCAATGGGTGTCAGTGAATCTCAAAACCCATATCATGATATGCATGAAACCAATGAGATGATACTACACATTGAAGTTCGATAAAAAAATATGTATTAAAGGGAACATAAATAGAATAAAAAATAAAGAAACAGAAATGGGAATGTACAAAAATAAAAAGAAGCATGTCCGTGAAAAAAAGCAAAACCAAAAATCATAATCCAAAGTAATGGTGTCCAAAGTCACTGTCCACAAAAGAAAATCCAATGGGAAATAATAATTGAAAGCCATTGCTCCATGGGTAAATTGGGAAAGAAAAATACAATCCAACAGTGAACTATGTACAGACGAACAAGCCAGGGTCCATTATCCAAACAAAAGAAATGAAACCTATCTAAATACACTAACTAATAAAATAAACTATATACAAAAATGTGGCCAATGTCCAAAAGGTCCAAAATAAATTTAAAAAAAAAGGAAACCTAACACTACCTACATAACTATGTACAAGGGCAGCGGGCTAGTCTGACGGCTCACTTTTGGATGTCGTGGGCCAGGGCATCATCGAACTCTTGCTCAATGTCCCGGAGGCGGTCCTCCTCCATGGCCCCGAGGGTCCGCAGGGCCGTCGACGTGTCCACCTCCAACCCAATGTGGATTGCCTCGAGGCGCTCGGCCCGCCTCAGTGCCTTCCGCATGGAGTTCTCCGCCCTGACCATTGTGAGCCGTGCCTCTTCCGCCCGCTGCCGCTCCGCATCTATGGCGTGGCCCAACCACTGCCACACGGAAGACACTCTCTCTCCTGGGTCCTCCTGCCCTCCGGCCGATGCCTGCCCCTCCGATGTTGAAGGCCCCGAGCCTTCATGGCACCCACCAGGTTGCTGCTGCTGCTGTGCCTCGGCCCATGCACTGCCTCCTGCTGCCTGCAGATCCTCCGCCGGCTGGGGTGCAGTCATTGATGTGGCCACCCATGCTGGACGTCCGACTCCCGACTGTGGCAGAGATGGCTCCTCCACCAGCCTGGCTGCACCGTCAGAGGCAGCTCCACAGGGCACCCAGGTGACTGATGGGTGGGAAGATGGCACGGAGGATGACTGGCGCGTAGGGGGTTCAGTTGGGGAGGGGGTCATAGCAAGCCCCATCAAACGAAGGAATCCGGCCTGGGTGACCTGTCCCAGCAGGCTGACGTGGTCAATGAGCCATTCCAGATGACGTGCAGTCTCCTCATGAAAAGACTGCAGGTCACCTCGCATGGCCCGTTGACGCAACGCCACACCAGTCAGGACAGGCTCAACCCGGACCCGGATAGCCACGTCCGCAGGCAGAGGAAGGCCAGTTGTCGTTTGCTCATCCCCTGCCTGAAAACAGGTCTGGACGTAGGCATCCCTGCTGGTGCAAGATGATGCAGGGACAGGATCAGGGACAGGATTGCACACAGGCACCTCCGCGGCGGCCTGTGCTGCCTCTGTCCCTGGTCCTGCACTGCACCACTAGCACCAGTGGGATCCCCACCTCCAGACCCCGCCTCTGTTGCTTGCACGGCCTCCTCCTCCACCAAACCCCCCACCAACCTGGATGACTCCATGCCATCATCCCCCATTGGGCCCTATGGGGTCCCAGCTGCCCCTTCTGCTGCCGAGGAGTCCAACTCCAACCTCCGCCTCTTGGACCTCCCCCCGGCAGCTGCGGCCTGGGACGCGGCACCGGACTCCTCACTTCCCGACGAGATGACAACATGGGAGGGGAGCCAGGCCTTGCATCTCCGGCTGGCGGTGGGATCACCGCCGCTGTGCTCCACAGCACCTTCTCCGCCCTCTTCATCAGTTGACGCTGCAGACAGGGAGAAATGAAACACAGGCATCAGGGCGCTGTACAATGGACACATACACATATGACAGTTGTACATGAGTGGCATTGGCAAACCTCAGACATGACATCACAATCCCCAACACACATGTCATTTCAACTCCCACACATGAGCCATACCACAGCCATATCGCAACTGCCATCCATACCCATACAACAGCATGAGCAGGCAAAGCTGAGCCAGACATCACATGCAATACAGGAAGTGCACCACACATGTACACACACCACCACACTTGCATGCATGTGTACACCTCTGCCAAGTGTCGCAGTGTTCAGATGGGCATCCATGTCACATCTGCCAATCAGGCTTCCACATCCGGCTGTCACATGCATCCATGTTGCATCACTGTTGCACCCTTGTCAAATACACACAAATGCCCATGTACACAGTGCTGATACATGCAGCTGAAAACAACATACATGCGTGGCATCACAGACATGTCTACTTACATACACATTCATCCAAACATGTGTGCCCACACAACTGCATTTGGCATGCAAGCCTACACACACAAGCACCATCCATGTCTCACACATTCCAGCCCTCGCATGTGTTAGCACCACGGCCCTGTACACCCCCACCCATACTCGACCCCATACAAACAGATGTGCAACCTGCAAACTACTGAAACATCACCACACGCACAGCTCACAATCAGGATGCATGTACACTTACCGCTCGACTCCAGACGGGTCTGCCTCTTAAGGACCTGGACGTCGAGTGCTGGGGATATGCGTTCCAGGACCCTCATCTGATCTTCCGACAAGTGGCCCCGGCGCCCCTTGGCATCTGCTGCCTTCAAAATGCGCCGGGCCTTGTTCAGGGTCCTGGACCTGAAGTCCTCCCAGCGCTTATTGCCATGTTGGAAGTCGCAGACTGCCACCCACTCCGCATTGATGGCAGTCACAATGTCAGTCCAGATCCGAGTCCGTCCTTCCTTGTCGGCGTGGGAACTTCCGAAGAGGGCATCATACTGCCCCAGGACTTGCTCCACCAGGACACCAAATTCGGTGGCACTGAAGCTGGTGCCCCTCTGACTCTCTGGCCGGGGGTTGTCAGTGGTGCCAGATGTTGCAGTGCCCGACATGACAACCCCAGAGGCAGGAGTGGGTGGGCAACTGGGTCCTGGGGCTGGGCTGTGGAGCGATGGAATCCCAGTCGGGAGTCTTCAGTTCCAGCAGGGGTGGTCACAGCAACAGCACCCCTGGCTGATGTGCAGGCAGCAAATGGCAGGGCACGTGGGCAGCAGGCAGTCAGGCAGCAGCAGATGGCAGGTGGGAGCGTGCTCGGGGCTCTGAGGGGCAGTAGTTCGGCCTTCTGGGCAGGAGCGTGGTCTTCCGTGTGCTTACGCGTGGCCAGCTTGATACAGAGTGAAATTTTGGCACGTGAAAATTCGGCACGTCAGCGTGTAATTCGAGGAAAGGCCCTTAGCGCGTAAACGTGTCTGCACGCATATGCAATTTCATTGGACAGAAGGCCCCTGAAGCGCAAGCGCCCCTGTGACGTGACACGCACAGGCGTGCATGGGCATTTCAGCGCACGTGAAAAACTGCACAACCGCGTGTAATACGAGGAAAGGGCCCATGCGTGTAAGTGATGTGACGCGCGCGTGCGTTTCCCTCAGCACGTGTTAAAGGTGAGCAGGCCAAGCAGTTCGCTGTACGTGCCTTTCATGGAGACCGACGTGTGTTGCTGCTTCCTGTTGTTTTGCGCGCCATCACAACTTCACAGCTATCAAGGACGTATCTCTTCTTTTGGCGTGGGTATTGGCTATGCGTGTTTTTCTGCATCGCGCTAGTCAGACGGTGAGTCGCACATGCTCTTTTTCCCACTGCGGGTGCCCTGTGTATCGCACCCATTTTCGATGTCATAGTAGCCTGCGTGTCCCACACGTACGCGTTATTCGTGTTACTGGGTGCCACCGCGTACTTCTGGAGGTTGAATCCACGCACGTAGGCTCCAGGGTTGCGTGCACGGTTTTACTGCAGTTTTGGGGTGCCTGAGCGTTGCGTGACCCGTCACCACATCACCGGGGTCACATACAGCCTTGCAGGTGCAGGGGGCTGTTAACATCTTGCTTCCCACCCCTTCACCTCAATTGCCCAGGTCAATTGTGGTGTACACCTCCCATTGGCACCACTCCATCTGTGCCAGCACTACTACATCTGTGCCATGGTTGGGAGGGTGCCAAAGGTGAGGGGTGCCTCAGCTGGGCGTCCTCCTCGTGGCGGGCGTGGTCGGGGATGTGGCCGTGGTGACCAGGGAGTAGGGGGACTCCAGGGTATCCAGGGCAGCCACAGAGGGGGAAGAGTTAGGGGTGCGCCACTTGAGCACAATGTTGTGCCATGTGTCGGTGCAGTCATGCCACCACCCCCTGTGGTTCCGGGGGATGCAGCTTCTGCATCTGGCACTGGCGCCCGTGTGACCCGGCAGTCCGTTCCATCGACTGCCACGGGCCGAAGGGTAGTGGTAGCTGCAGGTGCAGCTGTGGACACCGCCACCCAGGCTCGGGGTCTGCCAGCGCAGGCTGCGTTGGCACTTGAAGAGTCCTTGGTAGATCTCCAACAGGCCAGGGGGGAAACCATAGGGGCTGGCCGGGCTGCTCAGACCAAGACACGTGTCCCTGGGGCAGTCATGACATCTGCTGCACCGAACAGCCGGGTGTTGGCAAGTGCAGGGGCAGATGCACCCAACAGCACACCGGTTGTGAGTCTGCCAACCAGGACCGTTGCGGTCAATGACCCTGCCACAGCTGGTGTTGCTGCGCCGGGTCCATTAGTGGGCACCCAGCTGCCACTGACACAAGTCAGGCCTTTGGTCATCCCTCCACCTGCCACTCCCTTGGCTCAATCCACCGAACCCACTGGCCATACTGGTCAGGGCGCCATTAGCCAGCCAGGGTCTGCGCCACAGTTCAGGAGGAGGAAGGTTGTACCTGCAGCACAGGCTGGGAGCCCACACACAGCCACGACCTCCTGCACGTCGAGGAAGAAGCCTTTCTGTAAGCAGAAACTGGACTTCCTCGTGGACTACGTGCGGGGCCACAGCCGTGACATGCTAGTGGGTGCCAATAGTCAGACTACGGCTGCCCAACGTGACACCCACTGGAAGCATGTTGCGGAACATGTCAGTTCATTCGGCCATGAGGTGCGCACGGCGCAAGAGTGCAAAAAGCGTTGGAATGACATCAAACGCAGCACTAAGGCTAAGCGAGCCTCTAATTACAACTTGACTCTGGTGACTGGCGGTGGGCCTGAACCAGAGGAGGAAGAGCTCACTCGGCATGAGGCACTCGTTGCGGAGTTCATAACACCTGAATTGGTCGAAGGAGTGGGAGAGATGCTGGACTTTGATGCCCAGTCCAGTGAGTGTTGATGCGTGTTTGTTGAGGACGTGTGTGTTTCACTTGTGGGATGTGTTGTGAATGATTGCGCTACATGTGACGTGTACATGGTTCTGATGTGTAAGTAATGCAATGCTTCCGTCATGCATGTCTACTCTGCCTGCATGCGGGGACTCCATCTAGGCATGCTCCCTTGCCCCTCCTTTGCCACTCTGCACCCCAGTTCCACCTTTGCACTGGTGTTCTTCAATCTTGCCAATGTGTACTTTCTTGTTCATGCGTCCTGTGTAGATGCTAACTTCCAGCGAAGAATCTGCCAAACATATGCCTTGTGGTACAGCCTTAATACTTGATGCAGGGTATCTCACTTGTGCTGTGCATAGGTCAGATGTCCCGCAGGGACATGAGTGCCCATTCATGCTCCATGTGCATTGCACGCGTGCCCCTATGTGTCCTTGACTGGATGATCACTGTAATACAAGTCCTTGGTTACATACATTGCCTGCCATCTCATCAGCCTTCCCATGTCGACTGTGGCTCAGTCCTGCGTTGCACACGTGTTTAGGGTCTGACAATCTGTGTGGCTCACAGGCCTCAGCCTGTTCAATGGCCAATGACTCTGTCCAACTGTTGTTGTGTCTTCTTCACACATGGGCGGAATCCAGAGTTTTCATCATGTGTCCTGCTTACTGTCCCTGCATCATTTGCAGTGTTGTCACTTGAATCACATTAAGCTGTTGATGCCAGTCAACACTGCCTGTCAATACACAGGTGTATGGTCAGCCTTTTGATACCATGCTAGGCATCCCTGCTTTGCTACTGGGGTGGAGGGGTGCTTGGCTTCTAGATATGGTACACATTGAAAGCACAATGCACGTGATGTCTGAATTTGACATTGCACTGCCTTCACATTTCCTGGCACACACCATGGAGTCCTTGTACATGTAGGTAGTGAGTGGCGTACAAATTTTCTGCACTGCATAGACCCACTTCCATGGAAACTGCCACCTTTCAACAGGTCTGATCACAGAAGCAATTCAAAGTTGACCCAGCATGCATGGCAGGTTATATGTTGTGTGTCACATGTCTGCCTGATGCGTTTGCTGTCAGTGTGTGTGTGTCTGTTTTGTGCTTCTGACATGTGTAGTGACCTTTTTTCTCTCTATTTTTCAGGTGATGACGCAATGGAGGCTGAGGATGGTGTTGTCATGCCAGACACAGGGTTGGTACCGCTACATCAACCCGGCGCTAGTGGGGTTCGTGGGGTGGTAGGCCAAAGTCCATCTTGTCTCTGGCTGCCTATGAGTCCAGCCTTGATGACGACTCTGACGTCCATGTTGAGTTGGATGAGCATCAAGTCCATGTGTCAGGGGTGAGTGATTCTGATGTGGGCACTCCTCTGTCTGCGACACCTGCACTGAGGGATCAGACAGTCTTGGTTCCTCCGCCCGTGCCAGATCGGGACGCAGGGTCACCCTCCACACCATGTGCCTGGGACATCACGTCGACGGGGGCATGTAGTCGTGCAGCCGCGGGCGGTGCCAACACAGCGAGGACCCCCGGTCCTTGGGTCCCACAGGGGTCAAGCCCGGCAATGCGGTCGCCACGCGCAACCGCAGTATACTGAGTGGGAGCAAGACATGACTGCCAATTCAGAACGGCAGGGGGCAGCAATGGAGAACATCGCTGAGAGCATGGAGCGTGTGGCCCGATTTGTGCTCCCCCCTGCTAGGCAGGTGCTTCTCCAGCAGCAGGCGGCACGGTCCACTTCCCGCTCGCTCAGGCTGGGCATGGCGGCCTCAAATAGGGCACGCCAGGCTGAAATGTCGTCTCTGCGTCAAGCAATTGCTGCTCACGCAGAGGCGCACATGGATGCCCTGAGGGAGGAGTATGCTTCCCTAAGATCCACTCTGGGTGTCCTTATGATGTCCCAGAGGCAGCAGGCAGAGGAGAGGTTTGGACAGCTTGAGCGTACCATCTCGGCTGAGCTACAGGCTTGCCGGGAGGTGCAGCGGTTGTCCAGCCAGGCCTTGCAGGAGGAACTCCGTGTTACACGTGCTACCTTGCAAGAGGAAGCACGTGTATCACGTGAGGTTCTGCATGCAGACCTACGTCACATCGCCACACAGAACCAGGCTCACCCGTCCGGCAGACTTGCTGCCGACGAGGGGCAAGCTGCGGCTAGGAATGGCCAGGCTACTTTGCCACGTCCTCCTTTCCAGGATGAGCCAGACTCGGACGACCATCTATCTCCCACATAGGTCGGGCTGTGCAGGCATTGTGCCCATGGAGATTTTTTTTTTTTGGCTCAGCATCATCGCATGTGGATGTTGAGCAGCACCCTGTACCTCCCCCCTCTTGGGTGCCTCCTCTCCCCCCCGGGTCGTATGTGGCCATTTTTGATTTTTCTTTTAGTTTAGTTAGTTAAGTTTCTGTTTGATAGTTAGTTTAATTAGGTAATGTAGGTTTTCCATAGTTAGTGTAATTAGTTAATAGTTACTATAGTTTAAAATTGCCCGTCTATTGTGCTTTGATGTGACGGTGCAGGGCTTTATGGCTTTTGAAGGCATCCACTGTCTGTTCCAGCTGGGCCCTTCAGGCTTGTCTTGTGTATGTGTTTGCTGCTTGGGTTCCTTGACTCACATATGCCACTCCTGCCTCCCTTATCCATGGGCTCGCAAGGATGGTTCGGTGTTACAAAATTTTACACAAGGGCCTTGGACTGTCATATCTGTGGCATGTCTGGTGCTGTGTGACTTGTGTTTACACCCCTAGTGGGGATGATTTTGGTGTTATTGCCCACTGTTCAGCTTTTGCTAGATGGGGTGTTTCATGATTAATGTGTACATTCATTGCTATGCATTGTGTAGTATGTTTCTTATCTTTACTGTACACATGCTTGTTGCAATTCATGCTGTAGATAGTGTTACACACTTTGGATGTGAAAGACGGACTGATGGTGGGATTTATGATGTGACTCTCTGACATGGTCAAGTAATGAGATGCCTGAAGAGACACACACAGATGACTTTGAAGCACTAATCATGTGTTTCATTCCCTTTCTGCAGGGGGATGAGCCTCCAGAGCACCTTAGCCAGCAGACATGGCCCATTGGATGACAGAATTCTGGACACGTTTGTTGGTGCCCACATGCACATGTGTGTACAAGCAGAGGCACAGGGATTGCAGACCTACATCCTAGAACTGCTGACGTGTTCCAAGGGGCTTCAGGCAAGGTGAGCAGCACAGGGGGGCCACTACACAGCAAAGCTTGCACCAGGCGAGTTGCACATGCAGGCTTAGTCACAGCACTGAGGGTGAGCTTGGACGAATATTGGTGTTGAAGCACACAATGCAGCTCAGATTTGTTGGTGGACTGATGGCTGTTGATTGTAGGGTTGTCTGGGACACCTGCAGGGGCAGTGGCACATGCCCTCCGGTACACCAAGGTCCATTGAGGCACTTGTATCAACCATGTAGCCTTCCGAGACATGGAAAGGGGCAGCTCACAGGGACATACAGCAAGGGACATACTTGGGTGCAGTGCATTTAATTTCCATGTACTTTATGATAAATGCACTGCCAACTTTGTTTCGGTCATGGTGGTACGCAACTTGCTCTGAAGTCATGGCTTGCTATATGGGTCTGTCTGCTTACCCAGGGAACATTGCATGTTGTGTGAATTGTGACACATTGGTGTACCATTTGCCACGCACCCACCGGCGGCTGACTTACTGCATTGACTGTGTATGACCCGTCACAGGGGTAATGTTATATATGGGTACGAAGCATCTACACCAGATTGTCTGTTTGTAGAGTAGTTTGTTGCTATGGGGCATGTTTGGTGGTGTGTTTTTGTGTAATTGGCACGTACAGGTTGTTGACTGTGGCTCTCTTTGCAGCATTGCAGTGCTTCTGTAACCGTACCTGAGAGTGCGCAGGCAGGAGGCCAGCACTCAAAACCAGAGCTAAGTGTCTTGTTGTTTTTCTTTCAAACTGCTCTGCATAGGCTTGCTGGGGGGTGCACTAATGCATGGATGTATGTGTGATTCAATTTGGTATGTTTTTTTCCCCCTAATCACCCGGAATCCTATGCAATTTTGAACCCTGTACCCTCTACCCGGTGTTCCTGCTTCCCGTACCTATCCAAGCAACGTTCCCTAACCCTCTTTCCCCGCTGGGGTTGCGGATGCCTGTGTAAGCCCCGAACTTGCAGGCACCAAAACCCTAGAAGGGGTGGTTGGTTCGTACCACTCCTAAACCTGGACTACAGAAGGCCATGACAATGATGTCCAAGTTTGTTTGGATTGATATGATATGATTGTGTATGTCATGATCTCTGCTTGCAAAAGGTCAGGGTTTTCCCAACTCCCTTGGAAGCAGATCCATAACCCAGGTCCCGAGTGCCAACCAGTCCCAATTGGGACCTTTTGGACCCAGTCCTGGCGCCAGTGGCACCAGGCTCATAAATATGCCCAGTCCCAGCGCTGGAAGTGCCGGGCTCATAATGCTTGGGTGGACTTACCTTCAGCAGACCATGCTGCTTACTTGCCTGCCAGTTGAGCCTCTGATCCTCTTCTGTTTGGAACTACTTTTCCTGTTGGGTGGGGCTGGAGCCACTCCCTAGATTCAGAACACTGGAACTCTTCTGGAAGGCAGGAACTCTTTTCTTACCAGGAACTCTTTTCTTACTTAGGCGTGGCTGTGGAAGGAGACACCTAAGCACTACAGGAGGCTATTTAAACCACACCCGGTGGATGAATCTTGCTTTGCGTTATTCTGCAACCTCTGCAGCAGAACGCTCATCGTGTCTTCTGCATCCGGTCCTGGGCCTAAGGAAAAAGGCTTACCATCCTGAATCCAGTCTTCAGCAACACCTATAAAGACAAGAAAGAACAGGTTAGCATTCCGGCATCTGAAAGGCAAAGGCTTACCATCCTGAATCCAGTCTTCAGCAACACCTATAAAGACAAGAAAGAACAGGTTAGCATTCCGGCATCTGAAAGGCAAAGGCTTACCTACTCTTCGTGCGCTCCGGAGGTCTTCACACTGCATTCCGGCATCTGAAAGACAAAAGTTTACCAACTCTTCGCACGCTCCGGAGGCCTTCGGCGCTGCATCCCGCATCTGAAAGACAAAACAAGGTGCGTTTAAAGACATTGGGGAACTTTAATACTCACGTGCCATTACTCCTTTCCACATCTAATCCAGTGGGTATTCCGGCACCCTGCAGCCGCTCCGAACTCGTACCTGCAAAAATAAAAGACAATTAGAGCGCATAGTGAAGCAGGCAACAAGCGCTTACTTACGTGCTTCCAGGCGCTTCTATTCATCACACGGGCTCCATCTTCAACTCACTTCAGCCTGTCATCCGCCATCGCCGGAACCCTGCAAAACAAGAGACATCATTACTAAAGACTTTAAAGACATTTGAATGACTCGAAACTTACCGTTCGTGCAGTAAATGACGGACAGCAGTCCTCTGAAGTCAAGAGGCCTGCGCTACCTATCCAGTGAAGAAACTGGTTACAGCACCCTGCCCCGAGGCAGATGGAGAGCTCGGCATTCACTTACCTAAGGTGAGAGCGTTAACCTTTGGGGGTCTACAGGAGAGGAGAAGAGGAAAGAGATAGGGACACCCCAATAACCCCAGTTCATTAACCCCATATTTTCTATCTGCAGACATCTTACTCTACACGTCAGGCATACAGTGCACAGAGGTCCAGCCCAAAGAGCCAACCGGGTGCTACACATCACCTTCGAAGATACGGTAGTCGCCCAGTCAAGACCGGCGCCTCTGCGAGAATCAGGTGAGCGTTACAGAACGCAAAGCCTACCGCAAAACTCTCGCCCAGGCGCTATGGAAACCTCGGATACTGACCCCCTAGCCCGGTTACTTGGGGAACTAAGGGCAGAAGTGCATGCAGCTCGTCAGGAAACGAATGCTCTAAGAAGGGAACTAATTATTTCCAAGGAGAGAACAGACAATCTTGCTAGACAAGTGCTACAGTCACAAGCCGGACAGACCCCGTTACCCGCATCAGGGGCAAATCTTCCTTCAACATCCTCTATGAATCCAGTGCAGATCAACCTACCTGGGAATGTACCTCTGGCTCCGCCCGAACGATTTTCTGGTGACCCAAAGAGGTTTGCAGTATTTATCAATCAGTGCCGGTTGCACTTCTTATGCCGGCCAGCAGCCTTTCCAACTGATCAAGCAAAAGTAGCTTTTGTACTTTCGTACCTTAGTGGCAATGCGGCAGACTGGTCGATCCCTCTTGTTAATCAAGATGATCCGGTTCTCCATGATTTTCAAGCCTTTCAGCTTAGTATGGAAAAACTGTTCGCAAGACATTCACAGGGGCAGGCCTTGGACAATGAGCTTCTTTAGTTGCGACAGGGTAATCAAGACCTTTTGGCTTATATTGCATCTTTCAATAGACCAATAGTGGAAACTCAATGGCCTGAGGACAAACGGATTACGCTGTTTTATAGAGGTCTACGTGGAGAGCTCAAAGACGTTTTAGCCCAAGTAGTGAATCCCCCACAAGACTGTTCGGATTATATAGACTTGGTCGTTCAAATAGATCACAGGCTGCAGAACAGGAAGGCCGATCGTTCCAAGTTTGATGCTCGAGTATTTTCCAAACCGCCAACTCCTTCCAAAGGAGTAGACTCCGGGGAACCCATGCAAATAGGGGCTCTGAAAGGTCCTCTAACACAAAGGGAGCGGGAAAGGAGGAAACAGTTGCAATTATGCCTATATTGCGGAAACTCAGGGCACTTTCTTCGAGACTGTCCGGTGAAACCTGCCAAGAAGGCAGTAGGAGCTGCAGTTATCAAAGTTACAAACTCTGAGCAGGGAAACGACCTCGCCCGACAAGAATAGAGGTCCTCTTGCCGAGTGTGAAAACCAGTTCCGTGACCTCGCATTTCGTGATACCTATGGTCCTCATTAGCCCTGATAATCCGGATCGATTACATGCAATTGAAGCTTACGTCGACAGCGGTGCCATCGGCAATTATGTGGATCATGAAATGGTTTTGAGGATGAATCTAACTCTTTGTCCCAAGGCTGTAAAGGACGTCATTACTACGGTGGATGGTACGGAGATAGCCTCCGGGCCAGTAACGCATACCACTCAAGAGGTGACGCTAGTAAGTCAAGATGGACACCATGAGAAGATCGTGTTCGATGTGATCAAGGCCCCTCAGTTTCAGATTATTCTAGGAATACCTTGGTTAGAGAAACACAATCCTCTGATCGATTGGCGAGCAAGAACGGTCCAGTTTCCAGAATGTGTCTCTACTTGTCACCCTCCACCTGGTGTTGCACTGGCCGCAATTTCTTCAGAGACTCCCCAGTTACCTCCCGAATACCTAGAATACCAAGATGTTTTCCGGAAGGATCAGGCTAACTCTCTACCTCCTCATAGGTCTTATGACTGCCAGATAGACCTGATACCTGGATCTACTCCTCCTTGTAGTAGAATTTATGCCCTCACCGAGCCTGAGAACCTTCACCTTCGACAATACCTGGATCAATACCTGGCAAATGGGTTTATTCGTCCTTCCAAGTCCCCTGCTTCTTCAGCTTTGTTCTTCGTTCCAAAAAAGGAAGGAGACCTTAGAACTTGTATCGATTATCGCTCCCTGAACCAGATCACCGTTAAGAATAGATATCCGTTACATTTGATCCCTGAACTCCTGGACCAAGTCAGAAAAGCATGCATATATACAAAGCTGGATCTTAGAGGAGCTTACCACTTGGTACGAGTAAAAGAGGGCGATGAATGGAAGACGGCCTTCCGCACCAAGTATGGTCTATTTGAATATCAGGTCATGCCCTTCGGACTTTGCAATGCCCCGGCCGCCTTTCAATATTTTATGAACGATGTCCTCAGAGAGCTCATAGATGTATGTGTTGTTGTTTACATTGACGACATCCTCGTTTATTCTTCATCGGAATCTGAACATCGGAAACACGTGAAAATGGTCCTCGAAAGATTGCGTCAACACAAACTTTTCGCTAAATTGGAAAAATGTGTTTTCAACGTGACTGAAGTTGAATTCTTGGGATTCATATTATCACCTGGCGGAGTGCGTATGGATTCAAAGAAGGTCGATGCAGTTCTCAAATGGCCATCACCATCCTCCGTAAAAGGTGTGCAAAGCATGTTAGGCTTCGCTAACTTTTACCGCAGGTTTATCCCCGAATTCTCTCGAATAGTCCAGCCCATCACTGCCTTGTTAAAGAAAAACAAACGTTTTGAATGGTCTACCGAGGCGGAACAAGCTTTCCAGGATTTGAAGACTAAATTTATCTCTGCACCAATCTTAAAACACCCTCGCCCCGAACTCCCCTACATCGTGGAAACTGATGCTTCAAGCCTTGCCATGGGGGCAGTTCTATCACAAAAGGACCCGTTAACCAATCAGTTGCATCCCGTGGCATTTTGGTCCCGCAAATTCTCGCCTCCTGAAATCAATTACACGATTACTGACAAGGAACTTCTGGCTATCAAGTCTGCCTTTAAGGCTTGGCGGCATTATCTGCTGGGGGCCCGACACACCGTTACTGTGATTACGGATCACCGAAACCTGCAATATTTGAAGACCGCAAAAGCCCAATCCTCTAGACAACTCCGTTGGGCATTATTCTTTGCCGAGTTTGACTTCATAATTACCTATCGACCTGGTACAAAGAACGGTAAAGCCGATGCCCTTTCTCGGATGGGAGTGGAAGAACACTTGGTCAACCCTAAACCTGTACCAATCATTCCCGAACAAAGAATTCTGGGTGTAATCGCCACAGAATCCATAGAGGAAATTAAGGATAAAGCCAGGCAACTTGTAACTCCAGCAGACATACAGAATTGGCATCTGCAGGGAAAGGACTTTGCAGTAAAGGACAACTTATTGTATTTCCAAGAACGATTATACCTACCCTGCACAGATTTACAGAAAAAAGTAATCTCTTGTTATCACGACTCTTTAATGGAAGGTCATCCCGGTATAGCCAAGACCTCAGAAAAGATCAAGCGCTACTTCTGGTGGCCGTCTTGGAAAAAAGATATCAGAGACTTTATAATGTCCTGTGGAGTATGCGCCCAAAACAAGAGTCAAAAGGAAAGACCAGCAGGCCTCTTACGCCCTATTGACATCCCACCTCGCCCTTGGCATACGCTTTCTATGGACTTCATCACCGATCTACCTCCATGCTCCGGATACAATACGATTCTAGTAATCGTGGACTTATTCTCCAAGATGGCGCATTTCATTCCGCTCAAAGGCTTGCCAACAGCAGCAACTCTGGCCCGAGAATTTCTCGAAAACATCGTCCGACTGCACGGTTTTCCTTCGGTTCTAATTTCGGATCGAGGTAGTCAATTTATTTCTCATTTTTGGCGAAGTTGCTGTCGGTCGGCTCAAATTGATGTGAGACTATCGACCAGTCACCACCCTCAGACCGACGGACAAACCGAGAGGACCAATCAAACTCTGGAACAGTATTTACGCTGCATGCTGCAACAAACTGAAAAAACTTGGAAAGATATCCTTTGGATAGCCGAGTATGCCTACAATAACTCTGTCCATTCGGGAACTGGGAAAACCCCGTTTTTTCTTTTGTACGGCAGTCACCCTCGAACCTCGGAGTTGGATCCCCTCCAAGATCTTGAAACACCAGCAGTAGACTACCTGCATTCTACAATCACCCAAGCCTTTAAGGAAGCTGTTTCTCACCTTCAAAGGGATAAAGAACAATACAAGAAAGGAGCAGATCAACATCGGAAGGAAGCCCCTCACTATCAAGTAGGGGATCAAGTCTGGTTATCCACCAAATATCTATCTCTAAAAGGGCCACGCACATTCAACCCAAGATACCTTGGTCCCTATTCCATCACTACCATAGTAAACCCAGTAGCGGTCAAGTTGGACTTGCCCCCGCACATGAAGATACATCCGGTCTTCCACGTCTCTCTATTAAAACCCGTGCAACCTCAAACCCGACTAACCAAATCTCCAAAACCTATCCTAGTGGATGGAGAACTCGAGTTTGAAGTCAAAATCATTCTGGACTCCAAGATCTCCAAATCTAAACTATTCTACCTAATTGACTGGAAAGGCTACGGCCCCCAAGAGAGATCCTGGGAACCTGCTGAATATGTCCACGCTCCTCGCCTAATCAAAAGATTTCACCGAACATTTCCTGACAAGCCAAAACCCCCGGAGAAGCCCGGTTTGGGAGGGGCCTTGAGGGGGGGTACTGTCATGATCTCTGCTTCCAAAAGGTCAGGGTTTTCCCAACTCCCTTGGAAGCAGATCCATAACCCAGGTCCCGAGTGCCAACCAGTCCCAATTGGGACCTTTTGGACCCAGTCCTGGCGCCAGTGGCACCAGGCTCATAAATATGCCCAGTCCCAGCGCTGGAAGCGCCGGGCTCATAATGCTTGGGTGGACTTACCTTCAGCAGACCATGCTGCTTACTTGCCTGCCAGTTGAGCCTCTGATCCTCTTCTGTTTGGAACTACTTTTCCTGTTGGGTGGGGCTGGAGCCACTCCCTAGATTCAGAACACTGCAACTCTTCTGGAAGGCAGGAACTCTTTTCTTACCAGGAACTCTTTTCTTACTTGGGCGTGGCTGTGGAAGGAGACACCTAAGCACTACAGGAGGCTATTTAAACCACACCCGGTGGATGAATCTTGCTTTGCGTTATTCTACAACCTCTGCAGCAGAACGCTCATCGTGTCTTCTGCATCCGGTCCTGGGCCTAAGGAAAAAGGCTTACCATCCTGAATCCAGTCTTCAGAAACACCTATAAAGACAAGAAAGAACAGGTTAGCATTCCGGCATCTGAAAGGCAAAGGCTTACCATCCTGAATCCAGTCTTCAGCAACACCTATAAAGACAAGAAAGAACAGGTTAGCATTCCGGCATCTGAAAGGCAAAGGCTTACCTACTCTTCGTACGCTCCGGAGGTCTTCACACTGCATTCCGGCATCTGAAAGACAAAAGTTTACCAACTCTTCGCACGCTCCGGAGGCCTTCGGCGCTGCATCCCGCATCTGAAAGACAAAACAAGGTGCGTTTAAAGACATTGGGGAACTTTAATACTCACGTGCCATTACTCCTTTCCACATCTAATCCAGTGGGTATTCCGGCACCCTGCAGCCGCTCCGAACTCGTACCTGCAAAAATAAAAGACAATTAGAGCGCATAGTGAAGCAGGCAACAAGCGCTTACTTACGTGCTTCCAGGCGCTTCTATTCATCACACGGGCTCCATCTTCAACTCACTTCAGCCTGTCATCCGCCATCGCCGGAACCCTGCAAAACAAGAGACATCATTACTAAAGACTTTAAAGACATTTGAATGACTCAAAACTTACCGTTCGTGCAGTAAATGACGGACAGCAGTCCTCTGAAGTCAAGAGGCCTGCGCTACCTATCCAGTGAAGAAACTGGTTACAGCACCCTGCCCCGAGGCAGATGGAGAGCTCGGCATTCACTTACCTAAGGTGAGAGCGTTAACCTTTGGGGGTCTACAGGAGAGGAGAAGAGGAAAGAGATAGGGACACCCCAATAACCCCAGTTCATTAACCCCATATTTTCTATCTGCAGACATCTTACTCTAAACGTCAGGCATACAGTGCACAGAGGTCCAGCCCAAAGAGCCAACCGGGTGCTACACATCACCTTCGAAGATACGGTAGTCGCCCAGTCAAGACCGGCGCCTCTGCGAGAATCAGGTGAGCGTTACAGTGTATGTGTTCATGCAGGTAGTACATTTTCGTGCATTCCCTACTTTCATGTGTCCTTCCTCCTCCCCTCTCCTGCCACTCATTCCAGTTATCCAGTGTGCCAACACCTGTCCCGACTGCATATCCCTGAACCTCCTTCCCCACCAGGGTCTCGGGGGCCTGTCTGAGTTTGACCTTGCAGGCAACCGGGACACAGTGGGGGTGGTTGTTTCGTGACACTCCCACGACGCCTGTACACGGGACCTGTGACAATACACATCCGTTCATGATGCATCATCCTATGTTATGTACCACACATGGTTCACATCCTGTTGTGACATTGTTTTACTGTGCTACCTTGGTTGTTGCATCATTGTGGTAGTACTTGGCCTTTGTGAGGTACTGCTACGTCAAGTCATCTACTGGAGGGTGTTTGGGTTCATTTTTATGCCTTGGATTTTGTGATTTTGGAAATGAGTGTGGATTCTGAGGGTGCAGGCATCTTTTTACACACAAAGTGGGAGATGGTGACGAAGGGTAAAGGTGATCCTGTGGCCAGGTTGAATTGAGGGTTGAAGGCTCCATGCCCCAGGTGCAGTTGTTCAGTGGGTCATGGTCATTTGTGAGGGAGGGGGGGGTTGTTGTTGATAGTTGCCTTGACATTGTAATGGTGGTATCCTATGTACATGTTGTGTTCTGCTGATCAATGCCTGTTCATGTGTTGTGTTTAGCTTTCAGGTGCGAGGGGATAGTTGTGGTTTGACATGCTGGGGTGTACACATGGTGAATGTTCACATGTGATGTGTAGAGAACACTTATGGTCACTTGAGTGCACAGGCATATGTTGAGTGCATGTCCTTGCAGACCCACACACTTGCACTCTGATGCACTACATGTACTCCCACCCTTGCATATTCACGTGTACACTGTTTGCCTTCTGGTGGCCACTGTGTCCCGGCACCACATGTTCTGTGACCAATTATGGGACCTGTACATGCCTAATTTGCTTTTTGATGTGGTCTGTCGCTTAGATGCGATGCTCAGGGTGTGCATCACACACAATGGCTGTTCACTGTGCTGTGCGCTGAGCAGTGTGTTGTAGGAGTAGGACACAGCACACAGAAGCTGCAGTGTTGATTTTGCTATTGCACATTGTGCATGTAGACAGGCATTCATTGTTATGTTACGTCTACAACTCTTGTAATACGTTTGGAAATGACTTTTTTTGGGTGGGAGGTTGTTGGTCTGTCATTTCATCTGATTCCTGGTCAGGCATCATTGTCTGATGCCACTGTACATTTTGGAAGTGGCAATGTGTACCTTATTGTTGCTGTGTTGGTGTATGGGTATTGCTTGCCATGTCATGTTGTGGTTTGGGAGGCTTTGAGTGACATAACAGTGATGGCCATGACCTGTTGTGCAAGTGTGTGTGATGCACACCTTGCATGTCAGGGTCATCCGCTTCTCGAAGCAACAAGCTGGGGGTAGATCTCTCTCCGCGGCAGGGCCCTCCCTCTGGAACAGCCTTCCTGCCTCACTTGAACTTGAGGGGAACCATCTCTGGTTCGGGAAGCACCTCAAGACCATCCGCTTTGCTTCTGCTTTCTCTCTGCCTCTCCCTTGCGGAATTCTTCACTGGAACTGCACTGGATCTGCAACTGGGCCACTCTCACCGACCTCGGTCCCTGGCCCAGCCACTCTCCACTTGCACTGGCTCCCTGGCAACCCCTGCACTGCGGTACTGTCTCTCTATCCCTACAGCCCCCCCTTCCCAGCACTTGTCTGCACTTACCTTTGCAGTTGCCACCAGCTGACCTGTGTATTTGTTTTTTGGTCTACTTCCCCTGTACTGCACTCCCCCCCTCCCCTTCCCCTTGCACGTTCCCTTCCCCCTACCCCTGCACTTGCACAATCTGAATGTCACCTGGCCTAGTTGTACCGTTGTCTGTCTTCCTTTGTTCCCCACTCCCTGCCTCATCGCACCTTGAAATACTTCTGTATAGGCCATATCATGTCATATGTCATATGTGTGCCTTTTGGTCACACAGAATAGCTTGTGTTTAAGTAGCTAGGGATGCAGACGATGTGGCACTTCCATGGCAACATTCTCAGGGTGGTAGGGTTGTGACAGTTGACTGTCTCTTTGTCATCATCGATTGTCACCGGGTATGTGCCAGGCCTGTGTGCACTCCGCAGGGGTGGGAGTTTAGGTGAAAAATGTGGCCACAAGCTGGGTCCGGGCTTCCTCGCCACGTGCCCTGTCCCCTCCCATGGGCAGAGCCTGTGCCTGTGGTTGGGGATGTGGGGGCACCACCATGTCCACCGGTACGCCCTGCCGTGTTGCAACATTGTGCAGGACACATGCTGCCACCATGATCCTGCACACTACTGGTTGTGCATAGAGCAGTTGCCCGCCAGAGCGGTCAAGGGAGCGGAAACGTGACTTGAGCACTCTGAATGTGCGCTCCACTATGGCCCTGGTTGCAATATGGGCGGAGTTGTATCTTACCTGGAGTGGTGTGGTGGGGTTCCGGATTGGCGTCATCATGTGGTTGCTCAGAGGGTAGGCACTGTCCCCTGGGGAGGTGATAATAGTTGAGATTGTTAGGGTTTGGGTATTTGTCTGTGTGTGACTTGCATGCATGTGCAAGGGCATTTGTACTCACCTAGAAGCCATGTGTCGCCATGCTGCCCAGCTTCCAGGGCCCGGCTCAGGGCGGACATTCTGTATATGAAACTGTCATGGGTGGAGCCAGGGTAGTTTGCATAGACTGAGATGATGATTCCCTTTGCATCGCATACCACCTGCACATTGATGGAATGCCAGTGCTTGCGGTTTCGGTAGATGTGCTCAGTGGCCCTAGGTGGACGTAGGGCCACATGGGTGCAATCTATGGCACCAATCACTTTGGGGAAGTGTGCCACCCTGAAAAAATCCAGGACAATGGCCTGCCTTTCTGCGGGTGTTCTGGGCATGTATATGTGCCTGCGGACTGAGGGGCGCGCTGTCATGATTGCCAGTACCTGGTGTAGGCAGCGTGACTGCGTGGCCTGTGAGACCCCCCCCCACTATGGCAGTAGTCCGCTGAAATGACCCAGTGGCCAAAAAATGCAGGACATTGAGCACCTTCTCCAAGGGGCTCAATGCTTGGGAGCAAAGGGAGGGGGATGTAAGGTCATCTTCCCACTCCCTGACCAGGTCTAGGATGATGTGGGGTGGAAACCTATACCTGCCATAAACCTGGTCGTCAGGCATTCCAAAAAGGCTTGTCCGTGGTGCAAAAATGCCTGCCCTGGCTATTCTCCTCCTCCTGCGGTGTCCCACGATCAGTGCTGCAACAAATGGGGCATTCATCGTAGCTGTATATAGGTGTTTGTTGTTTGCGCGCACTTTTGTACTGTGCGCGGGGACGCTTCCGCCTGCCTTCGTGTGGCGGACGTGTTGACGCCTGTGTGCGTCTTTTGCCGTGCACGGGTTTCCCGTATTCGGATCCATGAATACGGGTTGTTCGCGTGCGTGTGGGCATTCCGTGTAGTTCCCTGCAGTACTTCCCTAGTTCCGCCTTCTTTTTCACGCGTTGTTCCCCATTCCGCGTGTTACGCCCACTGTTCCGCCCACTTTGGTTGTGTGCGCTGCGCTATGTGCGCTTTTGCTGTGCGCGTAGCGCACGCCGTGTCTGCCTGCGTGTGCCATGGCTGGATTCGGTGCACGGACAGCGGGAAACACGCGCAGCATCTTCCTTGAATCGCTCCCTTGCGCCTGCTTGCGCATGGATTTTCGGCGGACGTTTGTTCCATGAATCGGTCCCAAAATGCGTTGTTGAATCAAAGCTGGACAAATTAGTAAAATATGCTGCACAGTTTCCTCTTAACCCTCAATCATACAGAATCTGCACCATTCCCATGTGTCCGTCCTCAGGTTCCAGCTTTTGAGAATATAATTAGTTCTCAAAACATTTAACCTGAATCTCATAAACATATTGCGTAGGCTTCGACAAGGATATTTTCCAGATAAACCTCAATAACCAGAAAGAAATTTCAGAATGAATATATCTGATTGAAATTTCTTGATTGTGAAGTTGTTCGTACAGTCTATTGCCAGTCATCACTTTTCAAAATCATTTTTACTTTCTGGGGATTAGACAGTAGCATTTCAATTGAAACACCCAAATTGGCAAGACAGACCTCTACCTTGGCCTTCAATTGATTCCGAAAAGTATTAGTATTGCCCATACCCGCTACAGCATAGAGGACTTCTGGAGAGTTTAATAAACATTTTCTCCATAGCAGTATCTTTTTCTACAAAATGATCAATTTCAAGGAGTGAAGACCTAGCTCATATCTAATAATCTCCATCGGTACACATTTGGGTGTAAAAAATGTAATTCCTTTCCATATTAAACCTTCTAGAGACTTCAAAAAGTCAGTATTTTCTAAGTAAAAAAACTCCATACCAAACATTAGCCTTGGAATTCCCTTCATCATATAGAAAGTTCTCAAAGGCACCATAGTAAATTTGCAGTATTTGATCTGCAATTTACGCATTTGTCGTTAGGCCTTTGTTCTCAATTGGGTTTTTGTTATAGTTGTAGAGCCAGATCCTATAAAGTAGTATCCCAAATATTTAAATGCATTCTGGCACTTAATACGTTTGCCCTGACAATGCCATGTGAATCCAACAAAAAAATGTGGGGGTTTCCCCAGGCATACGATGGTAGTCTTAGATGCATTTATTTTCAAATGTAATTCTGACACAAATATTACAAATGCATTTATCATTCTTTGCAAACCCACTTTGGTACAGTCCAGCAACAAAAAATCATTGGCGTAGGCTAGCCATTCAAGTGATTTATTGCCAAGTTTAGGCGCCACCAACCCTTTGTTCTTTAATGCTTTGTTAGCTCTACAGACATATAAGTTAAACAGGTTTGGTGCTAGCATGCAGCCTTGTCGAAGCCCATTCGGGATGTTAATCTCTGAACTATGGAGACCTTCCGAGTTTAGCCTGACTTTTATTTTTGTCTCAGAATATAGTTCTATGAATTATCTAGAAAAGATATTTGGGCATATTCAAGTCTCTCAGTAAAAAGGCCAATCAACCAAATCAAACGCTCTACTGAGATCCATAGAAGCGACAAACATTGGAGTTCCATTTTTCTTTAGCGCTTTAGATTGAAGACTTTTGAGTATCAATCCCCCACAGTCAGTGCCCATATTTTTTTTAAAACCAATTTGTTTAGGGCCCAATATGTTGTTGCTCTTAATCCATTCCTGCATTTCTTCCAACACAATGCAGGCAAAAATCTTTGACTCAGGATCAGAAATAGCTATAGGTCTAAAGCTTTCCGGGGCATATCTAGAGTCCTTTTTGTAGACTGAGAGTACAAGCGCTAATCTCGATGACTCAGGTATAGTTTTGGAGAGTAGTATGTCACAATATAGAATATGTAAAATTTTGGCCCATAATTCAATGTCGGTTTTTAAAATCTTATTGGATAAATTATTAGGTCCAGGAGCCGCAGAGTTTTTTGATTTACCGATTAAATGGGATATGTTTGAAATAGAAATATTAAAATGCCATTCAACAACATTGTTGTTATCGCCCATAGAATTGGCCATATTGCAGTTATACATTTTAGAGAAATATTCTTCCCACCTTCTCTCACTAATTTGAGTGAATAACATTTCTTTTTGAAATAGCTCAAAATTGTTAATAATTTGCCGAAATTGGATATGTTATTCCCTTTTAATGCATTAAGCATTTTTCCCCATCCAATTGAGCCCGTATTCCCTTGTGACTTATTAACCAGTTTTTGTAATGTTGTTTAATTTATTTAATCTGCATACATGTATAAACAGCGGTATAGCCATTTTTCTTAATTGAGCAAATTTCACTCCTCATCAGTTGCTTCCTCTTAAGAACCTCTATGTCAAAGCAGTGTTTGTGCCTACTTCTACTTTTGCTGTTAGGCTTAATGCTCTCCACCAATTTAAATATAAGATCATTAACATGTGTTGTAAAAGTAGTCATAGAGAGGTTACATGTGCGTTCTTCCATAGGCATATCATCAAAATTCTTTACCATAACAGAGGAAAATCTCCTTGTTTTAGCAAACGTCCATCTTATTTGATTGCCTTTCAGGTTCACTAACAAACCCTCAGTATAACACGATGTTACTTCTATTGGAACTGAGCACATTAGATCAATATGTAGCAAATTATGATCGCTATTAGGCATTGCTACTACATCAAGTTTAGAAGTGTTTTTGTCTAGGCCGACAGATACAAAAATGTAGTCCAAGATGGAGCTGCTACCTCTAGCATTCCATGTGTACCAGTTATTAGCAATCTTTACCAATCCCATGATTTCCAAAAAGCTGGACCATAAAGCTCCCGGTAGTTTGGGATTGCCTGCAGCAGTTTTAGCCTTGCAGTTATTAGGATTGACTTCAGACAATAAGGCATCTGCCACCAACAAATCAATATTGCAGTCCGCATTCAGGTCCCCTGCTATAATTATGAGGCAGTTCGCGTTAACTGCACGACAGGCATCAATTTTCATGGCCAAGATATTAATTTCTTTCACTAACTGTATATCTGTGTATTTTAGCGGGTTCCAATATGCATTTATAATACAAAATTGCATATTGGTATCACCAGATTTCATTTCATATGTCAGAGACAAAAAAGAGTTTAAACTAGACGATTCACTGGTTTTATTCGCCCGAATATTATGTTTACACGCAAGTAGAAGTCCCCCCATTGGATGACCTTTGGCCCCCTTTAAAGCCTTTATTTGTACTATGTCATAACCCTCCCATAATAAATCACTGATGACCCAGGTTTCTTGCAATAGTATCAAATCAAAGGATTGTAATGCATCTGTCACTTCGATGTTGTTCGTCAAATTGGTATGCCCTCTCAAATTCCAACTTTCAAGTGCGATTTTACTGCACTTGCTAGAGAGGTTTTCCCAGTTCCTTCAGGGAGTTGATAGATTCCCTGAGAGACAGTACAAGCCATCTTTACTCTTTTTTGTCAACATTATCCATTGTTGAGTTATTACATGCCACAGTAGAACCCACCCCACCTCTACCTTCCACAGCATCCGTGGATGGGCACTTATTACTGCTTGCTTGTATTGGATGCTTGTATTGAAACAGGTTGAAACCTCTACGTTGTAGAGATTCAATCTCCTTTAGCAGCAAGTTTCTTACCAAGTGCGACGGAATCACCAAACGCACATAATCAAATCTTTGTTCATGAATAAAGTCCACCAGGACAATATCTGCAGATGATATTAATGCTAGTTCAGAAATAGCAGCAAACAAAGAGAGAATATAAGAACGGTTTAGCGAAATTCGATTTCCATCACAAAACAGCGTTGTCAGTATAAGGCTTGGAAGGTCAATCAAAACAGGTTTTTTCAAGTCTAAGTCATTATTAGATTTCCCAGGGTATTCTTGAGTATTTTGGACATTCATGTTATCACATGTGGCAGCTTTCTGGTTATTATGTGCAATTTTCAACCCGTTCATATTCAAGGAAAGTTTATCCTCTAAAATGTTCTTAACAATAGTTACTATTTCATCCTCCTTGGGCAAAATATTGATGGGAGTCTTTGTTGGAGTGTCGTCAGGAACGGACAGCACCAACTTTGCAAACCAGTTTCAAAAGAAGAAAGAAAATGCGGTTGGTCAAGCTGACCCATTCAACATGCCATCACCCAACACTTAAATCAAGAACACCTAAACATCATACCCAGAGGACTGGCACAATGCCATCAGATATAAGACATGATTCATCTTAAAATGCAACTCAGAACTGTAGGAACGCTTGAAAGATGCCAAAAATACAACTGGTTCAGTATAAACCTAAGGTTCCAATAATAGGTCTCAAAACCACCAAACAAGCCCCCCTTCCTCAACTTATCAGCTCACCTCTTTATCTGCATTCACTCTTAAACCACACACATAGTCACCGACCACACACAGAGCTTTCTCTGTGCTAGCATTATTTGATTTGATTTGATGTGCCACATACAGAGTGCAGCGTCTGCCGGGGGCCATCTTGGTGGTGAAAAACCAGAGGAAAGGCAGCAGAAATCGGAATTCCTTAAAAAGGAAAGGTTTTCAGAAACATTTTCAGAGAAACGTTAAAACAGATGATGGTCCACACCCACATTAAAATTAACTGTGTTGTTATGATATGATATGGCATTTATAACGTGCCTATACACAAGTGTTTCAAGGGGCTCATGGGATGGCCCACTGCATCTTTAGCTCTATCACACAAACCCTCCCCCTCCCTACTAGAAGTTCTGCCTGTGTTCTAGTTCTGTTATCTAATTGATTTTGCACATCCCCACCCCACCTCCAATAAAAACACATACACCCAAGTGCCATTAACATGAACCATAGTGGTGGTGAAATTTGGTAATTCTGGTACAAAATAAGCAATTGTCTCATCAACACCACAGGGTTCAAAACACCCTACCCCTTGATCCTACTAAAATAGGCTGCGTGCAACAAGGCTGCCAAAATCGCAGAGGTGAACAACACATGGACAGTTTACATGAAATAATACATAACGGGAGTATATCATGGTCTGATCAAACCATACTCAGTTAAATTGGGTAATGCTAACCTTCGTTATCTTTATTATTTGAACTCTTACACTGCATTATTAAATGAACACATGCAGACATTACCAAAGTTACTGAAAAACGGCTATTTAAAGGAAATGCCCCTACATTATACACTTTCACTTTACAAATACAATTTTTTCTAGAAATGATTTTAGTTGCTACAATATAACAACACTTTGTTCAATTTGTACATTGTATTTAACATTTCAATTTGTCACCGAAAATATAATCCAGATTGACGAAATTACCATTACATTCTATTAAAAGATTGATTTATAATATGCTGTGAACATTCTGGATTAATGTACTGCCCTACCCATCTTTTACTATGATAAAGACGTATCCTCACTTGTCAATTTGTACATATTTGTGTTCTCGATGCCCAAAACTCATCAGAGACATTGCTGGAAACATGAGTTCGTATTTCTCTCGGAATACTCAAAGATCTCCGTAATGCATCCTTAAATGACATGAAGTACAGTAATATTGATCTATCCTAACATTCAGCAAACCATAATAGGTCTGATTACATTACTGTGGACCTTCACACCGACGAAAAGGCATATAAATCTCAAGCCCCAATAGTTCGGTTGCAACAAAAATGTGCTGACTTGGAAGTCCACGGATTGTCTGCTAGGCATTATTATTTTTAGAGTCCATTAAATAAGAGGCTCAGCATATGCACAGTGAAAATGAATTCGGTGACGTAAATGCAAGCATTTGGCATTAACATGAGACAAATACTATATAAAAGGGCTTAAAGATTCAGAGGTCGAAACAAAAAACGCAACTCCACCACCACTAACCAGACTAAATCAGTGAAAATATTAAACGTACAGTTTGAAAATTCAATCTATTAATTTTCCAAGTTAAAACAAATATCCTCAAAATGTTTAACAAAGGATGAGCAAGATTTCAGTCTGGAAATGCGCACATAAATAGCTCCGATTATCCAATGTGGCACAGGACATTGATGGCTAGATTTTTAACTTGCGGCATGCAATTAGATATTTTCTTTTAAATATATATTTATTTTATATGCTATTTCGTTTCTGCAGACATCTGAACGGATTCATTCAAAACTTAAATACCTAATTCACTCTTCTTCGATATAACGTATTGTAACTAATGCCATTTTCATGTATTGTACTATTGGTTGACTGTGTAGAGCACTTTGTCAAAAGCTATTTGAATCCAATAAATTAGAAATACACATATTATCAATAAGCCATAGAAGACAGCACTGTAAATTCCAGTCGAAAAAACAGTCCGTCCAACAGAATTAAAGAGGACATGTCCATAAGAGCTGTAGACACTGAACCACTGCACACTGCATTTCCTGAAATGTGAAAGTGTTTCACGATCGCTTTATGCTGGGAAGGTGTTTTTTTTTTTAAAGAGGAAGCACAGTTAGAGAGCCAGCCAGTCCAGCAGAATTAAATGGACCAGGTCAGTGACACCTGTAGAGACCACTCCAATGCAAACTGCATTTTGCAAGGGCTTTGCAGGCACTTTGTGTCAGCAAATAGCCTTTAAGGAGGAAGTCCAGTGAGACCCCAGTTAGTCATGCAGAACATCTGTAGATATGATATGATATTTATAACGCCCAAATCGAACCTGTGTTGCTAAGTGTCCTCTTTCTTCCAAGGCGAGCACGTTGCCCCTGAGCTATCCTCCCGAGACAACTGTGCTTTGCAAGCTAACCGTTTAGCAAACACAAACCTCTGCAGGGTGGTTGAATCAATGATGGCTTCTCTTCAGTCCAATTCATTCATGGATTTCCAATTTATAGTTTTCATTTCTCTGAGTCAGGGACATCCCTTCTGTCTACCAATCCAGTATCAAAAGACCTAGTCAGACATTGACACAGGCACCCTCAGCTTTGTGGTCTCCATTATGCTGACAGGCAGAGAAATGAGTACAGTTACATTTGATCTGTGAGTTTATATAGAGCAAGATATATCTGATTGCTGCCAAGCAATGCTAATGATGACATATTACCATACATGTTTGAAATGTTTCCAGAAGGTCATTTTCAGGGCTATGTTGAACAGCATTACAAATATAATAATTTTCATTGTCTGACTCTAAAAGAGGGTAACCAGACTCGCCTTTACTGCCACTCTCTTGAAGTGCTACTTATTATTTTAGGAGCTTTGAAACAGTATGTGCTTGCTGTAAAAGCGCCTAACAAGCAGACAATAAATAAATAAGTAGACTGTGGTCCCAAAATTAACAAGTAACAATTGAATGTTGACTGTTATACTCGGCATTTACGCTGTGGACCAAATGCAATATAAACTCGTGAATGTTACTACTATTCATTGGTATCTGCATCAGTGATCTCAATGTTTTTGTTTTTTTAAGTTTAAAGAACAATTGGTGATTTTCTGCTAGGATATGTTGTTTCGGTGTCCATGGCAGAATGTGGCAACATCATCCTTTTTCCGTTGTTCTATGCATCGATAAATGGTGGAGAGAAAACTGAAGCCTATTTTGGAAAAAGGATGCATATGTGTTTATAATGTGACAGAGTTTACAGTGTCCCCGGAGGACGCCACTGTAAGATGAAGTCAATAAAGTGTAGTGGTCCAGCACAGGTTTGAGAGGACTTCATTCCTCCCACATTGAGAACTGTAAGGATATTTGGCATGTTACAGCACAGAGTACAGCACTACTGCACAAGGAGCACATTTTTTTGCAGCACCACCACAAGGGTGCGGTACATTGCTATATGGGTTACCAGATTAACAAGGAAAGACAGGCTATTCAGTCAAAAACGATTTTAACATATAAGATGCAAATCTATTTTTACAGTTAAAAGCACACGTGCTCATTTAAAAATGCACACTATTTTTCACCTGAAATGCCTATGGTGCGAGAGACACATTTGAAAATTAACAGCTAACCTATTAACCATTAACCTGACTAATAAAACCTTATTTAACATAACCCACTAATAAAATGTGTTCTCCACTGCAGAATTAGGCATACTCTGAAAACCATTTAAATGTGTGTGCAGATTTTTTTTTCTTCTCTTCTCTGCCTGATTCTCCGTGTTTTTGTGCACAGTAACTGCAGGAAGAAGGTAGTCAGATTTGCAACAATTGCAAATGTATAAGCAAAGCTATTGTTGAAGAGTAGGAGGATGAGAGATGATGGATTTCATTGGGACACGTCATACAGAGGGCTGAGAGGAAAGTTTTAGTGGGCAGTAACGGGAAAAAAGAGAGGGGAGATATTTCTGCACTACTGGGGAGAAGAAGCTGGCTGTGGGGCTCCTGACTGAATGCAGATTCCTGTGTCCTGCTGCAGTCGAGATTGGGGAGAGCTGAAAGAAGGACCTTTCCACTGGCTGAGGCATTCCTATCTGCAAAAGCTGAGAATTCCAGGCAATGACCCCGGTTTGAGAAGGCAAGCGTTCCTTTTTGCTGGAGTTAATCCAAGGGAGCCACATTCACAAAGAGAACAGCCAAAGAGAACAACTAAAAAGATAAGGTAATGAGAAGTGTGGGAGCTGAGTGTGTACAGTAATATGCAGTCAGTGTAGGATTCCTGTGCGTGTCTTAATCAAGTGCTAATGTTGCAATTTGAGTTCTGTTCTCCGCCACTCTCTTTGCAGTGTGTCACAGACAATGCTTTGACTGTACCATTTTATTTCTGTAAAGAATGAGATCGTGTTTAAATACAACTTTTATAATACAGAAAAATATTTGAAAACAGACGGGTGCTGTTTATTGTTTACCATTACAATGCTGATGATGTGGGGAGATTTTTAAACAGTGCAATGGTCATTTTAAGACAGATGTGTGCATGTCAGAATCAGTATGAATAATTGTGAGTGACTATAGCATAGCTCGTTGGAGGTACATGAGCCAACGGGAAGAGAGACTCTCTGAACATAGCTCCCTACCGTATATAAGGTAGTGGAAATTACCACAAGACTACCATATATAGCTCTCTGTCGTAAATAAGTCAGTGAGTTCGCCCATGGTGGCACACCAACACTATCACTGGAAAATGTGGTATTCCTAGAATGCAGGTCTGAGGTCTCTCTAGTGATCACACGAAAAATCTAAGCAAAGATAAGGGATTCTGGACATTGGGGCCACAAATAAAACAAGGGAATTATGCTCACCAAAATACCACCAACCACGTATACCAAATATGCAAGTCTTGGTGCTGAAATAATGCATGTTCATTGTATTATTGTTGCACATGGCCAAATCTGAATACAAAGAGTGATTATTGCTAAGTTATTTTTCGGCGGTAATAAAATACCTTCAGGCCCCAAATCTCCACAAAATACCCTACATATTTATGGTGCGTTGCAGGCCGGGAAAGTGATCATAGAGTACCTACTGGGCGTGGTGAGCGTATCTCACACTGCCATTTGCACATTAAAGGGAACCCATTTTATAATAGCAGTGTGCCACTAAAAACGAATTTCAGAATGTCACAAAGGGAAACCACATTCTCAGATCTAGTGCAATATTTAGAGGCAAAGTTATTTGCACATGGGAATTGGTCTTCGAATAGCACGTTAGAATGGAGTAACCGCATTCAGGGTGAGGTGCATAAAGAAAAACTAGACAATATTTTTGCAGAAGGCAGCATAATTCAGGTCTGCCTTACAAGATTATTGAATGCAGCCGATAAAAGTGCAGAGAAAGACTGTTTAATACAGCTATGCGGCAAAATATGGTTTATTTTAAACAAATCCCTGCGAATGCAAGAGAATGATACTCAGCTAATTAACAGGTTAAAGACTGAATTAGAGGGGGCAAGTAAAAATCAGGAAATGTTGAGAGCAGAATTGGATGTATGCCAAAAAGACATGCAATTAAAATGCAGAGACTTTGATACTCAGTTATCCAAAAGCAAGAAACAATTTGAAGATAGTGAGCAAGAATTGGCACACTTAAAAGCCTTAGTGGATCACATTAGGCAGGATAAAGATGAGGTTGTTTCAGAAATGCAGATTTTACAAAAAGAACATTGTGAAAAAGAAGGTGATCTCCAGAGTGCAGAACAAGAAATGATTAAAATGATTCAAGAAAGAGACAAGAGAAATAAAGAGTTCAATGAATGCCAAATGCAAATGTGCGATATGCAGGAGGTGATTAATAAAATGAGTGATGAAAATAATTATTTGCATGATGAAGCCAACAGACTCCTTAAAAAGTGTAAGGACTTAGAACAGCAAATGTGCATTCCCAGGTCCCAGGAGAGGCGGCGGGGTACCACATTCAATGGAGTGGAGGTGAAGTCTAGCTCTGCCCAAAGAGCTAGTGCCCCAGAGACTGGGCCGGTGACTGAACTTGGTTGCAGCGCCCTTGGGGGATTTGATACTCCCATTGGGGGCAGCCACCAATCTCATACACCTGAAAACAGGATTGAATCACAAAATAGTGCAATTCCATGCATTGCAACAAGTAGCCCCATAAAAATAATGAAATCCATTAAAGCCCTGATCAAACCATTTAAAAAGGGAGGTGAATGCTGCATTGAGGATCACTTAGAAGCGGTGCATGACATTTTTAAAGCACTCCAGATACCTAGGGAACAGTACAGACAATATTTTCATTTAACTTTAGATGCCCCGACGGCCAGCATCATAAGGGGAAATGAACAGCAGAATATGACATGGCTGGAGTTTGAAAAAGAAATTAGGCGTCATTTTTCTCCTTTTCAGTCATTGCAGGAGGCAAAGAAAGTCGCGTACACAATTACTGCTGGACCTAATACATCCCCTCGCCAATTTTTACAAGACTTAAAAAGAGCATTCTCTCGCTTTGATGTATCTTTTGACTCAAATTCCAATGAGTTTAAAACTGCATACTTCTATGGGCTACAGAAAGACATCATATCCCAATTGGTCCGTGAATTTGACCGTGACAAGTCCCTTGAATGGATTGTACATCAAAGCACAAAGCTATATGAGGTACTCTATTGTCAGGGTAGAGAAAGTGATAAAATGAAAGATACTAGGCCTAAATCTAAAGAACCCTCAGCCACAGTAATGGAAATCAGGTCAGCCAAAATGTCCCTTGAGTCTGCTCAAAGCCAAGGTAAAAATAATGTGACACCTGAAAAAAGGGGTAATCAACAAAGATCGCCATTTCCTGTACCAATGTTCCAATCACATGATCCTAGTAATAGAAAGAGCTACATCAGCCCTAGATATTTAGGGGATAGACCCCGGGTAAGATACCGGTCTGATATGGCAGGTATGAACAATAACCAGAGACAAAATCAAGATCAAAGAAATGATGGTCCCTACCAGTCATTGGGGACACAGAGCAGATTTGATCCCAACACCATGATATATGGTAATCAGGATAGGCCCCGATATGTGGATCGATTTACTGATAATGGAAATCAACATAGGGGCCAGTACCCACAATCTGAGAGACAGGACATGAGGCAAAACGTGAACTACAGTCCACGCCAGTACAATGATTCCCCACCAGGGGACTATAATCAAAGGATGGGTGCAACCCGCTCCCCTCCACAAATGAATCAAGAGTTCAGAAACCATCCCAACCGACATCAATCACCTGAGAGGTATCAGAATAGATCCAATCAGGGGGAAAACAACCAATATCGACCTAGGCCACAGAAAGAGGATCCTAGAGAGATGGAAAGGTTCCAGTGCCTTGAGGCCCAAGTGAAAATGTTAGCTGAGCAAATAGGTAAGCTCTATACAGCGCAAAAACAACCTTCCAAAGAGGGGGCTGATGGCCATAGCAATGACCGGGGGGCTTCCGAAAAGTGACTAAGTACTCATGATAATCGCAGTGCCAAAATGACAGATTGCTCTGATATAATTTTGCATAACGACTCTGAGATGCCTAATGGATTAAAAATGAAAGTACCAGTAAATAAAATTGTGATAGAAAGTGCAAATACTTCTAAAAAAGAGGTACGGTTTAACTTAGAGCTAAATAAAACAGTAAAGATTTGCACAAATGAAAAAGAAACATTAGGAATTCCAAAAGAACAAAGGAACAGATTTAAGAAAAATGACTCATGCATGGGGAATACCAGTGAACAGGGAGTAAGTGGGGATGCCACAGCTCCTTCCCTGGGCAAGCAAAACAATGACCAAACACAGACAGAAAAAGGAAATACTCACAAGGAGGGTACAAGTCAATCACCTGAAAAATTCTTTGAGCCACATATTTTTGAAGAGGCTGAAAGGGCTGGTATTACACTAAATGATCACAAATCACAGAATTAAAAAATGACAAATTACTGAATGATGTTGTTACACATGTTCAGTTGGAAGGTTGTAATGTGGTCTCTGATGTTACCCAGATGGATGGGCGAACAGTGGCCACACTCCAAAAAACCTCTGAACATGGAGAAATGAATAAAATATCTCGCACAGAAATGGGTAAAAAGGAGGGAAAAATGTCTTTTCATTTACCAATGTGCTTAGCCAAAAGTGAGAAAGATCTGAGAAAGGTGAGCCCTGAACTCAGTAAGAATTCACACTTCTTATGTGTATTAGAGGAAGTTGAGGACAGATATTATGCACCCATCACTGTAGAAGAAAAGTGCCACACCTTTGCTATGATTGACACTGGCGCACAGGCCACAATTATGTCCAAGGAGCTGGTAAAGAGTATCAATGAAGGGAGGCCTCCACAGAGTCAGATCACAGTGAAGGAAAATCAAGGCCCAGTGCATAACTTTAATGGGGAGGAGGTGCCCATCATAGGTGTAACTGAGGTTGACATAAAAATAGGAAAGCACAGAATGAAACAAGAGGTATTGATCACATCTATTTGTGAAATTCCATTTCTGATGGGGACAGATTGCCTGAAAAGATTGTCTCCTCTCATAGATGGGGTGAATGGAGTGCTGTGGTCCTTAACCAAAAAACCATTGAGGCCTAAGAAGCTAAAACCACAAAACAGCAATATAAAAGAATGTCACACCGTTGCCAAAACAAATGATGCTGTGGAGGTATATCTCCAGAATAGCTGCATACCTAGTGTCACTGTTATATTAATGTGTCAAGACAAAGATCAGAGCGACAATGAAAAACTACCTGTACAAATATACTTGGACCCAAGGAAAGATTGGCAGACTGCCATAGATGAGCACACATTACGTTTCTATTTAAAAGAGAAAACATGCAAACAGAATATTGTTCCTAAAACAGATTCAGAAAAACACATTACCACTCTGGCAGAAATACACATGGAAGATGAGCAACCATGGGTTCATGTTGGTATAAATGATTATCTTAAAACAATAAAAGCCACTTTAGCACTTGAACATGAAAGGAGTTTCATTAATGAGAAATTGTTGCAAAAAATTATGGAGAGGGAAGAAATCCCGAAATTTAGGATTAAAAACCAATATGTTTCTGGGTTGGACAGTCCAGACTTTGAAAACCGAATTGCAGGCAGATGCATGCTTAAAATTAGCATTGGTCAGAAAACAATTTACCATAATATATGGATAGTGAGTGGAGCACAAAATGAATTTTACATGGGCAATGACATCATGCACAGAATGTGTATGGTGTTAGATTTCCTTAATCAAAAAATATGGTCACGCCTAGGTGGTCCGGCACCTGAATTTGAAGACAAAAGAAGGGCTTATCATTGTGCACAACTGGTTCCTTATGCAGTCGAATTACAAATGAGGAAAAATACTATTATTCCTGCATTTACAAAACAGTTTGCAATAACACTGAAATGCAAAAATGGACAGCAGATGAAAGGCTCTGATGCATTTGTATGCCTGAATGAATCCATAAAACAGCAAGGCCTGGATTATGAATACATTCCATTGGTAGACATTGGTGAGGGATCTGTAAAAATCATGGTAAATAATAAAGGTTGTCAGGATATTCATTTAGAGGAAAACTCCCCATTAGGAATGGCCATACAAAAATCACATTATACGGCAGATTTAAATAACATGGTGATTGGGAATATTCCTGAAAAATATGTAGATGCCAAGGGCGAGTTGCCAGAACACCTGGACTCTCAGCCCAAAGGAATATTTAAAATTCATTCTGTGTATCCTTATGATTCAAATGAGACAGTGTGCTGCCATCAAGAGGATTGCATAATATTTAATTTAAATGAAAATGAAACAGGAAATCAGCCCATTGAAGTGGAAGCTGATATGCCAAAATATTTAAAAGTGGCAGCTCTACAAAAAGACACAGCCACACAGTTAGAGGAAAGCGCTGAGATTCCTTTACCAGAAGAGTTTCCAGAATTTTCCAGAATGGTAGAAGAGCAGATCTCCTTAGCGGATGCATGTGGCAGCGATGAGGATCGACGCAATCTGAGGGAAATATTTATGGAGTTTAAGGATGTATTTGCAAAAGATGCTTATGATTGTGGTTTAACTGATTTACATGTGGCCACACTACCAGAAGGTTGTAGCAGAAATCCAGTGTTTGTACGCCAGTATAGACTACCGCTGGCATGTTTAGAATCATTGGCAGAGATTATTAAAAATTTGGAATCACGGGGAATAATCAGGCCCATTCATAGCACATCCAATACGCCTATTTTAGGTGTGTTAAAGCCAAATGGTCAATGGCGGCTGTGTGCAGACTTAAGAGAGTTAAATAAAAGAGTACCAGTATCTAGATGGCCACTACCATTCATTGATCAGGGCCTAGCTCAGATACACGGTTCAAATGTATTTACCACGTTAGATCTCACATCTGGATATTGGTGTGTGCCATTGGCAGAGGAGATACAACACTTATTTTCCTTTACATTTGACAGGACTCAATATGCCTGGCTTAGAGCTCCGTTCGGGTACATCAATAGTGGGAGTGAATTTGGCATATTTTTGAGAACGGCCATGCCGGATGCAGCGGAAAGAGGAACAATAGTTTATGTGGATGATGTCCTGATAAAAAATGAAAGCCTAAAAAGCCATTTTGATGAAATAAGACATGTACTTGGCCAATTGCAGAAAGCAGGCGCCAAAGTATCTTTGCAAAAAGCACAATGGTGCAAGAAAAAAGTGAACTTTCTAGGGCATGAAGTGACTGAACATGGGCTAAATCCACAAAGGAAGAAAATAGAGGCCATACAAAGATTAAAAGATCCTAAAAATGTGAAAGGAGTAAAAAGTTTATTAGGGATGACAGGCTATAACAGAAAGTTCATTGAGAATTATGCAGAAATCACTCAACCATTGACTAAACTGCTTAAACTAAATACTCCCTGGAGATGGGAAAGAGAGCAGTCTGATGCAGTGGCTAGATTGAAGGAATGTCTTGTAAAGGCACCATGTTTAGCATACCCCATAAAGGACAGGGATTTCTTCATAGAAATAGGTTTTTCTGAACATTGTATGTCAGCAGTGTTATCACAAAAACACGATTTGAATCACAAAACCATTGCATATGCAAGTAAGGCATTTTCCCAAGTTGAAATGAAATTTAATGAATGTGAAAAGGCCCTATTAACCACTGTATGGGCGCTACAACATTTCCGCCCCATTGTTCAGGGAGAAAAGGTGATTATTGAAACAAATCATCAACCTTTGCAATTTTTAGAGAGTAAAAGAATTAGATCAGGCAATCTAGCGCAATCCAGAATCACTTCATGGACGCTGGCATTACAAGGTTTTCCCGTAGAAGTGAGATATGGACAAAATAAAAAGAGCCCAATTGCTCAAGGGTTAGCTGACTTACATGACTGTGCAGCTGAACAAATACCAAATGAAATGGAAGTGGAAACTAGTTTACAGGAATTTGAACAATCACCACACAAAGCTTTTGATGAAAAAACATGCAAGGATTTGCCAACTGTATATGTGGATGGTTGTGCTTTTCACATTGAAAATGACAGTAATAAACAATTAGTGGCAGGAATAGGAAATGTCTGGTTGAAATGTGAAGGCGTTCCCAGTATAGGGATGAGGATTGGAGATAGGAGCAGTCAGGTGGCGGAATTGGCAGCCATTTATAAAGCAATTGCTACTGCAGTTGATAAAAAGTTCAGTGAAATTGTCCTGGTGACTGATTCTGACTATGCACGGAATAGCTTTGTGGAGTATTTGCCTGGTTGGAAAGCAAGAGGCATGGTTACATACAACAAAAAGCCACTTAAACATGGAAAAATGATACAAGCCATAGACAAATTGGTGTCAGAAAATAATTTAACAATATACTGGAGAAAAATTCGTGGGCATTTAAAAACACCAGGAGAGGATACGGAGGGAAATGATAAGGCAGACCATCTGGCTAAGATTGGGGCTGTGATGGGAGAATTGCTACATATTGATTATTTAATGGGTGAAATACAAATTGATGCAGTGACACGTTCTAAAGCACCAAAGGAGATAGGTCAACCGGTGGTGCAGTGGAGTCATGACACGCCAGACCAAGATTTGATTGAGGCACAAAAGAATGATCAAATTTTGGGAATCTATTATAATCATTTGATAGATCCTGAACAAAATCCTGTAACAGAAAAAGATTGTATGGGAAAAGAAGAGTTGAGGGTGTTATTAAAGAACAAAACACGAATTAGATTACAGGATGGGCTCATGATTAGAGAGTCCATAACAGGGCAAATACAGTGGGTAGTACCCCTTTCATTCAGAGGACTAATGCTACACCATGCAAATGATGCCATAACTGCAGGCCATAGAGGTTCACAAAAAACATTAGAAATATTAAAAGATTATGCTTACTGGCCACATATGTCCCAAGATGTGGAATTATATACTAGAGGATGTCTAGTATGCGCCCAATTTAAACCTGCTTCACCAATGCATAGAGCACCATTGATGAAAAGAGGCCTAACTCTCCCATGGTCAGATTTGCAAATAGACTATGTAGGTCCTTTAAAAAGGTCGAGCAGGGGACACCGTTATATTTTGAGTGTGGTATGTTTGATGTCGAAGTGGATTGAGTGCATTCCTGCACCAGATTGTAGTGCGCAAACAGCAGCCACATTACTGGTGAACCATGTGTTCTCAAGGTTTGGGTTGCCACAAAGAATTGAGTCAGACAGAGGAAGTCATTTCACAAGTACTCTAATGAGTAAGGTATGGCAAATACTAGGTGTGAAAAGGAAACTACATATCGCATATCGGGCGGCGTCTTCAGGTACAGTTGAAAGAAGCAATAGGTATGTTGTGGATATTTTAAAGAAATTTGTGGCAGAAGCAGGTTCCAGCTGGGATTTACGTTTACCGTTGGTTCTGATGGCAATCAGGTCGACTCCTGCCAAAGCAACAGGTGTTAGCCCCCATGAGGTCTTGACAGGTAGGAAAATGGTGTTACCACAACACCTACTATACAGAACACATGAGCAAACTCTAGTGAGTGCATCCACAGTTCATGAATATATTGATGAACTGAGGAGGCATTTGCAACATGCATTTGCTTTTGTGCAGAGAAATCTGGAAAGAGCTGCTGACAGTGCAAAGTCATATTATGATAAAAAGACATCAGTAAAGGAATACAGTGTAGGGGATCAGGTGTACAAGTTTCATTTTGGAAAAAGTAAACAGAAAAATTCTAAATTTCTAGCGGCCTGGCAGGGGCCATTTCGAATTATAGATAAGGTCTCTCCTGTAGTGTATAAAATTTTGAAAAATGAAGGTGAAACAGCAATAGAGCAGTTTGTCCATGTAAATCAAATTAAACCATGCCATCCCAGACATGAGATCAGGCAGCTTGAGCATGTAGAAACAGATAGAGTCCCTTGAGAAAATAAATGGGTGTAATCAGGAGGCAGTGACAAAGAAGTTAAAAAAAAGTTGATTGTTATGATGGCACATAAACACTGTAGTATATGTAAAACATAATATAAAATAAATATAAATAAATAAATAAATAAATAAATAAATGCACATATAACGGAAGCTCGTGTTTGGTGTGCAGAGAGAAAGTGTGTTAAATATTGAATGCTGTTTTATATATGCTTGTTTTCTTTTAACTTGTATTTGATTTCAGAAAAAAACAGAAAAAAAAAAAAAATATATAAACGAAATATTTTTACCAAGCATGTTTTATTTTTGGCAAAAGGATGAGGTTAGTATTGTGCTATGTACTTAATCTGTTTATTTTCTATTTTGATTTAGACAATTAACATTATTTGGTCGGAGGTTCCGGGATCAGAGGCCACGGGAGACAATGGAGTCCTGGAGTCCCCTGGATGAAGACCAAAAGATGCCTGCCTCCAGGTGGAGGTGAAGACAAAATAACCGGAATGCCGAAAGAGATGACTACTGTGGATTCAAGATTGCCAAGATGAAAGAGTACTCGAATGAACCGAATAACATCGCTGGTCGGGACATATCAGAAGCGGACAAGACTACTGACATATGGAGTTCCACGTATTTATTATTTTAATTATTTGTTTTAATTTGTTATATTAATTATTTGTTTTAGTTAGTTGTTTTATTTCTTTGTTTTTATTGGACTTGGAAAATTTAAACTTAAAGTAATGCCACTTCCACTGAGAAGGCAAATGTGGAACATTTTATGAACTGATGGACTCAGATGAAATGTTGATTGCAAATTTTCATTGATGCACATGAATATTCATTTTGTTGGATTGCTATATTGTAAAAAAAAAAAAAGAGAGAACAAGTTGTTTTTAGGAATTGGCTTGGATTATAGCCAAGTTCTAAAAACAAAAGGAGGGTATATGTAAGGATATTTGGCATGTTACAGCACAGAGTACAGCACTACTGCACAAGTAGCACATTTTTTTGCAGCACCACCACAAGGGTGCGGTACATTGCTATATGGGTTACCAGATTAACAAGGAAAGACAGGCTATTCAGTCAAAAACGATTTTAACATATAAGATGCAAATCTATTTTTACAGTTAAAAGCACACGTGCTCATTTAAAAATGCACACTATTTTTCACCTGAAATGCCTATGGTGCGAGAGACACATTTGAAAATTAACAGCTAACCTATTAACCATTAACCTGACTAATAAAACCTTATTTAACATAACCCACTAATAAAATGTGTTCTCCACTGCAGAATTAGGCATACTCTGAAAACCATTTAAATGTGTGTGCAGATTTTTTTTTCTTCTCTTCTCTGCCTGATTCTCCGTGTTTTTGTGCACAGTAACTGCAGGAAGAAGGAAGTCAGATTTGCAACAATTGCAAATGTATAAGCGAAGCTATTGTTGAAGAGTAGGAGGATGAGAGATGATGGATTTCATTGGGACACATCATACAGAGGGCTGAGAGGAAAGTTTTAGTGGGCAGTAATGGGAAAAAAGAGAGGGGAGATTTTTCTGCACTACTGGGGAGAAGAAGCTGGCTGTGGGGCTCCTGACTGAATGCAGATTCCTGTGTCCTGCTGCAGTCGAGATTGGGGAGAGCTGAAAGAAGGACCTTTCCACTGGCTGATGCATTCCTATCTGCAAAAGCTGAGAATTCCAGGCAATGACCCCGGTTTGATAAGGCAAGCGTTCCTTTTTGCTGGAGTTAATCCAAGGGAGCCACATTCACAAAGAGAACAGCCAAAGAGAACAACTAAAAAGATAAGGTAATGAGAAGTGTGGGAGCTGAGTGTGTACGGTAATATGCAGTCAGTGTAGGATTCCTGTGCGTGTCTTAATCAAGTGCTAATGTTGCAATTTGAGTTCTGTTCTCCGCCACTCTCTTTGCAGTGTGTCACAGACAATGCTTTGACTGTACCATTTTATTTCTGTAAAGAATGAGATCGTGTTTAAATACAACTTTTATAATACAGAAAAATATTTGAAAACAGACGGGTGCTGTTTATTGTTTACCATTACAATGCTGATGATGTGGGGAGATTTTTAAACAGTGCAATGGTCATTTTAAGACAGATGTGTGCATGTCAGAATCAGTATGAATAATTGTGAGTGACTATAGCATAGCTCGTTGGAGGTACATGAGCCAACGGGAAGAGAGACTCTCTGAACATAGCTCCCTACCGTATATAAGGTAGTGGAAATTACCACAAGACTACCATATATAGCTCTCTGTCGTAAATAAGTCAGTAAGTTCGCCCATGGTGGCACACCAACACTATCACTGGAAAATGTGGTATTCCTAGAATGCAGGTCTGAGCTCTCTCTAGTGATCACACGAAAAATCTAAGCAAAGATAAGGGATTCTGGACATTGGGGCCACAAATAAAACAAGGGAATTATGCTCACCAAAATACCACCAACCACGTATACCAAATATGCAAGTCTTGGTACTGAAATAATGCATGTCCATTGTATTATTGTTGCACATGGCCAAATCTGAATACAAAGAGTGATTATTGCTAAGTTATTTTTCGGCGGTAATAAAATACCGTCAGGCCCCAAATCTCCACAAAATACCCTTCAGAACGCTGCCAGCATTATGAAGAATGAATCACTCTGCTGTGGTGCTCAGCTCGGGGCATTGATGAGGAAAGGACAATTGGGCAGATGCCTGTCACATGTATCACCTTTGCAAGCAGTGTTTAAGCCATCATTTACAGGCAGCAGCAACACACATACAGTGGCAGAAGACATAATCCTGCCCTGCCCATACCAATATGGCCCTATGAAAACGCCAAAGTCTTAACTTCTCTCCTCAGCTTTGAGATGGATCACACCTCCCAATTATAAGCATCTGTTTCTGAAACTAAACATCTTTGGAACTGGTGTGACATATAGATATAAAGTGCAAAATGAAGGGGTATTCATCCTCCTGGTCTGAGAGGTATTGCACCACCCAATGATTAGGGTCTCTTTGTGAAGTGAAGTATCTTCTGAACGGGGTAGAAATATAGATTGAATGAGCCCAAAAAAGGTGTAATGAGGATCCATCCTCCTGGACAAAGAGGGGGATGAGAGCTCCAGGCACCTACTGCTGTGATCTCTAGGTAACCAGCAGGACACACATCCATTTCCTGATTAGACAATGACACAAACTTGCTTCTTATGATGCAGCCTGCAGTAACCTCCCCTCCCGCCCACCAACATCTGCAGAAGGTGTCCACTTTGGTTACTAGTGAAAGTAAATGATCAATCCTGACCTATGCTTCACTTTCTTTCCTCAATGTTGTCAGGACAGTAAGGGACACACGGACAGCCTACGTGTGAAGGTTACCAAGGCCAGATTGCAAAATGCCAAGGCTGAAATGCTAGTGGGCAAGCAGGGGCCTTGGAGATTGTATGATCATCCTTGCCCTCAATCGTGACCCAATTTGTAAAACTGTCTTCCAGCCCCTCAAAGATGCACGGTTTCTTCCACCCCAGGACGTGTTTCTAATCCCATGCCATCCCTCTTTGAAAAACTGTTGCGTGGACAAAAGCTTAAATGAAATGCATCCAGACTGTGACATAATCAATCCTGACAGTAAAGTATATCAGATGGACATTTCTGTTTTCCCACAGTGTGTCCTGTTATGGGGGATGTAAACAATATGCATGAGAACATAACTTGGTGCCAAGAACTCATTTGCTGCAACAGGCTTCACAGATCTTGTTCAGGGAAACCAATCACCAGAGGCAGAGTGCAAAAGAAAACTAGCAGGAAAATACGTATTTCCCTACTCCATCTCTCCTCGTAATAAGCCTGGCTCCTGCTCCCTCCAGCCATGAGTGGCAGTGCCCCCAGCCAGCCTCTGCTTCTGCTGCTTGAGGCTACGCCCCCACCAGCAGGGGATCTTCCTCACGATGCACTGGCGTGTGCTTCACTGTGGCTCAGGGTGCAGGGCTCGAATTGGTCATATCTCAGACATTTGAAGTATCTGCCGCCCCCCTTTTTCGAGGTGCATATCTGTCCCAGCACAGCATTCAGAACCTCGCACTCCAAAGCAATAGACAGTTGAGGTAGATGGCATTTGTGTGCACTGTAACATTCAATGGACGTGGTAGCCAGCCATTGAGTGGCACACCAGCTCTTGGTGTGCTTACTGTGAATTGTCAGGTATAGAAACTAATCAAAATGAGAACACGCCATGAATTATAGGACACTGATGTTTTTCTCGTTGTGTAATGTTAAGAACCTCCCTTCACCTGGAGGGAGAATGAGCCTCATTAGGAGTTTGGTGGTAATTCTTCTCGACTATCGATAGCACCACCCATTCTGGCATAATTAATGCCAGTTTACAGCTGACAGTATGGTGCAGTTAGTCCCCATTAAGAGGGGATTCATGAGGGACTACTGTGGATAGTAATTATACCCACATCACATACTCCAGTCTTTTGTCGTTAACGTGACGGATAAGCCTGGGTGAACACATGAGGCTGAACCCCCAATTTTCAATATATATTCTGATGATTCGGGTTCAACTGAATTTAGAGGACCAGAGTCCGGTTACAGGTTACGTTTGGGCTGATGAAATGTGGCTTTAATCTTGCGATTAAAGAGGTCAGACCGGTTCCTGACAGCACATGTTAAAGGCAAACAAAATATAAAATGAATGCGAAAGGTCAGAAGCTCTGAACCTTTTCTGTCAACGACTGACTCCTTATTTTCTAAAGAAACCAAAACAAACTGATTGTTTGCAGCTGATACCAATTTATAATCTGTTTAAAAACATATTGTGGGCCTCAAGTTTGGTGTATCTTGGCAGTAATACCAGTAAAATACCTCCAAACGGTTTCATTGTTACTGCCAGTTGCTCCATATTAGCACTGAAGGTATTACCTTTGACTGTAATACTCCACGGATTACAAGTGGCGGTGTGGCAGTGTAAATTTGACATTGTAAATTCCCATTTTTTGGAGTCCATCAGACGCCATTGTGGATTATTTTGCAGTATTACCTCAGGCAGAATTAACGGACGGTAATACTGCCAAATTTTGGAGGTAAAAGGAGAAGTTACCTCCAGCTTGACGCTTGAAGCTGAGGGTAACTCCTGCACTTTACATTAAAAAATCGGCCATAATGCCATTCAATAATGGCATCCTGGAATTCTGCTGGAGATAATCGTGCCAAATATGGAGTTTGGCAGTGCAGGTGAAATGGAGGTAAATGGAATTAACTCCACTTTGTTCCTGCACCGCCAAACTCGTAATGAGGCCCTTTGTGCCAAATGTACATAAGTAATGCAAACACAAAATGTGAAGACAAATCATTTTGTAAAATGTGATTTACGTTGTAAAATGTGCAGGTCACCTTATTCACAAAGGGGCCTATGCATTTCAAAGGGAATGTGCTGCTTGCCTGCCTCTTTTATTCATTATTGTCAGAAGCACATATGGGGCTTCCTGCACCAATAGGCCCCCTTTTAGATGTACTATCTAGTGTGTCCAAAGAACAGAGCCCACAACATTTCAATACTACCTGTCTAAATGGTATTCTTATATAGAATATCACTATCTACATCATTAATAAATTGACTGATGACTGATTCTGAATCAACACTGCTGGCCCTTTTAGGGTTATTGATCTCCAGCTGTAGTAATATATAAAGTGCTTTATAAGAATATATAGCGCTTTACTAAATGTGATGACATTTTTTTTTGTTGCCAGCAGTAATGTGGCACACACATATAGTTATTTTTGTGTTGCCAATATAACATGTGAATATGTTGTTGGTGGCATGCAAGGTGCAATGTGAAACTGCAGAGACCATTTTTTTTTTCTTGAATACCTTATACATAGAAGACTACATTATTTATATAACTGACTAACTTTAATTAACATTTACTAAACACTAACTTTAACTTCGTTAACATTATAATGTAGTCGCATGTGCAAAATGCGGTGAAAACACATATTTTGGAATTCGTTTTTAAATGTGCACTGGCATTTTTTTTTTCTCTTTCTATGTTGGGTTGCAGAAAGCAGAAAGTATGTATGGAAGCAAATACAATTGTAACAGTTGCCCTGTGAGCAAGGATCCCATTGTGTAGAAGTGAAGGGTGGTTCTGAAAACATGCTTTCAACCTGATTGGAAGAAAGTGTTGCAGACCTACCACATAGACAAGATAGGGAGGTCCCGAGTTCTGTGACTGGGCTCTGAAGACAGAAGTTCATGGTGTCACTGAGCGCTGGCTTGAGAGTTTCTCGCTGTGCTTCCCAGACACCCAAGATTACAGGAGCAGTTCGTGCTGGCTTGGCCTGTCTTTCTGAGACGAGCGAAGCAAGATCGTGTGGGGGAACTTCAAACAAACACTCTTGGTAAGGAGATAAATTAAGTGAGGTCACTGTGTGCGGTCGCATGGATGACTGAATTATAATACCGTGTAGACAGGATAGGAAATCCCTGGAATTGTTACTTCGTCATGTTCAAAGTGTTAAAAATTAACTCATGCTTTTCTTTTGTATTACAGATGAAGGTGCAATGTTTATGGTAAGAACTGATAATTGTGAATTGTATTTGTATATAATATAATGAGAATATAAATACAATTGGTTTAGTGTTATTTTTGCAACTGTGAATTTCTATGAATACACAGGGGAAATTAGTGCTCTTTTGTAGCACATTTGTCAGTTTGTCCAGAATCCAGAATAAGATGATCATATTCAGTGATAAAGCAGGTTTGTGTGGGTGTGTGTGCGCCTTACTTGCATGTTGTTTAGAAGGAATCTGATATAATATATAGATCGCTAGGTGTAGATAAACCAGTGATGCCCAAGGGTGCATAGATCGCTGGACGTAGATAAGCCAGTGATACCAGCGACAACCTATAGGTGGCACTCTATATAAAATTGTTGGGTTTCCATCTCTTGCATAGGTCCAGGGTTCTCTATAGATCACTGGGAAGTACTCTAATAGAAAGGAAGGTTTTGTTTATGATGGGTTACAATATAGGGAAGAAAATAATGCTCACCACTAAATACTGCAAACAATATATCACTAGATTCCCCAATATAATATAACAAGGAATCATCACTAGAATGATATGAGGCCAAACCAAATCTAAATGCAAGGATAATTTACCACCAAACTACTGCTCATATTTTGACTGTAAAAATATACTGCCAAACTCCAAATTTACACAAAATATCTTACATATATGGTGCATTGGCCGGAAAGTGGCTGTTGAGCACCTAATGGCCGTGGCAAGTGTTTCTCACACTGCCATACATGCACTAGAGGGAATCCATTTTATAAGAGCAGTGTGACATTAGAAGTGAATTTCAGAATGTCTCAAATGGAGGCCACATTCCCAGAGCTAGTGCACAATCTGGAGGCAAAGCTATATGCACATGGATCATGGTCATCAAATAATGCCAAAGAATGGCATGACCACATATATGGTGAAGCACACAAAGAACCATTAGACAGCATCTTTGCAGTAGGCAGCATAATTCAGGTCTGCCTGTTGTGACTATTAAATGCATCTGATAAAAATGCAGAGAAATATTGTCTGATACGGCTATGTGCCAAGACATGGTTTATCCTAAATAGGTCTCTGTGAATGCAAGAAAATGATACCAAGCTGATTAGCAGATTAAGAGTTGAACAGGATGGAGCAAGTGAAAAAGAGGAAAGGTTAAGAGCAGAATTGGAGGTATGTCAAAAGGACATGCAGTCAAAATATAAAGCTCTCGACACTCAATTGTCTCAAAGTAAGAAACAGTTTGAGGATAGTGAGCAAGAATTAAAACACTTGAAAGAGTTGGTAGATCATATTAGACAAGATAAAGATGAAGTTGTTTTGGAAATACAGGTTTTACAAAAAGAACATTTTGAGAAAGAAAGTGACCTTCAAAATGCTGAACAAGAAATGGTTCAAATGTTTCAAGAAAGAGACAAGAGAAACACGAATTCAATTAATGCCAAATGCAAATAGGCGATATGCAAGAGGTAATTAATATGATGGGTGATGAAAACAATTATTTGCTTAAGGAGGCAGATAGGCTCCTTAAAAAGTGCAAGGATTTGGAATAGCAAATATGCATTTCCAAGTCCCGGGACAGACAACAGGGTACTACATTCAATGGAGTTGAGGTGAATTCTATTTCTACACAGAGAACTAGTGCCCCAGTGGCTGGGCCGGTGACTGAACTTGGCTGCAGCACTCTTGGGGGATTTGACACACCCATTGGGGGCCACCACCAATCCCATACTCCTGAAACCAGGATTGAATCAAAAAGTAGTGCAATTCAATGCAATGCGACGAGTGGCCCCATAAAACAATGAAATCAATTAAGGCTCTATTCAAACCATTTAAAAAAGGAGGCAAGTGCTGTATAGAGGACCACTTAGAGGCAGTATACAATATATTTAAAGCCCTCCAGATACCTAAGGAACAGTACAGGCAATACTTTCACTTAACTCTGGATGCTCCCACAGCCAATATCATTAGAAGTTTAAATGAACAATAGAACATGACATGGGCAGAATTTGAAAAAGAGATTAGACATCATTTTCCATCATTACAAGAGGCAAATAAGGTTGCATACATGATTACGGCTGGACCAAAAATGTCCCCTCGTCAATTTTTGCAAGACTTAAAAAGAGCTTTTTCTTGCTTTGATGTATCTTTTGGCCCTAATCCCAATGAGTTTAAAACTTCCTACTTCTATGGGCTACAGAAAGACATCATATCACAGTTAGTCAGTGACCGTGACAATTCCCTTGAATGGATTGTACACCAAAGTACAAAACTATATGATGTGCTATATTGCCAGGGTAGAGAGAATGATAAAATGAAATACCCTAGAGCATAATCTAAAGAATCCTCAGCAACTGTGATGGAGATCAGGTCAGCCACAATGTCACTTGAGTCTGCTGAAAGTCCAGGTAAAAATAACGTGACACCTGAACAAAAGGGTAATCAACAGAGGATGTCACTCCCTGCACCAATGTTTCAATCACATGATCCTAGTAATAGGGAGAAATACATTAGCCCTAGGTACTTAGGAGACAGACCCCAAACAGGATATCGGCCTGATATGTCAGGTATGAACAATAATCAGAGACAAAGTCAGCATCAAAGAAACACTGTTCCCTACAAGACATTGGGGACACAAAGAAGATTTGATCCTAACACCATGATATATGGTAATCAGGATAGACCCCGATATGTGGATCGATTTACTTAAAATGGGAATCAACATAGGGGACAATACTCACAAAATGAGAGACAGAACATGAGGCAGAGTATGAATTATGCCCCACATCAATACAATGAATCATCACCACCAGCGGACTCCAACCAAAGGATGGGTGCACCCCGCTCCCCTACACATATGAATCAAGAGTTCAGAAGCAATCCCAATAGAAATCATTCTCTTGCGAGATATCAGAATAGATTCAATTAGGGGGAAAACAACCAATATCGACCTAGGCCACAGAGAGAAGATTCTAGAGAGATGGAAAGATTCCAGTGTCTCGAGGCCCAAGTGAGAATGTTGGCTGAACAAATAGGAATGCTCTGTATGGCACAAAAACAGTAATCAAAGGAGGGGGCAGAAGGCAATGACCTGGTGGTTCCCGATAATAAGTGACTAAATATTAATGATACATGCAATACCAAAAGACAGTTTGCCCTGATTTAGTTTTGCATAATGACTCTGAGGTGCTTAATGATTTAAAAACAACAAATATCTGCAAATAAACATGTGACAGAAATTGTAAATACATCTTAAAAAGAAGTTCAAGGTAACCTAGAGAGTTAAATCAAACATTGGAGATTTGAAAAAGGAAAACATGAAATTCCAAAAGAACAAAGGGACAGATTTAAGAAAAGACAAGTCATGCATGGGGAAAACAATTGAACAGGGAGTAAGTGGGGATGCTAGAGCGCTTTCCCTGGACAATCAAAACACTAACCAAACACAGGCAGAAAGAATAAATACTCAAAAGGAGGGTACAGATCAATCACCTGAAGAGTTCTTTGAGCCACAGATTTTTGAGGAAATGTAAAAGACTAGTACCATGCCAAATTACCACAAAGGCACAGAATTAGAAAATTAGAAAATGACAAATTATCAAGTGATGTTTCTACACATATTCAGTTGGAGGATTGTAAACTCTGATGATCCCCGGATGGAAGGGCGAACAATGGCCACACTCCACAAGACCTCTGAATATGGGCAAATGTGTAAAGTTCCTCACACAGAAATGTACAGAAAGGAGGGAAAAATGTCTTTCCATTTACCAATGTGCTTAGCCAAAAGTGGAAAACGTGTGAGAAAGGTGAGTCCTGAAATCAATAAGAATTCACACTTTTTGTGTGTGTTAGAGGAAATTGAATACAGGTATTATGCTCCCATTACAGTGGAAGCAAAATTCAATACTTTGCCATGATTGACACCGGCGCACAGGCCACAATTATGTTCAAAGAAATGGTAAAAAGTATCAATGAAGGGAGATCCCCACAGAACCAGATCACAGTGAGGCAGAGTGAAAGCCCAGTGCATAACTTTAACGGTGAGGAGGTGCCTATCGTGGGTGTCACCGAGGTTGACATAAAGATAGGAAAACACAGAATGAAACAGGAAGTATTGATCACATCTATTTGTGAAATTCCATTCCTGATGGGGATAGATTGCCTAAAAAGATTGTCTCCTCTCATTGATGGGGTGAATAGAGTAATGTGGTCCTTATCCAAGAAACCATTGTGATCTAAGAAAATAAAATCAGAAAACAGCAGTATAAATGAATGTCACTCCATTGCCAAAACGAATGATGCAGTGGAGGTATACCTGCAGAATAGTTGTGTACCTAGCGTTACTGTCATTTTGATGTGTCAGGATAAAATGCAAAGTGAAAAAGAAAAACAATCTGTGCAGATTTATTTGGATATCTGGAAGAAATGGCAAACTCAAATAGATGAACACACATTGCGCTTCTGTTTAAAAGAGAAGAAATGCAAACAGAATGCTATTCCTAAAACAGACACAGAAAAACACATTACCACTCTTGCTGAAATACACATGGAAGATGAGCAACCATGGTTTCACATTGGTATAAATGACCATTCTAATATGATAAAAGCCTCTTTGGTGCTTGAACAGGAAAGGAGCTTTATTAATGAGAAGTTACTGCAGAAAATAATGGAAAGGGAGGAGATCCCAAAATTTAGAATTAAAAACCAATATATCTCTGGTTTGGACAATCCAGACTTTGAAAACCAAATTGAAGGAAGGTTGCATGCTGAAGATTAATATTGGGCAGAAAACCATCTACCATACTGTGTGGATAGTGAGTGGAACTCAAAATGATTTTTACATGGGGAATGATATCATGCACAGAATGTGTATGTTGTTAGATTTCCTTAATCAAAAAATATGGTCCCGGCTAGGTGGGCCTGCATCTGAATTTAAAGACAAAAGAAAAGCTTATTGTTGCGCACAACTGGTCCCATATGCAATTAAATTACAGGATACTACTGTTCCTGCATTCACCAAGCAGGTGGAAATAACGCTAAAGTGCAAGAATGGATAGCAAATGAAAGAATCTGATGCATTTGTGTGCTTGAATGAATCCATAAAACAGCAGGGTCTGGAATATGAATTCACCCCTTTGATAGATATTGGAGAAGGATCTGTCAAAATTATGGTGAATATTACAGGGTGTCAAGATATTCATTTAGAAGAGAATTGTTCATTAGGAATGGCAAACCGTAAATCACATTATACTGCAGATTTAAGTAACATGGTAACTGGAAATATCCCTGAGAGAAATGTAGATGCACAGGGTGTGTTGCCAGAATATCTGGATTCTCAGCCCAAAGGGATCTTTAAAATTCAATATGTGTACCCTTATGATTCAAATGAGACAGTGTGCTATCACCAAGAGAATTGTATTGTATTTGACTTAAATGAAAATGAAACAGAAAATCAGCACGTTGAAGTGGAAGATGATATGCCAAAATATTTAAAAGTGGCAGGTTTACAGAGAGATACAGCCACACAGTTGGCAGAAAGCACAGAGATTCCTTCACTGGAGGATTTCCCAGAATTTTCAAAAATGGTAGAGGAACAGATATTATTAGCAGATGCATGTGATAGCAATGAGGATAAAAATGAATTAAGGAAAATATTTATGGAATTTAAAGGTTTTTTGGCTAAAGATGCATATGATTGTGGCCTAACTAATTTACATGTTGCCACATTACCGGAAGGATGTGGTAGAAATCCAGTATTTGTGCGCCAATACCAGTTACCACTGGCATATTTAGAGTCATTGGCAGAAATAATTAAAAACTTGGAGTCTCTGGGAATTATCAGGCCCATTCATAGTACATCCAGCACTCCTATTTTGGGTGTGTTAAAACCAAATGGTCAATGGTGTCTTGTGCAGACTTGAGAGGGTTGAATACGAGAGTGCCAGTGTCCAGATGGCCACCGCCATTCATTGATCAAGGCCTTACTCCGGTGCATGGCTCAAAGCTGATTACTACATTAGGTCTCACATCTGGAAATTGGTGTGTGCCATTGGCAGAGGATATTCAGAATTTGTTTTCATTTTCATTTGATAAAATGCAATACGCATTGGCTAGAACACCATTCGGGTACGTCAATGGTGGGACGAATTTGGCATATTTTTGAGAAAGGCTATGCATGATGCAGCAGAAAGAGGAACAATAGTTTATGTGGATGATGTCCTGATACAAAATGAATGCTTAAAATCCATTTTGATGAAATTAGACATGTTCTTGGCCAATTGCAAAAGGCGGGTGCCAAAGTATCTTTACAGAAAGCACAATGGTGCAAGAAAAAAGTGAATTTTCTAGGCCATGAAGTAACTGAACATGGACTAAACCCACAAAAGAAAAAGGTAGAGGCCATACAGAAATTGAAAGATCCTAGAAATGTGAAAGGTTTAAAACGTTTATTAGGAATGATGGGATATAACAGGAAATTATTGAAAATTATGCTGAAATTAATCAACCATTAACTAAGCTATAGAAGCTGAATACCTCTGGAAATGGGAAAAAGAGCAATCTGAGGCAGTTGCTAAATTAAAGGAATGTCTCATAAAGGCACCATGTTTGGCATACCCTATAAAAAACAGGTATTTCTTTATAGAAATAGGTTTCACTGAACATTGTCTGTCAGCAGTGTTATCTAAAAAGCATGATTTGAATCACAAAACCATTTCTTATGCAAGTAAGGTATGTTCTCAAGTTGAAGTTAAATTCAGTGAATGTTAAAAGGCCCTTTTGACCACTGTGTGGGCATTACAGCATTTCCGCCCCATTGTTCAAGGATAAAATGTAATCATTGAGACAAATCATCAACCATCACAGTTATTACAGAGTGAAAGGATTAGGTCAGGCAACCTAGCACAGTCCAGAATTACTTCATGGACATTGGCATTGCAAGGCTTTCCGGTAGAAGTGAGGTATGGCCAAAATAAAAAAAGAGCTCAGTTGCTCAAGGTTTGGCAGATCTACATGACTGTGCAGCTAAACCTGTATCCAAGGAAGTAGAGGTGAAATCTAGCTTGGAGGAGTTTGAATAATCACCACACAAAGCCTTTGATGAAAAGACATGCAAGAATTTGACAACTGTATATGTTCACGGTTGTGCTTTTCTATTGAAAATGACAGCAGTAAAGAGTTGGTATCAGGGATAGGAAATGTCTGGTTGAAATATGAAGACATTCCCAGTACAGGGATTAGAATTGGGGATAGGAGTACTCAGGTAGCGGAATTGGCAGCCATTTATAAAGCAATTACTACTGCAGTTGATAATAAATTCAGTGAAATTGTCCTGGTGACTGATTCTGATTATGCACGGAATAGCTTTGTGGAATATTTGCCTAGCTGGAAAGCAAGAGGCATGATTACGTACAATAAAAAGCCCCTCAAACATGGAAAAATGATACAGGCCATAGACAAATTAGTGTCAGAGAATGATTTAACAATATATTGGAGGAAAGTTTGTGGACATTTAAAAACTCCAGGATAAGATAAGAAAGGAAATGTTAAAGAAGATCATTTAGCCAAATTGGGGCTGTGATGGGAGAATTGCTACCTATTGAACACTTAATTGGTGAAATACAGATTGATGCAGTTACACGCTCTAAGGCTCCAAAAGAGGTAGAACAAACAGTAGTACAATGGAGTTATGATACACCAGATCAAGATCTGATTAAGGCGCAAAAAGATTATCCAATAGTGGGGATCTATTATAATCATGTAATGGACCCCAACCAAAATCCTTTAACTGAAAATTATTGTACGGTAAAATAAGAGTTGAGGGTGCTATTAAATAATAAAAAATGAATCAGACTACAGGATGGACTCATGATTAGGGAATCCATAACAGGACAAATACAGTGGGTGGTACCCCTTTCATTCAGATGGATAATGCTACACCATGCACATGATGCAATAACTGCAGGACACAGAGGTTCACAGAAAACATTAGAAATACTGAAAGATTATGCTTACTGGCCACATATGCCCCAAGATGTAGAATTATATACTAGGGGATGTCTAGTATATGCCCAATTTAAAGCCGCTTCACCAATGCATACAACCCCACTGATGAAAAGAGGCTTAACCCTTCCATGGTCAGATTTGCAAATAGACTATGTAGGGCCTGTAAAAAGGTCGTGCAGGGGCAACCGTTGTATTTTTAGCTTGGTTTGTTTGATGTCAAAATGGATAGAGTGTATTCCTGAACCAGATTGCAGTGCACAAACCACAGCTACATTACTGGTGAATCATATATTTTCAAGATTTGGGTTACCACAAAGAATAGAATCAGATGGAGGAAGTCATTTTACAAGCACTTTAATGAGTAAGGTGTGGCAGATGCTGGGGGTGAAAAGAAAACAACATATTGCATACAGATACTGCTTTAGGGGGTCCAATCCCTTTTATTTTATTTTATTTATTTTGCATTTATGAAGCACACCAAGTCCATAGGCATCTAGGCACTGGTTTCAATAAAGCAGGAGTAAAGCACAAGAAAGTCAAAGAAAAAATAGAGTTGGAGGAATCTTAGTTAAGGAGGAGAGTTTTCTGCTTTTTCCTGAAGAGGTTGTAGGAAGGCTCATCTCGCAGGTGTGCAGGGAGGTTGTTCAAGAGATTGGAGGCCCAGACAGTGAAGCTGGATCCCCCCCTGTTTTTTGTAGTTGAATCTTGGGGTGATGACGCAGTGTATATAGATCTTGGGGATCTCATGTTGGTATGTTTTTCCAGTTTCTGTGTGAGGTAAGATGGGGCATTGTTGAAAAGACAACGATGAGCAATCGAGAGGATATAAACGTTTTTTCTGTCCTTGACCAGGAGTCAGTGGGTGGATTTCCTGGTGTTTGTGATGTGGTCAAGCTTGCCAATGCCCAGGGCTGCTCGCAGCATGTTGTTCTATATTGTCTGTAGATTGGTCACGTTTTTTGCAGAGGCACTGCAGAACAGTGAGTTGCAGTAGTCAGGTTTTGAGCAGATAAGGGAACACACAATTCTGAGCTGTTTCTTTTCAGACAGGAAAGGTTTGCTGGCAGTCATGGGCTTTGTGCCATATTCAGATGTTGAAGCAATATGATTGACCTGACGGCTCATTTTTAGTGATGGGTCCAGAGGACATGGGGTGATGGAAGAGCATTTGTTGGTTGATGAGGTCGAAGGCTGCAGATAGGTCCAGAAGTAAGAGAAGGCAGAGGTTGCCACGGTTGTTTGTGTCATCCAGCTGGGTTTTGAGGTCCAGGAGGGGTATCTTGGTTGCATAGTTTGGTTGGAAGCCTGATTGGTGAATACCTAGGATATTGTGTGATTCAAGGAATTCCTGGATTTGTAAGTAATCAACTGCTATCAATGATTTCAAAGAGAAAAGGGACTGTCATGATAGGTCAGTAATTAGTGGGCATTGAGGGGTCCAGGGCAGTTGTTTTCATCATTGGGGAGATCCATGATTCTTTCAGGACACAGGGAACATATCAGGTGGCAAAGGAAGAGTTAATTATGATGGTACAGCACAGTCTTTTACAATAGTAGCTGGGCAGATATTGCCTTTGCAAGGAGAGAGTTTAAGGCCTTTTATAATATTGCCAAGTGTGTAGACACAGATAGGTTGATAATCGAATGGTGGGATGTTTCTTGGTTCTCCAGGTGGTGGGATGCTACCTTGCTTGGTTTTGATTTTGGTTTGCAGTAGGGCAATTTTGTTTGTGAGGCTGTCTTAGATGGTGGTACACCAATGGCTTGTTTTAATGGTGGTGGTGGGGGGAGTGACGTGGTCTCAAACTCTCAAATGATGAATCATTAGAGTTGGAGGATGACTTGTTGATTCTGTTGATATAGCAAGCCACATTAGCAGCATCAATGTATTAGCTGTTGCAGAGGGAGGTCTTCGCAAAATGAGATTTTTTGGCTGCAGATAGTTCTTTGAGGCAAGCAGCTTCAGCTGCTCTTTTTTGTGTCGATGTGCCTAAGCTCTCGGATGAACCAGTGGTTGAGGTGTTGGGCATTGTTTTAGCTTTGCCGGGTGCTAGGAGGTCTAGAGTTCTGATGAGCAGAATATTGTAATGTTGTACCAAGGAGGCAGTGTCTGTGTCAAGTAGGTGGGGGTGTGTGAGGAGTGGGAACATTGATTGCTCCATGATATGATAAGTTATTTACAATGTGCTTAATCCTCAGAGGTTTCTAAGCATGTACCTGGGGATCAAACTTGTGTTGCTCCATGTTGTCTTGCTTCCAAGGCGAGCAAGTTGCCACTGAGCTATCCTCCCGAGACAAATGGTGGTTGGTACTGGCTTGGGAGGGAATGGTGAAAATGATATTGTTGTGGACCAAATGCACCGGCAGTTGGATGAGATAGTGATGTTGCATTTGTGGTCTACGATCCAGTTCAGCATGCGTCCGTGGGCATGTGTCAGGGAAGTGACCAGTCTAAGGCTTCATGGACCTGGACAGAGCAGTGGCTTCTGTGTCCAGGGGGTCATTATAACCAAGGTTATGGTCACCCAAGATTGAGAGTTGGGAGGTGGGCTTAAGGTTCGTTAATCTTATTTGCAAGAGGTCATCATCGAAGGAGGCAAGTAGGCCCGGGGGTCAATAGATCAGGTGGAGAGTGATGTGGTGTTGGGAGTAAACTTTAGTTTGGCAGATATCGATTTGCAGTTGGGAAATGGGTCTGCATTAAGTGAGCGCTAGAGGATTGTGTCCTTGCAAAGGGCTATCCCACCTCTGTTTTTTGGTGTTCTGTAGCAGTGAAGAAGGGCACAACCATTATGGTCAGCCATAGAGAGTGCATGGACAGTAGTGGGAGAGTATTAGGTGTCTGATAAAGCATGGACGTTGAGAATGTTTGTAGTAATTAGGTCAAGGATGCATGTTCTACCAAAGATCTAGTGTTGAGAAGGGCACGCTGGAGAGGAGGTGTCTGATGCACAGGATTAAGTGGCTCTGTGTTGGCCTGGGTGTTGTTCATTCGCATGGAGATGCTGATTGGGACTGGTGCAAGATACAGTTGATGCTGGTGAGCAGGGTGATGTTGTAGGTTGGCATTGCGCTGTGTCATAGTAGGGGGAACAGAATAGTGTGTAGGTGAGGATGTTCGTGCTGCCAGGTGCAAAGTACAATCACTGAGAGGGTGCAGTTTGGATATGGTGCTGCCCCTTTTAGCTTCACTGGCCTGGGGAAGCTGTGGGTGATAGCATACCATTGGAATGGTGTGGCTGGGGTGTTGCCGGATGAGTTAAGAGTGAGACCGGTCTAGATGGTAACAGGGGCACTGAAGTCAATGTCGGTGGTGATGCAGATTATGTTTTATGCCCTGCGGGGCTTGCAAGGTGTGTAGTGCACTGCAAGAGCTGGGTAGTTTCAGTGTGTGGACTGATGCAGACTTATAATCCTTGCTACAGTGGTTTTTGGTGGTGAGTTTGGAGGAGAGTTGCTCTGAAGTGAGCTGAGCAGCGCAAGTGGTGTGTGGAAGAGGGTGGGCAGTGGGAGACCTCAGTAAGCGGCATGCAGCCCAGCGTGCAGAGATGTTTGTGTCATGAAAGCAGAGCTGTATCCATGTTGCTGATGGGGTTGAGAATTGTCAGCGGAGGAGGCCAGCACATCAGACATCAGTAGATATGATGGTAAAAGGGGGGCAATGAAGAGCACTTCGAGGGTGGCAGGCTTTCAGCAGGTTTACATTGACCCAACATTCTTCAGTCTACTCCCCCTCTGAGATCCTGATTTTATAGGAAACAGGATTGATCTTGCTATGATTTCTCCTTAAGCTTGCAAGAAACATGTGCTCCTTGGACTGGCTTTGTTGGTGATTATAAAGATAACATTTATCACCTATGTGGTACAACTTTTTGGTAGTGTGCACGTAGGTCTTGATACTTACCGCCACTCTTTCAAGTTACCTTTGGGTGCAAGCAAAAGCATGTTGGATGTGTTTTCTCAGGTTTTCTACATATTCATGAGTAGTATAGATGCGGATCAACACCTGTTCCTGTGTTCAGTATACCAGATGGTGAGGCAAGACCATTATCCTTCCAGTCATGAGTTCAAACCCAAATAAGGACATTTTATTTACAGAAGTGCATGTATCTCTCAGGATTTGTGTTAACCATATATCTGAGAAGGGTCCGTAATCAACCACAAACATCTTCAAAATTCATATGATGGCTTTATAGTATCAGCTCCAACCCCTGCTGATTTCCTAACTGAAGGCCTGTCTTGAATTTTGAACATCTTTTCAAATCTCATCAAAACTGGAAGGGCCTTCCCTTGCCAGTCTGGTTCGGATAAAGGAACGCTTTCTGAGTCCTCTAGATATTGATACAAACATTCTATATATAGATCTTCTTTTGTGCAGTAATTAAATCTTGATCTGTAGCATCTCTACTCCATTGTAGAATCAAAGGCTCATTTTAGCATACATTTGTGATTTATTCAATGCTGTTACTTGAAGGAGATGTTCCATGTCAAGGTCCTCACCCTGGATTTCTCCAGTTTTGGTGAGTTGGTTGGCTAAATTGTTTCATGTTTTATAAGGAACATCGTCCTTTGAATGACCCTTGATTTTCTTCCAATATAGGGTCATATTGTTTGATGTAATTAAATACTAATACAATTTCAGGGATTTGCTGTTGGCACAAAGCACAGATCTGGTTTGCCATTTCACTAAATGCTCAACAAAGCAATTTTGGACATATTCACAACCAATTATGATTACTAAATCCTGGAGCTGGTGAATAATGGCAGTAAGGACAGCTTTGTATATTGCCATCAATTCCACCACCTGACTACTCCAGGGGCCAATTTTATAACCAGCGGTGGGTTCAGGGGTATCAGTCACCCAGGCTTTGCCAAATCTAGCTACTAGCTATTTCTCATCATTTTCTTTAATATGGTATGAACATCCATCCACATAACGTATAGGCATTCCTTGACAAGTGTACTTGTCATGTACTTTATGAGGAGAAATATGGTACATCTTCATATCATTAATGGTTTTTAACTCTTCATCTTCCATACAATTGTCTTGAACACAATCATGTAGATTGGCTACTCCTTGTGCTATTGGACTTTGTTTTGACCATATGTGATTTGTACCAAGGAACCCTGAAGTTAAATAATCCAGGAAGTAATCCTTGAGTTAGAGACATTCCCAATTCTGAACCACACACTGCAAATACTGTAGAGGTTGGTGGGAGGTCTCCACTATTTTATCTTCTCCATGGATTAATAGACAGTAGCTTTTCAACACCCATACAGCTGGCAGGAGTGTCTTTCTTGCATTCATTAAATTTGACCAACACGGTTGATAAAGTTTTTGTTTGCGTAAGTGATTGCTTTATTAACTTGCAAAATCACAGTTAAACATGTATCGCAAAATCCTGTTGTCAGAACAAAATCTTTATTTTTGATAGAATAAGCCAAGCATGGAGCTTGGGGTAAACTTCTTTTTACACAGCCTCTGTTTGAGAGTCCTCCAACTCCAACTTGTCTACATCCACCTTCAACACATGGGCCAAGGGTTGAGTGATTTTGGCCTAATCCTCGATGAATGTACAAATATATTTAGTCAATCCTAAGAGGCTACATAATTCCCATAGATTTTTGGGGTTCTTCAATTTCAGTAGAACTGCAACCTTCTTCTTATGAGGACTATGACCCTTGGCTGTGAGTTCATGGCCTAAAAAGGTTCATTTAATTCTGAACCACAGTGCTTTCTGATGATATAACTTTGCATCTACATTTCAGAACTGAGTCAACAAATGGCAGATTTCCTCTAGGTGTTTATCAACAGTTTGATTTTTAATGAATAGATCATCCACACAAGCCAAATTACCTCTTTTGACAAGTTTAGATGTGGCTATATGTAGGAAGATGTTGAACTAATTTCCACTGTTACTGTACCCACATTGAATTCTGATCCATAATGCTGACCCCAAAGGTAAAGTCTTGATTATATTGGTTTTCACAGCATACCGAGAGAGTCCAATATCCATTAGTCAATTTGAGGACCGTATATTCTTTTGAACCCTGGATCTGTGCAAGGCACTGAGCAATATAAGGAAGTGGCCCCTGTGACATGCATACCTTAATGTTTAGTTCTCTGAGGTCTGCATAGAGTCACCATTGATGGGTTTCAATATTACTTGTTCTGGATTATTAAAATAATGTGGATTGGTCAAATAATTGTTGGACTCCAATAAATCCAGGAAACAATAATGAGGTGCACAGATTGCAGAAAGACAACTCTTTAATGCATGCAAATATTGGCCAGGAGTTCAATCAGTCTCAAGTGACCAAAAGGCTGAGGGCTCTCGACCTGCTCACATCGGGCCACAGATTTTGTAGACAAAAACATATGTTCCATACAATGCAAATCCCTATTCTCCTAGTGGCTCTTGCCATTTACAAACCTAAACATCGACATACATTACCCTATGCTAATGGTTATTACATTACCGGTGACATTCCAAATACATTCCCCTGCAGACTACCTAATAGGGCAATTAGTAAAAGTGAAATCAGCAACTTGTGGCAACAATGTTAGATATACTAACATCCTTTCCCATGACACTAGTTATCTTCGCACCCTAGATCGTTAAGAGACCTGGCAGCTTCCTCACCTGAAACATATTGTTGCAACTACCACATTTATGCATGTTGCTGCCCCCATTACTCAGCTAGGCCAAGGACAGAAACTGATAATTTGCAGGACGTTCATCTTGCTTGGAAAAGAGAAATGCTCATAGAAAATCATGTATCAGAGACCCCCCTTTTGAGAAGTAATTTCTTGTATTATGTGTGCTACCAAGCCACCCCACCATGAACTTGGCAGTCATAACAATTCACTAAAGGGCAGTATATTCAAAGCCTGATTCAGTATTTTGGCATTGCCTCAACCAGTGGCCTAGTTTACACAAGAATATGTATTTTGCAACTATTGTATTTGCATCTGACTAATGCTAAAGACATACAACGTTATTATTCTGTGTGCTCAAATTCCCAGGGAAAAACTTAATCAGAAAGGATATTAGGAACTTCATCACTGAAACAATAGCTAACATGACTATTATTTGCAATTCCTTGCTTTCCAGCCATGTATTTATGGAGTCTACTTGGGCATTTGATTCCGTAGCATTGAGATAATTACTTGTGACCGTAGACACTATCTTTTAGCATCTCACAGGCATCATCCTCTTTTTCACATCAGTGCAGTGAGTATATCAACAAATTCCCTCTTGTCGAGTATGGATTCATTCTGTTCAGCTACAATCAGTATTGTCATATCAATCTTCTAGAATGGGGCCACAATTGTGGTGTTGGCTAAAACCATTGATATGTATGCAATATCAATAGTCGTTCCAATGGTGGTATCTGATGATAAAAGTATGCTTTGGCTGTGATTATTATACACCTGAATTCTGATGGTGTCATCTTAAAGAAGTGTTAATGGTGTTGGATGCAGAGGCAGGCCATGTTGCTAAATATATCATTTAAGTTAATAAAAGCTTCTTCATTAATCAGGGTCTGTCCTTCTCTAATCTTTACTGCTAATATATATTGTCAACTATTTCCAGGAGTAGTCATTTCTTCTTTGATTTCAACTTCAGCAGTATATGGCATCAATTGGTCTGGCCAAAATGTCTTTCTAGATCTTTGAAGTACATGTGTTTCCCCCAATATGGTAACAAACTATGTTTTTCATTATTAAGATGGATTTCCAGAATCTGACCTGGTAGACAGATTTTAGGGGGTCACCGTACTTACAGGGAAGGGGTAACTCTGAGAGGTTAGCCAAAACCCAATAATGGCAGCAATGGTGAGCAGTCAAGACTCAGTGCGAATGGGCCCTCAATGAGTCCACACAATATAATACACAATAATTCAATTTAGCCAGGTAAGCATAACATACAGTTATTTATTTATTCTCTTTTGCACGCACTGGAAAATAAAACGAACTATGATAATATCATACACTACTCAATAATAAACATATATACACTCACCATAGGTTCATAAATACATTCAAATACCTTTGTCAACACACGAGGGAAGTACAATGAATGGAGTAGTTGACTGAACCACTTCACAAGCTCATTTCCTAACATAAGCAGTCCAATTTCTAAGAAGAATGGGGCCTTGTGCCAAAAGGTCACTAGAGCCTCAATGATTGAACAATAATAGAATTTCTGTAGGTAAGGTCTAATGTACTCTTTTTGGGGAGGGGATAAAATACTCTTCAACAATTTTACTATGGTAAGTCGATAATACTTTGTAGTTCAGGAGTTACTACTGAGGTTGGTTAGGCAGCAAAAATGCAGTGGAATGGAAGTTTAGCAGATGAAGGGACTTGCTCCCTAAGGAGGACAGGGTGGGGGTGACATGGGGGCAGATCCACTTGGGCTCATTAAGGGTTTGCCGGTAAAATGCTGGTAATAATGGCTCACCAATTTTACCATTTCTGGCAGGGCGACAACCGAACCTGCCCAATTTACCAGCACTGGAAATTGCGTTACCGCCCAAAGAGGCTGTTTGCTCACAGCCATCTTTAAATCACAATTCACCCTGAAGCTACCATTTCCTACTGCCATCCACTAGGAACAAAGTTGCTTCTGTGATGTGTAATGCTAAGAAGATCAATGTACCAGATCTCAGGCTGAGAAAGGCAAAATTCACAGATGCAGAGCTGACTACATTGGCGGATGCAGTGGTGCAACAATCAGAGGCACTTTTTGGCACACTGCAGAGGAAAACCAGTCAGCAAAGAAAAACAGCAATCTGGCAAGAGGTCATGGAAAGGGTCACAGCCGTGGGGACTGTCCACCACACCATTGGGGATTGCCACAAGCAGCGGGATCATCTGAAGTTGCGGGTATGCAGCCTCATTGCTCACCACAGGAGGTAGAGCACCGCCAAAGAGGAGGGGCAGTGGCAACCCTCCAAGTCATGCACTAGGAGGGGATGTTCAGTACCATATTCCAACGGAGGGCATCTGGACTGCAGAGGTAAAAGTATGGACCCATGGCAATGGTGGTAAGTACAATAGACCTCAATGGACAACCAAATGCCATGTCCAGATACATGCATCCTCCAGCAGCGAAGAACTAAATAGGCAAGGGACATTTTGCAACACGTCAGTCACAGAAAATGGCCATATCATACACATGTGTCAGGGTATGTCGGTATATGTAGCCATGCACAAGCACCATAGCTGAATAGTGCAGACTGACACATGAACACACGACAAGCGCCCATGTGTACCAAGGGTGTCCATGTAACAAATTGATGGCCCACACACACAATAACAAGCCACCTTGGTAGGCCAATAGGCAATGTGCAGTCCCACCACCCACATGTGGGCACACACAGCCAGCACACCCAAGTAAGCCTCATGAAATGAATAGGACACAGAGAATGTTGCATTTGTGTAATGAAAGCCTGCAGACATGACTCTGAGATGACAAACAGAATGCCAAATTATTCACAACAGGTAGACAGTCCAATGACAGTGACATGGCTAGAGCATCTACATATGGGACAGCATCTGCATCCAGATCTGCTAAGGCAACACACCTTGCCAGCAGGCCCAGGCGGCAGGGCATCTGGACCATCTCAGCACAAACAGCCCGGCACAATCAGCACTGTCAGCCCCACCACCATCAGCACCATCACCCCCACCACCATAAGCACCACCAGGAGGAGCCAAGGTGTTGCCATCCCTCCTGTGACCACATCACCATCACAAGCCCTGCAGCCACCAGGTCATTGTGGCAGGGGCCAGGTGTGCACAACGGATGGGGAGGAGGAGGATGATGATGTGTCCTATCCATCAGCCTGCTACATCAGCTTGTGCCAAGTTTGAGGCCCATGGATGCATGCCTGCGTGCCACTGATCATAACCAGTCCGAAATGGCCATATTCGCAGGCCAGCAGCTTGAGGACATGCCTTTGATAAGTGAGTGCATGCATGGATATAACTGCAGGATGTCCCAATCTCTTGGTCATGCCACTGCCGCCCTGGTCACTCTTCCAGAGAGAGTGCGGGAGAACACTGATTGTACCTCGGCCACTGCTGAGGCGATTAACCATTTACTTCAGGTCACCATGTAGCATACGCAGAATCAGGGGTCATTACCCCCACCTATGTCACCCCCACTGAGGGCTCCCAGCCTCGAACCCCACAGCAACACTTTCAGTGCCTCCTGCCTGTGAAGGAGCAGTGCAAAGGCCCCATGCAACATAAGTGATACTTAAACACTGCTAGGGTGCATCACTGGGTGTGTCTGGTGATGGCGTTGTGATGGTGGGTATTTGGGGATGATGTGGGGAGCAAGAGAGTTTGGGGAGGTCATGGGGAAGGTGGGTGTTTGGAGAGGGCGTGGCAAGGGTGTTTTTCTTTAGATTTGGGAAACTGTTGTTGTATAGATCATGTCTCAAGTCACATTTCATATAAAAACCTTTTCATTTGAAGCAATGACAGCAGATTCCTGTTTTCAAACAAGTGTTTACTGTGATGGTGCAGGATTTCTACAAGGGTACAAGGTTGTGCTAAATGGAGGGGAAACACATAAAAGGTTATCAAGCAGTTCTTGCCAGTTGATACCCCCATCCCTGAACTCGATGTGCTTGGTGTGCACGCGCATATGCCCAGCTGGTGCAGCAGCTCATCCTCTGGGGCAGAATGTTCCTATTTGGGGGCATAGATACGTTGCACCTGACACAGATGTTATGCAACATTGCACAGTTCAGGACTGTAGGAGATGTTGTCTTATTGGGGTAAATTCAGGATTTGGCAGTATTTTCTTACCATAAAAATATTGGTGGTAATTTGGTGGTAAACTTGTCTTACATTTAGAGTGGGTCTGGTATCACACTATTTTAGTGACCATACCTTGTTAGCTTGTATTGGTAGTAATTTTAGTGGTATATTGCTTTGTGGTATTTTCGGAATTATCTTATTCCTGTGGTATAGTGGTGAGCAAGGTTTTTTTCATACTATAACCCCATTATGAAACAAACCTTTCCTTTCTATTAGAATACCTTCTAGTTGTCTGCAGAGAGCCCCAGACTTAGACTTCATAGAACCCAATGAGTTTATTCAATGCGCCACCTATAGTTTGTGGCTGGTATTATTGGCTTATGTACTTCCAGTAAATTGTGTGCCAGATTAGGCACTTCTTCCCCTCTGCATGCATGGAAGGAAACACTCATCACAATGTACACAGCTTTCTACTTTGAATGTGTCTATTGCTGATTTTCTCTTATTTGTTATTTTAGGTACAGTGATAAATTGGTAAATACACTGCTGCACTGGTATAAACCTCCCCTCTGTACTTCACTCACATAAATGATTCACAGATGCATGAATGACACTAAAGTCTCAGTTGTGTTTTTTTAACATATATTTATATATATTTTGTGTTACATGCTATTTACAAAACATCAAATCTTACCATGTGTTATTTACAACATCATCTGCAATGTAAAAGAACAAAACAGAATAAGCAGGTATTTTGAAAACATGAATTAGTTCCCACACTTTGAATATAGAGAGAGAAATACATATAATAGTCCTATCCTCCCTACAGTACAATAAAACCTAGCCACACGTACGGTACAATCTGTTCCTCACTTGGCACAAGTCTCTTACCAGGGCCAGTAAACTGATATTCCTGCATGACCTTGCTGTCTTTTGCAGTCCCAGTGTCAGCGCAAAACTCCTCTGTAAATTTGTGTGGGGACCACCAACTGATTATATTCACATTCAGCGCTCAACCCTCATGAGACAGCCCTGTCCGTCTATCTCCTGAACCCAGCATGAACTGCCAACCCTACTCCTTTCTCTTTCTTAGGAAAACTTTGACTCCGCCCTTTATTGAAGTGGCTTGTCTGCCTACAATTTCTAGCAATCATAATAAAAAGAATGTGCTCTGTGCCAGCCTTCGTTTTCAGACAGTGAAATCTTCATGTGCAGAGAAACTGTTTTGTTGTACTTCCTGCATCTTGCATATTTTCTGTTCTCCAGAAGCTGAAGAAACATGCTAGTGCTTTTCTCATGTAAAATGAATTTTAAACAGTGCACCCAACACATGTACTGTACCTCATTTTGCATAGAAGACTACATTATCATGTCAGAAATTAGCACTTAGTACTTTAGGTAGGTTAGTAATGTTAGTCAATTATGTATTATAATGTAGTCTTCACACATGAAATATACATTGTGCACCTCATTATTTTAACCTGGCAGCCCAGTTTTTCTATGTGTGCTCTGAATATCTGCTGTTTCAAACTGGGCCTGGCTGTGTACTTTGTATGCTAGTAAAAACGCTTTATATTATATACTGGCAACAAAAAGAAATGCTATATTACATACTGGCAAAATGCTATTATGTGCTGGCAAAAATGCTATACATGTCCTTACAGGACTATCTGTGCTGTGTTTCTGGCCTGTACATAAGCACATCTCCGGACCAGTGCAGGCCTCTGAATCGGACCTTCCAGAGGCTGAAGGTTGGCTCTATGGTCACCCTGGTCCTCAAAAGGTCCCTTGTATATGCCACTTCCTGTGGCATCTGGGGATTCCTCAAAGGGGCCATCAGCCACAGAATCTATGGGTCCAGAGTCACCTACAATTCGGAAAGTCACAGGTGTAACCACAGGTGTGACTCTTGATGATCGACAGTTGTATTGCCTGTGACAGCAACATCTCAGTGGTCAGTCTGTGCATGCATGTCCCTTTTCTCATTGTGCCACACTGTTTCACATTCCAGTCCTTGCATGCAGATGGCACCGCTCAGAGGCGTGTTCTTGCTACCATACAGCATCTGGGTTACCACCTTACATTTAAAAACCTTTATACACCTATCAAGCATACAGGCATCGTTTTTAAAATAAACATTTTGTGAACTATAGAGACTAATGTTCGCCCATCCACCTAATAGTTAAAATTGTAATCCTTTTATTCTTTCAAACTAGCCTGACAAGTGTTGAATTCCCTAGTTTCCAATGCCAGTACTTCTTTCATATTCTGTAATTCCTTGTGTAATGAGTGCCTTTCTTGCGTATAGATTTTTGTTTCCTCAGCTCACTCTTGACAGTGCACCAGCTGTTAAATGTTTAATTTACTCAATCTCCTACTTTGCAACTTCAAGATATATGGAAGCTATGACTAGTGTTTCCATCAGTAGGACATTTTGCTCTGTTCTCTGCAATAATACTTGCACAGCCACAATAGTTTGATAGTTTTGCACCTGAGCGCCTGTTACCTTTTAGGTGACTTAGAGTACTTGCTGAATAGCAGCATCTTTTTCTTCAGCTAATTCAACTGTTTGCCTCATTAATATTTTAATAACATTGTACAGCTGATCAAATTCTTTCTGTGAATCAACTTGCTTCATTATAAGTGTTGCATGTTCACTCTTAATCTATTTCAGTTGGGTTTTTATATTCACTATGGGCCTCATTACGAGTCACCTGGTATGGAAATAACGGTGGCGTTAAACCCGCCACCACCATTGTTTCCATACCGGGTGATTCGGAGTCCTGCAGGTGGAGGTGTCATTCCTGCCAGGTCTGACCTGGCGGTTTTAACACCGCCCGCCTGCAGGCAGACGTGGAAAGTCTGGCACCATCACGAGATGGTGCCGGTGTTTCCATGGCCCCCATTCCCATTGAGTCGTATAGGACTAAATGGGAATGGGGATTTACCGAATTCCGCCTCTGGAATTCCCAGGTCACCGGGGCATTACATATATATTATAATTCCGGGAATCACGGAGGCAGAATGGTAATACGAGTCCGGCGGTAACCGAGCCGGAAAAACCAGCAGGTTACCGCCAGACTCGTAATGAGGCAATATGTAATCTAGTAAGCCTTGAAAATATGTAGCTTGGTTAGTTTTTGTTGGTTCTTTAATTCCTCATGTGTTGGTATACATTGGCTATTAATGTAATTTAGGTCTATGAGTTTAGCTTCTATGCGCATTTTGGTTTCTTGAACCAATGATAATTCTGTAGAGTTCTCTTGTGTGTTTTATGTAATGTGATGCAACTTGAATCGGCGTTCTGCTGTCTGGGTCCTCGTATTCAATCATCTGCCTCATCTGTGACTTCCATGTTTAAAAATCATGTGCCTGACATTGGCAGTGCAAAAAATGTCTGCTTATTGCATGTTCAATAGTTACGGCCAAATCCGATCTGCTGTTCTATGACACCATGGCTATTCAATCAGCACAGACAATAATACTTTCACTTTTAGCTTTCCAAAATCACCAACACTGTTTATAACTGTTATGGGTCTATTAAAAAGGGACCAACTAATTCCATGTACCAATGGAATGTCAAACACCTGTGTTCTCTCTGTGCACATTCTGTGTTACTCAATACATCAATACATGTATATCGGCTATGTCATTGAACTAAGATACTGAAAGAGTACCGATTCTGTAAGTGTATTCTGTATAATTTTGGCTTTGTTTCGCATAGACATGAAATGCTTATTTATCGCCCCCACTAGCCCTGTTTATTCAATCCCACCCCAAAATTCAGGGCAAAGAACAGATAGTGAATTATACAAAAATCAAAATCATTTAGATCAATTTTAGACCTTACCTGGATCCCACTACAATATGGTATATATAAAATCATACAAAATAAAATGTTGATTCTCACTATGCTAAGTCCACAGAGGCATCCACTTTCAATCATAACAATCTCCATATAAATATGCTATATTCTAATAGACACTATACCTACTGAAACTTCTGCTTAACATAGATCACTTTTCTGCATGTCACAATGTCTTACTAAAATAATGTACACAATGAAAATATGTTTAAATATTTGATGTTCTGCAACATCAAGACAAGTATGTCACAGGGGATACATTACACCAATAAAGAAAATATACATATGCACCAACTCCCCTATGCAGGTGTGAGATATTGAATATATTAACCATGCAGAGGACACGACATACAGGCAAGGACAGGCTAACACATGGGTATTTGTTAAGCCATTTACATGCAAAAACTTATGTGTTTGCATTGGCTCATGTAAGCTTGCATTCAGAAATACTGTACTTGGGAATCAATATTGTTGCCAAACAACCCACATGTACCCTATATTTCCTGCATATGTGGGTGCAGTTCTCTTTAGAAATGTAAATGTGACTTTTAATAAACCAGGATTTGTTTTTCGGTATGTATGTGTGTGTAAGGTTTTCCTTTCACATGAATAGATTCCTTTCAATCCAGAAACATGCATACTTTTAAAAGGGAATGCATGTAAGGTTTTCAGTCTCTTTATATTTTCGGTATTGAGATGCACTATTTTCCAATAACAGATATTTAGTGGACAATTCTCTTCCCTGCCCACTTCACACAGTAGTTAATGAATGGAATTAGATCTTTCAGCATGCATTTTGTTGCACAAACATCCAGTCTACATGTGGACCTGGATGGCTGCATCAAAGCATATCATCCCAGGCGATATTATTAGCTTTGCACTATGACCGATCGTGACTCACCCCCAATTGTGACCTCTAATTATATTTCCCAAAAAACTTATCTTTATAAAGGGTATCCCACTTTAAAGTGGCAGCCAAAATCATTTCAGTGTAGAATTTCTTTTTGGGCCTAAATGAAACCACATTTCACTTTGCATTTTATTTCTAAAGTGAACACAGACCATTGGAATATTAGCTCCTGTGTCCCAAATGTCAAATTTCATCCCCTTTACATTCCCCTGTCCTTTTCCCTTCCCAGACTTTACCCAGCTAATATTTGAAATGTTTGGGGAATGAGTAAGGATTTCTTTTGATGTATCTTTTAGGATGCCACTTCCAGCTAGCAACATCATCCTGTCATCAAAGCCTTAATTCTGCTGGCCTTTTTGGAATCAGTCACCAATCCCTGGGTGGTCATAGCTTTATGGACAGCTCTGGATTCCTTCTCTCAATGGACCAGTCTTCCCCTTCTGGGTGAAATCAGTAATTATTCTCTCCAATTCTCAGTTTGTCCCCATTCTTAATCTTCAACACCTAAACTCATCTTCCATAATCCATCCTTCTCTCCTTCTATCCCTCTGTCCTATGTGGATTCCATTATATTCCCTCTAACTCCACATATGGCTGGTCAGAGTTGTGGTTTTCCAATCCCAAGAGTGAGAGGAAAGCCCTCATTATTGAGTAAATCCTGTTATTCTTTTGTTCTAATTTCGGACTCATCTGTGCAAATTGATATATTTCATTTCTGTATGCTGAGGAAAACTGTTGTATATGTTATGTGATGAAATTCTGATAATGTTTGATAATTTTACACATTTTCACAATGTTTAAGCCATTTCCAAAATGAAAGTGTATACATCCTTTTCTGGCTCTAAGGGAGCTTCCTTTTATCTAAAAGATATCAAAATCTCAAACCAATCACAGTCTGCATGACAATAAAAAGCTTGATTTTGCTTTTGCACATTTGATGCATTGTTTTGGCTCAAATTAATACAGTGAGATTTCTTTGGTGTGCACTCGCAGAGGTTCCCCACATGAGGGCAGAGATGACACCCCACCTAAATGTTCCCTTTCTATGTCAACACTTATTAAATGTAAAATGTCTTAGTTGTGCATACCTAAAATTACCTTTAACCTGAACTAATCTAAAGCAGCTGGCAGATGCTGTGCACCTAAATGTCAGGGACCTCCTCTACTGGCCTTTTCATGGGTTAATGGATTTAGCCTGGTGTTAGTGCCTTCATGAAGACAATTTGATGAATCAACATGTTAATTTCTGGTTGGCCTTAGGCCATCTGGTCCAACCATAACCTGTAAATATGTTCTATCCAGTTCCCACAAGACTGGAGAAATGTGTTCCCTTAAGTATACCTGCACATGGGAACAGAGATTTAAATGCAATGTATTACTGCTATTTCATTCTATCTCGCTGAAATTCAATTTCTTCACTTATATATGCTGAACTGTCCTTTCAATGCTTATCGCAGAGCAAAGCACCATAAAGGGCATTTATATTGCTAATATTGCTATCCTTGAGTTAAAGTTTGAAGGAATTACTAATATGCCAGAATAAAGAATTGCATTACATGTTCTCACATTAACTGGAATACACTTATTGCTATAATGACATCATCTTTACATATGATATTCACATTGGGAAGACACACATTATTTTTTGGCTTTTGTTTCACATTTGGCATGGTCTATTCTTGGAACACTTTAAACCTTACAGTTTTCTCTGCTCAAAGCTGCATCTCCAAACTAATAACATCCTGTGCTTAATATTTTGGGCTCAGGATTTCACTTTGCCAGGAAGGACTGTGTTCCGCACAACAAATATGCAACATGGGAATTGATGGAAATGCATTTCTGTGGGTTGCATTACTGTCTGTCTGATGCTTACCTGAACCTTAAAGCCTCCAAGAACGAATTCCTACTTCTAAATAGCAACACCAAACACCCTGAAATCCTGTGGCAAGTCCCTTGTGGTCGACATTGGTAGACAGCTCTCATTCAAGGAGCACATAGCAAGGAAGACACACACGGCTTGGTACCAACATTCCCTCCTTTTTAAAATCAATCCTTACATCCCAGAAAACTTTACTTTTTACTTTACTTTACTTCATTTATATTGTGCAACCATAAACCCATAGGTGTGAGGGCGCAGACAGGACAAAAAGGTCAAGCATATAGGTAGATCCAGAAGCAGAAGGGAAGACTGAGGATCAAGTGCTGCTACTTGAAAAGGAAGCTTTTTAGGTCTTTCTTGAATTGAAGTCGGTCAGATCGACAGAGTATCTCAACCTAACTGGTAGGGTATTCCAGATAGCTGGTGCTGCAAAGGCGAAGGCACCCCATTGTGCTTTTTTGGTTTTGACTTTAGGCTGGTGAAGCAGGTTCTGATTGTTGGAGCGAAGATTTCTGCCATTGGATTTTATTCTTATGTATCTTTGAAGGTAAGTGGGCATAATGCCCTTGAGACATTTAAAGGTAATGACCATGAGTCTAAAGGTAAAACGCGCATCCACGGGCATCCAGTGCAACGCGCGACGTGCCTCAGACACATGTGCTCTGTAGGCCAGACCCGAGATAACTCTGACCGCTCCATTCTGCACCACCTGCAGGCGATTAATGGTCTTTTTGCTTGCACCTGCTAGGAGGCTGCAGCAATAGTCCAGTTTAGATCCTATGATGGCACGAGCAATGGACTCTGCATTAGGTTGAGAGATAAGTGGTTGCATGTGGGATAGCAGTTTGATATAGTAGGTGGCTGAGGACACAGTACTAGCCACATAGGAATTCATGGTAAGCGATTGGTCCAGCACCACCCCTAGGATCTTTACTTTAGGAAGAGAGGGAATGAGAGCATCTCCCAGCTCAAAATGATTATACGCTGGGTCCAGTTTAGACAAAATACTGTCAGAACCCACAACCATGAGTTCCGTCTTTCCTTGGTTTAAGGCGAGATTGTTCAGTATCATCCAATGTTCGATGATTGTGAATATGCGATTTAGTTCTCTTTCATCCTGATTGCGCTGACCAGTGAGGGGATGACACATTGCGTGTCATCTGCGTAATTAGAGCATAGAATGCCTTCCTGGGCAAGGTGGGCAAAGAAAGGGGTCATGAAGATATTATATATGCAAGCTGATAAGCTGGCTCCTTGTGGCACACCAAAATGTATCTTAATTGCAGGAGCCTTGGCATCATGAGCGCAAACTCTGCTAGATCTATTAGACAGAAAGGAGAGTAGCCAGTTAGTGGCGGACTGCAAGCAGTTGGCAACAGACATAAGACTTTCTGCCAGTATGGCATGATCGACAAGGTTGAACGCTGCCGATTGGGCCAAAGAGATGAGGACAGAGACCTTCTGATTGTCCATTCTTTGGAGCAGTTGTGACTTGAGATCCAAAAATGAGGTCTCGGTGCCAAAACCTTGTCTGAACCCTGACTGGAAATGGTTGAGAATAGGGTGTGAGCTAAGGTGGTGTGCCAGCTGAGTATAGGCAACCCGATCTAGTATCTTTAGCAAGAACGAGGTATTAGTTATTGGCCTATAATTAGTGGGTACTCCTTGATCCAAATTGAGTTTTTTCAATAATGGAGTAACCCAGGCTTGTTTCAGGTCATCTGGAACTGTGCAACTTCGAAGAGAAGCATTAACGAATTTACATATCACTTGTACCAAAGTAGGGGGGCATGTTTTAATAATAGTAGAGGCACATGGATCACCTGTGCAATTAGTTGCTTTGAGTTTGTCGATAATGGAGGTAAGTTCCACCTCTGATATGGGAACAAAGTCAAAGATTGGGATGTCTGGATCCCTAGCAAAGATGTTATTGGCCAAGTGGGTGCCCTGAGTATCAAGTGCACTTTTTTTGGTAGCTATAGATTCTCGGATGCCATTAAGTTTATTGGTCATGGCATTCTGAATATTCAAGCACCAGTCATCATTTTTTATAATCGTCGATACTACAGGTTGTGGGACAGTCTCTTGTTCTTTCAGAATTTTAAATAAATCTTTAGAGTTCGAGGTAGCCTGGAGAATTCTGGAGTCCAGATAAGATTTCTTAGCTTCAGTAATGGCTCTTTTGTAATTATGAGAGGATACTTTGTAGTTGGATAGTGTTGTAGGGGATTCATTAGTTTTCCAGATGTGGAATAACTTAAGGGAGGCAGCTTTCAAAGATTGAAGTTCAGGGGAAAACCAAGGATTGGTAGGTTTCCTTTCCAATTATATTTTTTTGACTTTCAAAGGTGCGAGAGAGTCCGCTACCATTTTGAGGTTCGAGCTAATTTTCTTAGAGAGCACAACAATATTTTCTGTCTCAAGGATATGTAAAGTCTGAGAGATAAGAGTTTCTAATTTGTCCCGGGTAATAGGTTTCGTGTTGCGATATGAAATTGCTTCTGAGTGAGAACGCTGGAATTTGGTGACGAAGGGTACATGGATCGAGAAATTCACAGCATTGTGATCCGACCATGGGCAAGGAGACACCTTTAGATCTGCTTTCCAAGCCTTCTTCCCCTTCCATCTGGATTGGTGCCATGCCCGTGTAGAAGGCCTTCCAGTGACTACCCTGGCACCCCTGAGAGGTGTCCTACATAATGCAGCACAAATCAGAAAATGTGGCTACTTCACTATAACCTTGATAACACTGCACTGGCTCTTGTTGCACACATGTATCATCATCAAATTCAGCTACCTTGATGAGATTCACAGTTTTTCCAAAGGCCAACGGTCCACCAGATTTGACCACAGGTGCAAACTTAAATTCCACTGGTGCTGGAAGGAAGGGACCAGAAAGCACGCCTTCTCTGTCTAAAACTGAAAGCTCTGGAAGCTCCTCTTGGGTCCGGAAGCTCCAAATGGTGAACACTAGTTTAACTCTTTCAGTTCTTCATTTCAGGTAGAAGTGCAGGACCATCCTCATTATGGAATGGCTCATCGCTAACACCTAGGTCCAGACACCCTCCTCACCCTACCTAACCTGATATTAGGTAAACCTGTAGTTTCTTCCTCTGGTTGCTTCTAGAAGCCTTGGTGGCAAATTGTCGAAATTCCACCTATTGTTATCTCTGCAGTACGTATCTCTGCTTCCCTTACTGTGTACCTCCTCTTAGGATTTTTAAAGAGCTCTCTTGATTCCCAAATCTAAGACTGCTCTCAATACATACCCTAATACTAATCACAAAATCATGACTTTCACCCAGAGTGCTAAATCGGCCATGAAACCATACATAGGGACTCATTCCACCACGATTCATTTTGTGAAATGTATTTATAGTTAAGAGCATACTGTGTTATTACACCGGCTGTAGATATATTTTTTCAATATCATTTACCTTAATGAGTACTATACAGAGTAACACTTTGTCATTGTTCAGACCTCTGCAACACTAGCTTCTATATAAAGGCTTCCACCACACAGGTGTCCATCTTAGAATATCCCACACCAGATGTCCATATAATAGGCAGGATTTAGCAGACAATACCATAAGTCCGAAACGTTTGATAATAAGTGTGTTAGCATGTTATAAGGGATCAATACTCATGAATGTTTATGATGGCATGTATTCACAGAACCCACCCTGAATAAGGACACCAGTCCAAAATACTTCATCAAGGGTCTCTGCACACAGATTTTAAACATTTTAAAAATTAAAAAAAAAGATTACAATCTTATGGACCATAAGAATCTCATAGTTCTTTATTCAACTGAATGCCTAATCATAGTTATTGCAGTAATATGCAGTAGTCTATACTACATTTCAGGCATCTCCGGATTTAGTGACTGTTTTACTAGGCACTCTCTGTTTCATGTATTTTCTCTGATGTAGTGTTTGTCAGGTTTTCTGGAAGATGCTGTAAAGTGTAAATCAAATTTGATTTTGATCATCCTTAAACTACAATTACTTTAGTGGTGCCCACCCCTCCCCTTCAAGTTTTGTTTTATCACCAAATGGTATTACCATTTCCACCACCTGATATCCCGGTATTACCCGGACATTGGCTGTAGGTAAGTCATGTAACCCCCACCGGCAAACTTGTAGTTTGTCAGTCCAGAAAAGGGCTGGTAAACGTTATTATCACCACTTTCTTTCTGCACCGGCAAACTTATAATGAGGCCCAAAAACACAAGGTCATTACAACTGGTTTACAACTACTTGGGCATTGAAAATGATGCCCAAAGTGTATTGAATCGTTAAAAAGAGGACGTTTCTAAGCAAAAGAACAGTAGTAGAGCAAATCATAATTGTGAATGTGTGGTTTGGAACAGTCACACTTGATGTATGTTTAACAGGAGTATTTAATGTTCTCTTTTTTGCAGTTAATTGTGACAGGTTGGGAAGCAGAAGGAGGCACACGTTGGAAATCCTGCCTTATATGTATAAATGCCATGTTCCTTTTTCATATATCAATTCCTACTTCGTAATTTCCATAAGAGTGCATACTAGACAAAATCAGATAATGATACAACAGCATATAATCAAAGTTTATTCACGACAAGCCTTTCAAAGATGTATGCTAAAACAGAGTGAAAAAACAGCATTGCCGTCTGAAAATATGACTGAAAAAGAAATGGTTATTGCGTAATGCAAACATTAATAACGGGATTGTTTATTAGTTTATACTATCATTTAATACTGAGTTATAATATGAGTCCTGGTTAAGGGTGCCGCTCACGAACAAGAGTACATTGCTGGATTAATTTAAACCTCTACGTATTACTGGAAGAAACGGTACATTCTTGCCCTGAGTTATTTTAATCCATATATTTCATATTTCTGGAATCATCCTCAAAGAAGGTAATTCGGAGTGATACACACTAGCCCCAAGAATCTGCATTATAGATCGATGGCACAGGTTTGAATCCTGGCAGTGCTGACTCAGAATTATGACAAAACGGAGTGCTATAAAAGTAGGTAATAATACACAATTTCCAGAAGAGAAGCAGGAGCCACAGACAGGAAAAACATCTGAGAAGCGCATTTTGGGGTTGGAAGTGTTGATGAAAGGTTAACATTTTTAAATGGTCTGGATGATTACAAAATGCTTTGATAGTTCCTCCTTATAAAAAGGTAATGTGCACTGTTGCAAAATCCATAATGCATATGTAAGGCCTACAGAGAACCATCCCCATAATTACTCTAATTAATGCATTTTGGGCATCGAATTTTCCATCAGATCTTTTTTCTCTTTTGCTTTTTCAACTTCTGTGATGTAGGTGATTTGGGATTTTGTGGCCTTTATATACAGGTCTTAACTTCTCCAAATGCTGATGAAAATTGTACTATTTTTACCTGGTCGGGAAGATTAAATAATCCCTGGATAGTTCCTCTTTATAAAATGGAATGACCACTGATGCACAATCCTCAAGGCATATATAAAGCACATAGAAAACCTTGCCCAAATGTGCTTGAATTTGTGATTTTAGTTCATCCAAATTTCCAGCAGACATTTTGTGTCTCTTCATTTTTTGCCCGTCTTTCTCTTCTGAGTCGATGTAGCTTATTAGGAATATTGGCCTTCATACAACTCTTAGCTTCTCCAAATGCACGAGTGAGCCGAGGTGAACTTTCTCAAAAGTGATCCCTGAGCTCTTGTGAATTTTCTAGTGCGATTCTGCAAGGTTTGCAGGTTCCCACAGATTTTTCTTCCAGCTCAAATCTGCAGAATCTCCTTCAGGGTGATTCATGGGAAAACAATAAACATTCACAAAATAACATAAACGACTCAAGGAAGGGAGGCAACGGTTAGGGGAAAGGGAGGAGTTGGTGGGGCAGGGTGCAAAGGTTAGCAAGAAGAAATGCAGTCCTGTGCATCTTTGAATGTTATCCAAGTAGTACAGTGCAGTACTTTCTACAGTAAGATTTTGCAGTCGATTAAGGAACCTTCCGCAGGCAACTTTGTGTCACCTGCTGATTGCACGTTTTAACTTGGTGATAAGGACTCAGACTTTCATTCTTCTGAATTTGAAGACATTTAAAACTGTAAAGTTGAAATGGGGAATTATAAGACTGTAAGATTGCATGGAAAACCAGCAGTCATACGGGGAATATAGGGAATTAATAACGATATGGAAGTATGGTGCTGGGAAAGAGATATTCATGCATTAGGAGTGCATACACATTCATCCTACTGTGTTTACAAAATTGCGGAATAAAGTGGTTCTTTAATTATTAATAGACAGAGCCAACGATTACAGCACCATTTCTGCATCATGAATTGTCATCCGCTTAACATGAATCTGTCAGGTAAATCCCTTAAAATTTCAGCTGATACCTGAATCACCCAAACACAGTGAAAATGAGAACATCTTAGTTGTTTTTACCCAGTTTGATACCTCGTACCAGCATGTTTCACATAGATGAATGTAGTAGGTGCATTAATCTATTGTGATATCTTACTGTAGAGTTAGAGTTTAATGTGCTGTTGTACTTGGATGACATTCACACATGCATGGGACTGAATGTCCTCTTCCTAACCCTACCACCCATCCTTACTCAACCCTTCCCTATCCTCAACATTTCTCCCCTTCCTGAATCCTTTTAAGGTATTGTGTGTATTTTATTTCCCCAAGAATCAGCCCAAACCTACCTGAACATCCCCCTACCTTCCCAGAAGATGTATATGTTAGCCCATTCATACATTCTCTCTGCACAGATATGCAGAGGCTGCTGCCCAAATGGGGGCATACCAGCTCAGATGAGGATCTGCAACTCTACCTCTCTGCCCTGAATTCTCTCAAGCCCACTTTTGACAATGTGAAAAAGGAATTCTTCCTACCCCTCATTGACTCTCACTCTAACCATCCTCGCTGGCTACAGGAACCCTACATTCACTCCTCACTCCTCCTCAGTGTAGGGGCCTCATTACACGGTAGGCGGTAAGGGTTCATGGTCACCGGTAAGGGTACCGGTGACCGTTAACCCTTACCGCCTTATTACGAGGTCCCTTTGCGGGTTGGTACTTTAACGCCTGCTTTTAGCAGGCATTAAAAAACAAACCCGCAAAGAGACCAGGGTGCTAATTACGGTACCACAATTTGCGGTACCGTAATTAGCACCTTCCCCATTCCCATTATGCCTTATGGGGCAAAAACGGGAATGGGGAAGGGCAATGGAGGAAGGGGGAATTACCGCCCTGCCAACCTTGGAATAGGGTGGTAATTCCCCTTTCATCCATGGCGGTACCAGTAATTTACTATTAGCACCTTGGTTTACCGCCTTCCGTGTAATGAGGCCCTATGACTGTCACTACACTGCAAAAGATTCCAAAATTAGACACTCTCTCCTGACCTCACACTCCCTCCTCCTACATTTTACACTCTGCCTACTCTAACACCAACCTCTGCCTATTTCTCCCACTGCAATCCCAATTATACTGACAGTGTGCTATATCTACTGATGAAAACAAACCCCCCCTTGTACACCATCAGGCCCACAGCTAGCCAAGCCTATTTCCGCTTTAGTGGCATCTCACCTCACTGAACTCCTCAACCTGTCATTTGACTCCTCTTGCTTTCCCTTTATTTTCAAAACAGCCATGATCATGCTGCCCCTAAAAAACGAAGGGGCTGATGCAAACGCACTGGCTAATCTTTGTCCTGTGTCTCTCCTTTCGCACTATTCTAAAGTGCTTGAAAGGGTTGTTTTCAATTGTCTTAAAAAATTCTCAAACATCCACATCATTAAAGACCCCCTATAAGCAGGTTTCCACTCCTGTCACTCCACGGAAACTGCTCTCATGAATGTTTCCAACTTCATTGCCTCTGCTAAGCACTCCAACCAATCCTCTATCCTAATTCTCCTTAAACTGTATGTTGCCTTTGACTCTGTCAACCAATCAGATTTCCCTAATACTCTCTTTCTTCTTGGTATTCACGATCAAGCCCTTGCCTGGATTGAATCCTACCTTGCTTCTCGCCAATTCTCTGTCTTCTGCAGCAACAACACCTCTCATCCCACTCTTCTAACTGTTGGTGTTCCACAAGGCTCTGTCTTGGGTCTGCTTCTCTTTACACTCAAAACATTTGATCTTGGGGTACTCTCTCTTCCTTTGGATTCTCCTACCAACTCTTCGTAGACGACGCCCAAATCTTCTTCTCTTTTCTTGAACTCTCCTCTAATCTCTCTATCACTCTCTATCAATATTGGATGGCTTTGCACTCTCAGATGTTAAACTTGTCTTCCCCTCCAAAAGCTCTCTCTCGCTGCCTATCCACTTCCCACCTGACACTCTCCCCAGCTCTTCTCCACTAGAAACCGCAGTGTCATCCATGACCATTCCAACACCTTCTCTACTTTCATATCCAAAACTGGAACAGAAGCCCATCTCATCCTTCTAAATATTAGGAAAATCAGGCTCCTTACTTTCAACACTGCAAAACATCATCTTTTCTTCTCTAAACTGGACTACTGGGCCAGCATCCTCTTTGGTCCCCCCAACTATGCTTTCTGTTCTCTCAACAAGGTCATTAATGTTGCTACAAGGACACTTTTTGAACTCCCTCACTTCACACCTAGTTCCTTGTACCATCACCAGGCTTGATGGATGATGATGCAAAACAGGTCAGGATTTAAATGTCTTCTCCTGGTTCACAAATCTATTCATGGTAAGGCACCACTGTATCTATCCTCTCTTATCCAACTCTACAAGCCTTCTCATAATCTCTGCTCCGCCTCCTTGACCATCCTTATGTTTTCTCACCCTCCCTATGTTACCTCTCGCTTCTGCTATTTCTCTCTTCCTGCTTGTCCATCAAAATCACCCCTTTGTATGAATCTTACTGCTTCTCATCAAATATGATTTCTTACCTATTACACATTCTTTTGTGATCAAAAGAGCATTGTTCTGCCTGTATATAAAAACATACATAAACAACTTAGAGAAGATTCGCAAAGATTAGTGCTGAACGAATGATCGACAGGAACCAGCGAACCTACCCAAAACTCACTAAAGTATTTGTGGAAATCTGTGGATCACTTTTTTTTAGATATTCAATGAGGCATACTTGTGACTTTCTTTGAACTTTTCTTTTTTTCCCTAACATGTGCTTGTACAATTTTGGTCCATAGCATACGGGTACACTTTTCTGAAAATAAATATAAATAATTTGATATTGATTGCAGCATCATATTTACCCTACTGCACTTTGCTACCATTTGTATTTATTTTTGACTTGGGCACAATGAAAGTAGAAACATCAAGTGATTCATAACTATTTAACGTTGTATTGTAACAGAGATCGTTAAAAATATGTTTTCGCTATGGCAGCATTGGTTGCATTTCATAGTGGATAGGTTTGTCTGACCCTACCACCGATGACGGATGGCTATAGATAGTCGTGCACTGGTTCATGGAGCAGAAACTTGGCTTCAGATTTAGGGCCTCATCACGAGTTGGGCGGTAACGCCGGCGCTAGTAGAACTGGCGCTATCTGCCCTACCGCCAAACTCCCCGGCGCTATTAGCGCCGGATCACAGGTTTGGCGGTAATGGAAGTCCCCATTCTCCACTGAGCCCATTCGGGAATGCTCCATTCCCCAATGGGCTCAATGGGGAATTTTTGCGCTCATACCGCCGGTGGATTTCCCGCCGACGTTATGAGTGCGAATTTTCTGCGGATTTCCCCCCAGCTCAGAGCTAGGCAGAAATCTTCTGAAGCTCTGATTTGGCGGACCCTTAAATCTGGTGGTAATAGCGCTACCGCTGGATTTAAGGGTTACCGTCAAACTCGTGATGAGGCCCTTACAGTTGAGATAGAACGAACAAACTGTAGAACTGTGGAAAAGTGGCCTTGATTGAGTATTTTTGATGAAATGGATCAAATGCCCATAGCATGATGGACACATTTACTAATTCATTTTATAGCAGGACATTCACATTAAAGTGAACACACTGTGTGATTATAGTGTAGCAGCAATGATTTGAAAAGCAACATACTTCATGTAAATACCCTTAAACGCATGCTATTACTGACATATTTAAGGGTTGTCCCATTCATGGGTAGGGCGGTAAGTGGGAGTTTTACCTCCAGCATTTTGCTGGAGGTAAAAATGTCCCCTAACTGCCCAATTTTGGTGCTATTACCCCTGGTGCAGTTACCACCAGCGGTAATGGCACCCACAACCCCACTAGTGGTACTAGAGCTGGCAATAATAACTGCACATCCTTTGGTCCTCTGGGCCTATCTATATGCCCAGAACACCTGCATAAAGGCTGGCAGTGGTCCAGGATTTTTATGGGGTGGTGCACTTTGCAAAAGTGCTAGGTGCCATTGATTGCACCCATGTTGCTCTACGTCCACCTTGAGCAACAGAGCACATCTACTGAAACCGAAACACTGGCACACCATCAATGGTCAGGTTGTGTGTGATGCCAAGGGCATCATTACTTCAGTCTATGCCATCTATCCTGGCAGCATCCATGATAGTTACATCTTTAGGATGTCCCTCCTACACCGGGTCTTGGAAGCTGGAAGGCATGGTTCATTGGTGAGTTGGAATGTGTCATGCACCTGCATGCATGTTGCACACAGACAAATTAGACCCTGGGGGCTCATTATGAGTCTGGCGATAACCGTGCCGCTGCTACCGGCAGGTTGCCGCCAGACCCATAATGACTTAACGGTGCCTGACTATCTGGTAAAACCAGGGGATTAGATCCCTGGCGGTCCGGAATGTCAGGCAACAGTAAATTGTAAATCTCCATTCCTATAGAGTCCCATAGAAGGATGGGGAAAACAGAAGCACTGGCACTGTTATTAACGGTGGTGGTGCACCCGTGATGGTTTGCCTATCGTGGTCACTGTGCCGGGCAGAGTCCGACCTGTTGGGCACAGCAGCTCTGGCAGGCAGACCTGCAATATGCTGGTCCAGAAACAACGGTGCCAGTAAGCTTACCGGCAATGTTGTTTCCGGACCGGCATAGTCGTAATGACAACCATTTTCACCTCTGCAGGGGACAGTGCCTACCCTCTACGCACATACAAGCTGACACCAATGCGCAACCCCAACACACCTGCCAAAGTAAGATACATCACTGCCCATGTTGCAGCTCGGGGCATAGTGGAGCGTACATTCGAAGTGCTCAAATCATGTTTCTTCGCCCTTGACAACTATGGTGGTGTGTTGCTATATGCACCACTAGTAATCTGCAGGATCATTGTTGCTGCATGTGTCTTGCACAATGTTGCAACACATCGTGGCATCCTGGTGGACATGGTGGTGCCACCCCATCCACACTCATTGGCCCGTCCCTTGCATATGGCTGGGCAAAGTGCACATGGAGAGGCTGCATGTACCCAGCTTGTGCAATGGTATTTCACCTAAACTCCCTCCACTCTGGAGTGCGCACAACCCTACTACATCCTAGGTACCATTCAGTGATGACAATGGGCCAATCCACTGTGCCCACAAAAGAACCCTGAGAAAGTGCCCTTGGAAGTAGTAAATTGAGTGCATCCCTTAGAACTAAAAGACCTTTCATCTTGTGTTTCCAAAAGAAACACATTGGAGAGGGAGTACGCCACTACCACCATGCTAAACAATCCATTAAATCACCTCTGTGTCAACAAAAACATCCCATATGTTATGTAAAATGATCATTATACTGTAGTATGGTATATTATGTTATGGTATATTCATAAAGGGCCTATACACAAGGCAAGTGTTGCAAAGCGCTGAAGGAGGGATGGAACAAGAGGAAAAAGAACACTTGTTTAAAGCCCTTAAATTCTCAAACCATAATAGTTATTACAGGCAGAGTATGTGCATATTATACAATTAACAGTGGAGGTAACAGTGAAATAATCTGACAATGATTCTACAGTTTTACCAAGTGCAGGAATGTGCCAGCATGCAAGAAGGGAGGACAGGGTGGAACAGACATACAATCTACAGGCATGGTGCAATCAGAACGAGCAAGTACACAGATGTTTGCAGGGGTGTGGTAGGTAGAGGGTGGGAACAAGTTTGGTGGGGGGTCCATGTGCATTCAGTCAGTGGAGGCTCGGGTTAGAGCAGAGAGATGCAATTTTCTAGGGTCATTTACCAAGTGCAGTGATGATGAGGCTAGTGCAGGGCCCAGAGGCAAGTGTGCAAAACATTGGTGGGGGTGCCCTGGAATGTGAGACACTAAGGTACATCAGGCGGCCAGTCATTGATCTGTATGGAAAAAAGGATGTAGTGAGGGATAGAGCAGAGGGACAGGTTAGCAGGGAAGATTTAGAGAGTAAGAAGAGTAGAAGAGGAAAGTCCTTAGGAGTTCCCGGCACTTAAGGAGATCAGGTTCCATAGAGAGGCCAGCAGGGAGGCTATTCCAGAGGGAGGTCCCAGCTGAGGATAAAAATCTTCCTCCAAATCTCTTCTTCGAGAACTGGCTCACTCGAAGAAGGTTGGAGGTCCATGAGAGGAGGGCTCAAGAGGGACAATATTTAGGTAAGAATCGTCGCAGATAGGTAGGCCCCAGTCCCCACAAAGCCTTGTGGGCAATACAGAGGTTCTAAGAATTGACCCTTGAAGCCACAGAAAGCCAGTGGAGGGATTTCAGTGCTAGACAGATGTGGTCCCTGGTCTTGAGGCCAAGGATAATTCTTGAGGTTATGTTCTGGGTGAGTTATAGAGGGTGCAGATTAGAAGCAGGGCGGTTGATAAAGTGGCAGTTGCAGTAGTCCAGCCTGCAGATAACCAGAGATATGGAGACAGTGACCTGCTGGGGGAAAGTGAGAAAAGGTACATTACCTCTCAGAGGAGGTGTAGCTGATAGTTGTACTTTTTGGAAATGTTCGAAATGTGACATGAGAAGGAGAGAGTGGAGTCGAAGATGACCCAAGGATGTTTAGCCTTGCAGATGGGTGCAGTGCCAAGGGCGTCTGGCCAGAGTGACAGTTGGAAAGCTGGAGCAGGGGTCCCAATGGAAACGATCTCAGTCCTACTGGTGTTAAGGCAGAGGTTGTTTTCAGCACACCATGACTTAATCGTCAACAGTCAGATATGAGTGATGAAGAGGAGGTAGCTGAGGGTAGCCTGAAAGAAAGTTCTGTGTGATCCACATAACACTGTAAGTTAGAGGTGAAAGTGCCAATCACATGTGCTGAGGTAGACATTTATATGTAGAAGAAGCAGGGGGATAGCGTACATCCCTGAGGAACTCCACTGGTTGAAAGAGCCATAGAAGAATCAAAGGCATTTGAGTTCCACCTGGGATGGGTGGTCAGAAAGAAAGGAGGTTAACCACAACAGAGCCAAACCATGAACCCTGTGCACCATACACACTGTAGTGGCCCTCTTCTGCTGTGGTGGATCTGAATAACTAGCATACTGGTCACATCCCACAATGATCAATATAAAATTAGATATTACCTGTCCCCTTGGCAATCAGTTGACAGTAACATTTAATTCCATGAACAAGCCGTCATTACCGGTTGTAAAGATCAGCAGAAAAAGAACACAATGCAATATAGTCATCTACCACATACATGACCAAAATAAATGAAGAGCCGCAGGCACCCCTCAGTGACATCAAACACATGCAACCCACCAGTCACAAGGCAACCATCACCATGTGTCCCTGTACACATGTGCAAACACCTGCACACTGCATGCAAATCAAACACACAATAGACACACACAGACACCCAACAACATCACCCACACTGTCTGTCCCTGTCAATGGCATGCACCAAATGGGCACGCAACATATCTCCATTCATTACACAATATCATCTACACAATGCCCACATCACTCAACATGCTGCATGAAAATGTGAAGACAGCACATATGCATATAATTGATCACAACAAAAACATGGCCCACCCCTGGAAGACTACCAATGCCACGATAAGTCTGGCCCATTTCTGCATAGTATTGGGACAGTGCACTCCACACAGTCATGGAAGCACATCATCAATAAACACATGTGTTGTTCATATCTCAGGAACTGATCCAATAACCCCAAATGTTTCCAAGTGCAAACAGGGCAACTGGTGAGGACAGGGGAATGTAGACAATGATTCACTAACAGAGATCAATAATACAATCAATGCTACAAAGAAATCATGACAATAACTGGGAGGGGAGACATACCCACAATGCCTTGTGAGTGTTTACAACGTGCAAGTGTACAGGTGAGTGTGGTAAGGGGAAAGGTTTGGATTAGTTCATTGAGAACATCTTGGAGTGAAATAGCCAGAAAATAATAGATAAATGTAAGTGCAACCTCACATGGCAAGGCTGAGCGTGAGCAAGTTCAGTATATACCCAGTATATTAGATGATACATGTGGTGTTCAGGGCACCAAGGACACATAAGATCCATGGACATCAGGCACACTACTGTATCAATAGCATGGAAGAGAATGGGAGAAGGAAGTGGAGAAGAGAAAGGGGTTGATGATTATTGGGAACTTAAGGAGGTCCTGCTCAAGACGCAGAGGGAGAGTGAGTCTATTACACAAAAGACAGCACAAATAGGAAATGAACCCACCAACAGCTCTTTCAATACCAAAGTGCTTCACACGCAGGGAGTAGTTGCCAGAGGAAGGCACGAGTATCTAAGTGGAGTATTTGATCAGTATCCTAAATTGTGCACACTGATGACGGTCATTGCCTTGTACAGTACTAACTGCCCACTATATGTATGCCAAATTTTTATAATTTAATCTGGCCGTGCACGCACAACCTACCGCTTGCCATTTAGCCACTCAGCTGACTCACCATAATTGTGGCATACTTATCCACCACTGAACAGTGTTGTAAACAGTATGATGGCCTACATCCCCAATTACCTCAACATTAGGCCAACAGCTACCCAGATCCCGGTCAGACCTATAATATACGTCACCATGCCCCAAACCCTACCTGACTCCAGATCTATTCCACCGACTCGATTCCCTCCACCATAATACAACCCCAACATCAACCCACCCAAAACTAGCAAGACCTTACTCCACCCACCGAAATAAAGGAGAACTGCAGTCTTGTCAACACTTCCAAGTTCCAGCTGCCCTTGCCAACTAAACCTCAGAAACCAGAGACTAGCCTCTAAAACCAAGCACAAAAGGGACACCATCTTCCTTACTACCACCCCAGCCATCCTGAGAAGGAGAACACACCTCTCCTACAAAATAGCCAATTCCTATGCCATTACAACAATCCTCCAAGACAAACCCTACCTAACCCCTAGTGACACCAGCTACACTGCGAAACCAAACCTATCTGACACACACCTAATGGTACACAGTCGAACTTCAGCGCTTCAGCGACCCATACTCATAACAGCACCAATGAGTCCAGCCTAGAGATCCAGGGCGTCCTCATCAACACCAGATCTCTTCCGGCTCATGCCTTAGACATTGCCGACATCACTTAATCTTGACTTTAAAGCGATCACAGAACGATGGCTTCATGCGGCTGCTGGCCCTGTTCTTGCCCTAGCCATTCCAGACAACTATACCGTATTCAAGATGCACAGACCTACTGCTAAAGGAGGGGGAGTAGCCATCATAACTCAACATTAGAAAAATACCTAACACCTCGCTACCCTCTGAGGAACTACTGTCAGTAAAAATGCTGCTATCTCCTTCCACCACTCTCAACATACACCTGATCTACAGACCCCCTTGCCCAATACTGTAATTCGAGAATGATGTAGCCCAACTCCTCTCAACTAACACTAAACTCTTATCCTGGCTGACTTTAATCTAGGCCTGAAGGACCGTTGAACAAGAATTCACTATCCTTGGCCAACTGCTTCTCAGCATTAGGCTCATCACACCAGTTCCAGAATCCTTCACACACTAAAAGCTGCATCCTCAACTGGCTAGCGGCCCTTAACTGCAACACTACCATAACCTCAAATACCCATTTCCCATGGTCAGACCATCACCACATAACATTCAATATCATCAAGAACCCTGGTCCTGTCAACCTCCCACTGGTCACCCCTGCTGCCCCTTCTAGAAACAAATGGAATATAATGATCAACAATTTATTACCACTCTTACAACCTTTCTTGGCACACCAAAACTCAGAAACTGAAGATCCTACTAGTATGGTAGGACTATACAATCAAACGGTACTTTCAGCGACTGCCAAACTAGCTCTGCTCTCCATGCGCAAAAAGGGTCACACCTGGGTCACACCCACTCTGAAAGCCTTGCAAAGTTCTAAAAGAAAAGATGAGACTATTTGGAAAAAAATCCCAAGTGAACCAAATACAGAAAAATATGTCAAGGCAGCTAATCAATACAAACAAGTGATCCCCCAGACTAAAAGTGCCAAATCAGGAACTAAGGAGCTCTTTGCCATCTGAGAGAACTAGAATCCCCTGTACCACCAGTTGAAGCATTTAACAAGGATGCAAACAGGCGCTCCAACATTCAGAAAGCATTCTCTGACAAAATGGTGCTACTTCAATCCAAAATTGCAATAAAAAAACGAATATCCAACCCACCCAAACACCCCATAAGCCCTTGACTATGCAAGGCAACAATATACTGCCTCAATTTGAATTCACATATGTCATGAATGCAAAAGTTCTAAAAATCCTCACTAGCCTCAAACCGTCTAGGTGCCAGGTCAACCCATGCCCGGCAGCGGTCATCAAGCATCATGAACTCACCCCATTCATAACATACCTAATCAATGCCCCTTTCAAAAACAAATCTTTCCCAACCAATCGCAAAAACATGTGCATACTCCACTTCTAAAATAACCTTCACTCTACCTTAGCATACCAACTAATATCGCCCCATTACAACAGTGCCTTTCTTGCTGAAAATTCTAGACAGAGTAGCGTACCCACACAGACAAAACTACCTCAAGTCTAACAACCTCCTCTGCCTTCGACAATCTGGATTTCGCCCAAGACTTGGGACGGAAATAACCCTTATGGACTGAAAACTTCAGATGGATGATCTAAAAGACAAAGGTAAACTAGCATTACTACATCTATTTGACCTCTCTGCAGCATTTGATATTGCAAACCACAAAGTTTTATGCAAACATCTAGCCTATGCCCACTTCTCTACTAATGCCACTCAATGCATACAATCATTCCTGACAGACAGAACAATGAGAGTTTTTTCCTTGAGCGCAGAAGCACCACCAACCTCAGTCACATGTGGTGTACCACAAGCTTCATGCGTTTCACCAATGTTTTACATAATATTTACTAAACCACTTTTTGACCTACTCGACAATATGGGTGTCACCTACACTAACTATGCAGATGACACCCAAATCCTCATCCCTATCACAGGCTCCCATAACGTAGATAACGTAGATTCAGCCACTCTTAATGCTATCATTCTAGCCATCCAAGCCTGCATGGCCCACCATGGGCTATGCCTTAATGACAAAAAGATGGAACTCCTACTCATAGGGTCACAACTTTGTCTCAGTAAACTAAACAACACATTTAAAACCTTCAACATAGATGGCAACATTATACAAGTATCCAAAGAAGTAAAAACCCTCAGGTTCTACCTGGACTCTTCACTCACACTCGCTAAACAAGTTAATGCCACGGGATCTGCAGCAGCCTATACCTCTGAATTGATTAATGCCTGCAGACCCTTCCTGTCTCCTGACAGCTGCATCACTCTGGCCAGAGCCCTCATTCTGACCAAATTGGACTACTGCAATGCTGGCACGGAGAACCAAAACATCAAAAAACAACACAGACAACAGAAAGCAATGTGATACAGCAAATTAACGATACATGCATGTTAAAAGTACAATGTTAACCACAAGACCAGGTTCAATGCAGACTTCATTTTCACAGCATACAAAGGGTAAGAAGCACCCAGCTGCATTGAACTAGAAGCTACAAACACCCTGGTGCAGCATGCATGTTAAATGCATGAGAAAGCACCAACACCACTAACCCATATGTGCTGTTACACAACATATCAGCCCACAAAATGCATACATGCTCACATGTTTGTGGCTTTAAACTGGTGCTGCACACCGTAATGGTTGGTCCATAATCAAGGCAGGCCAAATGTGACATAGAGCCATAAACCCAAAAACCCAGCTAGGGATCTGAAGTGTCACTCATTACGCATAATCAAAATACCACAAGGCGCACATCAGCACAACCAACAACACCTGTCACAGGCCTTTAACAGTTGGCCATGCTACCCACTTCCAAACAACCATGAATGCCCCACACACTTAGAAAACACACATTTTAGAAATAGTAAACAGTGGCCTCAGAAATCCATCAGAACAACATGTCCATACCCATCATCAGAAGCACCCCCTGTGAAACATGCACCCCATAAGAAGTAGTGTTTGACCAAAAGATAAGCCAATCCCAAGGCAACACACACAGTGCTAGACTCCCATGCAAACACCACACAAGTGTCACCAACTGGAATTAATTTGCTTGTCCAGGGAACCCACCTGCCTTCCATACAAAGCACACCATTGAAAGACGCTTCCCCTAGATGAAATAACATGCATAGTTACAACAGAAACAACATGCACATCCATGACAACCCATGATTTCATACTGAAAATATTCAGAGACCACCCACTGCAGGACCAGCACAGGGTGCCAGAGGGTGAATGGAAATAGATTGTGATCAGCCCAGGAGTGCAGTGTACACAACGGAGAGAAGGAGAGGGAACGACACAGAGGGGGCAGGCCAAGTAAATGCCCAATCAAGGTGTACCCTGCCTGGATTGGCGATGGACAATTACATGCTGTACAGCACAGTAGGTGCGGCTGTAGGGGAATACATATAGGTAGGTAACACAGTGACATGAGCTTCACTTAAATAACCATACCGGCATGTTAGCATGCATAGCACATATAAGACAAGCAACACATGCAGCAAAAATGCACAACAATGATGCATGCTAAACATGCAAGACAGTGCTCCAGCTTAATCCTGCATCACCTTCACCCAGAACTGTGTCTCCTGATCAGGTACAGTAGGGACAGTGCCTGGTGGAGGGAATGGGGAGCGTGGACGTCAACGATTGCAGGGTGTCTCCCCTGGGACAGCAATCACCACCACATCATGGATTACTGTAACAATATGGGAGAAGACATTAAAATAGCCATAGTGAAGTACAATAGACACAGCACACGTGTGCAATGGCACACAGACGCCATAATTACCTGTACATGCCATCCTGTGCACCACCATGCAAACATGCAAGTGTATTTATTTATATATTTAGAATTCTTATATAGCGTCTTATGCCCATAGGCCTCAAAGCGCTTCCAAAAAAACATAACATACAGAAAAACTCAAAACAGACCATTTATAACAGGGCAAATAGAGAAATACACGATGGAAACTCATCGCATTACTACTAAAGGTGATAAGACGAGGTCAAGCTATAAGATCAAAGGCCTCATTACGAGGCTGGCGGTAGCCGTGCCCTTGGTAAGGGCACAGCTGCCGCTGGTAATGATGACGGTAATGATTTTAGCTCCCTGGTCCCCTCGTGGGACCCGGAAAGGACGTCTGGCCTGATACAGATACAGATACAGATATGACTGTTCACATGTATACATATTACATTCAAAGTAAAACAAGAAACATATATAAAATGCATTTGCCTAACCAATCCTCAGGACGGAGACATCACTTTTCTGTGACTTTCCAACTCTCTACCCATACATTTTCTTGAGACAAACAACATATTTAAACCATGATTGTTCAGTCATTTTAGTGATTAAATATTTAAAAATTGTAACTGTCCTGTGGATAGCCTTTCCCAAAAATACACAATGTTCCACCAACCACTCTTGTACACAGAGCGTTTCAAATGGGAAACACTCGAAATCTGAACAACAGGACATTGACTCAAAATATGCCAAATTTGTTGTTCTACACCCTCATCACACAGACCACATTTTCCCATCTGTGTTTGTTCTTTGATCCTTGCAGCCAAGATTTCTCATTTAGAGAAGATGGAAGGAAGCATTGGGGTGTGTCTAAAAAGGAAAAAGAGGTATGCAATATATAGCTTCTCATACTATCTTTAGTCAATGTCAAATCTGTTCTTTGTATTGCTAATTTGATATTTACTGAGTTTACAACCAAATCCTCAACTGTGCAAGAGCAATTGACGAGAATTGAGATGACAATTCCCTCTAGCTTATGCAGGAATTCACTACAACCCTCCTGCAATAAGTAGTTGCCATCTTCAGTTATGAATTCATTATACAGGACCCTAATTAATCAAAACAATGACACCAGTTTCCAGTCTAGACAAGACTTCAGTGAGCTCAATCCCAATTCATATTGCAGGCTCACTATTGGCAGGGATTGCTGTCTGTTTAAGACTTGTTTTCATAGTCGACCTAACAACGTTACATGTTCAGTCTAGATTCCACGATTGTGATTCTACCTTCATCCCATATATTAATGCAGGAATCACTTTACCTCTATAGAAATTGATCAGTGTGAAAATAGAGAATCTTCAGTAGTTGGCCAGCAGTTTCTTCATCTGGCAAACAAGCTGATCTATTTTCCCCTCTAAGCCCAACTCTACAAGTTTAATATTGGGGTGTGACATTATTTTAAAACCCAGGCAATTTTCTATTTTAATCTGAGAAATATCTCAGCCATTAAAGGTCCATTTAATGCTGGGAACTCTTTTTTTTTGGTTTACTAAAGAGGATAATGTTGGATGTAGATGGATAATTGAGCAGATTAATTTCATCAGCATAATTCTCTAAGGCAGTTAGCAAATGTTGGAGCCCTAGCAGGGTGTGGTCTAAAAGCATGCGATCATCTAAATAGGTGATCCAGCTCACTTTTTTTGGTCCCACACCCTCTGGCTTATAAAGACATGGCACATTCTCATTTAGGTCTGCCAAGTAGCGGTTGAAAAGGCAGGTGACAAGAATGCATACTTCCCGTAAAACCTCTTTAAGTAATTAAAGAGTTGGTTAAATGTGCCTGGCTATCTAGTGTAACTTGTATGCAGGAGTTTACATGTAGCTAGACTATTATTGACAATAATTTCAAAACGAGCCCCCATTGGTTTAACTTGTTCCAATCTCACCCTCTATTGATTGCGTTGGAATCTTTTGATAAATCTATGAGGTCCCCCATAATGGGGGGGGGACTTTCATTGTCCAAGCCTTACCCTGCAGGTTGTTAATAATTATACGATGAAAGGAGGTTGACATTCTTTCCTTACCCCAATTTTTCACTTTTTTTAAAATACCAGGATTGTGGGCCCACAGTTCAAGCTCTTAGAGAATAGCTTGCTATCCGCATCTAGAAGTACTATCGCTCTTCTCATACATGGGAATTATAATAGTGGTTCTCCAATTCGGGGGACACTGTTTGGAACTGATCATGCTGTTTGTTTAACAAAGTCAATACAATTTTTGACCGTAAGGGTATGTCTGATTTGAAGATGATGTTTGTTAAGCCATTTGGCCCCACAGCTCTTGAGGAGGAAGATCTTCTAATAAGATAAACTATATCTTCTCTATCCAATTGGAGCTGCCAAGGAACACTACCTTTCCACCTCAGAACATCACCTGTCAGATTCCTGTATAGTTCCCTCTAGTGACTGGACCAAACATTTTCGGTCACATAGTTACTTTGTCAGTCTGCCTGGGTCCCATACTCATGGTTGACAAGGCCCAGAAATGGTGTGTGTTCTTTGTTAAAAGAGTATCCAGCATTAGCTCACCCTGTTTCTGATTCTTGAAAGATCAATGTGCTCCTACCCAATTTCTATATTCCAGGGACAATTTCCTCTCTTCCCTTTGGATATCTTATTTTGGTTAGATGTCATTTTTGAGTGCCCAAATATTTTTTCTCAGTTCTCTTTTCCCAGTCCAGGTGTCAAGGTCAAATACGTATTTATGATTAGTACTCATTTTTAGCCCAATTAATATCTGTGCGTACTCTTCTCATACCAAATCTAAGAAATTAGAAGGGGCAAATACATGTTCCAATTCATTACTTGTCAGGGAGGGTACTGTGTCAACTACATTCGTATTCAATGTTGGGCCTCCACATCTATACTTTGACACTCTATTATGACCAGGATTCACCACAACCCTTTCCTGAATACCCATCTCCGCTCTTGTTTTGCCCAGAGAAAAACTAGCAGTCACCATGTTGTGATTGCTATAACTAGTGTCCCTTATTTGCATAGGGACATTCTGCATTGTTTGACCATATCTCTCGATAATACCAAATAATCTGTGATTGAACTGGCTGAGCCACTTTTCCATGTGGGAGCAGGTTGACGGTCACTATCGAGGCTTCCATTGGCAACAAGCAAATCCCACTCTTCAAAACAGCTCCACATTTTTTCCCATTTTGACAGGCCACCAAATGTTTTGTAGCTGATAGATGTGTTGGCAGGCAATACGAGTCTAGGCCACCTGCTATTATTATTCCCAGTGATTTTTCCATAGCTGATACATTCAGTAATATTTGAGGTAGGTACTCCATAAAACTTCCATACTGGAGCATGCAGGGTTCTAGTAGAGGTTCACTATTGTTTCCTTTCTCAGTGTTTCATGGACCTGGTAGAAGAGCTTAACTGCTAGGATACCTAGAGATTCAGCTGACAATATTTCTGATGTCTTTATTGTAGAATTATGTGCAGCAATTATTAATCCGCCCAAGGGTGACCTCTGTTGTTATTGGTCTCCTTCAGTTCTAGTACTGAGAAACCATCTGTTTTGAATCCCCTCATTAACCAGGTCTCTTGCAGTAGTATTAGGTCATAATGATCAAATATGTGTATTCTTGCAATATTGTTAGTAGATCATTTTTCATCACAAAAAATCCTGCATCACGCTTGTTAATGTGTTTCAAAGTTGCTATGGTTTGTTTTGTAAACCAAGGAATTGTGTCTCCTAAGGGAGAAACAAAGCCCTTTTGATTACACGTGTTTCTGCACTTTATGTGCCTTTCTCAGATCAGGCCAAATGTTCACATTCAAACAAAATCACTTCATGCAGACATACAATCTGGAAAAATATACATACAAATAATAAATGTTAAAAATAGTGTTAAAGAGAAACAATGAGGATGGGTGGTGGGTCGGCTAAGTAGGGTTTGAGACAAAAAATAAGACTACGAAATAGTGACATTAACCTTTTTGACTTTGGAGCTACTTGCACAATGTCTGTGCAGTCATCGTAGGGGAACCTTTCTCAGATCAGGCCAAATGTTCACATTCAAACAAAATCACTTCATGCAGACATACAATCTGGAAACATATACATACAAATAATAAATGTTAAAAATAGTGTTAAAGAGAAACAATGAGGATGGGTGGTGGGTCGGGTAAGTAGGGTTTGAGACAAAAAATAAGACTACGAAATAGTGACATTAACCTTTTTGAAGTCGTGCAGAATAGATGGTCACAATTAGGACCCTGGCGTTAAGGGGTTAACGGCACCGTAAAAGGCTGTGGCACCGTTAACCCCTTAACGGCTTACTACGAGGTCCCTTTGCGGCTCCCGACCTGAACGGTTGGTCTGGACCAGCCGTTAAAGTAGGGACCGGCAAAGGGACCTTGATGGCAATTACGGTACCGCAATTTGCGATACCGTAATTGCCGCCTTCCCCATTCCCATTGAGCCCTATGGGGAAAAAATGGGAATGGGGAAGGGCCATGGAGAAAGGGGGAATTACCACCCCGCCAACCTTGAAATGGGGTGGTAATACCCCCTTTCTCCATGGCAGACTCCGGCATGGAGCATGGTGCTAATAGCATCATGGTTTAGCGCCGGAGTCCTAATGAGGGCCAAAATCTATTATAGGTGGGATTTGAATTACAGGTAGCAAAGACCAGACATTGATTTTACTGTCTAAAACAGCATAATTCTGATATAACTCACCCTCCTTTTTCCCCTCATTAGCCTGTTCTTATTTTTAGTCAGTCAGGCAGTAGTTACGCAATCATTACTACCCACCCAGAAATTTTACCCTTAGATTTGGCCCTTCAATTATCTTCAGCGTGTTATTCAAAATGATATATACCAGCCAAGAGACCATTTACCTCCATTCAAGACTTTGGAGCTACTTGCACAATGTCTGTGCAGTCATCGTAGGGGAAACTAATATAATCAATAGCATGGGTAGAGAGGAGAAAGGGGTCAGGGATGTTTTTTGATTTGAAGAATTGTGTTTCTGTTCAAAAACACACGCTCCATTTCAAATATAAATGTTCAAACCATATTCTTAGGAAAGAAAACATCGAGATCAACCTGGGCAATGTGCAGAGGTATGTGTAATCCGTGTTGTAAAATGTACCTGACTACTCTGGTAGTCTTTACCCACAGTTGCATTTATATCCTGGACTGCATTAATGTCCTCAATTTGCATTTGGACCAATGTTGTAATTGATTCCACCAGTGATTTTTCTGGACTCTTTTTCAACAGTAAAATATAGGTTCCGATTTTCCCAGAAGACCATAATTCTCCATCTGCAACAAGCCTGGACAACTGTGAGTGGATTTGCCACTGCAGAGTGTTTCAACCACAATTTGTATTGTAAGGATGTCTGACATCCTGGTACTCTCGAAGGTGTCTCTCTGTTGCTCAACATCATTAATTCTTGGTCTCCTCCTTGTTTGGTGATTGCTTGGTTCTTGCTGGCTGATTCCTTTTGAGGTGTCCTGATTGTCTAATAACTCAATCCGACTTCAAACATTAGTCTCCATCAGAGTTTCACTTTTGTCCACCATCTCAGTTTGAGCACTGCCATATTTTCTTCCCCTGTTGTTTTGTGGCAGTGACCTGCACAACATTGTCCTGATTTAACTCTGGTTCCACTCTTTCCTGTATATGTTCCAAGGTGAATAAGATCTCTGAGAAACGTTCTTGAGTTTTTTTCTCAACTATTATCTCTCTTTTTTAGTTTTTCGATCTGCCTTTCTTGACATGTTTTTTGTTGCCCGGGGCCAGGCCAAAGTAAACAAATATTGAGTTCTATCTGTATTCATGTCAGCCACTTCTGACTTTTTTGAAGCTTCTTCTCTTAAAAATTTAATTGACCCCTCTCTCTTCCCATGGTATACAAAAGTTTCCGGGGGAACCTCCTGATGGTTGTTGGAGAACGCTTTTGACTTCTTGGACTGTCTCATGGTTGGTTGACTGGAATTTCCGAATGGAGGTTTCCCTCGATACTTTACTGGACACTAGCTTTAGAGGGGACACCTTTCCTTTTGAACTCTGTTGTTTTTTCTTTTTGATTTATCAGTACTCTGAGCCAATCTTTCCTTCTTGTTGCTTTCAGTTTCCTTTATTTCTAATAAGTCTTTTAACATGAACAGGGCAATTTTTATTTCGCTCAGTTGTAGTGTACTCACTCTAAGTTTCCTCATCATATTTTCATTTAAGTTGATAAACAAGCTTGATAACAAATTTAAAGCTGAGATAGAAGGAGGTGTTAATTTGACATTTTTATCCATTTCCTGTAGCGTTTCATGCAGACCTTGATTTAGCTCAGAACCTGGGGAGGAAATGTAATATTTTGTGAATCTATGCGATGCTCTTTGCCCATTAGCACTTCGCCTGCCTGGTCCACATTTACTTCGAGAGGAGTAGTCAGGATTGAATCAGCATCTTCCTCTAATTGAGTTGCTGCCTCTAAGATACTGCCATCACTCAAAACAAAAGGGCTTCCAGCTCTCCATGCTGTTGCCTGATGCCTTGTCCTTGCACTTATACCCGCCTTTTGAAAGTAATCTTTAAGACTCCTTTGGTTGTTGATCACTGTGACGCAAGAGGGGGAAGGGGCCAAACACTTTCCCATATCTGTCGGCCAGGAGAGTCATTCTTTCAATTGATCTGTGATCGCACTTCAGCCCAGAGTTCTCCTTAGATCTTTGGGGACTGGTTTCCTTATTGACTGCAATTTCGGTTTAGAGGCCTTCTCAGGGTGAAATACCCCTGATGTGTGATTTCTTCACCAATGCCCCACTTAGTTTTGAGTCCCGTTTTTGCTGCCATGATTATGGTCATTTAAGGAGATGGAGTGTGGTAGGCACATGCCCCCTTCAGACTCCCTGCTTCTCTTGATGTTATTCGATCAGTATAGTAAATATTGTTCTGGTGAGCTTAGTAGCAGAAGTATTTCTAGCAAAACCTTTCCAATTCAAACAATCCATATATTTTTAAAAGAAAAAACAGACCACAATCATTCAGCTATTGTAAGCAGAATATCACAAATTGTTGGCAGTAGCTGCATTTGACATAGGCAGAATTCTATGACACATGCAGGTTGTAAACAATGAAGTAACTATTGTTTCTAAGTTGATGTTAGCTTTTATTCACCTAAAAATGCAAGAAGTCCAATAGACATGATAGAGAGAATTATTTCAAAGATAGCATATGATTGTGTTTGGCAATCTCCGATAGTTAACAACAGTATTCCACCCACATCCATGACAGTGAGTTACAAATAATGCCACTCCTCATTCACAGCATAGGGCATTTTCCTGTATAGCTGCACTTTGGCTATAGAGCAATTGTTCAAAATATGTGTCAGTATGCAGACACAAGATATGCTCAATTTCTAAAGAGCTTATGAATTGATCTACTTATTGTACATGCAAAAGCATCCCTTAAAAGTCCACTTTTACATCGGCTGTATTGACAAAACACAAGTCCTCCGGTAATGGACAAATTAACACAGAAACATTAACAATGTGTATGTTTAATGTCAAACCTTTGAAAAGTTGCCCAATTTAATGACACAGTGTAAAAAACAAAAGACTGCCATAGTACACACCAGTGACAAAAACAAATGAAAACTCAATGGCATTGCACTCCGCATGCGTCACCAATTCACAGCATGCCTAAACAGCTGTATTCGAAAAAGTATTAACTCTCTCCCTAAACTGCAGATTTATACAAAGACACAACTTTGACAAAGATCAAAGTTTAGTTACTGGAGCAATAGGAACATTAAACCCACAGTGATTGGTTTACAAACCTAGACAAATGCAAATAAACTTGAATAAACTAAAACAATTTCCTGCAGCACAGGATGTTTCCTTCATTTTAAAGACATGTATGTATCCAGAGAACAATTATCAGGGTAATTCATAGAATTTCGCAGAAAAGTGTCGCAAGCGGCCGGCGCAGAGTGTCCGCGTGCGATTGCCTGCGCCAGGCACGTGCGCTAAAACCGATTTCCGCGCACAGCGTATTCATGGATTCCATGCTCCCAAACCAGCCGTGGCGCAGAGTATCGCAGCAAGCCTGCAGCAGCGCCAGTAACGCCCCCAAGAACGCCCTCGCGCAAGGAAAAGCCATCGAAATCGCTAAATCATCGCAAAGGGCTGCGCTAACCCTGGACCAGTTTACAAGGCTGCCAAACAAGGAACGCAAAGCGGGCAACCTTCATATCAGGAGTACGTGGGAAGTTTCACACGCGACTAGCCAGGGTACGTGTATTACAGGGGTACGCGTGAAGTCTTACATGCGATTAGCCAGGGCACGTGTATTACAGGGATACGCGGGAATCATCACACGCGATTTGGCAGGGTACGTGTATTACAGGGGTGCGTGGGAATCATCACACGCGATTTGGCAGGGTACGTGTATTACAGGGGTGCGTGGGAATCATCACACGCGATTTGGCTGGGTACGTGTATTACAGGGGTGCGTGGGAATGATCACACGCGATTAGGCTGGGTGGGTCCTTACAGGTGTTCCCTGTACACCCTCCACGGCCCCTGCAGGCAGCCCACAAAACAGGGGACTACCCTGCACACCTGCTCATGTCCCCCTGCACCCCCACCCCCCAGCCACCAGGGGCAGCCTCCAGCAGGCCCCCACCCATGTCTCCCACCACCCCCACCCCCCAGCCACCAGGGGCAGCCTCCACCAGGCGCCCACCCATGTCTCCCACCACCCCCACCCCCCAGCAGTGCAGGGGCAGCCTCCAGCAGGCCCCCACCCATGTCTCCCACCACCCCCACCCCCCAGCACTGTGGGGCAGCCTCCAGCAGGCCCCCACCCATGTCTCCCACCACCCCCACCCCCCAGCCAACAGGGGCAGCCTCCACCAGGCCCCCACCCATGTCTCCCACCACCCCCACCCCCCAGCAGTGCAGGGGCAGCCTCCACCAGGCCCCCACCCATGTCTCCCACCACCCCCACCCCCCAGCACTGTGGGGCACCTGCCAGCAGGCCCCCACCCATGTCTCCCACCACCCCCACCCCCCAGCCACCAGGGGCAGCCTCCACCAGGCCCCCACCCATGTCTCCCACCACCCCCACCCCCCAGCAGTGCAGGGGCAGCCTCCACCAGGCCCCCACCCATGTCTCCCACCACCCCCACCCCCCAGCAGTGCAGGGGCAGCCTCCACCAGGCCCCCACCCATGTCTCCCACCACCCCCACCCCCCAGCCACCAGGGGCAGCCTCCACCAGGCCCCCACCCATGTCTCCCACCACCCCCACCCCCCAGCCACCAGGGGCAGCCTCCAGCAGGCCCCCACCCATGTCTCCCACCACCCCCACCCCCCAGCAGTGCAGGGGCAGCCTCCACCAGGCCCCCACCCATGTCTCCCACCACCCCCACCCCCCAGCAGTGCAGGGGCAGCCACCACCAGGCCCCCACCCATGTCTCCTAACACCCCCACCCCCCAGCCACCAGGGGCAGCCTCCACCAGGCCCCCACCCTTGTCTCCCACCACCCCCACCCCCAAGCACTGTGGGGCACCTGCCAGCAGGCCCCCACCCATGTCACCCACCACCCCCACCCCCCAGCAGTGCAGGGGCTGCCTCCACCAGGCCCCCACTCATGTCTCCCACCACCCCCACCCCCCAGCCACCAGGGGCACCCTCCACCAGGCCCCCACTCATGCCCGACTCATGTCTCAGTGTAGGTTTTCTCAGTCATGTGTCGCCATTGTGTGGGTCTGACAGACATGTATTCATGGGCATGCTGTTTATTTGGTATCTATCATGACATGGGGAATTCAATGTGGAGTGGATGGAATGCTTGCTTGGGTGTTTGGACTGGGGTGGCGTGGGGTGGGATTTTGGTGGCCATAAGGGCCATGAGTTGGGAATGTGATGGATTGTTGGGTGTGGGGACATGAGGTGGGGCCTGCTAGCAGGTGCTGTTACTGGGGGTGGGATGAGGGACATGAGTCAGGGCCTGCTGGCAGGTGCCTGTCACTGGGGGTGGGCTGGGGGACATGAATCGGGGCCTGCTGGCAGATGTCCATCACTGGGGGTGGGGACATGTGTTGGGGCTCACATTTGCATGGTGCCATGTGGGCTGCATGCAGGGCATGCCAGGAGTGATGGCCTGGCTGAGGGGCATGCCCAGGGGTATAGGGTGGTCCGCTGTGGTGTGGGCTGCCTGTAGGGCATGGGGAGGGGGAGAGGGCACACCCGGGAGGGCCGACACTGCCATTTGGCGTGTAAAGCACACTTGCGTACCCTGGAATCCATGTAACACACTCGTGCAAGGCCAATTGCGTGTAAAACTCCCTGTGCACCCCTCGGAATACACGTACCCCGCTCGCGCCAGGCCAATCACGTGTAAAGCGCACTTGCGTACCCCCATATTCGCTTACCCGTGTGGTGAGGATCCACATGCACCCCCTGCAGGAAGCCCACACCAGAGGGGAGCCACCTACAACCCGGGACATGCCCCGCAGGCAGGCCATCCACCCTCCCCATGCCCTGCAGAAGCCCATCCACCCTCTCCATGCCTCGCAGGCAGCCCATCACCCCTGGACATGCCCTGCAGGCAGCCCACCCACCCTCCCCATGCCCCACAGGCAGCCCATCACCCCTGGTCATGCCCCGCAGGCAGCCCATCACCCCTGGACATGCCCCACAGGCAGCCCTTCCACCCTCCCCATGCCCTGCAGGCAGTTCATCCACCCTCCCCATGCCCTGCAGGCAGCCCATCCATCCTCCCTATGCCCCACAGGCAGCCCATCACCCTGGACATGCCCCACAGGCAGCCCATCCACCCCCATGCCCCACAGACAGCCAATCATGCCTGGACATGCCCTGCAGACCGCCCATCAACCCTCCCCATGACCCACAGGCAGCCCATCCACCCTCCCCATGCCCCACAGGTAGCCCACAACATGTGATCTCATTGACTCATAACGTTTCCTTGATGAGTGTTTCGCAACATGTTCAAAACTTGTACTGAGAGGAAAAGTGTGAAATGCAATCACTCTTCCCATGGGTCCATTGACTAGGTCAATTCCTACATTCAAGTTCCTCTGCAACATTTCTCGTGCATTGATGCACAGTTTCAATACTCTGTCAAGACCTGCTGTTTTAGAAATCGAATTCTCTAGTTGACCTAATTAAGCTTTTGCTCTCTTATCCAACTCTAAATGCATAACATGACCATCTAAAACATCATTTTATTTTATCTGCACAATATTGTGTTTCTCTGACAGTAGCATTGTAGAGTTAAACATGTTAGACTCTGCAAGTGTGCACATCAAAGCAACACAAGAAATATGTATTTCCTTAAGCATCAGCATGACATCAGATGGACTGCAATCTGCATGAAACATGTTAGAAATCACTCTTCCCTTTAAGACTACTTTCACATTTTCCTCAAGAATACCTATATGAATCTTATTAAGCATTTCCCCATACTTTAAGTCTGTAGATTACCCCATATTAATCGTAGGTTCCTGGAATGTAAAACAATTCCAAAGGTTAAAATGACCAATCCTTCCTATACTTTTTTTGAGTATCCTTACATTGAAGCATTCTGAAAACTGTCTGACTTTTCAAATGAGTTAATTGGAACTAGTCTCTAAAAACAAGGACATGTTTACCTCCAAACAAAACATTGTAGTCAGTCTTCAAATCCTCCTGCATTCACAAGTGAATGAAAGCTAGCAACAAACTAGACACCATACTTACTTCATCCACAATCAAGGTATTTAATTTTCTAATAACTTTTACTACTTCTTGTGCTGCACTTGATACATATTTTTGATACTCAGTTGTCATGCTCCAAGGGTAGCATCAACAGGCAATGTAAAGTAACACCTCCTACATTCCATTGCATGCTGCTAAACCTTTTGGAGCAGTTACAGTGCATGACAAAGAAGCATCTGTTTCATTTTGAATTATAGCTCTTATTGCATGAATTAAAAAAGATGTACTTGTTCCTGCTTCTCCACTGACATAAGACAATACAGGTTTGTATTGCACACAAAAACATTCATGCCTGTCATGCAGTAAACCATGTAAGAACCTATAATAAACTTTTTTTTGCTCTTCATTAAGTTTACTAACAATTTCATCACAATATTCATCTATGACTTTACTTTTTTGCATTGCACTTTCTACTTTCTCCATGTCAAAGTCAACATCACTTTCAATAATGCAGAAGATTGACTTCTCTCAGGAGTCTCTTTGCCAATTCATCTGCCAAAAGTTCTTCTTAATGTAGTTCTTTCTCCAGGAACTCCAAGTGCTGCACACATTTTGGATATTTAATTAAGCTTTTCACTGCAATTTTTTTTTAAAGTTTCAAAATTTACAAGCAAATCACTCTCTGCAAGCTATGTGTAGAACAAATGCAAAAGACAGAAATACAATAATTGATTCTTCTCTGCAGTTTGGCAAGACCGTTTCTTGCAGTTAATGAGACTTGCCTTCTCATGTCTGACTAGATAACTTTTACATCTATGTACTTTAAAGCATCCAATGTCACTGTTTGCTTCAACATTTCAATATGTGTAGCATTGTGCTATTTCATAGATCCTCCAACATTTCCGATCGATTGGGATAATATGCATCAATGAAGTTGTTTTTCAAAATCTCTGTACTGTCAGGAATTACTTCAGCTAACTGCTCATTTCACTCAAAGGGTTCAATGCCCGGTTTCTAGTACTAGCTGGTCCAAGACCTAACCAAACTATATTAATGCTACATCCATACAGAGGCAAACTAGTGAGCTGATCTACAGCTTCATAGCTGCCACACTCCCTATGTGAAAGCATCTTCAAAACAAACCTTTGAGGTTTGTGACTAAGACTTTTATCTGCAGATAAATCTGCCCATACTTCAGCTGCATTGCTCTTTTCAGCTTTTGTCATGTATGCTGTTTCATACTGTTGAACAGCTGTTGAATCATCAGCAATAAACTGTACATCAGTATTTGCATTCCATAGCTGAACAATGCCAGGATTGTAATCATTAATGAATTGGCATTCCTTACATCTTTTGAAATGATATGTATTTCTTGGTGACTTACCAGAAACATGGTGTTGAACCGATGACATTAAACTATTTACTCAACCAACTGGTGTCTAAGGGTGTGGAAAGACAACATCTGAGTATAGTGCTTGCTTTACTTTTGTATTTTCTCTGACAGTACTTTCCACATGAGTGCTTTTGAAATCTTTCCACCTTGTTCCATAGCTCAGCATTCAAATGCTGATCTGGAAAGGAGGAAGTAAAATATTGTTCAATGAACTCCATCACACAGTCATCCCTGTCTTTACCAAACTGAGGAGCTTCTTTAATCCACAACATTTGGAACCCCACATGCTTGGTACTCCTTTCTCCATAAGAAATGTTCCACAGTACCTAATGGTCCATTTTCCTTATTACCTGTAAAGTATAACAAGCTAAAAATGTGTGATGATATAACCACGATTCACTTACAGGATCCATAGAACACAATTCTCTTGGTGGCATGTGTTCCATATTTCTTTTGATGTAGATTAGTTGGACGAATCCACTCTGCAAGATCATCCCAACCATACTCAGTGCAACTTAATGTCACAAACCAAGTTGGAGATCCCAAGTTTCTGATCATGCATCTAACCTCAGAGGGTCTCCTTTACCAATATTCTTTAGTTCCTTTCATTGTAGCAAGAATATTGATAAGTTTACCCTTTAAAACTTAATTTTTTCTTTCACCTGTTGCAGCATCTCACATGCAGAAAGGTTTTGAAATCGAGGTCAGGTCTGAAGTGTATGAGCAACAGCATAACATAATGTTGAACATTCACTTTCATACAATAAGTAAAAAATAAATTCAACATTGGTGCGGGATCGTGAATCTTCAGAATAGATTCCTGTACAATGATATTCTGAGGCAGAGATTTGCACCTTCCTCCTGTACCATCCACTCTTCCTCCTGTACCATTTGGAAAAAGCATTGGAAAACAACAGCTTCTAATGGCTTTACCCGGATACTTATGGGTGAACCGGTCATTGCTTTCATTTGATACAACTCTAAACTGTCGCCCATGACTTCACATGAGTGTAGAGGATGAATAGTGTAATGTTCATACAAACTATTCCCTTCTGCAAAAGATAGACATTGAAGCTGACCTTCGCTGCTTTTGTTTATTGACTCAACATCAAGCATAGACAAGTCTCGTACAGTCATACTGCCATTGTATTAATCACTGTGCTCCAATAGAAACACCAATGCATTTTTCACTTTTCCAATACCTATAAGCTGTTGCCAATGCTCTTATCTTTAGTGGCAACACCATTTACTAAAACAAACAAAGAATCTGCAATGTCACGCTTCACTCCTAGAGTGTTTACATGTTCTTCCAAATTGAGAGGTAAACACACAACTTTGCCTCTCCTTAGACTAATGATTTCTTAGACAGATTGGACATCTTTGTTTGTAATCTAACAATAACTTGGAAAGGATAAACAGTTTGCAATTAAAAAACTTCAAATATGTTCCATTTTTGAAGCAAAGAATGGATATCAGGTACTACCATGTCATTCAAAACACTGCTTAGAGGATTACTTCTTTGATTATAAAACCCAACACAGTGACTTCAGACATAAAGTGCCTCAGTTGTGTCAAATCATGCTTCTACAAACAAAAGGCATAGGATCATAATTTCCAGTTCCTGTACGTTTGTTATCCACATACATATACTATTTTAAATGCATAATATTTATCATTTACATTGGATAATCTAAACTTTCTACAGATCCAGTCAAACGTATTTGATTTAAAACTGCAAGAGAAATACTTGTTTTTTGCACTCATAGTTTAACTGCAAGATATCTCCCTTTAGTATAATGTGCAGCCCACATCCGTATATGATGAAACTGATTCTTACATTTACTTTTATCAAGACAAGCTAAAGAAAGACCCAAAAGTCCTGTTTTTTCATAAACATCACACTCAACTATTATTCGTAGTATCATGATCTGTCTTTGAACATTATCATTTGTGTGCAAAACTTGCAAAAATCTCTTTAACACTTTAGAAGAAAACTTATTGATATTGCACAAAACATTGCATGTCCATAAATCACAATCCGTCTTTCATTTTATTTTTGACTGACCTACACATACCCTTTCTATATTATCACACTGTATGTTTTCTTCTTTTTTTAGAAATGACACCATTTCGGACTTCATAGCTATGTCCACTCTCATCAATAGCTAGGGGAACATTCTTTCCTTGAATGTAACTCTCCTCATTAAAAAATCTTTCTGTGTGATAATTCTGTTTCCACTCTCAACCAAACACATCACAAAAGTTGTCACGTGTAAGTACATCAACTGTTTCTATATTTCTATAAAATGGAGTAGTCATCTTAAGTAATTTCTTAAATTCATTCAATACTAAATTTGAACAATTTTCTTTTCATATCAAAAGCTTTCTTCATTATTACTTCTACTTTTTTCTTTTACAAAACGCTTTACCACATATCTAGATTTTGGTTTTACACTTCTCCAAAGATTTGTAAAAACTTGAGAGTGATACATTTTCCTATATATAAATATATATTCCTTTTTTTAAAATTGATAGCACATTCGCTACCTTTTCATCTAGAAATCCTTCCTTTTTTACAAGCTCGTAAAACACATTTGATGAATGTTTTCTTTTTTTCTTTCAGGAAAAACATTCTTGGTTCCATGATTATATTCTGTTGGCACATCGCCTGCTTATAATTTCATACTTTCAAAGGTATTCTCCATCAAAGGTAATGTATTATCTACAGGATTTGTATCTACAGATTTAAAAACATGACTTTCTGAAATCTTAAACAGTCGAAGTGTACTTCTTTGCAGACGATCCTTTCTTATGACTTTCCTAATGGCATCCTACAACAAAAACTGTATTCAAATGTTCTTTATCAAAAAGAGACTAGGACCCTTTTCTTATCACAGCAACCATGAAAAACCTGTTACAAATTGCCTGCCGTGATTCGATAAGGGACCTTCAAACTATTACTACTGCTTCTCAACCAAACACATCCGCATTTATATCCTCCCTCCAATACCCAGCCCAACTATCATTAGAGTTTGAATGGCCAAGTGCCCTTGACAGCCCCATAAAGCTACCTTCCAAACCTAATCAATAATACAGTCATCTCATATAACTATACATTTCTTAATTAATACCTCACATATTCTAAACATAACTTCTGAGTACAATTCCCAAAAAACTTCTAAATAGAAATATTCACTGGAAACAACTGGACACACATTACCATCATTTCTTCATTCGCATTCAAAAAGGTGTTGCAAAATAATATGTAACACATATTTGCTTTCATATACCAACCAACTATTCATTCATCTCAGGTGTGACCAAAACTCATAATTAAAGTGACAACATTGCTCCCACATAATGCACTGACACTTAGTTCCTCCACCCAGCCCCAGTTTTCACACCTTAAAAGCCTCTACATAACAAGTGTAGACCAACCCCAGGCACACACTAATTAAGTATACTCCTTGACCATAATGTGCTCTTGGTAAGTGATGTTTCAACCCAACATCACTATACCTATACAAATAACTTTCAAAAATAAATGAAACACTGACACCTCAAAATATATAACTGTGGGATCAGAACTCCTTGTACCTGTGGTTATCTGTAGTCCTTTGTAGACTTGGATATAACCGCAAATATCGAAAAAAAACAACCACAAAAAAGTGATTTCCTGACCCCTGGGCACTTCAACAAGTCCCCCTCTCATCTGTGCCAGCTCCCCTCACTCCCCAGATAGCCTCCTTAACTCCCCTGCCCTCTCCCTTTACCCCAAAACACATGCTGTTTCAGTGATGTCAGACGTCAGCTATTCACGGCTAATGCCGAGGCTACATAAAGCTTTGTGTTACAAGTTCAGTCTGTAGACCCCTCTGACTCCAAGATTTCACTTGGTTCCCCCCAGCATCTCCCCAACCTCTAGCCTGATGGCATTTGCATTTTTGACCTGCAAACAGCCTTTTTCCTGTGTTTCGTTTTCTCACACCCTTGGCTATTGCCAGGGATATCACTTGCATCGACAGAAAAACAAGATGGCGTTCATTTCATTTCTAAAAACACCCTGTTTTGAGTAAATCCCCTAAATATCACTATATATTTTTGGGAATATCACATTTTTAAATTACTACTGCATGGAATAACCCCAAACCATGCATAGATCGTGTGTCAACGCTACGTGCCTAAATAGTTTTGAACCTGGTTCAAATCCATGGAGCAGTTTGGGCTGAATGAGAAGAAGTCTGCACCTTGATTTTTTTATTTTTTTTGATGCTTAATAACTTTTTATTTATTAACAGACTTTTTGAAACATTGCAGTCTGCGGGCCCACAAGTCTTTAATCACCTGTGTAATTACAGGGAAAAATCGTTACTCAAATCAAAAATTATCAGCAATAGAATTTTGAGGGGTTCCTATGTATCTCCGACTCACCTTAACTATCGGGCAGCAACCACCTGCCTATAATATAGGGTCCTGCTACTTACACAGTAATAAGCTTCTAAATAGGAATATTCTCCTGTTTACCACTCTAACAAATATCATACATTGCAGTCTTCATCACCTACTCACACAAAGAAGCAAACAATTAGAATGCTCTGCATTTCAAAATGATTCTTTTTAGAAGCATTTTGATGCAAGTAAAAAAATGAATATGTGCATTTATAGCAGCAATGTGTCACTTTTTCATAAAAGAAAGCGAAATCAGCAAAATAGATGTGTAGACCATTTAAGTGGCACTTAGTATGTGCCAGTTTACTATGTTAACAGTACATGCATACATCCAAACATCACTCATTCCAATCTGTAGGTTTTTAATAAGTCTTCATTTTTTCCTTTGCATTCTGTCACTTCACATTCCACTTTTCTCATTATAAAGTCAAACTACAAGTGTCAGAATCAGGCTTGGACTGGCCTATCCTGAAATAGGCACAGGGCCTAACCAAAAACGCAAAAGATTGGTGCGGGCTAGTTTGTTGATCAAAGTGGGCCACCTTTTTGGGAAATTTGGGCCAGTTTGATGAGATAATTCACACTGCGACGACTAGTTTTGCCCAGTGTTGCTGAATAAATATTCTTTAAAATGCACAATTTGCAACACACTTTATCAGAAAACCCCTTCATGACTATTCAAACAGTGTCACAAAAGGAATAAATAGCTATTTGCAACTGAGTGCCACTTTTTCATTGATGCCCAAGACAATTATATGGCCCAGTCCAACCCTGCTCAGAATGCAAAGAAAAAAACAGGACTGGACACAATACTGTGACATCTATATCAAATTAACATACACCATGCTATGCATTTCAAAATATTTCTTTTTGGAAGCATTTTGATTAAAGTTACAACAATCATATGTGCATTTATAGCAGCACTGTGTAATTTTTTCATAAAGGAAAGTAAAAGCTGATGAAATAGATTTGGAGACCATTGTGCCAGTTTATTGTATTGACAGTACATGTATACTTCCAAACATAACCCATTCTAATCTTTCGCTGCTTATGCCTAATTATTTCTCTAAAGTCTAAGACTTATACTACAACGTTATAATGGAAAAAGTGGAACTACAAGTCCCAGAATGGAAACAAAATATCTAGGACTACATAAACACCTACAGATAAGAATCCATCAGGTTGCATATACTCCTAATATATTACACTTCCACACACCAAGTGCCATTTCAAAGTGTACTACAAATATGTCCCATCAACTTTTCTACTCTTTAACAAAATGTTACACACTACGTTTCTATAAATGCACATGTTCATGAACATGCTCCTCAAAAAACATGTCAACGTCCACCAATTCCATTAACTGTTTTTCCCAAAAACTCCTCCTATGTTCATGAATAAAAACCTTGCTTACTGCACTTCACCATTACCACAAGTCCTCACTTACTTTCTTTTACAATTACAGGGAAGAAACACATTGCTGACAGACAAGAATAAAAAAAAAGAATACACTTGACATCCTACAAAGTAAGTACATTTATGTATTATGTATATGTATCTAATTACAACAGCACATTTAAACTATGTATTACCCCAGACTACTCTTTTCAAATCAACCTTTCTAATTCATATCGCACCATTCACACTCATCCTATTTCCATCTAAACACTATCACTGTAACACCTACTGTTTTCCTGCAAACAGCACAATGTCCCTACAGCTTCAATCACACCACCACTCCCTTACTCACTAACCCAATGCCATCACACCTCTACGGACTATTACTCTCACAATATTCCCAACCACACCTGATATGCCACCTCACATTCAAACAGCACTGTATTAAGTTCTCCAATCACAACCACACACACACCACAATATATGCATCTACACTGCACAACTTTCAAACTAAACCGTTCTCTTTTCCCAACAGACACAATAAAATGCCTACTAAAAAGCAAATCTGTAGAAAAGAATGGAAAGGTAGATCAGTTAAGAATGAAACATCTAAAATGTTATAAAGAAAACATTAAAACAAAAGAGCTAGTAACCTCACTCAACAAAACTAAACCAGTCTTGACTAAAAAGGTAAGGCCCCTCTTTCAAAGACTAAGGGGCGATTCATGGAACAAATGTGGGCCGAAAATCTTGGCGCAAGCCCGCGCAAACCGGCGCAAGCCGGCGCAAGCATAAAAAAGCAAGCACACGCATGTTCACTGCAGGATGTGCGCCAAATCCAAGCATGGCACGCACGGGCGCACACGTCACAGCAACATCCTGAACGATGTGTGCGACGCGCACAGGGAAAGCCCACAACGTTGGCGCACACACCAAAAAGGGGGCGGGACATGGAGCGTAACACGCAGAATGGGGAACAACGCATGAAAAAGAAGGCGTAACTGGGGAAGTACTGCATGGAAATACATGGAATGCCCACACGCACGTGAACAACACATATTCATGGAATCGAATACGGGACACCCACGCACGCTAAAAGATGCACACAGGCGTCAACACGTCCGCCACACAAAGGCAGGCGGAAGCGTCCCCACGCGCAGTATAAAAGTGCGCGCAAACAACAAACACGTATATACAGCTATGATGAATGCTCCATTTGTCGCAGCACTGATCGTGGGACACCGGAGGAGGAGGAAAATAGCCAGGCCCCACATTTTTTTGCCCCAGACCAGCCTTTTTGGGATGCCTGACGACCACGTCTATGGCAGGTATAGGTTTCCACCTCGTATCATCCTAGACCTGGTCAGGGAGTGGGAAGATGACCTTACATCCCCCACCCTGTGCTCCCAAGCATTGAGCCCCTTGGAGAAGGTGCTCAATGGCCTGCATGTCTTGGCCACTGTGTCATTTTAGCGGACAACTGCCATAGTGAGGGGGGTCTCACAGGCCACGCAGTCACCTTGCCTTCATCAGGTGTTGGCAATCATGACTGCGCGCCCCTCAGTCTGCAGGCACATATACATGCCCAGAACACCCGCAGAAAGGCAGGCCGTGGTCCAGGACTTTTACAGGGTGGCACACTTCCCCAAAGTGCTCGGTGCCATAGATTGCACCCATGTGGCCCTACGTCCACCTAGGGCCACTGAAAACATCTACCGCAACCGCAAGCACTGGCATCCATCAACGTGCAGGTTGTATGCGATGCCAAGGGAATCATCACCTCTGTCTATGCAAACTATCCTGGGTCCAGCCATGACAGTTTCATATTCAGAATGTCCGCCCTGAGCCGGGCCTTAGAAGCTGGGAGGCATTGTGACACATGGCTCCTAGGAGAGTACAAATGCCTGTGCACATGCATGCATGTCACACACAGACAAATACACAAACCCAACTACTCACAACCATTATCACCTCCAGGGGACAGTGCCTACCCTCTGAGCAACCACATGATGATGGACTGACGCTTTGGAGCCATTTTACTTTGGATTTATTGTTTGCAGCCTTCATTTTTTTGCTTAATTTTGCCCATCTGGACTTGGATTTCTTTTTCTTTTTCTTGTGTGCTTTCGTTTTATTCATTCAATTTGATATTTAATACATTTTTATTTTCTACATTATTTGTGTGGTCTTCTCTCATTGGTTTTGTGCATGTCTCAGTGTAGGTTTTCTCAGTCATGTGTTGCCATTGTGTGGGTCTGACAGACATGTATTCATGGGCATGCTGTTTATTTGGTATCTATCATGACATGGGGAATTCAATGTGGAGTGGATGGAATGCTTGCTTGGGTGTTTGGACTGGGGTGGCGTGGGGTGGGATTTTGGTGGCCATAAGGGCCATGAGTTGGGAATGTGATGGCATGTTGGGTGTGGGGACATGAGGTGGGGCCTGCTGGCAGATGTCCATCACTGGGGGTGGGGTGGGGGACATGAATCGGGGCCTGCTGGCAGATGTCCATCACTGGGGGTGGGGTGGGGGACATGAGTCAGGGCCTGCTGGCAGATGTCCATCACTGGGGGTGGGTACATGTGTTGGGGCTCACATTTGCATGGTGCCATGTGGGCTGCATGCAGGGCATGCCAGAAGTGATGGCCTGGCTGAGGGGCATGCCCAGGGGTATAGGGTGGTCTGCTGTGGTGTGGGCTGCCTGTAGGGCATGGGGAGGGGGAGAGGGCACACCCGGGAGGGCCGACACTGCCATTTGGCGTGTAAAGCACACTTGCGTACCCTGGAATCCATGTAACACACTCGTGCAAGGCCAATTGCGTGTAAAACTCCCTGTGCACCCCTCGGAATACACGTGTAAAGCGCACTTGCGTACCCCCATATTCGCTTACCTGTGTGGTGAGGAGCCACATGCACCCCCTGCAGGAAGCCCACACCAGAGGGGAGCCACCTACAACCCTGGACATGCCCCGCAGGCAGGCCATCCACCCTCCCCATGCCATGCAGAAGCCCATCCACCCTCTCCATGCCTCGCAGGCAGCCCATCACCCCTGGACATGCCCTGCAGGCAGCCCATCCACCCTCCCCATGCCCCACAGGCAGCCCATCACCCCTGGTCATGCCCCGCAGGCAGCCCATCACCCCTGGACATGCCCCACAGGCAGCCCTTCCACCCTCCCCATGCCCTGCAGGCAGTTCATCCACCCTCCCCATGCCCTGCAGGCAGCCCATCACCCTGGACATGCCCCACAGGCAGCCCATCCACCCCCATGCCCCACAGGCAGCCCATCACCCCTGGACATGCCCCACAAGCAGCCCATCCACCCTCCCCATGCCCCACAGACAGCCAATCATGCCTGGACATGCCCTGCAGACCGCCCATCAACCGTCCCCATGACCCACAGGCAGCCCATCCACCCTCCCCATGCCCCACAGGTAGCCCACAACATGTGATCTCATTGACTCATAACGTTTCCTTGATGAGTGTTTCGCAACATGTTCAAAACTTGTACTGAGAGGAAAAGTGTGAAATGCAATCACTCTTCCCATGGGTCCATTGACTAGGTCAATTCCTACATTCAAGTTCCTCTGCAACATTTCTCGTGCATTGATGCACAGTTTCAATACTCTGTCCAGACCTGCTGTTTTAGAAATCGAATTCTCTAGTTGACCTAATTAAGCTTTTGCTCTCTTATCCAACTCTAAATGCATAACATGACCATCTAAAACATCATTTTATTTTATCTGCACAATATTGTGTTTCTCTGACAATAGCATTGTAGAGTTAAACATGTTAGACTCTGCAAGTGTGCACATCAAAGCAACACAAGAAATATGTATTTCCTTAAGCATCAGCATGACATCAGATGGACTGCAATCTGCATGAAACATGTTAGAAATCACTCTTCCCTTTAAGACTACTTTCACATTTTCCTCAAGAATACCTATATGAATCTTATTAAGCATTTCCCCATACTTTAAGTCTGTAGATTACCTCATATTAATCGTAGGTTCCTGGAATGTAAAACAATTCCAAAGGTTAAAATGACCAATCCTTCCTATACTTTTTGTTGAGTATCCTTACATTGAAGCATTCTGAAAACTGTCTGACTTTTCAAATGAGTTAATTGGAACTAGTCTCTAAAAACAAGGACATGTTTACCTCCAAACAAAACATTGTAGTCAGTCTTCAAATCCTCCTGCATTCACAAGTGAATGAAAGCTAGCATCAAGCTAGACACCATACTTACTTCATCCACAATCAAGGTATTTAATTTTCTCATAACTTTTACTACTTCTTGTGCTGCACTTGATACATATTTTTGATACTCAGTTGTCATGCTCCAAGGGTAGCATCAACAGGCAATGTAAAGTAACACCTCCTACATTCCATTGCATGCTGCTAAACCTTTTGGAGCAGTTACAGTGCATGATAAGGAAGCATCTGTTTCATTTTGAATTATAGCTCTTATTGCATGAATTAAAAAAGATGTACTTGTTCCTGCTTCTCCACTGACATAAGACAATACAGGTTTGTATTGCACACAAAAACATTCATGCCTGTCATGCAGTAAACCATGTAAGAACCTATAATAAACTTTTTTTTGCTCTTCATTAAGTTTACTAACAATTTCATCACAATATTCATCTATGACTTTACTTTTTTGCATTGCACTTTCTACTTTCTCCATGTCAAAGTCAACATCACTTTCAATAATGCAGAAGCTTGACTTCTCTCAGGAGTCTCTTTGCCAATTCATCTGCCAAAAGTTCTTCTTAATGTAGTTCTTTCTCCAGGAACTCCAAGTGCTGCACACATTTTGGATATTTAATTAAGCTTTTCACTGCAATTTTTTTCTTTAAGTTTCAAAATTTACAAGCAAATCACTCTCTGCAAGCTATGTGAAGAACAAATGCAAAAGACAGAAATACAATAATTGATTTTTCTCTGCAGTTTGGCAAGACCGTTTCTTGCAGTTAATGAGACTTGCCTTCTCATGTCTGACTAGATAACTTTTACATCTATGTACTTTAAAGCATCCAATGTCACTGTTTGCTTCAACATTTCAATATGTGTAGCATTGTGCTATTTCATAGATCCTCCAACATTTCCGATCGATTGGGATAATATGCATCAATGAAGTTGTTTTTCAAAATCTCTGTACTGTCAGGAATTACTTCAGCTAACTGCTCATTTCACTCAAAGGGTTCAATGCCCGGTTTCTAGTACTAGCTGGTCCAAGACCTAACCAAACTATATTAATGCTACATCCATACAGAGGCAAACTAGTGAGCTGATCTACAGCTTCATAGCTGCGACACTCTCTATGTGAAAGCATCTTCAAAACAAACCTTAGAGGTTTGTGACTAAGACTTTTATCTGCAGATAAATCTGCCCATACTTCAGCTGCATTGCTCTTTTCAGCTTTTGTCATGTATGCTGTTTCATACTGTTGAACAGCTGTTGAATCATCAGCAATAAACTGTACATCAGTATTTGCATTCCATAGCTGAACAATGCCAGGATTGTACTCTTTAATGAATTGGCATTCCTTACATCTTTTGAAATGATATGTATTTCTTGGTGACTTACCAGAAACATGGTGTTGAACCGATGACATTAAACTATTTACTCAACCAACTGGTGTCTAAGGGTGTGGAAAGACAACATCTGAGTATAGTGCTTGCTTTACTTTTGTATTTTCTCTGACAGTACTTTCCACATGAGTGCTTTTGAAATCTTTCCACCGTGTTCCATAGCTCAGCATTCAAATGCTGATCTGGAAAGGAGGAAGTAAAATATTGTTCAATGAACTCCATCACACAGTCATCCCTGTCCTTACCAAACTGAGGAGCTTCTTTAATCCACAACAGTTTATGTATATTTGGAACCCCACATGCTTGGTACTCCTTTCTCCATAAGAAATGTTCCACAGTACCTAATGGTCCATTTTCCTTATTACCTGTAAAGTATAACAAGCTAAAAATGTGTGATGCTATAACCACGATTCACTTACAGGATCCATAGAACACAATTCTCTTGGTGGCATGTGTTCCATATTTCTTTTGATGTAGATTAGTTGGACGAATCCACTCTGCAAGATCATCCCAAGCATACTCAGCGCAACTTAATGTCACAAACCAAGTTGGAGATCCCAAGTTTCTGATCATGCATCTAACCTCAGAGGGTCTCCTTTACCGATATTCTTTAGTTCCTTTCATTGTAGCAATAATATTGATAAGTTTACCCTTTAAAACTTAATTTTTTCTTTCACCTGTTGCAGCATCTCACATGCAGAAAGGTTTTGAAATCGAGGTCAGGTCTGAAGTGTATGAGCAACAGCATAACATAATGTTGAACATTCACTTTCATACAATAAGTAAAAAATAAATTCAACATTGGTGCGGGATCGTGAATCTTCAGAATACATTCCTGTACAATGATATTCTGAGGCAGGGATTTGCACCTTCTGATCATCCACTCTTCCTCCTGTACCATTTGGAAAAAGCATTGGAAAACAACACCTTCTAATGGCTTTACCCGGATACTTATGGGTGAACCTGTCATTGCTTTCATTTGATACAACTCTAAACTGTCGCCCATGACTTGAGTGTAGAGGATGAATAGTGTAATGTTCATACAAACTATTCCCTTCTGCAAAAGATAGACATTGAAGCTGACCTTCGCTGCTTTTGTTTATTGACTCAACATCAAGCATAGACAAGTCTCGTACAGTCATACTGCCATTGTATTAATCACTGTGCTCCAATAGAAACACCAATGCATTTTTCACTTTTCCAATACATATAAGCTGTTGCCAATGCTCTTATCTTTAGTGGCAACACCATTTACTAAAACAAACAAAGAATCTGCAATGTCACGCTTCACTCCTAGAGTGTTTACATGTTCTTCCAAATTGAGAGGTAAACACACAACTTTGCCTCTCCTTAGACTAATGATTTCTTAGACAGATTGGACATCTTTGTTTGTAATCTAACAATAACTTGGAAAGGATAAACAGTTTGCAATTAAAAAACTTCAAATATGCTCCATTTTTGAAGCAAAGAATGGATATCAGGTACTACCATGTCATTCAAAACACTTCTTAGAGGATTACTTCTTTAATTATAAAACCCAACACAGTGACTTCAGACATAAAGTGCCTCAGCTGTGTCAAATCATTCTTCTACAAACAAAAAGCATAGGATCATAATTTCCAGTTCCTGTACGTTTGTTATCCACATACATATACTATTTTAAATGCATAATATTTATCATTTACATTGGATAATCTAAACTTTCTACAGATCCAGTCAAACGTATTTGATTTAAAACTGCAAGAGAAATACTTGTTTTTTGTACTCATAGTTTAACTGCAAGATATCTCCCTTTAGTATAATGTGCAGCCCACATCCGTATATGATGAAACTGATTCTTACATTTACTTTTATCAAGACAAGCTAGAGAAAGACCCAAAAGTCCTGTTTTTTCACAAACATCACAGTCAACTATTATTCGTAGTATCTTGATCTGTCTTTGAACATTATCATTTGTGTGCAAAACTTGCAAAAATCTCTTTAACACTTTAGAAGAAAACTTATTGATATTGCACAAAACATTGCATGTCCATAAATCACAATCCGTCTTTCATTTTATTTTTGACTGACCTACACATAACCTTTCTATATTATCACACTGTATGTTTTCTTCTTTTTTTAGAAATGACACCATTTCGGACTTCATAGCTATGTCCACTCTCATCAATAGCTATGGGAACATTCTTTCCTTGAATGTAACTCTCCTCATTAAAAAATCTTTCTGTGTGATAATTCTGTTTCCACTCTCAACCAAACACATCACAAAAGTTGTCACGTGTAAGTACATCAACTGTTTCTATATTTCTATAAAATGGAGTAGTCATCTTAAGTAATTTCTTAAATTCATTCAATACTAAATTTGAACAATTTTCTTTTCATATCAAAAGCTTTCTTCATTATTACTTCTACTTTTTTCTTTTACAAAACGCTTTACCACATATCTAGATTTTGGTTTTACACTTCTCCAAAGATTTGTAAAAACTTGAGAGTGATACATTTTCCTATATATAAATATATATTCCTTTTTTTCAAATTGATAGCACATTCGCTACCTTTTCATCTAGAAATCCTTCCTTTTTTACGAGCTCGTAAAACACATTTGATGAATGTTTTCTTTTTTTCTTTCAGGAAAAACATTCTTGGTTCCATGATTATATTCTGTTGGCACATCGCCTGCTTATAATTTCATACTTTCAAAGGTATTCTCCATCAAAGGTAATGTATTATCTACAGGATTTGTATCTACAGATTTAAAAACATGACTTTCTGAAATCTTAAACAGTCGAAGTGTACTTCCTTGCAGACGATCCTTTCTTATGACTTTCCTAATGGCATCCTACAACAAAAACTGTATTCAAATGTTTTTTATCAAAAAGAGACTAGGACCCTTTTCTTATGACAGCAACCATGAAAAACCTGTTACAAATTGCCTGCCGTGATTCGATAAGGGACCTTCAAACTATTACTACTGCTTCTCAACCAAACACATCCGCATTTATATCCTCCCTCCAATACCCAGCCCAACTATCATTAGAGTTTGAATGGCCAAGTGCCCTTGACAGCCCCATAAAGCTACCTTCCAAACCTAATCAATAATACAGTCATCTCATATAACTATACATTTCTTAATTAATACCTCACATATTCTAAACATAACTTCTGAGTACAATTCCCAAAAAACTTCTAAATAGAAATATTCACTGGAAACAACTGGACACACATTACCATCATTTTCTCATTCGCATTCAAAAAGGTGTTGCAAAATAATATGTAACACATATTTGCTTTCATATACCAACCAACTATTCATTCATCTCAGGTGTGACCAAAACTCATAATTAAAGTGACAACATTGCTCCCACATAATGCCCTGACACTTAGTTCCTCCACCCAGCCCCAGTTTTCACACCTTAAAAGCCTCTACATAACAAGTGTAGACCAACCCCAGGCACACACTAATTAAGTATACTCCTTGACCATAATGTGCTCTTGGTAAGTGATGTTTCAACCCAACATCACTATACCTATACAAATAACTTTCAAAAAGAAATGAAACACTGACACCCCAAAATATATAGCTGTGGGATCAGAACTCCTTGTACCTGTGGTTATCTGTAGTCCTTTGTAGACTTGGATATAACCGCAAATATTGAAAAAAACAACCACAAAAAAGTGATTTCCTGACCCCTGGGCACTTCAACAAGTCCCCCTCTCATCTGTGCCAGCTCCCCTCACTCCCCAGATAGCCTCCTTAACTCCCCTGCCCTCTCCCTTTACCCCAAAACACATGCTGTTTCTGTGATGTCAGATGTCAGCTATTCACGGCTAATGCCGAGGCTACATAAAGCTTTGTGTTACAAGTTCAGTTTGTAGACCCCTCTGACTCCAAGATTTCACTTGGTTCCCCCCAGCATCTCCCCAACCTCTAGCCTGATGGCATTTGCATTTTTGACCTGCAAATAGCCTTTTTCCTGTGTTTCGTTTTCTCATACCCTTGGCTATTGCCAGGGATATCACTTGCATCGACAGAAAAACAAGATGGCGTTCATTTCATTTCTAAAAACACCCTGTTTTGAGTAAATCCCCTAAATATCACTATATAATTTTTTTTTTTGGGAATATCACATTTTTAAATTACTACTGCATGGAATAACCCCAAACCATGCATAGATCGTGTGTCAACGCTACGTGCCTAAATAGTTTTGAACCTGGTTCAAATCCATGGAGCAGTTTGGGCTGAATGAGAAGAAGTCTGCACCTTGATTATTTTCTTTTTTTTGATGCTTAATAACTTTTTATTTATTAACAGACTTTTTGAAACATTGCAGTCTGCGGGCCCACAAGTCTTTAATCACCTTTGTAATTACAGGGAAAAATCGTTACTCAAATCAAAAATTATCAGCAATAGAATTTTGAGGGGTTCCTATGTATCTCCGACTCACCTTAACTATAGGGCAGCAACCACCTGCCTATAATATAGGGTCCTGCTACTTACACAGTAATAAGCTTCTAAATAAGAATATTCTCCTGTTTACCACTCTAACAAATATCATACATTGCAGTCTTCATCACCTACTCACACAAAGAAGCAAACAATTAGAATGCTCTGCATTTCAAAATGTTTCTTTTTGGAAGCATTTTGATGCAAGTAAAAAAATGAATATGTGCATATATAGCAGCAATGTGTCACTTTTTCATAAAAGAAAGCGAAATCAGCAACATAGATGTGTAGACCATTTAAGTGGCACTTAGTGTGTGCCAGTTTACTATGTTAACAGTACATGCATACATCCAAACATCACTCATTCCAATCTGTAGGTTTTTAATAAGTCTTCATTTTTTCCTTTGCATTCTGTCACTTCACATTCCACTTTTCTCATTATAAAGTCAAACTACAAGTCTCAGAATCAGGCTTGGACTGGCCTATCCTGAAATAGGCACAGGGCCTAACCAAAAACGCAAATGATTGGTGCGGGCTAGTTTGTTGATGAAAGTGGGCCACCTTTTTGGGAAATTTGGGCCAGTTTGATGAGATAATTCACTCTGCGACGACTAGTTTTGCCCAGTGTTGCTGAATAAATATTCTTTAAAATGCACAATTTGCAACACACTTTATCAGAAAACCCCTTGATGACTATTCAAACAGTGTCACAAAAGGAATAAATAGCTATTTGCAACTGAGTGCCACTTTTTCATTGATGCCCAAGACAATTATATGGCCCAGTCCAACCCTGCTCAGAATGCAAAGAAAAAAACAGGACTGGACACAATACTGTGACATCTATATCAAAGAAACATACACCATGCTATGCATTTCAAAATATTTCTTTTTGGAAGCATTTTGATTAAAGTTAAAACAATCATATGTGCATTTATAGCAGCACTGTGTTTTTTTTCATAAAGGAAAGTAAAAGCTGATGAAATAGATTTGGAGACCATTGTGCCAGTTTATTGTATTGACAGTACATGTATACTTCCAAACATAACCCATTCTAATCTTTCGCTGCTTATGCCTAATTATTTCTCTAAAGTCTAAGACTTATACTACAACGTTATAATGGAAAAAGTGGAACTACAAGTCCCAGAATGGAAACAAAATATCTAGGACTACATAAACACCTACAGATAAGAATCCATCAGGTTGCATATACTCCTAATATATTACACTTCCACACACCAAGTGCCATTTCAAAGTGTACTACAAATATGTCCCATCAACTTTTCTACTCTTTAACAAAATGTTACACACTACGTTTCTATAAATGCACATGTTCATGAACATGCTCCTCAAAAAACATGTCAACGTCCAGCAATTCCATTAACTGTTTTTCCCAAAAACTCCTCCTATGTTCATGAATAAAAACCTTGCTTACTGCACTTCACCATTACCACAAGTCCTCACTTACTTTCTTTTACAATTACAGGGAAGAAACACATTGCTGACAGACAAGAATATAAAAAAAGAATACACTTGACATCCTACAAAGTAAGTACATTTATGTATTATGTATATGTATCTAATTACAACAGCAAATTTAAACTATGTATTACCCCAGACTACTCTTTTCAAATCAACCTTTCTAATTCATATCGCACCATTCACACTCATCCTATTTCCATCTAAACACTATCACTGTAACACCTACTGTTTTCCTGCAAACAGCACAATGTCCCTACTGCTTCAATCACACCAACACTCCCTTACTCACTAACCCAATGCCATCGCACCTCTCCGGACTATTACTCTCACAATATTCCCAACCACCCCTGATATGCCACCTCACATTCAAACAGCACTGTATTAAGTTCTCCAATCACAACCACACACAAACCACAATATATGCATCTACACTGCACAACTTTCAAACTAAACCGTTCTCTTTTCCCAACAGACACAATAAAATGCCTACTAAAAAGCAAACCCGTAGAAAAGAATGGAAAGGTAGATCAGTTAAGAATAAAACATCTAAAATGTTATAAAGAAAACATTAAAACAAAAGAGCTAGTAACCTCACTCAACAAAACTAAACCAGTCTTGACTAAAAAGGTAAGGCCCCTCTTTCAAAGACTAAGGGGCGATTCATGGAACAAATGTGGGCCGAAAATCTTGACGCAAGCCGGCGCAAACCGGCGCAAGCCGGCGCAAGCATAAAAAAGCAAGCGCACGCATGTTCACTGCAGGATGTGCGCCAAATCCAAGCATGGCACGCACGGGCGCACACGTCACAGCAACATCCTGAACGCCGTGTGCGACGTGCACAGGGAAAGCCCACAACGTTAGCGCACACACCAAAAAGGGGGCGGGACACGAGCGTAACACGCAGAATGGGGAACAACGCATGAAAAAGAAGGCGTAACTGGGGAAGTACTGCATGGAAATACATGGAATGCCCACACGCACGTGAACAACACGTATTCATGGAATCGAATACGGGACACCCGCGCACGCTAAAAGATGCACACAGGCGTCAACACGTCCGCCACACAAAGGCAGGCGGAAGCGTCCCCACGCGCAGTATAAAAGTGCGCGCAAACAACAAACACGTATATACAGCTATGATGAATGCTCCATTTGTCGCAGCACTGATCGTGGGACACCGGAGGAGGAGGAAAATAGCCAGGCCCCACATTTTTTTGCCCCAGACCAGCCTTTTTGGGATGCCTGACGACCACGTCTATGGCAGGTATAGGTTTCCACCTCGTATCATCCTAGACCTGGTCAGGGAGTGGGAAGATGACCTTACATCCCCCACCCTGTGCTCCCAAGCATTGAGCCCCTTGGAGAAGGTGCTCAATGGCCTGCATTTCTTGGCCACTGTGTCATTTTAGCGGACAACTGCCATAGTGAGGGGAGGTCTCACAGGCCACGCAGTCACCCTGCCTTCATCAGGTGTTGGCAATCATGACTGCGCGCCCCTCAGTCTGCAGGCACATATACATGCCCAGAACACCCGCAGAAAGGCAGGCCGTGGTCCAGGACTTTTACAGGGTGGCACACTTCCCCAAAGTGCTCGGTGCCATAGATTGCACCCATGTGGCCCTACGTCCACCTAGGGCCACTGAAAACATCTACCGCAACCGCAAGCACTGGCATCCATCAACGTGCAGGTTGTATGCGATGCCAAGGGAATCATCACCTCTGTCTATGCAAACTATCCTGGGTCCAGCCATGACAGTTTCATATTCAGAATGTCCGCCCTGAGCCGGGCCTTAGAAGCTGGGAGGCATTGTGACACATGGCTCCTAGGAGAGTACAAATGCCTGTGCACATGCATGCATGTCACACACAGACAAATACACAAACCCAACTACTCACAACCATTATCACCTCCAGGGGACAGTGCCTACCCTCTGAGCAACCACATGATGATGGACTGACGCTTTGGAGCCATTTTACTTTGGATTTATTGTTTGCAGCCTTCATTTTTTTGCTTAATTTTGCCCATCTGGGCTTGGATTTCTTTTTCTTTTTCTTGTGTGCTTTTGTTTTATTCATTCAATTTGATATTTAATACATTTTTATTTTCTACATTATTTGTGTGGTCTTCTCTCATTGGTTTTGTGCATGTCTCAGTGTAGGTTTTCTCAGTCATGTGTCGCCATTGTGTGGGTCTGACAGACATGTATTCATGGGCATGCTGTTTATTTGGTATCTATCATGACATGGGGAATTCAATGTGGAGTGGATGGAATGCTTGCTTGGGTGTTTGGACTGGGGTGGCGTGGGGTGGGATTTTGGTGGCCATAAGGGCCATGAGTTGGGAATGTGATGGCATGTTGGGTGTGGGGACATGAAGTGGGGCCTGCTAGCAGGTGCTGTTACTGGGGGTGGGATGAGGGACATGAGTCAGGGCCTGCTGTCAGGTGCCTGTCACTGGGGGTGGGCTGGGGGACATGAATCGGGGCCTGCTAGCAGATGTCCATCACTGGGGGTGGGGACATGTGCTGGGGCTCACATTTGCATGGTGCCATGTGGCCTGGCTGAGGGGCATGCCCAGGGGTATAGGGTGGTCCGCTGTGGTGTTGGCTGCCTGTAGGGCATGGGGAGGGGGAGAGGGCACACCCGGGAGGGCCGACACTGCCATTTGGCGTGTAAAGCACACTTGCGTACCCTGGAATCCATGTAACACACTCGTGCAAGGCCAATTGCGTGTAAAACTCCCTGTGCACCCCTCGGAATACACGTACCCCGCTCGCGCCAGGCCAATCACGTGTAAAGCGCACTTGCGTGCCCCCATATTCGCTTACCCGTGTGGTGAGGAGCCACATGCACCCCCTGCAGGAAGCCCACACCAGAGGGGAGCCACCTACAACCCTGGACATGCCCCGCAGGCAGGCCATCCACCCTCCCCATGCCCTGCAGAAGCCCATCCACCCTCTCCATGCCTCGCAGGCAGCCCATCACCCCTGGACATGCCCTGCAGGCAGCCCATCCACCCTCCCCATGCCCCACAGGCAGCCCATCACCCCTGGTCATGCCCCGCAGGCAGCCCATCACCCCTGGACATGCCTCACAGGCAGCCCTTCCACCCTCCCCATGCCCTGCAGGCAGTTCATCCACCCTCCCCATGCCCTGCAGGCAGCCCATCCATCCTCCCCATGCTCCACAGGCAGCCCATCACCCTGGACATGCCCCACAGGCAGCCCATCCACCCCCATGCCCCACAGGCAGCCCATCACCCCTGGACATGCCCCACAAGCAGCCCATCCACCCTCCCCATGCCCCACAGACAGCCAATCATGCCTGGACATGCCCTGCAGACCGCCCATCAACCCTCCCCATGACCCACAGGCATCCCATCCACCCTCCCCATGCCCCACAGGCAGCCCACAACATGTGATCTCATTGACTCATAACGTTTCCTTGATGAGTGTTTCGCAATATGTTCAAAACTTGTACTGAGAGGAAAAGTGTGAAATGCAATCACTCTTCCCATGGGTCCATCGACTAGGTCAATTCCTACATTCAAGTTCCTCTGCAACATTTCTCGTGCATTGATGCAGAGTTTCAATACTCTGTCCAGACCTGCTGTTTTAGAAATCGAATTCTCTAGTTGACCTAATTAAGCTTTTGCTATCTTATCCAACTCTAAATGCATAACATGACCATCTAAAACATCATTTGATTTTATCTGCACAATATTGTGTTTCTCTGACAGTAGCATTGTAGAGTTAAACATGTTAGACTCTGCAAGTGTGCACATCAAAGCAACACAAGAAATATGTATTTCCTTAAGCATCAGCATGACATCAGATGGACTGCAATCTGCATGAAACATGTTAGAAATCACTCTTCCCTTTAAGACTACTTTCACATTTTCCTCAAGAATACCTATATGAATCTTATTAAGCATTTCCCCATACTTTAAGTCTGTAGATTACCTCATATTAATCGTAGGTTCCTGGAATGTAAAACAATTCCAAAGGTTAAAATGACCAATCCTTCCTATACTTTTTTTGAGTATCCTTACATTGAAGCATTCTGAAAACTGTCTGACTTTTCAAATGAGTTAATTGGAACTAGTCTCTAAAAACAAGGACATGTTTACCTCCAAACAAAACATTGTAGTCAGTCTTCAAATCTTCCTGCATTCACAAGTGAATGAAAGCTATCATCAAGCTAGACACCATACTTACTTCATCCACAATCAAGGTATTTAATTTTCTATACTCCTAATATATTACACTTCCACACACCAAGTGCCATTTCAAAGTGTACTACAAATATGTCCCATCAACTTTTCTACTCTTTAACAAAATGTTACACACTACGTTTCTATAAATGCACATGTTCATGAACATGCTCCTCAAAAAACATGTCAACGTCCAGCAATTCCATTAACTGTTTTTCCCAAAAACTCCTCCTATGTTCATGAATAAAAACCTTGCTTACTGCACTTCACCATTACCACAAGTCCTCACTTACTTTCTTTTACAATTACAGGGAAGAAACACATTGCTGACAGACAAGAATATAAAAAAAGAATACACTTGACATCCTACAAAGTAAGTACATTTATGTATTATGTATATGTATCTAATTACAACAGCAAATTTAAACTATGTATTACCCCAGACTACTCTTTTCAAATCAACCTTTCTAATTCATATCGCACCATTCACACTCATCCTATTTCCATCTAAACACTATCACTGTAACACCTACTGTTTTCCTGCAAACAGCACAATGTCCCTACTGCTTCAATCACACCAACACTCCCTTACTCACTAACCCAATGCCATCGCACCTCTCCGGACTATTACTCTCACAATATTCCCAACCACCCCTGATATGCCACCTCACATTCAAACAGCACTGTATTAAGTTCTCCAATCACAACCACACACAAACCACAATATATGCATCTACACTGCACAACTTTCAAACTAAACCGTTCTCTTTTCCCAACAGACACAATAAAATGCCTACTAAAAAGCAAACCCGTAGAAAAGAATGGAAAGGTAGATCAGTTAAGAATAAAACATCTAAAATGTTATAAAGAAAACATTAAAACAAAAGAGCTAGTAACCTCACTCAACAAAACTAAACCAGTCTTGACTAAAAAGGTAAGGCCCCTCTTTCAAAGACTAAGGGGCGATTCATGGAACAAATGTGGGCCGAAAATCTTGACGCAAGCCGGCGCAAACCGGCGCAAGCCGGCGCAAGCATAAAAAAGCAAGCGCACGCATGTTCACTGCAGGATGTGCGCCAAATCCAAGCATGGCACGCACGGGCGCACACGTCACAGCAACATCCTGAACGCCGTGTGCGACGTGCACAGGGAAAGCCCACAACGTTAGCGCACACACCAAAAAGGGGGCGGGACACGAGCGTAACACGCAGAATGGGGAACAACGCATGAAAAAGAAGGCGTAACTGGGGAAGTACTGCATGGAAATACATGGAATGCCCACACGCACGTGAACAACACGTATTCATGGAATCGAATACGGGACACCCGCGCACGCTAAAAGATGCACACAGGCGTCAACACGTCCGCCACACAAAGGCAGGCGGAAGCGTCCCCACGCGCAGTATAAAAGTGCGCGCAAACAACAAACACGTATATACAGCTATGATGAATGCTCCATTTGTCGCAGCACTGATCGTGGGACACCGGAGGAGGAGGAAAATAGCCAGGCCCCACATTTTTTTGCCCCAGACCAGCCTTTTTGGGATGCCTGACGACCACGTCTATGGCAGGTATAGGTTTCCACCTCGTATCATCCTAGACCTGGTCAGGGAGTGGGAAGATGACCTTACATCCCCCACCCTGTGCTCCCAAGCATTGAGCCCCTTGGAGAAGGTGCTCAATGGCCTGCATTTCTTGGCCACTGTGTCATTTTAGCGGACAACTGCCATAGTGAGGGGAGGTCTCACAGGCCACGCAGTCACCCTGCCTTCATCAGGTGTTGGCAATCATGACTGCGCGCCCCTCAGTCTGCAGGCACATATACATGCCCAGAACACCCGCAGAAAGGCAGGCCGTGGTCCAGGACTTTTACAGGGTGGCACACTTCCCCAAAGTGCTCGGTGCCATAGATTGCACCCATGTGGCCCTACGTCCACCTAGGGCCACTGAAAACATCTACCGCAACCGCAAGCACTGGCATCCATCAACGTGCAGGTTGTATGCGATGCCAAGGGAATCATCACCTCTGTCTATGCAAACTATCCTGGGTCCAGCCATGACAGTTTCATATTCAGAATGTCCGCCCTGAGCCGGGCCTTAGAAGCTGGGAGGCATTGTGACACATGGCTCCTAGGAGAGTACAAATGCCTGTGCACATGCATGCATGTCACACACAGACAAATACACAAACCCAACTACTCACAACCATTATCACCTCCAGGGGACAGTGCCTACCCTCTGAGCAACCACATGATGATGGACTGACGCTTTGGAGCCATTTTACTTTGGATTTATTGTTTGCAGCCTTCATTTTTTTGCTTAATTTTGCCCATCTGGGCTTGGATTTCTTTTTCTTTTTCTTGTGTGCTTTTGTTTTATTCATTCAATTTGATATTTAATACATTTTTATTTTCTACATTATTTGTGTGGTCTTCTCTCATTGGTTTTGTGCATGTCTCAGTGTAGGTTTTCTCAGTCATGTGTCGCCATTGTGTGGGTCTGACAGACATGTATTCATGGGCATGCTGTTTATTTGGTATCTATCATGACATGGGGAATTCAATGTGGAGTGGATGGAATGCTTGCTTGGGTGTTTGGACTGGGGTGGCGTGGGGTGGGATTTTGGTGGCCATAAGGGCCATGAGTTGGGAATGTGATGGCATGTTGGGTGTGGGGACATGAAGTGGGGCCTGCTAGCAGGTGCTGTTACTGGGGGTGGGATGAGGGACATGAGTCAGGGCCTGCTGTCAGGTGCCTGTCACTGGGGGTGGGCTGGGGGACATGAATCGGGGCCTGCTAGCAGATGTCCATCACTGGGGGTGGGGACATGTGCTGGGGCTCACATTTGCATGGTGCCATGTGGCCTGGCTGAGGGGCATGCCCAGGGGTATAGGGTGGTCCGCTGTGGTGTTGGCTGCCTGTAGGGCATGGGGAGGGGGAGAGGGCACACCCGGGAGGGCCGACACTGCCATTTGGCGTGTAAAGCACACTTGCGTACCCTGGAATCCATGTAACACACTCGTGCAAGGCCAATTGCGTGTAAAACTCCCTGTGCACCCCTCGGAATACACGTACCCCGCTCGCGCCAGGCCAATCACGTGTAAAGCGCACTTGCGTGCCCCCATATTCGCTTACCCGTGTGGTGAGGAGCCACATGCACCCCCTGCAGGAAGCCCACACCAGAGGGGAGCCACCTACAACCCTGGACATGCCCCGCAGGCAGGCCATCCACCCTCCCCATGCCCTGCAGAAGCCCATCCACCCTCTCCATGCCTCGCAGGCAGCCCATCACCCCTGGACATGCCCTGCAGGCAGCCCATCCACCCTCCCCATGCCCCACAGGCAGCCCATCACCCCTGGTCATGCCCCGCAGGCAGCCCATCACCCCTGGACATGCCTCACAGGCAGCCCTTCCACCCTCCCCATGCCCTGCAGGCAGTTCATCCACCCTCCCCATGCCCTGCAGGCAGCCCATCCATCCTCCCCATGCTCCACAGGCAGCCCATCACCCTGGACATGCCCCACAGGCAGCCCATCCACCCCCATGCCCCACAGGCAGCCCATCACCCCTGGACATGCCCCACAAGCAGCCCATCCACCCTCCCCATGCCCCACAGACAGCCAATCATGCCTGGACATGCCCTGCAGACCGCCCATCAACCCTCCCCATGACCCACAGGCATCCCATCCACCCTCCCCATGCCCCACAGGCAGCCCACAACATGTGATCTCATTGACTCATAACGTTTCCTTGATGAGTGTTTCGCAATATGTTCAAAACTTGTACTGAGAGGAAAAGTGTGAAATGCAATCACTCTTCCCATGGGTCCATCGACTAGGTCAATTCCTACATTCAAGTTCCTCTGCAACATTTCTCGTGCATTGATGCAGAGTTTCAATACTCTGTCCAGACCTGCTGTTTTAGAAATCGAATTCTCTAGTTGACCTAATTAAGCTTTTGCTATCTTATCCAACTCTAAATGCATAACATGACCATCTAAAACATCATTTGATTTTATCTGCACAATATTGTGTTTCTCTGACAGTAGCATTGTAGAGTTAAACATGTTAGACTCTGCAAGTGTGCACATCAAAGCAACACAAGAAATATGTATTTCCTTAAGCATCAGCATGACATCAGATGGACTGCAATCTGCATGAAACATGTTAGAAATCACTCTTCCCTTTAAGACTACTTTCACATTTTCCTCAAGAATACCTATATGAATCTTATTAAGCATTTCCCCATACTTTAAGTCTGTAGATTACCTCATATTAATCGTAGGTTCCTGGAATGTAAAACAATTCCAAAGGTTAAAATGACCAATCCTTCCTATACTTTTTTTGAGTATCCTTACATTGAAGCATTCTGAAAACTGTCTGACTTTTCAAATGAGTTAATTGGAACTAGTCTCTAAAAACAAGGACATGTTTACCTCCAAACAAAACATTGTAGTCAGTCTTCAAATCTTCCTGCATTCACAAGTGAATGAAAGCTATCATCAAGCTAGACACCATACTTACTTCATCCACAATCAAGGTATTTAATTTTCTAATAACTTTTACTACTTCTTGTGCTGCACTTGATACATATTTTTGATACTCAGTTGTCATGCTCCAAGGGTAGCATCAACAGGCAATGTAAAGTAACACCACCTACATTCCATTGCATGCTGCTAAACCTTTTGGAGCAGTTACAGTGCATGACAAAGAAGCATCTGTTTCATTTTGAATTATAGCTCTTATTGCATGAATTAAAAAAGATGTACTTGTTCCTGCTTCTCCACTGACATAAGACAATACGGGTTTGTATTGCACACAAAAACATTCATGCCTGTCATGCAGTAAACCATGTAAGAACCTATAATAAACTTTTTTTTGCTCTTCATTAAGTTTACTAACAATTTCATCACAATATTCATCTATGACTTTACTTTTTTGCATTGCACTTTCTACTTTCTCCATGTCAAAGTCAACATCACGTTCAATAATGCAGAAGCTTGACTTCTCTCAGGAGTCTCTTTGCCAATTCATCTGCCAAAAGTTCTTATTAATGTAGTTCTTTCTCCAGGAACTCCAAGTGCTGCACACATTTTGGATATTTAATTAAGCTTTTCACTGCAATTTTTTTTAAGTTTCAAAATTTACAAGCAAATCACTCCCTGCAAGCTATGTGAAGAACAAATGCAAAAGACAGAAATACAATAATTGATTTTTTTCTGCAGTTTGGCAAGACCGTTTCTTGCAGTTAATGAGACTTGCCTTCTCATGTCTGACTAGATAACTTTTACATCTATGTACTTTAAAGCATCCAATGTCACTGTTTGCTTCAACATTTCAATATGTGTAGCATTGTGCTATTTCATAGATCCTCCAACATTTCCGATCGATTGGGATAATATGCATCAATGAAGTTGTTTTTTAAAATCTCTGTACTGTCAGGAATTACTTCAGCTAACTGCTCATTTCACTCAAAGGGTTCAATGCCCGGTTTCTAGTACTAGCTGGTCCAAGACCTAACCAAACTATATTAATGCTACATCCATACAGAGGCAAACTAGTGAGCTGATCTACAGCTTCATAGCTGCGACACTCTCTATGTGAAAGCATCTTCAAAACAAACCTTAGAGGTTTGTGACTAAGGGGCCGATTCATGGAACAAACGTGCGCCGAAAATCTTTGCGCAAGCATGCGCAAGCATGCGCAAGCGGAAAAAAACAGGCGCACGTGCACGCGTGCGATTCATGGAAGTCCCTGCGCGTGTTCACTGCGGGATGTGCGCCAAACCCGTGCATGGCGCACAAGTCACTGCAACATCGCGAAAGGCGTGCGCGACGCGCACAGTGAAAGCGCACAACCTCAGCGCACACACCAGAAAGTGGGCGGGACATGGGGCGTAACGCGCGGAATGGGGAACAACACGCGAAAATAAGGGCGTAAATGGGGATGTACTGCAGGGAAGCAGACGGAACGCCCACACGCACTCGAACCACACGTATTCATGGAATCGAATAGGGCAAAGCCACGCACAGCCAAAGACACGCACAAGCTGAAACACGGCCGCCACACGAAGGCAGGCGGTAGAGTCCCAGCGCATCAAAAAAGTGGCGCGCGGGAAGTTAAATACGCGATTGAGCGGGGTACGTGGATTTCAGGGGTGCGCGAGAAATTCTACACGCGATTGGCCTGGGTACGTGTATTACAGGGGTGCGCAAGAAAATCTACATGCGATTGGCCTGGGTACGTGGATTTCAGGGGTGCGCGAGAAATGCTACACGCGATTGGCCTGGGTACATGTATTACAGGGGTGCGCGAGAAAATCTACACGCGATTGGCCTGGGTACGTGGATTTCAGGGGTGCGCGAGAAAATCTACACGCGATTGGCCTGGGTACGTGTATTACAGGGGTGCGCGAGAAATCCTACACGCGATTGGGCCTGTGCGAGTGGGGCAGTGTATTACGTGGGTGTGCGGGAAGATGAAGAGGTGAATTGCCAGTGTGGGTCCTCCCAGGTCTCCCCTCTACCCCCGTCCACGACCTCTGCAGGCAGCCCACACCACAGGGGACTACCCTGCACCCCTGGTCATGTCCCGCAGGCAGCCCATCCACCATGGGCATGCCCCCCATCCAAGCCACATGTCCCCTTGCACCTCCACCCCCCAGCACTGTGGGGCACCTGCCAGCAGGCCCCCAACCATGTCCCACTCATGTCCCCTTGCACCCACACCCCCCAGCAGGCCCCCACTCATGTCCCCTTGCACCCCCACCCCCCAGCACTGTGGGGCACCTGCCAGCAGGCCCCCAACCATGTCCCCTTGCACCCCCACCCCCCAGCAGGCCCCCACTCATGTCCCCTTGCACCCCCACCCCCCAGCACTGTGGGGCACCTGCCAGCAGGCCCCCAACCATGTCCCACTCATGTCCCCTTGCACCCCTACCCCCCAGCAGGCCCCCACTCATGTCCCCTTGCACCCCCACCCCCCTGCAGGCCCCCACTCATGTCCCCCTGCACCCCCACCCCCCAGCACTGTGGGGCACCTGCCAGCAGGCCCCCAACCATGTCCCACTCATGTCCCCTTGCACCCCCACCCCCCAGCAGGCCCCCACTCATGTCCCCTTGCACCCCCACCCCCCAGCACTGTGGGGCACCTGCCAGCAGGCCCCCAACCATGTCCCACTCATGTCCCCTTGCACCCCCACCCCCCAGCAGGCCCCCACTCATGTCCCCCTGCACCCCCACCCCCCAGCACTGTGGGGCACCTGCCAGCAGGCCCCCAACCATGTCCCACTCATGTCCCCTTGTACCCCCACCCCCCAGCAGGCCCCCACTCATGTCCCCCTGCACCCCCACCCCCCAGCACTGTGGGGCACCTGCCAGCAGGCCCCCAACCATGTCCCCTTGCACCCCCACCCCCCTGAAGGCCCCCACTCATGTCCCCCTGCACCCCTACCCCCCAGCACTGTGGGGCACCTGCCAGCAGGCCCCCAACCATGTCCCACTCATGTCCCCTTGCACCCCCACCCCCCAGCAGGCCCCCACTCATGTCCCCTTGCACCCCCACCCCCCTGCAGGCCCCCACTCATGTCCCCCTGCACCCCCACCCCCCAGCACTGTGGGGCACCTGCCAGCAGGCCCCCAACCATGTCCCACTCATGTCCCCTTGCACCCCCACCCCCCAGCAGGCCCCCACTCATGTCCCCTTGCACCCCCACCCCCCTGCAGGCCCCCACTCATGTCCCCCTGCACCCCCACCCCCCAGCACTGTGGGGCACCTGCCAGCAGGCCCCCAACCATGTCCCACTCATGTCCCCTTGCACCCCCACCCCCCAGCAGGCCCCCACGCATGTCCCCTTGCACCCCCACCCCCCTGCAGGCCCCCACTCATGTCCCCCTGCCCCCAGGTCCTGACGAAACGCAATCATGGCAGTAATGGGCAGCATACCCAGCACAAACACCCAGCCAAGGATTGCATCCACCCACATAGTAGATGCAATTACATGATACAACCCCAATGGCAAGTATGTAAATGAACACATGTCCCTCACACACACATACACAATGGGTGCAAGTGAATGTCAAAACCCATATCATGACATGCATGAAACCAATGAGAAAATACCACAAATGTAAGTAATAAATATATGTATTAAAGATGAAAATGAAGTAAAGAAATAAAACACACAACAATGGGGATGACAAAACAAATGGTCCATGTCCGAGAACTAATAGAAAAACTCAAAAAACAAAGGAATCCAAAAACTAATGTAGTCCAAAGCAAAATAATGGGGGGAAAAATAAGGAAAAACCATTGCCTCATGGTGAACACAAATATAAATCCAACAAATGTTTTCCAAGCATCAAACTATGTACAAGAATATCCCAGGGTCCATGAGCCCAACACCATAAATTAAACCTACTACTACTAACTAATAATAAAAATATATACAGAAAAGTGGCCATTGTCCGAGCGGTCCAAAAAAAACTTAAAAAATAAAGGAAACCTAACACTAACTAACTAAAGAACTATATACAATGGCAGCGGGCAAGTCCTGCGGCTCACTCTGTGATGTTGCCGGCCAGGGCATCCTCGAACTCCATGTCGATGTCCCGGAGGCGGGACTCTGTCCTGGCCCAGAGGTCTCGCAGGGACAACCCCGTGTCCACCTCAAACTCCCTGCGAGCTTCCTCGAGGCACTCAGCCCGCCTCAACGCCCGACGCATGGAGAACTCCGCCCTGACCATGGTGAGCCGCTCCTCTTCCGCCCGCTGCCGCTCCGCACCTATCCGCTGGACCAACTGCTCCCACACGGAAGACACTGCCATCCCAGGGTTCTCCTGCCCTCCGGCCGATGCCTGCCCCTCTGATCTTGATGGCCCCGAGCCATGATGCCTCCCACGTCGAGCCTGCTGCTGCCTCCGACGCCACTGCCTCTGCCAGCACGACGGCATCCAGGCTGATGGAATCCACCGATGCCGTCGTGCACGTGCCCTGCCAGATGATGCCGGCACATCCTCCATCTGCAGGGGGACAGTTGCTGGTGTGTCCACCCCTGCTGGACCTTCGACTCCCGACTGTGGCAGGAATGGGGTCCCCACCGAGCTGGCTGCGTTGGTCGGGGCAGGTCCACAGGGGGCCCTGGTGGCATCTGGGCCGGAAGACGGCATGGAGCACGACTGGCGCATAGCCTCCACAGAGGAGGAGAGGGTCGCCAGAAGGCCACACACATGTAGGAAACCCCCGACCATGGCGGCTCCCAAATGGTTCACGTACGCACGGTGCTCTTCGTGATAATGTGCATGCTCCTCCCGGGAAGCATGCACCTCATCACGAATGCCAGCCGTGCGCAACGCGACACCAATCAGGACCCTCTCCACACGGCCAGGGGTCCCCTCGTCCGCAGGTAGAGGAGTGTCAGATGACATGGACATCTCCCCTACCTGCGGACGGGCCTGGGATGGGGCATCCCTGCTGGTGCATGGTGGTGCAGTCACAGTGTCAGGGACAGTGACATGCACAGGCACCTCCACGGCGACCTGTGCTGCCTCCTGCCCCTGGCCCTGGACTGCACCACTTGCACCAGCGGGGATGCCCCCACCAGGCCCCATGTGTGGCTCAGTAGCGGCCTCCTCCCCCTCTGTGGAAACCACCAACCTGGATGTCTCCACGCCGTCTTCCGCCGGTGCAAGCCCCTGTGGGGGCTCACCCACCCCTTCCGCTGCAGCCGTGGTGGCATCCCCGCCGCTCTGCTCCACAGCGCCTTCTCCGCCCTCTTCTTCACTTGCCACTGTGTAGAGGGAGACATAGAACACAAGCATCAGGGTACTGTACAATGGTCCCCTAGACAGGAAGCAACAGCAGATGAGTGGCACTGTCATACATCACTTCCATCATGTCCCTCCACAACACATGGGTCAGTGCAGGCAAAACACAAAAAGTAACAGGCATGGCGCATGCCATGGACATTGGCATACATGACCAAGGGACTCATGATTCATACAATGTTGGTTTTAAACTCACATGCATCATGGGTCTTGCCATCACATGCACACACCTCACCGTAGTTCCATCCATCTGGCCTCGTACACCACAGACGCAGAGGATACAAGGATGACTAGGCTGCATCAGTGAATCAGAACATTGTCACAGACATGTGTCATGCATCCATGGCAGTTACAAGTCACAGACACGCAGTTCAGACACACACACATGGGCACCATACGTGTACATGGGACCAGCACCCATCCCTCACCCCCACCCATGTCCAGGAACAGAGACTGCCATGCTTCCATGTGTCCATTCCGCACAGAGCCCCCCATGTTGCAATAGAACACATGCACCAACCATGTGGTTCACACATCACTGTACTCACATGCCTGACCATGATGTCCCTGCACACACACATGCGTACATGGCCTATGTCACACATACAGGCAGGTATCAGACAACCAGCACACTGCAACATGCCCTGTCTCACACAGTAATGCTTGGCCACTTACCGGCCAACTCCAGATGGGTCTGCCTCCGAAGGATCTGGGCGTGGAGCGCTGGGTCTACGCGTTCCAGGACCCTCATCTGGATGTCACTCAGGCGTGCCCGGCCCCCCTCCGCGAGGCGCCGGGCCTTATTGAGGGTCCTGGACCTCAAGTCCTCCCAGCGCTTCTTGATGTGCTTGATGTCGCGGGTTGCCACCCCCTCCGCGTTGATGGCAACCACTACATCGTCCCAGATCCTCTCCCGTCCTTCCTTGTTGGCGCATGGTCTTCCGAAGAGGGCATCGTAATGCCCCAGGACATGCTCCACCAGGACACCAACTTCCTTCTCACTGAAGCTGGTGGCCCTCTGCCTCTCTGGCTGGGGGTCGCCACTGGTCTCAGATGGTGCTTGCCCCGACATGGCGACCCCCGAGGCAGGCGTGGGTGGGCAACTGGGTCCTGGGGCTGGGCTGTGGAGCGATGGTATCCCAGTCGGGAGTCTACTGTTCCAGCAGGGGTCGACACAGCAACTGGACCCCTGCAGATGGCTGATGTGCAGGCACCAAATGGCAGGGCACGGTGGCAGCAGGCAGGCAGGCAGGCAGGCAGGCAGGCAGGCAGGCAGGCAGCAGCAGATGGCACGTGGGAGGCTGCTCGGGGCACTGGGGGGCAGTGATTCGGCCTTCTGGGCAGGAGCGTGGTCTTCCGTGTGTATTCGCGTGGCCAGCTTGATACGGAGTGATTTGGCACGTGAAAAATCTGCACGTCAGTGTGTAATTCGAGGAAAGGCCCGTAGTGCGTAAGCGCGTCTGCACGCATACGCATTTTCATTGGACCAAAGGCCCTCAGCGCGTGAGCGCGTCTGTGACGTGTCGTGCGAGGGTGTATCCCTCATTGCACGTGATGACAGAACACACGTGGATTTCAACCAATCGCGTGTGAAAGTTCACGGCACCCCGGAACACACGTACCCAGGCTAATCGCGTGTGGAACTACCCGCACACCCGGAAAAACACGTACCCAGGCTAATCGCGTGTGGAACTACCCGCGCACGCGGAAACACACGTACCCAGGCTAATCGCGTGTGGAACTACGCGCGCACCCGGAAACTCACGTACCCAGGCTAATCGCGTGTGGAAAACTGCACGTCCGCGTGTAATGCACGTAATCGCGCGTGAAAAACTGCACGTCCGCGTGTAATGCGCGTAATCGCGCGTGAAAAACTGCACGTCCGTGTGTAATGCGCGTAATCGCGCGTGAAAAACTGCACGTCCGCATGTGACGTGACGCGCGCGTGCGTTTCCCTCAGCACGGGTTAAAGGTGAGCGGGCCCAGCAGTTCGCTGTACGTGCCTTCCGTGGAGACCGACGTGTGTTGCTGCTTCCAGTTGTTTCGCGCGCCATCTACTTCACAGCTCTCAAGGACGTATCTCTTCTTTTGGCGGGGGTATTGGCTACGCATGTTTTTCTGCATCGCGCTAGTCAGACGGTGAGTCGCAAACGCTCCTTTTCCCACTGCGGGTGCCCCTGTGTATTGCACCCATTTTCGATGTCATCGTAGCCTGTGTGTCCCACGCGTACGCGTTATTCGTGTTACTGGGTGCCACCGCGTACTGCGGGAGGTCAAATCCACGCACGTAGGCTGCAGGGTTGCGTGCACGGTTTTACTGCAGTTTTGGGGTGCCTGAGCGTTGCGTGACCCGTCACCACATCACCGGGGTCACATACAGCCTTGCAGGTGCAGGGGGCTGTTAACATCTTGCTTCCCACCCCCTTCACCCCAATTGCCCAGGTCAATTGTGGTGTACACCTCCCATTGGCACCACTCCATCTGTGCCAGCACTTTTACATCTGTGCCATGGTTGGGAGGCCACCAAAGGTGAGGGGTGCCTCAGCTGGGCGTACTCCTCGTGGCGGGCGTAGTCAGGGACATGGCCGTGGTGACCAGGGAGTAGGGGGACTCCAGGGTGTCCAGGGCAGCCACAGAGGGGGAAGAGGCAGGGGTGCGCCACTTGAGCACAATGTTGTGCCATGTGTTGGTGCAGCCATGCCACCACCCCCTGTGGTTCCGGGGGATGCAGTTCCTGCATCTGGCACTGGCACCCGTATGACCCAGCAGTCCGTTCCATCGACTGCCACGGGCCCAAGGGTAGCGGTAGCTGCAGGTGCAGCTGTGGACACCGCCACCCAGGCTCAGGGTCTGCCAGCGCAGGCTGCGTTGGCACTTGAAGAGCCCTTGGTAGATCTCCAACAGGCCAGGGGGGAAACCATAGGGGCACGCCGGGCTGCTCAGACCAAGACACGTGTCCCTGGGGCAGTCATGTCATCTGCTGCCCCGAACAGCCGGGTGTTGGCAAGTGCAGGGGCAGATGCACCCAACAGCACCCCGGTTGTGAGTCTGCCAACCAGGACCGTTGCGGTCAATGACCCTGCCACAGCTGATGTTGCTGCGCAGGGTCCATTAGTGGGCACCCAGCTGCCACTGACACAAGTCAGGCCTTTGGTCATCCCTCCACCTGCCACTCCCTCGGCTCAATCCACCGAACCCACTGGCCATACTGGTCAGGGCGGCATTAGCCAGCCAGGGTCTGCGCCACAGTCCAAGAGGAGGAAGGTTGCACCTGCAGCACAGGCTGGGACCCCACACACAGCCACGACCTCCTGCACGTCGAGGAAGAAGCCTTTCTGTAAGCAGGAACTGGACTTCCTCGTGGACTACGTGCGGGGACACAGCCGTGACATGCTAGTGGGTGCCAATAGTCAGACTACGGCTGCCCAACGTGACACCCACTGGAAGCATGTTGCGGAACATGTCAGTTCATTCGGCCATGAGGTGCGCACGGCGCAGGAGTGCAAAAAGCGCTGGAATGACATCAAGCGCAGCACTAAGGCTAAGCGTGCCTCAAATTACAACTTGACTCTGGTGACTGGCGGTGGGCTTGCACCAGAGGAGGAATAACTCACTCCGCATGAGGCTCTCGTTGCGGAGTTCATACCACCAAAATTGGTCGAAGGTGTGGGAGAGATGCTGGACTTTGATGCCCAGTCCAGTGAGTGTTGATGCGTAGTTGTTGAGGACGTGTGTGTTTCACTTGTGGGATGTGTTGTGCATGATTGCTGCTACATGTGACGTGTACATGGTTCTGATGTGTAAGTAATGCAATGCTACCGTCATGCATGTCTCCTCTGCCTGCATGCGGGACTCCATGTGGGCTGACGTGTACATGGTTCTGATGTGTAAGTAATGCAATGCTACCGTCATGCATGTCTCCTCTGCCTGCATGCGGGACTCCATGTGGGCCTGCTCCCTTGCCCCTCCTCCGCCACTCTGCACCCCAGTTCCACCTTTGCACTGGTCTGCTACATTCTTGCCAATGTGTAGTTTCTTGTTCATGTGTCCTGTGTAGATGCTAACTTCCAGCTTAGAAACTGCCAGACATATGCCATGTGGTACAGCCATAGTACTCGATGCAGGGTATCCCACTTGTACTGTGCATGGGTCAGATGTCCCGCAGGGACATGAGTGCCCATTCATGCTCCATGTGCATTGCACGCATGCCCCTATGTGTCCTTGACTGGATGATCACTGTAATATGAGTCCTTGGTTACATACATTGCCTGCCATATTATCGGCCTCCCCATGTCAACTGTGGCTCAGTCCTGCGTTGCACACATGTTTAGGCAATGACAATCTGTGTGGCTCACAGGCCTCAGCCTGTTCAATGGCCAATGACTCTGTCCAACTCTTGTCGTGTCTTCTTCACACGTGGCTGGCCTCCGGATCTTCCATCATGTGTCCTGCCCACTGTCCCAGCATCATTAGCAGTGTTGTAATTTGATTCACATTAAGCTGTTGATGCCAGTCAACACTGCTTGTCAATACACAGGTGTATGGGCAGCCTTTTGATACCATGCTAGGCATCCCTGCTTTGGTACTGGGGTGGAGGGGTGCTTGGCTGCTAGACATGCTACACATTGAATACACAATGCACGTGATGTCTGAATTTGACATTGCACTGCCTTCACATTTCCTGGCACACACCATGGAGTGCTTGTACATGTAGGTAGTGAGTGGCGTACACATTTTCAGCACTGCATAGACCCACTTCCATGCAAACTGCCACCTTTCAACAGGTCTGATCACAGTGGCTATTCAAAGTAGACCCAGCATGCATGCCAGGTCATATGTTGTGTGTCACATGTCTGCCGGATGCCTTTGCTGTCGGTGTGTGTGTGTGTTGTGTGCATCTGACATGTGTAGTGACCTTTTCCTCTCTATTTTTCAGGTGATGACGCAATGGATGCAGAGGATGGTGTTGTCATGCCAGACACAGGGTTGGTAAGACCACATCAACCCGGCACTAGTGGGGGTCGTGGGGTGGTAGGCCACGAAAACCCCCAAGTGCTGCAGTCCATCCTGTCTCTGGCTGCCTATGAGTCCAGCCTTGATGACGACTCTGACGTCCATGTTGAGTTGGATGAGCATCAAGTCCATGTGTCAGGGGTGAGTGATTCTGATGTGGACACTCCTCTGTCTGCGACACCTGCACTGAGGGATCAGACAGTCTTGGTTCCTCCGCCCGTGGTGGATCGGGACGCAGGGTCACCCTCCACACCAGTCACTGATGTGCCTGGGACATCACGTCGACGGGGGCATGTAGTCGTGCAGCCGCAGGCGGTGCCAACACAGCGAGGACCTCCGGTCCTTGGGTCCCGCAGGGGTCAAGCCCGGCAACGCGGTCGCCGCGCGCAACCGCTGTATACTGAGTGGGAGCAAGACATGACTGCCAATTCCAAACGGCAGGGGGCAGCAATGGAGAACATCGCTGACAGCATGGAGCGTGTGGCCCGATCTGTGCTCCCCCCTGCTAGGCAGGTGCTTCTCCAGCAGCAGGCGGCACGGTCCACGGCCCGCTCGCTCAGGCTGGGCATGGCGGCCTCAGACAGGGCACGCCAGGCTGAAATGTCGTCTCTGCGTCAAGCAATTGCTGCTCACGCAGAGGCGCACATGGATGCCCTGAGGGAGGAGTATGCCTCCCTCAGATCCACTCTGGGTGTCCTTATGATGTCCCAGAGGCAGCAGGCAGAGGAGAGGTTTGCGCAGCTTGAGCGCACCATCTCGGCTGAGCTACAGGCTTGCCGGGAGGTGCAGCGGTTGTCCAGCCAGGCCTTGCAGGAGGAACTCCGTGTTACACGTGCTACCTTGCAAGAGGAAGCACGTGTATCATGTGAGGTTCTGCATGCAGACCTATGTAACATCGCCACACAGAACCAGGCTCACCTGTCCGGCAGACTTGCTGCCGATGAGGGGCAAGCTGGGGCTAGGCGTGGCCAGGCTACTGTGCCACGTCCTCCTTTCCAGGATGAGCCAGACTCGGACGACCATCTATCTCCCACATAGGTCGTGCTGTGCAGGCGTTGAGCCCATGGAGGTATTTTTTTTTGGCTCAGCATCATCGCATGTGGATGTTGAGCAGCACCCTGTACCTCCCCCCTCCTGGGTGCCTCCCCTCCCCCCCGGGTCGTATGTGGCCATTTTTGATTTTTCTTTTAGTTTAGTTAGTTAAGTTTCTGTTTGATAGTTAGTTTAAATAGGTAATGTAGGTTTTCCATAGTTAGTGTAATTAGTTAATAGTTGAGTTAGTTTAAAATTTGTAGTCTATTGTGCTTTCATGTGACAGTGCGGTACCTTGTGGTTTTTGAAGGTATCCACTGTCTGTTCCAGCTGGGCCCTTCATGGTTGTCTTGTGTATGTGTTTGCTGCTTGGGTTCCTTGACTCACATATGCCACTCCTGCCTCCCTTATCCATGGGCTCGCAAGGATGGTTTGGTGTTACAGAATTTTACACAAGGGCTTTGGACTGTCATATCTGTGGCATGTCTGGTGCTTTGTGACTTGTGTTGACACCCCTAGTGGGGATGATTTAGGTGTAATTGTCCACTGTTCAGCTTTTGCTAGATGGGTTGTGTCATGATTAATGTGGACATTGATTGCTATGCATTGTGTATTATGTCTCATATCTTTCCTGTACACGTGCCTGTTGCAATTCATGCTGTAGATAGTGTTCCACACTTTGGAAGTCAAAGACGGACTGATGGTGTGATTTGTGATGTGACTCTCTGACATGGTCAAGTAATGAGATGCCTGATGAGACACACACAGATCACTTTGATGCATTAATCATTTGTTTCATGCACTTTCTGCAGGGGGATGAGGCACCAGAGCACCTTTGCCAGCAGACATGGCCCATTGGACGACGGAATTCCTGACCCGTTTGTTGGTGCCCACATGCACATGTGTGCACGAGCAGAGCCACAGTGATTGCAGACCCACATCCTAGAACTGCTGACATGTTCCAAGGAACTCCAGGCAAGGTGAGCATCACAGGGGGGCCACGACACAGCAAAGCTTGCACCAGGCGAGTTGCACATGCAGGCTTAGTCACAGCACTGAGGGTGAGCTTAGACGAATATTGGTGTTGAAGCACACAATGCAGCTCAGATGTGTTTGTGGACTGATGGCTGTTGATAGTAGGGTTGTCTGGGACACATGCAGGGGCAGTACACCAAGGTTCATTGAGGCACTTGTATCAACCATGTAGCCTTCCGAGACGTGGAAAGGGGCAGCTCACAGGGACATACAGCAAGGGACATACTTGGGTGCAGTGCATGTCTATTCCACATACTTCATGATAAATGCACTGCCAACTTTGTTTTGGTCATGGTGGTACGCAACTTGCTCTGTAGTCATGGCTTGCCATATGGGTCTGTCTGCTTACCCAGGGAACATTGCATGTTGTGTGAATTGTGACACATTGGTGTTCCATTTGCCACGCACCCACCAGCGCCTGACTTACTGCATTGACTGTGTATGACCTGTCACAGGGGTGATGTTATATATGGGTACGAAGCATCGAGCACTGATTGTCTGTTTGTAGAGTAGTTTGTTGCTATGGGGCATGTTTTGTGTTGTGTTTTCGTGTAATTGGCACATACAGGTTGTTGACTGTGTCTCTCTTTGCAGCATTGCAGTGCTCCTGTAACCGGCCCTGAGAGTGCGCAGGCAGGAGGCCAGCACTCAAAACCAGAGCTAAGTGTCTTGTTGTTTTCCTTACAAACTGCCCTGCATAGGCTTGCTGGGGAGTGTACTGATGCACGGATGTATGTGTGGTCCTATTTGGTATGTTTTTTTCCCTAATCACCCGTGATCCTATGCAATTATGAAACCTGTACCCTCTACCCGGTGTTCCTGCTTCCCGTGCCTATCCAAGCAACGTTCCCTGACCCTCTTTCCCCACTGGGGTTGCGGATGCCTGTGCAAGCCCCGAACTTGCAGGCGCCAAAACCCTAGAGGGGGTGGTTGGTTCGTACCACTCCTGAGCCTGGACTACAGAAGGCCATGACAATGATGTCCAAGTTTGTTTGGATTGTGTATGTGTTCATGCAGGTTGTACATTTTCGTGCATTCCCTAGTTTCATGTGTCATTCCTCCTCCCCTCACCTGCCACTCATTCCAGTCATCCAGTGTGTCTACACCTGTCCCGACTGCATATCCCTGAACCTCATTCCCCACCATGATCTCAGGGGCCTGTGTGAGTTTGACCTTGCAGGCACCCGGGACATGGTGTGGGTGGTTGTTTCATGAGACTCCCGCGCCTGTACAGGGGACCTGTGACAGTACACATCCATTCATGGTGCATCATCCTATGTCATGTACCACACATGTCTCACATCCTGTCGTGACATTGTTCTGATGTGCTACCTTGGTTGTTGCATCATTGTGGTAGTACTTGGCGTTTGTGAGGTACTGCTACGTCAAGTCATCTACTGGAGGGTGTTTGGGTTCGTTTTCATGCCTTGGATTTTGTGATTTTGGAAATGAGTGTGGATTCTGAGGGTTCAGGCATCTTTTTACACACAAGGTTGGAGATGGACACGAAGGGTAAAGGTGATCCTGTGGCCAGGTGGAAATGAGGGTTGGAGGCTCCATGACCCAGGTGCAGTTGTTCAGTGGGTCATGGTCATTTGCGCAGGAGGGGGGGTTGTTGTTGATAGTTGCAGTGTGATGGGAACTCTGACATTGTAATGTTGTTGTCCTATGTACATGTTGTGTTCTGCTGATCAATGCCTGTTCATGTGTTGTGTTTTCCTTTCAGGTGCGAGGGGATAGTTGTGGTTTGACATGCTGGGGTGTACACATGGTGGATGTTCACATGTGATGTGTAGGGAACACTGATGGTCACTTGAGTGCACATGCATATGTGGAGTGCATGTCCCTGCAGAACCACACACTTGCACTCGGATGCACTCCATGTACTCCCACCCTTGCATATCCACGTGTACACTGTTTGCCTTCTGGTGCCCACTGTGTCCCGGCAGCACATGTTCTGTGACCGATTATGGTTCCAGTACATGCCTAATTTGATGTTTGATGTAGTCTGTCACTTAGATGTGATGCTCAGGGTGTGCATCACACGCAATGGCTGTTCACTGTGCTGTGCGCTGAGCAGTGTGATGCAGGAGTGGGACACTGCACACATGAGCTGCAGTGTTGATTTTGCAATGCATAATGTGCATATAGACAGGCATTCATTGTGATGTTACGTCTACGACTGTTGCAATGCATTTGGAAACGACTTATTTTGTGTGGGACATTTTGTTGGTCTGTCATTTCATCTGATTCCAGGTCAGGCATCATTGTCCGATGCCACTGTACATTTAGCACATGGCAATGTGTACCTTATTGTTACTGCGTCAGTGTATGGGTATTGCTTGCCATGTCATGTTGATGTTTGGGAGGGTTTGACTGACATGACAGTGATGGCCATGGCCTGTTTTGCAGGTGTGTGTGATGCACACCTTGCATGTCCAGGTCATCCGCTTCTCAGAGCAACTAGCTGGGGGTAGGTTTCTCTCCACAGCAGGGCCCTCCCCCTGGAACAGACTTCCTGCCTGACTTGAACTTGAGGGGAACCATCTCCAGTTCTGGAAGCACCTCAAGACCTTCCTCTTTGCTTCTGCTTACTCTCTGCCTCTCCCTTGCAGAATTCTTCACTGGAACTGCACAGGAGCTGCTACTGGGACACTCTCACCAACCTCGGTCCCTGGCCCAGCCACTGTCCACTTGCACTGCCACCCTGGCAACCCCTGCACTGCAGTACTGTCTCTCTATCCCTACAGCCCTCCCTTCCCAGTACTTGTCTGCACTTACCTTTGCAGTTGCCACCAGGCGACCTATGTATTATTTTTTTGGCCTACTTCCCCTGTACTGGACTCCCCCCACCCTTCCCCTTGCACTTTTCCCTTCCCCCTACCCCTGCACTTGCACAATCTCAATGACACCTGGCCTAGTAGTACCGTTCTCTGTGTTCCCTTGTTCCCCCCCCCGCCTCATTGCGCCTTGGAATACTTGTGTATGGCCCATGTCATGTCACATGTCATATGTGTGCATTTTGGTTGCAAGATAGCTTGTGTTTAAGTAGCTAGGGATGCAGACGATGTGGCACTTCCATGGCAACTATCTCAGGGTGGTAGGGTTTTGACAGTTGACTGTCACTTTGTCGATTGTCACCTGGTATGTGCCAGGCCTGTGTGCACTCCGCAGGGGTGGGAGTTTAGGTGAAAAATGTGGCCACAAGCTGGGTCCGGGCTTCCTCGCCACGTGTCCTGTCCCCTCCCATGGGCAGCGCCTGTGCCTGTGGTTGGGGATGTGGGGGCACCACCATGTCCACCGGGACGCCCTGGCGTGTTGCAACATTGTGCAGGACACATGCTGCCACAATGATCCTGCACACTACTGGTGGTGCATAGAGTACTTGCCCACCAGAGCGGTCAAGGGAGCGGAAACGTGACTTGAGCACTCCGAATGTGCGCTCCATTATGCCCCTGGTTGCAATATGGGCGGCGTTGTATCTTACCTGGGGTGGTGTGGTGGGGTTCCGGATTGGCGTCATCATGTGGTTGCTCAGAGGGTAGGCACTGTCCCCTGGGGAGGTGATAATAATTGAGATTATTAGGGTTGGGGTATTTGTCTGTGTGTGACTTGCATGCATGTGCAAGGGCATTTGTACTGACTAGGAGCCATGTGTCGCCATGCTGCCCAGCTTCCAGGGCCCGGCTCAGGGCGGACATTCTGTATATGAAACTGTCATGGGTGGAGCCAGGGTAGTTTGCATAGACAGAGGTGATGATTCCCTTTGCATCGCATACCACCTGTACATTGATGGAATGCCAGTGCTTGCGGTTTCGGTAGATGTGCTCAGTGGCCCTAGGTGGACGTAGGGCCACATGGGTGCAATCTATGGCACCGAGCACTTTGGGGAAGTGTGCCACCCTGAAAAAATCCAGGACAACGGCCGGCCTTTCTGCGGGTGTTCTGGGCATGTATATGTGCCTGCGGACTGAGGGGCGCGCTGTCATGGTTGCCAGTACCTGATGTAGGCAGCGTGACTGCGTGGCCTGTGAGACCCCCCCACTATGGCAGTGGTCCGCTGAAACGACCCAGTGGCCAAAAAATGCAAGACATTGAGCAGCTTCTCCAAGGGGCTCAATGCTTGGGAGCAAAGGGTGGGGGATGTGAGGTCATCTTCCCACTCCCTGACCAGGTCTAGGATGATATGGGGTGGAAACCTATACCTGCCGTAGACCTGGTCATCAGGCATCCCAAAAAGGCTTGTCCGTGGTGCAAAAATGCGTGCCCTGGCTATTCTCCTCCTCCTGCGGTGTCCCACGATCAGTGCAGCAACAAATGGGGCATTCATCGTCGCTGTATATACGCGTTTGTTGTTTGCGCGCACTTTTATGCTGTCCGCGGGACGCCTCCGTGTGGGCGGACTCGTTGACGCCTGTGCACGTCTTTTGCCGTGCACGTGTTTCCCGTATTCGGGTGTCATCGCGTGTGATCGGAGGGGAGCGAGCGTACACGCGATTGGCCTGGGTACGTGTGTTTCCGGGTGCGCGGGTAGTTCCACACGCGATTGGCCTGGGTACGTGTGTTTCCGGGTGCGCGGGTAGTTCCACACGCGATTAGCCTGGGTACGTGTGTTTCCGGGTGCGCGGGTAGTTCCACATGCAATTAGCCTGGGTACGTGTGTTTCCGGGTGCGCGGGTAGTTCCACACGCGATTAGCCTGGGTACGTGTTTTTCCGGGTGCGCGGGTAGTTCCACACGCGATTAGCCTGGGTACGTGTGTTACCGGGTGCGCGGGTAGTTCCACACGCGATTAGCCTGGGTACGTGTGTTCCGGGGTGGCGTGAACTTTCACACGCGATTGGTTGAAATCCATGTGTGTTCTGTCATCACGTGCAATGAGGGATACACCCTCGCATGACACGTCACAGACGCGCTCACGCGCTGAGGGCCTTTGGTCCAATGAAAATGCGTATGCGTGCAGACGCGCTTACGCGCTAAGGGCCTTTCCTCGAATTACACGCTGACGTGCAGATTTTTCACGTGCCAAATCACTCCGTATCAAGCTGGCCACGCGAATACACACGGAAGACCACGCTCCTGCCCAGAAGGCAAAATCACTGCCCCCCAGTGCCCCGAGCAGCCTCCCACGTGCCATCTGCTGCTGCCTGCCTGCCTGCCTGCCTGCCTGCTGCCACCGTGCCCTGCCATTTGGTGCCTGCACATCAGCCATCTGCAGGGGTCCAGTTGCTGTGTCGACCCCTGCTGGAACAGTAGACTCCCGACTGGGATACCATCGCTCCACAGCCCAGCCCCAGGACCCAGTTGCCCACCCACGCCTGCCTCGGGGGTCGCCATGTCGGGGCAAGCACCATCTGAGACCAGTGGCGACCCCCAGCCAGAGAGGCAGAGGGCCACCAGCTTCAGTGAGAAGGAAGTTGGTGTCCTGGTGGAGCATGTCCTGGGGCATTATGATGCCCTCTTCGGAAGACCACGCGCCAACAAGGAAGGACGGGAAGGACGGGAGAGGATCTGGGACGATGTAGTGGTTGCCATCAACGCGGAGGGGGTGGCAACCCGCGACATCAAGCACATCAAGAAGGACCCTCAATAAGGCCCGGCGCCTCGCGGAGGGGGGCCGGGCACGCCTGAGTGACATCCAGATGAGGGTCCTGGAACGCGTAGACCCAGCGCTCCACGCCCAGATCCTTCGGAGGCAGACCCATCTGGAGTTGGCCGGTAAGTGGCCAAGCATTATTGTGTGAGACAGGGCATGTTGCAGTGTGCTGGTTGTCTGATACCTGCCTGTATGTGTGACATAGGCCATGTACGTATGTGTGTGTGCAGGGACATCATGGTCAGGCATGTGAGTACAGTGATGTGTGAACCACATGGTTGGTGCATGTGTTCTATTGCAACATGGGGGGCTCTGTGCGGAATGGACACATGGAAGCATGGCAGTCTCTGTTCCTGGACATGGGTGGGGGTGAGGGATGGGTGCTGGTCCCATGTACACGTATGGTGTCCATGTGTGTGTGTCTGACCTGCGTGTCTGTGACTTGTAACTGCCATGGATGCATGACACATGTCTGTGACAATGTTCAGATTCACTGATGCAGCCTAGTCATCCTTCTATCCACTGCGTCTGTGGTGTACGAGGCCAGATGGATGGAACTACGGTGAGGTGTGTGCATGTGATGGCAAGACCCATGATGCATGTGAGTTTAAAACCAACATTGTATGAATCATGAGTCCCTTGGTCATGTATGCCAACGTCCATGGCATGCGCCATGCCTGTTACTTTATGTGTTTTGCCTGCACTGACCCATGTGTTGTGGAGGGACATGATGGAAGTGATGTATGACAGTGCCACTCATCTGCTGTTGCTTCCTGTCTAGGGGACCATTGTACAGTACCCTGATGCTTGTGTTCTATGTCTCCCTCTACACAGTGGCAAGTGAAGAAGAGGGCGGAGAAGGCGCTGTGGAGCAGAGCGGCGGGGATGCCACCACGGCTGCAGCGGAAGGGGTGGGTGAGCCCCCACAGGGGCTTGCACCGGCGGAAGACGGCGTGGAGACATCCAGGTTGGTGGTTTCCACAGAAGGGGAGGAGGCCGCTACTGAGCCACACATGGGGCCTGGTGGGGGCATGCCCGCTGGTGCAAGTGGTGCAGTCCAGGGCCAGGGGCAGGAGGCAGCACAGGTCGCCGTGGAGGTGCCTGTGCATGTCACTGTCCCTGACACTGTGACTGCACCACCATGCACCAGCAGGGATGCCCTATCCCAGGCCCGTCCGCAGGTAGGGGAGATGTCCATGTCATCTGACACTCCTCTACCTGCGGACGAGGGGACCCCTGGCCGTGTGGAGAGGGTCCTGATTGGTGTCGCGTTGCGCACGGCTGGCATTCGTGATGAGGTGCATGCTTCCCGGGAGGAGCATGCACATCATCACGAAGAGCACCGTGCGTATGTGAACCATTTGGGAGCCGCCATTGTCGGGGGTTTCCTACATGTGTGTGGCCTTCTGGCGACCCTCTCCTCCTCTGTGGTGGCTATGTGCCAGTCGTGCTCCATGCCGTCTTCCGGCCCAGATGCCACCAGGGCCCCCTGTGGACCTGCCCCGACCAACGCAGCCAGCTCGGTGGGGACCCCATCCCTGCCACAGTCGGGAGTCGAAGGTCCAGCAGGGGTGGACACACCAGCAACTGTCCCCCTGCAGATGGAGGATGTGCCGGCATCATCTGGCAGGGCACGTGCACGACGGCATCGGTGGATTCCATCAGCCTGGATGCCGTCGTGCTGGCAGAGGCAGTGGCGTCGGAGGCAGCAGCAGGCTCGACGTGGGAGGCATCATGGCTCGGGGCCATCAAGATCAGAGGGGCAGGCATCGGCCGGAGGGCAGGAGAACCCTGGGATGGCAGTGTCTTCCGTGTGGGAGCAGTTGGTCCAGCGGATAGGTGCGGAGCGGCAGCGGGCGGAAGAGGAGCGGCTCACCATGGTCAGGGCGGAGTTCTCCATGCGTCGGGCGTTGAGGCGGGCTGAGTGCCTCGAGGAAGCTCGCAGGGAGTTTGAGGTGGACACGGGGTTGTCCCTGCGAGACCTCTGGGCCAGGACAGAGTCCCGCCTCCGGGACATCGACATGGAGTTCGAGGATGCCCTGGCCGGCAACATCACAGAGTGAGCCGCAGGACTTGCCCGCTGCCATTGTATATAGTTCTTTAGTTAGTTAGTGTTAGGTTTCCTTTATTTTTTAAGTTTTTTTTGGACCGCTCGGACAATGGCCACTTTTCTGTATATATTTTTATTATTAGTTAGTAGTAGTAGGTTTAATTTATGGTGTTGGGCTCATGGACCCTGGGATATTCTTGTACATAGTTTGATGTTTGGAAAACATTTGTTGGATTTATATTTGTGTTCACCATGAGGCAATGGTTTTTCCTTATTTTTCCCCCCATTATTTTGCTTTGGACTACATTAGTTTTTGGATTCCTTTGTTTTTTTATTTTTTCTATTAGTTCTCGGACATGGACCATTTGTTTTGTCATCCCCATTGTTGTGTGTTTTATTTCTTTACTTCATTTTCATCTTTAATACATATATTTATTACTTACATTTGTGGTATTTTCTCATTGGTTTCATGCATGTCATGATATGGGTTTTGACATTCACTTGCACCCATTGTGTATGTGTGTGTGAGGGACATGTGTTCATTTACATACGTGCCATTGGGGTTGTATCATGTAATTGCATCTACTATGTGGGTGGATGCAATCCTTGGCTGGGTGTTTGTGCTGGGCATGCTGCCCATTACTGCCATGATTGCGTTTCGTCAGGACCTGGGGGCAGAGGGACATGAGTGGGGGCCTGCAGGGGGGTGGGGGTGCAAGGGGACATGAGTGGGGGCCTGCTGGGGGGTGGGGGTGCAAGGGGACATGAGTGGGACATGGTTGGGGGCCTGCTGGCAGGTGCCCCACAGTGCTGGGGGGTGGGGGTGCAGGGGGACATGAGTGGGGGCCTGCTGGGGGGTGGGGGTGCAAAGGGACATGGTTGGGGGCCTGCTGGCAGGTGCCCCACAGTGCTGGGGGGTGGGGGTGCAGGGGGACATGAGTGGGGGCCTGCTGGGGGGTGGGGGTGCAAGGGGACATGGTTGGGGGCCTGCTGGCAGGTGCCCCACAGTGCTGGGGGGTGGGGGTGCAGGGGGACATGAGTGGGGGCCTGCTGGGGGGTGGGGGTGCAAGGGGACATGGTTGGGGGCCTGCTGGCAGGTGCCCCACAGTGCTGGGGGGTGGGGGTGCAGGGGGACATGAGTGGGGGCCTGCTGGGGGGTGGGGGTGCAAGGGGACATGGTTGGGGGCCTGCTGGCAGGTGCCCCACAGTGCTGGGGGTGGGGGTGCAGGGGGACATGAGTGGGGGCCTGCTGGGGGGTGGGGGTGCAAGGGGACATGGTTGGGGGCCTGCTGGCAGGTGCCCCACAGTGCTGGGGGGTGGGGGTGCAGGGAGACATGAGTGGGGGCCTGCAGGGGGGTGGGGGTGCAAGGGGACATGGTTGGGGGCCTGCTGGCAGGTGCCCCACAGTGCTGGGGGGTGGGGGTGCAGGGGGACATGAGTGGGGGCCTGCTGGGGGGTGGGGGTGCAAGGGGACATGGTTGGGGGCCTGCTGGCAGGTGCCCCACAGTGCTGGGGGGTGGGGGTGCAAGGGGACATGGTTGGGGGCCTGCTGGCAGGTGCCCCACAGTGCTGGGGGGTGGGGGTGCAAGGGGACATGAGTGGGGGCCTGCTGGGGGGTGGGGGTGGTGGGAGACATGGTTGGGGGCCTGGTGGAGGCTGCCCCTGGTGACTGGAGGGGTGGGGGTGGTGGGAGACATGGGTGGGGGCCTTGTGGAGGCTGCCCCTGGTGACTGGGGGGTGGGGGTGGTGGGGTTGTATCATGTAATTGCATCTACTATGTGGGTGGATGCAATCCTTGGCTGGGTGTTTGTGCTGGGCATGCTGCCCATTACTGCCATGATTGCGTTTCGTCAGGACCTGGGGGCAGGGGGACATGAGTGGGGGCCTGCAGGGGGGTGGGGGTGCAAGGGGACATGAGTGGGGGCCTGCTGGAGGGTGGGGGTGCAAGGGGACATGAGTGGGACATGGTTGGGGGCCTGCTGGCAGGTGCCCCACAGTGCTGGGGGGTGGGGGTGCAGGGGGACATGAGTGGGGGCCTGCTGGGGGGTGGGGGTGCAAAGGGACATGGTTGGGGGCCTGCTGGCAGGTGCCCCACAGTGCTGGGGGGTGGGGGTGCAGGGGGACATGAGTGGGGGCCTGCTGGGGGGTGGGGGTGCAAGGGGACATGGTTGGGGGCCTGCTGGCAGGTGCCCCACAGTGCTGGGGGGTGGGGGTGCAGGGGGACATGAGTGGGGGCCTGCAGGGGGGTGGGGGTGCAAGGGGACATGGTTGGGGGCCTGCTGGCAGGTGCCCCACAGTGCTGGGGGGTGGGGGTGCAAGGGGACATGGTTGGGGGCCTGCTGGCAGGTGCCCCACAGTGCTGGGGGGTGGGGGTGCAAGGGGACATGAGTGGGGGCCTGCTGGGGGGTGGGGGTGGTGGGAGACATGGTTGGGGGCCTGGTGGAGGCTGCCCCTGGTGACTGGAGGGGTGGGGGTGGTGGGAGACATGGGTGGGGGCCTTGTGGAGGCTGCCCCTGGTGACTGGGGGGTGGGGGTGGTGGGAGACATGGGTGGGGGCCTTGTGGAGGCTGCCCCTGGTGACTGGGGGAGTGGGGGTGGTGGGAGACATGGGTGGGGGCCTTGTGGAGGCTGCCCCTGGTGACTGGGGGGTGGGGGTGGTGGGAGACATGGGTGGGGGCCTTGTGGAGGCTGCCCCTGGTGACTGGGGGAGTGGGGGTGGTGGGAGACATGGGTGGGGGCCTTGTGGAGGCTGCCCCTGGTGACTGGAGGAGTGGGGGTGGTGGGAGACATGGGTGGGGGCCTGGTGGAGGCTGCCCCTGGTGACTGGAGGGGTGGGGGTGCTGGGAGACATGGTTGTGGGCCTTGTGGAGGCTGCCCCTGGTGACTGGGGGTGGTGGGAGACATGGGCGGGGGCCTTGTGGAGGCTGCCCCTGGTGACTGGGGAGTGGGGATGGTGGGAGACATGGGCGGGGGCCTTGTGGAGGCTGCCCCTGGTGACTGGAGGAGTGGGGGTGGTGGGAGACATGGGTGGGGGCCTGGTGGAGGCTGCCCCTGGTGACTGGAGGGGTGGGGGTGCTGGGAGACATGGTTGGGGGCCTTGTGGAGGCTGCCCCTGGTGACTGGGGGGTGGGGGTGGTGGGAGACATGGGTGGGGGCCTGGTGGAGGCTGCCCCTGGTGACTGGGGGAGTGGGGGTGGTGGGAGACATGGGTGGGGGCCTTGTGGAGGCTGCCCCTGGTGACTGGGGGAGTGGGGGTGGTGGGAGACATGGGTGGGGGCCTTGTGGAGGCTGCCCCTGGTGCCTGGGGGGTGGGGGTGGTGGGAGACATGGTTGGGGGCCTTGTGGAGGCTGCCCCTGGTGACTGGGGGTGTGGGGGTGGTGGGAGACATGGGTGGGGGCCTTGTGGAGGCTGCCCCTGGTGACTGGAGGAGTGGGGGTGGTGGGAGACATGGGTGGGGGCCTGGTGGAGGCTGCCCCTGGTGACTGGAGGGGTGGGGGTGCTGGGAGACATGGTTGGGGGCCTTGTGGAGGCTGCCCCTGGTGACTGGGGGGTGGGGGGGGTGGGAGACATGGGTGGGGGCCTTGTGGAGGCTGCCCCTGGTGACTGGGGGGTGGGGGTGGTGGGAGACATGGGTGGGGGCCTTGTGGAGGCTGCCCCTGGTGACTGGGGAGTGGGGGTGTGGGGGCCTGGTGGAGGCTGCCCCTGGTGACTGGAGGGGTGGGGGTGCTGGGAGACATGGTTGGGGGCCTGGTGGAGGCTACCCCTGGTGACTGGGGGGTGGGGGTGGTGGGAGACATGGGTGGGGGCCTTGTGGAGGCTGCCCCTGGTGACTGGGGGGTGGGGGTGGTGGGAGACATGGGTGGGGGCCTTGTGGAGGCTGCCCCTGGTGACTGGGGGGTGGGGGTGGTGGGAGACATGGGTGGGGGCCTTGTGGAGGCTGCCCCTGGTGACTGGGGGGTGGGGGTGGTGGGAGACATGGTTGGGGGCCTGGTGGAGGCTGCCCCTGGTGACTGGAGGAGTGGGGGTGGTGGGAGACATGGGTGGGGGCCTGGTGGAGGCTGCCCCTGGTGACTGGGGGTGGGGGTGCTGGGAGACATGGTTGGGGGCCTGCTGGCAGGTGCCCCACAGTGCTGGGGGGTGGGGGTGGTGGGAGACATGGGCGGGGGCCTTGTGGAGGCTGCCCTTGGTGACTGGAGGGGTGGGGGTGGTGGGAGACATGGGTGGGGGCCTGGTGGAGGCTGCCCCTGGTGACTGGAGGGGTGGGGGTGCAAGGGGACATGAGTGGGACATGGTTGGGGGCCTGCTGGCAGGTGCCCCACGGTGCTGGGGGGTGGGGGTGCAAGGGGACATGTGGCTTGGCTGGGGGGCATGCCCATGGTGGATGGGCTGCCTGCGGGACATGACCAGGGGTGCAGGGTAGTCCCCTGTGGTGTGGGCTGCCTGCAGAGGTCGTGGAGGGGGTAGAGGGGAGACCTGGGAGGACCCACACTGGCAATTCACCTCTTCAACTTCCCGCACACCTACGTAATACACTGCCCCACTCGCACAGGCCCAATCGCGTGTAGGATTTCTCGCGCACCCCTGAAATCGACGTACCCAGGCCAATCGCGTGTAGAATTTCTCGCGCACTCCTGAAATCCACGTACCCAGCCCAATCGCGTGTAGATTTTCTCGCGCACCCCTGAAATCCACGTACCCGGCCAATCGTGTGTAGAATTTGTCGCGCACCCCTGAAATCCACGTACCCAGGCCAATCGCGTGTAGAATTTCTCGCGCACCCCTGAAATCCACGTACACAGCCCAATCGCGTGTAGATTTTCTCGCGCACCCCTGAAATCCACGTACCCAGGCCAATCGCGTGTAGAATTTCTCGCGCACCCCTGAAATCCACGTACCCAGCCCAATCGCGTGTAGATTTTCTCACGCACCCCTGTAATACACGTACCCAGGCCAATCGCGTGTAGAATTTCTCGCGCACCCCTGAAATCCACGTACCCAGGACAATCGCGTGTAGATTTTCTCGCGCACCCCTGTAATACACGTACCCAGGCCTATCGCGTGTGGGGACACCCGCACACCCCTGAAATACACGCTCCCCGCTCTGCGTTTGCTGCTGCCCTTTGCGCTGGATTGGGGATTTTGATGGCTTTTCCCTGCGCAAGGGGCGTTCTTGGGGGCGTAACTGAAGCTGCTGCAGGGTCGCTGCGCCACTCTGCGCCACGGCTGGTTGTGGATGTTGGAATCCATGAATACGCTGTGCGCCTGAATGTGTTTCGGCACACGCGGCTGGCGCAGACTACCGCACGCGCACACTATGCGCCAGCCGCGTGCGCCACTTGTGCACCGAATTCTATGAATTGGCCCCTAAGACTTTTATCTGCAGATAAATCTGCCCATACTTCAGGTGCATTGCTCTTTTCAGCTTTTGTCATGTATGCTGTTTCATACTGTTGAACAGCTGTTGAATCATCAGCAATAAACTGTACATCAGTATTTGCATTCCATAGCTGAACAATGCCAGGATTGTAATCATTAATGAATTGGCATTCCTTACATCTTTTGAAATGATATGTATTTCTTGGTGTTGAACCGATGACATTAAACTATTTACTCAACCAACTGGTGTCTAAGGGTGTGGAAAGACAACATCTGAGTATAGTGCTTGCTTTACTTTTGTATTTTCTCTGACAGTACTTTCCACATGAGTGCTTTTGAAATCTTTCCGCCTTGTTCCATAGCTCAGCATTCAAATGCTGATCTGGAAAGGAGGAAGTAAAATATTGTTCAATGAACTCCATCACACAGTCATCCCTGTCCTTAGGAGCTTCTTTAATCCACAACAGTTTATGTATATTTGGAACCCCACATGCTTGGTACTCCTTTCTCCATAAGAAATGTTCCACAGTACCTAATGGTCCATTTTCCTTATTACCTGTAAAGTATAACAAGCTAAAAATGTGTGATGATATAACCACAATTCACTTACAGGATCCATAGAACACAATTCTCTTGGTGGCATGTGTTCCATATTTCTTTTGATGTAGATTAGTTGGACGAATCCACTCTGCAAGATCATCCCAACCATACTCAGCGCAACTTAATGTCACAAACCAAGTTGGAGATCCCAAGTTTCTGATCATGCATCTAACCTCAGAGGGTCTCCTTTACCAATATTCTTTAGTTCCTTTCATTGTAGCAAGAATATTGATAAGTTTACCCTTTAAAACTTATTTTTTTCTTTCACCAGTTGCAGCATCTCACATGCAGAAAGGTTTTGAAATCGAGGTCAGGTCTGAAGTGTATGAGCAACAGCATAACATAATGTTGAACATTCACTTTCATACAATAAGTGAAAAATATATTCAACATTGGTGCGGGATCGTGAATCTTCAGAATACATTCCTGTACAATGATATTCTGAGGCAGAGATTTGCACCTTCTGATTATCCACTCTTCCTCCTGTACCATTTGAAAAAAGCATTGGAAAACAACACCTTCTAATGGCTTTACCCGGATACTTATGGGTGAACCTGTCATTGCTTTCATTTGATACAACTCTAAACTGCCGCCCATGACTTCACATGAGTGTAGAGGATGAATAGTGTAATGTTCATACAAACTATTCCCTTCTGCAAAAGATAGACATTGAAGCTGACCTTCGCTGCTTTTGTTTATTGACTCAACATCAAGCATAGACAAGTCTCGTACAGTCATACTGCCATTGTATTAATCACTGCTCCAATAGAAACACCAATGCATTTTTCACTTTTCCAATACCTATAAGCTGTTGCCAATGCTCTTATCTTTAGTGGCAACACCATTTACTAAAACAAACAAATAATCTGCAATGTCACGCTTCACTCCTAGAGTGTTTACATGTTCTTCCAAATTGAGAGGTAAACACACAACTTTGCCTCTCCTTAGACTAATGATTTCTTAGACAGATTGGACATCTTTGTTTGTAATCTAACAATAACTTGGAAAGGATGAACAGTTTGCAATTAAAATACTTCATATATGTTCCATTTTTGAAGCAAAGAATGGATATCAGGTACTACCATGTCATTCAAAACACTTCTTAGAGGATTACTTCTTTGATTATAAAACCCAACACAGTGACTTCAGACATAAAGTGCCTCAGTTGTGTCAAATCAATCTTCTACAAACAAAAAGCATAGGATCATAATTTCCAGTTCCTGTACGTTTGTTATCCACATACACATACTATTTTAAATGCATAATATTTATCATTTACATTGGATAATCTAAACTTTCTACAGATCCAGTCAAACGTATTTGATTTAAAACTGCAAGAGAAATACTTGTTTTTTGCACTCGTAGTTTAACTGCAAGATATCTCCCTTTAGTATAATGTGCAGCCCACATCCGTATATGATGAAACTGATTCGTACATTTACTTTTATCAAGACAAGCTAGAGAAAGACCCAAAAGTCCTGTTTTTTCACAAACATCACAGTCAACTATTATTCGTAGCATCTTGATCTGTCTTTGAACATTATCATTTGTGTGCAAAACTTGCAAAAATCTCTTTAACACTTTAGAAGAAAACTTATTGATATTGCACAAAACATTGCATGTCCATAAATCACAATCCGTCTTTCATTTTATTTTTGACTGACCTACACATAACCTTTCTATATTATCACACTGTATGTTTTCTTCTTTTTTTAGAAATGACACCATTTCGGACTTCATAGCTATGTCCACTCTCATCAATAGCTAGGGGAACATTCTTTCCTTGAATGTAACTCTCCTCATTAAAAAATCTTTCTGTGTGATAATTCTGTTTCCACTCTCAACCAAACACATCACAAAAGTTGTCACGTGTAAGTACATCAACTGTTTCTATATTTCTATAAAATGGAGTAGTCATCTTAAGTAATTTCTTAAATTCATTCAATACTAAATTTGAACAATTTTCTTTTCATATCAAAAGCTTTCTTCATTATTACTTCTACTTTTTTCTTTTACAAAACGCTTTACCACATATCTAGATTTTGGTTTTACACTTCTCCAAAGATTTGTAAAACTTGAGAGTGATACATTTTCCTATATATAAATATATATTCCTTTTTTTCAAATTGATAGCACATTCGCTACCTTTTCATCTAGAAATCCTTCCTTTTTTACAAGCTCGTAAAACACATTTGATGAATGTTTTCTTTTTTTCTTTCAGGAAAAACATTCTTGGCTCCATGATTATATTCTGTTGGCACATCGCCTGCTTATAATTTCATACTTTCAAAGGTATTCTCCATCAAAGGTAATGTATTATCTACAGGATTTGTATCTACAGATTTAAAAACATGACTTTCTGAAATCTTAAACAGTCGAAGTGTACTTCCTTGCAGACGATCCTTTCTTATGACTTTCCTAATGGCATCCTACAACAAAAACTGTATTCAAATGTTTTTTTATCAAAAAGAGACTAGGACCCTTTTCTTACGACAGCAACCATGAAAAACCTGTTACAAATTGCCTGCCGTGATTCGATAAGGGACCTTCAAACTATTACTACTGCTTCTCAACCAAACACATCCGCATTTATATCCTCCCTCCAATACCCAGCCCAACTATCATTAGAGTTTGAATGGCCAAGTGCCCTTGACAGCCCCATAAAGCTACCTTCCAAACCTAATTAATAATACAGTCATCTCATATAACTATACATTTCTTAATTAATACCTCACATATTCTACACATAACTTCTGAGTACAATTCCCAAACAACTTCTAAATAGAAATATTCACTGGAAACAACTGGACACACATTACCATCATTTCTTCATTCGCATTCAAAAAGGTGTTGCAAAATAATATGTAACACATATTTGCTTCAATATACCAACCAACTATTCATTCATCTCAGGTGTGACCAAAACACATAATTAAAGTGACAACATTGCTCCCACATAATGCACTGACACTTAGTTCCTCCACCCAGGCCCAGTTTTCACACCTTAAAAGCCTCTACATAACAAGTGTAGACCAACCCCAGGCACACACTAATTAAGTATACTCCTTGACCATAATGTGTCCTTGGTAAGTGATGTTTCAACCCAACATCACTATACCTATACAAATAACTTTCAAAAAGAAATGAAACACTGACACCCCAAAATATATAGCTGTGGGATCAGAACTCCTCGTACCTGTGGTTATCTGTAGTCCTTTGTAGACTTGGATATAACTGCAAATATCGAAAAAAACAACCACAAAAAAGTGATTTCCTGACCCCTGAGCACTTCAACAAGTCCCCCTCTCATCTGTGCCAGCTCCCCTCACTCCCCAGATAGCCTCCTTAACTCCCCTGCCCTCTCCCTTTACCCCAAAACACATGCTGTTTCAGTGATGTCAGACGTCAGCTATTCACGGCTAATGCCGAGGCTACATAAAGCTTTGTGTTACAAGTTCAGTCTGTAGACCCCTCTGACTCCAAGATTTCACTTGGTTCCCCCCAGCATCTCCCCAACCTCTAGCCTGATGGCATTTGCATTTTTGACCTGCAAACAGCCTTTTTCCTGTGTTTCGTTTTCTCATACCCTTGGCTATTGCCAGGGATATCACTTGCATCGACAGAAAAACAAGATGGCGTTCATTTCATTTCTAAAAACACCCTGTTTTGAGTAAATCCCCTAAATATCACTATATATTTTTGGGAATATCACATTTTTAAATTACTACTGCATGGAATAACCCCAAACCATGCATAGATCGTGTGTCAACGCTACGTGCCTAAATAGTTTTGAACCTGGTTCAAATCCATGGAGCAGTTTGGGCTGAATGAGAAGAAGTCTGCACCTTGATTTTTTTCTTTTTTTGATGCTTAATAACTTTTTATTTATTAACAGACTTTTTGAAACATTGCAGTCTGCGGGCCCACAAGTCTTTAATCACCTTTGTAATTACAGGGAAAAATCGTTACTCAAATCAAAAATTATCAGCAATAGAATTTTGAGGGGTTCCTATGTATCTCCGACTCACCTTAACTATAGGGCAGCAACCACCTGCCTATAATATAGGGTCCTGCTACTTACACAGTAATAAGCTTCTAAATAAGAATATTCTCCTGTTTACCACTCTAACAAATATCATACATTGCAGTCTTCATCACCTACTCACACAAAGAAGCAAACAATTAGAATGCTCTGCATTTCAAAATGTTTCTTTTTAGAAGCATTTTGATGCAAGTAAAAAAATGAATATGTGCATTTATAGCAGCAATGTGTCACTTTTTCATAAAAGAAAGCGAAAGCAGCAAAATAGATGTGTAGACCATTTAAGTGGCACTTAGTGTGTGCCAGTTTACTATGTTAATAGTACATGCATACATCCAAACATCACTCATTCCAATCTGTAGGTTTTTAATAAGTCTTCATTTTTTCCTTTGCATTCTGTCACTTCACATTCCACTTTTCTTATTATAAAGTCAAACTACAAGTCTCAGAATCAGGCTTGGACTGGCCTATCCTGAAATAGGCACAGGGCCTAACCAAAAACGCAAAAGATTGGTGCGGGCTAGTTTGTTGATGAAAGTGGGCCACCTTTTTGGGAAATTTGGGCCAGTTTGATGAGATAATTCACTCTGCGACGACTAGTTTTGCCCAGTGTTGCTGAATAAATATTCTTTAAAATGCACAATTTGCAACACACTTTATCAGAAAACCCCTTGATGTCTATTCAAACAGTGTCACAAAAGGAATAAATAGCTATTTGCAACTGAGTGCCACTTTTTCATTGATGCCCAAGACAATTATATGGCCCAGTCCAACCCTGCTCAGAATGCAAAGAAAAAAACAGGACTGGACACAATACTGTGACATCTATATCAAAGAAACATACACCATGCTATGCATTTCAAAATATTTCTTTTTGGAAGCATTTTGATTAAAGTTAAAACAATCATATGTGCATTTATAGCAGCACTGTGTCATTTTTTCATAAAGGAAAGTAAAAGCTGATGAACTAGATTTGGAGACCATTGTGCCAGTTTATTGTATTGACAGTACATGTATACTTCCAAACATAACCCATTCTAATCTTTCGCTGCTTATGCCTAATTATTTCTCTAAAGTCTAAGACTTATACTACAACGTTATAATGGAAAAAGTGGAACTACAAGTCCCAGAATGGAAACAAAATATCTAGCACTACATAAACACCTACAGATAAGAATCCATCAGGTTGCATATACTCCTAATATATTACACTTCCACACACCAAGTGCCATTTCAAAGTGTACTACAAATATGTCCCATCAACTTTTCTACTCTTTAACAAAATGTTACACACTACGTTTCTATAAATGCGCATGTTCATGAACATGCTCCTCAAAAAACATGTCAACGTCCACCAATTCCATTAACTGTTTTTCCCAAAAACTCCTCCTATGTTCATGAATAAAAACCTTGCTTACTGCACTTCACCATTACAACAAGTCCTCACTTACTTTCTTTTACAATTACAGGGAAGAAACACATTGCTGACAGACAAGAATAAAAAAAAAGAATACACTTGACATCCTACAAAGTAAGTACATTTATGTATTATGTATATGTATCTAATTACAACAGCACATTTAAACTATGTATTACCCCAGACTACTCTTTTCAAATCAACCTTTCTAATTCATATTGCACCATTCACACTCATCCTATTTCCATCTAAACACTATCACTGTAACACCTACTGTTTTCCTGCAAACAGCACAATGTCCCTACTGCTTCAATCACACCACCACTCCCTTACTCACTAACCCAATGCCATCACACCTCTACGGACTATTACTCTCACAATATTCCCAACCACACCTGATATGCCACCTCACATTCAAACAGCACTGTATTAAGTTCTCCAATCACAACCACACACACACCACAATATATGCATCTACACTCCACAACTTTCAAACTAAACCGTTCTGTTTTCCCAACAGACACAATAAAATGCCTACTAAAAAGCAAATCCGTAGAAAAGAATGGAAAGGTAGATCAGTTAAGAATAAAACATCTAAAATGTTATAAAGAAAACATTAAAACAAAAGAGCTAGTAACCTCACTCAACAAAACTAAACCAGTCTTGACTAAAAAGGTAAGGCCCCTCTTTCAAAGACTAAGGGGCGATTCATGGAACAAATGTGGGCCGAAAATCTTGGCGCAAGCCGGCGCAAACCGGCGCAAGCCGGCGCAAGCATAAAAAAGCAAGCGCACGCATGTTCACTGCAGGATGTGTGCCAAATCCAAGCATGGCACGCACGGGCGCACACGTCACAGCAACATCCTGAACGCCGTGTGCGACGCGCACAGGGAAAGCCCACAACGTTGGCGCACACACCAAAAAGGGGGCGGGACACGGAGCGGTACACGCAGAATGGGGAACAACGCATGAAAAAGAAGGCGTAACTGGGGAAGTACTGCATGGAAATACACGGAATGCCCACACGCACGTGAACAACACGTATTCATGGAATCGAATACGGGACACCCGCGCACGCTAAAAGATGCACACAGGCGTCAACACGTCTGCCACACGAAGGCAGGCGGAAGCGTCCCCACGCGCATTATAAAAGTGAGCGCAAACAACAAACACGTATATTCAGCTATGATGAATGCTCCATTTGTCGCAGCACTGATCGTGGGACACCGGAGGAGGAGGAAAATAGCCAGGCCCCACTTTTTGTTTGCCCCAGACCAGCCTTTTTGGGATGCCTGACGACCATGTCTATGGCAGGTATAGGTTTCCACCTCGTATCATCCTAGACCTAGTGAGGGAGTGGGAAGATGACCTTACATCCCCCACCCTGTGCTCCCAAGCATTGAGCCCCTTGGAGAAGGTGCTCAATGGCCTGCATTTCTTGGCCACTGTGTCATTTTAGCGGACAACTGCCATAGTGAGGGGGGTCTCACAGGCCACGCAGTCACCCTGCCTTCATCAGGTGTTGGCAATCATGACTGCGCGCCCCTCAGTCTGCAGGCACATATACATGCCCAGAACACCCGCAGAAAGGTAGGCCGTGGTTCAGGACTTTTACAGGGTGGCACACTTCCCCAAAGTGCTCGGTGCCATAGATTGCACCCATGTGGCCCTACGTCCACCTAGGGCCACTGAAAACATCTACCGCAACCGAAAGCACTGGCATCCATCAACATGCAGGTTGTATGCGATGCCAAGGGAATCATCACCTCTGTCTATGCAAACTATCCTGGGTCCAGCCATGACAGTTTCATATTCAGAATGTCCGCCCTGAGCCGGGCCTTAGAAGCTGGGAGGCATTGTGACACATGGCTCCTAGGAGAGTACAAATGCATGTGCACATGCATGCATGTCACACACAGACAAATACACAAACCCAACTACTCACAACCATTATCACCTGCAAAGGACAGTGCCTACCCTCTGAGCAACCACATGATGATGCCAATCCAGAACCCCGCCACACCACCCCAGGTAAGATACAACGCTGCCCATATTGCAACCAAGGCTATAGTGGAGCACACATTCGGAGTGCTCAAGTCACGCTTCCGCTCTCTTGACCGCTCTGGCGGCCAGCTACTATATGCACCTCCAGTAGTATGCAGGATAATTGTGGCAGCATGTGTCCTGAACAATGTTGTAACACGGCAGGGTGTACCGGTGGACATGGTGGTGCCCCCACATCCCCAACAACAGGCACAGGCGCTGCCCATGAGAGGGGAAAGGGCACATGGCGAGGCAGCCCAGACCCAGCTTGTGGCCATAATTTTTACCTAAACTCCCACCCCTGCGGAGTGCACACAGGCCTGGCACATACCAGGTGACAATTGATGATGACAAAGAGACAGTCAACTGTCACAACCTTACCACCCTGAGGATGTTGCCATGGAAGTGCTACATTGTGTGCATCCCTAGCTACTTAAACATAACCAATCCCGTGTGTCCAAAAGGAACACATGCAAGGCGTGTATCACCCCCCCCCCGTAATACGGGCCATGACAATCCCTGGCATGTCACCCAAACCCTCCCAACCCACATCACCCTTGTCTGCCACACCATGACATGGCATGTAATAGCAAAAGCCCAACACATGACCAATAAGATACAAAGTGACATGTGATAAATGGAAAGTGGCCCGAAACAATGATGCCTGACATGGAATCAGATGAAATGACTGACCAACAACCTCTGACACATAACAAGTCATACACACATGCCTTCCACCAGTGGTAGCATAAAAACAACACTGAATGCCTGTTCACATGCACATTGGGCAAGGCAAAATCGCTACTCCCGAACCCGTGTGCTGTGTGTGTCTCCTGCAACACACTGCTCAGCACACAGCACAGTGAGCAGCCATTGTGTTGGAGATACACCTTGAGCATCACATGTAAAGGACAAACAAAATAAATAACCTATTGACGCATGTACAGGATCCCCAAATGGTAATTGATCATGCGCTGCAGGGACACAGCGTGCCCGAGAAGGCAATCTGTGTGCACCTGTGGGCATGGAAGGGTGGTTGTACGTGTGGTAGAGCATTGTGCAACTGTGTGTGTCAGTAGGGACATACACTCAATATATGCATGCGAAATCAAGTGACCCTCAGTGTCGTGTACACATCACATGTGAACATTGCCCATGTGTACACCCCAGAATGTCAAACCACACCAATCCCCTGACACTTGAAAAGTAAACACAACACAGGAAAAGGCATTGACCAGCAGAACACATCATGTACATAGTACCCCACAATTACAATGTCAGAGAGTGCCCAAACACTGTAGCTCAAGCTTACTGTCAGCAACAAAAGGCCCTCCCTCATATACACATCACCATGACCTTCGGAACAACTGTGTCTGGGGTATGTAGCGTTCTTCCTTCTAGTCTACCTGGCTACAGGATCCCCCTACCCCTTGGTCTTCATGTTCCACCTTTCGTGTAAATAGGGTCCAGCCCCCTCAGAGGCCACCTTGACTGGTAAAAATACCAAATCGCAGAGAACTCCAAGGAGCCAAACCCCAGAACCAGGGAAAAAATCTCTAAGCACCAAAAAACCCTGGAAGAGTCTCCAGTAGATGACTTAAAGTTGCAAAAAATGTCCAAATACATGTACAAGCAGAATTCTAGTACAACCAAGGTAGCACAGTTCAAAAATGGTTCAACAGGATGGGTACTATATCAGGACACAATATACAATGATGATGCAACAACTGATGGGTAGTGTCACAGCTCCGGTTGCCAGACGCAGGAGTGGCACAAACCAAACATCCCCTTCGTGATCTGGGCGCCTACAAGGTAAAACTTACACAGGCCTCTGAGACCCCGGTGGGGAAAGAGGGTCAGGGATCTGTTGTTTAGACAGGCATTGGTATTCAGGATAACTGGAAAGGGGGGCAGGAGAGGGGAGTTGGATTGGCAAGGCAAAATACAAAATACAACTATTGACAATAACATATACACAATCAGAGAGACCATGTTCATCATGCACATTGTACCAAATGAGGCAAATGCAAGCCAAAGAGAGACTTATCTCTGGGTGAGTGCTGGCCTCCTGCCTGAGCACTCTCAGGTCCGATAACAGCAGCAGTTCAATGCTGCAAAGAGAGCGTCAGTTACTAATCTGTGTGTGTTTACAACACACACACACACAACACCATCCATGCCCCAAAGTAAGTGACTTCTCCACAAAGAAACACTCTTGTCTGCTGCTTTGTAAGTATACATTAGCTTGCCCCCGTGATGGTTCATACACTGTCAATGCGGTAAGGCAGGCACATGTGGGCGCACGGTAAATGGAAGACCAATGCGTCAAGAATCACACATGATAGAATGGTCCCTGGGTGAGCTGCTAGACGCTTATAGCGAGGTACGACTTCAGTACAAGTAGTATTCTGGTAGTCGCAGATTACAATAGGTAGCGCACGTGGCAATTTGCACATGCAAATGATATGCACTGCACACAAGTCTGTGCCTCGCTGGGTGTCCCTGTGCGCTGTATTAGTTTCTGGCTAGGAACGCTTCTGCACTAATAACTCAGCTTTTATGGAGCATGGGGGACTCGAGGATATGTGCGAAGGCCCCTGTGTGTGCCCCTGACAACTTGTAAAGCTACTTGGCATTTGTCCCTCAATGCATCTTAGCTGTATTGTGCGCTTCTACAACAATGCCAGGCCAAGCTCCCCAGCACTGGCGCTACTTAGCATGCAAGTGCAAGTGGCCTGGTGGAAGGTTGGCTGCGGTGTGCCTCCTTGTGCTGCTCACCTTGCTTCGAGCTCCTGGAAACATGTCTGCTTCTGTCGGAGGTCTGAGCACATATGTGCATGCCTGCACCACCAAACGTGTCCAGTTTTCAGTAGTATTTGGCCCTGTGTCTGCTGGCAAAGGTAGTCTGGAGGCTCATTTTCCTGCAGAAAGGGCATAAAAGATATTGATAAGGCTGGAAAGTTCCCTGTGTGTGTGTCTTCATGCTGGTTGTCACTGGGCCATGTTAGAGACCTACATCCGAACTCCTCCCACCATCAGTGTGACTTTGACAGGCAAAGGGTGCAAGCTACCTTCTACAGCATGAAGTGCATCAAGCACATATACAGGCAAGAAAAGAACATACATCACAAGCCACATCAATTAATGCAGATATCACTCATGTACTCACCCAAATTGATTACAGACATGCCGTGGATAACACCCACTCAATCCCCACTAGGGGTGTTAACACAAGTAGAACAGCAGCAGACAGGCCACGGATATGATGAAAGTCCAAAGCCCTTGTGTAAATGGTTGTTACACCAAACCATCCTTGCAAGCCCATGGATAAGGGAAGCAGGAGTGGCCTATGTGAGTCAGAACCCCAAGCTGCAAACACATACACAAGAGAAGCTTGAAGGGACCAGCTGGAACAGCCAGTGGATGCTTTCAAAAGCCACAAAGCACCACACTGTCACATGAATGCACAATAGACAAGCAATTTTAAACTATATTAACTAATTAAACTGACTATAAAAAACCTATATTACCTAATTAAACTAACAATAAAAATCAAAAATGGCCACATACGACCCGGGGGCTGGTGGGGAAGGCATCCAGGAGGGCGGAGGTACAGGGTGCACCTCAACACCCACATGTGATGATGTTGAGACAAAATAAAAATCTCCATGGGCTCAACACCTGCACAGCCCAACCTGTGTGGGAGATAATTCATCGTCCTCATCACCCTCTGGCTGAAAAGGTTGACGTGGCACAGTACCCTGACCACGCCTAAGCGCAGGGTGCCCCTCATCAGCAGCAAGTCTGTGGGATGGCTGAGCCTGGTTCTGTGCGGCGATGACACGTAGGTCAGCATGTAGAACCTTGCGTGATACGCGTGCTTCCTCTTGCAAGGTAACACGTGTAACATGGAGTTCTTCCTGCATGGCCTGGCTGGACAACTAGTACACCTCCTGGTAAGCATGTAGCTCAGCCGAGATGGTATTCTCTAGCTGCTCCAACCTCCCCTCTGACCGCATTCTCTGGGACATCAAGAGCACAGCCAGAGTAAATTTGAGGGATTCATAGTCAACCCTCATGGCCTCCATGTGTGCCTCTGTGTTAGCAGCAATTGCTTGATGCAAAGACACCATTTCAGCCCAGCGTGTCCTGTCTGAGGCCGCCATGCCCAGCCTGAGCGAGCGGGCAGTGGACTGAGCCGCCCGCTGCTGGAGTTCCACCTGCATAGCAGGGGGTAGCACGGATTGGGACACATGTTCCATGCTCTCAGTGATGTTATCAATTGCTGCCCCTTGGTGTTCTGAATTGGCAACGATGGCTTGCTCCCACTCAGTGTACCCCAGTGGCACACGGCCACTGCATTGCTGGGCTTGACACCTGCGGGGTCCAAGGAGCCGACGTCCTTGTTGGGTTGGCACCACCCATGGCTGCAGGACTACATTCCTCTGTTGACCTGATTCCCCAGGAATATCAGCAAGTGGAGTGGAGGGTGACCCTGCGTCCCAATCCACCACAGGCAGAGGTCCCACCACATTCTGGCCCCTCAGTGCAGGTTTCGCGGACAGTGGAGCGTACACATCAGAATCACTCACCCCTGACGAATGGACCCGATGCACATCCAACTCGACATTGTCGTCAGAGTGATCATCCGGGCTAGACTCATTGCCAACCATAGACAAGATGATCTGTAACACAAGTGGATTCTCGTGGTCTACCACCCAACGAACCACACTTGTGCTGGGTTGCTGGTGTGATAGCAACCCTGTGCCTGGCATGACAACACCATCCTCTGGCTCCATTGCGTCTTCATTTGATAAGATTAGTACACATGTCAGAAGCACATAACACACACACACATAGACATCACATAGACAGCCAAAACATGAAGCAGACATGTCACACACAAATGAGAACCTGGCATGCATCCAGTGGCCTTGATATGCAAACACATCCTAAAAGCAGAAATGGATGTGTCTAAATATCAAAGCCTACACACGTAATATATGAACTCCATCAGACACCACCTCTGTCAGGCACATGTCACAGGCAGAAAAGACAGATGGCAACTAAGAGATGCAACATACCATAAGCATTTCTGAACTGCAAATTGACCACAGTTGCAAGTGAATCCAAACACACAATGACATCATCATCAATATAGCTACATCCATCTGCAGCTCGGCCCGTACCGGTGGCATGGGCCATGTAGAAATAGTGAATGTCCCAAGCAAAGCAAGGGCCTGTAACCAGGCATGAGGGACCATAATGCCCAGTACTGTCCGAGCTGCAGGACAGGAGGCCTCCACAAAACCCCTCAGGGCCTAATTGAGCACATTGGGCTATGAATGTTCCCTATTACATCATTCCTTGTGGAAATCTCCACGCCCAGGACCCACATAGTAGCTAAGTGGACCTGGGCATACACATACTGCACAACAGTGACCCTTTGGGATCATCCCAGTTCCACATAACGTGCGCAATGCAGAAATCTCACCAGCATAAACGTCTATCAACTACATGTTAGTCAACAAAAAGTATACGGAAGACACATGTGTAAATGGACACTTTCAAAAACACATAAGTGAGTACTCGCAATGTTGCACCACACGACATTGAAGCTGCTTGCATATGTACATGTGAAAGCATTCAAAAACACCCATTTCCCCATACACCTGTGTTGTGAACATGACCAGCATCCAATACACCAAAGCAAGCAGCTATAATGCTGCTTGCTTTGATGTATGTGGAAATGCACACATGCACACGTGAAGGAAGTTCCACAGTCATTACACCCAATTGGCAGGCTACATCCAATCAGTGCCCTATGCCAGTTGGTATAGGCCACAGATTGACCAATCAACTCATCTAAACAACCACTAGGGAGTTTCAATACTGAGTACATGTGTCACAGGATGCACCTGTGCCCGTCGCTTTCATGACAGAGAAGGGATGAAAAACTGGCCATAAATGCCAGGTGACTTTGACATTGCATCAGTGAGTAGGCATGTAGAAGGGTGTAACACTGCTCAGAAGTGGATTGATGCTGTGCAGAACATGTGTACGTTACCCACTATCTACTAGAACAAGTACATTATGATGTCTATCAATTAACATGAAGGCAGTGCAAGAGCAAGTTCAGGCATCACATGCAATGTGCATGCAATGGGTTGCATGGCTACAAGCAAATCCCCCCACCCCTCCTAAGTGAAAATGCAGGGAGGCATGGTGTCAGCGAAAGGTTGAGCAGAGACCTGTGTATTAGCAGACTAAGTTGACTAGTGTCAATTGCATCATCTGAGTCAACTGACAACACAGCAGATGATAATGGGACAGTAAGCAGGACACATGATGAACCCTCAGTAGTACACCCCTGTGTGCAGAAGCCACTACACCAGCTTGTGGGATGTTTCAACCCACTAGTCCAGGCCCTGCAACATTACTGTGCATTGCTTGCAGCAGAAACATCAGAATGGCCGCCGGAAAGCATGCTGCTCGCTAAAAATCACCAGAAAGTGCGCAGTAAAAATCAGAAAAATAGGTCGCCATCCACTTTTGCCTATGTAAGTGGTAACACAGGAGACCACTGCCAAAACCCATCATTTGGCTGCCAACAGAGCAAAATCATTGCAAAAGAAACACTGTGCTCTTTTAAAAATCTGTTGTTCCCTGGCTGTCAAATTTGCAAAAAAATCATTACTCACAAACCACCCAAAAAGATTCAACCTCCTTGTTGGTTGGTGAACTTCATTCTACTTCAAGAATCCACATAAATATAATGTCAGCAGGAGTATATGTTATCAGAACAAAGTCCACTTTTGAAGATGGTTGCTGGAAAGAAATCTGTCAAAAATGGGTGCAATACCGATACTCACCTCTGTCAGAAGCTGGTGATTTTAAAACCTGTCATGTGTAAAGTTGTACATGGAACTCAAACTATGCGAAATAAAGACTTGCTATCAGAAGCCTAAGAGGTGGATACAATTCAAAACTGTATTTTAAAAAGGCTTGGAGTAAGAAATTGGTTGATGTATGTGTTAAAAATGTAATTTATGTTTTAGGACAAGACAATTTCAGACATTGTGTTTAAAAGTTAAAGTTTCCCACACTGAGCTTCAAAGACATTCCACACCCTTTTACCCAACAAAGGAATATTCCCCCTGCTCTCTGCTAAGAAACTGGCAGGCTGCTGTGAAAGGAACTGGGAGGGGCACTCTGGCATGTTGCTCTGAGTGGAGACAATGGAGTCCTTGAGCTGAATGGAAATACTAATTCGGGTGTGACTGACAACAACTGCTCTGGCAGGAAGACACGCCATGTGACTCTCTGACTCAGCCAAGATTTTGGAGGCGGGCAAGATTGAAAATGTAGATTGAAACTGGAGTAAATATATGTTTAAGGAAAATACTTATAACAAATTGTACGGAACTGACAAAAATATGGAACTTAGAGATTATTAAAATGAAAAATTCGCTCACAGTTTAAAATTATTCTGGAATGTGTGTGACATTCAGAGTCTAAATCCTGGAAATGTTCATATTCTAGCTCTGGTGATTATGCTAGGAGCATGAAAAAAGACAGGAATATGCCCAGAGGGTATGTGCATGTACGGGTAAAAAATTGTACAGATCCAAAAATGTGTAACCGCCCAAAAGCTCAAAAAACTGTCATGTGTGAACCAAAACTCGTAGGAACCTGAGACTTTGACTGAAACATACCTTAGTTAATCTATCATGTAAATATGTATTAAGAACAAGTTGTGCATATTTCAAATGTGTTTTTTTTTTATGAAAAATAAGATATACCGTACAGAGACAAAGGGGAGGTTTTCTCCCTAAGCCATAAACATGACACATGATGACACATGATGACACACTGTTCCTTCCTCAAATCAGGAGAGGGAAAATTCTCTGACCCATCAGATCCTTAGAGGGTTGCACATAGACAATAAGCCTCTCCACCCACTTTGGAAAATGGATAAATAGGGACTGTTGAGGACCCAAAGACACACTTGCTCACTCATCAACTGATCCACTGGTGAAGCATCCTGCAGGAAGATCCAGACGCCAGAACCAGGCTCCAGATCCAGACTCTAGAACCAGACTCTCGAATCCTGAAGCAGAGGCCTAATCCAAAAAGCTGAACCCTTTTCAGCAGGCCTGTAAAAATCTTGCAAACCTGATTTAACCCCTAAACTTCCACGGGGCCTAACCTAACTGATCCAACAGCCTGCCTGAGCTGTTTGCTGCTACTGGCCAAGAACCATGCTAGAACCCAAGATCCAGATCAGTCCAGCAGAGCTGCAACCCAGAACCCATCAGATCCAGTCCAAGAGGCCGCACAGACCAGAGTGCCTTGCTGAGAGCAGAGTCCAGGTGCCTTGAAGCCTGCCCGGTGGCGAGTGAAGTCCAAACCCTTGACCAGATCTTTGATGGGCCCAATCCATTCCAAAGCCATAGTTGTAAGTATTTAGTGTAGAACTGTCCATAACTGACCTCTTAGTATTAAGTAACCCAATCCAACCATTCCAACCTATCCATAACTGCATTACTGAATCTCTTTCGTCTATCTCAAATTCTTCTCTCCTGCACATAATCCTTGATAATTGTAGTGATAATCATCTTGGCGCTAATATATATTTTCTGGAGAAAGGCAATTGTCTCGTGCAGACAGAAACCATCCGGAGGCGCCTCTTGATAGGTGGCTGGGCTGTCGTGTAGTTTGCGGCTCCATAGAATCTTTAGTGTTAAGAAAGCTGTGTTCCAAATCTTCAACAGCACATCTTTCATTTGAAATGTTGACTCCTTTTTGAGAAAAATTGACCTCTACTAAAACCTCTGTAACGTTTGAACCGTACGTCCTAGAAACAAAATCTAAATGTCATTTTGAAGCTAACATCCTCAGCTTTCAATCAAACCCAAAATGGTGGGCGTTTACACAGGAGCCTTGAACAGGCCATTGCAGTACGCCAACATGATGCACACCAGTGCCATGGTGAAATTGGGGTGCAGGGGGGGTGGAGCAGCAATGGAGCATGCCTACGTGGAGTACCCGCATGTAGGCAGAAGACCCATGCACATCATTCATGCAATGATAGTCCCAGTGCTGAGAGGAAAGACACCCCAGGCTACATGCAGACGGGCCAGTGAGCTGGAAACATAGACCAGAGGGGCAGCCGGGTGAGTAGCATGTGAGTAGGGTGCAAATGTGGCAATGAGGACAGTCCCCATCTACTCTACATGTCCAGCATCCTGCACAGCAGGCACGCATCAGTGAAGCATTGCATGACTTGTTCTCAGTGGCAGTCAAGCACAACACATAACACAAACAAACCACACATGGCCTCAACAAACACGCAACAACACTCACTGGAAGGGGCATCAAAGTCCAGCATCTCTCCGACTCCTTTGACCATTCCTGCCGGTATGAACTCCGCAGCGACTCACTTGTGCAAATTGAGGTCTTCCTCCTTAGGTGGTGGCCCACTGCCAGTCACCAGAGTCATGTTGTAATTAGAGGCACGCTTCGCCTTAGTACTGCATTTGAGGTCATCCCAACGCTTTTTGCACTCTTGAGCGGTGCGCACCTCATGGCCAAATGCACTCACACAATCCGCAACTTGCTTCAAGTGGGACATAGGATGGGCAGCCGTAGTTTGACTGTTCGGCCCCACTAGCATATCACGGTTGTGGTCCTGCACGTAGTCCACAAGGAAGTCCAGTTCCTACACACAGAAAGGCTTCTTCCTCGATGGGCCAGAGGCCTGAGCTGTGTCTGGGCTCCCAGCCTCTACTGCAGGTCCAACCTTCCTCCTCTTGGACAGTGGTCCGGACACTGGCTGGCAAATGCCACCCTGATCTGGATGGGGTGTGGCGCTGGTGGATTGAACCGAGGGAGTGGCTGGTGGAACAAGGACGGAAGCCCTGACTTGCTTTAGTGGCTGCTGGGTGCCCTGGAATGGACCCTGCGCAGCAACATCCGCTGTGCCAGGGTCATTGACCGGGACTGTCCTGGATGGTAGACTCACAACCGGGGTGGTGTCGGCTGCATCTGCCCATGCACTTTCCAACACCTGGCTGGTCGGGGCAGTAGATGGCATTACTGCCCCAGGGACATGTGCCTCAGTCAGGGCAGACCTGCGTGCGCATACGGTGTGCCTCCTGACCTCCTGGAAATCTTCCAGGGACTCTTCAGGTGCCAACACAGCCTGGGCTGGCAGACCCTGGGCCTGGGTGGTGCTGTCCACAGCTGCATCTGCAGCTACCACTACCCTTGGGCCCGTGGCAGTCTATGAAATGGACTACCGGGTCACATGGGCGCCAGTGCCAGATGCAAGAACTGTATCTCCCGGAGCCGCAGGGGGTGGCGGCATGACTGCACCAACACGTGGCACAACATCGTGCTGAAATGGCGCACCCCTGCCTCTTCCCCCTCTGCAGCCACCCTGGACACCCTGGAGTCCCCCTACTCCCTGGTTACCCTGGCCACGTCCCTGACCACGCCTTCCACGTGGAGTACACCCAGCTGAGGCGCCCCTCACCTTTCGTAGCCTCCCAGACATGGCACAGATGTAGTAGTGCCAGCACAGATGTAGTAGTGCCAATGGGAGGTGTACACAACAATTGTCCTGTACAATTGGGGTAAAGGGGTGGGATACAAGATGTTAACAGCACCCCTGCACCTGCAAGGCTGTATGTGACCCCAGTGATAAAGTGACGGGTCACGCAACGCTCAGTCATCCCAAAACTGCAGTAAAACCGTGCACGCAACCCCCAGTAGCCCACGTGTGTGGAATTAACCTCCTGCAGTAAGCAGTGGCACCCAGGGACACGAAAAACATGCACACGTGGGACACGCAGGCTACTATGACCTCGAAAATGGGTACGCGATACACAGGGGCACCCACAGTGGGAAAAATAGCGTGTGCGACTCACTGTCAGATTAGTGTGATAATGAAAAACACGCATAGCCAATACCGCTGTCAAAGAAGAGATACGTCCTTGATCCGCTGTGAAGTTCTGATGGCGTGCAAAACAACACAAAGTAGCAACACACACGTCGGTCTCCACGAAAGGCACCTACACTGAACTGCTGGCCCCGCTCACCTTTAACCCGTACTGAGGGAATCGCCCGTGCTCGTCACTTCACTTACACGCTTAGGCCTTTTCCTCGGATTACACACTGACGTGCACTTTTTTCATGTGCCAAATCACTTTGTATCAAGCTGGCCAGGCGACAACACACGGAAGACCACGCTCCTGCCCAGGAGGCCATTTTCCTGCCCCCCAGAGCCCCAAGCACACTCCCACCTGCCATCTGCTACTGCCTGCCTGCCTGCCTGCTGGCCACGTGCCCTACTGTTTGGTGCCTGCACGTCAGCCATCTGCAGGGGTCCAGTTGCTGTGACAACCCCTGCTGGAACAAAAGACTCCCAACTGGTATTCCATCGCTCCACAGCCCAGCCCAGGACCCAGTTGCCCACCCACACCTGCCTCAGGGGTTGCCATGTCTGACACAACACCATCTGGCACCAGTGGCAACCCCCCAGCAGAGAGGCAGAGGGCTGCCAGCTTCAGTGCCAATGAAGTTGGCATCCTAGTGGAGCACGTCCTGGGGCATTATAATGCCCTCTTTGGAAGTTCACGCGCCAACAATGAAGGACGGAAGAGGATCTGGAAGGACATTGTGGCTGCCATCAACGTGGAGGGGGTGGCAGACCGCAACATGCAACACGTCTGTAAGCGCTGGGAGGACTTCAGTCCAGGACCCTCAGCAAGGCCCGGCACCTCTGGAAGTCTGCGGATGCTGACCCGTCAGGAGTCGAGCGGCAAGTGTATATGCGTACTGATTGGATGCTGTGCATGTTGAGGTGTGCCAGGAGCGTGCAGGTTCGACATTTGTCTTGAAAGGCCCATGTATGGATGTTTATATACTGTGGCGTGAGCCTGCTGCATGTGAGTCCAGACATGTGTGAGGCACATCAATGGTGTATGTGTTCAAATGCATGGTGCCCAAATGTTTAGATTTCTGTGTATATAATGTGGCATGGTTGTGGTGTGACACAAGGATGATGGTTCCACCTTCATGTATGTGCACAATGTGCATGTGTGTGTGTGTATTTGACATGTATGTCACTGTGATACAACATGGATGCATGTGACACCGACATGTAGGAGGCTGATTGGCAGATGTGACATGGATGCCGATGATTTCACTGCGACAGGTGGTAGAGATGTACAGATGCATGTATGTCTGGTGGTGTTTGTGCATGTGTTTGGCACTCCCCGTGTTGCATGTGATGTCAGGCTAACCTTGGATGCTCATGCTGTTGTATGTGTATGGATGGTGCTGTCTGCTGCAACATTCCTGTGAATTTGCGCATGTGTGTGGGTTCAAATGATATGTGTGTTGGGGAGTGTGATGCCATGTGTGAAGTTTGACACTGCCACTCATGTGTAACTGTCATGTGTGTATCAGACCATTGTACAGTGCCCTGATGCCTGCGTTCTGTCTCTCCCTGTCTGCACTGTCAACTGATGAAGAGGGCAGAGATGGTGCTGTGGAGAACAGCGGCAGAGATCCCAACGCCAGCCAGAGACGCAAGGCTCAGCTCCCCTCCCATGTTGTCATCTCGTCAGGGAGTGAGGAGTCTAGTGCCACGTCCGTGGCCGCAGCTGCCGAGGGTAGGTCCATGAGGCGGAGGTCGGAGGTGGACTCCTCGGCAGCAGAAGGGGTAGCTGAGACCCCACAGGGGCCTATACACTTGTGTATATGCATGTTACAAATGCCATATCATATCATATCATATCATGGAGGAAGATGGCACAGAGTCATCCAGGTCGGTGGGGGGTTTGGTTGAGGAGGAGGCTGTGGAAGGGCCACACACGGGGTCTGGAGGGGGGATTGCACTGGTGCTAGTGGTGCAGTCCAGGGGTAGGGACAGGAGTCAGCACAGGCGGCAGCAGAGGTGCCTATGTGTAATCATGTCCCCAATCCTGTGACTGCATCATCCCGCACCAGCAGGGAGGCCTTCGTCCAGACCCGTTTTCAGCGAGGGGATCCATTAAGAACAACTGGCTTTCCTCTCCCTGCGGACATGGCAATCCGGGACCGTGTTGAGCCTGTCCTGGCTGGGGTGGCGTTGCGTCAACTTGGCATCCGGGATAACGTGCAGGATTCTCGTGAGGACACTGCACATTATTTCAGATGCCTCGTTGACCGCGTCGACCTACTAGGAGGGATCACTGGTGCTGGGTTCCTCCGTGTGCTGGACCTTCTACCGACCCCCTCCTCAACTGAACCCCCCATGCGCCAGTCATCCTCCATGCCATCTTCCCGGCCATGTATCACCTGGCCACACTGTGGAGCTGCCCCTGACCCAGTGCCAGGTTGGTGAAGGACACATCCCTGCCACAGTCAGGAGTCGGAGGTCCAGCAGGGGTGGCCACCCCAACAACTGGACCCCAGCAGGAGGAGGACGTGCAGGCATCAACAGGCAGGGCACATGCACGGCAGCAGCAGGCTCAAGGTGGGAGCGATGATGGCTTGGAGCCATCAACATCAGAGAGGCAGGCATCGGCCAGAGGGCAGGAGGACCCTGGATTGGGAGTGTCTTCCGTGTGGCAGCAGTTGGGCTGGCAAATAGATGCAGAGTGGCGGCGGGCGGAAGAGGCATGGCTCACTATGGTCAGGGCGGAGTACGCCATGCGCAGGGCGTGGAGGCGGGCTAAGTGGCTCGAGGAAATTTGCAGGGAGTTAGAGGTGGACATGGCTTTATCCCTGCAAGACCTCGGGACCAGGGAACAGGCCAGCCTCCAGGACGTTGAACAGGAGTTCGATGATGCCCTGGCCCGGGAAATCAACAAGTTAGCCGTAGGACTTGCCCGCCGCCATTGTATATAGTTAATTAGTGTTAGGTTTCCTTTCTATTTTTCTTTCATTTGGGGCACATGGACTATGCCCCACCTTTTTGTATATAGTTATTTATTAGGTAGGGCTTTTGTAGGTTTTCTTTGGTTTGTAAGGCTCATGGACCCTTGGATGTTCTTTTGTAAATAGTTTTCGATGTGGATTTAATTTTCTTGGACCCATGGTGGAATACGTTGATTTTTTTGAACAGTGATTTTTTTTTTTATGGACAGACCCATAGGAGCAATTTTACTTTGGATTTTATTGGTTGCAGCATTTATTTTTTTTAATCAATTTTGGAGTTCCGTACTTGGATTATTTCTTTTCATTATTGTGTGATTTAGTTTTATTCATTTCGTTCATTCTTCAATACACTTTTTTTCCATACTTTCTTGTGTGGTCTTCTATCATTTGTTTTGTGCATGTCACAATGTTGTTTTTCACATTAATGTGTCACTATTGTGTGGGTCTGAGGGACATGTATTCATGGCATGCTGGTTATGTATTTTCTATCATGACTTTGGGAATTCAATGTGGGGTGTTTGGACTGGGGTGGCCTGGGGTGGGATTTGGGTGGCCATAAGGCCCATGGGTCTGGAGTGTGATGATGTGTCGGGTGGGGGGACATGAGTCGGGGCCCGATGGTAGGTACCCGTCACTGCTGGGAGGGTGAGGGGGCAGGGAGACATGAGTCGGGGCCTGCTGGCAGGTGCCTGTCACTGCTGGGTGGGTGGGGGTGCAGGGAGACATGTGTTGGGGCCTGCTGGCAGGTGCCCATCACTGAGGATGGGTGGGCAGACATGAGTCGGGGCCTGCTGGCAGGTGCCCGTCAATGGTGGCTGGGTGAGTGGGTGGAGGGACATGAGTCGGGGCCTGCTGGCAGGTGCCTGTCACTTCTGGTTGGGTGAGGGTGAAGGGGGACATGAGTCGGGGTCTGCTGGCAGGTGCCCGTCACTGGGGGTGGGTGGATGGGTTGGGGACATGAGTCGGGTCTCACAAGTGCGCTCACAAGTGCATGGTGACATGAGGGCTGCCTGCAGGGCATGGTGAGGGTTGTAGGGTAGTCCCCTGTAGTGTGGGCTGCCTGCAGGGCATGGGGAGGGGGGAAACCGCACACCCGGGAGGGTCCACGATGCCAAATCACGTGTGAAACTCCCCGTGTACACCCCAAATCCACGTACCCCGCTCTCGCCTGGAGTATCGCATGTGAAACTTCCAGAGCACCCCCAAAATACACGTACCACGCTCGCCCAAGGCCTATCGCGTGTGAAACTCCCCGCGTACCCCCCAAATACACATACCCCACTCGCACAGGGCCTATCGCGTGTGCAACTCCCTACATACCCCCCAAATACACGTATCTCTCTCACACAGAGCCTATCGCGTGTGAAACTCCCGATGTACCGTCCAATACATGTACCGTGCTCGCACAGGGCCTATCGCGTGTGAAACTCCCCGCGTACCCCCCAAATACACATACCACACTCACACAGGGCCTATCGCATGTGAAACTCACTGCGTAACCCCCAAATACACGTACCCCGCTCTCGCCTGGAGTATCGCGTGTGAAACTTCCCGCGCACCCCCGAAATACACGAACCACGCTCGCACAGGGCCTATCATGTGTGAAACTTCCCACGTCCCCCCAAATACACATACCCCGCTCTCGCCTGGAGTATCGTGTGTGAAACTTGCTGCGCATCACCGCAATACACGTAGCATGCTCACCCAAGGCCGCGCAACCCCGAAATTCATGCAGGCTGCCCATCCACCCTCCCCATGCCCCACAGGCAGCCCATCCACCCTGGCCATGCCCCACAGGCAGCCCACACCACAGCGGGGACTTTTTCCACGCAATTTACCTGCAGTGAGCGGGGTACGTGTATTCCAAGGGGTGAGCAGGGAGTTTTACACACGATAGGCCTGGCGCGAGCGGGGTACGTGTATTCCGAGGGGTGTTCGTGGAGCTTTACATGCGACGGGCCTGGCACAAGCAGGGTACGTGTATTCTGGGACATGCACAGCGAGTTTTATATGCGTTTTCGTGGTTGGGGGGCTGTATGCTGGTCCAATGGCCTTTCCGCCATGTACTGGATTTGTGCGGTGTTTTTGGCGTACGGGGCAGGGTTGGGGGCTTAACTGGTCCTGCTGCAGGGTCTCTGCGCCACTCTGCGCCACGGCTGCTTATGGATGTATTAATCCATGAATATGCTGTGCGCCTGAATGGGTTATGGAGCACGTGGCTGGCGCAGACTGCCACACGCACACTCTGTGCACCAGCCGCGTGCGCCACTTGTGCGCCGAATTCTATGAATTACCCCCTAAAAGTAAAACAATATGTAAACAGAAAAGCAGACCTACTAAGTAACCTAACACAGTATCTACTAGTGTTAACATTGTCATGGTAAAGCAATCCAAAAAAATTATATTACTAAAAATGTCCACCGTAGAGTTCTTCTCAATCTTATAAAGACTGATGAAACATGACAATCTACCCTTAAAAACTACCACAGGAGAAGACTAATACTCAAAGTTCTAATTGACAGCACTTTTCCACTAAAGAGAAAATTGTTTATATTGATTTTAAACAGAATGAAATCACTAACTAAATGAATCAATACATTACAAAAAGTACATCTAAACATGCACAGTGCCAATGTAAAGACCTTTTCAAACTTCAGTGAAGGTGAATAGTTTCACACAAGCAGCACAGATCCATATTTCAATGAAGAAGCACATAAACAAGAACAACAAAAAATCAATGCTATAGACAATAATGGCCGAGGGTATGCAATGGTTGAAGACATCATTATGGTAGAAGAAACCCTTATAGAAAAATAAAATCCCCATCAAACTTTCAAGCAAATTATCCTTTCACCCAAAGAAACCATCCAGTGTAAAAATAGACATGCAGCTCAATGTGTAACATACGCCAACAATCATTTAAATCTTTATGACAATTCCTCAATCACTATGTAAAACTAACAGATAAAAGTAAAATTAAAACTTTACAAACCATGGACTCTTGTCCAGTGCGTATCCACACTGGACTTCAAAGACATTAATTAGTCTGCATTTTAGAAACTGCTGGCAGAAGCACTTTCAACGACATCAAAATGTAAGCAACACACCATTCTGCTATACGGAATCTTGTTTATAGACTATACTATTCAAAAAGTCCTGCACTAGAAATGCAAGATTTCAATAGCATTCTCCTACATAGAACAGCCAAACAACTGCTTCAAGAAATAAAGCACATCCAAAGTAAATACTTTGGAACTGAAGTTGACTTAGAACATTCTGCAGCTTCAGAAAACATTACTGAAAATCTCATAAACACCAATGTACTAATACAGACAGAATGTTTTATAAAAAAGAGCACTACAAAATGGTTCCAATTACCTTGATATCTAACAGAAGAAACTAAAGACAAAACAACAGACCCCTTTATAGTTTGCACCTACTGTAACACAGCACTTGACAATAACCAAATGCCATCATGTGCTATCACTAATCATTTAGAAATATTCCCACTTCCAAAAGGTCTCCAGCAACTTAGCTTGTATCAGAGCATTATAATCCATACAGTACAACCATTTCAAGCTATTATACTCCTTCAACCGAAATCAGCAAATTACCTCCTTCCGAGTTACTAAAGGGCATCCGTGGCAAAATAGTATATTCGCAATTAGGTCTCAAAGAAAATGTAGTTACTCTAGGAGTACATCGACCAATAGATCAATTTTAAATTGTATTAGTTAATGGTTTACCAACAAAAGACAACACAATTTGGCAACTAGTCGACTTAAGCTAAATTAGTAAAGCCCTACAATATATAAAAGAAAACAATGAATACTACAAAGATATAAACAAAGAGGAAAACTTAACAGAAACCACAAAAATAATTCAAGACTCACCAGCAACTTGCCAATTTGAATGTGTAGATCAAATTACTGCAGCTAACCAGAATTGTAGATGAGTATACAATTCACCCACTACACTCCAAAGACACCATTAACGATGCATTAGAAACATATCAAATTCATCAAGCCAAAGTATCCCCAATGAGCATATGGGAAAAAGTGCAGAAGCACATTCTTTTCCTCTACTTTTTCCTACAGGAAAAGTAGGAAGATAAATGTCCAGGAGGATAGCTCAGTGGCAACGTGCTTGCCTTGCACACAAGATGGCACAAAGCTTCACAGGTTCGATCACTGGGTCCGTGCTTAGAACCTCTGGGTATTAAGTGCATTATAAATACACAACTAAGTCATGTTTCTTTAACCGCGCCTTGATGCCCCTGGGCTGTGTGAGCACTTTAAAAATGCAAATAAATACAAATAATGAAAAAAGATCCACACAAATTACTGCATCAGAATGTATCTCTTTAAGAATGTATTCTGATGATCCCAGATTCAGACAAAATGTCCAATACATTTTACACCAACTCTTTGAAAGGGAACTAGCAACTCTATGTAATGGAGTTGCACACACATGAAAAACAGGCTCCATTTGAAAAGTTAGATCCTGTTTTAGTTGCTACCCAACTGCTTCAAAAGATAAAACATAATAATGAAGATTTGCAGTCAAGTATCACAAATATCTTGGCAAACATGCGTGGTACAAAAGAATACTGGTTCTGATGTCACACTGATGTACATTGTATGCTAAAGAACCTAGGCTCATCCACATGGTTTGTTACTTTAAGTTGTGAAGAATACACATGGGATGACTTGCACAACTTCTTACGCACTGCAAACCAAAATAAAGACTGAATAGATATAAAAACAGCAGGAGAACTTTGTTCTCTTAACTCTGTCAATGTATCAAGGCACTTTCCCCATCGCTTCATTACATGCTGCACTTTATCTGCAATAAAACTACCCCTCCGCTCTGAGAAGTGCAACACTTCTTTTGGAGAAAAAAATATCAATCCAGAGGAGCACCACGCATCCACATGCATTTTTGGATAAAAGATGCTCCTAAATTTGGCAACAATAGGGATGCCACTGTTATACAGTTTATTGAAAAATGCATTACCTTTGGCATCCCTTCAGAAATCACAGATAGTGACATACATACACAAACTGTATGCATCCAAAAACATAGGTGTAGCAAATGCTGCCAACGTAGATATAAAAACAAAGATGGACACTATACCAAATGTCTCTTTGGCTTTCCTAGACCAGTTTGCAAAAAAGGACAAGTGACTAGCTTTATGCCTTCTGTTAGACAAGCATAAAAAACAAATCCACTAAAAGAAGTACACCATTAAAAGGGATGAATCATCCAAGTACATCAATGATTACAAAGCAATAATTGCCCTTTTGTCGATTGCAAACATAGACATACAATGCATTGCAGACAATTCCACTGCAGTTGCAAGCTATGTCACAGCCTGTCATACCAAAGCTGAGAAAACAAATCTATAAGACCTCTGGGATGACGTATCATCTGACAAAATATGATCACAAAAATTGGACAGATTCGGATACAAATGTTCTCCATAGACAATGCGGGTGTTGCGATTCTGCCCGCCGTTTAACAGGGATGGTTTTATATGGCAAATCTGAACACTTTCAGGGTAATTCATGGAATAAATGTGCGCTGAAAAGGGGAGTGCAAGTGTGAAAATTGCAGCACACGCGTGCGAAAGCTGCGAATGCAGCCGTTCGTCGATTCATGGAATGTGCTGCACGTGTAAAAGCTGGGATGTGCACCAACTCCGTGGGTGGCGCACACGTCACTAAACGCTGTGCGCGATGCGCACAGCGAAAGCACACCATGTGTAGCATACACAAGAAAAGGGGGTGGTACATGGGGCGTAACATGGGGAACAGCGCGTGAAAATGTGGGCGTTACGGGGGAAGTACCGGATGTAATTGCTCGCAACGCCCACACGCGCGCTAACAACACATATTCATGGAATCAAACAGGGGAAACCCGTGCGCTAAAAAAGACACGCTAATCCGGAAACAGCTACTCCAGCAGGAAGCAGGCGTAAGTGACCCACGCAGCTTAAAAGTGCGGCCAAACAACAAACAAGCTCATACGCTACGATGAATATACCGTTCCTCGCAGCAATGGTTGTGGGACACCGCAGGAGGAGGATAGCCAGGCTCCACATTTTGTTACCCAGGACCAGCCTTTTTGGGATGCCTGATGACCAGGTCCATGGGAGGTAGAGGTTTCCACCACTAATAATCCCAGAATTGGTCAGGGAGTGGGAGGATGACCTCACATCACTCACCCTGTGCTACCAAGCACTGAGCCGCTTGGAAAAGGTGCTCAATGTACTGCACTTCTTGGCAACTGGAACCCCACCACACCACCCGAGGTAAGATACAACACAGCCCATATTGCAACACGGGGCATAGTGGAGCGCACATTCGGAGTGCTGAAGTCACGCTTTCACTCCCTTGACCGCTCTGGTGGGCAGCTGCTATATGCGCCCACAGTAGTGTGCAGAATCATAGTGGCAGCATGTGTCCTGCACAATGTTGCAACCCGGCGGGGTGTGCTGGTGGACATGGTGTTGCCCCGACATCCCCAACCACATGCACAGCCGCTGCGAATGGGAGGTGAAAGGGCACGTGGTGAGGCAGTCCGTACTAAGCTGTTGACAAATTTCTTCACCTAAAATCCCACCCTTGCGCAGTGCACACAGGCCTGGCACATACCAGCTGACAATGTATGATGATGACAAAAGGGACAGTCAACTGTCACTACAAAACCACCCTGAGATTGTTTACCTGGAAGTGCTACATTGTGTGCATCCCTAGCTACTTAAACACACCCAATGCTGTGTCAGTAAAAGGCACACATTCATGCAGCATGAAGACTACCCCCTTGCAAAATACTATATCCAAATAGTGGCATGTCACCCAACCCCTTCCTAACCCCATCTCAGCTACCCAACACACCATGGCATGGCATGCGATGTGAAAGCAACCAAATGAATGCACAACACATGACACGTGTCACAAAGTGCACCGTCCCAAATAGAAAGAGGCCACAGACAATTGCCTCTCACTAATGAACAAAACAAACAGCACACATGATCAAATACTTACCGGCAAGACAAAACACCAGTACAGGATCCAACAGTGGCAACATATGACAATAAAAAATGCAAGTAGTGCAAGTGTCTCAACCTGACAAAGGCAGCACATCGACCCCTTCCAACTGCAGTGTGTTGCTGGTAGGCAAATGTGGCAGTGTACTGCATACAACATGAACTGCATCTGCATTGGAGACGGGCTCATTAAGACATGAAGAAGCTACATGTATATATGCAAAAAGTCCTGTATGTAAAACCATATATAAATCCACCATGCAGTGAAGAAATGAACAACAATCCCCACTAGGGATGTATACACAGTTTGGACTACAGACTGCCCACACAACTTATGGGAGCCCAATTACTCTATCTAAGTTACTGTCACTTGGTCACACCCTTTGCGAGCCCATTTAATGGGGAAGCAGGAGGGGTGTGTGTGTCAGGAACCCAAGTTTTTAACCCAAAGACAGGACAAGCCTGCATGTGCCCAGCTGGACTACACAGTGGATGCCTATGGGAGCCACACAAAGCAACACACTTTAACATGAATTCACAATCTGAAAGAAAATGGTTATGAACAAAAAAGTAAATGCACATTAAATAAAGAAAAATAAAAAGTAAATGTAAACTAAACCAAATAAATTAAATAATAAAGTAAAAATCAGAATACAAATCAAATAAAAATAAATGTATGAACATTAAAATAACAAATTAAAAATGAAAATAAATTTAAAATAATAAAAAGAAAAAAGAAGATGAAATAAAGATAACAAATTAATTAAATACTAATTCTATTTTGCAATTCGGAATGAAATATGAAAAAACCAAAAGAAAAACAAAAATAAAAATCAAAAATGGCCATATGTGGACTGGGGGGGCACCCAGGAGGGAGGAGGTACATGGTGCACCCCAACACCCGCATGCGTGGATGTTGAGAAAAAAAATTAAAAACCCTCCATGGGCTCATGGCCTGCACGGCTACCCTTCAGTGGGAGAACTGCTGTCGCTGTCATCACCCTCTGGTGGTACATAAGAAGGTGCGGGTGATATGGGAGACAGACCACGCAAAGCCCTGGCATGCTCCTCCATGGCAGCAAGCATGTGGGTCTGAAAGGTTTGGTTCTGCAGGATGGTACGGAGATCCACATGCAGCACCTCACGGGTAGCATGCATTTCTGCCTGCAAGGCGTTGCATGATGCATGGATCTCCTCACGGGTTGCCTGGAGCTCAGCTGAGAGTGTGCGTGTTAGCTGCTCCAGCTTCTGTTCTGACCTTGTACTCTGGGACACCTCAAGTGCACCCTGAGTATCTCTGTGGGACCTGTGTTCTAACCTCAGGGCATCTTTGTGGGCCTGTGACTCTGCAGATATGTCTGTGCACAGAGTCTCCAGTCCAGCCCGTTGGTCCATGTTGGACGCCAACATGTCCTCCCTGTGTGAGCGGCACATGGACTCTGTTGCCTGCTGCTGGAGCTCCACCTGCCTTTCAGTGGGAGAATGGAAGTGGCCACCCTATCCACGGCCTGAGCCATCATCTCACACGATGCCCCCTGTTGTACTGCAATAGTGTACATGGGGTGCTCCCACACAGTATTGCCTGGTGGCGCACGGCCACCGCGTTGGCAGGCACCACACCTGTTTGGGGCAAGGTGATGTGCACCTTGCTGTGCTGGCACTGCCTGAGGCTGCAGGACTGCATTCCTCCTTTGATCGGCTGGCCCAGGAACAGGAGCAAATATTGAGGAGTGTGGCCCTGCATCCATATCCGCCACAGGCAGACTTTCTAACATGAATGCCCCATAGAGGGGTCTACCCCCAGTGCAGGTGGGTTGGATAGAACAGCATCCCTGCCAGAAACACTCACCTGCGACGGGACATATGTCGCAATGTCAGATTCAGCACCTGATTCATAGAGGTCTCCGGAGGTGTACCCAGAGACACCCATGGACAGGATGGTCTTTAGGAGTAATGGATTTTCAGCCACCACCCCCCAACGTCCTCCACTGGTGCCTTGTTGTGCTGTGAGTACTCCTGCCTCTGTGCCATCTCCTCCTCCTCAACAGCATCTAGTGTCTCATCACCTGAAAAAACGTAAAAGAAAAGTAATGAAAACAGGCAAGAGTAGCATAGCCCACACACATAGGCATGACGATGTAGATATTGAATACATAAATGACACATGCCACACATGACAATAACTCTGGCATGCATGCACTGGCAATAAAGTGGAAGGGGAGCCAAAAAGCAGACACTGAGGACTCCAAGATGGAAAAGCAACACATGTGCTTCATGCTGCATAGCACCTGCATCCCACATCAGCCTGTGAGTGGCTTGGACAATCCACATACATGACACATGCCAGCACACAGATGGCACATAGCATAGCCATGGCAGATTTGACAAGGACACCCAGATGGTAGCAAATCAGTACTGTCACCCATCCATGTGAGATGGACATCATGAAATAGAACATGCAAAAGAGTGTGACAAAACACGCATGTGCCACACGCTGTAACAAAGCCAGTGTTCACTAATGCAGTGATGGGAGGCACATGGATACATCAATGATTGGTCACTTGGACATGACAGAAGACAATTGTCATGTTGAACATTCATACAGGGACCCAAAGTGATTATGTGCAGGGCGTGTGTAGGTGCACAATACTCAATCAGCCTGATTGATGAAATCATTCCCATAATAAGTAAAGAAATATGGGGCATTGTGGGGTGTCTGAAGTATGTTAAATTTGGGGCACAACGGCACAAAAATGTGTGTTAAACATGCAAAGGATTCCATCAATAAGGCAGAATGAGCAGGAAAACAGTATGAACAATGTTGTGGCATGATGGCAGTTGAAGGGCAGGTGCAGTAATCAGGTGGACATTTAACTGCGGTCGGAAGGGATACTGTAAAATCCGAACCCAAGGCCAAGGGATGCTTTGGAGGCACCACATGGGTGAACCATAGCAGTCATAACTACACAGCCTCACCTGGCACTCAATCAGAACACATCACCCAAGCAACATACACATGCCACTCACCGGACATTGCCTCAAGATCTGGTAGGTCTCCCACGCATTGGATCTGATCCTCTGTGATGAAGCCTCCGGTGATAGACTCTTGTTCTGTGAGTACTTCCTCCTCTGGTGGAGACCCACTGCCAGTCACCAGAGTAGAGGCATGATTGGAAGCCAGCTAGTTCTTTGCTCTGCGTTTGAGGTCATTCCACTGCTTAGAGCAATCATCAGCTGTGCGCCTCACAAATCCAAGGGAAATAATCTCGTCCGCGATGCATCGCCAGTGGGCCCTACGTTGAGCAGTCGTAGTCTTGCACCCTGCAGTCACCAGCATTTCGTGGCCATGGGCCGACACGTAACCCACAAGTGTGTCTAGTTCCACATCATTGAAACTTCACTTCCTTGACGTGCCGGAGGGGGTAGCCATGTCTCGGGTCCCATCCCAGCCTGTACCGCAAGAGCACCCTTCTTCCTCTTGAGAGGTGGTGTGGACCCTGAGTGGCTTACGCCACTCTGGTCCATAGGGGATGAAGCCCAGGTGGACTGGGCACTGGAAGTAGCCAAAGGAACAATGATCAAAGGTCTCACTGAAGGCATTGGCTGCTGGGTGATGTTGGCAGGACCGACCTTGGTGTGATGGTCTCGGACCAACACTGTCCCGGCTGGCTGACTCGGAGCTGGGGTGGATTGAGCTGCAGCTTCCCCTGCAGCCTCCTCATCCTGGCTACTTGGGGCAGCAGATTACATTGCTGCCCCAGATCCATGTGGCCTGGTGACAGCAACTTTCACCACCACACGTGGCTTTGACTTGGTGACACAGAAGTCGGCCTGTGAGTCATCCTATGCCGGTTCAGTCAACAATATAGGCCGGGTTAACAAGGCCTGAGCTAGGATGGTGTCAGCCGCATCTCCCTGACCCATTGGGGGTGGAACATAGGGTCAGCACGATTACCGCTGGCGGGAAATCTGACGGCGGTAAAAGCGCAAATTTTCCCCATTGGGCCCAATGGGGAATGAGGAATTCCAGAATGGGCCCAATGGGGAATGGGCAATAACCCTTCCGTCAAACCAGTTATCTGGCGCTAATAGGGGGTTTGGCGGTGGGGCTATTAGTGCCGGCGCTAATAGTGCCGGCGTTACCGCCCAACTCGTGATGAGGCCCTGTTAGGCAGAAACCTGTGCAGTTCCCTCTGGGACCACTCTAATTCAAGTTTCATGTTCTCCAGTTCATAGTACTGAGGACCAAATGTGGGACCTGGCAAAGGTCCAGTAGGTACAGCTGGTAGAGCAGACAGAGGCCTAGAGGGAACATCTACAACAGTTTCATCCTCCTCTTCTGGTTCTGACCCAAGATCATCAATACTTTGTTCAATATCAATATCATTGCTGTTCTCTACATTTGCTGGAGTGATAGGTTACTCTGAACCATCATCCAGACTTTGGTTTTCTAACAACCTTTCTATTAGTTCCATTTTCTTTCCTTTAGTCATGAGATTCTTATGCTTACAGAGAAGTCTTAGACAATCAGCAGTTTTTGTAGCAAGGGATTCTTGACTATAACTTTCCATAAAAGACAGGTTAGAAAATGACTTTTTCTTCTTGTGCTTAAGCTTTGTGGTTAGTTGCACTAAGGTATCGCCAAAGTACACTAAAGTGTATACTCAATACAAATCCCACAGCTGTACACCAGTGTTAGGCAGAAACCTGTGCAGTTCCCTCTGGGACCACTGCAAAAGATTTAAGTCTACAGGTGTTGGCAGTAAACCCAATTGGTAGCAGTCTGTACCACACAGATTCACTGTGGTAGCTGTGGCTGAGCCGTCAGACTTCCCTCAAGAAGAGTTAGACAGTATATAGAGGATACAGGATAGGTACAGAGGCACAGTAGTATAAGCAAACACTGACCAGAGCTAGGTGTAAAAGTATATACTTATTTATTTTAAAGGCACACTCATAAATTACACTAGCACAGAAAAAGGTAAGTAAGTCAAAACACAGTCACTATTAATTATATGTACGTCCCTAGTCATTTGTTGGACAAGTTTAAGTTAACACCACTTATTTCCAAACAGAGGTGAGCGCTTAACGTTAGATGGCACTCCAACAAGTTACTGAAAAGGGAGGGAAAAAGGTAGGAGTAATGCAAACATCAAAGTAAAACACTTTTCACATAAGGTTAGAAAGACAATCAATTGTGAGACAAGGAGAATTGGTTCGGGGCCCGCTTTAGAGGGAGCCAGGCGAAAATATGCCCAAGATCACACAATGTCACAAGTCTTTACAGGTGAGTAGAAAAGGTTTTTCTGAGATTAGAAAAGTTTAGTTAGGGTGTCCCAGGCTTACCCAGGTTGGAGAGCCGAGGGCTAAATCTACCCCGTACAATCGGTGGCAAGGGAATCCGGGCGGAACACAGTACCTTTAAGAGTGGAAAGGATCCTCTAGCAGTGGTAGTTGTTCCTGGTAGTGGGTGCAAGTCGCGGCGTCGTCCAGGGGAAGAGGTGATCCCGACGTGGAGGAAAGCTGCAGATCGTTGCACTACCAGGGAAGAGACCAGCCGTGGAGTTTTCCGGTCACAAAGGAATTTACCCCTCTTTCGCGGTTGAGGTAAAAAGTGGTATCCCGGTTGCCAGGGTGCTTGGCACAGGCCAGGCGGCCACGAGATGCTTCGGGACGGCGAAAAGAAGGCAGAAACTGGTTGTCCCCACCAGTCAAGGGAAGAAGACTCTCCTGCGGGAGATCTCCTCTGTCGTCGGGAAAAAAAAAGTGGTGAGACGGTTCTGCAGGGCTCCACCGGTGGTGTCATCTTGGCAGGTTGGCTCGGCTTCTCTCTCTTCGGCTTCTTAGGTCCTGTGGCGACTTCTGAAGAACCAGTCCCAAAAACCCTGCTTTTATGCAGCAAACCCCTATTCATACAGCCTAGCTGTCACTCAAACATGCTAAGTGGTGAGCGGGGGGGCTCACCACTTGGGCCAATCACACCAGAGTGCGACTTGAGTTGGCAAGGCAACTCAGTCCAGGGTGCCTAAACCCCCTCCCACACCCCCTGTGGTACCCAGACAGAATGGCAGCACTTTGGAGGGCTTCTGTGCAGAAGCCCGCCAAAAGTGGAACAAAGGCTCGACTCGGGTTCAGGGTTACTGAAGTGAACCTAGATGCCATTTTGTCGGCGAGTTCTGGCAAAAAATCCCAACCGGTGAATTTATATTAAATAAATAAACCGGCGGTATCTTTAACATTGCACCAAAAAGTGGTGCATTCAAAACAATGGGAAATCCCATTGGGAAATATTCCGGTGGAATATTTCCGTGGTATCCACTGCCACCAGCCAGAACTCGGCGAGGGGGGACGGGACAGTACCCCCTCGACAACAGACCCAGGGGCAATCTAATTGCCCCTACCAGTACTTCCACAGTAAGATGGTTTGTACTGGTTAAGTTCCTAACTTAAGACTAGTAAAGTCAATGGTGACATTACAGACCCAGGGAGACAGTAGTCAGCCCCAGGGTGTGGAGTCTATGTTTGGGGGTCACTATGACACCCCTGTGTTACTGCACGGAGGGTGCTGTGTAACACACATTCAAAACCCAATGATAGCCTATGGGGAAAAAATACCCCATAGCCCATAAGCACATAGCAAGTCACAGAAACACTCTCAAGTCATGTCCAAGAGTGAGGGTAAAAGAGTCTCACTCTTGGCAGGAGAAATAAATAAACCCCAAAAATCCAGCAAAGCTGCTGGGGGACTCACTAGGTTAGGAAATTCAGCCTAAACAGAGAATTCTCCCTAACAGGCCCTAAGTCTCAAGAGGGGTGAGGGTGACTGAAACACCTCAATGAGCACACAAAGCAAGGACACTTACAAATTACTCCAGACAGGTGTTATATTAAAAATATATTTATCACAAGGCTTTTGTAACATTGACCATAGCAAAGAATCAAAATAATACTAAAGTAAACCAACACATCACAATCAATACAATATTTAAACAAGACCGAGGGGTCCAAGGATTTAGGAGCACGTAATATGTGGACCACCTAGATGGGGAGGAAAACAGGCAGTGCAAGTAATTATTAGACCCCCTCTACCCTCACCCACCCACCATTGAAGGGCACCTACCAGCAGGCCCGACTCATGTTCCCCTGCACCCCCACCCATCCACTATTGACGGGCACCTGCCAGCAGGCCCCGACTCATGCCCCCTGCACCATAGTTGAACCACCCACCCACCATTGACGGTTACCTGCGAAACACTCTCAAGTCTTGTCCAAGAGTGAGGGTAAAAGAGTCTCACTCTTGGCAGGAGAAAAAAATAAACCCCAAAAATCCAGCAAAGCTGCTGGGGGACTCACTAGGTTAGGAAATTCAGCCTAAACAGAGAATTCTCCCTAACACTCGCCCCCCCCAGACTAAGGGACAGGAGGATTTAATCCACTCCTGGATGAACCTCATACCTCTAGTCGATGACATACATCCTAGAGAGTCCATCAGCATTTTGATGGTGACACCCTGACCGGTGCTCAATGGTGAAATCAAACCCTTGAAGGCAGATTGACCATCTCAATAGTTTTGGATTTTCCCCTTTCATCTGCATTAACCATCTCAAGGGTTGGTGGTCAGTCTGAATGACAAAAGTAGAACCATACAAGTATGGCCTAAACTTCTTCAGTGCCCACAAAATAGCAAAGCATTCTCTTTCTATTGTTGCCCACCTTGTTTCAGGATCCTTCAGTTTTCTACTGATGAAGCAAATGGGGTGTTCCCTACCCTTCTCATCCAGTTGGCTAAGAACTGCACCTATACCTACATTGGAAGCATCAGTTTGTACAATGAAAGTTTGGTGGTAGTCAGGAGCTCTGAGTACTGGAGCTTGGCAAAGAGCTTTCTTCAGGTTTTCAAAGGCCTGATTGCATTCCTCATTCCATTTGACTTTTTTAGGGAATTTTGGAGAGGAGATCACAATCAGAGGAGAAGCTATGGTCCCATAGTTCTCAATGAAATTCAGTAGTACCCAGTGAGGCCTAAGAAGGCTCTCACCTGGCTCTGAGTAGTAGGTGTTGTCCAATTTTGCACAGCTTCAATCTTGCTGAGCAAAGGCCTTATTTCTCCACCTCCTACCTCATGCCCAAGGTAGACCACTTTACTCTGACCAATTTGGCATTTGCTTGCCTTTATGGTCAGATTGGCCTGCTCATGAGCCTGCAAAACATGTCCTAAGTGGTTCACATGTTCCTCCCAGGAATGGCTGAAGACTGCAATGTCATCCAAGTATGCCATGCAGAAGTCCTCCATCCCAGCTAGAACTTGGTTCACCATCCTTTGGAATGTTGCAGGTGCATTTTTCAGTCCAAAAGGCATAACCTTGAATTGGTATAGGCCAACTGGGGTAGAAAATGCAGTTTTCTCCTTGGCATGGTCTGTCAGGGCTATTTGCCAATAGCCTGACGTAAGGTCCAGTGTGCTGAGGTATTTGGCTGCACCAAGTGTATCCACCAACTCATCTGTCCTTGGCAAAGGGTGGGCATCAGTCTTGGTGACTGCATTAAGAGCTCTATAGTCCACACAGAATCTCAACTCTTTGGATCCTGCCTTTGGTACTAACACCACTGGGCTAGACCATGGACTAGTAGAGGGCTCTATTACCCCGAGATCAAGCATTTTCTTGACCTCACCTTTGATGTGGGTTCTGACATGTTCTGACATTCTATATCCTCTGCTTTTGACTGGCAGACAGTCACCAGTGAGTATATCATGCTGTCTCCAAGGGGTCAAGCCTGGTGAAAGTGAGAACAGGGGGGCAAACTGATTTAACATAGCTTTGCACTCCTCCTGTTGCTCAGGGGTCAGATCTGAAGAGAGATTTACTCCTTCAACCTTTTCGTCCAAAGGTAAGCCTCTCAGGAGGTCAGGTAGAGCTTCACTCTCCTCCTCCTCTTCTGATGAAGCTAGAAGCAATGCTCCTACTTCTGGTCTAGAGACATAGGCTTTGAGGCGGTTGGTGTGGAAGACTCTGGGAGCTTCCCTGGGTTTGCCCAGATCCACCAGATAGTTGACCTCTCCAAGTTTTCCCACAACCTTGAAGGGTCCCATCCATTTGTCTTGCAAGGCCCTCTGCCTTGTAGGAAGCATAACTAGAACTAGCTGGTCTTGAGTAAACTCACCCATGTTAGCCTTCTGATCATGCCAATGTTTGATCAGAGCTTGGCCAGCTTTCAAGTTGTCACTTGCTTCTGCCATCATGTGTGACATTCTCCTTCGGAGACCTATCACATAGTCAGTCACTCTGACTGGCTTGGGGGAAGGAGCACTCTCCAACCCCTCCTTAATCAGGGCCAAGGGGCCCCTGACTGGATGGCCATAGAGAAGTTCAAAGGGAGAATAACCTACTCCCTCCTGAGGGACTTCTCTATAAGCAAAGAGAAGGCATGGCAATAGAAGGTCCCACTTCTTTTTAAGGGGTTCTTCTAAAGCACCTATCATGCTCTTCATGGTTCTGTTAAACCTTTCTACCAACCCCTTTGTCTGGGGGTGGTATGCGGTTGAGAACTTGCAGGTGACTCCGCAGGTTTTCCACATGGCTTTCATGTAGTTGGACATAAAATTTGACCCCCTGTCAGGGATCACCTCCTTAGGAAACCCAAACCTGGTAAAGATACCAAGGAGGGCCTTAGCCACAGCCTGAGCTGTAACAGTCCTCATAGGAATTGCCTCAGGGTACCTAGTAGCATGGTCTACTACTCTACTACAACAAGGATAAACCTGTTGCCTGAGGAGGTTGGGGGATCAAGGGGACCAACAATGTCAATCCCTACCCTCTCAAATGGGACTCCCACAACTGGGAGAGGCACTAAAGGTGCCACATTCTTGGAACCAACCTTACCAGAAGTCTGGCAGGTATGGCAGCTCCTGCACTATCTATCTACTTCAGCCCCCATCTTTGGCCAATAAAAGTAGAGGGAGAGCCTTTCCTTGGTCTACTTGAAACTCAAGTGACCAGCCAAAGGAATCTCGTGGGCTAGTTGCAAGAACTGTTGTCTGTTCTGTTGGTGCACTACCAGGCGTTGGTAGGCACCAGGTTCAGATTCAGTTGGTTCACTGTAGAAGAGGCCATCTTCCCAGTGTAACCTATACTTCCCAGGCTCTTGCCCATCAGCCTGAGAAGCTGCCTGTTGGCGAAGGCCCTCCAGAGTTGGACATCCTCTTTGTCCCTTATGAAAAGCTGTCCTGCTGGGTCCACCTTCTGCCAGTAAAGACTGCAGCTCAGGATGGTCAGCCGGGTCCAGGTCTCCAATAAGTTCTGGGCCTCCTACTAGCTCTTCTTCAGAGTCTAGTTCAACCAGACAGGGTTGTACCTCCCTCTCAGCCTCAGCTGGAGGTGGAGTTACAGGTGTAACTTTGGACAACCTTGGGGAAGTCCTTGTTGGAAGCACTGGGGTGCTTGCTGTAGGCTTTTTCCTAGGAGTCTTGGGTTGTCCCTTTGCTCCTGATCTGGTAGTTACTGCAGTAAGTTGCTCCAGTGGGAGAGGAGTGATTTCTGTCATCATCTCCTGAGATAAACCTCGCAGGGTTTTCTCTCTTGCAGGTTTGGTGAGCTCCTGTAACCTTTTACTAGGAGGTCTGGGGGTATGTGACACAACTCCAAGAGCTTTCAGGTCATTTCCCAACAGAACCCTTCCTGGCACTTCACATTGTATACTGACAGGTATCTTCACAGCCATATCATTACACTGGATGAGAACTGGTAACTGGGGACACATCTGCACAGGCCCTCCAGCTAACTTGGTGAGGCATTTGGGTGCCTTAGCAACATCCTCTGCCTTGAAAAATGATTCATCCACCACAGTTATGCTGGCCCCAGTGTCCCTGATGGCAGGAGTCTCCTGACCATTCACGTGGACACTGTCCTTATAATACTCTTTAGTATTATCTGGGATAGAATTATACACATCTAAATTTTGTTGTTCCCACAACCCCAGAGAGACTAAAGAAACACTGGCTGAGACTCCAGCGGGTTCATCAGCCAGTAGTAGAAAGTTTCCACTTGCCATAGTGACTTCCTCCTCTGGAGCGAAGGCTAAGGAGACAAGCTGGACCCCTGAAGGTTTACCCTTACATCTGGGATCTCCTTTCACATGGTCAGTAGCCTTACAAACATAACAGGCCCCAAAGGTTAATTTGGAATTGAGGCTTGTTCTGACCTCCTTCTGGTTTAGCACCAGAAGGTATACTACTCTGCTGTGGTTTCCCAGGTGGATTACCCTCATGGTTTGGTTTGGGGCCCTCTTTGGAATTAGAATTATTAGAATTCTCTTTGGAGTCTTTCTTAGGCTGTCTTCCCTCATCCTTCTTCTGAGTTACCCCAGAATCCTTGTGAGTAGCCCTGTTGGCAACCCACAAGTCAGCAGCCTTAGCTAGTTTCCTAGGATCTAATTCCTGCGAATCAGCCAAGTGCTGTCTGAGCTCAGGAGAGCAGGCATCATAAATTGATTCCATCATTACAAGATTTCTCATTCCTTCATAAGTGTTCACTTTGTAACCCTTAATCAATCCCTATAAGTTTTTCAACCCTTCACACACCCAGGTAGCCCAAGGGGTACCATCGTGCTTTTTGAGGCCTCTAAACCTCTTAAGATACTGGGAAGGGGTCTTCCCAAACCTAGCTATCAAAGCTAGTTTCACACATTCATACTCTTTCCTATCCTCCTCCCCCAACTCCATTACCGCATCAGTTGCAACAGGGGGAAGCCTAGAGAACAACCAGGTGAGTAACTCATTACCTGTGATGTTTTGGAGCCCATGATTATACTCAAACATAGACAACCAATCCAACACATCCAACTTAGGCTCATACATACCAATCAATTCTTTAGGCATCCGGGGTCTTTTAGGACTGGAACTTCTAGAGGAGCCAGAGAGAGAAGCATTCTCAACAGACAATTTCTTGAATTCTAGCTCATACTTGCGCTCCATTTCTCTTAGCCTTCGTTCTTTTTCAGTTTGAGCAGTAAGTTTCTTGTACTCTAATTCAAGTTTCATGTTCTCCAGTTCATAGTACTGAGGACCAAATGTGGGACCTGGCAAAGGTCCAGTAGGTACAGCTGGTAGAGCAGACAGAGGCCTAGAGGGAACATCTACAACAGTTTCATCCTCCTCTTCTGGTTCTGACCCAAGATCATCAATACTTTGTTCAATATCAATATCATTGCTGTTCTCTACATTTGCTGGAGTGATAGGTTCCTCTGAACCATCATCCAGACTTTGGTTTTCTAACAACCTTTCTATTAGTTCCATTTTCTTTCCTTTAGTCATGAGATTCTTATGCTTACAGAGAAGTCTTAGACAATCAGCAGTTTTTGTAGCAAGGGATTCTTGACTATAACTTTCCATAAAAGACAGGTTAGAAAATGACTTTTTCTTCTTGTGCTTAAGCTTTGTGGTTAGTTGCACTAAGGTATCGCCAAAGTACACTAAAGTGTATACTCAATACAAATCCCACAGCTGTACACCAGTGTTAGGCAGAAACCTGTGCAGTTCCCTCTGGGACCACTGCAAAAGATTTAAGTCTACAGGTGTTGGCAGTAAACCCACTTGGTAGCAGTCTGTACCACACAGATTCACTGTGGTAGCTGTGGCTGAGCAGTCAGACTTCCCTCAAGAAGAGTTAAACAGTATATAGAGGATACAGGATAGGTACAGAGGCACAGTAGTATAAGCAAACACTGACCAGAGCTAGGTGTAAAAGTATATACTTATTTATTTTAAAGGCACACTCATAAATTACACTAGCACAGAAAAAGGTAAGTAAGTCAAAACACAGTCACTATTAATTATGTGTACGTCCCTAGTCATTTGTTGGACAAGTCTAAGTTAACACCACTTATTTCCAAACAGAGGCGAGCGCTTAACGTTAGATGGCACTCCAACAAGTTACTGAAAAGGGAGGGAAAAAGGTAGGAGTAATGCAAACATCAAAGTAAAACACTTTTCACATAAGGTTAGAAAGACAATCAATTGTGGGACAAGGAGAATTGGTTTGGGGCCCGCTTTAGAGGGAGCCAGGCGAAAATATGCCCAAGATCACACAATGTCACAAGTCTTTACAGGTGAGTAGAAAAGGTTTTTCTGAGATTAGAAAAGTTTAGTTAGGGTGTCCCAGGCTTACCCAGGTTCGAGAGCCGAGGGCTAAATCTACCCCGTACAATCGGTGGCAAGGGAAGCCGGGCGGAACACAGTACCTTTAAGAGTGGAAAGGATCCTCCAGCGGTGGTAGTTGTTCCTGGTAGTGGGTGCAAGTCGCGGCGTCGTCCAGGGAAATAGGTGATCCCGACGTGGAGGAAAGCTGCAGATCGTTGCACTACCAGGGAAGAGACCAGCCGTGGAGTTTTCCGGTCACAAAGGAATTTACCCCTCTTTCGCGGTTGAGGTAAAAAGTGGTATCCCGGTTGCCGGGGTGCTTGGCACAGGCCAGGCGGCCACGAGATGCTTCGGGACGGCGAAAAGAAGGCAGAAACTGGTTGTCCCCACCAGTCAAGGGAAGAAGACTCTCCGGTGGGGCTCTTCGGCTTCTTAGGTCCTGTGGCGACTTCTGAAGAACCAGTCCCAAAAACCCTGCTTTTATGCAGCAAACCCCCATTCATACAGCCTAGCTGTCACTCAAACATGCTAAGTGGAGAGCGGGGGGGCTCATCACTTGGGCCAAACACACCAGAGTGCGACTTGAGTTGGCAAGGCAACTCAGTCCAGGGTGCCTAAACCCCCTCCGACACCCCCTGTGTTACCCAGACAGAATGGCACCACTTTGGAGAGCTTCTGTGCAGAAGCCCGCCAAAAGTGGAACAAAGGCTCGACTCGGGTTCAGGGTTACTGAAGTGAACCTAGACGCCATTTTGGCGGCGAGTTCTGGCAAAAAATACCAACCGGTGAATTTATATTAAATAAATAAACCGGCGGTATCTTTAACATTGCACCAAAAAGTGGTGCATTCAAAACAATGGGAAATCCCATTGGGAAATATTCCGGTGGAATATTTCCGTGGTATCCACTGCCACCAGCCAGAACTCGGCGAGGGGGGACGAACAGTACCACCTCGACAACAGACCCAGGGGCAATCTAATTGCCCCTACCAGTACTTCCACAGTAAGATGGTTTGTACTGGTTAAGTTCCTAAGTTAAGACTAGTAAAGTCAATGGTGACTTTACAGACCCAGGGAGACAGTAGTCAGCCCCAGGGTGTGGAGTCTATGTTTGGGGATCACTATGACACCCCTGTGTTACTGCACGGAGGGTGCTGTGTAACACACATTCAAAACCCAATGATAGCCTATGGGGAAAAAATACCCCATAGCCCATAAGCACATAGCAAGTCACAGAAACACTCTCAAGTCATGTCCAAGAGTGAGGGTAAAAGAGTCTCACTCTTGGCAGGAGAAATAAATAAACCCCAAAAATCCAGCAAAGCTGCTGGGGGACTCACTAGGTTAGGAAATTCAGCCTAAACAGAGAATTCTCCCTAACAGGCCCTAAGTCTCAAGAGGGGTGAGGGTGACTGAAACATCTCAATGAGCACACAAAGCAAGGACACTTACAAATTACTCCAGACAGGTGTTATATTAAAAATATATTTATCACAAGGCTTTTGTAACATTGACCATAGCAAAGAATCAAAATAATACTAAGTAAACCAACACATCACAATCAATACAATATTTAAACAAGACCGAGGGGTCCAAGGATTTAGGAGCACGTAATATGTGGACCACCTAGATGGGGAGGAAAACAGGCAGTGCAAGTAATTATTAGACCCCCTCTACCCTCACCCACCCACCATTGAAGGGCACCTACCAGCAGGCCCGACTCATGTTCCCCTGCACCCCCACCCATCCACTATTGACGGGCACCTGCCAGCAGGCCCCGACTCATGCCCCCTGCACCATAGTTGAACCACCCACCCACCATTGACGGTTACCTGCCTGCAGGTCCCGACTCATGTCCCCCAGCCACCCACCAACCATTGACGGACACCTGCCAGCAGGCCCCGATTCATGTCCCCCTGCCATCAACCAACCACCCACCCACCATTGACGGGCACCTGCCAGCAGGCCCTGTCTCATGTCCCCCTGCACAAACGTGACGGGCACCTGCCAGCAGGCCCCGACACATGTCCCCCCACCCGACACATCATCACACTCCAGACCTATGGCCCTTATGGCCACCCAAATCCCACACCATGCCACCCCAGTCCAAACACCCAACCAAGCATTCCATCCACTCCACATTGAATTCCCAATTTCATGATAGAAAATAAATAACCAGCATGCCCATGAATACATGTCACTCAGACCCGCACAATGGCGACACATGACTGTGAAAAACCACATTGTGACATGCCCAAAACAAATGAGAGATGACCACACAAGTAAAGTATAGAAAAAAGTGTATTAAAGAATAAAACAAATGAATAAAACAAAAGCACACAATAATACAAAATAATATTCGAAGTCCGGAAGTCCAAAAAAGAAACAAATAAATGAATGCTGTAACCAATAAATCCAAAGTAAAATGGCTCCAATGAGTCTGTCCATCAAAGAAAAATCAGAGTTCCAAAAAAGAAAAGTATTCCACCATGGGTCCAAGAAAATAAAATCCAGGTCCAAAACGATTTACAAATGAACATCTGAGGGTCCATGAGTCCAACAATCCAAAGGAAACCTAACCTAAATCCTACCTAATAAATAACTATATACAAAAAAGCGGGGCATAGTCCATGCGCCCCGAAAGGAAAGAAAAATAGAAAGAAAACTTACACCTACAGAACTATTTACAAAGGCGACAGGCAAGTCCAATGGCTCACTTGTTGATGTTCTGGGCCAGGGCATCATCAAACTCCTCTTCAACGTCCCGGAGGCGGGTCTCTTCCCTGGCCTCGAGGTCTCGCAGGGATGCCACCATGGCCTCCTCCAAATCTCTTCAAGTGACCTTGAGGCACTCAACCCACAATAAGGCCCTGCGCATGGAGTTCTCCGCCCTGACCATAGTGAGATGTGCCTCCTCCGCCTGTCGCTGCTCCACATCTATCCGCTGGTCCAACCGCTGCCAAACAGAAGACACTTCCAATCCAGGGTCCTCCTGCCCTCCAACCGATGCCTGCCCCTCTGATGTTGATGGCCCCGAGCCATGATGCCTCCCACACTGAGCCTGCCGCTGCCTCCCATGCAACTGCCTCTGCCAGCATGACAACATCCAGGATGATGGAATCTACCGGTGCCGTCCTGCACGTGCCCTGCCCGATGATGCTGGCACATCCTCCATCCGCTGGGGTCCAGTTGGTGCGGTGTCCACCCCTGCTGGATGTCCAACTCCTGACTGTGGCAGGGATGGGATCTCCACCAGGCTGGCTGAGTTGGTAGGGGCAGATCCACAGGGAGTCCTGGTGGTATCTGGGCCAGAAGACGGCACAGAGAATGACTGGCATATGGTGTGCACAGAGGAGGAGAGGGCTGCAAGTGTGGCCGACACATGGAGGAAAGCACCGACCATGGACCCTCCCAACTGGGCCACGTTGACCCCGGGAACCACGCACATCATCACAAATGTCACGTGTGCACAACGCAACACCAATCAAGATGGACTCCATCCGGTTACGGGTCCCCTCGTCCGCAGGCGGAGGAGTGCCAGATGACATGGACCTCCCCCCTACCTTCGGACGGGCCTGGGCATCCATGCTGGTGCATGGTGATGGAGTCACAGTGTCAGGGACAGAGACATGCACAGACACCTCCTCGGCAACCTGTGATGTCTCCTGCACCTGCGCCTGGACTGCACTACTTGCACCAGTGGTACCCACCCACCAGGGTCCATGTGCGGCTCCTCCTTCTCTATGCCCACCACCAACCTGGATGGCTCTGCACCATCTTCCGCCATTGCAAGTCCCTGTGGGGGCTCATCCAACCATTCTGCTGTAGCCATAGTGGCAGACCCAGCACTAGTCCCCTCGCTCCCGGATGATGGTATTTCATGGGAGGGTGACTGGTTGTTACGCTCACCTGGCTCCCACAGAGGCGTTGATCGGAACTGGACAGCTACGGTCTCCACCAATGGGACGCGTAGGGCCGAGATGATGGACTGGACTGGGCCACCTAGCTTCGTTTGCTTGGCCCGTAGGAATATTCTTCTGCAAATGGAGAAAGGGAATTAACCACCCGTGGAGTTGAGCGTAAATCCCCAACCCCCGCTGTTCTCCCCACTGATCACCTTTGATGTCCCCTCTTATAGTCTCACCTGATGGTCGAAAAGATGAGCTCTCCATCCTGCATTTAGCGCAGGGGCGCGTTGATAACCAGTTACTTCACTGGCTCGAAGGAATTGGTGAGTTCCAGAACAATATTGACTCTGAGATTCCCAGCAAGACGCCGTAAGTATAAAGTTCGTAAGAGTTCAAATGCCTGACTTTTACTCTTGTCCGATTCCTTCCAGGTTGCAGCTTGACCCTAATGAAGAGTTCCTCGTGGTAACCGGTAGTATTCTGGTAAGGATTTGTATTTTCCAACACAGTTCGATAAAATAATGTCAATATGTAACCTGTTGCTTTCTCCCTTATTCAGGCGCTGAGAGAAAATATGAAGTCTCGGGGAATAATACCTCCGGCGATAAAATCAGGTAAGTCTATTGTGGTGAGGAGGGTTCCCCTTGTTAGTCCCTTTGTTTCACCTTGCTGTTCTTTTGTTTCCCCTTAGGGACCGGGGTTCGGCGAAGATGCAGTGGAAGCTGCGCCGACCCGTGAAGAGGAATAGTATCCCCGGTGGTAAAATCAGGTAAGTCTACGGGGGGGTAACTAATGTTCCTCTGTGTATTCCCTTGGCTCACCTTGCTGTTCTTGTCTTCTCCTTAGGTGCCGAAGTGCGGTGGAAACATGCAGGAGGATGCAGTGGAATGTGAAGATGCTGCGAAGGCCGGTGAGTTCAGCGCGGCGCTGCAGCAGGCGAGGCGACGCGCATAAATAGCTTCTTTCTTCAAGCTCGAAGGCGCGATGAATCGGGAATTCAGGTAATGATCAAAGGTATTGCTCTTGTTCTAACCTTTTCTCCTTCTTTCTCCCTTTTTCTAGGAGCTCCAAACTCGAGGCGGGCGTGGCAGAAGGCTGGATGCAGACTTAAAGGCACGGTGAGCGTTGCGCTGCTGGATGCAGGATAACGCGAAGCATGTGCTGCTCTTTGGGCGTAGTTTAAATAGCCTCCAAAGTAGTCCCAGGTAAGTATTCCTCCCCAGCCCCGCCCGAGTAAAAAATAGTCCCTGGGTAAAGTAGTCCCTTCCAAGCCTCTTTTGGCTTGGAGCTCTTGCAGCATGGTCTGCATCAGGTAAGTTTGCAGAATGGTCTGCATCAGGTAAGTTTTAATCTATGAGCCTGGCGCCTATGGCGCCAGGACTGACTCTGCATATGAGCCTGGCGGCATAGGCGCCAGGACTGGACCCAAATAGCTCCTAGCAGGGGTTGTTGGGCTTGCTTGGGATAACTTGATGCCTGCTTCCGGGGTTGCTGGACTTGGTCTGGGTCCCCGGGGGTAGGCATCATGACAGCACTCACCCCCAAAGCCCCTCCTAAAGTCGTTCTTCCCTGTGGTTTCGGTTTGTCTGGGAAATTTCGATGGAATTTGTTCACACCAATCGGGGTGCATGAACATGGTCACTAGGTTCCCATGACCTTTCCTGTGGTCCGTAACCTTTCCAGTCGATTAAATAAAAGAGTTTTGACTTCATCAGCTTGGAGTCCAGGATGTTCTTAACTTCAAATTCGGGTTCTCCGTCTACAAGGATAGGGCCTGGTAGATTGGTTAGTCTTTTCCCTGGTTGCACTGGCTTCAAAAGTGACACATGAAAGACGGGTTGAATTTGCATATTAGCAGGTAAGTCCAACTTGACAGCCACCGGGTTGATAATGGCCTTAATAGAGTAAGGTCCCAAATATCTGGGGTTAAAGGTCCGTGTTCCCTTTAGAGGTATATGTTTTGTGGCTAACCATACTTGGTCCCCTATCTGCTATTGTGGAGTATCACTTCTATGCCGATCAGCATCTTTCTTGTATTTTTCTTTTGCCTGTTTCAAATGTGTAGTTGCTTCCTGAAAGGCTTGTGTAATCGTAGCGTGCAGATGGTCCACTGTGGGCATTTCTAAGTGGTGGGGTGAGTCAAGGTCTGAGGTTCAAGGATGGTGCCCATACAAGGTATAAAAGGGGCTTTGTCCAGTTCCAGAGTGTACTGAATTATTGTATGCATATTCGGCGATCCAAAGAATGTCTTTCCAATTACTCTCAGTCTGATGTAACATACAACGCAGGTATTGTTCGAGAGTCTGGTTGGTCCTCTCCATTTGACCATCGGTCTGGGGGTGGTGACTGGTCGATAACCTCACATCGATTTGTGCCAATTGACAGCATTTTTTCCAAAAATGTGAAATGAATTGACTGCCCCGGTCAGAGACCAATATGGACGGAAATCTGTGTATGCGAACAATGTTTTCGAAGAACTCCTTGGCCAGGATTGAAGCTGAAGGTAATCCCTTTAAAGGAATAAAGCAGGCCATCTTGGAAAAAAGATCCACAATAACTAGGATGGTGTTAAATTCATTGCATGGGGGTAGATCAGTAATAAAGTCTAACGATAAGGTGTGTCATGGTATAGGCGGAATGTCTAAAGGTTGTAAGAGTCCAGCTGTTTTTTTCTTTTGACATTTGTTTTGGGCGCAAATGCCACAAGACATCATAAATGATTTAATATCCTTTTGCAAGGTGGGCCACCGGAATTGTCTTTTAATTTTAGCTTCAGTTTTTGCAATACCTGGGTGCCACTACATTAGGGTATCATGATAAAGGGAAATGACTAGCTCTTGTAGTTCCTTGTGTGGCAGAAATAGCCGCCGTTGGTAATAAGGCAGATCATTGGTGACAGAGTAGTCCGGGCCTTTTTTTACCCAGTCCTGCAGGGCTGTAGGATCAAAGAGTTGCTGGATCATTACCTGAATGTCCTCTAGTGTCTGTAGAGTAGTCATGCCAAGAATTCTTTGTTCGGAAATTATAGGTACTGGTTCTGGGTTCACTTGTGCCTCTTCCATCCCTATTCGGGATAAGGCGTTTGCTTTACCATTCTTACAACCTGGTCGATAGGTTATTACGAAATCGAACTCAGCAAACAACAATGCCCATCGGAGTTGACATGACGATTGGGCCTTGGCTGTCTTTAAATACTGTAAGTTCCGGTGATCACAGTAATGGTATGCCTGGCACTGAGAAAATAGTGCCTTGAAGGCAGATTTAATGGCTAATAACTCCTTGTCGGTAACTGCATAGTTCAACTCGGGTGCCGAGAACTTTCTGGACCAAAATGCTACTGGATGAAGCTGGCCAATTTCAGGGTCCTTTTGAGACAGGACAGCTCCCATGGCTCGACTGGATGCATCAGTTTCCACTATGTATGGAAGTTCAGGGCGCGGGTGCTTTAATACAGGTGCAGACGTGAATTTCGCTTTCAGGTCTTGGAAGGCATTTTCAGCTTCTTCAGTCCACATAAAGTGTTTATTTTTTCGCAAGAGTGCTGTGATGGGATGTACAACATGTGAAAAATCCGGGATGAATCTGCGGTAGAAATTGGCAAAGTCGAGCATGCTTTGTACTCCTTTAACTGAACTTGGTGATGGCCACTTAAGGATTGCGTCCACCTTTCGTGAGTCCATTTGGACTCCCTTTGGGGTCAGGATAATCCCAAGGAATTCAACTTCTGTGGCATAAAAAACGCATTTTTCCAGTTTTGCATATAGTTTGTGCTGGCACAATTTCTCAAGGACTGCTCGGACGTGCTGCACATGGTCAGATTATGAAGAGGAGTATACTAGAATATCACCGATATATACGACAACACAAACGTCAATGAGTTCACGAAGGACATCGTTCATGAAGTATTGGAAGGCTGCTGGTGCATTGCACAACCCGAAAGGCATCACCTGGAATTCGAATAACCCATACTTAGTGTGGAAATCCGTCTTCCATTCGTCGCCTTCTTTTACACGTACCAGATGGTATGCCCTCCGGAGATCTAATTAAGTGTATATACAAGCGTCCTTCACTTGATCTAGTAGTTCAGGGATCAGAGGCAATGGGTATCAATTCTTAACAGTTATCTGGTTCAATGCGCGGTAGTCTATGCACGTTCTGAGGTCACATTCCTTTTTGGGCATGAAGAACGAAGCTGAAGTTGCAGGGGACTTGGATGGGCGAATAATGCCATTGACAAGGTACTGGTCTAAGTATTGTCGCAGGTGAAGGTTGTCAGGTTCCGTAAGGGCATAGATCCTGCTACAAGGGGGTTGTGCACCAGGTATGAGATCGATTTGACAATGGTACGATCTGTGAGGAGGGAAGGTGTTTGCCTGTTCTTTTTGGAAACATCCTGTAATTCTTGGTATTCTGGAGGTAGTTGCATGACTGCTGTGGTTTCTGTGGCCAGGCCTGCGTTCTGACTTTTCTTTGGGTAACAGGTTTCTGCACAATCCGGGAAGGTTATTCTCTTCTCTCGCCAATCAATACAAGGATTATGTGTTTCTAACCAAGGTATCCCCAGTATTATTTGGAACTGTGGGGCTTTGATTAGATCAAACACAATATTCTCTCCATGCCCATCCTGACCCAATAGTGTCATCTCTGCGGTGGCATGAGTTACAGGCCCAGAGGCAATTTCAGTTCCGTCGACTGTGGTGATGACATCTGAGGTGGTTTTTCGGCAGAGAGGTAGATTCATCCTGGAAGCCAATTCATAGTCCACATAGTTTCCCATGGCCCCGCTATCAATGTATGCCTTTACTGCGTGCATACGCGATGACTGCCCTGGATCTACGAGGACCATTGGTATGATGAAATGTGAGGTCTGAGTATCCTTCTTCAAGCTCGGCAAGCAGACCTCTACGCTTGTCGGGCCTGGTCGTTTCCCGAGTCTGACTCCATATGGCTTTCATCAGCAGCTCCTACCACCTTCTTGGGTGGTTTTACAGGGCAATCCCGTAGAAAATGCCCAAAAGTTCCACAATATAGACACAATTGCATTTGCTGTCTCCTTTCTCTTTCCTTCTGGGCTAAGGATCCTTTAACCCCTCCAATTTGCATGGGTTCCAAAGCATCTGCTCCTTTGGGGTTAGCGTGGGTTTTGACCAACACCCGATTCTCAAACTTGGCTCGATCAGCCTTTCTGTTCTGAAGTCTGTGATCTAACTGGACCACTAAGTCTATATATTCTGCGCAGTCTTGAGGTGGGTTCACGACTTGAGCCAAGACATCCTTGAGTTCTCCTCAAAGCCCTCGATGAAATAACATGATTCGTTTTACCTCAGGCCATCCAGTTTCGACTATCAACCTATTAAAGGTTGCGATGTAGGATAGAAGGTCCTGGTTACCCTGTCGTAGGGAAAAAAGTTTGTTATCCAGGGCCTGTCCTTGGGAGTGCCGGGCAAATAGTCTTTCCATGCTCGTTTGAAAGCCCTGAAAATCCCGAAGAATTGGGTCATCCTGAGTAACTAGTGGAATTGACCAATCAGCTGCACTGATGCTGAGATATGACAATACAAAGGCTACCTTAGCTTGATCGTTTGGGAAGGCTCCAGGTCTGCATAAAAAGTGCATGCGACATTGGTTCATAAACATGGCAAACCTTTTGGGATCTCCGGCAAATCGTTCGGGTGGAGCTAATGGAATATTTCCTGGTAGGTTTATTTGCACAGGGTTACTCGATAACACAGAAGCTGGATTTCCCCTGGAACCAGGTAGGGGTGCTTTTCCATCCTGCCTTTGCAATAGTTGCCTAGCAAGGTCATCAGTTCGCTCCTTTGACAAAATACGTTCTCTCCTAAGAGCCCTGGTTTCTTGATGGGCGGAATGCACTTCAGCCCTCAGTTCCCCTAGTAATTGGGCCAATTGGTCAATCTCTGAGGTATCCATAACGGCCGGGTGAGAATTTGTGGGTAAGCTTCGCATTCTGTTACGCTCACCTGGCTCCCACAGAGGCGTCGATCGGAAAAGGACTGCTGCGGTCTCCACCAATGTGACGCGTAGGGCCGAGATGACGGACTGGCCCACCTAGCTTCGTTTGCTTGGCCCTTTAGGAATATTCTCTGCAAATGGAGAAAGGGAATTAACCACCTGTGGAGTTGAGCGTAAATCCCTCCACCCCCGCTGTTCTCCCCACTGATCACCTTTTATGTCCCCTCTTATAGTCTCACCTGATGGTTTGAAAAGATGAGCTCTCCATCCTGCATTGAGCGCTGGGGTGCGTTGATGACCAGTTGCTTCACTGGCTCGAAGGAATTGGTGAGTTCCAAAACAATATTGACTCCGAGATTCCCGGCAAGAGGCGTAAGTATAAAGTTCGTAAGAGTTCAAATGCCTGACTTTCACTCTTGTCCGATTCTTTGCAGGTTGCAGCTTGACCCTAATGAAGAGTTCCTCGTGGTAACCGGTAGTATTCTGGTAAGGATTTGGATTTTCCAACACAGTTCGATAAAATAATGTCAATTTGTAACCTGTTGCTTTCTCCCTTATTCAGTCGCTGAGAGAAAGTATGAAGTCTCTGGGAATAATACCTCTGGCGGTAAAATCAGGTAAGTCTATTGTGGTGAGGAGGGTTCCCCTTGTTAGTCCCTTTGTTTCACCTTGCTGTCCTTTTGTTTCCCCCTAGGGGCCGGGGTTCGGCGAAGATGCAGTGGAAGCTGCGCCGACCAGTGAAGAGGAATAGTACCCCCGTTGGTAAAATGAGGTAAGTCTATGGGGGTAACTAATATTCCTTTGGCTCACTTTGATGTTCTTGTCTTCTCCTTAGGTGCCGAAGTGCGGTGGGAACATGCAGGAGGATGCAGTGGAATGTGAAGATGCTGCGAAGGCCGGTGAGTTCAGCACGGCGCTGCAGCAGGCGAGGCGACGCGCATAAATAGCTTCTTTCTTCCAGCTCAAAGGCGCAATGGATCCGGAAATCAGGTAAGGATCAAAGGTATTGCTCTTGTTCTAACCTTTTCTCCTCCTTTCTCCCTTTTTCTAGGAGCTCCAAACTCGAGTTGGGCATGGCAGAAGGCTGGATGCAGACTTGCAGACACAGTGAGCATTACACTGCTGGATGCAGAATAACGCGAAGCATGTGCTGCTCTTTGGGCGTGGTTTAAATAGCCTCCAAAGTAGTCCCAGGTAAGTATTCCTCCCCAGCCCCGCCCGAGTAAAAAATAGTCCCTAAGTAAAATAGTCCATTCCAAGCCTCTTTTGGCTTGGAGCTCTTCCAGCATGGTCTGCATCAGGTAAGTTTGCAGCATGGTCTGCATCAGGTAAGTTTTAATCTATGAGCCTGGCGCCTATGGCGCCAGCACTGACTCTGCATATGAGCCTGGCGGCTGTATAGGCGCCAGGACTGGACCCAAATAGCCCCTAGCAGGGGTTGTTGGGCTTGCTTGGGATAACTTGATGCCTGCTTCCGGGGTTGCTGGACTTGGTCTGGGTCCCCGGGTGTAGGCATCATGACAGCACTCACCCCCAAGGCCCCTCCTAAAGTCGTTCTTCCCTGTGGTTTCGGTTTGTCTGGGAAATTTCAGTGGAATTTTTTCACCAATCGGGGTGCATGAACATGGTCACTAGGTTCCCATGACCTTTCCTGTGGTCCGTAACCTTTCCAGTCGATTAAATAAAAGAGTTTTGACTTTATCGGCTTGGAGTCCAGGAAGTTCTTAACTTCAAATTCGGGTTCTCCGTCTACAAGGATAGGGCCTGGTGGATTGGTTAGTCTTTTCCCTGGTTGCACTGGCTTCAAAAGTGACACATGAAAGACGGGGTGAATTCGCATATTAGCAGGTAAGTCCAACTTGACAGCCACCGGGTTGATAATGGCCTTAATAGAGTAAGGTCCCAAATATCTGGGGTTAAAGGTCCGTGTTCCTTTTAGAGGTATATGTTTTGTGGCTAACCATACTTGGTCCCCTATCTGCTATTGTGGAGTATCACTTCTATGCCGATCAGCATCTTTCTTGTATTTTTCTTTCGCCTGTTTCAAATGTGTAGTTGCTTCCTTAAAGGCTTGTGTAATCGTAGCGTGCAGATGGTCCACTGCGGGCATTTCTAAGTGGTGGGGTGAGTCAAGGTCTGAGGTTCGAGGATGGTGCCCATATAAGGTATAAAAGGGGTTTTGTCCAGTTCCAGAGTGTACTGAATTATTGTATGCATATTCGGCGATCCAAAGAATGTCTTTCCAATTACTCTCAGTCTGATGTAACATACAACGCAGGTATTGTTCGAGAGTCTGGTTGGTCCTCTCCATTTGACCATCGATCTGGGGGTGGTGACTGGTCGATAACCTCACATCGATTTGCGCCAATTGACAGCATTTTTTCCAAAAATGTGAAATGAATTGACTGCCCCGGTCAGAGACCAATATGGACGGAAATCCGTGTATGCGAACAATGTTTTCGAGGAACTCCTTGGCCAGGATTGAAGCTGAAGGTAATACCTTTAAAGGAATAAAGTTGGCCATCTTGAAAAAAAAGATCCACAATATCTAGGATGGTGTTAAATCCATTGCATGGGGGTAGATCAGTAATAAAGTCTAACAATAAGGTGTGTCATGGTGTAGGCGGAATGTCTAAAGGTTGTAAGAGTCCAGCTGTTTTTTTCTTTCGACATTTGTTTTGGGCGCAAATGCTACAAGACATCACACATGATTTAATATCCTTTTGCAAGGTGGGCCACCAGAATTGTCTTTTAGTTTTAGCTTCAGTTTTTGCAATACCTGGGTGCCCCTCCATTAGGGTATCATGATAAGGGTAAACGACTATCTCTTTTAGTTCCTTGTGTGGCAGAAATTGCCGCCCTTGGTAATAAGGCAGATCATTGGTGACAGAGTAGTCCAGGCCTTTTTTTACCCAGTCCTGCAGGGCTGTAGGATCAAAGAGTTGCTGGATCATTACCTGAATGTCCTCTAGTGTCTGTAGAGTAGTCATGCCAAGAATTCTTTGTTTGGAAATTATAGGTACTGGTTCTGGGTTCACTTGTGCCTCTTCCATCCCTATTCGGGATAAGGCGTTTGCTTTACCATTCTTACAACCTGGTCGATAGGTTATTACGAAATCGAACTCAGCAGAGAACAATGCCCATCGGAGTTGACATGACGATTGGGCCTTGGCTGTCTTTAAATACTGTAAGTTCCGGTGATCGGTGATCACAGTAATGGTATGCCTGGCACCGAGAAGATAGTGCTGCCAAGCCTTGAAGGCTGATTTAATGGCTAATAACTCCTTGTCGGTAACCGCATAGTTCAACTCGGGTGCCGAGAACTTTCTGGACCAAAATGCTACTGGATGAAGCTGGCCAATTTCAGGGTCCTTTTGAGACAGGACAGCTCCCATGGCTAGACTGGATGCATCAGTTTCCACTATGTACGGAAGTTCAGGGCGCGGGTGCTTTAATACAGGTCCAGACGTGAATTTCGCTTTCAGCTCTTGGAAGGCATTTTCAGCTTCTTCAGTCCACATAAAGCGTTTATTTTTTCGCAAGAGTGCTGTGATGGGATGTAAAACATGTGAAAAATCCGGAATGAATCTGTGGTAGAAATTGTCAAAGCTGAGCATGCTTTGTACTCCTTTAACTGAACTTGGTGATGGCCACTTAAGTATTGCGTCCACCTTTCGTGAGTCCATTCGGACTCCCTTTGGGGTCAGGATAATCCCAAGGAATTCAACTTCTGTGGCATGAAAAACGCATTTTTCCAGTTTTGCATATAGTTTGTGCTGGCACAATTTCTCAAGGACTGCTCGGACGTGCTGCACATGGTCAGATTCTGAAGAGGAGTAAACTAAAATATCATCGATATATACGACAACACAAACGTCAATGAGTTCATGAAGGACATCGTTCATGAAGTATTGGAAGGCTGCTGGTGCGTTGCACAGCCCAAAAGGCATCACCTGGTGTTAGGGAGAATTCTCTGTTTAGGCTGAATTTCCTAACATAGTGAGTCCCCAGCAGCTTTGCTGGATTTTTGGGATTTATTTTTTTTCTCCTGCCAAGAGTGAGACCCTTTTACCCTCACTCTTGGGCACGATTTGAATGTGTTTCTTTGAATCTAGATGTGTTTAATGGGCTATGGGGTCTTTTACTCCTTAGGGTTTCATGAGTTTTTGTGATGTGTGTTACACAGCACCCTCAGTGCAGTGACACAGGGGTGTCATAGTGACCCCCCAGTATAAACTCCATATCCTGGGACTGACTACTGTCTCCCAGGGCATGTAAAGTCACCATTGACTTTACTAGTCTTAAATTCTGAACAGAACCAGTACAAACCATCATATTGTGGATGTACTGGCTGGGGCAATTCGATTGCCCCGGGGTCTGTTAGTCGAGGGGGCACGTCTCCATCCCCCCTGATCGAGTTTTGGCTGGTGGCAGTGGATACTACTTTTTATATTCAACCGCTAATATTTTCCTATGGGATTTCCCATTGTTGTAGGCTACTATCTTTATTTATTTATTTACGGTAGCCTCGAACATACCGCCGGTTTATTTAATTAATATTAATTCTCCAGTTGGTATTTTTTGCCAAAACTTGATTCTAAAGTGGCGTTTGTGTTCTCTTCTGTGACGCCAACCCAAGTTGAGCCCTTTGTTCCACTTTTGGCGGGCTTCTCCACAGAAGCCCTCCAAAGTGGTGCCACTCTGCCTGGGGTACTTAGGAGGGGTGGAGGGGAATTTATGCACCCTGGACTGAGTTGCCTAGGCAACTCAAGTCGCACTCCGTCCTGATTGGCCCAAGTGGTGAGCCGGCCGGCTCACCACTTACCATATTTGAGTGACAGCTAGGCTGAGTGAATGGGGGTTATCTGCATAAAAGCAGGGCTTTGGGGACTGGAACTTCAGATGTCGCCACAGGACCTAAGAATCCGACAAGGGAGAAGCTGAGCCGACCTGCCACAACACCACCACCGGTGGAGCCCTGCTGGAATGTCTCACCACTTTTCCCAACGAAAGAGGAGATCTCCCGCCGGAGAGTCTTCTTCCTTTGACTGGTGGGGATAACCAGTTTCACTGTCTTTTCACCTTCCCGACATACCTCGTGGCCGCCTTGCCTGTGCCAAGCACCCCGGCAACCGGGATACCACGTTTTACCACGACCGCGAAACAAAGGTACCACCTTTAACCGGAAAACTCCACGGCTAGTTTCTTCCCTGCTAGTGCAATGACCTTCATCTTTCCTCCAAGGCGAGATCTGCTCTTCCCCTGGACGGCGACGCAACTTGCACCCACTACCAGGAACAACTGCCACCGCTGGAGGATCCTTCCCACTTAAGATACCGTGTCCCGTCTGGCTTCCCTTGCTACCGACTGTACGGGGTAGATTTAGCCCTTGGCTTTCGAACCTGGGTTAGCCTGGGACACCCTGGCTAAACTTTCTTAAGCCTCTCTAAACTCTTTTTGAACCCTCTGCAAGACTTTCTAAGCCTAGTGTAACTGTGTGATCTTGGGCGCATTTGTGCTCTGCTCTCTCTAAGGGTGGGCCCAGCCGTTGGACTTTGGCTCACCAGTGACTTTTGCTCTTCTGCCTTGCTAACAGTGTTCCTGAATCTTAGAGTGGTGTACCTTTCCATATTCTGTCTTTTTCCCTCCCTTTCTCACAGACTTATTGGAGTGCCATCTAGTTAAGCGCTCACCTCTGTATGAAAATAAGTGGTGTTTTACTGTGACTTATCTGATAAGGAAAAAGGGGTGTATATATTATAATAGTAACTGTGTTTAGAATATTTTACAACATGAGTGCTGGAGTGTTTCAAACCGTGTGTTTTTAAATAAATAATTATATACTTTGATACCAAAACTCTGGTCAGTGCTTGCTTGTATTGTTGTATCTGGGTGCCTATTGTGTATACGTTGCATACTGTCTAACTCTTTTTGAGGCAAGTCTGACTGCTCAGCCACAGCTACCAGGTAAATCTGGGTGGGACAGACTTCTACCAAGTGGGTTTACTGCCAACACCTGTAGTCTTAAATCTTTTGCAGTGTTCCCTAAGGGAACTGCACATGTTTCTGCCTAACACCTGGTATTCGAATAACGCATACTCAGTGCGGAAATCCGTCTTCCATTCGTTGCCTTCTTTAACACGTACCAGATGGTATGCCCCCCGGAGTTCTAATTAAGTGTATATACAAGCGTCCTTCACTTGGTCTAGTAGTTCAGGGATCAGAGGCAATGGGTATCGATTCTTAATAATTATCTGGTTCAATGCGCGGTAGTCTATGCACGTTCTGAGGTCACCTTCCTTTTTGGGCACGAAGAACAAAGCTGAAGATGCAAGGGACTTGGATGGGCGAATAATGCCATTGACAAGGTACTGGTCTAAGTATTTTCGTAGGTGAGGTTTGTCAGGTTCTGTAAGGGCATAGATCCTGCTACAAGGGGGTTGTGCACCGGGTATGAGATCGATTTGACAATTGTACGATCTGTGAGGAGGTAAGGTGTTTGCCTGTTCTTTTTGGAAAACATCCTGGAATTCTTGGTATTCTGGAGGTAGTTGCATGACTGCTGTGGTTTCTGTGGCCAGGCCTGCGTTCTGACTTTTCTTTGGGTAACAGGTTTGTGCACAATCGGGGAAGGTTATTCTCTTCTCTCGCCAATCAATACATGGATTATGTGTTTCCAACCAAGGTATCCCCAGTATTATTTGGAACTGTGGGGCTTTGATTAGATCAAACACAATAGTCTCTCGATGCCCATCCTGACCCAATAGTGTCATCTCTGCCGTGGCATGAGTTACAGGCCCAGAGGCAATTTCAGTTCCATCAACTGTGGTGATGACATCTGAGGTGGTTTTTCGGCAGAGAGGTAGATTCATCCTGGAAGCCAATTCATAGTCCACATAGTTTCCTATGGCCCCGCTATCAATGTATGCCTTAACTGCATGCATACGCGATGGCTGCCCTGGATCTACGAGGACCATTGGTATGATGAAATGCGAGGTCTGAGTATCCTTCTACAAGCTCGGCAAGCGGACCTCTATGCTTGTCGGGCCTGGCCGTTTCCAGAGTCTGACTCAATATGGCTTTCATCAGCAGCTCCTACCACCTTCTTGGGTGGTTTTACAGGGCAATCCCGTAGAAAATGCCCATAAGTTCCACAATATAGACACAATTGCATTTGCTGTCTCCTTTCTCTTTCCTTCTGGGCTAAGGATCCTTTAACCCCTCCAATTTGCATGGGTTCCAAAGCATCTGCTCCTTTGGGGTAAGTGTGGTTTTTGACCAACACCCGATTCTCAAACTTGGCTCGATCAGCCTTTCTGTTCTGAAGTCTGTGATCTAAATGGACCACTAAGTCTATATATTCAGCGCAGTCTTGAGGTGGGTTCACGACTTGAGCCAAGACATCCTTGAGTTCTGCTCGAAGCCCTCGATGAAATAACGTGATTCGTTTTACCTCAGGCCATCCAGTTTCGACTATCAACCTATTAAAGGTTGCAATGTAGGATAGAAGGTCCTGTTTACCCTGTCGTAGGGAAAAAAGTTCGTTATCCAGGGCCTGTCCTTGGGAGTGCTGGGTAAATAGTCTTTCCATGCTCGTTTGAAAGCCCTGAAAATCCCGAAGAATTGGGTCATCCTGAGTAACTAGTGGAATTGACCAATCAGCTGCACTGATGTTGAGATATGACAATACAAAGGCTACCTTGGCTTGATCGTTTGGGAAGGCTCCAGGTCTGCCTAAAAAGTGCATGCGGCATTGGTTCATAAACACGGCTAACTTTTTGGGATCTCTGGCAAAGCGTTCGGGTGGAGCTAATGGAATATTTCCTGGTAGGTTTATTTGCACAGGGTTACTCGATAACACAGGAGCCGGATTTCCCCAGGAACCAGGTAGGGGTGCTTGTCCAGCCTGCCTTTGCAATAGTTGCCTAGCAAGGTCATCAGTTTGCTCCTTTGACAAAATCAGTTCTCTCCTAAGAGCATTGGTTTCTTGACGGGCGAAATGCACTTCAGCCCTCAGTTCACCTAGTAATTGGGCCAATTGGTCAGTCTCTGAGGTATCCATAACGCCCGGGTGGGAATTTGTGGGTAGGCTTCGCGTTCTGTTACGCTCACCTGGCTCCCACAGAGGCATCGATCGGAACTAGACAGCTGCGGTCTCCACCAATGTGACGCGTAGGGCCGAGATGACGGACTGGTCTGGCCCACCTAGCTTCGTTTGCTTGGCCCTTTAGGAATATTCTTCTGCAAATGGAGAAAGGGAATTAACCACCCGTGGAGTTGAGCGTAAATCCCTCCACCCCCGCTGTTCTCCCCACTGATCACCTTTTATGTCCCCTCTTATAGTCTCACCTGATGGTTTGAAAAGATGAGCTCTCCATCCTGCATTGAGCGCAGGGGCGTGTTGATAACCAGTTGCTTCACTGGCTCGAAGGAATTGGTGAGTTCCAAAACAATATTGACTCTGAGATTCCCGGCAAGAGGCCGTAAGTATAAAGTTCGTAAGAGTTCAAATGCCTGACTTTCACTCTTGTCCGATTCCTTGCAGGTTGCAGCTTGACCCTAATGAAGACTTCCTCGTAGTAACTGGTAGTATTCTGGTAAGGATTTGTATTTACCAACACAGTTCGATAAAATAATGTCAATATGTAACCTGTTGCTTTCTCCCTTATTCAGGCGCTGCAAGAAAGTATGAAGTTCAGGGAAATAATACCTCCGGCGGTAAAATCAGGTAAGTCTATTGTGGTGAGGAGGGTTCCCCTTGTTAGTCCCTTTGTTTCACCTTGCTGTCCTTTTGTTTCCCCTTACGGGCCGGGGTTCAGCGAAGATGCAGTGGAAGCTGTGCCGACCCGTGAAGAGGAATAATACCCCCGGTGGTAAAATCAGGTAAGTCTATGGGGGGTAACTAATATTCATCTGTGTATTCCCTTGGCTCACTTTGCTGTTCTTGTCTTCTCCTTAGGTGCCGGAGTGCGATGGCAACATGCAGTGGAATGTCTAGATACTGCGAAGGCCGGTGAGTTCAGCGCGGCGCTGCAGCAGGCGCGGCGACGTGCATATATAGCTTCTTTCTTCCAGCTCGAAGGCACGATGGATCAGGAATTTAGGTAAGGATCAAAGGTATTGCTCTTGTTCTAACCTTTTCTCCTTCTTTCTCCCTTTTTCTAGGAGCTCCAAACTCGAGGCGGGCGTGGCAGAAGGCTGGATGCAGACTTGCAGGCAACGCGAAGCATGTGCTGCTCTTCGGGCGTGGTTTAAATAGCCTCCAAAGTAGTCCCAGGTAAGTATTTCTCCCCAGCCCCGTCCGAGTAAAAAATAGTCCCTAAGTAAAGTAGTCCCTTCCAAGCCTCTTTTGGCTTGGAGCTCTTGCAGCATGGTCAGCATCAGGTAAGTTTGCAGCATGGTCTGCATCAGGTAAGTTTTAATCTATGAGCCTGGCACCTATGGCGCCAGGACTGACTCTCCATATGAGCCTGGCGCAATAGGCGCCAGGACTGGACCCAAATACCCCCTAGCAGGGGTTGTTGGGCTTGCTTGGGATAACTTGATGCCTGCTTCCGGGGTTGCTGGACTTGGTCTGGGTCCCCGGGGTAGTCATCATAACACTGGGCCTTTGCGTCGATGGCCAGTGGAGGCATCCCTGCCGCTTTCCTCCACAGTGCCGTCTCCGCCCTCTTCTTCACTCGCCGCTGTGTAAAGGGAGACATTGAACACAAGCATCAGGGTATTGAACTATAGTCCCCTAGACACAAAGCAATGGCACATGAGGGCCACTGTCAAACGTCACTTCCATCATGTCCCTCCACAACACATGGGTCAGTGAAGGCAACACACATGCAGGAACAGTCATGGCACTTGCAACATACATTGGCATTCATATCCAAGGCACCGTAGTTGCATCCAATGGTGGGCTGATTCTCACATGCACCATGGGACATGCAGGTCACATGCACACGAGTCACCGGAGGGTCATGCATTTGGCCCGGTATACCCCCAGACACAGTGGATACAGGGATGACTAGACTGTATCAGTGAATCAACACATCATCACCAACATGTGATGCATCCATGGTGCACACACTACTCAAACACACGGACATGTACATCATGCATGTCCATGACAACAGCACACATCTCTCACACCCCAAACATGTCAACTTACAGACACAGGCATGCATACATGTGTGCGTTCCGCATGCTGTCACGCATGATGCATTGTTACACATGCACCATCCATGTGGGTCACGCCTGACTGGACTAACATGTGGCACCATCATGTCCCTGCACACACACATCCAAACATGACCCATTTCACACATGCAGCCAATTAGCTAACTACCAGCACCCTGCAGCATGCCCTTTTTTAAACATAAGTGCATGGCCACTTACCGCTCGACTCCAGACGGGCCTGTATCCTGAGGATCTGGTGGTGACGCTACTGGGCGAATGTGCTCTAGGACCCTCATCTACTGGTTGGTAAACTGGCCCCGGCACACCACTGCATCCTCTGCTTCCAAGAGGTGCCGGGCCTTCTTGAGGGGCCTGGACTTGTAGTCCTCCCAGCCCTTCTGGACGTGTTTGATGTCACGGGGTGCCACCCCCTCCGCGTTGATGGAACCCACTATGTCCTTCCTTGTCGACGCACGATGGTGTGAAGAGGGCATCATAATGCCCCAGAACTTGCTCCACCAGGATACCAACTTCATTTTCACTGAAGCTGGTAGCCCTCCGCCTCTCTGGTTGGGGGTTGCCACTGGGGTCGGAAGGTGTTGTGTCAGACATGGCAACCCCCGAGGGAGGTGTGGGTGGGCAACTGGGTCCTGGGGCTGGGCCCTGGAGTGATGGTACTTCAGTCGGGAGTCTTCTGTTCCAGCAGGGGTGGTCACTGAAACTGGACCCCTGCAGATGGCAGATGTGCAGGCTCCAAATGGCAGGGCATGGTGGCAGCAGGCAGGCAGGCAGAAGCAGATGGCTCATGGGAGGCTGCTAAGGGCTCTGGGGGGGCAGTAATTCGGCCTTCCGGGCAGCTTCATATGGAGTGATTTGGCATGTGAAAAAGCAGCACGTCAGCGTGTAATTCGAGGAAAGGCCCTTAGCGCTTAAGCGCGTCTGTGACATAACACATGCCGGCATTTCCCTCGCCATGGGTTGAAGGTCCCATGTGGGTTTCCATCGCTCTGTAAGTGCTCTTCATGAGATGCAGTACGTGAATTCCGAGGGTGCGGGTGTACTTTTCCACATGTTTTGGCTGGCGCGAGCAAGTATGTGTATTCCGAGGGGTGCGCAGGGAGTTTTACACGTGTTTTCGATAGTGCGTGTGGGGTACATGTATTCCAAGGGGTGCGTAGGGAGTTTTCCATGCATTTTCGATAGCGCAGAGGGGTACGTGTATTCCGATGGGTGCAATTGGACTTCTACACGCGTTTTCGACAACGCGAGTGGGGTACATGTATTCCGAGGGGTGCGCAACGAGTTTTCTATGTGTTTTCAATAGAGTGAGAGCGGTACGTGTATTCCAAGGGGTGCGCAGGGACTTTTACACATGTTTTCGTGCTTGGGGGGCTTTATGCTGGTCCCCTGGCCTTTGCGCCATGTAGGAGATTTGTGTGATGTTTTTGGCGTACAGGGTGGGATTGGGGGCATTACTGGTGCTGCTGAAGGGTCGCTGCGCCACTCTGCTCCACAGCTGGTTATGGAATTTAAAATCCATGAATCTGCTGTGCGCTGAAATGGGTTTTGGTGCATGCGGCTGGTGCAGACTGCTGCACGCGCACACTGTGCGCCAGCCGCATGCGCCACTTGTGTGCCCAATTCTATGAATTACCCCCATTGTCTGGCTGAACCTTGGTCCTGCTTCATCCTGAAAAAGAGTACTACATTCCTACCAAGAGATCGAAACCATATCCAAAAATGATCCCAACAGCCTGGGCATTTTAAAAAACAATTTAATTGACACATACTAACTAATGCTTTGAAAGCATATGTCTGTATGACACTGCCCAAAACTACACATACAAAAACAATGTCACACCACATGAAACAACTGGCAAATATTCATTCTTAACCTGTGAAGGAAGCCTAGTGAAACTCACCAAACCCATTATATTGAATCCTATAAAGCTATCATTTAAATCTCCACAACATAGATAACAGTATTACATGGCCCTACCTCAACCTTTTAAACCTTGGAGCAAAGCACAAGAATTATTAGATGAATATGACTTATTTAAAGCTGCATTCAAAGCAAATGAAAGCAGCAGTATAAGAAATGTCAATTTCAAACAATACAAACTAATGCTGGACAACAAACGATAACAAGGAGAAGAAATTGAAGCTCAACTAGATAAAGACAATCCTGAGGGCAGTCAAACTTCCCTTACAGGAAGCCAAGAACCCCTTGGAGAACCACTCATACTAAATTAAGCAGAGAAAGACATGACTGAATCAGAAAATACCATGTATCAATATGAACAATCTAAGGAAGATTTGTCAGTGCTTGAATCACAGCTAAATGATGAACAACTCACAATTTTTTAGAAGTCACTCAAGAAATTGAACATGGTTTTAAACATTAAACTAAAACCTGTAGCTATAAAAATGCCAAATCTTTGCTCCTGTATGTAAGCGTTGAAGCTGGTTCTAGTAAAACATTCTTAATTAAAATATTCAGCACATTTCTACAAAACATAACAAATAACAACCTTTCAGCTATAATAACAGCCCCCACAGCTTTAGCTGCCTACAATATAGAAGGTTATAGAAGGTGTAACTTTATACCGAGTACTGCTACTCCATATAGAACATCAAAATTAGTATACTACAAATTATCAGCAAAAGCTGATACTGATGTACGCAGAATTCTGAAACAAATGAAAGTGCTCCTAATAGGGGATGTAAAGATGGTTTCCAACCTCATGTTGGCTTTAATTCATCTCAGACTGCAAGAAGTCCAAAAAACAACTATGAAGAACTGTTTGGAGGAAAACATGTCATTGTTTTCGGATACCTTCTACAGTTAACACCAGGAAAAATGTGAACCTATTTTGAAAACATTTGGACACAAACAATGCTGCAATACTCTCTGCAGTATTGGAAATGTAAATCTCTTGCAACATTTTCACTGCAAAGAGCTAACTCAAAACATGTATCAGTCGGCAGACCTTAAAAGCTAACATTTAAAAAGTGTTAGAACTGGTCTGCTTACTAAAGATGCAAAATCAGTAGACTAATTTATGAGCTATATGGATGAAACACATCTGCTCTTGATGTCATGGAACAAATAACTTGACACAATATAACATGCATGTCCTTAATGCCAAATCTTGGAAACTGTAGTCAATTCAAAAACACAGTGTTGAAAAAAGAAATGAAACCCATACTACACATCAGCTAAACAGAAAAACTAAAAGGCCATGGCATAATACTTACTAGGTGTCAGCAAGAAAAGGCATGAATTAATAGCTTAGAAAATTCTATCACCAACACAGCTGGATTGGAGAAAAAATTGACTTTGTGTCTAAACTGCAGAGTAATTCTAAAATACAACTTTGACATAGAACAAGGTTTAGTCAATAGAGAAATTGGTATTTTTGTTGGCTTTGAAACCTATCCACATGACAACAACATTCAGTTTGTCAACATCCAACTTAAATAATTGGCTGCACAATAGCACATTTCATTCTTTTCAAAAATATGTGCGTACGCAGAGAACATTTTTTTCTATCTCTTGCATATGCTGTCAGTATTCACAAAAGGTCTAAACATAGATCAAGCATTGATTGACATTGGCAGCGCAGTTTTTAAAGAAGGCATGAGTTATTTAGTACTTTCATGTCTGCGTACACTCAATGGTCTATTATAGTTTACTTTGATGAAAACAAAGTCAACTCTGACATTCCTTGCTTCCTGGAATACATCTAGATATGTACCCTGTACATCAAAAACAGAAAACTTTAAAAAGAAAACTAATACAAACAGAATCTCTAACAGATCTCTCAACAATACTGCTAACGAAGCAACAAGCAACTTTTCTGTATAAAACAATACAACCACAAAACGTGCTAGTACACAGGCAACTACACTTCCTTTAGAGAACAAAGACACAAATGTCTCTTCTCCAGAAAAATCTGCAGGCCCATCAACCAATCCACAGACAGACCTTACTGGTCCATTTAAATGCAGCAACACAACTGAAGTAATTTGTTATGCTAATATAAGAATCAGCCTTCTTTTTCAATTGCCACCAATTGTTTACATTTACTTAAATGGCTTGGACCAGTTGCGTATGCAAAATATCTTCTATCATAGAAATGACACAACTAATCCTGACAATACTTACAGGTATACGGCAATAATTGGACTACTGTGCAAGAATGTTAACATTTACCATAAACACACAGGAAGATCTAAAATAATTCCTAATGTTCTTATTATAAGTACTGTAAACCAAAAACATCCCTATAAATGAAGTCTTGCAGATTTCATATAAGTGGACACATACATGCACTCTCTGCAACCATGTTTCACACAAGCACATTCCTAATGACCAATTTGTATATGTATCTATACCAAATCCGGAATCCATTGCAGTTCACCAACTTCTGCAGAATACAAATCATGGCATATTACAAATACAAATCAACTCAGATAGCCAATATGTCATACAAATGCTTCTAAGGAACAATGTACATGGTACCAAAAATAACTGTACATGTAGAGACTTCACACATGTCCAAGTATCTCTTGGAAGTGAAAATCTTCACAACTGTAGGTAAAATATACCACGCTGGTGCCACAACCACTTCAGGACACTATACTGCATATGTAAAAAAAAAGTGGTTGGTTTGAATGTAACAACACCTCTGTTACTCCAAAACATAGGTCACCAGCAAATCTAACACATGCCTACTTAATGTTCCTTCAACCCACATTTAGTCACTAAACTGTACCACAATGAACAGTTAGAATACGCCAACAGGTATCTAACTACTTAAAAAATACCCTTCATTGCAAAACACTTCAAATACGCCATCACAATTCTTATACAACAAAACATCTTCTAAACTCTAATGCAGTTAGAATACACCAACAGGTAGCTAACTATTCTAAGCATTACCTTAATCACAACATGCTTAAAACAAACATACTATCACACTTACACTCACATAATTGTAATATTTTTTTGGATTCAATATGGATTTTTTTCCAATGAACCAACAACTATTTAGGGGCCGATTCATGGAACAAATGTACGCCGAAAATCTTAGCGCAAGCTGGCGCAAGGTGGCCCAAGCGTTAAAAAGCAAGCGCACGCGCATGCGTGCAATTCAAGGAAGTGCCTGCATGTGTTTTCCACTGATTGTGCGCCAAATCCGTGTGTGGCGCACATGGGCGCACACGTCATTGCAACAACCCAAACGGCGTGCACGACGTGCACAGGGAAAGTGCACAACGTGGGCACACACACTAAAAAGGGGGCGGGACACGGGGCGTAACACACGGAATGGGGAACAATGCATGAAAAAGAAGGCATAACTGGGGAAGTACTGCAGGGAAATGCACGGAACTCCCACATGCACGCGAACAACTCATATTCATGGAATCGAATACGGGAAACAAGCGCATGCAAAAAGACGCGCACAGGCGGCAACACGTCTGCCAAAGGAAGGCAGGCGTAAGCGTCCCCGCGCACAGTATAAAAGTGTGAGCAAACAACAAACACGTATATCCAGCTACGATGAATGCACCATTTGTCGCAGCACTGATCGTGGGACACCGCAGGAGGAGGAGAATAGCCAGGGCCAGCATTTTTCCCACCCAGACTAGACTTTTTGGGATGCCTGACAACCAGGTCTACGGCAGGTATAGGTTTCAACCTCGGATCATCCTAGACCTGGTCAGGGAGTGGGAAGATGACCTTACATCCCCCACCCTCTGCTCCCAAGCAAGGAGCCCCTTCGAGAAGGTGCTCAATGTCCTGCATTTTTTGACCAATGGGTCATTTCAGCAGACTACTGCCACAGTGGGGGGGCGGGTCTCACAGGCCACGCAGTTTCGTTGCCTACACCAGGTGTTGGCAATCATGACTGTGCGCCCCTCAGTCCGCAGGCACATATACATGCCCAGAACACCTGCAGAAAGGCAGGCCGTAGTCCAGGACTTTTATAGGGTGGCACACTTTCCCAAAGTGCTTGGTGCCATAGATTGCACCCATGTGGCCCTACGTCCACCTAGGGCCACTGAGCACATCTATCGAAACCGCAAGCACTGGCATTCCATCAATGTGCAGGTGGTATGCGATGCAAAGGGAATCATCACGTCTGTCAATGCAAACTACCCAGGCTCCACCCGTGACAGTTTCATATACTGAATGTCCGCCCTGAGCTGGGCCCTGGAAGCTGGGCAGCATGGGGACACAAGGCACCTAGGTGAGTACAAATGCCTGTGCACATGCATGCATGTCACACACAGACAAATACATGAACCCCAATGATCACAACCATTATCACCTCTCCATGGGACAGTGCCTACCCTCTAAGCAACCACATGGTGATCCGGAACCCCACCACACCACCCCAGGTAAGATACAATGCTGCCCATATTTGAACCAGGGGCATAGTGGAGCGCACGTTCGGAGTGCTAAAGTCACGCTCCCGCTCCCTTGACCGCTCTGGTGGGCATCTACTCTATGCACCCCCAGTAGTGTGCAGGATCATTGTGGCAGCATGTTTCCTGCAAAATGTTTCTACATGGCAGGGTGTACCGGTGGGCGTGGTGGTGCCCTCACAATCCCAACCACAGGCACAGGCGCTGCCCATGGGAGGGGATAGGGCACGTGGCAAGGCAGCCTGGACCCAGCTTGTGGCTACATTTTTCACCTAAACTCCCACCCCTGCGGAGTGCACACAGGTCTGGCACATACCTGGTGACAATCGATGATGACAAAGAGACAGTCAATTGTCACAACCTTACCACCCTGAGAATGTTGCCATGGAAGTGCTACATTATGTGCATCCCTAGCTACTTAAACATAAACAATTGTGTGTGACCAAAAGGGCAACATGCAAGGTGTGTATCACACACCCCTGCAAAACAGACCATCACAATCCCAGGTATGTCATCCAAACCCTCCCAACCCACATCACCCTTGTCTGACACACCATGACATGGCAAGCAATAGCAAAAGCCAAACACATTACCAATAATATATGAAGTGACATGTGATAAATGGAAAGTGGCTTCAGACAATGACGCCTGTCATGGAATCAGATGAAATGACTGACCAACAACCTCCCACACAAAACAAGTCATACCCAAATGCATTCCAACAGTTGTAGCATGAACATAACAATCAATGCATGTTCACGTGCACATTGGGTAAAGGCAAAATCCCTACTCCTGAATCTGTGTGCTGTGTGCGTCTCCTGCAACACACTGCTTAGCACACAGCATAGTGACCAGCCATTGTGTCAGAGACACACCTTGACCATCACATGTAAAGGACAAAATAAACAAATAAATAATCAATTGACGCATGTACAGGATCCACAAATGGTCATATATCATGTGCTGCAGGGACACAGTGGTCCCCAGAAGGCAAACTGTGTGCACATGTGGACATGGAAGGGTGGATGTACATGTGGTGGATCATAGTGTAGCTGTGTGTGTCAGTAGGGACATGCACTCAATACATGCATGTCAAATCAAGTGACCAGCAGTGTCCTCTACACATCGCATGTGAAAATTGCCCATGTGCACACCACAGCATGTCAAACCACACCAATCCCCTCACACCTGAAAGGTAAAAACAACACAGGAACAGGCATTGACCAGCAGAACATATCATGTACATAGGACACCACAATAACAATGTTAGGGTGCCCATCACACTGTAGGCCAAGACAACTGTCCAACAACAAACACCCTCCCTCATTCACATATCACCATGACTTACTGAGCACTGTGTCTGGGGTATGTAGCATTCTTCCTTGAAGTCCACCTGGCACAGTATCACGCTACCCCTTTGTCTACATCTTCCACCTTGCGTGTAAATAGTGTCCAGTACCCTCAGAGGTCACCTTGACTGGCAAAAATGCCAAATCGAAGAGAACTCAAAGGAGCCAAACACACAAGCCAGGTAAAAAGCCTGTAGGCAGCAAAAAACACTTGAAGAGTCTCCAGTAGATGACTTGAAGTAGCAGTACATTTCAAAGCACATGTACAAGCACAATGATGGAACAACCAAGTTAGCACATTAAAACAATGCTACAACAGGATATGTACCATGTTTGGTACATAATATACAATGATGCTGAACCAACTGATGGGTAGTGTCACTGCTCCGGTGTCCAGGCGCAGGAGTGGCACAAACCAACCACCCCCTCTGTGGTCTGGGCACCTGCAAGGTCAAACTTACACAGGCCTCTGAGATCATGGTGGGGAAGGAGGGTCAGGGATATGTTGTCTGGACAGGCATTGTTATTCAGGATAACTGGAAAGAGGGGCAGGAGAGGGGAGTCGGATTGTCAAGGGAAAGTAGGGAAAAGACAAAAATCTACTATTCACAATAACACATACTCAATCAGAGAAACCATGTACATCATGCACATTGTACCAAATGACTCAAATGGAAGTCAAAGAGAGACTTATCTCTGGGGTGAGTGCTGCCCTCCTGCCTGCGCACTCTCAAGTCCTGTAACAGGAGCAGTTCAATGTTGCAAAGATAGTTACTAATCTGTGTGTGTGTCTATAACACACACACGACACCATACATGCCCCAAAGCAAGTAACTACTCCACAAACAAACACTCTTGTCTGCTGCATTGTACCCATACGTAAGATTCCCCCCTGATGGTTCATACACTGTCAATGCAATAAGTCAGGCGCACGTGGGCACGTGGCAAATGGAAGACCAATGTGTCAAGATTCACACATCATGCAATGTTCTCTGGGTAAGCAGCTAGACGCATATAGCGAGGTACGACTTCAGTATAAGTAGTGTTCTGGCATCCCCCAAACAAAAGAGGTAATGCATGTGTCAATTTGAACATGCAAATGATATGCACTGCACACAAGTCTGTCCCTCGCTGGGTGTCCCTGTGTGCAGCGTCTTTTTCTGGCTTTGAACGCTACTGGGCTTATACATCTGCTTCTATGGAGCATGTGGACTGGAGGATATGTGCGACAGCCCCTTCATGTGCCCCTGACAACCTGTCCACCAACTCATTTTAGCTGTACTGTGCGCTTCAACACCAACAACTGTCCAAGCTCACCGTCATTGGCGCTACTTAGCATGCATGTGCAACAGGCCTGGTGGAATGTTGGCTGTGGTGTGTGCCCCTTGTGCTGCTCACCTTGCCTGGAGTTACTGGAAACACATCTGCTTCTGTTGGATCCATGAGCACAAGCCCTGTGGCACTGCTTGTGCACACATGTGCATGTCTGCACCACCGAACGTGGCCAGCTGCCAGACATACACTGGCCCATGTCTGCCGGCAAAGGTGGTCTGGAGGCTCATTCTCCTGCAGAAAGGGCAAAAAACACAGAATTAATGCTGGAAAGTCCCCTCTGTTTGTCTCTTCATGCTGGTTGTGACTTGCCCATGTCAGAGACGTACATCAGATTTCATCCCACCATCAGTGTGACTTTGGCAGGCAAAGGGTGGCAGACACTCTCTGCAGCATGAAGTGCATCAAGCACATGTACAGTAAAGAAAATAAACTTACAACACAATGTATAGCAATTAATGGACACCTGATTCATGAAACCACCCATTTCTAATGCTGAAATGCTGTCGATAAGACCCCTACAATCCCCACTAGGGGTGTTAAAACAAGTAGTATAGCAGCAGACAGGCCACAGATATGACAGTCCAAAGCCCTTGTGAAATTGACTGTAACACCGAACCATCCTTGCGAGCCCATGGATAAGGGAAGCAGGAGTGGCCTATGTGAGTCAGGACCCCAAGCTGCAAACACATACACGAGACAAGCTTGAAGGGCCCAGCTAGAACAGACAGTGGATGCTTTCAAAAGCCACAAAGCACCACACCGTCACATGAAAGCACAATAGACAAGCAATTTTAAACTATATTAACTAATTAAACTAACTATAAAAAACCTACATTACCTAATTAAACTAACTATCAAATCTAATGTTAATTAACTAAACTAAAATGAAAAATCTAAAATGGCCACATACAACCTCGGGTGTGGGGGGAGGCACCCAGGAGGGGGAGGTACAGGGTGCAGCTCAACACCCACATGCGATGATGAAAAAATAAAAACCTCCATGGGCTCAATGCCTGCACAGCCCGACCTGTGTGGGAGATACCTCGTCGTCCGAGTTTGGCTCATCCTGAAAAGGAGGACGTGGCACAGGAGCCTGACCACACCTAGCCGCAGCTTGCCCCTCGTCGGCAACAAGTCTGCCAGACGGGTGAGCCTGGTGCTGTGCGGCGATGACACGTAGGTCTGCATGCAGAACCTCCCGTGATGTACGTGCTTCCTCTTGTAAGATAACACGTGTAACACAGAGTTCTTCCTGTAAGGTCTGGCTGGACAACTGATGCACCTCCTGGCAAGCATGTAGCTCAGCCGAGATGTTACGCTCAAGCTGCTCAAACCTCTCCTCTGACCACGCTCTCTGGGACATCAAGAGGACACCCACCTGCTTCAAGAAATAAAGCACATTCAACGTAAATACTTTGGAACTGAAGTTGACTTAGAAAATTCCACACCTTCAGAAAACATTACCAAAAAGGTCATAAACACCAACTTCCTAATAAAAACACACAAAAAAGAATTAGGTAAGTTTCAAAACACACCTGCATAAATACCCAACCAAATATGTGACTGTTCTCGCAGAAACTTTTATTTAAAAAAGCACAAAAATAGTAGATCTAGCCTGCAAAATAGAAGACAATGAAGAATCCCAAAGGTTCCAACTAGCTTTATATCTAACAGCAGAAACTAAATACAAAATAACTGACCGCTGAACATTTTGCATGTACTGCAGCACAAAGCTTGACAATAACCAAATGCCATCACATGCTATCACTAATACATCTGAAATATTCCCACTTCTGAAACCTCTCCAACAACTTAAGTAGTACGAGAGAATTATAATACGAACAGTGCACCCATTTCCAGCTATAATATGCCTTCATCCGAAATCAGCCAAATTACGTCCAAACAAGTTACTCAAGGGCATCCATAGTTTATTTGCCATTAGATCTAAAAGAAAATATACAAACTCTAGGTGTACAGCAAACAATAGATCAATCTTTGTCCATTTATTGTGTACCGACAAAAGACAAAATTATTTGGCAACTAGTCGACATAAACTAAGTTAGACCTTCAATATGTAAAAGAAAACAGTGAGTTCTACAAAGTTGTAAACATAGAGGAAAACTTAAGAGAAACGACGCAACTTATCCAAGACTCACCAGTAACTTGCCAAATTGAATGTGTAGATCCTGTTACTGCAGCCAACATTTTAGACCAGTATACAATTCATGGGTGTCCGTGGACAGCTGTCAAAGCCGCGGACAGCTGTGGCTGTCATCATCTGACTGCACCCGTGCAGCATGACTGTGTGTTTTCCTGAATGGTGTCCATGGCCATAGACAGTTTTAAAGTGCTTTTCCTGCCAATCTAGGGTGTTTCAAGCAGAAATGTAACCCTTGCATAGCCCCCAGACCCATTCTAAGTTGATCTGGCAACTTTTTACAACTTTTCAAAGCCTTTTTGTGACTCGGTAGTCTGCAGACATCAACACAATTACTGGCATGGGGTTGACAGTTAAAATAATTTTTATTGTTTTGCGTTAAAAAAGGTGGCTCTTAAAACAACTTTTTTCTGTTTTTAGCCTTTTACAAACTGAACTAAGGGCCTCATTATGAGGTGGGTGCAAAGGGATACCGGGCACTGTTAAGGACATCGGTGCCGGTAATCCCTTTGCGCCCTATTCTGAGGTCCCTTTGCGGGACCCGCTAAGGCCACCTGATTTTACCAGGCGGCCTTAGCGGGAGCCGCAAAGCCTCCAGGGAGCAAATAACGGTACTGCAAATTGCGATACCGTTATTTGCACCTTCCTCATTCCCATTGAGCCCTATGGGGGCTCAAATGGGAATGGGGAATGGTATTTTCAATGGGGATTTACCGGTCCCGCAAAGGTCCGAGTAAATCGGTAAGTCCCCATTGAATGTGGGCGGAGTCGGTACCGTTATTGGAGGTAGACATGGCGCTGTTAGCGCCATGGCTATCTCCAATCTCGGAATGAGGCCCTAAGAAAACATTTGACTGAATTTAATTATTTCTTCTCACTTTCCCAAAAACTGCTTCAAAGCATTTTCAATGTTTTCCACACAAATCTGAGTACCCATTCAGATTGGACTCCATCTCCCCAAAAAATGTTTGCACTATCAAAATTAATATTCGCATTACCAAACAATGCCATGTCAACATTTCCAACAAAAGCACACAAAGCGGTATTGACATTGCACCTTGCTTTTCCCATTTGTGCACCAAATGAACTCGAGCGCATCATGGGCAATGCATGAAAAAATAATGTTTGACGTTCAAATCAATAGCAAAAGGTGTCAACAATAGACTTGGGAAGAAAAGAAGTTGTTAAATCAATTGGCAAAATACTGGGCCTCTACCACTAGGCACAGTTCTGTGTGAGGATCCTCCCACCTGGACAACCTGTAAATGAAGTATATTGACATGCCCAGTCCATATATTGTTTAGCAGAGTCTTATTTCCTTCTAAAAAGGTTGTACTACCCCAATGTACCTGGTTTAGCAGAGTTTGACAGAAGGGCTGTCGACAGATCCTTCTTGAGTGAACTCCCTTTAAGGCAGGAACCATGGATCATCGGGTTTCCTCAAAGAAAAGGGTGACCAAGTAGGTCAAGGCAGCAGCTTTGGTCCTTAAAGTGCTCGTCAATAATCGGTTGTGTGACGTAATGCGAAAATGAGGCATGCGGTGTACCTCGGCGTCGATAGTTAGTTGTCGCAAATAGTCGATGAAGAACCTATGTGCATCAAGGGTGTTGGGTCATCGGCATTTGATGTCGATAATCAGGACTTGACCACGGCTGGCTTTCGGATCTTTGCCTGCGTCTTTGCGGACTTTGGGTGGTGGAAAAGCCAGTCGGATTCTCCTTGGTTTGGCAGTGACCTTGACTTACATATAAAAGGCTGTGCTTTACAAAATATTTTTTTTACAGTAGCACTGTGTTACTTTTTCATAAACAAAAGTAAAAACAGATAACCTACACCATTTGTAATCGGCACTCAGTGTGTGCCAGTTTAATATATTGACAGTACAAGTATGTTTCCTAATATAACCCATTACAATCATCAGCTGCTTATGCAGACCACCTTTTTTCTGTACATACTTTGACTTGTACTCCAACTTTCACAATGGGAAAAGTTGAACTAAAAGTCCCAGAAAACAGAAAAAAAAAATCTAGGACTACATACACACCTACAGATTAGAATGTATCATGTTGGCTGGTATGCATATACTTCTAACATATGAAACTTCCACACACCAACTCCAATTTAAAAGTGTACTACAAATCTTATCCATCAATTTTTCTAGTCTTTTACAAAATGTTACAGAGCTTCTATAAATGAACATACACATTTCTTAACTTTCATGAACATGCTCCTAAAAGCAACAATCTTTAACCATCCACCAATTCTAGTAACAGGTTTTCCCCCACTCCTCCTTCCTTCATAAATATCAACTTTGCTTGCTAAAAGTACTTTGCCATTACCACATATCCCCACTAAATTTCTTTAACAATTAAATGAAAGAAACATATTACCAAAGACAACAACCGAAAAATGAATACCATCTGCATCCAACAAAGTAAGTAAATTAATGTACCATGTATATGTATGTAATTTCAGCAGCACAGTTCCACTATGAATTACCCCAGACTGCCCTTTCAAATCCAAATGTTCCTTTCACCTAAACAATCTGTCCCGTGTACAAATGGACATCCAGCTTAAAGTGTAATGTACGCCATCAATCCTTCAAATCTTGACAAAAATTCCTCAATCACTATGTGAAACTAAAAGATAAAAGTAGAATGAAAACTTTTCAAACCATAGACTACTGTCCAGTGCACAGCCACAATGGTCTGCTAGAACATTAATTAGCCAGCATTTTAGGAAATGCTTGCAGCAGCACTTTCCACATCAAAATGTTAGCAACTCATCATTCTACCATACAGAATTTTGTGCATCGACTATACTATGCAAAACATCCTTCACTAGAACTGCAAAATTTAAATAACATTCTCCTACATGGAACTGGCAGAGAACTGCTTCAAGAAATAAAGCACATTCAACGTAAATACTTTGGAACTGAAGTTGACTTAGAAAATTCCACACCTTCAGAAAACATTACCAAAAACCTCATAAACACCAATGTCCTAATAAAAATACACAAAAAAGAATTAGTTAAGTTTCAAGACACATCTGCAGAAATACCTAACCAAATATGTGACTGTTCTTGCAGAAACCTTTATTCAAAAAAGCACAAAAATAGTAGATCTAGCCTGCAAAATAGAAGACAATGAAGAATCTCAAAGGTTCCAATTAGGTTTATATCTAACAGCAGAAACTAAATACAAAATAACTGACCACTGAACATTTTGCATGTACTGCAGCACAAAGCTTGACAATGGCCCTCATTACAACTCAGGCGGTAAGGGGTTTACGGCGCCGTAAACAGCGCCGACCATTACCGCCTGAGTACGAGGTCCCTTAGCGCCATGGCGGACTTAACACCTGCTTTTAGCAGGTGTTAAAATCCATGGCGCTAAGGGACCATGGAGTTAATTACACCACCGTAATTTACGGTGGCGTAATTAACGCCTTCCCCACTCCCATTATGCCCTATGGGGCAAAAATGGGAATGGGGAAGGGTAAATGGGGATTGGGGACTTACCGCCCCGACAAGGTCGGAATGGGGCGGTAAGTCCGCCAACCACCATGGCGTAAACGTAGTTTACGCCATGGTGGTAAAGTCACGGCCCAGGCGGTAACTTACCGCCTGGGTCGTAATGAGGGCCAATAACCAAATGCCATCACATGCTATCACTAATACATCTGAAATATTCCCACTTCTGAAAGCTCTCCAACAACTTATATAGTGAAAAAAGGGGGTCAGCCTTAGAAACAGTATAGCTGATCAATTGAAAATATTGTTGCAATTGTTAGTAGGTCCTTTAAGAGCTGCCCACTGCTGTCGAAACAATATAGTGAAAAAAAGGGGGTCAGCCTTAGAAACAGTGTTGGCGCTCTAAATGGAAAATGTTTTGAAAGTGCGTATCAATCGGAGTAGAGATGTTGTGACTGAGGGATGCCACAGAGACTGACCTGGGCTTGGACAAGCAAAATGGGAAAAAGGCCCTCCTGTCGCACTTCTCAAAATAAAGCTTTGACACAGATGTGTGATTTTCAAAAGAATAAACACATTTTTATTTACTTATCGTAAGTGTAAACATATATGAGTCAAAAAGACTAAATAGTTGAAAGCATAAAAATGAATCACTCTTGAAATATGTTTTTGGGTGAAAATCGATCAATGTCAATTAAATTGACCCTTTTTGACTTAAAAATAGAACCAACTAACCGTGAGCTGCCCATAGCCCAAACTATCATCGCCTGCTCTCCAGTTAGTGTTCTTATGCTTACATCTGTTAATTCCCCAAACGCGAGCTACCTAAAATACGTACAACTTAATCAATTTAGATCAGATATCTTGCAAAGACTCAATGAACGCGTTTTTCATCAAGCTGGATTAACATCCTTCTTAATATTGAAGTCACGAAACCTGTAAGTATTAACTTGATATGCTTTCACTGATAAACACTGTTTTACTGATAAGACTAGGAAGTGCAAGACTCAATGCTCCTACAAACGTTTCTCTTCTCCTTTCTTCCTCTCAGACAATTCCTGTTTAAACAAACCACGCATTCCTCCTGATGAACCACCGTGACCTTGCGGTGGAGAAACACGTGTTGAGGAACTCTTTTCTATCTTACTTTCAAGGAATTATATTCTATCTCACTTTCAAGATGTGTCCACTACAGGACTGCTATCCTAAGGATTTATTCTAACCAAAGAGCCAACTGCTCTTGCAACTCAAGTTTGGAACTCCAAGCCACTAACAGAAAGACAACATTCCTTATAATCAAGAAGACCTAGTGAATTTAACTAAGGTCACAACCTCAACAAGGTCTCATCTCAACTAAAGGACACCCAGACTCAGTGAAAACTACTGAGGTCACAATTTCTTAATTGTATTCGAAACCTTACTTTAAGAATCAAGAACCAGAATCAAGTGACATCAACCAAGGCCACAGCCAATTATCATTTTTTGAATTTTTGATCACAATACCAAGACTTAGTGAAAGTAACTAAGGACATTATTAATTGACATTGATCGATTTTCACCCAAAAACAGATATTTCAAGAGTGATTTATTTTTATGCTTTCAACTATTAAGGGGGTAATTCAGAGAATTTAGCACACAAGTGGCGAACGCGGCTGGCTCACAGTGTGCGCGTGCGAATGTCTGCGCCAGCCACGTGCGCTAAAATCCATTTCCGCGCACAGCGTATTCATGGATTTTAGCCACCAAATCCAGCCGTGGTGCACAGTGGCGCAGCAACCCTGCAGCAGCACCAGTTACGCCCCCAAGAACGCCCCTCGCGCAGGGAACATCCATCAAAATCCCCAATCCAGCGCAAAGGGCTGCACTAACCCTGTACCAGTATACATGGCCGCCACACAGCACACAGCAAGCGGGGTACGTGTATTAATGGGGTTCGCAGGAAGTTTCACATGCGAAAGGGCCTGTGCGAGTGGGGTACGTGTATCACTGGGGTTCGTGGGAAGTTTCACACGTGATTGGCCCTGTGCGAGTGGGGTATGTGTATTACTGGGGTTCACGGGAAGTTTCACATGCGAAAGGGCCTGTGCGAGAGGGGTACGTGTATCATTGGGGTTCGTGGGAAGTTTCACACGCAATTGGCCCTGTGCGAGTGGGGTATGTGTATTACTGGGGTTCACGGGAAGTTTCACACGCGATTGACCCTGTGCGAGTGGGGTACGTGTATTACTGGGGCTCACGGGAAGTTTCACACGCGATTGACCCTGTGCAATTGGGGTACGTGCATTACTGGGGTTCGTGGGAAGTTTCACACGTGAAAGGGTCTGTGCGAGTGGGGTATGTGTATTACTGGGGTTTGCGGGAAGTTTCACACGCGATAGGCCCTGTGCAAGTGGGGTACGTGTATTACTGGGGTTTGCAGGAAGTTTCACATGCGATTGGCCCTGTGCGAGTGGGGTACGTGTATTACTGGGGTTTGCGGGAAGTTTCCCACACGATAGGCCCTGTGCGAGTTGGGTACGTGTATTACTGGGGTTCGCAGGAAGTTTCACACGCGATTGGCCCTGTGCGAGTGGGGTACGTGTATTACTGGGGTTCGTGGGAAGTTTCACAGGTGAAAGGACCTGTGCGAGTGGAGTACGTGTATTACTGGAGTTTGCGGGAAGTTTCACACGCAATAGGCCATGTGCGAGTGGGGTACGTGTATTACTGGGGTTCGTGGGAAGTTTCACATGCGATTGGCCCTGTGCAAGTGGGGTACGTGTATTACTGGGGTTTGTGGGAAGTTTCACACGCGAAAGGGCCTGTGCGAGTGGGGTACGTGTATTACTGGGGTTCGCAGGAAGTTTCCCACGCGATAGGCCCTGTGCGAGTTGGGTACGTGTATTACTGGGGTTCGCAGGAAGTTTCACATGCGATTGGCCCTGTGCGAGTGGGGCCCATGTATATCTGGGGTTTGTGGGAAGTTTCACACGCGAAAGGGCCTATGCGAGTGGGGTGCGTGTATCACTGGGGTTCGCGGGAAGTTTCACATGTGATTGGCCCTGTGTGAGTGGGGTACATGTATTACTGGGGTTCGGGGAAAATTTCACACGTGAATGGGCCTGTGCGAGTGGGGTACGTGTATTACTGGGGTTCGTGGGAAGTTTCACACGCGATTGTCCCTGTGCGAGTGGGGAACGTGTATTACTGGGGTTTGCGGGAGTTTCACACGCGATTGACCCTGTGCGAGTGGGGTACGTGTATTACTGGGGTTCACGGGAAGTTTCACACGCGAAAGGGCCTGTGCGAGTGGGGTACGTGTATTACTGGGGTTTGTGGGAAGTTTCACACGCGATTGGCCCTGTGCGAGTGGGGTACGTGTATTAAAGGGGTTTGCGGGAAGTTTCACATGCGATTGGCCCTGTGCGAGTGGGGTACGTGTATTACTGGGGTTTGCGGGAAGTTTCACACGCGAAAGGGCCTGTGCGAGTGGGGTACATGTATTACTGGGGTTCGCGGGAAGTTTCCCACACGATAGGCCCTGTGCGAGTTGGGTACGTGTATTACTGGGGTTCGCAGGAAGTTTCACACGCGATTTGCCCTGTGCAAGTGGGGCACATGTATATCTGGGTTTCGTGGGAAGTTTCACACGCGAAAGGGCCTGTGCGAGTGGGGAACGTGTATTACTGGGGTTTGCGGGAGGTTTCACATGCGATTGACCCTGTGCGAGTGGGGTACGTGTATTACTGGGGTTCACAGGAAGTTTCACACGCGAAAGGGCCTGTGCGAGTGGGGTACGTGCATTAAAGGGGTTCGCGGGAAATTTCACACGCGATTGGCCCTGTGCGAGTGGGGTACGTGTATTACTGGGGTTCATGGGAAGTTTCACAGGTGAAAGGACCTGTGCGAGTGGAGTACGTGTATTACTGGGGTTTGCGGGAAGTTTCACACGCGATAGGCCCTGTGCGAGTGGGGTACGTGTATTACTGGGGTTCGTGGGAAGTTTCACATGCGATTGGCCCTGTGCAAGTGGGGTACGTGTATTACTGGGGTTTGCAGGAAGTTTCCCACGCGATAGGCCCTGTGCGAGTTGGGTACGTGTATTACTGGGGTTCGCAGGAAGTTTCACATGCGATTGGCCCTGTGCGAGTGGGGCCCATGTATATCTGGGGTTCGTGGGAAGTTTCACACGCGAAAGGGCCTATGCGAGTGGGGTGCGTGTATCACTGGGGTTCGCGGGAAGTTTCACATCTGATTGGCCCTGTGTGAGTGGGGTACATGTATTACTGGGGTTCGGGGGAAATTTCACACGTGAATGGGCCTGTGCGAGTGGGGTACGTGTATTACTGGGGTTCGTGGGAAGTTTCACACGCGATTGTCCCTGTGCGAGTGGAGAACGTGTATTACTGGGGTTTGCGGGAAGTTTCACACGCGTTTGACCCTGTGCGAGTGGGGTACGTGTATTACTGGGGTTCACGGGAAGTTTCACACGCGAAAGGGCCTGTGCGAGTGGGGTACGTGTATTACTGGGGTTTGTGGGAAGTTTCACACGCGATTGGCCCTGTGCGAGTGGGGTACGTGTATTAAAGGGGTTTGCGGGAAATCTCACACGCGATTGGACCTGTGCGAGTGGGGTACGTGTATTACTGGGGTTCATGGGAAGTTTCACACGTGAAAGGGTCTGTGCGAGTGGGGTACGTGTATTACTAGGGTTTGCGGGAAGTTTCACATGCGATAGGCCCTGTGCGAGTGGGGTACGTGTATTACTGGGGTTCGCGGGAAGTGTCACATGCGATTGGCCCTGTGCGAGTGGGGTACGTGCATTACTGGGGTTTGCGGGAAGTTTCACACGCGAAAGGGCCTGTGCGAGTTGGGTACGTGTATTACTGGGGTTCGCAGGAACTTTCACACATGATTGGCCTTGTGCGAGTGGGGCACATGTATATCTGGGGTTCGTGGGAAGTTTCACACCCGAAAGGGCCTGTGTGAGTGGGGTGCGCGTATCACTGGGGTTTGCGGGAAGTTTCACATGCGATTGGCCCTGTGTGAGTGGGGTACGTGTATTACTGGGGTTCGCGGGAAGTTTCACACGCAAATGGGCCTGTGCGAGTGGGGTACTTTTATTACTGGGGTTCGCGGGAAGTTTCACACGCGAAAGGGCCTGTGCGAGTGGGGTACGTGTATTACTGGGGTTTGTGGGAAGTTTAACACGCGATTGGCCCTGTGCGAGTGGGGTACGTGTATTAAAGGGGTTTGCGGGAAGTTTCACACGCGAAAGGGCCTGTGCGATTGCGGTACGTGTATTACTGGGGTTCACGGGAAGTTTCCCACGCGATAGGCCCTGTGCGAGTTGGGTACGTGTATTACTGGGGTTCGCAGGAAGTTTCACATGCGATTGGCCCTGTGCGAGTGTGGCACATGTATATCTGGGGTTTGTGGGAAGTTTCACACGCGAAACGGCCTCTGCGAGTGGGGTGCGTGTATCACTGGGGTTCGCGGGAAGTTTCACATGCGATTGGCCCTGTGTGAGTGGGGTACATGTATTACTGGGGTTCGGGGGAAGTTTCACACGCGAATGGGCCTGTGCGAGTGGGGTACGTGTATTACTGGGGTTCGCGGGAAGTTTCACACACGATTGTCCCTGTGCGAGTGGGGAACGTGTATTACTGGGGTTTGCGGGAAGTTTCACATGCGATTGACCCTGTGCGAGTGGGGTACGTGTATTACTGGGGTTCACGGGAAGTTTCACACACGAAAAGGCCTGTGCGAGTGGGGTACGTGTATTACTGGGGTTTGTGGGAAGTTTCACACGCGATTGGCCGTGTGCGAGTGGGGTACGTGTATTACTGCGGTTCGTGGGAAGTTTCACACGTGAAAGGGCCTGTGCGAGTGGGGTACGTGTATTACTGGGGTTTGCGGGAAGTTTCACACACGATAGGCCCTGTGCGAGTTGGGTACGTGTATTACTGGGGTTCGCAGGAACTTTCACACGCGATTGGCCCTGTGCGAGTGGGGTACGTGTATTACTGGGGTTCATGGGAAGTTTCACACGCGAAAGGGCCTGTGTGAGTGGGGTGCGTGTATCACTGGGGTTCGCGGGAAGTTTCACATGCGATTGGCCCTGTGCGAGTGGGGTACGTGTATTACTGGGGTTGGCGGGAAGTTTCACATGCGATTGGCCCTGTGCGAGTGGGGTACGTGTATTACTGGGGTTTGCGGGAAGTTTCACACGCGAAAGGGCCTGTGCGAGTAGGGTACGTCTATTACTGGGGTTTGCGGGAACTTTCACACGCGATTGGCCCTGTGCGAGTGGGGCACATGTATATCTGGGGTTTGCGGGAAGTTTCACACGCGAAAGGGCCTGTGTGAGTGGGGTGCGTGTATCACTGGGGTTCGCGGGAAGTTTCACATGCAATTGGCCCTGTGTGAGTGGGGTACGTGTATTACTGGGGTTTGCGGGAAGTTTCATACGCGATTGACCCTGTGCGAGTGGGTTACGTGTATTACTGGGGTTCATGGGAAGTTTCACACGCGAAAGGGCCTGTGCGAGTGGGGTACGTGTATTACTGGGGTTTGTGGGAAGTTTCACACGCGGAAGGGCCTGTGCGAGTGGGGTACGTGTATTGCTGGGGTTCGCGCAAATTTCACACGCGATTGGCCATGTGCGAGTGGGATATGTGTATTACTGGGGTTCATGGGAAGTTTCACACGTGATAGGCCCTGTGCGAGTGGGGTACGTGTATTACTGGGGTTCGCGGTAAGTATCACACGCGATTGGCCCTGTGCGAGTGGGGTATGTGTATTACTGGGGTTCGCGGGAAGTTTCACACGCGGAAGGGCCTGTGCGAGTGGGGTACGTGTATTGCTGGGGTTCGCGGGAAGTTTCACACGCGATTGGCCCTGTGCGTGGGGTACGTGTATTACTGGGGTTCGCGGGAAGTTTCACATGCGATTTCGCTGTCAGAGCGGGTACATGTATCTAGTGGGGTGCACGGGGAGTCCCACACGTGAATTGGCAGTGTGGATCCTCCCAGGTGTGCCCTCCACCCCATCCACGGCCCCTGCAGGCAACCCACAACACAGGGGACTACCCTGCACCCCTGGGCATGCACCCCAGCCAGCACACATGTCACCTTCCACTAGTGATCACCAACTCATGTCCCCCTGTACCCCCATCCCCCAGCAGTGACAGGCACCTGCCAGCAGGCCCCCACTCATGACCCCCTGCACCCCCACCCCCTCACCCCCAGCAGTGAGGGGCACCTGCCAGCACGACCCCACTCATGTCTCACTCATCTCCCCCTGCACCCCCATCCCCCAGCAGTGAGGGGTACCTGCCAGCAGGCCCCCACTCATGTCCCCCTGCACCCCCACCCCCCAGCAGTGAGGGGCACCTGCCAGCAGACCCCCACTCATGTCCCCCTGCACCCCCACCCCCAGCAGTGAGGGGTACCTGCCAGCAGGCCCCCACGCATGTCCCACTCATGTCCCCCTGCACCCCCACCCCCCAGCAGTGAAGGGCACCTGCCAGCAGGCCCCCACTCATGTCCCCCTGCACCCCCACCCCCCAGCAGTGAGGGGCACCTGTCAGCAGGCCCCCACTAATGTCCCACTCATGTCCCCCTGCACCCCCACAACCCAGCAGTGAGGGGCACCTGCCAGCAGGCCCCCACTTATGTCCCACTCATGTCCCCCTGAACTCCCACCCCCAGCAGTGAGGGGCACCTGCCAGCAGCCCCCCACTCATGTCCCACTCATGTCCCTCTGCACCCCCACCCCCCAGCAGTGACAGGCACCTGCCAGCAGGCCCCCACTCATGTCCCCCTTACACAAAATAAAGAAGCACAATCATGGGCCACTTCTACACCAAAAAAACACATCACGCCACCCCATTCTTGAGATGCAATGATTTCCCAATCCACCCGACACTGACATGCCTATCTCAAGACACAAACCAAAAGTCAACTATGTACATCAACACATGTCCATCACACAGATACACTGGTTGGCATTGCTTGTGTAAACACACATTTTCACATGCATCAACCCAATGAGCGAATCCCACACATGGAAATAAAATATGAATATGTAGTATGTACAAAAATAAATAAATGAAATGAAATCATACAAAAATAGCAAACATGAAATGAAAAGCATGTGCAAAAGATGAGTGAATGAAAATTATAACCAATCCAAAAAAAATTGAAAGAAAAACAGTCCAAACTCTCCCTCCACCAACGCAAATCCAAAGGAAAGGTAAAACAAAAAATCAATTTCTTCATGTTCATAATGAAAAAAAAATATCAAATTATTCCATAGTCCAACTAGTTACAATACATTGTTCCAAATAAAATCCATTACTCCATGTCCTTGATGAAAAAAAATATTCTAATTAATCCATGATCAAACTATTCACAATCCATTGTCCAAAAGACAAATCCATGAATCCATGTGCAAAATCCAAAAAATAAATCAAATCAATCCATTGTCCAACTATGTAAAGGGTCCATGAGCCCAACCAAACAAATGAAATCTACCTAAGAAACTAAATAAAAATAAAACTATATACAAATGTGTGTGGCATTGTCCATTGACCACAAATAAAAGGAAAAGGAAAAAAAAACCTAATCCAAAAACTATTTACAATGGCAGCGGGCTAGTCCGACGGCTCACTTCCCAATTTCCAAGGCCAGGGCATCATCGAACTCCTGCTCGATGTCCCGGAGGCGGTCCTCTTCCATGGCCCCAAGGGTTCGCAGGGATGATGACATGTGGACCTCCAGGTCCCGGTGAATTGCCTCTAGGCACTCGGCACACCTCAGAGCCCTAAGCATGGAGTTCTCCGCCCTGACCATTGTGAGCAGTGCCTCTTCTGCCCGATGCCGCTCCACATCTATAGCATGGCCTAACCGCTGCCACACGGAAGACACTTCCAGTCGTTGGTCCTCCTTCCCTCTGGCCGATGACTGCCTCTCCGATGTTGAAGGCCCCGAGCCATCATGGCTCCCGCCTTGTTGCTGCTGCTGCTGTGCCTCTGCCTGTGCCCTGGCTCTTGCTGCCTGCACATCCTTCTCCGGCTGGGGTGCAGTTGTTGAGGTGGCCAACCCTGCTGGACGTCCGGCTCCCGACTGTGGCAGGGATGTGTCCTCCACCAGCCTGGCCGCAGGGTAAGAGGAAGCTCCACAGGCTACCCAGATGATACATGGGTGGGAAGATGGCATGAAGGACGACTGGCGCATAGGGGGTTCAGGTGAGGAGGGGGTCGGAACAAGGTCCAGCAAGCGGAGGAATCCGGCCCTGGTGACCCGTTCCAGTAGGTCAACGCAGTCAACGAGGCATTCGAGATGACGTGCAGTGTCCTCACGAAAACCCTGCAGGTCAGTTTGCATGCCCCATTGACGCAACGCCATCCTACTCAGGACTGGCTCAACCCGGTCCCGGATTGCCACGTCCGCAGGGAGAGGAAGGCCAGTTGTTGTAAGCGGATCCCCTCCCTGAAAACGGGTCTGGACGTAGGCATCCCTGCTGGTGCAGGATGATGCAGTCACAGGATCGGGGACAGGATTACACACAGGCACCTCCGCGGTGGCCTGTGCTGCCTCCTGTCCCTGCCCCTGCACTGCACCACTAGCACCAGTGGAATCCCCACCTCCAGACCCCGTGTCTGTCCTTTGCACGGTCTCCTCCTCCACCAAACCCCCCACCAACCTGGATGACTCCGTGCCATTTTCCTCCGTCGCACCCTGTGGGGTCTCAGCTACCCTTCTGCTGCTTGGGGCGCCTTCCTGACGAGATGACAACCTGGGAGGGGAGCCGGGCCTTGCGTCTCCGGCTGGCAGTGCGATCCCTGCCGCTGTGCTCCACAGCACCCTCTCTGCCCTCTTCATCAGTTGATGCTGCAGACAGGGGGGGATATAACACAGGCATCAGGGCGCTGTACAATGGAATGATCCACACATGACAGTTGCACATGAGTGGCACTGTCAAACTTCAGACATGGCATCACAATCCCCAACACACATGTCATTTCAACAAACACACATGAGCAATTCCACAGCCATATCACAACAGCCAGCACCATCCATACACATACAACAGCATGAGCATCCATGAGCATCCAAAGGTGAGCCAGACATAACATGAAACACAGGGAGTGCAGTAGACATGCACGCACGCTACCACACTTACATGCATGTCTACATCTCCTCCAACTGTTTCAGTGATGAGATCGCCATACATGTCAGATCTGCCGATCAGCCTTCTACGTATCAGTGTCACATGCATCCATGTTGCATCACAGTTGCACACTTGTCAAATACACATACATGCTCATGTAAAAAGTGCAGATACATGCATTAGGAACCACCATCCATGCCACAACCATGCCAATGTACATACACAGAAATTCAAACATGTGTGCTCCCACACCTGCATTTGTCCAGCATGGTTACCAACACACACACCAACAATGTGTCTCACACATGAGAAGACACACATGTGGCAGCCTCACGCCCATGTTCATACACGTCCCTACATGGCCCTACAAAAACACATGTGCAACCTGCACACTACTGGCACTGGCACCAATCACTCTGCATGTACACTTACTGCTAAACTCCAGACGGGTCTGCCTCTCAAGGATCTGGACGTAGAGCACTGTGCATATGCGTTCCAGGACCCTCATTTGGTGGTCCGACAGCTGGCCCCTTGTTGAGGGTCCTGGACCTGAAGTCCTCCCAGCGCTTCTTTACATGATGTAAGTCGCAGACTGCCACCCCCTCCGTGTTGATGGCAGTCACGATGTCATCCAGATCCTGGTCCGTCCTTCATTGTCGGCGCACAAACTTCCAAAGAGGGCATCATACTGCCCCAGGACTTGCTCCACCAGGACACCAACTTCCCTGGCACTGAAGCTGGTGGCCCTCTGCCTCTCTGGCTGGGGGTTGCCAGTGTTGCCAGATGGTGTTGTGCTGGACATGGCAACCCCAGAGGCAGGAGTAGGTGGGCAACTGTGTCCTGGGGCTGGGCTGTAGAGCGATGGAATCCCAGTCGGGAGTCTTCGGTTCCAGCAGGGGTGGTCACAGCAACTGCACCCCTGGCTGACGTGCAGGCAGCAAATGGCAGGGCACGTGGGCAGCAGGCAGTCAGGCAGCAGCAGATTGCAGGTGGGAGCGTGCTCGGGGCTCTGGGGGGCTGTAATTCGGCCTTCTGGGCAGGAAAGTGGTCTTCCGTGTGTTTTCGTGTGACCAGCTTGTAACGGAGTGATTTGGCACGTGAAAAAATTGCATGTCAGCGTGTAATTGGAGGAAAGGCCCTTAGCGCGTAAGCGCGTCAGCACACGTACGCATATTCATTGGACCAAAGGCCCTTAGCGCGTACGCGCTTCTCTGACATTATGCACGTGGGCGTTTCCCTCGTGACGTGGGCATAGTGGTTCAGAGCACGTGAAAAAACTGAACGTCCGCGTGTGAATGCGTGTAATCCGAGGTAAGGGCATACGCGCGTAAGTGACGTGATGCGCACAGGCGTTTCCCTCACCACGGGTTAAAGGTGAGCAGGGCCAGCAGTTCGCTGTACGCGCCTTTCGTGGAGACCGACGTGTGTTCCTGCTTCATGTTGTTTCGCGCGCCATCACAACTTCACAGCTATCAAGGATGTATCTCTTCTATTGGTGGGGGTATTGGCTATGCGTGTTTTTCTGCATCGCGCTAGTCAGACGGTGAGTCGCGCACGCTATTTTTCCCACTGCGGGTGCCCGTGTGTATCGCACCCGTTTTTGAGGTGATAGTACCCTGTGTGTCCCACACGTACGCGTTTTTCGTGTTACTGGGTGCCACCGCATACTGTGGGAGGTTGATTGCACGCACGTAGGCTGCAGGGTTGCGTGCACGGTTTTACTGCAATTTTGGGGTGCCTGAGCATAGCGTGACCCATCACTACATCACCAGGGTCACATACAGCCTTGCAGGTTTAAGGGGGCTGTTAACATCTTGCATCCCACCCCCTTCACCCCAATTTCCCAGGTCAATTGTGGTGTACACCTCCCATTGGCACTACTCCATCTGTGCCAGCACTGCTCCATCTGTGCCATGGTTGGGAGGCCACCAAAGGTGAGGGGTGCCTCAGCTGGGCATACTCCTCGTGGTGGGCGTGGTCATAGCTGGGATGACCAGGGAGTAGGGGGACTCCAGGGTGTACCAGGGAGTAGGGGGACTCCTGGCCGAGATGACCAGGGAGTAGGGGGACTCCAGGGTGTCCAGGGTGGCCACATAGGGAGAAGAGGCAGGGGTGCGCCACTTGAGCACGATGTTGTGCCATGTATCGGTGCAGTCATGCTACCACCCCCTGTGGTTCCGGGAGATGCAGCTTCTGCATCTGGCACTGGCGCCCGTGTGATCCGGCACTCCGTGTCATCAACTGCCACGGGCCCAAGGGTAGTGGTAGCTGCAGGTGCAGCTGTGGACACCACCACCCAGGCTCAGGGTCTGCCAGCACAGGCTGCATTGGCACTTGAAGAGCCCTTGGAAGTTTTCCAACAGGCCAGGAGGGAAACCATAGGGGCACGCAGGGCTGCCCTGACCAAGACACGTGTCCCTGGGGCAGTTATGCCATCTGCTTCCCCGAATAGCCGGGTGTTGGCAAGTGCAGGGGCAGATGCACCCAACAACACCCCGGTTGTGAGTCTGCCAACCAGGACAGTTGAATTCAATGACCCTGCCATAGCGGATGTTCCTGCGCAGGGTTCATTAGAGGGCACCCAGCTGCCACTGACACAAGTCAGGCCTTTGGTCGTCCCTCCACCTGCCACTCCCTTGGCTCAATCCACCGAACCCACTGGCCATACTGATCAGGGCGGCATTAGCCAGCCAGGGTCTGCGCCACAATCCAAGAGGAGGAAGGTTGCACCTGCAGCACAGGCTGGGTCCCCACACACAGCCACGACCTCCTGCACGTCGAGGAAGAAGCCTTTCTGCAAACAGGAACTGGACTTCCTCGTGGGCTACGTGCGGAAACACAGCCGTGACATGCTAGTGGGTGCTAATTGTCAGACTACGGCTGCCCACCGTGATACCCACTGGAAGCAAGTTGCGGAACATGTGAGTGCATTCGGCCATGAGGTGCACACAGCGCAAGAGTGCAAAAAGCGTTGGAATGACCTCAAACGCAGTGCTAAGGCTAAGCGTGCCTCAAATTACAACTTAACTCTGGTGACTGGCGATGGGCCTGCACCGGAGGAGGAAGACCTCACTCCGCATGAGTCACTCGTTGCAGAGTTCATACCATCTGAATTGGTCAAAGGAGTGGGAAAGATGCCGGACGTTGATGCCCATTCCAGTGAGTGTTGATGCGTGTTTGTCGAGGACATTGTGTGTTTTACTTGTGTGAGTCTTGTGCATGACTGCCACTACATGTCACGTGTACATGGTTATGATGTGCGAGTAATGCAATGCTTCCCTGATGCATGTCTACTCTGCTGGATGGTGGACATGTGGAGCAGACGGGGATTGTCCACATCACCACTTTTGCACCCTAGTCACATACTGGTTACCATTATGCCCCTCCGGTCCATGTTCCATCTCACTGGCACTTCTGCATGTAGCGTGGGGTGACCTTCCTCTCAGCCCAGGAACTATGCATAGTATGACTGACGTGCATGTGTCCTCTGCCTGCAAGGGGTAGCCAATGTAGGCATGCTCCCTTGCCCCTCAACCCCCTGCTCTGCACCCCAATTCCATTTTAGCACTGGTCTGCTACAATATTGCCCTTGGTTACTTCCCTGGTCATGCCTCCTGTGTACATTCTAACATCCAGCGGCCAATCTGCCAGACATATCCATTGAGGTACATCCTTAGTACTTGATGCAGGGTGTCTCACTTGGACTGTGCAGAGGTCAGATGCCCCGCAGGGACATGAGTGCCCATTCATGCTCCATGTGCATTTCACGCATGCCCATATGTGTCCATGACTGGATGTTCACTGTTACACAAGTCCATGATGATCCAAATTGCATGGCATTTCATCTGCCTTCCCATGTCAACACATGTTTAGGGTCTGACAATCTGTGTGGGTCACATGCCTCAGCCTGTTTAATGGCCAATGAATCTGTCAAGCTGGTGTAGTGTCTTCTTCACACGTGGGTGTACTCCAGAGGTTTCATCATGTGTCCTGCTTACTGTCCCATCATCATTTGCTGTGTTGTCACTTGACTCACATGATGCTGTTGATGCTAGTTGCATGTGCATGTGATGCCTGAAGTTGACCTTGCACTGCCTTCACATTTTCTGACACACACCATGAAGTCCTTGTACATGTAGATAGTGAGTAACATACATATTTGCTGCACTGCATAGACCCACTTCAGTGCAAACTGCCACCTTTCCACAGGTCTAATCACAGAGGCAATTTCAAGTTTACCCAGCATGCATGCCAGGTTCTATTTTGTGTGTCACATGTCTGCCTGATGTGTTTGATGTCGGTGTGTGTGTGTGTAGTGTGCTTCTAACATGTGTAGTGACCTTTTTCCTCTCTATTTTTCAGGTGATGACGCAATGGAGCCGGAGGATGGTGTTGTCATGCCAGGCACAGGGTTGTTACCACTACATCAACCCAGCACAAGTGGGGGTCGTGGGGTGGTATGCCACGAAACCCCCAAGTGCTACAGTCCATCTTGTCTCTGGCTGCCTATGAGTCCAGCCCTGATGAACATTCTGATGACCATGTCGAGTTGGATGAGCATCAGGTCCATATGTCAGGGGTGAGTGATTCTGATGTGGACACTCCTCTGTCCGTGACACCTGCACTAAGGGGTCAGACAGTCTTGGAACCTCCGCCCATGGTGGATCGGGATGCAGGGTCACCCTCCACACCAGTCACTGATGTACCTGGGACATCACGTCGATGGGGGCATGTAGTTGTGCAGCTGCGGGCGGTGCCAACACAACAAGGACACCCGGTCCTTGGGTCCCGCAGGGGTCAAGCCCAGCAACGCGGTCGCCACACAAAATCGCTGTATACTGAGTGGGAGCAAGACATGACTGCCAATTCCGAACGCCAGGGGGCAGCAATGGAGAACATCGCTGAGAGTATGGAGCGTGTGGCTCGATCCGTGCTCCCCCTGCTAGGCAGGTGCTTCTCCAGCAGCAGGCGGCACGGTCCATGGCCCGCTCACTCAGGCCGGGCATGGCGACCTCAGACAGGCAACACCAGGCTGAAATGTTGTCTCTGCGTGAAGCAATTGCTGCTCACGCAGAGGCACACATGGAGGCCCTGAGGGAAGAGTATGCTTCCCTCAGATCCACTCTGGGTGTCCTTGTGATGTCCCAGAGGGAGCGGGCAGAGGAGAGGTTTGCACAGCTTGAGCGTACCATCTCGGCTGAGCTACATGCTTGCCGGGAGGTGCAGCGGCTATCCAGCCAGGCCTTGCAGGAGGAACTCCGTGTTACACGTGCTACCTTGCAAGACGAAACACGTGTATCACGGGAGGTTCTGCATGCAGACCTACGTGTCATCGCCACACAGAACCAGGCTCACCCATCCGGCAGACTTGCTGCCGATGAGGGGCAAGCTGCGGCTAGGCGTGGTCATGCTCCTGTGCCATGTCCTCCTTTCCAGGAAGAGCCAGACTTAGACGACAATCTATTTCCCACATAAGTCGGGCTGTGCAGGCATTGAGCCCATGGAGGTTTTTTTTTCCTCACCATCATCGCATGTGGGTGTTGAGCAGCACCCTGTACCCCCCCCCTCCTGGGTGCCTCCCCCCCCAGGTCGTACGTGGGCATTTTTGATTTTTCTTTTAGTTTAGTTAGTTAGTTAAGTTTCAGTTTGATAGTTAGTTTAAATAGGTAATGTAGGTTTTTCATAGTTAGTGTAATTAGTTAATATAGTTTGAAATTGCTTGTCTATTGTGCTTTCATGTGACGGTGTGGTGCTTTGTTGCTTTTGAAAGCATCCACTGTCTGTTCCAGCTGGGCCCTTCAAGCTTGTCTTGTGTATGTGTTTGCTGCTTGGGGTTCTTGACTCACATATGCCACTACTGCTTCCCTTATCCATGGGTTCGCAAGGATGGTTCGGTGTAACAGCCTATTACACAGGGGCAATGGACTCTCATATCTGTGGCATGTCTGCTGCTGTGGAACTTGTGTTAACACCCCTAGTGGGGATGATTGGGGTGTAATTGTCCACTGTTCTTCTTTTGCTAGATGGGGTGTTTAATGATTCATTTGTACATTCATTGCTATGCATTGTGTAGTATGTTTCTTACCTTTAATGAACATGTGCTTGTTGCAAATCATGCCGTAGATAGTCTGTTCCACACTGTTGCTGTGAAAGATGGACTGATGATGTGATTTCTGATGTACGTCTCTGACATGGTCCAGTCATGTAATGCCTGAAGAGACACACACAGATGACTATTAAGCATTAATCATGTGTTTCATGCACTTTATGCAAGGGGATGAGCCTCAAGACCACCTTTGCCAGCAGACATGGGCCATTGGACGTCTAGAATCAGGACACGTTTGGTGCTGCCGACATGTGCATGTGTGCGCAAGCTGAGGCACAGAGATTGCGATCATACATCCAAAAATTGATGACGTGTTTCAAGGGACTCCAGGCAAGGTGAGCAGCACAGGGGGGTCACAACACAGCAAACCTTCCACCTGGCCAGTTGAACATACATGCTTAGTAGCAGCACTGACGGTGAACTTGGACAAATATTGGTGTAGAAGCGCACAATACAGCTCAGATGTGTTAGTGCACTGATGGCTAGTTGATGTGAAAGTTGTCTGGGGCATCTGCAGGGGCAGTGGCACATACCCTCCGGTCCACCATGGTCCATTGAGGCACTTGTATTAGCCAGGTAGCGTTCCGAGACATGGAATGAAGCAGCTCACAGGGACAGACAGCAAGGGACAGACGCGGATGCAGTGCATTTCATTTCCAAGTAGAAATTGATACATACACTGGCTACTTTATTTTGGTCATGGTTGTACAGGATTTGTTCTGAAGTCAGACCTTGCTATATGCGTCTGTCTGCTTACACGGGGAACATTGCATGTTTTGTGAATCGTGACACATTGGTGTTCCATTAGCCACACACCCACTGGTGCCTGACTTACTGCATTGACTGTGTGTGAACCATCAGAGGGGTAATGTTACGTATGGGTATGAAGCATCCACACAAGTTTGTCTGTTTGTAGTGCATTTTGTTACTTTGGGGCATATTTGGTGGTGTGTTTGTGTGTTTTGGGCACGCACAGATTGGGATCGGACTTGAGAGTGCGCAGGCAGGAGGCCAGCACTCACCCCAGAGATAAGTTTCTCTTTGACTTACATTTGAGTAATTTGGTGCTATGTGCATGTGAACAAGTTTGATCTAATTGTGTATGTGTTAATGTGTGTACTACGTTTTGGTGCATTCCCTACTTTCCCGTGTCAATCCTACTCCCCTCTCCTGCCCCTCATTCTGGTTACCCAGTATGCCAATGCCTGTCCCGACTGCATATCCCTGACCCTCCTTCCCCACCAGGGTCTCAGAGGCCTGTGTGAGTTAGACCTTGCAGGCCTCCAGACCACGGTGGGGGTGGTTGTTTCGTGCCACTCCTGCGCCTGTACACGGGAGCTGTGACAGTAGACATCCGTTCATGGTGCATCATTCTATGTTATGTGCCGCACATGTTTCAGATCCTGTTGTGACATTGTTTTACTGTGCTACCTTGGTTGTTAACATCATTGTGGCAGTACTTGGCCTTTGTGGCGTACTGCTACTTAAAGTCATCTACTGGAGGCTGTTCTGGTTTGTTTTACTGCCTGCAGGCTATTTGCTTGGCTTCTGTGTTGTCCTGCTTTGAGTTCTGTTGAATTTTGTGCTTTTGCAAATCTAGTTGGACTCTGAGGGTGCTGGCAACTTTTTACACACAAGGTGGGAGATGGTGACAAAGGGGAAGGGTGATCCTGTGGCCAGGTGGAATTCAAGGATGTCAGATGAATAACCCAGATGCAGTTTTTCAGTGGGTCGTGGTGATTTGTGAGTGAAGGGGGTGTTTTGTTGTTGATAGTTGCCTTGCCCTGCAGTGTGATGGGCACCCTGAAATTATAATTGTGCTTTCCTATTTACATGATGTATTCTGCTGATCAATGCCTGTTCATGTGTTGTGTTTACCTTTCAGGTGTGAGGGGATAGTTGTGATTTTAAATGCTGGGGTATACACAAGGTGAATGTTCACATGTGATGTGTAGAGGACACTGATGGTCACTTGATTTCGCATGCATATGTTGAGTGCATGTCCCCACTGACCCACACACTCGCACTATGATCCACTACATGTACAACCACCCTTACATGTCCATGTGTACACTCTGTTTGCCTTCTGGTGCCCGTTGTGTCCCTGCAGCACATGTTCTATGAACATTTGTGGATCATGTACATGCCTATTCTTTTTTTTTATGTAGTCTGTTGCTTAGATGTGATGCTAAGGGTGTGCATCACACACAATGGCTGTTCACTGTGCTGTGCACTGAGCAGTGTGTTGCAGGAGGTGGACACGGCACAGAGTAGCTGCAGTGTTGATTTTGCAATGCACATTGTGCATGTGGACAGGCATTCATTGTTATGTTTAAAATACAACTTTTGGAATGCATTTGGGTATGACTTATTTTTGGTGGGGGGTTGTTGGTCAGTCATTTCATCTGATTCCATGTCAGGCATCATTTTCGGATGCCCATTTACATTTTTCACATGGCAATGTGTTCCTTTTTGGTACTGTGTTGGTGTATGGCTATTGCTTTCCATATCATGTTCTGGTTTGGGAGGGTTTGAGTGACATACCAGTGATAGTCATGTCCTGTTTTGCAGGTCTGTGTGATTCACACCTTGCATGTGTGCCTTTTGGTCACACAGGATTGCTTGTGTTTAAGTAGCTAGGGATGCACACAATGTAGCTCTTCCGTGGCAACATTCTCAGGGTGGTAAGGTTGTGACAGTTGACTATCTCTTTGTCATCATTGATTGTCACCTGGTATGTGCCAGGCCTGTGTGCAGTCCGCAGGGTTGGGAGTTTAGGTGAAAAATCTGGCCACAAGCTGGATCCGGGCTTCCTCGCCACGTGCCCTATCCCCTCCCATCGGCAGCGCCTGTGCCTGTGGTTGGGGATGTGGGGGCACCACCATGTCCACCGGTACGCCCTGCCGTGTTGCACCATTGTGCAGGACACACGCTGCCACAATGATCCTGCACACTACTGGGGGTGCATAGAGTAGCTGCCCGCCAGAGTGGTCAAGGGAGCGGAAGCGTGACATGAGCACTCCGAATGTGCGCTCCACTATGGCCCTGGTTGCAATATGGGCCACCTTGTATCTTACCTGGGGTGGTGTGGTGGGGTTCCGGATTGGCGTCATCAAGTGGTTGCTCAGAGGGTAGGCACTGTCCCCTGGAGAGGTGATAATGGTTGTGATTATTGGGGTTTGTGTATTTGTGTGTGTGACATGCATGCATGTGCATGGGCATTTGTACTCACCTAGGAGCCATGTGTCGCCATGCTGCCCAGCTTCCAGGGCCCGGCTCAGGGCGGACATTCTTTATATGAAACTGTCATGGGTGGAGCCAGGGTAGTTTGCATAGACAGAGGTGATGATTCCCTTTGCATCGCATACCACCTGTACATTGATGGAATGCCAGTGCTTGCGGTTTCGTTAGATGTGCTCAGTGGCCCTAGGTGGACGTAGGGCCACATGGGTGAAATCTATGGCAACAAGCACTTTGGGGAAGTGTGCCACCCTGTAAAAGTCCTGGACAATGGCCTGCCTTTCTGCGGGTGTTCTGGGCATGTGTATGTGCCTGCGGACTGAGGGGCGCGCTGTCATGATTGCCAATAACTGGTGTAGGCAGCGTGACTGCGTGGCCTGTGAGACCCCCCCCCACTATGGCAGTAGTCCGCTGAAAAGACCCAGTGGCCAAAAAATGCAGGACATTGAGCACCTTCTCCAAGGGGCTCAATGCTTGGGAGCAGAGGATGGGGGATGTTAGGTCATCTTCCCACTCCCTGACCAGGTCTAGGATGATATGGGGTGGAAACCTATACCTGCCATAGACCTGGTCGTCAGGCATCCCAAAAAGGCTTGTCTGTGGTGAAAAAATGCGTGTCCTGGCTATTTTCCTCCTCCTGCGGTGTCCCACGATCAGTGCTGCGACAAATGGGGCATTCATCATAGCTGTATGTACGTGTTTGTTGTTTGCACGCAATTTTATGCTGTGCGCGGAGATGCTTCCGCCTGCCTTCGTGTGGCGGACGCATTGACGCCTGTGCGTGTCTTTTGCCGTGCACGGGTTTCCCGTATTCGGATCCATGAATACGGGATGTTCGCGTGCGTGTGGGCTTTCAGTGTAGTTCCCTGCAGTACTTCCCCAGTTACCCCTTCTTTTTCACACGTTATTCCCCATTCCGCGTGTTACGGCCACTGTTCCACCCATTTTTGTTGTGTGCGCTGCGCTATGTGTGCTTTCGCTGTGCGCTTAGCACACACTGTTTGGAGACGTGTGCGCCAGCGTGCGCCATGCACGGATTTGGCGCACAACCAGTGGGAAAGTAGCGCAGCGCCTTCCTTGAATCGCACGCATGCACGTGCGCTTGCTTTTTCCCGCTTGCGCCTCCTTGCACCTGCTTGCGCTGGGATTTTCAGCGCACGTTTGTTCCATGAATCGGCCCCTTAGTCCCTTTGACTCATATATGTTTACACTTACGATAAGTAAATAAAAATTTGTTTATTCTTTTGAAAATCACACATCTGTGTCAAAGCTTTATTTTGAGAAGCGCGGCAGGAGGGCCTTTTTCCCTTTTTGCTCTCCAACAACTTAACTTGTACGAGAGAATTATAATATGAACAGTGCACCCATTTCCATCTATAATATGCCTTTATCCATCCGAAATCAGCCAAATAACCTCCATCCAAGTTACTCAAGGGCATCCATAGTATATTTGCCATTAGATCTAAAAGAAAATATACAAACTCTAGGTGTATAGCAACCAATAGATCAATCTTTGACTAGTTATCGTGTACCGACAAAAGACAAAATTATTTGGCAACAACTAGTCGACATAAACAAAGTTAGACCTACAATATGTAAAAGAAAACAGTGAATTCTACAAAGTTGTAAACATAGAGGAAAACTTAAGAGAAACGACTCAACTTATTCAAGACTCACCAGCAACTTGCCAATTTGAATGTGTAGATCCTGTTGGTGCAGCCAACATTTTAGACCAGTATACAATTCACTGACTACACTCCAAATGCATCATTGACGATGCATTAGACACATATCAAATGCATCAAGCCAAAGGATCCCGAATAAGCATATGGGAAAAAAGTATAGAAGCACATTATTTTCCTCTACCCTTTCCTACAGGAAAAGGAGGAAGATATGACGAAAAGGTCCACACAAATGAGTGCATAGAATATCGCGCTTTATGAATGTATTCTGAAGACCCCAGATTCAGACAACATGTTGAGTATATTTTCCACCTCCTCTTCGAAAGTGAACTAGCAACTCTATGTTATGGAGTTGCACACACAACAAAAACAGGCTCTAACGTTTTAAACATGTCCACTACCCAACTGCTTCATAAAATAAAAGACAAAGATGGAGTTTTGCAGTCAACTATCACACATTTCTTGGCAAAAGTGTGTTGTACAAATGAATACTGGTTCTGATGTATTTGTATTTTTATTTGTATTTATTTATTTGTATTGCGCACCTTGCCCAAGGGCTTGCGGGCGCATGTTTGGGGGAAGTCACAGGGAAGTTACATAAGAGGAGGAAAACAATATACAGTTACAGGTTATAGTTACATCAAAGTCAGGTTACAATTTACAGCATAAGGTAAAAGCAGTATGCAGTTACATGTTACAGAATATATTTACATCAAGGTCAAATTCTGTTACAGCAAGGTCGACAGGGTAGCAAGACTAAGAAAATTATGAACATATAGGTACAGACGTGTTCAGAGTAACGGAAAGTGCCGTCTGTAAAACAAGATAGCGCTAGCAGCTGACAGATGCCGAGGCAGATGCTGATGCATCTTGTTCAAGTAACCATAGTTTAGTTTTGGTTTTAAAGGCATGGCAGTGTGGAATGTTGCTTAGGCCATTGGGAAGGGAGTTCCAAAGTTTGGCAGCAAGGACAGGGAAGCTCGACCCTCCAGCAGATTGGAGCTTGAAGCTGGGAATGTCCAGTGTGTGTGCCTGGGTGGATCTTAAAGGTCTAGTGGCTCTGTGTTGCGTGAAGCGTGATGTCATGAGGATGTACATTGTATGCTAAGGAACATAGGCCCACCCACATGGTGTGTTACTTTAAGTTATGCAGAGTATGCATGGAATGACTTACACAACTTCTTACACACTGCAAACCAAAATAAATATGGAATATGCATAAAAAGACCAGGAGAACTCTGTTCTCTTGACCCTGTCAATGTATCAAGGTACTTTCACCATTGCTTCATTGCCATGCTGCACTCAATTTGCAATAAAACTACCCTCCACTCGGACTAGTACTACTCTTCTTTTGGAGGAAGGAAAATCAATTGAGAGGAACACCACACATCCACATGCTTTTGTGGATAAAAGATGCTCCTAAATTTGGCTATGATAGTGACTCAACTGTTTTACAGTTTATTGGAAAAATAGATTGCCTGTGACATCCCTTTAGAAACCACAGGTAGTGACCTACATACCGAAGTCTTACACATCCAATAAACTTAAGTGTAGCAAATGCTGCTGACAAAGATAAAAAAAAAGGCAAATATAATACCAAAAGTTGCTTTGGCTTCCTGAGACCAAAAAAGGACAAGTAAATAGCATGCCGTTTTCTGTTAGACACAGTGTAAAAGGCAAATCCCCTAAAAATTGATACAACATTGAAAGGGATGAAGCATCCAAGTACATCAATGATTACAATACAATCATTGCACTCTTGTGAAATGCAAACATAGACATACAACACATTGCAGACAATTCAACTGCACTTGCAAGATATGTCACAACCAATCGCACCAAAGCTGAGAACATAGAGCTAACAGACCTCTAGGATGACATATCATCTGACAAAACACTATCACAATAATGGTCCCGTTTTGTTATAAAAATGCTCCCATATAGAAAGCGGGTCTTACGAATGTTGCAGACCATTTAACAGGTACAGCCTTATATTGCAAATCTGATTAAATTGTCTAGCTAAATGTTGGATCAGCTTCATCCTGAAAAAGAGTACTACAATCCTACCAAGAGATGGAAAACATAGCCACAAATTAACCCAACATCCAAGATATTAAAAAAAATAAAAACAATTTAATTGACACATACTACCCAGACAGAAGTACTGCTTTGGAAAACATGTGTCTGTACGACACTGCCCAAAACTAAACCTAAAAAACAATGTCACACCAAATGACACAAGTGGCAAATATTCAGTCTCAACTTGTGAAGGAAGCTTAGTGAAACTCACCAAACCCACTCTAATAATCATATAAAGTTATCATTTAAATCTCCACAAGATAGAGAACTGTATCACATGCCCCTACGCCAACTATGTAAACCTTGGAGAAAAGAAAAATAATTATAAGGTCACTATGATTCATTTGAAGGTGCATTCAAAGCAAATGAAAGCAGTATATAAATAATGACAATTTCAAACAATACAGCCAAATGTTGGACAATGAACGACAACAAGAGGAAGAAATTGAAGCTCAACTAGACAAAGACACACATGAGGGCAGTCACCCTTACCTTACAAGAAGCCAAGATCCACTTGGAGAACCACTTATTCTAAATGAAGCTCAAATAGTCATGATTGATGTAGAAAATAACATGTATCAATATAAACAATCTGAGGAAGACTTGTTAGTTCTGGAATCACAGCTAAATGATGAAAAACTCACCATTTATCTAGCAGTCACTCAAGAAATTCAACATGGATAAACTAAAACCTGTAGCTGTAAAAAATATAAACCTCTGCTCCTGTATGTATGTAGTGAAACTGGTTCTGGTAAAACATTCTTAATTAAAAGAAACAGCACATTTCTACAGAACCTAACAAACATTAACCTTTCAGCTGTAGTAACAGCCCCCAAATGTTTAGCTGCCTACAACATAGGAGGTGTAACAGTTCACCGACTACTGCTCCTCCTTGTAGAACACCAAAACAAATTAAAATACTAGATATTATCAGTAGAGCTGCTACTGAAGAACGCAGAATTCTAGCACAAATTGAAGTGCTCCTGATAAATGAAGTCAGCATGGTTTACAGCCTCATGTTGGCTTTAATCCATCTCAGAATGCAAGAAATCCTAAAAAACAACTAAGAAAAACTGTTTGGAGGAAAACATGTTTTTATTTTCGGAGACCTCAGACAGTTGCCACCAGTGAAAGGTCAACCTATTTTCAAAACATTAGGACACAAACAATCACGCAATACCATCTGCAGCATTGGAAATGTAAATCTCTGGCAACATTTTCACTACAGAGAACTAACTCAAAACATGCATCAGTCTGCAGACCTCACCTATGCTAACATTTTAAAAAAGCATTACAATGGGTCTGCTTACTAAAGATGCAAAGTCAATCTTAAATAATAGACTAATCCATGAGCTATATGGAGAAAACACATCTGCTTCTGATGTAATGGAAAAAAATAACTCAGCACAATCTAAAATGCATGTCCTTTATGCCAACCCTTGCAAGCTGTGGTCAATTCAATGAGACAATGTTGAAAAAAGACATGCAACCAATACTGCAGATCAGATCTACAGACAAACTAGAAGCTCATGGCATGACACATCCTATGTGTTAAAAAGCAACAGCACAACTAAATATCTTAGAAAAATGTATCTCTAACAGAGCTGATTGAAGAAAATATGAACTGTCTTTCTAAACTGCAGAGCGGTTCTAAAATGTAACATTGACGTAGAACAAGGTTTGGTCAATGGAGCAATTGGTACAATTATTGACTTCCAAACATATCCACATGACAACATTCAATGTGTCATTGCTCACTTTGGCAAACTTGCAGAAGTTAAAAAAAAATGGCTGGTCAATAGCATGTTTCCTTCTTTTCAAAGACATGTACAAATGCAGAGAGGAATTTGTTCTATCGCTTGCATATGTTGTCACTATTCACAAATGTATTTATTTATTGTTGTATTTGTAACAGCTCACAACACCCTCTGGGATCTAGGTGTTATTACATTAAAGTAAAAAAAAAGAAGGGAGGGGCAGTGGGAAGATGCATTAGTGGGAGGAAAGAGTCTTTAGAGGAGCAAAGTTAGTTGAACAACTATGTCTTTAAGTTTCTGTGGAAGGTCCAGTAGGACTGTTCTTTTCTGAGTGCTGGTGGTAGATTGTTCCAGAGTTTGTCAGCCATGGCCAGGAAGCTCTTTCCTCGTACTGACAGGCGATTGAAATTGGGCATCTTCAGGAAGTGAGAGTTTGACGATCTAAGAGGTCAGGCAGGGGTGTATTTCTCCACACAGCGGGAGAGGTAGGTCAGGCAGTGTTAGAGAGACATCAGTGGACCAGAGACGATATTTTGAACTTAATCCTTTCCCAGATGGGCAACCAGTGTGCGTCTCTCCTGGCTTTGGAGATATGGCCAGAATTGGTGAGACAAATCACAAAATCTGACCCTAGATTAAGTATTGATTGACATTGGCAGCACAGTCTTTAAAGAAGGTATAAGTTAAGTAGCAATTTGACATCTACATACACTCAATGGTCCATACTTAGTTAACTTTGATGCAAACAAAGTCAACACTGACATTCCTTGCATTCTGCAATACAACAGACTACAGGCAATATTCACACCCATCTAGATATGTACCCTGTACCCCAAAAAAAGAAACCTTTAAAAAGACAAGTAATACAAACAGAAGCTATAGCAGATCACCCAAAAATACAGCTAAAGAAACAACTAACTCCTTCTGCATGAAACAAAACAACCACAAACCTGTCATGCACGAAGCCATATGCAAGTCTATAACAAAACACAAACTCACATGTCTCTTATCCAGAAAGACATGCAGGCCCATCAAACGATCCACATACAGAACTCTCTGGTACATTTAAATTTAGCCACATAATTGGACTAAGTTGTTATGCTAATGTGACAATGAATCTTTTCTTTCAATTGCCCCAATTTTTCACAACATTAACTTAAACGGCTCGGATCAGTTGTGTTTGCAAATGCTAATCCTTCGTAGAAATGCCACAAATAATCCTGACCACACTTACATTGTTTAAGGTATAAGGAAAGAATTGGACTAATGTGCAGGAATGGTAAAATGTACCATAAACAAACACAAATATCCACAATAATTCCTAATGTACTTATTGCAAGCATTGGAAACCAAAAACATCCCAATAAATCAAATCTTCCAGATTTCATAATCGTGGACAAATAAATGCACTTTCTGCAACCATGTTTTACAAGACCACATACCTAATGAACAATTTGTATATGTATCCATACCAAATTCTGAATCCATTCCATTTCACCAGCTCCTGCAGAATGCAAATCAAGGCATATTAGTCCCTTTTTGAAATTCAGATAATTATTCCAGCATACAAATAAACTCATATAGCCAATATGTCGTACTAATGCTTCTAAGGAACAATGCAGATGGTACCAAAAATAACTGTATGCTTACAGGCTTCACTCATGGCGAATATCTCTTGCAAAGAAAATCTGAACAACAGTTGCCACATTGGCGCCACAACCACTTCAGGGTAATACACAGCATATGCCAAAAAAAGAAGTGGTTGGTTTGAATGTAACAATACCTCCATTACTCCAAAACATAGGTTACCAGCAAATGTGCCCGATATTCCTTCAACCCAAATTACGTCACTAAACTGCAACACAATTAACAGTTAGAATACGCCAACAGGTGTCTAACTACATCAATAATACTACAATAGTACTTTTCAAAGTCAATCTAGTTAGAATATGCCAACAGGTATCTAACTACTTGAAAAATACCCTTCATGCCAAAACACTTCAAATACGCCATCTCAATTCTTATATGACAAAACATCTTCTAACCTTTAATGTAGTTAGAATACACCAAAAGATATCTAACTACTTCATGCATTCACTTAATCACAACCTACTTCAAACAAACATACTATCACTCTTACACTCACATAACTGTATTTTTTTTTATTCCAGTATGGATATATTTCCCAATGAACCAATGATTATTTAATGTCAACACAACAGCAGTGTGTCATACACTAATGTCGTACCAAACATAGTACTTAGAATGCACTGTGTATGAGGGTCTAAAAAATAAATGTATATGTACAATTGTTTACAATTACAGCTTTTAAACTATCCTGATTAACAAATTGTACTGTTTTCCCCACAGAAGATAAACCAGAGATTCAAGATTCATAATGGTATAGACATTGCAATAATAATAAAATACATATTCTATGGGCACTATCCTCAATTATACTGCAATCATAGATGTCATATAACAGTTCAATTGCATCATTCCTCCATGTTACAAACACTTTGTACTCCAACTATATTACCTATAATTACTATACACATATTACTACTATGGTGATCCTGGCCATACTCCTACTACATTACCTATACATACTATATGCATATTACTACTGTGGTGGTTGTGGCCTGTGATATATATTCTTCGGGCATTGGCATGTGGCCATGCCCCCCAGAAGTTCCCCAACCACCACAATACAATTTACTCTATAATATGTATGTACCGTACACCTTCAACTAATAAAACTCACTCTGACCCCCCCCTGCAATCTAAAACATGTCTGCGGACACCGAAATTGGCAACGCATTCGGCGGCCTCTGCAAACCCTTTTTTCGACTTATAGAACCAACTCCATATCTTCTTTTTTCCACTCCCCCACCCTTGCCAGCCCCTCTTTCCAGCACCAAATAACCCAAAATGTGTTTTCCACACTTTTTTACCAGCATGCCATTCGCGGACACAGGTGGCTGTCCACGGATCCAACATGGCTGGTGTTTCAAAAAATCTGACGCACAGCATGCTTTTCACCATCCAATCAGCGGGCATGTCTGATTTTCACAGACCTCACACCACCCTCTGGACCAATCGGAGGCCCATCCATGTACCAAACACAGAAGTGAGGTGCGGGCCGCACCCAGATATTGGTAATTTGTTTTTACCATATTTTGGGTCATTTTAAAAGAAAAACTAGTGGATGGATTAACACTGAATTTACAAAAACATGGTTTTATGGACGAAGCCGCTGCTCCTGCCATTCATTTTGTGAAAAAGTCCATCCACTGGTTTGGGCTGTAGGCGTGAGCCAATTTTTTTTTCCATTGTGTCTATAGACCCCCTATAACTTTGCCCCCCCCTTTTAGAAACCTCACCAAACTTCCCAAAGCCAATCTGATGGGAACATGTACTTCTGCAAAGTTTCTTGAAGATTCATCGGGGAGGAAAAGGGGGTGAAGTTATAAGCTGCCCAAAAAGCGTTCTTCCTATGTGTTGAGCAACTCAACGATACCCGCAGCGCCACTACCGCAGGGCCTGTAATATGTACAGTTCCAGTTACTTGAAGGTATATTACAGCATAATACGACAAGTAAGGCATGATCAGACACCCACCGGCCATCCTCTCATCTCCAGCTCAGGCCCCTAACTGACACACATAGAACACTCAGATACAATACTTTCCTAACATGTGCCTGAGCTGCCTATCATAACATTCACCAACATTCTAACAGCATGCATCCGCAGACCGCAAGACAGAACAAGACTAACCCATATTACAATAGTGGCAGATTCTCAAAGAAGTTACTCTCACATACCCTTGACTTAAAACTGGAGAGGTCTTTTCAATTCACATGGATGTTACTGTGAAAAATGTTTAATTACCTCTGACTTAGTCCTAGCCCGACTAAACCAGCTAAATACCAAAGTAATATCTTAAATGAATAGCCATACTCAGCTATCGTCAAGAGCAAGTCGCAATTGATTTATAGTAACTGTGTTATGAATTGATTCCTTTTTTTTATGTACGGACTATTGCCATGGTTGTTGGTATTTTTCAATTGTGTCAGACAAGGAAAGGAAGGCACACGAAGACAATCGTATTTACTGAAAGTCAAACAATATAGAAAAGTTTGTATGAAAAAAAACATGTATACATGGAATCATATCAATCCTACCTCCTGAAGGGTATTTCATAGGAATTACAATCTTGATAGAGACACGAGTTAAGTCACTGCATGCCACTATTCCTGACAGTTATCCTCATCCCTATTCAAAGCAGGTCGATTATCCCCAACGGCTCTTTTTTTTGCATAATTTCTGAGCTTGAAGAACGTCTCCCTTTCCATTCAAATCAGTGTTATAATTTCAAAGCTGTTTCATATCTACTAAAATCTACTAAGGAATAACAGTGTCAAACACATCCTTCTGCTAACGTCCCCAGCAGATGATATTCAGAAAGTGTACTTTGGAAATCGCTATTGACAGCTCCATTGAAGCTGTAACGGCATTTGGAACCTTGCCTGGAATGTACGAACAGGACTGATGCTGATTACTCGGCTTCTTTGCAATAATAATGGAACCAAAGCTTGGAACAGAGACCCTGCTGAAGCACTAGCCAGATGTTACATAGCAGGAAACAATGTTGTGAGCAGAACCACATGCTGAGGCATGTCAAGGCGAAAAAGAAATATTCTAAACTGTTCTGCTGCTTTGTCTCAGCTGCTAAGGTTTTCCGAATGAAAAACATGTTGAACTCCCTCCGACCACCGACAGTACTTGATTCTGAGCCAATGGCAGATGAACAAAAGTAAATGCTTTTATTGGAGCATAGTCTTCCTTTTCAATTATTGATTACGTATAATTTGATGATAATACATGCAGTCGTTGCTGTAATATGTGCTTTGTTAAAATCAATTAAAGAGAATGCATGGTAACGTGTTAATAAGCATAGCATTTAAAATACCTTCAGTGGAATCATGTTTTAGCTTTTATACGCGCCTTTTACTTATTCATGTTTTATACATTGTATTTGTGAAATTAAAGCACGTTATATCACATGAACATCTAAAGGCAACGGATATGAGCTCTTTCCCTGAGTATAATGGTAAATTATGCCAACCTTAGGCCTTCACGGTTTTATATTGTGAATCAAAGAGGTGCACGATCCGTCATAGATTTAAAAGAGCGCAATCATAGCAACAGATTGAAAACACCATCTGAAGGTTGTTTCACAATAAAGCACTATGTTTGCATATTATACGGACAGTGCAATCAGTTAGAAAAGAATTGAAGATGCGTTCTCCATATGTATGGAAGGAAAAGGGTCACTTAAATGAGAACACATTAAAACAAAATGTCTTTGCAAGTACAGTATGTATCAGAATATTTCGTATTTGCGATGTTCATAATTGAAGGAGAGATCAATTCAAGTATAAATATTGAAGGGCCGAAGTGTGTGCATTGTGGTGCTATGGGATCAGGTAATTTTACAATGAGAGGACTTTTTTGCAATTGATGACTAGTTGCAAAACATACATTACACCACATACTTAGCCCTAAAACGTCTACAGTCAAACAGTAATCCCAATCAAAAAGGTAAAACAGGCACAGCCAAGACATATACCCCTTTCAATTTTGTAGTAAAATGAGCTGAGAGAAGGCTACACTTTTAGAAGAGGTGTGAATGTTAGACAGAAGTAACCCAAACCCAAACAGCATAACAAGAATGTCCATTTAAGGTTCTATCCAAATGATCTAGTCACGTTGATCCCTGGTGGTGAGTCGGTGATGAGTTGGGGAAAAGGCCATAACGCGGGTAGCAGTTCGATGGGTCTCCAGGAGTGGTTCAATGACTGAGTGTGGATCAAAACAATGAGTACCACTGGTTTGAGTCAATGAGTGCTGCAGTGCTCCAGCAGTTTGAGTCGAGGTTCAGTGAAAAACCCTTGCAGTTTAATGCTTAGATCAAAGAAAAAGCAGTCTGAATTCAACTGCACAGTGTACTGGTGCTCAAGCAGGAAGGATAATGATTTCTGCTGGGGTGATGTGGCACTGAACAAGTTCAAAGCATGCAAGTGCCATTGCAAAGTTGTAGGCGAGTGCCAAAGGCAGGACAACAGATCCTGGCATTTGAAAGCATTGAACATGGTTCAAAATCAGATCTAATTGGGTTGAGTGGTGACAACAGGAGACCTGGCTTTCCTGGATGCTGTGAGACCTACCTACAACATGGGGGGTCAAGGACTAGGTGAGGCCCCTTTCAGTACCTGCTCTCTCAGTCTAAGGATGGATGTGTAGGGAATATAATATGCATCTGCCTTGGACCATCTCTCTGCACCTCTGGCGTAGGGCTTTGACAAAATTGTTCCTGATATGCTTGAATGTCCACAACAAAATCAAAGGTGTATGAGACCCTCCTCCTTTAAAGGTAAAAGGTTGAAAGGGATTGGAGGAAAGCAAGCCTGCTATAAGCGGTATAATCCCTTTTCCTGTGACAATTGATCTGTATCTCCTGATGTCATACACAGAGTGAGTTGTTCCACAAGAAGTGGAAGGGAAAGGATGGTAACAGAATCCAACAATAAAGCAAGATGCAGGTACCCTTCATCAAGCCGTCTTATATTCTGTGACTTCCCTAACTCCCCACTCATCTCACGCCTACACCATCAAAGGCTTTCTGTTGTACAATCTCCTTATGTGAGACAGGCCTTTAGAATGGAAGTGAACGTTTGCACCTAAACCCTCAGTAGGTCTCCTACTGGTAGCTATGGGCCTGCTAGGGAGGATTCACTTACCCTCCCAGAGAGTCAACAGAGGCAGGCAATGTGCCTTTTGTCTCATTCACTGGAATTCATTAGTGAGGCTACCTAGAGCCCACATCACCTCACAAAGCTGGTCTAAGCTAAAAGGGTTGCCACTGGTATTATGCCAATTTGATGTGGCATTAATAATTGTGTTTCTAGCCATCACTTACACTGAAAGCAGTATGGCGTATTCTTACATTTGAACCTACCATCAGACTGTTGGATCCATTATTATGAATTTTTAAAACAGAGGTGCTGATTTGTTAAATCATGGGACTGTATTGAATGCAGCTGTTGCTGTTTTGCTCCAACAGCTGTCAAAATGAGACATGTGACCTTTACACCTGCTCTGTGGCACTGAAGGGCAGGTGCTGCTGCTCTTTAAGAAGAATGGTGCAGCAGAGTACATGTGGATACTATTTTTTTCGCTTAGAGTTTTATGAAAGAGGGGTCTGGTTAGCAGACCATCTTTCCTGTGGTGGATTACCCACATCCTTTTGTTGTTACTAATACAATAAAAAAGGCTAGGGTTTCATCTCCCTTGTCAGATGGCAAGCCTTCACATTTTTCACCTTCTGCCTAGATGTGAATTGAGAAAACACGTGTTGTGAGTACTTTTAAATAGAATAATTATGATGCCCTGCCACTTTATCACCATTTTTATTGAATGGAGGTTTCTCCCTTTGCTCACAGGTGTACAGAGCAAGTATAAATGTAAAATGGATGGAGAACAAGTAAGCATGTCTTCCACCTTTGCATTACAAAAATAGTGTATTTGTGAAACAGAGGCTTCTCTGCCTTAACAGACAGTGGCCCTCATTAGGACCCTGGCGGAAAGGGGTTTACGCCGGTGTAATGCATGGCGTACCTTTCCGCCAGACTACGAGTTCCCGTAGCGCCATGGTGATTTTTACGGCTGCTTTTTGCAGCCGGAAAAATCCATGGCGCTACGGGACTTGTTGTTAATTACGCCACCGTAATTTACGGTGGCGTAATTAACGCCTTCCCCACTCCCATTATACCCTATGGGGCAAAAATGGGAATGGGGAAGGGTAAATGGGGATTGGGGACTTACCGCCCCGCCAAGGTCGGAATGGGGCGGTAAGTCCGCCAACCACCATGGCGGAGTTGGCAGCTTTGCGCCATGGACCATGGTGCAAATTGCACCATGGTTCTCCGCCAGGGTCGTAATGAGGGCCAGTGTGTGTACATATCCGCATAAACTTAATTAAAGGTAAGGTCGATCATTACCCCACTGGTCATTTTATGTATCCTTATTCTCAGAAAATCCAAAGGAACATAAACATACAGGAGATGCTTTAACTATTCATGACTGTGTTATATCCTGCTCTGATGATGATGATGATGTGTGGGAGTGAGGGGTCGTTTGGACCCCCCTCACACCTTCAGCACAATGTGGACCACTTGCTTGTGCAATAGCGGGAGATGCCTCCATTGCCTGTATGCTAACATTAGCACCAAGCGGGGCTATTGGGGGGGTCACTTGGCTTCCATTTTGTGTGCCCTCGATTCCATCTTTGGACTAGACCTCACTTCGATAATACGAGAAGGCTTCTCTCCCCTCCGCAGTGCTGCGCGCACCGTGCTCATGGCACGCACCTTTTCTCACTCTGTCTGAAAGCCCTTTCTCACGGATGCGCCGGGGATAATTGAAACAAATATACAAATGTAGCATCTCACTCTTCCTCTGAGATCACTGTCCTGTGTGTGAACCGGCCTCAATCCTGCCTTGTAGCTCATCCATCTCCACAAACATGCCAGTGCCCTCTTACCCCCGCTGTTGGAAAATTACTGCCACTATAACCCTGTGCCCTCCTAAGGTTTTCTCTTGATGTACCAGAAGTCTGACCCTGCTGTGCAGCCCACCAAAGAGTGCCACTACTAAAACCAGACCTCTCTCACCATATATTGCACCCGAGAACTAACAAATGTCTGTGTGTCCCACAATCACTTTGATGCGCACAGGCCCGCCCTATGACTACTAAGGTTATCACACAAACCAAGACCCCTAAGTCTGATAACCCATATAAGTCTTAATGAATAATGGTATAATTATTTGTATGGAATTTATAGGTTTGTAAGATGTACTCAAAGGTATACTAATGATTAATGTTTATTGTGTGTCTAGTGGTAGTTTTTCATGATAGCTTGGTTAGTGTCTGCTGTTAAGATGGATTTGTGAACTCTGACCTGGAGGGGCAGAGGTTCAGAAGGCCAACCTAGTTTCTTGGAACAGGGTAACCTCTGGACAAGCCAGACCAATCAGGGTAGCTATAGCAGGCGGTCAAGACTAAGACTCAAGAGGGTGCGGGTGACTGAAAGACAACAATGAGCACACAGAGCAAGGACACTTACAATTACTCCAGACAGGTGTTATATTAAAAATATAGACACATTTATTACAAGGCCTTTGTAGCATCGACCATAGCAAAGAGTCACAATAATACTGAAGTAAACCAACATATCACAATCAACACAATATATATACAAGACCAGAGGGGTCTAATGAATTAAGAAGCACGAAATATGTAGACCACCTAGATGGGGAGGAAAACAGGCAGTGCAAGTAATCTTTAGACCCAGTTCCAGATCAAGAATACCCCTAACTAAGAAGCAGTCCAAGCCCTACGAAGAGAGGAGCCTTATGCTCAATAGTACATGCACATGCTTGTGCCACTGGACAAAATAGGGTCTCTTCAAGGGTCACTAGCAGCTCAGGAAGGTGGATGTGGTCTATTATGAACAAGTCCCCACTATTCAAATAGGACCTCCACTTGCGGGCAGAGGCAGGTTGAGAGTGCGGGATAGAGTCGCTATTTTGCAACAGCGGTAGAAATTAAATGGGCTCCTGCGCTAGGGGCCACCGGTTGGGGTATGGACTACTCACCAGTCCCCGACGCAGGCAGACCCAGACTTCGCCAGTTCAGTCCACTTCGCTGGCAGGTTTGAATGCGACAATCCAGATGTCTCGATACCGTGTAGTTTCCGCTGTAGCAGGCTTCAGGGTCAAGAGGGTCACAAGTGCAGCGAACTTGCACAGGTCATTGCCACAGCAGGGCAACATGGTAACCTCGTTTTCTCCGTTCCGGGCGCACTCATCTCACTTCAGACCTGGGAATGCCAAGTGTACAAAATTCGGTGTGAGGATGCTGTGGAAACAGAGCAAGCAGTATACCAAGTTTCGAGGGCTTCCTCAAAACCGCGGCGATGACAGAGCAAATGTCCTGCATAAGCTGGTCAACCCACTGATTAGCCCAGGGACACTTCCGAAGAGGCTTACTTGCAGGGTTTGATGAAGGTGCCGAGAATAGTTGGTCCCACTATTCCAATAGGTCGAACCACCTTCGCAGACCATCTAGGACGATCAGAGGCAGAGGGGTCTCGCAGGACAACAGCAGGCTCAGGGTGCCAAACCTTCCAGTGGGTCGCCAGTGGTTCCTCGACTCGGATTCTTGTTGCAGGATACTTGGCTCCTTATCCTTTGTTTGTGTGAACTCAGGAGATCGACATGGTAGTGGTGTTTTTCGCCTCCTCTTATCCAAAGTTCCTTTCGTGCCAAAACGGAGAGGACCCAATGGGAGATCTGCTCAGAAACACTCACTCCATACATGGACCAATCACAGACCACGGTGGTCCCAGGCATTCAGGACACTCCAGACTCTCTGGCACCCAGGATGTGTATTGGGAACAGACATTCCAGACCAATCCTGGAGGCACACACACAAGGCATGCAGAAGCCTGCAAAAGCTTTGGGTTTCACGGGAAAGTGCATGACTAAATAAGGACTGACCTGGGTCGGCTCGACCTGGGGAAGGTGAAGGGGCAAGATGGCCAAAGGACAAGTCAAAGAACCTTGTGGCATGGCCATTTTGGAGCCGGGCCACCTATTTGTGCCAAACGCAGTAAGCGCGGATAATATGGCAAAAAAGGGTTCAAAACATAAGATAAACGATAGCTGCCACCAGTCCTGTCCATGACACACCTGCACAGTTCATAATAAGTCCAGCAAGAGTTTCTAGGGCCTTTGGAATTACTAGAGACCCAAGGGTGCGGTAAAGTAAGTTACATTGCACTCTTGTTACATGTTGCACAAAAGCTGCAACATTGGAAAGGACAAAGGGAAACAAAGTCTCCCAGTACTGACAGTCTTAAGGGCATGTCAGTTTCCCCATAAGAAGTGAGCAAAAGCCCAGAGGAGTGCGGCTGAGGGCTGTGCTTCTCTGGCAAAGGTTAGATCAGGGTGTAAAACAGCAGCAAAATGTTTGGGGGTTGACACATGGAGGGAAAATTACATTCAAATATGAAATCTTTCCTAACACTTGTCCCTCCCAGACTAAGGACAGGGGGAACTAATATACCCCTGGATCAGTTTCTTGTTCAGGTCGGTTAAACATTCTGGACAACCCATCAGCATTGCTATGTTGGACACCTGGCCTATGCTCAATAGTGAAGTCAAAGCCTTGCAGATTTATGGACCACCTAAGCAACTTTGGATTCTCTCCCTTCGTTTTCATTAGCCACTTTAAGGGCTTGTGGTCAGTTTTCACAGTGAAGTGGGTCCCATAGAGGTAGGGCCTCAGCTTCCGTAGGGCCCACACAACAGAGAAACTTTCTTTCTCTACTGTGGACCATCTGAGCACTCTGTCCTTAAACTGGCGACTAATGAAGCCAATAGGGTGTCCCTTACTCTTCTCATCTACTTGTGATAGTACAGATCCTATCCCAGTGTCAGAGGCATCTGTCTGCACAATAAAAGGTCTTTGGTAATCAGGGGCCCTGAGCACAGGGGCCTGGCACAAGGAGTCTTTTAAGCCATTGAAGGCCTTCTCACACTCTTCCGTCCAAGTTACCTTCTTGGGTTTTTTTGGAGTAGTGAGAGCAGTCAGAGGGGCAGCTATGGTGCCATAGTCTACCATGAAATGTCTGTAGTACCCAGTGAGTCCTAGGAAGGCTCTCACTTGGGTCTGTGTAGTGGGGGTAGGCCAGTCTTGTACTGCTTGTACTTTACTGGTTAGGGTTTGTATCCTCCCTCCACCTACTTCATGTCCAAGGTAAACCACTGAGCCTTGTCCAATCTGGCATTTAGTGGCTTTCATGGTCAAGTGGGCCCTCTGAAGAGCCTGCAAAACAATCCCAAGGTGTTTCACATGGTCTTCCCAGGTGGCACTGACAACTGCTAAATCATCCAGATATGCAAGACATAATTTGTCCCACCCATTCAACACATGGTTCACAAGCCTCTGGGATGTGGCAGGTGCATTCTTCAACCCAAAAGGCATTACCCTGAACTGGTAAAGGCCCTCTGGAGTTGAGAAAGCTGTCTTCTCCTTGGCATGTTCTGCAAGGGCTATTTGCCAATAGCCTGCAGTGAGGTCAAACGTGCTGAGGTACTTGGAGGCGCCCAAGGTATCCACCAGCTCATCTGTACTAGGCAAGGAGTGCGCATATGTCTTGGTGACAGCATTCAGCGCCATGTAATCCACACAGAACCTCAATTCAGAAGTACCTGCTTTTGGAACCAAAACCACTTCTGAATTCAGGGACTACTAGAGGGTTCAATCACCCCAAGATCCAACATTTTGTTGACCTCTGTCTTAATGTAAGACCGTACTTTGTCTGACATTCTGTATGCCCTACTTTTGGTAGGTACATTGTCTCCTGTGTCTATGTTATGTTTGCACCGAGGTGTCAAACCAGGGGACTGTGAAAACAAGGGGGAACATTGCCTAAGCAAACTTTTCACCTCGGCCTGCTGATCAGAAGTCAGGTGAGGGGCCACTTGGACACACTCAATGGAGTTATCTGAAGGACTGCTTTGGAATAGTTCAGGAAGAGGTTCAGACTCCTCTTCCTCAACATCTGAAGCCAATAGCAGTGCTGCAATTTCAACTCTTGGGATAAAAGCCTTCAGCCTATTTACATGGAACACTTGTGGAGCCTGTCCAGGCCTTCCAAGGTCCACTAAATAGTTGACCTCACCCAGTGACTCCACCACTGTGTAAGGGCCGGACCATTTATCCTGTAAAGCCCTAGGCCTTATGGGATTCATGATCAGGACTTTCTGACCAGGTGTAAAGTTAATGAGGGAAGCTTTCTGGTCATACCAATGTTTCACCAGAGCTTGTCCTGCCTTCAACTTGTCACTAGCCAGACCCATCAGGAGTACCATCCTTTTCTGAGCCCCAACACATAGTCTACTACGTTGGTAGTAATGGGGGGAGTGGGCATCTCCCATCCCTCCTTGACTATGGCTAAGGGTCCCCGCACATGGTGACCAAACACAAGTTCAAAGGGGCTGAAGCAAACTCCCTCTCGTGGTACCTCGCTGTAGGAAAAAAGTAAGCATGGTAAAAGAAGATCCCATTTTCTTCTTTGAGGTTCTTCCAGAGCCCCAATCATACTTTTCAAGGTCCTGTTAAACCGTTCCACCAGACCATTGGTCTGGGGGTGGTATGAGGAAGAAAACTTTTAGGTGACCCGACATTCCTTCCACATAGCCTGCATATACTTTGACATAAAGTTGCTGCCTCTGTCAGACACAACTTCTTTAGGGAAGCCAACTCTAGTAAAGATGCCAAGTAAAGCAGTCACAGTTTTTAATGGGATGGCCTCAGGATACCCGGTGGCATGGTCGACCAGCACCAGGATAAACATATTGCCTTAGGATGTTTGGGGGTCAAGGGGACCAACAATGTCGATCCCTACCCTCTCAAATGGTACCCCCACAACTGGGAGTGGTGCCAATGAAGCTTGTATTGTTGAACCACTCTAACCAGATAACTGGCAGGATGTACAACTCCTGCAGTGACTTTCTACGTGCACCCCCATCTTGGGCCAGTAGAAGTGCAGGGATAACCTTTGCTTGGTCCTCTTAATACCAAGGTGGCCAGCAAGGGGTTCTTCATGCGCCAGCTGCAGGAGGAAAGGTATTACAACAAGGGGAACCACCAACCTCCTATCGTCCCCTTCTGTAGACTCTGTAGGCTCACTATACAGGAGTCCACCTTCCCAATAAATCCAGTGCTTCCCAGGAGGTTCACCCTCAAGCTGGGAGCAGGCCTGTCTCCTTATGCCTTCCAGAGATTGGCACTCACGTTGGCCTTTACTGAATTCTTCCCTGTCAGGAGCACCTTCTACTAACAAATCATTTAGTTCAGGATGGTCATTGATGTCAAATACTTCAGGCATCATCACCTCCTCGTCAGGTCCAGGTGATTGACCAACTACCTCCACCTCAGTGGTAGGCGAGTTAGGGGTAAAAATTTTTTTCCCTCTTTTTACTTTTGTTGACTCCTTTACCCTTGGGTTTCCCCTTTGGCTGGGGCAGGGCATTGGTCTTTTCAGTGATGCCCTCGTTTGAGACCTTGTGCAGGGTCTGTCAGCAGTGTCTCCCACAAGCCCTAAAGCTCGGAGATCATTGCCCAACAAGACCTTTTCTTTGACACTCCTCTGAACGCTTACTGGAATCCTGACTGCTGTAGGCAAACAGAGCCTGGTAAAAGAAGATCCCATTTTCTTTTTTAAGGTTCTTCCAGAGCCCCAATCATACTTTTCAAGGTCCTGTTAAACCGTTCCACCCGACCATTGGTCTGGAGGTGGTATGAGGAAGAAAACTTATAGGTAACCACACATTCCTTCTACATAGCGTGCATATAAATTGACAAAAAGTTGCTGCCTCTGTCAGACACAACTTCTTTAGGGAAGCCAACCCTAGTAAAGATGCCAAGTAAAGCTTTTGCAACTGACCTAGCAGTCACAGTTTTCAATAGGTTGGCCTCAGGATACCTGGTGGCATGGTCGAACAGCACCAGGATAAACATATTGCCTTAGGATGTTTGGGGGTCAAGGGGACCAACTATGTCGATCCCTACCCTCTCAAATGGTACCCCCACAACTGGGAGTGGTGCCAATGAAGCTTGGATTGTTGAAGCACTCTTACCAGATAACTGGCAGGAGGTACAACTCCTGCAATGACTTTCTACTTGCACCCCCATCTTGGGCCAATAGAAGTGCATGGATAACCTTTGCTTGGTCCTCTTAATACCAAGGTAGCCAGCAAGGGGCACTTCATGCGCCAGCTGCAGGAGGAAGGGTCTTACAGCAAGGGGAACCACCAACCTCCTATGGTCTCTGTAGGCTCACTATACAGGAGTCCACCTTCCCAATAAATCCAGTGCTTCCCAGGAGGTTCACCCTCAAGCTGGGAGCAGGCCTGTCTCTTTAGGCCTTCCAGAGATTGGCACTCACGTTGGCCTTTACTGAATTCTTCCCTGTCAGGAGCACCTTCTACTAACAAATCGTTTAGTTCAGGATGGTCATTGAGGTCAAATACTTCAGGCATCATCACCTCCTCGTCAGGTCCGGGTGATTGACCAACTACCTCCACCTCAGAGGTAGGTGAGTTAGGGGTAATATTTTCTTTCCCTCTTTTTACTTTTTTGATTCCTTTAGCCCTGGGTTTCCCCTTTGGCTGGGGCAGGGCATTGGTCTTGGCCAGTGCCGCCCTCGTTTGAGACCTTGTGCAGGGTCTGTCAGCAGTGTCTCCCAAAAGCCCTAAAGCTCGGAGATCATTGCCCAACAAGACCTTTTCTGGGACACTCCTCTGAACGCTCACTTTAATCGTGACTGCTGTAGGCAAACAGAGCATGGTAAAAGAAGATCCCATTTTCTTCTTTGAGGTTCTTCCAGAGCCCAAATCATACTTTTCAAGGTCCTGTTAAACCGTTCCACCAGACCATTGGTCTGGGGGTGGTATGAGGAGGAAAATGTATAGGTACCCCCACATTCCTTCCACATAGCCTGCATATACTTTGACATAAAGTTGCTGCCTCTGTCAGACACAACTTCTTTAGGGAAGCCAACTCTAGTAAAGATGCCAAGTAAAGCTTTTGCAACTGACTTAGCAGTCACAGTTTTCAATCGATGGCCTCAGGATACCTGGTGGCATGGTTGACCAGCACCAGGATAAACATATTGCCTGAGGATGTTTGGGGATCAAGGGGACCAACAATGTCGATCCCTACCCTCTCAAATGGTACCCCCACAACTGGGAGTGGTGCCAATGAAGCTTGGATTGTTGAACCACTCTTACCAGATAACTGGCAGGAGGCACAACTCCTGCAGTGTCTTTCTACTTGCACCCCCATCTTGGGCCAGTAGAAGTGCATGGATAACCTTTGCTTGGTCCTCTTAATACCAAGGTGACCAGCAAGGGGCACTTCATGTGCCAGCTGCAGGAGGAACCATCTTACAGCAAGGGGAACCACCAACCTCCTATGGTCTCCTTCTGTAGACACTGTAGGCTCACTATACAGGAGTCCACCTTCCCAATGAATACGGTGCTCCCCAGGAGGTTCACCCTCAAGCTGGGAGCAGGCCTGTCTCCTTATGCCTTCCAGAGATGGGCACTCACGCTGTCCTTTACTGAATTCTTCCCTGTCAGAGCACCTTCTACTAACAAATCGTTTAGTTCAGGATGGCCATTGAGGTCAAATACTTCAGGCATCATCACCTCCTCGTCAGGTCCGGGTGATTGACCCACTACCGCCACCTCAGAGGTAGGCGAGTTAGGGGTAATATTTTCTTTCCCTCTTTTTACTTTTCTGACTCCTTTAGCCCTGGGTTTCCCCTTTGGCTGGGGCAGGGCATTGGTCTTGGCCAATGCCGCCCTCGTTTGAGACCTTGTGCAGGGTCTGTCAGCAGTGTCTCCCACAAGCCCTAAAGCTTGGAGATCATTGCCCAACAAGACCTTTTCTGGGACACTCCTCTGAATGCTCACTGGAATCCTGACTACTGTAGGCAATCAGAGCATGATAAAAGAAGATCCCGTTTTCTTATTTGAGGTTCTTCCAGAGCCTCAATCATACTTTTCAAGGTCCTGTTAAACCGTTGCACCAGACCATTGGTCTGGGGGTGGTATGAGGAAGAAAACTTATAGGTGACTCCACATTCCTTCCACATGGCCTGCATATACTTTGACATAAAGTTGCTGCCTCTGTCAGACACAACTTCTTTAGGGAAGCCAACCCAAGTAAAGCTTTTGCAACTGATTTAGCAGTCACAGTTTTCAATGGGATGGCCTCAGGATACCTGGTGGCATGGTCGACCAGCACCAGGATAAACATATCGCCTGAGGATGTTTGGGGGTCAAGGGGACCAACAATGTCGATCCCTACCCTCTCAAATGGTACCCACACAACTGGGAGTGGTGCCAATGAAGCTTGGATTGTTGAACCACTCTTACCAGATAACTGGCAGGAGGTACAACTCCTTCAGTGACTTTCTACTTGCGCCCCCATCTTGGGCCAGTAGAAGTGCATGGATAACCTTTGCTTGGTCCTCTTAATACCAAGGTGACCAGCAAGGGGCACTTCATGCGCCAGCTGCAGGAGGAAGGGTCTTCCACCAAGGGGAACCACCAACCTCCTATGGTCTCCTTCTGTAGACTCTGTAGGCTCACTATACAGGAGTCCACCTTCCCAATAAATCCACTGCTTCCCAGGAGGTTCACCCTCAAGCTGGGAGCAGGCCTGTCTCCTTAGGCCTTCCAGAGATTGGCACTCACGCTGGCCTTTACTGAATTCTTCCCTGTCAGGAGCACCTTCTACTAACAAATCGTTTAGTTCAGGATGGTCATTGAGGTCAAATACTTCAGGCATCATCACCTCCTCATCAGGTCTGGGTGATTGACCAACTACCTCCACCTCAGAGGTAGGCGAGTTAGGGGTAATATTTTCTTTCCCTCTTTTTACTTTTTTTACTCCTTTAGGCTTCGGTTTCCCCTTTGGCTGGGGCAGGGCATTGGTCTTGGCAGTGCTGCCCTCGTTTGAGACCTTGTGCAGGGTCTGTCAACAGTGTCTCCCACAAACCCTAAAGCTCGGAGATCATTGCCCAAAAAGACCTTTTCTGGGACACTCCTCTGAACGCTCACTGGAATCCTGACTGCTGTAGGCAAACAGAGCATGGTAAAAGAAGATCCCATTTTCTTCTTTGAGGTTCTTCCAGAGCCCCAATCATACTTTTCCAGGTCCTGTTAAACCGTTCCACCAGACCATTGGTCTGGGGGTGGTATGAGGAAGAACACTTATAGGTTACCCCAAATTCCTTCCACATAGCCTGCATATACTTTGACATAAAGTTGCTGCCTCTGTCAGACACAACTTCTTTAGGGAAGCCAACCCTAGTAAAGATGCCAAGTAAAGCAGTCACAGTTTTTAATGGGATGGCCTCAGGATACCCGGTGGCATGGTCGACCAGCACCAGGATAAACATATTGCCTTAGGATGTTTGGGGGTCAAGGGGACCAACAATGTCGATCCCTACCCTCTCAAATGGTACCCCCACAACTGGGAGTGGTGCCAATGAAGCTTGTATTGTTGAACCACTCTAACCAGATAACGGGCAGGATGTACAACTCCTGCAGTGACTTTCTACGTGCACCCCCATCTTGGGCCAGTAGAAGTGCAGGGATAACCTTTGCTTGGTCCTCTTAATACCAAGGTGGCCAGCAAGGGGTTCTTCATGCGCCAGCTGCAGGAGGAAAGGTCTTACAACAAGGGGAACCACCAACCTCCTATCGTCCCCTTCTGTAGACTCTGTAGGCTCACTAGACAGGAGTCCACCTTCCCAATAAATCCAGTGCTTCCCAGGAGGTTCACCCTCAAGCTGGGAGCAGGCCTGTCTCCTTATGCCTTCCAGAGATTGGCACTCACGTTGGCCTTTACTGAATTCTTCCCTGTCAGGAGCACCTTCTACTAACAAATCATTTAGTTCAGGATGGTCATTGATGTCAAATACTTCAGGCATCATCACCTCCTCGTCAGGTCCAGGTGATTGACCAACTACCTCCACCTCAGTGGTAGGCGAGTTAGGGGTAACATTTTCTTTCCCTCTTTTTACTTTTGTTGACTCCTTTACCCTTGGGTTTCCCCTTTGGCTGGGGCAGGGCATTGGTCTTTTCAGTGATGCCCTCGTTTGAGACCTTGTGCAGGGTCTGTCAGCAGTGTCTCCCACAAGCCCTAAAGCTCGGAGATCATTGCCCAACAAGACCTTTTCTTTGACACTCCTCTGAACGCTTACTGGAATCCTGACTGCTGTAGGCAAACAGAGCCTGGTAAAAGAAGATCCCATTTTCTTCTTTAAGGTTCTTCCAGAGCCCCAATCATACTTTTCAAGGTCCTGTTAAACCGTTCCACCTGACCATTGGTCTGGAGGTGGTATGAGGAAGAAAACTTATAGGTAACCACACATTCCTTCTACATAGCCTGCATATAAATTGACAAAAAGTTGCTGCCTCTGTCAGACACAACTTCTTTAGGGTAGCCAACCGTAGTAAAGATGCCAAGTAAAGCTTTTGCAACTGACCTAGCAGTCACAGTTTTCAATGGGTTGGCCTCAGGATACCTGGTGGCATGGTCGAACAGCACCAGGATAAACATATTGCCTTAGGATGTTTGGGGGTCAAGGGGACTAACTATGTCGATCCCTACCCTCTCAAATGGTACCCCCACAACTGGGAGTGGTGCCAATGAAGCTTGGATTGTTGAAGCACTCTTACCAGATAACTGGCAGGAGGTACAACTCCTTCAGTGACTTTCTACTTGCACCCCCATCTTGGGCCAATAGAAGTGCATGGATAACCTTTGCTTGGTCCTCTTAATACCAAGGTAGCCAGCAAGGGGCACTTCATGCGCCAGCTGCAGGAGGAAGGGTCTTACAGCAAGGGGAACCACCAACCTCCTATGGTCTCCTTCTGTAGACTCTGTAGGCTCACTATACAGGAGTCCACCTTCCCAATAAACCCAGTGCTTCCCAGGAGGTTCACCCTCAAGCTGGGAGCAGGCCTGTCTCCTTAGGCCTTCCAGAGATTGGCACTCACGTTGGCCTTTACTGAATTCTTCCCTGTCAGGAGCACCTTCTACTAACAAATCGTTTAGTTCAGGATGGTCATTGAGGTCAAATACTTCAGGCATCACCACCTCCTCGTCAGGTCCGGGTGATTGACCAACTACCTCCACCTCAGAGGTAGGTGAGTTAGGGGTAATATTTTCTTTCCCTCTTTTTACTTTGTTGACTCCTTTAGCCCTGGGTTTCCCCTTTGGCTGGGGCAGGGCATTGGTCTTGGCCAGTGCTGCCCTCGTTTGAGACCTTGTGCAGGGTCTGTCAGCAGTGTCTCCCAAAAGCCCTAAAGCTCGGAGATCATTGCCCAACAAGACCTTTTCTGGGACACTCCTCTGAACGCTCACTTTAATCGTGACTGCTGTAGGCAAACAGAGCATGGTAAAAGAAGATCCCATTTTCTTCTTTGAGGTTCTCCCAGAGCCCAAATCATACTTTTCAAGGTCCTGTTAAACCGTTCCACCAGACCATTGGTCTGGGGGTGGTATGAGGAGGAAAACGTATAGGTACCCCCACATTCCTTCCACATAGCCTGCATATACTTTGACATAAAGTTGCTGCCTCTGTCAGACACAACTTCTTTAGGGAAGCCAACTCTAGTAAAGATGCCAAGTAAAGCTTTTGCAACTGACTTAGCAGTCACAGTTTTCAATCGATGGCCTCAGGATACCTGGTGGCATGGTTGACCAGCACCAGGATAAACATATTGCCTGAGGATGTTTGGGGATCAAGGGGACCAACAATGTCGATCCCTACCCTCTCAAATGGTACCCCCACAACTGGGAGTGGTGCCAATGAAGCTTGGATTGTTGAACCACTCTTACCAGATAACTGGCAGGAGGCACAACTCCTGCAGTGTCTTTCTACTTGCACCCCCATCTTGGGCCAGTAGAAGTGCATGGATAACCTTTGCTTGGTCCTCTTAATACCAAGGTGACCAGCAAGGGGCACTTCATGTGCCAGCTGCAGGAGGAACCATCTTACAGCAAGGGGAACCACCAACCTCCTATGGTCTCCTTCTGTAGACACTGTAGGCTCACTATACAGGAGTCCACCTTCCCAATAAATACGGTGCTCCCCAGGAGGTTCACCCTCAAGCTGGGAGCAGGCCTGTCTCCTTATGCCTTCCAGAGATGGGCACTCACGCTGTCCTTTACTGAATTCTTCCCTGTCAGAGCACCTTCTACTAACAAATCGTTTAGTTCAGGATGGCCATTGAGGTCAAATACTTCAGGCATCATCACCCCCTCGTCAGGTCCGGGTGATTGACCCACTACCGCCACCTCAGAGGTAGGCGAGTTAGGGGTAATATTTTCTTTCCCTCTTTTTACTTTTCTGACTCCTTTAGCCCTGGGTTTCCCCTTTGGCTGGGGCAGGGCATTGGTCTTGGCCAATGCCGCCCTCGTTTGAGACCTTGTGCAGGGTCTGTCAGCAGTGTCTCCCACAAGCCCTAAAGCTTGGAGATCATTGCCCAACAAGACCTTTTCTGGGACACTCCTCTGAATGCTCACTGGAATCCTGACTACTGTAGGCAATCAGAGCATGATAAAAGAAGATCCCGTTTTCTTATTTGAGGTTCTTCCAGAGCCTCAATCATACTTTTCAAGGTCCTGTTAAACCGTTGCACCAGACCATTGGTCTGGGGGTGGTTTGAGGAAGAAAACTTATAGGTGACTCCACATTCCTTCCACATGGCCTGCATATACTTTGACATAAAGTTGCTGCCTCTGTCAGACACAACTTCTTTAGGGAAGCCAACCCTAGTAAAGATGGCAAGTAAAGCTTTTGCAACTGACTTAGCAGTCACAGTTTTCAATGGGATGGCCTCAGGATACCTGGTGGCATGGTCGACCAGCACCAGGATAAACATATCGCCTGAGGATGTTTGGGGGTCAAGGGGACCAACAATGTCAATCCCTACCCTCTCGAATGGTACCCACACAACTGGGAGTGGTGCCAATGAAGCTTGGATTGTTGAACCACTCTTACCAGATAACTGGCAGGAGGTACAACTCCTTCAGTGACTTTCTACTTGCGCCCCCATCTTGGGCCAGTAGAAGTGCATGGATAACCTTTGCTTGGTCCTCTTAATACCAAGGTGACCAGCAAGGGGCACTTCATGCGCCAGCTGCAGGAGGAAGGGTCTTCCACCAAGGGGAACCACCAACCTCCTATGGTCTCCTTCTGTAGACTCTGTAGGCTCACTATACAGGAGTCCACCTTCCCAATAAATCCAGTGCTTCCCAGGAGGTTCACCCTCAAGCTGGGAGCAGGCCTGTCTCCTTAGGCCTTCCAGAGATTGGCACTCACGCTGGCCTTTACTGAATTCTTCCCTGTCAGGAGCACCTTCTACTAACAAATCGTTTAGTTCAGGATGGTCATTGAGGTCAAATACTTCAGGCATCATCACCTCCTCATCAGGTCTGGGTGATTGACCAACTACCTCCACCTCAGAGGTAGGCGAGTTAGGGGTAATTTTTTTTTCCCTCTTTTTACTTTTTTTACTCCTTTAGCCTTCGGTTTCCCCTTTGGCTGGGGCAGGGCATTGGTCTTGGCAGTGCTGCCCTCGTTTGAGACCTTGTGCAGGGTCTGTCAGCAGTGTCTCCCACAAACCCTAAAGCTCGGAGATCATTGCCCAACAAGACCTTTTCTGGGACACTCCTCTGAACGCTCACTGGAATCCTGACTGCTGTAGGCAAACAGAGCATGGTAAAAGAAGATCCCATTTTCTTCTTTGAGGTTCTTCCAGAGCCCCAATCATACTTTTCCAGGTCCTGTTAAACCGTTCCACCAGACGATTGGTCTGGGGGTGGTATGAGGAAGAACACTTATAGGTTACCCCAAATTCCTTCCACATAGCCTGCATATACTTTGACATAAAGTTGCTGCCTCTGTCAGACACGACTGCTTTAGGTAAGCCAACCCTAGTAAAGATGCCAAGTAAAGCTTTTGCAACTGACTTAGCAGTCACAGTTTTCAATGGGATGGCCTCAGGATACCTGGTGGCATAGTCGACCAGCACCAGGATAAACATATTGCCTGAGGATGTTTGGGGGTCAAGGGGACCAACAATGTCGATCCCTGCCCTCTCAAATGGTACCCACACAACTGGGAGTGGTGCCAATGAAGCTTGGATTGTTGAACCACTCTTACCAGATAACTGGCAGGAGGTACAACTCCTTCAGTGACTTTCCACTTGCACCCCCATCTTAGGCCAGTAGAAGTGCATGGATAACCTTTGCTTGGTCCTATTAATACCAAGGTGACCAGCAAGGGGCACGTCATGCGCCAGCTGAAGGAGGAAGGGTCTTACAGCAAGGGGAACCACCAACCTCCTATGGTCTCCTTCTGTAGACTCTGTAGGCTCACTATACAGGAGTCCACCTTCCCAATAAATCCAGTGCTTCCCAGGAGGTTCACCCTCAAGCTGGGAGCAGGCCTGTCTCCTTAGGCCTTCCAGAGATTGGCACTCACGCAGGCCTTTACTGAATTCTTCCCTGACAGGAGCACCTTCTACTAACAAATCGTTTAGATCAGGATGGTCATTGAGGTCAAATACTTCAGGCATCATCACCTCCTCATCAGGTCTGGGTGATTGACCAACTACCTCCACCTCAGAGGTAGGCGAGTTAGGGGTAATATTTTCTTTCCCTCTTTTTACTTTTTTGACTCCTTTAGCCTTGGGTTTCCCCTTTGGCTGGGGCAGGGCATTGGTCTTGGCCAGTGCTGCCCTCGTTTGAGACCTTGTGCAGGGTCTGTCAGCAGTGTCTCCCACAAGCCCTAAAGCTCGGAGATCATTGCCCAACAAGACCTTTTCTGGGACACTCCTCTGAACGCTCACTGGAATCCTGACTGCTGTACCATTGATATTAAGATTTACAGGTATTACTGGGAACATGAGAGGTGGGCTGTCAGCCAATTTAGTGGGCATCAGAGTATCTCTGGCAACTTCCTCTGGGTCTACCAAGGTAGAATCGACTACAGTTTGACTGCACCTACTATCCCTAAGAGCTGGAGTATCTACTCCATTTATCAGAACACTGTCCTTAAAGTAGTGCCTGGTGATATCTGGAATCCTAGCATAAGCCTCTGAGACTTTAGGCTCCCAGTAACCCAGAGAAAATAAAACTACCTCAGCTTCTATCCCACTGGGGAAGGGGTCTGAGGAGAAGGATGCTCCGGTAATCTCGTCTTCCTCGTAGGAAAAGGCCAGATTAGCAGAGTGGACCCCCAAGGTTTTGACCTTACATCTGGGATCCCCCTTCACATGGTCAGTTGCTCCACAAGCAAAACAAGATCCATTGGGTCTGTTCACATAGGGAAGCTTACTATCACCAGAGTTCTGTTTTGGAGGCTGACCTCCGCTACCCTGTGAGTTCTCTTGTGTCTTACCCTTATATTTCTTTTTGTGGCCCTTTGGGGAAGAAGATTTATCATTTTCCCCACCCTCCTTATCTTTGGACTTTTTCCCTTCCTCCTGCTTACCAGGATGCGTCTTGTCCTTATGGGACACTCGATATGACACCCATAAATCTGCTGCAATGGGTAGTTTCTTAGGGTCTATCTCTTTGAATCGGCCAAATGCTGCTTAAGCTCAGGGGAAGAAGATGCAAACATATGGTGCAGCATGACAAGACCTATCATACCTTCAAAGGTAGAAACCTTATAACCTTCGACCCAGCCAGTCAAGTTTTTTTTAAATATTCAGTTACATAAGATACCCAAGTACCACCTTCTTTTTTCTTAAACTCTCTGAATCTTTTTAAGTATTGGGCAGGAGTCTTTCCAAACTTTAAGATGAGAGTTTGCTTCAACATTGCAAAATCTGCACTCTCAGCTTTCGACATTTCCATAATGGCACTGCAGCCAGAATGGGGTAGTCTGCTAAGTAACCAGGCAATTTTATCCGCATTGTCAACTTGTTGAACTTCACATGCATACTCAAATGTATTCAGCCAGTCCATAATGTCATTCTTATCCACATACACACTGAGCAGATCTTTTGGAAACCTTGGATGAGAAGAGGCCCCAGACCCATGTCCAGGACCCTTGGATCCATTGGCAACTTGAAGGTTGGCCAGTTCCAACTGGTGATGCCTTTCTTTTTTATTATTATGCCTGCTTTATCTTTAGTTTGGCCATGTTGAACTCAAGCTCCTTCTGCCTAAACAGCAGCTCTTGTTTCTTAAATTCAAGTATGGCCTCCCCATCAGCACTGGCAGAGGAAACATTCGACATTACATCCTCCATGTCCTCATGGTCGCTGTGGATCACTGCAGCGGTAAAACCATCTGTTCTACCAGTGAGAGCAGCCCCACCTCCCTCTGCACTGTCCTCGGAAGCTATAGCTCTAAGCTGAGCTTCTTGCCAGTCCATGATTCTCTGGATCATTTCTACTTTTGTGTCTTGAGAGGAAACACCTCTCTCAGCACACATCTTTCTTAATGTGTCAGATTTCAAAGCATTTAAAGTTAACAAGGTACTTGTTTCCACACTGTTAGATAGGACTATGGCCTTTTAAAAGTTATACTATGACAATTCACTATGTGTCCTGGTAGGAATAACTCGAAATGCCTTCGCTCGTGCGCAACACTGGATTCCTTCAGTCCTGTCCCACCGCTGTACACCAATTTGTTAAGATGGATTTCTGAACTCTGACCTGGAGGGGCAGAGGTTCAGAAGGCCAACCTAGTTTCTTGGAACAGGGTAACCTCTGGACAAGCCAGACCAATCAGGGTAGCTATGGCAGGCGGTCAAGACTAAGTCTCAAGAGGGGTGAGGGTGACTGAAAGACCTCAATGAGCACACAGATCAAGGACACTTACAAATTACTCCAGACAGATGTTATAATAAAAATATAGACACATTTATTACAAGGCCTTTGTAACATAGACCATAGCAAAGAGTCACAATAATAGTGAAGTAAACCAACACATCACAATCAACACGATATATATACAAGACCAGAGTGGGTATAACGAATTAAGAAGCACAAAATATGTAGACCACCTAGATGGGGGGAAAGCAGGCAGTGCAAGTAATCTTTAGACCCAGTTCCACATCAAGAATACACCTAACTAAGAGGCAGTCCAAGCCCTATGAAGAGAGGAGCCTTATGCTCAATAGTACATGCACACGCTTGTGCCACTGGACAAAATAGGGTCTCTTCAAGGGTCACTAGCAGCTCAGGAAGGCGATGCAGTCGATGAAGTCCCCACAATTCAAGCAGGACCTCCACTTGCGGGCAGGGGCAGGTTGAGAGTGTGGGATAGAGTCGTGATTTCGCAACAGTGGTAGAAAAGAAATGGGCTCCTGCGCTAGGGGCCACGGTTGGGGTATGGACTACTCACCGGTCCCCGACGCAGGCAGACCCAATCTTCACCAGTTCAGTCCACTTCGCTGGCAGGTTCGAATGCGACAATCGGGATGTCCTGACACCATGTTGTTTCTGCGATAGCAGGCTTCAGGGTCAAGAGGGTCACAAGTGCAGCGAACTTGCACAGGTCATTGCCACAGCAGGGCAACACGGTAACCATGTTTACTCCAGTCCGGGCGCACTCGTCTCACTTCAGACCTTGGAATGCCAAGTGTACGAAATTCAGTGTGAGGGTGCCGTGGACACAGAGAAAGCAGTATACCAAGTTTTGAGGGCTTCCTCAAAACCACGACGATGACAGAGCAAATGTCCTTCGTAACCTGGTCAGCCAACTGGTTGGCCCAGGGACACTTCCGAAGAGGCTTACTTGCAGGGTTTGATGAAAGTGCCGAGAATAGTTGGTCCCACTATTCCAATTCGAAGCACCTTCGCAGACCATCTAGGACGATCAGAGGCAGAGGGGTCTCGCAGGACAACAGCGGGCTCAGGGTGCCAAACCTTCCAGCGGGTCACCAGCGGTTCCTCGACTCAGCTTCTTGTTGCAGGATACTTGGCTCCTTATCCTTTGTTCGTGTGAACACAGGAGATCGACATGGTAGTGGTGTTTTTGGCCTCCTCTTATCCAAAGATCCCTTCACGTCAAAACAGGGAGGACCCATCTGCTCACAAACACTCATTTCATACGTGGACCAATCAAAGACCACGGTGGTCCCAGGCATTCAGGACACTCCAGACTCTCTGGCACCCAGGATGTGTATTGGGAACAGACATCCCAGCCTACATCCTGGAGGCACACACACACAAGGCATGCCGAAGCCCGCGAAAGCTTAGGGTTTCGCGAGAAAGTGCATGACCAAATAAGGACTGACCCGGGTCGGCTCGACCTGGGGAAGGTGAAGGGGCAAGATGGCCAAAGGACAGGACAACCTCGTGGCATGGCCATGTTTGAGCCAGGCCACCTATTTGTGCCAAAAGCGGTAAGCGCGGATAACATGGCAAAAAAGGGTTCAAAATATAAGATAAACGATAGCTGCCACCAGTCCTGTCTGTGACACACCTGCACAGTTCATAATAAGTCCAGCGAGAGTTTCTAGTGCCTTTGGAATCACTAGAGACCCAAGGGTGCAGTAAAGTAAGTTATATAATATAGGTACAGGGAACTTTTTGGTAAAATCGCTCTTTTACCTCCGCGATTTGAAATTCATAAGCCAATCATGGCAGTGTCGCAATGGTGCGTGCAGGAAAACGGAGACAATGATTTCCCCCACTCGTTAGTAAAAAGTGAAAAGGAAACTGCACACATCCATGTTACTGCGCCACAGTTTGATTTCAATGACTAGAGTTTGCTCACATGTGAAAATCATCAATTTATTGATAGCCCTTTGCGATAACACGTGTTTCGGCACAAACCATGTGCCTTCCTCAGATCAGGGCAATGTCTCTTTATCCATCGGCTGACTTCTCAGCTAAACATTAACGTGGTTGAAGATTGAGTCCCATCAGACTCTTCTGAAAGTTCCAAGATTCGTCTCAGGCGTCGGATTAACAACAAACAAATAGGGGATGTAAAAAGTTTACTAGTGTCCGCCGTTGATGATCAAGCTGACGGAGTGTGGGTGAAGGCAGGCTTCCCGGGGGTAACAATGAACTGTGACCGACATGATGGGTCATCATTTAACAATGTAAGGGCGCATGTATGGGATGAATTGCGGAGAACCTTCCCAGACACTCCAGATTTACATTTAGTAATACAGTGCCCTATGGGAGAGGAGAAAGAGCCCACTCAATTCATTCTCTGGGTGCAAGACCTGTGAAGATCTGAAACGGGCATGGCGTGGGACCAATCTACCGCCCTGTTCTACTTTATAATTAAAAAAGGGCTACCGGAAGAGGTACAGAAGGCCTTGGATAAGATAGCTGGGATAGAAGCCAAGGGCTGGCCAGAGATTCATAGCATAATTGTACACCATTGTAGGAGGATCAAAGAAAGAGAAAATTAGATAGCACAGAGAAGGTTGGCAGACAAAGCAAAGTTAGTACAGAATAAATTAGTGAAGGTTGCGGCAATCAATTCAACAACATCCACTGACAGGCAGGGGGAAGGAGAGGAGGGTTCAGGAAGGTCACCAGTGAGGATGGCAGCAACTCGGTCCGCAAATAGACAGGAGCAATGGGACGGAGAGGAGCAGTACGAAGAGCCTCAATGGCAGGGCAGACCTGCAACAGGATGAGGTGGGTACAGGGGACAGAGAGGAGGATTTGGAGGAATGGGAAATAGAGGATTTGGGGGACAAGGAATGAGGGGAGGGCTGCAAGGATCATGTTGGAATTGTGGAAGGTAGGGACATTTTCAGAGAGAATGCAGAGTGTGACCAATGGGATACTACTAAGGGCAACCTCCCATGGGAAAGAAACAGCAGTATGGCCACCCACATCCAGGCAGTCCCTATGGGTTACCAATGGGTGCTAGTGGGCAGAATGAAAAATGCTATAAAGCACCACAGCAGAGATCACAGCAGATGCAACCTAGACAGCAACCGCAGCAGCGAGGCATGCAACCACCAGTAGCATGGCAGAACACTATAGGAAATGCAAATCCTAACATTTTTGCAACATCTTCAAATGGTACGCTAGCACCTTTTCGTGGCACAGCCGTAGTGGGGGACAATGTATTCTCTGTTACAGGAACAGAAACATATGCTGATTAGGACAGCCCACAGAAAGTGCTTGCCTGTCCAGTCCTATCGACTACCCTACATGCAGAAGAGGAACCACTGGTGGGGGCGGAGATAGGCAACAAACAATAAATCTTTATGGTGGACTCGGGAAAATTGGAAACACAAGGGTTCTCTGGGGCTATTATAGAAGTTCCTTACACAAAAGATCTTGACATAACGGTGTGGGGAAAAACAGTGCGAGCACCTCTACTATATCATGAAGACTCGCCAATCAATTTGTTGGGAAAGGACCTCCTGAGCAATTTGAATATGACAATATCATTCACTGAACGGGGGATAGTGTGCTCCACTCCAGAGGTGTGCCCAGTAAGAGCAATGTTGATGATAAGCACTATGACTAATGAAATTGCGTTAAGGGGGGTGCCCATAGACATGGACATGTTCTTTTATGGAATACTGGTGCTTGCTAGAGTGGTACCAGATATAAGGCGCAAGGCGGAAAGTGCCTTCTGATTTTGTCTTCCGCCCAATTGTAAATTCTGATGTTGTACCTGGCATGAGTTTGTCTATTGATTTGGAAGGGGTACAGGTTTAAAGCAAACATATTGCGGTAATAGGACTGGACTCACATGGGTGCAAATGGAGAACAGTGCTGTGCATAGAGCCAAACATAGCTGTACGTGATTTAACTGAGGAGGAGTTGTTCACTGACAATGATACTGATGGGGAGAAAATAATGGAAATAAGTGTACCTTGTGACATCATGAACCAGCACTGATAAATACACAACCCTCTCATGGCTAGTGTTAATGTGCCACCAACTATATTTGAGGAAGATATGGAAAAGGTACTGCCAGAATTCTGGACTACAGGCCCCCATGACGTAGGGCTCTTACAAGAGATCATGCCAATGCAAATAAAATTGAAACCAGGTGCAATACCGTCTAGAGTAAAACAGTACCCACTACCAAGAGAGCAGAGGAGTGGATAAAAGAAACAATAAACACATTATTAGAATAAGATATTGTAGTGCCATCAACACGTCAGCAGCAGGAGCGATGCAAAATATTACTAGATTGAGAAAAAAAATGCATATCGTCATCACACATTTAGAGGAAAGGACCCTAAAGAGCAGTGGCCATTTTGGATAGGTCAGCTCACACCATGAATACGATATATTGAACGTATAGTTTAACTCTGAATGTCATTTGGTCTGCAACATCGTATGAGGATCATTTGGGGCACAGCAAGTACCCAACATCGTATGAGGATCAGTGGGGCACAGCAAGCCCAAGTTTCTTACATTGAAAACTCGGTGAGTTAGCAATATACTGCTTAGCCTGTTTGTCTGTGATTGGAAAAGATTTTCATTATGCTATACTCCCAATGTGTAGCTGCGCAGCAAGTGGTAGCACATTCATTTATTTCAGATACATTATTCATAACTGCAAGTAAAGACATAGCAAATGTTCCGGTCCCTGTGTTCTTTCTCATTACCCCAGGTGAGCCCAGAGTGATTGGAAAGAGGGCTTTAGCAAATATGCCCTACCTGTATTCGGGGCCAATTTTTCAAATGAACGCAAAGAGGCATTATTGTTTCATTGCTTGGGCACAGCAGGTCAGGAAGTTTTGAAGAAACTCCCAGAACCAACTGACATTCCTGATGCGGGTCCCTATGAAAAGACACTGGCAAAGCTTGATAAACATTTCCAGATTGAGGAAAACATCATACCAGAGAGATATCAATTTGCCACCAGAAGCCAGAAAAGTGGTGAAGCTATAGATTTTATATGTCTATTTTATATTTTATAACCACTTTAAGGGGCCTGGCAGTCAAATGTAGTTTCAGTCATTGCCAAGATGAGCATCTTAGAGATCAGTTGATGATCAAATGTTCCAACGATAATATTAGGAAGGAATTATGGAAGGAGAGGAATCCTTCCTTGGACAGAGCCATTGATATAGCCAAGCCTGTAGAACATACTGATAAGTGTATCAAGATGCTTCAAGCAGATGCATCCAGTGAAAAACTGAAACCTGAGGAAAGTGAGGGGGCTGTGCAGAAAGTGTCAAAAGTAGCCCAAAGACAAGGAGCAATTGTGACTACAAGGCGGACAGATTATTCTCAAAAGAGGTTTGCGGCTTGTCATGAGAATAGACCTACAGCTGGCAGAGGCTGGGGACGCCAGTGGCAACCGTTGAAAAATACAAATAGCATGTCAAAGAAGACTAATTCTTTCTGGGATACTGGATTTACCAGGGGGAACAGAGGTCCTGGTAGAAGGAGATGTTACAGATGTGGGAGTTTTTCTCATTTTGCATCTGATAAAGATTGTTTTGCAGTGCATATAATATGATTTGGAAGGAAGGGACAACTTGCTCTGTGTTGTAAAATCTTTAATACTGGTATGAGTCAAGCACATGAAGTAACTGCAGAGTATGAGGATGAATGTGGCAGTGAAGTGGACATAGAGGTGGTATATAATGTAGATGATGTTGATGGAAAAGTTAAAAGAAAGAAACCTTACATATTGTATTTATTTGTGGTGTACCTGTCTTCATGCTTATTGACAGTGGGGTAGATTATACCTTAATTAGTGTACAAATCTGGAAAGAGAAATTTGACTGCTGCACTCCTTGGGAAAATTCAGTTAGAGCAAACACATATGGAGTGGTTCCCATAGAGATCATAGGGAGGTTTGAAGGTGAATTACAGTTCAAGGATAGGAAATCTATTGGAAATATACATGTCACAAAAAAAGGTGGAGAGTTACTGTCATGGAGTGATCAGACAGAGTTAAAGATAAGACTTGAGGCAGCTCCTCCTTGAACAAGTACTTTCGGTGAAGAGTGTGGAGAATTATAATGTTCAGGTGAAGAGAAAATTGGGGTGTTTAAAAGGATTTGTACATAAAATCCACTTGAGGAGAGGTGGTGTGCCTAAAATTGCAAAACTCTGTACTATTCCTTTGGAACTTAAATAAGATGTGGAGAAAGAGTTGAAGAAAATGGAGTTGATTGGAGTGATTGAGAAGATAGATGCATCTGAATGGGTCAGTCCAATAGTAGTAGTCAGAAAATCCAATGAGTCCTTAAGATTATGTATTAACCTTAGAAACTTAAACAGCCTGTTGGTAGCAGATACATTTCCACTCCCAAGAATAGATGATTTGTTGGTAGGGGTGGCCGGATCAAAGTGTTCTCTGTTCTAGATCTTAAATCAGCCTATCATAAGTTGCATTACATCCCGAATCCAGAGATCTTACGGCATTTATCACCCTCATTGGTTTATTTAGGTACGTATGCATGCCTTTTGGGCTAGTCTCAGCAGCAATTTTTTAAAGCATCATGCATAGACTTCTGGGAGGTGGGAATGGAGTAATGTGTTATCAGGACGATGTGTTGATGTGTGGAAGCAATGATACTGAACATGATGAGCGTCTCAAAAGAGTTTTCAGTATTTTGAAGGAAGCAGGTCTTACTGTGACAATGGAGAAGTGTACCTTCAAGGCTAATAAAGCAGTGTACTTAGAATCTTTTGACCTGCAGAGAGAAAGAGCTAGAGGACTAAAGGACTCCAGCAGGGAGGTATTTAGAGAGGGCAAATTAGATGTAGCGTGGTCTCAGACCCAAGAAAGATTCAGAGAGTTACAAGATGCCAAATGTGTGTATATACATAGAATACATATATAAAAATCCACCAATACCATAATATTCATCAAGTACACAAAAGTCACCATTCAGCAAGACAATGGACTGTATGTCAATTACATATTGTAGATAGTTTCCCCCAAAAGGACATGAATCTCTATTAAACAATGAACTAATGTGATTGTTAATGATTTAAGATTACCACTCATCAACCTAGACCAAAAGCTCTCATCGGCCAGGTCCTCATATTTTATCACAATCTTACAAAATAAGGAAACTCAAAGGTTGAGGGCAGCACTACAATTGATCAAAAATGATTAAAGAGTCCCTAAGTCACTGCAAAACTGATATTCACTTTTATCCAGTGTGATGACTCATATGGGTCCCCACCGTTAGAGAGTTCCCAATAAATGAAAACAAAATCTCATAATCATTTGATGAAACAAAGGATCAGTAACTATGACCAATCACCTTGGTAAGGTATTAAGAGGCCTGTGTAATTTACCAAATTCATAGTATAGATTGTACTTAAAAATAAAGTCCTGGTCATGGCTCCATTCTGTGCTTTGATTTATCCTATTGATACTAACTAGATTATACTGTAAGGATTACCATTGACAATGTACGCCAGTAAGAAGATTCTCACACTCATGTACACATATGTTGAGTCTTTTGCAATCAATGCAGATGTCACCACAACATGATTGCTTCCTGCCAGAGCCAACAAAGTACAGCTTAAATTATATAGTTGTAATTTTCTCCACAAAAAAACAAGTGTCTAAGTGTCAGAATAACCAGATAAATTAGAGTAGAGGGAGTTTGATGTTCATTAATAACGTTAAATAGCTCTTTGATATATTTGAATGCAAACAACAGTCCAGTAGAAAAATATTTTTCTTAGCCAGGGTTAGTTAATGGTGCTTACTTATTTTCATATAATATATATCTATATATATATTTGCAGCATGCCCACATAATCCTTGACCTATTTCTTCAACATACATTTTCTTTGCTGAAATTGAATTGTGGTTGTCCCCTTCTCAATACGTAATATCCTGTCATGCTCACTTCTCCTAGTACTTGTTTCTCTGGCGCCCCTTAACTTTGTGCAAGTATTTGCAGTGTTGGTATTGCCAACCAATAATAGTGGTCTCTCTCTGTATTTCGTGACTAAACTTGCCAGTATTTCCTTTATTTGAATAGCATTATTTTGCCTTTTATCGATCACACTCTGGCTTTTTACTGTTTACTATTTACTCTATGTCCATGTTAACTCCTTTTTTGATGGCCTTGACACTTTACTATTACTAATTCCTCCCTCTGATTCCTCTCTTTCTTCTCGGTCACTCCAATCTTTGGGGGTCATTACGAGTCGAGTGGTAAGGGACACCGGGCACCAGTAAGGAGAATGGTGCCGGTAATCCCTTACCGCCCGATTCAGTGGTCCCTTGGAGGGAACCGTAAGGAACGTGTGGTCTGACCACATGTCCCTTACGGGGCCCGCTAAGCGACCAGGGCGCTAATAACAGGCTTGCCATTCGCGAGCCCATTATTAGCGCCCTCCCATTCCCATTGAGCCATATAGGAGCTCAAATGGGAATGGGGAATGGTTTATTCAATGTGGATTTACTGGTCCCGCAAGGGTCGGAATGCAGAGGTAAGTCCCCATTGAACAAGACCGGACTCAGACACGGTACGGGAGGCAGCCATGCTGATTATAGCACCATGGCTACCGCCCATCTCATAATGAGGCCCTTTATCTTTCTACCACTCATGCTGAAATTCATTTTCTAGCATTACTAGACTCCGATTACCTTACCGATTACCGGTATCACTACAAAAGATCGCAAACTATTACTGCAAGGAAGAACACCTTGAAACAATGAATGGAGAAAAAAAAACAGATGTTGGGTTGGGGTATTTATTAAAATGGGGGAAGTGGCGAGGGCTGTGGCTGTTCTCCCCCCCACATTTAAATTGCTAATATGTGTTTAATTAAATTCAAGGTTTGTGGTGTTGCAGTAAAAAATGCAATATTTTAATATTTCCATCCCAACCCCCTTCTCATATTTCTGGTTCATGCCTTGACCTCATCCATTGACCTCATATTATCTACTGTTCTGCTCTTTTATCTTTTATTCTTTTATTCTGTAATGGATACTCACATTCTACTGATCATATTCTGCTCTCCCTCCCTCCCTCTCTGTCTTCCCTGCAGGTATTAAACCGTAAATCACTTAAGTCTTCCTGCCACAAACTTTGCTCCTTTGATTCTTCCTCCTTTATCTCTCCCGACACACACTCTCTCCCTTAACTTGAAGATATGTTAACTTTCTCAGCTGATCTTCCCTTCTTGTCACTTTCCTCCTCCCTACATGCTACACTTGATCACCTCTCTCAACACTAATCTTGTTCTCCTATCCAGAGGTTGTGGTAACTTTGAATGGCCTCTACCCTTGGCTCTTCCAGACAAACTTTGCAGTAATCTGATCCCTTTGGGATCTCAATGCACTCTTCTCTCCACGCTTGTTCTGACTCTTAGATTGTATCTGCTAAAAGGCAATACTATGACAATCTTCATCAACCTCATTGCCTTTTTCAGGTTCTCAATTGTGACTGATTGCCATTTGGTAAGGGTTTTGGAGCCCTGGATTTTTTTTTAAGCAATTCCATTGATGAAAGGGAAATCTGCTGATCATATTCCCCTTTCAAAAGCTCCTTGACAAAAGCATAGTATGCATGTGTCCTGCTGCATCAGTACCGTGATTTTAAGCACCTGCCCAAACCGTGGCACAGAGCAAGCTCAGAGGGTGCAGGTGCCTATTTGACAGCTGCAATTGCAGACACCTCTCTTCAATGGAGGGGCTGCATTTAAGACATGTACCCCTGTTCCAAAACTCCATAATTATGGGTCTCCCTCCAGGTGGCAGAATAATCTTTAAATATAATCCAGACCTGAGTTAGGGTATGGTTGATGGTATTCTCATAATTATTACAACCACATCCGATTTCATATCGCACATGAGTCCAGCTCTGTTGTGGAAGGTGATGTGTATTTGGGCCAGATAGGTGAAGCCTCACAAATGACAAGATAGGATCATGAATGGCCATGCTTCTTTTTTCATCTCTTTGTAATGGCAGGTAACACCATCTGCCAGGGACAGCCGCACAACAGGCCTGGGCCATGACATCAAATAAGCACACCCATTCATAGGAGTAGCCTTACACCAGGGTGCTGAGTTTACAAAGGCCTTTGAGTCTAGCAAGGGATGAGGAAGGGTTAGAGTAGTCAGGAGTGATCTGTTCAGTGGAAGGAGACTTCAAAAATGTTGTTTCTCTCTGCCTCTCTCTCTCCTTCGTATCTCCTCCACTTCCACTTTTGGGTGTGATGTAAGAAGGGCAAAGTCCACTACTCTTAAGAACAGTGATTGGAACACTAAGGCAGCAAACACATGTTTGATTCACACTAACAACACCTAAGAAAAACTTATTTTACCTCCTTTGGGAAAGTCACACTTTACAGAACCCTCAGCCTGAATTAAATAATAAAAAATAATAATTTGGCACTTATATAGCGCTACGAACCCTCAGGTATCTGAGTGCTGCTTATTATTACCCACGGTGTGGGATTAAATTTGGAGCCTTAAAAGGCAGAAGAGATATCTGGACCCTACCCACTCTGAGGGCACATTGGGGGTGAAACTTTGTTGTGGACCAGGACCTGCAATCTGCACTGAAATCTCCTCAAGCAGGGAAAGCAGACACCACATGGAACCATCTTGTTCTCGAGTCTCTCTGAGGGTGCCCCACAGCATCTGGAGGACCAGGCCAGATGAAGCTCCCTCTTCAGCTGCAGGGTACGAAATCATCAACCCACCAAAGAACTGAAACCAGCTACAATTGACCACAAACAGACCCCTCTGTCTACTGGGACACTAGAAACTGGTAAGGTCACTTCAGCGCATTCTTTCACCTAAGACATATCCTTTCATGGTTGGCCTTTGCCTATCACTACTGTACTAGCACTCAGGGCTACTTTCAGTCTGCTGCATCTTCTCTGTTCTTCCACAAGGGATGGGGGTGGGTTGTACAGTAATTTCTATTTAGGTAATATGCAGATGGTGCATTGTATTAAAGTATATCTCTTTTTATAGATCCTTCATTGGATTTCTATTTATTTTGGACTACTCTGCTTTACTTTTTGGGTAGCTATCAAATCACATTCACCTCTCTTAAGAGCATAGCATTCCCTCGGCACACGAAAGGCAAAAGGCAACGGAGGTATATATCTTAACTATGCCTGTTTTATATTTATGATTGCGTTGGCTATTGGTTTGTAGAAGTGTGAGGAATGAATGAGCATTTTAACCCCTGAACATCTTTTTACCCGTGAACATCTTTGTATTCTTGTCACATCAATCACATTATTTCTCATCCTAGTCCTTCTTTCTCTATATCTCTCTCTACTTCAGATCTTGCTAATTACTTTACCTCTAAAGCTGCACTTCTTCATGTGTCATTTTCTGCTAATTCACAACTTTCCTTTCCTACCTCTCATTTCCCTATGACCACTTTTTCCCCCCCTTCTGAGACAGATGTTCCTAACTCAATTTCTTCCCAGTCCTGTTCATTTGGATCTGATACTCTGACTCTTAATCCCCTTAATACACTCTTCTTCTTCCATAACTAAATTATCTCTGCAATATCTTTGTATACGTGTCCCACTTGGTAAATTCAAAGATGATCCCATACTTCCCATTCTCAAAAAACACTCACTTGATCCCTCTCTCCCATTCAATTTCAGACTATATCTCGTCTTCTGTTTATTTAGAAACTTTTGGAAGTATTTTCTTGCACAAAATTCTACACATTTTAATTATATTTCTACTGCACGCTCATCAATCTTGTTTCTGTCCATTTCACTCAAATGAGACAGCTCTTATCTATGTCACTAGCTCTCTTGTTGCAGCTGTCTATGCTATTGAGCTGTCAGCAATGTTTTATGTGGTTGAGCATTCAACTGTCCTTTAAAACTCTCTCCTAAATGGGTTCTCAGAAGTCTATCCTCAAATGGATTAGATCCTATCTCCCTGACTGCACTTACTGAATCACTTGGCTTGGTAGTACTTCTCGTACAACCCTTCTTCAGTTTGATGTACCCTGAAGCTCTGTGCCTGGCCAATTCTTTCTTCACTGTATTACATCCCATACATTTGCCTGTTATTGTTTTCTTTGGTTTCTCCAACAATTCTCAAAAGTTTCTTTCTGTTGTTTCTCTTCTTTTACTGATTTTCATCTATCGTTCTTGTTAGACTGCTTATTAGCCATTTAATCCTGGATGTCTGCAAACTACATTCACTTCATTCCAACCAAGACTGAGGTTAGTTGCTTTCCTTCATCAGTTATTCCTCCCTCTCTATCTCCTTCCCTCAATCCTCTCTCTCATGTTGACAGTCAACATCCAACATCAGTATATTTTATAACTCCTAATTTTCCATTTTATCTGAAATTTAATCTACTGCATTGTCTCTTTGAACTCCATAACTTTCTAAAAGCACACCCGTTTTTGTATTTTAATACTACTAAGCGTTTGATGAAAGGTTTTGTCTTTTCTCACTTCAAATATTGTTCAGCTCTTCTATTTGCTCTACCTACTAATCAACTGATGACCCCATGCTTTATCGACAACTAATTTGCTTGTTTGTATTTCTCCTCATAATTACATTATTCCAGATCTACCTCCCCTTCAATGGTTTCTTTTGCATCTTGCCTTCTCTTCTAATTTACATGCATCATTTGTAAATATCTCTATGGTCTACCTCCCTCCATCTTTCTGCCTTATCTTCCTTTTACTTCCCCTCTCACACCCTAAGTCAGAATTACATTTCCTACTATATTTCCCTCACTCCTTGAGCCCAGTCCCTTTCCTGCTATTTTTATTTTTTTCTCTACTTGCACAAGAATATTGGAACAAACACCCACTCCCTTTTAGACCACTTTCTTCTCCTCATCTTTTCCTGACTAATTTAAAAGACTATGAGGGCCTCATTACACGGTAGGCGGTAGGGATTTAACTTTACCGGTAACGTAATACCGGTAACGTTAAATCCCCATGCCAATCACAACCTGGCTCACCGCTATTAGCGGCACCGCTAAGTACGGTGCCACTAATAGCGGACAGGCCGCGTGCGCGCGACCCTCCATCCCGTGAATAACGCCATGCCGCTAATAGCACACCATCACAAGGCGAGCGGACATGGTAATAGCGGCATGGTAAAGTCCCCCAAACCCCTTACCCCCATGATGCTAATACCGGCATCGCGAACCACCCGTTAATAGAACTGAGCATTGTTCCCACCTGCCACAGGTGGACACAATCAGCACAGGTGGCGGCAATGGACACTGTGGCAGGTCAAAAGGAGCACACCACACCCCTTCACACACCAAGATGGTTCCAATACTGGCAGCATTACATGACCTAGAGGACCTCATTGCAGTGCTGCTGCTACAACAACAGGCTGCACAAAGGAGACGCAGGAGGAGGAGGAGGGCCAGACAGGCACAGCAAGCATCACCACGCCACCTATTCATACCACAGAGGCACCCACCAATTCCCAGGATCAGAGCCAGTCCATTCAACCTAACACCTGAGCAGATACACACCCTGTACCGTCTGGACCGGGACACCATCACCAGCATCGTGGACATGATACACGACGACATTGTGAGCCTCATAGACATCAGAACTGCCATCCCCCCTCTACTGAAGGTGGTGTCAGTGCTCCACTTCCTGGCCACAGGAACCTACCAGCATACAGTGGGACAGATGCATGGCATCTCCCAACCAGTATTCTCATGCACACTGAACTAGGTACTCAATGCCCTCCTGAAGCATGCACCAGAACACATATCCCTGCCACGGACTGCCCAGGAGATTGCAAACACCAAAGTTGGCTTCTATACACTGGCAGGCATTCCAAGTTGCATTGGAGCCATCGACTGTACACATGTGGAATTGGTTGTACCATATCACAATGAATTAGTGTACCGAAACAGGAAGCAATTCCACTCAATCAATGTCCAACTGGTATGTGACGCAAACAATATAATCACACATTGCTGTGCCAGATTTCCCGGATCTCAACTATCCCCCGCTACATGGAGAGACAAACGGCACAACGTTCGTGGCTACTTGGTGAGTAGCAGGGCAAGCACATGGCAGTGTGATTGGGGGGGTAGAGGGATCCTCCAACTGGGTGTGCATGGGGGGGTATAGAGATCCTCCAACTGGGTGTGCATGGGGGGGTAGAGAGATCCTCCAACTGGGTGTGCATGGGGGGTAGAGAGATCCTCCAACTGGGTGAGCATGGCGGGGGTAGAGAGATCCTCCAACTGGGTGTGCATGGGGGGGTAGAGAGATCCTTCAACTGGGTGTGCATGGGGGGGTAGAGAGATCCTCCAACTGGGTGTGGCCTGTAGTCCATTGCACAAATGCACATACAGATGTACGCTAATGGGCATCTGTGAGGGCAGCAACGTACTTGGGATGAACGGACATGCAAGTATATGGCACACGACACAGCTGCCAATCCAAACCCATTGACATTAAAGATCAATCCTCATCCACATTGCACGACACTCCACGCCATGGAATGCACATATGTCATCCATGACATCAACATAGTCATGCAGCATTCCTACAGCACAACATCAACAATGCATTGTGCCCTTGGATGCATGCATTGGGACCCCCCCTAGCCATGGCAATGCACCACAAACACATGGCACCACTGAGGCGTTGCCTCTCAGCATGGCAAGATCAATGTCCGAAGCACTGTACACCACCAGTGTGGTACCAAATCTGCCTGGCCACAGGGACACCAATTACCTGGCCTCACCCTGGACATGGGAATTACTGTAGGAGGCATCAATGGGGCATGTCTACTTGCATGTTTGCGCTCACCTTTGCACAAAGCAGTCACACAGACCATATTCATTGATGCAGTTGAATGTGCACATGATTCTCAATGATAGGTCAAAGTATGTGACATGAACAGGCCACACATGTGCCGAAAAGTAACAGGAACCCATTCCTCCCCCCATATAGGTGATGCAGGCTATCCCCTGAAGAGGTGGCTCCTCCCACCAGTACGGAACCCACAGAACAGGCATGAAGAAGAATACAATTGTGCCCATACCCGTACCCGCCCCATCACACCCTTCCCCTCACCCCCCACAACTGTCCCATCACACCCTTTCCCCCACCCCCCACAACTGTCCCATCACACCCTTTCCCCCACCCCCACAACTGTCCGTCATAAGTCTTCAACAATGCATGTGTTCTGGCATGCACCGAGGTCAATGGACGTTCACGCCCTATTGTTCATTACCAGGGCCAGCATTTGGGGGCTGGCTGGAGGTGCGCCTGGTGGTGCGTGAAGACCTTCTCAGTGGACTCGTCTGCCGCGAACTGCAGGTTGAACAGGTGGCAGACTGTCCTAGTGTAAATTGGCGCTCCATTGCATCTGCAATGCGTGTCAGCACCTCCCGGACGCGTGTTAGCTCGCCACACAGCCTGTCCGTGCAGGACTCCATCCCCTCCCTGGAGTGCCTGGATGTCTCAGCGAGGTCAGCCCTGAGACGGGCAACCTCCTCCACATGTTGACCTACAAGCACTGTTAGAGCCTGCTGGCGCTGGATGACGGCGGCCAGGTCAAGGGCAGTCGCGGCCTGTGGTGGTGTGTCTGCTGTGCATCCGGATGCCTGCCGGTCTGCAGATGCCACCTCTGGGGGGCTACTGAAGGCCTCTAATGACTCGTCAGCAGTGAGGTGTGAGCCAGGTGTGGGGGCGGGGGATTGCTCTGGGGTTACAGCAGGGCTTGGGGTGTGCATGGGCAGATCTAGATACGTGGGCTCATCCACGTCGGACAATGGGCCAATTGCTGCAGCCTCCCCTGCCGAACTGGCTGCAGCTGAGGGTGGACCCTCGGTGGTGGGGATTTGGGGGGGGAGTGGACCTCTGGAGGAGGGCAGTAGGGTGTTGCTTGGCACTGGCAGTGGCGCGCAGGTCTTGTTCTGGAGGCTGCAATCAGGGCCTTGGTCCTTTTCCCCTGGATGTCATTGGGGCATCCTCGCTGGGCTGTGGCCTTCACTTCTTTTGCACAGAGGGTGCCTGGGTAGCTCCCTCGCTGTCTGAATGCGACCCTGTCGGGGACAAGAAGGGGGATGTCATTGGTTATGGTCGCATTTACTCAATGCAGGCTACATCATGATTTCATTTGGGGCCATTTCAAAATCATTGTGGAGGATGCAGGTGAGGTGTCATTTCAGTGCCTCATCCATGCAGTGTTGTGTGTGGCACTTGGCTCTGTTGATGTATGCATGTGTGGGTGCTGGGCCAAACATGCAGTGAACCCGGGCTGACATTTGTGGGGACCTGTACATTCACATTGCATGCTTGCATCAGTGCACTTACCTCCATCACATGTGTCTTGCATGCCGTGCTCCATCCTTCCGACACCCTCAATGCATTCTACCCCGATGAGGTTTGCACAAGTCTCTTCCCACTCCTTCAACTTGATGGGAGACCTTGATCCTCCAGCAGTGGCAGTTTTGTGATTCTCGGACAGGGTCATCCTGACCCGGAGTCTCAGGTCGTCCCATCTTTTTCGGCAGTCGCGTACAGTGCGCGTGCTGCTGCCAACGGCACTCACTCTGGTTGACACTTCCTCCCAGATGGCTTTCTTCTTTAGGAGGGTCTCCCTCCGCATGTCATTAGCAAAGACCACTCCTGCATTGTCTGCTAATATCTGAGTTAGCATGACTAACTCCTCAGTGGAGAACTTCTCCTTTTGCTGCCTGTCTGTGGATTTCTTTAGTGCCTTGGGCATGGTAAGGGTGTGACAATGGTTTCCAGGCAGCAGGGTAACACGTACAGGTCCAGGGGGCAGAGGATGGCAATGGATTGTATTTTTAAAGATGGCCGCCGCGCTCTTTCCCGTTCCTGTGCGATGACGCTATTTCCGGTTCCGCTTTTTAGCGGTCACCGCTAATAGCGGTCACCGCTAATAGCGGACACCGATATTTGCATGCTGCGCGAGGGCGGAGGTGCTATCTGCACCTTCGGGGAGGCCGGTAAGGGACTTTTTGGTCACTTTACCAGCATGGCGGTAGGGTCATTAACAGCATAGCGCAATGCTTGTGTCCGCGTACTCGTAATGTTACGCTATTAGCGCCCTCTTGCGAGGGCGGACACGTTAATTGCGCAATGCCGCTAATTCACGATTTTTAACGCACAACGTGTAATGAGGCCCTATCTGCTTTCAGCTTCTTCAGCATAAATTATAACATGGAATTCACGTTGTTGTGCTATTATGGTTTTCTTATGCAAGTTTGTGAAAGAAATAAAAAATACAAATACACAAAAGTAGTTCCTCCTTGCTGTTGTTATAATCCTAAGCAAGTTTGTAGCAAACAATGTATATCAACAAATGTGCTACCTCCAGGAAATTTCAAACCCTCAATTTCATTATTAAAGCACTCATTGTTTAACATTTTAAAATGCTATCAATACACATTTTTATCTGTGCACATGTAGCATTTTGCCATATCCTAATTTACAACCAAAACACACAAATACATACACAATTTAAAAATAGAAATAGAGCATAGGTTTCGCAAATAGGATAGTCATAAAAAGATAAAAAAACATGTAAATTAAAAAGCATATCCCACCTATTTCAACATACAATATAGCCTAATTCAAAAGTGTTAGTATTTGTCCACCAGAAATCAAAACAGTTGTATGATGCACAATCATCAGTAACACCACTACACCAAGAAAAGGCATGAATGTAACTGAATGCAAGCAATGTTTCACGTTAAATTTTACGTCAGTGCAAAACACAAGCACACAATTTTCAAGGGAGTTGACCACTTAGATAACCCCCAAAATGTAATTTAAAAGATGTTAATGTTTGAAAATGTTAATTTGGAAAAATAACAGACCCTTACTAATTAATTTGCAACCTCTCATTCTTTCTAAAGTATGACATTCTATATTTTACCTTTCCGTACCAAAATGAGCAACTAGACATCTCTACAAATCTACATTCTTCAGGTGAATTTTCTGATTAAATTGTAAAAACGAAATCTTCTGCACTAAAATGATATTTGGAAGGAAATTGCTGAATGATAGATTCACAATCCTTCAGCATTAACATTACAATGAAGAAAAAACAAACTGACATGGACATATATCTTTCAAAGCAACCTGGTTGGTTTAACTTCACAAAGTAAAAACGTGAAAACACAAATCACAAAATGCTTACACACTGTTTCCTTCCAGAACTGAAACAGCTTACATCCTGAGAAATATGTGAATGTACTTCAGACCTTACTAAAAGGCATGAATTCTTAAGGGAAAACTGTTTGGTTATCCGGTGAGCCATTCATCTGTTAGTATTGCAGATCCTTGAAATTCCACTAAATGTTCTCAATTTCAGAATGAATTGGTTTGTTGTTAAAGATATGAAATGGGATTATATCTTGGCTTAATTAGCTTCTGAAAAGAGCACAAAACACATTGATATAATTCTCATCTCATCATGCTCTTCCTTCCTCTGCTCCTTTCCCTCATGATGCGACCGCCGGAGCTGCTGACTTCTGCCACCTGCTGAAGCCCCTCAGTGCACAGTAGCATGCCCCAGCCTCGAGCTGCAGAGAGCGGCGCATTTGGAATCTAAGGTACTATTTCGAATGGATAGGCATCATCCTCTACCTTTCATGACAATTTGTACTTTAAGTCCTAACAATGCTCCATCTCGCTTTGATATGTTGGTGCACTCCTGTACGATCTTTGCTTCTATGCCATTCCAAGATGGCGGTTCCCTTTGTCGAGCACTGGGCAGCGCGGGCTGATGTGCATGGGGCCCAGGATTGGCCGTGGCCTTCTTCATCTTGGCCAATCAGGAGGCCAGCAGACTTGGCGGACCCTCCTCACAAGCCCAATCTTAAGGCCCCTGTCTGCTCCCTGTCTGCTTCAGGTATGCTTCCCATCCCCCTCTGGTCCCCCGTGATGATCTAGTGTACCCTCCACCCCCTCTGCTCCCCCGTGATGTCGTAGTGCGCCCCCTACCCCCCTCTGGTCCCCTGTGATGTCGTAGTGTGCCCCCACCCCCTCTTGTCCCCTGTTATGTTGTAATGTGCTTCAACCTCCCCTCTGGTCCCCTGTGATTTTGTAGTGTGTCCCGACCCCTCTATTGTCCCCTGTGATGTTGTAGTGTATCCTCCACCCCCCTCTGGTCCCCAGTGATGTTGGAGTGTGCCTCACAACCCCTCTGGTCCCCATGATGTTGTAGTGTACCCCCACAAACCTCTTTTCCCCAGTGAGGTTGTAGTGTGCCCCCACCCCCTCTCTTGTCCCCTGTGATGTCATAGTGTGCCTCCAAACCCCCTTGTCCCCTATGATGTTGTAGTGTGCCCCCCACCCCCATATGCTCCCCTGTGTTGTCTTAGATTACCCCCCTTGTCCCCTGTGATGTCACAGTGTGTCCCCACCACCCTCTTGTCCCCCTGTGATGTCGTAGTTTGAACCCCAGCCCCTCTTGTCCCACAGTGAGGTTGTAATGTGACCCCACCCCCTCTTGTCCTCCTGTGATGTTGTACTGTGCCCCACCCCCTTCAAGTCCCCACATGTCATAGTGTGACCCCCATCACCCTATGGTCCCCTGTGATGTCTTATTGTGCTCCCCCACTTGTCCCCCCATATTGTTGCTGTGTGCTCCCCCTCTTTACCCCCTTTCTGCCCCCCTGCCTTCCCTGAGCTCTTCTCCCTCCTCCCTTTCCCTTTCTGCCACCCCCCATTCATTGCAGGAGTTGTCTTGATTTACGAAGGGTTCACCATCAATGACTTTTTGCCAACGCTTGGAATTTGACTTTTGGGTGCATTGGCTCTTGTTGCTTCACCCCCTCAATCTCTCATGATGGACCTCCCCTGGATCTTACACTCAGGATGGCTCTGAAACATGCTGTGCCCATCGTCACCATGAATCCTTGCCTACAATTTCTGTTCCCCTGCAACATTATGTGTTTCACTGACCTCTGCCAATGTATCCGCTCTCCCCTCTGCTTCTCTGTTCTTTTCACTGTTTTATTATCTGTTCTCTTCTCCTCTCCCTTCCCCCTTCTCTCTCTCCTCCCCACACCCTTACTTTTTGCTATGCACTTACGCTATCAAAATTGTCACTGGACCTAGTGTAATAGTAACAATTGTGTGTACCCCCACTCCTGACTTGTTATTCCCCCTCCTCCAGCACTATCTGAAATGTCATCAGGCCTCATACGTTAGTCGCCTGTCTGTTTCCAATTCATTCCTATCATTTATTAGCGCTTGCACTATCCAAAATGTTGCTAGGCTGAGTACGATAGTTAATTTCACATTCTTGTTGTTCATGGCCTGTAAGAATGTTTTTGTATTTTCCCTTGTTCCCTCCCTTATCGTGAAGGGTTATATAAATAAACCATCATATCATATCATATCATCTATATTGGAGGTTATGATATGGGTAAACTTTGTGGGGTTTCTCTTTCTTTGGTTTGAAGGATGATTTGGATAATATCATGGAACTAAACATGTATAATACTAACATACAGAGAAATGTTGACAAAGAGGTGTCAGCATACCTGACTAAACATAGGATGCATTGGATATCCAACACCAACATCTGGTTTTACATATTCAATTTGTATAGGCATGATGGAGTGCCTCCAACAGATGGTGGCAATGCACACTTCCCATGAAAATGTTTGGTTAGCTTTGCAAGCATGTTAAGAACAAAAAATAAAACATTAAACTGTCCTTCTAAAACATCATAGAAAGGTTATATTCATTTAGAAATTACCTATTTAACCTCCAAAGAAATTTTAAGGAATTGCTACGGTAATTTTAAAATATACATATTGTATGATTGTTAGTTAAGTTTTTATTAGCTGGTTCTTAAAAGAAACATGTATGGGATTGCTTTTGGTCTCATGCACGAGGGATGTGACCAAGCAGTTTGGGCTGGACTGCCCCTTTAGGGGTGGCACCAAGACTCATTTTCATATGGTCTTTTCCCTTTTGTAATGGCTTGGCAGTTGAAAGACATTGGTCTGGAGGGTTGCCCGGAGCAATGCCAGAGGGTAATATGTATTCTAAACCTTCCAGCCTTCACCTCCTTTGTTTTGATATTGTCAACCCAAGTGGGACGGGAATGCTCACACATGGGCACCATGCCTGCTGAACCTAGAGACACAAGCTACTCCTCAATGATGATGCCCAATGAGGCTGAAACATGTCTGGGGATGCCTGTGGTCTTGTGAAGAAGGGATGTGACCAAGCAGCTCAGGCTGGTCTGCCCCTTTGGGGTGGGGCGAACCCTGATTTGCATATTGTCTTTCCAATTTTGGAAAGGCTTGGCCGGTGAAGAACAATGGTCTGCAGGGTTGCCCAGAGAAATGCCAGATGTAAAGAAGTATTCTAAACCTTCCAGCCATGTCTTTTGTTTTGCTATTGTCACCCCAAGTGGGACAAGAATGCCCAGACTTGGGTCCCATGCCAGCTGGACCGAGAATCCCAAGCTACTCCTCACTGATGATGCCCAATGAAGCTGATCCAAGTATGGGGATGCTTGTTTTCTCGTGCAGAAAGGATGTGTATAAGCAGTGTGGGCTGGACTGCCCCTTTGGCGATGGGACCAAGCCTGTTTTGCATGTGGTCTTTCCCCTTTTGTAATGGCATGGTCAGAGAAAACAATGGTCTGGATGGTTGCTCAGAGTAATGCCAGAGGTTAAGATGTATTCTAAACCTTCCAGCAATCTTTTGTTTTACTATTGTCAACCCGAGTGGGACGGGTATACCCAGATGTCGGTCCCATTACTGCTGGGCCTAGAGACCCTTGCTACTCCTAACAGATGGTGCCAAAACATGTCTGGGGATGTGACCAAGCAGTTTTGTCTGGACTGCCCTTTTGGGGGTGGCACCAAGTCTGATTTAGTAAACAGTCTTTATAATGATATGCACATAATAACAAAACTTTCATAACAAAATATATAATGAAAATGTATGTGGGGGTGGGTATAGGGTTAAATCTTGGGGTCAATATATTTGAGGTGGTTTATTAGGGGTGGGAAACCGGGGTTTAGGGCGGATCCCTCCCCAGAAAAAGAAAAATGTATGTGTTATGTTTTTTTGTTGCAAACATTTTGGTATATATGCATTCTACATAAAATCTGTCATTATAAAGACATGTAACCGTCTGATTTGCATATTTAGTTATATATTAATAAATGTATGTATTTTATTAGATATTTGTATGGCGCCTATACACAAGTGATCAAATAAAGAGTGTATGCAGGCAGAAAGTAACACAGGTTTATTCAGGGCCCAGACACAGCTGGGACAGTTAAATTCAAACAGATCACGGAACAGAACTGTGTGAAAAGGTGCTGTCAAAAAAACGCCCCCAAAGTAAAAACTTTTAAAACAACCAAGTTTATTAACATTAGTAATTTTGCAACATGAAAAATCTCCCCACACCAAGCTCATTGCTTCTCCCACATTATACCGTTGTAGAAAAAAAGACATTGGGCCTCATTACATGGTAGTCAGAGAACCATGGCACTATTAGCGCCATGGTTCATGTCGGTAAAATACCGGCACCGCCTTGGTGGAAAGGGGAATTACCGCCCCATTCCAAGGTTGGCGGGGCGGTAATTCCCCCTTCCACCATTGCCCTTCCCCATTCCCATTTTTGCCCCATAGGGCATAATGGGAATGGGGAAGGCGCTAATTACGGTACCGCAAATTGCGGTACCGTAATTAGCTCCCTGGGTCTCTTTGCGGGTTGGTTTTTAACGCCTGCAAAAAGCAGGCGTTAAATTCCCCAACCCGCAAAGGGACCTCGTAGTAAGGTGGTAAGTATTTACTGGTACCGGTAAAATACCGGTACCGGTAAACCCTTACCGCCTACCGTGTAATGAGGCCCATTATGTTCTGTAATTGGGTTCACAAACCTTCTCACGCAATCCTTAATTATAATTTGTGACATCACAATCCAACCCCCACTTCCCACATTATAATGACAATTCATTGAAACATTTGAGATGGCCAGCATAACTTTATTCATCTGTCCCTGTCATCTTATCTACGTTCTTATGAGAACCGTTCTCTACCATGGCACTGTCAGAGCCTTGAACCACGGACATACAGCTATAGATATGTTCCATATTAAGAACTCTTTGATCTTCTTTCCAGGCAAAACCTACTAAGGGGCCATTTGAAATCACCATGGTTCTCGGGCCTACAAATTGTCTTTTGCTAATCATTTTGAATTCTAATATGGTCATGCCCTCCTTCCCTGTCGGCTGGACTCATGGATTCTAATCTGTGCACTTGAAAAAAATAAAAACTATTGTTTGCTTCTTACCATACGATCCTGAGACCGTGGGACCTGCAATGAGTTACCTGTCACTGTGGGTTTGTTGCAGATAAATAAAAAAATGAACACGTTTTCTGCAAAACATGCTTTAAGGCCTATTTACCATGTTTCAGCCTACCCCTAAGTTTGGTTATCGTTACCTGTGCCCCAGCACTTCTTTTATATTTATATATTTATTTATTTATCAATTTGTATAACGCACCCATCACGAAGGCATCCGGGCGCTGTTCTTGACTGAGAGTAATGATCAAAAGTTACATAGTTACAAGTTCAATAAGTGTTCTTGACAAAGATAAGTACAACAGTTCTTGACAGTGACAGAGTATAGACAGTTTACTGGTTACCGGGTAATCAAGGTGTTCAATCAGTGCATACAATAGTTACAGGTTGCACAAATGTATGTAAAATTACTTTTATTTTAGGCTTGACTTGTGTAACGATTTTGAATAAACTCCTCTCAAGAGGCTGAAGACTTCAGACATTAAGGCATGTGGTGAGTGTGATGGCCATGGGAGTAGAACTTTTACCAGGCTGAAAAGCTTTGAAGGAACCCATATGATTTGCCTGTATGTTGTATCTTTCCAAATCAGCTAGTCACACACTGAGGACTTATTATAGCTCAAGTAGTGTGTTTATCTATAGCACATAGGCCCATTTCCTGTGGTCCTTTAAAAACAGCTACAGCCTCTGACCCATTAACCCTTGTTTTTTGATAGATTCCAAGAATCCTATTAGCAGGCAGCATCTAGGACAAACCTATGATCAATCTGCTATGTTGCCCTGTAATTGCCATAATATTCACTAAGTACAGTAATTTGATGACAAAGTATTAGAATAAATAACGTTGTTGAACAAAGTCTGTTGTATTCGCAACAATAATAGTTGCAAAGAAGAAAATCGATTTGCGAAATGTCCGATAGTCACCATAATTGAGTATTGGATACATTAACGTCTGCCTCTAAGTGACATTGATTACTGATTTAGGAACATAAGAAGACATTGCTGTATTTACTGATATATTTTCTGGTTCTATGCAGTTGGGTTTAACTCAAAAGAAATTCTCTCATCTGCAGTACAAATCGAATGCAAAAAAGAAATTGAATCCATTCATCCTATGTGAGTTGTGCAATAGTAGGTAAAAGCAAATGGAAGTGAGGGAATTCTGATTAAAATTGTCATTAAACATGCGCCACGATGAAACACTTGTGTTCGCGCCTAGAAACACTTAAGGTAGGCATGACATATCATAACATATCATAACAGAAATAATTTAGCTGGCTAATTATTACCTCAAATCAGTGCCAGACTTTTAAGTTACAGACAATCCTCAGAGTGCATGGTCTGCTTCTGTCGCCCACTGAATTTTGTAGAAAAGTGGAAATAATGTTTCAGACTTTGAAATCATTCTGAAAATAGGTCAGGGCGAGCATGCAACAGTTCCATATGGATGGGGGGAAAGTTCCATATTTTACCGATCACTCCTTGATGTTTTCGTTAGCATTGAAGAATCTATGCTAATCATGTCACATGGACATTCCTAAATTAGAAGAAAAAAACCGCTAAAGCGCCCATTTCCTGAATGGCTTTTTTCCGGAATGGTAACTGGAAGCATTAATGTCATAAAAAGTATTACATGTTATATCTGTCATCATTAGGAAGACAGGTCATGCATACAAGGTAGAGATTGTGAACATTGGCCAACTATGTCTTAAAAAGATGAAGTGAGTGTTTCTTTGATGAAATGCATGAAGCAGCATCTGGTCATGTCATTCTGCCACCTTGGAAAAGAAAGTAAGATATAGAAGAAAAAAACAATGGATGTATTTTGAATGTACAATGTTTATGATTTTCAGTCGTGAGATCATGTCAATGTTTGGATAACTAGTAATTTTAGAAGAAAACAAGTTTGGCTGAGAGGAGAAGAAGGAAGAGAAGAAAGTAAGAAAGAAAGAAAGAAAGAAAGAAAGAAAGAAAGAAAGAAAGAAAGAAAGAAAGAAAGAAAGAAAGAAAGAATGATGTGCCACTAGGGGGCAAAGATATAGTATGAAAATCAAAGAAAAAAGGAGAGCAATTGATAGAAAAAGAGAAGAAATGAGCAACAGAGCAAAACCAAGACAATTGCACTAGAAAAAAAGATAGCATTAGAGAGAGAATGAGATAGAGAGGAGAAAGAAAGATAATGAAAATTGGATCAAAAGAAAGAAATAACAGACACAGAAAAACACACAATACAGGATGCATCACACCTAGTTTCCACCTGGTACATCAGGCTCCCCCTCCCACAAACACATCCTGTGTTTTAGTGTGCACCTCGGCGCGAGTCTGCAGGGCTTGTCTCCAATGAACCTTGCTGTGATTGGAACGCAGTGCCTTGTGGTCAGCTGTGTCCACCCTTGGTGAGTAGGTGCAATCTCTGTGATTAGAGCCGGGCTTTGCTGCAGTGATGCACATAGTGGAATGGCGGCTTGTATGGCAGACTGTTGGACGTGCAGATGAGTCCATCATGAAAACAAGGATCAATAATGCAGGTAACCGCATGTAGTAGAATGCTGTTGCACTGTAGTTAGTCACTGCTATCACAACACTCATTAGCACATTAAGATCACTGACCTCTACTCAGCCAAACAGAACGTTGAAAGTCCAGTAAACAGCCACTGTTATCGAATACATTATGAACATGCATTGTTCGAAAGCAAAAAAGGGGAACAACAATGTAATTTGCAGGCAATATTTTTTTTAACAAGACACTTCTCTCTGGGAAGATCTTTTTTTTTTTTTTGTTGCAACATCCTATTCAATACTACAAAGAGAAAACGAAAACATGGTAAAATGATTCGACTTTCTTATAGAGAAATAGATTACTTTTGCGTGGCACTTAATGCATGCTCATGTTAAACCTACTGCAGTATAACGAAGGTTGGGATTCAAATGCTTCACCTATGAAGAGAACTTTAATGAAATAACTACAAAATAAAAAAAGAAAAAAAAAAACACATGTGTTTGTCTCTTTACTTTCCCGACTTTTAACATAACGGTTTAATATCAACATAAAAACACCAAAACATGTTTAGCAATTACCACTATGTGCTAAGAGTCTTATAGACTTTGGTCGGGGTTATTATCATTTGGGATAATGACACTTCCCCAACTTATGGCTCTCGGCTTTGCCTCGGGCAACAACTTGGTGTTGGGTCATTATCACAGGATAATGACCCCTCCCTCGGTCTACAAGGCTGTATTGGCTCAAAGCTTAGGAGGCCGGTGTGAACAGCATGATCAGTTACTTTAATGGAAACCTGCCAAGCACCTTTTCCTGTACAGTTATAAAGCCCATCTGGGCCTAAGAGTGCATGGCCTAGAAGCATGTATATATGAGCATTCGTTCTTGAGGACTGATATTCAGGGCAATTTGTACACTCTCAAGGTCTGGGGAAAAAAAAGAAACACGGTGATCCTTCGACATGGCGCAGCATGGAGACAATGGGAAATACAGGGATCCCAGCCATTCACCTGCATCCTCCTCTGAGTTTTCTGCGCCTAGAAAGAAGGGCACGAGGCGTGGGTCCGGACCGGATAAAAGCCTTCTTCAGCTCTTCCAATGTCGTTCTATTTAAAAACATTGCGATTTAGCCTTATACGTTTAGTGATTATGTTCATGTTATCATAGATGTATTTCCAAATGTTATCCTCATTTAATTGTAAACCCTTACATTACATGTCAATAATGAAGTCCTCTGCTTGCTAATATTGCTGGGATTATGCTTCCTGGCATGCCTTTAATATCACTTTCGTATGCAGATGCCTCCTATATGCCTTGGGACTGTACAACTCATGCCCTCACATCACTCTACCTAACAGACAGGGGCAGAGCAGAGATCAGATCTCCCATCACTCTTGTTCTCTCCCTTTTCTCTCTGCAAAACAAAAGAGGTGATGGTTGCAAGGTTTTGACTTAATCTTAACCTCTGGCATTGCTCTGGGTAACCCTCCAGACCATTGTTCTTCATCCGCCAACCCGTTACAAAAGGGGCAAAAACTATATGCGACTCAGGCTTGGTTCCACACCAAAAGAGGCAGTCCAGCACGAACTTCTTTGTCGCATCCCTTCTACACGAGACCACAAGCATCTGCATGCATGTTTCGGCCTTGTTGGGCAATGGTGAGGAGTAGCTTGTGTCTCTAGGCCAAGCAGGCACCATTCTGCAAAGGCCTGCAAAGTTGCTAACCATACGGGCAGTGCCTTATTTTCCATTTTAAAAGACAGCATAGACAGTAACTTCACACTACGAGCGGTATGCCACACAGAAATGCCACTGTGATGCCATGTGAGGAAGGAAGAGGTTAATCGGGATTGTCACCACTTCGAGCAGTCAAACCAGCTGTTCTTTGTTAGGTTTATAGTCTTGGCAAGGAATAGTTGTACGAGAAAAAAGAACACTCTGAGCAGTGTTCCCAGACGCCAGTTCATTGTGCAAGACCAGACATCAAGCAAAATGATGTCCTGCAGCTGGGCATCCTTGCACTCTGAAACTTTCTTTCCAGTCATAAACAAATATCGGAAGTCATGTTACTGTAATGTAGGGCAGATAGACATATCCGCAGAAACTGTTAGCACATGGACGCCCACATTGTAGTTAAAACATGATATGCCCGTGTGTTCGTATCAAAAATCTAATTGTTCTAGATAGTCTTCTCACGGTGTTTTATGTTTTGTTATTTCAAGTCGTAATAACAAATACAGAATTTTAGTTAGCAAGGCTTATGTAAAGACCTATGCCAAAAGAACACAAACTGGATGGAAAGCACAGTGGCCTAATTCTCGCGCTAATTACTTTGATTGAGTTAGGTGAAAGAGCAGTTCAAGCAAATTTCATGTAATCGTGTCTATAGAATTGGTATGCCTTTTTCTAAGTCTTAGATGTTACCTGTATGTCTCAGGTTCTTCATACTTTCAGTTTGATGACATTTGTTTTGTTCATATAACATTGTTGTCATGTTGATTTTTAAACCAAGCATTTTTCTTCAAAAAGAGCACTGCATAGGTATCGACTGGTTTAAATTGTCTCTACGGGCTGCTTCAAAACCTCTGAAAATAAAGAAACAATTCGTAGCATCCCTCATTAGCATCATAGTAGCTGAAGCTTAGGCTTAGCAAGGGAGAATTATAAGGAAACACAACCCTCTTCAATTTGAAAAGGTCACAGAAAGTTTTTTTCTCAATGCAAATATGCTAATATATTTATTATAGGCCGGCAGTCGCCACCCTATAATTAAGGTGAGTCAGACTCCCATAGGAACCCTCAAAATTCTATTGTTAATAACTTTTGCTTTGAGTAACGAATTTGACTGACATTTCGAAAGTGATTAGGGTCTCTCCCCCAGACTGCAACGTTTCATAAAGATCCTTTAAATAATAAAAAAAAGTTATTAAGTAGACACAAAAAAAATCCCAAGTTGTGGCCTACTTCCCATTTATTTTTCCTTAGACATGCAAGGTCAATTTGTGGAAAAGGGCACAGCCAAAACAACTGGACAGATTTAGACCAGGCCCAAAACAACTTAGGCATGAAGCATTGACTCGCACTCCACTCGTTGTTTGGAGTTATTCTGTGCAGTAGTTATTTAAATATTTGACAGAAAAGGGGGTGCCACTGTCTCAAAAATAGATAGCTATATCTCGGGTAAATTACCAAAACCGTTTTTTTTTAGAAATTAAACAACCATCTTCTTGTTTTCCTCTCAATGCGAGAGATAACAGGAAAAGAAAAGTAGTTAAAAAGCTGTTTGCAGGTTAACATAATTCCAAATAACATTAGTCTAGAGGTGGGGTGATTGCTTGAGGACACCAAGTGAAATTTGGAAGTTATAGGAGGTCCAGGGACTGAGTTTAAAACACCAGGTTTTCTGTAGCCGTGGCTATAACCTTGAACAGCTGACATCTCAAAGTAAACTGCGTCACAGAAACAGCATGTGTTGTGGGAGGAAATGGAGATGGCAGGGAGGTGAGGAGGCCATCTGGGGAGTGGGGGAAGCTAGCACAGATGATGGTAGGACTTGGTGAGGGCCCAGGGGGCAGGAACTCATTTTCTTCTGGTCATTTTTTCCGATAATCACAGCTATATTCAAGGCTATACAGGACTACAGATAGCCGTGGGTATGTGTAGTTATTTACCTGCAGCTATAGGTTTTGGGGTGTTTGTGTTTTATTTTTTTTTTAAAGTTAGTTGTATAGGAATAGTGACATCTGTGGTGAAAAATCACTGTCCACGGCCACTGGCCATGATCAGTGACACGGTAGGTATTCGAGAGTCTTATTTATTTTGTCTGTGTGTTTCCAGACTTTTTTTCATGTGAGACTGTGGAGAAAAAAGGAAGAAAACTGTAAAAAAAGGTGGTTTTTAAAATGGTAATTCTTCAAAGATAATAAAATGAAGTGAAAGGATCACTGTTTATGTTAATATTATTAAAGGTTTAAAAATGGATAGAAATACTGAAGAAGATGTTGAAAATTCTTTGACTGATTTCTTAGGTCCTGCATCTTTTTTAGAGAATTGCCAAGGAATATGTGACTTTGACAAACAGTAATGTGGAAGAAATTGGGGAATATTTTAAGAAGCCTTGGCTAAGTTCATTTGGTTTGAGGATGGCAATGTGGGAAGATTAGTAGGATGTATGATTTGTGGAGAGTGATTTTTTGTAGGGAGTAGAAGATATTTTATTTTTGAGAGAAAAGGCATTTAAGTGCACAGAGACACATTGAATTTGTTGTTTGAAATCTTCAAATTGCCCTCATAAGGGAAAGTTTGACACACAGGCCTCATTACGACCTGTGCGGAATGTGTTCAACGGCACCGGTAATAGTGCCGGCACCGTTAAACGCATTCCGCACTTTTACGAGGTTCCCTCGGGGGACCCGATGTGGACGTCTGGCTCGTCCAGAGCGGGTCCCGCGAGGGGACCAGGGAGCTAACAACGGGCCTGTCGTAATCGGCCCGTTGTTAGCTCCCGCACCCATTCCCATTGTGCCCTATGGGGGCTCAATGGGAATGGGGAAGGTCCGGGCCCAGGTTCCCTGAGGGATGAATTACCGTGCCCTCCAAACTCGAAATGGCCCGGTAATTCCCCATTCAGGGAACCCAGACCCGATTCTGGAAGCAGCCCTCCAAAGTCGTATTGAGGCCCATTATCAGAATAAAAAAAACAATGCCATGCAAGTAGTATTCTGAATGTGCTGCAATACTACACTCAGTGCACACAAAACAGTCCTTTTATTGACTACTAGTACATAAGTATGTATATACCCATGTAACTCCCTCGCCCAAGTATCATCTTGTAACCACGGCTAAAAGAAAGTCAATTAACTCTAGCCACGGTTACACCGAAGAATGTTTTTGGATATTTTTTCATTGTTTTGTGTATTTATATGTGTTAAGTATTCCTTAAAAGAACTGTTTTGGGGTACATTGAGTACAGGTTTTTAGCACATTTCCAGTACTGCTTTGATGTTATGAAGGTATATCGCATTACCTTCACCGGTTAGGTGTACTCCATCATGTTTATACAAATCCATAATTGGTTGTGGTCTGTCATGAATGCTGAAACAACTTTATTAATGTTTCGCTGTGATTTTTCAATTTCACCATTGAATCTGGTGGTGCATCTCCATTGTAGCCTCTGAGCCAGATTGGAAAAGATAAAAATGGTCTTAGGAAAATGTTCCATTAGTTTTTCCAAGTCTTGTTTCATCATCAAAGCAAGGGGCACACCTTCTGCATTATCCAAACGATTGCCTCGACAATGAATTAGTATGATGTCTGGCTGCCCTGTACTTTTCAGTCTGAACAATTTTGGAAATCTTTGGTGCCAACACATTTTCCACAGTCCAATCCATGTCATTACAACATTACTGAAACCTAGGTCCATGTTAATATTTACAAAGTAGCCTGGGAACCCCCCTACCTAGAACAAACATGGATCAGATACCCTATTCTATGGAGTTTCTTCCACTGTGGAGGGTTTACAACCACGTTTTAGCTCACGGCACCCTTCACAGAGGAGAAAGATTCATTTGCATATCAGTCTTTGACCCATCCACAAGGCAAATCCTAGAAAATAAATGCTAGGCAAATCTCCTCTGAAGAAGAGTACCATCAGCAACTCCAGACACGTGTTTCAGCGTAGTCGGGCCTTAGCAGTGAGGTGAAGCTGAACCTCTCTAAGACACAGTGAGCAAGGGGTCCAGGGCTGGTTTACCTTGGGTTATTTAGGATAAACCCCCACGTTTTACAGAGTTACAAAGTAGTGTGCAAGCCCCTCTACTGAGAACAAACATGGGTCAAATACCCTGTTCTATGGAATTTCCTTCACTCAGAAGGGTCTACAACAACATTTGAGCTCACTGCATCCTTCACAGAAGAGAAATAGAAATGTGCATGTTAGTCTTTGTCCCTTTCTTGTTCTGCATGTTTACTTATCCTACCCCATTCTATCTTGATTTCCAATTTTACTTAACCTACCCCATTAATTCTATTGTAATCCTGTATCATGATTTCCCTTGTTTGTTCTCACCCAGCCATTTCTCAATGGGTTAGTGTGGCATCTCACAGGACAAGCCAATGGTGGCATAGGCAGTACATTAGTCTCAAAACTGAAACATTGGGAGCCAGTACAATGGGAACAGGTGGAATAGACTAATGCTGCAGAAGTGGAGCGTTCATTGACTGTCAGTGGTGTCCCACCGAAACTGGATGTTTCCAAGCTTTGAAATTGAACTTTTGAAGGCCCACATCTTAGTGTCTTTTTGCACAATGTGCATAGGATGATCTCACATTTCATTTTTCAACAGTGTACCTTTATCTTGAAATATTTCCAACTATCCACAGTAGTCTTCTCAGAGGTTGCTTTTCTGTGGGGGGAAAAAGAGAATACTAAAAAAAAACATATTTTTTTAAGTACTAGTGGTTCTACTTCTCTCTTGTTCTCCAAGTTTACTTAACCTTCCTCATCGTCTGTTCTGCTACCACACAGTATAATCTCTCCTGTTTATTCTTACTCAGTTTATATATTAATGTTAATTTATTGTAATGACAGTTTTAATACTTTTTATATTTATCTTATTTTTTTAATCTAAATTGATTTTTCCCAATTATCCGATGATTAGTATGTGCAAAGAGAACAACAGTGTACTGTGCACAAATGTTTTATCTTATATTGTGTATATATTGCACCATATATGAGGGTCAAAAATGTATTTAATTGTTTTTCATGTAGTGTGTTCATTAACTATTTGTGTTTTCTTTTTTTGCAGATTTGCATATGAACTTTTCTGCATGCAGCCAAATTAACCCAATCTTCTGTATTCCAACTACTATGTATACTGTTCTTTCCTTATCATCATCCACTTTACATAACTCCATGAGCAGTCATATACTGTGTTGCCACCTTCACTACCACTGTATCACTACTGACTCTTTTGTCATTCTTATTTCAAACTCATATTTAAAAAAAAAAGAATCTTATAACCGTAGCTATATGAGTGACACAGCAGGTAGAGCGCTCGCTTTGACATGGTTCGTAGCGCTATATAAATGCCTAAATATTATTATAAACAACGGAGTGATTGGTATATTGTGGAACGTGCTTAGCCACAGCAACGGCTGTATTTTTTACCGCAATTATCCAGTAACCACCTGGTGTGTGGAGTTGCTCCCCACAGATAAAAGTGACACCTTGTGCAGCCATGCCTACATACCAGTAAATGCCACCTCGAGTGTATGGGTATGTGTGGTAGCCACGGCTATTAACAATCCGAAAGGAGAGGTTTCTCTATAACCGCAGCAATAAAAAGCATGTGTTTCTTTGTGTCAATGCTTTTCACCATTTCATTGGTTGTTGTGGTAGGCGTGGCTATTACTATAGCTGTGTCTATTGGATGATACATTTTCTGTGCAATAATCATATTGTTACGTGGATGATACAGCTCAGAATTTGATATGTGTCTGTTAGTTTATGTGCTTAGGTGTTCCCTCGTCTTATATGAAGTCTTGAAGGTTGGCTTAGTTTGCAGAAAATTAATGTGTAGCTGTGACTACGGGGCACGATTTACAGCAGTGTCAAATAGCCGCGGGTACGAGAAATGCTGGACAGGGATAAAAAAAGACGTCTGTGACTATGATTGTTTGTTAATGGTTTTTGTTACTGTTCTATTTGTGTATCTGTCTGTGATAGGTTGTGGTGAAAATGTGTCAGCCTTTTTAATAGTGTGCTTAATATATTGGGCCTCATTACAAGTATGGCGGTAAGGCAACAACGGTGCTACCGTACCACCATACTACAAGTTCTGCTTGCTACCACCTTCCCTATTCCCATTCAGCCCTATGGGTGCCGGAGCAAAATGGATACCAGCGGCAGCGGCTACTGCCAGCCTCGTAATGAGGCCCATAGTCTTCTTTTTGGGATATTGCTTTTGGATAGTACAAAAGCACCATTGTGTGTGGTACTGTCATTTTGATTGCAGAGCTCCCACAGTACAGCATGCTGAGCGTATCCGATGGTATTTTTTGGCACTATATTGGCCTAGTTAGATTTAGTGGCAGTTCTTTTTCATGTATTTTTTCACTTTTTACTTTATTGATGCTTGATAAAATGTGTATCAGTTATATTTATTACTATTGTCAGATGTAATGACAGTTAAGGCTTGATATTTTTGATTTGTTTCAATTCAATAGTACTATTATTTATCTTATTCTTTTGAGTATGCAGGTTTTTCAGGGTACAGGTTGCCTTTCTTGTACTTGTACAGTGGTCTGCTGATTGTGGACTATTTTGTGCTGCCTCTTTGTGTTGAACAAGAGTCTTCCTAAAGGGTTTTTGCACATCATCCCAATGAGCCTGAACATTACCAAACCGTTTATAAGATTGGGTGCAGACAGGAAGGTTGAGGTTGGGTGTTAGTTGGTGGAAAATAAGTAGTGATCAAAATGGAACACTGTTGCACAGATGTTGACTCCTAGTGTGCTGAGTTTGCTCTATGCGCTTTGACTTTATGTTTCACATGAGCTTTCCTGTACAGTTTGTCCATTTCATCCCAATCTACTTGGTCAATATGTTGAATCAATGTTGAGGTTCCCAAACTTTGTGGATTGCTTTTTGAATGGAGGTAAAGCAGAAGACACTCACATCATGTTTTCATGTAGTTGTTTTTTTGTTCCCAATAACTAAATGGGTATTTTCTGTTATGTTTTTTACTGATTTATAAATGTTACTGAAGGCTTACAACAAAGTTTCCCCACCCAGAGACAGAGGCCCTGATTCATGGATTATTTGCGCCAAAAAAACGGGATTTGTGTGCCATTCTGCCCGCAAATCCCTGTTTAACAAATGGGGATTTGCAGGCAGAATGGCGCACAAATCCTGTTTTTTTTTGGCGCAAATAATCCATGAACCAGGCCCAGAAAGCAATAACACATAAGAGGAAATAGCTGATTGAGAGAGGGGATGAGTTTGGGAGAAAGTAACAGTGGTGACAGACGTGGAATGTAATGGTGTACTGCCACTATGTTTTTTTAATCCACCTTGGATGTTTTGCTCCCAATTACCAAATGATTACTATGTGTGAAGAGAACAACAGTGTTGTATGCACAAATGTTTTATCTTATATAGTGCACATGAGGCACTGCATATGAGATATGAAGGTCATAAACGTGGGTGTATTAAATTGTGTTTCTTAAAGTGTATGTTTTCGTTAACTAATTATGTTTTCTTTGTTTACAGATATAAAGATATTATATTTTTTTAAACATAGATGCAACACTGTATCGTCCAATGGTGTGTTGAATTTTGGAGGCACGGTCAACAGCAGCAACGACTGGGGAGGGTCGCAGCTGCGGGTTACCCACAGCTGTGTGCCTCAAAGCACTGAAAAGTACACTCTTTGTACCCGAAAGAGTCCTTTTTAAGAACTGTTGATTACGTAAATATTTATATATGCATAAAAACCTATGTGACTTACTCCCTTAAGTATCATCTTGGAACAGCAGATAGAAGAAAGTCAATTAATTCTAGCAACAGCTATGAGTGATGATTTATTTTAGAAAATGTTGTGGATGTTATTTTATTGTGTTTGTGTATTTATATGTGATGGGTGTTATTTCGTTGTGTGTGTGTATCTATATGTGATAAGTAGTCCTTAAAAGGACTGTTTTGAGGTACACTGATTGCAATATTTTATTCTTACTACATTTGAAGTGTGCTCTTTATCATCATGTACCTTACATAACTGCTTTTAAATACCATTGTAAATACACTGTCTCTTTTGTCATTCATATTCAGTTAAAAAAAAACAATGTAATAAAAATAAATTGAAAAAAATAATAATCTTATATCTGTGGCTACATTGAAAAGGGGTGTGATTGGTCGATTGGGGATCGCACGTAGGAAAAACAATGACTGGAGGTTGTTTACCCGTGGCTATCCCATAACAAACAATTGCATGGCTTCTTTACCCGCAGATATAAATGGCACCCTGTGCAGCCGCGGCTAAAAAGCAATCATCCCACCTCGTGCGTTGTGTAGCCACAGCTTGAAAAATGACTTAAAAAAATATACATATGTGTGGGTAGTCTTAGAAAGTTATTTTGAGATATATTGGACCTCATTACGAGTTTGGAGGTAGCCATGACTGCCTCCAAACTCGGGTCCGGGTCCGTGGTCCATGAATGTGATAATACTGGGCCATTCCGACTTTGGAGGGCCCAGTATTTCCTCATTCAGGGAACCCGGACCCAGACCATCCCCATTCCCATTTGAGCACCCATAGGGCTATGGGAATGGCGAGCATGCTAACAACGGGCCCGTTAATGATGGGCCTGTTGTTAGCATGCTGGTCCTGTGAGGGAACCTTGTAATGAGGCGGTACGGCGTTAACGGCGCCGGCACCTTTACCAGCGGCGTTAACCCCTTACCACCTCACTTGTAATGAGGCCCATTAAGTGTACTATTTTAAACAGTTATTGTGACATTTGTAATATGTTGTATTCATTAATAATACATATAATTGTACATACTTTAAAAAGGTAAATAAATATGCTAACAAAGTTTGTTAAAAACAGGTTTATTTGGGGTGGGAATGTGATTGTGGATTTCCTTTTTATTTTAGTTTGAACACATGATACATCTTCTTCCTTAGCCCAATTATCTGGATTCTTACTGTCCATGATTTGTTTTAAATTTTCACAGTCCGTTTTCATTGATTTTACTTCTTTTTGAACATTAATTAATAGTTGTTTTATTTCTTTTAATTAATCCATGATTAGTTTTTTGGGTGTTTCCTGTGGTTCTTGTTTAATTATTTGTGATACTTGAATGACTTCTTCATCTGTTTGAAAATATTTGAAATTGTTAAACCATATTTGCATTGCATAGACTTTTAAAAGTAGCAAGATAAACTAGATCTGTTTGGTGACTGATATTTGTTCAATAAAATATTATTACTAGTCTCATTTTACATGCAAGCTGATCAGATAGCACAGCGAGTAGAGCACTTGCTTTGACATCCCTGCAGAGGCTGCTGATCCAGGTTCGAATCCTGGCAGGGGTAAACTCGGCCTTTCATCCTTCCGAGATCAATAAATAAGTACCACACACTGTGGTTAATAATAGGCAGCACTCAGATGCCTGAGGGTTCATAGCACTATTGAAAGGAAGCGCCCCCAATTCAGCACGATCCTCCCCGCAATGAGAGACAATAAGGGACTCTCCCGTAGTGGGAATAAGACCAAGACAGAGTGCGGGTGAGCGTAAGTGGGAGTTTATCCAAGGATAAGGCATGCAAAGAACTCTGCAACCTACGAGAGCGCTCTGTCTGACAATAGCAAAGACAGGCGTATTTCTAATACAGAAAACGTCATCAACACCTAAACACTATAGGGGGCACAAGTTAATTGGGATTGGGTATCGTCGACTAACTATAGGTGTTGCTGCAGCATGGTTGGTCTTGGCAAGACGACGTCACTGGTCAGCCTCGTGGGTTGGGTTGGGCCTGGCAGGCCGGCTTGAGGTCATCCGTGCGGTGTTGGTGCGCTGGGGCAGCCTGTGACAATGATGAATACCTTTCCTGTCTTAGTTGCCCTAGGCCATGCACACTGCAGTTATTCAGAAAATGACATTTACGTTCACTAATAAATTGTTCCGTAGCTTATCTTATAAAATAAACGCAACACATGAGGAATGCACCTCGTGAGAGGTCTGGTGGTTGTTGGTTGGGGTGAGATTTACCTGAGTCTTATTGACCGGTATTTTAGGTCGCGGGACGGGGCTCTGGGACCTGGGCCGAGTGATACATGTCTGTCTGCTGCGTTAGAAGTTATTATATAGATGGGTCTCTGTGTCTTGTCCCAATGATGGGGGTCGTCCTTACACGGGGTCAGGATTCTTGGGGGGGTTCGTGGGGATTTATGAGAGGGTGCTGGTAGATCAGTGGGTTCATCCGTGGGTTTATTACCGTGCTGTAAATAACACAGGTGGCGGGCTGTGGCCTTGGTTGCGGCGCCGGGGCCTCTGACTCTCTGAAGTAACGCCAGCTTGGTTGGGGGAGGTGAGGGAGCGCAGCACAAGTCTTAGCTTTTTTATCTGGCAGGCTTGGTGGGGTGGGAGAGGGAATGACCTTGCATATACTCACAAAGGTATTTTCCTCGTGCGTTGCTGATCAGTGAATGCAGAAGTTTTATACTGTTCTGCCTCATTTTAACGTTATTCAGACACACATATACATATATATATATTTCATTTTCGTTACACATTTCTTTAATACAGTCGGTTCCAGTACCTTTTCATTACCTAACATTATGTTCACTACATTGTGTGCGTATTGTATGTACATTAGACGTTATACGAGGGATATCTAGGTTATGGCCTACAGAGATTGATGCTCGCCGCTTTGGGTGATTCAGAAAACATATATGAGTTCAAGTTTCTACATACTATTGAAAAACACTTTTACAGATAGAGGTTACACGTTTGGTCAACATCTTTCTCCGTGGTTATAGCAGCATTAGTCCAGACCTGGAGGGATATCATATAACGTTACATTTTTATGGTTCGTTCACATTTTAAACAGAGGTAGTTCATTAACACCAATACTTGAACTATTTTCTACCTTCTTCAGATAGTGATGCTTCAGCTTTTTTCCCCGTTGCCCCGGCCTTGCGGTCTGGGTCATACGGGGTGCAATATCACATTGTTACTAATATAATGTTGCCGTGTTGGCATCTCGGGTTTAGCTCATCTCCGACTTTCTCATGGGAACGCGCTCGCAGCGGATCTGCCAGGGCTGCTGAGGCGGCAGAGATGCATGAAAGGCCCTCCAAAGGTGGGGGCCTCGTTACAGTGTGCTGAACTCACACCATGTTTGCTGTGCACGATGGCGTCTAGGCCTAACTTAAGTTTCGGTAAATGCAAAGACAGGGTGCGTGTGGGCAATGTCGTCGGCGGGTGAACCCCCCTCCACCTGGGCCCGGGTGGCATGAGGGTGCTCCCACCGAGCCATGGTCCTCACCTGGGGAGGGAGCTGTAGGTGAGGAGGGCCTCGTGGCCATTCCTCCCCTACATTTCCCCCCTTTCGTTACTTAAAGTAACGAATTTCTTTAGCTCTTCTAATCTTCTACATTCTTGTTCTTCTAACACTGCACCATCCCATGCAGGGGTTCCTTTTATAGGCATCCATGCTCTGCACACCCCCCTTAAGCTCTCACCTCTCCTAGCATACTCGTCTGGTGTACATGTCAAATATATACAGTCGCCGGTCTCTTCCAGATCTACCCAGACCTCCTCATACCATTCCAGTTCTACGTCTCGTGGTTCTTTAATCGTGGTGTGCCATAGCTTATCTACTATGTACTTGTCACGGCACATAGGCACTAACTGGTACCTGGGGGTGTTGTCTGTTCCTGTCTGCACGTGTACTTCTTGTGTTGCTTTAATTGTACCACCGGAGTTGCCCATTGTAACCATCATCATTGCACCGTTAGGGACTGCATTAGCACAACATCGGAGGCCCACCTGGCACAGGCAGAACATCACAAGGATGATCACCACTATTGGTATCAGGAACTTCATTGTCACTCCAAGCCATGAGGGAACCCAGGAGAAGATATTGTCGAACCACGAGCTATCCTCAGCTCCACCTTCCATTTTCATCTTCTCGCCCAGGTTATGTACTGCTTCAATAACGTGGGACAGGGACCCATTTTCTGCGTCTTCAGAAGGTACGAACGTGCAGCACGCACTTCCTATTTTTCGGCAAACACCTCCATCGATAGCTGTCAACAGGTCTAGAACATACCTGTTCTGCATGGTCATTAGTCGCAGAGCTCGTAGTTCCACCTTTATTATGTTGAACCCTTCTTCAGTGTCATTGGCCAACTGGATCAGTTCCCACCGTGTGATCTGGAGCCATTTTGCATTTGCTCTTGCTTGGACACTGGACACTAGTGAAGCAAAGAATGTTTCCACGGAGCTGAACAGGCGATACTTGTCTGGGATCTGTGCCAATAAATCAGATGATGCTTGTGATATGTAGTTCGAGGCTCGCTTGTTTCTTGAGAGCTTTTCTTCCTTCCCCCCGGAGGACAGGACATAAAGGTGCGCTTGTGTAGTTGGAGAAGCTGCATTCTGGTTCAAGCCTCCTTTCATCATGTTACTTCTGTCAATATGGCTTTCTGGAATCACCATTAGTGTCGAGTGCAAGGTGGCCATTGAGCAGCTACCACTCCATGATTGGGGAAGGTGCAGGTACGCCTGGTTTCCGCATACCCAGTAGGTGTCCATTAATGCTGCTGTCCCTTTTTTCATATCCGGGATGGTGAGAGTTTTGTTACAGTTCGTGTTCGTTCCCATTGCCATTTTTCCTTCTCCCTTGAAACATAGTTCGTTTTGTATTTCACTTTGTAGCTTGAAGGGTTTCTCCATCGCTGTTACCCATGTTAGTTTAGGGATGTGTTCTTTCCATATTGGCAAGCACGTTCTTTCCATCCACCGCAACTTGTCCGGTTGGACACCTTTCAGCGCTTCTGCCTTGCACAGCACTTCTTCGTCTTTCCATTTGTTTTCGGAAAACAGTGTCCCTTGTATTGCAAAGAAAGGTTCTTTAAGGCAGATCACTCCAGACGCTTGCGAATAGCACGTTTTGTTGTTCTGTACCATTCTGAAAGAGACATCGTGTGCTTGGAAAGTGTTCTTTATTCTACACAGCGTGAGATGAAGGAGACATTGGGCATCCACAATGGGCAATTCTCGTGGCAACAATACTTTAGGTGTGCCTGATGCATGGGGGATAAGTGAGCAGACATAACAGCTCTCATTGGTTGTTTGTTTAGCTGTTGTGCTCATATCTGCATACCATTCATTTGCTTGGTGAGGGTGTCGTGGGTCTTCCATTTTGTCTAACCCTAGCCCATAATACTCATCATACCCTTTTCCACCAGTCTCTCTTCTCCGCCTACTTTTCTCCCTTCTTCTGTACCTTCTCGTTATAGGAGGTGAAGAACCAGGCCCCCCTTCCTCCCTCCCACCCCCCTTTTCTAATTCTTCATATAGGGGCGTGTGTTCTGCCATCATAATCACTTTTCCATCCTCATTAATAAACAAGAGATCGTTGTTTGAAATTGGGGCGGGAGGGATCGTGTGGTTGTTGTATGTTCCAGGTTGGGACATTGTGTCATTATCTACATTTTTGGTTCTCCATTGTGAGAGGACAGCAGTGGGTGGTGTAGTATAGTATCCCCACACAAAGTGTGCTCCATCCCAGATCAAGAAATCACCTTCTTTGATACCTACAGTCGGAATTGTTTTCGTTCCAGGAGCAAGGGTGGTGTTGTTCCCCCCTCCCCCCTCGTTCATCTCGGTAGAGATGAACGCTATAATCCAGTGTAACACCAGACAAAACATTGAGATGAAGAACACGATAGCACACATTGATAAACCACATTCAAATGAATATGTTAATCTAGCCACTAACATTTCTCTAAATCTAACATATCTATTAGTTGCAGGCTGCCCATTCGATGCCATGATAAATCCTGTTTGAGACACAAAAGTTCATTAAATACAAACATGTAAGCATTTCCACATTGTAACGTTTCGGTGATAAAATATAGGGTTGGGTGAGGAAGGGGGTTTGTTGACAGACAAGGTAGCTTTCAGTCAATATTATTTGTAACTTACTATATATATATATAAATAATAAAAAAAAAACATGACATTTCTAAAAACAACAATAATAAAAAACATCTTAAATAGTACAGGAAGGGGAAAAAAAAAAGAACCCCACGCAAAACTTTCAAAAATTGTAAAAAGAAAATTTACATATACATGTGTACATGTTTTAGTCCAGGACATTTGTTGCGCGCTAATTGTGTTCACTGTTCATCTCATGAAGCACACGAAATTCAAATCATTCATTCCGCACAACTTCATCGTCCGCTGTTGCCTGTGCCTCATCCTGCACCTCACTTTCCGCAGCGCTGTAAGCTTTACGTACATCTGTCAAATGCACCCAATATCGCAGGCCCTTAACCTTTACTGCTGTAGGCGTGCAAAACACTACCTCATAGGGGCCATGGAAGCGTGGTGCGTTCCACCTCCGCACAAAACTTCTAACATATATAAGGTCCCCAGGCATTAGCTGTAGTGGTTTTTCAGGCAAACCGTTTGGTTCAGTCGCGTTCCCCTCCTCTCTTGTCGAGGGGGGGGCTAGTTGCTTTGAAATTACGCGCGCTGCCCTTGTCAATTTTCGCAGGTATTCTGTGAACTCCTCCCCCAATATGGCTGCGCTTCTGTGTGCATCAGAACGCTCACGGAGAGGCGAATGCGCTGTGTGCATTCTTCTTCCCGTGACGATCTCGTGCGGGGACAAATGGTGATCCTTACTTGGCTGGTTTCGTAGCTCAAACAAGGCCAAAGGCAGGCAGTACATCCAAGTCTTTTTAAGGGAAAAACAAAGTTTTGATAATCTGCTTTTTAACAGGCCGTTTATCTTTTCTACGACGCCATTACTTTGAGGATGATAAATCGAACATAATTTGTGCTTTATTCCCAATAATGTAGTCACTTCTTTAAAGAGTTCATTAACAAAATGCGTCCCGTTATCTGAGCGAATAACGTCGCAAATTCCCCAGCGCGGAAACACTTCCCGCACTAGGAACTTCGCGGCGCCCTTCGCGTCAGGGCGGGCACAAGGGCCTGCCTCCACCCACCTCGAAAATGGACATACAACCACAATCATGTATCGAGCCCCGTTACACCTTTCTCCCATGTCTACATAATCAATGTGGAGCTCTCTGAATGGGCCACTTGGTTTTGGTATCGTACCCCTTAGTGTACGCAATGTCATACCTGAGTTGTAAATTTGACATGTCGTGCATTCTAGAGCTAACCTTGTGACATGTTCCTGGAGGCAAGGTGTAAACCAATCTTCTTGTATCTCTGCCATTATGTGTTTCTTTGTGTTGTGTGCAGGAAAGTGTAGTTGTTGAAATGCTATTTCTAACAGCGTGATTGGCATTACCACTTTTCCTGAACTCTCTTGTCGCCACAATAAATCAGTCGGTGATTTGCTGCATCCTCTCTTAGTCCACAGCAATTTTTCCTCTGCACTAGCTCCCTCTTGCAGCTCTATTATCTCCTGTGTGGACATCATGTTGTATCCTGTGGGGACTTCTTGGCTTGCTGTGTGGTGCAACATGTACTCTCCTATTTCACCTTTTTGTAGATATGAAGCTGCTTTGGCAGCGGCGTCTGCTGCCGCGTTCCCCAAAGATACAAAATCTGTATTGGTGGTATGAGCTTGACATTTTACGATGGCCACTGCCGTGGGGTCTTGCAGGGCCTCAATCAGTTCTTTCAATAATTCTGCATGCTGGACTGGCGTTCCGTCTGCTCGTCGGAACCCTCTCCGCCCCCACCGGGCCAACCCACCGTGAACTGTTGTTGTCATGTATGCTGAGTCTGTATATATGGTCACTGCGCACCCCTTGGCGGCATGCAATGCTTCTATTAGCGCTATTAGTTCTGCTGCTTGCGCTGAATAGTGTGATGGGAGGCGGTGTTGTACTAGTATCTCATATTCATCTTCCTCTAATCGTACCACTGCCATACCCACATGCTTTTCTCCTGTCTCCATGTCTATTGATGCTGACCCGTCCACAAAATACACCTCACCCTCGGTCAGGGCATTTTCAAAAATCACTTGATCCTTACTTTCGTCACCTATGTACGTGGCGCAGTTGTGGTTTTGCATGTCCTCTATGGTGCATGCCTCTGTGATGAATGTGGCTGGGTTCACTGTTTTACATCTTACTATATGGATGTTAGCGCTGGACAGTATTATCTCATATGCTGTGGCGCGTTGTGTTGTCAATGTGCTCTTTGTTCGCTCTAATATTGCAAAAAGTGAGTGTTCCACGAACAGTGTCACCGGGCAGCCCATTACTATCGTGGCACTTTTTTCAATTGCGAACGCGGCTGCAGCTAGGGATTGCTCGCACGCGAGATGACCTTGCATTACTGCGTCTAGGGTGCCGCTATAGTAAGCGAGTGGTTTGTGCCCTAAAGATGTTTTCTGTGTCAGTACTGCTGTCATCAATGTTCCTTTGCAGTGTGAAAATAAGAAGAATTCGCGCCCATAATCTGGGTTTGCTAGTACTGGAGCGCTTGATATCAGCTCTTTTAGTGAGTTAAATGCTGTGTTCATCACCTCTGTCCATTCTATGTGTTTGTGTTCCTGTTGTGCTTCTTTCAGTGCCTGTAGCAAGGGCCTTGTGTACGCTGCATAGTCCAATATCCATGCTCGGCAATAGTTACACATACCCAGAAATTTCTGCATCTCTTTTACTGTTTTGGGCTCCCCAATTGTTCTAATCGCCTGTGCCCTGTCTGGTATAATTCGCTTGCCATCCTTTGATATCAACTGACCCAAGTATAGGACCTCCGTCAGACAGTATTGTAACTTCCCCTTGTCCACCTTGTACCCCTTATTTGCCAATAATGTCAATAGTATTATCGAGTCCTGTCTGCATTCTTCCTCAGCCTGTGCACAAACCAATAAATCATCAACGTACTGAATCACTGTGCTTTCTACAGACAAATTCCCCAGATCTTCATGTAGTACCCTGTTAAATATGCTTGGGCTTTCGCAATATCCTTGTGGTAGTCTGCAGTGTTCGAACCTCCTTCCTCCCAATGTAAATGCTGTCAAGTACCTGCTCTCTTCTGCCAAGGGAATCGAAAAGAATGCATTTTTTAAGTCAATTACTGTGAAGTGTGATGCTATTTTTGGAATGTTGCACAGTATTGTCGCCGGGTTCGGGACTAAAGGGAACTCCTTCATTACCACATCGTTCAATGGGCGTAAATCTTGTATCATCCTCCATGAACCCCCCTTCGCTTTTTTGATTGGGTAAATGCATGTGTTGCATGGGGAGTTTGAGGGCACTATTATACCCTGTGCTAGCAGTGCTTCTATTGTCTCTCTGATCCCTTCTTCTGCTTCTCGCGACAGTGGATATTGTTTCACCCGGGGCAGTATTGCTCCTTGTTTTACTTTTATCACCACAGGCTGAACTTCATGTAGCAACCCTACATCGTGGGGGCCATTAGTCCATAAGTTAGCGGGTACTGAACTCATGTCTTCATCAAAAAATGTATGCGGTGCTCCTACTACCGCCATTAGTTCAACTTTAGTTTGTCTGGCTGTAACTACGATGTCGCAGGGCATTGCCAGTTCCATCACTACTTCACCATCTCCCTCAGTGTCAGAAAATAGCTCCTCGTCCGAGAGCTCCCTCAGGGGGATATTTGCATTTGTACACAATACTGTCCGCCACTCACACCCTTCCATGTCAATACCAATCACGCATATTCTGTTTGCTGATACATGTATTGCATGCAAATCCAATGATAGTACTTCCCCAAGAGCAGTGTCAGGGCTTGCTATGGGACGAAAAAGGAATTCTGCTGGTATTCTCCACTCCACCCTTTTTAGTTCTGGTACTATGAGAGCCAATGTTCTCATGCCTTCAACAAACATCTCCTCATTTCTTGGTACCCCTCTGATCTCTTTTATTGTTGTGTGGCCGTGTATTACTGCTAATATACGGAGGGGGCATATGCCTGGCGTTGAACATACGATGCCGCTCCCTGTGAATGATATGGTCATGTTTAGTTTGCTCAAGAGATCTCTCCCCAGTAAGTTGATGGGAGAGTTTTCATAGTACAGTAAGGGTGCTTTCACTGTTTTACCCCCCACTGTCACATCCAATACCTCTGTGTAAGGAACTTCAATTACAGCCCCAGAGAACCCCTGCGTCTCTAACGTTCTATTAGATAACGGGAACCGGCCCTCTCTAATGCATGATTTCTCCGCTCCCGAATCCACCATGAATATGAATTGCTTGTCTCCTATCTGCGCTCCTATCAATGGTTCCTCTGATGCATTGTGGGTCGTAGACAGTACTGGACACGCAAGTGCTCTCTGTGGGCTGTCCTATGCGGGGTGTCTCATTGCCCCCCCTTGATCGAAAATATTCCCCGAAACTACTGACACTCCACTGTAAGGTGCGGGGGCTGGTGCCCCATTAGCTCCTGTGGCGAAAGTATTACCAGGCGTGTAGTGCACATTGTCATTATTCTGTGGGCTGGTTTGTGTTCGGTATTGATGTCCGTGTAGTTGTGCGTTACTCCTTTGTACTACATTGTCTGGTTGCTGGTATTGTCCCATGGGGAGGCCGTAGGGGCTTCCTGGATGGGGGTGTCCGTACTGTTCTATCTCTTGGAAACCGTTGTTTTGTCTGCTCCTACATTCCCTTGAGTAATGCCCCCATCTCCCACAATTCCAACAGCTCCCCTGTGGACCTCTGGGACCCTGCCACCCATTTCCTCCCATTCCTCCATACCCTTGTCCTCCTCTTCGCCCCCTGTACCCACCTCTTCCTCCTCTTGGGGCCCACTCTTGCCACGTTGGACCTCCGTTCTGCTCCTGCTCTGTCCACTGTCGTTGCCCTTGTCCTGCCCAATTCGCTGCTATTCTTCCTTGTATTGCTATTTGCCCCTCCTCTCCTTCCTCTCCCTCCCGTATGAGTGGGAGTCCCGCTACCGCTGCTGCGACCTTCACCAATTTTGATTGCACCAACTTCGCCTCGTCCGCCAACCTTTTCTGTGCTATTTCCCTCTCTCTTTCTTTGATCCTTTTACAATGGTGTACTATTATGCTTTGGATCTCCGGCCAGCCTTTTGCCTCAACACCTGCTATTTTATCTAGTGCCTTTTGCACTTCCTTTGGGAGCCCTCTTTTAATGATGAAGTAAAATAGAGACGTGGATTGGTGCCAGGGCGTACCCGTTTCCGCTCTCCACATCTCCTGCACCCGGAGAATGTAATCCATAGCGTCCTCCCCATCATTCATGGTACATTGCATTACTGACTGCAGATCAGGGGTATCTGGGAAAGTTTCCCGCAGTGCGTCCCACACCCTTGCTCGCACGGTGTTAAAAGAAGCCCCATCATGGCGATCACACTCCAAAGTTACAGCTGGAAAACCCGCTTTAGCCCACACTCTGTCTGCCTGATCCCCTACTGAGGACACTAGTAGGCTTTTCACATCGCCTACTGCCAGCGGTATACCCGCGGTATGTTTTTCAAATGCATATATCCACTTGCTTGCCCCTCCTGACAGCTGTGGTAGTAATTTCATTAAGTTAGCCTTGTCCATCTGAGCCCACGGTATATAGTTCGGCCTCCCACCTCCCCTGTGGAGTAATGGTAGTTGTAATTTCCCTTTTGCCGTTGCAGCTTCCTTTTCCTTGGTCACTGCTGACTCTAATGACGCCATCTTCCCCACCCTATTTCTTAGTCGTCCTATCCATTCATCCTCTATAGTCCCCAGTGAACATGCCCCATCTAGCTCCTCGCCTTCTCCGCCTACTGCCATGCTCAATCTATCACTCTCATCCCCCCCTCCTCTGACATCACATAACAAATCCTCTCTGATCCCTCTCTCTCTCGAGACATCACCAATGCTTCCTTCTGCTGTCCCTACTTCTATTATCCTGGTCGGTTCTTCCTCAATTCTGAACAGTATTTCCCCCTTTTTCCATCCTTCCTCAATTTGTCTACTTTCGCTCGACGCTCTAGACGTGCGTCCAGATTGTGTGGGGGCGCACGCTGTGCGTTCACATATGTCTTTTATTCTTGAGAGCTCATCTCGTGCCACTGTAAGCCTCGACTCTAAGTCACTCGTTAACTTCTCTATGTCCACTCTCTGTGTGCCTCCCTGGGTGTGCTCTCTAGTGTTTTCGTATGGTGGGGGTGCAGTTGGTCTTTGTGGCGTGCTGGTTGAAGGGGGAGGCACATAAATCGGGTCGCTATATCCTGTTGCAGGGGCTGGTTTAGGTAATATTGGGTACAACATAACCACTTCCGCAGGCTGTTCTGTACTTAACTGTTCCTTTTCCTCTCGCGGGATCATTAGTGGATTGTCTGTGGTGGAGGGTAAATCAATATTTGGTGCTGGGGCTTTGGGTGGGGGTACTTCCTCAAACAATCTCCAGAGATCTAATATCTCCTTCCTAGTCTGCCATTTTTTCCCCTTATACTTGAGGCGAATACAGGTACATACCATATCGAGAACGCTTTTGTCAAAAGACCCTCCTTCTGGCCAAATCTGGGGCAACCCCTCCCCTTTCAATTCTGTTAACCATTGATCATGATATTTATTTATGCGTTCAGCATATCCCGGCAAGCTCTTACAAATGTGTGACAAGGGAGTTTCAGCCCCCATCCTCTAAATCGTCAGCGCTACCGCGTTCGCCTTCGTAACTTTTAAATAGGTGTAAATATGCGTACGTATACCTTTATGGCACAGACAAGAGCGGACCTCTCAAAATTGTCACCCACTGTAATTCAGTGCACAAATCTCTTCTCACTCACCATATCTCATCTCTTTCTCATTCTCAGGCACACTTATGTGATTTCACTGGCAATCGATCTAGTACTGGTTATGTCCACACTCTTTGGCACCACCTCACGGCCACCTGTTCGTCTCTAACACTCGTACGGTGCGCGCACCCTTCACAATGCTTTCCACTCACACTCTTTGTCTTTCTCCTCCCTTTCCTCCCTAGCCAGCTGTCCCTGTTTCCCTACTAAGGTTACTGTGTTCACGTCTGTACGTGCCACTACTGAGTCCCCACTTTTTAAGATGTTCTAACTACTTCATACCCTTCTCATTTTCACCCCCTACCCCGTGGAAATGGAAAAAAAAAGAAATAGAGAGAGAGAGAGCACAATCACTAAAAAATATTCCCGGTGTCTCCTTTTGCTAGACACCAATAACTTATTTCTCACTTCTTCATATATTCCCAGTACTAATTTAGATAGTACTATGCGGCGCCGCCTTCCACCCCCTCTCGGAGCTAGGTTTCCGTCACTTCTACCACGTCACTTATTTCTTACTCCTAATGGCCATATGCAAAAGAAAGAATAAAGAAAATTTCAAGACCCGTCTGTAGTAGACCCCCGATATTCTTCTCCTCTACCTGTCCCCGTTCTGTTATTCCCAATTCCCTTTCTTTTCCCCTTGACGATCACTCGCACTCGGTACTCACGTGCCCGTCTTGAACCGATACTCTCCGAAACTGGGTCCGTCCAGGCGGCGTCACCGGTAACTCAACGGTCAGCCCCTGGCTCCGGCGAGCGGCACTCAAAGGGGATTTTTTTCCAATCGGGATCCCGTACCCTTTCTCATTGAGTGCGCACTTCTTATTGTGCCGGTCGCCGTTGGCGGGCGGCCTCCCGGAGACGGCTCACCGTGCGTATCCCTTCTCGACCGGAGATTCTCGTGCCACAAGGGGGTCGTTTAAGAAGGAGTTAGGAAAAATAGTTTGGAGATATCACGCTATCGGGGTCACCACTGAAAGGAAGCGCCCCCAATTCAGCACGATCCTCCCCGCAATGAGAGACAATAAGGGACTCTCCCGTAGTGGGAATAAGACCAAGACAGAGTGCGGGTGAGCGTAAGTGGGAGTTTATCCAAGGATAAGGCATGCAAAGAACTCTGCAACCTACGAGAGCGCTCTGTCTGACAATAGCAAAGACAGGCGTATTTCTAATACAGAAAACGTCATCAACACCTAAACACTATAGGGGGCACAAGTTAATTGGGATTGGGTATCGTCGACTAACTATAGGTGTTGCTGCAGCATGGTTGGTCTTGGCAAGACGACGTCACTGGTCAGCCTCGTGGGTTGGGTTGGGCCTGGCAGGCCGGCTTGAGGTCATCCGTGCGGTGTTGGTGCGCTGGGGCAGCCTGTGACAATGATGAATACCTTTCCTGTCTTAGTTGCCCTAGGCCATGCACACTGCAGTTATTCAGAAAATGACATTTACGTTCACTAATAAATTGTTCCGTAGCTTATCTTATAAAATAAACGCAACACATGAGGAATGCACCTCGTGAGAGGTCTGGTGGTTGTTGGTTGGGGTGAGATTTACCTGAGTCTTATTGACCGGTATTTTAGGTCGCGGGACGGGGCTCTGGGACCTGGGCCGAGTGATACATGTCTGTCTGCTGCGTTAGAAGTTATTATATAGATGGGTCTCTGTGTCTTGTCCCAATGATGGGGGTCGTCCTTACACGGGGTCAGGATTCTTGGGGGGGTTCGTGGGGATTTATGAGAGGGTGCTGGTAGATCAGTGGGTTCATCCGTGGGTTTATTACCGTGCTGTAAATAACACAGGTGGCGGGCTGTGGCCTTGGTTGCGGCGCCGGGGCCTCTGACTCTCTGAAGTAACGCCAGCTTGGTTGGGGGAGGTGAGGGAGCGCAGCACAAGTCTTAGCTTTTTTATCTGGCAGGCTTGGTGGGGTGGGAGAGGGAATGACCTTGCATATACTCACAAAGGTATTTTCCTCGTGCGTTGCTGATCAGTGAATGCAGAAGTTTTATACTGTTCTGCCTCATTTTAACGTTATTCAGACACACATATACATATATATATATTTCATTTTCGTTACACATTTCTTTAATACAGTCGGTTCCAGTACCTTTTCATTACCTAACATTATGTTCACTACATTGTGTGCGTATTGTATGTACATTAGACGTTATACGAGGGATATCTAGGTTATGGCCTACAGAGATTGATGCTCGCCGCTTTGGGTGATTCAGAAAACATATATGAGTTCAAGTTTCTACATACTATTGAAAAACACTTTTACAGATAGAGGTTACACGTTTGGTCAACATCTTTCTCCGTGGTTATAGCAGCATTAGTCCAGACCTGGAGGGATATCATATAACGTTACATTTTTATGGTTCGTTCACATTTTAAACAGAGGTAGTTCATTAACACCAATACTTGAACTATTTTCTACCTTCTTCAGATAGTGATGCTTCAGCTTTTTTCCCCGTTGCCCCGGCCTTGCGGTCTGGGTCATACGGGGTGCAATATCACATTGTTACTAATATAATGTTGCCGTGTTGGCATCTCGGGTTTAGCTCATCTCCGACTTTCTCATGGGAACGCGCTCGCAGCGGATCTGCCAGGGCTGCTGAGGCGGCAGAGATGCATGAAAGGCCCTCCAAAGGTGGGGGCCTCGTTACAGTGTGCTGAACTCACACCATGTTTGCTGTGCACGATGGCGTCTAGGCCTAACTTAAGTTTCGGTAAATGCAAAGACAGGGTGCGTGTGGGCAATGTCGTCGGCGGGTGAACCCCCCTCCACCTGGGCCCGGGTGGCATGAGGGTGCTCCCACCGAGCCATGGTCCTCACCTGGGGAGGGAGCTGTAGGTGAGGAGGGCCTCGTGGCCATTCCTCCCCTACACTATGTAATGCAAAATCAATACATTGGGCCTCATTACGACTTTGAGCTGCCTCCAAAGTCGTGTCCGGTTCCGGGTAGGTGGAATGGGGAATTACCAGGTCATTCCAACCGTGGAGGACCCGGTAAATCCCCATTCTGAATATCATTCCCCATTCCCATTCGAGCCCCCATAGGGCTCAATGGGAATGGGGAAGGAGCTAATAACGGGCCCGCAAATAGCGGGCCCGTTATTAGCTCCATGGTCCCTTAGCGGGAACCGCTAAGAGACCTTGGAATGCAGCAGTAGGGGGTTAACGGCACTGGCATCCTTACCGGTGCCGTTAATTGTACATAAATATAAAGGGCGGTCATTATGACCCTGGCGTTAAGGGTTTAACGGCTCTGTAAACGGTGTTAAACCCTTAACGCCTGATTACGAGGTCCCTTTGCGGGCCCCGACCTTAACGGCTGGTTTTACAAGCACCCCTGCCAGAAGTAGCAAGATGGAGAACTCACCATCAATAATTAACAGGTGAGCATTACGGGCTGGTACATGACCACAGAAATCGCACCTTGAGTAGAAGGGTTTGAGAGGTAACATAGTCACTGATCAGCGCACTCACGTTTTCTCATATCCGTGCAGGAGCAGTGTCACCAATTGTTGCAGCCCACAGCCAGTCCGCAGGGGGAGAGATCCAACAGGGGAGATCAAATTCCTGGGAGGACTGCAACCGTGCCCCAATGCCTCCGCAGAGACCAGGTGAGCGTAACAGCCATCCCATAGAATTTCCCATTATACTATAATAGAAAAAAATATGCTTGTCACCTCAGATTTTAGAATAAGCAATGGAGGATGAGTACATGATGAGAGATTTTGAAAATGCTTGTATTTACTTTCTGATTGGTTGCCTATTGTTTGTGTGGTGGGAGGCTGCCAATTGGATGTCAAGTACCTCAGATTCTTTTCTACTGTTAAACCTATAGGACAATGTACTTTTTCTGTGTGATGTTAATATGTGCCAAAAAACTATAGATTATATTGGATCCTAATATTAACAGTTTTTCTTTATAGCAAATTGTTATTGTTTGAGAGTGAGATGTGATTTTAGGATATTGTGATATTTTAGGGGCTATTGTTATTGTTTCATTGGATAGTCGAATAAGTGAGCCAATTTCTGAAGGTGAGGAATCTCATTTTTCAGAAGACTGTAGAGATTTTGATAATTTTGAGAATGTGACTAACAGTGAGGGTGAGGACATTGTTTATGTGCTTTCAAAGCATTGGCTCCGAGGTTTTTCTGGTTCTATCATATTATTTTAGATGGATTTTTTTTAAATGAGTGGTTTATTCTCAAAGTGTGGAGAAATAGTTTTGACAGGGAGCACATGTTTTTTTTTTTCTCTTTGGGAAAAGAACATTAATTAGTCATCTAAGGAAAGAGCACAGAGACATTTTCCAAGATTTTTTTAATTTTATTTGTCTGATTGATATATTGGTAAAAGAAGACAAAGGCTCTTTTAAGAGCCAAACAGAAATGTTTCTAAGTATATTGGGAACACGAAAATACATTTGATGGCTTTGATAGCAGCCAATGAAACATCATCCACTGACAGAGGTAATCATATAGCCATGTGGGTGCAGCCATGGCTTTAAATATCACCGTAGTCACGGGTTTAGCGATGCCAATTTGTGTTATTTTGAGCTATACAAATGTACATGTGGTTCTGATTCTATGCCTTTATGTGTACCTTTATGTTGGTTACATTTGTACACCTTATTAGAATGTCTTTTTGAATCTTGCAAAATGTTGCAGGTAGCCATGGCAACCAGCGGTTGCCCAGGCCCTTGGCTAGAAACTCTCCAATTGGACGTTGTGCATTATGATGGGCTTTAGTAGCCACATGTATTAACCGACTGGTCCTACCCGCGGTTACCGTTGTTTGCATTTTGGTTCAGTGATCATATTATTTTATGGATGTTTCAGCACAGATTTTTACATGTCTTTCTTTTGGATGTCCTCACCGCAAGGCAAGCATGATTTAAATTTGAAACCTTTGCAATATTTATTTTTCAGTACATGGGGAAATTGTACATGTACCCGCAGTTATGTGATGTCTCCCATTGTAACCAGGGTTATAGCTGCAGGTTTGTTATTTGTTTGCTTAAAAAAAAGAATGTTTTTATTTTATTGTGTTTATACATGTTATACAAGGTAGTGTTTAGAAGAATTGTTTTGGGGTTTATTGACTGTGATAGGTTGCATTAAAATGTGTTGGCCATTTTACTTGTTTTCTTTGTACAGTCCTCTTTTTGTGCTATTTATTTCTGAAAGTTATGAAAGTGACCTTTTTGTGAACTTTTGACATTCTGATTCCAGAACTGAGAGTGTGAAGGTACTGTTGTGTTTGGCTATTTTGAAGATCTATTCATTCTTTGGAGCAGCAGGGGGTCAGTGATTACGTTTTTTTCATAATGGTGTACTTTGGGAGGGCTGGGACGCACTTGGGTATCATACTATGTGATGACATATACTGTTACACAATACACAGAAATAGGAAGAAATTAAACAAAAGGGGGGGCATTATGAACCCGATCATCAACCAGGCAGCATAACTCTACCTTTGACGAATATTACAGCTTTGTGTGTGCTTCGTAGTTGGTTATCAAGCTTTTTCCTGTGACCCTATATTAGTGATTTCTAATTGTGTCATAGTTGTGGAAGTGTTTCAATGTGACTTTAAAGTTGAGAAGTCTTATGTTGGAGTGAACCTGCTCAATGCTAACATGGTAATGATGTTGGCAAATGTTCTTTTGTTTATTTGTGATGCTTTTTGGATTTTGCCAGCTTATTGGCATTTCTTCTCTTGCAAAGCAGTTTGGGAATTAGACACTGAGATAATGGCTACACTATCCCAGGTACTACAAGAGTCTTGTGGGGGTTTAAGCTAAATGCACCTGAGTTTTTGAGCAAATGAGAAATAATGTCAAGCAGATGAAGCATAGGGGCTAGGGCCCCATAGTTTGAATGTCAGCTTTTCTGTAGTAATCCATCAAATCCCTTTGCTTGTTTTGTATAGGTATGACATTGTAGAACCTGGTTATTCCCTGATCTCTCCAGGTGGAAATCTACATATATCAATCAAAAAACTGATCAGGACTAGTATGGAAATATTGTGACCCACTATTTTATTGTAGTTGTTATCTTGATTAATAACATATGAAACACATACATATCCACAGGAAAACAACCAATAAACATTAAGATTAATTAAATACATTCAAAGTGAATCTTATTTTGACTAAAAATGTTATGCCTTATCAGAGGCGCAATATTCCTTTTGAATGCCAAATCAATCCGTTTAATCAACAGTGTTGTATGGTGAGCATTGTCTGGCGATGGAATTGTCGACACGTCTGTATTTCGACCTTGTACCAGGAGTGAGATGTAGTAATTGTATAGGCCTTCATCAGGACGTGGAATTGTGAGACCTACTCAAACATGGGGTATCCTGTGATCTGGAGGAATAAACAAAATACACTAACTGGGGGTCCGTATTCAGAACAGTAATGTAAAAATCCTCTCGTCATATTTCAGAATGTCCCTGATGGGTACTTACCATGCTGGCAGAAATCAAGCATGTATGGGGCAGATTCGCAGCTGTGTTTTAAAATGATCTGAAACACACACATCGTGTCTAGGCATTAGACATGTGATTCTGCCCCTCAAGGTGTAGGTGCTAATCGTCACAGGAAGAATACATTGTAGTTGGCCTCAGTTCCATAGGTGCCAGCTGTGCAGCTGTGAATTTGAAAAGAGGCAGGGGTTCAGGATGGTCACTCTGGTAAATTCTAGTGTTCTATCCCAGGGGTGGGGCCTCTAACCCCAGTGCCTCCAGACACCTCATGGACCACTGTGTGCTTAGTGATGAAGGATCCGGAGATCTGGGAGGTAAATCTCACACTAGTTGTCACAAACCCAACTAGGTGCGTGTGAGCCCCAGTGCACATCAGCATGTTTACAAGTAAAAAGACCTGGCATGTATCACTGTGTGCACACACGAGTGTCATGTGGCTGCCGATGGGCTTAGGATCACCGGATCTGGGACTCCTGTTTCCCAGTGTACTTTTCACTTTGTGAACCCGCCAGTGTAGTGAAGTGGCCAGTACTCATTTGATCACTGTGTCGCGGCCTGCGCTGTTGAATGGGTCAAAGTTCTTACTTGGGGATTGAGTGGTTATCCTTTGGTATACTACCCTTGTCAGTAGTGTAGCCGAGTGTGTGCTTTCTGGTATGTGTATGTGGTTGCCATGGTTACCCGGAGGTCGGGACCATGGTGGCCATTTTGTAGTGTCAGGAATGGTCTATCTCTATCGTGTGTGTACTAGCATTGCTTAAACAAGTTTGAAATTCTAATCAATATGCATTTGCAAGGTCTCACTAAAGTTAGGTAGATGTCAATTCAGTGTCGTACCTCACATAGGAACATGGATCGTATCAGTGTAACATGATTCATCGTTCAACATGAGTAATCACAACAGAGATACAAAGTCCAAAAATGGACAAATATTACATGTTGTTTACAGGTAGTCACAATTATAGTCATGTAAATACTGTAGATTATGTAGGACTATTATTCCATAAATTATATCAATGTCACAGGAATAGTCTGTTTAGATTGTGTCAGTTCACATTTATTTATGATAAGATACATGGGTGATTGCAAAAGGGATTGGGACCTATGTATTTACAAGATCTTACAATGAACCACCATTGATTGTTGATTATAGCTGGACACTGTTTTGCTGCTTGCTGCCACATACATGCTGCACATAGTGTCAGAGTATTATTGCATGCATTCCATGGGTATAATACATTTCAATATAAAGCATGATGCTTAATTGTATGACATCATTCATCTAAGCAGAGTAATGCACTCAACGTCAAAAAATGGTGCCCCTCATATGCATTGTTCAAGCTGGGATAGCATTGGTGTACTTATCACTCTATAGGTGTCCTGCTAAGCCACATGATTGGTGTGGTTGTCCATCCACTCATGTGTATTGTACACTGTTGTCTTGTCTGTTCTTTAACCGAGTGGTGTTGTTTTGTGGGAGATCATTGCGAGCAGACTGGAAACCTGAAGTGGACACTGACCAGGGAGCCTGAAACCCTAAGTTCTATTCTGAAGTGATAAAAAAAAAATGACTGCCACCTGCTCTGTTTGATTGTGTTGCTGGCACCATTGACTTATTAGGTTGCTTGGCCCTCTCCAACTGTTTAGCTAAATCTCTGCCTCTCCTGTTGGGGGTGAGCATCTGCAGGACAAACCATTTTAAATCCTGGTTGGTTTGTCTTTTCAGGATGTAGTGGTCCATGAGGGACCAGTCTGTGACCTTATTGCGGATGCATAAACAATGTTCAGAGATATGTTGTTTGATTGGTTGTATTGTCTTCCCCACATCAATTTACATGGACACTCAATTTCATATTTCACCATCTTACTATTGTAGTTAGTGTGTGTCTTTAAAATCCAGTGTGTCTTGCCATAGTGAAATGAGTGTTTGGTTTTGGTGAATTGGCAAGCCACACATTTTCCACACTTGTAGTGTCCCTGGACTAGTGGAAGCCCCAAGCTCTCTGCCATATTGGTTGTGCACCGGTTCTTGGTACATATGCACTAAGTGTTCACAAGAGGTTTACTTTTGGAGAGTGTCCCTGCATTTTTTATGATGTGGAAATTGTTATTTATCGTGCTTTTGACAAAGTTACTAACAGGACTGAAAGTGAAAGTGGTTACACAATCTAGTCTCTGTAAAGGTTCTTTGTTTTTAGGTGTAAGGCAGAGCTATTTTGGGGTGTTTGCATCTCTCTAGCGTGTGGGTCTCACAGCTTTTCTAGGATGTCCCCTCTGTAGTAGCCTTTGTTGTAAACCATCTGAGTGTTTCCAAAAGGTTTCTTTGCCTGTACAGTTCCTCCAGATACTCAGGAATCGTCCATAGGGCAAATTGTTCTTTAGGTCAACTGGATGGTACCATCGCCAAACCTTGATGCAGGGCTTATAGAGGTTGGTGTCCACGTAAATGTGGTTAATCTCATATTGAGCCATAAACAAGTTTTCGACATTAGGAGTGAAGGTGGCACCCATGCTGATGCCTTTAATCTGTTTGCAAAGTTGTTTTTGAAGAGAAAGAAATTCTCTATCATGGAGAGTCTTATACATTCAAGGATGACATTGGTGGGTACTGCAGTGATGTTGCGTTTCTTGTAAAGAAATCCATGTAGCACCTCAAGGCACTGGGGTATCAACGTATTCAATAATTCCACATCCAAGGTAGCCAAAATATGGGGTTCGGTCATCTTTATAGTTTATAACATGGTCAGAGCATCTGTAGTCTCATTGCTATATGAAGTCATTTCTATGACACATGGTTTGAGAAAGAAATCTCTATACAAGGAAAGGGCGTCCAGTAGAGAATCACAGGTGGTAACAATTGGACGTCCCGGTGGGTTTGTGAGGTTCTTATGGACTTTTGGAAGCATGTCAAAGTCTGGTGTCCTCAGGTATGCCTTATTCAGGAAAGCCCTTTCATCCAAACAAATCCACCCTTCTTATTTTACATGTGACATGAGACTATTGATCTCTTCTTGCAGCCTATTTGTCAGGGTTGAGTCCAATATTTTGTAGGCTCTATTATTAGAAAGTAGGCACAGGCATTCCATTTTGCAGTCATTGCTGTTTTGGATCACTATCCTTTGTCCACCGGTTTTATGTTTTTTTGCAGGATTGACACTCAGAGTCCTGAGTGTCCTTATTTCTTCCTTTGTCAAATGGTTTTGGTAATAATTCTTCTTTTCAATTGTTTCTTCGTAGCAATGTTTTTGAAAAGTGATACATTCTGCCGGTATCATTTAGGGAGGTGGATTGAAGTTAGACTTTTTTAGGCATGTGTTGTTCTCAGTGCATGGTCTGGTATCGTCATGTACACCCTGGTGTTTGGGTAAAACTTTCAAAAAGTATTCAATTTTGTGTTTCTAAAAAAGCGTTTTAATTCCATTTATATCTCAAAGGAGTTTGCTTTGTTTGTGGGTACAAAGAATAGACCTTTTTCCAAAAGGTTTGTTTCTTCTGTCATTAAAACGTGTGTGGATAGTTGAGGATCAGAATAGTCTCAATCTTCATTGGTTGGAATACCATTGACGCATTAACACATCCTCTGCCCGGAGGGTAGGGATTGTCTTCTGTTGGGACTCCATTGCCCCCTCTTTCAAAATAAAGAGTTGTTGTGGTTGTGGTGCTATGTAGGTGCCCCTGGGGTCCTACAAGGTGCCTGTGCTCCCTGGTCGCTGTCACTAGAAGAGGCTGAGGTACCAGAAAAATGTGACCTACCTGTTACATCTGTTGTTTCCAACTTTTTGTTGTAGCTTGTTGTAGAAATGCTCCCAGAAGTAAGTGTATGTTTTCTCTTCGCTATCATTTTTCAAATCTTTTTTCTATTTTAATACATTCTTTTCCACAGTGATTTGTTTGTATTTCTTCCTCCAGTGATTCTAGTTTTTTCTTGGTATCTTGTATGGTAAGATTTTCTAGGAAATGTTTCTCTAATGCAGCAAATTGTTCTACTTGTATTTTGCACTCCTCCTCAGCCATATCAATGATGAGTGTATAGGAATGCCAGAGAGGACCGGGGTTCACACTATACAATCACTGTTCAGAGCACACAGGGCCCAACAAACCCTCCCCTCACAAACAAACGGAGGAATCAGCCAACGGCAAGTTAGAACTGTCCTTTATTTTCCATAACCGTCAGGGATCATACTGGAAAGACCTTTCCCAGCAATCACAGCTCCTGAGTACATGTCAGGAGCTTTTGTTCCATGCTGACATCATAAATTAGGGATCTTCTATAAAAACCAAAGAGCCCACCTGATTGGGTGATTGGAGTGGTATCCCCTATATCTGTCACATATAGAGTTTATTCTACTGGCCCTCGCATATCAGGTGGCTTGTCTGACCCTTCCCCAAAAAGGATCTGTTACCATTGGCCCTTGCCCTCTGCCATCCACCCCTATATTTGTGTTCCCTGATTGGCTGGAGGTGGTCTCCCAAGGCCTGGGACCAAGCTCTGTTCTCAGCGGTCAGTGCACCTTCTCATTATAACCGTCAGTACTAACTCTTTGCCTTTGAGAGTGCCTTCAGGGTTGCAACGTTGTAAAATAATGTTTGTATCATTTCATGTCTGCTTCGCTGGGCTGCTCCTCTTCTCACCATGAGTAAATGGCCATTTTTCGTCTCGGCTGCACCGCATGGGTGAAGACCGCAAAACTGAGCCTTCTGCTCTGTAATTAGTGAGGATTTATTCTACTGTTTTGCAGGGGGCTCCTTGTCTCGGAGTTTAGGATTATGCTGTGCATCACTGATCTTGGCTGCGAGTCCTGGCCTGGTGCTTTGTGCAGCCTAGTTCTTCTTTGCTTCCCCTTTGGTCCTGAGGCCTCTGGCTTCATGTAACTCTATTATAGTTATGCTATAATTGCTATATGTCTATATTGAGCTATTCTTCTTATAGGTTGGTTCCATCGTGGCTCCTCCAGGTCCCTTATACAATCTTGTAGTTCCATGTGGTTAGTTGCAATAAGCGTCTGCAAGCTTGCTCTGCATCTTTTGTTGCCTTGCATTTCTCTGTTTCTGCGTTTGGCTAATGCGAAAAAAATAATAAAAGCTTTTGACAGTATGTATATGTATCTGTAATTTATTCACAGAATCCACAGAACTCTGTAAGCATGTTCTTCGTGTGTGTACATGTAACTTTGTGTGTGGATGCAAGTGTGCTTCATGGCTAACATCACTATGTCGTGGTGTATCTAATGACATCAGCACCACAGGATATTGGTCATTAGTCAATCATGTCCATTGAGTCGTCTGGATCCATAATCATTGTTGGGGTCCGGATGATGATGTTAGCAGGATAAGGTTTGGATGGCTGTCTGAGAGAATATCTGTTTGCATATATATTGGCCACTTGTACTCCTGGGGACTGTTCAAACAGTGACTGGCATCTTGCATCTCTGACTCTTCGGGCTGTAATGCTTATAGGGGTCAAGAGTGGTATTCCAGCGACCCTCTCTACAGTCCCCCCTCTGGTCGGCTTGTTGACCAAACCACCAAACCTAGTCAACATTGCCTTTGGTAGCCATATCTTTGTTATTCCTCCAAGATGTCAATAGTAATTTGCATGGGCATCAAAACTCCATGTCATGTAACTGCAGTCTCCTTCTGGGTTACACCATACCCATCTCAACCAGTACCTCTTGTTGTCCACTGGATCATCGAATGTTATCATCTTGGTCAGGAACAATGGGCTCTCCTTTATCTGTGTGCTTATTTTATTTCTTTCACCTACAATCTTGTCTTCTTCACCATTGTACTCATGTCTACTATCACCTTCATCCCTATTTTTTTCTCTTTCGTTTTATGGCATTGTGTGATGCAGATCTGTATCACACATAATCCTACTAGTATTAATATTAGTGCTCCTAGTAATACATTTAGTCTGTCTGCCATCCATGTTGGCATCCATGAGAATATATACAACAGCCAGCTTTGATCTTTCCTGTTCCTTTGGCTTCTTCCTCCATCTTGGTGTGCATTTGCGAACAACAGGAACTCCCAATCTTGGCACAACTCATCCTTCCATTTCTGTGAGAAGGTCTAGAACATATCTGTTCTGGAGTTCCATCAACCTTACTGCTCGGAGCTCTTCTTTTATCATGTTGGAGCCATTTAGTTCTCTCTTTTCATTCCACTCACTTCGACTGACCTCTTCTTTCTTTTTGTATTTTCCATCTTAGTCTTGATTTCTTTCTGCGATACTACTAATGCTGGTGTACTGATGTGTATCAACAAACATATTCCTCCCCAATTGGGTGGCAGCTTCTCATACGCCTTGGATCTGCATGCCCAATAATGATCCATTAACACAGCAATCCCAACCTTCTTTGCTGGATGCTTCTCTGTGTACGTTCACTCTTTGTTTTTGCCAACCTTCACTGCACCATCATTCTGGAAACACAATGTTGGTTTCTTCAGTGGTATTATGGTCATTGGTCCAGCTTCGTTATCCACCCAGGTCAATAACTTTGTGCTTGCATCCCATTATTTCAGGCATTTATCATTTTCTCCTTGTACTGTGTTTACTGGAGCTTTGCTGCCTACTACTCCCTCCTTCCATCCTTCAACAGTGTACACTTGGACATACACAAGCATCTGTGGTCTTTCCCAGCATCTGGTTTGCCTCTTATTTCCTTAGGCCCCTTCTTTGGACATGTCAATTCCTTTAGTGTTATCGTCTTGGTCACCCCTTTCTGTGGGCTGTCAGTTATATTGTATAGCCTGGTCTGGTTACCAATAATTGTTCATCATGTCCAGTGTCTTTATATAACTACCTTCAGGGGGAATTGTTGCCTTAGACATCCATCTTAATGTTGCTTTTCTCCCTTGGAATAATCCTTGGGTTGTAACCATGGGCAGGCACATAAGGCATTGTGCTCTTGCTGCTGGTATTTTGATTGTTACAATTGTTCTGGAGGCACTCACTGCATAGGGGTTTAGTGAGCAGACATAGCAGCTCTCCCCATTGGTTTGTTTACCTACTTTAGCCATGTGCTTGTAGCACATGTTATAGGATAAGTAAGACAGAGTTCCACCCTCCATGTCTGCATCTGCACTGTGTCTTCCTCTCTTAAGTTTATTTACAGTGCTTACCTGTCCACCTGACATGCGTGTTCCACCTGCTGGAGTTGGGGCTGTCTTAGTAGAGGATACAGCAGTATTGCTAACACCAAATAATACTCACCAAAAGATGAAGGTGAAAATACTACATGAGATTAAGACAAATGAACCAATAATCATTCTTTTAATAATGCCTATCATCTCTTACACCTCTTGGATCCTTGTGTAGTTTGAAGATATCAGTTGCCTGCCTGAAATGTGCAAAAACAAGTGTTACTGTGTTAGTATTTTATTAATTCAATCTCCGCAAACAAAATAATCTGCCATAGCAAGAAGGAATAGCTGTTCCCACCCAGCTTTTCTTCTGGGGTCAAGCAGTACTGCTAGTACTGATGGATTTCCTCTTTCCAGGTATGGGTATACTTGGCACAATAAGCTATGTAGACACCGAAATATAGATTGGGATGGTGTCTATTTGTGCCGTTGGATCTCCTGAAAAATTCAACAAATTGGCCTTGGAAGGTTTTCGGGATGGGGATCATGAGATATCATGTAACAATGCAATACTAACTATGCAATAATAATAGGCACACCTTCACAATGAATGCTGCCAGTGTGCAGAAAGAAACATAATAAACAAACAGTGTTCCCTCACTCTGGATGTGTAGGAAGTCCTTTCCGTATCTCTCCTGCTATGAAAAAAAGCAATTATAGGGTGTCCTCTGCTGGGTTGTGATTGTTTTGAGACAATTGTTTTCTTATTCTGCTGGTGGATCGTTGGCCAATGTGTGGCGTGATGTCACCTAATGTTTTGCTTTTGTGTCGTGTGTAGTTACCCTAGAGATCACTTACCTGACCACACAGACCAAAAGTTCTTGGGCTTAGGGAGGAAATAACCCACACTTAGACCAATAATTATAAAACAATTGGCTCTTTACAGGCCCTTTATTCACACAACATATAGACATCTACAAAAGACTGTAAATGAATAAGGTTGGTTACACGTAAACACATACATCAAGACAACTAAAGAAAATACTTCACTGTTAGTGTAGCTGAGGAAGGGAACATCATCTCGGCCCAGTCCAAAGGCAGGTGTGCAGAGAGAGATATTGCACATTCTAACAGGGTCTAAAGCAGAGCATCCTCCCTCTCAGCTAGGACTTCATCACACGGGATTCCAATTCTGAAAACTACTACCTGGATATACTTCTATTTAGGGGCAAAGGATCCCCGCCGACCATAGGTTGCCAAACCGTCCCCGCCGAAAGACAGCCAACAAGCACAGAGTTGAAAAATCTAGTTAATAGTGGCAAAACCCAGCTCCTCTCTCTCATGCTCGATCCCAGCAGCCCTTATCACTGCACCTCCACAGCTCCGATTTCATTCTTGGCGCAACCTTGATCGAACAATGCACAGACTTTCCCTCTAGATGAACTCATCTGCTTCCAAACATAAACATTGCAACCGTGCAACTGCGGCAGAGCTCCTGTCTGGTTACCTGAGTTTAAAGAAACATATACTTCCATTGCAGTGATGAATGTGAATGTCCAAGATGGCCGCAAACTGGAGCCATGTTTTTTAGCTCATTTTCGCACACTCATTATTCCTAGGTAATTCCAAGTTTCTTTTCCTACAAGTTTCACAGCTCACTCAATGACCAGTAAAACAAGGCTTGTCGCACTTTCTGCTGAAGTTTTGTAACAAGACGTGTCCCCCGGATGCACTGGTGGCTGCTTAAAGACATCCTCAGTTGCTTCAGTGTTGTTGTTCAACTCTCTTGCTTCAGGCCTTGCCCGTTGTCCCTGCAGATAACGAGAAATAAAAGAGCCACTAGCCATCAAGAAAGCAGTGTATTCGTACATTTCCTGACCCAATACATGAGACATTCTTTCAGTGTCTTTGAGTGCCGTAGTGGGAGGAGCCAGGGAAAGTTACATGCGCTGTCCTGTCACCACCTCATGTGGGGTTAAATGGTGGTCGGACCCTGGTTTATTGTGCAACACAAATAATGCTAATGGAAGACAGTGAAGCCAACTCTTATTGAGAGTCTTTTTAATTTTGGCTATGCTTTTCTTGAGCAGACTGTTGAGTCGGTCACAGACCCCATTTGCTTGAGTGTGATAGGCACAAGAGAATGCATATTGTATTCCTAACAAGGTGATGATGCGTAGGAACATCTCATTGGCAAAGTGAGGGCCATTGTCAGACCGCAGGACCTCACACACGCCCCATCATGGCAATATCTACCGAACCTGGAATTTCACTGCTCTAAGGGCATCAGGATGGGAGCAAGGACCGGCTTTGATCTATTGGGAAAATGGGCATATAACCACTATCATGTAGCAGTGTCCTTGGCATACTTGGATAATGTTTACATAGTCGACATGCAGGTGCTGCAATGGACCCATTGGGCGAGGTATGGCTCCTCTCACTACCCTTAATGTATGATCGCTGTAAATTGTTTATACACTAGACAATTAGTCATTAATTCAGCTACATGTTCAGCCAAGTTGGGACAGAACAAGTCCTCTCCAATATGAGCAGCAATCACCTCCTTCCCTATATGGGTAGGATGGTGTAACTGTGCCAGTGCAGTGTGTAATAACGTGAATGGCATTAACGCTTTTCCTGTGTTATTTCGCAACCATAAGGTGTCTGTCAGAGACACTGTACATCCCCTCTTAATCCATAGCTCTTTTTATTCCCTGGGTGCAGCTCCCAGCAATTCCATAATCTGTGTCACTGGTAATGTTTTATATCCTTCCTTTAGTATCATTCTTTGTTCATAATTGTGAACCAGGGATGAAGTATCCATTTTTAAAATGTTCCCAAAGTAGGCGGCATATTTTGCTCCTGCATCTGCTGCCTCGTTACCCCTAGAGATGGGGTACTCCTGCCTTGTGTGTGCTTGGCACTTCACAATGGCTATGCGCTCTGGGTACTGGAGTGCCTCTATCAATCTAAACAATAGGAGTGTGTGCTACACCAGTGCCCATCAGCATGTCTGAAGCCCCTCCCCAGCCAATTTGACAGCCCAGAATGCACTGTGGATATCACGTAAGCTGAATCCAAAAACACTGTCACTTTCTTTCCTTTGTTGTGCTCCAATACCACTATTAAAGCCACTAATTATGTTGCTTGTGCTGATAAACGTGAGGGTAGGTGTGCACTCATCACCACCTCGCTTGTCTGTCCTCTCTCAATCTCACTACTTCTTTCCCAATATGTTTTTCACCAGTCGTTTGGTCAATAGTTGACAACCTGTCAATGTAAAGCAAGTCTCCCCCCTCAAGTGCATTATCTGTGTACTTTTCGAGTGTCACTGAATTCACTGTGCAATTGTGTACATAGTTGTCCTCCTTTATGGGTTCGGTGATGAAAGTCGCTGGGTTGACAAGTCTGCATTTCACTATCTTGAGAGCTGGGTTTGACAGTAACACCTCGTATCCTGAAGCTATGTGTGTTGTCAATGTACTTTTCAGACTTTCCAGTATTGCAAAGGGAGCACCATCCACATAAAGAGTGGTGCTGCTTCCCATGGTAATACTCACTGATTTGTGTACTGTGAATGCGCGGTAGCCAATGCCTGTTCTCATGCATAGTGTCCTCTCATTACTTGGTCTAATTTCCCACTGTAATATGCTATGGTTTTGCACCGCACACTTGTCTTTTGTTTCAGTACTGCAGTCATAACCATTGCATTTGACTGTGAAAATAAGAAAAATTCACTTTGATAGAATGGAATCCCTAAAACGGGAGCTTTCAGCTTGTTGAATGCCTCAGTAATTTCTCTTGTCCATTGTAATGCACCCTGCCCTCTTTGTGCTTCCTTCAGTGCACCCAAAGGCCCAGTGTAAGTGCTGTAGTCAAATATCCATGCCCTGCAATAATTACAGAATCCTAGGAACTGCTGCATTTGTCTTATGGTGGTGGGTTTGTCTCTCCTGCGCATAGCTTCTGCTCTTTCTGGTGTCACTTTTCACCGGTCTTGGGATATCATTTGCTCGATGTACAACACTTCTTTCTGGAAATATTGTAATTTGGCCTTGTCTACCTTGTATCCCTTGTCTGCCAGTACTGTCAAAATGTGCACAGAGCCATCCCTGCACTGTGTCTCTGTCTTGCTGCAAATCAATATGTTGTCTATGTACTGTATAACCACGCTCTCTAATTTTACATTTACTAAGTCCATTTGAAGTACTTTGTTGAATATAGAATGTGATTCACAGTACCCTTGAGGAAGTCTTGTATGTTTCCACTTCTTATTTCTATATAGAAATGAAGTTAAGTCTTGTGAGTCTGGGTGTAATGGTATAGAGAAGAACACATTCTTCAAATCTATGACCATGAAGTAGGTAGCTTCCGTGGGAATGCTACACAAAATTGTCACTGGGTTCGCAACAAAACCAAAACTCATAATTTGGCATAGAGGTAAAATTGGCAGTAATTCAGTTACCACCAATTTTACCACTTACCGCCTAACTCGTAAGGAGACCTCTCCTACATCCCTTTCCAGCAAAGCAAATGCCCATGGTGAAACAAGCATTTCCAGTAAAGCAAGTACTCACAGTGAAGCAAGTGAAGGATATCAAAGATTAACCATAAAATCGATGACGGAAGATTTGGATAAAGAAAGCAAAACATTAATTTAGATTAATATTGAGTTATGGACTAATTCAGCTACCATAATATTGAAATATCATCTCTAGAACTGGAATAGAGAAAACTATGTAATAATCAAATTAGGGACCCAACATTTACGTTTTTTATGTTGCCAATTGTCAATACGTTCATACTTGCTGTTTTCTCTTAAATACTTCAGGCTTGTACCTTATTAAGAAGGAATACAAATATTGTGACCTGTTTCGGGGACCTGAAAAATGGCTTCATTGTTTTAAAAACTGTTTTGGCAATCATTTTACAGTTCTTATTAGAAATGTATGATTTACAGTTATGATGATAAAAACTAACATAAAACAAAAATAAGGTTATAACAATGGAAATGTTTCAAGAAGTAAATTTGTAGCTTCAAGAAATAGGTGTACTAAACAAAGAATAATCTTTGAAATGTTTGTGGTATTCTGATCTTGACCATTCTCCTTATAACATTGGCACTTACAAATATCATAAGCAGTGAGAAAGTAGGAAATAAGACATCCCCTACCAGTCCCATTATTCCCATTTTCCAGATTAAAAGACCATTACGTTCTGATGTAAAAATAAAATAATCCTGAATGAAAAGAGATGCTGGAGAAGATAATGAAAGCATTAAATCTTATCTCAGGACGTTTCCGCAACCTATGCGACTCTCTCTCCCTATCTATTCTACCCTCTGACTCCACGCACACCGCGGGCCACACCTTGTATGTTCTCATCTCTACTGACATCCCTCTCTATAGCCACTCACTACCTCTCTCTCTTGGGCCGACCACTCTCTTCTCTCAACGCACTTGACACTCTCCTCTCCTCTTGCAGCAGCACACCCGGCACTGCCACTCAGCTTCAAAGTCACCAGATCCATGAAAAAATTACAGTGGCTGCCTTTGCCTCTACCTACTCTCCTCCATTCCTGCGGCTGACTCCCACCCTGACACAGCCCTTGCTAACCTCATACTCTCTATCTACAACACTCATGACACTCTTGCCCCTGCCATGAGGGTCTGACTGAAGCCTTCCAAAAAGTACAACTCTTGGTACGATTCCGATCTGGCTGCCCTTAAACGCGAATGTAGGGCAACTGAGCAGAAATGGAACTCATCGCGTGGACCATCTGACAAACTGGACTGCAGCCTCCTTCAAAGGCAGTATCGGTCTGCATCCTCTCCAAGAAAGGAGCCGTTATTCAAGCATGCATCTCTGTGGCATCAAACAACACGGCCACACTTTTCAAAGTCTGCAAGGAACTGGCCAATCATGCTGCATCTTCTTCTCATGTCACACCACCCCGAACCTTTGTTCGGCCCTGGCTGCACACTTCATCACAAAAACCCAAGACATCCTTTCCTCCCTCTCTGCCACTCCACAGCATACACCAACACCGGAGCCTCCCTTGGCTCCCCTACTCTTACCCTCTCCTCACTCTCATCCGTCACACCTGATGATGTTACAAGACAAGTTCGGTCTATGAAGGCTTTAACCAAGCAGGTTGACCCGTGCTCCTCAAAAACCATTAAGGACTATATTGAATCCCCCGCCCTACCCTTGGATGATCTCTGCAATCTCTTCTTCTCCACTGGAGTTTTCCCAACTGCCCTTAAGCACTCCCTTGTGCACCCTCTGCTCAAGAAACCCTCTGCCGACCCCTCCATTCCGGAACCTATGGCCCTATCTCCATCATTCCTTTCTTGGGCAAACACATGGATAAGTTGACTACACTCAGATGACCCTTAACACTGAATCTATTGGCTGCTTCCATGACCATCTGTCTGGCTTCAGAGAATCCAGAGGCACGGAAACTGCTCTTCTGAACACCTGTGACGACCTGCTCTCAAATCTTGACACTAAATCTCCCTCTGTCCTCATTCTCCTTGACCTCTCCTCTGCCTTTGACACAATTAACCATAACACCCTGATCACACGTCTCCGTGACACCCTGGGAATCACAGGTCAGGCTCTGGCATGGTTAATCTGCTTTCTCTACAACCGCCCATCCCAGGTGGAACTCGGAGCCTTTCTCTCGACTATTGATCTCTCAAATTGTGGCATTCCCCAGGGATCTAACCTATCCCCCTGGCTCTTCAACATCTATATGGCTGCTTGGCACGTGTAATTGCAACTTTCACCTCTAGCGTCCAGTGTCAGGCAGATGACATGCAACTATGTTTCAGGCTACCCTCAGCCGCCTCCTCCTTCTTACTCATATCTGACTGTATGTCCTCTATGCAGTCATGGTTTGATGAAAATTATCTCTGCCTCAATGCCAGTGAGATTGTTTGCATGGGGAATCCTGCTCCCGCTTTCCCACTTTCACTCTGGCCAGCCTCTCTTGGCCCTCCGCCTGCACCCAAATGTGAGTCAAAAAAACCTTATGGTCCTCTTTGACTCCACTCTCTCCTTCTCCTCTCACATCTCTGACATTTCTAAAAAATCTAACTATCAACTGCACCTCCTCATAGGTACTTTACCTTTTCTCACTTTCCCCCAGTGGATCACTGTCTCCAGAGCCTTGGTTCTCTCTAGGCTGGACTATTGCAACAGCCTCTTCCTCAACCTCCCTTCTTCTGCCCTCTGCAACTCATCCAGAGCAGAACTGCAAGACTTATTCTTGGCCTCAAGCCCGGGGACCACATCTCTCTTGTGCTGAAATCCCTTCACTGACTCCCTGTGGCTGCAATGATTAAGTTAAAGACCCTCTGCATTGTCCACAATGATTTATGGTGCCTCAGACCTACCTACCTGCAATGCTGCCTACCTAAATACTCTCCCTCCTGAGCCCTCCGCTCATCTGCCTCCAACCTTCTGCAAGTGAGCCGGTTCTCCAAGCAGAGACTTGGAGGGAGATCCTTATCCTCAGCAGGTGCCTCCCTCTTCAATAGCCTCCCTGCCACCCTCCATTTTGAGCCTGGCCTTCTTAAATTCCAGAAACTCCTCCAGACCTTCCTCTTACTTCGCTCTCTTTCTACCCTGCTAACCTCGCTCTCTGTTGTCTCTACCTCTCCCTCCTCTTCCTTACAGCTTGCTGACTGGCTGCCTGGTGTACCTCAGAGTCTCACCGGTCCCGGGCACCTTCACCAGTCCTCTCTGATACTTGCCTCAGGGTCCTTCATCCACCACCATTCACGGGCACATAGAAATAACCCAAGAGAATGGCTCTCTCAGCACTTACACCAGTCTCCACAGACAGGGTGCACTTGGACCTCCCCCTCCTTACCATCTATGCAGTTGCACTATCCAAATGCAATGTGCCTGAAAATTGTCTGTCTGTTCTTCATTGTCTTCTCCCCTTAATTGCACTGGTCAAACTGCAGAATCGCTTTCAGGTCTATTTGCTGTGTCTCAAATGTTAAATATCTTTTACACACTTGCTCTGCCTGTGCAGACTTTTATCTTCTCTGAGCGACTGGTATTTCTTTCCCATGTTCCCACTCTCCTTGAGCACTTTGAAACACTTTCCTGTGTATAGGCGCTATATAAATAAACAATACAATAAAATACAATACAATCTAGATAAATCGGCTCATTTGGCAAATAATGTAAAATATCAGCACATGAAAGAGGTGGTAGAGAGAATGTCAGAAAAAAGTTGCTATGTCTGTTTTTTAATACTCTATTCCATGAATGTGGCAAGGACATTTATTGCAAATGTCTAGATATAATACCAAATGTCTCAGTCATTTAGCAGCCTGCACTACAAGAGGCCAATTTGAAGGTAAGTGGACAACTCTAAATGGCGATCAAGACAAACCTTTCCCTACCAAGATACTTATCTAAAGACAAAGAGGATGGAGAGAAGATTAGGATGGACTAACAAAAAATGTATATATCCGTCCCATTTTAGAGAGAAGATACAAGTTGTTGATACGAAGAAAATGAATTGTTCTTATATGGCTGAAAAATCATGAGAACCAAGATGTTGGGAAAGGACAAAGCTGTTGGTGTATGGGCGTGTAGCAACCATTACTGGATGGGAAGATGGTTTAACATCATGCGCTGCCCACTTTTTGAAAAAAGCAGGAATTCACAAAGTGCAGAAGGTGAATGATGAATGCCTAGAATCATGGTCACTCATGCAAGACTATTAACCTGGTTTGAGAACAAAGCGGGACCAGTAGATACATTACAAGTGAACATTGCCACAACCTGCTTCAAGAATGATGACTAGATCTATGTTGGGAAAAATAAAGGATGTGGAGAAATAGTTCAATTGCTGGGATGAATGGAGGAGCTGGAGTTGTAATGGATAGATATTGGGCTTGCAGATCCAGACCCTACATGCATTTGCCTTAGGATTGGGGAGGAGTGTGTTCCATAGTAGATGTACTTGCCCCAGCACTAGTGATTCCCCAAAGTGACCTCCATATTGATGAGTTACCAAAAATGAACGAATATAACAGAAGGAAGAGATCCTTCATCTTTGTTGATTAAAAAGAGAGAATTACTTCTCATTAAAGTCTATAGACTCTTACGACAACATTCAACTATTCAACAAAACGCTATGATAATGACATCTACATTTAAACCAGGACTTCAAATGGCAGTAAATGCCAAGCGGATCCAGATCACAAGATGCGAATTGTTGCAGCCAATCAATGCAACAATAAAAGGATTCAATGTAATAAAGGAAGAAGTCAGATCTATCAGGCAGATGCTGATAACAGCAATGGAAGTAGGCATGTGTGCCAAGGTCAGACCTTCTTGCTGTGCATTCACACATGCTCATGATGGAGAAACTTGACATTGACAGAAGCAATTAAGATGCTGAAAACCTTGCATACACAGATGGAAGGTAGAACTAATAAAACAGCAGGAGATGATTGGTTTCCATCTTGGCTGGCAAGTGCTTTTAAACTGCTTTGAGCAATATCACTATTAGTAATGTTAGTATTCAGCCTCATAAGGATCATCTCGGACAATGTCAGAAAACTGCCAAAAAAATCTTTTTGGATGAAAATAATTAAACATTAACAAATATACTGAGAACCTATGCAAACACAAGAAGGTACCAGGATCGGACCAAAATATGTGGGATGGTGGATATTTTGTGCACCAGCAGGAGATTGACGATTGATGACCTGGAGTGTGGATGAACACTTAAAGAATGCTGGCCACCTGAGGGGGGTGACAAAAATATGGGTTCAGAAGAAAACAAAATATGATGGGATGATTGAACAAGATGAAGCAGGAATTGCAGAAGTGGTGGCAAAGAGTCTGGTTGAGAATGCAACCAGAGGGGGGAATGTATATGAGCAAGTGGATGCATTCTCCCTAGTCAACACCTCCTAACCCCACCTTATTGGAATAACAGACAAGGAACTATAATTGGGATCCCATGTACACATTTATGTGACTTGTCCATACCACGTTGGCTGTATGAGAATGATATGCACTCAGGCAGCCATTCAGAAGATACCCTCATGTTGAAACAATGGAAGAAGCTTACCTAGTGGGATGTTCCTTCCTGAGATGTTGAAAAGTCTCCATGAATACTATGATGTGCAACATGAATGTACATTAAAACAAAGTCTTAGGACAACAAAAGTGTCTGAAAGACGATATATGATCCTATATTGAAAATATATGCAAATATGGAAGAATAAACAGTGTAACTGAAGCAGTAATAGAATCATATAATTCACGATGCAGTAGCTATGAATATAAAGAAGAATGAGTGGCCCTCAGCTCAATAACTGTAAATACGCTGAAACACAAGGTAGAAAGAATACACAGAAGCTTGCTTTGGAGAGGTATATGTTCAACATTTAGAGCTACAATCAGAACAAAATGTATGATGGCTCATGTCAATTAACCTAGTTACCTCAGAAACACAAGCCGAGAAATGTAAACATGGAGATACATAAACTGTTTTCCTTGCAAAATAGAAGAGTACAATGGCGTTGAACCAAGTATACTATTTTGAGAGATGAAGAAAAAGGGCGTTCACAAGCAGACAATGCACAAGGACATATTTTCTAAAGATTAGAAGGAACATGAACATTAACTGATGACAAATATTGGGTGGTTCAAGAGCACAAAAGTCAATATGGAATGGAGTGAGCAAGTCTCTAAAGGACAAAAGAAGAGCTGCAGCAAGGAAAAGTTGAATTAAATAAGTATAAAATCACAGTTGATATTGACGAATTCATGGTCTTACAACATGTGATGAAAAACTTGCAAACAATGGCTAATAATTAGGCGTGAAGCTAAGATAGGGGTGTACCGACACTCCCTCAGATGTTTGTTTGTTTTTTTATTTGTTTGTTTATTCATTTATTTTGCGCGACAGACCCGAGAGTAAAAGGGCGCAGGAGCAGCAAGGTTATCCTCAGTTTAGTTACAGCGCTGTGCAATCATTACAGTGTGTACATAGGTTAAAGAGTTGTGACAAATGCAATGATAAACAGTTTACAAATATCCATATTTACAAGTATACCTAAGGTAGGCAGTATACCTAGGGTAGGCAAGGTGAGTTATTGGTCATTGTCCTTTATCCACTGAATGTAGTTGCGTCTAAAGTGGGGGTAGTTTTGAGGTGTCCTTAAGTAGGGTGGCAGGGAGTTTCAGTGTTGGGCTGCTTTCACCTGGAAGCTGTTGCCACCCGTTTTGCTTTGTTTGAACCTGTGAACTGAGAGCAAGTTGGCATTGGCAGTTTTGGTAGGTCGGTTGGGGGGTGTATCTTTTTTTTCTGTCGACTAAGTAGCGGAGGGCTGCATTGTTGAGGCATTTATGTGTTAGGGAGGCTACTTTGAGCAGGATTTTATCGTTGGTAGTGAGCCAAATCCTTGTTGTAATCTCCCATCAAGGGGATGAGGATCTGGGTATCATCAGCGTAATTAGTGTTGGTGATACGCAGACCGTCAAGATCATCAAACAGGGGCTTTGTGAACACGTTGTACAATGTAGGGGAGACGCATGAACCCTGGGGGACCCCGTAAGTGATGGGGATAGGTTCGGTGGATGCTGAGGTTGAGAAGACACGCATGGACCTGTTATTTAGGAAGGACTCAATCCAACCGATGGCTTCTTGAGAGAAGTGGGCTGCCGAGTCTAGGTGGTTGCAGAGAATTTTGTGATCTACTAAATCGAATGCTGTGGAGAGTTCAGGTAGAAGTAGTAGAGCCATTTTACCGACATCTCTCAGGGTGTCGATTTGAGCTTTAAGATCAATGAGACCAGTCTCTGTCCCGTGTTGGGGTCTAAAGCCCGATTGCCAGATTCTCAGGAGATGGTTTAATTCAAGGTATTGTTGTATTTGTAGATAAGCTGTCTTTTCTAATACTTTGAGCATGAAGGGGACGGTGGTAATGGGTCTGTAGTTAGTGGGTATAGATGGGTCTAGGGAGGGTTTTTTGAGTAAAGGGAGAACCCAAGACTCTTTAAGATTGTTGGGGATGATGCCTGAAGAGAAGGAGGTGTTAAGGAGTTTGGTAATAAATGGTGAGAGGTCTCTTGCCACATCTTCAATGATTTGTGAGGGGCAGGGGTCGCCCTTGCAGTTTGAGGGTTTGAGGCCGAGGATGATTTTTTCTACTTCTAGCATGGAGACTTTAGAGAAGCTGAAGCGGGAGAGTCGGTTGGGTGTAGGGTTATGGGTAGTCGGGCCAGGGGGAGTGTTGGTAGAGTTAGTAGAGTTGGTTAGGGATTCTTTCTTGTTATTGATTTTGAATTGTAAGCCTGTGACTTTGTTGGACAGGGTGCTTTGGACACTGGTGTACCATTGTTTATCTTTCACACATGTGTCTGGGACAGGGATGGGTGTTTCCAGCTCTTTGATAATAGTAAACAGTTCTTTGGTACTGGATTTGGCTTGCGATATTCTCTGTTTATAAGATTCTTGTTTAGCGGTTATGATTTCTTTTTTGTATGTGGCAGCTATTTTATTGAGGATCAACTTGTTGTTATCTGTGGGTGATTGTCTCCAAGCTTTTTCCTTTTTACGTTTCTCTAATCTGAGAGCTTTTAAGTGAGTAGAAAACCAGGTGTTTAGGTGTTTTTTCAGTTTGCTTTTTCTCAGTTTTAGCGGTGCAAAGGAGTCTAAAGCTGAGTGCATGATTTTGTTGTAGCCCTCTACAAGGTGGTGAGGATTGCAAGTCAGCCTTCCAGTTAGGGCCAGGTCAAAGGCCTTAAAACCTCATCCAAGACTCTCTTGGAGTCAGTCCTGGCGCCAGGCTCATAACCATCATGAAGACCAACATTAGAATGGGACTATTTACATGGGATTTTTTTAACTTTGGGGGGGGGGGTTCAGCCAACATGGAGACACACATAGCTCAGTTACAAGGAACTGAACTATGCGGTCTAGTCTTTTGGGCGTGGCAGGCCTGGGACTATTTTACCAGGACTATTTTACCTGAGACTATTTAAACCGCACCCAAACAGCAGAACATGCTTTGCGTTATTCTGCTGTGGGCAGCGTAACGCTCACTGTGTCCAGTTCTTTGATGCCATCTTACCTGAAACCAAGGACCTGCAGAGAGAAAAAGAACACTACAAAACTTACCTGGAACAGTATCCTGTCTTCAATCCATCGCCGACTTCAGTTCCACTCACCTGAAGGTGTGAACTCCATCATCCGGCACTGCATGCATCCTGGAATACCATAACCTGGAAAGAGGAGAAAGAAAGACAGCATTCGTAAGCGTTTACTCACGTTTCCTCCCCAATGAACAAAGTCACACAATTCTTACCTGGTTAGTCATCTCCTGGTCAGTATCATTGCTTGAACATTACGGCGCTTGTCGAGGAACATCGCAACCTGCAAGGAGAGAAAAGACACAGGTTAGCAATATAAAAGGCGAAAAAGGCTGGCATTGAATACAGATCTCCTATATTGCAGACCCATCTTTAACCAGAGGCCTTACCAAGGGGCCGGGAGAGGGTTCGAGAGTGCAAATCATCCAACCAGGGCTGGGTGGCATCCCCGTGGAAACCAGGTGAGTGGAACAGTAAGTTTTCCGCTGGGATATTTTTCTTGTTTCTCGTGGGGATGGCTGTGGCTAGTGGGTTATTGGAGATGGGGATTGAGGCTTTGAGGGCGAAGGTAAGGAGATGGTGGTCGGACCATGGTTGAGGGAGGATGGCGGTGATGGAGGCCACGCAGTAATGGTCTGCGACCCAGTCAAGGGTTCTCCCTTAGTTGTGGGTGGGGACTGACACTCTTTGGGTAAAGCCTAATTCTGACAAGGTATTGTCAATGAGGGTAGCCTGGGGGTCTTTGGGGTATTTAAGGCCGGGGTTAAAATCTCCTAAAATGAGGCTCTGGGAGGTATTCTTTAGGTTATTATTAAGGATGGTAGTGATGTCTTCCTCGAAAGAACCTAAGGGCCCAGGGGGTCTGTAGAATAAATGAATGCTGATGGTTTGGGAATTGGCAGTAGGCAATTTAGCTGTAAGCGATTCGCAAGATGTGAGGATGTCTGTGTTGTCAAGTCTGATGTTAAGGTGTGTTTTGGCAATTATAGCGAGACCTCCACCTCTGGATTCTGTTCTGTCTGCTTGGAGGATGATATAGTCATCAGGGATAGCTAACGAGAGAGCTGGTCCAACGGCTGCATGGAGCCAGGGCTCGGTGATGGCTAGAAAGTCTAGTTTTTCTACTAGAATGAGGTCTGCTATATCAGTGGCATGGGCTACTACAGATCGTGCATTAATTAAGGCGCCTCTAATGGGTAGGAGGATAGTTTTAGTATGGGTGGGTCTGGTGGTTGCATTGTGAGGCTTATGCTTGGTCGTGGTATTGGTTAGGTTATGCTTTGTTCAAGGGACGATTGGTGGGAGTGACTGTGTGCATGGGTGGGGTCAGATTAGACTGGGTGGAGTCCCTGGCACGAGGTTCATGTAGTTTGGGTAGTCTGGCTCGTAGTGTGACATTTCTGGTGGATGGGCTGCAGGGCGTGGAGAGGTGGGGCAGAGTGGGTGTGATGGTGAGTGTAGGTGGTAGAGGGTAAGCATAAGACATGATGGTAGGAGGAATAGTGCCTGTGAGGGCAAAGCTAAAGGTGAAGCTTGAGTAGCTGGTTGAGTGAATAAAGTGGAGAATTACTCTCAGCAGTGCTGAGAAGATGCCTGGTAGGTACATTCTGTTGGGTGTAGGTGGTATTATTAGATGTGGATGGCAAGCTAAATGTGACCCTCAGATGGCAGGGCAGATAGATGCGAAATGCAACAATCAAATGGCAAGGCAGATGGATGCTAAATGCAACAATCAAATGACAGGCCGATAGATGCTAAATGCAACAATCAGGTGGCAGGGAAGATAGATGCTAAATCCAACAATCAAATGGCAAGGCAGATAGATGCTAAATGCAACAATCAGATGGTAGGGCAGATAGATGGTAAATGTAAAAAACAAATGGCAAGGCAGATAGATGCTAAATGCAACAATCAAGGTAGTAACAGTATATAGAGTGTGACAATGCATGCGTGTGAGAACAGTGTAGCTAACAAGGTGGGAGTTTGCCAGACGTTTTGGCAGATTATGAACATGACATTTTCCTTTGTGTGTCTCTGCAGGTGATGCGTATCATGCGAGCATAGGAATGTTAGATGAGGAAGTGCTTATACTGCCTGTTAGATCGTTAGGCTGAGCAGTAACAGGAATGCCTGTGAGAATAGGGGCATTGGTAGATATGTCCAGGTTCTGTTAGATAGCTGCAGGGTGAAGGCTGTAAAGGGTGCTAACAGGGTCTTAGGTGCAGTGCGGGCAGGCCTAGATATGGCAATATGGTGATAGGTCGAAACCATGCCTTACCAGGGTTGGCGGTCATTGCAGGATGGGCAAATGGGCGCCAGGTGCTGGAGAGGCATACTGCAGAGGGGCAGTTTTACAGTCAGTTCAGTGGAGGTGGTCAATCACGAAGGGGCTTGCGGCTGCAACGCAGCAAGACAGGCGAAGACAGGAAAGCTGTCCTTTGAAGTGGCCCTCCAAACGTGGACCCTAGGCAATGTGTAATCAGAATATTGCACGTCAGGATGCTGCCATTTTAGGCTTCCTCGAGGCGATCCGAGCCCTGCAGATGCAGCAGGCACATCAAAGATCCTGTAAGAGAGGTCAGGCAAATGTGGGATAGCACAGCATGTACAAGGAGGCACATTAATTTAAGGAGCTTACCCCCAACGTATGGCTAAAGCGGGACGATGTAGTTGCTCCTCCAGGAGTCAGCACTAGCAGCAGGTGCTCCTGCCAATGGTAGCTGCTTCGTGGGAATGGACAGGCGAAGACAGACGCGCTGTCCTTTGAAGTGGTCCTTCGAACGTGCACCCGGCTCACGCCTTCCGGTGTTGGTGCCGGATGTATGAGCTGTAGCTGGAGCTTCGTTGCGGCCAATCAGGTACAGTGCATTTGTTGCTAGGCAATGTTTAATCAGACTATCGCACGTCAGGATGCCGCCATTTTAGGCTTCCTAAGGTAATCCGAGCCCTGCAGATGCAGCGGGCACATCGAAGATTCTGTAGGGGAGATCGGGCCAATGTGGGATAGCACAGCATGTGCAAGGAGGCACATTAATTTAAGGAGCTTACCTCCAAAGTATGGCTGAAGCAGGACGACGTAGCTGCTCCTCCAGGAGTCAGCACTAGCAGCAGGGGCTCCTGCACACGGTAGCTGCTTCGGGGGAATGTTCTGAGACTGTGCTGACTAGCAAGGCCAGCCTTCAAATAGAAGACAATAGCATGAGGCCTACCGATGAAAGAGGGTGGCCTAATTGGTAAACACAGGAAGAACTGATGTACCTCCAACCACTTGGGTTGTGTTTCTATGTACATGCTGCTAACAAGCCGAAGGTCCAAGGTTGGATTTGGGTTGCCACCCAATTAGACTAGCCTGCCATGCACTTTTTCATACAATGTTGCAAAGTATTATTAAGGTGCCACATTTTCTGCTACAATAAGTGCCTTACACCACATGTTTAGAAATAGCTCAGGGTGTGTCTCACAGATAAGAGACCACCAATGAAAGACTAACAGATACATTTTCTATAGGTAGAGATGATCCCCTAGTCCCATCCCACCCCGTAATAGGTTTTGACTGTTTGCCACGTAGGTCGACATAATAGATGACGCATCTAGCATTGTATAAGCTAAAAACGAATGATTAAACAGTGTGATCCTGCATGTGTTGAGTTGATGAGTGTATATTCACCCTGCTTTATTTATTGAGATTAAAGCAGTATTTTACCATCTCCTTTGAGTCTGTCCAGTTATTGGGTCCAAAGTATTTTGCATGGTATTTCCATCTAGAGCAACAAAGGCTTCAAGGTGATACAGCACACAAACAACTACAGAAACTTCAGAATTGGAACCTGTCGATAACAATTCACTTCTTAATTTGTGCTTGAGTTTACAATGGTAGGCTGGCAAGTCTACTCAAACTGAGCAGGGTGAGTCAGCGCCTGATAACATTGATAGCTATGCTGGGGCTTTTCCATGCTCCTCCACTAATCTATCTAAATCACTAGACCCACATTTAAATAGGTTTACGGCCCAGATGGATAGCATATGTGATATGCTATGGGGAAAAGAACTGCCCACGTCCTCGTAATTAATTACTTCTTTGATACCTTCTCATGGATCAATTGTCCATTCCTAAACATTTTGGAACATATCCATTGTTTACCCCAATTAGAAATTACATCATCAAGTGATTTGATCCCCAGTAAAAATTCCAAATACAGTGATAGACACTAATTGGCCAACAATCCATCATGTGGCCCATGTCATTACTGAGTTAATATTATCATGTACTGTCGGTTTCTCAGAAATGGGTTATGAGTTTAAATGAATACTGGAGGTGTGATCAAAAAATAAATCTTGTCCATTTCCGAACAGCCAAAGGGAAAGAGACAAATCTCTTAGTTTAGAAATAGATATGCTGGTTAAAAGAATTGTAACAGCATTAAACTCTAACATCAATGCCCCCACAAACAATGGCATCCATCACTTCACAGATTTGGACGGGGTTACTTGACCTTTTTCCAATGAGGAACATCAGCTTATGGTCATGTCCTGGAATACCAGAGGCTTTAGATCGTTTACTTGTAACAGTTGGGGCCAATGTTTTGTACTTGCTGCAGACTTGTTTGTTCTCCAAGAAACATGGTTACAACATGAGTTTGTCCATGATGGCTATCACGTTCCACAACAATTTGCCAATCAAAATTTGAGGGGTAGGTCTTATGGGTGCTTAATGATTGGAGCCAAAAATGACCTGCTATTGACTGATACAAACTATCTTACCAAGGGCCTTCCATCTTGACAACTATTGTTACCCTACCAATTGAGCAAGGGCATGAACTGGTTTTTATAATTAACGAGTATAACTCTCCTATTGATGAGTTATCTATTAAAGACATTGAAGACATGGAGACCATAGTGAATGAATGTGCATTCAAAGATTCAAAAGGCCTATATATAATTATGGGTGATTTGAACTACCAAAGATGTTCCTCTATGGCTAAGGGAGAATCCTTTGAGCTTCTCATAGCCAATAATCGCTTTGGAGTTACAGCACTTGACTATGTCAATGACGAGTATCTTGACAATCTCAACTCTTGGGCCCTCATTACGACCTCGCGTCCGGGTACACTGAATGAGGAATTACCGGGTCATTCCGAGTTCAGAAGGCCCGGTAATTCCTCCCTCCAAGGACCCGGACCCAGTCCTTCCCCATTCCCATTTCCGCCCCCATAGGGATGAATGAGAATGGGAGAGGGAGCAAACAACAGGCCATTACGAGTTGGCCCGTTGTTTGCTCCCTCTTCCCCTCGCAGGACCCGGTAAGCACGCCTGGTTTGACCAGGCGTTACTTCCTGGGTTCCGCGAGGGGACCTCGTAATGAGGCGGTACGGGGTAAATGGCGCCTGCACCTTTTACGGCGCCGTTAACCCCGTACCGCCAGGGTCGTAATGAGGCCCTTGGTCTTCTTTTAAGAATGCCCATTGCTTGTTGCAATTATACAGGCTGAATGCAACCAGTTGAGCTACCTCATTCACTTAGTCAAATGGTTTGGTGTCTGCATGTATTGATTATGTTTTGTTCCCCGAGGTTGTTTTTTAAATACATTGGAAAGTTTCAGCAAATCCCTATGCTTGTCAACGAACATGTGGTAATAAAATGTATGCTGCAAAATAATCACAGAGACAATCTATTGTGAGTTGGAATTATAGCACCAACAGTGCAGGAAATTGAATGAATTGGACAGAATGTGATATAGAAATGTTCAATATGTATGTCTGTAATTTCTTTACAATTTGATATGGAAGATTTTAAGTGGGCTCCAACTAAAGCTAAACAACATATTGATGCAAATCAAACAAAACAAACATTCCTCCAAGCCACTAGAGAATGGAAAATGGTTTCTTATCAATATTGCGAGGGAATGAAAATTAATAAAGGGCATAAAGAGTGTCACTATAGCCACGTGGGAATCTTCCCAGAAAATGGATATGATAGACCAACATAAAACTAAATATAAAAAGGTTGTTAAAATGCCTAAGGTGTCTGCTTCTATGAAACAATGGCAATTCATTTTTTAAAGCATTACAAAACACGCACCCTCGTAGATTCTAGTATATGTATAAATAGTATAACAAATTCATCAAGAGACTGTGTGGATTTTGTATCTTGTAACTTATACAATATTGATATTGCAGAGCATGGGAGTGAAGATGAGTGGCCTCCCACATGGGTAAAAGATATCTTATTGTGCTCGGCTGAAGACCTGGAACACATGATTGATGGAATTAAGCCGTCCAGTGCTCCTGGTCCTGATGGGGTACCCAATCATATAATGCAGAAAGATTCCAAAAATGGTGCCCTTATATTGAATGGATTGCTCTCTATGATTAAAGACACAGGATGTATACCTCACAGCTGAAAGAGCTCAATACTGAACCCGAAATTTAAAAAGGGACTCAAAGATGTTCCTTCTAATGATTGATTTCTTGCAATGGCGCATGCTAGCTCTAAGCTTTTCTCCCAACTATTGCTGCATGAACTCAATGTCTGGATACAAAATAATAAACTACTTAAAAATCAACAATCAGGATATAGGAAGGGAATGGGCACTCTTTCCAACCTATGGACCCTAACCTACCTCATGCGTTCCACTTTGCAGAACAAGGAGGGAGGCCAATCCATCTGTTTTATTGACTACAAAGCGGCGTTCGACAATGTTAACCGTCATGCTATGTGATCTACATTTAAGAAGTGGAACCATAACCTGGAAATTCTGCCTTTCCTTAAAGAATTGTATACAAATAGGACAGTGCAGTTAAAAATAAATCAAGAAAGGGTAGTACGTAAGACTATAAAGACCAATAATGGATTTAAGAAAAGCTGCCACTTAGTGCCTATCTTGTACAACCTTTATGTGGCTGCTTTTGGAGATGAATTAGATAAATGCCACATCTTCCCTCCATGAGTAGGGAGTCAGCACGTGTCAAAGCTCGCTTAAGCAGATGACACTATCCGATTGGATAGAACCCCCATTGGTTTGCAGGGGACCCTACATGATCTACATAACTATTATTTAGAAAAGTGCCTCATCATCAATCATAAAATTATGATAATTATGTATTTTATGTCCTTGTTATCCGTGACTATAAAACTTGTAATGCGCTCAATTGCCCTTGGGCTCGGTGCGCTATATAAATGAATAAACAAAAATACAAGTTTGTTTGGAAGATTGATGATAAGGCTATTGATGCGGTTAATTCATATGTGTATCTGGGTATCAATATAATTGACACTCTGAAGTCTTCTGAGATGTAAAAAAATCAGACTTAAAGTGGAAAGGAAATATAATGCTGCCCGAAATGTTATTACGCACAAATGTGGATATTCGACTGAAGGCTTGTTGAGACTTTATGCATTATATGATATGATATGATGTGTCATTTATAGCGTGCCTGTACACAAGTGGTTCTATGCAAGACAAGACAAGGGAGGGAAGACAGAAGGAGGACAACACCTTGTGTCATTCAAATTGTGCAAGGGCGAGAACGAGAAGTGCAAGAGGAAACGGAGTTGGGGGTTCAGATGCCAAGGAGAGGGACGAGGACAAAAGGGCACAATACTCTGAGAAAGTGCAGCACAGGGCAGTGCAGCTCTAACTAAGTGCAAAGGAGGCAAGGGACTGTAGAGGTTACAGTTATAGCCCCTAAAGACGTGGAAGGCCCAGACAAATTGCAGGGGTGACCGATCAAGAGTGACGGATCAAGGGAGTGCCTGGTACCCAGTTAGACTCTAGAAATTACATCATCCAGTGATTTGGAAGGCAGCCAAGCAACCGAACGGTGCGGCAGAGAGGTAGGTCAGCAGGGGAGGGAGAGATAAAAAGCAGAGGAGAAGAGGCAAGTTTTGAGCTGCTTCAAGAACTTCAGGTTGTTCCGGCTCAATTATGAGTGAGGCAGGGAGGCCATTGCAGGGGGAGCCATCTTCCGAGGAGTGAGATCTACCACCCACTCTCTGCCTGGAGAAGCACCTGGTGTAAGGCACTTTATAAATCAATAAATACAAATACAAATACCCTTAGAGAGTTGGAGCTAGCTGAGCAAAGGGCTAAAGAAGGAAGGTATTTAGGAAGAGAGCATTGGATGTAGTGCGGCCCGGCCCTGAAAGTCTTGTGAACAATGCAAAGGGTCTTGAACTTGATCCTTGCAGCCACCAGGAGACATTGGAGAGATTTTGGGGCTGGAGAGATACAGTCCCTGGGATTGAAGCAAATGATAAGTCTTGCAGTCCTATTCTGAATTAGTTGCATAGGGCAGAGAGTAGTGGTAGGCAGAATGAGAAAGAGGCTGTTGCAGTAGCCCAGCCTACAGAGAATCAGGGCTCTCGAGACGGTGAGCTTCTGGGCAAAGTGACAAAGGGAAGAGTACCTTTGTGGAAATGCAGCTAGTAGTGGGACTTATTGGCGATGTCTGAGATGTGAGGAGAGAAAGAGAGGGTGGAGTCAAAGTTGACACCAAGGTTTTTTTGCCTCACAGAAAAGCAAAGGAAGAGGGCCCAAGGAGGGTGACCAGAATGAGAGAGGGAAAGCAGTAGAAGGAGTTCCAATCAGGAGGATCTCCGTCTTACTAACATTAAGCGAGAGACCGTTGGAAGTGCACCACTCTTGAATCGCAGATAGACAGTCAGGAATAAGCGACAGAGGAGAGGAGGCTGAGGGAAGCCTGAAGGAGAGAGGAGTGTCATCCACATAACACTGAAAGTTAGTAGAGAAGGTAGAGATCAGGTGGGCCAAAGGGGCCAAGTAGAGGTTGAAAAACCAGGGTGGAAGAATAGAGCCCTGGGGAACACCACAAGTAGAGAGAGGTAGCAGAGAGAAAGGAACCAAGGTCGATCTGGGGTGCCGTTCCAAGAGTAAGGAGGTCAACCATTCCAGGGCCTGTTCAGTGATGCCCAGTTCTCATGAAGTCAATTACTCAGGATTTGGTGGTTGACCATGTCGAAGGCAGAGGACAGATCAAGGACGATGAGGACAGAAGGAATGCTGCAATCAAGTTTTATCCCTAGCAATCTTTATGGACCTGAGGTTTTTATGTACAAAGAAACAAAATGGGTCAAAACACTAGAGGGGAAATTGTGGTGTAGGACCTTAGGTCTACCTAAATCTATTCCTGCTGAGGTAATACATTGTGAAATGGGATTGACATCTTTATGCTCTTTATGAAAAATAGCCAGAGGTATTGTCTATGTAAAAATGCTGGCAGAGAAATATAATGTTGACTATGTTTTTGTATTTTGCTGGTTTATTGCACTTATTCTCCAGTGCCTTGAGAGAGTGGTTACCTGATATTATCTCCTTCTTTGTTAACATTGGATATATGGTGGAGGAAAATATCAATTTTGCACTTACTGACAACATGATTAAGAAACTAGTGAACATATGGGACAGAGACAATGACCTAATTAAACTAGGTATGAAACTTAAATACTTGTTATACACACAACAATCCTCGACTGTAAATGCCCCATTTAACTACATGTATAATGGAAAAGTTAGAATAGTTATTATGTGGCTGCGATTAGAGTTACTTCCCACAATTTCCAGAGTGGGAGCTTGGGAAACAATTCCTTATCAGGACTGTTTTTGTCTGTTTTGTAATAATGATATTAAAACACAGAGGCTTTTATTAACTGGCTGCAATAATCTTGAAGAATTGTACACAAAAGGGTTTCATAATCAGCGTTTTAAACTTGATAATTTTAGAACAGATCAATCATGGGCGCATTTGGACTCCGCTAATAGCATGATTCTGAATTGAACATTGTACCACTTCTGGCTAGACATTCTAAAATGTTTGAACGATGTTCCTAAGTTTAAGACTTCATTATCACTTGCTGAACCTAATAAGATTTGATTCAAGCTGGTAGCATGTTAGTCTGTTCTTAATGTTATGAAATGATCATGATATTGATATTATAGGGAGGCGATAGCCGTCCTATAGTTAAGGTGAGTCAGAGACACCTAGGAACCCCCTCAAAATTCTATTGTTAATAACATTTTATTTGAGTAACAGATTTGGCTGAAATTACCAAAGTGATTAATAGTCTGCCCCCTCCCCCAGACTGCAAAGTTTCGTTAAGATTTGTTAAAAAATTAGAAAGGTTATTAAGCGTCAAAAGTGCGGTCTACTTCCCATTAATTTTCCCATAGACAAAAAAGGTCAATTTTTGCCAAAGCGCACAGCCTAAACCGCTGGACGGATTTCGACCAGGTCCAAAACAATTTGGGCATGAAGCATTGACTCACAATCCATGTGTGTTTTGTGGTTATTCTGTGCCATAGTTATGTTAAAATTTGACAGAGAAGGGGGCGCTCCCTTCCCCCAAAAGTACAGTTATATCTCCCATGGTTCATTACAGGATCATGGTTTTCAGTAATAAAATGACCGCCATCTTGTTTTTCTCTCAATGCGAGAGATATTTATGGCTATAGCCAAGGTTATGGGAAAATGAAACGCAGTAAAAAGCTATTTTGCAGATCAAAGAACAGACAAATGCCATCAGGATAGAGGTGGGGGATGGCTTGAAAGCACTGTGTGAAATTTGGGAGCTGGAGGGGGTCCAGTGACCAAGTTTGCAACACAACGCTTTCTGTAGCCTTGGTTTATGCCTCCATCTGAGTCACAGAAGCAACGTGTGCTCTGGAGTGAAAGGGAGGGGGCGGGGGAGGTGAGGAGGCCATCTGGGGAGTGGGGCGAGCTGGCACAGATGAGGAAGGCACTTGGTGATGACCTGTGGGGAAGGGAAGCTTTTTTTTCAGCAATATTAACAGCTATGGAGGTGAAAAATCACTGGCCATCAACTGCCAGCCAGGTCTTCCATTCATGCCAGGACAGACTCTGGGTAGCTTCAAAGAGAGGAAGGGGCCAGCCTCCTAAGGCCATGTTGTCTGATAAATGAGACAAACTTACAAGACCACTTAGAGGAATGGGCCAGCATTTTCTTGCTTTGAAGCTAAGCAGGATCAGCCCGCTTTGAAGCTAAGCAGGTTCAGTTCCAGAGAGGGCGCTAGAGGGCCGACCAAGATGGCCGCTCCCCTGAGAGTTCCCGGCTACCGCCCGCATGAATCCTGATTAATCGTGGCAATCCTGTGGCAAAACCACTAAATCTGCAAGAAATAGTCAATCCTAGCAAGGCATCTCATCCCTGTCGAAAATTCGGAGTGAATCGGACTTGCCTTCCATGAGAAACTCACTGCCTAGTGCTGCCTGCAAAACCACGACCTGCATGGGGCCTAGGAGACCCGACCCGCCTGTCCAAAATCCTTGGTAGACAGACAAGAGCCACCCGCGAGACCTGCCGCGGCCACCACCGGCATGGAGGGAATCGCCCGGAGCCGGGGCACCCACAGCCAGCACTGGGACGGTGGCGGAGCGAGACACCTGCAGGTGGGGAGCGCTGTGCTTCGCCAACAAACCGGGGTCGCTCAGCGGCATCCCCGCCATTTTGGCCCATAGCTTCTCCCCGCGCATCTGGGTCGCGGCCCCTCGCACGGCATCAAGCGGCCAAATCTGATCGCCTCACCCGCGCCATGGCTACACCCCAAAACCAGACGCTCCGACACCGTAGCTAAGTTCAAGATGGGGAAGCCGGACAAGTCCCAGAAACGACTCAATTTTGATGCATGCCCAATGCCTAAAACACCCAGGCCGGAACACCGGCCAGAATCCCCGAACAACCAGTGGGAGGCAGAGCTGCAACAACAAACGGACATTAGGGAAATCCTGATGGAATTAAAAGCTGGAATCAGGTGGCCTGGACAGCAAGATAGGCTCGCTCTCGTCCAAGGTGGACCTGTTACAGCATCGGCTCGACAAACACAGCGACAGGCTCAACTCCGTCAAACAGAGAGTGTTAGATCTGGACGACGGCACATCAGCACTCACTTCCAGGGTCTCCACGCTTGAGGGGCAAATGAAAACCGCACTTGCCAAAAACGAGGACTTGGAAGGCCGCTCCAGACGAAATAACATCAGGATAGTCGGAATCAGAGAAAGACAACTACCAGTCAGAATGGAAGAACACGTCGAAAAACTATGCACAGAGCTTTTCGGTCCCACAGTCCTATCGCAAATGTTCGTAGTGGAATGAGCTCACAGAATCCCTGCAACAAGACCGGCTCCGGGAGCCCCTGCCCGCTCGATCATTGCCAAGCTTCTAAGCTGCAGGACAGGGACTCCATCCTCAGAATGGCAAGGGAAAAGTGCAAACTTCACTTCGACGGGGACGACATCCAGTTTTACCCGGACTTTTTGCCGTCAGTCCAAGCCCAAAGGAGATCGTTCACCCAGGTGAAACACAGACTACGCGCCAACCAGATTACGTACTCAATGCTCTTCCCGGCGAGGCTTCGCATTGAACTGGAGGGAACTACCCACTTCTTCAACTCCCCAGAAGAAGCCACACTATACCTCGACCGGCGGGGATGCAAATCCGCAAACCAAATTCCCGGAGCCTCAAACAGAGAAAATGCAGAGAGAGTCCTGCCGTGACAAACACCTGCGCCACTGATCCAAAACAAGCAGGAATCAAGCCATCAGGACAATCTTCGCAAATGGGAGGTTGGGGACTAAGCCTAGGAAGGCCACCCGCGCCCCGTGCACAGCACGCATTGTGTTCCAGTTGGGGAGGGTTCCAAACGGACGAGTTGGGGGTTGTCCGTGTAAGGAAATTTGTTTTATTGTTGTTGTCGTTCGAAACGCACTCGATGCGCCACCGCCTAACTGTGGGCCTCACCCAGAGCCCCCCCGCCGTTCCTCGCGAGCCCTCCAGCCTGATGCTGCTCCCATGCAATCCAGCCGTCCCAGGTGTCGTGACTCCGACTCCGATCTTGCTGCAATCAGGTGTCATGTAAATCATCACTGGTGCATTCAAAGTAGCTACCTGGAATATTAGAGGGGGCAACATACCGGCTAAGTCACACAAGATCCTGCAATTACTTAGACGCCACAAGGTCGAGGTGGCAATGATTCAGGAAACCAATCTTTTGCCGCAAAATGAGCACCTGTGGGCCCGCGGCTGGGGATGCCATCACTACTACTCTTCATATTCATCCTATGCCAGGGGAGTCGCTATTCTTCTTCACTCTTCACTGGGATTTTGCCTGATCCAAACAGAAAGAGATAACAAGGGAAGGGCTCTTTTGGTTCAGGGCATAGTGGAGGGAGAGGAGGTGGTGTTCATCAACTCCTACGCCACCAACACAGACAGTGCAACCAACTTTGACTGGGTGCTATCCCGTCTCTCGCAAGTGCGAAACGCTACCATAGTCTGGGGAGGCGAACTGAATACTCATCTCGACCCACAAGAAGATAAATCAAAGTTACCAACAGCACACCCGTCCAAAGCCAGCCTACAAGTGCAGGAGATCTGCAAAGCGTTTGCCCTATCGGACATTTGGAGGACCCAGAACTGGGAAGCCAGAGACTACACATACCACTCAAGTGTTCATAATACGAACTCTCACATTGATTATCTGCTAGTCTCCGCTCACAGCAACTGGCAATGGGGCGCATGTCAAATACTCCCCAAAACCTTCTCAGACCACGCCACGGTAACACTCGAATGCCACCTGCCGACTACTTCTCTGTACTGTTCATACTTCTTCACCGCTGTGCCAAATGGCTCCTGCTAACAATGTTCATTGCTACATCTGTTGCTCCCACCTCCTGCTCCTGTGGTTTCTCCCTGCTGTGTTGATCCAAAATCTAGCGATTTGTCTCCACTTTCAGGGTTATTTGCCGGTGTGGCTGAAACAAGTGTCGGAGCGGCCCTTGAGTAGCCCACTGCATGAGAGCCCGCCATTGATCCTAGATGTCGCAAATCATCCTCTGTCTTCTGGGGTGTTGGTTTTGCTTTTTGGGGTTTACATGACTACGTTGCTTATATGTGTCATGATCTCTGCTTCCAAAAGGTCAGGGTTTTCCCAACTCCCTTGGAAGCAGATCCATAACCCAGGTTCCCAGTGCCAACCAGTCCCAATTGGGACCTTTTGGACCCAGTCCTGGCGCCAGTGGCACCAGGCTCATAAATATGCCCAGTCCCAGCGCTGGAAGCGCCGGGCTCATAATGCTTGGGTGGACTTACCTGCAGCAGACCATGCTGCTTACTTGCCTGCCAGTTGAGTCTCTGATCCTCTTCTGTTTGGAACTACTTTTCCTGTTGGGTGGGGCAGGAGCCACAACCTAGATTCAGAACACTGGAACTCTTCTGGAAAGCAGGAACTCTTTTCTTAGGCATGGCTGTGGAAGGAGACACCTAAGCACTACAGGAGGCTATTTAAACCACACCCGATGGATGAATCTTGCTTTGCGTTATTCTGCATCCTCAGCAGCGGAACGCTCATCGTGTCTTCTGCATCTGATCCTGGGCCTAAGGAAAAAGGCTTACCATTCTGAATCCAGTATTCAGCAACACCTATAAAGACAAGAAATAACAGGTTAGCATTACAGTCTTCAGTAACAGCTCTTCACTTACCTGGTCCATTGGCTGTCACCAACGCCTCGCGCTGCATTCCGGCATCTGAAAGACAAAGGCTTACCTACTCTTCGTGCGCTCCGGAGGTCTTCACACTGCATTCTGGCATCTGAAAGACAAAAGCTTACCAACTCTTCACACGCTCCGGAGGCCTTCGGCGCTGCATCCCGCATCTGAAAGACAAAACAAGGTGCGTTTAAAGACATTCGGGAACTTTAATACTCACGTGCCATTACTCCTTTCCACATCTAACCCAGTGGGTATTCCGGCACCATGCAGCCGCCCCGAACTTGTACCTGCAAAATAAAAAGACAGTTAGAGCGCATCGTGAAGCAGGCAACAAGCGCTTACTTACGTGCTTCCAGGCGCTTCTATTCATCACACGGGCTCCATCTTCAACTCACTTCAGCCCGCCATCCGCCATCGCCGGAACCCTGCAAAACAAGAGACATCATTACTAAAGACTTTAAAGACATTAGAATTACTCGAAACTTACCGTTCGTGCAGTAAACGACGGACAGCAGTCCTCTGAAGTCAAGAGGCCTGCTCCCCTTATCCAGTGAAGAAACTGGTTACAGCACCCTGCCTCGAGGCAGATGGAGAGCACGGCGTTCACTTACCTAAGGTGAGAGCGTTAACCTTTGGGGTTCTACAGGAGAAGAGAAAGGGAAGAAGAGAGAGACATTCAATAACCCAGTTCATTAATCCCACATTTTCTATCTGCAGACATCTTACCCTTCGAGCCAGACATACAGTGCACAGAGGTCCAGCCCAAAGAGCCAGCCGTGTGTTACACATCACCTTTGAAGATACGGTATACGCCCAGTCAAGACCGGCGCCTCTACGGGAATCAGGTGAGCGTTACAATATGTCCTTAATTCCCACATTCACATTCAAATGCATTACAATGTGAGGTCTACATGCATTTATCATTGTCTTGCTATAGGTGGTGTTGAGAGGTTCTGCGAATAAGAGGTTTGCCCTCTTAGAGGCTAAGGACTGGTGGTCTGTCAACGTCTTTGTAGGGATCCTGAACGTCTACTACTCACCTTATAGAAGAAATGTTGAAACCCTTGTCAATGCCTATTAAGGTTTGTCAATGCTTTCCATTTTGTAATGTGTTTTTGGTTACAAAACTGTGAATTTATGTTATATTATGTTATCTTAACAGTATTGGATTGCTTAAAGTGGTGTCTTTAATTTAATGTCACCATTTGGCCATTCCTGTTGAGAGATACAATATGCAGGAGTGTGCCTACCTCCATTGACCATCGTCCTTTACCAGTCTGTGAGTTTGAATTGTGTTTTGTAGCAATCCAACATCCTCCACCACAGTCTAAGCTATATTGCTCTGCAGCTATACAATTGAGCGTTTAGTTACATTTTACTGATCACCTTGTCTGGTTCAATAAGTTGGCTTATCAGAACCCCTCATCAGAGTAGGTTCCGAAAATGATGCTTAACACAGTTTATTATGATGTTTTACCAAATATCAGCATTTGTTATTAGTAGATAACCATATTTTTTGCTGCAATATATTTTATGTTATGTTATTGTGATGTATACTGTGCGATTTCACTATTTTCATGGTCTTCAGGAGCTCTGGCAGACCTGAAAAGGAAGGAATGCTGGGAGCGCTTAGTTAGTGGGATTGTAAGAGGATTCAATTCAACACTACAGCTAAGTCAATGCCTAGTCTGGGATACTGAATGGAAACCCTTATTGATATATCTTTATGTCCAGTTCATGCGTTCTGGATGACTACCCCTATATAACACCCCTCTCTTGGAATCCTCCTGACCCCACTGAGCCAAGAGGTAGTTCTGTTTTGCAAGTTAAAAGGTTTAATTGATAGTTCAAACAATAGATATATATATCACACTTTAGAATAAATTAATAATTGAATAGCACACTTAATCTGATATGATAAAGATTAACAACGGAGAATCTGGCACTAGCACACTTCTTTATAATCAATAATGAGTGGTTATAGGATGGATAAGATAGCAACAATACTTTTATGGTTTCCAATGGATGCAATGTGAAATGAAATGCAGTACAGAAAATAACTTGATAGGATTTCAGCAAAAGACAATGTAATCACTTTCTTGGACAATTCACCCCCCCTTTTATGCAATGCAAGGAAATGGAAGGAAGGCACACAGTTCTCAGAAATGCAATTAAATGTAATTCAGTTCACCCAGCAACTTAGACTACAGACGTTGAAAACACAGGCAAAATGTGTTGATATGTGCTGGCAATGGAGTGAAAATATGTTAAAATGCTTTTAATTCCCTCTAGCGGTTCAGGGTGAGTGGTATCTAGTTAATATTAGTCCAGGCTCACTTTAGCAAGGATCTAGGGTGTAACTAGCAGGTTGAAACGAATTTTTGGCAACTGAAAGGCAAGCAGCAGCAGATTTTTACACGTGGAGAAATTTGCAAATCGCGGTAAATTCGCGAGTGCGTTTTTCACGATTGCGGAAAAAACTATAGGGGGTAGGAATGCGGTTCTAGGTTCCTAGAAAAGCCACGATTCTAAGCTTTCTGAGGAAAGTTACTGCAAGTCTCTAGCACAAGCGGTCACGGAGATATGAGCGATTAAATAAAGGTTGTTTTTCAGATTTGAAATTTTAAAGTTAAAAAAAAAACAAGTGCAGCTTGCAACTAGAAAATGACAGGTGACAGCTTTACAAATGACAGGTGACAGTTAGGAGGCAGTTCTACTTAGATTAAAATAGCTTGGATTATATTATTTTAACTAAGAGATTGGTTCTACACAGTTCTACTATGTACTCACAATATATTTTAACATAGAATGGGCCTCGCCACGGATCTGGTCAGGTTTTGGACTGGACTCCGGTTCAGCTCTCTGGTTCAGCTCTCATTGGCCTGGGTCAGCTCTGCTCTGCTGGTCTGGTCTGGGTCTCTAGTTCTGGATAGATTGAAGTCTCTAGTTTGGCTCTCTGGAGGTTTGATGGAGGTAAGGTATGGAATTTTGGCAGAGCTTCCAGCTGCAAGTGGAAAATGAATCTCTATTTGGCTTGCACTCTCTGCTTTTATGTGTTTTGCAAGTGGGTGTGTGTGCAGCATCACTAGACCCTACCCCTCTCCACTTGCCATTGGTCAAATTTCCATTTCTCACTTGATTGGGGAAGGAACTGTGAGTCAGAGCGATGTCATTTTATGGCTTGCAGAGAGGACACTCCCCTGTCAAATTGCACACAATCTATATTTGATAAAAAAGACATATTTGCACAGGTACACATTTGTTTAAAATTACATGCACCCCTCACATATCACAGGAGGTATCCCCTGTTCAAACTTTGCTCTTCCTGGGGGCTTGCATTCAAAAATGGCAATATTTTGGGCTTTTTAGTGGTTTTGCAACATCAGATTTTTCTCCAGATTTGTACACATGTACACGGCCTGTCCATACATACTCCAGTAAATTTTCATTTGTCTAACTTAAACACAGTGTCTGTAATATTAACAATTAGCGGGGTTTTGCCCCAGAACATCACACAAATTGGAGTTTGGGCTTGAATTGAAGGTACATTTTCTAAATTAAGGCTCTCAAGGTTATACATTTCTGTCATTTGATTACAAAGAGTTATCAGTGTTTTTGTAAAATATATATTTTGCTTTCAAGTCAGTTCTCAGAGTGTTGGAGTCCGCCTCCAAGACTTGGGTGGGTCAGTCACATGTATCCTCTGGGCAGGCAGGCCTTTGTTGACAGGAAACAGTAAAAATCAACATATTCCTTTCAGAGGAGAGGGGCCATTGTGTGGTCTCTGGGGAGCTGAGATCAGGAGGCCAGGGAGCCACTTTGCATTTAATTAACAGAACCCTGTGATTTCCTGGCTTCTTCTGTTGAGTTATGAAGTGTCAAGAGTTCTCAGGACAGGCAACCCCTTTGAACTTTTAATGGAATAAGACCCCTTTCTTTGCACTAGACAGTTTTGCAAGACAGCTCTCCTGTCAGAGTTTAGACCACTAGCGCCACCCTCAGGATTTTGTGGTTACTGCATCCATCCTTGGGATTTTTTTAGATTGATTCATTTCAGCAAGTGATATTGCATGGAGTATATTGTCCATGTTCAGGACATGGCATTGGTGTGTTTCTGCAGTAAAGTAATTCTGTGCCCATGATTTTGCCATATTTGACATTCAAGAAAAATGAATTCCCAACAGTTATGGGTTTGCTTTTGGCAACCAGCATTGCCCCTCTGAACAATATAGGCAAAATGGGATTTTCCTGTGCATTTTCTGGGGAGCTCTGGCCATTATGATGTTTTCAATGCCAGTACTGCACAGTTTTGAGGTAGGGCTCGGATGCATGGGTAAATACATCCCACAGGATTGAGAGGGAAAAAGTGTAAGAGAGGTATGATGTGCTGATGGTAGCTTCAGTTCGGAAAAAAAGGTCACTGTGTGCCGAATTGTTTTTAGTTTGTAGATGTTATATGGTATTTGGTGTATGAGTGGGTATGGGTTATTTTTTTTGTAATTGGTTTAGTTTTCTGGTCTGTGTTGTGAAGGGAGTGTAGTTGTTTTAGGTCTTCGCTGCAGTAGAGGTATATTTGTGTTTTGTTCAGTGTTTGAGGGTTAGTATGCAGGATATTGGAAAGTGTTTAGTAGGGCTAGAGGTGAATTGTCTGTGTGCTTTTGTTCCATGGTTGTGTTGATCTGTCAAGTCCTACTATTCTATGGTGATTTGTGGTGGTCTGTCTTATTTCGTTGGCTGGTCTTGTTTTGGTTAATCAATTGTCGGGTTTGTTTTGCTGTTTCCATCAGTCTGTGGAGGATAGCTCAGGGGCAGCACACACGTAGCAACACAGGTTTGATCCCCGGGTCCGCGCTTAGAAACCTCTGGGTATTAAGCATGTCATAAATAAATAATGACAATTACAATGTCTTGGCAGTTTTCCTTTGATGATTTTTCCTGTTTAGCTTGGTGAGCTAAAGAGGATTGTTTTAAGAGGTGTTCTGAGATTTAGGTTATCTTCTGTTGTTCGTATTTCCTTTGGGAGTGAGTTCCAAAGTTGTGCTGCAATGCAGGAGAACGATTTTCCCAAATTCCTGGTTTGAATAATGATCTCTCATGTGATTTTATCTGGACATGGATCTGCCTTAAGATTTAATGTGTGTTGTGGGTATTTTCACAAAGAAATATATACACGATCCCAGTTGTGCCAGTGGGTGTTGCTATAAATGGAAGTATATCATTTAAAAGTTTGCTTCAGGCAATGGAAATATGGATGGAATTCAAATTCTCGAAGGGTATTTTCTCTAAATCGTTGTTTTCGTAATTTGTGCACATCAATGCTTTTGTGCCTATTCCTAGTTTATTGAAGTTTTTTTGCATTACATGCATTTGCCTTACATGCCCACGATCCTACCTTTCTGTAATTCCACATATAATGTTCTATTTTCTTCATCTAGCATATACAGAACATGCGAGAGATCTACTTCCCAAAACCAAACATTCTTTCTATGTCTGCTTAGGATGCTCATTTTCTTAAGTAAACCATTTCAACATTATCTTTATAAACCAGAAATTAACTTCCTTTTGGGCTTCCAAAAGTCGCCCTATTACCCTTAAACACCCATCATCATTCCCCTGCCAGAAAACACCCAGGGGCCAAGAGATCTAAATACAGACTTCCACAGGTTACACTTCGAGATGAATTTTAGCCACGTGCAATAAGGCCAAAATGACTGGCAGGCAGGTACTATAGGAGACCAACTACCTTATCTTACAACACATTTACTCCACAACACCCAGCTTTCTGGCCACAAGGTTCCACATCTGATAGGTTTGAGATATTGTTAACGTGAAATGTCTAGTTTTTGCTCTCCCCTAACATTAGCATTTTTTTCTTATTAGAATTGTTGTTTAAGAGACAAGAAACACGTCGAAGGTGGGAACAGGGGTTCACTAGATGACCCAATGTCCCTGATGCTTCCCTAGTTTGGTGCATTTTTTATCATTACTCCTGCTATGTGAAGGTGATATTTATCCTCCTACTCTGTCTTGTATGATGTGAATGTATTATCAGCAACCTTAAGAGAAGCTTAAAAACTCAAATGTGGGAATGTGTGTTCACGAGATGAACTGTGTTCCTCAGTGTAGTCAATCGTTTGATATTACTCTTGCCCTGTTATCATGTTTCTACTCTGCAATACTTTGTTTGCTTTGTCCAAAAATGATAGATAATGTGTTGATTAACATTCTAATGGATTTTCTTGTCCTGACAGGTTTACTTTATATGTTGGATAAACTACCCCCGACTGTACGTTATAAGGATATTGCAAATCTCTGATAAGTTCCATTACCAAATAGAGTGCCTTGCAACTTTCCTTTTATGTATGGTAGGCATATTTTATTACTGATAATACATGGTCACATGCTGTCATCCCCTTTAATACATGGCCTCTTGCTTAATCTAATGTAGAAGATCTTCCATTTGCTGATTCATATAATCAGTGTAGAATCTTTTCGGATTTAAAAGCTAATATGCAGCTTTGAATGTGCTGCATAAAAAAAAGTTTAAACATTGTAATAAAAGGTATTGAAAACACATTTTCATTTTGTACTTTAACATGCAGCTTCTTGCTCACGTGTGTCAAACTTCATCAGTGCACAAATGAAACAATCTACCATAAACAGTTCCTTGGCAAGTCAATCACTGTAAAGTGTCACAGAAAACAACAAAGGGATTTGAAAAGCTTGCGAAAGCTTCAGTGACAGCTGGAATTCTGACCTTTGTTGGATCAAGCAGCAGGCACTGTGACATCTCGACCGAAGCGTAATAACAGATTGCAGAGCAGTTGTGATGTCATTTTCTTATTGCAGGTCAGGTGTGAGGTCACAACTAACCTGTAATAAGAACCTTATTCCCAGGCTTTTATACAGATATGGCAGGCTGCCATGTACTATAAAAATGTTAATAAAATGTTAAATGGAATGAGCAAATAATGCATTAAAAATTATTGCAACCATGTAATGAAATGGAAACAGTAGAATAGTCAGTTCTCATTATACTGGTATGCTACCATGAGAGTGTCCTCTAAGACAAACGTGTTCAGCATTTACTAGCAATCAAAATACAAAATGCACACCTGTATTTGATATATAGGTGCCAGATTGTCGACATGATCTGTGGGACTGCGTTGAGGGACTACGCAATACATTGGACACAGTAACTGAAATTTGTGGCCGATTGGTATGGCTGGATATGTATAGAAGTGCTAAATAAATAGGAGTAACCTGTAGCCAATAAGGAGAAGACATCATTTCACATACATGAAGCAATACTTCTCATTATAACGGCAATGATTTCAAGATTTATTTTTTCCCCATTTCATCCTAAGCTCAACCTTTGGACACAAACGGTTACTTTTGAAAATCGCGTTTGTATTTCTATATTTGAGTTTCATAGTGTGTAATTATTCTACTCTTCCACAATCCAATTCCCTAAAGGACAATAAACAATGTTAGCTTATTACAGAGTGTGCAGTTATGGCCCTGTAGTTATGGTTAAGTTGCTCAACTCATAGAAAGAGCTCTTTTTGGGAGGCTTAGAACTTTGCCTCCCCGGACCAATCCTCAACAGACTTTGCAAAAAAAGTATATGGTCCCTCAGAATGATTTTGTGAAATTTGATGTGGTTTTGTCCCCGGGAGGGGGCAAAGTTATAGGAGGAGTCCCAACATTTTTGGAAAACCGCCGAATAGATTTTTATCAAATTTGCACCAGGAGCAGTGGCTTGGTCATGAAAGCGTGCTTTTGTAAATTTGGTGTACATCCGTCCAGTAGTTTAAAAAAAAAAGGCCAAAAATAGGTACAACAAAATATGTGATATCTGGGTCAGGTCTGCAGACTCATTTCCTGATTCCGAGTCCATGGACACCTCTGGACCAATCAGAGTGCAGTGTGACGTTCGCAGACATCGTACACGCCCGCTGATTGGTCAGTCAAAAACGTGAGATGCATCAAAACCTTTGAAACTAATGCCATGCCAGATTCATGGGCAGTGCTCATAGATGTCGCAGTAAAAACATATTAAAAAACACTAAATTTTAAACTTCGTTTTTGACATTCTCAAAAAAGTTAAACACAGGACAGATTTGCAAGAAGCATGCTTTCTGATCATTGCTGATGCTCCTCACACAGGTTTGTTGTAATCCATTCCAGCACTTCAGGCTGTAGCCACAAGAAGATTCGTACACATCAGAGTACACATTTGTGCATGCTCAGGGTCAGGCTCTCTGCCCAGGCACCAAAGTCATATCATTATTTTGTGCACTCATATTTTGACACTTTAGAACAAATAAAACATGGGACAGAATTGTAAAACCTTGCTTTGAGGTCCTTGCTGATGCTCCTAGCGAATATTTGCTGCAATCATGTCCAGCATTTTGGGCTGTAGCTACAAGCAGAATTTATTTTCATATTCAAAAAATTTTGAAAAACATTACCACGTAGCCGGTTCCTGGTGGCCATGCCCAATTTAACCCCATTGCTGGTCCCTCGTGGTCATGGGCAGTAGCCAGATTGTATCTGACCGCTGACACAGGCTACTGGCTATGACTCAGTCACCAAAGGTATATCACTATTTTTTGGACCTATATTATGAGACTTTTCAAAAAATAAAACACAGACATATTTACAAAACCATGCTTTCCGGTCCTTGCCAATGCTCCTTGCATGAGTTTGCTGGAAATCCGCCCGTGTTTTATTTTTTCAAAAGTGTCAAAACGTATGTACATAAAATATTCATATAACTTAGCCCCCATTTGACAAACTCCATTCAGAAAAAGATTGCCCACATTCGTCAAATGGCAACAAAGTTATAAGCCATCTGAAAATGTTGATAGCCCACTCTAATGTTGCCCCCTCTTGACAAAATCCCACCAGACTTTGCAAACTCATTCATATCTATGTCTAAAATCATTTTGCAAACTTTTGTGCAGATTCGTCAAATGGCACCCCATTTATAAGCCTTCAAAATATTTGGGGACACCACTTCTAATTTTGTTCCTCTTGGCAAAACAGCACCATTCAGAGTCCAGTCTAGAAAGAAATTTGAAAACTTCATGCAGTTTCATTGCGTGCCGGTAAAGTTAGAAGCAATCCAAAAAGTGCTTTTCACCAACCATGTAATGCAGAAATAGGCAGAGATGTCCCGGAACATCTCAGTTGTTCGAAAACATCACAGGACTACCCCGGACATCCTCACTGTTCGCAGATGTCGGAGTTGAAAAAAAAATACTTTTTTGGGGGCTTTTTAAGGCAATAGCCCATCCCATCCTCATCACCCCTCAACTCCTCAGAGATTGTTTCATGAGTTTGACAAATGCAATGTTTTGTTTTTTGATATGTTTTCATTGCGGTGTTCACGGACCATGGCGACTGACCTCGATTCGAACATGGCAGGCGTTTCCAAAAATAGGACGCCCCTTGCGCTTTTCACCATCCAATCAGCAGACGCATCTGATGCAGACATCACGCTGTCCTCTGGACCAATTTAAGGCCCGTCCGTGTAACGAATTGGGAGGTGGGTCCGCAGACCGAACACAGATATCACAAATTATTTGGGACCTACTTTTTGGCCTTTTTAAAAAAACTACTAGAAGGATTTACAAACAATGTACACCAAATTCATGAAAGCATGCTTTCGGGACCCAGCCCATGCTCCTGCCACATATTTTGTGAAAATCCATCCAGTTATTTGGGTTGTAGGCATGAGCACATTTTTTTCCCTTGCGTCTAAAGGAAAAACCACACATTTCGGAACACCATATAACTTTGCCCCCCCCTCCACGAAACCTCACCAAACTTGGCAGGATCAATCTGACAAGCCACACACTCATTTTGCACAGTTTGGTGAGGATTCGTCCAGGGAGGGCAAAGTTATATGCCTCCCATAAAGTGCTCTTCCTATGGATCGAGCAACTTAACCATAACTATGAAGGCTGTGTAGTGCAGTATTCAAATGATCGGATACAGAATAAGGAAACTCTGCAGTCATATCACTGAACATTGAGAGCAGAGTGAAGCAAATACAGAAAATGTAGATTACCCCGGCAACATTAGCATGCGTATGTGCAGAGGCTCTCGCTTAACAATGAGCTACAGTTTAAAATCCATGCAAGTTTTAAGCGAAGCAGAACACATTCGGTATGGACATGCTATTTCGTTTTTCGTGTAAAGTGAGCAAAGGGAATATAGTTTCAATGCAGAGTGATTACAATGTCACCACTGTCAAGCATATAGCTCATCTGCAACAAAACAATGCAATTTAATTGAGTAAAGAAACATGAAAACTCTGTGACATTTTGTAAGGCTGACTGGTTTAAACATCGTAAACCCTCTTGTTGATTACAAAGTGATTGTTTTCAATATAAAAGGAGGTGACACATCCCATCTGTTGCGTGGTAGAGCATTGAAATAAACAACAAAAGGCTCGGCGAGTAACCCACATAATAAAAACAAGTGTTGTGAACAAAAAAACATGTTATTCGATATTCAAAGTGCTTGCCAGTAACAATTGTTTAATGAACGCCTTTGTTTAGGTATACGAACATTAATAAGCTAAAGTGCTGGCAGGAGGGCAATTATGCTATGTTTCCATTCTATAATAGAATTATACATCTTATCTTTTTAGGACATTGTATTTCTTTACTGTGCTTATGAACACTGTCTTGTTTTTAGTGTTTTCATCCTAAGTGATAGAAACAGAAAAAACGCAATAAGCTGAACAAGAAGCTTAAACTAAAATGAATGATTTTCTTTGACGTCCTCGAAAAACAGGCAAGTAAAACATTGAAGAATGTTTGATACGCTTTAAAGTTCGCAAGAGGAATACATGCTAGAGAGAGGTTGCTGAATAAAAAATTCCGTACTTGAAGTCACTAACAGCAGGGGTCCTGCTCGCCCGTTAGGCCACGCCCCCTTGACGAGCCTCGGCTCAATGGGCTACTGGAACCCCTGCCAGGCAGCCTTTTGCAGATTAGCACCCTCTCCCCTATGTGGGAGAGGGTGCTAATCTCTGCATTTATTTTGTATAGGCTTGCCTGGCAGGGGACAGCGCCTCGCCTATTCAGCCTTAATGGTGGTGCTGCCCCTCGCCAGCTGGGGAGGGGCAGCGTCACCATTAAGGCTAAAAGGGTGAGGCCACTGGAAGCAGAGGCCTTTTTCTTAAAGACTGAAACTCCCGCGAATCCGCGGGAACTTCAGTATTTAGAAAGCAAGGCCTCTGCTTCCAGTGGCCTCACGTTTTCTCCATAATGGTGGCGCTGGCCCACGTGCATCCCTTGATTAAAGGGATGCCTCGCAGGTGCGGCGCCACCATTACGGCTGAAAGGCATTTTTTTCTGAAGCCTGAACCTCTTGTACACGAGAGAGAGCTTCAGGCTGTAGAAAAAAATGCCTTTTCGTTTAGTGGCCGGGGCTGCCAGGGGAGATTAGTGGGCCCCGGCAGGGCCCCGCCTCAAAATGAAAAAAAAGAAAGAGAGGAAAGTCTAAGCATAGGCATCAACTTTTAAATTGTGCAACCAAGCCTACCTGAACAAAGTAACTTTTGAAGAATTAAGTTGCAACATATGTGTTCACCTGATATGATATATGATATGATGTGGCATTTATAACACACCTGTACACAAGTGTTAATAGGCATGACAAGATTGGAGGGGGAAACAAGGGAGGACAAAATAACGGTCTTACTAAGCCTTGGATCATTCAGTTAGCGCAAGTGCAGGGAAGAGGAAATGGGAGAAGTGCCAGGGGGGTGGGCAAGGGGAAATGCAGTTAACTCACAAGTGCAGCCATCGGGTGGCTCATAAGTGCAGAGGGAAGGGACTGTAGGGCTGCAGATACAGACCCTTAAGTGCTGGGGAGCCCAGAGGCAATACGATGGTAACTGGACATGTGGGAACCTGGTCCTGAGTTCAGAGGGTGATCAGGTGGCCAGTGCGCAGAGCAGTCAGGTGCATCAGCAGGGGAGAGGAAGAGAGAAATTGGAAACAAAAAGGAAGGACTTGAGTTACTTCTGAAACCAGAGGTGGTTCTGCTCAGGTTTGAGAGAGGCAGTGAGTCTGGCAGTTCCAGAGGGATGGCTCAGCCAAGGAAATAGATATGCCCAAAATTCTCTGCTTGGAGAAGCGTCTGACTCTCAGAGAGTTGGAGGTGGATGAGCAGAGAGCTTAAGAAGGAAGATGTTTTGCAAAAGAATGTTCGAGGTAGAGCTGTCCCAGGCCCCAGAAAGCCTTGTGGATGATGCAGAGGGTCTTGAACTTGATCCTTGTAGCCATGGGGAGTCTGTAAAGAGATTTCAGATTTGGAAAGATGCAATCCCTGTTCAGGATAAGTTGTAAAGGTCGAAGAGTAGAGGCAGGAAGATTGAGAACAAGGCTGTTGCAATAGTCCAGCCTACAGAGGACCAGAGCTCTGGAGACAGTGATCCTCTGAGGGAAAGTGAGATAAGGAAGAATACCTCTGACTAGGTGCAGCTGATAGTTTGACTTCTTAGAGACATCAGAGATGTGAGGAGATAAGGAGAGGGTGAAGTCGAAGATGACACAGAGATTCTTAGCCTCACAGAAATGAGCAGGAAGAGGGCATAGAGTGGGCAGGAAAAGAGAGAGTGCAAACGAGGGAGCAGGTGTCCCAATTTGTATTTTGTATTTAGTTTATTTGTATGGCGCACTTGGCCCAAATGCATCTAGCTGCATAACTTAGATTACATATAAATAATGTTACAGTGACATAGTATACACCAAAAAACAGTCAAGCAGCAAAAACAGAATATACATGCAGGATAATACTTACAGGCTAATTACATACAGAAAACTTACAGGATAATTACAGTGTATTTACATTAGAATTTACATTTAGCGTACTAGGAGGATAATTTGAGGGTCATTATTTTGCAGAATTATGGGGGATGAGACCGGTGGTTTGCATGTCTTGATCAATAAGCCACAATTTGGCTTTGCTTTTGAAGGAGTGGAAGGAAGGATCTGATCTAAGAGGGTTGGGAAGTGAGTTCCATAGTTTGTAGGCAAGGACTGGGAAACTGGTGCCGCCAGCTTTCTGAAGCTTGAATCTGGATAGGGATAGACAATGAGCTTGGGCAGCTCTCTGAGGGTTGGCAAGAAGTGTGAGGTGTGAACCGGTGCACCAGATAGTTAGGCGCCTGGTTGGCAAGACATGTGTGCATAAGAGCAAGTGATTTGAGGGAGACTCTTTGGGCTACTGAGAGCCAGTGTAGGCTGTGTCTATTGTCAGATATGTGCTGATTCCTGGGAATTTTAAGTGCTGCCCTGATAGTGTTGTTTTGGGTGACCTGCAGCTTGCGGAGATTTTGTTGGCTCATCCCTAGGTAGAGTGCATTACAGAAGTCGAGTTTCAAGATAATAAGGGTACTACCAAGGGTGATGCAAGGAATGGATGGCAGGCTGTAATACGTTTGCACGTGTAAGTGGATGCTGAGATGACGGCATTCGTTTGTCTAGAAAATGATAAGGTAGAATCAAGGTAGATGCCTAGGGTTTTAGTATCGTTGGATACTTTGATGGTGTTGCCATTGAAGATGAAGGATTTGAAGATGGGATCTAGTCTATTAAGTCGTGGTGGGAACCCAAGATGATGAGCTCTGTCTTATCGTCGTTAAAACAGAGCTCATGTTGAGCCATCTAGGCCTGAATGACCAGATAGACATAATTTAAAGCTTTAGTGTCCCGCGTGCGGTCTCCTGTGATAGGGATGAGTTTCTGGGTGTCATCTGCATAGTTTGTGTAGGTGACACCCAGGCAGTCAAGAATATCGAAGAGTGGTTTTGTGAACACATTGTAGAGTGTAGGTGAAGAGCAAGATCCCTTAGGGACCTCACAAGGGACTGGAGAGGGTTCAGCGGAGGCAGATGGGGAGAAGACCCCCATGAATCTATTGACCACGAAGGAACTAATCCACATGGTAGCTTTGTCTGAAAAGTGGGTGGCCGATTTTAGATGCCGGCAGAGAATTTGGTGGTTAACCAAATCAAAAGCAGCTGATAAGCCAAGTAATAGTCAAGGGGCCAATATACCGTTGTCTTTTAAATCCTCGATTTGCGTTTTTAAATCAATGAGGGCAGTTTCAGTTTTGTGCCTTAGTCAGAAACTGGATTGTCTGAGACAGAGTAGTTTGTTGGTTTCCAGATAGTCCTGGATCTGCAGATAGGCAACTCGGCCCAAGATTTTTAGCAAAAAGGGAACAGTGGTGATGGGGCCATAATGGGTGGGTATGCTAGGGTCTAAGGATGTTTTTTTGAGAAGGGGGATGACCCATGCGTCCTTAAGTTTATTGGGGACTATGCCTGAGATGAATGAGGAGTTAATAAAGGCTGTGATACATGGGGCTAGTTTGTGGGTGGCCTTCTTGATGATGGGAGCTGGGCATGAGTTACCCTGGTAGTTGGAGGGTTTGAATTTGCTGATAATGTTTTCTACCTCTGAGATAGTTAAAGGAGAAAAACTGAAAGGAGGAGAATCTCAGTCTTACTGGCATTAAGGCAGACATCATTGGTGGTGCACCATTCCTGAATTGCGGCCAGGCAGTCTGGTATGAGAGAAGAAGCAGAGGTGGCTGAGGGGAGCCTGATAGAGAGCTTAGTGTCATCCGCATAACATTGACAATTGGAGCAGAAAGTAGTGATGCAGTGGACAAGAGGTGCCAGGTAGTGGTTGAAGAGCCAGGGAGAGAGGTTAGACCACTTGGGAACACCACAAGTAGAGGAAAAGGTAGACGAGAGGAAATACCACAGTTGGACCTGAGAGGGTTGGTCAGTGAGAAAGGAGGTCAACCAGGCCAGGGCCTGATCAGTAATACCAAGGTTGACCCGGAGACGATTGAGCAGGGTGGCATGGTTGACATCTCAGCTATCCCTATAATCTTGCATGCACTTAGGCTGAAGAGATAAAGTACCTTTAGGCTAGAGAGGTTTGGGAACAATTCTTGAGTTCGGGAAGTAGAAAATAGATGTCATGCAAAACAAAGGATTTCACCAGTGGGTTTACCCATGTGCGATCTTGGGCTACATCTGCATTAACGTATAACTCACACATTCCACCTATGGTTTCTATGAAATGTAAGAGTTCTACAACCCACTCATGCCATAGTTTCAGCTGCATGAGTAACTATGTGAAGCGAGACAGGAGCTGTCTATTCTGCAGGGATCTCTCAGTTCCAAAATTAAAATTTTGTTCCACTATGCAAGTCTAAATATTTGGTGGAAGGGGATATGTCAAACCACACCTTTCTGCTTTCACTGCTTGCACGAAGAGGGAGCACAGAGGCATTTCAGTTTTATGAGTTAGACTTTGCTGTGGTTCTTATTAATTAATTTCATCATTAGGAGATATGGCAAGTTACTCACACTTAAACAACTTTAAGACACTAGGGAACTCATTTTCAATTGATACGTAACGTGAATGGAAAGCGTAAAAGCCTTGAGTAATGCTTTTACGCCTTCTATTCATGCCAAGGCTCATTTTCAAGCATTTGTACGGAAGAGAGGAGGGGTACGCAACTTGCGTTTCCGACGCCCCCTTCCACTACACCATACAAATGCTCAAGCATCTGCACTGGCATGGTTTTTCATGCTAGCGCAGATGCTGGAGAACCCTATGAGGCCTGGCTGCTTTATGCACCAGCAAAAAGCAGGCAGACCACATAGGGATCCATTGTACACAAAACCTGCCATGTGAAATGTGAGCATGGCAGAGAGCATTTACAATTGAAATGAAACCCTCTCCAGTATGCTTGCACATTAGGGAGGGTTTCATTTCAATGTGGAACAGCACTTGTCATGCCAGCATGTGAAGCAGCACTATAAATCAAAAGTAAACAGTGCCTGGCATGCTAGTCACTTTGCATTGCAGCAAATATGAAGAGCAAAAGGCAACTTACATGCTTGTATTCTGCCTTTTGACCTTCACATTTGCACCCTGTAGTGCCAATGATGAACATTGGGAGGCAGGGAGATGCTTATGTTACAGAGCAAAGGTAATGGCCGCCGCCGACAAATTACATACATTTTGTTTTGAAATGAGCCCCATAATAAATTCACTATTGAAAATTATTTGTTCACCTAAAGCCCTATCCATACATTACTGTTAGGCAGGATTGCCTGCAGTACCTTTTGGGTTCACTGCAACAACCCTGTCCTCCTGGCAATAGAAACCCAAACTTTGGCATAGGTCTGCACTACACAGGTTGGTAGCATGTTGAGCAGCCAGGCTTATCTCAAGAGGGGTCAATGTGAGCTGTAGGGGAGTTACACAGATAATTACAGTATTCAAATAAACTCTTGCACACAAGGTTTTTTGATAAAACCATTATTAATGTATTTGTCAGTCAGTTAGAATAAGCCTTCTTCAGAAGGAATCAAAATAAAACACCACACTGTTAGCATTAATATATCACTGTTGCATTTAGAATATTCTTGGGAGTAGTGTTAAAGAGAAGAGAGTTCAGAAGACAACAAGTATTCCAACAGTTATTCTTAAGTAGGTAAGTACTTTCAATACACCCCCGCCCCCAATGCAAAGTCAGTTATCCCTTTCCTGGGAACTAGGCAAACACATAAGCAGAAGAGAGAAAAGTCATTCAGGCATCCTAGGCCAGCCAATGTTAAGTTAGCAAAAATCAAGGTGAACTGAAGCACTTTTTGCAGTTAAGTAGAAAGTCTTTTCCAATGTCTAATAAGTATTTGTAAAATAGAAGCAATCAAAGTAGGGCCACATGCTGATTAGGCTTGTGAAGTAAAGAAGCTCGCAGCAACTCTACACATGCAATCAAGCAAGTCTCCAATGAGGACAAGTGGCTACACAAGAGGTATGTTCTCTTAGACTTAACAATACCTTTAGGTTGAAGAAAAAGTGCAGCAGATGTCTTTTGTTCCTGTGCAGCTCTCCAGATCTCACTGTTCCTGGACCTCAGTTGTGGTGACAAGAGGGAGGACTTCTGGGGACTCCTGCACTGCAATGTGACGGTCACCGCTCGCAACCGGGAAAATTCGAACAAGTGGCTGTTTAGTGTTTCAGCACCTCGCGCCAATTGCAAATGGCAACACTGCAGTTCCTGGCTGTCAAGATGGAATTTCCTTGATTCTGGGGTCCCACACTCAGTTGAGGGGTCTCAGGCTCCGTCAGTCCTGCTTCCTGTGAGTCTGGAGGATCTACCTAGAGCTCTTGGCCAGCTTAAAAGCAACACACACAAACTGGTGTTCATCTCCCTGGCTATCCGTTTCCAGCAGCGACTGCAGTGGATACTCGACCAGCATTGAGAGGATGTCCAGTTGGCTTACTTTGGAGTTGATTGGTCCCACCAATTCAAAGGGAGAAGTCGTCCTTGTAGGAGCTTCTCTGTCGATACAAATTTGGAGTTTCAGTACCAGCAGCAGGGCTTCACCAGGCAAACCAACGGTCCAAGAGTTGAAGCAGGCATCCTTTTCAAGTTCTTCTTTAGGTCCCTTCGTCCAGTGGTCGACTCTGCCTTCCCAGCCTTGCCTTTTATGCAGCTTTGGACCATTCATTCCATCCTAGCTGTCAGTCACCCAGCAGGGTGGCTGTCCTTTGCAGACAGCCAGCTGGCCAATACCCCAAGAGTGCATTCCTGTCTCCTAGGAGAATAAGCACAGGGAGTTTCAAGCACCTCTCTCGCTTCCTGCCCCTGCCAGACACCCCAGAGGCAGAGGTGTGTTTCACTCGTAAAGCCCGCTAAAGACAAAATGAACAAAGGGACCAAACCTGGTTTGGCACACAGAGTAAATCGCAAGAAGGACCTTTCCACAAAGAAATGGCAGAAAAAGAAGACCGGGGCCATTTTGACAAAAATGGCACCCATGGGTGCTTTATTGTGGCTGCGAACACAGCCTGTGGTGAAATCCCATAATGATAATAAAAAGAAAACCACTGCCAGCAGCCATTCAGTGAGGAAATGGTAACATAAACATGTTACATGAGAAGCTAGACAAAGGGGATACTAAGTAACCCCTCCAGTACCATATTGTAAGATAGTGTGTGTTAGCTCTAGAAAGTTACACATGTAAGTAAAGTCAATTTCACTTTACTGCTATGGGAAACAGTAGTTTATCCCAGAGAAGGTATTTAAACCTTTGGGAAATCTGAAAAGACTTCACTGTGGCACTGCACTGAAGGTGTTGTGTGACACAATGTATAAGATGATGCCTATGGAGTTTGTCAGACTTCACAACCAAAAGAAACAGAGTACAACATCACATTAAAGCACATGAGAGAGTGGGAAAAGGGTCTCACTCTCTCAAGGTAAAAAAACAATTATATTGCCATTTCAGCATTGCATTTTGGTCACCTATATCCATGTACTTCAAACAGCCATTTGCATATTCCTTTTTAGTTGTTTAAAGCCCTCTACTCAAGATTATATTTTGCCCATTGCATTGACATTTACTTCAAATCTACTTGTGTTGCCTAAGGCCATGTGCTTTAAATTGCCTTTTCCCTGTTGCATGTTCTTTGTGAAAGGCCCAGTGTTGCATTGTACTCTTGCACTGCTACTGGGTAGCTGAGGCCCCCTCTCCTACACTCTCTCCAGAAGGCCCCTTCATCCCCACTCTGCTTCCTAATATTCCTCCTTCCTGCAAGCACTCTCCTATGTTCCAGTTCAGCATCATTTAGTTATCTCTCACCTTCCCCCTTCTATCATGCATCCTTCAGTCCCAATGCCACTGCTACCCCTTCTCTACTTACTGTTCTACCACTTCCTATGAGAGTGCTCCCCGATATCAATCCCCCTCATGTACTTCCTTGTATCCGCCTACATCCTGCATATTGTGTCCCTGCTATTCTAACCACATACAAAATTCATCCTGGCATCTTATCTACCCATGTCACCTCCGCCCCCAGTACTCCTTCCTTCACCATGCCCCCTCTCTCAACTCTTAAACCTGTATCCTGTAATTCCTACTTTATCTGTAAACAAAATCCTTCATCACTGCCAGAGTTGAAATTCACTACCCTTCTCTGGCATAAAAGATAGCATCACCCATCTTGACTTTGGTACCCTGCTGCCATGCACACTGAATGTGATACCTTTCTGCACTCCTCCAGCAGTCATTGGAGATTTCAACGACTAATGAATGATCTCCCACCCACCAAATTGCATCTGACTTACTCTTTTCTCCAGGTCATACTGTTAATATCTCTACAAACACTTTCCTTCTGATAACTCCAACCTTCACTTCTGTCTCACTATTGCCTATTAGCGTTCTCCCCTACCCATCCCTGCCATCTGAAAGTATTCATTCAAACCTGATTCCTTGACTCCTAGCTTAGCCAAAGCCATTCCTCACTCCTCACTCTTGTACATCCCCACGTCCCTTCTATTGAACAGGTATCTCTGACTTTAACCTTACACTTTGCTCCTTCATTGACCAGCAGTATCCTTCTTTGACCTTCATTACACTACATCTCACCGCCATCCCTGAATTATTCTTAAGATCTGCCTGCACAAAACTGACATTTAATGCCACATGCACCTGTTTGGCAAACACTGCCTGCCCCTTCTCCTGACTCTTTAAGAATGTCATCTGCTCATTTACTACAGCTCGCAACATCGCCTAATCATCCTTCATTACCAGTCCCCTCACTACTCTTTGATCTCACCACTGCAAACTCGGTTCAGTCCCTGCTTTTCCTCCTCGCCATCTCATTTCCTCTTTCGTATCCACAAATGGTTTTGCCCACTCTTTCCCTTCTAAAATAAAATAAACAGTGAGACACTCTCACAATCCTCCTCTCCCTCCTTCTTCTAATTCCCTCTGCTAATTCTCTCATGTGCACCACCCCCTTATTTGCTATCAATTAACTGGCACCCAGTCTAAAGCCTGCCAACCCATCATATGCTTCTTTTCACCCGTTCACTCTGCAAAGGATGGAGATAGCACCTCATACCTACTCCCATCTCTACTCCCTTTTCAACTTCTCTAAACACCTTTGACATTTTTCCAAATTGCTTCAAGTTATTCACTGTCTTCGCTAATGTTAAACAGCTTATGGATGACCCCACAAAATGATCAGACTGTATCTCCCAAAATGCTAAAATCAACTAGTCTTAACAGGATCTCCTCTTACTTGGGCATTAAAAACCCCTGGGTCACTCTACAATCTGCATTTTGTAGGTGTCATTTAATGAACTTGGTCCACACCCAAGTCTTGACCTTGTTTTTTTACCTCTTCTCACATCTAAAACCGTTTTTTTAATATTATACTACTGTACCTCTTAGCTAACTTTGATATTGCGGAACACTCCTCTCTACTTTGGTCCCTCACTGACTTTAGAATCCTGGGCACTGTTTTGGATATTTGTACATCTGACCTCTCTCTTTGATCCATATCCATCTCATGGAAGACAACCAAACCCATTCTCTGCTTGTCAATCCAAGGTTTGGAATCTTGTCCCTTTAATATTCATCCTACACATCTACCTCGATAACAGGCACATCTTCTTACCCTTTCCCAACTATATTACTGAACTCCCTTTGTTTATATTGGTCTTGCCTCTGTTATGGTTATCCAGGTGCCACTTTGAAATCTCATGACTAATTACTCCAATTCAGAGGTAACCAACTGTCCTGCCTCCAATGATCCCCTTCTCCCTTTTCCAACCATCTCATTTCTGACTGCCTTACTCATCCCAATAGTGACCTTAAACATCACCACTCCAACATGTCTACCTTGATGGAGGCCAGAACTTCCCTGATTAAGAACAGTAAATGTGCCCTATCTTATCTGCAAATCTATTAAAACCATTACACTTGCCTTGGTATACATACACCATTATTGCTGTGCCAGGCTCCTTTTTGCCTCCATTCTTCTACTGATTTTCGAGACTGGACAAAGTACTCAACATCCTGCACTTTCTACAATATCACCTGCTTTTTCCCCCATCACCAAACTACTTCAGTGAAATAACTAGCTCTTCTTCAACTTCTCTCTTGTTCAAAATCTTGCATAGCCTTGCAAACCTGTACCTTGCAAACATTCAGGCCTGGTTCCTTCTAGGACTGGACTGCTGCAACACCCTCTTTCTCAATCGGCCTTCCTCTACTCTCTGCCCTCTGCAACTTATCCAGAACAAGACTGAGAGACATTTCTTTGGCCTCAAGCCCAGGGACCGCATCTCCCCAGCCCTGAAATCTCTCCACTGGTTTCCGGCGACTGCAAGGATCAGGCTCAAGACCCTCTGCATCATTCACAAGTCTTTCTGAGGCTGGGGCCCAGACTGCATCGAACTCTCTGTTCCAAAACATCTTTTTTCTCGAGTCCTACGCTCAGACACCTCAAACTCTCTGACAGTCAACGCTTCTCCAGGAAGAGAGTGGGGAGTAGATCTCTCATCTCTGCAGGTGCCTCTGTCTGGACTGGCCTCCCTGATGCTCTCAAACTTGAGCCGGACCACCTGAAGTTCAGGAAGCAGCTCAATACCTTCCCTTTTGCCTTCGCTTTCTTTATCTGTGTTCCCTGATGGCCTATCTGTCTGCTCATCTGTTGCCTAGCTACCCTCAGAGTCTCACTGAGTAGCAGGCTCCTCTAGGACCAGTTGCCCCTGCGCTGCTTCCAGGCATAATGTGCACTTAAGGGCTGTAACTGTAACTATACAGTCCCTATACTGCTTGCACTTACCCAGAGGCATGCTGTCCTGGCTGCACGTACTAGGAGCAATGCCACCCTGATTGCACTTCCCTCTTTCCTCTCCCTGGTACTTCCCACTTCTCCCTCCCCCCTGCACTTTGTGTTATTGCACTTGCACAATCTGAATGACACACGGACTAGTAAGATTGTTTGTTTTGTCCTCTCTCTGCCTTCCTTTCATTGTCTTGTCGCGCATAGAAACACTTGTGTACAGGCATGTTATAAATGACTCATCATTTCATCATAGAATAGATCATGTGAGGTATGTGTGCATTTTCTGCCCAAAATAGAACAACAAGTCAACAAAAAGGCACATCTTGAAAATCATTACCTCTGTTCAATGGTGAATTAGAAATAGGTATTGTAAAAAATAAAACTCAAATACTATTCCATTCAATCAACAATAAGAACAAACTAAGAGCATTTCACATTCCTTACATAAATCATGCAAGCTCATAAAGGCTAATAGTTCATAAGGTTCATAGATACATCCAATACGCCTAGTAAAACTTACAATTCTGCGGAATATTTAAAGTTGAAAGTCATACCAAAATCTCCATTTTGTTCTAAGTACATAATGAAGATAAAGTGCATAGCCAAGTTAAAGGGCAAAGCAGAGTTGGCATGTCCTTCACAACCCCTGTATTTTCACTATCTTAATTGAATGATCCCTGCTGCACCGAGCAATCTAATTATGCTGCAGGTCAACCCCTTTTCCGCCCCACTGGTCAACTTATTGTAACATTTTAACACACTCATGTGCTTGAAATCATGTGCATACTTTGACCACAGTTATTCCCTTAGTAATTGCAGAGCATCACTTTCTATCACAATTTGAAATCATGTTTGTAATTCTCCTGCCTTACTGCAGCAGCGACATTCTCCAGTGGAAACAGTATTTGATAGGTGCTTTGAATTACCTCATCGATGTGCACTAGATTTAATCGAAATCTCAGATACTGGGAGCGCCAGTAGTCATTGAGGAACCTTTTCAAGTACAGTGCCACTGTACTCCTTCGCCTATCGACCCTCTATTACACCTAACCAGTCAAAGTCAAATAGTTTGTTTTTTACTTTCACTGGGTTGTTGGCAAGTTCTAATGCTTGCAGGTTGCAATCTGCTAGTGTCACTTCCGCCTCCCTCTTAAAATTCACTAATGGAATAGACCTGCTGGAAGGCACAGCCTCGGCTAAATCCTCGGCTAAATCCTCATACTGCACTCCTGCCAGTGGGGCCAATAGATTTCTACAGAGGGTCAACACCTTCCACTGTAGATGGCATTTTAATGAAGTTAGACCCTGTTCGAATCGCAGTATGTCAACAGGTAAACAATATGGACGTTTCAGGGACCTCTGCCATGTTAGGGATTCAAACATTCCTCAATGTAAGTATCTTGTACTTGCAGCCGTTTCCATACCATATAGAAGAGCAGAAACCGCCTTCATTTTATAATAATGAATTAATGGTTTCACGAAAAAACGACAATACTTGCAGCAGATCTTTTTTCATTTGGGTCGCAAGCTAATCTGATTTTGCCAAAGTACGTGCATACATCATTTTCTGGCATGTGGTTGAATTAATGAACAGTCGCAAGTGCGTTTTTTAAGCTTCTGGGATCACTTACATGTTCTCCCACCTGTCATCTATAGCCTATGTTATTCCTGGCATTACTCACAAAGCAGATGATATTGTTTTTTTATCCCTTTTTTATCATTTATTATTAACTCATTTTTGCTAGGGTAATGCTGAATGGAAATCAAATGTTAATGTAATGCAAACGTTTGCACTTACATGCTGTTGGGCCAAATGTATGCAATTTTACACATGTGCAAAGCAGATTTGAGAAGGAAAGAGTAAAAGAAATGCAAACGTGTTTTCACTCTTTCTTTTTCCCCCCTGCCTTGCAAAAAAGTAAACAGCACTTGCAAATATGCTTTAAAGGCAGCATTTACTAATGTACCCCTGTGGCATCCGCCTGGTTTTGACAAAACCAATGTGATTCCACAGGAATCCATTTGTTTAACACCTACATGAAAGTGTCATGCATTCATGATTCAAAATGCACCGACAAGACTGAAGAGTAATGCAGAGCTGAGATCGTATCTCCGTTCCGTGCCCACCGTCCGCCTGGCCACTGCATCACCATGGGGCAGAGAGGGAACATCAAGAAATAACAGCATTACACCTTGCTTCTCGGTCTGATATAACACTCGGCCCTGTTTAATCTTTGGTTGTAAGTGCTCACAAAAGTACTGAATAACATTACAGATACCTGGGATGTTAACCTATGGCATACATCTTAGAAAAAAGCCTATGTTTATGGTGACAAGGAGCTGTCAAATGGGAGCCAAAGTACGCACAAGTTATAATGCTTTCCATCATCCGATGCAACAAGGTCCCACAGTAAAAGTCACGTAATGGAGAAGATTAGCTGTCAACATCATGCTCGTGTGAAGGTGTAGTGTATGCAGGGGTTAATGTCCAGGCCAGACCACTAACACATGTACACTAGACAACGTTATACCCAGCAAGATGGCCAGGTACGAGCGCTCACTGTAGTTACTTTCAAAGTCGCAGCCTTATAGAACAAGATGGTGCAGGCAGAAACCCAAACAAATGGTTCCAGAGCAGATAAGGTTATGTTGCTGCAGTTGAAGATCCTGGACACTACCGTCTGCTGGTGTGCTGCAGGAAAGCAAGAGTGCCTATACACCAAGTAAGCTTTCTAAGTAGTAGTACTTTTCCAATGATACCAGAGTCCTGCATTTAGTCTCCATTTCTCCTCTTACAGTGAGAGAGAACTCATGTTATTCCCACTGGTCCTGGAGTGAGGTTTCTAGTCTGCAGTACTTTTCCATTTTATTGTAGAGTGCAGGAGCATAGCCTTCATTTTAGAGTGTTCTTTGGGATATTGGGGACTGAATGCACACTGAGCCTGCAATCGGACACACCACGCCCTTCAAAAATGTATCAGCAACCTAATCAATAGTGGTTGCTACATACACACGTTCCCAGGCTTCTTCAAACGCAAACACAAAGGATGTTTATTCAGGCACAGCTGGTCATTGAAGTACTGAGAATGAAGCTGGAGTCTCAGGAATGTTATGCCAATAAATGGCACACCCTTATTTCCCAGCTTACCAGGTGAAGACAACATTGCTGTGAAGTGTCAGTGCACTTCAAAACCTGGCTATCGATTTTAAAGGGACCTACAAGGAACATGACTGTGTTACCTACATCTAAAATGCCTGCAACAACATGCCACTTTGCATATATTGTTAACAACTGACACCATCCAGAGTGTTCATACAAAGATCAGATCAGGGAAACCTTCTTGGGAAATCAAAGCACATGATACCACGAGCGCCTCGATGTCCCCGGACTGTGTGAGAGCTTTAAAATGCATACATAATTAAATAAATACATAAATAAACGTGAAGCACTTGGACCTTGCCATCTCAGATACTCCCAGCAACACAATCATTGAGTTATGTCAGCAGTGAAGTAGTGGTTAGAGACTCACTGGGAAAAATATGATGGCAAATTCTGAGCGAAATCTAAGATGGCAGATGGTAGATGCCAGGAATCTGATTTAGGATTTGTGAAGACTAGACATAATAAAGGCAGACAGGGAAATGCCAAGTAATGATCAGATTTTACACAATAAAACACTTCACTCTCTGCTGGCAATATGGTTCTCTTGATTTATTAAAAACAAGGGTAAAGGGTAAGTTTTAATTGTTAAATAGGTAGGGGTTCTGTATAACGACACTTAGGGCCTCATCACGAGTTGGGCGGTAACGCAGGCGCTATTAGCGCTAGCGCTAATAGCCCTACCACCGTACCCCCCGGCGCTAATACTGCCGGATCACGGGTTTGGTGGAATGGGTATTGCCCATTCCCCATTGAGCCCATTCGGGAATTCCCCATTCCCCATTGGATATCCCGCCGGCGGTAAGAGCATGAAATTTCTGCAGATTTCCCCCTAGCTAAGAGCTGGGGGGAAATGAGCCAAAGCCGTGATTTGGCGGACCCTTAAATGCGGCGGTAATAGCGCTACCCCCGCATTTAAGGGTTACCTCCAAACTCGTGATGAGGCCCTTAGGCTCAAATTAAAGCCAAAGTGAAATGTTTATCTACAGAATGGGATAGGTGTGTTTATCTACAGAATGGGATAGGTGTGCCTATCAGGTGTGTCCATCGTCATATCCTCTTCCAATCCTGAAATATGGTCCGACCATTGTTTGGTACCTTTTTTGATTCCCCTGGTGGTTCCCACTCCTCCTCTGGCCAAACCTGCCATTCTGTAGCGCAGCTGTCTTAGGGTATCTAACCCTGTGCTAATTACCTCCTTGCAAGCACAGTGTAGTCAGGCGTCCTAATGCTCCCTTTACTCACTGGATGTCTCTTTTATTGCCACGGCTGATCTTTTGGCCCCTCTCAGACTATGTGAGCAGAGGAGCCGCTCACCGGAGCCGTGGTTTTCTGAGGAACCTAGATTAGGTAAACTGTGTTGTAGACAGGCAGCGAGAAAGTGGTGGATTGGCTACTCTTGTGAAGCCAAATGTGTTTTTCTTGATATATCTGAGGCCATCCAGCATTTGAAATCAGCCTCCCGTGTGGATGCTCTGATCTCTCATATTACTGTAGCAGTAAACGCTTCATTCACAAATGGGGTGATCCTGCCTGCATATAAGCACACCCTGGTGATGCTTCGTTAAAAAAGCCCTCCTTGGAACCCAAGTGCTGGCCAACTATCAACCTATTTCTCTTCTACCCTTCCTTATGAAGGTCTTGGATGCTTTAGCCTCCCCTCTGCTGTCTACTTTTTTGCAATCCTCTCAGTACTTTGATTCGTTTCAGTCTGTGTTTCGACCAGGAAGGGGTAGTGAATCAGTCTTGAACTCAGTTTTGGATGACCTGGCCCGCCTGGTGGATCAGGGGGGTGTTGGAGCAATCTTATTATTAGATCTTTCGGCTGTGTTCGGCACGGTCGACCATCACATCCTGATCTCCCGACTTTCTGCTGCTGGCCTATCTGGCCAGGTGCTTGACTGGTTCACGGCCTTCCTGGCCGACCGTTCCCAGTCAATTTCTCTTCCTGCGTTTCATTCCCGCCCTGTTTCACTTTCCTGTGGTTTTCCGCAAGGATCTGCCTTATCACTGATTTTTGTGCAGATGATAAACACATTCTGGTCTGCCTAGACTTGTCCCCATCTGATACTGCGACCAGCCTCAGGAAGTGTCTTGAGGAGTTGGGGGCCAGGATGGCCACACATTGGCTAAAATTAAATGGCAATAAGACCGAGGTGCTGGTCGTCGGTACTACCTCTCCTCTCCTTTTTGGCCCTGCAGATTTCTGGCCCTCATCTCTTGGCCCACTCCCTATGCTGGTTTCTTCTGTTAGGAATCTCAGGGTTAAAATCTCCTCCTCACTTGCAATGGAAGAGCAGGTTGCAGCTGTTTGTAAGACTGGCCACTTCAAGCTCTGCATTCTTCAGAGAGTCCATCCTTTTATTTCTGCAAAGTTCAAGACCCAGGTGGTGGCTGCACTTGTTTTGAGTGTGTTGGATTACTGTAACTCCCTCTACCTAGCACAGCCCCGTTATTTGATACATCGGCTCCAGCTTTTACAAAATTCTGCTGCCCGGTCCATTCTCTGTCCTCCCTTTGGAGCCCATATGTCCCCGCTGTTGAGACAGCTCAATTGACTTCCTGTGGAAAACTGTCCATGTGCATTGTACACCATGCTTTTATGGCCTTGGAGCAGAATACCTTCAGGCCAAATGTGTGCACTATGTCCCCACTCACTGTCTTTGTTCTCAGTCTGCTCTCCATGTCGTAGTCCCTCGGTTTAGGCTGTCACGGATGGGTGGGTGCGCCCTCTCGGTGGTTGCCGCTTAGGCCTGGAATGACTTTCCCATTGCCTTACATGAGACTGATGACCAATTTAGCTTTTGCCGGTCTTTGAAAAATCTCTTAATTTAGATTCTGGTAAATCTTCTCTGATTCCCGCTGCCAGCACCATGATGCCCATGGGTGTACGTGCGCTTAATAAATTCAGTCATATAGTTATATAGTTATATATATCATCATGTTGTGATAGGTATATGCATTCTGTAGGCAATTATGAAGCTGTGACACCAGTGGCGTAACACAAAATGTGGGGGCCCCCCTGAGAGCCATGCTGAGGGGGCCCCCCAACTCGGCAACAAATCACGGGTTGCGCCACACTCTGGGTCGGCCTAGACTGTCACGCTTACACAATACGCATGAACGTGCTGCTGAAGGGGTATGCCGCACACTGCACTAGGAAAAAGATATAAATATGTGTTTTAATGCAATATACAGCACACTTTCTGAGATAAATTGGCTATAAAGCCAAGGTGTTTGCAATTGTTTTGTAGGGTAACACAATCCAATACATGCAAGTCACCAACAGTGCACAGGAACATTAATGCTTACAACTGGCTGCACAATGTAGACCAGTGTAAACACGTAATAACATTATAGTACAGAATGCCAGGCCACATTTAGACATACCTAGACTGTTTTCAGCAAAATGCCAGTCAAAGCAATAACACTCATCAAGAAGAGAGCACACAATAAAGCATGTGTCTCCATGGCCTCGAACAACACGGCCAAACTCTTTAAAATCTGCAAGGAACTGGTCAATCCTGTTGTGGTCTATACCTCTTCTCTTCCCTCCCATGCCCTCTGTACAGCTCTGGCCTCTCATTTCTCTGCTAAATTTCAGGACATCCTGTCCTCTATGTCCTCTTCCTCTCTCGGGCCATTTTGGTCATCTCTTCTCTCCTCCTCCTTTATCCTCTTTCTCTCTGACAACACCTGATGAGGTTTCTAGACAAGTCCGATCTATGAAAGTGTCGTCCAAACAGGTGCTCCGCTGCTCCTCCAGAACCATCAAAGCCCATATTGACACCCTCGCTCCAGCCTTGGCCGATTTCTGTAATCACTCTTTTGCCACTGCAATGTTCCCCTCTCCCTTTGAGCACTCCCTTGTGCACCCACTCCTCAAGAAGCAGTCTGCTCATCCTACCTGCTGGAAAACTATCGCTCAATCTCCACTTTCCTGAGCAAACTCTTGGAAAAGCTTGCCATCTCCCAGCTTACTCTCCACACTGAATCTGTTGGTTGTCTCCATGACCATCAGTCTGGTTTCAGAGCTGCCAGAGGCATGGAAACTGCTCTCCTTAACACCTGTGCTGCTCTCTAACCTTGATTCCAGCATTCCTTCTATTCTCATCCTTCATCTTTCCTCTGCTTTCGACAGGGTCAACATCCCCATCCTGATCAATCGACTCTGTGAGAACCTGGGCATCACAGATCAGACCCTAGAGTGACTGACCTACTTCCACTTGGACCACCACTCCGCTCCCAGGTCGATCGTGGTCCCATTCTCTCCGCCACCTCTCTCTACCTGTGGCATTCCCCAGGGCTCTATCCTCTCACGCTGGTTTTTCAACCTCTACTTGGCCACTTTGGCCTCCCTGATCTCTACCTTATCCTCTAACTTTCAATGTTGTGCGGATGACTCAGCTTTCCTTCAGGCTCCCCTCATCCTCCTCTCCTCTCTTGCTCATTCCTGACTGTCTATCCACGATTCAGGATTGGTGCACCTCCAACAATCTCTGCCTTAATGCCAGTAAGACAGAGATCCTTCTCATTGGGACCCTTGCCACTGTGTTTCCTCTCTCACTATAGCAGACCACCTTGGGCCCTCTTCCTTTGCCTTCCTGCGAGGCAAAAAACCTTGGTGTCATCTTCAAAGCCACACTCTCTTTCTCTCCTAACATCTCGGACATCACCAAGAAGTCCCACTACCAGCTGCTCCTCCTCAAAGGGACTCTTCCCTTTCTCACTCTCCACCAGAAGCTCACTGTCTCTAAGCTGGACTACTGCAACAGCCACTTTATCAATCTGTCTTCCTCTAGTCTCCGTCATCTGCAAATAATCCAGAACAGGACTGCAAGACTTAGCCTTGGCCTCAAGCCCTGGGATTGTATTTCTCCAGCCCTGAAATTTCTCCACTGGCTGCAAGGATCAAGTTCAAGAACCTTTGCATTGCCCACAAGGCTTTCTGGGGCCAGTGCCAACACTAAATCCAATGCTCTCTTCCAAAATACCTTCTTTCTCTAACCCTTCACTCAGCTACCTCCAACTCTCTAAGGCTTAGACATTTCTCCAGGCAGAGAGTGGGGGTAGACCTCTCTCCTCTGCTGGTGCCTCCAACTGGAATGGCCTCCCTGCCCCTCTCAAACTTGAGGCGGACAACCTGAAGTTTTGGAAGCAGCTAAAAGCTTTCCTCTTCTCTGCTGCTTTCGCTCTCTCTCCCCCCTGCTGACCTACCTGACCTACCTGTCTGCTGTACTGACTGGCTGCTTGGCTACCCTCAGAGTCTCTCTGAGTCCAGGCTCTTTCTTGATTGGTCACCCTTGCAATGCCTCCGGGCCTACCATGCACTTAGGGGTTGTAACTGTAACCCTGCAGTCCATTGTTCTCCTTGCACAACCAATAGCTGCTCTGCCCTGGCTGCACTTACTGAGAGCATTGCTGCCCTGTTTTCCCTTCCCCTCTCACTTGCACTTCCCTGCTCCCTTTTCCCTTGCACTTCTCGTTCTCACAATGACACAAGGCCTAGTGAGATCGTTTGTCTTGTCCTCCCTCTATCATCCCTCCCTTGTGTACACTTGTGTACAGGCGCATTATAAATGACTTGAATCATATCATATCATTTTATCACAGATGCCCAGAAAAATATACAATGCCGCAGTAAGAAATGGCTAGACTGGCAGCACCCAAATGCCAATCTAGCCAGGTAATTAAAGTTAGCAGGACTACTTTATCAGAAATGTCCAGTTAAAAGAAAGTCATACCAAACTGAGGAATGACTAGACTGTATAAATCAAAATGCCTCTCTAGCCACTAATACCACATATCATGCCTGCTTAGCCTGGACATGGACAACCATTATGATTTATCACACAATCCTGCCCACCCACAGATCCACTCTCCCTCCCACCCACCACCCCAACCTCCACAATCAGCTCCTTGGCCCAGAATTACCTCTGCGTCCCTCTTCCTTGTCCCAGATCTTTCGTATGAGGCTCCTTGCCTCATAGGTAAGTACTGGGATGAGGAACAGTGGGACTAGGAGTGATGAAGATTACAGGTAGCTAAATCAGGCATTACCTCCATGTACCTCTACCTCTTCCCAGTACTTTTGTATGAGGCAGAGTGCCTCAAACACACGTACTGCCTCGTATATAAGTACTGGGACGAGGAAGAATAGGGCTAGGAGTAAGCAAGGCATTAAACACAAGTAGTAGCGCAACACCATTGAGTTGACTGGGCTTCAGCACTACCCCCCCTGACATTTTGGGCTATATTGACTCAACTTGGCTAACATTTAGAGCAGTTGCCAGACCGAACAGGACACAGATTTTAAACGGCACCTGGTTTTTGCTGTTAACAAGAACCCAGCAATTACCAACGTAAAGCATTTCACTGTTAGTACCTGCATTCAAATTCCACATTGTTTAGGCGATTGAAATCGTGATGTGGGTTTAGTACTTGCATGCCAGGGGAGTGATTGGAAGGGTAGAGAGGGAACAGGAGACTTATAGGAGAGAGTTAACTGCTTGTAACATTGAATCTGCACTAGAATAGTCTCATTAAAATGCGTAAATAATTTGGATGCGCCCACACAAATAAGTTTCCCCCTGCCCACCGCATGTGAAGTTAGCGCCTCTCCCAACATTTGAAGGGTTAGCCCCCCCAAAATGAAGGTTTTCTTGTGCCCCTGTACACAAGCACACACCCCATTCACCTTATACACACCCAGTCATCCACACATTTAAGTGTGCACCCTTTCACCATACACTCACACAGGTAGCCACCTATACATTTATGTGTGCACCCTTTCACCATGCAGGCACACCCCTACAGCCACCCATATATTTAAGTGTGCACACTTTCACCATACACACACAGGCAGACGGCTATACATTTGAGTGTGCACCCTTTCACCATAGACTCATACACGCACACCTCATGGAGTTGAGGGGGGGCCCTATTACTTAAAAAAGAAATTGGGGCTCATTACGGGTCCAGCGGTAACCATGCCGGTGCTACCGGCGGGTTGCCGTCAGACCCATAAAAAATTACTATGGCCTGACTTCCCGGTGCCACCGTGCTATTTCAAGTCCGGCGGCTGGGAAATCAGGTGCCGGTAATTTCGTTAAACCCCAGACTCCACGGGAATGGGGACACAGAAGCACCTGCACCATTGTTAACGGTGCCGGTGCTTCCGTGACAGGTCTGCCTACCGTGGCTGCTGTGCCTGGCAGGGTCAGACCTGTCGGGCACGGCAGCCCCACAAGGCAGACCTGTAATATGCCGGTCCGGAAACAACAGTGCCTGTAAGCTTACCAGCACCGTTGTTTCCGGACCGGCATGGTCAGAATGAGCCGCATTGTTTCTTTTTTAAGTCACTATAACTTCATTAAGAAATTATTTCAGTTAAGGACCGAACCATAATCAAAATAATTTCTTTATGATGGCTGAGTGGCTTCAAAACGAAACAATTTCTTTTTGAAGGCATAGGGCTCCCCACCCCCCCCCCACCCCATGACATGGAGGCCTCCAGCCTAGGGTCTTCCATGTCATGGGTTACGGGGGCCCTCAGACTTCAAAAAGAAAGTTTCTTTTTGTAGTCACTCTGCCTTCATAAAGAAATTATTTCTGTTACAGAAATGTTCTTTATGAATGCAGAGTGAATTTCAAAAGAAACTTTTTTTTTTTTAGAAAAAAATATTATTTTTTTTTTTTTTTACTGGGGCCCCCTCCCAGCCATGTGCCCCTGTTACGCCAGTGTGTGACACATGTCTTATATTTCAATCATAAATTGTGAAGACCTCAATAAAGAATCACATTTTCCATCTACCTAGATACAGACTTTTTTCTATCTTATTATTGTAATGCCATTAGTGTACATTCTAAAAAGTCTGCCTTGTCATATGGTGATTTGTGTGATTCCTTGACCATTTGTAATAGACCTTTGGAGGGTCGGGGGGGGGGGTTCTGACCAATACCCCTCTTAGTACCCTCCATTCCTTGCCTTCCTCATCCATGTATTTTTTTTTGTGGTGAGATACTTTAATTTACAAAATTATACAGACTGTTTTAACATTAACAATACAACTACTGGAGGGTATAGTGCACACATTTCAATTGTGAACTAATTTTAGTAATACCACTACCTTCAATTGTGGTTAGGTGCACTATGCAAAAATGGTGCTAATATTGTGCTAGGTGTGTGACTTAGTGCTGATTTGAGGCATGATTTGGGAGTTATTTAACCTTAACAAACTAAATTAATTAGTAATTTTTTATTTTGTTTTTTTATTTTATTGTGCTATTTTAGTTAATTCAAACTTTTAACACACTCTTCTTATAACATTAATGTCATTGTTCCCATTTAAATCCCTCCCCATTACCTCTTTCAACTCCTCATTTTGTTTACAGTTCATTTAAAACAGGATCTTCACCCATTTTTTTCATCGCTTTTTCCAAAAAACGAATTCCAGCACATGTCAGTCCAATTTCTTCTCCCGATAGGAACATTTTCCACCATCCTTCTGCTGTTCCTGTTATACTGTTGCTAACATATTTCCCCAGAAATAGCTTTCTTGATTCTGTGAAGGCCTTACAGTACAACATTAGATGTTTTACTGTCTCAATTTGTCCTTCATTGTGGCATAACCGACAGCTCCCCTCGTTTTGAAAGACCAAAGAAATATTGAGGCTTAGTACCACAAAATGAAATACGCCAATCACGGGTCGAAAGATACAAGTATCTTTATTTCTGTACAGATTTCAAAACAAAACAGATAGCTTCTATATAAAATCCTGTTGGATTTTCCCTGATATCTGGAATCGTTTGTCTAATGGTTTCACTTCATGTCTAGAAAATGGGACATGACCAAACTGCGAGACATATAGCTTCAATAGTAGTGGCTGCTGCGCCTGATGCGGCATTAGCTGGAATTTCTACTTTAGGAACAAATGTCAGAGGAACCTCCCTCATTGGCAATTGAGAAATAGGCAATTCTGAACGTTCATTAAGCAACAAGGCTAAATCAAGTGACAAAGTAGTCAAAGCAGTATAGTGCGAAAATGCTCTCTTATAAAGGACCATCAAATCTGCGAGACAACAAACCTTTTTCTTCATAGGTACTCTACCATTACCTGTAACATTTTCCTTTGCATTGCCGGAGCATACTGACTAAATGTGTCATACACTACAGTGGGAGAAATTGAAACATCCGAAATCCATCTAAATGTGTCTCTTGTTCAAATACGTGTCTCTTCATTCATTGGTTTACATGAAGGAAAAAATTGTTTCTGCACGTACGAGGCTTCCAATCTATTACCATCTATTTCATCTTTCAGTAACCAATCTAACTCCCTCTTAAACGCAAATACCCTCTCAACATGATCATGTACTTTCACCACAGTGTCCCTTGAGCGAGCTAACAAATCCCTGAACCCCTGCGGGACATTCATGTCCATCAAATCACTCCAAATATCAGCCAAATGCATTCCCATCCCCTCTATCAAAATATTCTGTTTGGGAATACTTTCTTGGTCATAAATCGCAGTTAAAACAGCTGATTTTTCACCTTCTTCTACATATTACTTAGCCCATGGATACAATTCTCTTTTCCAAGCTTTAGCTACTGTACTACGAGTCACTATTCTTGAATTAGCACTCGCACCTTCAATCACTACAAGTGGAGCAGAACCACTTGGAAAAGAAAGTTCAGACAAATCTTGTTCAATAGGTAGTAGAGACACAACTGTCGGTAAGGGCGAGGATGCAGAAGGGGAAACTGCAACAGAAAGAGGAGAAACAACTGGAAGAGGAGCAACAATGGAAGGAAAAGGAACAGCAACGGGAGGAGGTGCAACAGCAGGAAGAGGTAAAACAATAGGGAGAGTCACAGAAGGAGGGTGTGCAGTGGCAACAGTCCTACGCTCATTCAATAGCTTATTGATTAGGTCGCCTGATGTATGAAAATCCTGAGACGGGTATATTTTCTGTATTCCAAGTTGAAAAGCCCTATCCATACTTCTAATAGATTCTGACTTTTTCTGTTGGTCATATAATAATGCTTTTTCAGTATTAGACGTATGTCAACAGGCGTGTTTCTCTTTACTCTTACATTGCTGCATAGCTTCCTTTCTCCAATCCTTAATTACATCAAATGCTGCAGGCCAAGCCTTTTTCTTCAACAATATAGACTCTAAATAATCTATACGGGCAATTTCAAAACTAGCACAAACTGGCCACTAAAAAAAGGAACCATGTCTATTTTGTTTGTGCCAAATATTGTTAAATACAATACTATTGAGGCCATATTTAAAGTACATTAAACAAGACGGTGAGCCAACAGGTGGAGCCGGTTGGCCTCGTCCCAAAGATTGTCTGTCTCTGCGGAATAAACCCCTGAAACAGGCAGACAATTTCCCAGGCATATCAAATTACTGGTTTTACCTGGCGTCGTTTGTACTCGCGAATGCAAAGCTGCAACCAATATCAGGATTCTTGGGAATCGCGGCACAACTCAGCTGATTTCAAAGTCTAAGGAGGGACAATCGGATTACAAAGGATCCTCATGGTTGGTGATTTTGGCAAAGAGCCCACCTCGATATGGGGACCCTTGTCAAGATGTCCTCTCGTACCGCTTGCTCACCGTCCAGGGATCGGATCGTGCAGTACTGTCTAGGTGTCGCGTCTCATACAAAGGGGCCCCCTTTTTCACTCTCCGATCCCGGTCCAAAAGCCGAGTCTTTTTTTCAGCGAGGTGACATCAATCTTGAGGGTCCCTATTCAGGCCCCATCTGAAAGACCAAAGAAATATCGAGGCTTGGTACCACAAAATGAAATACGCCAATCACGGGTCGAAAGATATGAGTATCTTTATTTCTGTACAGATTTCACAGCAAAACAGATAGCTATCTGGCTCCCAACACCTTGCAGTGTGTTCCAGCAGACACAGTGAGGGGTGAGAGTGCTGGACATCCTAATACAAGCTGTTTTATACATTAGTCTAGTCATTGTCCAGCCCTCTCCAAACTAATAATTTACATGCTAGTGTTCGTGCCCACTTCACATGACGAATATAACAATATTGTTTAACATATTTAACAAGTTTGCTTGTCCATGAAGATACAATGGCAGTGTTGGGTCTCTGGCTCATAGTACTCTTAGATTCAAGAAATAACACAATATATTACAACCAAAGCACACGGTTTCAGTTTGCTCTACAGTGTTCCATTGTTTAGATGAGGATGAGGCTTGTGAGCGCAGACAACATTTGGATTGCAGTTCATATGAGTCACAAGGTTTCTTTGCACAGAACAAACAGTCTGCTCTCGGCAGCCCAAATGTTAATGTAACTCAAAGGTCACTGAGCTTGGCTGTAAATGAAAACACAGTCCACCATTTTAGGACACAAAGCAAGAGTTAAAATCAAAATGGTGGATAGTTCTTAAAATGATGGTGAAGTTGATTAGAAATCAGAGCATTACAAACACGGTTTCCTGTACAACGTGAATGGGCTTAGGCCAATATTCATAACAAGGCAGTATTATACAAATACAGTTTAACAGTTTGACCCTGTGTGATCTGTTCCACAGGTATCCATTTGTTTGGCAAATGTTTAGTCTTCTTCAGAGTAATGTGTCTCTGTGGAATTTACTGGGGAATTGTAGCAAATATTTAGGAATTTCGTTCCTGTTCCTATGTTTGTTTGGTCCATCTGACAAGCTTTTATATAATGATTTTTTTTCAGTCCCAATTCTGCTCTTACTGAGACTAATGGTAAACTCTGGGGGTAGTCTCAAGACTTTTTTCCAGAATTTACACTCTAACCTGGACCATGTTCTCCAGTCAACATTGATAATTACATCACCACCATAAATCAGACATGGCACTGCTTTCTGAATGTAAAATTGTCTTATAGGTACCATTGAAAATGTTCCATACCATGCGTGCGCAATCGCACCTTGTGCTGCTAGTGCTGCCACTTTTTTCTCCAGCTCTTTTTGCCAAATAATTTCCTTTTCGTAGGTATTACACTGGACTCCCAGTTATCTAATGGAATCTGATGTTTCCAGCCGTTCACTGACCAATTCCCAGCTGAATTTTCTCTTATTTTTCTTCCTTTTATTTGTGAACACCAGTATTTCTGTTTTACTGCTGTTTATTTTCATTTCATTCAGCTCCATGTAAAGTTGTATTTTTTTCAATCTTCTTTGTAGGCCTAACTCCATTTGGTCAAGGACAGCCAGATCGTCAGCATAGATTATTGTTGAAATCTTGACATTATTCAGAGTTGATGGTGTTAATTTGACATCTTTTGTTTTTTCTGGTAAATCCACAAGGTATAGTTTAAAAAGTGTTGCTGCCAGGGGGCAGCTTTGCCTGACAGCTTTTTTAATTTCAATTTCTTTTGATAGGTTTCCTTCTTTGTTTAACCTGACTCTTGTTGTTGTGTTTTTATGAAAAGCCTTTATAATTTCCAGCAGATCTTTCAGACAGTTCCACTTTTGAAGCTTCAGCCATAATCTATATATATTCACGCTGTTGAATGCCTCTTTTAAGTCAATAAAGGCAATGTATAAATTCGATTTTACTTTAATCGCCTCCATTTTCAATAACAACAGCGTGAATATATTTAACTCAGTTCCAGTGTGTCTTGTAAATCCTGTTTGTCTTGGATCTACGATCTTCATGTTGTTAGCCCAGGTTGATAGTCTTACTTGAAGGCGTGCTGCCAATAACTTCCCAGGTACGTCAAGCAAGGAAATTGGTCTGTAATTTGCTAGTTGCTCTCGGGTGCCCTTTTTGTAAATTGGGACTATAATTCTTGTATTCCACTAATTGGGAAGTTTTTTGGGATCACAACTTGATCATAGACCTTTTCTAAGAAGTCGTCCCATTCTTCTGGATTGTCTTTTAGCGTTATTGCCGAGATACCATCTGGACCTGCTGCCACTGATGTTTTTATTTTATTTTTTATTTTTAAATCTTCATGTTTGTTTTTCACCGTTTTGGTCAATTCAAACAGCTGAGAGAAATGTTCTATCAATTTTTCCTCGGGTACTACGTTACTCATTCGGTTTTGTTGGTACAAGGTTATGCCATTTATTAATGCCCAGGATTCTTTCGTGGTCTTGTCTTTCATGGCCCTTAGCATGGTCTTCCCTTGCTCTTGGTCTCTTTTGTTTTTGAAGAACTTTAGCCAATTTTTAAAGCTCTGCTTTAAAGTTGTTACACCTTTTGTTTTTTCCATTTCTGACATCGCTGATGCAGTTTTGCCCCACTCTTTTATTTCTCTTCTCAAGTTTTTCCTTTTTTCAACCACATTTTTGCTATATGCATATTTTAGGGAAAAAATGTTTAATTCCGGTTCTTACAACTCGATAACCAGCCAACAACAGTTCATAGACAATGTTTTCTGTGAAGTTCTCAAACTGCTTTATGTAATTCTTTTTCAGTTGTTTCATGTCACTTCGTTTTATTTTTAGGCGATTACAGCCTTGGTTGATTTCCAGGCCAAGATCGAAGTTTCTTTGCACAGTTCTCACCGTTGCATTCCATATTACTTTGAGCCGCTTGTGGTCACTATTGTGACATTCCAAGACTTCTAGTTGATTCATTCTGTGCAGATGGTTCCCTGACATGTAGTCCAGTATTGATTTTGACATTCCGTTTGACCAGGTACATTTCGCTGGGATATCTCCTGTAGTCTGACTTTTTCAGTAGGCAGAGGTTCTGTGTTTCCATTAAGTTCCAGTTGGACATCATCTGGTGCTGTCTTCCTGCCTGGTTTGTTTTTGGCAATCCAGTCTCTGTTAGCAGTTTGATATTCAGATCACCACAGATCAATATTAGCAGATTACACTCACGATTTTGCATTTCGTCAATGAGTGACATTATACAGTCTAAAAAACCTGTTGTGTTGGTTTTCTTTGTATTTCCAATACACGTTAATAACTGAGATGTTATGGGATTCGATTGCCTGGGAATCTTATTTTAGTACCAACCATTGGACATACCGGTTTGGGTTCCCACTTCTGGTTATTGACAAATTGCTGGTGTTTTTGACCACACTTAACAACCCAGCGTATGGTCTTCAATTTTCCCCTTTGCCTGCTGGGTTTATTCTTAGTTCAAAGCCACATATATATGACATGTCTGGAGCCAGGTTTCCAACTGTAATGATAATGATTACAGTGTGGCTCCTAGTGCCAGACATGTGTGTTCAGTGTAAATGAGGGGAAATAGAAGTACATCACAAATCAAACAGTGTCTGGCCCACCCATCAGTGCCATTTATTTGCCCAAGTCAAACAACTCAAGCCAGAGTAGGGCAAGTAGTCCTGTAGTGTTTATAATGCCTGTGCTTGTTAGTGTTTGCTGCAAACATAAGCCAACTGTCATCAGCTGCCATCGCCAACAATTGGGAGCAGACCAGCTAGAATAATGTAAAAATACACATCTACCTACTTTAAATGCCATTATCTAAAGATTGAACATGTGATTGTTGTTGGAAAAAAAATAAGTAATTTTGTTTTTCAAAGTAAAAGAGTTTCATAAAAAGGCATTGTATAATTATCATTGTGTTTAATATACATTCCCATATTTCTGATATATGGCCTATTACAACCAATACACTTTATTTGTTGCAAATAAGAATGTAACCCTGCTGGGAAACACGGTGAAAGAATGTATTGGTTCCCTACATAAGTCGTAACATGGGGTTGCTTTTGTTTTGACATTTCAAACACAAGAATTGGATCTAGTTTCAGAACTATTTTATAGCACTGGGAACTCAGTGTTTTGTGAACAAGTGTAGGTAGAGAGCATCAATCCATCATCCATTTTGACAATTAACTTTAAAATGCAGCTAAATTCACCCTTTGTTGTGGTGTTCCTGACTATTCCAAAACTGGATCTGCCCATTAGTTGACAGGCAATTGCCACCAATGTATCAAATGGCTTTGAATAGAGGGCCTGTTAATGTCCGGTAACACTAAGGGGTCATGCATCCTGTTTTCAGAGAGTAGGGAGTCCATGAGCATATCTGCTGCAGACAAGTATATAGGTGGGACTTGTCAACTTCCCTTATATTAAGTGTAATTGATATCGAAGGAGCCAACATTCAAAAGAACAATTATTAAAACTCGAAACACAATTGGAATGTGTACATTGTGCATGCCACTTCAGGGAAACAGAACTTAAGTGCTTTGTATGGTAAATGGGGCAGCAGTAAAACATGTTGTATTTTGTAATGGCTTTGATTATTGTTGGAATTCAAAAATACATTCCTACCACAGGATCTGAAGGTACAAATGCAAGTGAAATTAATATATTGGGCTGACGGGAATGATGAGCTGAAACTAAACAGAATATCAATAGTCAAACATTGGCCAAAATTGCTGCCATTTAAGGATAACATGTTACACATCTGGCATTTCTAAAGTAAGAGAGCCCAGTGTAAGTATATTAATTTCCCTACACATTAGTAACGACCATTGTCAAATGAGAGACATAAGGTGCTCTCTGGGAGTGCCATCACTAGAAATAAGTTACCAATCCAATGGATCCTTCAATGCGAGCTAGAAAAGGGGCAACATCTTTAAAATGTGGAGTTCACAGCCTATATGAGGCACAACAAAGACAATGTTGTGAAGATAAAACTGCCTTATTTCAGACTGCATTGCTGTGAAAGACAGCAGATTGAATTGAATCCTAGGCCTTATCCAGGGGGGCTGATTTCAAAAAAGATCTCAGAGCATGACAGGGTGCTCAGACTGAGAGGGACTTGAGCGCTATATCCCGGGACAAGTACCCAAAGAGTGAAACCACTCCCCCTACCTGTCTGAATTAGAGAGAGACAGAACGTACGTTTGTATAGATTTTCTGAGGGATTGTACTTATATTATGTAGAATTGAAATAAATCTAGGATTTCTTTTACATCATCTGAATGTGTTTTTTGGGGGACAGAGTCTGAATCATAGATCACTGTGAATGGGACTATAGAAAAGGTGTATGTGCCATTGTGAAATGAAATAAAATTGAAAAGGAAACTCTGATGAAAACATTCTTTGTGTCTTTTTCGTGTGCACATTTTGATACCCTAAGAGTGCAAGGTCCCATAGACGGTAAATGGAAATGAAACACATGAAGCCTTTTCAGTGCCATAGTCAATAAAACTAAATTAACCTTCCGTTACTGAAAGAAAAGACTTGGAGGTTGATGCTGTTTAGTCATGTTACGTAATGTTATGTTATGTTTAAGGTACTTATATAGCGCACTGTCACCAACGGAATTGGTCCCCAGGCGCTCTGGCGGATCTTTAAAAACAAGGAGAAGGGGCGGGGTTAGTCGGGTAGAGGGGGAATAGGAGAGTGGGAGAAGTAGTCTTAAATGAATTAATTTGGTTTCTTGTCACGCCATGCAAATAGTAGTTTATATGAGAACATTATTGCTTCACATATTGATAATTAGCCCAACATTTAGAACAAAGATAGAGGCATCAGTGAGTTAGTGAAGAGGAATCCTCAGCAGTTATTGAGGTTTATACATGCATAGGACTGAAGGACAGAACTACATAGTATAACATTGTGAACTTTTATTTTACTGAAGACTTATTCTGAACACAGACTCACATACCGATATGTTGTGGGTGTGAGTTCCGAATAAGTGTATCCTGTAAAGATAGTGGAAAAGGAACGTGTTTAATGAAAACATGGTGCTCCCATCATGTGAATTGTTTCTTTAAAGTAGTGCGGTTCTGATTATTTCTTCTATTCGTCGATACCAGGTGAATGAGGGATTATAATAACCAAAATACACTATGGTGTTTGCTAGTATAAAGGAGCAGTGACTATTCAGTTGTTTTAAAATAAGAATTCATTGATTTGTGACGCATCTGCACTTGCTCGTAATGAGTGGGGCGTCATCTTTCTAAATATTGAATTGCCTGACATATTCTTAATACAATCATTGTTATTGTAAACCAGCTTGCTTCTTGTCCCAGTGAGTGGAAGCGTGAATGTTGTGTGTGGGGCTGTTAGATCAGTATTTCCCACTTACTCAACCTACAACTTACACATACTCAACCTACAAATAATTAACAATGTGTGGGTCCTGTTTGGGCAGGGTTGATTAATGCCCCTTAATTAGATGCCTGCACCCAATTTAGTTAAATCTATGTTTGACACTTCAAATATTACTGAAAGTGTATGGTGATAAGAAAATAGCAGACTAGGTTCCAGGTGTTCTTCTGTCTTGTCCACTCCGGGATCTGCCAGCACCACAACAAAAGAGAAGCTGTTTCACTGACTATGCAAGTGTGAAAAGCCCTCAAAAGGGTTCTGAGAAATGCGTACTGATGGTAAGTAACCACATTCCGATCTGCATATAAATGCGCACGATGAGACACCAATCATACAATATGGCACTTGGCGAATGAGAATTCACTTGTATGACAGCCATTAAGTCAAGAACAAAAGTCGTTTGGCTGTTGACACTTTTTATCAAAAGGACAGTGCTTGTTAAGGATCACGATGATGATGCTGAAGAAGCTCTTGGGAAACCCCAGGGCATGAGTAGGGCATCAAGCATACTGGTGGCACAGTCATGTCCCCCATACATATGTGGCCATCACTTATTGAGACAGGCAACCCTGCTGGCAAGTTAAGAGCAACTTTTCACATTTGATTACAACTAAACCATTCAGCATAAAGACTGAATTTACCAAATCTAGTAAGTGCCAAATGACCATCTCTGTGTGCAGGTTTCATTGGGAAGGAACCCAACATGGTGTCAGACCAGCCCTGCCCTATTCTATAGTTGACAGAGTAGAATTCTAGGCATTTGTGTAAGGTGTTTTTCCATTATATCAGGTACACAGCCACCCATATGTAAAGCACCGATTGAATCGGCCATTAACAGCATTCATTAAATAATGGACATGTTCAATGGCTACACACTCTATGTGCTTCATGGCACATTGAGGCTCACTATGGGCATACAATGTAAAACAAAGGTGAATCAAGGTCATCGAGGCAAGAGTGTCTTGTGAAATGTTACATTCAAATTCTAGGGCAATTTGAATATTCTCCAGAGTGTTTTATCAACAATAACTCAACCACCGATGATATGAACCCTTTTGTACATATGCTAACAGTCCAGATGGGGAAGGAACTATGAGACGAAGAGAATTATGAACTCTGGGTCTAACCAATGGTGAACAACAGATCTTAGATCGACGCAGACATAGTTGTCTCTGAGTGGTTTCTCTGTGATACAATTTTTTAAAACCCATGAAACAGATGTCAATTGTTTGCTTTTTTCCAGAAGTTCATATGGCATGAGAGAAGACATGGATCCTGGACCGACCTGTGGCACACGTGAGGGAGCGATCCCAATTTCAACATCTCAGCAACAAAACATAAGAACAGTTGTATTATTACATCTTCAAAAAGAGCAGTCTGTCTCTTACATCCACTAGCAGTGCACAATGCAGCACCGGTATAAGCCTGTCTTCACTTACAGTAGCTTGCCAAGTGTTGTCTTATGTAGGGAATCCTATTTGGAAAGTGAACGGTGCAATTAACCATATCAAGAAGCACAGCAGAGTGACTGCTTGACCACACATGGCAAACCCCTGGTTTATTGATACTGTTAAATTGAGCCAACACTGAACAGACTGGCAATTGAATATTAAATATTGAAGCATACACCATCTGTATTTTTAGTGCTGTGGAGGCTATCACTGGAGAGATATGTCTGTCATCCAATAATGTAAAAATCATAATGATGATGAAGATAAACTAATACTTCCTACCTTGCATGTATACTGCTCTAGGACATGGGGATTTGCAACGAGCACATCTGAAATATGTTCAGCTGTTTATTTCTGTAGCTGATGAGTCAATTGATGACGCAGAGGATGGTGCCTTCTTCCACCAGTACTGCTTGGGTTTTGCAGTACGCTGCATGTGAGAAACCTTGGTAGGGCAAATGCTGTAGAAATTCTTAAAAACATATTGAATAAAGCCAGATGAGATGTGTGAGTTATTCCTTTTCCAAAAATCATAGTTGTTAAATATTGCTAATTTACATTTCCGGGAATGTGTGATTCATGAATAACTGAGTACACACATCACACAGAAACTCACCAGAAAACTAACTACCTGAATCCCAAGGTATTTCTTCCTTCAACAGGAAGCCTGCTTTCCATTAGGACTCACAGATGTACTAGTTTTCATCTACAATGATACATTGGATCATTTTTCTCTACTTTATTTTAATATACTTTTTTTTAGGAATGCATACACAACTTTACACAGGAGCATTTAGCATTTCCTCCAACACTCCCATTCCTATGTCATTCTGTCCTGTCCTCGTCCCTGTTTTCTGTTTCCACTTACCCTTGGAAAATCTGGTCTTCACATCACTTTCTCTTACCCCATTGGCTAAAAGGCCAAGACCTCTTCTCTATGTTATCAAAGGTATATTTTGTAATTGTTTTTGTGCCAAAAATGTATTGCTTTCCCTGGTAACTGAAGGAAATAAAGAAAAACAAATATGCTAACAGATTGACTTACACAAATTCTTCTAAGGAAAGAGTAAACAGGGGATACTGGTAATTTGGGAAATTACTAGGGTTTATATGGGATATGAACAGGGTTTGAACAGGAAGCAAGGTAAAATAGCAGGATATGCAGTTTGTGGGTACTGGGTGATGGGATACTTACAAGGCAAGCTTGGGTTTGGTAATTTAGACAGCCAGCAGGGTCTCTAGATGGTGGGGCCTTGGGTTTGGTCACGGGCAGTGGGGTCAAGAGATCTGGTTATTGGGTCAGCTGGGCTCTCCTGGTGGGGAACAGCTGAGCAAAGTCTGGTCACTGTGGACAGCGGGATGGATCAACTGGGCAGAGAGTCTGGTCACCGGATTCTCCTAAAGGGATCAGCTGCCTTTCCATGTTTCTCCCTTGATTATTGGAATGAATGTGGTTCAGGATAGGTGGTTCTGCCTGGATGGGATCAGCTGCCTCTGGACCTGGTTCTGGAGTCTTGGAATCTTGCAGGGTGAATTTTGAATGTTGAATATCCCTGTATCTCTCTGTCTACCCCTTATATAGGCAGAACAACATCAGAGAACTTTACAATATGGCTGAAAGTACCCTGGACTTACCCCCTGAATGGGATAGGCCAGGCTATTGGGGTTGCCTCCTCCCTCCGAGCTGATTGGTTCATGGGAAGTGACCTCACCTTATGTGTGTGTAGTTTTATGACTCCCTTTGTCTCACAAGCCTATTTTTCACAGAAATGGGTCATGGAACAAAACTTCATATTTACAATAGTCATCATCATAAAAATCAGATAGGCAGATCTCATATTTCACAAGGAATATGCCGGTTCAAATGCTAATTCTGTGCAATGGTGCCTCGTCCTTGGGCACAATTTTGCTGTTTTCAGGAGAAATATGTTATCTAAAATTCTGCAAATGGCTACACATATGCAGAATAGAATGCAGCGTAGTTTCCCCAAATTTAATCTCTGTGCCATTTATGCCTCCCCCAGAAATGCATTTTTCCTACCATTTCTGTTCACCACTGAGATGCACATAGTCTTATTGTGCTTGTCCAAAAATCACATTAAAACTGTCATAATATCATATTAGTGCTTAATGAGATTGTAAATTACAGAGAGATAATTGAATGATGGATAGGGCCTGTCAGGAGAGTATACCAGTTTTGTCTAAGTTAGCAGAATAACAGTGTCTGGGACCCATATGAAAGTGGGGAAGCCTTGCCAGATGCAGCAGGTTCTGGGACCCAAATGGAATCGGCAATACCCATCAGCAACATATGTAAGGTTTGAAGGCCCTGAACAGTGCAGGGATAACTACAGCCAGTGGGCAGAAGCCCAGAAGCAGCCGGGGAGATCCTGAATAGAAAAGGAAAAAATAAAAAGGACACTGGTGACAAAGCAAACATCTTTTTTGCTCTAAAAGTTGTGAAGCCAAGTCTGGAAGGTTAGTGAGCCAGACTTGACATACCGTTGAGGAAGTCTATGGTCAGGTTTGGCATGTTAATGAACCAAAAGACAGAAATGTTATATTTGGTTTAAACGAAAGGAGGAAATTGATTACTCCAGAAGATCTGAGGTACTGTACTATGTTCACAAGTGGAAGCAAGATTCAAGGAAGAGGTTCCTATCAGGAGTTTGTGGGACATTGCTTTTTGAGTTGGTTTCAACACAAAAGCAATACACATTTAACCATATATTCTTTGCACAAGAGCCATGCCTTGGAGTCTACATCCAGAGTGAGAGGGGCCTCCTTCTTGGTGATTTAGACATGCAGTTTTTCGTTAGCTAGTTAAAAATGTAAGGGATGGAAATAGGTTTCGACACAGGACAGAGGTATACTATGAACTAAACAGGGATGGATTGTGTTTAAATGGATAGAAATTATGTGAGTAGCTAGAGTTCACATTAATTTCATGAAAGGTAGCTTTGTTCTTATGACAGAGATATTGTGCAACAGTGTTCGTGTTATATGGGAGTGCAGGGAGTGCAGGGAGTGTGGGAATGAGCCTGGGCCTTCAGATAAGTTACTAAGGTTTGGTTTGCGAGAAGAAAAATGGGTTAGCTTTACAAACAACAATGTCTACACCATTGGTTCCATCGAAGTATAAAGAGCAGTGCTAAGTATCAATTATGATCTAAGTGCGAAATGAATAAAAACTGGCCCTCTGAGAGGATCTTAGAGTGAATCATTGACATCCCTAGCTCCTTCAAGTTTGAAAAGGCCCCATTTGTGTGTCTTCTTGCAGTGACAAGGCCCACCCTCATTTGCTTTGGAGTTGCATGCAGTGCCGACTACGAAAGAGGAATCAGATTTACCTGATTCTCCTCCTCCAGGGTAATTCGATTGCTTTCCTATGCGCCTTGAAGTGCAATATGTTGTACACATTCCAAGCCCAGATGAGTGCAATACCTGGCCCACTCTCAAGATTCTTATCATCAGCGAGTTACTAAAATATCTTCTTGAGTCCCCCAGGCGGGGCCGTAGGGGGGTTTGAGGTGGCAGTGCTCATAAGATGGAAGGAGATGGTGCTGGTAGCCGAAAAAGGGACTGGTATGAAGGAGCATGCAAGGGGAGGTGGCAGACTGCTGGTTGGAACTAGTGTGTGAGGGGGGAGTGGGCATGGGGAAAAGGGGTTCAGAATGTGGGAGGGAACTGCCAGGTTTTGAGGGCTTTCCTAAATGCCAGGTGATCCTCTATGACAGAGTGTGAGGAGTTTTAATAAAGTGGGTGCAAGCACAGAGTAGCAGGCACCTCTAGTCTGGTGAACTTGAAAGGGGACACTACCAGGAGGTGTGCAAAACCTGATGTGAGGGTACAGTGGGGTGGTATTTGGTGAGCTTGATTGTGAGTAATTTAGGACATTTCTTGTGGATGGTGTGGTGGGTAATGCACAAGGCTTTGACAGAGGGCCGTCAGCTGATGGGCAGCCAGTGAAGTATCCTGAGTGCAGGGGAGTTGTGTTACCTGGCGGAGATGCAAGGAGAAGCCTTGCTACAGAGCTTTGGATCTATTGGTGCTTTCTGAGTTGATATAAAGGCACGCCTGGCTAGATGGAGTTAGAGTAGTCTAGGCACGAGAGGATGATGGCCATATTGCAGACACTCTATGAAGTTGGGTGTATGGGGTTGGGTGAGGTATGGCAATATCTGCTTGAGGATGGAGAGTTCGAAGGTGCATGATCTGGAGACTTCATTGATGTGACAGGCGAGGTCTGAGCTGAAAGTGCATCCTAGGTTTTTGACTGAGGGGGGTGGAGTGGACACAAGTCCTAATAACGATGTTCAAGGGTTAGGTTGGGGAAAGGGAGCTGCTCTGCCACAGATTAGGATTTTGTTTTTCGAGGGTTGAGGGTTGTTCCTCAACAAATGGTCAGTGTCTGAGAGGCAAGATGCCAGATCTGGGTGGGTTGTAGAGTAGGAGTTGGGAATCTTGAGGATGATCTCAGTGCAATCAGCGTAGTTGTAATAGGTAAGATTGTGGTAGCGGATCAGTGTGTGAAAGGGCAAAAGGTAGAGGTTGAAGAGGAGAGGGGAGAGTGAGGCTCCATGAGGGATTCTTTGGGAACTGGGTGGGATCAGGGGAGAAATGATGGAGAAAGGTGATTTGGGAGCAGTTCGACAGGAAGGAGGAGATCCATCTGAGAGTGGAGTCCCTGATGCAGAGGTCAAAGAGTCTCTTTGTGAGGATAGAGTGGTTGATCATGCCAAAGACTGCTGAGAGGTCAAGTCTACTGTTCTTTTCAGGTCATCCCAAATTGAGACAAGGGAGCATTCAGTTCCATAGAGGGATCTGAAGCCAGAATGGGAAAGGTCAAGAAGGCAGTTGTATTCAGTGAAGAGACTACATTAGGAGTAGGCTGTGCAATCTAGTAGTTTGACTATGAAGCAGTTGTTAGAGATGGGGTGGTAATTGGAGAAGAGGGGGGATCTAGAGATGACTTTTCAGTAAATCTTTGGCGTGAAATGTTTTGTATGCTTCAGGGAAGATCTCATCTGTTAGAAAGTGGTTGATTAAAGATCTAGCTGTGGTACCTATGCAGGTGGAGAGAATGTTTTTGAGGATGGCTGGGTGGCAAGGGTCCCCCAGAGATCTGACGGGTGGCTAATAGAGATACACCTTGAGAACTCCAGTTGGGAGATTGCAGAAAAGGAGCTGAAGAGGGTGCATGTCAGGGACAGGGGAGCAATTGGCAGTGGGGGGAGAGGGTGATAGTTTAGTGTTGATGGTGAGGTTCCGTTCAATGGATTTGTTGAAGTAATGACGAGAAAGGGAGTTGCACAATACTTGGGAGATGGGGGACGGAGAGGATGAACCAAGGGAATCTTCACCTCAGTGATGATCTTGTGGAGTTCTTTGCAGGCTTTCTTGCATTCGCGATGCAGGAGGTGTAGAAGGCATGTTTGGCTTACCTGATTTCAAATCTGTAGGCTCTCATGTCTAGAAAGAGTGGCTTTACTTTACGCAGAATGGTTGGTCTGCCACTGATGTTCCAGGTGAGGGATTAGGGTTTTGAGGGATTTCAGAAAAGGGCTGAACCCCCTGTTCTGGTCCAAGGGGGTCTTGTGCGGTTTAAGGGGGATAGACCATCAGAGAGCCATTGGTCAAAATGGTCTGGGGACTGTGTTTCTCCTTGGGGGGGGGGATTGGGAAGGGTGGGACTGAGCATTGATAAGAAGATAACATAGTGATCAGTCAACATGAGGGGGTGGGTTTGAGAGAATGAGATCAGGTTTGACGAGGTGAACACTACATCTAAGGTATGAACAGAAAAGTGTGTGGGGCCTGATATGAGTAGTGTCAATTTGAGGGCTTCAAGTTGTCTAGGAGATGACGGGTCATGGGGCTGGAGGGGGAGTCGAATCAGATGTTTAGATCACCAAGAAGGGTACGTGTGGGATATGAGATCATGATGGCTGGTACAGAGTCACTAAGAGAGTCTATGAAGATTCTGTTATAGCCCTGGAGTCTGTAAAGGAGGAAGAACCTGAGGGAGAAAGTGGGAAACAGTTGAATTTGACTCAACGTGATTTGCATTCATTACAGTAGGGTTGTTTCTCAACATGTAAGGGTGTGATGTGAGGTTTGTGGAAGTTGGCTATACCACCTGCTATGCTGGCTCTGTTGTGTGCGATCAGGAAGTAGCCATGGTACCAGGTTTCAGTGATGAAAGGGATTTCTTGTTTTTTTCATGGGAGATAAAGTGAAAAATAATGTGTTTGTTCCACTGATCTGGCGTTGATGAGGATGCAAGAGAGGCGGTATGGAGGGCAGTATCCTGAGGAAGGGGGTTGTGCTTATGGAATGAGATGCTGCTGGTAGGGATAGGGGGACATGCGTGCAGTAAGCCATGGGTCAGTGTAAAATGACAAAGGAGGGGAGAGGAGCAGGGGGGAAACAGTGTTGGTGATTACTGCTTGGTCAGAATATAGCGGTTAAGGGGGATGAGGAGGTACCAGGGTAGAAGAATAAAGGATGGACAGGGTTAGGTGGGTTTGTAGGTGTATAGCAGAGTGGTGCAAAATGGGGTCATAGGGGAGGAGTGGGGGGGAGAGCGGAGAGTGTTGGCTATGGCCAGACTGCTGTTCCTGAGCCAGTGGGAGGGTGCCAAAGGTGTGTGGGTGAGGCCGGGGGGATCTGGTGAGTCAGCAGTTTTGGCCAAGGATGTGCGGCTGCATTTAAGGAAATGCAAGTTGAGTGCCAGGCAGGAGGGATTTTGGACAGGGAGATGGGGGAGGGAGGAGAGGGCAGAGGGGGACATGGGATTTTGAGGGGGAGGGTTGGAAGTGGGGCTACCAGGGGATAAGAAGAGAGGATGGACAGCATTTGACAGATGGGGAGGAGGTAGGGGTGTAGGAGAGAGGAAATAAATTGGGTCACGGGGGAAATGTGGGAGGAGTGCAGCTGGGACCTACAAATGGATTCTATTCTGTTCCTGGGCTGTTGGGAAGGTGCCAAAGGTGAGCAGTTGAGGGCAGGGTGTTCTTCTGAGTGCAGAGATTTCACCAACTGTTGTGTGGGCTGCACTTAGGGAAGTGAAAGTTGAGTGTCGAACAGGAGGGGTTTAGGCAGGGAGAATGTGAAGGGCAGGAGGAGGGGATGGAAGGGAAAAGGGGAAAGGGAGAGGTGTGGGCAAGTGGAGGGTCCAGGGCAAGGAAGAGGGGTTGGGCAGCGTTGGGAAACTGTTGGGATACTGCCAAAGGATGGAGGTGTTGGAATCAGAGAGAAAACAACACCCTTCATATCCTGCTAAGTCAACCAATTCTCAAGATAAGTATCTGGGTCAGGCAAAGGGCAGGTCAATGTACCAGGGGGTCCAGGAGCTTTCTCTACTTTCACCATTCTTGGATTTACAATGTCATACCAGTTATCAGTCTGGGTGTACAAATGTCTTGTGAGCTCCCCTCCTCCCCACAAGACAGGTGTGATAGAAACCGTCATAGTCGCACAGTTCGGCAGAGTCTCTGAACAGCATTTCAATAACATCTGGAATGAGCAAAAAATCCTGAGCATACAATCATTGATGGAAACCAGTAACTTGGATATTTCCAACCATGATGGGGCTCACAAGAACATTGAATAGAACCAGTCATCAGCATTTACTCCTGCTTCACTCTAAATGGCAATCCTCACGTTGTGGAGGGTCCCTATCGCACTGGTCAGGGACCCATTATCTGCATCATTTGAGGGTTGTGCATGCAGGAGGATAGGCCAATGTTCTTGCACACTACCTCCTAGCCATGAGCAAATCCACAACATATCTGTTCTGGAGGGTAATTTGGCCTATAGCCTGTAGTTCAGTCTTAATAATATTGAGACACTGCTCTGGTTCACTAACTGAAGCATCTCCCACTTGGTGATCTGCAGACACTTGGCATTTGCTGAAGTCTGGGTACCTGGTACCAGGAGGAAAGCGAGATAATGGGCCTCATTACAACCTCGGCGGTAGCCATGCCACTATTGGCGGCATGGCTGCCGCCGAAATCATGTCTGGGTCAGGGTTCCTAGAATGGGGAATTAACAGGCCATTCCGAGTTTGGATGGCCAGGTAATTCCTTCCTCCAGGATTCCGGGCCCGGACCTTCCCCATTCCCATTTCAGCCCCCATAGGGCTGAATGGGAATGGGAGAGGGAGCAAACAACGGGCTGATTACGAGTGACCCATTGTTTGCTCCCTCTTCCCCTCATGTGACCCGGTAAGGACACCTGGTTTTATAAGGCGTCCTTACCGGGGCCCGCGAGGTGACCTCGTAATGTGGCGGAACGGGTTTAACGGGTCCGCCTCCTTTTGCGGAGCCGGTTAACCCGTTCCGCCAGGGTCATAATGACGCCCAATGTCTCTGTCCTAGTAAACAGACGAAACTGGACAGGGATTGCCTTCAGTTTGTGAAATGAGTCCTGCGACCAGTAATTGGCTGCAGTTTCCCTCCTAGGACGTGTTATCCCAAAACTATGTACATCTGTGTCATTCTCAAATCCGTCTTTATGTTACATTATGTTATATTATGTTATTGGGCATTTTTAATGTGCTTTTTTCCATTGGTTTGATTCCAAAGTGCTGTGGGTTGAACGTCCCCGGGGAGGGTAGTCTAGGTCTGTGGAGAGAGTAGTGTAGTAGAGTCCTTGGGTCAACTTGGTATGTGTAGTATGTAGTTGCATTCCGGTGCTAGGCATGGCATGCTGGGTGTGTGAGATCAGTAAAATGTGTGCAGCAAGGCCAGTGGGCCTGGGGTAACTACATTCTGGTAGAAGCAGAGTCTGTGAATGAGACTATGTGACCAGCTAAGCAATTTTTCGTGGGGTATAGCTGCGTTGTATAGACTGTTGAGGTGATCATGGAGGTGTATAAGTATGTGTGCAGATAGGCCAAATTGATCAAGGGAAATATCTGCATTCTATTGTTTGTTGGTACGGAGGGAAGAGTTAGTGTATCGTTGTGTATGAGTGTTTGTGTGGATTGGCACGTGACCCTGTACCTGATGAGTTTCCAGTGCCTGTCGAGTGGATGATTTCTTCCTCTGGGTTTGGCTATTAGGATAGTTCCCCCCTGTATCTTGTTGGGTCTGCAATTGCTTATTAGAACTGTCAGTTAGTAGATGATGATGGCCAGATCTGGCTCAAATGATATTGTTACAAATATAGGTGCTGGAGCGGCCCTCGGTTGGTAGTTTTGCTAGATACATTTCAGATAGGTTGGATTAGCACATCTATAAGTGCTAGTAGTATGAAGTTTTGCTGAAAGGTTTCCAGATGAGTTAGATCTGCAAGGATGAGTATCTCCTGGACCGATTGTATATCTGGAGGGAGTAATGATCAAAGCTCAGCAATCACATTGGTGCATATGTGCTATTATTGCTTGGTTTACGAGTCTAGCCTATTCGATCCTGATAATTGGAGATAACATCTCTTGGACTCATAGCGTAGTTTATACCTGGTGGAGGAAGGCAATGAGTCAACTCCATCATGGCGAAGGTAAATAAGTGCTGCTACGATTTCCAGATGAGTAAGTGTAACACAGATTGGCCTCACCGCTAACTTAGTGCATATGTGGAGGGGTAATGATCAGAACGGTCATGCGTAGGTACATTAGTGCTATTAAAGTTTGGGTTATGAGTCGAGCACAGTCGATCCAGATAATTGGAGATAGATATCTCTTGGCCTCAGAGCATAGTGTATACCTGGTGGAGAAAGGCAATGCTTCAACTTTGTCATGGGATTGGTAGACAAGTGCTACTACTTTTTTTGCACCAACCAAAATAAATATTCAAAGAGAGAAAATATGGGAAAAAAATAATTGAGACAATAGATACAAAATAACATATATATTACGCAACACTTGAAGTCTTGACCCTGCAAATGAATAAAAGGAACAGGACAACACACTGAAAAATCAACACTTTTTCTCAAGTTATAGGGATTAATTAACGCCAGCATTGTAATCTACAGAAAATGAGGGACAGTGAAAATGCTAGACTGTCATGATGTTCATCATCCCTGTGTAACAGAGATGAACCTTCACTCAGTATTTTGTATGTGAGTTATGGCTGTCACAGCTCAAGACTTTATGAAGTCCTTCAAATATGTGTGGTACATTCTACACCACCCTTGCAAACCCAGATATGATTTGCTCCCATGAAAACCTAGGAATAATAATGTGTAATAATGAATTACTGTCAGAGACACATGCCTCACGCAATTATAGATTATAGGAAAATCTACTTGAAATAAACATTTGTATTTCGATGGCCCCGGGGTGTTGTGCTCTTTACAAATCCAAAATGAAAAATGTGTTCAATCTACAGGTCCCTTGTTCAGTGACAGAAATACTTTTATTTATGTTATGAATTTAATTAATGTATGGGCCATTTGTCTAAATATTCTAGGTTCATGGTATTTCCTTTTCTTTGTCTTTCGAAGGCCCAGATCAGGTAAAGACACTTCAGGTGGATCTGCCAGGTAAATTCTTCCTTTCAGTTTTTCAACTTGCTTTCAGATCCCTTTTGGTTAATGTGGTTCTGTCTTGGGAAGGTGAAGAATTCAGTTCAATGTGAGAAAAAGGCCTTCCTGAGAGGATTTCCCCATCAGCTACTTCCAGTCGTAATCAAAATCAGCTACTTTCCTTTCCATTAGCTCTCTTGCTTTAAAGCTTCCCCACAACTCTCTCTTCTTCCTATGTTTTATTTTAAATGAGTAGTGTAGGGATGAACATATTGCATCCCAGCCAGGTGAACAGGTTCAGCCTGAGAAAGAGATAATATTAAGTGCTGCAGTGTGAGCAGTTTGAGTTTTGCACAGAAGAACACACATGTATCACTTGTAGTTAGTTTTGGCACACATTTGATGGATCAAATAGCAACACAGAAAGAGCAACAAATGTATTCATGTTGCAGTTGCATAGCTTATAGATAGTGCACTGTACTGCAGGAAGAGTGTTTAGAAGTAGTACATGATGTTATGCCTTGCATACAGTGCGAGAAGGGAGTTGAAGTAGGTGGAGAGAGAGAAGCTGGAGTAAGAAAGGCGAGGCGGTAGATGCGAGATCAGCAGGTCGATATGGCAAGAGTGCCGCCTTATTGCATTTTTAGTCCTAGCACACGATGAGCAGAATGAAGGCCTGATGTATAGCGGCAGCTCTGTTTAGCACAGTCCCAGGACTAATCCCCTTTCCATTCCCAAGAAAGAAACCAAGGTCAGAGGCACCCATGCTGCACAAATAATCACTAATTGTATCCAGCTGCAGAGCTTGAAGCCACTGGGAATGGAATATTAGATATTAGAATGGAAGGTAGGGATGCACCCTTTAAAGGACAAATTCATGAGAACAGGGCTCAAGAGTTGATAATGCTAACGGTTTATAGTCAAAATGTCGAAAAAAAATGTCGACAAACAAAAATGTCGAAAAAAAATGTCGAAAATAATAATGTCGACATCCTATACGTATAATGTAAAAAGTCATTTTTTCTAAAAAAAAATGTCGACAAAAAAAATGTCACTTAAAACTATCAACACCTGACCCAACACCCCCCTGCCACCCCCACACCCTCCACCACCACCCTCCCACCCCTCATACTCAACACATTCTAATTATATATTTATTTATTTATTTTTTCAATAAATAAATAACCAAAAAGAGTATAATTTACTATTGGGGGGGTCCCCCCCAACCCCCCCTCACCCAACACCCCCCTGCCACCCCGCCCCACACCCCCTCCAACCACCCTCCCATTCTAATTATATTTATTTATTTATTTATTTATTCTTACAATAAATACAAAATTTTGAAAAAATATCGAAAAATGTCGACATTTTTGTTTGTCGACATTATTGTTTTTCGACATTTATTTGTCGACATTTTGACTGTCGACATTTTGACTGTTGACATTATGACTGCACACCAATGCCAACAGGCCAGATGAAGATTTAGAGCACTACTGCCCTCACCCAGTCATCCCATATGAACTACAAGTAGACATACAACCAAAGCAAATACATCCCTGAAATGCAGTCTCAAGAGTGTCATCCTGGTCACATCATTACTGGGCACCTGGAGTTTACTTGAGATAAGTGGGAGTTGTGTCTGGAACATACTATGATTTGGGATAGGAGGAGCAGAGGGGATACCAGTAAATCTAGTACAAGGTCGAGGGAGCAGCTTGTGTCTGCCGCAACATCTGGTATGATGAGAAGGCCCATTGTCTTATCAAAGCAGAGTTGGGCATGCAAATCTTACAATAAACGTACCATGTGTGCTTAACCAACATCTATTTGAATCTTGCAAAGTTCAGAGTAAAACAGATGATCAACGATACCACAGAAGTCCTCAACAAAGCCTCCAATCAGGAGAATCCATCAATCACTGTATGAGGTGATCTCAACTCTTTATGCAGACAAGGCCTAGCTGGGCAGATGCACACAACTGAAATGCTGCATGCCTATTAAATCCTGAGAGGCTTCAAATTGAATTTATTGATGAAGTCACCGGACCTGCACCTTTTAAATGGCAACTTTGAGGAGAAAAACAGCTGTACCCCAACATGGCAGCGGGAGGCCCAAACCTTGGTAATAGATTTAATCTTAATCTCACAAAACCTGATAAACCTGATATCATCTTTCAAATTCATAGCGACTGTGGCAAGCAACCAGAACTTGTTGGAAGTAAGATGTGGAGGGGGCCTTTGTAGGATTCCCGACTTCACCCATACGCAAGGAGAACCCACACATAAGGGCTTGAGACTAAAGATGACCAAGAAGGATGAGGAGCGTCTTGGGGAAATGCTCTCAGGAAACAATTTAACAATAAATCTCCATGACCAACATCTAATGGTAGATTACGCAGTGCTATTGGTGCCTCACTTGATCAAGGCATCACAGAGTGTAACACCTAGACACGACCATCATCACAAGTTCAATATAGAGGTTGTCAGAAGAAGGAGAAATTTAAGACAATCGAATTCCAAGCTAAGAAGGATCAAACCCACATCTCTGTGTGAGGATGTGAGGAAGCTAAAGAATTGGATCAGGGGCCATGAGAACAAAATGATCCTCAACCGACACTGCGAGCGATAGAATAAAAAATATATTTGAAACTTGGACTATTATGAACTCGACAGGCACTCCCAGCCTCCTCTCACTGCTAAACACAGTTTCAGGAAACATCTGGGTTAGTTATTTTTGTCAGCCCTGTTTGCTGAAAGGCTCAAAGTGGCAGAGACTACTTATGACCAACCGATCTGGAATCTGACTTATGACCAGTCTGATTTTATTAAGCTAAAACAATGCTCAAAATCTTACAGAGCTGCGGATCCAGCCTGTCTATCCAAAATGACCATTAAAGAAAACCCAGAACAATGGGCATACGTACTAGTTCAATCCTGAAAAAACATCGTGGAATTCAGACTGCTGCCAAACTCATGGAAAGAGGCTAACATCATCACGATCTTTAAGAGCAGTGACAGAAGCAATCTGAATAATTATTGCCCAATTGCATTACTGGATGTTATGCGGAAGCTCTATGGCACACTGCTCTTGAGAAGATTAAGAAAATGGTCACAAGAAGAGGGACAACAAGATATGTACCTGTCAGGCTTCACTAAGGGCCTATGGTTTTCTCTGCCATTATTCATCCTGTTATTATCGCACCAAACAGGCCAGAAGACTTTTTGGATTTCTCAAAGGCTTTCGACAGAATTTCTGGGAGAAGTCTATGGAACAAGTCACTATCATGGAACTGCCCAATAGATCTGGTTGGCCAGATAAAATCACTACATATAGATTTTTCTTGTAGAATAAGAATGAACACCTCAGGCATGTTGAGAAACAAGATCTCGATAGATCGTGGGGTAAAACAAGGATTCCCTCTTGCACCAACCCTCTTTAATCTTTATATCTAGGACCTGACATCAACTATGGAATCTTTGTTTTTTCCCACAAAAATCAGAGGAGTTACAGTCAGTCGACTTCTTTACGCAGACAACCTGGCTTTGTTGGATACCATGCCAATCGGCCTACAGAGATAGTTGACCCAATAGGAATAACACACCATAGCCACAGGTGAATACAGGGCAAACAAAGCTCCTAAGTATTTCAAAATTCCAAAGGTAAATAGAAGGAGCGATTCATCTGGGGATTGGGGTCTGAAAAAAATTGAGGTTGTTGATACCTTCAAACACCTGGGTATGCAGATGCAAACATCCAAGGCAATCAAGAACAGCCCTGACATTAAAACAACATAATTAATCCATCAATGTCCCAGGCCCTGATCCTGAAGTGCTTATTCTGTGGATTTTCATTGCAACCCCTAATAGACATCTATAAAGCTAAAGTAATTCCTGCAGTGACCTACGGTGACAAGGCTTGGATCTCATTGCAAACAAACAATGGCTCGTACTAGAGTAGCGGCTCGATGCCTACGGATTGGGAAAGTTCAAGTGGCAAAAGTGTGATTGCAGAAATTGGCCAGGGCTCGAGTGAGAGTGTCAATGTGGTCCTTAAGGGTTCTGGGGGAGCAGGGAGCACCTGCTTGAATCACACTTTTTTAGATCAAACTTGTCTAGTAACATAGTCAGATGTGGTTGGAGAGAAAAGGGAGAAAGGAGGAGGAGAGGGTGTGGAGGCAAGTGGGAGGTAGATGGAGAGGAAGAGGAGAAAGAGGACGGGGTGTACTGAGTTTTAGTGGTGAAGTGAGAAGCCAGAGACGTACAGACTATCTGGGAGAACCTGGAGAGGTGGAGTCTGAGAAGAAATGGCCAGCTCATTGCATATATCTAAAGAGTTTGGCCGTGTTGCTAGAGGCTGCAGGGACACAGGCTTGGATGTGGGGTCTCTTCTTGGACAGGACCCTCCTGGCAGGAATATGGGATCAAAACTGGACTGCAATATTCCTTTTTATTATAATTTGTGTATATACTTGAAAATGAAATATTCAGATTCATTAGAATCTTTAGAATTTGGAGCTAGCCTTTGTGCTCATGTCAGTTCATGAATAATGGAGCTATGACTATATTACAATTGTGCATGAACAGAACATTTTAATATGCATGCAATCCATGTTTTACTGCTGAATTTAGATCTTTGTTTTTCAAATCTGACAAACAGTTCTGAAATTATAACTAATAACGTGCTTCACATTGTTCATCTTCATGTTGCAGAACTGAAGTCGAATTGACACTGCTCATTAGCAGTTGCATGTGTTTATAACAAACAAAACAATAAGGACCGGGTTTTCCAAATGTTCATTATTTTATTTAAATGCAGCAGACACCCTCCCAAACATATTTTAGTACTTGTGTAATTGTATATACTTACTCCAGTCCTAGAATATTTGGGGAAATTGTTGAATAGTGCATTTAAATAAAATTATTGAAATATCGAAAACACTGTCCTTATTTTGTCATTCGTTATAAATACTGCATACACTCATTAGCTAAACTGCATTACCTTTATATGCAGCTTGCCCTGTATTAATTGAAAAGATCTGAGCAGCATCAGTTAGCCTAGCTAATTCACATATTGGTAAGCTAATATTATGGTTCAGCCATCAAGGAACGTACCTTTCTTTGTAAAACCTAATGTACTCCAAGGTCAGAGGTTTGAGGCCTGACGTAGGCACATGCTACTAAGAATGCATTTACTTTCTGACAGGACACTAGAATTGTTGACTTTCAAATTATCTTAAAAAAGAAGACCATGCATTTGGTGTTTTTTGAACACAACATAAAGTCATTAGATTTATTGTTATTTGGAAACAGAGCCTTTAACATGAGTAAAATCTTTTATTCCTACACATTTCTAATCAAAGTGGTATGCAATGGAGTCCAGACATTAATTTACAAATGAGCTGCCATCTGCAAAAACAGACCATTTGGTTCATGTGTAGTTCCCATCTTAAATGCATCACGGCAGATATATTCTGGCCCTTAAATAAAGACTTTGATTATACATGACATCTGATTTGGAAGTGCGATTTAAAGAGCTTTACCAGCAAGCCACACACTCTTCAATATACTTACTGTTTGAGTGGGTATGACACTCTTTCACTTGCATTCCACTGATAAAATCTATATCTAATTGTATAAGAGCATTTAAAATGACTAAGAATAGTGTGATTTGCACAGACTGAACATTTCTGGAACATAAAATAGAGGTTGGTATAGTTGTTATCCAAACAATTGCACTGTGGCACTTTGATTTAACCTGCACGTAGACACTTTAGCTAATGACCTAATTTACGGGATTACTAGCCCACATGGGCTTTACCTATACCTTGCAAAATATCTGCTTTAGAGTTGTCTAAGCAATTGCACTGTGGCACTTTAGCATGGCATTGGTTTAACTTGCACATAGACACTTTGACTAAAGTTACGGTTTTACTAGTCACATGGGCTGTATTTACACCATGCAACACATCTGCTTGAGAGCAGTGACATAGAGCGCTCTACTAGTATTAAACTTACTTACAAAGTAAGGAGGAATCACATACCGTTCCACCCATTCCATTGTTTCAGTCTATATATATTAAAGTAACGGAAATGACCAGAATTGCACGTTTTGCACACATTCGATCCATCTGTCAGCACTTCAGATACTCGGATTGCCCACTGGGGCTTTTCCAAGCTTTCAGTATTTTTAATGTGATGTTTAATGTGAAATGTAATATGTAAAATATATTTACATGGCATGAGATTAAGGATCATTTGTTGGCATCAACAAGTTGCAGGGATTCACCCGCGGCCGTACAGGATGCACTGCATAGGTATTGCATATTAACCAGGATATGTTGTCAATTGGGCATAATGTAGATTGTTTATAGATAGACATACAAACAGGAACATATTATAATATGAATATTCTAATATTATAAATGTTTGAGGATATTTTTAATGTAAACAGAGCTAGAAATTGCCAAGATTGACCAGTACAAGATGGCCGCTCAGTTTCACCCAGATAGATGGGTATTTTTAAGTGTGTCACATGATCAGAATTAATGATTTCCTGTGTGTAGAAATAAAGGATGCCCACAAGCCAAAGCCTGTAAGAAAAAGCCTGATTTATAAACCAGGGCTCCTGGAAAAAACCCTATTCTGCCAAGGAGGGGTTCGTGCGAAACAAAGATACAAGTGAACGGGTTGGTGGAACTGATGCACCCCCTTATTCTTCAATCACAGTTACCACAGAAAAAAATTGAGTACAGCACCTGGATGTATGATATACTGGTTTTTATATGTAGCAGCATCTGTTTGTATATTGCTTTTGGTACGGTGCTAAACATCAAATGTTTTAGAATAAAGTCATACAGATTTATACAAGACAACAAACATCAAGTCAAAAATTACTTATACAGTGAGTGCAGATCTCTACTGTCGATATATATCGACAGGGGTCAAAAATAAACGATTGGAACAAACATACAGAATGGATTTGTGTACAGAACAGTGTAAAAGCATTGGTAACACAGTGGGCCTCATTACAACTCAGGCGTTAAGGGTTAACGCCACCGTTAACCCTTAACGCCTGATTCTGATTTTAACGCCTGCTTTTAGCAGGCGTTAAAATCCATGGCGCTAACCTGCCATGGTGCTAATTACGCCGCCGTAATTTACAGCGGCGTAATTAGCGCCTTCCCCACTCCCATTATGCCCTATGGGGCAAAAATGGGAATGGGGAAGGGAAAATGGGAAATGGGGATTTACCGCCCCACTCACCTTGGAATGGGGCGGTAAATCCGCCATCCACCATGGTGTAAACAGAGTTTACACCATGGTGGTAAAGTTGGTGCACTTAGCACCAAGGTTGTAATGAGGCCCAGTGTTTGGAAAGTTTGTCTACACCAAGGTGTTTCGGCCATCTATAGGGGCCCAATATGCCTCATATTTGACATGGCCTTCATCAGGACGTGGAGAACTGTATGGTCAGGATGTTGAGGAGGTGCTGAAAAAAGCTGAAAGCAGATTCAGTAAGGGGAGTGCTGAGCAAACATGTTTCTAAAAATGAGCAAATCACTCAGTGTCTCATAGAGAATTAATGGACACGGCTTACCTGTGGGGTAGTAATGGACACAGATGTAATAATGGAATAAATCTCATAGATCAAAGTCGCAGTGGACTCCTGTTGGTGAATAAAGAATAGAGGAACTGAATATTGTCTCCTACTCATTGGTGTATTGGTGCTGATGAATGTTTTGGAGAGAAATATATATAGAAATATATATATATATTTTTTAAATTAATTTATTGGGTAATTATAATGCGCCTATACACAAGGTTTTTCAAGGCACAATAAGACAAGAGGGGGGACAGGGATGGTCTACTAGGCCTTGTGACATTCATAACATGCATGTGCAGTAACAGGAAGTGTGACAGAGGGGGAGGGGTGCTGGTCAGGGCAGAAGGGCCCATGAGTTAAGCGAGTGCCAGCGGAGGCCAGGTGGACAGAGCCAGGCGAATGCAGCGAGTGCAGACGAAGAAGGCCCACGTGCAAGTGTGATGGAAGGGGCTGAAAAGGCTCAAAGGGTGCATGCCCAGCCAGGCTAGTGCAGGCGGAGGGAGGCCAGAGGGGCAAGTGCAGGTTGGACCGGGGGATATCAAGTGCAGGGGTAGACTGGTCGAGGAGGGCCTGGAGCCCTGTAAGAATCTGAGGAACCAGGCAGCCAGTCAAGAGGCAGAGGGGGACATTAGCAGCATAGAGGGAGATGGAAGGAGGAAGAGAAACGGAGGGTCTTGAGAAGCTTCTAAAACATTTAAAGAAATCCAGCTCAAGTTTGAGAGGGCCAGGGAGGCCATTCCAGAGGGAGGCAACAGTGGAGGAAGAGATCTACGCCCAACTCTGTGCTTGGAAACATGTCTGATATGAAGAGAGTTGGAGCTAGAAGACCAAAGGGCTCTAGCATGGAGGTATTTAGGGAGAGAGAGTTGGATCTAGTGGAGTCCCATGCCCTAGAAAGCCTTGTGGATGATGCAGAGGGTTTCAAACTTCATCCTCACAGCAACCAGAAGCCAGTGGAGAGATTTTAGGGCTGGAGATATGCGGTCTCTGGTTTTGAGACCAAGGATAGGTCCTGCAGGCCTATTCTGGATTAGTTGAAGGGGACAAAGGGAGGACTTAGGCAGATTGAGAAATAGTCCAAACTGGAGAGGTCTGTTAGACAGAATCCAGTGCGGTTCTCTTAGGGAGCACTACACCAGATTAGGACTAGAGGTGAGAGCAATAAATCCCCTTTGGTATCAGTTTGTACCACAAAGATTTAATTGGTAGCTGTGGCTGAGCAGTCAGACTTATCTCAAGAGGGAGATGAGCAGTATTCAGGGTTTACACAATAGGCAGTACAGTACTATGGAGCAAGGAAACACTGATCAAAGCTTTGAATCAAAAAGATAATATATTTATTCGATACACATCTAGTTTCAACACATAGATCACAGTTATAAAGTAAGTTAAGTTTAGTCAAGGAAAAACATATACAACTCCCTATTCAATTGTGGACAAGTTTGCAGTAAAGTGAAAACTGAGCAAAACGGCACAGTGAAAACCAACTACAAATGGCACTCTATCAATTCAACGAAAGGGAGGGAAAGCACAAGTTAAACCGAAATATCTTCAGACACCCCCTAGCAAAACTTCCCTGAGGTTTTGTTGCACAGTCACACTTTAGCCAAAAGATAAGTGAATGAAACTGAGCAAAATGGCACTCTACAAGTTAAAACAGTAGGAAGAAAGAGGGGTTTAGAAGATTTAGGTGCATCAACAGATTTCTCATTAAAAACCACTGAGAGCAGATCTAACAAATCCGCCAGAGTCAATAGGCCTGAGCCAGAGTCAGTGGTACAGGACCAAGAGCTTAGGAGCAAAAATGTTCTTGTAGCTGCAGTCAAGTCTTTAGTAGAAAAATATTGAAGAGGTAGATGCAAGGCGAAAGACAATGTTAAGAGAGAGGGCGGCCGACCCCACAAGTAGTTAAAGGATCTAAAACACCTTTAGGGCTACTACGGAGAAAGGGCGGCCTGGCGGAGCAATGTATCTTAAACGTGAAGAAGTGGCTCCTGCGGTGGCGGTTGTTCCTGGTAGTTCCTGCAGGTCGAGGGGTCCAACAGAGGAAGAGAGGCTCTTGTCGTGGAGGAAATTGAGTCGCTGCACTACCCAGGGATGAAACCAGCAGCGTTGCTGCCAAACAAAGTTTAAAAGGTACGCTCCTTTTAATCGCGGTCCGGGTCGATAGCTGCCTGGCTATACGGTCTCCAAGTGCTGGGCACTGTCGATTCGACCAAGGCAGGTCAGAGGAAGCGATAGGTGAACTGGTTGACCACACCAGCTCAAGGGAAGGAGGCTCTTTCACTGAAGATCTCCTCCCGTTGTGTCTAAGAAAAGTGGTGAGACGATCCAGCAGGGCTTCACCAGTGGTGTAGATGCTGGAGATGTCTGTGGCTTCTCTCCCCTTCAGTTCCGTAGTTCCAGTGGCGACGTCTTGCTCTTCCAGTCCTCAGGACCCTGCTTTTATGCAGAAAGAGACCCATTCATACAGCCTAGCTGTCACTCACATAGTGGAGTGTTCTTCTTGGCGGGAGACCCTCCAGCCTATCAGGTTAGAGTGCGACCTGAGTTGCTCTGGCAACCCTGTCTAGGGGTTCTACTCCCCCTCCCACACAACAGACCCACCCCCGACTCAGAGGTGCCGAAAGGAGGGCTTCTTGGCAGAAGCCCGCCAAAAGAGCGAACAAAGGATCCCCGACCTGGGTTAGGAGTTTAGAGTAAGACACGAGAAAGAAATTATATCAAAGTTCTGGCAAATAAAACCTACCAGAGTAAAGTTAATAATAAAATAAACCGGCGGTATGTTAAAGGCTGTCAGTAAAAGTGTTAGCCTCGAACAATGGGAAAATCCCATAGGGAAATATTTGCGGTCGAGGTAAAAGGTAGTAACGACTGCCACCAGCCAGAAACTTTGTAGAGGTGGATTTTAAGGTACCCTCTTGAAAATGAACATAGGGGAAAAACTATTAACCCCTTCCAGTACTTCCATTTTAAGATGGGTTGTACTGGTTTAGTTCATAGAGATTGACTGGTAAAGTCAATGGGTACTTTACATGCCCTGGGAGACAGTAGTAGGGTATTGAGTCTATGATTGGGGGTCGCAACGACACCCCTGTGTCACTTCACGGAGGGTGCTGTGTAACACATGTGCATAAAGATGGTTCCTATGGGTGCGAGAAAAGATACCATAGGCATTAAACATAAAAATAGCCTAGAACACACATAGCAAAGATGCCTAAGAGTGGGAAAAAAGAGTCTCACTCTTAGCAGGTAAAAAGAAATAAACCCTTCAAATCCAGCAAAGCTGCTGGGGGACTCTATAGGTAAGGGAAATTAGCCATGAAATGAGAATTCTCCCTAACAAGGACCAGAGCTCTGAAGAAATTGGGGGTCATTATGAGGTTGGCAGTAAGGGATTACCGGCACCGATGAGGGCACCAGTGCCGGTAATCCTGTACCGCCCTACTACGAGTTCCCTTTGCGGGTCCTTCCTTAATGCCTGGTTTACCAGGTGTTAAGCACGGGACCCGCAAAGGGATACCGGGGTCAATAACGGTACCGCAATTTGCGGTACCGTTATTGCCGCCTTCCACCTTCCCATTGAGCCCTCTCAAATGGGAATGGGGAATGGCTCTGGTGAATGGGGAATTACCGGTCCCGCCGACCTCGGAATGGACCGGTAATTGCTCCATCCACCAGACCGGAGTCAGAACAATTTTGAAGGCAGCCATGGCGCTCATAGCGCCATGGCTTCCATCTAACCTCGTAATGACCTCTCTTGAGTTTCTGGAGGAAGGTGAGTAAAGGGAGACTGCCTCTGAAAGTGGGCTTCCTTGGCAAGGTCAGTGCTGTGAGGAGCGAAGGAGAGAGAGGAGTCGAAAAGGACACCAGTGCTTTTTGCCTAACAGGAGGACGAGGGTGGGGAACCGATGGAGGGCTGCCACAGTGTAAGAGTGGAGGAGAGAGCTGGGGTCTCAATGAGAAGGATCTCAGTCTTACTGGCATTAAGGCAGAGATTGTTAGCCGTGAGCGATGTCTGAATAATAGACAGATAGTCAGGAATGAAAGAGTAAGAGGAGGAGGCAGAGGAGGGAAAATAATCATAATTGTTCTTTTATAATGCACTTAGACCTGTTTCTAATTCAAACCTTTGCCACTAGGCAGTGTCTTGCTTCCAAGGCAAATGCATTGCCCCTGAGCTATGCTCCCGGAAACTTGAAGAGGAGCTGCGTGTCATCCACATAACACTGGAAGTTAGGTGAGAAGGCACAGATCAAATGGGCTAGAGAGGCAAGGTAGATGTTGAAAAGCCCATGAGAGAGGTTAGAGACCCGATGGACACCACAGGTGGAGATTGAGATGGAGGAGAGAAAAGGGCCCAGTTGAACCTGGGAAGGCAATTTAGAGAGGAAGGAATTAAATCAGCCCAGAGCCAGGTCTGCAATGCCTAGGGTATCACCGAGCCAATTTATAAGGGTTGCATGATTGACCGTATCGAAGGCAAAGGAAAGGTCAAGAAGGATAAGAATGGAAGGAGAGTTGGACTCGAGATTAGAGAGCAAGTCTTCATGGGTGGTCATGGAGACAACCAACAGATTCAGTCTGGTGGATAATCTGGGAGATGGCCAGCTTCTCCAAGAGTTTGCCCAGGAAGGGGTTCATTAAGATTGGGCAGTAGTTAGCCAGACAGGAGGGGTATGCAGAGGGCTTTTTGAGGAGAGGGTGCACATAGGAGTGCTTGAGGAGTAAAGGGAAGGATCCAGTGGCAAAGGAGTGATTGCAGAAATCAGCCCAGGCTGGAGCATGGGAGACAATTGTTTCCTTGATAGTTCTGGAGGAGCAGGGAAGCACCTGTTTGGATGAGGTAACACAGCTTGACTGAAGAGGAACCTCATAACACAGTTTAACATTACTTCACGCTTTCCATCACAATAAGCCACAAGGGTTTGAACTTTCTAAGGACGTCAGCCATTATGTAATGCACTTCACAATCCCCACAGCTGATATCCTTATTTGTACTTAACCTGACAATCCAGATTCTCACAGACCTAACAAAGGCATCTATTCTGCACCATGTAGCAGCAACAGCACCACCACCAAACAATTGCTGCCATCCAACATCTTGTAAAATCTTGCTGCACCATGCTCTGTGCATTCAATCCCAAATTAGCTGGCAGTGTAGTTAAATTTAGACCTTTCAATTCAACACATTTCAAAAACATGACAATCTAAATATCAAGGACTGCAACTATACATTTTTTTTAAATGCTTCCCAAATTAAAAAATCTACTTGCCACGTTACTTTAGGTTTCAAGGGTTTGTTTGGTGCACGTACTCTCCAGAATTGTAATGGACATATGTTTACAATAGTCTCTACATCTGAGCACAGCCAGCCGCTCTTAACCTCACAGTTTAATGAAAGCAGCTATGTTGCCTTAGAGCAAGTGCAAGGACACACCTGTGCTGCGAAAACACTACTTCATCAGTCCACACTTGCAGCCATTCCACTTTGGATGATCGAGAAAGGTACATGATTGAAAACAAAATCATTTCCATCAAGTTTTGTATCAAAGCTTGAAACCTGGCTGAAACATTAATGCCTGCATTACAGACAGTGTAGATAAAGGTGGAAAATACTTTGCTATAAGGCAAAGGAAAAAGGTACAAAGTGGCTCTCCAGTCAACATTACAGTTGAGAATAAAGTAAGACAATGTGTGCTTCCTTTAGTCAGGTTTCCTTCTACCAGGCACACAAGCATCCCATTTGTTCAATACACAATTCAACATCAACTAAGAGCAAGGCATATGCTATCTTTTGACCGGGCTATGCTAGCTACAGATTGCGTTCAACCTATTTTTCTCAAAGCAATGGAAACATCTCTTAATGTTGCTCCATTGTATTACAACAAGCTCACAAATACCAGAAGCAGGCAGGCAAAGGATTATTTTCCAAACTGATTGAAATATATTATATATATTTTTTTAAACTGCACTTACTGTGTTTACCAAAGAACCATGGAAACATAGCATAATATCTGTTAATGTTTAGAAATAAATCTAATTTTAAAAATGTATTTGAATATCACAACTTCTTCAGCGATCCTTCAGGTGGGCAGGAGCCCACCCCGCATCCTCCTCGGAGCATCAGGAAAGGACTTAACAGACGTCGGCACTGAGCATCCTTAGGGATAAGGTGCCCAGATCATGCACTTAGCACTATCCACTGGAGGCCCCACATCCCTGAAAGCTAATCTAGTTTCCCGGCATACCGAATTCTGAAAATCTTTTAATTATTCCAAAAAGTGTGCCGTAGACACAAGGATCTGTTTAAAATGGTGGTCGCATTTCTTGCTGTTCTCGTTGCCTAGCAACAAGCAGCAGATGAGCCCTGATGTCCATTGGCCCAACACAGCTACTTTCTTCACACGGGTGTGCCGGACGGCGGTAGCCGGCCCTCCCAGCAAGGCACCCCAATAAGGCAGAGGCATGTCTGTGCCTGTCTAGGCCGGTCGAGCCGCAGACTGTGCCCGTGTAAGTACTCTGAAGCCTCACTGATATGCACCCAGCATTTTGACTCACCACTTAATTGGATTGTCCCAATCCCTGCAAATGGTGCATTTGACTGTCACTGTTGTGGTCCACCTTACGAGCATGCTCCTGTGAGCACCAAACTGAGATCCTGTGACTTTACTTCAATCATCTATTCAGCATGGTACTACTTGCACTAAACTACTCCATTTGTACAATCCGCTTTGCATGTCCTCGCAAAAATTACTATAATTATTTACCTAATGCTAAACATCTGCCTAGCATGATCTACTGACCTACAAGGAGCGCCCTGTCTATATTATTGTCCGGTCTTGTATATGATATATCATTGGTTACCCTTGCATATGCTATTCTCCCGATGTTACTGAATCCAATCATCCCCTGCAGCGCTTACTGAGGCTAAAGAGGGAATAGCCTACTCTTGCGTCGGGCTACTGCTTGTTCATATACTTACTTATACTATTGATTGTTCCTGATTATATCACTCTCCCAATGATACTCAATCTAATCATGCTTGAGTACCATTTGCTGAGGCTAAAGGGGGACGTGCTTATTCTGCCTATGGCCCCTAATTACGCCAATTTGACTGTCGGCCCATGCCTTCGATAGACTGTGTGGCATTTAAGTGATTTGTCTTGCCTCGCCTTGCCTGAACATAGGCCAATGTCAGACTAGCCTACTCTGTGCCAAGATTCATCAGATATGCCTCCACCACTGTTTGCTTGACTTGAATACGTGACTGTGCGGCCTATATTATTTCATCCCTACTTGAACCTAGGCCAACACTGGACTAGCCTATTCTGTGCTAATACTTATCAGATTTGCAATGTTGGACTGGCCTATTCTGTGCTAATACTTATCAGATTTGTAAAATACAACAATGCAAATGTCTCCTGATTTACCAAATGAATATGTTCGCCCCACTACATTAATAGAGGTGGGGAAATGTCTACGAATATGTTTTGCTTTGTCATCCTAGGAGAGGTAACCTATAGTTGACTGGAAACCACAGAGACTGACCACGGAGGACGACCCGGTGACTGGGAGCAAAGATCTGAGGGGCCCGGGGTATCGCTCAATACTCCCATCAGGACTGATGAGGAGAACCGATCGATCCACCCCTGATGGAGGAAAAGATGCAGAGCTTTGCCATTTGTGGAATCTGGAGAGAGGAGGCTGACATCCCAGTCTTGCGAAGTTCCATTAATGGGAACCGCCATCAATCGATCAACGATCAACCGCCATCGCAAGAGGGGGGCTTGTGGGATGTATCAACCCATTCATCCAAGCCCTGCAACATCATTGCGCCTTGCTGGCAGCAGAAACATCATTATGGCCGCCGGAAAGCATGCTGCTCGCCAGAAATCACCAGAAATTGCGCAGTGAAAACCTGAAAAATAGGCCACCATCTACTTTTGCCTATGTCAGTGGTAACACAGGAGACCACTGTCAAAACCCATCCTTTGGCTGCTCAAAGAGCAAAATCACTGCCAAGGAATACAGAGCTGTCTCAAAAATCTGTTTTTATTTGGTTTCAAATTTGCTAAAATCATGGCTCACAAACCACCTAAAAAGATCCAACCTCCTTGTTGGGTGTTCCACATCATTATAATGCAAGAATTCACATAAATCCAATGTCAGAAAGAATCATATGTTATTAGAACAAAATCACTTTTAAAGATACTTGATGGAAAGAAAGCTGTCAAACTGGGTGCAATACCGGTACTCACCACTACCAGAAGCCAGCCTTTTAAAACCATTTTCCTTGTAAAGTTGAACATGGAACCCCAAACTATGCCAAAGAAATACTTGTTATCACAAGCCTAAGTGGTGGAGTCAATATAAAACGATATTCTGAAATGGCTTGAAGGAAGAAATTGTTTAATGTATGTGTTAAAAATGTGGGTTACATTGTAAGAAAAGACAATTTGTAGACATTGGTTGCAGAGTTAAAAAGTTACCCACACTGGGATCACACAGATTCCATACCTTCCCCCTGGACAAAGGAAGCTTTCCCCAGCCCTTGGCCTAGAGATTGACAGACTGGTGTGAACAGGAACTAGCCAAGGCACCATGGCATGTTGCTCTCAGTCAAGACAATGGATTCTTTGGGATGAATAGGAATATGCTGATTTGGGTGTGACTGGTCAACAACTCTGGCAGGAAACAACACATGTGACCTTCTGAGTCAGCCAGCTGTGAGGGTGGAGACAAAAAATTGTGTGAATTGAATTCAAAGCAAATGTATGTTATAAAAATGCTTATAACAAATTGTACCACACTGACAAAAATGGGAAATTTTGAGGTTCTTAAAATGAAAAATTCCCTCACGATTTAAGACTAAGCTGGATGCTGGGTGAGGTTCTGAGACCAAACCCCGGAATTTATTCATATTGCAGCTGTAGTGTTTTTGCGATGAATATAAGAAATTACAGAGCTATGGTCAGATGGAGTGTGTATGCCTGTGTGAAATTTGGTGCAGAACCAATATTGGGAAACCCGCCAAAAGCGCAAATAAGTGGTCATTTCTGAACCCAAGCTCCTAGGAACATGAGACTTGAACAGAGACATGCCTTAATTAAGCTGTGATGTGTATACGTATTATGAACAACTTGTGTATCTGGGAAATATGTTTTTTGGAAAAAATCGAGTTTCTATGAAAAAGCAAAGGGGAGGGATTCTAGTTAAGCCATAAAACACGGCATCACTCTGACACATATGACACACTGCTCCTGTCTCAAATCAGGGGACAGGAAATTCTCTGATCTATCAAATCCTTAGAAGTTTGGGCATGTAGAATTGACCTCCCCACCCACTTTGGAAATACATAAATAGAGACTGCTTAGGACAGATAGGACACACTCTTTTCCACTAGTCAACTATTCTTGGCGCAGCAACCTGCCGGAAGAATCCAGAACCTAGACTCCAGATGCCAGACTCCAGATCTAGAACCAACTCTAGAACCAAACTCTAGAACTTAGAAGCAGAGAGGCCTAATCCAAAAGCTGATCCCTTCTCAGCAGGCCTGCAGAATCTAGAAACCAGATTCTAACCCCTAAACTCCCCAGGGGCTCTCACCGTCAACAGCTGGCTGAGCTGTTTTGCTTCTCCCCTGTGCTAGAACCAAGAGCCAGACCTAGAAAGCAGTGCTGTATCCAGAGCCCATCAGAAGTGTCTAAGAGGCTGTCCAGACCGCCGTGCAGTGCTGAGAGCAGAACCCAGATTGCCTGAGACCTGTCCGGTGGAGAGTGAAGCCAAACCCTTGAACAGATCCTGACAGGGCCCTTTCCATTCCCAAGCTTAGGAGTGAGTATCTAGTCTAGAACTGTGCATAGTCATATGTTATTCTAAAGTAATCTTATCCCATCCATTTCAACCTATCCAGAACTGCATTATAGAATCCTGTGTCCATCCTGTTGATTCCAAATCTGTAAAGCTCAATCTGTCATTTTGAAATCTTGACTTTATTTCTGAAAATCTACCTTCATGAAAACCTCCATAACTTTTGAACCGCACGTCCTAGAACCATAATTTAACTGTTAAGATCCTAAGCTTTCCAAATAACCTAAAATGACATTCCAATTCATTATAGTCTTTCCGTAATCGCGTTTTACGCATGCAGAAAAATTGCTGCGAATTGCGATTTAGCTCCATTTCAACACATGTTAGAATAGATGTTTCTTCTTGGCAACTGCTGAAATTTGTTTTCAATCTGATAATCATTCATGAATCATTGCTAGTGTTGACCTGAACCAATCCAAAGTAACTATTACTTATCCTGAATCTCCTTTAATGAATTAAAATCATTTTGGCATATTTTCCCATTCATTGCAATCACATTCAAAAGCATGTTCGCCTTTTTTAAAATCATACCTGTTTTCTCTAAGCTTCCTGGTGGAACTGGGATTGATCTGAATTATGGATTGTATTTCTGAAACCTGTGTGCACTCATTTCTATCTCTTCATATTGCATGGGGGGGAGTGAGTAGTCACAGGGGAAAAAGTGATCATATTATCTTTTGTTGAAATCATATCAAGTTTATTCCAGTATTGCATTCTTTCCTATCATTGCATTTCCTTGAATCATATAAAGTATTCCCTGCTACCTTATCCTTCCTATTTCTACTCCTAAGTTATTAAAGGAGATTGTCGAGATTGTGGGTAAATACCCATTACGGATTACTGTTAATATTTATAAGTGTCCTATTCAGATATTATTTTGTTAATAAAAGTGTGAAATATACATATTACATGGACGCGGTAGCGTCCATGTAGTTATGGTTAAGTTGGTGTTTCCATAGGAAGAGCATTTTTGGGCGGCATAACTTCGCTCCCTCTGGACGAATCCTCACTTTGCAAAAAAAGTATATGGCCCACTCTGAATTTTTTTCCAAAGTTTGGAGAGGTTTGGTCCAGGGGGGGGCAAAGTTATAATGGGGGTCCCAAAACTTGTGTTTTTTCCCATAGACATAATGGGAAAAAACTTTGCGCACGCCTACAGCCCAAACCGCTGGACGGATTTACACCAAATTTGCGGCAGGAGTGGGGGCTTGGTCCCAAAAGCGTGCTTTTGCAAATTTGGTGTGAATCTGTCCAGTAGTTATTTTTAAAACGACCAAAACGTAAGGCAACAAAATCAGTGATATCTCCTTTCGCTCTGCGGACAGACTTCCCGGCTCGCTCCACGGACAGCGCCCCGATTGGCCAAGCGGCTTGCGTGATGTCTGCGGACATGCGACGTGTTCACTGATTGGACGGCGTGGGGCGTGGATCGCGTCAGATTTTCTGTGTGCCCGCCATCTTGCATTTGCCGTCGACCGCGGACAGCGCGGTGAAACTTGGATTAAAAATAGTATTTAGTGGAGTGTGTTGGTGTGTAAGAGTGTTTGGGGAGGGTGGGGGAGTATGAGATAGGTTCACTGTTCTGTTTTTTTTATGTGCTAGACGCTTTTGTTGTGTTCGATTTGTCTGCGGACAACACGGCTGTTCTGAAATTTTGTAAATAAACTAAATGTTGGGTGTTCTGAGGACAGAGTATGTGTCCGTTTTGTTTGCAAGCAAGCTAAAATTGAGCTAAGAACACTTGCGGTTTCCTTAAATGTTCGTACATAAACAAAATGGGGGTGCCCTGAGGACGCTGTCCGTATTGTACTCTGGCAAGTTGAATGTGTTCTAAGAACACTCGCGGTGTCCCGAAATGTTTGCAATTAAACAAAATGGGGATGTCTGAGAACGCTGTTCGTATTGTTCGTTGTCAGGTTGAAAGTGTTCTAAGAACCATCCTTATGACCGCTGATAGTACCATTTCCTATGGGCCTTACCCGACTTTTTGTCCACTAAAGAAATGATAAATCCGGCTGCTGTGCGACATTATGTGATAATCGTATCACTTGCGCCATCGACCTGGCTGACCTGCTTTTGCGACACTAAATCATATGTCCCGCCCCTAAGCCTGACATTATCAAAGCATTCATATTCCCCGCCTCTCTCCGTGATGTTACAGGGTGCGTAGCCAAACGCGCTCAGTCGACTCCAGTCCTACGCGCTTTACACAGAACCCGGAAAACAAGACACATCATCTCACAACACAGCGCGCCACAATTCGGAATATGAAACTGTGATTTAAAAGCAAACAGCAAGATTGTACAGTTCGTAAAGTACATTTATTTGACATCAAATGTTTAGAGAATATTCAGCGATTTGCATTTGTCTTTGTTGTCGATCCACAAAAGTTCATCTTGTGGGTTTTATTATCTACTTATCACATGTTTCACAGTACGCAAAACTCTAATAAGACAGCAGTTATCATTTCACTATTCAACATGGCAAGATTATTAATATAGCACCTTCATCATGTATGCTGCACACACTGCCTATGTTTCTGCATGAGTAGCTTAGTATACTGGATAGAACTTCATAATAGAATGCTATTTATATCAATGCATTGCTTAATGCACTAATTAGCTCATGATATTTATCCCAATGATCCTTGACAGTTTTTGGTCAGCATTATAAGAATCCCTTGTACAGAGTTTTCATGAAAAGTAAATGCACATGTGATATCATCAGTGATGTCATCAATGACATTTGTGATGTCATCTTTGATGTCCTGGGTGTTAGTGTTAGCAGTGCACGATGGCGCGAGTTATGGTTGCTTATCTTACCATAACTGCCGAATTTCAGGGGTTTTTTGGTTTTCCTTTGAGCCATAACGTCCATTTAACAAAGTATTTTCACTGAATTTCATAGGCTTTTAGTAGCGCAACTTAACCATAACGTCCCTTTAACCAAGTTTTTTTACTGAATATATATATATATATATATATATATATATATATATATATATATATATATTGTTTAATTCTTCAAATAAACCTTTTAATTTGCAATACAAACCTACTTCTTGGCTCAGTGAGGTCGGGGAGATTCAAAGAGAGGGGCTTATATAAATAAGGGTTCATCATCCAGATTTAAAAAACGTTGACATAAAAATATATAAATAAGGGCTTCCATTGGGCATCCCATCCTAAGCATTGATTTAGTTGGAGTGCTGGATTGAAGTCACTTACAGTTTGGCATATTCGATAATGGCCATGCATGCAGCAGCCGCGATATTGGTCCCGTCCACCTTTGTTATTTTGCAGGTTATATGCAGCAGCATGTCGTTCAAATTCAGATGCATGTTTGTCATCCCCAATACAAAGTGTTCTATGGGGGCTAGTGGCCATAGAGCTGCCAGACACTAGAACTCCCTGAAAAAACAGTTAGTGACGCTAATCTGGGTTGGAGGAACAGTGAAGAGATTAAGCTCCAATTTCACACACTCCCTGGAGGCTCTGTGTAAGAAGGCATTTATTCTTTAAAATATATCACTGCCCTTGTGTCTTTTAGGGATAAAGCAGTTGTTGTTCTTCTTACTCGGCTGTCTGTGTTGGGCCCTCAAGCTGCTTCTCTTGGTGGGTTTCGGTGGGCCACGCTGATTAGACGCTGACTGCTTCCTCTTAATGTTCCAACGTGGTCTATAAATGAAGCCTGGTTGGTCTTGCTCCTTTTCTGTTTGTGGAGATGCTCAGCAATCGCTGTTGTCACACTCCCTGTGCTGTCTTTTGCAATATTGGTGGTCTCCATTTTCAAATGGAGTTTAACTATGAAGGCCTTGTGCATCTGAAGACACTTCTAAAGATTCCACTGAGCCCTTTTCCATACATTATATTGCCCCTGCTAAAAAACAGCTGATCGCGGTAGCCAGCCTAGTCCTGGTAATATTCCATATAGGTCCTGGGATCCCCATAGGTCTTCACCACAGCCATTGTAATGCTTATTTATTAGTATTTCAGCCAGAACTGTCTGAAGTGCAGCCGCAACAAGATTTTCCTGTGTTTAAATTATACAAACTGTCCTTGATCATCTCTTATCTGTATATTGACGGTGTCAACATTGTTTTTACACACAGAAATGTAATTGGCTTTGTAGTATTGAATGTTCACAACATTGTTGTTGCTTCCTCTTAGCTCCACGGTTCTAAGTAGTGGGCACAGCTATCATCCACCTTTGATACTCCACGATATTGTTGTAAAGCTGTAAGCTGTAAAAACCTGTGCTGGTATCGGCACAGGTATTGGCCTTCACTTCGAACGTGTTGCACGGTTCCTAGTATGTTATGCAGTCTCCCTGTTGATGGGATACTGACAGATGCCTCCAGGCCTTGCAGACAAACTTTCCACAGATATGGGCCTAGCTTTAATGCAGTTTAACCATACTCTGGTATGATTGATACTGCTTTGTTGATGACTCAGACAAGTTGCTGTTATTCAAGTAATACCCCTCTGTGAACCTCCCAGTGAAAGCCTTGGCGTGTTTGTTCATTTTATGATACATGTGGCTTCCCCTTTGCCTAAAGTATCCCACAATCAGACGTACTGAACTTCAGTGAGTGCCACTGTCCATTGTCCCTCCAAATGTATTGGTTAAGCCAGCTTCACAGCAAAGTTGCGTATTCTGTTCCCTGGGATAATCTCAGCTGAAGGGTTGCTGGGGAGCCTAATGTAAAAAGGTGAAGAATTCATGCCGCTCTCGTTATGCACCTGTGGCCTATAAAGATCCGGCGTCCACTCATCTGTTGAATTTGTCAGGCCGCCCCAACAGTTTAACTAGAAACTGCTTCTTGACTTTTTCTATTCTATAACCTTGTTGCTGGACTTTGCTGACTTTCTGGATCTCCTACCTATAAAAAGCACTGTGAAAAGTCACCCTTGAATAATCAATTAGTCTGTATATATAAAGACCCTCTGACTAAGTCACTCCATCTATGATAAAGATCTTGTTGCTGTTGTTGTGTGCATACCCCATATAAAGATGGCCTTGTGTTTTGAGATCCGCACATGATCCCACTTTTTAAGGGGCGTTTCTGTCTCCTTTTTAAAAAGTAATTTGCTGTAAAGTTTTTCCAGACCTCCAAGGAATTCTGGGGTGTTACAGAAGCAAGGGTGGTTTTAATAGCTATATTATACATGCTGTTATACAGATGTAAAACTTTGGGGAATTCCTCCATATATATAAAGTTTTATTTTTTGCTGTGAAGAAACATGCAGTGAAGAAACACCAAAGCTGTGATTTAAAGCTGCGTATAAAAAATTAGACAAAATAGGGTTTAACTTCAGAGTGTGTTGTGAAGTGATGTACCCTGTGCTGGTTTAGAAGACTCTGTAGTGGTTTATTTGGATCCCTGGATCCATCTGTAGTTTAATGGGTACTCATCCGCTGTTGAATATGCATTTAAAAACTATCGCTACACGGGGGCCCATCGTGTTATTTAAAGCTTCAACATATGCGTATTTTGATAGGACGTAAATGATGGCTAGAATGTAGGGAAAACCGTTGCTGTCTCCCTGAATGTGGTTCATATCCATAATATCTGCCTGCCATTGTTGATCAATGTCAGATACCACAGTCATTCATCGTTTAAAATGTTTTTGGGCCAGCTTGTGCAACACGGAGGCCTCCTACTCTGCAAGAGACGTTTTGACAGTGGTTTACAGTTTACAACACAGGCTTTCAACCCCTCCGTAACTGCCAACACCCCCTTCATCATAATATATTTTCAACAGCTTTACGTGGCCATGTTCACCCCATAACTGTTGAACTTAAAGACACAGTTAGCTTTTATAAACAACAGATATTTATTAATATTTAAAATGCCAATTTTGATTCAAATATTATTCACATTAAACAGATTTTGTCCGCTAAATTTGGCAATGTGTGCAATTATTTCATAGGGCCTCATTACGACCCAGGCGGTAGTTTACACCATGGTGGATGGCGGATTTACCGCCCCATTCCAAGGTGAGTGGGGCGGTAAATCCCCATTTCCCATTTTACCCTTCCCCATTCCCATTTTTGCCCCATAGGGCATAATGGGAGTGGGGAAGGCGCTAATTACGCCACCGTAAATTACGGTGGCATAATTAGCACCATGGTCCCTTAGCGCCATGGATTTTAACGCCTGCAAAAAGCAGGCGTTAAACTCACCATGGCGCTAAGGGACCTCGGAATCAGGCGTTAAGGGTCGGCGCCATTTACGGCGCCGTTAACCCCTTAACGCCTGATTCGTAATGAGGCCCATAGTCACACTTCCTTTCACCACTTTGATAAGCGTGCATGTTGACATTCCAATAGGCGTTCATTTTTTATACCTGCGAGTAAGCAAAAATACATGTAAAATATCTATAGTCTCAATCTTCGTATGTCAGTTTACAGGTCACCAGGCCAGTTGCTCTCTCATACTGATTTAGATATACTTTTGTACCCCTCCACTAGCGAACCACTTTTTCAATGGTAGTTCTAACACACATCAGACACCTCCATCTAAACTGCTCCATTTTCAAAAAGGGGATTAAGCCACACTTGTATAGACCACAGACTTTTAGTCACACATTGCTCAGTCCCTTACTCGGCTCTTAGCCAGGTTAGCAGTTGTATCAGCCACATCATTTCTAAAAGGCGTTTAGGGCTCAACTCATACAATACTTTACATAGCGATTTATCCGAATATGATATTTCAAAACTTTTGTGAGCATTTTGTTGAGGATCAGCAATTTTATGTCTGTGGCACCATCTGCAAAAGTGGTGTTTTAGACACGCTTCCACCACTATGGTTGTAAAACCCTGAATAGCTAGCATATCAACCTGGGGGACAGCCTATGTGTTTGTATCATCTTTAACGCTATTGGTCTCCATTAGCGGGGTACATTCCTTACACAGTCTATTATTGTGAACCTCTGAGTATTCAATTTCACTTAAATAGCTAACACAATTAATATTGACATTGCGCCACATTAGGAGTGTTGCGGTAAGGCAACATTCAGAGTCTGCTTGCAGGAGCTGCTCTGGACGCCTGGTCAGACCAGGCGTGCAGAGTGGCACCCGCAAACAGACAAGGATGGTAGCAACTATACTGTTATGAATGCTACCGCTGTTACCATCCTCCCCATTCCCATTGGGCCCTATGGGGGATCAACTGGGAATGGGGATGTACCGGGTCTGGGTCCCACGAAAGGGAATTACCGGGCCCTCCAAGGTCAGAATGGCCCGGTAAGTCCCCTTTTGCGGGACCCGGGGGTGGGGGGTAGTCATGCCCTTATTAAGGGCATGGCTACCTCCAAACTCGTAATGAGGCCCATTGTCTTTAATGCTATTTTCCTCTATTAACGAAATACAGTCCTTACATAGGCTATTATCACAATCCCCTGGGTTTTCAAGTTGATTTGAACAGCAAACACAATAATTATTTTTAGTCTCTGCCCATAGGGCAGGGTCACTCTCTGTCATTATAACTGCATCATTCTGCATAACCACAGACTTGTAGTCATTGTCTTCAGAGCCCACTTCGTCTGCGGATGGTCACCCGGTCTCCTCGACCAGTGGCTGCATCAGATCCACAGTGTCGTCCCAGCTAGCCAATTCAGATTAACCACATTCATGGGGACATCCACCTTAAAGTTTTGGATCAAATCTCCAATAAATCGACCCATGCCTGTTGCGAGGATCCATGCATCACTGCTGACAGAAAACGTAGCCATGTCCTCCCAGAACTCCCCAGTTTCGCATTCTGCCATCAAATCCTGAGCTTCTTGTATCTCATCATGCCCCATAAGACAATCTGAAGAACATCCGGTTGTCTTCCCCTCTTTGTGACTGTAGCGGTTCATAATCGCAGTTTCCTCTGCACAATGCTGTATAGCCCCTGGGAAGCTTGACAATGGGCCTCATTACGACCCTGGCGCTAAGGGATTACCGGTACCGGTAAGGGTACCCGTACCGGTAATCCCTTAGCACCTGATTACGAGGTCCCTTTGTGGGTTGGAGACTTTAACGCCTGCTTTTTGCAGGCGTTAAAAACCAACCGGCAAAGGGACCTTGGTGCTAAGTACGGTGCCGCAATTTGCGGCACCGTACTTAGCGCCTTCCCCATTTCCATTGAGCCCTATGGGGCAAAAATGGGAATGGGGAAGGGCCATGGTGGCATGGGGAATTACCGCCCCCCCAACCTCGGAATGGGGCGGTAATTCCCCATTCCGCCATGGCGGAGTTGGTAAGTTACCGGCATGGACCATGGTGCTATTAGCACCATGGTCCAAAGCCAGGGTCGTAATGAGGGCCAATGTGTTTTCCAATCCTACAACAAAAGCTATATAGTTGCACTGTAAGCCCCTACCCCAGCGCTGTCATACCCTTGGAACTGCCACTGGGCCTAGAAGTTCTTATCCAATTTATATCAAATAATATTAAACATTATTGTGATTCTTAGCATTTTATATCACAAATGTATATTAAACATTCTTGGATTCTTATAAAATGTATATACAATTTACATTAAACATTCTCAGGATTCTTATCAACATTTTGTCACATTTATATCAAATTATATTACAATTATATAAAATTCATAGCACATTTAGATAAAATGTATATTAACATTATTGGGGTTCAATGTTGTGGGGAAACCACATTTATAAAGGTAAAGGGGGCCTGGAAAGGGCGAGGCCACCTGTCAACTGAAGCACTTCATGAACGGTTTCCCACTGTACGACTTGCCTATGCTCTGAGTTCAGTAAACATACCAACAGCACCTATTGCCATGTCAAGTGTACCTTTTGCTCCAGCCAGAGTGAATTTATAAATATTGGCTGGGCTTTGCCTACAGCAAGGCCCAGTGGATGTTGTCCGAGTAGCAGTGGCTGAGATGCCTTGTAATATTAATCCACCATACGATCACTTGTGCTGTCTGTTGACAGGTGTGCATATCAATCGAATTTCTCGAATTAGCGCATTATTCACTACCTAGAGGCTGCAGTATCCACCCACTTCATGTATAATTCCAATAAATGTACCTTGTTTTTGGTCACAATTTTGCATATTTTTCTTTTTTCACAGTCCTTTGTCATAATGTACACTGTACAATACGCTCAAAAGTAGTTTCTTAAATTATGTTACATAGTTGGTGAATTGCAAAAAAAAACACAACTTTAGACATTATACATAGGAACATACATGACAATTTAAAACCGAATTATTTTCAATTTTACTATGATCATTATTTGGGTGTGTATGTTGGTATTTTTGTCACTGCTGTTTTTATAAATACAGCAATGATGTAGTTACCATGCAAAACATCCAAGCAACAAGCACAATAACAACTACATCCAACTACATCCAAACTTTCTTAATGTACATACATACATAATTTCTTTATTGTGTGCTGAAAATTAGTAATGTACTCTAAAAAAATAACATTTATTCGTAAGGCTTTCCAGCTTGCTGCTGCAGTATAAATTCCAGGAAGACATGAGACATGACATTGACAGATATTGTAGCACGTTTTTATGTGATACAGTGAATGGTACAATGGTAATAATTCTTACTGGCAGAAAAAGCGCAGACATGTTCGAGAGGTTCAATGATAATAGTTAACAATCAACTGAGAAATGCAAGCAATCCTGGGCATACTCTAAAGCCATGCTAGAAGATAATTAGGAAAAGTGTCCATTTGGTGCTTCTTCCCCAAGCTCCAAAGAGGCTGTCAGCCAAAATTCTTAATGTGATGAGGAAAGAGCTTTCTGCAGCAGAAATGTAAAGTCAATAGACCATAGTTTATTTTTAAATCAGTTACACTAGAATGACTCAGCACAAAGAATGCTTTGTGCAAGAGAATAATTAGCATGATGTCAGATCGCAAGGTTATTTATATTGCAGAGGTAAGGCCAGGGACATGCAGAAATCAAGTGTCTGGTGCATGAAATAAAGACGTTTCAGCTGACAATGTTCTGTACCCAGTGACAAAGGATATTGTTGTAAGTCATGGTTTGGTTGGCGGGTGTATTTATTTTAATGATTTCTGTTGTTTGATTTGATTTTAATTATATATGATTGTGGAATAAATGTGTGTTTTCAACAACTACGTTTACTAGCAGAAAACTTAAATAGGATCGTTTGATATTTGTGTCTGTTAAGTTTTTTTCCGACAGAAGTGTATTAATTTTTCTTTTAGTGATTTTCCTTCATTCAAAGTGTGGTGGTGCTCACAAAAACAGAGATTTCTATTTCATGAGGAGTGTTATTTTCCAAATAAACACACTTCTTTTCAAAATGTAAAATGATAGCAACTGAGGCTTTCTGCCACAGTGGTGTGCAAATGTCTGGAATGCAAATATCGGCAAACACAGAGCATGTTCAATAAAACATTATTTTCTGCAACTTGACACCAAGCAATAGTCTATGGGCCTCAATACGAGGTGGGCGGTAAGGGATTACCAGCACCGGTAAGGGCATCGGTGCCGGTAATCCCTTACCGCCCTACTACGAGTTCCCTTCGCAAGTCCTCCCTTAATGCCTGGTTTTTCCAGGTGTTAAGGACGGACCCGCAAAGGGACTCTGGAGCTAATACGGTACCGCAATTTGCTGTACCGTTATTAGCGCCATTCCCATTGAGCCCTATGGGCGCTCAAATGGGAATGGGGAAGGGCCGTGGTGAATGGGGAATTACCAGTCCCGCCAACCTTGGAATGGACCGGTAATTGCTCCATTCACCAGGGCGGAGTCGGAACGAGTTTGGAGGCAGCCCGTTGGCTGCCTCCAACCTCGTAATGAGGCCCAATGTAAAGTAGAAACCCATGTACTGAAGAACTCTTGCTAGTGTGTGTTGAAGCTGCATGAGAACCAATACTGGAAGAGATGAGAAAGAAGAATAGTGGGCCTCATTACAAGAGTGGCAGTGCGGGACCAAAGTGCCAGTAATTCCATTGTCACCACTTTTCCCGCACCTCTGACATTTGCCACTACAGAATTAGTGCATGGTAAATCTGACGATTTTCAGAGGTAAATTCTCAGATTCGCCAGCAGCTTGTTGCTGGTAATTCCGCCAGTGGTACAACCGCTAAAAAGCTGTATAGACTCCATAAATGGGGAGTTACCACCACTTTTAATCCTGTGGTAACCCCACAGGTCAAAGTGGTGGTCATTCATATTGAGGCCAATTGTCTTTATTTGCTGAAAAATGAGGACTGGGGAAACATTTTCAGTGTTAGGACAGGATGTCTGCATGCCTGTGTGCAGGTGTAAATGTTAAATAATGATTGTGCCTCTTTAGAATGTATGTGTTGCACCTCGATTCTGATCATGGCTTAGATGTCAGGCATGTATCATGCTCCAGAAGGTGCAGACATTTTTTAATATGCTTTGTTGATTTAATTCAAATGAGTTGTTATATAAGGAGAGTATATGAACCATTTGCTTTATTCTAATCCAGATTAAGTATTTCACTCATCATTCAGTAAAATGGAAAAATGATAATTCAGCCTTTCAAAACCGTTTCAATAATACCAACCGTTATGGTGTCTATGTACCTGGACACTGTATAAACACATTTAATAAATAACAACCCAGACCAGAGGAATAGCGTATACTACTTATTGGAACTATCATTTTGAAAAGTCACTGCCATATGCCTTTTACTTTAATTTTGCAGGTTTCTTACATCAATGTAAAAAAAGTATTTTCTTTGGATAATACAGAGAGAGACAATGGGGCTCATTACGAGTTGGGCACTATGTGGCAAAAGTGGAAGTAACAGAGAACTCACACTTTTACCACACGGCAAATGAGGGGAATTAATGATGGAGGAATTACTGCTGACATAAGGCAAAATTAGCATTAGTGCTAAATCTGCCGACGGAATTACCGTCAAAACTGTATTTTTGCTGCATCGCATCAGTAATTCTGCCAAAAAACGCATTGCAGTTACCTCCACCTAAAAGGTGGAAGTAAATTCATACAGGTGATGGAAATCAAGTCACAGGTGCACCCATTCCAATCAGAAAGAGTACATAAGGCCCACACCTGACCAAAACACACTTTACAACACCATGCTGCCACTAGCAATCACAAACTGGAGCATGCAGCACCTCCAGCTCCACATTAAGTTGTAGAGCCAGGCACCGTAGCACAGTGCACGTGGCACAGAGAGGAGGAGGAGGAGATGCCATGCAAGGCATGCATCTCCTCCATATGGAGGATTGAGCGGCCTTTTCCTTCTGTGGAGTCACAGCAAGTGGCCCCACGGTGCCACCTCATGTGCTGGATGTCTCATGACTGTGCTTGGAAATGAGATTGTGGTCACTGCAAGTTGTAGGGTGCAGTGCAGATGTTGCCTGGTAGGGTGGCACAGACACTGGATGTCCAATTGTTGAATGCATGTTTTTGTATGCATTTTAGTTTTGTATGTTTATTTACCGAGTGTCATTTGTAGCATATTTTGCTGAGTTTGTCTAGTGTTTGTCTGGTTAGTTTGTTTCAGTTTGTTCTCAAGTTATGATTGTCTTTTGTGGTGAAAAATTATGTTTACAATGCAGAGTCCTTCAATGCAATTCTCTGGGGTATGGGAAGTCAGTGTATGTGTAGATGGGATAGAGCTGGGGTGATGCATGGTTATTAGGTAGGTTCAGGGTTCAGGATCAAGATTTTGTTTTGTAGGGTAGGTGATCGGTCACAGGTGGTGAGTAGAATGTGTAAACCATTAATTATGGGGTTGCTGTCTGGAGGTGTACTGCCTGAGTTAAAAATGCTGCCAAGGTAGATGTTGGTGTAGAGGGAGCTGTGGATATGTGGATATGTGTGTGTGTGTGCGTGTGTGTGTGTGTGCATGTGTGCATGCGTGCGTGCGTGTGTGTGTGTGTGTGTGTGTGTGTGTGTGTGTGCCAAGCTGTGCTTCTCTCCAATGTCAGGTGACTTTTTCTTGGGTTATCGTCTTCTTCTTGCCAGTGTCCAGGCTGAGGAGTGGTAACAGGGTTGAGTGCAATGCAGGGAGACCAAACCCACGTCACTCCTGAGGGTGGTTATGAGAATAGGCAGGATATAACCTCCCTACAGCACAGGACAGCCTCTCCGTAGCTAATGTGGTGCAAGGACATTGCACTCATTGGAACTGAGAGACAACTATGGAATGCCCAGAGTCTTAAAAAAAAAATATGACAGCTGACAAATTACTCCCTCACATACTGCCTAATCTTAACTCCCTACCCGATAACTTGGACACCAATTCTCTAGTTGAACATTATAACAAAGTCATGAATACTGCCCTCAACGATATTGCACCTCTCAAACTAAGGAAGAGTAAACCCAAAAAACACCTCAACATGTGGTTCACCCCTCACTTAAAGAATCTAAGATTACTCAAAAGAAAATGTGAAACTGCAGAAAATAAAATAAGCCTTACCAATATCTCAACCCAATACAAGAAAGACATCCTCCGAGCCAAACAGGAGGCATACAATAACAGAATAACACAGACTAAATCTAGTGCCAAAGAACTGTTTACTATTCTAAAAGAACTAGAAACACCGATCTCACCGCAAGAAAACTGTACGAAAGACAAAATGTGGTGCCCCAGCATTCAGCACGCACTAAGTTTCTAACTTACAAACCAAAATTACCCATAAGAAAGTCTCATTAGCACCTCAAACTACTCCTAGCATAGTACTGCTGCCACACTACATACACGAAACACGTTTCAGCTTCACAAAAGTCTCTGTTATTGAGGTGGAGAAGGTCATACTTGGACTCAAACCATCCAACTGTAAGGGCGACCAATGCTCTGCACAACTTATTAAGGATGCTGCTAGAGAACTTGCGCCCTTCATATCTAGACTAATTAATTCTTCATTCACATCTGGTACCGTCCTGAATAATCTGAAAGAATCTTGGGTACTACTACTCCTCAAAAAGCAAACCCTTGACCCAACCATACCCACAAATTACAGATCTATCACAACTGTACCATTTCTCTTAAAAATTCTAGATGAAGTGGCTTACATTCAAATCCAGAATTTCCTAGAATCCAACCTCTTACTAGGTTCTCGCCAATCTGGCTTCCGACCCCAACATGGTACGGAAACAGCTCTAATTGATCTTAAGGCCCCAATAGATGAATTTAGGGACAAGGGCCAATCAGCCCTACTCCTCCTCCTAGACCTCTCGGCTGCATTCAACAGGATTGACCAGCCGGTCAAGTGGCACAGCGAGTAGAGCGCTCACTTTGACACTCGTGCAGAGTCTGCTGACGCAGGTTCGAATCCCGGCAGGGCCAAACTCAGCCTTTCATCCTTCCGAGGTCGATAAATGAGCACCACACACCGTGGGTAATAATAAGCAGCGCTCAGATACCTGAGGGTTCGTGGCGCTATATAAATGCCATATTATTATTATTATTATAAAGGGCCTCATTACGACCCAGGCGGTAAGTTACCGCCTGGGCCGTGACTTTACCACCATGGGGTAAACTACGTTTACGCCATGGTGGTTGGCGGACTTACCGCCCCATTCCGACCTTGGTGGGGCGGTAAGTCCCCAATCCCCATTTACCCTTCCCCATTCCCATTTTTGCCCCATAGGGTATAATGGGAGTGGGGAAGGCGTTAATTACGCCACCGTAAATTACGCTGGCGTAATTAACTCCATGGTCCCTTAGCGCCATGGATTTTAACACCTGCTAAAAGCAGGTGTTAAAAGCGCCATGGCGCTAAGGGACCTCATACTCAGGCGGTAAGGGTCGGCGCTGTTAACGCTGCCGTTAACCCCTTACCGCCTGGGTCGTAATGAGGCCCAAAGTCTTATGTAGCCACCTAGACTCTGCAGCACACTTCTCTAAGGAAGCCATAATATGGATTGAGACATTCCTGAGCAATAGGACTATGAGAGTTTTCTCACCTTCGGCATCAGCAGACCCTATCCCTATAACCTGTGGTGTACCCCAGGGATCCTGTGTATCACTGACTCTCTATAATGTATTCACCAAACCCCTCTTTGACGAAATGGACCATGTAGGTATCGCCTACACGAACTATGCAGACGATACCCAATTCCTCCTACCTCTGACTGGAGAGTACTCCTTGGACCTGGCTTTGGTGAATAGAATTTATGGCATCGTTCAAGCATGGTTGGCCACCCATGGACTATGCCTGACCGATGACAAAACCAAGCTTATCATCCTAGGCACTACGGTTCACCTATCTAAATTAAGCCCGGACTATGCCCACTTTACCATTGATGGTAATGACATCAAAGTAGCCAAGGAGGTGAAGACCCTTGGTTTCTACCTAGATGCTACCCTTAACTTTACCAAACAAGCCAACTCCCTGGCATCTGCTACTGCATATACTTCTCTCTAGAGCCCTCATACTCTCTAAATTGGATTATTGTGATGCCCTTTACATTGGTGTGAGTAAACATATCATACAAAAAATACAGGTGCTCCAGAATAACGCCTTGAGAGCAGCACTCAAGATCAATAGAAAGGAACACATTTCCTCCTCCAGGAGAAAATACACATGGCTATCTACCTACGACAAAATTCGACTTAAAATCGCCACCCTCACCTATAAATGCCTAAACAATAAAGCACCGCCATATCTTACTGATAGGATTATCAGAAAAACATCCCACAGACTGACCAGATCAGCCAACTCCGACTGCCTCCTCATACCACGCTTCAAACTATCCACCATTTGGGAGACTAAAGCTTCCCAGTTAAGGCAGCTCAACTGTGGAACTCCCTGCCTCCTTGCATAAGAGAATACCAATCCTTTGCCAAATGTAGACAGAACATGACTCACTGGCTGAAAGATAATGACAAGTAAAGTGCCATGCTATAGCCATACCACAGCCACCTCCACTACTATGATGCCAGCCTTAGTATTCTGCTAACCATTTACTTGGCTGCTAATACTCTTCCATTGTACATTCTTCTGTATATTGATTTGTTTACTGTGTGTTAGTCCACATTGGACACTTACTCTGTAAATTACCATACTATGTTGCATTTAGTCTCTCATGTATGCCCCGATGTATCCCTGATGTACCTCATGTACTTATGTAACTAAGCTGAACGTATTCTTATGTCTTGTGTCCTGATGCCCCAGGGTCTGGTGCACTCTATAAATGAATAAACTAAACTAAACTAAGACAGCCAACGACCAGGATCCAGACTAGCCGAAGTAGGGACAGATATCATGGACATTTGTTTGTTTGTTTGTTTGTTTGTTTGTTTGTTTTATTTATATAGGGTGCCTGTGGCCATCCATGCCTGAATGATAGTGTATACTTTGTTAATCCGACAAACATCTTGGTCATATGAGCCTGATAATGTTAGGAGTGTATGGGTGTCGGCTGCTTAGTTTGTGTAGGTGACACCCAGATGGTCCATTTTATCAAATAGGGGCTTTGTAAAGATGTTGTACAAGTGGGCGATACCCAAGAGCCTTGTGGGACACCGCAAGTGATGGGGATCGGGTCAGCGGCATCTGTAGGTGAGAAGATACGCATGGTTCTGTTTGCGAGGAATGATTGGATCCATGTGACAGCAGAGTTGGAGAAATGTCCTGCCAATGAAATGTGGTCACATAAGATTTTGTGGTCAAACAGATTAAAGGCTGCCGATAAATCTAAACGAAGTAGGATGGCAACTCTACCTGTGTCTTTTATTTCATCTATCTGACTTTTAAGATCAGCAATGGCAGTTTCCGTTCCATGTTGTGACCTAAAGCCAGATTGACGAGTTCCAAGAAGTGGTTTGTCTCCAGATAGTCTTAAATTTGCAGGTATACAACTCTAAGATTTTCTGTATAAAAGGGACTGTAGTAAGTGGTCTATAATTAGTGGGAATAGACAGATCTAAGGTTTGTTTCTTCAGTAATGGGAGAACCCAAGATTGTTTCAGGTTGCTTGGGACTGAGTTACTGTCAAATGACGAGTTTATTAGTTTGGTAATAAAAGGAGATACATCTCTAGCTGCATCTTTTATGATTTGAGCAGGACAACTGTCACCTTTACAGTTAGATGGTTTCAGTGATGCTATGATTTTTTGTACCTCAGGTACGGTAACATTGTTGAATTTGAAACCTGAGTTGATGTGTGTGGTCGATGGCAGGAATGGGATGGAAGGGTTGCATGAGGTAAGTTGGGTTTGTTTGTCAGCTATTGTAGACTGGAGCCCTGAACATTTTTTGGGTGAGAGCATTCTGATTGCTGGTGCACCGAGGTTTATCCTTGGTGCAGGTGTCTGGCGGAGGATTAGGGTTTTCTAGTTCCTTTAGAATATTAAATCATTCTTTGATGCTGCCTGGTTTATTCTGAGGTTGAAAGTTTCTTTTTTAGTGCAGATTATTTTGCTTTTGTAAGTGGCTGTGATGTTTGTTAGGTTAACTCTGTTTTCTGTACAAGGGCTCAAATTCCAAAGTGTCTCAAGTTTTCTTTTTTCTGAGAGTAGTGTTTTAAGTTCAGGCGTGAACCATGAGTTCAGATGTTCACTAGGTTTGCCTTCGCACAATTTTAACGGGGCAATGGTGTCTGTGGCTTTGGACACAGAATCATTGTAAGTGTCGAACAATAGATTCAGGTCGTATGTGGCTGGTATAGCAGGTTTAGCATTGAGTATTGGGACTACCAGAGGTATTACAGCCTCAGCTGTGATGTTTTATTTGTTCCTGGTCGGACAAGGTGGCGCAATGGCAGGCTTTTTAGGCTCTGACTTGTTGACATTGATTTCTAGGGACAAGAGATGGTGATCAGTCCATACGAGTGGTGAGGAGTCCTTTAGGGTAATGTTACAATTGAGGTCCGCTACCCAATCAAGAGTTCTACCTTTCTCATGAGTAGGTAGGGTGCTTATTTAGTTTGAATCCTTGTTCTGATAATGCAGTGGCTAAGGAGGTAGCTGGAAGGTTGTTGGGGGTCGTTATAGCCAAGGTTGAAGTCACTTAGGATAATATTTTGCGCCATGGGTTTACTGTTCTCAGCTACTAATGACGTAATGTATTCTTCAAAGGATGTGGGTGGACCTGGAGGCCTATATATGAGGTGGATAGTGATGGTGTTTTTCGGGGATGTTTGGTACATGACTGAAAGGAGTTCACAGGATGTCACAGTAGAGGAGGTGGCTAATCTCATGTCAAGGGTAGATGTAAAGATGATGGGTTTTACTCCCCCTCGGGCGTTGGGTCTATCAGCTCTGAGGATGGAGTAGTCATCAGAGACAGCTAAGGTAAGAGATGGTCCAGGCGTGTCATGTAACCATTTTCTGTCATGGCAAGAAAGTCAAGTTTGTTAGTCAAAATGATGTCAGCGATTTCAGTTGTGTGGGCAACAAGGGACCTGTAGTGCTCCTTTTATGGGGTAATTACGATTACTCTTCATAAAGTGGTTGGGGTTATTGACAATGGGCTTCTTTGTCATATTGGTATCGAGTTGTTGCGTATGTGTTTGGGATTATTGGGGACTGTGTGTAGTTTGCTAGTAGTCATAGTGTTGGGTTTGGCAAGTAGGTAGTTGTTCCTGGGAAGTCTAGTACCTATTCAGATATTCCCTTGTGTTATGTTGGGGTTGGTAGGAGGTATTCCTGCTTGCAGCTTAAATGCAGTGGGTGCAAGTATGGGTATGCCATGTTTATGGTTAGGTGTAGTTACATTAGCATGACATATTGTGCGAGATCTTAAGCGATAACACCTGGTCTTACCTAGGATGGGATAAGAGAGGTTGTTTCCCGGTTTAGAATGGGTCTGGACATGTTCTGTTATATGTGGCAAGGTGCATGTTTTATTCTAATGAATGCAGTCAGTAGGTGGGCAGGAAAGGTGTGGGGCAAGTGATAGGGTGATGATGGGGGAAGGCAGGTTTAGACAGACCATTTTTGAAGGCTACGTAATGGTTGTCAATGCATGGGATGCTATCTAGTAAAATGCAAAAGGGGAACATGATTAAGGAGAGCAAGATTGTCATAGTGAGTGGATGTGGCAATACTGGTATGGTGCCTTGCATAGTGCTGACAGATACAATAGAGGTACTGGGCATATCGGAGCATGGTGTGGTGAGGCTAGGAGAGGCTAGTAGTTGCTATAAGTAACTGTGTTGTAGGGGCTAAGCACTTACTGGCCAAGTGATTGCGCTAGTGGGCAAAGTACCTGCACAAAAATGAAGACAATTTCAGCATACTGTCACATAATGCTTGAGAGACATGTTATAGTGAAGACCATTGCGCACAGGGAATATGTGGTAGATCACTCAGAGCGTTATTCGCGTGCAATTGCAGAATAAATATCACAGCTGTTATATGCATATTTAGCATACATATATATACATACCGGTATACATAACGTGATAGATGCCTGTGCAGTAACTCTGCAGTGACCATAGGAAGGAACAGGACTGCAGGAGCTGGCAGAATGTGGTAAGGGTTAGACAAGGCAGGAACAGACACACTGACTGCATGCAGGATTAAGACAGGCATGAGCAGGTAGAAATACTGACTGCAGGCAGGATCAGAAGAGACAGGAGCAGGAAAAAGGAAACCAAGCAAAGGAGCTGGGAACACGTTCCAGCAAAATCCAAAAGGCCCTATGGGCAAAGCAAGGAAGCAGCATCGAGAACACTGCATAATCCACATTATGTCACAAGGTGTCCATGTGTCCTGGGCCTTTTATCACAATGCCGCTGCAACAACGAGGCTCCTGCATGACGGTGGCATTGTTTGCCATTGGGACACTGCCGGCCGAAGATGTGCATAGGCGGGCAGTGTCATTGCGCTCCCACATAAGTGGACATCATGATGGTGGTGCCAGTGCAGGGCTTGGAGCATTGCAAGCCCTGCCGTTCCTACTGTACATGCCCAAGCAACCTCCTGCTCTACAGGCGCCAGCCTCCTCGGGATCCCGTTGAGTGGAAAAGGGGTGCCACATGTGGACACTCTACCCCCTCCACAAAGCACAAGAAGATCTTGGTTTCCAGCGATAACATCAGCGAAAATGCCTGACTAGATGAGAAGCATGGACTTGTGAAGTGGGCACCCAGCAGCAGTCGCAGAAGGAATATCCTTTACAGTCTATGCAGTAGTATAGATGACCTCTCTGGATCCATGAATCATGAATATCTTCTATTTGATGTGCCTCAGATGGGTAAATTCCTGAGTCCTGAGCCCGCCTGAGTGCGTGCGTCACATTGTGTCAGACGTGGCCTCAGTTCAGTTCTGTTCTTGTTGGGATGTGCGGCTTGACACAACCTGCATCTCTCAGTGGCACATTCAGCAACGTTTTGTGGTACTTTCCTCTAGCATGGTAGAGGAGCGGAGTGTGTAGAGGTCAGTGCTGCGGCATTCGGCTTGAGGAGTGCCGAGAACTGCAGAGACCTGCAAGCTGGTCTAATTGCTGGGAAGATTTCAGGAATATGTCACAGTGATTGTTAAGCCAACTCAGTTTGCTGATCGCTAAAGTACAAAACATGCTGATTTGTGGAGAAGGGTCACGTTATATCAGCTTCCTGTATATTGTATAGCAAAGGCAGATTGAAGCAAGTGGAATAAATATCACAGCGACAACTGCGGGCCGTTGTGCCTTTGAGCCACTCTGGTAACGGTTTGAGCGGAACTTATCTATGTACATCTGCCTATGTATATCTGCCTTGTGCTGAAAGTAGGTTGGCAGCACTGGTTGACAGCTCTGTGAGGCGAAGTGTGCTAAGTGGGTGTGTGTGGGTGTTCTCAAGGGTGAGGGACACCCTCCTGCTATTTATACTTTATCCAGAGATAGAAAGAGCCAATGGATACAAACAACCAAGCAGGCACCAGAACAAGACTTCAGGTGAGACGGTGTGCAGCGCCTATAATGTCTGCTTTGGCAAATGCATGCATTACAACTCCATTGCTGCCCTTGACTCCCCCCAGGAGCTCTATCTGTGCTTTTGGCCCCGTTATATCTCAGACTTTACCCACAAGTTTGATGAGTCAAAACATCCCTGTGGATTGGGAAATGGCCTTCTCAGGAGCAGGAATTGACTTCTATGGTACCTTGAAACAAGGAAACCAACTAACAGTGGGGGCTCTGTAAGTAAGTACCGGGCGCTAGATGGGAGAGACGCCCCAATGAATTTGACCGATGGTGGGGAACTTGACGTTAATGCTGAGAGGGGTTTGGTTTGGACTGAAGAGCATGCTGTGGACTCAGGGGAGCGGGGGCGCCAGCAGATAGGGCAGAAAGTGCCAATGCCAAGCCCCTGGCAAGGAAATACCCAACTGAATGGTATTGAAGGACCCCGGGAATGGAAGAAGAAGGACGGCTTGCAGCAGCTTCTCAAGGAAGGTGGGATGATCAGTCCTAAACAACACTCACCAGAATGTATCCTTCCCCTGAGTGAGGTAACGGAAATGGAGGACAAGCTAACTTCCAATCCCAAAGAGTACAGAGAAAGCCCCCAAACCTAACTCCCAAGGAGGTGCTAGGCCATCCTAAAAACTCTGATTTGGCACCAATGTTGGCAGTGGACTTATGGCTTTTGACAGACAAAATAAAAACACAAAGGCTATTGAGTATTTCAATGATAAAAGAGAGGCTTGATGCCTTCAGAGACAAGCAAAGTCCCTCCAGAGCAGTTACCCCTACAGGAACCCAGTCAGGGGCTAAGGAATCTAACTTGGGAGTGGAAATTGTAGTGGACAGAGTTCCTAGGAGTTCAACGACAAATTGTAGCAGTGTACCCACCAGGTGTCAAACTCCAGTGGAAGCCCCAGTGTTGGGTTATAGCAAAGAGGAGGATAAATGTTTAAAAGTTTCCCCAGCCAAAAGGCCGGTGTGGTCATCAGCAAGGGGGCCTTACTCTTTAAGATGAGATAGCTACCATCCAAAACACTGTGATGGCCTCACTGGCCATATCTCTATCTCCCTTCTGTAAGCTATATGAGTCAATAAACTGAACCATCCAGGAACAAGTGAGCCTCATGTGCACATTGCAACAAAATTTAACAAACTTAGATACTTTCACAAAAAAGCTAGAACAAAGGATTTACACTGTGGCAGAAACCTTGAATCAGTGGTAGCAAAGGCTCTGTGACCTGGCCTGGAGGGAGACGGTTGATAAAACCTCATTGATGGAGGCCATCATAGAAGATGGAAAATAGATGAGGTTCCACTGAAAGTCAGCACAGTATTCGGACTAGGATATAAAAGCTGCCCCCTTGGCCGGCCAATTGATGGACAGGTCGTCTCAATTTACTTTCAAGGAGAATGTAAACCTAATGGTTGACTTGACGACAATGCCCTATCCTGAGCCAACCAAGGCAAATACGCTTGCAATATTTAAGCCTGTGGCTATGGTAGAGGGGGGAGCCCCTGGCCGGAAAAGTAAAAGCAATGATCTATAAGAGAAAAAAACAAAAAACTTAAAACAGGCACTGAAAAAGAAAGACGAATGGCTCAAGAGCATTCTTACGGAACATTCAAGTGCAGCCTTGAAGGGATTTGACCCACTCTATGAAAAGATTCCGCATGGAACTGGTGATGCCAAAAGAGGCACCTCACTGTGATAATACTGACATAAAAAGGATAGAGCAAAGCCTACAATCCAGGACAGGTAAATCCACCTTCCAGTCAGATATCTGTCTCATTGATCCCCTGGAAATTATGGACAACGATGTAGATGATAGGTGGAATAATCTGAGCAATTCTGACTGGAGAGAAATCGAGAAGCAGGCAGCCCTAATATCACAAAAGTCTGGAAACAGAAATCCAGTTGAGAGACTTATGCAGCTGAAATCGGTCTCTACTTTCCAAACCTTGGAGGCTAAGTGAAAGGCTGCTGATTTGAAGAGCCGTCAGGCATCTATTGGCCTCAAGGCCAAAGAAGAAGGGAAGCAACAATTTGGTTAACATTGACATACACTGGAAGCATCCAGGGCTGGATAATCGTTCCGACTCCCCAAGAAAAACAGAGAAGATCCCAAAAATATCTCTGGAAAGAATCATAGTAGATTAGAAAGATCTGCTTCTGAACAGGGGAAACATGATGAAATTCCTCCATTGCATTCCAGCACTGAGATTTATAACTACAGACGATATAAGAGTGGTTGAATTTGTATCGGAGGACCGGGGAGACTTTCTAATACTCCATCTAGAAATCCACCTCATCAAGGATGCACTGTTGGAGCAGGGTGAAAGATTGCTACCTTTGGGATATGACCTGAGCGAATATAGTGAGGAGCGATTTTGGAATAATCAGGCAAAGAAATGGGCTCCAATGGAAAGATGCAGACACTTTTTGTCAGGCGCTCCAAATAATTGTTTATTAATGTTTTCAATTGTAGTGTCTGTTAATTCCACAGATACAACACATTTGAATGTTTGTGAAAGTTACGTGTAATTTCCTCAACACGTGTTTTCCCACCTTACATCAGGTGGTTCATCAGGAGGTAAATTAAATTATGCAGTTTACTAGAAAAGTAAATAAAATTGTGAACAAGAAAAAGAAAATTTATATTAGACTCAGAGAAGATTTTAGTGTTCTAACAGTTACTGCAGGTAACCAATTATGTTATTTTTTTATTTCAAACAATTTGAGCAGATTAAGCCAAAAATGCTGAGTAGCAAACACAGAATCCTTCTAACATAAATCTTATATGCAAATACACATTTCTGTATGTGTTAGGCGGAAACCTGTGCAGTTCCCTCTGGGACCACTGCAAAAGATTTAGGACTACAGGTGTTGCGATGAACCCACTTGGTAGCAGTCTGTACCACACAGATTCAATTGGTAGCTGTGGCTGAGCAGTCAGACCTCTCTCAAGAAAAGTTGGTCAGTATAGGGAGCATACAATATAGGGTAATTCTTCGCAGCAAAACGAGTGAACACGCAACCAGGCTTTAGTATAAAGATAGTAAGTTATTTATTGATAACAAAACGTCTACGAAAAATACTAAAGCGAATCACGGCAAATAACTCAAAATACAATTACTCTGCAAAATGGAATAAGCTCAATCCCCCGAACCACACTATCGACAACTCTAGGTTCTACGGCACCACTTATTTTCAGACAGAGGTGTATACCTCAACCCAGATGACACTCGAATATTTAGTGAGGAAGGGAGAGAAGAGAAAGGCAGGTAATGAAGTCAACATGGTTCGTACTGAAGCGGGTAAAAATGCAAGGCAAGAAAGCATTAATCACACTAGATCATACAGTTCGGCGGCCAGGCCCACTCGGTGAGAGGCAAGGCACGATGTCCTGGAAAGTCTCTACGGATGATGCATTCAAGTCTTGTTTAGCAAATTGGTTAGCGTCAGGTTGAACCAGTTCAGAACAAAGAGTGAATAAAGCTTGGAGGCAACCCAACGGAACGGGGAGGAATCAGATACCTCACACGAACCGATCGAAAAGGGAAGCCAGGCGGTTACGGTACCTTGTTGTGGAAGGCAGCTCCGACGGTGGCAGTTGTTCCTGGTGGTGGATGCACGACGGGTCTTGGCCAAGAGAAGAGATGCTCTCGTCGTCGAAGAGAAGATGTCCGGTGCACCACCAGGGAAGAAACCAGCCGCGGAGTGCTCCGTCACAAGGCACCACCTTTCGATCACGGTGCAGGAGTAGTGGCTATCCGGTTGCCGGGTGCTCTGCATGGGCAATTCGACCACTGCGTCCTGGGCGACCAAAAAGCACAAAGAAGAAGAAGACTGGTTGTTCCCACCAGCCAGGGAAAGAGCCTCTCCGGCAGGGAGATCTCTTCTGTCGTCGGGAGATTGTGAGACGATTCCGCAGGGCTCCACCAGAGGTGTCGTCGTGCAGGTCGATTCAGCGTTACCCTCGTCGGATTCTTTAGGTCCAGTGGCGACTTCCTGAAGATCCAGTCCCAAAGGCCCAGCTTTTATGCAGACGTCCCCCATTCATTCAGCCTAGCTTGTCAATCAACACATGCTAAGTGGTGAGCGGGAAGGCTCACCACCTGGGCCAATCACTTCAGAGTGCGACCTGAGTTGGCAAGGCAACTCGGTCCAGGGTGTCTAAACCCCCTCCCACACCCCTGAGGTAACCCAGACAGAATGGCGCCACCTTCGCGGGTCTCTGTCCAGAGGCCCGCCAAAAGTGGAACAAAGGGCTCAACCTTTGGTTTAGGAGTCACAGAGAAAAACACAGACGCCATTTTACAACCCGAGTTCTGGCAGAAAATACCACTCGATAAACCTATTTAAGATAAGTAGATCGGTGGTACGTTGGAGATTAACGAAAAACAGTATCAATCTTCAACAATGGGACGGATCCCATAGGGTTATGCTCGGGGTCGAACATAACAAGTAGTTTCCACTGCCACCAGCCAAAACTCGACGAGGAGGGACGGGACAGTGCCCCCTCGAGTAACAGATCCAGGACTAATCGTATTACCCCTACTAGCACGTCCACAATAAGATGGTTGGTACTAGTTCTGTTAGCAAATTTAGGTCTAGTAAAGCCAATGGTGACTTTACATGCCCGGGGAGACAGTAGTCAGTCCCCGGGTATGGAGTCTATGGTGGGGGGACCTGCTAGGGCGCCCCCGTGTCACGACACGTAGGGTGCAGAGTGACACACATAGAAAAACTTATGAGACCCTATGGAGTAAAAGACCCCATAGCCCATCGAACACATTGACATCTCAAAGGAATTACACACATACATGTCCAAGAGTGAGAGGAAAAGGGTCACACTCTTGGCAGGATGGGAAAAACAAACTCCAGAAATCCAGCAAAGCTGCTGGGGGACTCACTAGGTTAGGAAATTCAGCCTAAACAGAGAATTCTCCCTAACCCTCGCCCCCCCCAGACTAAGGGACAGGAGGATTTAATCCACTCCTGGATGAATCTCATACCTCTAGTCGATGATATACATCCTAGAGAGACCATCAGCATTTTGGTGGTGACACCCTGACCTGTGCTCAATGGTGAAATCGAACCCTTGCAGGCAGATCGACCATCTCAGTAGTTTTGGGTTTTCCCCTTTCATTTGCATTAACCATCTCAAGGGTTGGTGGTCAGTCTGAATAATAAAAGTAGAACCATACAAGTACGGTCTAAACTTCTTCAGAGCCCACACGATAGCAAAGCATTCTCTTTCGATTGTTGCCCACCTTGTTTCAGGATCCTTCAGCTTGCGGCTGATGTAGCAAACGGGGTGCTCCCTACCTTTCCCATCCAGTTGACTGAGTACGGCACCTATCCCTACATTGGAAGCGTCTGTCTGCACAATGAAGTGTTGGCGGTAATCAGGAGCTCTGAGTACTGGGGTTTGGCAAAGAGTCTTTTTCAGGTTTTCAAAAGCCTGATTGCACTCCTCGTTCCATTTAACCTTTTTAGGGAATTTGGGCGAGGAGATGACATTCAGTGGAGAAGCTATGGTCCCATAGTTCTCTATGAAATTCCTGTAATACCCGGTGAGGCCTAGGAAGGCTCTCACCTGAGTCTGAGTAGTCGGTGTTGTCCAATTTTGCACAGCTTCAATCTTACTGAGCAAAGGCCTTATTTCGCCACCGCCTACCTCATGCCCAAGGTAGACTACCTTACTCTGTCCAATTTGGCATTTACTCGCCTTTATGGTCAGATTGGCCCGTCTAAGAGCCTGCAAAACATCTCTCAGGTGGGTTACATGTTCGTTCCAGGAATTGCTGAACACTGCTATGTCATCCAAGTATGCCATGCAGAAGTCCTCCATCCTGGTTAGAACCTGGTTTACCATCCGTTGAAACGTAGCAGGTGCATTTTTTAGTCCGAAAGGCATTACCGTAAACTGGTATAAACCAACGGGGGTAGAAAATGCAGTTTTCTCCTTGGCATGGTTGGTCAGGGCTATTTGCCAATAGCCTGACGTCAAGTCAAATGTGCTGAGGAACTTGGCGGCGCCAAGTTTATCCACCAACTCATCTGTTCTTGGCAAAGGGTGGGCATCAGTCGTGGTGACTGCGTTAAGAGCTCTATAATCCACGCAGAATCTAAGTTCTTTAGATCCGGCCTTTGGTACTAACACAACTGGGCTAGACCATGGACTAGTAGAGGGCTCTATTACCCCGAGATCAAGCATCTTGCTGACCTCACCTTTGATGTGGGTTCTTACGTTTTCTGACATGCGATATCCTCTGCTTTTGACAGGCAGACAGTCACCAGTGAGTATCTCGTGCTGGCCCCAAGGGGTCAAGCCTGGTGAGAGCGAGAACAGAGAGGCAAACTGATTCAACATAGACTTGCACTCTTCTTGTTGCTCGGGTGTCAGATTGTAGGAGAGATTTTCTCCTTCAATGTTTTCATCTAAAGGTAAGCCTCTGAGGAGATCCGGAAGAGCTTCACTCTCTTCTTCTTCCTCGGCCGATGCTAGAAGCAACGCTCCTACATCAGGTCGTGAGACATACGCTTTAAGTCGGTTGGTGTGAAAGACTGTCGGAGCCTCCTTGGGGTTGCCCAAGTCCACCAGATAGTTAACCTCACCGAGCTTACCCACTACTCGGTAGGGTCCCATCCATTTATCTTGCAAGGCCCTCTGCCTTGTGGGGATCATAACAAGAACAAGCTGGTTTTGAGCGAACTCAACCATGTTAGCCTTTTGATCGTGCCAGTGCTTGACCAATGCTTGTCCAGCTTTCAAGTTATCGCTTGCTTCTGTCATCAGGTGCGACATTCTCCTCCGGAGACCTATCACGTAGTCAGTCACTCTGACTGGCTTGGGGGAAGGAGCACTCTCCAACCCCTCCTTAATCAGGGCCAACGGACCTCTGACGGGATGACCATAGAGTAGTTCAAAGGGAGAGTAGCCTACTCCCTCCTGAGGGACTTCTCTATAAGCAAAAAGAAGGCATGGCAATAGAAGGTCCCACTTACGCTTAAGGGGTTCTTCTAGAGCACCTATCATGCTCTTCATGGTTCGGTTGAACCGTTCTACCAACCCATTGGTTTGTGGGTGGTAAGCCGTTGAGACCTTGCAAGTTACCCCGCAGGTTTTCCACATGGCTTTCATGTAGTGGGACATCAAATTTGACCCCCTGTCAGAGATAACTTCCTTAGGAAATCCGACCCTAGTAAAAATACCAAGGAGGGCCTTAGCCACAGCCGGAGCTGTAACAGTCCTCATAGGAATTGCCTCAGGATACCTAGTAGCATGGTCTACTACAACAAGTATAAACCTGTTGCCTGAGGAGGTTGGAGGATCAAGGGGACCAACGATATCAATCCCTACTCTCTCAAATGGGACTCCCACAACGGGAAGAGGCACTAATGGTGCCACATTCTTGGACCCAACCTTACCAGAGATTTGGCAGGTATGGCAGCTTCTGCAGTGTTTTTCTACTTCGGCCCCCATTTTTGGCCAATAGAAGTAGAGTGAGAGCCTTTCCTTAGTCTTCTTGAAACTCAAGTGACCAGCCAAAGGAATCTCGTGGGCTAACTGCAAGAACTGTGGTCTGTTCTCTTGGGGTACTACAAGGCGTTTGTAGTCTCCAGGTGCAGACTTGGTTGGTTCACTATAGAAGAGGCCATCTTCCCAGTGCAACCTATGTTTCCCAGGCTCTTGCCCTTCAGCCTGAGTTTCTGCCTGACGGCGAAGACCTTCCAGAGTTGGACATTCTCTCTGTCCCTTACTGAAGTCTGCCCTGCTGGGTCCACCTTCTGCCAGTAACGACTGCAGCTCAGGATGGTCAACAGGATCCAGATCTCCAATGAGTTCCTGGCCTTCCATTAGCTCTTCTTCAGAGTCTAATTCTACCATACAGGGTTGTACTTCCCCCTCAGCCTCAGCTGGAGGTGGAGTTACGGGTGTGACGTTGGACAACCGCGGGGAAGTCCGTGTCGGCTGCATCGGAATGTGGGCTGTTGGTTTCGGTTTAGAAGTTTTAGGTTTCCCTTTTACTTCTGTGTTCCTAGAGACAGCGGCCGCCATTTCCAATGGAGCAGGAGTGATTTCTTTCTTCATCATCTCCCCGAGAGTACCGCGCAGGGTCCTCTCTCTTGCAGGTCTGGTTAGCTCCTGTAACCGTTTACTAGGAGGTCTGGGAGTATGCAATACAACTCAGAGAGTTTTCAAATCGTTACCCAACAGTACGCGTCCTGGTACCTCACTCTGTATGCTGACAGGTATCTTTACAGTCATGTCGTTACACTGGATGAGAACTGGTAATTGGGGAAGCATCTGCACAGGCCCTCCAGCTAACTTGGTGAGGCGTTTGGGTGCCTTAGCAACATCCTCAGCCTGAAAAAACGATTTATCCACCACAGTTATGCTGGCCCCAGTGTCCCTAATGGCAGGCGTCTCCTGACCATTCACCTGGACACTGTCCTTATAATACTCTTTAGTATTATCGGGGATAGAATTATAGACATCTAAATTCTGTTGTTCCCACAACCCCAGAGATACTAAAGAAACGCTGGCTGAGACTCCAATGGGTTCGTCAGCTAGCAGTAGAAAGTTTCCACTTGCCATTTGGACTTCCTCCTCTGGAGCGAAGGCTAAGGAGACAAGCTGGACCCCTGAAGGTTTACCCTTACATCTGGGATCTCCTTTCACGTGATCAGTCGAGCCACAAACAAAGCATTTCCCGAATGCTTTCTGGAATGGTGGCTTGTTCTGACCTCCTTCCGGTTTGGCACCAGAAGACACACTATTCTGCTGTGGTTTTCCCGGTGGCTTACCCTTCTGGTTTTGTTTGGGGCCCTCTTTGGAATGTGAGTTATTCGAATTCTCTTTTGAGTCTTTTTTAGGCTGTTTCCCCTCGTCCTTTTTCTGAGTTGCCCCAGAATCCTTGTGAGTAGCCCTGTTGGCAACCCACAAGTCAGCAGCCTTAGCTAGAGCCCTGGAATCTAATTCCTTCGAATCAGCCAAGTGCTGTCTGAGCTCAGGAGAACAGGCATCATAAATTGACTCCAACATAAAAAGATTTCGCATACCCTCGTAAGTGTCAACTTTGTAACCCTTAATCCATCCCTCTAAGTTTTTCAACCCTTCACTCACCCAGGTAGCCCAAGGGGTACCATCATGCTTTTTGAGGGTTCTAAACCTCTTAAGATACTGTGAAGGGGTCTTCCCGAATCTAGCTATCAAAGCTAGTTTCACACTTTCGTAATCCATCTTATCCACCTCCCCCAATTCCATTACCACATCAGTCGCAACAGGAGGAAGCCTAGAGAACAACCAGGGAAGCAACGCATTCCCGGTGATGTCCTGGAGCCCATGATTGTATTCAAACAGTTTCAACCAATCCAACACATCCATTCTCGGTTCGTACATACCCACTAATTCCTTCGGCATCCGGGGTCTTTTGGGACTGGAGCTCCTAGAGGAACCAGAGGAGAGAGAAGCATTTTCCATAGACAACTTTTTCATTTGTAACTCATGATTAAGCTCTATTTCCCTGAGTCTTAACTCAGCTTGTTTCTGCTCAGCCTGGGCATTCATTCGTCTGAACTCGAGCTCTTGGTTTCGTTCAGCTTGAGCCAAGAACCGTTTATATTCTAATTCGAGCTTCATTTTTTCAAGTTCAAAATAAGCAGGGTTACTTGTGGGACCTGGTATGGGCCCCGTAGGCACAGTTGGTAAGGCAGGTAGAGGAGCGGGGGAGACAGTCTCGCTAGCCTCGCCGTCCTCGTCAGCCTCTTCATCGCTATCATCAGAATTACGATTCAGATCAACACCATTACTGTTATCTACAGTTGCTGGAGAGTTTGGTTCCTCTGAACCAGTACCCAGACTTTGGTTCGCCAGCAATCTCTCTATCAGTTCTAACTTCTTGCCTTTTACAGGAAGATTCTCTTGTCTACAGAGAGCTCGCAGACTCTCAGTATTTTTATCCGACAAAGACTATTGGCTGTAAATTTCCATTGTAGACATGTTTTTTGAAAGTTGCTTTTGTAACGTTTTGTGAATAGTCGTCCTACAGCGTCGAAAAACACTCTAAACTGTATCCTCGATACTAATCCCACCGCTGCCACCAGTGTTAGGCGGAAACCTGTGCAGTTCCCTCTGGGACCACTGCAAAAGATTTAGGACTACAGGTGTTGCGATGAACCCACTTGGTAGCAGTCTGTACCACACAGATTCAATTGGTAGTTGTGGCTGAGCAGTCAGACCTCTCTCAAGAAAAGTTGGTCAGTATAGGGAGCATACAATATAGGGTAATTCTTCACAGCAAAACGAGTGAACACGCAACCAGGCTTCAGTATAAAGATAGTAAGTTATTTATTGATAACAAAACGTCTACGAAAAATACTAAAGCGAATCACGACAAATAACTCAAAATACAATTACTCTGCAAAATGGAATAAGCTCAATCCCCCGAACCACACTATCGACAACTCTAGGTTCTACGGCACCACTTATTTTCAGACAGAGGTGTATACCTCAACCCAGATGACACTCGAATATTTAGTGAGGAAGGGAGAGAAGGGAAAGGCAGGTAATGAAGTCAACACGGTTCGTACTGAAGCGGGTAAAAATGCAAGGCAAGAAAGCATTAATCACACTAGATCATACAGTTCGGCGGCCAGGCCCACTCGGTGAGAGGCAAGGCACGATGTCCTGGAAAGTCTCTACGGATGATGCATTCAAGTCTTGTTTAGCAAATTGGTTAGCGTCAGGTTGAACCAGTTCAGAACAAAGAGTGAATAAAGCTTGGAGGCAACCCAACGGAACGGGGAGGAATCAGATACCTCACACGAACCGATCGAAAAGGGAAGCCAGGCGGTTACGGTACCTTGTTGTGGAAGGCAGCTCCGACGGGGGCAGTTGTTCCTGGTGGTGGATGCACGACGGGTCTTGGCCAAGAGAAGAGATGCTCTCGTCGTCGAAGAGAAGATGTCCGGTGCACCACCAGGGAAGAAACCAGCCGCGGAGTGCTCCGTCACAAGGCACCACCTTTCGATCACGGTGCAGGAGTAGTGGCTATCCGGTTGCCGGGTGTTCTGCACGGGCAATTCGACCACTGCGTCCTGGGCGACCAAAAAGCACAAAGAAGAAGAAGACTGGTTGTTCCCACCAGCCAGGGAAAGAGCCTCTCCGGCAGGGAGATCTCTTCTGTCGTCGGGAGATTGTGAGACGATTCCGCAGGGCTCCACCGGAGGTGTCGTCGTGCAGGTCGATTCAGCGTTACCCTCGTCGGATTCTTTAGGTCCAGTGGCGACTTCCTGAAGATCCAGTCCCAAAGGCCCTGCTTTTATGCAGACGTCCCCCATTCATTCAGCCTAGCTTGTCAATCAACACATGCTAAGTGGTGAGCGGGAAGGCTCACCACCTGGGCCAATCACTTCAGAGTGCGACCTGAGTTGGCAAGGCAACTCGGTCCAGGGTGTCTAAACCCCCTCCCACACCCCTGAGGTAACCCAGACAGAATGGCGCCACCTTCGCGGGTCTCTGTCCAGAGGCCCGCCAAAAGTGGAACAAAGGGCTCAACCTTTGGTTTAGGAGTCACAGAGAAAAACACAGACGCCATTTTACAACCCGAGTTCTGGCAGAAAATACCACTCGATAAACCTATTTAAGATAAGTAGATTGGTGGTACGTTGGAGATTAACGAAAAACAGTATCAATCTTCAACAATGGGACGGATCCCATAGGGTTATGCTCGGGGTCGAACATAACAAGTAGTTTCCACTGCCACCAGCCAAAACTCGACGAGGAGGGACGGGACAGTGCCCCCTCGAGTAATAGATCCAGGAGTAATCGTATTACCCCTACTAGCACGTCCACAATAAGATGGTTGGTACTAGTTCTGTTAGCAAATTTAGGTCTAGTAAAGCCAATGGTGACTTTACATGCCCGGGGAGACAGTAGTCAGTCCCCGGGTATGGAGTCTATGGTGGGGGGACCTGCTAGGGCGCCCCCGTGTCACGACACGTAGGGTGCAGAGTGACACACATAGAAAAACTTATGAGACCCTATGGAGTAAAAGACCCCATAGCCCATCGAACACATTGACATCTCAAAGGAATTACACACATACATGTCCAAGAGTGAGAGGAAAAGGGTCACACTCTTGGCAGGATGGGAAAAACAAACTCCAGAAATCCAGCAAAGCTGCTGGGGGACTCACTAGGTTAGGAAATTCAGCCTAAACAGAGAATTCTCCCTAACAGTATGTTAATGCCTTCTGAATTAAGAGTTAACTTTGTTTCTGGTTAAAGAGTTAACCTGAATCCCTGTATGGCTGACATTGGTGAGGCAGATGGTATGGATAAACTCCCTCAAACTGAAAAATATCATAAATTGATGCTTACTGGTAAGAAGAAATGGGCTCCCCATCCATCCATTAACATATGCATTAAAAAGATCGAAAGCATAAGTGACTCATATTTACCATTGTTAACAATTGGAGAACAGAAGAAATAATTAAGGACTTTGGGTAATTTCACGATTAAGAACTGTGGACTTAAAACCCCCAGAACACCAGAAATGTGTGCCTGGACAATACTGAAACAAATCAGCCTGATTGGAACAGGCTAGCTAGTGCGTTGGCAGAACCAACTGGAGAATAGATTGATGAGGAAGAGACTGCAGAATTTTTGAGAGTGGGATCATGGAACACCCAGGGCTTTGAATTTCTCTTCACAGAGGAAGGGAAGGTTCTGGGGGGATCCAACATCCTATGCCTCCAGGAGACATGGCTCTGGGACAAGCCTGCATGTGACATGTATGAGGTCTTTTTAAATCCCGCCCTTAAAGGAATGTTGGGTCACCCCTTTTCTGGTCTTCTCACACTAATCAAAGTAGAACAGGCTTTGTGATTCGTCATCTCTTCACACCCAATCCATATGTTCAAATGTTTTCCATAAAGAGGCGCCACTCAAGGGGACTATCCAACCTCTTTTTGATAAATGCCTATCGGGGGTTAAGGGTCTGTAAACTGGTGAGTTTGTGGAGCTCATTATGGAGAAGGTAGACAAGGCCCTAACAGACGGGAACAACCCTGAAATTCTGGTCTGTGGCGACTTTAACTTCTGGTTATTTTCCACTGCGGTTGGAGAATCTTGATGGGGTCGCTCGTATATGGGCTGAGGAAGTGAAAACGTGAGAATTATGGTTGCTAAATGGGCAAACTGAGGGTGATTGCCCTGCTGCTCCCGCCTGGAGAAATGGAATACAGGCAGCATGCCTGGATTATAGTTTGTGTCATCTAATCTGGAGGGAGGGTCTCTAAGTTTGAGATAGTGGCCTTGACTCATACTGATCATGACCTGTTATCCATTACCTTGCAGGTGCCACCAGGGCTACCAAACATACAATTATGCACTTAGTCGACCTAAATTGGGGGATGAATAGAAATTCCAATAATTAAAATGTCCCTTCTACCCTCTCGGCTAAATGAGGGCATTGCTAGAGATTGTAGGCTGGTGGAGTATGAATGGATCCTGCAAGACTTTAAACAGAGGGTGGATAGAGGGGCAAAATCCATCATACCCCTAAACATGTCTATAACATTGACCTAGTAAAAGCCCCAGGGCATGCAGGATGGAGGTGAGGAAATTAAGGCGTATGAATTCAACAGACTCGGATGAACTAGTTAAGAAATGCAGACAGGCCTATACGAATTGGGCCAAGGCACAAATAGCTGTGTTAGTCCAGAATGACGTGGAGGCAATGTTGCTGGCAGTCTGCGGGAAAAACAACAAAATATGTGGGAGCTTATTAATAATGGAGGAAACCTCAAGAAAGATCATATGATGGGTAGTGTGACTGAGGAGGTTTGGATAAGGGTTGGATAAGCCATTACTCTAAGATATTTGCTGGAATGGATGAACAGATCCTGATCCAAAATGTTAGAGCGACCAAGGGTTGATTTAATTGAGGCAAGAGCCATGATTATGAAGCTTAGCTCATCTCGACCAGCTAGGCCTGATGGTGTGTCCAATACTGTCTTGAAGAGCAACCCCGATGTTTGGGCAGATTTTTCTGTCTCGCTGTTTAACCAGGTGATGCTGAATAGAAAGGTTCCTGAGTCATGGGGAGAGGTCTGTTTTGTTCCAGTGTTCAAGAAGTGCAATAGGGCGGATCCGAAGACCTATCGCCCTTTTGCCCTTCTTGATGCACTAGGCAAGCTTTTTGCCTCAGTGGTTCTTTGAGATCTAAATGCTTCGGCGACCAGGTCTGGAATACTTGATCCCAGACAGACTGGCTTCATGAAGGGTGTAGGGACATCTCTAAATCTATTTGTCCTGAATCTATTGAAGAGGAGGTTGATTGAAAATAAATCTACAATCTATATGGCTATTTTGGATTTACATCAGGTCTTTGATGGAGTCATTCGGAATCATTTGTGGGGAACATTGAAAAATTGGAACTGTCCTGACATTGTGGAAGCCATTCAGGCACTATATACAGGAACGTGGTCTCAAACAGGGTTGTGCCCTTGCACCTAAATTATTTAGGCTGTACCTGTCTGACCTTGTGAGCTCACAGGGGAATATTTGAGCATTCCCATCTAAGCTAAACAACTGTGAGCTTGCATGGTTATTATACGCAGACGATATAGTGTTCCTCGACCAACCGGCCATAGGACTCCAGCGTAGGATCTCTGCATTTAACAAGTACTTAAGTGAGAATGGAATGCAAATGAACATGAAAAAATCAAAAAGTGCTGATTATGTCATCAGCTAGAAGGGAAAAAAGGGTTCCCTGTATGTGGAAGGATAAAGAGGTTGTAGAAACAATCATATATTTGGGAGGAAAAATAAATAAGAACATAAACAAAAGTGCCCAACTGGTCTGGCTGAGAAACAAATTTATAAACCTTACAAATCAAGGACTCGCTTTCCACAGGCGCTATGGGGCCTTTTCCATCATACCGATTCTCCCCTTCTATAGACAGGTGATTCAGGTCCTTACGTATGGAGCAGAGACGTTCCTTAACCTAAGTGAACAGGTGTGGCTGTTGATGGAGGGGTACTTTTGGCATAACATACTTAGACTCCCAAAGTTCCTTCCAATAGATAATATTCGTCACAAATTGCGTTTACCCTCGATGGCCTCCATAATCCTGTGGAAGGCGATTTCCTTATATCAGAATTGCATCGTAGTTGAGGGGCCTTCCCCTTTTCCATACTGATAACCTTGGGCAGGTCAAATGAAAGAGCCTTGAATCAGTGGTTTCATAAGGTGCTTGGGACACTGGCTAATTACAAGGTGGATATTGATTTGCTGAAGGCTAACCCCCTTAAAGTCAAGGAGACCTTAGAGAGGACAGAGTGGATTAATACTAGTGAAGCAAGAACTATTGACCCCTTGACCTTTAGATGATGGATAGAAAAAAAGGGGATGATTGATCTACCTCACTACCTGCATACATTTCCCTCAGCATTTTATAGGGACCTCCTTTTTCGATGTCACCTCAATGTCATACCCACACGTGAGGTACGGTATAAACGACACCAGATTGAGGTGGAAAATATCCTTTTTAGATTTTGTGAAAATAGGCAACAGGTGAAATTACTCTTCAACATTGTAATGAGGTACTGGGCACTTACTGAACTTAGATACCAAAATATGGCTGAACAGTTGGGGAGGATTGGATCATTATCTGCAGTGGAATGTTGGGATTGGTTACTAATGGGGCAAAAGATAGGCCAGGTCTCAAATTTGTGAATGTAATAATTGTCCTGTATGTTAAATCTGCTCACATGTCTGGTTGTAAGCTGGAGCCTATAAGTGTGCAAACCTCCCTGTATGAATTGCTGTAGTCTACCGGCCAGAAATGGAGCACTGAGCCGGATCTGGTGAAATTTGAAGACTTCTGTTGGTGTCGTCTGTCCTTTTTTTCTCTTTTTTTAATGCTCTCTTCAGATCTTGAGTTTGGATCTTGCATGGGAAGAGAGAGAAAAGACTGTAGGATTGTTAAAGCCTATGTAAGATTTGGGGGAGATGAAGGTTAGAAAGAAAAAGGGGAAACATAAAAAAGACAAATAAAGACAAAAAAGGAAACAAATAAAGGGGAAAACAAACAAATATTGTTTTTATTTTTTTATTTTAAAGGAGCTTACTTTTCTTTTTTTTCTACCTCTTCTGTTTTTTATTGGATAACATCTTATTTGAGAATTGTGGGAGTTTTAAACTGTTAAAGGTTTCTTTTGTTACTTTGTTGTACTAGGTTGAAACCAATAAAACTTTAAAAAAAATATATCCTGTATTTCATTTTCAGGGTGTCCATCAACACATACTGAAGGTTTGTAGGGTTTCAGTTAGGGCACATGAAATACTGGATGTATTCTCCATCCTACAGGCAATGGTGGTGATAAGCCACAGATAGTGCTGGTAACAAATTAGGGTGCTGAGAATGCATACGCCAAAATGGAGAAAATGTAATCGAGGTATGTAGTGTGTTGTTGTAGGCCACATCGGCTGTGTCCTAAAAGGATTGCCAGTTGTCGTGGAGGCAGTTTGAAAAGCATTGCAAATATTGTTCTAGTCACTGGTTGGTTCTCTCGGATTGTCCATTGGTTTGTGGGTCATATCCTGATCTTTGCCATTGACGGATTCCTAGTTTTTGCATAGTTGAGACCTGAAATGAGAAATATACTGGGAGCCTTTGTCTGATACTATCTTTTCTTGTAAAATATGCAATCAGTAAATTTCATGAAAAAACACTTTGGGCATGTGAGTGGCTGTGGATAAGAATGGTATGTATGTGAAATAAGCAAGTTTGGAAAAGCAATCCACCATGATACATGTTTCTCCATTCTACACGAGTATTAACTATAAAGTCCATGGCTATGGTGTGACAGGGATATGAGGGACATTGCAGGGGGCACAGAAATCCACATACTTATGCTGGGGCAGGTGTCTACGTATTCCTGTACCTGTTTGTACATACCAGGCCACCAGGATTTTCGAGCCACCAATTCTCATGTGGTACTTTGTACTTTGTGTCCTGCAATTCATGAATCATGAAGACCAGACAGGATTGTTCTTCATGCTTGGCATAGGGATGTACAATCTGCAGGAATAGAACAGCAGGCCATTGTGTACGGTAGCTTTGGGTAACATAGATTATCCGGGAACATTGGGATCTCTCGCGTGGCTTGGTGAATCTATTGTAGGCCAGCTTGAGAACCAATCCAAGGAAGTGATGAGGGGGTAGCCACAGCGTGAGCATTTCATCGGGTGCAGTCTCCTTGTCCAAAGAACAGGGTAGGCCTAGGATTTGCAATTCCAGGTATAAACATTACCCAGAAATCATATTAAGAATAGAAGAAGGCCCAAGGGACCCATCAGCTTTTCTTGCAGTGAAGCGTTCTTGCAAACTGCAGGTTTCTATGGTCAGTTCGGACAGGACCAGTATGACGGCCTCCCCGAAGATGATGCCTGCATTGCTCGAAGGCCTCATGAATAGCAAGTAACTCTTAATCAATTACAGCATAATTGATTCCGTTAGAGGTGAATTTGTGGACATGTATCCAATTGGATGTTCTAAAGAGGTGACGGATTGGCTGGCAACAGAACTGTGCCTATGGTGCAGTGCCATCGGGATGTCGCATTATAGGCGCCTGCATGAAGGCTGTTTTTATTGACTGAAAGGCCTTTTCTTCTGTTGCATCCCAATGGGGCCATTCAGGAGCTGTGTATTGGAGGCAGTCAGAAGGAGATATGCGGCTATGAATCTCTGGTAATAGTTAGCAAACCCAAGAAAACATTTTGTGGCCTTGACATCAGGAGGTCTCTTCCACTGCTGGATTGCTTGTACCTTCTTGGGATCGATTTGAATGCCACTATCCTTGACAATATATCCCAAGAAATCCGGAAAAGAACTTAGTTGGAAGACACATTTCTCTGTTTTTGCACACAAGTTATATTCAGCGGGATGAGCAAAGACTTCCTACACATGATGTTGATGTTTGGCCTATGAGGGAGAGAAGATGGGGATATCATCTAGACATACCGAGACAGAAATCCCAATGAAATCTGAAAAGGTGTAATACATTCATCTCTGGAATACGGCAGGAGATTTAAAAGCCCAAAAGGCATTACAGGGTACTCAATGGGGTTTGGAAGGATGTGTTCCATTTGTCACCTTTTGTAATAATGATGAGGTGGCAGGCTCTGCATAAATCCAATTTTGTAAAGATCAAAGCTTATTTCAAGAATTCTATGATGTCTCTACTCAGTGAAAACACAGTATGGGTCCTTGCATGTCATCTCATTAAGATCCTGGTAGTTGATACATGGCCTCAGGGCCCCCTCTTTCTTTGGGACAAAGAACACAGGTGCCCCAGTTGGGGATTGGTACGCAACGATGTAGCCTTTAGCAAGGCTCTAGTCTGAATACTCTTGTATTACCTCTCTTTCTTGGTTGGTTGGAGGATATATGCAACTATGTAGTATCGGTTTGTTAGGAATGAGATTGATCTTGTATTCGAATAGGTGATGAGATGGCAGAGCTATGTCCTCAGAGTCTGAGAACACTCTTCGATAGCTATGGTATTCTATTGCTATAGTCTGCAACAATCATACACATCAGACTGGGTGGTCCCTGGTATCCCGATGTGTCACGTGTTGTGTGCAATGGTCGGACTCGAATGTCACTGTCTGTGTTGCCCAATTGACAGAGGGGTTATGGTAAGTCATCCATGGTAACCCTAAGACTCTAGGGTAGGATGGGGTCCTCATCACTTCCAGTGCTATGTCTTCTGCCTGTTGGTCGATTGAGAATATGAGTGCTGATGTTTTTTGGTGAACTGGGCCCGAAGACAAAGGTGTGCTCTTGATCACTTCTACTCTTGTTAATGAAGATCTTTCCATCAACGGCATCCAATGGGCTTGTGTGAAGACTGAATCAATATATTTCCCTGAGGCCCCAGAATATAGGATGGCAAAGATTTGTATATCTGAATGTTCAGAACAAAATTAAAAAACTGGCTCTCAGAGAAATCGAACATCTGAGGCCCATCAGGAACTTCTACCAAGACGTGTCTATCTGGCTCCCATATTCATGCCTCCCTTATCTATGATTGTATGTTATTTTTGTCATACCGTCACCTAATTTCTCATTAATTGTACCAAACCTACCTGTAACCTTTGGTCGTCCCAACTGTGATTACCTATGTATGTACTTCTGTAACATGTTAAGCCTTTCCAGTGCCCAGTTACCTCAGGGTTAGGTGTGCGTTATAAATATTAAACAAATACAACAAAAAAAAATAATAGTAGAAGAGGATGGCCATTTTATTTCTACACTAAAGGCCAGAAGACATAAAGCTGACATGGGATCAACAGATCTGTTATACTGGGGAAGAAGCTCAGAGATTTCTGGGCTTGATAGTTGTTAGGAAAGATTTCTTAATTGTAGGTAATTTTCCTTCCATGTGGCAACCCCTAAACTTTTTGCTGTTGTTTTTCACCATGATCTAGACTTTGCCAGAGAAGTGCAGCCTTCGGCCGCACTCCTCTGGGCTTTCGCTTCATTCTTACGGGGAAAATGACATGCCCTTAAAACAGTCAGTACCGGGAAACGTTGTTTTCCGTAGTTCTTTTATCATGTTGCAGCTTTCGCGCAACATGACACAAGAGGGCACTGTAAGCTAAGTTACTGCTCTCTTGGGTCTCTAGTCACTCTACAGGCCCTAGACACTCCGTTTGGATTGTTAACGAACGGTGCAAGTGAATCACGGACGGGACCGGTGGCAGTGATCGTTTCTGTGTTTTGAGCTCCTTTTGGCTGTTTAAGCGCGTTTCTCGCGCTTAGCCCAAAATGGTGGCCTTGCTTCCAAAATGGCCAGACCACGAGGCTCTTTGCCCTGCCCACTGACTGCCTTGCCCCCTTCACCTTCCCCAGGTCGAGCCGACCCGGGGCCTTCCTTATTTGGGCATGTACTTTCCCGCGAAACACAGATGCTTTCACGGGCTTCTACAGGCCTTGTGTGTGCCTCCAGAATGTGGGCTGGGATGTCTACTCCCAATACACATCCTGGATACCAGAGAGTCTAGTGTGTCTTGAATGCCTGGTGTTAGGGAGAATTCTCTGTTTAGGCTGAATTTCCTAACCTAGTGAGTCCCCCAGCAGCTTTGCTGGATTTTTGGGGTTTATTTTTTTCTCCTGCCAAGAGTGAGACTCTTTTACCCTCACTCTTGGACATGATTAGAGTGTGTCTCTTTGAATCTAGAAGTGTTTAATGGGCTATGGGGTCTTTTACTCCATAGGGCTTCATGTGTTTTTGTGATGTGTGTTACACAGCACCTTCCGTGCAGTGACACAGGGGTGTCATAGTGACCCCCCAGTATAGACCCCATACCCTGGGACTGCCTACTGTCTCCCAGGGCATGTAAAGTCACCATTGACTTTACTAGTCTTAAATTCTGAACAGAACCAGTACAAACCATCATATTGTGGACGTACTGGCTGGGGCAATTCGAGTTTTGGCTGGTGGCAGTGGATACTACTTTTTATATTCAACCGCGAATATGTTCCTATGGGATTTCCTATTGTTTTAGGCTACTATCTTTATTTAATTATTTACGGTAGCCTCAAACATACTGCTGGTTTATTTAATTAATATTAATTCTCCGGTTGGTATTTTTTGCCAAAACTTGATTCTAAAATGGCGTTTGTGTTCTCTTCTGTGACTCCAACCCAAGTCGAGCCCTTTGTTCCACTTTTTGGCGGGCTTTGCCACAGAAGCCCTCCAAAGTGGTGCCACTCTGTCTGGGGTACTTAGGAGGGGTGGAGGGGAATTTAGGCACCCTGGACTGAGTTGCCTAGGCAACTCAAGTCGCACTCCATCCTGATTGGCCCAAGTGGTGAGCCGGCCGGCTCACCACTTAGCATGTTCGAGTGACAGCTAGGCTGAGTGAATGGGGGTTTGCTGCATAAAAGCAGGGCTTTGGGGACTGGAACTTCAGAAGTCGCCACAGGACCTAAGAATCCAACGAGGGAGAAGCTGAGCTGACCTGCCACGACACCACCACCGGTGGAGCCCTGCTGGACCGTCTCACCACTTTTTCCCAACGACAGAGGAGATCTCCCGCCAGAGAGTCTTCTTCCTTTGACTGGTGGGGATAACCAGTTTCACCGTCTTTTCGCCTTCCTGATGTACCTCGTGGCCGCCTTGCCTGTGCCAAGCACCCCGGCAACCGGGATACCACATTTTACCACGACCGCGAAGCACAGGTACCACCTTTAACCGGAAAACTCTGCGGCTGGTTTCTGCCCTGGTAGTGCAACGACCTTCATCTTTCCTCCAAATCGAGATCTTCTCTTCCCCTGGACGACGACGCAACTTGCACCCACTACCAGGAACAACTGCCACCGCTGGAGGATCCTTCCCACGTAAGGTACCGTGTCCCGCCTGGCTTCCCTTGCTACCGACTGTAGGGGTTAGATTTAGCCCCCGGCTTTCGAACCTGGGTTAGCCTGGGACACCCTGGCTAAACCTTCCTAGGCCTCTCTAAACTCTTTTTGAACCCTCTGCAAGACTTTCTAAGCCTAGTGTAACTGTGTGATCTTGGGCGCATTTGTGCTCTGCTCTCCCTAAGAGTGGGCCCAGCCTTTGGACTTTGGCTCACCAGTGACGTTTGCTCTTCTGCCTTGCTAACAGTGTTCCTGAATCTTAGAGTGGTGTACCTTTCCATATTCTGTCTTTTTCCCCTCCCTTTCTCACAAACATATTGGAGTGCCATCTAGTTAAGCGCTCACCTCTGTATGAAAATAAGTGGTGTTTTACAGTGACTTATCTGATAAGGAAAAAGGGGTGTATATATTATAATAGTAACTGTGTTTAGAATATTTTACAATAAGAGTGCTGGAGTGTTTTCAACAGTGTGTTTTTAAATAAATAATTACATACTTTGATACCAAAGCTCTGGTCAGTGTTTGCTTGTGTTGTTGTATCTGAGTGCCTATTGTGTATACTTTACATACTGCCTAACTCTTCTTGAGGGAAGTCTGACTCTCAGCCACAGCTACCAGGTAAATCTGGGTGGTGCAGACTGCTACCAAGTGGGTTTACTGCCAACACCTGTAGTCTTAAATCTTTTGCAGTGGTCCCTAAGGGAACTGCACAGGTTTCTGCCTATCACCTGGGACCACCGTGGTCCGTGATGGGTCCACGTATGGTGTGAGTATTTTGTGAGCAGATCTCCCATTGGGTTCTCTCCGTTTTGGCGCGAAGGGAACTCTGGATAAGAGGAGGCTGGAAACACCACTACCATGTCGATCTCCTGAGTTCTCACGAACAAGGGACACAGGAGCCAAGTATCCTGCAACTACGAGGCTGAACCGAGGAATCGCTGATGACCCGCTGAAGGACTGCTCCTCTGCACTGCTGTCGCTCTGTGAAACCATTCTGCTTCTGATCAAACGAGAAGGCCTGTACTGGTACTTCGACCCTTTGGAATAGTGGGAACAACTATTCTCGGCATCTTCACCATCTCCTGCACGTAAGCCTTCGGAAGCGTCTCTGGGCCATCCAGTGGACCCGGGAGTCTTGATCTGTCACTGCCGTCAGGTTGCTGCTGTTTCCGAGTCCTTGACACTCTCACACGATTCCTACACTTGGCATTCCCAGGTCTGAGGTGAGAAGTGTACATTGGGCTGAAATACACACGGCCGCTCCGTTGCCCTGCTGTGGTAACAATCTGTGCGGGTTCACTGCGTTTGGGACATCCTCAACGCCGAGACGTCCCCTGCTCGTATCTGAATCTGCCAGCACTGAAACTGATGCGGAGAAGCCTGGGTGTGCCTGCATCGGGGACCGGTGAGTAGCAACGCTAGGAACTGGTCGCCCTCCTGCAGTAGCCTGTAGCTTTTCCTCACTGTGTTAAACAGCACAACTTTTTCGCACTCGCGCTCTGCTTCTGCCCGCAAGTGGAGGCCGCGCTTGAGTAGCGGAGATCTGTTCGCCCTCCTTTGTTCACCACTCTGAACTGCCTGACTTCCTTGAAGAGACTCCCCTTGGCCCATCGGCACCAGCGTGTGCAGGTACTTTTGAGCACAAGGCTCCACTCTTCATAGGGCTCGGACTTCCTTCTAGTTAGGTGGCCTCTGAAAGCGAACTGGGTCTAAACGATTACTTGCACTGCCTGTTTTCCTCCCCATCTAGGTGGTCTGCATATTTCGTGCTTCTAACTCTTTAGACCCTTCGGTAATTGTATATATATATATATATTGTATTTGATTGTGATGTGTTGGTTTACTTAAGTTTTATCGGGATTCTTTACTATGGTCAATATTACAAAGGCCTTTTAATAAATGTGCCTATATTTTTAATATAACACCTGCTTGGAGTAATTTGTAAGCGTCTTTGCTTTGTGTGCTGATTGCAGGCTTTCAGTCACCCTCACCCATCTTGAGACCTAGTCTTGACCGCTGCGATCGCTACCTTGATTGGTCTGGCTTGTCCAGAGGTTACCCTGTTCCAAGAAACTAGACTGGCCTTCTGAACCTCTGCCCCTCCAGGTCAGAGTTCAGAAATCCATCTTAACGGTAGTTCCTTCCTAACTGGAAACATGCCCATCAGTTTCCCGCTAACTTTGGTGGGTGGAGCGGACAGGTTCCCAGATCATGGTCAGAACCATAGAATGAAAGACAGGCACCATCTTTCCCCTTTAAGCCTCAGTGAGCAGTCCCCAAAATGCCCCCAGCTGCATGGGCTCTCCAGAAGTGTTCTCAACTGAAGGAATCTGTAGAGCTGGAGGAGGTCTATAGGAGGACATGTCGGTTTGTAAAGATGCAGTCCCTCGGGTTAATCCAGAAAAAAAACACAAAAGTAATCAAACATGGAGTGCACAGCTTGCAGGAAAAAAACTGTTTTTTATTTGCGAATATGGCTGGGAGAATGTCAGACAGCTCTGTGGTACTGAACTGAAAAATCAATTCAATGTGCCCATTCTGGGCTACAATATGTAAGATGAAAACCTACACATTAACATATTATCCAAAGGCAACTTTCATTCTAATTTTAGCATTTCAATTGATTGTTGGTCATTAAGCCCCTAAATAACACTATATATTGTGATTTGAGGTTTCCTTTCTCTTGACCCTTGAAACTACCACCGCCAAACACAACATTATTTAGTAGTCAGCTGAAAATGTCACATTCCAATTGGTTGGCACTCTTCCTGGTACAATTTATAAGAAAGCTCTGACCGAATTGGACAGTGAAACCTGAGACTGCTCGGGCTGCAGCATCCCACCCAGATGGACCATGGTGCAGTGAGTGGAAGTCTGTGAGGTCAAAACTTTGTGGCATCCCATGGAACACCACAATCTCTTACCCATGATTGGCCTTTTGAACTTCCTCCCCTGCACCTACAGCTTCTATCTTGAGACATGTTGCCAACTCTGGATCTGACCTTATAGTTATCTTATCAAAATGAATAGCTGTATAAAAGAAATGGTTGTAACCCTGCTCCTGGAAATTATTTTCTTTCATTTATTAATTTTACCAAGACAATTTTACCTAGGGACCAAATGTCCTGCTTTAAATGGGGGCACTGTGTTCACGTTCAAGCTTTGTTCACATTTTAGTTCTTCCTTTTGGTAATACTGCTGTCTGAACCTATTGTTGTCTCTCACTATGGCCTACACAATCATTATGTTTTCATGTGTCTATCATCTGGGAAAGCACCTGCTGTTTTGAGCCTCATTTCAGGCAGCCAGGAAATGTCTCCTTCGCAAAAATTAACTGAACACTGTTTGGCATCTCTTTCCATCCTGACTATGGCACCTTAGAGATTTCTGCTCACCAGCAAAATTAAATTAAAACAAAAAAATCGCTCCACAAATATGGCCTGGCTTGCCAGACGAAGGCCCCTGTCTGGCCCTCAGCCATTTCTCCTTCTGCTTTCATCCAGCGTGGTGTTTGGTTGGCCCCCCTCGCCCTCCACCCAACCATCTAGCATGTCCTGACCATTGTGACCATCGGTGCACATCATGTTAATATAAGTCCATTTTGGTGACTGTGCGCACTGCAGCGTGCTGCCTCGCAGTGCACTTCATGAAGCAACGGCAGACTTCACATATTCATCGTGCTGCAGACGTGGAATTTTTGGCTTGATTTAATATTTGGAATACACACTTGTGCAGCGCTAACTCCACTGTTTGCCTTTTCATCATGGCCAACCGCATCCCCGGTACTGGAGTGCCTCGAAGGGTTGCCACGGCATCGAAATTGTATTGCTGCTGACTGACCAGACATTCTTGTTACATGGCCTACCTACATGGCCTGCCAGGAGCCAGCAAGTGATGGAGCCGGCCCCCAGCATCAAGGCCCACACCAAGGCCCACACAAAGGCCCCTGTCTGGCTTTGTCTCAACCTGGTGAGAGCTCCGCCATGCCGTGGCACCTGCAACTTGCCATCAGCCCCTGCTGCACATTGAACAACCGTACCATTGCATTTTGGGACCATGAAAAATGAGCAACCACGTGGTAATTGTAAGCAGCCCAGATCACCTGTTCCTGAACCACAAACCTATACCTGGTTTTGCTGTTGAACCCAACCTCCCTTTCCCTGCAGCCTGAGTACAAACTCAATCTCCTTCCCACTTGATATGTGTATCTGCCCTCCATCATGCATATATCTTGCTTTCTGCTGCCTGCTAGTACCGATCCCATAAATCCAATACAAGAGCACCCCTTTATCCTCCTTATGTGCTTTTTTGAGTGCTTTTTTTGTTAATTTTGAACCTAGATGTGCTTTTTATTCTGTGCACTATTTACATTCCTTTGCACACCTCCTCCTCTATGCCTGCCGGCTGCTAGGCTGCTTGGTATATTGTGCAGCTCCCCTTGCTTATCTCTCCTTCCCCCTCTGCACCCACTCCTACCTCTCTCACAAAGTCTGGAAGAAAAAAGCTGAAAAAGCTCTCCTGGACTCTAACCCTGGACTCTAATCCAGGCCTACCTATCACTGACACGTATGTCAATGCCACTTCCAGACTATTATGGACATCCTCTTCACTGTCCTCTTTCCTGACCTTTGGACCTCCCATCTGGTCTCCACTCTTTCTCCCTTTTACTCCTCACCCATCAATGGAGGCACCAGGTGGGTACTACGCCTTGCATACTTCTCATCCCCTACGTGTATCATTAATGTCTATCACAATGGCGCTATCATGACCCAAGATCCTTAACATACACTTCTCCTTGCTCCATTGGTGCCTGCCTTTACTCGTAAACTTCCCCACTTCTCATTCCATCCCTGCTTCCTCTACTCTCACCTCTCCACCACCACTGATGAGAGTACCAAACCCATATACTCCCCCTCAGAAAACCACATAGGTGGTAATCAGCTTCACTTAGCTACCCTGAACACTCGGTCAGCTGTCAAACACTCCTCCGACATCTGACTGCTTCATGAAGACTTTGAACTGGACGTCCTGGCTATTACCAAGGTGTGGTTCAATGCCAGCTCTGTCACTGCTCTTGACACTCTCTTTCCTGAGGGCTATAAAATCCTCTCCAAACCCAGACCCAACAGGCCTGGGGTGCTGTGGCCCCGATCTTCCTTGAATGGGTCCCTGCCTCTATCATTCCTATTCAATCCTACTCATCTTTTGAATGTCTCGTCTGTAGGCTTGGGGTCTCTTCCTCTCTGAATGGGCTGACCTCGCCTCATCCCTTTCACCCTCTTCCAAACTTCTCCTCCTTGGTGACTTCATCATCCACTTCAACTCATCCTCTCAGTTCCAGGTCCTCTGTGACTCCATCTCTCTCACTATACTTCCTTCCGGCCTGACTCACTCTGCCAGCCCCAATCTCCATTCCATCATCTCTGGTGACATTCCTATCTCTGACCCTGTCACCATCCCCCACTCCTGGTCTAACTACACCCTTCTTTCCTCCTTTCCTCCTACCTGGGGACTCTTGGCCCTCTATCCAAGCCACCCCCTGCACTGCCAGCCTCCTTCGCCGTCATTATACCGATGAAGCGAGTGTAAGTTGCTGCTTTTGCCACCACCTTCATACCACCTCCCACCCCCACTTCTGACTCTTCATGTGACTCTGTCCTAGCTACCTTCAACCTTGCCATCTCCAACACCCCTGACATCCTTGCCCTTGGGCACCTCCTATGACAAACTGGCCTGCCGCCTGCTCTAAAGGCAATAAAGCTTCTCTATCTGCTCCAAGAAGCGGGCCCACATCCAAGCTTGCATCTCTGGAACCACACAGCCAAACTTTTCCAAATCTGCAAGGAACTTCCAAATACACTTGCAGTGTCCAACTCTCTCCTTGCTACCGAGGCTCTCTGTACTGCCCTGGCCTCCCACTTAACATCCAAAGCTCATGACATCCTCTCCTCACTGTTCTCCACCCCCATCTTCTCTCCCATGCCTCCTCCCATGCCTCTCTTGTCCCCCTCTTACCGCCCCCCTCACTCTCCTCTCTCCCAACCATAGCACTGTATGAGGTCTCGAAAGTGGTCCACTCTATGAAGGCCTCCTCCAAACAGGTTCTCCCCTGCTTCCCCAGAACCATAGAGGACATTTCCTCTCTCGCTCAGGCCCTTGAATTCTGTAATCACTCCTTTGCCATTGGCTCCTTCCCTCTATCCCTCAAGCACTCCCTTGTGCCCCCTCCCCTAAAAAAGCCATCTGCTGAGCCCTCCTGCCCAGATAACTATCGCCTTATCTCTGCTATCCCCTTCCTGTGTAAAAAGTTGTCCCTCCCCCAAATTATGCTCCACACTGATCTTGTTGGCTACCTTCATGACCATCAAACTGGCATTCGGGCATCCAGAGGCATGGAAACTGCTCTCCTGAACACCCATGAAACCATGCTTGCAAATATTGACTCCAACTCTCCTGCTGTTCTCATTCTCCTCGACCTCACCTCTGCTTTTGACACAGTTGACCATTCCATCCTCATAAAACAACTTTGTGACTCCCTCAGAATCCTTTACCAGGCACTGGATTGGCTGACCTCCTTCCTCACGAACAGCCTTTCCCAGTTGCAACTGAGCCCTTTCTCCTCTCCCACCACCCTTTCTACCTGGGCCATCCTCCAGGGCACTATCTATCGCCATTGCTCTTCAATATCTTTCTTGTCCCTCTTGCTCATATGATCTCTTCCATATGTCTGCATTTCCAGTGCTATGCTGATAACACACAGCTTTCCTTCAAACTTCACTCTACCTCTCCCTCTTTCTTCTCTCTCACCCATGACTGTCTGTCCGTCATTCAAACACGGTGTGCAGAGTATGATCTCTGTCTCAATACCAGTAAAATGGAGATCCTTCTCATCTGGACACCTGTGCCCTCTTTTCCTGCTACCCTCCCGCCACCCACTTTGGGCCATCTTCCTCTACCATCTTGTGGGGCCAAATACCTCAGGGTCATCTTCGACTCTGCTCTCTCCTTCATCCCTCACAAGTCCCACTACCAGCTCCACCTCCTCAGAGGCATTCTTCCTTTCCTCACCTTCCCCAGAAGCTCAATGTCTCCAGAGCTCTGGTCCTTTCCAGCTGGACTACTGCTACAGTCTCTTTCTCAATATCGCTCTTTCCTCCCTTCAACCCCTCCAGCTAATCCAGAACAGGACCTCAAGATAGATGTATCCTTGGCCTCAAGGCCAGGCACTGTATCTCTCCAGCCATACAATCTCTTCAATGGGTCCCGGTGGCTGCAAGGATAAAATCCAAGACCCTTTGTATTATCCACAAGGTCTTCTGGGGCCTGGGACCACTCTATCTCCAACTTTCCCTCCCTAAATACTCCCCAACTAGAACCCTATGCTCCTCTAATTCCAAGTCTCTTACCGACAAACACTTTTCCCAGCATAGAGTCGCTGCAGGTCTCTCTCCTCACTGGTGCTTCCCTTTTGAACAACTTCCCTGCTCCTCACAGACTTGAACCAGACCTCCTTACATGCGAATAAACTGCTGAAAACTCTGCTCTTCTCCACCTCTTTCCCTCTTTCCCTGCTAATCACCCCACTGCCGCTGTGACTGATGGCCTGATAATCATAAATCTCACAAGATCTCAGGTGCTTCCTCCCAGATAATACCAGCAACCCCCCAATGCACTGGCCTGCGGGCCTCTCTTGTGGTGCCCCATCCCGCCTTGAGAGTCACCTGAACCAGTACTTAGCCTGAGGTTATCCTCCTTGGCTCCTCTTAGCACTTCCCTCTCGGGACCTCCCCCAGCACTTGTCCACTCCCCTATTCCCTGTTCCATCCCCTTCCATTGAAATTCCCCTCAATTCACTTGTGAAGGCAAATTCCACAAGGCCTAGTAGGCTAGTACTATATTACTGTTTGACATTGTTTTTATTTCCCCTTCTCCCTTCCTTTTAGCTTTGTGGTGCTTTGAAACACAATTATGTTGTATAAAGTGCCTTACAAATGCTCAATACAAATACAAAAATGAATAAAAATAGAATGGCAAAATCTATAGCCCTTAGCAATGGTGTCTTTTAAAATTGTGGACATGTTGCTTAAAACACTCTTGCTCAATACAGCAGCTAACAACTACACTTACTAAAACTCAATCTACACAATCAACATAAATCCAAACTGCATAACCTCCTCTAACAATACGCGTGCAATAAAAATAATGCAAGGAAATGATTTCTACACATGTGTTTTTCTATGCAGCTCTCAGTCTGAAGACTATCTGAAGTGTGGCTAAACTGTATCTACAAACGGTTCCATAACCACGGAAAGCATGCAACACCTATGTCACCACTAAGGGTCTGATGCCTTGCTAAACACGTTTTCTTATCTTATACTTGCACACCCCATTAGGACGTTGGACTTGCATCTATACACTTCCCCTTTAGTTAATTTATTAACTAATAACTCATCCCCCTTGTGCTGTCCCAATCTTAATTTGGGATCCATATTTTACAAACACCCTGTATCTGTTCTCCCTCTGATGTGTACTCCTCTGGTGTGCAGGTCAAGAAAGTGTAATCACCATTGGCATTGCAATCTACCCAATGTTCTGTGCAATTCTCTGGATCTGGAGGAGGATTAGAGAGCGTCCGCGGGGCACCAATCAGATTCCCTTTCTGGATAGTTCAATGTTCAATCTCTACATGCCAACTATCTGTCTGTGTATGAGAATTTCTCGAGAGGGATGTGGCAGCATCTGTTATTCTCATTATAGACGTCGCCTCAGCCCCAACCCCCAAGTAGCAACCTAGAGCAATTTTAAATGCACAAAGAGCAACAAGCACCACTACGAGGTTAGAAACAAGCACCTTCACAATATTGCTCAACCACATGGGTACTCAATGCAGAATGCCTCTGCAGGAAGTCCCGCCCCCATTCTGCCTATATGTTCGAAACCTGGAATTGCAACATGCGCAATGCCAGTAATGGTGCCCATACTGTGAAAAGCCTTTGAGACAAGGTATCCTTTGAGAAGACCCTATATGATGTATCTCCATAGAGAGGAGGAGATCCTCAAAGAAATATGAAGTTGAGAAGCAAAGAGGCTTGTGATGTCACAAGAAGCAAGCGTGACACATTGAGAAGAGTGACTGAAGAAGAGAATACATAGACCTGATAGAATCTGATGATAAAGTAAAGAATTGAGAACATTATCATATGTGGAATGAAGATTGCACATGTGAAATGCATTTCAGAAAATGCAAGCCATTTTATATATATACAGATGCCGTATTGCAAGTAGAGTAAATAATCATAAATAAAAATATAGAATTCTGGACATCGGTGTCACATATTTAGTAATCTCAGGCCCGCAGAGAAAGATGGATGGAGAGCTGTGTGTCGCAGTAAGAAACAGCTGAAGAACAAGGAAAGTCATGGAATAGCTGTCTGGCCTGATGTCAAAGGATAGAGCAGCCAAGAACCGGTTATCTATCCTTGAAGGATGGATGGATCTGAGAAGGTGCAAGGAAAGACCACCATGAGTGCCAAGTGTATTAAATCAAGACAATTAATTCCTGCAAAACAGGCCAAAATACGGTCTCTTGTCACGTGAGTTGAGGATGGAAATAGTAGTTGATGTTCAGACCTGAGCTACAATAAGGATGTGCCTGTACTCCCTTTTATTCTCAGGAGCAATGGTACTTTGCAAGCCCAAGTTCAAAGAAATATGGATAGCAGAAGGCATGGGTGTAGAGAGGTGACGAGCTAATTAGGTACGGAGACACGGTCAAGTCCAGCCACCAGCACTGTGGTACCAGCTAGTGAGCCGAATGTGCCAGAATGGCAGAAGTGTGCCAACCAATTGTAGAAGGCTATATCATGAAGGGCCTTATAGTTTGAGAGCCAATAATATGCTTCGCACTTAATAACTGATGAAGATGACTTGAAATAGGGGTGGGCATAAGTTGTCCACCAGACTGTAGAGACCCAATCACAACCCAATCCCTTATAGAAAGTATACTTAGATATTCATCAGAGAGTTTGGGAAAGGGACTAGTTAGAACTGCAACAAGGGAAAGGGGCTGGGAGGGTTGGCATCAGCGAAGAGAGACTCACAAAATGTTTTCTTTTGCAGATGCAGCACGGAGGAGTGGTGAGTTGCTGCAAATATGGATGTGTGGACATTCAATTGTAAAATGGGCAGGGAAAGATGCGGCAAAAAGGATTTTCGGGACACAATTGGGTTGCAGCTACAGCATTGCCTTACTGAGGTGGTCAGGGGTAGGGGGGCTTAGGTGGGACTAGTTGCTGCCATGTTAGCAGGTTTGAGGGAGCGCCATGGGTTCCCGGCAGCAATAATTTTGCATGCGGGTGAGAATTACCTGGTTAGAGATACAGAGGTATTGTTGTTAGGGAAGATGAAAAGGGACGTTAGCTGGTTAAGGGAGATATGGCCCAAGGTGGGGCTGTTTTGGACTAAGTTACTGCCAAGGAGAGTATGGATGGGTGCAGTGAATGAAGGGGCAGAGGAAAGAACAAGAAAGAAATTTAACCGAGAGATGGAAACGTTTTGGGGATCTTTGGGGGTGCAAGTGCTGGAGCACCAAGAAATAACTTACGAGGATTTTTCAGTTTTTTGGGAGGCTGGAGTACATCTTTTGCTGTTTGGGAACATGCACTACCTGGGGGACGTTAGGTTGGCAGTTGAAGACGTATTATTGAGTTGGACATAGGGGAGTTCCTAAGGTAGGAGGGTGTGGGGGCAGAAAGAACACCTCAGGGGAGGGTTTTTCTGGTGCCGGGGACATGTCCCTTTGGAGGCGGGGCAGGGGAAGTACAATGGGGTATTATCGCAGTAAAGGAGAGGGGTGGTGCTGTTTGCACAAACGGGCTACCGCAGAGGTACAAAGAGGGGGAAGATGTATTGAAGAAGGAGGGGCGTGGTCTCAGGGAGAAGATGGGAGAAAGCGGGAATGAAGGTTGAGAGGAATTTAAGGGGACGGGAGGGAGCAGGGGATAGGTTGGGAGCAGTTTAAAATGGTTTATTTATTTGATTGTGAGGGAATGGAAATTGTTTATTTATTTAATTGTTCGGAAATTTGTTAAAATGAATATGTTAGTCTTTAAGGCCAGGTAGCCAGGTTAGCCTTATTTGTGAGTTATGGCCTTTCACATTAAAGCAACCTCTTCCACTTAATAACGAGTCTGGGTATTTTTGTGCAGTAAGCCCAGAGCACCATTTACCACTTCTTGAGACTCCATGGTAATAAAATCATTAACCACAGGCTGAGACGTCTCCTCGAGTAGAAGTTCCTCCACCGAAATAATGTGATTTGCAGCTTTCAATGCAAGATATAAATGTTGAATGTCAACACCCCCCCACCCCCCGGCCCCCGGGTTAAGCACATTCTCATTAATACGACTGAAAAGTTTCAGCAGAACTTGTATTGCAAAGTGGAGCACTTCGTTATTTGCAGCAACTCTAGTTCCCGGCGTCGTATTCAGGTTGCAATGGTTTCAATTAGCTTCATTTACTCCCGTAACAAGATCGATGGTAGAATACATGGGGACGATGGACACAAGATAGTAGTGGCAGAAAGGCGTTGATACGCCATCCCTTGGCCAGGCATGGGGCCGTTAGGATCTATGACAGAATGCAACCGCTCCGGGATTTCATTGGTAGTGTAGGAGTTAGCAAGCACAGAAGCTCCTGTGTTACACAGGGAGTAGCATCATTGTAAAATTGAATTATGATCAATATCGCCAAAAGAAGTATGAAGGTCCTGCTGTACAGCAGATTGCCCTGTTTGAACTGTCTCCGTAGCCTGCTCAACAAGGCCCCACTACTGCAGTCAGCACCCTAGCATTGGAATTCATTCCTGCTTTATGGTATGCATTAATATTTCCAATATCAGAAGGGGTGGAATTGGAGGGGGACTGATCTGAGTTGTTGGCACATTTTGTGTCTCGCCGCCATGGAGCTTTGTCCTTGGGGTAGGTTTGCTTTCAATTATAATTTCTAGGCTTAGAAACAGCCTTACCCAGCATAGCCCCTCCTTTAACACCACTGCTAAACGGCGCGTGGCCAATAGAGTATTTGTTTGTTTACTGAATACATATACACATTGCAAGACCGTTATCCTGCACCAATGTACTTGCTGTACTCACAGTAAATAAATATGCACACTGAGCAGCATATAGACCAACTAATGAATATTATTTGGATTTCAAATAGCATGAAATCAACAGACAGACTCTAGCAGTGGATTCTCAACGTTGATCTCTGCCGATGCATTTGGAGTATGTCCTGCGTTCCCTATGCTGTCCTTTAAAGCAACTGGGACCAGCTGCAAGTGCTGCTTTGTGACTACAAAAATGCAAAATATGTTCTGCTGTCCTAAGGGAATGCTTCATGCACCAACAATGCAAGCTGCTGCCCCATAGAGACTACACTTCTTGAATTACATTATCTACTTTTGCATTGCAAATGTTGGTTTCACAATCACAATAAGAGCATGTTTGTGTTGCATTGTTATTTCCAAGGCAAGTTCCATGTTGTACTGTTGGCCCATGGCTTCTGTTTCATTAGCTGTATAAATGTTTGCTGTCAGGATTCTTTTTACGATCGATTTTGATTCATATCTAAATGACTGTTCTCAGGAGTGCCTAAAAAATAAGTGGTTTTCCAGAGAACCATTGGATACATCATATCTCCTAATGCTTCTTTCAATTGTTGTGCCATTATGGCTAAAAGATGTTCATTTTGGAACACAATGAGGACAATTAATTCAAATGATTCTCATTATACAAGTGCAGGTCATTATTCATAATCTCAAGCAAGCAATGCTAATTTTCTGTTTTTCTTTCCCTTTGAAAGAATTATAAACTCAATTACACGTGGACATTGTGACTACATAGTACGTAAATTGAGATGGATGAAGAAGAAATTAAATATGCCACAAAACTGTACTTTTTTTAAGGTCCGGCTGGAGTGCAGATGAAATCTTTTTTTTAGTGCCTAAACATCTCAGGGGAAGGAGCTCCCTCAGTCGGTAGGGGCACAAAGCATAACGTGTTTCTAGATGGTCCATTTTGTAACTGAGTTTATCACAGTTTTGATGGACGTTGTGGATATTCAGGAAAAAAACAATAACCTGTAGAGGCAAAAAAAAAAAATGTTAAAAGCCGAATTGAACAAGGTTCGCGTAGCATGTCCTTCTTCACATAGCAGTTTGTTGCTCATTAAATGCCCCCATGTAGGTTCTGTCACCTTTCTTTGTTGTGTTTAACATGGGAGAGATAAATACCATTCTCCTATACTAGGGAGCGGGGCGGAAATAGCTGTCTGAAGGAAGAGCAGCTTTGCAGTTTTTGAAGGACTCCACAACTACAGCCCTGAGTTAGTGTCCGACAGCTGGGTCTCTGCGTTTGTTGGAGAGGGGAGTAGGCGAGTGTACCCCATTGTACTGGTGTCAGCTGTCTGCATAGTAGACATAGAACATCCCCCAAATAGAAGCCAAGTGCACCTGAGTGGATTATCTGACAGACACTTTTTATTTACATGTAAACAACATATATGTGGGGGAATAATTGATTGTAAATGTTTATTCGAATAAACAAATATTAATCAAACACAAACATGTATTAATTCACAAATAAAACATAATTCATCGGGGCATATAAACTACATTGGTCACCATTACAATTTAAAACAATTACAGAAGAAAAATTACAATTCAATACAGGTTTTACATAGTTTTTAAAATTCAGCAGCTTGTCTTCTTAAAAGCCCACTTCTATAAAGCATGGCAGCCTTCAGATACAACAACAGGGCCCATGTCGTCATTTTCGTTTCCACCCTTAGTAGAAAAGACAGTCCTGGCCTATATTGATGCAGGTCTGTGCGTCTCAGGACTTGCAATATAGTCCGTTCTCTAATGACCCCATAACCTGGACAGAACAGAATGAAGTGGCTCAGGTTTTCATGCGGGGCACCGCACACAGGGCAACTTGGATCATCTGGGTACCCCATCTAGTTTGCTGTATTACCTCTCAAATATAAGCAATCAAATTGTGCCCTTGTAATGAGCCAGCTTTGATGTTTTTTCCTGGCACAAACAAGGTTCTGCTGTGGAGTGGGAGTCCCACTTATATGCCTGTGACAATGTGGGTGAATTCGCATCTGCACGATTTAGCAGAATGTCCTAAATATTCCCTTTGCTATTCAGTGGTGAAAAACTCCAACTGCCGAAACTAGTGTGCACCCATGAGAGATTGCGGATGGAGCACATGCATTGTCAGCCCAATTGGAAACATAAAACAACCCACAAAGATGTGACAGACCAATTAGAGCTCCTAATTGGTTTGGCTCATAAAATCCCCAGCTTTCTTATTGGTTCTCTGTGGGTTGAGTTTAGCTACTAGATTGCAGTGCAAATCCACAGATGGAGAGAATAAGAGAGTAGTGTGATGTACTTACTGAAATAATTGTGTGTACTGTTGCCACTGTGTTTCCTGTGTGTAACATTGTATTGTGTATTTGGTATGTATTGTGAAGTACTTTAATTCTGACTCCTCCCTTGGAATAATTTTGTGAATCCCTTTGTGTTTGTTTTTTTATCTCCTCCCCTTTTTCTCATCCAACACAAAGCAATTCCTTATCGAAGCCCTTTCTGAAGCCCATCCTGATGGATTGTTGAATCCCGTTCGTTTAAACTTCCTCTTTCATCCACAGTAGAAGTGAAGCAACTCTTTATGAAAACCCTTTGTGATTGTTATTTTTGAATCTCCTTTCTTTAAGCCACCCACACAATTAGTAAAAGGGAAACCCACAATGAAACCTTTCCATTAGTGTCCCTGTACATATGATCAACCATGCGGATGTCTTTGAGCGCATGCTGTATTCAGGAAAGTAGGAGGGTCAGCCATCAATGTAGGAGGCACAGAAAGCGTTCCATAAGGAGCTGTAACATGAACAAGCAGACATGGATGGGAGATTTGGAGGTGCAGTACTGGATGGCAGAGATGGGGGCAACAGGGTGTGGAGCATGAAGAGGGGCATGTGGTTCAGGAGTGGAATCACAAGGAACTGAATGAGGGGAAGCAGGTGGAAAATGAGGAGGTGGTGAACAAGAGGTGTGGAAGTCGATCAGACTCATCTTCTCAGTTCTATCAATGGTTAAGTAAAAATACATGTATTAGTTTGCTTGAAGACAAACTGACAGCATCCTAACCATTAACTTTTGCCCTCCTGACTTGCCCGGTCTGACCTACAGACCTGTTATTTTTATAAATCTCCAGCCACATGAAACAGGGATAGACTGTGTCCTATTGCGCTGGGGAGATAGGAGTATTGTGTGCCAGCTGTGTGGTGAGTAGTAAGTGGTTAACCCTGATACCTCTACATACACTAGTCAAAGGTGAAAAAACCACTCGCGTTCAGTGCTTGGCCAGTAAAGTTCACAATGATTGTCCAGATACAAAGTGTCCCAACGTCTTCAACTGCTTCGTATTCCACTTTATTGTCTGGTATTTAAGTTAACAGAAACAGCCAACACGTCTTTGGACTAAAAACTCTTTTTCAGGGCAATTTATTTTCTATAGTTTATCAATAAGTAGATTAGAGCGTTTCCTTTGAAGTGAGGATTACATGATATGGATAATGCTAAAGCCAGCCATCCCCCTCACTGGAGTCAAAGATTTGGTGAGTAGTCCTGTATGGAGTCACTTCACGGATGCTCCGTGTGTCTGTCTTTTCCCACCTCCCGCCAAAACAAAGGAACCTATTCTTTCTGATGCATCATCCAGCAACAGTGTTGATATAGAAACATGATTGACCACGCTATCTCCAACTCTCGCCCTAAATACTTCCTGCTAGAACCCTTGGCTCCTCTAACTCCAACTCACTGCTCATCAAACGCTTCTCCAAGCAGGGTGTGGGGGTTAGGCCTCTCTCTTCAACTGGTGCCTCTCTTTGGAACAGCCTCCCTTCCCCTCTCAGACTTGAGCCAGACTAACCTCAAATTCCCGAAACTTTTCAAAACTCTGCTTTTCTCTACCTTTTTCTCTTTCTCCATTCCCTACTAATCACCCCACTGACACTTGCGGCCTGGACCTTCATGAATATCACAGGTTATCAGGCCCCTGCCCAGTCGACACCAGCACCCTCACACCCCTCACTGCCTTTGTGGGGCCCCTACCTGGCAACTGTACATCCCACCCCTGGGATTCCTCTGCCCTTGCACCTAGCCAGTGGCTTTCTCCCCTGATACTCTTTGGCACGTCCCTCCTGGGCTCTCAACAACACTTGGCCAGACCATGCTCTCTACCCGCCTCCCTTACTTCCCGTACTTCTCTTCATTGCATTTGCACATCCGAATGTCACAATGCCTGGTAGGACCCCGATTGTATATTTACTGTCTTTTTGCCATGACTATTTACCCCCTTGTTCCCTCCTCACTTGGTCTTGTCGTCCCTGGAAGCACTATATTGTTGTTTAGGCACCTGACAAATGCCCAATAAATAAATAAATAAAATGTGCGCCATGTGACTTTGTGTAGAAATGCGACCAGCAGCAGAGTGTGTGGTGTGCACACTGTGTTTTCGTGTTCTTGTGGCTTGTTGGACAGCTTCTATTGAGAATAAGTGCCGGGCCATCCTTCGACCGATTTTCCAGCTATTGAAACTTAAGGTACATTGACTATGTTCTAATGGCACTACTGACTTTAACTCTGTTGCCTACTCGTCAGCTTATTCAGCCCCAGCCTACTCCAAAACTCCACCCATTGCTGAAGATTGGCACATGTGGCATAGTGACAATTCTGCTTTTTTACATACACTCCTATGATTTGAAGGTTTATTGCTTTTAAAACCTGGTAAAGAAAGTTATTGATGGGTCAAGGCGGGTTTGTGGTCCTCAAATTCCATAGCCTGTCCTTAAAGATTAAATCAATAGCGTTTTCGGGAGTGTGGTGGTCAGTTATTAGCACCATAGCCTATACGCCTGGAGGTGCTAATTCCCACGATAATTAAACCAGGTGCTTGTAGGTAGTTAACAATGAAACTACACAGTGGCCCTGCGCATCCTGTGATGTCTTCTGCCAAACTAGCACCCATTACAGATCAGGAAATGTTGTCAGCAATGTTGCTTCCTCTGCCGCCTTCTCTCACACGGGGCTGTGATAGTCTAAACATAATTACTGATTGTTTTTTTACCAGCCACTAGTTAGTACTGTGCTACATCTGATTGAGGACTCCACTCGAGCTGCTCAGAGCACAGATCACCAGTGCCATCAGGCCCTGCTTCTTCCCTCTATGAGAAGAAAATAACTGCATTTTATTTGGTGGCAGAAGGGTGCATTTACAACCTGTCAATCGATCAGAACCACTCTTTAGCACTGTTCAAGAAGTCACTAGTCCTGATACTTTCCATTACATGGTTGCCTCAGATAGCAAGTTGAATACTCCAGAGGTTTGTTCTCCGGACCTGTTGAATTCACCTGACTCTTTGCTTTCATCATTTAACTTGACTCCAGCTCCATTAGCTATCCGGTGGTTATCAGAGGCATTTCAAAACTTAAGGGGGAACCCTGACTCTTGGATCTGTAATGCACTGCTTGAAATTAATAAGGTTCTCCGTGGCCTGGTGTCTTTATATAAATGTCTTAAAACAGAAAATAAATCTCATTCTGTTTTTTTGGGCTCATTGCTTTTTAAATTTGAAAACATTAAACTAAATATTGAAGTACCATAAATATGCACGTTATCTATAGACCACCAGGCCCCATGGCTGATTTCAAGGACACATCATGCACTTACTAAGCGAAATTATTAAGAAATCCACAAAAACTTTACTCATAGGAGACCACAACCTACAATATAGTGACCTTCTTGATAAATCTGCCACCTTTGTGGCCAAAGATTTGATAGATCTAGGCTTCTCCCAGATAATCACCACCCCCACCCACATCAAAGGACGCACCCTTGACTGGGTGGTTGACCACAACTGTGGCTCTAATATGACGTCCAACACTGCCCTTCCCTGGATAGACCACACCCATATAGAATTCACTGTACCCACAGCTACAAACACCAAAATCATCACTTCTGCCCCTGCCACTTTAGTTAGAAGTATTAAAAATCTCACTGCAGATAACCTTCGCCCCATCTCGACATCCCTTGCCTTGCTCCTCCCTTCTCGCAAGATCCTAATGTCTTAGCTGATATATTCAAGGACATTATCACCCAAGCAGTCAACTTGGTCGTCCCTCTTGAAGAGAAGAAGGAAAAACAAATCTCTACACTCTAACTCTTGGTTCACAGAAGAGCTTAAACAGCTACGTAACGTCAAACGCTGTGCCTTAAAAAACTGGCAGACTAACCCCCGTGTCTTAGCCAAAGACAACTTCAGAAAAAAAATGGTGCTAAGGAGTACAAAGAAGCCATCTTTATAGCCAAATCAGAAGTTTACAATAGCCGTATAGCCCAAGCCAACTCCCAATCTAAAGATCTCTTCACTATCTTTAAGGAACTCATTGACCCTTTGATCTCTACGGACGAAATTATTAAGGATGAAGCATGGTGCAACAGTATACAAACTGCTATGCTAAAAGAAATTGAAACACTACATAACAAAATTCAATCACATTACCAAACCCTTCTCAATCAGAATAAAGGACAAACAGTTCGGTCCCCACACAGCAGCAACAATACAAATGTTCCTAAATTCGAATCTTAAGACATTACGGAAACAGAAGTCATTGACATGCTTAAACCTCTCAAACCATCTCAATGTAAGGGCGATGTATGCCCCCCCAATATTGTTAAAGATTGTGCCGGGCCACTGGCCTCTCTCCTTACCGCTTTCATTAATGCCTCATTTAAATCAGGCATCGTCCCTAACAGCCTTAAGGAGGCATGGGTGCGCCCCCTCTTAAAAAAAACCTACACTAGACCCTTCCCAACCTAACAATTACCAGCCTATAACAACCGTCCCATTCCTACTCAAACTACTAGACAAAGCCGCTCACAACCAGATCCAACTCTATCTAGAAACCAACTCCATCCTAGGCAAAAGGCAGTCAGGTTTCCGCAAGGGGCATGGCACGGAAACTGCACTGTTAGATCTAAAAAAACAAATAACTCAAATCCTAGACAAAGGCAAGCCTGCCCTCCTCCTCCTTCTTGAACTCTCAGCAGTGTTCAATCTTGTGGACAACAAAACTCTCACAACACATCTCACCCATGATGCTCACTGCTCTGAGCATGCTGCTACCTGGATCACCTCCTTCCTAGAGGGGAGAGCGATGAAAGTCTTTTCCAACACGGCTCATGCTACGCCCACCATCATCCACTGTGGCGTATCACAGGGATCATGTACTGCCCCACACTGTACCATCTCTTCACAAAGCCTCCCTTTGACGGACTGGATGCACTTGGGATTGCATACACCAACTAAGCCGATGACACCCAAGTGCTCCTCCCCCTAACCGGTTCGTACACCAAGATGCCAACACCCTTCAACAAATCTACGCCACCATACAAGCATGGATGGCCACCAATGGCCTCTGCCTCAATGAGGATAAAACCGAGATCCTCATCCTTGGCCAAAAATCCACCCTAGCCAACCTAGATTGTCTCTACGCTAATTTCATCATCGACAACTGTACCATTCCAGTGTTAACATCTGTTAAGACATTAGGAGTGCATCTAGATACCACGCTGTCCATGAACAAGCAAGTTAGCGTTATAGTTTCTGTCTCCGCCCACAGCACTAAACTCATGAACACCCTCAAACCCTTCCAAACCAAGGGCAACTGTCTCTCTATAGCTAGAGCTATTATAGGAGCCAAGCTTGACTACTGCAACGCTCTACTCGCTGGCTCTGCCACAAAAAACATAAACAGGCTCCAAACCACTCAAAATAATGCACCAAGAGCAGCCCTAAGCATACCAAAAAGAGATCACATCTCACAAGCGAGAAAGATCGCATCACATTTAAAATTCTCACCACGGCACACAAATGTATCAACCTCACTGCACCATCCTACCTCTCAGACACAATATCTAGACCCACCTCAACTAGGCCCAATAGAACCTACCACACAAACAAACCGACCATCCCACGCATCCACAGAGCCAAAGCTGGACGAATAGGCTTCCCATACCCAACCCCCAAGCTATGGAATGCGCTCCCTTCTGAACTCAGAGCAGAAACGTCCCTCCTTGCTTTTCGCAAAAAGCTCAAAACTGCTCTGTTTAGTTAAAGATACAAACCGCATGTTTCCTCCATAAGTACTCCTAGCTGCTTTCGACTTTGTAACTCAGTTTTGTTTTCTGTTCCTTGTAACTAAGTTGTGACCTCTTTTTACTGCTGCCTATGTAACTAAGTTGTTCACCCCTTATGTAACCAGTGCCACGATGCTCTCGATCTGTTGCACGCTTTACAAATCCGAATAAACAAATAAATAAATAAATAATGTGGCCCAAGCTTTTATTGCTAATTCTGGGCGTGACTCAGGGGGGAATGTTCAAATGAGAGACATCGACTCCTGTAATCAAGATGGTCATGCTGGTAAATTTTGTGACGGTCAACCTGTCACTCTTCTTGGCTCTCGACAGTCAACTATACCATTGCAAGCTGCTCCATCTCCTCTGACTCTATGCGCAATGGTTATATAATTAACATGTCCACTATGTCTGTTGGCTCTACAGTGGTGGACGTGTCAGTGGCCAATGGTTCAACGGTTCATGTCGTGGAGGATGACAAGGCCTCTTTGGTAATCTTCAATTCCCACAATGATACTGTTTCAAGTACAGCAGTACCATGTATAACACATCTGCCACCACAGGAGCCTATCAAATTACCAACTTTAACTTTGACTCAAGTAAAAAAGACAAACAATGTGCGTCCCATTAATAAGAAAAGTAATGAGCAGATATTTGAATCATTTAATCGTTCATTGGCTAGGCATCCTTTGCTTACAAAACAGTTACAAAAATGTTTGTAATTCTGTTAATTCTAAGGATGTGGGATTATGTCTGATTCTTTGGATAATGTTTCTGACATATCAAAGCTGTTGGATGTGGGGTCTTTCAATGTTCAATAGGGTGAGACCGGAATGGGTATGCCATCGAGTGCTTCAGCCAATCAGCACATGGGGGCTAAATGGATGGTAATTGTGGAGTCATTGGATCCTCAGTAATGGGTTTGTTGTGGGCTATATCCCTGGCTGACTTGATTATGGAACAAGACCAGCTGCCGGGTCAGGTTGGTATATTTCCAGCAACTTTAGCTATGTCAGCTATGGGATTCCTGACCTCGTCGGTACCAGGTATCATGAAACAGGCCGTTTCCAATAATGCTTCTACTCCAGTTGATTGGAAATCAGGATGACTACACCGTTCTGGTCCAATGGAAGTATGCCATGCTGTCAGGCCAGTCTCTGCATTGAGTGATAGATTTTCTGTTTGATCAAATAACACTCTTGTTTCAAGGCCCTTCAAAAATCATACTAATTTGCTCAGCTCTATGCCCTCGCTTAATCAAGATTCTGATTTTTTGCAAACACCACCTTCTAGACCAAGCTGAAGTCGGTTTCAGACCCACAAGAGGAACAGAAACAGCACTACTATCCATCTGGGACGACCTAAAAACGAACGCAGACTCAAACACAACCTCAGCACTTATTCTGCTCGACCTCTCCGTAGCCTTGTTAGCCATGACACCTTAACCAAAAGACTAGAAGACGTAGCCATTACAGACACAGCACTACTCTGTACTAAATCATTCCTAGCAGGTAGAACAAAAACCGTGTGGATTAAACCCTTCTAATCCACCCCATGAGTTAATGACTGTGGAGTACCACAAGGATCCTCACTATCACCAACATCTACCAGACTCCAGTTATCAAAATCTTCAAAGAATTCAACATTACATGCTACAACTATGCAGATAATACTCAAATCATCTACAAAATCAAAGACACCCAAGCCGATCACTCAACCCTAATCGAGTGTTTAAAAGAAGTCTTCAACTGGATGAATGCCAACAACCTGAAAATCAACCCAGGAAAGACAGAAATCATGATCATATCAAAAGACCAAAAGAACAAAACTGCCATCCCGTAGCTAACGGAAATGGGAACCGCACCATCATCATTTAAGTTGTTAAAAAACTGGGAGTCCTTATGTACAACACCCTAACCTTAGAACCATAAATAAATGCAACAGTCAAGAAATCCTTTTTCCTCCTGCACACGGCAAGAAGAAACCTACTTTTCCTCTCCTTCACGCACAAAACACTTACAATCGTCGCCCTCATCATGTCAAGAATAGACTATGCAATCAGCTTCTACCTCAGAATAGCAGAATACCTCCCAAAGAAACTACAACGGATCCAAAATACAGCAGCCAGACTACTCCTCAAACTATCCAGAAGAGACCATATCACTCCTGCCCTAAAACACTACACTGGCTCCCAGTAAAATATCCCATCACCTTCAAAACAATGTACATAACACACAGGGCAATCAGTGGACAAGGAGCAGAATTCCTACAAAAGAAAATAACAATCTACAAGACCCCTCAGGTCAAACAATGAAATCCACCTGGAACTAAAACCATACCTCAAGAAAACAAATTGGAGGCACCTACTTCTACCACCTAACCACAAAAACCTGGAACAGCATCCCAGAAGAAATATGAAACACCAATGATCACCTAAAATTCTGGAAATTACTCAAAACCTGGCTCTTCAGTCCACAGATCAAACTGAAAACCAAAACAACAAAAAGGAAAAGGATGACTAAACTTAAGGACACTGACAACACCCAGAACCGACTAAAAAACTCCCACCACAACTCGACAGGTAACGCCAAGTCAAATAGAACACAAGCGACACCCATTAAGACAGAATCAACAACCCCAGCCAATCCCAGCCAGCATCCTCACTTTCCCCATAATTGCTACCAGGTACCAAACTTCTATAGAGTTGTCTAAATGTTAGCAATCACCACACTCGAACTGAGCTGCGGACATTAGCAGGTACACTCGTCATATAAGTTGAAAAGGAAGGCAGGTAAGGTTATGAAGGTACTTGGTGAAATGGAGGCCAGATGTGAAAGGGACTGTGTATACCAGACAAGCCCAGATCAGGACAGAGGCACAGAAATGCCCCGACAACCCATCCGGGGAGATTAAGCAAACCCAGCACCTCACTTCGAGACAGAAATGCCAACTAACCAACCCACTAACAATTTCCCCCTCTGCATACACCTCTCAAACTCCAAACCAAACACAACCACAAACCTACAGCACAACAAACTGCACAAACCTCACTACATTGCAACAACAAAACAAAAAAAACACACATAGACTCACACAACAGCACATGAAGTCTACCGGCTGCAAACACCCCAGGCCCATTGTTAGGGATAATTCTCCAGAAGGGCTAATTTCCCTTACCTACTGAGTCCCTCAGCAACTTTGCTGGATTTCTAGGATTTATTTTTTTCACCTGGTAAGAGTGTGCAACTTTTTTCCCACTCTCACATGTGTTTTTGCTGTGTGTGTTTAACAGTTTTGTGTTCATAGACTGTGGAGCTTCACCTACTCCATAGGCATCATCTTTTTACTGTGTGTTACACAACACCTTTAGTGCAGTGACATATGGTTGTCTTTTTTAGACTTCCCACTTTTAACTCTATATTCTGAGACTGACTACTGTCTCTCAGAACATATAAAGTTGCCATTGACTTTATTAGTCTTTTTAAATTCACAGACCCAGTACCAACTATCTTCCACAGAGTACTGGCAAGGGTTAATAGGTATCCCTTTTTGTCTGCCTCTCATGGAACAGTATTTTGTTCCACTTTCTTTAAGATTTAGCTGGTGGCAGTGATATCTACCCTATTTTTCCTACCGTGGTCTATGTATATAGGCTTGGTACTGTTTTAGGATAAGTTAGTAGCCTCGAACTTAAATCCGATGGACCCCATTTACTTTTACTTGGTTCCTGCTTGGTTTATTCACCATTTCTTTTTGGAAAGGTCTTTCTCGTGTTTTATTCTGTGCGCCAAACTAGGTTTGGTTCCTCTGTTCGCCGTCCTTTGGTTGGCTTCTGGACAGAAGCCCTCCTTAGGTGCCTGGATGTCTGAGGGGGACAGGATGTGAGGGAGAGGTTTGAAACTCCCTGCACAGGGTCTCCTTGGAGACCCATGTCACACTCTGTATGATTGGCTATGGTGACTGTCCCGTCAGGTCACCAGCCACCCTGCTGTGTGATAGACAGCCAAGCTGTATGAATGGGGGAAAACTGCATAAAAAGCACGTCTCTGGGGCTTGGAAGGCACAGTCGCCACTGGATTGAGAGAACCAAAGAGAAGCTAAAAGAAGAGGATCACTACCACGACTGAACCTCCCGGTGAAGCCCTGCTGCGGGTCCGAATCTCCAAACTTTGACGACAGAGAAGATCTGCAAGGAATCTTCTTCCCTTGAGCTGGTGGGACCAACCAGTTCATCAAACACCAAGCAAGGCCTCCCTCCCCTGGTCGAATTTGCAGTGCACAGCTCCAGTGAACCAGATATCCAGGAGGACCGGACCCTGTTTGGGTTTTAAGGAGCGCACCTTTATTTTGTTACTTTGCTCTGCTGCTGGTTTCTACCCTGGGCAGTGCAGGACCCTCCACTCTTCCTACTTCATATCAGTCCGACAGTCGCTTTAGGAACCGTGAGCCTGCAGGATCTGCCAGGAACGTCTGCCTCAGCTACAGCCTTCTTCTTCATTTAAGGTATTGTTCTAACCCGGTTGTTCATCCAGTCCGACTTTTGCCAATCTTAGGTCTTGTCCTTCTCTACTTTTTTAAATAACTTTTCCGTCAACCAACTTCATTTCAAACTCTTGGCAAAGACTTAACCGCAAACTACTCTGAACTGTGTGATCCTCTGCAAAGACTCTGAACCATTAACAGTGGCCTAGGCCTATTGATTTGAATCCTCATTTTAGCAAGCCTTTTCTAGATTGCCCTTCCTACTTGTTGGTGCTGCTTAATTTGTATAAACTTGTCTTTCCCTCCCTTTTAAATTGCTGGAGTGCCATTTTGATCACACTTCATTTTGAGCTTAACTTGTCCAGAATACATAGGGTGTTGTGTAGTATACTATGATTGTGATTTTCTGCTACTTTACTTTAGTGAATAGTTTTACAACTGATGTGTAAATAAATGTATATTCTTTTACTCAGAAACCTCGAGGCAGTGTTTGTTTGAGCCATAGTAATTGCTGTCCTTTGTATAACTTTTGATAATGCTCACTTTACTCTTGAGATAAGTCTGGCTGCTCAGCCATCGCTACCACTTTACTGTGTACTATGGGCTTGTATCAAAGGTGAATTTGTACTGTCACTTTTAGTCTTAATTCTGTGTTGTGTTCCCAAAGGGTACTGCATATGATGCTGCCTGACACCCAGCCAACTGACCCACCGGGCTGAGACCGCTAACAGCACATCACTGCTCTCTTGCAGTTTTCCAGCTTCCTCCCACTAACTCACCCACCCTTTCCCCTCTTTCAGAGCTGCCAGAGTGACAGGGGACCACTCCGGTGGTGATAGTGCGTGGTACAAATGTCATTCAACATTAACATTAACATTAACATTAACATGAGGACACTAGGTATCCAGCTCAAACAAATCTAACCTGTAGTGTTTTAGTGGTCCTAGAGGGAGTGAACCTAGGATGCCACCTTATATGAATCGATTCACACAGTCCATCCCAGTAATGGACCTGAATTTTACGATCGCGTCTTGCATTCTCAACAGACTGTTTATTTCCAAGGTTACCAGCTGTTAGTGGAAAGTATCCCTCCAGAAAATGGGAACCTCAAACTGAATAGGATTAACATCTCAAGGTTGTTTCACCTTATTGCCTCACTACAATCACTAGTTACTGCGGATATTGAAAGAGTAGATTGTGTTGAGCATCAGAGACATATTAGGGCAATTCTTTATACAAAATCAAAATTCTTGCGAGATTTTTTGATGAGCGAACTGGAAATGATTAGTTATCCCATGTGGATCTTTCTAAGGAATGGTACATATTTGGGACAATCACCAAGGAAAATAATCACTTTACTTAGGAAGGAGAGTAACTATGTTCGATCACCACTTCTACCTAAAATCATAGGTCCTTCCCATGAGCATTGGTTCAGTCCTGCCAGTATATGTAATTAGTATCCTCAGTGGATATTGTGTTTGGTGTACCTAGTACACATGTCAGGCTGAAATTGTCACAGCCAGTGGATATCCTGATTTTGAATATCTACTGGCATGTAGGGGTGAGTGTTCTGCCACTAGAAACACTTGTTTACAGGCAAGTTGTAAATGCCTTATCATATCCTATGATATCACTGTTTTTTGAAAATGCTGTGTCTTTTGTTGCCGATTGGCAATTGAGTAATACTAGTGGTCAGCTAATTGTTTGGGGATCTCAACCCTATTTGTCTGACCGCTCAATAATCGAAAGATCTCTCAACCAGCGGATCAGGGAACATACACCATGGCTGGGAGTGGCTAATTGCCCAGGAAAATCTGAGACTAAGGGCCTCATTACACGGAAGGCAGTAAGGGTTAACGGTCACCGGTTAACGGTCACCGGTAATGGTACCGGTGACCATTAACCCTTACCGCCTTACTACGAGGTCCCTTTGCGGGTTAGTACTTTAACGCTTGCTTTTTAGCAGGCGTTAAAAACCAACCCGCAAAGGGACCAGGGTGCTAATTAAGGTACCGCAATTTGCGGTACCGTAATTAGCACCTTCCCCATTCCCATTATGCCCTATGGGGCAAAAATGGGAATAGGGAAGGGCAATGGGGGAAGAGGGAATTACCGCCCCGCCAACCTTGGAATAGGGCGGTAATTCCCCTTTCCTCCAAGGCGGTGCCAGTATTTTACCGGCATGGACCAAGGTGCTAATAGCACCTTGGTCCACCGCCTACCGTGTAATGAGGCCCTAATTATGTTAAATTGATCAATTAATGGATACATCCCTGGCCACTTTACCTGGACAAATGGTTTGTCCAAATCAACCTTGGACTATATATTTACCAGTAAGGGTTTATATGATAGATGTATGCACCTTTTCGAAGATTCAAATGACGATAGTGATCACAGTTATTTGACTCTAGTTTTTCATCTGCCTCATTATGGTGGTAAGCAGCTGCCTTCGAAAGCATTCAAACTCAGAGTAAACTCAGCAAGCAATTGTGTAACCTGGAATAATGACACCATTGAAAATGTCAATACATGCATGTCAGCCCTCCTGGCCGGTGCATCATTGGACTGGCAGTGTACCACCTTTATCGTGGACACATATGAGGATTTTGTGGTGAACCTACTCCTGAGTACTCTGGGTGATGCTCAAAGGTGGAGTGGTCCCCTGAGGAGGCATCTTCATACTTACGACCGAAGGTGGGTGATAGAAAAAAGGCTCTGCGTCAGAAACTGAAATGTATTAGAGCTGATGTCTCTATGAGTCCATTATGTAAAATTCGGCAAATTGCAAGAACTAAACAGATACAAACAAGCTGGGTAACAAACAACCAAGAGTTAATTTGCCAACATGATGTTGAAAAGATGTTATTGACTTTGAAGAACAAAGATATGAGGTCTTTCTGGTCCATGAATAATGACCTTGCCCGAACTCAATCGGAAATGTTTAGTACTGAGATTGGCCCTGATGACATTCCGCCCCCCATAATTGAAAACCTTTGCTCTACATCAGTGGACATTGCAAAAGATCACATTTTTGAAATAATACAGAAACTCAGTTCATTCAGGGACTCTAGCCACAATAATCTATTGAATGTTCTGTTTAAGGGGACCCTGCGACTTGGTCAATTATAGTGCATATGTTATTTAATAACATAGATGAAACAGGTACTTTCCCGGAAATATGGTCAACAGCATAGATTTTACCATTTTTTAAGAGGGGTTTGCAGTCTGATCCAGAACATTTTTGTGCAATATCTATTATGGACGCGGATAGCAAGATTTTTGCTGCTGTTCTCCTCCACCATATGGAAATACGGCAAACATCTATTGGTCGTATCCCCATTTGGCAGACTAGCTTTAGGAAACATCATGGGACAACAGTTAATGGTGTTGCATTGAAAAATATTATTAGCCAGGTCCAAGAGCACAAATATGAATCAGTGTATGTGGTCATAATCAATCTCTCTGCTGCTTTCGACGCAGTTGATCGTGGTGTACTGTGGACTTAGCTGCAGAAATGGGAAATCCTGCAGGACCTGTTGAGGCTAATTATTGGGCTTCATTCAAAAGTCAAATGTATTGGTATTATTGGACAATGATTGGAACCTTCAGAGGTAGGGCTGCATTCTCGCTCTTTGCTTATTTAATCTCTACTTAAGTGATATTGGCAAGCACTTAGAATCAGCAGGTCTTGCCTTGCCTAAAATCAGGCACCTCAAAACAACATGGTTGGCATGTGCTGACAATTTCATAATGTTTGACCTAACTCCTATTGCCCTCCAACATCTCTTATCGGCATTTAGTCGGTTTGGCGACTAAAAGATAAATCAGGTGAAAACAAAAATAATGCATTTACACAAATAAACAACGGGTTAAATCCTTTGTATGGCAAATTGACAAAGTACCTTTAGAGGAGGTGAAAGGCTTAGTTTATCTGGGCTTCCTCCTTTTCACAACATAGCACAGATCCTTGGTGAGTGAATGGTTGTATTATAAAGATATGGGTCTTAGTAATGTATTTGTGAGGGACGATATTCGATATGGCAAGTTCTTTATTCTACCCTCGTTGAAGTTTTACAAGGGGAAAGTTGTGGCCAGAATTCTCTATGGGATTATTCTGCGTCCAATGTGGGCTCAGGACTTAATTCCCATCATTGAAGGTAAATTGTGCAGGAGGGTTCATCAAATTTCACAAAGTACCCCCCTCCCCGCTATTAGATATAAACTAAGTCTGTATCACTGACTAGTCGGGCGCATTGGAGATATATGTGGTATTGTTTTAAACTACTGAGTCCCACTGTTACCTACTTCTTACATTTGGAATTGAATATGTTATTGGAAGCAGAATTGTCTAATCAATTGTTGTAAAGTTTGGAACTTTCCCTGTCTGATCTGCTTTCCGATCCAGCAAAGGTTAAAAAAAAAAAAGAAAAACTACTGTACAGGCAGGAGTGGGCTAATACAATTGTTTTGTTTCATTGCTATTTATCATTAAAACATCTGAAATTTGAGTTTAAGTCAGTCAGGGTGGTTTCCCCGTATCTTGCCATATATCCTCATCATTCAGTGAGAAGAAATTTTATGCGTTTTTGCTTGAACCAAATCTTTACCAAGGAGATTATGATTCGATTTCACTTGGGGGCCGATTCATGGAATTAATGTGCGCCGAAAATTCCTGCGCAGAGGTGCCAAAACGTGCGATTTGCCGTAAAAGTGCGAATATCGCAAGAAAAAAACCAGCGCAATTCGATTCATCAAAAGTCTGTGCGCGAGAAAAACATTGGATGAGCGCTAAAAATGTGCGCCGCGCACGCCGGCGCACAGGTCATCCAACAGCGTGCGCCACGGCCACTGCGAAATCGCACATAGCGCGACCGCACATCACAAAAGTAGGCGGAACACGGGGTGTAACACTTGGAATGAGGAACAACGCGTGAAAATATGGGCGTCACGGGGGAAGTACACGAGGCAAGTGCGCGGAACGCCCACACGCTCGCCTACAACCCGTATACATGGAATCGAATAGGGCAAACCAGCGCACGGACAAAGACGCGCACAGGGCCAAACAAGTACGCCACAACAAAGCAGGCGGTAGCGCCCCTGCACCTGAAAAAAATGTGCGCCAAAATGTGCGCTAACAAAAAGCACCCATATACAGCCATGATGAATGGTCCATACAGTGGCCCTCTAGGACAAATGAGGTGCAAAGGGGTACCGACAAACACGGACACCCGCTGTGTGAAAAATAGCGTGTGCGTGTGTTCCTGGGTGCGCGGGAAGTTCCACACGCGATTGGCCTGGGTACGTGTACTTCGGGGAGCGCGGGAAGTTCCACACGCGATTAGCCTGGGTACGCGTACTACGGGGTGCGTGGGAAGTTCCACACACGATTAGCCTGGGTACGTGTGTTTCGGGGTGCGCGGGAAGTTCCACACGCGATTGGCCTGGGTACGTGTACTTCGGGGTGCGTGGGAAGTTCCACACGCGATTAGCCTGGGTACGTGTATTACGTGGTGCGCGGGAAGTTCCACACGCGATTAGCCTGGGTACGTGTGTTTCGGGGTGCGCGGGAAGTTCCACACGCAATTGGCCTGGGTACGTGTACTTCGGGGTGCGTGAGAAGTTCCACACGCGATTGTCCTGGGTACGTGTACTTCAGGATGCGCGTGAAGTTCCACACGTGATGGTCCTGGGTACGTGTCCTTCAGGTGCATGGGAAGTTCCACATGCCATTGGCCTGGGTACATGTATTCCGAGGTGCGCGGGAAGATTTACACGCGATTTCAGCAAGGTACGTGTATTTTGGTGGTGCCGGGGAATGCTACACGTGATTAGGCTGTGTGGGTCCTCCCAGGTGTTCCCTCTACACCCTCCACGGCCCCTGCAGGCATCCCACACCACAGGGGACTACCCTGCATCCCTGCGCATGTCCCACAGGCAACCCATCCACCATGGCCATGCCCACCAGCCAACCCACATGTCACCTTGCACTACTGATCACCAACACATGTCTCCGAGCACCCCCACCCCCCAGCATCCAGGGGAACCCACCACCAGGCCCCCACTCATGTCTACCACCACCCCCACCCCCCAGCCACCAGGGGCATCTTCACCAGGCCCCAACTCATGTCCAACTCATGTGTCTCTGCACCCCCACCCCCAGCCACCAGGGGCACCCTCCACCAGGCCCCCACTCATGTCCAACTCATGTCTCCCTGCACCCCCACCCCCCAGCCACCAGGGGCATCCTCCACCAGGCCCCCACTCATGTCCCCTACCACCCCCACCCCCAGCCACCAGGGGCACGCTCCACCAGGACCCCACTCATGTCTACCACCACCACCACCCCCCAGCATCCAGGGGCACCCTCCACCAGGCCCCCACTCATGTCTCCCATCACCCCCACCACCCAGCAGTGCAGGGGCAGCCTCCACCAGACCCCCACTCATATCCAACTCATGTCTACCACCACCCCCCAGCATCCAGGGGCACCCTCCACCAGGCCCCCACTCAGGTCTCCCATCACCCCCACCCCCCAGCAGTGCAGGGGCAGCCTCCACCAGGCCCCCACTCATGTCCCCCTGCACCCCCGCCCCCCAGCAGTGCAGGGGCAGCCTCCACCAGGCCCCAACTCATGTCCAACTCATGTCTCCCTGCACCCCCACCCCCCCGCCACCACCTCTACCAGGCCCCCACTCATGTCCAACTCATGTCTCACTGCACCCCCACCCCCCAGCCACCAGGGGCACCCTCCACCAGGCCCAAACCCTTGTTCAACTCATGTCTCCCTGCACCCCACCCCCAGCCACCAGGGGCACCCTCCACCAGGCACCCACTCATGTCCAACTCATGTCTCCCTGCACCCCTACCCCCCAGCCACCAGGGGCACCCTCCACCAGGCCCCCACTCATGTCTACCACCACCCCCACCCCCCAGCCACCAGGGGCACCCTCCACCAGGCCCCCACTCATGTCCCCTACCACCCCCACTCCCCAGACACCAGGGGCTGCCTCCACCAGGCCCCCACTCATGTCCAAATCATGTCTCCCTGCACCCCCACCCCCGAGCCACCAGGAGCACCCTCCACCAGGCCCCCACTCATGTCTACCACCACCCCCACCCCCCAACCACCAGGGGCACCCTCCACCAGGCCCCCACTCATGTCCCCTACCACCCCCACTCCCCAGCCAACAGGGGAACCCTCCACCAGGCCCCCACTCATGTCCAAATCATGTCTCCCTGCACCCCCACCCCCAGCCACCAGGGGCACCCTCCACCAGGCCCCCACTCATGTCTACAACCCCCCCCCACCCCCCAGCATCCAGGAGCAGCCACCACCAGGCCCCCACTCATGTCTCCCATCACCCCACCCCTCCAGCAGTGCAGGGGCAGCCTCCACCAGGCCCCCACACATGTCCCCATGTACCCCGACCCCCCAGCAGTGCAGGGGCAGCCTAACCAGGCCCGCACTCATGTCTACCACCACCCCCACCCCCCAGCCACCAGGTGCACCCTCCACCAGGCCCCCACTCATGTCTCCCACCACCATCACTCCCCAGCAGTGCAGGGGCACCCTCCACCAGGACCCCATTCATGTCTCCCATCACCCCAACCCCCAGCAGTGCAGGGGCAGCCTCCACCAGGCCCCCACTCATGTCTCTCACCACCCCCACCCCCCAGCCACCAGGGGCACCCTCCACCAGGCCCCCACTCATGTCTACCACCACCCCCACCCCCCAGCCACCAGGGGCACCCTCCACCAGGCCCCCACTCATGTTCAACTCATGTCTCCCTGTACCCCCACCCCCCAGCCACCAGGGGCACCCTCCAACAGGCCCCCACTCATGTCCCCTACCACCCCCACCCCCCCAGCCACCAGGGGCACCCTCCACCAGGCCCCCACTCATGTCCCATACCACCCCTACTCCCCAGCCACCAGGGGCACCCTCCACCAGGCCCCCACTCATGTCCAAATCATGTCTCCCTGCACCCCCTCCCCCCAGCCACCAGGGGCACCCTCCACCAGGCCCCCACTCATGTCTACAACCACCCCCACCCCACAGCATCCAGGGGCACCCTCCACCAGGCCCCCACTCATGTCTCCCATCACCCCACCCCCCAGCAGTGCAGGAGCAGCCACCACCAGGCCCCCACTCATGTCCCCCTGCACCCCCACCCCCCAGCAGTGCAGGGGCAGCCTCCACCAGGCCCCCACACATGTCCCCCTGTACCCCTACTCCCCAGCAGTGCAGGGGCAGCCTAACCAGGCCCCCACTCATGTCTACCACCACCCCCACCCCCCAGCCACCAGGTGCACCCTCCACCAGGCCCCCACTCATGTCTCCCACCACCCCCACTCCCCAGCAGTGCAGGGGCACCCTCGACCAGGACCCCATTCATGTCTCCCATCACCCCAACCCCCAGCAGTGCAGGGACAGCCTCCACCAGGCCCCCACTCATGTCTCCCACCACCCCCAACCCCCAGCCACCAGGGGCACCCTCCACCAGGCCCCCACTCATGTCTACCACCACCCCCACCCCCCAGCCACCAGGGGCAGCCTCCACCAGGCCCCCACTCATGTTCAACTCATGTCTCCCTGTACCCCCCCCCCAGCCACCAGGGGCACCCTCCAACAGGCCCCCACTCATGTCCCCTACCACCCCCACCCCCCAAGCCACCAGCGGCACCCTCCACCAGGCCCCCACTCATGTCCAACTCATGTCTCCCTGCACCCCCACCCCCAGCCACCAGGAGCACCCTCCACCAGGCCCCCACTCATGTCTACCACCACCCCCAGCCCCCAGCCACCAGGGGTACCCTCCACCAGGCCCCCACTCATGTCCAACTCATGTCTCCCTGCACCCCCACCCCCCAGCCACCAGGGGCACCCTCCACCAGGCCCCCACTCATGTCCAACTCATGTCTCCCTGCACCCCCACCCCCCAGCCACCAGGGGCACCCTCCACCAGGCCCCCACTCATGTCCCCTACCACCCCCACCCCCCAGCCACCAGGGGCACCCTCCACCAGGCCCCCACTCATGTCCAACTCATGTCTCCCTGCACCCCCACCCCCAGCCACCAGGGGCACCCTCCACCAGGCCCCCACTCATTTCTACCACCACCCCCAGCCCCCAGCCACCAGGGGTACCCTCCACCAGGCCCCCACTCATGTCCAACTCATGTCTCCCTGCACCCCCACCCCCCAGCCACCAGAGGCACCCTCCACCAGGCCCCCACTCATGTCCAACTCATGTCTCCCTGCACCCCCACCCCCCAGCCACCAGGGGCACCCTCCACCAGGCCCCCACTCATGTCCCCTACCACCCCCACCCCCCAGCCACCAGGGGCACCCTCCACCAGGCCCCCACTCATGTCCAACTCATGTCTCCCTGCACCCTCACCCCCAGCCACCAGGGGCACCCTCCACCAGGCCCCCACTCATGTCTACCACCACCCCCACACCCCAGCATCCAGGGGCACCCTCCACCTGGCCCCCACTCATGTCTCCCACCACCCCCACCCCCAGCAGTGCAGGGTCAGCCTCCACCAGGCCCCCACTCATGTCCAACTCATGTCTCCCTGAACCCCCACCCCCAGCCACCAGGGGCACCCTCCACCAGGCCCCCACTCATGTCCCCTACCACCCCCATCCCCCAGCAGTGCAGGGGCACCCTCCACCAGGCCCCCACTCATGTCCAACTCATGTCTCCCTGCACCCCCACCCCCCAGCCACCAGGGGCACCCTCCACCAGGCCCCCACTCATGTCCAACTCATGTCTCCCTGCACCCCCACCTCCCAGCCACCAGGGGCACCCTCCACCAGGCCCCCACTCAGGTCCCCTACCACCCCCACCCCCCAGCCACCAGGGGCACCCTCCACCAGGCCCCCACTCATGTCTACCACCACCCCCACCCCCAAGCCACCAGGGACACCCTCCACCAGGCCCCCACTCATGTCTCCCACCACCCCCACGCCCCAGCGTTGCGATTTGCCTGGGAACTTGTATTCCTGGGGTGCGCGGGTAGTCTCCCATGCGATACCATAAAGGTACGTGTATTATGGGTCCGCGTGAACTTCCACACGCGATACCAGCAGGCTACGTGTTCTATGGGGTTCGTGGGAAGTTCCACACGCGATTGCCCTGGGTACGTGTATTTCGGGGTGCGCGTGAACTTCCACACGCGACTGGGCCTGTGAGAGTGGGATACGTGTATTCCAGGGGTGGCCGGGAATATTTACTCGCGACTGGGCCTGGGAGAGCGTGTTACGTGTATTCCTGGGGTGGGCGGGAAGATTCACACGTTTGCCTACGACGCGCCGAAAAATAAATGGTCCAATCCTGAAACACGTACGCCAGCATGAAGCAGGCGTACGTCGACCCGCGCAGCATAAAAGTGCGTGCAAACAACAAACAAGCTCAGACGCCAGGATGAATATACCGTTCCTAGCAGCAGTGGCCGTGGGTTACCAAAGGAGGAGGAGGCGGAGGATAGTGAGGGCCCGGATTTTCACTCCCAGAACCAGCCTTTTTGGGATGCCTGATGACCAGGTGTATGGGAGGTACAGGTTTCCCCCACACATAATACTGGACCTGGTCAGTGAGTGGGAGGATGACCTCACATCACCCACCCTGTGCTCCCATGCACTCAGCCCCCTGGAGAAGGTCCTCAATGTACTGCACTTCTTGGCCACAGGATCATTTCAGCGGACAAGTGCCATAGTGGGTGGGTTGTCACAGGCCACACAGTCACGCTGCCTACACGAGGTCTTGAACATCATCACTGCACGCCCATCAGTCCGTAGGCACATATACCTGCCCAGGAACCTGCAGAAAGGCAGGCTGCTGCCCTCGATTTCTATGGTGTGGCACAATTCCCCAAAGTACTAGGTGCCATTGACTGCACCCATGTGGCACTATGTCGCCCCAGGGCATCTGAGCACATCTATAGGAACCGCAAGCACTGGCATTCCATCAACGTGCAGGTAGTATGCAATGCCAAGGGAATCATCACCTCAGTATATGCCAACTATCCAGGGTCCACCCACGACAGCTTCATTTACCGAATGTCTACCCTAAACTGGGACCTAGAAGCTGGGCGGCATGGCGATACATGTCTGCTTGGTGAGTATGAATGCCACTGCACATGCATGCATGTCAGATGCAGAGTTATGTCACTACCCCACTAATGATACCCATCACCTCCTCACCAGGGAACAGTGCCTACCCTCTGAGCACCCACATGATGACGCCAATTCGGAACCCCATCACGCCTCCAGAGGTAAGATACAACACAGCCCATATTGCAACCCGGGGCATAGTGGAGCGCACATTCGGAGTGCTCAAGTCACGCTTTCGCTCCCTTGACCGTTCTGGTGGGCAGCTGTTATATGCGCCCCCAGTAGTGTGCAGGATCAAAGTGGCAGCATGTGTCCTGCACAATGTTGCAACACGCCGGGGCCTGGCTGTGGACATGGTGGTGCCCCCACATCCCCAACCACATGCACGCCCACTGCGCATGGGAGGGAAGAGGGCACGGGGTGAGGCAGCCCATACGCAGCTGGTGGCTAATTACTTCACATAGAAATCACACCCCTTTGGAGTGCACACAGCCATGGCACATACCATCTGATAAGCAATGATGACTCGACCTGACAATTATGACGAACAAAGGGACAGTCAACTGTTAGAACCATAGCAGCCTGAGATTGTTCATGTGGAAGTGTCACAATGTGTGCATCCCTACCTACACAAATACCACCAATGCAGTGTCATCAAAATGAATACCCACTTGCAAAATACTACATGAAAACAGTGCCATGTCACCCAACCCCTCCCCGGCACGGCCACACAACACACCATGGCATGTCATGCAATGTGAGAGCAAACAAATTAATCCCCACAACATGCCCCAAGTGTCACCAGCTACAGTGTCCCTAATGGAAACATGGCCACACATGAAATGCTCACAGTAATGCAGGACTTACAACACACATTACCAAATACTTACAAAGAATACCAATCACCTACACAACCTCCAACCTACCCTAAACATGACATTACAGACTTAAAAATGTGCTAGCCTCACTACCTGATGATGCCAGCACTTCGAACACTTCCAAGTATACAGTGTTAGCTCCACGCAAGAGTGTAGGTGCACTGCTTACAACATGGACTCCAGTTCCAAGGTGGACCGCCTTGTGAAGACATGAGAAATGGACCTGAAAATTAGGAGGATGAGATGGATGCAGAGGCACATATCAATACACCATGCAGTGTACAATACAACAACAATATGCACTTTGAATGTATACACAGTATTGACTACAGACTGCCCACACATCGAATGGGAGTCCAATGTCACCAAGTACATCAATGTCACTTGGGCACACACTTTGCAAGCCCATGGAAACGGGAAGCAGGAGGGGTGTGTGTCACAAAAACCCAGGCATCTGAACCAAATTCATGACAAGCCTGCATGTGCCCAGCCACAATGCAGTGTATGCCCACGGGAGCCACACAAGACAAACACTGTCACATAAAAAAAGAAAAAAATGGCCATTAATGGGACCAGGGGGGTGGGGGAGGCCACCGAGGAGGTCTGAGGACAGGGTGCACACCAAAACCCACCTGTGTGGATCTTGCACAAAAAAAAAAACCACCTCCATGGGCTCATGGCCTACACGGCTACCCTGTTGCGGGAGAATCACTGCTGTCGCTCTCCTCACCCTCTGCAGCTGCATCAGGAGGTGGTGGCACTATGGGAGGCAGCCCACGCAAAGCCCTAGTCTATTCCTCCATGGCAGCAAGCATGCGGTGTGGTAGGTCTCGTTCTGGAGGATAATTGTGCGGAGATCCCCATGCAACAACTCACGGGATGCCCAGACCTCCGCCCTAGTTGCCTGCATCTCAGCTGAGAGCGTACGTGTGAGGTGCTCCAGCTGCTGTTCTGTCCTTCTGTTTGTTGAAGCCTCAAGATCAACAAGAGTCGTCCTGAGGTGAAGGAGTTCCACCCTCAGGGCTTCCCTGTGGCCCTGGGACTCTATGGAAATGGCTTCCTGCAGAGTCGCCAGTGCCGCCCGCCTGTCCCTGTCGGACGCCAACATGTCCTCCCTGTGTGACTGGCAGATGGAGTCTGTTGCCTGCTGTAGTCGCTCCATCAGCTTTTCGGGGGGACAATGGAAGTGGCCACCCTATCCATGGCCTGAGCCAACATCTCTGATGATGCTGCCTGTTGGGTTGCCATACCGTATATGGATTGCTCCCATGCGGTATTGCCAGGTGGCGGACGGCCACCACGTTGGCGGGCACTACACCTGTCTGGGGCAAGGTGAACTGCGCCTTGCTGTGCCGGCACTGCCTGAGGCTGCAGGACTGCACTCCCCCTCTGATCTGCTGGCCCAGGAACAGGATCAGATGACGCAGAGTGTGACCCTGCATCCGTAACCACCAAAGGCGTACCTGCCAATACTGACATCCCCATTGAGGGTTCTAACCCTGGTGCAGGTGGCTCGGACAGAACAGAATCCCTCTCAGGAACACTCACCTGCGACGGCACATAGATCTCATCATCCGAATCGACACCTGAATACAGCTCGGGGAAGGTGCAGCCAGAGACACCCCTTGAGAGCACGACCTGCAGCAGTTGTGGGTTCTCACCCACTACCATGTTAGGCGGAAACCTGTGCAGTTCCCTCTGGGACCACTGCAAAAGATTTAGGACTACAGGTGTTTGGCAGTAAACCCACTTGGTAGCAGTCTGTACCACACAGTTTCACTTGGTAGCTATGGCTGAGCAGTCAGACTTCGCTCAAGAAGAGTTAGGCAGTATGTGGAGTATACACAATAGGGCAATTTACACATAGAACAAGCAAACACGGAACAAGGCTTCGGTGTAAAGATATAAAGGTATTTATTTATAACAACACATCTATAGAAAACACTCTGGCACTAATACGGCAAACAACTTCAATCACAATTACTATACGAAGAAAAAGATCAATCCCCCTAACAATAGTTCGACAAGTCTAGGTTCACCGGCATCACTTTTTTGCAGACAGAGGTGTATGCTTTAACCTAGATGGCACTCTAGTACTCGTTAGGACGGGAGTGAAAAATAAGGCAGGTTATGAAATCAACTCGGTACCAATACTTTACGGACAAATGCAAGGCAAGTAAGGCAGGGTCTACTGCAGATCACAAAGTTCAGAGGCCAGGCCCACTCGGAGATAGGCAAGGCGATATGTCTCAAAAAGTGTCTCAGTGGAAATGCGCTTCGAGTCTTTATCGCAAATTGTTATGGAAAGATTGGACCAGTTCAGAACAACACGTTAAAGAAAGCTTGGAGGTGACCCAATGGAAAGGCGAGGATTAAGACACCTCACTCTATCCGGCAGAAAGGGAAGCCAGGCGGAGACGGTACCTTGTTTGTGGAGAGACAGCTCCGGCGGGGGCAGTTATTCCTGGTGGTGGATGTACGTCGGGTCTTTGCCAAGAGTAGAGATGATTTCGTCATCGAAGAAAAGTGAAGTCCGGTACACCACCAGGGAAGAGACCAGCCACGGAGTGCTCCGTCACAAGGCACCACCTTTTGGTCGCAGTACAGGGGTGGTGGCTATCCGGTTGCCGAGGTGCTCTGCACGGGCAAATTTGACCACTGCGTCCTGGAGCGAAGAAAAAGCAAAGGCGACTGGTTGTTCCAACCAGTCAGGAGAAGAGACTCTCCGGCAGGGAGATCTCCTCTGTCGTCGGGAAGTGGTGAGTCGGTTCCGCAGGGCTCCAAAAGAGTTGTCGTCGTTGCAGCTCGGCTCAGCTTTACCCTTGTCGGATTCTTAGGTCCTGTGGCGACTTCTGAAGATCCAGTCCCAAAAGCCCTGCTTTTATGCAGAAAACCCCCATTCATTCAGCCTAGCTGTCAAGCAAAACACGCTAAGTGATGAGCGGGGTGGCTCACCACTTGGGCCAATCACACCAGGGTGCGACCGGAGTTGGCAAGGCAACTCGGTCCAGGGTGCCTAAACCCCCTCCCACACCCCTGTGGTAACCCAGACAGAATGGCACCATGGAGGGTCTCTGTACAGAAGCCCGCCAAAAGTGGAACAAAGGGTTCAACCTTTGGTTTAGGAGTCACAGAGACAAACACAGACGCCATTTTAAAAACCGAGTTCTGGCAGAAAATACCATCCAATAGACTTATTTAAGATAAATAAATCGGTGGTATGTTAGAGATTAACGAGAGAAAAGAGTATTAATCTCCAACAATGGGAAGAATCCCATAGGGTGATATTTGGAGTCGAATATAACAAGTAGTTTCCACTGCCACCAGCCAAAACTCGACGAGGGGTGACGGGACAGTGCCCCCTCGAATAACAGACCCAGGAGTAATCGAATTACCCCTACTAGTACGTCCACAATAGGATGGTTTGTACTAGTTCTGTTAGTAAATTTCGGTCTAGTAAAGCCAATGGTGACTTTACATGCCCGGGGAGACAGTAGTCAGTCCCCGGGTATGGAGTTTATGATGGAGGTCCGCTAGGACGCCCCAGTGCTACGGCACGGAGGGTGCGTTGTAACACTCATAGTAAAACATATGAGACCCTATGGAGTAAAAGACCGCATAGTCCATAGAACACATTGACATTCAAAGGAATTACACACATTCATGTCCAAGAGTGGGAGAAAACGAGTCTCACTCTTGGCAGGATGGAAAAAAATAAACTCCAGAAATCCAGCAAAGCTGCTGGGGGACTCACTGGGTTAGGAAATTCAGCCTAAAGAGAGAATTCTCCCTAACACTCACCACTTGGGCCAATCATACCAGAGTGCGAATGGAGTTGGCAAGGAAACTCAGTCCAGGGTGCCTAAACCCCCTCTCACACCCCTGTGGTAACCCAGACAGAATGGCATCACTTTGGAGGGTCTCTGTACAGAAGCTCGCCAAAAGTGGAACAAAGGGCTCAACCTTTGGTTTAGGAGTCACAGAGACAAACACAGACGTCATTTTAAAAATCGAGTTCTGGCAGAAAATACCATCCGATAGACTTAGTTAAGATAAGTAAACCGGTGGTATGTTAGAGATTAACGAGAAAAAGTATCAATCTCCAACAATGGGAAGAATCCCATAGGGTTATATTCGGGGTCGAATATAACAAGTAGTTTCCACTGCCACCATCCAAAACTCGACGAGGGGGGACGGGACAGTGCCCCCTCGAATAACAGACCCAGGAGTAATCGAATTACCCCTACTAGTACATCCACAATAGGATGGTTTGTACTAGTTCTGTTAGTAAATTTAGGTCTAGTAAAGCCAATGGTGACTTTACATGCCCGGGAGACAGTAGTCAGTCCCCGGGTATGGAGTCTATGATGGAGGTCCGCTAGGACGCCCCAGTGCTACGGCACGGAGGATGCAGTGTAACACACATAGCAAAACATATGAGACCCTATGGAGTAAAAGACCCCATAGCCCATAGAACACATTGACATTCAAAGGATCTACACACATTCATGTCCAAGAGTGGGAGAAAAAGAGTCTTACTCTTGGCAGGATGGAAAAACAAACTCCAGAAATCCAGCAAAGCTGCTGGGGGACTCACTAGATACACACTAGGGACACACCACACCACGTCCCTCACTGGTGGTCGGTCGGGCCTGAGACCCCTCCTGGGTCTCAACATCTCCACAACCCCAGCAGTATCAAGTGCGTCATCCCCTGCAAAGACATAAAAGAAAACAAATGAAAACAGGCATTAACACTATGGCACACAATTAGGGCTGAGAGGATACAGAAACAGTACTTGATTGACACATGTCCCACATGACTAAAACCCTCCCATGCATGCACCGTCACTGCGTGTGAAGGGTAGGCAGATGGCACACATTGATGACACCAAGATGGAAGATGAACACATTTGCTGCATGCTGCCTAGCAGTGGCATCACACATTGGCCAGTGATTGGCAGTTCAAATACACATGCCATCACACAGATGGCATGTACCCTAGTCATAAAGTGAAGAGGGAGAGGAGGGCACCAATTGTTCATTCAGTCCAGTTTGCTCATGAAATTGATTTTTTCATTGAAGAGGACATCTTCCCAGTGCAACCTGTATTTCCCAGGCTCTTGCCCTTCAGCCTGAGCTTCTCCTGGTGGCGAAGACCTTCCAGAGTTGGACATTCTCTCTGTCCCTTACTGAAGTCTGCTCTGCTGGGTCCACCCTCTGCCAGTAAAGACTGCAGCTCAGGATGGTCAACAGGATCCAGATCTCCAATGAGTTCCTGGCCTTCCATTAGCTCTTCGTCAGAGTCTAATTCTACCACACTGGGTTGTACCTCCCTCTCAGCCTCAGCTGGAGGTGGAGTTACGGGTGTAACTTTGGACAACCGCGGGGAAGTCCTTGTTGGCTTCACTGAAATGCTGGCTGCTGGTTTCGGGATAGAAGTCTCAGGTTTCCCTTTCGCTTCTGATTTCTTCGAGATAGCGGCTGACAATTCCAGTAGAGCAGGAGTGATTTCTTTCCTCATCATCTCCGGGAGAGTACCGCACATGGTCCTCTCTCTTGCAGGTCTGGTTAGCTCCTGTAACGGTGTACTAGGAGGTCTGGGAGTATGCAATACAACTTCGAGAGTTTTCAAATCGTTACCCAACAGTACGCGTCCTGGTACCTCACTCTGTATGCTGACAGGTATCTTGACAGTCATGTCGTTACACTGGATGAGAACTGGTAATTGGGGAAGCATCTGCACAGGCCCTCCAGCTAACTTGGTGAGGCATTTGGGTGCCTTAGCAACATCCTCAGCCTGAAAAAATGAGTTATCCACCACAGTTATGCTGGCCCCAGCGTCCCTAATGGCAGGAGTCTCCTGACCATTCACCTGGACACTGTCCTTATAATACTCTTTAGTATTATCGGGGATAGAATTATAGACATCTAAATTCTGTTGTTCCCACAACCCCAGAGATACTAAAGAAACGCTGGCTGAGACTCCAATGGGTTCATCAGCTAGCAGTAGAAAGTTTCCACTTGCCATTTGGACTTCCTCCTCTGGAGCGAAGGCTAAGGAGACAAGCTGGACCCCTGAAGGTTTACCCGTACATCTGGGATCTCCTTTCACGTGGTCAGTCGAGCCACAAACAAAGCATTTACCGAATGCTTTCTGGAATGGGGTCTTGTTCTGGTCTCCTTCCGGTTTGGCACCAGAAGACACACTATTCTGCTGCGGTTTTCCATGTGGCTTACCCTTCTGGTTTTGTTTGGGGCCCTCTTTGGAATTTGAGTTATTCAAATTCTCTTTTGAGTCTTTTTTAGGCTGTTTTCCCTCCACCTTTTTCTGAGTTGCCCCAGAATCCTTATGAGTAGCCCTGTTGGCAACCCATAAGTCAGCAGCCTTAGCCAGCTCCCGGGAATCCAATTCCTTCGAATCAGCCAAGTGCTGTCTGAGCTCAGGAGAACAGGCATCATAAATCGACTCCAACATAAAAAGATTCTTCATACCCTCATAAGTGTTCACTTTGTAACCCTTAATCCATCCCTCTAAGTTTTTCAACCCTTCACTCACCCAGGTAGCCCAAGGGGTACCATTATGCTTTTTGAGGGTTCTAAACCTCGTAAGATACTGGGAAGGGGTCTTCCCGAATCTAGCTATCAAAGCTAGTTTCACACTTTCGTAATCCTTCTTATCCGCCTTCCCCAACTCCATCACCACATCAGTCGCAGCAGGGAGGAGCCTAGAGAACAACCAGGTAAGTAAATCATTCCCAGTGATGTCCTGGAGCCCATGATTGTACTCAAACAGTTTTAACCAATCCAACACATCCAATCTCGGTTCATACATACCCACTAATTCCTTCGGCATCCGGGGACATTTGGGACTGGAGCTCCTAGAGGAACCAGAGGAGAGAGAAGCATTTTCCACAGACAACTTTTTCATCTCTAATTCGTGATTAAGTTCTATTTCCCTGAGCCTTAACTCAGCTTGGTTCTGCTCAGCCTGGGCATTCATCCGTCTGAACTCGAGCTCTTGGTTTCTTTCAGATTGAGCCAAGAACCGTTTGTATTCTAATTTGAGCTTCATTTTTTCAAGTTCAAAATAAGCAGGGTTACCTGGTATGGGCCCCATATGTACAGCTGGTAAGGCAGGTAGAGGAGCAGGGGGGACCGTTTCGTTAGCCTCTCCTTCCTCTTCAGCCTCTTCATCACTATCGTCAGAATTACGATTTAGATCAACACCATCACTGTTATCTACATCGACTGGAGAAGTTGGTTCCTCTGAACCAGTACCCAGACTTTGGTTTTCCAGCAATCTCGCTATCAGTTCTAACTTCTTGCCTCTCACATAAAGATTCTCTTGCCTACAGAGAGCTCGTAAACTCTCAATATTTTCACCTGACAAGGATTCTTGACTGTAAGCTTCCATAGTAGACATGTTTTTTAAAGTTGCTTTGAGTAGCTTGAGGCGCACAGCTACTGAATGCTACAAGCGCTGGAATGACCTGAAGCGCAGGGCAAAGAATAAGCTGGCCTCAAGTCATGCTGCAACTCTAGTGACTGGAGGTGGGTCTCCAGCAGAGGGCATAGAACTCACTCCACATGAGCAGGTTGCTGGGACCTACGTCACGGAGGAACAGATCCAAGGTGTGGGAGAACTAGCAGATTACGAGGCATTGTCCGGTGAGTGCACATGCATGTGTGTGTCATCCATGTTCATGGTGTGTGTTGGAGGGCTTCTGTTTGGGTGCCAGGTGAAGGTGTGTGTGCCTGAGTGGTTTGGGTCACCCATGTGCCTCATCCTATACATTCTGCGCACCAGCATTTGGGTATAGCAGCATCCCTTCTGCCAACATTAGAAATCCAGCCCAACACCACGCCAGTTGCCCTTGAAGTGTCATCTTGCCACAACATTGTTGCTTATTTACCTCTGTTTATTCAGGCAGATTGTTTGCATACCACCACTTTCCTTCGGGATTTCTCAGTCCTATTGTCACATATCTGACATGGCAATGGTACAGTGGACTGGCTTTGTTTCCTGGAAATGATTTGTTTAGACATGTCCCTGTGCCATAGGACCATTTTGGACTGGCAGCTCCAGGTTGAACATTTGAACCATTTCAATGAAAAAATCAATTTCATGAGCAAACTGGACTGAATGAACAATTGGTGCCCTCCTCTCCCTCTTCACTTTATGACTAGGGTACATGCCATCTGTGTGATGGCATGTGTATTTGACCTGCCAATCACTGGCCAATGTGTGATGCCACTGCTAGGCAGCATGCAGCAAATGTGTTCATCTTCCATCTTGGTGTCATCAATGTGTGCCATCTGCCTACCCTTCACACGCAGTGACGGTGCATGCATGGGAGGGTTTTAGTCATGTGGGACATGTGTCAATCAAGTACTGTTTCTGTAGCCTCTCAGCCCTAATTGTGTGCCATAGTGCTAATGCCTGTTTCCATTTGTTTTCTTTTATGTCTTTGCAGGGGATGACGCACTTGATACTGCTGGGGTTGTGGAGATGTTGAGACCCAGGAGGGGTCTCAGGCCCGACCGACCACCAGTGAGGGACGTGGTGTGGTGTGTTAGGGAGAATTCTCTGTTTAGGCTGAATTTCCTAATCTAGTGAGTCCCCCAGCAGCTTTGCTGGATTTCTGGAGTTTGTTTTTTCCATACTGCCAAGAGTGAGACTCTTTTTCTCCCACTCTTGGACATGAATGTGTGTAAATCCTTTGAATGTCAATGTGTTCTATGGGCTATGGGGTCTTTTACTCCATAGGGTCTCATATGTTTTGCTATGTGTGTTACACTGCACCCTCCGTGCCGTAGCACTGGGGCGTCTTGGCGGACCTCCATCATAGACTCCATACCCGGGGACTGACTACTGTCTCCCGGGCATGTAAAGTCACCATTGGCTTTACTAGACCTAAATTTACTAACAGAACTAGTACAAACCATCCTATTGTGGACGTACTAGTAGGGGTAATTCGATTACTCCTGGGTCTGTTATTCGAGGGGGCACTGTCCCGCCCCCCCTCGTCGAGTTTTGGCTGGTGGCAGTGGAAACTACTTGTTATATTCGACCCCGGATATAACCCTATGGGATTCTTCCCATTGTTGGAGATTAATACTTTTTCCCGTTAATCTCTAACATACCACTGGTTTACTTATCTTAACTAAGTCTATCGGATGGTATTTTCTGCCAGAACTCGATTTTTAAAATGACGTCTGTGTTCGTCTCTGTGACTCCTAAACCAAAGGTTGAGCCCTTTGTTCCACTTTTGGCGAGCTTCTGTACAGAGACCCTCCAAAGTGATGCCATTCTGTCTGGGTTACCACAGGGGTGTGAGAGGGGGTTTAGGCACCCTGGACTGAGTTGCCTTGCCAACTCCATTCGCACTCTGGTATGATTGGCCCAAGTGGTGAGTGTTAGGGAGAATTCTCTCTTTAGGCTGAATTTCTTAACCCAATAAGTCTATCGAGTGGTATTTTCTGCCAGAACTCGGTTTTTAAAATGGTGTCTGTGTTCGTCTCTGTGACTCCTAAACCAAAGGTTGAGCCTTCTGTACAGAGACCCTCCAAAGTGGTGCCATTCTGTCTGGGTTACCACAGGGGTGTGGGAGGGGGTTTAGGCACCCTGGACGAGTTGCCTTGCCAACTCCAGTCGCACTCTGGTGTGATTGGCCCAAGTGGTGAGCCTCCCCGCTCACCACTTAGCGTGTTTTGAGTGACAGCTAGGCTGAATGAATGGGGGTTTTCTGCATAAAAGCAGGGCTTTTCGGACTGGATCTACAGAAGTCGCCACAGGACCTAAGAATCCGATGAGGGTAAAGCTGAGCCGACCTGCAATGACGACACCTCCAGTGGAGCCCTGCTGAACCGCCTCACCACTTCCCGATGACAGAGGAGATCTCCCGGCCGGAGAGTCTCTTCCCCTGACTGGTGGGAACAACCAGTCGCCTTTGCTTTTTCTTCGCTCCAGGACGCAGTGGTCGAATTGCCCGTGCAGAGCACCTCGGCAACCGGATAGCCACTACCCCTGTACCGCGACCAAAATGTGGTGCCTTGTGACGGAGCACTCCGCGGCTGGTCTCTTCCCTGGTGGTGCAACGATCTTCAACTTTCCTCCGACGACGAGATCATCTCTTCTCTTGGCAAAGACCCGACGTGCATCCACCACCAGGAACAACTGCCCCCGCCGGAGCTGTCTCTCCACAAACAAGGTACTGTGTCCGCCTGGCTTCCCTTTCTGCCGGATAGAGTGAGGTGTCCTAATCCTCGCCTTTCCATTGGGTTGCCTCCAAGCTTTCTTTAACTTGTTGTTCTGAACTGGTCCAATCTTTCCATAACAATTTGCGATACAGACTCGAAGCGCATTTCCACTGAGACACTTTTTGGGACATATCGCCTTGCCTCTCTCCGAGTGGGCCTGGCCTCTGAACTTTGTGATCTGCAGTAGACCCTGCCTTGTTTGCCTTGCATTTGTCCGTAAAGTATTGGTACCGAGTTGATTTCATAACCTGGCTTAATTTTCTCTCCCGTCCTAACGAATACTAGAGTGTCATCTAGGTTAAAGCATACACCTCTGTCTGCAAATAAGTGATGCCGGTGAACCTAGACTTGTCGAACTATTTTTAGGGGGATTGATCTGTTTCTTCGTATAAGTAATTGTGATTGAAGTTGTTTGCCGTATTAGTGCCAGAGTGTTTTCCATAGATGTGCTGGTATAAATAAATACCTTTATATCTTTACACCGAAGCCTTGTTTCGTGTTTGCTTGTTCTACTGTGTAGATTACCCTATTTTGTATACTTCACATACTGCCTAACTCTTCTTGAGGGAAGTCTGATTGCTCAGCCACAGCTACCAAGTGAATCTGTGTGGTACAGACTGCTACCAAGTGGGTTTACTGCCAAACACCTGTAGTCCTAAATCTTTTGCAGTGGTCCCAGAGGGAACTGCACAGGTTTCCGCCTAACAAGAGGCACGGCTCACGATGGTCAGGGCGGAGAACTCCATTGGAGGGCCCTGAGGCGGGCCGAGTGCCTCGAGGCAATCCGCAGGGAGTTTGGGGGGAACATGTGGACGGCCCTGCGGACCCTCGGGGCCATGGAGGAGGAGCGCCTCCGGGACATTGAGCAGGATTTCAATGATGCCCTGGCCCGGAACATCCCGAAGTGAGCCGTCGGACTAGCCCGCTGCCCTTGTAAATAGTTCTGTAGTTAGTGTTAGGTTTCCTTTGGTTTAGCATTTTTTTTTGGACCTTTTGGACAATGGGCCACATTTTTGTATATATTTTTTTTTCTTTAGGTAGTGTTATTAGATAGGTTTCATTTATTTGGTTTGGATCATGGACCCTGGATTGCTTATCTGTATATAGTTGACTTTTGGATTTTCATTTTTTTTTATGATTTCCCCATGGAGCAATGGTTTTCGATTTTAATTTTCCATTGGATTTACTTTTGTGGACTGTGACTTTGGACACCTTTCGTTTGCATTATGATTTGTGGTTTTGCATTATTTCACGTACCTGCTGGTTTGAAAAAAAAAAAATCCATTATTGTTTGTTTATTTTGGATTCAATTTATGTTGCGTTTAATACATATTTTTTCTTCAAACTTCTATGTGCAGTATCATCTCATTGGTTTCATGCATATCATGATATGGGTTTTGACATTCACTGACACCCATTGGGTGTATGTGAGGGACATGTGTTCATTTCGAAACTTGCAACTGGGGTTATATCATGTTTTTGCCATTTCTAAGTGGGTGGATGCAATACTCAGGTGGGTGTTTGCCATTTGGAGGCTGACCATAAGGGCCAGGGATCTAGATTGTGGTGGCATGTTGGCTGGGGGACATGAGTGGGGGCCTGGTGGAGGCTGCCCCTGCACTGCTGGGGGGTGGGGGTGATGGGAGACATGAGTGGGGGCCTGGTGGAGGGTGCCCCTGGATGATGCGGGGTGGGAGTGGTGTTAGACATGAGAGGGGGCCTGGTGGAGGGTGCCCCTGGTGGCTGGGGGGTGGGGGTGCAGGGAGACATGAGATGGACATGAGTGGGGGCCTGGTGGAGGGTGCCCCTGGTGGCTGGGGGGTGGGGGTGGTGGTAGACATGAGTGGGGGCCTGGTGGAGGCTGCCCCTGGTGGCTGCGGGATGGGGTGCAGGGAGACATGAGTTGGACATGAGTGGGGGCCTGGTGGAGGCTGCCCCTGCACTTCTGGGGGGTGGTGGTGATGGGAGACATGAGTGGGTGCCTGGTGGAGGGTGCCCCTGGTGGCTGGGGGGTGGGGGTGGTGGGAGACATGAGTGGGGGCCTGGTGGAGGCTGCCCCTGGATGCCGGGGGTGGGGGTGATGTGAGACATGAGTGGGGGCCTGGTGGAGGCTGCCCCTGCACTGCTGGGGGGTGGGGGTGGTGGGAGACATGAGTGGGGGCCTGGTGGAGGCTGCCCCTGGATGCTGGGGGGTGGGGGTGATGGGAGACATGAGTGGGGGCCTGGTGGAGGGTGGCCCTGGTGGCTGGGGGGTGGGAGTGGTGGGAGACATGAGTGGGGGCCTGGTGGAAGGTGCCCCTGGTGGCTGGGGCGTGGGGGTGCAGGGAGACATGAATTGGACATGAGTGGGGGCCTGGTGGAGGGTGCCCCTGCACAGCTGGGGGGTGGGGGTGATAGGGGACATGAGTGGGGGTCTGGTGAAGGCTGCCCCTGCACTGCTGGGGGGTGGGGGTGATGGGAGACATGAGTGGGGGCCTGGTGGAGGCTGCCCCTGGTGACTGGGGGTGGGGGTGGTGGTTCACATGAGTGGGGGCCTGGTGGAGGGTGCCCCTGGTGGCTGGGGGGTGGGGGTACAGGGAGACATGAGTTGGACATGAGTGGGGGCCTGGTGGAGGCTGCCCCTGGATGCTGGGGGGTGGGGGTGATGGGAGACATGAGTGGGGGCCTGGTGGAGGCTAACCCTGCACTGCTGGGGGGCGGGGGTGATGGTAGACATGAGTGGGGGCCTGGTGGAGGGTGCCCTTGGTGGCTCGGGGGTGGGGGTGGTGGGAGACATGAGTGGGGGCCTGGTGGAGACTGCCCCTGCACTGCTGGGGGGTGGGGGTGGTGGGAGACATGAGTGTGGGCCTGGTGGAGGGTGCCCCTTGTGGCTGGAGGGTGGGGGTGGTGGGAGACATGAGTGGGGGCCTGGTGGAGGCTGCCCCTGCACTGGTGGGGGGTGGGGGTGATGGTAGACATGTGTGGGGGCCTGGTGGAGGGTGCCCCTGGTGGCTGGGGGGTGGGGGTGGTGGGAGACATGAGTGGGGGCCTGGTGGAGGCTGCCCCTGCACTGCTGGGGGGTGGGGGTGCAGGGAGACATGAGTTGGACATGAGTAGGGGCCTGGTGGAGGGTGCCCCTGCACTGCTAGGGGTGGGGGTGATAGGGGACATGAGTGCAGGCCTGGTGGAGGCTGCCCCTGCACTGCTGGGGGGTGGGGGTGGTGGGAGACATGAGTGGGGGCCTGGTGGAAGGTGCCCTTGCACTGCTGGGGGGTGGGGGTGCAGCGAGACATGAGTTGGACATGAGTGGGGGCCTGGTGGAGGCTGCCCCTGGTGGCTGGGGGGTGGGGGTGGTGGGAGACATGAGTGGGGGCCTGGTGGAGGCTGCCCCTGCACTGCTGGGGGGTGGGGGTGGTGGGAGACATGAGTGGGCGCCTGGTGGAGGCTGCCCCTGGTGGCAGGGGGGTGGGGGTGGTGGTAGACATGAGTGGGGGGCTGGTGGAGGGTGCCCCTGGTGGCTGGGGGGTGGGGTGCAGGGAGACATGAGTTGGACATGAGTGGGGGCCTGGTGGAGGCTGCCCCTGCACTTCTGGGGGGTGGGGGTGATGGGAGACATGAGTGGGTGCCTGGTGGAGGGTGCCCCTGGTGGGTGGGGGTGGTGGGAGACATGAGTGGGGGCCTGGTGGAGGCTGCCCCTGGATGCTGGAGGGTGGGGGTGATGGGAGACATGAGTGGGGGCCTGGTGGAGGCTGCCCCTGCACTGCTGGGGGGTGGGGTGGTGGGAGACATGAGTGGGGGCCTGGTGGAGGCTGCCCCTGGATGCTGGGGTGTGGGGGTGATGGGAGACATGAGTGGGGACCTGGTGGAGGCTGCCCCTGCACTGCTGGGGGGGTGGGGGGTGATGGAAGACATGAGTGGGGGCCTGGTGGAGGGTGCCCCTGGTGGCTGGGGCGTGGGGGTGGCGGGGGCCATGAGTGGGGGCCTGGTGGAGGCTGCCCCTGCACTGCTGGGGGATGGGGGTGATGGGAGACATGAGTGGGGGCCTGGTGGAGGCTGCCCCTGCACTGCTGGGGGTGGGGGTGGTGGGAGACATGAGTGGGGGCCTGGTGGAGGCTGCCCCTGCACTGCTGGGGGGTGGGGGTGGTGGGAGACATGAGTTGTACGTGAGTGGGGGCCTGGTGGAGGGTGCACCTGGTGGCTGGGGGGTGGGGGTGGTAGGAGACATGAGTGGGGGCCTGGTGGAGGCTGCCCCTGCACTGCAGGGGGGTGGGGGTGGTGGGAGACATGAGTTGGACATGAGTGGGGGCCTGGAGGAGGGTGCCCCTGGTGGCTGGGGGGTGGGGGCGGTGGGGGACATGAGTGGGGGCCTGGTGGAGGCTGCCCCTGCACTGCTGGGGGGTGGGGGTGATGGGAGACATGAGTGGAGGCCTGGTGGAGGCTGCCCCTGCACTGCTGAGGGGTGGGGGTGATGGGAGACATGAATGGGGCCTGGTGGAGGCTGCCACTGCACTGCTGGGGGGTGGGGTGATAGGGGACATGAGTGGGGGCCTGGTGGAGGCTGCCCCTGCACTGCTGGGGGGTGGGGGTGATGGGAGACATGAGTGGGGGCCTGGTGGAGGCTTCCCCTGCACTGCTGGAGGGTGCGGGTAATGGTAGACATGAGTGGGGGCCTGGTGGAGGCTGCCCCTGCACTGCTGGGGGGTGGGGGTGATGGTAGACATGAGTGGGGGCCTGGTGGAGGCTGCCCCTGGTGGCTGGGGGTGCAGGGGGACATGCGTTGGTGGGCAGTAGTGCAAGGTGACATGTGGGTTGGCTGGGGGGCATGGCCATGGTGGATGAGGTGCCTGCGTGACATGCGCAGGGTAGGCCCCTGTGGTGTGAGCCACCTGCAGGGGCCGTGGAGGGTGTAGAGGGAACACCTGGGAGGACCCACAAGTGCAATTCACGTGTGATACTTACTGCGCACCCCTGAAATACACGTACCCTGCTGCTTTTGCGTGTGATACTTCTCGCCCACCCCTGGAATACACGTACCCTGATGGAATTGCGTGTGATACTTCCCGCACACCCCTGAAATACACGTACCCTGCTGCTTTTGCGTGTGATACTTCCCGCGCACCCCTGAAATACACGTACCCTGCTGCTTTTGCGTGTGATACTTCCCGCGCACCCCTGAAATACACGTACCCTGCTGCTTTTGCGTGTGATACTTCCCGCGCACCCCTGGAATACACGTACCCTGTTGTTTTTGTGTGTGATACTTCCCGCGCACCCCTGGAATACACGTGCCCTGATGGAATCGCGTGTGTTACTTCCCACGCACCCCTGATGTACACGTACCCAGGACAATCGCGTGTGGGACTTCCCGCGAACCACTGAAATACACATTCCCCGCTTGGCGTTTGCTGTTTGCCAGCCCTGTGAACTGGTCCAGGGTTAGCGCAGCCCTTTGCGATGATTTGGGGATTTTGAAGGCTTTTCCTTGCGCGAGGGCGTTCTTGGGGGCGTAACTGGCGCTGCTGCAGGGTCGCTGCGCCACTCTGTGCCACGGCTGGTTTCGGAGGCTAAAATCCATGAATACGCTGTGCGATGAAAAGGATTTTTTCGCACGCGGCTGGCGCAGTGTATCGCACAGGGACACTGTGCGCCAGCCGCGTGCGCCATTTTTGTGCGAATTTCTATGAATTACCCTGTAAGTGTCTGAGGCAATGGAATTATGTCGATGTTGTGGTGGTCATGCTGAAACCCTAGAACATTTAATATCAATATGTTCTAGTCTTCGTGGAGAAACACATTTTAGTAAAGAATTAACTGGAATGTTCGTGATTTCTAGTGGCGCATTCATGCAACTATGCTGCTTCACAGGTCAAACTACTGCAATAGTTGTGGCAGTTACACATTAAAAAAATGTTAAACTGGATTCATAACTGTTGATTTTTCAGTTGATTTTTCCCATGAATTGCAGAATGTACTTGTGATGAAATGTTTTTTTGTAATTGTTGGTCTTTTTTCATTCTAATGAATCTGTATTTTCTGTATCTGTTAACTTGTTAAAGGTTTCTGTGATGGGCATATGGCCTCCACCCTTGTGACTTTTGATGAAGAGTCAGTTGTTCTGACCAGCCTATGTTGGAATGATCCATTGGCTTCAGTTCACCGGCCTTGTCCAACTTCCCTAGGGGGACAGAAAGTTCAAATTCAGCGGTGTTGGCGCACATTTGCAGTTCATCTCTTGGATCAGTTCATGTCAAACAAGTTATGTAAGTGCCAGTAGTGGATAGGGGTGTTCCCCTAACCAGAGTGCACTAGAACAAATACAAATTATAAATTCCAAGGATTGCAGAACGAAGGATGACATCCTTCGGGAGGCAAGATATATTATTTTCCGCAAAAAAAGAAACACTACACCTTTTTTGATGCCTTCTCCCCATGATTTATTTATTTACTAACTAATTAAAGCAAGCATACTCTCAACAGCGACATGAATGCAAGGCTGGACTAGATGAATGAGGGGGCAGAGAAAGAGGGTTGACGTGAGTTAGATGCAGAGTAGGAGGAGGATGCAGTTCTAGGCCACTAGAAAGAGGGTCAGGAGGAGGAGTGGTTGTCATACAAGGCATGAGGAGGCTAATGTAGCAGATTCAGAAGGACCCCAAACTGTGGAGAGGTTAAGTATAGTTAATTCGAAGATTCTTTGGAGGCACATATGTACCACGATAAACCCAACACCCCCACTAATAGGGCAAGTAGAGAAGTGTGACAAGTGTTCTATATTTTTGCATGGACTTGACCTCTACATAAATGCTTCCATCACTCACCGCTCTCCTTCTGACGCGATTCAGTCTAGCACCATCTACAATTTCACCATCCCTCACTGTCCCTTTACAGCCTATTCCTTCTATCTATAGCCCATCCTTGGCCATACCCGACCAATGGAATTCCCTACCCCTAACATAGAAAACACAATTGACATATTTGTGGTCATGCTGTCACCCAAATCCACCTTCTGCACATAGAGTTGGATCCCACACATTCCTACCACTTTCATGCCCCTTTTGATTCCCACTTTCTGACCACCACTGTCTAAAGGGTTGCTGACATCTTCCTGTAACATGTAATTACATACAGTTGTACACATAGATTTACTTTTATGACCCTCATAAATAGTACATTGTATGTTCTATGTTAAGTACAACATGTGTGCTTAGTAAACTCTTGCTGTATGAACATGAAGTTATCATTGAGTCTTTGGGGAACAACAATCCATGGTGGATTGAAAAAACCCGACTGTATTACATACAGTTTGTGGCATTTACATGGTTTTGAAGTATATACTTGTTAGAGAATACATGTGTGTGGTACTATGTATATAGTATGTAAGTATATGTTTTAATAGAATGTTTGAAGTGTATTGTAATGAAGGGTATGGTTAAAGTAGATAGATACCTGTTGGCATAGTCTAACTCTATTTGGATTGTAGTACTTTGAATGTATTTTGCAAGTATAACTCTGATGGCATGTTTGAAGTGCGTTGTAATGAATGGTATGTTTAAATTAGTTAGATACCCATTGGTATATTCTCACTGAAGTGTTTGTAACATAGAGTTGCTAGTTCCTTTTCAAACAGGAGGTAGAACATTTATTTTACATTTTGTCTGAATTGTAGGTCTTCAGAATACACTTGTAAAGAACAATATTCGAATGCACTAATTTGTGTGTCTCTTTCATCATATCTTCCTCCTTTTCCTGAAGGAAGGAGTAGTGGAAGAGGACGTGCTTCTACACGTTTCTCCCATATGCTCATTGGAGAGCCTTAGCCTGACCTGTTTGATATGTTTCTAATGCATCTTCTATGTTGTCTAAGGAATGTAGTGGGTGAATTGTATATTGGACAAAATTTCTAGCAGCAGTAACCGAATCCACACATTCAAATTGGCCAGTTTGTGGTGAATCTTCAATGATTTGGGTGGTTTCTCTTAAGTGTTCTTATATGTTTATATTTCTGTAGTATTCATTGTTTTCATTAAGATATTGTATGACTTCTCTAACTTTTTTTAAGTCACCTAGTTGTTGTCAAATCTTTTTGTCTTTTGTTGGTACACCATTAACTAGTCTATTGTTATATTGGCCATCATACTCCTAGAGTTTCTATATTTTAGTTAAGAATTAATCACAAATATACTACTTTTCCTTGAATACCTTTTAGTCACTTGGATGCATGCAATTTGGCAGTTTTGGGTTAAGGTGTATTATAGCTTGAAATGGGTGTACTGTTTAGATTATGATGCTCTTGTACAAGTTGAGTTATTAGTGATAGCCTGTGATGGCATTCGGTTATTGTCAAGCTTTGTATTGCAGTATGTGCAAACTATTGAGGAGTCAGTTATTGTATTTTCTGCTGTTAGATATAAATATAATTTGAACAATTGGTATTCCTCATTGTCCTATATTTTGAAGGCCATATCTACTATTTTTGTAATCTTTGTATCAAAAGTTCTGCGACAACAAACACATACTTTGTCTGTTATTTCAGCAGATGTATTTTGAAACGTTTCAATCTCTTTTTTGTATGTGTCTGTAAGGAGGTTTGTGTTAGTGAGGTTTTCGCTAATGTTTTCTAAGGTTACTTCAGTTCCAAAATATTTACTTTGGATGTGTTCTATTTCTCAAAGGAGTTCTTTGACTGTTCCATGTAGGAGAATGTTAAAACATTTTTGCAGTTCTACAGCAGGACTTTTGCACAGTACAATCTATGGATAAGGCTTTACATAGTGGAATGGTTTGTTGCTTACATTCTGATGTAATGGTAGGCTAATGAATGTTCTTGCAGTTCAATTTGGATGCATACTGGGCAGAAGTCCAAGGTTTATATAGTTTTGATTCTACTTTTATCTTTTAGTTACACATAGTGATTGAGGAATTATCATTAATCTTTGGAAGATTGTTGTTGTAAATTACATATTGAGCTCTAGGTCAATCTGTACACTGGACCGCTTGTTTGTTGGCAATGGTTTTTCTATAAGGGTTTCTTTTGTTGTGATATATGATAGGTTATTTATAATGTGCTTAATACCCAGAGGATTCTAAGTGCGGACCTCTGGTGCTCCCTGTGGCCTTGCTTCCTAGGCGAACATGTTGCCCCTAAGCAAACCTCCCGAGCTGTTGCCATAATGGTTTCTTCTAACACTTAATAGCCTTCATAGCCTCACTCATTATTCCTCGCTCATTATTGTCTATAGCAATTGAGTTTTTTTGTTCTTGTTTATAAGCCTCTTCATGGAAATATGGTTCTCTGCTGCTTGTGTGAAACCATTCAACTTCACAGAAGTTTGAAAAAGGAATCTATATTGACATTGCACATGTTTAGAAGTACTTTTTGTAATTTAATGATTAATTTAGTCAGTGGTTTAATTCTGTATGAAATCAATATAAATAACTTTTTCGTTAGTAGAAATGCACTGTCAATCAGAGCTTCGAAGATTTGTTTTCTGCAGTAGTTAGTGTAGAACATGACTTCTTAGATTTTGTATGAGATTGTTAAGACTATGGTAGAAAATGTTTTGTAAAATGTACTTTCTGGAATGTTTTACTGTGGCTACCTTAATATTGGAAGATATATTGCTAGGTTCATGTTAGTTTTAGTATAATTTCTACATATTTTTTTTTTACTTTATACTAATGCATAGTCAAAGTACGTTATTTCAATTAGAGGGATTTCCGTGCTATATTAATATACTTACTTTGCAGGACGTGAAGACTTTTCTTTGTTCTGTAGCTGTTTATGTCATTCTTCTTTTTTCCTGTAATTGTAATAGAAAGTTTATTGGTATATGTGATAATGTCGAAGTAGTATAGTAGCAGAGGTTGTTATTTATTAGGGTAGGAGGATTTATTGGAAAAAAGAGTGAATAAAGTTGCATTATGTGTGGAGTGCTAAAGTATATTAACTATGTTGTTAGAATGAATGTAGTTTGGCATATAAGCAACAGGGAAAACATGGGCATAGTGTCCACAGATGTGCAGGATAGACCGTGGACCAGCACGTGCCAACCGGGTCTTCATGCCAATGAGTTTTTGTGGTTGTTGAGGAGGAGTTAAAGTGATCTGGAGCACAAAGTAGCAAGTGTTTTCTTTTTCATCTGAAGTAGTGGAAAGATGCCTATGGCTATCAAAAATCAGAATGTGTGGAGCTGAGAGAGTTGTGGGTACACTGGTTAAATGTTTAAACTGAGCACCATGGCATCTTTCCTGATCTTGAATTAGAAGAAATGGGAGTCTCCTGGTATCGATTTTGTGGATTGAACTGGGCAGCATTGTTATTATTGTGCGAGAATATGGTTTGGTTTAAACATCCTAACATTATTATAATACATTGTGGAGGCAGTTTGTCATGAAGGACACATTTAAAAGACTATAGGAACTGTTTCCATCTTCAAAGATATTTTTTTCACAAATAACTCAACAGCAAATATGGGAAGGTTCAAACTTGTGGTGTCCACAAATTGAAAAAGCCAAGTGGAATGTGAATAAAGTTGAATGTATTTTTTTACAGGATGTAGGAATGGCATTGTTCCACAATGAGGATATCATGGCATGATTTTGTTTGCAGAGATGGAGCACATTTAACATGCCTTGAAACAGTTTTTGGAAATAAAAATGTAAAGGGAACACATGAAATATATAGTAAAGCATCTGTTAGTTGGTATAGTACATAAAAACCAAAAACACAAACAGGTTTGATACAGTTTCTGCTAAGTTATAAAAAACATATTCACACTACAGCATTGATTAGTATAGTACATAAAACTAAAAAAGCCAAAAATAGGGTGTTTAAAAAATACAAAATAAAATATTTTGTTTAAGAGCTACCATTATAGAACAACCAAAGTAAATTGAGTTTAAAACCTGCACCCTTTAACTCTCTGAAAAGTCTGCAGACAGTAAGACTGTCCACAGACTATATAGCTGTGCAAAAGGGGGGTGACTCATTTTTTATGGTAGTGTCATATGAGTGGGAAGTGTGAAAGCTATAAATAAAGCTTATTACACTTTATGCTAACATGGCAGAGGAAAGGGGTCAGGACAGAAATATATTACTGTCACCTTTTCTTTGCTATGCACATTGTCTACACTTGTCCTTAGCATAAAATGTAATGCTAATGAAAATGTCAGATGTTCTTATTATTTTAAGTATAAATATCAAGTAGACAGAGTATATAAGATTATTTTTTTTTCTGATTCTATTTTTAAACTTTGAAAGGTTGTTCCATGATTAACCTTTTTTTTGGTTAGTTTTAGGGTTTTAAAAAAGAAAATTCACAGAGGAAAGAGATCAATGCAGAGAGGAGAGGAGACGAAAGGGGCACCAACCACCATAAGGGAGAAACAAGTGGACAAAGGAAGATGTATGGCTGCAAAAATCTAAGGTAGGAGGCAATCCTTTTAATGCACCTTCATAGCCACCTCGAAGGTGCTAGAAATTCCTTTCCCCTGCAGATCATTGTGTCACAATACATACATATTGCCTGTGAGATGGCATGAGGATTTACCTGCCCCAAAGCGGTGTCCGGAGTGGGGAAACAAGTGGTTGAGGAGGATAAAGTGGCCAAAGTAACCCTACTCCCTGAATAGGGGATGTCATCGATGATGCCATTTGTGATCTCATCTTTGATGTCCTCGTTGTTAGTCTTAAGTGCATAGTGGTGGTACAAGTTATGGTTGCATAGCTTACCATAAATGGCAATTTTTTGGGGTTTTCCAATTTTACTTGTAACATAACATCTGCATAAGAATGTTTTTTCAAACAATTTCAAAGACTTTTATTAGTGCAACTTAACCATAATGTCCCTTTATATTAAGGTGAGAACTTAATGCAACGAGACCCCTGAAAATCAGATAAAGCCACCTAAAGTTCACACCACCAGTTGCGCAGCCTATGACCACAATGATGCCCTCACAGATCACTTCACTAATGACATCACTAATTACATGTTGTAAGAGAACAATGATGACATCATAAATTGCATCATGGATGTCATCTTTGGTGACAACACTAATTACATTGGCCCTCATTACGACCCTGGCGGATTTTTACCGCCATCGACGGACTTTTCGGCCATGGCGTAAAGTCCGTTTACGCCATGGCGGATGGCGGACTTACCGCCCCATTCCGAGGTTGGCGGGGCGGTAAGTCCCCATTGACCCATTTACCCTTCCCCATTCCCATTTCGGCCCCATAGGGCTCAATGGGAGTGGGGAAGGCGTTAATTACGCCACCGTACATTACGGTGGCGTAATTAACACCAAGGTCCCATAGCGCCATGGATTTTTACGCCCGCAAAAAGCGGGCGGAAAATTGACCATGGCGCTTTGGGAACTCGTAGTTGGCGGTAAGGGGTCGGCGCAGCTAACGCTGGCGTGAACCCCTTACCGCCAGGGTCGTAATGAGGGCCATTGTATATAACTGATTACATCAATAATGGCATGCACTGACTACATGAAGACGATCACAAGATCAAAAAACTGAAGCAAGCCTTACAAAAACTGGTTCAGCTTGTACTAATATCTTGTTATCCAAAGAGATGCAGAGAAGATGCTTAAATTGGTAGCCTCAAAAAATACTGGGGAAATATGGAAAATGTTTAACAACTTGAACAATCTCCAATCATCCACATTAGCAATGCGGTACCAGCAGAAACTTGGGCTGAACACTATGAGGCATTATTTGCATCACCTGGACCAGGGAAACAGTCGAAAACTCCACTTTCCCCAGATCATTGGACCTTTAACAATGATAAAGACGATATTATGACCTTGATAAACTCGGCTAGCACATCTAGCGCAGCCGGACCTGGTGGCATTACTAACAAAATTTTAATGTCTGATCCCAAGGAATGGACCTCATTCATTTTGGAATTATTTCTTAATAGCAAAGCAACAAATAGGATACCCAGTTCATGGTCCCATTCTATCATCGTACCAATTTTCAAGAGGAGCGATAGGTCTGATCCAGTTAACTACAGCCCTCGCACCCTCTTGGATGTAATTGGTAAGCTATTTGCTGCAGTAATTTTAAAAGATCTTACAAAATGGAATGTTTCTACTAACCACCAAGGCATCTGGCAGGCCGGCTTTGTTAAAGGCATAGGTACAGCCCTCAATTTGTTCATAATAAATCTGCTAAAAATAAGGGCCAAAAGGATTTAAAAAAGTCAAATATATCTGGCATCCATTGATCTTGCCCAAGCATTTGACCGAGTGGACACACGCATTCCATGGTCAAAGTTAGTCCGCTGGGAATGTATACTAGATCCCATTAAGGTGCTTCACTGCAATACATCTATTGCAGTTAGATTAGATAGCACTGGCAATGTGTCTCAGCCAATTGAAATGGAGAATGGGCTCAAGCAAGGATGCAGAATGGCTCCTGCTATTTTTGACATGTTTATTTCTGACATTGATACAGCCTTCATGAACACAGAATGTTTTCCACCATCTCTTGAAGGCGTCCCCTTTGATCATCTACTATACGCGAACAACCTTATCCTGATGGACCAGACTCAGATTGGTCTACAGTGCCAACTCAACGACTTGGAATGTTACATTGAAGCTAATGGCTTAAAAATCAATATAACCAAGTCAAGGACATTGACCCTGGGAGGAAGGATGGGACGCAAATCCAAATGACACACTTGGCACTTGAAAATGGAAACAATTCTGGAGGTGGCCTCAGTGAAGTTTAGTTTAGTTTAGTTTAGTTTAGTTTAGTTTAGTTTAGTTTAGTTTAGTTTAGTTTAATTTAGTTTTTTATATTGCGCTCCTGGCCCAGAGGCATCTGGGTGCATTTCTAACAATGTAAAGGTTACAATACAACGTATTTCTTACATGTTACAAATGTTACAAATATTAGCTGGTACATTTGTTACAGCAAAAGTGCAGGTACTCAAGAATACAGTGGGCAAAGATACAGATCATAGACAGACGAGCATTATGAGTGGGATGCCGCTGTATCCTGCTCAGAGAGCCATTTTTTAGTTTTGCATTTGAAGGCAGGGAAGGAAGGCTCCTGTCTTAGTTGGATGGGGAGGGTGTTTCAGAGTTTGGGCGCAAGGACAGGGAAACTGTTTCCTCCTGCTGTTTGTAGCTTAAATCTAGGAATAGACAGCGAGTGAGTAAAAGTGGATCTCAATGGTCGAAGGGCAGTGTGTATGGTGAAGCGGTTGGCCAGGTATTCGGGGGCAAGGTTAGCTTGACACTTGTGGGTGATCATTAGTGTTTTCAGTGAAATTCTGTGTGCGACCGAGAGCCAATGAAGGCTCTGTCTAGTGTCTGAGATATGTAATTTCCTAGGGAAACTTAAGAGCAGCCCTAATGGCATTGTTCTGGGTAACCTGAAGTTGGTTAATGTTTCTTTGGCTAGTCCCAAGGTAAAGCACATTACAATAATCGATCTCTGACAAGATGAGTGTTCTGGCCAGGATGATACAGTTATTAGTTGTAAGAAAGGGTCTGCATGCTGTTATCATCTTGCATGTGTAAGCTGCTGCAGAAGCCACTACGTCAGTTTGTCGATGGGGTGATAGGGTGGAATCTAGATAGATAGATACAGAGGATTTTGGTATGATTGGACACCTTAATGGGGTTCCCATCAATGATGAACGATTGAAATACTGTGTCAAGTTTATTAAATCTAGTTTGTGAACCTAGGATAAGTAACTCGTCTTATCATCATTCAAGCAGAGCCCATGATGCGCCATCCAGGCTTGAATGATGGTATAGACATCATTAAGCGCTTTTGAGTCGGTTGCATAGTCACCAGTGATAGGGATCAGTATCTGGGTGTCATCTGCGTAATTTGTGTAGGTGACACCCAGAGAGTCCATAATATGAAAAATATTTAGGTGTGGAACTGAGTAATAGTGAGATGCATGTGTCTCATGAAAATATGCTGCGGAGCCATGTGAAGAATCTTGCTGCGCAGGCTAAAGTCATCTTGAGGAGCTACTGTAAATACTCACTTTTACCCGTTTTAGATTTCTTCCGAAAAAAGATAATACCAGTTTTGAACTACGGCTCAGAAACACTCTTGGCATTATCTTATACCATCTGGCCCAAAATTGAAGGGCTTTCTTTGGAGGCAGGTTCTCAGTCTGCCTAACGCCACGCCTGCTCAAACCATAAGAGTAGAACTAGGCCTTAACGCCATTTTCAGTAAATGTTTGAGCGCTGAAGCAGAAGCTTTGTAACACTGAAAAAGGTATACAAGGGTCATACAGAGCCCTTTCTAGACGAATGGAGTAAGATCTGCATTCTACACCAGGAGAGTGTTAACGCTACTGTACATGACCCGCTGGGAAATCCAACATTAGTGCAGAAAAAAATGGATGGATTTAGGATTACCTCATTGGAGGCAAGGAGCAATTGTGAAGTCTATGGAAGGCCTATCCCTGAAACTATGGCAAGAGGTTGATTACCAATATATTTGACTGAATTCCCTAGTGCATACCTTTGACAACCATTTTTGCACTTCAGGCTTATTAATCTCCTACCTACAAGAGAAGTCACAGAAGTTAGGAATTTGATTGCAGGTAGAAACTTTAAATGCAGATTGTGTGGCGTGGACAATGAAACCTTTAACCACTTAGTGATGTTCTGCCATGCCTTAAAGGACCAGCACACTCGACTGCTGGGAACATTCTTTATGCACTACAGAACATTGGCTGTTGATATATTGTGATACACACTGACAACAGGGATAAAACTATCATTGACATTGGCCTTACTTGCTTTTCTAAAAACTGTCTTTGAAATCATAGAGTGCTACGACGTACGACCGGTTTACATGGGGAACCCTCAAGAAAAATGGGCGTTTGCTCTAATGAGATTTTGTGATGTGAAACCACAGAACATTATTGTATCACGCCCCGCCCGGGCATGAAGGCCTGTTTTGATCTTTTGATCTCTGGAACTCAGATATGAATTCTTTTTGAACTTTGTTTCAAACTGCTGTTCTGAATTATGTTTTCTTCTTTTTCTTGTTTCTTGAGTAGAATCTTATACATGTTCTACTGGTAAAGCTTTGGTTTCCAACTAACTGCCAAATAAAAAATAAAAAAATAAAAAATAATGGCATTAGACATAACATCATTTATAAGCTAGCTCATGAAAACTTTGATTAGCTTCATAACAATTTAGGAGGTGGACTTGGCCATGACAAAGGCTGTAGTCACTGGCCATCACCAAAGGCAATAGCAAGTGGCCAGTTAGTGTTCCAAAATACCAATGGGCATGGTTAAAAGCCATGCCTAGTAGCTCATCACTCTTTTAAAATATACAGTGGGCAACGTTGAAAGCTCTAATCAGTGGCCATGGCTAAAGGCTATAGCTAGTGCCCATTAATATGTGAGAATACACAGTGGGTACTGCCAAAGGCCCTGACTACTGGCTAGTATTATGTTGAAGACCATGGCTAGTTTCTGGATAGTGTATATAATATACATTTGGCATGACCGAAGGGCATACCTAGTAGAATGTTAGTATTTTTAAATATACAGTGTACATGGTCAAACGATGTACAAACTGTTCAAGGTCAAAAATGATGGCTAGTGGCTCGTATATATGTTAGAAGATACAGTAGGCGCAGCCAACGATTGTGGCCAGTATTGTGCTAATTCCCATGGCTAGTGGCTGATTAGTTTATATAATATACAGTGGAAATTGTTGAAAACAGTAGCCACTGGTGAAGGCCAATATCTATGGTTGGTGGCCTGTTAGTGTTTAAAACATACAATGCACATGGATGAAGGTTGTAACCGTTGTCCATAACTGAAGGCCATGATTAGTACACATTCATGTGTTAAAATATATTTGGCCATGCACACTGACCATGGCGGAAGGCCATGCTTAATACCAGTTACTGTTGTAATGTAATTAGTGATGCCTTCAGTGATGTGATCTGTCATGTCATCATTGTGGGCATAGGCTGTGCAAAGGGGTGTGAAGTTAAGTTGACTTTAGCTGAATTTCAGGGATTTTGTTGCATTAAGTTCTCACCTTAACGTACCTGCAACTAAAGTTTTTTCTTTGAATTTCTATTTTATTTTACAATGTATTGCGTTAACATCCCTACAACTAACGTTTTTTCTTTGAATTTAAAAGATTTTGTTTTTCCATAGATTTTTCCTGTGACACTAGCCATAGCCTTTAGACATGGCAGTATACACAACCTTCAGCCATCCCCACTATATGTTTTGTAACACTGCCACTTCACCAGTACAGTACTACTAAAATGAACTAATACATAAAACATATATATACTAGTAATGCCTTACCTAATATCTTTCTTGGATTTAATTAACTGCAACAATTCTGAAACTGAATGAAATGTATTTTATAATAGAAATAAAAAGAAGAATGCTGACTTTTTTATCATAATGGTACTGTGTAAATACTGAATGTATTCGTAGCACTCAGCCAATTAAGGTTGTGCACATTAATCATTATGCAGTGGCACAGAACACGTCTCATTGGAGGGAAAGACATATATACTCACTTATCTATATGACAGGTTTACTATGAATCTTAACATTCCAATAAATTAAGATTATATTTAGGGCCTCCTGTTTTAGGGGTATATTATTATTTACTTCCGGGTGTGTTTTTTCAGTGTTTTCAAAAGGTTTCAGGCTCTGTGTTTATTAGTGTTTTCCCATTTGCCCACTTCAAAAAATCACAGATAACATTTTCTTCCAGGGTAAACACACAAATATTCTTTTATCTTTTCATTGCATGTGTAAGTAGGGTAATGTCTCTTAGAGAAAGATGTTATGAACACTTTCCAGACAATAAAGATGTATATGTTCATCCAGTAATATCTAACATTTCTACAAGTCAAAATTATTCTAGTAAATTATGCCACACTTCTTCAGGGACTCTTTGCCCATCCTTACCCTTTCTTTTCTTCCCATGAAGACTTTGATTTGTGCAAACAACCATTCCACATTGTACAGACTTCTAATTTTAGCAGATAAGGCATAGCATGATAAAACAATTTGCCTGTGAGCACTCACTTTGATGGAGATACGCAGTATTATGACTGCCAAAATAAATGAACTGCAAGCAGATAATAACTGTTTATCAAGTGCTGCTCACTACAAAATGAGAACGGAGTATCATTAATGTACACCCTGTTGCTTAACTGCAGGGGGTGAGCAGACCAAAAATGTTTGCCTGGTGTGGCAGTATCAGGTACTCCTATAGCAGAAATTTTCAAAGGCAACTCAGCAGCTTGGGTGATTGTTGCTGAGATGTTACATGTTTATACCTTCCTGTAAATCATATGGCCTTTGTCCTATTCCTGTTGCAGCATGTGCTGTAAAAAGTGTTGTTTTGACTGGGGTTGAGCATGGCTCTCTCGCTTCACTCTGTGTGGGAACTTTTGTCCCCATAGCGAAAATCAAAAGCTGGCACCAGTGAATATGCACAGTAAGTGAACATTTCTTAAAGTGAAATATACAAATGTAGTTCAATTGACCTTCCCCTTAGACGGGAGTGTGCAAGATAAAAGAGCATTGGACTTTGTAAAAAAAGTAATGAAAACCAGAAAAATAACCTGAGAGAGGAAATGTTCCAATACCAATGCTGGAAACGTATAAAAGATGCTCACCTTTTAAACCCAGCAATCTGTAGTGAAATATTACCTGGAAAACTAAATCCCAATACAAGTGCTTGTTTTCTTGTGGGAACATGACAACCTGGGTAACATCCTAGTAGCCAAATACTTGAGCAAGCTTGCCAACCTCAAAGAAACCCAAAGGGTTACGTCCGCCCTCACGTTACGCTGTCCACCCAGATGTATCCCTTAAATGAGTCATCATTTATAAATCGCTCCTAATGTAAAAACTCTCCTAGAAGAAAGAAAGTGCTATGCAGCAATTAAGGGGCCTGCAGCATCTGAATGGCTGCTGGGTGCGGGTGCTCTAGAGAGCCACATGAGTTTGGGAGGTGACTCTGACACTGTGGCCTCACGCAGGCCTCGTACATGGACACCTCACACAGCTTTCCTTTTAAAGCTGACAGGCAGCTGACACTTTCTGCTCTCCTCCAGACAGATGCTCATACACAGAGGGTCTCTGACCACAAACCAAGACACTGACAAATCCATGTTAAACCATTTTATGTAAATACAAATATTTGTCAGTGGTCAATGTCTATTTTGCTGAATTTTTGCCAATCTTCAGTCGTGAATCGGAAACCATAAAAATGGCTGCAATTTGTCAACAATTCCTCAAAAATAGCTCTGACCACATATGAATACTTTTTTTTTTACAAATAAAATTATGTAACATTGGATGTACAGTGTTTTTTAATAAGGTCAGGAGACAGGAGGGGAAGCAATGGGAGAAAGCAAACAAGCACACATGTGGGAGTAGGGCCCTTTACCAATTGTATGCCAAGCCCCCTCTACAGCCACCCCTTCAACTCCAAACTTCATCCCATCCCTGCTCATGCTAAGGCACCGCTTGGAAAGGGGAAACAGTGTTTTTCAGTTTAAACCTAGGGGGCATGTTTTCTTCCAGTGGTGTTTTTCCGGTGTTTATCAGATTTCCCTGAAAACAGGAAAGCCTAATTATATTAAAGGTCACCCTCACTCACTTCCCCTCCCCACGGCCCAGCTCCACCACTGTCAAAAACCTTGGCTGCACAATGGACTCTGACCTACTCTGTCTAACCACATTAACAATGTATTCAAATCCTTTCACTTCCAGCTCAGGCGTTTGAAAAGCATCTTCCCTTACCTCACCTACCGCAATAGACTGGCTGCAATTATATCCATTTTCATATCCAGACTTAGCTATGAAAACTTCCTTTACCTGGACGTGCCATCTTACCAACTAAACAAATTCAAAAGAGTCCAAAACTCGACTGCCAGACTACTTCTTGAACTGTGACGAAGGGATCAAATCTCACCTTCTCTCCGCACCCTACAAAGGGTCCAAATTAGAAGAAGGGCCAGCTTCAAAATCCTGTGCATTTCTCACCGAGTGCACAAAGCCGGCCCCAAATACCTACAATAAAATATTACACCTTACCTACCAACCCGCACACTAAGATCAAGCACGACCCTCCTCCTAGTGGTTACCACCTCCAATTCAGCCAGGATTGGAGAGTCCACCTACTCAACCCTGGCGCTAACATTGTGGAACACAGTGCCTTCCCACATTCGGCACAGGGAAGATTACATGGCTTTCTGGAAAGTACTCAAAACCTGGCTTTCCCCTAAAATCAAGGGCCCAATTTGGCCACTCGACCTACCACAATCGGCCAAGAAATGGCTTGGAGCCACATCAATATGGGCAGGTAAGAACAACCGAGACATGGAAGCTGGCTCCAGTGATCAATTAAATTCCACACTATGAACCTGCTTACCCTCTGCATGCTCGGCAATGTAGACGTAGTTGCTCTCATGCGCCAACACATTGATTGGGTTACCTTAAACCAGTATAGAAATGTATGCCCAGGACTCCAAACCTGAGGCATAGTAACACTTATGTTCTTACGCTATGATTGGGCCTGTTCATTGTCTTCCACCAGGTATGCACTCTGCACTCAGACCAGGAGATATTTATTTCTATTTATCTGGAAACTAAAGCACAGCACTTCAAACCTCTGTCATAGTAGCAGGTATTATCATATGCCATGACTGGGCTTGATCATTGTCTTCCTCCAGGTATGCACTAGGTTATCAGTCCAGGAGACGTATATATTTGTTAATCTCACTTATCTGGAAATGAATGCCCAGAAATACAAACCCAGGGTCTCGTAGCACTTGTATTCAAACACTATGATTTGGCCAGATATGCAATGTGCTCTCTGATAAGTTGATGCTTATCCTGATCTGTCTGCAAATGAATGCACCGCATTCCTTTACCAGGGACCCAGTGTTACCTATCTTCTGAAGCTATGATTGGGCCGGTTCTTCATCTCTTGCAGGTATGCACTATGCTATCTGGTCAGATGAGCTCTCTAGAACACTCAGCTCTCACAAGGGACAATGATGCAGTGTAATGTCACAATTCAAACCATAAACTAGAATGGGAATACCCAACCACTCACTGTAAACAAATACCCAGGACCCGAAATAATGGGTCAATTAGAACTTATGCTCTAGCATTAGACATGGATTGACTTTGTTCCACTTGAAGGGAATACACTTCTTAATCAGGTGAAAAATCAGGTGCAAGTGACATTGAGATGCTGTCGGCTGTTATCAATGTTTAAACTACACACTAGACCAGGAACACTCAAACCTCTGCTGTACGTATTAATGTCAGTCAGACACTGCACCAACAATATGTCCTGGTCTGATGCTGGACCTTCGGGTTCGTTGAGTATCAGTCATCATATCTAGGCTGTACTTGTGTGTTTGATAGAACAAAACTGGATGTAGCTGCACACTGAGAAGGTGTCATCCAATAAGCAATTGCAGACGTAACACGACACAGGGATGGCCATAGACCTGCAATATCTTCGCCCATTAAAGGTTTGGAATCAGGCAACTCAACACCAATGGCACTGTCATACCAGGGAAGAAATGTCCTGGCTTGGTAAACAGAACAAACTCCACACTTGACCGAGAATGCCTCTCAGAGAACTAAAGCGCCAAACCTCCTAAATCGGGAGATACAGTCACCTCAGCAGGCAATGGAAGGTAATCAGGAACAGGGGTCTCTCTTCTGCACCAACAAACAATAGAATGCAGCTTTACCTCTCGATTAATTCTGCCTAGCTGCACACATACTTGTTCACCTCCATGAACACCTCTACAATCTTAAGAATGCAGCTATCCCCTTGAAAAATAAGCCTAGCTGCACACATACTGCTTCATCACGAGTTTGGCGGTAACCCTTAAATGCAGTGGTAAAGCTATTACTGCTGCATTTAAAGGTCCGCCAAATCACGGGTTTGGCAGGATTTACCGCCAGCTCTGAGATGGAGGCAAATCTGCTGCGATTTTGCTGATTTTCGGCACTATTACCACCGTGCTAATACCACCGGTGGTAATAGCTCTGAAAATTCCCCATTGGGCCCAATGGGGAATGGGGAATTCCTAAATGGGCGCAATGTGGAATCCATACTTACAGTTCCGCCATACCCATGATCCAGCAATACTAATACCACCTGGGATACCGCCCAATCCGTGATGAGGCCCATAATCTAATGCACAAGCTCCACCACTGCCAGAATGCAGCTACCCCAAGCCAATCAGCCTTGCTGCACACTGTCTACTGATCTCACACAACCACTGCACCACTCCTAGCATTAGAATGCAGCTACACACCACATAAACCACCCTGGCTGCACACATACTGACTGCACCCAAGCACTAGTTATTACCCTACTCTCTACACTGACATGGACTACGATTCCCGAGCGAGTTCATCCCACTACATTTTGAGATCATACAATGGTAAAAAAAAGATGCTACACAAATGCCCAATAACATAACATTAAAAACACATCCGGAATCGCATAAATGCTTTGCTCCTTAGTACAATCCATCACTTAGGGCACTTAAACTGCTATACAAACAAGCTGAGTGCACATGCATTCCACCTACCACCTGGCGGACAGGGTTGTTCTAAAGGCCTGTCGCCTGAAATACCATCTTGCCACAAAAGAGGCAACATCTGGCTTCTTTACTAACTACATTCAGATGGCACTGAATAAACCTAAGGAACTATTCTTGGTGGAAGGGATCTTTAATCTCCAGACAAGTTCGCCCCACACAGTTATCTCTGTGACACTTTGTCAGCATTTTTCATTATGAAAATTCTGAATATCAGGGCGAACATTTTGGCTCCTATTTCTGTAGGGCCAATTTCTACTTATTTTCCTGCTTTTTCCTCTTCTAAGCAAAAATCGTTTTCGCGGTTTGATGATGTTATGGATGCTCATGTAACTGAAGTCATCTCAAAGCTTTCATCTTGCTCCTCACTGGACCCTATTGCTCTGCATGTGCTTACAGCAATCAGCTCTGAACTAGTTCCAGTCCTGACCTCTGCCATAAACATTTGACACTGTTGATCACACCATATTGTTTCTATGACGTAAAGAGGCTGGTATTTCAGGTAGAGCTCTTCGACGGTTCACATCCTTCTTGTTCGATCACTCCCAGATGCTTTCCCTACCACCTTTCAGATCCATGCCGACTCCTTTCACCTGTGGAGTCCCTCAGGGCTCAGTTTTATCTCCCTGCTCTTCAATATCTACGTTCCGCCGCTCACCAGCTTAATCCATTTCTATGGCTACCACTTCTATTCATACTCTGATGATACTCAGCTTATCCTTAGACTAGACCGACATACTCAGGAGACAGCAGAGTGCATGGAAGCATGTCTGGCAGCCATAGGGGATTTGATGAATGCCAATTGGCTTAAATTAACTGCAGTGGTCGAAGTGTACGAAAAGAAGTAGTGGAACTATGCTCCCTGCTGGTCCCCACAAACCCAATTCCTGCACCCCCTCCCACACACAATCCACACCCCCAAATAAACACACCTGCTATTTATGGGAATGTGCAGTGCAGTGCACTGAAGTGCAAGCCTCAACTTCTTCCTACACTTTTATTTTAAAACTGAACCATTTCAGGCGGTTTCTTTTCAAAATACAAGTATAGGAACAGTGAAACTTTAAAATAAAAAGTATAGGCTCACTGCTTCCGACCGCTCCCACCCACTTCGACCTCTTATTAACTAGCGAATAGACTAAGGTGTTAGTCGTGGGCCCACCTACTGCATGCCACCTCTGGACCCCTGAATTCAGGCCCCTCTATTTATGGACATTCCCTGCACCAGTCGACTCATTGACTAATCTCTGAATCAAAATCACAGCAGCTCTGTGAGATCTTTTTTTAAAAAGTACTGCCCTTTCTTCCACAGTTACTACAGGGCTCTGTTGTCGCTTCAACAATACCAGGCCCGCTTGACTAGTGTAATGCTACTCTTTTGGCTCAACCCAAATATTTTACCAAGTGACTGCACATTCTTCAAAATGCTGCAACTCGTCTGGTTATTGGCTTACCAAAATATGCCAATATCTCCTCTACCTTGGCCCAGCTACATTGGCTTCCCGTAGACATTAGGATACAATATAAGGCCTAATGCATGCCCCATCGAGCCCTCCACAAACAAGGCGTTTTGTTCCTCCAGGAGAAGACTGTCTGGTATCTTCCCACTAGAAATCTCTGCTCTGCTAACCTTGGTCGCCTGGTCATACACAAAAGTCGGTCAGAGGCAATGCTTTCTCAGTGGCAGCCCCTTCGCTCTGGAACACTCTTCCTTTAGCAGTAAGACTGATGGAAGATAATGGTCATTTTAGGAATCATCTTAAGACATTTCTCTTCCCTAGGTAATGTTTTCCCTGCAAAGTCCTTTTTGGATGTTTACCTCATTAGCACAAGGATACCTTAGGTTGGCAGAGTGCTTTACAAGAAACATTAACATAACATAACATAACATAACAATGTTGCCACCCAATTCCTTTGATTGACTCCTCAGACAAATAGTTTGGGAAACTGGTTTTCACTATAATTTATAAATGGGCCAAATCCAAAGACCTTTTAGATGAGGGGCACTAAGCTTCCACAAAGGAGCCAGCACTGAGGAAAAAGCTATTCATCTGAGGCTGATTGTAGACAGATTTCTCCTCCGCTATACATTCCCCATAGAGTTTAGTTTCATGGATTTAAGCACAGATTTCACAATATAAATTGTGAAAAAATATGGACATGATGGGCTTCTCCAAGGCTCTATTCTCCATTGTGGTGTATTTGTATGACAATCTTACTAAAAGGATTTGCCTAGCCCGTCCTGGTGAGCTGCCTGCAGCTTTTCAGTCGACTCTATAGATAAGGCAGGGGTGTGTTGTAGCAACTCTGTTGTTTAACCTTTATATTCTTGGTTCTGGGGAGCTTTATGGCACAATATTTGATACCCTGAAACTTGCACGGAGGAAAATCTGTGCATCAGCATATTCTGATGATGAAGCTTTATTAGCCTGCATGCCAAGATCATTACAGTCTATGCATTATAGTTGTGGTGAATGTATGTCGTCTTAATGCCTGGGTTTTAATACAGTTGAGTAGCTAATTTGTGTTGATAACTATGGGGGCAAAATACTCTCAAACATAGCCACAACCAGGCAACTTCAATGGGTCAGCACATTTTCCAGTGTTGGTATTGCATTTAAGAATAACCTGGAGAGGTATGCCCTAGTCTCATACTGTGCTAAGAAGTTATCATAAGGAAACGGCGCAATGTTGTGGTCGGGTAAGAGTCTGGGTGTGTGTACCCGGGACACCATTTGACCCATTTATTTAGCAAAACGCTGTCTCAGTATAAGATGCAGAGTTCTGAGGTTACTCTCATGCTGCCCCAATACAATACAAAGAATAGCATTTTGTTAATTGTCTGTTTTCGGTATTAGTGGGTGCACCCAATTACCTCATGCATCTGGATGCAGGTTTTGTTTATATTACAGGCCTGATTAATTGTAAACCACTGAAGTTGTGAGCAAGACTCTGGGGCAAAAATGGATCTGATTATCATCTCATTCGTTGGATTTTTATGTCATGTGTTGGTTGCTGCAGCCCATGACTGTAGTTCCTGAAACAGGAACCTACCCTGCTGTGTCTTCTCTGAAACATTTGCGGTGGTGCCAGTCAATATGAAAAGCTCTGTGTGCTGACTTTTCCCATCAACATAACTATGCAGCATCATAGCTCACTAATCATGCGATGCAACATTATTTTGAACACGAACTATGTCATTGAATTGGCAATTACACTCGCTGGTATTATGATTCATGCAAGAGGGGAATTGTATTTAACTTAAGGGTGAATAGTCTCCAATTGCAGTCTGCAGTCTATAGGTGGAATTCAAAGAAATATCCAACCACTTCAGCATTATGGTGCTAGCGCTGAGGATGGTGTAACACATGCCCTATTGTTTGTCCCATTTTAAAAGACTGAAGGAATACATTCATCCTACCATAATGTAATATAAGCACTGAATGCGCTGCCATGAGGCCTTTTCTTTCCCTCTCAATTAAAAATGTGGTTTATGCTGTTTATATTTTTATTGAGAATTATTTGATTTATTTAGTAAGCATGTTAATTTTAACGGTGCTCTATAATATTTTATCTTTCCATCTTGTAACACTCTGCACTGCAATATTTTATGTATTTACTTTGTAATCAGGGGCGTCATTTGACCAAAATGCCAGGGGTAGCGGACGTGACATCACACGACCCATGACCTCCGATGACATCACATGACGTGATGTCATTTGACCCCACCCCGAAGTGATATCACAGGAAGCGATGAAACATGACCTTTCACCCCTTGACAAAACAGGAAATGTCATCACATAGCATTGTTCCTAAGCACACTACGGAAAATATGGTTACAATATCACTATAATGTGATATACATTTCATGCAAGAATGGATCGTCATATGTATGGTTAAGATCAGTGTGTATAAGCCCATATTACCAAATTACTGTGAATACAAGCAGATGTCCATTGCCAAATGAAAATGATGTGCTATAGCACTTACGCTTAAGCGCTTTATATAGAAAAACTATACACCCAATATTACCCAACCTGTGTTGGTGCTCATTTATCGACCGCAGAAGGATGAAATGCTGAGTTGAGGTGTTTAAGAACAGACTAAATCAGTGACTCACCCCCTGAAGTGTGCCTGAAATACACCTTTAATGAGTCTAGCAATTATTGTATAGAATTCTAGAAAGGCAAATCATTTGGTATTCCCATTCTTTCTAATTTAGGGTCACTACTGAAAGTGTTAAATTTGTGGAACCCTTGTTCTCTTTTATTTTTTTCATTTTTAAGAGGCCTGAACAAGAAAACCAGCCACTCTAGAAGCAAAGAGCCACATGGTGCTGGCCACACCCTAGGACCTTGCATTATTTATTTATTTATTTAAACATTTTTTTTAAGTGATAGCAAGGGAGAGCACAGGGGTAGCAAGGGAGACGTCAGGGGTCGCAGTTGCGACCCCTGGTAACCCCTAAAAGACATCTCTGTTTTTAATGGAGTTTATCTTTGATGAAATCTATTATTTTAAGTAAAGTTCTTGTGAAGTGAAGTGACAGGTCAATAATAGATTTATGCAATTCCTATGACTTTGTTTCTGAAATAAATGAAAATTATTGGGGTAATGTTTCCACATGTGTATTTCCCACAGTAGATGGATCGACTGCTGGTCTCCCTGATCCTACATGCCTTCATCATTGCCCTCCCTGGGGGTAAGGGGAATCACTGCCAATCTCTTTCCCAGCCTATGGCCATGCCTAGCCCCATTCTGGCTTAATTGTTTCGACTGCTTGCCCACCTTTGTCCTCTTCCACCCTTCTTGTAACTGACAATGCAGCAAAGTGGGAAGTGTGTTTCTTCTTTTTGTGACTGGATTCTTACATGTGGGCACCACTGTACCCCTCATTTCTTTTGTAATATATGCATGGGGACCAACCACGCTACTCCAGCCCTTGCTCCATCCGCCCTGCCATCGTCTACCCATTTGGTGATTCCTCCCTCAAGTGCGATGCATGGTACTGCCCGGATCCCATTCAGTCCAGGGAGGTTCATACAGATAATGTCCACAGCATGGAAGTTGCAGAAAGATAACCCAATACCAAATAATATGAATAGGATTACTGTAACTTCATTATTAAAGGCAATACCATCCAGTGACTAAAGGGGGCTATCTGGTCTATTGGCTCCACAATTCTCTATTGTTACGTTTGTTGGCTTTTAAGGCTTTCTTTTACATCTGTGCGTATTATTTAGAACCACATTTTATATGTAATGCAAGTATAGAAGAGGAGAAGGTCCTTTTCTGCCAATGTATTTTTTCAAAGGGTCTAAATGTCTCTTCTCTGTCTGTTTTGCACCCCATGCATTTTCCCTCAAACACGTTAAATGATACACCGAGATAGATGCTAGGGTGTGTTGGGTATTTTGTGGATACTTGGGGCTTTGCAGTATTTTCTTACCACCAAAATACCTTTAGCAATAATCACTCTCTGTATTCATATTGGGTCACACATGACAAAAATACATTGCATTATTTCAGAATTCAGACCTATTTAGATGGTATGCGCGGTAGTTTGCGTGGTTGGTTGGTATAGTGGTTGGTTTATTTGTGGCCCCATTATCCAACATCCCTTGTTTTTTATCTAGATTGTTCTTGATCACTAGAGAGACCTCAGGCCTACATTTTAGGGATACCAAATTTTCAGTGTTACTGTTGTGTGCCACCATGGGCCATTGTGGTATTTTTGTGGTAATTTCCACTACCTCATATACGGTAGGGAACTATGTCCGGAGAGTCTCTCTTCCCGTTCACTCATGTACCTCCAACAGGCTATGCTACAAACAGTCACTCACAACTGTCCATACAGAATAGAATCATGCACACATCTGCTTTAAAATGACAATTGCACTGTTTAAAAATCTACCCACGTTTAAACCTTTCGCCATGCAAAATGAAAGAGAAAAATAATACACACTAGCTATCTGTTTTCAAATATTTTTGTATTATAGAGATTTCATTTAAACACAGTTTAACTTTTTTTTACAGAAATAAATAAAATGATACAACATTATTTGTGATAAAATGAACAGAGAGCTGCGAGAATATATTCAATTGGTAACATTAAATATGCTGATAAGAGTCTGAGACTCCCTCTAATACACTGACTGAACAGCTTCGCACACTTTCACACAGCTCCCACTCGCTTCTGTAATTACCTTATCTGTTCAGCATGAGTTTTCTCCGGCTATTCTCTTTCTGAATTTGGCTCCCTTGAAGATCAACCCCAGTGAGAACAAGCGTCTGCCGTTCTCAAACCGGGGTTATTGCCTGGCGCTCTCAGCTTTTGCAGCAGGAATCCCAGCCAGGAAAGAGATCCTTCTCCCAGCTCTGCCAGATGTCGACCACCTTTCCCCTCTTCTCAAGCTTCTCCAGCAAAGTTCTAATCACAGCCTCTAGCATGATACTTGCTATGACGCTGCTCCAATCAGAATCAATCATGTCATCTCCTCCCTCATTACACAATGGCTCACTTCTACAGTGGCAATTGTAACAAACTGATTTCCTGCTCCTTCGAGCTCTTTGCTTCCTGTAGTTATGTGGACAGAGCAGCAGAGAAAAAAATGAATGTGCGTTTAAAAGTTCACTTTCAGAGTAGGCCTAATTCAGCAGTGGAGACACATTTTTATTAGTGGGTTATGTTAAATGAAGTGTTATTAGTCAGGTTAGTTGTTAATAAGGTTAGTTATTAATTTTCAAATGTGTCTCTTGCAACATAGGCATTTCAGGTGAAAAATAGTGTGCATTTTGAATGTGCAGATGTGTGTTTTTAACTGTAAAAATGGATTTGCATCTTATATGTAAAAATCATTTTTGACTGAATAGCCTGTCTTTACTTATATGTCCATGTTACTCTGGCAACACATATAGCAATGCACCACACCCATGTAGTGGTGCTGCATAAAAAAATGCTACCTGTGCAGTAGTGCTGTACTCTGTGCTGTAACACGCCAAATATCCTTACAGGTGTTGTACCATATTACAAATATGCAATTGCAGGGAATTTCTGTGTGTGTAAACCATTTTAAAATGGCAACGCAATACAATATTTACGTCAGTGCTGTGGGCATCTCCTACCCTTGACAAATAAACTTGAAATTATCACCATACCACGCTGCTCTAGCTAGAAAAACAACACCCCTCCGCTGAGGAGCAGAAACATTGATGTGGTTTGAGAAGGATCCCACCTCTTTCTGCTCCTGTTCAACACAAGGCCAAGCTCTGCAAAATAGTAGGATGTGTTGTTTATTGTTCATCTTTGACACCACTGAATACAAGCAGTATGTTAGAATTAATAGGAGACTGGCTCTTCAGGTGTCCAGAGGGACCATTTCCTGTTCATGACAGAAAAGCTAACTAAAGGTTGCAGGTTTAAGGCCTCTTCTTTTCATCATCTGAGAGTGATCCTACCTTGCCAAATTGTACACTCTTGGGGGTACAGTCTATTGCAAGGTGCAGTCCACTTCAGATATTATGGAATGGCATGAGCAAGTGGAACACAGGGGGGCATGGGCCAGGGGGCGGGGGGCACACTAAGGCCCAAAAGGTGTCTAGTCGCTACCACCAGCAGTATCCATCCTCATGGCCTGCTTCTCATGCACACACGTCAGTAATCATGTCAGAATCACCCTGGGGAGACTCTGACCTCAGATTATAAGGACATGGGGTAATGGTCTACATGTCCAGCATGTCCTGCGCAAGATCCACCTTTCTTCTCAGGATTAGCTCATAAGACTCCCTGACCATTTGTAATTTTATGCCTGTTAGGGGTGGTAAAACGAGATTCTACATGAAACATTTTACAATAGTAACCAAAAGGAAGGTCATTAGCCTGTAAAAAAGTACTTCAGATTTGTAGGGCAACAAGTTCTTAGTTAAGAGGACCATATGTAGGAGGCACGTTGGTACAAAGAATTGAAACAAGTAAATGCTAGCTGATAGTCACAGATTATTGCAATTCATACATGGCGGTCAAGGGGGTGTTGCTCTTGATAGGATGGAAGTACTCACCAGATGAAAGAGGCATCTCTTTCAAGCTAATTACAATTCCTGAACAGTGATAATATAGTGGAGCTAACAGTGAAAACAACAGAAATGGGAGGCAGTGCAGGAGGGACAGATATCTATATTTGTATGTGTTTGAAGAACAAGAGTGTTAAATGTAATCAGAAATGTCTTACAATAGCACATTACACATGGTGGAGGCATTCTCACAGAGTAAACAGGTGACTTGCAAAGCTAACACTGACCTACGGTGGGAAGTGCATAAAACAAAAGAGGAATACAATTTCAATATACAAAATGACATTAAGTGTCACTGGAGGCAGTGGTGGGGTTAGGTAGGGGTGAGGGAGTAGGCATGGAGAGCTCTCTCTTAAGCATGTAAGTGAAGAGCAATCAGAGCTTTGAAGAGATCCACAGTTGCAATGGCTTTGATTGTTGTTGTAGAAAGTGTGTTTCAGTGGGGTGGGGTGAGCAGAGATAAAGAGAGGAAAGGGAGAAGAGTAAAAAGGGAGGGCAGCGGGAAGTGAGGTTGTGTACAAAGGTGGATTAGAGGAAACTAGGTGTTGACTCCTAAACTCAGAGCTAGATTTAACATTACATGTAAAAAAGGATTGTTTTGAAAGATCGTCAAATTCACTGAAAGCCTTTTGATAGATCTGTCATGAAATATTAGCCACTGCATAATACCCCCAGAATAAGCATCCCTAATTTGCGATTCATCATCAATATATTTAATCATTCACTAATATATGTATCGATGTACTTACTGGCATTGGCATCTACATGTGTTTTGTCTGTTCCAATTTCAACCAAAACCGTTGACAAAGGCACTGTGTGCGTTTTGACTGAAGTCTAGAGGAAGCCTTTTGGAAAGATCAGTCTTAAAGTAGCACTGACATTCGTTGTCAAATGATTAAAATGTGGGTGTTGTGCTGTTCACAGATTCTTATTGTTCAATCATGGATTCACTGTTGTTTGCCATAATCCGGTTCTGTATTGGCCACCATGCCGTATAATAACACCATTTTCTGGCTTACATTATAAACTGAATGGGATGCTCGTGAACAAATATATTCGTTTTGATTTTGAAAAGCACAGAAGGGAACATTAAACACAAAAGGTAACATTGCCATGACGACAGCTTTTCTCTTCAACACAGGCAGAATAGCTGATGTTGACTCGAATGTGTATGATCGCATACCTGATCTAGCACCTTGCATGCATATCGTGTTGCAGTCTGTCGAGCTGTGCATCTGCCCCACACCCACTGCACCACGCCGTTATGATATGATATGTTTATTTATATAGCGCCTATACACAATGGGCTTCATTACACGGTAGGTGCTAAGGGATTACCGGCCCCGGTAAGGGCACCGGTGCCGGTAATCCCTTAGCGGCCTAATACGAGGTCCCTTAGCGGGTCCCTTCCTTAACGCCTGGTTTTACCAGGCATTAAGGAAGGGACCCGTTGAGGGACTTCAGAGCTAATAACGGGCCCCTGTTATTAGCTCCTTCCCCATTCCCATTGAGCCCTATGGGGCTCAATGGGAATGGGGATTGATTCCCGGAATGGGGACTTACCGGGTCCTCCAAGGTCAGAATGACCTAGTAAATCCCTATTCCGGGAACACAGACCCGGAATGCGGTAAGGGGGTAGTCATGCTAATAGCGCCATGGTTACCTCCTACCGTGTAATGAGGCCCAATGTGTTTCAAAGCGCTTCAAGGCAAGGGAGCGAACAAGGGAAAATACAATGACATTCTTGCAGGCCATGAACAACAAGAATGTGAAATGAACTATGGTGCTCGGCCTGACGACATTTCAGATAGTGCAAGAGTTAAAACACAGATAGAAAGGAAATGGGAAACAGACAGGTGACTACTGTACTAGGTCTGACGACATTTCTGGTAGAGCCAGAGATTAACAAGAGATGAGGGAGGAGGGAGGAGAAAGGAGCAAGAGGAAGAAAACAAACAAAGGCATTTCAGATAGTGCTGGAGGGCAAACATCGTTCATGCCATTGGTGGTCTTTTCAGGAAACTCCAGCCTCATGGTAAACAGACACAAAATCGCTGAATGATTCTACTCAAGGACTGTCACACGACGCCTCCTAATCACGTTAGTGCTACTTATCGGATTGAATGGATATTCAGAGATGGTATATTTTAGAGGCTCTGCGTCTAGCGATGACAGATATTTGATTATCGTTTTAGGATTGTATAGCTGCAGTGTATGGCCTTCACTGTGTATTAGCGAAACAACTGTGGGATTTGCTGAAAACATTCTGACACTAGACACGCTTAGGCAGAAAAGCTGTTGCTCTACCAGATTCTGTTCACCCTCTGATTGTCGGGCAATGCTATTTTCATATTAATGTTCTCGAGAGTTTGCATTATCCACTCAATATCCTTTCCTCTTGCGGGGCACTAAGTTTACTTTTCAGGAAGATGCATAGTTGTGTTGTTGCAGGTTATCCACTATAATTCCATCCTTGATCTCTTGAGGTAAGTAGTGGTAAAATTATAAAGTAGAATCATGTAACGTGAACATACATGTAGCCGTGACTACAGTAGAAAATATGTCTTTTAGTTTAAACGTCGGCATTTTATTTTAATCAGACCAAGCTGGTTAAAAGAAGGAACATGACGCAGACCGTTATAAAAGGAAACATGTGTGTTGGCTCTTGCTGCAAAGCATGGGGTTCAGGAATGCATTTCTGTTTCCAAGGAGGAAGAGCTCTACAGAGAAAACCCATCCGTTTCAGATCATGCAGCTTGTCCACACGAGATGATATCAACATGTCCTGCCATGACCATGAAATAGCCAACTACTTCGTCTTACGGATTGCCAAGGACGCTCAAAACAGCAATATTTCATCCACTTAAACCATTCAAACAGACATGTATTGCATGCATTTAAGGGCCGCTTAGCTTACTTTGTGCAGCAGTCAGCAACAAAAAGCCATCTGAAGTAGTTACACTGATGGAGTTCAACTGAACGCGTGGTTTAATTCAATGTGATTTGCAGAACAACTGCTGGTGATCAAAAATAGGCTGCATTAACTCGTTAAATGCACACACTTTAAACCATGCTGTGCTTAATGCAAAAGACATCTGATTCCTATTTTCGAATGCTCGAAGAAAATGATTGTGGTGGCGGCACAGTATATGCAGATACACGCTTACTATATGCACTAAGAACATTTGCATTACACCTCTAATAACAGACATATACAGGCCGATTCATGGAATAATTAGCGCGGCGCAAGTGGCCAAAAACGTGCGATTCGCAATGGAATAGCGAAGGTTGCAGTGCAAGTGCGAAATTCGCACGAAAAGCACCGCACATCGATTTATGGAAGACCGTGCGCGAGAAAACCATCGGATGTGCGCTAAAAAAGTGTGCGGCGCACGTTGGCGCACATGCCATCTAACAGCGTGCGCCAGGTCACAGCGAAAATCGCACAGGCCTCAGCGAAAATCGCACATAGCGTGGCGCACACAACAAAAGTAGGCGGAACACGGGGCGTAACACTCAGAATGGGGAACAACTTGCCAAAATATGGGCGTCACGGGGGAAGTACAGGGTGCAAGTGCGCGGAACGCCCACACGCTCGCCTACAACACATATTCATGGAATCGAATAGGGCAAAACAGCGCACGGTCAAACCAGCGCACAGGCACAAACACGACCGCCACAAGAAAGCAGGCGGTAGCGTCTCTGCGCCTGTAATAAATGTGCGCCAAAAGGTGCGCCAACAAATAGAACCTATATACAGCTATGATGAATGTCCTATACTGTGGCCCTCCAGGACAAATGACGTGCAAAGGGATACCCACAAACACGGACACCCACTGACTGAAAAATAACGTGTGCGTGTATTTCGGGGTGCGCGGGAAGTTTCACACGCGATTTGCCTGGGTACGTGGATTCCAGGGGTGCGCGGGAAGTTTCACACGTGATTTTGCTGGGTACGTGGATTTCAGGGGTGCGCGGGAAGTTCCACACGCGATTTGGCCGGGTATGTGGATTTCAGGGGGGCGCGGGAAGTTTCACACGCAATTTGGCTGGGTACGTGGATTACAGGGGTGCGCGGGAAGTTTCACACGCGATTTGGCAGGGTACATGGATTTCAGGGGTGCGCGGGAAGTTCCACACGCGATTTGGCCGGGGACGTGCGTGGGAATTTCCACACGCGATTTGGCTGGGTACGTGGATTACAGGGGTGCGCGGGAAGTTCCACACGCGATTTGGCCGGGTACGTGCGCAGGAATTTCCACACGCGATTTGGCTGGGTACGTGGATTTCAGGGGTGCGCAGGAAGTTCCACACGTGATTTGGCCGGGTATGTGGATTTCAGGGGTGCGCGGGAATTTACACACGCGATTTGGCAGGGTACGTGGATTTCAGGGGTGCGCGGGAAGTTTCACACGCAATTTGGCAGGGTACGTGGATTACAGGGGTGCGCGGGAAGTTACACACGCGATTTGGCTGGGTACGTGTATTTCAGGGATACGCGGGAAATTCTACACGCGATTTGGCTGGGTGCTCCCAGGTATTCCCTGTACACCCTCCACGGCCCCTGCAGGCAGCCGACACCACAGGGGACTACCCTGCACACCTGCTCATGTCACCCCGCACCCCCACCCCCCAGCACTGTGGGTCAACCTCCACCAGGCCCCCACTCATGTCTCCCACCCACCCCACCCCCCAGCACTGAGGGGCACCCTCCACCAGGCCCCCACTCATGTCCCCTATCACCCCCACCCTCCAGCCACCATGGGCAGCCTCCACCAGGGCCCCACTCATGTCTCCCTGCACCCCCACCCCCCAGCACTGTGGGGCACCTGCCACCAGCCCCCACTCATGTTCCCTATCACCCCCACCCCCCAGCCACCAGGGGTACCCTCCACCAGGCCCCCAATCATGTCCCCTATCACCCCCACCCCCCAGCACTGTGGGGCACCCTCCACCAGGCCCCCAGTCATGTCCCCCAGCACCCCCACCCCCCAGCACTGTGGGGCACCTGCCACCAGGCCCCCACACATGTCCCACAGCACCCCCACCCCCCAGCACTGTGGGGCACCTGCCACCAGGCCCCCACTCATGTCCCCCACCACCCCCGTCCCCCAGCACTGAGGGGCACCCTCCACCAGGCCCCCACTCATGTCTCCCTGCACCCCCACCCCCCAGCACTGTGGGGCACCTGCCACCAGGCCCCCACTCATGTCTCCCACCCCCCCAGCACTGAGGGGCACCCTCCACCAGGCCCCCACTCATGTCTCCCACCCACCCCACCCCCAGCACTGTGGGGCAACTGCCAGCAGGCCCCCACTCATGTCTCCCTGCACCCCCACCCCCCAGCACTGAGGGGCACCCTCCACCAGGCCCCCACTCATGTCCCCTATCACCCCCACCCCCAGCCACCATGGGCAGCCTCCACCAGGCCCCCACTCATGTCTCCCACCACCCCCACCCCCCAGCAGTGCAGGGGCAGCCTCCACCAGGCCCCCACTCATGTCCCCCACCACCCCCACCCCCCAGCACTGAGGGACACCCTCCACCAGGCCCCCACTCATGTATCCCTACACCCCAACCCCCCAGCACTGTGGGGCACCTGCCACCAGGCCACCTCTCATGTTCCCTATCACCCCCACCCCCCAGCCACCAGGGGCACCCTCCACCAGGCCCCCACTCATGTCCCCTATCACCCCCACCCCCCAGCACTGTGGGGCACCCACCACCAGGCCCCCACTCATGTCCCCCAGCACCCCCACCCCCCAGCACTGTGAGGCACCTGCCACCAGGCCCCCACTCATGTCCCCAGCACCCCCACCCCCCAGCACTGTGGGGCACCTGCCACCAGGCCCCCACTCATGTCCCCCACCACCCCCAACCCCCAGCACTAGGGGGCACCTTCCACCAGGCCCCCACTCATGACTCCCTGCACCCCAACCCCCCAGCACTGTGGGGCACCTGCCACCAGGCCCCCACTCATGTCTCCCAACCCCCCCCAGCACTGAGGGGCACCCTCCACCAGGCCCCCACTCATGTCTCCCACCCACCCCACCCCCCAGCACTGTGGGGCAACTGCCAGCAGGCCCCCACTCATGTCTCCCTGCACCCCCACCCCCCAGCACTGAGGGGCACCCTCCACCAGGCCCCCACTCATGTCCCCTATAACCCCCACCCCCCAGCCACCATGGGCAGCCTCCACCAGGCCCCCACTCATGTCTCCCACCACCCCCACCCCCTAGCAGTGAAGGGGCAGCCTCCACCAGGCCCCCACTCATGTCCCACACCACCCCCACCCCCCAGCACTGAGGGACACCCTCCACCAGGCCCCCACTCATGTCTTCCTGCACCCCCACCCCCCAGCACTGTGGGGCACCTGCCACCAGGCCCCCACTCATGTTCCCTATCACCCCCACCCCCCAGGCACCAGGGGCACCCTCCACCAGGCCCCCACTCATGTCCCCTATCACCCCCACCCCCCAGCACTGTGGGGCACCCTCCACCAGGCCCCCACTCATGTCCCCCTGCACCCCCACCCCCCAGCACTGTGGGGCACCTGCCACCAGGCCATCAATCATGTCCCCCAGCACCCCCACCCCCCAGCACTGTGGGGTACCTGCCACCAGGCCCCCACTCATGTCCCCCACCACCCCCACCCCCCAGCACTGTGGGGCACCCTCCACCAGGCCCCCACTCATGTCTGCCACCCACCCCAACCCCCAGCACTGTGGGGCACCCTCCACCAGGCCCCCACTCATGTCTCCCTACACCCCAACCCCCCAGCCACCATGGGCAGCCTCCACCAGGCCCCCACTCATGTCTACCACCACCCCCACCCCCCAGCAGTGCAGGGGCAGCCTCCACCAGGCCCCCACTCATGTCCCCTATCACCCCCACCCCCCAGCCACCATGGGCAGCCTCCACCAGGCCCCCACTCATGTCTCCCACCACCCCCACCCCCCAGCAGTGCAGGGGCAGCCTCCACCAGTCCCCCACTCATGTCCCCTATCACCCCCACCCCCCAGCCACCAGGGGCAGCCTCTACCAGGCACCCACTCATGTCCCCTATCACCCCCGCCCCCCAGCAGTGCAGGGGCAGCCTCCACCAGGCCCCCACTCATGTCTCCCACCACCCCCACCCCCCAGCACTGTGGGGCACCTGCCACCAGGCCCCCACTCATGTCTCCCACCCACCCCCAGCAGTGCAGGGGCACCCTCCACCAACCCCCGACTCATGTCTCCCACCCACCCCACCCCCCAGCACTGTGGGGCACCCTCCACCAGGCCCCCACCCATGTCTCCCTGCACCCCCACCCCCCAGCACTGTGGGGCACCTGCCACCAGGCCCCCACTCATGTCTCCCACCCCCCCCAGCAGTTCAGGGGCAGCCTCCACCAGGCCCCCACTCATGTCCCCTATCACCCCCACCCCCCAGCCACCATGGGCATCCTCCACCAGGCTCCCACCCATGTCCCCTGCACCCAGATCCTCACAATCCCCAATCATGTGCGTTATGGTCAGCCTCCACAGCCAAAAGGCCCTACCAAGTAACCCATTCACCTACATGGAAAAGGAAATTACATGTTACACCCCCAAAGTTCATAAAGCAAATGAACCCATGTCCGTCACACACAATGGTTGCAATTGAATGGGAAAACACCCAACATGACATGCATGAAACCAATGAGATGATACCACACAGTGAAGTATGAAAACAAAATTGTATTAAAAAAAATTGAATGTAAATGAAATGAAACAAACTGCAATGTCAATAATAAAAAGACAAGCTGCATGTCCTTAAAAAAAATTAAAACTACGAATCCCAATTCAAAAAAATGTTGTCCAAAGTCACAGTAAAAATAAAATCAATCCAAGAGAGAAAAATAAATGCAAAGACCATTGCTCCATGGTGAATAAATAAAAACTAAAAAAATAAAACAATCCAATGAAGAACTATGTACAAAACATCCAAGGGTCCATGAGCCCAACTGAACAAAGGAAACCTACAAAAAACCCTAACTAAAATGCAACTATATACAAAAAGTGGAGCAGTGTCCGTCGACTCCAAATCATAAGAAGAAACAAAGGAAACCTAAAACTAAAGAACTATATACAAAGGCGGCGGGCAAGTCCAGCGGCTCACTCCGTGGTGTTCCGGGCCAGGGCATCATCAAACTACTCTTCGATGTCCCGGAGGCGGTCCTGTTCCATGGCCCGAGGGTCCGCAGGGACGACGCCATCTCCTCCTCCAACCCCCTGCGGATTGCCTTGAGGCACTCGGCCCGCCTCAGGGCCTTCCGCATGGAGTTCTCTGCCCTGACCATCGTGAGCCGCGCCTCTTCTGCCCGCCGCCGCTCCGCACCATTCTGCTGGCCCAACCGCAGCCACACGGAAGACACTTCCCGTCCTGGGTCCTCCTGCCCTCCGGCCGATGCCTGCCCCTCTGATGTTGATGGCCCCGAGCCATGATGCCTCCCACGTTGACTCTGCTGCTGCCTCCGACGCAACCGCCTCTGCCAGCACAACGGCATCCAGGCTGATGGAATCCACCGACGCCGTCGTGCACGTGCCCTGTCTGATGATGCCGGCATGATATCCTCCATCTGCTGGGGTACAGTTGCTGTGGTGTCCACCCCTGCTGGACCTCCGACTCCCGACTGTGGCAGGGATGGGATCCCCACCGAGCTGGCTGCATTGGTCAGGGCAGGTCCACAGCAGGCTCTGGTGGCATCTGGGCCGGAAGACGGCAAGGAGAACGACCAGCGTATAGCCTCCACAGAGGAGGAGAGGGCCGCCAGATTGGCCAACACATGCAGGAAACCCCCGAACATGGAAGATCCCAATTGGGCCACGTCGGCACGGTGCTCTTCGTGATGACGTGCGCGCTCCTCCCGGGAAGCACGCACGTCATCACGAATTGCACCCGCGCGCATCGCGACCCCAATCAGGACATTCTCCATACGGCCACGGGTCCCCTCGTCCGCAGGTGGAGGGGAGTCAGGTGACATGGACATCCCGTCTACCTGCGGACGGGCCTGGGACGGGGCATCCCTGCTGGTGCATGGTGGTGCACTCACAGGGTCAGGGACAGCGACATGCACAGGCCCCTCCATGGTGACCTGTGCTGCCTCCTGCACCTGCCCCTGGACTGCACCACTTGCACCAGCAGGGATGCCCCCACCAAGCCCCATGTGCGCCTCAGTGGCGGCCTCCTCCTCCTCTGTGGAAACCACCAACCTGGATGGCTCCTCACCGTCTTCCGCCGTAGCAGGCCCCTGTGGGGGCTCACCCACCCCTTCCGCTGCAGCCGTGGGGTCATCCCCGCCGCCTTGCTCCACAGCACCGTCTCCGCCCTCTTCTTCACTATCCGCTGCGTAGAGGGAGACATAGAACACAAGCATCAGGGTACTGTACAATGGTCCCTTAGACAGGAAGCAATAGCAGATGAGTACCATTGTCAAAGTACACTTCCATCATGTCCCTCCACAACACATGGGTCAGTCCAGGTAAAACACACACAGTAACAGGCATGGTGCATGCCATGGACATTTCCATACATGTCCAATGGACTCTTGAAACATACAATGATATGGAACTCACATGCATCATGGGTCATGCCTATCACATGCACACACTTCACCTCAATCACATCCATCTGGCCTCATACACCCCAAACACAGCGGATACAAGGATAACTAGGCTGCATCAGTGAATCTGTACATTGTCACAGACATGTGTCATGCATCCATGGCATTCACAAGTCACAGACACGCAGGTCAGGCACACAGACATGGCTACCCTATATGTACCTGGCATCAGCACCCATCCCTCACCCCCACCCATGTCCAGGAACAGAGACTGGCATGCTCTCATGTGTAAAATCTGCATAGGGCTCCCCATGTCGCATTTAAACACATGCAATGACCATGTGGTTCACACATCACTGGTCGCACATGCATTACCATGATGTCCCTGCACACATACATGCGTACATGGCCTATGTCACACATACAGGCAAGTATCAGACAACCAGCACACCGCAACATGCCCTGTCTCACACAGCAATGCTTGGCCACTTACCGCTCAACTCCAGACGGGTCTCCCTCTCAAGGATCTGGGTGTGGAGCACTGGGTGTATGCGTTCCAGGACCCTCATCTGGATGGGACTCATGCGGCCCCGGCCCCCCTCCATGAGGCGCCGGGCCTTCACGAGGGTCCTGGACCTCAAGTCCTCCCAGCGCTTCTTGATCTTCTGGACGTTGTGGGTTGCCACCCCCTCTGCGTTGATGGCAACCACACAGTCGGCACAGATCCTCTCCCGTCCTTCCTTGCTGGCGCGGGATGATCCGAAGAGGGCATCATACTGCCCCAGGACATGCTCCACCAGGACAACCAACTCTGCCCCTCTGGCCTGGGGTTGCCACTGGTGCCAGATGTCGTAGTGCCCAACATGGAAACCCCAGAGGCAGCAGTGGGTGGGCAACTGGGTCCTGGGGCTGGGCTGTGGAGCGGATGTTATCCCAGTCGGGAGTCTTCTGTTCCAGCAGGGGTGGACACAGCAACTGGACCCCTGCAGATGGCTGATGTGCAGGCACCAGATGGCAGGGCACGGTGGCAGCAGGCAGGCAGGCAGACAGCAGCAGATGGCACGTGGGAGGCTGCTCGGGGCACTGGGGGGCAGGAATTCGGCCTTCTGGGCAGGAGCGTGGTTTTCCGTGTGTTTTCGCGTGGCCAGCTTGATACGGAGTGATTTGGCACGTGAAAATCCTGCACGTCAGCGTGAAATTCGAGGAAAGGCCCTAAGCGCGTAAGCGCGTCAGCACGCATACGCGATTCTATTGGACCAAAGGCCCTCAGCGCGTAAGCGCGTCTGTGACGTGACCCGCACGGGTGTTTCCCTCATAGCACGTGATGACGGAGCACACGTGGAAAGACTGCACGTCAGAGTGTCATCGCGTGTAATCGGACAAAAGTGCGCGTACACGCGATTGGCCTATGTACGTGTATTTCAGGGGTGCGCGGGCACTTACACACGCGAGTACATCAGCGCACGTGTATTCCGGGTTGCGCGGGAATTTCTACACGCAGTTTGCCTGGGTACGTGGATTTCAGGGGTGCACGGGAAGTTTCACATGCTCGCCTACAACAGGCGCAAAGAAACACGTACGCCAGCAGGAAGCAGGCATACGTCGACCCGCGACGCATAAAATTGCGCGCAAAAAACTAACAAGCTCAGACGCCAGGATGAATATACCGTTCCTAGCAGCAGTGGCCGTGGGCTACCAAAGGAGGAGGAGGAGGATAGTCAGGGCCAGAATTTTCACACCCAGAACCAGCCTTTTTGGGATGCCTGATGACCAGGTGTATGGGAGGTACAGGTTTCCACCACACATAATACTGGACCTGGTGAGTGAGTGGGAGGATGACCTCACATCACCCACCCTGTGCTCCCAAGCACTCAGCCCCCTGGAGAAGGTCCTCAATGTACTGCACTTCTTAGCCACTGGATCATTTCAGCGGACAAGTGCCATAGTGGGTGGGGTGTCACAGGCCACGCAGTCACGCTGCCTACACCAGGTCTTGAACATCATCACTGCACGCCCATCAGTCCGCAGGCACATATACCTGCCCAGAACACCTGCAGAAAGGCATGCTGCCGCCCTGGATTTTTACGGTGTGGCACGATTTCCCAAAGTGCTAGGTGCCATCGACTGCACCCATGTGGCTCTACGTCCCCCCAGGGCATCTGAGCACATCTATAGGAACCGCAAGCACTGGCATTCCATCAAAGTGCAGGTAGTATGTAATGCCAAGGGAATCATCACCTCAGTATGTGCCAACTATCCCGGGTCCACCCACGACAGCTTCATTTACCGAATGTCCACCCTAAGCCGGGACCTAGAAGCTGGGCGGCATGGCGATACATGGCTGCTTGGTGAGTATGAATGCCACTGCACATGCATGCATGTCAGATACTGAGCAAGGTCACAACCCCACCAATGATACCCATCACCACCTCCACAGGGGACAGTGCCTACCCTCTCAGCCACCATATGATGACGCCAATTCGGAACCCCACCACGCCAACCGAGGTAAGATATAACACAGCCCACATTGCAACCCGGGGCATAGTGGAGCGCACATTCGGAGTGCTTAAGTCACGCTTTCGCTCCCTTGACCGTTTTGGCGGGCAGCTGTTATACGCTCCCCCAGTAGTGTGCAGGATCATAGTGGCAGCATGTGTCCTGCACAACGTTGCAACACGCCGGGGCCTGGCCGTGGACATGGTGGTGCCCCCACATCCCCAACCACATGCACACCCACTGCGCATGGGAGGGGGAAGGGCACGGGGGGAGGCAGCCGTACACAGCTAGTGGCTAATTACTTCACATAGAAATCACACCCCTGTGGAGTGCACACTGCCCTGGCACATACCATCTGACAATCAATGATGACTCAACCTGACAATGATCCTGAATGTCTGGAGAATCAACCGTCAAAACCATATCAGCCTGATATTGTTCACCTGGAAGTGTTACAATGTGTGCATCCCTACCTACACAGACACCACCAATGCAGTTTCGTGAAAAAACACATTCATGCAGCTAAAATGAATACCCACTTGCAAAATGCAACATGAGGACAGTGCCATGTCACCCAACCCATCCCCAGCACCTCCACACGACACACCATGCCATGCCATGCTATGTGAGGGCAAACAAAGTAATCCCCACAACATGACACAAGTGTCACAAAGTACAGTGTCCCTAATTGAAACTCGCGACACCTGAAATGCTCACAGTAATGCAGGACCAAGAACACACTTGAGCAGGTATTTAGCAATAACACTTATCAGCTACTGACCCTCAAAACTACCATCAACATGACATTACGAATGTAAGAAATTAGTAGTCTCACCACCTGGAAATGCCTGCACTCCCAGCACTTCCAACTGTACAGTGTTGCCGCCATGTAGAGTTGTAGGTGCACTGCTGCCAACATGGACTCCATCTCCAAAGTAGAGGGCCTTGTGTAGACATGAGGAAAGGACCTGCAAATTAGGAGGTAGACATGGATGATGAGTTACACATCTATGCAACATGCAGTGTACAACACAACAGCAATATGCACTAAGAATGTATACACAGTATTGACTAGACTACCCACACATGTAGTGGGAGTCCAACGTCACCGTGTAAGTCAATGTCACTTGGGGACACCCTTTGCAAGCCCATGGAAACGGGAAGCAGGAGGGGTGTGTGTCTCACAAACCCAAGCATCTAACCCAAAATCAGGACAAGCCTGCATGTGCCCCGCCACAATACAGCGGATGCCCACGGGATCCACACAAGGCAACACAAAGTAAAAAAAATATATGAAAATAAATAAATAAATAAATAAATAAAAATCAGAAATGGCCATGAATGGGCCAGGGGGAGTGGGGGAGGCCACCCAGGAGGTCCGAGGTCAGGATGCACACCAGAACCCACCTGTGTGGATTCTGGGGAAAAAAAACACCTCCATGGGCTCGTGGCCGACACGGCTCCCCTATTGTGAGAGAATCACTGTGGTCGCTCTCCTCAGACTCTGCAGCTGCATCAGGAGGTGATGGCACTGTGGGAGGCAGCCCACGCAAAGCCCTAGTCTGCTCCTCCATGGCAGCAAGCATGCGAGAGTGGAAGGTCTGCTTCTGGAGGATAACCGTGCGGAGGCCCCCATGCAACAACTCACGGGATGACCGGACCTCCGCCCGAGTTGCCTGCATCTCAGCTGAGAGCGTACGTGTGAGACGCTCCAGCTGCTCTTCTGTCCTTCTGTGTGTTGAAGCCTCAAGCTCAACAAGGGTCGTCCTGATCTGACTGAGTTCCACCCTCAGGGCTTCCCTGTGGCCCTGGGACTCTATGGAAAGGGCATCCAGCAGAGACGCCAGTGCCGCCCGCCTGTCCCTGTTGGACGCCAACATGTCCTCCCTGTGTGACTGGCAGATGGAGTCTGTTGCCTGCTGCAGTCGCTCCATCAGCCTTTCTGGGGGAACAATGGAAGTGGCCACCCTATCCATGGCCTGAGCCATCATCTCTGATGATGCTGCCTGTTGGGTAGCCATACCGTATATGGATTGCTCCCATGCGGTATTGCCAGGTGGCGTACGGCCACCACCTCGGCGGGCACCACACCTGTCTGGGGCAAGGCGAACTGCGCCTTGCTGTGCCGGCACTGCCTGAGGCTGCAGGACTGCATTCCCCCTCTGATCTGCTGGCCCAGGAACAGGATCAGATGTTGCGGAGTGTGACCCTGCATCCGTAACCACCAAAGGCGGACCTGCCAACACTGACATCCCCATTGAGGGTACTACCCCTGATGCAGGTGGGTCGGACAGAAGAGAATCCCTCCCAGGAACACTCACCTGCAATGCCACATAGTTCTCATCATCCGAATCGACACCTGAATACAGCTCTGGGGAGGTGCACCCAGAGACACCCCTTGAGAGCACGACCTGCAGCAGTTGTGGGTTTTCACCCACCACCACACCACGTCCCTCATTGGTGGTCGGTCGGGCCTGAGACCCCTCCTGGGTCTGCACCATCTCCACAACCCCAGCTGTATCAAGTGCGTCATCCCCTGCAAAGACATGAAAGAAAAGAAATGGAAACAGGCATTAGCACTATGGCACACAATTAGGGCTGAGAAGCAACAGAACCAGTACTTGATTGACACATGTCCCACATGACTAAAACCCTTCCATGCATGCACCCTCACTGCGTATGAAGGGGAGGCAAATGGCACACATTGATGACACCAAGATGGAAGATCAACACATTTGCTGCATGCTGCCTAGCAGTGGCATCACACATTGGCCTGTGATTGCCAGGTGAAATACACATGCCATCACACAGATGGCATGTACCATTGCTATTGAGTGAAGATGGAGAGGAGGGCAGCACTTATTCATTCAGTCCAGTTCCCTCATGTAATAGCTTTTCTAATTCAAACAGGTCTGATTTTTCACCTGGAGCTGCCAGTCCAAAATGGTCCGATTGCACAGGGACATGTCTAAACAAATGATATCCAGGTAACAAAGTCACTCCACTTTACCATAGCCATGTCAGACATGTGACTAGAGGACTGAGAAATGCCTAGTAAAAGTGGTGGAATGCAAACAATCTGCCTGAATGAACAGAGAAAAATAAGCAACAATGTTGTGGCAAGGTGACACTTCAAGGGCAACTGGTGTGCTGTTGGGCTAGATGTCTACTGTTGGCAGAAGGGATACTGCTATGGCCAAATGCTGCTGCGCAGAATGTATTGGATGAAGCACATGGGTGACCCAAACAACTCAGGCGCACACACCCTCACCTGGCACACAAACAGAAGCCCTCACACACACACAATGCACATGGATGACACACACATGCATGTGCACTCATCGAACAATGCCTCATAATCTGGCAGATCTCCCACGCCTTGGATCTGTTCCTCCGTGAGGTAGGTCCCAGCGACTGACTCATGTGGAGTGAGTTCCATGTCTTCTACTGGAGACCCACCTCCAGTCACTAGAGTTGCGGCATGACTTGAGGCCAGCTTATTCTATGCCCTGCGCTTTAGGGCATTCCAGCGCTTATAGCAATCATTGGCTGTGCGCCTCACGATTCCAAGGGCACTTACGATGTCCGCAACGGCCTGCCAGTGTGCCTGGCATTGTGCAAGTGTGGTCTTGGATCCTGCAACAATGACCATTTTGTTATCATGTGCGGACACATACTCGACAAGTACATTCAGTTCGGCATCCGTGAAGCTGGGCTTCCTCGACGGGCCGGACTGTGTAGCCGTGTCTGGGGCATCAGACTCTGCCGGACGAGCATTCTTCCTCTTCCGCTCTTCCGCTACGCTGCTCTGGACACTAGGGGCAGGAGCCCTGGTGGACTCTGTATCAGGAGTGTGGGATTGCACACTCAGCATGGGAGTTGGTGCAGGCATTGGCTCAAGTATAATGGTGCCAGGGGGAATGTCAGCAGGATGGACTAGGACCAACACTGTCCTGGCTGGGTGTGTGAGAGGTGGGGTGGATGGCGCCGCAGCTGCCCCTGCAGCCTCTCCAACCTGCCTACTTGGGGCAGCAGATGACCTTGCTGCCCCTGATCCACGTGGCCTGATGACATCAACGTGCACCAGCGCACGTGTCATAGGCCTGCTGACCTGGAAGTCAGCCATGGAGTCAGCCAGGTCTGGTGCCACAATGGGCTGGTCCAACAAGGGCTGAGCATGGATGGTGTCAGCCACATCACCCTCAACCAGGGGGGTCAAGGGGGGGGGGGATTATGGGTGCCCTTGACTGGTCCTCCACACATGGGGGGACAGGGTCACCCTGCAAGTAACGACCATGTCCCCTACCGGATCCACCACGGCCACCACTTGTGGCTCGTCCACCTTTGCCACCCTTACGGATTCCTCGCCTCCCAACCATGGCACTGATGTTAATGTGCGTATGGGAGTGGCTGTAAACTATTGTCCTGGGCAATTGGGGGTCAAAGGGGTTGGGTACCAGATGGTAATCGTACCCTAGTGCTCTAGCAAGGCTGAATGTGACCCCTGGGGAAAGATGACGGGTCACGCAACGCACAGGAAGCCCAAAAAAGGGAGATAACGTGCATGCAACCCCTCCTAGACCACGTGTGTGGAAAAATAAACCTGCACTACACTGTGGCACCCAGTAACACAAGAATGAACGTATGCGTGTCACACGCAGCCTAGAATGACCTCTGAAGGGGTAGGCTACACACGGGGCAAGCACAGATGTTAGATACATGCGTGACTCACCGTCTGCCAGGAAAAAGAGCGTGAAAAAGAAGCACGTGTGTGCGTTGGCAACACCCCCGCCAAAAGAAGAATTGTACGCTGTCTGAGGAGACAGGACAACAGTAGAAGGGAACGCTGTTTGAGGGAACAGGCCCAGGAAAACCAGAAAAAGAGAAAAAACAGAAAAAGCTGTCAGAGGTAACAGGAAGTACGAACTTGAAACGCTGTGAAGTAAATCGCGTGTGAAACGACAAGAAGTACAGATTTCACCCACTCACTCTCCACGAAAAGAACGTACAAGGAAATGGTGTTCTACACGTACCTTTAATGCAGGCCCACACATCCAGCGTCACTTCCGCGTGTACACGCTAGGCCCATTTCCACCAATTACATGCTTTGTCACTTCCGCGTGTACGCGCTAAGGTCATTTCCACCAATTACACGCTTTGTCACTTCCGCGTGTACGCGCTAAGGCCATTTCCACCAATTACACGCTTTGACACTCGGACGTGTCTTTCATTTTTTTAACACGCAAGATTCCAAACGTGTGCCATATTCAACGTGCACGTGACTTCATAGACGTGCATACGCTGGTGGCCTTTGGGCCAGTGAATGTACAGACGTGTGCTGACGCGCTTACGCGTTAAGGGCCTTTCCTCGAATTACACGCAGACGTGCTGGATTTTCACGTGCAAAATCACTCCGTATCAAGCTGGCCATGCGTTCACACACAGAAGACCACGCTCCTGCCCAGAAGGCCGAATTACTGCCCCCCAGAGCCCTGAGCACGCTCCCACCTGCAATCTGCTGCTGCCTGACTGCCTGCTGCCCACGTGCCCTGCCATTTGCTGCTTGCACATCAGCCAGGGGTGCTGTTGCTGTGACCACCCCTGCTGGAACCGAAGACTCCCGACTGCTTTTCCATCGCCCCACAGCCCAGCCCCAGGACCCAGTTGCCCACCCACTCCTGCCTCTGGGGTTGCCATGTCGGGCACTGCAACATCTGGCACCAGTGGCAACCCCCGGCCAAGGAGGCAGAGGGGCACCAGCTTCACTGCCACCAAAGTTGGTGTCCGGGTGGAGCATGTCCTGGGGCAGTATGATGCCCTCTTCGGAAGGTTGCGCGCCGACAAGGAAGGACGGACTCGGATCTGGATGGACATCGTGACTGCCATCAACGCGGAGGAGGTGGCAGTCCGCAACTACAAACGTGTCAGGAAGTGCTGGGAGGACTTCAGGTCCAGGACCCTCAACAAGGCCCGGCGCCTCCTGAAGGCAGTGGATGCTAAGGGGCGCCGGGGTCACTTGTCGGAAGATCAGATGAGGGTCCTGGAACGCATATCCCAGCGCTCCACGTCCAGGTCCTTGAGAGGCAGACCCGTCTGGAGTCGAGCGGTAAGTGTACATGCATACTAATTGTAAGCTGTGCGTGTGGTGGTGTGCCAGGAGTGTGCAGGTTGAACATGTATTTTTATGTGGGCAAGTAGGGGGGGAGTACAGGGCCGTGAGGGTGACACATGCGAGGGGTCTCATGTGTGACACATGGATGGTGCTTGTGTGTGTGTGCTTGCATGGCACAGGATGTGGAGGAATGATTGTCAGGTGTGACATGGATGTCGATCGGAACACTGCGACAGTTGGCGGAGGTGTACACATGCATGCAAGTTTGATGGTGTGTGTGCATGTGTAGTGTACTCCCTATGTTGCATGTGATGTGTGGATGACCTTTGGCTGCTCATGCTGTTGTATGTGAATGGATGGTGCTGGCTGTTGCAATATGGCTGTGGTATGGCTCATGTGTGCAAGTTGAAATGACATGTGTGTTGGGGATTGTGATGCCATGTCTGATTTTTACCAATGCCACTCATGTATAACTGTCATGTGTGTATGAGTCCATTGTACAGTGCCCTGATGCCTGTGTTTTCTTTCTCCCTGTCTGCAGCGTCAACTGATGAAGAGGGCGAAGAAGGTGCTGTGGAGCACAGCGGCAGGGGTCGCACCACCAGCCGGAGACGCAAGGCCCGGATCCCCTCCCAGGTTCTGATCTCATCGGGGAGTGAGGAGTCCGGTGCCGTGTCCCAGGCCGCAGCTGCCGAGGGGAGGTCCAAGAGGTGGAGGTTGGAGTTGGACTCCTCGGCAGCGGAAGGGGCAGCTGGGACACCACAGGGCCCAACGGAGGAAGATGGCACGGAGTCATCCAGGTTGGTGGGGGGTTTGGAGGAGGAGGATGCCGTGCAAGCGACAGAGGCGGGGTTTGGAGGTGGGGTTTCCACTGGTGCTAGTGGTGCAGTGCAGGATCAGGGACAGGAGGCAGCACAGGCCGCCGCGGAGGTGCCTGTGTGCAATCCTGTCCCTACTCCTGTCACTGCATCATCTTGCACCAGCGGGGATGCCTACCTCCAGACCCGTTCTCAGGGAGGGAATTGGCTTACAACACCTGGCCTTCCTCTCCCTGCGGTTGTGGCTATCCTGCACCAGGTTGAGCCTGTCCAGGGTGGGGTGGCGTTGCGTCAACGGGCCATGCGAGCTGACCTGCAGTCTTTTCATGATGAGTCTGCACGTCTTCTCGCATGGCTTGTTGATGGTGTTGACCCACTGGGACAGCTCACCAGGGCTGGATTCCTCCGTTTCCTGGACCTTGTTCCGACCCCCTCCTCCACAGAACCCCCTATGCCCCAGTCGTCCTCCATGCCATCTTCCCACCCATGTGTCACCTGGGTGCCCTGTGGAGCTGCCTCTGACCGTGCGGCCAGGCAAGTGGACAACAGATCCCTGCCACAGTCGGGACTCGGACGTCCAGCAGGGGTGGCCACATCAACGACTGCACCCCAGCTGGAGGAGGATGTGCAGGCACATGGACAGCAGCAGCTGCAGCAGCAGGAGGCTGTAGGTGGGAGCCACGATAGCTCGGGGCCTTCAACATCGGAGGGGCAGGCATCGGCCGGAGGGCAGGTGGACCCTGGACGGGAAGTGTCTTCCGTGTGGCAGCGGTTGGGCCACGCCATAGATGCGGAGCGGCGGCGGGCGGAAGAGGCACGGCTCACGATGGTCAGGGCGGAGAAGAGGGCCCTGAGGCGGGCCGAGTGCCTCGAGGCAATCCGCAGGGAGTTGGAGGTGAACATGTCGGCGTCCCTGCGGACCCTCGGGGCCATGGAACAGGACCGCCTCCGGGACATAGACGAGGAGTTCGATGATGCCCTGGCCCGGAACACCACTGAGTGAGCCGCTGGACTGGCCCGCCGCCATTGTATATAGTTATTTAGTGATAGGTTTCCTTTATTGTTTATTTTTATTTGGAGTCAACGGACACTGCTCCACCTTTTGTATATAGTTCCATTTTAGATTTTTTTTTAGGTTTCATTTCGTCTGTTGGGATGATGGACCCTGAATACTTTGTACATAGTTGGACTTTGCATTTGGATATTTTTTTTACTATGAATATTTTTTTCCATGGAGCAATGGTTTTCTATTTCTTTTTTCCCTTCATTTACTTTTTATGGACTGGAACTTTGGAAAACATTTTTTTGGGATTATCATTTATTGATTTTAATTTGAAAATGGACAGCCAGCTTAATTTTCTTTTTTTTTACTTGTGTATTTTGTTTAATTTTGATTGCCATTACTGTTGTTTTTAATACATTATTTTGATTTTTTCATTCTTCAACGTGTGGTTTCATCTCATTGTTTTCATGCATGTCATGATATGGGTTTTCAGGTTCACTTGCAACCATTGTGTGTGTGTGAGACACATGTGTTCATTTACATTGTTTCCATTGGAGTAGTATCATGGGCGCATGTAATACTTGGTTGTGTCTTTGGGCTGTGGTGGCTGGCCATGAGGCCCATGCTTGAGGATTGTCAGGACCTGTGGGCAGGGGGACATGTGTGGGGGCCTGGTGGAGGGAGCCCCTGCACTGCTGGGGGTTGGGGGTGGTGGTAGACATGGGTGGGAGCCTGGTGGAGGCTGCCCATGGTGGCTGGGGGGTGGGGGTGGTGGGAGACATGAGTGGGGGCCTGGTGGAGGCTGACCCTGCACTGCTGGGGGGTGGGGTGATAGGGGTCATGAGTGGGTGCCTGGTGGAGGCTGCCCGTGGTGGCTGGGGGGTGGGGGTGTTAGGGGACATGAGTGGGGGCCTGGTGGAGGCTGCCCATGGTGGCTGGGGGGTGGGGGTGATAGGAGACATGAGTGGGGGCCTGGTGGAGGCTGCCCCTGCACTGCTGGGCAGTGGAGGGGGTGGGAGACATGAGTGGGGGCCTGGTGGAGTGTGCCCCTCAGTGCTGGGGGGGTGGGGGGTTGGAGACATGAGTGGGGGCCTGGTGGAGGCTGCCCCTGCACTGCTGGGGGGTGGGGGTGGTGGTAGACATGGGTGGGAGCCTGGTGGAGGCTGCCCATGGTGGCTGGGGGTTGGGGGTGGTGGGAGACATGAGTGGGGGCCTGGTGGAGGCTGCCCATGGTGGCTGGGGGGTGGGGGTGATAGGGGACATGAGTGGGGGCCTGGTGGAGGCTGCCCCTGCACTGCTGGGGGTGGGGGTGATAGGGGACATGGGTGGGGGCCTGGTGGAGGGTGCCCCACAGTGCTGGGGGGTGGGGTGGGTGGAAGACATGAGTGGGAGCCTGGTGGAGGGTGCCCCTCAGTGCTGCGGGGGGTGGGGGTGGGAGACATGAGTGGGGGCTTGGTGGAGGGTGCCCCTCAGTGCTGGTGAGGTGGGGGTGGGAGACATGAGTGGGGGCCTGGTGGAGGCTGCCCATGGTGGCTGGGGGGTGGGGGTGATAGGGGACATGAGTGGGGGCCTGGTGGAGGCTGCCCCTGCACTGCTGGGGGGTGGGGGTGATAGGGGACATGGGTGGGGGCCTGGTGGAGGGTGCCCCACAGTGCTGGGGGGTGGGGTGGGTGGGAGACATGAGTTCGGGCCTGGTGGAGGGTGCCCCTCAGTGCTGGGGGGGGTGGGGGTGGGAGACATGAGTGGGGGCCTGGTGGAGGGTGCCCCTCAGTGCTGGAGGGGGTGGGGGGTGGGAGACATGGGTGGGGGCCTGGTGGAGGCTGGCCCTGCACTGCTGGGGGTGGGGGTGGTGGTAGGCATGGGTGGGAGCCTGTTGGAGGCTGCCCATGGTGGCTGGGGGGTGGGGGTGATAGGGGACATGAGTGGGGGCCTGGTGGAGGCTGCCCCTGCACTGCTGGGGGGTGGTGGTGATGGTAAACATGGGTGGGGGCCTGGTGGAGGCTGCCCATGGTGGCTGGGGGGTGGGGGTGGTGGGAGACATGAGTGGGGGCCTGGTGGAGGCTGCCCATGGTGGCTGGGGGGTGGGGGTGATAGGGGACATGAGTGGGGGCCTGGTGGAGGCTGCCCCTGCACTGCTGGGGGGTGGGGGTGATAGGGGACATGAGTGGGTGCCTGGTGGAGGCTGCCCCTGCACTGCTGGGGGGTGGTGGTGGTGGTAGACATGGGTGGGAGCCTGTTGGAGGCTGCCCATGGTGGCTGGGGGGTGGGGGTGGTGGGAGACATGAGTGGGGGCCTGGTGGAGGCTGCCCCTGCACTGCTGGGGGGTGGGGGTGATAGGGGACATGAGTGGGTGCCTGGTGGAGGCTGCCCCTGCACTGCTGGGGGATGGGGGTGGTGGTAGACATGGGTGGGGGCCTGGTGGAGGCTGCCCATGGTGGCTGGGGGGTGGGGGTGATAGGGGACATGAGTGGGTACCTGGTGGAGGCTGCCCCTGGTGGCTGGGGGGTGGGGGTGATAGGGGACATGAGTGGGGGCCTGGTGGAGGGTGCCCCATGACTGCTGGGGGGTGGGGGTGCAAGGGGACATGAGTGGGGGCCTGGTGGAGGGTGGCCCACAGTGCTGGGGGCTGGGGGTGCAAGGGGACATGAGTGGGGGCCTGGTGGAAGGTGGGCCACAGTGCTGGTGGGTGGGGGTGCTGGGGGACATGAGCAGGTGTGCAGGGTAGTCCCCTGTTTTGTGGGCTGCCTTCAGCGGCCGTGGAGGGTGTACTCGGAACACCTGTGAGGACCCACCCAGCCTAATCTCGTGTGTAACTTCCCGCGCACCCCTGTTATACACGTACCCAGCCAAATTGCGTGTGATAATTCCCTCGCACCCCTGTAATACACATACCTGGCCAAATCGCGTGTGATAATTCCCGCGCACCCCTGTCATACACGTACCCAGCCAAATTGCGTGTGATAATTCCCACGTACCCCTGTAATACACGTACCCTCGCTAATCGCGTGTAAAACTTCCCACGTACACCTGTAATACACGTACCCAATCAAATCGCGTGTGATAATTCCCGTGTACCCCTGTAATACAAGTACCATAGCTAATCGCGTGTAAAACTTCACGCGTACCCCTGTAATACACATACCCTGGCTAATCGCGTGTAAAACTTCCCGCGTACCCCTGTAATACACGTACCCTGGCTAATCGCGTGTAAAACTTCCCGCGTACCCCTGATATAAACGTTACCCGCTTTGCGTTCCTTGTTTGGCAGCCCTGTAAACTGGTCCAGGGTTAGCGCAGCTCTTTGAGATGATTTAGCGATTTTGATGGCTTTTCCTTGCGCGAGGGCGTTCTTGGGGGCATTACTGGCGCTGCTGCAGGGTCGCTGCGATACTCTGCGCCACGGCTGGTTTGGGAGCCTAAAATCCATGAATACGCTGAGCGCAGAAATCGGTTTTAGCGCACGTGCCTGGCGCAGATAATCGCACGCGGACACTCTGCGCCAGCCGCTTGCAACACTTTTCTGCGAAATTCTATGAATTACCCTGTTAATTGCGTGTTGAATGAATATAAGTATTGCTTGGACAATTTAGAATGCTCTGACCTCTGCCTCGTCTGGATCATGGAAACCACGTCATGTAAACCAGTGCCTTTCTTTGATATAATAATGAATACCCTCTGTTACTTTTAGTATTGCATTCATCAATGTCTTTCTTCTTCAGCTCCACCTCTTCTCAGCAATTTCCTTCCCTTCACTCCTCCGAGCAAAGTCATTTTGGCTAAACTACCTCCTCTAGCATCAAATATGCAGCACGACTTCACTTCAGTTATCACTCCTTCAAGCACGCCTTCTCCTTGCATGCTCACAGTTGGACTCTGGAATGCCCAATCAGTCTGAAACAAAACTCCTTAATCACTGATCGGTTTGATTCCCATGGCCACCTTGGGTTGATATGGCTGCCCTCAGAATTATACTATTCCTGTTGACCCTGATACCTATCCTGCCTTGCACATTGACTTTGCTATTTTTCTGCATCTTTCAAGAGAGCTGGTTAGGTTGGTCTGATGGTCACCTAAACACAACACTCAGTCCCATTCTGCCCACTGACCTTCTGCCACTCTCATTCAAAATTGCAACCAGCCAACTCTTCCAGTCCACACCCTCACCATCCTTCTAATTCACTAGACCTCACAATCCCTTTTTATCTGACCTTGAATGTCTTCTTGACACCACGTGCATAACATCTCCCATCAAACTCTCACTATCCATTGCATCTCTTGCATCTCTAAATGAAAATTCAAACCCGACTTTCTGGATTCTTACATAATCAGAACAAGGTTATCCCACCTCTCTCCTGCTTCTCCCTAGGACATCTCCATTGAGAAAGACTTTGTTGATTTAATCATGCACTCCACTCCACTCTTGATCAACAGTAACCCCCTTGCACTTTCAGCCCTACGGACTCCCAAACTCAGAATTGGGTACCCCTCACATCTGCCTCCTTAAAACCAACATGCATAGTCAACATTAAACAATGGTATAAGGATCAAACTCGTTCTCTTCTTCTTGCTCATAAGAATCCCCCCTCTTCTTTATCAAGGAACGCCCCTCGGGTATATCAACCTACTTCACCAATCTAATGTCAACCATCAATTTTCATGCTGTAATCTTTCCCCTCTTCTATGTGCCATGCTGGGCCCTCCTCAACCATGGCGCTATCTCTTCTTCCCTAGTTGCTACTAACTTTGATGACTAACTCTCATTGTGACACCACTGTCAGTCACAACAGAGCATAACCTATTAAATGAGCATACATGACTCCCCAAATAGGTACACAGGCTCTGGGTTCATGGAATGTCTTCTGCACTGAGGCACCTGCATGGCACACCAAACCGATTATTTAGAGGGTCACACGATCTGGCCCAATACATGCTTGTTCGTGTACAAAGATATTCAAACCTGCCGGCCACTGTATTGATTCTATCAAGACATAATCTTATAGACTTTAATACTCTATTCTGCCATCTTTGAAATCTGTTCTTCTTTGGATACATTGCTGTTTTATACACCACCAAACAAGCTTTTCTTCCTGAAAGAAGGTGAAACATTGTTACAGGCTCCTGGACTGTGTGTCCCTGAAGAAAGCGTGCATGCACCTGCAGTGATTCTTCTATTCAGTCATTGTCCATATGGGACTTCCCTTGTAGCACTGCCTTATCAATAAAACGAATTACATCTCTCTTCACTTCCTTCATTTGTTGTCTGTAACAAGCCTTACCACCCTTCTATTCCACTGTGGCTCCTTCTTGTTTCTCCCATAACCCAGTTATAACATCAGTGCCTAGCTTTGCTTCTTCCCCCCTGCTTCTCCTTGTAAACTGGCACTGATCCTTAGGACTGCCAGCCACTCTTGCAAATCCGACTTGTTTTCTTCACAAATATTCAAGGAGCTTGCATTCATCAACTGTTCCTATCTCTCTTCAATCCCTCCTTTTCCCTTAAAGACTTTCCAGCCGGGGAGACCACCAGGGGGCGCAGGCAGCATGGAAGCCTGAAGACCCTGCTCCCTGTGAAACCGACTAACAGCGAATTTCCAATGCTTGCCCAGCCCGCATGCCACTGAAACTCACAACCCGGCCAAGGAGAAAGGGTCAAGACCAATTAACCTAAGTTTGGTCTGCAACCAAACAGACCTTCACTACGAATGCCAACTCAGCAGTGGTCTCCCCCCTTGCGTGTAAAGAGGCCTCCGATGCAGGAGTGCGGTGTCCACCTTGGGACAGTAGAGGGCGTCCTGCTCCATGGAGAGAGAGCACAGAAAGCCCAATCATTGCGTTCGCTGAGCCATGGACCACGCCAGAAATCTGACAGCAACACCTGACAACGTTGATCAACCTTGGAGCGGGCCCCTGTAAATACTGCTGCTTCCTTTCGCTTTTGCAAGCCCAGGCAGCGCTTGCTGTAGAGACTGCTTCCTTTGCTCCTGTGAGTTCAGGCGGCGCCTGCAATGAGGAAAGGGGTTTTCCCCGTGCCCAATCCAGGAGGACCTGGCCCCAGCAAAAGTGTGGGCCCATGGTCCGGAGCACCCCCCAGAGGCGAACACCGCAGCACCTACTGAGGCAGTAGCAAAACAGCGGTTTAGGTAGCCCAGCACACCTCCCCTCCCTCCCGGCTCCCGGAGCTCCATGCAATCACACCAAACCAAGGAGGAGAAAGCCCCTTCCTGGACTGAGGCTCCAGGGGGTATAAGGAGGCACGCCCCACAGCCCCCAATATCAAAGGAGCATTTGACGCCACCGCTTGAGTGCCAAGTGCTGCACTGTACAACAGCCCTGAAGTGAACTCCGGGGTAACGAGGAGCGATCAAAGGGCCTCCCAACTGCCCTGCCCGCTCCGGTACCCTACAGAAGCGACATAAGGTAAGGAGAGAAGGTGGATCCTCCCTGGGCCCAACAGAGACTCCTGCTAACCTACTATTACCCATAGGAGCTGCCTCCTTGCTAACACCGTCCTTTTGCCATCATATAATTCTGCAGGCAAAGACTATCCCATCCACTCACTCTCCTCGCCAGTCATCCTTTCTCCCCAGCGACCCCCCATGCTAAAACCTAGCGTTGTTGCTGTCAACAGGGGTCTTCACCCTTGAGCTCCAGGGATGGTGAAGCCACCACAGGAAATCAGATACTCAAGGTGTGCCATAACAGAAATCAGTCCACCCTCACCCACACCAAAAGAAAAGGGGAGAAACATGCATGCACTCCATAGAATCAAGTCTCCAGCCCCCCCCCCCTACGGGCCAGAGCCTTGGTGTGGAATCCCGGACTGAGACACATCAGAGGTCACACCCAGCCAGCACTCAGCACGTGTGTCAATCAACAGGGGACCCACATGGAATACCAGGTACCGCAGTGCTTCAGGCACACAGGAAAAATGGTAGTCTAACTGCTTCCCAGACCCTCACTGACTATCCTGGAGAAAAAGCCAGTCGTGACAGATTCAAAGGTGAAAAACGAACCTCATCTCTCCCAGAAGTCGCATAGAGAGTCCCACAGTAGAAACCTCACAAAGCTGCCTTGGTAACCTATCAGGAAAATTCTGGTCTGGGATCTCGTGAAGAGGGAAGCAAGCAAGAGCGCATACCCAGCACACAGATAATACAACTGTCGCACCCCAAAGATACCACAGGGAGCACCCGCTGCATGCACGACGAAGTCACCCCTGCAACTATACAAAAACTACAGAGGTTCTACACAGACAACACAATCATGGCCTCTCCTACGCACCAGGAGGACCCCCCAACCCAGGGGGAGATCAGGAGGTATCAACCAAAGCAGACATCCGTCTCCTATTTAGCAAAATTTGAGCATTCAGAACCAGCATGACAGCCACAGTCAGCGTGCTCCAAGACAAAGTAAATAAAGTAGAGGACAGAGTGGAGGCTCTTGAAAACTACCAGCAGTCTGCTGATATAACAGAAATGAGAACGGAGGGTCGATTTCAAGAACTTGAACATAGAAATCGTGACCTGGAAGCAAAAATAGACAACCTTGAAAATAGGGAGAGGAGGGCAAATATAAGGATTCAAGGCCTTAAGGAAATTCCCAATGAGACGCCTGCATCACTGGAGATGAGAGTTAAAGATCTGATAGCCTCCATTCTCCCCTCCCCAATTCACCTTCACTGGAATTCGAGAGGTTACATCGGGCAGGTGCCCCCCACGTGGTCCTATATCAATCTTAGCAAGATGCCATCATTACAAGCATAAAGTAGACATTCTCCGAAGGGCTAGAGAACTAGACTCAATAGACTTTGATGAATTGAAAGTTAGAATTTTGCAAGATCTTTCAGCCACCACCCTGGCTGAGAGAAAAGCATGCCACCCCCTCACCCTGCTGCTGAGAGAGAATGGTGTAAAATAGAGGTGGAATCACTCATTTCCCTGGTCTTTAGTTACAGGATGACCTCTGGAGAAGAAGCCAATGGAGTGCTTAAACATTTGCAATCAGGAATAAATACAATCGAAGGTGAGGAAGTGCCGTCTTCATCGGAACCCACGCGACGACCCTCAGGCCCTGGGCGCAGGAAAGCAAATCTCGAGGAGGCAAAAAGTTCCAAAGACTGAACACCCCATGAACAAAATTATAAGAGGAAGGAAACACGGCAAGATGATATAAAGAAACTATGGCCAGGCTGTGCACCAGAAAATGTAGACATTAGGATTTGACTTATGATTGATAGTTGAGAAAGAGTAGAAGCTTGGAGGGTTCAAGGGGTGGCACCCATTGTGTGGCCCTATGTATACACCTGGGGCATCTCCGCAGTTACTGGGTGTTTGTTCTCTCCTTTTCTCACTCTTTTCACTCTCTTTCCATCTTTCTGTCCTACACTGGGGGGTAGAGGGAGAGGGAACACATAGGTCTGAATGCAACACGCCAACCATTGGCGACGTATTGGGCGGGTTAGAGAAGCCAAAACAACAAAGACACATATGGCATACTCAGCTACTAGGAGCAGGCATAAAGACAAGTGATGATGAGGGTTGATGCAATTAGGATTGGGTCCCTCATTGTTAAGGGGATAAACTCTCTGCAAAAAAGGTCCATGTTACGACACACTTTCAAACAAGCAAATCTCGATATTCTTTTTCTCCAGGAAACTAAATTTAAACAGACAGGGGAGATTGACTTAAAAAGGGGGCTACCTAGGGGGTTCTATTTGGGCCTCGGGGCCCGAAAATAAAGGGGGAGTGGGCATCCTGTATCGTTCATCTTTGGGACTCCAAATATCATGTGTCCGCAAAGACTCAAGGGAGAGGTTCCTCATAGTACAAGGCACCATCAGATCCAAAACGGTCATGCTATGTGCAGTCTACGATCCAAATACCCAACAAACACCCTTTTGTGAAGAACTCATGGCTACTTTGGAAGGGGAAAGACTGGGACCCCTGATCTGTGGCGGAAACGTTGATCAGATAACGGACCCAACACTAGACTTGAAAACATACTGCCCAGATGCATATATATACTGTACCGCTAGTATATTATCCAACACCGATACATTTTCATAGCACATAGTGTTTCTGTAGGTAACGTCATTAGTAATTCTGTTTAATTCAAATTCCAACAGAATATACTCAACAGAGACAGATTGAGGGAAGCGCAACAATTTATGCAAAATGGTTGCCTCAAACCTTTGTAATACCCAGACAGTTATGTCCCCAGATCTCTACACCATACATTAATATCGGTTTGACTCTTGCTGTATACAGGAGAATAATGGTCTTCACAGAATAGCCCATGTTTTTCACTATAAAGCAACTTATTGTGTTTGCTACCTTTAGGCATTTGCTCTTCAATTCATGCCAGTTAGTCCCAAATATTGATATGATTCCACTTGCCCTGCCATTGATTGACGCATTTAGCCCATATGTGCCTTGCCATTTGATAGCTGCATTTAGCCCATACGTGCCTTGCCATTCGATAGCTGCATTTAGCCCATATGTGCCCTGCCATTGATTGTCACATCTAGCCCATACATGCCTTGCCATTTGATAGCTGCATTTAGCCCATATGTGCCTTGCCATTGATTGTTGCACTCAGCCCATATCTGCCCTACCTCTAACTACATTAGCTTACCCTGTGACTACTTACAACTTACTTATCCTTGCTCATGATCATGAGTAAAATCCTAAGGACCCTGATAATCCAACTTATATTAGGTCTCCTTGCCACAATGACTACTGTCGTCCTGGCCTCGTGCCCACCTAAGGACAGAAACATGAGATTGAGATTAAGACTGCCACGCCTCTATGAACTTAAAATACATTTTACCAGTAGAGGTTCAATACGCAAAGCTGTCCAACCTATAGAATTATCTAATAAAAGTACACAGCAGCAACATTCCAATAATCTGTCCAGTGTACATCCAGCTACAACTCCAAGAAACCTTCAAAGAGCTAACCTACCCACAGTCAAAATTCCTCTTACCACGAAACACACAAGTACCCTATTACTATCTGGGTCGCTTATCAATGCCAGATCTATTGTGGCTCACACCACTGATATCACTGATACTCTAACTAACAAGAACCTAGACATATTGGCCATAACCGAAACATGGCTCCATGAGGCTACAGGCCCCGCCCTTATGATAGCTGTACTGGATGGTTACTAAATACTAAGAGCCGACAGACCTAATGCCAGAGGTGGTGGTCTAGCCATCATCCATAAAACTAACCTATCTATCAGACTTGCCACTGCCCTATCATACCAATCCTATGTGACACTCACAGCCAAACCTCACCTCTCTAACAACCATACCCTAACCATTCATGTGGTCTACAGACCGCCTGGCCCATTAGGTTCCTTCGAAGATGACCTCAATCTTATCCTAGCCAACAACACTAAAGACCATGCGCAAATTCTGCTCCTGGGAGACTTTAATCCCGGCTTTAACGATAGTGATGAAAAACATGCCCATTCAGTAGCTGCTCTACTGAAGGATTATGGGCTGGCGCAAAAAGTTATTACCCCTACACATATCAAAGGAAGGACCCTAGATTAGGTTGCCGACCTGAACTGTAACATTACCATCACGACTATCACACCGCAATCTTTGACTGACCACTATCTAATTACCTTTTCTGCCTCCCTTGTCCTTATCCACCCTAAAACAATACTAATGGCACCACCACTCCCTACAAGAAGCAAACAGGACATTATTGCAGGAAAGTTACTACCGCATCTTCTTCCTGATCTCAACAACCTAGTTATCAGCACAGACCCCACCATACTAGTGGAAGTCTTCAACAGCGCCATGACCAAAGCACTAGACACGATTGTACCTGTCAAATTTTGCAAAGGTAGACAGAAATCTCACCTTAACACATGGTTCACACCCCAACTGAAAGAACTAAGGACTCAAAAAAGAAGTTGCAAGCAATCTGGTGCCACTCGCCCACGTAGGAGAACAAAACTAAGTTAACCAACCTTTCCAAACTGAACAAGAAGGAAATAATTAGCACAAAAAAGAACACATTAAATGACGAATATCTAAGGCAAAATCGGACACTAAGGAACTATTCTCTATCCTTCGTGAAATGGAATCACCAATACCACAGGTTGATAACATTCCTAAGGACAAGCCTTGGTGCACCGACATACAAAATGCTTTATCGAACAAAATCACATCCCTCCAAATTAAAATAGCTAAAAAGAAAGCATCTCTGCTCTTAACTGCAGAATCTCGACCTCAGCAGCAACCACCCGTCATCCCACAGGACAGCACCACCCCACCTTTTAGCTTCAGGAAAATTTCCATCACTGAAACAGAAAAAATTATACTCTCACTTAAACCCTCTAATTGCAAAGGAGATAATTGCCCAGTGCAAATTATAAAGGATGCAGCTAGAGACCTTTCCCCTTTCATCTCGAAACTCATTAATGCCTCGTTCATGACGAACCTAGTGCTTAATAATCGTAAAACAATCCTGGGTACACCCACTGCTTAAAAAACAATCTCTAGACCCTGCTATTCTGACTAATTATAGACCTATCACTACTGTCCCCTTCCTACTCAAAATCATAGACAGAGTAGATTACCTACAAATACTGGACTACCTAGAAGCCAACAACCTACTAGGATCACGACAGTCTGGATTCTGCCCCCTACATGGCACAAAAACAGCCTTGATTGACCTCAAAACTCAAATTGACGAGTTGAAGGACAATGGGAAATCAGCTATGCTACTCCTCCTAAATTTATCGGAAGCCTTTGACTTGGTGGATCATGCAGTCTTATGCAACCAGTTTAGGTAAGCTGCCCATTTCTCAAGTGATGCCATAACCTGGGTTCAATCCATAACCTGGGTTCAATCCTTCCTAGCGAACCACACAGTGAGATTCTTCTCCCCCTTAGCAGCTGCTGATCCCATACAAGTCCCCTGCGGTGTACCTCAGGGATCGGGTGTATCTCCCACCATGTATAACATCTTTAGTAAGCCCTTGTTCGACAAGTTGGACAGATTGGGTGTCTCCTATACCAACTACACAGATGACACCCAGATCCTCATTCCCCTTTGGGGCAACTTCTTGGAAGACTCGGCCTTAGTAAATAAGATATACCTCCTCATTCAGGCATGATGGCATCCCATGGCCTATGCTTGAATGGCGATAAAACAGAGCTACTGATCCTTGGATCTGAGACTCCCATTAAAAAACTCAACCCCAGCTATGTCTCCTTCAACATTGACAACAATGTCATCAAACTTATGCCTGCAGTCAAAACCCTTGGCTTCTTCCTTGACTCTGCGCTTACCTTCAAGAAGCAAGTTAACTCACTAGCATCATCTACAGCATATACCTGCAAACTGACCCGAGCCTGTAGACCATTTCTAGTGGAAACTAACTGCCTTACTTTAGCCAACACACTTATATTATCCAGACTGGATTACTGTAACGCATTATACGCGGGATCTAATAAATACATTACTGACAAATTGCAAAGACTCCAAAATAATGCCCTTAGAGCAGCTCTAAATATTCCAAACAGAGATCACATCTCTGCTTTCAGAAGAGATGTCCACTGGCTTAAGACAAAGGACAGGATCCTCCTTAAAACTCTTTCTCTCACTTCCAAATGCCTAAATAACATAGCACCTCCCTACCTTGTAGAAAGAATAAACAAGAGAACGTCCGACCGACCGATGACATCAGCCAATGCCTACACTCTAGAGGTTCCTAGATATAAATGGGATACAGCCGGCAGTTCTAGCTTCCCGGTTATAGCTGCTCAATCCTGGAACAGACTCTCTTTAGAGCTTAGAACAGACCAACCCTACTCCAGATTTATCCGAAAAGTCCTATCCTGGTTACGGACCAATAATGCTTAACTTCGCCGACCTCTTCTACTCATAACTGATCCCCCGCACTTACACTTTGACTGTATTCTCTACCATGACCGCTAGGCCTGTCCTTCTTCATCTGTATATGCTCCTTTTTACCACCTGACTATTTGCTGGTATATCCTATTAGGACATTCTTGGTTTTTTGCAAACAATGCCTCAGTATCTATGTTTATCATTGTATGTAACTATGTTTATCTTTGCACTCATGTATATAACTACCCTTAACTAAGCTTTTAAGTATCCTTGTAATGCTTGCGCCCAGCTACCTGAGGGTTTTGGTTTGCGCTCTATCAAATAAACAAACAAACAAACAAACAAACAAACTTGTTCTAAAGGGGCAACATAAAAGGTCCAGATACATTTTTTTCTGTCAAGCTCGATTTTTTGCAAACACCATAACTTTGCTCTTATCTATATTCACTTTGAGGTTATTCTTTTTAGCAAACTCACACAACGCATTAAGAGAAACCTGTAGGCCAAATGGAGTGTGCTTAAGGAGAAGGAGATCGGTATGACGTTCTTTCATCATCAGGCATTTCAAAGCCTGTAGTTTAAATGTGTTTAACAGTTCTTCTAGTTTTTTTTGGGTGGGAAAGGGCAGATAAGTGGTTGGGGGGTTGGGTATAGTTAAAAATAGGTGCAGGAGGAGGGCATTGGGGGACACAACCCCAAACCCCAAAAAATAAATAAAATAAATTTGATGGACTGTTTAAATTGCAGGCTTTGAAATGCCTGATGATGAAATGACATGGAACCAGCAGATCATCTGCATATGCCAACCAGTTAAAAGACAAATTACCTATTTTTGCCAGACAAATCTGAGAGCTTGATAAATTACATTGGAGTATCCTATTGAAAAAATTTGGAAATACTTATTGACCAGCACGATTTCCTCTGTTCAAATTGCGTTCGTTCAATTTGTTAATCATGTAATCCCTGAGCAATCAAGCTAAGAATGCAAGATTTTGTAAAACTACGCATTTGTACATATTCAATTTTACCCTTTCTTTTGAATCAAATTAATTTTATTCAGATCTATAATGTATGAAATTTTTGTTGATGATGTGTAAACTTCACTGTTTGAAAGGTTGAATTATTCAGCCAAATCAATAAAAAATAAAAAAAAATACATTGGAAATCTGCTAAATAAAGATTAAAAAGTGTAGCCACCACAATATATCCCTGCTTAAAACCTTGAAAGGTTGGGAACGATTTTGATAATTTCCCTTTATCATCTAAGCAAACTTTTACTGATGTCTCCATGTATAATGCCAACAGCATAGATAGCAGTTCCCTAGGGATATTCCATTTTACAAATGTAGACCATAATATGTTCCGATTCATCGGATCAAAAGCCAAACTGAAGTCAATGTAAGAATCTCGCCGCTTCCAAGAATATTCAAATGCTGTTGTTAATAATGTTATATTATGTGCAGTACTGGCTTTTGTCCTAAACCCAGTCTGATTGGGTGGTAAAATATTATTTTCGTTTATCCATTTGTTCAATTCAACTAGCAGAACTCCAGAGAACATCTTAGCCAATATATCAAGCATTGCTAATAGCCAATAATTTTCCGGTCTACTCCATGCCCCTTTCTTAAACACTGGCAGTATATTGCTCATCTTCCAAGTTGGGGGGAACAGTACCGCTCACACCAGTTTCATTTGAGTAAATTATTACATATCCCATCATGGCCTGCTGCTCGAGAACTATTGAAGCAAGCAATTCTATTATTAATGTCACAAACAGTTGCTTTGCAGATTCATGTACTCACAGGGATCCTGGGCTCCTCATTAAGTGCATGCAAGCCTCCCAGGGTAGACAATCTTTGTGTTTGCCATTCAGCTTCAGCTACAAAATATATAGGCCGGTCCCTTTTTCTTGCACCCTGTATAACTTGCCAGATTTCCATTGAACTTCTTTGAATTGCCAGTGTAGCAATTTTTTCCCAAAGGTCTATTTCAAGTGATTTTGCACATCTCCTGAGCTAGATACGATATGAACATTTAAATAATTTAATGTGCATAGATGCGTGGCTGTTCTCACATATACCCAATGCCGGATACAATATTGCATCAATCTTATGTCGCATCGTTTTCTTTTGGCGTTAGCAATATTTTTATCATAATTTACTCTCTTCTTTGTCTTAATATTGGACCATTCATTTGGTGTTTTATTTTTTCGCCTGCTACTACAGCCCTCGCTAATTTGCCTCATCATGCTGGAGAAATCCAAAATGGTCAGCCGAGTATTGTTGGGTATTTTGTGTAGATTTGGGGCCTGGCGGTATTTTCTTACCGCTGAAAAATAATTTAGCAACAATCACTCCTTGTATTCAGATTGGGTTATGTATAATAATAATACAGTGGATATGCATTATTTCAGTACACAGACATGCGTGGTTGGTATGCGTGGTTGGTGGTATTTTTGGTGAGCATAATTCCTTTGTTTTATTTGTGGCCCCAATATCCAAAACCCCTTATTTTTGTTTAGATTATTTGTGTAATCACTAGAGAGACCTCAGGCTTGCATTTCAGGAACTCCACATTTTCATTTTTAGTGTGCCACCATGGGCAATTTCTCGCTGTCTTATCTACGGCAGCGAGCTATCATGTGGGATTTTTCGCTAACTTATATACGGTAGTGAACTATGTCCCGGGTCTCTATTTTTGCTGACTCATGTAACTTCAGCAAAAGGCTATAACACACACAGTTAGTTATAATTGCTCATACTGAATGACATCGTGCACACAGCTGAAGCCAAATCTTATTTTCAGCTACCTTAAAAATGACAATTGCACTGTCTAAACATCTCCCCACATCATCAGCACTGTATTGGTAAATGCACAAATGAAAGAGAAAATAAAACATACCACCCGTCTGTTTTTCGATATTTTTGTGTATTATAAAAGTTGCATTTAAACACGATCTCACTCTTTTACAGAAATAAATGAAATAGCACAGTAACAGCATTATTTGTGATACACTGAGAAGAGAGTGGCGGGGAACAAGAATTCAATTTGCAACATTAAACACGTGGGTAAAGCACAGGAATCTCCTTTCCTACACTGACTGAATATTTCCGCACACACTCAGCCCCCACACTTCAGCGAGATAATTACCAGGCTTATTCAGCATGTAAATTCTTTGGCTGTTCGCCTTCTGGAGGGGTTCACCCAGCAAGGACAAGCATTTGCTGTCACTCAAACTGGGACTTGTTGACTGGGAATCCCAGTCTCTGCAACCAGTTGAATCTGCTTTATGAATCAGGCATCCCCAGCTATCAACTCAGTCCTTCTCCGAGCTGTGTCAAGATGTCTCCCCCTAGCTTCTTCCTCGAGATTTTACAAGAAAACTCTGGTTACCTCCTACCAAAGGATCCTAACAAATAACATTCTATCATGCCCTAACCACCCTCTGCACACAATGGCTTGGCTTATACAGTTGTAACTGTAACCAAACTGATTTCCTGCTTATTCGAGGTCTTTGCTTCCTGCAGTACTGTGGACAGAACAGCAGAGCAAAAAGAAAAAAAAACTGAATGTGCATTTAAATAATGACTTTCAGAGCCTGTCATTTTCCATTCATGTTGCACTGAAGAACACATTATTATTAGTGGGTTGTGATCAGGTTAGTTGTTAATGAGGTTAGTTTATTAATTTTCAAATGTGTCTCTTGCAACATAGGCATTTCAGGTGAAAAATAGTGCGCATTTTGAATGTACAAATGTGTGCTTTTAACTGTGAAAAAAAATGATTTGCATTTTATATGTAAAAATCGTTTTTGACTGAATAACCTGCCCTCACTTATATGTCCATGTTACACTGGCAACACATAGCTTGAAACAATTGCATCATAGCAATGCACCAAACCCATGCAGTGGTATTGCATAAAAAAAAACATGCTACACATTGATCCTGTGCAGTAGTGCTGTACTCTGTGTTGTAACACGCTAAATAACCTTACATACCCTCCTTTTTCTTTAGAACTTTGCTATGATCCAAGACAATTTTTAAAAAAACAAGTTTGCCCCCCATCCGTATTTGCCATACCTTACTCATTAGAGTACTTGTGAAATGACTACCTCTGTCTGACTCAATTCTTTGTGGGAACCCAAACCTTGAGAACACATGTTTCACCAGCAATGTGGCTGCTGTTTGCGCACTACAATCTGGTGCAGGAATACATTCAATCCACTTCAACATCAAACATATCACACTTAAAATGTAACGGTGTCCTCTGCTCAACCTTTTTAAAGGGCCTACATAGTCTATTTGCAAATCTGATCATGGGAGAGTTAGGCCTCTTTTCATCAATGGGGCTCTATGCATTGGTGAAGCAGGTTTAAATTGGGTGCATACTAGACACCCTCTAGTATATAATTCCACATCTTGGGACATATGTGGCCAGTAAGCATAATCTTTTAGTATTTCCAATGTTTTTTGTGAACCTCTGTGGCCTGCAGTTATTGCATCATATGCATGTTGTAGCATTAGCCCTCTGAATGAAAGGGGTACCACCCACTGTATCTGTCCTGTTATGGTCTCTCTAATCATGAGTCCATCTTGTAATCTAATTCGTTTTGTATTCTTTAATAGTACCCTCAACTCTTCTTTTCCCATACAATCATTTTCTGTTAAAGGGTTTTGTTCAGGATCTATCAAATCATTATAATAGATTCCCAAAATTCGATCATTCTTTTGTGCCTCAATCAAATCTTGGTCTGGCGTGTCATGGCCCCATTGCACCACTGGTTGATCTACCTCCTTTGGTGCTTTAGAACGTGTTACTGCATCAATTTGTATTTCACCCAGTAAATCATCAATAGGTAGCAATTCTCCCATCACAGCCCCAATTTTAGCCAGGTGGTTTGCCTTATCATTTCCCTCTTATCCTCTCCTGGTGTTTTTAAATGTCCACAAATTTTTCTCCAGTATATTGTCAAATCATTTTCTGACACCAATTTGTCTATGGCTTGTATCATTTTTCCATGCTTAAGTGGCTTTTTGTTGTATGTAACCATGCCTCTCGCTTTCCAGCCAGGTAAATACTCCACAAAGCTATTTCGTGCATAGTCAGAATCAGTCACCAGGACAATTTCACTGAATTTATTATCAACTGCAGTAGCAATTGCTTTATAAATGGCTGCCAATTCCGCCACTTGACTGCTTCTAGCTCCAATCCTCATCCCTACACTGGGGACGCCTTCACATTGCAACCAGGCATTCCCTATTCCTGACACTAATTGTTTATTACTGTAATTTTCAATGTGAAAAGCACAACCATCCACATATACAGTTGGCAGATACTTGCATGTTTTTTCATCAAAAGCTTTATGTGGTGATTGTTCAAATTCCTGCAAACTAGGTTCCACTTCCATTTCGTTTGATACTTGTTCAGCTGCACAGTCATGTAAGTCAGCTAACCCTTGAGCAATTGGGCTCTTTTTATTTTGTCCATATCTCACTTCTACGGGAAAACCTTGTAATGCCAGTGTCCATGAAGTGATTCTGGACTGCGCTAGATTACTTGACTTAATTCTTTTACTCTCTAAAAACTGCAAAGGTTGATGATTTGTTTCAATAATCACCTTTTCTCCCTGAACAATAGGGCGGAAATGTTGTAGCGCCCACACAGTGGTTAATAGGGCCTTTCATATTCATTGAATTTCATTTCAACTTGGGAAAATGCTTTACTTGCATATGCAATAGTTTTGTGATTCACATAACGTTTTTGTGATAACACTGCTGACATACAATGTTCAGAGAACCCTATTTCTACAAAGAAATCCCTACCCTTATGGGATATGCTAAACATGGTGCCTTTACAAGACATTCCTTCAATTTCGCTCCTGCCTCAGACTGCTCTTTTTCCCATATCCAGGGTGTATTCAGTTTAAGCAGTTTAGTCAATGGTTGAGTAATTTCAGCATAATTTTCAATGAACTTTTTGTTATAGCCTGTCATCCCTAATAAACTTTTTACCTCTGTCACATTTTTAGGGTCCTTTAGTTTGTGTATGGTCTCTATTTTCTTCTTTTGTGGATTTAGCCCATGTTCAGTCACTTCATGGCCTAGAAAGTTCACTTTTTTCTTGCACCATTGTGCTTTTTGTAAGGACACTTTGGCGCCTGCTTTCTGCAATTGGCCAAGCACATGTCTTATTTCATCAAAATGGCTTTTCAGGCTTTCATTTTTTATCAGGACATCATCCACATAAACTATGGTTCCTCTTTCCACTGCATCTGGCATGGCTTTTCTCAAAAATATGCCAAATTCACTCCCACTATTGATGTACCCGAACGGAGCTCTAAGCCAGGCGCATTGAGTCCTGTCAAATGTAAAGGAAAATAAATTCTGTATCTCCTCTGCCAATGGCACGCACCAATATCCAGAGGTGAGATCTAATGTGGTAAACACTTTTGAACCATGTACCTGAGCTAAACCCTGATCAATGAATGGTAGTGGCCATCTGGATACTGGCACTCTTTTATTTAACTCCCTCAAGTCTGCACATAGCCGCCATTGACCATTTGGCTTTAACACACCCAAAATAGGTGTATTGGATGTGCCATGAATGGGCCTGATGATTCCCCGAGCTTCCAAATTCTTTATAATCTCTGCTAATGATTCTAAACATGCCACCGGTAGTCTATACTGGCGTACAAATACTGGATTTATGCTACACCCTTCTGGTAGTGTGGCCACATGTAAATCAGTTAAACCGCAATCATAAGCATCTTTTGCAAATACATCCTTAAATTCCATAAATATCTCCCTCAGATTGTTTCTATCCTCATCGATCTGCTCTTCTACCATTTTGGAAAATTCTGGAAAATCTTCTGGTAAGGGAATCTCGGCGCTTTCCTCTAACTGTGTGGCTGTGTATTTTTGTAAAGCTGCCACTTTTAAATATTTTGGCATATCAGCTTCCACTTCAATGGGCTGATTTTCTGTTTCATTTTCATTTAAATTAAATATTATGCAATCCTCTTGATGACAGCACACTGTCTCATTTGAATCATAAGGATACACAGAATGAATTTTAATTATTCCTTTGGGCTGAGAGTCCAGGTGTTCTGGCAACTCACCCTTGGCATCTACATACTTTTCAGGGATATTTCCAATCACCATGTTATTTAAATCTGCGGTATAATGTGATTTTTGTATGGCCATTCCTAATGGGGAGTTTTCCTCTAAATGAATATCCTGACAACCTTTATTATTTACCATAATTTTTACAGATCCTTCACCAATATCTACCAATGGAATGTATTCATAATCCAGGCCTTGCTGTTTTATGGATTCATTCAGGCATACAAATGCATCAGAGTCTTTCATCTGCTGTCCATTTTTGCATTTCAGTGTTATTGCAAACTGTTTTGTAAATGCAGGAATAATAGTATCTTTCCTCATTTGTAATTCGATTGCATAAGGAACCAGTTGTGCACAATGATAAGCCCTTCTTTTGTCTTCAAATTCAGGTGCTGGCCCACCTAGGTGTGACCATATTTTTTGATTAAGGAAATCTAACACCATACACATTCTGTGCATGATGTCATTGCCCATGTAAAAGTCATTTTGTGCTCCACTCACTATCCATACATTATGGTAAATTGTTTTCTGCCCAATACTAATTTTAAGCATGCATCTGCCTGCAATTCGGTTTTCAAAGTCTGGACTGTCCAACCCAGAAACATATTGGTTTTTAATCCTAAATTTCGGGATTTCCTCCCTCTCCATTATTTTTTGCAACAATTTCTCATTAATGAAGCTCCTCTCCTGTTCAAGCGCTAAAGTGGCTTTTATTGTTTTAAAACAGTCATTTATACCAACATGAACCCATGGTTGCTCATCTTCCATGTGTATTTCAGCAAGAGTGGTAATGTGTTTTTCTGAATCTGTTTTAGGAGCAATATTCTGTTTGATTGTTTTCTCTTTTAAATAAAAATGTAATGTGTGCTCATCTATGGCAGTCTGCCAATTTTTCCTTGGGTCCAAGTATATTTATACAGGTAGTCCTTCATTGTCGCTCTGCATTTTGTCTTGACACATTAATATAACAGTGACACTAGGTATGCAACTATTCTGGAGATATACTTCCACAGCATCATTTGTTTTGGCAATGGTGTGACATTCATTTATGTTGCTGTTTTGTGATTTTAGTTTCTTAGGTCTCAATGCTTTTTTGGTTAAGGACCACAGCACTCCATTCACCCCATCTATGAGAGGAGACAATCTTTTCAGGCAATCTTTCCCCATCAGAAATGGAATTTCACAAATAGATGTGATCAATACCCTTGTTTCATTCTGTGCTTTCCTGTTTTTATGTCAATCTCAGTTACACCTATGATGGGCACCTCCTCCCCATTAAAGTTATGCACTGGACCTTGATTTTCCTTCACTGTGATCTGATTCTGTGGGGGTCTCCCTTCATTGATACTCTTTACCAGCTCCTTGGACATAATTGTGGCCTGTGCGCCAGTGTCAATCATAGCAAATGTTTGGCACTTCTACAGTGATGGGTGCATGATGTCTGTCCTCAACTTCCTCTAATACACATAAGAAGTGTGAATTCTTTTCAGGACTCACCTTTCTCAGGCCTTTTTCACTTTTGGCTAAGCACATTGGTAAATGGAAAGACATTTTTCCCTCCTTTTTACCCATTTCTGCGTGAGAGACTTTATTCATTTCTCCATGATCAGAGGTTTTTTGGAGTGTGGCCACTGTTCGCCCATCCTTCTGGGTAACATCAGGGACCACATTACAACCTTCCAACTGAACATGTGTAACAACATCATTCAGCAATTTGTCATTGTTTAATTCTGTGAATTTGTGATCATTTAGTGTGATACCAGCCCTTTCAGCCTCTTCAAATATATGTGGCTCAAAGAATTCTTCAGGTGATTGACCTGTACCCTCCTTTTGAGTATTTCCTTTTTCTGCATGTGTTTGGTCATTGTTTTGCTTGCCCAGGGAAGGAGCTATAGCATCCCCATTTACTCCTTGTTCACTGGTATTGCCCATGCATGAGTCATTTTTCTTAAATCTGTCTCTTTGTTCTTTTGGAATTTCCGGTGTTTCTTTTTTATTTGCACAAATCTTCAATGTTTGATTTAGTTCTAGGTTAAACCGTACCTCTTTTTTAGAAGTATTTGCATTTTCTGTTACATGTTCATTTATTGGTGCTTTCACTTTTAAATCATTAGGCATCTCAGAGTCATTATGCAAAATTACATCAGGGCAATCTGTCTTTTTGGCACTGCAGGTGTCATAAGTACTTAGTCACTTCTCAGAAGCCCCCGGTCATTGCTAGGGCCATCAGCCCCCTCTTTAGATGGTTGTTTTTACGCTGTATAGAGCTTTCCTATTTGCTCAGCTAACATTTTCACTTGGGCCTCAAGGCACTGGAACCTTTCCATCTCTCTAGAATCCTCTTTCTGTGACCTAGGTCGATATTGGTTGTTTTCCCCCTGATTGGATCTATTCTGATACCTCTCAGGTGATTGATGTCTGTTGGGATGGTTTCTGAACTCTTGATTCATTTGTGGAGGGGAGCAGGGTGCACCCATCCTTTGATTATAGTCCCCTGGTGGGGAATCATTGTACTGACGTGGATTGTAGTTCATGTTTTGCCTCATGTCCTGTCTCTCAGATTGTGGGTACTGGCCCCTATGTTGATTTCCATTATCAGTAAATCGATCCACATATCGGGGTCTATCCTGATTACCATATATCATGGTGTTGGGATCAAATCTGCTCTGTGTCCCCAATGTCTGCTAGGGACCATCATTTCTTTGATCTTGATTTTGTCTCTGGTTATTGTTCATACCTGACATATCAGGCCGATATCCTACCCGGGGTCTGACCCCTAAATACCTAGGGCTGATGTAGCTCTCCCTATTACTAGGATCATGTGATTGGAACATTGGTACAGGAAAGGGCCATCTTTGTTGATTACCCCTTTGTTCAGGTGTCACATTATTTTTACCTGGGCTTTGAGCAGACTCAAGGGACATTTTGGCTGACTTGATTTCCATTACTGTGGCTGAGGGTTCTTTAGATTTAGTCTACTGAGTGAGGAACTTCTTGAGTGGGGATCTCATAAGGTGTACTCTCGCGACCCGTATGTTAGTGCTATTAAAGTTGGCAATGGTTTTCTTATTTTATTATTTTATTCTTGTGTCGCAAGGATGTAGGTCAACACGGAGACATAGAGTCCCTCAGCTCCGTTTGTAAAGTAAGCAGTAGTTTGTTTGTGCCTACACCTCTTTGCGCCAAATTTCTGATGTAAATGAATAAAAGTACGTAGTCAAGTTTCTTCAAGTATATTTTCTTAATTTATTTGATATATGTTCTGCCCATATGGATGACACGTGTTTCGGCGTTCCATTGGCGCCTTTTTCAAATCCGGGCCTTATTGAATGTAATGCGAATCTCTCTTTCCTTATTTCCGGGAATTAGTTTTTAGTTGAAGTGTATCACGGTAGGTCCAGGGTTAAATCCCACCTACAAAATTCTCTTGCTCATGCCTCAAGCATCGATGCTTGAGGCATGAGCAAGAGAATTTTGTAGGTGGGATTTAACCCTGGAACTACCGTGATACACTTCAACTAAAAACTAATTCCCGGAAATAAGGAAAGAGAGATTCGCATTACATTCAATAAGGCCCGGATTTGAAAAAGGCGCCAATGGAACGCCGAAACACGTGTCATCCATATGGGCAGAACATATATCAAATAAATTAAGAAAATATACTTGAAGAAACTTGACTACGTACTTTTATTCATTTACATCAGAAATTTGGCGCAAAGAGGTGTAGGCACAAACAAACTACTGCTTCTTTAGATTTAGGTCTAGTATCTTTCATTTTATCACTTTCTCTACCCTGACAATAGAGTACCTCATATAGTTTTGTGCTTTGATGTACAATCCATTCAAGGGACCTCTCACGGTAAAATTCACGGACCAATTGGGATATGATGTCTTTCTGTAGCCCATGGAAGTATGCAGTTTTAAACTCATTGGAATTTGGGTCAAAAGATACATCAAAGCGAGAAAATGCTCTTTTTAAGTCTTGTAAAAATTGGCGAGGGGATGTATTAGGCCCAGCAGTGATTTTGTAAGCGACTTTCTTTGCCTCCTGCAATGACTGAAAAGGAGAAAAATGACGCCTAATTTCTTTTTCAAACTCCACCCATGTCATATTCTGCTGTTCATTTAATCCCCTTATGATGCTGGCCGTCGGGGCATCTAAAGTTAAATGAAATATTGTCTGTACTGTTCCTTAGGTATCTGGAGTGCTTTAAAAATATCATGAACCGCTTCTAAGTGATCCTCAATGCAGCATTCACCTCCTTTTTTAAATGGTTTGATCAGGGCTTTAATGGATTTCATTATTTTTATGGGGCTACTTGTTGCAATGCATGGAATTGCACTACTTTGTGATTCAATCCTGGTTTCAGGTGTATGGGATTGGTGGCTGCCCCCAATGGGAGTATCAAATCCCCCAAGGGCGCTGCAACCAAGTTCAGTCACCGGCCCAGTCACTGGATCACTAGCTCTTTGGGCAGAACTATAATTCACCTCCACTCCATTGAATGTGGTACCCTGCCGCCTCTCCTGGGACCTGAAAATGCACATTTGTTGTTCTAAGTCTTTGCACTTTTTAAGGAGCCTGCGTGCTTCATTTTGCAGATAGTTGTTTTCATCACTCATTTTATCTATTACCTCCTGCATGTCGCACATTTGCATTTGGCATTCATTGAATTCTTTGTTTCTCTTGTCTTTTTCTTGAATCATTTTAACCATTTCTTGCTCTGCACCTTGGAGATCACTTTCTTTTTCAAAATTTTCTTTTTGTAAAATCTGCATTTCTGAAACAATCTCATCTTTATCCTGTCTAATGTGGTTCACTAAGGCTTTTAAGTGTACCAATTCTTGCTCACTATCCTCAAATTGTTTCTTGCTTTTGGATAACTGAGCATCAAAGTCTCTGCATTTTAATTGCATGTCTTTTTGGCATGCATCCAATTTCGCTCTTAACATTTCTTGATTTTTACTTGCTGCATCTAATTCAGTCTTTAACCTGTTAATTAGCTGGGTATCATTTTCCTGCATTCGCAGGGATCTATTCAAAATAAACCATATTTTGCCGCATAGCCGTATTAAACAGTCTTTCTCTGCACTTTTATCGGCTGCATTCAATAATCTTGTGAGGCAGACCTGAATTATGCTACCTTCTGCAAAAATATTGTCTAGTTTTTCTTTCTGCACCTCACCCTGAATGCGGTCATGCCATTCTAAGGTACTGTTCGACGACCACGTCCCATGTACAAACAACTTTGCCTCTAAATATTGCACTAGGTCTGAGAATGTGGTTTCCCTTTGTGACATTCTGAAATTCGTTTTTAGTAACACACTGCTATTATGAAATGGGTTCCCTTTAATGGACAGATGGCAGTGTGAGACACACTTGTCAAGCCCTGTAGGTGCTCTGTGATCACTTTCCCGGCCTGCAATGCACCATAAATATGTTGGGTATTTTGTGTAGATTTGGGGCCTGGCGGTATTTTCTTACCCCCAAATTTTTTTTGAGCAACAATCTCTCCTTGTATTCAGATTGGGTTATGTATAATAATAATACAGTGGATATGCATTATTTCAGTACGCAGACATGCGTGGTTGGTATGCGTGGTTGGTGGTATTTTGGTGAGCATAATTCCTTTGTTTTATTTGTGGCCCCAATATCCAAAACCCCTTATTTTTGTTTAGATTTTTCGTGTAATCACTAGAGAGACCTCAGGCTTGCATTTCAGGAACACCACATTTTCATTTTTAGTGTGCCACCATAGGCAATTTCTCGCTGTCTTATCTACGGCAGCGAGCTATCATGTGGTATTTTTCACTAACTTATATACGGTAGTGAACTATGTCCCGGGTCTCTATTTTTGCTGACTCATGTACCTTCAGCAAAAGACTATAACACACACAGTTAGTTATAATTGCTCATACTGAATGACATTGTGCACACAGCTGCAGCCAAATCCTATTTTCAGCTACCTTAAAAATGACAATTGCACTGTCTAAACATCTCCCCACATCATCAGCACTGTATTGGTAAATGCACAAATGAAAGCGAAAATAAAACATACCACCCGTCTGTTTTCAGATATTTTGTGTATTATAAAAGTTGCATTTAAACACGATCTCACTCTTTTACAGAAATAAATGAAATAGCACAGTAACAGCATTATTTGTGATACACTGAGAAGAGAGTGGCGGGGAACAAGAATTCAATTTGCAACATTAAACACGTGGGTAAAGCACAGGAATCTCCTTTCCTACACTGACTGAATATTTCCGCACACACTCAGCCCCCACACTTCAGCGAGATAATTACCAGGCTTATTCAGCATGTACATTCTTTGGCTGTTCGCCTTCTGGAGGGGTTCACCCAGCAAGGACAAGCATTTGCTGTCACTCAAACTGGGACTTGTTGACTGGGAATCCCAGTCTCTGCAACCAGTTGAATCTGCTTTATGAATCAGGCATACCCAGCTATCAACTCAGTCCTTCTCCGAGCTGTGTCAAGATGTCTCCCCCTAGCTTCTTCCTCGAGAATATACAAGAAAACTCTGGTTACCTCCTACCAAAGGATCCTAACCAATAACATTCTATCATGCCCTAACCACCCTCTGCACACAATGGCTTGGCTTATACAGTTGCAACTGTAACCAAACTGATTTCCTGCTTATTCAAGGTCTTTGCTTCCTGCAGTTACTGTGGACAGAACAGCAGAGCAAAAAGAAAAAAAAAACTGAATGTGGATTTAAATAATGACTTTCAGAGCCTGTCATTTTCCATTCCTGTTGCACTGAAGAACACATTATTATTAGTGGGTTATGATCAGGTTAGTTGTTAATGAGGTTAGTTTATTAATTTTCAAATGTGTCTCTTGCAACATAGGCATTTCAGGTGAAAAATAGTGCTCATTTTGAATGTACAAATGGGTGCTTTTAACTGTGAAAAAAAAAAATGATTTGCATTTTATATGTAAAAATCGTTTTTGACTGAATAACCTGCCCTCACTTATATGTCCGTGTTACACTGGCAACACATAGCTTGAAACAATTGCATCATAGCAATGCACCAAACCCATGCAGTGGTATTGCATAAAAAAAAAAATGCTACACATTGATCCTGTGCAGTAGTGCTGTACTCTATGTTGTAACACGCTAAATAACCTTACAGTATCCTAGGTATTGATATTTATTAATGTATTTATGCAATAAAAGTTGTGCTGTTGAATCACCCCATGCCACATTTTTTTCATTCCACTGTATTCGGTTGTTGTTTTCATTTAGATAAATATTGCCATTCAGATCACATTAATCTTTGAGGTCTACATTTCTCACGCAAAACTATCCCCATTTCCACGATTAAATCTTAACCACTAGGGTTCGCAAAGATATAATCAGTCATTGTCGCACTTCTATCTGCTACTCAGGTAAATGCCATGTTGGCATTACCCGGGCAATACCCATTTAACATTGTAAGATCATATTCTTCAAGTAGATTCACCCAAAGTTTACCCTGTCGATGTATTCTATTTTTATCTACTGGGGATGATGATGTAGCTAATAAAGTGGTAAGATTATTACGTTTTATTTTTGCATTAAAATCACCCATTATCAATATGGGATAAGAATCAGAAAAGTTATTTCACACATTTCTTAACACTTATGTATTTATTTTAGTTTTGCTACAATTTGGCGGGTCATAGATGTTAATTACCAGAATCTTCCATTTACTGTGGCTGAGGGAGGCTGCCTGTACAGTTGAATGTTTTCTTTTAAGGCTGATATTTCCCATGGCGCTTGCACTGCAGTAGCCCACCCTTAGGATGCCCTTGCACTCCCTTAGTCGCAATCTGATGGATAGTCTGGCAACAATCAAAGTGAATTCTTTCTAGCAACCATGTCTCTTGTAATCCTCGGAGTGCTCACGGGCGCAGCGGGTGTACCACTTTCACTCCGAGGTGATTGCCTATTGTGTTTCTTAACATTATCAATGTCATTTGATACAAGGTTTACCTTAGGTAATAGTGACTATGGTTTTATTTGGGGCATCATTACAACTTCAGATAGATAACAAAGACGAAATAACTCATATTCAAAGCTTAACACAACATCTAAAGTAGAAGGTAGATTAAACCAAATGTTGGAAATAAATTAGTTGGTATTTTCCACTTGATCCACAATCCGAATGTCATCTGAAGATTAACTATGTAAGGGCACAATCAGGTGGAAAACTCGCATAATTGCTTCTCTATTTTACAGGGGTAGGTCATAACCCTTTGACATAGATTGTAATTGTAGTGCTTTATAAATCTCAAGGGGATTCACTAATAGTTAAGAGTGATTTGCAATGGGAGCATTAATCTTCACTGTTTTCGGTGCCCACATATCATCCAAATTAGTCTGAATATTTGAAAGAGGGATCATATATTTTTAGATGAATTGGAGGCATTACCTTTTGTGACAATTCCAAGGTTACTGTTTTGCATGTTCACAAGTATACTGTTTATATCTGTGCTCTCAGGTTCCGTATCACTTACACCCGCACAAACCATACCACTACCTTTTTCAGGTGTTAAAGTAGAATTACTAATAGCGATGTCTGGCTCTGTTTCAAGAATCGGTGCTAACTTTACTTCAAAGTAGCAACAATTCTTTGTGCCTACACCGCAAGTCAGTCGGCGAGTATATTGTTTCTTAGAATACATGAACGCTTGTGACACCACTTTAGATTTCAATTTTTTCCATTTTTTTGTAACACTTTTCCTCTATTATTGCATTTCACAGATATGGGTGCAGACCCCTTAGGATTGTTCAAAGGTTCCATCATATCGGACATAAGTGACATTTTTGGAATAGTCTCAGTTGTTGTACTTACATCTTTAACTGTTCTATTCACACGACTAATACTTTTTATTAATAGAACAGGCTTAACATCTATGTTATTTTCCATACTTTCACATTTTGTCACCAACATTGTGAGCAAACTATCTACAGCCCAGAACATATGATTTGAGGTCATGCTGCAAACACTGTCTTCTGACACATTAACATGCAATTTAGGCAAAGACAACTCCTGACCACTAAACACATGCGTATTAAAGGTATCATTGTGATGAGTCCACTCCATGCTTATTACCTTCATCAAAACATACCTCAGACACATATTCATCATACAAGGTGTACATGTTATTTCCCTTGCGTCTCCTAAGTATTCTATCTCTGAGGTGTCCATTTCCAAATCTAGATTTTTTGATGCATTTATTTATATCAAATCTTTTAACTGGGCAGTTTTGTGTATTATTATAGATGTATGGCTGGCATCTGCCATTCCTTTTCTGTTTTTAATATTTATATTTCACATTGCACTAGACAGTGTTTTAAGGCTCATAATAGTGTTTTAGGCTCAGAAATAAACATAACTATGTCATCTTGTTGGATTGCAGAGCAATGTCTCTCTAAAGGATGAGTTAAAGGGCGGGTGAAAACCTGCATCTTGAAGTTTATTACCTAAGCAAATTAAAGAATTGCTCAGTTGCTTCGCAATTTCTTTGGCCACAGCATCCTCAGCGACTCAATCTATTTTTGCGGACTTTGGAAAAAAGGCAGTCATTTTTTTTATTTTTAAGTGCCATGTCGTTCTACATATTATTTTTGGCATGCATATTCTATGACATGGCTAAATGGCCAGCGGAATATTCTGCTGAGCTTCCTCTTCACAGTTCATATTGCTCATTTCATTAATGAGCACAATTAGCACACAACTGGCTAACTATTCTTTTTTCAGCTCCCCTCTCAAAGTGTCAAATATCAAATATCAATCACCACCGTACTCAACACAGTGAGGGGCTGAACACCACAGTATAGGGCTGAATGACACAGCAATTGCCTAACAACTGCGAGAGAAATCACCCCCCCCCGCCCCCCTGCTTTCTCAACTCTCAAAATGATTAATGTAATGCCATGTGCAAGCGACAAGCACCTACTAACAGCTACTAATGCACTCGCTGCTACCCTCTTAAAAATAGAATGGGCAGAGTTCTCCTCAGGAGGGGTTGCACAATTACACCTGTGCGTTCACAAATGCTCATAATATCGGTCCTACGTTCCTCTAAGTATAACTCCTTTATAATAGTACACGAATTACATTAACAGCAGGCCCAACAACTCTGTACAGTTCGAGCAACTCTTAAAAACAAAGAGGCACATAGACACATGAACCACATAAGAAACAAGATCAACACTTGAATTGCAAGCAGGGTCAATCTATACAAATTCACATAAATCCAAGTTTTGCTGTTACATAACTTTAAAAAATGCAGGCGCCAAGCTTAATAGATTTGTACACACACACCACATAAATCCAAGTTTTGCTGTTACATAACTTTAAAAAATGCAGGCGCCAAGCTTAATAGATTTGTACACACACACGCACGAAAGACAGTAATGAAGTTCAGAGTTACAGGACTTTCACCTTTCTGCCATGATAGAACGGTAGCTACGTTCCTAACTCCTTAAATGAAGCCGTTCGTATTACACATAAAACTGCTTCCCATTTTCAAAATTACCAGTGCAGCCACGCTAACAAGCTAACACGCCTATAGCTTATCACATGAACTCCTTCGTTTCCACACAGAAGTTTGGCAATATAAGTGTTCAGCTAAGGGGCGTATTGCTTTCGCTGTCGCTGCACCCTGCACACGAACAGCGAACAGCACTTGACTTAGCATGCAACTTAATGCACGCGCGCACATGCACGCACCGCTGGAATATATTAGCCTTCTGGGTAATGGGGAAGAGGCCACAACATAAAAGGAAAAAAAAAGTGGGTTAAAACAAGTAAAACAAGTTAAACTGGACTTTTAAGTTCTAATAACTCCTTGACAGGTAGTACCAGAGTCCTTTACAATCAAATTGTAGTCTGTACCACAGTGAAACTAGCACAACCCTTGGTGATCCTTGATAATGGTTTATAGTCCACACCAGCGAACAGCACTCGATTTAGCACGCAAATTAATGCACGTGCATATGCATGCGCTCCTTGATTATATTAGCCTTCTGGGTAAGGGGGAGGGGCCAGGGCAACAGTGAAACCAGCACAAAGCTTGGTGATCCTTGATAATGGTTTATAGTCCACACCAGCGAACAGCACTCGATTTAGCACGCAAATTAATGCACGCGCATATGCATGCGCTCCTTGATTATATTAGCCTTCTGGGTAAGGGGGTGGGGCCAGGACCACAGTGAAACCAGCACAATCCTTGGTGATCCTTGATAATGGTTTATAGTCCACACCAGCGAACAGCACTCGATTTAGTACACAAATTAATGCACGCGCATATGCATGCGCTCATTGATTATATTAGCCTTCTGGGTAAGGGGGAGGGGCCAGGACCTCAGTGAAACCAGCACAATCCATGTTGATCCTTGATAATGATTTATAGTTCACACCAGCGAACAGAACTTGACTTAGCATGCGACTGGCATTAGTACTTAGTTTCCATGCTATTCCTTTCCCCTGCTCAACAAAGTAATTCTCAACACTCATTATCTCTGCAATCTTACCTGCTCTTCTACCTTCTCTACAGACACCCTCCATACTAGTTGGCTTTCCATGGAAAACCGTTAAAGCTTAACATTTTTGCTGGGGTTTTCGAAAACATGTGCCTCTTCAAATTTTAGTTTAGTTCGTAGAACTTTCACTCATATATTATTTACCAGTACAAATATAAACATAAAGACATGTACATCACAATATCAGTTAATGCTCACAAATAGTCCAATAAATACAACAGTTAAAGGCATATAAAAATCATTCCTATACAACCACCAATCCAATCCACTTAACCATATTATACAGTTTACGCGACACCAAATTATTTCAACAACTTATCTTTTTTTTTATTTGTTTATTGTGATATTGGTTACCAAAGCAACCTTATACAAAAGAAAACACATGTCCAAACTACATAAGAGAAAACAAAAAAAATTCAGTTCTTACAGTATAAAAAACACAAAGACAATTCTCACTGTATAAGAGCAGAACCACACAGTAAAAATTGATACAGAGATAAAGAAAGTGATACATTATGGCCCCACATTAACCGAGACTAAAACGGGTTAATAGAGAAGTCATATTCCCTCGGAGCATTTAGTTTACATCTTTCTCTGTTTTTCCGAAAGCAAGGACAAATGATAACCCAATGTTTAAGGGTTTCCTGGTCATTCGTACTGTTACCAAACCTGCATATGGTGTTATCAAATAGGGACTGTTGACCTTTCCAATGGCAGATACGTTCTTTGGAGTAAAACTGGTTGAGGCGGAAATGTAGATAGACCTCCCAAACTCTATTACAAGGCAACCTCTGCAAATACTGAGGAATGCATTCAATTTTGTGTACAAATTTGGCATATTCGGTATATGTAGTTTACTGATACATTGCCACAACTGTTTCCACCCAGTTCAATTTGTACAATTTTGCCTTCCCATGACTATGTCAATGAACCAGTTCCTCACCAGTCCATCAATATGACTCAGAATATCCTGCATTCTTTTAATGAAGGAGTTAACGGAAGGGATTGAGGCATCTTTGGTGATGCTGGCTAGATTCATGTAGAGGCTATTGGGTGGTGGATAATGGATCTTGTAGTAGGTAGCCAGCATACAGCAAGTATACATGGCCTTACGCAAAGTAAAGCAGAGTTCATGCCTGATGATGCAATTAGGAATGGCACTAGAAAGACCAAAGACGTTTTTCCACAATTTACCTTGCACAACATTCAGGTGATCACCCATAAGGCAACAGTCTAATCCATACAGTAGCCCAGGTTCAACTGTAGCAAAATAAAAACACAGAATTGCCAGAACAGATAATTTACACACCTTTCTGTAAGACATTTCATTTCAGAGATCAGGGGGGTGAGCTTACTCTGTAGGCCTTCCTTCCAGATAACACTAGATGACTGATTGCTCAGATTGTACCCCAAGTACCCAAGGGAGTCCACAAGTTCCAGTCTCTCCCCGCCTGGATTCCATGTACCAGGTTTGATAATTTTCCGCCCCTTAGAAAAGAAGACAATTTTAGATTTATCCCGATTAGGGGTTAACTTGTTAGAGATACAATACTGAGCAAATAGATTTAATTTGTATTGTAGGCCGCTGGTTGTCCGGTAGAAGAGGATAAAATCATCAGCAAAGGTTAACCAATCAAGTCTGAGACTACCCAGTCTAGCCGAAGTCAGGATCTCTCTCTTCCACAAATGTTCATCATCCGCACAAATAGATTGAAGAGGTTGTGGGCAACAGTACAGCCTGCTTCAGAACCACCCTCGTCCGGATGCAGAAATACAAAGAATTTTCATGCGTAAGATGCACCATCAAAGAAGTGCCCGAGTGGAGCAGCGCCAAGAGCTGAAACAACATTTTGGGTAAATCCCAGCTTACATGTTTGTTCCCCAGTTGGGATCTCACCACACAATCAAAGGCACTAGATTATTCAAGGGAGGCCATATAGACCTCCGCCACATCTTTAGTGTGTATATTAGATAAAAGATGCTCGAGAATTGTAACATTTAGTGGTGTGCCCATGGTTTTCCTAAACCCAACCTGGAATTTGGAAAAAATACTAAGATCCGCAAAGTGAATCATGTCTTCCGGAAGCAAATATTTAGCTTCCAAGAAAGCCACCCAGGTGGCTGTGGAGATAACAGAGTCCATAGCTGGGGTTCGCTCATTCCTATAGAACCTGCAATCCAATCCAATTAATCATAATATCATACAGTTTATGCCAGGCTGAATTATTTCAACATTTTATCAATATGCAGCCAAATCTGGTTTAGTGCCAATTGAAGGGAGTGAGACTCACTATTAAGGAAATAGGTCCAGAAAGACTTTGACTTAATTTCTTATTGGGGTCATTTATATATTCACTTAAATTTCTCATCCACACAGTTTCCAGTTTTCAAACTCTTATGCTGGGATCTACAAAAACAAGAGATTCTAGCATTTTCAGTGATTTTTATTTGAGGACCACGTTCTGTCAATGCTGGCCAGCTATTAATACGAAGCAGCAAGTTAAGTCTTCATACTGCTGGATAAGGGCACTGCAATAAATAGGACTGCTGTCTCTTAAATGTATGAACTACTCTAGACACATGACAAGACAGTATCATTTTTGTTCCAGCTCTATGAATCTCATTTGCTGTCAAACAACCTAGATGATACAGTTCTATTATTTAATGTTTCAAAATTCCAATTTTGATGGATTGGTTTGGGTTCAATTTCTTGCATTTTAGACTGAACCTCCAGCCTTTTGTAATCGAGCTGCATTTTCATGTTTTCCAATTCAAGAACAAGCACTGCTGACTTGTTAGACATAGTTAGGGGTGAGGTGAGGGGGTTTGGAGGTGAATCAAGAGTTCCATTAGTATCCACATCATCATCTACCTCACTTTCTGGAAGATGAGGGCTAAGAGTTAAACTTTGTTCATTATTATTATCAAGATCAATTCTGCAGTGTAATTGCCTTTTTTGTCTTTCTGAACACCTTAGTGTATATGGAAAATACAGGTCAGAATCCTGCTTCTCCGAGACGTTGGGCCTCATTATGAGGCTGGCGGCCGCCTATGAACGGGTAAGGCACCGGCACCATTCATACCGGGCTGCCACATTACGAGTTCTGCTCGCAGGTACCTGGTGGGCTGTGCGGCACCCGCGAGCAGAACTCGTAATGCCGCCGCCACTGTTATTAACGGTGCCGGTGCATCCATGCTCCCCACCCCCATTTGCATCCATTCCCCCACCCCAAATAGATTGACGACGACCGCGGACAGCGCGGTGAAACTTGAATTAAAAATTGTATTTAGTGGCGTGTGTTTGTGTGTAAGAGTGTTTGGGGAGGGTGGGGGAGTATGAGATAGGTTCAATGTTGTATTTCTTTTTATGTGCTAGACGCTTTTGTTGCGTTCGATTTGTCTGCGGACAACACGGCTGTTCTGGTATGTTCGTAAATAAACAGAATGGATTCGGTGTGAAGTTGAAAGTGTTCTAAGAACACTTGTGGGGTCTTGGACTGTTAGCAGGGGGTGTCCTGGAGACGTTGTCTGTATTGTTCGTTGGCAAGCTGAAAGTGTTCTAAGAACACGCGCGGTGTCCTGAAATGTTCGTACACAAAGAAAATGGGGGTGTCTTGAGGACGCTGTCCGTATTGACCTCTGGCAAGTTGAATGTGTTCTAGGACCTTCCTTGTGTCCGCGGACATTAAAATGGTTGCAATGCTTGAATCTATGGGTGTGACATAGTCATATGCCATGCACCCAAGAGTCTATGCCCTGGCCAGAAGCTCTGCAGCATATCACAGTCATATGCCATGCACCCAAGAGTGTATGCCCTGGCCAGAAGCACCGCAGCATATCACAATCAGAGTGGCTTATAACGTTGGGTCAAAAACAAATTCATAAGGAACAATGTTATAAGCCAGTATGGGTGTGATATGCTGCGATGGTTGTATTTATAATGTTATACATACTATTTGGTTTAGTAACGGGAGTCCATGTTTTTCTTGTTCATTTCGGTGATAAAAGAAAATAGCATGTTAGTATTAGTATTTTATAAAGAGTTATTACATTGAACCATCAACATTTTTTCTTTTTTTTTTACCCTCATATTTAGTCGATGACAAACGAGAGTACTGTGCAATTTGCTCAGTTTCTGTGTTTGTTGCTAAAATCATTGGGTCTGTGGGAGAAAAATAATCCATGTTGGATTAAAAAAAAACTTGTTCTGTTATGCTACAGTTTATTTGTTTGTTTTCAGTGTTTACTTGTTGTTTCTGGCTAATGCTTTATACATTGGATTGTTCCAGTTTTTAGGAGCAGTAAGATATTAGGTATTTGTTTGGATGTTGTACAGTTTTGGAGCAGTTAGATACTAGTAGGCGTAATTTAACTGTTATTTTTTTTATATAATTTCGTGGTATTGATTTATCTGTTTGAATATTTCTAAATTTTGGGACAGTTAGATACCAATTGGCGTATTCTAACTGTCTATGTTTTGATTTATTTGACTAGTCCTAATTTATCTGGAGCATCTTTGGGTAGTTAGATAGGCAGTTAGATAGCTTTTGGAATATTGTGACAGTTTATATTTTTTTACTACAAGTGTACTTAAGGTTTAAGTACAGTTTAGTTATCAAATTTTGGTTTTAAGAACATTAAAGAAGCGTTTGTAAGATTTGCTGGTAATCTCTGCTTTAGAGTAATGGTACTATCATTACATTCAAACCATCCACATTTCTTTTTTATATATGCAGTGTAGTGTCCTGAGTTGGTTGTGGCTCCTGCGTGGTAGATGATACCTATTGTTGTGAAGGTTTTCCTACCAAGTGATATTTGACCATGTGTGAATTCAGTCAGCTTGCAGTTGTTTTTGGTACCATCTGCAGTGTAACGTAGAAGCATTAGTATTATGTATTTACTATTTGTTTGTATTACTAATGTGGAGCGATTATCTGAATTGCAGGTGGAACATAATCTACTGTGGTGTGCATTTTGTACAAGTTGCTGAAATGGAACGGATTCACAATTAGGTATTGATATATACACAAAGCAATCATTGGGGATTTGTTCTTGTGTCACATTGTTGCAGAGAGTGCATGTATGTTTCCACATGTATGAAATCTGGAAGATCATTTATAGGTATGTTTTTGTTTTCCAGTACTTGTAGTAAGTACATTAGAAATTCTTGTGGATCTTCCTGTGGGTTTATAGTGAATTTCACCATTCCAGCACAGTAGTCCAATTGTTGTCTTATTCCAAAAACACTATACGTGTTGTCAGGATTATTTGCTGCATTTCTGTGAAGTACTAACATTTGCAAACACAATGGGTCTGCACTGTGTAAGTAAATGTTCTCAACAATTGGTGGTTATTGAAATAGAATATTCATTGCTACATTTGCGTAGCAACTTACACCAACTATATTTGAGATTTTAAATGGACCATGTAGTTCTGTATATGACTGTTTTTTTTGGAGTTTGTCTTCCTTCTTTGAAGAAGTACCTGGTTTACTTTCCCTAATTGATTCTTTTTTGATTGTGGTACTTGATGAAATTTTAGTTTCTTTTACTCTATTTGGAGGATTTGCAGTGACATCCTTTTGCATTTCTGTTTGATTTAGTTTTCTTTTAAAACATTTTCCTTGTTGTGGAACAGGATATGTTTGTAGATGGGGGGTGTATAGTGAACAAAGTCTATTGTATTCTAAAATGCAAGGAATATCAGCGTTTATTTTACTTGCATCAAAGTTGATTAGAAATAGACTGTCAAGTGTACGTAAGCATGCTAGTGCTACGTAGCTCATGCCTTCTTTAAAGACTGTGTTACCAATTTCTATCATTGCTTTGTCTAAGGTAAGACCTTGTGATTTATGAATGGTGACTGCGTAGGCAAGAGTTAGAGAAAATTGTTCTCTGCGTACATACATGTCTTTGAAGAGAAGGAATCAAGCTGTTGAGCATCCTATTCTTTTAACTTCTGAAAGTTTGTCAAAGAGAATATTGACAGACTGAATTTTGTTGCCACGTGGGTATGTTTGAAAGCCAACAACTGTACCCAGTGCTCCATTAACTAGTCCTTGGTCTACGTCAAGGTTACGTTTCAGCATTACTCTGCAGTTTAAGGATAATTTTAATATCTTTTCCAAGCCTGTTGTGTTTGAGATTGATTTTTCTAAACTGTTTAGTCTTGCTGTGGCTTGGTCACACATGGGTAGTGTCATTCCATGTACATCTAGTTTGTCTGTGGCGCTAATTTCCATTATTGTTTGCATTTCTTTACTTAACATGATTACATTGAATTTGAAACAGCTTGCAAGAGTTGGCATTAAGGCCATACAATTGACATTGTTGTGGGCTAATTGTTCCATAACATCTGTAGCACATGTATTATCACCATAAAGTGCATGAGTGTGTCGGGTTTTCAATATTGCTTCTGCTTCTCTAGAAAGTATACCAACTCTGATACTTTTAAAGATGTTGGCATAAGTGAGATCTGCAGATTGGCGCATGTTTTGTGTTAATTCTCTGTATTGGAAATGTTGCCAAAGGTTGACATTTCCAATGCTGCCAACAGTTTTACGACAGAGTTTGTGTCCTAATGTTTTAAAAATAGGCTCAGCTTTTACAGGTGTCAATTGAAGAAGATCTCCGAAAACAATAATGTGTTTTCCTGCAAAGAGCTCTTCATAGTTTGTTTTGAGTACTTCCTGTAATCTGAGGTGAATCAAAGCCAACATTAGGTTGGACACCATGCTCACTTCATCTATTAGTAGCATTTTCATTTGTTTTAATACTCTGCGTAGTTCCATTGCAGATTCTGCAGAAAGTTTGTAATAATCTAATTTGTTTTGGTTTTCTACTGGCAGGAGTAGTAATCGGTGTAAAGTGACACCACCTATGTTGTAGGCAGCTAAACCTGTGGGGGCAGTGACAATAGCTGACAGTTTGTTGTTTGTGAATTGTTGAAGGAACTTACTGATGATTTTGATTAGGAATGTTTTGCCAGAAACAGATTCAATACTGACATACAATAGTATAGGTTTGTAATTTTGACAGGTGCATTCTTTCTTTTCATGTTGTACACCATGTGCAATTTCTTTTGTTACTTCTTGAAAAATGCTATGTTGCTCATTGTTTACCTTTGATTCTAGTATAGTTAACTCTTCTTTATCTTCATACTGACACATGGTGTTTTGTACTTCTATCATAGCTAATTCTGCCTCATTTGTTATTAGTGGGTCTCCCAGTGGTTCTTGGCTTCCTGTGACAGATGGTTGACTACTGTCAGGAGTATCCTTATCTAGTTGGGCCTGGAGTTCTTCTTCATGTTGCTGTTCATTGTGCAACATTGTTTTGTACTGTGCAAAGTTTACATCAGTTATACTGCTTTCATTTGCTTTGAAAGCGTCTTCATATGAATCATAGTTATCTAGTATTCGTGTTCTTTTCTCCATGGTTTAAAGAGTTGTAGCAGGGACATGTAATATACTTCTTTATGTTGAGGAGTCTTTAATGACAATTTGATATGATTAATTAAATTTGGTTTGGTGAGTTTTACTAAGCTGCCTTCACAGTTTGTCACTTTGTATTTATCGTTTTGTTCATCAGGTTTTATATTATTTTTGTATTTGTAGTTTTGGGCTATGTGGTATAGACCCATGGTTTCCAAAGTGGTACTCCTGTTTGGGTAGTATGTGTCCAATAAATTGTTTTTTAAAATGTCTTGGCTGTTGGGATCATGTTTGGCTATTGTTTCTATATCTTCGTATGATTAGAGAACTCTTTTTCTAGATCTAGCTGGACCAAGACTTAGCCATATTATATTTGCAGATTTACCATACAATGCAGTACCAGTTAATCGATCAGCTGCTTCATAGGATCCACATTCTCTATGGGACAGCATTTTTATGCCCAAGCTGTATAATTTCTGAGATACTGTTTTATCTGATGACAGGTCATTCCAGAGGTCTTGGAGCTCTGTCTTTTCTGATTTGGTTAAGTATGCTGTGACATATCGTGCAACTGCAGTAGAATTGTCTGAAATGTACTGCACGTCTATGTTTGCATTCCATAAGTAGGCAATGATTGCATTGTAATCATTGATATATTTTTCTTTTTCTTTTCTTTTTATGCAATATGTATTTTTAGGTGACTTACCTTTAACACTATGGGCCTCATTACACGGTAGGCGGTGAGCCATGGCGCTATTAGCGCCATGGCTCATGCCGGTAAAATACTGGCACCGCCTTGGTGGAAAGGGGATTTACCGCCCCATTCCAAGGTTGGAGGGGCGGTAAATCCCCCTTCCACCATTGCCCTTCCCCATTCCGATTTCTGCCCCATAGGGCTCTATGGGAATGGGGAAGGCGCTAATTATGGCACCTCAATTTTGCGGTGCCGTAATTTGTTCTGAGGTCCCTTTGCGGGTTGGATTTTAACGCCTGCAAAAAGCAGGCGTTAAATCCCCCAACCCGCAAAGGGACCTCGTAGTAAGGCGGTAAGGATTTACCGGTACCGGTATTTTACCGTTACCGGTAAATCCTTACCGCCATCCGTGTAATGAGGCCCTATGTCTAACTGAAGACATGAGGTTGTTCACTTGACCTGTATTTGTGACTGGTCTAGGGAAACCAAATCGGCATTTGGTGTAGTATTTCCCTTTGTTTTTGTATTTGCAATGACAATATTTGCCACATTTGTGTCTTTGGAATTGTACATTTTTTGCATGAAGATCACTATTTGTGGATTCTGATGGAATTTCACAAGTGACATATTTTTCAATAATCTGTAAAACAGTGGCATCACTGTCTTCACCAAATTTAGGAGCATCTTTAATCCATAAAAGCATGTGGATATGTGGTGCTCCTCTGGCTTGGTATTCTTTTCTCCAAAAGAAATGTTGCACTTCTCCAAAGGGAGGAACAGTTTTGTTACAAATAAAATGTAGCATAGCAATGAAGCAATGGTGAAAATATTGTGAAACATTAACAGGATCCTGTGAACAAAGTTCTTCAGGTGTTAGTATATCTATGTTTGTTTTGTTTTCGTTTGATATGCGTAGGAAAGCATGTAAATCTTCCCATGCATATTCTGTGCAATTTAATGTAACAAACCAAGTGGGTGGGCCAAGGTTTCTGATCATACAACATACATCTCCATGACGTCGAAACCACTACTCTTTAGTACCACGCATATTTGCTAATAGATGTGTAAGATTTGCTTGTAAAACCTCATCTTTTTGTTGAACTTTTTGGAATAATTGGGTAGCTGTCATATTTTGAAAGTGTGATCCTGATTTTAATATGTGTGCAACTCTGTAACATAAAGTTGCTAGTTCACTTTCAAAGAGTAGGTGGAATATGTATTACACATTTTGTCGAAATCTAGGATCTTCAGAATACATCCGTAATGAGCGATATTCTGATGCTGATATTTGAATAGGTCTTTCATCGTATCTTCCTCCTTTGCCAGTAGGAAAAGCACTTGCTTCTATACTTTTTTCCCATATGCTGATTGGTGATCCTTTTGTTTGACGCATTTGGTACATTTCCAGTGCCTCTTCTATGGTGCCATTAAAGTGCAATGGATGAATTGTATAATGGTCAAAAGTGTTTGATATTGTAGCAGGATCTAGGAGCTCAAATTGACCAGCTTCTTGTGTCTGTTCAATTATTTCACTTGTATCTTGCAAGTTTTCTGCAATATTAACTTCTTTGTAATATTCATTGTTCTCTTTAAGATATTGTAGGGCTTCTCTAACTTTATGGAAATCTACCAGTTGTTGCCAAATTTTTTTGTCTTTTGTAGGTACTCCATTTACCAAGATAATTAAAGATTGCTGCATTGGACGTTGCACTCCGAGAGTGTGCACATTTTCTTTTAGATCTAATGGCAAATACACTACTTTTTCACAAATACCTTTCACTAATTCAGAGGGAGGTAATCTTGCAGTTTTTGGTTGAAGGCGTATTATTGCTTGAAATGGGTGCACTGTTTGAATTATGATGCTCTCATATAAATTAAGTTGTTGAAGGGGTTTTGGTAGTGGATACAATTCCAAGTTATTTGTGATAGCACGTGAAGGAGTTTGGTTGTTGTCAAGTTTTGTAGTGCATTAACTGCAAAGTATTATGGGGTCAGTTATTTCGTATTTGTTTTCTGCTATAAGGTAGAGAGCTAATTCAAACCATTTAGAATCTTCATTGTCTTCTATTTTGTATGATAGGTCTATAGTTTTTGTGCTACTTTTATATAAAGTTCTGCGGCAACATACAGACACGTGGTTTGGTACTTCAGCTGAAGTACTTTCAAATTTTAGTATTTCTTTTTTGTATGTCTGTAGTGAAAGGTTGCCATGTGCAGAATTGTTACGAAGTTGGTTGACAGCTAATTCATCTTGTAATTGGGTTTCATTTCCAAAATATTTTGTCTGGATATAGTCGATTTCTTCTAAGAGGTCTTTTGCTGTACCATGTAGAAGAATGTTATTTAAATTGGCTAGTTCTAATGCAGGACTTTTAGCATAGTACAGTTTATAAACTAGATTTCTTATACTTGCATGATGTGTTGATATCCTTTTGATATCATGGAAGGGTGTTTTGCAAGTAGGTCCTGTAATGCAGGCCAAGGAATGTCCTTGTAGTCCTGTGTACTTGTATATTGGACAAGCATCCATATTTTGCAGTAATTTAATTTTGATTTTGTCTTTGCTTTTCACATATTGATTGAGGAATTGGCGTAAAGACTTCAACATTTTTTTGGGAATGTTACACATTGACGTGCATGGCCATTTGTACACCAGATGTTCTGATTCAGTTGAATGGAGGGGTAAATCTACGTTTTCAGGGCATATTTTTGTAAGGAGTTCTTCTTGTTCCATTATGGTATTATTAACTTTTTCATAACCTCGACCACTGCTATGTATGGCAATTGTATTTGTTTGCTTTTGTTTGTAGGCTTCTTCATTAAAGTATGGTTCTGTGGTTGTAGTGTGACTCCATTCACCTCCACAGATATTTAAGAAGTTATTTCTGTTGACATTTTGTTTATTGAGAAGTCTTTTTGGTAATTTAATTATTAGTTTTGTTAGTGGTTTCATTCTGTTTAACACTAAAATAAATAACTTTGTTTTGAGAAGAAGTGCACTGTCTATCAACGCTTCTAAGATTACTTTCCTACGATAGGTTTGAAGTCTTGAACCTGGTTTATCTCCTGTTTTCATAAGATTTTGAAAGACTTTGTGATGGAACATTTTGGCTAAAATACTTTTCTTGGTATGCTTACTTTGTACTATATCAAGATTTATAGAAGAAGTTTTATTTGTAGTGATAGTTGATTTTTTGTTAATTGTTTTTTGGGTTGTTTTACTTTTTGATAGAGGAGGGAAAGTTCTTGTACAAGAAACTTCTTCTGTTTCACTACATGTCTGTATTAGCTGTTGTGTTTCAACTTTTTTTTTACAAATTCTGTTATAGATGGATGTTTATGTTGGAGACTTTTCTTTTCATTTGCTCTACTTCTGCATCCCTATCTACGGAGTTGCTTTTTGGTAGGCATTCTTTACGGTCTGTTGAAAAAAATACAGAAGGTATGGGTTGGGGTGTTCTGTAATGCATGTGTGTTTTGTGCATGAGTGTTTGAGTAAGGTGATAAATATGTATGTAATGGTGTGTGATTGTGCATTGGGAAGTACAACTAGTAGGGATGGCTTTTCTTGAATTAATGTGTTACTAAACTGGGGTTCAGATGACAGAAAAAAGTAAGCTAGTGGTGTGGAGAAGTATAAATAGTATATCTAAAGCTATACAATTAAAACAGTTGTTTTTTCTACATCTAAATTCTAGCGGCTGAGTTGGGTAATTTGTGTGTCGAAAAATAGGAATTTGTGGGCCATTCTGCCAGTAAATCACTGTTTAAGACGGGGGGATTTTTGGTCAGAATGGTGCAGAATCTCTATTTTTAGGCACAGAAATAGCATGAATTAAGCTTACAGTGTGAGTAATAATTCAAATATTATGGTAACATTCTACTTACTTTTTTTCTAAAATGAGCAGTTTGCTTCTTAGTTGTTCTTTGTAGTTCCAATTCGGCTGCTTCTTTTCAGGAGAATGGTCTTCACTGCAATTGTAAAAGAAAGAAATTAGTAATTTGGTTTGTATATAGCACTCTTTTTAATTTAGACATAGATTTTTTAAATTGAAATGACTAACTGTAGGAAAGAAAATATCTTCACTATGGCTTGTTAAATTCATAATGTACCACTGTATACCACTATTCCTGCAACTAAGCTTTTCCACGTAATAGTGAGTCCATGTCATAGCCTGCTTTTCCACATAATAGTGAGTGAATGACATAGCCTGCTTGTCCTATATAAATGTAAGTAATTATATAAACTAAAAAAAAGTAAAACCAAATATGTGTTTGTACAAATATTATTCTTTGAGATTTGATCATAGAGTGTGCATGTAATTTTGTTTGATTATATGTAGTCTATGGCCCTCATTAGGACCCTGGCGGATTTTTTCCGCCGTCGGCGGACTTTTCCGCCATGGCGCAAAGTCCCTTTACGCCATGGCGGATGGCGGACTTACCGCCCCATTCCGAGGTCGGCGGGGCGGTAAGTCCCCATTGACCCATTTACCCTTCCCCATTCCCATTTCGGCCCCATAGGGCTCAATGGGAGTGGGGAAGGAGTTAATTACGCCACCGTAAATTACGGTGGCGTAATTAACACCAAGGTCCCATAGCGCCATGGATTTTTACGCCCGCAAAAAGCGGGCGGAAAAATGACCATGGCGCTATGGGAACTCGTAGTTGGCGGTAAGGGGTCGGCGCAGCTAACGCTGGCGCAAACCCCTTACCGCCAGGGTCCTAATGAGGGCCTATATATTTTATTTGAAAAAGATTAGTTTAACATTATTTGCGTGTGTGTGTGTGTACGAAGAAATGAAACGGTATAAAGGTTTGTAAGTCACAGTTCATTTTAGGATAATGAAAAAATGATTGTAGATTCATTTTACAGATTATACAAGGTAAAAGTCTGTTAGAAAATGTGTTCATGTACTGTATAGAAAATATGCATACCTGTAGTTTGTGTTCATGCATATGGATATGGACGAAGCTGCAAGTAGAAATCTTGGAGATTTGTCTAGTATTTCTCGTAGATCGTGCTTGCCAATGGTATGAGACTTGTAGTCCGAGAGATTCACCGTACATTTGCAGTGCTGATCTATGATGATGCAGTTACATGTAGAGGTCGTGGATTTGATTGGTGGATGGTCATGTGATTTCTTAGCTACATCCAATGAGGGAATGGCACAGAGAGTGAAGTGGAAATGGTAGAAGGGCTGTCCATGTTACGATACGTTCGCGGACATGGCGGTAGTTCCAGAACACCACGTATTACATCCAGGGAATTTGGGGTGGGGAGGCATGCAAATGAGATTGAATGTAGCAAGGGATTGGTCAGTAATGTTTAGTGAGTGTGTTGTGCTAGGAGAGGTTTTCTCAGATATTCTTTTTGGTGAGAGAAGAACAGATAGCTATGGCTGAGTGTTTCAAAAAACAGATTGGGCCTCATTACGACCCTGGCGGAGTGGGTTTACGCCAGCGGTATTCGCGGCGGACTCGTCCGCCCTACTACGAGTTCCCGTAGCGCCATGGAGCGTTTTCCGCCTGGTTTTTCCGGGCGGAGAAATCCATGGCGCTACGGGACCTTGTTGTTAATTACGCCACCGTATTTTACGGTGGCGTAATTAACGCCTTCCCCACTCCCATTATACCCTATGGGGCAAAAATGGGAATGGGGAAGGGTAAAATGGGGAATGGGGATTTACCGCCCCGCCAAGGTCGGAATGGGGCGGTAAATCCGCCAACCCCCATGGCGCTATCGGCAGCTTTCCGCCGTGCTCCATGGTGCATTTTGCGCCACGATTTCCGCCAGGGTCGTAATGAGGGCCATTGTGTGGATTTTGGGAGACTCGTGGATACATTGGTTGAAGTTGCATGCAGAAAGCTGTGGAGTATTTATAGATCTTGGATTCCCACATGTGGAAGTGCACTGGCATGCAGTGCATGGAATGAAGTGGCTGGACTTGCTACCTCTCTTTGCAACTTTGAAGATAGAGGAACATCCAGACATAATTGTTATTCATTGTGGCGGGAACAGTTTAGGACATGTGTCTGGAATTTCTTTGCAATTTGCAATGAAAGAAGGACTTCAGAAGATCATGGATATGTTTCCAAACTCCAAAGTAATTCTTTCACGGATTGCGCAGAGACAAATGTGGCTTTGTTCTTTCTCATGTGGTCCACAAATGGAGAAAGCAAGGCGTAATGTCAATAAGGCTGTTTGTGCTTTCCTAAGAGATTTTGGCATGTTCTCTTTTCACAATAAAAATATTATGTTTCGTAGTACATGCATTTTTCGCAGAGATGGAGTCCATCTTACTTATGCTGGCAATCCGATTTTTCTGAGAAATGTACATAATGCATTGCAACCTTTTTTAGAAATGCAGCATCTATTTTGAAGTAGGTGTTAAGTATTTATAATATTTGACATACAAACACCTCCCAAAGGCTCTTTTCAGAGCCACCACTTCCTCCCAGAGAAAAAAGCAATGGCTACAATAGGGCAGCAACCCAATTTTTTTTTATTTTCGCGAACTGTCCGCGGACTTTCAAGAAATAGAAAGGGCCCTGCATACTTCTATTTTTTAACTGTGAAAGGCAGCTCTGAAAAGAGCCTTATTTTTTTTTGATTTTTGTTATTTTGTGTTTTTTTGGTTTTTTACACACGACACACTAGGAGAGGAGGGGAAAGGAGCGTAAAGGGGGGGACACCAACCACAGGGATAAGAAAGGGCGAGCTGAGAGAGGAAGATGTAGAGTGGGTTTTATTTGGGTAGTGAGCAGGTCTTCTCGTGCTCTGAGACGATAGTCTCAAAAGCACTCAGAAGTCGCTCCCCCCTACAGAGTACTGTGTCACAGTACATACATACAACTGTGACCCTCGAAAGGTAAGGGTCATCAGAATTTTGAATGGCCTGTGAGGCAGCTTGAGAAAGACGCTGTCCCACAGAGGTGTTCCTTGTGGTGACAGGATCAGAAACGGAGGATGAAGTAGAGGCAATCAACCTACTACGCTCTTCGCAAGGTACAACCTTGCGAATGGCCCCAGTGTGGAATGAGTTCAGGTGTCGCTTCATGGTCGTAGTCCCAAAGCTATATCAACCATGCCTCCCGCGACTGAGTACCATTTTGCACTCGTTGCAGGTGACACGGTTCGCACGAGCCTTAGGACCATTCCCATGAACGGTAAACAACCGCCACACCAAAGAATCACACCTCAGGTGGCTAGTAGGGATTTCCTCTACCTCATTCTCGTCATCCTCTTCTTCCTCCTCTGTATCCTCACTCCTGTTCCCCTCTTCAGGCCCTTGGGGAAATGGTGGTGGTGGATGGGGTGGGGTGGTGCTGAGGCAGATGTAGCACCATGTGGTAATAGTCGAGCCATGGATGTCATAGGCTTGGAGATGGAAATCTCAAAATCTGCAAAGTATGCAGCAAAATGCAGTGTGCTCTGTGGAATAGTCAGAAACACAATGAGAATGCGCTCTAGGGCGTGGTCTTATATAGGTGTCAAAAAAGGTTAAAAAAGTCACAAAAACTATGTGGAAAGTTAGGATTAGTATGTGGGATTTGTGGTATGGTGATTTTTTAATGAGAAATATTGTGGATTACTTGGAAATGTACTTTTAAACTGTTTGGGGACACAAACAGTGTCCGCATTTAGAGCACGAGATGAGCGTGGGCGCGCTCACATGATTGTTTTGTGAGCATGTTCGCTAAGGTAGCGGCCGTCCGTAGGACACCCAATGTATGGACATTGTTTTGCGCATGCGTGTTGATGTTCTACGGACAGTGTTCGGGTCCTGAACTAATTAAAAGTGCGTCACATGTAAAACGAACAGTTACGGACAGCCGTTTGTTCTTAGCACAGTTTAATTTATTTGCTAACAATACGGACAGACATAGCGTTTCAAGCACACCTCCATTTTCGTTTATTTACGAACATTTCAGGACACTACGAGTGTTCTTAGAACATTTTCAACTTGCATGAGAACATTACGGACAGATGTAGTGTCTCAGGACAGTTATATTTTCGTTTCTTTACGAACATTTCCAAACAACCGCGCTGTCCGTGGACACCTAAATTGGTTTCATCACAACGAACTGAAAGTAATTACAACAGAATATAAGAAAAGTAACTTCATTTCATATATATACAATTATGACTGGGAAGGTGGGGCAGAAACGGAAACAAAAACAGGAGAATTAGGGATTTCTAGATAACTGGGATCAGGCGAAGAAGGGAAGGAAAGCTCATCGAAACGCTTTGGTCCATAGACAGGGTTTGGGGTTAACTTAGTGGGATAGGGTGAGGGGGACAAGTGCAGCTTGGACAATGGTGTGCTGTTGGTGGTTTCACATGATTTTCCACAAAGTTTTTCAAATCCATAACATTTTGCATAGGGTCGTCCATTTTTTGATTAATCTGTTGTAGAGTGATATCCTCTGATTGTTGTTGTGAGATGCTTGGAATTTTTGTATGGTCTGTAATAAAAAAATGTATATGTTAAATGTATACAAAATAATATTTATTAATTGGTTTATATAGTAAAGTGTGTACCATTAGGTGGACTATCTTCTAACATTTCCTCTCGTGGGAAATGCTCCTCTAGCCAGTCGAGAGTACTACACATTTCTGTGAGAAAACAAAAAAGTAATATCTTTTTTTTTTCTAATATAGAAAGTTTATAAATATATGAGTAAAAAGAAGTGCACTTAGTATGTCTGGTGACATATGTAATCAGTAGTCTATACGTCTGGTCTTGCTGTTGGTTGTGGAGCGTCTGTGAGGTAATTATGGTGGAAGCCACTTTATCTTCTTTTGGTATATTCCATTTTAAAACATATTGTATTTAAGTGAATGGTTAGTGTGTTACATATATGGGTTACATTTTTTAAGTATTACTACATATACTTTGTATGTGTGCTGTTTTGTGAATTTGTTAAATGTTCCTATGTTATGATATAACTATTACACATAGCCCCCCAGAGTTTTTAGGTGGTGGTACTGTTGTCCGAACAAGTCTGAGGACCGTCAAATTCAGTAGAAAGGGTTCAGTATGTTCCATATTATATGTACATAAAGTCAAAGTTATTATTGTTAAGTTGTGCTAATAAAAAACTATGAAATTCAGTAAAAAAAACTTTGTTAAAGGGACGTTATGGTTAAGTTGCGCTACTAAAAACCTATGAAATTCAGTGAAAAAACTTTGTTAAAGGGACGTTATGGTTAAGTTGCACTACGAAAAACCTATGAAATTCAGTAAAAAAACATTGCTAAAGGGACGTTATGGTTCAAAGTAAAACCGAAAAACCCCTGAAATTTGGCAGTTATGGTAAGATAAGCAACCATAACTCGCGCCACCATGCACTGCTAACACTAACACCCAGGACATCAAAGATGACATCACAAATGTCATTGATGACCTCACTGATGACATCACATGTGCATTTACTTTATATGAAAACTCTGTACAAGGGATTCTTATAATGCTGACCAAAAACTGTCAAGGATCATTGAGATAAATATCATGAGCTAATTAGTGCATTAAGAAATGCATTGATATAAATAGCATTCTGTTATGAAGTTCTATACAGTATACTAAGCTACTCATGCAGAAACATAGGCAGTGTGTGCAGCATACATGATGAAGGTGCAATATTCATAATCTTATCATGTTGAATAGTGAAATGATAACTGTTTTCTTATTAGAGTTTTGTGTACTGTGAAACATGTAATAAGTAGATAATAAAACCCACTTAATACATAATTATTACAGACAAAACACAAAGAGACAACAACACATACAAATATGAGTATGTAAAGGGATAGTGAAGTAAAAAAAAAAGCAGAAGTAGTAGCAGAAAGAGTTCATAACCTAACTGATTGTCTTTGTGCAGAGAAACTATTGCTCTGTTTCAAAGCTGCTACTTACCATATGTATGTGTATCACATGATGTGACTGAACCCAAAGGAAAGAAGATTGAGTACAATGTATACAAATATGAGCATATACAGGGAAGGTAGAGTAATAAAAATAAAACTATGAGAAAGTGCTGATAACCCTAATGATTATCTTCATGCACAGAAAGGATTGCTCTCTTTCAAGCCTGTGTCTTCCGCTATGTATATGTTTCATATGATGTGACTTGACCCTAAATCTACAAATATAGTACCTTTTCAATTTTTACTTCCTGACTGTTACTGAAGAAAACTATGTGGCCTAGATATGTCAGTAAAGGGAAAAAAGGGAGAGCCAGACATGTGATGTCATCAGTGATGTCATCAATGACATTTGTGATGTCATCTTTGATGTCCTGGGTGTTAGTGTTATTAGTGCACAGTGGCGCGAGTTATGGTTGCTTATCTTACCATAACTGCCGAATTTCAGGGGGTTTTCTGTTTTACTTTGAACCATAACGTCCCTTTAACAAAGTTTTTTCACTGAATATAATATATGAGTGAAAGTTCTATGAACTAAACACAAACAAACACAAAAAATAGCTTGTACAAATGTTTTCTTCTTTAAGTAGCGCTGCTTGTTTCCCTTTTTAGAAGTCACTTACAGAAAAAAGTTATAATAGCACTTGTGAGGCTACAAAATTGATTGATGACTTATTTAGTGAATTAATCTTACCTTTGATTACTTAACAGTTGGATATATGTTCAATACAATGTTTTCTAGGTGTTTCAAATTTCCTTGCCACATAATATGAAATCTGAAATTAACTTTTCATTAAGTGTAACCTTATTTAGGGCTTCTTAACAATGTATTCTCAAACAAGATTCACCAAATGACCAACCACAGTATAATATATTCAGAGTATTAAAGAACATTAAACAACAAACTGGGTCTCATTACGGGTCTGGTGGTAACCATGCTGGTGTTTCCGGCGGGCCGCTGCCAGACCCGTAAAAAACTACTGGTACCTGACTTCCCGGTGCCACCATGCTATTCCAACTCCAGCGCCCGGGAAGTCAGGCGCCGGAAATTTTGTTAATCCCCATTAGATTGGGGACACAGAAGCACTGTCACCATTGTTTACGGTGACAGTGTTTCCGTGACGGCTTTGCCTGGCATGACTGCTGTACCCAGCAGGGTCAGACCTGTCGGGCACAGCAGCTCCGGCAGTTAAACCCGTAGATTGCTGGTCCGGAAACACAGTGCAAGTAAGCTTACCAGCACTGTTGTTTCCAGACCGGCCAACTTAGAATGAGACCCACTATACTTTGATATTAATTTCTTGTGTTTAAAATTAAACATCATGTATGTTACTGGCATATTTACCTCTGAAAAGCGCTGTGTGCATCTGTAATGTTGCAAACCTCTGTAAACTCTCTGATGTTTCTTGAATCTAGGTACACAATCAAAAAATACTATAATAATAACACTAACAACAATAATAATAATCAACAATAATAATAATAATAATAATAATAATAATAATAGCTTGTGGTTCTCCATTCAAAATATAAGGGACATACCCCTGAAACATTGTTGGAAATCCAAGCTCACAATGCATTCATTTCAGATATAATACTGTCTAAGTGTCTTTAAATTTCTAATAAATCGAATAGACACTGTGACATTTACACTATTTATTCAAAACAATCAGTTGTTATGAAATCAGTAGATGAATGTTTTTTTATCAGAATAATGTATTCATTAAATATGTTTACTAACTTAAAATTTCAAATCCAAGTATCATCAAGACAGGTCAAATATTCACATTCAAAATCTCCAAGCAACTATGAGTGATTCTTGAAAATGTGCTAATCATTGCGCGTGTTTGTCTCAATGTGATGAATAATCTACAAGTGACTTGGTATTTTTGTATTTTATTTGGATTTATATAGCGCCTTAACCCAAAGCAGTATTAGATAAGGTTGATTATTTATGGTCAGCAATGTTATTTTTGCAATGTTCTAAGATTCAGACTAGTTAATTGGGGTACATTTCAAATGGCCCTTAATTTTTCAGGAGCACATTGAAGGAGGACTTATGCTCCCCTGCTGTTTTTTTGTCTTATTTGCCCTTTAGCAGTGCCACCTGTTTTAGTGTTTCGATGATTAATGCAAAAGTAGGCACAATAAGTAATTTAATTTAAAGTAAGAATTGTTGCAGGACTGCTAGACTAGATTCACATCTAGCTGATCTTTATTGTGTATGTTAGAAAAACCATAATGAAATGCAAGTGAAATGCATGTCAGATAATAACACACCAATTATCAGAACAAGGCAACCCTGAAGGTGTGCGTAAATACAAAACAAATCTCCTCAAATGTTAAAATTAGTAAGTGGAAAAATACAACATTATATTACACTGCGTTGGTTCTGTAATACTTAGCAGGTAATTCATAGAATTTAGCACAGAAGCAGCGCAAGCAGGCAGAGCATAGAGGGAGCGTTCGCCAGCGTGCGCAAGCCGTGTGCGCTAAACAGCATTCTGGCGCACCGTGTATTCATGGATTTTCCAAGCCATTTGGAGCCATGGCGCAGTGAACATCCCGCAGCGCCAGTTACGCCCCCAAGAATGCCCTTTTCGCAAGGAAAAGACATTGAAATCCCCAATAAGGCGCAAAGGGCCATGCTAAACCTGGACCAGCTTAAAGGCCTGCTACACAGTAACCGCGTGAAAAACTGCGCTTACCCCGCTCGCGGCAGCCGAAACGCATGAAAATGTACTTGCGCACCCCCTTCAATATGCGTATCCCGCTCGGGGCAGCCAAAACGTGTGAAAATGTACTTGCGCACCCCCTTGAATACGGGTACAGCGCTCGTGGCAGCCAAAATGTGTGAAAATCTCCCCACGCACCCCCTTCGATATGCATATCCTGCTCGTGGCAGCCAACACTTGTGGAAATCAACTTGTGCACCCCCTTGAATACGCATACTCCACCTGCGCCAGGCAAATTGCATGGAAACAGTCCCTACTGTGGTGTGGGCTGCCTGCGGCTCATGGTCTGGGGTGATGGGCTGCCTGTGGGGCACGTCCAGGGGTGTAGGGTGGTCCCCTGTGGTGTGGGCTGCCTGTGGGTCATGGTCAGGGGTGTAGGCTGGTCCCCTGTGGTGTGGGCTGCCTGTGGGGCATGGTCAGGGGTGATGGGCTTCCTGTGGGTCATGGTCTGGGGTGATGGGCTGCCTCCGGGGTATGCCTAGCGTTGTAGGGTAGTCCCCTGTGGTGTGGGCAGCCAAAATGTGTGAAAATCTCCCCACGCACCCCATTCGATATGCATATCCTGCTCATGGCAGCCAACACTTGTGGAAATCAACTTGTGCACCCCCTTGAATACGCATACTCCACCTGCACCAGGCAAATTGCATGGAAAAAGTCCCTACTGTGGTTGTGGCTGCCTGTGGGTCATGGTCAAGGGTAATGGGCTGCCTGCAGGGCATGGTCAGGGGTGATGGGCTGCCTGCGGGTCATGGTCTGGGGTGATGGGCTGCCTCTGAGGCATGACCAGGGGTGTAGGGTGGTCCCCTGTGGTGTGGGCTGCATGCGGATCATGATCAGAGGTGATGGGCTGCCTGCAGGTCATGGTCAGGGGTGATGGGCTGCCTACAGGGCATGGTCAGGGGTGATGGGCTGCATGCAGGGCATGGTCAGGAGTGTAGTGAGGGGCCTGTGGTTTGGGCTGCCTGCAGGGGGTGAATGTGGGTACTCACCACACTCGTGTGCAAATCTGAGGGTACATGAGTGAGCTATGCACGCGATTTCACTGGGGCGAGCGGGGTACGTGCATTCAGGGGTACACGAGTGATCTATACAAGCCATTTTGCTGATGCAAGTGGCGTACGTCTCTTCCGGGGTACGCGAGTGACCTATACACGCGATTACACTGGGGCGAGCGGGGTACGTGTATTGCTGTGGGCGCGAGTGAGCACTTCACGTGATGTCACTGGGCCGAGCAGGGTACATGTATTCCGGGGTACGTGAGTGAGCTATACACGTGATTTCGCTGGGACAAGCGGGGTACATGTATTCCGTGGGGCCTGAATGAGCATTTCACGTGATGTCACTGGGGCGAGCGGGGTATGTGTATTCCAGGGTACGCGAGTGAGCTATACACGCAATTACGCTGGGGCGAGCGGGGTACATGTATTCCAGAGTACGCGAGTGAGCTATACACACGATTTCGCTGGGCTGAGTGGGGTATGTGTATTCTGGGGGGCGCGAATGAGCATTTCATGTGATTCCGCTGGGGCGAGCGGGGGTACGTGTATTCTGGGGTACGCCAGTGAGAATAACCCTTCCCCATGCCACACATGCAGCCCAGACCACAGGCCCCCCTACATCCCTGGCCATGCCATGCAGCCAGCCCATCACCCCTCCCCATGCCCCGCAGGCAACCCATCACTCCTGCATATGCCCCGCAGGCAGCCCACATGGCACCATGCACTTGTTGGCCCCAACTCAAGTCCCCCTACCAGTGATGGGCACCTGTCAGCAGGCCTGACTCATGTCCCCCCCACCCCCATTGACAGCAACCTGCTAGCAGGCCCCGACTCATGTCCCCCCCTACAGTGAGGGGCACCTGCCAGCAGGCCCTGACACATGTCCCTCCACCCCTCCCCCATTGACGACAACCTGCCAGCAGGTCCCGACTCATGTCCCCCCCACCAGTGATGGGCACCTGCCAGCAGGCCCTGACACATGTCCCTCCACACCACCCCCATTGACGGCAACCTGCCAGCAGGCCCCGACACATGTCCCTCCACCTCACCCCCATTGACGGCAACCTGCCAGCAGGCCCAGACACATGTCCCTCCACCCCACCCCCATTGACGGCAACCTGCCAGCAGGCCCCGACACATGTCCCTCCACCCCACCCCATTGACGGCAACCTGCCAGCAGGTCCCAAATCATGTCCCCCCAAACACCACGTCATAACTATACAGACCCATGGCCCTAATGCCAACCAAAATCCCGCCCCCCTGTCCCCCCAGTACAAACACCCAATGATCCACTGCACCCACTCCCTACTAAATTACCCATACCATGAGAGTCTGAAAAGAACCAGCATTCCCATCAACAAATGTCCTACAGAGCCACACAGTGGCAACACATGACTTAGCCAATGCTCATGGAGACCTGCACAAAATAAATCATAGTACACCACATCAATAATGAAGAATAATTAAATGTATTAAACAAGGAAACTTACAAAATGAAATCCACACATGCAAATGAAGAAAAAATGATTGCAATATGAAAAAGAAAGTGAAATCCAAGGAAAAATAAAAATCCAAAACATGAAAAAATAAAAGTGGTCCATCCCCATAGAAAGAAGTCCTAAGTTGAAAAGCATGAAAAAACATTATTCCATGTGAACATCAAAAAAAGAAGTATGTGCATGTCCGGAAATATTGTAAACGAAAGTCTGAAGGGTCCATTATCCCAAAACAAAAGGAAACCTACCAAAAACCCTATACAAAATACAAATATATACAAAAAGTGGTGCAAAGTCCATGGACTCAAAATCATAATAAAAAGCAAATGAAACCTAAATAACTACATACAATGGTGGTGGTCTAGTCGGACGGCTCACTTATTGATGTCCCGGGCCAGGGCATCATTGAACATCATGTCGATGTTCTGGAGGCGGGCCTGTTCCCTGACCTTGAGGTCTCGCAGGGAGGCAGCCATGGCCTCCTCCAACTTCCTGCGAGTTGCCTCAAGGCACTCAGCCCGCCTCAAAGCGCAATGCATGGAGTTCATGACCATTGTGAGTCATGTCCTCTCTGCCCGCCGCTGCTCGGCATCTATTTGCTGGCCCAACCGCTGCCACATGGAAGACACTCCCAATCCTGGTTCCTCCTGCCTGCCGGCTGATGCCTGCCCTGGGATGTTGACGGCCCGAGCCATGAATGCTCCCACTTTCAGCCTGCTGCTGCCATGCACGTGCCCTGCTTGTTAATGCCTGCACATCCTCCATTTGCTGTGGTCCAGTTGGTGGGGTGCCCACCCATGCTGGATCTCCGACTCCCGACTGTGCTAGGGATGTGTCCTCTACCAGCCTGGCCACTGGATCAGGGGCAGCTCCACAGGGGGCCCAGGTGATACTTGGGTGGGAAGATGGCATGGAAGATGACTGGCGCATGGGGGTTCAGTTGAGGAGGGGGTCGCAAGAAGATCTAGCACACGGATGAACCCAGTGCAGACGACCTGTCCTAGTAGATCGACATGGCCAAAGAGGTATTCAAAATGACATGCATTGTCCAGACGAGATCCCTGCGTGTCATCCGAAATACCACATTGGCGCAATGCCATACCAGCTAGGACAGGCTCAATCCAGTCACGGATTACCACGTCCGCAGGAAGAGGAAGGCCAGCTGTTGTTTGTGCATCGCCTTCCTGAAAACGGGTCTGGATGGAGGCATTCCTGCTGGTGCCGGATGATGCAGTCACAGGATCGGGGACAGGATTACACACAGGCACCTCTGTGGCAGCCTGTGCTGCCTCCTGTCCCTACCCCTATCACCACTAGCACCAGTGGAATCCCCCCTTCCAGGCCCCGTGTGTGAGGCTTCCACAGCCTCCTCCTCAACCAAACCCCCCACCAACGTGGATGACTCTGTGCCATCTCCCTCTGTAGGCTCCTGTGGGGGCTCAGCTGCCCCTACTGCTGCTGAGGAGTCCACCTCCAACCTCTGCCTCTTGGACCTTCCCTCGGCAGCTGCAGCCATGGAGGCAACACCAGACTGCTCAATCCTGGAAGATATCAGTACCAGGGAGAAGAGCTGGGCCTTGCGTCTCCAGCTGGCGGTGAGATCCCTGCCGTTGTGCTCCACAGTACTGTCTCCGCCCTGTTCATCAGTCGACGCTGCAGAGAGGGAGAGACAGAACACTGGCATCAGGGCACTGTACAATGGTCTGATACATACATGACAGTTGCACATGAGTGGCAGTGTCAAGCTTCACGGATGGCATCACACTCCCCAACACTCATATCATGTGAACCCACACACATGCACAAATTAACAGGAATCGTGCAGCAGGCAGAAGTATCCATACTCACACAACTGCATGAACATCCGAAGCTTGTCATGACGTCACAAGAAACATGGGGAGTGCGGAACACATGCACACACGCCACCAGGCAGACATGCATCTGTACATCTCCCCACCTGTCACAGTGCAATCATTGTCAACTATGTCACATCTGCCAATCAGGTACCTACATGTCTGTGTCACATGCATCCATGGCGTATCACAGTCACACACATGCCAACAACACACATGCACATGTACTCCATGCACATACATGAAGGTGGAACCAGCATCCATGTGTCAGACCCCAACCATGGCATAGTACATATACAGAAATGCTAACATGTGTGCTTCTCCACATGCAGTTGTGCGTTATGCTTTTGAACACATACACCATTGCTGTGCATCACACATGACTGGACTCATATGCAGCACGGTCATGTCCCTGCATAAACACATCCATACATGGGACATTTCGATTTCGGACATATGTCCAAGCTGCACACTCCTGGCACACATCAACATGCACTGCGTCCAAAGAGTACGCATGGACACTTACCGCTCGACTCCGGGTCTGCCTCTCGAGGACCTGGAGGTGAAGCACTGGGCGAATGCATTACAGGACCCTCATCTGGTCGTTGGTAAGGCGGACCCGGCACTCCACTGCATCCGTCCAAGAGGCGCCAGGTCTTCCTGAGGGTCCTGGACCTGAAGTCCTCCCAGCGCTTATGGACATGTTGGAGGTCACGTGTTGTCACCCCCTCCGCCTTGATGGCACCCACGATGTCCATCCAGATCCTCTTCCGTCCATCCTTGTCGGTGCGTGGTCGTCCAAAGAGGGCATCATAATGCACCATGACTTGCTCCACCAGGATGCCAACTTCTCCTGCACTGAAGCTGTTAGCTCTCTGCCTCTCTGCCGGGGGGTCACCATTGGTCCCAGATGGAGTGTGGCCTGACATGGCAACCCGCAAGGCAGGTGTGGGTGGGCAACTGGGTCCTGGTGCTGGGCTGTGGAGTGATGGAACTGCAGTCGGGAGTCTTCTGTTCCAGCAGGGGTGGTCGCAGCAACTGGACCCCTGCAGATGGCTGATGTGCAGGCACCAAATATAAGGGCACGTGGCCAGCAGGCAGGCAGCAGCAGATGGCTTGTGGGAGGTGGCTCAGGCTCTGGAGTCAGGAAAATGGCCTTCTAGGCAGGAGAGTGGTCTTCCGTGTGTTGTCACATGGCCAGCTTGATGCAGAGTGATTTAGCACATGAAAAAACAGCACATCAGAGTGTAATCCGAGGAAAGGGTCTTAGCGCGTAAGCGCGTATGTGACGTGATGCACATGGGTGTTTCCCTCGGCACGGTGCATAGTGAATCCACACGCGTAAAAACAGCACATCTGCATGTGAATGTGTGTAATTCGAGGCAAGGACCTTAGCGCATTCGCGGGTAAGTGATGTGGAATGCATGGGCATTTCTGTGGGCAGGGGTTAAAGGTCCACATAGGATGCCATTTTCTTGTACGTGCTTTTTGTGGAGAGCAAGCGGGTGATTCCTGTACTTCTTGTTGGTTCACATGCGATTACTTCACAATGGTTGCAGTGCATTCTCCTTGTTTACTGAGACTGAGCTCAATTCTTCTTTTGGAGGGGGTGTTGCCAACGCACCCATGTGCGTCTTTTTCACTTTCTTTTTCCAGGCAGATGGTGAGTTGCGCATATTTTTTTCCACTGCGGTTGCCCCCGTGTGTCGCATACCCATTCAGAGGTCATTGTAGCCTGTGTGTACCACGTGTATGCATTTTTTGTGTTTCTGGGTGCAACAGCGTACTGCTGGTCCTTCATTCCACGCACGTGGGCTACCAAGGGGTCATGTGCATGTTTGTTTTTTTTTTGGGGTGCCTGAGCGTTGTGTGTCCCGTCATTTTTCCCCAGGGGTCACAGACAGCCTTGCAAGAGCACAGGGGTACGTATTCCATATAGTACCCTGTCCCCTTCACCCCAATTGCCCAGGACAATTGTTTTCTGCACCTCCCATTCGCACAAGAACATCAGTGCCATGGTTGGGAGGCACCAAGTAGTAAGAGAGGAAAAGGTGGGCAATCTCCAAGAGGTGGGCCTGGTAGGGGATGTGGCCAGGGTGAGCAGGGTGGCCAAAGTGGCAGGGGTGGCCAAGGTGGGCAGGGTGGCCCAAGAGGGCAGTGTGTCCAGGACCATTCAGGGACACCTATGCCCCAGCCCCCTTTGGGTCAGGGAGATGCAGCTGACACCATCCCAGTTCAGGCCCTGATAACCCGGACCGGATTGGTCACCAAACTGGTACGGGGTGACTCACAGGCTGACTTCCATGTCACAAGTCCAAACCACGTGTGGCGGTGAAAGTTGGTGTCACCAGGCCACGTAGAAGAAGGGGGTAGGTGTATATACAGAGGTGATGATTCCCTTGCCATCACATACAACTTGCATGTTGATGGAATGCCAGTTCTTGTGGTTTTGTTAGATGTGCTCAGTGGCCCTAGGAGGACGTAGAGCCACATGGGTGCAATCAATGGCACCTAGCACTTTGGGGAAGTGTGCCACCCTGTAAAATTCCTGGACCACAGGCTGCCTTTCTGCAGGTGTTCTGGGCATGTATATGTGCCTGCGGACTGAGGGGCGTGCAGTAATGATCGCCAACACCTGGTGTAGGCAGCATGAGTGCGTGGCCTGTGAGACGCACCCAACTATGGCACTTGTCCGCTGAAATGACCCAGTAGCCAAGAAATGTAGTACATTGAGCACCTTTTCCAAGGGGCTCAGTGCTTGGGACCACCGGGTGGGTGATGTGAGGTCATCCTCCCACTCAGCAACCAGTTCTAGGATGATATGTGGTGGAAACCTGTACCTGCCATACACCTGGTCATCAGGCATCCCAGAAAGTCTGGTCCTGGGTAATAAAATGCAGGGCCTGGCTATCCTCCTTCTGCGGTGTCCCACGACCACTGCTACGAGGAACGGTATATTCATCGTAGCGTATGAGCTTGTTTGTTGTTTACATGCACTTTTATGCTGTGCAGGGCCGCTTCTGCCTGGCGTACGTGTTTCCGATTTAGCACGTCTTTTGTGGCACGCAGGTTTCCCCTGTTCGATTCCATGAATACATGTTGTTAGCGCGCGTGTGGGCGTTGCAAAGATTTACCAGCGGTACTTCCCCATAACGCCCACATTTTAACGTGTTGTTCCCCATTCCGCATGTTCCGCCCCCTTTTTAGGTGTGTGCGCCTTCACTGCTGTCTCGCGCAAGGCCTTTGGGATGTCGCAATGACGTGTGCGCCACACGCGGATTCAGTGCAGATCTCAGTTAAGCCACACGCAGCGCCTTCCATGAATCGACAAACGGCTGCCTGCGCAGCTTTCGCACGTGTATGCTGCGATTTTCACGCTTGCTACCCCTTTTCAGCGCACATTAATTCCATGAATTACCCTGTAAATCACGTTCAATGAAGGTATACAATATACGCATGGCATGTCTATATGGAGTGAATCATAAATAACTCTGAGTAGCCATCTTCTTAAATATTTAGGCATGGGGAAAATAAATAAAATGTACTTATACAAGTAACATAAGGTTTACATCAACCATCACTCTTACAGTTTTGAGTGACAGAAGCCTATAGAAGATAATTGGTCCTAGGATTCACCAGCATTGCCTGCTGACAAGGTTCAGCAAACCAAATAAAATAACCTTCTTTATGGTGACCAACAACAAACTCAAAGTATTGACAGAGTGAAAAAGCTCCTTGCTCAATTCGTTCCCACTGTTTCATTCATATGAGAAGCATACTCTATTGTTAACATTGTTAAGTGTGCTGTAGTAAGAACAGCAAGTTATAGAAAGACATGAGCGTGACGCAGTGTGGCTAATTCTTTTTTGAAATAATGTAGCCATGGTTTGCAGTCACTGGCATCTCAGACCAACAGGTCTTGCATGATCCATTGAGTGATATTACTAGTGTTTTTTTTTTCCATAGTCAAACCCATGGCTATACGGTCTGAGCGTAATTCAACCGGTCACATAGTATAGGCCAGCCCATAAAGGCACAGATTATTACCACATAGCCATTAAAAAGTGTATGTGAGGCTATCTTAGCATGGGCTAGTAATTCAAAATCATCTGTGTGTGATGGGTTCCAGTCAGCTATTTTAGATGTATCGTTTGTGATCTTGTTTAGATCACTTTTAAAGGAGTTAACATAATGGTTAAATTAAAGGTGGGAGATGCATACCAGTCTGTTACTCCTTTAGTTGATGGGAATGTGGAAGTCTGATAGTGTGTCAAATCTGATTATGGTTAACAGATATTGAAGAATTTGCACTAGGATGTCTAATTGGTTGGCTTAAAAAGTCAAATTTGGGGTACAAACCCATAAACCCCCAAACAATAGTGTTTCTGTGACTCAGAGTGTTTTTGTCAGGAATCTGCCCAAGACCCAGGTCTGCTCAACAGTTCCCACTCCATTGGGGAATTCAAACTTTTTATCAGAGATAACTTGTTTTGTAACTTGTTTTGTTCTAGTCAAGTACATCTCGCTATTTTATGAGTCAAGAAAAAATATAGGTTAATAGCATGTGTGATCCAAGCTATCTCACTACTTGATTATGGGCATGGTAACTGCTTTCGTTCAGCTCCAAAGGAATGCATAATCTGAATTAAAGACTTTGGCAAACACTGGGTCCCAGAGTCTATGATTGTCTTTATCCAAGTTCGAAGAGACCAGAGTGGGGCTAGGAGATTTGCCATTTGATGACAAAAACAAATGTCAGTACTTCTTTGCAAGTTAATTTGACTAGTGACAAGCTGCAGATAGTATGCAAATACTATATTGCAGAACTCTCTAATTGTATAAAGAGGCTAAATAATTAACGCATGCAGTTGAAGACAATTTACTGCCATGAGCCCCAGACGGCTGGAACGACCAACAAGAAATATTTCTCCAAAATGTCATCTTGTTCTTCATGCAGCTTGCTCCAGATACTTTCAGGCTTCATGTTCCCAGGCCAGTTTTTTTCAACATCAGCCATTTTTTAAAATTATTCTTTCAATGTGCCAATGTGCTATAGCATGCTTGTTCCAGTTTAGTTCAGTTAGGGTCTTCAAATGAACAGCCATACAAGAAACTCAGTCTTTAATGTATAATTTAGTTTAATGCTGGGCCTCGTTTTGTATGCAGCATCTGGCTAGATGATACAGTATATCCATCAGCATGTTGTTATCACAGGCCTAATTAATACAGGTCTCTGTATCTAAGAGGTCAGCAGAGATACATGTGTTCAACTTCTCCTTGTTATCTGCACATGCCAATTGTACGTGCCACAAAGCAGAACTCAGTTTAGCGTCGTTTCACATGTATGGCTCATCAGATACTCTTAAAAAATCCCTAAGAGACACAACCAATGGATCGTGATAATTTTCTTTAAGCGTGTCTACATTAAAGTCGGTAACATGGTGTACATCTTCTACCCATACCAAATAAAAATCTATTATGGAAGCATATAAACACTTGTGTATAGGTGTGTTATAAATGCCATATCATATCATATCATATAATTTCTAATAGTTTATGAAGTGAAGCACCTTGGAATATCAGAAAAGAACCTCCCATTAGCAGTGGCAAGTCATGTTTCATTAAGTTTGGGTAAGAAAATGTTTTTCTGATTCACACATAGTAGGATCCTGCATCTCTGAAGAAGGAATGTTGAAGTCTTCATCTTCCTCCAAGTTGGGGTGCTCTTTCCTGACCAATTTCCCCAGTTTAAGATTAAAGTACCTGAAGAAGAACTACAGCGTAAAACGAATTTTTTTTTTTCAACTGACATGTTTTAAACTATAGCACAGAGGATTTGGAATTATCCATAGCTCATAAGGACTTCAATCTATGTAAATACAAAAAACATATTTGTAAACACCAGTAAATTGACTTATAGAAACTATATTTTTTAATTAAAAAGAACATATGCATTCATGCACATGTGATTTAGAAATACACTGTTTCCTCCATTATGAAACTTATTAAAACTCATGTTTCTGCAAAATATGTGTGGTCTTTCTTGATGTTTAGGATTTCATGATGGTTTAAACCGATTAAAAATCTAGGTACTTTTCCAAACAGGTTGCTTTTGATGTAAACTTTGGTTAAGAAATCCAGTTATAGTTGCATGAAGGTGTCAACAAACCAGCTTGCAATCGCAGAGCTGTATTCATCTTTGAATGTATTAGCATATAGGATGTATCATGCATAATTATATTTACCTGATAAATAAACATTTACAGTAAATCAGTGTAAATGCACATTGTGTAATTGCTTCCTTTACTTAAATGTGCACAGAATGTTCGTCTTCCAACATTAGTTGATGTCATTGATGCAACCATTTGATCAAGGGGTATGTATACAATTTCATTAAAAGATTTAGAGGGTAATTCATAGAATTTCGCCGAAAAGTGTCGCAAGCGGCTGGCGCAGAGTGTCCGCGTGCGATTGTGTGCGCCAGGAACGTGCGCTAAAACCGATTTCCGCGCACAGCGTATTCATGGATTTTAGGCTCCCAAACCAGCCGTGGCGCAGAGAATCGCAGCGACCCTGCAGCAGCGCCAGTAACGCCCCCAAGAACGCCCTCGCGCAAGGAAAAGCCATCAAAATCGCTAAATCATCGCAAAGGGCTGCGCTAACCCTGGACCAGTTCACCGGGCTGGCAAACAGCAAACGCCAAGCGGGGAACGTAAATTTCAGGGGTGCGCGGGAAGTTCCACACGCGATTTGCCCAGTGCGAGCAGGGTACGTGTATTTCAGGGGTGCGTGGGAAGTTCCACACGTGATTTCATCAGGGTACGTGTATTACAGGGGTGCGCGGGAAGTTCCACACGCGATTGGCCCAGTGCGAGCAGGGTACGTGTATTTCAGGGGTGCGCGGGAAGTTCCACACGTGATTTCATCAGGGTACGTGTATTACAGGGGTGCGCGGGAAGTTCCACACGCGATTGGCCCAGTGTGAGCAGGGTACGTGTATTTCAGGGGTGCGCGGGAAGTTCCACACGCGATTTCAGCAGGGTACATGTATTCCAGGGGTGCGCAGGAAGTTCCACACGCGATTGGCCCAGTGCGAGCAGGGTACGTCTATTCCATGGGTGCACGGGAAGTTCCACACGCGATATCAGCAGGGTACGTGTATTTCAGGGGAGCGCGGGAAGTTCCACACGCGATTTCAGCAGGGTACGTGTACCTCAGGGGTGCGCGGGAAGTTCCACACGCGATTTCAGCAGGGTACGTGTATTTCAGGGGTGCGCGGGAAGTTCCACACGCGATTGGCCCAGTGCGAGCAGGGTACGTGTATTCCATGGGTGCGCGGGAAGTTCCACATGCGATTCCAGCAGGGTATGTGAATTCCAGGGGTTCTGGGGAGTACTACACGTGAATTGGCCGTGTGGGTCCTCCCAGGTGTACGCTCGACAACCTCCACGGCCCCTGCAGGCAGCCCACACCACGGGGGACTACCCTGCACCCCTGCTCATGTCCCGCAGGCAGTCCATCCACCATGGGCATGCCCCGCAGCCAACCCACATGTCACCTTGCACTACTGATCAACAATGCATGTCTCCCACCACCCCCACCCCCCAGCAGTGCAGGGGCAGCACCACCTGGCCCCCACTCATGTCCCCCTGCACCCCCACCCCCCAGCATCCAGGGGCAGCCTCCACCAGGCCCCCACTCATGTCTCCCACCACCCCCACCCCCCACCATCCAGGGGCAGCCCCCACCAGGCCCCCACTCATGTCTCCCACCACCCCCACCACCCAGCAGTGCAGGGGCAGCCCCCACCAGGCCCCCACTCATGTCTCCCACCACCCCCACCACCCAGCCACCAGGGGCATCATCCACCAGGCCCCCACTCATATCTCCCACCACCCCCACCCCCAGCAGTGCAGGGGCAGCCAACACCAGGCCCCCACTCATGTCTCCCACCACCACCCACCCCCCAGCAGTGCAGGGGCAGCCCCCACCAGGCCCCCACTCATGTCTCCCACCACCCCCACCCCCCAGCAGTGCAGGGGCAGCCTCCACCAGGCCCCCACTCATGTCTCCCACCACCCCCACCCCCCACCATCCAGGGGCACCCTCCACCAGGCCCCCACTCATGTCTCCCATCACCCCCACCCCCCACCATCCAGGGGCACCCTCCACCAGGCCCCCACTCATGTCTCCCACCACCCCCACCCCCCAGCAGTGCAGGGGCACCCTCCACCAGGCCCCCACTCATGTCTCCCACCACCCCCACCCCCCAGCAGTGCAGGGGCAGCATCCACCAGGCCCCCACTCATGTCTCCCACCACCCCCACCCCCCACCATCCAGGGGCACCCTCCACCAGGCCCCCACTCATGTCTCCCACCACCCCCACCACCCGGCCACCAGGGGCACCCTCCACCAGGCCCCACTCATGTCTCCCACCACCCCCACCCCCCACCATCCAGGGGCACCCTCCACCAGGCCCCCACTCATGTCTCCCACCACCCCCACCCCCAGCAACCAGGGGCACCCTCCACCAGGCCCCCACTCATGTCTCCCACCACCCCCACCCCCCAGCAGTGCAGGGGCAGCACCACCAGGCCCCACTCATGTCTCCCACCACCCCCACCACCCAGCCACCAGGGGCACCCTCCACCAGGCCCCCACTCATGTCTCCCACCACCCCCACCCCCCAGCCACCAGGGGCACCCTCCACCAGGCCCCCACTCATGTCTCCCACCACCCCCACCCCCCAGCAGTGCAGGGGCAGCACCACCAGGCCCCCACTCATGTCCCCCTGCACCCCCACCCCCCAGCATCCAGGGGCAGCCTCCACCAGGCCCCCACTCATGTCTCCCACCACCCCCACCCCCCAGCAGTGCAGGGGCAGCACCACCAGGTCCCCACTCATGTCCCCCTGCACCCCCACCCCCCAGCAGTGCAGGGGCAGCCTCCACCAGGCCCCCACTCATGTCTCCCACCACCCCCCAGCCACCAGGGGCACCCTCGACCAGGTCCTCACAATCCCCAATCATGTGCGTTATGGTCAGCCTCCACAGCCAAAAAGCCCTACCAAGTAACCCATTCACCCACATGGAAATGGAAATTACATGTCACACCCCCAATGTTCATGAAGCTAATGAACCCATGTCCGTCACACACAATGTTTGCAATTGAATGGGAAAACACCCAACATGACATGCATGAAACCAATGAGATGATACCACACAGTGAAGCATGAAAACAAAATTGTATTGAAAAAAAGAAAGAATGCTAAAGAAATGAAACAAACTACAATGGGAAGTAAAAAAAATCAAGCTGCATGTCCGCATAAAAATAAAGAACTGCAAATCATAATCAAAGAAAATGTCCTCCAAAGTCAAGTGTAAAAAAATTATCTATCAAATCAAGAACTATGTAAAAAACTCGAAAGGGTCCATGAGCCCAACTGAACAAAGGAAACCTAAAAAAAATACCTAACTAAAAAGCAACTATATACAAAAAGTGGAGCAGTGTCTGTCGACTCCAAATCATAAGAAAAAACAAAGGAAACCTAAAACTAAAGAACTATATACAAAGGCGGCGGGCAAGTCCAGCGGCTCACTCCGTGGTGTTCCGGGCCAGGGCATCATCGAACTCCTGTTCGATGTCCCGGAGGCGGTCCAGTTCCATTGCCCCGAGGGTCCGCAGGGACAACGCCGTGTCCTCCTCCAACCCCCTGCGGATTTCCTCGAGGCACTCGGCCCGTCTCAGGGCCCTCCGCATGGAGTTCTCCGCCCTGACCATTGTGAGCCGCGCCTCTTCCGCCCGCCGCCGCTCCGCACCTATGGCGTGGCCCAACCGCTGCCACACGGAAGACACTCTCTGTCCTGGGTCCTCCTGCCCTCCGGCCGATGCCTGCCCCTCCAATGTCGAAGGCCCCGAGCCTTCATGGCTCCCACCATGTTGCTGCTGCTGCTGCTCTGCCTCTGCCCGTGCACTGCCTCCTGCTGCCTGCACATCCTCCGCCGGCTGGGGTGCAGTTGTTGATGTGGCCACCCCTGCTGGACGTCCGACTCCCGACTGTGGCAGGGATGCCTCCTCCACCAGCCTGGCCGCACCGTCAGAGGCAGCTCCACAGGGCACCCAGGTGACTGATGGGTGGGAAGATGGCACAGAGGACGACTGGCGCGTAGGGGGTCCAGTTGAGGAGGGGGTCAGAACAAGCCCCATCAGACGGAGGAATCCGGTCTGGGTGACCTGTCCCAGCAGGCTGACGTGGTCAACGAGCCATTCGAGATGACGTGCAGTCTCTCCATGAAAAGATTGCAGGTCACCTCGCATGGCCCGTTGACGCAACGCCATACCAGCCAGGACAGGCTCAACCCGGACCTGGATAGCCACGTCCGCAGGCAGAGGAAGGCCAGTTGACGTCAGCTCATCCCCTGCCTGAAAACGGGTCTGGACGTAGGCATCCCTGCTGGTGCAAGATGATGCAGGGACAGGATCGGGGACAGGATTGCATACAGGCACCTCTGCGGCGGCCTGTGCTGCCTCCTGTCCCTGGTCCTGGACTGCACCACTAGCACCAGTGGGATCCCCACCTCCAGACCCCGTCTCTGGTGCTTGCACGGCCTCCTCCTCCACCAGACCCCCCACCAACCTGGATGACTCCGTGCCATCTTCCCCTGTTGGGCCCTGTGGGGTCCCAGCTGCCCCTTCTGCTGCCGAGGAGTCCAACTCCAACCTCCGCCTCTTGGACCTCCCCCCGGCAGCTGCGGCCTGGGACGCGGCACCGGACTCCTCACTCCCCGACGAGATGACAACACGGGAGGGGAGCCGGGCCTTGCGTCTCCGGCTGGCGGTGGGATCCCCGCCGCTGTGCTCCACAGCACCTTCTCCGCCCTCTTCATCAGATGACGCTGCAGACAGGGAGAAACAAAACACAGGCATCAGGGCACTGTACAATGGACACATACACACATGACAGTTGCACATGAGTGGCATTGGCAAACCTCAGACATGTCATCACAATCCCCAACACACATGTCATTGCAACTCGCACACATGAGCCATACCACAGCCATATCGCAACTGCCACCACCATCCATACACATACACAGCATGAGCAGCCAAAGGTGACCCAGACATCACATGCAACACAGGAAGTGCACCACACATGTACACACACCACCACACTTGCATGCATGTGTACACCTCTGCCAAGTGTCGCACTGTTCAGACGGGCATCCATGTCACATCTGCCAATCAGGCTTCCACATACCGCAGTCACATGCATCCATGGTGCATCACTGTTGCACCCTTGTCAAATACACACACATGCACATGTACACAGTGCTCATACATGCAGCCGAAAACAACATACATGCGTGACATCACAGACATGTCTACTTAAATACACATTCATCCAAACATGTGTGCACGCACAACTGCATTTGGCATGCAAGCCTACACACACAAGCACCATCCATGTCTCACACATTACAGCCCTCGCATGTGTCAGCCCCACGGCCCTGGACACCCCCACCCATACTCGACCCCATACAAACAGATGTGCAACCTGCACACTACCGAATAATCACCACACGCACTGCTCACAATCAGGATGCATGTACACTCACCGCTCGACTCCAGACGGGTCTGCTTCTCCAGGACCTGGACGTGGAGCGCTGGGGATATGCGTTCCAGGACCCTCATCTGTTCTTCCGACAAGTGGCCCCGGCGCCCCTTGGCATCCGCTGCCTTCAAGAGGCGCCGGGCCTTGTTCAGGGTCCTGGACCTGAAGTCCTCCCAGCGCTTCCTGACATGTTGCAAGTCGCGGACTGCCACCCCCTCCGCGTTGATGGCAGTCACGATGTCAGTCCAGATCCGAGTCCGTCCTTCCTTGTCGGCGCGGGAACTTCCGAAGAGGGCATCATACTGCCCCAGACTTGCTCCACCAGGACACCAACTTCGGTGGCACTGAAGCTGGTGCCCCTCTGCCTCTCTGGCCGGGGGTTGTCAGTGGTCACAGATGGTGTTTGCCCCGACATGACAACCCCAGAGGCAGGAGTGGGTGGGCAACTGGGTCCTGGGGCTGGGCTGTGGAGCGATGGAATACCAGTCGGGAGTCTTCGGTTCCAGCAGGGGTGGTCACAGCAACAGCACCCTTGGCTGATGTGCAGGCAGCAAATGGCAGTGCACATGGGCAGCAGGCAGTCAGGCAGCAGCAGATGGCTGGTGGGAGCGTGCTCAGGGCTCTGGGGGGCAGTAGTTCGGCCTTCTGGGCAGGAGCGTGGTCTTCCGTGTGCATACGCGTGGCCAGCTTGATACGGAGTGATTTGGCACGTGAAAAGTCTGCACGTCAGCGTGAAATACGAGGAAAGGCCCTTAGCGCGTAAGCGCGTCAGCACGCATACGCGATTCTATTGGACCAAAGGCCCTCAGCGCTAAAGCGCGTCTGTGACGTGACCCGCACGGGTGTTTCCCACACAGCACGTGATGACAGAGCACACGTGGAAAGACTGCACGTCAGAGTGTCATCGCGTGTTATTGGACAGCACGTCAGAGTGTCATTGCGTGTAATTGGTGGGAATGGGCCTAGCGCGTACACGCGGCAGTGACAAAGCATGTAATTGGTGGAAATGGCCCTAGCGCGTACACGCCGCGTAAGTGACGCTGGACGTGTGGGCCTGTATAAAAGGTACGTGTAGAACACCATTTCCTTGTACGTGCTTTTCGTGGAGAGCGAGTGGGTGAATTCTGTACTTCTTGTCCACACGCGATTTACTTCACAGCGTTTCAAGTTCGTATTCCCTGTTACCTCTGACAGCTTTTTCTCTTTTTTCTCTTTTACTGGTTTACCTGGGCCTGTTCCCTCAAACAGTGTTCCCTTCCACTGTTGTCCTGTCTCCTCAGACAGCGTACAAATCTTCTTTTGGCGGGGGTGTTGCCAACCACGCACGTATCTAACATCTGTGCTTGCCCCGTGTGTAGCCTACCCCTTCAGAGGTCATTCTAGGCTGCGTGTGACACGCATACGTTCATTCTTGTGTTACTGGGTGCCACAGCGTAGTGCAGGTTTTTCTTTCTGCACACGTGGTCTAGGAGGGGTTGCGTGCACGTCATCTCCCTTTTTTGGGGCTCCTGTGCGTAGCGTGACCCGTCATCTTTCCCCAGGGGTTACATTCAGCCTTGCAAGAGCACTAGGGTACAATTACCATCTGGTACCCAACCACTTTGACCCCCAATTGCCCAGGACAATAGTTTACAGCCACTCCCATACGCACATTTACATCAGTGCCATGGCTGGGAGGCGAGGATTCCGTAAGGGTGGCAAAGGTGGAAGAGCCACAAGTGGTGGCCGTGGTGGATCCGGTAGGGGACGTGGTCGTTACTTGCAGGGTGATCCTGTCCCCCCATGTGTGGAGGACCAGTCACGGGCACCCATAATCCCCCCCTCCCCTCCCCCTCCCGTTGAGGCTGATGTGGCTGACACCATCCATGCTCAGCCCTTGTTGGACCAGCCCATTGTGGCACCAGACCTGGCTGACTCCATGGCTGACTTCCAGGTCAGCAGGCCTATGACACGTGCGCTGGTGCACGTTGATGTCACCATGGCACGTGCATCTGGCCCAGCAAGGTCATCTGCTGCCCCAAGTAGGCAGGGCGGAGAGGCTGCAGGGGCAACTGCGGCTCCATCCACCCCAGCCCTCACACACCCAACCAGGACAGTGTCGGTCCTAGTCCATCCTGCTGACATTCCCCCTGACACCATCACACTTGAGCCAATGCCTGCACCAACTCCCATGCTGAGTGTGCAATCCCACACTCCTGATACAGAGTCCACCAGGGCTCCTTCCCCTAGTGTCCAGAGCGGCGCAGGACACTCAGGATCACCACCACCTTCCAAGCGGAAGAGGAAGAGTGCTCGTCCGGCACAGGCTGATGCCCCAGACACGGCTACACAGTCCGGCACGTCCAGGAAGCCCAGCTTCACGGATGACGAACTGAATGCACTTGTCGAGTATGTGTCCGCACATGACAATGAGATGGTCATTGTTGCAGGATCCAAGACTACACCTGCACAACGCCAGGCACACTGGCAGACCGTTGCGGACATCGTAAGTGCCCTTGGAATCGTGAGGCGCACAGCCAATGATTGCTATAAGCGCTGGAATTACCTAAAGCGCAGGGCAAAGAGTAAGCTGGCCTCAAGTCATGCCGCAACTCTAGTGACTGGAGGTGGGTCTCCAGTAGTAGACATGGAACTCACTCCACATGAGTCAGTCGCTGGGACCTACGTCACGGAGGAACAGATCCAAGGCGTGGGAGATCTGCCTGATTACGAGGCATTGTCCGGTGAGTGCACATGCATGTGTGTGTGAGGGCTTCTGTTTGTGCGCCAGGTGAGAGTGTGTGCGCCTGAGTCGTATGGGTCAGCCATGTGCTTCATGCAATACATCCTGCGCAGCTGCATTTGGCCATAGCAGTATCCCTTCTGCCAACAGTAGACATCTAGCCCAACTGCACGCCAGTTGCCCTTGAAGTGTCACCTTGCCACAACATTGTTGCTTATTTTTCACTGTTCATTCAGTCAGATTGTTTGCATTCCACCACTTTTACTAGGCATTTCGCAGTCCTCTAGTCACATGTCTGACATGGCTATGGTAAAGTGGAGTGACTTTGTTACCTGGATATCATTTGTTCACACATGTCCCTGTGCAATTGGACCATTTCGGACTGGCAGCTCCAGGTGAAAAATCTGACCTGTTTGATTTAGAAAAGCTATTACATGCGGGAACTGGACTGAATGAATAGGTGCTGCCCTCCTCTCCATCTTCACTCAATAGCAATGGTACATGCCATCTGTGTGATGGCATGTGTGTTTCACCTGGCAATCACAGGCCAATGTGTGTTGCCACTGCCAGGCAGCATGCAGAAAATGTGTTCATCTTCCATCTTGGTGTCATCAGTGTGTGCCATTTGCCTGCCCTTCATATGCAGTGAGGGTGCATGCATGGGAGGGTTTTAGTCATGTGGGACATGTGTCAATCAAGTACTGGTTCTCTTACTTCTCAGCCCTCATTGTGTGCCATGGTGCTAATGCCTGTTTCCATTTCTTTGTTTTTATGTCTTTGCAGGGGAAGACGCACCTGATACTGCTGGGGTTGTGGAGATGGTGCAGACCCAGGAGGGGTCCGAGGGCCGACCAACCAGCAGTGAGGGACGTGGTGTGGTGGTGGGTGAGAACCCACAACTGCTGCAGGTCGTGCTCTCAAGGGGTGTCTCTGGCTGCACCTCCCCCGAGCTGTACTCAGGTGTTGATTCGGATGAGACCTACGTGCCGTCGCAGGTGAGTGTTCCAGGGAGGGATTCTGTTCTGTCCCACCCACCTGCACCAGGGTCAGAACCCTCAATGGGGATGTCAGTGTTGGCAGCTACGCCTTTGGTGGTTATGGATGCAGGGTCACACTCTGCGACATCTGATCCTGTTCCTGGGCCAGCAGATCAGAGGGGGAATGCAGTCCTGCAGCCTCAGGCAGTGCCGGCACAGCAAGGCGCAGTTCGCCTTGCCCCAGACAGGTGTGGTGCCCGCCGACGTGGTGGCCGTACGCCACCTGGCAATACCGCATGGGAGCAATCCATTACGGTATGGCAACCCAACAGGCAGCATCATCATGTGTTAGGCGGAAACCTGTGCAGTTCCCTCTGGGACCACTGCAAAAGATTTAGGAATAAAGGTGTTGCGATGAACCCACTTGGTAGCAGTCTGTACCACACAGATTCAATTGGTAGCTGTGGCTGAGCAGTCAGACTTCTCTCAAGAAAAGTTGGTCAGTATAGGGAGCATACAATATAGGGTAATTCTTCGCAGCAAAACGAGTAAACACGCAACCAGGCTTTAGTATAAAGATAGTAAGTTATTTATTGATAACAGAACGTCTACGAAAAATACTAAAGCGAATCACGGCAAATAATTCAAAATACAATTACTCTGCAGAATGGAATAAAGCTCAATCCCCCGAAACACACTATCGACAACTCTAGGTTCTACGGCACCACTTATTTTCAGACAGAGGTGTATACCTCAACCCAGATAACACTCGAATATTTAGTGAGGAAGGGAGAGAAGAGAAAGGCAGGTAATGAAGTCAACACGGTTCGTACTGAAGCGGGTAAAAATGCAAGGCAAGAAAGCATAAATCACACTAGATCATACAGTTCGGCGGCCAGGCCCACTCGGTGAGAGGCAAGGCACGATGTCCTGGAAAGTCTCTACGGATGATGCATTCAAGTCTTGTTTAGCAAATTGGTTAGCGTCAGGTTGAACCAGTTCAGAACAAAGAGTGAATAAAGCTTGGAGGCAACCCAACGGAACGGGGAGGAATCAGATACCTCACACGAACCGATCGAAAGGGGAAACCAGGCGGTTACGGAACCTTGTTGTGGAAGACAGCTCCGACGGGGGCAGTTGTTCCTGGTGGTGGAGGCATGACGGATCTTGGCCAAGAGAAGAGATGCTCTCGTCGTCGAAGAGAAGATGTCCGGTGCACCACCAGGGAAGAAACCAGCCGTGGAGTGCTCCGTCACAAGGCACCACCTTTCGATCACGGTGCAGGAGTAGTGGCTATCCGGTTGCCGGGTGCTCTGCACGGGCAATTCGACCACTGCGTCCTGGGCGACCAAAAAGCACAAAGAAGAAGAAGACTGGTTGTTCCCACCAGCCAGGGAAAGAGCCTCTCCGGCAGGGAGATCTCTTCTGTCGTCGGGAGATTGTGAGACGATTCCGCAGGGCTCCACCGGAGGTGTCGTCGTGCAGGTCGATTCAGCGTTACCCTCGTCGGATTCTTTAGGTCCAGTGGCGACTTCCTGAAGATCCAGTCCCAAAGGCCCTGCTTTTATGCAGACGTCCCCTATTCATTCAGCCTAGCTTGTCAATCAACACATGCTAAGTGGTGAGCGGGAAGGCTCACCACCTGGGCCAATCACTTCAGAGTGCGACCTGAGTTGGCAAGGCAACTCGGTCCAGGGTGTCTAAACCCCCTCCCACACTCCTGAGGTAACCCAGACAGAATGGCGCCACCTTCGCGGGTCTCTGTCCAGAGGCCCGCCAAAAGTGGAACAAAGGGCTCAACCTTTGGTTTATGAGTCACAGAGAAACACACAGACGCCATTTTACAACCCGAGTTCTGGCAGAAAATACCACTCGATAAACCTATTTAAGATAAGTAGATCGGTGGTACGTTGGAGATTAACGAAAAACAGTATCAATCTTCAACAATGGGACGGATCCCATAGGGTTATGCTCGGGGTCGAACATAACAAGTAGTTTCCACTGCCACCAGCCAAAACTCGACGAGGAGGGACGGGACAGTGCCCCCTCGAGTAACAGATCCAGGAGTAATCATATTACCCCTACTAGCACGTCCACAATAAGATGGTTGGTACTAGTTCTGTTAGCAAATTTAGGTCTAGTAAAGCCAATGGTGACTTTACATGCCCGGGGAGACAGTAGTCAGTCCCCGGGTATGGAGTCTATGGTGGGGGGACCTGCTAGGGCGCCCCCGTGTCACGACACGTAGGGTGCAGAGTGACACACATAGAAAAACTTATGAGACCCTATGGAGTAAAAGACCCCATAGCCCATCGAACACATTGACATCTCAAAGGAATTACACACATACATGTCCAAGAGTGAGCGGAAAAGGGTCACACTCTTGGCAGGATGGGAAAAACAAACTCCAGAAATCCAGCAAAGCTGCTGGGGGACTCACTAGGTTAGGAAATTCAGCCTAAACAGAGAATTCTCCCTAACACCATGGATAGGGTGGCCACTTCCATTGTCCCCCCTGAAAGGCTGATGGAGCGACTACAGCAGGCAACCGACTCCATCTGCCAGTCACACAGGGAGGACATGTTGGCGTCCAACAGGGACAGGCGGGCGGCACTGGCGACTCTGCAGGAGGCCATCTCCATAGAGTCCCAGGGCCACAGGGAAGCCCTGAGGCAGGAGCTCCTTCACCTCAGGACGACTCTTGTTGAGCTTGAGGCTTCAAGACACCAAAGGACAGAACAGCAGCTGGAGCGTCTCACCCGTACGCTCTCAGCTGAGATGCAGGCAACGAGGGCGGAGGTCCGGGCATCCCGTGAGTTGTTGCATGGGGACCTCCGCATACTCATCCTCCAGAACCAGACCTACCACACCCGCATGCTTGCAGCCATGGAGGAGCAGACTAGGGCCTTGCGTGGGCTGCCTCCCATAGTGCAACCACCTCCGGATGCAGCTGCACAGGGTGATAATAGCGACAGCAGTGATACTCCCACAATAGGGTAGCCGTGTGGGCCATGAGCCCATGGAGGTGTTTTATTTTCCCAGGATCCACGCAGGTGGGTTCTGGTGTGCATCCTGTCCACGGACCTCCTGGGTGGCCTCCCCAACCCCCCCGGGCCCATCAATGGCCATTTTTTTTTATTTTTATTTTTATTTTTATTTTTATTTTTATTTTTATTTTTTATTATTTTTTCCCAATTTTTTTGGGACAATTTGTTGGCTTCCGTGGTTCGCACATGCAGGCTTGTCATGTATTTGGTTCAGATGCTTGGGTTAGAGTCACACACACCCCTCCTGCTTCCCGTTTCCATGGGCTTGCAAAGGGTGTGCCCAAGTGACATTGACGTACATGGTGACATTGGACTCCCACTACATGTGTGGGTAGTCTAGTCAATACTGTGTATACATTCCTAGTGCATATTGCTGTTGTGTTGTACACTGCATGTTGCATTGATGTGTAACTCATCATCTGTGTCTACCTCCCAATTTGCAGGTCCCTTCCTCATGTCTACACAAGGCCCTCTAGTTTGGAGATGGGGTCCATGTTGGCAGCAGTGCACCTACAACTCTACATGGCGCCAACACCGCACAGTTGGTAGTGGTGGGAGTGCAGGCATTTCCAGGTGGTGAGACTACTAATATATAACATTTGTGATGTCATGTTGATGGTAGTACCTGCTCAAGTTTGTTGTTGGTCCGGCATTACTGTGAGCATTTCAGGTGTTGCAAGTTTCAATTAGGGACACTCTACATTGTGACACTAGTGTCATGTTGTGGGGATTAGTGTGTTTACCTGCAAATAGCATGACATGGCACTTTGTGTCGTGTGGCGGTGCTGGGGATGGGTTGGCTGACATGGCACTGTCCTCTTGTTGCATTTTGCAAGTGGGTATTCATTTTAGCTGCTTGAATGTGTTACTTCACAAAACTGCATTGGTGGTGTCTGTGTGGGTAGGGATGCACACATTGTGACACTTCCAGGTGAACAATCTCAGGCTGATATGGTTTTCACGGTTCATTCTCCAGACATTCAGGATCAGTGTCAGGTTGAGTCATCATTGATTGTCAGATGGAATGTGCCAGGGCAGTGTGCACTCCACAGGGGTGTGATTTCTATGTGAAGTAATTAGCCACTAGCTGTGTACGGGCTGCCTCCCCCCGTGCCCTTTCCCCTCCCATGCGCAGCGGCTGTGCATGTGGTTGGGGATGTGGGGCCACCACCATGTCCACGGCCAGGCCCAGGCGTGTTGCAACGTTGTGCAGGGCACATGCTGCCACTATGATCCTGCACACTACTGGGGGAGCGTACAACAGCTGCCCGCCAGAACGGTCAAGGGAGCGAAAGCGTGACTTTAGCACTCCGAATGTGCGCTCCACTATGCCCCGGGTTGTAATGTGGGCTGTGTTATATCTTACCTGGGGTGGCGTGGTGGGGTTCCGAATTGGCGTCATCATGTGGGGGCTGAGAGGATAGGCACTGTCCCCTGTGGAGGTGGTGATTGGTATCATTGGTGGGGTTGTGACCTTGCTCAGTATCTGACATGCATGCATGTGCAGTGGCATTCATACTCACCAAGCAGCCATGTATCGCCATGCCGCCCAGCTTCTAGGTCCCGGCTTAGGGTGGACATTCGGTAAATGAAGCTGTCGTGGGTTGACCCGGGATAGTTGGCAAATACTGAGGTGATGATTCCCTTGGCATTACATACTACCTGCACGTTGATGGAATGCCAGTGCTTGCAGGTCCTATAGATGTGCTCTGATGCCCTGGGGGGACGTAGAGCCACATGGGTGCAGTCAATGGCACCTAGCACTTTGGGGAATCGTGCCACACCGTAAAAATCCAGGGCGGCAGCATGCCTTTCTGCAGGTGTTCTGGGCAGGAATATGTGCCTGCGGACTGATGGGCGTGCAGTGATGATCTTCAAGACCTGGTGTAGGCAGCGTGACTGGGTGGCCTGTGATACCCCACCCACAATGGCACTTGTCCGCTGAAATGATCCTGTGGCCAAGAAGTGCAGTACATTGAGGACCTTCTCCAGGGGGCTGAGTGCTTGGGAGCACAGGGTGGGTGATGTGAGGTCATCCTCCCACTCACTCACCAGGTCCAGTATAATGTGTGGTGGAAACCTGTACCTCCCATGCACCTGGTCATCAGGCATCCCGAAAAGGATGGTTCTGGGTGTGAATATTCTGGCCCTGACTATCCTCCTCCTCCTCCTTTGGTAGCCCACGCCCACTTCTGCTAGGAACGGTATGTTCATCCTGGGTCTGAGCTTGTTATTTTGTTAGCGCGCAAATTAATGCGTTGCGCGTGTTGTAGGCGAGCGTGTGACCCGCGCACCCCTGAAATCCAGTACCCAGTCCAATAGCGTGTGGAAATTCCCGCACACCCCGGGATACAGGTGCGCTGACATACTTGCGTGTGTAAGTGCCCGCGCACCCCTGATATACACGTACATAGGCCAATCGCGTGTACGCACACTTGTCCAATTACACGCGATGACACTCTGACGTGCTGTCCAATAACACGCGATGACACTCTGACATGCAGTCTTTCCACGTGTGCTCTGTCATCACGTGCTGTGTGGGAGACACCCGTGCGGGTCACGTCACAGACGCGCTTACGCGCTGAGGGCCTTTGGTCCAATAGAATCGCGTATGCGTGCTGACGCGCTTACGCGCTAAGGGCCTTTCCTCGAATTTCACGCTGACGTGCAGACTTTTCACGTGCCAAATCACTCCGTATCAAGCTGGCCACGCGTATGCACATGGAAGACCACGCTCCTGCCCAGAAGGCCGAACTACTGCCCCCCAGAGCCCCGAGCACGCTCCCACCTGCCATCTGCTGCTGCCGGACTGCCTGCTGCCCACGTGCACTCCCATTTGCTGCCTGCACATCAGCCAGGGGTGCTGTTGCTGTGACCACCCCTGCTGGAACCGAAGACTCCCGACTGGTATTCCATCGCTCCACAGCCCAGCCCCAGGACCCAGTTGCCCACCCACTCCTGCCTCTGGGGTTGTCATGTCGGGGCAAACACCATCTGTGACCACTGACAACCCCCGGCCAGAGAGGCAGAGGGGCACCAGCTTCAGTGCCACCGAAGTTGGTGTCCTGGTGGAGCAAGTCCTGGGGCAGTATGATGCCCTCTTCGGAAGTTCCCGCGCCGACAAGGAAGGACGGACTCGGATCTGGACTGACATTGTGACTGCCATCAACGCGGAGGGGGTGGCAGTCCGCGACTTGCAACATGTCAGGAAGCGCTCGGAGGACTTCAGGTCCAGGACCCTGAACAAGGCCCAGCGCCTCTTGAAGGCAGCGGATGCCAAGGGGCGCCGGGGCCACTTGTCGGAAGAACAGATGAGGGTCCTGGAACGCATATCCCCAGCGCTCCACGTCCAGGTCCTGGAGAAGCAGACCCGTCTGGAGTCGAGCGGTGAGTGTACATGCATCCTGATTGTGAGCAGTGCGTGTGGTGATTATTCGGTAGTGTGCAGGTTGAACATCTGTTTGTATGGGGTCGAGTATGGGTGGGGGTGTCCAGGGCCGTGGGGCTGACACATGCGAGGGCTGTAATGTGTGAGACATGGATGGTGCTTGTGTGTGTAGGCTTGCATGCCAAATGCAGTTGTGTGTGCACACATGTTTGGATGAATGTGTATTTAAGTAGACATGTCCGTGATGTCACGCATGTATGTTGTTTTCGGCTGCATGTATGAGCACTGTGTACATGTGCATGTGTGTGTATTTGACAAGGGTGCAACAGTGATGCACCATGGATGCATGTGACTGCGGTATGTGTAAGCCTGATTGGCAGATGTGACATGGATGCCCGTCTGAACAGTGCGACACTTGGCAGAGGTGTACACATGCATGCAAGTGTGGTGGTGTGTGTACATGTGTAGTGCACTTCCTGTGTTGCATGTGATGTCTGGGTCACCTTTGGCTGCTCATGCTGTTGTATGTGTATGGATGGTGGTGGCAGTTGCGATATGGCTGTGGTATGGCTCATGTGTGCGAGTTGCAATGACATGTGTGTTGGGGATTGTGATGACATGTCTGAGGTTTGCCAATGCCACTCATGTGCAACTGTCATGTGTGTATGTGTCCATTGTACAGTGCCCTGATGCCTGTGTTTTGTTTCTCCCTGTCTGCAGCATCAACTGATGAAGAGGGCGGAGAAGGTGCTGTGGAGCACAGCGGCGGGGATCCCACCGCCAGCCGGAGACGCAAGGCCCGGCTCCCCTCCCGTGTTGTCATCTCGTCGGGGAGTGAGGAGTCCGGTGCCGCGTCCCAGGCCGCAGCTGCCGGGGGGAGGTCCAAGAGGCGGAGGTTGGAGTTGGACTCCTCGGCAGCAGAATGGGCAGCTGGGACCCCACAGGGCCCAACAGGGGAAGATGGCACAGAGTCATCCAGGTTGGTGGGGGGTCTGGTGGAGGAGGAGGCCATGCAAGCACCAGAGACGGGGTCTGGAGGTGGGGATCCCACTGGTGCTAGTGGTGCAGTCCAGGACCAGGGACAGGAGGCAGCACAGGCCGCCGCGGAGGTGCCTGTGTGCAATCCTGTCCCCGATCCTCTCCCTGCATCATCTTGCACCAGCAGGGATGCCTACGTCCAGACCCGTTTTCAGGCAGGGGATGAGCTGACGTCAACTGGCCTTCCTCTGCCTGCGGACGTGGCTATCCAGGTCCGGGTTGAGCCTGTCCTGGCTGGTGTGGCGTTGCGTCAACGGGCCATGCGAGGTGACCTGCAGTCTTTTCATGGAGAGACTGCACGTCATCTCGAATGGCTCGTTGACCACGTCAGCCTGCTGGGACAGGTCACCCAGACGGGATTCCTCCGTCTGATGGGGCTTGCTCCGACCCCCTCCTCAACTGGACCCCCTACGCGCCAGTCGTCCTCTGTGCCATCTTCCCACCCATCAGTCACCTGGGTGCCCTGTGGAGCTGCCTCTGACGGTGCGGCCAGGCTGGTGGAGGAGGCATCCCTGCCACAGTCGGGAGTCGGACATCCAGCAGGGGTGGCCACATCCACAAGTGCACCCCAGCCGGCGGAGGATGTGCAGGCAGCAGGAGGCAGTGCACGGGCAGAGGCAGAGCAGCAGCAGCAACATGGTGGGAGACATGAAGGCTCGAGGCCTTCGACATCGGAGGGGCAAGCGTCGGCCGGAGGGCAGGAGGACCCAGGACAGAGAGTGTCTTCCGTGTGGCAGCGGTTGGGCCACACCATAGGTGCGGAGCGGCGGCGGGCGGAAGAGGCGCGGCTCATAATGGTCAGGGCGGAGAACTCCATGCGGAGGGCCCTGAGGCGGGCCGAGTGCCTCGAGGCAATCCGCAGGGGGTTGGAGGAGGACACGGCGTCGTCCCTGCGGACCCTCGGGGCCATGGAACTGGACCGCCTCCGGGACATCGAACAGGAGTTCGATGATGCCCTGGCCCGGAACACCACGGAGTGAGCCGCTGGACTTGCCCGCCGCCTTTGTATATAGTTCTTTAGTTTTAGGTTTCCTTTGTTTTTTCTTATGATTTGGAGTCGACGGACACTGCTCCACTTTTTGTATATAGTTGCTTTTTAGTTAGGTTTTTTTTTAGGTTTCCTTTGTTCAGTTGGGCTCATGGACCCTTTCGAGTTTTTTACATAGTTCTTGATTTGATAGATAATTTTTTTACATTTGACTTTGGAGGACATTTTTTTGGATTATGATTTGCAGTTCTTTATTTTTATGCGGACATGCAGCTTGATTTTTTTTACTTACCATTGTAGTTTGTTTAATTTCTTTAGCATTCTTTCTTTTTTTCAATACAAATTTGTTTTCATGCTTCACTGTGTGGTATCATCTCATTGGTTTCATGCATGTCATGTTGGGTGTTTTCCCATTCAATTGCAAACATTGTGTGTGACGGACATGGGTTCATTAGCTTCATGAACATTGGGGGTGTGACATGTAATTTCCATTTCCATGTGGGTGAATGGGTTACTTGGTAGGGCTTTTTGGCTGTGGACGCTGACCATAACGCACATGATTGGGGATTGTGAGGACCTGGTGGAGGCTGCCCCTGGTGGCTGGGGGGTGGTGGGAGACATGAGTGGGGGCCTGGTGGGGGCTGCCCCTGGTGGCTGGGGGGTGGGGGTGGTGGGAGACATGAGTGGGGGCCTGGTGGAGGGTGCCCCTGCACTGCTGGGGGGTGGGGGTGGTGGGAGACATGAGTGGGGGCCTGGTGGAGGCTGCCCCTGGTGGCTGGGGGGTGAGGGTGCAGGGGGACATGAGTGGGGGCCTGGTGGTGCTGCCCCTGCACTGCTGGGGGGTGGGGGTGGTGGGAGACATGAGTGGGGGCCTGGTGGAGGGTGCCCCTGGATGCTGGGGGGTGGGGGTGCAGGGGGACATGAGTGGGGGCCTGGTGGTGCTGCCCCTGCACTGCTGGGGGGTGGGGGTGGTGGGAGACATGAGTGGGGGCCTGGTGGAGGCTGCCCCTGGTGGCTAGGGGGTGGGGGTCGTGGGAGACATGCATTGTTGATCAGTAGTGCAAGGTGACATGTGGGTTGGCTGGGGGGCATGCCCATGGTGGATGGGCTGCCTGCGGGACATGAGCAGGGGTGCAGGGTAGTCCCCCGTGGTGTGGCCTGCCTGCAGGGGCCGTGGAGGTTGTGGAGCGTACACCTTGGAGGACCCACACGGCCAATTCACGTGTAGTACTCCCCAGAACCCCTGAAATACACATACCCTGCTGAAATCGTGTGTGGAACTTCCCGCGCACCCCTGAAAGAAACGTACCCTGCTGAAATCGCGTGTGAAACTTCCCGCGCAGCCCTGAAATACACGTACCCTGCTGAAATCACGTGTGGAACTTCCCGCGCACCCCTGAAATACACGTACCCTGCTGAAATCGCGTGTGGAACTTCCCGTGCACCCCTGAAATGCACGTACCCTGCTCTAATCGCGTGTGGTACTTCCCGCGCACCCCTGAAATACACGTACCCTGCTGAAATCGCGTGTGGAACTTCCCGCGCACCCCTGAAATACACCTACCCTGCTGAAATCGCGTGTGGAAATTCCCGCGCACCCCTGAAATGCACGTACCCTGCTCTAATCGCGTGTGGTACTTCCTGCGCACCCCTGAAATACACGTACCCTGCTGAAATCGCGTGTGGAACTTCCCGCGCACCCCTGAAATACACGTACCCTGCTCGCACTGGGCCAATCGCGTGTGGAACTTCCCGCGCACCCCTGAAATCCACGTACCCTGCTGAAATCGCGTGTGGTACTTCCTGCGCACCCCTGGAATTCACATACCCTGCTGAAATCGCGTGTTGTACTTCCCGCGCACCCCTGAAATGCACGTACCCTGCTGAAATCGCGTGTTGAACTTCCCGCGCACCCATGTAATACACGTACCCTGCCGAAATCGCGTGTGAGACTTCCCGCACACCCCGGTATACACGCACACGTATTTTTTTGTCAGCGGGTGTCCGTTTTTGTGGGTACCCCTTTGCACGTCATTTGTCCTGGAGGGCCACAGTATAGGACATTCTTCATGGCTGTATATAGGTGCTATTTGTTGGCGCACCTTTTGGCGCACATTTCTTCCAGGCGCAGAGACGCTACCGCCTGCTTTCTTGTGGCGGTCGTGTTTGTGCCTGTGCGCTGGTTTGAGCGTGCGCTTTTTTGCCCTATTCTATTCCATGAATACGTGTTGTAGGCGAGCGTGTGGGCGTTCCGTGCACTTGTACCCTGTACTTCCCCCGTGACGCCCACGTTTTAGCAAGTTGTTCCCCATTCCGAGTGTTACGCCCCGTGTTCCGCCTACTTTTGTTGCGTGCGCCGCGCTATGTGCGATTTTCGCTGTGGCCTGTGCGATTTTCGCTGTGACCTGGCGCACGCTGTTAGATGGCCTGTGCGCCAACGTGCGCCGCGCACTTTTTTTCGCACATCCGATGGTTTTCTCGCGCACGACCTTCCATGAATCGATGTGCGCTGCTTTTCGTGCGATTTTCGCACTTGCACTGCGATTTTCGCTATTCCACTGCGATTCGCACGTTTTTGCCCACTTGCGCCGCGCTAATTATTCCATGAATCGGCCTGTTAATTGCATTCAGAAAGTGAGAAAATGAGCATATCTGGATAATATATGCCCAATCAAGATATATGAAATAAGAGCAGGTGGAATCGAGTGGTGAGAAGCAGGGCCATGATTTGGTTCGTTATGCACAAATTGTTGCCTGCTGATGTTCCCGAAAACAAGGGAAATATTTGCCTTTTTCATTAACCAGTCTTCATTAAATAAGACTCATTGGGCCTCATTACGAGCATGGCTGTAGCCGTGCCTCTATCACAGGCACGGCTACTGCCATGCTCGCTACGGGCACCGCGGCCCAATTACGAGATGAGTGGGCTGGTAATTGCCTTTCCGTGGGTGGCAGTAATGCCGGGCTCCCGATCCCCATTCTGGCCCATTGGACAGAATGGGGGTGGGGAGCATGGTTGCACCAGCACCGTTGATAATGGTGCCGGTGCAATCACAAGTTCTGCTCGCGGGTGCCGCACAGCCCGCCAGGTAAGACCTGGCGGACTGTAAGGAACCCGCGAGCAGAACTCGTAATGCGGCGGCCCCGTATGAACGGTGCCGGTGCCTTACCAGCACCATTCATACCATGGCCGCCACCCTTATAATGAGGCCCATTGTCTGATTCCCATGAACTAAATTTGAAAATGAATGAAACAGAGTCACTTAAAAAATGTCCATTTAACATTTATGTATAATAGAAAGGGTTGGGTAGAAAATAAATATGTCTTGAAATTAGTCATTAATAAGTGAGCTTCCCAGGCCACTATAGATGGAAAGTAGCCGTATGCTTCAACCTAAGTGATCAGCTGATTTCACAGATTACCAGTTTGATTATTAGTCCAAAAGGTTGCTGTGCTCAATGAAACTTGAGTTGTGTGGAATGTGGAAGTGGACTTAATTGAGCTAACGCCACCTTCCAATGTTGAGCACGGCATTGAGAGGTTGGAGAATGATGCAAAGAGTGACATAGAGTGATGTGGAGTGCAGAGGGTGGGCGAGTCATGCTGATTCCAATCATGGTAACCTCAAGAACGAGAGAGCATCTGGGGTCTGACTGAGCAATACCCTAAACGCCATATACAACTGATCAAGGACCAACTATTCAACTGGGTAATTTGTGCCGAGTTCAGAAAATTGCATTGACATAAATATGGATTGAAGGAATACAATACCCGTACTGATGAAATCTACTGCAATCACGCGTTATCAGGTAATATTATCCTCACTAAAATTATTTCCGTATATATGGTCGTCGGGAACGGCCATAGGTGTTATTTTTAGTGGGATAATATTAGGGTTTTTTGGGAACGGTGGTTGCAGGGGATTCCCCCTCTCCTTTTAAAATAATACAGGGTTTGCGGGGGTGTCCCCCGCTGGTTCCATACCTTAATATCACCGCAAAAATATGGCAATATTTTTGTATGGTGATATTTTTGCGTGGATATTAATACATTGAACCAATCACGCATGACAACATGAAGCTGATTTGAAGGCAAACACTGAGCAGATGTTAAACGGCCCATTTTATTATTTGTGCCTACCTGGATAACAGAAATGTCTATAGATACTAAAGTCAAGTGGCAATAATCAGAGCACTAGTTTTTTAGGTCTCAGCTTAAATTAATATTTCCAGTTAGTACCACCAATACATGAGTTATCAGACTTGTATTATCAGAGAAGACCTTTCCACATTTCATGGAATGCTTATAGATTTGCTATCGTAGCACTCAACTGACAACTAGATATGTGTGCCTTAGTTGCTATCTAACCTTTGCATTTAAGAAAGAGAAAGCATATCCTTTAAAAAATAATGTGCAGTCCTGCTATGTCGGACATATTAACATCCATGAGAGATAATTTGTCTGTGAAATCCAGATAGAGATTTTGATACCATTGGCCACCACAAATTGCAGTTCCTTTTCTTTTTAAATTCATTTGATGACACTACATTCCAGCTGTTTGCTAAATATGAAAGTCTTGACTTGAAATTGTACTCCCAGATGACTCTGATAAATTGTATATTCTTAACTCTCTGCTGGCAAGCCAGAGGTCATTACTAGCTTGCATAACATCTCCAAACAAATATTATCTTCTATTCTCTCTATATATAAAAGCAAAATCTTTAGTAACATGTCTGTTTGAAATGGTCAGTATACTTCTCAACATGCTACAAACATGAAATTTGGCATGTAGGCAGGTTCTACTGTGTAGACAATGTAAAAAGTATAAAATATACATGTTTCTAATTGTTGTGGTCTGCAATGCTTAGATATGTGTGTGTGCCTGTTTGAAATGTTTAGCATACTTTCCAACCTACTACAAACCTGCAATTGAAGTTCAGCAGTTCAAGAAAACATCAGGAGTCCATTCATCCTAAACTTTCCACACTCTCAGCATCTAGATGACTTTAGCAGCACTCACCTTTGAAGTCATGTAGGTAATGCAATACCGTGTGTTTTTAGTAATGCGGGTGACAAGAAACATTGCATGTCTCTTTAATAGTGTCTGCAATGATGTTGTCTGTCAGATCGTGGAAAATCTCTCATGACAATTTTAGAAACTTCATTTCCAATGGAAGTTATGAATGTATGCCATCTCAACAGTACAAAGCTTACATGCTTCAGCCATACACATACGGATATGGCCCTTCAAGCTTACACGCTTCAGCGCTACATGTACAGTATTTATGTTGAGGTTGCTGCAGCCTTGGCTGTAGATCGGGACACCTATAATGTTGCTGTGCAATCTCAATGCTCCAGCTCAAAGTAGCTGGACAGATTTACGAGATACAAGCTCTTCTCATGGTCATCTTAATGTGGCTTGCTCCAGAGTTGGAAACAAAGACAATTTCTTCACACTAGGTCCTCGAGGAAAGACCAGCAATATTGTCTACCAAATAGCATTGGTTTAGTAAATTAAATACACTCAAACTAGAAGTGAGGTAAGAATTACTGTGCAAAGCAAGGGTACACCTTCTAGTTTCAAATAAAACACAGATGGCTCTGTTTGATTGCTGTTTTGCTTCATTGGAACAACTTTCTTATGTCTCTTCTGTTACTTCATGGAAACAGATATTTCAAGAAACCTAAAGCTTGAACTTTGTGTGAAGAATCTAAGTTATATGCATGTAGTTTAATTACATACTTAGTGAATATTAACAATCCCAATAGTGTAATCACGAGTGTCAGAACACAATCATTGTTAGGATTTGAGTTTGAAATAGGCTGCATTGTCATAATATATCGAAATATGTAAAACAACATTTTCCAGTAATTGAGCAAACCTGCTAAACTTCATTTTGGGGCTAAATTCATAGTAGGTAATATTTTCTGGAGGTGAAATCTAAATGGTCAATGGAAGTGCCTAGGATTTTGGATTGTAAAAATGTGTCATTCCATCATTGTTTCCGTGCTTTTATCATTTTTGAGAACAAACTATTCGGAATGTCACATTTCTGTTTCCAATTTTGCAAGAAATCTACTTTAGTCCAATAATCATATACAATGGACCTCATTCCGAGTACGGCGCTAACCAATGGCGCTATTAACGCCTTGGTTGACGCCGTACCCGGACCGGCAGCGCCTTGGTGGATGGCGGAATCACCGCCCCATTCCAAGGTTGGTGGGGCGGTAATTCCCCATTCACCAAGGCTCTTCCCCATTCCCAAATGAGCCCCCATAGGGCTCAATGGGAATGGGGAAGATGCAAATAACGGTGACCGTTCATTACGGTCACCGTTATTGGCTTGGAGGCCCCTTTGCGCCCTCGACTTTAACACCTGCTCAAAGCAGGCGTTAAGGGTGAGGGCGCAGAGGGAACTCGGAGTATGGCGGTAAGGGATTACCGCCACCGGTCTCGTTACCGGTGGCCGCTATCCCTTACCGCCATACTCGGAATGAGGCCCAATATCTTATAGTAATATCTCTGCTTTTATGCCATAAGGGATGAGCCAAACATTGCTCAATTGCAGTTTATTTTCCATTTCCAGAATATTTGATTATGTGTACTTTCTTCTCTTTATTTTGTTTTACTATGGCAAGTGCTGAATTTCCATTGATCGTATAATGTGTTCACTCTGGCTCAGCTAGAATGGGGGACACAATTCAAATGACGGTCTGTTAATTACTACAAAAGAGGGGTAGAACACTTGGATTATAATAAGATAATATAATAGAAATTATTTTTTATAGACATTTTAACAATATAACTCATGCATTCATTCTTTCATCTAAGCATTCCCACATACATTTGGCATATGTTACACACAATTATTTTTCCAAGCTTTCTTCTTGATTGTTGATGGTAGATGACAGCATTTATGATGTTTCATGTGGACTCAGCATTCTTCTGTCTCTTTGTGAATCCTATATCAGTTGTCAGATACTGTGAATATGGTGTCTATCATTTCAAAAGATTCACTCCAAGACAGAAAAACACCTTTTGTCCTTCAATTGCTTCCTTCAGAAGATATAGAGGTAGAACATATCATGACCCATACAACATTTTTGTAATTTTTAGGTAATATTCATTTTTAAACTCAGAGCAGACATCTCAGAATTGTGTTGGGCATAGTCAAACACATGTTATGAATCCTTAAGAAGTTAACACACATAATTTGTAGCAAATTCGTTCATAGGTTTGTATTCTTTTGTCTAGTATGGCAGATATTGTGGCAGCACCATTTTCCTTCCAGTTATCAATTAATTCAAAATAGGGACATCCAGGTTGGTGTCGAAGGGATAGCTATCAAGTAGTAATCACAAATCCCAAATAAACGAGAGTCAAACTTAAAACTCTTAAGGAATCCATCAATTGTTATATTTTACAAGGCCAGTCCTTCATTCAATGCAGGGCAGTAGGAAATGTGGAGCTTACTTTTTTACATCTAAAACGTCCCACATCTTTATGTATTTATTTATTTATGTATTTATTTATTGTATGTGTTGGTAGCGCCCAGACCCAGAGGTATCACGACACTGAAGTCAATAAATACACTGTAACAGGAGGCACATTAAGACAATCGTATTCATAAGATGAGCTGTGGAATTACACATATTTGTTAAACAGAAAGGTTTTAACTTGTTTTCGAAAGAGTGTGTAAGAAGGTTTATTTTGGATATGTTGAGGGGGGTATTCCAGAGTGTAGGAGCGATGGTGGTGAAGCAGGACCCACTAGCTCTCTTTCTGAAGAATCTGGGTTTGTGGAGGGCTGTAGTGGTGGAGGAATATAGATTGCATGTGTTGTGCTTCTTGGTGATACTGTACATAAGATAGCGAAGGAGCAGTATAGTGTAGGCAGCGGTGTGTGGTGGTGAGGAGTTTGAAATCGAAACAAACTATGATGGGGAGCCAGTGAGCCACTTGTCTGATTTGAGAGATATGATCAGAGCGTTTCAGGACCCAAACAGCTGTAAGAGCATTGTTTTGAAGCAATGGAAGTTTCTTGAGGTTTTTGGTGGCGGTCCCTGCTAGAATGGTATTGCAATAGTCCAGTTTGCTGCATATGATGGCTCTGGCTAGGGAGAGGCAGTTGTCAGGGGTGACAAATTGTCTAAAGCTGTTTATTAGTTTGGTTGAATAGGCTGCAGAGGGGGCGGTTGTTTTGACATGTTTTTGCATGCTGAGTTCAACATCCAGGTAGACGCCAAGTGTTTTGAGGTGGGTGGAGTCTAGGATGGTGTTGCCGTCAATGATGAAAGAAGAGAAGGTGGGCTAAGGTGTTTGAGGTGGTGTGGGGATCCCACGATAAGGAGCTCAGTTTTATCGTCGTTCAAGCAGTGAAGGTGAGGGGCCATCCAGGACCGTATGATGCTGAAGACACAGTTGATGTTTGCAGAGTCTAAGTCATGGTTGCTGATGATTTTGAGTAGGATTTGTGTATCATCTGCGAAATTGTTTGAGGTATGTTGAGGCTGTCTAAGTCATCAAAGAGCTATTGGTGTACATGTCATAGAGGGTAGGGGAGAGGCAGGAGCCCTGCAGGACACCGTAGGAGACAAGTATGTGGTCAGCAGATTCAGACCCAGCAAAGACCCTGGTGGTTCTGTCGGATAGAAAGGATTGGATCCAAATGCTGGCTTCTGGGGTAAGGTGGAAAGTTGCAGTGAAGTGTTTTCAGAGGATGTCATGATCTACCAGGTCAAAGGCTGCAGAGAGGTCAAGTAAGAGGAGGATTGTGAGCTTGCCGTTTTCCCTAACGTGGTCAAGCTGGATCTTGAGGTGAAGGAAGGCGGATTCTGTACTGTGCTTAGGTGTGAAACCAGATTGGCAGGTCCCTAGCAAACTGTGGTTCTCCAGCTGTAATTTGAGTTGCGTGCAGGCAGTACTGCCCATGATGTTGAGAGATAGAGAACTGTGGCTGGAATTGTGATTGATTTGAAAGGTGCATTAGTGATGTTTTCTATGGTAGGAGCCAAAGGTTCTGCACACATTTTGACAATGTGTGCTGGGCAGGTGTTGCCAGCACAATTGGATGCTTTCAGGTGCTGGATGATAGTGAGGACTTCAAGCGGGGAGATGGCAGAGAATTAGAACTGAGGTGGATAAGTGGCAGTTGTAGGGGTAATGACAGACTGGGTGGGTGGCAACGGTGCGAGTAGGGAATTGTGTGCATGGCTTTATCTATTAATTTCCATGTTTTGGTGTCCATGTTTTGTCCTTAGATAGGTTATCAGATAGGGGGTTGAGGGTTTCAAGCTCTCTGAGGATTTTAAAGAGCTCTTTGGTATTAGACCAAGAGCTGGAAATTATGGTGTTGTATATTTTGGCTTTGGTAGCAATGATAGCTGTCTTGTAGATGTCGGTTGAACACTGAAAGTCTATTTTGTTGTTGGTGGTTGGGTTCTTTCTCCAGAGATGTTTGAGTGCAAGTTTTGAGGCTAGGTCATCAGTGTATCAGTTTTGAGGGTTCCTTATTTTCCTGGATGCGGTTTTGAACGATGCATGTTCATCAAGTTTAGTGAGCAGAGTATGGTTGTAGGATGCTAGTAGAGCTTCCAGGGTTGATTGTCTGGGTTAATTTGAGTGAGGCTAGGATGGTGGGAGTCAGAACACCGGTTGTGAGCTTACGCTGTGTCTCGCATTGATGGGTAGGGGTTTGCTGGTAGTAGGGGTGTTTCTGATGGTAGTGGTAAAGGAGAATAGGATCAGGGAGTGATCTGAGCAAGGAAGGGGGAGAATGGAGGATATCTGTAGGGGAATGCTGCAAGGAAGAATCCAATCACGTGTCTTACCTTTTTTTCGTTGGTGGGTGAGCGGACCAGTTTAGTGAAGTTCATTTCATGAAGGGTGGCAACGAAGACAGAAGCCTTTTTATCAGAGGAGTCATTGTAACCTAGATTGAGGTCTCTTAGGAGGATTCATTTAGAATTAGGCTTGAGGAGCAAAGAGATGATGAGGAGGATATTGGTATCTGGGTTGCCAGTGTGGGAGTGTTGGGGGGTAGAGGAGGAGTAGGTTCATGGTGGTCTGGGGGGAGGATTCAAGTTTGCCAGAAGCATTTTATAACTTAGTATCTGCTGTAGACAGGAAGCTCTGATGGGGAAGGTGTATACTTGGATGAGTGCAACTCCACCTACCAGGCCATCTGACACGAAGGATGGAATATTTGATAGGAATGGTGAGAGAGAGTGTCCAGGTTTCAGATAAGGCCAGTAAGTCTAGATTGTTAGCTAGTAGTAGGTCATGGATGTCAGCAGCATGAGCACAGATGGAACGCATGTTTATTAAAGCACAGGTGAAGGAGTTAGGAGGGGGAAGTGGGGAGAGGGTGGTGGGAGGGATGGTGGAATTGTTAGGAGGGGGTGTAAGGTAAGGGCCTTTGGTCTTGTTAGGCTGGCAATGTATTGGTTCCTGGAGGGGAGAATTTCTGGTAAAATGACTACCCAATGCAGACTCAATTTGCCAGTTGTCAGACCTGAGAAAATATGTAGCTGATTATCAACGTTGCTGCTATATTTATCTTAGAATTGAGAACTGGAATGCATTCAGTGCAGTTTGTAGATATACCTGTGACTGTCAACATGCATATATTTCCTGAGATAGAACAATTGTCTTGCCTGATGCAATAATCTGTGTGTAAGACCTTAGCATTGCCATGCCATTTTCTGTCATGGGGCCTGTTAAGTGGGATTTCTTGGTGGGAATGGCACACATAATAAGCAGCTCTTTAAATAGATATTAGAGTATTTACCCATTTGTAGCCAAATAGTGACCTCACATAGTGTCATAGTTTTTAGACATCCCCTATAACTGTCTGTCACTGTTTTGTGGGCATGGTTTTGGATAATGCTTTGAAACGTTTCAGGTTTTACTCACTGATCATTGCTAGAAGTCCATTTGAATCTGGCCCATCTTTTGAAATTTACACTCACAAATCATCCTTCATCCCATAATTGTGTCCAAAAGGAGGGATCTTAGACAGAATAGATAGAATTTCTCAAGGACTTTCCAAAGGAATGTTCACTCTTAGCAGTAAACAAATCTGTCCTGATCCTCCCTTCTCCAATGAGCAACTGAAAATCTGCTGTCAGTACCAAATTGTGAGCTAGTGATTGTTGTCACTTTCCCAGGAAATAGTTCAAATCAATGACGCTCCACTGTAGGGATCCTGTTTTGGCTTGTCGGAAATGTCAAATTGTTTTCTTGTTTAGTCTAGACACTTATTTTAGAGCATAGGTGTCATATTGACAACATAAACAAACTTCAATTTTATGTATCAGATTGCCAATATTCAAGGGCTTTTATTTATTTATTTCTCACATAAAGCATACCTCTGGATTCAAAACATGCTCTATAAATTTTGTATATACCCATTTGGGTATATACAGAATTGGGAACCGTATCAAAACCAGAAAAACAAATTGAACACCAAACACTGGGGAAGTTAATCTGAAAGTAGGAGTTCTCCAACTCACAGCAGAGCAATGTACTGGTGGTGGTGCAGGAGTCCAGACAGCTACAAGGTGTGAGAGGAGAGTCTGGTAAGCAACGTGCTTTGGAGAGGTTCGCAGAAAGCAATGCAGAGCAGAGGGTGAGGAAGCAAGTCGTGCTTCCTGAAGGCGGCAGAAGATGGTACACCATCTAGATCACAGACACTCACCAAAGATGTGGAGTAGCCATAAACATAAAGTCAGTGAGCCCAGGGAAGGGGTTTGGACACCAAACAAAATACCTAGACAATGGGACTGTGGTCTGGGACCGACAGTACGATCTTGGGGAAGATCAAGAAGGTCTGGGACCAACAGTCTGAACCTGGAGTAGACTAAGAAGGGACAGGGACCCACAGGACTAAGTTGGGAAGACCAAGAAGGGCTGGGGACCAACAATACTAGCTTGGGGAAGCAAATCCTGAGAGAAGTCAAGGCGAGAGAAGGATAACCCCTCACCTCGTGAACTTTATGAAGCTACACAAGTGTGCAAGTATACCAGGCAAAAGTCAAGTGTGTGTAAAGCTGCATAAGAGAATCCCAAGGAAGATCCATGTGCCTGGGATCTTGACTTGCATGACATTTAGAGAAAGAGAGAAATTGTTTTATAAAGTTCTGGCAGAAGAGTATATCAGGTGAAGGGTGGATCCTGGATTTGCACCCATATAGAGTGGTACAAGAAAACCGGTAGGTGAACACGCACCCAAAAGGTGCTTCTATAAACAGAGAATTCTATGGAAGACACATTTTCTTCAGAATTGACCTGCATACAATTTGATATTCAGGGTAACGGATCCATATCCCCTGGAATGATTTGCAGTACAGGAGGAGAGAGCTTACCCTTGTTCAGCAGAACCTGATTAGTTGTTAACTTTTGCTTTGAATGGAAAGACTCCTGGGGAAGGGAGTCATCCCCATTGAAACTGAACATTGACCACTGGGATCCCTGGTTGGAGTTGGTTTTGATTGTGAGGGTGAGGATAGGATTTTTGACACAGGCCATACATTTATTTTGGAAACCCTGACACCGGACAGACCCTGAGTTTACATTGGGGTAGGGAAATACCTCATAGAGTAGGGACAGCAAGGCATTTTCCAACCCCGTTTTACTTTAAATAAAAGTTTGGAACCACAAACTTGACTCTTCCGTGCCTGCGCCTCATTCCTGGCTCCTCACATTAGTAAGAAAAGGAGTAAACCCACTAAATTATTTATAAATATACAGTGCAAACAAATTGAACAGGTAGATGCCTATCATTAGGTCAGCTGGAGGGTTACATCAGGTGGCATCAGAGTGTAACTGATAGAACAGGCTCGGATGGTACTTAAAAAATATAGTGGTGCAATAGCAAGATTTGCAAGGATCAAAGGGGATGGGGCTGTCAGAGATTACCTGGAAGATTATAAATTACAGGCGTGGCAGACTGAATTATATGATGCTAAAGTTTGGATCCGTATTAAAACCAAAGTGTTAGCAACAGTGCAAAATGTTTCTCTAAAATATATACTCAGGCTCCCATCAAGCACCCCCTTTACCCCTATATTCAAGGAGCTTAACTTGAATAGTATTAGTATCATTGCCCATATGAGACTGTTGTTGTATAGGGGAAGAATATGGCGCTCCCCAGAGTTGGGGATCTACAGACATGTCCTGGAAGTGATACTGGCTCATGAAGGGTGGAAGAATCTACCATTGTGCCAACATGTGAAAAAGCTACACCTTGAGAGTGACCACTTTTCTTTCTGGGACACACCTCATTTGTTGACTACTGCATCCAAAAACATGATTAATAAAGAAACATTTGACATGGAGGTTTCAAAGGAACTGGATAGGATACAGGCTTCTAGTCTATTGAGTACTTACTGGAAGAAAAAAAACAGAACTAGGCTATGAAAGTTACCCTGATTGTATGAAGCCCAGATTTGTGAGGTCCCTATATATTAAGCTTAGCATCAGAATACTTCCACTAGCCCAGAGGCTGGAAAAATGGGACACTGCAGCATTTGATATATATGTTACTATTGCAATTGCACTGTGGAGGATGAAATCCACGTTGTGCTAATCTGTCCAGTATATATGCATCTGGGAAGAATGAATCTGAGACAGCTGTTTAGGTGCGATGCACCACAGAGTCATTAGCTTTATTCAACAGAACTGATAATGACAATCTGTTACAAATGGTAGCAACATTTTTGCACAGAGCCTGGCTGAGAAGACAGAATTTATTATATTTTGGGAATGTAAAGTGATTATTAGCATTGCTTTTTGCTGGCTGTCAATACTTGTGTTAAACACTGAAGGGAGTTTAGCTAGATTATGGAATAATGTATGTAAGCAAATATGAAATTAATATCACAGCTCTGATCTTCTAGCATTGAGCATTTGATTACCCAATCATGATTGCAAAAATGTGTCTGTTCATGTTGTATTTGTATATATTGGTGTTTTTATTGGATTTAATTGAGATGGGGTATATTTTTCTATTTATGATGATTATTGTTCCAATGTTTTAAATACACTATTATTTACCTGTTACTGATTGTCGATATGGTAATTAACTTGAACTTGCACTTGTAAATGTGCCAACATGAATAATTCTCTACAGGAGTACAAGTATAAGTAGTGGCATACCTGCCTACCTATCACCACAGTACTATTAAAACAGCAGTGATTGTCATGATAATGTTGAAGTATGGTGGAGCGGAAACAAATTGGCATTAACACAGTTAGCGCCACTTTTCCCACTCCACCATATTGCTGGTATGGTCCTGGAGTTGAGGATTTACGGCCAGCAAAATACTGGAGTTAAATCCTCCTATTCTCAGCTGAAAAATTGGCAATATCATCAGAATTACTACAGAGGAATTGCTGCTGCAGTAATTCCTTCCAAAAAGCCACATAGATTCCTATGGACTCCAGAGAAATGGGGATTAACACTGCCACCACCAGTTGTAATCTGGCGATAATTCCACCACACCAAGTGGTAGTAAAAGTAATTCAGTTGGGTGGTATCTGGGTGGATTTACCGCCCAGATACCATCAAACCCGCAAGAGAATAGATTTTTTTATTAAAAAACACAAATGCAAATAACTAAAGAAACAACCAAAACCCCACCCCTGTAGCTAACACTGAACATTCAAGATGTTATAGCATAGCACTCTGGATAGATGAGCATGGATGTCCAAGCTTTCAGTTCACACAATGTCAATGTTCAAGAAGACATCTTGTAAGAAAAATGTGGAAATGGGTGTAAAAGTCAGCATAGTCTCAAATGTTGACAGTACCTTTTTTTATGCCTTGGGTGCACAAGAGTTAGGAACTGGGCCCATAGGTGCTTACCTTCTGTTGTTCCTGTATTGAACCGGAGTGAGTCACATTGATCCAGTGGTGGCTTGGTGCTGAGTTTGCACTAAGCCAGCCCTGAGATGAGGGTCTCTGTATGGATTGAGTCAACATACAAGATTATGGGAGTCGAGGGTTCCCATCCGATTTGAGTCAGCATTTGAGTTATGTTGGAACACTGCTTCCTCTGGATCAAGTTGCAGAGTTTCAATGTTCTGTTTGGTCGATGCAGTGCTCAGAATGCATTGAGTCAGATCCTTCTGATAGCGGTGAGCTGGTGCTCGAGTCTAGGTAGTGATAATCATCACTGATACGAGAGAGCATCAGAACATCTCGAAGATGCACGAAAGTAGATTGAACTGAGCAGCTATAATAAGGCCTTGGTCCAAAAGCAGTCTGTGCCATTGTTCCCTTGGGATGGTTAGGGGACAGAGCTCTCCTTTGCCTTATATGGGCTCTGGCTTTATCTCACCAGCAGAGGACGTTGGGAATACTATATCCCAAAAGAGGGCCAGCTGAATTTGCCTTGCTTTTATGAAATCCCACAGATGAATTAAGGAATGGGGGATTAGGGGGATGTTCCTTTCCTTATAAAGCCAAATTGCAATAGTGAATTGGTTGAAAGCAAGCCTGCTATAAAAAGTGTAATCCCCAGTGCGGTTCCATTTGCCTTATTACATTAAACCAGAGTACCTTGCTTACTGGAATTGGGGATGACAGGAAGAGCAAGAGAACACTAACAGAAAGAAAGATGGCAGAACCCTCCTCCAGGCATACCTCCCTGTTTGGATTCACTAAACCCACCACCTCCCATGCCTGCTAACATCAAACCTGCTCCAGTTATCAGCACTCTTGTGTGAGGCTGGCTATGTTATGTCAGATCGCCCTGAAGCACTGTCTCCGGAAGATCACCTGGGATGTACGTTTCGATTCTCTTCAGGTAAGTTGTTACCCATCCTGCTGAAGAATCAAATGGGCAGCATCCAGGCTATTGTTCCACATGGCATCTTTGGAACAGATCAGCCTAGACACTAATATGCATCAGTCAATATCATAGTTAAGCCATGCACCCATAGCTGACACTGGTGTGATATAAAATCGGTGTGTCTTAATAATGGCATGTTTCTAGAAGACACTGTGCCAAACCAGGCATGGCTTACTTTACAGATGTGTGTGCCACCAGACTGATTACACAATTGCCACAATTTAGATCAGAATTGGGCTTCAATGTCTCCTCTAGACCTAAGGGATTTTGTGTCCCAGCAGCTGCCTGAGATACATATATGACCTTTGAACCTGCCCTGTGCCACTTCTTGGGCTGGTTCTGTAGATGTCTGTAGACTAGTTCTGGCAAGGCACTGGGGTGCACTATAGTTTTGGCATAGGTTGGACTTATTAGCAGACCTCCCCTTTAGAAACAGAATTATCTGCATCATTTTACGTTAATACATATCAAAAACGCTACTGTTACTGTATAATATAATTCAATAAAAATGATAAAATGAAGAAAAATGCTTTGGGTATTCTACCCTCACCAAATAGCAGATTACCAGTTTCTGTAGCTTGATAAATGGCCAATCACTCTGCCACGTGATTTTTCTGGAATCCAATTTTGTAACCATTAAAGGGGTCAAAAGTATTATCCAGCTACTGAGGCTTTCTAGATATTTTCAGTACTATCGTAAGAGCATCCATCCACATGAACTGTGGGAATCTCCTGGCAGGGGCTTTCTTCATACTACTTGTCTAGTGAAGCTATATATGCCCCCATATTATGACCGGCCATGTTTCTGTTAAAATACCACAGTCCGAGAGGTGTCAGAAAACCGCGTGTAATGAAAGAAATATTTCTTCATTATGGGATTAGCGAAACAAGCGTCTTTTAGGAAACACGTCTTAATTGTTTTGCAGTCACCCCACTCCCACTTCACTCCAGCCGTTAATCCATGGACTAAGGGCTAAGTGATCTCTAGGTAGACCTCAATTAAATGGCAAACTTACTTGTTGAGTCCTAAGTGTATGGAGTGAATTTTGCGTTTTTTGAAAAAAACAAAAACAAAAAGAAATCGATTTAGAAAGACTGCTCAAAAACTGCTTTGAGAGGTCTCTGCAAATCGAACTATCAACCTCTGTGACACACACAAGTGCCTGCAGCGGCTGAAAGGCGTGGCCAGGCCAAAAGAGGAGAGCTTTGGTGCCCAAAGTAAGTGTTTTTGGTGTGTGAGAGTGTGAGTGGGTGTCTGCCTTTGTCTGTAGGGGAAGACTGAAGTAATCATTTTAAACAGCCTCCACAAGTTAAGGCTCGTCAGTTTACTCTGCGTGAAACCATTCCGATCTCTATGGATCAGTTGGGGAGTACCATCAGCAATCTATTCACCAGTGCATTGGCCAATATGTGGAATGTTTGTAGCATGTTGGGAGGGTGAGGAGGAGCGGGTAAACGTGAGTTTGTATTGGTCAGTGTGTCTGGGGTGGGGGTTGCCACGGATGCGGCTTTCTGGGGGGATTGAGGGTTGAAAGGCTCAAGTAGTGTTCTGTTTTCGCTTTTAAAGGCTGAACACAAAAATACCAAAATAAATCTGTCTTTTTGATATGCCGGTCGGACAACAGCAGCCCAGTGAAGCAACTAGTCCCGTTGTTGGAGATTTCAAGCAGGATTTCTGTCACACATGAAGGTGAGTCTGTGCCCGAGCCAGCCAGCAGCCCTAGGAGGAAGGCTAGAGAGGTTGGGAGAGGGGACAGATATCAAGCTCATACTAAGGTGTGTTCACTTATTACCCCTAGGTCACACAGCAGTCCAGTAACAGGTCTGGTCAACGACGATCCTCACCACATCAGACACGGAGAACATTAATCCCAAAACACTCCTGCCTACACCGTGTGTCGGGGCAAGGTACCAGTCGGCAAAATAAAAGGGGATGGAGTGTTTTAGATAAATCCGAGTGATTGCCCGTGGCTGAAAGTACCGCTGGCAAATCGTTTGCATGAGAAAGGTGAATACTACCAAAAGTTCCCACCTTTCTCATGCGAACACACATACATGCTCACACCCACCCACACACAACAAACCCACACAACACACAACAAACCCAAAACACAACCATAACACACACCCCCACCCACACCCACACCATCAGCACATCCCCACCCACACTCCCAACATAAACAAACCCCACTTACCTTCATCTTCAAGCTGGTTCCCTGCAGCGCCAGTTCCCTTTCACTTCTGTGATCGGGAACCAGCGCTGCAGGGTACCTTTCTTTTCATTTGTTTTGTAACAGAAGGCTGCAGGGGTGTCCCCCGCAGCCCCTGCTCACTATACCATAAATTATAGTGAGTGGGGCGATGCAGGGGACACCCCTGCAGCCCCGTTTGTTTTTTTTTCTTTTTTAAATGGAAGGCTGCGGGGTGTCCCCCGCAACCCCTTCTCACTATACCATGAAGTATAGTGAGCGGGGCGATGCGGGAAAAACCCAGCAGCCCCATTTTTTTTTTCAATGCTACCACCAAAGGTTGGAACCTTTGGTGTTCGAACCTTTGGTGGTAGCATTTTTAGAACTTTTGGTCAATGCAACCACTTTTTTTAGGTAATTTCAACCTAAACCGTTTTAGGCGTCTCATCACGCCTGCTCACGGAAGGGGAGTTGTGTACACACAGTCCAATGCCGAAGATGAGCACCCCCACAAGGATATTTCAAGGTAAGTGTTACACTACTTAGGGGGCTTTCTGATCATTCCCCACTGGTAATAGACTGGAGAAGTGGAGATGAGGACTTATTTAGAGACTCGTCCTTTGTGAAGTCTCTCGTCATTTCAAAGGGAGATGCTAGAAGAGGACTTCACACTGTCGGAAACAAAGGGCAGTATAGCGCAGTTGCATTCCAGAAAGAAACCCAGACCTTAATGGTCTCCCCAGGCAGCTTTGGAAGCTTTTGGTGGACAAAGGAAGTCACTGCATACTTGACATGCTGTGGGAGAGTAGACATGCGTGCAGGTTATCCCTAAACTATGAGAATCCGTGATCACCATTTTTCAAAATATATGGAGGGACAAAGAAACGTGCTAGTCATATAGACTGATTGCTCTTCTCAATGCTGAGGTTAACATATTGGCCAATGCACTGGTGAATAGATTGCTGATGGTACTCCCCAACTGATCCATAGAGATCGGAATGGTTTCACGCAGAGTAAACTGACGAGCCTTAACTTGTGGAGGCTGTTTAAAATGATTACTTCAGTTGATTGGCACCATACCATGAACTAGAATTGGCGATTCTGTCTCTGGACTGCAACAACGCTTTTGACTTAGTGGGCTGGCTTTTCTTGTGGGCCATTTGGAAAGGTTGGATCTTCGGTCCGATGATTATTGACTGTTTAAAATTGTAATTTGACTCCCCGATGGCACAGGTTAGGGTAACTGTGAGAAGCAATTACATGTTTAGGGGCACATGATGGCCAGATGGACACGTGGACAAGATCTCACTCTTTTCAGATGATATAGTGAGTGACCCTGAGTGATTGGTACCTAGGATGGGTGAACTGCTCTGTGTATATGGCAACTTCAGCGGCATGTGGATCAATTGGGCAAGTCTGTGTACTTTGTTCAGAAGGGGGAACAGAAAGGTCATGTGCAGTGGGGGGATCAATTTCGGTATCTGGGGGTCATGATTGGGGGAACTTGTGAGGGGTACTTGTGCTTGTACTGGGATCCACTGGCTTCAAATGCCTTCATGAGGTGGAGAAGTGGGCAGAGCTTCCATTGCCCCTCCCAGGTAGGATGGCATTGTTCAAAATTCCCAAAGTTTATGTCATATCTTACAGGCCCCACCATACAACATACCTGCAGGATAGTTTGTAAGTTGAGTAGGGGGTTAAGATCTATGTGCTGGGGGCAAATACCCAGAGGATAGCCCTTTATACACTAAGGAATTCAGTGTGTGAAGGGTGGGCTGTACCTTCTGAACTTACAGAAACACTTCTGTGCCATACAGCTGGTAGCTGCAAATTATCATTTTTTCTTGAGGAAAGGAATTCCAACTTTGGTAGGGAAAGAAATACAAGGAAAGGGTGGGATATTAGTCAGATTCTTTATGAGGGCAGGAATCCGGAGAAGTTACCTCAAACATGCAAACTGGTGGGAAAGGTGTGGCAAACATTAATGATTAAAACGAGACAAGGAAGACAATTGGCTCTCAACCAACCACTGTGGGGGAACAGACTGATCCCAGAGGTGAAAGAAATACAGGGTAGGTGTGGATGGGCAGCAAGAGGTGTGCGTAAGGTCATTCACTGACCTGAGAATGGCACAAGAGGTAACTCTCAACATGCTGTATCAGTTTGTGCAACTTAAACATGCTCTTAGAGTTCATCTGAGGGATGGACCTGAGCTCACTCAGGACTCACCACTGTTGAGGCTTGTAGCGGTTGATAAATTAGAGGGTTGCCAGATCACTTTGGGGTATAATGGATAGCTAGTTTCACATCTAGGCCGCTGACAAAACAAAGGCAGAATTGGGAAGGGGATTCGGGTGTGCAGGATGATAAATAATGGAATAGCCTGTTGGGTGCCATGCACCAGGTTGTGATATGCTTAAGACGTAGGACCATACAGTATACAATACTTCTCAGGGTGTATTACACACCTCGGAGGATGTATGAAACAGGTTGAAGAGTAAACATTTGTCACAAATGTAGTAAGGCGGCATGGAGGTGTTTGCATGTGGTGTGGATGCCTCATAAGATTAGCAGCTTATGGAGAGATGTGACAGACATTTTAGACACGTTAGGGGAAGATGATGGACCTGAAAATGGGAATTCTGGAGGTCTGAGGACACTCCTCCCTCACAACCCATGAGAGAGCCTTGATGGGCTTGGCCTTAGCCTTGTTGAAGACAAGTATCCAATTAAGTGGGGGAAGGGTCTTTCTATTTCAACGTGGGGAGACTGGCTAGATAGGTGTATGAGCCAGGATAAGCTGGTATACAAGAACAGGGGTGCATGCTAAGCATAACAAAACGTGAGTGTGAAGTGTATGCAGAGGGAGCAGGAGGTATGAAGGAGTCAGGGAGCTGGGGATTTTTATTTGTGAAAGAATAGAGCTTGGAGTGGATGTTTAAAGGATGGTGTGTCGGGAGTGGTGGGCAGAGAGCTGTGGGGATGAGGAGAGGAGAAGGTGTGCAAAAGTAATAAGTTAGTGGTTATATTTTGTGGGGTAGCAAGTGGGTTTCTTTATAACAAGGGGAACATAAATGCAAAGGATGTGGAGGGCAATGTTAGATTGCAACAGTAGACAGAGTAGGAGGATAGTGATGGGTTCTTGAATGATGACCATGATGTATCCTGACAAGACCACCAGTCATGTCTAGAATTTGACTCATGTAAACATTAATATATATGGTACTCTAGATGTGGAAGGTCAACAGTTCAATATAACTGTCTGTTGTTCATTTAATACTGGGTTGTAATCCCATTTTCAACAAAGAACATGCTTTAGAAAACACTCAATTGTTCTCTTTGCTCATATGTATCACAAGCATCAGTCAAACTAATCTGGCTTTCAATCATCTGACAGAAACCTGGTTGGAGTAGCAATGTCAGTGGCATGGTTTGGTTAACAGATCTCTATTTATGTTCTCGACCTGGTGTGACGAAGTCTCCATCCTGAATACAGATACAGCTAGTGGGGTTACCATGGGGATTTAGTGTCTCCCTAAGTAAGAGTATGATGGGCTCATGGTTAGTATGGGGAGGATCCCCTAGTCACCTTCACCTAAACCCCTCCATAAGATAGGTACAAGTCACAGAAAATGCCACAATGACATTGGCCCAGTAAGCTACCTACAATAGAAACACCACCTCAGGAGTGTTCAAAAACCAACCTCTTTCCAGCCGCGCAGTGGCTCTGGGGCCAAGCACATCCCTTGTTCTTTAAAACACCATTCTGATGACACTGTTCTTTTACAAAAGGGAGACTCCAAATGGAGTCCAAGCGAGCGAGAGAATATTGTGAGAAAAATCACAGTACTATGCTGAAGCCCACACCAATATTGCAGATTCTTGTGCAATCTTTCTCACTGGTTTGTGCAGGCCTTGTGATATTGAAAAAAGCTCCAATGCAGCACTCAGAGCAGTTTCTCAACGCTCCAAAGATGGCCATGACAGACCTGTTAGCACTTGCTTCCTGAGTGGCACACACGCAAGAGATGAAGGAAGGGTAAAACTATCTATCTCGTTTGCCAGTAATTTCAAAGATTGTGGGTAGTGAAGTAACATGCCACACCTCCCATGGCTCCCTGAAGATCATGGAAATTAATTAAAGACGGCAGTCCAGCAGTTTAAAAGATTGATATAGCTTCCCAATAAATTAATGAGCACAACAGAACCCATACACTATGCACAATTCTACTCCCTCATAAATTCACCAATTCATGACACTATAGGATGGACAAGAAAGCACTGAAGAAATTTTGTAGATCTTAGGAAGCAGCTAATTGAAAAGGTGCATGTGGGGGACCTGTGAAGGCATCATGAAGTAGACACAGACAACTGAATGAAGTTTGGCCTACAAACATTTATTAAAATAAAAGAAGGTTGGAAGAAGGCCTTAATTGCCCTTTGCCACGGTGAGATTTTCCAACCTAACTGAGACTAAGGATAGTCTTTGTCAGGAAGTCCAAAGCAAATGTGTGGTTGTGTCCAAAACGTATACTTTCCCTCATTTTTAATTTAATTGTATACAATGTGTAGGGATGTCGGCAATAAAAGTTTAGAGCTTATTCCAGCTCTTAGATGGAAAAGGGGTCTCCTTTCCCCAAGATTCAAATTAACATAAGCTTCCCAGTACACTCTCCTGCTAGGAAACTTATTCTCTGTTTCAGATTTCTTGATTATCACACCTGGTGCCCTTTTCCCAGGTTCCTCTTGCACACAGGCTTTGTTACAATAATCTTTCTTTCGCACAATTATTCTTGGGTCTGGGCAATGTTTGCTTGTTTAACTTTTGGCAAGGCTTGCTCATTTAAAACAATTTTTCTTAGAAACCACTAGACACTTATTAACCCAATGCCCAGCATTAGACACTGTATAGCCAAAGGGCCTGTTGTGAGCCTGTCTGGAGCCAGTTTGGGCCACAGATGTAAGTACTACTTTTCTTTAAAATAGCGTTTGAGATCTCATGTAAACGCGTACTCTGAAACCTCTACAGGACTGAGCGTCCCACTCGCCTGTGCCAGCATTTCAACTGAGCCTCTCCTATCCGCTGTAACGTCATTCGACTCTACTTGAACACTTTACTCTATGCCCTACCGTGCAGCGTTTACACTTACAACACAAGCTTGATCACACTAGACTTTTATTTCCAGTCCACACCTCCAATCCAGTACGCTGTGACCAGCCCACTAAAACTTTCTATGTCTGCTAACCTGCAACTAGGCCATCACCATTGTGCATTCACCCCACTGTTGTGGAATAACTTCCTGTTTAACTGCATCTTTGCTAATAGTGTGACTAGCCTTATGGTCTGATTCTACCTTGCAAATGTGTAAGCTGTCTACCACTGATCTGTGCTACTGTCTCACTGCCATTAAACTAGCCTAATTGAATTGTTACTATCCTACCATTACTGAACTAGCTTGCATTGAACTGTCCCGGCCCCACTGCTATTGAACTAGCCTATCCCTGAATTTCTAATTCCCTGCTGCTATTGAACTAGCCTGTCTCTGAATTGTTAATGCACCACTGCTATAGAACTAGCCCATCTTGAACTATCGGTGCCCCACTGCTTCTGAACTAGCCTACTTTGAAATGTGTCTGCCCTACTGCTATTGTTCTAATCATTGTAAAATGTCCACTGCCACACTGCCTTTGAACCAACCCACTGTGAACTGCAACAACCTTATCACTGTCAAACTAGCCATATAGAACCGCTTATACATCCCTATGACTACTAAATCAGACTAACAAGCTCCTTACTAGCACTTAACTCAACATTGTGACTACACTACACAAATGTATCCATCTACTCCCTGCCAGGCAGCTTCACCAGCCACCTCCCTTCACCGCACCCACCTCGCCCTCTCACTTATCACACTCGCCTTCTGGTCCATCTGCAGTATGCCCCTATCGCTCAGAGATTTAGTGCCTCCACTACACCACAATCACTGCATTCTGCACCCACCACAACATACAGAGCCCAGCACTTTCAAGCTCAATGGCCAATCCCTCCTCACTGCTAGGCTTTGCAGACTTAGAGCCCGCACCAAACTACTTGTCACTCACCGCAGCACACCACCCACTCTGGACATCAGAAACTCCAGACTTAGCTTTCGCACCCCTTTGAGGTCCACATGAACATGCACCCCTCGCCACCAGATGCCAAACACCCACTCTCAATGCTCCAAGCTTAATCCCAACCCCTCTCATCACAACAAACTCCCACTCAATACATCCCCAGGCCCAAACTCCAGCACCTACTGCCTTAAACCGCGCACATCACCCTACCCAGAACTGAAATGCATGCTTATCAATGCCAGATCCCACCCTGCACACGCACTGGAAATGAATGACCTCATCACCACCCTTAATCTCGACTTACTAGCCATCTCAGAATCATGGCTACTTGAAGCATCAGGCCACTCCCTTTCCCTTGCCCTACCCCAAGGTTACACTATCCTAAGACAGGACCGCAAAACGTTCACTAAAGACGGAGGTGCAGCCCTCATTAACAAATATACTTACTCCATCAGACTCTGCAACCAACAATGGGAAAACAATTCGGATCTTCTCTTTCCCAAACTATCTCTCTCTCCTAACTGCACTATAAAAATCCTAATTACCTACAGACCACCTGGCTCACCAATAGACTACCAAAAACACCTCCTCCAGATCTTTGGGACCAACCTAAAAAGCTCAACCAAAACCATCCTATTAGGTGACCACAAACTTGGCCTACACGATCCCAAAGACAAAGCAGCCGCCTCCCTAGCCTAAGAACTTTCCAACATTAGCTTCAAACTCAAAATCAATGCTCCCACCCACTGCAAAGGCCAATCCATCTACTGGATCACAGATCACAACTGCGCAACTTCCATCACCAACATCTCAGCTGTTCCATGCACATACCACCACCTCTTTCAATTTGCTATTCCCACCCTTCCCACCCACAAGATACTCTCACAGGCCCTCCCGCCAAAGTCAGAAGCTCTAAAAAACGAACTAAAACTACCTAGCACCGCTTCTAGACATACCCAAATTCAAACCCCCGTTTGACAAAAACCCTATCTCACTGGCCAACACCTATACTCAGATCCTCACCCAAGCAATTGAATCCATAGCTCCCCTAGAAGATAAAAAAGAAAAAAAATCTATGCACTCTAATTCCTGGTTTACAGAAGAGCAATCGGTATGACGTCCTTTCATCGCGGGATGTTTTTTCGTGGGGATTTTTACAGCAAATTTTTTTTCACAAAAACCCACTGAATTTTTTAGAAAAGGGAGGTGGTTGGGGGAAACCCCCTAAAAAAAATGGATATTTCTTTTCCCCTAAAAAAACCACGCAAAAAACATCCCGCGATGAAATGACATGGAACCGAGCTATCTACTCTACGAACAAACAAAACGAACGAACAAGAGCCGGGCGCTAGCCAACGGGCAATCCTCACCAAACCAGTCCTCCATCAAAGAATTTAAAGATATCTAATCCACTTATAAAAAGGCCATATTCCTGGCCAAATCTGAATCATTCATCCATAGAATCACCAATGCTAAATCCAAAACCAAGGAAATCTTCACCATCTTTAAAGATCGCACCACCCCCACTACTGCCCAGGATGAAATAACTAAAGACAAAGCTTGGTGCTCCAGTATCCAGTGTGCTCGCATCACCAAAGTCAAAATGCTCCAAGACAAAATAACAACCAAGCACGCTACCCTTCCCAACTAGGACACTCCACACCTGCCCTCTCCACCTAAACCTTCTCCTCAAATTGGAAGTCACCAACCTCCTCAAAAATATCAAACCCTCTACTTGTAAGGGCAACATATGTCCCCCGACTATCATGAAAGAATGTGCTAACTCACTCACCCCCATCATCAATGCATTTATCAATGCATCCTTCTCCACTGGCATCGTACCTCAAAGCTTAAAAGAAGCATGGGTTCGCCCACTCATAAAAAAAAAACCACACTAGACCCCATTTGCCCCAACAACTACCGCCCCATCACTACCGTTCCTTTCCTCCTCAAACTTCTGGATAAAGCTGCCCACAACCAAATCCAACAATATCTTGAATCTAATGCCAGCCTAAGTAGAAGACAATCAGGCTTCCCTAAAGGCCATGGCACAGAAACCGCCCTTGTAGATTTTAGGAATCAAATCACCAAAATAATGTTTACCAGTAAAGCAGCTATTCAGCTTCCCCTCGATCTCTCTGCTGCGTTTGATCTTGTAGACCACAATATCCTCACCGCCCACTTGTCCAACGCAGCCCACTTCTCAGACAATGCCTCCTCCTCGATGACCTCATTCCTTGAAGGAAGGGCCATGAAGGTGTACTCTGATCAGGCCCACGCCGACCCCATAACCATTGACTGTGGAGTCCCCCAAGGCTCATGCACAGCAACCACCCTCTACAACATGTTCAACAAACCACTCTTTGATTTGTTGGGTGCTCTCGGCATAGCATACACAAACTATGCCAATGACACACAAGTCCTCCTCCCTCTCACCAGAGATTACGAACATGACGCAGCAGCACTCCTCCAGATATATGCCACCATCCAAACCTGGATGGCAATCAATGGTCTCTGTTCAAACGGGGATAAAACCGAGATAATCATCCTTGGTCCCAAGGAAACTCTTTCTAAACTTAACACCAAATACTCTGAATTCACCATTGACCACACCAACATAACAGCCTCATCATCGGTAAAGACCCTTGGTGCGTACCTAGATTCCACACTCTCAATGACACGTCAAGTCAGCGCCATCGCTTCCGCCTTCGCTCACACCACCAAACTTATAACTGCCATAAAACCTTTTCTAACCACACAAAATTGCCTATCCATAGCCAGAGCCACAATAGGAGCCAGACTCGACCGACTACTGCAACGCCCTCCTGGCAGGCACTTCCAAAATTACATTAATTGGCTCCAAATAGTACAAAATAATGCGCTTCGTGCAGCCTTACACATTCCAAAAAGGGAACACATATCCCAGATCAGACGCAATACCCATTGGCTCCCTATTAAGGAAAGGATCAATTTCAGAATTCTCACCCTAACGCACAAATGCATTAACCTCTCCGCTCCATCTTACCTATCAGAAACCATTTCCAAATACACCTCTGCCTGCCCTACCAGAAGCAACTGTGCTAACCGACTCTGTGTACCACTCATAAAAAGAGCTAATGCCGGTGGCATAGGCTTTCCTCACATTGCACCTAAACTCTGGAATGTCCTCCTGAATGCACTCAGAGCAGAACCTTCCCTGCTCACCTTTTTGCAAATCGCTCGAAACCACACTGTTCCCATAAACCTCACCACACCCTCAACAGGAGTAGCTGATTACTCGCTATTCCTCCCACAGTTCAGGCACCAGATCACACAAATCATCTTTCAGGTTTAAACATAGGTAACCTTAAATTGAATCTGCAATGCAACTGTCTCATGTAACCACCATGTATTTCCTGTTCCTTGTTTTTTTCCCTGCAACCAGCAATGTGTATTTTGTAACAGCGCCACGTTGCACTTTTAAAAAATGTGAATAAATAAATAAATAAATAAATAAGTATATCCGATTAATTACCTACATTTTGTGGAATATGTCAAAAGCATATCTAATGATGAATTGTAATCTAATATGACAGCTTCAAATTCAGGTGTGCTACTGAATGCAGTAATACAGCTGTGGAACAAAATTGAAGTTGTAATAGAGCCAACATCATTTGTAATTGTATTTGTGCTATAATTGGCATCTGTTTTTTTTTATTATTCTTAATAAGTTAAAAGCACTTAGTGTAGGAATGATGAATGAATGTACAACATCATGTTTGAAGATGTATTCTTTTTAAATATTGTTTTTCTAATTGTGTAAAGGTTATATTGTTAAATCAAAACCCTCAATAAAAGATCTGCCCGAAAATCCCCATACTTAAAACAGGGATTTTCGGGCAGAAAGGCGCACAAATCTGTGTTTTTCACACAAATAATTCCATGAATCAGGGCAACATTTTTCTCCTATATAGAAGCATAACCTCTTGCAGATTCGGGCCAATGTGCTGGGGTTAATGTGCTTTAGAAGTTTGAACTATCATTGAGGGAGTATTGGTGTTTGCAGAAAGAGGTACTAGTTTGATCTAGAAAGCAGTTTGATATGCGGAAGACCTTGGAGAGCAGTAGAAGGAGCTAGGGAGGTTTGAAAGAGGCAAAGCAGGAAAAAAGGGTAGGAAACTGTCATGATTTAGATCATACTGTGCGTGCCAGAGCCCGACTTCCAACCCAAAAGCAGTCTAAATGACCACATTGGGCCATGGCAGATTTTGTGGCAGAGAATAGTGCTCTACCTGAAGTAAAGCTCCAGAAAAAGTTTTGACTCTGCACCTTAGTGCAAGTGATAGCAATATTGTTATATTGTTGTGTGTATGATAAACATTAGATGCTATGGATATCTTCCATATACAGTTTAAACCAACAAGTATTTGCAGTTGTGATATAGTGTCTTCATAGTTAAGCATAGAAACACATTGGGCTTCATTACAAGTTGCCGGTAAAACCGTAACGCCACGGTTTCCCAGACAGGCTAACTACGAGTTCTTCCGGCGGGTGGTGTTACTCCCACCAGGTCCGACCTGGCGAGAGTAACGCCACCCATCTGCAAATGGAAATGGAATCACCGGCACCATTATTTACGTTGCCAGTGTTTCCATGGTCCCCATCCCCATGGAGTCCTATTAGACTCCATGGGAATGGGGATTAACAGAATTCTGCCTCTGGAATTGCCGGGTCACCAGGGTTGTAATGACCCAGTGATGCCGGTAATCATGGAGGTGGTAGTTCACTACGAGTGCGGAAGCAGCCTGCCGGTTTTTCCAGCATAGCTACCACCAGACTCGTATTGAGGCCCATTATCTCTCACATATTTAGCATCTATATTTAAGAGATATGTTTGACTTGAAATCATATGAGCATTGACAATAGAATAGACAAACAATATACTATTGCTAAAGTAGTTGAGTAGATCCCCATCATAGTACTCTTTTATTATTCACTTCTAAATTATAACACTACATATAAACTACTAAAAATATATGTATAGCAATTGTGGCACAGTAAGACTTAGGGCCTCATTCCGAGGTTGGAGGTAGCCATGGCGCTATAAGGGTGAATGAGCTAATAATGGTACCGCAAATAGTGGTACCGTTATTAGCTCTGAAGTCCTTAACGGGCCCCATCCATAATGCCTGGTAAAACCAGCAGGCACCGAGGGAGCAGGAGCCCCCCCACCCACTGCTGGAGCAGTGTGCCGTCGCACGGGAGCAAAGCAGGAGCTTCTCCCACATCTGAGGTAGGGCCCGAGCTCTCCCCCACTCGCCCTGCAATCTGCAGATTATTATCTGCAAGTGCCTACGCTAGCACGTATGAGCACCCTTTCGTGCAATATACAGCAATCAGCTGTTTTTCAACGCCCGTGATCGAGCCCAACAATTGTGCCTGTGATTTCTGCATACTACCAGGATCCTCGGTCGCCATTCCAAGATGGCCGACCGCTTTTGTCTCGATCTGCCCACATCCTGCAAGAAGCACATCACAGCTACTGTCCTACCCATTGGCCCATCCACGGCTTAATACAGCCTATCGTCGAGCCGGGAGGCGTAGCCGGCCTCCAGCACCAAGGCCTGCCTAAGGCCTCTGACCTGTCCCTGCATGTCCACGCCTTCCCAGCCGTCGGCCGGCCACTCTGCCTGTGGAACCACAGCCTGTCGTAAGCAGGTCTGGGGCCGTATGGGCTCCGGGCACCCAGTGCTGGTAAGTCACACCTGCCTTATCTTGCCTACCCTGCCCTTCGATCTGTGAAATCATGCCTGCCTTGCTGTAACATTACTGCCACCCTTCCTGCACCCAACTGCACTGACCCATGGCATAACACTCTGCCTCTACCACCTAAGACTATTGTCTGCCCAAATCACGCATCTGGAACCCTGAGGCACCACCACCCGATGCACCATCACGCTGTCAAGGCATATGCAGCATCCACCAGGATCACAACCATCTAACTATTGCTGAAGTTACTGCCTACTTGAACTTTGTGAAATTGCTGCCACTTTCACGTTTGCCTAGCCTTTAAGTGACCCATGCCTAAATTTCACCTTGCCTATGTGTGTTTTTGCACTGCCTAGCCTTTAAGTGCACCTTGCCAAAATTGCACCCTGCCTATGTGTGTTTGTGCATTGCCTAGCTTCTAAGTGCCCCGTGCCAAAATTGCACCTTGCCTATGTGTGTTTTTGCATTGCCTAGCTTCTATGTGCCCTATGCCAAAATTGCACCTTGCCTATGTGTGTTTTTTGCAATGCCTAGCCTTTAAGTGCCCCATGCCATAATTGCACCTTGCCTATGTGTGTTCTGCACTGCCTAGCCCTTAAGTGCCCCATGCCAAATTTGCACCTTGCCTATGTGTGTTTTTGTATTGCCTAGCCTTAAGTCCCCCGTGCCAAAATTGCACCTTGCCTATGTGCGTTTCTGCATTGCCTAGCCTTAAGTCCCCGTGCCAAAATTGCACCTTGCCTATGTGCGTTTCTGCATTGCCTAGTCTGATGTGCCCTGCGCCTAATGTAATTGCGCTGTACACTAGGGTCGCCAGAGACCACTGTGCAATTGTGTTGTGCCCTATGGTCACTCACTGACCACTGTGCAATTGTATTGTGCCCTATGGTCACGCACTGACCACTGTGCAATTGTATTGTGCCCTATGGTCACTCACTGACCACTGAACACGTGCATTGTGCCTAGCTGCCACCCTAACCAGCTCGTTGTCTACTCCACCTTTGCCAGTTCACACACAATCTAGCTACTGTACTCACGTCCTCCCATTGCCCTGAACTATGCCAGCCTGGCTCATCCTCATCATGTTCCCGTTCTGCGTCATGCCTAATCATACGCCTTGTAGTAGAAGTAGCTACATCCCATTTAGCAATGGTCTAGCCAAGCTTGCCTGCCCTAGACATCACCCCATTCCCTGCCCCACACCCTTCCTGCCTACCCTGCCTCCTTTCCCCCACAGTGCCCTTACAGACCATACTGCAAAAAACGCCGTTACTTCAGATCACCTTCCACCTAACCACGCTGACCTTGCCAAAAATGCCCACTGTGACACCCACCAAAACTCACCTAAAATAACTGAATATCGCCCTACAGCCTACCCTAACATCACCACCCGCAACAACAGACTAGGCTGCAGACTTCTCACCTTACTGAGTAAAACACTCACTACGCCCTTGACTAAAGACACCAATAAAAATACCCTTGCAAGCACTGGCTCACTAAAAGGAGCCTTACTTAACGTCAGATCCCTTGTTGCTCACCCTACTGAAATCGCTGACCTCATCCGTTCAGAAGACCTGGACTTCCTTGCCACCACAGAAACCTGGCTTCATGCAGCAGCAGGTCCCTATCTAACCCTTGCGGTTCCTGACAACTACTCCATCCTTAGGGCCGACAGACCTAATGCTCGTGGAAGAGGGATAGCTCTCATATTCAAATCCTCGCTTGATATCAGATCTATCACTGTCCCCATACAAAATTATTGTGAACACCTCTCCATTAAAATACAAACTTCACCTAAGACCACTATCACCATGGAACTAATATACAGGCCCCCTGGCCCAATAGGGACCTTTGAGGAACATATAACCGCCCTCATAGCAGAGAAATCTAAACCTCTCTCACAGAATATTATCCTAGGTGACTTTAACCTGGGTCTCAATGATCCTCATGATACCCATGCAGCTTCCCTTGCTAATGCCCTCTATGAACACAACTTCACTCAACTCATCACCTTACCTACGCATCAGAAAGGCAGAACCTTAGACTGGCTCGCTGCCCACAACTGCAACATCACCTGTAAGGACCCCCAACCCCTCATATGGACTGACCATGTCCTACTCTCATTTGATATTAGCACCAACAACCCGAACCACATACAATGCCCCCCGGCACCAGCCTGTCTGACTAGAAATAAGCGTAACATTACCGTAGAAACCCTCATTCCATTGGTTTTACCTACCCTTAACACGATCCTTGACACATCGGACCTCAATGTTCTTGTAGACACCTACAATGACGCCATGTCCAAAGCCATCGACATCATTGCCCCTTTAAAATTACGTAAAAGTAAACCTAGAGCCCATCTTAATTCATGGAACTTAAAATACTAAGAAATAAGAAAACTAAAATGGAAACCCTGTGGAAAACGAATCCTTCTGAGGAACACAAAATTAATCTCACCAATGCATCTTCCCTCTATAAAAAAGAAATAATTTGCACCAAAAAGGAAGCCTACAATGCAAGAATAAACAATGCTAGCTCCAATACCAAAGAATTATTTACTATCTTGAAGGAGCTAGAAAACCCAAATCCACCTATGGACATGTCCGTGAAGGATCAATCTTGGTGCACCAGCATCCGAAACGCCCTTGCTAATAAAATTACTTGCCTGCAAATGAAAATTGAAAGTAAAAGATCACAACTCTCCAACAGCAACCTACCCACCCCCAGTTCACCTACTACGTCCAATACTAACTGTGGCTTCACCTTCAAAAAGGTAACCGCACTAGAAGTGCAAAAAATTATAACTTCTCTCAAACCGTCAAACTGTAAAGGTGACAGCTGTCCCGCACAGATTATAAAAGATGCTGCTAGAGACCTCTCCCCCATTATTTCTAAACTTATAAACGTATCATTCTCTACTAACTCAGTACCTAACAATTTGAAACAGTCATGGGTCCTCCCTCTTCTAAAAAAAACAGACACTGGACCCAGCCATTCCTACTTATTACAGGCCCATCACTACTGTTCCCTTCCTGCTAAAAATTCTGGACAGAGTTGCCTACTTACAAATCCAGAATTACCTAGAATCTAACCAATTACTGGGACTGCGTCAATCTGGCTTTCGACCTCAGCATGGAACAGAAACTGCCCTTGTTGATCTTAAAAGTCAGATCGACGACATTAAAGACAAGGGTAAGGCTGCTATCCTACTCCTCCTAGACCTTTCAGCAGCTTTCGACTTAGTCGACCATAAAATACTCTGCAACCACCTCTCCTCTGCTGCTCACTTCTCCCCTTCTGCTGTCACATGGATACAGTCCTTCCTGGCCAACAGAACCATGAGGGTCTTTTCCCCTGTGGCAGCAGCAGACCCCATCCCCATTACTTGCGGTGTCCCACAAGGCTCATGCGTTTTCCCTACTCTTTATAATATTTTTACAAAGCCTCTCTTTGATAAATTGGATCACCTGGGTGTCACCTATACAAACTATGCGGATGACACCCAGATACTCCTCACCATATCTGGCAATTACAATACTGGTGTCACTAGGATCAATTAAATTTTCTCTGTCATTCAGGCATGGATGGCCACACATGGCCTCTGCCTGAATGACGAGAAAACCAAACTGCTCATTGTCGGTTCACCTAACAACCTACAAAAACTGAGCCCCAACTATTCTAAAATTATCATCGATGGCAACACCATCCCTGTTGCCAAAAACGTGAAAACTCTTGGCTTCTATCTTGATGCCAATATCAATCTCACCAAGCAAGTCAATTCCACCGCTTTCTCCACTGCCTACACAGGAAAACTAATTTGGGCCTGCAGACCTTTTCAGCTGCCTTACTTTAGCGAGAGCCCTCATACAGTCCAAGCTAGACTATTGCAACAGCCTCTACCTAGGTGCTAACCAAGCTATAACTAGTAAACTCCAAGTCATCCAAAATAATGTGCTACGAGCAGCACTAAATATTCCTAGGCGAGAGCATATCTCCAACACTAGAATCACATGTAAATGGCTTACCATCCAACAAAAAATTGACCTCAAAACTCTCTGCCTCACATACAAAGCTCTCAACCACTTAGCCCCCCCCCCATCTCACCAATAAATTCACCTGGAAGCAGTCCAACAGAATTACTAGATCTTCCAACACCCTATGTCTCATGGTGCCCAGATTTAGCTCTAAAAGAGCCGGAGGCTCTAGCTTCACTGTCCTCGCCTCCCAACGTTGGAACTCCCTGCCTCTAAACATTAAGTCGGCCAGTTCCTTCCAGTCCTTCAGGAAACTTGCCATTGGGTGGCTATTGGCACAAAGTCAATTAGTATGCTAGACATAGTCACTACCTGTATATATTGTACATGTACCAGTTATGTCTTATTTGGCCATGGCCTGTACTCCCTGTATATAATTTCTGCTAATAGCATTACTGTTATCTACCATGCATTGTGCTTTGTAACTTGTACCAGCGCCCATTTACTCCTGGGTCCGGAGCGCTTTATAAATAAAATAAACAAACAAACAAACAAACAAGGGACCCACTAAGGGACCTCGAAATAGGGCGCAAAGGGATTACCGGCACCGATATCCTTAACAGTGCCTGGTATCCCTTTGCGCCCACCTCGTAATGAGGCTTTTAATGTGTATTAGAAATACTAACTGTTTTAAATAGATTTTTTTGTTTGATAATGGATGAAATTGTGAAGTTTATTTAACTTAAAGTTAAATGCTAGTTATTTGTATTTCACATTTTTTTATTTTTGTTTTTTGAAAGGTTTTTTCTTCATTTTATAAAGCCATTTAACAGTAATAAAAAGTATACCATCCTCTAAAAAAGGATGAAATGGTTAAAAACTCTGTCAAAATGTTCATGGCTTCTATGTGGAGTTACCTAAGAAAAAGCGAAAAACAATCTATTACAGCCATAAAATAAAAGAGTACATGCCAAGCATTTTAAATCCTCCCATACAGATTCCTCTTGCCCTTTCGCTGTACTTTGATAGCTCCAGTTATCCTTGTCAAAGAAGCATGAGAGGAAACACAGGTTATATTTGGACACTGTGCTGGAAATAGTTGTTACCCTAATCTCAGTGTTTCACCAGCACAGCTGGTTTATAAAGGATGAGTCCCTCCTGTTCAGCTTAGTTTGTCCCTCCTATGTTTCCCTTTTTAGACAATCCAATCTTAACAGATGAAATGTCATTCATGTAATCAGTAACAACTACCCATCACATTAGTTTACTTTGTAATTAAGATATCGTTATTCTTTGAAGACAAATTTACTCTGTTGGCTGTGCACATATAAACTGTCATGTTTGTCTTTGAACAAGGAAAACCTTTGCCAATGAGGACAGAACAATAGCATTATGCTTAACAGCAATTGTTTTCGTCTCTCGGCTTGTCGCAGTAAAACACTCACAGATTTAGTTAGTAGTTACATTAGCTTGGACGGTCAGCATGTACATGCTCCTATCATAATTGCGACCTATCAGCATCTTATAACTGCCAGTGAGTGAGTTTCCATTTTCTATTTTCATGACATTGCATTCCAACATGGCCTACTTTTCAATTTTCATGGATTGTTTACATGCTATGTCGTGCTATTGTTGGGGAGAAGCTGGACCCCCACCAGGGCTGTTGGGGGCCAGCAGCCATACCCTCACCAGCTATGGGAGACCCCAACACCTCCCATATGGCCCACAGAAATGCAACAGAGATCCCAGCAGGCAGCCACATGTTCCAAACTGCGTTTATTTCTGGCCAGCAAAAAAAGAAAAAAACACGCAGAGCATCGTGCACATCGAGAGTTCAGGCGCCGTCTCCCCCGGGGCTGGCTTGCAAGCCAGCTTTGTAATCACACTGCAGGCTGACCTCACAGAATTGGATCAGCTCCCAGAAACCTATCTCCTCCTGCTATTGGCTGCTAAGTGATAGGTTACCTATGTAGCCCTTATAGAGAGCCTGACAATTGGATGTTAGCCTTTTGCGTCAGTGGGTTGGTTTAGCTGTGCCAGCCCCCCATTACCTAATTCTAACTTGTTGCATTATGACTTTGTTCCCATAACTTTTTAGCTGAAGCAAGCAGTTTGCACCTGAGCTCTGAGCGCTGATTGGCTGGGCTGCGCCATTCTTGTTAAAATTATGTTTCAAATGTTGTGCAAGTCTTTGCGAAAATGTCTTTCTTTCCCAGAAAGAAAAGAAAAAAACACACTGGGTTGCTGTGGTTTATTCGCATTTGTGGAGAATTAAAAATGTTTGTCTGCAGAAAGCAATCTTATCTTGAATGCGCGACCTTGGCTGCTCGTGGGTTTTGCGAGGAGCATTGCTGAAGGCTTCTGCAGCCAGTGTTCAGTGAGAGAAATGAACTTGGCTGTAATTTTCCTGAAACATGGCTTTACACTGTGCAATTAGACCATGTTAATTCATATAGGCATTTGCAAGCCTTTAAACAGGGATTTTTGTGTTTGTAGATTCTGATATTGCAGCATTGATTCTAATGTAGCATGGAAGTTGCACTGTTGGTGAAGTGGGTGTGTTTCAGCATATTTGTCACCCATGGGTGTGCTGGGGCCTGGTTCAAATGATAAGTGCGCTCCTTGTTCTTCCTGCTGTTCTTCTGTATATGCGCCTGGGGTGAGGGGGCATGGGTTTGATCTCCATTTTCCCTCTTCACTATTTTACAAAGCCATGATACGCATGTTTTTGCATAGTTGTAGTGTGTAATGACACATTTTCAAAATGCAATTCTCATGTTTAATAATTAGCTGTTATTTTTGTTTCTGCACTCTCTGTGCTGTATTTTCAAAATGTGAACAAAAACAGATACCATGGCTATGGGTGCTCATTGCAGCATGGCATGATGTATTGTTTTGCTAAATGTTTATTAAACAGTTATTAGTTGGGAACACACTATTTGCATAGTCATTCTCTATCTTGTGCTTTTTGCATAGAAAACACAACAAGCTTTTATGGCTTTCAGTGAACACGGTTATAATCCTATCATGCAATCTGAAAGCATGTAATTCATAGATGGTCAAATTACAAGTATATAATGCAATTTAAGACAAAACTAGAGAGGAAGAAGGCAGCCAAAGGAGAAACTAGGATGGATGTATGTTAGGATATATGTTAGCATGGTACCAAGTGGTGAGTAAAAATGAACATCCCTAGTGTGAGAAATTGCCATCTGGAATGGGTGTAGAATACTGTCATGCCTGTGGCATTCACTACGGTTAACCACACACTCCACGGCTCTCCCAGGTAACACCTATTTACAGAGTAACACAGCACGCGTCCATGCTAACAATAACATTGTAACTCTCCCCTCTGTACACAGAAACCTCAGACATTTTAACCCGCACTACAACTCCCACAAACACCAGTGCTTTTGTTACAAGTCTCGCTGTGGTCGTGATTGGAAGTTGCCATGGAGATTATGGCTGCGTACGGAAGTGACGGCCCTGTGACGTCCGCTTCAGTCATGTGATGTGGATCAAGTCTTTTAACCGCTAACTTCAACCACGGCGTTGCTTCTGATTTTGCTGAACCATACTTAGTTTGAGCCTAGTTACTTAACAAACTATTGATCTCATTTTGACTGTTGATCAGAACCACGTTAAAACCATCAGCTTTGACCTGATTGCTGCCTCTCAATACCATGTGATACTTGGACTTCCCTGGTTAATCTTGCATAATCCAGTCATTGATTGGCAGACTGGGGAGCTCATGTTTGTTTCTGGACATTGTGAAAACAACTGTTTGAGTTCTTCTGTCATGTTACAAAATCCATGCCGTCCATTGTTGCTCGCCTCTCCAACTATTGGAGCTGTTTCAAACGTTCTATTGCCTAAAGAGTATGTATCTTTCAGGGATGTGTTTGATGTAAATGGTGCGGACACACTTCCGCCTCACAGAACCTATGATTGCCATATAGACCTCATTCTTTGATGCTAAAAGAAGATCAGATATTGAAGGATTACATCGACAAGTCCTTAGCAACAGGGTTCATACGCCCCACCAAGTCCCATACGGCAGTGCCATTGTTCTTTGTGCCGAAGAAGAAGGTGGATCTTCGGCCATGTATTGATTACCGCACACTTAAAGCCATTACTATTAAAAATCAATACCTGATTCCCCTGAAATCTGTTCATTTGGAACAGTTAGGCTCCTCTGTAATATATACTAAGCTGGATATGATGACGGGTGCTTACAATCTGGTTAGAATGAGACAGGGTGATGAGTAAGTCAGCCTTCAAGATCAAATATGGCTTATACGAATATTATGTGATGCCGTTTGGCTTATGCAATGCCCCGCCACATTTCAGCATTTCATAAACAATTTCTTTAGTGATATGATGGACAGATTTATGGTAGTATACCTAGACGACATCTTGATCTATTCAGAAACATATGAAAAACATGTGCAACATGTGTAGCAGGTGTTACAAGATTTATGTGAATACTCATTATATGCTAAACTTGAGAAGGGCATTTTTCACGTTTCAGAGGTTGAATTTCTGGGTTATGAAATTACAAACAATGGTAAACAATGGTAAACAAATGAGCACTGCCAATGTGAAGGCGGTATTAGACTGGCCGGGACCTACTACAACAAAAGCATTGCAGTCGTTTCTTGGCTTTGCCAATTTCTATAGATGTTTTGTGAGGTCTTTCTCTGAAATTGCAGCCCCTCTCACTAAACTCACTAGTACTAAACATCATTTGCATGGTCTTCTGAGACGGATAAGGCTTTTTGGGTGCTAAAAGATGCCTTCACTTTAGCTCCTGTGTTACAACATCCCAATTCATCATTGAAGCAGATGCCTCCGATCTAGCTCTTGGGGCCATATTGTCTCAGAAATGTAAGGACACTCAAGTCCTTCACCCAGTAGCTTATCACTTCAGGAAGCTCTGTTCTTATGAATTGAATTATACAGTCACAGAAAAGGAGCTCTTGGCCATTTGTGATGCTTTTCAAGTCTGGAGACATCATTTATTGGGAACAGTGTTTCCTTTTCTGCTCTTCACAGATCATCAAAATCTTATGGGATTGAAGTCTGTTAAATGCTCCATAGCACGCCATTTAAGTTGGCACAAGTTCTTCTCACAGTTTCATTTCATTATTACATACCGCCCTGGTTCTCTACATTCTAAGGCCGATGCTCTGTCTCGTTTGGGGGGGGATGCCACCAAGAAAACTTGGTAGTGTGTGCGTGTACATTACAGATGCCTTTGAGGTCTAATCTATAGTCATGGGTCAAACAGAATCCTCAAGTCATACGTGATATGAGCCTAGAAGTGGTACAGGACTTACCCTATCATAAGGGAAAAATGTATCTTCCCGACGCTGTATCCCAACATACTGCCATGTATTGGTGTCATGATTCCAAGTTTGCCGCATGTCCCGGTAATAAGAAGGTGGTTGAATTAATGCAGCAATGGTGTTGTGGCCTCATATGGTCAGGGACATAGCTGAGTATGTCAGTGCCTGCGCTGTAGGTGCTCAGGGAAACAGAGTCGGTCTAAGCCTGTAGGTCTATTGCAACCTCTTCCGGTACCTGATTGTCTATGGTCAATGATCTCAATTGAATTTATCGTTGAACTCCCATCTATGCAAGGGTTCGATACGGTGTGGGTTGTCGTAGACTACTTTTCAAAGATGGCCTTGTTCATGTCATGGTCTCCCAACACCTCCTGTCATAACGGACATGTTTTTGAGACTTGTGTTCAGGTCTTTTGCTTTACCTAGCGTGATTGTTACTGATCGGGGTACGCAATTTACATCCTGTTTTTGGAGGGCCCTTACAGGCACGTTCGGCATCGAAGACTGATTTTCTAGCTCCTACCACCCTCAGACGGAGGGGCAGATGGAGCACGTCAACACCACACTAGAGCAATACTTATGATGTCTTATCATTCAATACCAGGGTTCATGTTTGTCTTCTCTGGTGATGGCCGAGTTTGCCTATAACAACTCACTCCACTCTGCCACTGGTGTTTCACAATTTTTTGCTATGTATGGCCGTCCCCCTCAGTCTCTCCCTTTACCTGTGGAAACCCTTCCCTCCATCCCTGCTGCCTTTGCATGTGCCAAAGCGCAAACTCACGTCAAACATTATGCCGACGTCCACCGCTCAGACGCACCTGTTTACAAAGTTGGCATGAAGGTTTGGCTCTCCACTAAACACCTGCGACTGACAAGTAAAAGAACATGCAACCTCGTTTCGTTGGTACTTTTTCCGTTGCAGATATCATAAACCCTGTGGCCTTGAAATTATCATTACTGGATTCATGGAGAATACATCCAGTGTTTCAAGTTTCCTTACTGAAACTGGTAGTGCGTGGTGTTAGATTGCTCTGCCCTATCCGGCTCCGACTGTTCAGGGTACTGACGAGTTTGAGGTATATCAAATCCTTGATACTATAGTCAGGCAAGGTGTGCGCATGTATTTGGTGAATTGGAAGGGCTATGGTCCTGAGGATCGCACATGGGAACCTGCATGTCATATTCATGCTCCTGATTTGATGGGGGATTTCTGGGCTTCAAGTAGAGTGAGGCGTGCTTTGATGGGGGTACCATCATTCCTGCAGCAATAACTAGGGTTAAACCACACCTCACTGCTCTCCCAGGTATCACCTATATACAGAGTAACATAGCACACATCCATGCTAACAATAACATTGTAACTCTCCCCTCTGTACAGAGAAATCTCAGACATTTTAACCCACACTACAACTCCCAAAAACACCAGCGCTTTTGTTACAAGTCTCGCTATGGTTGAGATTGGAAGTTGCCATGGAGATTATGGCCGTGTATGGATGTGGTGGCTCTGTGACATCTGCTTCAGTCACATGACGCGGATCAAGTCATTTAACTGCTAACTTCAACCGCGGCGATGCTTCTGATTTTGCTGAAGTGCTGTTATGTAAATTTCGTGTTTCTGTCTGACCATTGAATTTTGCTTACAGATTGCCTTTGTCTACTCCTTGTCGGTTGTGTTACTCTGGACTTAATCTACTTACCTCCTGCCTGACCTCGGACTATCCCTCGGATTGCCACACTTGTTTTCCGTTACCACGTTTCTGCATTTTGGAACTTTGCATCGCGACCCAGACCGCCTTGGACTTTGCTTGCCTCATGTTCCACACCTTGCACAATCGTTTCATCTAGACCGAAACCAGTATTATCCATCTGCAACCAAGAGACTCCCCATTCATCTGGACCCATTCTCACGTACCAGGTTCTTAGCATTGTGGAGTTTACCTTCTCTCACTTAACCGCTTCACACAAATTGGGATTTCACGTGTGCTGCTGGTATTCCCCATAGGCGTCCGTGTTCCGTCGGGGTAGCCGTTGGGACTAGAGACTTTCATCCCATCCTAGGCATCCTCGTGCCGTCGGGACAGTTCCTTGGGTAGCTCCACCCACTAAGTGATTCCATGTTGGTACATGCAACCTATGACTTGCTTCCTCATTGGTAAGTGAATGCCCATACCAAACAGACACCACAGCATACACCAATCTTGTATTAACATCCTAACTCAGGGGTAATTTCCTTCCATTTATAGATTCTGATGATGTCCTATTATTCTTGTTATCAAAGTCCTTTTGGGTTCTTGAGTGCAATTGTCTTATCCTCTTCATTTTGAAGTTGTTGTCCATCAGGGTATTACAGTGATTGCTTATTGTAAGAGGTACTAATTGTATTCTTTTACATCCTAGGTTGACGGGTGTTCACTGGTTCCATTCTTTTGAGGACTACATCCTCCCGGTCTGTAATTATTTCAGAAGGGGGTGCTATTGCTAAAAATAATTTTTCGGCTACACTACAAGGTCAACAGTACGACGGATTCTGACAAATACAAATCTTTTTTTGATTTGTATTAGTAAATACAATGTTGAGGCAGTCCCATCTCAGAAAGGCTAATTTTCTCATCAGATTTCCTTTTCATAAGCTATATGCAATAAACAGTCGTACAGAGCAGGTTCAGGGTTAACAGGTGACCATTTTACCGCTGCTGTGACAGTCAAGTAAGTTCAGTGCAGAGACTTCAATTAACATGTGCACTTCAGTTCTAAAACCACAAAGCTATGAGAGCCACTATCCTGTTGGCAGTCTACAATTTAAATATAAGCCATATCTGAGTTTTAAAGTATGGTGGCAAGTATCTCTAATAAATATCGACACCACATAAAATGGATATCACATATGTGTCATCACTCTGATTGCGGGTCGGATGTGGAATGGTTATAGGATGTGTTTGATGCTCCAAGCAATATGGTTGCCCCTCGGGTTGCCTCCCTTTGATTCATTATGAGCCAGCCTCCCAGCAGGAGCTGGCCTGGGAAACAGGATTAAAAGGGAACACCCTTCCAAAAAGGACTACCCTCTTGCCAGAGTGGTGCTTATTGCAATTGATATTGGCAGGGGAAGGGTGAGGTGTTAGTGTAGAAAAGGTGTAAGACAATTCCACCACCTCGTTTCTCACTACCTATATCCTTCCTTTGTGTCCCCTCCACTTCCGTCAGCACATATCACTTTGGGTGGGATGTCAGAAGAACACTTGTTCAAACACTGGGATTGTACTCTTTAAAGCAGGCTTTTTTTAATCCAATCATCTGTGGGTTTTTGCATTTAAACGAAGAGGTCTGCAACTCAATATTTGATTTATCGCTGGACTTTATTGCTTGAGGAAGAATTCCTTTGGACCCTGATGGGAGAGCAGCCTTTTCAAAAGTACTCAAGTTTTGAGGTGAAGACAGGTTGTCCAAAGCAGCGGCATGCTCCCTAACCATCCCCATGGCACATTGTAAGTGACCTGCTTCTGGAGAAAGACCTCTCTCTCTCTGCCAGCCACACTGGTTTCAGACATCACCATGCTGAAGGGCTCCTGTAGGTGTGTGCCAGCTTCCACAATAGTGGGAGCAAGCACTAATATTATACTTGAGTGTCTGCATTGTGGCTCACAGCACCCGTATAGCCAAGGCAGCCAGGATCCCTGTTTTCACTGTCAAGCTGTGCTTTGAATTTCTGATACAAGCATGTTCAACCAAGTCAAACAAATAGGGCACTACAGTGCAATCTTTGGCACTTGCCTGATCTGCAAATCATTGTGTTGCACCTTTCAAACAAGTTGCTGCTTCACCATGGCAGCTGGGTGCATCATTGTCTTGGCTCGAACAAGGAGCCACCAATGTATCTGAAATCCAAGACGCTTTTCTAACCACCAGCCTTTTAGTTGTCAGTCTTCATAAATAGTGGACCAGACCCAGGGGGCTGCATTGAAATGTGTCCTACAAAGTTACACCAAACGGCTGGCTCGAACTGTGCATCCAGTCACCATCATCTTCACTGTTGAACTGAATGTCAAACTGAGCCTCTTGGCACTCACAATCACATTTCGTGGAGAACCTCTTTAAACTGCAGAGAACCTCAGCTCAACACAATTGTGTCCCAAGATGAGCCTGTAACTTGTTTGGCTCAAACAAATTGCCCATTCACGACCTCTTCTTGAACAAAAGCATCATGTCATTCATCTACCCAACCCAGTGGTTACCAAACAACTTGAACCAGCTCCACATCCAGTTGCCACCTCATTGAATCGCAGCTCACATCATCAGGATCACAGCTTCAAACCATGGCCAGACAACAACTCAAACAACTGGAGTGTCACAAGACAGCCCTAACTAGCAGTTACCATGATTCAAATTGGACCCGATCTTCAAACGAACCCTAATGAGCCATCCTAACTTCATAAATTGAACTCTGCACTTGAACTGCTCTAAGCTACTGTTTCAAACCAGCTTGATTCCTGCTCAACGCTTGGGCCTACATGATCCACAGCACCACAACATGGCTTCATCAAATCACACAGCACCAAGAAGCATCCTGGCTCAATGCTGTTGAATCACCAGTAACTGCAAAAAAAGGTATTATTGATTGCTAACTGCCCCCTTGATCCATTTCTGTGCACACAGAAACATATCCTTTCAAAGAACATTGTGTTTTTTACTTGCATTTCACCCCTGATTCATTACCCACAGTGTTGTATCCCTCTATCCGGGCATGTTGTGTGTTCTTTCCACAGGGGTGGGTTCGGTGTAGTGTTTTTCTGTTTAGTTATTATTTCAGATACTGTTTTTATTTAAAGTATACATTCTCATTATTTTGGACTGTTAAGCTTTGCGATTTGGATAGCTAACGAATTACATTCACACCTCTCTTGAGCGTATAGCATTCACTAGGCCTAAGTTACAATAAAAGGTGAGGGAGTTATATCTCTTAACTATGGGGGTCATTCCTAGGTTGGTGCTAAGGGAAAAACGATGCCGGTAAAGGATTAACGGCATCCCTTACCGCTACAGGCTATTCTGACCAGCCAGACCACTATTAGCGTCATTGTAAAGTACGGTGCCGCTAATAGCGGCATGGGCGCGGGCCCGTGGGCCATCATGACAGCAATAGCGGCATGCCATAAACTGGAGGAGATCACAAGTGAAGCGGACATACAAATACCGTCTTCATGAAGGCGTTAAAAGTGCTTACCGGCATGCCGTAAATACCGGCATCTCTGACCTACCGTAAAATGCCTTGAGCAGTGTTCCCAACTGCCACAGGTGCACACAATATACACAGGTGGAGACAATGGAGTCTGTCCCAGTACAAAAGGAGCACACCCACACACCACACCACCTCCCACACCAAGATGATTCCAATAGTAGTAGCATTACTGGAGCTGGAGGACATGCTTGCATTGCCACAACATCAACAACAACAACAACAGCCGGCACCACAGAGGAGACGCAGGAGGAAAAGGAGGGTGAGCCAGGCATGGCATGCCCCACCAGTGCAGCCACCGTTACCACGCAGGCAGCCCCCAACCCCCCGCATCAGAGCCAGTCCTTTCAATCTAACCCCTGAGCAGATACACACCCTGTACCGTCTCGACTGGGACACCATCACCACCATTGTGGACCTGATACACAACGGCATTGTCAGCCTAGTTGAAATACGCACTGTCATCCCCCCTCTACTGAAGGTAATGTCTGTGCTCCACTTTCTTGCCACAGGCACCTACCAGCACACAGTGGGGCACATGCATGGCATATCACAACCCTTATTTTCTTGGATTCTGAACCAAGTGCTGGGTGCCTTCCTCAAGCACACAAGGGACCTCATATCGCTACCATGGACTCCCCAGGAGATATTTGATACAAAAGTTGGCTTCCATGCACTGGCAGGCATGCCAAATTGTGTAGGTGCCCTCAACTGCACCCACGTGGAGTTGGTGGTCCCGCATGCCATTGAGGTGGTGTACCTCAACCACAAGCAATACCACTCCATCAATGTGCAGATGGTATGGAACGCCAGCAAGATCATCACACATTGCTGTGCCCGATATCCCAGATCAACTCATGACTCTATGGTCCTGCGGACACCACGCTACCACGCTACATGAAGCAACATGCTGGACGACGTGCCTGGCTGCTTGGTAACTTACAGGACTGGCACATGGCATTGCAATGGGGGAGAGATGCACACACCACCATGGTGTCATGTTGATGTTACTGCATGATGTGCACATCACCGAATACTGTGCCCCAAAGCCTCACTAATGGTACATGACACCCAAATCCCATATGAATGAAGTAAGGTCGACACCTATCACTACATGACTAACAGCAAACCACCCCACATCCGACCACATGTGCACCACTCATCAGCGGCCCTCACCCTCCATAACGCCATCCAGCACCATGCATTGCATATGCACTATGTTGCTGTCTCCAGCATATCACACACAGGACAAGCATCCCTGGGAGTGCATCAAAGTGAACCAACTAGGGAATCCACTGTCTGTCACAGGGCCGCCACAACCACAGGAGTGCTGCATGTAACCATGGGAATGATCTGCGCTGATTGCCCAGACTACTGCCAACACTCACCGCTATGTAAATCTCACAGAACACAGCACCTCACAAATTTCACACTAACACAGCTGTATGTGTACATGATGCACGAGCTACAAAACCGCAGAGCACAGCGTGTATCATCTTGAAGATGCAACCCACACCATTAGTCTATGGCACAGGACACACTGAGGGACAGAAAATGGCGTAAATAGATCCAGGGACATGCGCATGTCGACAACGATAATCTGCAGGCATGTGTGAATAGTACAGCTGTCCATCATGTATCTACTAACATTTACCTTTTATTGCCTCCCATGCAGGTGATAGTGGCTATCCCTTGAAGTCGTGGCTCCTCACCCCTGTCCGAAACCCACAGAACAGGTACGAGGCGGACTACAATCATTCCCATACCGGTACCCGTGTGGTCATCAAGCAGACCTTTGGCCTGTTGAAGGCACAATTTCGCTGCCTCAGCCAGTCGGGCGGGGCACTCTTCTACAGGCATGAGAAGGTGGCCAAGATCTTCATGGCATGTGTCATGCTGCACAAGCTGTGTATCCGCCGGGACGTGCCCCTGACCCCTGACATTGAACTGCTACCACCTGGTGATAATGAAGGGGATGAAGAAGATGTGGCGGGACATCATCGCGGTGCTGATGCACAGGTGGGATGTGCTGTTTGCCAGTCAGTGATTGCACAATATTTCTGACACACATGGCAGCAGAGGGTGACATGATAGTTGGACAGAGGGCACTGGGTGTGGGGGTACATGTACACTATGCACTGTATATGAATAAATGACACATGTACAGTGATGAATGTCCACTCGGGTCTTGCCTTTCACACAATAAATATAACAATGGGTGTACTAAATATAACAATGTTAATGAAAGTAAAAAAAACCTCCACCACCCTCACCCCCTCCCCCACAACTCCCCCACACACCCTCACCTCCTCGCCCCACAACTCCCCCACACACCCTCACCCCCTCCCCCTCCCCCCACAACTCCCCCTACACCCCCCCTTCCCCCTCCCCCAACAACTCCCTCAGACACCCTCACCCTCCTCCACCTCCCCCCACAACTCCCTCACACATGGCCCATCAGGTGTCCAATGCCTACATGAGGCTGTCCTGACTTTCAATTGGCACTCCCTGGCCCAGGTGGTGACATGTCTTGGTGGCGCATGGTACGTGCCGACCTGCGGAGCGGACTCGTTTGGGTTGAACTGGAGGATGATGGAGTGGCCGCCTGCTGGGATTGGGTAGCGGGATGCCCTGCCTCCATGGCATCCGCTATGCGGCCTCAGACCTGGTGGAGGGCCGAGACCTCCTCCCGGAGGCGGCTGGTGTTGTCTGCAAACGATTTGGCCATGGAGGCAGTGTTCAACAGAAGACATTTGTGGATGCACTCCAAGAATGTAAATGAGAGGTAGGGATTATACTCAATATATTTAAAGATTTTAAGGTGCGGGGGAGGAAAAGTAGATCTGGCACAGGTCTATTGCTACAAATACGTAAAGAGGATCCAAAACTATGGATCCAGTCCCCTGCACACAATTACTAGTCCGTTATCAAAAACGGTTCAACAATCATTTGTATACAGTTGTTATAATTTTATGAGCCTATTATATATATAGAATGTTCCAAAAAGCTGTTTTGATAAAAAAGCAGTTATTTATTCAATCAAACAGTATTCTCTTTGACATTAGTTTCTTAGATGCAGAAAGCAAGCACAAAGGATTTATGGTTTTTGTAGATAAATCAACAATTAAGATGGCTGACGCGTTTCGAGAATTCAATCTATTCTTCAAGAGCCAAAATTTAAACTGAAAAGCAATAAATAACACTGTTTTAGGAACATACAGAAGGATAGTTTTACTATAGTCTCAATGTAATCTCAGTGGTTGACACAGAGATTCACAATTCAGAAAGGGTGCTCACCATACTATATAAGTGTATTTAAGCACATGTTTTGTCAAAGGCTCTGAAAATCAATGTTCACTTTCTCATTGACTAATTCAAAGATATTGTCATCTGTAGAGACCAGCACTTGACAAGGCAGGGAGGATGCTAGAGGTTTACATTATGTCACAAAGTACCTATCTCCAAGGATCCATAAATAGCGGGGCACTCCTATTACTCAAAGTCGATAGCTCGTAGCTTATATGTCTCATGATTACTGGCAAGTTATTGGAAAGTAATTCTCAAAAAATCAAGAGTACAAGTGTATAATGATTTGTATGGTTAAAGAAATAATGCCAAGAAACAATTTTAGAAGCCAAGTACCTTAAAAATGCTGAGCAGTTGTTCCTTATTCCTGGACTAAGGAGATATTGAAGTCTTTTCAGACGTGCAAGATGGCTGACAATACCGTATGACCTCGCTATGCAGGTGCCTGTTAGGTCCAAAAATATACAATTAAGTATAAGCATGCATTTCCAACCATTAATGCCCATAATGAGGCTGCATATGTGTTTGTATGGAGACATATTATAAATTCAGTCTCACCTTTAGGAGTTTCTAGTGTAGTCCTGCATTGGATCAAGCCATATAAGAGCACTGTGTTAGTGCTGTGGTGCGTGGCTCAGAAATCAGTACACTCTTTACAATTCAAGGGCACATGCGCGCGGACTGCAAAACATGAAATAACATTTCCAAATTAGGTCATTGATAATGTGACTAAAGGACTACCAGCACTGGTCTAGGTATATGTAAATGGTAACTTACAAATGACTCACCCTTCTGAAAGAAGTGTTCGTGCAGCATGATGCTGTTATGTTAACATGGGGTCCTTTTAAGGTGAACTCCGAGATGTGTGGAGAGTACTCTGATATTCTCTACAACCAAAACAAAGAAGGTTCAGTATATTAGCGAGTAGAACCACGGATTCTGTTGGTGCTAAGAGAGTATTATAAAAGATAGGAGATAGCAGTTTGAAAGGCTCATTACCTGCGGAGCCGTAAAGAATTGAAAGCCGGCTGTGATTCAGTGCGAGCCGCAGTGCTCAAGATCGTCTCCGGAGTACCTTGTCTGTCAAAAGTGCAGTCAGAGGTCTGTTAGAAGTCAGTCTTAGGGTAAAGTGCCGTTGGAATGAACGGTCGCCTAGACAACCGTCTAAACTCATGCAGGGTCTGTCTGTAAAGACCTCCGTGTGTTCCAGAGGAAGGTAATAAACATAGAAAATGGACTTGATAAGGGACCATTATGGGAACGTGAAGTGATCGCAAGGAAAGGGAGGCGCCATCTTGGTATGGAGAATAACTTGTTCTTAATACTAGCTTGTTTTGTATGACAGCTCATTTATGCTGTCCTTAATGTGATAAAGTCTAGGATATACGCCCTTTTCTGAAATGGAGAATAGATGGAAAAAAAGATAGAGAGATATATTGTGGGACATGTAAAATACACATACCCACCATTTGATAATTTGTACTTCTTAATGGTGCACGGATCACACAGACCACACGTCCTTTACGGTTCCTGCTAAGGGACCTTGGAATTGGGCGGTAAGGGATTACGAGCACCGGTCTCCTTACCGGTGCACGGTATCCCTTACCGCCCAGCTCGGAATGAGGCCCCATGTCTTTTTTGACTCTATGATTGGGATCACTATTATTTTATAGCAGTTTGACTGATGAGTAAGCGCTTTACCCACTTCTCACCCTTGTACTCGTACGGGGCCTAAGTAATGTTTTCACAAATCCATGCAAGTACTTGGGAACCAGGGTCATGGCTTTGAACTTTTCTCTATCTTCAATTGGGAGCGAATGCAATCCTCTCAGCTCTGCAGTAATGTAAACCCTATGAGGTGTGTTGGTCATGATGAAGGCTGCTTAATTGAAAAGGATCAGTAGCCAAGGAATGTGCTACTTATTGGCACCCAATAACATGATGTTACATGATCAGCTTTGGTCCTAATCACTGCCCGAGCTATAATGGTGAGGTTTTCATTGGGAAACAAATGGGCACATTTCTTTTAACCACAACATGTGATATAAGAGGAGGAACTGCAAACAGCATTCATTTAGGACAATTTGGAGTTAAACATGACACAAAGATATTGAACTTTGGTGGTGGTTAAAAAAGACTCCTGTGTAAGACACACCTGTGCATAGTCAAATTGCATATGAGTTCTGAGCTGGTCAGAGCAGGCCAGTAGGAATTCTGTTTTGTATTGATTTAGTCTAAGCCAGTTTTCTTTCATCCATGTTTGAATCAGCTAGAAGACATTCTGAATATGAGTGTCCGTATTTTCAGAGGTTTTCTATTTTTTAAACACGATCTGAGTATCATCCATGTAGTTATGGAAAGTAACTACCTGGCTTTGCTAGTAGAACGTGCAGAGACGTAATACACACATTGATCAGAAGAGGAGACAGACGTGGTCCCTGTGACACACTGCAGATTTGGGTAGAAGCAAAATATGGGAAGCTTTTGATTTTAAATGTGGTAAGCTTTTATATTAGAAAAGAAAAATAACCAAGTGTGTGTAATTCGATCAAGTCGTAGTTTGGCTGTAAGCCAATCCACCAGACTGTTGTGATCAATAGTGTGAATAGCCACCAATAGATCTAGCAGCATCAGGTGCCTGCAGCATCAGTTTAAACTAAATAAAATAGGTTATCCTCGATATGTAGGAGCACAGTTTCTGTACCATGTCATATTCTAAAACACGACTGATATTTGCAAAATGGTACCTTCTTGTATATGAAATCTTGTAGCTGACAGGATGCAAACCCATCAAGGATTTGAAGCATAAAAGGACCGCTTGTAATAAATCAATAATTTGAGTAGGTGAACTGGTCCTGAGTAGGCTATTTTAAACGTGGCATAATCCAACTTCTGTTTAGAGAAACAGGGGTGGAACCTTCTAAAAGGAAGCAGTCACAATGCTTGAAAAGGTTGTTGCTAAGATTTCAATATGGTATTGATAGCATTTAATTACCTCTGCTGGGCATGGTTCACCTGGAACAGATTTGGATGTAAGGGACTTAACAATGTTGCAAAGGTTGTTTGTTGTGATGGGCTGCAATGCAAACTTATATGACTGATTATACCTATAACCATGGCACTTGTCAAGAGCTGTGATGCCTTCTTAGCTCTAGTGATTTTATTTTGAATCTCAACAAGTTTGTTAGTTGCAAATATTTACAACGATCATTTGAAGGAATGGGTCCCAGGTAGGCAAAATAGGGAGTGCTCAATTGTGAGAGTATCTTGAATAGCATCTGTGATGAATTTGCAGCTGACCCAATTTGAGAGGTGAAATAGGTATTCTTGAATTCAAAAAAAGCTTTTCTTTGTAGATGTGACAATTGTTTAGGTCAAATTCATCTGAGGATTGGGATTTTTATACCATTTCCTGTTGGCCGCTCGAACCTTGGTTTTAAGAGTAGATAGCTCTGATGTTAACCATGACTAATTTAGTTCATGGAAAGATGCAAAGATAGTTTTCAGCAGAGCCACACTGTCTAACATTGTTGCCGTTGAGGAAAACATGCTTTTGACTTGTAAACAATAATCTGAGCAATGCTTTTAGCTAGCTTGCTAGAGTCTAGACGGGAGCACATTTTGACTTCTGTTGACAGATAATGAGGAGTTGAACCATAGGTAATGTGATTGAGGTAATCAGACTGGCTAAGTTAAATGAGATGTAGAGATGATCTCACCAATCAATGGTTAATCTCTGACCTGATTGATAGTCATGTTATGGGCTAAAACACAATCAAGCGTGTGACCACTAATATGACTTGGAAAATTGACTAATTGCATGAAGTCACAATGATTTAGCACTGGGCATAGACCTGCATCATAGATCGGGCAGATCATTGTAAATTGAAATCTCCAAGTGGTAGCATTTTTTGTTTTGGCCTTAGAATAGGCAGTATAGCCATGTAAAAATAGTGTTATTCAGATTAAAGATTTCTGGGTAGGACAATAAATTAATCGGATGTGGATTTCAGGAAGCATGGCTGTCAATTTGACACTTAGTAGGTTACATCTCTCAATGTGTTATGATGTACTTCCTTAATTTCCTTTGCTTTGTTTCTACAACTTCTTTCACCTTGTTTCTTTCCCCTGCCTCATCCCTGTATGTTGTCAGGAGTTTAGAACACGACAATGCTCTAGATTTGTTATGCATCCGTTTCTGAGTTGTAGAATGTACAGGTTGACAGTTAGAAGCGATGGCTTGATGGGGGTGGCTGCAGCCAAAATTATATACACCTACCTTGAATAAATGCTTGTTCTTTACATGACTCCTCAAAGTGGTGTCTGTCATTTCACTGTTGATGAGGACTGCCCTCTCTGCCTGCAGCACAGTACAGAGGATAGCTGTGCTCACGCTTGATCCTCTAGCAGACCTCTGATTCCTTGGGTCCTGCAGATGGGCACGTGAGAGAGCCCACAGGAGATCACCTAGAATGGACCACATGGTAGAAGGGAAGAGATCCTTTTTGCTCATTTGACAGTCCTTCAGCAAGAGGGTGTAGGCCACATGGTGAGGCATGCAACACGCGACATGCGCCATTCAGCTAGAGGTAGAATGGGAATACTGCACCAATCTTCCCTGCATGGTGTGCTGTGAGCGTTGTCACTCTTATCCCAGAAGCGTTGTGGAGAGGGATGCCTATGTGTGAGAAGGAGGGTTCATTCACTCCCCCAAAGTACCCCCTACGCTATGGGCATTGTGGATAAGGAGGAAGAAGCCCCATTAGAGGAAGGCACCTAAGCGACACACAAACACAGAGACATGTATTACAATGTGGAAAGCTCCATGTTGATGTTGCTCTTGGTTTCCCGGTTACCATAGTAACCCTGGAGTTCCCAGAATCCAGCGCTTGATTGCAGAGAGCGCAGTTCAGACGAGTGGAAGCCCTGTACAGAATCTGATGAGTGTATCCAGTGCAGACTGTTGCTTGGAGGCACTGCACACATAAACCTTCTTTCATTTTAAAAAAGAGAGGAAAAGAGTAAAGATTATTTATTTTTATTTGGTGTCCTCTTCTTTCCTCTGTTTGCATTCGAATAGAAATTGTACAAAGGATTCCTCATAGCCAGCATACCAGCACCAGTCTTCTTCCTTATGCACCTCGGAGAACCACTCATCAAGTGGACAGGGAGACTTTTCGAAGTTCATGTTGGCAGTTTATGGGCCCAATTATTCTATTCAGAGAAAAGATGCTCTTTTGTACAATTGTCTAGGGAGTGCAGGGCACGATGTATGTAAAAGGCTTCCTGAACCCGTGCCACCAAGTTATTTCTAACTCCTGTAATAGCTTTGACCTAAGCATAGCTAAACTGGACAAATGCTACAAGGTCAAAGAAAACAAGGCAGGTACCATTTCAGCACCTGAGAACAAAAAATGGAAAGACAATTGAGGACTTTATTACGGCTTTACGTGGTCTTGCAATAAAATGCTGTTTCAGTCACTGTCATGATGGACACATTTGCAATCAATGAATGATCAAATGCACTGATCACAGAATCAGGGAGGAACTTTGGAAGGAACTTGATCGAAGTTTTGACAGCACTATTGAAATTGCTAAATAGGTGAAACATACGATGCAGTGAATTGCACAACTCAGTGCAGAAACTGAGAAGACAGTCTCCACAACGAGGAGCAACACACAGAGGAACACGAGATTTAGTGAGTCAAAAGTAGCAGACTTTAGGAAACCCAAGAATCTGGGAGGAAGAAGAGAATACGTCAGATTTCAGAGGAGAGAAGGACGAGAGGACAATTCACATAGACGGGAGATTTGTGACTCTTAGCAGAAAAGATGTTTCCGATGTGGGAGTTTACAGCACCTTGCAAACTCTCGAGAATGCACTGCTGTGTATGTTGAATAATGTGTGTGTGGAATTAGGGGTCACCTGGCACACATCTGCTGTTGCTCAAATCCCGAGAGCGCCTCATCTGAGCTTGCGCTCCATTCTTCACCGTGCTGCTGAATTCACTGGGCCCAAGCCTGCCCTGTTTCCCTTGGCAGGTTCAGCCTACCCTAAATTCTTTCTCATCTACTTCATTGTGCACGCATTGTTTCCTCTGTTTCCACACCAAGACACTCCCAAATGCTGTTTTTCTACTTATCTGGACGATTTGACTTGCCCTGCCTCCAAATCAATATGCACATTGCAAGCAATGCCTTTTCTTCATCCACCAGGAATCCATCTTGCTCCTCTGTCGCATTCTAGAGCTATGTGCTGAACTCTCCTGGCCCAACACTCGTTTGATGTCTGATCCTTGCCTTCTTCCTTTATGGGTATTGGCATAGACTTGCCCTGTACAACCTGGTTGTTCTCATTTCAATGCCTCTGTCTAGGTTCTCTAAATGCTCGCTTTTTTCGTAGGTGTTTTTCACAATCTGATGCCCTGCTGCATTGCTTGCATTTGCATGATTGTGTGAAATTCAAATGTTGGCTTCTTTACAATCAGATGCCCTCCTGTCTTGCTTGCATTTGCATGATTGCGTGAAATTCAATAGTAGGCGTTGTTACATTCTGATGCCCTGCTGTATTGCTTGCATTTGAATGGCTGTGTGTAATTCAAATGTAGGCACCTATAACATCTTCTACCTGAGCTTTTTGTGCTGCAGTCTCCTTGCTTCATTGGAACTTCATAACGGGTGTTTGTAAACATTTTTAAAATAAATGTGTTGCCCTGCTCCACAACTATTCTGCTTTGTGCAGCCCTGTGTCCCTCCCCTAGGCATCCTTGTCATCTCCCATTCCCTATTGTGCTCTCCATCTCCCCTATCTATTCTGTTTTCTTCTCTATCATACTGTCTGTCTCCCTCGCCCACCCCCCTTACGACTACTACCCTTCCTCCAAGGCTCAGCCTTCAGACACACTTCTCCATGGATCCAGAAAGCCTCGCACTTTCATACGATGCCGCCATCAAATCAGCAATCAACGCTATAGCCCCGCTCAAACCCTGCAAGCACAAACCCACGATTCACTCTAATTCTTGGTACACCCCAGACCTCCTCATACTCTGCATGGAAAAAAGGACAGTCCTCACACTATGGCAAACTTCCCACTCAGATAAAGACAAACTCGCCTTCAAAGCACGCTCTGAAGAGTACAAGAAGGCAATCATTCTTGCCAAAGCTAAATCCTTCAAATCAAGAATCGACGATGCCAACTCCAACACCAAAGAAATCTTCTCCATCTTCAGAGAATTAGAGACCCCCACGCCTGCCCCCCTTAACCTCACCAAAGATAAGACATGGTTTGCGAAATCCATGCGCAACAAACTCAGTACACTCCAAACCAAAATCCAGTCCACTAAGCACCTGCTCTCCACCACCACTATCCCCACCCCTCCCGCATCCCTTGACTCTACCCCTGTCTTCTCATTCAAAGCTATACAGGAACAAAACGTGATCAATCTCATGAGGACACTAAAACCATCAAACTATAAGGGTAACTCCTGCCCTGCCTCTATTATTAAAGACTGTGCTAAGACCCTCGCACCATTCCTGACTGCTTTCATCAATGCATCATTTGCCACTGGGAAAGTCCCCTCCTACCTCAAGGAAGCCCCCTCTTGAAAAAACCCTCACTCGACCCTACTTCCCCCAATAACTACAGGCCCATAACTACCGTCCCCTTCTTGCTCAAGATACTGGACAAAGCAGCCTATCTGCAGGTGCAGAACTTCATTCATTCAAGAAAACAAGCTCCTAGGGCTACGCCGATCTGGCTTTCGCCCCAGACATGGGACAGAAACCGCCTTACTTGACCTACAGAATCAGATGGATTGCCAGAGACCTAGGCAAACCAGCCCTACTCCTACTCCTTGACCTCTCCACAGCATTCGACCTAGTAGACCACAATGTCCTATGTCACCACCTTTCCACCACAGCCAGATTCTCCCCTGATGCCACGACCTGGATCACCTCCTTCCTACAAGACAGAACAATGCAAGTATTCTCTGACTTAGCCTCTGCCTCGCCCACTATCATGCTCTGTGGAGTTCCAAAAGGCTCCTGCCTCTAGGCCACCCTCTACAACATCTTTACTCACCCACTCTTCCTCATCCTCGATGCTATGGGCATCTCCTATACAAACTACGTGGATGATACACAGATCCTCCTCACACTCACGGGCAACTGTGACACAGACTCTGCACATGCCTAACAACATTTACAACACCATCCAGGCCTGGATGGCAATAAATGGACTGTGCCTCAACTCTGACAAGAGAGAACTCCTCCTGGTAGGCTCCCCCGACACACTAAAAAACTCAACTCACAATTTAGCCACTTCACCATTGACTCCATCAAGATTCCTGTATCAGACTCAGTTAAAACCCTTGGAGTCTATTTGGACTCCAATCTATCCATGAGCAAACAAGTTAGTGCTATCGCCTGCTCGGCAGCCTACCTGCCAAATTAATTAATGCAGCCAGACCATTCCTTTCCAAACAGAACTGCACTAACATAGCCAGAGCCATCACAGACTCAAGGTTAGACTACTGCAACCTCTTCTTCCTTGGAACCGCCACCAAAAATCTGGACAGACTACAAGTCATCCAGAACAACGCACTCCGCGCAGCTCAAGGCATCGCATCGCAAAAAGAAAGCACATCACTGCCGCCAGAAAAGCAGCACACTGGCTCCCAATAAAAGAGACAATCTTATTCAAAACCCTGTCACTGACCCACAAGTGCATCCACCCCTCTGCACCCGAATACCTCTCGCAAAGGATTCACCCCTCCTCCTCCACAAGGCCAATTAGGACACCCTACGCCAACATGCTCTGTGTGCCTTTGGTAAGAAGAGTTAGAGCAGGTGGCTCCAGCTTCCCCTACTTATCACCAGCACATTGGAATGCCCTACCTCCCACTATACGAGGTGAGGCCTCCCTCATGACCTTTCGCAAAGCCATGAAAAAGTGTGCTTTTCACCTGAAATACGGCACAATCTACAGCCATAATCTACCTGTTTATCACATAAATGTAAGTCCACATAAATGTGACTCACCTATGCCTATATATATGTATCCAAATGTATTCTTGAAATTTACTCATTGTATATACTTCTCCCCATGTGCCCTCTCCCTGTAAGTAAGCTCCCCTCAAGTAACAGTGCCTCAATGCCCAAGGGCTGTTGTGCCCTATACAAATGAAATAAATAAATAATATAAATAAATAAATAAATACCATGGTCCTTTCCATCTCCCCTATCTATTCTAACTGCTTTTTTATCGCATAACCTATCTCTCTTGCAAAGCCTGGAAGACAAAAGTTCTCCTGGCCTCTAATCCAGGCCTACCTATTGCTGACACCTACGTCAATGCTTCCTCCAGGCAGGCTATTAATGACATCCTCTTTACTGTCCCCTCTCCGGAACCTTGGACTCCCCATTTGGTCTCAACCCCCTCTCCCTTCTCCGCTTCACCCATTAATGGTGGCACTACACGGGAAGTACTTCTCCACCTCTAGGTGCATCATTATTATCACAATGGCACTGTCATGGCCCAGGGATCTCAACCTAATATTCTCCTTCTTGACCAGTGCCTGATGTTTCTCATTAACTTCCCTGATGTTTCTCATTAACTTCCTCCCTTCTCTTGCTACCCATCCTTTCTCCTCCCCTTTAACCTCTTCATCACCATAGATGGGATTACCACACACATACTCCCTTCAGAAATCTTTCTATTGTTAAACACTTCTCTGACATCTGTCTCCTTTTTAAGACTTTGACTTTGACTTCCTAGCCTTTACTGAGATATGGTACAATGCCAGCTCTATCACTGCTCTTGACACTCGCCATCCTGAGGGCTGCAAGCTGCTCTCCAAACCCAGGCCGAAGCAGCCTGGAGGTGGACCCGTGCTGATTTTCGCTGAGTGGGTCCCTGCTCCTATCAGGCCTACTCAATCCTATTCCTCCTTTGAGTAGGCTCATTGTCTTTCCTACTCTCTCACTTACCCTTGCTGCCATCTACGGGGCCCCTTACTTCATTTCTCTTTTTGTCTATAAATGGGCTGACCTGTCCTCTTCTCTCTTGACCTCTACCTCTAAACTCTTGTCCGCGGAGACTTCAATATCCACATTGACTCTCCTAAATACCCCACTTCACTGTTCTGTGACCTCCGTGACTCCCTCTCCCATATCATTCGTCCTTCCGGTTTCACCCACTCAGCCGGACACACTCTGGATGCCGTCTTCTCTGCAGACATTCCTATCTCTAACCTGCTCACTACCTCCCTCTTCTGGTCTGACCATTCTCTCCTCTCCTACCACCTGGGACCCCCTCAGTCCCCTGTCTGAGCTGCCTCCTGCACTACCATCCTCTATCGACATAATTAAACCGATGATGCAAGTATTAGTTGCCGCCTTTGCTTTCATTTTCATATCACACCCCACCCCTGCTTTGGAATCTCCCACTGACTCTGCCCTCCACCTTCATCTCTAATACTCTTGACATCATTGCCCCTGTCATGAGGATTCACCTGAAGTCTGCCTCCAAGTGTAATAGCTGGTTTGACTCTGATGTAGCTTTGCTGAAATGTAAGTGCAGAGTTGCTGAACAGAAGTGGCAGACCTTGGGCATATCTGCTGACAAACTGGCTTGTCACCTGCTCCAAAGGCAATATGGTTTCTCCATCCATTCCAAAAAGAGAGCCCATATTCAAGTCTGCATCTCTGGACCCACTGACAACACGGCTGAACCTTTCAAAATCTGCAAGGAACTCGACTACCCAACTGTAGTCTCTACTACTCTCCTTCCTTTCCGGGCTCTCTGCACTGCACTGTACTCCTATTTCAGAACTAAAACCAGGACATCCTGTCTGCACGCTGCACCACCTCCACTTCCATTCCACCTCCTGCTAATCTTGACAACTCTCCTGCTGTTCTCATTCTCCTCAATCTCTCCTCTGCCTTTGACTCTATCAACCATTCTATCCTTATAAAATGGCTCCATGATACCCTCAGAATCATGAACCTGCCACTGGATTGGCTGACCTCCTTCCTAACTGTTAGGGAGAATTCTCCAAAATGGCTAATTTCCCTTACCTACTGAGTCCCTCAGCAGCTTTGCTGGATTTCTAGGATTTATTTTCTTCACTTGGTAATAGTGTGAGCCTTTTATCCCACTCTTACATGTGTTTTGCTGTGTGTGTTTTACCTTTTTGTGTGATCTTGGGCTACTGAGCCTCACCTACTCCATAGGCATCATTTTTTTTAATGTGTGTTACACAGCAGCTCCAGTGCAGTGACATAGGGTTGTCTTTCAGACTTCTCACTGACTCCATTTTTTGGGACTGACTACTGTCTCCCAGAAACATGTAAGGTTACCATTAACTATGTAGTCTCTTTAAACCACAGCCCCAGTACACCCCATCTTCCATGGAGTATTGGAAAGGGTTAATCCTTATCCCTTTGTGTCTGTTTCTCTTTGAGCACTATTTTGCTCCCTTTCCATTAAGACTTGGCTGGTGGCAGTGGTGACTACCCTATGTTTCCTGCCGCGGTTATCTTAAATAACCATGGTATTGTTTTAGGCTATCTTGGTAGCCTCGAACTTAAACCCGCTTTACCATAGTGATTTTAAAATTGTTCCGGCTGGGTTTAGTTGCCATTTCTTTTTGGAAAAGTCTTTCTCGTGTTTGTCTCTATGCGCCAAACCAGGTTTGGTTCCTTTGTTCACCGTCTTTTCGCGGGCTTCAGAGCAGAAGACCTCCATAAGGCACCTGAAAGTCTGGGTAGGCAGGATGTGAGGGAAGGGTCATAGGAGCCCTGCCATGGGTTCCCTTGGTAACTCAAGTCACACTCCTGTTTGATTGGCTAGGTGACTGTCCGGCCGGGACAGCCACCCTGCTGTGTGATTGACAGCCGGGTTGTGTGAATGGGGGAAAACTGCACAAAAAGCTGGTTTCCTGGTCTGGAAGAGCAGAGTTGCCACTGGAACGAAAGAACCGATGAGGAGCTGACAGAAGAGGACCCCTACAACGATTGAACCACCCAGTGAAGCCCTGCTGGAGGTCCGAATCTTCAGACTCCAATGACAGAGAGGATCTTCCAAGAATCTTCTTCCCTTGAGCTGGTGGGACCAACCAGTTCACCCAAACTCCAAGCCAGGACCCCCTCTTCTGGTCGAATTTGCTGTACAGAGCTAAAGTGGACCAGATAGCCAGGAAGGTCGGACCCTGCTTGGGTTTTAAGGAGCGCACCTTTTATTTGTTGCTTTGCTCTGCTGCTGGTTTCTTACCTCGGTAGTGCAGGACCCTCCAGTCTAACTACTGTAACGCTCACCGGATTCCCACGGAGGCGCCGGTCTTGGCAGGATGGTGTCTGTGACTCGAAAAGTGAAGTGCAGGACTCGATTGGCTTCCGGGGCTGATCCTCTTCTTACTGTGTGTCTAACTCGTAGAGAGAGATATCTGCAGGTGAAAGAATATGGGGTTAATGATCTGGGGTTGTCGGGTATCTCTCTCCCTTTCCCTTCCTCGCTTTTCCGTGGAGCCCCAAGGTCAACGTGCTCACCTTAGATAGGTGAATGCTGGACTCTCCATCTGCGTCTGGTGCAGGGTGCTGTTGCCAGTTCCTTCACTGGATGAAACGTAGGCCTCTTGACATCAGAGGGTTGCTACCGTCGTTAACTGCACGAGCGGTGAGTTTCCGGACACCTTTTAAGTCCTTACAGTCTTTAGGTGCGTGGGCACGTTAATGTGGAACAGGGCTCTGTATAATGCTTTTTCTATTTGTCTTGCAGGGCGAAGATGGTGTGAAGAAAGCCGAAGTTCGAGCCAGAGTCTTGAATTGACGCGCTTGGAAATGCGTAAGTAAAGGCCGGAGTATTTGCAGGCGCCCTATGGTGGCGGGCGCGATGGCGCGTAAGTAAAATACCTGTCTAATGTCTCTTCTTTTGTCTTTCAGGTGCAGGATTGCAGCGTTGAAGAAAACCGGAATTCCCGGAGTGCAGGCGGAGGAGCAGCGTGAAGAGATGGTAGCTGCCGATGGATCCAGGTAAGGAAAACGCTGCGCGAGAAGGTTGCCGTGCTAACCTGTTGCCTCTTGTCTTTGCAGGTGCTACTGAAGGCTGGATACCGGAATGGTAAGTGTTTATTCCTGCAGGTTCAGGATCGGAAAGAAGAAAACTGGAACAGACACGGTGAGCGTTCTGCTGCAGATGCAGAATAACGCGAAGCACGTTTCATCAATCGGGTGTGGTTTAAATAGCTTTGGAGTGATGAGGCATCTTCCTCCACGGCCTCGCCCTAGTAAGAAAAGAGTTCCTGTTCCAGAAAAGTTCCAGTGTTGTATCCAGGGAGTGGAGCTTGCCCCACCCAGGTCAGAAAGTAGTCCCGGCTCACAGAGGATTTCTATGTGGCTGGTGAGTAAGCAGCAGGGTCTGCTGCAGGTAAGTCCACCCAAGCATCTTTATACAAATTATGAGCCCGGCGCTTCCAGTGCCGGGACCAGTGACTCTGATGAGCCTGGTGCCACCGGCGCCAGGACAAGGTCCAAAAGGTCCCAGTGGGGACCAGCTGGTGCCTAGGATGAAGGTTAGGGGCCTGCTTCCAAGGACGTTGGGCTGGTCCTAGCTCCTTGGAAGCAGTGATCATGACAACTACTTTGTGTCAGTCTGACAGTCGTTTCAGGAACCGTGAGCCTCCTGGAACTACCAGGGACGTCCGCCGCAGCTACAGCTTCTTCCCCATTTAAGGTACTGTTCAACCTCTGGTTGTTTGTTTCGTTCAGCCGCGGGGAAAGTGTGTGAAATCTTTCTCCAATCCAAGCGTTTGTCCTTCTCTACTCTTTGAACTAACTTTTCTGCTGACCAACTTCATCCAGAATTCTTGGCAAAGACTTAACCGCAAACTCCCCTGAACTGTGTGATCTTGAGCAAAAGACTTTTGTAATATTGACTTTGGCCCTAAGCCTATTTGATTTGATCCTATCACTGGAGTTCCTCTTTCTAGATTGCCCTGCTTACTTACCTGTTGGTACTGCTTCATTTCTGCCTAACTTTTCCCTTTCTAATTAACAGAGTGCCATTTTGCTCCCACTTCATTTTTTTAGCTTAACTTGTCTGTCAACTATTGGGAGTGGTGTGGTGTATTAAGAGTGTGATGTTTTAACTGCTTCACTTTACTGAAATGTTATATAACTAAAAAGTAAATAAATGTATATTGTTTTACTTGGAAACCTTGAGTCATAGTAACTGCTGTCCTTTGTGTAACTATTTTATACTGCTCACTTGCTCTTGAGATAGGTCTGGCTGCTCAGCCATTGCTACCACTTTATTGTGTAGTACAGGCTTGTACCAAAGGTGAATTTGTGCTGCCACTTGTAGACCTAATTGTGTGTAGTGTTCCCAAAGGGTACTGCATATAATTCTGCCTAACACTAACAGCCTTTCCCAGGTGAGCCATTTCTCCTCCACCACCTCACTCTCCAACTGCAGCATTCCACAGGGCTCTACCAATCGCTGTGGCTCTCCAATATCTACCTCACCCCACTTTCTCACCCGATCTTCTCCTTCTCTCCTCATTTCCAGTCTTATGGCGATGACAAATAGCTTTCCTTCCAATTTCCCTGTACTATCCTCTCTTATTCCTGATTGTGTGACATCTATTCAGTCATGGTGTGCTGCTAATGATCTCTGTCTTAATGCCAATAAGACTGAGATCCTTCTTATTGGGACACCTGTGCCCTGTTTCCCTCCTGTCCTCTGGCCACCCTCCTTGGCCCTCTAGCCTTGCCATCCAGTGAGACCAACACTCTCAGAGTCACCTTTGTTCATCTCTCTCCTTCAACCCTCACACCATGGACCTTGCCAAGAAGGGCCACTTTCAGCATCATCTCCTTAGACACATTCTCCCTTTCCCCAGAAGCTCAATGTCTCCAGAGTTCTGGTCCTCTCCAGGCTACACTACTGCAACAGTCAATCTGCCTCTCTCCTACCTCTGCACCTTCAACTAATCCAGAATAGGACTTTGAGACTTATCCTTGGCCTCAAGCACAGGTATTGCATCTCTCCAGCCCTAAAATATCTCCAATGGCTCCCGGTGGTTGCAAAGATCAAATTTAAGATGCTTTGCATCATCCACAAGGCTTTCTGGGGCCTGGGACCCTGTTTTTTCCAACTCTCTCTCTCCTAAATACCTACCCGTCTGGAGCCCTTGGCTCTTCCAACTCAAACTCTCTGCTGATCAAATGATTTCCTAAGCAGAGAGTGGGTGTTGGTCTCTCTCATCGGCTGGTCTCTCCCATTAGAACATCCTCCCTACCCCTCTAAGACTTTAGCCAGACCTCCGTAAATTCCAGAAACTTCTCTCCTTTTTTCTACCTATTTTCCTTTCATCCTCCCCTGCTAATGCCCCACTGCAGCTGAGAATGGTAGCCTGGTCCTTCATGAATACAGGTTACTAGGCCCTAAGCCCAGTTGACATCAGCACCCACCCCCCTCGGCACTTCCCTCTGGGTGGCTATGCTCCCCCAAACCCTTGGGACACTACCACTCTCGCACTTAGCCAGTAGCCTCCTTCCCTGGCCCTCTGGAACACCTGGCACTTTCCCTCCTGGGCTCACTCAGCACTTCCCATACCTGTTCCATCCTCCTTCCTCCCTTCCCTGTCCCCTGTACCTCTCGTCACTACACTTGCTTGTCTGAAAGTCACAAGGCCTCATAGGACCTCGATTGTTTGATTATTTGCTGCTTTTACTTTTGTTATTTTACTCCCCTTGTTCCTTCCCCACTGTTGCCTTGTGGCTCCTGGAAACACCATTGGTTGTATGGGCGTCTAACAAATTCTCAATAAATAAATAAAATAAATAGAAAGTTATTGCTAAGCATGACAAGACCTAACAAGGATTGTATTCACCCTTTTGCACACATTACAATGAAATCATATTGGCCCTCTCTCTTTGTGGTTAAAAGTGCAGAATGATGCCATTAAATCCTCCAAACACCTCCTTTTATTTGTTTGTGTACTTGTTGTTTGTGTTCTTTATTTTCTTGGTCTTCTTCCTATGATGATGTCGATGATGACTACTAATGTGGTTATTAATATTATCGTTATTGTTATTATTATCATTATTGTATTGTTATTGCTATGACTATTATTAGTGCTACTACTAATAATAGTAATAATAGCCATAATAATAACAATAATAATCCCAATGATTTCATTTGGGGGTTCCATGTAATTCAGAATGTTGATCCATAATTGATGTATGCACTACTATAGTATGTAGTCTAGGAAGCACACTAGCATCCAGAGGATATCGCAGTGATAAAGAATAACTCAGACACAAAGAACAAAAGAGGCTTGTGGGGAAAAATGTATTGTTTCATGCTCTTTCAAAATATCTAAGGAAATCACTTTAACATTTTGAGACATAGTTGGGCTCTGAAAGTACGCGTTTAGGGCAGTGTAGAAAAAAAACATGTGCTTTTCAGCATTCCATGTCTCTAACCAATGTTTGTCTTGGACTCACCATGCTCGCAGGGTCGGCGCCCAGTGTATTGTGAAATGCCTTATGAGTGGGAACCTTTCCAATAAAAGCCTGCTGATAATGAACTGATGTTTGCCATGGCAGTGTTTCAAATGTTCTCAATTTCTGGCCGAGTTTGCGTTCACTTTTGCATGTGCTTTATCAGTGATGGAAACTAAACCATAAATCAACCGCTGGCCACTCGCGGAGGCAATGGTTTCATTATCGGGCTGTAAGGTGTGCCATGTGTCGTATGATATTTCAAATATCGATGACAAATATAGTACTGCAGTTACAGGAGCTCTTGATGGAAAGTTGGTCACCCTTCCAAAGTGCATCCAGGAAGAGCTGGAGGAGCAAAAGCACGATTTCAGTCTACATATTTATTAAAACTCCCAGTATTCTGAACTGCTTATTTCACATTGATGTCAGGTGCGCGTGGGTATTGGCACCAGGCCTAAGGGAACGAATACTTGTGAACAATAAAGAAAGCCGTTGGTTTTCAGAGGGTAACCCACAGGCATCCTAATGGCATGAGTCTTTTCTAAAAGTCTACACTGAATCATATTACCAACAAATTACATATTTTAATCAGATTCTCACAGAGCAAAAAAGATAAATGCATTTTAAACAAAATACCCACTCTTTTCTTTCTTCTCGTCTCAGTGGGTCGTTATCTCTACAGATTCCTGTTGAAGCCAACTAGGCTGTGTATTTCCATTGGTGGCGAAACAACGCGCTTTATTTATCCTTACACTGTGAACATGCCAATGTCTTCTGATTGGTCCACATCTGCTAGGAGTATTCTGAACAGCAGTGCTTAGGCTCACTGGAGTGGGCTAGTGTTTTTTTTTATCGCTAACACATGGCCCCTGGCGCTAAATCACAGGTGAAGACATGCATGAGCAAGTAACAGTGAGTACCAAGTTAACAGTAAAGAGAAATCACTCCAGGGAGTAATCCCTGCATTGAAATGTAGGAGCACATTTGCTAAGGGGAAGCTGAGAGAAAATATGCAGGGTGGTGGTGGCGGGCGGCAATTACAGTTTGGAACATTAGAACACAAATCCAGAGGGGACACTGTTAGGACAGTTTTTCCAACTAATGGCTTAGTAAAACCATTCAACTGAGGCAGTACAAGACTCCACTCTTAGTATAAGGCTGTACCACCTGAGTTCAGAGTAGCGTAGAAAGAGCAGCCAAGCTTATCTCAGGAGGGAGAGAGGGCAGTAGACACAGTACAAGTGAAATTGTAAAACAAATGATCCAACAAAACACTGAAACACTATGGGCCTCATTACACGAAAGGCGGTAAGGGTAAACGGTCACCGGTAATGGTACCGGTGACCGTTAACCCTTACCGCCTTACTATGAGGTCCCTTTGCGGGTAGGTACTTTAACGCCTGCTGTTTAGCAGGCGTTAAAAACCAACCCGCAAAGGAACCAGGATGCTAATTATGGTACCACAATTTGCGGCACCGTAATTAGCACCTTCCCCATTCCCATAGAGCCCTATGGGGCAAAAATGGGAATGGGGAAGGGCAATGGGGGAAGGGGGAATTACCGCCCCGCCAACCTTGGAATAGGGCGGTAATTCCCCTTTCCACCAAGGCGGTGCCAGTATTTTACCGGCATGGACCAAGGTGCTAATAGCACCTTGGTCCTCCGCCTACCGTGTAATGAGGCCCTATGTATTGTAAAAATAAAGGATTTATTTAAATACAGGTAGGCCCAGATAAATCTAGAGGTAAGTAAGTACTAAAACATTATAAGAAATCACAGTATAAAAACACAACACTATACTTTAAAGCACACAGACCCAAACATAAAACTTATTTGGAACACCTATCAGTAGTTCTAGGGAAGTCAAAACCTTGTTATACACATTTCGTATGGGTCAAGCCTATTCTTTGGGAGTAAAAGACCAATGGTTACTTTCAGATTACATTCAGTAATACAGGGGCAGTAGGCCCTTCCAGTTGTACAGTGACTCTTGGAATTAATCACATAAACAGTCAACTGGACAATATACTTTTGTTGAATAGTGAAACACTTATCCTATGTTCAGTAAAAACCTATAACTACTTTTGTCATAACACACAGTTATACCAGGTGAGTAAAACCTAAGGATGTAATGACAATTACATATGCTTTTGAAATCAGGGACCCCCAGATTGAGGTAAGCAATAACTCTGGTAACTTATTTGGGATGGCACACAGCTAACACACGGTAAGTAAAACCCACATACTTTAACTTCACAATGAAGGGGAAAGTAAAACCCAATGTCACACTTTATTGAATAGTTATTCTAGGTAGGCAACAACCTAATGTAGACTTATTAAGGACAGGCTAGCAGCAAGTCAGGGGAAGCAAGACCCAGTTGGGAGACACTCATGCAGTTATCCTAACAGGACTAACCTGGTGATGCCAGCAGTTGGAGGAGACTCATACAATTACCCTACAGGAATAATCTGGTGAAACCAACACATTACTTTTGTAAAGAGGCACAACCTAATCACAGGGGAGTAAAATACCTTCACATCTACTTTCTATTAGACTGGCAAAACAGTGGCTAAGGAAGAAAAGATGTTAACCATACTTTTAAAAATAGTGCATCACACATACAAGATCAGTAAGAACGTTTGGAACTGTTCACTCTTAGAATTACAGTTACCAACCAACTCTTTACAAGTAAGCAAAACACTTGATTTCTTTTCTAGGAAGAATTCTCAATCCCTTCAAAGTCTTTCCCTTATTCTTGGAGCATGAGAGTTCTCAGTGGCAGAAGGGGGGTCACTAGAACTAGTGACCAACAGTCAGTGTTAGAATAAGTTCTTTAGTAGCAAAAGTCAGAGTTCCTTAGGAAAACTGGGCAAACAGGTGAGTACTTTACTTTTAGAGTTAGATGAGGGTCCAGGGGCTTCACAGAAGACACCCCAGCAGGATTCTAGCAGTGGGACTGGGTGCACTGGATGAGGGACCTCCCAATCACAGATAACACCCCAGGACTACACAGAAATCCCAAAAGGCTTAAGGTAAGTATATACCCAAGCCAACACAGTACCTCAGCAATGAAGAAGAGATTGCAGCAGGAGAACTTCAGGAACTGCAGCCAAATACCCGGACAGTGGATTCCTTGTCCTGGAGACTGAACACAAGACCTCAGAAGGGATCGATGAAGAAGACTCTAGGCAAGATTTCCCTCAAGGCTGTATGTGGTTCTGTGGATTTGGCACCTTTTCAAGGAGATCAGGAGAAGACAGAATATCACAATTGATTTTTTGTCGTTACAAAGGACCAGCACTCTTGTGAGGGGACTTTTCAGACTTGATTCGTGCCTCTCGAGATACACCAAGATGTCCACAATGTTTCAGTGAGATTTGGAATTCGGAAGACCGTGCACCGCACAGTGGCTGGAGGTCCCAGGGTATAGGGGTATTGCAAGAACGCAAGGTTGCATCAACCCGTGGGATGGCTCAAAATGCAGGTCCTCTTCATTCTAGTGGGTTTCACCAGGCTCTGGATTCAAGCCATTATTTGCAGAGAAATACGGTTGATTGGAAGGAAGGGATACAGCAGGCTCTGGATACACAGCAGGCTCTCCGGTCACTGGAAATCATCTCTGCTGCTTTTCCTTTGTCATCCTCTTCGTTTTTCTGTTCCGGTAGTTGACATGACTTCAGCTTCCAGGTTTCCAGTATTTATCAGGAACTACAGCACAACCTCTGCATTCTCTCCCTGCATTTTACAAGAAAGGGTTTTCTGGGTGTCCAATCAGGACAGCCAGCCCCACACTGGGATTTTTTTGCGTCAAAGACAAAAATCACACAAAGGAATTTCCCACCCTGGATGTCAGGGGAAGGAACAAGAAACAACAAGAAACACTAAAATGGCAGCAAAAGAAGACAGGGGCCATTTTGGCAGAATGAGCACCCTAGGTGCCTTTACTGCAGCTGTGATCACAGCCCGCGGTAAAGGTGCACCAAATTAGTAAAAGGTATCAATGCCACCAGCCATTAAAGGTAAGCTTTTCACTGTAACAGAATTGTTACAGTTTTAATGTGAAAGGGGATACATTGTATCTCCCCAGCACTCCACATAAGGTAGGGTGTGCTGGTTTCACAGAATAACATGTAAAAGGGATCCAAAGATCCTTTCTTCCCTTGGGAACTGTAGTTAACTCAAGGTTAGCACAAGAGAGTTAAATGGAGAGCCCCTAGGGTAACCCAGCAACAACAGGCACTTATTGCCAATAAGTTGTTAAACATGATAACTTTAAAAAGACACTATGGAGAGTCTTAACAATGACACCCATAAAAATAGTTAAAGATTAGGTGAGTGTGGAAAAAGGTTCACACTCACTGAGTTATTAATGAAAAATATCCCACTTAAAAAGCAAAAAGTTCTGGGGTTGAACCAGGAAAGGAAGATTTACCAGCTCTGTGCAAACTTTACCTAACAGACACATTGCAGTAGACCAACCACAAACGAAACATAATGGGACAACATTACTGTGGGACGCAACAGAGAATAATGACAGAGGAATACATGGTAGCACATCCTAGCAGGCAGAACAATGAGAGACACTATAGAGGAGTAAAGGATAACACAGCAAATAGATTTGTGAGCATATTTGTGAAGGGCACAAACTAAAAAATAGCAAGCAAATAAATGAGGCATAACATGGCATAACAAGTTTTGACAAAGACATGTCAGGATGTGAAAGGAATACCCACGTTTGAAACCATGGCAAAGAATGCAATCCCCCAACAAGGCATATGTGAAACCTTTGAACACAGCTCTACGTAATCCCACCAGTGACATCAATGCCTTTTGTTAAATAAATATAAATGGGCGCCATTAAATCCCACAAAAATATTGTCTTTTAATTCAGTTTGTACGTGTTAATTTTGTTCTTGAGTTCTTATTCTTTTTATGATGATTAGTAATGCTTGTATTATTTGTTATTGTTATTATGGTTATTAGTATTATTACTATTAATGAGAAGAATAGTAAAAATAAAAAGTCCATTAAGAAAAATACACATGATTTCATGTGGAGATGATTTGCATTCAGCATTTTGATGCATCCTTTATGTATGTCCTGCTATGTTATACAGTCTATAAAACACACTATCACCCAGAGGATATCCGGTGGCTACAAAGTAACTCAGACAAAGAGGAACATTATCCCAAAAAACATGCTTATCATAAAAAGCTTTGATTCACTGTCTTTCAGAATATAGAAATATTCAAAAGTTCAATTGCCAGGGGCACTATTTTGTATCCGTGGATTCTAGTGAATACATGTTCAAGGGTTTCAATTCGGTAGCAGGTCCCTCTTTTTGCAACTTTACTCTTTCAATATTGTACTTACTTTACTTTTCTCAGTATGGAATTTCGTGCTTTGTCAATTCCATAATGCTAGTCTTATGTACAGCTGAGGAAATCACTGTAAAATGCTCCCAACTACAAACAGAATAGGTACATACATTTTGAGACATATATCGGCCTCATTATAAGGTTGATAGTCCAGAAAAAGAAGGGCTGGCAATAACGTTCTCCAGGCACTTGTCCGGCCTGGCAAACTACAGGTTTGGCGGTTGGGGTTGTGATGCTGGAAATGCATTGGAGGGACATGGCCTCCCTGTCCTTGTCCTGTAGTCCATTTTCATTTGTGTTCTGTATTTATTTCTGCCCAGGAGTCAATGTGGGACTCCTGGCAGTGCAGCTCTTCCTGTTTTTGTTTTGGTGTACAGACCCATGGGATACCCTTATGGCACCCATGGGTGGGAGTACAATCCTGTGCCCCTAGTGTATGTTTTGGGCACCTATGTGTGGCCCACAGAGCAGGGTATGGGCTGGTGGCAGCTCCATGCTGAAATTGACAGGTACTCTGAATATCCACCATTTTGGGATACCCAGGCCCTGCCATTGCAATCAGTTGATTCCTGATAGGAAACAAGATGGCCCCTGCGGCCGCTTGCTTTCTATTGCCTGTTACCTTGTTTTCCCAAAGTCCTGGGGAGTACTGACTCTGTACCTTCCCCCTGACTGGCTGTTGGGTGGAAGTTCCATATATGGTGTTGTTGTGAAGTCCAGGCCAGACTGGCTGGAGCCTTCCCTCTGACTGTATGTTGTGGGTACACCCTGTGGGTGGGACCTGGGTGAATGGAGTGTGTGACCAATATGCACTTCTTGTTGTGGCTGTCTGGTTTCTGGTATGAGAGACAAAGACTGAGACAGCCCTGCCCAAAGTGGCCTGATTGCAGTGTGTAGTGTTGAATGGCTGGGTACTTGTCCAAATACACATTCCTTGTTGTGAGTGTCTGAGAGGGAGGAGTATGGACTGAATGCACTGTATGCCTGATTGGCTGACTGACTGCATGAATGCCCTTCTGTATGATTGGCTGCTGAGTGTGCCCCAGCAGTGTGGATGAGAGACAGAATAGTATATCTGGGGACCTCTCACCACTTGGAATTGTTCAGAAGTTGTGTCTACACTTGAAGAGTAACTGGAACTGCTGATCCTTGACGTCCAGCTGGAAGAAGAAGACTTGCTGCTGCATTTGCTTCGACCCGATCTTAAAGCTGCTGAATTTGTCAAGGACTGATCCGAGAGAGGACCTGGTAAGGTGCCCTCTTCCCATGCTCTGAGGGACCATCGAGCACTGCTAACCTTATCCAAAGCTCCCTGGAAGTCAGACCCTTGAAAGGCTGCCTACCGGAGACGAGATCGCCAAGGAGAACGAAGTGAAGCACCCGAACATCGCCGCCGTCGAGGTCCATTGCTGTCGCCCAGGGTTCGGAGTATCTCGGTAACTGCTGAAGGCCCGTGGAAGCCCTGTTGCCCCAGAAGAGGGGACCGCTTGATGCTGTGCCGCCGACGACCGGAGCCGCCCGCTCCTTTGCCTAAGACTGTTGAATCAACAGACTCCCTTGTCCGCACCGTCGGCCACTTTTTCCCACGGAAGAAAGTAGAGGACGCTGACGCACCGAGGAGAATCCGCCGGTGGGTTTCCCGCCACCTGAAGACCACAAAGACTTTGACAACTCGATGCCCTTGCCGGGCTACAGTTCTTCAGAAACTCTTTGCGGTCCAGAACTATCAAACACAGAGGTGCCCCGCACACCTCATCCTCGCAGGACGTCACCGATGAGCACCGCCTGGATCGACGCTGTGGTCTCGGCACACTCAAACTTCTCATCGATGCCATTGATGCCAAGTTCACCTTCTTCGACGCCTCTCGGCGATCCGTGACTCCTGCTTTAAAGGGAGTCACTCAAGAAGGATCCATCGACGCTTATTCGAAGAACTCTGCTCCACCAGGTACATTTTAGGGGATTAAACATTTTATAGGAGAAAATAAGACTATTGAACAATATGTGGACTGGGCTTGTGCTATATCTTTATTTTACAGATTGCCCAGGTGGGGGGATCTCCACACAGAACTGTGTCTATTGGTAGGGGCCAGTAATCTGCCAATTGTTCAACCATCTTGCTTTCCTTCCTCTCTTTGCTGTTGGTCTCCTCTTTATTGATCTGTGTGGCATTTTGACAGTATAGTTGATGCACTTTAATGAGATCTAATAATATTTGTGGTACCACTGTAGAACTGTATATATTTACCATTGTTGATTTTCTGAGCACAAAGTGAGTTATTGTGATAGTGTACATAACCTGAATATTAATTATATAAAGACTGTGTTTTCAGTAATACAGTGGGTGGACATTCCTTTGTGGGGGCTTGGGGACTACACTGTACTTAAGAACCATCCTGCATCACCTCCTGAGAAGCTAGGCCTTGATTGCTCGACCATAGCTACCGCATAGAGAATCTTGGCTGGGGTCCTCTGTGCCTCTCCTCTACCATATAGAGAGCAGAAGTACAGACACCCCCCTCCAGTCTTTACAGGGGTTGCATGACTTACCTCCAGACAAGAGCTGGAGGTAACTTAGGCCCGACCATCATTTCATTATACAACTGGTATTTCCAACAGTGAAAAGTATGTCAGTGGTTGCAACCCCTACTTACACTCAGAGAACAAATCTGATGGACAAAGTGATAGCACCCATGACTAAGAATAGGTCAAATGCTAAAATGGTGGTTTTTGAAAAATCATCGAAGACAATTGTCACTATTGCTCGATCTGATCACAAGGATATCAGACAATATCCTCTGGTGCCAACACCATCTAAAATACCTATCCACACTCGTTAAAGACCTCTTGTATCAATATAGACATTTAAGTTGTTGACTCCTCCATTTTGGAATCAATTTCCCCAGTCTACACTGGGATGAAGATTTAGGTACAACCTTTGTAAATTTGTATTTGGCATCTAATGCAATTTTTGCCAACACCACCAAGGGCAATTGTCATGATAGTGCCATAAAAAGCCCATTGATGCCCATGGGACATAATGTTTTGTTTTTTGTCATACATTTGGGTGAGGGAATCCCTAAACATAATGCTGTCACTAAAAGGCCTGCAGCTCTTTTATTATGCATACTAGTGGAAAAGCCTGTGTAAATAGGCTAAAGTGTGCAAATGAAGACATGTTTGGAGTGTTAATATATTATATGGTTTATTTTAATGTAATTTATGTTCATTTTTTTATTTTATTGAATTAGCTGAATTCTTCAACTTTTCAATTGCAAAATTAATATATAACATTAAAGCAGTCATTTTTTTAAAATTCACATTCAAAACCATAAACAATTAAAACAAAATCTTAAGTATTTCATACTTACATGACAAACACATGACTTGAGTGATTACTCTATAGAAAAAAACACAATTGAAGTGTTCTTTCACAGTTTCAATTCAACATATTCTATAAAAGGAATTTGAATGTCCTTCATTTGACAGAATTAATATCTTATATTAGCATTAGACAATCTAGTGGTCGTTACATATTCAGATTAATAGCGTCTTCGATTGTTCATATTGTGCTCAATATTTTCCACACACGCTTCTCCAGGTAGGCATACATGTATTATGACACAACCACAGACATTATCTTTAATCCTTTAAGTTAGAATTTAGGAACAGATGGTATTTCAATAACACACAATTTTTGTTGGAGAAACATTGTATATAGCAAGGACAGAAGATTATTAGTTCAAATTGCAGATGTTCATTTCACAGACATGTGTGCTGTCAAGGATGGTGAGACTTGGAACCTCATTTCCGAGTGTCATTTCATAACATTGCAATGGGTTTGAAATCTGTTTTTCTCTCTTATTTGGGGAGGGAAGGTCGGATTTGGATTTGTTTCCTGTTCCTTATTCCTGATTACCTGCCACTTCTGTTTCTCCACACAGAATGTATTATTTATGGGTTGAGGGAACATTGCAGGGGGAAATTCTAACTTGGGTGCTATCTTTCCTAAATCAAAAAGTGCGCCTATTCTGCTGTGCTGTGTATATGTTCCACTAGAAGGTTAAACCCTGTGCATTGCATTGCTCACATTCTCATTGTAATTATCACCCCATTGTGAATTGCTGCCCCATATTAAAAAGTATATGATTTCTTTTGAATTTTAAAATAAATAAATAAATAAAAATGATATTTTACCAACCAGCCTGGTTAATGGTCCATTGTGGCCTGGGGTATTTGAAAAGGGGGTGTGATATGAGTGGTGTACCATCCCGATATTGAATCTATATAATATAAAGAGATAAGCATTTCAATCGTGCGCTGCATACTAGTCCGAGACCAAGGTGTGTGTCGCCTGATTGAAATCCTTAACAGTTCCAATGTTATTTGCTCAACTGGTATATGCCTCCTTGGCAGCGTTGAACCTATAACTTTACAAAATCCCCCCTTAGATCGATCTATTGATCGACACATCCTTTAACAGCAACTCACTGCTCTTTTCCTTTGGTATCCAAATCCTTGTTATCCCACGTAAACTCTCCCCTTGAGCATCATACTCCTCCAGCGGGCAACCCATTATCAAAAATGCTTCCCTATCAGCTGAACAGTCTACTCAGAAGGCCTCATAGGTGTCTATATCTAGGAGAGAAGAGCATTCCCAATGTACCATATTCAGGTATATCTGTTTGTGTTTGTGTGTATCTTACATGGTGTGTCACTCCCCCTACGCCTTCAACATTCAGAATGCACATATATGTCCCCTCTCCCTTGTTTCCCTTACACATTCTTAACCCTAATTGACATGCAAAAAAGGTGATGAGTACCAGAACGGGAATGGGGACAGATATCACAGATATATTAGAATATATTTTCGGCAACTACATGGGAACCCAGGCGAATACGCTATCAAGCCAGTTGTCATATAGTGCTGGGTTTGTTTCTTTTTGCATAGTCTCATGGAGTCTGTGCAGCTTTTCAATAGCCTACATCAAAGTTCCGCCAGCTGAATCATTTGCAGACACGAAAGTGCAGCAGCTTCTGGGGCTTTTTTTGCAGACACCAACCTCCATTACTGTTAAAAAATCCAAAATATACCGGTTTTGAAGTGCAACCAGCCTTACCACCCTTAGCTCCTCTCTTATAGCATTAAAGCCCTTTTCCATTGAATTCACCGACTGTAAAACTTTGTAGCGGGTGATTAACAGCATTTAGAGTTTTCTGCTGCCTCGACTCCTGGAACTAATAATGATGCAAAACAGTTAGACGCCTTGCTAAATAAACAATGTTCTGGTGCAATAGCAGCCAGTCTCCCAGATGTTTCTGGGACTATTAATTACTATTCCTGCAAACTCACTTCAAGTTCAAGAATTGGGCTGGTTGTGTGTGTACTCCCCTGCTCTATTAGTGTGTATATCTTTATTCAATAGGACAGGATGATCAGTAAATGGAATTAGTTCTATATAGGTCACCATCACAGCAGGGCTGTGTAGGGTGACAAGGGAGAAAGTGCCTCCCCAATCTGCAGGAAGTTGGCCAAATGCCCAGGCCCTGCATGCCCACTATCAGTCCAGAATAACTGTAGTCCCACTTTCATTGACATGATACTCATCACTTTTGTGCAACGGGTTTTGGTCCCCAAATATATCGAGCCAGTGGATCTAAATGACAAAGACATGCGTGTGAGTTCCCTTATGGGCAAAAGTCGTTTTTTTTCATCAATCCATGGTAGAGCGTGAACATGCTTGTTCCATATAATGCGACAGCTACCGTTCATTTTTCTCACTGCATTTTCTTTGGACCCCACCAGTCCTTATCCCCTACATTGTAACATTCCCCCCTCTCATACCACATCATGGATAACTGACCCCTCAATGTGCATCAATGGAACCACCGAATAATGTGTCCTGTGACACTGTGACACTTTAATTTGCTGTGGGTTGTAAACAGTTTCTCCCCCCTTCCCACCCCTTTTGTCACATATTCTAATGTAATGGGTTAGTGGCCTCTTTGTTTGCCATTTTTATGAGTTTCATATAATTGTGGACATATATGTGCTCTGAGGCCTGTGAGTGATAGAGCGCTTTATAAAAATTAAATAGAATAGAATAGAATATACTTCCTCCCCCTCATCTATCCAGTGGACAGTGACTGAGTGTCCCTGAAACAAACTTCTGTTTTACACAATGATAAATGTGTCGTTGCCCCTCTTCATTTGACACTTCTAGAGTAAGAAAGAGCGTGTGCATTCCTGTAACATGTGCAATGTGCCAGCACTCTCTCACCCCACCCTTCTCTTGGTGTCATACCATATGTTGCCAATCGTGGTGCCATGATTGCCCCTAATGCCATATTCAAACAATTCAAAAATAAATACTTCTTGGTTGTTGGTACTCTTTTGTTATTACTCCCAATAGGGGTAAGCCATCCTATCTCAATCAAAAAACAAATATATATATATATATATATATATATTTTTTTTTTTTTTTTATTTGTATATAATCTTTTTAGATTTTTACAAAGGAGTTTTCGTAGGTACAGATACATACATTTTTTTTAAAAACAATCTTGATCACTATTGCTGTTCGTGTCCAAGAAAATTGTTGCAAGAGCTTTAGGGGGTAATTCATAGAATTTAGCACACAAGTGGCGCACGCGGCTGGCGCACAGTGTGCGTGAGCGAATCTCTGCGCCAGCCGCGTGCGCTAAAATCCATTTCCACGCACAGCGTATTCATGGATTTCAGCTACCAAAACCAGCCGTGGCACACAGTGGCGCAGCAACCCTGCAGCAGCGCCAGTTACGCCCCCAAGAAAGCCCCTCGCGCAGGGAAAAGCCATCAAAATCCCCAATCCAGCGCAAAGGGCTGTGCTAACCCTGTACCAGCGTGTATTACTGGGGTTTGTGGGAAGTTTCACACGCGATTTCAGCAGGGTGCGTGTATTTCAGGGGTGCGCGGGAAGTTTCACACGCGATTCCAGCAGGGTACGTGTATTACAGGGGTGCGCGGGAAGTTTCACACACAATTTCAGCAGGGTACGTGTCTTTCAGGGGTGCGCAGAAAGTTTCACACGCGATTTCATCAGGGTACGTGTATTACTAGGGTTAGCGGGAAGTTTCACACGCGATTGGCCCTGTGCGAGCAGGGTACGTGTATTACAGGGGTGCGCGGGAAGTTTCACACGTGATTTCAGCAGGGTTCGTATATTTCAGGGGTGCGTGGGAAGTTTCACATGCAATTTCAGCAGGGTACGTGTATTTCAGGGGTGCACGGGAAGTTTCACACGCGATTCCAGCAGGGTACGTGTATTACAGGGGAGCGCGGGAAGTTTCACAAGCAATTTCAGCAGGGTACATGTATTTCAGGGGTGCGTGGGAAGTTTCACATGCGATTCCAGCAGGGTACGTGTATTTCAGGGGTGCGCGAGAAGTTTCACATGTGATTTCAGCAGGGTACGTGTATTTCAGGGGTACGCGGGAAGTTTCACACGCTATTTCAGCAGGGTACGTGTATTTCAGGGGTGCGCGGGAAGTTTCACATGCGATTCCAGCAGGGTACGTGTATTTCAGGGGTGCATGGGAAGTTTCACACGCGATTCCAACAGGGTACATGTATTTCAGGGATGCGCGGGAAGTTTCACACGCAATTTCAGCAGGGTACGTGTATTTCAGGGGTGCGCGGGAAGTTTTACACGCGATTCCAGCAGGGTATGTGTATTTCAGGGGTGCGCAGGAAGTTTCACACGTGATTCCAGCAGGGTATGTGTATTTCAGTGGTGCGCGGGAAGTTTCACACGCGATTCCAGCAGGGTATGTGTATTTCAGGGGTGCGCGGGAAGTTTAACACGCAATTTCAGCACGGTACGTGTATTTCAGGGGTGCGCAGGAAGTTTCACACGCGATTCCAGCAGGGTATGTGTATTACAGGGGTGCGCGGGAAGTTTCACATGCGATTTCAGCAGGGTGTATTTCACGGGTGCACGGGAAGTTTCACACGTGATTCCAGCAGGGTACATGTATTACAGGGGTGTGCAGGAAGTTTCACATGCGATTTCAGCAGGGTACATGTACTTCAGGGGTGCGTGGGAAGTTTCACACGCGATTCCAGCAGGGTACGTGTATTTCAGGGGTGCGCGGGAAGTTTCACACGCAATTTCAGCAGGGTACGTGTATTTCAGGGGTGCGCGTGAAGTTTCACACGCGATTTCAGCACGGTACGTGTATTTCAGGGGTGCGCAGGAAGTTTCACACGCGATTCCAGCAGGGTATGTGTATTACAGGGGTGCGCGGGAAGTTTCACATGCGATTTCAGCAGGGTGTATTTCACGGGTGCACGGGAAGTTTCACACGTGATTCCAGCAGGGTACATGTATTACAGGGGTGTGCAGGAAGTTTCACATGCGATTTCAGCAGGGTACATGTACTTCAGGGGTGCGTGGGAAGTTTCACACGCGATTCCAGCATGGTACGTGTATTTCAGGGGTGCGCGGGAAGTTTCACACGCAATTTCAGCAGGGTACGTGTATTTCAGGGGTGCGCGTGAAGTTTCACACGCGATTTCAGCAGGGTACGTGTATTTCAGGGGTCCGCGGTAAGTTTCACACTCGATTTCAGCAGGGTACGTGTATTTCAGGGGTGCGCGGGAAGTTTCACACGCGATTTCAGCAGGGTACTTGTATTTCAGGGGTGCGTGGGAAGTTTCAGATGCGATTCCAGCAGGGTACGTGTATTTCAGGGGTGCGCGGGAAGTTTCACATGCGATTCCAGCAGGGTACATGTATTTCAGGGGTGCACGGGAAGTTTCACACGCGATTCCAGCAGGGTACGTGTATTTCAGGGGTGCGCGGGAAGTTTTACACGCGATTCCAGCAGGGTATGTGTATTTCAGGGGTGCGCAGGAAGTTTCATACGCAATTCCAGCAGGGTACGTGTATTTCAGGGGTGCATGGGAAGTTTCACACGCGATTCCAACAGGGTACATGTATTTCAGGGATGCGCGGGAAGTTTCACACGCAATTTCAGCAGGGTACGTGTATTTCAGGGGTGCGCGGGAAGTTTTACACGCGATTCCAGCAGGGTATGTGTATTTCAGGGGTGCGCAGGAAGTTTCACACGTGATTCCAGCAGGGTATGTGTATTTCAGTGGTGCGCGGGAAGTTTCACACGCGATTCCAGCAGGGTATGTGTATTTCAGGGGTGCGCGGGAAGTTTAACACGCAATTTCAGCACGGTACGTGTATTTCAGGGGTGCGCAGGAAGTTTCACACGCGATTCCAGCAGGGTATGTGTATTACAGGGGTGCGCGGGAAGTTTCACATGCGATTTCAGCAGGGTGTATTTCACGGGTGCACGGGAAGTTTCACACGTGATTCCAGCAGGGTACATGTATTACAGGGGTGTGCAGGAAGTTTCACATGCGATTTCAGCAGGGTACATGTACTTCAGGGGTGCGTGGGAAGTTTCACACGCGATTCCAGCAGGGTACGTGTATTTCAGGGGTGCGCGGGAAGTTTCACACGCAATTTCAGCAGGGTACGTGTATTTCAGGGGTGCGCGTGAAGTTTCACACGCGATTTCAGCACGGTACGTGTATTTCAGGGGTGCGCAGGAAGTTTCACACGCGATTCCAGCAGGGTATGTGTATTACAGGGGTGCGCGGGAAGTTTCACATGCGATTTCAGCAGGGTGTATTTCACGGGTGCACGGGAAGTTTCACACGTGATTCCAGCAGGGTACATGTATTACAGGGGTGTGCAGGAAGTTTCACATGCGATTTCAGCAGGGTACATGTACTTCAGGGGTGCGTGGGAAGTTTCACACGCGATTCCAGCATGGTACGTGTATTTCAGGGGTGCGCGGGAAGTTTCACACGCAATTTCAGCAGGGTACGTGTATTTCAGGGGTGCGCGTGAAGTTTCACACGCGATTTCAGCAGGGTACGTGTATTTCAGGGGTCCGCGGTAAGTTTCACACTCGATTTCAGCAGGGTACGTGTATTTCAGGGGTGCGCGGGAAGTTTCACACGCGATTTCAGCAGGGTACTTGTATTTCAGGGGTGCGTGGGAAGTTTCAGATGCGATTCCAGCAGGGTACGTGTATTTCAGGGGTGCGCGGGAAGTTTCACATGCGATTCCAGCAGGGTACATGTATTTCAGGGGTGCACGGGAAGTTTCACACGCGATTCCAGCAGGGTACGTGTATTTCAGGGGTGCGCGGGAAGTTTTACACGCGATTCCAGCAGGGTATGTGTATTTCAGGGGTGCGCAGGAAGTTTCATACGCAATTTCAGCAGGGTACGTGTATTTCAGGGGTGCGCGGGAAGTTTCACACGCGATTCCAGCAGGGTATGTGTATTTCAGGGGTGCGCGGGAAGTTTCACACGCAATTTCAGCAGGGTACGTGTATTTCAGGGGTGCGCGGGAAGTTTCACACGCGATTCCAGCAGGGTACGTGTATTTCAGGGGTGCGCGGGAAGTTTTACACGCGATTCCAGCAGGGTACGTGTATTTCAGGGGTGCGCGGGAAGTTTCACACGCGATTTCAGCAGGGTACTTGTATTTCAGGGGTGCGTGGGAAGTTTCAGATGCGATTCCAGCAGGGTACGTGTATTTCAGGGGTGCGCGGGAAGTTTCACATGCGATTCCAGCAGGGTACATGTATTTCAGGGGTGCACGGGAAGTTTCACACGCGATTCCAGCAGGGTACGTGTATTTCAGGGGTGCGCGGGAAGTTTTACACGCGATTCCAGCAGGGTATGTGTATTTCAGGGGTGCGCAGGAAGTTTCATACGCAATTTCAGCAGGGTACGTGTATTTCAGGGGTGCGCGGGAAGTTTCACACGCGATTCCAGCAGGGTATGTGTATTTCAGGGGTGCGCGGGAAGTTTCACACGCAATTTCAGCAGGGTACGTGTATTTCAGGGGTGCGCGGGAAGTTTCACACGCGATTCCAGCAGGGTATGTGTATTTTGGGGGTGCCGGGGAGTCCTACACGTGATTTGGCATTGTGGGTCCTCCCAGGTGTTCCCTGTACACCCTCCACAGCCCCTGCAGGCGGCCCACACCACAAGGGACTACCCTGCACCCCTGGTCATGTCCCGCAGGCAGCCCACCGAACATGGGCATGCCCCCCAGCAAAGGCACATGCCTCCTTGCACTACTGATCACCAACTCATGTCCCCTTGCACCCCCACCCCCCAGCAGTGTGGGGCACCTGCCAGCAGGCCCCCATTCATGTCCCCTTGCACCCCCACCCCCCAGCAGTGTGGGGCACCTGCCAGCAGGCCCCCACTCATGTCCCAATCATGTCCCCCTGCACCCCTTCCTCCCACCAGTGTGGGGCACCTGCCAGCAGGCCCCCACTCATGCCCCACTCATGTCCCCCTGCACCCCCACCCCCCTGCACTGTGGGGCACCTGCCAGCAGGCCCCCACTCATGTCCCACTCATGTCCCCCTGCACCCCCACCCCCCAGCAGTGTGGGGCACCTGCCAGCAGGCCCCCACTCATGTCCCCCAAACACCACGCCATTACTTTACAGACCCATGGCCCTAATGCCAACCCAAATCCCACCCCTCCACCCCCCAGTGCAAACACCCAACGAACCACTGCACCCACTCCCTAGTAAATCACCCATTCCATGATAGTCTGAAAAGAACCAGCATGCCCATCAGCAAATGTCCTACAGAGCCACACAGTTGCAACACATGACTGTGCCAATGCTCATGGAGACATGCACCAAAATCATCACTGTACACCACACCAATAATGTTGAATAAAGAAATGTATTAAAAAGTATAACAAATGTCAAAATGAAAAGCACACATGCAAATGAAGAAATAATATTTGAAATAAGAAAAAGAAAGTCAAATCCAAGCAAGAAAAGAAATCCAAAACATGAAAAAAATAAGTGGTGCATCCCCAAAGTCCATAGAACAAAATCCAAAGATGGAAAGCATAAATAAACATTACTCTCTGTGAATATGACTAAAAGAAAGTATATACATGTCCTGAAAATTGAAAACGAAAGTCTGAAGGGTCCATTATGCCAAAAGCAAATGAAACCTACCAAGAACCCTATCTAAAATACAACTATACACAAAAAGTGGAGCAAAGTCTGTGGACTCCAAATCATAATAATAAAGAAATTAAACCTAAACCTAAATAACTATATACAAAGGCGGCGGGCTAGTCCGACGGCTCACTGGTTGATGTCATGGGCCAGGGCATCATCGAACTCCTGTTCAATGGCTTGGAGGCGGGCCTTTTCCCTGGCCCCGAGGTCTCGCAGGGATAATGCAGTGTCCAACTCCAACTCCCTGCGAATACCCTTGAGGCACTCAGCCCGGCCTCAATGCCCTCCGCATGGAGTTCTCCGCCCTGACCATTGTGAGCCGTTCCTCCTCTGCCTGCTGCCACTCCGCACGTATCTGCTGGCCCAACCACTCCCACAGGGAAGACACTCCCATTCCGGGGTTCTCCTGCCCTCTGGCCGATGCCTGCCCCCCTGATGTTGATGGCCGCGAGCCATGATGCCTCCCACGTCGAGCCTGCCGCTGCCTCCGACGCAACTGTCTCTGCCAGAACGACGGCATCCAGGCTGATGGAATCCACCGACGCCGTCGTGCACGTGCCCTGCCCGATGATGCCGTCACATCCTCCATCTGCTGGGGTCCAGTTGCTGGTGTGTCCACCCCTGCTGGACCTCCGACTCCCGACTGTGGCAGGGATGGGATCCCCACCGAGTTGGCTGCGTTGGTCGGGCAGGTCCACAGGGGGCCCTGGTGGCATCTGGGCCGGAAGACGGCATGGAGAACGACTGGCGCATAGCCTCCACAGAGGAGGAGAGGGTCGCCAGAGTGGCCGACACATGTACTAAACCCCCGACCATGGCCGCTACCAACTGGGCCACGTTGGCACGGTGCTCTTCATGATGACGTGCGTGCTCCCCCCGGGAAGCACGCACATCATCACGAATGTCACGTGTGCACAACGTGACATCAATCGGGACCTTCTCCATACGGCCAGGGTTCCCCTCGTCCGCAGGTGGAGGGGAGTCAGATGACATGGACATCCCCCCTACCTGCGGACGGGCCTGGGATGGGGCATCTCTGCTGGTGCATGGTGGTGCAGTCACAGTGTCAGGGACAGTGACATGCACAGGCCCCTCCACGGCGACCTGTGCTGCCTCCTGCCCCTGGACTGCAGTACTTGCACCAGCAGGGATGCCCCCACCAGGCCCCATGCGTGGCTCAGTAGCGGCCTCCTCCTCCTCTGTGGAAACCACCAACCTGGATGTCTCCACACCGTCTTTCACGTTGCTCCACAGCGCTGTCTTCGCCCTCTTCTTCACTTGGCGCTGTGTAGAGGGAGACATAAAACACAAGCATCAGGGGACTGTACTATGGTTCCCTAAACAGGAAGCAATAGCAGATGAGCGGCACTGTCAAAGATCACTTCCATCATGTCCCTCCACAACACATGGGTCAGTGCAGGTAAAACACATGCAGTTACAGGCATGGCGCATGCTATGGACATTAGCATACATGTCCAAGGGACTCTTGAAACATACAATGTTGTTTTGGAACTCACATGCATCATGGGTCATGCACACACTTCACCGTAGTTTCATCCATCTGGCCTCGTACACCCCAGACAAAGTGGATGCAAGGATAACTAGGCTGCATCAGTGAATCTGAACATTGTCACAGACATGTGTCATGCATCCATGGCATTCACAAGTCACAGACACGCAGGTCAGACACACAGACATGGACACCATACATGTACATGGCATCAGCACCCATCCCTCACCCCCACCCATGTCCAGGAACAGAGACTGGCATGCTCTCATGTGTCCATTCCGCATAGGGCTCCCCATGTTGCATTTAAACACATGCACCAACCGTGTGGTTCACACATTACTGGTCTCACTTGCATGACCATGATGTCCCTGCACACACACATGCGTACATGGCCTATGTCACACATACAGGCAAGTTTCAGACAACCAGCACACTGCAACATGCCCTGCCTCACACAGCAATGCTTGGCCACTTACCGCTCGACTCCAGACGGGTCTGCCTCTCAAGGATCTGGGCATGGAGCGCTGGGCGTACGCGTTCCAGGACCCTCATCTGGATGGTACTCATGGTGCCCCAGCCCCCCTCCATGAGGCGCCGGGCCTTTATGAGGGTCCTGGACCTCAAGTCCTCCCAGCGCTTCTTGACTTGCTTGATGTTGCGGGTTGCCACCCCCTCCGCGTTGATGGCAACCACAAAGTCGTCCCAGATCGTGTCCCGTCCTTCCTTGTCAGCGCGTGATGATCCGAAGAGGGCATCATAATGCCCCAGGACAAGCTCCACCAGGGCACCAACTTCCTTCTGACTGAAGCTGGTGGCCCTCTGCCCCTCTGGCTGGGGGTCGCCAGTGGTCTTAGATGGTGTTTGCCCCGACATGGCGACCCCCGAGGTAGGCGTGGGTGTGCAACTGGGTCCTGGGGCTGGGCTGTGGAGCGATGGTATCCCAGTCGGGAGTCTTCTGCTCCAGCAGTGGTGGGCACCGCAACTGGACCCCCGCAGATGTCTGATGTGCAGGCACCAAATGGCAGGGCATGAGGACAGCAGGCAATCAGGCAGCAGCAGATGGCAGGTGGGAGCGTGCTCGGGGTTCTGGGGGGCAGTGATTCGGCCATTGGGCAGGAGCGTGGTCTTCTGTGTGTTTTCGCGTGGCCAGCTTGATACGGAGTGATTTGGCACGTGAAAAAATTGCACATCAGCGTGTAATTCGAGGAAATGCCCTTAGCGCATAAGCGCGTCTGCACGCATACGCAATTTCATTGGACCAAAGGCCCTTAGCGCGTAAGCGCGTCTGCACGCATACGCGATTTCATTGGACCAAAGGCCCTTAGTGCGTAAGCGCGTCTGTGATGTATCGCGCACGGGCGTTGCCCTGGCAGGGCTTGAAGATCCCACGTGGATTTCCATTGCTCTGTACGTGCTTTCCGTGGGGAGCAGTGCGTGTGTTTTCCAGGCGTTGGGGTTCACACGCTATTACTTCACAGCGGGTGGGTGTTGGCTACGCATTCTTCTACACGCGGACGGTGAGTGGTACCCCGCTCGCCCAAGGCCTATCGCTTGTGAAACTTCCCGCGCACCCTAAAATACACGTACCCCACTCAATCACGTGTGAAACTTCCCGCGCACCCCCGAAATACACGTACCCCGCTCAATTGCGTGTGAAACTTCCCGTGCACCCCTCGAAATACACGTACCCTGCTCAATCGCATGTGAAACTTCCCGCGCACTCCCGAAATACACGTACCCCGCTCAATCGTGTGTGAAACTTCCCACGCACCCCCGAAATACACATACCCCACTCAATCGCGTGTGAAACTTCCCGCGCACCCACGATATACACGTACCCCGCTCAATCGCCTGTGAAACTTCCCGCGCACCCCCGAAATACATGTGCCCCGCTCGCACAGACCCAATCGCAGTATGGGACATTCATCATTGCTGTATATTGTCACTTTTGTAATGCGCAGGGATGCTACCGCCTGCCTTCGTGTGGCGGAAGTGTTTCGGCTTGTGCGTGTCTTTGGCTGTGCGCGGCTTTGCCCTATTCGATTCCATGAATACATGTGGTTCAAGTGCGTGTGGGCGTTCCGTCTGCTTCCCTGCAGTACATCCCAAGTTACGCCCTTATTTTCGCCCGTTGTTCCCCATTCCGCGCGTTACGCCACGTTTTCCGCCCACTTTCTGGTGTATGCGCCGAGGTTGTGCGCTTTCACTGTGCGCGTTGCGCACGCCGTTCGGGATGTTGCAGTGACGTGTGCGCCATGCACGGGTTTGGTGCACATCCCGAGGAAAACACGCGCAGGTACTTCCATGAATAGCACGCCTGTTTTTTCGCGCTTGCTCCTGCTTGCGCCAAGATTTTCGGCGCACATTTGTTCCATGAATCAGCCCCTTAATTGTCTAAACTTTGCAAGTCAATCTAGATCATCATCTGGCTCGTGGATGCGGTTTCCCAGCTGACATCAGAGATGGTTAATCTTTTCCATGGCGATGATTAGAAGTTTTGCCGTCGGAATTAGCCATCTAGTCAGAGCCCCTGTGATTAGACGGTTCCACCACGTGTCTTCATCATCTACGAAAGAGTTTATACGCAGAGGGACGAAAAAGGTGTCCCTTTCTTGTGCGATCACCGGGCAGACCATCAGGAGATGCCTTATAGATTCTATTGTTTGCAAATTTTTGCAAAGTCGGCAGGTTTTCTCTTTAGTGGCTGCTCTGATAGCTATGATTTCCTGAGTGGGTAGCAGATTGAGATGGGCTTTCAGTAGAGTTTTCATTAGCAATTTGCTTGGATATTTTATGCAATACTCCATAGGCTCTCTAAGCTTGTTGGAAACAGGTGGCAGGTGGCTTAGCAGTTTATTTGAAACTGCTTTTTCGTTCGTATTTATCCAATCAAGCCATTCCATTTTCGATTTGATTCTTAAAGGGTTTTGGAGTAGTTCTTCTTCTGAACAAGCCATCTCCTGCAGTGTTTGTTGTTGAAATTCGACCCATTGTTTTAGCATCTGATTATTTCCTTTGGTGATCTCTTCATTGATCATGCGGTATATTTGAAGGCTCTCTGAATGTCGAATCTTTCTAAATAGCTGAATTGTGCTTTGGGCCACTATTGCAGTTAGAGAGAGCAGGCTGAGTTCTCGTTTTATTGCTGCAGACGATGTAGATTTTGGAAGTACAAGTGCTGTTCGCCAGATGAAGCCTTCCAATTTAGTCCAGAGAGTGGACGGGATTGAAGGTGTTGCATCCATGCCGTATACTAAGGACAGAATTACTTTTGCCTTGTAAAACTGAATTGCAGGTAGCAGGCTAAATTTGCCGTATTTCCTATCAACTGCTCGAAGCTGGGCTGTTAGGTATTTGGTCTTTGTCTATAAAGATTGTTGCATACTTGATGTGTTCTTAGAGCTGTCGATTTCGACTCCTAAGTATTTAAACGTTGAGACATCTTCGATTTTTGACTGAAGGAGGAACCACTGCAGGCTTTCTTTCTTCTTGTTCCCCAGGTTCTGCATGATCAAGACTTTAGTTTTTGATTTATTTATCTCCAGATTGTTGTCCTTGGTATACTGTTCAAGGTTGTCCAGTTGGCACTGGAGTTTGACCTGTGTATATATATTTGTCGACCCGACAAATATATATAAAACCAAAGAACAAAAACAATGCACTATAACAACATAGCTTATACATTTTTCTTCTCCCTTCTGCTCAGTCAACCTGCTGTAACTCATTGTGGCTGCTCACTGGTTTTCTATACAGGTGGATGGAAGAGAAAAAAGTCATTGACAAATGGTGTATACTTCCTCTCTTCTCCTGCAAGGAGAGCGCTGGTCTTGACCTGGCGGATGTCTGTAAGTCAAATCCATGGACACCTCTCTGCTACCTTCACTGCTGTTTGGATGCAGTAAGTCACAGTGAAGGGTTCAGTAAAGCACAGCTCCTTCCAAGTTCCTGTAAAGTTGCCAGGATAAAGTTGAGGTTCTGCTGAAAACTTCTCTGTGTCTTATGCTAATGGAGTATCTGTGCTTGATATCGGGTCAGCAAGCCTGTCTTTATGTGGTTCAATCATTGTGTGAAATGTAGTTCAGCGATTTTGTGAGCTCATCCAAATACACTATGAATTTATCTCCCAGTTGAGGGCCAGTGGTGTTAGCGCCCAACATTGTACATGCAGGAGTGAAAGTCGCATGCATTCTCCTGTCAGTGCCAATTTCATGTGGATTCAAATGATGATCCACGCCACAGGTATTTCGTAGTGCAAATAATGCTAGCAATAGACAACAGAGCCAATTCTTGACAAGTGTCACCAACAGCTTGGCAAGGAACTCTTTAAGCAGACCATTGAGGCACTAAACAAGTCTATTGGCTTGGGTTAAGTACGCAGAGCACAGTTTTGCATGATGCTCAGTAAGGAGATTACCTCCTTCAAAAGATCATTGGCAAAGGGCTGCCTGTTGTCGGACCTCTACACCTCACATACCCCATACCTTGAGTATACTAAAGGTACTTTAAATGTGCATTATTTTGAGTACATGGGCCAGCCTTAAGCCAACATGAAAAAGGACATGCATCGACAATCATATACCTATAAGATCCTGCATATCGACATAGTCAATATGCAAATACCGGAAAGGCCCCTGCAGGAATGGTACTGTTGCCTTTACAGTTTTTAGTTTGTGCCCTGCTGCAAATATATGGCATGTTACACTGTTGTTCACAAACACAGTTACCCATTATTGCAAGTTAGGCACAAACCATTGTCCATTAATCTCTGCAGCAGCATGCGCCTTTAACACATGTTCTGTGTAATGCTGCTGATCCAGGGCTGTTTGGAGCAGCCACTGGAGCATAAGCAGTTTCCCTTTACTGTTCTGTCTCCACACCAGGTCTGAGGCTGACAATGAGCAGCCCCTCTTTCTCCATACCTCCTGTCCTTGCTGGGGTGCACCCCCTTCAGATCTATCATTCAGACAATGGGTAATGTGTTAAATGGATCGAGTGTGGGGTGCTGCCTTTGCAACAATGTCATCAAAGGCATCTGGTCCTTTTTAAAATGAATCAACAGTGTTGTGTGTAGTGGCAAATATGCTGATTTTTCTGCTGTGGAGACGGCCATGTTGTTGCCTTGTGAAATTACATCTGCGCTAATGGTATGTATGTATTGGAATTGCCTTTTCACATTCATACAGGTTTTTGTGTAACTAAACATAGGTGTCCTTTGTTTTTGCCTTTGGAAATTGTGCATCCTCTACACTGATTGGTTTGTAGTGCTGTTAACCATAGCAATCACATTTGTAGACCCTGCAGACCCGTCAGGTGGTCCTTTACAGTGTCTTTGAAAACCGCAGCATCAGCTGTAGAGTCTATTTGCACCCATTTGCATCCCCCATTCAGACAATACATCTTCAATCGAATGGTATCTTTATTTAGAAATCATCAAATACGCACCCAAACTCACCTCATAGGATGCTCTGCTGCTTTGTACATACTTTTAACCAGAAGATAAACACCAACCCCCTCTTTCGGTTTTTCGGTTGGTCTTGCTGCTGTCAGCAATGGATGGGGTGGCTCTGGCAGACATTCCTCTAACAACGTGACTCTCACGTTTAGAAAGACAGAGGCATGATGAGCAAAGAGGGAGACAGCGACAGAGAAAGGGAGAAAGATAGGAATAACAAGGGCACAACGAGAGTCAAAGAGAGAGGGGGGGGTGGGGGAGAGGGAGAGAGAGACAGAGAGAGGGAGAGATAGAGATAGCAAGAGTCAGAGCCAGGACAGTTTATCCCTGGAATAGCAAGTTATTATTATTTAAAATGTGTTTGGTTGATATTAATGCAGTTAGGGTTCTTGTGAAGTCCCTTCCAAAAATGTTTTTAATAAATATGATTGCACTAAAGTCCTTGCAGGAACTGTGGCACAAGGTATTTTACAATATATAATTAGACTTGGTAACTATTTTGCAATAATGTCATTTTTCTCTTTCACTGCGTCAGTATTTGCACAATGTGTTATTGCATATGACAGTAACAAACATTTCAGTCTGCACGGCTTTGACCTGGCCGAGATTAATCTAGAAACGGCATCTTCTAAACCAATCAGGGCAGAGATCAATAGGCCTATAAACCATTCACGAGGGACGATAAATGAAAAGTGCATGAGCAAAGCATTTTATTGACTTCACCCTCATCAATCCCCAGTACGGAAAATTAACAGTGCGGTTGGCCCTGATGCACTGCGTGATATTAGTTATCCCCATGGAGGATAACAAGCCACACATGCTTCACTTGGGAAAATGTCGGGAGAACACAGTTTATTTATAATTTATTTTTTTGTATATTTGCAGACATCAGCAATCAGGAAACCATTTTAACAGTGCCTTCTGTGTAAAGAATTGAACACATGGAAAAAGCAAAGTGTTAATGTCTATTCTAGTGGAATGCACTGCTGGACTATTAAACGTATAATAAAAAGCACACTTAAACGAGCGAGCATTTTGTAACCTCAGAATCTACAATGACAGAATAGTAATGGGGAAGCAAAGAAAAGAAGAAAAAAAAAAACAATACCGTTCGTTCCTCAAGGGCAAGCATTGCCCTGCTCCATAAAAATGAAAGCATCAGACATGTCACGAAAACGATGAAAAACAAAGCGCACCTCTTAAAAATGATAGTTCTGAGGTACAGATGAGTTCTGGTAACACACTCGCCGGGATGGTTGAGTGTAATGGCGGTCATCTCCTCCGAAGCATTTTAATCATGTACTATTATTTATGAATGGTTACAGCAAGAGTGTTCTGTCAGGCAGACATGCTTTCCATTATTTCTACTTCTCGTGGCCATTTTATGATCATCTGTGAAATCAAATGTGTCTCAGAGAAAGTTATCTACAGTCCATTTATATACCACAAAGTGGGGGCAGGTGCTTCTATTTCCGAAGGCTGAGAACATAAAAAAAAGGATCAATTCACAGGAAAATGCCTGGCAGGTTTATTTTGAGTCAAAATGTGAAAATCACTCTGTTTCTTTAACTGACTTGCCATAAAAAGGAAAACGCGCACACAATCCCATGGTAAAATGCAGAACTGATGTTACTACTGTTTTGAAATGTTTGACAGCTGGCTGCATCCTGCACTTTGCCCTTTTCGTCCCACTCAAAGCATGTTCAATGAAATAAAATCGAAAGGATATTGAATCCCCCGCAGAGTCTTTAAGGCATTGGCATATACCCCGCAGAGTCTTTAAGGCAGTGGCATATAGCCTGAGGCATTTCATTCTAAGGCTCTCTATTTCTGCTCAAGCAAGTCATAAAGAAGATATGGAACATGAAAAGGCAAATCAGTCACTTGTAAAACGATACCTGTGAAGCAGTTCACATTGGTAGGCCGCTGAGCTTTTGCTTAAATCACATTTGACAATGATTTCAAATGTTATGTAATCTAATTTTGAAGAAACCTTCAAAAATCGGACGATGAGGATATCTGATGCACAAAGAGGAATCAGATAGATTTTATTTTAGTGTATTCGGGATGATATCTTATGCTATGCGGGATACATAATGGGTGTCCCTGCAATTTGCATGACCTCATAACACTGATGAATGTTTCAGATGACCACGACTTCCACATCCTACCTGTCAAGAATCTCTGATGTGATATACCACTATAGATCTGCTCATTGATATTGATATAGATATTTTATTTGTAAAAGGGTGGTGGTTCAGGGATTCCATCATACCTGGGGGTATGTTATGATGAAGGCGTCTGGGATAGATAAGGGGATTACTTCTAGCAAAACAGAGTCAGGGAACTCTATCGCCCTGATCATGAGTTTGGCACAAATACCGCTGTATCATGCCCTGACGAAGGAATGTACCCCTCCCCGGTGGTAACAGTGATAGGCGTTAAGAGTTAACGGCGCCGTCAGCGCCGTTAATCCTTAACGCCTGATTCACACTTTAACGCCTGCTTTTTGCAAAGTCCAAGGAGCTAAGCGACCTTGGTGCTAATTACGGCACCGTAATTTACGGTGCCGTAATTAGCGCCTTCCCCATCCCCATTATGCCCTATGGGGCAAAAATGGGAATGGGGAAGGGCAAATGGTGAATGGGGAATTACCGCCCCTCTCACCTTGGAATGGGGCGGTAATTCCACCATCCACCATGCCGGACTCCGGCATGGACCATGGTGCTAGTAGCACCATGGTCCAGCGCCGGAGTAGTAATGAGGCCCATAGTGTCCAAAGGTATTACTGCCAATAATGGACATCTGGTGGTAATACCGCCCATATACAATGGTATAACTGTTACCACAAGCACACCGGTCGCTATTACTTGAAGCCCAAAATAACGTCACCACCAGAATGGGCAGCACAGCAGCAGTCATTGTTAAACACTCACTGAATCTCCCATATCTTGTAGCTCCCCCGGGCACCATACTTGATATGTTATGATATGGCATTTATAACACGCCTATACACAAGTGTTTCAAGGCACGATGAGGCAAGGGAGGGCGACAAAGAGAGGACAGAGACAACGATCTTACTAGGCCAAGTGATATTGAGATTGCGCAAGTGCAGGGGAGAGGGGAAGGGAAAAGTGCCATGGGAGGGGGAGGAGGGCAAGTGCCGTACACGGGATCAAAACAACAACAGGTACTGCGGCCAGCAGGTGGCATGTGCAAGGGTTAAGTGCAGGTAGCGAGAGTCTAATAAGTGCAGGGTTGCAGATACAGACCCAAGTACAAGGGTTGCTGGGAGGCAACTGGGTGGGCAGGGACCTGGCTCTGAATTCAGAGGGTAGCCAAGTGACCAGTGCAGTATCAGACAGGAGATCAGCAGGGGAAAGGTAAAGAGAAGGCAGAAGCAAAGAGTAATGTATTGAAACTTTTCAGAAACCGGAGATGGTTCTGTTCAAGTTTGAGAGAGGCAGGGAGGCTGTTCCAGAGGGAGGCCCCAGCCGAAATCAGAGATCTACCACAAACTCGTTGCTTGGAGAAGAGACTGACCCTGAGGGAGTTGTAGGTGGAGGAGCGAAAAACTTGAGTAGGACGATATTTCCGAAGAGAGAGTTGAAGGCATTGAGGGCACAGGCCCCAGAAGGCTTTGTGGTCAATGCAGGGGGTCTTGAACTTGATACTTGCAGCCACTGGGAACCAATACAGAGATTTCAGGGCTGGAGGGATACAATCCCTTGGCTTGAGGCCAAGGACATGTCTTGTAGTCCTGTTCTGGGTGAGTTTCACAGGTTGGAGAGTAGAAGCAGGCAGATTTAGAAAGAGACTGTTGAAGTAGTCCAGCCTAGAGAGAACCAGATCCCCAGAGACAGTGAGCTTCTGGGGGAAGGTGAGGAAAGCAAGAATACCTCTGAGGAGGTGCAGTTGATAGTTTGACTTCTTAGAGACGTCATAGATGTGAGGAGAAAAGGAGAGTGTGAAGTCAAAGATGACCATGAGATTCTTACCCTCACTGGTCGGAGCCGGAAGAGGGCCAACGGAGGCCAACCAGAGAGTGACAGGAAAGGATGGTGCAGGTGTGCCAATGAGGAGGATCTCCATCTTACTGGCATTAAGGCAGAGCAGAGATCATTGGTGGCACAACACTCCTGGATTGCAGACAGACAGGGGAGATGAGAAAGGGAGAAGAGGTGGCAAAGGAGAGCCTAAAAACAAGGTAAGTGTCTTCCGCATAGAACTGAAAGTTAAAGCAGAGGGTGGCAATGTGGTAGGCGAGAGGTGCCGGGTATTGGTTGAAAAGCCAGGGAGAGAGGTTAGACCTCTTGAGAACACCACAGGTAGACAGTGATAGATAGAGGAAAGGAAGGACCCAAGTTGGACCTGGGAGGGTCGGTCAGAGAGGAAAGAGGTCAACCAGGTCACGATCTGATCAGTGATACCCAGGTTATGACAGAGACGGTTGAGCAGGATGGCATGGCTGACCATGTCAAATGCAGACGAGAGATTGAGTAAGATGAGGACAGAGGGTAGATTAGAATCAAGCTTAGAGAGCAAGTCTTCATGGATGTTCAGGAGAGCAGTTTCTGTGCTTCTGGCTGCTCTGCATCAACACTGATGGTCATGGTCACAACCAACAGATTCAGTGTTTTCCCAGGAAAGGAGTGATGGAGATCGGGCGATAGCTAGCTGGGCAGGAGGGGTTGGCTGAGGGTTTCTTGAGAAGAGGGTGCACAAGAGAGTGCTTTAGGGAGATGGGAATTGGCTCCAGGGGCAAAGGAATGATTGCAGAAGTTGACGAGAATTTTATAGATCAGACTTGTCTAGAAACCTCGTCTGGGGAGAACATAGGAAAGGAAGAGAAAGAGGGAGGAGAGGTGGCCACAGGGGGGGTCGGAGGTAGAGGAGAATGTCGAGGGCAAAGGAGGAGAGGACAAGAGGGTGGAAAGGATGTCCTTGGTTTTAGAGATGAAATGAGAAGCCAGGGCCATGCAGAGGGCCTGGGCATGGACAGGAGAAGTCGAGACTGCAGCAGGATTGGCCAGCTTCTTGCAGATTTTAAACAGTTCAGCTGAGTCATTTGATGCCGCAAAGATGCAGATATGAGCTTTCTTCTTAGTGTGGACAGAGAGCCGGTATTGCCTTTGGAGCAGGCGGCAGGCCAGTTTGTCAGAGGATTCACAAGATGCCAGCCATTTCCTCTCAGCCACCCTACACTTACGTTAAAGGGTGACAAGGTCAGAGCCAAACCAGGAGTTGTACTGGGCTTTGAGTTTCAAGCTGATCCTCATGACAGGGGAAAGAACATGAAGAGTATCAGAGTTACAAGAGTGGAGCATGGAAAGGGCTGTGTCAGGATGAGAGTCAGCCAGAGGTGGAGGAGGGGGAGAGAAAGTGATGGTGAATGCCTCAAATGACACACGTTCATGGGTCGGATGACTGAGTAGGTGGGAGGCAGTGCTGGAGTTTGTTTGGCCTGAGGGGTAGAGAGGAATGGAGGAGAGGGGAGTGGTGAGAGGGTTACAGAGGGTTAGAGAGGGGTAGGTCTGAGGAGATCAGAACATCCAGAATGTTCCCTGCTGAGTGAGTAAGGACAGAGGGAAGAATAGAAAAAGAGGGAGAGTCACAGAGGTCACAGAATGGTCCAGGGGAGGAACAGGCAGCATTGAGGTGGATGTTGAAGTCTCCAAGGAGAAGGAGGGGGAAGGAAAGGTCCACCCACACAGAGCAGAAGGAGGTGGTCTGACCAGGTGGCCGATAGATAGTAGCCACGGTGAGAGAGTTGCCAGGTGAGAGAGAAAGCCTGCAAACAAGGCATTCAAAAGAGGAGTAGGACTGCATTTGAAAACAGGAAGGAATCGACTCCGGAAAGATCATGGCTACACCGTTACCAAAATGGTTGGATCTGGGCGCAGAGAGGATCTTGTACCCATCAGGGAGGAGAGTGTCAAAGCTCATGACAGAGCTGGCCCTGAACCATGTCTCGATGAGACCGAGAACATCAAGGTCAAATTCTTCCAGGAGGCAGCAGATGTCAGAGGAGTGTTTGACGGCTAAGTGAGAGTTGAGAGTGGCAATATGGAGAAGGTTGCCAAACTTGAAAGACTCAGTGGAGGTGTACAAATAAGAGGTACTCCCTGTGGAAGTGAAGAAGGTGCCTGAGGGAGGGCAGAGGAGGAAGGAGAGAGGGCAAAGTAGCCAAGGAGGAGGCAGAAGCAAGGAAGACGACGGAGAGAGAGAAGGGACAGATATCAGGAGAAGAAAGGAAATTGATGAGGCGCGGGGAGCGTCTATCAAAGAGGAGAAGGTTGGCCTAGGGCCTTGGACCAGGATGGTGCCATTCAGATAAACATTAGTGATGACCTTAGAGGAGTGGAAGGGGGCCAGCAGGGCCTCACACCGGGTGCCACCATTAAGGGAGAAGAAGAGAAAGGAGCACAGAGACCATATGGGGAGTCCATAGGTCTGGCGAAGGAATGACAAAGAGGATGTCAGTGATGGTCTGTCAGGAGGAAGCATTGGTATAGGTGTCAGTGATAGGGAGGCCTGGGTTGGAGACCAGGGTATTCCTTTTGAACTTCCTCTTACCAGACTTAGTGAGAAGAGCAGGATAATAAATAGAGAGGCAGTTGGAAAAGATAGGAGAAAGAGACATCACCATAGAGGTGGTGGGGGAAGAGGAGAGATGAAGAGGGGTGGAGGAGAGGAGCGGGAAAGGATGGTAAGGGAGGGGACACTAGAGGTCGACACAAGGAGCTTTGAAGCAGACGAGCCATATGGGGACAAGAACAAATACTGAAAAAGTAGACTAAGCGAGAGATTGGAAAGAAGAGCACAGCAGAAAACAAGGTAGTCCGGTAACAACAACTAGTTACCAGGGCATCAGGAAACAGAGCAGTCACTAAAAGGAAAATCCTAGAAGAGGGTGGAGCACAGAAGGACACATATCAATATGCAGCAGAACTGAGCAGTTGACGAGTGAAAACCTAGATGAAGGATGAGTAGAGCAGAACACAGAGCAATACAATGCAAAAAAACAGAGTAGTTGATGAAGAAATAAAACATAGAAGAGTGACGAGCAAAGGAGAACACAAATAACATAGAAGAGGGAAGAGCACAGCAGAATGCAGGCAAAACAGGGAAGCAGATAAAAAGAGGGAAAGGGTAGGGGTAGGCAAGGGTAAGACCTGAAGGGGTGCAGGGACAATGAGGTGGCACCTGGGTGCAGGTGGCTAGAGAAGGGAGGGCACAAGGCACACACAATCAGGAGTTGCAAGGGACCACATGGTCAGGGACGTGCAGCTGCGAATGAAGCTGAGGATGGAAAGTGCGAGGAACCATGCGTTCGGAGACTGTGATGGAACATGCAGGTTAAGGGGACGCAGGCGATTGCAAGGCTGAGGATGGAAAGGGTGCTAAAACGCATGCGATCATGTGGATTGGTATGGATACGCAGGTGTGAGCGTGGCTGAGGATGGAGAGGGCACTTATGCACACGCGACCATGGGATATGCAAGCCATCACGCAGGCAAAGGTAGCAAAGCGCGGGCAGTCAAAGAAGGAAAGGGCACAGAGGCACATGTAATCAAATATTGTGATGGACCACACAAGTCGGGGGTGCCAGGCAAGACAAGGACTAGAGGGCACGGTGGGACACGTAATCAAGATTGCAAAGAACCATGACTGTCAGGGGACACACAGCACGAGTGGAGTCAAGGATGTAAGTGGCACAGAAGCACATGCGATCGAAAATTGCGAGGGACCACGCAGGTCAGGGAGGCACAGAGTGTGATGCAAGGATGGAAGTGGGTCAGGGGCACATGAAACAGGCAAGGATAGAGGGGCGCAGATGGGCATGCGATCAGGAATGCGAGGGGCCACGCAGGGAGAGGACGCAATGGGGGTCAAGATGGAAGGGCGAGAGGGGAGCTCAGAGAGTTGGGAGGGGACACAAACGGAGGAGTCCCAAGGGAAGGGGTAGGGGCAGAGGCACATACTGTAGGGGAAGGGAAGGACACAGTCAGAGAGGCACAGTCGTAGGTTGTAAGGGTTAAGAAACGCAGAGCAAGCAAACTGCCCCCACTTCTTATCTGACGTCTGCAGACAGGAGGTTAAATTGTCCATACTCACTGTCTGTGCCGCAGACACCTTTGTTGCCAAACACCTGCGTCATTCAACCCTGCAGCCTTGTCCTGCAAGGGCTTTGCCAAAGAGGGTCCGAACCTTGGATTTTATAGGCTCCGTAGTGTGGATGTAACAAACGTGTTACGTGTAGATTGGGCAGCGTCTCCTGCAGACTTGCGTCATCGAACACCATGGCCTTGTCCTGCGAGGGCTTTCTACTTAGCAAATCAACATGTCACAGGAAAAGGGAAAGGCTCACCTCCCAGGCATTAGGCTGCGTAAGCCAATGTTTATTTAATGCTCTGGCTGATAAAGGTGTTCACCACACAGAGGGACAGTCAAGCAGTAGGCAGGAAAAGACCTCTTCTCAGAGGAAGACAGCAATATGGTCCAACATCAAGGACAAGGTGACCGCTGTGGGCAGAATTACATGTGATGCTGAGGACTGACCGCAAACGTTGGAAATGGTTGAAGTTGAGAGTCTGCAGCATCATCTCAACCCACAGGAGAGTGCTGCTACAGGAGGTGGCACTGTTGAACCCTTCACCCTCATGCCGTGGGATTAAAAGGCCAGCTCCATCCTCCACATGGTAGGCATTGAGGGGATCAGAGAGCACAGAGGCTGAAGCAATAAGCCATGGCAATGGTGGTAAGTCTATCCAACCCCACATACATGTAAATACACTAGCCAAATGCATGCATCCCCCAGCATAGATGAGCACAATGGGCAAGGCAATGGGTAAGCACATGGCATTCACACTAAATACACAGTGAGTACATGCATGTGCCAGGGGAGGCAGGACAATGTAGTAATACACATGCACTGTAGGTGAAATTTGCTTGCCAAGATAGGGAAATATGAGAAGCACCCATATGTGCCATGAAAGTTCATGTTGGCAAGTGAAGCGTCGGTGCTTTCACAAAAACAAGCGACCTTGGCAGGCCAACAGTTAATGTGCACATGCATGCACCATGTACGCCATCAACAGGCAATACCTCCACCTAGTAGTAGCAGCACTCACTGGCCAAATACCACTCATACCAATCATACACAATGTGAATATGTAGAACACACACAATGTTGCATGAGTATCTTGCAATCCTTCTTACATGTCTGCAAGATGACTGACAGCAAGTCATTGTACTCACAACAGGTACACAGTCCACAGACAGTGAAGAAGCTGCACCCTCCACGGCAACTACACCATCCAACTCCACTCCTGAACGGCCTGGACCTGTAGGTTGTGGGAGTAAGTGGCAGAGGAAGGCAGCAGGGCCCCGTCATAACACATCAGTGGGACCTCTGGCACAGCTGAAGGTTAGCACCATCCCCACAGTGTTGCCCCAACCACACCAAAGGAGGCACCCGTGGCAATCCACACAGCTGGAGTCCCCACCCGACCACCCAAACATGTACTTCTGCTCTCTATATGGCAGAGGAGAGGCACAGAGGACCCCAGCCAAGATTCTCTATTGTTGGTAGCAATGGACAAGCAATCAAGGCCTAGCTTCTCAGGAGGTGATGCAGGCTGTTTCTTACTACAGCGTAGCCCCCCCAGTACCCACAAAGGAATGTTCACAGACTGTATTAGTTAAAACACAATCTTTATATAAATAATGTTCACGGTTAAATACACAATCACGATAATACACTTTGTGCTCAGACAATTCTAAAATGTTAAATATATACAGTTCTAGGTGGTACCACAATTACTCTGATTCCAGTAAAATGCATGAACTGTACTCAGTTCAAACAGCATTTGAATCAACACAGCAAAACGATATCAACCATAGGCTTTGGAGGAAGACAAGTTAGTTAGACAATTGGCAGAATACTGGCCCTGTTACCTAGACACAGTTACATATGAGGAGCCCCCCCACCTAGGCTACCTGTAAATGAAGATGCACTACAAGATCAGTCCATAAATTGTCTATTAAAGTATTGTCTTCTTCTATAGTTCTGTAACTCAAATGTACCTTGTGTTGGAGAGTTCTTTATCGGGGAATCAATGGGCCCTTCTTGAATGCACATCCTTTCAGGCAGGAGCCACGGGTTGTCAAACTTCCGAGATGAAGGAAGGGTGAAAGTTGTCATTGAGACAGCAACTTTGGTCCTGCGGTGCTTGTTGACTAGTGGTCGACAACAGGTGAGGCGTGCGGTGCACCTCGACGAAGATGGTTTGTTGCCACCAAGAGTCAGTGGGCCTCATTCCGAGTATGGTGGTTGTCATGGCGCTATTTACGCCATCCCTACCTCCCATACCGGTACCGATTCCTATCTGGTTCAATGGGGACTTACTGGTGTAGTCCGACCTTTGCGGGACCGGTAAGTCCCCATTGAAAAATCCATTCCCCATTCCCATTTGAGCCCCCATAGGCTAAAAGGGAATAGGGAAGTAGCTAATAACGGTACCGCAATTTGCGGTACCGTAATTAGCTCTGAAGTCCCTTAGTGGGTCCCGTCCATAATGCCTGTTAAAATCAGGCGTTGAAGGAGGGAACCGCTAAGGGACCTCGTAGTAGGGCGGTAAGGGATTACCGGCACCGGTCTCCTTAACGGTGCCCGGCATCCCTTACCACCCTACTCGGAATGAGGCCCAGTGAAAAACTTGGCCCAGCAAGGGCATTGAGTCATTGATATCTGGCGTCGGCAAACGAGACCCAACCACGGCTGGCTTCAGTAGATTTGTTGGTGTCTCTGATGTCTTCGGTTGGCAGGAAAACCACCGGCAGATTCTCCACCATCATCGACGGCCTGGTTGAAAGTGGTCAACGATGAAGAACAAAGGAGTCCTTGCATCAAAATGTTCTGACACAAAGGGAGCACTTTGACTCCGGTCGGCAATGGCAGTCAGTCGGTGGACAGCTGTCTGGCGCTTTTATTCATTCTCTTCGGCGGTCTCCTTCTCCGGTTGGCAGCCTTTCCTAGGTCTGTCTACCAGGGAGCTTTTGCAAAGATCAGCTGGTTGCATGATGGTCCCTCATAGCTCGGGAAGAGGTCTCCTAGCCAGGTCCTTTCTTGGATCGGTTTCTTGAAGGCAAAGCAGCTTTTAAATTAGCGAAGGACAGCAGCAGCAGTTCGTCTTCTAGTGGGCTTCAAAGTTAAGCGTCAGTCTCAATGTCAGTTTCTACTTCAGCATCTGAACGATTTCTTGCAGTGAGAGGCCCCCAGATATACTGTTGATCTCCCATTCACTCTGCTGGGTCACACTCAGGCAACCATTCACTCAGAAGGACATTCAGGCAGCCAATCAGGCACACAGTGCATTTTCTCCATGCAGACACTCACAAAACAGAATGTGAATTTGGACAAGCACTCTGCCATTCAGCAATACACACTGCATTCATACCAGTTTTGGGCAGGACTGCCTCAGTCATTGTGTCAACCATCAGATACTAGACACCCATGACACTGAATGCATATTTGTCACACACTCCATTCACCCAGGACCCACCCCACGGGCATACCAACAACATACAGTAATTGGCAAGGGTCCAGCCAGTCGGCCTGGACTTCCCCAAAACACCATGCATGGAACTTCCTCCCAACAGTCAGTCAGTGGGAAGGGACAGAGTCAGTGCTTACCGAGACATCGGGAAAAGTAAGGTAGCAGGCGATAGAAAACAAGAGGCCACAGGGGCCATCTTGTTTCCTATCAGGAATCCACTGATTCCAATGACAGGGCCTGGGCATCCCAAAATGGAGAACACCGAGGGCACCTGTCAATTCAGCACGGAGCTGCCACCAGCCCATACCCTGCTCTGTGGCCAACACACAGGTGCCCAAAACCATACACTAGGAGTTCAGAGTCATACTCCCACCCATGGGTGCCATAGGGGTATCCTAAGTGTCTGTTCACCAAACCAAATACAGGAAGAGCTGCATCGCCAGAAGTCCCACATGAACTCCTGCGCAGAAAACAAGACAGAACAAATGATAAAAAGCAATAAAGGACAAGGATTGAGAGGCCCTGTCCCTCCGATGCTTCTCCTAAATCAAAGTTACCCCCCCCAGACTGAGGTTAGGGCGTCTAATCTCCCAGGAGATTGACGTTCTCATCCAGACGGTCAACATATCTTCTGGAAAGGCGATCTGCATTATCATGACTCTTCTCTCGTCTATGCTCTATGGTGAAGTCTAGTTCTTCAGGCTAATGGACCACCTGAGAAGTTTCAGGTGTTCAGCCTTCCTCTGCATAAACCACTTCAGGGGCTTATTGTCTGTTTGGACCTTGAAGGTAGACCCTTTAAGGTAGGCCCTATAACGCCTAACGCTCCAAACGATACAGAAACATTCCTTTTCAACAGTAGCTCACCTAAGTTCTCTACCATTGAGTTGTCTACTGATGAAAATGATCGACTATTCCCTCCCTTTGTCATCTAACTGGGACAAGACAGCTCCAATTCCTGTGTTGCAGGCATCCGTCTGGACGATAAAGGGCTTGCTGTAATCAGGCGCACACAACACAGGTGCCCTACACAGACTTACTTTCAAGCCAACAAAGGCCCTCTGACAGTCTACTGTCCAATTAACCTTCCTTGGTTGTTTGGGCAAAGTCAGAGCTGTCAGAGGGGCAGCTCTGGTCCCATAGTCCACCATGAAAATGTGATAATACCCAGTGAGGCCCAAAAAGGCTCTCACCTGGGTTTGAGTAGTCGGAGTATCCCAGTCATGTACATAGTTTACTTTACTGGAGAGAGGTTGCATTTGACCCCCTCCACCTCATGACCAAGATACATGACTTTCCCCTCAGCTATCTGGTACTTGGTGGCCTTGATAGTGAGGTTAGCCCTTTTCAAGGCCTGCAACACTTTATCCAAGTGAGTCAAAAGCTGCTCCCAAGTGGAACTGTAGACGGCGATGTCGTCTATGTAGGCCACACAAAAAGGCCTCCAGCCCACTGAGTGCATGATTGACTAAACTTTAGAAAGGGGCAGGTGCATTTTTCAATCCAAAAGGCATGAATCTAAACTGGTAGATTCCCTCAGGTGTTGAAAATGCAGTCTTTTCCTTGGCATGGCCCGTCAGAGCTTTTTGACAATAGCCTGAGGTAAGTTCAAAGGTGCTCACAAATTTGGCAGCCCCTTTGGTGTCGACGAGCGCATCAGCCCTGGGTGATGGGTGCATGTCAGTTTTGGTGATGTCATTGACCCCTCTGTAGTCCACACAGAACCTCCAAACCTTGGTACCGTCCTGGGAACTTGCCTTAGGGACAAGGGCCACTGGACTGGGCCTGGGACTGATTGAGGGTTCAATAACACCCAGAACCAACATCTTGGCGACCTCTGCCTGGATGTGGTTCTTACCTGTATCTGACATACGGTAGCCCCTGCTTTTGACAGGCACACTGTCACCAGTGTCAATCACATGCCTACACCACGGTGTAAGGCCTGGTGTCAGTAAGAACAGAGAAGCATACTGGTGTTGCAAAGTCCTGCAGGCCCTCTGCTGTTCTGTCGTTAGATCTGAAGAGAGATGCACTCCCTCCACTGAGCCATCCTGAGGGTTGCTATGCAGTAAATCAGGAAGGAGCTCTCTCTCATCCTCTTCTTGCTCTGAAGCCAGCAAAAGACATGAGACTTCTGCTAACCTATGGAAAGGCTTGAGCCTTTTGACGTGGTATACCCGAGGGGCTACCCCAGGGACTCCCATGTCAACCTGATAATTAACTTTTCCCATCTTGGAGATTACCCTGAAGGGTCCAGTACACTTATCTGCCAAAGCTCGAGGTTTAGTAGGCTCCCTCACAAGGGTCTCCCGTCCTGGAGTCCAAACGACTTGTGATGATTTAAGGTCATGCCAGTATTTGTTCAATTCCTGGCTGGCCTTGAGATTTGCTGTTGCATGACCCATCATCTGTGTCATCCTTCATCTGAGGCCTAACACATAGTCCCCTACTTGCTTGGCAGGACCTGGAGGGGTGGATTCCAAAGCTTCTCTGATCAAGGCAAGCCTCCCCCGCCCACTGGATGGCTAAAGAATAACTCAAAGGGGCTGAAACCAACACCCTCTTGAGGTACCTCTCTGTAAGCAAACAGCAGGCATGGCAGGAGGAGATCCCATTTCTTCCTTACAGGCTCTTCCAAAGCACCTAGCATGCCCTTGAGAGTTTTGGTAAATCTCTCAACCAGACCATTGGTGTGGGTATGGTACGAGGTGGAGAACTTGTAGGATACCCAACACTCTTTTCACATGGTTTTCATGTAACTCGACTTGAAGTTGGATCCTCTGTCAGAGACTACTTCCTTAGGGAAACCCACACGGGTGAAAATTCCCAGGCTCGCCCTGGCAACCACCTTGGCAGTAACAGTCCGAATGGGTAAAGCCTCAGGGTACTTGGTGGCATGATTAACCAAGACCATTATGAACCGATGTCCACCTGAAGTGGGAGGAGAAAGGGGGCCGACAATGTCGATGCCTACCCTCTCAAATGGTGTGCCAACCACTGTCAATGTCTGCAGTGGGGAAATGACACTGCCTCCAGTCTTGCCAGACAACTGACAAGTTGGGCAGGTCCTGCAGTGGGACTCCACTTCCACTCCCACCTGTGGGCAGTAGAAATGGACAGATAGCCTTTGCTTTGTCTTCTTGGTCCTAAGATGACCAGCCAAGTGCACCTCATGCGACAACTGCAGCAGGAAGGGCCTGTAAACCTGGGGCACCACAAACCTCTTGAGGACACCAGGTTCAGGCTTAGTTGGCTCACTGACAAGGAGCTCACCCTCCCAATAGATCCGGAATGTCTTAGCACTTCTCTCTGTGCCTGGGACAGGGCCTGTTTCCTCATACCCGAGAGAGTGGCACTCTCTCTGACCCTTACAGAAGTCCGCCCGCGAGGGTCCCCATTCAGCTAACAGGCATTGAAGGTCAGGGAGGTCCTTCGGGTTGAGAACCTCTCCTGCAGGAGAACCTGCTGCCTCATCGCCCCTCAGGAGTTGAGTTTGGGTTTACCACTGGATTCAGCCCATCCAGAACATGAATCCCAATGGGTGCTGCAGAAACAGCAGGACGAGAAGGGGTCCCTTTCCCAGAGGAGGCCTTCGTGCTCTTCCTTCTTCTTGCCTTGGGTTTCCCTGTCGGCGAGGGTACCAGATTCACAGCCGGACCCGATGTGACCTGTGATCGGGTGACCGCTGCAGCAGCCTTGGATAGACAATCCGAAATCATCCCCATTTCCATCAAATCATTTCCTAACAAAATGTTAGCAGGCACGTTGTCCTGAACCAGGACAGGAAGCTTCACTATCTTGTTTCCAATTGTGATGTTAACTAAGGCTACAGGCGGTAATTTGGGAGGCCCAGCAGCTAATCTGGTGGTTCTCAGAGGAGCACCATCATAGTCCTCTGGCTTGAGCAGGGTCCTGTCCACCACTGTCTTGCTCCCACCATTGGTCAAAACACGTGTCGGCTGTCCAACCTGTTGAATAAATATTGTCACTCAAGACAATATATCTGTAGAAATTCTTATATCAAGACAATACCTATTGGTCACTGAATGACTATCTGCGTAACTTGAGTGTGTCTCTCCCACCCACCACAACCCTTTTAAGTTATTGGGTAGGTGTCTTGCCAAACTTGGCTATCAAAGCAGACTTCATGCACTCATACTGACCCCTTTCTTCCACACTCAGAATACACTTATATCCAGTCTGAGGCACTCTGCTTAACAAACACTTAGCCCAATCTCTTTTATTCACATCATGAATTGCATGAGCTATCGCAAACGCTTCAATCCATTGGAGGATATCAGAACCCTCCGCATACACAACAACCAAATCTTTCATAAACTTGAGTGGCTGGGGACCTGACACTCTCAAATAGTTTTGCTGAAGTCTCCACTCTAGCTTCTCTATCTGAATTCACTGACATTGAGTGTCCTTGTCTTTGAGTTCAAGATCCCTATTCTTGAGTTCCACTTGCTGTACCAACTCCTCTTTCTTAAGTTCAGCTTCAATTTCCAACTGTCGGTATTGAAAGGCCAATTTTATCCTAAAAAACTCAAGTTCCAAGTCATTCCCTGATGAAATATTGCTGGAGGTCGGAAGAGAGGCAGCAGGAATGGTGGCATTCCCAGAATCAGATTCAAAAACACCCCCAGGGGTAGGGCCTTCATTGGTTACAAGTTACAACCCCCCCTTCAAGAGCTTCACAATCAATGTGATAGTTCACCAGGCCAGCTATCAGCTCAGCCATAGACTTATCCACAAAGTCTAATTCCCTGGCTTCACAAGCACTATGGAGAGCCTCTAAGGTCATCCGAGTCAATTTACCATTTGCAATAGACTCCATTGCTTGTAATGTAGTTATCTTGTACACAATTGAACCTCAATTTAACAAAGTGCAAATAGTTTGTAAGTGGCAAGGTTACACACTGATTCTTAAAACCATTAGCATCCCATTGCTGCCACCAGTGTAAAAGACCAAAGGGGGGTATCTCTACTTCTGCTCTCTATACGGCAGAGGAGAGGCACAGAGGACCCCAGCCAAGATTATTTATTGTTGGTAGAAATGGACAAGCAATCAAGTCATAGCTTCACAGGAGGTGATGTGGGCTGGTTCTTAAGTACAGTGTAGTCCCCCAGCTCCCACAAAGGAATATCCACACTCTGTATTAGTTAAAACACAGTCTTTATATGAATAAGGATTATTAAAGTAATTTCCTTATGCCGCGCTAGGTTCTCTTAAATAATCAGCAAGGAATTGTTATTGCAGAAAAATGTGTACATTATTTCAACTTTACCTAGAGAGAGTAAACTTCTTCTAAGTCAAGATACTCAAATTTGTAAATGACTGATTCAGTTGTTCTATACATAACATATATGTTCATATTCTGTGCCCTAAACCATATATGTCTATGCCATCAGTGCCAAGCTCAAACTATTTCTGTAGCCAACATCAGTGCCCAAAAGAAAGTCTATCAAGAACATCAGTGCCAACACATGTTTCAACACATCCGGGTCCTCTTCAGGGCATACATTGTATTTGAACCATTCCTTATAGCAAAATACATGAGTTTCAGCCTAATTTGTGCTGATTGTTCAGTTACTGCAGGGTTCAACAGATAAAACAATTCAAAAATTGAAAACATTCCAAAAATTCCAGAGATTCATTGAATGTGTCCCCTACAACATCATTCATCAGCAAGCTGAGGAGGAAAGGGGGGGAGAGACAGAGAGACACAAAACCAGGATAAGTATTAAATACTTCATATTTCCAAAGTAATTACAAACCATTCAAAAATAACCCAACCTCTTTATCTCCAGTATACATTTGTTCACCATTATTTGCCAAATATTCAATTATATTTGTATTCTAATGCCTCCCTATTGCATATGCGACTAAATGTTTGTAATAGGTTAAATATGCCTAGATAGCCACGTACTTTGCTCCCATTATCAAAGTAAATTCATCTGTATATATTGATGCAGTGTACATTAAGGAGCCTTAATCAAGACCAATCAGTCCTCCAAACATAATTTAAAAATTGTTCCTGCTGACGTTAACTAGGGAGATTCACTCCCTCTGATTCATAAAGCTCCCAAAACTCCCTATTTAGAGTGGTAGCAGAACCCCAATTGTGATTATTACGAAGTCTACTATCAATCCTGTAGTAGATATAACACAGTGTTTTACCTCACTGTCCTGATACTGGATATTCTTTGTTTGTCAGTTGGCGAACATTGTTTCTGACATGTTTCCTGTTACTTTTCGAGTCATGGTTTGCCATAAATTGCTTGCTTCATCTAGAAGTACATATATTATGTGGACATTAGAAGCTGCATGTGTTTTTTGCATTTGGCATGAATGTATTTCATTCCTAACTTTTAACAAGTTAATATGCCACACTTACCTAACAATTAGTCCTCCATTGAGTATTACATTTTGTTTGTATTCACTATGTAAATCCTGATATCAGATGCCCAAGTATTAGTGCTTCTCAGCGAAATATAGCCACATTACCTACATTGTAACATGTATAGCATGTTAGTTATCTACTCGTTATCATAATATTTAAACACTATGTTGCGAAATCCAGCAGGGTCGCTGCTTACCTCTCCAGCCGTAGTGAAGTCCTCTGCTTGTTGCGCGTATCCCAAACTGTTCCGTCAAAAGACTGGTTGTCAATAGCAATGGTCCTTTTGTACGTTATTTGTTGGTATGTCCCTATCATGTGACCAATCACATGGTCTTGCTAAATACTGTCTTACTCATTATATTGCAATCTCATGCCCCAAATTTACTGACATAATTCTAATTTAACTAGGCATTGGTATGCTGCCTAATTGTTTGTTATAATTTTCAAAATTGTTGATAAAAACATTCCCGTTGTACGCTATTTTGTTAGTATGTCCCTGTCACGTGACCCATCGTGTGGTGTTGCTGTCTCCTGTCTTCCTCATTATGTTGCAATTATACGCCCCAATTTGCTAACATGATTCACTTTTTCAGCATTATTATTGACAAGTTAAGTGTTGTGGTTTTACCACTATCCGGTCCGATTATTGGTTAGAGAATAGTATTAACTGACATGGCTGATAACCCCCTTATTGGAAATCGTAATTTTCAACCTAGTGTAAAAACATTTCTTAAATCAACATTCAGTGTGTGTAAATTCGACCAAACATACATTCGGTACCCCACAAATCGTGTTTTACATTTTCAGTTCCCCATTTTGTTGTTGCTTTCATTTTTGGTGTTGATGAAGGCTCCTCAACTTCTCACCTATATTAGAATACGTCATCCACCTTGATGACATCAATATTAATAATTCAGTTTTCTAAAAGCAATAGAGCCAACTTGACTCATTAGTAGTCTGCCATAATTTTACTGTTGCATATAGCTTGCCCGACGTCCAATTTTAGAGGTATTGGGTTCAATCTGGATTCATCATAGATAATTAAGCTTGTAGGACCCTTCTCATTTGATATAAAACAACCCTCCCACAGGAACACATTAAGCTCATGCTCCTTGTTGAGGCCCAGTTTAACACAGCAAAGTTTGCAAATTGTCCTGCATTCCTGCTGGCATAGATATTGTTCACGGTCTCCCCCTCTCGGGTGTATTTTTGCTTGTAGTAATCCAACAAAATGTATATCTCTGCTGTCCTCCTGCTGATGATACATCTGCCAATGAACAGCTAATGGTAGCTTCGGATCTTGGTTATTTAAGTTGGACAAGTGCTCCCGGATTCTCACCCGTAACTCTCGTACTCTGCTGCCAACATACCTTTCTGCAGACACATAGCACTGCATACACTACAAATGTAGTCTTGCAATTAATAAAGTCATGAATTTTAACCTCTAAACCTCCATGGCATGTAAACAGCTTTGTTGGTGACAGAACACATTTACAGAAATTACATGTCCCACATTTATGAAACCCTGTATTTGTCAAGCTAACTGGTTCTTTTCCTGCCATTGGTTTCAGATGCAAGGAAAGAAGGGCACAGCTTCCTTTTCAAAGTCAAAGACTTAGTGTGAGTGATTTTGGGTTTGTCTGATATATATGGTGCCACCTCTCGATCCAACTTCAGAATATACAGTGTCTGTTCAGCATCCTGAATATCTGATTGTTCTCACTAGAATATTTTGTAATAAAATTTACAAATTCAGGGTACTTATCTCCTCATTTCTTTATTCAATACACTGTTCTGGTCCAAATTGCTTGTCATAATTTTGGCTTTATCAAAAATGTTTATGGAATACCCTCTTTCCTTCAATCTTTTGCCAATTTGTTCACACTCTACTTTATAGGACATATCAACGATACAGATTCTTCTTGCACGAAAAAATTCCCCTTTCAGGATGTTATTTATGAGTCCACTTTGGTGACAACTTTTTGCATGTACTATTGAATTGACTGCTGTTCTTTTCCTATGAGTACTAATCCATAAAATATTGTTCTTTATATATATATATATGTTGAGATCTAGGAAAATAATCCTGGAATCATCTATTTGGACTGCAAATTCAATTCCAAATTTGTTATAGTTTAGATATTGCAGGAAAAGTTCAAATCTGTCTTTTGAGCCATCCCAAATTAAAAGGACATCATTAATATATATTTTCCATATATACATTTCTTTTGAAAAATCGTGTACTTGGTGAATGTGTCTGTATTCAAAGTATGCCATAAATAAATTGGCATGTCCAGGTGCATGCTTTGCTTCCATGGCAATGCCACTGGTTTGCAAATACTATTTCTGTTTAAAAATGAATTGGTTGTGACCCAAAGTAAAGTCCAGAAATTATTTATTCATTTGTACATGTGTTGTGTGAGAAGTGAGAATGTTCAAAGAGAAAAATCTATTGTTTATAATGTTAAGTGGTGCTGAATTGATGTACATAATGATTTAACATCCAATGTGGCTAAAAGGAAGCCAGGTTTCCACTTGATTTCCTCTAACAAATTCAGACTACGTTTTGAGTCTTTTAGGTATTCTGGTATGCATGGAACCATGTCTTTAATCGCTGTATCTATGTATTCTGAAAGGCCCTCTGTTGCCCAGCCCTGTCCACTCATAATTGGTCTAACAGATGGTAAAAACTCTTAAGGTTTATGAAGTTTTGGTAAGAAATAAATTGTTGGTAACAAAGGTTTGGATCTAATTAGATAAGCCCTCTCATTATCTGTCAGCAATCCCTTGGAATACCACTCTTGGGCCAATTTTGTTAAATATTTTACCATTTCTGGAATAGGATTCGTAAACAATTGTTAATAGCAGCCTGGCGTCATCAAATGTTCAATCTCCCATATGGACATAATCTAATCTATTGAGGATCACAATATTGCCACCTTTGTCTGCTTCCTTAATTAAGAAACTAGCATCTCATACACAATTTTGTAAGGCTGTTCTTTCCTTGGTAGTCAAATTACTTTTCTTGCTAGTAAAGCCTCTGGTTTTCCCATCAATTTATTCATGAATATCATTTGTTACCACCTGATTGAAAGTATCAATCACATTGTCAGTCGTGTGTGGGGGCATAAACTTTGATCTAGGCCGATGTTCTCTCATGTCTATATTTCTTTTGTGTATCCCCAAATCTTGTTGTATATCAGTCAATGTTTTTTGAGTATCATTATCCAAAGACATGTTTTTTCAATATCCTGAATTCAGAATCTACTGTTTGCTTCTAGTCTGGTCTTTGGTTGAAATATTTCTGGTTTATTATGGAAATATTTTTTTAATTTGAATTTTCTTGTACATTTGTATAAATCAATGTGTACTTCCACCAAGTCTGCAGTGGTTGTCGGGGCAAATGAAAGACCATAATTCAATAACCCAGATTCAGTAGTGGAAAGTTCCCTATTCAAAAGGTTATTCACTAAACTTTCAGAATTGATTTCCCAACTTGATTATTGGTGTTTGACCTGGTTAATCTGGTATTGGTACCAGGTTTTGTGCCTTTGTGCTGATCCTCATCCTCTTCCTCCTCTGAAGAAGTTTGGGTGGTTGGAATATTTGGCCCTAAAGGGGCACGGACACATACTTTTTTAGTCCCTGCATTGTAGCTAGGTTGATTACCCTTTTTTGTACCACTTGATCTCAGCCAGAAACATTCTTCTATTATGTTTGGACCTTTCAACAGGGTCTGTTGGATCAGTATTAGTTGTATTGTCACCTTCAGAATCTGCATCTAAGGACACTGGTGTGCCCGTCAGCATTTTCACTGCATTAAGATCCCCATCATACTTGGGCTGGAAGCTTTGTACTCTATCACAGTTATAGTCTCTCTCATCTCGAAAGAATATTTGAAACTTTCTTAGCTTTATATCATTCTGATACTTTTTAAGTAGCATATGCATCTTCTCATAGTTCTTACCTTTAGTGGCTTTGGCATTAGTCATGTTTTCAATTTCCTTTTTGATACCATCTATCTCTTTTATCATTCGGACATGTTCCCTATCTGCATTGGTAATAAGTATCTTAATCATCCTTTCCGAACTCAAAGTTATATTTTCTTCCCATTCGGCAGCCAAATCATGATGTTCATTATTTGTAAAGTCTGGACATTTCAGAATTCTAAGACCTCATGGAATAATATTATTTTCCAAATAGTTCCTTAATGATGCTAGCTCCCAAAATATGTTAATTTCTCTTTTACATAGACGTTCTAACTTAAAAAATGTATTTGCAAGTAACTCTGGAGCCACTGTCCTATCTTTGAATTTGTTGTTGTCAACCCCACGTAGGGCAAAAAGAGCTGCACAGTCCTCCTCCCAATTTAGTAGATATTCATCCAGCTTTAGGTCTGTGTTGGCTTGCAGCACCTTGGACTAGGGATTAAGTAATCAAAAGTTGTGGGGTAACTAGTGACAGTGAGAGGCCCCAAAAAAAAGCAGTTCATTCTCCCAATAAAGTCAATCAGGACACTTCCCCGGAGAGAATGAGACCAAGACCAAGTGCTGGTTATATTAAAAGGATTTATCTAATATAGGGCAAGCAGAATCTACTCTGCTCACGCCGAGAGCGCTCTGCAGAAAAACATGTGACAATTACTTTTATACAGCATTATCATCATCAACAAAGGGAAGGTCTAAGGGGCACATGAGCAGTTGGGATTGGTCACTAGGGGTGAACACCTATAGGTGCCATAGGGTCAGAGGGCTGTGGTTGGCTCAGGAACATGTGGTGTTGTGATGATGCCTCTCAGGTGAATCGGTCAGCTGGGCTCATCGGACTGGTATGTGGGATCGGCAACTGTTGGTATGTCTCTTTATTAAATAACCATTTGATATTTGCCCTTGTGGCCACCCATTCCCATTCATCCAATACCACAATCTGCTTGTCCATCGTGCTCTGAGACCTGTGAGCTTAGACACTAAAGGAACATATACTTCTCACATACAGGTTAATTTATCATTGGGCATAGGTCAAATACAACTATTACATGCAGTGTTTGATCCATTGATAGGTAGGCTTAACTGTGTGTTGATACAATACAAGATATATTGGCTAAAGACATGAGACTTTTCAGGTCATCATGTGGTCTGGAATGTCCATCTGATAAACAACAAAGGGGACTCTACATCTGAGACTTGAATTACACGTAGAAGGCTAGGTCACAAAGAGGCACATACCACAAGGGTCATAAGTCTTATTTTGGGGGTTAAAGACCGGTTGTTCAAACATCATTAAATATCTGCTAATCTGCTTTGACACTATGAAGGGTGGAGGGGAATTGAAACACCTTTGCGGTGTAGCTCGGCATAGCACGGGAAAACAGGGCCTTCAGTAGTAGGTTTTACATAAAGGCTTTTTTACACATGGCTAATTGCATTCTGATTATATTCATCTAACGCATATCATCTTTTCTACCTGTCGGTGTGTTCTCATGGCAACATATCTCATGATGATAAGTCGCATATGCTCAGGTCATTGTCGATACAAAATTGAACAGTTCATCATTCAATTCTACACATGTAGGTCCTAACATATATTAGGCCTCATTCCGAGTATGGCTGTAAGGGATAGCGGCCACCGGTAACGAGACCGGTGGCAGTGATCCCTTACCGCCATACTCCGAGTTCCCTGTGCGCCCTCGCCCTTAACGCCTGCTTTGAGCAGGTGTTAAAGTCGAGGGCGCAAAGGGGCCTCCAAGCCAATAACGGTGACCATAATGAACGGTCACCGTTATTTGCATCTTCCCCATTCCCATTGAGCCCTATGAATTACCGCCCCGCAAACCTTGGGATGGGCCGGTAATTCCGCCATCCACAAAGGCGCTGCCGGTCCGGGTACGGCATCAACCAAGGCGTTAATAGCGCCATTGGTTAGAGCCGTACTCGGAATGAGGCCCATTGTCATGGTAAAATCAGACTAGTTATGGCAACTGGTTGCTATATTGTTTTCACACAATATCATGCATATATTTACATTGACCTTAAACAAGGTAGCTTTGTGCTGGTATGTACAGTATTATGTTCTGTTATGCATTTTGTTATTGCAATTCATTTCTATTAAACTACATTCTACACGTTAATACAAACCACTTTTAAAACTGGAATCTATTGTTAATAATTTTGGTTACACATATAATATAGGATACACCCATGTGCTTGCTATTTTAATGTAGTTCTGTCAGTATTCCGCATGCAATAGAAATAGTTCATGACTAACATTATCTGGTTGTGTGAAGAAAAACACTTTGATTTAAAGGTGCGAACTAATAGAACATACTTAAAGAATATTCTTAATTATTTGACCATGATTCAAAGGATCTGGAACTGGTATTCTTTATGGCTTGGGTCTGTAAAATGGGGGCAGATTTGTGGAGATGAACGACTTCTGTTGTCAGACCCAGTGCTGGGCCGTGGCAGGGCAGTGAGGTAAGACGGAAGACAGAAGATACAATGTAAAGTTTGTTGCATTCGCGCGGCTAGTCTCCCATGAGAACCGGACAACTACAGAGATGGCACAGGGGAGGAGGTGGGGGGGAGTAGCTTGTTCACTGTGCACGCCTGGCAGGGAGAGCTGCAGGCCTGAGTTCTAATTTCACGGATGGCCTACCGTTATGAAATAACAATAACAAAAATGGAGTTGGTAGCCCACAAAATGGAGTCTTGTTCAACTCTAGTTTATGCTGTCTTCAAGGGGGTCACAGTTCCCAGGGTTATTCCTGTGTGGGTGCTCCAAGGATGGGGCCCTGATCCCAAAGCAACCGTAACTGAGCCTACCCAGGAAGTGTAAGAATGGAGGGGGGGTTCCAAGACACCCTCCTCCCACATATTCGCCCTTTTTGTTACTTAAGTAACAAATACTGTAGTTGCCCTAACCTCTTACGCTCTTCATCCTCAGCCACTGCTTCATCCCATGCAGATTTTCCTTTTATTGGCATCCATACCCTATATACAGCCCTAAGGTTTTCCCCCCACCTAGCATATTTGTGTGGGGTGCTGGTCAAATAAATACACGCTCTCTCACCTTCCAGGTCTACCCATACATCCTTGTACCATTGTAGCTCTTTGGGTTCCTTTATGTTTGTGTGATATAAATGATCTACTATCTGCCCTGTATTGTATATGGTTGTCATTCTGTATTTGGGCTCTGAATTATCTCCTGTTTGCACTCCTGCCTCGTGTTTTATTTGCACCACTCCATTTGCACAGCCTATTGTTACCATCATCAGCGCACCGTTAGGTACCACATTTGTGCAGCATTTGAGTCCTAACTGGCACACGCAAAAAATAAGGAGCAAAAAGACGATGAGTGGTATGAGGAGTTTTACTGTCATTCCGAGCCACGATGGTACCCAGGAGAAGAGGTTGTTGAACCAGGTGCTGGGCTGTGCTCCTCCTTCATCTTTCATACATCCTCCGAGGGCGAGCACCGCTGCTATGACATGGGAAAGGGAGCCGTTGTCCGCATCTGCAGAAGGCCCGAAAGTGCAACATGCGCTCCCAATTTTTCAGCAAACACCTCCATCCATTGCTGTTAACAGGTCTAGCACATATCTTTTCTGCATGGTTATTCATCGCAAGGCTCTGAGTTCCACTTTGATGACAAGGAATCCTTCTTCAGTGTTGTTGGCCAGCTGGATGAGCTCCCACCTAGTTATTTGAAGCCATTTTGCATTTGCCTTCGCCTGGATACTGGGGACGAGGGACGTGAAGAATGTCTCAACAGAGCTGAACAACCGGAACCGATCGGGGATCTGCGGCAAGAGTGCTGATGATCTAGCTGAAATATAGTTTGATGATCGTTTCTTCCTCTGCATTGTGCTCTGCAAACTTTCTTCAGCTATGGCATACACGGGAACCTCTTCAGGCGGTTTTGGGAACAGTTCGCTTGGTGCTGCCACTTTTGTGCTTTCTCCTTGATTTAGCTTTCTGGGATCACCATCAGTGCAGAATGCAGCATTGCCAGAGAGCAACTGCCCCTCCATGATTGCGGCCGGTGCTGGTACGCCAGTTTGCAGCAAACCCAGTATGTATCTATCCTTGCAGCCATTCCTTTCTTCATGTCAGGTATTATGAGAGTTTTGCTGCAGTTTTTGTTTTCCCCCATGTTCCTTTTACCTTCCCCACAGAATCAGAGTTTATAAGAAATGTGTTTTTGCAGTTTGAAGGGTTTTTTGATAGCAGTAACCCAAGTGAGTTTCGTTATATGTTCATTCCATATGGGAGCACATGTTCTCTATACCCATAAAAGTTTTTCTTCAAACAGCCCTCGCAGTGCTTCTGCCTTCCACAACATTTCTTCATTCTGCCACTTATTGTCTGAGTGCAGCGTCCCTTTAATCACCAAAAAAGGCTCCTTTACACAAATTACTCCTTGCAGCCGGGAGTAACATGTCCGCTCGTTTTGTAACAGCTCAAATGAAACCGTGTGTGCTTGAAAAGTATTTTTGATTCTACACAGCGCAAGATGTAAGAGGCACTGTGCCTCTGCAAATGGAATTTCTTGTGGCAGCAATACCTTAGGGGTGCCTGAGCATGGGGCAAATGTAACAACTCTCGTTTGTTGTCTGCTTTGCCGTGTTGCTCATATCAGCATACCATCTGTTTGTTTGGTGTGAGTGCTGAGGATCATCGACTGTATCTAGACCGAATTTATAATGTTCTTCCCATTTTCCTATTGCATTCCCCTCTTTTTCCTCCTGTGTCCACCTTCCTTATTCCCCTGGGCCTCCTGGTCATTCGCTTCTCCCACCCTCTCAGTCTATAGGTTGTAATGGTTGATAGACATGTGTTTGTTATCGCTGTTTTCTTCTCTGGTGGTTATGTTACCTGTTGATGTGGTTTCTGCAACTGGCATTGAGGTCGGATAGGGGTGATTTTGTACCCATGTGAGTTCTGAAGGTGTTCTGTCATTCATTGTGTGAACACTAAAATCAGATTCATTGAAATATTGGGGCTTTTGAGCAGCCTGCATCATTGTGCCATTTGTGTTATTATTGTATTCATTCCTGTGACTCCCGTGGGCACAGATTAACTTAACGCCATCCCAAATTAAATGTGTTCCTTGTTTAATTGATTTCATGCCCACACCCCCTGGCTCATATCAATTGAAATAAAAGATATTGCCCAGTACAGTACCAGGCCAAATAAAGTTGAAAAGAATATTACTGCACAAACAAACAGCACACACTCGTATGAATAGCTAGGATAAACACTTCCTCTTCTTCTATTCCTATCTACACTATCATCTGTTGCCACTGGGGCCTCTTCCATGCCCATTGTAGCTCCTAATAAATGAGATGTAAGCAGTTGTTAAGCATACATGTTAGCGTTTCATTATTTACACTCATAAAACACTTCAATTTTCCAAGTTTCCCGCACTTGCTTTTTGTTTCTTAATAGGAGTAATTATTTTTGCATCCTTCCTTTCCTCCTCCCCACACCTTGGGTCTGGGGAAGAGGAACCAATGGAGACAATTTACTGTCAATTTGAACCAACAATGAAGAGAAATGAATCATAAAGAGAGAGAGAGAGGGAGAGCATGGATATCACTTATCCTCATCTTTGTACAGACATTTTGCATTTTAACAGAAGTTCTTCATTTTTACATGTCACACTTATTATCATTACTCATTGAGGTTATGCATCCTTTTAAATACTCTCCTTTACTCTTTTGTTACCCGTCCTGTGCCTGCAATCTATTTCTGTACTTTCGTTTTTTCACCTTCTATGTTTGTGCACTCTGTTAAGTTCTGCCATCTTCATAGTCTGTGCAGTGTGTATTCTCATGAGCCTTGCGAAAATTGTCAAGTGCACCCAATACCTTAAGCCCTGCACCTTGACTGCTGTAGGCGTGCAGTATATTACCTTGTAAGGACCATGAAACCTTGGCCTGTTCTATTTTCGCACAAAACTCCTCACGTATACCATGTCACCTGTCATCAACTGGCAATCTGGGCTATCTGTGGCTGGAGTGGTCGTATCTTTTGCAATGGCAATTTCCTGTGTACATGGTGGTGTGATTTGCTTTGCTATGGCTCGTGCTGCTCTTGTAAGATTTCAAGATACTCCTGGAACCCTTCTCCTAGTACTGTGGCAATTTGATGTGCATCTGACTGTCTGTGCAGGGGTGAGTGTGCTGTGTGCATCCTCCTACTTGTAACTATCTAATGGGGTGACAAGTGGTGGTCCTTTCTGGGCTGTTTCCTCATCTCAAAAAGTGCTAAGGGTAGACAATATACCCATTTCTTTTTGAGTGTATGACACAATTTTGATAATTGCTCTTGAGCAATTTGTTCATTTTTTCAACAATCCCGTTTGATTGCAGATGATAAATCATACAGAGCTTGTGAGTTATACCTAGCATTGCAGTTATATCCTTGAACATGTTATTCACAAAGTGTGTCCCATTGTCAGAATGTATGACATCACAAATGCACCAGTGGGGAAATAGCTACCGCACCAAGAATTTGGCAGCAACTGTGCGTCTGAATGAGCACAGGGTCCTGCTTCCACCCACCGGGAAAGGGACATACTACAACAATCAAATATTGGGACCCATTACACCGCTCTCCATTGTCTGCATAGTCCATATGCAGTTCTCTGAATGGCCCTGCAGGTTTTGGTGATGTTCCCCTGAGTGTCCGTAACGTCATGCCAGAGTTGTATGTTTGGCATGTGATACATTCTATTTTTAGCTTTGTGACTTGCTCCTTTAGTCCCGGGACGAACCAATCTTCCTGTATGTCTGGTAATGTGTTGCTTTGCATTGTGGAATGCTACCTCCAGTCATTTTGCAGGCATTACTACCTTACCGGTGTTATTCTTTCTCCATAACAGGTCGGTGGATGACTAGCTACACCCTCGTTCCACCCATTTCTCCTTTTCCTCACTGGGTGCATCTTGCTGAAGCTCAATAATTTGAGAGATTGGCAAACAGTTGAATCCTTGTGGCTGTTCTTCCTCTACCCCCTTCTGTAGTATGTACTCACCTGTTGAGCTTTTTTGGTAAATAGGATGCTTCCTTAGCAGCAGTGTCCGCTGCTGCATTCCCCAATGAGATGATGTCATCACCTCGTGTGTGGGCCTGACATTTCACAACTGCTACAAGTGTAGGCTCTTTCAGTGTGTCATTTAATTCCCTGAGTAGTGTTGCATGCTGGACTGGGGACCCGTAAGCCCTTTGAAATCCTCTCCTAACCCAACTTGCTAACCCTCTATGTACTGCTGTTGCCATATAGGCAGAGTCTGTGTCGATGGTGACCGTGCACACTTTTGCTTTGTGCAATGCTTCCATGAGCACCACCAGTTCTGCTGCTTGGGCTGAGAAGTGCGGTGGTAACTTTTTTGATACAATCACTTCAAACACCCCATCTTCCACCCAAACTACTGCTGCTCCCATGTGTTTTTCTCCTGTTTCACAAAATATGGAGGCAGACCCATCAACTAAATAAATTTCTCCTTCTGCTAGTTTATTTTCATATGCTGTAGGTGCATTGTCATTGTCACCTCTGTATGTGGCACAGTCGTGCTGCTGCATGTCTTCTATTGTGCATGCTTCATATGTGAGAGGTTTTGTGCAGAGGTGGACTCTCTGAGATTTCATGGACCCTACAAGGTCATATATTGTACACCAACCACAGTTAAAGTAAAGGGGTTGAAATATTGGGTTCATCTGTCAGATGTGAGAAGAGCACACAATAGTACAAACCCTCAGAGTGAGCAAAATGAAAGCAACAACGTTGCAAATAGCTAATATAGAGGTTTTCAAATAATAACACAATTAAACTGGCATCTGAAAAGGGTTTAAAGTGAAAAAGCATAATAAGGGTAAAATTACATATGTAATGGTGTGTATAAATAAGAAAAATCATACCTCTCTCTCTCTCTCTCTCTCTCTCTCTCTTTCTCTCTCTCTCTCTCTCTCTATCTTATCACAAAAGAGTGTATATTTACTTCAGTGAACATTACAATTAATAAATTAGAATGGGATTGTGCAAAGTGAAAGTATGATAAATAAAATAAGAGTAAAAGTTAAAAATAAGTGGGTTGTGAATGGAAAAGAGAGTAATGAAAGAAACAATGTAATATATATATATATGCATTGTATTTAACAATTTTATATCGCCCCTTTAGGTGGAAACATGCCAGAAAAGAGGGCCCTCACTAACAACGACACAAATGTAGATAGCAATAGGGTAAATAGCAGAATTAATATGTGGTACAACCTGGAATGCAGACTAAAAGTTTCTGCAATATTGTTTTCTGTGATGTTATTTTTTTGCGGCATGGTACTGGACGGTGGCTTTCATAATTAAGGATATGAAAGAGGGGGGAGTGGGGCAAAACTGATACAGGAAGGCTCAACGCTCATATCGGCTGCAGTTATAACCATGTGGAAGCATAATGGCCCTGTAACCAACAATCTTACCACGTTGTATAAAAATTGAACTGCCAAAACCACACTTTTCCCTCCTTCCTCTACAGAACTAAGTAAACTTAATGAGAACAATCAGTATTATGGGGACTATTCCTGGGATAGTGAGCCTGATTTGATAAATACTAATGTGTACATAACCACAGAACCTACCTCACAAGGCGCTGTAATGCATTTTCATCCTAACACTGTAAGCACACAAGACACTCCAGTAATGCAGTCCTGGCAAGTTGCTAGTGAATTAAGTGACGCGACATGGGAAGATGTCTTTCTCATAAGATATAAAAGAGTGAAAATGATAAATAACAAGGAAGCGGGGAAGAACAGATAGAAAAGTGGGGCAGGAGGGAAAAGATATGATGTTTACCATGGCCTAGGACTAGATAAAATTGAAGACCCCTGCAACCCAGATCAGTCAAACAAATGGTACTCAGACATGAGTGCAACAGCAAAACAAGCCACAAATGAGAGCTGCTATGTTTGCTCTCTCATACCACACACTTCAGGCACACCTAAAATACTTATACCTCAAGAAGTGCCCTTGTTGGATGCCCAATGCTTAATTCATCTAGTTTAGTGTAGAATTTGGAGCACCTTCCAGTTACACACAGTTACAATAGAAATGCTGCAGAACGAGAGAACCTGTACGAGCAACCAGAAAGAAAAGGCATGTATTACTACCTGCCAACCCTTAGTGCACTCCCAAGGGAATACAATCCCAAAACGTATTAGTGTCACAGGCACGTGAGCTTTAATGGGATTCTCACTGCTTGCAGTTCTGAGTTTAACTGAGGATATAGTTTCTTTTCTCAGGCTTTTAAGTTACTAAGGTACGGGGGGGTAGCCACCGTTTGACTGTTGAGTTACCAAACAGTTGTGTTTTACTTTTTTAATTCAGTTCACAGGGTTTCACAATTCATAGATCAGTTATTTGATATAAAACATTGCAACTTTAGGAAAAGTAGAAAAACCCTTCATGGGTTGTTTTAATCAAAATATATAATTTTTTCAAAACCTTATTGTTAGACACATTCTAAATCATAAGACTTTTTTTCTCTCATACATGAATTCACAAGATCCCTTTTTAAGTAACGACAAAATAAAGTCAACAAATGTCTTGGTTAAAGTCACCAAACCAAAATAGTATCAAGATTTGTCAATGTGTTGCCAATGCGTTTCAGACTTTTCTGACAGTCCATCTTCAGGGCCAATGACACTATTTGTTCCAACAATACATATGTTCTTGAATTCTATTCCTACGGTAAAAACATAGACAGTATTTCACTATTAGTGTTTTATCACTTGTTCAAAATTGGAAAACTCAACTGTAGGAAATTATAACTTGAAAAGTTGCATTTCAGACAATTCAAAGCATTTCTCTTAACGCACCTTCTTCTGATGCCGCTGGCACCTTGCTTTCTGATTCTTGGACACCCTCTTGCTGATAGGTTTAACTGCACCTAATCTGCTCTGTATATGGACAATAGTAAATCAAGGAGATTTGTTCTCAAAGAGTTTCTAGAGAAAACAACAGGGGGAAAAAAATGTATACTCAGTATACTTTTCTCAGGAGTGTATTTATAAATTACTGTAGTGAACCGCTCTGTGTTAGTGGAGTAGAAGAAGGGGGGGTGCCTCTCCCCCATACTGTTGGTCTGGCTGTATGATTCTGACTAGACCAGTGGTCAATCTAACCTCTTAAAATGTGCATGGTATTCATAAAGTGATAAGGTGTAAAGACCAGGGCTTCGCCCGTTAAACCAGTTCTGAATCTATTTCTCACCTCTATGCACTGCGTACGTGTATGTTGGAAGTCCTTGGGTATCTGGAGCATCAAGCGGTGTTCTCCGGTCCATAGCGTTTCCCAGTGATTACTGTTCTAAATAGTATTTAAAGAGTCAGCGCGCATGCCCGTGAGCGGGCCGGACCGCTTAATTCTCGCGCATGTGCATGGTGGAAGCTCGTTCGTATACACGTGAGCGGGCTGGACCGCTAACTTCTCGCGCATTCGTGTAGATAGGAGCTGAGTGGCATCTCCTAGGGCATGCGTGGGTGAACAGTGTGAAACCTCTGCCGCGCAGACGCTGTCAGCGTCCAGTCGCAACTCGGTTCAGGCACACTGTGCCTCCACACATGCGTGTATGCATTCCTGATGTTCCTCTGGATGGGACTACACCATATCCTGACTTGCAGCTTCGGGAGCTGGGAGCTGACGGTTTCCAAGTAAGATCACTTATCTCATCCATTGGAAGTGATAAGATGAATTATTTTAGTCGATCTGGTTGTGTTGAAAAATTGACATTTAAAAGTCCGGACAAGGATATGTGTCGTAGGGCCACAGCATGAATGAGTGGGGAGCAACGCAGACGACTAGTCTGCTTGAGTCCCCTTCTATTCCATGTTGCGGATGAAATGTGGCATGATTATATGTGATTCCACTGCGCTTATAGAAATAGGCTACAAAAATAGCCTGTTCTGTTCAAAAGTATTGCCTGGTTTAATTCCTGGTTTGTGTCGTGCTTTGATCTAGTGAGAGTCTTTCTTGTCTCACTCCTGCCTCTCTGCTACCTGAAAGGCCTGTCGTTTAACATTAAATACATTGATCTCTGCCAATTTGATGGCTCACATTCTAGAGTGGCAGCTTGTGTGCCTTAATCTCCCAGTCTCTTTCCTTTAAACAAAGATAATGTATTGCAACTAGCATCAAGACATTTTAGACATATGCATCAGTCAGTCACCATATGGCTTCAGGTTAAGGTACATTTATACTGCCAAGTCCGGTATCAGGAGATAAACTAAGATATGTTAAGGAGAGGATACACCTTCACATATTTCTTGCTTTGAACCGAATTTTGCTTTTACATATAATTAAACATAACTGGCATCAAGACATTTTGGGCATGTGCATTAATCAGTCTATACTACCGAATCAGGTATCGGGAGATAAGGTAGAGTATATTTCACAGAAGAGACATCTGCACATTTTCTTGCTTTAACCCGAACTTTGCTTATACATACATTCAAACATAACACATTAGATCGAACTCTACGTTCATGCGTCTAGGGCTAAGGCAGTCAAGGGTATCGATCCATATTATCTCCCTCTGATGGAGAGTTCTAACAATGTCTCCGCCTCTAGAGCCAAGTTTTACATGTTCAAGTATCACACATTTCATTTGTGCTACCGAATGTCTAGCTTCTGAGAAATGTATTGCAACGGGTGATTTTTGACTCTTTGTTCTGATGTTAGATTTGTGCTCCGACCATCGGATTTTAACTTTTCTGGTGGTCATGCCCACATAAAATAGGCCACAAGGACACTTGAGTCCATAAATTACGTTTGATGCATCACACGTGCAAGAGTGTTTCAGGGGGATAGGTTTTCCTGTGTATGGGTGGCTGATAGTGTTGCCCTTTAGTATGTTGCCCCAATGCTGGCAGTTGTGGCAGGGGACAGTACCCTTGGATGTAGTTTTCCCGGTTCCCATGGTAGTTATGTCTTCTCTAATCAAGCTGTTACGTAAGGATTTATTGTTCCTGTAAGCGAACGTTGGAATCTCTGGAAAGAGTTGTAGCAGTTTCGGATCCATTTGCAGCAGGTGCCAATGTTTCTGAAGAATCCTTTTAATCGTCTTACTCTGGGTGGAGTATGTCATAACGTATACCAGTTTTTGTTGATCTCGGTTGGTTCTGGGGGTAAGTAGAGTATCTCTTTGGGTCAAATTTACTTTCTCTTTCAATTCAGAAATTAGATTTCTGTCATATCCCCTCTTATTGAACTTCATTTGTAAGGTTGATGATTGTCTGGAGAATTCTGTCATTTCCAAGATGTTTCGCCTGGCCGTAAGAATTGGCTCAACGGTACACTATCCAGTGTTCTTTGTGGATGAAAACTTGTCGCTAGTAGTAAGCTGTTCCTGTCCATCTCCTTTGTGAAGATCCATATTTCTAGTTTTCCTTCTTTCGCGTAAATTTCGACATCCAGGAAGTGTATTCTGGAGAATATAGATTGACCTGTTCGATTATATAATTTAGCAATTCAATAACAGCCATGGTATTCCTTCAATCTCTCAAGAAAGTGCAAACGTCAGTTTGTCTTCCAACAAGATGTGGGCATAGAAGACCATTCCAACCATTCTATGAGCATTGTCATCAAATAGGGACATTTGTGTTTCCACCACTGTACTCAGGATGCTGGTGAATTTTCTCTATTATAGCTGCGAGCAATCTCTTCACAATTGGACCCTTCTTAGGATTGTGCAGGAACAGATGAATGTTAGTAGTTCTCCCCACAAGCGCGGGACATGCACAAAGAATGAAGAGGAAAACTGTAAGAACTATCCTGTGAACATGGCCATCAGTCACTACCACGGGTGCCTCCGAAAAGAAACTCAGTGAGAAAGGAATCAGGGAACTGATCCCTCTTCCAGTCATCGAAAAAAGGAACTCCAGATCTGACATCTTTTCCTTCTCAATTAAGACTTAAATGTGTCTCAGTCCAATGTTAACAAGCTCCTATGGCTCAAGAAGATACAACCGTCTTTCATTCTTTTTTTATCACTTAAAAGAGTGTCCCAAACAGAGCCATAGTCCAATGTGCTCTCTGTCTGTCTTATTGAACAGCCGCTGCATCCATCTTCCTCATCATGGACCTAGTCTGCATTTGCTGAGATTCTTCCCTGATGCTTGCTTCCGACTCGGGTGGGTGTGAAGAGGGTTGTCCAGCATACATCTTCATGTCTCTGAGAAACATCCACACACGTCTTCATAACACTTTCACTGCTGACAGCGTTATGTCCTCCATGACAAATGGGCCTTTGTCTCAGCTCATGCCACTTGCACGAAAAGTTCCTAATTAGGATCTCATCACCAGGGAAATGTTTGGGAAGACATAGTTTTTCAAATCCTGTTGTTGTATGGTCTCCATCGGTGTTCCGAGCCTCGCACCCCTTCAGCTTGAGCTGATCAGAAATGACAGATACTTGTAGTCATACATATTAAGTAAGCATGTTACTCATTTGCTAGAATTCTGCTGTCGTCTGGGCATCACTTCTGGTTCTAGATGGAGGTGTGAGGGATGTCCCCATCCACCTCCCTGTCACTATTTCATGGGGCATAAGATGGTGGTCAGAACCTGGTTGATTTCTCCACGGATACAATGCTAGTGGTAGGCAATGCAACCATCCTTTCTTCAAGGTAAGCTTCAATTTGGCTATTCTTTCTTTAAGCAGGCTGTTGAGTCTCTCACAGACCCTGTTCACTTGCATATGATAATCCGATGGAAACGTGTGCTTTATACTGAGCAACAAGCTAATCTGTTCAACGACTTCATTAACAAAATGAGGGCCATTATCAGCTCTTAATACTTCACATATTCCCCATTAGGAAACACTTCCCGTACTAAAATATTTGCGTCACAGGTGGAATCTGGGTGTATACATGGACCAGATTCAATCCACTTCGAAAAGGGACATACAACTACAATCAAATATCTGTATCCATTACAGACTTGCAGCATATTGATATAGTTGATGTGTAAATGCTGAAAAGAACCATTAGGTCATGGGATACTTTAACTGTACGCAGCATGTGCCCAGCAGTAAACTTTTGACATACGATGCAGTTTAATACACAAAATGCAACGTGTTCTAATAAATTTGGTACAAACCATGCCTCTGCAATGGTTGCTGCAAGGCTTTCTCTAGTGACATGTGTAGGGTAGTGCCGCTGTTCCACTGCCACCCTTATTAAGACTACAGGCATCACCAGTTTACCAGTGCTTTCCTGTTGCCACATTGCTATGGAAGGAGTTAAAGAACACCCCTTCCGCATCTGCAGGTCTTTCTCATCCTATGGCACTTCCCCTTGAATTTCCATCAATTGAGTCTTAGAAAAGTTATTAAAGCTTTCATGCACACTCATCATCACCACCATGCTGTCATTCACATCATGTGTATCAAATTTCATAATATCTTCTGAATATTCAATTTATTTTGCTTCCTCGTCTGCAGCTTGTTTTCCACATGAGATAAAGTCTGCTCCTTTAGAGTGAGCTCTGCATTTAACTACTGCGATGGCTACTGGGAGTTGTAGTGCTCTAATAAGGCAGCATGTTGCACTGGAGTGCCGTCTGCTCGGAGGTAGCCCCTCCTTTTCCGATGCACTAGCCCTGCGTGTACCGTTGAAGTCACATTGGCGGAGTCACTGTACACTTTTACTTGCTGGACTGCATTTTTCTTGAGCGTGAAAATCAGCAGCACTAATTCTGCAGCCTGTGCTGAAAAGTGAGATGGTAGTCGTGCACTTATCAACACTTCAAATCGTCCATTGGCTCTGTGCTTTAACACAGCGGCACATGTATATCTCTGTCCATCATTTTGATCGATTCTAGATGAACTGTCAATAAAAAGAATCTCGCCAGATGCCAAAGCATTTTCTTTCACCCTCAGGATCTCATCATAGAATTCCTCATAGTTTGAGCAATCATGTGCATGCTCGTCTTCAGCCAGTGGTTCTGCTTTAAACATGGCAGGGTTCACTATTCTGCATTGGACTATTTTAATCACTGGATTCAATATGACAACCTCGTAGGTAGAAACCCTTTGAGAAGTCAATGGCCCTCATTACGACCCTGGCGGAAACCGAAAAACGATGGCGGAAATGCAATACCGCCATCGAATAGCGCTCGGTGCGATTATGACCCGTCACCGTAAAGTACGATGCCATTAGCGACACCGTAGTGAACGCCAACGCTAACTGCACCAAGTACGCGTGCGCGCGCCATGCCAAACCGTAATTAGCACCATGGCGCAAGGGTACGCGAATTCCGACCCTAGCGGACATGTACTTAACGCCATCAAGCACGGCGGAAAGTACCATTCCGCCATGGTGAGAAGTACGGCATCGCGAATCAACCGTAAACGGCCCCACTGAGTGCCTGTACACCGCTCCCTGGCCACATAGTACAACTCCCCGTAGGTGCAACGAAGTCACAATGCAACCAGTGAAATGTACAAGTCACCCATGCATGCCAACGAACAAAAGAATCACAAGAGGGGCCAATGGGAGCTGCAGGGCACAGATGGCACGAATACAGAAGCTATACCAATGGACATGACCTCAATCTCCCACCAAGAAACGCACGCAAACACAGGCACCTGTGACCAGCAATATTCCGATAATCACATCATTCCACCAATCCACCTGGCTGACCGGCATCTGTTACACAAAACCTAATCCCCCGCCCCTGAGCATGACATCATTCAAACAGTCATATTGGCAGCCCTCACCCCTGACCTCACTGGGCTTCGTAGGCAAACGCGCCCAGCACAGTACCACGCAACTATACTCCGAAGCTGGAACCCAATGCAGATCTCCTCACAATACATCGCTCCCCAAATAGGAATATGCCACATCACTTGCAAAGAAGAACGCCACACGGCCCATATCAGAATAGAAATTTAATGCACAACAAATTCACCAAGCCCATACAGCCATTAGGCCATGAACTCCAAAACACATTTCACCATTGTGGGCTGCATCCGCAATAAATGACCAGCTACTTCTTGTGTGACGCCCTGTTCCTTCATGGTACACAGGGGCTACATTCTCGTACGAAAAGGCAACATGGAAGCGCCTAGAACCGCAGGGCCGTCCCAATAGGGAGGCACTAGTCCAGCTGAAAGGCCGAAATGTTGCTCCGAGCCACTAGTACTGCGTAAGGGCATGTGGCCCATTGGCGATCGTCCCATAAGATCGTAATGCTGCTCCACTGATTAACACGAAGCAGCAGGTGTCGGGAGTAAAACCCATCTGCAGGAGTGGCATACAGATGGCAGTGGCAAAAGGGGAGGAGATACCTGTCAACCAAAAGAAAAGAAAAAGAATAGAATGGCCATCAGAACTACATTCGAACAACTCACTTCAATGATCACACTAGATCCACAGCCATATGCATGCTAGCCAACTCCAAAGGATCATCACCACCCCAAAATCACTTGCGACTCATAACTATCCATATCGAGGTGAAAACACCATCACAAACGAGTGTACCTGTGCATGCGTCTGTGAAAACAGAATCCATCAGATGGGATTGGTAACGTGCATGGACACAAGTGTCTGAAGGCGCGTCGAGACAGGGAGGGCTCAACAAGGCCAGATAGACGATGGTCCCACTATGGCAGCCCTGCATCACATAGCGCAGGGGAGGCGGACAGATTCCAAGAAGCCCTGTACATGGCAAACACCGTATCAAATCATCTGTCCATGCATCCATTCATCATTCCCTCATCCCGTAATGATAACGCCTGTTTCCATACTCACATAACATGTGAGAATTCCATTGAGTCTGTGCGTTATGCAGCCTGCAAAATCCACTGTGCCCCAGCCCGTAATTCCAGTGTTGTGAAGTAACATGTATTTGGGAACGTCCGGCCTCATCATCCACTTCGCTATTGCGCATCCCAAACTATTCATATCAATCATTGCATCCTCACCATGGCCCCTGTCCCAAGGACACTGAACAATAGAACGTTATATTTGCAGTCAGACCTGTGGGCATCTCCTCGCCGCTAGCTGAAGACCGAAAGCACCGCCCTTCGAATTCCTCATTTGCAACATCACGTCGAAAAGGCATCTGTGGCCGCTTAAAATCACAAATTAATCCATCTAGTGCGGCTGCGTGTGAAAATGGCAACTGCCTTCACTCACAAATGGCACGCCCCGCCCGTCGGTGAACCTCGGTACAGTGATGCATGAGGGTCCACCGTTACTCGAGTACTACGTTCCACTGACCCTTCACAAGTCTGTTCGCGACTGCAAAGAATGCATGTGAAACAATGGGACCATAGCCGAATGAACATATCAACCAATGTTACACGGCCATCGGGTACTAATACATGATTGTAATAGCAAGATGCCATTCCTCGAATTGCAGCGTTGTGTGCCGGACGTGCTCGCCCAAAGGGGAGAGCAGCTTGCACAGGTGGAATGAATCACCACAGGTGGAGGCCATACAGCCTGAAAACACATAAATTGCACACCCAGTCTCCTCCCACAACCACACCCACTCCGAAATGCTACCGGCAGGACTCGCGATGTTGGCCCTGGGGGACCTGATAGCACTGCAAGTACTCCAACTCCAAGAAGAAGACGAACACCAACTACAACCGGCCGCACGGAGGAGACGCAGGAGGAGGAGGAGGGCAAGGCAGGGCCAGCAAGGGCTGCCAGCACAGCCACTACCACCACGCAGGCAGCCCGCAAACCCACGCCTCCGAGCACATCCGTTCAACCTCACTGATGAGCAGATCCACACCCTCTACCGTTTGGACCGGGACACCATAGCCGCCATTGTGGACATGACACAGGCTGACATTGTCAGCATGATAGATAGCCCAACCGCCATCCCACCCCTACTGAAGGTGGTGTCTGTACTCCACTTCCTGGCCACAGGCACCTACCAGCACACAGTCGGACAGTTGCATGGCATTTCTCAGCCACTGTTCTCACGGACACTATTGCAAGTGCTCGATGCCCTCCTGCAGCACGCAGACGACTACATCTCTCTACCACGCTCGGAGCAGGAAATAACCAACACAAAAGTGGGATTCCATGCACTTGCCGGCATACCGGGTTGCATTGGTGCCATCGACTGCACCCATGTGGAATTGGTCGTCCCACATGCCATGGAGGCCCAGTACCGCAACCGAAAACAATTTCATTCACTGAATGTACAAATGGTGTGTGACTCCAACAGGATCATTACACATTGTTGTGCCCGATTCCCTGGATCAACCCATGATTCTATGGTCTTGAGGAACTCTACAATACCACGCTACATGGAGCGACACGCAGGGAACAGATCCTGGCTACTCGGTGAGTCTCATTTCATGCATGATGATGTGGGGTATGTGATGCGGCAATGACCTGGCAGGAAGGGGGGGGGGTGCGTACGTAGCAATGGCATTCCACATAATTCGTTTATCGTCCACATACAGGTGATGCCGGATATCCACTGAAGAGATGGCTCCTCACACCAGTCCGGAACCCACGGGACCAGCATGAGGAGGACTACAACCATGCCCACTCACGTACCCGTGTAGTCATTGAACAGGCATTCGGCCTACTGAAGACCCGTTTCCGGTGCCTCAGCAGGTCTGGCGGGGCACTCCTGTACCGCCATGAGAAGGTTGCAAAGATGGTGATGGCATGTGTCATGCTACACAACATGTGCGTACGTAGAAATGTGCCCATGCCCCCTGACGCAGAACTGCAAGCACCTGAAGATGGTCATGATGAGGGTGGGGATGTGGCAGCACCTCAAGGAGTCTGCGAGGCACAGGAGGGCCGTGAAATTCGTCAGCATCTCATAGATGCATGCTTATAGCACTCACGGCTGTTGGCTGATACATGGACACGGGACTCGTGGCACTGTGTGTGTCTGGTACATGCACAATATGGACTGTACGCCTATGATGGCCTAGTACACAAAGATCATTGTCCACACATCTCATTGTTTGATCGTGCATTGTTTATGGCATATGTGATATCATGTTGAACACCCTATCGACCCGCCACCCAAGTGAGCCCAACACACCCCCTCCACCCTCCTACCTCCCCCCCGAACACCAGTGTCCAAAGATGCTCATTGTCAGTGGGCAGTCGCTATTGCAAGCCCCCTCTGCGGGTATCAGGGGCACCCCTGCCTGTGGAGCGCAGGTTCCTCCCAGATCTACGTTGGGGGCTGCCCTGGACGGAACTTGCAACGGATGATGTCTCTGCCTGCTCACGTCCATGCATGTCCCTAAGGGTTTGTGAGAGCTCAGTGAGCACACGGCGCACTGCGGCAAGTTCGGCACATACGTCTTTGGACGTCGCATGCAGTTCCCCCCTCAGGCTCTCGGTGCTTCTCTCCATTTGGACTCTCAGGCTCTCGGTGCTACTCTCCATTTGGACTCTCAGGCTCTCGGTGCTACTCTCCATTTGGACTCTCAGGCTCTCGGTGCTACTCTCCATTTGTGCCCTAAGTGTCTCAGTTGATGTTTCTATGTCTGCCTTAGTGCCCCCACATCCATCGGCATGGTCCTTGAGGAGCGTGGCCAGTTGCTGCTGTTGCACGATTAACTGGTCGAGGGACTGTTGCCTCTGCTGGGCCATGGCCATTTGCGGTGGTGTCACAGAGGGGCTGTTCGCCTCATGTTGCCCTGCCACAGGGCTTGTGGGGGATGGCCAGTCGTCGTCTTGTGGGTGCCCCTGCGTGGTATCCTCATGGTGTACAGGATGGAACAGACAGGGGGATTGGGACAGGTCATGGATGGATCTGACTTCGACATCCCCGTCTTCTGTGTCGGAGCATGCTGCCATTAATGGGGTGTCACCTATGGTTCTGCTGCCACCAGAGGCAGTACCTTCTGTGGCATCCATTGGGGGGACCTGTGGTGGTGCTGTTGTGGGCATGCTGGCTGCTGGGGTGCCTGTTGATGTTCCCTCCTGTGTGCTGCCACTTGATATGTGCTGCTGCCGTGTCTTGATGCGTGCAGCTGAGGTGGAGGGTCTTTGGCCGTCGGTCTTGGCCCTCTTTGCAGGTGTGCTGGTAGGGGTGTCCTGGAGCTCGTCGTTTGGATCGGACCCTGTGGTGGAGTAAAGGAGGGCGAGCGTTATTAATGGGTCTGTGGGAATTGGAATGGCAATGTATCACATGCATTGGGGTGGTACCTGAGGGTGATTTGGGTCGGGGCCTTGGAGGTGCTTTCATTTGTGTGTGGAGTGAGGGTGCAGTTGTTTGGCAGCCTGCAGTTAGGGTGTGCCTGCTGCACGTGTAGTGGGTGTTTTTGGGGTTTTTACTTATTTATGTATTTATTGTGAGTTTTAAAGTGCGCTATCAGGCCAATGTGTGTGGACGTTCTCCTGGCCATGTGTTGCTGTTGCGCTATGTGGACACATGTGAGTCACATGATTGGACATTGTGGATTTGGCATGGTTTTATTTGGGCCACCTACCTGATTCTCCAGATGTCTGCACTCCTTTCTCCATCCCTCCGACTCCCTCTATGCTCTCCATTCCAATGGTGGAGGCACAGATTTCTTCCCAGGGGGTCAACTTGATGGGTGATTCCGATCCTCCCCCGGTGGCTGTGGCAATGTTGCGGTTGGCAGAAAGTATGCTACGGACGCGTATCCGCAGGTCGTCCCACCGCTTCCTGCATTGCTGTGGGTTGCGGGGTGCGGTCCCCACCGCACTTACCCGCTGTGCCACCAGGGCCCATATGGCCTTCTTGTTCGCAAGTGCCGTCCTGGCCATTTGCGTGGAGAAGACGGCGGCGGCATTCTCCTGGAGGGTCTCTGTAAGCACGGTGAGTTCCTCACGGGAGAAGTGGACCTGCCGCTTGCGGTCGCACGCTTTCTTTGCTACTTTTCCCATTTTTCTTGGTTTCACTAGGGTGGATGATGGGTTGGGATGTGTCTCAGGGTGGTGTTTTTAGTGGTTGTGTGTATTTTGTGGTTTTATAGGTGTACGGGGTGTTGTTTCCCATTCCGGGCCCATGTTTTTACCCCCGTTTCCGTATATTTACGGTCACCGTACTTTCCGGTTGGCGCTCACTGCGGTGTCCGCTATGATGGGTGGCGGTATTGCACCTAGGGCGCCGTACGGCGGCGGTGTGGGCCGTTTTGGGGTCATTTCCGCCATCGCGGACTTTGCACTTCCGCCATGGCGTGGTGCTCGTGCCCGATGGGTCGGAATGGGCCGCACTTTGCTCCATCGTGCAATGGCGGAAACGCTATTTACGCTGTGGCGGTCCGGTCAGTCACTTTCCGCCAGGGTCGTAATGAGGGCCAATGTGCCTTTAGGTTTTTCCAAAATGGCAAACAAAGCATGTTCAACAAATAACGTCATAGAGCAACCATTACTTTACTGGCTGCCTTCTCAATAGCTAACGTGGCGACTGCCAAAGATTGTTCGTAGGGAAAGTGACCCCTCATAACTGGGTCCAGAATCCTACTATAATATGCTAGAGGCTTGTACCCCAACGTGGTTCTCTGTGTGAGTACTGCTGTCATAACTGTGCCATGTGCATGTGAAAATAAGAAGATGTCCTCACCATAATTGGGAATCTGTAAAACTGGAGCAGTGCAAATTGCTTTTTTCGACTCATCAAACACTTCCTCCATGTCCTCAGTCCAGACAAGCTTTTCTTGAGTCGCCTGTGCTTTTTTCAGAGCACGCAACACGGGCCTTGTATATGAACTTTAATCAAAGACCCATGCTCTCACATAATTGCATAGCCCTAAACATCTTTACATGTGCTCTATTGTGTGTGGCTTTGTTATTTTTAAAATAGCCTCAGCTCTTTCACAAGTAACTTTCTTTCCTTCATGCGAAATTAACTGTCCTATGTACAACAACTCCTTTTGACAATATTGCAGTTTCTCCTTGTCCTCTTAACATCCCTTTTCTGTGAGGATAATCAATAACTGAACTGAATCACGTATGCACTCTTCCTCTGAGGTACTACAAACCAATATGTCATCTACATATTGCAACACATATTGCTGAAGTCCATCTGCAGAACTCTATTGAAAATCGATGGAGACTCACAGTACCCTTGAGTTAATCTTGTGCTTTTTATCTTTGAATTTAGATGACGTCAGATCTTGAGAATCTGTATGCAATGGGAATGAGAAAAACACTTTTTTAAATCAATCACCGTAAAATGTTGCGCCTAAACAGGGATACTACATAAGATTTTCTCTGGATTAGGAACTAGAGGGAACTCATCCTCTACAATCTGATCAATCAGTCGTGAATCCAGAATTAAGCGCCACAAACCCTCCTTAGATTTCTTGATAGGGTAAACTGACGTATTACATGGTGATTCTGACATCACCAAGATATCTTGTTCCATCATGGTGGATAGCGTCTTAAAAATACCTTTGTCTTTCTCTCGAGACATAAGATACTGTCATGCTCAAGGCAAAATGACCTTTGGTGCTAACATCATCTTCTGAGGAACCTCATGTCTTATTGAACTTACCCAATAAGTAATACTTATTTCAAATATTACTTTATCATCTGATGGGTGGTCTCTAAACATATCCTCGTCAGTGACGTCAGTCAATCTGTAACCCTCCCAAATGGCAATCACAGTGCTCCATCGTCTGCCTTAATAATCAACTCCATCAAGCATAGCTAACTCCCCTCATACTATAGCTGCTTGTAATTCTAAGGGAAACATGTGTCCTCCCGCTTCATCCATAGGTATCCTTGGCTTGAATAATAACTCATCAGGAATTCTCATAGTTTTACCATGACCATTTGTCCTGTGAATGCCATAATAAATTCACTCACGTTTAAATAATGCATTTCTGGAGTCAAACAAACTATGCCTTCATCAGTGAATAACATCGTCATGTTTAACTTTGTCATTAAATTGCAACCTAATATATTAACATGTGTCTGTGTGGAATATAACAGTACATACATGTCACATTCTCCTATAGAGACTGGACATTTTTCAGTAAAAGGAACACTAGTTGTAACTCCTGGGAAACATTGAACATTCATTGCATTCCAGATAAGGAAAATATCCCCTCTCTTATACATGAGTGTGTTGCCCCTGTGTCTACTAAAAAAGAAAAAGTTGTGCCCCCTATAGTGATGTCAACCCTAGGTTTCTCTTGATGATTGTGAGTCACTGAGCTGTCCTATTATGGGTACATACTTATCCCTGTACCTGTGAAAGGATTCCCTCCCTCGACAGTGACACCCCCTATCCTAGGAGTCCTATGGCAAATTCGCCCATACCTATTAGAGCAAAGCCTTGCGCTGATTGCAGGGGCCACAATTAATTTGAAATTGGACTACTGCAACAGCCTTCTGATGGGTACTTCGAAAGGTAAAATCAAAAAATTGCAGACCATAGAGAATGGTGCAGTTAAGGCAGTTTTGGGTTTGAGCTGGCGGCAAGAACATCTGTAGCCAAAAGAAAACATCATTGGCTACCAGTCCAACAGCAAATAAAATTAAAATGTTCTGTCCTGACCTTTAAATGTTTAACAGGCACCGCCCCTAATTATCTTGCTAAGAAATTAACCAAGACTCCGGTTCAAAGAAATCTTCGATCAAATGAAAAACACAACCTACACCAACCATGTAAAACCTTGGAAAGAGTAGGTGGTACTAACTTCATTCATTGGGCTCCATTGATTTGGAAGTCCATGCCATCCTTGATTAAAAACAGCACATCTCTTACCATCTTTAAGAAACTGCTTAAGACGCCCCTGTTTGATGAAGGAGAAATCTAGTGGAATCTCTGCTCCATCTCTCGTTGCTTTGTTGTTCTATGTTGTCTGTTCTTTGTTGAGCACCCTGAGGCCTATGGGCAATAGGGCGCTATAAAAAACTAAAATAGATAGATGGATAGATAGTCATTAATTGTCCTGTGCGTGTGTGTGTGCCCTGCTGTATCTGCATAGGTGCATGCTGTGACTGCCCTTGCAGTGGATTCATTGTTGTCTGCTGTGTTCTAAACCTTGCTGCATTCTCGCCGCTTGTGTTTGCTGCACTGTCTGATTTTGGGTGAACCCCTCTCCCTTTTGTTGAGTGTATGCAGGTGGGTATTTGTTCCCTCCTCTTGTGAATCGCCCATTTTGCACAAACCCTTGACTTCCACATATGTGTGCAAAGTGTCCTGTCATTCCACATGTCCAACATACAGGAGGTCTCCTAATTGGCCCTCCCTGCACACCTTCATTATCGTTCTGCATGTTTTGAAACCCACTCTGATTATTATGAAAATGTCCTTGATTATTCTGGAAGTCCCTTCTTGGGAAGCTTCCCTCACCCCTTGGTATCAATCCACTGTTACCTTAATCAAACTGCCTTTGGTTATTCACCTGTGGCATGCATGTTGCTTGCTGTGAACCTGACCCTTCTCCACTAGTCAATATCGCCCGTCCATGGTGCATTTTGAAAACATTTTCAGCACAAATTTCATTTCCTCTGTATTCCTAGCATCATCTTTCTTTAGATTCTTCTTCTGCAATAATCTACAAGACTGCGCAATGGTCAGCTGTATCTCCGACCATGGTGTTGCATTCAAACCCACTAGTTTACTGAGCTGCTTCTGTACTGGGTCCAGCAGCCCTTGGCATAGTATATGATACAATACAGGTATAGATTTCCCCCACGGCTCATGAGTTTCCAAAGACCACTGCTCTTGGAAAATTTGAATGTAAACAAGAGGATCCCCCCTTCCTGTATCTTTCTTGCCATTATAGCTCACATATCTGACGTGTCTGGATACTGTACTCACAGTGCTTTCCAGAACACTGGTCTACAGTTATTAAACGGTGCTTAATCATGAGCGGTATTCTGCATCGTGACACTCGAGTTTCCCACTCTAGACCAAAGGCTGTCTGCTCTCTCCCCAAGAATAGCAGCTAGAAAACCCTTAATGTCTCCTATAGCTAATCTGTTTCCTCCTGTCATTTTCTCTAACTTATGTTTATATTTCCCAGCACCAGAAGTTAAACTCAGATGTTTGCACCTTAAATTATCCATATCCATCTGTGGTCATGGTATATACTGCGGTCTGGCTCCTCCTTTCTCTAACAAGAGAATCTGTGAGATTCCAAACTCACATTCCTCCCCCATTGTCTGTCTGTCAAGAGCAGGGACAATGGTTCCACACCACCTTCTTCCTCGTAGCAATCTTAACCTGCTCACATAAGGTGGTGAGTCCCCCCTCTTACTATGGGATCTCCCTCTAGGTTGATCTAGTCACGACAGAGACTCTGACACCCGCGATTCGGGTAGATCTAGATCTGACCATCTCACTTCTTTGTCCATCAGAGAACATCCACTAAAACACCATCAATTCAATTCAATAAACAAATAATTGACTTTCAAGTCTTGTGTTTTCTTTTTGCATCTCTTACTTTGTCTATTACTTTTTCAACACATATACATTTATACAACACATAAAGCAAACAGACAAACTTGACAAATTCGGCTGGCCCATATATTTCAGCCTACATTCCTCAGGACTATATCTTCATTCACAATCTCCAGGACACTAAAAACACTCCTACAGAATTTGAATCATTCTCTTTAGACAATCTTTAAACGTGTCTGTGGCCAACGTCATCCGCTATTTGGACTATAGATATGATTATCTCTGATAAGTGCTATGATGCAGGACACTGGGTTTAATCTACTGTGACGTTCTTCGTCTCACAGTTTCTTAATTGCTTGGCAATCCTTTCTTCAAGCCAATTTACTTAATAACTTGATGCTCGTTGTCTCAAATTGTTTACCCAAACCTAACTCTGTTACATGTTTCCCCTTATCACTCTCTCCACTCACTGTCCATTGACAATTTTAACACCTCACTCAGTTTTTACTCACCATTCGCTTTTTCAACTTCCGACTCTTGGGATCAACACCTCTTAAAGCAGCCTTTTCAAATTTCCATCTGCTCAGCTTCCTTTAGAAATCGAAGGGGGATTTTGCCTAAAAACAAGGAACCCATCTCACCTATGCTTGCAAGCCTTATTTTCAACTAATTTCCGCTATCTATAGGGAGCTTCATGTCCTTTCAGCCGAATGGCAGAAGACATATTGCCGGGACCCCAAAGCTTACTATTTCGACGGTTCTTTAACCATCCTCTGCTACCATGTGAACCGGGAAATCCGACCAATCCCTTTAAGACTTGGTAGCAATCAGTGGCGGCTGGTGAGTTTGAAAGCTGGTGGGGAGTAAAGATCCCCAGGCAAATTTGCGGAGCGAGCGCGCGCAGCGTGCAAGCCCACACCACCCAAGTGGGGTGGTTCTCCCCCCGCACATTTTTTTGAAACTGGCCTCCAAAATATGCTATTTACTGTCCAAAACCCACCGAAATATGACATAAAAAGCATTAGGTTTTACATAGTAATGGTGGGCATTATTCTTAAGTGTGCAAGTGTGGTGGTGTATTTTACAGCAGCTTGTAAATTTGAGAATAGTAGGTACTATGGTGTATACATAAAGAAATTCATCATTAATGGTAGCAGCTGCAAAATGGTGCAAGTGCCTGGGCATATAATAGCAGTGCCTGACAAATGCCTAATAATTATACGCAGGCCAAAGCTGTTGGCTTTGCCAATGCTTGTTTTTAACAGTCCTTTAGTGAAAGACATGTATAGCGCTTACAAATCGAGTGGCGGAAGGCGAACCTGGTTAAGACATTTTTATTACACCAGGTCTACAGCTCCATCCAGTCATTAACTCTTAGAAGACTGCTTTAAAAACACAGGCAGGCCCTAAAGTACGAAGGTTAATGATAAGGCTTGAATGAATCGACTCGAGCTCATAGAATTCCCATGAAGAGGAGTTATGGGCAGGGAAGGGAAGGTACTACGAGGAAATGGCCATAGAGATTAGCATGGCCATGGGAAGTCAATGGGAGGGAAAATAACCAAACAGCACCAACAAGCTGTGTGTCCCTCCACATGTGCCATTTCTCCCTATCTGTACGCTAATGCACACGTTTTGCCTAATAGGTGGTGCAAATAGCCCAAACTAATAAGGCCACCAGTTCATACAATGCGATTTATGCCGCAAATGCCATGCAGTCGTAACGTCACTCAGTCATTGTCTAAGTATGGCTGAATTATGTTCTGCATAAAGGAGGTCTCTTACCTGTAGGGGTTTCCCGTATACTGTAACAAGATGGATGAGAGTCTCAGCAAATTCCTCTGCAATGCATGCCTCCCAGTCCCGGGAGCTGGCAGTGACCCACCTCTCGGCAGAGTGGTGTGGCTTTTGATCCCTGTGTACAAGAACTGATAGAAGGGGTCAAGTCCTGAAAATAGAAGTGGGGGGATTCATCAGCAAATGCAATGGGTTGTGCTGTCGCCAGAAATTACCATATCAAGGTGAAATATGCACATTTCATTAAATTGGCTCTGCATAACCATCCAAATTGCACATGACGAATGGCATTTGTCTTTCATAAAATCAACACACACACAAAACCAAAGAGAAGATATTTGCTTCTAATAGTGTTATTGAAAACGTTAAAAGGTGTGCATATTTTAAACTCCACAAACCTACACAAATGTTTTCTCTGGAACTTGCAGTACCGAAATGGTACTGCAAGTTCCAGCGATAAAGTCCAATGTCCAACATTATAATGTAATCGGGCTGGGTGCCCTGCCATGCATATGTCCATGAAGGTCCTTTGCTATTGCAGCAGGATCTCCTTCCTACATTCATCGCCACTCGCCACCCCTCCACCCAGCTTATACTTACATTGTTGACATACATTTATGGTAGTAGATGCCACGTGCTCAGAGGAGATTGGGGATGGATAGTACAGAATTGTTTGTCTAGCAAAGGTGCTAGAAGTGATTTCGTGAATGGGCTCAGGCAGGATTAGGGGCTAAGAGATGGACTGTGCTCAGAGGTGTGCGCCCATAGATGGTTTTGAAGACAATGTGGAGCATATTCAGGGAGGGGCCGGATGGCAGAGGAGGAACGCATGAAAGCAGCTCTCGGAGAGTGCATAGTTCTGGGGGCAGTGATATAAGAAAGTAAGTTACTTAAATCATCTTTGTTTATTTTTATAGCACGCACCAGCACTTCACGCATATTTGCCTCGTGTAACTACAGGTAGATAGCGAGCAGTGGCGAGTTTTCCATCTCTCTCACCGTGACGATGAGAGAAAAAGGGAAAATGGTGCTGGCTCAGTTACCCATTGTGAGCATTAGCTCTGCTTGTCACTCTTGAGAAATGTTCTCAAGATAGAGGAAAGATGGCTCTTTCAGCACACGGGAAAAGAGCGACATATGAAGAGAAACTGAAGGCCTGATTTACAAAACATTTTCCAATGGAATTGTGCAATTGTAAAACACTTTTGTAAATTAGGTTCTGGCACTCATAGTCAGTGACTGGTGAATACATTTATGAGGACAATCAAAGGCAAAGCAGCCCTGCACAACTCCCTTGGATAGCATTGGACCCTTGGGCACCAGAGGCATTGCTGGGGGGTGGGGAGGGGAGCTATAGCCCCGTGTCTTTTGGTTGTAGCCCAGATAGAATCTCAGGGGCTTCAACCAAAAGGCTAGCTAGCCCCGAGTCCTGACAATCCCGACATCAGTGTAGCCCCGGATCTTTGCCAGACCTAGCAACACCCCTGTGGTGTCGTGTCAGAGGTTAAAGTGAATTTGAAAACTGGAATGGATGCAGGTACAGGGCACAGAAGAAAGTCTCCTCACTCTCTGAATGCGCAATGTACAACTATAATTCTTTACAGGGCAACTGCACTCTCCTGATAATTGCACAATTTGGAAAGACATTTTAAAGCATATTTTAGCAAGTTTGTGTGCCGACTGTTAAACAGATGTGTCATGTTTAATAGAGATAGGAATTTATGGAGAGAGGATGGGACTGACAGTGACTCTGGAAACATGTACTTTGTGTGTATTTACTTGTGTGAGGAGCTTCCCCATGCAAAGAGGTGAAACTCCTCAGGAAAGACAATAACTGTTGGTTACAAATATCACCCCAGTAAGCTTTTACTCCTATGCTCCCTCTCTGCTTGTGCTTGCCAGCACCTTTATATGCACAACTCACCCTTTCCATTGATATTGCCATTGTGCCCCAGGTGACCCTTAATTGAGAGTTGAAAAAGTTCTCCAACTCTCGTGACATGAGTGTCCTACACATGTACAGTGTCTGTGTGATAACAAGGGGTGCCGGTAATGCACCAGTACATCCAAAGCACGGGGGTGTGATGCCCTTGCAACAGCCCTGACTTTAAAGGAGCTCAACCCATAACGTGCCAAGAACTGTGCAGTGTCCCATCCAATGAACAACCCAAACAGACGCTGCTTCGCTTCCTACGTGGCCGCATGACAATCAAACCTTTCCTAATCGTCCTCACATTGTTATCCTTATTGTCATTTTACAGACCTGTAGGTTAGTCAAACTTCATAGATTTAAAGCAAAATCATTTGCACACTTATATTAGTGTAGTCTAATACTAAACTCTGCGTGTATTCACCCAAACACCTAGTTTTCCCATTATTATTTGTACATATAATTTAAGAATAATTATACACACAAGGTCACTGGGAATGTACCTTTATTAATAACTAACCTTCATTAATAATACATAGCAAGCAGTAAGTTTGTTCGCCACATATAACATTGCATTCCTTCTCAGAAACAGAATGCTTTCAAGAAATAAAAACGTGTGCTTGTCTTACGAAATTCACTCCCTTTACCTGCCGTAAATAAAAGCTATGAGCTCCAAAACCGGACGGGATCAGTCCGTTCAGGCGGGATGTACATTTCAGTTACCAACAAAGCATGTTTACACAAAATATTAACTCCACACGCCATTATGAAATCCGAATGTAAACCAATTGCAACCTTTATTGACAACCATATTTAATCGAATCCAGGCATCACGTAAATTCACAAAACCCACTTCGAAATTATTATCACAGTTACTTGACAACAATGCACAGTGCCATAAAAACACAGAAATTGCTCAGTCCTGGGAATCCTACACTTATCGCAAACAAAGCACCGTGCTATGCTGAAGCGTATGGGAAAGCTGGCCTGCTGCCTGGCCTGGCTGCGTGCATGCCGCTGCAGTGCACGCGACGCGCACACACAAATAGATGATTGTTATTCAGTTAAGTAACTGAATAAAAAATCATTTTTTATTCTGTGCAAGCGCCGATGCAGCAGGGCAGGCCGGCCAGGCCTGCCAGTGTCTGATGCAGCAGGACAGGCCCAGTCAGGCCTATCCCTGAATCAGGGCCCAGGTCTGCCAACTGCCCCACAGGCCCCAAGGTGTTTCCAGCACCGGACGTTGCTGAAGACACCTTGGGGTCCGCAAGCAGTCGGGCACCTCTCTGGCACGGTCACACCATGCACAGCACAACAGGCTTCTTTCTGAGTCGGGCTGGGCACCTCTCTTGTCAAAGACGAGAGAAGGGCCCTGCCCGACTCAGAAAGAAGCCTGGCTTCTAATGCAGGCAACCTTAGTGACAGAAGGCCCTTGCCTACACGGTCCCTCCAGTCAGCACTGAAAGACGTGTAGGCCCTGGCTTGCATGTCTTTCAGTGCTGACTGTGTAGGGGCTGTGTTACACACACGCCCGAAACAGGGGTACTAGTAACTTACCGCAGGCAAGGGCTCAGAGCTGTCTCTCTCTGGTCTCAGCAGGTCTTGTCAGGGAAGAGAAGTGTGAAGGTGGCGCAGGCGCACGTACAAACCCTGCGCCACCTGCATAGATACAGTAATGTCATTGGCTGTTTGGCAGCCAATGCAAGGTTTGTCATTGGCTGGAAAACAGCCAATGACATTACTGTAGCTAGGGGGAAGGAATCTTCAGTGCGCTGTTTGCGCACATTTTATGCTGGCGGGGCCACCCCTGAAGCGCCCCGCCAGCCTGCTAATTAAAGGGGCTACATAGAGTGCGTGGGGCTACGAGCTCCACACACTCTACTATTAAAAAAGAAGAGTAAATTGGGACGTGCCCCGCTATGAAAGCCGGGCCCCGCCCTACACAGTCACAGACATACACATAGCCTAGCCTTGCCACACCGCCCCCGCGCTGTTGGCAAAGGAAATGCACCTTCTAGAACCTAAAAGAGATTCAATCAGAGAACTTCTCTGATTGAATCTCGTTTAGCTTCTCTCTTACTTTCTGGGGGGGTGGCGCCCGGCCGCCCTATGATAGCAGCCGCCACTGGTGGCAATACTTTGAGATGAATGGGGATGCAGAAGATACTCAAACATCAAAAATCATAACGACTCAGGAAGTTGGCCAAGTTGACTGTTTAATGTCAATTATTAAAAACAGGCAGCACAACAGTTATCAACGGACGTCTCACAGCATGATCTCAAAGCAAGTTATATAAAAACATCATCTTTATAAGAGAAACTCGTCATAGCTGATGTTAGCCCACGTATTTGCTAACGTCATCCTACGTGGCAAACTACAGAAACCTAGTAACAAATGTGATAGGCTCAAGGGGAACATCTAGGTATACGTTCCATACCAGTCTAAGAAGCTGATAGGCTCCTTAACGTCAGACGGGACTACTAAGCCCACCCTTCAAACAGGTCACTATGAACATCAGTAAATACACGATATCCCATTGGTTACACAAACTATATGGCCCTTAATTATGTGGTCCCCTACAATTGATTGGCACTCTTACATCTGTCAGTGCTTTTCAACCCATGTTAGCAGCACACAGGCTGGAGTTCCAGGTTCTGGTGAGCTGGTCATAACAATAGCTTTCCATCAATTAGTATATCATCTATCATCGCCTCAGTGGTCGGCACGTCAATTAAGGTTTTGAACTTGCCCTCGGAAATGCTCTGGAGAATACAGGGGAGTAGAGGCACGTTCTGCCTCTCTGCGTAGGTGTGGTTCATCATGTTTGTCTCATCCATCCACATGACTGAAGACTACAAATTTGAGCTGTGGTGCATTTAAAATACTACTATTTAATGAAACTCTGATGTCTTGTCTTCTGAACAGGAGCTTCATTCTTTCACACGATTGTAACTAATGTCTGCTCATCCCTGTCTGATAAGACCTTGGCTTCTTGGGGCTGATCCATCCTAGCCTTTCTGAGATTCACTTCTGCAATTCAATTGGTTTTCAACTGCAACAAACTGGAAAAGATCTTCCTCTGGACCAGCTCTGCTATCCTACGTAGCAGAATCATTCATTCTTTATTTATATATATATATATCCATTACCATAGTAGTAGTGGCTGTGTAGTTATGGTTAAATTGCTGTTTCCATAGGAAGAGCCCTTTTTGGTGGCTTATAACTTTGCTCTCCCTGGACGAATCCTCACCAAACTTTGCAAGTATATGGATCACTCTGAATTTCTCTGCAAAGCTTGGTGAGGTTTGGTCCAGGGGGGGCAAAGTTATAAGGGGGGTCACAAAACTTATTTTTTTCCCATAGACTGAATGGGGAAAACATTTTGCTCACGCCTACAGCCCAAACCGCTGGATGGATTTTCACCAAATTTGAACCAGGAGCAGCGGCGTGGTCCCAAAAGCGTGCTTTTGTAAATTTGGTGAAAATCCGTCCAGTAGTTTTTTAGAAAATGAGCAAAAAATAGGTAAAAAAAAAAAATAGTGATTTCTATGTTCGATCTGCGGACACACTTCCCTGTTCACTCCGCGGACAGTGTCCTGATTGGCTAACCGGTTTGCGCCATGTCCGCGGACATGCAATGTGTTCGCTAATTGGACGGCAAAGAGCGTGAAGTGCGTCAGATTTTCGGGAACGCCCGACATCTTGAATTCGCAGACATCCGCGGGCAGCGCGGTGAAACCTGGTGGAGAAATGCTATTCAGTAGAGTGTGTTGGTGTGTAAGACTGTTTGGGGAGGGTGGGGGCGTAAGAGATGGGTTAAATGTTGTATTTATTTAGGTGGTAGATCTCCTTGTTGCGTTCGATTTGTCCACAGACAACACATATGTCTTGAAATGTTCTAAATAAATGAAATGGGGGTGTTCTGACGACACTATGTCCGTACGTATGGTTCGTAGGCAAGTTGAAACTGTTCTAGGAACACACGCGGTGTACTGATATGTTTGAAAATAAACAAAATGGGTGTGTTCTGAGGACGGTATGACTGTCTGTACTGTTCGCATGCAAGTTGAAACTGTTCTAAGAACACATGAAGTGTCCTGGGATGTTCGTCAATAAACAAACTGGGAGTGTTCTGAGGATGCTACATCTGTCCGTATTGTTCGCAAGCAAGCTGAAACTGTCCTAAGAACACACGCAGTATCATGAAATGTTCATAAATAAACGAAATGGGAGTATTCTGAGGACGCTGTCCGTATTGTTCGCAGGCAAGTTGAAATTGTTCTAATAACACATGATGTGTCCGGGAAGTTTGTAAATAAACAAAATGGGGGTGTTCTGAGGATGGTATGCCTGTCCGTTTTGTTCGCAGGCAAGTTGAAACTGTTCTAAGAAGACCTGCGGTGTCCTGAAATGTTAGTAAATGGACGAAATGGGGGTGTCCTGAGGACGGTATGTCTGTCCGTTTCGTTCGCAGACAACTTGAAACTGTTCTAAGATTTCATCATGTGTCCTGGGATGTTCATCAATAAACAAAATGGGGGTGTCCTGAGGACGGTGGATGTTCGTCAATAAACAAAATGGGGGTGTCCTGAGGGCGGTATGACTGTTCGTACTGTTTGCAAGTAAGCTGAAACTGTTCTAAGAACACTCGTGGTGTCCTGAAATGTTCGTAAATAAACAAAATGGGAGTGTCCTGAGGACGCTGTCCGTAGTGTTCGCTGGCAAGTTGAAATTGTTCTAATAACACATGATGTGTCCTGGGATGTTCGTAAATAAACAAAATGGGGTTGTACTGAGGATGGTATGCCTGTCCGTTTTGTTCACAGGCAAGTTGAAACTGTTCTAAGAAGACCTGTGTTGTCCTGAAATGTTCGTAAATGGACGAAATGGGGTGTCCTGAGGATGCTGTCCGTATTGTTCGCTGGCAAGTTGAAAGTGTTCTAAGAACACTCATCATGTCCGCGGACATTAAAAGTGCCCATATGGCATAGTCAAAATGTTTGACTCTATGGGTGTGATATGCTGCGGTGGTTGTTGCCAGGGCATAGAGTCTTGGGCGCATGGCCATATGGCCATGCGCCCAAGACTCTATGCCCTGGCCACAACCAGTGCAGCATATCACACCCATAGTGGTTTATAACTTTGGGATCCAAGAACACATTTATAAGCAACAAAGTTGTAAGCCACTATGGGTGTGATATGGTGTGGTGGTTGTGGGCAGGGCGTATAGTCTTGGGTGCATGGACAAAACCAAATTTATAAGCACTGAAGTTATCAGTCCCTATGGGTGTGATTTGCTGCGATGGGTCTACTTATTATAATATACTTACTGTTTGGTTTAGTAACTGAAGTACATGTATTTGTTGTTAACTTCTGTGATAAAAGAAAAGATCATGTAAGTATTGGTATTGGTATTGTTTAATGACTTATAACATTGAATAATCAACATTGTTTTTTGCCCTCATATTTAGTAGATTACAAACCAGTGTACTGTGCAATTTGCTCAGTTTCTGTGTTTGTTGCTAAAACCATTGGGTCTGTGGGAGAAAAAAAATCCATGTTGGATTAAAAAAAATACCTTTTTTTTATCATGCTACAGTCTATTTCTATGTTTGTTTTCAGTGTTCACTTGTTGTTTCTGGCTAATGCTCTATATATTGGCTTGTTGCAGATTTTTAGAGCAGTTAGATACATGTTGACATATTCTAACAGTCTATTTTTTGTTATAATGAAGTGGTATTGATTTATCTGTTTGGATATTGTAAAATTTTGGGCCAGGTAGATACCAGTTGGCGTATTCTAACTGTCAATGTTTTGTTATAATGTAGTGGTATTGATTTATCTGTTTGGTTATTGAAAATCCTGGGGTAGTTAGATACCAATTGGCGTATTCTAACTGTTTATTGTTTGATATAATTTAGTGGTAGTCATTTATCTGTTTAGTTGTTGTAGAATCTTGGGGCAGTTAGATACCAGTTGGCGTATTCTAACTATCTATATTTTGATATAATTTATTAGTATTCATGTATCTGTTTAGTTGTTGTAGAATCTTGGGGCAGTTAGATACCTGTTGGCATATTCTAACAGTTCATAGTTTTTTAATAGAAGTTACACCTTTCCAACGCTGGTCTGTGGTCTATAGGAGAAAGATGCTTCATTCTACAAGACGGAGGGCTGCAGAATCCAGCAGAATGAGCCTTAGCGCTCTAGTTGATTCACGCTGTCAACGCACACCGACAGAGAGTCACGTGACCCTGAGCTGAGCGTGGAGAGCAGTCGCCGGTGGCCCTAGGGGAACAGCAGGCCTGGGAAGCCCTGCCTGGGCCTCCGTGAGTGCTTTTAAAATATTTTTGTTTAATTTTGCTTTCGCGCTCTGAGCGCGGTGTTTGGCCTGCTCCTGCTCCCCCCTCCCACTTCCTGGTCCTCCTCTCCCTCCCCGCCTCCCTGCCTGCCCACCCCCCCTCTGATTGGCTGTGTGCCTGCTTCCCTTCTGGCCTACTCGACGGCCGTTCCCCCCGCTCGCTTCTTTCTTCAGCTGAGCGTGGAGAGCGGTCGCCGGTGGCCCTAGGGGAACAGCAGGCCTGGGAAGCCCTGCCTGGGCCTCCGTGAGTGCTTTTAAAATATTTTTGTTTAATTTTGCTTTCGCGCTCTGAGCGCGGTGTTTGGCCTGCTCCTGCTCCCCCCTCCCACTTCCTGGTCCTCCTCTCCCTCCCCGCCTCCCTGTCCGCCCACCCCCCCCTCTGATTGGCTGTGTGCCTGCTTCCCTTCTGGCCTACTCGACGGCCGTTCCCCCCGCTCGCTTCTTTCTTCAGCTGAGCGTGGAGAGCGGTCGCCGGTGGCCCTAGGGGAACAGCAGGCCTGGGAAGCCCTGCCTGGGCCTCCGTGAGTGCTTTTAAAATATTTTTGTTTGATTTTGCTTTCGCGCTCTGAGCGCGGTGTTTGGCCTGCTCCTGCTCCCCCCTCCCACTTCCTGGTCCTCCTCTCCCTCCCCGCCCACCCCCCCCTCTGATTGGCTGTGTGCCTGCTTCCCTTCTGGCCTACTCGGCGGCCGTTCCCCCCGCTCGCTTCTTTCTTCAGCTGAGCGTGGAGAGCGGTCGCCGGTGGCCCTAGGGGAACAGCAGGTCTGGGAAGCCCTGCCTGGGCCTCCGTGAGTGCTTTTAAAATATTTTTGTTTAATTTTGCTTTCGCGCTCTGAGCGCGGTGTTTGGCCTGCTCCTGCTCCCCCCTCCCACTTCCTGGTCCTCCTCTCCCTCCCCGCCTCCCTGCCCGCCCACACCCCCCTTCCTCTCCCTCTGCCTATAACCTCCCCCTTCCTGGGCAGCCCTCTGCCCGGCAGCCCCCGCGGCTAAGGGCCCCAGGCCAAGGGCGACTCCTACAGTGCGGCTCCCTGTGTGTCTGCAGGTGTCCGCAGGGGACGCCAGGCGCCAGTTCCACCTGTTCTCCGTTCCCCGGCCCACCCCTCCTACTCCTGGTTACATCCGCATGGGGCCTTGCCTCACTGTATTCACAGTTGAGGTAAACTAGGGTGTTTTCTCCCCTCGCAGGTTTCTCAAACTTAGGTGGCCCGGTACCTAATACGCATTACTGTTTGTTTGCTCTAATTGTGGTAACTTGTGCTTGCCGCTCACTTCCTGTCTGCGTGCTCTCATTTCGTCTGTCTCCACCCCTCCCCCCTCCCTCCTACTCCATGGTGCTCTCTGTCTCGCCTATCTTCTCTAACTGCTTCTCCATTGACTATCCTGCTCTCCTCACTAAATCTGGTAGGAAAAAGTTTAAAAAGGACATCCTGGTCTCCAACCCAGGCCTCCCTATCGCTGACACCTACACTAGTGCCTGCTCTAAGGAAACTCTCACTGACATCCTCTTTTTCGTGCCTTCGCCTGACCTATGGACCCTTCATATGGTCTCTGTGCTCTCTCCTTTCTCCTCCTCTCCCATTAATGGTGGCACCCGTTGGGATGTCCTCTTGGCCCCCTTCTGCTCCTCTAAGGCCATCATCAATGTCTACGCTAATGGGACCATCTTGGTCCAAGGCCCTCAGGCCAACCTTCTCCTCTTTGATAGACGCTTCCCACACCTCATCAACTTCCTCTCCTCTCCTGCTGTCCACCCTCCTCTATCCTTGGCTACCTTGCCTCTACCCTCCCCCCCTGCCCCCTCTCGTGCTCCTTCTTCACCGCCTTCTTCAACACCTCCGCAGGGCGTACCTCTGATCTGTACCCCTCCCTGGAAGTTCTTCAAGGAGGGCAACCTTCTCCACATTGCCACTCTAAATTCTCGCTCTGCCATCAAGCACTCCTCTGATATCTGTCACCTTCTTGAGGAACTGGACCTCGACGTCCTCCGTCTCACTGAGACATGGTTCACAGCTAGCTCTGCCACCAGCTTTGACACACTCCTACCTGACGGTTACAAGATCCTCTCCATGCCCAGGCCTAACCGTGCAGGGGGTGGTGTTGCCCTTATCTTCCCTGAATGGATTCCTGCCACTGTCACTCCTACGCAGACCTACTCCTCTTTTGAATGTCTTGTCTGCCGACTCTCTCTCTCTCCTAGCCATTCCCTTACCGTGGCTACTATCTATCGGCCACCTGGTCAAATTTCCTCCTTCCTCTCTGAGTGGGCTGACCTCTCCTCCTCACTCCTGTCCTTAACCACTCAACTCCTCTTTCTTGGCGACTTCAACATCCACCTTGATGCCTCCAGTCCCCCCACTGCTCTCTTTCGTGACCTCTGCGACTCTCTCTCACTCTCTATTCTCCCGTCTGGGCCTACTCACTCTGCTGGGCACACTCTTGATGCTCTGATCTCTTCTGACCTTCCCCTCTCTGTCCTTCTCTCCACTCCTCTCTCCCGGAGTGATCACTTTCTCCTATCCTCCCACCTCACCCTCCCTACCCCACAGGCAAAGCCACCCTCTTCACTGCCACCCACCTTCTCGGTCATCCGACCCATGAAGCGTGTGTCAGTTGAGGCTTTCGCTGCTACCTTCTCGCCCCGCCCTGCCCCTTCGGCTGACTCCCACCCTGACACAGCCCTCTCCATGCTCCACTCTGCTATATCTGTTACTCTTGATATCCTTGCCTCTGTCATGAGAATCCGCCTGAAGCCCAAAGCCAAATGTAACTCCTGGTATGACTCGGATCTCGCCACCCTAAAACGCAAGTGCAGGGTTGCAGAGAGGAAATGGCGTGCTTCATGTTCATTCTCAGACAAACTGGCCTGCCGCCTGCTCCAAAGGCAGTATCGGCTCTCCGTTCTCACCAAGAAGAGAGCCCTTATCCAAGCCCGCATCTCTGCGGCATCTAACAACTCCGCCGAACTCTTTAAAATCTGCAAGGAGCTGGCCAACCCTGCTGCAGTCTCTACCTCTCCTGTCCCCTCCCAGGCCCTCTGCACTGCATTGGCCTCTCACTTCATCTCTAAAACTCAGGACATCCTGTCCTCGCTCTCCTCCTTTCACCTCCCTCCCTTCCCGGCTCTTCCTCTGGCCCTTCTGCAACCACCCCTCCTCCCTCTTTCTCTGCCTTTCCACTTTTCTCTGCTGACGAGGTTTCCAGACAAGTCCGATCTATGAAAGTCTCGTCTAAACAGGTTCACCCCTGTTCCTCCAAAACTATCAAGGACCAAATCGATTCCATGGCTCCTGCCCTGGCTGACTTTTGCAACCACTCCTTCGCCTCTGGAGTCTTCCCTTCCCCCCTCAAGCACTCCCTTGTGCACCCTCTTCTCAAGAAACCCTCTTCCGACCCCTCCTGCCCGGCTAACTATCGCCCTATCTCCATCACTCCCTTCCTGGGCAAGCTCCTGGAGAAACTGGCCATCTCCCAGCTTAACCTCCATGCTGAATCTGTTGGTAGTCTTCATGACCATCAATCTGGTTTCAGAGCTGCCAGAAGCACGGAAACTGCTCTCCTGAACATCCGTGAAGACCTGCTCTTGAACCTCGATTCCAACACTCCGTGTATTCTCTTTCTGCTCGATCTCTCCTCTGCCTTTGACACTGTCAACCATGCCATCCTGCTCAACCCTCTCCGTGAAAACCTGGGTATCAATGGTCAGGCTCTGGCGTGGCTGACCTCTTTCCTTTCAAATCGACCCTCCCAGGTCCAACTGGGGTCCTTCCTCTCCGACATCTTTTTCTCCACCTGCGGTGTCCCCCAGGGATCTAATCTCTCTCCCTGGCTGTTCAACCAGTATCTGACACTCCTTGCCCACCGCATCGCCGCTCTCTGCCCTAATTTCCAGTGCTATGTGGACGATACCCAGCTCATTTTCAGGCTACCCTCAGCCTCCCCCTCTCCTTCCCTCATCCCTGACTGTCTGTCTGCTATCCAGGAATGGTGTGCAGCCAATGACCTCTGCCTTAATGCCAGTAAGACTGAGATTCTACTCATCGGTACACCCACTCCCTCCTTCCCTGCAGCTCTCTGGCCTGCCTCCCTTGGCCCCCTCCCTGCTCCTACCTGCAATGCAAAAAACCTTGGGGTCATCTTCGACTCCACACTCTCCTTCTCTCCTCATATTTCTGATGTTGCTATGAAGTCACACTACCAGCTGCACCTCCTCAGAGGTATTCTTCCCTTCCTCTCCTTCCCCCAGAAGCTCACTGTCTCCCGAGCCCTGGTTCTCTCAAAGCTGGATTACTGTAACAGCCTCTATCTTAATCTGCCTGCCTCCACTCTCCGCCCTCTGCAACTCATCCAGAACAGAACTGCGAGACTTGTCCTTGGCCTCAAGCCCAGGGACCGTATCTCTCCAGGACTGAAATCTCTACACTGGCTCCCAGTGGCTGCGAGGATAAAGTTCAAAACCCTCTGCATTGTCCACAAGGCCTTCTGGGGCCTTGGTCCTAAATACCTTCAACTCTCTCTTCCCAAATATCTTCCTTCCCGAGCCCTTCGCTCATCCGCCTCCAACTCCCTCAGGGTCAGCCGCTTCTCGAAGCAACGAGCTGGGGGTAGATCTCTCTCCATGGCAGGGGCCTCCCTCTGGAACAGCCTTCCTGCCTCCCTGAAACTTGAGGAGAACCATCTCCGGTTCCGGAAGCACCTCAAAACCTTCCTCTTTGCTTCTGCTTTCTCTCTCCCTCTCCCCTGCTGAACAGCTATTATTCTTCACTGAAACTGCACTGATTCTGCAACTGGACCACTCTTAACGGCCTCGGTCCTGGGCCCAGCCACTCTCCACTTGCACTGATGCCCTGGAATCCCCTCTGCACTGCAGGACTGTCTCTGTATCCCTACAGCCCCCCCCTTTTCCAGCACTTGTTCTGCACTTACCTTGCACTTGCCACCAGCTGGCCCTATTTATTTATTACTTTACGCCACTTACCTTGTACTGCACTTCCCCCCCTCCCCTTCCCCTTGCACTTTTCCCCCTCCCCCACCCCTGCACTTGCGCGATCTGAATGACACCTGGCCTAGTAGGATCGTTGTCTGTCTCCCCTTGTTCCTCCCCTCCCTGCCTCGTCGCGCCTTGAAACACCTGTGTATAGGCGCGTTATAAATGCCATATCATATCATATCATATCGTTGCTCACTCTCTCTCTTGTTTCCCTCTTCCCAGAGACTTTGTTCCAGGTTTTCTCACTATCAATTCTCCAACACGCCAGACTCTCCCACACTTCTCTATCTGTTACGCTCGTTCAAGTGTACGGTGTTCGGTAGGACCCAGAGCCCCTCTCATACAGTGAGTGTCTCTTTCTTGGGTTTCGGGTTTCTCCTCACATTCCCATACTTACTCATTCAGTCTTTTCAGGATTTCCCCCTGGCGCTAGGAGAACCAGGCTCACGAGCAGATCCTTACGCCACGCTCACCCTCTCCATCACTAATGACCGTTCAAGCCAGACTCCAGTAAGGATTCTCCTTTCCTCTCCTTTCATAGTTTTCTCACTATCCATCATCCATCACTTACCTGTCCTATTTTCTCCCGTAGGACTTGTGCCTCAACCCATTGAGGATGCACATGTGAAGGGATTCCATCCATCCGAGAAGCTTCCATCTGCTTCATCAGGGTTTTTTCCCCCAGAGGGTTTCCCTGGGGTTCGTGCCTCCCCTCCGTGGGTATTCGAGCTGCAGTGGGGGTGCAGGCTCCTCCGGGAGATTCTTGCTTTCTGCAGTTGCTGCACCTGTGTTGGCCGTCTGACCAGGTTAGTGTGATTGTGAGTTACTTAACATTAACAGTTAACAGAAGTTTAGTTAATGTTTAAGTACAGTTTAGTTAATACATTTTGGTTTTAAGAAGATTAAATAAGCGTTTGTAAGATTTGCAGGTAATCTCTGCTTTAGAGTAATGGTACTATCATTAAATTCAAACCATCAACATTTTTTTTATATATGCAGTATAGTGACCTGCATTGGTTGTGTCTCCTGTGTGGTATATTATACCTATTGTTGTGAAGGTTTTCTTACCAAGTGGTACTTGATCATGTGTGAATCCAGTCAGCTTGCAGTTGTTTTTGGTACCATCTGCATTGTAACGTAGAAGCATTAGTATTATGTATTTACTATGTGTTTGTATTAGTAAGGTGGAGCGATTATCCGAATGGCAGGTAGTACATAATCTACCATAGTTTGCATTTTGTACAAGTTGCTGAAATGGAACAGATTCACAATTAGGGATTGATACATACACAAAGCACTCATTGGGGATTTGTTCTTGTGTCACATTATTTCAGAGTATGCATGTATGTTTCCACATGTATGAAATCTGGAAGATTTCATTTATAGGTATGTTTTTGTTTTCCAGTACTTGTAGTAAGTACATTAGAGATACTTCTGGATCTTCCTGTGAGTTTATAGTGCATTTCACCATTCCAGCACAGTAGTCCAATTGTTGTCTTATTCCATAAACACTATGGGCCTCATTCCGACCCTGGCGTTAACCAAGGCGCTATTAGCGCCTTGGTTGATGCCGTTATTTTCCCGACTCTGCCATGGTGAATGGCGGAATTACCGCCCCATTCCAAGGTTGGCGGCTGCGGTAATTCCCCATTCACCATGGGCCCTTCCCCATTCCCATTTTTGGCCCGTAGGGCTCAATGGGAATGGGGAAGGCGCTAATTATGGCACTGTAAATTACGGTGCCGTATTTAGCTCCTAGGTCCCTTTGCGGGTTGGTTTTTTAGCGCCTGCAAAAAGCAGGTGTTAAGTACCAACCCGCAAAGGGAACTCGGAATAGGGCGGTAAGGGTTTAATGGCACCGGTCCCGTTACTGGTGACCGTTAACCCTTACCGCCCTACTCGGAATGACCCCCTATATGTGTTATTAGGATTGTTTGTTGCATTTCTATGAAGTACTAACATTTGCAAACACAATTAGTATGTACTGTGTAAGTATATGTTGGCAACAATTGATGGTAATTGAAATAGAATATTCATTGCTACATTTGTGTAGCAACTTACACCGATTATATTTGAGAGTTTAAATGGACCAGGTAATTCTGTATCTGAGTGATGTTTGAGTTTGTCTTCCTTCTTTGATGAAGTACCTGGTTTATTTTCCCTAATTGGTTCTTTTTTGCTTGCGGTACTTGATGAAGTATTAGTTTGTTTTACTCTCTTTGGAGGAGTTGCAGTGATATCCTGTTGTATTTCTGTTTGATTTAGTTTTCTTTTACAACGTTTTACTTTTGTGGAACAGGATATGTTTTTAGATGGGGGTGGATAGTGAACGAAGTCTCCTGTATTTTAAAATGCAAGGAATATCAGCATTTACTTTACTTGCATCAAAGTTGATTAGAAATAGACCGTCAAGTGTACATAATTGTGATAGTGCTACGTAGCTCATGCCTTCTTTAAAGACTGTGTTACCAATGTCTATTAATGCTTTGTCTAGGGTAAGACCTTGTGATTTATGAATGGTGACTGTGTATGCAAGATTTAGAGAAAATTGTTCTCTGCGTACATACATGTCTTTGAAGAGAAGGAAGCGAGCTGTTGAGCATCCTATCCTTTTTACTTCTGAAAGTTTGTCAAAGAGAATATTGACAAACTGAATGTTGTTGTCACGTGGGTATGTTTGAAAGCCAACAACTGTACCCAGTTCTCCATTAACTAGTCCTTGATCCACGTCAAGGTTACGTTTAAGCATTTCTCTGCAATTTAAGGATAATTTTAATATTTTTTCAAACCCAGCTGTGTTGGAGATTGAATTTTCTAAACTATTTAGTCATGTTGTGGCTTGCTCACACATGAGTAGTGTCATACCATGTATGTCTAGTTTGTCTGTGGCGCTAATTTCCATTATTGGTTGCATTTCTTTATTTAACATTGTTTCATTGAATTTGAAACAACTTGCAAGAGTTGGCATTAAGGCCATACAATTGACATTTTTGTGGGCTAATTGTTCCATAACATCTGTAGCACATACATTATCACCATAAACTGCATGAATATGCCAGGTTTTCAATATTGCTTGTGCTTCTTGAGATAGTATACCAACTCTAATACTTTTTAAGATGTTGGCATAAGTGAGATCTGCAGATTGCCACATATTTTGTGTTAATTCTCTGTATTGGAAATGTTGCCAAAGGTTGACATTTCCAATGCTGCCAACAGTTTTACGGCAGAGTTTGTGTCCTAATGTTTTAAACATAGTCACACCTTTCACTGGTGTCAATTGAAGAAGATTTCCAAAAACAATAATGTGTTTTCCTGCAAAGAGTTCTTCTTGTAGTCTGAGGTGAATCAAAGCCAACATTAGGTTGGAGACCATGCTCACTTCATCTATTAGTAGCATTTTCATTTGTTTTACTACTCTGCGTATTTCCATTGCAGCTTCTGTAGAAAGTTTGTAATAGTCTAATTTTTTTGGGTGTTTTACTGGCAGGAGTAGTAATCGGTGGAAAGTGATACCGCCTATGTTGTAGGCAGCTAAATCTGTGGGGTCAGTGACAACAGCTGACACTTTGTTATTTGTCAATTGTTGAAGGAACTTACTGATGATTTTGATTAAGAATGCTTTGCCAGAACCAGCTTCACCACTGATGTACAGTAGTATAGGTTTGTAATTTTGGCAGGTGCATTCTTTGTTTTCATGTTGTACACCATGTGCAATTTATTTTGTTACTTCTTGAAAAATGCTATGTTGTTCATTGTTTAGTTTTGATTGTAGTATAGTTAAGTCTTCTTACTCTGCATACTGACACATGCTGTTTTCTACTTCTGTCATAGCTAATTCTGCCTCATTTGTTTATTAGTGGCTCTCCCAGTGGTTCTTGGCTTCCTGTTGCAGAAGGTTGACTACTGTCAGGAGTGTCCTTATCTAGTTGGGCCTGGAGTTCTTCTTCGTGTTGCTGTTCATTGTGGCACATTGTTTTGTACTGTGTAAAGTTTACATCAGTTATAGGGCCTCATTACAGGGAAGGCGGTAATGGTTAACGGTCACCGTTAATGGTAACGGTGACCGTTAACCATTACCGCCTTACTACGAGGTCCCTTAGCGGGTTGGTGCTTTAACGCCTGCTTTTTGCAGGCGTTAAAAACCAACCTGCTAAGGGACCTTGGTGTTAATTATGGCACCGCAAAATTGCGGTGCCGTAATTAGCACCTTCCCCATTCCTATTATGCCCTATGGGGCAAAAATGGGAATGGGGAAGGGCAGTGGTGGAAGGGGGAATTACCGCCCCACCAACCTTGGAATGGGGCGGTAATTCCCCTTTCCACCAAGGCAGTGCCAGTATTTTACCAGCATGGACCAAGGTGCTAATAGTACCTTGGTCCTCCGCCTTCCGTGTAATGAGGCCCATAGTGCTTTCATTTGCTTTGAAAGTGTCTTTATATGAGTCATAGTTATATAGCATTTCTTCTTCTTTTCTCCATGGTTTAAAGAGTTGTAGCTGGGACATGTAATATAGTTCTTCATATTGAGGAGTCTTTAATGACAATTTAATATGATTAATTACATTTTGTTTGGTGAGTTTTACTAAGCTGCCTTCACAATTTGTCACCCTGTATTTAACTTTTTTTTCATCGGGTTTTATATTATTTTGGTATGTGAAGTTTTGGGCTATGTGGTATAGACACATGGTTTCCAAAGTGTTACTTCTGTTTGGGTAGTATGTGTCCAGTAAATTGTTTGGCTATTGGGATCATGTTTGGCTATTGTTTCTATATCTTTTTATGATTCTAGAACTCTTTTTCTAGATTTAGCAGGACCAAGACTTAGCCATACTCTATTTTCAGATTTTCCATACAGATCAGTACCAGTTAAACAATCTGCTGCTTCATAGGAGCTGCATTCTCTGTGGGAGAGCATGTTTATGCCCAAGCTTTATCATTTCTGAGACAGTGGCCTCATTAAACAGATGGTGGTAAGGGTTAACGGTCACCGTTAATGGTACAGGCGACCGTTAACCCTTACTGCCTTACTACAAGGTCTCTTTGCGGGTTGGAGAATTTAACGACTGCTTTTTGCAGGCGTTAAAAACCAACCCGCAAAGGGACCAGGGAGCTAATTACGGTACCGCAATTTGCGGTGATGTAATTAGCACCTTCCCCATTCCCATTATTCCCTATGGGGCAAAAATGGGAATGGGGAAGGGAAATGGGGGAAGGGGGAATTACCGCCCCACCAACCTTGGAATAGGGCGGTAATTCCCGTTTCCACCAAGGTGGTGCCGGTATTTTACCGGCATGGACCAATGTGCTAATAGCACCTTGGTTCACCTCCGTCCATGTAATGAGGCCCCGTGTTTTGTCTGATGACAGGTCATTGCAGAGGTCTTGGAGCTCAGTTTTTTCTGCTTTTGTTAACTATGCTGCAACATATCATGCAACTGCAGTGGAATTGTATGCAATGTACTGCACATCTATGTTTACTTTCCATAAGTGGACAATGATTGCATTGCATTGTAATCATTGATATATTTTTCTTCTTCTGTTCTTGTTATGTACTATGTATTTTTAGGTGATTTACCTTTAACACTATGTCTAACTGAAGACATGAAGTTGTTCACTTGACCTGTTTTTGTAACCGGTCTAGGGAAACCAAAGCAGCATTTGGTGTAGTATTTCCCTTTGTTTTTGTATTTGCGACAACAATATTTGCCACATTTGAGTCTTTGAAATTGTAAAATTTGTGCATGAAGATCACTATTTGTTGCTTCTGATGGAATTTCACAAGTGACATATTTTTCAATAAATTGTAAAACAGTGGCATCACTGTCTTGACCAAATTTAGGAGCATCTCTTATCCATAAAAGCATGTGGATAAGTGGTACTCATCTGGCTTGGTATTCTTTTCTCCAAAAGAAGTGTTGCACTCTCCGAGGGGAGGAGTAGTTTTATTACAAATAAAGTGTAGCATAGCAATGAAGCAATGGTGAAAATATCTTGAAACATTAACAGGATCTAGAGAACAAAGTTCTTCAGGTGTTAGTATATCTATGTTTGTTTTGTTTTTGTTTGATATGCGTAGGAAATCATGTAAATCTTCCCATGCATATTCTGCACAACGTAATGTAACAAACCAAGTCGGTGCGCCATGGTTTCTTATCATACAACGACGTCGAAACCAGTACTCTTTAGTACCACGCATATTTGCAAATAGATTTGTAATATTTGATTGTAAAACCTCATCTTTTTGTTGCACTTTTTGTAATAATTTTGTAGCTGACATATTTTGAAAGTGGGATCCTGATTTTAATGTGTGTGCAACTCCGTAACATAAAGTTGCTAGTTCACTTTCAAAGAGTAGGTGGAATATGTATTCCACATTTTGTCTAAATCTGGGATCTTCAGAATACATCCGTAATGAGCGGTATTCTGATGCTGTTATTTGAATAGGTCTATCATCGTACCTTCCTCCTTTACCAGTAGGAAAGAGTAGAGGAAAAGCACAAGCTTCTATACTTTTTTCCAATATGCTGATTGGTGATCCTTTTGTTTGACGCATTTGGTACATTTCTAGTGCATCTTCTACAGTGTCATTAGAGTGCAATGGGTGAATTGTATAATGATCTAAAGTATTGGATATTGTATCAGAATCTAGGAGCTCAAATTGACCAGCTTCTTGTGTCTTTTGAATTATTTCTGTGGCATCCTTCAAGTTTTCTTCAATATTAATTTCTTTGTAGTATTCATTATTGTCTTTTAGATATTGCAAGGCTTGTCTAACATTATGTAAATCTACCAGTTGTTGCAAAATGTTTTTGTCTTTTGTAGGTATACCATTTACTAAGATAATTAAAGATTGCTCCTTTGGTCCACAAATGGAGAAAGCAAGGCGCAATGTCAATAAGGCAGATGCAGCACCAGGTGGCATGAGTGGAGCCATGGATGCCATCAGGTTCAAGTTGAAAATCTGCAAAGTTGGCAGCAAAATTCACTGTGTTCTGTAGGATAGCCAGAAACACAATGAGAATGAGCTCTAGGGTGTGGCTTTTTATAGGGGTGCTTGTGCGCGGTTGGTTCGCGGACATGCGCGCTGTCCGCGGACAGATCGAACAGAAAAAAGGGTTCAAAAAGTCACAAAAAGTATGTAGAGACTCAGGATTACTATGTGGGACTTGTGCTATGGTGAGTTCGCATTGAAAAATATTTTAGATTGCTTGAAAATGTAGTTTTAAATTGTTTGGGGACACAAACATTGTTCGCAATCAGAACACACGCTCAGCATGGGCGCAGTCACATGATAGGTTCACGAACATGTCCGCGAAGGGACACCAAATGAACTGAAACTGTTTTGCGCATGCGTGTTGGTGTTCTACGGACACTGTTCGGGTTCTGAAGTGATTAAAAGTGTGTTACAAGTGAAACAAACAGTTACGGACAGGCGTTTGTTCTTAGAACAGTTTCAACTTTCCTGCAAACAATATGGACAGGCATAGCGTCCTCAGGACACCCCCATTTTGTTTATTTACGAACATCACAGGACACTTGATGTGTTCTTAGAACAGTTTCAACCTGCCTACAAACAGTACGGACAGGTATAGTGTCCTCAGGACACCCCCATCTTGTTTATTTACGAACATTTTAGGACACAGCCTTTGTTCTTAGAACAGTTTCAACTGCCTGCAAACAATACGGACAGGCATAGCGTCCTCAGGACACCCCCATTTTGTTTATTTACGAACATCCCAGGACACTTGATGTGTTTTTAGAACAGTTTCAACCTGTCTACGAACAGTACGGACAGGTATAGTGTCCTCAGGACACCCCCACTCCGTTTATTTACGAACATTTCAGGACACAGCCTGTGTTCTTAGAACAGTTTCAACTTGCCTGCGAACAATACGGACAGACATAGCGTCCTCAGGACACCCCCATTTTGTTTACCAACATTGCTATTTATATCAATGCATTGCTTAATGCACTAATTAGCTCATGATATTTATTCCAATGATCTTTGACACTTTTTTCTGAACATTATAATAAGAATCCCTTATACAGACATTTCATGAAAAGTAAATTCATATGTGATGTCATCAGTGATGTCATCAATGACATGTGGAATGACATCTTTGATGTCATCTGTGTCAGTCTTAGCAGTGCACGGTGGTGGCGCGAGTTATGGTTGCTTAGCTTACCATAACTGGCGAATTTCAGGGGTTTTTTGGTTTTACTTGGAACCATAACGTACCTTTAACACAGTTTTTTCACTGAATTTCATAGGTTTTTAGTAGCGCAACTTAACCATAATGTCCCTTTAACAAAGTTTGTTTACTGGAGGTTATGGTTAAGTTGCACTACCAAAAACCTGTACACTTCACAAAAAAACGTTTTCAAACGTGTCATTATGGTTCAAAGTAAAACCGAAACCCCCCAGAAATTCGCCAGTTATGGTTGGCTAAGCACCCACACCTGCCATCACCACTCTGCACTGCTAACACTAACATCCAGGACATGAAAGATGGCATCACAAATGTCATTGATGACATCACTGATGATATCACATGTGTAGCCCCTTTGTTTTGAGGTTTGGTCCAGGGGGGGCAAAGTTATAGGGGGGGGTCCCAAAACATTTGTTTTTTCCCATAGACATAATGGGAAGAAATGTTGCACACGCCTACAGCCCAAACCGCTGGACGGATTTACATCATATTTGCAACAGGAGCTAGGGTTTGCTCCCGAAAGCATGCTTTTGCAAATTCGTGTAAATCTGTCCAGTAGTTTTTTTTTAAAATTACCAAAATGTAAGGCAAAAAAATTAGTGATATCTCCGTTCGCTTTGCGGATGGACCTCCCGTGATTGCTTGCGTGATGTCCCCGGACATGTGACATGTTCGCTGATGGACGGCGTGGGGCGTGGAGCGGGTCATATATTTTGTGGTGCCCGCCATCTTGCATTCGCTGATGACCGCGGACAGCGCGGTGAAACTTGGATTAAAAATTGTATTTAGTGGAGTGTGTTGGTGTGTAAGAGTGGTTGGGGAGGGTGGGGGAGTATGAGATAGGTTCAATGTTCTGTTTTTTTTATGTGCCAGACAATTTTGTTGTGTTCGATTTTTCAGCGGACAACACGGCTGTTCTGAAATGTTCGTAAATAAACAGAATGGATTCGGTGTCAAGTTGAAAGTGTTCTAAGAAGACTCGTGGGGTCCTAGAATGTTCGCAGGGGGTGTCCTGAAGACGTTGTCTGTATTGTTCGTTGTCAAGCTGAATATGTTGTCAGAACACTTGCGGTGTCCTAAAATGTTCGTACATAAAGAAAATGGGGGTGTTCTGAGGACGTTGTCCGTATTGTTCGCTGGCAAGTTGAATGTGTTCTAAGAACCCTTGCGGTGTCCTGAAATGTTCAAAAATAAACAAAATGGGGGTGTTCTGAGGACGTTCTGTGTATTGTGTGCCCGCTTAGCTGTATCCAATGAGGGAATGGCACAGAGAGTGAAGTGGAAATGGCAGAAGGGCTGTCTAAGAGTTACGCGGTCCGCAGACAGGGCGTGCTACATCCAGGGTTTTCCAGCAAATCCAGCATGGAAAGAAGACTGTAGGGATCAACCAATCAGATGTTGAGGTTGTGGATTTGTGTTCAAAGAGACTGTGTGTAGTGAAGATGGCAGAAGTGGAGAAAGTCAGGGTGTTGGTTCTTGGAGATATGTTTGTGCATGGTTTACAACAGTATGCTCAATGCAGGCATGTTGCAAAGAATTTTGATGTTAAAGGAGTGGAATTGGTGTGGAGCACTGTGCCTGATTGCAATGTACAGGGAATTGTACAAGTACAAGTTTGTACAAGTTTGTGAAGATATGGGCAGGATGAACACTCCCCATCTGGTAGTTTTGCACTATGGTGCTTTCCATTTGGGCTATTTGGGCTTTTATGGGAAATGCCATTCTGTTTTGGAATGTAAGGGCTGCTTTGGAGAAGGTTATGTGAAGGTTTTAGGAGTAAAGTAAGAAAAATAAAAAAAAATACAAAACAACAGGTGTCTGTCAAGCATCTGCAACACAAAACAAAAAAAACGGCTCTTTTCAGAGCCAACCTCAAAGGGGAAATGGGGCACACTATTTAAATTTACATTCACCACGCTCAGATTTTCGATATGTCCTCGGACATGGCGGTAGTCCGCGGACATCAAAATCACTAGCTAGGGGTTCAGTATGTTCTATGTTACATGTATATAAAGTCAGGGATATTATGGTTAAGTTGCGCTAATAAAAACCTATGAAATTCAATGAAAAAAGGTTGTTAAAAGGGACGTTATGTTTAAGTTGCGCTACTAAAAACCTATCAAATTCAGTAAAAAAACTTTGTTAAAGGGACGTTATGGTTCAAAGTAAAACTGAAAAACCCCTGAAATTCGCCAGTTATGGTAAGCTAAGCAACCATAACTCGCGCCACCGTGCACTGCTAACACTAACACCAAGGACATCAAAGATGACATCACAAATGTCATTGATGACATCACTGATGACATCACATGTGCATTTACTTTTCATGAAAACTCTGTAGGAGGGATTCTTATAATGTTGACCAAAAAGTATCAAGGATCATTTGAATAAATATCATGAGCTAATTAGTGCATTAAGCAATGCATTGATATAAATAGCATTCTATTATGAAGTTCTATCCAGTATACTAAGAAACTCATGCAGAAACTTAGGCAGTGTGTGCACTATACATGAAGAAGGTGCAATATTCATAATCTTGCCATGTAGAATAATGAAATGATAACTGCTTTCTTATTAGAGTTTTGCGCACTGTGAAACATGTAATAAGTAGCTAATAAAACCCACTTAATACCTAATTACATTATTACAGACAAAACACAAAGAGACAACAACACATACAAATATGAGTATATACAGGGACATAGAAGTAAGCAAAAAAGCAGAAGTAGTAGCAGCAAGAATTCATAACCTAACTGATTATCGTTATGCAGAGAAATGATTGCTCTGTTTCAAAGCTGCTACTTACTGTATGTATGTGTATCAAATGATGTCAGTGAACCCTAAGGAAAGGAGTGTGAGTACAATGTATACAAATATGAGCATATACAGGGAAGGTATAGTAATAAAAATAAAACTATGAGAAAGTGCTGATAACTCTAATGATTGTCTTCATGCACAGAAAGGATTGCAATCTTTGAAGCCTGTGTCTTCCGCTATATATATGTTTCATATGATATGACTTGACCCTAAGTCTGCAAATATAGTACCTTTTCAATTTTTACTTCCTGACTCTTACTGAAGAAAACTATGTGGCTTAGATATGTCAGTAAAGGAAAAAAAGGGAAAGCCAGCCATGTGATGTCATCAGTGATGTCATCAATGACATTTGTGATGTCATCTTTGATGTCCTGGGTGTTAGTCTTAGCAATGCACGTTAAAAAATGCCAACTACACAGTAAGACAATAATGCAGTTATGAAAGCAAAATGAATGGACAATTAAAAAAATATTACGTCTCATGATTTCAAACAAAATCAACATAACGTGCAAACTTGTACACAGAGCTATGTGGGAAAACATAACTTTTCAAATAAAAATATTAATGCTAAAAAAGGATGAGAGTGGTCATAGTCTACAAATGCGGGACCTGTGCACTCTGCAATATTACCGGAAAAATGTACCAGAGCAGAAAGATAATACGTCAGCTATATTGGCATAATTAGATTTTCAGTAATATAAAAATAAAGCATGGTACGCTGTAGAGTGGGCAAAAGTAAATTTACATAATATTTACTGCCTCCATTCTTATTCTGCAAGTCAGACACCAATGTGTTCGCATAGAAGAATCTTCGAGGACTGATATTGCATGTCGCAGACAAACCTTTTAAAACATAACCTTATCAATTGCTATTTTTTTAGACCCTTTCATTCTGTGATTGTCTTCAAAGGTTTCCCGTTCGTTCAAGGTCAAAAAACACTTGCCCCTTATACATTCACTCGGACGCGCGGGCGTATTGAGCGTCCAACCAAAAAAGCAACTCATGTGACCTTCACTCAGAAGCCAAATACATTCTTACTTTGCATCAACATATTGAAATCCAATTATGAGAACCGCTACTCCCATACATCTCCAGATTCGCGGTTTCCAGCAAAGAGGGCAGATGGTGGACTTAGTTTTCAAAATTTACGACGAAAGTCTGATGCAAAATTATTCCAAAAACATTTTTGCTAGTGGTACAGCGAGCACGAACTTGCATTTAAACATATGACTTTGGTGACAAGAAAACTCCACTTTTTCAGTTTGTGCTTCCACATCCCATCCTACCCGCCCCAAAGGTCACCTTCTGAAATAGTATTACATAAGTGTGACACATGTAATGCTGTCTTGTTCTGTATGTGTTTCTGGAGATGTCCGCGTACACCAAAACATGAATAAAAGATAGAGGGGGTACCAAAGTAAGCTAACATACTTTATGCTGTTGCACAACCAATCAGGGAAAGTGCCACATGGTCGCAGGCACAGACTTTTTCTCCCATTCAGTCTAAGGGGAAAAGAGAAGTTTTGACAACCCCTGCCCCCCTTATAACATGAATCATTGATGACATCACATGTCTAGCTGCCTCTGTTGTTGGTCACTGACATATCTAAAGCAGGTGCATTTCTTCACAGTCAGTCAGTAAGTGAAAAAGTAAAAATGGCTATATTTGTAGTCCCAACCCTTCTCATATCTTCTTACAATACTTTCCTTAGGGGACATTTACATCTTAGCAAACGTAAACATAGCAGAAAAAGAAATCCTGAGATATAAGAATTTTTACTGCGCATGAAGTTAATGAGGTCGGGTATGAACAGTTCCTGGTAATACTGCAGGTTTTTTCGCTTACTTTGCGTTCCCTGTAGATGCTGCTAAGATGGGAAGATTTAGAATATTGCACCTCTGTAGCACATGCTGTAGACAATGTGTACATGACTTCATGAAGTCGTTCATGCAAGGAAAGAAGTCAGTGTTGGAATGGAATTGTTGACCAATGGATTAGGTAATGAACTGTTTAGCATAAGATAGTTCAGCAATAATCTCTGACAATTTGCTGCCAATATTATAATGACAATCCCTTGTGGAGACTCTGCATGAACATTAAGAGCACATGTAATGTCATCAGTGATGTCATCAATGACATTTCTGATGTCATCTTTGATGTTCTGGGTGTTAGTCTTAGCAATGCACGTAGGTGGCACAAGTTATGGTTGTTTAGCATCCCATATTTAGGGATTGTCAAGTGTTTTTCGGTTTTACTGTGAACTATAACGTCCCAGTAACAAAGTTTTTTCACTGAATATATATATATATATATATATATATATATATATATATATATATATATATATATATATATATACATATATATATATATATAGATGGCAGTGAAGAAAAACATAGGGGCAAAACATGTGATGTCATCAGTGATGTCATCAATGACATTTGTGATGGCATCTTTCATGTTCTGGGTGGTAGTGGTAGCAGTGCACAGTGCTAATGGCAGGAGTGGGTGCTTAGCCTACCATAACTGGTGAATTTCAGGGGTTTTTAGGTTGTAATGTGAACCGTAATGGCATGCTGGAAAAGTTATTTTAGTGAAGAGGACAGGTTTTTGGTACGACAACTTAACCATAACATCCCCTAAACAAAGTTGTTTATGTAATGAATTTTACAGGTTTTTAGTAGTGCAACATAACCATAATGTCCCTTTAAGAAAGTTTTTTTTTTTACTGAATTCCGTAGGTGTTTAATAGTGTAATTGAATCATAACATTACTTTAACAAAATGTTTCTACTGCATTGATCAGGGTTCTAATAGTAACGCATAGGCATACTGTAAAGGAACATTTGAATTAACTGCCCACCTTCCGAAGAATTCCACATTATAATATGCTGGCACACAGCATGAGGGCATATTCGAAAACTCATACACACTTCACAATAACTTGTGTGTCTGGTTGATAGTGCGGAAGTACATTGTATATTCTTTTAGGAACTTGTAACTGCCAAATTTCCGGCGCAGAACTACACAGGGCAAGTTTGTAGCACAACACAAGCAAGAGTGCATACTGACGTCTCTGAATCATCAACCCCCATTCCTCCCCAAAAAGGGATGAATGCCATTAGCAAATGAGATTTTACAGCAGTAACCTGTGGTACCAAAAAAGAGGATTTTTTGTCTTCAACCGGAATACCTCTGGCGTTCCTGGCTGAAGAAAACAAATCCTTTTCCAAGATAGCCACCATAGAAAGGGAAGACGGGTGTTGGATAGAAACCCTTCTTTACTTTCCATTACAGCCTGCAGAAAGCAACAATGAAACTATGCGACTGTAATGGCAGGACCACATTTTTCTTCCTTGTGAAATGTGTCGTTATGAGCACATACTTTACCAGAAAGCCAGTCCCTGGTGGACATGGCAACTTCAATGCAATGTTTTGTCCCTTCCAGTAATGGTCAGTACCCACATCCCCGACATTGTGGCCACTAACCATACCTAGAGCCTACCCCTCTGAGACGAAAGCTGTACCGTTGATTTGTTATGTACATGACGACACTTGTCAAATATCAAAACACTACCACATGCACAACACAAACCTTTTTGGTCATTGGCAATGACCTGTACATACATGTGTTGTACATACAGTAATTTAATTTTTGTACAAATATGCGTAGAAAACGCAAACGAGTAGTCTTCTTACGTCTGCACAAAATCACAACAAACTCTGTGATGCCAAGCGCAATCACAAAAGAAATGCTGCAAGCAACACCATTACCACTCACCACTCACCTCTCGACACATAATTTCGTAAGTGGCACAGGTTGAAAGGTATGAATATATGTTTATTGGGAAGGTATAACCATGTGTTATTTTACAAACATTTCTATACAGCAAACACTTTCAGTGCTCCTTACCTCATTTTTCCTCTTTTAGCAAGATACTAATCATTAAGACCTAAAGTTGGTTAATAGGGCAACTGGGTGACCGAAATTGGCCTGACGGCACTAAAGCATATGCAATAGGCCTGACCCTCCCATAGCCAAAGCAAGTGGTATGCAATACCTTTTTCCATAGCGTTCCTTGGCAGCGTAAACAAATGCGTTCATAAGGACTTACGTGCCGTGATGCATCACCTACAAAAGAAAACATTAAGACCTGCAACGTAGCACGCCACATTTTGAAATAGGAGAGTACATTTGTGAAAAAACATTTAAGAATCAGTAAAGTAGTTTTATTTCACAATAAACTGTGCAAAGTCATGTTAAAGGTGATGGCCACATTGTTGTTTTCCCACACAGAAAGTATGCGTTGTCGGCACAGTAGTCGTTTTCCTCACACATTGATTTGGCAGAATTAGTAAAGTAGTTTTATTTCACAATAAACTGTGTGAAATTATCGCCCTATTCACATTTCCATAGAAATAGTAAGTTTGTCTCTTTGGTCGACAATGAAAATGTTAATGGTGATGGCCACGTTGTTGTTTTCCACACACAAAGTATGCATTGTCGGCACAGTAGTCGTTTTCCTTGCACATTGATTTGCAAGATGACGTCAATCGCTGTGATCTAAACCACCAGAAAGGATGGGATGTTACTCCTTATGGCGACAGCAGCGTAAGGACATAGAGGTCCGACACGGTCATCCCACTGAATTATAACGCACAGACAACCGGTGACAAACAGTTGCATTTGATGGTTAAAAAAGCCGTCACTCGGCAGCTGCAATCCGTGACAATCACAATAGGGAAGGAAGTAGCTGAGGGGGAAAGGGGAAATAAAACATGTACCAATACGCAACCTTTGGACAAACCAAAGTTGTAATACATAACATTTTCAGTAAAAATTCATTTGATATGAGGAAATGTAGTGGGACCCTACAGACGGAGACAATATGCAATCCCCATAATGGGAAAAAAAAATGTCAACGGTATAGAAAGGTGATACCTCATTATTAATAATACAAATTTTCTTTGGAAGTAGTTGAGCAGGAAAGGGGACATAAAACATGTATCAATATGCAACCTTTGCACAACCCAAAATGGTAACACATACCATTTTTACTAAATATTAAATTAATTTGGAGAAATGTAGTGGCACCCTATAAATGGCGACAATGTGCAATCTCGGTAATTGAAAAAAAAAATCAACGGCACAGAAACCTTGTAATTCATTAGCAATAATACATTTTTTCTTTTCAAAATTAAAAAGGTAATGCTAGTTCGGTATGCAGGCATCAAAAATAAACTTACATGATGGGGACCGCCTCCATAGCGTTTGGAATAGTCAGACAGTAGGGTATTTGGAAGAGTGCCTCTTCGGGAACTGATATTTCATGTTCCTTACAAACGTTTTTGAAGCATAACATTATCAAACTATATGTTTTTCAAACTGTTACTCCCTGCATTCTTTCTGCTTTTTCCCGGTAGCTGAAGGTAAAAAAACAAGTGACCCTTATGGGTGCCGACAAATATGTGGCCATTTTTGAAGCATAACCTTATCAAACAATATGTTTTTCAAACTGTTACTCCCTGCATTCTTTCTGCTTTTTCCCTGTAGCTCAAGGTAAAAAAACAAGTGACCCTTATGGGTGCCGACAAATATATGGCGGTACTGAGCTCGTGTTGAAAAGAGAAAATCAAGTGACCTTCACTCCGAACGCAAATACATTGTCATTTTGTAACAACATATCAGCATCTATTCATGAGAACCGCTACTCCCGTACACGTGCAGAAGTGCTGTGTGTACGAAACAGTGCAGGATCTGCCTCAGATTCCAAACTGTAGGACGCCAGTCTGACCGCAGTAATGTCATTTATGTATTGTAACATGGACACAGTGAGTTCATGTCGTACAATGAGTAGCAATTCCCACTGTACCGTATCACACTGGTAACAAGAACACACACCAATGTTGGACTTTCTAATGCCACATCTCATTAACGCTCACCTTTCGAAACAGTGTTCCTTAAGTGTAACAAGTGCATTGGTTTCTTCTTCCTTTATGTATGTTAGCGGCAATGTCTGTGTACAACAGAAAACAAAGTAAACATGGCGGCCGTATCAAAAGATTATGATGCACTTCACGCTGTGGCACAATCAATCGGTGAAAGCGCAACATGGTCACGGGCAGCACACCACAGAATAGCCAATTGAAATCTTCTCCACGGAGTGAACAGGGAAGTGTGACCGTGGAGCGGACATAAATATCACTAATTTTTAGAGACATACTTTTTGATCGTTTTTAAGTAAACTACTGGATGGATTGTCACTAAATTCATAAAAGCACACTCTCGCGACCAAGCCCCCGCCCCTGCCATTCAGTCTATGGGAAAAGACGTTTTGGGACCCCCTATTACTTTGCCCCTCCTGGACCAAACATCACCTAACTTTGCAAAAAAAATTCAGAGTACCCATACATTTTATTTTCAAAGTTTGGTAAGGATTCGTCCAGGGGTAGCGGAGTTATAGGCCACACAAAAATTGCTCTTGGAAACAGCAACTTAATCATAACTACACGGCCACTACCGTGGTGTGATATATATATATATCACATATATGTATATATATATATATATATATATATATATATATATATATATATATATATATATCAATGAAAAAACTTTGTTAAAGGGACGTTATGGTTAAGTTGCGCTACTAAAAACCTATGAAATTCAGTAAAAAAACTTTGTTAAAGGGACGTTATGGTAAAGTTGCGCTACTAAAAACCTATGAAATTCAGTGAAAAAACTTTGTCAAAGGAACGTTATGGTTCCAAGTAAAACCGAAAAACCCTTGAAATTCGCCAGTTATGGTAAGCTAAGCAACCATAACTCACGCCACCACCGTGCACTGCTAAGACTAACACCCAGGACATCAAAGATGACATCACAAATGTCATTGATGACATCACTGATGACATCACATGTCTGGCTCACTCTTTTTTCTTTTGCTGACATATCTAGGCCACATGGTTTTCTTCAGTAACAGTCAGAACTAAATATTTTATTTTATTTCTAGACGTATCCTTCAAGTAGGTTCTTACAGTAATTCTGTTAGAGTGCAGTCACATCATATGAAACATATACATACGGGAAGACACAAGCTTGAAAGACAGCAATCCTTTTGTGCATAAAGATAATCAATAGACTTATGAGCACTTTCTGACAGTTCTGTTGGTTTTTTTTATGGCTGTACTTTCCCTGTGGGTCCAATCACATAAAGTGATACATATACATAGGGTGAATAGCAGCTTTGAAACAGAGCAATCATTTATTTGCATGAAAGTTGAATTCAAAGTTTTTTCATTGAATTTCATAGGTTTTTATTACTGCAACTTAACCATAACGTCCCTGTAACATTTTTTTTTACTAAATTTTAAAGGTTTTTATTAGTACAACGTGACCATAACATCCTTTTCAATAGATGAAGACCACTAACATCTTATGTCCTCAAAGTGGGAATGCCGGGTGGTAAAAAAAAACAAAAAGATTTTCCTTCCTACGCCGGGACGCCTGCGGCGTCTCGGTGTAGGAAGGAAAATCTTTTACCAAGAGGGCCACCATGGAAAGGGAAGGCAGGGTGTATAAAGAACACAACGGCGCATGAGCGGGGTTGGGGGGGCACAGGGGAGACACATGGGCATGAGCGGGGGGGTTGAGAGGGAACAGGGTACAAACGGGGCATGAGCGGTGGTGGGGGGAACACGAGAGAGACACGGGGCATGAGCAGCGGGTGGGGAGGAACATGAGGGAGACACGGGGTATGAGCAGGGGGTGGGGAGGAACACGAGGGAGACACAGGGCATGAGCGGGGGGTACAGGGCACATACGGGACATGAGGGGGGTGGGGAGGAAAGGAGAGAGACAAGGGGCATGAGCGGGGGTGGGGGGAACACGAGGGAGCGAGGGAGACACGGAGCATGAGCGGGGGGTGGGGGTAACACGAGGGAAACACGGGGCATGAGCAGGGGGTGGGGGGAACACGAGGGAGACCCGGGGCATGAGCGGGGGGTGAGGGTCAACAGGAGAGAGACACAGGGTATGAGCGGGGGTGGGGAGAACAGGAGACAGACACGGGGCATGAGCGGGGGGTGGGGAGAACAGGAGACGAACACGGGGCATGAGTGGGGGATGGGGGGGACAGGAGACAGATACGGGGCATGAGCGGGGGTGGGGAGAACAGGAGACAGACATGGGGAATGAGCAGGGTGTGGGGGGCAACAGCAGACAGACATGGGGCATGAGCGGGGGGCATGGGGGGCAACAGGAGAGAGACATGGGGCATGAGCGTGGAGTGGGGGAATGCAGGAGACAGACACGGGGCATGGGTGGGGGCAACAGGAGACAGACACAGGGCATGTGCGGGGTAGTGGGGGGAACAGGAGACAGACACGGGGCATGAGTGGGGGATGGGGGGAACAGAAGACAGACACGGGGCATGAGCGGGGGAGTCGGGGGCAACAGGAAAGAGAAACGGGGCATGAGCGTGGGGTGGGGGGGTACAGGAGACAGACACGGGGCATGAGCGGGGGGTGGGGGGCAACAGGAGAGAGACACGGGACATGAGTGGGTGGGGGGAACAGGAAACAGACACGGGGCATGAGTGGGGGGCAACAGGAGCAGACACTGGGCATGAGCGGGGGGTGGGGGTTACAGGAGACAGACACGGGGCATGAGCAGGGGTGGGGGGGTACAGGAGACAGACACGGGGCATGAGCGGGGGTGGGGGGCAACAGGAGACAGACACGGGGCATGAGCAGGGGTGGGGGAACAACAGAGACAGACACTGGGCATGAGCGGGGGGTAACAGGAGACAGACACGGGGCATGAGCGGGGGGTGGGGGGCAACAGGAGACAGACACGGGGCATGAGTGGGGGGTAGGGGTCAACAGGAGACAGACACGGGGCATGAGCGGGGGGCGGGGGGGAACAGGAGACAGACACGGGGCATGAGTGGGGGGTGGGGGGTTACAGGAGACAGACACGGGGCATGAGCAGGGGTGGGGGGTACAGGAGACAGACACGGGGCATGAGTGGGGGGCAACAGGAGCAGACACTGGGCATGAGCGGGGGGTGGGGGGTTACAGGAGACAGACACGGGGCATGAGCAGGGGTGGGGGGGTACAGGAGACAGACACGGGGCATGAGCGGGGGGTGGGGGGCAACAGGAGACAGACACGGGGCATGAGCAGGGGTGGGGGAACAACAGAGACAGACACTGGGCATGAGCGGGGGGCAACAGGAGACAGACACGGGGCATGAGCGGGGGGTGGGGGGCAACAGGAGACAGACACGGGGCATGAGTGGGGGGTAGGGGTCAACAGGAGACAGACACGGGGCATGAGCGGGGGGCGGGGGGAACAGGAGACAGACACGGGGCATGAGTGGGGGGGCAACAGGAGCAGACACTGGGCATGAGCGGGGGGTGGGGGGTTACAGGAGACAGACACGGGGCATGAGCAGGGGTGGGGGGGTACAGGAGACAGACACGGGGCATGAGCAGGGTGTGGGGGCAACAGGAGACAGACACAGGGCATGAGCGGGGGGTGGGGGCAACAGGAGACAGACACTGGGCATGAGCGGGGGGCAACAGGAGACAGACACGGGGCATGAGCGGGGGGTGGGGGGCAACAGGAGACAGACACGGGGCATGAGTGGGGGGTAGGGGGCAACAGGAGACAGACACGGGGCATGAGCGGGGGGTGTGGGGGGACAGGAGACAGACATGGAGTATGAGCAGGGGGTGGGGGAACAGAAGACAGACACTGGGCATGAGCGGGGGGTGGGGGGCAACAGGAGACAGATACAGGGCATGAGCGGGGGTGGGAGGAACAGGAGACAGACACGGGGCATGAGCGGGGGGTGGGGAGAACAGGAGACAGACACGGGGCATGAGCAAGGGGGTGGGGGGTACAGGAGAGAGATACAGGGCATGAGCAGGGGGATGGGGGTACAGGAGACAGACACGGGGCATGAGCGGGGGGTGGGGGGTAACAGGAGAGAGACACAGAACATGAGCGGGTAGGGGGAACAGGAGACAGACACGGGGCATGAGCAGGGGGGCAACAGGAGACAGACATGGGGCATGAGCGGGAGGGTGGGGGGGTACAGGAGACAGACACGAGCATGAGCGGGGGGTTGGGGGTACAGGAGACAGACACGGGGCATGAGCAGGGGGTGGGGGGCAACAGGAGAGAGACACGGGGCATGAGCGGGGGGTGGGGGGAAAAGGAGACAGACACAGGGCATGAGCAGGGGGTGGGGGTAACAAAAGAGACAGACACGGGGCATGAGCGGGGGGTGGGGGTCAACAGGAGAGAGACACAGGAGCAGGGGGTGGGGGGCAACAGGAGACAGACACGGGGCATGAGCGGGGGGTGAGGGCAACAGGAGACAGACACGGGGCATGAGCAGGGGGTGGGGGGGAACAGGAGACAGACACGGAGCATGAGCGGGGGGTGGGGAGAACAGGAGACAGACACGGGGCATGAGAAGGGGGTGGAGGGCAACAGGAGACAGACACCGGGCATGAGCAGGGGGTGGGGGGCAACAGGAGACAGACACAGGCATGAGCGGGGGGTGAGGGGCAACAGGAGACAGACACGGGGCATGAGCGGGGGTGGGGGGCAACAGGAGACAGACACGGGGCATGAGCAGGGGTGGGGGGGTACAGGAGACAGACACGGGGCATGAGCAGGGTGTGGGGGCAACAGGAGACAGACACAGGGCATGAGCGGGGGGTGGGGGCAACAGGAGACAGACACTGGGCATGAGCGGGGGGCAACAGGAGACAGACACGGGGCATGAGCGGGGGGTGGGGGGCAACAGGAGACAGACACGGGGCATGAGTGGGGGGTAGGGGGCAACAGGAGACAGACACGGGGCATGAGCGGGGGGTGGGGGGGGGACAGGAGACAGACATGGAGTATGAGCAGGGGGTGGGGGAACAGAAGACAGACACTGGGCATGAGCGGGGGGTGGGGGGCAACAGGAGACAGATACAGGGCATGAGCGGGGGTGGGAGGAACAGGAGACAGACACGGGGCATGAGCGGGGGGTGGGGAGAACAGGAGACAGACACGGGGCATGAGCAAGGGGGTGGGGGGTACAGGAGAGAGATACAGGGCATGAGCAGGGGGATGGGGGTACAGGAGACAGACACGGGGCATGAGCGGGGGGTGGGGGGTAACAGGAGAGAGACACAGAACATGAGCGGGTAGGGGGAACAGGAGACAGACACGGGGCATGAGCAGGGGGGCAACAGGAGACAGACATGGGGCATGAGCGGGAGGGTGGGGGGGGTACAGGAGACAGACACGAGCATGAGCGGGGGGTTGGGGGTACAGGAGACAGACACGGGGCATGAGCAGGGGGTGGGGGGCAACAGGAGAGAGACACGGGGCATGAGCGGGGGGTGGGGGGAAAAGGAGACAGACACAGGGCATGAGCAGGGGGTGGGGGTAACAAAAGAGACAGACACGGGGCATGAGCGGGGGGTGGGGGTCAACAGGAGAGAGACACAGGAGCAGGGGGTGGGGGGCAACAGGAGACAGACACGGGGCATGAGCGGGGGGTGAGGGCAACAGGAGACAGACACGGGGCATGAGCAGGGGGTGGGGGGGAACAGGAGACAGACACGGAGCATGAGCGGGGGGTGGGGAGAACAGGAGACAGACACGGGGCATGAGAAGGGGGTGGAGGGCAACAGGAGACAGACACCGGGCATGAGCAGGGGGTGGGGGGCAACAGGAGACAGACACGGGCATGAGCGGGGGGTGAGGGGCAACAGGAGACAGACACGGGGCATGAGCGGGGGTGGGGGGCAACAGGAGACAGACACGGGGCATGAGCGGGGGGTGGGGGGCAACAGGAGAGACACGGGGCATGAGCGGGTGTGGGGGGCAACAGGAGAGACACGGGACATGAGCGGGGGGACAGGAGACAGACACGGGGCATGAGCGAGGGGTGGGGGAACAGGAGACAGACACGGGCATGAGCGGGGGGGTGGGGGGAACAACAGACACGGGGATGAGCAGGGGGTGGGGAGAACAGACATGGGGCATGAGCGGGGAGGTGGGGGGCAACAGGAGACAGACACGGGGCATGAGCGGGGGGTGGGAGGAACAGGAAAAAGACACGGGGCATGAGCAGGGGGTGGGGAGAACAGGAGACAAACACGGGGCATGAGCGGGGGCGTGGGGGGCAACAAGAGAGAGACACAGGGCATGAGCGTGTGGGGGGAACAGGACACAGACACAGGGCATGAGCGGGAGGGGTGGGGGGCAACAGGAGATAGACACGGGGCATGAGCGGGGGGTGGGGGGAACAGGACACAGACATGGGGCATGAGCGGGGTGTGGAGAGAACAGGAGACAGACACGGGGCATGAGCGGGGGGAACAGAAGACAGACATGGGGCATGAGCGGGGGGTGGGGGAAGGGGAGAGAGACACACGGGGCATGGGCATGAGCGGGGGTGGGGGGAGGGAGAGAGATACACGGGGCAAGAGCGGGGGTGGGCGGGAGGGAGAAAGACACAGGGCAAGAGCGTGGGTGGACGGCAGGGGGAAGACACGGGGCAAGAGTGGGGGTGGGCGGCAGGGGGAAATACACGGGGCAAGAGCGGGGGTGGGTGGGAGGGGGAAAGAGACACGGGGCAAGAGCAGGGGTGGGCGGGAGGGGGAAAGAGACACGGTGCAAGAGCGGGTGTGGGCGGGAGGGGGAAAGACACACGGGGCAAGAGCGGGGGTGGGCGGGAGGGGGAAAGAGACACGGGGCAAGAGCGGGGGTGGGTGGGAGGGGGAAAAAGACACAGGGCAAGGGCGGGGGTGGTCGGGAGGGGGAAAGAGACACGGGGCAAGAGCGGGGGTGGGCGGGAGGGGGAAAGAGACATGGGGCAAGAGCGGGGGTGGGCGGGAGGGGGAAAGAGACACGGGGCAAGAGCGGGGGTGGGCGGGAGGGGGAAAGAGACACGGGGCAAGAGCGGGGGTGGGCGGGAGGGGGAAAGAGACACGGGCCAAGATCGGGGGTGGGCGGGAGGGGGAAAGAGACACGGGGCAAGAGCGGGGGTGTGCGGGAGGGGGAACGAGACACGGGGCAAGAGCGGGGGTGGGCGGGAGGGGGAAAGACACACGGGGCAAGAGCGGGGGTGGGGGGGAGGGAGACAGACACACGGGGCAAGAGCGGGGGTGGGGGGTAGGGAGACAGACACACGAGGCATGAGTGGGGGGTGGGGGAAGGGGAGAGACAGGCAGGGCATGAGCGGGGGGTGGACGGGAGGGGGAGAGACACACGGGGCATGAGCGGGGGGTGGGCGGGAGGGGGAGAGACACACGGGGCATGGGTGGGGGGAGGGAGAGAGACACACGGGACATGAGTGGGGGGTGGGGGGAAGGAGAGAGAGACACATGGGGCATGAGCGGGGGGTGGGCGGGAGGGGGAGAGACACAGAGGGCATGAGCGGGGGTGGGGCGGTGTGAGAGAGACACACGGGACATGAGTGGGGGGTGGGCGGCGTGTGGGGAGAGACACACGGACATGAGCGGGGGTGGGCGGGAGGGGGAGAGACACACGGGGCATGAGCGGGGGGTGGGCGGCGGGTGGGGAGAGACACACGGACATGAGCGGGGGTGGGGAGAGACTCACGGACATGAGCGGGGGGTGGGCGGCAGGTGGTGAGAGACATACGGACATGAGCGGGGGGTGGGTGGCGGGTGGGGAGAGACACACGGACATGAGCGGGCGGCGGGTGTGGAGAAACACACAGACATGAGCAGCGGGTGGGAGAGACACACAGGGGTGGGAGAGACACACGGGGCAATAGCGGGGGTGGGTGGTTGGGAGAGACGAGCGGGGCACAAGCGGGGCATGAGCGGGGGTTGGCTGGAGTAACGAAAGACACACGGACATGAGCGGGGGGTGGGCGGGAGGGAGAAAGACACGCGGACATGAGCAGGGGGTGGGCGGGAGGGAGAAAGACACACGGACATGAGCCGGCGGTGGGCGGGAGGGAGAAAGACACACGGACATGAGCGGGGGGTGGGAGGAACAGGAGACAGACACGGGCATGAGCGGGGGTGGGGGACTTACTGTGCAGGCGGGATACAAAGCCTCTCATGCGAGGAACAAAGATGGCGGGCGTCTCTGAAGCCAGACGCACTGCACGCTTTCACGCATCCAATGAGAGAGCACGTCAGATGTCCGCGGACATCTCACAAGCTGCTTGCCCAATCACCGTCCTGTCCGTGGAGCGAACAGGGAAGTGTGTCCGCGAAGCGAACACAGATATCACTAATTTTTTCACTTACATTTTTGACATTTTTTTTAAAAACTACTGGACGGATTTACACCAAATAAAGCAAAGCACGCTTTCGGGACCAAGCCGCCGCTCCTGCCGCTAATTTGGTGTAAATCCGTCCAGCGGTTTGGGCTGTAGGCGTGAGCAAAGTTTTTTCCCATTATGTCTACGGGAAAAAAAAAGTTTTGAGACCCCCCCTATAACTTTGCCCCCCCTGGACGAATCCTCACCTAACTTTGCAAAAAAATTCAGAGTGACCCAAATACTTTTTTTGCAAAGTTTGATGAGGATTCGTCCAGGGAGAGGGAAGTTATAAGCCGCCCAAAAAGAGCTCTTCCTATGGAAACAGCAACTTAACCATAACTACATGGCCACTAATGTGGCCATGTAATATATATATATATATATGTTGGTTCATGCCGCAATCTATTCACTACATAGCTAGCCTCAAGAATACTTTTTCTGCTTGAGTTTCTTTGCATCTGTACATGTGTAAAATAACATGATATTTTCATCATTCTGTAGCATAAGCCACTTCATATCAAGCCAAAAATGTTGCTTATCTTTGATACTCTCTTGATGCTTTATAGACTGTCTTCACTTTCTTGTCTCTGCATCTCTCTATGTGCATCAGTTTTACTTTGTGTGACATCACCAATCTGCTCTCTCATTCATGTGTCCTGTTGCTTCTGGGATTTAATTAAAATAGCCATCATACTGTTGTGTATGCAGGTATGGCTTTCTTAATGGGAATCTTGCCTCCAGGATTCTCCTCATTATCGGTACTTTCATTGGTACTGCACGTGTTTCACACTCTGGCTCCCAACATATTGGCAATATGGGCGAGATGCTTGAGGTGGGGGGTACTTAGCTCCTTCACTACACTGTTTTGTCCGTAAATTGAAACAACAAGGTGGAATGTGGATTCAACTGTATGTGCTTTTTTTTTTACAGGATTTAGGAATGGAATCTTTCCACAATGAGATATAACATTTGATGGTGTGAACATTTTCTGAAGAGATGGAGTACATTTAACAGATGTTGGCAATTAGATTTTTCTTTCAAATGTTCAGAATGCCTTGGTAAAATGTATTAATTTGTTTGCAGAGGGAAAGATAGAAGCAAGGGATGGAGGGAAGGGGCACCAACCACCATAGGGAAGGGACAAGTGGACAAAGGAAGATGTGGGACTGCAAAGTATCGACACATACCTTGCATAGACAACAGTACAAATTAATGGTAACTGTCTGTGTAAGGTACTTATTGATAGCCTCCTGTATGGTCCGAGTGGTGACAGGAGTGGTCAAGAAGGTTGTAGTGGCTGAAGTAATCAAATTCCCTGAGTAGTGGATCATCTTTCTCAGGGCAGCCAAGTAGAAAGGGGAGGTGTGGCGCAACATGTAGGTGGTACCAAAGGAGTACTAACCCTTTTGCCTGCAACTGAGTACAATTTTGCAAGTGCAGTGGACCCGAGCAGCTTGATCCTTTGGTACTCCTCCAATGTTGGTGAAAAACCTCCACACCCATTACTCCTTCTGCCCACCCGATGTAGTAGGCACTTCCTCCACTGCATATTCTTCTTCCTCTTCCTACTGCTTGTCATCTGTGGCAGGACCCCTGTTTCCCATCCAGATCCTCCAGGTGGTGGAGGTGACCCATGGGGAGGAGGAGAAGGGGTGGCAATTGCAGATTCCATTGTTCTGAAAACTTGGTCTTTGCTGCTAGTGTGCCAGATTGAGAATGACTAACAGAAATGGCTGGGACCCTTTAGAGGAAATGTCCACAGATTACCGTCCTCTACGCGGCCTTCGACACCCAAATAAGGCCTTGAAAAGTTGTACAAAGTTTAGGAATGAAGTAGGAATGGTACTGGGAGCTGTGGAAGGCCAGAGACTTAACTTGAAATTCCTGAGAGTGGCTGTAAATCTAATTTGAAGATGTCACCTGATGAAGTCCGGGGAGTCCACGATGATGCTACGAGATCGTAGACTTCTGGTACAGGAAAAAGTGTGTAAAAAGTTGTAAAATATTTATTGAAGCAATGGTTCTAGGAGGTGTGCAAGGGTGAATTTCGAACTTTAAAGGCCCTAGACTGGCCGAATATTGAATTTAAATATGTCCACAAAGTGTGTACATCGATTGCAGACACGTCATTGCACCTTACAGGGCACAGTCACATGATGACGTCACTGGATATCCACGCGCACAACACATGGGCACGTACCCTTGTTTGTCCACTTTCCACACTTAGTTCAAGTCCACTGGGATGACGCTGATGAGCACTACTGAAAGGCCCATGAAAAACCAGGCTCTATTAGGTTCAGTGCACTCCATTCCCTGCAGAACAATACACTCTTGATATGATATTAGTAGGCAATGTGGTACTTGTAAAAGTGACAGGTTTTGGACCCCTTACAGCAGCAGGCTTGCATTGAGCCAAACTACTGTGATATTTTGACTTTATAAGGAAGGAGACTCCCACCCATTCCATGATTCAACATTGGACATCAGAAGAAGAACACACTTTTGGACCTCTGCTAGGAGTCTTGTACATTCCAAAATCCTATGAGATAGAGGTAAAGGAAGATGGCATCCAAGTTAGAGGAGAGCCCTTTCCCCAAAAACATCCCTATGGAACATTGCTGGTAAACTGCTGTGGACCAAGGCCTGCCTCTCTGCCTGCTAGACTATAGGCCCATGTAGGTGCCATACAAAGTTCATTGAGCTGGAGAGTGGAGCAGGCAAGGACTTCTCTTATCTCAGAAAACCTGGATGTGGACTAGCAGCAAATCAGAAGTCCAAGATTATCCCAAATCTGTTAACTGATTTGGCAGTGCTGATGCATTTGAACATTCACATGACCTGGGGTGCTGCTTTTGAACCATTTCAACTTTTAACAGTCTCAGCGCCAGCTCACGCCAATAGCACTCATTGCTGGCTCACCAATACATAAACATTGAGCTCACCACATCTTCGAGCACTGATTTGATCTGATGGAAGAAATGTGCCACCTGCCAACCATACCTAGCGGAGCCATCATCTTGATCTGACTTGTCTGCTGACTCAAACTAGTTGGAACCATCAAACTGCATTGTCTCCAACTTGGATGGCAAAGAGACCAGTTGTGATGATGTCTCAATACCCGCTTGACAACAATGGATTAATACATATCACATAATCTCAAACCCCTTTTAACCAATGAAAAACACCAAGGAGCTGCGATTGATGTTGTAAAACATCCAAAGACAACATACGATTCTATTTAGAGGCCCTGCCTACTAGTCCACTATCTGGGACTATACTGACTTGTAAACCCCCTTGTTTAGCTTATTCTTCAAGTACATATTTACAAACAGTGACATTTCTTACCTCAACAACCCTGCTCATTCAAACACAGTTCCATACTAAACCAGTTTGTATTTTCTTTGTTCTCTCCACAGGGCTGAGTTTTTGCTAGTGTGTTTATTTAATTGATTGGTGTTTTGTTGTTGGATAGAAGTATTTATATTTGTGTGTAATCTTGATTGGACATTCTTTTATTTTGAAGTCTTAATAATAGTGTTCTTTATGTTGCTATAGTTATCACACCACAGCCCTCCTTAGAGTATGCCTGCCCTCATCCGACATTACAACAAAAGAATTTAGGGACGACTATCACAAAGGAAAAGATGCAGAAATGCACCATTATATATGCAAGCATGTGAGTTGCAGTCCGATCACAGCATCTGGAAAACAGACATTCAACGAAAAGGTGCAATGTTTTCAGCTCCTCTAAAATCGAAATATAATTGACAAGGCATGCAATAAATATTTCCAAGTACCATAAAACATCCTGCAACTCTAATTAAAATAGAGAACTGCTCAATTTTAGGTGACAGCACAACATTTTTAAGTGACAGTAAAAATGAATTGGGCCCACAGTTCTGCTGGTGTTTGTGTCTATTTTTCTTTACATAAATAAAGATTCAGGATTAGGAAAACCTACAGTTGATAATGTGGATCTTTCATAGGATTTTGATGAGCCAATAAAATGTATAAACTGCAGTGTTTTGTGAAAACATACAATGAAGGAGAACAGAAAATGCAACTTTAAAAAGTTGAAATTGTGATTGAAGCCAACTTGGATGAAGCTAGAAATAGTATTACTTTCAACTCACAACCCCAAAAACAGGATGGCCCTTTTGAAGCTGGGCAATGAAACTAGGTCAGAGGGAGGCAGACCATGCAATAACGTATTTGTGCTGACTTTATAGCCTGCTTCTGTTTATGTGATTGGGTTTACAATTTTAAAATGACAACGAATTCAGCTCTGCCACAGTGTCTTTCTGATCCAATATGATATTTCAAACAACCAGGCCTTTCTAAAGGAAGTCATTTGATATCTGGGAACAACATGTCTTATCTAAGACCAGCTAGGACCTGGGTTCATGTGCAGGGGGCAGGAATTAAGTAATAAACATCACAGAAACACAAAACTACAAAAGACTACATCACCTACACTATTAAATGCAGCTTTCAAATAGCAGATGTGTTGGTTACCACACAGATAGAACACAGACTGCCATATAATTATGTATACAGAAAATAATGCATTAGGGAAAAGACATGATATTCATATTGTTGGTAATAACCCTCAAATGGAAATTTCCAGAGAGTTTTTTTTTTTTTTTTTAAATGCAGCTTGTACATATCTATTAGAATGACCAAAAATAAAATTCTGATGTTACTTTCCTTATGTAAATTGAACAAATGTGTATGTCGTGGAGCAGAAACAGCGCACACCAGTGAGTCATATATCCTAGCATTCGTCATGGTTAAACCATAAGTTGAATCAGGATGGACATTGCATCATTTCATTTGACCCAGACCGGGCAATCTTGTGAATCTATTTGTAACATGGTCACATGTGTGGAATGTACTTTTTCAGAAAGTACAGTGTTTAATGAAATAATTCTCTAATATGACATCACATCAAATGGGAGAGAAACTGGGTTTAGAAGTTACTTCCATCAGACTGCCCCTTCAATAATATGCCCAACAGCCCCGAATGGGTAGGTCTAATGTGATGTCACTTTTGGAACACTGTCCAATGTCCTACATTGTCCAATTACATTAAATACATTATACACAACTTAAAAGAGAGTGGTCTCTGCTCTATATAATTCGAAACCCCTAAGATTATGGTGGGAGACTCGCTCCCTCCCGCTATAACTGATGGAGTGAGAGTTGGAGAAAAAGGAGAATTGATAACAACATGAATGAGACAGAATAGATCGCTCTCCTTTTGAGCCCATCAATGGATTATTAGCAGAAGCATTGTAAGGGGGACCTACCAAAAGTTAAAGTAATAGGCCATTTTCCTTTTTCAAGGGAAGAGACATCTTGTTGACTGATGCCCACCTGTTCCTAGAAGGGAAGAATTGAACCAGTCCCTAAGAGGATGCCTGCTTGTCTGTGAGACAGTCAAAAGAATTCCATATATGAGTATAATATAAAGTGGAAATAATCCTGAGGGGGTGTTAAAGCGGAATGGATTACTTGTTGACCCCTTTAATTTATAAGTACTGATGGGTATACCAATTAATTCTATGTCCTGGGGAAGAAAGTTAATATTTCAGAAGCATACGTGCTTCTGGAATTATAGATTTGCTTGAACAGTACCTATGGTCTGTATATAATGAGACTCCTTCAATGCCCTTTGCAAAAGAACAGAAGAGGAAAGGATATTGCACTGCATGCATACTGAAGGCACACCCCTAAACACCAACACAAGAAAACCTACAACCCACTAGGGAAAAAGGCCAAGATATTTGTGCAAGGATAACAAGTTTTAATTATACAAAATATGTATACCAGCAAAGAACTCTGTTGCCCAGTAATGTGCTGAGCAAAACGGATGCAGGCAAGAGCTTAAAAGGGGGCACAGTGTCATCCATATACAGTAAAAACCTGCATGGCTAGTTGGTGCAACCCTATGCATGGCAGGCCTACTCCATAGGGGATTCCAGGCCTTTGGCCCCATCTTCAATAACGTGGGGTCAACTGGGATCATCGTCCCCAGGACACCAAGGTCAAAAAGACAAAGTTAGGGGGATAAACCAATCCTGCTGTATTTCAGCTGCAAAGTTGTGCTTTGAGCTGTGGGAGGGGTGGTGGAGTTGGTCAAAAATGACTGTCAGCAGTTCATTTGGCATTACTGCTTTGCCAGAGGATTCTTGGATCCATAAGAAATTTGTCGGTGACGATTTGCACCCTCTTCTGAACAACATTTCATTTTCTTCATTTGGCACTTTACTTTGCATCTCAATAAGCTATGCAACAGGCAATGCTGTATATGGTGTGTCATGGTGGTTGTGTGTTGGGGACATCAGGACATACTGGGAAATTATTGGGAGAGGAAAATAGGTCATCATTTTGTCTGTAGCATCCATGGCTGCATTTCCCAATTAAATCTTGTCTGTGTTATTGTTGTTGATGCCTTTGATGACCGCCTCTATAGAGGGTTGTGACAATGCAGAAATCAGTACTGCTGCTCCTGACTCAGAGGAAGAGTGAGGGCCGCCATCCATGCCTGTAGCCCTCCGTGTGCCTTGCATCAACTTTTGGCACCGTGGCCTGGAGGTAGGTCAATCCTCCTGCGTTCCTTTGTGTGTGTGTGTGTGTTTGCTAGTTTTTTTTTGTATATTTATTTTCCCTCCTCCCCTGTTGTTCCCCTCTTTCCCTCTCCCCTCTCCACCCACCTCCCATTCCGCCCAGCACCTCCCATTGGCCCATGGGCCCGGGGAACTTTCCCCCTGCTGAATCCCAAGTCCCGAGACCCCCATTGCTGCTCCTGACTCCAAGGAAGAGTGCAGTGCGCCCTGCATGCCTGTAGCCCTCTGTGTGCCTTGCGTCACCTATTGGCACAGTGGTCTGAAGGTAGGTGAATCCTTCTGAGTTCCTTTGTGTGTGTGTGTGTTTACTAGTTTTTTTGTATATTTATTTTCCCTCCTCCCCTGTTGTTCCCCTCTTTCCCTCTCCCCTCTCTACCCGCCTCCCATTCCGCCCAGCACCTCCCATTGGCCCGTGGGCCCGGCAACTTTCCCCCTGCTGAAGCCCGAGTACCAAGTCCCCCATTGCTGCTCCTCACTCCGAGGAAGAGTGCAGTGCCGCCCTACGTGCCTGTAGCCCTCCGTGTGCCTTGCATCACCTTTTGGCATCATGGACTGGAGGTAGGTGAATCCTCCTGTGTGCCTTTGTGTGTGTGTGTGTGTGTTTGCTAGTTTTTTGTATATGTATTTTCCCTCCTCCAATGTTGTTCCGCTCCTCCAATCCCCTTTTCCCTCTTCCTTCTCCCCTCTCCACCCACCTCCCATTCCGCCCAGAACCTCCCATTGGCCTGTTGGGCCCTCTTGAGGAGCCCTCCCAGGGCAGCCCTTTGCCGGGCAGCCCCTGTGGCTAAGGGCCCTTGGCAAAGGGTGGCCTCCCTTTAGGCGGCTCCTGTTGTCTGCAGGTGTACACAGGGGATGCCAGTTGACAGCCATCTCTCATCTAGTTAACTCAAACTTAGGTGTGCTTGCGCCCCGTTCTAATAAGTGCACTGTCTGTATTTCAAATTGCATTGTGAAAACTAGGCCTTTCTCCCTCTATTCAGGTTTTTCAAACTTAGGTGTGCTTGTGCCCCTGTTCTAATAACTGCGCTGTGTCTGTATTTCAAATTGTATTGTGAAAACTAAGCATTTCTCCCTCTATTCAGGTTTTTCAAACTTAGGTGTGTTTGCTCCTGTTTTTGTTTTTTTTTAAATGTGCATTGTGATAGTTCCTACATTCTGAGTATTGTCTTCCTGTACAATCTGCTTCAACTGTCTTGCCTCTTGCTGTCCCGTCTGCTTGCACCCTGCCCTTTGTCCTTCCCTAGTGTTCTTCCCTCCCCTCTCTCCTCTCCGCTTCCACTCTATGGTGCTCTCGGTCTCTCCTAACTTTTCTAACTGCTTCTCTATTGACTATCATGCTGTCCTCACTAATTCTGGTAAGAAGAAGTTTAAAAAGGACATCCTGGTCTCCAACCCATGCCTCCTTATCGCTGACACCTATACTAGTGCCTCTTCCAGGGAAACTTTCACAGACATCCTCTTTGTCGTTCCCTCTCCTGACCTATGGACCCTACATATGGTCTCGGTGCTCTCTCCTTTCCCTTCTTCTCCCATTAAGGGTGGCACCCAGCGGGATGCCCTCCTGGTCTCCTTCCACTCCTCTAATGTCATCATTAATGTCAATGTGAATGGCACTGTCGTGGTCGAAGGCCCTCAGGCCAACCTCCACCTCTTTGATAAACGCTTCCCACGCCTTATCAATTTCCTTTCTTCTCTTGCTGTCCCCTCTCCTTCCTACATGGTATCCTTGCCTCCCCCTTCTGTGTCCTCCTCGGCTATCTTGCCTTCTCCTTCCCTCTCTGCCCTCCCCTGGGGCTCTGCCTACACCTCCGCAGGGCATACAACTGATCTGTACCCCTCCCCGAAAGTCCTTCAAAGATGGTAACCTTCTCCATATTGCCACTCTTAACTCTCACTCAGCTGTCAAACACTCCTCCGAAATCTGCCACCTTCTTGAGGAACTGGATCTCGATGTCCTTGGTCTCACCGAGACTTGGTTCATGGCTAGCTCTGTCACTAGCTTTGATACGCTCCTCACTGATGGCTACAAGATCCTCTCCGAGCCCAGGCCCAACCGCTCCGGCGGGGGTATAGCCCTGATTTTCCCAGAGTGTATTCCTGACCAGGCGGGGGTAATGCCCTGATTTTCCCAGGGTGAATTCCTGCCTCTGTCATTCCTATGCAGGCCTACTCCTCTTTTGAATGCCTTGTCTGCAGGCTCTCTCTCTCCTCTAACCATTCCCTTACTGTGGCTACTATCTATCGGCCACCTGGCCAGATCTCCTCCTTCCTCTCTGAGTGGGTGAACCTCCCCTCTTCACTCCTGGTCTCAACCTCTCAACTCCTCCTTTTTGGAGACTTTAACATCCACCTGGATGCTTCCTGTCCTGCCTCTGGACTCTTTTGCGACCTCTGCAGCTCTCTCTCACTCTCTATTCTCCCATCTGGCTAGACTCACCTTGCAGGGCACTCTCTGGATGTTCTGATCTCCTCAGACCTTCCCTTGTCTGACCCTCTCACCACTCCTCTCTCCTGGAGTGATCACTTTCTCCTTTCCTCCCATCTCACCCTCTCTACCCCTCAGGCCAAGCCACTACCACCATTGCCACCCACCTTCACGGTCATCCGACCCATGAAGCACGTGTCAGCTGAGGCTTGCGCCGCCAATTTCTCTCCCCCACCTCCCCCTTTGGCTGACTCTCACCCAGACACACCCCTTTCCTTGCTCCACTCTGCTATATCTAATACTCTGGATAGGCTTGACCCTGTCATGAGAATCCGCCTGAAGCCCAAAGCCAAGTGCACTCCTGGTACGACTCTGACCTTGTCACCTTCAAACGCAAGTGCAGGGTGGCCGAGAGGAAATGGCTTGCTGCGTCTCTGCAGCAGCTAACAACTCGGCTGAACTGTTTAAAATCTGCAAGGAGCTGGCCAATCCCGCCACAGTCTCTACCTCTCCTGTCCCTTCCCAGGCTCTCTGCGCAGCACTGGCTTCTCACTTCATCTCTAAAACTCAGGACATCATGTGCTCACTCTCCACCTCTCTCCCCCTCCCTCTACTCCCAGCTCTTCATCTGGCCCTTCTACAGCCACCTTTTCTACCTCCTTCCTGGCTCTCTGCCTAACATTATGCTACTTACCTATGTACCAACCATGTATCTACACTTTGCTAATTAGAACCATATGACTTAACCCATATTTTGAACTGGACCACCTTGTAACCCGGTCCATCATTGTCTATTGCATTGTTTATAGCATCATGTCACCCTCTGTACCCCTCTTTTGTACTACTGAATGTATGTACTCTTTTTTTATTCTCACGCAACGTTATGTAACTATGTTGTCCACAAGTTTATGCGCCCAGCTACCTGAGGGTTTGGTCGCGATCTATAAATAAACAAACTAAACTAAACTAAACTCTGCCTTTCCCCTGTTCTCAGCTGACGACGTGTCAAGAGAAGACAGATCTATGAAAGTCGCATCAAAACAGGTTCACCCCTGTTCCTCCAAAACCATCAAGGACCACATCAACTCCCTGGCTCCTGCCCTGGATGACTTCTTCAACCACTCTTTCACCACTGGAGTCTTCCCATCCCCACTGAAGCACTCCCTTGTGCACCCTCTTCTTAAGAAACCCTCTGCCGACCCCGCCTGCCAGGCTAACTATTGCCCAATCTCCATCACTCCCTTCCTGGGCAAACTCCTTGAAAAACTGCCCATCTCCCAGCTTAATCTCCACACTGAATCTGTTGGTTGCCTACATGTCCATCAGTCTGGCTTCAGAGGTGCAAGAAGCACAGAAACTGCTCTCCTGAACATCCGTGAAGACCTGCTCTCCAACCTAGATTCTAGCACCTCATGTGTCCTCATCCTGCTTGATCACTCTTCTGCCTTTCAAACTGTCAACCATGCCATCCTGCTCAAACGTCTTCGTGATATCCTTGGTATCACCGGTCAGACCCTGGCGTGGCTGACCTCTTTCCCCTCTGATCGACCCACCCAGGTCGAACTTGGGCCCTTCCTCTCTGCTATCTTAAACTCTACCTGTGGTGTCCCACAGGGGTCTAACCTCTCCCCCTGGCTTTTCAACCTTTACCTGGAACTTCTTGCCCATCGCATTGCCGCTCTCTGCCCTAACTTTCAATGCTATGCGGATGACACTCAGCTAATTTTCAGGCTACTCTCGGCCACCTCTTCTCCTTCTCTCATCTCGGACTGTTTGTTTGTTTGTTTATTGTTTTTATATGGCGCACCAAACCCGAGGGTAACTGGGCGCAAGCAGTACAAGGAGACTTTAGGCTTGATGATACATAGAGTTACAGTCATAGAATTACAGTAATAGAATTACCGGTCACAGGTTACCGACGAGCAGTTAAGTATATATACAATATATTACAATATTCAGTTACAATATACAATATACAATATACAATATACAGTTACATTACGGAAGGCAATATGAGGCTAAGTTTCAGTTGCCAACTCATATGGTGGCAGATACTAGCTTAATCTGTTGTTTGACGCTAAATTGTTGGGTGAGCGTCATTGGTTCTAATCCATTTCTGTATGTTTCGTCTGAAACTGGGGTAGGTTTGAACAGCCCGGAGTGAGTAGGGGAGTGAGGCTGCCATAACTGGGAAACTTCTGCCGCCAGATTTGGCTAGGTTGCAACACGGTACACTAAGGTAGCAAGAGTTGAAGTATCTGGTCAGGTGATTAGTTGTTTTCTTGGCTATCCGGTCGGAGAGGTACTGTGGTGCAGCATTGTTGAGGCATTTATGGGTCAGGGAAGTTGTTTTTAGCATAATTCTGTCTTAATTGATAGCCAGTGGTTTTGTCTTCTGATCACAGATATGTGATCTCTGTTTGGGATGTTCAGTGCCGTTCTCAGCTTGTTGTTTTGTAGTGTCTGGATTTTGTTTAAGATGTATTTGTTAGACCCCATGTAGAGGGCATTACAATAGTCCAATCTTGAGAGTATAAGGACATTAGCAAGGTTAATGCAGCTAGTTGGGGATAGGTAAAGTCTGCAGGCCCTGATTCGTTTGCATGTGTATGATGATGTGTACGCTAGGGAGTTGACCTGTTTGTTCATGGTTAGGGTGGAGTCAAGGTAGAGTCCAAGTGTTTTTACTTCCTTTACAACCTTGATGGAATTGCCATCAATGTTGAAGGGGGAATATTTGTTATTGAGTTTTTTAAGGTTGGCCGTGGTACCTAGTATTAGGAGTTTGGTCTTATCGTCATTCAGGAAGAGGCCGTGCGTGGCCATCAATGCCTGAATGAGGAGGTAGATTTTGTTCAAGAGAATCGTGTCAATGATGTAATTGCCCGAAAGGGGTATGAGGATCTGGGTGTCATCTGCATAGTTGGTGTAGGTGACACTCAGATTGTCCAATTTGTCAAACAGTGGCTTCATGAAGATATTGTACATGGTGCGTGAGATGCATGATCGCCACAAGTTGTTGAGATAGGATCTGCTGAGTCTACAGGGGAGAATACTTGAATAGTTCTATTGTTGAGGAATGATTGAACCCATGCTACTGCTTCCTTAGAAAAGTGAGCCACTGACGCAAGCTGTTTGCAGCAGATTTTGTGGTCTACTAGGTCAAAGGCAGCTGACAAGTCAAGGAGGAGCAGCATGCCAGTTTTCCCTTTGTCAGTGAGTGCCTCAATTTGTGTTTTTAAATCAATCAATGCAGTTTCAGTGCCATGTTGCAGCCTGAAACCTGATTGGCGGGTGCTGAGGAGATGATTAGGTATTGTTGTATCTGGATGTACGCTACTCTGTCAAGTATCTTTAAAAGAAAGGGAACCGTAGTGATGGGCCCGTAGTTAGTTGAAATGGCTGGATCTAAGGTTTGTTTTTTCAGCAGGCGTAGGACCCAGGATACTTTCAAGTTACTTGGGACAATATTAGTTGAAACAGATGCATTGATGAGTTTGGTGATAAATGGTGACAAGTCTCTCGCTGCATCTTTGATTAGTTGTGCTGGGCGGTTGTCGCCCTGCCATCTAGTTGGCCTCAGGGAGGAGATGATTTTCTCTACTTCAAGGATGGAAACTTTGGAGGATTTAAATTGATCTGGTTTATTGGTTGGTGTGTCAGTAGTTTGGGAGTGAGCATCATATTTGATGAGGGAGGATTTCTTGTTCGCAATCTTTCCTTTAAGGATTACTATTTTGTTGGCTAAAGCATTCTGAATGTTGGTGCACCAGGCTTTGTCTTTAGTTATAATGTCAGATGAAGGGATCGGTGACACCATTTCTCCTAGTATGGTAAAGAGCACTTTTGTGTTAGAACTGGCTTTGGCAATTCTTTTGTTTTAAAGGTCTTTCTTGGTGTTAATTATTTCTTTTTTTTAACGGTCGGCAAATTTAGTCAGGTTCGTTTTATTTTCTGCTCATGGTGTGTGTCGCCATAAGGTTTCCAGTTCTTTTAAATGTGGGGTGAACCACGCGTTTAGGTGTGCTTGTGATTTGCTTTTGCGCAGTTTAAGAGGTGCGATAGAGTCCATTGCTGTGGACATAGTTGTGTTGTAAGTGTCAACTAGTATGTTGGGGTTCGTGGATGCAGATAGACGGCTTAATGAAGTCAGGATAAGTGGTAAGAGTCTGTCCAGTGTGATATCTTTTTTGTTCCTGGTACGTTGAGGAGGAGATGTAGTCATGTTTGTTTGTGTCTGTTTATATATGACCATGGTGAAGGTAATCAGGTAGTGGTCAGTCCACGGCAGTCGAAATATGGAATTGATAGATAGGTTACAATTTATGTCGGCCACCCAGTCAAGGGTTTTGCCTTTTAAGTGCATTAGTAGGTTTAATTTTTGGATAAGTCCTTGTTCTGAGAGCATATTAGTGATAGTTTTGGCGTCATTGTTTGTTTGGTCATTAAAGCCAAGGCTGAAGTCCCCTAGGATAAGTACATGAGAGGTTGTCATTGTATTATTGGAGAGGATACTTGAAATGTCATCCTTGAAGGATCCAATAGGTCCCAGAGGCCTATACACTACGTATACACTAGGTACATTGTTAGTGTCTTAAAGCTGGATATTGGTATTTTTGCTATAAGAATTTCGCAGGACGTGTTTGGATATGATGGTATAAGTCTGATTGCTAGTTGTGTTTTAGCTATGATGGGGATACCTCTTCCTCTGGCATTAGTTCTATCTGCTCTCAGGATTTGGTAGTTTTCAGGGACCGCTAAGGCCAGGGCACAACCTGCTGCTTCATGTAGCCAAGTCTCAGTCACTGCTAGGAGGTCAAGATTATTTAAAGTGATCAGGTCAGCTATGTCTTTAGCATGTGTTACCAGGGATCTAGCGTTTATTAAGGCCATATTGAGGGTGGCGGACTGGACTGTGATATAAGTTTTAATGGATTTGCGAAGGCTAGTTTTAGGTTTGGATAGGTTCTGCAAGGTATCTGAGGCTGTTTTATCGGGATAGTGAGGTAGTTTAGTATTGGTGCCGTTATTATTTGGGTGGTGGTCCTGTTTAGATAGGACATTAGCCCATGGTTCATAGAGGCGGGGTGGCCTAGCTCGAAGTTTGATATTCCTTTCTGTGACTGGACAGGGTAAGGATCTGATACTGGTCATGGTCGTTGGAGCGTGGCTTACTGCAAGGCAGTTAGTAAAGGTAGTCTGGTGGATAATTATTATAATGGTAACTGTTAAAGAGGTTTGGGCAAGGTTTCTTATATTCATATTTGCAATAAGGTGCAAGCGATTGTGGTCCAATTTGTTTGGCAGTAGTGTGCTGTGCCAGGACGGGGAGGAGGTGGAAGCAATTCAGGAGTGGTGTGCCACCAATGACCTCTGCCTTAATGCCAGAAAGACTGAGATTCTCCTCATTGGCACTCCTGTTCTCTCCTTTCCTGTCACTCTCTGGCCAGCCTCTCTTGGCCCTCCTCCTTCTCCAACTTGTGAGGCTAAAACCTTGGGGTCATCTTTGACTTCACACTCTCCTTCTCTCCTCACATCTCTGACATCTCTATGAAGTCACATGACTGGCTGCACCTCCTCAGAGGTATTCTACATTTCCTCTTCTTCCCCCAGAAGCTCACTGTCTCCAGAGCTCTGGTTCTCTCTAGGCTGCACTACTGCAACAGCCTCTTTCTAAATCTGCCATCCTCTGCGCTCCGCCCTCTGCAACTCATCCACAACAGGACTGCAAGACTTGCCTTGACCTCAAGACCAGGGATCGTATCTCTCCAAGACTGAAATCTTTGCAGTGACTCCCAGTGTCTGTGAGGATGAAGTTCAAAACCCTCTGCATTGTCCCCAAGGCCTTCTGTGGCCTGGGGCCTCAATACATTCAACTCTCTCTTCCTAAATATCTTCCTTCTTGAGCTCTTCGCTCATCCGCCTCTAACTCCCTCAGGGTCAGTCACTTCTCCAAGCAAATAGTTGGTGGTAGATGTTGGTAGATGTCTTTCTTCAGCTGGGGCTTCCCTCTGGAACACCCTCCCTGCCTCCCTGAAACTTGAGGAGAACCATCTCGGTTCCGGAAGCACCTCAAAACCTTCCTCTTTGCTTCTGCCTTTTCTCCTCCTCTCCCCTGCTGACCTCCTGGTGGACTCAGATTCTGCGTTGTTGTCCTGGCCACCATCTGATCCCGAGCCCAGGTCCCTCCCCCTCCAGTCACACACTCCTGCACTGCTTGCCTGGCATCCCCACACTTTGGGACTGTTCTGTATCCCTTCATTCCCACCACCAGCACTCGACACCTGTCTGCACTCACCTTTGCACTTGCTACTTGCTGGCTGTTAATTTACTCATTGTTATTTTATTCCCATGTACTGCACTTTCCCCATTCCCCTCTCCCATGCATTTGTGCGATCTGAATGACACCTGGCCCAGTATGATCGTTGTCTGTCCTCCCTTTGTTCCCCCTCCTTTGCCTCGTCGCACCTTGAAACACTTGTGTATAGGCGTGTTATAAATGCCATGTAATATCATATCATATCATATCATACTGGGGAACCGTCTCCTCTCTGGAAACCCTCCTCTTCCATCGTGACAACCCGCCATGCACTGTTGTAGTGACGCATCCCTAGTCTGAATAGGTGTAAACTGAATATAAAGAGTTACAGTTCACTCAATCACTATTAAATACACTCATTTTTTATATTTTTATATAACATTTGGGTGCAGAGGAGAAATAACAGCCCTGACACAAAGCAGTTGACATATGAACAAAAAGTAAACAGCCCAATCTATGATCCCTCCCGTCCCCGGCAGCCCTTCGTGCCAAAATACTGGCAGAAAAACGTATAGAAAAAAACACACAAGTCACTGTAAAAAAATGTTTTGTACATGTATTCCAAATATAGAAAGTATCATATGTCATACAATCATTACAATTAGTATTCAAAACTGTAGTTCAGTTGATGCTCAATGTGTTTCATGGATTAAATCCCCTTCTTCAGGAGTTTAGACTGTAAAAAACAGAAACAAATGATTTCTACAATGTATTGTTATATACAATTGTTTTATTCTATACCACCAGATCTGTCATAGACACTCAAACCAACATTATGAGGTTTTACAGACTAATGTGCCACCACGTGGGATATTCATGGGTTCACAATACATTGTTTTCCATACATACCAAGATACTATTTAAAATGAGAATGAAAACATATTCCAATCAATTTTATATCTGTGGCACAAATCAAATGCAATCTGTTTGTACTAGTGCCTTCTAATGATATACAGTGTATGGAGACTCCCTGATTTTTCACTTCTATCTGTGCACCAAATGCTGCCAACTCAATTCCTAGTAGTGTACTGTTATGCAGAATCGCATCCAGTATACTTTGGGAACACTACACACAATTAAGACAACAAGTGTAAGTACAATTTCACCTTTGGTACAAGCCTGTACTATACAGTAATGTGGTAGCAGTGGCTGAGCAGCCAAACTTATCTCAAGAGTAAAGTGAGCAGTACAAGAGGTTACACAAAGTACTATCAATCACAGTGGTTCAAACAAACACTTACTCAAGGTTTCTTGGTAAAAGAATAGACATTTATTTACACAGTCAGTTGAAAAACATTCCACTAGTAAAAGCAGCTCAATATCACAATCTATTATACTACAATACACAACCAATCAGTTTCTGAACAAGCTTAGCTCCCCTGAAGTGGAAGCAAAATGGCACTTCAGTTACTTTAAAAAAGGGTAAAAAACACAAGGTTAAAAGAATTAAAGCACAAATACGTTGCAGAGGTAGGGCAAATAGTTTCAGTTCACTTCAACCAGAAATTCATTTCAATAGTCCTAGGCCAAAGTCAATGGTTCAGAGTCTTGGATGAGAGAGCACAGTTCTGGTAGTAAACGGTTAAGTCTTTGCAGAGATTTTTAGAAGTAGTTGGTCAGATGAAAAGTTATATGACGGTAAAGGGAAAGACAAGCCTTCATAATTGGGAAAGTTTCACAAACTTTCACCGCGACAGAAAGGAGTTCTTGATCGCACTTTCACAGTACCTTTTAAATGAAGAAGAGCTGTAGCTGAGGCAGTTGTTCCTGGCAGTTCCTGCAGGTCTCGCTGTTCCTGAGCTTCAGTCGTGGGGAGAAGGAGGATCCTGGGAGGTTCCTGCACTGCCCAGGTTGGTTTAAGGTGTGAAATCCTTAAAGACCACAAACTGTTATCCTTCTCACTGGCTATCCGGTTTTCAACAGCACTCTGAAGAAAATTCGACCAGTATAGAGACAATGTCCAGGTGACTTGTGAGTTGGTTGTTCCCACCAAACTCAAGGGAAGAAGTTAACCTTGAATGGCTTCTCTGTGGATGGAGCTTCAGTCAATTCGGACTTGCAGCAGGGCTTCACAGGTAGACCAGGAGTTGCAGCAGTCGTCTTCCTTCAGCTCGTCTTCAGTTCTTTCTATCCAGTGGTCGACTCTGCTTTCCAAGTCCCAGAGACGTGCTTTTAAACAGTTTTTCCCCATTCATTCCAGCCTAGCTGTCACTCACCCAGCAGGGACAGCCAGCCGGCCAATCGCGCCAGAGTGCATTCAGGTCTCCTAGGAGACTAAGCACAGGGAGTTTCGGGCACCTCCCTCACATACTGTCCACCCCAGGCACTCAGGCACCAGAGGAGGGCTTCAGCACTGAAGCCCGCCAAATGCCAATGAACAAAGGGACCAAACCTGGTTTGGCGCACATAGACAAACACTAAAAGGGCCTTCCCTTAAAGAAACGGCGAAAAAAGTTGTCCAAAGTCAGTTCTTACAGATAGGTACTGGGAGCTATATTGAAAAACATGGCTGCCCCGATTTTTAGCTACCAGTGTTCGCGGTTGGGAAATATCACGGTAGTTTGTTCTAAACCACTGCCACCAGCCATTTCAAGAGGCAATGGCTAACAATTGACTGTTACATGAGTGTTTAGACTCAGGGGATGCTAGGCAACCCCTCCAACACTCTATAGGAAGATAGTGTGTGCTGGGACTGTAAATTTAAAAAGAATAGTAAAGTCAATTTAACTTTACATGCTCTGGGAAAAGGTAGTCAGTCCTAGAGGAGGTATTTACACCTTGGGACGTCTGAAAGACACCCTTGTGCTACTGCACTGCAGGTGCTGTGTGACACACAAGAAAAAGATGATGCCTATGGAGTTGTTTTAATATTCCATATCCAAAGAACACAAAAGTAAAACACACATCAAAATGATTATTATCATTATTATTTGTTTATTTGTATTGCGCCAAACTGCTCACAAGCATCGGGGTGCATACGTGGAGACACGGACAGACAGTGATGGACAGAACAATAATGGGACACTTCATTACACATCAGGATTAGCCCATCAAAGGTCATAGGGTCTTATCTAGGATTACTCAAAAAGCATGGTTTTGAGTTTTTTACGGAAAGAATATAGGTTAGATTTTAGTCTGAGGCTTGTCGGTAGTTTGTTCCAGAAAGCTGCCACACGTGTGTGGAATGCTCTTTCTAGACCTAGTTCTTTTTTGAATTTAGGAGTTGTTATCAGTCCCTTGGCTTCAGATCTTAATGTTCTGGTAGGGTTGTAGGGTATTAGTTTGGTCTTGAATTAGGCAGGGGCTTTTCCATAAAGGCATTCATGGGTTAGACACAAGGACTTGAATTGTACGCGGTCTTTCCATTTTCAAAATACATGAACGAGTGGGAAAAAAAGGCTCACACTCTTTCCAGGTAAAAATTTTAAAAACCTAGAAATCCAGCAAAGGTGCTGGGGGTCTCAAAAGGTAAGGGAAATTAGCACATTCTTGAGAATTCTCCCTAACATGTACCACAACGTTTTAAAAATCACGTAACTATTGCCTATGCCTTTACATCAATAAGGCAACTGCTACCATCACTTAGTGGTCACTAACGGTGATCTAATTTAACATCTATTCTCCTGGGTCACTGAAATATAGAGGTAAGTGTGAGATAGCCTAGTATCCATAATCGTTGAATGACAAGCAATGTTATCAGGTAAAATATTATAGCCTATCTTGTATATGTCTTCTCACACATGATAGCAAAATACAGGAGGGAATGATAGTCCCTTCTCCATAGATTACCAATATGGATTGGAAATCCATATTCTACAATGAAAAAGGGAAACAGGGCTTGTAAGGTTCATATGCTGTTGCTCTAGGGCTGCACGGCAGTACTCTTATCTAAATGTAACTGGATAGGGTCTCTCTCTTACCTAAAATTCAGTGTTGCAGTGTTCACAATCGTTCACCAGACCAACTCAACGTGAACTCACTGTCTCATGGAAGAAATGGCAAGAAGGTGCCATGCAGCGATAGTTACAATCGTTTGCTGACTCAATAATCCATAAGTTTGATGCGTACCAGAAGTAACAGCCACATATTGCCGTGCAACACAATAGGCTGCTTTAACCTGTCCATGTCATGTGACCCCTGAGAGACTACTCCACTTTCAATGGTAGAGAACCTTCAACACCATGGCCATCTTTACGAAAATGAACCAATGGTCCTAACCATTATATCCCAATTCATTCATGGGAATTACTACCTTTAAACCTGGATTGAGTGGCCCTTTGATGTCGACCAGGGGTGCCACTCATTAATGAACCCATGGATGATACCAGTCGGGGCTAATATATGTATGTTCATAGAGATATCTCATTGCACACTGTGTCAATTGTCCATTGTTTATTTTCACAGTACTCTGTTGTGAAAGGCTGCACAACACATTTCATAACTAACTGTTACATATTCTGAAGCAAAACTCCATCTCAGGTCATAACCCTCCTCTCGAGGCATGTTCTTTGAAAGTCCTACATGATCAAAAAGAAACATCAAATTATGTCATACCATTACATTTTCTAATAGGTGGTCACAGTGCAAATCCTCACCTTGTCCGTAAAACATATTTCTGTGGGATCTTGCATAATCAGTGAAAGCATAGTGTCTATATATTGTGACCTGCTACTAATGGCTACAGGTTTGGCCTGTACGTACATGACTCTTGAACAGGTGTCATTACATGTATCCATCAATGTTCAAATCAATGTTCAAAAAAATGCCCCATGGGGCATTTATTCAATACATCACTGTTATTTAGACAATTGCATAGAGATTCATCAGAGAAAACAATTGCATACAGATTCTTCAGAGAAAACAATTCAGGCTAAACTCCTCATTCATCCCCTTGGGGTGAATGGTATCTAGCAAATGAATCCAGAAAATCTCCCTTTGGAGTAGATGAGTATTAGAGCTGCCCCCTTGAGGGAGAGGTTTGAGCACTTCTACTATTTTGAACTGCATTTGTGCAATAGTATTGCTCTTTTCAATAAAATGCCTTGCAAATGGTGGCTTCACATTACCAAATGGAAAGGCTAGAATCTTAGCTTTAAGATGACAGTTAAAACTCGCTCCTAGCACAAACGGTTCCGGCGATACAGCCAATTTAGTAAAGATAGTTTTTCGGATTCGAAATTTTAAAGCTCAGAATGACAGATGACAGTTTTCAGTTTTAAAGATGACAGAATGACACGATTTTAGAAGGCAGTTCTAATAGGCTAAATAGTTTGGATTAGATTATTTTAAACTAAGAGATTGGTTTTGGCACAGTGCTAGCTGGGTACTCACACTAGATTTTGGACAGGAATGAGACTTGGTCACGGATCGGGTCAAGATTGGCTGTGGTTCTCTAGTACTGGTTCCGCGCACAGCGATCTGGGTCAGCTCTCAGCACTGCACAGCTATCTGGTCTTGGTCTGGTCTCTCTTGATAATTCTGCCATCTGGATCTCTGGTCTCTGGAGATTGATGGATGTGAAGTCTGGAGTCTCCCGGCAAAGCGTCCCGCAAGAAAGTGGAAAGTGAATGTCTCTACCTGGGTTTCAATGTTCCTTTTATGTGTTTTGAAAATGGGTGTATGCCTGGGCCTAGCTAAGCCTGCCCCTCTCACTTATCACTGGCCAAGCTTTCCTCCCTCCCTTGATTGGGGTAAGGGAATGGAGTGTCAGAGTGATGCTGTAGGTTTTATGGTCAGAGGAACCTCCCCTTGTCAAATTGCACACAAATCTATTTCTGACCCAAATACATATTTATCTATGTACCATTTTTCTAATATTATAGGTCCAGTTAACATATTTTCTGTAGCACCCAACCATCCGATCCCTGTCTTTGTACAATGTCGTGTCCACTTATGGCAGAATTCTCCCCTTTTCATCCAGATCACAACCTCTAAACCTTTCCAGATTTTACACAAATGTGCACCAGGGATATGGGTTTCAGATGATGAAGTGTCAGATTTTTAACATGCATACATTTGGAGTAACAACCCTTTTTTCCACTACTATCCCCAAGAACATACCACAGGGTCCTAACACCTCTTAAAATGTGCACAGAAAAATCACAAGAATGATGATGTTGTTTATATAATTTTTACAAGTCCGCACTATGAATTATCCATCTTTTTAAAATCATGCTCTGGCCCCAAAGGGATGTGGTTTTCCAAAGCACATGGTGGAATTTCTGGTTCATCCACTTCCCCCAAGCTCAGCTTGCTCTCACAGGCACTGCCCCTCCCAGTTTCTCCCAAGAGGAAGCCATTTTACGACCCGCCCAATATAACATTTGCCTGAGCCAGGGACAGTGCTTTGTTTAGTTTCCTGTAGTCCCCAGGTGCCACTCCCCTAATTCAATCAGAGAAGTGTCATCTCCTTTTGGCAGGGGCAGCAGGATGCAGCCAGGCCTGGGAACACAGCTGCTGAATTCCCTCTCCTGCCGGGGGTAGTTGCCGGGCAGAATTCACTCTCTTCAAGCCAGTCTTCAGCTAAATGTCACTTTAGTTCCCAGTTGTCTACATTCAAATCAAACTGACAATTTTTGCACATGCAGCTAGAATGCTGATTCTAAGTTCAAAACTATGACATTTAACAGTTGCAACCCATGTTACACTCAAAAGTAGGTCACTCATTTATTTTAAACATTTCGATTTTAGTGGCTTTCTGTCCATTTAACTTAAGCTGCTGACATCCACAGCTCAGCCAGTTTTGTTATAAACATTGTTTTTGGCTCTTCATCTTTCCAGATTTTGTATGCACACAAGAATACATTCTGCCAAATGTCTGCTGGTGTTCATTGAGATTTTTGAATATCTTGTGATGTTTAAAATAGGCATTTTTAGCTTGCATTCAGGGAAACATAGGTGATTTTAAAGCACTTTTAAGCTAACAGACACTGCTGTTTTTCCTTTGGCACACATTCCACTCATGGCACCCTTGGCCCATCATGCTTGCACTGGTGGGTGGCAGGTCAGGGGACCATTTTGGTGTGCGCACAACTGCACGGTTCTCTAGGATTCTGGCGCACATGTGGGCTTTTCCGCCCTCTTGGATTTCCTGAGCCCACAGCACCAAATGTTGCAGCATAATAACTTGAACGTGGGCCAAGACACCCAACAAACTGCTTCTCTTAACACCTCCTCCGTGTAACCTCTTTTATTTAACCGATCCTTCAAATTGGAGCATTCTGTGGCAAATGTTACAGGTTCAGTGATAATCCTCTTCAATCTGAGCATTTTACTGCATGGAAGTCTTTTTGTCATTGATTTGGGGTGAAAACTGGCATACGCAAGTACATTATTTACATCTGTAGGTTTATGATATGAGGTTATAGTTACCTTGTTTCCTGTAATTGTTAACTCAACATCGAAAAAATTTAATATGGGTTCTCCATTTTCCAAAGTGAATTTGATGTGAGAGTGCACTGAGTTTAAATGATAAAAAAAATTATCTTAGGTCTTGTCTATTCCCCCTCCAAATGCCAAAAATGTCACTAATGTAACACTTCCAAATGATGAGTTTGTCTGACCACTGAGAATTATCTAGAACAAACCTCCTTTCAAACCAATACATGAAAATGTTAGCACATGCTGGTGTCAACGCTGACCCCATAGATGTACCTGATGCCTCGGCAAAAAAAGTTTCTTGATATCGAAAATAATTATTGAACAAAATGATGGTAATAAGTTCAACGATGAATAATTTATAAACTCGAATATTGTCTGAATTTAGGAGCATCCATTCTATAGCTTTAATACCTTAATTGTGAGGAATCAATGTATATAGGCTGCTGACATCCAGTGAGAACAGGATGTAATCCTAATAAAGATTGTCAATGGTACCAATATTCTTGAGAAAATCTGTTGTGTCCCGTAGATAAATTGGTATTTTTTGTACTAAAGGTTGTAAAGATTCTGTCCACGTAAATTGCCAGTGAATCAAAGACCCTGTCAGTGCCTGCCACTACCGGTTATAAAGGTGGGGCTGTTCTATGTTTGGGTATTTTCGGAAGGCCATAAAAGACTGCAGTGACTGGAAATCCATTGATTAGAAATCTATGTGTCTGTTCGCTGATCCAGTCATTCTCCAAGGCTTTACCTAAAAAAGTTTGTATCAATCCCTTGATTTCTAGGATCGGATCATGATCTAGTCTGATGTATGTTGATTCATCCCTTAACAGTTGTGAGCAGCATTCATGATAGTATGCAGAATCCATTACAACAATGGCTCCCCCTTTGTCAGCTGGTTTCATTGTGAGCTGTTTGTCCCTGGCCAGTCTCTCAATATGTGATAGTTGGGTGTTTTGATGTTACAAGGTGTTTTCTTCTAATGGTTGATATTTTAAAATGTCATCATCACCCTCTTTCGTCGAAACAGATGGTCACGTGGCAACCTTAAGATGCGTGTAGTGCTTCGATGAGTGCTATAAGCTCTGCTGCTTGAATGTGTCTTTTCACATTCAAGTAGTGGGTAGTCTTTTCATTACTAATGTCTCATATTCACCTCCCTCGAGCCACAGTACTGCCGAGGCCCGTATGTCTTTGTCCTGTCTCTTGATCAAGTGTCGCTGACTGGACAACAAAAAGTTCCTCCCCCTCCTCCAATGGGCTATCCTTTGCTTTGGGGGTGTCATCCTCCTCCCCTTCATATGTGGCACAGTCGTGTATTTGCAAGTCTTTGTTTGTGCACACTTCTGTTAGGAACGTTACAGGGTTCTCTGTTTTGTCAACCCACAGTACTAGGCCCAGTGGGAATATACAGTAGTTTGATAGCAATCGATACAACAAAGAGAATCCTTTTGGATTGATAGACTGGAATCATTGTCACCTCGAGGAATGAACGATGAGTTCGATCTTAACTGTTTTCTATAATTGTATCTGTTTTTACAACACATTGAACTTACCTGTGTTTTAGACATGTCACTCTTGAGAATGTAAACACCTGGGAACACAGTATCCACCCATTATTATAAACCACACACAAAAACATAATTTGACCCCTGACTACCTCATGTAACGCACCGCACTATATTTTATTTACTTCACCAATCAGAATAGAGGGCATCGCGGTTCTATTAGGATCATTTGTGCAATCCAGCGTGTTTATGCAATCGAGTTACCATACACCAGCATTAACACTGCCTTTAATTGCCCACTCTAGTATGGCCACTTCATGCACCCGCCATCCGCCATTTTGAGATTTACATCACCATGACAACATTACATATATACACGCAGACGCAAGCAGAGCCTTCTTGCTACCCGCAGTCGGAGGTTACTTCGCTCGAGCGAGCTACACACTCACAAGGTAAGCGCTCTGCTTTCACATAGACAGGCACGTATTAGAAGCTACCACGATTGATCGTGACTAAATGCAGCATACTATTTCATTTCACAGCGTTCTGAGAAGGAACGTTTGAACGGCATGTACTGAAGCCACCCGTTTCAGGTCAGTGATAACATGAAAATGTCCTGCCTTATCCCCCAGAATACTTGACCAGAAGACAATTAGTAATAGATCTAATGTAAACCTTGACAGAAGTGCAATTTGAATGTCGGATGATAATAGTCTTTTAAAGAACGCATTAATGCAATGTAATGTTTACAAATCACTGAAAATGTTCTCTTCTCTTCTCTCTGTCTACATGTACGTGTTTGTCAATTGTGGGTACCCTGTTCTCCTGAATGCATATACATTTGATGTTTTTCAAAATATTCTAACAGAAAGATTTTTTTGTATGCTCGTGTACATTTAACCTGGCTCTGAGGAAGGAATGTTACCATTCCGAAATGCATTAGCCCTAGGTTATTTTTATTTTTCTTTGCCATTGTATCAGCATAAAACGAATTGGTGAAGTTTAACCATTCGTTAACTAAATGAGAAATCGAATTGAATTGCAATTTGCAGAATAAAAGCACTTCGAAGCAACTTTATCAAAGATGGATTTACTGTCATTTATATTCTAAAAATAAATGTTCTAACCCTATTGGGGGAATTTAGGTGTGCAGCCCACACCGAAGGCTAATTAGCCTAGGTCCTTTCTCTTTCAGCACGTAACGAGTGTCCCACACGGTGGCACGGTATAATGGGCTGCACACTTTGAAGTAAAATCTAAAGGCATACTCAACAGATACTAATCTATTCAAAATCAAAAGAAACAAGCTGTGCACCCTCTTCCATTCTTCAATTCGATTTTTTTAAATGTCACCATCACCCTCTTTCGTCCAAACAGATGGTCACGTGGCAACCTTAAGATGCGTGTAGTGCTTCGATGAGTGCTATAAGCTCTGCTGCTTGAATGTGTCTTTTCACATTCAAGTAGTGGGTAGTCTTTTCATTACTAATGTCTCATATTCACCTCCCTCGAACCACAGTACTGCCGTGCCCGTATGTCTTTGTCCTGTCTCTTGATCAAGTGTCGCTGACTGGACAACAAAAAGTTCCTCCCCCTCCTCCAATGGGCTATCCTTTGCTTTGGGGGTGTCATCCTCCTCCCTTTCATATGTGGCACAGTCGTGTATTTGCAAGTCTTTGTTTGTGCACACTTCTGTTAGGAAAGTTACAGGGTTCTCTGTTTTGTCAACCCACAGTACTAGGCCCAGAGGGAATATACAGTAGTTTGATAGCAATCGATATTGCCCCAACCTGTAACTCTTGCAAAACAAGATGACTACAGGAACCACAATTCATAGGGCACAACAGCCTAACCAGCTCATGCAGCAGTTCAACCCAGCACTATGCAATGTGTCACTGCCAGACACTGATGGCAGGTACATTGCAAACCATGTGGATCAATTGTGGAAGCAATGAACACACCACAAACATTCCCAAGAACAACCAGTAGCCCAGCAGGGCACTACTTGACAGCACACCACAGGCCCAATACATACAGTATTCACGTTTGATGTCCTATCACAGGACATGTCTTGTACAACTTATTTCTCTAATGACAATGCACATATACCGACTTAGTATTTCACACATCATTGAATTACTGGCAATGAATACCATGTTGCACAAATGCAACATAACTGCATCAAGAGAGCATCCTAAAACAAGACATGCAGCAAGATACACATCATCAATGCATTGTGACTGACCACCACACCACCACGCTTACTCTTTCCTTTACATCACCACTCAACTAGAACACAGAGATACTATGGCACCATTCGGTATATCTGTTCTCATACCAACATCCGCCGCTTACTCCACATCATTCTATGTAAACACTGCTGGTTTCACATCCCCAGCCAGGCATTCTCCTCAGGCCTAACGCAGCCACATCCATTCTGGATAAATCCTGCCAGAACGAACACATTCTCCAGATCTTTCAACCACCACACCTACCGCTAAGAAGCAGCTATTACACGAATACTGCACAAGCTGCACACATACCCGGTGCTCAAACGCACCTTTTGACTCTCCCTACTCTCTCTACTGATCTGAACTTCGGTTCCCAAGGGCGTTCAACCTACCAGCACCTTCAGACCATATCAATGGTATATAAGGTGCTATATAAGTGCAAAATAACATAACATAACATAACATATGTGTCCTATGCTCTTGCATGAGTGCAAGGAATTGCCATCTGGCAAGGGTGCACAGCCCTGGTACTATTTATTTTTATTAGTGCATATAATATTGCGGGGGATTTCTTCTCCAAAGGGCTCCCCTTTGTTGCAACTCCATGTCTAAAGCATATTCACTTGTGCCCTGCTGCATCAGTAACCTGATCTACAGCACCTGCTCTGATTGTGGTGCAGAGCAGGTTCAAATGCCACAGGATGCCCACTCGACTGCCTCAGCGACCGCAAAGTCACTGCAGCTCAGGGGCGACATATAAGATAAGGGCCTTGTACCCGAACTACGATGTTCATGAGTACACCATGATGGTAGCATCCTATGCCTGAGTTTAGGCATAGTGCATGGCAATACTGATAATCTTGGCTGCTACATCCCAATTGATATTACACATGTGTCATGTGAGTCAGCTCTGCTGTTGAAGGGAATGTGTATTCAGGGCCAATACTGCCACACAGCAGAACAGAAACCCAGAGAACCCAGCAACTTGTTGACTCTCTTTCTGAGGGCTGGTAACCCCCTCCCCCAGAGACAGCCACACAGCAGACAACTCTCCTGGGCACAGGTATCACCGACGGAGCACAGCCATGCAGGAGTAGTAGCCTCACACCAGTGAGCTGCATTTTGAAAGGTCTTTGTTGTCAGCAGGAGGGAAGGGGGTGAGAGTAGAACAGGCAAGAGTGCTCTGGACACTAGAAGACGCCTTCCACCATCTTGTTTCTCACTGTCTCTCTTTACCTTTCCTGTCTCCTATATGTAGACCAATCATCTGAGACTTGTTCATTTAAAAGGAGTAGTGCATCCCTTTGCCAGAATTCCCTCAGTTTCTCAAGGATCCTTTAAGGCCAAACAGAAGTTCTGAACATTCTCAACTGGACTTACTTTGGGGCAGTTGCACTGTCCAAAGCCCTCTGCTAGAAGGTGAAGAATTAGCCATACAAGATAGAAGGAAGATCTGTCCCCTATCCACACCCAGGGAACATCAGGAGTGACCAGTGTTGTGGATCAGCACAAACATTCTGAAATGGATCTTCAGTGCCAGAAGAGTACACACTGAACTGTAGCAGCCTGTTCTCAAGTATTTTGTGAATGCCTCACAGCGATCGGAGGGCCAGACCAGACAAAGTTCCCTGTTCTCTTGCGCATAACTGGTCATTCTGTTTTCCCCGCATTTTAAACAATAGGCAAGGCACCAGTGTTTGCGTTCTTCCCACCAGCAAAACTATTGCACTGCATCTAAACCAGCTTATCATTGCATTATGTCCTAGTGAAACACGCCACTTGCTAGGCCCAAAGAGGCTGCTCAGTGCCAGAACCTGAACTGAATATCTGGAGGGTCACTTGCCAACTTTAACCTGGGGTTATAACCATGGCTCGGCCCTGCAAGCCCGAGGATCAACACTTCAACGACCTTCGCCTGCTAGACCCACTTTGTTTGCTCAATGCCAGAACCCAAACTGAATCTCTGGAAAGTCATTTGCAAACTCTAACTAGGGGTTACAAACACAGCTCACCCCTGCTAGCATGAGGATGACCACTTCAACGACCTTTGCTCCCCAAATCCAACCTATGCAGAGTCACTCGCTGACCTCTCCCAGCGGCTAACGCCCTACTTGACATGGCCAACTGCAAAGTGTTCTTGTGACCGCCCCGACTTGCATTATGCAACCACTGCCGTTCTACTGCAACGAGGTCCCGTACTCAACTCTACTCAATGCCTGCTTGTTGCCAGAGCCTTCTCAATCCTACATTGCCAACTGAGCCTGATCAGCTCACATCAATGTTTAAAACCAGGTCAGGTGCGTCAGCCCACCAGGGACGTCATTTAGGGGTTGCCAGGGGTCACAACTGCAACCCTTGGGGTCACCCTTGCTACCCCTGTGGTCTCCCCTGCAACTCCTAAAAAAAAAAGCTAAATGTATTTTTTTGTTACATTTTTAAAAAAAAATATTGTGGCTCATGGACTGTGGCCAGCGGCATGTGGCTCTTTGTTTCTGGAGTGGCTGGTTTTTTGATAGCTATAGTCGCTAAGATAGCTCAGTGGGTTGAGCACTGGCTCCTGCAATGTGTTTGTGTGATCTGCAGGTTTGACTCCCAGCAAAGATCAACTCAGCCTTTCATCCTGCTGAGGTTGATAAATGACTACCAACACAGGTTGGATAATATTGTATGTATATTTGTTCTATGTGAAGCACTTAAACGTAAGTGTTATATAATAACACATCATTATTGTTTGGCCTTGGATGTCTGCTTGCATTCACAGTGATTTGTTAATATACACACTGATATTAACGATACATATGGTGATCCATTCTTATATGAAATGTATATCACTTTACATTGATAACATAACCATATTTTTCGTAGCGTACTCAGAAACAATGCTATGTGATTCTACTTCCTGTTTTGTGGAGGGGTGAAAAGTCGTGTTCCATCGCATCCCGTGATGTCACTTCAGGGTGGGGTTAAATGGCATCACTTCTGAGGGTCATGTGATGTCATTTCTGCTACCCCAGGCATTTTGGTGAAATGACGTCCCTGCAGCCCACCAAGGACTGAATCCTGGTACTGTGACACTGGACTGCCCCACGGTTCACTTGAGCCCTAGAGAATGATTTGGTCAAGATTGCTCCTGTTTTTAACCCCATATCCTTTTTATGGTAGTAACTTACCTACTACCCTGAAGTGCTCCTTTCTCCAGTTCTTCCCATCTTCTCTGTTCTTTTGTTTGGGGTGGGCTTACTATAGTAATCTCTTCGGTCTGCTTGCAGATGGTGTGTTTTATTAAAGTGTTTATATATTTATAGAACCTTGATTGGACATTACCTTTATGTTGGACTGTGATGGACTGTGATACTATGTTGTTTGGGTCACTATTGGTTCACCTTTACACCTCTCTTAACAGTGTAGCCTGCCCGTGGCATGCGTTACTACAAAAGGCGAAGAAGCTATATCTCTTTTTTTGCTTGTATGATGGTGTCATGTTTTGGTTTAAGTAGGCCCCATCTCCCACGGCTGATGACACCACTGCATAATCCACATACATGACAGGAGTTGGCCTTTAATGATGCACACATCGGATGTACATTTCAAAGAAGGTAGCAGGCGCTCCTCTCCAGAAAGAACATGACATGATAACCTGTTCTGAGATGAGAGTTTGCAGCACACACTTTTTGCTCACTGTATCTTTCACAGATGGGAAATATCCATTTGCATATCAGTCTTTGTCCCGCCCACATGGGCAGTCCAGCACCGAAATGCTATGACAATTCCTATCTGAACAAGAGTACCAAAAGCAACCCCATACACGTGTTTCAGCCTTGTTGGGCCTCATCAGTGAGGTGAAGCTTTGTCTCACTGAGCACAGTGAGCAGGGAGTCCATGTCTGGTTGCCCCCAGTTAACTCAGGGTCACCAACCCCAAGTTCCTTGCAAACATTTCAAAGAAGGTAGCAGGCGCTCCTCTTCAGAAAGAACATGGCATGACAACCTGTTCTGAGATGAGAGTTTGCAGCACACGCTTTTTGCTCACTGTACCTTTCACAGATGGGAAATATCCATTCGCATATCAGTCATTGTCCCGCCCACATGGGCAGTCCAGCACCGAAATGCTATGGCAATTCCTCTCTGAACAAGAGTACCAAAAGCAACCCCATACACATGTTTCAGCCTTGTTGGGCCTCATCAGTGAGGTGAAGCTTTGTCTCTCCGAGCACAGTGAGCAGGGAGTCCAAGTCTGGTTGCCCCCAGGTAACTCAGGGTGACCAACCCAAAGTTCCTTGCAAACATTTCAAAGAAGGTAGCAGCCGCTCCTCTCCAGAAAGAACATGGCAGGATAACCTGGAGAGTTTGCAGCACATGCTTTTTGCTCACTGTACCTTTCACAGATGGGAAATATCCATTTGCATATCTGTCATTGTCCCGCCCACATGGGCAGTCCAGCACCAAAATGCTATGGCAATTCCTCTCTGAACAAGAGTACCAAAAGATGTACTGGCCAGGGGAGTTGGCACAGATATTGGTTGCTTTTGCCATGCTGCTCAACATCTGACTCAAAGCAAATATTCTCCTGCCCCCTGATCTTTGCATGCCACCCCCAGCAGAAAATGTTGCAGTGTTGCTGCACATTGAACATGAGGAATCCAGAAATTGACGTCTTTTGTGGCATGGACTAATAGAAAATTTGTCCTACACACAATACTTTTAATATACAGCACATTTTAGTAGATCCACACATTTTGACCAAATCACATTAACGCGAAAAGTATTGTCCTCACAATTCTTCTAGTGAACATATTTTGTAATTATTAACTGTGGAAAGCACCCGTCCCCAAGAGCCCTTGTCACTGACCTCCACAATCCCCAACAGCACTTGCCACCCACCTCCCTTGTACCCAGAGAACCAGTGTCATGTTTTTTCATGTCACGTTTGTGGCCTCTTGCCCTTGCCATCCTACATGGGAACTGTATGGGCTAGTTTGCACAATGAGTGCTGCCTTGGGATCCCAGGCAATGACTCATCTGTGGGGATGATGGAGGTGGAAATCTTAGGTTCCTGGCCCTTGCATCCATGGATTCTGCAAACACCAACATGCTCTCTGTTTGCTCCTTCATCCTCTACCCCACTGATGTGATGGCTGCAGTCATCATGGAAAGCTGATGGCAATGGTGGTCCAAAGACCTGGCAATCCTCCTTGATAAACCCTGGACACTGGCCCTGATGGCCTGTTGGTGCTGCAATTGCAGCTTCACAATGTTCTCAATAGTGACTTGGTACTGCTCCATGGCATCCAGCCTCGCCCAGATTGCAGCCAGTGAGTGCTGTGGCACACACTGTGGACTTTGTAGCGGGCCAGGGCTGAATCAGGGCAAACTCAAGCTTGTGTCATTCTCCTCTTCTTCTGGAGTGTCATCAGTCCCCAGTGTCTGGCTCAGGCAGGTGCTAGTAAGGGATGTCTGCCAGAGGTGTCTAGGGGGTGTCAGAGGGCAGAAGGGTGGGTGCAAGTGTCTCCTTTGGGGATCTTCACAGGGGTCAGCTGTGGTGTGGCAGTCACAGCTGCCGAAGGCGCTGCACCTGCAGCAGCATGGTCAGTACCTCCTGGGCCATCTGCAGAACTGGTGGAGGGGCCACTGGGCACACATTGTACAGCTGACTTGGGGCTGGAGTCATGGTGCCTGTCTCCTTCTCTTCCTCCTGCTTCTCCGAGGGTGGTCTGTGTAGGGATGGAGATAGATGTGCTGACAGCGATGGACATCTCCTGGGCAGTGGAGTCCCTTCTCTTCTGCCTGAGTTGACTGTGGACCTGTTGGGTAGAAATGACATGCTGGCAATCATCATAAATACTAGTATGTGGGCTAGCGAGACACTCATACAACATGTAGTATGGCCATCCAACACACATTATGTGTGATGGGCAGGGTTGATCAGGCCAATGAGTACAGCTAATGTAAGATGGGAGTAGTATCTGATAAAGGTGTACACAGAACATGCATTGGCAAATTGCATGTTGGCCTGCCAATAAGGCTTGTTTTTGTGGTGGTACAGGGGGTTCACTTTGCAACATGGACTTTCACAGCATACATGGGTGCTTCCATGGTTTCACATGCACATGCCCCCTATGGTATATGTGCAATAAAACAGTATACCACCTTCCCTGGCACATGCATGGTATGATATGATGTGTCATTAATAACACGCCTGTACATAAGTGTTTCGAGGCCCGCCAAGTGTTTCTAGGAGTACCTTTGTACAGATTGCCATGTCGTTGCCCATTCCCCTGACCATTGTGCTCATCTATGCTGAAGGTTGCCTGCTTTTGGCCAGTGCATTCACATGAAAGTGGGAACAATAGGACTCTCTGGCATACCCTTGGCTGCTTGCTACGACCTCAGCACTGCCGATCCACTCTGTGCCTTCCCTGTAGAGGAGTGAGCTGGCCTTTTCCTCTCATGGAGGCAGGGTGAGGGGTTTCATGATGCCACCTCCTGTAGCAGATGTCTCTTGCCTGTGCCTGGTGATGATGGCTTTCAGGTCGTTCTACCTCTTGCGGCAGTCTTCACTGTCCCATAGGGCAATGGCCACTGCCACGACCTTGTCACGTATGGTCACCCAAATGGCAACCTTCCTCTGGCCAGAAGTTCTCTGTTTTCTGCTTTCATACAGCTCATCTGCATGTGTGATAACCTCACCAAACAGCACCGGCAGTTCACTCTCACTAAATGTGTGCTTCTGCAGTCTCATCTCAGGCACCTTCACTTTATCCTTTTTCATGGACCATGTTCCTACCAGCTACCAGCTCTTGTGTCTGGTTATGACCAGGGAATGGAAGATTAGGGTAGATTGAATTATTAAAGATGGCCACCGGAAGGCTTCCCGTTGTGGCAATGTTATTTCTGCAGGTGGTAATTCCCCAGGCGGTAATTCCACTGGCAGAATTAGAGTTGAATGTGGTAGCAGTAATGATAATTCTGCCATTCTGCCAACTAATTTCCGCCAGTTATTCCTCTGGACGGAATTACCGTTACCACCAACGGTAATACAGTGGTCATTCTGTCAGACACTATGGCGGTAACAGTAATTCTGGATTTACCAACAAACTACCACCAAACTCGTAATGAGAGCCAAAGTCCTTGGAAACGCTATATGATTCCTTTAATGATTAAGCATTCACTTGCAAAGCCGTATTGCAAATGTAGGTTATTTTGCAAATGTTCTGTTATGTACAGTGGGAGACACATTTTATTTTGTTTGATATTAAATATTATATTTTCTTTCATTTGTATTTTGATTGTCCTTCTATCAATTGTTGGATGTTATGTAAGCTGCATTCTTTTGTACCACACTGCACATTGATGCCTTTGCTAAGTGTGAGTTTTAAAATATTCAGTATAATCAACTCAATCAACGCAAATACCATTGTGCGATTTTCAATTCCTCTGGAACATGGGATGCATTGTTTGGCACAATGCTGCTGGCAGGTGTTAGCCATTGTGAAGAGGCATATGGTAGTGCAGATTAGTGCCAGCCTAACGCTGTCTCCTGCAAGAGCGATAGCACATAATATGTTTGTAAGACTGTCCAGCGAAACTCATCATTGCTTCACTAAGTCTTTGGCAAGAGTCCAGAATCCCGCAGGAGGACGCCATGTCACCCAAACAGATGGAAGTGAATATTGGCAGGCAAGAGGCAATAGCTATCTGTCAAGTTTTGATGTCAAGAACATCATTTGCAAACTACACTGCTCGGGCCCCCCCACTTTTTCCAGTTGAGCATCTACATTGATGAAATAATAACCACCTGATGAGTAAAATACAGTTCTTGCATTAAGAATAATGTTCACTTGTTGAAACGTGTAAGACAAATGATGGAGATTGTTTTCATATATGGTAGACGAATTGTGATGTGTTAAGACCCTAAAAATATATTATTGACTGGCAGTGCATTGTCAGACAGTGGATTGCCTAGAAATAAATGCACTTTTCAAAAAGTAAAGTGTTCATGTTGTAACAAGATTGCTGTTATTATTGTGCAGTCATTTTTAGAGATATCTATCTCATTTTCGAACACAAAATTAAAACAATAATGCAAATATTTCCTTTTACAGCGCACTATGGTGTAGATGTACTGATGAAAGTAGAGGTTATACAGTGATAAAATAACATAATAGATGTTTTTAATGTGCAAAAAAAAAAGGTAAATTAATGTCTTCCACTACAGCATACACATGGATTTGATCTGGCGCGATGAATGTGCACATGAACGCGTTTGAGAATAACATGTGCAATTGTATGTACACATTTTTTATTGAGACACATTTGTAAACATTATCCCTAGCATATCTTTCATCATGTGTGTCATTAGTTCGGAAACATAGAGCATCTTGCAATATGGGACGCTCGTGTATGAGATTTTGAAAGGAGATTGTTTATATTTATCGTTAGGTTACACACTTCAATTTCACACTTAGTTCTTACAACTTAATTGTATTCTTGCGCGCAAGAAACGTTAAGGATAGTGGTCAATGGGAAACAATGTTAGGGGTATATCTTCAAGGGTATGTAAAATGAATTACAAATAATAAACAAAAAGGGAACTGTGTACTTCTTCTGGATGATCTCTTCGTTCACAAACATTCCTCTCTGCCAAACAGTCAGACCCCAGGAGATGAAGGTAACTGTGAAAGTATTGAAATCAATGCAAAATAAAATGTCAGTGTATGTATTCTCTCAGAAATTAAGCATAACAGAAATGTTTTAATGAGGTGACAGCCAATGTCCTTTGGATTGATAGATGTGAAGTTTTTGCTCTCAGAGGATACATAGCAGATTTCAAAATAGGTACTACCGACTAGTAATTAGCCTTTATAAAGATGCATACTGTGGAGAACATTGTTTAGCATAAGTAAGGACCCTTGTAAAAATACATTTGACTACACACAATTGCCTATGCTTCTCTGCACAATTAAAAGGGAAAGACTTGGCAAAGTGCACTGCACCCCTGTAAGACCAAAAGTATCTAAACCGCTACTGTGCTCCCTATGTTTCGCCCTTTTTCGTTGTCCTTAATTTTCCCGTACAATCTCTAATCCTGGACCTTGATCAGAATAAAATCCCAATAACCAGTGTTATACCATGCGAGTAACTCACTACACTAAGCATGATACCCCGTCCCTTCTTAGTAGAAGCATGTGTGATGTTTGTATATGTGTGTGTGTGGCATAAACAATGATACATCTGCCCTAGATTAGTCCAGGCCTCCAATACCGTGTCCGGGTCTGCTCTGGTTGGATGGGGACTTACCGGGTCATTCTGACCCTGAAGGAACCGGTAAGTCCCCATTCAACCAGACATTCCCCATTCCCATTTGAGCCCCCGTAGGGCTCAATGGGAATGTGGAAGGCGGTAATTCTGGGCCTGCTAATAGCAGGCCCATAATTAGCGCCCTGGTCCCTTAGCGGGACCCGTAAAGAACGTGTGGTCCGACCACACGTCCTTTGTGGTTCCCGCTAAGGGACCTCGGAATTGGGCGGTAAGGGATTACCAGCACCGGTCTCCTTACCGGTGCCCGGTATCCCTTACCGCCCAACTCATAATGACCCCCCATGAGGGTGAAGGGTAATCATGGAACTCACTCCTCAGCCTCAATCCGACTCGCAGGTTCACCAAGCTGGTGCTGCAGGACGATGCTGTGGCCACAATAGCCTCACAAGCCCTCTCCCTCCAGTGCCTGACCACCATTAATGTACTAGGACAAGAACTGCCCTAGTAACAAAAACATATTTTCAATGCGTTTTTTGCACGAGGGCAAAGTTTTTCCTAATGATAATGGTAATATTGATAATGATGTGCTATTTATTTTTGCCAACGCGCTTTACGTAGAAAATGTTTACGTGCAATATCACTCACCTAAGTTCGACCTGGGCTGATTTGACCCTGCCAGGATTTAAACCTGCGACCTGCAAATCACACAGATATCACAGCAGCCAGCACCCAACTATCTTACCTACGGGCTATAATGCATAATAAAGAATCCATTCTGTATCATCAATAGGGCAAACCTTTCCAAGGGTATGTCATTGTTTGTTGCATGTATATCTTGGTGGCATAGGGCCTGTAGATATGTTCCTATTTTCAAAGCTGCATCCTTCCTTCACTGTATCTGGCATGCCCACCTCACACCCCTGGCCACCTAACGTACTAATGTGCATCTCATGCCTCCTGCCACTGAACCAATTTGATCCCTCCCTCACTGCCTCCAAGCTCCAAAACATTCTCTTTCCAGTTCTCCTCAATCTCCTTCTGACAGCTATGTCCCTCTATCTAGTCAGTGGCACCAGATCAACAATGTATCATTGTCCGTTGGTGGCCTTCACCCCCTTATCATTCCTACCCATCCCTATCATCCACTCCATTTCCAAACACTGCTTAGTCGACTTATCTCTTTCCAAATCCATCAATGCTAATTTAATCTATCATCATTGCGGTAAGCACAACAAAATGGGCTACATTAAACAGGAATGATTGTCATTGATGACGCTTCATATAAATTGCCTGGCGCTCATTGACTTCCTGAAAAGGACAATATTAGACAGACATAATGATACTTCACTTGAGAAGGGAGACGAGAGTGGACTACCACCTCCAATCATGCCCCACATGGAGCTTACGCCCATACACACCAGGAACTGCACTGGTTACCTGGCCACCCTCTGTTCTCGGACCCAGAGCCCCTTCCCCGCCAGTTGCACACTTGCACTGCCTTCCTGGCAGCCCCCGCACTTGGGGACTATTTCTGTATCCCTACAGTCCCACTACCAGCACTGGACACCTGATGTCTGCACTTAGTCTTGTACTCGCCACCTGCTTGCCATACTTTTACTTATTGTTATTTATTCTATTATCCCATGTACTGCACTGTCCCCTCCCCCTTACCCCTGCACTTACCCACTTCCCCCTTCCAATGCACTTGCACGATCTGAATGACACCTGGCCTAGTAGGATCGTTGTCTGTCTTCCCTCTGTTCCCCCTCCCTTGCCTTGTCACGCCTTGAAACACTTGTGTATGGGCGCTCTATAAGTGCCATGTCATATCATATCATATCATTGAAAGGGACTCCTCTGTACAGGTTGAAACAGCTGGGAGTACTACACCAGCATCTAGAAAAGATACCCCAGACAACAGCAGGTCTTCAGTGTTAGATAAAACAGCTCAGCATGACAATACTGCCCTTCAGATCCAGGGAGAGGCAATTACAAACTCACTCAAAATTGCCCTTTTTAATACATGATCTTTGCTAAAAGACATTCACGACTACATTGACCATAGCAGAACTGACATCTTATGCGTGACTGAGACTTGGCTCCAATAGACCAGTGGGCCCTGCATTTCCATGGCCTTACCCCAAGGCTATACATGTTATGGTGCAGATCATAAAGAGGGGCAGGGTGGAGGAGTGGCTATAGCTAGATCCAAAAAAGGTATTTTTCCAGCAATCTGTTCTTCCACTGACTGCAAGATTTTGCATCTCAAAATGATCCACCCAATCACCATTGTGTGTACATAGTATTGTTTATCCCCCTCCCGCAACAAGCCATATTTCAATTATCAAATATTAGGACTAATTAACAACTTTAGTGCTTCAAATTCATCCATTCTCCTCCTGGGTGATTACAATCGATGGAGGGGAGACATTGGTGATATGGAGGCAATACTACTAGAGTTAGCTCTGGCAGACGGTGGCCAGGAAATGATAAATAATGACTCCACAATAGGGGATTCACACATTCTTGACTGGGTAATTACCAGAAACCTTAAAACTAAAGATCTTGACACCATACCATGCATTTGGTCAGATAATTCTATGGCCAATTTCTCTCTCCAACTCCTGAATCCAATCACTAGACCTATAAATGCAATGAAAATCGTCTGAAAAATGCAAAACTATTCACCCCATTCTTGACACAGTTTGTTAACACCTCCTTCAGAGACCAACAGGTTCCAACAGATATCAAGAAAGTCTCCAGTATGCCTTTTCCTAAGAAAATGTACTTGGATCATACTGACCCCAGCATCCTCAGGCATTTAACTAATAGACAATTTCTATTAAAAGCTCTAGATATGGCTGCCACCTTACAACTACAAGCCTTTATAGAGAACAATAACAATCCACACAGCAGGCAATTGGGTTTACGTCCTACTTATAGCACGGAGACAGCATTAGTTGACGTTCAAACCCATATGTTTGATATTGTTGACAGTGCAAAAACGAGGATGCTGATCCTGTTGGATCTGTCGGTGGCATTCGATCTTATTGATCAAGAATGCCTCCTAGAACAGCTACAGAAGCAGGGAAACTGCTTGGATAAGGTATTCAATTGGGTTAAGCCCTTTCTATCTAATAGTGAATCTAACAAACAATGGGAATTAGCCACAACATCGGCTTCTTCTATCAAATTTGGTCTCCCTCAAGGAGCGTCTATATTGCCACTTCTTTTTAATTTTTATATGCGCTCGCTTTGCACCCTAGTGGAAAAACTAGGGGTCTTCTTTACCAACTACGCCAATGATACGCAGCTGGTCATCGAGTTTAGCAGAGCTTATCAACAAGACTCTTTAACATTAAATAACATATACAATGCCATTGAAAGTTGAATGTAATTAAAATAGCTCTGCTTAAATGGTAATAAAACTGAGCTTATGATATTTGGCTCACCCCAAGCATGCGCTAAATTGGACCCTGAATATGGCCATTTCATGTTGCAAGGCAACAAGATTCCGATCCAACCAAAATTAAAGACCTTAGGGGTAGTACTAGAGGCCTCCCTGAATTCAGATGCACAGGTACAATATAAATATATGAAATTAAATAAATAAATATAAGTACAAATATATATGAAAAACTTGCAATTATCATCTGAGGCTCTTCAGGATCATACAAGCTTTTATCAATGAAAAGAATTCTGAGACCATTGCCCGAGCGACGATTATGTCGAAAGTTAGACTACTGTAATATATTGCTGTGCGGAGTATATATGTCTAATCTCAGGACATGTCCGACCATCCAAAATGACACCATCCGCATCGCCATGTCCATCCCCAGGAGAGCTCATATCACCGACGCAAGGAGAGAGGTGCATTGGTTACCTGTGAAGCAACGCATTGAGTTCAAAATAGGTTTAACAATTCACCACTATCTGGATTACCTTAAAGAAATGATCATGCCCTATAAGCCAGCCAGAGAATTTAGATCTTCCAATCTATCATTATTACAGGGTATACGAATTAACCAAACAAGAGGTTTAGGTAGATAATTATGGGCACTGGCCCCATCCTTTTGGAATTCCTTGCCAACAGCCATCAGAGAGACTTCCAGTCTGAGCCTCTTCTGGAAAGCACTTAAAACACACGTTTTTAGTTACCTGAGCAGGATGCTTTAGGATGCACCCACTCCCAGCTTGGGTATATTAGTATTGCCCTTTTATGGGCCTCATTAGGAGTGTGCCGGTCCAGTAACAATGGTGCCAGTAAGCCTACCGGCACCGTTGTTACCGACCGGCACACTCCGAGTCTGTGGGCGGCTGCCGTCGTGCCCATCAGGTCTGACCTGGCAGGCAGAATGGCAGTTGCACGCAGCCTTTCACTGAAGCACTGGCATCATTATTAACGGTGCTGGTGCTTCCGCCATCCCAATTCCCTTTGAGTCATATGGGACTCAAGTGGGAATGGGGATTAACGATTTTCTGGCGCCTAACTTCCAGGAACACCAGGTTCATAATCCTGCAGTGTTTCCGTGAGGCCAGTCGGTGGAAAAATTCACAGGTCCAGCGGCAGCCTGACAGTTTTTCCGGAACGGCTACCGCCGCACTTGTTATCAGGCCATTTGTCTTGTTTATATGTCTGTTTTTCCTTGTGCTTGTGTAAGCGCCCCCATGCGTGTGGGCTGTAGGTGTTGTAGAATTAAATAAATACACAAATAAATACAAATACAAATCTCAGCCTTTTCCCCTCACATTTACATCATTCTTGGTCTGTGAAATGCCAAATAACCTCCATTCTCACAGATTACCTTGCCCTTCACCACCCAAAAATCTAATTGATGGCTATCGCTGTGACTTGGATCTGCCATTATGACAATGCCACTACTGGCAGCCCTTCACAAAGATGTTGCACCTTTCTCCCACTAGCCACATCTCTCCACAAAAGGTGATGGTGTTGATCTCATGATCAGGAAATATACACCATCTCCACCCCTTGTCTCCCAAATGCCTGTCCCTCCTCTGTTGAACATAACTCTTTTGAACTCCTGCCTCCTATCTTCTCATTATCTTCCTCAACAACTTCCCACCAGGTGCCATCAATCACGTCCTCTGATATGGATGTCTAACTTAAAAAAAAGAAACTCACAGCCAATGTCCCATCCATTGTAATGGGTGACCTCAACCTCTACAAAATTACTAAAGCTCACCAGAAACACCTTGACTCTATTCAGCCTGACTACTCTCTAGTTACCCTACACAACCATTCCACTCATATGCAAAGGCAACACTCTTGACTTCATTTGACTTTCTTCCACCCTGGTCTGCTTTGCTCTCACACCCTACTTAAAATGCTCAGAGCCAATGTCCCATCAATCATAATGGGTATACTGAGCATCCACAAGATGACTAACGAACACCATATTCCACCTGAATACCCTCACTCTGACCACTCTATAGTCAACGTATGCAACCATCACATTTCACCAAGTGTAATTCCCGTGACCTCCTTTTCTAACATTTAGCCTGGTCTCCCTTGCTCTCAAAATTGACCCCTCACCTTGCATCACCAACATCACCATCTCTATTTCCTCCATATTCTCTCATTCCCTCCCACACTTATCACCAAGCATATATTTAAGCATGACTCCATTATCGCCTACCCCAAGTTAGTCAAACTCAATTTATCTCTCTAACACTTGCTCAATCTATTGCTCTTCCTTCAATCTCTATCCACTATTATCACCAATACATGGATTATTTCTTCATCCCTTCTTTGCCACTTCCCAATATTTGCTCTTTCAGCTATCTACTTAATGAAAAATAACATTCAGTATTTCATATGGCACTGGGGCATAGATCATTCCCCCACTATCCTCAATGCCTACACGCATTCCCTTGTAACCTTGACGTTGTCATAGCCGCCGAACACTTTCCTCTGCTCACCCCCTCTCAAACTGTCCTTAATCTTCCAATGCAAGAACTGCTTTATTTCCTGTGGATTTTGCATTGATGCTGTTCCCTATTGCTTTGCATTATAAATGAATAACATACGGGGCACCCTGACCACTATTTTTCCCACACGCTCCTTATTTTCTCCTCTCATCTTACTCACAAACTCAGTCCAAATTCTCCAGAGCTCTTCCCGTGAACTTCTCTGCATCCTTCTCCCTACCATTCTGTTCTGTTTAGAAATAGACCCCATTTGTAACACTAACTCTTAAAGATCTCACCCCCTTTACCTCTGCCCATCTATCCATCCTATCACCTTTATCTCTCATTATGTCTCTCACTTGTAGTCTTTCCTCATTACAGCCACAGTCAAACAATTTCTCAATGTACCTACTGCTGACACAAAAAAATTATACAGAACTGTCTCTATCCTTTCACACAATTCAAACATTATTGTAAAGGTTGTCTTTGACCAACACGTTTATTATATCAGGCTCAACTAACTTGCTCACCTCTCCAATCTAGATTCTAGACCAAACACTTTACACTGCCTTCACCCACATTGCAAATAAAATCCTCTCACTACTACCCACCACTGTCACCTCTACCTTATCCTCATTCTCAATGACCTTTCCACTGCCTTTCACACTGTAGATCAACCATTCATCATATAAATCCTCTCTGTGAGAGTGTGATGCAAGTGTTTCAGCTTGCAACTTTGTTACTGTGCAGTGTACCACAGAATATGCTCAGAACCAGTCTGTTTACCCTTTCTTTTGCAGAAGGAGGAACCTTGCTTTTAAACATCTCCCCCTAAAGCGGAGTGTAGCCGGATTGTGACGTGAGTGTTTCAGCTTGCAACTTTGTTACTGTGGCAGCATATGTCAGCAAATGCTCCGAACCAGTCTTTTTATCATGAGAAACATTGCCATTAAACATCTCCCCCTAAAGCGTAGCAGCAGTGAGATGCACATGTTTCAATGTTCCAATGGTACCATGGAACCGAGGTACCTTGTGCAGTAGAACACTCACTCCGGTATTGTATTAATCTCCAGTGGGTAATATTGTGTGAAGTATCATAAGCCTGCTCTTTCTGTGGATACTTTCGCCAATGAATGGTCGTATGCTGCGGTCCAATAAATAGACTTTTTGTTCATTTTGTATTCCACCGGAGTTGCAGTTGAACTTAACACTGCGGTCGGCGTAGTTTGTGTGATCTGCGCGGATGGAGTTTGGTCGGATCATCTTATTTCATGCTGGCTTACATATACTAACAACACTATTGCCCTCAAAGTTCTGAACAACTCCCAATTGGTGGTGAGTGTCTTTTTTTTCCACAGAGCTCTGAGCTCTGTTGTATTGCTATCTTTGGATATGCTTTCTACAGCATCATTATTGTGACTGCCTGGCTTGACTGGTTGGACTTTGTCTTTGGACTTTGGTCTCTGGCCAACTTAACTCTCTCTTTCGCGCAACTCCTGATTCCACAATCGACATTAATGATTATTTTATATTCATATATTTTGGAATTAGACTTTATTTAAACTGAGCGACTGTGGGCATGGTTTGCCTTTGAGCTCTGTTTTAATCTATGTTATTTGCAGACATAATTTCTCGTAATTAATGTATTGCTATTTAAATTGCTAACTTTGACGGATTCATTGCAGACAGAACTCCTATTTTTAACCGCCATTGCTAGTTTCATTGTTTTAGTCTTATGCTGACTGTGTGTTTGCTTGACATTGAAAAATGTACTATTGTTAGATGTAGTTATTTGAAGCTTGTGACTTTTATATTAATATGACTTTACATAACAAACAAAAAGATACGGGCTAAAGGAGTGATACCATGAGACTGGGTAAAAGGATAAATTGAAAAATGTCTCAAGAATTACAAAGGTCAAACAGGTTGATAGGAGGATAAAGAAGATTACTAATTTAGTTCGTCCTATTATGGGTGTGTTTAGCCCTAAAACCCCTCTAATAAGTACAACTACTGAACACATTAAAATTAATGTGCCTAGCCTTACTCCCAGTAAAGTAACCCTTTGTGATACTATACACTCATTCACCATTGACAATAATGGATCACTCAACCTGTGTAATAATCTTAAAAGGAATTCATTGGGCCAATTTCACACTGATATGGAGTTTATTAAGCCCTCTTATGTATCTGTATCCCCAAATTTAATTGGTTTAATTACTGACACAGAAGACATGGATTGTGAAACAGGACATATCTGTAAAGAACGATTTGGGTAAAATGGCCAATCTTCATTCTATGTTACACACTATGGGATCGATTCATGGAAATAATGTGCACCGAAAATTCCGGCGCAGAGGTGCCAAAACATGCGAATCGCAGTAAAAGTGCGAACATCGCAGTGCAAGTGCGAAAATCGCAGGGAAACCAGCGCACATCGATTCATGGAAGTCCGTGCATGAGAAAAACATTGGATGTGCGCTAAAAATGTGTGCTGCGCACGCCGGCGCACAGGTCATACAACAGCATGCGCCACGGCCACTGCAACATCGCACATAGCGCGGCGCACATCACAAAAGTAGGCGGAACACGGGGCGTAACACTCGGAATGGGGAACAACGCGTGAAAATATGGGCGTCACGGGGGAAGTACAGGAGGCAAGTGCGCGGAACGCCCACATGCTCGCCTACAACCCGTATTCATGGAATCGAATAGGGCAAACCAGTGCACGGTCAAAGAGGCGCACAGGGCCAAACAAGTACGCCACAAGAAAGCAGGCGGTAGCGCCCCTGCGACTGAAAAAAATGTGCACCAAAATGTGCGCTAACAATAAGCAGCCATATACAGTCATGGTGAATGGGCCATACAGTGGCCCTCTAGGACAAATGAGGTGCAAAGGGGTACCGACAAACACGGACACCCGCTGTGTGAAAAATAGTGTGTGCGTGTGTTCCTGGGTGTGCGGGAAGTTCCACACGCGATTGTCCTGGGTACGTGTACTTCGGGGTGCGTGGGAAGTTCCACACGCGATTAGCCTGGGTACGTGTTCTACGGGGTGCGCGGGAAGTTCCACATGCGATTCGCCTGGGTACGTGTACTTCGGGGTGCCCGGGAAGTTCCACACACGATTGGCCTGGGTATGTGTATTCAGAGGTGCGCGGGAAGATTCACACGCGATTTCAGCAGGGTACGTGTATTTCGGTGGTGCCGGGGAATGCTACACGTGATTTGGCCATGTGGGTCCTCCCAGGTGTTCCCTCTACACCCTCCACGGCCCCTGCAGGCAGCACACACCACAGGGACTACCCTGCACCCCTGCTCATGTCCCACAGGAAACCCATCCACCATGGCCATGCCCACCAGCCAACCCACATGTCACCTTGCACTACTGATCACCAACACATGTCTCCCAGCATCCCCACCCCCCAGCAGTGCAGGGGCACCCTCCACCAGGCCCCCAAACATGTCCAACTCATGTCCGCCTGCACCCCCACCCCCCAGCCACCAGTGGCAGCCTCCACTAGGCCCTCACCGATGTCTACCACCACACCCCAGCAGTGTAGGGGCAGCCTCCACCAGGCCCCCACTCATGTCTCCCACCACCCCCACCCCCCAGCAGTGCAGGGGCACCCTCCACCAGGCCCCCACTCATGTCCCCCTGCACCCCCACCCCCCAGCAGTGCAGGGGCAGCCTCCACCAGGCCCCCACCCATGTCTCCCATCACCCCCACCCCCCAGCCACCATGGGCACCCTCCACCAGGCCCCCACTCATGTCTCCCAACACCCCCACCCCCAGCCACCAGGGTCAGCCTCCACCAGGCCCCCACTCATGTCTCCCACCACCCCCACCCCCCAGCCACCAGGGGCACCCTCCACCAGGCCCCCACACACGTCCCCCTGCACCCCCCCCTGCCACCAGGGGCAGCCTCCACCAGGCCCCCACTCATGTCCAACTCATGTCTCCCTGCACCCCCACCCCCCAGCCACCAGGGTCAGCCTCCACCAGGCCCCTACTCATGTCTCCCACCACCTCCACCCCCCAGCCACCATGGGCACCCTCCACCAGGCCCCCACTCATGTCCAACTCATGTCTCCCTGCACCCCCACCCCCAGCCACCAGGGTCAGCCTCCACCGGGCCCCCACTCATGTCTCCCACCACCCCCACCCCCCGGCCACCAGGGGCCGCCTCCACCAGGCCCCCACTCATGTCCCCTATCACCCCCACCCCCCAGCAGTGCAGGGGCAGCCTCCACCAGGCCCCCACACATGTCTACCACCACCCCCACCCCCAGTCACCAGGGGCACCCTCCACCAGGCCCCCACTCATGTCCCCCTGCACCCCCACCTCCCAGCCACCAGGGGCAGCCTCCACCAGGCCCCCACTCATGTCTCCCTGCACCCCCACCCCCCAGCCACCAGGGGCAGCCTCCACCAGGCCCCCACCCATGTCTCCCATCACCCCCACGCCCCAGCCACCATGGGCACCCTCCACCAGGCCCCCACTCATGTCTCCCACCACCCCCACCCCCCAGCCACCAGGGACAGCCTCCACCAGGCCCCCACTCATGTCTCCCACCAGCCCCACCCCCCAGCCGCCAGGGGCACCCTCCACCAGGCCCCCACTCATGTCCCCCTGCACCCCCACCCCCCAGCAGTGCAGGGGCAGCCTCCACCAGGCCCCCACACATGTCCCTCTGCACCCCCACCCCCCAGCCACCAGGGGCAGCCTCCACCAGGCCCCCACTCATGTCCAACTCATGTCTCACTGCACCCCCACTCCCCAGCCACCAGGGTCAGCCTCCACCAGGCCCCCACTCATGTCTCCCACCACCCTCAACCCCCAGCTACCAGGGTCAGCCTCCACCAGGCCCCCACTCATGTCTCCCACCACCCCCACCCCCAAGCCACCATGGGCACCCTCCACCAGGCCCCCACTCATGTCCAACTCATGTCTCCCTGCACCCCCACCCCCCAGCCACCAGGGTCAGCCTCCACCAGGCCCCCACTCATGTCTCCCACCACCCCCAGCCCCCACCACCAGGGCCACCCTCCACCAGGCCCCCACTCATGTCCCCCTGCACCCCCACCCGCCAGTGGTGCAGGTGCAGCCTCCACCAGGCCCCCACACATGTCCCCCTGCACCCCCATCCCCCAGCAGTGCAGGGGCAGCCTCCACCAGGCCCCCACTCATGTCCAACTCATGTCTCCCTGCACCCCCACCCCCAGCCACCAGGGGCAGCCTCCACCAGGCCCCCACTCATGTCCAACTCATGTCTCCCTGCACCCCCATCCCCCAGCCACCAGGGGCAGCCTCCACCAGGCCCCCACTAGTGTCTCCCACCACCCCCACCCCCCAGCCACCAGGGGCACCCTCCACCAGGCCCCCACTCATGTCCCCCTGCACCCACACCCCCCAGCAGTGCAGGGGTAGCCTCCACCAGGCCCCCACTCATGTCTCCCACCACCCCACCCCCCAGCCACCAGGGGCAGCCTCCACCAGACCCCCCACTCATGTCTCCCATCACCCCCACCCCCCAGCCACCAGGGGCAGCCTCCACCAGGCCCCCACCCATGTCTCCCTGCACCCCCACCCCCCAGCCACCAGGGGCAGCCTCCACCAGGCCCCCACTCATGTCTCCCTGCACCCCCACCCCCCAGCCACCAGGGGCAGCCTCCACCAGGCCCCCACTCATGTCTCCCACCACCCCACCCCCCAGCCACCAGGGGCAGCCTCCACCAGACCCCCCACTCATGTCTCCCATCACCCCCACCCCCCAGCCACCAGGGGCAGCCTCCACCAGGCCCCCACCCATGTCTCCCTGCACCCCCACCCCCCAGCCACCAGGGGCAGCCTCCACCAGGCCCCCACTCATGTCTCCCTGCACCCCCACCCCCAGCCACCAGGGGCAGCCTCCACCAGGCCCCCACACATGTCCCCCTGCACCCCCACCCCCCAGCCGTGCGATTTGCCTGGGTACGTGTACTTCGGGGTTCCCGGGAAGTACCACACGCGATTAGCCTGGGTACGTGTACTATGGGGTGCGCGGGAAGTTCCACACGCGATTAGCCTGGGTTCGTGTACTACGGGGTGCGTGGGAAGTTCCACACGCGATTGGCTTGGGTACGTGTACTTCGGGGTGCGTGGGAAGTTCCACACGCGATTGGCCTGGGTACGTGTACTACGGGGTGCACGGGAAGTTCCACACGCAACTGGGCCTGTGAGAGTGGGGTATATGTATTCCAGGGGTGGGCGGGAATATTTACTCACGACCGGGCCTGGGAGAGCATGCTACGTGTATTCCTGAGGTGGGCGGGAAGATTCACACGTTCGCCTACGACGTGCTGAAAAATAAATGGTCCAATCCTGAAACACGTACACCAGCATGAAGCAGGCGTACGTCGACCCACGCAGCATAAAAGTGCGCGCAAACAACAAACAAGCTCAGACGTCAGGATGAATATACCGTTCCTAGCAGCAGTGGCCGTGGGAGGAGGAGGAGGATAGTGAAGGCCCGAATTTTCACTCCCAGAACCAGCCTTTTTGGGATGCCTGATGACCAGGTGTATGGGAGGTACAGGTTTCCACCACACATAATACTGGACCTGGTCAGTGAGTGGGAGGATGACCACACATCACCCACCCTGTGCTCCCAAGCACTCAGCCCCCTGGAGAAGGTCCTCAATGTACTGCACTTCTTGGCCACAGGATCATTTCAGCGGACAAGTGCCATAGTGGGTGGGGTGTCACAGGCCACGCAGTCATGCTGCCTACACCAGGTCTTGAGCATCATCACTGCACGCCCATCAGTCTGTAGGCACATATACCTGCCCAGGACACCTGCAGAAAAGCAGGCTGCCACCCACGATTTCTACGGTGTGGCACAATTCCCAAAAGTGCTAGGTGCCATTGACTGCACCCATGTGGCACTACGTCCCCCCAGGGCATCTGAGCACATCTATAGGAACCACAAGCACTGGCATTCCATCAACGTGCAGGTAGTATGCAATGCCAAGGGAATCATCACCTCAGTATATGCCAACTATCCAGGGTCCACCCACGACAGCTTCATTTACCGAATGTCTACCCTAAGCCGGGACCTAGAAGCAGGGCGGCATGGTGATACATGGCTGCTTGGTGAGTATGAATGCTACTGCACATGCATGCATGTCCGATGCAGAGTTATGTCATTACCCCACTAATGATACCCATCACCTCCTCACCAGGGGACAGTGCCTACCCTCTGAGCACCCACATGATGACGCCAATTCGAAATCCCATGACGCCTCCAGAGGTAAGATACAACACAGCCCATATTGCAACCCGGGGCATAGTGGAGCGCACATTCGGAGTGCTCAAGTCACGCTTTCGCTCCCTTGACCGTTCTGGCGGGCAGCTGTTATATGCGCCCCCGTAGTGTGCAGGATCATAGTGGCAGAGTGTGTCCTGCACAATGTTGCGACACGCCGGGCGGCTGTGGACATGGAGGTGCCCCCAACCACATGCACGCCCGCTGCGCATGGGGGGGAGAGGGCACGGGGTGAGGAAGCCCGTACGCAGCTGGTGGCTAATTACTTCACATAGAAATGACACCCCAGTGGAGTGCACACAGCCCTGGCACATACCATCTGATAAGCAATGATGACTCGACCTGATAATTAAGACGAACAAAGGGACAGTCAACTGACAGAACCATAGCAGCCTGAGATTGTTCATGTGGAATGGTCACAATGTGTGCATCCCTACCTACACAAACACCACCAATGCAGTGTCATCAAAAGACACTTCCATGCTGCAGAAATGAATACCCGCTCGCAAAATACTACATGAAAACAGTGCCATGTCACCCAACCCCTCCCCGGAATGGCCACACAACACACCATGGCATGTCATGCAATGTGAGAGCAAACAAAATAATCCCCACAACATGCCCCAAGTGTCACCAGCTGCAGTGTCCCTAATGGAAACATGGCCACACATGAAATGCTCACAGTAATGCAGGACCTACAACACACATTACCAAATACTTACCAAGAATACCAATCACCTACACAACCTCCAACCTACCTTAAACATGACATTACAGACTTAAAAATTTGCTAGCCTCACTACCTGATGATGCCAGCCCTCCGAACACTTCCAAGTATACAGTGTTAGCGCTACGCAAGAGTGTAGGTGCACTGCTTACAACATGGACTCCAGTTCCAAGGTGGACCGCATTGTGAAGACATGAGGAATGGACCTGCAAATTAGGAGGATGAGATGGATGCAGAGGCACATATCAATACATCATGCAGTGTACAATAAAACCACAATGTACACTATGAATGTATACACAGTATTGACTACAGACTGCCCACACATCGAATGGGAGTCCAATGTCACCATGTACGTCAATGTCACTTGGGCACACCCTTTGCAAGCCCATGGAAACGGGAAGCAGGAGGGGTGTGTGTCACAAAAACGAAAGCATCTGAACCAAATTCATGACAAGCCTGCATGTGCCCAGCCACAATGCAGCGTATTCCCACGGGAGCCACACAAGGCAACACACTGTCCTCCCAAAAAATAAATAAATAAATAAATACATAACCAAAAATGGCCATTAATGGGCCCAGGGGAGTGGGGGAGGCCACCCAGGAGGTCTGAGGACAGGATGCACACCAAAACTCACCTGTGTGGATCTTGCGAAAAAAAACACCTCCATGGGCATCTGGCCTACACGGCTACCCTATTGTGGGAGTATCACTGCTGTCGCTCTCCTCACCCTCTGCAGCTGCATCAGGAGGTGGTGGCACTATGGGAGGCAACCCACGCAAAGCCCTAGTCTGTTCCTCCATGGCTGCAAGCATGCGGGTGTGGTAGGTCTCGTTCTGGAGGATAAGTGTGAGGAGGTCCCCATGCAACAACTCACGATATGCCCGGACCTCCGCCCTAGTTGCCTGCATCTCAGCTGAGTGCGTACATGTGAGACGCTCGAGCTGCTGTTCTGTCCTTCTGTTTGTTGAAGCCTCAAGCTCAACAAGAGTCGTCCTGAGGTGAAGGAGTTCCACCCTCAGGGCTTCCCTGTGGCCCTGGGACTCTATGGAAATGGCTTCCTGCAGAGTCGCCAGTGCCGCCCGCCTGTCCCTGTCGGACGCCAACATGTCCTCCCTGTGTGACTGGCAGATGGAGTCGGTTGCCTGCTGTAGTCGCTCAATCAGCCTTTCGGGGGGGACAATGGAAGTGGCCACCCTATCCATGGCCTGAGCCTTCATCTCTGATGATGCTGCCTGTTGGGTTGCCATACCGTATATGGATTGCTCCCATGCGGTATTGCCAGGTGGCTGACGGCCACCACGTCGGCGGGCACCACACCAGTCTGGGGCAAGGCGAACTGCGCCTTGCTGTGCCGGCACTGCCTGAGGCTGCAGGACTGCATTCCCCCTCTGATCTGCTGGCCCAGGAACAGGATCAGATGTCGTAGAGTGTGACCCTGCATCCGTAACCACCAAAGGCGTACCTGCCAACACTGACATCCCCATTGAGGGTTCTAACCCTGGTGCAGGTGGGTCGGACAGAACAGAATCCCTCCCAGGAACACTCACCTGCGACGGCACATAGGTCTCATCATCCGAATCGACACCTGAATACAGCTCGGGGGAGGTGCAGCCAGAGACACCCCTTGAGAGCACGACCTGCAGCAGTTGTGGGTTCTCACCCAACACCACACCACGTCCCTCACTGGTGGTCGGTCGGCCCTCAGACCCCTCCTGGGTGTGCACCATCTCCACAACTCCAGCAGTATAAAGTGCGTCATCCCCTGCAAAGACATAAAAGAAAACAAATGGAAACAGGCATTAGCACTATGGCACACAATTAGGGCTGAGAGGCATCATAAACAGTACTTGATTGACACATGTCCCACATGATTAAAACCCTCCCATGCATGCACCGTCACTGCGTGTGAAGGGGAGGCAGATGGCACACATTGATGACACCAAGATGGAAGATGAACACATTTGCTGCATGCTGCTTAGAAGTGGCATCACACATTTGCCAGTGATTGGCAGGTCAAATACACATGCCATCACACAGGTGGCATGTACCCTAGCCATGAAGTGAAGAGGGTGAGGAGGTCACCAATTGTTCATTCAGTCCAGTTTGCTAATGAAATTGATTTTTTCATTGAAATGGGTCAAATGTTTAACCTGCAGCTGCCAGTCCAAAATGTTCCTATAGCACAAGGACATGTCTAAACAAATCATGTCCAGGAAACTAAGCCAGTCCACTGTACCATAGCCATGTCAGACATGTGACAATAGGACTGAGAAATCCAGAGTAACAGTGGTGGTATGCAAACAATCTGCCTGAATAAACAGAGGTAAATAAGCAACAATGTTGTGGCAAGATGACACTCCAAGGGCAACTGGCGTGGTGTTGGGCTGGATGTCTAATGTTGGCAGAAGGGATGCTGCTATACCCAAATTCTGGTGCGCAGAATGTATAGGAAGAGGCACATGGGTGACCCAAACCACTCAGGCACACACACCCTCACCTGGCACCCAAACAGAAGCCCTCCCACACACACCATGCACATGGATGACACACACAATCATGTGCACTCACCGGACCATGCCTCGTAATCTGCCAGTTCTCCCACGCCTTGGAACTGTTCCTCCGTGACGTAGATCCCAGCAACCTGCTCATGTGGAGTGAGTTCTATGTCGTCTGCTGGAGACCCACCTCCAGTCACTAGAGTTGCGGCATGACTTGAGGCCAGCTTATTCTTTGCCCTGCGCTTCAGGTCATTCCAGCGCATGTAGCATTCAGTAGCTGTGCGCCTCACGATTCCAAGGGCACTTATGATGTCCGCAATGGTCTGCCAGTGTGCCTGACGTTGTGCAGGTGTGGTCTTGGATCCTGCAAAAATCACCATTTCGCGGTCATGTGCCCACAATACTCTACAAGTGCATTCAGTTCGGCCTCATTGAAGCTGGGCTTCCTTGACGGGCCGGACTGTGTAGCCGTGTCTGGGGCATCAGCCTCTAATGGACGAGCACTCTTCCTCTTCCGCTTGGAAGCGGAGTGTCCTACGCCGCTCTGGACACTAGGGGCAGGAGCCCCGGTGGACTCTGTACTAGGAGTATGGGATTGCACACTCAGCATGGGAGTTGGTGCAGGCATTAGCTCAAGTGTGATGGTGTCAGGGGGAATGTCAGCATGATGGACTTGGACCGACACTGTCCTGGCTGGGTGTGTGAGAGGTGGGGTGGATGGAGCCGCAGCTGCCCCTGCAGCCTCCCCAGCCTGCTTACGCGGGGCAGCAGATGACCTAGCTGCCTCTGATCCACGTGGCCTGATGACACCAACGTTCACCGGTGCCTAGACCTGCTGACCTGGAAGTCAGCCATGGAGTCACCCTGTGCCAGGTCTGGTTCCACAGTGGGCTGGTCCAACAAGTGCTGAGCATGGATGGTGTCAGCCACGTTAACCTCAACCGGGGGGGGCATGGGTGTCCCTGACTGCTCCTCCACACATGGGGGGCTAGGGGCACCCTGCAAGTCACGGCCACGTCCCCTACCGGATCCACCACGGCCACCACTTGGGGCTCGGCCACCTTTGCCACCCTTACGGCTTGTTCGCCTCCCAGCCATGTCACTGATGTTATTGTGCAAATGGGAGTCGATGTGAACTATTGTCCAGGGCAATTGGGGGTCAAAGGGGTTGGGTACCAGATGGTAATCGTCCCCTAGTGCTCTAGCAAGGCTGTATGTCACCCCTGGGGAAAGATGACGGGAAGTAAGGTGCACGCAACCCCTCCTAGACCACGTGCGTGGGAAAATAAACCTGCACTACGCTGTGGCACCCAGAAACACAAGAATGAACGTATGCGTGTCACACGCAGCCTAGAATGACCTCTGAAGGGGTACGCGACACACGGGGCAAGCACAGATGTTAAATACGTGCGCGACTCAACGTCTGCCAGGAACAACAAAAGCGTGAAAAATATGCACGTGTGCGCGTTGGCAACACCCACACCAAAAGAAGAATTGTACGCTGTCTGAGGAGACAGGACAACACTAGAAGGGAACGCTGTTTGAGGAAACAGGCCCAGGAAAAAGAGGAAAAGAGAAAAAGCTGTCAGAGGTAACAGGGAGTACGAACTGGAAACACCGTGAAGTAAATCGCGTGTGAACCGACAAGAAGTACAGATTTCACCCACTCGCTCTCCACGAAAAGCACGTACAAGGAAATGGCGTTCTACACGTACTTTTATACACACATCACAGACGTGCATACGCGATGAGGCTATTTCCACCAATTACGCACTTTGACTCTCGGACGTGTATCTCTTTTTTTTTACACACGCCATTCTCTACGGCCATGCGCGTGATGTCACAGCTGCGCATGGTGGCCTTTGGGCCAATGAAATCGCATATGCGAGCACACGTGGAGAAAATGCACGTCTGAGTGTCATCGCGTGTAATCGGAGGGAAGTGAGCGTACACGCGATTGTCCTGGGTACGTGTATTTCTGGGGTGCGCAGGAAGTTTCACACACGATTGGTGGAAATCCACATGTGCTCTGTCATCACGTGTAATGAGGGAAACACCCGCGCGCGTCACAGACGCGCTTACGCGCTAAGGGCCTTTGGTCCAATGAAATCGCATATGCGTGCTGACGTGTATAAGCGATAAGGGCCTTTCCTCGATTTACACGCAGACGTGCAGGATTTTCACGTGCAAAATCACTCCGTATCAAGCTGGCCACGCGTAAGCACACGGAAGACCACGCTCCTGCCCACAAGGCCGAATTACTGCCCCCCAGAACCCCAAGCACGCTCCCACCTGCCATCTGCTGCTGCCTGACTGCCTGCTGCCCACGTGCCCTGCCATTTGCTGCCTGCACATCAGCCAGGGGTGCTGTTGCTGTGACCACCCCTGCTGGAACCGAAGACTCCCGACTGGGATTCCATCGCTCCACAGCCCAGCCCCAGGACCCAGTTGCCCACCCACTCCTGCCTCTGGGGTTGTCATGTCCGCATTGCAACATCTGGCACCACTGACAACCCGCGGCCAGAGAGGCAGAGGGGCACCAGCTTCAGTGCCAGGGAAGTTGGTGTCCTGGTGGAGCAAGTCCTGGGCAGTATGATGCCCTCTACGGAAGTGTGCGGGCTGACAAGGAAGGACGGACTCGGATCTGGACGGACATTGTGACTGCCATCAACGCGGAGGGGGTGGCAGTCTGCGACTTCCAACATGTCAAGAAGTGCTGGGAGGACATTAGGTCCAGGACCCTGAACAAGGCCCAGCGCCTCTTGAAGGCAGCGGATGCTAAGGGGCGCCGGGGCCACTTGTCGGAAGATCAGATGAGGGTCCTGGAACGCATATCCCCAGCGCTACACATCCAGGTCCTTGAGAGGCACACCCGTCTGGAGTCGAGCGGTAAGTGTACATGCATCATGATTGTAAGCTGTGCGTGTGGTGATGTGCCAGTAGTGTGTCGGTTGCACACATGTTTGTATGGGGCCGAGTATGGGTGGGGGTGTACAGGGCCGTGCAGCTAACACATGCGAGGCTGTCATGTGTGAGACATGGATGGTGCTTGTGTGTGTAGGCTTGCATGCGAAATGCAGTTGCGTGGGCACACATGTTTGGATGAATGTGTATGTAAGTGGGCATGGTCGTGATGTCACGCATGTATATTGTTTTCAGCTGCATGTATCAGCACTGTGTACATGTGCATGTGTGTGTATTTGACAAGGGTGCAACAGTGATGCAACATGGATGCATGTGACAGCGGGATGTGGAAGCCTGATTGGCAGATGTGACATGGATGCCCATCGGAACACTGGAACAGTTGGTTGAGGTGTACACATGCATGCAAGTGTGGTGGTGTGCGTGCATGTGTAGTACACTCCCTGTGTTGCATGTGATGTCTGGCTCACCTTTGCCTGCTCATGCTGTTGTATGTGTATGGATGGTGCTGGCAGTTGCGATGTGGCTTTGGTATGGCTCATGTGTGCAAGTTGAAATGACATGTGTGTTGCCGATTGTGATGCCATGTCTGAGGTTTGCCAATGCCCTCATGTGCAACTGTCATGTGTGTATGTGTCCATTGTACAGTGCCATGATGTCTGTGTTTCATTTCTCCCTGTCTGCAGCGTCAACTGATGAAGAGGGCGGAGAAGGTGCTGTGGAGCACAGCGGCGGGGATCGCACTGCCAACCGGAGACGCAAGGCCCGGCTCCCCTCCCAGGTTGTGATCTCGTCGGGGAGTGAGGAGTCCGGTGCCGCGTCCCAGGCCGCAGCTGCCGGGGGGTGGTCCAAGAGGCGGAGGTCGGAGTTGGACTCCTCGGCAGCAGAAGGGGCAGCTGGGACCCCACAGGGCCCAACGGGGGAAGATGGCACGGAGTCGTCCAGGTTGGTGGGGGGTTTGGTGGAGGAGGAGGCCATGCAAGCACCAGAGACGGGGTCTGGAGGTGGGGATTCCACTGGTGCTAGTGGTGCAGTGCAGGACCAGGGACAGGAGGCAGCACAGGTCGCTACGGAGGTGCCTGTGTGCAATCCTGTTACTGATCCTGTCACTGCATCATCTTGCACCAGCAGGGATGCCTATGTCCAGACCCGTTTTCAGGCAGGGGATGAGCTCACGACAACTGGCCTTCCTCTGCCTGCGGACGTGGCTATCCGGGTCCGGGTTGAGCCTGTCCTGACTGGTGTGGCGTTGCGTCAACAGGCCATGCGAGGTGACCTGCAGTCTTTTCATGAGGAGACTGCACGTCATCTCGAATGGCTCGTTGACCGCGTCGGCCTACTGGGACAGGTCACCCAGGCCGGATTCCTCCGTTTGATGGGGCTTGCTCAGACCCCCTCCTCAACTGATCCCCTATGCGCCAGTCGTCCTCCGTGCCATCTTCCCACCCATCAGTCACCTGGGTGCCCTGTGGAGCTGCCTCTGACGGTGCGGCCAAGCTGGTGGAGGAGGCATCCCTGCCACAGTCGGGAGTCGGACGTCCAGCAGGGGTGGCCACATCAACGACTGCACCCCAGCCAGCGGACGATGTGCAGGCAGCAGGGGGCAGTGCACGGGCAGAGGCGCAGCAGCAGCAGCAACGTGGTGGGAGCCATGATAGCTTGGGACCTTCGACATCGGAGGGGCAGGCATCGGCCGGAGGGCAGGAGGACCCAGGACGGGAAGTGTCTTCCATGTGGCAGCGGTTGGGCCACGCCATAGATGCGGAGCGGCAGCTGGCAGAAGAGGCACGGCTCACGATCGTCAGTGCGGAGAACTCCATGCGGAGGGCCCTGAGGCGTGCCGAGTGCCTCGAGGCAATCCGCAGGGAGTTTGGGGGGAACATGTGGACGGCCCTGCGGACCCTCGGGCCATGGAGGAGGAGCGCCTCCGGGACATTGAGCAGGAGTTCGATGATGCCCTGGCCTGGAACATCCCGAAGTGAGCCGTCGGACTAGCCTGCTGCCCTTGTAAATAGTTCTTTAGTTAGTGTTAGGTTTCCTTTGGTTTAGCATTTTTTTGGGACCTTTTGGACAATGACCCACATTTTTGTATATAGTTTATTTTTTTAGGTAGTGTTATTAGGTAAGTTTAATTTCTTCGGTTGGGATCATGGACCCTGGATTGTTTATCTGTATATAGTTGACTTTTGGATTTTCATTTTTTTTTATGATTTCCCCATGGAGCAATGGCTTTCGATTTTAATTTTCCATTGGATTAACTTTTGTGGACTGTGACTTTGGACACCTTTCGTGTGCATTATGATTTGTGGTTTTGCATTATTTCACGTACCTGCTGGTTTATTTTTTAAAAAATGTCAATTATTGTTTCTTAATTTTTGATTCAATTTATGTTGCGCTTAATACATATTTTTTCTTCAAACTTCAATGTGTAGTATCATCTCATTGGTTTCATGATATAGGTTTTGACATTCACTGACACCCATTGGGTGTATGTGAGGGACATGTGTTCATTTGCAAACTTGCAATTGTGGTTCTAGCATGTTTTTGCCATTTCTAAGTGGGTGGATGCAATACTCGGGTGGGTGTTTGGCATTTGGAGGCTGACCATAAGGGCCAGTGATCTAGATTGTGGTGACATGTTGGCTGGGGGACATGAGTGGGGGCCTGGTGGAGGCTGCCCCTGCACTGCTGGGGGGTGGGGGTGATAGGGGACATGAGTGGGGGACTGGTGGAGGCTGACCCTGGTGGCTCGGGGGTGGGGGTGGTGGAAGACATGAGTGGGGGCCTGGTGGAGGCTGCCCCTGCACTGCTGGGGGGTGGGGGTGATGGGAGACATGAGTGGGGCCCTGTTGGAGGCTGCCCCTGCACTGCTGGGGGGTGGGGGCGATAGGGGACATGAGTGGGGCCTGGTGGAGGCTGCCCCTGCACTGCTGGGGGGTGGGGTGGTGGGAGACATGAGTGGGGGCCTGGTGGAGGCTGCCCCTGCACTGCTGGGGGGTGGGGGTGATGGGAGACATGAGTGGGGGCCTGGTAGAGGCTGCCCCTGCACTGCTGGGGGGTGGGGGTGATAGGGGACATGAGTGGGGGCCTGGTGGAGGCTGCCCCTGCACTGCTGGGGGGTGGGGTGATGGGAGACATGAGTGGGGGCCTGGTGGAGGCTCCCCCTGGTGGCTGGGGGGAGGGTGTGGTGGGAGACATGAGTGGGGGCCTGGTGGACGCTGCCCCTGGTGGCTTGGGGGTGGGGGTGCAGGGGGACATGTGTGGGGGCCTGGTGGAGGGTGCCCCTGCACTGCTGGGGGGTGGAGTGGTGGTAGACATGTGTGGGGGCCTGGTGGAGGCTGCCCCTGGTGGCTGGGGGGTGGGGGTGGTGGTAGACATGTGTGGGGGACTGGTGGAGGATGCCCCTGGTGGCTGGGGGGTGGGGGTGATGGGAGACATGAGTGGGGGCCTGGTGGAGGCTGCCCCTGGTGGCTGGGGGGTGGGGGTGGTGGGAGACATGAGTGGGGGCCTGGTGGAGGCTGCCCCTGCACTGGTGGGGGGTGGGGGTGATGGGAGACATGAGTGGGGGCCTGGTGGAGGCTGCCCCTGGTGGCTGGGGGGTGGGGGTGCAGGGAGACATGAGTGTGGGCCTGGTGGAGGCTGCCCCTGCACTGCCGGTGGGTGGGGGTGATAGGGGACATGAGTGGGGGCCTGGTGGAGGCTGCCCCTGGTGGCTGGGGGATGGGGGTGGTGGGAGACATGAGTGGGGGCCTGGTGGAGGCTGCCCCTGCACTGCTGGGGGGTGGGGGATGATGGGAGACATGAGTGGGGGCCTGGTAGAGGCTGCCCCTGCACTGCTGGGGGGTGGGGGTGATAGGAGACATGAGTGGGGGCCTGGTGGAGGCTGCCCCTGCACTGCTGGGGGGTGGGGGTGGTGGGAGACATGAGTGGTGGGCTGGTGGAGGCGGCCCCTGCACTGCTGGGGGGTGGGGGTAATGGGAGACATGAGTGGGGGCCTGGTGGAGGCTTCCCCTGGTGGCTGGGGGTTGGGGGTGGTGGGAGACATGAGTGGGGGCCTGGTGGAGGCTGCCCCTGGTGGCTGGGGGGTGGTGGTGCAGGGGGACATGTGTGGGGGCCTGGTGGAGGGTGCCCCTGCACTGCTGGGGGGTGGTGTGGTGGTAGACATGTGTGGGGGCCTGGTGAAGGCTGCCCCTGGTGGCTGGGGGGTGTGGGTGGTGGTAGACATGTGTGGGGGCCTGGTGGAGGCTGCCCCTGGTGGCTGGGGGGTGGGGGTGATGGGAGACATGAGTGGGGGCCTGGTGGAGGCTTCCCCTGGTGGCTGGGGGTTGGGGGTGGTGGGAGACATGAGTGGGGGCCTGGTGGAGGCTGCCCCTGCACTTCTGGGGGGTGGGGGTGATGGGAGACATGAGTGGGGGCCTGGTGGAGGCTGCCCTTGCACTGCTGGGGGTGGGGGTGATAGGGGACATGAGTGGGGGCCTGGTGGAGGCTGCCCCTACACTGCTGGGGCGTGGGGGTGGTGGGAGACATGAGTGTGGGCCTGGTGGAGGCTGCCCCTGCACTGCCGGGGGGTGGGGGTGATAGGGGACATGAGCGGGGGCCTGGTGGAGGCTGCCCCTGGTGGCTGGGGGGTGGGGGTTGTGGGAGACATGAGTGGGGGCCTGGTGGAGGCTGTCTCTGCACTGCTGGGGGGTGGGGGCGATGGGAGACATGAGTGGGGGCCTGGTGGAGGCTGCCCCTGGTGGCTGGGGGGTGGGGGTGCAGGGAGACATGAGTTGGACATGAGTGGGGGCCTGGTGGAGGCTGCCCCTGGTGGCTGGGGGGTGGGGGTGGTGGGAGACATGAGTGGGGGCCTGGTGGAGGCTGCCCCTGGTGGCTGGGGGGTGGGGGTGGTGGGAGACATGGATGGGGGCCTGGTGGAGGCTGCCCCTGGTGGCTGAGGGGTGGGGGTGAAGGGAGACATGAGTGGGGGCCTGGTGGAGGCTGCCCCTGCACTGCTGGAGGGTGGGGTGGTGGGAGACATGAGTGGGGGCCTGGTGAAGGCTGCCCCTGGTGGCTGGGGGGTGGGAGTGCAGGGGGACATGTGTGGGGGCCTGGTGGAGGGTGCCCCTGCACTGCTGGGGGATGGGGGTGGTGGTAGACATGTGTGGGGGCCTGGTGGAGGCTGCCCCTGGTGGCTGGGGGTGGGGGTGATGGGAGACATCAGTGGGGGCCTGGTGGAGGCTGCCCCTGGTGGCTGGGGGGTGGGGGTGGTGGGAGACATGAGTGGGGGCCTGGTGGAGGCTGTCCCTGCACTGCTTGGGGGTGGGGGTTATGGGAGACATGAGTGGGGGCCTGGTGGAGGCTGCCCCTGCACTGCTGGGGGGTGGGGGTGATAGGGTACATGAGTGGGGGCCTGGTGGAGGCTGCCCCTGCACTGCTGGGGGGTGGGGGTGGTGGGAGACATGAGTGGGGGCCTGGTGGAGGTTGCCCCTGGTGGCTGGGGGGTGGGGGTGCAGCGAGACATGAGTGGGGGCCTGGTGGAGGCTGCCCCTGGTGGCTGGGGGGTGGGGGTGCAGGGAGACATGAATGGGGGCCTGGTGGAGGCTGCCCCTGGTGGCTGGGGGGTGGGGGTGCAGGGAGACATGAGTGGGGGCCTGGTGGAGGCTGCCCTTGGTGGCTGCGGGGTGGAGGTGGTGGGAGACATGAGTGGGGGCCTGGTGCAGGCTGCCCCTGCACTGCTGGGGCTGGGGGTGATGGGAGACATGAGTGGGGGCCTGGTGGAGGCTGCCCCTGCACTGCTGGGGGCTGGGGGTGATGGGAGACATGGGTGGGGGCCTGGTGGAGGCTGCCCCTGGTGGCTGGGGGTGCAGGGGGACATGCGTTGGTGGGCAGTAGTGCAAGGTGACATGTGGGTTGGCTGGGGGGCATGGCCATGGTGAATGGGTGCCTGCAGGACATGTGCAGGGTAGGCCCCTGTGGTGTGGGCCACCTGCAGGGGCCGTGAAGGGTGTAGAGGGAACACCTGTGAGGACCCACACGTGCAATTCACGTGTGGCGCTCCCCGCGCACCCCTGTAATACACGTACCCTGATGGAATCGCATGTGATACTTCCTGCGCACCCCTGAAATACACGTACCCTGCTGCTTTTGCGTGTGATGCTTCCCGCGCACCCCTGGAATACACGTACCCTGATCGAATCGCGTGTGATACTTCCCGCGCACCCCTGAAATACACGTACCCTGCTGCTTTTGCGTGTGATACTTCCTGCGCACCCCTGAAATACATGTACCCTGCTGCTTTTGCGTGTGATACTTCCCATGCACCCCTGGAATACACGTACCCTGCTGCTTTTGCGTGTGATAATTCCCCCACACCCCTGGAATACACGTACCCTGATGGAATTGCGTGTGATACTTCCCGTGCTCCCCTGAGATACACGTACCCTGCTGCTTTTGCGTGTGATACTTCCTGCGCACCCCTGAAATACACGTACCTTGCTGCTTGTTAGGCGGAAACCTGTGCAGTTCCCTCTGGGACCACTGCAAAAGATTTAGGACTACAGGTGTTTGGCAGTAAACCCACTTGGTAGCTGTCTGTACCACACAGATTCAATTGGTAGCTGTGGCTGAGCAGTCAGACTTCCCTCAATAAGAGTTAGGCAGTATGTGGAGTATACAACATAGGGCAATTCTTCACAGTAAGACAAGCAAACACGCAACAAGGCTTCAGTGTAAATATATAAAGGTATTTATTTATAACGACACATCTATAGAAAACACTGTCACTATTACGGCAAACACTTCAATTACAATTACTCTACGAAGAAAAAGATCAATCCCCCTAACAATAGTTCGACAAGTCTAGGTTTACCAGCATTACTTATTTGCAGACAGAGGTGTATGCTTCAATCTAGATGGCACTCTAGTATTCGTTAGGACGGGAGAGAAAAATAAGCAGGTTACGAAATCAACATGGTTCCAATACTTAACGGACAAATGCAAGGCAAGAAGATAAGAACCACGGTAGATCATAAAGTTCAGAGGCCAGGCCTACTCGGAGAGAGGCAAGGCGATATGTCCCAAAAAGTATATTAGTGGAAATGCGTTCGAGTCTTTGCATCAAATTGTTATCGGCAGATTGGACCAGTTCAGAACAACAAGCTAGAGAAAGCTTGGAGGCGACCCTAAGGAGAGGCGAGGATTAAGACACCTCACTCTATCCGGCAACAAGGGAAGCCAGGCGGACACAGTACCTTGATTGTGGAGAGACAGCTCCGGCGGGGGCAGTTGTTCCTGGTGGTGGGTGCACGTCCGGTCTTTGCCAAGAGAAGAGATGATCTCGTTGTCGAAGGAAAGTTGAAGATCGTTGCACCACCAGGGAAGAGACCAGCCGCGGAGTGCTCCGTCACAAGGTACCACCTTTTGGTCGCGGTACAGGGGTAGTGGCTATCCGGTTGCCGAGGTGCTCTGCACGGGCAATTCGATCACTGCGTCCTGAGGCGAAGAAAAAGCAAAAGGGGACTGGTTGTTCCCACCAGTCAGGGGAAGATACTCTCTGGCAGGGAGATCTCCTCTGTCGTCGGGAAGTGGTGAGTCGGTTCAGCAGGGCTCCACCGGAGGTGTCGTCATTGCAGGTTGGCTCAGCTTTACCCTCGTCGCATTCTTAGGTCCTGTGGCGACTTCTGAAGATCCAGTCCCAAAAGCCCTGCTTTTATGCAGAAAACCCCCATTCATTCAGCATAGCTGTCAATCATCACACGCTAGGTGGTGAGCGGGGAGGCTCACCACTTGGGCCAATCACACCAAAGTGCGACTGGAGTTGGCAAGGCAACTCGGTCCAGGGTGCCTAAACCCGCTCCCACACCCATGTGGTAACCCAGACAGAATGGCACCACTTTGGAGGGTCTCTGTACAGAAGCCCGCCAAAAGTGGAACAAAGGGCTCGACCTTTGGTTTAGGAGTCACAGAGACGAACACAGACGCCATTTTAAAAAGCCGAGTTCTGGCAGAAAATACCATCCGATAGACCTATTTAAGATAAGTAGACCGGAGGTATGTTAGAGATTAACGAGAAACAGTATCAATATCCAACAATGGGAAGAATCCCATAGGGTTATATTCGGGGTCGAATATAACAAGTAGTTTCCACTGCCACCAGCCAAAACTCGACGAGGGGGGACGAGACAGTGCCCCCTCGAATAACAGACCTAGGAGTAATCGAATTACCCCTACTAGTACGTCCACAATATAATGGTTTGTACTAGTTCTGTTAGTAAATTTAGGTCTAGTAAAGCCAATGGTGACTTTACATGCCCGGGGAGACAGTAGTCAGTCCCTGAGTATGGAGTCCATGATGGAGGTCCGCTAGGACGCCCCAGTGTTACGGCACGGAGGGTGCGGTGTAACACACATAGGCCCTCATTACGACCCTGGCGGATTTTTTCCGCCATCGGCAGACTTTTCCGCCATGGCGCAAAGTCCCTTTACGCCATGGCGGATGGCGGACTTACCGCCCCATTCCGAGGTCGGCGGGGCGGTAAGTCCCCATTGACCCATTTACCCTTCCCCATTCCCATTTCGGCCCCATAGGGTATAATGGGAGTGGGGAAGGAGTTAATTACGCCACCGTAAATTACGGTGGCGTAATTAACACCAAGGTCCCAGAGCGCCATGGATTTTTCCGCCCGCAAAAAGCGGGCGGAAAAATGACCATGGCGCTCCGGGAACTCGTAGTTGGCGGTAAGGGGTCGGCGCAGCTAACGCTGGCGCAGACCCCTTAGCGCCAGGGTCGTAATGAGGGCCATAGAAAAACATATGAGAACCTATGGAGTAAAAGACTCCATAGCCCATAGAACACATGGACATTCAAAGGAATTACACACATTCATGTCCAAGAGTGGGAGAAAAAGAGTCTCACTCTTGGCAGGATGAAATAAACAAACTTCAGAAATCCAGCAAAGCTGCTGGGGGACTCACTAGGTTAGGAAATTCAGCCTAAACAGAGAATTTTCCCTAACACTGCTTTTGCGTGTGTTACTTCCCACGTACCCCTGATGCACACGTACACAGGACAATCGCGTGTGGAACTTCCCGCGAACCACTGAAATACACGTTCCCCGCTTGGTGTTTGATGTTTGCCAGCCCTGTGAACTGGTCCAGAGTTAGCGCAGCCCTTTGCGATTATTTGGGGATTTTGAAGGCTTTTCCTTGCGCGAGGGCGTTCTTGGGGGCGTAACTGGCGCTGCTGCAGGGTCGCTGGGCCACGCTGTGCCACGGCTGGTTTTGGATGCGAAAATCCATGAATACGCTGTGCGCGGAAATCGATTTTAGCACACGCGGCTGGCGCAGACATTCGCACGGGCACGCTGTGCGCCAGCCGCGTGTGACACTTTTGTGCGAAATTCCATGAATTACCCTGTGAGTCGGCCAAAATTGGTGCTCTGTCTGAATTATGTACTAGCCTGGTTGAAAATTAAAAAGATCTTAAATTATTAGTCACCAGATTGATTGATGGCAGAGGTGCCATTGGTTTTTACGTACCTCTAACCCTGCTCAGTGTAGCCCTCTTGATAACCATAACAAAGATCACAAATCCATGTAGCATTGTTTCCACAGACTAATGGACCGAAGGTCCAGATGGATAACAACCAGTCTGATACCTTGAATAGAAGGGTAGGGGACACAATGGAACATGTGGTTGTTTATGCTACAAATGAACCTGATGCCAAATACATTTTGTGTCAAGAAATTGAGATGATAGAAAACACTACGGTCCAAAAACCCAAGATTAATAAAGGCAACAAACTTAACCAAAGTGGACTGCAATCACATCGATCCTTCTTAGCCCCTTTACAAAGAATGCTATTTAGCATGAAAGAACAATCAATAGTCGAGGATGAAGATATAGCTGACACCCATTTTACTCAAGTCCTCAAATACTATAATTTCACATATTCTGTGTCCGGTAGATCGGCACAACCACTGCAGGAAACAATGAATGATTCCTTTATGATGAAAGTGGCCAGGGTAGATCTTCAACTACCCTTGAAGCCTGTAGAGACTTTGTCACTGACTATCTTGAATCCTACAGAATATAGTATTGATAATTCATCCTTTCCCATCATAAAAAATGATTATGATGTATGGAATAAATTGAACTCCTTTGTAAAATTGGAAGAAATTAATCCCAGTAAAGACAGTCCATTCTTAAATAGAACTATACTTTTAGCGCTATGGAACTTGATTCCCTGTCTTTCCATGCTACAAAATTAGGATGTGCACAGATTGGAATTACCCAAATGGGGGAGTCCAACTAACTGTGTACTACTATAATTTTCCTCTCCAGCAGTTACAGCTTTATTGTATTCATGCTCTTAAAAAAGCCCTTGCTGGATCCTTTGGTCCCAGCTGACTACTTTCGGCCTATATCCCTACTAACTGCCCTTATGAAGCTTTTGGAAGTGTTAGTTACACCTCTCCTGTCCTCTTTTCTTGAGTCATCTAACTGCCTTGACCCAGCTCAGTCTGGCTTTCAGCCTGGTAGAGGCACAGACAGTGTCTGTCTCTATACAGGATGACTTGACCAGGCTCGCTGATTCGGGTGGTGTCGGAGCCCTGATACTATTAGACCTGTCAGCGGCCTTCAACGCGGTCGATCGCTGATTTCCTGCCTGGCGCAAGTAGGTATATCTGGCAAAGTTATTGAGTGGTTCTTTTCTTTTTTAAAGAACAGATCCCAATCCCTTCTCCTGGCCCCCCTATCTCTTTAAATCCTCAGATCTTACCTGTGGTGTCCCTCAGAGCTCTGCTCTGCCACCCATTCTATTTAATATATACATCTGGGCCTTAGTCTGTCTCATCTGCTCCCTCGGCGTCAGGTGTTACTCATATGCCGACGACACTCACATCCTGATCTGGCTCGATCTGGACCGGACAGAGGTGGCGACATGCCTTCAAAGATGCCTGTTGGCGGTGGGGGAATGGATGGGCTTTAACTGGCTAAAGTTGGACGGGGACAAAACAGAGGTGCTGGTGGTGGCATCTGCCCCGGAATCCTCTCTTTAAATCTCATCCTTCTGGCCTTCCTCTCTGGGCTCCCTTCCTGTTCCTGCAGTGAAGGTAAAAAATCTTGGAGTCACTATGACAGCCACTCTCTAATTGGAATCCCAGATATCTTCAGTCTGAAAAACTGGGTTTTTCCATCTGAAAATTCTTCTACAAATTCTACATTTTATACCTCCAGCATTGAGGCCACCGGTTGTGTCCGCAATGGTTGCTAGTCGATTGGATTATTGCAACTCTCTATATCTTGCACAGCCTAAGGGGCCGATCCTTCGATTACACCCCCTCTAGAATTTTGCTGCCCGGTTGGCGACAGGAGCACCTTTTGGTGTGTACATCTCTCCAGTCCTACGCCGCCTGCATTGGTTGCCAGTGTTACAATGCATTTAATTTAAATCATTCTGTATTGTACACCGGGCTCTCCATGGTATTGGAGCTGAATATCTGTGTTCCAAATTCTCTCACTACCTACTTAGATGTCCTCTGAGATCTGAGTCAGCCAATCTACCCTTTCATTGGTCCCTCCTTGGCGTCAGGCCTTTTCTGGGGCTGCAGCACAGTTATGGAAGAAGATCCATACTAAAATGAAAGAGATCCATGACCATTTGGCCTTCAGGAAGGCCCTGAAAACTCTGCTCCTCTACTAAACAGGATGGCCTACTATTGGTTATTCCTAGGGTTGTGCCCTTCTTTCTCTAGCGCCATGATGCCTTCGGGCGACCGTGCGCTTTACAAGTTATCTTAACATAACATAACATAACATGCTGAGATGTATTGCTAAAGTTAGGATATAATCTAATTACAATATATGATGATATATCTATTGGCCATAGTGCTCAATCGATAAATATGAAATTTAGTATTGGAAAATTGAAAGAAAAGAATGATATGAATAACAAAAATCTACTTAATGAAAATGGGCTTTCCTCTGGTACGAATTGACCCTGTATCAATTCCACCTCAATTAAAAGGTTATGTTGGAATACAAGAGGATACAACTCTTTTCTCAATAATCCAGAAGGTCGCTAGTAATGTTTTTATATTACAAGAGACTTGGGCAGTGAAGGATTTTATAATGGATGCTTTTGAAATTAATAATCGCCATGCAATTAAAGGGCCAAGAGGAAGACAAATGGGTGGACTAGCTATTGGAGCACAATCATTCCTATCAATTAGGCCTTACTGTTTGAAATATAATTCACAATATGTATTCAGCCTCATTCCGAGTAGGGCGGTAAGGGTTACTGGGCACCGGTAAGGAGACCGGTGCCGGTATCCCTTACCGCCCTACTACAAGGTCCCTTAGCGGGTCTCTCCAGTAACACCTGGTCTTACCATGCGTTATGGACAGGACCCGCAAAGGGACCAGGGTTCAAATAACGTGCTTGACATGCGCGAGCCCGTTATTTGCACCCTCCCCATTCCCATTGAGCTCTATGGGGGCTCAAATGGGAATGGGGAATGGTTTGGTGAATGGGGATTTACCGGTCCCAGCAAGGTCAGACTAGACCGGTAAGTCCCCATTGCACCAATCCAGACATGGTACCGTTATTGGCGGCAGTCATGGCACAAATAGCGACATGACTACCACCAAACTCGGAATGAGGGCCATTGTCTGTTGTTTTGATTTTTCCCCACTTGTAAAAGATGTAGGGCCTCATTACGCGTTAGGCGGTAGCCATGGCGCTATTGGCACCATGGCTACCCCCTTACTGCATTCCGGGTCCATGTTCCCAGAATAGGGACTTACCGGGTCATTCCGACCTTGGAGAACCCGGTAAATCCCCATTCCGGGAACCATTCCCCATTCCCATTTTTGCCCACATAGGGCTCAATGGGAATGGGGAAGTAGCTAATAATGGTACCGCAATTTGCGGTACCGTTATTAGCTCTGAAGTCCCTTACCGGGTCCTGTCCTTAACACCAGGTCAGACCTGGCGTTAAGGAAGGGACCCGCTAAGGGACCTCGTAGTAGGGCAGTAAGGGATTACCGGCACTGATGCCCTTACCGGTGCCGGTAATCCCTCGTGTAATGAGGCCCATAGTGATTATCAATGTACATTCACCACCCGGTGACAAAAATATTAATGAAATAGTATCAGCAATTGATATAAGAATACATACATGCCATTCAGATTTTCCAGATCACAACATTCTAATTGACTTAAATGTCCTCATTTTGTATAAATGTAATCTTGCCCAGAATGAAGTTTGTGACCCTTTGTTACACTTTGATTCGATATGGGCCATGAAAGACTGTGGGAGGAAACACAACATTTTTATATATGGGACATCCTATTTCTCAATCTCAAGGGAGGCATCTCTAATACAAGTGGTACTACTTGGACTAGTGAAACTAATGCCTCAACCTCGGATTATGTACATGTGGATCACGATGTATGCAGTCGATGTCAACCAATAATGATTTAATTTAGTACACTCAGTGACCATGCAGTATTGACGTGGTCACTCCCCACACTTTTGAGATTGCCCATTCCAATGAACCAGTCCATGTAAATTCTACAGGGAATAAGATTACATTGAGTAACAAAAACCTGGAGAAATGTAATCAGTTTATACTGGTTAAGGGCTCTCGGTTATTTTAATGGCTTCAGAATAATCATTGGAATTTTAATATGCTAAAGATGACATTAAAAACTCATCTCGGATTAAATCTGGTACAAGGAGCTGGTACAAATATACATCAGGGATGCTTTGATTGAGAAATTATGTTAACTAAGCAGCATTATCGAAGGCAATGCAGAGCTATTGATGAAGATATTTCACTTAATTATGACGCAAAGCAACAACTTAAAACCCTGGCATCAACTTGATATTAGAACTGGTTGAAAATGCATACATCATCTACTACAAATGCTAATTGGAGATACATTTTCAGACTATTGGATAAAAGGGATGAAAGAAGATTATAGTCTATGATTAGAGCCATTAGTCATTCCCTGACTAATATGAAAACTAATTCAATTAGTATGGAAGAGAGCTTTATTTCAGTGCTCTTGCTCCTTTAATGAAAATTGACCCTTGTAGATCTACTAGTTAGTTTCTTGAAGGCTTTGACATTGAAGATATTCTGATAGTGTTCACATTTTCTAGCCCCAAGACTGCCACCCAACTTCTCAGATATCTGGCCCATGATGCGAGTGTCAGTCGAGGCTTTCGCTGCCACCTTCACCCCCCCTCCTCCACCCTGGGCTGACTCACATCCTGACACAGGCCTGTCCCTGCTCTACTCCTTTATTTCTGCTACTCTCGATGCTCTTGCCCCTGTCATGAGGATCCGTTTGAAATCCAAAGCTATGTGCAATTCTTTGTATTAATCTGACCTTGCTACACTTAAACGTAAGTGTAGGGTGGTTGAGAGGAAATGGAGGGCTGCTTGTTCATCCTCCGACAAACTGGCCTGCAGCCTGCTCCAAAGGCAATACTGTTAGGGAGAATTCTCTGTTAAGGCTAATTTCCCAAACCTAGTGAGTCCCCCAGCAGCTTTGCTGGATTTTTGGCGTTTCTTTTTTTTCTCCTGCTAAGAGTGAGACTTTTTTTCTCCCACTCTTAGAATGATTTGAGATATCCTTTGACTTTGTGATGTGTTTTATGGGCTATGGGTTCTTTTACACCATAGGGTTTCATGTGGTTTTTGGTAAGTGTGTTACACAGCACCCTCAGTGCAGTAACACAGGGGTGTCATAGTGACCCGCAAGCGGTAAGGGTTAACGGTCACCGTTAATGGTACCGGTGACTGTTAACCCTTACCGCCTTACTACGAGGTCCCTTTGCGGGTTGGAGAATTTAACACCTGCTTTTTTCAGGCGTTAAAAACCAACCCGCAAAGGGACCAGGGAGCTAATTATGGTACCGCAATTTTCGGTGCCGTAATTAGCACCTTCCCCATTCCCATTATGCCCTACGGGGCAAAAATGGAAATGGGGAAGGGCAATGGGGGAAGGGGGAATTACCGCCCCACCAACCTTGGAATAGGGCGGAAATTCCCCTTTCCACCAAGGCGGTGCCAGTATTTTACCGGCATGGACCAAGGTGCTAACATCACCTTGGGGCCATAGACTCCATACCCTGGGACTGACTACTGTCTCCCAGGGCATGTAAAGTCACCATTGACTTTACTAGTCTTAAATTGGGAACAGAACCAGTACAAACCATCATATTGTGGAAGTACTGGTAGGGGAAATTAGATTGCCCCTGGGTCTGTTTTTCAAGGGGGCACTGTGCAGTCCCCCCTCGTCGAGTTTCTGGCTGGTGGCAGTGGTTAAGAATGTTTACTATGGGATTTTCCCATTCATTATAAACGCACCACTTTTTGGTGCAACGTTAAAGATACTGCTGGGTTATTAATTTAATATTTATTCCCCGGTTGGGTCTTTTCGCGAGGACTCGGTTTTAAAATCGCGTTTGTGTTCGCCCCTGTAACTCCAACCCAAGTGGAGCCCTTTGTTCCACTTTTTGGCAGGCTTCTACACAGAAGCCTCCAAAAGTGGTGCCACTCTGTGTGGGTATACAGGATGTGTGGGAGGGGTGTTTAGACACCCTGGACTGAGTTGCCTCAGCAACTCAAGTCGCAATCTTGTGTGATTGGCCCAGTAGTGAGCTGCCCGGCTCACCACTTAGCATGTTGGAGTGACAGCTAGGACTGATGAATGGGGGTTTTCTGCATAAAAATGGGCCTTTGGGGACTGGGACTTCAGACGTCGCCACAGGACCAAAGAATCCAAAGAGGGAGAAGCTGAGCCGACCTGCAATGATGACACCACCAGTGGAGTCCTGTTGAACCGACTCACCACTTCTTCCAACGACAGAGGAGATCTTCATCCCGAAGAGTCTTCTTCCTTTGACTGGTGGGGATAACCAGTTTGCCCGCCTTTTTGCCTTCCTGGATCATCTCATGGCCGCCTTGTCTGTGCCAAGCACCCCGGCAACCGTAATACCACGTTTTTCCACTACCGCAAATAAAAGGGTAGTACCTTTTAACCGGAGAACTCCGCGGCTGGTTTCTTCCCTTGGCAATGCAACAACCTTCAGCTTTCCTCCAAGTCGAGATCTTCTCTTCCTCTGCACGACGCCGTGACATGCATCCACTGCCAGGAACAACTGCCCCCGCTGGAGGTTTCTCTCCACTTTCAAGGTACTGTGTCCGCCTGGCCTCCATTTGGGGTGCGCAGGAAGTTCCACACGCGATTGGCCCTGTGCGAGCGTGTACGTGTATTACTGGGGTGCGCGGGAAGTTTCACACGCAATTTCAGCTGGGTACGTGTATTACTGGGATGCGCGGGAAGTTTCACACGCGATTTCAGCTGCGTAAGTGTATTACTGGGTTGCGCGGGAAGTTCTACATGCGATTGCCCCTGTGCGAGCGGGGTACGTGTATTACTGGGGTGCGCTGAAGTTTCACACGCAATTTCAGCTGGGTACGTGTATTACTGGGGTGTGCTGGAAGTTTCTCACATTTGATTTCAGCTGGGTTCGTGTATTACTGGGGTGCGCGGGAAGTTTCACACGCAATTTCAGCTGGGTACGTGTATTACTGGGGTGCGTGGGAAGTTCCACATGCGATTGGCCCTGTGCGAGCGGGGTACGTGTATTACTGGGGTGCGCGGGAAGTTTCACACACGATTTCAGCTGGGTACATGTATTACTGGGGTGCACGGGAAGTTTCACACGCGATTTCAGCTGGGTACGTGTATTACTGGGGTGCGTGGGAAGTTCCACACGCGATTGGCCCTGTGCGAGCGGGGTACATGTATTACTGGGGTGCGCGGGAAGTTTCACACGCGATTTCAGCAGGGTACGTGCATTACTGGGGTGCACAGGAAGTTTCACACGCGATTTCAGCTTGGTGTGTGTATTACTGGGGTGTACGGGAAGTTCCACACACGATTGGCCCTGTGTGAGTGGGATACGTGTATTACTGGGGTGTGCAGGAAGTTTCACACGCGATTGGCCCTGTGCGAGCGGGGTACGTGTATTACTGGGGTGCGCGGGAAGTTTCACATGCAATTTCAGCTGGGTACGTGTATTACTGGGGTGCGCAGGAAGTTCCACACGTGATTGGCCCTGTGCGAGTGGGGTATGTGTATTACTGTGGTGCGCAGGAAGTTTCACACGCAATTTCAGCTGGGTACATGTATTACTGGGGTGCGCGGGAAGTTTCACATGCGATTTCAGCTGGGTACGTGTATTACTGGGGTGCGCGGGAAGTTCCACACGTCATTGGCCCTGTGCGAGCGGGGTACGTGTATTACTGGGGTGCGCGGAAGTTTCACACGCGATTTCAGCTGGGTACGTGTATTACTGGGGTGCGCGTGAAGTTTCACACGTGATTTCAGCTGGGTACGTGTGTTACTGGGGTGCGCAGGAAGTTTCACACGCGATTTCAGCTGGGTACGTGTATTACTGGGGTGCGTGGGAAGTTCCACACGCGATTGGCCCTGCGCGAGCTGGATACGTGTATTACTGGGGTGTGCGGGAAGTTTCACACGCGATTTCAGCTGGGCACGTGTATTACTGGGGTGCGCGGGAAGTTTCACATGCGATTTCAGCTGGGTACGTGTATTACTGGGGTGCGCGGGAAGTTTCACATGCAATTTCAGCTGGGTACGTGTATTACTGGGGTGCGCAGGAAGTTTCACACGCGATTTCAGCTGGATACGTGTATTACTGGAGTGCGTGGGAAGTTCCACACGCGATTGGCCCTGTGCGAGCGGGGTATGTGTATTACTGGGGTGCGCGGGAAGTTTCACACACGATTTCAGCTGGATATGTGTATTACTGGGGTGTGCGGGAAGTTTCACACGCGATTTCAGCTGGGTACGTGTATTACTGGGGTGCGCAGGAAGTTTCACATGCGATTTCAGCTGGGTACGTGTATTACTGGGGTGCGTGGGAAGTTCCATACGCGATTGGCCCTGTGCGAGCGGGGTATGTGTATTACTGGGGTGCGCGGGAAGTTTCACACACGATTTCAGCTGGATATGTGTATTACTGGGGTGTGCGGGAAGTTTCACACGCGATTTCAGCTGGGTACGTGTATTACTGGGGTGCGCGGGAAGTTCCACACACGATTGGCCCTGTGCGAGCGGGGTACATGTATTACTGGGGTGCGCGGGAAGTTTCACACAGGATTTCAGCAGGGTACGTGTATTACTGGGGTGCGCGGGAAGTTTCACACGCAATTTCAGCTGGGTACGTGTATTACTGGGATGCGCGGGAAGTTTCACACGCGATTTCAGCTGGGTACGTGTATTACTGGGTTGCGCGGGAAGTTCCACATGCGATTGCCCCTGTGCGAGCGGGGTACGTGTATTACTGGGGTGCGCTGAAGTTTCACGCGCGATTTCAGCTGGGTACGTGTATTACTGGGGTGTGCGGGAAGTTTCACATGTGATTTCAGCTGGGTACGTGTATTACTGGGGTGCGCGGGAAGTTTCACACGCAATTTCAGCTGGGTACGTGTATTACTGGGGTGCGTGGGAAGTTCCACATGCGATTGGCCCTGTGCGAGCGGGGTACGTGTATTACTGGGGTGCGCAGAAAGTTTCACACGCAATTTCAGCTGGGCACGTGTATTACTGGGGTGCGCGGGAAGTTTCACACGCAATTTCAGCTGGGTACGTGTATTACTGGGGTGCGCGGGAAGTTCCACACGCGATTGGCCCTGTGCGAGCGGGGTACATGTATTACTGGGGTGCGCGGGAAGTTTCACACACGATTTCAGCAGGGTACGTGTATTACTTGGGGTGCACAGGAAGTTTCACACGCGATTTCAGCTGGGTATATGTATTACTGGGGTGCACGGGAAGTTCCACACACGATTGGCCCTGTGCAAGCGGGGTACGTGTATTACTGGGGTGCGCGGGAAGTTTCACATGCAATTTCAGCTGGGTACGTGTATTACTGGGGTGTGCAGGAAGTTTCACATGCGATTGGCCCTGTGCGAGCGGGGTACGTGTATTACTGGGGTGCGCGGGAAGTTTCACATGCAATTTCAGTGGGTACGTGTATTACTGGGGTGCGCAGGAAGTTCCACACGTGATTGGCCCTGTGCGAGCGGGGTACGTGTATTACTGGGGTGCGCGGGAAGTTTCACACGCAATTTCAGCTGGGTACGTGTATTACTGGGGTGCGCGGGAAGTTTCACATGCGATTTCAGCTGGGTACGTGTATTACTGGGGTGCGCGGGAAGTTCCACACGTGATTGGCCCTGTGCGAGCGGGGTACTTGTATTACTGGGGTGCGCGGAAGTTTCACACGTGATTTCAGCTGGGTACGTGTATTACTGGGGTGCGCGTGAAGTTTCACACGCTATTTCAGCTGGGTACGTGTATTACTGGGGTGCGCAGGAAGTTTCACACGCGATTTCAGCTGGATACGTGTATTACTGGAGTGCGTGGGAAGTTCCACACGCGATTGGCCCTGTGCGAGCGGGGTATGTGTATTACTGGGGTGCGCGGGAAGTTTCACACACGATTTCAGCTGGATACGTGTATTACTGGGGTGTGCGGGAAGTTTCACACGCGATTTCAGCTGGGTACGTGTATTACTGGGGTGCACGGGAAGTTCTACACGCGATTGGCCCTGTGCGAGCGGGGTACGTGTATTACTGGGGTGCACGGGAAGTTTCACACGCGATTTCAGCTGGGTACGTGTATTACTGGGGTGCGCAGGAAGTTTCACACGCGATTTCAGCTGGATACGTGTATTATTGGGGTGCGTGGGAAGTTCCACACGCGATTGGCCCTGTGCGAGCGGGTTATGTGTATTACTGGGGTGCGCGGGAAGTTTCACACACGATTTCAGCTGGATACGTGTATTACTGGGGTGTGCGGGAAGTTTCACACGCGATTTCAGCTGGGTACGTGTATTACTGGGGTGCACGGGAAGTTCCACACGCGATTGGCCCTGTGCGAGCGGGGTACGTGTATTACTGGGGTGCACGGGAAGTTTCACACGCAATTTCAGCTGGGTACGTGTATTACTGGGGTGTGCAGGAAGTTTCACACGCGATTGGCCCTGTGCGAGCGGGGTACGTGTATTACTGGGGTGCACGGGAAGTTTCACACGCGATTTCAGCTGGGTATGTGTATTACTGGGGTGCGCAGGAAGTTCCACACGCGATTGGCCCTGTGCGAGCGGGGTACGTGTATTACTGGGGTGCGCGGGAAGTTTCACACGCAATTTCAGCTGGGTATGTGTATTACTGGGGTGCAGGGGAGTCCCACACGTGATTAGACAGTGTGGGTCCTCCCAAGTGTTCCCTGTACACCCTCCACAGCCCCTGCAGGCAGTCCACACCACAGGGGACTACCCTGCATCCCTGGTCATGTCCCACAGGCAGCCCACCCAACATGGCCATGCCCCCCAGCAAAGTCTCCTTGCACTACTGAACACCAACTCATGTCCCCTTGTACCCCCACCCCCCAGCATTGCGAGGCACCTGCCAGCAGGCCCCCACTCATGTCCCACTCATGTCCCCCTGCACCCCCACCCTCCAGCATTGCGAGGCACCTGCCAGCAGGCCCCCACTCATGTCCCACTCATGTGCCCCTGCACCCCCACCCCCCAGCATTGCGAGGCACCTGCCAGCAGGCCCCCACTCATGTCCCACTCATGTCCCCCTGCATCCCCACCCCCCAGCATTATGAGGCACCTGCCAGCAGGCCCGCACTCATGTCCCACTCATGTCCCCCTGCACTCCCACCCCCCCAGCATTGCGAGGCACCTGCCAGCAGGCCCCCACTCATGTCCCACTCATGACCCCTGCACCCCCATCCCCCAGCATTGCGAGGCACCTGCCAGCAGGCCCCCACTCATGTCCCACTCATGTCCCCCTGCACCCCCACCCCCCAGCATTTTGGGGCACCAGCTAGCAGGCCCGAACACATGTCCCCCAGGAAACACGTCATCACAATCTAGATCCCTGGCCCTTATGGGCAGCCTCTACATGCCAAACACCCACCCAAGTATTGCATCCACCCACTCAGAATTCGCAATTACATGATACAACCCCAATGGCAAGTATGTAAATGAACACATGTCCCTCACATACACACAATGGGTGTAAGTGAATGTCAAAACCCATATCATGATATGCATGAAACCAGGATATGATACTACACATTGAAGTTTGATCAAAAAAATGTATTAAAAGCAACATAAATGGGAATTAAAAACAAAAAGCAGCATGTCCGTAAAATAATGAAAAACCACTAATCATAATCCAAAGGAAAGGTGTCCAAAGTCACAGTTCAAAAAAGTACATCCAAGGGAAAAACAAAATCAAAAACCATTGCTCCATGGGTAAATCAAAAAAAAAAACATAATCCAACTGTCAACTATATACAGATAAATAATCCAGGGTGCATGATCCCAACTGAAGAAATGAAACCTATCTAAAAATACTACCTAATAAAAAAACTATGTACAAAAATGTGGTCCATTGTCCAAAAGGTCCACAATCAAGAAAAAAGCAAAGGAAACCTAACACTACCTACATCATTATTTACAAGGGCAGCGGGCTAGTGCAATGGCTCACTGGATGCTGTCATGGGCCAGGGCATCATCAAACTCCTGATCAATGGCTTGGAGGCGGGCATGTTCCCTGGCCCGATGTCTCGCAGGGATAATGCAGTGTCCAGCTCCAACTCCTTGCGAAGACCCTTGAGGCACTCAGCCCGCCTCAGCGCCCTCTGCATGGAGTTCTCCGCCCTGACCATTGTGAGCCGTTCCTCCTCTGCCCGCTGCCACTCTGCACCTATCTGCTGGCCCAACCGCTCCCACAAGGAAGCCATTCCCATTCCAGGGTTCTCCTGCCCTCCGGCCGATGCCTGCACCCCTTATGTTGATGGCCCCGAGCCATGATGCCTCCCACGTCGAGCCTGACGCTGCCTCCGACGCAACTGCCTGTGCCAGCACGACGGCATCCAGGCTGATGGAATCCACCAACACCGTAGTGCACGTGCCCTGCCCGATGATGCCGTCACATCCTCCATCTGCTGGGGACCAGTTGCTGGTGTGTCCACCCCTGCAGGACCTCCGACTCTCGACTGTGGCGGGGATGGGATCCCCACCGAGTTGGCTGCATTGGTTGGGGCAGGTCCACAGGGGGCCCTGGTGGCATCTGGCTGGAAGACGGCATGGAGAACGACTGGCGCATAGACTCCACAGAGGAGGAGAGGGTCGCCAAAGTGCCCGACACATGTACGAGACCCCCGACCACGACCGCTCCCAACTTGGCCACGTTGGTACAGTGCTCTTCGTGATGACGTGCGTGCTCCCCCCGTGAAGCATGCACCTCATCACGAATGACACCTGTGCGCAACGCAACACCAATCAGGACCTTCTCCATACGGCCAGGGGTCCCCTCGTCCGCAGGTGGAGGGGAGTCAGATGACATGGACATCCCCCCTACCTGCGGACGGGCCTGGGATGGGGCATCCCTGCTGGTGCATGGTGGTGCAGTCACAGTGTCAGGGACAGTGACATGCACATGCACCTCCATGGCGACCTGTGCTGCCTCCTGCCCCTGGACAGCACCACTTGCACCAGCAGGGATGCCCCCACAAGGCCCCATGTGCGGCTCAGTAGCAGCCTCCTCCTCCTCTGTGGAAACCACCAACCTGGATGGCTTCATACCGACTTCCACCGTTGCAAGCCCCTGTGGGGGTTCACCCACCCCTTCCGCTGCAGCCGTGGGGGCATCCCCGCCGCTTTACTCCACAGCGCCGTCTCCGCCCTCTTCTTCACTTTGCGCTGTGTAGAGGGAGACATAGAACACAAGCATCAGGGTACTGTACAATGGTCCCCTAGACAGGAATCAATGGCAGATGAGTGGCACTGTCAAAGATCACTTCCATCATGTCCCCCCACAACACATGGGTCAGTGCATGCAAAACACATGCAGTAACAGGCATGGCACATGCTATGGACATAAGCAAACATTTCCAAGGGACTCTTGAAACATACAATGTTGTTTTTGAACTCACATGCATCATGGGTCATGCCTATCACATTCACACACTTCACCATACTTTCATCCATCTGGACTCGTACGCCCCAGACACAGTGGATGCAAGGATAGCTAGGCTGCATCAGTGGATCTGAACATTGACACAGACACGTGTCATGCATCCATGGCATTCACAAGTCACAGACACACAGGTCACAGGTCACAGGTCAGACACACAGACATGGACACCATACATGTACATGGCATCATCACCCATCCCTCACCCCCACCCATGTCCAGGAACAGAGACGCCGGGCCTTGTTGAGGGTCCTGGACCTGTAGTCCTCCCAGCGCTTCTTGACATGATGTAATAGTCAGACTGCCACCCCCTCCGCGTTGATGGCAGTCAAGATGTGCGTCCAGATCCTGTCCCGTCCATCCGTGTCGGCGCGTGATGATCCAAAGAGGGCATCATAATGCCCCAGGACATGCTCCACCAGGACACCAACTTTCTTCTGACTGAAGCTGGTGGCCCTCAGCCCCTCTGGCTGGGGGTCGCCAGTGGTCTCGGATGGTGTTTGCCCCGACATGGCGACCCCCGAGGCAGGCGTGGGTGGGCAACTGGGTCCTGGGGCTGGGCTGTGGAGCGATGGTATCCCAGTCAGGAGTCTTCTGTTCCAGCAGGGGTGGACACAGCAACTGGACCCCTGCAGATGGCTGATGTGCAGGCACCAAATGGCAGGGCACGGTGGCAGCAGGCAGGCAGGCAGGCAGGCAGGCAGGCAGGCAAGCAGCAGCAGATGGCTCATGGGAGGCTGCTCGGGGCTCTGGGGGGCAGTAATTCGGCCTTTTGGGCAGGAGCGTGGTCTTCTGTGTGCTTACGTGTGGCCAGCTTGATACAGAATGATTTGGCACGTGAAAATTCTGCACGTCAGCGTGTAATTCGAGGAAAGGCCCTTAGCGCGTAAGCGCGTCTGCACGCAAACGCGATTTCATTGGACCGAAGGACCTTCAAGCTCAAGCGCCTCTGTGACGTGACGCGCGCAGGCGTGCACGGGCATTTCAGCGCGCGTGAAAAACTGCACGTCCGCGTGGGAATGCGTGTAATCCGATGAAAGGGCCCATGCGCGTAAGTGACGTGACGCGCGCGGGCGTTTCCCTCAGCACGGGTTAAAGGTGAGCGAGGGCAGCAGTTCGCTGTATGTGCCTTTCGTGGAGACCGACGTGTGTTGCTGCTTCCTGTTGTTTCGCGCGCCATCACAACTTCACAGCTATCAAGGACGTATCTCTTCTTTTGGCGGGGGTATTGGCTACGCATGTTTTTCTGCATCGCGTTAGTCAGACGGTGAGTCGCACATGCTATTTTTCCCACTGTGGGTGCCCCTGTGTATCGCAGTCATTTTCAAGGTCATAGTAGGCTGTGTGTCCGACGAGTACGCGTTATTCGTGTTACTGGGTGCCACTGCGTACTGTGGGAGGTTGATTCCACGCACGTAGGCTGCAGGGTTGCGTGCACGGTTTTACTGCAGTTTTGGGGTGCCTGAGCGTTGCGTGACCCGTCACTACATCACCGGGGTCACATACAGACTTGCAGGTGCAGGGGGCTGTTAACATCTTGTCTCCCACCCCCTTAACCCCAATTGCCCAGTTCAATTGTGGTGTACACCTCCCATTGGCACTACTCCATCTGTGCCGGCACTACTACATCTGTGCCATGGTTGGGAGGACACCAAAGGTGAGGGGCGCCTCAGTTGGGCGTACTCCTCATGGTGGGCGTGGTCGGGGACGTGGCCGTGGTGACCAGGGAGTAGGGGGATTCCAGGGAATCCAGGGCGGACACAGAGGGGGAAGAGGCAGGGGTGCGCCACTTGAGCACAATGTTGTGCCATGTGTCGGTGCAGTCATGCCACCACCCCTTGTGGTTCCGGGGGATGCAGCTTCTGCATCTGGCACTGGCACCCGTGTGACCCGGCAGTCCGTTCCATCGACTGCCATGGGCCCAAGGGTAGTGGTAGCTGCAGGTGCACCTGTGGACACCACCACCCAGGCCCAGGGTCTGCCAGCGCAGGCTGCGTTGGCACTTGAGGAGCCCTTGGTAGATTTCCAACAGGCCAGCAGGGAAACCATAGGGGCAGGCAGGGCTGCTCAGACCAAGACACGTGTCCCTGGGGCAGTTATGTCATCTGCTGCCCCGAACAGCCGGGTGTTGGCAAGTGCAGGGGCAGATGCACCCAACAGCACCCCGGTTGTGAGTCTGCCAACCAAGACCGTTGCAGTCAATGACCCTGCCACAGAGGATGTTGCTGCGCAGGGTCCATTAGAGGGCACCCAGATGCCACTGACACAAGTCAGGCGGTCGTCCCTCCACCTGCCACTCCCTTGGCTCAATCCACCGAACCCACTGGCCATACTGGTCAGGGCGCCATTAGCCAGCCAGGGCCTGCGCCACAGTCCAAGAGGAGGAAGGTTGCACCTGCAGCACAGGCTGGGACCCCACACACAGCCACGACCTCCTGCATGGCGAGGAAGAAGCCTTTCTGCAAGCAGGAACTGGACTTCCTCGTGGACTACGTGCGGGGCCACAGCCGTGACATGCTAGTGGGTGCCAATGGTCAGGCTACGGCTGCCCACCGTGACACCCACTGGAAGCATGTTGCGAACATGTCAGTTCATTCGGCCATGAGATGCGCACAGCACAAGAGTGCAAAAAGCATTGGAATAACCTCAAACGCAGCACTAAGGCCAAGCGTGCCTCTAATTACAACTTGACTCTGGTGACTGGCAGTGGGCCTGCACCAGAGGAGGAAGAGCTCACTCTGCATGAGGCACTCGTTGCGGAGTTCATACCACCTGAATTGGTCGAAGGAGTGGGAGAGATGCTTGACTTTGATGCCCAGTCCAGTGCGTGTTGATGCGTGTTTGTTGAGGACGTGTGTGTTTCACTTGTGGGATGTGTTGTGCATGATTGCCAATACATGTGATGTGTACATGGTTCTGATGTGTAAGTAATGCAATGCTTCCATGATGCATGTCTGCTCTGCTGGATGGTGGACATGTGGAGCAGATGGGGACTGTCCGCATCACCACTATTGCACCCTACTGACATGCTGGTTACAAGTATGCCCCTCCGGTCCATGATCCAGCTCACTGGCCCTTCTGCATGTGGCGTGGGGTGACCTTCCTCTCAGCCCAGGCACAATGTCATTGCATGACTGACGTGCATGTCTCCTCTGCCTGCATGCGGGGACTCCATGTAGGCATGCCCCCTTGCCCCTCCTCCGCCACTCTGCACCCCAGTTCCACCTTTGCACTGGTCTGCTTCAATCTTGCCAATGTGTACTTTCCTGTTCATGCGTCCTGTGTAGATGCTAACTTCCAGCGTACAATCTGCCAGACATATGCCGTGTGGTACAGCCTTAGTACTTGATGCAGGGTATCTCACTTGTACTGTGCATAGGTCAGATGTCCCGCAGGGACATGAGTGCCCATCCATGCTCCAGGTGCATTGCACGCATGCCCCTATGTGTCCTTGACTGGATGATCACTGTAATACAAGTCCTGGGTGACATACATTGCATGGCATCTCATCAGCCTTCCCATGTCAACTGTGGGTCAGTACTGCGTTGCACACATGTTTAGGGTCTGACATCTGTGTGGCTCACAGGCCTCAGCCTGTTTAATGGCCAATGACTCTGTCCAACTGTTGTAGTGTCTTCTTCACACGTGGGCGGCCTCCAGAGTTTTCATCATGTGTCCTGCTTACTGTCCCATCATCATTTGCAGTGTTGTCACTTTAATCACATTAAGCTGTTGATGCCAGTCAACACTGCCTGTCAATACACAGGTCTATGGTCAGCCTTTTGATACCATGCTAGGCATCCCTGCTTTTGTACTTGGGTGGAGGGGTGCTTGGCTTGTAGATATGCTACACATTGAATGCACAGTGCACGTGATGCCTGAATTTGACCTTGCACTGCCTTCACATTTCCTGACACACACCATGGAGTCCTTGTAAATGTAGGTAGTGAGTGGCGTACACATTTTCTGCATAGACCCACTTCCATGGAAACTGCCACCTTTCAACAGATCTGATCACAGAAGCAATTAAAAGTTAACCCAGCATGCATGCCAGGTTATATGTTGTATGTCACATGTCTGCCTGATGTGTTTGTTGATGGTGTGTGTATGTGTTGTGTGCTTCTGACATGTGTAGTGACCTCTTTTCTCTCTATTTTTCAGGTGATGATGCAATGGAGGCTGAGGATGATGTTGTCATGCCAGACACAGGGTTGTTACCACTACATCAACCCGGCACAAGTGGGGGGTCGTGGGGTGGTATGCCACAAAAACCCCCAAGTGCTACAGTCCATCTTGTCTCTGGCTGCCTATGAGTCCAGCCTTGATGACGACTCTGACGTCCATGTCGAGTTGGATGACCATCACGTCCATGTGTCAGGGGTTAGTGATTCTGATGTGGACACTCCTCTGTCCGCAACACCTGCACTGAGGGATCAGACAGTCTTGGTTCCTCCGCCCGTGGTGGATCGGGACGCAGGGTCACCCTCCACACCAGTCACTGATGTGTCTGGGACATCACGTCGACGGGGGCATGTAGTCGTGCAGCCGCGGGCGGTGTCAACACAGCGAGAACACCCGGTCCTTGGGTCCCGCAGGGGTCAAGGCCATCAACGCAGACGCCGCGCGCAACCGCAGTATACTGAGTGGGAGCAAGACATGACTGCCAATTCAGAACGGCAGGGGGCAGCAATGGAGAACATCGCTGAGAGCATGGAGTGTGTGGCCCGATCTGTGCTCCCCCCTGCTAGGCAGCAGGTTGGCATGGTGGCCTCAGACAGGGCACGCCAGGCTGAAATGTCATCTCTGCGTCAAGCAATTGCTGCTCACGCAGAGGCGCACATGGATGCACTGAGGGAGGAGTATGCTTCCCTCAAATCCACTCTGGGTGTCCTTATGATGTCCCAGAGGCAGCGGGCAGAGGAGAGGTTTGCACAGCTTGAGCGTACCATCTCGGCTGAGCTACAGGCTTGCCGGGAGGTGCAGCGGTTGTCCAGCCAGGCCTTGCAGGAGGAACTCCGTGTTACACGTGCTACCTTGCAAGAGGAAGCACGTGTATCACGTGATGTTCTGAATGCAGACCTACGTCACATCGCCACACAGAACCAGGCTCACCCGTCCAGCAGACTTGCTGCCGATGAGGGGCAAGCTGCGGCTAGGCATGGCGAGGCTACTGTGCCACGTCCTCCTTTCCAGGATGAGCCAGACTCGGACGACCATCTATCTCCCACATAGGTCGGGCTGTGCAGGCATTGCACCCATGGAGGTTTTTTTTTTGGCTCAGCATCATCACATGTGGGTGTTGAGCAGCACCCTGTACCTCTCCCCTCCTGGGTGCCTCCCCACCCGGGTCGTGTGTGGCCATTTTTGATTTTTCTTTTAGTTTAGTTAGTTAAATTTCTGTTTGATAGTTAGTTTAATTAGGTAATGTAGGTTTTTCATAGTTAGTGTAATTAGTTAATATAGTTTAAAAATGCTTGTCTAGTGTGCTTTCATGTGACGGTGCAGTGCTTTCTGGCTTTTGAAGGCATCCACTGTCTGTTCCAGCTGGGCCCGTCAGGCTTATCTTTTGTATGTGTTTGCTGCTTGGGGTCCTTGACTCACATATGCCACTCCTGCCTCCCTTATCCATGGGCTCGCAAGGATGGTTCGGTGTGACAGCCTATTACACAAGGGCTTTGGACTGTCATATCTGTGGCATGTCTGGTGCTGTGTAACTTGTGTTGACACCCCTAGTGGGGATGATTGCAGTGTTATGGACCACTGTTCAGCTTTTGCTAGATGTGGTGTTTCATGATTAATGTGTACATTCATTGCTACGCATTGTGTAGTATGTTTCTTATCTTTATTGTACACATGCTTGTTGCAATTCATGCCGTAGATAGTGTGTTCCACACTTTGGATGTGAAAGACGGACTGATGGTGTGATTTCTGATGTAAGTCTCTGACATGGTCCAGTAATGAGATGCCTGAAGAGACACACACAGATGACTTTAAAGCATTAATCATGTGTTTCATGCCCTTTCTGCAGGGGGATGAGCCTCCAGACCACCTTTGCCAGCAGACATGGCCCATTGGACGTCTAAATTCTGGACACGTTTGTTGGTGCCCACATGCACATGTGTGCACAAGCAGAGGCACAGGGATTGCAGACCTACATCCTAGAACTGCTGACGTGTTCCAAGGAACTCCAGGCAAGGTGAGCAGCACAGTGGGGCCACAACACAGCAAAGCTTGCACCAGGCCAGTTGCACATGCAGGCTTAGTAACAGCACTGAGGGTGAGCTTGGACGAATATTGGTGTTGAAGCATACAATACAGCTTAGATGTGTTGGTGGACTGATGGCTGTTGATTGTAAGGTTGTCTGGGGCACCTGCAGGGGCAGTGGCACATACCCTCCAGTATAACAAGGTCCATTGAGGCACTTGTATCAACCATGCAGCCTTCCGAGACATGGAAAGGGGCAGCTCACAGGGACATACAGCAAGGGACATACTCGGGTGCAGTGCATTTCATTTCCATGTACATTTTGAAACATGCACTGCCTACTTTGTTTTGGTCATGGTGGAAAACAACTTGTTCTGAAGTCATGCCTTGCTATATGGGTCTGTCTGCTTAGCCAGGGAACATTGCATGTTGTGTGAATTGTGACACATTGGTGTTCCATTTGCCACGCACCCACCGGCGGGTGACTTACTGCGTTGACTGTGTATGACCCTTCACAGGGGTAATGTTACATATGGGTACGAAGCATCTACACCAGATCGTCTGTTTGTAGAGTAGTTTGTTGCTATGGGGCATATTTGGTGGTGTGTTTTTGTGTTATGGGCACGGACAGATTATTAACTGTGGCTCTCTTTGCAGCATTGAAGTGCTCCTGTAACCGGACCTGAGAGTGCGCAGGCAGGAGGCCAGCACTCAAAACCAGAGCTAAGTGTCTTGTTGTTTTTCTTTCAAACTGCTCTGCAGAGGCTTTCTGGGGGGTGCACTAATGCATGGATGAATGTGTAATTCAATTTGTTATGTTTTTTTTATCCTAATCACCCAAAGTCCTGTCCAATTTTAAACCCTGTACCCTCTACCCGGTGTTCCTGCTTCCCGTACCTATCCAACCAATGTTCCCTAACCCTCTTTACCCGCTGGGGTTGCGGATGCCTGTGTAAGCCCCAAACTTGCAGGCGCCAAAACCCTAGAGGGGGTGGTTGGTTTGTGCCACACCTAAGCCTGGACTACAGAAGGCCATGACAATGATGTCCAAGTGTGTTCGGATTGTGTATGTGTTCATGCAGGTAGTACATTTTCGTGCATTCCCTACTTTCATGTGTCATTCCTCCTCCCCTCTCCTGCCACTCATTCCAGTTATCCAGTGTGCCAACACCTGTCCCGACTGCATATCCCTGACCCTCCTTCCCCACCAGGGTCTCAGAGGCCTGTGTGAGTTTGACCTTGCAGGCACCCGGGCCACGGTGGGGGTGGTTGGTTCCTGCCACTCCTGCGCCTGTACACGGGACCTGTGACAGTACACATCCGTTCATGGTGCATCATTCTATGTTATGTACCACTCATGGTTCACATCCTGTAGTGACATTGTTTTACTGTACTACCTTGGTTGTTACATCATTAGGTAGTACTTGGCCTTTGTGAGGTACTGCTATGTCAAGTCATCTACTGGAGGTTGTTCTGGTTCATTTTTCTGGCTTGGATTTTGTGATTTTTCAAATGAGGGTGGACTCTGAGGGTGCAGGCACCTTTTTACACACAAGGTGGGAGATGGTGACGAAGGGGAAGGGTGATCCTGTGGCCAGGTGAAATTGAGGGTTGAAGGCTCCATGACCCAGGTGCAGTTGTTCAGTGGGTCATGCTCATTTGTGAGGGAGGGGGATATTGCCTGTTCATAATGCCTGTTCATGTGTTGTGTTTACCTTTCAGGTGTGAGGGGATAGTTGTGGTTTGACATGCTGGGGTGTACACATGGTGAATGTTCACATGTGATGTGTATAGGGCACTGATGGTCACTTCATTGCACATGTATATGTTGAGTGCATGTCCTTACTGACCCACACACTTGCACTATGATGCACTACATGTACAACCACCCTTGGATATCCACGTGTACAATCTGTTTGCCTTCTGTTGCCCACTGTGTCCCTGCAGCACATGTTCTGTGACCAATTATGGATCATGTACATGCCTAATTTGCTTTTTGATGTGGTTTGTCGCTTAGATGTGATGCTCAGGGTGTGCATCACACCAATAGCTGTTCACTGTGCTGTGCGCTGAGCAGTGTGTTGCAGGAGTTGGACACAGCACACAGAAGCTGCAGTGTTGATTTTGCAATGCACAATGTGCACGTAGACAGGCATTCATTGTTATGTTACGTCTACAACTTTTGTAATGCATTTGGGAATTACTTATATTGGGTGGGAGATTGTTGGTCAGTCATTTCATCTGATTCCATGTCAGGCATCATTGTCTGATGCCACTGTACATTTTTGACATGGCAATGTGTACCTTATTGGTACTGTGTTGGTGTATGGCTATTGCTTGCCATGTCATGTTGTGGTTTGGGAAGGTTTGAGTGACATAACAATGATGGCCATGGCCTGTTTTGCAGGTGTGTGTGATTCACACCATGCATGTCAGGGTCAGCCGCTTCTTGAAGCAACTAGCTGGGGGTAGTTCTCTCTCTGCGGCAGGGGCCTCCCTCTGGAACAGCCTTCCTGCCTCCCTGGAACTTGAGGAGAACCATCTCCGGTTCCGGAAGCACCTCAAGACCTTCCTCTTTGCTTCTGCTTTCTCTCTCCCTCTCCCTTGCTAGATTCTTCACTGAAACTGCACTGGATCTGCAACTGGGCCACTCTCACCGACCTCGGTCCCTGGCCCAGCCACTCTCCACTTGCACTGCCTCCCTGGCAACCCCTGCACTGCGGGACTGTCTCTCTATCCCTACAGCCCCCCCTTCCCAGCACTTGTCTGCACTTACCTTTGCAGTTGCCACCAGCTGGCCTATTTATTTGTTTTTTATTCTACTTACCCTGTACTGCACCCACCCTCCCCTTCTCCTTGCACTTTTCCCTTCCCCCTACCCCTGCACTTGCGCAATCTAAATGACACCTGGCCTAGTAGTATCGTTGTCTGTCTTCCCTTGCTCCCCCCTCCCTGCCTCGTCGCACCTTGAAACACTTGTGTATAGGCACGTTACAAATGCCATATCATGTCATATCATATGTCATATGTGTGCCTTTTGGTCACACAGGATAGCTTGTGTTTAAGTAGCTAGGGATGCAGACAATGTGGCACTTCCATGGCAACTATCTCAGGGTGGTAAGGTTGTGACAGTTGACTGTCTCTTTGTCATCATCGATTGTCACCTGGTATGTGCCAGGCCTGTGTGCACTCCACAGAGGTGGGAGTTTAGGTGAAAAATGTGGCCACAAGCTGGGTCCGGGTTTCCTCACCACGTGCCCTGTCCCCTCCCATGGGCAGTGCCTGTGCCTGTGGTTGGGGATGTGGGGGCACCACCATGTCCACCGGTACGCCCTGCCGTGTTGCAACATTGTGCAGGACACATGCTGCCACAATGATCCTGCACACTACTGGGGGTGCATAGAGTAGCTGCCCGCCAGAGCGGTCAAGGGAGTGAAAACGTGACTTGAGCACTCCGAATGTGCGCTCCCCTATGGCCCTGGTTGCAATATGGGCAGCGTTGTATCTTACCTGGGGTGGTGTGGTGGGGTTCCGGATTGGCGTCATCATGTAGTTGCTCAGAGGGTAGGCACTGTCCCCTGGGGAGGTGTAAATGGTTGTGATTATTGGGGTTTGTGTATTTGTGTGTGTGTGTGACATGCATGCATGTGCAAGGGCATTTGTACTCACCTAGGAGCCAGGTGTCGCCATGCTGCCCAGCTTCCAGGGCCCAGCTCAGGGCGGACATTGTGTATATGAAACTGTCATGGGTGGAGCCAGGGTAGTTTGCATAGACAGAGCTGATGATTCCCTTTGCATCGCATACCACCTGTACATTGATGGAATGCCAGTGCTTGCGGTTTCGGTAGATGTGCTCAGTGGCCCTAGGTGGACGTAGGGCCACATGGGTGCAATCTATGGCACCGAGCACTTTGGGGAAGTGTGCCACCTTGTAAAAATCCAAGACAACGGCCTGCCTTTCTGCGGGTGTTCTGGGCATGTTTATGTGCCTGCGGACTGAGGGGCGTGCTGTCATGATTGCCAGTACCTGGTGTAGGCAGCGACTGCGTGGCCTGTGAGACCCACCCCCACTATGGCAGTAGTCCGCTGAAATGACCCAGTGGCCAAAAAATGCAGGACATTGAGCCCCTTCTCCAAGGGGCTCAATGTTTGGGAGCAAAGGGTGGGGGATGTATGGTCATCTTCCCACTCCCTGACAAGGTCTAGGATGATATGGGGTGGAAACCTATACCTGCCGTAGACCTGGTCGTCAGGCATCCCAAAAAGGCTTGTCTGTGGTGCGAAAATGCATGCCCTGGCTATTCTCCTCCTCCTGCGGTGTCCCACGATCAGTGCTGCGACAAATGGGGCATTCATCGTAGCTGTATATACGTGTTTGTTGTTTGCGCGCACTTTTATACGGTGCGCGGGGACGCTTCCACCTTCCTTCGTGTGGCGGACGCATTGACGCCTGTGTGCGTCTTTTGCAGTGCGTGGGTTTCCCGTATTCGAATCCATGAATACGGGTTGATCGCGTGCGTGTGGGCGTTCCGTGTAGTTCCCTGCAGTACTTCCCCAGTTACGGCTTCTTTTTCACGCGTTATTCCCCATTCCGCGTGTTCCGCCCACTGTTCCGCCCACTTTGGTTGTGTGCGCCACGCTATGTGCGCTTTTGCAGTGCGCGAAGCGCACGCTGTGTGTGCCCGTGTGTGGCAGGATTTGGCACACGGACAGCGGGAAACACGCGCAGCATCTTCCTTGAATCGCACGCGTGCACGTGCGCTGGGTGTCTCACGCTTGCACCACCTTGCGCCTGCTTGCGCTGGGATTTTCGGCACACATTTGCTCCGTGAATCGACCCCCAAGTGGCCTAGGATGTTCATAAATAAACAAAATGGGGGTGTCCTGAGGATGCTATGCCTGTCCGTATTGTCCGTAGGCAAGTTGAAACTGTTCTAAGAACACAGGTGGTGTCCTGAAATGTTCATAAATAAACAAAATGGTGGTGTCCTGAGGACACTATACCTGTCCGTACTGTTCATAGGCAAGTTGAAAGTGTTCTAAGAACACATCAAGTGTCCTGGGATGTTCAAAAATAAACAAATTGAGGGTGTCGTGAGGACTCTATGCCTATCCGTATTGTTTGTAGGCAAGTTGAAATTGTTCTAAGAACACATCAAGTGTCCTGGGATGTTCGTAAATAAACAAAATGGGGCTGCCCTGAGGACACTATGCCTGTCCGTATTGTTCGTTGGCAAGTTGAAACTGTTCAAAGAAAACACGCGGTGTCCTGAAATGTTCATTAATAAACAAAATGGGAATGACCTAAGGATACTATACCTGTTCGTACTGTTCGTAGGTAAGTTGAACACTCATATTGTTTGCGGACATAAAAAGTGCCCATATGGCATAGTTAAAATGTTTGATTCTATGGGTGTGATCTATGGGTGTGATATGCTGCGGTGGTGGTGGCCAGGGCCTAGAGTGTTGGGTGCATGGCCGTAGGCCGTAGGCCATGCACCCAAGACTCTAGGCCCTGGCCACAACCACTGCAGCATATCACACCCATAGTGGCTTATAACTTTGGCACCCAAGACCAAATTTATAAGCAACAAAGTTATAAGCTAGTATGGGTGTGTTATGCTGTGGTGGTTGTGGGCAGGGCCTATAGTCTAGTGTCCATGGCCAAAGGCCATGCAACCAAGACCAAATTTATAAGCACCAAATGCATAAGCCACTATGGGAGTGATATGCTGTAGTGGTTGTGGCCAGGGCCTGGCGTTTGGGTGCATGGCCAAGACCAAATTTTTAATCACCAAAGTTATAAGCCACTATGGGAGTGATATGCTTTAGTGGTTGTGGCCAGGGCCTAGACTCTTGGGTGCATGGACAAGACCACATTTATAAGCACCAAAGTTATAAGCTACTATGGATGTGATATGCTGCAGTGGTTGTACTTATTACAATATACGTACTGTTTGGTTTAGTAACTGGAGTACATATATTCTTCGTCAATTTCTGTGATAAAAGAAAAGATCATGTTAGTATTGGTAGTTTGTATTGACTTATAACATTGAATAATAGACATGTTTTATTTATTTTGACCCTCATATTTAGTAGATTACAAAACAGTGTACTGTGCAATGTGCTCAAATTCTGTGTTTGCTGCTAAAATCATTGGGTCTGTGGGAAAAAATAAATCCATGTTGGATTAAAAAAAACTTTTTTTGTTATGTTACAGTCTATTTGTTTCTTTGTTTTTAGTGTTCACTTGTTGTTTCTGGCTAATGTTCTATCTATTGGTTTGTTGCGGATTTTTGAAGCAGTTAGATACCTGTTGGCATTTTCTATCTGTCTATTTTTTTGTTATAATGTAGTGGTATTGATTTATCTGTTTGGTTATTGCAAAATCTTGGGGCAGTTAGATACCAGTTGGCATATTCTGACTGTTTATTTTTTTATATAATTTAGTGGTATTCATTTATCTGTTTAGTTATTGCAAAATCTTAGGGCAGTAAGATACCAGTGATGTATTCTAACTGTCTATTTTCTGTTATAATGTAGTGGTATTGATTTATCTGTTTGGTTATTGCAAAATCTTGGGGCAGTTAGATACCATTTGACGTATTCTGTTTATTTTTTTATATAATTTAGTGGTATTCAATTATCTGTTTAGTTGCTGTAGAATCTTGGGGCAGTTAAATACTTGTTGGCATATTATAACAGTTTATAGTTTTTTAATTGAAGTTTTGTTAATGTTTAAGCACAGATTAGTTAATACATTTTGGTTTTAAGAAAATTAAATAAATGTTTGTAAGATTTGCTGGTAATCTCTGCTTTAGAATAATGGTACTATCATTACATTCAAACCATCCACATTTTTTATATATATGCAGTGTAGTGACCTGCATTGGTTGTGGCTCCTGTGTGGTAGATTATACCTATTGTTGTGAAGGTTTTCTTACCAAGTGATACTTGACCATGTGTGAATCCAGTCAGCTCGCAGCTATTTTTGGTACCATCTGCATTGTAACATAGAAGCATTAGTATTACGTATTTACTATGTGTTTGTATTAGTAAGGTAGAGCGATTATCCGAATTGCAGGTAGTACATAATCTACCATGGTTTGCATTTTGTACAAGTTGCTGAAATGGAACAGATTCACAATTAGGTATGGATGCATACATGAAGCGCTCATTGGGGGTTTGTGCCTGTGTCACATTGTTACAGAGAGTGCATGTATCTGGAAGATTTCATTTATAGGTATGTTTTTGTTTTCCAGTACTTGTAGTAAGTACATTAGAAATTCTTGGGGATCTTCCTGTCAGTTTATACTGAATTTCACCATTCCAGCACAGTAGTCCAATTCTTGTCTTATTCCATGAACACTATACGTGTTGTCAGGATTGTTTGTTGCGTTTCTATGAAGTACTAACATTTGCAAACACAATTGGTCTGTACTGTGTATGTAAATGTTGTCAACAATTTGTGGCAATTGAAATAGAATATTCATTGCTACATTTGCGTAGCAACTTACACCTGTTATATTTGAAAATGTAAATGGACCAGATAAGTCTGTGTCCAAGTCATGTTTTCGGAATGTGTTGTTTCTTTGAAGAAGTACCAGAGTTCCTTTGAGTAATAGGTTCTTCTTTGGTTGTGGTAATTGATGAAGTATTAGCTACTTTTACTCTCTTTGGAGGATTTGCAGTGACATCCTGTTGCTTTTCTGTTTGAATTAGTTTTCTTTTACAATGTTTTACTTTTTGTGGAACAGGATATGTTTTTAGATGGGGGAGTATAGTGAACAAAGTCTATTGTATTCTAAAATGCAAGGAATATCAGTGTTGACTTTACTTGCATCAAAGTTGATTAGAAATAGACCATCAAGTGTACGTAAGCGTGATAGTGCTACGTAGCTCATGCCTTCTTTGAAGACTATGTTACCAATATCTATCAATGCTTTGTCTAAGGTAAGACCTTGGCCCTCATTAGGACCCTGGCGCTAAGGGGTTTGCGCCAGCGTTAGCTGCGCCGACCCCTTACTGCCAACTACGAGTTCCCATAGCGCCATGGTCATTTTTCCGCCCGCTTTTTGCGGGCGTAAAAATCCATGGCGCTATGGGACCTCGGTGTTAATTACGCCACCGTAGTGTACGGTGGCGTAATTAACACCTTCCCCACTCCCATTGAGCCCTATGGGGCCGAAATGGGAATGGGGAAGGGTAAATGGGTCAATGGGGACTTACTGCCCCGCCGACCTCGGAATGGGGCGGTAAGTCCGCCATCCGCCATGGCGTAAAGGGACTTTGCGCCATGGCGGAAAAGTCCGCCGATGGCGGAAAAAATCCGCCAGGGTCGTAATGAGGGCCCTTGTGATTTATGAATGGTGACTGCATATGCAAGAGTTAGAGAAAATTGTTTTCTACGTACATACATATCTTGGAATAGAAAGAATCAAGCTGTTGAGCATCCTATCTTTTTTACTTCTGAAAGTTTGTCAAAGAGAATATTGACAAACTGAATGTTGTTGTCACGTGGGTATGTTTGAAAGCCAACAATTATACCCAGTGCTCCATGAACTAGTCCTTGATCCATGTCAAGGTTACGTTTAAGCATTACTCTACAATTTAAGGATAATTTTAATGTTTTTTTCCAACCCAGCTGTGTTGGAGATTGCATTTTCTAAACTATTTAGTCTTGTTGTGGCTTGCTCACACATGGGTAGTGTCATACCATGTACGTATAGTTTGTCGGTGGCGCTAATTTCAATTATTGGTTGCATTTCTTTATTTAACATTGTTTCATTGAATTTGAAACAGCTTGCAAGAGTTGGCATTAAGGCCATACAATTGACTTTTGTACATTAATTGTTCCATAACATCAGTAGCACATGCATTATCACCATAAAGCGCATGAATGTGCCGGGTTTTCAATATTGCTTGTGCTTCTTGAGATAGTATACCAACTCTAATACTCTTAAGATGTTGGCATAAGTGAGATCTGCAGATTGCTGCATGTTTTCTGTTAATTCTCTGTATTGGAAATGTTGCCACAGGTTTACATTTCCTATGCTGCCAACAGTTTTACGCCAGAGTTTGTGTCCTAACGTTTTAAAAATAGGTTCACCTTTCACTGGTGTCAATTGAAGAAGATCTCCGAAAACAAAAATGTGTTTTCCTCCAAAGGGCTCTTCATAGTTTGTTTTGAGTACTTCTTGTAATTTGAGGTGAATCAAAGCCATCATTAGGTTGGGGACCATGCATCTATTAGTAGCATTTTCATTTGTTTTAACACTCTGCGTAGTTCCATTGCAGCTTCTGTAGAAAGTTTGTAATAGTCTAATTTGTTTTGGTGTTCTACTGGCAGGAATAGTAATCGGGTTAAAGTGACACTGCCTATGTTGTAGGCAGCTAAACCTGTGGGGGCAGTGACAACAGCAGACAGTTTGTTGTTTGTCAATTGTTGAAGGAACTGGCTGATGATTTTGATTAAGAATGTTTTGCCTGAACCAGCTTCACCACTGACGTACAGTAGTATAGGTTTGTAATTTTGGCAGGTACATTCTTTATTTTCATGTTGTACACCATGTCCAATTTCTTTGGTTACTTCTTGAAAAATGCTACGCTGCTCATTGTTTAGTTTTGATTGTAGTATAGTTAAGTCTTCTTTATCTTCATACTGACACATGGTGTTTTCTACTTCTGTCATACCTAATTCTGCCTCATTTGCTATTAGTGGCTGTCCCAGTGGTTCTTGGCTTCCTGTTGCAGAAGGTTGACTACTGTCAGGAGTGTCGTTATCTAGTTGGGCCTGGAGTTCTTCTTTGTGTTGCTGTTCATTGTGCAACAATGTTTTGTAGTGTGTAAAGTTTACTTCGGTTATAGTGCTTTCATTTGCTTTGAAAGGATCTTCGTAGGAGTCATAGTTATCTAGTAATTCTTCTTCTTTTCTCCATGGTTTAAAGAGTTGTAGCAGGGACATGTAATATAGTTCTTTATGCTGAGGAGTCTTTAATGACAGATTGATATGATTAATTAAACTTGGTTTGGTTAGTTTTGCTAAACTGCCTTCACAATTTGTCACTCTGTATCTACATTTTTTTTCATTGGGTTTTATATTATTTTTGTATGTGAAGTTCTGGGCTATGTGGTATAGACACATGGTTTCCAAAGTGGTACTCCTGTTTGGGTAGTATGTGTCCAATAAATTGTTTTTTAAAATGTCCTGGCTGTTGGGATCATGTTTGGCTATTGTTTCTATATCTTTGTATGATTTTACAACTCTATTTCTAGATTTAGCTGGACCAAGACTTAGCCATACTATATTTTCAGATTTACCATACAGTGCAGTACCAGTTAAACAATCAGCTGCTTCATAGGATCCACATTCTCTATGGGACAGCATCTTTATGCCCAAGGTGTATAATTTTTGAGACACTGTTTTATCTGATGACAGGTCGTTCTAGAGGTGTTGCAGCTCTGTCTTTTCTGTTTTGGTTAAGTATGCTGTGACATATCGTACAACTGCAGTAGAATTGTCTGCAATGTACTGCACATCTATGTTTGCATTCCATAAGTGGGCAATGATTGCATTGTAATCATTGATATATTTTTCTTCTTCTTTTCTTTTTATGTAATATGTATTTTTAGGTGACTTACCTTTAACACTTTATCTAACTGAAGACATTAGATTGTTCACTTGACCTGTATGTGTAAATGGTCTAGGGAAACCAAATCAGCATTTGGTGTAGTATTTCCCTTTGTTTTTTTTATTTGCAACTTCAACATTTGCCACATTTGTGTCTTTGAAATTGTAAATTTTGTGCATGAAGATCACTATTTTTGGATTCCGATGGAATTTCACAAGTGACATATTTTTCGATAAATTGTAACGCAGTGGCGTCATTGTCTTGACAAAATTTAGGAGCATCTTTAATCCATAAAAGCATGTGGATATGTGGTGCTCTTCTGGCTTGGTATTATTTTCTCCAAAAGAAGTGTTGCACTTCTCCGAGGGGAGGAACAGTTTTATTACAAATAAACTGTAGCATAGCAATGAAGCGATGGTGAAAATATCTTGAAACATTAACAGGATCTAGAGAACTAAGTTCTCCAGGTGTTAGTATTTCTATGTTTGTTTTGTTTTTGTTTGATATGCGTAGGAAATCATGTAAATCTTCCCATGCATATTCAGCACAACTTAATGTAACAAACCAAGTGGGTGGGCCAAGGTTTCTTATCATACAACGTACATCTCCATGAAGTCGGAACCAGTACTCTTTAGTACCACGTATGTTTGCTAATAGATTTGTAATACTTGATTGTAAAACCTCATAATTTTCCTTGCACTTTTTGTAATAATAGTATAGCTGACATATTTTGGAAGTGGGTTCCTGATTTTAATGTGTGTGCAACTACGTAACATAGGGTTGCTAGTTCACTTTCAAAGAGTAGGTGAAATATGTATTCCACATTTTGTCTAGATCTGGGATCTTCAGAATATGTAACGAGCGGTATTCTGATGCTGTTATTTGAATAGGTCTATCATCGTACCTTCCTCCTTTGCCAGTAGGAAAGAGTAGAGGAAAAGCATGTGCTTCTATACTTTTTTCCCATATGCTGATTGGTGATCCTTTTCGTTTGTCGCATTTGTTATGTTTCTAGTGCATCATCTATGGTGTCATTAGACTGTAGTGGATGAATTGTATAGTGGTTTCCTTCAAGTTTCTGCAATATTCATTTCTTTTTAGTATTCATTATTGTCTTTTAGATATTGCAAGACAAGCATTGTATGTAAGTCTACCAGTTGTTGCCAAATTATTTTGTCTTTTGTAGGTACACCATTTACTAAGACAATTAAAGATTGCTCTATTGGACATGGCTATCCTAGAGTGTGTACATTTTCTTTCAGATCTAATGGTACATAAACTACTTTGCCACAAATGCCTTTCACCAATTCAGAGGCAGGTGATTTGCTGTTTTTGGTTGAAGGCATATTATTGCTTGAAAGGGGTGCACTGTTTGAATTATGATGCTCTCATATGAATTAAGTTGTTGTAGGGGTTTTGGTAGTGGAAATAATTCAAAATTATTTGCGATAGCATGTGAAGGAGTTTGGTTGTTGTCAAGTTTTATAGTGCAGTAACTGCAAAGTATTAAGGGGTCAGTTATTTCATATTTGTTTTCTGCTATAAGGTAGAGAGCTAATTCAAACCATTTAGAATCGTCATTGTCTTCTATTTTGTATGTTAGGTCTACAGTTTTTGTGTTATTTATATAAAAAGTTCTACAGCAACACACACACACACACATGGTTTGGTCCTATAGAAGATGTACTTTTAAATTTTAGTATTTCTTTTTTGTATGTGTGTAGTAGTAGTTTGCCATGCGTAGAATTGTTTCTAGTCTGTTGCAAAGCTATTGCATTTTGTAAGTGGATTTCACTTCCAAAATATTTTTTCTGGATATAGTCGATTTCTTCAAGTAGGTCTTTGGCTGTACCATGTAGAAGAATGTTATTTAAATTGGCTAGTGCTAAAGCAGGACTTTTAGCATAGTACAGTTTATAGACTAGATTTCTTATAGTTGAATGATGTGTTGATATCATTTTGATATGATGGAAGTTGGTTTTGCAAATATGTCTAGAAATGCAGGCTAATGTCCTTTTAGTCCTGTGTACTTTCACACTGGACAGGTATCCATATTTTGCAGTAGTTTCATTTTGATGTTGTCTTTGCCTTTCACATACTGATTGAGGAATTGGCGTAAAGACTTGAAAGATTTTTTTGGAATGTTACACATTGACGTGCATGGCCATTTGTATACCAGACATTCTGGTTCAGTCGAATGGAGAGGTAATTCTGAGTTTCCTGGGGATATTTTTGTAAGCAGTATTTCTTGTTCCATTATAGTATTATTAACTTTTTCATAACCTCGTCCACTGCTATGTATGGCAATTGTATTTGTTTGCTTTTGTTTGTGTGCTTCTTCATTAAAATATGGTTCTGTGCTTGTGGTGTGACTCCACTCACTTCCACCGATATTTAAGAAGTTATTTTTGTTGACATTTCGTTGATTAAAAAGTCTTTTTTGTAATTTAGTCATTAATTTTTTTAGTGGTTTCATTTTGTTTAATACTACAAAAAATAACTTTATTTTGAGAAGGATTGCACTGTCTATCAAAGCTTCTAAGTTTAATTTTCTACGGTAGGTTTTAAGGGTTGTGCATGATTTCTCTCCTGTTTTTATAAGATTTTGAAGGACTCTGTGGTGGAACATTTTTGCTAAATTCCTTTTTTTGGTTTGCTTACTTGGCACTATATCAAGATTTATAGGAGCAGTTCTAGCAGTAGTGGTAGGTGAATTCTTGTTAATCGTTTTCTGTTTCGTTTTACATTTTGATAGAGGAGGCAAAATGTCTGTACTTGAAGCTTGTTTTGTTTCGCTAAATGACTGTATTAGCTGTTTTGTTTGAACTTCTTGCACAAATTCTGCTAGAGATGGATGCTTATTTTGGACACTTCTATTTTCATTTGCTCTACTTTTGCGTTGCTTTCTACGGACTTGCTTTTTGGTAGGCATTCTTTGGGGACTGTTGAAGAAAAAAAAGAAGGTATGGGTTGGGCTGTTCTGCAATGTATGTTTTCTGTGTGCATGATTGTCTGAGTATGATGGTAAAGATGTATGTGATGGTGTGTGATTGTGCATTGGGCAACTACTACTAGTTGGAATGGGTATTCTTGAATTTGTGTGTTGCTATGCTGGGCTTCAGATGACAGTAGAAAGTAAGCTAGTGGTGAGGAGAAACACAAATAGTAAATCTAATGGTATAATGGTAAACAGTTCTTTGTTCTACAATACTAACATTCTAGGGGCTGAGTTATGTAATTTGTGCGCCGAAAAACAGGGATTTGTGTGCCATTCTGCCTGCAAATCCCTGTTTAACAAATGGTGATTTGTGGAAAGAATGGCGTACAATCTCTGTTTTTAAGCGCATAAATACCATGAATGAACCCCACAGTGTGCTTGAGTAACAGTAAAAATATTATGGTAGTATTTAACTTACTTTTTTGTGTGGAATTAGCAGGTTTCTTCTGAGTTGTTGTTTGTACTTCAGATTCTGCTGCTGCTTTTCAGGAGAGTGGTCTTCACTGCAATTGTAAAGGAAAGAAGTTACTAATTTTGTGTGTTCATAGCACTGATGTTAATTTAGACATTGATTGTTATGTTTTTGCTTGATATCTGAAAATAGTGTGTGCATGCAATTTCATTTGACTATGCACAGTCTTTATATTTTACTTTAAATAGGTTAGTTCAACATGCTTTGAAAATGTGTGTGTAAAAAGAAATTAAACAGCAGATAGGTTTGGAAGTGATAGTTGATTATAGCAGATGGGAAACTTGACAGTAACTTCATTTTATAGGTTATACAGGTTAAAAGACAGTTAATCTGTTTATATGCATTTATAAGAATTGTACATATACTATACAGAAAATATGAATACCTGTATTTTGTGTTCATGCATATGGATATTCATGTAGCTGCAAGTAGACATCTTGGAGACTTACAGTAGTTCTTGTAGTAGGTGCTTTCCAATGATATGACACTTGTACTCAGAGTGATTAACAGTACATTTGAAGTGCTGATCTATGATGATGGAGTTAGATGTAGAGGTATTGGATCTGATTGGTGGACGGTTGTGTGACTGTTTAGCTGTATCCAATCAGGGAATGGCACAGAGAGTGAAGTGGAAATGGTTACGATATGTCCGTGGACATGGCGGTACATACGGGGATGTTGGGGTGGGGAGGCATGCAAATGAGAATGAGCAGAGCAATGGATTGGTCAGTAAAGTTTAGTGGGTGTGTTTTGTCAGGAGAGAGTTTGCCAGAAAGTATTTTTCCTGAGAGAAGAACAGATAGCTATGGCTATGTGTTTCAGAAAACAGATTGTCTGGATTTTGGGAGACTCGTGAATACATTGGTTGAAGGTGCATGCAGAAATCTGTGGAGTAGCTGTAGATCTTGGATTCCCACATGTGGATGTGCTCTGGCATGGGGTGCGTGGAATGAAGTGGCTAGACTTGCTACCTCTCTGTGCTACTTTGGAGCATCATCCAGACATAATGATAATTAATTGTGGAGGGAATAGTTTAGGACATGTGTCTGGAATTTCTTTGCAATTTGCAATGAAAGAAGGACTTGGGAAGGTCATGGACATGTTTCCAAATTCTCAAGTAATTTTTTCTCGGATTGCGAAGAGACAAATGTGGCTGCGTTCTTCTTCATTTGGTCCACAAATGGAGAAAGCGGGGCGCAATATCAATAAGGCTGTTTGTGCCTTTCTAAGAGATGTTGGCATGTCCTCTTTTCACAATGAAAATATTATGTTTCGTAGCACATACATCTTTTGCAGAGATGGAGTCCATCTTATGCTGGCAATCAGATTTTTCTGAGAAATGTACAAAATGCATTGCAACCTTTTTTGGAATTACAGCCATCCTTTTTGCAGTAGGTGATGGCCATTTCAAGTTTTCAAACACAAACAAACAATACCAAAAGGATCTTTTCAGAGCCACCACTTCCAGAGAAAAGTGCAATGGTTATGATAGGGCAGCACCCCAAAATTTTAGATGTCCGTGAACTGTCCACGGACTTGTAAAAAATACACAGGGCCCTGTTCCATTTATTTGCCACTTCTGTTTTTAAACTGTGAAAGGCTGCTCTGAAAATAGCCTTTTTTTTGTTGTTTCATATTTTTTTTGTTTTTTTATACACGACACACTAGGAGAGGAGGGAAAGGAGGGAAAGGAGGGCAAGGGGGGACACCAACCACGGGGATAAGAAAGGGCGGGTGGAGAGAGGAAGATGTAGAGTGGGCCTTACTTAGGTAGTAGGCAGGTCTTCTCGTGCTCTGAGACCATAGTCTCGAAAGCACTACAAGCTCTCTCCCACCTGCAGAGTACTGTGTCACAGTACATACACACAACTGTGACCCTCAAAAGGTAAGGGTCATGAGCATTGCAAATGGCCTGTGAGGCAGCTGGAGGAATACGCTGTCCCACAGGAGTGTTCCTTGTGGTGACAGGATCGGAAACAGAGGATGTAGTAGAGGAGGTCGACCTAGTACGCTCCTCGCAAGGTACAAACTTGCGAATGGCCCCACTGTGGAATGAGCTTAGGTGTCGCTTCATAGTTGTCATACCAAAGCTGTACAAACCAAGCCTCCCATGACTGAGCATCATTTTGCACTCTTTGCAGGTGCTTTTGTCCGCATGCGCCTTGGGTACGTTACCAAGGTGCGTGCTAAATATATAGAATGCTAATTATATCAATGCATTGCTTAATGCACTAATTAGCTCATGATATTTATTCAAATGATCCTTCACACTTTTTGGTCAACATTATAAGAATCCCTCCTACAGACTTTTCATGAAAAGTAAATGCACATGTGATGGATGTCATCAGTGATGTCATCAATGACATGTGTGATGTCATCTTTGATGTCCTGGGTATTAGTGTTAGCAGTGCACGGTGGCGCAAGTTTTGGTTGCTTATTTTACCATAACTGCCGTATTTCAGGGGTTTTTCGTTTTTACTTTGAACCATAACGTCCCTTTAACACAGTTTTTTTACTGAATTTGATCTGTTTTTAGTAGCGCAACTTAACCATAACATCCCTTTTAACAACGTTTTTTCACTGAGTTTCATAGGTTTTTAGTAGCGCAACTTAACCATAACGTCCCTTTTAACAACGTTATTTCACTGAATTTCATAGGTTTTTAGTAGCGCAACTTAACCATAACATCCCTTTAAAAAAGTTTTTTTCCTGAATTTCAGGGGTTTTTAGTAGCGCAACTTAACCATAACGTCCCTTTAACAAAGTTTTTTTACGGAATTGTATAGTTTTTTAGTAGCACAACTTAACAATAATAACTTTGACTTTATGTACATGTAATAGGGAACATACTGAACCTTTTCTACTGAATTTGACGGTCCGCGGACATGTTCGGACAACAGTACCAGCACTTAAATCTCTGGGGGGGGGGTATGTGTAATTGTTATATCATAACATAGGAACATTTAACAAATTCACAAGCAGCACACATACAAAGTATATGTAGTAATACTTAAGAAATGTAACCCATATATGTAACACACTAACCATTCATTAAATACAGTTCTAAAATGGAATATACCAAAAGAAGATAAAGTGGCTTCCAACATAATTACCTCACAGACACTCCACAACTAACAGCAAGATTAGACGTATAGACTACTGATTACATATCTTACCAGAAATAGTAAGTGGACTTCATGTTACTCATATATTTATAAACGTTCTATATTAAACATATTACTTTTTTGTTTTCTCACAGAAATGTGTAGTACTCTGGACTGGCTCGAGGACCATTTCCCACGAGACGAAATATTAGAAGATAGTCCACCTAATGGTACACACTTTACTATATAAACCAATTAATAAATATTATTTTGTATACATTCAACAAATACATTTTTTTTTACAGACCCTACAAAAATTGCAACTTCCAAAGAAAAAGAAGCAGTGGATAACACTCTTGAACACATTACCCACAAAATGGACCAACTGATGGCAAATTTTACGGATTTAAAGAACTTTGTGGAAGATCACCTAAAACCACCAACAACATACCATTGTCCCACCTGTACTTGTCCCCCTTCACCATATCCCATTAATTTAACCCCAAACTCTCTCCATGGACCACAACGTTTTGATGAGATTTCCATCCCTTCTTCACCTGATCCCACTTATATTGAAAACCCTAATTCTCCTGTTTTTGTTTCCGTTTCTGCCCCACCTTCTCAGTCATAAATTGTTTATATATGTTAAATAAAGTTACTTTTTATATTGTGTTGTAATTACTTTCAGTTCTTTGTGGTAAAACCAATTTAGGTGTCCACGGACAGCGCAGTTGTTTGGAAATGTTCGTAAATAAACGTAAATGTAAGTGTCCTGAGGACACTATTTCTGTCCGTAATGTTCTCATGAAAGTTGAAAATGTTCTAAGAACACTCGTAGTGTCCTGAAATTTTCTTAAATAAACGAAAATGGAGGTGTCCTGAACAACACTATGCCTGTTTTTAGTGTTCGCTAGCAAGTTGAAACTGTTCTAAGAACACTTGTGGTGTCCTGAATTGTTCGTAAATAAACAAAAATGGAGGTCTGCTTGAGACGCTATGTCTGTCCGTATTGTGCACAAGTAAATAAAACTGTGCTAAGAGCAAACGGCTGTCCGTAACTGTTCGTTTTACGTGTGACGCACTTTTAATTAGTTCAGGACCTGAACACTGTCCGGAAAACATCAACACGCATGCGGAAAACAATGTCCGTACATTGGGTGTCCTGCGGACGGCTGCTACCTTAGCGAACATGCTCATGAAACAATCATGTGACCGCGCCCACGATGATCGCGTGTTCTGAATGCAGACACTGTTCGTGTCCCCGAACACTTTAAAAGTACATTTCCAAGTAATCCACAATATTTCTCATTACAAACTCAACATACCACAAATCCCACATACTAATCCTAAATTTTCACATAGTTTTTGTGACTTTTTGAACCTTTTTTGGTGTTCGATCTGTCTTGCGGACGGCGCGCATGGCCGCGAACCGCGAACCGCGTGCAAGCACCCCTATAAAAGACCACGCCCTAGAGCTCATTCTCATTGTGTTTCTGGCTATTCTACAGAGCACAGAGATTTTTGCTGCAACCTGCAGATTTCCATCTTCAACCTGATGGCTTCTGTGGCTCCACTGCTGCCACCTGGTGCTGTATCTGCCTCAGCACCACCCCACCCCCTCCACCAACTCCACCTTCCCAAGGGCCTGAAGAGGGGAACATGAGTGAGGATACAGAGGAGGAAGAAGAGGATGACGAGAATGAGGTAGAGGAAAACCCTACTACCCGCACTCGGCGTGATTCTTGGGTGTGGCGGTTGTTTACCGATCATGGGAATGGTCCTAAGGCTCATGCAAACCGTGTCATCTGCAATGAGTGCAAAATGGTACTCAGTCACGGGAGGCATGTTTCGTATAGCTTTGGGACTATGACCATGAAGCTACACCTGAACTCATTCCACACTCGGGCCATTCGCAAGGTTGTACCTTGCGAAGAGCGTAGTAGGTTGATTGCCTCTACTTCATCCCCCGTTTCTGATCCTGTCACCACAAGGAACACCTCTCTGGGACAGCGTCTTCCTCAAGCTGCCTCACAGGCCATACAGAATTCTGATGACCCTTACCTTTCGAGGGTCACAGTTGTATGCAACTGCAGGGGGGAGCGACTTCGCAGTGCTTTTGAGACTATCGTCTCAGAGCACAAGAAGACCTGCTCACTACCCAAATAAAACCCACTGTACATATTCCTCTCTCAGCTCACCCTTTCTTATCCCTGTGGTTGGTGTCCCCCCCTTTACCCTACTTTCCTCTCCTTTCCTAGTGTGTTGTGTGTTAAAACCCAAAAAAAATACAAAATAACAAAAATCAAAAAAGAAATAAGGCTCTTTTCAGAGCCGCCTTTCACAGTTAAAAAACAGAAGTAAAGATAAATAACACAGGGCCCTTTCTATTTCTTGAAAGTCCGCAGACAGTTCACGAACATAAAAAAAAATGGGATGCTACTCTATTGTAACCATTGCATTTTTCTCTGGGAGGAAGTGGTGGCTCTGAAAAAAGCCTTTGGGAGGTGTTTGTATGTCAAAAATCATAAATACTTAACACCTACTTCGAAATGCATGCTGCATTTCTAAAAAAGGTTGCAATGCATTTTGTACATTTCTCAGAAAAATCTGATTGCCAGCGTAGGTAAGATGGACACCACCTCTGCGAAAAATGTATGTACTACGAAACATAATATTTTCATTGTGAAAAGAGGACATGCCAAAATCTCTTAGGAAGGCACAAACAGCCTTATTGACATTACGCCTTGCTTTCTCCATTTGTGGACCACATGAGAAAGAACGAAGCAACATTTGTCTCTGCGCAATCCGTGAAAAAATTACTTTGGAGTTTGGAAACATGTCCATGATCTTCTGAAGTCCTTCTTTCATTGCAAATTGCAAACAAATTCCAGACACATGTCCTAAACTGTTCCCTCCACAATGAATTACAATTATGTCTGGATGTTCCTCTATCTTCAAAGTTGCACAGAGAGGTAGCAAGTCCAGCCACTTCATTCCACGGACTCCATGCCAGTGCACTTCCACATGTGCGAATCCAAGATCTATAGATACTCCACAGCTTTCTGCATGCACCTTCAACCAATGTATCCACGAGTCTCCCAAAATCCACACAATCTGTTTTTTAAAACACTCAGCCATAGGTATCTGTTCTTCTCTCAGCAAAAAGAATATCTGAGAAAACCTCTCCTAGCACAACACACTCACTAAACTTTACTGACCAATCCCTTGCTACATTCAATCTCATTTGCATGCCTCCCCACCCCAAATTCCCCAGATGTAATATGTGGTGTCCTAGAACTACCGCCATGTCCGCGAACATATCGTAACATAGACAGCCCTTCTACCATTTTCACTTCACCCTCTGTGCCATTCACTCATTGGATGTAGCTAAGAAATCGCATGACCATCCACCAATCAAATCCAAAACCTCTACATGTAACTGCATCATCAAAGATCAGCACTAAAAAAGTACAGTGAATCTCTCGGACTACAAGTCTCATACCATTGGCAAGCACGATCTACGAGAAATACCAGACAAGTCTCCAAGATTTCTACTTGCAGCTTCGTCCACATCCATATGCATGAACACAAACTACAGGTATGCATATTTTCTATACAGTACATGAAAACATTTTCTAACCGACTTTTACCTTGTATAATCTGTAAAATGAATCTACAATCATTTTTTCATTCTCCTAAATTGGACTGTGACTTACAAACCTTTATACCGTTTAATTTCTTCGTACACACACACACACACGCAAATAATGTTAAACTAACATTTTTTAAATAAAATATATAGACTACATATGATCAAACAAAATTACATGCACACTCTATCATCACATCTCAAAGAATAATATTTGTACAAACACATACTTGGTTTTAATTTTTTTAGTTTATATAATTACTTACATTTATATAGGACAAGCAGGATATGACATTGACTCCCTCTTACGTGGAAAAGCAGGCTATCACATGGACTCACTATTACGTGGAAAAGCTTAGTTGCAGGAATAGTGGTATACAGTGTTACATGATGATTTTCACAAGCCATAGTAAAGATATTTTCTTTCCTACAGTTAGTCATGGTTTTGAGGAAGGTGCTGACCATTTCAATTTAAAAAATCTATGTCTAAATTAAAAACGGTGCTATATACAAACCAAATTACTAATTTCTTTCTTTTACAATTGCAGTGAAGACCATTCCCCAGAAAAGAAACAGCCGAATTTGAAGTACAAAGAACAACTAAGAAGTAAACTGCTAATTTTAGAAAAAAAGTAAGTAGAATGTTACCATAATATTTTAATGATTACTCAAACACACTGTAAGGTTGATTCATGCTATTTCTGTGCCTAAAAATAGAGATTCTGCACCATTCTGTCCAAAAATCCCCCCGTCTTAAACAGTGAGTTACTCGCAGAATGGCCCACAACTTCCTATTTTTTGACACACAAATTACCCAACTCAGCCACTAGAATTTAGATGTTGTAGAACAAACAACTGTTTTAATTGTATAGCTTTAGATATACTATTTATACTTCTCCAAACCACTGGCTTACTTTTTTCTGTCATCTGAACCCCAGTTTAGTAACACATTAATTCAAGAATACCCATCCCTAGTAGTTGTACTTCCCAAAGCACAATCACACACCATTACATACATCTTTATCATCTTACTCAAACACTCATGCACACAACACACATGCATTCCAGAACACCCCAACCCATACCTTCTGTATTTTTTTCAACAGACCCTAAAGAATGCCTACCAAAAAGCAACTCTGTAGAAAGGAACGCAGAAGTAGAGAAAATGAAAAGAAAACTCTCCAACATAAACCTCCATCTATAGCAGAATTTGTAAAAAAAAGTTGAAACACAACAGCTAATACAGTCATGTAGTGAAACAGAAGAAGTTTTTAGTACAAAAACTTTGCATCCTCTATCATAAAGTAAAACAAACCAAAAAACAATTAACAGAAAATGAACTATCACTACAAATAACACTTCTTCTATAAATCTTGATGTAGTCCAAAGTAAGCATACCAAGAAAAGTATTTTAGCCAAAATGTTCCGTCACAAAGTCCTTCAAAATCTTATGAAAACAGGAGAGAAACCAGGTTCAACACTTCAAATCTATCGTAGAAAAGTAATCTTAGAAGCATTTATAGACAGTGCAATTCTTCTCAAAAGAAAGTTATTTATTTTCATGTTAAACAGAATAAAACGACTAACAAAACTAATAACTAAATTACAAAAAAGACTTCTCAATAAACGAAATGTCAACAGAAATAACTTCTTAAATATCTGTGGAGGTGAATGTAGTCACACTACAAGCACAGAACCATACTTTAATGAAGAAGCGTACAAACAAAAGCAAACAAATACAATTGCCATACATAGCAGTGGTCGAGCTTATGAAAAAGTTAATAATACCATAATGGAACAAGAAGTACTCCTTACAAAAATATGCCCTGAAAACGTAATTTACCCGTCCATTCAACTGAATCAGAACATCTAGTGTACAAATGGCCATGCACGTCAATGTGTAACATTCCCAAAAAAATGTTCAAGTCTTTACGCCAATTCCTCAATCAATATGTGAAAAGCAAAGACAAAATCAAAATTAAACTACTGCAAAATATGAATGCTTGACCAGTATGCAAGTACACAGGACTACAAGGACATTCATTGGCCTGCATTACAGGACCTACTTGCAAAACAACCTTCCATGATATCAAAAGGATATCAACACATCATGCAAGTATAAGAAATCTAGTTTATAAACTGTACTATGCTAAAAGTCCTGCTTTAGCACTAGCCAATTTAAATAAGATTCTTCTACATGGTACAGCAAAAGACCTACTAAAAGTAATCAACTATATCCAGACAAAATATTTTGGAAGTGAAACCCACTTACAAGATGAATTAGCTGTAAACCAACTTCGTAACAATTCTGCACATGGCAACCTTTCACTACACACATACAAAAAAGAAATACTACAATTTGAAAATACTTCAGCTTAAGTACCAAACCACGTGTGTGTATGTTGCCGCAGAACTTTTGATAAAAGTAACACAAAAACTATAGACATATCATACAAAATAGAAGACAATGAAGAATCTAAATGGTTTGAATTAGCTCTCTACCTTATAGCAGAAAACCAATACGAAATAAATGACCCCAGAATACTTTGCAGTTACTGCACTACAAAACTTGACAACAACCAAAGTCCTTCACGTGCTATCACAAATAAATTGGAATTATATCCACTACCAAAACCCCTTCAACAACTTACAGGGTAATTCATAGAATTTCGCAGAAAAGTGTCGCAAGCGGCTGGCGCAGAGTGTCCTCGTGCGATTGTCTGCGCCAGGCGCGTGCGCCAAAACCGATTTCCGCGCACAGTGTATTCATGGATTTTAGGCTGCCAAACCAGTCATGGCGCAGAGAACCGCAGCGACCCTGCAGCAGCGCCAGTAACGCCCCCAAGAATGCCCTCGCGCAAGGAAAAGCCATTAAAATCGCTAAATCATCGCAAAGGGCTTCGCTAACACTGGACCAGTTGATAGGGCTGCCAAACAAGGAACGCAAAGCGGGTAACGTGCATATCAGTGGTACGCGGGAAGTTTTACATGCGATTAGCCAGGGTACGTGTATGACAGGGGTACGCGTGAAGTTCTACACGCGATTAGCCAGGGTACGTGTATTACAGAGGTGCACAGGAATAATCACACGCGATTTGGCTGGGTACATGTATTACAGGGGTGCGCGGGAATTATCACACGCGATTTGGCTGGGTACGTGTATTACAGGGGTGCGCGGGAATAATCACACACAATTAGGCTGGGTGGTGCTCACAGGTGTACCCTGTACACCCTCCATGGCCCCTGCAGGCAGCCCACAAAACAGGGGACTACCCTGCACACCTGCTCATGTCTCCCACCACCCCCACCCCCCCAGCAGTGTGGGGCACCCTACACCAGGCCCCCACTCATGTCCAACTCATGTCTCCCACCACCCCCGCCCCCATCAGCCACCATGGGCAACCCCCACCAAGCCCCCACTCATGTCGCCCACCACACACACCCCCCAGCCACCATGGGCATCCCCCACCAGGCCCCCACTCATGTCCAACTCATGTCAGAAGACCACCCCCACCCTCCCAGCCACCATGGGCAGCCTCCACCAGGACCCACTCATGTCTCCCACCACCCCCACCCCCCCAGCAGTGTGGGGCACCCTCCACCAGGCCCCCACTCATGTCTCCCACCACCCCCACCCCCCAGCCACCATGGGCATCCCCCACCAGGCCCCCACTCATGTCTCCCACCACCCCCACCCCAGCAGTGCAGGGGCAGCACCACCAGGCCCCCACTCATGTCCAACTCATTTCTCCGACCACCCCCACCCACCCAGCCACCATGGGCAGCCTCCACCAGGCCCCCACTCATGTCTCCCACCACCCCCACATCCCCAGCAGTGTGGGGCACCCTCCACCAGGCCCCCACTCATGTCTCCCACCACCCCCACCCCCCAGCCACCATGGGCATCCCCCAACAGGCCCCCACTCATGTCTCCCACCACCCCCACCCCCCAGCAGTGCAGGGGCAGCACCACCAGGCCCCCACTCATGTCCAACTCATGTCTCCCACTACCCCCACCCCCCCAGCCACCATGGGCATCCCCCATCAGGCCCCAACTCATGTCTCCCAACACCCCCACCCCCCAGCCACCATGGGCATCCCCCACCAGGCCCCCACTCATGTCTCCCACCACCCCCACCCCCCAGCAGTGCAGGGGCAGCCTCCACCAGGCCCCCACCCATGTCTCCCACCACCCCCAAATACCCAGCCACCATGGGCAGCCCCCACCAGGCCCCCACTCATGTCTCCCACCACCCCCACCCCCAGCAGTGCAGGGGCAGGACCACCAGGCCCCCACTCATGTCCAACTCATGTCTCCCAACACCCCCACCCCCCCAGCCACCATGGGCTTCCCCCACCAGGCTCCCACTCATGTCTCCCACCACCCCCACCCCCAAGCCACCATGGGCATCCCCCACCAGGCCCCCGCTCATGTCTCCCACCACCTCCACCCCCCAGCAGTGCAGGGCCAGCACCACCAGGCCCCCACTCATGTCCAACTCATGTCTCCCACCACCCCCACCCCCCCAGCCACCATGGGCATCTGCCACCAGGCCCCCACTCATGTCTCCCACCACCCCCACCCCCCAGCCACCATGGACATCCCCCACCAGGCCCCCACTCATGTCTCCCACCACCCCAACCCCCCAGCCACCATGGGCAGCCTCCACCAGGCCCCCACTCATGTCTCCCACCACCCCCACCCCCCAGCAGTGCAGGGGCAGCACCACCAGGCCCCCACTAATGTCCAACCCATGTCAACCACCACCCCCACCCCCCAGCCACCATGGACATCCCCCACCAGGCCCCCACTCATGTCTCCCACCACCCCAACCCCCCAGCCACCATGGGCAGCCTCCACCAGGCCCCCACTCATGTCTCCCACCACCCCCACCCCCCAGCAGTGCAGGGGCAGCCTCCACCAGGCCCCCACCCATGTCTCCCACCACCCCAACCCCCCAGCCACCATGGGCAGCCTCCACCAGGCCCCCACTCATGTCTCCCACCACCCCCACCCCCCAGCAGTGCAGGGGCAGCACCACCAGGCCCCCACTAATGTCCAACCCATGTCGCCCACCACCCCCACCCCCCCAGCCACCATGGACATCCCCCACCAGGCCCCCACTCATGTCTCCCACTACCCCCACCCCCCAGACACCATGGGCATCCCCCACCAGGCCCCCACTCATGTCTCCCACCACCCCCACCCCCCAGCAGTGCAGGGCCAGCACCACCAGGCCCCCACTCATGTCCAACTCATGTCTCCCACCACCCCCACCCCCCCAGCCACCATGGGTATCCCCCACCAGGCCCCCACTCTGTCTCCCACCACCCCCACCCCCCAGCCACCATGGGCATGCCCCACCAGAACCCCACTCATGTCTCCCACCACCCCCACCCCCCAGCAATGCAGGGGCAGCCTCCACCAGGCCCCCACCCATGTCTCCCACCACCCCCATCCCCCAGCAGTGCAGGGGCAGCACCACCAGGCCCCCACTCATGTCTCCCACCACCCCCACCCCCCCAGCCACCATGGGCACCCTCCACCAGGCCCCCACTCATGTCTCCCACCACCCCCACCCCCAGCAGTGCAGGGCCAACACCACCAGGCCCCCACCCATGTCCAACTCATGTTTCCCACCACCCCCACCCCCCTACCACCATGGGCATCCCCCACCAGGCACCACTTATGTCTCCCACCACCCCCACCCCCCAGCAGTGCAGGGCCAGCACCACCAGCCCCCCACTCATGTCCAACTCATGTCTCCCACCACCCCCACCCCCCAGCCACCATGAGCAGCCACCACCAGGCCCCCACTCATGTCTCCCACCAACCCCACCCCCCCAGCAGTGTGGGGCACCCTCCACCAGGCCCCCACTCATGTCTCCCACCCCCCCACCCCCCCAGCAGTGTGGGGCACCCTCCACCAGGCCCCCACTCATGTCTCCCACCACCCCCACCCCCCAGCCACCATGGGCATCCCCCACCAGGCCCCCACTCATGTCTCCCACCACCCCCACCCCCCAACAATGCAGGGGCAGCACCACCAGGCCCCCACTCATGTCCAACTCATGTCTCCCACCACCCCCACACCACCAGCCACCATGGGCATCCCCCACCAGGCCCCCACTCATGTCTCCCACCACCTCCACCCACCGGCTACCATGGGCAGCCTGCACCAGGCCCCCACTCATGTCTCCCACCACCCCCACCCCCCAGCAGTGCAGGGCCAGCACCACCAGGCCCCCACTCATGTCCAACTCATGTCTCCCACCACCCCTACCCCCCAGCCACCATGGGCATCCCCCACCAGGCCCCCACTCATGTCTCCCACCACCCCCACCCCCCAGCCACCATGGGCATCCCCCATCAGGCCCCCACTCATGTCTCCCACCACCCCCACCCCCCAGCAGTGCAGGGGCAGCCTCCACCAGGCCCCCACCCATGTCTCCCACCACCCCCACCCCCCAGCAGTGCAGGGGCAGCACCACCAGGCCCCCACTCATGTCCAACTCATGTCTCCCACCACCCCCACCCCCCAGCCACCATGGGCACCCTCCACCAGGCCCCCACTCATGTCTCCCACCACCCCCACCCCCCAGCCACCATGGGCATCCCCCACCAGGCCCCCACTCATGTCTCCCACCACACCCACCCCCCCAGCAGTGCAGGGCCAGCACCACCAGGCCCCCACGCATGTCCAACTCATGTCTCACACCACCCCCACCCCCCAGCCACCATGGGTATCCCCCACCAGGTCCCCACTCATGTCTCCCACCACCCTCACCCCCCAGCAATGCAGGGGCAGCACCACCAGGCCCCCACTCATGTCCAACTCATGTCTCCCACCACCCCCACCCACCCAGACACCATGGGCATCCCCCACCAGGCCCCCACTCATGTCTCCCACCACCCCCACCCACCAGCCACCATGGGCAGCCTCCACCAGGCCCCCACTCATGTCTCCCACCACCCCACCCCCCAGCAGTGCAGGGCCAGCACCACCAGGCCCCCACTCATGTCCAACTCATGTCTCCCACCACCCCTACCCCCCAGCCACCATGGGCATCCCCCACCAGGCCCTCACTCATGTCTCCCACCACCCCCACCCCCCAGCCACCATGGGCATCCCCCACCAGGCCCCCACTCATGTCTCCCGCCACCCCCACCCCCAGGCAGTGCAGGGGCAGCCTCCACCAGGCCCCCACCCATGTCTCCCACCACCCCCACCCCCCAGTAGTGCAGGGGCAGCACCACCAGGCCCCCACTTATGTCCAACTCATGTCTCCCACCACCCCCACCCCCCCAGCCACCATGGGCACCCTCCACCAGGCCCCCACTCATGTCTCCCACCACCCCCACCCCCCAGCCACCATGGGCATCCCCCACCAGGCCCCCACTCATGTCTCCCACCACCCCACCCCCCAGCAGTGCAGGGCCAGCACCACCAGGCCCCCACTCATGTCCAACTCATGTCTCCCACCACTCCCACCCCCCCAGCCACCATGGGCAGCCACCACCAGGCCCCCACTCATGTCTCCCACCCCCCCACCCCCCAGCAGTGCAGGGGCAGCACCACCAGGCCCCCACTCATGTCTCCCACCATCCCCACCCCCCAGCCACCATGGGCAGCCCCCACCAGGCTCCCACCCATGTTCGTCTGCCCACAGGCCCTGATAATCCTCAATCATGGGCCTCATGGCCAGCCACCACAGCTCAAAGACACAACCAAGTATTACATGCACCCGTGATACTAATCCAATTGAAACAATGTAAATCAACACATGTGTCTCACACACACACAATGGTTGCAAGTGAACTTGAAAACCCATATCATGACATGCATGAAAACAATGAGATGAAACCACACATTGAAGAATGAAAAAATCCAAATAATGTATTAATAACAACAGTAATAGCAATCAAAATGAAACAAAATACACAAGTAAAAAAAATAACAAAATCAAGCTGGTTGTCCTTTTTCAAATTAAAATCAATAAATGATAATCCTAAAAAATTTCTTCCAAAGTTCAAGTCCATAAAAAGGAAATGAAGGGAAAAAAGAAAATGAAAACCATTGCTCCATGGAAAAAAATATCCATAGTATATCCAAATCCAAAGTCCAACTATGTACTGTAAGGATATTTGGCGTGTTACAGCACAGAGTACAGCACTACTGCACAGGTAGCAATTTTTTTATGCAGCACCACCACATGGGTGCGGTGCATTGCTATATGTGTTACCAGATTAACATGGACATATAAGTAAAGACAGGCTATTCAGTCAAAAACGATTTTAACATATAAGATGCAAATCTATTTTTACAGTTAAAAGCACACGTGCACATTCAAAAATGCACACTATTTTTCACCTGAAATGCCTATGGTGCAAGAGACACATTTGAAAATTAATAACTAACATTATTAATAACTAACCTGACTAATAAAACTGCATTTAACATAACCCACTAATAAAAAATGTGTCTCCACTGCAGAAATAGGCCTACTCTGAAAGTGAACTTTTAAACGCACATTCATTTTTTTTTTCTTTTTCTCTGCTGCTCTGTCCACATAACTACAGGTAGCCAAGGGCTCGAAGGAACAGGAAATCAGTTGGTTACAAATGGTTACTGTAAAAATGAGCCATGTGTAGTGAGGGAGGAGATGGCATGATTGATTTCTGATTGGAGCAGCGTCATAGCAAGTATCATGCTAGAGGCAGTGATGAGAGTTTTGCTGGGGGGTGTTTGAAGAGAGGGGGAGAACAGTCGGGATTTGGCAGAGCTGGGAGAAGGACCTGTTTTCCTGGCTGAAGCATTCCTGCTGCAAAAGCTGAGAATTCCAGGCAATAACCCCGGTTTGAGAATGAAAGACGCTTGTTTTCACCGGGGTTAATCTTCAAGGGAGCCAAATTCAGAAAGAGAACAGCTGAAGAAAACTCATGCTGAACAGATAAGGTAATTACAGAAGTGTGGGGGCTGAGTGTGTACGAGAATATTCAGTCAGTGTAGGAAAGGAGATTCCTGTGCTTTAATCACATGTTAATGTTGCAAATTGAGTTCTTGTCTCCGCCACTCTCTTTTCAGTGTATCACAGACAATGCTGTTACTGTGCTATTTTATTTATTTCTGTAAAGAGTGAGATCGTGTTTAAATGCAACTTTTATAATACACAAAAATATTTGAAAGCAGACGGGTGGTGTGTTTTATATTTACCAAAACAGTGCTGATGATGTGGGGAGATGTTTAGACAGTGCAATTGTCATTTTCAAGGTAGCTAAACATCAAATTTGGTTGCAGCCGTGTGCACAATGTAATTCAGTATGAGCAGGTATAACTAACTGTGTGTGTTGTAGTTTTTCGGAGGTCTATGAGTCGGCAAAAAGGGAGGCCCGGGACATAGTTCACTACCGTATATAAGATAGTGAAAATACCACATGATAGCTCGCTGCCGTAGATAAGACAGAGAGAAATTGCCCATGGTGGCACAATAAAAATGAAAATGTGGTGTTCCTGAAATGCAAGCCTGAGGTCTCTCTAGTGATTACACGAAAAATCTAAGCAAAAATAAGGGGTTCTGGATATTGGGGCCACAAATAAAACAAGGGAATTATGCTCACCAAAATACCACCAACCACGCATACCAAATACGCATGTCTGGGTGCTGAAATAATGCATGTCCACTGTATTATTGTTGTACATGGCCCAATCTGAATACAAGGAGTGATTGTTGCTAAGTTATTTTTCGGCGGTAAGAAAATACCGTCAGGCCCCAAATCTCCACAAAATACCCTACATATTTATGGTGCGTGGCAGGCCGGGAAAGTGATCATAGAGTACCTACTGGGCGTGGCAAGCGTGTCTCACACTGCCATTTGCACATTAAAGGGAACCCATTTTATAATAGCAGTGTGCCACTAAAAACGAATTTCAGAATGTCACAAAGGGAAACCACATTCTCAGATCTAGTGCAATATTTGGAGGCAAAGTTGTTTGCACATGGGAATTGGTCGTCGAATAGCACGTTAGAATGGCGTGAACGCATTCAGGGTGAGGTGCAAAAAGAAAAACTAGACAATATTTTTGCAGAGGGCAGCATAATTCATGTCTGCCTTACAAGATTATTGAATGCAGCCGATAAAAGTGCAGAGAAAGACTGTTTAATACGGCTATGCGGCAAAATATGGTTTATTTTGAATAAGTCCCTGCGAATGCAGGAGAATGATACTCAGCTAATTAACAGGTTAAAGACTGAATTAGAAGGGGCAAGTAAAAATCAGGAAATGTTGAGAGCAGAATTGGATGTATGTCAAAAAGACATGCAATTAAAATGCAGAGACTTTGATACTCAGTTATCCAAAAGCAAGAAACAATTTGAGGATAGTGAGCAAGAATTGGTACACTTAAAAGCCTTAGTGGACCACATTAGACAGGATAAAGATGAGGTTGTTTCAGAAATGCAGATTTTACAAAAAGAACATTGTGAAAAAGAATGTGATCTCCAGAGTGCAGAACAAGAAATGATTAAAATGATTCAAGAAAGAGACAAGAGAAATAAAGAGTTCAATGAATGCCAAATGCAAATGTGCGACATGCAGGAGGTGATTAATAAGATGAGTGATGAAAACAACTATTTGCAAAATGAAGCCAACAGACTCCTTAAAAAGTGTAAGGACTTAGAACAGCAAATGTGCATTCCCAGGTCCCAGGAGAGGCGGCAGGGTACCACATTCAATGGAGTGGAGGTGAATTCTAGCTCTGCCCAAAGAGCTAGTGCTCCAGTGACTGGGCCGGTGACTGAAATTGGTTGCAGCGCCCTTGGGGGATTTGATACTCCCATTGGGGGCAGCCACCAATCTCATACACCTGAAAACAGGATTGAATCACAAAATAGTGCAATTCCATGCATTGCAACAAGTAGCCCCATAAAAATAATGAAATCCATTAAAGCCCTGATCAAACCATTTAAAAAGGGAGGTGAATGCTGCATTGAGGATCACTTAGAAGCGGTGCATGACATTTTTAAAGCACTCCAGATACCTAAGGAACAGTACAGACAATATTTTCATTTAACTTTAGATGCCCCGACGGCCAGCATCATAAGGGGATTAAATGAACAGCAGAATATGACCTGGTTGGAGTTTGAAAAAGAAATTAGGCGTCATTTTTCTCCTTTTCAGTCATTGCAGGAGGCAAAGAAAGTCGCTTACACAATTACTGCTGGCCCTAATACATCCCCTCGCCAATTTTTCCAAGACTTAAAAAGAGTATTTTTTCGCTTTGATGTATCTTTTGACTCAAATTCCAATGAGTTTAAAACTGCATACTTCTATGGGCTACAGAAAGGCATCATATCCCAATTGGTCCGTGAATTTGACCGTGACAAGTCCCTCGAATGGATTGTACATCAAAGCACAAAACTATATGAGGTACTCTATTGTCAGGGTAGAGAAAGTGATAAAATGAAAGATACTAGACCTAAATCTAAAGAACCCTCAGCCACAGTAATGGAAATCAGGTCAGCCAAAATGTCCCTTGAGTCTGCTCAAAGCCAAGGTAAAAATAATGTGACACCTGAACAAAGGGGTAATCAACAAAGATCGCCATTTCCTGTACTAATGTTCCAATCACAGGATCCTAGTAATAGAGAGAGCTACATCAGCCCTAGGTATTTAGGGGACAGACCCCGGGTAGGATATCGGCCTGATATAGCAGGTATGAACAATAACCAGAGACAAAATCAAGATCAAAGAAATGATGGTCCCTACCAGTCATTGGGGACACAGAGCAGATTTGATCCCAACACCATGATATATGGTAATCAGGATAGGCCCCGATATGTGGATCGATTTACTGATAATGGAAATCAACCTAGGGGCCAGTACCCACAATCTGAGAGACAGGACATGAGGCAAAACGTGAACTACAATCCACGCCAGTACAATGATTCCCCACCAGGAGACTATAACCAAAGGATGGGTGCAACCCGCTCCCCTCCACAAATGAATCAAGAGTTCAGAAACCATCCCAACCGACATCAATCACCTGAGAGGTATCAGAATAGATCCAATCAGGGGGAAAACAACCAATATCGACCTAGGCCACAGAAAGAGGATCCTAGAGAGATGGAAAGGTTGCAGTGCCTTGAGGCCCAAGTGAAAATGTTAGCTGAGCAAATAGGAAAGCTCTGTACAGCGCAAAAACAACCTTCCAAAGAGGGGGCTGATGGCCATAGCAATGACCGGGGGGCTTCCGAAAAGTGACTAAGTACTCATGATAACTGCAGTGCCAAAATGACAGATTGCTCTGATATAATTTTGCATGACGACTCTGAGATGCCTAATGGATTAAATGTGAAAGTGCCAGTAAATGAACTTGTGACAGAAAGTGCAAATACTTCTAAAAAAGAGGTACGGTTTAACCTAGAGCTAAATAAAACAGTAAAGATTTGTACAAATGGAAAAGAAACATTAGGAATTCCAAAAGAACAAAGGGACAGACTTAAGAAAAATGATTCATGCATGGGGAATACCAGTGGACAGGGAGTAAGTGGGGATGCTATAGCTCCTTCCCTGGGCAAGCAAAACAATGACCAAACACAGACAGAAAAAGGAAATACTCACAAGGAGGGTACAAGTCAATCACCTGAAGAATTCTTTGAGCCACATATCTTTGAAGAGGCTGAAAGGGCTGGTATCACACTAAATGATCACAAATGCACAGAATTAAAAAAGGACAAATTGCTTAATGATGTTGTTACACATGTTCAGTTGGAATGTTGTAATGTGGTCTCTGATGTTACCCAGATGGATGGGCGAACAGTGGCCACACTCCAAAAAACCTCTGATCATGGAGAAATGAATAAAGTCTCTCGCGCAGAAATGGGTAAAAAGGAGGGAAAAATGTCTTTCCATTTACCAATGTGTTTAGCCAAAAGTGAAAAAGACCTGAGAAAGGTGAGCCCTGAAATCAGTAAGAATTCACATTTATTATGTGTATTAGAGGAAGTTGAGGACAGATATTATGCACCCATCACTGTAGAAGAAAAATGCCACACCTTTGCTATGATTGACAATGGAGCACAGGCCACAATTATGTCCAAGGAGCTGGTAAAGAGTATCAATGAAGGGAGACCCCCACGGAGTCAGATCACAGTGAAGGAAAATCAAGGCCCAGTGCATAACTTTAATGGGGAGGAGGTGCCCATCATAGGTGTAACTGAGGTTGACATAAAAATAGGAAAGCACAGAATGAAACAAGAGGTATTGATCACATCTATTTGTGAAATTCCATTTCTGATGGGGACAGATTGTCTTAAAAGATTGTCTCCTCTAATAGATGGGGTGAATGGAGTGCTGTGGTCCTTAACCAAAAAACCATTGATGCCTAAGAAACTAAAATCACAAAACAGCAATATAAATGAATGTCACACCGTTGCCAAAACAAATGATGCTGTGGAGGTATATCTCCAGAATAGCTGGATACCTAGTGTCACTGTTTTATTAATGTGTCAAGACAAAATGCAGAGCGACAATGAAAAACTACCTGTACAAATATACTTGGACCAAGGAAAAATTGGCAGACTGCCATAGATGAGCACACATTACGTTTTTATTTAAAAGAGAAAACATGCAAACAGAATATTGCTCCTAAAACAGAATCAGAAAAACACATTACCACTCTGGCAGAAATACACATGGAAGAAGAGCAACCATGGGTTCATGTTGGTATAAATTACTATTTTAAAACAATAAAAGCCACTTTAGCGCTTGAACATGAAAGGAGTTTCATTAATGAGAAATTGTTGCAAAAAATAATGGAGAGGGAAGAAATCCCGAGATTTAGGATTAAAAACCAATATGTTTCTGGGTTGGACAGTCCAGACTTTGAAAACCGAATTGCAGGCAGATGCATGCTTAAAATTAGCATTGGGCAGAAAACAATTTACCATAATGTATGGATAGTGAGTGGAGCACAAAATGAATTTTACATGGGCAATGACATCATGCACAGAATGTGTATGGTGTTAGATTTCCTTAATCAAAAAATATGGTCACGCCTAGGTGGTCCGGCACCTGAATTTGAAGACAAAAGAATGGCTTATCATTGTGCACAACTGGTTCCTTATGCAATCGAATTACAAATGAGGAAAGATACTATTATTCCTGCATTTACAAAACAGTTTGCAATAACACTGAAATGCAAAAATGGACAGCAGATGAAAGACTCTGATGCATTTGTATGCCTGAATGAATACATAAAACAGCAAGGCCTGGATTATGAATACATTCCATTGGTAGATATTGGTGAAGGATCTGTAAAAATTATGGTAAATAATAATGGTCGTCAGGATATTCATTTAGAGGAAAGCTCCCCATTAGGAATGGCCATACAAAAATCACATTATACGGCAGATTTAAATAACATGGTGATTGGAAATATTCCTGAAAAGTATGTAGATGCCAAGGGTGAGTTGCCAGAACACCTGGACTCTCAGCCCAAAGGAATATTTAAAATTCATTCTGTGTATCCTTATGATTCAAATGAGACAGTGTGCTGCCATCAAGAGGATTGCATAATATTTAATTTAAATGAAAATGAAACAGAAAATCAGCCCATTGAAGTGGAAGCTGATATGCCAAAATATTTAAAAGTGGCAGCTTTACAAAAAGACACAGCCACACAGTTAGAGGAAAGCACCGAGATTCCCTTACCAGAAGATTTTCCAGAATTTTCCAAAATGGTAGAAGAGCAGATCTCCTTAGTGAATGCGTGTGAAAGCAATGAAGATAAGGACAATCTGAGGGAGATATTTATGGAGTTTAAGGATGTATTTGCAAAAGATGCTTATGATTGTGGTTTAACTGATTTACACGTGGCCACACTACCAGAAGGGTGTAGCAGAAATCCAGTGTTTGTACGCCAGTATAGACTACCGCTGGCATGTTTAGAATCATTGGCAGAGATTATTAAAAATTTGGAATCGCGGGGAATCATCAGGCCCATTCATAGCACATCCAATACACCTATTTTAGGTGTGTTAAAGCCAAATGGTCAATGGCGGCTGTCTGCAGACTTGAGAGAGTTAAAAAAATAGTACCAGTATCTAGATGGCCACTGCCATTCATTGATCAGGGCCTAGCTCAGGTACATGGTTCAAATATATTTACCACATTAGATCTCACCTCTGGATATTGGTGCGTGCCATTGGCAGAGGAGATACAACATTTATTTTCCTTTACATTTGACAGGAATCATTATGCCTGGCTTAGAGCTCCGTTCGGGTACATCAATAGTGGGAGTGAATTTTGCATATTTTTGAGAAAGGCCATGCCGGATGCAGCGGAAAGATGAACAATAGTTTATGTGGACGATGTCCTGATAAAAAATAAAAGCCTGAAAAGCCATTTTGATGAAATAAGACATGTACTTGGCCAATTGCAGAAAGCAGGCGCCAAAGTATCTTTGCAAAAAGCACAATGGTGCAAGAAAAAAGTGAACTTTCTAGGGCATGAAGTGACTGAACATGGGCTAAATCCACAAAAGAAGAAAATAGAGGCCATACAAAGATTAAAAGATCCTAAAAATGTGAAAGGAGTAAAAAGTTTATTATGGATGACAGGCTATAACAGAAAGTTCATTGAAAATTATGCAGAAATCACTCAACCATTGACTAAACTGCTTAAACTGAATACTCCCTGGAAATGGGAAAAAGAGCAGTCTGATGCAGTGGCTAAATTAAAGGAATGTCTTGTAAAGGCACCATGTTTAGCATACCCCATAAAGGACAGGGGTTTCTTTATAGAAATAGGTTTTTCTGAACATTGTATGTCAGCAGTGTTATCACAAAAACATGATTTGAATCACAAAACCATTGCATATGCAAGTAAGGCATTTTCCCAAGTTGAATTAGATCAGGTAATCTAGCGCAATCCAGAATCACTTCATGGACGCTGGCATTACAAGGTTTTCCCGTAGAAGTGAGAAATGGACAAAATAAAAAGAACCCAATTGCTCAAGGGTTAGCTGTCTTACATGACTGTGCAGCTGAACAAATACCAAATGAAATGGAAGTGGAAACTAGTTTGCAGGAATTTGAACAATCACCACACAAAGCTTTTGATGAAAAAACATGCAAGGATTTGCCAACTGTATATGTGGATGGTTGTGCTTTTCACATTGAAAATGACAGTAATAAACAGTTAGTGGCAGGAATAGGAAATGTCTGGTTGAAATGTGAAGGTGTCCCCAGTATAGGGATGAGGATTGTTGATAGGAGCAGTCAGGTGGCGGAATTGGCAGCCATTTATAAAGCAATTGCTACTGCAGTTCATAAAAAGTTCAGTGAAATTGTCCTGGTGACTGATTCTGACTATGCACGGAATAGCTTTGTGGAGTATTTGCCTGGTTGGAAAGCAAGAGGCATGGTTACATACAACAAAAAGCCACTTAAGCATGGAAAAATGATACAAGCCATAGACAATTTGGTGTCAGAGAATAAGTTAACAATATACTGGAGAAATATTCGTGGGCATTTAAAAACACCAGGAGAGGATAAGGAGGGAAATGATAAGGCAGACCACCTGGCTAAGATTGGGGCCGTGATGGGAGAATTGCTACCTATTGATTATTTAATGGGTGAAATACAAATTGATGCAGTCACACGTTCTAAAGCACCAAAGGAGGTAGATCAACCGGTGGTGCAGTGGAGTCATGACACGCCAGACCAAGATTTGATTGAGGCACAAAAGAATGATCGAATTTTTGGAATCTATTATAATCATTTGATAGATCCCGAACAAAATCCTTTAACAGAAAATGATTGTATGGGAAAAGAAGAGTTGAGGGTGCTATTAAAGAACAAAACACGAATTAGATTACAGGATGGACTCATGATTAGAGAGTCCATAACAGGACAAATACAGTGGGTAGTACCCCTTTCATTCAGAGGACTAATGCTACACCATGCACATGATGCCATAACTGCAGGCCATAGAGGTTCACAAAAAACATTAGAAATACTAAAAGATTATGCTTACTGGCCACATATGTCCCAAGATGTGGAATTATATACTAGAGGATGTCTAGTATGCGCCCAATTTAAACCTGCTTCACCAATGCATAGAGCACCATTGATGAAAAGAGGCCTAACTCTCCCATGGTCAGATTTGCAAATAGACTATGTAGGTCCTTTAAAAAGGTCAAGCAGGGGACACCGTTATATTTTGAGTGTGGTATGTTTGATGTCGAAGTGGATTGAATGCATTCCTGCACCAGATTGTAGTGCGCAAACAGCAGCCATATTGCTGGTGAACCATGTGTTCTCAAGGTTTGGGTTGCCACAAAGAATTGAGTCAGACAGAGGAAGTCATTTCACAAGTACTCTAATGAGTAAAGTATGGCAAATACTAGGTGTGAAAAGGAAACTACATATCGCATATCAGGCGGCGTCTTCAGGTACAGTTGAAAGAAGCAATAGGTCTGTTGTGGATATTTTAAAGAAATATGTGGCAGAAGCAGGTTCCAGCTGGGATTTACGTTTACCGTTGGTTTTGATGGCAATCAGATCAACTCCTGCCAAAGCAACAGGTGTTAGCCCCCATGAGGTCTTGACAGGTAGGAAAATGGTGTTACCACAACACCTACTATACAGAACACATGAGCAGACACTTGTGAGTGCATCCACAGTTCATGAATATATTGATGAACTGAGGAGGCATTTGCAACATGCATTTGCTTTTGTGCAGAGAAATCTGGAAAGAGCTGCTGACAGTGCAAAGTCTTATTATGACAAAAAGACATCAGTAAAGGAATACAGTGTAGGGGATCAGGTGTACAAGTTTCATTTTGGAAAAACTAAACAGAAAAATTCAAAATTTCTAGCAGCCTGGCAGGGGCCATTTCGAATTATAGATAAGGTCTCTCCTGTAGTTTATAACATTTTGAAAAATGAAGGTGAAACGGCAATAGAGCAGTTTGTCCATGTAAATCAAATCAAACCATGCCATCCCAGACATGAGATCAGGCAGCTTGAGCATGTAGAAACAGATAAAGTCCCTTGAACACAAAAAGAGAAAATAAATGGGTACAATCAGGAGGCAGTGACAAAGAAGTTAAAAAGTTGATTGTTATAATAGCACATAAACACTGTAATATATGTAAAAATATATAATATAAAATAAATAAATAAATAAATAAATAAATAAATAAATAAATAAATAAATAAATAAATAAATATGTATAATGGAAGCTCATGGTTGGTGTGCAGAGAGAAAATGTATTAAATATTGAATGCTGTTTTATATGTGCTTGTTTTCTTTTAACTTGTGTTTAATTTCAGAAAAAAAAAAAAAAACGAAATATTTTTACCAAGCATGTTTTATTTTTGGCAAAAGGGTGAAGTTAGTATTGTGCTATGTACTTAATTTGTTTATTTTCTTTTTGATTTAGAAAATTAACATTATTTTGTCGGGGGTTCCGGGATCAGAGCCCACGGGAGACGATGGAGTCCTGGAGCCCACGTGGACGGATTCCGGGAAAGCCCCAAAGAGGGGTGAAGACCAAGGCTGCAAAGCGATCAGCATTGAAGATGATACCGATGATATGGTTAATGATGATGATATTTGGAGGGATCTTCAAGAATTCAGAAGCACAGGTTGTCATTGCACCTGGACCAGCATCTGGTATCGCGGTGGAAGAGGCACCAGGATTCACCATGAGTGATAGAAGGATGATTTTCCAAAATATATACATACCATTGGATCCTGAGATTTTGATTAAAAAACACTTGAACAATACCGGAATTATGATTGAACAGACTAAAGAGTGGCTGGAAATAAGAAAAGAGGACACTAAGCAGTCAATAAGAGATATATTAATGCAATTGGAAAAAACATTTGTGAATTCAGCAGACATTAAGAAGAAGAGAGGAAAGAGAGGTGCGGTGATGCTCGGGATATCATTGGTAATGTCTGTAGTTGGAGCCATAATAGGTACCACAATATCAACAGCCAATTCTATTTCGGTAGGAACACTGAGTACTAAAGCGCAACAACTGAGTATTGACCTAGAAATAATACAAAAAACATTAGATGGAATTAGAGGGGGACTAGGTGAACAAGTAAGATTCATAAATGAAACTGCAATCATTCTAAATGAACAAGCGGATGTAATGCAACGGGCGACTAAAATAATACTTAAGCATGACAGAACTTTAAATGAAATATTGAACATAATGAGTCCTGTTGATAGACTATTAACGAATTATATGAGAGAAGTTCAAACTGCAGTTTCACAATTGATTCAAGGACATATCCCCTTGTATTTTGTTTCGCAGGATATTATTCGTCAAATGATAGAAAGATTGACCAGGAGGGAAATTGATATAATACAGGTAAAAATTGCATTCGAAATGGGTAATGCAATGCCGTTATATGTGGACTTCGGAAAGACTAGAGATCGGATTTTTGCTATGCATCCCATATGTAGCCCCTGAACTTATTTATCAAACGAAGTGGGTACACAACGTGGGATTTTGGCAAGAGGACAAATTTATTAAGAATAAGACTCCAGAAGTGGTGGCATTTCAGTCATGGGAACCTGAAGTTTATTTAATACCAAACCTGGAAACATGTGTAAAATTTAAAGAACAAAATGATATGTGTCCAGGTAAACCGTTTGTTCTTGATGCCACAGATGCTATTTGTGGTTTGAAATCTGACCCAAGTATATCAGAGGGATGTGAAGTGATTATTAGCAATATGGGGAGTGAAGAAATGGCACAGTTTAAGATGGTCAGAGGTAAATGGTTGATCAGCACCTGTTTAAAGAACATGACAGTAGTACATTTAAACCATGGAACATACATGGTTAAACAGGTGAAATATAATGTTTTTTATTTACAGGTTCCAAAGGATACAATTGTGTCAATTGGGGGATTAACATTGTTTCATGTAACAAATGATGTTTGGGAAAGCCAAGTGGAAAATATCGATTTTTTTCAAAGGGATACTTTTCCAATAGATCCGGATGTGGAATATTTATTGAATCACAAAGAAAGACATGTTATAAAAATGAATTTGAGAAAAAATAATATTACAATTAGTAATCTGGGGATAATAGAAGTGGAAGGATTTAATTGGGGAACCTGGGGGGAACGCTCAATAGTGGGTTTGGCTATCCTGGTGCTGATCATGGGTGGATGGTTGGTTGTGCTATCAGTAAAAATGAAAATGTTACTGATTTTATTAGCTACGTCAGGAAGAGAAAGATATCCCAATACACCTGCATTTTAAAAGAAAAAAAAAAGAACAAGTTGTTTTTAGGAATTGGCTTGGATTGTAGCCAAGTTCTAAAAACAAAAGGAGGGTATGTAAGGATATTTGGCGTGTTACAGCACAGAGTACAGCACTACTGCACAGGTAGCAATTTATTTTATGCAGCACCACCACATGGGTGCGGTGCATTGCTATATGTGTTACCAGATTAACATGGACATATAAGTAAAGACAGGCTATTCAGTCAAAAACGATTTTAACATATAAGATGCAAATCTATTTTTACAGTTAAAAGCACACGTGCACATTCAAAAATGCACACTATTTTTCACCTGAAATGCCTATGGTGCAAGAGACACATTTGAAAATTAATAACTAACATTATTAATAACTAACCTGACTAATAAAACTGCATTTAACATAACCCACTAATAAAAATGTGTCTCCACTGCAGAAATAGGCCTACTCTGAAAGTGAACTTTTAAACGCACATTCATTTTTTTTTTCTTTTTCTCTGCTGCTCTGTCCACATAACTACAGGTAGCCAAGGACTCGAAGGAACAGGAAATCAGTTGGTTACAAATGGTTACTGTAAAAATGAGCCATTGTGTAGTGAGGGAGGAGATGGCATGATTGATTTCTGATTGGAGCAGCGTCATATCAAGTATCATGATAGAGGCAGTGATGAGAGTTTTGCTGGGGGGAGTTTGAAGAGAGGGGGAGAACAGTCTGGATTTGGCAGAGCTGGGAGAAGGACCTGTTTTCCTGGCTGAAGCATTCCTGCTGCAAAAGCTGAGAATTCCAGGCAATAACCCCGGTTTGACAACGAAAACGCTTTTTTTCACCGGGGTTAATCTCCAAGGGAGCCAAATTCAGAAAGAGAACAGCTGAAGAAAACTCATGCTGAACAGATAAGGTAATTACAGAAGTGTGGGGGCTGAGTGTGTACGAGAATATTCAGTCAGTGTAGGGAAGGAGATTCCTGTGCTTTAATCACATGTTAATGTTTCAAATTGAGTTCTTGTCTCTGCCACTCTCTTTTCAGTGTATCACAGACAATGCTGTTACTGTGCTATTTTATTTATTTCTGTAAAGAGTGAGATCGTGTTTAAATGCAACTTTTATAATACACAAAAATATTTGAAAGCAGACGGGTGGTGTGTTTTATATTTACCAAAACAGTGCTGATGATGTGGGGAGATGTTTAGACAGTGCAATTGTCATTTTCAAGGTAGCTAAACATCAAATTTGGTTGCAGCTGTGTGCACAATGTAATTCAGTATGAGCAGTTATAACTAACTGTGTCTGTTGTAGTTTGTCGGAGGTCTATGAGTCGGCAAAAAGGGAGGCCCGGGACATAGTTCACTACCGTATAATATAGTGAAAATACCACATGATAGCTCGCTGCCATAGATAAGACAGAGAGAAATTGCCCATGGTGGCACACTAAAAATGAAAATGTGGTGTTCCTGAAATGCAAGCCTGAGGTCTCTCTACTGATTACACGAAAAATCTAAGCAAAAATAAGGGGTTCTGGATATTGGGGCCACAAATAAAACAAGGGAATTATGCTCACCAAAATACCACCAACCACGCATACCAAATACGCATGTCTGGGTCTGAAATAATGCATGTCCACTGTATTATTGTTGTACATGGCCCAATCTGAATACCAGGAGTGATTGTTGCTAAGTTATTTTTCGGCGGTAAGAAAATACCGTCAGGCCCCAAATCTCAACAAAATACCCTACATTACAAAGTATTCAGGGTCCATCATCCCAACAGAAGAAATGAAACCTACCAAAAACCTATCTAAAATGGAAATATATACAAAAGGTGGAGCAGTGTCCGTCGACTCCAAATAAAAATAAACTATAAATGAAACCTATCACTAAATAACTATATACAATGGCGGCGGGCCAGTCCAGCGGCTCACTTAGTGGTGTTCTGGGCCAGGGCATCATCGAACTCCTTGTCTATGTCCCGGAGGCGGTCCTGTTCCATGGCCCCGAGGGTCCGCAGGGAGGCCGACATGTTCACCTCCAACTCCCTGCGTATTGCCTCGAGGCACTCGGCTTGCCTCAGGGCCCTCCGCATGGAGTTCTCCGCCCTGACCATCGTGAGCCGTGCCTCTTCTGCCCGCTGCCGCTCTGCATCTATGGCATGGCCCAACCGCTGCCACACGGAAGACACTTCCCGTCCAGGGTCCTCCTGCCCTTCGGCCGAAGCTTGCCCCTCCGATGTTGAAGGCCCCGAGCTATCGTGGCTCCCACCTACAGCCTCCTGCTGCTGCAGCTGCTGCTGTCCATGTGCCCTGTCCGATGGTGCCTGCACATCCTCCTCCAGTTGGGGTGCAGTCGTTGATGTGGCCACCCCTGCTGGACGTCCGACTCCCAACTGTGGCAGGGATCTGTTGTCCACCAGCCTGGCCGCACGGTCGGAGGCAGCTCCACAGGGCACCCAGGTGACACATGGGTGGGAAGATGGCATGGAGGACGACTGGGGCATAGGGGGTTCCGAGGAGGAAGGGGTCGGAACAAGGTCCAGGAAACTGAGGAATCCAGCCCTGGTGAGCTGTCCCAGTGGGTCAACGGAGTCAACAAGCCATGCAAGAAGACGTGCAGACTCATCATGAAAAGACTGCAGGTCAGCTCGCATGGCCCGTTGACGCAACGCCACCCCACCCTGGACAGGCTCAACCTGGTGCAGGATAGCCACATCCGCAGGGAGAGGAAGGCCAGGTGTTGTAAGCCAATCCCCTCCCTGAGAAAGGGTCTGGAGGTAGGCATCCCCGCTGGTGCAAGATGTTGCAGTGACAGGAGCAGGGACAGGATTGCACACAGGCACCTTTGCGGCGGCCTGTGCTGCCTCCTGTCCCAGATCCTGCACTGCACCACTAGCACCAGTGTAATCCCCACCTCCAGACCCCGCCTCTGTCGCTTGCACGGCCTCCTCCACCTCCAAACCCCCCACCAACCTGGATGACTCCGTGCCATCTTCCTCCGTTGGGCCCTGTGGGGTCCCAGCTGCCCCTTCTGCTGCCGAGGAGTCCAACTCCAACCTCCATCTCTTGGACCTCCCCTCGGCAGCTGCGGTCTGGGACACGGCACCGGACTCCTCACTCCCCGACAAGATCAGAACCTGGGAGGGGATCCGGGCCTTGCGTCTCCGGCTGGTGGTGCGACCCCTGCCGCTGTGCTCCACAGCACCTTCTCCGCCCTCTTCATCAGTTGACGCTGCAGACAGGGAGAAAGAAAACACAGGCATCATGGCACTGTCCAATGGACTCATACACACATGACAGTCATACATGAGTGGCATTGGTAAACCTCAGACATGACATCACAATCCCCAACACACATGTCATTTCAACTTGCACACATGAGCCATACCACAGGCATATTGCAACAGCCAGCACCATCCATTCACATACAACAGTATGAGCAGCCAAAGGTCATCCACACATCACATGCATCATAGGGAGTACACTACACATGCACACACACCACCAAACTTGCATGCATGTGTACACCTCCGCCAACTGTCGCAGTGTTCCGATCGACATCCATGTCACACCTGACAATCATTCCTCCACATCCTGTGCCATGCAAGCCCACACACACAAGCACCATCCATGTGTCACACATGAGACCCCTCGCATGTGTCACCCTCACGGCCCTGTACACCCCCCCTACTTGCCCACAAAAAAATACATGTTCAACCTGCACACTCCTGGAACACCACATGGACAGCTTACAATCAGTATGCATGTACACTTACCGCTCAACTCCAGACGGGTTTGCCTCTCAAGGACCTGGACGTGGAGCGCTGGGGATATGCGTTCCAGGACCCTCATCTGATCTTCCGACAAGTGGCCCTGGTGCCCCTTAGCATCCACTGCCCACAGGAGGCGCGGGGCCTTGTTGAGGGTCCTGGACCTGAAGTCCTCCCAGCGCTTCCTGACACGTTCGTAGTCGCGGACTGCCACCTCCTCCGCGTTGATGGCATTCATGATGTCCATCCAGATCCGAGTCCATCCTTCCTTGTCAGCGCGCAACCTTCCGAAGAGGGCTTCATAGTGCCCCAGGACATGCTCCACCAGGACACCAACTTCGGTGGCAGTGAAGCTGGTGCCCCTCTGCCTCCTTGGCCGGGGGTTGCCACTGGTGCCAGATGTTGCAGTGCCCGACATGGCAACCCCAGAGGCAAGAGTGGGTGGGCAACTGGGTCCTGGGGCTTGGCTGTGGGGCGATGGAAAAGCAGTCGGGAGTCTTCGGTTCCAGCAGGGGTGGTCACAGCAAAAGCACCCCTGGCTGATGTGCAGGCAGCAAATGGCAGGGCACGTGGGCAGCAGGCAGTCAGGCAGCAGCAGATGGCAGGTGGGAGCGTGCTCAGGTCTCTGGGGGCAGTAATTCAGCCTTCTGGGCAGGAGCGTGGTCTCCCGTGTGTGAACGCGTGGCCAGCTTGATACGGAGTGATTTTGCACGTGAAAATCCTGCACGTCTACGTGTAATTCGAGGAAAGGCCCTTAGCGCGTAAGCGCGTCAGCACACGTCTGTACATTCAATGGCCCAAAGGCCACCAGCGTATGCGCGTCTATGAAGTCACGTGCACGTTGAATATGCACACGTTTGAAATGTTGCGTGTTAAAAAAATGAAAGACACGTCCCAGTGTCAAAGCGTGTAATTGGTGGAAATAGCGCATACACGTGGAAGTGACAAAGCGTGTAAATGGTGGAAAAAGCGCATGCACGCGGAAGTGACAAAGCGTGTAATTGGTGGAAACAGCGCGTACCCGCGGAAGTGACAAAGCGTGTAATTGGTGGAAATAGCGCGTACCCACGGAAGTGACAAAGCGTGTAATTGGTGGATACAGCGGGTACACGCGGAAGTGACAAAGCTGTAATTGGTGGAAATGGCCCTAGCGCATACACGCGGAAGTGACGCTGGACGTGTGGGCCTGCATAAAAGGTACGTGTAGAACACCATTTCCTTGTACGTGCTTTTCGTGGAGAGCGAGTGGGTGAATTCTGTACTTCTTGTCGTTTCACACGTGATTTACTTCACGGCGTTTCAAGTTCGTACTCCCTGTTACCTCTGACAGCTTTTTCTCTTTTTTCTCTTTTTCTGGTTTTCCTGGGCCTGTTCCCTCAAACAGTGTTCCCTTCTACTGTTGTCCTGTCTCCTCAGACAGCGTACAAATCTTCTTTTGGCGGGGGTGTTGCCAACCAAACACGCTTCTTTTTCACGCTCTTTTTCCTGGCAGACGGTGAGTCACGCACGTATCTAACATCTGTGCTTGCCCCGTGTGTAGCCTACCCCTTCAGAGGTCATTCTAGGCTGCGTGTGACACACATACGTTCATTCTTGTGTTACTGGGTGCCACAGCGTAGTGCAGGTTTTTTTTCCGCACACGTGGTCTAGGAGGGGTTGCGTGCATGTCATCTCCATTTTTTGGGCTTCCTGTGCGTTGTGTGACCCGTCATCTTTCCCCAGGGGTCACATTCAGCCTTGCTAGAGCACTAGGGTACAATTACCATCTGGTACCCGACCCCTTTGACCCCCAATTGCCCAGGACAATAGTTTACAGCCGCTCCCATACACACATTAACATCAGTTCCATGGTTGGGAAGCGAGGATTCCATAAGGGTGGCAAAGGTGGACGAGCCACAAGTGGTGGCCGTGGTGGATCCGGTAGAGGACGTGGTTGTTACTTGCAGGGTGACCCTATCCCCCCATGTGTGGAGGACCAGTCAAGGGCACCCATAAACCCCCCCCCTGGTTGAGGCTGATATGGCTGACACCATCCATGCTCAGCCCTTGTTGGACCAGCCCATTGTGGCACCAGACCTGACTGTCTCCATGGCTGACTTCCAGGTCAGCAGGCCTATGACACGTGCGCTGGTGCACGTTGATGTCATCAGGCCACGTGGATCAGGGGCAGCAAGGTCATCTGCTGCCCCAAGTAGGCAGGGTGGAGAGGCTGCAGGGGCAGCTGTGGCTCCATCCACCCCAGCTCTCACACACCCAGCCAGGACAGTGTCGGTCCTAGTCCATCCTGCTGACATTCCCCCTGACACCATTACGGTTGAGCCAATGCCTGCACCAACTCCCATGCTGAGTGTGCAATCCCACACTCCTGATACAGAGTCCACCAGGGCTCCTGCCCCTAGTGTCCAGAGTGGCGCAGGACACTCAGGATCACCACCACCTTCCAAGCGGAAGAGGAAGAGTGCTCGTCTGGCACAGGCTGATGCCCCAGACACGGCTACACAGTCAGGCCCGTCGAGGAAGCCCAGCTTCACGGATGCCAAACTGAATGCACTTGTCGAGTATGTGTCCGCACATGATAACGAGATGGTCATTGTTGCAGGATCCAAGACCACACCTGCACAACACCAGGCACACTGGCAGACCGTTGCGGACATCATAAGTGCCCTTGGAATCGTGAGGCGCACAGCCAATGATTGCTATAAGCGCTGGAATGACCTAAAGCGCAGGGCAAATAATAAGCTGGCCTCAAGTCATGCCGCAACTCTAGTGACTGGAGGTGGGTCTCCAGTAGAAGACATGGAACTCACTCCACATGAGTCAGTCGCTGGGACCTACGTCACGGAGGAACAGATCCAAGGCTTGGGAGATCTGCCTGATTAGGAGGCATTGTCCGGTGAGTGCACATGCATGTGTGTGTCATCCATGTGCATGGTGTGTGTGTGTGGGCTTCTGTTTGTGTGCCAGGTGAGGGTGTGTGTGTCTGAGTCGTTTGGGTCACCCATGTGCTTCATGCAATACATTCTGCGCAGCAGCATTTGGCCATAGCAGTATCCCTTCTGCCAACAGTAGACATCTAGCCCAACAGCACCCCAGTTGCCCTTGAAGTGTCACCTTGCCACAACATTGTTGCTTATTTTTCTCCGTTCATTCAGGCAGATTGTTTGCATTCCACCACTTAACTAAGCATTTCTCAGTCCTCTAGTCACATGTCTGACATGGCTATGGTAAAGTGGAGTGACTTTATTACCTGGATATCATTTGTTCACACATGTCCCTGTGCAATCGGACCATTTTGGACTGGCAGCTCCAGGTGAAAAATCAGACCTGTTTGAATTAGAAAAGCTATTACATGAGGGAACTGGACTGAATGAAAAAGTGCTGCCCTCCTCTCCATCTTCACTCAATAGCAATGGTACATGCCATCTGTGTGATGGCATGTGTATTTCACCTGGCAATCACAGGCCAATGTGTTATGGCACTGCCAGGCAGCATGCAGAACATGTGTTCATCTGCCATCTTGGTGTCATCAGTGTGTGCCATTTGCCTGCCCTTCATACGCAGTGAGGGTGCATGCATGGGAGGGTTTTAGTCATGTGGGACATGTGTCAATCAAGTACTGGTTCTGTTGCTTCTCAGCCCTCATTGTGTGCCATGGTGTTAATGCCTGTTTCCATTTGTTTGCTTTTATGTCTTTGCAGGGGAAGACAAACCTGATACTGCTGGGGTTGTGGAGATGGTGCATACCCAGGAGGGGTCCGAGGGCCGACCGACCACCAGTGAGGGACGTGGTGTGGTGGTGGGTGAGAACTCACAAGTGCTGCAGGTCGTGCTCTCAAGGGGTGTCTTTGGCTGCACCTCCCCCGAGCTGTACTCAGGTGTTGATTTGGATGATGAGACCTACGTGCCGTCGCAGGTGAGTGTTCCTGGGAGGGATTCTGTTCTGTCCCACCCACCTGCACCAGGGTCAGAACCCTCAATGGTGATGTCAGTGTTGGCAGCTATGCCTTTGGTGGTTACGGATGCAGGGTCACACTCCGCAACATCTGATCCTGTTCCTGGGCCAGCAGATCAGAGGGGGAATGCAGTCCTGCAGCCTCAGGCAGTGCCGGCACAGCAAGGCGCAGTTCGCCTTGCCCCAGACAGGTGTGGTGCCCGCTGACGTGGTGGCCGTACGCCACCTGGCAATACCGCATGGGAGCAATCCATTTACGGTATGGCAACCCAACAGGCAGCATCATCAGAGATGATGGCTCAGGACATGGATAGGGTGGCCACTTCCATTGTCCCCCCCGAAAGGCTGATGGAGCGACTACAGCAGGCAACCGACTCCATCTGCCAGTCACACAGGGAGGACATGTTGGCGTCCAACAGGGACAGGCGGGCGGCACTGGCGACTCTGCAGGAAGCCATCTCCATAGAGTCCCAGGGACACAGGGAAGCCCTGAGGCTGGAGCTCCTTCACCTCAGGACGACTCTTGTTGAGCTTGAGGCTTCAACAAACCGAAGGACAGAACAGCAGCTGGAGCGTCTCACCCGTACGCTCTCAGCTGAGATGCAGGCAACTAGGGCGGAGGTCCGGGCATCCCGTGAGTTGTTGCATGGGGACCTCCGCACACTCATCCTCCAGAACGAGGCCTACCACACCCGCATGCTTGCAGCCATGGAGGAACAGATTAGGGCCTTGCGTGGGCTGCCTCCCATACTGCAACCACCTCCGGATGCAGCTGCACAGGGTGATAATAGCGACAGCAGTGATACTCCCACAATAGGGTAGCCGTGTGGGCCATGAGCCCATGGAGGTTTTTTGTTTTTGCAAGATCCACACAGGTGGGTTTTGGTGTGCACCCTGTCCTCGGACCTCCTGGGTGGCCTCCCCAGGGACAATGTGTTGCCTTCTGTGGCTCCTGTGGGCATACGCTGCATTGTGGCTGGGCACATGCAGGCTTGTCATGTATTTGGTTCAGATGCTTGGGTTTTTGTCACACACACCCCTCCTGCTTCCCGTTTCCATGGGCTTGCAAAGGGTGTGCCCAAGTGACATTGACGTACATGGTGACATTGGACTCCCACTACATGTGTGGGTAGTCTAGTCAATACTGTGTATACATTCCTAGTGCATATTGCTGTTGTGTTGTACACTGCATGTTGCATTGATGTGTAACTCATCATCCGTGTCTACCTCCTAATTTACAGATCCTTTCCTCATGTCTACACAAGGCCCTGTACTTTGGAGATGGGGTCCATGTTGGCAGCAGTGCACCTACAACTCTACATGGCGGCAACACTGTACAGTTGGAAGTGGTGGGAGTGCAGGCATTTCGAGGTGGTGAGACTACTAATTCCTTACATTCGTAATGTCATGTTAATGGTAGTTTAGAGGGTCAGTGGCTGATAAGTGTTATTGCTAAATACCTGCTCAAGTGTGTTTTTGGTCCTGCATTACTGTGAGCATTTCAGGTGTCGCGAGTTTCAATTAGGGACACTGTACATTGTGACACTTGTGTCATGTTGTGGGGATTACTTTGTATAACTGCACATACCATGACATGGCACGGTGTGTCGTGTGGCGGTGCTGGGGATGGGTTGGGTGACATGGCACTGTCCTCATGTTGCATTTTGCAAGTGGGTATTCAGTTTAGCTGCATGAATGTGTTTTTTCACGAAACTGCATTGGTGGTGTCTGTGTAGGTAGGGATGCACACATTGTAACACTCCCAGGTGAACAATCTCAGGCTGATAAGGTTTGGGTGGTTGATTCTCCAGACATTCAGGATCAGTGTCAGGTTGAGTCATCATTGATTGTCAGATGGTATGTGCCAGGGCAGTGCGCACTCCACAGGGGTGTGATTTCTATGTGAAGTGATTAGCCACTAGCTGTGTACGGGCTGCCTCTCCCGTGCCCTTTCCCCTCCAATGCGCAGCGGCCGTGCATGTGGTTGGGGATGTGGGGCCACCACCATGTCCACGGCCAGGCCCCGGCGTGTTGCAACGTTGTGCAGGACACATGCTGCCACTATGATCCTGCACACTACTGGGGGAGCGTATAACAGCTGCCCGCCAGAACGGTCAAGGGAGCGAAAGCGTGCCTTAAGCACTCCGAATGTGCGCTCCACTATGCCCCGGGTTGCAATGTGGGCTGTGTTATATCTTACCTCGGGTGGCGTGGTGGGGTTCCGAATTGGCGTCATCATGTGGGGGCTGAGAGGGTAGGCACTGTCCCCTGTGGAGGTGGTGATTGGTATTATTGGTGGGGTTGTGACCTTGCTCAGTATCTGACATGCATGCATGTGCAGTGGCATTCATACTCACCAAGCAGCCATGTATCGCCATGCCGCCCAGCTTCTAGGTCCCGGCTTAGGGTGGACATTCGGTAAATGAAGTTGTCGTGGGTGGACCCGGGATAGTTGGCATATACTGAGGTGATGATTCCCTTGGCATTACATACTACCTGCACGTTGATGGAATGCCAGTGCTTGCGGTACCTATAGATGGGCTCAGATGCCCTGGAGGGACGTAGAGCCACATGGGTGCAGTCGATGGCACCTAGCACTTTGGGGAATCATGCCACACTGTAAAATTCCAGGGCGGCAGCATGCCTTTCTGCAGGTGTTCTGGGCAGGTATATGTGCCTGCGGACTGATGGGCGTGCAGTGATGATGTTCAAGACCTGGTGTAGGCAGCTTGACTGCGTGGCCTGTGACACCCCACCCACTATGGCACTTGTCCGCTGAAATGATCCAGTGGCTAATAAGTGCAGTACATTGAGGACCTTCTCCAGGGGGCTGAGTGCTTTGGAGCACAGGGTGGGTGATGACCTCACCAGGTCCAGTATTATGTGTGGTGGAAACCTGTACCTCCCATACACCTGGTCATCAGGCATCCCGAAAAGGCTGGTTCTGGGTGTGAAAATTCTGGCCCTGACTATCCTCCTCCTCCTCCTTTGGTAGCCCCACGCCACTGCTGCTAGGAACGGTATATTCATCCTGGCGTCTGAGCTTGTTATTTTATTTGCGCGCAAATTTATGCGTCGCGGGTCGACGTGTGCCTGCTTCCTACTGGCGTACGTGTTTCTTTGCACGTGTTGTAGGCGAGCGTGTGAAACTTCCCGCGCACCCCTGAAATCCAGTACCCAGACCAATAGCGTGTGGAAATTCCCGCGCGCCCCGGTATACACGTGCGCTGATGTACTCGCGTGTGTAAGTGCCTGCACACCCCTGAAATACACGTACATAGGCCAATCGCGTGTACGCGCACTTTTGTCCAATTACACGCGATGACACTCTGACGTGCAGTCTTTCCACGTGTGCTCCGTCATCACGTGCTATGAGGGAAACACCCGTGCGGGTCACGTCACAGACGCGCTTACGCGCTAAGGGCCTTTGGTCCAATAGAATCGCGTATGTGTGCTGACGCGCTTACGTGCTAAGGGCCTTTCCTCGAATTTCATGCTGACGTGCAGGATTTTCACGTGCCAAATCACTCCGTATCAAGCTGGCCACGTGAAAACACAGGGAAGACCACGCTCCTGCCCAGAAGGCCGAATTACTGCCCCCCAGTGCCCCGAGCAGCCTCCCACGTGCCATCTGCTGCTGTTGCCTACCTGCCTGCCTGCCTGCTGCCACCGTGCCCTGCCATTTGGTGCCTGCACATCAGCCATCTGCAGGGGTCCAGTTGCTGTGTCCACCCCTGCTGGAACAGAAGACTCCCGACTGGGATTACATCGCTCCACAGCCCAGCCCCAGGACCCAGTTGCCCACCCACTCCTGCCTCTGGTGTTGCCATGTCGGGCACTTCCATATCTGGCACCAGTGGCAACCCCAGGCCAGAGGGGCAGAGGGGCACCAGCTTCACTGCCACCGAAGTTGGTGTCCTGGTGGAGCATGTCCTGGGGCAGTATTATGCCCTCTTTGGATCGTCCCGCGCCAGCAAGGAAGGACGGGAGAGGATCTGGGCCGACTGTGTGGTTGCCATCAACGCGGAGGGGGTGGCAACCCGCAACGTCCAGAAGATCAAGAAGCGCTGGGAGTACTTGAGGTCCATGACCCTCGTGAAGGCCCGGAGCCTCGCGGAGGGGGGCCGGGGCCGCATGAGTTCCATCCACATGAGGGTCCTGGAACGCGTACGCCCAGCGCTCCACGCCCAGATCCTTGAGAGGGAGACCCGTCTGGAGTTGAGCGGTAAGTGTCCAAGCATTGCTGTGTGAGACAGGGCATGTTGCGGTGTGCTGGTTGTCTGATACTTGCCTGTATGTGTGACATAGGCCATGTACGCATGTATGTGTGCAGGGACATCATGGTAATGCATGTGCCAACAGTGATGTGTGAACCACATGGTTGTTGCATGTGTTTAAATGCGAAATGGGGAGCCCTATGCAGATTTTACACATGAGAGCATGCCAGTCTCTGTTCCTGGACATGGGTGGGGGTGAGGGATGAGTGCTGATGCCGGGTACATATATGGTAGCCATGTCTGGGGCACATTTATTACAGGCGCTGAGACGCTACCGCCTGCTTTCTTGTGGTGGTCGTGTTTGTACCTGTGCGCTGGTTTGACCGTGCGCTTTTTTGCCCTATTCGATTCCATGAATACGTGTTGTAGGCGAGCATGTGGGTGTTCCGCGCACTTGCACCCTGTACTTCCCCCGTGACGCCCACATTTTGGCAAGTTGTTCCCCATTCCGAGTGTTACGCCCCGTGTTCCGCCTACTTTTGTTGTGTGCGCCTCGCTATGTGCGATTTTCGCTGTGGCCTGTGCGATTTTCACTGTGACCTGGCGCACGCCATTAGATGGCCTGTGCGACAACGTGCGCCGTGCACTTTTTTAGCACACATCCGATGGTTTTTTCGCGCACGGCCTTCCATGAATCGATGTGCGCTGCTTTTCGTGCGATTTTCGTACTTGCACTGCGATTTTCGCTATTCCACTGCGAATCGCACGTTTTTGGCCATTTGCGCCACGCTAATTATTCCATGAATCGGCCAGTTACTTTATATGAGAGCATCATAATTCAAACAGTGCACCCATTTCAAGCAATAATACGCCATCAACCAAAAACTGCAAAATTACCTCCCTAGACAATTATACATTTCATCCATTGCACACTAATGACACCATAGAAGATGCACTGGAAACGTACCAAATGCATCAAACAAAAGGATCACCAATCAGCATATGGGAAAAAAGTATAGAAGCACATGCTGTTCCTCTACTCTTTCCGACTTGCAAAGGAGGAAGATACGATGATAGACCTATTCAAATATCAGCATCAGAATATCGCTCATTACGAATGTATTCTGAAGATCCCAGATTTCGACAACATGTGGAATACATATTCCACCTACTCTTTGAAAGTGAACTAGCAACGTTATGTTACGGAGTTGCACACATATTAAAATCAGGATCACACTTTCAAAAAATGACAGCTACACAATTATTACAAAAAGTTCAACAAAAAGATGAGGTTTTACAAGCAAATCTTACAAATCTATTAGCAAATATGCGTGGTACTAAAGAGTACTGGTTTCAACGTCATGGAGATGTACCTTGTATGATCAGAAACCTTGGCCCACCCACTTGGTTTGTTACACTAAGTTGTGCAGAATAGGCATGGGAAGATTTACATGCTTTCCTACGCATATCAAACGAAAACAAAACAAACACAGATATACTAACACCTGGAAAACTTTGTTATCAGGATTCTGTTAATGTTTCAAGATATTTTCACCATCGGTTCATTGCTATGCTACATTTTATTTGTAATAAAACTGTTCCTCCCCTTGGAGAAGTGCAACAATTCTTTTGGAGAAAAGAATACCAAGCCAGAGGAGCACCACATGTCCACATGCTTTTACGGATTAAAGATGCTCCCAAATTTTGTCAAGACAGTGATATTACTGTTTTACAGTTTATTGAAAAATATGTCACTTGTGAAATTCCATCAGAATCCACAAATAATGATCTTAATGCAAAAATGTTACATTTCCAAAGACACAAATATGGCAAATATTGTCGTCGCAAATACAAAAACAAAGGGAAATACTACACCAAATGCCGATTTGGTTTCCCTAGACCAGTTACAAATACAGGTCAAGTGAACAACCTCATGTCTTCAGTTAGACATAGTGTTAAAGGTAAGTCACCTAAAAATACATATAGCACCCCTATATGTATTTTTATATCTTCATACTGACACATAGTGTTTTCTACTTCTATCATAGCTAATTCTGCCTCATTTGTTATTAGTGGCTCTCCCAGTGATTCTTGGCTTCCTGTTACAGAAGGTTGACTACTGTCAGGAGTGTCCTTATCTAGTTGGGCCTGGAGTTCTTCTTCGTGTTGCTGTTCATTGTGCAACATTGTTTTGTACTGTGTAAAGTTTTCATCAGTTAAAGTGCTTTCATTTGCTTTTGAAGCGTCTTCATATGAGTCATAGTTATCTAGTATTTCTTCTTCTTTTCTCCATGGTTTAAAGAGTTGTAGCAGGGACATGTAATATACATCTTTATGTTGAGGAGTATGTAATGACAATTTGATATGATTAATTAAATTTTGTTTGGTGAGTTCTAAAAAGCTGCCTTCACAGTTTGTCACTTTGTATTTACCGTTTTTTTCATCAGGTTTTATATTATTTTTGTATGTGTAGTTTTGGGCTATGTGGTATAGACACATGGTTTCCAAAGTGGTACTCCTGTTTGGGTAGTATGTGTCTAATAAATTGTTTTTTAAAATGTCTTGGCTGTTGGGATCATGTTTGGCTATTGTTTCTATATCTTCGTATGATTTTACAACTCTTTTTCTAGATTTAGCTGGACCAAGACTTAGCCATACTATATTTTCAGATTTACCATACAGTGCAGTACCAGTTAAATGATCAGCTGCTTCATAGGATCCACATTCTCTATGGGACAGAATCTTTATGCCCAAGCTGTATAATTTTTGAGACACTGTTTTATCTGATGACAGGTCGTTCCAGAGGTGTTGCAGCTCTGTCTTTTCTGTTTTGGTTAAGTATGCGTGACATATCGTAAAACTGCAGTAGAATTGTCTGGAATGTACTGCACATCTATGTTTGCATTCCATAAGTGGTGGTCAATGATTGCATTGTAATCATTGATATATTTTTCTTCTTTTTTTTCTTTTTATGTAATATGTATTTTTAGGTGACTTACCCTTAACACTATATCTAACTGAAGACATGAGATTGTTCACTTGACCTGTATTTGTAAATGGTCTAGGGAAACCAAATCAGCATTTGGTGTAGTATTTCCCTTTGTTTTTGTATTTGCAACGACAATATTTGCCACATTTGTGTCTTTGAAATTGTAAAATTTGTGCATGAAGATCACTATTTTTGGATTCCGATGGAATTTCACAAGTGACATATTTTTCAATAAACTGTAAAACAGTGGCATCACTCTCTTGACCAAATTTAGGAGCATCTTTAATCCACAAAAGCATGTGGATATGTGGTGCTCCTCTGGCTTGGTATTCTTTTCTCCAAAAGAAGTGTTGCACTTCTCCAAGGGGAGGAACAGTTTTATTACAAATAAAATATAGCATAGCAATGAAGCGATGGTGAAAATATTTTGAAACATTAACAGGATCCGGAGAACAAAGTTCTCCAGGTGTTAGTATATCTATGTTTGTTTTTTTAATGTTTGATATGCATAGGAAATCATGTAAATCTTCCCATGCATATCCTGCACAACTTAATGTAAGAAACCAAGTGGGTGGGCCAAGGTTTCTGATCATACAACGTACATCTCCGTGACGTCGAAACCAGTACTCTTTAGTACCACGCATATTTGCTAATAGATTTGTAATACTTGATTGTAAAACCTCATCTTTTTTTTGCACTTTTTTTAATAATTGTGTAGCCGTCATATTTTGAAAGTGTGATCCTGATTTTAATATGTGTGCAACTCCGTAACATAAAGTTGCTAGTTCACTTTCAAAGAGTAGGTGGAATATGTATTCCACATTTTGTCGAAATCTGGGATCTTCAGAATACATCCGTAATGAGCGGTATTCTGATGCTGATATTTGAATAGGTCTATCATCGTACCTTCCTCCTTTGCCAGTAGGAAAGAGTAGAGGAAAAGCATGTGCTTCTATACTTTTTTCCCATATGCTGATGGGTGATCCTTTTGTTTGACGCATTTGGTACGTTTCCAGTGCATCTTCTATGGTGTCATTAGAGTTCAATGGATGAATTGTATAATGGTCTAAAATGTTTGATATTGTAGCAGGATCTAGGAGCTCAAATTGACCAGCTTCTTGTGTCTCTTGAATTATTTCAGTTGTATCCTTCAGGTTTTCTTCAATATTAATTTCTTTGTAATATTCATTATTCTCTTTAAGATATTGCAAGGCTTCTCTAACTTTATTTAAATCTACCAGCTGTTGGCACATTATTTTGTTTTTATAAGTACTCCATTTACCAAGATAATTAAAGATTGTTGCATTGGACGTTGCACTCCTAGAGTGTGCACATTTTCTTTTAGATATAATGGTAAATACACTACTTTTCCATGAATACCTTTCACTAATTCAGAGGGAGGTAATTTTGCAGTTGTTGGTTGAAGGCGAATTATTGCTTCAAATGGGTGCACTGTTTGAATTATGATGCTCTCATATAAATTAAGGTGTTGAAGGGGTGTTGGTAGTGGATATAATTCCAAATTATTTGTGATAGCACGTGAAGGAGTTTGGTTGTTGTCAGGTTTTGTAGTGCAGTACCTACAAAGTATTACGGGGTCAGTTATTTCGTATTTGTTTTCTGCTAAATGGTAGAGAACTAATTCAGACGTACAACATAAGGGAACGCAGGCAACCACAAATATCCAGAGGTGGAGAGAGATGCCAGCTGTGTGAGACAACTTGATACAGCCCGAGACAGACGGGGCAAAAGCTGAAACCGTGGAACCTGGAAAGTGCGGAAAATAAAAAAGAAAAGACACAGGTATGAACATCAAACCGGCGCAGCTAGCGAGGGATGAGAGAGGCTTCCAATAAGTAGGTAAACTATAAAGAGTAAAACTCAGTGCGCTTTGTGTTTGTCTATTGTAGAAATGGAGTACATGGCATAAAGGAAGGATTGGACAACTTCGCTCAAGCCTAACAGTAGAGAGTAAGACCGCAGAAGTTGCTAGCACACTCTACCATTAGGAACCGGATCTACAATAAGTTCAGGTCAGTATGAGCACATTTAAGATGACATGGTGCAAGAAGGGAACAGAAAATGAAAGATACATGGCCAAACAATAGAAAAATGGTAAAGATAAATAAGTACTATTTACTTTAAATAGGGGAAGAACACGGAGATTGTTCCAAGAAAGTATCCGGTAGCCAGCTACCCAGGTCGCCATAACAGAGCAACTTGTCTAAAGGTGACAGACCAAGAAGACAATAAAAGAAGAAGTGAATAAGATTGAGGTAATTAGATGAGAATTTATCCTAGATAATTAATAATTGACATCAGCTAATTATTGGGTGAGACCAAACCAAGAATAATTTAATTAAATATTGGAAAACCTACCCTGCTGTGGAATTCTGGTTAAGTAGCCTGTGTATGTCAGATGGAGGTACGGAGTGTTTTAATGGATGTGTAGAAGGAGCTAGTTAAATAATGTACTCCTGAGTGCCGCTAGTAAAGACAGTAGGTGATACATAATAGAAATGTAAACCGGGATGTGATTCGAACACTAACATTTGAGTATCCCATCCTTGCTTCTCATAGTTATCTGTTTGATGGTTGGACCTCATGGAATGGACCTCATTGATAGTGGATCCTTAGAAAAAATTCTAAAATAAGACATACATAATTGTACATCGAAATGAAATGTGGTATAAAAAAGTGTTTACCCCTGAAGAATTTCCTAGTGAGTTGTATGAAAGTGTGTAAGGAATGAAACATGTCAGGTATGGTTTGAATGCCGTATGAAAGTAAGCATGGGTGATATGAATACAGAGTGAAATGTTTTATGGACTGGGATGCACTTCTCTATGAGAGAGGGGAGCAAACAACAGATCCCTATGAAATTTGTATCTCAAAAAAATTGTTAAAGAATGAATTACTATAGGTTATTAGATGTGCTTAGTGAAATTGTAAATTATTGAGATATATGTGTGTGTGTTTAACAATTGTATAGAGAAGTCCTACAATTATAGAAAAGAAAATTGTAAAAAAGTGTTTTATTAACAATGTGTTTAAAAAACAATAAATGAATATTTTTGATACAAGCTGGTGTGGTATATGACAATATAACGACTATAAATCATATGTAAGAGGTACAAAATCAAAAAAGGATAGTGGGGAAGAAAGTGACCCTATTAACATAGTGTATTGTTTAATCAAGAGAGCTAATTCAAACCATTTAGAATCTTCATTGTCTTCTATTTGGTATGATAGGTCTACAGTTTTTGTGTTACTTTTATAAAAAGTTTTGCTGCAACATACACACGCATGGTTTGGTACTTCAGCTGATGTACTTTAAAATTTTAATATTTCTTTGTTGTATGTGTGTAGTAAAATGTTGCCATGTGTAGAATGGTTAATAATTTGGTTTACAGCTATTTCATTCTGTAAGTGGGTTTCACTTCCAAAATATTTTTTCTGGGGCTAGTCGATTTCTTCTTGTAGGTGTTTTGCTGTACCATGTAGAAGAATGTTATTTAAATTGGCTAGTGCTAAAGCAGGACTTTTAGCATAGTACAGTTTATAAAGTAGATTTCTTAAAGTTGAATGATGTATTGATATCCTTTTGATATCATGGTAGGTGGTGTTGCAAGTAGGTCCTGTAATGCAGGCCAATGAATGCCCTTGTAGTCCTGTGTACTTGCGTACTGGACAGGTATCCATATTTTGCAGTAAAAATAGTTTGGGAATGTTACACATTGACGTGCATGGCCATTTGTACACTAGACGTTCTGATTCAGTTGAATGGAGGGGTAATTCTAGGTTTTCAGGACATATTTTTGTAAGGAGTACTTCTTGTTCCATTATGGTATCATTAACTTGTTCATAATCTCGACCACTGCTATGTATGGCAATTGTATTTGTTTGCTTTTGTTTGTACGCTTCTTCATTAAAGTATGGTTCTGTGCTCGTAGTGGGACTCCATTCACCTCCGGAGATACTTAAGAAGTTCTTTCTGTTGACATTTCATTTATTGAGAAGTATTTTTTGTAATTTAGTTATTAGTTTTGTTAGTGTTTTCATTTTGTTCAACACTAAAATAAATAACTTTCTTTTGAGGAGAATTGCACTGTCTATCAACGCTTCTAAGATTAATTCCCACGATAGGTTTTAAGCGTTGAACCTGGTTTCTCTCCTGTTTTCATAAGGTTTTGAAGGACTTTGTGACAGAACATTTTGGCTAAAATATTTTTCTTGGTATGCTTACTCTGAACTATATCAAGATTTAAAGAAGCAGTTTTATCTGTAGTGATAGCTGATTTTCTGCTAATTGTTTTTTGGTTTGGTTTACATTTTGATAGAGGAGGCAAAGATTTTGTACTTGAAACCTCTTTTATTTCACTAAATGACTGTATTAGCTGTTTTGTTTCAACTTTTTTTTACAAATTGTGCTAGAGATGGATGCTTATGTTGGACACTTTTATTATCATTTGCTCTTATTCTGCGTTGCTTTCTACAGACTTGATTTTTGGTAGGCATTCTTTAGGGTCTATTGAAAAAAATAAAGAAGGTATGGGTTGTGGTGTTCTGCAATGTATGTGTGCTGTGTGCATGAGTGTTTGAGTAAGATGATACAGATGTAGGTAATGGTGTGTGATTGTGCATTGGGAACTACAACTAGTAGGGATGGGTATTCTTGAATTAATGTGTTACTAAAATGGGGTTCAGATGACAGAAAAAAGTAAGCTAGTGGTGTGGAGAAGTATAAATAGTATATCTAATGCTATAATTTCTAGAGGTTGACTTGGGTAATTTGTGTGTCGAAAAATAGGAATTTGTGGGACCTTCTGGCTGTAAATCGCTGTTTACGACATGGGGATTTTTGGACAGAATGGTGCAGAATCTCTATTTTTAGGCACAGAAATAGCATGAATTAACCTTATAGTGTGTTTGAAAAATAATACAAATATTTTGGTGATAATCTACTTACTTTTTTTCTAAAATGAGCAGGTTACTTCTTAGTTGTTCTTTGTACTTCAAATTTGGTTGCTTCTTTTCAGGAGAATGGTCTTCAATGCAATTGTAAAAGAAACAAATTAGTAATGTTGTTTGTATATAGCACTGTTTTCAATTTAGACATTGATTTTTTTAATTGAAATCCTCAGCGCCTTCCTCAAAACCATTAAAACGATCTTATTTACATAAGATACATCACACCAGTTGAATACATATGATATGTTCTTAATAAACAAATTGTATTGCAATGACTAACTGTAGCAAACAAAATATCTTTACTATGTCTTGGGAAATTCATAATGTAGCACTGAATACCATTATTCCTGTAACTAAGCTCTTCCAAGTAATAGCGCCTCAATGTCATGGGCTGCTTGTCCTATATAAATTTAAGTAAACAAATAAATAAAGAAATTTAAAAAAAAATTATGTAATTGTACAAGTATTATTGTTTGAGGTTTGAACATAGAGTGTGCATGCAATTTTGTTTGACTATATGTAGTATATATATTTCATTTAAAAAATGATAGTTTAACATGATTTGAGTGTGTGTGTATAAAGAAATTAAATAGTATAAAGATTTGTAAGTGACAGTTGATTTTAGGAGATTGTAAAAAGACAGTACATTCATTTTACAGATTATACAAGCTAAAAGACAGTTAGAAAATGTGTTCATGTACTGTATAGAAAATATGCATACCTGTCATTTGTGTTCATGCATATGGATATGCATGGAGCTGCAAGTAGAAATCTTGGAGACTTGTACAGTATTTCTTGTAGATGGTGCTTGCCAATGATATGACACTTGTACTCAGAGAGATTCACAGTACATTTGCAGTGCTGATCTGTGATGATGCAGTTAGATGTAGAGGTCTTGAATGTGATTGGTGGATGGTTATGTGACTTCTTAGCTACATCCAATGAGGGAATGGCACAGAGTGTGAACTGGAAATGGTAGAAGGGCTGTTCATGTTTCGATATGTCCGCGGACATGGCAGTAGTTCGCGGATATCGGGTATTACATCCGGGGATTTTTGGGTTCAGAAGTCATGCAAATGAGAATGAGCACTGAAAGGGATTGGTCAGGAAAGTTTAGTGCGTGTGTTGTGCCAGGAGAGAGTTTCTCAGATACTCATTTTGCTGAGAGAAGAACAGATAGCTATGGCTGTGTGTTTCAGAAAACAGATTGTTTGGATTTTGGGAGACTCGTGGATACATTGGTTGAAGCTACATGCAGAAAGCTGTGGAGTAGCTGTAGATCTTGGATTCCCACATGTGGAAGTAAACTGGCATGGAGTACGTGGAATGAAGTGGTTGGACTTGTTACCTCTGTGTGCTACTTTGCAGACAGAGCAACATCCAGATATAATTATAATTCATTGTGGAGGGAACAGTTCAGGACATGTGTCTGGAATTTCTTTGCAATTTGCAATGAAAGAAGGACTTGGGAAGGTTTCCAAATTCTCAAGTAATTTTTTCACGGATTACGCAGAGACAAATGTTTCTTTGTTCTTCTTCATTTGGTCCACAAATGGAGAAAGCAAGGCACAATTTCAATAAGGCTGTTTGTTCCTTTCTAAGTGATTTTGGCATGTCCTCTTTTCACAATGAAAATATTATGTTTCGTAGCACATTCATTTTTCGCAGAGATGGAGTACATCTAACTTATGCCTGCAATCATACTTTTCTAAGAAACATACAAAATGCATTGCGACCTTTTTTAGAATTACAGCATCCATTTTGAAGTAGTTGTTGAGTATTTAGAATTTTTGAAACACAAACCCCTACCAAAGGCTCTTTTCAGAGCCACCACTTCCTCCCAGAGAAAATTGCAATGGTTTTGATAGCCTAGCACCCCAAAATTTTAGATGTCTGCGGACTGTCCATGGACTTCTAAAAAATTCAAAGGGCCCTGCTTCATTTATTTTCACTTCTATTTTTTAACTGTGAAAGGCGGCTCTGAAAAGAGCCTAATTTTTTCGATTTTTGTTATATTATATTTTTTTTCTGGATTTTATACACAACACACTAGGAGAGGAGGGAAAAGGAGGCTAAAGGGGGGACACCAACCACAGGGATAAGAAAGGGCGAGCTGAGAGAGGAAGATATAGAGTGGGTTTTATTTGGGTAGTGAGCAGGTCTTCTCGTGCTCTGAGACGATAGTCTCAAAAGCACTACAAAGTCGCTCCTCCCTGCAGAGTATTGTGTCGCAGTGCATACACACAACTGTGACCCTCAAAAGGTAAGGGTCATCAGAATTCTGTATGGCCTATGAGGCAGCTTGAGGAAGACACTGTTCCACAGAGGTGTTCCTTGTGGTGACAGGATCAGAAACGGAGAATGAAGTAGAGGAAATCAACCTACTACTCTCCTCGCAAAGTACAACCTTGTGAATGGCCCCAGAGTGAAATGACCTTAGGTGTCACTTCATGATAATGGTCCCAAAGCTGTACGAACCATGCCTCCCGCGACTGAGTACCATTTTGCACTCATTGCAGATGACTCGGTTCGCACGAGCCTTAGACCATCCCCATGAATGGTAACTAACCGCCACACCCAAGACTCACGCCTAGTGCGGGTAGTAGGGATTTCCACTACCTCATTCTCATCATCCTCTTCTTCCTCCTCTGCATCCTCACTCCTGTTCCCCTCTTCAGGCCCTTGGGGAGGTGGTGGTGGTGGAGCGGAGGGGGGTGGTGCTGAAGCAGGTGCAGCACCAGGTGGCAGTAGTGCAGCCATGGATGCCATCTCGATGATAGTGTAATCTGCAAGTTGCAGGAAAAATAGCTGTGCTCTGAAAAATAGCCAGAAACACAATGAGAATAAGATCTAGGGTGTGGTCTTTTATAGGGGTGCTTTTTACGTGGTTTGCGGACATGCGCGCTGTCCAAGGACAGATCGAACACAAAAAAAGGTTCAAAAACGTTCGAAAAGTATGTAGAAACTCAGGATTAGTATGTGGGACTTGTGCTATGGTGAGGTTTTATTGACAAATATTGTGGATTACTTGAAAATATACTTTTAAATTGTTCGGGGACATGAAAAGTGTCCGCATTCAGAACACGCGATCAGCATGGGCACGGTCACATGTTCGCGAAGGAAGCGGCTGTCCGCAGGACACCAAATGCACGGACATTGGTTTGCACATGCGCATTGATGTTCTACGGACACTGTTCGGGTCCTGAAGTAATTAAAAGTGCATCACACGTCAAACAAACAGTTACAAACAAACTTTGTTCTTAGAACAGTTTAACTTCCTTGCGAACAATACAGACAGACATAGCGTCCTCAGGACACCTCCATTTTCGTTTATTTACAAACATTTCAGAACACCGCGTGTGTTCTTAGAACAGTTTCAACTTGCTAGCGAACAGTATGGACAGGTATACTGTTCTTCAGGCCACCTCCATTTTCGTTTATTTACGAACATTTCAGGACACAGCTTGTGTTCTTAGAACAGTTTCAACTTGGTAGCGAAAATTATGGACAGGTATAGTGTTCTTCAGGACACCTCCATTTTCGTTTATTTATGAACATTTCAGGACACCACTTGTGTTCTTAGAACAGTTTCAACTTGTTAGCGAACAATACAGACAGGTATAGTGTTCTTCAGGACACCTCCATTTTCGTTTATTTACAAACATTTCAGGACACCGCGTGTGTTCTAGAACAGTTTCAACTTGTTAGCGAACAGTACGGACAGGTATAGTGTTCTTCAGGACACCTCCATTTTCATTTATTTATGGACATTTCAGAACAACCGCGCTGTCCGCGGACACCTACATTGTTTTTTTTTTTAAACTGAAACTAATTACAACACAATATAAAAAAGTAACTTTATTTAACATATATTAGCAATTCATGACAGAGAAGGTGAGGCAGAAACGGAAACAAAAACAGGAGAATTAGGGGTTTCATAATGATTGGTATAAGGTGAAGAAGGGTTGGAAGTCTCATCAAAACATTTTGGGTTATGGAGAGGGTTTGGGGATAATTGACTGGGATATGCTGAGGGGGACAAGTACATGTGGGACAATGGTATGAGGTTTTTGTTTTAAAATGCTCCTCAAAAAAAGTTTTCAAATTATTAAAATTGGTCAACAATATATCCATTTTTCCTTTTATGCTGTCAAGTGTGTTATCCGTAACAGTTTCTTCAGAGGTATTTTCTATTTTGGTATGCTCTGTACAAAAAAAATATATATGTTAAATGTATATAAAATAATAATAATTAAATGGTTTATATTGTAAAGTATGTACCATTAGTTTCACTATCTTCTGACATTTCCTCATGTGGGAAATGCTCCTCTAGCCATTCCAGAGTACTAGACATTTGTGATGTCATCTTTGATGTCCTGGGTGTTAGTCTTAGCAGTGCACGGTGGCGCGAGTTATGGTTGCTTAGTTTACCATAAGTGGCGAATTTCAAGGGTTTTTCGGTTTGACTTTGAACCATAATGTCCCTTTAACAAAGTTTTTTTACTGAATATAAATATGAACAATATCTAAATATCACACTATTATGAATATGAACAATATCTGAATATCACACTTATGAATATTTATGCAATGATCAGCAATGGGTAATATTACAATATCGACAATCTCTTTAATCAATTAGGAGTAGGAATAGGAAGAATAATGTAGCAGAGAATAACTTTGTATGGTTCAAGGAAATTCAATGATAGGAAAGAATGCAAGACAGAAATAAACTGGATCTGACTTCAATCAAAGACAATGTGATCACTCTTTCCCCCTGTTATTACTCACTCCCCCCAACATGCAATATGAAGAGATGGAATGAGGGCACACAGGTCTCAGGAATAACAATCAACAATTGCAGTCTCAATCCCGATTCCCCTCAGAAAACTTAGAGAGAACAGTAATGCTTTTAAAACCGGTCAATTGGTTTTAAATGTGGTTGACTTGAATGGGAAAAATGCTAAAACAGATTTTAATTTGCTAAATGGGATTCAGAACTAGTGCAAGTGGTTTGGATTGGTTCAGGTCAACACTAGCAATGATTGTAGAATGATTAGCAGATGGAAAACGAAATTCAGAAGTCAAAATCGTTTGTACATGAAGTGAAATTGAGCTAAATGCAAATTCGCTGCAACTTTTCTGCGCGCGAGAAATACGATTACTGAAAACTATAAGGAGTTGACATTTAAATTTCGTTCCTAACACGTATGGTTCAGAAGTTACAGAGGTTTTAGTGAAGCTCGATTTTCTCAAAAAGTGTCAAGATTTCAAAATGAAAGACGCGCTGTTGAAGATTTGGAACAAAGATTTCTTAACACTAGAGAGTCTATGAAGCCACAAACTACACGGACAGCACAGCCACCAATCCAGCCGCACCTCCGGATGCTTTCTATCTGCCTGAGACAATTGCCTTTCTCCAGAAAATATATATTAGCGCCAAGATGATTATCACTACAATTATCACAGGATTATGGGGCTAAGAGAAAGATTCAAGATAGACAAAAGAGATTCAATAATGCAGTTATGGATGTGTTGGAATTGTTTGGATCGGATTACTTAAGCTAAGAGATTACTATGGACAGTTCTATGCTAAATACTCAATACTAAGGCTTTGAAATGGAATGGGCCCGTCAAAGATCTGGTCAAAGGTTTGGCTGGAATTTGCTTGCCACCGGACAGGATTCCGGACACCTGGTCTGCTCTCAGCAAGGTACTCTGGTCTGCATGGCCTCTTGGACTGGATCTGATGGGTTCTGGGTTACAGCTCTGCTGGACTGATCTGGATCTTGGGTTCTAGCAAGAGTTATTGGCCGGAGGTAGCCAACACAGCACCGCCAGGCTGTTGAATTGATTAGGCCCAGTGGAAGTTTAGGGGTTAAAATCAGGTTGCTAGATCTTTAAAGGCCTGCTGAAAAGGGTTCAGCTTTTTGGGTTAGGCCTCTGCTTCAGGGTTCTGGAGTCTGGTTCTGGAGATGGGTTCTTCCTGCATAGCACTTCACCGGTAGATCAATGATGAGTGAATGTGTGTGTCTGGGTCCTCCACAGTCCCTATTTATCCATTTTCCAAAGGGGTGGGGAGGCTGATTATACTGTGCCCAACCCTCTAAGGTTCTGATTGGTCAAAGAATTCCCCCTCTCCTGATTTGAGAAGGGAACAGTGTTGTCGGAATTTAAATAATATTATGCCTCCTATCGCAGCAATTGTATATGTATTGGCCTACGCCAAGTTGTCTAAAACATCATGCAAATAAACTCTGCGGTAAGGTCTTGACCTTAGAGAAAGTAATGTAAGTCGCCATCTTGGATTAAGCCGCCATTTTAGGTTCTCTTGTAATGTGGAAGTCACCCTGAACATCAAAATGGAGGCCGAATGACATTCTGAGTAAGATTCTGGCCGTTGTGACCTCCGTACACACGAATAATTAAAATGCCTGCAGGCCACTTGTCGGGGTCGCGAACTGAGACCTTGTCCTATTGCTGACCTATGCATAAATGTACAACTATATCAGTGAAACTAATCAAAATGCATAAATTATAGGATTGACCTGGCAAGGAACCCTTAGGCCCGATCCCAAGAATGGTTAACCCGCGAGAGGGTTGGCCAAGGGCTGGACAAATCATATAAAAGTCCCAAGTATTCCAATGTACGCTCTCTCTTACTAATGCATCGAACCTTTGTTGAAGTTCGTTACGTTACTCTGAGAGCTGAATAGCTATCCGTTTGTCAATTGACTTTGGTAACAGTTGTAGCTTTTAAATAAAGCAATTGTATGTTCTTTGTAACCTGTGTTGGTGTGTTTCTTTTGGGCTTCCCGGCCTCATATTATTTTGTATGTTTTCACAGTGTGTCATGATGTGTCATGATGTGTCAGAGTGACACAGTGTTTAGGGTCCAGAAAAAATCCCTCCCCTTTGCTTTACCCAGAAAATCTATTTTTCCCAAAAAACATATTTCCAAGATGCACAACTTGTTAATAGTGCATAATTACATGACAGATTGTCTAAGGTACGTTTCTGTCCAAAACTTATCTTCCTACGAGATTTGGTTTACAAATGCCAATTTTTTGCGCTTTTGAGTGGTTACTCAGTGTCAGTGATGTACCAATTTTTACACATGCATACACATACCATCTGGGCATATTCCTGGAAATGTTCATGTTCCTGACATAATCACAATTGCTAGAATATGAACTTTTTCGTGGTTCAGTCTCTGAATGTCGCACAGATTCCAGATTAGTTTTAAACTGTGAGCAAATTTTTCATTTTAATAACCTATATATCCCATATTTTTACCAGTTCAGTACAATTTGCTATACATCTTTTCCACAAACCTACAGTTACTTCAGTTTCAAATCCACATTTTCAGTCTGGCCCGCCTCCAAGGCTTGGCTGAGCCAGAGAGTCACATGGGCTTGTCTTCCTGGGCAGTTGGTGTCAGTCACACCCGCATTAGAATTTTCTTTCAGTTCAAGGAACCCATTGTCTCTTTCCCAGAGCAGCAGGGGAAGTCTCCTCCCCTTCTCATTAGCAACCCCCTGAGATATTCTCTCCTTTTGGCGGGAATGAACAGGTTGGTGTGTTCTCAGTGGGGGAAAACCTCTTTGAAGTTTTAGCTGAATCAGGTTACCATATAGTCAATTGTGAGATTGTTCTTTGTGAAAGATTACAGTTACACATTTAAAATAAGCAAACATATCTTCAATTCCAGTCTTTTTCAACATGAAAATCAATGTGTGGCACCCTATATTGCATTTGATGGAAGTCCCTTCTTTAGCATATTTTTACTTTGAGACACAAGTTTCACTTGACAGATTTAGAGATCACCAGCATCTGACAGAGGCGAGTAACGGTATTGAACCCATTTTTGACATATTTCTTTCCAGCAAGTATCTTTAAAAGTGGATTTTGTTCTGATAAAATATATTTCTGCTGATTTCTGCTGACATTATATTTATTTGGATTCTTGAAGTAGAATGATGTTCAACACCCAACACGGAGGTTGGATCTTTTGGGTGGTTTGTGAACCATGATTTTTGCAAATTTGACAACCAAGAAAAATGGAGTCATTTTGATTTGTGGGCAGCCAAATGATGGGTTTTGGCAGTGGTCTCCTGTGTTACCAATGACATAGGCAAAAGTGGATGGCAGCCTACTTTTCAGAATTTTCCTGCGCGCTTCTGGGTGATATTTAGCATGCATAATGCTTTCCGGCGGTCATTCTGATGTTCCTGATGCAAGCAGTCACAGGAATGTTGCAGTGCCTGGACTAGTGGGGGAAAACATCCCACAAAAGTGAAGCTTGATTTATTGTCAGTAGGCGTTGGTGATCCATGGTTGGCATGCTTGTTGTTGGACAGTTGTTGGTGTTTGTCCACCATTTTAGTTTGGAGTCCTATGATTTTATTGTTGAGGGTGTTTTGGATGCTAGAGCACCAGGGTTTGTCTTTCAGACATGTGTCTGTAGGTGGATTGGGATTTTCTAATTCTTTTAGAATTTTAAATCATCCTTTGGTAGAGGATCCTGCCTGATCGATTCTGAAGTTGTATGCTTCTTTTTTGGTGCAAATTATTTTGTTTTTATATATGGTGGTTATATTTTGTTTAATGTTTAGTTTGTTTTCCACAGAGGGATTGATTTTCCATGTGAGTTCAGCTTTGGCTTTCTTTTTTCTGAGTAACTTGAGTTCGGGGGTGTACCATGTGTTCAGGTGCGCCCTTGGTTTATCTTTGCGCAGTTTCAAAGGGGCAATGGTGTCCATTGCCTTGGCCATGGAGACATTGAAGGTGTCAATTAGTAGGTTTAAATCTGCGTTGGCTGGGAGTGCATTGAGGGTGGGTAAGACCAGGCGTAGTACGGCCTCAGCAGTGATGTTACATTTGTTTCTGGTAGGGCAGGCTGGAGCTATAGGGCATTTTTCGGGTGCTGCATGGGTGATGTTAATCTCAAGTGGTATGAGGTTGTGATCTGTCCAGTTAAGAGGTTGGGTGTCCTTGCACATTGTGTCGCATTTAAATGTCGCTACCCAGTCAATAGTTTGACCTTTCTGGTGGGCGGGGAGGGCAATGAGTTGTACAAAGCCATGTTCTGTTAGGGCATTGGCTAACGATGTAGCAGGTGCATCATTGGGGTCACTGTAGCCAGGGTTCAGGTCACCTAGGATAATGATTTGTGCTGATGGCTCGGAGTTTTCAGCAATGAGAGATGTGATGTCTTCTTCAAAGACCCCTGGGGGGCCTGGAGGTCTATGTATGAGGTGAAAGGTGATAATGCTTGTGGGAGAGGTTTGAAGCTTGGTTGTGAGCAGCTCGCAAGATAGGAGTGACACAGGGGAGGCTGATCTGAAGCCTAAGGAAGATTTAGAGATGATCGCTACACCTCCTCCCCTGGCGTTAGGTCTGTCAGCTCTGAGTATAGAGTAGTTGTCAGGGATGGCTAGCGATAAGTGGGGTCCAGACGCCTCATGGAGCCAGGTTTCTGTTAGGGACAGGAAATCAAGATCATTGGTTAGAATGATGTCGGCGATTTCAGTCGGGTGGGCAGCAAGGGATCTGACATTAAGTAAGGCTCCTTTTAGTGGGAGTGGTGTAGGTTTATTGGGTGCCTTAAGCTTCTTGTTAATTTTGTTTTAGATTTGGTGGTGGGCCTGCTGTGTGTGGAGCCTAGTGCCTAGTCTGTAGTTGCAGGCTGTGAAGTTAGGAGTGAAGGAGGGAGTCGGTCTAGGGGTCTTGGATGGGGCAATAGACTTATTGTTCAGTGTGGTGTGGTTGGGCTTCATGGTAGGTGAGGTGGAGCCTGGAGAGCTAGGTCTAGGGTAGCTGAAGGTTGAGGTAGTGTTGGCTGGGAGGTCAGTGATTGTGGGGGATATGGAAGGCAGGTGGTGGGTCGGTAAGAAGGGTGGCAGGGGTGGTAGGAACGGTGTGGGGCATGGGATGGGATGATGTCTTGGGCATCCAAGTTTGGCATGGCCATCTTTGTAGGCTATGTAACTATTGCCGCTGCAAGGTACGTTATCCAACGTGATGCAGAAGGGGAGCATGATAGGAACAAGCCAGGTGATCATGGCTGGGGTAGCACCTGGGTTCGAGATAACACAATTGGCCTAAAATGCAATGGGGCAGCACCTAGATACAAATGACACAGTTGGGCTAGAATGCAATGGGGCAGCACCTAGGTTCGAAATAACACAATTGGGCTAAAATGCAATGGGGCAGCACCTAGATTCAAATGACACAGTTGGGCTAGAATGTAATGGGGCAGCACCTAGGTTCGAAATAACACAATTGGGCTAAAATGCAGTGGGCAGCACCTAGATTCAAATGACACAGTTGGGCTAGAATGCAATGGGGCCGCACCTAGGATTGAAATAACACAGTTGGGCTAAGGTGCAAAGGGGCAGCACCTGGATACAATAGGACACATTAGGCAGAATGCATAACATAATTGTGCTAAAATGCAATGGGCATAGCTGGAAACAATGAAACACATTAGGCAGAATGCATAACATAATTGGGCTAAAATGCAGTGGGGCAGCACCTGGATTCTGGTGACCCAGTTAGGCTAAGGTGCAGTGGCCAGAATCAGGATTCAATATGACACCGTAGGCTAGGATGCAAAGGGGCAAGACCTAGATTTGGGGTAAGGCATTTAGGCTAAGATAAGAAAGGCTGTTAGATTCAAAGTAGCTCACATAAGCTGGGTTACAATTGTTCAATGCTAGGATTCAGAGTAACACGTTTGACTAGGAGTGTAGTGCATCTAAGATCAGAGTAATGCATTAGTTTAGAGTGCCGTGGGGCAACACAATGCAAACATATTGACATTTCTATTTTGTAGAGTGAGATGATGCACATACCGATCACAGGTTATACAAAGTGTAGAATCGCAATGGCAGGTGTCAATTTCAGCAAAAAGGTTGAGGCGTGCTTGTAGATGTGTCAGCTGTTGCTGTGGGATCAGTGGCGCGTAGTAGCAGCGAGGCGCATAAAAGTTACCTGAGCGAGCGTGCATGAGGACCAGGGGGTCTTGCAGACGTCAGACTGGGCCTTGTTGTGAGTGGGCCGGCTCTGCCTGCCGGCAACCAATCCAGTTGAAGAAGGGCAAGGCAGGCAATTGGGAGTGGGTAGAGGCTGTTGGGGGCCTGGCTAGGCTGTAGAGGTTTCCAAATTCGAGCGGGTGGCCATTTTGGAGTGGTTAGGTACCCCGTGTACCTTAATGGCGGACGCAGTGATCAGTAACAGCAAATGTAGCTGTGGTGGGCATCGGCTGGGATTTCCATCCCTCAGCATCAGGCATTAAATGTGGATGCTAAGTGGTGCTTCAGGGCGCAATTCGGGGGACGAGCGCAACGCTTACCGCCCTTGTCCTTATTCCGGCATGGATCAGATGGGCTTCGTGCCGGGCCCCTACTGCTCCTGCAGTGGCGGATCCAAGTCGGAGGTGCTCCTGCTCCTTGGCTGAGTGCTGTGGAAGGACCACAGGGAGAGAACAGGCGATGGCCTTATTCACGTGGACCTTGTTGTGAGTGGGGCGGCTATGCCTGCTGGCAACCAATCTGGTTGAAGAAGAGCAAGGCAGCCAATTGGGAGTGGGTAGAGGCTGTTGGGAGCCTGTATCTGTACCCATACAGTTCCCCCACCTACTTTTCTTCTGCACTTACCGGATACTCTTTATCTGACTAACCTAGCATTGGCTACTTGCTGGCTGCAATTCCCCTGTTTATCGCCTCTATTTATTTTACTCATTATTATATATTCTTTTCTCTCCTCTGTTTTTCAGCACTTTCTAATTCTCCTCCTTCCATGCACTTTCCCTCTCATTCCCTATCCCATGCACTTGCGCGTTCTTAATGTCACTTGGCCTAGTAAGATCATTGTTTTTTTTTTGGTTCTCCCCTGTTCCCCTCCCTTTGCCTGGTTGCGCTCTGAATTACTTTTGTATGAGTACAATATAAGTAAAATATCTTTTCATTTCATTTCATTCCATTTGCTTAATAGTTAATGAGCTCTGGAGCCCAAATATGATCCCCAATGAAATATTGAAGGATAATCCTACTTTCTGGGCTCCGGTTCTAGAAAAGCTATTTGAGAACATACTAAGGAATGGTATTATTCCAATGAGCTGGCAGAAATCTATTATGGTCCCAATCTTTAAAGGTGGAGACAAATCTAAACCCGCCAATTATAGATTGTTGGCTATGGTTGATGCTATGCCAACATGTTTCTGCTGCTTTGCTTCTAAGAATATTAAACAAGTGGATCTTTGATGTTGAGAATATACAGCTGTTTCAAACTGGTTTTTACCATGGTATGAATACGTTGACTAATATTAGCGTACTGAATTATTTTATAGCAGCCACTAAACAGAAAAAGCAGCATTGTTTATGTGTTTGATTGATTTTAGCAAAGCCTTTGACACAGTATCTATGCTGTATTTATGGGAAAACTTAGAAAATGGGGGATTAATCCTATTCTACTACATTTTATTATCTCTTTATATTCTGATACTACCGTCAGAATTAAGGTGCACTTACCCCCGACATTGTTACTAATACTGATATTAAGCAGGCATGTGTTTTAGCCCCAACACTGTACAATTTGTATGTAGCAGACATTTATCAATCAATTAAAAATGTCTGTAATTTCTCACCTTTTATTGGGACTACGCCAGTACCATGGATCAGCTATGCTGATGACATTATTATTATGGATTGTACCCCTACTGGGTTGAAATGCTCACTTAATGCACTGGCTGAATATACCCATAGTAATCAACTGCAAGTTAATGGTTTACAAACCAAAATATTAGTGTTTGGAGGGAAAGAAAAGGAATACTTAAATCTGCTTGGTACATTAATCGTTTTAAATTGGAGGTAGTTGATATATATACGTATTTAGGAGTCCCTATTAAAAATGGTCCTTGCAAGTATTTTTATTGCACCAATGCACGTTTAAAGGTGTTGAAAAAAGGGCTCCTACTGAGGAGCATTAGGCATAAAAAGGCGGCAATAATATTGAGGGCCTTATAAAGGTTTATACGAGTAATATCATATTTAGCATTACTTATTGGCTAGCAACCTTACCGGAAAGAAGTCTAGACGGGATTGTGAATTTTAAATGTCCCACATACTGTCCCGTGACTGTGTTTCATATGGAACTTGGTATAAAATCCATTAGAACCATACATTTGATTCAAAAATGTGCTTTATATTTTAGCTTCATTCTGACTCCAATAGATGCATGTGAGCACCGGGTATGTGTGCAGCTCGTGCGGTATTTGTGTAATAGCTGTTTCTTAGCGGTAGGTGTGGTGGTTGATAGATCAGGAGAATGTGTTTGTTCTGGCGGGTTTTATCCAGAACGGCTGTGGCTGCGTTAGGCCTGAGGAGAACGCCTGGCTGGGGGGGGTGAAACCAGCAGTGTTTACTTAGAATGATGTACAGTGAGCGGCGGATGTTGGTATGAGAACAGTTATACCGAATGGTGTCATAGTATCTCTGTGTTCTAGTTGAGTGGTGATGTAAAGAGGAGAGTAAGAGTGGTGGTGTGATATGATGGGTTATATGCTCTTTAAACGCTCTCTGCATTCTAAGCCATACTATATACGTCATACAATTCTATGCACTCCAGTCCGTCCAATACTCCTGTCTGCCACGCGCGCTCTAGTCTGTCCCGCACATGCCCTCTCGTCCACCCCACGCATGCCCTCTTGTCCGCCCCACCCATGTACTCTTGTGCATACCCATCCGCTCCATACACTCATCCGCTCCATACACTCCATACACTCCATACACGCCATACGCCCCATACGCTCCATATGGAGGAGCAAAACAATAAAAACTGTAACAATCCCTTCTTGGTTGATTTGAAAGAAGAGGTTGTGGATTATTTAAAGCTTCTCTTAATTTAGATGTGTTAATCCCAATCAAATGAATCTCATTAAGAAGAAAGCCAAAGACTATGATGGCTGTTTGAACATCGATTATTTATCTAAGCGTACAATGTATAACAAATATAGTACACAGTCTTTTAAATTAGGTGTTCCTTGTGCGCATATTACTAACATGTGTGATAAAGAAATTAGAAGATTCATAATTTACGCTTTGATATATTACCTACTCTAGAACATACAGGGCATTGGGCACGTATCCCAAGAGACGAAAGGCTCTGTCACATATGTAGCTTAAAAATGGAAAATTCTAGACACATACTCACTCAATGAGTATGCTCAAGGTTGTAACAAACTTATATCTACTATTATACATATTGAAGAGAATCCGTTGTTGCTGTAATTTTTTCGGCTACATCAGTTGTTATGTCTGGTGCTGCTTATCATGTTTGGAAGAAGGCTAACACCTAAATAATTTCCCAGGAACTGAATTAATCGAATTATCTGATAATAATGATTTTCATCCATATATATTTATAATATGTCATTTTATTTGTGTTTATTTTAATAAGGACCATGTATTTGGTTGAGCTGTTCTATTCGCCTATTTCCTTAATCTTCTGATGATTTTATTGCGGACCTATTGTGATTTTATTGACGATATTTACATCTTGTTTAGCAATATTATCTTAATGTGAATCATTTATCTAAATCATTTGAAATGCTCCTGATTTTATATTATGAGAAATGTAATTGAATGTTTTAAGTTCAATGCTTGCAATGCAATAATATTGATTATATCTGCAAACAATGTTCTTATAAAATTGTGTAAAGGTATATATAAACCATAAGCACAAATAAATAAAAAATTACAAAAATAAATAAAGCCTCTCTTTCCTTGGTACCTGCACACAATACTATGCTTGGCGTCCTTGTACCTCACTGGTTGCTCCAGCTCCATCTCCTAGAACTTCAACACCTTTTTGTCGTACATCCCTTCTTATGGGGGGTCCTCCAAGGATCTGTGGTCCACTTGCTCTTCTTTTCCCTATACAATTCCCCTCTCGTTAAACCTATTTCTTCCTTTGGCTTTAGCTATCACCTCTTCACTGATGATATTCAGAATATCTTCTCTTGTTCCTGCTTCACACTTACAATCTCTGAACATATTACTCACTAACTTTCTGCCATCTGCCACTGGATCACGCTTCACTGCGTCATAGTCAACTCTCATAAGACAGGGCATCTGTCTCCATTCCATCTCCTTCCTTTCTGATCTGCTTAACACATCACTAGTTGCTCACAATCTAGGGGTCCTCTTTGATACCAAACTCAAACTCTCCCAGTGTATCACAGCAACAGGGAACACAGCCAAACTTAGTCTCCTCAACATTAGAAAAACATACATAGTATTCTGGTAAAATTACTGCCTTACCTCTATTCTCTGCATGTTTCACTACTATAATTGTGTACTTTTGACCGTATCCCTTTAATACTTTGATTCACTCTCACACCTCCTCTCTTGATCACCATGCTGTATGATTATACATACAAAATCGGTCCATCTTTAGATTCCTCCTAATTGTCTACTCATGCACATTCTTGATGCTCAATGCATCACTGTCTCTCTGTCAACTTAGTTTCCCACTCAATCTCTCTAGTACTCTTTTCTCCACAACCTCTCTGTCGCCTACACCCCTTTGGTTCATCAAACAAAGGCTCCTTTTCCCTTCTATCCTCGCCCCAACATCACACACTCCCTGCATCTAAAGCCATCTCTTTAGGTGAATTCTTCAATGCAAGGCTCAAACTCCATTGCCAAGGGCTTGAAGGAGTCCCATTGATACCCACACCCCCTTTTAGAAACAAATCACTGTTACTGATGTCTCTTGCATTTGGCCTTCAGGAGTACACTGTGCAAATGTATAAACTGTAACTATGTACACAAATCAACACATGAAATCAAATGCATAGTATTGTCCTTTTATTTCTACCCCATCACCACCTGGCTTACTACATGTGATGCCTACATGTAATGGAACCTTACTCCAGAATGTCTCCACTGTCTGTTTCATCTGATTCTGTAAGCCAGTTGTGTTATAAAATGCATTATTTTCTTCCTTCAAAACATAAAGTAAATAAACATACACAAATACAGTATCAGGTGATTGATCTCTAGCAATGAATATGGGGGGTATTATTCTATTTTTTAATTGTATTGATAATTGTGGTTTGGGATGAATCTTTGCTATTATTTTGTTGACGGTTTAGCCTCATTGCAAGTTTGAGGAAGCTCATGTTTGTGTATAGACTTTCATCTAGGGGTGCGTGTACTTCGGGAAGTGCATGGGTACTATTGAAATATTGTCAGCCCAACTGTATAGCTGGAAGTTATTTTTTTTATATTTTGCTCCATGATTCTTTATGTTTGCAAGATCAAAGTGATGGTTTTCAGTACTGCTGCATCACTTCCATGTCTTTTTAGTTTTCCTCCACAGTTGAATGCCTTATTCTTGGACAAACACTAATCCTTATAAATAATCATGTGGACAACTCCTGATATGTCTCCCACATTCTAAGTCTTAGGGCATGGTTTAACGTGATCAGGTCTCTACATGAAGGGCCAGCACTATGTGGTTGCAGATTACATGAATTGCATTGATTACGTCATGGCTTAACTCTTGGTGTGAGCATAGGAACAATGTGAGGCTCTGCCCCTGCGCAGTGTTCTTAGTGTGTTTGCCTGTGACTGTGCAAGTGTGTATTTGTGTGTGTTCTTGTGGAGAAGAATGTGGACAAACTTGATCATGGCTTGACTGCTGGAGCTACCCAGACGCCTGATAAGATATGTTTAGGTCTACGAAGTTTGAATGCAAATTCTGACTCCACTTACAGAAGAAGACATTAAAAGATCATTATGGAGACCCCCATATAATAGGTGGCAGCTACATGTATGAATGGAGGGAACGCTGTGTTTGGGGTTCAGAAGGTTCGCACTTTACCAAGAAATGTCTGAGAAATTGGGAGGGTCTCATCCAATTGCTTAATGGTGCAATACAAACACCATCTCATGAACCTGCAAGATCTTCCAAAGTCTTATAAGAGAGAATCTCGGTGTCTAACTTTGGGAACCAGACATCGTGTCTTTCAAGGCAAGGTCAGGAACAATGCCTATATCTCTTCCATTGTCAAGAGCAGAATGCCTGCAGTGCATCCCAACAATATTGAACTTTATTCTGTTTTCTCATATGTGCTCAGATGCCTGTCATAATGTTTTGCTGAAATTAGAATATTTCCACTGTTGGCAATGCCAGAATTAGTGGAACAGTAGAAATCCATGCAGCAATACCATGAGAATCCATGTTCCTGACATGGGTGCAAAATAAAGTCTTTGACAGGTGGGGCCTGAAAACATCCAAAGAGTGCTGACTTCGAGGATCCAACCACATTGATCTGATGCACTCAACAAAATCTATGCACAGATTGAAAGTTTGCTACACATTTTTCACATTGAAAATATAACAAATTCAATTGGGCAAAAGCAGGTATTCAAGAAAAAGACAATAATTCAAATGTTCTATTACCACATACTTAATGGTATTAGAGGTATGATGGAATTTTAAGGTAGCTCAAACTTAGATCCACCCATATAGAAGGCTCAGCATTTAGCCCCAGCCTGGATTAAGCTCCGAACCCTAATGCAGCATAGGATTGTGGTATGACCAGAGCTATTTATTGAAGTTGGGAAACAATCCCTGAAACATTTCAGCGATTTGAGTTGTATGAAGCCAGTAGAGCTGCAGTTGACTAGCAGTTGAACAGTGAATCCTGACCGAAGTACCTCTATTTTCTCCCTAATCAACACGACCATTATTTGTACACTCCTTTGCCTTGTGAATTATAAGGAGATCAGCTATTAAAACCATATTTCAAATATCATGGTGGTAATGTATTGCCATGCATTTCACATTACCCAACTCAATTCTGGCCTATATTGCTACACCTCCACTACCACTGGTGGACGTGCAATCATAGCAGTGACCTCTTTCTACCCTACTGACTGCGTACTTTAGCGATAATCATTGAAGATATATAACAGTTTACCCCAAAGAAAGAATTCCACATTTACTTTGCTCAAATTCTTGAATCAATGAAATAATGTGAGCAAACTGAATAATGGTTCCAAAATGTGAGAGTCTCAATCTATACACTGGGAGAGGAGATACATTATTTTCTTGCAATGCTTTCATTTTTTAATTTAAGAGCAAGTGTGTATAGATTCTTCCTATTCCTCTCCTTAAAATCATGCATGCCTGTTAACATGTCAGTGCCTACAATTAGTAAGCAGCATACGTTGTAAATTCCAATGCTATTTATACACCACACCTTGATATACATTAGTTGTAATCAACATTTGGAATATTTGTTTGAAACATGATGCAACCTTTTGTGTGATACATGGAATTCAGCAAGCGACCTGCAACGTATATATTTCTAGTTTCCCCTTTGCCAATAAGCCAAAAGACAATCTAACTGCATGTTTCCACCCTCTATACTGTGTTGCATGGTATGCAAAGGGTACTGCTCATGTGCATGGTGTTGGATATACCCAACACTAGTACCCACTGCCCTACCAGAGCAGCACTGAATGCCAACCACAAGATGCATTGTGTCTTCTACAAACAGTAGCATGTCTTTGGGTTACTTCTATTAAAACAGGCTGCTTGATTGAAATGTGCACTGCTGTTTGTGCAGGACATCGTGTGGATCATGAACTTTAAATCCATCCCCATTCAGCAAAATGTTGAAAAATGTAAATGTGTACATTTTCATTACATCTGTCTATGTCATGTTTTCATTTCTACCTTGTGATTTATTTATGACTGAATGCCACATAACACATTGGGTAGACAAATACAAGTCCAAGCTACTGGTTTCTTTGTGTGATGAGATTTGCAGTAGCTAGAATCACCCACATTGCTCAAGGACACGATTTTGGATATACACAGAATGTCACATTATCGATTGTCCCAGATACCAATGAGATCTGTCTTTGCATTTAAGAGCTTCAGGTTAACCTTGATATGATCAAAATAATCTTCCCCTCCGATAGTTCAGAACCCTTAATTGTCAAAATATTACGTTTTTCGTCGCTTTTGATTTTTCTTTTACAAACAATAGAGCCCATAGGTGAATGGAAAACAAAACGGGTTGTGGTTTTGATAATGAAGTATGTGATATTGTAAAAGAATGAAAAGTGATGTGTAAGAAGGGGTTGGATATAGGCGGTTGCAAACAAGAGGGAAATGATAATGATTTGTGATGTATATCTCCCTCTGAAACAGCCTCCCTGAAACTTGAGGAGAATCATCTTCGGTTCCGTAAGCACCTGAAAACCTTTCTGTTCTCGTTCGCTTTTTCTCCCTTGCTGATTTCCTGGCTAACAGTGAAACTGCACTGTTTACCTGGCCACCCTCTGATCTCGGGTCCAGGTCCACTCCCCCGCAAGTCGCACTCCTGCACTCCCTTTCGGGAAACCCATGCACTTGGTGACTGTTTTCTGTATCCCTACGGTCCCTCTTCCAGCACTTGACACCGGACGTCTGCACTTACCCTTTCACTTACCACTTGCTGGCCGTACTTTTACTTATTGTTTATTTATTGTCTTATCCCATGTACTGCACTGTCCTTTCCCCCTTCCCCCCTCACTTCTCCTCCTTCCCTTTCCTATGCACTTGTGCGATCCGAAAGACACCTGGCCTAGTAGGGTCGTTGTCTGTCTTCCTCCTGTTCCCACTCCCTTGCCTCGTCGCACCTTGAAACACTTGTGTATAGGTGCCTTATAAATGCCATAACATATGTCATATATAGCGTGTGCGCCTAAGCGATGGACATAGAACATATTTCCATACATTTGCCATCCCACCAAAGTTTGTACTCATTTATTGACCTCAGAAGGATGAAATGCTAAATTGGCCTTGTAGGGATTTCAACCTGTGACCTGAAGATCACAAATTACTATATTATTATTATTATTATTATTATTATTATTATTATTATTATTATTATTATTATTATTATAAATATATATTTTATTATTATATTTATTGAGCACAGACCTAGCTTCAAGAAACAATGGATCGCTTTATAGATGTATAAACCCATATAGATACATACTAGTGTGCTTTACAGAGGTGTACAACATTAGAGATGCATAACGGAAACACTTTACAGTGGTAACCACTGAACAGATATACAGAGGGGTTTAGGAGACGGAGGGAGACAGAGAAGGGGTACAACTGTACTGGCTGGCTGGGAGGAGAGGGGAGGGTGGCGTCTAGCAAGTCAGGTGGCGTGAGGGGTGATGTGATGGACTAGCTGTTGAGGAGGAGAAACTCTTTGAAGTGGTGGGTTTTGAGTTTTCTGAATTGTAGGAGCGTAGCGGCGAGTCTGATGCCAACAGGGAAGAGGTTTCATAGTCTTGGGGGTGTAAGCAGAGTAGTCTTGTTTTCTGTTCCTTTCCTTTTTTGAAGTGGTGGATTTCAAAATGTGCACGTGTCATGGCTTCTGGTGGTGTGCTATCTGCGGGAGTTGCTGAGTTTCTCTGTGAATAGCTGGGTGACTTAAGGGCAACTGCCTTATACTTATTACTGTGTCAGGAGGATGCTCAGCTACAACGTGCTCACCTTGGAAGCAAGACGACACAGAGCAACAGTGGTTCGATCCCCGTGTCCGTGCTTAGAAACCTCTGGGTATTAAGCGTGTTATAAATAACCTATCATATAATACCATAGATGATGCAGCAAGACTTGAAGGTGATTTGTGCATGCAGTGGGAGCCATTGAAGGTCAATGAGGGCTGGGATGAGGGCTGGGATGATGTGCTTGTATCTGCGTAGACCCGTGATGTGGTATGTAGCCGCGTGTATGACATTTTTGAGGGGCACAACGGAGGATAATGGGAGGCCTTTGAGGAGTGTATTGCCCGGATCGAGGTGGGATAGGACCAGTGCTTGATCAGTGTATCTAATGCTGTCCAGAGGGATGGAGGGCTTGACATTTTGCAGGCGGGAGAGCTGATACCAAGCAGTCTGAGTTTGCTTAGCTATGTGTGTCTTGAAAGAGAGGTGTTTGTCGATGTGGAACCCAAGGGACTAGGCACAGGAGGTAAGTTTGGGTGTGAAGCCATCCGAGTTCACGGTTGATACCAGTTCTGTATGTTTGGGTGTTCAGTGTTGTTGCTGAGGAGTAGTGCTTCGGTCTTGGAGTGGTTGAGCTTTAAGTATGAACTCGACATCCAAAACTGGATCAGCGAGAGTCGGCTTTTGAGCCTATGGATGTCCTTGATCTTGAGTTATAACTGTGTGTCATCAGCGTATTGGTGGATGCGGTTGCTGTGTATGACTAGCAGGGGTTCCAGCGGCTCCATGTTTGGATTGAATAGTGCAGGGGAGAGGATTGAAACCCATGGGACACATCAGGTGACGGGTAGCCTTGGCGATCCATAGGAGGAGTCTATATGAAAAAAACTGCTTGCGGTTTGCGAGGTAGGAGTTCAACCAGCATAGGACAAGGTTGCTGATCCCCATGCGCCAATGTAGGGTGTCCGTCAGTGCCTGGTGGTCTACTGTGTTGAAAGCGTTGGGGAGGTCGACTGAAACCAGTAGGCAGATGCAGTCACTGAAAATTATGTTGAGGGTGTTGTTGACCACCTGTATGGCTGCTGTCTCTGTGCTGCATCTGGGTCTGAATCTCGATTGGTAGGTTTGGAGGAGAGTGTTGGTGTCCATGAACTTACATAGGAAGGGAAGATGGGTGACGGGGCGATAGTTACCTAGGTTGTCAGGATCCTGAGTGGGTTTCTTTAGTAGAGGGAGGATTTGTCCTGTTTTTAGGGATGATGGAAAGGTGCCTTGAGTTAGGGAGCTGTTGATGATCTCCAAGTAGGCAAGGCAAGGTTCTGTGGGGAGGTTCTTGAGGATGGATGCTGGCAGGATGCCATCTGTATACAATGTGGCTTTGAGGGTTGCTAAGGATTCTACCAGGTCCTCTATCGAGGCACATAGATTGCAGCAGCAAGCACTCAACATGCTGAGCTATTTTACCACTTACAGTTTACTATGTCCTATTATTAATCACATTGCCTATGCTGTACCCTTTCCATAACCACATGCTTATATTTCATAAGGCTAGATGATGATAGGTCAGTTTCTTTCTTGCATTGAGAATCAGTTTTAATGTTGTAAGGTCTTTCTTGCTTGCTACTGTAACACTGGATGGGGCACCTTTCTGTCATGGATGCAAGTATTACATTCCTGAATTGAAGTCTGGTGCCCCCTGGAAAGTTACATTTTGAAAAGTGTTGTTTTGCACATTTTCAGGGTTAGATATCTGTCTTCCCAAAAAACCCTTAACATTAAGGAGCCAAAGTTGAGCTGTTTTTGTATTTCAACTTGTGTGAACAATACAACCATCAAACGAATCTGATTGAGTGTGAAGTCTTTCATATAGGCTAAAGCAATGGAGTTGAGAAGATTTTTTAGGAAACATTCAGAGAAGAATGACAGATTATCTAACAAACTTTCCAAGAAAAGAAAGAAAAAAACCTTACTGGAAGAGAGTTGTTAAAGCCATTTTGGATAGTCTGATTTCAGGCTGGTACAGGAGCAGAGGGAATCCAGAACAGATGATTTCTTGAGTCCTTGTCTATGCAGGAAGTGAGGAAGCATTTGCCAAGAGAGATCTAGTAGACTGACCAGCTTTTGTACATTTTAGACTTTAGTGCGTGGAAGCACAGCGAGTAAAACCATCTTTATCTGTGCCTCTAATTTGTATTTGCCTGCCGTCCTGTGCCCTTAAATTTGAATCTTACTTGTCCCACTGGTCCTTGATTCCCCTGTTGGAGCCCTCGCTCCCTCCCCTCACACGCTTCATGATTTTTCCGCCTCCCGCCAGCCGACCCGCACACCTTGCCCTGATTGGTTCATGGACTGTGCTTGTTGGGTCTATCGACCCGTAGCTCCCACTGGCTTCACTTTAGTGTGTGGAAGCACGGTGAGTAAAACCATCTTTGTCTGTGCCTCTAATTTGTATCTGCCTGCCGTCCTGTGCCCTTAAATTTGAATCTTACTTGCCCCCCAGGACCTTTTTTCCCCTGTTGCAGCCCTCGCTCCCTCCCCTCAACCGCTTCCTGATTCTGCCGCCTCTCGCCTCTCGACCCACCAACCCTGTCCTGATTGGTTCCCAGACTGTGCTTGTTGGGTTTATCGACCCGTAGCCCACACAGGCTCCACTTTAGTGCGCGGTAGCACGGTGAGTAAAACCATCTTTGTCTGTGCCCCTAATTTGTATTTGCCTGCCGTCCTGTGCCATTTAATTCAAATCTTACTTGGACCCAGGCCCTTGATTCTCCTGTTGCAGTCCTCAATCCCTCCCCTCACCCACTTCCTGATTCCGCCGCCTCCTGCCTCCCAATCTGCCCACCCTACCCTGATTGGTCAGACTTCTGGTCCTAACAGACCCTCCTAGAGGAACCGCCTGCCCGTGCTGCCCTGTGACTAAGGGCCTGAGACAAAGGGCGAATCCTATAGTGGCGGCTCCAGTTCGTATCTGCAGGTATCTGCAGGAGAAGCAAGAAGCCAGCACCAACCAAGAAAAGTAAGTGTTGGACAGGTGGGGACTGAAACAATGACTTCATTCCAGAAAGCCCTACCACTCTTACTTAAAGGTTTTACTGGGTTAAATTGTGCAGCTACATATTAAGGTCAAGCGATTTAAGTGTACCCTATTAGTTTCACTGTGTTGAAGTTTGAATTTAGAAAGTGTGCCCAGCAACATTGGGTGTGCCCTAATAGCTTCACTGTGTTGAATCTTGCACCTAGATTGTGTGCCCAACAAAATTGAGTGTGCCATAAGAGTTTCAGCGTGTCGTCCCTTAAACATTTTTACTGTGTTGAGGTTTGAATTTAGAAATTGTGCCCAATAACATTGAGTGTGCCCTAAGAGCTTCACTGTGTTGAATCTTGCATCTAGATAGTGTGCCCAACAACATTGAGTGTGCCCTAATAGCTTCACTGTGTTGAAGTTTGAATTTAGATAGTGTGCCCAACAACTTTGAGTGTGCCCTAATAGTTTCACTGTGTCATCTCCAAAACATTTTTACTGTGTTGAAATTTGAATTTAGAAAGTGTGCCCAACAACATTGAGTGTGCCCTAATAGCTTCACTGTGTTGAATCTTGCATCTAGATTGTGTGCCCAACAAAACTGAGTGTGCCCTAATAGTTTCACTGTGTCGTCCCTTAAACATTTTTACTGTGTTGAAGATTGGATTTAGAAAGTGTGCCCAACAACATTGAGGGGCCAATTCATGGAACAAACGTGTGCTGAAAAAAGTGGCGCAAGCTGGAGCAAGCAGGCGCAAGCGTGCAAAAGTAAGTGCATGCGCAAGCTTGCGATTCATGGAAGTCCCTGCGCGTGTCTTTCTCGGGATGTGCGCCAAACCCGTGCGTGGCACACATGGGTGCACACGTCATTGCAACATCCGGAACGCCGTGAGTGATGCGCACAGGGAAAGTGCACAATGTCCGCACACACACCAAAAAGGGGACGGGACACGGGGTGTAACACGCGGAATGGGGAACAACGCGTGAAAAAGAAGACATAACTGGGGAAGTACTGCAGGGAAATACACGGAACGCCCACACGCACGCGACCAACCCATATTAATGGATTTGAATGTGGGAAACTCGCGCACGGCAAAAGACGCGCATAGGCGTCAACGCGTCCGCCACAAGAAGGCAGGCGGATAAAAGTGCGTGCAAACAACAAACACGTATATACAGCTACGATGAATGCCCCATTTGTCGCAGCACTGATCGTGGGACACCGCAGGAGGAGGAGAGGAGCCAGTGCCTGTATTATTTTACCCTGGACCAGCCTTTTTGGGATGCCTGATGACCAGGTCTATGGGAGGTGTAGGTTTCCACCTCGTATCATCCTAGACCTCGTCAGGGAGTGGGAAGATTACCTTACATCCCCCACCCTGTGCTCCCAAGCATTGAGCCCCTTGGAGAAGGTTCTCAATGTCCTGCATTTTTTGGCCACTGGGTCATTTCAGCGGACTACTGCCATAGTGGGTGTGGTCTCACAGGCCACGCAGTCATGCTGCCTACACCAGGTGTTGGCAATCATCACTGCACGCCCCTCAGTCCACAGGCACATACATACCCAGAACACCTGCAGAAAGGCAGGCCGTGGTCCAGGACTTTTTCAGGGTGGCACACTTCCCCAAAGTGCTTGGTGCCATAGATTGCACCCATGTGGCCCTACGTCCACCTAGGGCCACTGATCACATCTATTGAAACATCAAGCACTGGCATTCCATCAACGTGCAGGTTGTATGCCATACTAAAGGAATCATCACCTTTGTCTATGCAAACTACCCTGGCTCCACCCATGACAGTTTCATATACAGAATGTCCGCCCTGAGCCGGGCCCTGGAAGCTGGACAGCATGGCGACACATGGCTCCTAGGTGACTACAAATGCCTGTCACAAACAGACAAATACCCAAACCCTAATAATCTCAACTATTATCACCTCCCCAGGGGACAGTGCCTACCCTCTGAGCAACCACATGATGACGCCAATCCGGAACCCCACCACACCACCCCAGGTAAAATACAACGATGCCCATATTGCAACCAGGGGCTTAGTGGAGCGCACATTCAGAGTGCTGAAGTCACGCTTCCGCTCCCCTGACCGCTCTGGTGGGCAGCTACTATATGCACCCCCAGTAGTGTGCAGGATCATTGTGGCAGCATGTCTCCTGCACAATGTTGCAACACGGCGGGAGGTACCGGTGGACATAGTGGTGCCCCCACATCACCAACCACAGGCACAGGCGCTGCCCATGGGAGGGGACAGGACACGTGGTGGGGCAGCCCGGACCAAGCTTGTGGCCACATTTGTCACCTAAACTCCCACCCCTGCAGAGTGCATACAGTCCTGGCACATACCAGGTGACAATCGATGATGACAAAGAGACAGTCAACTGTCACAACCTTACCACCCTGAGAATGTTGCCACGGAAGTGCTACATTGTGTGCATCCCTAGCTACTTAAACATAACCAATCCTGTGTGACCAAAAGGAACACATGCAAGGTGTGTATCACACACCCCTGCAAAACAGTCCATCACAATCCCTGGTATGTCACCCAAACCCTTCCAAACCACATCACCCTTGTCTGCTACACAATCACATGGCATGCAATAGCAAAAGGCCAACACGTGACCAATAATATACAAAGTGACATGTCATAAATGAAAACTGGCATGTAACAATGAGGTCTAACATGGAATCAGATGAAATGACTAACCAACAACCTCCCACACATACAATGTCAGACACAAATTCTTTCCAACAGTCGTAGCATGAACACAACACTGAATGCCCGTTCACATGCACATTGGGCATGGCAAAATCCTGACTCCCCAACCTGTATGCTGTGTGTGTCTCCTGCGACACACTGCTCAGCACACAGCACTTTGAGCAGCCATAGTGTTGCAGATACACCTTGTGCATCACATGAAAAAGACTAATGAAATCTAGAACCAAATGACGCATGTACAGGGTACCCAAATGGTAATAGATCATGTGCTGCATGGACACTGCGGGCAGGAGAATGCAATCTGGGTGCACCTGTGGCCATGTAAGTGTGGATGTACGTGTGGTGGATCATTGTGCAACTGTGTGTGTGTCATTAGGGACATGCACTCAATATATGCATGTGAAATCAAGTGACCCTCAGTGTCCTGTACACATCACATGTGAACATTGGACATGTGAACACCCCAGCATGTCAAACCACACCAATCTCCTGACACCTGAAAAGTAAAGACAACACAGGAACAGGCATTGAGCAGCACAACACATCATGTACATAGTACCCCACAATTACAATGTCAGAGTGCCCAAAACACTGTAGGCCAAGCCAACTGTCCAACAACAAAATGCCCTCCCTTACACATCACCTTGACCTTCTGAACAACTAACTCTGGGGTATGTAGCCTTCTTCCTCCAAGTCTACCTGGCTACAGGATCACCCTACCCCTTGGTCTCCATGTTCCAGCTTGCATTTAAATAGGGTCCAGCCCCCTCAGAGTCCACCTTGACTGCTAAAAATACCAAATCGCATAGAACTCCAAGTAGGCAAACCCACAAACCAGGGAAAAAGGCTGTAAGCACCAAAAAACCCTGGAAGAGTCTCCAGTAGATGACTTGAAGTAGCAGGAAATGTCAAAGCACATGTACAAGCACAATGATGGAACAACCAAGGTAGCACAGTTGAACAATGGTCCAACAGGATGGGTACCATTTACAGTACATAACATACAATGTTTATGCAACAACTGATGGGTACTGTCACAGCTCTGGTGTCCAGGCGCAGGAGTAGCAGGAACCAACCACCCCCTCTGTGGTCTGGGAACCTGCAAGGTCAAACTAACACAGGCCTCTGAGACCCCGACGGGGAAGGAGGGCCAGGGATATGTTGCATGGACAGGCATTGTTATTCAGGATAACCAGAAAGAGGGGCAGGAGAGTGGATGTGGATTTGCAAGGGAAAGTAGGCAAAATACAACTAATCACAAAAACACATACTCAATTAGAGAAAACATGTTCATCATGCACATTGTATCAAATTAGTCAAATGTAAGCCAAAGAGACACTTATCTTTGGGGTGAGTGCTGGCCTCCTGCCTGTGCACTCTCAGGTCTGGTAACAGGAGCACTTCAATGCTGCAAAGAGAGGGTGAGTTACTGATCTGAATGCGTGTTTACAACACACACACACAACCCCATCCATGCCCCAAATAAAGTGATTCTCCACAAACAAACACCCCTGTCTGCTGCCATGTACCCATACATTAGCTTGACCCACCGATGGTACATAAACTGTCAATGCAGTAAGGCCGGCGCATGTGGCTGGTCCCTGGGTGAGCTGCAATATGCATATAGCAAGGTGTAACTTCAGTACAAGTTGTGTTTTGGCCGCCGCAGATTTAAATAGGCAGTGGACGTGGCAATTTGCACATGCAAATGACATGCACTCACCATGAGTCTGAGCCTCGCTGGTTGTACCTGTGCGCTGTATCAGTTTCTGGCTAGGAACGCTACTACCCTAATTACTCAGCTTCAATGGAGTAAGGGGTACTGGAGGATATGTTTGATGGCCCCTGCGTGTGCCCCTGACAACTTGTAAAGGCAATTGGCAAAGCATGTCAGCTGTACTGTGTGCTTCCCCAACAATGCCTGGCAAACATCCCCAGCACTGGTGCTACTTAGCATCCATGTGCAAGTGGCCTGGTGGAAGGTAGTCTGCGGTGTGGGCCCTTGTTTCTCACCTTGGCAGGAGCTCCTGGATACACGTCTGCTTTTGTCGGACGTCTGAGCAGAAGCCCTGTGCATCTGCTTGCGCACACATCCACACGTCTGCACCACCGAAAGTGGCTAGTTTCCTGGATTAGTCGTCCCTGTGTCTGCTGGCAAAGGTAGTCTGGAGGCTCATCTTCTGGCAGAAAGGGCATTAAACAAAGCAATAAGGCTGGAAAGTTCCCTGTGTATGTGTCTATATGCTGGTTGTCACTGGGCCAGGTTACAGAGCTACATCCAAATTCCTCCCAACATCAGTGTCACTTTGACAGGCCAAGGGTGCAGGCTACTGTCTATAGCATGAAGTGCATCAAGCACATATACAGGCAAGAAAATAACATACATCACAATCCACATCAATTAATGGAGAAATCAATCACATACTCACCCAAATTCATCACAGACATGGGGTGGATGAAACACAACCAATCCCCACTAGGGGTGTTAACACAAGTAGTACAGCAGCAGACAGGCCACAGTTATGAGGCAAGTTCAAAGCCCTTGTGTAATATTTTGTTACACCGAACCATCCCTGCGAACCCATGGATAAGGGAAGCAGGAGTGTTTTATGTGAGTCAGGACCCCAAGCTGCAAACACATACATAAGACAAGCTTGAAGGGCCCAGCTGGAACAGACAGTGGATGCTTGCAAAAGTCACAAAGCACCACACCGTCACATGAAAGCACAATAGACAAACAATATTAAACTATATTAACTAATTAAACTAACAATGAACAACCTACATTACCCAATTAAAATAACTATCAAATAGTTAATATTAACTAAATAAACTAAAAGTAAAAATCAAAAATGGTCATATACGACCCGGGGGGGGGCCCAGGAGGCGGGAGGTACAGGATGCACCTCAACACCCACATGCGATGATGTTGAGACAAAAAAAAAACCTCCATGGGCTCAATGCCTGCACAGTGTGACCTGTGTGGGAGATATCTCGTCGTCCGAGTCTGCCTCATCCTGAATCGGAGGACGTGGGCCAGGAGCCTGACCACGCCTAGGCGCAGCTTGCCCCTTATCGGCAGCAAGTCTGCTGGACGGGTGAGCCTGGTTCTGTGCGGCAATGACACACAGGTCTGCATGCAGAACCTCCTGTGATACACGTGCTTCCTCTTGCAAGGTAACACATGTAACACGAAGTTGTTCCTGCGTGGTCTAGCTGGACAACTGATGCACCTCCCGGCAAGCACGTAGCTCAGCTGAGATGGTACGCTCAAGCTGCTCAAAACTCTCCTCTGACTGCACCCTATGGGACGTCAAGGGGACACCCAGAGTGGATCTGAGGGACTGATACTCAGCCCTCAGGGCATCCATCTGTGCCTCTGAGTGAGCAGTAATTGCTTGATGCAGAGACAACATTTCAGCCTGGCGTGCCCTGTCAGAGGCCGCCATGCCCAGCCTGAGCAAGCGGGCCGTGGACTGCGCTGCCTGCCGCTGGAGAAGCACCTGCCTAGCAGGGGGGAGCATGGATTGGGCCACAAGTTCCATGCTCACAGTGATGTTATCAAGTGCTGCCCCCTTACGTTCTGTTTTGGCAGTCATGTCTTGCTCCCACTCATTATACCTCGGTGGCGCGGGGCCACCGCGTTGCTGGGCTTGACACCTGCGGGACCCAAGGACCGGACGTCCTCATTGGGTTGGCACCACCCGCAGCTGCACGACTACATGCCCCCGTCTACGTGATGCCCCAGGCACATCAGCGACTGGTGGGGAGGGTGACCCTGCATCCCGATCCACCACAGGCGGTGTCCCACCACTGTCTGGCCCATCTGTGCAGGTGTCGCGGTAAGATGATTGTCCACATCAGAATCACTCACCCCTGACGTATGGACCTGATGCATATACAACTCGACATAGTCGTCAGAGTGGTCATCTGGGCTGGACTCATTGCCAGCCAAAGACAAGATGGACTGTGCCAGGTTGCGGTTGTGATAACAACCCTGTGCCTGGCATGACAACACCATCCTCTGCCTCCATTGCGTCATCATCTGAAAAGTGGAGAGAAAGAAACATTAGTACACATGTTAGAAGCACTTAACACAGTCACACATGGACATCACACAGACAGCCAACACATGAAGCAGACATGTCACACACAAAAGAGAACCTGCCATGCATGCCTGGTCAATTTGACATTGCATCAGTGAGTATGCATGTAGAACGGTGTTACATGGCTCCGAAGTGGGTTGATGCAGTGCAGAACATGTGTACGTTACTCACTATCTACATGAACAAGTACTTCATGATGTGCATCAAAACACATGAAGGCAGTGCATGGCCAAGTTCAGGCATCATGTGCAATGTGCATGCAATCAGTTGCATGGCTGCAAGCAAACCCCCCAGCCCCCTGAGTGAAAATGCAGGGATGCCTTGCATGGTGGCAAAAGGGTGACCAGAGACCTGTGTATAGGCAGCCAGTGTTGACTAGCATCATCTGAGTCAACTGACAACACAGCAGATGATGATGGGACAGTAAGCAGGATACATGACGAACCCTCAGTAGTACACCCATGTGTGCAAAACCCACTACACCAGTTGGACACAGTCAGTGGGCCTGAAGCTGGGGGAGGACTGTGCCCCACACAGACTGTGACACCCTAAACATGTGTGTGATGCAGGACTGGGCCAGAGTGGTCATGGGATGGATGGTGGAATGGCATGAAATGTCGGTTACCCTGAACATGTACTACAATGAGCATCCCCTCAAGGACACATAGGGGGATGCGTGGAATGCACATGGATCATGGATCATGAATGGGTCCCTGCGGAGCATCTGCCATCTGCACAGTCCAAGTGAGACACCCTGCATGAAGGATGCAGAAGGGCCAGTGAGCTGGAACATGGACCAGAGGGGCATCCGGGTGACTAGCATGTGATTATGGTGCAAGTGTGGTGATGAGGACAGTCCCTGTCTGCTCAACATGTCCACCATGCATAAACAACTTTTATTTTTTTTACTACCCCATTAACCATATATATTCTGTATGAGAAATTCGACCCTTTTGTCTTAGGTCCAATTACCTCGACCCTTTCATCATTCAATCCTTTTGGTGCTGAATCTTTGACAGGACACCCATGAGAACCATGTACAAATGACATGTAGTGGCAGTCTGGCCCAACACATGACACAAGTAAAACAACCATGGCCTCGACAAACACGCAGCAACACTCATTGGACTGGGCATCAAAGTCCTGCATCCCTCCCACTCCTTCGACCAATTCTGGTGATATGAACTCCGCAACGAGTGACCTGTGCGGAGTGAGGTCTACCTCCTCAGGTGCCGGCCCACTGCCAGTCACCAGAGTCATGTTGTAATTTGAGGCACGCTTCGCCTTAGCGCTGCGTTTGAGGTCATTCCAATGCTTTTTTCACTCTTGGGCTTTGCGTGCCTCATGGCCGAATGCACTCACATCTTCTGTAACTTGCTTTCAGTGGGTATCACGATGGGCAGCCGTAGTTTGACAATTCGGCCCCACTAGCATGTCACGGTTGGGGTCCCACACATAGTCCATGAGGTAGTCCAGTTCCTGCTTGCAGAAAGGCATTGATCGGGACTGTCCTGGTTGGTAGACTCACAACCGGGGTCGTGTTGGCTGCATCTGCCCCAGCAGTTGCCAACACCCGGCTGGTTGGGGCAGCAGATGGGATTACTGCCCCTGGGACACGTGCCTCGGTCTGGGCAGCCCTGCGTGCACCTACGGTGTGCCTTCTGACCACCTGTAAATCTTCATTGGACTCTTCAAGTGCCAACGCAAACTGTGCTGGCAGACCCTGAGCCTGGGTGGTGGTGTCCACAGCTGCACCTGCAGCTACCACTACCCTTGGGCCTGTGGCAGTCGATTAAAGGGACTGCCAGGTCACACGGGTGCCAGTGCCAGATGCAAGAATTGCATCTCCTGGAGCCACATGGGGTGGTGGCATGACTGCACCAACATGTGGCACAACATAGTCCGGACCTGACGCACCCCTGCCTCTTCCCCGTCTGCAGCCAGCCTGGACACCCTAGATTCCCCCTACTCCCTGGTCACCCCGGCCATGTCCCTGACCACACCCCCATGAGGAGTATGCCCAGCTGAGGCGCCCCTCACCTTTGGTGGCCTCCCAACCATGGCACAGATAGTACAGTGCTGGCACAGATGGAGAAGTGCCAATGGGAGGTGTACACAACAATTGTCCTGGTCAATTGGGGTGAAGGGGGTGGGATACGAGATGTTATAAGCTCCCCTGCACCTGCAAGGCTGTATGTGACCCCGGTGATGAAGTGACGGGTCACGCAACGCTCAGGCACTCCAAAACTGCAGTAAAACTATGCACGCACCCTGGTAGCCTGCGTGTGTGGAATTAACCTCCCGCAGTATGCGGTGGCACCCAGGGACATGAAAAACCCATACGCGTGGGACACGCAGGCTACTATGACCTCGAAAACGGGTATGTGATACATGGGGCACCCGCAGTGGGAAAAATAGCATGCGCGACTCACCGTCAGACTAGCGTGACAATGAAAAACATGTGTAGCCAATTCCCCCGCCAAAAGAAGAGATATGTCCTTGATGCACTGTGAAGTAGTGATGGTGCGCAAAACAACACGAAGTAGCAATGCACATGTCGGTCTCCACGAAAGGCACGTACAGCGAACTGCCGGGAGCCGCTCACCTTTAACCCGTGCTGAGGGAAACGACAGTGCGCCTCACGTCACTTGCGCGTGTAGGCCCTTTCCTCAGATTACACGCATTAACACGCAGACATGCAGTTTTTTCACATGCTGATTCACTAAACACCCGTCACGAGGGGAACGCATGCACGTGTATCGTCACAGACGCGCTTACGCGCTAAGGTCCTTTCCTCGATTTACACGCTGACGTGCACTTTTTTTACATGCCAAATCACTCCGTATCAAGCTGGCCACGCGACAACACACAGAAGACCACGCTCCTGCCCAACAGGCCATTGTCCTGCCGCCCCAGAGCCCCGAGCATGCTCCCACCTGCCATCTACTGCTGCCTGCCTGCCTGCTGCCCACGTGCACTGCTATTTGGTGCCTGCACGTCAGCCATCTGCAGGGTTGCAGTTGCTGTGACCACCACTGCTGGAAAAGAAGACTCTGGACTGGGATACCATCACTGCACAGCCCAGCCCCAGGACCCAGTTGCCCACCCACACCTGTCTCTGGGGTTGCCATGTCAGACACAACACCATCTGGCACCACTGGCAACCCCCAGCCAGAGAGGCACAGGGCTACTAGCTTCAGTGCCAGTGAAGTTGGTATCCTGGTAGAGAAAGTCCTGGGGCAGTATGATGCCCTCTTTGGAAGTTCGCGCACAGACAATGAAGGACGGAAGAGGATCTGGATGGACATTGTGACTGCCATCAACGAGGAGCGGGTGGCAGTCTGTGACATTCACCAGGTCTGGAAGCGCTGGGAGGACTTCAGGTCCAGGACCCTCAACAAGGCCCGGCGCCTCTTGAAGGCAGCGGATGCCAAGGGGTGCTGGGTCTGCCTAAACAACAACCAAATGAGGCCCCTGGAACATATACGCCCAGCGCTCCACATCCAGGTCCTTGAGAGGCAGACCCGTCTGGAGTCGAGCCGTAAGTGTACATGGGTACTGATTGGATGCTGTGCGTGGTGTGGTGTGCCAGGATTGTGCAGGTTGCACATATGTCTTTGTAGGGCCATATATGGATGCAGTGATGTGAACCAGCCACATGTGATTCCTCTCATGTGTGAGACACATCGATGGTGTATGTGTTGGCAAGCATGATGGGCAAATGCATGTGTGGGTGCACACATGTAGAAATTATGTGTATGCACTGTGGCATGGTTGTCGTGTCACACATAGATGCTGGTTCCTGCTGCATGTATCTGCACTATGTACATGTGCATGTGTGTGTATTTGCCAAGTGTGCAACTGTGATGCAACATGGATGCATGCGACACTGACATGTAGGAGGCTGAATGCCAGATGTGACATGGATGGCAATGTTATTACTGCGACAGGTCGTGGAGATGTACAGATGCATGTCTATCTGGTGGCGTGTGTGCATGTGTTCTGCACTCCCCGTGTTGCATGTGACGTCAGGCTCCCCTTCGGCTGCTCGAGCTGTTGTTTGTGTATGGATGGTGCTGCCTGGTGCAACATTCCTGTTGATTTGCTCATGTGTGTGAGTTGAAATGACATGTGTGTTGGGGAGTGTGATGCCATGTCTGAAGTTTGACACTGCCACTCATGTACAACTGTCATGTGTCTATCAGTCCATTGTACAGTGCCCTGAAACCTGTGTTCTATCTCTCCCTGTCTGCAGCGTCAACTGATGAAGAGGGCGGAGAGGGTGCTGTGGAGCAAAGCGGCAGGGATCGCACCGCCAGGCGGAGACACAAGTCCCAGCTCCCCTCCCATGTTGTCATCTCGTCGGGGAGTGAGGAGTCTGGTGCCGCATCCCAGGCCGCAGCTGCCGAGGGTAGGTTCAAGAGGCAGAGGTCAGAGGTGGACTCCTCGGCACCAGAAGGAGCAGCTGAGACCCCACACGGTCCGACGGAGGAAGATGGCACAGACTCATCCAGTTTGGTGGGGGGTTTGGTGGAGGAGGAGGCCATGGAAGGGACACACACACACACAGGGTCTGGAGGTTCTGGAGGTGGGGATTCCACTGGTGCTAGTGGTGCAGTACAGGGACAGAGACAGGAGGCAGCACAGGCCGCCGCAGAGGTGCCTGCGTGTAATCCTGTCCCCGATCCTGTGACTGCATCATCCCGCACCAGCAGGGATGCCTACGTCCAGACCTGTTTTCAGGGAGGGGATGAGTGCACAACAACTGGCCTTCCTCTCCCTGCGGACGTGGCAATCTGGGACCGGGTTGAGCTTGTCCTGGCTGGGAAAGCGTTGTGTCAACGGGGCATGCGAGGTGACCTGCAGTGTTTTCGTGAAGACACTGCACGTCATCTCGGATGCCTCTTTGACCGTGTTAACCTACTGGGATTGGTCACCAGTGCTGGATTCCTCCATGTGCTGGATCTTCTGCAGACACCCTCCTCACCTGAACCCCCTATGTGCCAATCATCCTGCATGCCATCTTCCCACCCATGTATCACCTGGGTACCCTGTGGAGCTGCCTCTGACCCAGCGGCCAGGGTGGTGGAGGACACATCCCTGCCACAGTCGGGAGTCGGACGTCCAGCAGGGGTGGCCACCACAACAACTGCACCCCAGCCGGAGGAGGATGTGCAAGCAGCAACAGCCAGGGCACAGGCACAGCAGCAGCAGGCACAAGGTGGGAGCAATGATGGCTTGGGGCCATCAACATCAGAGGGGCAGGCATCAGCCAGAGGGCAGGAGGACCCAGGATTGGGGGTGTCTTCCGTGTGGCAGTGGTTGGGCCAGGCCATAGCTGCAAAGCGGCGGTGGGCAGAAGAGGCATAGCTCACAATGGTCAGGGTGGAGAACTCCATGCGGAGGGCGCTGAGGCGGGCCAAGTGCCTCGAGGCAATTCATAGGGAGTTATAGTTGAACATGGCATCGTCCCTGCGAACCCTCGGGGCCATGGAAGAGGACAGCCTCTAGGACATAGAGCAGAAGTTCGATGATGCCCTGGCCTAGGAAATCGGAAAGTGAGCCGTTGGACTAGCTCTCCGCCATTGTATATAGTTTTTAGTGTTAGGTTTCATTTTCATTTTACTTCATTTTGGGGTGATTGGACTATGCCCCACACTTTTGTATATAGTTATTCTTAGGTAGTTTCTTTGATAGGTTTCATTTCTTTCGTTGGGCTCATGGACCCTTTGAAAGTTCGTTGTACATAGTTGAACATTGGATTTATGAGAACTTATTTTTTGAAATTCACCATGGATCAATGGATTTTACATTTTACGTTTCCTTTGGATTTTGTTTGGTGGACAGAGAGTTTGGACGATTATTTTTTTGGAATTCTTTGGATTGGTTCTACATTTCATTTTATTACGTTTTGGACATGCATTTTATATCATGTTTGACATATTTGTATGCTTTCATTTCATTACATTCTTTTTGTTCATAATACATTTTGATATTTTACTTCCATGTGTGGGATTCGCTCATTGGGTTAATGCATGTCAAAATGTGGGTTTACACAATCACTGGCACCCAGTGTGTGTGTGTGTGTGTGTGTGACGGACATGTGTTGATGTACATAGTTGACTATTGGTTTGTGTCATGGGATAGGCATGTCAGTGTGGGGTGGATTGGAAAATTCATTGCATCTCAAGACTGGGGTGTCGTGCTGTGGGATTTTGGTGGACATGAGGCCCATGATTGTGCATCGTTCTGACGTGTTGGGGGGGACATGAGTCGGGGCCTGACCTTCACTGCTGGGTGTTGGGGGTGCAGGGGGACATGAGTCGGGGCCTGCTGGCAGGTGCCTGTCACTGCTGCGTGGGTGGGGGTGCAGGAGGACATGAGTTGGGGCCTGCTGGCAGGTGCCCGTCACTGCTGGGGGGGTGCAGGGGGACATGTGTTGGTGCTCACTTGTGCATGGTGACATGTGGGCTGGCTGGGGGGCATGGCCAGGGTAGATGGGCTGCCTGTGGGGCATGGCCAGGGGTGTAGGGTAGTCCCATGGGGTGTGGCCTCCCTGCAGGCCCTGGGGAGGGTGGTGGGGGCTCACCTGGGAGAACACACACTGCCAATTCACGTTAGGGCACATCCAGGAATACACGTCCCCTGCTCGCCCAAGGCCTATTGCGTGTGAAACTTCCTGCACACCCCAGAAATACATGTACCCTGCTCGCCCAAGGCCTGTCGCGTGTGGAACTTCCCGTGCACTCCAGAAATACACGTACCCCGCTTGCCCAAGGCCTATCGCATGTGTAACTTCCCGCGCACCCCAGGAATACACGTTCCCCGCTCGACCAAGGTCTATCGCGTGTGACACTTCCCGCTCACCCCGGAAATACACGTACCCTGCTCCCCCAAGGAATATCATGTGTGAAACTTCCCACGCACCCCAGGAATACACGTACCCCGCTTGTCTAGGGCCTATCGCGTGTGTAACTTCCCGTGCACCCCAGGAATACACGTACCCCTGCTCGCCCAAGGCCTATTGTGTGTGAAACTTCCCACGCACCCCAGAAATACACGTACCCTGCTCGCCCAAGGCCTGTCGCGTGTGGAACTTCCCGTGCACTCCAGAAATACACGTACCCCGCTCGCCCAAGGCCTATCGCATGTGTAACTTCCCGCACACCCCAGGAATACACGTACCCTGCTCCCCCCGGGACTATCGCGTGTGTAACTTCCCGCACACCCCAGGAATACACGTTCCCCGCTCAACCAAGGTCTATCGCGTGTGACACTTCCTGCTCACCCCAGAAATACACGTACCCTGCTCGCCCAAGGACTATCACGTGTGTAACTACCCGCACACCCCAGGAATACACGTACCCCGCTCGCCCAAGGCCTATCGCGTGTGAAACTTCCCACGCACTCCAGGAATACACGTACCCTGCTCGCCCAGGGCCTATCGCGTGTGTAACTTCCCGCACACCCCAGGAATACACGTACCCCGCTCGACCAAGGTCTATCGCGTGTGACACTTCCCACTCACCCCAGAAATACACGTACACTGCTCGCCCAAGGACTATCAAGTGTGAAACTTCCCGCGCACACCAGAAATACATGTACCCCGCTCGCCCAAGGCCTATCGCGTGTGAAACTTCCCACATACCCCAGGAATACACGTACCCCGCTCGCCCAGGGCCTATCGCGTGTGTAACTACCCGAACACCCCAGGAATACACATACCCCGCTCGCCCAAGGCCTATCGCGTGTGTAACTTCCCACGAACCCCAGGAATACACGTACCCCGCTTGTCTAGGGCCTACCGCGTGTGCAACTTCCCGCGCACCCCAGGAATACACGTATTACAGTCTACCAAGGCCTATCGCGTGTGACACTTCCCGCGCACCCCAGAAATACATGTACCCCGCTCGCCCAAGGCCTATCGCGTGTGAAACTTCCCACGCACCCCAGGAATACACGTACCCCGCTCGCCCAGGGCCTATCGCGTGTGTAACTACCCGCACACCCCAGGAATACACGTACCCCGCTCGCCCAAGGCCTATCGCGTGTGCAACTTCCCGAGCACCCCAGGAATACACGTACCCTGCTCGACCAAGGCCTATCGCGTGTGAAACTTCCCATGCACCCCAGAAATACATGTACCTGGCTCGCCCAAGGCCTATCACGTGTGAAACTTCCTGCGCACCGCAGAAATACACGTACCCCGCTCGCCCAAGGCCTATCGCGTGTGAAACTTCCTGTGCACTCCAGGAATACATGTACCCCGTTTGCCCAGGGCCTATCGCATGTGTAACTTCCTGCGTACCCCAGGAATATACGTAACCCGCTCGACCAAGGCCTATCGCGTGTGACACTTCCCGCGCACCCCCGAAATACACGTTCCCTGCTCGACCAAGGCCTATCGCGTGTGAAACTTCCCACGCACCCCAGAAATACACATACCCCGCTCGCCCAAGGCCTATCGTGTGTGAAACTTCCCGCGCACCCCAGACATACACGGACCCTGCTCGAACAAGGCATGTGTGTGAAACTTCCCACGCACCCCAGGATTACATGATCCCTGCTCACGCGATTGCAGTGTAGTGGCCCTGTTAGCGGGTGCATGGTTAGCGCAGCCCTTTGCGCTGCATTGGGGATTTCAATGGTTTTTCCTCGGGCAAGGGGCGTTCTTGGGGGCGTAACTGGCGCTGCAGGATGTTCTCTGCACCAGCGCTCAAAATGGCTTGGTAATTCCATGTATACGTGGTGCGCCAGAATGTTGTTTGGCGCACACGGCTGTCGCACGCTAGCGCACGCTTCCTCTCTGAGCTGAAATCTATGAATTACCCCCTGAGTGTGCCCTAATAGCTTTACTGGGTTGAATCTTGCTTCTAGATAGTGTGCCCAACAACATTGAGTGTGCAGTAATAGCTTCGATGTGTTGAATCCTGCATCTAGATAGTGTGCCCAACAACATTGAGTGTGCCCTAATAGCCTCACTGTGTTGAATCTTGCATCTAGATTGAGTGCCCAACAACATTGATTGAGCCCTAATAGTTTCACTGGCTTCTACCCAAAGGTTTCACTGTGTTGAATTTAAATCTACATGGTGTGACCAAACAACACTGAGTGTCCACAAAAAGTTTTACTGTATTGATGTTTTAATCTAGAAAGTGTGCCCACACATCACTGAACATCCACTAAAGTTTTAAAGTACTGAATTGTACAACCAGATATTAAGGTCAAGCAATACTAAGTGTACCCTAATAGCTTCACTGTGCTGAATCTCGCACCTAGATAGTGTGCACACCAACATTGAGTGTGCCTTAATAGTTTCACTATGTCGTCTCCTAAACATTTTTACTGTGTTGAAATTAGAATTTAGAAAGTGTGCCCAACAACATTGAGTGTGCCTTAATAGCCTCACTGTGTTGAATCTTGTATCGAGATAGTGTGCCCAACAACATTGAGTGTGCCATAATAGTTGCACTGTGTCGTCTCCTAAATATTTTTACTATGTTGAATCATGCATCTAGATTGTGTGCCCAACAACATTGAGTGTTCTCGTAATAGCCTCACTGTGTTGAATCTTGTATCTAGATAGTATGTCCAACAATATTGAGCATGCCATAATAGTTACACTTTGTCGTCTCCTAAATATTTCTACTGTGTTGATGTTTGAACTTAGATGGTGTGCCCACCAACATTGAGTGTGCCCTAATAGTTTCACTGTGTCATTTCCAAAACATGTTTACTGTGTTGAAGTTTGAATTTAGAAAGTGTGCCCAACAACATTGAGTGTGCCCTAATAGCCTCATGGTGTTGACTCTTGCATCTAGATAGTGTACCCAACAACATTGAGTGTGTCCTAATAGTTTCACTGTGTCGTCTCCCAAGCATTTTTACTGTATTGAAGTTTGAATTTAGATAGTGTGCCCAACATCATTGAGTGTACCCTAATAGCATCACTGTGCTGAATCTTGCATCTAGATTGTGTGCCCAACAACATTGAGTGTTCCTGTAATAGCCTCACTGTGTTGAATCTTGTATCTAGATACTGTGCCCAACAACATTGAGCATGCCATAATAGTTACACTGTGTCGTCTCCAAAATATTTCTACTGTGTTGAAGTTTGAATTTAGATAGTGTGCCCAACAACATTGAATGTGCCCTAATAGTTTCACTGTGTCGTTTCCAAAACATGTTTACTGTGTTGAAGCTTGAATTTAGAAAGTGTGCCCAACAACATTGAGTGTGCCCTAATAGCCTCATGGTGTTGAATTTTGCATCTAGATAGTGTGCCCAACAACATTGAGTGTGCCCTAATAGTTTCACTGTGTCGTCTCCTAAACATTTTTACTGTGTTGAAGTTTGAATTTAGATAGTGTGCCCAACATCATTGAGTGATCCCTAATAGCCTCATGGTGTTGAATCTTGCATCTAAATAGTGTGCCCAACAACATTGAGTGTGCCCTAATAGCTTCACTGTATTGAATCTTGCATCTAGATAGTGTGCCCAACAACATTGAGTGTGCCCTAATAATTGTACTGTGTCATCTCCCAAAAATGTTTACTGCGTTGAAGTTTGAATTTAGATAGTGTGCCCACCAACATTGAGTGTGCCCTAATAGTTTCACTGTGTCGTCTCCTAAACATTTTTATTGTGTTGAAGTTTGAATTTAGATAATGTGCCCAACAACATTGAGTGTGCCCTAATAGCCTCACTGTGTTGAATCTTGTATCTAGATAGTGTGCCCAACAACATTGAGTGTGCCTTAATAGCTTCACTGTATTGAATCTTGCATCTAGATAGTGTGCCCAACAACATTGAGTGTGCCCTAATAATTGTACTGTGTCATCTCCCAAAAATGTTTACTGCGTTGAAGTTTGAATTTAGATAGTGTGCCCACGAACATTGAGTGTGCCCTAATAGTTTCAGTGTGTCGTCTCCTAAACATGTTTACTGTGTTGAAGTTTGAATTTAGATAATGTGCCCAACAACATTGAGTGTGCCCTAATAGCCTCACTGGGCCTCATTACGACCCTGGCGGAGTGGGTTTACGCCAGCGTTATTCGCAGCGGACCCGTCCGCCCTACTACAAGTTCCCGTAGCGCCATGGAGCGTTTTCCGCCTGGTTTTTCCGGGCGGAGAAATCCATGGCGCTACGGGACCTTGTTGTTAATTACGCCACCGTATTTTACGGTGGCGCAATTAACGCCTTCCCCACTCCCATTATACCCTATGGGGCAAAAATGGGAATGGGGAAGGGTAAAATGGGGAATGGGGATTTACCGCCCCGCCAAGGTCGGCATGGGGCGGAAAATCCGCCAACCCCCATGGCGCTATCGGCAGCTTTCCGCCGTGCTCCGCGGTGCATTTAGCACCGCGATTTCCGCCAGGGTCGTAATGAGGCCCACTGTGTTGAATGTTGTATCTAGATAGTGTGCCCAACAACATTGAGTGTGCCATAATAGTTACACTGTGTTGTCTCCTAAATATTTTTACTGTGTTGAATCTTCCATCTAGATTGTGTGCCCAACAACATTGAGTGTTCCCTTAATAGCCTCACTGTATTGAATCTTGTATCTAGATAGTGTGCCCAACAACATTGAGCATGCCATAATAGTTACACTGAGTCGTCTCCTAAATATTTCTACTGTGTTGAAGTTTGAATTTAGATAGTGTGCCCAACCACATTGAGTGTGCCCTAATAGTTTCACTGTGTTGTTTCCAAAATATGTTTACTGTGTTGAAGCTTGAATTTAGAAAGTGTGCCCAACAACATCGAGTGTTCCCTAATAGTTTCACTGTGTCGTCCCCTAAACATTTTTACTGCGTTGAAGTTTGAATTTAGAGAATGTGCCCAACATCGTTGAGTGTTCCCTAATAGCCTCACTCTGTTGAATCTTGCATATAAATAGTGTGCCCAACAACATTGAATGTGCCCTAATAGCTTCACTGTATTGAATCTTGCATCTAAATAGTGTGCCCAACAACATTGAGTGTGCCCTAATAATTTCACTGTGTCGTCTCCCAAGCATTTTTACTGTATTGAAGTTTGAATTTAGATATTGTGCCCAACATCATTGAGTGTACCCTAATAGCATCACTGTGCTGAATTTTTCATCTAGATTGTGTGCCCAACAACATTAAGTGTTCCCATCATAGCCTCACTGTGTTGAATCTTGTATCTAGATAGTGTCCCCAACAACATTGAGCATGCCATAATAGTTAGACTGTGTCGTCTCCTAAATATTACTACTGTGTTGAAGTTTGAATTTAGATAGTGTGCCCAACAACATTGAGTGTGCCCTAATAGTTTCACTGTGTTGTTTCCAAAACATGTTTACTGTGTTGAAGTTTGAATTTAGATAATGTGCCCAACAACATTGAGTGTGCCCTAATAGCCTCACTGTGTTGAATCTTGTATCTAGATAGTGTGCCCAACAACATTGAGTGTGCCCTAATAGCTTCACTGTATTGAATCTTGCATCTAGATAGTGTGCCCAACAACATTGAGTGTGCCCTAATAATTTTACTGTGTCATCTCCCAAAAATGTTTACTGCGTTGAAGTTTGAATTTAGATAGTGTGCCCACCAACATTGAGTGTGCCCTAATAGTTTCACTGTGTCGTCTCCTAAACATTTTTTACTGTGTTGAAATTAGAATTTAGAAAGTGTGCCCAACAACATTGAGTGTGCCTTAATAGCCTCACTGTGTTGAATCTTGTATCTAGATTGTGTACCCAACAACATTGAGTGTGCCATAATAGTTGCACTGTGTCGTCTCCTAAATATTTTTACTGTGTTGAATCATGCATCTAGATTGTGTGCCCAACAACATTGAGTGTTCTCGTAATAGCCTCACTGTGTTGAATCTTGCATCTAGATAGTATGTCCAACAACATTGAGCATGCCATAATAGTTACACTGTGTCGTCTCCTAAATATTTCTACTGTGTTGATGTTTGAACTTAGATGGTGTGCCCACCAACATTGAGTGTGCCCTAATAGTTTCACTGTGTCATTTCCAAAACATGTTTACTGTGTTGAAGTTTGAATTTAGAAAGTGTGCCCAACAACATCGAGTGTGCCCTAATAGCCTCATGGTGTTGAATCTTGCATCTAGATAGTGTGCCCAACAACATTGAGTATGCCCTAATAGTTTCACTGTGTCATCTCCTAAACATTTTTACTGTGTTGAAGTTTGAATTTAGATTGTGTGCCCAACAACATTGAGTGTTCCTGTAACAGCCTCACTGTGTTGAATCTTGTATCTAGATAGTGTGCCCAACAACATTGAGCATGCCATAATAGTTACACTGTGTCGTCTCCTAAATATTTCTACTCTGGTGAAGTTTGAATTTTGATAGTGTGCCCAACAACATTGAATGTGCCCTAATAATTTCACTGTGTCGTTTCGAAAACATGTTTACTGTGTTGAAGCTTGAATTTAGAAAGTGTGCCCAACAACATTGAGTGTGCCCTAATAACCTCAAGGTGTTGAATCTTGCATCTAGATAGTGTGCCCACCAACATTGAGTGTGCCCTAATAGCTTCACTGTGTTGTCTCCTAAACATTTTTACTGTGTTGAAGTTTGAATATAGATAATGTGCCCAACAACATTGAGTGTGCCCTAATAGCCTCACTGTGTTGAATCTTGTATCTAGATAGTGTGCCCAACAACATTGAGTGTGCCCTAATAGCTTCACTGTATTGAATCTTGTATCTAGATAGTGTGCCCAACAACATTGAGTGTGCCCTAATAATTGTACTGTGTCATCTCCCAAAAATGTTTACTGCGTTGAAGTTTGAATTTAGATAGTGTGCCCACCAACATTGAGTGTGCCCTAATAGTTTCACTGTGTCGTCTCCTAAACATGTTTACTGTGTTGAAGCTTGAATTTAGAAAGTGTGCCCAACAACATTGAGTGTTCCTGTAATAGCCTCACTGTGTTGAATCTTGTATCTAGATAGTGTGCCCAACAACATTGAGCATGCCATAATAGTTACACTGTGCCATCTCCTAAATATTTCTACTGTGTTGAAGTTTGAATTTAGATAGTGTGCCCAACAACATTGAATGTGCCCTAATAGTTTCACTGTGTCGTTTCCAAAACATGTTTACTGTGTTGAAGCTTGAATTTAGAAAGTATGCCCAACAACATTGAGTGTGCCCTAATAGCCTCATGGTGTTGAATCTTGCATCTAGATAGTGTGCCCAACAACATTGAGTGTGCCCTAATAGTTTCACTGTGTTGTCTCCTAAACATTTTTACTGTGTTGAAGTCTGAATTTAGATAGTGTGCCCAACATCATTGAGTGATCCCTAATAGCCTCATGGTGTTGAATCTTGCATCTAAATAGTGTGCCCAACAACATTGAGTGTGCCCTAATAGCTTCACTGTATTGAATCTTGCATCTAGATAGTGTGCCCAACAACATTGAGTGTGCCCTAATAATTGTACTGTGTCATCTCCCAAAAATGTTTACTGCGTTGAAGTTTGAATTTAGATAGTGTGCCCACCAACATTGAGTGTGCCCTAATAGCTTCACTGTATTGAATCTTGCATCTAGATAGTGTGCCCAACAACATTGAGTGTGCCCTAATAATTGTACTGTGTCATCTCCCAAAAATGTTTACTGCGTTGAATCTTGCATCTAGATTGTGTGCCCAACAACATTGAGTGTGCCGTAATAGCTTCACTGTGTTGAATCTTGCATCTAGATTGTGTACCCAACAACATTGAGTGTGCCGTAATAGCTTCACTGTGTTGAAACTTGCATCAAGATATTTTGCCCAACAACACTGAGTGTGCCGTAATAGCTTCACAGTATTGAAAATGGCATCTAGATAGTGTGCCCAACAACATTGAGTCTGCTCTAATAGTTTCACGGTGTTGAATCTTGCATCTAGATAGTGTGCCCAACAACATTGAGTATGCCCTAATAACTTCACTGTGTTGAATCCTGCATCTAGATACTGTGCCCAACAACATTGAGTGTGCCCTAATAGTTTCACTGTGTCATCTCCAAAACATGTTTACTGTGTTGAAGGCTGAATTTAGAAAGTGTGCCCAACAACATCAAGTGTGCCCTAATAGCCTCACAGTGTTGAATCTTGCATCGAGATAGTGTTCCCAACAACAATGAGTGTGCCCTAATAGTTTCACTGTGTGGTCTCCTGAACATTTTTACTGTGTTGAAGTTTGAATTTAGATAGTGTGACCAACAGCATTGAGTGTGCCCTAATAGCTTCCCTGTGTTGAATCTTGCATCTAAATTGTGTGCCCAACAACACTGGGTGTGCCGTAATAGCTTCACTGTGTTGAAACTTGCATGTAGATTGTGTGCCCAACAACATTGAGTGTCCCCTAATAGCTTCACAGTGTTGAAAATGGCATCTAGATAGTGTGCCCAACAACATTGAGTGTGCCCTAATAGCTTCACTGTGTTGAATTTTGCATCCAGATTGTGTGCCCAAAAACACTGAGTGTTCCCGTAATAGCTTCACTGTGTTGAATCTCGCATCTAGATTGTGTGCCCAACAACATTGAGTGTGTCCTAATAGCTTCACGGTGTTGAATCGTGCATCTAGATAGTGTGCCCAACAACATTGAGTGTGCCCTAATAATTTTACTGTGTCATCTCCCAAAAATGTTTACTGTGTTGAAGTTTGAATTTAGATAGTGTGCCCACCAACATTGAGTGTGCCCTAATAGCCTCACTGTGTTTAATCTTGTATCTAGATAGTGTGCCCAACAATATTGAGTGTGCCATAATAGTTACACTGTGTCGTCTCCTAAATATTTTTACTGTGTTGAATCTTGCATCGAGATTGTGTGCCCAACAACATTGAGTGTTCCTGTAACAGCCTCACTGTGTTGAATCTTGTATCTAGATAGTGTGCCCAACAACATTGAGCATGCCATAATAGTTACACTGTGTCGTCTCCTAAATATTTCTACTCTGGTGAAGTTTGAATTTTGATAGTGTGCCCAACAACATTGAATGTGCCCTAATAATTTCACTGTGTCGTTTCGAAAACATGTTTACTGTGTTGAAGCTTGAATTTAGATAGTGTGACCAACAACATTGAGTGTGCCCTAATAGCTTCCCTGTGTTGAATCTTGCATCTAAATTGTGTGCCCAACAACACTGGGTGTGCCGTAATAGCTTCACTGTGTTGAAACTTGCATCTAGATTGTGTGCCCAACACCATTGAGTGTCCCCTAATAGCTTCACAGTGTTGAAAATGGCATCTAGATAGTGTGCCCAACAACATTGAGTGTGCCCTAATAGCTTCACTGTGTTGAATTTTGCATCCAGATTGTGTGCCCAAAAACACTGAGTGTTCCTGTAATAGCTTCACTGTGTTGAATCTCGCATCTAGATTGTGTGCCCAACAACATTGAGTGTGCCCTAATAATTTTACTGTGTCATCTCCCAAAAATGTTTACTGCGTTGAAGTTTGAATTTAGATAGTGTGCCCACCAACATTGAGTGTGCCCTAATAGTTTCACTGTGTCGTCTCCTAAACATTTTTTACTGTGTTGAAATTAGAATTTAGAAAGTGTGCCCAACAACATTGAGTGTGCCTTAATAGCCTCACTGTGTTGAATCTTGTATCTAGATTGTGTACCCAACAACATTGAGTGTGCCATAATAGTTGCACTGTGTCGTCTCCTAAATATTTTTACTGTGTTGAATCATGCATCTAGATTGTGTGCCCAACAACATTGAGTGTTCTCGTAATAGCCTCACTGTGTTGAATCTTGTATCTAGATAGTATGTCCAACAACATTGAGCATGCCATAATAGTTACACTGTGTCGTCTCCTAAATATTTCTACTGTGTTGAAGTTTGAACTTAGATGGTATGCCCAACAACATTGAGTGTGCCCTAATAGTTTCACTGTGTCATTTCCAAAACATGTTTACTGTGTTGAAGTTTGAATTTAGAAAGTGTGCCCAACAACATCGAGTGTGCCCTAATAGCCTCATGGTGTTGAATCTTGCATCTAGATAGTGTGCCCAACAACATTGAGTATGCCCTAATAGTTTCACTGTGTCATCTCCTAAACATTTTTACTGTGTTGAAGTTTGAATTTAGATTGTGTGCCCAACAACATTGAGTGTTCCTGTAACAGCCTCACTGTGTTGAATCTTGTATCTAGATAGTGTGCCCAACAACATTGAGCATGCCATAATAGTTACACTGTGTCGTCTCCTAAATATTTCTACTCTGGTGAAGTTTGAATTTTGATAGTGTGCCCAACAACATTGAATGTGCCCTAATAATTTCACTGTGTCGTTTCGAAAACATGTTTACTGTGTTGAAGCTTGAATTTAGAAAGTGTGCCCAACAACATTGAGTGTGCCCTAATAACCTCAAGGTGTTGAATCTTGCATCTAGATAGTGTGCCCACCAACATTGAGTGTGCCCTAATAGCTTCACTGTGTTGTCTCCTAAACATTTTTACTGTGTTGAAGTTTGAATATAGATAATGTGCCCAACAACATTGAGTGTGCCCTAATAGCCTCACTGTGTTGAATCTTGTATCTAGATAGTGTGCCCAACAACATTGAGTGTGCCCTAATAGCTTCACTGTATTGAATCTTGTATCTAGATAGTGTGCCCAACAACATTGAGTGTGCCCTAATAATTGTACTGTGTCATCTCCCAAAAATGTTTACTGCGTTGAAGTTTGAATTTAGATAGTGTGCCCACCAACATTGAGTGTGCCCTAATAGTTTCACTGTGTCGTCTCCTAAACATGTTTACTGTGTTGAAGCTTGAATTTAGAAAGTGTGCCCAACAACATTGAGTGTTCCTGTAATAGCCTCACTGTGTTGAATCTTGTATCTAGATAGTGTGCCCAACAACATTGAGCATGCCATAATAGTTACACTGTGCCGTCTCCTAAATATTTCTACTGTGTTGAAGTTTGAATTTAGATAGTGTGCCCAACAACATTGAATGTGCCCTAATAGTTTCACTGTGTCGTTTCCAAAACATGTTTACTGTGTTGAAGCTTGAATTTAGAAAGTATGCCCAACAACATTGAGTGTGCCCTAATAGCCTCATGGTGTTGAATCTTGCATCTAGATAGTGTGCCCAACAACATTGAGTGTGCCCTAATAGTTTCACTGTGTTGTCTCCTAAACATTTTTACTGTGTTGAAGTCTGAATTTAGATAGTGTGCCCAACATCATTGAGTGATCCCTAATAGCCTCATGGTGTTGAATCTTGCATCTAAATAGTGTGCCCAACAACATTGAGTGTGCCCTAATAGCTTCACTGTATTGAATCTTGCATCTAGATAGTGTGCCCAACAACATTGAGTGTGCCCTAATAATTGTACTGTGTCATCTCCCAAAAATGTTTACTGCGTTGAAGTTTGAATTTAGATAGTGTGCCCACCAACATTGAGTGTGCCCTAATAGCTTCACTGTATTGAATCTTGCATCTAGATAGTGTGCCCAACAACATTGAGTGTGCCCTAATAATTGTACTGTGTCATCTCCCAAAAATGTTTACTGCGTTGAATCTTGCATCTAGATTGTGTGCCCAACAACATTGAGTGTGCCGTAATAGCTTCACTGTGTTGAATCTTGCATCTAGATTGTGTACCCAACAACATTGAGTGTGCCGTAATAGCTTCACTGTGTTGAAACTTGCATCAAGATATTTTGCCCAACAACACTGAGTGTGCCGTAATAGCTTCACAGTATTGAAAATGGCATCTAGATAGTGTGCCCAACAACATTGAGTCTGCTCTAATAGTTTCACGGTGTTGAATCTTGCATCTAGATAGTGTGCCCAACAACATTGAGTATGCCCTAATAACTTCACTGTGTTGAATCCTGCATCTAGATACTGTGCCCAACAACATTGAGTGTGCCCTAATAGTTTCACTGTGTCATCTCCAAAACATGTTTACTGTGTTGAAGGCTGAATTTAGAAAGTGTGCCCAACAACATCAAGTGTGCCCTAATAGCCTCACAGTGTTGAATCTTGCATCGAGATAGTGTTCCCAACAACAATGAGTGTGCCCTAATAGTTTCACTGTGTGGTCTCCTGAACATTTTTACTGTGTTGAAGTTTGAATTTAGATAGTGTGACCAACAGCATTGAGTGTGCCCTAATAGCTTCCCTGTGTTGAATCTTGCATCTAAATTGTGTGCCCAACAACACTGGGTGTGCCGTAATAGCTTCACTGTGTTGAAACTTGCATGTAGATTGTGTGCCCAACAACATTGAGTGTCCCCTAATAGCTTCACAGTGTTGAAAATGGCATCTAGATAGTGTGCCCAACAACATTGAGTGTGCCCTAATAGCTTCACTGTGTTGAATTTTGCATCCAGATTGTGTGCCCAAAAACACTGAGTGTTCCCGTAATAGCTTCACTGTGTTGAATCTCGCATCTAGATTGTGTGCCCAACAACATTGAGTGTGTCCTAATAGCTTCACGGTGTTGAATCGTGCATCTAGATAGTGTGCCCAACAACATTGAGTGTGCCCTAATAATTTTACTGTGTCATCTCCCAAAAATGTTTACTGTGTTGAAGTTTGAATTTAGATAGTGTGCCCACCAACATTGAGTGTGCCCTAATAGCCTCACTGTGTTTAATCTTGTATCTAGATAGTGTGCCCAACAATATTGAGTGTGCCATAATAGTTACACTGTGTCGTCTCCTAAATATTTTTACTGTGTTGAATCTTGCATCGAGATTGTGTGCCCAACAACATTGAGTGTTCCTGTAACAGCCTCACTGTGTTGAATCTTGTATCTAGATAGTGTGCCCAACAACATTGAGCATGCCATAATAGTTACACTGTGTCGTCTCCTAAATATTTCTACTCTGGTGAAGTTTGAATTTTGATAGTGTGCCCAACAACATTGAATGTGCCCTAATAATTTCACTGTGTCGTTTCGAAAACATGTTTACTGTGTTGAAGCTTGAATTTAGATAGTGTGACCAACAACATTGAGTGTGCCCTAATAGCTTCCCTGTGTTGAATCTTGCATCTAAATTGTGTGCCCAACAACACTGGGTGTGCCGTAATAGCTTCACTGTGTTGAAACTTGCATCTAGATTGTGTGCCCAACACCATTGAGTGTCCCCTAATAGCTTCACAGTGTTGAAAATGGCATCTAGATAGTGTGCCCAACAACATTGAGTGTGCCCTAATAGCTTCACTGTGTTGAATTTTGCATCCAGATTGTGTGCCCAAAAACACTGAGTGTTCCTGTAATAGCTTCACTGTGTTGAATCTCGCATCTAGATTGTGTGCCCAACAACATTGAGTGTGTCCTAATAGCTTCACGGTGTTGAATCTTGCATCTAGATAGTGTGCCCAACAACATTGAGTGTGCCCTAATAATTTTACTGTGTCATCTCCCAAAAATGTTTACTGTGTTGAAGTTTGAATTTAGATAGTGTGCCCACCAACATTGAGTGTGCCCTAATAGCCTCACTGTGTTTAATCTTGTATCTAGATAGTGTGCCCAACAATATTGAGTGTGCCATAATAGTTTCACTGTGTTGTCTCCTAAACATTTTTACTGTGTTGAATCTTGCATCGAGATTGTGTGCCCAACAACATTGAGTGTTCCTGTAACAGCCTCACTGTGTTCAATCTTGTATCTAGATAGTGTGCCCAACAACATTGAGCATGCCATAATAGTTACACTGTGTCGTCTCCTAAATATTTCTACTCTGGTGAAGTTTGAATTTTGATAGTGTGCCCAACAACATTGAATGTGCCCTAATAATTTCACTGTGTTGTCTCCTAAACATTTTTACTGTGTTGAAGGCTGAATTTAGAAAGTGTGCCCAACAACATTGAGTGTGCCCTAATAACCTCAAGGTGTTGAATCTTGCATCTAGATAGTGTGCCCACCAACATTGAGTGTGCCCTAATAGCTTCACTGTGTTGTCTCCTAAACATTTTTACTGTGTTGAAGTTTGAATATAGATAATGTGCCCAACAACATTGAGTGTGCCCTAATAGCCTCACTGTGTTGAATCTTGTATCTAGATAGTGTGCCCAACAACATTGAGTGTGCCCTAATAGCTTCACTGTATTGAATCTTGTATCTAGATAGTGTGCCCAACAACATTGAGTGTGCCCTAATAATTGTACTGTGTCATCTCCCAAAAATGTTTACTGCGTTGAAGTTTGAATTTAGATAGTGTGCCCACCAACATTGAGTGTGCCCTAATAGTTTCACTGTGTCGTCTCCTAAACATGTTTACTGTGTTGAAGCTTGAATTTAGAAAGTGTGCCCAACAACATTGAGTGTTCCTGTAATAGCCTCACTGTGTTGAATCTTGTATCTAGATAGTGTGCCCAACAACATTGAGCATGCCATAATAGTTACACTGTGTCGTCTCCTAAATATTTCTACTGTGTTGAAGTTTGAATTTAGATAGTGTGCCCAACAACATTGAATGTGCCCTAATAGTTTCACTGTGTCGTTTCCAAAACATGTTTACTGTGTTGAAGCTTGAATTTAGAAAGTATGCCCAACAACATTGAGTGTGCCCTAATAGCCTCATGGTGTTGAATCTTGCATCTAGATAGTGTGCCCAACAACATTGAGTGTGCCCTAATAGTTTCACTGTGTTGTCTCCTAAACATTTTTACTGTGTTGAAGTTTGAATTTAGATAGTGTGCCCAACATCATTGAGTGATCCCTAATAGCCTCATGGTGTTGAATCTTGCATCTAAATAGTGTGCCCAACAACATTGAGTGTGCCCTAATAGCTTCACTGTATTGAATCTTGCATCTAGATAGTGTGCCCAACAACATTGAGTGTGCCCTAATAATTGTACTGTGTCATCTCCCAAAAATGTTTACTGCGTTGAAGTTTGAATTTAGATAGTGTGCCCACCAACATTGAGTGTGCCCTAATAGTTTCACTGTGTCGTCTCCTAAACATTTGTATTGTGTTGAAGTTTGAATTTAGATAATGTGCCCAACAACATTGAGTGTGCCCTAATAGCCTCACTGTGTTGAATCTTGTATCTAGATAGTGTGCCCAACAACATTGAGTGTGCCCTAATAGCTTCACTGTATTGAATCTTGCATCTAGATAGTGTGCCCAACAACATTGAGTGTGCCCTAATAATTGTACTGTGTCATCTCCCAAAAATGTTTACTGCGTTGAAGTTTGAATTTAGATAGTGTGCCCACCAACATTGAGTGTGCCCTAATAGTTTCACTGTGTCGTCTCCTAAACATTTTTACTGTGTTGAAGTTTGAATTTAGATAATGTGCCCAACAACATTGAGTGTGCCCTAATAGCCTCACTGTGTTGAATGTTGTATCTAGATAGTGTGCCCAACAACATTGAGTGTGCCATAATAGTTACACTGTGTTGTCTCCTAAATATTTTTACTGTGTTGAATCTTCCATCTAGATTGTGTGCCCAACAACATTGAGTGTTCCCGTAATAGCCTCACTGTATTGAATCTTGTATCTAGATAGTGTGCCCAACAACATTGAGCATGCCATAATAGTTACACTGAGTCGTCTCCTAAATATTTCTACTGTGTTGAAGCTTGAATTTAGATAGTGTGCCCAACAACATTGAGTGTGCCCTAATAGTTTCACTGTGTTGTTTCCAAAACATGTTTACTGTGTTGAAGCTTGAATTTAGAAAGTGTGCCCAACAACATCGAGTGTTCCCTAATAGTTTCACTGTGTCGTCTCCTAAACATTTTTAGTGCGTTGAAGTTTGAATTTAGAGAGTGTGCCCAACATCGTTGAGTGTTCCCTAATAGCCTCACTCTGTTGAATCTTGCATCTAAATAGTGTGCCCAACAACATTGAATGTGCCCTAATAGCTTCACTGTATTGAATCTTGCATCTAAATAGTGTGCCCAACAACATTGAGTGTGCCCTAATAATTTCACTGTGTCGTCTCCCAAGCATTTTTACTGTATTGAAGTTTGAATTTAGATAGTGTGCCCAACATCATTGAGTGTACCCTAATAGCATCACTGTGCTGAATCTTTCATCTAGATTGTGTGCCCAACAACATTGAGTGTTCCCATCATAGCCTCACTGTGTTGAATCTTGTATCTAGATAGTGTCCCCAACAACATTGAGCATGCCATAATAGTTACACTGTGTCGTCTCCTAAATATTACCACTGTGTTGAAGTTTGAATTTAGATAGTGTGCCCAACAACATTGAGTGTGCCCTAATAGTTTCACTGTGTTGTTTCCAAAACATGTTTACTGTGTTGAAGTTTGAATTTAGATAATGTGCCCAACAACATTGAGTGTGCCCTATTAGCCTCACTGTGTTGAATCTTGTATCTAGATAGTGTGCCCAACAACATTGAGTGTGCCCTAATAGCTTCACTGTATTGAATCTTGCATCTAGATAGTGTGCCCAACAACATTGAGTGTGCCCTAATAATTTTACTGTGTCATCTCCCAAAAATGTTTACTGCGTTGAAGTTTGAATTTAGATAGTGTGCCCACCAACATTGAGTGTGCCCTAATAGTTTCACTGTGTCGTCTCCTAAACATTTTTACTGTGTTGAAGTTTGAATTTAGATAATGTGCCCAACAACATTGAGTGTGCCCTAATAGTTTCACTGTGTTGTTTCCAAAACATGTTTACTGTGTTGAATTTTGAATTTAGATAATTTGCCCAACAACATTGAGTATGCCCTAATAGCCTCACTGTGTTGAATCTTGTATCTAGATAGTGTGCCCAACAACATTGAGTGTGCCCTAATAATTTTACTGTGTCATCTCCCAAAAATGTTTACTGCGTTGAAGTTTGAATTTAGATAATGTGCCCAACAACATTGAGTGTGCCCTAATAGCCTCACTGTGTTGAATCCTGTATCTAGATAGTGTGCCCAACAACATTGAGCATGCCATAATAGTTACACTGTGTTGTCTCCTAAATATTTCTACGGTGTTGAAGTTTGAATTTAGATAGTGTGCCCAACAACATTGAGTGTGCCCTAATAGTTTCACTGTGTTGTTTCCAAAACATGTTTACTGTGTTGAATTTTGAATTTAGATAATTTGCCCAACAACATTGAGTATGCCCTAATAGCCTCACTGTGTTGAATCTTGTATCTAGATAGTGTGCCCAACAACATTGAGTGTGCCCTAATAGCTTCACTGTATTGAATCTTGCATCTAGGTAGTGTGCCCAACAACATTGAGTGTGCCCTAATAATTTTACTGTGTAATCTCCCAAAAATGTTTACTGCGTTGAAGTTTGAATTTAGATAGTGTGCCCAACAACATTGAGTGTGCCCTAATAGTTTCACTGTGTTGTCTCCTAAACATTTTTACTGTGTTGAAGTTTGAATTTAGATAATGTGCCCAACAACATTGAGTGTGCCCTAATAGCCTCACTGTGTTGAATCCTGTATCTAGATAGTGTGCCCAACAACATTGAGTATGCCATAATAGTTACACTGTGTTGTCTCCTAAATATTTTTACCGTGTTGAATCTTCCATCTAGATTGTGTGCCCAACAACATTGAGTGTTCCCGTAATAGCCTCACTGTGTTGAATCTTGTATCTAGATAGTGTGCCCAACAACATTGAGCATGCCATAATAGTTACACTGTGTTGTCTCCTAAATATTTCTACTGTGTTGAAGTGTGAATTTAGATAGTGTGCCCAACAACATTGAGTGTGCCCTAATAGTTTCACTGTGTTGTTTCCAAAACATGTTTACTGTGTTGAAGCTTGAATTTAGAAAGTGTGCCCAACAACATCGAGTGTTTCCTAATAGTTTCACTGTGTCGTCTCATAAACATTTTTACTGTGTTGAAGTTTGAATTTAGAGAGTGTGCCCAACATCGTTGAGTGTTCCCTAATAGCCTCACTCTGTTGAATCTTGCATCTAAATAGTGTGCCCAACAACATTGAGTGTGCCCTAATAGTATCACAGGCTTGTACCCAAAAGTTTCACTGTGTTGAATTTAAATCCAGATAGTTTGCCCAAACAACATTGAGCGTCCACTTAAGTCCCTGTGCACCTCGCCATGACTCCATCCCTCAAAGCTAAATCCAAAATGAGAGCTTCAGTCTGGTGCGCCTCTCACCTCTTTCCCCTTAACTCCTCCCCCTCCCATCCCAAACTATGCCAGTGACCACCATAATCTCACCCCACCCCCTATTCAACTTCCAAGCCAGAGGAGCCTGTGGGTGCGCCAACCATTCGAAGACCTCTATTTCTCCCGTCCCTTCCACCCACCCACCTCCAACCATACTCACCCCCCATTGCCCCATTTACCTCAGAGTCTGCTCCCCATCCCACCACTCAACCGACCACCCACCCAAGCAGACCCTCCTCCACCCCCTGCCCTTTCCTCCCATTGATTCCCACTAACATCCCCCGGCCACCATACCCTTTCCCCTCCCTAAAAACTGAACGTCTCGCCCTGGCAAGAACAGTGGCCGCATCTCATTCACCCTCCGACCCCCCACCCTCTCTCACACACCAACTGCACTGAAACCCCTGGAAAAGATAAAATTATCCTGGACCACTTCGATCTCCCACTACTCCTCACCCCTCGTCCCATCCACTCAATCTCTCACCCCCCACCATCACCTCCCTCCCCCCACCTTACCCCACTTCCAACCCCTCTCCCTCGACTTCTCGCCCAGCACACCTAGCATCCATGGCCCCATGCAATTCACCCTTGAATCCCCAGTCCCAAATCCCTCTGCTGAGCTGCCCACCAATACACACACCCCTCCAACTCTGTCCTCCCCCCGCCACCCCCTCTTCCGCCCGTCTACTCTTCCCAACCGCCATTGATCAGTGTGCATCATTCACCAGCCAGATTCTGCTGCCACCTTACCCCCTCCCTCTCCCTCCTGCCCCTGACCAACCCCCACCACTCCCCCAATTACCCCACCAACACCCCTACAACCTCCAGGACAACCACCAATTCCAAAGTAAGATGAATCCTTTTTAATGCCCGCTCTCGAGTCAAAAACATACCCAACATCTTTGACCTCCTCGCCTCTGACAATCCAGACCTAGTTTTTATCATGGAAACCTGGTTCTCCGATGACTTTGCCCCTGTTGCTCATGAAGCCTTCCCCCTGATTACTCCCTCATCCCACTCAACAGACCCTCTAGAGGAGGTGGAGTAGCAGTCACACTTCGCCGTCTCACTCACTGCAAAATTCAACACAGTGAAGCTATTAGGGCACACTCAATGTTGTTGGGCACACTATCTAGATGCCATTTTCAACACTGTGAAGCTATTAGGGGACACTCAATGTTGTTGGGCAAACAATCTAGATGCAAGTTTCAACAGACCAGTCACCGGCCTCTGATCGCGACCTTGTTGTGCACATTCCTTTTGGGTGAAAGACACATCTTTGCAACACTTTCAAGAACAATGAATAAGCAGTATGGTGGGTGGGGGTACAAACTGTCCTTATGGGAATTCGGCATGACTGGAGATTTCTGTAACCTTGTGGATTCGGGCCTAGTGCATGTAAAGCCGCCTTTACTGTGCAAGCCTTTTCTTCTACCTAAGATTATTAATATCTACACAATAATATTGATGCCGCCCGCGTTGGTCCACATCACATGAATACACTATAACTAATTATCTTAGCATAGGGTCCTGCTGGACTGGAAGGCATCCCTTTCACTGTCCCACCTACCCCTTGGCTCATCACAGTGCCTCAAATGCATCTCGTCTTACTTTAAAGCTCCAGGGAGGGACGAGCAGTCCCCTCCCCAATATCAGTTTGCCATTAAAAATGTTCCCAACCAGAATGTTTTGAATCATTATGGTCAGATATCATAAAGCATTTGATATGTTTAATTGGGTACTTTACAAAATGAGATTGTGATTTAGTGTTTTGTTGACTATTTGGAGACCAACTTCCCTCATCAATGTGAAAGTGGGCACTCAAACACTCATGCTTGCTAACACATCTACCCTATCTGTCATGACCACCACAGGAAGTCCTCTTACATGTTCTTTCTAGGTATTTTTCTCAGACCGTTTGTTTTTTGGGGTTATTATTGCCTTTCTTTGAAGAGCTGGACATATTTCATTCCTTTTTATTGAATTTCAAAGTGCACATTTTGTCACTTTCATGGATATTCTGAGGGTCATTTATGGTCTCCCATGTAGGAAGTGATTAGAAAATAGTCAACAACTTGACAAACTACTTACTTATTGGTTGTTCATGTATAGAAACACAATTCAAATGCGGTGCTACCTTTATGTTCAATTATGTGGAAAAAGGCAATAAAGGGATGATTATTTATTTCCCAAAGTTATGAAGGAGTAAATATAACCTACCTCCCTTTTAACCTCTCCCTTTAGTCCTTTTAAGAATGGAACACATTGTGTTTCATAATGAAAATTCATTTAACTCAGACTTTCAAGAAGTGCCAGGGCCTTTAAATAAGAATTGTCATAGGTGAGATCAGCTGATCAGTCTGAAATCACAAATTTAGTGGGATACAATAATTGCTGGAATTGCAGGAACATTAATTAAAAAATATACACATTGACAAAGATTACCATCCCATTCTTTATATTTTTAATTCAATATGGATGTCGTCTGTGGATATATTTTAAGGACCGCAGTTCATTTATTTTTACGGTTTAAGTGTTCTTGTTTTTACACATGTCAGTGACAATGTATGTTATGCTATGTTATGTTACTTGGCATTTATATAGCACCTTGGATATCATTGGTATGACCTCAAAGCGCTGGTAGGTTGAACGCCCTCGGGAACTGTAGTTCAAGTCAGTAGAGAGAGAGAGTGTCATATGGTGCGTGGGTGCACCGGATATGTGTCCAGCAGGTGTAGATATTGGACGATAGTTGCTTCCTAGCGATAGGTGAGGTGGTGAGGAAATCAGTTGGATGTGTTCAGTCTGCTGGGTGGACACCCAGACTAGGTTCTGGCTGTGTTAGGCCAGAGGAACGCCTATGCAAACAGCTAGCCACAATGTGCTCAGCTAGCTGCGTTTTATTAGGGTGATGTAGTGATCATGGAGTTGTGTTCGTATGTGAACAGCTAGGCCCAATTAACAGGGGTATAACTGTGTTCTAGTTGAATGATGCTGTATAGTAGAGAGTAAGAGTAGTGGTGTGATATGGTGGTTATCAGTAAAAGCGCCTGAGACCAGGAACATCCACACCATCTGCAACATCCACACCACCCGTAACATCCACACCATCCATAACATCCACACCGTCCGTACATCCACACCGTCCGTAACATCCACACCATCTGTAACGTCCACACCATCCATAACGTCCACACCATCCGTAACATCCAGACCATTCGCAATATCCAGAACATCCGCAACATCCACACCATCCGTACAATCCACACCATCCGTAACATCCACACCATCCTTAACCTCCACACCATCCGTAACATCCATGTTAGGGAGAATTCTCAAGAATGTTATAATTTCCCTTAACTTTTGAGACCCCCAGCAATTTTGCTGGATTTCTAGGATTTTAATTGAGTCTTCCCTTGAGTTTGGTGGGAACAACCAACTCGCAAGTCACCTGGACACCACCTCTATATTAGTTGAATTTTCTACAGAGTGCTGTTGAAAACCAGATAGCCAATGAGAAGAATACCAGTTTGTGGTCTTTAAGCCACTCACACCTTAAACCAATGTTTGCCAAGCATGTGGCCTCTTCCCTGAGCAGTGCAGGAACCTCTTGACGTCCTCCTTCTTGCCCCCACGACTGAAACTCAGGAACAGCAAGATCTGCAGGAACTGAAAGGAACAACTGCCTCAGCTACAGCTCTTCTTCATTTAAAAGATACTGTGCAAGTGCGGCCAAGAAATCCTTTCTGTTGCTGTGAAAGTTTGTGAAACTTTCCCAACTATGAAAGCTTGTCCTTTCCTCAACTAACATATAACTTTTCGTCTGACCAACTACTTCTAAAAACCGTGGCAAAGACTTAACCGTTTACTCTCAAAACTGTGCTATCCTACCCAAGACTCTGAACCATTGACTTTGGCCCAGGCCTATTGAATTGAATTGCTGGTTGTAGTGAACTGAAACTAGTTGCCCTACCTATGAACGTATTTGTGTTTTAATTTGTTTAACCTTGTCTTTTTACCCATTTTTTAAAGTAACTGAAGTGCCATTGTGCTCCCACTTCATCAGAAAACTTATTGGTTGTGTATTGTATTATATTAGATTTTGATTTTGCGCTGCTCTTAATAGTGGAATGTTTTCCAACTGACTGTATAAATGAATGTATATTCTTTTACCAAGAAACCTTGAGTAGGTGTTTGTTTGAACCACTGTGATTGCTAGCCCTTCGCTAGCCCCTTGTACTGCTCACTTTACTCTTGAGATAAGTCTGCCTGTTCAGCCACTGCTATCACATTACTGTGTAATACAGGCTTGTACCAAAGGGGAAATTGTACTTACACTTGTAGTCTTAATGGTGTGTAGTGTTCCCAAAGAGTACTGCATGTGATTCTGCCGAACAATCCACACCATCCGTAACCTCCCCACCATCAATAACATCCACACCATCCGTACCATCCATCCATCCACTCCATCCATTCCCTCCATCCCATCTGTTCCATCCATTCTATCTGTTCAATCCAGTCCATCCACTCCATCCGTTTCCTCCGCTCCATCCGTTCCATCCACTCCATCCATTCCATCCATTCCATACCTTCATCTGTTCCATCCACTCCATCCTTTCCATCCATTCCATCCATTCCATCTGTTCCATCCGTTCCATCCACTCCATCTCGTCTATCCGTTCAATCCATTCCATCCGTTCCTACTGCTCCCTTCGTTCCATCCGTTTCCATCCGTTCCATCCATTCCATCCGTTCCATCCTTTCCAACCATTCCATCTGTTTCATCCACTTCATCCATTCTATCTGCTCCATCCGCTCCATCCGTTCCATCCGTTTCATCCATTCCATCCACTCCATCCGTTCGATCGGTTCTATTCACTCTATCCGTTCCAGTTACTCTATCTGTTCCATCCACTCCATTTACTCCTTTTTTTTCTCTACACAATCAAATCTGACATTCTGTTTACTGTGTCCAACCACCCTGTTCACTCTATCCATCAACTCCATTGACTCCAATATTTCCCTGTCATCCATCCATTCTATCCTATCATGTGGGCGAGTTCCAGGTAGGACAGCTTCATTGTGTGTTTCGTCGTTCGGTTGCTGGGGGGTTTGGACACATCTTTGTGTGGTGATCAGTGTTATGGGAAGAGCCATGTTTTTAGTAGTTTGCGGAATGACAAGTAGTCTTCATTGTGTCGGATGTGGAGTGGAAGCGAGTGCCATAGAGTAGGGGCAAAAGCTGAGAACGAGGATCCTCCTATCCTGACCAAGTTGGTGGTTGGTATCACTAAAAGGAGGGTGGAGCTTGATCTTAGAGTGTATGGTGGGTGGTAGGGTTTTAGCTTGCCTTGCAGGTATAGAGGGCCGGTCTTGTGCACTGCTTGGTGGGTGATGCGGAATGACAAGTAGTCTTCATTGTGTCGGATGTGGAGTGGAAGCGAGTGCCATAGAGTAGGGGCAAAAGCTGAGAACGAGGATCCTCCTATCCTGACCAAGTTGGTGGTTGGTATCACTAAAAGGAGGGTGGAGCTTGATCTTAGAGTGTATGGTGGGTGGTAGGGTTTTAGCTTGCCTTGCAGGTATAGAGGGCCGGTCTTGTGCACTGCTTGGTGGGTGATGCACAGGTACTTAAAAGTGGCCCTTCATCCAACTGGGTGTGGTCTCTTGGGCCCAGTGCTAGTAGAATTTTGGTGACAGAGTTTTGTGCTCTTTGTAATTTAATGAGGTGGTATGCCCATACTCTGAGACAAAGGGAGTTAGCGTAGTCCAGTCTTTACATTACAATAGACTTAACAGCGGTAAGTCTATTAGGAAAGGAGAGGTAAGGAAAAATGTGTCTAAGAATTTCGAGGTGGTAATGACAAGGCTTAGATACATTGTTGATTTGGGGAGAGAGGGTTAGGTCAGAGTCCAGAGTGCATCCAAGGTTTTTTACTGTGGCAGAGGTGGTGGATGGTTTGCCCATGGATGAGGGCCAAGCTAAAGGATGGGGGATAAGCTTGGTGTTGCTGCACACCATGATTTTGGTTTTAGTGGGGTTTAGGAGTAGGTGGTTTGTAGTCATCCAACAATCAATGTCAAGGAGGCAGGCTGCAAGGTCGGGCTGAGAGCTGGAGTCTCAGTTGAGGAGTTTTAGGATTATTTGAGTGTCATCGGCGTAGTTGTAGCACAAGATATTGTGCGGGTGGATTATTCCAAGGAGGGTGGACATACAGAGGTTGAAGAGGAGGGCTGATAGGCATGCTCCTTGTGGTACTCCAGTATTGACTGGTCAAGAGGCCGAGGCTAAGGTGCAGAGGAGGGTTATTTGTCTCCTGTTATTGAGGAAGGAGGGTATCTATTTGAGAGCATTTCCACAGATTCCTAAGGCATGTAGGCGGTCAAGTAGGATTGAGTGGTTAATTGTGTCGAGGGCAGCAGAGAAGTCTAGGAGGATTAGTGCTGCGCATCCTGCTGAGTCCGCGGTGATCTTAAGATTGTCCCAGATTGAGGCCAGCGTGATTTCGATACCGGGTCGTGGTCTGAAGCCTGATTGTGCAGGGGTCAAGGAGGTTGTTGGATTCGACAAACACGTTTAGTTTGGTATGCGGTTTGACCAATGAGTTTTGCAAGGATCCTGGTGTTTGAGATGGGCCAGTAGTTTTTGGGGTCGAGGGAGTCGAGGGTTGTTTTTTTTTAGAAGAGGGTTTACATGTGCAATTTTGAAGATGTCAGGGAAGATTCCCGAGGTGAGGGAGTCATTTAGGATGGTTCTTGCATACTCTCCTGCGCAGAATATTCTAAATATTCGTATAAGAATATTTCTTTGAGGACTGAGGCTGGGCAGGGGTTAAGTGGGAAGCCAGATGGTTTCCGAGCAGAGAGAAGGTCAAGAAATGTGTTTGTCGAGATTGGTGTGAAGGAGTCGAAGGTGGGTGGAGTTGTTGTTGCCATGGCGGGGGGGTGATTGATAGGGTGGATGGATTCTGTGGCAGTGAGAGGAGGGCCAGTTTGTTGTTAAGAGAAGTTGTTCTATCGAGAGCAGTGGTGCAGAAGTGGAGAGAGAGCGAGTCGCAGAGTGATTGAAATGGGGTGGATTGGTCTGAGGTACAGGCTAGTTTGACAAATTCAGAAATGATTTGGTGGAGTTCCTTGCTGCAGTTTCCAAAGTTGAGAATTCGGGTGATGTAGTGGTCTTTTTTAGATTTTTGGATTTCAGCTTTGTAGTGGAGATAGTGCAGGGCAAAGGTGGATCTACTCAGATTGGTTTTACTTTTCTGCCATTTGCAATCAAGGGATGTATTCAGTTGTTTTAGAATCTTCATTTCTGGGGTAAACCATCTGGGATATGGACCGCAGTGAGAGGAGGATTGACAAGTGGGGGTGAGCGGGATTAGTGAGTGACTTCTCATTGGCTATTTGGTTTTCAACAGCACCCTGTAGAAAATTCGACTAATATAGAGGCGGTGTCCAGGTGACTTGCGAGTTGGTTGTTCCCACCAAACTCAAGGGAAGACTCAATTAAAATCCTAGAAATCCAGCAAAGTTTCTGGGGGTCTCAAAAGGTAAGGGAAATTATAACATTCTTGAGAATTCTCCCTAACATGGATGTTACGGATGGTGTGGAGGTTAAGGATGATGTGGATGTTACGGATGGTGTGGATTGTACGGATGGTGTGGATGTTGCGGATGGTCTGGATATTGCGGATGGTCTGGATGTTACGGATGGTGTGGACGTTATGGATGGTGTGGACGTTACAGATGGTGTGGATGTTACGGACGGTGTGGATGTACGGACGGTGTGGATGTTATGGATGGTGTGGATGTTACGGGTGGTGTGGATGTTGCAGATGGTGTGGATGTTCCTGGTCTCAGGCGCTTTTACTGATAACCACCATATCATACCACTACGCTTACTCTCTACTATGATCCATGATCACTACATTACCCTAATAAAACGCAGCTAGCTGAGCACATTGCGGCTAGCTGTTTGCATAGGCTTTCCTCTGGCCTAACACAGCCAGAACCTAGTCTGGGTGTCCACCCAGCAGAATGAACACTTCCAACTGATTTCCTCACCATCACACCTATCGCTAGGAAGCAGCTGTCGTCCAATATCTACACCAGCTGCACACATATCCGGTGCACCCACGCACCATATGACACTCTCTCTCTCTACTGACTTGAACTACAGTTCCTGGGGCATTCAACCTACCAGCGCTTTGAGGTGATACCAATGATATCCAAGGTGCTATATAAATGCCAAGTAACATAACATAGCATAACATACATCGTCACTGACATGTGTAAAAACAAGAACACTTAAACCGTAAAAATAAATGAACTGCGGTCCTTAAAATATATCCACAAACGACATCCATATTGAATTAAAAATATAAAGAATGGGATGGTAATCTCTGTCAATGTGTATATTTTTTAATTAATGTTCCCGCAATTCCAGCAATTATTGTATCCCACTAAATTTGTGATTTCCGACTGATCAGCTGATCTCACCTATGACAATTCTTATTTAAAGGCCCTGGCACTTCTTGAAAGTCTGAGTTAAATGAATTTTCATTATGAAACGCAATGTGTTCCATTCTTAAAAGGACTAAAAGGAGAGGTTAAAAGGGAGCTAGGTTATATTTACTCCTTCATTACTTTGGGAAATAAATAATCATCCCTTTGTTGCCTTTTTCCACATAATTGAACATAAAGGTAGCACCGCATTTGAATTGTGTTTCTATACATGAACAACCAATAAGAAAGTAGTTTGTCGAGTTGTTGACTATTTTCTAATCACTTCCTACATGGGAGACCAGAAATGACCCTCAGAATATCCATGAAAGTGACAAAATGTGCACTTTGAAATTCAACAAAAAGGAATGAAATATGTCCAGCTCTTCAAAGAAAGGCAATAATAAACCCAAAAAACAAACGGTCTGAGAAAAATACCTAGAAAGAACATGCAAGAAGACTTCCTGTGGTGGTTATGACAGATAGGGTAGATGTGTTAGCACGCATGAGTGTTTGCGTGCCCACTTTCACATTGATGAGGGAAGTTGGTCTCCAAATAGTCAACAAAACACTAAATCACAATCTCATTTTGTAAAGTACCCAATTAAACATATCAAATGCTTTATGATATCTGACCATAATGATTCAAAACATTCTGGTTGGGAACATTTTGAATGGCAAACTGATGTTGGGGAAGGGACTGCTCGTCCCCCCTTGGAGCTTTAAAGTAAGACGAGTTGCTTTTGAGGCACTGTGATGAACCAAGGGGTAGGTGGGACAGTGAAAGGGATGCCTTCCCGTCCAGCAGGACCCTATGCTAAGATAATTAGTTATAGTGTATTCATGTGATGTGGACCAACGCGGGCGGCATCGATATTATTGCGTAGATATTAATAATCTTAGGTAGAAGAAAAGGCTTGCACAGTAAAGGCGGCATTACATGCACTAGACCCAAATCCACAAGTTACAGAAATCTCCAGTCATGCCGAATTCCCACAAGAACAGTTTGTACCCCCACCCACCATACTGCTTATTCATTGTTCTTGAAAGTGTTGCAAATATTTGTCTTTCACCCAAAAGGAATGTGCACAACAGGTTGCGATCAGAGGCCGGTGACTGGTGTGCATGTTGTCTCACTTTGGCCAAAACATGACCTGGCCCATTCCTGAGTAACAATGAGTTATAGCCGATATAACTGAGTGAACCCTAAGATTCCCGAATTCCACGACACCAGGTGCCCTTTGACCAAAAACCCTAAAGTAACAAGTTTAGAAATGTTCAAAGAGGATGGACAGGGTGTGTGTGTGAAATAACAATCATGTGATTTGTATTGTGAGGTTCTTCAAGGGTTGAATTATAGTTCAAATGAGGGTGCAGAACCAGGAGCCAGATGGCATGGAGGGAGTGAGTGAGATGTGTGTGAGAAATTTAGAGTGCCCTGGAACCTCCTGTGTGTCCGTTTTGAAGACTGCCAAGTGCACCGTATGAGTTATAAACAAGCAGTATAGTTGGAGCCTAATTAATTTGTTTTCTGACCTTCAATATGAGAAGAAGATGAGCCCTGCAGCACCCACGAGACTGAAGAAGGAGGGACTGGGCTGGGACCAATAAACTGCCATCCCATATGTATGAAGGCAGCAGCTGTATTGGGTCCATCCAATCAGCTGTGCAGGTTTTTACGTATGTATTGAGTCACCTATGACAATGTTTTGCTTTATACGTTTCTGCTGTACCTCTCTTTGGCAGAACTTTCTTGAACACTATCTAACCACTATATAACCAAAGCGCACAAGCAAACCCAGCACAACCCCACACTAAAACCAACACAAAACACTACCACAGACCCGGGGCACTGAATCTTACCCAGACGGTTACAATGCACAAGGCCCTCCCCCAGAGAACACCAATATAACCATTTCTTTGTTGTATTCTTATGATTTCCTATGCCTCCCTCCCTGTGTTTTGTTTAGAGTAAGTCATCCTCCATGCCTGGAAAGGAGACAGGGAAGGGTTGACGGACCGCAACCAAGAATGTGGGATGGGACCATTGAGTAGCAACCAAAGACCTACTTCTGAGTCAATGCCAAACTAACCGATGTACTAACTAATTCGCCCATTTCTGCTCTGCTAATATAACCTACAACACTATACACAACTAGGGACTAGGCACTCTACACATAGACTTACCAAGAACTAATCTAATCCTTGCACTCAACCAACACTCTCTCTTATAGGAACATACTATTTCACATAGTCCATAAGTCCACTGACACTACACAAACTCACACCAATGCAATAGAACAAAGCACCAAGCAGTCATCCGCAACTCTGGATCCCCTTACATATACAACTAACCAGTGTGCACACTACAACCCCACTCTAACCTCGTATGGCCCACATGTCCATCACAAACACTAGCAGACATCTGAGGCACTGAGTCCTACCCATACGATTAAAAAAAGCAGGGCCTCTCGAAATCGAATCGAACCAACTCCCACATGCACGAATACGCAGACAGATGCCAGTTCCTCCTGGTTTTGAACCAATCCTATCATTATATCCTCACTAACATACCCCACCCTCTTCTCTTGCAGAGCAACGTGAGCACCTGGAGACTGCCCTTGGGTGGTAGCAGCACGCAGCATAAATCATCATAACACAACATAGCATATGCAATCATAGATGTGTGCCTTCATATAGCTATGCACTCTTTTAAAAATATTGAATTCTTGAACTACAACTTGGTCGACACTGAAGGCTACATTTCACAAGAAACATTTGAAGTAATTTACCTTGATCACATGATTATGTAGCCCTGTCTCAGTGCACTGATGCTTTACGATTTCTGAGATGGGTTTGTATGGGACTATGTAAATATGGGCACATTTATTCAACATACCAAACCTACACGAAAATACAACCTGTGGAAACCCCTCTAAAATAGACACAGAAGAGAAGAGAAAAAGAAATAAACAAGCCCATACAATGACAGGCCCAACAAGAAATCACAGCTACATATTCATTTAGCTCTAACAAGTCTTTTATAGTCAAGCATATATGTGTTTTTAACCCAGCATGTCTGCAGTTTGCATGAGCTTAAGAAATATTGAAAAGAGTGTTTAGAGTTAAGAAATCAAGGAGTGCTGCCAGTTTCTATTAGCTAAACAAATTACATGAGAGCTCCAAATTTAGTCAGCAGGTTCTTATGGAAACTAACACAGACACACATATGTTATATATTACAAATAAAATATAATGCTTTCTAGCTAAAATAACATTGTATTCTTTTAGTTTGAAAAGTCTATAGGAAAAACATTCATTATTTCACCTTAGCTAAAGGCAACACAAACAGGCCAGAAATGAGTCAGGTTCTCTCCAAGCACAAGATCTTTCTCTGAGAGCAACATATCAGACAGAAATTGGCAGTTCAACAATGAAGAATGTACACAGCATTTTACCACAAAAGTTTAGCTACCAACAGTAAATGATAAATGCAACTTTAAAAATAAAGTTGCCCCGAAGGCGAAGACAGGGCATGGTACACTTATTGGCCAAGATGGTATACGCTTATCAGGTTCACGCAGCCATAGTTCAGATGAACTACAACAATTTGTGTTATTAGGCTGGACAAAATGAAGGCAATGCTTTGGCAGGAAGTGAAAAGCCAGACATGGTCATAGAGACAGAATGAGTACAGTACCACACTGCCACGTGTGGACTAAATAAGCATGTGCAAAGTTCTCTTTTGAAAGCAAATTGTTATGCTGCAGAAATTGTCACAGCTCAGCCCGTTTTAAGGAGAAGTGAAAACAAAGATAATTCCACATGGATTAAGCCTAAGGTCAATACAGTAATTCACATATAATTCATGCTATATGAATGTAATCGGAAAATAAAGCCCATTATAAGATTATTTGCACTACATGAACACATTCACATGTGTATGAATGAGCTAAGTTTTGCTGGCAGCTAAGCCCTGAAAAGAAGGTTGGAGACAGGGCAAGATGACTCATGGGAATAGGAACAGGCATGTGAGTAAAAAGGTTACACTGGCGGGAGTTACACTTTACTGATCAAAGAGATCTTAAAGAACAGTGTTTTGGTGCCAAGCCGCAAAGCAGTCTATATGGAACTAAAAGGATATATTTTATGTATCACATAGTTACCTCTCACAACAATAATTGGTTCTAACAATTGTACTCATTTCACTCCACTGTTACGCCTACTGAAGCAACTAATGGTAAATGTAATTCAGCTAGCTGCATGTGTCTAATGTTTTTTATCAATCATAATGTTTGCGTGCAAAAAAATGAATTAATTAGAGATGAGTTCAACATATATCTGTCGTTGTACCACATATTTAGAATAGGCCAATGAAAATGCATGCTGATTGGAATCATTTATATTGTTACTTAGACTAGACAATCAAGAAGAAGAAGTTGCTAAAATGTGTTGCTTTTTTGCTTACTGTAAATCTCAATATAAGCATGTACTCACACCATTACACATTGAATGTCTGTGGTGATTTCCCTGCCTAGGCAGTTTACAAATGTTTTTTTAGTTTTTTGCTGTACCCTGTGCATTGCATGTTGTGGCTCCCGCAGTACCCATATTGGCAGGGTAAGGGACCTTCCATACATTTTGGTTGGCCTGTATGGGGATCCAGCTCCTAATGGAAAATCTGCTTGCTCCTTTGCCGTACTTTGGGGGCAAATGAAGCTGCCCCGTGGAGAGGACAGAACATTGCGCTGTACTTGAGAGGGAGTTGCAGGTGCCTGTTTCAGCAAAAGGCCTGCCTGGCCATTCCAGGCCCACAGCTTTCCCCCCATAGTGCGAGCCTTCTTGAGGGAGAGTGGTCCGAAAGACTTCGGAGGACCCTCAGTGTGCTAGTGCATCTGATGCAAGAAATACAGAGAGAGAGTGAGTATGCATGTGGAGTGGATGCTGGTATGAGTCACAAGCTTTGTTTTTGCCGATGTTTTATTTTTTCTTATTTAATAGCAAATAAAAGAGGGCTCTTATAGCTGGGAGCCTTGGCACTACGATAAATAATTGGTGAGTGAAGAGTACACATCCCTTAGGAAAGGAGGGAGTGGGGCAACGTTGCTTTAGAAAATAGTGTGAGGTCCTGCAGTTGAGGGTGAGCACCTTACCCTCCACTTAGTGTTAAAAAGTGTTGAGGCAGACCATAGTGGAGGTCCTGCTGTAGCGAACAAGGATAATATCCTCCACCTGTGGTAAAAAGTGTGAGGTAGGTAGCAGTAGAACTTTTGTAGAACTGTGATTTTGTATTCTTTCATTTTGCACTGTATATTTTGTACATGGTGTGAAATGCAGATTGACTAATTGGTGTTGAGAATTTTGAATTTGGGATAATATTGGGGTGGAGACTGAACTGCAGGAGATAGGGGTATCTTGATGACGTTACGATTCTCGCACAAGAGCACACTGTGCCTCTGACCTTTTGGTGGTGATTTTGCCTTAGAGTTTAGTATTTGGAGATTCCCACATCAAAAGGGAGTGCAAAAAGGGGGCAGCACTTGGGCAATTGTTGAAAGTAATACTGTGTCTCATGAGTTCCAGTGCTCCTAAAATTGCAAAGACTTATTATTTCTGCACTGTGGTACATAAGAGACAATTATTGAGGGAAATTGTTTATTGTAGTAAGGAACCAAAGATGAGTACTCCTTTAGAACATTTATATGGAGAATTACCCACAATAAGTAAGTACTGCGAGGAATGGACAATAAGAAAAGAAGGGAAGATGTTCACAGCAAAACCACCTGAGGGCACTCATGACAAGAATATAATTGCCCACATGTATACCCATTTAATCGCCACATATAAAGGGACAAAAGAGACAGAGTATATTGGAGCTTTGTGAGGAAGATACAAAAAACCTCTGTCAGACAGCACAAAACCGACAAAGGCTCCAATGCCTGTACAGTAGGTGCCTCAGATAAATATAGAGCAAGGGCAGAAGGGGCCAGTCTTTTCACTTTCATCCATGTTACTGCACTTTCAGTTTCACTCCTAGAGTGAGGCAACCTCTCTGCACTTAACCAAGGACCTTGTTGGAAAGGATGCGTTTGTTCTGTCCCACTCCCCTCTTCCTCACACCTCGGCCTGTACGCATACATGACCTAAATGTACTAGGACTAGTAATCTTCACCTGCCCTGCCTCCCACCCACTTTTCCTTTCGTCTGTCCCCAATCCCAAGCTTGGTCACAACTGTAACACTTCATACACTTGCACTAGGAGAAATACCATCAGGCCTGGTATGCTAGTTGTTTGTTCGGATAATTTGGAAAATTCAAAACCTAAGAATGATTACTGTATACCCTTGTTCTGTAACCAGCTTGAAGCACTTTGAAGCACTTCACCTGTGTATAAGCGCTATCTAATAAACAATTACAATTACAAGGCACTCCACCGGCACTGGCTCCAGCGCCTGCTCAGCCGACTGTCCCATATCTAGCATGCAGCTTCCATTTAAAGCCAGCTGCAGGATATACCAATCCCAAATCCCAAATATAAGCCCCCTGCATATTCATAAACAAGCCCCATGAAAGGGGTGGGCATACCTAGTGACAGATGAAATTCACTAATAGTTAAATTGAAAACAAAACCCCTAAATATTTAGAAGCGGCAGTGCATAAAGTAGAGGAAGAATTGTGCAAGGCAGCCTGAATTAAGGAGTGGCTATGTCCAACAGGAGTGGCTGGAACATGGGCTGTAGGAGAAATACTAATGACAATGCTTAAGACAACAATTAAAGATGTGCACGTAGAAACTGAAGAACCAAAACCACAGGGTATAGATTATGGGACAGATGGAAGAGGAAGTGAGTCAGAACCTGAGGGAGGTGAGGAAAATTGGGAACGGGAAGAAGACCAGGAAGATATAATTCCACGGTGAAGGTGATTGAGACCATGTCCTAGAACAGTGGCTGTGGTTAGAGGGAAAAAGAAGGGAGGATCACAGCATAGTCAAAAGGAGGGAAGACAGTTCCCATTGATACAGAAGGGAGTAGGCCGATCACAATATGCACCATGGCCACACATGGATAAAAATAATTTCATCAAGCTATCACTGCCTCTTATTGGAGGTGTTGGCACGTTTATTATTGTAATGGAAAAGCATACCTCAGGGGTTACCATAGCAGTTGAGAGTATGAAAAGCATACTAGTTAGTATCATAGGAAATTGGATAAGCACAATTTGGGAGCAAACAGGTTACCCAGCTGTTCAATTAGAGAGTGATGCACATGACAGTGCTCTATTCAATAATTGCTGAGCCTGTGTATGGGATACATTGAGATGTGTATACCCAGATAGACATGCTGTAGAAGCTATAATGGCATGCACATTGAAACATGACAAAGGCCCTGCATTGTATATTCAGTCCATTCACAAAATATGGCGAGAGGAGACAGGGGAAACATAGGAATAGAACACACCACTCTTTGGCCATGTATTAAGTTAGGGACTACTCACTGAAGTACAAAAAGAGCTAGACATAATTGTGGGCATGGAAGTTAAGGCGTAGGGAGAAATACAAGTCCATATAGTGCATTCTTTACGTGCAAGCATTAAAGTGAAATAGCAAGTTGAAGAAAAGCTCAGCAAATGGAAGTTAAACTGTCACAAAAGAAAGTAGCAAGAGTCTTCATGGATGGAGCAAAAGTAACAACCCCACAGATACACAACATCAGTCAGGACCAATACAAGACTGGGGAAATTCACATGACAACTGATGAGATAGGGGAAGGGTCCAGGAAACAACTCACAGAATGGGCAAGGGGAAATATTTAAGGGATTACGATCACACTTTGGGAGAACATGTTGAACATGCAGAAAAATGGGACTCCTGTCTAGAGATTGGCATGTGCATTGTCATCCTGAAGCACCCCCAGATCCTTTTTACACACAAGGGACATCACAGGGATGTCATGTCCTACAACAGACTGCTTCCCTGTGCCAATGTATGCCCCCGGGTTTGCCTAACCCCAGAATGTAGAATATATACAAAGGATCGCTCCCAGACAGGGACAACCCATACAGTACCCCAACTTTTAATGCAATTCAGGACATTGCACAGAAAGCTCCAGCCCAGGCAATTTCAGTACCATAGTAAAAGAATGCCCTGCCACAAGGGACACTTGTACATTACTCTAGAGCCAGGATTACAAGCAGCATTACTTTCCCTCTTTCAAGAAACAACAACTACACACAATAGAATAGCTCATGTCAGGCATTGATGTGCTCAGTTCTGGGGAAATTGCAAGGGTTCCTTTTACAGAAGTTGTATCCCACAGTATAGGAAATAAGGAATTAGTTGTACCATTATTGTACAGTAATGATACACCAGTCAATATATTAGCGAGATATTTCCTTAAATGGCTCAATGGGTTTATTTCAATCGCTGACAAAGGAATTGTGCTTTTAACATCAGGCATGCATTACAACAGAGTAGCCACAGTACTACAGGCACTTTGCAGCACTACCATTATATGAGGACATATTTGTATATGCAGTTACCATTTTGATTGATGTAATACTTTGCTTGCCAGTAGAATTGCTGTTTAGACCAACAGTACAGCATGAGGAAGCCGCAGGAACAATTGTCCACTTTATACACTGATGTAGTTAATCATGGGAAAAAACATAATCATTGTAAAAAGCACGGATGAGGAAGAGACGGAGTGGAGAAGTGTATCATGCTTAGACCTTACACTACCACTGAAAGAAAGTAATGATGAACAGCTATTTGATGATGAACAGCTACTTGCAAATATGGACACAGATGGGGACATTGTTGTCGAAATTGGAATATCTTCCCATTTGGTAATGCAACACAGGAAAGTCCCCAAACAGTAATGACATCAACCACTCCATAAACACAATCACATGTGGACTTGGCACAGGTGCCTAGTAGACTGAGACCAAGAAATCCACATGACGTAGGGCTACTGACCAGCATTGGGGCAGTGAAAATGAAAACCCTAAAAACAGATACCAGACCCCTTAGAGTAAAAGCAACACCCATTATACAAAGATGCAGGTGAAGGAAATTATGACACAATCAAAACACTACTTTACCAAGGAATCACTGTCCCTTTAGACTCACACAGTTATATATCCATTGAAGCGTCAAAGGGGGAGCATGAAGATGCATTCAGAATCTCCAACATCTAAACGGCATAGTGGAAGCAAAATACACATTAGACCCAAACACAACAGCAACGCTATGCAAACAAACCTGCACATGTAGTAGACCTCAATAATGCATTCTTCACCATACCATTAAATCCAGGAGTACTGTGAGTCCCGCAGTATCCTCAACAGGGTCTTTCAGATGGACTTAAGGAATTGCAACACGAAGAGTACACCACTACAATATGTATATGACTAATTAGTGTACAGCACCACAGAAGGGAAGTGCAGAAAGGACACAATACAACTCCTGACAATGGTAGCAGACAAATGATAAAAGGTGGGCAGAGACAGGTTACAATATTGCCAGAAACAAATGGTATACATAGGTCATATGATATATGCAGCAGGACGATAGATCAGTACACATTGAAACAGTACGAAAGCACACCACAGTGCAACACAATGAGAGTTACAGCAATTCATAGGAGTATGCAATGATTGCTTCACATGGGGGTAGAATTATTTGACATATACTAAATCTCTATTGCAGGCACTTACAGAAACCTAAAAGATTAAGGCTACAATTGTATGGACAGAGGAAATAGTAACAGAATTGAATGTTTCAAAATAGCAATAAGCAGTGCACCTGTGATAGCAACACCATATCTCTTACTTTTACATACAAATGGCCATCATGACAGCAGTACTGATGCAAGTTATAGTCATCAATTACATTGAGTGTCATCAATTACATTTGTGATGTCATCTTTGATGTGATGGGTGTTAGGCTTAGCAGTGCATGGTGGTTGTGTGAGCTATGGTTTCTTAGCTTACCATAACTGGTGAATTTCTGGGGTTTTTCGATTTTACTTGTAACCATAATATCCTTTTAACACACTTTTTCCGCTGGTTATGGTAGGTTTTTATTGGTGCAATGTAACCATAATATCCGTATAAGAAAGTGTTTTCACTTTATTTGATAGGTTTGTATTAGCACAACTTAACCATAACGTTCCTTTAACAATGTTTATTCACTGAATTGCACAGGTTTTACCAGGGTACCCTTAATTTGTATACATGTACCATACAACATACTGACCCTCTTGGACAAACATGATAACCACGGAGTCTGCGGACTATGCGACTGTCCACGGACCTCAGGCAGCATTCACACTGTCCAAAAGCTCAGTGGTTGTCTGACATTGTTTTAGCATGCAGTAAAGAGAGTGAATATGTTTAAAGGGCAATACATATGCATATTACAAGGAACAATGAACTAGATCTACAAAGTCTGTACTTATGGAAGCAGCAGGACAATTACATAGGGCATGCAACATAATGGAATTATCCAAGCAGGAAAATAACCTTTGCACCCAACAGTATTACCTGAGTGATGCTTTGCATACACACCGAGAAGAAACTGCCAATGGGAGAAGTGCAACATAGCAGCAGCAGAACTATAATAGAAAGTGGTAAGTACACTATATTTCTTCCTGTAACTGTGCAGTTTGTTCTGTGCACATGCCTAGTGAAAATATTTGTTTTTGGTTTTTGTTTACACAGAAATGGCAAGCACCCGGGAGCGGCTTGCGGAGAATTTCCCTCTTGATGAAATGAGTAACAATAGTAACAGTAATGGTCCACAGTGCAATTTAAAAAGTAGGAAAATTAATGCACATTGTTTCCCATGTAACTGAAACATGTTTTATTTTTTTACACAGTACAACATATGAATGAAAGGAATGGCCCGGATGCACCAGCTGCACCCCAAGTGGATGGGCACATACAAACCCAAACTGCCAATGTGGGAAATGAAATAGTGAGCCTGGGGGCAAAAATGGACCAATTGAACAACAGTGTTGCCGACTTAAAAGTGTTTGTAGAGAGGCATATAATGGGAAATGTAAAGTACCACTGCCCCACTTGCACCTGTATCCCTTGCCCCTGTCTCAGCCAACCATCCCCACAAATGTCCTGCACTCAGAGACGCCAGGATGAGATCTTATTCCCTTCCTCCCCTGATAATCAGCCTGTGGAAACCCCCACTTGCCCTGTGTATATGTTCCATTCTGCTACCCCTTCACATTCTTAATTGATGGTTTTTAATGTGTCTTAATGTATTGCATGTGTTTACTGTTGCTGTGTGTGTGTGTGTTTAAAAAAAAAAAATCCCTGTTAAGAGTATGCAGAGTGTGCAAGTGTCCAGACTGTCCATAATCAAAATGGAGGTGTCCTACAGACAGCGCGCCTGTCCAGATATGTCCTCAAAATCATGACGCACCTTTATCTAGTTCGAGGGCCCAGTCCCTGTCCTACGGACACCTGAGTGCATGCACATCCGATCACCTGTGCCCTCCGAACACTGTGCTTGTCTGCAAAGTCTGTAAAGTGGTGTCACACTTTTAATTAGTTTCGGGATCCCACCCCTGTCCTACGAACACCCGAGTGCATGTGCTTCTGCTCCCTTGTGCCCTACGAACACCATGCCTGTCCAAGTCTGTCTGCTGCACGTGGTGCACTTTTAATTACTTCAGGGATCCCGGCTCAGTCCTATGGACACCTAGGCGCATGTGCACACCACAACCCACGTAATAGGTGTCCTACGGACAGCCGTCCCATTCGCAAAGGTTTGCAACATCATCATGTGACAGTACCCATGATGAGCATCGGCACCTTATTCATGAACACTGTTCAGGTCCCATAATCCCAAAACAGTGCTATTTTGAGCAATCCAAGGTGTTTTGAGATAAAACGTCACCCTTCAAGAGGTACTAGACTATGCCCTGGTCCATCTAGTAACTTTTTGTAACTTTTTGAGTCCAGCTTGGGGTTTGAAGTTTTCACGGAGCGTGCAACTGTTTGAAGAGCACTCCCCAGCACCCCTATAAATGGCCACACCTCAGTGCTGCTCCTCATTCTGTTTTTGGTTACCCATGACGGAGCATTGAGCCAGATTGCTGCTTCCTGCTTCCTGGTTCCTGTTTTGCTGCATTGCAAATATTCTTCAAGAATGGCATCCATTGCAGCTTCTTCTGCTGCTGGCTCATCCACACCACCACCATCAACACCTACTGGAGGGCCTGGGGAAGGGATCAGGCATGGTGATGCAGAGGGTGAACAAGAAGAGGAAGAGGATGAGCTAGTGGAAGTCCACACTACCATCTTCCAACGTGAGTTTTGGGTGTTGAGGCTCTTTACCACCATTGGGGGGGTAGCCAACGCTCTTGAGGCCAAGGTTCGCTGCAATGAGTGCCACATGGTACTCAGTCACAGCAAACCTGAGCTGTCCAGCTACGGCACCACCTCAGTGCGGCGACACCTGAGGTCAAACCACAAGTCAGCAGTTCGGAGGATCATCCCCTTTGAACAGGGTAGTAGGTTGAGTTCTTCTGCAGCATCCTCAGCATCTGCTCCTGTCACCACAAGGGACACTCCCATGGGGCATCAGATCCCTGAGCCAGCCTTGTAGGCAATACGCACCACAGCAGACCCTTACCTTTCAAAGGTCAATGTATTGTTCATGCACTGCGATGCAGCACTCTGCAGGGGTGAGCAATTCCGTGGATGATGTCCAGGAGCGCAAAGGAAAGTGCCCCCTACCTCCACGAGGCCCACCAAACATCTTCCTCTCTCCACCAGCCCCTTTGTACCTGTGGTTGGTGCCCCTTCCCTATACCCCCTTCCCTTCCCTTCCTTGTGTGTCATGTAAAGAAATACAAAAAAATACAAAACAACAGAAAAACCAAAAAAACAGCGCTTTTCAGAGCCACCTTTCACAGTTAAAAAATAGAAATGTCAAATACAGCGCAGTAGTCCGCAGACTTCCAAAACATGCAGGTGGTGGCAGCATGTAAACCATTGCATTCTTTTCTGGGAGAAAGTGTTGGCTCTGAAAAGAGCCTTTTTTTAAGGTTTGAAGGTTTGAAGTGGCCAACACCTACTGCACAAATGTTTGTTAAACTTGCAAAAAGGGCTGCAAAGAATTTTGGCTATTTCACAAAAAAAGGTGATTGCCAGCATCAGTAAAATGGACGCCATCTCTGCAAAAATGGGAAGAATGTTGGTGCTACAAAATGTAATGTTTTCATTGTGGAAGGACGACATGCCAAGATCTCTCAAAAAAGGGCAAACAGCCTTGTTGACATTGCGTCTGGCTTTCTCCATTTGGAGACCGAATGAAGAAGAGCGCTCCCACATATCTCTCTGGGCAATGAATGAAAGAATTACTCGGGAGTTTGGAAACATGTCCATGACTTTCCCAAATGCCTCCTTCATTGCAAACTGTAGAGAGATTCCAGTAACCTGGCCTAAACTGTTCCCTCGACAATGAACAACAATAATGGCTAGATGATGCTGTGTCACCAAAATGGCACAAAGGGCAACCAAATCCAGCCACTTCATGTCATGCACTCCATACCAGTGCATATCCACATGAGGGAATCCAAGATGTGCAGCCACTCCACAGTGCTCTGCATAGACCTGCAACCAATATATCCAAGAGTCCCCCAAAATCCAGACACTCTGCCTCCTAAAACACAAGGCCATAGCCATAGTCATCTGCGCTCCTCTCAAAAAAACAGAGCCTCTGCCACACTCTCTCCTTGCACACCACACCTACGGAACATTATAGAGAACTAATCTCTCTAGGGGTAAACGCTACTTTCACCTCTGCATTTACTTAGTAATACTTGTGACGTGACTGCCACTTTTTGCTACCTGAGTGAGTTTACTTATAAACCACATAAGCTAGCATTTACTGAGGCCACTTAGTGTAACTTACCCTGTAACTGAAATCCTCTTTTGCAATGAGTAAGCACTCGTACTGTAATTTGATTGGGTGCGCTCTGCTAAACGGGAACTACAGATCCCAAGAGCACTTGCAGGCTATTTCCTGAAACGTCAGGTGCTTCAGCGCCGGTGCTTCAGAGGCAAGCCGGTCAGCGCCGGTCCCACCGATCCCTCTACATTAACCCTTCAGTTTGCTGCTGGCTACTGTATGAGGTTAGTTTTTTGTTAGCAATTTAGGATTCCACATTGTTCCTGGGAAGAACGAGTTAGTGGAACTACATAATTTGTAACTGTCAGTGGTAGACTGTTTGTTTAACTGAACTACTCTGTCTAGGGATAAACACTACTTTCACCTCTGCATTTACTTAGTAATACTTGTGACGTGACTGACGCGTTTTGCTACCTGAGTGAGTTTACTAATAAACCACATCAGCTAGCATTTACAGGGGCCACTTAGTGTAACTTACTCTGTAATTGAAATCCTCTTTTGCAACGAGTAAGCACTCGTACTGTAATTTGACTGTGTGCGCTCTGCTAAACGGGAACTACTGTTCCCAAGAGCACTTGCAGGCTGTTTCCTGAAACATCAGGCGCTGTCCTCGGCTAGAAATCCTGCCCCTCCAACACTCTACAGATCCAAGTTATTAAACTTTGGTAAGAATGGGAATAGAAAAAATCAATGTTCTTTTTTCAAAGCTACAAGAGCTACAAAAGACAGAAACCATACACACACGAGCGCTGGAGACTCTTGACAAAGTACACAGCGTTTCGGCATGCCTAAACCATGAATCTGTCTCTGGCAATATCCCAACACCATTACCTACGTTGAAAACAGCAGACAAGGCACAAACACAAACTCCTATTAAAGACACCATCAGGAGGGAAACCAAACACAAACATATTGAAGAAACTCCCACTCATCCAACTACAAAAAAACTAAAAAAATGCCTATTGAACACACGCTCTCTTAACCAACATGCCTTATGTGTACACAACCTGATTTTGTCAGACAGCATTGACATTATGTGCATTACAGAAACATGGTTACAGGACCCTATAGGTCCTACATGTACTCTGGCAGTTCCTACCGGTTATACGATCCACTACACCAACAGAGGTAGTGGGAAGGGGGGCGGGGTAGCCATAATAACTCGAGACTCACTGCCCGTCTTTCCTACGACATCACCATGCTCTGGCTGCGAAACATTACATCTAAAACATTGTCCCGCAGACAATAATTGTATTAATATCTTATTTTTATTATATCTTATTATATCATTTACAGACCTCACTGGAATCTGAGTTCAACGATGAACTCCTTCACCTTGCTAGCTCACTAATTGGCCAAAATAAATCCACGATCATCCTTGGAGACTTAAACCGGTGGTGTGGTGACCTAAAAGACAAAGAAGCAATCCTCCTTGAAAAAACACTGCAAAAAATGCAGTTTAACGTAATGAATCACAATCCCACTATGACCAATGGTCATCAACTGGACTGGGTCATCACTAATAGTTTGGAGACAAACAACTATGTAACCACTCCTTGTATATGGACGGACCATTATAAAGTAGTTTTCAGCCTACACTTACCCCAAACAGCTAAAAAACCCACAAATGAATCAAGGAAAGTCCTTTCTAGAAACTTCAAAAACATTGAAAGCTCAGATTTACAACTCTGTGTAAACAGCATTCTCGCTGACGTTAATTAAAAGGATTCCTGTGACACCATTATCAAAAAATATGATCAGCAAATAAGCAAATACTCATATTTATAAACAAGAAAGCTCTAAACTCTGTGAAAAAACTGTTAGGCCTAATCTTAACCATCAAAAATGGTTCACACCAGAACTAACCACTCTTAAGAAGGAAAAAAAACGTAGTGAAGCAGAATGGCTTAAGAACCCTACTGATGAAAACAAGACCAGCTGGAAATTACTAGAAAAATCCTACAAAAACAACATCAATGAGGCCAAAAAGAACTATGTCAACAGTAAAATCGAAGCATCCTCTAACACAGCTAGCAAACTCTTTGACATTCTTAAATCTATAGCTAAGCCCCAGGCTCTGGCCCCTGCCTTTATTCCTTCACAATCAGAATGTGAAAACACTCAGGTAGCCTTCGCCAACAAAATCATAAAAGCTAGAGAATGCATTGCATCAGCTCAAGCAATAAACTCCAACCTAGCTACCCTGTAGAACTGACGACCACTGAGAGAAAGGAGAAGTTTCAATTTCAACCAATCTCTATTGATGTTATGATGAAAACTCTGGCATCTGTGAAACCATCCTCTTGCGCCGAAAATAAACTCCCTCCCAAGATCATTCTCGAACATCCTGACATCTTTGCTCCACTATTTACTAAAATTGTAAACACTTCCTTCCGTGACCAAACAGTACCGAATAACATAAAAAAGTCACTATCACACCTCTAGTAAAAAAAAATAATTTAGACCCACGTGACCCCAACAATCTTAGAACCATCACAAATTGTAACTTTACTCTTAAAGTTATAGATAAAATTGCAACTGCACAACTTCAAGAATACGTAGGCTTTAGTGCTGTACATAGCACCGAGACAGCAATGCTGGACCTACAAACCAAAATGCTGGAAATTATGGACAAGGGAAAAGCTGGCCTGCTAGTCCTTTTGGATCTCAGTGCCACATTTGACCTGTTAGACCACCAGCTACTACAACAAGCACTTCAGAAAGTTGCAAACTGCTCCAGGAAGCAATAAGCTGGCTATCTTACTTCCTCGAGAACAGAATATCCCGAGTACAGTGGGGAGACAAATTCTCATCTGAATTCAACATCTTCTGTGGGGTACCACAGGGAGCTACTCTGTCCGCACTGCTCTTCAATGTGGACATTTGTTTCCTATGTGAGCTACTACAACATCTCCAGGTGTTCTTTACCAACTACAGTGACGACACTCAGCTGGTCCTGGAACTGAGTGGAAACTATGCGAAGGACAGTACGACATTAAACACTCTCTATAAAAATATTGGAGAGTGGATGGATAACAACTGGATGTGCCTAAATAGCAATAAGACAAAGCAAATGTTCTTTGGATCCCCCCAGGCATGAGCCAAACTCGCCCCTGACTATCAAGCTTTTCAAATCAAAGAATCCTGTATCGTAGTGGCGGGTAAGGTCAAAACACTTGGCATGACTCTGGAAGCATCCCTTAATGCAAATGCTTAGGCCATGTATGTTAGCAAAATTTGTCACTATCACATCAGACTCCTTAAAGCAATCAGACCCCTACTTAGTGAACAAAATTGTGCTACAATAGCCATAGCTACCATCTTGTCGCGTCTGGACTATGGAAATGCACTTCTTGCAGGAACAAGTAAGCAAAGTATGCACACATTTTAGCTGGTCCAAAATAAAGCGATCAGAATGATTAAGCAAAAAGCAAGAAGTGAACACATCAGTGAAGCCAGACGGGACCTCCATTGGCTGAAAATGGAGGACCGAGTGCAATTTAAGTCCATATGCCTAAAACACAAGTGCCTTTACGGGAAAGCACCAGCCTATCTGAAGTCTAAAATCACTTTCTACAACCCTCCCAGGGCTCTAAGATCAGAACCCAAGGGACTTATAACAATCCTAAAACACAAAAAAGAGCTCGGTATGGGTAGAGCTTTCCCTAACCAAGCAGCAGTTAACTGGAACAAACTGCTGAACTGTCTTGGGTTGGAAACCAATCACTCCAGCTTTCGCAAAAAGCTTACCACTTTGCTTTTCAAGTAAACCTCGTTGTAAGATCCTCTACCTTGAAAAGTTCCCCACCAACTGTACTGTGAATTGTCCTGTTTCACTCTGTGCCACTATTTGTCCGTCTTTGTCTCCGTGTATGCGCCCCAATGCCTGCGGGCAGTCGGTGCAATGCAAATAAACAAATAAATAAATCTCCTGGCCTCCAGAGTACCATTTCCATACCTGCCATCCTTAAACGTCCCAGATGTGGCATGTGTGACCTGTGAACTACCACAGTGTTTGTGGATAAATCGGCCAAATCAAGGGGGTAGGCAGTGAAATTTTAACCAGGTTAGGAGACTTCCTCTATTGTGGTGGCTCTTAAAAGAGCCTTTTTGTTTTGATGATAGTAAACAAACACCTTTGGTTTTTCGATTTTTGGGGGGGTTTCACTTCATTTCCTCCTTACTGCCTTACATCAACTTCAGCAAAGTATCCCTTAGATTGTGAAAAAAATGAGCATTTCCAAGAATGGACAATGAAACGCTGTCTGGGGTGAATTAGTGCACACTAAGGGAGTCAATGTTGTCATTAGAGAAGACAGGCATCTCAGCATGTCGCAAAACGACACCCATGCCTCTATTAACAAGGAGCCTTCCAGCATTTGTCTGGGAATAAGGGTATTGGGATTGTTCTATTGTGCTGTAGGTGGTATTTTGGAGAAAAAAACACCTTTGCAGTAGGGAAAAGCATCATCAGTTCTTCCACCAACAATTTCAGTACAGAAATCAAACTTGGAGCACTGATGGAGCCCAAATGCTCTCCTCCACACTGCACAACCAAAATATCAGGACTACCAAAAGTACCCATTTCTCTGGAAAGAGCAAGCAGTGGCTGCAAATTGCGGCCAGGTACACTTTACTACAAAGCCTGCAGGCCTGGAAACCCAAGATCACCAGAAACACCTCTTGCCTCGGCATACCTCTCCAGATCATACAAGTCGCTGCCTTTCTCCAATGCCAAACATCTTCACTACACAACCAACACAGCAATGCCAAAAAGTATTACCTGTCCCTTCCTGTAAAGCACAATCTGAACACCTGATTGGCTAACCCCCACAGTCCCATTTCCATGCCAAGCATGCTGAGCAGCCCCGGATGTGGCATGCCCTGTCCACGGACTACCATGGTGTTCGCAGAGCCTGTAACATGGGGGAATCCCTTCTTCCCTTTCCACTTCACTCTTTGCAGCACTCCCTCATTGGCTAATGTTAAGCAGTCACACAACCATCAACCAATCACAGGCAAGAACTCTACATCTAAATCTGTCATCACAGTTTAGCATTTTAGATGAACTGTTGAACAGTCAGAGTACAGATCCCCTGTTATTCAAAAGCACCTCCATCAAAAAGTACTGTAAAACTGTCCAAGATTTCTGCTTCCAGATTCATCCACTTCTGCCTCCATCAACAAAAACTACAAGTATACCTATATGTTGTACAGTACATTTGCAGAAATGCATATGGACTGGCTGCCTGCCACTTACCCTCCATAACCTACTTAATAATTGTACTCTCATTTCTCCCATCTCCTGACATCAAATGGCAGTTACTTACAATGCTGTGTGCTTTCAAAGTTTTCTTTTCATGCCCACTTGCATAACAGCTGCAAACCACATATTTCAATTTGATCAGCACTCTCTCTTTTAGTTCTATAAAACAAAACAAAAAATACATTCAGAAAATTTGCCCACAAATTCAAGTGGCAGATCCTATGTTAAATGCCCAGAATGCACACAGAAAAGGGAAATCGTGCGCATGTTAGCAAATCATGGCAAGTGCATACATTGCCAAATTACCAATTGAAAGGAAAGCAAATAAATGCGTGTGTACATTGGCAACAGTGCTATCTGTAAATTTGCATAAATAAATGCAAGAACAGGAAAGGATTTCTGCACTCATGTAGCAAGCATCTATGTGTGGGAAAGTTAATGACATTCCACACACAGTAACATTCTCCTTTCTAATCTGTTCTTCTTTCTAGCCCTTTTTTATCACACTTCTAGGACCTGTACTAATCAATTTCCAAAGCAAGTAGTGGAACAGCATCTCACACACTTGCAAAAGTGCAGCCCAATGGGGCGCACTTATCACTACACCACTGGCCCCATAGCAATGATGCCTATGCTCCCAAGTTCCCACTCCTATGCTGTGCTGTGCAATTTGACACACACACACTAACTCTTCCTGCCAACAAATCATCCTACAATGTAATGTGTTATTCTAGTGCAATTACTGTGCAATTAACACACATAACCACTAACTTTCTTCTTTCACAATTACAGTGAAGAGCAGCCTCCTGAAAGCCAGTGACATCTCTACTGGAAGATACAACCCAGAAGAAACCTACACTTCACATCCGACAAAGTAAGTGCAGTAGTGTAGTAGTGTTCTGCCTGTTACTCAGACAGTGCAGTGTTGTACTGTAGCCAAGAAAATGATATCCAAACCAACAGCACTTGCTTCACTCTTACTCATTGCACCTTAGTAGGTCCATTCTATGTATTGCCATCAGAACACCAGTATCATAACACCCACTAGTTTTGTGAAAACACTGTAATGTCCTTACATATTCAGGCACAGTACGTTGTCATACACACCAAAGCAAACATTTCACACAGCAACACACAGACATACCAGTACAACCATCTCAACCAAAAGTAACAGCCCTTTACAAAATCACACATATGTATGCCTACCCTTGCATACAGGCACTCATGCACAGTGTACACAAATACATTGCACAACTTCCAAACCCACACTTTCCTTTTTTCTCCAACAGAGAATGACTACCAAAAAATGACTCCATAGAAAACAACGCAGAAATAGAGCAGATAAAACTAAAAGCATGCAAAATAGCCATCCGCCTCTAGCAGAGTTTGTACAAAAAGTTCAAACAAAAGAGCTAATACAGTCACTGAGCAAAACCAGGTAGCAGGAAAAAAAGTTTGACCCCCCTTCCAAAATGTAAAACTAAAAAGAAATGTATAAAGGAGAATGCAACGACCAGTAGTGCTAACACTGCATCTACCAATGTTAAAGTAGCCACAGCTAAGTATTCGAAAAAATTAATTTTACAAATAAAATTCCATCATAGAGTCCTTCAGAACCTTATAAAAGCAGGGGAGAAATCACACTCAACCCTTAAAACGTACTGCAGAAAACTGATCCTGGAAGCTCGCATAGACAATGCAATGCTCCTCAAAAGGAAATTGTTTATATTAATTTTAAACAGAATGAAACCACTAACAAAATTAATATGTAAACTACAAAAAGTACTTTGCAATGTGCGCAATATCAACATAGATACCTTTGCAAACTACTGTGCAGGTGAGTGGATTCACACAACCAGCACGGAGACATATTTCAATGAAGAGGCAAACAAACAAGAGCAGAGAAACCCCATTGCAATACATAGCAGCAGCCGAGGGTATGAAATGGTAGACAACACCATTATGGCAGAGGAAACGGTCAAAGAAAGAATATCCCCAACAAACTTACAATCAACTCTCCACTGCACCAAACCAATCTGTCCCATCAACAAATGGCCGTGCACCTCAATGTGTAACGTACGAAAACAATCCTTCAAATCTTTATGGCAATTCCTCACTCAGTATGTGAAAGCCAAAGAGAAAATGAGAATGAAAATATTTCAAACCATGGACTCCTCTCCAGTGCGCAAATACACAGGACTGCAAGGACATTCATTAGCCTGCATTTCCAGGCCTGCTTGCAAAAGCACCTTCCACCACATCAAAATGTTAGCAACACACCATTCCACTGTACAGCATGTCATCCAGAGACTGTACAATGCAAAAAATCGTGCTTTAGAACTGGAGCATTTAAATCACATTCTCATACATGGCAGAACCAAAGAATTCCTGGATGAAATAGACCACATCCAAAGCAAATATTTTGGAAGTGAAGAGCACTCACAAAGTCCAGTAACTTTAGAAAAGAGTAGCAACAACCTCACAGATGGCAGACCTTGTAATATGCACATACAAACAAGAAATAGCAAAGTTTAAAAGCACATCGACTGAAGTACCAAACCAGGTATGTGTGCGTTGTTGCAGACATTTTTATACAAAGAACACCAAAACTGTAGATATAGCATACAAAATAGAAGAAAATGAGGAATCCCAATGGTTCCAATTAGCTCTCTACCTTATAGCAAAAAACAAATATGAAATTACTAACCCCTCAATACTTTGCACATACTAAACCGAAAAGCTTGATAATAACCAAATGCCTTCATGGGCTATTAGTAATAAGTTGGAAATATTTCCACTTCCAAAACCACTCCAACAGCTACATTTGTATGGGAGCATTATAATCCAAACAGTACATCAATGTCAAGCTATAATACACCTTCAACCTAAAACAGCCAAGTTACCTCCTTCTGAATTACTAAAAGGCATTTTTGGCAAAGTATTTTATTTGCCATTGGTTCTTAAAAAAAATTGGACACTCTGGGACTGCAACGGCCAATAGATCAATCTTTGATTATCCTAGTGAATGGTGTACCTAAGACAAATTAAATTGGGAGCAACTAGTAGACTTAAACAAAGTTAGATGAACCCTACAATATCTTAAAGAGAACAATGAGAACGACAAAGAAATAAACATTGAAGAAAACCTGAGAGAAACCACCAAAATAATAAATTATTCTTCATCAACTGGCCAATTCGAACTTGTAGATCCTAGTACAGCATCCAATATTTTAGACCAGTATACAATTCACCAACTACACTCCAAAGACAGCATAGGCAATGCACTACAAAACATATTCAATGTTACAAGCCAAAGGATCTCCAATCAGCATATGAGAAAAAAGTGTAGAAGCAGAAGCCTTTCCTCTCCTCTTTCCTACGGGAAAAGGGGGAAGGTATGATGAAAGATGCACACATATAAAAGCATCAAAATAGCGCTCTTTACAAATATATTCTGAAGATCCCAGATTCAGACAAAACGTTGAATACATGTTTCAATACCTGCTTGAAAGTGAACTGGCAATTCTATGTTAAGGAGTTGCACACACATTGAAAACAGGTTCCAATTTTTTAAACAGGTCTGCTACGCAACTACTTCAAATGGTGCATAAAGTTTTGCATTCAAATATCACAAATCTCTAGGCAAACATGCGAGGTACAAAAAAATACTGGTTCTGATGGCACACGGATATACGCTGTATGCCACACAATCTTGACCCACCCACCTGGTTTGTCACTTTAAGTTGTGCAGAGTATGCATGGGAAGACTTGCACAACTTCCTGGGCATAGCAAATGAAAACAAAGCAGGGATAGACATGAAACCACCAGGAGAACTTTGCTCTCTTGACCATGTAAATGTGTCAAGGTACTTCCATCACCGCTTTATTGCCATGCTCCACTTCATTTGTAATAATACAATTCCTCCCCTCAGAGAAGTGCAACACTTCTTTTGGAGAAATGAATATCAATCCAGAGGAGCACCACATATCCACATGGTTTTGTGGATAAAAGATGCTCCTAAAATTGGTCAGGACAGTGATGACACTGTTTTGCAGGTCATTTACAAATATTTCACTTGCAAAATCCATTCTGAAAGCGCGCATAGTGATCGACATGTACAACTTTTGCGGTTTCAAAGACATAAATGTGGCAAGTATTGGTGATGCCGATATAAAAACAAAGGAAAATACTACACCAAATGCTGCTTTGGCTTCCCTACATCAGTTTCAGCAAAAGGACAAATAAATAGCTTCATGTCTTCTGTTAGACATAGTGTGAAAGGCAAATTGCCTAAGAACACATACTGCATTAAAAGAAGTGAAGCTTCAAAATCCATCAATTATTACAATGCAATCATTGCCCTCTTGTGGAATGCAAACAAAGATATGCAGTGCATAGCAGACAATCCCACTGCTATTGCACGATATGTCATGGCCTACTAAACCAAAGGTGAGAAAACAGAGCTCAAAGACCTCTGGGATGACTACCATCTGACCAAAAACTGTCACAAAAATTATACAGCTTTGGCATAACAATGCTCTCCCACATAGAATGGGGTTGCAACGAAACTGCAGACCATTTAACAGGCACAGCCTTATATGGCAAATCTGAAAACATAGTCTGACTAAGCCTTGGTCCGACTACACCAAGAAAAAGAGAGCTCAAATCATACCAAGACTTATAAACGATATCCAAAAATCATCCCAACTGCCAGTCATTTTGAAAAACAAATGTATTGGACACATACTACCCAAACAGTAGTACTGCTTTGGAAAACAATGTGTCTGTACCACATAGCCCAACATTTCTCATACAAGAATAATATTAAACCAGATGAAAAAAGGGTAAATACATAGTTAAAGGTTGTGAAGGCAGCCTAGTTAAACTTACCAAGCCCAGCCTCATTAATCAAATGAAGCTATCATTTAAAAATCCTCAACATAGAGAACTGCACTACATGTCTATTCTCCAACCTTTTAAACCATGGAGAAAAGAAGAAGATTTATCTGACACCCATGAATCCTATGAAGATGCTTTCAATGCAAGTGAAAGCCGTATAACAGATATGAATTTCAAACAGTACAAAACTATGTTGGACAATGAACGCCAACAAGAGGAAGAGGTTTAAGCACACCTAAATGCAGACACTCCTGAGGGCTGGCAACCTTCTCTTACAGGAAGCAAAGAAACAGTTGGAGAGTGACTTATACTAAATGAAGCAGAATTAGCCATGACTGAAGTAGAAAACACCATGTGTCAGTATGAAGAATCTAAAGAAAACGTTGTTTACTGAAATCACAACTCGATGATGAGCAACATAGCATTTTCCTGGAAGTAACTAAAGAAAATGAACATGGGTAGAGCAAGAAACTAAAACTTGTAGCTGTCAAAATTATGGACCTGTACTCCTGTGTGTAATTGGTGAAGCTGGTTTAGGAAAAACATTCTTAATAAAAATCATCAGCAAGTTCCTCTAAAAATTAACAAACAACAAACTTGCAGCTGTTGTAACAGTCCCCACAGGTTTAGCTGCCTACAACATAGGTGGTTTTACTTTACACCGATTGCTGCTCCTGCCAGTAGAACAGCAAAACAAATTAGAATACTACAAACCTTCAGCAGAAGCTGCTATGCAGCTATGCAGAATTCTGAAACAAATGTTCCTAATAGATGAGGTGAGCATGGTCTTCAACCTAATGTTGGCGTTGATTCACCTCATATTGCAAGAGGTCCTTAAAACGAACTACGAAGAACGTTTTGGAGAAAAAAAAGTTGCATTTAACACCAGTGAAAGTTGAACCTGTTTTTAAAACCTTAGGACAGAAACTTTTCCGTAACACACTTGGCAACTTAGGAAATGTAAATCTCTGGCAACATTTCCAATCCAGAGAACTAACTGAAAATATGCATCAGTCTGCAGACTTCACCTATGCAAACATTTTGAAAAACATTTGCATTGGTGTCCTTTCTAAAGATGCACAGTCTATCTTACATAGTAGAATCATCCATGAGCTATATGGCATAACACATCTGATACTGACGTCAAGGAACCACTAGCACACAAAAATTTGAAATGTATGTCTTTAATGCCAACCATAGCAAGCTCTGCACAATTCAATGAAACAATGTCAAAGAAAGAAATGCAACCATTAGTGCAAATTAACTTCACTGACAAACTAAAAGTGCATGCTTTGACCACGCCCGATACCGCGCCCGGTACTGCGCCCAGTGATAATGCAAGCCCTGACATGTGCCAAGTTGCGAAAGGGCTGGGAACGATAGCCTGCAAAAACAACTGAATAAGATGATGACTGCCACCACACATTACATATGGATGGAGTAGCCTTGACTAGTCAATGCCACACACCTATTTAATTGGGAATACTCTCTGGGCAGGATTTGAAGGGAGGCACATAGGCCTGTCGGCCCCACAGGTAAACAGGTGACACGTAGGTGGCTGAGGCTGAACTTGGGTAAGATTATGAATGGGAGTGTAAGCCACGTGTGAAAAGAGCTGTGAGTATCGGATAGGCCCAGATCAGGACAGAGATGCAGAAATGCTTCCACACCCCCACCTGGAGAAAATATAGAAATGAAGGACAGCAATACCAATGAACCAATCCACTAACAATCTCCCCCCTCTGCATACACCTCTCAAACGCTAACCAAACACACCAAGCCTAAAGCACAACAAACTGCACAAACTTCACTACACTGCAACAACAAAACAAAACACACATAGGGCCTCATTACACGGTAGGCGGTAGGGTTTTAACGTTACCGGTAATGAAATACCGGTAACGTTGAATCCCAATGCAAATCACGACCCGATACACCGCTATTAGCGGCACCGCTAAGTACGGTGCCACTAATAGCGGGCAGTCCGCGTGCGCGCGACCCACCATCCCGTAAATTACGCCATGCCGCTATTATCACAGCATCATAAGTTGAGCGGACACGCCAATAGCGGCATGGTAAAGCCCCCCAAACCCCTTACCGCGCAAATACCGGCATCGCGATCCACACGTTAAGAGAACTGAGCAGTGTACCCACCTGCCACAGGTGGACACAATCAGCACAGGTGGAGGCAATGGAGACTGTGGCAGCTCAAAAGGAGCACACCACACCCCTTCACACACCCCTTCCAACACCAAGATGGTTCCAATACTAGCAGCATTACATGGGCTGGAGGACATGATTGCAGTGCAGCTGCAAAAACAAGAGGCAGCACAAAGAAGACGCAGGGGGAATAGGAGGAGGGCAAGACAGGCACAGCAAGCACCACCACGGCACCTAATCATACCACAGAGGCACCCACCAATCCCGAGGATCAGAGCCAGTCCATTTAACCTAACCCCTGACCAGATACACACCCTGTACCGTCTGGACCGGGATACCATCACCAGCATCATGGACATGATACAGAACTACATTGTGAGCCTCATAGACATCAGAACTGCCATCCCCCCTCTACTCAAGGTGGTGACTGTGCTCCACTTCCTGGCCACAAGCACCTACCAGCATACAGTGGCCCAGATGCATGGCATCTCCCAACCAGTATTCTCACGCATGCTGAATCAGGTACTTGATGCCCTCCTGAAGCATGCACCTGAACACATATCCATGCCACGGACTGCCCAGGAGATTGCAAACACCAAAGTTGGATTCTATTCACTGGCAGGCATCCCAAGTTGCATCGGGGTCATCGACTGTACACATGTGGAATTGGTGGTCCCACATCGCAATGAAGTGGTCTACCGAAACAGGAAGCAATTCCACTCCATCAATGTCCAAATGGTATGTGATGCCAACAAGATAATCACACATTGCTGTGCCCGATTTCCCGAATCAACCCATGACTCCATGGTCCTGCGGAACTCAACTATCCCACGCTACATGGAGCGACAAACCGCACAACGTTCGTGGCTACTTGGTGTGTAGCAGGGCAAGCACATGGCAGTGTGATTGGGGGGGAGAGAAACATATTCCAACTGGGTGTGATTGGGGGGAGAGAAACATACTCCAACTGGGTGTGATTGGGGGGGAGAGAAACATACTGCAACTGGGTGTAGCTTGTCATCTGTCTGGGAAATGCACATAAAGATGTACACCAATGTCCATCTGTGAAGGCCGCAACGTACTAGAGATGAACCGTCATGTAAGTATGAGCTACACTACACACCAGAAATTCCAGGTCTAGTAGCATCAAACATCCGTTCGCATACATATTGCATAACATTGTACGCCACAAAATGGCTAGATTCCATACGTGCCATGAAGATGGTCATCCGGAATCAGTCCAGCACAACATCAATAATGCAATGTGCCGTATGATGCATGCAAAAGGATCAGCCCTAGCCATACACATTGCATTTCACCACGCACCTTTACCACCACTGAAGTGATGCCTCACTGCATGGCAACATCTATGTTGGAATGGCAGTACAACAACAGTGAGGAACACAATCTGCCTGGGCCCAGGGACACCTAAGACCTCGCCTCACCCAGGACATGTCAATTACTGTTGTAGACAGTAATGGGGCATGTCTACTTGCAGGGTCGAGCTCACCCTTGCACATTGCTATCACACGGACCATCTGCATTTATGCCATTGACTGTGTACTGGAATCACTATGCAATGTCAATTTGTGTGATATGAACAGGCTGCTCTGCAGGTGAACAGTAACAGGACCCCATTCGTTCCCCCATACAGGTGATGCGGGCTATCCCCTGAAGAGCTGGCTCCTCACACCTGTACGGAACCCACAGAACAGGCACGAAGAGGAGTACAATCGTGCACATACCCGTACCCGCATCATGATCGAACAGACTTTTGGCCTTTTGAAATCACAGTTTAGGTGCATTAGCAGGTCTGGTGGCGCGCTCCTGTGTGGCCATGAGAAAGTGGCCAAGATCACTATGGCATGTGTCATGCTGCACAATATGTGTATCAGACGGAATGTGCCACAGCCCCCTGACGTTGAAATAGAAGCACCTGATGAGGATGATGAAGCTGATGAGGACGGAGGCGAAGGGGATGCAGGACATGCAAGAGGGGATGGCCAGGAGGGACGTGCTGTGAGACAGCATCTGATCAACCAAATATTCTGAGGGACATGTTTTGGTACTGTCACATGGACATGGGTAGTGATGCACTTGTGTATGTTTAGAAGTACGCAATGAACACTGTCTCCAATAAAGTACACAAACACAATAAAGATGTCCAAGCCTGTGTTTTGATTAGACACCAGTGTATTAAGTAACGGAAAGATAAAAAAGTGCATGTCCCCAAACATCCCACCACCCTTCCCCCCACCCCCCACAACAGACCCATAACACCCTTCCCCCCACCAAAGAAAACAGCTTCCGGCCACCAACTTTAGAAAAACCTGAACAAAGGAGCACTCAAGAACTTAAAAAAAATTATACATCAACTGGAACTCAGACATCAAATCAAACAATACCAACAAGCTACTAGGATGAAATAGAATGCATGGGAAATCTGAAAATCCTCCCAGTCCTAAGGAGTACAAGTGCCATTAACATCAGGCCCCATTCACAAACAATGGAAAGTGGAGATGAACCTAAAACTTTGGAACAAGATGTTCGAAAGTCAACAAAAGGAGCAAAAAAAACTCAAAAAGGCAGTGAGCAACAGGAGGAGAACTATAACTTACTCTCAGCTGACAAAAGTCAAATGACAGAGAGGTCATATCAGCCTCAAGTTCTCCTGCAAACGCAAACAAAAATCACTACCAACAATAGCAGTAGTGACAACACAAATATAGACTTTGCTATTTTTGCACAACAACATATTACTCAATGGGAAGAGATAAGTACAACTTCATTCAAGATTCAGACTCAAGACACACTTGTGCTAAGTGGACATAAAGAGAAAGGAACAGATAAGAACAAAAAATCCAAAACCAGCTCAGCGGAAAACACTGATAGGAAGTAAAACCACAGAGAAAGCAGAGGAAGAGATGAATAAAGGCAAGAAGGAAGATCATCTGAATAATCTGCAGAAGTCACCAATAACGAGTGAGGACTTCGAAGCAAATGACGACCTAATGAATCTGAGCCAACATCCCACCGAAAATCAGGAAGACGCCCCTCTAGAACTTCCAAAGGCTAAGAAAAGAACGAGAAACATTCAGAGTTCATGATCCGGGGCTGAGACCCAAATAACTCAACAAACAACGAAACAGAATCACCAGAATTTTTAACTTTGGCTAAGAGACGTCTAAGAGCAAGCAAAGTAATAACAATAGCAGAACCGAAAAAAAGAAGATAAAGAATCAAATCAAGTGACAACAAAAACAATAACCCTGGAAAGACCAAGAGGAACTCAAAGCACCTGGACCAACAGCACTCTGGAACAAGAGGAACACAAAAGGTGAGCAAACCAACTTTACTCAAATAAGGAAAACCAAAGATGTAAGGCAACGAGCTGATGATGACGACTTCAAACATTCTCGAAAGTAAATCAGTTCTATCTGGGAAATTACTTTTCAAGTAAAGGTCAACCAACAGAGAAGTGAGAAGGAGACAAGAAATTGCACATTCAAGTTAGAACAAATCTCAGAAAGTAAAGCAAAAGTGACACTGAACAGGAACACATTTATGAGTCTTTTCCACTGCATACCAAACTTGCGCACATTATGATCAGACAATCGTAGAACCTGGACAAGATGGTCGAAAAGCAAGCTCATACCTACACATCAACTCACCAGTGGTGAAGAACATGCTAATGGATGCAGCTGAAAGCATATTAATGTTGGGTTACGATCTAACTGTATTAAAACAAATCGAGAGATCGAGAGATCTAACCAGATACCCTGGAAGAACATCCAATTTCAAAAGGAACACCCGGGAGGGAGAAAAACATATAGAGAGAGGAAGAAAATGATATTTGGAGGAATATCAAGGCAATGCACAAAAAGAGACAAAAAAAGTAAATGTCCACGCTTCAACTTCAACTTCAACTAGCAACAAGGAAACAAGAAAAAAAAAAACTACACTTCAAAGGGGATAACAAAAATGAAAACACACCCTTTGACAATCTGCTGAACGTAGGTCAGGCCCCACAAGGACATTTTGCAAGATTGAAAATGACTTTTGAGCAAGATTTAACATCAGAATCGACTGAGATGGAGGAACACACACCGAGAGACAGAGAACAACAATCCTGGGCTTGTATACCAAAGGCTCTGCAAACTCAACATCGGAAATAGCCATTCAAGTGCCATGGCACTCCAACATTTTAGGAGAAAACACCGGACAACCAAGGGGTCGGAACCAAGTGTGCTAAGATTGGGCTCCTGGAACAAGAGGTTCCCATCATTTAACAACGTCAACCAATATAAACCTCTGCAATAATATAAACCTCTAATATAAAACTACGATATATTATGTTTTCAGGATACCTGGCTGGTTGAAAAACCATTTTTGTATGGCTGTTAGATTTTCATCTCACCCGATAAAAAAGGCGAAAAGGGAAGACCGACATCGGTGCTACTGATTGCACTCCACTCTGGAATTGGCATACCATGTCTGAAAATCCTTACTTCAAGTTTGTTTTTTCAAGTGCTGGTCGTGCATTGGAACAACTCGTCTCTCACAGGAGAAGAGGAAGCATGTGAGCCAATGATAATAATAAACACTTATTGGAATCTACTGGCAATAACCAATGACCACTACTTACAAACAATGGAAAAAATGGTTGACGAGGCACACATAGACAACCAAGTCAAATATCCATTAATCTATGGTGACCTGAATGCAATATGTCTGAAAGAAGGAAGAGATTGTGAGGGGATATGAGAGACACCACCAGTGGAGGAGAGGGGAACCTATGGATAGATTTAATGGCCTCCAGAGACCTATATAATCTCCACTTGACATTAAATCAAGATAAAGAACTAATACCAATGTGGGAACAGGACGGAGTGCAAGCATCCATAGACCACATCTTCATTTCCAGAGACTTCCTCGTGTTAGCAACTGTCTTCGAAGAAATAAGAACCATCAACAGACACCACAATTTGTTAGCAGTCTCATGGGAAACACCAACGGTTCAAAAACCAATAATGACGAACCCAATTGAAGACACCAGCCATGGTGGTCATCTGGGACTAACCGCAGGGAATATAAAAAGACTAACAAAAAGATATCAGTCACTGGAAATACGTAAAGACACAGACACAGGAGGTATGCCGGTTGATTACCGTCCCTTGCTAACCGCATGGAAAGCGAAAAAAGGAAACTTAAAAAGCCTCATAAGATCACACATCAACACATATGACAACCCATTGGTGGACAAGAGACGGGTGGTACAGAAGGCAAAAAGAGAAGCCAAACAAACCAGAAGAATAGCAGACATAGAAAAAGCAGAACAGCTACTGAAGCAATACAAGTGCTGGCTCAAGGTACATTGGCTACAATTATACCATCAAGACTCAGAACAGATGCTCAAGACGATTTGTAGTCGTAAGTCAAGAGAATTTTGGATGCTCGTAAGAAGTACAACAAATCTAACAAATAATAAACTTCAAAACAATGTTGGGTAGAATAATTGGGTGAAGTAATTCAAGAAACGCTTCAAATAACCAGCAATGGCTTACAACATCAGAAAAAGAAGCTCAATATCATCCTGGGACGTTTCACATGACACTGAGACCTTTGCAGAGTTAATAAGGAAACTGAAAACATTGCAAGCACCAGGTCCGGACGGGATAACAAATATAGACTTCAAAGAGCATCGAGAAGAATGGGTGGACTTTATAACCTGGTATTTGAGAGATGTGTTAAAACAAGAACAGTCTCCCATTCCTGGAGACCTCCACGGTACTTCCGATTTTCAAAAAAGGAAGTAAAGAAAATCCTAAGAACTACCGACCGATAGTCTTACTGGATACTATTGGCAAGATTTTCAGCTCAACACTACTGACCCATTTTCATGTGTGGGAGCAGCAAGCACCCTGCGCTGTCGCCTTCCAAGCAGGATTAGTTAAAAACATGAGGAACACAGCAGATATAATGCTATTAATTAGCCTAAAAGGCAAAATCATCGACCTGGTCCAGGCATTCGACCAGGTCAATCGTGAAACCCTATGGAAGAAGTTGACCACATGGAAATATCCTAAGTCTATCCTAGATCCAGTACAAGCACTTTATTTGGAAACAACAATGAGAGTCCGATTGAACCAACGTGGAACCCTATCATCTGAGATCATAACTGAAAGAGGAGTAAAAAAGGGTTGCCTGTTGGCTCTGACCCTGTTCATCGCATATTTGGATGATTTCCAGTATGAAGAGAAGAAGGTAAAATCGTTCCCCCAACATTAGGCAATATGAAAAAAGTGTGGGAGTAAGGAGCCAGTAGGCCCCCCTGTCCCTCCTTTCCTTAGTACAAACTTGGACCATGTGCCTCCAATGGTGGGGGGGTACCCCCGTTGCCCTTATGCAATGTCAGCATTGGTTGACACTTGTGTAGATGGGACCATCGCTCATTACACAAGGCATCCATCTTTGTGCCCCCTTGACGCCATCTTGGTAACTAGGCCTCACTGGGATAATACGAAAAGGCTTCTCTCCCTCTTTCAGTGCCGCGCACACAGCACACATAGCCTCCACCTTTTCTCTCACTATGCCTGGAAAACTCTGCGGCCCCATTCTCACGCTGAAGCTGGAGGTAATTGCAACAAAGAACAAGTGTAACAACCCACTCTTCCTCTGAGATCACTGCCCTACGTGTGAACCAGCTTGAGCCAAGCATCCATCTCCACAAATATGTCCATGCCCCCTCACCCTCGCCATTGGAAAATTACTGCCAGTGTAACCCTTTGTCCTTGCAAGTTATTCACTTGATGTACCAAAATGTGACCCCACCATGATGCCTGCTAAGCAGACCCCGGACTAACATTAGACCCCGTCACAATATATCGCCTCCTAATACTAACAAATGCCAACGTGCCTTCGAGTCTTTACGAGTCCAGACCCTAGCTTCAATCAATGCTATCATGATGGTCAAAGCTCTTTAACCTGATGTTCGATATAAACTTTTGTTATTGACAATGTAAATACATATGACATTTATAGGTTTACAGTGATTTGTTCAAACACATTGCAAAGTAATGATCTAGTGCATGCTCCACAAAGATGTATTATGTTAGCTTAGTTGAGTGATCACACCACCTCACAGCAACCTGACCTTCACCCCTCCTGAACACTGGCGGCGGATCACATGACGTCCATCCTCCCAGCAAAGGAGCAACCAATCCAGATGGAACTGTATCGTCATCGCCATATGTGCCTATACTGACTAACCAATCCTGTACTGCTTCGACACACTACACTAATTGCATCATGTATGATGAAATGAACCTTTTTAATGTGATGTAACTGTGATATTTGTTAGAGCGCTCTCGGGCAGCAGAGTTCTTTGGATGCAAAATATATAAACTATTTCCTGGAAAACTACCTACAGAAATAACACACTTATTATATGCAGACAACCTGATTCTCCTTGCCAGACAGCAGTGGGTCTTCAACTCAAACTAGACTGTACACATACATAAAAGAAAATGACTTGGAAATAAATAAAGAAAAGACCAAGATAATGGTCCTGGAAAAATCAAACAATAGGAAAGAAAATCTTAAATGGTTTCTAGACAGGAAACCACTGGAGCAAGTGAAAGAGTTTAAATACCTAGGAGTAACTCTGAGCAGCAACCATTCGGAAGTGGCGATGCAAAGAACTCTTTATGAAAAAACTAAATCTTTAGCAGCTCGAACCAGAGCAGTGAACAGGAAATTTGGACGGTTCTCCTTAATACCAACAATAAACTTTTACAGGACACAAGTTATTCCATCTTTGTTTTACAGAACAGAAGCAATGCCCAATATTCCTCAAAGTATATGCAGAAATTAGAGAGCCTTTACTGGTGGAAAGCCTTAGACTTACCAGAATCGACTCCTATGGCTTTAATAAGGAGATGTCACTGCAAGCTACCGTAGAACAAAATGGTTTGATGCTATACAGAAAGTTACTCCTTTCAGCCCGACCAAGAATACTGGATATCATCAGTATAGAACTCACTGGGGCGTAACCAACTACTAAAAAAGTTGCAAAAAAGAAATCAAGCCCTTTTGAAAAGAAATCTCCAGTAAAGAAGACAAATTAATGAATTACCCAAACAAGGTTAAAAAGAAAATGGAAGAATGCGACTGGATTAAAACACAAGAGAAGGCTCTCAGTAACAAACTGACAGCTAACATTCCCATAAACAGGAAAAAGATATACAACCTTCCCGAATACATGAAAAAGTGTCCGAATAGAGTGTTAAGAAACATCTTTTAGAGACCTTGTCTAAATCTCCTGGCAACAAATTAAATTCTGGCCATAAGAGGTTTATCAGCCTCAAATAAGTGTTCCACTGTGACGAAGGAGAAGAGATTGAAATAGTAAGACATCTGCTGCTCTCCTGTCCAGGAATAAAAACAATAGGACCAACCTATTTGAGACATCATTTTCTAAAGATGAACATGTTTGATGAAGAGGACTGGTGGGGCAGCCTAATGAGTGGGGAGAAGACCTCATGGGTGATCACAGCGGCACTAATACTCCATAAGACAATGGCCTGTGGGAGAGAGACAGAAAGAATATATTAAAAAGCAAAACAATCCAATTGTAACAAGGGTGGACATAAATGAAAAAGTGAGACTTGAAGGACTAAATCTGTCTGAAGTGGAAACAAAGGACACTACTATCATCCAAATAATGAGATACCATTTTTGTAAAAATTGTTATTTTTCAATTAAATCAAATAAAAAAATAAAAATATAATTATTAGGTTCCCATGACTCATTTGAAGCTGTATTCAAGGCATATGAAATCTGTATAACAAAAGTCAATTTTAAAAAATACAAACACATGTTGGACAATGAATGCCAACAAGAGGAAGCCATTGAAGCTCTATTAGATAAAGTCACTCTTGAAGGCAATCAACCTTCTCTTACAGGAAGCGAAGAACCACTTGAAAAACCACTCATTCTAAATTAAGCAGAGATAGCCATGCCTCAGGTAGAAAATACTATGTGTCAATTTAAACAATCTGAAGAAGGCACAAATCACAGCTAAATGATGAACAACTCGCCATTTATTTAGAAATCACTGAAGAAATTGAATATGGTTTAAAACATGAAACTAAAACTTGTAGCTGTACAAATTATGAACCTATGCTCCTGTATGTAAGTGGTGAAACTGGTTTTAGCAAGACTTTCTTAACTAAAATAATCAGCACATTTCTACAAATCTTAGCAAACAACAACGTATCAGCTATTGTAACAGCCCCACAGGTCTAGACGCCTACAACATAGGAGGTGTACCTTTGCACTACCTACTGCTCCAAACCAGTAACGCCAAAACAATTAGAATACAAAAAATTATCAGCAGAAGCTGCTACTGAATTATTCAGAATTCTGAAACAAATGAAAGTGCTGCTGATAGCTGATCTAAGGATGGTTTCCATCCTTATGTTCGCTTTAATTGATCCCATAGTACAAGAAGTCCTACAACTACGAAGAACTGTTTGGAGGAAAACATGTTATTGATTTTGAAGACCTCCTACAGTTAATGCCAGCAAAATGTCAACTTATTTTCTAAACATTAGGACACAAACAATGCCATAACAAATTTGGTAGCATTAGAAATGGAAATATCTGGCAACATTTTCGGTACATAGAATTAACTCAAAGCAGGAGTCAGTCTGCAGATCTTACCTATGCTAACATTTTAAAAAGCATTAGAACTGGTCTGCTTACTAAAGATGCAAAATCCATCTTAACGAAAATATTAATCCATGAGCTGTATGGGGAAAACACATCTGACCCTGTCATGGAACAATGAACTCATAATGAAAATATAAAATGCATGTTCGTAAGGCCAACCCTTGCCAGCTGTAGTCAATACAAAGATACAATACAAAGATACACTTTTGAAAAAAGAAACTGCAAAGTAATTCTAAAACTTAACCTTGCCATAGAACAAGGTTTAGTCAATGGAGCAATTGGTATAGTTGTTGGCTTCTAAACATATCCACATGACAACAACATTCAGTTTGTCAACATCCACTTTGACAAACTTGCCGAAGGTAATATAGGCTACACAAGAGATAGGATATGATAGCACATTTCCTTCTATTCAAAGACATGTACGTACGCAGAGAACAATTCTCTCACTGTACACAGATCTGTAGCAGATCTCCCCACAATACCACTAAAAAAACAAAGAACAATTGCTGCTCCATCAAATAATACAAACACCAAGCCCGAGCGAGTCAAGGGCGAGCATCAGCCTACAAGGACTGTTTCACTGTGCTGCGTGCGGCTTATTGGAAGTTTGCAGTATATTTACAGTATATCTATTGATCCATGCCCTGAAACCACATGCTCGCACTGAGGAGGTTGTGTGCGCAGAGTGCAGAGTCGCGTTCTTGAGGGCAAGCACTGTGCCTTTAATCATCTGGATCTCTGAGGCCCCGCCCACAGGAAGCGAGGAAACAAGGCACAAAAGGGGAAGGTCGTCGCCCTCGCGGCATTAAGCCCGAGTGAGTCAAGGGCGTGCATCAGTCTACAAGGACTGTTTCACTGTTTGCTGCATTGTTGGGTACTGGGCGTATAACTAGGGAAAAAGCATTCCAGAATACACAGCAGCAGCGCGAAAAGCAGAGCATCTTTGTGTGCCACAAGGCTTAAAGAGTCAAAACTCGGAAATATTAAGGGGTCGTACTGCTATCCACCGTTGGTCCACTGGAACACATGGACAAAGCAGTTTTACATCTAACAGGAAAGCACCACGTCAGGTAAAGAAGAGATGGTAAACACAAACATCTTGATAACCACGCTTGCCACTTAACAGGAGAAGGGGAATAACATACCACAGAAAACGTTGTATGTTGTTATGTATGTTGTTATTGCTAAAACTACAGCCAGTAATCAGTGTGAGCGGGAGACTGCAGGAGTTAACTCCTTTGATCCCGTTTGCTCTATAGGATAAAGCAGAGCATAACACAAACAGCTCAGCTCTTCACCTGATACACAGCTCTCTTGTACAGAGATTTGGCGCGTTCATAGTATAGAGGACCTATAAACACATGAGTGTGGGATAGTACGGGGTATAGTGGCAGTTTGCCTTCAACCACAAAAACTAGTCCAGCGCACCTAAGTGGTACTCTATAAGTGGCCAATCTAAAATAATTCTTATAACTGCAATCAGAGTGTGGACTCAGAATTCTGCAATGAAACTACACAGTAGCAGTACAAAAGATATGGAGAGAGAAGGGGATGGGTCATACTTAAGTGGAAGCCACGAAACAGGCATTTCTGCTAATCCACAATTCCAAGAAAATCTGCATCACAACACTCCTCAGCAAATCCAGGTTCAAATACACACAGAAGAAATACCTGGCCATTTGCTAGACTGTCATAAAGAGAAGAACCTAAGTACTGCAATAATAAACAAATGGAAACGGGGACTAGAATACACAACAACAACGAAAAGAATCCAACAAAAAATAGAAAACCACTTTGGGAAAAAAACAACACAAAAGCCATAGTGATGTCGAAGGAGAATCACTCATTTTATGGGAAAATCTGAGGCTACCCCAAACCCCATCCTCCAGTACCGAAATCTCCTCTTCACCAGCAAATCTGGGGAATGTAATCGACACATCAACGGAGGGGGGAAGTGTGATAATATCAGTCCATCAAGACATACAGTTACCTATAAATACAGGACAAACTACAGAAGAACAAAGAGATTCAGACTTTCATGAAGATTATAAGACAAAACCAGACTCAAACCCAGAAACATTGAAAGCTCTAAACTTTGTTCTAAACTCATTGGTTTCAGTTTTCGAAATGCTAAAAATGGAGGTACAATAACAAAACGGGACACTCTTGGAGATGCCAAAAGAAATAGCATTGTGTGACTCGACCTTAGTCGGTTTGGTGGCTGCAACTAACACCAACATGACCCTGCCGCTCCGGGATTTAAACCTGTAATTGGTAAAACAAGGATTGGATATCTCCTCCATACAGCAATGTCTGAAAGAAAAAAATCATATGGAGAAACAGAACAACAAATTATTGGGAGAGGTTCTTTCCTTATTAAAAGGAAATCGGAAAACAAATCCAGCAGAGGGAAATATAGAAAATATTTGAGAATACTCATTAGATGTTACACCGCTCTCGGATTCGGTGTTGGAAGAATTCCGAAGACTTGCTAACGTAGTAGAAGGAGAAATGGAGATTGTAGAAGGAGCGCAAAAAACACAGCCAGAAAAGGCGAATGGGAAGCAAACAGAGACAGTCCATGACTGGCAGTATCCTTGTGACCAGTCCTAAAGAGGTAGGAGAAAAACGAGGAAACGTCTCGCACAAAGAGGGAGGTCAAAGACAGCATACCCTAAAACAAAGAAAAGCCAAAAGGAAAAGAAGAAAGACAACAGGGACAATGTGAAGCTAAGAAAGAATGAACCTGCAGGCAAATCCTAAAACCTCTGGCAATAACGATGAACAGGACAAACCAACATGCAATGTCGTAGGTTCAGAAATGCCCCTGGAAAAAAGCAGGACTAGTCAAGAGAAGAGAAATCAGAAGCAAACTAAAAGGAACTCTGAAAAGACCAAAATAGGAAATCGTAACAATGAGAGTATCCTGAAAGATCAACTAAAATCAGAAAAACCACAAGCAAGGAAGGAACTAAATGGAGCTCCCCCAAAAAATGTTGTCACAACAACTACAAAATGGGCCCCAATTTTTCTTAAAAAAGAACTTCAATCAGGAAAAAAAAATAATTGCCCGGTACAGTGCGATCAAAATATAAAAATTGCTCCCATCTTTGACATGAAGAACCAGAAGACCAGCAAGGAACGGAGTGCATCTCCGGTAAATCTGACTACTGCCACAACCTTGAACAAAATTAAAACAATTATTATCAATGAAGACAAAATTCTAAATGGTGAAGGAAAATCGGTTAAATTAAACATCCCAGAAAACCAAGATAACACCTGTTTGATAACGCAGATAATATCAAAAACTAGTGAATACTCAAATCAAAACAACTTAAAAAACTATACCATCCAAAGAGTTTGGTTGAGACTGCGTTCCAATATAGGGCGTCATAAATCATTGAGTCGGGCAGTAATACTGGGCATAATGAAGAAAGTGAAAAATCTACATTGTTTTTAGTCAGAGGATATGGAAAGTGCTAAATTTCCAATGTCGCAAGATCCCTTCTTGGTCGAACTGGTACTTACCTCAGAGAAAGCAAAAACTGTCATTTTGCAAGAGTCCGTGGAGTTAGAATTCTATGGGCTGGAAGTGTCATGCAATTACTCGGAAAGAAATATTACTATCAACCATCAGCACATTCCGATACCAAAAAAAAAAGGGAAGGGAAACCTCAAATGAACAGAAACTGATGAAAGGGGAAGTAGAGAGATGGAATCAAACACCAAAGAAAACACCCTTACACTTCATCCTGAAATTCTTTCGCAAGTACTGGAGAAGCTAGGATTGGGTACGCAGCAACTTTAGAAAAGATGATTTAAATGTGTTCAGTTGGAACTCGCGGGGTTCCAGTTCCATAAGAGCAAAAGAAACGAGGGCACATCTATTCAACCTGGGTGATGCCGTTTTATTACAAGAAACCTGGTTGGTGAATCCATTAAATATTGAAGGATATACAGTTTTTTGCCTACCAGCATTACAAAAACCATTAGGGCGACCATCAGGGGGATTGCTAATAACACTTAAGAACCAAACTTATAAATATAGTAGAAATCTGGAAAAATGCATTAGGTATTCACGCATGCAGAGCAAAAACATACCTACAAGGGAAACCCTCAACTTGGGTCATGATACACATATACTGGAACCCCACCAGCTCAAAACTGGACATTTTCCTGGAAAGTTTGGGCCTATTACTGGAAGCAGTCAAGCCTCCAGCAACATCATCTTGGCAGGAGATTTCAACATAAATTGTCTATTCCCACAAAAAGGGGAGGCAAAATAACTGAATACTGGGAAAATAAGCAGGGGTAGAATGTGGCAGGAATTTATGGAATGATGGGACCTTAGAATGGTCAGAGGTTTTAGGAATGGAGAGATGCAAACTCTACGATTTGAGTCAAGGATAAGTCTTGCAGCCCTATTCTGGATTAGTTGAAGAGGGCAAAAGGAGGATAAGGGATGATTGAGGAAGAGGCTGGTGCAGTACTCCAGCCTAGAGAGGACCAGAGCTCTGGAGACATTGAGTTTCTGGGGGAAAGTGAGGGAAGGGAGAATGCCTCTTAGGCGGTAACATTGATAGTGGGCCTTCTTGGCAAGGTCTATGATGTGAGGAGAGAAGGAGGGAGCGGAGTCAAAGATGACACCAAGGTTTTTTTTGCCTCACAAGAGGGCAAGGGGAGAGGACCCATACAGGGCTGCCAGAGGATAGGCAGGAAGGAGGGATGTGGGGTCTCAGTGAGAAGTATCTCAATCTTACTGGTATTAAGGCAGAGATCATTGGCAGCACACCATGCCTGAGTAGCAGACAGTCAGGGATGGGACTAGAGAGGAGGAAGAGGAGGCAGTAGAGTGAAGCTTGAAGGAGTGTGTTGCCTGCATAATATTGGAAGAATGGAGAGAAGGAGGAGATCAGGTGGGCCAGAGAGGCAAGGTAGATGTTGAAGATAAACTGCAAGAGGATAGAGCCTTGAGGCATGCCACAGGTAGAGAGTGTGATAGGGGAGAGAAAAGGCCCCAGTTGAATCTGCGAAGGTCAGTCGGAGAGGAACAAAGTCAACCAGTCCAGTGCCAGGCCTGTGATGCCAAGGGAGTCACAGAGCTGATTTGTCAGGGTGGCATGATTGAAAGTGTCCTGGGCAGAGGAAGGATCCAGAAGGATAAGAATGGATGGAGCTTTGGAATTGAAATTTGAGAGCAAGTCTTCAATGGTGTTCAGCAGAGCAGTTTTCATGCCTCTGGCTGCTCTGAAGCCAGACTGGTGGTCATGAAGACAACCAAAAGATTCAGTGTGTTGGAGCAGTTGGGAGATGACCAGCTTCTCGAGGAGTTTGCCCAGGGAGGGAATAATGGACATAGTGGGCCTCATTACGACCCAGGCGGTAAGTTACCGCCTGGGCCGTGACTTTACCACCATGGCGTAAACTACGTTTACGCCATGGTGGTTGGCGGACTTACCGCCCCATTCCGACCTAGGCGGGGCGGTAAGTCCCCAATCCCCATTTACCCTTCCCCATTCCCATTTTTGCCCCATAGGGCATAATGGGAGTGGGGAAGGCGTTAATTACGCCACCGTAAATTACGGTGGCGTAATTAACTCCATGGTCCCTTAGCGCCATGGATTTTAACACCTGCTAAAAGCAGGTGTTAAAAGCACCATGGCGCTAGGGGACCTCGTAATTGGCGGTAAGGGGTCGGCGCAGCTAACGCTGGCGTTAACCCCTTACCGCCAGGGTCGTAATGAGGCCCAGTGTGATAGTTAGCCAGGCAGGAGGGGTCAGCAGAAGGGGGGCTCTTATTGGAAACCCACCCTCTATTTTCAAATGCATTGCTCTCAGCACCCTGCTGGTTTGCCTCTGTGTGTTAAAAGCAATACCACCAGTGCTGAAAATGGTTGCAAAGGCACACGGCCCAGGCAGCTCCAACTCTCTGCAGCTCTACATTCACTCAGGGCTATAACCACCCCTCTCCTGCACATCAGGGGAAGGGCTCTGAGTACAGGTGAATATGGTGAGGTACGGTTTATAATCTGAACCCTTTTGAATCTGAACCCATGGTTAGGTGGGAAGGCACCATATATAATCTCTTGGACGCTAAAAAAGTTAAGAACCTGTCCCTGATGCCTGTACAGGTGGTCCAGTTATGTGAAAGTGCATGAGGGTCATGAAAACAATTAATTTCAGGACAGAATTGAAGATTCAAAGTGATCCAGTAAAAAATATAAGTTAAAGTGAGGCCCATTCTGTCCTGTCTATTGCCTGTTCTGCTTCCTTTATGGTACATAGGTTCCCATTCAGTGGTCACCTTCTCACATTACTATCCTTGCCTTGTAATATTTCCACATTTCATATGCTGTTCACTCTGGCTGGCTTCCACTAACTAGCATCAAGTCTACCCGGTCAACTCTTTGCTGGCAAACAGCATCCTAAAAAAGCTAATGGATTTGGGAGGATCAGGGCTTGACAACCATCTTTGAAGTGGTGTATGAAATCCATTTATAGAGACGGACATCTTCTTTTGGGCTGCCGTCATTATATTAGTAGAAGGATGGGCTGTTTTACCATGTGCAGAAAGTTACATTATTAATGTGGCTGGCGTTGGTAATCAATTCCAGGTAAACTGGGGCAACCTCTGGTGGGATGTGTTTGCTTCCTGTAGATATAAAACATGAAGGTACTTGGGTATTTGTTTGGTTACCTGTATATCGCATCGTAGGTTAATTGTTGTGCTGCTGCTGGAGGAAACCATTCTCTTTGTCAAGCAATGGCATTGTAGATGCTTCCCCCAGACATCATGACTCAAATTAAAGATGGAACTAAGTAGGAGAAATGCTTCTTTTGTATGTTGTTCTTAATGGGACAAAGCGTGTATGTCAACATGCGTGATGATAAAATAAATATACTGTGTATGCATGCTTCTTCCACTTTATGGTCAGATGTTCTATGCTATAGGGTACAGAATAATGTCATATTACATATGTTTTCTGTGAATTTAGAACATTCTAACTTTACTTGCTTCAATAAGTAGCACTGATGATGGAGAATGTAGCCAATGCACAGTATATGTAAAATGTTTACAATGCCATACCTAATATTGATTATTTGATTAATATTTGATGCTAGTGTACACCAAGATTGGAACCGTTATTGGACAGATTACTATCATTATAATACGTGGCAGTCTGCAATATCACAAAAAAGATAGATGTTCTTATTACAGGCTTGCTGTGACATCACAACAGGCCTTTCATAGGAAATTACTTCACAACCGCTCTGCAGTCATGCACAGAGCAGAATTCCAGCTGTCACTACACCAGTTAATTAAAGCTATGAACTTTTCAAAGTGATTGCTTGAAAAATAGTTTTCTGTGGCACTTTACAGACATTAATTAGCAGGGAACTGTTTATGGAAGAATATGCCTATTATTACTTATTTGGAAGCACACAATAAATATATACATTTTTTTTCGATGCATTTTACTAAACTGCTTAAATTAGTTTTCAGCAACACATTGGAAGCTGCATACAAGCTTTTTTTTAAATCCAAGCAGATACTACATTGATTGTGTGCATTAGAGAATGGAACATATCTTACATTAGATTAGGCAAGTGTATAGATATTAATTAAAGTGATGACAGTGTTTAGCCATCTATTATAAGGAATAAAATCACCTTTACCATGCAAATAAAGAAAAGTGTGAGTCAGCTCAAAGTTCCATGACGTTATAAAAAGAAATTGGCTTTCGGCCTATACGAACTATTTGGTCACTGAACTCCTCTGTGACTTGATATATCCTTAAAACACTTGATAGAGGTTACATTATCTCATATATAGATTCCCAAAAATATGTCATTACTTGATAATTGTAAATGCTTTATTAACACGTTCATAACCAAATGAAATGCAATATAAAGTAAACAATGAAATGCAATACATACACTTTCCGGAATGCATTTCACATCGTCCTCCTCCAGTAGGAATTGATATGAAACAAAAAGAAAATCTTGCTGAAAATAAAAATGCAATAAGTGCATTTGTGCTGTGCTTGTACATATGAACGATTCTAACTTTAGCTCCTGCTCCCCGCGTTAGTAACAAAATAATTTAGAAAGCAATAAGGGAAACGGAAGAAACTTAATTTGAAACCGCTACCAGGTCGTGTATTTGTATTCTGGTAAAGTGTGCAGACGGTCGGGAAGCACAAGGTTGCAGATGAGAGAAACCAGGATCGTGGCAGTCAGAGATGGCATCTTGGGAAACTGCCGTGCTAAAATGGAATTTCCTTTTGATGGGCAAACCAGCCTTTCTTGGATGTGTTAAACATTTCATAAATAAATCACATTTATTGGAATTCCAACACTAGTTATTTCACTTCTTGTCGGAAATGCGTGCAGAAATGTAGCATATGGTTTTAACTTAGTTGTTGAATGGGGACATTGATATCATTTGCGTTAATTTCTCGAATAGCATTATGTATTATAAGTCTCACTTCTTTGTGCTGTGACGGCAGGTGATATCATTACTCGATTTAATGGTACTGCATTTATTGACTTTGGAACGATGAACTACTGAGAGGGCCCCCCTCTGGATTTGAACTAACCAAGTGCAGGCTTGTCCCATGCGATGGTCCAGCCCTTAACTTGTGGGCTCTACCCTCGATAGTATGTTGCTATTATTAACACAAAAATACACTATTAAGCTTTATAGTCAGACTTTTTTGATTAGGGCATTTTTAATGTAATTTAGTAATTCATAGGACATATTTTTAAAAAAACTGTAATTTTCCATTTTTAGAGGAACACATTCCCATAAGAGTATATAGAAGTTAATGTATATTCATTCAAAAAAATACTTTGTGTTAAGCCTCTATTGACAAAACACGCACTATGTCACTGATGCCAGCATATTCAAACTCGATAGTGTCATGATGAATTACATCACTGATGATAACACGTCATGGTGTTTGTTATGCTTTGGCAAGGATGTTTCACTGGTATGAGCACTAGCAATGTCCTATCATTCCAGGAAATACATCTGCATCTGCAACTTGCTGTCTTTATCCTGTCTTTAAAATGTACAATGTGGTGTGTTATATTGGGTTTACTGTCATGTCACGTCATCATTTGAATGGTTCTGGAATGAGGCGCACAAGCACAGGAGCAGCTGTGGTATGCATCATACAAAAGGGACGCCATTACGTGAGCCGGGAAGTTAGAGAAAGGGACCTTTCTACATGCCAAAGTGTGGCGGCCATTTTAGGACTATGTTGATGGTTACCATGGCAATCACTGTACAGAGCTCTCAGCAATAGAGCCGTACGAAGGAGTTACCTGTCGCAATAAAGAGATATATTTGCATTAAAAATAAAAAAGAGGACAATGCTGCAACAAAAAGTTAAAACTGTCAATCGCCATTCATTGTAAGATATTGGTCACACAACATTCAAGTAACTGTCAGACACATCCTTTTGGATAGAGAGGATATTTGACTGTGTGTCATGGGTACGAGCCTAAGTAGTACTACCAAGCAATCTTTATATTGAATTCATGATGGCAAAGGGGGAAAACAGGCAGAAGCAATGTGGGTGAGAGCATGGCGAACAAGGATAGGGTTAACACCCATTTCACCAATAGGTACTCCCTTCGGCCATAGAATAACATGAGACTTCCTGTTTCCACTAAAATGGATCCTTTAGTGCCAATCCGGAACTAGGTTGAACACTCTGGCCCTCGGCGTGGCTGTCTATAAAAGCCATGCCCAATGAACAAACCATGCTTCGTGTGCATTCTGTAGCTTCGAGCACACGCTTACCTGACTCCTGACTCCAGTGGCTTCTGAAGCATTTCGCAGCGTGCACGGCCGGCAAATCCATCCTCAGCCCTGCAGACTCTTGCGCCTGAAAAGAGAAGCATAGAGACGTTAGCTCACTCACAAAGGCCTGCTGTTTCCCCACATACCTTTCCAGCAGGCGCTTCAGGAACTCGATCCCCCAGAGTGTTCCGCGGCTCTCTCTTCAACTTGCAGACCGGCAAGTCATTCCCGCTTCGCCTTCTCAGCAGCCGCTTCAGGGTTTTCGACTCCGAGCAACATTTTGACAACCTGCAAAAGAGAAAAGCAGAGGAAAACAGGTTAGAACTTGAAGAGCCTGTTAGTAGCAATCTCCATAGACAGAAATAATAGGAACCTGAACTTTTCACATGCCCTAACCCAGTGGAGTAACTGGGAATCCACAGGGACATCGCACTTACCTGATCCGATTCTAGCGATCCAATTGTGCACATCTGCCAATCAGGCAGCTCGAAGGGTCCAGTGAGGTAAATGGCCCCGGGACACTTCAGGAGAATCACAGACCTCCGCTAACCAGAACAGCAGCGTTTAACACTGCAGTGCAAGTGCATCAGACAGCAAAACAAGTACCAGGCCAGAGCATCCGTCAACTGGTACCGCACCATAGTGCTCCTGTAGATGAAGGACAGAGAGCCTACTATCCTAAACTAAGAGGTGAGCCCCCAAAACACTGTATTCAAGCACACAGGGAACTGGGGAAGAGGGTTCCCTAGGCTTAGGTAACACCACTCACTAACCCGTCACTTTCCTTAAAGGCAGAATTCCCAATACCTCGGGTGAGTGGAAAGCAGGGCAGAGGTCGGCGGACTCCATCCCTCCGCTAGAGATTCAGGTGAGCGTGACACTGTGGTTATAAAAGGCACAAGAATATCATGGCAATGCAACTCGTGATTGTTCCAGTGCAATTTCCTCCTCAACCAGGGAACCCCATGTGCCCGTGGGAGCAGTGGATTGATGGCTTCCAAGTATACTTGAGAGCCATTGGAGGAGCGAATTACAATGACGACCTTAAGGAGGCCACTCTTTTAAATTGTATAGGTGCAGAGGCACTAAGGATTTTTAGGGCTGTACCTGATCTGGATGACATGGAAAGTGGTTTGGGCGATAACAATAGGAAGTTCTAACATGCCTTGGGGAAGCTAGCTAAACACTTTGGTAATAAAGTGAAGGTTGTATTGGAAAGATATTGGTTTTTCTCACGACGGCAAATGAAGGGAGAATCAATAGACACATATATAGCAGCATTAAGAAGCCTTATGTCCATGTGTAAATTTACGGGCATTGCTGATGAGTATTTGAGAGACCAACTAGTACTTAATGTAGCTGATGCTCAAATTCAGCAGCGATTATGCCAAGCCAAAGACCCATCATTGGAACAGGGACTTGAGATTGCCAGGACAATGGAGATGGGAGAACGCTGTATGAAGGAGAGACTAGTAAGTGATGACATGAAGGAAATCAAATTAATTCATGAACAAGAAAAGGAAGGGAATGATGAATCCTTAATAGCATTGATAAGGAAAATGACCAAGAGCTCCAGAACTAATCCAGAGAAAGGCAAAGAGACAAATTACAGAGGTCAGTCCCAGAATCGTTGTCCAAAATGTGGTTGGTACAAACATGTCAACACAGAAAAAGAATGCCCGCAGCAACAGTGGAATGCTACAAGTATGGACATATGGGACTTTTCGCCAAAGTGTGTAAAAATGTTTGTGGGCGAGGTAGATACAATCAACAGGTGATGAGTAGACTGGCACAGAATACTGTAAAGATGGTAGGAGAATGCAAAACCAAAGGTAGCATTTTGTCCATTAATAAGGAAGATACACAACTGGCACATATTCTTACAGTCAATGCCAAGCAGAGCAATAAAGAACTTGGGTATGTATGCAAATAAACAGAATCTAAACCTATCATGGTATATACTGGTTCACCGTACACTATGGTGGACATTGATACATTTATTAAGGATTTGGCAGGCAAACCTGAGGAGCTCCAGAGCACTGGTGTAAGAGCAACGGGATACAGTAAAAAACCCATAGATATTATTGACCACACATGGATAAAGTTGAGCGTTAAGGACAGAGAGATTTTCTGCAAGTTATACGTGGCAAAGAATGGGTCATCAGTAGTAGGATGGGACAAGCAGGCCACCCGACGGGTTAGAATTCATCCAGGTAAAGAGGTCCCGATCCAGAGTGTACTGAAGGACAAGGGTGATATCAAGGATGCCTTAGCCAGACAATTTCCCAAGGTGTTCAATGAATCCATTGGTCTTTTAAAAGGATTTCAACACAACATTATACTCAAGAAAGGGGTTAAACCAGTGACACATAAGGTAAGAAGTGTTCCCGTTGGAACAAAGGAGTCGTTACAAAAAGAACTGTCCATGCTCTGTGAACAAGGGATAATTGAGCCCATAGAGAGTACAGAATGGTTAGCTCTGACTGTATTAGTGAAAAAACATGATGGAGCCATAAGAATGTGTGTAGACCTCAGAGATCTGAACACATATATCTGGGTGGACAGGCATGCCAAACATTGGGGAATTATTGCCAACCATGGCTCCAGCGAGATATTTCACCACATTAGACCTGTCTTCAGCATATCATCAAATAGAACTGGCAGAAGAATCTTAACATCTAACATCATTTGTCACTCCACTTGGTGCTTTTTTGTTCAGGAGGATGCCTTTTGGCCTTGCCTCGGCTGTGGCAGTCTCCCAGAGACGTATGTTGCATCTGTTTGGCGGGTTAAAAGGAGTCTATTGCTTCCAAGATGATATCCTTGTTTCAGCTGAGACGGAGGATGAGTATGATGCAAAGTTGGCAGGAGTGTTACACGTGATTCAGGAAAGGGGGCTGACATTGAAATTGGAAAAATGTAAGATTAAGAAAGAGGAAGTGACATATCTTGGTCATTCTATTAGCGCCAATGGAATATATCCCAAAAAAGAGTTAGTGAATTCCATAATGGAACCTCGAGTTGGCATTACGACAATCAGAAGCTAGACTTATTTGCCATTTTCAAGCCCTGAAATTCGGATTGAACACTGATAGCGAAATGTACTGTTTCTTACAAGCACATTGAATGATACGTATGTTAATGTATCCCATCATGTAAACACTAAGGGGCCAATTCATAGAATTCGGCGCACAAGTGGCGCCAGCCGCGTGCGCCGAAACACATTCAGGCGCACAGCGTATTCATGGATTCCAACATCCACAACCAGCCGTGGCGCAGAGTGGCGCAGCGACCCTGCAGCAGCGTCAGTTACGCCCCCAAGAACGCCCCTTGCGCAGGAAAAAGCCATCAAAATCCCCAATCCAGCGCAAAGGGCAGCAGCAAACGCAGTGCGGGGAGCGTGTATTTCAGGGGTGTGCGGGAGTCCCCACACGCGATAGGCCTGGGTACGTGTATTACAGGGGTGCGCGAGAAAATCTACACGCGATTGGCCTGGGTACGTGGATTTCAGGGGTGCGCGAGAAAATCTACACGCGATTGGCCTGGGTACGTGTATTACAGGGGTGCGCGAGAAAATCTACACGCGATTGGCCTGGCTACGTGGATTTCAGGGGTGCGCGAGAAATTCTACACGCGATTGGCCTGGGTACGTGTATTACAGGGGTGCGCGAGAAATTCTACACGCGATTAGCCTGGGTACGTGTATTACAGGGGTGCGCGAGAAAATCTACACGCGATTGGCCTGGGTACGTGGATTTCAGGGGTGCGCGAGAAATTCTACACGCGATTGGCCTGGGTACGTGGATTTCAGGGGTGCGCGAGAAATTCTACACGCGATTGGCCTGGGTACGTGGATTTCAGGGGTGCGCGAGAAATTCTACATGCGATTAGCCTGGGTACGTGTATTACAGGGGTGCGCGAGAAAATCTACACGCGATTGGCCTGGGTACGTGGATTTCAGGGGTGCGCTAGAAATTCTACACGCGATTAGCCTGGGTACGTGTATTACAGGGGTGCGCGAGAAAAACTACACGCGATTGGCCTGGCTACGTGGATTTCAGGGGTGCGCGAGAAATTCTACACGCGATTGGCCTGGGTACGTGTATTACAGGGGTGCGCGAGAAATTCTACACGCGATTAGCCTGGGTACGTGTATTACAGGGGTGCGCGAGAAAATCTACACGCGATTGGCCTGGGTACGTGGATTTCAGGGGTGCGCGAGAAAATCTACACGCGATTGGCCTGGGTACGTGGATTTCAGGGGTGCGCGAGAAATTCTACACGCGATTGGCCTGGGTACGTGGATTTCAGGGGTGCGCGAGAAATTCTACACGCGATTGGCCTGGGTACGTGGATTTCAGGGGTGCGCGAGAAATTCTACACGCGATTAGCCTGGGTACGTGTATTACAGGGGTGCGCGAGAAAATCTACACGCGATTGGCCTGGGTACGTGGATTTCACGGGTGCGCGAGAAATTCTACACGCGATTGGGCTGGGTACGTGGATTTCAGGGGTGCGCGAGAAATTCTACACGCGATTGGCCTGGCTACGTGGATTTCAGGGGTGCGCGAGAAATTCTACACGCGATTGGCCTGGGTACGTGGATTTCAGGGGTGCGCGAGAAATTCTACACGCGATTAGCCTGGGTACGTGTATTACAGGGGTGCGCGAGAAAATCTACACGCGATTGGCCTGGGTACGTGGATTTCACGGGTGCGCGAGAAATTCTACACGCGATTGGGCTGGGTACGTGGATTTCAGGGGTGCGCGAGAAATTCTACACGCGATTGGCCTGGCTACGTGGATTTCAGGGGTGCGCGAGAAATTCTACACGCGATTGGCCTGGGTACGTGGATTTCAGGGGTGCGCGAGAAATTCTACACGCGATTGGGCCTGTGCGAGTGGGGCAGTGTATTACGTAGGTGTGCGGGAAGTTGAAGAGGTGAATTGCCAGTGTGGGTCCTCCCAGGTCTCCCCTCTACCCCCTCCACGACCTCTGCAGGCAGCCCACACCACAGGGGACTACCCTGCACCCCTGGTCATGTCCCGCAGGCAGCCCATCCACCATGGGCATGCCCCCCAGCCAAGCCACATGTCCCCTTGCACCCCCACCCCCCAGCAGGCCCCCACTCATGTCCCCCTGCACCCCCACCCCCCAGCAGTGCAGGGGCAGCCTCCACCAGGCCCCCACCCATGTCTCCCACCACCCCCAGTCACCAGCCACCAGGGGCAGCCTCCACCAGGCCCCCACCCATGTCTCCCAGCACACCCACCCCCCAGCCACCAGGGGCAGCCTCCACCAGGCCCCCACCCATGTCCGACTCATGTCTCCCAGCACCCCCACCCCCCCAGCCACCAGGGGCAGCCTCCACCAGGCCCCCACCCATGTCTCCCAGCACCCCCACCCCCCAGCCACCAGGGGCAGCCTCCACCAGGCCCCCACCCATGTCTCCCAGCACCACCACCCCCCAGCCACCAGGGGCATCCTCCACCAGGCCCCCACCCATGTCTCCCAGCACCCCCACCCCCCAGCCACCAGGGGCAGCCTCCACCAGGCCCCCACCCATGTCTCCCAGCACCACCCCCCCCCAGCCACCAGGGGCATCCTCCACCAGGCCCCCACCCATGTCTCCCAGCACCACCACCCCCCAGCCACCAGGGGCAGCCTCCACCAGGCCCCCACCCATGTCTCCCAGCACCCCCACCCCCCAGCCACCAGGGGCAGCCTCCACCAGGCCCCCACCCATGTCTCCCAGCACCACCACCCCCCAGCCACCAGGGGCATCCTCCACCAGGCCCCCACCCATGTCTCCCAGCACCCCCACCCCCCAGCCACCAGGGGCAGCCTCCACCAGGCCCCCACCCATGTCTCCCAGCACCCCCACCCCCCAGCAGGCCCCCACTCATGTCCCCCTGCACCCCCACCCCCCAGCAGTGCAGGGGCAGCCTCCACCAGGCCCCCACCCATGTCTCCCAGCACCCCCACCCCCCAGCAGGCCCCCACTCATGTCCCCCTGCACCCCCACCCCCCAGCAGTGCAGGGGCAGCCTCCACCAGGCCCCCACCCATGTCTCCCACCACCCCCAGTCACCAGCCACCAGGGGCAGCCTCCACCAGGCCCCCACCCATGTCTCCCAGCACACCCACCCCCCAGCCACCAGGGGCAGCCTCCACCAGGCCCCCACCCATGTCCGACTCATGTCTCCCAGCACCCCCACCCCCCCAGCCACCAGGGGCAGCCTCCACCAGGCCCCCACCCATGTCTCCCAGCACCCCCACCCCCCAGCCACCAGGGGCAGCCTCCACCAGGCCCCCACCCATGTCTCCCAGCACCACCACCCCCCAGCCACCAGGGGCATCCTCCACCAGGCCCCCACCCATGTCTCCCAGCACCCCCACCCCCCAGCCACCAGGGGCAGCCTCCACCAGGCCCCCACCCATGTCTCCCAGCACCACCCCCCCCCAGCCACCAGGGGCATCCTCCACCAGGCCCCCACCCATGTCTCCCAGCACCACCACCCCCCAGCCACCAGGGGCAGCCTCCACCAGGCCCCCACCCATGTCTCCCAGCACCCCCACCCCCCAGCCACCAGGGGCAGCCTCCACCAGGCCCCCACCCATGTCCAGGAACAGAGACTTCCATGCTGTCATGTGTGCAATCTGCACAGGGCTCCCCATGTCACATTCAAACACATGCAACAACCATGCGGTTCACACATTACAGGTCGCACATGCATTACCATGATGTCCCTGCACACATACATGCGTACATGGCCTATGTCACACATACAGGCAGGTATCAGACAACCAGCACACTGCAACATGCCCTGTCTCACACAGCAATGCTTGGCCACTTACCGCTCAACTCCAGACGGGTCTCCCTCTCAAGGACCTGGGCGTGGAGCGCTGGGTGTATGCGTTCCAGGACCCTCAACTGGATGGAACTCATGCGGCCCCGGCCCCCCTCCACAAGGCGCCGGGCCTTCATGAGGGTCCTTGACCTCAAGTCCTCCCAGCGCTTCTTGACCTTCTGGATGGTGCGGGTTGCCACCCCCTCCGCGTCCTCTCCCGTCCTTCCCTCTTGGCGCGGGACGATCCGAAGAGGGCATCATACTGCCCCAGGACTTGCTCCACCAGGACACCAACTTCGGTGGCAGTGAAGCTGGTGCCCCTCTGCCCCTCTGCCCCTCTGGCCGGGGGTTGCAACTGGTGTCAGATGTGGTTGTGCTCCACATGGCAACCCCAGGGGCAGGAGTGGGTGACCAACTGGGTCCTGGGGCTGGGCTGTGGAGCGATGTCATTTGAGTCGGGACTCTTCTGTACCAGCAGGGGTGGACACAGCAACTGGACCCCTGCAGATGGCTGATGTGCAGGCACCAAATGGCAGGGCACGGTGGCAGCAGGCAGGCAGGCAGGCAGCAGCAGATGGCATGTGGGAGGCTGCTCGGGGCACTGGGGGCCAGTGAAGTGTCCTTCTGGGCAGGAGCGTGGTCTTCCATGCGTTTTCGCGTGGCCAGCTTCATACGGAGTGAGTAGGCACGTGAAAAATCTGCACGCTGCGTGTAATGCGCGTAAGCGCGCGTGAAAAACTGCACGTCCGCGTGTAATAGGAGGAAAGGGCCCATGCATAAGCGTGCGCGCGTGAAAAACTGCACGTCCGCGTGTAATGCGCGTAATCAAACGTGAAAAAGTGCACGTCCGCATGTGACTTGACGCGCGCGTGCGTTTTCCCTCAGCACGGGTTAAAGGTGAGCGGGCCCAGCAGTTCGCTGTACGTGCCTATCGTGGAGACCGACGTGTGTTGCTGCTTCCAGTTGTTTCGCGCGCCATCTACTTCACAGCTCTCAAGGACGTATCTCTTCTTTTGGCGGGGGTATTGGCTACGCGTGTTTTTCTGCATCGCGCTAGTCAGACGGTGAGTCGCAAACGCTCCTTTTCCCACTGCGGGTGCCCCTGTGTATCGCACCCATTTTCGATGTCATCGTAGCCTGCGTGTCCCACGCGTACGCGTTATACGTGTTACTGGGTGCCACCGCATACTGCGGGAGGTTTAATCCACGCACGTAGGCTGCAGGGTTGCGTGCACGGTTTTACTGCAGTTTTGGGGTGCCTGAGCGTTGCGTGACCCGTCAACACATCACCGGGGTCACATACAGCCTTGCAGGTGCAGGGGGGCTGTTAACATCTTGCTTCCCACCCCCTTCACCCCAATTGCCCAGGTCAATTGTGCTGTACACCTCCCATTGGCACCACTCCATCTGTGCCAGCACTATAACATCTGTGCCATGGTAGGGAGGCTACCAAAGGTGAGGGGCGCCTCAGCTGGGCGTCCTCCTCGTGGCGGGCGTGGTCGGGGACGTGGCCGTGGTGACCAGGGAGTAGGGGGACTCCAGGGTGTCCAGGGCAGCCACAGAGGGGGAAGAGGCAGGGGTGCGCCACTTGAGCACAATGTTGTGCCATGTGTCGGTGCAGCCATGCCACCACCCCCTGTGGTTCAGGGGGATGCAGCTCCTGCATCTGGCACTGGCACCCGTATGACCCGGCAGTCCGTTACATCGACTGCCACGGGCCCAAGGGTAGCGGTAGCTGCAGGTGCAGTTGTGGACACCGCCACCCAGGCTCAGGGTCTGCCAGCGCAGGCTGCGTTGGCACTTGAAGAGCCCTTGGTAGATCTCCAACAGGCCAGGGGGGAAACCATTGGGGCAGGCCGGGCTGCTCAGACCAAGACACGTGTCCCTGGGGCAGTCATGTCATCTGCTGCCCCGAACAGCCGGGTGTTGGCAAGTGCAGGGGCAGATGCACCCAACAGCACCCCGGTTGTGAGTCTGCCAACCAGGACCGTTGCGGTCAATGACCCTGCCACAGCTGATGTTGCTGCGCAGGGTCCATTAGTGGGCACCCAGCTGCCACTGACACAAGTCAGGCCTTTGGTCATCCCTCCACCTGCCACTCCCTCGGCTCAATCCACCCAACCCACTGGCCATACTGGTCAGGGCGGCATTAGCCAGCCAGGGTCTGCGCCACAGTCCAAGAGGAGGAAGGTTGCATCTGCAGCACAGGCTGGGACCCCACACACAGCCACGACCTCCTGCACGTCGAGGAAGAAGCCTTTCTGTAAGCAGGAACTGGACTTCCTCGTGGACTACGTGCGGGGACACAGCCGTGACATGCTAGTGGGTGCCAATAGTCAGACTACGGCTGCCCAACGTGACACCCACTGGAAGCATGTGGCGGAACATGTCAGTTCATTCGGCCATGAGGTGCGCACGGCGCAGGAGTGCAAAAAGCGCTGGAATGACATCAAGCGCAGCACTAAGGCCAAGCGTGCCTCAAATTACAACTTGACTCTGGTGACTGGCGGTGGGCCTGCACCAGAGGAGGAAGAACTCACTCCGCATGAGGCTCTCGTTGCGGAGTTCATACCACCAGAATTGGTCGAAGGTGTGGGAGAGATGCTGGACTTTGATGCCCAGTCCAGTGAGTGTTGATGCGTAGTTGTTGAGGACGTGTGTGTTTCACATGTGGGATGTGTTGTGCATGATTGCTGCTACATGTGACCTGTACATGGTTCTGATGTGTAAGTAATGCAATGCCACCGTCATGCATGTCTCCTCTGCCTGCATGCGGGACTCCATGTGGCCATGCCCCCTTGCCCCTCCACCGCCACTCTGCACCCCAGTTCCACCTTTGCACTGGTCTGCTACATTCTTGCCAATGTGTAGTTTCATGTTCATGTGTCCTGTGTAGATGCTAACTTCCAGCTTAGAAACTGCCAGACATATGCCGTGTGGTACAGCCTTAGTACTCGATGCAGGGCATCCCACTTGTACTGTGCATGGCTCAGATGTCCCGCAGGGACATGAGTGCCCATTAATGCTCCATGTGCATTGCACACATGCCCCTATGTGTCCTTGACTGGATGATCACTGTAATATGAGTCCTTGGTTACATACATTGCCTGCCATATTATCGGCCTCCCCATGTCAACTGTGGCTCAGTCCTGCGTTGCACACATGTTTAGGCTCTGACAATCTGTGTGGCTCACAGGCCTCAGCCTGTTCAATGGCCAATGACTCTGTCCAACTCCTGTCGTGTCTTCTACACACGTGGCCGGCCTCCGGATCTTCCATCATGTGTCCTGCCCACTGTCCCAGCATCATTTGCAGTGTTGTAATTGAAATCACATTAAGCTGTTGATGCCAGTCAACACTGCTTGTCAATACACAGGTGTATGCTCAGCCTTTTGATACCATGCTAGGCATCCCTGCTTTGGTACTGGGGTGGAGGGGTGCTTGCCTTCTAGACATGGTACACATTGAATACACAATGCACGTGATGTCTGATTTTGACATTGCACTGCCTTCACATTTCCTGGCACACACCATGGAGTGCTTGTACATGTAGGTAGTGAGTGGCGTACACATTTTCTGCACTGCATAGACCCACTTCCATGCAAACTGCCACCTTTCAACAGGTCTGATCACAGAAGCTATTCTAAGTAGACCCAGCATGCATGCATGGTCATATGTTGTGTGTCACATGTCTGCCAGATGCCTTTGCTGTCGGTGTGTGTGTGTGTGTTGTGTGCTTCTGACATGTGTACTGACCCTTTCCTCTCTATTTTTCAGGTGATGACGCAATGGATGCAGAGGATGGTGTTGTCATGCCAGACACAGGGTTGGTAAGACCACATCAACCCGGCACTAGTGGGGGTCGTGGGGTGGTAGGCCACGAAAACCCCCAAGTGCTGCAGTCCATCCTGTCTCTGGCTGTCTATGAGTCCAGCCTTGATGACGACTCTGACGTCCATGTTGAGTTGGATGACCATCAAGTCCATGTGTCAGGGGTGAGTGATTCTGATGTGGACACTCCTCTGTCTGCGACCCCTGCACTGAGGGATCAGACAGTCTTGGTTCCTCCGCCCGTGGTGGATCGGGACGCAGGGTCACCCTCCACACCAGTCACTGATGTGCCTGGGACATCATGTCGACGGGGGCATGTAGTCGTGCAGCCGCAGGCGGTGCCAACACAGCGAGGACCCCCGGTCCTTGGGTCCCGCAGGGGTCAAGCCCGGCAACGCGGTCGCCGCGCGCAACCGCTGTATACTGAGTGGGAGCAAGACATGACTGCCAATTCAGAACGTCAGGGGGCAGCAATGGAGAACATCGCTGACAGCATGGAGCGTGTGGCCCGATCTGTGCTCCCCCCTGCTCGGCAGGTGCTACTCCAGCAGCAGGCGGCACGGTCCACGGCCCGCTCACTCAGGCTGGGCATGGCGGCCTCAGACAGGGCACGCCAGGCTGAAATGTCGTCTCTGCGTCAAGCAATTGCTGCTCACGCAGAGGCGCACATGGATGCCCTGAGGGAGGAGTATGCCTCCCTCAGATCCACTCTGGGTGTCCTTATGATGTCCCAGAGGCAGCGGGCAGAGGAGAGGTTTGCACAGCTTGAGCGCACCATCTCGGCTGAGCTACAGGCTTGCCGGGAGGTGCAGCGGTTGTCCAGCCAGGCCTTGCAGGAGGAACTCCGTGTTACACGTGCTACCTTGCAAGAGGAAGCACGTGTATCACGTGAGGTCCTGCATGCAGACCTATGTAACATCGCCACACAGAACCAGGCTCACCTGTCCGGCAGACTTGCTGCCGACGAGGGGCAAGCTGCGGCTAGGCGTGGCCAGGCTACTGTGCCATGTCCTCCTTTCCAGGATGAGCCAGACTCGGACGACCATCTATCTCCCACATAGGTCGTGCTGTGAAGGCGTTGAGCCCATGGAGGTATTTTTTTTTGGCTCAGCATCATCGCATGTGGATGTTGAGCAGCACCCTGTACCTCCCCCCTCCTGGGTGCCTCCCCTCCCCCCCGGGTCGTATGTGGCCATTTTTGATTTTTCATTTAGTTTAGTTAGTTAAGTTTCTGTTTGATAGTTAGTTTAAATAGGTAATGTAGGTTTTCCTTAGTTAGTGTAATTAGTTAATAGTTGAGTTAGTTTAAAATTTGTAGTCTATTGTGCTTACATGTGACAGTGCGGTGCCTTGTGGTTTTTGAAGGCATCCACTGTCTGTTCCAGCTGGGCCCTTCATGGTTGTCTTGTGTATGTGTTTGCTGCTTGGGTTCCTTGACTCACATATGCCACTCCTGCCTCCCTTATCCATGGGCTCGCAAGGATGGTTCGGTGTAACAGATTTTTACACAAGGGCTTTGGACTGTCATATCAGTGGCATGTCTGGTGCTTTTTGACTTGTGTTGACACCCCTAGTGGGGATGATTTAGGTGTAATTGTCCACTGTTCAGCTTTTGCTAGATGGGGCGTGTCATGATTAATGTGGACATTGATTGCTATGCATTGTGTATTATGTTTCATATCTTTCCTGTACACGTGCTTGTTGCAAATCATGCTGTAGTTAGTGTTCCACACTTTGGAGGTGAAAGACGGACTGATGGTGTGATTTGTGATGTGACTCTCTGACATGGTCAAGTAATGAGATGCCTGATGAGACACACACAGATCACTTTGATGCATTAATCATGTGTTTCATGCACTTTCTGCAGGGGGATGAGGCATCAGAGCACCTTTGCCAGCAGACATGGCCCATTGGACGACCTAATTCCTGACCCGTTTGTTGGTGCCCACATGCACATGTGTGCACAAGCAGAGCCACAGTGATTGCAGACCCACATCCTAGAACTGCTGACATGTTCCAAGCAACTCCAGGCAAGGTGAGCATCACAGGGGGGCCACGAGACAGCAAAGCTTGCACCAGGCGAGTTGCACGTGCAGGCTTAGTCACAGCACTGAGGGTGAGCTTAGACAAATATTGGTGTTGAAGCACAGAATGCAGCTCAGATGTGTTTGTGGACTGATGGCTGTTGATAGTAGGGTTGTCTGGGACACATGCGGGGGCAGTGGCACATACCCTGCGGTACACCAGGGTTCATTGAGGCACTTGTATCAACCATGTAGCCTTCCAAGACATGGAAAGGGGCAGCTCACAGGGACATACAGCAAGGGACATACTCGGGTGCAGTGCATGTCTATTCCACGTACTTCATGATAAATGCACTGGCAACTTTCTTTTGGTCATGGTGGTACACAACTTGATCTGTAGTCATGGCTTGCCATATGGGTCTGTCTGCTTACCCAGGGAACATTGCATGTTGTGTGCATTGTGACACATTGGTGTTCCATTTGCCACGCACCCACCAGCGGCTGACTTACTGCATTGACTGTGAATGACCCGTCACAGGGTTGTTATTATATATGGGTACGAAGCATGGAGCACAGATTTTCTGTTTGTAGAGGTGTATGTTGTTATGGGGCATGTTTTGTGTTGTGTTTTTGTGCAATTGGCATGTACTGGTTGCTGACTGTGTCTCTCTTTGCAGCATTGCAGTGCTCCTGTAACTGGACCTGAGAGTGCGCAGGCAGGAGGCCAGCACTCAAAACCAGAGCTAAGTGTCTTGTTGTATTTTCTTACAAACTGCCCTGCATAGGCTTGCTGGGGAGTGTACTGATGCATGGATGTATGTGTGGTCCTATTTGGTATGTTTTTTACCCTAATCACCCTTGATCCTATGCAATTTCGAAACCTGTACCCTCTACCCGGTGTTCCTGCTTCCCATGCCTATCCAAGCAATGTTCCCTGACCCTCTTTCCCCACTGGGGTTGCGGATGCCTGTGTAAGCCCTGAACTTGCAGGCGCCAAAACCCTAGAGGGGGTGGTTGGTTCGTACCACTCCTGAGCCTGGACTACAGAAGGCCATGACAATGATGTCCAAGTTTGTTTGTATTGTGCATGTGTTCATGCAGGTTGTACATTTTCGTGCATTCCCTGGTTTCATGTGTCATTCCTGCTCCCCTCACCTGCCACGCATTCCAGTCATCCAGTGTGTCTACACCTGTCCAGACTGCATATCCCTGAACCTCTTTCCCCACCAGGATCTCAGGGGCCTGTGTGAGTTTGACCTTGCAGGCACCCGGGACATGGTGTGGGTGGTTGTTTCATGAGACTCCAGCGCCTGTACAGGGGATCTGTGACAGTACACATCCATTCATGGTGCATCATCCTATGTCATGTACCACACATGTCTCACATCCAGTCGTGACATTGTTTTGCTGTGCTACCTTGGTTGTTGCATCATTGTGGTAGTACTTGGCCTTTGAGACGTACTGCTATGTCAAGTCATCTACTGGAGGGTGTTTGGGTTCCTTTTCATGCCTTGGATTATGTGAATTTGGAAATGAGTGTGGATTCTGAGGGTTCAGGCATCTCTTTACACACAAGGTGGGAGATGGACACGAAGGGTAAAGGTGATCCTGTGGCCAGGTGGGAATGAGGGTTGGAGGCTCCATGACCCAGGTGCAGTTGTTCAGTGGGTCATGGTCATTTGCGAGGGGGGGGGGTTGTTGTTGATAGTTGCGTTGCCCTGCAGTGTGATGGGAACTCTGACATTGTAATGTTGTTGTCCTATGTACATGTTGTGTTCTGCTGATCAATGCCTGTTCATGTGTTGTGTTTTCCTTTCAGGTGCGAGGGGATAGTAGTGGTTTGACATGCTGGGGTGTACACATGGTGGATGTTCACATGTGATGTGTAGGGAACACTGATGGTCACTTGAGTGCACATGCATATGTGGAGTGCATGTCCTTGCAGAACCACACACTTGCACTCGGATGCACTCCATGTACTCCCACCCTTGCATATCCACGTGTACACTGTTTGCCTTCTGGTGGCCACTGTGTCCCGCCAGCACATGTTCTGTGACCGATTATGGTTCGAGTACATGCCTAATTTGATGTTTGATGTAGTCTGTCACTTAGATGTGATGCTCAGGGTGTGCATCACACACAATGGCTGTTCACTGTGCTGTGCGCTGAGCAGTGTGATGCAGGAGTAGGACATTGCACACATGAGCTGCGGTGTTCATTTTGCAATGCATCATGTGCATATAGCCAGGCATTCATTGTGATGTTACGTCTACGACTGTTGTAATGCATTTGGAATCGACTAATTTTTGGTGGGACATTTTGTTGGTCTGTCATTTCATCGGATTCTGGGTCAGGCATCATTGTCCGATGCCACTGTACATTTAGGACATGGAAATGTGTACCTTATCGTTACTGGGTGGGTGTATGGGTATTGCTTGCCATGTCATGTTGATGTTTGGGAGGGTTTGACTGTCATGACAGTGATGGCCATGGCCTGTTTTGCAGGTGTGTGTGATGCACACCTTGCATGTCCAGGTCATCCGCTTCTCAGAGCAACTAGCTGGGGGTAGGTTTCTCTCCGCAGCAGGGCCCTCCCCCTCAAACAGACTTCCTGACTTGAACTTGAGGGGAACCATCTCCAGTTCAGGAAGCACCTCAAGACCTTCCTCTTTGCTTCTGCTTACTCTCTGCCTCTCCCTTGCAGAATTATTCACTGGAACTGCACATGAGCTGCAACTGGGCCACTCTCACCAACCTCGGTCCCTGGGCCAGCCACTGTCCACTTGCACTGCCACCCTGGAAACCCCTGCACTGCAGTACTGTCTCTCTATCCCTACAGCCCTCCCTTCCCAGCACTCGTCTGCACTTACCTTAGCAGTTGCCACCAGGCGACCTATGTATAATTGTTTGGCCTACTTCCCCTGTACTGGACTCCCCCCCACCCTTGCACTTTTCCCTTCCCCCTACCCCTGCACTTGCACAATCACAATGACACCTGGCCTAGTAGTACCATTCTCTGTGTTCCCTTGTTCCCCCCCCCCCTGCCTCATTGTGCCTTGTAATACTTGTGTATGGCTCATGTCATGTCACATGTCATATGTGTGCATTTTGGTTGCACAGGATAGCTTGTGTTTAAGTAGCTAGGGATGCAGACGATGTGGCACTTCCATGGCAACTATCTCAGGGTGGTAGGGTTGTGACAGTTGACTGTCACTTTGTCATCATCGATTGTCACCTGGTATGTGCCAGGCCTGTGTGCACTCCGCAGGGGTGGGAGTTTAGGTGAAAAATGTGGCCACAAGCTGGGTCCGGGCTACCTCGCCACGTGCCCTGTCCCCTCCCATGGCCAGCGCCTGTGCCTGTGGTTGGGGATGTGGGGGCACCACCATGTCCACCGGGACGCCCTGCCGTGTTGCAACATTGTGCAGGACACATGCTGCCACAATGATCCTGCACACAACTGCTGGTGCATAGAGTAGTTGCCCACCAGAGCGGTCAAGGGAGCGGAAACGTGACTTGAGCACTCCGAATGTGCGCTCCACTATGCCCCTGGTTGCAATATGGGCAGCGTTGTATCTTACCTGGGGTGGTGTGGTGGGGTTCCGGATTGGCGTCATCATGTGGTTGCTCAGAGGGTAGGCACTGTCCCCTGGGGAGGTGATAATTGTTCAGATTATTGGGGTTGGTATATTTGGCTGTGTGTGACTTGCATGCATGTGCAAGGGCATTTGTACTCACCTAGGAGCCATGTGTCGCCATGCTGCCCAGCTTCCAGGGCCCGGCTCAGGGCGGACATTCTGTATATGAAACTGTCATGGGTGGAGCCAGGGTAGTTTGCATACACAGAGGTGATGATTCCCTTTGCATCGCATACCACCTGTACATTGATGGAATGCCAGTGCTTGCGGTTTCGGTATATGTGCTCAGTGGCCCTAGGTGGACGTAGGGCCACATGGGTGCAATCTATGGCACCGAGCACTTTGGGGAAGTGTGCCACCCTGAAAAAATCCAGGACAACGGCCTGCCTTTCTGCGGGTGTTCTGGGCATGTATATGTGCCTGCGGACTGAGGGGCGCGCTGTCATGATTGCCAGTACCTGGTGTAGGCAGCGTGACTGCGTGGCCTGTGAGACCCCCCCCACTATGGCAGTGGTCCGCTGAAACGACCCAGTGGCCAAGAAATGCAAGACATTGAGCAGCTTCTCCAAGGGGCTCAATGCTTGGGAGCAAAGGGTGGGGGATGTGAGGTCATCTTCCCACTCCCTGACCAGGTCTAGGATGATATGGGGTGGAAACCTATACCTGCCGTAGACCTGGTCGTCAGGCATCCCAAAAAGGCCTGTCCGTGGTGCAAAAATGCGTGGCCTGGCTATTCTCCTCCTCCTGCGGTGTCCCACAATCACTGCAGCAACAAATGGGGCATTCATCGTCGCTGTATTTACGCGTTTGTTGTTTGCGCGCACTTTTATGCTGTGCGCGGGACGCCTCCGTGTGGGCGGAATCGTTGGTTTCCCGTATTCTGGTGTCATCGCGTGTGATCGGAGGGGAGCGAGCGTACACGCGATTGGCCTGGGTACGTGTGTTTCGGGGTGCGCGGGTAGTTCCACACGCGATTGGCCTAGGTACGTGTGTTTCGGGGTGCGCGGGAAGTTCCACACGCGATTGGCCTGGGTACGTGTGTTTCGGGGTGCGCGGGTATTTCCACACGCGATTGGCCTGGGTACGTGTTTCGGGGTGCGCGGGAAGTTCCACACGCGATTGGCCGGGGTACGTGTTTCGGGGTGCGCGGGAAGTTCCACACGCGATTGGCCTGGGTACGTGTGTTTCGGGGTGCGCGGGTATTTCCACACGCGATTGGCCTGGGTACGTGTTTCGGGGTGCGCGGGAAGTTCCACACGCGATTGGCCGGGGTACGTGTTTCGGGGTGCGCGGGAAGTTCCACACGCGATTGGCCGGGGTACGTGTTTCGGGGTGCGCGGGAAGTTCCACACGCGATTGGCCGGGGTACATGTGTTTCGGGGTCCCGTGAACTTTCACACGCGATTGGTTGGGATCCACGTGTGTACTGTCATCACGTGCAATGAGGGATACTCCCTCGCACGTCACGTCACAGACGCGCTCACGCGCTGAGGGCCTTTGGTCCAATGAAAATGCGTATGCGTGCAGACGCGCTTACGCGCTAAGGGCCTTTCCTCGAATTACACGCTGACGTGCAGAATTTTCACGTGCCTAATCACTCCGTATCAAGCTGGCCACGCGTAAGCACACGGAAGACCACGCTCCTGCCCAGAAGGCCGAACTACTGCTCCCCAGAGCCCCGAGCACGCTCCCACCTGCCATCTGCTGCTGCCTGACTGCCTGCTGCCCACGTGCCCTGCCATTTGCTGCCTGCACATCAGCCAGGGGTGCTGTTGGTGTGACCACCCCTGCTGGAACCAAAGACTCCCGACTGGGATTCCATCGCTCCACAGCCCAGCCCCAGGACCCAGTTGCCCACCCACTCCTGCCTCTGGGGTTGTCATGTCGGGGCCAACTCCATCTGTGACCACTGACAACCCCCGGCCAGAGAGGCAGAGGGGCACCAGCTTCAGTGCCACCGAAGTTGGTGTCCTGGTGGAGCAAGTCCTGGGCCAGTATGATGCCCTCTTCGGAAGTTGCCGCGCCGACAAGGAAGGACGGACTCGGATCTGGACTGACATCGTGACTGCCATCAACGCGGAGGGGGTGGCAGTCCGCGACTTCCAACATGTCAAGAAGCGCTGGGAGGACTTCAGGTCCAGGACCCTGACCAAGGCCCGGCGCCTCTTGAAGGCAGCGGATGCCAAGGGGCGCCGGGGCCACTTGTCGGAAGAACAGATGAGGGTCCTGGAACACATATCCCCAGCGCTCCACGTCCAGGTCCTTGAGAGGCAGACCCGTCTGGAGTCGAGCGGTGAGTGTACATGCATCCTGATTGTGAGCAGTGCGTGTGGTGATTGTTCAGTAGTGTGCAGGTTGCACATCTGTTTGTATGGGGTCGAATATGGGTGCGGGTGTACAGGGCCGTGGGGCTGACACATGCGAGGGCTGTAATGTGTGAGACATGGATGGTGCCTGTGTGTGTGGGCTTGCATGCCAAATGCAGTTGTGTGGGCACACAAGTCTGTATGAATGTGTATGTGAGTAGACATGTCCGTGATGTCACGCATGTATGTTGTTTTCAGCTGATTGTATCAGCGCTGTGTACATGTGCATGTGTGTGTATTTGACAAGGGTGCAACAGTGATGCAACATGGATGCATGTGACAGCGGTATGTGGAAGCCTGATTGGCAGATGTGACATGGATGCCCGTCTGAACACTGCGACACTTAGCAGAGGTGTACACATGCATGCAAGTGTGGTGGTGTGTGTACATGTGTGGTGCACTTCCTGTGTTGCATGTGATGTCTGGCTCACCTTTGCCTGCTGATGCTGTTGTATGTGTATGGATGGTGTTGGCAGTTGCAACATGGCTGTGGTATGGCTCGTGTGTGCAAGTTGTAATGACATGTGTGTTGGGGATTGTGATGACATGTCAGAGGTTTGCCAATGCCACTCATGTACAACTGTCATGTGTGTATGTGTACATTGTACAGTGCCCTGATGCCTGTGTTTTGTTTCTCCCTGTCTGCAGCGTCAACTGATGAAGAGGGCGGAGAAGGTGCTGTGGAGCACAGCGGCGGGGATCCGACCGCCAGCCGGAGACGCAAGGCCCGGCTCCCCTCCCAGGTTGTCATCTCGTCGGGGAGTGAGGAGTCCGGTGCCGCGTCCCAGGCCGCAGCTGCCGGGGGGAGGTCCAAGAGGCGGAGGTTGCAGTTGGACTCCTCGGCAGCAGAAGGGGCAGCTGGGACCCCACAGGGCCCAACGGGGGAAGATGGCACAGAGTCATCCAGGTTGGTGGGGGGTTTGGTGGAGGAGGAGGCCGTGCAAGCACCGGAGACGGGGTCTGGGGGTGGGGATCCCACTGGTGCTAGTGGTGCAGTGCAGGACCAGGGACAGGAGGCAGCACAGGCCGCCGCGGAGGTGCCTGTGTGCAATCCTGTCTCTGATCCTGTCCCTGCATCATCTTGCACCAGCAGGGATGCCCATGTCCAGACCAGTTTTCAGGCAGGGGATGAGCTGACGTCAACTGGCCTTCCCCTGCCTGCGGACGTGGCTATCCAGGCCCGGGTTGAGCCTGTCCTGGCTGGAGTGGCGTTGCGTCAACGGGCCATGCGAGGCGACCTGCAGTCTTTTCATGAAGAGACTGCAGGTCATCTCGAATGGCTCGTTGACCACGTCAGCCTGCTGGGACAGGTCACCCAGGCCGGATTCCTCCGTCTGATGGGGCTTGCCACGACCCCCTCCTCAGCTGGACCCCCTACGCGCCAGTCGTCCTCTGTGCCATCTTCCCACCCATCAGTCACCTGGGTGCCCTGTGGAGCTGCCTCTGACGGTGCGGCCAGGCTGGTGGAGGAGGCATCCCTGCCACAGTCGGGAGTCGGACGTCCAGCAGGGGTGGCCACGTCAACGACTGCACCCCAGCCGGCGGAGGATGTGCAGGCAGCAGGAGGCAGTGCAGGGGCAGAGGCACAGCAGCAGCAGCTCCATGGTGGGAGCCATGAAGGCTCGGGGCCTTCGACATCGGAGGGGCAGGCATCGGCCGGAGGGCAGGAGGACCCAGGACAAAAAGTGTCTTCCGTGTGGCAGCGGTTGGGCCACGCCATAGATGCGGAGCGGCAGCGGGCGGAAGAGGCACGGCTCTCAATGGTCAGGGCGGAGAACTCCATGCAGAGGGCCCTGAGGCGGGTCGAGTGCCTCGAGGCAATCCGCAGGGCTTTGGAGGTGGACACGTCGACGGCCCTGCGGACATTCGGGGCCATGGAGGTGGACCGCCTCCGGGACATAGAGGAGGAGTTCGATGATGCCCTGGCCCGGCACATCCAGAAGTGAGCCGTGGAACTAGCCCGCTGCCCTTGTACATAGTTATGTAGGTAGTGTTAAGTTTCATTTTTGTTTTTATTTCATTTGGACCTTTTGGACATTGGCCACATTTTTGTATATAGTTTTTTTTATTAGTTAGTGTAGTTAGTTAGGTTTCCTTTATTTTGTTGGGATGATGGACCCTGGCTTCTTGCTTTGTACATAGTTGTGGACTTGTACATATTTTTTTTTTTTTAATTATCCATGGATCAATGGCTTATGTTTTTTTTTCACATTGGATTTTGTTTGGTGGACATTGACTTTGTAGTACATTACTTTGGATTTCTATATTCTTTGATTTTTTCTTTTTTTTGGACGGACATGCTTCTTTTCATTTTTTTCCATTCACATTTCAGTTTCTTCATTTTTGTTTCTATTCATCTTTCCTTTAATACATTATTTATTTGTTGCACTTCAATGTGTGGTGTCTCATTGTTTTCATGCATTTCATGTTATGTGTTTTGAGATTCACTGACACCCATTGGGTGTATGTGAGGGACATGTGTTTGTTTTGGAACTTGCAATTGGTGTTCTGTGATGTAATTGCAGAATATGAGTGGGTGGATGCAATACTCGGGTGGGTGTTTTGCATTTGGGGGCTGACCATAGAGACCAGGGATCTGGACTGTGATGACATGTTGGGTGGGGAACATGAGTTGGACATGGGTGGGGGCCTGCTGGCAGGTGCCCCACAGTGCTGGGGGGTGGGAGACATGAGTGGGGGCCTGGTGGAGGGTGCCCCTGGATGCTGGGGGGTGGGTGTGCTGGGAGACATGTGTGGGGGCCTGGTGGAGGGTGCCCCTGGATGCTGGGGGGGTGGGGGTGGTGGGAGACATGAGTGGGGGCCTGTTTGAGGCTGCCCCTGCACTGCTGGGGGGTGGGGGTGGGGGGAGACATGAGTGGGGGCCTGGTGGAGGGTGCCCCTGGATGCTGGGGGGGTGGGGGTGGTGGGAGACATGAGTGGGGGCCTGTTTGAGGCTGCCCCTGCACTGCTGGGGGGTGGGGGTGGGGGGAGACATGAGTGGGGGCCTGGTGGAGGGTGCCCCTGGATGCTGGGGGGGTGGGGGTGGTGGGAGACATGAGTGGGGGCCTGGTGGAGGGTGCCCTGCACTGCTGGGGAGTGGGGGTGATGGGAGACATGAGTGGGTGCCAGGTGGAGGGTGCCCCTGGATGCTGGGGGGGGGGGGTGTGCTGGGAGACATGTGTGGGGGCCTGGTGGAGGGTGCCCCTGGATGCTGGGGGGGTGGGGGTGGTGGGAGACATGAGTGGGGGCCTGTTTGAGGCTGCCCCTGCACTGCTGGGGGGTGGGGGTGGGGGGAGACATGAGTGGGGGCCTGGTGGAGGGTGCCCCTGGTGGCTGGGGGGTGGGGGTGGTGGGAGACATGAGTGGGGGCCTGGTGGAGGGTGCCCCTGGATGCTGGGGGGGTGGGGGTGGTGGGAGACATGAGTGGGGGCCTGTTTGAGGCTGCCCCTGCACTGCTGGGGGGTGGGGGTGGGGGGAGACATGAGTGGGGGCCTGGTGGAGGGTGCCCCTGGATGCTGGGGGGGTGGGGGGGGTGGGAGACATGAGTGGGGGCCTGGTGGAGGGTGCCCTGCACTGCTGGGGAGTGGGGGTGATGGGAGACATGAGTGGGTGCCAGGTGGAGGGTGCCCCTGGATGCTGGGGGGGTGGGGGTGGTGGGAGACATGGGTGGGGGCCTGCTGGCAGGTGCCCCACAGTGCTGGGGGGTGTGAGACATGAGTGGGGGCCTGGTGGAGGGTGCCCCTGGATGCTGGGGGGTGGGTGTGCTGGGAGACATGTGTGGGGGCCTGGTGGAGGGTGCCCCTGGATGCTGGGGGGGTGGGTGTGCTGGGAGACATGTGTGGGGGCCTGGTGGAGGGTGCCCCTGGATGCTGGGGGGGTGGGTGTGCTGGGAGACATGAGTGGGGGCCTGTTTGAGGCTGCCCCTGCACTGCTGGGGGGTGGGGGTGGGGGGAGACATGAGTGGGGGCCTGGTGGAGGGTGCCCCTGGATGCTGGGGGGGTGGGGGTGGTGGGAGACATGAGTGGGGGCCTGGTGGAGGGTGCCCTGCACTGCTGGGGAGTGGGGGTGATGGGAGAAATGAGTGGGTGCCAGGTGGAGGGTGCCCCTGGATGCTGGGGGGGGGGGGTGTGCTGGGAGACATGTGTGGGGGCCTGGTGGAGGGTGCCCCTGGATGCTGGGGGGGTGGGGGTGGTGGGAGACATGAGTGGGGGCCTGTTTGAGGCTGCCCCTGCACTGCTGGGGGGTGGGGGTGGGGGGAGACATGAGTGGGGGCCTGGTGGAGGGTGCCCCTGGATGCTGGGGGGGTGGGGGTGGTGGGAGACATGAGTGGGGGCCTGGTGGAGGGTGCCCTGCACTGCTGGGGAGTGGGGGTGATGGGAGACATGAGTGGGTGCCAGGTGGAGGGTGCCCCTGGATGCTGGGGGGGTGGGGGTGGTGGGAGACATGGGTGGGGGCCTGCTGGCAGGTGCCCCACAGTGCTGGGGGGTGTGAGACATGAGTGGGGGCCTGGTGGAGGGTGCCCCTGGATGCTGGGGGGTGGGTGTGCTGGGAGACATGTGTGGGGGCCTGGTGGAGGGTGCCCCTGGATGCTGGGGGGGTGGGTGTGCTGGGAGACATGTGTGGGGCCTGGTGGAGGGTGCCCCTGGATGCTGGGGGGTGGGGGTGGTGGGAGACATGAGTGGGGGCCTGTTTGAGGCTGCCCCTGCACTGCTGGGGGGTGGGGGTGGGGGGAGACATGAGTGGGGGCCTGGTGGAGGGTGCCCCTGGTGGCTGGGGGGTGGGGGTGGTGGGAGACATGAGTGGGGGCCTGGTGGAGGGTGCCCCTGGATGCTAGGGGGTGGGGGTGGTGGGAGACATGAGTGGGGGCCTGGTGGAGGGTGCCCCTGGATGCTAGGGGGTGGGGGTGCTGGGAGACATGTGTGGGTGCCAGGTGGAGGGTGCCCCTGGATGCTGGGGGGGTGGGTGTGCTGGGAGACATGTGTGGGGGCCTGGTGGAGGGTGCCCCTGGATGCTGGGGGGGTGGGGGTGGTGGGAGACATGAGTGGGGGCCTGTTTGAGGCTGCCCCTGCACTGCTGGGGGGTGGGGGTGGGGGGAGACATGAGTGGGGGCCTGGTGGAGGGTGCCCCTGGATGCTGGGGGGGTGGGGGTGGTGGGAGACATGAGTGGGGGCCTGGTGGAGGGTGCCCTGCACTGCTGGGGAGTGGGGGTGATGGGAGACATGAGTGGGTGCCAGGTGGAGGGTGCCCCTGGATGCTGGGGGGGTGGGGGTGGTGGGAGACATGGGTGGGGGCCTGCTGGCAGGTGCCCCACAGTGCTGGGGGGTGGGAGACATGAGTGGGGGCCTGGTGGAGGGTGCCCCTGGATGCTAGGGGGTGGGGGTGCAGGGGGACATGAGTGGGGGCCTGTTTGAGGCTGCCCCTGCACTGCTGGGGGGTGGGGGTGGGGGGAGACATGAGTGGGGGCCTGTTTGAGGCTGCCCCTGCACTGCTGGGGGGTGGGGGGTGGGGGGAGACATGGGTGGGGGCCTGCTGGAGGCTGCCCCTGGTGGCTGGGGGTGCAGGGGGACATGCGTTGGTGGGCAGTAGTGCTAGTTGATATGTGGGTTGGCTGGTGGGCATGGCCATGGTGGATGGGGTGCCTGCAGGACATGTGCTGGGTAGGCCCCTGTGGTGTGAGCCACCTGCAGGGGCCGTGGAGGGTGTAGAGGGTACACTGTAGAGGGTGTGCTGCTCCCCGCGCACCCCCGAAATACACGTACCCCGCTCAATCGCGTGTGGAACTTCCCGCGCACCCCTGATATCCACGTACCCGGCCAAATCGCGTGTGTCACTTCCCGCGCACCCCCGAAATACACGTACCCCGCTCAATCGCGTGTGGAACTTCCCGCGCACCCCTGAAATCCACGTACCCGGCCAAATCGCGTGTGGAACTTCCTGCGCACCCCTGAAATCCACGTACCCGGCCAAATCGCGTGTGGAACTTCCCGCGCACCCCTGATATCCACGTACCAGGCCGAATCGCGTGTGGAACTTCCCGCGCACCCCCGAAATACACGTACCACGCTCAATCGCGTGTGGAACTTCCCGCGCACCCCTGAAATCCACGTACCCGGGCAAATCGCGTGTGTCACTTCCCGCGCACCCCCGAAATACACGTACCCCGCTCAATCGCGTGTGGAACTTCCCGCGCACCCCTGAAATCCACGTACCCGGCCAAATCGCGTGTGGAACTTCCCGCGCACCCCCGAAATACACGTACCCCGCTCAATCGCGTGTGGAACTTCCCGCGCACCCCTGATATCCACGTACCCGGCCAAATCGCGTGTGTCACTTCCCGCGCACCCCCGAAATACACGTACCCCGCTCAATCGCGTGTGGAACTTCCCGCGCACCCCTGAAATCCACGTACCCGGCCAAATCGCGTGTGGAACTTCCCGCGCACCCCTGATATCCACGTACCCGGCCAAATCGCGTGTGGAACTTCCCGCGCACCCCTGAAATCCACGTACCCGGCCAAATCGCGTGTGGAACTTCCCGCGCACCCCCGAAATACACGTACCCCGCTCAATCGCGTGTGGAACTTCCTGCGCACCCATGAAATCCACGTACCCGGCCAAATCGCGTGTGGAACTTCCCGCGCACCCCTGATATCCACGTACCCGGCCAAATCGCGTGTGGAACTTCCCGCGCACCCCCGAAATACACGTACCCGGCCAAATCGCGTGTGGAACTTCCCGCGCACCCCCGAAATCCACGTACCCGGCCAAATCGCGTGTGGAACTTCCCGCGCACCCCTGATATCCACGTACCCGGCCAAATCGCGTGTGGAACTTCCCGCACACCCCCGAAATACACGTACCCCGCTCAATCGCGTGTGTCACTTCCCGCGCACCCCCGGAATACACGTAGCCCGCTCATTCGCGTGTGTAACTTCCCGCGCACCCCCGGAATACACGTACCCCGCTCAATCGCGTATTTTACTTCCCGCGGCGCCACTTTTTTGATGCGCTGGGACTCTACCGCCTGCCTTCGTGTGGCGGACGTGTTTCAGCTTGTGCGCGGCTTTGGCTGTGCGTGGGTTTGCCCTATTCCATTCCATGAATACGTGTGGTTCGTGTGCGTGTGGGCGTTACCTCTGCTTCCGTGCAGTGCATCCCCAGTTACGCCCTTATTTTCGCGTGTTGTTCCCCATTCCGCGCGTTACGCCCCATGTCCCGCCCACTTTCTGCTGTGTGCGCTGAGGTTGTGCGCTTTCACTGTGCGCGTCGCGCACCGTCGCGCACGCCTTTCGCGATGTTGCAGTGACTTGTGCGCCATGCACGGGTTTGGCGCACATCGCGCGGTGAACACGCGCAGGGACTTCCATGAATCGCGCGCGTGCGCGTGCGCCTGTTTTTTTCCGCTTGCGCCTGCTTGCGCCTACTTGCGCGTAGATTTTCGGCGCACGTTTGTTCCATGAATCGGCCCCTAAATGGGCAATGGAGATACATTCCCCGATTAAGGACACAAGATCAATCATTACTTTAAAGCACATAACTGACATTGTATTAGGGTCGATTTATTTAACAATTTTCATCGTACTACGTGTAAACATGCAAATATGCCAGGTATCTCATAAGACCACAGAAATGAGGTACTCGTTAAAATGCACAATATGCAAAGTGCACTGCTTGCTGGTATCTCGATCATGTATAATATATTCCAGCTTTAAATTAGGTAATCCATTGAAAACTGGGTTTAAATCCTATCCATTAATACATATAGACACACGAACAATGCTGCAAGGCTAACATATGTAATGGAATGTTTAATTATGCAACTGGAATGTAAAATGGGTGTTAGAAGAACAAGGTTAATGAACATATAATTTCTGCATTCTATTAGCCAAGGAACCACAATATACACATCCACGAATTAAAGGGTCAGCACAGTATCTAAACACGTTCCACCATTAAGGTGAATACAAGGTAGCCCAAAAGATGGCAGACAGGTTCATGGCAACTAAGGAAGGACTACCCGGTCGCCATGACTCCTGCCGACAAACACAAATGCGGAGATTTTACTAAAGCAACAGTGCAAAATGGATGCAGGTTGATTCGAATGGCTAAGAAGCCCTAATTTGCACGTTAAGCTTGTTTTCCTTCTCTTATTGTTCAAATAAGTAATACTTAGCATACGAACGCTTGCTGTAATAGACGGTCCTTCAGCATTACACGCAAGCAACATGAAAAACGCGATCACGTGTTTAGACAATAACGCGATAAGTTAGCCTGAAACAATGCGAGTAAGAAATGCTCTTAAAGCATGCCCCAATGCAGAAAGAGCACCCGAGACCAAACAGTCACAGTAACTTAAATAAGGCAAATAGATGCATGGCAAAATAAACACTAAAAAACAAAAATGCCACGTAGCAACTAACATCGATGAGCAATTAAGGAGTTATATCAATGAGTAACTGAGTAACTAGAATTATATCTTGGTTTTAGGGATTTATCCTAATAAATCTATTGAGAACAGACAGCAATTTATCTGCACGTTGTATCAGGCTAACAGGTAACATTACCATAACAAAAAAGAGAATGGTGTTGGATGTTTTTCTGTTTATATTCAGTTTTGGTATATAGTTATTGGTACCCTGCGTCCTTGGAGACACGTACAAACAATACTGTAGAAATATACATATCAATACTTGAAATTCAGGTGGAATAACTGCAAAGTAAGCACATATGCAAATCAAGGTAGCAGTTTGTGAAATTTTGTAATCAGCCATTTCTAATATGAGTTTCAGAATATGGCAATAGCTTAGAAATATAAGTGCAAAATGTATTAACAACAACTATCAGTTACAATCATGATGTTCATTCATTATTATTTTTTATTTCCATTTGCCTTTCTTTCTGTGCATATTCTCTACCTTAAATATCCTCCCCTTTACCCACCCCTTGTCTTCTCTGTCTATTTACAGAATTTGTGACATGTACAATAATTTTGTTGGCAAACTGTGGAAATCATTGCTCAAAGTTGATTATTTATTTTTTGACTATGGTTTGTGCACTTGATAACGCATTCTGTTTAATTTGTCAACATATCCAACATCCCTGGTTTGAAAAAGGCACTTTGTTTGTGTTGCCGAAACATGTGTTACCATGAAGGGCATTTAAAAATAAATCTTAATTTTGGAGATACCATTGGACATAGTTTGGTGCATTTGTACGAAGGAGAGCTTCAAAAACACATTATTTCATCATAGAGGTTGGAGTGTGTACCTCTATTTCTCCTGCCAAATGCGACATTCATACTGATGTATTTATGTATGTGAATGTATCATCAGGTCGCAGAATGTGAAGGTCGGCGTGAAACCACTCCACTTCCTGTGTCCATAATGAGCATTCCACCACCTGGAAACAAAGATCAGTTAAGAGAATTTTTAGGAATGACTAAGTATTATTCAAAGTTTTTGGCAAATTATACAGAAAAGACCAAATGTATGAGAGAATCGATAAAAAAATGTGCAAAATTCATATGGTCAGATGAGGGTAAAGTTGAATTTGAACAGGTGAAAAAAGAGATTAATAATGTCCCCACATTGAGGATGTTTGACTGTAAAGCCAAGGCTGTAATATCTGTGGATGCTAGCAAAATTGGTTTGGTTGGTGTATTGGAAAAGTTCAAGAGGAAGGGCCAGTTCCTATCACTTTCGCTTCAAGGACATTGAAAGATGCAGAGTTGAATTATTCAACAATCGAGAGGGAAGCACTGGGAGTGAAGTGGAGTTTAGAACATTTTAGGAATCTGGTGTGGGAACTAACCATTTTATTAAAAACTGATCATAAACCTTTGGTACATTTATTACAGTCCAAGACACCCCATTTAATTTTGTTGCAAATAGGGCGATGGATTTTAGACTTCATGCAATATAATAGATGCATAAATTATACACTGGGAAAACTACACATGGTAGCTGATTGTTTATCAAGGTTGCCTTGGGACTGTGCAGACTGTGAGAGTAAGTGTGGTGAGGATTTTAAAATGAGCGATATAATAGCTATGGTGAATCCAGACATAACGAAGGAACAGTGGAGTAGTGCGGTTGAGGGTGATTTAGAACAGGCATGTCTCAGGCGAGAAGTTAACGGAATGATGTCGACCAAATTGTGGAAGGTTACTTGCAAAAAAAGATGAGATATCTATGGATGCATCATATGTATACAGGGGCGATCTTGTCATTCATCCTACTAGCTTAAGAGAAAAGATAATATTGTTAGCCCATGAAGGGCATGTAGGCAGAAGTTTGACTAAAAGAAGGGTGAGAAATAGTTATTGGTGGCCAGGCATGTGGGAGGCATTGGAATAAAGTGTCAAAAATTGTGTTACATGTGCTGCCAGTGACAAGGTGAAGACAGCAAGAAAGACCCCTTTACAACCTATCGATGTACCAAGTGAGGTTTGGTCCAAGTTGCTGATTGATGTAATGGGGCTCTATGAGAATTTGAGTACTGATAAGGTTTACATTGTGGTGCTGATGGATAACACATCCAAATGGGTCGAGTGGGGTGTAGTTGAAGGGAATATCACTTCTGTGAAAATTATTAGCTTCTTAAGTGATATATTTAACTGGGAAGGTGATCCCAAAGAAGTAGTATCTGACAATGGTTCTCAGTTCTTATCAATTGAATGCCAATCCTTTTTAAGGGAAAGAGTGATTGAACATATAACTACATCTCTTTATCATCCCATGGCTAATGGCCTCGTTGAAAGAATGAATAGTTTTATAAAAAATATCATTCAATTAGCTTTGGTGAATAGGCTTCCATGGAGGTAAACTTTGAAAGAGGCTTTGTGTGCGTACAGGACAACCACACATTCTATGACAGAGGTAGAGCCATTTACCATAATGAGGGGTAGATTAGCCTCTAATCGTTTGAGGCCGGCGTGGATGTTCACCAATAAATGTGGTAGTTACATTGACATGGAGGAGATTGTGAGAAGAGTGTGAGAGGAATAAAACAAGTGCAAAGAGTACTATGATGCAGGAATGGAGTGGTGTAAAGTAAGATCAAAGAAGGTGATGTGGTTTGTATAAAGGAGCCAAGAAAAGTGATGAAAGGAGAGTCCACGTTCAGGTCCCCCCAAAGAGTGGTAAAATGTACAGGAAAATCAGTATTATTCAAGGATGGAAAAGGGTGGTCCTGTGATGATGTGGTAAGAGTGGGAGAGAGTGTTAGTAACTCAAAAATGCAAGAGTTGACAAGTGATGGTGGAAGTAGGTCACTAGAAAATGTAGATGATACAAGGATTGATGATGTGTGGTCAACGATTATGTGTCTTAGAAACATGTCGTCAAGAAGAAATCGCAGAGTGATTCAGAAATTTGACATTTATTATTGCCATGTACAGTTTTCAGTATCCACATTGTCTAAATGTTTTACAAGCGTTTTGTGGTTGATGCATTAGTTAAATATTACTTATCCATCCATGTTTTCTTTCTTTTCTTTCTTTCTGTTTTGTTCTGCTCTCTTTGATGTTTTGGGGGGGGGTGTTATATTGGGTTTACTGTCATGTCACGTCATCATTTGAATGGTTCTGGAATGTTTACATTCTAGAACCATTCCGTTGATCGAGGTTTCCTTGCTGGCCGCCGACCTCGGGGGCTCATGAAATAAACTCCACTTATGTCTCACCTCTTATGTACAACATGGTGCTAAATAGCATGTTTAGTGGGGTCCATACTGGCATTGATTGCATTCCAGTCTTCTGTGAATATGTTAGGTTTAGTGGCACACACAACATTTAGGTAAATGCTCTATTCTAGTTGCATTGTGATTTGCTACTTCCCAAATAATCTCACAAAGTTTATGTATGACCTCATGTTGCCATATAGAGGGCGAGCTAGTTGTCTTTCTGAAAATAGCATTCAGAGATGCTGTGTATTCAAGCTGGCACATATGGTACAGTTGCAACAATTAGGAGTGATTGCTTGGAGGTTTTGAATTCATCAAAGCAGTACCATGGCTCTGAGCAACCTTCCCAATGGCTATTTTGCAGCCTGACATATCTTTACAGAAGGGAAAAGAGCATATGCAAGCCATACCTTTTCTCTACGCAAAGCAGATTTAAGACCCAATACTGGGCATACCCGTCCCTTTAGAGGAGGCTATGGCACAACTGGAGAGAGATGGCTAGAAGGTTTTGGATGCCATGGCAGGCTGAACAAAACCATTGCCCGCAGGCTTGTTCAGGGCTGTGTCTGTATTTTTTGATTAATTACAATCTTTCTTCTGTTTTGTGTTAGTAACCCTGTGTCAGACAGTTATGCTCTGATGTTATACCTTAGCTTGCTATGCAGAGAGCCTCAAGCCAAACCTCACTGATGAGGCCAAAGGAGCCTGAAATATGTGTGCGATTGCTTTTTCTCTCCTGTAGAAGGGATATGGCGTAGCATTTGGAAACGGCCTGTCTCTTTTGGTTTGGGACCATGCTTCATTTGCTCATGGTCTTTCTTCTTCTGTACTGGCATGGTAGTTGTAAAAACAATGCTCTGGAGGCTTGCCTAGAGTAATTCATTAAACATCTTCAAGCCATCACTATTCAGTGTTGTGTTAGTAACCCCCAGTCGGATCCGAATGCCCAGATCTTAGTTGTGAGCTTGCCATGCTAAGAGAGCCAAGCTATACCTCATTGATGAGGCTCAATGAGACTTGAAACATGTTTGGGGTTGCTTGTGGTATCACGCAGAGCGGATGTGACCTAGCATTTTGGGTTGTACTGCCCATTTTGAGGTGAATCCAAGCCCCTTTTGCTAATGGCCTTTCCCATTCTCTAATGCTATGGCAGGCTAAAAAATAATGCCTTTGAGTGTTTCTCAGTACTTTTCTAGTGTTTTTTCTCATTAAAAATCTTCCAACCATCAACATTCTGTGTCTGAGTGCTAAGAGTTCCAAACCACACATCATTAATGAGGACCAATGAAATGTACGGGTTTCTTTGTTGGATCGTGCAGAAGAGATGTGACATTGCAGTGTGGGCTGGATGTACCCTTTTGGGGAGGGACCGCGCCTGATTAGCAAATTGTATTTCCCTTTCTATAATTTCATGTCAGGCTGAAACCAATGATCTGGAGGACTGCCCAGAGTTTTGCCATCGTTTTTTAGTATTCCTTTTAAACATTCGAGCCATCACTTTTCTGTTCTATGAAAGCAACCAATGGCACAGGGACAGTTTTTCACCAAAATCAAAGGGACATCAGGAATAATTATTGACAGCTGTTGATACCACAGGAACTATGATCTCACAAACTGTGTTCCATAATTACAGGCCACTATACTTGTTCTGGCTGTGAAAGTCAACACAAAGGCATTTTCAGAAAAGGTGCTCAAGCGACTTGGGCGGAAAAGAAAAAAAACTGCTGGCAAATGTTTCATTCCTGAACTGGATAATGTGGAACTGAAAAGTGAGAATGAATTTTCTCAAAAAAATATCTATAACCACTTGCCCTAATTCCGAACAGAAGTATACAATACTAGCTATATCCTGCATAAACACTATTCCATAATGGATTCTGAATCGACTCATGAGGATAATACAACACACCAACAAGCAGATAGTTTCTACAATTGAGCAAGAACATGAGAAACACTTCTTGAGGCACTGCCTACCCTTGTATAACCATGTTTATGGTATTCATGTTTCTCAGAGAACTACAGGTATCACAATGGGGGTATCAGTTTCCTCACAATCACAGGCATTGTGTCAGGTCCTCAAATTAATCCTGTTATCTGGCTGCCAACACATGCACATGCCCCGTGATTTCCATGTAAGGTTAAGAGTTGACCTATGTAGACGTCCATGATAGGGTTGAGTGATGCCTTTCATATCACCCATGTCACCCTCAGACCTCCACTGTCCAACAGATTACTTTAACAATAGGAGTTGATGGCTGTCCATAATGTCCACAAAATGTTTCATGCCAGCAACATCATGCTGAATGTAAATGTCAACTGCCCAGGATCCACCTATGGCAGTAATATATATTGCCACAAAAGTGATTCTTGGATAATGTACAGTGGAAAGTATGTCAACACCTTGTTGAATGGTTAATACATAATGCACAGTACTACTGCCCTCACTGAATTTTGATACACAATTGTCGCCCAAGCTCTATATCCAACAGGTGACAGTGCATACCTATTATGGGACATATCAGCTCTCTCCGTTCTGGAGCTAACAGTGCAGAGGGCAGCTTTGGCATCATGCAGTGCCAACCCACTTCTAACTTCATTAAATAACTGTTTGGGATTCTCAAATAGTGGTTCGAATGCCTTGACCATTGAGGGGATGTGCTGCAGAATGATCGTGCGGCAGTTTACACACTCGTACTGGGCTGTACTGTGCTGCATGACATTGCTCTCAGGCATGGCCCGAAAATGGATATGTTTTGTCATCTGCACCAAGATCTGCTGTCTGTTGACAGATGATCTTGAAATAGTGCATCAGCAATGACTTAGTAGCACATTCTGTTGCTTAAAGTTCCAGTACAACTCAATACATCTACACAGACCCCAGGAATGATATTGGGTTTACAAGAGGACAGTCGGTTCAAAACCAAAAAAGTACAAGGAACAACCGAACAGCAAATTCCCGATGTTGATCTAACTGCTCCCAATATTTTGTTAGACCCACTACAACAAATGGCACAGCTTACGGCCAAAGGACTTGTTTCAGAGGAGAGTTCCAGCACAAACACAGAGATGGTACTTATTGCTGACGAATCTGTAGACCAAAGCGAAGAACCAACAAATCAACCATACCAGATATTTGTAAAAACAGTACCTCATTCTGTAAACTCACAATCCACTGAGGAAAAGGCAGGAGTTAGTAAAGAACCGGCAAGACTTGAAAATAAAAGCAATGGAACCACTCACTCTGAAAGCAACTTTTGTAATGTGCCTTCCAGGAAAGCAGAGGGAAATACAAGATCAACAAAGGGCAGATTCCCAACCTCTACAACTAAAGGATGAGCCTATCGAAGACGAGAGTTTAATGAATTTAACACAACACCTGGATAAGGTACACCTACAAGATCCATCGAACTGGTCACGATCCTCTCCAGAGTGAAAAGTGACATTCTTATCGCTCCAGGAAAGTCCATCACAGGGTTCCATCGAAGGAAAGTGGGCTCAAAGCCCTCCCTTCTTGACCCTTGAAGAACGACGGAACAAAATCCTACTATTAGAAAAAGAGGAGAAAAATAAAGGAAGAAAGGAGAAAACTTCAGGATCTCCACAACGGCCACTAGCGAAGGGGCCTCGTCAGCCTCCTAAGCAATCTAACTCAAGAGAGAGAGTGCCATCTGAACCGACCAATTACAGGTCTAAAATGAATAGAGAAAAGAATAACCACGACAATGTAACGAGAAGCTCGACAACGAAATTTCGCTCCCGAAAGGGGTCAACTGGAGAGTCCCGACAAGGATGGCAAACAGACCACTATCAAAAATCTACAAAAACTATACCTGAGTGGTGGGGGCGATTTAAGTTAGAACAAATTAAAGGAAATTTTGATGATGTGATCCTAAGTAGGAGCTCAGTGATAACCCTGCTTCGTTATGTTCCAAAACTGAGGGAAATAACTACTGAAGACCTAAAATTAGTTGAACCAAGTCATAAGAACGGCAGAGCGCAAACTTATTTTTACATCACCTCCAAGTCAGTTAAAGAAAAGTTAAGAGAAGAGGCTAACAAATTGCTAAGATTGGGATACGACCTAATGGAACCAAAAGAAAAAAGGCTAAACATCCGTCCAGAGAAACAAGTACCATTGGCCTCACCATCTCCGGGGTCCCTACAAGTACACAAGGCAACAGGCTCTCACAAGAGCCTTAGGAGTGACAGAAGAGAAACAGCGAAGAGGCCTTATGAAGCCGAAACAGACCGCGAAAAGTCTCCTTTGAGAGTGCGTCATCGAGAGTATAAAGAGGACAATGCCGAGACGACGCAAAAGAAAAACCTTAGACAAGACCATTCGTTTGATGTAAGCGCAAACAAAATCTCTTTTAAACGGCAGAGCAGAAATAATATAGATCGACTCGCTCTGAGTAAAGCCACCAGACAAGAGGGTATAACAACTTCACTTGTAGGAAAGTCCAACTTGAAAACGTCAGCAGCCTCACGTTTTTGGTCCTGGTTGCCCAAAGCCTTTGCAACCAAAAAGAACAGATAGCAATTCAAGCCTCAACCCAGCGAAAACAGCAAACCAGAAAACCAAACATCGTGCAACATACGGCTGGGAGTCTGGAACACTAGGGGCTTCCAACACCTAACTGTGACGGGAGACGTAAATTTGGGTGAATTTGAAATCCTATGTCTTCAAGAAACATGGTTGATGAAAACACCTATACTAGATGGATATGAAATTGTACTGGCACCGGCGAAAAAAAGCATAAAGGAGCAACCGTCTTCGGGCCTCTTAACGGCTATACGCATGGGATGTGGATTAAAGCAGGAAAAAATATCAGTGGCAAATCAGTTCCACTTGATGGTCCTTTTAACTTGGACCTATAAATTGGAACTCAACCCGAAATTGCAAGAAGTACCAGTGGCCTTGCTAAACACATACTGGAACCCGGCGAAGACTGAACCACAAACTTATCTATCAGAGATGGAAAAAGCAATTGACGAAGCTTTGTCGACCTACCAAGTCCGACACCTTTTAATATACAGAGATCTAAACGCTTCAATGGCCTCGAATAAATCTACTAAAAACTACACTCCAGCTGACAACAGAGGAGTGCAGTGGTCAAGGCTTATGTCCTCAAGAAAGCTACAAAACCTGGACGCAGTCTTCCCTAATTCAGACCGACTTCCGTCTTGGTCAAATGGGATGACTAAATCTACAATTGACCACATTTTCATTTCAAGTGCCTTTTTAGACGTAATTACATCTTTTGAGGAGATCCAAACAAAGAATAGTGATCACAATCTCCTAACTACAATGTGGAAGAGCTCGAATAACCTAGAAAAGATACAGGACTGCAAACTAGAACGGAACAACCAAGGCAATAGACTACGATTATCAGCCAAAGACATGCACGCTCTGACAAAAAATTATAGAAGGCTAAACACCGAAGATCATTCTAGTTTGGCCGACTACGGTCCTTTATTACAGTCTTTAAAAAACAGTCCCATAGCAAAACTTGTTCAACTGTTGAGTCTAAAACTCATACCTATGACATGAAACTAGTTGCCAAACGACAAGACTATCGGACAGTTCTGAGGAATGCAGCAAAACTAAACAGCGACCAAGCAGAAATAATCACCGACAAGCAAAAGTTAACTATCGAGCATGGGTGAGAGTGCACCGATTGACTCTGTACCAACAGGACTCTGAAGCAATTATTAAGTCTATTTGCACGAAGAATTCGATGGAATTATGGTCGCTATTAAATTCAACTGCAAATAATCAGATGAGTTGTATTCAAAACCCAATAGGCGAAAAGTCTTGGAGGTTGTATATCAAGGGAACTTTCAAGACACCGCCTGGAAATCACCCAGTGTCCTCATCAGACACCCATAACTGCTGGGAAAGACTAGACGACCAGAAAGAGATCTATGAGTTAATAACAACATTGAAAAACTCCAGAGCACCGGGCCCGGATGGTATTACAAATACCGATTTAAAAGCCCACCCCGTGGCCTGGTCTTTGTTCCTGAGCAAGGTCTTCGCTAGATGTGCATATTCCCAATCGATGCCTGCCTCTTGGACAACGGGTATAATAATTCCCATTTATAAAAAAGGAGCAATCAACAACCCTTCAAACTATCGTCCAGTCCCTTTGCTTGATCCAATTGGCAAGGTGTATGGTTCGCTACTATTGAAACGTTTCCAAACGTGGGCCAACGGGTGGCAGTGCAACGACCACTTTCAATCGGGGTTTAAGAAAAGTATGGGAACATTTACAGTTAACATTTTGACGTTGAGTGTGCTCAAAAGCAGAACATTGGAAGGAGGCCCAAGGCTATACATGGCCTTTATTGATTTCACCCAAGCTTTTGACAGAGTTGACAGGTCACTCCTATGGCAGAAACTTTAAGCTTGGTCATGCCCTACAGGAATCTTGGAACCTATTAAAGCCTTACATTCAAATACTACTGTCAAGGTCCGCTTAAACAACAGAGGTTCCCTGTCATCTGCGATATCTACTCATAGGGGGGTAAAACAAGGATGTCCATTGGCTCCTTCAATTTTTCTAGCTTACATAGGAGACTTCCAGCATTCGGAAACGTCAGTTAGATCTTTTCCCCCCAAGATGGGTCAGCAAAATATCATTAGACTCCTATACGCAGATGATTTAATCTTAATAGATCAGACGCCGATAGGACTACAACGACAGCTTGACAATCTTTTGTCCTATGTAACGAACAATAACCTAGAAGTGAACAAAGAAAAAACAAAAATTGTTACATTGGAGAGAACAGCTAACAAAACAGACAAAAACAGATGGTATTATGATTCAATCGAGATTGAAAAGGTCCAGAGCTTCAAATATTTGGGAATTACTGTGGATAGTTCAAAAAGAGACTTAGCCATGCAGGAATCCCTCCAAGCAAAAGAAGATTGCTGGCTAGCAAAGGCAAAGCTATCGACCAGAAATGTGGGCGGTTCTCCATGATTCCAGCTTTAAATTTTTATAAAATGAAAGCAGTTGCCTCATTGACATATGGAGCGGAAGCCATGTTACATTTACCATCAGAGATATGGCCGAAATTAGAAGCCTACTATTGGAGGACAGTCCTGGGACTCCCGTCATCAACACCTATAGCCTCGATTCGTAGAGAGTTGAGCCTCCTGTCTCTTCAAGGGACAATGATCTGCAACTCTTTGAGATTATATAGAAAATGTCTTCTACCTACGAGTCCCTTGCTATACAACCTCGTAAAGGTAGAGCTGTCACTGAGTACAAACAGATCGTTAAAAGTCTGGAGAGAAGGTATACTGGCACTTTTGAAATCAATTGAGTGTGATGAGGAGGAACTGCTGTCAAATCCAATGAAGATCTTGAGGAAAATAAAATAATTAGATTGGATACAGACCTTGTCAAAAGCCGCTGAAAATAAACTTACATCCCACCTGTTGGTGAATACTAAAGGCTTGAACGAACTGCAGAGCTACATAAAACAATTTCCAAGTAGGCAAGCAAGAAACTTTCTTCTAAGAGCGAGACTCAATCTGCTCCCTACGAACAAAATCAGAGCTATTAGAGGCCTGTCGGATACAAGTGACTGTAGACTTTGTCATAAGGTAAATGAAAAAGAAACAATTCGCCATCTTCTTGTTAGTTGTGCAGAAACAAAACAATTTAGGATGCAATATATGCAATACTTCGCAGCGGATCCCTCGTTAGAGTCGGAACTTTGCTGGTGGTCAAAGCTGATCAGTGGTGATAAACCAACGTGGCTAATGGCTTCTTCAAAAATCTTGCAGCAAGTGATGACACAACTCGAATCTGCCTAATTTGGTTCTTAAGTAGAGATCTGGTAAAAGACCATTGGCTAAGTCACCAGGACTGATAATTACATCACCCTGTTTAAAGGAAAGTGACTAACCAAGGTCTGGTCGAAAATTATAGTTATCTTCAACTTTTTTTTAAAACTTCAACAACTATTTTAAGCAAGTAACTAACCGAAACTTGGGAATTTTGTAAAAATCATTGATTTGATTAATACAAATAAAAACATAATAATAATTTTAAAAAAATGTCATATGTGCAGTGCCAAAATTGTCCCATTACACAGTGTGCATTACACATAAGAGCATCAAATGGCCAAAGGTCTTGTGATAAAACATGACTATTTTAGTGTTAGAAGCAGTGCCCAAAAATAATTCTAGCACAGGGACCCACATTCAAGCTCTGAGCAAAAGAACCTATTACACATGGACAATGACAATTGTTTTTCAAAATGTTAAATACCTTCATACATGAGTGAAGGAACACATGCAGTGTCTTTGACCAGAGACAGAGGACATGCATTGGTTGCTAGTGTGCTGCTTCTAGGCAGCATGTTTGACCAGGCACACTCATTGAGGGACCTTGTTGCCATACTGGGACATTGGCAGCTGCTGCTGTTTGAAGGGAGGCTCCACCTCAAGGTTTCATGGACCTGTCCACTGGTGAGGCCATCTGCTTGGTGTGAAGAGGCAGTAAGTAGGATCAATTGAATCAGCTGTGTACGCCTACATGGAAGAGCCATACCTTTGGCCGTGGTATATGCCAGAAAGGCATTCCAGTATAAGAAAGGCAGTGAATCCAGAACAAAACTGGTCCTGACTGGCTGGAGCACTAGCAGCGGCGAAAAATGATTCATAGCCAGAGACATTGAATAAGGACTAGAGAAATCCAAAGAGGAGTAGTACAATCACCTTGTCATCATGGAATACCAGGGGTTTTGTCCACTTATTTTGTCTAGGCAACCTGCATTTTGAGAATTTGGAAATAATATGTATGCAGGAGACCTGGTTGCATGAACATCCATTGTTGGAAGGTTATGAGGTATAAATAAATCTGGCCGTGAAGTGGCAGAAAGGACGTCCAACAGCTGGTCTTCTAATAGTGCTAAAAAATAACAGTAACACTGAAGTGGTAAAAAAAAACTGCCCGTCGCCCTTGATCCAAGACCTTTTAATTGAAATTGATTAATCTATATTGGAATCCATCAGCAACTTCTGATGAAGAATTCATAAAACTGGTGATAGAAATTATGGATGACTTGATGGAACAAAGGCCGCACCTGCAGTGCCTTATTTGTGGTGATTTAAACCTCCATTGGTTTGATGATTGGGCTAGAATCCTAACAAAACCATGTATACATGCCTCACCACAAGTTCTGAGAGGCCTCTTATGGAGAGAAGAAATGGGTGAAAGGAATATCATTACGGGTAATGGCTACATTCAGGGAGATTTTCCAGCTAAAGCTACTTGGAGATGAGGAAATGATCAACAAAAATTAGACTACGTATTTGCCTCAAAAAAATGTATGGATAATCTAAATAATCTAAAGATAATTGAGTCTGAGGCAAGTGATCATGACATTTTAACTGTCTCTATTCAGAACTGGCCTTACTGTGATTTAACAGAAAGCGCTGTAGATGTGTAGATGTGTAAAAGACCTACATTTTGAAATGTTTGTGGCAGAACCATCTGGTTCTAACAACGGAGGCTACAAGAGATCCTATGCCTATGATCCTGTCATACGGAGTAAAAAGAAAGCACTGACATCTGCTTTAGGTAAAGCGAGAAAGGAACCTAATAGTAAATAAAACATTAATACACTAAGACAACAGTTTAAAAACTAGTTGAAAGGCAGGAAATGGCAAATTTTTCTGCAGGACTCTGAAGAGATCTTAAAAATTATCTCGACCAAAAATTCCTCAGGAACATGGAGAATCCTGAATTCAATAAATGCGCCACAAAACTCCTTTACAACAGTATCAGCGGAAGTCTGGAGAAATCATTTTGGAAGACTCTTTAAATCAGACTCGGTAGCACTCAAGGAACTCACTCTATCTAAAGTAGTGTGGTCCTTCCCAACAGAAAGGCATGACATCAAGACCTTAATACTATCAGCAAGTAATTCCAGGGCCCCTGGCCCAGATGGCTTTTCGATGGTAGGCTAAAAGAGGATCCCGAGGGTTGGACTGACATATTGTTTTACCTCTTCAACGAAATTAAAACAACTAAGAAGATCCTACCAGCCTGGACTTCATCGGTTTTTGTACCAATCTTCAAGAAGTCCGATAGGTCGGAACCAGCTAATTATATACCTATCGCCCTTATTGACGTGATGGGAAAGATCTTTGGTGCCCTGATCCTCAAAGCTTTAAACATCTGGAGGAAGACCACTGGACACTAAGACAAATGGCAGGCTGGCTTCAAAAAAAGGCACTGGAACAGCTCTCAATCTTTTCATAATTAATCACATCATGGCTGTAGCTAAATCCAGGAAAGGGAGCAGGATAGACTTGGTGTCAATTGACCTGGCAAAAGCTTTTGATGTGATAGATAGACCTAAGTTATGGAAGAAACTGAAAACCTGGAACTGCCCTGAGGATTTGAGAGAGGTTCTAATGGTGTTACACACCAATACATGCATACAAATTAAACTGGACAAAAAAGGTCTCCTAACAGAGTCAATCAGAACCAATATAGGATTGGAAAAAGGATGCACATTAGCTCCCATTATCTTCAAGCAATTAATATCCTATATTCATAATCCCTTTGAAACTTTCCCCCCATGACTGGTGGGTGAAGCAGTAGGTCATCTGCTTTATGCAGATGATCTAATATTATTAGACCACAACGATAATTGGCCTACAAAGGCAGTTAGATGCAACCTCTAAGTAACTGGATGAAAATGGACTGGTTGCAAATGCATCCAAATAAAAAATACTTACCTTGGGGGGCATGGCCAACATGCGAGCAAGGAAGACATTTGTTTGTTCGTTTTATTATTTGTAACGCGCACCAAACCCAAGGTTATCAGGGCACAATAGCATTAAGAGGGTTGTTCAGCTTTGGTTACATTGCTGTATGAAATTAATATTTGATACATTAGTACGGGAAATTGAAGACAGGCAGTATATGCAACATGTAGGCATAAGACAGCTAGGTTGCGCACTGATCATAGGCATCGTAGACAGTAAATACAAAATGTACAAGCAGAACAGATATAACATTGTGGAGGAATAGAAGGGTCATGGGTCGATTTCCTTAATATAATGGATGAGGTTAGTCCTGAAGCGTGGGTAGGGAAGGTCTTGCCTCAAGGGTGGAGGGAGGGAGTTCCAGTATTGGGCAGATTTGACCGGGAAGCTGCTACCGCCAGTCTTTGTGAGTTTAAATCTGGGACCGTTAGAAGGTTGGCGTTAGCAGTTCTCGTGGGACGGTTGGAGGGTTGTCTCGTAAATCTCGCTATGAGATATTGAGGGCCAGCATTATTAAGACATTTGTGTGTCAGAGAGGCTGTTTTGAGGAGGATTTTGTCTTTCATGGAGAGCCTGTTGTTAGATCTTCTGAGGTCTGAAATGTGGGCTTTCTTTGGCAAGCTTAGGGCTGCTCTCAATGCATTGTTTTGTAAGATCTAGATCTTGTTGGTGATGTATTTGTTGCTCCCTATGTATAAAGCATTACAGTAATCCAGTTTGGATAAGACAAGGGCTCTAGCTAGGGTGATACCTAGCTAGAGCTCTAGATGTTAGAGGAAAGGAAGGGCTTAGCTGCTCTGATTAGCTTACGGGTGTAGGCAGTAGATGAGGCCATAGAGGTGACTTGTTTTTTAAAGGTTAGCGTGGAGTCTAAGTAGAATCCAAGTGTTTTGACCTTCTTAGCTACTATAATGTTGTTGCCGTCTTTTTTAAAAGTGGAATAATTGTGGCCTAGTTTATTTAGGTTTGCAGCGGTGCCGAGAATGAGAAGTTCCGTTTTGTCATCATTCAGGCATAGACCATGAGAAGCCATCCATGCCTGTATGATGAGGTACACTCTATTCTCAAAGGCCAAATCCTTGTTGTAATCGCCCGTCAACGGGATGAGGATCTGTGTATCATTGGCGTAGTTGGTGTAGGGAATACCAAGGCCGCCTAGATCGTCAAAATTGGGCTTTGTGAAGATGTTGTACAGAGTGGGGGACACGCAGGAGCCCTGTGGCACACTGCATGTTTTGGGTATGGGGTCAGCGGCTGTTAAAGGTGAAAAGACGTGCATTGTTCTGTTGTCAAGGAAGGATTGAATCCATCCAATCGCTTCTTGTGAGAAATGTGCGGTGGAGTCCAAGTGGTTGCTTTGGATCTTATTGTCCACTAAGTCTAACGCCGCTGAAAGATCGAGCAGCAGCAGGAGTGCTACCTTGCCATCGTCTCTCAGTGTATCTATTTGTGCCTTAAGGTCGATAAGCACAGTTTCAGTTCCGTGTTGTGGTCTAAAACCTGACTGACGTACTCCTAAGAGGTGGTTGCATTCCAGATATTGTTGGATTTGGATGTAAGCCACCTTGTCTAGAATTTTAAGCAGTAACGGGACTGTGGTGATATGGCGGTAGTTTGTAGATATTGATGGGTCAAGTGTTTGTTTTTTAAGTAGTGGGAGGACCGAAGACTGTTTTAAGTTGTTGGGTATGGAGCCAGTGGAGAAGGAGATGAAGGGAGAGAGGTTGAGTGCAGCATCTTTTATGATCTGGGCTGGCCAGGGGTCGCCGTGGCAGTTGGACGGTTTGAGGTTGAGGATGACTTTTTCAACTGCTAGTATGGATACTTTATTAAAGTTGAAGCAGGGTATATGAAGATTGGGAGGTCGCGGAGTGGGCTGGTGCTGAGGCGTGGACATCTTGTTGGGTTTGTTGGGTTTAGCAGGGAGGAGGAGGGTTTCTTTTTTATTGTTGATCTTAGCTTGGAGGGTCTTTAACTTGTTAGATAGGGCACTCTGAATGCTGGTGCACCATATTTTGTCCTTGAGACAGGTGTCCAGGGCTTGGATGGGCGTTTCTATCTTGAGGATGGTGAAAAGCTCTTTAGAGTTTGAGTTAGATTGAGAGATGTGCAGGTTGTATGAAACTTGTTTGACGAGGATCATTTATTTTTTGTAAAGGGTAGCTATTTACATTTTATATTGTTTTTATTAATGTCAGTGGGATCTTGTCTCCAGGTTTGTTCGCTCTTGCGTTTTTCTAGTCTAATTGCTTTCAAGTGGTGAGAGAACCAGGTATTCAAATGATTTTTAGGTGTACTCTTTCTAATTTTCAGTGGTGCTATGGCGTCTAGTGAGGATAGCATTATTTTGTTGTATTCCTTCACCATAGTGAAGGGGTCTATGTGGTCAGGCAGCAAATTAAGAGTGGGAACAATCAAGGGGATGAGTTTTTCAGCCATAATATTTCTTTTGTCTCTAGTGGGAATAGCAGGAGCTATGCTGTTGGGGGTGGAGGAGGTGAAGCTTCTAAGCTTCTAAGGTGAAGGAGATCAGTTAGTGATCAGACCAAGGTCGTGGTGTTATGGAGGTAATGGATGTTTGGCAGTTGTGCTCTGCTATCCAGTCAAGGGTCATACTTTAGTGTGGGTGGCACCTGTTGCTTTTTTTGTGAAGCCTAGTTCTTCAAGGGAGGCATTAAGATGCGTTGCATTCTTATCTGACTAGTTGTTGAAGCATAGATTGAAATCTCCTAGGAGAAGGCATTGAGAGGAAATTTTAAGGTTTTCAGATTAAATATTAGTTACGTCTTCTTCGAAGGACCCTAAGGGGCCAGGGGTCTGTATATGAGATGTATAGACAAGGTCTGGGTATCAGAGATGATCAGCTTGGCAGTGAGGGATTCACACGAGTCAACGTTTAGTGGCGTGGTAAGTCTCAGAGCTAGACTGGTTTTGGCAATTATGGCAAGGCCTCTGCCTCGGGAAGTCATACGATATATTCTAAGGAGGGTGTAGTGCTCGGGAATGGCTAGCATGATCGCTGGGCCTCCTGCTGGATCAAGCCAGGATTCAGTGATGCCAAGGAAGTCCATATTTTCTGCTTGGAGTAAGTCTGCTATTTCTGTGGCGTGTGCCACCATGGAACAGGCGTTTATAAGGGCACCTTTTATGCTAATCTGTGTGGGTTGGTAGTTGGTAGTATTAGTCGAATCCCGGGTATTATAGTGGAGCTTCGGGCGTGTGTTGGAATCTCGGGTGAGCTGGCTGTTAAGCTGGAGTGGGTGCTGGGTGGAATTTTTAGTATTGGGCTGTGTGCCATTTGAGGTGGTGGTCTTATTATTTGAGAGAAGGCGTGATGTTTTAGCTAAAGGTTTGTATATATTTTAGGGAGTCAGGCACAGAGTTTGCAGTATCTCTGGAGGAGACTGCATGGTCTAGTAGGTATCTTGTAATAAGTCGCAGGAACCGCTAAGGGCAGGGTGTGTGTCATGATAGGGTTAAGTGTGCTAATTAGGTTAAGGATGATCCTTAGTAGGATGGTGTAGATCATAGGCAGATATATGGTTTGGATCGATGGTGGCTAGATGATGGCGAGTATAATAGAGCGGACAGGAGTGGGTGTCGATACAAAGGTTCAGGGATAAGGTAACAGTAGGTATAGCATAGTGATGCTGATAGAATGCACCGTTCGGAGTATCGGAGAGGGCTGACTCAGGTGAGGTAGTATTGTAGACTCTGAGGCAAATAAGTAGGATCTACTGTGGTGTGTGTGTGTAAAGAGTGAGTTGTCTTGGGCGGAGTAGTGCTGCAAGAGCAAATGTAGGTGTGCTGGGTCAAAGCAGTAGAGGCAGCGGGCAGCCCCAGGGGAGATAGGACAACAGGAGGTGAACAAAGAGAACCTCCTGAGGCAACAAGACGTGGGCAGAGGCGATGCCTGGGGCAATAGGCAGTAAGCGTAGTGAGGTAGTTAGCAACAGGTAGTAGGCAGAATTTGCATCGGACAGTGAGTCAGTGGCAATGAGGCAATGGACATAAACAAGTAATTAATAGCAGGCAGTGTACAGAGACAGTACCTGGGGCAATAGGTGATGGGCACAATCAAGTAATTAAGAGCAGGCATTATGTAGAGACAACACCTGGGGCAATAGGTGATGGCCAAAATCAATTAATTAACAGCAGGCACTATGTAGAGACAATACCTGGATCAATAGGCGATGGGCACAATCAAGTAATTAACAGCAGGCAGTGTGCAGAGACAGTACCTGGGGCAGTAGGCAATGGGCACAGTCACGTAATTAACAGCAGGGAGTAAGAAGAGAGAGTACCTCGTCCTGAACATGGGGCAATAAAGCAGCAGTCCCGAAGTGCAGTTGTGTACAAGGTTAGGTTAAATCAAAGATTAGACCCAGTTACATAGGTGTTCAGTCATAGCTGTATGATGGTGTAAATGCCTTAGTTCGCAGAAAAACAGGAAGATTGCATATAAAGCATAATCACGTGTACCGGCGGTCCGACTCAAGTGACTCTAGATCAGGGGTAGCTGCATGTGTGCACCGATAAGAGGCAAGTGGACACTCTGGTAGGGCATGATACCATATGCAGCACGAGCGGCAGGAACACTTTGCAAGAATTAATATCAAGGAGCGACTGGTCGTGTTTCCTACTTCATATGTTGCAAATGCAGATAAAGAAGGATGCCAGCATTATGTTTCAGGTCGGAAAGAGCAAGTCAATTACAGCGGAAGGTAAATTAACACTAAAATCATGCCATGTTGTAGGTCAGGCACAGGAGGCTATTGTAGGCAGGTCAGTTCAGGGTAACTTTGCACGAGGACAGTGAGAGGCATAATGGCTGGCCCTGGATACTGTTTGCACTGGACAGGTTCAGGACAGGAGCCTTTTTCTGGATGCCTTCTTCCGAGGGCCAGCGCTCGCCTGCCGGCGAGACCCTATTGGCCAATGAGTGTGGGGCTAGCCAATCAGGACAAGACTGGGCCCAGCAGCTTACAAGGCAGGAAAGCTGATTGTGGCAAGAAGGAACATGTTGTCCATGTTTGAATGTAGGATCCTCGTGTTTGGCAATGGCAGCTGCTGCTAAATGTGCAGAGAGGCTCTGAAATATTTAGTAGTGATGTGGCACATATATAACTTGTGCTTCTTTAATATGTAAGTTGCAGATAATGCGATTTGCAGGGCCTGATGCAGCGCTTCAATGAAGGTGCTTTGGGTGGTTGCAATTGGGCCCAAAAACTTACCTTCGCATCTCGGAGTGGTTGGGGGTAGATGATGTTGCTCCTGCAGCATGGGGAGTGCAACCAGAGCTCCTGCTCTGCTGTGGGGCTTCTGATGCTGTAAGGCTTAAGGGCTCTGTTGGCCGTCATCAGATATCCTGAAATCAGCCTGTTTGGCAGCATAAAAGAACACACAAAAACGCTTGCGGAGAGAGGAATGTCTGTGGAACAAACAGTGAAATTCCAAGAACCAGGGAGTTAATTTCAGAGGAGATATCCCAAAACGAACGCCACTCCCGCCCGCTGGGGAAGACCTCAGCAAATGGCCGCGGAGGCCCGACTGGAATAGAGGGGAGTGTTAAATAAGGAAGAAGTAACAGCCGGGACAGGGTGACACCCACGACCGTGCTGCGTTGAATTCTGGGGGACTGACATATGCAAACCAATGCAGCTGCCGGCTGTGCCCCCCCCTCCCGCCTGCACCGAGGCGCGCTGATGGGGAGGGGTGCGTGACTTATGGCGCTGTGTGGGCCAGACCCCCCGTGGCCAGCCACCCACCAGCCACCCACCAGCTGAGTGATGAGACTGGGGGGCCGAGCCTGATGCTCCCTGGGACCCCAACAAACGTCAGGAGGCAACCGCCCGGAGACACAAAGAGAAGGGACTAATCTCATCCGAGGCCGCATGGAGCCACACAAGTGAGTGTATGCAGGGCAGAGGGAAGTTCCACTGAGAAGCGCCTTGTGGCCAGATGTGGTAACCCACAGGGGAGGATCCATAACAGAGACCCCTGCCAGCAAGCCCCCCCTCCCCAGAGACACTGTCTATGGATCCGGCTCACCTGGTACACACAGGGCCCAACTGATGGCGCACCCGGCGCAAAACCTGACCCTCCACCGTGCATGGACTACTCTCTCCTTCAGAAAAAGGCACCAAACAGTCCCCTCTCCCGCTCCCAACTAACGGATATTAGCACCTGCAACGCGAGCCGAGGTGGCCTGGGCTCCTAAGAGTGGCAAAATATCACATCAGCCAACGAGGGAACATCCAAGCCACACTGCAAGCAACAAGCACTCCCCCCATCCAAAGTAACAGCGAAGGTGTGCAGCCCCAAGCCTGTGCCTGGTCACGCAGGGCCCCACTGGCGGCGCCATACCAGCCCCCTATTGCGCTCGGATTACTGCCCTCATAGGCAAAAGAGGCACCAAACTGGAGTGTGAGCAATCTCTTCCCCCGAGCAGAGCCAACTAATGGACAAATCCGCACCTCTCTGTGGCAGAGGGGAGGAAGAAGCCATTGGCAACCACAACACAGGTGGGGGTGGGCTGAGCCCGTAGGGTCAGCAAGAAGCAACAGCGGGTGATAGGTGGAAAATCCTAGTAACAAGCAAGCCTCAATACATGCAACAAGTCCTCCCCAGTGACAGCGGAGGAGTGGGGTCGCAAAACCAACACCAGTGGGTGAGGCAGAACTGTCCGACATGGCTACGGGTGCCCCCTGCGCATGGACGTGAAGCCCCCACCTGGAGGCACTAGACTGTCCACCACTTGAACATAAGAACCCCGACTACTGCCAACAGACCTGAAGGTAGTCATCCTCACCACCTGGGAAAGGCGGTGGACGCGGCTGACCTGGTGTGGTCCCGACTAACTGGGCATATGACTGGATCTGCACCGGCCCTTCTCGACTGGTTGGAGGTCACAATAACAACCTCACACCTCTCTCCACTTACACTGGAACCCTGAAGCAGAACAATCGAGAGATATGCACAGACCAAAGTGCCTAACTCTACCTGAAACCTCCGCTGTGAGCCACAAATCCGAGGGCACCTCCAGAACCTTAAATCCTTAGGATAACGGCCACAGACACCAGTGGGGGAACAATCACGCGTTCATATGGGCACCACACACACGCCAACGGTGTGTGACCTGAGCAATAAAGTACTGGCCGGGGGAGCCAGCACCGCACCCACCCACCGCTTAAATGCCAGAAAGGCCACCAAGATACACAATCAACACAGGTGCTCGGACCCCAGACTGAACAAAGACACATTTTCTGAAACCCCACTGTACAATGGATCTGTGCTGAACAGCATCATGGGCAAAGATAAGGTGGAACTCGAGGTGACCTGCTCCCCAACAGACGAATCCCTGAAACTGAAAGATGTGATGGCCGCCATTGCCAACTCCCGTTCCTCGATGGAGAAGAAAATGGACGGCATCCCCGCTGAAGTATCGTTCCTGCACCACGATCTCCAGAAACTATCGTCCCGGACTGGGGAAGTGGAGCAACGAGTATTCGGGGTTGAGGATGACCTCGGAGGGGTGCACCAACAACTGTCACAGGCGCTGACCCAACTAAAGACCTTGGAAGCACGAGTTGACGAAGGAGAGGGCAGATCCCGTCTTAATAACATCTGTATTCTTGGACTGCTGGAACGGACTGAAGGGCCTAGCATGGAACTATTCCTGGAGCATTGGCTGGCTGATCTCTTTGCGCCAAAACCATTCTCTAACTTCTTCTCAGTGGAATGTACGCACCGAATACCAGCGGGACGCCCGACCCCAGGCGCATCCCCCAGATCGGTCATCGCTAGACTTGTTAACTACCACGACAGGGATGCCATTCGCAAATGGCCCGAACAAAGGGGACGGTAACATACAACAGAGCCAATCAATAAAATATGACATTAAAAAAAAAAAAAAACTTACCTTGGGTGGGAAAATTGCCCATAAAACATCATCCAAACAAACATGGTATTTAAAGGGGAAAAAATACCCGAATAACTATTCTGATATACCTAAGAATCTCAATCAACAATAGTATTGCAGAGACATCGCAAGTAACAAGAATTAAATTGAAAAACTGTGCCAACTATCACATATGGCTGTGTGAGTGCTTTTCTCATGTTCAAGAACCTATGGCCCAAACTGGAGGGTGTTTATTGGAAGCAGGTAATATTAATGCCAAATTCTACTCCTATAGAAGTAATACGGGAGGAGATGGGCCTAACATCAGGTTACGCTTCTGCCAAATAGAAAATGCTGTCCTTCTTCCGTAAATGCCTCCTTGGTGAGCCGGACGGAGGCTTTAAAGTGTTGAAGAAGGCCCTACAGGAACAAACCAATGAAGTCCTAATGTTTTGGAGCACATTGCGTAGATCTATTCTGGCTGAACTGGGTTTGACAGAAGAAACTTTAATTATTGAACCAGGAAAAATAAAAAATAAAGCTCCTGGACCAAGATTAGATCAACAAAAATAGAGAAGGTAAGAACGCTCAAAATATATGGCCAAAAAGATCCGGCATATGGCCCTAGAGGGAGCCTGAGACGTTATCTAAAATGTTTCCCATGCCCAAAGCACAGACTAGACTTTATGCAATTTCGTATGTCAACAAAAGAAAGGTTGGAAGCAAGGAAATCATTAAATTTAAGAGACTACACTTGCAGGCTCTGTGAAGGTCAGACAGAAACCCTACTTCACTTAACGTTGTATTGTTCTAAACTCCAACATGATCATAACAGATGGCTGGGTAAATTATTTACGAAATATACTACAATAACTTTAAAGGACTGGTGGTTGGTACTACTTCAAGGTGATCGGGTGTCCCTTACACTGGCTCTTCTGGATTTCCTGAAAGTCATATTTAAACAAATACAGGAGAAGGATTGAAAACTACTCTGTATCGCCTAGGGATCCTACTACGTTTGTTTTAAGATTGTCACTTGCTTCCATGGTTAGAATGTTCAGTTTAATTTTCTTTTTCTTTTTCAATAGGATTGTTTTGTTTATTTATTAACCTTTTCGATACAGAAGTCGGTGTTAGAGTATACAGTGATGGGGGTAACCTGCTATGCAAGAGAGGATTAGCAATGCGGTGTGCCTAGCTACATGACAAATGTGTTAAAGAACTGCAAATATCCAGTGTGTATTTGTTTGACGACTACACATGAGCCATGTGCCCGTAGTCTCATGTACCTGCTGTTTGGCAAGAGGTGTTGGGTCATGCATGAACTGGCTTGGACTAGAGAAGCTTTCTGTGAACTGCCCAACGCTGTGTGGTTTTCAGTGTTCAGCAGATAGTTTTATGGTTGTAGTCCAGGCTATTTGATAAAACACTGTCGTAGGCTGTATTCAAGCGTTCTAGTGAGACAATCTGTCCAACGGAACATTGTGGAACTGTAGGAGATGGCTGTGCTGTGTGTAGCACATCAATGTGTTGTTCCAGGGTTGGGGATGTGGCCAGGGAAGTGTCCATGTGTAAAGGTACAGTGGTGACAGGGAGTTAAAAGTGCATTGTGAAACACAGAAAAGTGTGATTTATGGATGAGGTGTAGAAAGGAAAACAGAAAACATAACAAAGGAAAGGTGAATGCATACAGCACATGTATTACTTTCTTTCATAGTAATGCTGATGTGATAATTGTAGTCTGGTTACGCTTCCAGCTGACATTGGTGGTTGCAGTGGGTACATCAAAAAGAGAAAGTAGGTATGCACCAATGCAGTACGGAGTCCTGGTGAAAGAACAATCATTAAACTAATGTCACCATCATCTTTCTGACGGTGGTAATAAGGCATGCACAAGAGAGTAGACTCTGTAACTGGAAGTATGTATGGTGACCCAAGAACTATTTTTGTGTGGTCCTATGAAGTATGAATATTCAATGGAAGCTGTTGACAGCCATCTTTAAGAGAGGACTGCACCTTTTATTGTCTATGAGGAGTGTTGAGCTTCTTATAGGCAATCATGTACTTTGAAACCAGCAGTGATTGACACCTGGGATAGTTGCGCCAGCTGCGTAGGATACAAAAGTATGTGTTAGGGCCTGAAATCATGAGGGACTCTGCTTTGCTAGAGATTTAGAGATGATGAGTGCCTATCTACATGTTGAAGGGCTGCAAGTATCCGGCTTGAATGAGTTTGACTGCTATGTTTGAGGCATGAGCCGGAAGTGTCATGAATATGTTGTTTTGGTAAGGGCTGTTGACAGGTGTAAGGTCTTCTTCCAGATCTGAATCAAACAAACAAGCTGGTGTCCTTCCCCCTGGTTAATCCTAACCAGTTCCGAGAATGGTATCCAGGTGGCTTACGAGTTGATTGGTCCCACCTACTCAAAGGAAGAAGTCATCCTTGAAGGGGCTTCTCTGTTGAGATGAACTTGGCAATACGGACCTGCAGCAGGGCTTCAACAGCAAACCAACGGGCCAGAAGTTGCTGCTGCTGTCCTCTTCCAGCTCATCTTCGGTTCTATAGTTCCAGTGGTTGACTTTGCTTTCCAGTCCAAGCCTTTTAAACAGTTTTGTCCCATTCTGTCCAGCCTAGCTGCCACTCACCCAGCAGGGTGGCTGTCCTTGCCGGACAGGCAGCCAGTCATTCACGCCAGAGTGCATTTGGCTCCTAGGAGACTAAGCACAGAGAGTTTCGGGCACCTCCTTCATGTCCTGGCACACAGTGACAAGCACTAGAAGGTCCTTTCCAAATATAAATGGCGAAAAAAGAAGACCAGGACCCGTTTAAACATAGGGGCTTAAGGCGAGTTTCGGGCACCTCCCTCACTTCCTGCCCACCCCAGTCACTCAGGCGACAGATGCAGTCTTCAGTCCTGAAGCCCGCAAAAGGCATAGAAACAAAGGGACCAAACCTGGTTTGGCGTGCAGAGACAAACACTAGAAGGACCTTTCCAAAAAGAAATGGCAAAAAAATAAGACCAGGACCCATTTAAACAAAGGGGCTTAAGGTGTCATCTTAAAAAACATGGCTCCCGTGATCACTGGCACCAACCATTTTGATAGAAAAGAGTAGCACTTGCCTGCTACATGACTTTCTAGACACAGGGGATACTAGGTAGCCCCTCCAGCACTCTATAGGAAGATAGTGTGTGTTGTGTCTAGGAATGTAAAAAGACTAGTAAAGTCAATTTAACCATATATTCCCTGGGAAACAGTAGTTTATCCCAGAGAAGGCATTTAAACCTTTGGGAAGTCTAAACTGCATTGAGCGTACTGTGTAACGCACATGAAAAGATGCCTATGGAGTTATTTTAAAACTTCATAATCAAAGAACACAAGAGTAAAACATACATCAAAAGTCCAGCAAAGTTTCTGGGGGTTTCTAAGGTGAAGGGAATTAGCACATTTTTTGAGAATTCTCCCTAACATGCTGTCAATAATTCCAACAGCATCACAGGCTTCCCTGTCGTATTTTGCCACCACATCAGGTCTGCGTAGGATGATAAACAGCCCCTCTTCATCCATAATTCCTGCTCTTCCTTTGACACATGTCCTTGTATCTCAATAATCTGTGTCAATGACACTGCACTTTATGGTTCTTCTATTTCCTTCTGGTGCACTTTCTCATTGGTAGTTAACAATTTTAGTTCTAGCATCTCTGCTTGTTTGACTGCCTGGTCTGCTGTATCAATGCCTCAAGCTATAAAATTGGTATCATTGGTTTGGGCAGAGCACTGCATGAATGCTACTGACGCAGGCAGTGAGAGCGTGTCAACTAATTTGCACAGCAGTGTGGTATGTTGCACTGGCATGCCATCTGATCACTCAAACCACCTTTGTTTCTAACAAGACAACCCTGAATGTCAAAAGATATCATGCACGCCGAATCAGAATATATGGTCAACTCTCTGTCAGCATACAAGTGTAATGCTGCTATTGACACCACTAGTTCCACTGCTTGTGCAGAATAGTGCAGAGGCAATCTTTTTCTCGCTATTAACTTTAGGTCTCCATCCACAATATGTAAAACTGATGCACCTGTGTAACTCAATCACATGCTCTGATCTGATGCATTAGTTAAGCCTAGAGAGGACCAGATCTCTGGATAAAGTGATCTTCTGGGGGAAAGTGAGTAAAGGAAGAATTCCTCTGAGGAGTTGCAGCCGTTAGTTTGACTTCTTATAGAAATCAGAGATGTGAGGAGAGAAGGAGAGGGGGGAGTCGAAGATTACCCGTATGGTCTTAACTTCACAGGTAATAGCAGGAAGAGGGTCCAGAGTGGGCGGCCAGAGAGAGAGAGAGTAACGGAGGCAGCTGGTGTTCCGATGAGGAGGATTTCCATCTTACTGCCATTCAGACAGAGATCATTGATGGCACATCGCTCCTGAATTGCAGGCAGACTGTCTGAATGAGAGAAGGAGTAGAGGTGGCCTATGGGAGCCTGAAAGAGAGCTGGGTGTCATCCGCATAACACTGAAAGTTGGAGCAGAGAGCATCGATCCATCAATGGATCTAACAGGAGTTTGTACCCTAGCAAACAAAAAATGTGTGAGGACAGCCATCATCACATACCTGTTTGAAAGGAAAAACAAGACAACTCCTCTGCATAATCTGGTAGCGCTAAAACTGCAGCATGTGCAATTGCATCTTTCGGTTAATTAAATGCTTCAATCATATCTTCTGTCCATCTAAGTGCTTCATGCTCTTTTCATGCCTCTTTTACCCCTTGCAACATGGTTCTGATATGTGATATGTTTGATAGTCAGTTATTGCACAATCCCAGAAACTGTTGGATTTCTATCACTGTGGCTTTGTGGGGCATTTTGTGTATTGCTTCAGCTCTTTCTGGTGTCAATACTGTACCTCTTCCTTGTCAACTTTGTATCCTTCTTTCACCAATAATGTTAGGAGTATCACTGAATTCTTCCTACGTACAGTCATCAACATATTGGATCACTGTGCACAGTGTCTATATGTTTGTCAAATCAATTAGTAGCACTCTGTTTGTTTGTTTGTTTATTATTTGATAATGCGCACAAAACCCAGGGATAGCCGGGCGCAGCAGGTACAAGGTTACTTAAGCTTAGGTTGCATATAGAGGATAAGAAGCATATCAATACAGAGCATACATGTCAATACAAGCAGTTGAAAATGAAAAACTAACATGTTACAGTATTGAAGGTGTATACAAAAAGGTAAAAGGGTAAAAGCAGAATAGTCTTAGACTAGGTTTCAGGAGTATCATGGCCGTTAGGTACCGCAAAAATTAGTTGGACCAGAGCCAGTTTTTTACCTTACATCTGACATCTGAAGTTGGAGTAGGGTAGGTCAGCTCTCAATGCAGTAGGCAATGCGTTCCAAGCCTGGGCAGCTCTGACAGGGAAGCTTGCTCCGCCCACTTTGGATCGTTTAAATCTAGGGGTTTCAAGCAGGAAGTGGTTGGTAGCCCTAGTGTGGTGGTTGGACGATTTTCTGGTCAGTCTGGCCGAGATGTAGGGGGGTGCTGTGTTGTTAAGCCCTTTGTGGGTGAGCGATAGCGTCTTGAGAAGGACTCTGTCGCTGATTTTAAGCCAATGGTGGTCTTTCCTGATGTTGGAAATATGTTCTCTACGGGGTATGTCGAGGGCTGCTCTAAGAGCGTTATTTTGAAGGATTTGCATTTTATTTATGATGGTTTTATTGGCTCCTGCATGGAGGACATTGCAATAGTCCAGCTTGGACATTACTAATGCGTTAGCTAGTGTGATGCAGTTAGTTTTGGAGAGATAATGTTTACAGGTCCTGATTAATTTACAGGTGTACGCTGTGGAGGATGCCAAGGTGTTAACTTGTTTTTTGAAAAGCATAGTTTTTACCTCAGTTGCCACCTTGATTATGTTACCATCTATGTTGAAATTGCGATAGTTGGGACTCAGTTTTTTTAGGTTGGAGTTGGAACCCAAGATCAGTATCTCTGTTTTGTCGTCATTTAGACAGAGGCCGTGGGAGGCCATCCATGACTGAATGAGGAGGTACATTTTGTTTACTAGAGCTGTGTCTTCGACAAAGTTGCCTGATAGTGGTATGAGAATCTGCGTATCGTCCGCATAATTAGTGTAGGTTACCCCTAATCTGTCAAGTTTGTCGAAGAGTGGCTTAGTAACGATATTATACATTGTCGGGGAGACACATGAGCCTTGTGGGACACCACAAGTGATATGGATTGGGTCCGCTGCCGCTACAGGGGAGAACACTCTCATCGTACGGTTAGCTAGGAAGGATTGTACCCATGCTATAGCTTCACTTGAGAAATGGGCGGCAGACGCTAAGTGGTTGCATAATACTGCATGATCCACCAGGTCAAAGGCTGCTGATAGGTCAAGGAGGAGGAGCATAGCTGTACTACCTTTATCCTTCAACTCGTCGATTTGTGTCTTGAGGTCGATAAGGGCCGTTTCAGTACCGTGAAGTGGTCTGAAGCCAGATTGCCGTGAACCTAATAGGTGGTGTGTCTCCAAATAGTTTTGGATTTGGAGGTAGGCTACTCTATTGATGATTTTAAGGAGAAATGCGACCGTAGTAATGGGCCTGTAATTAGTGGGGATTGCTGGGTCAAGTGTCTGTTTTTTGAGTAGGGGCAGTACCCAAGATTCTTTAAGGTTAGTAGGTACAGTACTTGTATTGAAGGAGGCATTGATAGGTTTCGAGATGAAGGGTGCTAAATCTCTGTCTGCATCCTTGATGATTTGCACAGGGCAGCTGTCGCCTTGGCAGTTCGATGGTTTAAGGGATAAAATGACCTTTTCAGTTTCCAATATGGAGATGTTAGTAAACCTGAAGGGTTTACAGTTGCTTTGGGTGGATGTGCTCAGTATCTCTTTCAGTGGGGTGGTATGAGTTCCACTAGGGCTCAAGGAGGCTTTTTTCTTAGCAATTTTAGATTGAAGGGTTGTGATTTTATTTGCTAGGGCATTTTGGATGCTGGTGCACCAAGACTTGTCCTTGGGGACATTGTCTGTAGATGCAATTGGATTTTCCAATTCTCAGAGAATAGTGAAGAGCTCTTTGGAATTCGAGTTGGCTTTACTGATTCTATCATTGAATTAGTCTTTTTTAGTTTGAATTATTTCCTTCTTGTATCTTTTGGCAAGGTTGGCAAGTGTGGTTTTATTGTCAGCAGAAGGAGTATGCCTCCAGATAGCTTGGAGTTTGCGTTTTTGGATGCGCATTTCTTTGAGTTGGGGGGTGAACCAAGAATTAAGGTGAGCTTCATGTTTACTTTTATGGAATTTGATAGGGGCGATCAAGTCTAGAGCTTTGGCCATGGAATTGTTAAATGACTCAACTAACTCGCTAGGGTTGGATTCATTGGAGCTGGCAGTGAGAGCTGGTAGGAGTAGTGGGAGTAGTTTTTCAGCCATGATTTCCTTTTTGCTTCTCGTTGGTATGGGGGGTACTATTTTATTCTTGTTAGGTTTGGGAGGCTCGATGCTGGCTGTAAAGCATATGAGATAGTGGTCCGTCCATATTTGAGGTAGAATACTAGAGATGGTGATGTCAGAGTTATGGTTAGCTATCCAGTCTAGTGTGCGTCCTTTTGTGTTTGTAGGAGCTAGGACATTTTGAGTAATGTCATGATTGACTAAAATGGATTGGATAGATTGGGCTTGTTTGTCTTCAGCGTCATTAAAGCCCAGGTTAAAGTCGCCTAGTAAAAGGAGCTGGGTGGAGTCTTAATGCTGCTAGTAAGGAGACTTGATAGGTCTTCCTAAAAGTTGCCTAATGGGCCTGGTGGTCTGTACACTAGGAGTATCGTTAGTGTGCTATTGTTTGAAATAGGTATTTTGGCTGAGAGAAGTTCGCATGATGTGATTGCTGGGTGTGGGGTGAGTCTAGCAGCTAACTGCGTTTTGGTTTTGATGGCCAGGCCGCCTCCTCTAGTGTTAGGCCGGTCGACTCTTAGGATGTAGTAATTGTCCGGTATGACAGTCATGAGGGCAGGGCCGGCTGCATCATGGAGCCAGGTTTCAGAAACAGCAAGGATATCTAAGTTATCCATAGCCAGTATATCAGCTATTTCAGTATTGTGTGCTATAAGGGACCTAGGATTAATAAGGGCTCCTGATAATGTAGGAGTTGTAATGGTATCTTTGGCAGATCTGGGATTAGGGTGGTTGGGTCTCCTCTGTTTGTAATATGGGTCACCTTGTGGTTCGGGACGATTTATCATCGCTGAGGCTAGGAAGTCAGGACTAATGGCAGTAGAGGAACGTGTAGGTACTGGTGGACTGGTTATTTTATTTTTGATGTCATAAAGTCGTGGCCGCCTAGCTCTAAGTCGCAAGTTTCTCTCTTGCAAGTTGCAGGGGGTGAGGTTGGTGAGGGCCATTATTGTGGTGATGGTTAGAGTAGTCCAGGCTAAAGACCAGGATGTATATAGTAGGCAGGTCTGGAGGGTGCACATGTTGGGTGAAGAGGACACAGTAGCAGGTATATTAGGCTGACCCAGTAGGGACTGAGATACAATTGTGCTCATGCTTTAGCACCAAGGTTTGACAGTTTATAGTCAGGGCTAGTGTGCCTATATACTTCAGTGGGGCATCACAAGGCACAATTAAGCTACAATGTACAGGGCACATCTAGATTTGGGCATCAAAGGTAGGCTACAATACACATGGCAGCACCTAGTTTAGAAGCATCACAGGGCATCACAAGGCACAGTTAAACTGATATGCACAGGGCAGCATCTAGATTTGGGCATCAAGGGTAGGCTATATACTTCAGTGGGGCATCACAAGGCACAATTAAGATAGTTAAACACACTAGGGGATTCACAATACCCCTGACACACTCTAGCTTGATGAAACCTTTTCCATCTCTAGGTAAACAAAGTGAGATATGGTTAGTCTGGATGTAATGGAATGGAAAATAGTTGTTTTGTTTTTTTCAAAACTGGACAAACTTGGCCCTAGTGGGTATATTACACAGAATTCCAGCTTGATTACAGACAATTAGGAACTCTGTTTCCACTATATTGTTCACAGGGTACAAATCTTGTATGAATCTCAATCTCCTTCCCTTTGCGTTTTTCACTGGGTACACAGCCGTGTTACATGGGGATTCTGATGGTACTATTGTGCCTTGCTGTCCCAGCACAGTTATTGTCTCGTATATTCCTTTGTCTGCCTCTCTCGACATGGGATATTGCTTTCTTGAGGGTAATATTGTTCCCTTCTTTAATGGAATTATAACTGCTCCTGTGCATTTAAGCCAGCCCACATCATGGGGATTACTGGTCCATATCTCTTTAGGCACGTTCTCAAAATCTTCATGACAGTATGGAGATACATTTTTCGCCAATAACATTCACTTGTGTACTTCTCTGTACTCTATTTTCTATTGACATGGGGTACTGGTCTGGAAAATAAACTCATTGTGATCATCCTCATCTTGGAACAACTGTTGGTCAGTCCCAGCACTGGATCAATTGCTAAAACTGCATGCCCTTCAATGCCCTCTTCTTCTATCACATGCAAAATGACTCTGTCTTCCTTCACCAGCGCTGCTTCTAAAGGCACCATAATAACTATGTCTCGTTCCCTGTCACTTGATATCTTGGACCTAAACAAATACTCTGTGGGCAATTGTATAGTTTGTCTTGTATTTTAGGGACTCATCCTAACAACACCTGCACTCAATGAGAAAACAATTCTTCAGTAAGTGGCACTCCTCTCATAACTCGCTGGCCACAAAACACTTGAATAAATGTTTTAGCATTCACATAACAGATAGTTTTTTTTTGTCCCATCCCACTTTGTTTCTAACCACCACTTTTCCTTCATATATTCAATTATTGCGCAGGATCCGCATCTGGTTTCATTTTCTGCATCATTATGCTAGTCATGTCTGAAATATCTGGGTAAATCTCCCTCAATGCTCTCCACATGTTCACCCTACAATTATTAAATGGCTACCCATCATGTTGATTACTGTTTGCTTTTACTCCTTCCTGTCCTGCTCTTCTCCACAGGATATCTGCCTGGTCTCCCATTATTGAAGCAAATACACTCTTCATGTCCCTAGAGCAAAGTTATGCCTGCTGTTCTATTCTCTAGTTCATGACTCCACTTGCCTGTCTGTGCTGTAAGGAAAGGAAAGGCACATTATTTATGAATTGGGCCATGCGATATACTGTGCTGCTCCCATCTCTTTCTGTAACAAGGGAAACTACGCACTCCGCTTCATGCGCGTGGGTGCAATTTGTGCTTTTCCCCCTGTTGCCACAGCCATACAGCAGCCGTGTTTTCATATTTGATGTCCTGGGTGTTATTCTTAGCAGTGCATGGTGGTGGCGCGAGTTATGGTTGCTTAGTTTACCATAAATGGTGAATATCTTTGTTTTTTCGATTTTACCTCGCACCCATAGTGTCTCTTTAACAACATTGTTTTCAATTAATTGTATAGGTCTTTAGTAGTGCAACGTAAACATCAAATCCCTTTAAAAAGTGTTTTCAGTGAATTAATGTTTTTAACCATAACACCCCTTTTGGCAACATTCTTTCACTTAATTGGAATGTGTTTTTATTAAGTGAAAATGTTTCCTGAACAGAACTGTGTGTAGGTTATTCATAATTCCTCTTTTAACATATATAAACAGGGCCATCTTAAGCATTTTTGGGCATGGACATGTTTGTCTATTTATTTATATAGCGTTCCAACCCCAGAGATATCTGGGTGTGTTACAGGTTCATACAGGTGCCTTCCTGCTTGCCACTATTTTCCCTACTTAAGGAGCCCTCTAGCCTCTTTTCCTTTGCAGCTGAGGAGCAGGCGTAAGTGGATCTAGGTCACCTGGCCTAAGTCCTGCCCACCTTCTTAGTCCTGCGCTTCCTGCTCTCAACTCTTAAATCAAGTGAATGGCAGTCAAAGAAAAGGGCAATTCCTGTTTGGACCTGTTCGGACCAGGAGGATCCAGGACCCAAACCCCTGCTAAAACAGCAGGTAAGCATGCACCAACATGTGTTTACACCCTCTGTCCCCACAGCCATCCCCACCCTCTCTGGTCCCCCCGTGTTGTTCCCTTGTGCCCCCCCCTTCCCTTCCGGCAAACAAGAGTCTGTCTTGCTGCATTCTGGTTTCACCATCACCGTCTTGTGGCCAATGCTGGATTTTACTTTTATTGACTTCATTGATTCATGGTACGGTACCATTTCTCAACTGTCATGCTGTACTTCCTTTGCATCTTCTACTCATGGTGACCCTGAATCATGCTGTTCCCATCTTCATCTTGTATCCTGGCTTGCAACATTATTTGTTACTACTGACTTCTGCAGTTGTATTCGCTCTCCCCTCTTGCTTCTCCACTCTTATTGACTGCTTACTCTCTGTTCTCTCCTCCTCTCTCCCTTTTTATATCGCCTCCCCTCCTCCCCTTACTTTCTTCTACACACTTACTCTATCAGAATTGTCGATGGACCTAGTATGATATCAACCTCGTCTGTCTCCTTCACCCACCCTTACTCCCCCCCCCTCCAGCACTATCCGTCAGGCCGAGTGCGATAGTTAATTTCACATCCTTAATGTTCATGGCCTGTAAGAATGTAATTCAGGTTACATGTTGCAAGTAATTTAAGACTAATAAGAAAGCACTAGTTACAAGACGTTATTTACACATTGAGTTTCACAATATTATAAAACATAAATATACAACGCTAATTTACAGTATAGACAACATTCAAAATGTGCATGATTACACCCTTTAAGTCCTCTTACCCTCTTCATTTTTGCTCCTACCAGAATGATAAACAAGTAACATTTGAAGGCCAACATTAGCAGTTTACAAAGTGGTTACTTCTGTTCTAGTATAGATACAGGAGACTTTTTATCAATAACATCCAGGAAGTTATGCAGCCTGTCACAGGACCCTATGTAAAAGGTACATATAATGCAGAATACAGAATCCACATTATCTGCCTTACAGAATGCCTTACAGAATGCAAAAGTGCTCAAGCTTTAATAGAGGAGACCAATTGGAAGTAAAGTGAAACCTACACATACCATAGAATAGATAGTGGATGCAGAGTAGAATCAAAGGAGCATGTGCCTGTAGTGTGCAATGTATCAGTGCTCACGATTATAGTGTTAGCAACACTATAGCTAGTGAAACCATGAGTCAGGCTTTTTTTGAAGATCATATCCTGAAAAGGAAATCACACTTTAGGGCTCACAGTTTTGAAAGGTTTAGGGACTGGCAATTTTGAGAGGTTAGGCAATACAAGATTAAATGAAACGCCCAGGATCACACATTGGTTAAGGGGTGAATCTGTGATGTGTGCCACCTCTGCAATTTGTGCATTTGAACACTTTCTTTTTCAGTTCTTACTATGTTTCTTACCATGAACTAAAATAATCTAATTTTATAAAACTGACCTGGAAAGTACACAAATCACATTACCAAACATGACATTATTTTAAACTAAATATTATAGATGGGTGTTATGCAAATTGGGAATGATTCTAGCTTCATTGTTTCCATCATCAAGGGAAGTTTACAAGTACCAATTGATGTGATTTAATAATATGGGGTTGTCTTTTGTATTTTGAAGCATTAAACACTTCCAAAACACTGATTTGTGAAAAAAATGTGGAGACAATCTTTGCCCTTTACCAAAAAGCAAACCGTTTTTTGTGTCAAACAAGCTGACCTTGAAATATGCTTGCCCGAGGCCTGCACCATCTGGTCCACTCTCTTCTGTCTACCACCCCTTCCACTCAAATGGCCTACATAAGAAAAAGGATCAATGAATGGCAAGTGGTTGAAGTGGGCAGGAGAGGTTGGGAGCGCTGTTGTTTATTGTTCCTATACTTTTTTTTAAAAAAGAAACCATTCTAGGATTAAAAGTGTAGGAAGAAGTTGAAGCTTACACTGCAGTGCACTGAACGTTCCCTGAAACAGCAGGCACATTTGTTTGCGGGGTTATATTGCGCGTGAGATCGAGCTTGGCGATGGGTTTTGTGGAGTGTGGTGGTAGGCCAGCACGGAACATAGTTCCACTATTTCTTTTCATACACTTCAACTACTGGTAATGGGTTAAATGATGCCACTAGCATGTGAGAAGGCAAACATCGCAGAAGACAGCACAGTAATGTAAGAGATATTACATGATTTGACCAGGATCACTGTATCATCTGCTGGCAATGAATTATTTGGTTCCACAGTCTTGAATTTGGATACGTATTTACCACTTGGTCTTAAGGTGTATGCTCACCATTGGAGGTGTTTGCCTAGGTTTTACAACACCTCATCTGACCAAACCAATTTCTAGACCTTTATCATATAGATGACATGTTAGTTTTCATCGCAACTCCTATCTGGTGCAGGTACATTGCTGATAATAGCACCTGTTGTGTTGTTAAACCAAGTACATGTGCAGGTAGGTTTATAAACCTCAGACATAGGAAAGGCTCAGCCAGCTTTGGTGGAAAGGGCTATTCTAATCTTGCATATGAACACATATCTCTGCAATGGGTGACTGACACAATGAGCTAACTTCTGAACCATTGTGGCACTCAATTTATCAATATGCATTTGAACTTTGGCTATTGCCCATGATCAGCATAATTCCCTCAGGAAGGAAAGAATGCTACAGGAGTTGTACCATAAGGAACACACATACTATGTATACCATAGTGAACACAGAAAGCATTACATAATGAATGGCTCAAGGCAGAAAGTACTTGCCAAAACAGACAGGCAATAGGTTTAGAGCTTCAGCACCATGCCATAAAATGTCTGAAGTGTATTATTTAAGTCTGGTGAACAATGTCATCTTACTTCTTTAGATCAGGAAGCCTTGTGGAGCCCCCCTCCAAGGTGGGGGCCCTGGGCAAGTGCCACTTTCGCCCTCCCATAAAAACGTCTCTGTATACACCGGTAACAATCCCACCCCATTGTCTGACCACCACATCATTACCTTTAGCATCCTCACCACTAGCGCCACCGCTACCCCCCTTCGCCAACCCCACCCACCATGCCTCGCCAGAAGCTCCCGCCAGCTCACAAATCAAAGGCTACTGCCCCTCCTCCAAGGCCCAGCCTTCAGACCACCTTTCTCCTCATACCCAGAAACACTCACAACAGCCTATGATGCTGCCATCAAAGCAGCTATCAACTCCATTGCCCCTCTCAAACCCTGCATATCCAAACCCACTACCCACTCTAACTCATGGTTCACCCCGGACATCCTTACTCTCCGCAATGAAAAAAAGGTGGCAAACGTCCCACACTGACAAAGATAAGATGATCTTTAAAGCTCAATCCATTAAATACAAAAAGGCAATCACCCAAGTGTTAAGACGGATTTCTGAACTCTGTCCTGGTGGCGCAGAAGTTCAGAAGGCCAACCTAATTACTTGGAACAGGGTAACCTCTGGACAAGCCAGACCAATCAAGGTAGCGATCGCGGCGGTCAAGACTAGGTCTCAAGAGGGGTGAGGGTGACTGAAGGCCCGCAATGAGCACACAAAGCAAGAGCGCCAACAAACTACTCCAAACAGTTGTTATATCAAAAATAGATACACATTTATTTTAAGGCCTTTAAAATAATGACCGTAGCGAGAAAATCACAATATCACAATATTAAACCAACACATACCATATCAACACAATATATATACAAATACACAGTCGCAAGCGTTTAAAGCACGAAATATGTAGTCCACCTGCCAGGGAAGGAAAACAGGCAGTGCGATAATGCTTTCGACTCAGTTCGCCTTCATAGGCACCTAACTAGATGGAAGTCCGAGCCCTGCGAAGAGTGGAGCCTTGTGCTCAAAGTACCTGCCACGCCGGTGCCGACGGGCACAAGGGGAAGCTCTTCGGAGGAAGTCAGGCGGTTCACGTTAGTGCACAGCAGCAGAAGAACAGGTTCCGCAACTCAAGCGCAGCCTCCACAGCGGGCAGAAGCAGAGCGCGAGCGCGGCAAAAGGGTGCTGTTTTTACACAGCAGGGAAAAGCAATGGGATACTGCAGGAGGGCGACCAGATCCTAGATATACTACTCACCGGTCCCCGAAGCAAGCAGACCCAGGCTTCTCCACGATAGTTTCAGCAGCTGGCAGGTTCAGAAGAGCAGGGAACGCTTTGTAGTCGTGTAGAGCAAAAAGACGTCCCAATCGACGAAACCGGCACAGTTTTGTTGCCGCACAGGACAACGGAGCGGCCGTGTGTATTCGAGCCAAATGAACCCTCCTCCCTTCAGACCTGGGGACGCCAAGCGTACAAAGCGTGGGAGAGGGACAAGGACTCGCAATACAACACAACCTGGCGGCGGTTGCAGAGCCAAACTCCTTGGTAAGCTGGTCAGTCAACTGGATGGCCCAGAGACGCTTCCGAAGGCTTACTTGGCAGGAGATGGTTGAAGATGCCGGGAATAGCTGTTCCTGCTATTCCAAAGGTCGAAGCACCAGTACAGGCCTTCTGGTTCGATCAAAGGAGGACAGGGGCTCTCCGGACGACAGCAGTGCAAAGGAGGATTCCTTCAGCGGGTCACCAGCGATTCCTCGGTCCAGCCTCGTAGTTGCAGGATACTTGGCTCCTGTATTCCTTCGTTCGTGAGAACTCAGGAGATCGACATGGTAGTGGTGTTTCCAGCTCCCTCTTATCCACGGTTCCCTTTGCGCCAAAACGGAGGGGAGCCAATGGGAGATCCGCTCATCAACACACATACCATACGTGGACCAATCACGGACCACGGTGGTCCCAGGCATTCACACTACCCTAGACTCTCTGGCACCCAGGATGTGTATTGGGACCAGACATCCCAGCCCACACCCTGGAGGCACACAAACGACATGTAGAAGCCCGCGAAAGCAACTGCGTTTCGCGGGAAAGTACATGCCCAAATAAGGAAGGCCCCGGGTCGCCGGACCTGGGGAAGGTGAAGGGAGCAAGACGGACAGTGGACAGGACAAAGGAGCCTCGCGGCCTGGCCATTTTGGGAGCCAGGCCACCATTTTGGGTTCAATGCAAAAACGTGCTCAGAACGCCAAAAGGAGCTCAAAATAAACAAAACGATCGCTGCCACCATTCCAGTCCCTGAATGACTTGCACCAATCAAATACCATCCTAAAAGAGTATCTAGGGCCTGTAGAAGGCTAGAGACCCAAGAGAGCTGTAACTTAGCTTACAGTGCCCTCTTGTGTCGTGTTGCACTAAAGCTGCGACACGATAAAAGAAACTACGGGAAGCCACGTTCCCCGGTACTGACTGTCTTAAGGGCATGTCAGTTTCCCCGTAAGAAAGGAGCGAAAGCCCAGAGAAGTGCGGCAGAAGGCTGTACTTCTCTGGCAAAGTCAAGAACAAGGTTAAAAACAATAGCAAAAAGTTTAGGGGTTGCCACATGGAAGGAAAATTCCCTACAATTACGAAATCTTTCCTAACACTCGCCCCTCCCAGACTATGGACAGGGGGAACTAATCCACCCCTGGATGAGTTTCTTGTTCAGGTCGGTTAAACATTCTGGACAACCCATCAGCATTGCTATGTTGGACACCTGGTCTATGCTCAATAGTGAAGTCGAAGCCTTGAAGACTTATGGACCACCTAAGCAACTTTGGATTCTCCCCCTTCATGTTCATTAGCCACTTTAACGGCTTATGGTCAGTCTGCACAGTGAAGTGGGTCCCATAGAGGTAGGGCCTCAGCTTCCTTAGGGCCCACACAACAGAGAAACATTCTTTCTCTACCGTGGACCACCTGAGCTCTCTGTCCTTAAGCTGGCGACTAATAAAACCGATAGGGTGTTCCTTACCCTTCTCATCTACTTGTGATAGTAAAGCTCCTATCCCAGTGTCAGAGGCATCCGTCTGCACGATAAAAGGTCTTTGATAATCAGGGGCCCTAAGCACAGGGGCCTGGCACAAGGAGTCTTTTAAGCCATTGAAGGCCTTCTCACACTCGTCGGTCCAAGTTACCTTCTTGGGTTTCTTCAGAGTTGTGAGGGCAGTCAGAGGAGCAGCTATGGTGCCATAGTCTGCCACAAAATTGCGATAATACCCCGTGAGTCCTAAGAAGGCTCTCACTTGGGTTTGCGTAGTGGGGGTAGGCCAGTCTTGTACTGCTTGTACTTTACTGGGTAGAGGCTGTATCCTCCCTCCACCTACTTCATGTCCAAGGTAAACCACTGAGCCTTGTCCAATCTGGCATTTACTAGCCTTTATGGTCAAGTGGGCTTTCTGAAGAGCCTGGAGCACAATCCCGAGGTGTTTCACATGGTCTTCCCAGGTGGCACTGAAAACTGCTATATCGTCCAGATATGCAAGACAGAATTCGTCCAACCCATTCAACACATGATTCACAAGCCTCTGGAAAGTGGCAGGTGCATTCTTCAACCCGAATGGCATTACCCGGAATTGGTAAAGGCCGTCTGGCGTCGAAAATGCTGTCTTCTCCCTGGCATGTTCTGCTAAAGCTATTTGCCAATAGCCAGCAGTAAGGTCAAACGTGCTGAGGTACTTGGAGGCACCCAAAGTATCCACCAGCTCATCTGTTCGAGGCAAGGGGTGGGCATCTGTCTTGGTGACAGCATTCAGAGCCCTGTAATCCACGCAGAACCTCAATTCAGAAGTGCCTGCCTTTGGAACCAGAACCACAGGACTGGACCAAGGACTACTAGAGGGTTCAATCACCCCAAGGTCTAACATTTTGTTGACCTCGGTCTTAATATAAGACCGTACCTTATCTGACATCCTGTATCCCCTACTTTTGGTAGGTACACTGTCTCCTGTGTCAATGTTATGTTTGCACCAAGGTGTCAAACCAGGGGACTGTGAAAACAGGGGGGAAAACTGCCTAAGAAAACTTTTCACCTCAGCCTGCTGATCAGAAGTCAGGTGAGGGGCCACTCGGACACCCTCAACGGAGCTATCTGAAGGACCGCTCTGGAACAGGTCGGGGAGAGGTTCAGACTCCTCTTCCTCAACGTCTGACGCCAGTAGCAGTGCTGCGATTTCGACTCTTGGGACGAAAGCCTTCAGCCTATTCACGTGGAACACTTTTGGAGCCTGTCCAGGCCTTCCAAGGTCCACTAAATAGTTTACCTCACCCAGGGGCTCCACCACTGTGTAAGGGCCTGACCATTTGTCCTGTAAAGCGCGAGGCCTTATTGGATTCATGATCAGGACTTGCTGACCAGGTGTAAAGTTGATGAGGGAAGCTTTCTGGTCGTACCAATGTTTCACCAGCGCTTGCCCTGCCTTCAATTTATCACTAGCCAAGCCCATCAGAAGTACCATCCGTTTTCTGAGCCCTAGCACATAGTCAACTACATTGGTAGTAACAGGGGGAGTGGGCATCTCCCATCCCTCCTTGACGATGGCTAAGGGTCCCCGTACGGGATGACCGAACAGAAGTTCGAAGGGGCTGAAGCCAACACCCTCCTGTGGTACCTCTCGGTAGGCAAACAGCAAGCATGGTAAAAGAAGATCCCATTTTCTTCTCTGAGGCTCCTCCAGAGCCCCAATCATGCTCTTTAACGTTCTGTTGAAACGTTCCACCAGACCATTGGTCTGGGGGTGGTATGCAGAAGAGAACTTGTAGGTGACCCCACATTCTTTCCACATAGCCTGCATATACTTCGACATAAAGTTGCTGCCACGATCTGACACAACTTCTTTAGGGAAGCCAGCCCTAGTAAATATGCCGAGTAAAGCTTTTGCAACTGACTTGGCAGTTACAGTCTTCAATGGGATGGCCTCAGGATACCTGGTTGCATGGTCGACCAGCACCAGGATAAACCTATTGCCTGAGGATGTTTGCGGGTCAAGGGGACCAACGATGTCGATCCCTACCCTTTCAAATGGTACCCCCACAACTGGGAGCGGTACCAACGGAGCTTGGATTGTCGCGCCAACCTTACCAGACAACTGGCAGGAGGCACAACTCCTGCAGTGACTTTCTACTTGCACCCCCATCTTGGGCCAGTAGAAGTGCATGGATAACCTTTGCTTGGTCCTCTTCATACCAAGGTGACCAGCAAGGGGAACTTCATGCGCCAACTGCAGGAGGAAGGGCCTAACAGCAAGGGGAACCACCAACCTCCTGTGGTCTCCTTCTGTAGACTCTGTGGGCTCACTATACAGGAGTCCACCTTCCCAATAAATCCTATGCTTCCCAGGAGGTTCACCCTCAAGCTGGGAGCAGGCCTGTCTCCTTAGGCCTTCCAGAGATGGGCACTCACGTTGGCCTTTACTGAATTCGTCCCTATCAGGACCTCCTTCAACTAACAAGTCTTTTAGTTAAGGATGATCGTTGGGGTCGAATACTTCAGGCATCGCCACCTCCTCGTCAGGCCCGGGCGATTGACCAACTTCCTCCACCGCAGTGGTAGGCGAGCTCGGGGGAATATTCTCTTTCCCTCGTTTTGACTTGTAGACTCCTTTCGCCTTGGGTTTCCCCTTCGGCTGGGGCGGCGTATTGGACTTGGCCAATGCTGCCCGTGCTTGAGACCGTGTGTAGGGTCTTTCGGCAGTGTCTCCTACGAGCCCTAAAGCTCTGAGATCATTACCCAACAAGACCTTTCCCGGGACGTTTCTCTGAATGCTCACTGGAATCCTGACTGCTGTACCATTTAAAGTAAGATTTACAGGGATCACGGGAAACATACGGAGGGGGCCGTCAGCCAACTTAGTGGGCATCAGAGTAGCTCTGGCAACTTCCTCTGAGTCTACCAAGGTAGAATCCACTACAGTGCAACTGCACCCACTATCCCTAAGAGCTGGAGTATCCACTCCATTGATCAGCACACTGTCTTTAAAGTAGTGCTTGGTATTATCCGGAATCCTAGCATAAGCCTCTGCGACTTTAGGCTCCCAGGAACCCAGGGACACTAAAACTACCTCAGCCTCTATTCCGCTGGGAAATGAGTCTGAGGAGAAGGATGCTCCTGTAATCTCTTCTTCCTCGTAGGAGGAGAAGGCCAGATTAGCGGAGTGGACCCCCAAAGGTCTAACCTTACACCGGGGATCCCCCTTCACATGGTCAGTTGCTCCACAAGAAAAACAAGACCCAGTGGGTCTGTTTACGTAGGGAGGCTTATTGTAACCAGAGTTCTGTTTCGGAGGCGGACCTCCACTGCCCTGTGAGTTCTCTTGTGTCTTACCCTTGTTTTTCTTTTTGTGGCCCTTATGGGAAGAAGATTTAGCAGATTCCCCACCCTCCATATCTTTGGACTTTTTCCCTTCCTCCTGCTTACCAGGATGAGTTTTGTCCTTATGGGACACTCGATGTGACACCCATAAGTCTGCTGCAATGGCCAGCTTCTTAGGATCTATCTCCTTCGAATCGGCCAAATGCTGCTTAAGCTCCGGGGAAGAAGAAGCAAAAATATGTTCCAGCATGACAAGATTTATCATGCCTTCGAAGGTAGAAACCTTATAACCTTCGACCCAGCCAGTTAAGTTTTTCAAAGATTCAGCGACATAAGATACCCAAGTACCACCTTCCTTTTTCTTATACTCTCGAAAACGCTTTAAATATTGGGCCGGAGTCTTCCCAAACTTTAAAATGAGAGTTTGCTTTAACATTGCGAAATCAGCTCGCTCAGCCTTTGACATTTCCATAATGGCACTACAGCCAGAATGGGGCAGTCTACTGAGCAACCACGCAATCTTATCAGCACTGTCAACTTTTTGAACCTCGCATGCATACTCAAACGCATTCAGCCAGTCCATAATGTCATTCCTTTCTTCATACACACTGAGCAGATCTTTTGGAAACCGTGGATGAGAGGAAGCCCCAGACCCATGTCCAGGACCCTTGGACCCATTTGCAACCTGAAGCTTGGCCAGTTCCAACTGGTGATCCCTGTCTTTCTGTTTTTCTGCCTGTTCGATTTTTAGTTTGGCTATGCTGAATTCAAGCTCCTGCTGCCTAAACCGCAGCTCTTGCTTCTTGAATTCAAGCATAGCCTCCCCATCAACACTGGCAGAGGAAACATTAGACAGCTCGTCCTCCCTGTCCTCGTGGTCGCGATGGATCAGTGCAGCGGCAGAACCGTCGGTTCTACCAGTGAGAGCAGCCCCACCACCTTCTGCACTGTCCTCAGAAGTAATAGCGTCAAGCTGCGCTTCTTGCCACGCCACGATTCTTTGGATCATTTCCAATTTAGTGCCTTGAGAGGAAACACCTCTCTCCGCACACATCTTCTTCAATGTTTCTGACTTGGAAGCATTTAAAGTTAACAAGGTATTTGTTTCCATACTGTTTGATAGGACTATGGCCTTTTTAAAGTTATACTACAACAATTCACTACGTGTACTGGTTGGAATAACCTGAAATGCCTTTGTTCGAGCGCAACACTGGATACCTTCAGTCGTATCCCACCGCTGTACACCAATTTGTTAAGACGGATTTCTGAACTCTGTCCTGGTGGCGCAGAAGTTCAGAAGGCCAACCTAATTACTTGGAACAGGGTAACCTCTGGACAAGCCAGACCAATCAAGGTAGCGATCGCGGCGGTCAAGACTAGGTCTCAAGAGGGGTGAGGGTGACTGAAGGCCCGCAATGAGCACACAAAGCAAGAGCGCCAACAAACTACTCCAAACAGTTGTTATATCAAAAATAGATACACATTTATTTTAAGGCCTTTAAAATAATGACCGTAGCGAGAAAATCACAATATCACAATATTAAACCAACACATACCATATCAACACAATATATATACAAATACACAGTCGCAAGCGTTTAAAGCACGAAATATGTAGTCCACCTGCCAGGGAAGGAAAACAGGCAGTGCGATAATGCTTTCGACTCAGTCGCCTTCATAGGCACCTGACTAGATGGAAGTCCGAGCCCTGCGAAGAGTTGAGCCTTGTGCTCAAAGTACCTGCCACGCCGGCGCCGACGGGCACAAGGGGAAGCTCTTCGGAGGAAGTCAGGCGGTTCACGTTAGTGCACAGCAGAAGAAGAACAGGTTCCGCAACTCAAGCGCAGCCTCCACAGCGGGCAGAAGCAGAGCGCGAGCGCGGCAAAAGGGTGCTGTTTTTACACAGCAGGGAAAAGCAATGGGATACTGCAGGAGGGCGACCAGATCCTAGATATACTACTCACCGGTCCCCGAAGCAAGCAGACCCAGGCTTCTCCACGATAGTTTCAGCAGCTGGCAGGTTCAGAAGAGCAGGGAACGCTTTGTAGTCGTGTAGAGCAAAAAGACGTCCCAATCGACGAAACCGGCACAGTTTTGTTGCCGCACAGGACAACGGAGCGGCCGTGTGTATTCGAGCCAAATGAACCCTCCTCCCTTCAGACCTGGGGACGCCAAGCGTACGAAGCGTGGGAGAGGGACAAGGACTCGCAATACAACACAACCTGGCGGCGGTTGCAGAGCCAAACTCCTTGGTAAGCTGGTCAGTCAACTGGATGGCCCAGAGACGCTTCCGAAGGCTTACTTGGCAGGAGATGGTTGAAGATGCCGGGAATAGCTGTTCCTGCTATTCCAAAGGTCGAAGCACCAGTACAGGCCTTCTGGTTCGATCAAAGGAGGACAGGGGCTCTCCGGACGACAGCAGTGCAAAGGAGGATTCCTTCAGCGGGTCACCAGCGATTCCTCGGTCCAGCCTCGTAGTTGCAGGATACTTGGCTCCTGTATTCCTTCGTTCGTGAGAACTCAGGAGATCGACATGGTAGTGGTGTTTCCAGCTCCCTCTTATCCACGGTTCCCTTCGCGCCAAAACGGAGGGGAGCCAATGGGAGATCCGCTCATCAACACACATACCATACGTGGACCAATCACGGACCACGGTGGTCCCAGGCATTCACACTACCCTAGACTCTCTGGCACCCAGGATGTGTATTGGGACCAGACATCCCAGCCCACACCCTGGAGGCACACAAACGACATGTAGAAGCCCGCGAAAGCAACTGCGTTTCGCGGGAAAGTACATGCCCAAATAAGGAAGGCCCCGGGTCGCCGGACCTGGGGAAGGTGAAGGGAGCAAGACGGACAGTGGACAGGACAAAGGAGCCTCGCGGCCTGGCCATTTTGGGAGCCAGGCCACCATTTTGGGTTCAGTGCAAAAACGTGCTCAGAACGCCAAAAGGAGCTCAAAATAAACAAAACGATCGCTGCCACCATTCCAGTCCCTGAATGACTTGCACCGATCAAATACCATCCTAAAAGAGTATCTAGGGCCTGTAGAAGGCTAGAGACCCAAGAGAGCTGTAACTTAGCTTACAGTGCCCTCTTGTGTCGTGTTGCACTAAAGCTGCGACACGATAAAAGAAACTACGGGAAACCACGTTCCCCGGTACTGACTGTCTTAAGGGCATGTCAGTTTCCCCGTAAGAAAGGAGCGAAAGCCCAGAGAAGTGCGGCAGAAGGCTGTACTTCTCTGGCAAAGTCAAGAACAAGGTTAAAAACAATAGCAAAAAGTTTAGGGGTTGCCACATGGAAGGAAAATTCCCTACAATTACGAAATCTTTCCTAACACCAAGCAAAGGCCAAATCTTTTGAATCCAGAATCTCAGAAGCTCAATCTAGCACAAAATAAATCTTCGCCATTTTTAGGAAGCTTGAGACACCCACTCCCGCCCCCCAAAATTTCACCAAAGACAACACTTGGTGTGATGACATAAAAAAGGCAATGCAAACCAAGTTAAGCCTCCTCAAAAACAAAATACTAGCCACCAAACAAGCCCTACCTAATAAACACATCCCTGTCCCACCACCTGCCCCGGACCCCCTCAAACTTTCTCTTTCAAACCCATTCAGGAAAAAGTCATCATCAAGATAATGAGGAACATCAAACCCTCAAACTGCAAAGGGGATGCATGACCGCCCACATTATCAAAGACTGCACTGAAGCGCTAGCACCCTTCCTGACAGCCTTCGTTAATGCCTCCTTTACCACAGGGAAAGTTCCCACCTCCCTCAAGGAAGCCTGGGTCCGCCCTCTCCTAAAAAACAACTCTCAACCCCAATAACTACAGACCTATCACCACTGTCCCATTCCTCCTCAAAATACTGGATAAAGCAGCCTGTCTGCAGGTTCAGCACTTCATTGAAGAAAACAAACTCCTTGGGCTCCGCCAATCTGGTTTCCGCCCCAGACACGGGACTGAAACCGCCCTTCTTGACCTGAAAAACCAGATGGAGAATGCTAGAGACACGGGTAAACCAGCACTTCTACTACTCCTTGACTTATCCGCGGTCTTGAACCTCGTAGATCATGACGTCCTATGCCACCACCTTTCCTCCACTGTCAAATTTTCCCCAGAGGCCACAGCATGGATCACCTCCTTCTTACAAGACAGAACCATGCAAGTATTCTCCGACCTAGCCTCCGCCTCATCAACCATCATACTCTGTGTTATGCCCCAAGGCTCTTGCCTTTCCCCCACCCTCTACAACATTTTCACATGACCCCTCTTCCTCATGCACAACACTATGGGCATCTCCTACACAAACTACGCCGACGATACACAGATCCTCCTCACCCTCACTGGTAACTATGACACCGACGCCCTGACCCTCAACAACCTCTACAACACCATCCAAGCCTGGATGGCAGACAATGGACTATGCGTCAACTCCGACAAGACTGAACTCCTCCTGGTAGGTTCCCCCGACATGCTAAAAAACCTAGATTCACAATTCAGCCACTTCACCATCGACACCATTAAAATTCTTGTCTCAGATTCTGTCAACACTCTTGGAGTCTACCTGGATTCCAGCCTATCCATGGACAGACATGTCAATGCAATAGCCTGAGCAGCTGCATATCATGCTAAACTTATCAACGCAGTCAGACCCTTTCTCTCCAAAGAGAACTGCACCAACATAGCCAGAGCCATCAAAGGCTCTAGGCTAGACTATTGCAATGTACTCTTTCTAGGAACCTCCAATAAAAACCTAGAGAGACTACAAGTCATACAAAACAATGCTCTCCAGGCAGCCCAAGGCATTCCCAAAAGAGAACACATTTCTGAGGCCAGGAAAATAGCCCACTGGATCCCAATAAAGGAAAGGATTGTCTTTAAAGCTCTGACACTGACCCACAAGTGCATTCACTTCACTGCTCCTGCCTAGCTCTCAAAATGAATCCACGCCGTCACCACTACCAGGCCAACTAGATCACTGTATACCAAAATGCCCTCTGTGCCAATAGTAAAAAAAGCCAGAGCGGGCGGATCCAGTTTCCCCTATCTCGCGCCCATTCACTGGAATGCCCTACCCCCCACGATCCGAGGTGAGGCCTCCCTCACCACCTTCCGCAAAGCTATGAAAACCATCCTCTTCACATAAGTCCCCGCAGATTAGCATGAATACTCACCACATGACCCAATGCATAAGTTGTAACACAATGACCAATTACAACGTCTGTAACAACAGTATGATGTTCTGTAGTATTCATAATGTATCAATGACCGTCACTATGCCTGTACCTGTGTAACTAAGTTTTTTGCAAGTAACAGCGCCTCAATGCCCTTGGGCTGCTTGCGCGCTATATAAATATAAATAAATAAATAAATAAACAATAAACCCTCTTTAACAAACATATTTTTTGCAGTGCATACTGATGTGTGTCATTTTCAGCAGCACATTCTATGATGCAAGTCATGGTTTAATTGCCTAGGGCATAAGGCTCGACCATGACCGCAGCTGCGATAAACTACCAAGGTTATCCCCTTCACCTAGATTGCCACCTGGTCCAGTGTCTGCTATACCGCCATAATGTGACAAAATGCCAGTGCCCATTGGCTTGCAGCCATGGTCAGTCTCCAAAATCCATGGGGCATGGGCTTTGGCCATGCCACAGGTCCCATAAATCTAATCAGAGTAGACATTTCTCCTTGCACATGGCCATTCCCACTGCTCAGGCACCAACGTTATATCACTATTTTTTGTAGATACATTTTGACACTTTAGAAAAAATAAAGCACATAATTACAAAAGAATGCTTTCACGTCCCTGCTGATGCACCCTGAACAGTTTTGCTGCAAATCAATCTAGCACTTTGGGCTGCAACCACAAGCAGAATTTGTTTTCCCATTCAAGCCTATCCTCATTTTGAAAATGTTACCACTTGGCCGGTCCCTGGTGGCCGTGCTTCACTTTAACCCCATTTATGGTCCTTGGTGACCATGGCCAGTGGCCAGATTTTCTGGCCACTACCATGGCCACAGGCTCTGCCTCAGTCACAAAAGTTATATCACTAATTTGAAAATTGGTTTGATCCCTCTCTTAATATGTACCAAAGGCACAAGCTCATTACCAGCAAAAGTTTATCACATTTTGGTTCCAGCTCCCATGTTCTTATTAAGTAAGTCTGTTTCCTACTGGTTTCTGGGAGTCTGTGGGTGGGACATAGACTGATATGCAAATGGTTATTCCTCCTTTGTGAAAAGTACAGTGAGGAAAAAGCGATAGCTGTGGAATCTCAAAGTGGGAAAAAACCCACAGAACAGGTTACCATGCCGTGCTCTTTCTAGAGAGGGGTGCCTGCTACATTTTTTGTAAAATAGGTTTTGTCATTATGTTCAATAAGTAATTTGGCTGGAAGTAGCCTGGCATATATTGCATTGTGTTCACTGAGTCTCTTCCAGCCATAATGTTTGTTCTTTCCTGTTTTACCACCAGGAGAAGGGTAGATGTGGATTCTACTAGACCCCATGAGGAAATCACCTTTGATCCTCAAGGATCGGTGGGCCCGTTCTATCACGAACTGAGGTGACAATTGAGGTGCCCCAAGATTGGTCAAAAGAGTTGTTCCACAAATTCTTCCATGGAGCCATTAAGTTTGTAATACATAGGTTTGAAAGATTAAAGAATATCAAGGCTTAATACCACATAATAGGAATACGTAAGTCACAAGTCCAAAGGTACCATGTACATTTATTAACAGGCAGCTGTTTGGCTCTCAACACCCCACAATGTTTACAAGCAGACACTGTGAGATGATAGAGTGATGGACATTTCAAGTATTTATGTTATGTTAATGTTAAAGGATATTTGTACCGTGCACTATCACCACCGGAGTGGTCCCCTGGCGCTCTGGCGGCTCTGAAAGAGGGAGGGGAGGTGAGTTAGTGGGAATAAACTGGAAAAGTGCAAGAGAGCAGTGATGGCAGCCTCAGCCCGGTGCGTCCGTCGGCTGAGCTTGGGGTGTTTTACGGTCGGTAGTCGTCTTGTGCTGTTGTGCAAGTCTATGTGGGGTTTGTTTTGTTGTTGCAGTGTAGTGAAGTTAGTGCGGATTGCTGCGTTTTAGGCTTGTGGTTGTGTGTGGTTAGAGTTTGAGAAGTGTATGCAGAGGGATGAAATTGTTAGTGGATTGGTTAGTTGGAATTGCTGTCCTTGAAGTTATGTCTATGTCTGATGTTTGCCATCATTCACTATTCTATCGTTGCTAATTTTCAATATTCTGTCTAGATGTGAGGCAGGCTAGTGATCATGATTCCAATTAAGTGTTGTACTTACCATTAATCACAGTTTCATCCAAGTGTGGCGCATGCTTACATTCACATTTCTATCTAGATGTGATGCAGGCTAACGTTGAGAATTCCATCTAAGTGTGGTACATGCTAATCATAATCCCGTCTAGATGTGACGCAAGCTAACGTTCAGAATTCCATCTAAGTGGCGCAAGCTAACATTCACATATCTAGATGTGACACAAGCTAAAGTTAAGAATTCCAGCTAAGTGTGGCGCATGCTAACATTCACATCTCTATCTAGTTGCGACGCAGGCTAACATTAAGAATTCCATCTAAGTTTGGTACATGCTAATCATAATCCCTTCTAGATGTGACGCAAGCTATCGTTAAGAATTCCATCTAAGTGTGGCGCAAGCTAACATTCCCATTTCTATCTAGATGTGACGCAATCAGAAGTTAAGAATTTATTCAAGTTTTCCACAATCCCGGACACATCGTCCAGCCCCTTTTTGTGAAATACATTTACCTAGGGTTCATGGTCTATCCACATAACTTAGTCATGCTTAAAAATCTTTGATTAGTTTGTTGTTTTCCTTTACCTTTAACCGTTCAATTATTTGTTATTTTACTTTACTGTTTGAACGGAGAAGGCACTGATGGAACAGATGGTATCTAAATTACTGATTAGTACGCCTTTTGTTTAACTCCAAGGTTTCTCAGTGCAGGACAAATAATCCACTTTAGCAGCTTCAACATTCTTATCTACGTTGACATCATGGAAACAGTACAACGTTCATTTTGCTCTGCTGGAGCAAAAAACACAATTCTAAACATGGGACAGAAAGCAAGAGTCGATCAAAATGTGTGAGGTTCATTCAATGCAGTTTATAGTGTGATGGGAATATGCTTTGGCCAATGTTTACTGTCAGGTGGTATTAATGCAAAATATACTTTTACAACACTCCTTTTGGCCTAAGCCAAGAGCATTACTCAAACTTCAGCATCATCCAAAAACCACGTATCATCATCAGAGCATCCTGAATCGCTATCTTCCAAACATTGATCGCCATTAATTTCTAGTCCTACATTACCAAGGCATTCATCATTTTCCCGACCTATGTTTCTTCGGTTCTTGTTTACCTGCTTGTGCACAACTTCTCCCTATCATGGAACAGATGACAGAAAGACACTGCATGCCACAACAGCAAAACAGTACAATGCTCACCATTAGGACTGCAAACATTTTCCAGCCCCAAGATCGTAACAAGTCCCAGAACCATGTGCCAATATCCCAGTTTCCCTCTGGAACGTGTACTTCAGTACTCAAGGTGTGCAATTTTTTTATTGCCTTACATATGGTGTGGGAGGAATCGGGTACACAAACTCAACACGCGTATCCCACCATTTCGCACACTCCACCACGCACAGAGGATGAAGAGTGTGAGAATGTACATATGGTGGAGACATAGTGGAGGCACTTTCAGTTAGCAATAAAATATCAAGCGGGTGTGCACTCTCCAGATACCAAAATACGAGTGTCAATGTAATTACAATACAAACTGTTATTGTGATCAGTATCCATTTGGTCCTAGGGGACCATGGCCCTTGACGGGTGGACTCATTATCAGCAAACCGATCAGTATCCTTATTAGTACGGATAGCCCCAAACACAGGCATAGTTTCTCAGTGTCCGTTAAGAAGGCTCTTTTAGTTCATCCGTGGGTGGCACTTGACCATGTGGCCTACCTTGATGAATGTAACTTTGCCGGTCCCTGCCTCTTATCATATGCAGCAGAGGAATGACGAGGGACTGGCTCAACATTAGTTTCTTGTGGGTTTCTTGTGGGTACAGAATCCTAGCTGCATCATTTTCCTATTCTATTTACATTAATGTAATGTCCGCAAGCCCTAAATCTAAATCCTATTCTGTGGTCACAGATTGTACGTTGAGACACCAGGTACGGAATGGTCAGTGAACAAAGCGTCATTGTTTCCTGAAGAAGTTGGAAGAGCAAAAGCAAGATCAATCGACGGTGAAGAAAAGATGGAAGAAGAAGAAGCAATCTCCCCATGCCCCACTGGCTCAGGAAGGACTTTCGAAGAAGAAGCCACAATCTCCCCAGGCCTCACAGGCTCAGGAAGAATTTTCTTGGCACCCTCAATGTTGCTCAAAGCAGGCTTGCTATGAGTGTCAGGATCATCAATTCCCTTCTACTCCCCTTCATCATAGTGCAGAGGAAAAAGAATCCTCTTTACATGTGTCGCGTGGATTTAGTGTTTCTTTCCAGTCACTCGTACTGCAGTTGCGTAGCCAAAAGAATCTGATGGGGTCCCTTCCAATGAAGTGCAAGGCAGGTGCCCTTCTGGACCTTTGACCAGGTTGGAGTCAGTGACCTTGACCCTTGTATTTTACACAGAGGGCTGCTCATACCAGTTGGTGAATCAAACACAAGTTTTGAGTCAACTGGTCACAACAATCATACAAAAGCGAATACTCAATATCTTTCAACGGTTTTTCCCTTCCCAATGTTATGTTGCAAGCATATCATGCAACTCTGGCCTAAATGTTCAGCAGTTTTCTGGATATTAGTGTTATACCAGACGGGATATAATTGTTGAAAAATCTTTTTAGCACATATGTGTGTTGGGCCATGAGCTATGGTGACCATACCAGTGACATAGGCATTGGGTAGCATCCATCTTTGCTTCTCATTATCCACCCAGTAACCCTCATTGTCTAAACCCGCTGGACCCTCAGCCCACTGTTTGATTTCTTCTGGAGTAGCGTAAGCCTGAATTGCTTTTACACTGCTAACGCCTTCATCCATCAACAAGTATCAGTAACCCATCTTGCTGAATCAAGCATGTACATTTTTGAGAGCAAATCAATAGCAGTCTGTTTGGCTATTCTGTCAGTAAAAGCGTTTCCTTTTCCTACATTGTCCGACACTTTCTGATGTGCAGCGCACTTCATTGTTGCTAGTTGTGTAAGAAACGCAAGCGCTGATAGTAACCAGAATATCAGAGTGCCATGTTGAATTTTTGTTCCGTGTGAGGTCATGAATCCTTTCTCAGCCCATAGTCGGACAAAATGATGAACTACCCCAAATGCGTAGTGGCTGTCTGTATATATGATTACACTAAGCCCTTAATGTGGTGATTGCATAAGCAGCGGTATTACGATCTGGTAGTTTAAAACAGGAGCCATCACAGAATAGTTCTCCTTGTGGATTCTTTTAAGGTGTATAAATTAAATCAATTCTGTCCTTTGTTTCTTGTTCTGTAATAGATAGGCAATCATGCAACATTTCTTCACTCCAATCCTTCTCTTGTGGAGAAGGCAATAGTTCAGCCGGATTCAATTAACAACATCTCTTAATTTGAATATGAGGAGCAAATAGAATCAGCTTGTACCTTGTTAGTCGAGCTGATATGAGATGTTGCTTCTGCATTCAGTTTAATAGAATATCTACAGAGTGGTGTACCATCATGGTTAAAGAGTGACCTAAAACCATACCCTCACTTTGTTTCACAGATGCAGCAGAAGCTACAGCTCTCAAATACCTTGGCAAAGCGCATGCAACAGGGTCTAACGTGGAGGAAAAATAGCTGCATGTCCAATACTTGCCCCCATGTTCCTGTGTCAAAACAGCGACAGCACATCCATCACGTTCATGCACATACAAAACAAAGCCTTTTATCGTAATTTGGTGTACCCAAAACTGGTGCTGAACACAACACAGCCTTAAGCAAACCAAAAGCGTTCTGGCAATCCATGTTCCACGGTAAAGGCAAAGAAACGTCCTTCTTTGTTAATGCCAACATAGGTTTTATCAATAAAGAAACATTCGGGATCCACTGTCTACAATATTAGGCCATGCCTATTAGAGCTCTGACCTCTTTCTGTGTATTTAGAACAGACATATCAGAGATGCTTTGTATCTGTTCAGGTGTCAGTCTTCTTCCCTCCTTCGACAGGAGATAGCCCAAACCGGCGACCTCCTGTCGACAATACTGAAACTTCTTCAATGAAGCCTTATGCCCATGTTCTGCTAAATGAATTAGCAGCAACACAGTGCCCTCTTTCCAGGCATCTTCAGAATCAGCAGCTAAAAGTAGATCATCAACATATTGCAACAACGTGCAAGTGGAAGGCAACTTGAGCATATCAAGCTGCTCTTTCAACGCTCTACCATAGATACTTGGACTCTCAGTGTACCCCTGCGGCACACGGTTAAATGTGAACAAGCGTCCCCCTAGGGTGAACACAACATACACAGGGATACTGAAGAAAGTGTTTTTCAAATGCACAACACTATAATGTGTAGCAGTGGCTGGAATCATAGTCAGAATTGTACTGACAATGGGTACTATCGGAAACTGCAGAGCAACAACCTTATAATTGGCGCGCAAATAAATAATAAAATGAAAAGGATTTGCATTATCCCCTTTTTTATAAACTGGTAAAATCAGACTATTAAACAGGCTTTCTGCAATTTCCGCAATTACACCTCAGTGTACGAAATCAAAAATAATTATCTTCAAAGCCTGTTCACCTTCAACCAAAATGTTATATTGCGGGTTACGCAGCAATTTAACACCTAGTTTCAACACAATTGTAACTGGCTCAATCTGTAAAATTTCAACATCATTGTCATTCACTGCCCATAAACATGTTCAATTGGTAAAGGCATAGACAAACATTGTGGGACGGAAGTTTGTTGCAGCAAAATCGTTAAGTACACTCCACCTGGAGAACAGTAAATCACAGCATTCAATTTCTTTAATAAATTCAATCCCAACAAATGTCCGCCTTAATTTGTCATCAATAGAGATAGATAAGAATCAGTGAATGGTTCCAGTGAAATTGGTACCGGCCAAGAGACCGGACTAATCACTGGCGTACCAGAGAACCCTACAGAAATGTTGCTCTGCCTTGACAGTGGAATATCTGTAACCCTTGAATAATCAATAGAACACTTCTGTGCTCTTGTATCTATCAAGAAGAGAGTCTCTCTAAATCCCACCTTCATTTCAACGTAGGGCCCTTTCTGATCGATGGGAATAGGTATTGTTTCCAGGCCCTGCTTTGGGCTGATCTAACAGAACAGTATGCGGTCAGATGCAAAATCCTCAGAAAAATAGACATTCAAAAATATTCCCACTACTAACACTTTGTTGCTGCTGATTATCTGGTGATGGTGTCTGTTGGTTTTGTGCAAACCAATTTCTACAGGACCGCCTATCCCAGGACTGCCTCTGGATTGTCTACCCATGGCACCATACTTACTATTTGATCTCTGCTGTAGGATTGGGCATTGGGCTCACCAATGACCCTTCTGTCTAAAATATGCACAATGGTTTATGTGTACAAGACCCAGTTGTGTGCACCCTCTGGTGTAAACTGGCCTCTGAACTGTGTATTCCCAGCTCTGGCTATCTGCTGCAATACCACTAGTCTTCAGGTCTCTTTTCTTTTTTTCCACCATCTCCTTCTCTGTGTTAACCCTATTTTCATAATACTGAGCCATGTGTAACACTTCAGATTGTGATTTAGCTTGCCACACACTCTCAGAAGTCATGATCTGTGCTTGGATTTCAGGCAACAATCCACACACAAACTTATAAAAAAATAACCTCTTTCCTGGCTCTGTACTTAAATCTTGACCACTAAAATCCAAAAATACTTGCTGAAATATGTTAAAATACTCTGTCACACCATCTGACTTCCCTTGCATGCAAGCCGTAAGCTTATCCGATATAATTATTTTTTCAGGAACCAGAGTTTTTAATTTAAGTCACTATTCTGCCTGGCAACATCAATATCACTAGTGCCAGTTTTTCACCGGCACTCCTTTCCCCACCTGCTCATACTAAGGCATCCCATGTAATATCCATCCCTGCCTGATCATCTACTGTTCTAATCTACTTCCACAAATCAGCAGGAAGGATCATGGGAAACAACAAATCTATATCACCCAGAGTGAAAACTGACAAATGGAAGACAGATTCAATTTCTTAATAAAATCCTGTTGGATTCTTCCTAATATCTGGAATTGATTGGCTAATGGTATTCATTTCCTGTCTAGAAAATGGGACATGGACAAACTGTGAGGCATAATGTGCTTCAATAGTGGTGGCAGGTGTTCCTGCTGCAGCATTAGCAGGAATCTCTACTTTCTGAACAAATGTCAGAGGAACCTATATTAAAGTATGCAAATCTGAACGTCTATTAATGTTAAGGATTTCAATCGGGACACACACCTTGTTCTTAGCCTAGTATGTAGCTCACAATTGGAATGCATTCTCTTTGTATTCTACAAATTCAATTTGAGATGGCACACAATCCGTCTCACACCCCCTTTTTCAAATACTCAGGTCACAATGGACCATGAAGCAGGCCAGTTGGTATGAATGCAATATTTATTTATTTTTAAAATTCAAGGAAAATCATACAAGTTTTAATATTGGGCAGCAATCACCAATGGGGTGATAATTGCACTGCAAAGTGAAGCCATACACTTGGTTAACCTTCTACAAGAACATATACAAAGCACAAATTAATAGGAAAAACGTATTCCTTTGGATAGAAAGCACCTGAGTTAAGATTTCCCCATGCAATAACCTCCCAAAACCCTGTGAATTGAATTTGGAATGGACATAAAGAGGCTGCAGGGATATTGTGCAGCAAACAGAATCAAAATCCGACCCTCCCTCATAAAATAAGAGGCAAAATCTGTTTGCAATACCGTAAAATGACACTCGGAAATTGACAAAAAAATAATGAATGTGGGGTTAAATCTATGAGGCAAATATGATTTCTCACAGTGGCAGTAATATATAAACACTGGCAATCACAAAGCAAGTTCTCAACAAAAGGCACACAGTCCAAAAACAAGTTGAAAGTAAGAACACGATGCAGCCGAATCACAAAGTTGCATTTTTCTCAATTGCCGTTTTAAATGACACAAACGATTTTTATGAAAAACGGATGAAATACTCAGATTTGGAATGTGGTTTTTGGGCTGAGGAATAGATGCACATCACAGGGTTAATATAAGAGTGAAAGGATAGTTGTAGCTGAAGATATGGATGAGATTTGCAAGATAAAAGAAGGTTTGATTTTGGTAAAATGAAGCTGTGAAAGAGAGAAATCGGCTGAATGTAGAAGATCAGGAATGCAGGTGCAGGAAATTCAGGAGAGAGTGTGTCTAGAATTCTGTCAACGACCCTTTAGATAAAGCATGGTGACATCATAGAAGTATGTGGTAGGGCAGGCGTAGCTTAGTATGCCCCTAAACAACTGGATTGGACAGGGGTGATTGTTACCTCCTTTTTGTTAACTGATTGGACTCTTAGAAACCTAACATCAGCTTTATGATGTGGGTTTACTACGTTGAGAACCTCCAGCAGTTAATTTTGCCACAACCCAGTTTTGAAATAAAAAGGCACATCTTTACAGTTGTGGCATCTTAACAAATCACATGGGCAGATTACATATTTTATGTAGCGCATGGCAGTCCAATTCTCACAGTTGTAGGACCGTGTTTAGTCCTTTTAACAATTTTTCTTCGTTTTCAGTAAGAACTATTCGGCCTAGAATTCTATAACATTATACATGTGTATATATTATTATGAGGCATATCAGTATTACATTTCACAGTGGCATCATGTACACTTTCCTTAGAATGTGCACTTCTCTGCCATTTCTGTTCCCCACATGGCAGTGAAGGCTGCAACGTCTTAAATTAAAACCCACACACTTACATTTAAACTGTTAACTTTTTACATTCCTGCAAAGTCCTGTTGCAAAATAAAAGTCTTAACATTTTATTAATAACATAGTCTTTGGAAACACATGGGGAAAGCCTTTGTCATTCACTTGGCCCATTTGTTTCTCAGCTACCCCAAACTGTCATTTCAGCCCAGGTTGGGGATAGGGGTTTCCCAGTTTGATTGAATGTTTAATGCCACTTCTCTACTTCACAGGTTGGTGTCCCAGAATTTCTATTGTAAGAGGCCTCAGCCCAGACAAAAGTCTGCCAAGTTAGCAATTATCACCCATGTGTGCCCTAGAATCTACTGTGAGGGGCCTTCTGTTGCTAGCAACCCCCAAGCAAAAACCTGTTTGGGGCTGATTTCCACCTTGTAGCCAATGCAATGTACTAAACACTGCTCACCATCCAGGGATCAACACTGCTCACCATCCAGGGATCGGGCATGCAGTACTGCAGAGGAATCGCGTCTCACATTGCAGGGCGCCCCGTCAAACTCCGATCCCGGTCCGGTAGCCTCATATTCATCTAGTGATGTGGCATCAATCTTGAGGGTCCCTATTTGGGCACCATCTGAAAGATTAAAGAATATCGAGGCTTAATACCACATAATAGGAATACACCAGTCACGAGTCCAAAGGTACCATGTACATTTATTATCAGGCAGTTCTCTGGCCCTCAACACCCCACAATGTGTGCAAGCAGACACTGTGAGATGAGAGAGTGCTGGACATTATAAAAACACAAGTATTTATACTAGTTTTTCACAATTGCCCAGCCCCTCTTTCTGTAATTCATTTACCTAGGGTTCATGGTCTATCCACATAATTAGGTCATGCTTAAATATCTTTGAATAGTTTGTTTTTGTTTCTGAAGCAGAAGAAAGCCTGTTGAATAAAGCCTTCCATATATATTTCACAGCACAAACCCCTTTACATTGCTAGGAAAAGGGCAGGGCCTTATCCAACAAACACTTTTAAACAGGTATTTCTTCTTATTTGCAAAAGTACATTTAAACATGTGGTGACTACTGGCATGTTCCTTTCAAATTCAGTTTCTCTCTTCTATCTGAATTCCCACATTGTTCTGTAGCCATAGTTAGTTTCTTGTATGCAGCAATTTGTTTGAACACAGATGCACTGAAATTGACATAGGCCCAGAGAGCTAGGATTTCTTTGAGGCATTGATGTTTTTGACATTTTGTGACTCAAATGTCAAGCGTTTTCTGCGGCTGAAAATTAAGTTTCTTTTGTCTTTTTTAAATTTGGCTGGCACATGTGTCATGCAGGGATCATACATTCTTCTCCTGAAGCACAATGTGGATATGGATGGGCATGGCAGGGCCTTATGGATAATAGCAATGTGATGGGGAATACACGAAAATAGAGTCAGGGAAGCATACTTTTCAGTGTAAAATATTTTCAATGGGAACTTTTTGTAAGCAGCAGAGGAGTGCTGCTTTGAATCACTTATTTAGGGTGCACCCAAGAACACACTGGTACCTTTCTTGGTATGCCCCCTGTTCCAACTTGCCCAATAGGTGTTTGGCAAGGTTGTGCAGCCAAATGCAGTTTTGATGCAATGGTGCTCCAAGGAGCCAGCACAGCCATTTTGCTGTTCACTGGAGAAGCACAGATTGGTTATGGAGGAGAATTTTGCTGAGTAGGTCAAAGTAGCCCACATTAAGCAACACGTATAAATCAAGTGACACAGAAGTAAAAGCATTATCAGGCAAAAATGTTCTTTTATAAATAACCATCAAATCTGCGAGACAACATTCCTTTCTATTCATAAATTCCTTTTGTAAATATTCAACCATCACCTGTAAAACTTTCCTCTGCATTGCAGGAGCATACTGACTAAACATGTCATGCACTTCAATGGGAGAAATTGAAACATCCGAAATCCATCTAAGAGCGTCACTCATTGGTTTAAATGGAGGAAGAAATTGCTTCTGCACATATGAAGCCTCCATCCATTATCATCCATCTCATCTTTCTGTAACCGATCTAACTCCCTTTTAAACTCAAATACCTTCTCTACATGCTAATATACTTTTGCCGCAGTGTCCCTTGAGCGGGCAAGGACATACAAATGCTTCAACCCCTGTGGGACATTCATTTCTGTCAAATAACTCCATATATCAACTAAATACATTCTCATCTGTTCTATCAAAATATTCTGTTCAGGAATACCCCCTTGATTAGAAATCTCAACTAAAACAGCCAATTCATCACCCTCTTCTATGTACTTTTTAACCCACAAATACAATTCTCTCTTTCTGTCTTTAGATACTGTGCCACAAGTCACTAATCTTGGATCAGCTCCCAGCCCTTCAACCACTACAGGTGGAGCAGAACCACCTGGCAAAGAGGGCTCATATAATTCTTGTTCAATAGGTATCAGAGGCAGTACTGCTGGTGGTGCCGACAGAACTATGGGGATGGCAACTGTTAGCACGGGTGTAATTGCAGGAGGGTGAACAACAATGGGAAGAAGAGGAACAACAATGGGAGGAGGAGAACCAAAAATGGGAGAAGGCATATAAGGAGGTGGTGCAGTTGAAACAGTTCTATGTTCATTCAATAATGTATTAATTAACTTGTCTGATGTATGAAAATCCTGAGAGGGATATATCTTTTGCACATCTAGTTGGAAAACCCTGTCCATACTTCTAATGGATTCTGACTGTTTCTGCTGATTATGCAATAATGCTTTCCCAACATTTGTCATGTGTCTACACACATGCGTTTCTCTACTTTTGAGTTGCTGCATTACTTCCTTCTGCCAATCTCTAACTGCATCAAATGCTGCAGGCCGAGCCTTTTTTCTCAACAATACAGATTCTAAAGGGCAATTTCAAAACTACCATAAACTGGTAAACATGTCTGGTCTGTCTGTGCCACATTTCATTAAATACAATAGCTCCCAGGCCATACTTACAATGCATTAAATATGCCAGCGACCCTTCGGGTGCCACCGGTTGGCTGTGTTTCAAAGATGACAATTTCCCAGGCATAGTTAAATCGTGATCTTACCTGGCTACGTTTGTTTCTGCACAGACAACACTTGGAACAAATATCAGGATTTCTAGCAATCGGGGTATGACTCACCTGATTTCAAATCAAAGGATCCGATCAGACATCAAATCGTCATGGCTGGAGTTTTCGCAAAACAGGCCTTGTTACGGGGACCCTCGTTATGATGCCCTACTAAACACTGCTCACCATCCAGGGATCAACACTGCTCAGCATCCAGGGATCGGGCATGCAGTACTGCAGAGGAATCGCGTCTCACATTGCAGGGCGCCCCGTCACACTCCGATCCCGGTCCGGTAGCCTCATATTCATCTAGTGATGTGGCATCAATCTTGAGGGTCCCTATTTGGGCACCATCTGAAAGATTAAAGAATATCGAGGCTTAATACCACATAATAGGAATACACCAGTCACCAGTCCAAAGGTACCATGTACATTTATTATCAGGCAGCTGTCTGGCTCTCAACACCCCACAATGTGTGCAAGCAGACACTGTGAGATGAGAGAGTGCTGGACATTATAAAAACACAAGTATTTATACTAGTTTTTTACAATCGCCCAGCCCCTCTTTGTGTAATTCATTTACCTAGGGTTCATGGCCTATCCACATAATTAGGTCATGCTTAAATATCTTTGAATAGTTTGTTGTTTTCCTTTAAACATTTCACATGTTTTCCAAATATAAGACACAAAGGTAACATTCCTTATTTTGCTCACTTATATTTGTCTATCATCTGTTTTTGAGTTTAAAGTCAGCTTCATTCCAAGGAGCGAAAACAAAGATGTCTGCAGAAAAGCATGTTCAACTATTTGTTATTTTACTTTGCTGTTTGAACAGAGAAGGCACTGTTGGAACAGATGGTATCTAAGATACTGATTAGTATGGCTTTTGTTTAACTCCCAGGTTTCTCAATGCAGGACAAACAATCCACTTTAGCAGCTTCAACATTCTTATCTGAGTTGGCATCATGGAAACAGTACAAAGTTCATTTTGCTCTACTGGATCCAAAAACACAATTCTAAACATGGGACAAAAAGAAAGAGGGGATCAAAATAGTGGATAACTCAAAATGGCGGTCTTGTCAGCCTGTCTCACGTTCATTCAATGCAATTTATAGTGCAATGCGAATGTGCTTAGGCCAATGTTTACTGTCAGGTGGTATTCATGCAAAATATACTTTTACAGGTTGTTGCGCCAGGAACTGTACTCCAAATTGTCATTCCTCTTTCCGATAGCTTGTGCCTGATTTGATAACAAAGTGACATCTGCCCTTAGTGTGGATACCTCGTCTTCCACATTCTAGTTTTTGCTTCCATAATACATAGGTCTGTTTTCTCTTCATTTGATACTCTATGGAACTGATGGTGCCATTCATATCATCCAGTTTATTATGAATAGTCAAAAACCGCTCCCATATATATTCCATCATGCATTGCAGCTCCGAGGGCACCTCCTGCTCCGATCCTTCCACCACGGTATCGTCCGACCCCTCAGGTACCTTCAGTGTGGCCTAGATGAAAATGTTTATCAAGCTCTGTTTCCTACCGGCTCCTTTTGCCATGATCTGTGTTTGCTGTATTTGCTGACAGATAGCGCTCAAATCTGCACTCGGATCAGTACAAAACCTCACGGGAATAGGGGGCCCAAATATATATAGAAGCGCACTACAATCCAGGACTCTGGGGCAGCTCATTTAGCCCTCTCAACCATACCAGGGATTTGGTCAAAACGCAAGAGGGGGCATGTAAAATACAATGCCTTTGGGTCTTTCAGAATAAGCCACTGGATGATGCCCTGTCTATACTCTTCTCTTTCAATCACAACAGTTTCCCCCCTAAACGTAGTAGTTCTTAGCTCTCCCGATGCCCAGGTGCCAGTCAGTGCAATGAGGGCTGCCTCGTACAGTATTCTAGCCCCACTTTTCCGGTACTAGTGAAGATTATGCAGTAGCAGTAAAATGTCTTGTATAAGAAGGGTTGGTCTAATTTCTTCCACAGGTATTAAAGCCGAAGTGGTGGCGCCTCAGGGAACCACCAAGCATGCCATGATTTCACGCAACCAGGCCAATGATCAGGGACCAACAATGTTTCCAACTACTGCCAGTAATGTGCTGCTTAGTGCAGTCGCTAGAGTCGAGCACTGGAACACCCACCTTGCACACTAGCTTTCCTCACACTAAAGAGCAACAGCTGCTACTTCCAGGGCAGGCCCACCATGCTCCCGGTGCTCAGCCCATGTATGATCGGGCCCACGCAGTGCAATGTTTCATGGATGCAGCAGCTGACGTATCAGTTAAAAGGTTGGTGCTCCCCAGCAGCAGTCTCCTTACCAGCATATAACACCAAATCCACATGCCTGCAGGGCGAGACCTGATCAGTGTTCTTGCATCCACTCAGCAATGCAGGATTAAGCCGCTCATCCCCTGCTGTGCGCCACTCCTCCATGGCAGCAGCCCTTTGAGTACCTCGCTCTATGGTATGATGTGATATGCTATGATATGATAGTTTATTTATATAGCGCCTATACACAATGTGTTTCAAAGCGCTTCAAGGCAAGGGAAGGAACAAGGGAAAATACAACAACATGAACAGTAAGTATGTGAAATTAACTATCATACTCAGCCTGATGAAATTTCAGATAGTGCAAGAGCTAAGGCATAGATAAGGAAGAGAGGGGGAGAGTGGGAAGGAAATGGAAACAGACAGGTGACTACCATACTAGGCCTGACGACATTTCTGGTAGAGCCGGAGAAAAAAAAAAGGTGAGGGGTAGGGGTGCCGAAAGGGAGGGGAGGAACAAAACAAGCGACTATCGTACTAGGCCTGACAATGTTTCAGATAGTGCTGGAGGGAGGAGGGGTACAGTAAGGGGATGGGGGAGCGACAGATGAGATTGCTATCATACTAGGTCCAGGGACAATTCTGATAGAGTAAGTGCATAGAAGAAAGTAAGGGGAGGAGGGGAGGAGATAGGAAAAGTGAGAGGGGCGGGGAGGAGAGAACAGAGAGTAAGCAGTCAAAAAGAGTGGTGAGGCAAGAGGGGAGAGTGAATACAATTGCAGAAGTCAGGAGTAACACATAACACACAAAAAGAACCAGGGCTCTGGAGACAGTGAGCTTCTGGGAGAAGGAAAGGAAAGGAAGTATACCTCTGAGCAGGTGCAGCTGGTAGTGTGACTTCTTAGAGACGTCAGAGATGTGAGGAGAGAAGAAGAGTGTGGAGTCGAAGATGACTCTGAGGTTTTTTGCTGTGCCGGTGGGAGCAGGAAGAGGGCCAAGAGAGGTTGGCCAGAGAGCTGCAGGGAAGGAGGGAGCGGGTGCACTGATGAGTAGAATCTCAGTCTTACTGGCATTAAGACAGAGGTCATAGGCGGCACACCACTCATGGATGGCAGACAGACAATCTGAGATGAGGGAAGGAGAGGAGGAGGCCGAAGGTAGCCTGAAAATTAGCTGGGTGTCATCCGCATATCACTGAAAGTTGGAGCAAAGAGTGGCGATGCGGTGAGCAAGGAGTGCCATGTATTGGTTGAAAAGCCAGGTAGAGAGGTTAGACCCCTGGGGGACACCACAGGTAGAGATAAAGATTTCGGAGAGGAAGGAACCAAGTTGGACCTGGGAGGGTCAGTCAGAGAGGAAAGAAGTCAGCCATGCCAGAGCCTGACCAGTGATACCCAGGTTATCACGGAGACCGTTGAGCAGGATGGCATGATTGACCGTGTCAAAGGCAGAAGAGAGATCGAGCAGGATGAGGAAGCAAGGGGTGTTGGAGTCAAGGTTGGAGAGCAGGTCTTCACAGATGTTCTGGAGAGCAGTTTCCGTGCTTCTGGCAGCTCTGAAGCCAAACTGATGGTCATGAAGACAACCAACAGATTCAGGGTGGAGATTAAGCTGGGTGATGGCCAGTTTCTTCAGGAGCTTTCCCAGAAAGGGAGTGATGGAGATTGGGCGATAGATAGCCGGGCAGGAGGGGTCGCGAGAGGGTTTCTTAAGAAGAAGGTGCACAAGGGACTGCTTCAGGGGTGATGGAGTGATTGCAGATTGACTTTGTCTGATTGACTTGGCGAAATCAAGTTTCTCAAATGGCACAGTTAGAAACGAATTTAAGATTGTGTGTGAAAAGCAGTTATGTTCAGGTGTAAATTGAATGAAGAGATTGGATTTGTCAATGAGGGAATGAGAAGAGTAGTTGTTTGTGTGACATGCACACAGAGTAATTTCATTAAGGTCATTCTCAGGAAATGTTACCACATGTGTGTACCACGGCTGACAGGAAGAATGTATGCACACTTTTTAAAGATATGTTGTCCAAAGAGCACAGTTTCATCTCTGTTCTCTGAAAGGCATCATGGTGCACTTATCTCAAGACTTGAGTTTAGATATCGCATTGGTGTATACAGAAACTACCATATTTAAGGACACTTATTTGCAATTTTCCTGTGTGAAAAGTATGTTAATATTAAATTAAGTTGCATTTGAGGTGGACACATGTTTTGCTTATGTTGAATGTGTTATGGAATATATCTTTCTTTGTTTACAGTATGCTCCTCATGTACGTGTATTTGCTGTTACTACAAGAGGTCTTAGTCAAAGGAAAATGGCTGATGTTCATGGTAGAATTGAGTTTTTCCCCACCAAAAAACAACTATTGGTGTAAGAACACAAATCTACCATGTGTGCATATAAAACAGTTGAATTTGCATTCAGTAACAGGACAGGTGTGAAATGTGTTAACCTGTATCATGTGACAAAGGAAATGCCAACTGAAAAATTTTCCAGAGTATAATCCCTGTGGAGGAATAACCAATATTTAAAGACTGGTCAAGGAAATTCCAGATGAGGCACATTGTGTATCCTCATTTTTTGAGCTGGTTTCTGCTTGATCTGGTCATCACTATTTTTCTGAAATGTCTCAACAAGATGAACATACATTTTTGACAATCCTTGTGAATATTTTAGAACATGTAAAAAAACAAGTTCCTGTGAATTGTTTTATTGGACTGTCCTATGAGTGGTGACATGTTTGTTTGGATTGTTGTCATCAAATTGTGTCCTGGGTGTGTGCACCATTAAGTACCATTCAATTCCGGGCCAAGCATGAGTGTAATGTTGGAACCTGGTTACCGAAGTTTACGAGCACATGAAGTCAGGACTGTGTGTTGCTTACTTTCACTCTTCAATTAGAAACTTGCAGTGTCAGAAACATTTGATACTGGTGTTAAAAGAATACAGGGCTATTGGTCCAAAAATCAATACATCATGTTTAACTTTATCTATGGTCAGCGCCCTATATTTCAGAAATCATTTCAAAGGGTTGGCATGATATTCTATGAAATAGTAGCAATCACAGTGCACAATATACAACATGTCTGTGAGAAGAATACAATCTTTCTTGTCAATAACAATTCTTTAGTATCTTTTGTGCTTCAATTGCCAAGAAATCTTAAGAATGCTCTTTTTACATTTACTAAAAATTAAATTTGAAATTGAATTTCTAATTTAATTAAAACCTCCCTAAACAAAGTGTCCATTAATATTACATAATGATGATATTGTATAATGTTCATAATACACGTTACATATGTAAATAACAATGTAAATATGTATTCAATTGTGTAAATATGTTGAAGATTAACAGTTCAATTAAAATGATAAATCTAACTGGAGGAAATTTGAAAAAAGATAATCATTGACAACATATAATTATTCTGTATACAGTTATTCTGTAATATTTTGTTTCTCTATTTTTCGGTACAGCACCATCTACTTATGAATACTTTTAGTAATGTTTCCTACTGATTTTAAAGTTGTGCTTTTATTTCTTTGCTTCGTTATTTCTGGTGATAAGGAAGCATTGTAAGTATGCATTTACTGGTGAATAAATAGTTTTGAGTTATTACTTAGAAATGTAAGGTGGAGCTTTTTATGGTAACAATGCATTTACATATACACTGTATGATTACAGTTAATGCTCATCTTGATGTACACTTCAGGAGTAGACACATTTGAAAAATAGAGACAACTTTCAAGTTGTGGGCACACACATTTTAGAAAAAGACTACAAAATTACACGTTTTTCTAAAGAGTAAATTTAATTCCTTTACTTCCCTTTATCGTATGACATTTTTTAGGAGGATAGTTTCAGGCTAGCTAATATAAAATAACAAATATGCCACTACCATTACATGTTCACAAACAATGTGTACTTTTTTCTTTTGCATCCTAAAGTCTATTAAGGTATAATGTAATTGTTCTTTATTAGTGTTTGATAATAATTTAACTGTCTGACTGTTTGAGGTCTAAAACCAATTCAGGAAATGTGAGTCAAATACTAAGAAGGGTTGTTTTTTTCATATTTATGTTTGCATGTTTATTTTGCCAGCAATAGTACAATAAGTAATGATTACAATAGATATATGAATATTAATGTGTATATTAACAGTAACAATAATCCTAACCATAATACGATATGATAGGATAGGATATGATATAATAAGTAATTAATAGTGTGCCTGTACAAGCTATGCGTGACAAGATAAGGGAAGGAAGACAGAGGGAGGACAAGACAAACAATGTTATTAGGCCTTGTGTCATTCAGATCATGCAAGTGCAAGAACAAAAAGTGCAAGCTGAAAGAGAGTGTGGGAAGTGCAAGGAGAAGAGAGGCGAAAATAGGGCAGCAATGCGCTGAGTAAGTGCAGCCAGGGCAGCTGGCGCAGGGTAGTGCAATAAGAACAAGGGACTGTAGGGTTACAGTTACAGCCGCTAAGTGTGCAGTGGGCGCGGAGGCAGGGCAAGCTTGACTGATCAAAAAAGATCCAGTTACCCAGCTAGACTCTGAGATTAGCCAAGAAACTAGTCAGTACAGCAGTCAGGTAGGTCAGGTATGTCAGCAGGGGAGGGAGAGAGAAAAAGCACAGAGGATAAGAGGGCGTTTTGAGCTGCTTCCATGACTTCATGTGGTTGTGCTTAAGTTTCAGAGGTATAGATTGGCTATTCCAGAGTGAGGCACCTGCAGAGGAGAGAGATCTACCCCCCACTCTTTCCCTTAGAGAGTTGGAGGTAGCTGAGTGAAGGACTCAAGAAGGAAGTAATAATGAATCATGAAATAATAATGACAATAATATTAATGAGAATACGTATGTCTACTTATACCACTAACATACAATAATGTAATGAACACAATGCAATTGCGCCTTGAAACTGCTGTGTACAGGTGTGTTATATATGACTTTTGATATCATATCATATCATGAACCTCTTAGTGATTATCACTTACAGAAGGTAAAACAACCTGTTTTGAACTTCTTGAAACTGAAACCTGTGTCCTAAAGTTTACACTAAAATCTAATCAATAAATAAAGAGTCTGTTGAGTTTCTTTACCCTGTGAAATGTCATGTTGAATTAGCAACTCTCTTATAATAACTATTCACAACCAAGTCCACTTATTGTTAATGCAGTTATCTATAATGTGGTACATTAAAAAGAGATAAACATTTAGGGGGGACCTTTTATTTACTCTCCATTGATTAGTGTTTTTCTTCACTGTCTGTGTTATTAGATTATGCAACCACAGGAGGTTGGGTAAATCACACATACTTTTAACAGTACTGGTAGAATCAGCAAAAATGATGTTTGTATTGCTTACAGGTTCTCTTTTATTGATCCTTTTTGTTACACTATATTTTCTTCTTTCTGGAGAAAATCTATTGTAAGTCCTAACAGTAAGTCTCTTCTCTACATGCTATTTTGTGAATAAGCTGAAAAACTAACGTCGTGAGGTAAGATCATTTTTGTTTCATTAACAACCAGAGGCATGTTGATGATTCCTAATTGTTGCATGTGTCGTGACATTAGTAGTTTACATACATTGTACATACTTGATTTTTGCTTTCATTTCATGTCATTAGTTTAATCTCCCAGTGAAATGTCCTTAAAAAAGTAATCTCAGTGAAAAAACCTTGGTTGAAAAACATTCAGGGTGAAACTATTTAATCAACAAAACTCTCGACATTCTTTGAAAAATCCTTAGTTGAAGTGCAGATTTAAAGCTGCAGACCTCCTAAAATGTAGCATGTGGTGGTAGATATGCCATCTTAATTATGAACCCCCCATTGCAAGAGCAGTTTAGAACATTAATGGCATACAATTTACTAATGGCATTGCATATGACATCACTTATGACGGCATGATTGACAGCAATACCAACTCTGTAATACATGTAGGACATTCCAGATGACAACCGTAATGACATTGCAAATGAAATCGCTTATGACACTGCTTATGGTGCCCTCATTTATGTCACTGGTAGGTGATCATAATTGTGAACTGTTTCTGACTGTATTCCAAGGCATAGGGTGTATTCCAGCACAGATATAATATACCATCACATTTTAGATTGTCCACAAAAAGGTCCAACCATTGTAATTAATAGGAGAATAACTTCAAATAGTTCCTCTCTCTATTCAGAACTCATGTTCATATATATCTATAATTCCAATTGTAATTGTAATTGTGTATTTGTAAAGTGCTTACACACAAGTGAAGTGTTTCAAAGCACTTCAAGGCAGTAAGGGAACAAGGGAGTACAGAATCATTCTTAGGCCTTGAAGTTTCCGAAAGATCTAACAGAACATGACTAGCATACTAGCCCTGACAGCATTACTATAAGGGAAGTGCATGACAGGAAGGAAAGCAAAGGGGGAGGAGAGGGATAAGAACATACAATCCATAAACCACTGTACTAGGCAGCAAGTGCAAGTGCATGACAAAGAGTGAGGTGATGGGGCAGGGGGGGAGTGAGACAGAGAAGAACATGCAGAAACAAAATAACTACTGTATGAGGCCAGGCAAACTAGTTCTAGTGCATTCTAGGTAATGTAAGTGTGCAGACAGGAAGTGGGGTGGGGGAGGGGAACAAGTGTGCACAGTGGAGCAGTGCCCTAGATTAAGTGTAGGGAATTTACCATTCTTATGAAACGAATTCCAGAAGTTCAGTAGTGGTGAGCAGATTGCACAGGTCTTGGGGGCAAGTGCAAAGACTGACGGGGGAGCCATCAACCTGAGAGGCTGTGTATGTGCACTGGGAGACCAGTCAGCAAAGATGGAGCAGAGTTGGGGAGGACAAGGTGGAGGTAATAGAGAGGAGGTTAGCAGGGATGAGGGAGAGAGAAAGAGGAAGAGAAGAGGAAGGCCTTGAGGAGTTTCCAGAACTTATGGAGATCAGGCTCAAGACGGAGAGTGGCAGGAGCATTGTTCCAGAAGGAAACACCTGCAGAGGATTAATATCTACCCCCAAATATCTGTTTGGAAAAACTTTCACCCGCAGAATTGGAAGAGGATGAGCGGAGGGCTCTAGAAGGAAAGCATTTAGGGAGAGAAAGCCTTGTGGACTATGCAGCGGTTCTTGAACTTGATCCTTGCAGCCATGGGGAGTAAGTGGAGGGATTTCGGCACCTGAGAGATGTGGTCCAAAAGCTTGATGCCAAGGATCAGTCTTGCGGTTCTGTTCTGGATGAGTTTTAAAGGTAGGAGAGTAGAAGTAGGCAGATTGAGAAAGACACTGTGCTCTGGGGGAAAGTGAGAAAAGGTAGTAGACCTCTGAGGAGGTGCAGCTGGTAGTGGGACGTTTTTGAGATGTCCAAGATGTGAGAGGAGAAGAAGAGAGTGGAGTCGAAGATGACCCCAGATTTTTTCCTCACATTTGGGTGAGGGCACAGGGCCAAGGCACGTCGGCCAGAGTAAGAGCGGGAAGGCGGGGGCAGATGTCCCAATGAGGATGATCTCTGTCTTACTGGCATCAAGGCAGAGATCGTTTTCAGCACAAAAAGACTGAATTGCGGACATACAGTCAGGAATGAGTGAGGAGGAGGAGGAGGAGGAGGCCAAGGGTAGCCTGAAAGAGATCTGTGTGTCATCCGCATAACACTGAACGTTGGAGGTAAAGAGAGAGATCCTGCGTGCCAGAGGTGCCATGTAGATATTGAAGAACCAAGGGGTTTGGTTAGATGCCTGGGGGACACGACAAGTAGAGAGAGTGATAGTGGCGAGAAAGCACCCAAGTTCCACCTGGGAAGGACGGTCAGAGAGAAAGGAGGCAAGCCACTGCAGTGCCTGATCTGTGATTCCCAGGGTATTACAGAGATGGGAGATCAGGATGCTGTTGTTTCCCGTATCGAAAGCAGAAAAGAGATCACGAAGAATGAGGACAGATGTAGAGTTAGAGTCAAGATTTGAGAGCAGGTCTTCACAGGTGTTCAGAAGCACAGTTTCCGTGCCTCTGGATGCTCTAAAGCTAGACTGATGGTCATGGAGACACCAACAGATTCTGTGTGAAGGGTAAGCTGAGAGATATCCAACTTCTCCAGGAGTTTTCCCAGGAAAGGAGTGATAGAGATGGGGTGGTAGTTTTCGGGAATAGAAGTGTCGGTGAAAGGTTTTTTGAGCAGAGTGTGCACAAGAAAGTGCTTGAGAGAAGTGGAGAAAACACCAATGGCAAAGGAGAAGTTACAGAGGTCTGCCAAGGCTGGAAAAAGAGTTTCAATGTTGCCCTTGGTTTTTAAGGGGCATGGAACCACCTGTTTGGAAGAGGCTTTCATAGACCGGACTTGTCTAGAGACCTCCTCTGGTGTGACAGGGGAGAGGGAGGAGAGGAGAGGGGGAGTGATGGAGGTGGCATGGGGGGGCCCAAGCGATGTTGGTGCATGAGTCGGTGCGGAGGCGGGGGAGGATAGTATGTCCTGTGTTTTGGTGGTAAAGTGTGCAGCAAGGGCCGAGCAAAGGGCCTGGCTGGGTTCAATAGAGGATGACGCTGCAGTCGGAAGACCTTGTAGGCGGTCAGCGCTGCAGGGTCTGCCTGTGCTAAAGGAGAAGAGAGCTTCAAACATGAAGAGAGAAGAGAGTGATAGGTCCAGAAGAGTGAGGTAGTGAGAGGGATAGAGAGAGGGATGTCTGTGGAGATGAGAGCATCCGAGGTATGGTCTGCGGTGGGTGTTGGACACAAAGGTATAATGGAGAGAGAAAGAGAGGCACATAGGTAGCAGAAAGGTCCTGAAGAGCCGGGAGAGTCAAGTTGTATGTTAAGATCCCCCAGCAGAAGGATTTGGGGAGAGGAGGAAAGGAGAGCAGATGCTAGGTCCGCCCATTCGGATAAGAAGAGGGTAGACTGGCCCAGCGGCGGATAAATGGTGGCCAGAGTAAGAGAGGAGACCAGAGTGAGACAGAGCATGCAAACCAGGCATTCAAAGGAGGAGTAGGCCTAAGTGGGAATAACGGAAAAAGGGATCCACTCTGGAAAGATGATAGTTACTCCAACTCCTGGCTCGGTGTGGATCTTTTCGCCTTCAGGCAGAAGTGTGTCAAAACTTGTGACAGATCTGTCCTTTAACCATGTCTCAGTGAGAGCAAGTTCATCAAGATCCAGGAGTTCAAGGAGGTGGAAGATGACAAAGAAGTGCTTGACAGCAGAGCGAGAGTAAAGAATGGCAACTTGGAGCAGGTTGCCATTTTCTTTAGATTTATGGAGGTACAGAGGACAGAAGTCCCCTGTGTAAGCGGCCAGAGTGCCTGAGAGATAGAAGTAGGTGAGGCAGAGGACCGGAAGGTGACAACAATGTCAGTGAGGAGAGTGCAGGCAAGTGAGCCAGGTGGCAGGTTGAAGGCGGCAAAGGAACTGTGGTGAGAGAGGCCCTGTGGTAAGTAGGAGGTAAAGGATCCAGGGAGGCTGTGGACACAGATGTGAAGATAGACCGAAGGAAGAAGGTGGAAAGTTGAGAAGGCAAGGGAGGAACCTATCATAAAGTAGGAGGTTGGATGGGGGCCTTCGACCAGGGTAATATCATTCCGATAGACATTTATGATGGCCCTGGAGGTGGAGAGGAAGGCAAGAAGGACCTCCCAGCGGGTGCCACCATTAATGTGCCAGGAAGAGTAGGGAGAGAGCAGAGCAACCATGTGAAGCGTCCATAGTTTGGGCAAAGGAACAACAAAGAGGATGTCGGTGAGAGTCTCACTGGCGGAAGCACTGACGTAGGTGTTAGCGATAGGCAGGCCTGGGTTGGAGTGCAGTGTGTCCTTCTTGATTTATTTTCCTGCCAGACTTAGTGGGAGATGAAGGATAGGAGATATAGAAGCAGTTAGAGAAGATAGGATAGATAGAAAGTGCCATAGAGAAGGGCACAGAGTGTGGTACATTTAACCAGGAAGAGCAGCTGAGGTACATGGGGGAAGTACGCAGAGGCGAACAAAGGAAATACAATAAACTAATCAGTCACAAACAATGCGATGAAGGATGAAAACACACCTAAATTTGATTGTAAACTAATCAGTCAAAAACAATACAGTGCAGGATGAAAGCACACCTTAATTCAATTTTAAACTAATCAATCACAAACAATGCAATGCACACAAACAATGCAATGCAGGATGAAAGCACACCTTAATTCGCTGTTAAACTAATCAATCACAAACAATGCAATGCAGGATAAAAACACACCTAAATTGGAATAATGTGACATGTGTATTGCAGCAAAGCAGTGCAGAAGGTGTGGCATTGGAGGTGATTGATCAAGGTGTGAAATGCAATGTAAATGTTTGACCATGAAGTACAGGGGGCATATTCCAGCAGAGATAGAACAGTAGGAATGACTGGAGGGGCTGAGAGTAGGAGCCAAGTGAGAATGATGCAGGCAACCGAGCAGTAGTCAGCACTCACACGATGGCAAGAGGGGGGATGCCACAGTCCACGGGAGCAAGGATGAGTTACCCCGTCCTTAGCAGCATGGCTGACTATGCCTACAGTGACAAAAGAGGAGGATGCAATCATGGCAAGGTCCAGACAGGCACAGACAGGAGCCTTAGGAGTGGGGCATTTGGAGGGGGAGGTGGTGTTCGCCTTGGCTGTTTAAAATGCCAATAAATGAAGCATCAGGCCTCTGCATGCTTGCAACAGAATGAATGAAAGCAGAACAGACATTTTGAAGGAGGGTGCCGTTAAACAGGAATTATGCAAGAAATGATGCAAACACTGCAATCCTAGCAACTCCACAACTGCTGAACAAACTGTACAGATCTAGCTGCTTCAATTTTAAAACACACTTTTTAAATACACAATGGAGAATCCACTCGCACACCAGTGCCCGCAAAGGCACACCTCAGATTCTTGATGCTGCCCTTTACCCCAAGCTTCGTGGTGGTGTGGGAGGCTCTATACTCAGAGACAGTACAGAAGGGGTCTGAAATGTTGGGCTCTCCAGATGTTATCCATTAAAAACTCCAGCAGCCCTAGCCAGTGTTGTGTTGTCACTAGTTAAGGATTATGGTAGGCATAGTCCACAACACCTGATCAAATGTTGGTTTCAAGCCCATGGAATAGCTATATTAAAGTTTATGTTAGTACATTACATTACATACTTATGTCCTGTTAAGCCCATGCCCTCAAAATATGAATCTGTACTCCCTGATAGTTTATCTTTACAGACCACCTATCATAGATGTTTTCATTTGACATGGGCAACATTTTCTTTTTATAGTGACAGAACTTGTTATGACTTGTAAAATAAAGAGATTTAAAGACCTTTTGCATCTCAAATATTTTAGTCTTCTTTGTTGGTCTAATGCAAATACATATTGCAAAGATATTCCAACAACATATTCTAAACTATTACTTTACAATGGGGGTCATTACGAGGTAGGCGGTACGGAGTTAATGGCCCCGGTAAAGGTGCCAGAGCCGTCATCATTACGAGTTCTGTTCATGAGACCCGCTAAGGACACCTGGTAAAACCAGGCGTTCTTAGCGGGTCCCGCGAGCAGACCAGGGTGTTAACAAGGGGCCTGTTATTTCGTTGTTAGCACCCACCCCATTCCCATTGAGCCCTTTGGGGGCTCAAATGGGAATGGGGATGGGTTCCTTGAATGAGGAATTACCGGGTCCTCGAAGGTTGGAATGGCCCGGTAATTACTCATTCAAGGAACCCGGACCCGGTACCCGGTAAGGGGGGAGCCATGCCGCTGTATTAAAAACCTTTTACACACCGTGTCATCTATCTTTAAAAGTCCAAGTGAAAGCCTTTTTTTATCACTCTTTACAGCTTAAATGATGTAGCTAAGAAGACCTTGTGAGCATCCTGTTGAGCTTAGTGTTGTACGTTGCTCATTATTTTATCTAAGAAATGGACTCCTGCACATACCAAAGCTGGTTTCTCACTGCAGAGAAACACATTCCACCATTAATCTGCTGTTAGAGAGCTTGCATTCTTAACATATTCCAAAATAAATAGAAATCTTTCAACAATCACTGCTGGACAGGTCGTTATAAGGTGTTTAACTGTCTCAATTTTCTCTGTGATATTGCAGAATCGACACACACCATCATTAATCTATTGTTGTTTCTGCATATATAATCGCTCCTTTTTTGGATAGATATTTAATCGTATACGTAAAAAGTGGTTACAGTGGTATATGCTCTGACATTTCTGCAGGTAGGTTGGTCTCATGTTTAGGGCCTGAAGTTCCTGGGCCAAATTTCTAAGAGATTTGTATTGTTCTCTTAACTCAAGAGTGTGGATCCAGTCTTGTCTTCTTGTTTTTTTTTTTTTTTAACCCCACAAGGGTTAGAAACAAGTGATTCCAAAGACGTCACCAAGTATTCCTGTTGTTGCATGCATGTTCCTTTCCATTTGTCCAGGAGATCAAAATGTTTTCCTGGAACCTTTGGCTTTAAAATGCAGTAAGGAATGGGTCTTTTGTCCATTGATATTTTCCTCAATAGCGATAGTGTTTTCCATACATAGAGTACAATGATTGCAGCCCAAATGCAGCTCTGATGGCAACTATTGGTAGACTCTTTGGCACTTTCAGTATTGTTTTCCAAAACGTTACCTCTAAGTTGTTCCCCATTTTCCACAGAAGATTCAGTGTATATTTTCTTTAGAGGCCTGTGGGAAATCTGCCAAAAATAAGTTGAACAGAGTGGCAGCTAAGGGGCAGCCTGGTTTAGCTCCTCTTTCGATGTTTATTTGTGGTGATGGTTCTCCTTCGTTGTTCAGTCAGACGTGCATAGTCGTATTAGTATGAAAGGCTTTGATAGCTTTAAGCAGATCTATGAGACAACCCCATGCCTGTTGTTTTGCCAATAGTTTAGATCTGTTTACACTATTATAGGCTTGTTTTTGGTCGATAAAAGCCAAGAATAGGTTGTGTTTCATCGTTACACCTTTTGTGAACCCAATTGGTCTTGGGTCCAAAAGATAGGCCAAGGTTGCCCATTCAGTTAGCCTTGTTTGCAGATTCGATGCTAAATGTTTTCCGATGACATCCAACAAGGCTGTCACAGTATAATTAGCTGAGTTCTCGAATTCCAAGTCAGCCTCAACATTTCATGATTGCTGCTTTGTTGCGGAATGGTGTATAGATGGTCTATGTGATGTAGAACATTTTGTGATGTCCAAATGTAGTCATTTGTGGACGACTGTGTGCTATTCCTCCAGTTTTTTTTTTTACCTGGAGTATCACCCAGTGTTTGACCATTTAACATGTAGAGGTTTCGAGATCTCATAATTTGCATTCACTTTTGAGTGTTGGTGGACAGTGAGCCAGAAGTATGTGGCGCTTAAAGGGAAACCATCCTTATCCAGACGTTTGATATTCAGGTCACCACAAATTAAGATGTGTGGTTTACTTAGGTCTCTGTAGGCATCATCTTTGATGTTGGCCACTGATCGAAGAAAGTTAGTAGTGGGTAGTTTTGCTGAGTTCCAGTACAGATTTAGTAGTACTGGGTTGATCCCCTCAGATTGGCAGTGCTGTAGTATGGTCCACTGGACACATAGGTTAGGATTGTCTGTATTAACCACCTTTAGGTTGTGATTGTGTTTAATCAATGTTAAGAGCACTGTGCAGGGTCTGCCTTGGAGTCCCTTTTCAGCAAAGTGTGTAAATGTCTCATAACCTTTGAAAACTAGGGAAATGAGCAGCCATATTTCCTTTAGGCATATTGTAGAGGCTTTTATATGGGCTGACTGCGCATCAAATACCTTTTTTGAAGTATGTATGTTACATTGCGTAATCTTTACTTCATACTGAAGAGTTGGTGACTTCGACCAGTTGTTCTTTTTAATCTGACATGTGCTCTCGTTGTACAAACCCAAGGGGCAGAATCACTGGGATTGCTTTTAGTAACATTTCATTTATTGTGTGAGATTTTATATGATGGATCACCCAGTCAGTTCTGGACTTGCCTACGTATTCCACTATTGCAATATAGTCTGAGCTGATGGTCCGCAATTCAGGGACACAGTGCAGTAGATGCATCACATTTTTTCTGTTTAGATTTACTTCATTTATGTCAGTCAGTATGTTCTCCAGCGGGATCTTCTGAATTCTGCTGCTAGGACAAGGCTGAGTTGCAGCTGTATTCCACAAAGGATTAGATGTAAAGTTCAGCCGTGCACATGGTCCCTTTGGGTTCAGATCAAATGAACTGGCCCATTTGGGGCTAATGCAGAAGCCTGGGGTGCACACTAGACTGGTTGTTACGCCGTTTTTGTGAGAGTGTTAGAAATATAGGCGGATCAACCGTTGTAAAGGCATTCCTTTTTTCTGTAATTTCCAGTGATGTAATAGGTGCCTTTTGCTGTAATTGGGTTCCAGACTGTCTTCGTTGAGAAGATTGATAGTGACACGACAGGTCTCTTGGTGGGTCGGCATTCTCTTCAATATAGAATTAAATATTGTCTATTAAATCACGCTGCTCTAGATTGCGCTCCTCACCAGTATCCGTTATACAAGAGGTGCTTGATATTTCATGCCCATTTGTTGTGATTACTCGAGAGACATCTGCGTAGGACTTTGTGTGAAACTTTGTTGTCTCCCTAGCTCAGTTTGGGCTCGAATGACACACTTTCATTTCTTTTTGCCTGAGGTGCATTATTTTTTAGCTGAGGCGCAGGACACGAGTCCACAAGCTGAATAAGTCGCTTGAAGATAGGAAACACTTTGTCATCGTGCAAGTAATTCACCTGTCATTAATCAATACAGAAGTCATGTTGCATGTCATTACTTCAGTTCTCTATCCGTAGTGCGTGGATTATAGATTTTTTATACAGACCCTCCTGCCTGCAGACGCTAAGGGCGGCAATTGTGTTGTTTGGTCTAATGAGGTATTCTGGTGCGACTCCAGGTTCTTTTCGAATAATGGTTGAAGGGTTTGTTCGTTGACAATTTTTATTCTGTAACTCGGTAGGTGGGGATACTCTGGAGCCATGTTTTCTTTGTCACTTCCCAGAGGATCCTTGGTCATTCAGTTATGAGTTTTCTCATCCATTTGGTTGAGTCTAGCAGTTCTGACATCATGGTGCATTTTTTCACTTGATCCCACTGGCCAAATCGCATAGGCGCGCTTGCCATGTTGCTGAGGTGTATGCTTCATAATCCAATCTTTCTTGCACTTTGGTCGTAAAAGCTTCCAAATAAACTAATTGTGCACCATGGCCAGCATTGTTGCGTTATCCTTGATATTCTTGTTCATTGACTCATATAACCTGGTAAATGGTGTCATTGAGATAGCGAGCCCTGCCATAACGTTGTGTATTTGAATCCCTGCAGATATCGACAAATGACTTTTGTCATTGTTTTGGTCTGAGTGTTTGCACATCCTATTTTTCCAGAAGAATTAGTTGTGCCATTTGAGCCACTTGAAGGAGATAGGCTAGCCGATGGGCTATGTGAGTCCGCTACCTGCACATTAGATCGTGCAGGACTGGGTTCAAGTTTAGGAAGAGCGCAGGTTTGATAGAAAGGGCACGTGCATTTCAGTAATAATGGCCATTAACGGATGTCTGCAGTCGCTGATATCCTGTAGTAAAGCAATTGCTTTGGCAGAGCTACTCTTCTCTGTTTCTATTTCGCTGGGCTTATTTGAAGGTATTTTGATAGAATGTCCGAGTAAATCGATAGTGTACAGCCGTTCGTCGAAATGCTCGAGCCCACAATATTACTCTTTGTATCCTTTTTACGTGTTTCATACTCCTTAATTTCATCTGCCAAAGACATTTCGTTGGGGCATAGCTGATTAAACTTCCTATTTGGGATTGCACTTAATGGTGTTGACATAATTCCTGACCTTAATTCAGTAGGTGAGACAGCTGGACTTGAGTTCCCCATCTGATTACTGCATGACACAGGCCCTTCCGAATGGTTTGCTCGACTGGCTTTTAAAAATGATTTGGAGTTTAGGGTGGCCCTCGTTAGCGGTAATCCCGGGGGTTGGATGCCCTGCATGTGTTCGACAACCACACGTCCACAGGGTCATTAGTTGGCTCTGCAGGGTCAAATCGCAAATTAGTTGCTTGAGTCGGCAATGCAATCTCTTCCCCGTTGCCATGTTCAGAGCGTGCAGCCCTCTCATTAGAGAGTGCAGTCAGAGGGAGTCAGTCAGGACTAGTTAAATCATGATCGAAGTTGTTTATAGGTAAGTTGATGTCAATGTTATGACCGTAGGTGTCAATGCACACAGATGCTTCCTTTCCATAATCGGGCACTGCTGCAGGCAGCTCCCCTTTGAGCAGTTCAGCGCCAGTGATGTCTAGGGTTGCGTTGTACGTATCTGTTTGTGGATGTTGATTTGGTGCAATGCTGCATTTGTCCGCTGGCTCTGGGGCAATACCCACCTTGACCTACACTGTAGACACACCAGTCAGATCATTGCAGGCTCCGACTCCTACACCAACGAACATCTGTTGTTTCTGCCAGGTGTAAGGACCCAAATACACAAAGCTCAGCCAGAGGGGAGAAGCAGACATCTCCACAAGCAGCGGGCAAAGCGGGGCAGAGAACACCTCAATACCCAGGTGTGACTCGGGAGGGACTGGGAGAGACTGGACTCTCGTCGGACTCACATGCCGGCGCTACGTGCACCCTGGTGTTGTTATAGGGAAATCAGTATTTTCCAAGTCTCTTAAAGTGGCAGCAAAGAATCATGAGTTCTACAGCAGGCAGGCAGGATCCACAAACACAATCAGCTTGTAGAGGAACTGGGAGAGACTAAACTCTCGCCGGACTGACAATTATTATTCATGCAGGTTTTTGGCTCACTGTTTTGCTGCACCTCTCTAACAAACGCTGGTTATGCTCTTATACAACGTTAATTAATCTGGGAGCATACTGCTTGCATTGTGGGAATTACTCATGCAATTGTTCTGCCGTACCAATCCTCTCGTATTTGACTCTAACCTTGGCACTAGTTGCTAGCTACTTTCTGAGATTTGAATGGATATGTGTTTTTGTGTATTCAGCCTTTTGAGTTTTCCTGAGGTCTTTAGGCCTGTGCTCATTCAAAGAAATTATGCTGCTTCCATTGTTAAGAAGATGGCTGCCCAGTTACACTCTTGTTTCTGTGTTAAAGGGCTATATTCACATGCTGCTTATCTTGCATTCACCTTGCACATTGATCATTGTAGTGTTCTCCATGTCGGTGGATGCTATGTTAGTATTCTTCATGTCTAAATGCATATATTACCTTTTGTAATTATTCTTTGTTTGGTGTGCACGGTTATCTCAGTGAGCATTGTTTTTCACATTTGCGTTATTGGTGCAGGGGAGCGGCAGAATCTATGGATGATGTAGTCATCTGCCTCTCAACACTTCCCCTCTGGTCGAGTCCTCGACCACACTCATTCTTCTGCTCTCTCCCAGGTAGGACACTTTGGGTATTAATATTTTGCTCAACCCCCTCAAGTGACCTCTACGTATCACATGTTTGTCTGGAAGTCCCAGTCATTTAACAACATTTCCCATCAGAATCACAGTTTACCCAGTGCTCTGTGTAATTGTGGGGCTTCTGCGGATATGTACATTTTGAACCAGGAAGTGTAATAGGACTCTCCATTGCTTAGGTACATGGGAAATCATCCGTATGTGTATCCACATGCACATGAGTATACCAGTTTATCACTTTTTTCATTCCTATTGTCTTTTTGACTGTGCATTGTCTTGTTGTTATTCCCAGGACACAGAATGCTAATTGGATTAGTACCAGTAGTGCCACTAATATTTATAATGAGTTAGCCAGCCAGGTGGGTATACATGAGAACAGTTAGGTGAGCCACTCATCTTCCACAATGTCTTCCACCTCTTCCACCATTTTTGTGTGTAGTTGTTTTAAGGTGGCTGTGAGGGTCCAATGTTTCTCCATGTGGGCAGGTAGTGTATGTGCAGCAAGACAGACCCATTTTTGCACATACTCCCCTTCCATGGTCATAATAATGTCAAGGACATAACTATGTTGGAGAGTCATGAACCTGACTGCTCTCAGCTCTTCCCTTATGGCATTACAGACTTTCACAGTTGTATTTATTGTCTGCAGCTGTTCCCATGAGATTATTTGCAACCATTTGGCATTTGTTTATACTTGAAACCCTGCAGTAAAGAAGGATGTAAAGAAAATGTCTGTTCTACTGACCAATTTATGCTCATCTGGAACGTAGGCATATGCCTTTGCTGCTTTAACTGAGGAATACTTATCCCTGTTTGTGCAGTTAAGAGTGAGGGACCTCTTATTTCTTAGGAGTGTGCTTATTGTGGAAAATCACCAATCAGAACCTCACTCTGGGGCATGACTAGGGATGGTGCACCTATTGCAACTAGGGAGCAAAGGCCTCCCCAATTTGAAGGTAGCTGCATCTAAGCTCTGGAACCACAAGCCCAATAATCGTCCATTAATAACGCCATCCCTACTTTAATTCCAGGCACATCAAAAATGTGTTGCACCCTTTGATTTCTCCTACTTTACTGTAGCTGTATTTCTTAAGCATATGGTGGCATTCTTCAAGGTTACGATGTGTAGTGGGTCTGCTTCATCCTCTACCAATGTTAGTATTTTAGTGTTTTTTACTCCATTCTTTGAGGCATTTCTTATTTACATTTTGCATAACCACTTACGGTTGCTCTTCAAGCACTTCTGATATAAAGCCAATCAGTCCTTCGGCCCAGCATCCTGTGGTAAATACCTTTCCTTCTATTTGTAATTGGCCTCTCTGCCAACATCCAAATATTTGTCTTTGTTGTTTGTCAGTGCATTGAAAAAAATTGGTAGTCTTCTGTTATTATTTCTTCTCTTCTCTGGCCTAACAATATGTAACTTATTACCTCATATTGAGTTTCAACATTGCTTATTCGGGACACATCTGTTATGAAATTATCCTCACGTAGAGAATCTTCTTTTGTTACCCAGTGCATGGAGGTACTTCTGCCCTGAAAATTCCCCCTGGTCATGCATGATGCGAGGTGGTGGCACACTACAAGGCAAAATATGTTGCGGTTTATTATGGGCAATTAATGGGGCATTCCGGCCCCACCGGACCCGGTAATTGCACATTGCCGGGTGCCAGTAATAATTGCTGCCCATTCACATTTGAGTCCCATTGGACTCAATGGGAATGGGGAAGCCGGATACACCGGCACCATTCGTGAATGGTGCCAGTGCATCCAACATGGTCTGCTTGTGTGTGTTGGTACGCCAGGCCAGAAGGCACCCTCGAGCAGAACTTGTAGTTTTCTGATCCGATAACAATGGTACTGGTAATTTACCAGTAGCATTTTTAGTGGACCAACAAACTTGTAATGAGACCCTATATTGTCTTTCAGATCGTTGGTGTCATTGTACTAATTATAATGCACGAGTTGGGGCAGAACAGCCTCAATTATAATAAATAACCAGATACACTTAAAGGAACAGAAATTATGTTGAGAGGCATGTTGAATTTATGGTGGATTTTGCTGATAATTTAAACCCCTTATTGATTTTTATAACACAATAATCACATGCTTTTGGCATACAACATGAGTATAATTATACTGCCATGCTTAACATGTCAGCCCTGTCCCCATCCAAGATTGCGCTTTAAGTTATGTGCTACTTCGGTGTGGCTTCTTCAGCACTCGGTAATACCCCCTACCTTTACCTCAAAAGGAACAACTGAATAAACTAGGGTTCCATCGAGTCAAGAAGTGACTTGCGCAAGACACAAGAAGACATTTAAGGTTGGTGTTTAGCTATGTTTATAGTTGTAGGTTGTAACAGTTTTCAACTACATATGGTCAGATTTAAAAACACAATAGACTTTTATAATAAGTGTTTTTTTTTTGCTTTATGTTGTTGTGCCAAACTGGAGGTGTTCTTCAAGAGTGGGGAATCCTATCTGAATTGATTCTCAAGTTGGATGTCCTAAGGAAGGCCTGTTGTGGGATCAACAAATTAATGTGTTGATGAAAGAGTCAGCACTCCCAGAAAGGGCTGACTCTTTTCCTCCCAGAAACAGAATGTGTCGACATTAATGGTGTAAATTATGTCACACTGATAGTAACCTCACTTAGATGTAGGAACTTTGTGTAAGAATGTTTTTTTTTATGATAGATGTATCTTTTAGCACAGCTGCTTTCAGTGCTGGTCATATACACTCATTAAATGAAGTCAGTACTTCTTTTGTGATAAATCTTTGTATATATATATATATATCTACAATATATATATATATATTACATGGCCACAGTAGTGGCCATGTAGTTATGGTTAAGTTGCTGTTTCCAAAGGAAGAGCACTTTTTGGGCAGCTTATAACTTGGCTCCCCCTCGACGAATCCTTACCAAAGTTTGCATAATAAGTATATGGGCCACTCTGATTTTTTTTCCAAAGTTCGTTCAGGGGTGGGCAAAGTTATAGGGGGGGTCCCAAAACCTCTTTTTTCCCATAGACTGAATGGGGCAAAAACTTTGCGCACGGCTACAGGCCAAACCACTGGACAGATTGTCACTAATTTTGCGGCAGGGGCAGGGGCTTGTTCCCCAAAGCGTGCTTTTGTAATTTTTGTGAGAAATCGTCCAGTAGTTTCCTTTAAAATGATCAAAAGGTAGCACTCTAAAAATTAGTGATATCTATGTTCGCTCCGCGGTCCCAGTTCCCTGTTCGCTCAGTGGAGAAGATTTCTATTGGCTAATCTGTGGCATGCTACGCGTCAAGATGTTGCACTTTCACCGATTGGTTATGCCGCAGCGTCAACTGCGTAGCATTCTTTCGATATGGCCACCAAGGTTATTTCGGTTTCTGTTGTATGCCAAAATCGTTGTAAAGAAACCCTTATGGAGCACTGTGTCGAAAGGTAAGCGTTACTTATATGTGGCAGTATGCAGTAAATAAGTGCTTTATTTTTGTTACCATTATCATACCGTACAGGGAAACTTGGTTGGCAATGTACGACAAGCTCTTACAGCGTGTATGTAAGAAGCAATAACCAAAAATACTGCGGTCAGACTGGCGTCCTATAGTTTGGAATCTGAGGCAGCCACCTGCACTGTTTCATAAACACAGCGCTTCTGCACGCGTTCGGGAGTGACGGTTCTCATGAAGGACTGCTGATATGTTGTTGTAAAATGAGAATGTATTTGCGTTCTGAGTGAAGGTCACTTCATTTCTATTTTTCACTAGGTGCTCAGCTATGGTCGCACATGTACCAAAACTCATAAGGGTCAATTGTTTTTCGACCTAGACATACAGGTAAGAGACAGAAAGAATGTAGGGAGTCATAGTTTGTAAATCATACCCTTTGATAAGTTATGCTTCAAAAATATTTGTGAAGCACATGAAATATCAGTTCCCGAGGACGTCTTCCTGCAAACAACCTACTGTGTGACTGCGGAGGCCAAAATGGAGCTGGTGCATATCATGTAAGCTTATTTTTTTGGCCTGTACATCAAACTACCATTAATTACTTAGACTGCAAAAAAGAAATTCTCACAAATGCATTTGCACATTTTTGTGCCATTGCATTTTCAGAGTGCACATGACCGCCGTCTGTACGATGTAACTACAATTTCCACTATTACCTATGCCATTTATGTGGCATTGATATTTTATAACCTATTATGCAGACTGTACATTGTCGCCGTTATTAGGGAGTCACTATATTTCCCCATATAACATTAATTGATTATAGAAATGTTATGTGTTACACCTTTCATTTCCGCAAAGGCTTCGTATTGATAGATTTAAATTTTTTATTTTCCCCTGAGCTACTTCCTACCGTATTGTGAATGTCATGGATTGCAGCGACCACATGACGGTTTTTTCAATCGTCAAGTGCAGCTATTCGTCACCGTTTGTATGTATGTCATCATTGAATGGGATGACCGCATCGGACCACTATGTCCGTACCCAGTTGCAGCAGTAAGAAGCAACATACCATCCTTTTTGGTGTCATAGCCTTTCACGTCGCCTTGTAAATCACTGTGAGAGGAATACGACTACTGTGTGACAACAAATATTTTCTGTGTGGTTAAACACCAACATCACCATTACCACTAACCTTTTAAGTAACATAGCATGCTTTCTGATGGACTACATCCAAGCGATTGACGCCGTCTTGGCAATGAATGTGAGAGGAAATCTACTACTGTGTTGCCAATGCATACTGTGTGTGTGATAAAAACTGTGGCGCCAACGCATGATGACTGTGTGGGAAAACATCAACGTGACCGTCAACATTACCATTTTCATTGTGCAGCACAGCACAAACTTCTGCTTTCTTTGCAAATGAGAAAAGGGTGATGATTTAGCAATGTGGATTGTGAAATAAAAGTACCTTACTAATTTGTACATGTTAGTGTGTTTTTAACCATTTATTAACCACGCTACATTGCACATTGCAGTATGTGGTTTAGTAGGTGCCGTATCTCAGTACGTAAGTCATTATGGAATCATTTTGGTGACTGTGTGGGAAAACATCAACTTGACCGTCAAAATTACCATTTCATGTCATCTTTGATATCCTGGGTGTTAGTCTTAGCAGTGCACGGTGGTGGCGCGAGTTATGGTTGCTTAGCTGACATAAAACAAAGGGGGTAAAGATGTGATGGCGGCAGTGATGGCATCAATGACATGTGTGATGGCATCTTTCATGTCCGGGGTGGGAGTGGTAGCAGTGAAGAGTGCTGATGAGAAAAATGGGTGCTTAGCCTACCATAACTGCCAAATTTCAGGGGTTTTTAGATTTTACTTGTAATCATAACATCCTTTTAACAAAGTTTTTGTACTGAATGGCAAAGGTTTTTAACAGGGGAACTTAACCATAACGTCCCTTCAACAAAGTTTTTTTTGTAGTGTATATATATATATATATATCTTGATATTGAAAAATATGTAATAAATGCTTTTTATTTTTCTGACCTGGTGTGTTGACAAATGATAAATATTGGTTTATCCTTGTAGTTTTTATTCATCAACCGATGTGAGAAAGGGTGGGTTAGCCTATCTCCACTGTATTGTATTTGTAGATTTCCTTCACTGATGAGATAGGCCCCACTATAAAAAAAAAAGTGGGAAGTACTCAGACTATACTGTATGAAGTGAGTTGTGTCAGGCAGTGTGCTATGTGTGCGAATACTTCAGTGGCTATAAATACCCTGGAGGCACTCACGCAAAGGGGATGAGGGAACACACAAAACAGCTCTCATCAGACGTCTCTCTCCCAGCTTGGCTCATATGTCTATGCCACATATTATTTGAGGCATGAGCAATATTATGAACATTTTGTCCCATAAATCATTGAACATCAATTACACTTCTTTTTCCCTCCTGTGCTATGTTTAGGATATGTCCCAATAATTGTTTAATTTAGCATTGCTATACATATTCTGCTAGTGTTAATATCATGGAGAACATGAAAGGCTGGGCCTGTCTTGCTGTTTGTGCTATAGTATTGCACTGCAACCCAGTAACAAGAAAGTACAAACAAAGGAGAAATAAATGCTGTTCTGATCATAATCATCAGTGTGCAGATTCCAGTGGGAATACAGTCTTCAATGCATTAAAAGAGATTATGTCATTGCACTCAATGGACACATTTTTCTGTCAGGGGAAATGTTTATTTTTTTCTTAAAAGAGAAAGTATTCACAAGAAAAACCTGGTTAAAAGTGAGAGGGAATTTCATTCACACGTTTTAGATTAAATAGCAACACTGTTAAGAACATGTTCCAAGCTCCTACAAAGGGATACGTGTTCATGTACCAGGAAAGATAGGATTGCTAAGGGGAACATTTGCTATTTCTCTTTTACTTTTGAGAGGCAAAGCTGTATTTTAGATAAGCTTGTTTAGGGGATGTAAGAAAAAACTCTTCTTGCAAAGAAATATGATGCATCTTTATTTATTCTTCCTGCTGCTGCTCTTGCTGTTGTTTGGCTTTGGTCATCGATATTGTCTGTAGTTTTTGCACAGATTCTGCACCTTCAGGCTCTATATTTGCAGACAGGGGAGTCTCACCTTGGTATAGTTTGATGTCACTGAGATGGATCAAAGCTCATTTGCCTTCAACCTTGACCACAGATGGGGTGACACAGTCCACAATGTAAGGTCCTTGGAATGGGGGCTTTCGGCCACTTCCAGACAAAGTTATGGCACAGCACTGTGTTACCGGGATACAACAAAAGGGGTTCATATAAATTGTCCAGGTCAGTTTGGTCCTGTGCTTCATCTATGGTTTCGAGTGCCCCAGCTGCATATGCACATGTTGAGATATGAATTAAAGAGACTCTATCATAGATGTCAAATAATCATGCATTTCCTTCCCTAACACAGCTGCAGAGTTCTCACCATCAGTGTGAGCCTGTGTGGGCGGAGCAATGCGATTACAGATTTGTCGTCCTGTCACCAGCTCATGTGGAGTCAACAGCTCATGTGGAGTCAGGTGATGGTCAGATCCTGACTGATTACATAAGGCAAATAGGTTTAAATGAAGGCAATGTAGACAACTTCTTCCGACTGTCCTTTCGTTTGGCAATTCTTTCTTTTAAGAGGCAGTTTAGAAGCTCATTTTTGGCGTTTGCTTGTGGATGATAGGCCAATGAGAATGTGTGCTTTATTCCTAAGAGGATAGTGATGTTCTCAAACACCTCATTTACAACATGTGGTCTGTTGTTGGAATATACCACTTTGCACACTCCCCAACTTAGAAATACTGCATATACAAGGAACTTCGTGGTGGATGTGGCATCTGGATGTGTGCATGTACCAGCTTCGATCCAGTGGGAAAAGGGACATATGACTTATATCATATATTTGTAGCCATTGTGAATTTGGAGCATATCCACAATATTCAAATGCTAAAAGAGCCTGGTAGGATGGGGTATTGCTCCTCTCTCTGTTCTCAGTGTATGGCTAGCAGCGAACATTTGACATACTAGACAATAACAACACTTTCAACATGCTCATTTAAATTAGGGACAAACCACTCCTCCAAAATCAGAACTGCAAGACATTCCCTTGTTTTGTTTGCTTAATAGTGCAGTTATCCTAGTGCTACTGTAAGCATCCCAAGGGGTATAGCTGTTTTCCCTGTGCTCTCCTGCTGCCACATTGCTTCAGTGGGGGACAATGAGTAATTCCTCCTCTTCCATAACTCCTTTTCTTCTGGTGGTGCCCGTCCCCTCAACTCAATGATTTATGCAATCGGTAGTATAGTAAAACCCTCCTTCATCACCATGTTGCATGCACTTGTGTATGTGTTTGCTTCTAAATCAGCTGCCTCGTTGCTGCAAGAAATCATGTCACTGCCTCTGGTGTGTGCTGCACACTTCACTAAGGTGATAGCCAATGGAAGCTCAAGTGCATCGATTAGTCTTTCTAACAATGGTACATGCTGTACTGGTGTGCCATCTGTGCACTGGAAGCCCTCCTTTTCCAATGTGACAGTCCTGCATGTACTGTGGACGTCGCATAGGTGGAGTTGGAATGAACAATTACCACCTAATTGTCATGCATTTCAAGTGCTAAAAGTAAAGCTACCAACTCTTTGCTTGAGCAATTTTGCTCGTGTTACTATTTCAAAGATTCTATTCTGTCCTGCCTTTACTACTGCTGTTCCAATGTGCCTCCCTCCAAAGCTCTGATCTATCATCCATGACCCATCCATGAAGAGAATTCTCTCCACTCCTAGGGCAATTTCCTTGATGTGATGTACATCATCAAAATATTCATTTATTCATTCATACATTAGCTTTATTTCAGCCATCACAGACCATAAAGGCATAACATGCCAATACAATAAATACACATTACAATCACAATATAAATTGATAACAATGTACTTTATATTTCCTAGATAAAATCACATTAAAGGTCATAAAACAGATGTGCCAGGCTAAATATAAAAATCCAATTAATTAATCATGTAGGATGCAATTGGCTTTATAATGCCTACAGTACTGCTATACTTGGTTGCCAATTGGATCCTTCATTATGCCATTAGTACAATCATGTAGATAGTCTATCTCCTTTATTTCTTCTGCTATGAATCTGGCTGGGTTCACCATTCCAGAACTTACAAAAACAAAGGATTTGATATAATCAACTCATAGCCTGAAGCTCTCTGTGTTGTCAATGTACTTTTGGGCTTTTCATGGATGTCAAAAAGAGCTTATCCAACATATAACGTAGTTGCCTAGGCCATAGTTATACTGGGCCGATTTCTCAATTGCAAATGATGCTGCAGTCAATGCTTGCTCACATAGGTAATGGCCTCTCATTGCTGGATGGCCATTGTATAATGCTAAGTGTTTGTATCCCATAGATGTTTTCTGTGCAAGGACAGCCACCATCACCACTCCATTTGAATGGTAAATAAAAAAGATTGTCTTCCTTGTACTTGTGAATCCCTAACACTGGAGCTGTGCTAATTGCTGTTTTAACTCATGAAAGGCATATATCATGTTGCCAGTCCAGGCTGTGTCACTTTTGTCTTTCTATAGTTTGTTTAGTCCTTTTAATTGTGGCCTGACATATGTTTTATAGTGAAAGACCCATGCTCTACAATAACTGCAAAGGTCGAGAAATTTCTGTAATTATTTCACTGTTTCAGCCTGAGTGTGTTGGTGATTGCTTTATGCTCTTTTAGGTGTCACCTTCCTCCCTTATTTTGATATTAGCTAGGCTATGTAAAGGACCGCCTCCTGACAATATTGCAATTATTCTTTGTCCACTTTGTCCCCTACCTATGTAGTGCTGAAGACTAACATGACATCCACTTATTGGATTACCACACTGTCAAGTTGTACATTTCCTAAATTCATCTGCAATACCCTGTTGAAGACTGAGGGTAATTCACAGTACCCCTGGGGTAAATGCAAATGTTGTTCATTTATAATGCACCTAATAGCAGCAAGTGGTTTCTAAGCGCATGATCACATTTTGAACCTTTGTTGTGCTGCACTGTCTTGCTTCCAAGACAAACAGGTTGCCCCAGAGCTATCCTTAGCTGTCCTTCCTCCACTGGATGGATTGTGGCCGGATTTGGCACCAATGCAAACTCTGCCTCGACAACTTTATTCAGGGGGTGTAAATCCTGTTTAAATCTCAAAGACCCCTCTTTCACCTTCTCAATCGGGTATACTGCTGTGCTAAATGGCGATTCTAAAGGCACAAATATCCCCTGTTGCACTAAGGCAGCAATAGTTTCACAGATAACGTTGTCACCTTCCTTTGACATGGGATACTGTTTTACTCATGGCAAATGGTTACCTTCTTCAGTTAAATTGTGAATGCTCTTGCTCCTTTTAATAGACCAATGTCATATGGACTGCTAGGCCATAGTGAGCTTGGTATGTGTGCCAAATCTTCCTGAAGAAAGGATGGTACTTGACTCACTAATTACATTCTCTGAGGAATATCCCTGACCTCAATTTGTAGTTGATATGTGAGACTGATGCTAAACATTACCATGTCATCTGAGTTCTAATCTGTAAACAATTCAAGCCAATCTGTTTTTTTACTGAGTCAAGCGCTATTACTGTGTGCCAATTTACCCCATTGTCATATACTCCATGTAAGATTATCCTGTCCTCTTTTACTGTTGCTACTTCTAGCTCAATTGTAATTATCTGCCTTTCCCCATGTCTGTGGGTACTCCTTGGTGAAACCAAACTCTGTAGGTAACCTCAATAATTTGCCTTGTATTCTTGGAAGCCATGCTAGGAACATGTGTACTCCGTAAAGAAATACTTTTGGGTTTTGTGACACCCCTCTTGGTACCTTTTGGTCATAGAATGCTGTTGTGAATTCTTGTGCATTCCCATAATGGAGCAGAACATATCCCTTTTTCAGTGCACATGATTGTCATGTTCAGTTTACTCATCAAGTCATTCCCCAATATGCTATCGGGCATCTTGCACGACTATAACAAAGACATGGACATGTTGTATTCTCCTATAGTTACGGGTAAGTTATCTTTAAAAGGAACCATTTTCGTCACCCAGAACATCCATGTACATCATGGGAAATACCTGACATATGGAATTTCCCTCTCCATGACAGGATCGAGTTGTCTCTGTATGAACCAAAAGGAAAATATTTTGTCACATATGGTCTCCGTAACCCTTGGTTCCTCCTGTAGATCTTATAACATTGATAGGATAGAACACATCAAGTCTTTTTGTGCTATTGTGGGCACATATTCAGTCCTGTGCCAGTGAAAGGATTCCCTCCCACTCTGTCACACCTCATTTTCTAGATGTCGGTACCTGCAGCAGTATGTTTGTGCTCCATGGCGTCACTGTGTTCTGTTGTATTGGTGCTTGCTGGTGCCTGCTTTGGTGCTTGCTGTGTCTGAATTGGTGCTTGCTGTGCCTGAGGCTGCATCTCCGTTTCTGCTGTATTTGTAGCGCTAAGTGTTTCCGTGTACCCCCTCATCAATGGATTTGCCGTCTGGCTATTGATTGTAGCTGACTGCCTCCTACATCCTTTTCACCTTCCCCTTGTTCAGCTCTTCTTCTTTCTTTCATGTTAGCTCTCTTATCACAGTCCCTTGACTTCTGATAATAGCTTGTCTGTCCCCCCTCCTTGCTTTCTCCTCCCACTCCCTCCGCAGCACTATCTTGGTAAGTCTTTGACCCTTTTAAGATAGTCAATTGTTTGTTCCTCTCCTCTTCACCTCTCCCCTCCCTCCCCATCTCCCCTGCTCCCCCTCCTCTTATCACTCTTGCACTGCAACAATTGCCGTCAGGCATAGTAGTGTTACTGCCTGTATTGTCTCTCCTTTTTTCCTTTCCCTTTTCTCTCCTTTATTGTTCCATGCACTTGTACTATCTGTTATGATTTGATAGTTATTTTTCACATTCTGATCTGTTTCAAGGACCTTTAAGAATGTTACTGTATTTCCCCATGCTCCCTCCATCCTTGAAGCGCTTTGAAGCACATTGTGCATAGGCGCTATACAAATAAACAATCAATCAATCAATCAATGATACTGCATGTGATCTTGGTCATAATATTCTGGTGGTTCTGCGCTATATAGTGGGGGCATGCTGACCCCCATCTTGTGTCTACTGGTTGCCAATTCTGTTGTATATCTCCCCTACTTCGTCATATACATGTAATGTGCCCCATTTTCTGACATTTTCAACAATGTTTTGGCAGTCCTGCTAATAATGGATGCCCTCCATTAAAAACTCCTCCTTGCGGAGCTTGAAATCCAAACCTCCTGCCTCTGGGTGGAAAATGTCATCCATGGAGTAATAATTATACCGTCCCCTTGGTGCAAAATGTATGTTTCCTGCCTGTAATTGTTATACTCCATGTGCACTATAACTATCTCCCTCACTTGTCAATACTGCTCTTTCCACTGTCACCAAATTTGATTCCTCAATGTTTCTGTCTTCAACTTTATTTTTGTCCTTTTCTTCTTTTAGTCGACAATGGTGAACATTTGTTAATAGTATTTCTGCCCATAGTGCTACTTCCATTGCCACAATTTTCTCAGCTGTCTTTGCACTTCCTCAGTCCCTGACATAAAATGTGATAAAAAATAGTTACATTTTTTTCAAATGGTTCTCTAGTCTCTAGTCTATCTAGTCTCCATTTCTCTTGAATGTACTTTATATATGCCACTGGATCCTCGTCCACTCCAATTTTACAGGTCATAATTGCGCTTATATGTGACAAGTATGGGTACTGTACCTTAAGTGCTCTCCATACGTCAGCTCAACAATTATTAAAAGTCGGGCCATCATGTTTTGTATTTTGTGAAGTCACCTAGGATATTCTGCCCGTCTCCAAATGTTGTCCAGTATGGCATTAAACAGGTTGTTCATGTCTCCCACTGTTAATGTCATACCAGCCTTCATTCTCTCTCTCATATGTCCCATTCATTACCTCTTCCAATACATTCCTTTCTTCATCTAGCAGGCACTCTCCCCTACTCTTATGTTGGTTCCATCTCTCCTACTCATGTACAGATTGCCAATATTCCTTGGTATAGTTCTTTCCTCTTCTCTGTCTGGAAGTGTATGCTTTTTCATTTAATAATGTCATGATCTTCGGTGACTCTCCCTTTTTCTTTCTCTTTTCCTTTCTTCTTTTTGTCTCTCTACCTCTCTCTTCCTGCCTCTCATTTCTTTTCCTTCTCCATGTATTCATGTTGTCATTCTCTCTCTCCTATTCACTCTCTTTCTCTCTCCTCCACCATATTCTCTTCTTCTTTCTCTTGTCAAGCTCTAACATCCTTGCCTTTTCTTCTTTAGAATCATTGATGCCCTTTTCATCCAGTCTAAGCATTATTTTCCCTCCTATCCATTAATTTGGTAATGTTTCTGTCCCAGCCCTGTCTTCTTGACTGCCCCTCTCTGTCTAAATCTGTTCCTTGTTAACATTGTTTGCAAGCCTCAGTCTGCATCATATTCCATGCGTGTGGGTTATGGTCATTGTTTGTTTCTTTTCTCTACACTTATAATGTCTTTACTGCTGTATGTGTGGGGTTCATATATGGGATTAGTATACCTTGCCACTGCTTTTAATGCTTGTAATGTGTATAATCCCTGTGCAATCGAAGATGGATCACTGATCTGGGGAGGAAGAGGCGGAGCTGTGGGCTTCATCCACCCTTCATCATGCGGGTTAAGCATCCATTCCTTTATATTTGGCTCCTCCATGTCTTCTCTAAACATTTTCCATAGCTCAAGTATACCTAGTCTATTCCATAACTTGGTATTGGTACCAATATAAGCAGCATGTAAACAGGTGCACATGTGTTGCAGTACCATTTTCAGACAAATGACGTTTTGTAGCAGGGCATAAACATCTTACTCGCCATATCTTTAACACATTGTATGTGGTTCTTGGCAATTGTGTCCTTATATTGGGTAAATGACTTACATAAGTGAATGATTGGAGTATCCCCCATGATTATAGTTCAAATCTCAACTTAACAATAATCAATAAATTCTACTTCAATTCTCACTCACCTTTTCTCGTCCTTTGCTTTCCTCTCCCCAACAATATTTCACCACAAATTAACACCTCTGCGTCTCTCTCTGAAACAATCACTCAATCATTCTGTGCAGCACCACAAATCATTCAACCAATAAAGTACCGCTGTTCTTCTAACTCTCTGCGAGGTACCAGGTCTCTTTTATTACTGCCCTGTAATAATGCTTACCACATATCTTTCCAAACACTTGTTGGAAGATATCTTTTTTAATCTCTTATTTCTTCACAATATACAAAAAAAAATCCCAGTTCTGCCATGCATATGTCATACTTACATCCATGGATCGGCTGAAGGTCTCCAGAATCGAGTCTGCCCTATGAGCCTGCTGTCTTCCATGCCTTATGGGGTGGACTGCGGGGACAGGGCAGGACTTTTCTTCAAAGGGGGTGCTTGTCGAAATCTCTCTGATATGCGTAACCCCGCTCTCCTCAGGTCACCTCGACAGTCCGATGATGGTTCGCTAAACTTCCTCTGCTATCATGTTAAGGCACCCCCAAAATTCCCAGAAAGGCCCAGAGGAATCAGAGTCAGTCCACACCAGACTCAGTGAATGAGTAGACAAAGTGAACAGCAAAATCCAGCTTTATTATAGTCAAAACAAAGCTGGGACAGTATAGAAGCCTTCAAATCCTGTTGCACTCAACACGTGAATCAAGAACAATTGCTTTAGTATTACAAACATGTCATCAATACGTCATAACATGATCTCAGCCTACAAAACCTGTGGGGAATGGGGATAGGTTAGTGGGATTGGCTACCCATAGATTCCATAAGGGTTAAACATGTCATTGGGTTACAAGTATCTGATGGCTCCACCTGAAACCACCACTAAATTGATAAAGGGTAACATACATATATCCACAACAAGTAATTGGTTGGCATACAACTTGATGATCGGCCTGACACTATGGATTCTGATAGGTTGTCTCCCTGCTAACCAACATTGGACACTTGAAAGGTTGTCAAGATATGAGCCAGATATAGAGTAGGGGAAGAGAGGCCCATGGACTGTTCTTTTTCCAATTAAAAGTTATCATCCCCCATGAGACCAGGCAATTCATTTGTACTTGGGCTTATGTGGTGCCTCATGTCAATGTGTGCATTTTCGGAGTATTGCAGGTGTTCTATCTATTTTAGCTTCTAATGAATGGCCAGTGTGCTCTGTGTAAGGGTCACTTGTTATGAGACTGTCTATGAAATTGAATTACCTTATATTTAATAAGATTAACTAATATGAATGTATGTGTTGCATTTTCTCTTTCCACCAGGGTCACTCTTGAGTTAATCTTTATGGCCTCTTTTGGCTTACTGTTTTGTTGCACCTGACTAACAAAGTCTGTTTGTGCTCTTAAACTAGAAAGCAACACTACACACTACCACCTCCTCCTCTCTTTACCTATTTCAAATGAACAGCTTGGAAATAGTGTAGTTGCCAATACCATCAATCACTGCACATGAGACTCCAACTTTTTATGAAAATATAAAAATTCAATATTGATTCTTTAGCTGAGATTTACACGTCTCATCTTATTGAACTCATCTAATAAAATGACTCGCAATACATATAGTAATATAAAGTCCAAATGTGTGCAAAGGGCTTAGTTAAAGAACCTTGCAGGCAAACTACAGTGCATAAACTTTTTTTGATACATGTTCACACATGCTCATATAGGAAATGTGATCATTCTCACAATATTATTGAAAGGTCAGACCTGACAAAATTCAGAGAGGTATGCTTATTTGACAAAAACAGTTTTAATTTCCAAAAACTCTCACTTTTCTCAGACACTTGAGAGAAAACAATGTCTCAACAATTTCTCTTGGGATTGTTGTTGAATAATATCCCTGAACATCTTACTTGTATAGAAAAGTATGTAATACAAACAATGTAGACATCAAAGTATGTTGTCCCTTTCTTTGATATTTGTCCATCCAGTGCAATCGCTAAGCCACTATATTCTAGGCCTTCATTAGGACAGCAGCTGATTGTATGTATTCCGAGATCCAATCTCTCAGTTACACCAATTTGATTATGTTTTCTCTACAAAAAGGACACAATGATGAAATTAGAAGGGGAATTCCCTATGGCATCTTGTGTATGCCTGTATATATTCATAAACTCACCAAATAATGTTTTTGCTCAGGTGAGCACTTTCTTTTTCTTTAATACTACATGATGCATTTTCATGATGCAGTCTGTAAAAGATATCCCATTGGACCTATTTATTATCAAGAGGCATTATTCTTAAGTTCCTAGTCCTTGGTTATTTACTATTTGTGACTAAGCACTGATCTTCTATCTTTCTGTCATTGGATCATTGATGGCATCTTTCATCTCTAGCCACCAGCCACCTACAGTCAGTATCACCTACAGAACAGGAAATATATGTCCAAAATCAGTGTCGACCCTCACTTCATTTTTACTAATATGCTCCACAAAAGAAGAGTAAACAGAGAAGAGAGTGGGCACCACAGAATGTTCAAAATGTTCAAAATATTCAAGTAAGTTTGAAGTCAAAATCAAATGTTTCAAAAAGAATATACATCCAATTAAAGAGGAGCTGGCTGTGACAAATCAGGAGACACCCGGACTTATAATTGTAACACATGCAAAAGACCAAGTAATAATACCGGGTCACACAACCGCTCTCATATGGGGCCCAACACCTATGAGGTAAAACCACGCCTGATATTCCTTGCTTTCATTTACTTACCTTACAAACTACTTACTGCATATTTTTCTTCTTTTTTGATTTTTATATATACCGATCATGAAATATCTACTGATTGGTATGTTTCCTTTCATTTTTCTTCAATGTGTGTTTTGTTTGAATTGTTACCATGATGTGAATTTATGATGTTACATATCTGCTTGTTTGACTTACACAATTAGACTTGCCCTGATGAAGGAAATAATTTCCGAAATGCATTGTCTTATTTAGTCTACCACATTTGGATTGTGGCAACTGCCTCCTCACTAAGGATTATTAGTGATAGCTTTACATTTGAACTACTATGGATAAATCATTTTGATATGAATCAAAAAGACTCATCTTCCTATTTTCTAAGAAGTATGGCACACTATGAATACCTGAGCATATCGTCTTGAACCAGAAATAATCACGTGCCCGAGTTGGGCCCCATATGAGAGCGGTTGTGTGACCCGGTATTATTACTTGGTCTTTTGCATGTGCCACAAAAGAAGAGTACCTGTCATAATAACATAGAATCAGACTATTTCCAAGGCCTGACTCATGTAAGTCTGACTAGTTGCTGATTAGTTATTCCCCCCCTTTTTTTGCCCTCCGCTCGATGCGAGCAGAGCATGTTAAGGAACTGTTACTACATTACTAACAAATTTGCTTCCAGGCTGTTTTCTTCTAGACCTGGAGCGGCCTTGAGAATATCTTTCAATTAGTCACTGCTAGATACTTCCATAGTACTCATATTACTGTTTGCATTTATTTGTAGCCACTTACCTGTTCTGTAAGGTTCTTTTCATGTGGGTGCCACTGTTCAATTAGACTGCAGCATTCTTGCATCTGCTTCCTGATCATTCACACGCTATCATGCCGGCTCTTATAAAACACACATGTGCGGCAAACCGAATCCCTGGTCATGATCTACATACAGCAGCTGCCATCTTGGAGATGGTTCTAGTAAATAGCCATCCAAGCCAATAAGACGCTTTACCTTCCTTATAGAAGAGACTAACTGTCATGATGCCTACCTCCAAGGAGCCAGGTCCGACCCAGCAACCCCAGAGGCAGGCATCATTTCCCCCAGGGGAGTGCCAGCGGGCCCAACCTGGGGCCCTTTGGACGCAGTCCTGGCACCTTAGGCGCCAGGCTCATGTTGGACCCCTGTCCTGGCGAGGCGCCAGGCTCATAAAGCTAGACATGTGTTCAAGTGTTTTTATGTGCGCTTACCTGATGCAGACCATGCTGCTACATCCAGGCCCTCTTGAGGCCTGAATGGAACTACTTTACCTGTGGGACTACTTTCCACCCGGGTGTGATTGGGGAAGGATACATACCTGATCGGTGGAAGGATACACACTTGGAACTTCTTCCAAAGCTATTTAAACCACACCCGATCAGCAACTCACACTTCGCGTTGTTCTGCTCCTCGCAGCTGGACGCTCACCGTGTCAGCTCCTGCATCTGGACCTCAGCCACGCCTGTCAGTATCCTGGGTCACCTGCAAAGGGAGACAAAAGACCTTACCTGCTAAATCAGCACCACGGAGACATCACACCGACGATCCTGAAAAGGAAGACATCATTTTTAAAAGCATTTCGCTACGATCGCTGCAGCGCTGCATTTCACTCACCTACCTGGACATCTCCATCTTCAGCAGCGTTCATCCGGTTCCACAGCCACTTCCCAGAGCCTAGAGAGAAAAAGACAAGAACAAGGTAAGAGAAGGAAAGGAATAGGAAAAGCTCAGTTTCCTTCTACGACTTACCTGTTGGGTCATTCCCATTTCATTTCGGGTCTTGCCGCTTCCAGGCATTTTCCGGACACCGGCCCCTATGGGGAAAAAAGACAAAGGCCCTCATTACGACCCTTGCGGAAAGCGACTGACCGGACCGCCACAGCGTAAATAGCGTTTCCGCCATAGCACGAAGGAGCAAACTGCGGCCCATTCCGACCCATCGAGCACGAGCACCACGGCATGGCGGAAGTGCAAAGTCCGCGATGGCGGAAATGACCCCAAAACGGCCCACACCGCCGCCGTACAGCGCCCCAGGTGCAATACCGCCACCCCTCTTAGCGGTCACCGCAGTGTGCGCCTACCGGAAAGTACGGTGGCCGGAAATATACGGAAACGGAAGTCAAAACACGGGGCCGGAACGGGAAACATCCCGGCGTACACCTATAAATACACTAAAACCACACAACCACTAAAAACACTACCCTGAGACACACCCCACCCCGTCAACCACCCTAGCGAAACCAAGAAAAATGGGAAAAGTAGCGAAGAAAGCGTGCGATCGCAAGCGGCAGGTCCACTTCTCCCGCGAGGAACTCACCGTGCTAACAGAGACCCTCCAGGAGAATGCTGCCGTCGTCTTCAGCACGCAAATGACCAGGACGGCACTTGCAAACAAGAAGGCCATATGGGCTCTGGTGGCACAGCGTGTAAGTGCGGTGGGGACCGCACCCCGCACCCCACAGCAATGCCGCAAGCGATGGGACGACCTGCGGATACGCGTCCGCAGCATACTCTCCGCCAACCGCAACATTGCCACAGCCACCGGGGGAGGTCCTGAATCACCCATCAAGTTGACCCCCTGGGAAGAAATCTGTGCCTCCACCATCGGAATGGAGAGCATTGAGGGAGTCGGAGGGATGGAGAAAGGAGTGCAGACATCCGAAGAATCAGGTAGGTGGCCCAGATATAACAATCCACACAGTCCATCCATGTGAAGTACCATGCGTCCACATAGTGCAATAGAAACACATGTCCAGGAGAACGTCCACACACATCGGCCTGATAGCGCACGTTAAAATCCACAATAAATACATAAATAATTAAAAACCCCTAATACACGCACTACACGTGCAGCAGGCACACCCAAACTGCAGGCTGCCAAACAACTGCACCCTCACTCCACACACAAATCAAAGCACCTCCAAGTCCCCGACCCAAATCACCCTCAGGTACCACCCCAAAGCATGTGATACAATGCCATTCCAATTCCCACAGACCCATCAATAACCCTCGCCCTCCTTTACTCCACCACAGGGTCCGATCCAAACGACGAGCTACAGGACACCCCTACCAGCACACCTGCAAAGAGGGCCAAGACCAACGGCCAGAGACCCTCCACCTCAGCTGCACGCATCAAGACACGGCAGCAGCACAAATCAGGTGGCAGCACAGAGGAGGGAACATCAACAGGCACCCCAGCAGCCAGCATGGCCACAACACCACCACCACAGGTCCCCCCAACGGATGCCACAGAAGGCACTGCCTCTGGTGGCAGCAGCACCATAGGTGACACCCCATTGATGGCAGCATGCTCGGACACAGAAGACGGGGATGTCGAGGTCAGATCCATCCATGACCTGTCCCAATCCCCCTGTCTGTCCCATCCTGTACAACATGAGGATACCACGCAGGTGCAGCCACAAGACGACGACTGGCCATCCCCCCCAAGCCCTGTGGCAAGGCAACATGAGGACAACAGCCCCTCTGTGACACCACCGCAAATGGCCATGGCCCAGCAGAGGCAACAGTCCCTCGACAAGTTAATCGTCCAACAGCAGCAAATGGCCACACTCCTCAAGGGCCATGCCGATGAATGTGGGGGCACCAAGGCAGACATAGAAACATCAACAGAGACACTTAGGGCAGAAATGGAGAGAGGTACAGAGACGCTAAGGGCACAAATCGAGAGTAGCACCGAGAGCCTGAGAGTCCAAACGGAGAGTAGCACCGAGAGCCTGAGAGTCCAAATGGAGAGAAGCACCGAGAGCCTGAGGGGGGAACTGCATGCGACGTCCAAAGACGTATGTGCCGAACTTGCCGCAGTGCGCCGTGTGCTCACTGAGCTCTCGCAAACCCTTAGGGACATGCATGGACGTGAGCAGGCAGACACATCATCCGTTGCAAGTTCCGTCCAGGGCAGCCCCCAACGTAGATCAGGGAGGAACCTGCGCTCCACAGGCAGGGGTGCCCCTGATACCCGCAGAGGGGGCTTGCAATAGCGACAGGCCACTGACAATGAGCATCTTTGGACACTGGTATTCGGGGGGGAGGTAGGAGGGTGGAGGGGGTGTGTTGGGCTCACTTGGGTGGCGGGTCGATAGGGTGTTCAACATGATATCACATATGCCATAAAAAGTGCACGATCAACCAATGAGATGTGTGGACATTGATCTTTGTGTACTAGGCCATCATAGGCGTATAGTCCATATTGTGCATGTCCCAGACACACGCAGTGCCACGAGTCCCGTGTCCATGTATCAGCCACCAGGCGTGAGTGCTAGAAGCATACATCAATGAGATGCTGACGGATGTCACGGGCCTCCGGTGCCTCGCAGACTCCATGAGGTGCTGCCACATCCCCACCCTCATCATGACCATCATCAGGTGCTTGCAGTTCTGCGTCAGGGGGCATGGCCACATTTCTACGTACGCACATGTTGTGGAGCATGACACATGCCATGACCATCTTTGCAACCTTCTCATGGCGGTACAGGAGTGCCCCGCCAGACCTGCTCAGGCAGCGGAAACGAGTCTTCAGTAGGCCGAATGCCTGTTCTATGACTACACGGGTACGTGAGTGGGCATGGTTGTAGTCCTCCTCATGCTGGTCCCGTGGGTTCCGGACTGGTGTGAGGAGCAATCTCTTCAGTGGATATCCAGCATCACCTGTATGTGGACGAGAAACGTAGGATGTGGAATGCCATTGATACGTACGCACACCCCCCCCCTTCCTGCCAGTACATTGCCAAATCACATACCCCACATCATCATGCATGCAATGAGACTCACCGAGTAGCCAGGATCTGTTCCCTGCGTGTCGCTCCATGTAGCGTGGTATGGTAGAGTTCCTCAAGACCATGGAATCATGGGTTGATCCAGGGAATCGGGCACAACAATGCGTAATGATCCTGTTGGAGTCACACACCATTTGTACATTCAGGGAATGAAATTGTTTTCGGTTGCGGTACTGGGCCTCCATGGCATGTGGGACGACCAATTCAACATGGGTGCAGTCGATGGCACCAATGCAACCCGGTATGCCGGCAAGTGCATGGAATCCAACTTTTGTGTTGGTTATTTCCTGCTCCGAGCGTGGTAGAGAGATGTAGTCGTCTGCGTGCTGCAGGAGGGCATCGAGCACTTGGAATAGTGTCCGTGAGAACAGTGGCTGAGAAATGCCATGCAACTGTCCGACTGTGTGCTGGTAGGTGCCAGTGGCCAGGAAGTGTAGTACAGACACCACCTTCAGTAGGGGTGGGATGGCGGTTGGGCTATCTATCATGCTGACTAGGTCAGCCTGTGTCATGTCCACAATGGCGGCTATGGTGTCCCGGTCCAGACGGTAGAGGGTGTGGATCTGCTCATCAGTGAGGTTGAACGGATGTGCTCGGAGGCGTGGGATTGCGGGCTGCCTGCGTGGTGGTAGTGGCTGTGCTGCTGGGCCTTGCTGGCCCTGCCTTGGCCTCCTCCTCCTCCTGCGTCTCCTCCGTGCGGCTGGTTGTAGTTGTTGTTCGTCTTCCTCTTGGAGTCGGAACACTTGCAGTGCTATCAGGTCCCCCAGGGCCAACATCGCGAGTCCTGCCGGTAGCATTTCGCTGTGGTTGTGGGAGGAGACTGGCTGTGCAATTTATGTGTTTCCAGGCTGTATGGCCTCCACCTGTGGTGATTGATTCCACCTGTGCCAACTGCTCTCCCCTTTGGCCGAGCATGTCCCGCGCACGACGCTGCAAATCGGGTATTTGTATCTTGCTATTGCATTCATGTATTTGTACCCGATGGCCGTGTAAGATTGGTTGATATGTTCATTCTGCTGTGGTCCCATTGTTTCCCATACTGTCTGTGCAGTCGCGGACAGACTTGTGAAGGGTCAGTGGAACGTAGTACTCGAGTAACGGTGGGCCCTCATGCATCACTGTACTGAGTTGCAACGACGGGCGTGGCTTCCCATTCGTGGGTGAAGGCAGTTGCCATTTTCACGCACAGCCGCACTCGATGGAATAATTAGTGATTTCAAACGGCCACAGATGCCTTCTCGACGTGATGTTGCAAATGAGGAATTCGAAGGGCGGCGCTTTCGGTTTCCGGCTAGCGGCGAGGAGATGCCCACAGGTCTGTCTGCAAATATAACGTTCTTTTGTTCTATGTCCTTGAGACAGGGCCCATGGCGAGGGAGCAATGATTGATATGAATAGTTTGGGATGCGCAATAGCTACGTGGGCGATGAGGCCGGGCATTCCCAAATACATGTTACTTCACAACACTGGATTTACGGGCTGGGGCACTGTGGATTTAGCAGGCTGCATTACGCACAGACTCAATGGATGTTTCTAATGTCATGTGAGTAATTATTCAGGCGTTTTGATTCCTGGATGAGGGTATGATGAATGGATGCATGGGCAGGTGATTTGATGCAGAGTTTCCCTTGTACAGGGCTTCTTGGGGTCTATCCGCCTCCCCTACGCTATGTGATGCAGGGCTGCCATAGTGGGCCCATCGTCTATCTGGCCTTGTTGAGCCCTCCCTGTCTCGACGCGCACTCAGCCACTTGTGTCCATGCACGTTAACATTCCCCTCTGATGGATTCTGTTATGGCAGACGCATGCACAGGTACACTCGTTTGTGATGGTGTTTACACCTCGATATAGAGAGTTATAAGTCGCAAGTGGTTTTGGGGTGGTGATGATCCTTTGGAGTAGGCTAGCATGCATATGGCTGTGGATTTCGTGTGCTCATTGAAGTGAGTTGTTCGTATGTGGTTCTGATGGCCATTCTGTTCTTGTTCTTTTCTTTTGGTTGACAGGTATCTCCTCCCCTTTTGCCACTGCCATCTGTATGCCACTCCTGCAGATGGATTTTACTCCCGACACCTGCTGCTTCGTGTTAATCGGTGGAGCAGCATTACGATCTTATGGGACGATCGCCAGTGGCCCACATGCCCTTACGCAGTACTGGTGGCTCGGAGCAACATTTCGGCCTTTCAGCTGGACTAGTGCCTCCACATTGGGACGGCCCTGCGGTTGTGTGCGCTTCCATGTAGCCTTTTAGTACGTGAATGTGGCTCTGTGTACCATGCTGGAACAGGGCGTCACACAAGTGGTGGATGGTCATTTCTTGCGGATGCAGCCCTCAATGGTGAAATGTGTTTTTGAGTTCGTGGCCTGATGGCTGTATGGGCTTGGTGATTTAGTTGTGCATTAAATTTCTGATCTGATTTGGCCCGTGTAGCGTTTTTCTTTGCAAGTGATGTGGCATGTGCCTATTTGTGGGGCGATGTATTGTGAGGAGATCTGCATTGGGTTCCTGCTTCGGGGTTTAGTTGCGTGGTACTGTACTGGGCGCGTTTGCCTACTGAGCCCGTGAGGTCAGGGATGGGGGCTGCCAATGTGACAGTTTGAATGTTGTCATGCTCAGGGGCGGGGGATTGGGTTTTGTGTAACAGATGCCGGTCAGCCAGGTGGACTGGTGGAATGATGTGTTTTCGGATTGTTGCTGGGCACAGGTGCCTGTGTTTGCGTGCGTTTCTTGGTGGGGGACTGTGGTCATGTCCATTGGGATGGCTTCTGTATTCGTGCCATCTGTGCCCTGCAGCTCCCATTGGCACCTCTTGTGTTGCTTTTGTTCGTTGGCATGCATGGGTGCTTTGTACTTTTCAATGGTTGCATTGTGACTTCTTTGCACCTACATGGAGTTGTACTTTGTGGGCAGGGAGCGGTGTACAGGCACTCAGTGGGGCCGTTTACGGTTGATTCGCGATGCCGTACTTCTCACCATGGCGGAATGGTCCATTCCGCCATGCCTGATGGCGTTAGGTACATGTCCGCTAGGGTCGGAATTGGCGTACCGTTGCACCATGGTGGTGTTTGCGGTTTGGCATGGCGCGCGCGCGCGTGCTTAGTGCAGTTAGCGTTGGCGTTCACTACGGTGTCGCTAATGGCTTCGTACTTTGCGGTGACGGGTCATAGTCGCACCGAGCGCTATTCGATGGCGGTATTGCATTTCCGCCATCGTTTTCCCATTTCCGCCAGGGTCGTAATGAGGGCCAAAGACATTGAATGAGCGAATGCAAAGACAATTCCCGAGCGCTCATCCAGAACTTACCTGTCATTTACTGGAACTGCACGTTTCACTTCGGGTCGGCGCCATTTCTCCGGCATTCCGAACCCCGGCCCCTAAGGGGAAAAAGACATAAGCATTAGCGCTTGCTGCAACAAGACAATGAACAGTATTATTAAGCTTGGACTTTTGAACTTGCAGCAGAACTTTTACAGCGCCTTACCTGAATAGTCAAGCTTACCTGAACTCCCATCAATCCTCAATCCATTGAAGTAACGGGGTTTCAACGCGCCCCTGCATCAGAAGCAGGATGGAGAGCTCATCCTTCCTGACCCTAAGGTGAGACTTCACGGGGAATCGTGGAAGGGTATCGTGGAGGGTTGGAAGAGAGTGGGAGGCTTGAGCATAACTCAGTCAGTAGGTAATACTCCCTTTTCACGCACAGGGGAATATTCCTGCGAGCCAGAGAAGCCAGAGTAGAGGGGCCCTTCCTGTCCATCTTCAGTGTCCTGCGCTTCACCATTGAAGAAGCACCAGCACTCGAAGCCAGACCTGCGCCTCTGTGGGAATCAGGTGAGCGTTACAGAACGCGAAGCCTACCCACAATCTCCCACCCGGGCGCTATGGAGACTTCCGAGACTGACCAGCTGGCCCAGCTTTTGGGGGAATTGCGGGCAGAGGTGCACTCAGCCCGCCAGGAAACTAACGCTCTCAAAAGAGAACTGATCCTATCCAAGGAAAGAACAGATGACCTAGCCAAAAGGTTATTACAGGCCCAGGCAGGGCACACTCCTTTACCTAATTCCGGAGACATTTCCACATCAATGGGTTTGAATAACCCGGTACAAATCAATCTACCTGGACACATGCCTTTAGCCCCGCCTGAACTTTTTGCGGGGGATCCCAAGAAATATGCCGTCTTTATGAACCAATGTCGTTTACACTTTCTATGCAGACCCAGAGCCTTCCCTAACGACCAGACCAAGGTAGCCTCTATACTATTTTACCTCAGTGGCAGTGCTGCCGATTGGTCTATTCCATTGTTAAATCAGGATGATCCCATTCTCCAGAATTTTCAGGATTCCAGGCCAGCATGGAAAGATTGTTCACTCGACACTCTCAAGGACAGGCCCTTGATAACGAACTGCTATCCTTATGACAAGGTAATCAGGATCTTCTGCCCTACATTGCCACCTTTAACAGACTGGTTGTGGAAAATGGATGGCCAGAAAACAAAAGGATCACATTGTTTCATCGAGGCCTGCGCGGAGAGCTTAAGGATGTTCTAGCTCAGATAGTAAACCCACCCCAGGTCTGCGCAGACTAAATAGACTTGGTGGTTCAACTTGATCACAGACTTCAAAACAGAAAAGCAGATCGGTTCAAGTATGAAACCCGAATACCGATCAAAACCCACGCTAACTCCAAGAGTACCGACGTATCCGAACCTATGCAAATCGGTGGTGTTAAAGGACCATTAACGCACAAAGAACGAGAGAGAAGGCGGCAAATGCAACTTTGTCTGTATTGCGGGACTTCCGGCCACTTTCTTCGAAATTGTCCAGTTAAACCACCTAAGAAGGTGGTTGGAGCTACTGATAACGAATTATTGACACCTGATTCGGGAAACGACCTAGCCCGACAAGCGTAGGGGTCCGCTTGCCGAGCTTGAAAACTAACTCTTTGACCTTGCATTTTGTCATGCCAATGGTGCTCGTGGACCCAAAACAGCCTCAGCAGTTGCATGCTACAAAAGCATACATCGACAGTGGAGCTATTGGAAATTACATAGACCGTGAATTGGCTTCCAGGATTAAGCTTCCTCTCCGCCCGAAAGTAACCCAAGATGTCATTACTACAGTAGATGGAACCGAAATAGCCCCAGGGCCTGTAACGCATTCCACTGTTGAAGTGACACTGGTGGGTCAGGACGGACATTGGGAAGCAATCGTGTTTGATGTGATCAAGGCCCCACAATTTCAAGTAATTCTTGGAATTCCTTGGTTAGAAACACATAATCCCAGAATTGACTGGCGAGCAAAGAAGATAAGTTTTCCTGATTGTGAACCAACTTGTTATCCAAGAAATCCAGCTATGGGTCTAGCCTCAGCAACTTCCACCCCTGTACAGTTACCGTCAGAATACCAAGAATTCCAAGACGTTTTTCAGAAAGAACAGGCTTACACGTTACCTCCCCATCGGTCTTATGATTGCCAAATCGATCTGGTACCCAATGCTCAACTACCTTGTAGTAGGATTTATGCTCTTACGGAACCTGAGAACCTACATTTGCGTCAGTATTTAGATAAGTACCTAGCCAATGGTTTTATTCGCCCGTCCAAGTCTCCTGTCTCTTCAGCTCTGTTCTTCGTGCCGAAAAAAGAGGGCGACCTTAGAACTTGTATAGACTATCTCGCCCTAAATCAAATAACGATTAAGAATCGTTATCCTCTGCCCTTGATCCCTGAGCTTATCGACCAGGTGAAAGACGCTTGTGTGTACACCAAGTTAGATCTCCGAGAAGCTTATCACCTGGTGCGTATAAAAGAAGGCGACGAATGGAAGACTGCATTTCGCACCAAGTTTGGGCTCTTCGAATATCAGGTGATGCCCTTTGGTTTATGCAATGCACCTGCCGCCTTTCCGTACTTTATGAATGATGTTCTTCGGGAACTTATCGATGTCTGTGTCATTGTTTACATTGATGACATCCTGGTGTACTCTTCTTCAGAATCTGATCACAGAAAACATGTTAGGGCAGTTCTTGAGAAATTGCGCCAGCACAGACTATTTGCAAAACTTGAAAAATGCGTTTTTCATACCACAGAAGTTGAGTTTCTCGGATTCATCCTGACACCTCAAGGAGTCCGAATGGACTCGCGAAAGGTGGACGCCATCCTCAAATGGCCATCTCCTAGCTCGGTGAAGGGAGTTCAGAGCATGCTCGGCTTTGCCGATTTCTATCGAAGATTTATCCCGGAATTTTCCCGAACAGTTCAACCCATCACAGCTCTCCTAAAGAAAAACAAACACTTCGAATGGACTCTTGAGGCCGAACAAGCCTTTCAGGACCTAAAAACCAAATTCACCTCTGCACCTGTATTGAAGCACCCGCACCCAGATCTCCCGTACATTGTGGAAACCGACGCATCCAGTTCGGCCATGGGAGCTGTTCTGTCGCAAAGAGACCCAAAAAAAAAAACAACTACACCCAGTGGCCTTTTGGTCCAGAAAATGTTCTCCTCCTGAAATCAACTACGCAATTACCGATAAAGAGTTACTGGCCATCAAATCTGCTTTCAAGGCTTGGCGTCACTACCTTCTCGGGGCAAGACACACCATCACCGTAATTACGGACCACAGAAACTTACAGTATTTAAAGATGGCCAAAGCTCAATCTTCACGACAACTCCGATGGGCTCTATTCTTTGCGGAATTTGATTTTGTAATTACCTATCGCCCTGGCTGCAAGAATGGAAAAGCGGACGCCTTATCCCGGATTGGCATGGAAGAACCTAATTCGAGCTTAGAACCTGTGCACATCATACCTGAGCAAAGAATCTTAGGCTTAACTTCATTGTAAACTATTGAGGACATCCAAACGCAAGTAAAACAACTTCTAGACTCTTCAACCTTACTGGAATGGAGTCAAAAGGGTCCTCATTACACCGTTAAGGATGACTTACCCTACTTCCAGGAGCGGTTGTTTCTGCCAAGTAAAGAATTGCAAGAACTTGTTATTGCCCATCATAATGAATCTTTAATGGAAGGACACCCTGGTATCGCTAAAACGAAGGAAAAAATCAAACTCCACTTCTGGTGGCCTTCCTGGAGAAAAGACATAAAGTCTTTTGTTCTGTCTTGCGGAATTTGCGCCCAAAACAAAGCTCAAAAGAAAAGGCCAGCCGGCCTACTTCAACCCTTGGATATTCCACCGGCACCATGGCACACCCTATCAATGGACTTTATAACCAACCTGCCTCCTTGTGCTGGTTACAACACAATCCTTGTAATTGTGGACCTCTTCTCCAAAATGGCCCACTTTATCCCTTTAAAAGGTTTGCCTTCAGCTTCCACCTTGGCCAAGGAATTTCTGGAGAATATAGTTTGCATACATGGTTTCCCTTCCGTATTAGTCTCGGATCGTGGAAGTCAATTTATCTCCCATTTTTGGAAGAAGTGTTGCCGATTAGCACAAATAGATGTGCGGTTATCCACCAGCCACCACCCCCAGACCGACGGACAAACCGAGAGAACCAATCAGACTCTCGAGCAATATCTTCGGTGCATGTTACACCAATCTGAGTTGAACTGGAAAGACATTCTTTGGATCGCAGAATATGCATACAACTACTCAGTGCATTCTGGACACGGACAAACCCCTTTTTATACTTTGTATGGTCACCATCCTCGGACCTCTGACCTAGATCCACCTCTGACCCTGGAAATGCCCGCAGTAAATCATCTGCATTCCACAATAACCCGAGCCTTCAAAGAAGCTGCAAGTCAATTACAGCAAGCCAAGAAAAAGTATAAAGAAAACGCTGATTTGCACCGAAGTAAAACTCCTCCTTACCAAGTAGGAGACCAGGTATGGCTAGCAACTAAACATTTACCCCTCAAGGGCCCGCGAACCTTCAATCCCAGATTCATAGGACCTTACCCCATCAAGGCTATAATCAACCCAGTGGCCTTTAAACTGGATCTACCGTCCAACATGCGTATTCATCCAGTTTTTCATGCATCACTTTTGAAACCAGTACAACCAGGAACCCAATTGTCCAAGCCTCCATATCCAGTTCAAATTGAAGGGGAATTAGAATTCGAAGTTAAAGACATTTTAGACTCCAAGGTGGTAAAGTCGAAACTCTTCTATCTTGTTGACTGGAAGGGATATGGACCTCAGGAAAGATCGTGGGAGCCCAGTAACCATGTCCACGCACCTCGATTAGTACAAAGGTTTCACCGGAGATTTCCGAACAAGCCAAAACCTCCGGAGGAAAGAACCTTGGGAGGGGCCTTGAGGGGGGGTACTGTCATGATGCCTACCTCCAAGGAGCCAGGTCTGACCCAGCAACCCCAGAGGCAGGCATCATTTCCCCCAGGGGAGTGCCAGCGAGCCCAAGCTGGGGCCCTTTGGACGCAGTCCTGGCGCCTTAGGCGCCAGGCTCATGTTGGACCCCTGTCCTGGCGCCTTAGGCGCCAGGCTCATAAAGCTAGACATGTGTTCAAGTGTTTTTATGTGCACTTACCTGATGCAGACCATGCTGCTACATCCAGGCCCTCTTGAAGCCTGAATGGAACTACTTTACCTGTGGGACTACTTTCCACCCGGGTGTGGTCGGGGAAGGATACATACCTGATCGGTGGAAGGATACACACTTGGAACTTCTTCCAAAGCTATTTAAACCACACCCGATCAGCAACTCATGGTTCGCGTTGTTCTGCTCCTCGCAGCTGGACGCTCACCGTGTCAGCTCCTGCATCTGGACCTCAGCCACGCCTGTCAGTATCCTGGGTCACCTGCAAAGGGAGACAAAAGACTTTACCTGCTAAATCAGCACCACGGAGACATCACACCGACGATCCTGAAAAGGAAGACATCATTTTTAAAAGCATTTCGCTACGATCGCTGCAGCGCTGCATTTCACTCACCTATCCTGGACGCCTCCATCTTCAGCAGCGTTCATCCGGTTCCACAGCCACTTCCCAGAGCCTAGAGAGAAAAAGACAAGAACAAGGTGAGAGAAGGAAAGGAATAGGAAAAGCTTAGTTTCCTTCTAAGACTTACCTGTTGGGTCATTCCCATTTCATTTCGGGTCTTGCCGCTTCCAGGCATTTTCCGGACCCCGGCCCTTATGGGGAAAAAAGACAAAGACATTGAATGACCGAATGCAAAGACATTTCCTGAGCGCTCATCCAGAACTTACCTGTCATTTACTGGAACTGCACGTTTCACTTCGGGTCGGCGCCATTTCTCCGGCATTCCGAACCCCGGTCCCTAAGGGGAAAAAGACATAAGCATTAGCGCTTGCTGCAACAAGACAATGAACAGTATTATTAAGCTTGGACTTTTGAACTTGCAGCAGAACTTTTACAGCGCCTTACCTGAATAGTCAAGCTTACCTGAACTCCCATCAATCCTCAATCCAGTGAAGTAACGGGGTTTCAACGCGCCCCTGCATCAGAAGCAGGATGGAGAGCTCATCCTTCCTGATCCTAAGGTGAGACTTCACGGGGAATCGTGAAAGGGTATCGTGGAGGGTTGGAAGAGAGTGGGAGGCTTGAGCATAACTCAGTCAGTAGGTAATAATCCCTTTTCACGCATAGGGGAATATTCCTGCGAGCCAGAGAAGCCAGAGTAGAGGGGCCCTTCCTGTCCATCTTCAGTGTCCTGAGCTTCACCATTGAAGAAGCACCAGCACTCGAAGCCAGACCTGCGCCTCCGTGGGAATCAGGTGAGCGTTACACTAACATAGTGCCAGTTAACAGTTCAATTTCCACTTAATATATATTACTTATTAAAATATTTTCAAGATTCAAACAGATTTTTAAATGTAGATGCCATTATGAATATGTTATATCTATTCATGTCATTGTAGCTACATGTATGCTATGACCCATCACTCCTCTGTAGCGAAACATCGCTAAATACTTAAAGCCAGATTTGACCCGGTGATGATCTATAGGTGGAGGCCATGTGAGTTAACTTCACCTATTTCATGACTATGTGCAGCCCTGTACTTTTTTATTAGGTGTATTGTCCCTTTTGATCAAAAGAACAAACACCACTTTATACTTGTGTTTAATCCCTTCCACACGCTGTCCAATTTCTGTATCCATTTCTGTTCCAATTTCCTAAGTGCCAAGTATCTGTCTCCTCCCCGTGTGTTTGGTTTCATTGTTTGTATTATAAACCAGAACATGTCTGTGTGACTATGTTACTCATGGGAGACGTGTTCCACCATTGGCTAGTCCAGAACTTTGGATTGTATGCCCAATCTGAGCTCACAAATGAACTGTCTAATTTCTGTTTTTGCTTCACCTCTGTAGAATAGACTCCAAGAGTAGTTCATTGTTTATACTGCCCACAGTGTCTTGCAATTTGTGAATTCTTTTAGGTCCCAGATTTTGTCATTCAGGACAACATTTCTCATCTTTCTTGGCTAACGACAATATATATCAACAAGACATATTGGTAAGCCTAGACGTGGAGGCACTTTATAAAAGCATAGCACAAAATGCAAGCATTGAAGTAAAGATGCTATATCTAGACATGAGACCTAATCCAGAGGAGAGAAAACTGTCAGAGTTCATACTCAAATGTATTAGTTTGGCATTGACAGAGAATTTCTTTCTGTTTGAAGAAAAAATCTACGAACAAATACAAGGGATGAGTATGGGCGTGCCAGAGATTGCAAATTTATATATGGACAATTCTGAATCCAAACAGATCAATGGTGACCACAATCCTTTTCCAAAACACATAGAAAAATGGCATAGATACAAGAATGATGTTTTGCTACTATGGAGGGGTACCCCTGATGATCTAGATTTGTTCAAGTCTGGTGGTTGAATGCATTTGTTCCCTACATGAAATTAACAATGATGTGGGATATGGCATCTCTAGCCTTTTTTAACTGAATGTAATTAAAAAAGCTAATGGTAACATAGAAACCACCCTGTATCGTAAACCCACATACAAAAACACACTGTTACACTTCAGCAACTTCCAACAACCTAAAAAAAGAAATATTCCTTATGGGCTATTTCTCCAGATCAGGAGAAATTGTTCCACCTTAGACACATTCAGAGACTCTGAGAACCTGGCGGTATGCCTAAGGAAAAGAGGCTCCCCCCATAAATGTTACACCAATTTGATTATGTTTTCTCTACAAAAAGGACACAGTGATGAAATTAGAAGGAGAATTCCCTATGGCATCTTGTGTATGCCTGTATATATTCATAAACTCACCAAATAATGTTTTTGCTCAGGTGAGCACTTTCTTTTTCTTTAATACTACATGATGCATTTTCATGATGCAGTCTGTAAAAGATATCATATTGGACCTATTTATTATCAAGAGGCATTATTCTTAAGTTCCTAGTCCTTGGTTATTTACTATTTGTGACTAAGCACTGATCTTCTATCTTTCTGTCGTTGGATCATTGAGGGCATCTTTCATCTCTAGCCACCAGCCACCTACAGTCAGTATCACCTACAGAACAGGAAATATATGTCCAAAATCAGTGTTGACCCTCACTTCTTTTTTACTAATATGCTCCACAAAAGAAGAGTAAACAGAGAAGAGAGTGGGCACCACAGAATGTTCAAAATGTTCAAAATATTCAAGTAAGTTTGAAGTCAAAATCATATGTTTCAAAAAGAATATACATCCAATTAAAGAGGAGCTGGCTGTGACAAATCAGGAGACACCCGGACTTATAATTGTAACACATGTAAAAGACCAAGTAATAATACCGGGTCACACAACCGCTCTCATATAGAGCCCAACACCTATGAGGTAAAACCCTGCCTGATATTCCTTGGTTTCATTTACTTACCTTACAAACTACTTACTGCATATTTTTCTTCTTTTTTGCTTTTTATATATACCCATCATGAAATATCTACTGATTGGTTTGTTTCCTTTCATTTTTCTTCAATGTGTGTTTTGTTTGAATTGTTACCATGATGTGAATTTATAATGTTACATATCTGCTTGTTTGACTTACACAATTAGACTTGCCCTGATGAAGGAAATAATTTCTGAAATGCATTGGCTTATTTAGGCTACCACATTTGGATTGTGGCAACTGCCTCCTCACTAAGGATTATTAGTGATAGTTTTACATTTGAACTATTATGGATAAATCATTTTGATATGAATCAAAAAGACGCATCTTCCTATTGTCTAAGAAGTATGGCACACTATGAATACCTGAGCATATCGTCTTGAACCAGAAATAATCACGTGCCCAAGTTGGGCCCAATATGAGAGTGGTTGTGTGACCCGGTATTATTACTTGGTCTTTTGCATGTGCCACAAAAGAAGAGTGCCTGTCATAATAACATAGAATCAGACTATTTCCAAGGCCTGACTCATGTAAGTCTGACTAGATGCTGGTTAGTTATTCCCCCCTTTTTTTGCCCTCCGCTCGATGCGAGCAGAGCATGTTAAGGAACTGTTGCTACATTACTAACACATTTGCTTCCAGGATGTTTTCTTCTAGACCGGGAGCGGCCTTGAGAATATCTTTCAATTAGTCGCTGCTAGATACTTCCATAGTACTCATATTACTGTTTGCAATTATTTGTAGCCACTTACCTGTTCTGTATGGTTCTTTTCATGTCGGTGCCACTGTTCAATAAGACTGCAGCATTCTTGCATCTGCTTCCTGATCATTCACACGCTATCATGCCGGCTCTTATAAAACACACATGTGCGGCAAACCGAATCCCTGGTCATGATCTACATACAGCAGCCGCCATCTTGGAAATGGTTCTAGTAAATAGCCATCCAAGCCAATAAGATGCTTTACCTTCCTTATAGAAGAGACTAACATAGTGCCAGTTTACAGTTAATTTTCCACTTAATATATATTACTTATTAAAATATTTTCAAGATTCAAACAGATTTTTAAATGTAGATGCCATTATGAATATGTTATATATATTCACGTCATTGATGTCATTGTAGCTACATTTATGCTATGACCCATCACTCCTCGGTAGCGAAACATCGCTAAATACTTAAAGCCAGATTTGACCCGGTGATGATCTATAGGTGGAGGCCATCTGAGTTAACTTCACCTCTTTCATGACTATGTGCAGTCCTCTACTTTTTTATTAGGTGTATTGTCCCTTTTGATCAAAAGAACAAACACCACTTTATACTTGTGTTTAATCCCTTCCTCTCGCTGTTCAATTTCTGTATCCATTTCTGTTCCAATTTCCTAAGTGCCTAGTATCTGTCTCCTCCCCGTGTGTTTGGTTTCATTGTTTGTATTATAAACCAGAACATGTATGTGTGACTATGTTACTCATGGGAGACGTGTTCCACCATTGGCTAGTCCAGAACTTTGGATTGTATGCCCAATCTGAGCTCACAAATGAACTGTCTAATTTCTATTTTGCTTCACCTCTGTAGAAAAGACTCCAAGAGTAGTTCATTGTTTATACTGCCCACAGTGTCTTGCAATTTGTGAATTCTTTTAGGACCCAGATTTTGTCATTCAGGACAACATTTCTCATCTTTCTTGGCTAACGGCAATATATATCAACAAGACATCTTGGTAAGCCTAGACGTGGAGGCACTTTATAAAAGCATAGCACAAAATGCAAGCATTGAAGTAAAGATGCTATATCTAGACATGAGACCTAATCCAGAGGAGAGAGAACTGTCAGAGTTCATACTCAAATGTATTAGTTTGGCATTGACAGAGAATTTCTTTCTGTTTGAAGAAAAAATCTACCAACAAATACAAGGGTTGAGTATGAGCGTGACATTCGTGCCAGAGATTGCAAATTTATATATGGACAATTCTGAATCCAAACAGATCAATGGTGACCACGATCCTTTTCCAAAACATATAGAAAAATGGCATAGATACAAGAATGATGTTTTGCTACTATCAAGGGGTACCCCTGATGATCTAGATTTGTTGAAGTCTGGTGGTTGAATGCATGTGTTCCCTACATGAATTTCACAATGATGTGGGACATGGAATCTCTAGCCTTTTTTAACAGAATGTAAGTAAAAAAGCTAATGGTAACATAGAAACCACCCTGTATCGTAAACCCACAGACAAAAACACACTGTTACACTTCAGCAACTTCCAACAACCTAAAAAAAGAAATGTTCCTTATGGGCAATTTCTCCAGATCAGGAGAAATTGTTCCACCTTAGACAAATTCAAACACTCTGAGGACCTGGCGGTATGCCTAAGGAAAAGAGGTTTCCCCCATAAATGTGCAAAGAACATCAATAAGGAGACGTGCCTAACTAAGCATAACAAAGAGGAAGAAGAAAGAATCACATGTGTGACTATATACAGCCCTATAGGTGATGCAATACAGCCCTATAGGTGATGCATTAAAGAAAGTATTGTTTAATTGTCCAACCATTCAACTAACTGATTTGAATCCAAACAAAGCTTGTTTTGCCTTCAAATAGACCAAACAACCTTAAACAGATGCTGGTCCACACATACAACTATAAACCACTCAAACATGCAACCCGCACAGGCCTATGGGTGCTTAACCTGGTAATAGGCCACCACAAGTATGGTCAATGCTCAGTATGTGGACTCACAAAGAATATGAGCAAAGCATTGTTTTTTTCAATGGTATTACCTGGGACCCAAAATAGTTCACAAATTGCAAGACAATGGGTCTCATTACAAGTGTGGCGGTCCGGAAATAAGGGTTCTGGTGCGCCATACCGGCACCCTTTTCTGGACCGCCACACTACAAATCTGTGGGCAGGGGCTGTTGCAGCCAGCAGAGTTTTCACGGATGCACCGGCATTGTTAGAAACAGTGTCAGTGCTTCCATGTCCCCATTCCGAGTTCCTGCTCCATGGGAATGGAAACTAACATTTTCTGGCGCCTGACTTCCCTGTCTGCCGGGACTTGCAATGTCCCGGTGGCTCCAGAAAGTCAGGCACCAGAAAAGAGTTATGAGTTCAGCGGCAATGACTTAAACTGATAAGAAGAAATTTAAATATTAGCTAATGATAAAAACAGAAATATATGAACATACAAAAAGCACATCACATTCCTATTCGATTATAGCAAGGGAATAGTAACAATATAATTTCAAACATGTTACTTCTACAATAAAAAAAAGTTCAGTGAAAAAGAGTCATGCTTTGTCTGTCTCCCTGCATTTATTTTCACTAGGAGAACTAAATGCGCATCATTTCTGTACGTTGCAAACTGTGTCTGATTTGTATTTTAACATGTGCATTTTAACGTGCAGAAATGCACCCTAAAATCCAAAACAAAATCAAGGTTAGAAAAATATGAAAGCATGCATACATGTTAGTTTTGTTATGATTCCCAATAGATTGTAAGTTCCAAAAGAAAGCTTAATGCACAACTAATCTTTATTTTCTGCATTTCACAGCATGGGCTTTTGGGATGGGCTTTTGGCATGTGTTTTATGATGGTGAATAACTGCAACAACCCATGACTCTTTATGGCTGGCGGATGTGTCAGGAACTTTTTCCACCTCACTATCCTAGTCCTCCTCTTCCTCCCACAAGCCATTAACTGTTGTGACCCTGTTATCTCTTACTTTGCATTCTCCAACTTGTGGAGGTGGTGGTAGGGTTTGGGAGTGTTGGGTGTCCTGACCCACGTTTAAGCTATCATGCCACAACATTTGGTGCTGTGGGCTTAGAAAATTCAAGATGGCGGAAAACCCACATGTGCGCACACCGAAATGGTTGCCTCACTTGCCACCCACCAGTGCGAGAATGAAAGGCCGGGTTGCCATGAGGGAAATGGGTTGCCAAAGGAAAAACAGTAGCGCCGGTTAGCTTCAAAGCGCTTTAAAACCACCATTGGACTACCCGCACAGTAGTCTGAAACCATTGGGAATGGCAATGCTGATTGCCAAATGCAACCTAGAATGGTGGGGAATTCATTTCTTAAATCTCAAAAATGGGTGCAGTACCAGTACTCACCACTATCCAAAAGCCGGCATTTTAAAACCACACCAGATTTTACTTTTTTGTGTAAAACTGAATGAACCCAAAGCAGGCTAAAGAAAGACTTACTGAGAGGTGGATACAATGTAAAGTGATATTCTGAAGTGACTTGAAGGTTTATAACAAGACTGGCTGAGCTGTGGATTGCAGCAGTTTAAGTTGCACTGGATTTAAAGACACTAAAATCGAAAATGTTTAGATTAAATGAGTGACCTATGTTTGGTGTCACATGCCTTTGCAATTGTTTAAATGTCATAGTTTAAACTTAGAATCAGCATTCTAGCTGCATGTGTAAAATTGCAAGTTAATTTAAAAAGCAACAAAAAAAAAAACATGACAGTTAGCTGAAAGTCTGGTTTAAGGAACTTGATTTTGCTTGACAGCTACCCCCATCAGGAGTGAAACTTGAGTCACAACTGGGTTCCCAGGCTCATCTGCCTTTTTGCTGGCCACACTAAGGATATGCCATCTATCAGATAATTGCATTACCTGTGCTCTGCAGGAAAGTGAACAAAGCCCTGTCCTTGCTCAGGCAAAGGTTTTATTGGCAGGAGTCGTAAATGGTCGTAAAAAGTGGCTTCCTCCTGAGGAAAGGGGAGGGGCACTGCCTGTGAGAGCAAGCTGGCTTGGCAGAACTGGATAAACCAGTATTTCTACCTTGTGCTGAGAGGAAACCACACCCCTTTGGAGCCAGAACATAACTTTAAAAAGATGGATCATTCATAGAGCGGACATGTGAAAATTTTATAAATGATACCATAATTCTTGTGATTTTTCTGCCCACATTTTAAGAGGTTTTTCGACCCGGTGGCGTGTTCAGGGGGGTTTTAGCGGAAAAGTGGATATTACTCTAAATGTATGCATGTTAAAAATCTGAAACTTCATCAGTTAATGTCCATACTCCCTGCACACATGTATGTAAAGTTGGGTCAATGTCAGAAAGTGAAAAATCAGTTAAAAAGTCAATTATGTGCCATTTCTGAATGCAAGCTCTTAGAAACAGCAGATTTGGACAGAGACATGGCTAAATTCAGCCACACCATGTATATGTAATTTCAAGCACTGTGTAACTGTGAAATATGTCTTTTATTATCAAATATAGAATGTGTGCAATCTGACAGAGGAGTGTCCTATCTGCAAGCCATAAAATGACATCCCTCTGACTCACAGTTCATTCCCCAATCAAATGATAAATGGAAGTTTGACCAATTAGAAGCTGAGAGAGAGGTAGGGTCAGTGATGCTAGAACACACCCACATTCTAAACACATAAAAGCAGACAGACAGGACAGATAGGGACTTTTCAAATCCATCTGCCGCTGGAAGCTCTGCCGGAAAAATCCATACTTTACCTCCATCAAACCTCCAGAGAGCCAAACTAGAGACTTCAATCTATCCAGAACTAGAGACCCAGACCAGAGAACCAGAGAGAGCTGACCCAGATCACTGTGAAGTGCAGAGACCAGAGGCGAGTTTAAAACCTGACCAGATCCATGGCGAGGCCCATTTCACTCAAGAATATAGTGTGAGTACCTAGAAAACTGTGCAGAACCAATCTCCTAGTTAAAATAATATAATTCAATCCTATTTTAATCTAAGTAGAACGGTCTCCTAACTGTCACCTGTCATTTGTAAAGCTGTCACTTGTCATTTTCTAGTTGCAAGCTGCACTTGTCTTTTTGAGCTTTTAAAATTTCAAATCTGAAAAACGACCTTTATTCAATCGCTCATATCTCCGCAACCGTTTGTGCTAGAGACTTGCAGCAACTTTTATCTGAAAGCTTAGAATCGTGGCTTTCATATGAGCCTAGGACCCCTTATAGTTTTACCGCAATCGCGGAACACGCATTCGCGAATTTTACCGCGATTTGCAAATTTCTTCACATGTAAAAACTGCTGCTGCTTGCCTTCCATTTGCCAGAAATTCGTTTAACCTGCTAACTATCCCTGCCTCATTGCAAGAGTGAGCCTGAACTAATATTAACTAGATACCACTCACCCTGAACCTCTAGAGGGAATCAAAAGCATTTTAGCATACTTTTCACTGAATTGCCAGCACATATAGAAGCAATTTGGGCCTGTGTTTTCAAACTTCTGTAGTCTAAGCTTGCTGGGGTGAACTGAATTACAGTTGATTGCATTTCTGAGAACTGTGTGCTTCCTTCCATTTCCTTGCATTGCATCAAGGGGAGGAGTGAGTAGCCAGAGAAAAGTGATTACATTGTTTGGGTGAAATCATATTGAGTATTTTCTGTACTGCATTCATTGAATATTGCATCCACCTGAGCTTACATAAAGCATTCTGTACCACCTTCTTCTTTTGTTCCTATTCACCTGTGTGCTACCTTATCCATTTCATGTCAACTCCTTATTGATTATAGAGAAGCGTGTTAGTGCCAGATTCTCCGTTGTTAATCTTTATCATATAAGATTAAGTGTGATATTCAATTATTAATTTATTATAAGGTGTGACATATATATATCTATTGTTTAAATTATCAAACAAACCTTTTAACTTGCAAAACAGAACTACTTCTTGGCTCAGTGGGGTCAGGGGGATTCCAAGAGAGGGGTGTTATATAGGGGTAGTCATCCAGAACGCATGAACTGGACATAAAGATATATCAATAAGGGTTTTCATTCAGTATTATAGACTAGGCGTTGACTTAGCTGTAGTGTTGAATTGAATCCTCTTACAGGAGGTTCAGGTCATCCAGTGTGTACAGCTGTGATCCCATGTTTAAGGATTCAAGTAAGGAATACAAATTTGCAAGTGAAGAAGCTTTGATTGATTGTTTGATTGATTGATTGATTGATTGATTGAAGCTCTCTGGAAATCAACAGAATCAGCAGAATAATTTGGAGGTTTTCCTGTGTGTGTGCTGTCTTTAGAGCTGCAGGCTGATAAAAGGCAAGACATGTTGAAAAATGAGGAGGGTACAGTTAGAAGTGACACCTACTCATGGTAAAAGATCTTACTTTATTGTTGGTAGGAAGTGAAGAAAATCACTTTATAAGTGTTCATGGACAGCAGCCGCATGTTGTTCACTAATGTTAGCATGTTAAAAATGATGACAAATTAATATGTTAGTCTGTCTGTGAAAATTGTTTGTCTTTCAATTTTTTACACCAAAAACAAGGAAGGAAAATCAGTGTGGTATACAAAAAGAAATCCATAATAAGCTCCTGATTTCTTGTCTGGTTCTCATCTGTTGTTTTTTTTGCTCTAAATTGTGAAATACAAGACACATTTTATCTGTTTGAAGTTTAATAATAATAATAATTAGGCATTTATGTATTGCTACGAACCATCAGGTATCTGAGCGCTGCTTATTATTACCCACGGTGTGTGGTGCTCATTTATTGACCTCGGAAGGATGAAAGGCTGAGTTTGGCCCTGCCGGGATTCGAACCTGTGGTTTGGCCCTGCCGGGATTCGAACCTGTGTTAACAGGCTCTGCACGGATGTCAAAGCGAACGCTCTACGCTGTGCCACTTGACCGGCTATATATATTGTTCCTGAAAGGTATAATTATTCACCATTTGGATTTTCCTGAGCCTTGTCTTCTTTGGAAAAGTATTTTTCAAACCATTGCTATTTACTATAAAAATAGTTTTATGTGAATTACTGCAATATTGTATTTCTGATGTATGCAACATGTATATATTTATTCTTCAGTAAATAGTTATATAGGTTCAAAAATAACTATGTACAAATGTTACACTTTGTAATTCACTTTAAATAATATGAAAAAGACATATTGGTTCTGGGTAGGTGGTATAACGCAACAGGGTCATAAAATAGAATGTCAAGTAGTATGGTATCATCTCATGGATTGAGCTCAAGTTGCACTGATGGATGCAACCAGCAGGTTACAGAACCAGTTTTGCCATCAAAACAATTTGACCTTGTGATCATGAACATTTTCAAAACGGTTCGCTCTGCAATATGATGCATCTCCTCAAATAAAATGAAATATAGTTGACACTGAGATTTAGATACACTAACCTAAACTTTCCTTTAAAGCATGGAGAGCATGCAATGTTTTACAGTCGCAATACCGTAATTATGCATTATGTAACAAGACTGTCTTTAAAAAAAAGTAAAGCTAACACATACTATTCTTTGTCAGGGAGGATCTAGGTACTCAATAAAAGTATCAACCCAATTACTTCTGGTTTGTAATTATTTGAAAAAGAAAATAATTCTTGCCTAGCACTCCTATGCAGATATGAGACTAACAGGGTAATTCAAAGATTTCAGCGCAGAGGCAGCGCACGCGAGCAGCGCAGAGAGGGAGCATGCGCCAGCATGTGCCAGCCATGTGCATTAAACAGCATTCATGGAATTTCAAAGCCATTTTGAGCGCTGGTGCAGAGAACATCCCGCAGCGGCAGTTACACCCCCAAGAACACCCCTTGTGCAAGGAAAAGGCATTGAAATCCCAAATGCAGTGCAAAGTGCCGCGCGAACCCTGTACCAGTTCACAGGGGTGGTACAGTGCATTTCAGGGGTGCGCAGGAAGTATCACATGCGACAGGCCTTATGCGAGCATGGTACGTGTATTTCGGGGGTGCATGGGGAGTATCACAGGCGACAGGCCTTGTGCGAGGGGGGTATGTGTGTTTTGGGGTTGTGTGGGAAGTATCACACGCGATAGGCCTTGTGCGAGCGGGGAACGAGTATTTTGGGGGTGCGCGGGAAGTATCACACGCGATAGGGCTTGTGCGAGTGGGGTACGTGTATTTCGGGTGTGCGCGGAAAGTATCACACGTGATAGGCATTGTGCGAGCGGGGTACGTGTATGTTGGGTGTGCGTGGGAAGTATCACACACGGCAGGCCTTGTGCAAGCGGGGTATGTGTATTTTGGGGGTGCGTGGGAAGTATCACGTGCGATAGGCCTTGTGCGAGCGGGGTATGTGTATTTTGGGTGTGCGTGGGAAGTATCACATGCGACAGGCCTTGTGCGCGCGGGGTATGTGTATTTTGGGGGTCCTTGGGAAGTATCACACGGGATAGGGATTGTGCGTATTTTGGGGGTGCACAGGAAGTATCTCACACGACAGGCCTTGTGCGAGCGGGGTACGTGTATTTGAGGGGTGTGCGGGAACTATCACACGTGTTTTTGCTAGCGCGAGAGGGGTACGTGTATTCTGAGGGGTGCGCAGGGAGTCACACACGGCATTTGGCAGTGTGGTCCCTCCCTGGTGTGTCCCTACCCCCCTCCCCATGCTCCGCAGGCAGCCCATCACCCCTGGGCATGCCCCGCAGGCAGGCTGCATGGCACCATGCACCTGGGAGACTTCACACATGTCCCCCACTCACCCACCATTGACGGGCACCTGCAAGCAGGTCCCGACTCATGTCCCACCACCCACTCAACCACCCAGCAGTGACAGGCACCTGCCAGCAGGCCCTGACCCATATCCCCCTGCACCCCCACCCACCCAGCAGTGACAGGCACCTGCAAGCAGGCCCGACTCATGTCCCCCCACCCACTCACCCTCCCAGCAGTGACAGGCACCTGCCAGCAGGCCACGTCTCATGTCCCCCTGCACCCTCACCCACCCAGCAGTGACAGGCACCTGCAAGCAGGTCCCGACTCATGTCCCACCACCCACTCACCCACCCAGCAGTGACAGGCACCTGCCAGCAGGCCCTGACTCATATCCCCCTGCACCCCCACCCACCCAGCAGTGACAGGCACCTGCAAGCAGGCCCGACTCATGTCCCCCCACCCACTTACCCTCCCAGCAGTGACAGGCACCTGCCAGCAGGCCCTGACTCATGTCCCCCTCCACCCCCACCCACCCAGAAGTGACAGGCACCTGCCAGCAGGCCACGACTCATGTCCCCCCAAACACGTCATCACGATCCACAATCATGGGCCTTATGGCCACCCAAATCCCACCCCATGCCACCCCACTCCAAACACACAACCAAGTATTACATCCACCCCACATTGAAATCCCCATCACATGATACATCCCAAATTGGAAGCATGCACATCAATACATGTCCGTCACACACACACACAATGGGTGCAAGTGAATGAGAAAACACACATCGTGACATGCATGAAACCAAAGAGAGAATACCACGCATTGAAGTATGAAATAAAAATGTATTAAACACAAAAGCAAGGGAATGAAATGAAATCACACAATAATGGAAATAATAAAGAAAATGCTGCATGTCCAAAATATTCCAAAAAAAATGTGTGAAAGCAGAATCCAAATCAATCCAAAAGCGCATGGGTCCAAAGTGTCTGTCCGTCAAACCAAATCCAAAGTGAAAAAATAAGACAAATCCATTGATCCATGGTAAAAGAAAAACTTAAATGAAGTGAAATCCAGTGTTGAACAAAGTACAAATCCAGGGTCCATGAGCCCAACCATTGAAAGGAAACCTACAAAAAACCCTACCTAATGAACAACTATATACAAAATGGTGGGTCATTGTCCAAGCGCCCCAAATGAAATAAAAAAAGAAAGGAAACCTAACACTAATTAACTATATACAATGACGACGGGCAAGTCCTATGGCTCACTTGTTGATTTCCTGGGCCAGGGCATCATCGAACTCCCGTTCCACGCCCTGGAGGCGGGCATGCTCCATGGCCCTGAGGTTTCGCAGGGATAAAGCCATGTCCACCTCCAACTCCCTGCGAATTGCCTTGAGGCACTGAGCCCGCCTCAGCGCCCTGCGCATGGAGTTCTCCGCCCTGACCATAGTGAGCCATGCCTCTTCCGCCCGCCGCCGCTCCGCATCTATTTGCTGGCCCAACCGCTGCCACACGGAAGGCACTCACAATCCAGGATCCTCCTGCCCTCCGGCCAATGCCTGCCCCTCTGATGTTGATGGCCCCAAGCCATCATCGCTCCCACCTTGAGCCTGCTGCTGCCGTGCCTGTGTCCTGGCTCTTTTTTTTTTTAAACTTGTTTTATTAAACAGCTTGGCAGCAGAACACAGGCGAACAATACACAAGGTAAGCACAAGGTAGGAACAGTTAAACCAATACAGGCATACAGACAGTGCATCTAGCATTAACATTTTCCATCAAGGATGCATACAGTGTAAACGCAGTATAAGAGAGCCCTTGGCTCAGGATAGATAACCCGCATGGGTGGGTGTAGTAGTTGGGGAAGTTGTATCAGGTGTCGCACTTAAATCTGACATATAGGAGCGAAACTGGATCCAGACATCCCTAGGCCTCGAGTGGGCTGGTTGTAGACAGGTCCACGCCTCCTCAGTGTCTGAGGCCCATGTAAGAGCCCTTAGCCATTGCGCATTCGTGGGGGGTGCGGGGCGAAGCCAGCAAAGCAGAATATCTCGTACCGCAAGGAGCATGCAAAGGCCGGCCAGTTTCCTGGAATTTCGGGGTAGCTCTGGAAAGTTATGGAATAGGCCCTTCATTGACGACAGTACTCGTGGGATCCCAGGGAGAAAGTTCCACAGTGGGAGATTGCCATGAAAAGGATGAGGAGTATCTAGCAATTTCCACGTTTTTGTTAGCGACAGGGAGGTGCAAGCCACCGGATTCAGTGTATTCCGTACAAGAGGAATGGGCTATATCACCAGGGGGCGGATGTCTCGGTCGCTGACCGCAAGCCTTTCAAGTCTAACATGTGGGGGAGGGTTTGCTGTGTTAAGCCAGTAGGACGTGTATTGGATTTGCGAGACCAACCAGTATTTAACAAAACCGGGGGCCCCAAAGCCGCCGTCAGCCATCGGGGTGGACAAGGTCCCGAGCTTGAGCCTGACCGCGCCCGAGTGCCACAGAAAAGAGTTGATGCTGCGTGTCAATGCTTGGAAGAAACCCTTGCCCGGCCACAGGGGAACGTTGGTGAACCTGTTTAGTAGTTGGGGTAATACTATAATTTTTAACAACCCTATTCTATCCGCCAGGGAGATCGGCAATTTGCTCCATGCCAAAGTCTTAGTCGCCAGATGCGCAAGGTAGTTATGGTAGTTCTCCTCGAGGGTCGTCTCATGTTTTATTTCAATCCCCAGATATGTGAACTTTGACAGCGCCCACAAGAACCCCATGGTGTCAGGAAGGGGAAGGGTGCATTCCGTGAGCTGAAAGAGCGTAGATTTTGTGCAGTTCAACTTGAGGCCTGAGATGTACCCGAAGTGGATAACATCTTTCATTATTGGAGGTAAATTAGTGGAGGGGGACTGCACAAGAAGGAGTGCATCATCGGCGTAGAGGGATACAATATCAGCTTGACCCGCCGAGCGAAGCCCTCTGTGCGAGTGAAGCTGTCGAAGCATGTCCGCAAAAGGTTCTATCGCTAAAGCGAAGATCAGAGGAGAGAACAGACAGCCCTGTCTCATTCCCCTGGCAATATTAAAGAATGGGGAGCATCTGTCCTCCGTGCGGACACAGGCCACAGGCCCTGAGTAAAGTACCTTAACCCAGGAGCGAAAAGCGGGCCCGAATTTGCATTGTTCGAGCACTCGCCAGAGGTATCTCCAAGAAACTGAGTTGAACGCCTTCTGCATGTCGAGGGTTGCGGCGACCGCCTGCACATTAGGGCTGATCCTGCTGATTATGTTGAAGAGCCGTCTAATGTTCAGAGCGGTGGAGCGGCCTGGAATGAACCCCGCCTGATCTGGGTGTATGATGGATGGCATACAGGGAGCAAGCCTGGTCGCTAGCATTTTGGCAAAAAGTTTTGTTTCACAGTTTATGAGGGAAAGTGGGCGATATGAGCTGCACTGGGTGGCAGGTTTACCAGGTTTAAGCAGTACCATAATTGTGGCTTCACGGAGTGATGAGGGGAGTGTGCCTGCCTCTACCGATTCCTCCCAGAGAGCTATTAGGTGAGGGAGTAAGAGAGTCTTATAACATTTATAGAATTCAACCGGGATGCCATCAGAGCCGGGGGCCTTCCCCGAGGAGAGAGAGTCTATGGCCTCCGTAAACTCTTCCGGGGTGAGTGGAGAGTCAAGGGAACCAGCGGTCTCGGGAGAGAGGATCGTTAGGGGGAGAGCCGTAAGATAGGAGTCCACCTCTGCCTCCATGGCCTCGTCCGAATTGGAGTATAGGGCTTCGTAAAAGGCGAAGAACTCTGAGTTGATGGCCTGTGACGTGGTGGCTAAGGAGCCATCCGAACGAACAATCCCAGGTATATGTGGAGCACCCAGCTCGTGACGGATGAGTCTAGCAAAGAAACGGCCAGGGCGCTCGCCCTCTCCGTATCTCCTCACCAGGCCGGGGCTATCCAGGAATTTTTGTTCCCGTTCCGCCAAGGAGCGAAACACGTCCAGCTCCACTACTATAGCTGCAAGGGTCGCAGGGGTTGATGACCGCGAGCACTGGGCCTCCAGGGTCGACAGTTTGGTTTCGCTGACAGCGATATCCCTTTGAATTGTTCTGAGTATGCCACTCTCTTTGGACAGTGCTATGCCCCTAATATATGCCTTAAAGGCCTCCCATAGGGTGGCCTGGGAGGACACCGAGTCCTTGTTTATTTCAAAATACTCCTCAATGGCTACCTCGAGCTCCGATCTGAACAGAGGGTCGAGGAGAGAATGGGGTTTCATCCTCCAGCATCTGGTACGATGACCGTCCAGTCCCCAACCCATGGTGATGGTCACCGGGGAGTGGTCAGATAGGGTCCTAGGGAGGATCGTTAATTGTACCACATTTTTGATCAATACATCAGAGATTACCCACCTATCGATCCGGGAATAGGAATCATGAACTGAAGAGTAAAAGGAATAGACACAGGAATCAGGGTAGAGCAGTCTCCACGTGTCTACAACCGCAAGGCGGGGGAGGGACGACAGTGTAGCATAGGCTGCCCTGGTAAGTTGGCGGGGCCTGGACCCAGATCTGTCATGGTCTGTATCAAAAATGGTGTTGAAGTCACCACCCCAGAGGATAGGAACCAAAGGGAAACCATCTAGGAGGGATGTGAGGTGTGTGAAGAACTCCGGGTCGTCAATGTTGGGGCCATAGATGTTCAGCAAGATCACCTCCCTATTCTGGAGTGTAGCATGTAGTAGTACATATCTACCCTGGGGGTCTATTTGTGAAAAAATGAGTGTAAATTTAAGGCTCTTATGAATAATAGTCATAACCCCACGGCTTTCAGTAGAAAAGTTGGTGAAGTATCTCTGGGGGCCCCAGTTTCTGGCAAATCTCAAACAATGTTCAGAACGCGCATGTGTCTCTTGTAAGAAAAGGATCTTGGATCCATGCCGCTCCGCTTGCAGCTGTACCTGTCTCATTTTTTTAAAATTGCCCAGACCCCTCACATTCCAGCTCATGAAGGTTAGATTGTTCTCCATCAGAGGAGCGGTGACGCTCATATCGCCAGGATAATATTGTCCAGTGGGCCGATGTAGCGGCCCTGTAGCCTCATTAACACTCCATTACCCTGTGGTCTGACCTCGCTGCCAAAGCCAAACTTTTTTATAACAAAACCCCCATCCCAACCCACCCCCACCCATTTCCCTCCCCCAACAAGAGGAATGACAACCCCAAAACCTCTTAACCAAATCCAAACCAGTGGCATCAACGCCTGTGGGCCGGACTGATGACGCCGCTCTGGGCCTGTGGCAGATCCAGCAAGAACATGATGCCTACACTGATGCTTCGGACGTAACTTGACAACTATAATTGGCACGATTAACCTTGGCACAGTCATGCAGAGTAATCCTGCTGACAATTGTTGAGAGGTACAAGTGTGGGATATTCTTGGCGTCGGAGGAAAGCCGGTCGAGGCGCCTCCCCAACTGCCACGCCGAGTAGTTATAGTGGAATGGCTGGGGAGGAAAGTCAACCTGGGAAATGATTGTCGATAAACCTGGAGGCCTCCTACGGAATTGTGAAGAATGATACCTGATTGTTGTGCTCCACTCGCAGTTTAGCGGGGTATAACATGGAGTACTTGACGGCGTGATCCCTAAGCCTTCTTTTCACAGCCAAGAAAGTCTTACGCTTACGCTGGACAGCCACCGAGAAGTCGGGGTATAGGTGTATCCTTGCTCCATCCAGTAGAAGTTCACCTTTGAGTCTTGCGGCTCTAAGGAGGGCATTGCGGTCCCGGAAGTTAAGGACACGAGCTATAATGGGTCGCGGAGGTGCACCCGGCTTGGGTTTAGGCGTCATGGCCCGGTGTGCCCGCTCTATAGCAAACTGAGGAGAGAGCTTATGTGAATCCAGAAGCAACAGTAATGTGCGTTCCACAAAGTCTTCCATCGGCTCTCCGATGCCACTCTCAGGGACCCCAATGATACAGAGGTAGTTACGCTTCGAGCGAGATTCCAAGACCTCATTTTTCTTCTCCACCTCGAGGACGCGGTTGGATAGAGCCGTGACCTCCGAACGCAACGCCCCCAGACCGTCCTCGGCGGAGCTCACCCTGGTTTCGACCTCCAACACTCGACTGTCCGTCTTCTCAATGTGGGCCTTGATAGAGGAGATAGTGCCATTCATGTGATCTAACTTCGAGTGGAGCATGGTAAAACCCTCACGGAAAAAGTCCATCATGTTCTGAGATTCCGAGGCAGCAACGGATGAGGTAGTGGCAGGGGCCTGCTCGGAGACCTCTTCAGCAGGGCCGACTGGAGTCTTCATAAACATGTTTATGGAACTCTGTTTTTTCCCCGTCCCTTTAGTCATTGTGGCAGTGATGTGACTCAGGAGAAAAGATGGGGAGCCGGTGGTGTCCCTCGCCTCCGCGGACAGGATCAACAAAGTGCAGCCCCCAGGGGATCCAGGCCTCGACGGCAGTGGCTGGCAGGGTACAACCCAAACAGCTCCGGGAGCCCGAAGTCCGGTGCCCTGGAAGGAGGAGAAGCGGGGCAAGGCAAATCTTCCGGTGTCGGAAGGTGTCTGGCGCGGGGCGGCAGGGCCGGATAACGTGGACCACGGGGATCCCAACAGGCTGCGGCCAGGCCGCCAGGGGTCCAGGCCCCTCCAAGCACAGACAAGAGTCTAGTACGGTCCGTGAGAGGGTCACAGCACCTCGCTCGGCGGGAGCAGGTCATCCTCTATCGGGTGCGGATGGTTGGTGACCCCCGCGGAACCACGCATCAATTTGTCCCTCTCTCCGCTTCAGGGAGGCCAGGGGTTAGCAGCATCTCCAACCCCCACGTACCTTACGGGCGCCAAGGGTCCAGAAACCCAACCCACGACAACGGGGGAGCACAGTACCTGGCGTCCGTTGGTGTGCCGCAGCTCTACCCCGAGCGCTGGAATCTCGTTGAAAAAGGGGAGGGACACCGATGGAGACAGCAGGGTGAAGGCCGATATAAGAGTCGATGAGGGCCTGAATAGAAGCCGCCCAGCTTGGTTACAGTTCTAGTATCTGCGGTGCTCCGCACCGGCGCCGTACGGCCCAAGCAATCTCGTGGTTCCCGGTCATCTACTCAGAGGTGTTCCACCGCCACACGGGCCTCCACGGGGGTTGTGGGGCGCTACGGTACCGAGGGCCTGGACCGTCTGACTCTCCCCGAGTGCCGGATTTTGGCGCGCAGATTCGCGGGCGATGGTGGATGGTCACGGCAGCTCCCGATTACAGGGTTACCGGCGCCGATTTTCTTCAGGATTTGGACCAGTTGGTCCCTGGTCCAGCAGCTCGCGAATCGTAGCAGTCTGGTACAAGTTGTAGATCGTAAATGCCCAAGATCAGGATCGAGCGATATGCCTGCCACGGAGCTCATGTTTCAGGCGGCCATCTTGTTTGGCACACAACAGCGCCCTGTGTCCTGGCTCTTGATGCCTGCACGTCCTCCTCCTGGTGGGGTGCAGTTGTTGGGGTGCCCACCCATGCTGGACCTCCGACTCCCAACTGTGGCAGAGATGTGTCCTCCACCAGCCTGGCTGCTGGGTCAGAGGCAGCTCCACAGGGTACCCAGGTGATACTTGGGCCGGAAGATGGCACGGAGGACGACTGGCGCATGAGGGTTCAGTTGAGGAGGGGGTCGGTACAAGGTCCAGCACATGGAGGAATCCAGCACTGGTGACCCGTCCTAGTAGGTCAACGCGGTCAAATAGGCATCTGAGATAACGTGCAGAGTCTTCACGGTCATCTCGCATGCCCTGTTGACACAACACCATCCAAGCCAGGACAGGCTCAACACGGTCCCAGATTGCCACGTCCGCAGGGAGAGTTGTTGTGCGCTCACCCCCTCCCTGAAAACGGGTCTGGACGAATGCATCCCAGCTGGTGCAGGATGATGCAGTCACAGGATCGGGGACAGGATTACACACAGGCACCTCCGCAGCGGCCTGTGCTGCCTCCTGTCCCTGCCCCTGGATTGAACCACTAGCACCAGTGGAATCCCCCCTCCAGACGCCGTGTGTGTCCCTTCCACGGCCTCCTCCTCAACCAAACCCCCCACCAACTTGGATGACTCTGTGCCATCATCCTCCATCGGACCCTGTGGAGTCTCAGCTCCCCCTTCTGCTGCCGAGGAGTCCACCTCCGACCTACGCCTCTTGGACCTACCCTCGGCAGCTGAGGCCATGGACGCGGCCCCAGACTCCTCAATCCCCGATGAGATGCCAACATGAGAGGGGAGCCAGGCCTTGCGTCTCCAGCTAGCAGTGTGATCCTTGCCGCTTTGCTCCACAGCACTTTCTCCGCCCTCTTCATCAGTTGACGCTGCAGACAGGGAGAGATAGAACACAGGTATCAGGGCACTGTACAATGGTCTGATACACACATGACAGTTGCACATGAGTGGCAGTGTCAAACTTCAGACATGGCATCACAGTCCCCAACACACATATCATTTCAACTCACATACATGAGCAAATCAACAGGAATGTTGCACCAGGAACCACAATCCATACACAAACAACAGCATGAGCAGCCGAAGGTTAGCCTGATGTCACATGCAACACAGGGAGTGCAGAACACATGCACACACGCCACCAGACATACATGCATCTGTACATCTCCACCACCTGTCGCAGTGATAACATCGCCATCCATGTCACATCTGGCAATCAGCCTCCTATATGTCAGTGTCACATGCATCCATGGTGTATCACAGTTACCACCACCTACACATGTACATAGTGCAGATACATGCAGGTGGAACCAGCATCCATGTGTGACACCACAACCTTGCCACAGTACATACACAGAAATTAAAAAATGTGTGCACCCACACATGCATTCGGGCAGCATGCTTTCCAACACATGACAGGACTCACATGCGGCAGGCTCATGTCCCTGTACATATACATCCATACATGGCCCTACAAAGACAAATTTGCAACCTGCACACTCCTGCCACACCTCAACATGCACAGCATCCAATCAGTACGCATGTACACTTACCGCTCGACTACGGACGGGTCTGCCTCTCAAGGACCTGGAGATGGAGCGCTGGGCTTATACGTTCCAGGACCCTCATCTGGTTGTTGGTTAGGTGGACCTGGCACCCCTCAGCATCCGCTGCCTTCATGAGGCACCGGCCCTTGTTGAGGGTCCTGGACCTGAAGTCCTCCCAGCGCTTCCGGACGTGTTGAAGGTTGCGGACTGCCACCCCTCCACGTTGATGGCAGCCACAATGTCTATCCAGATCCTCTTCCGTCTTCATTATTGGCATGCAAACTTCCAAAGAGGGCATCATACTGCCCCAGGACTCTGCGGGGGGTCCATTGGCACTGAAGCTGGTAGCCCTCTGCCTCTCTGGCTGGGGGTTGCCAGTTGTGCCAGATGGTGTTGTGTCCAACATGGCAACCCCAGGGGTAGGTGTGGGTGGTCAACTGGGTCCTGGGGCTGGGCTGTGGAGCGATGGAATACCAGTCGGGAGTCTTCTGTTCCAGCAGGGGTGGTCACAGCAACTGGACCCCTGCAGATGGCTGACGTGCAGGCACCAAATAACAGGGCATGTGGCCAGCAGGCAAGCACGCAGCAGCAGATGGCAGGTGGGAGTGTGCTCGGGGGGCACTGGGGGGCAGGAAAATGGCCTCCTGGGCAATAGCGTGGTCTTCTGTGTGTTGTTGCATGGCCAGCTTGATACAGAGTGATTTGGCACGTGAATAAACTGAATAAACGTGAATAAACTGCACGTCAGCATGTAATTTAATGAAAGGCACTTAGCTCGTAAGGGCGTCTGTGACGTGAAGCGCAAGGGCGTTTCCCTCAACATGGGTGCATGTTCATTTTACACGTTCAAAAAGTGCACGTCTGGGTGGCACTGCGTGTAATTGGAGGAAAGGCCCTTAGTGCGTATGCGCGTAAGTGACTTTGCACAAGTCGGCTGGGTTAAAAGGTACGTAGGACGCAATTTTCGTGTACATGCTTTTTGTGGAGAGCGAGCGGGTGATTCTTGTACTTCTTGTCGTTCACATGTGATTAATTCACAACGGTTCCAGTTCGTACTCCCTGTATACTCAGACAGCGTTCAATACTTCTTTTGGCGGGGGTGTTGCCTACGCGCAGATGCGCCTCTTTTTCACATTCTTTTTCCAGGCAGACGATGAGTCGCAGACGTATTTTTCAACTGTGTTTGCCCCTGAGTGTCGCGTACCCATTCAGAGGTCATTGTAGCCTGCGTGTACCACGCGTACGCTTATTTTTGTGTTTCTGTGTGCCACAGCCTAGTGCGGGTTCTTTATTCAACGCATGTGGTCTACCAGGGGTTGTGAGCACGTTAAATTTTGATTTTGCGGTGTCTGAGCATTGCGCGACCCATTATCTTGCCCCAGGGGTCACAGACATCCTTGCTAGAGCACTAGGGTACGCATTCCATTTAGTACCCTACCCCTTTCACCCCAATTGCCCAGGACAATTGTTTACTGCACCTCCCATGCGCACAACAACATCAGTGCCATGGTTTGGAGGCGACCAAGCAGTAAGGGAGGCAAAGGTGGCCAACCTCAAAGAGGTGGGCACAGTAGCAGACATGGCCAGGATGTGCAGGGCGCCCCAAGAGGCCAGTGTGTGGAGGACCAATCAGGGACATCTATGCCCCCCAATGGGTTGGGGAGATGTAGCTGACACCATCCCAGCTCAGCCCCTGTTAACCCACCCCATATTGTCAACATAACCGGCACAGGATGACTCCCAGGCTGACTTCCGTGTCACCAAGTCAAAGCCACGTGTGGCGGTGAAAGTTGCTGTCACCAGGCCACGTGGATCTGGGGCAGCAATGTCATCTGCTGCCCCAAGTAGCCAAGGTGAGGAGGCTGCAGGGGCAGCTGCAGCTCAATCCACCCAAGCACCGAGTCTCACAGCCGGGACAGTGTTAGTCCAAGTCCATCTTACCGAGGTTGGTCCTGCTAACATCACCCAACAGCCAATGCCTGCAGTGAGACCTTTTGGTCATCGTGCCCTTGGCTACTTCCAGTCCAGCTGCGCTTCAGCCCCAACCAACCAGAGCGGCGTAAGCCACTCAAGGTCCGCACCACCTTCTAAGAGGAAGAAGGGTGCTCTTGCGGTACAGGCTGGGACCCCAGACACAGCTACCCACTACAGTACGTCAAGGAAGCCTAGTTTCAATGATGCAGAACTAGACGCACTTGTGGGCTACGTGTCGGCCCATGGCCACAAAATGGTGATGACTGCAGGGTGCAAGACTACGACTGCTCAACATAGGGTCCACTGGCAGACCATCGCGGACCACATTAGTTTCCTTGGATTTGTGAGGCGCACAGCTGATGATTGCTCTAAGCGGTGGAATGACCTCAAACGCAGAGCAAAGAACAAGCTGGCTTCCAATCATGCCTCTACTCTGGTGACTGGAGGTGAGTCTCCACCAGAGGAGGAACAACTCACTGAACATGAGTCTATCGCTGGAGCCTTCATCACAGAGGATCAGATCCAAGGCTTGGGAGACCTACCAGATCATGAAGCAATGTCCGGTGAGTGCCCATGCATGTGTGTGCAATCCATGTGTATGTTGCTTGGGTGATGTGTTCTGATTGAGTGCCATGTGAGTCTATGTAGTCATGACTGCTATGGGTCACCCACATGGTCCCTCCAGGCCATTCCCCGCTGTTGGGTTTCGGTTTCACGGTATCCCTTCTGACTGCAGTTGACAATTTGCACCTGATTACTGCACTTGCCCTTCAACTGTCATCTTGCCACAACACTGTTCATACAGTTTTCCTGTTCATTCTGCCTGATTGATGAAATAATGAGCATGTTTACAACACAATTTTTGTGCCGTAATGCCCCAAATGTGACATACTTCAGTCATAGATTACACCCCACAATGGTCCACATTTCTTACCTTATTATGGGAACATTATTATGGGAATGATTTTAACAATCAGGCTGATTGAGTAATGTGCACCTACAAATGGCCTGCACACAATCATTTTGGGACCCTTTTTGAATGTTGAACATGACAATTGTCTTCTGTCATGTCGAAGTGACCAACCATTGATCTATCCATGTGCCTGCCATCACTGCATCAGTCAACACTGGCTTTGTTGAAGCATGCAGCACGTGTTGGTTTTCCATCTTGGAGTTCTCAGTGTCTGCTTATTGCCTCCCCTTCCGACTCATTGACAGTGCATGCATGCCAGAGTTATTGTCATGTGTGACATGCGTCATTTATGTACTGGATGTCTGCCTCGTCATGCCTATGTGTGTGTGCTATGGTGCTCATGCTTGTTTTCATTACTTTTCTTTAATGCTTTTGCAGGTGATGAGGCACTTGATGCTGTTGAGGAGGAGGAGATGGTGCAGAGCCAGCAGTACTCACAGCCACAACCGGGCACCAGTGGAGGACGTGGGGTGGTGGTGGGTGAAAACCCATTACTCATGCAGACCATACTGCCCACGGGTGTCTCTGGGTACACCTCCGGAGACCTCTATGAATCAGGTGCTGAATCGGACATTGAGACATATGTTTCATCGCAGGTGAGTGTTTCTGGCAGGGATGCTGTTCTGTTCAACCCACCTGCACTGGGGGTAGACCCCTCTATGGGGCATTCAGTGTTGTAAAGTCCGCCTGTGGCGGTTACGGATGCAGGGTCACACTCCACAATATTTGCTCCTGGTCCTGGGCCGGCAGATCAGAGGAGGAATGCAGTCCTGCAGCCTCAGGCAGTGCCAGCACACCAAGGTGCACATCACCTTGCCCCAAACAGGTGTGGTGCCCGCCAACGCTGCGGCTGTGTGCCACCAGGAAATACTGTGTGGGAAAACTCCATGTACACGATAGCAGCACAACAGGGGGCATTGTGTGAAATGATGGCTCAGGCCATGGATAGGGTGGCCACTTCCAGTCTCCCCCCTGAAAGGCAGGTGGAGCTCCAGCAGCAGGCAACAGAGTCCATTTGCCACTCACACAGGGAGGACATGTTGGCGTCCACCCGGAGCGACGGGCTGGACTGGAGACTCTGCGCACAGCCATATCTGCAGAGTCACAGGCCCAAAGGGAAGCCCTGTGGTTAGAACACAGCTCCCTCAGAGATACTCTGTGTGAACTTGAGGTGTCCCGGAGTACACGGTCAGAACAGCAGCTGGAGCAGCTGACACACACACACTCTCAGCTGAGCTCCAGGCAACCCGTCAGGAGATCCGGGCATCACAGGAGGCCATGCAGGTAGACATACGTGCTACCCATGAGGTGCTGCATGGGGATCCCGTACCATCATCCTGCAGAACCAAACCTTTCACAACTGCATGCTTGCTGCCATGGAGGAGCATGCCAGGGCTTTACGTGGTCTGCCTCCCATATCACTGCCACCTTCTGATGTAGCACCAGATGGTGATGACAGTCACGGCAGTTCTCCCACTGTAGCGTAGCCGTGCAGGCCATGAGCCCATGGAGGTTTTTTTTTCTCAACATCCACGCATGTGGGTGTTGGGGTGCACCCTGTACCTCGTCCCTCCTCCCTCCTGGGTGCCCCCCCGGTCCAGACATGGCCATTTTTTTTTTTACAGTGTGTTGCTTTGTGTGGCTCCCGTAGGCATCCACTGTATATTCCAGCTGGGCACATGCAGGCTTGAACTGTCTTTGTGTTAGAAACTTGGGTTCCTGACACACACCCTTCCTGCTTCCCCTTTCCATGGGCTCGCAAAGGGTGTGACCAAGTGACATTAACTTACACAGTGACCTTGTTGTGTGGGCGGTCTGTAGTCAAAACTGTGTATGCATCCCTAGTGGTGATTGTTGTTCAATTCTGCACTGCATGGTGGATTTATATATGGTTGTACATCCATGACTTTTAACTTATATACATGTACCTTCTTCATTTCTTTACAAGCATGTCTCCTTTGCAGATGCAGTTCATGTTGTATGCAGTACAATGACACATTTGCCTACCAGCAACACTCTGCAGTTGGAAGCGGTCAATGTGCTGCCTTACTCAGGTTGTGACACTTGCACTACTTTAATTTTTTACTGTCATATATTGTCACTGTTTGATCCTGTCCTGATGTTTTGTATTGCTGGTAAGTATGTGTTCATGTGTTTTGTTTTTTATTCATTACTGAGAGCACATTGTCTGTGGCCTGTTTCCATTTGAGACAGTGCACTTTGTGACACTTGTGTCATGTGTTGTGCATTCATTTGGTTGCTTTCACATTGCATGCCATACCATGGTATGTTGGGTAGCTGAGATGGGGAGGGGTTGGGTGACATGCCACTATTTTTATGTCATATTTTGCAAGGGGTAGTCCTTCATGCTGCATGAATGTATGGCTTTTTCTGACACAGCATTGGGTGTGTTTAAGTAGCTAGAGATGCACAGCATGTAGCATTTCCAGGTGAACAATCTCAGGCTGGTATGGTTGTGACAGTTGACTGTCCCTTTTGTCATCATCATTGATTGTCAGCTGGTATGTGCCAAGCCTGTGTGCACTCCACAGGGGTGGAATTTTAGGTGAAGTAATTTGCCACAAGCTGGGTACGGGATGCCTCACCACGTGCCCTTTCACCTTCCATGCGCAGCAGCCGTGCATGTGGTTGGGGATGTGGGGGTACCACCATGTCCACCGGCATGCTCTGCCGGGTTGCAATGTTGTGCACGACACAAGCAGCCACTATGATCCTGCACACTACTGGGGGTGCATATAGCAGCTGCCCACCAGAGCGGTCAAGGGAGCGAAAGCGTGACTTGAGCACTCCGAATGTGCGCTCCACTATGCCGCGGGTTGCAATATGGGTTGTGTTGTATCTTACCTTGGGTGGTGTGTAGGGTTACGAATTGGCGTCATCATGTAAGTGCTCAGAGGGCAGGCACTGTCCCCTGGGGAGGTGATAATGGTTGTCAATAGTGGGGTTTTCACATTTCTCAGTGTCTGACAAATATGCATGCATGTTCAGAGGCATGTATACTCACCAATTGGCCATGTGTCGCCCAGCTTCCAGGTCTGGTTTAGGGGTGACATTCTGAATATGAAACTATCATGGGTGGACCCAGGATAGTTGGCATATACTGAAGTGATGATTCCCTTGGCATCACATACACCCTGCACGTTGATGGAATGTCATTGCTTGCGGTTTCGATAGATGTGCTCAGTGGCCCTGGGAGGACGTAGAGCCATATGGGTGCAATCGATGGCACCTAGCACTTTGGTCCACTTCTTCACAAAAAAATAGTACTAAAATCCTAAAACACTAAAAAACAAATGAATATCTAGCCACAGAAAACCCCAACAAGCAAGACATTTTACAATCTAATCTCATTGACACATACTATCCTAACAGCAGTCCTGCTTTGGAAACAGGAGTTAGTATGAAATAGCACAAAACTATGCATGCAGAAATATTGTCATTCTAAACTAAGCATATGGCAAATATTCAATATTACATTGTGATGGAAGTCTACTAAGACTTTCAAAACCCAGTCTAATTAACCATCTCAAACTGTCCTTTCCATCTGCAGACCACAAAGAGCTGTATTACATGGCCCTACTACAACTAGTCAAACATTGGAGAAAATAGACATAATTATTGGGTGACCAAGATACATTTAAAGCTGCACTTGAAGAAAGCAAATCTGGCAATACAAATGCCAATTTCAAAGAATACAAAGCAATGTTAGATAATGAACTTCATCAAGAAGAATGGATAGAAATAGAAATTGGTAAAGAAACCTCTGAAGTGAGTCATCTATTTGTTCCAGGTATCCAAGAACCACTCAAATAACCATTTCTTTTTTTTAAAAAGAAGCATAAATATCAGTGAATGAATTAGAAAACACAGTGATTTAGTACATGCAATCTGAATAAGATTCTTCAGTGCTCATATCACATTTAAATGATGAACAAATCAACATGGACCTGATTGTCACTGAATAAATTAAACATGGATGAAACCATGCAAGTGTAACAATTACAAACCTGTGGTCTTGTCTTGTCCATTAGTGATTGAGCTAGATCTGGAAAAACTTGTATATGTTAAACAATTCTGCAGGTCCAGCTGCTTAAAACACTGGTAATCCCTTTCCTCCATATTCTGAGGTCCCTTAGCGGGTCCCTTCCTTAATGCCTGGTCTGACCAGGTGTTAAGGACAGGACCCGCTAGGGGACTTCAGAGCTAATAACGGTACCGCAAATTGCCCTAGGGGGCTCAAATGGGAATGGGGAATGGTTCTCAGAATGGGGACTTACCGGGTCCTCCAAGGTTGGATTGACCCGGTTATTACCCATTCCGAGAACCCGGACCCGGTATGCGGTAAGGGGCTAGCCATGGTGCTATTAGCATAATGGCTACCTCCTACCTCGTAATGAGGCCCAATGACTTCTATGGTTGGCTCACTTCTTGCAATTACAACATTGAGTTGACTAAACGCAAAAGAAATTGAAAAATCTGCTTCTAGGATTTTTTGATCAAACACCAAAATGGAACTCTGCAATGTGACTTATACAGAAAATGTACCAATTATAATACTCTATTACTCGATAAGAGCTACCATCCAAGCTATCTCATGTATTATGTCCCTTACAGGCAAATATCTTCAAATAAGACGTAATATGGCTTTCATGCCCACTCAGGAGGGTGGACATGGGCAGTAATGGCCCATCGACTCGAGCTAAGACAGACTTGAGCAAAGCAAGGGCCTCAGCTTGGGCTGTTTGCCGTTACCAGCCATGACTGCCCTACGGAGCGGGCATGAAAGCCATTCACACCCCAGTGTTCATCCGGGTGTGAATGGCTTTCATTAGACTCGCTGTTGCCTCCCCACATTAACAACAACAAAAAGATGGCTTTACCCAGGGAAGGTGGCTGGAAACAGCGGGCTATGAATGTCTATACTTGCCCACTGTTCCAGCCACCTGATTGGCAGATGGCCCTTCACCAGGTGCAAATTGTAGTTTCCTTACATACTTTAAAGTGCACACACCTATACTTGAAGCAAGACTAAGAAAACAACGATATCTGATAAAAACAGATTCATCATTCATGAAAAAGAGCCTCGTACAAACCCCCTGAAACCTCAACAAATAAGATAGTTTGCATATCAACATTTAACCCTAACACCCAGAAAAGGAAGAACATGATCAAGCGATGTTGACCTCTGATCAGAGAGAGCATCAAAGTTGTATCACTTTCACTTTTTGCACTAAAAAGAGCAAAGAATGTTAGGGAGAATGAGTCCACTCTCAATACCTCCAAAGTAATACATCCAGAGCCACCAGTAGGGTTAATGGACATTACCCATGTGGAGAATGTAAATGTTATAGATTCACCAAACCCATCAATTCATTTAGGAGAAAGGACAGAAAGTGGGGCCTATATGGCCATACAAATTGTGATACCCAGGGAAGTAAAATACATCTGTCGCCCTGGTACAGCACCTTCTGGACAAAGTTCACACTGAGGATGATTTCCTCTGTTGGATTGTTAAGCATGCTTATCAAAGTGTTGACACTGATAGGGTCTTCATGTATCAAGAATCTATCTGGATTTTTTTAATGAAATCAGATCAGAATGAGCTCAACAAACATATGGAACGGACCTATTTGGGTTTGTACTCCCTGACTGCTTTAACATCAGAACGTTCATATTGTGGCACCATATGAAAATATAATTCCTCTTCTATATCCCACACGAATCAGACTTATCTGAAAATATTTTTCTAATAACAGGAATATTTATCATGGGGCTCTTTTCTGTTTGCCTCATTGAATTTCAAACTCAAAATGCCAGAAACATGCGGACCATGATGCTATGGGAAGTCACTAGCACAACTACATGTAGACTAAGGGCTTTATTCTTCTCCGAGATATATCATCTTGAATGAATACATCTATGAATAGGTAAGTTAAAATAACTTACCTTTTTTGGTCCTCATATTGCCAATATTTGTGTATTATTGCATACACAATAATAATTACCCCTGACACAGCAAGTTAATGCCCATTTACATTCTACATGGCAATTTATTCTACTTGAGCAGGTTATGTTCTTTGACACTGCAATGATGATGTTGCAATGATATTTTGTAAGAAACTCAATATTCTTGTTAGAAACTTAGCAACAAATTAGACACTTCTGTTAAGAATCTGAACAATGTGCACTCTATTTTGATAATTTTAAATACTTTGAAATATGAAATGTCTTGAACCCATTGATGAGATTTAGACATATTTTGTACTGGATACCTGTCAATGATCTGTTAACTGTGCAGATGAAGGATTTACAATTATATGTTTTGTTTATAAGTCAAATTGGTTTATTGCTGAATCACTTTTTATTTTCCATTGTGTAATGGTTTGTCATATTAGTCTGTCATATGTGTCTGCTTTGTTGCAATCACTCCTATTTTATTTTTTATTGTAAACATAGAATTGATTTTTTTTGCAACTGGGATTCCTGGTATTCACTATATGCTGTCTGTTAATGCTTTTAACTCAATGGGGGTCATTCCGAGGTTGAAGGTAAGGGATTACCGGCGGCTGTAAGGACACCGATGGCGGTAATCCCTTACCTCCGTATTCCGAGTTCCCTTTGCGGGTCCCTCTTTACCTCCTGCTTTTAGCAGAAGTAAATTATGGGACCCGCAAAGTGACCTTGGAGTAAATTAAGGCATCGTAATTTACGGTGCCGTAATTACCTCCTTCCCCATTCCCATTGAGCCCTATGGGGGCAGAAATGGCGATGGGGAAGGGCTATGGTGAATGGGGAATTACCGGTCCATCCAACCTTGGAATGGACCGGAAATTACTCCATTCACCATGCCGGTATTCCATGGAGTAAATAGCTCCATGGTTGCCAACCATGGAGCTATTTACTCCATGGTGTAGTCCTAACTCGGAATGAGGGCCAATGGCTTTCTCATAGATCAAAAGCATCCTGACATAGAAGACTGTTAAAGTAACAGCATGGGCAACACATGTCCTGAATTAATGAATTTATTAAGACAGCCAACTCAAACCTGCATGTGTTAATTTCAATCCTTGCAAACTCTTCCCAATTAATTGACACAATACTCAAAAACAAAAAGCAACCCATATTCTATATGAACTGCATAGACAAATTAGAGGCCCATGGCATGACACTCTCTATTTGTCAACAAACATTTGAATGCCAAATTGTCCTAGGAAAATCTATATCAAACACTGCTGGATTGAAAAACGTATTGACTGTCTGCCTAAACTGCAGAGTAATACTAAGATGCAATAATAAGGATAAGGATATGTAGGATAATAAGGACTTCAAATAAGGATTAGTTAATGTAGCAATGGCAACAGTGGTTGGCCTACACTAATTTCCAAATTAAAATAATATCCAATTTGTTCACATCCAGTTTGACAAAAGAAAATGCCTGCCTGTTTCCAGCTTTTAAAGGTATGTATGCAGAGAACAATTATGTTTCTCCCTTGAATATGCTGTAAAAATTCCCAAGTCACAAGGTATAACCTTAGAACATGCACCCACAATGCATTATTCAAAGAGGGTTTGAGTTACAAAGAACTCTCATGTGTTCATACACTCAGAGTTCCATTTTAACTAAACTTCAATGCAAAGTATACGCAGACATTCCTTTCATCCTTCATTATAACAGACTACATGCATGGTACACTCCACTCTTGGATATATACCTTCTAAAATACTATTAGAAAATTAAACCCCATCAGACCTCTCCATAGTGTCCATAAAAAAAGAAACCAAATGCACAAACTTCAAATCCATTACCCTCCACATCCTGGGTATCACTGATCAGGTTCTGGCCTGGCTGACCTCTTTCCTTTCTGTTTGACCCTCCCAGGTACAACTTGGGTCCTTACTATCCTCTATCTCCCTCTCTACCTACTTACGGCACCTCGTTAGGGGCACTCTGCCTTTCCTCTCCTTCCCTCAGAAGCTCACTATCTCCCAATCTCTGGTTCTGTCTTGGTGGGACTACTGTAACAGACTCTTTCTAAATCTACCTGCCTCCACTCTCTGCCCCTTACAAAAACTCCAGAACAGGACTGCAAGACTTGTCCTTGGCCTCAGGCCCTGGGATCATATCTCTCCAGCTCTGAAATCCCTTCATTGGCTCTCAGTGGATGCAAGGATTACATTTTAAACCCTCTGGATTGTCCGCAAGGCTTTCTTGGGCCTGGGTCCAAAATACCCACCTAACTATCCCTCCATAAATACCTCCCCTCTCGAGCCCTTCGTTCCTCTACTTCTAACTCCCTCAGGGTCAGTCATTTTTCAAATAAATGAGCTGGGGGCAGATCTCTGTCTTCGGCTAGGCCTCCCTTTGGAACAGCCTCTCGGCTACCCTGAAACTTGAGGAGAACCATCTCTGGTTCCGGAAGCACCTCAAGACCTTCCTCTTCACTTTTCTGCCTTTGCCCCTCTTCTCCCCTGTGATCTGTTGTTCTCTCTCGGCACTGTGCACCTGGCCACCCTCTGTCCTTCGGGCCAAGGTACCTGCTCTCCCTGCCTCCCTACTGCTCTGCCTCCAGGCCACCCCTTGCTCTGGGATCTGTATCTGTACCCATACAGTCCCCCATTCTTCTTCTGCACTTATCAGATATACCCTATTTGACTAATCATGCACTAGCCACTTGCTGGCTACACTACCACTTCTCACTGCCTTTATATATATATATATATATATATATATATATATATATATATATATATATATATATATATATATATATATATATATATATATATATATTTATTGCACATATTATCCATTCTGTTCTCTCCTCTGTTCCGCACCTTCCACTTCTTCCCCTTCCATCCACTTTCTCTTTTTTCTCTTGTCCATGCACTTGCGGGTTCTAAATGTCTCTTCGGCTAGTAAGATTGTTGTTTTTGTTTTCCCTTGTTCCCCTCCCTTTTGCTTGGTTGTGCTCTGAAACACTTGTGTATGAGCGCAATATAAATAAAATATCATATCATGTAATATCATATCCTCTGGTCCTTTTAAATTTCACAACATAACTGGAGTGAAGTGCTATGCAAATGTACAATTGCAATCTACAGTTGCAATTGCTACAGGTTATGGACAATATTTACTTGCATGGCTCAGATCAGCTATATTTAAATCTCCTCATACTTCATAGACATGTCTCTAACAATTCTGACACTATATCCATTGTATTAGGTATAAGACAGGCAGTGAACACATGTGTAGGAATTGTTAACTTTACCATAAATACACAGGAGGATCCCCAGGATGTTTGAGGTAATTACTAGAATGCTAGGGAGAGAAAACACCCTTGTAAATGAAATGCTATAGATTACACATACATGGACTCCTACATGCACTCTCTGAAACCATATTTCATAAGAACATGATCCCATTGAACGACTTGTATATTTAGCTATACCAAACTGTGGTACAATACCATTTATAAAACCTCTGAAAAATGCAAATCATGGCATTTTGTGCTCATTTTGCAATTCAGGCAATCTTTCTACAATAACAATAGATACACATGGCCAATGTGTTATAGTCATACTTTCAAGGTACAACACAGATGGTCCAAAACATTACTGTAAACTCTCCAACTACAGACATGTGCAAGTCTCTCCTGGTAGAAAATCATTCCCCACCACACTCATGCCACAGTTCATTCAGAACACTAACCCGCATATGACAAAGAAGCAGTTGTTTTAAATGTAACAATACATTGTTACACAACAATTAAGGTTACAAATGACCCTACAATATGCCTACTTAAAATTCCTTAAACCAACACTCAATCACTTCAATTTTGTATTTGCATTAATGATAGTGTTAGAATATGCACATGGGTATCTAACTACTTTGAAGAAACCTACATCGAATATTTAAAAACATTTACTAACACTCAAACTAATATATGTTTTTTTCAATCCATCTCATTTTTGTCCCATGACCCAATTCTTAGAAATATGTTAATGCAACAACAGTATACTAAACACAACAAATGTTTTCCACATATTAGTCCTACTAGTTATCCATGTAAAGCATAATGTGAACATCTTCCATGTGTCCTCTTCAGGTGCATAATCTGTTTAAAATGTCTTAGGAGAAATAAAGAGTACTATTTCGTATACTGTCTACAATAGCTTACCTTTCCACTAACAATGCAGACTGCAAACAGCAGGAAAAGACACATTGGAGAGAATAACTAAAATAAATAGTTGCACAGTCAAAGGACACGGATTGCATATTAAAGTTCCCAGTATGCAAACATTACGGCTACCATTGTCACAACATGTACTAAGACAAAGCAAAATATGTTTTTTTCAATCCATTTTAGATTTCTCTTACATGATCCCATGATTAGAAATATGTTAATAAAACAACAGTGTAATACACATAAATGTTGTATAAAACATGGTGAATACAATGTATATATATTTTCCATATCATGTTCTACTACTAATTACATTTTCTCTTCTTTGCAGAGGAACAACACATTCTACGACATGTCCCAATTTTCATCACAAAAAATTTACAACAGGCCAGAACCACTGCTAATGTAAATCCGACCTTTAATCCCTTGTGGTTATGGCCTGCGGTCAATTGCTTGGAGTCTGCACCGACCAATCATGTCACTGGCCATGACTTCAGACAACAACCCAACAACCCACAACCCTATAGGCCAACTCAGAAGCACATTCTCACACTCACACTTACCTCCCCATATTACACTCTGGTCCTTGCAACAGGCCAGGCCCACTGCCAACATCAATCCCACATATCATACCCCATGGTCATAACCAGTGGTCATATTGTGTGGGCCCTTGCAATGGGCCAGACCCACTGCAACATCAACCCGACATATGCCTCATGGCCATAGTCAGTACTGTGATTGTTGCCCCCTTGCAACCGGCCAGGCCCACTGCTAGCATCAATCCCAAATATCATGCCTTATTGCCAAAGCAAACGGCCAGATTTCTTGGGCCCTTAATACATTCCAGGCCCACTGCCAACGTCATTCCCACATGTCTTCCCTGATGGCCATGGCCAGTGAAGGCCAGAACCACTGGCAAAGTCAATCCCACACATCATCCCTCGTGGTAGATCCCAGAATAGACCAACTCAGTACCACCTTCCCACACCCTGAACAATCTGGCTACTAACACTGATCATCACAAACTACACACTGGTTCATCCAACAGACCAGGCCCACTGACAACATAAATCCCACATATCATCCCTCATGCACTTCTCAGAACAGGCTAACTCAGTATCACCTTCTCACACAATGGGCAATCTGGCTACTGATATAATATGGTATGGTATTTATAACATGTCTGTACACAAGTGTTTCTAGGTGCCACAAGACAAGGGAGGGAAGACTGAGGGAAGACAAGACAAATGATCCTAGTAGGCTTTGTGTCATTCGGATCGTGACAGTGCACCAATGAGAATTGCAGGAGGGAAGGTAGAGGGAGAATAGCAGGCGGGAGGGAAGGGGCAAGTGTGCTCAGGACAGCATTGCTCTGAGTAAGTGCAACCAGTGCAGCGCGGATCTGGTAGGTACAAGGAGGCAGGGGGCCTGTAGGGGTTACAGTTACAACCACAAGTGCACCATAGGCCAGGTAGAAGTGCAAGGATGACTGGCCATGGAGGAGCCGGGTTCCCACTGAGACTGTGAGGGTACCAAGCAACCAGTCAGCGGAGCAGACAGTTAAGTTAGCATATAATTGAGAGAGAGAAGGCAGAGGAGACATGGAAGGTCTTGAGCCATTTCCTGAACTTCAGGTGGTCCAGCTCAAGTCTGATAGGGACAGGAAGGCTGTTCCAGAGCAAGGCACCTGCAGAGGACAGAGATATACCCCCCACTCTCTGCTTAGAGAAGTGCCTGACCCTCAGAGAGTTGGAGGTAGCTGAGGCAAAGGCTCTAGAGGAAGGTATTTCAGCAGAGAGAGTTGGATGTAGTGAGGACCCTAGCAGATGATGCAGAGGGTTTTGAACTTGATCCTTGCAGCCGCCTTGAGCCAGTGGAGAGATTTCAGGGCTGGAGAGATACGGTCCCTAAGCTTGAGGCCAAGGATAGGTCTTGTAGCCCTGTTCTGGATTAGTTGTAAGGGACAAAGAGCAGGGTTAGGCAGGATGAGAAATAGGCTGTTGCGGTAGTCCAGCCTGGAGAGAACCAGGACTCTGGTTACTGTGACTTCCGGAGGAAAGTGAGACAATGTAGATTACCTCGGAAGATGTGAGGAGAGAAGGAGAGAGTGGAGTTGAAGATGACACCAAGGATTTTTGCCTCACGGGAAGGTGAGGGTGGAAGGTCTAAGGAGCGTGGCCAGAGAGAGAGAAGGAAAGCAGGATCTCTGTCTTAATGGCATTAAGGCGAGATTGTTGGACATGCACCAATCCTGTATTGCAGATAGAGAAGTCAGGAATAAGCGAGGGAGGAGAGGAGTCTGAGGGAAGCCTGAAAGAGAGCTAAGTGTCATCCGCATAACACTGAAAGTTAGAAGAGAAGGTAGAGATCAAGTGGGCCAAAGGGGCCAGATAGATATTGAAGAGGCAGGGTAAGAGGATAGAGCCCTGGAGGATACCACATGTGGAGAGAGAGGTGTGTGAAGAAAGGACCCAAGCTGGACCTGGAATGTTTGATCCAGGAGTAAGGAGGTCAGCCATACCGGTCAGCCATACCAGGGCCTGATCTGTGATACCCAGGTTCTCGCAGAGTCGAATGATTAGGGTGGTGCGATTGACTGTGTCAAAAGCAGAGGAAAGATCAAGAAGGATGCAGACAGAGGGAGAGCTGGAGTCAAGATTAGTGAGCAGATCATGACGGGTGTTCAGGAGAGCAGTTTCTGTTCCTCTAGCTGCTCAAAAACCAGACTGATGATCATGGAGACAACCAACAGATTCAGTGTGGAGAGTAAGCTGGGAGATGGCCAGCTTTTCAAGGAGTTTGCCCAGGAAAGGAGTGATATAAAGCGGGTGATAGTTTGCTGGACAGATAGGAATGGCAGATGGCTTTTTCAGGAGGGGGTGCACAAGGTAGTGCTTGAGGAGAGAGGGGAAGAATCCAGAGGCGAAAGAGTAATTGCAAAAGTCAACCAAGGCTGGAGTGAGGGTGGCAATGTGGTCATTGATGGTTCTGGAAGAGCAGGGGAGTAGCTGTTTGAATGACACTTTTATAGATCTGACTTGTCTAGAAACATCGGCAGGTGTTGTCAGAGAGAAGGAGGAAAAAGAAAGAGGAGAGGGAGAGGTGGCCAAAGGGGTTTGAGAGAGGTAGAGGGAGAGGAAAGCAAGGACAAGATGTCCTGAGATTTAGTTGTGAAATGAGAATCCAGAGCTGTACTGAGGGCCTGGGAGAGAACAGCAGAGGCGGAGGCTTCAGTAGGATTGTCCAGCTCCTTGCAGATTTAAAGAATTAGGCCATGTTGTTATAGGCCGCAGAGACGCGGGCTTGAATATGAACCCTTTTCTTGGAAAGCACAGATAGTCTGTATTGCCTTTGGAGCAGGTGGCTGGCCAGTTTGTCAGAGGATGCGCCTGAAGCCCTCCATTTCCTTTCAGCCCCCCTGCACTTCCATGTCAGGGTGACGATGTCAGAGTCATACCAAGAGTTGCACTTTGAGGTAAGCTTCAGACGGATTCTCATGACAGGGTCAATGATGTCCAAGGTGTTGGAGATAGAAACATTCAGGGTAGAGAGGGCTGTGTCAGAGTGGGAGTCCGCTGCTGGAGTAGGAGGAACAGAGAACGTAGAGGCAAAGGCATCCACTGACACTCACTTCATGGGGCGAATGACCAAGAATGTCAGGGTGACGATGTCAGAGTCATACCAAGAGTTGCACTTTGAGGTAAGCTTCAGACGGATTCTCATGACAGGGTCAATGATGTCCAAGGTGTTGGAGATAGAAACATTCAGGGTAGAGAGGGCTGTGTCAGAGTGGGAGTCCGCTGCTGGAGTAGGAGGAACAGAGAACATAGAGGCAAAGGCATCCACTGACACTCACTTCATGGGGCGAATGACCAAGAAGGAAGTTGGCAGTGCTAGGGAAGGCTTTGCCTGGGGGACAAGAAGTTTCAGGTGGGAGGACAGCAGAAGGTGGTCAGTCCAGGGGAGAAGAGTGGTGAGAGGGTTAGTGAGGGGATGTCTGAGGAGATGAGAACATCCATGGTGTGTCCAGCACAGTGTGTGTGACCAGGGTGTACAATTGAAGGGGAGAGAGAGTCACAACATTTAGGGATGAACCCAGAGAAGGGCGAGGCAAAGAAAGAAGAGGAGGAGTAAGCCCATCATGAGGAAGTAGATGGCCTGGCCAGTGGCTGTTAGATGGTGGCCTCAGTCAGAGAGAGGTCAGGAGAGATAGAGGGCCTTCAATCCGGGCATTCAAAGAAAGAGCGGGCCTGCATAGGAATGACAGAATCAGGGACCCACTCAGGAAAGGTCAGGGCCACTTAGCCATTGGGCCAGTTGGTTTGGGGCTTGGAGAGCATCTTGTAGCCCTCAGGAAGGAGTGCGTCAAAACTTGTGAAAGAGCTGACCATGAACCATGTCTCAGTGAGAGTGAGGACATCCAGATCAAGGTCTTTGAGTAGGTGGCAGATGTCAGAGGAGTGTTTGACAGCAGAGTGATAGTTGAGAGTAGCAAAGTGGAGCAGGTTCAAACTTTTGAAAGACTTCTGGAGTGGGGTTTAAGAGTGAGGTACACCCAGCAGAAGTGGTAGATGAGCCCAAGAGTGGCCAGAGCCAGTAGACAGAGGTAGCATAGGGGCTCGAGGAGGAGGAGGAAGCAGGTATGCTAGCCAGGGAGGTGATGGAAGGAGTAGCAGGAGAGGGAGGAAGTTGATACGATTCTGGAGATGCCTATCAAGAAGGAGGAGATTGGGGTGAGAGCCATGGACCATGATGGTACCATTTGGATAGACATTGTGTCATGCACCAGCCCTGGAGAATCGCTAGTCGTTGGAAGTACTACTAAGATGGCGGCCTGTTCCATTCTGTTGGTCTAGTCTATTCCAAGATGGCCGACGTACTCTATAACTAGCGGCCATAGCAACGCTCTGCGCGTTGTATCGTTCCCGTTACGTGCCCAGCAAGTCGCTCTCAGCATCTAGCTATTCAACTTACCTTTGCTTTCAAGTCCGTTACTTACCCTCCTATGCTTACTTACCTCCTATTCTTTCCCTACACTGGAGGTGATTTCAGGTTTTCAGGTAAGGTGATTAGGGTCTTTGTCCTCTGTCCTTTCTTACACGACGCGCTCTATTCGGCGTCTTCAGTGTAAGTATTTTTCCCGTCTTTCTCTCTCAGCCGGCGCTTCAGCGTTAGTGTATCTTCGCTGTGAGCGTATTCGACTGTGCTTACTTTTCTGTCCTTTTACTTACCTATTTCTTTTCCTCTTTCTTTCTTTTGTTGTTCCGTTCGTAACGCCTCTCCGGTGTTCCGACGGACCGAGTTCGAGTCCTCTCTCAACCACAGCTCAGCCGGCACGATAGTTGAGCAAGGTGTGGATATTCATACTATGTATCCGGAGCTCGGCTACTAACAGTTATCAAGATCTCCAAGTTATTTTCGGACATTGGTATTCCACGGACACCTGAATACTGATAGGGGTTTTTTGCCAGGAGGCTTTTTCCCCATTCTTTAGGGCGCGCTCCTCAGGTATTCCCTGGGTCTGTTATCAGCTAGATCACGGAGGCTACCGAGGGAGCGCGTCCCTACCTTCGACAAAAAAAAGAGAAGAAACCCGCCGAAGGAGAAAAGATTAAGAAGAAGAAAGCTGTAATAAAGACGGAAGAAGTACTGGAACAGACAGGTGAGGAGGAGTTTGAGAAGGCAGAGACTAATCGTGACAGTATACAACGCCTAGAAGACACGATGGCGTCACCAGAACAAATTCAAGACATGTGTAATGCCATTCAGAGCCTCAGAGTTGACATGCAATCACTGCATGCAGAGAACCTTCTTCTACGACAGCAAGCAGCCTCTAGGGAGGTGGGTAGAGATGATTTACCTCCAATGCCATTCACATTTGGTAAATATGATGGAAACCCGAGGTATATTAAAGAATTCCTCGATGCCTGTACCGTCTACTTTTCCTTCCGACCTCGGGCATTCGAGTCTGGAAGGGCCAGAGTTGGGTTCCTCATAGCCAACTTGACAGGAAGCGCCCTAGCCTGGGCTACCCCTTTGGTAACCAATCAAGACCCTTTGGTTAACGATTACACCCTGTTTATACAAGGCTTCAAGAACCGGTTTGAGCGTTCTGAAGTACAGTATTCTAAGTACGATGCCTATCTTGATGTCAGACAAGGTAACCAAGATTTACAGAGTTATGTTGCACAATTCCAAACACTGGCGGCATCAGCTGGATGGCCGGATACGGCACAACAAACCATCTTCCGGAGAGGGTTTAAATGAGGAACTGAAGGACGAACTGGCTAGAGCAGTACGTCCCAGCACCTTTCAAGAGCTGGTTACGCTAGTCCTACAGATTGACTATCGTCTACAGGAAAGACGGGCAGAGAAGAGACGAGGAAGAGGATCAGCGCCACGCTACAGCCCACCTTCAGGAAGGTGGGAAAGACCTATGTTGGAAGAGCCAATGCAGATAGGGGCCACTAGGGGACCGCTAACCAAGATGGAAAGGAGAAGAAGGCAGGAGCTCAACCTTTGCATGTATTGTGGTTCATCGACTCACATGCTTAAGGATTGCCCTGATATCCCTTCCAAGAGACAGGGAAACGCCAGACCCCAGGTTCTTGCAAGGGAAGCCATGGGGACCACCGTACAAACCCTTGCAACCTCACAAGACCCATTAATGAAGGAATAGAAGACAATCGTCTGATGGTATTCCAGCTGTCCATTTCCTACAGTCTGAGACAGAACCTTTCGGTCTTGACAATGCTTGACTGCGGAGCAGCCGGAAATTTCATAGACGTAGCATGGGCTCAGGAAAACCAGATTCCACTAAGAAAGAAGGACAGACCGATACCGGTTGAGGGAGTAGACGGCCGTCCACTCTCATCTGGGCTCATTACCATGGAAACGGAACCTATAACTGTAAAGATGGATCATCATGTTGAAACCCTCACGTTTGATGTTATCAGAGCAGCTCATTTTCCGTTGATATTGGGTATTTCATGGCTAAGAAGACACAACCCCAAGATTGACTGGACTGATAACAAGTTAAGCTTCGACGCCGAGTATTGCCGGGAACACTGCATGAAGGCTATGGAATTTCCAAAGGAGATACATTCCAGTCTCCCTACTACTCATTGCAATCTCTCGATATCCTCTATACCTAGGCAGTATCTGACTTTCGCTAAGGTGTTTGAAGACATTAACCCCAGACTCCTCCCACCTCACCGCCAAGAGGACTGCAACATCGATCTAAAGGAAGAGACCTCCTTACCTTTCGGCCGGATGTATCCATTATCCTTATCTGAAAAGGAAGCTTTGAAGGAATACCTCAACTCCAACTTGAAGAATGGGCTTATTCGATCATCAGGAGGGGCATCATTGTTCTTCATATCAAAAAAGGACTCCAAGGAATTACGTCCCTGTATCGATTACAGGGGCTTGAACAGCATAACCATCCGAGACAGGTACCCAATGCCACTTATCAGAGACATACTGGAGGCGGTCAGGGATTCAAGGGTATTCACCAAGCTCGATCTCCGTGGGGCATATCATCTGTTGAGAATAAAGAGTGGAGACGAGTGGAAGACCGCTTTCAGGACGCCGCTGGGGTTGTTTGAGTACTGTGTTATGCCATTCGGACTGGTAAACGCCCCAGCGGTATTTCAGAGATTTGTTGACAAGATCTTTGCCGATATGTTATACATATCGGTAGTCGTTTACCTTGATGACATTCTAATTTTCTCTCCATCCTTGGAAGAACACCGGCTACATGTGTGCGAAGTACTCCGTAGGTTATTGGAAAATCAACTTTTCGCCAAGCCCGAGAAGTGTCTCTTTGAGACCACAGAAGTACCTTACCTGGGATTTATATTATCAGAAGGAGGTATTCGTATGGACCCCAAGAAGGTGTTGGCCATAGATAGATGGCCAGAGCCCTCGTCAGTCAAGGAGATTCAACGGTTCCTAGGCCTGGCGAACTTTTACCGCCGGTTTATACCCAACTTCTCTGATCTGGTATTACCCATCACAGCACTCCTCAAAAAGGGTACAGTTTTTCAGTGGGGCTCGGCAGCACAAACAGCATTCGAGACACTAAAAAGACGATTCATCACTGCCCCGGTTTTGGTTCAGCCCGAGCAGAATAAACCATTCATTTTGGAGACCGATGCCTCGGGGGGTGCCTTAGGAGCTGTCTTGTTACAAGAAGGAAGCAATGGAGAAGAACACCCTATTGCCTACTACTCTCGCACCCTAACCGGAAGCGAAAGGAACTATTCAGTTCTGGAAAGGGAATTATTAGCAATGCGGGCAGCTTGTCAAGAATGGAGACATTTGTTACAGGGAGCCTCTCATCAATTTGTTATTCGTACGGATCATAGGAATCTCAAGGTTCTCCAACAAATGGAATGCAGGAATTCCAGACATGCCCGTTGGGCCTATTACTTTTCAAGCTTTGATTTCCTGATCACCTATATACCAGGATCCCAGAACAGTGTGGCAGACGCGTTATCCCGAAGTTGGTTGGAGGAAGATCTATCGGAGGTTAAAAAGGAAAAGATTCTACTTGAGAACCACTTTTCTACAATTGCTAACCTATTCCTTGAGAAGGTTCAAGGTGAACTCAAGGATTATGCTCTGGAAGAGAAACAGTCAGGCAGATTACAGGAACGCGAAGGATTGTGGTTTCATCATTCAGCATTATTCCTACCCACCACTGATCTTCGCAGACAGGCCATCAGCTTTTGCCACGATCTACCATTGGCAGGACATAAAGGGGAGAAGGCTACGTTCGAGTTGGTGTCCCGGAGTTTCTGGTGGCCGTCGATGCGAAGAGACATCACCTCTTACGTGTCAACTTGTCCCATCTGTGCCATCAATAAGACCCCTCGCCACAGACCACTTGGACTCCTACATCAAGCCAAGACTCCCACACGCCCCTGGGAAGACCTCTCAATGGACTTCATAGTAGAACTCCCAGTTTCCCAGGAAAAGAAGGTGATCCTAGTGACAATTGATTCTTTCACCAAGTTAGCGCATTTCGTAGCTCTCGCAGGAGTTCCTTCAGCCTCAGAGACCGCTACAGTCTTCCTTCGCGAGATTGTAAGGTTACACGGTTTACCACGGTCCATAGTTTCAGACAGAGGAACGCAATTTACTTCAAAATTTTGGAACTCACTATGTAACCAGTTGGCTATACAAAAAGCGTTATCCTCGGGATATCACCCCCAGTCCAATGGACAGACCGAAAGACTAAACGCTAGTCTAGAACAATACCTTCGCTGTTACTGTAACAGGGAACAAGACAATTGGGCAGCTCTGTTACCAATGGCAGAGTTCGCTTACAACAACACTTTTCATACGGCAATTAAGATGAGTCCTTTCAGGTGCACCTATGGTTATGACCCACATCATCTAGGAGCCTTATCTTTCAGTAGCCAGACTCCAACTCCCGCCTTGGAAAGGATGCTGATGGATCTCAAGCGTACACACAAGGAAGCTCTACAAACCTTAGAGGAAAGCCGCAAGAAGTATAAGACCTATGCTGACACCAAACGTACTCCGGGTCCTCTCTGGAAGACCGGTGATTTGGTTTGGTTATCTACGCGATATTTACTGCGTTGGATTCATAAGGGGAAATTCGCAGCACGATACATAGGGCCCTACCCAATCCTGGCCCAGATCAATCCCGTAGCCTTCAAACTAAAATTACCTCACTCTCTGCGGAGAGTACACCCGGTCTTTCACTCCTCTTTACTCAAGACCCATCAAAGAGATCTATACAAGAGACCTTTGAGAAGGACGGTGATCACTCCACCCGAAGAACCTGAGGAATATGAGGTAGCCAGAATTGTAGATTCCCGCTACAGAAGAGGAACCCTTCAATATTTGATCCATTGGAAGGGATTTCCCATGGCCGAAAGATCTTGGGAACCAAGATCCCATATGCACGCTCCCAAACTTGTACAGCGATTTCATAGGCTGTACCCAGGGAAGCCTGGAGGAGGCAGGTATCGAAGGGGGCATACTGTCATGCACCAGCCCTGGAGAATCGCTAGTCGTTGGAAGTACTACTAAGATGGCGGCCTGTTCCATTCTGTTGGTCTAGTCTATTCCAAGATGGCCGACGTACTCTATAACTAGCGGCCATAGCAACGCTCTGCGCGTTGTATCGTTCCCGTTACGTGCCCAGCAAGTCGCTCTCAGCATCTAGCTATTCAACTTACCTTTGCTTTCAAGTCCGTTACTTACCCTCCTATGCTTACTTACCTCCTATTCTTTCCCTACACTGGAGGTGATTTCAGGTTTTCAGGTAAGGTGATTAGGGTCTTTGTCCTCTGTCCTTTCTTACACGACGCGCTCTATTCGGCGTCTTCAGTGTAAGTATTTTTCCCGTCTTTCTCTCTCAGCCGGCGCTTCAGCGTTAGTGTATCTTCGCTGTGAGCGTATTCGACTGTGCTTACTTTTCTGTCCTTTTACTTACCTATTTCTTTTCCTCTTTCTTTCTTTTGTTGTTCCGTTCGTAACGCCTCTCCGGTGTTCCGACGGACCGAGTTCGAGTCCTCTCTCAACCACAGCTCAGCCGGCACGATAGTTGAGCAAGGTGTGGATATTCATACTATGTATCCGGAGCTCGGCTACTAACAGTTATCAAGATCTCCAAGTTATTTTCGGACATTGGTATTCCACGGACACCTGAATACTGATAGGGGTTTTTTGCCAGGAGGCTTTTTCCCCATTCTTTAGGGCGCGCTCCTCAGGTATTCCCTGGGTCTGTTATCAGCTAGATCACGGAGGCTACCGAGGGAGCGCGTCCCTACCTTCGACAAAAAAAAGAGAAGAAACCCGCCGAAGGAGAAAAGATTAAGAAGAAGAAAGCTGTAATAAAGACGGAAGAAGTACTGGAACAGACAGGTGAGGAGGAGTTTGAGAAGGCAGAGACTAATCGTGACACATTGATGAAGGCTTTGCAGGAATGGTAGTAGGCTGAGAAGACCTCCCACTGGGTGCCGCCATTAATGGAAAAGGAGGAGAAAGGAGAGAGAATAGTGACCATATGGGTGTCCATATGTCTGGTGAGGGAACAACAAAGAGGATGTCTGTGAGAATCTGTCTGATTAAGCGCTGATGTGGGTTTCAGCAATAGGAAGGCCTGGGTACTCACACTGATGTCCGCAAACTACACATTGGTCTCTGCAACATGACACGCCCATTGCCAATATCATTCACACACCATCCCTGATGGCGATAGCTAGTGTACAGATTGGTTGTGCCTTCGAAACAGGCTAAGCCCACTGCCAATGTCAATCCCACATACTGTCCCTCAATGCCATGGCAAGTGGAGGCCAGGCCCACTGCCAAAGTCATTGAAACACTTGTGTGTGGGTGTCATACACATGTCCAATAAATCAATCCCAAATACCATCCCTCATGGCCATTGCCAGAACAGACCAACTCAGCACCACCTTCACACACCCCAAACAATGTGACTTCTCACAGTAATCACCTGAAACAACACATTAGTCCCTGCAACAGGTCAGGCCTACTGTCAAGATCAACTACACATATCATCCCTCATGGCCATGACCAGTGCCCAGATTGTTAATTCCCTTCGAATAGACCAAAGACCAAGCCCACTACCAATGATAAACCCATATAGTATATCTCATGTCCATAGTCAGTGGCAAGATTGCTCTGGCCCTTTCAACATGCCAGGCCCACTTCCAATGTCAATTCCACATATCATCCCTCATGGTCATGGTCAATGGACAGAATGCGCCCTTGTAAAAGGGTAAGCCCACTGCCAACGTTAATCCCTCATATCAGTCCACCTGGCCATGGTCAGTGGAGGTCAGGCAATGTAAATACCCCATATCATCTCCCAAGGCTATGGCCAGTGGCCAGATTGTTTGGCCATGCCCGAACAATGTGCCCACTGGACAGGGCCACAGCACAACAGCCTGACATACCCACAACTGCACAACTGCACAACCCACCAGACTAACTCCGAGCCACCTTCTCATGCCCCAAACAATATGTGTCCTTTTCCCATGACTACAGCCCAAATGAATCTGCCTCTGGTCATTACACCGCACCAGCACCCCCACAACAGACTCATTTTCACGATCTGTAATATAATAAAACCCAGCCCTACACACATACAATTAATATAAATTAAACAAATACCATACGGATGTTGTCACACTTCCACCATAGTTAATGCAGTGGAGTCAGCGGAAAATAAAATAGTCACCAATCATCAAACTGAGAACACGTACAATGAAGAAAACATTAAGTTCTTACATTGACCCAAAACACATACATTATGTGCAATACAATTCACCCACAACCTCCCCACGTGCTCTTTCATGAGCAACATAACTCTAATTGTGTTTTTTTTTGTTACTATATAAGGAACGATGCACGCCGTATGTTTGTATGGCTGCTCTTTTTCATAGGAGATGGCATCTGGGGGTCCCTTTGTATTTTGTATGTATGTAGGTTTAAAGTTTGGAAATACTTCGGGACAAGACTGTCAGGATGTGTATTAAAGATGGGAAGAGAGTCTGAGGTTCATTAATGTTCAAGCTATATATGATCGGGTGCCTCCTGAACATATAATGTGGTTTCTTATACACGTAAATTACATTAGGGGAACGTGGATGGTAACTGAAGCCTATATAATGTGTCCTCAGGAAAATGTAAAGGCTCCTATTCAGCACGCAGGAAGTGTACAGAAGGATATTAAAAACACTACTTGTCATGAAAAAACAGCGTTTCATGAACAGTCGGAAATTCTGGACAGGGCTTCTATAGGGTTTAACTTGCTATGTTCCCAAAAAAGCAGGCACGAGAGGAATCAGACGTCTGCACTTGCAACGTACAACATCAGTGTGATTTCTGAACATAATGTATAATTTCAATGTCAAAGTATTTTGGTTTCTGCATAAAAATCAAGTCCAATTCAGCTGAATGTTATTTTAATGAAGGAAATGACAGGATCCTGCTTGGATGTGTTTTCAAAGTCATTATGCTGTGAGACAGTGTAAGCAACTGCAAAGTACCTGCGTTTAACAAGCACAGAGCTTCAGCTCAGATGCTTTAAAATGTGCATTACTTATACATGATAATTACCTTGACTGTGAGCCGCGAATACTAGCATTTATCACTTCTGTGCATGCACTGTTTATTGAACTCCACTCTTAGTCCTACATGTAAACACTTTAAAATAGTAACATCAACACCGTTGACTTGAACAGAACTGGAATGCAAATCCCTGCAGCTCTCAAGAGGAAATCCTCAGAACTGTATAATTGTGTTTACATTACCAGCTAAAGCTGTACCCTTGCACGTCAGCAAAGGCTGTGAAGTTGCCCAACTGTTTTGCTCTGACAGTCTTAAATATCTCCAATGATTTTCCTCCCCTCCTCTTCAAATCAAGTATGCTTAACTGTTTCAGCTACAAGTAGCCAAACAACAACAGAGAGCACAAATCCATTAGGATTAAAAATAGGGCATCCAATTATATGAAAACAGTGGCCAATATGCAAAGATGAACTTTAGAGTGAGACACTTATTTTGCCATTCTGCAATTAGAACAAAGGTTTTTAAAGATGTGAATTAGTGCTAAACAAGAGCAACTTCCAAACTCATACTTTGAAAGTCAGCAGAATGGCCTCATATTTGCGTCTGAAAATCACATTTTATTTTTAAGTAGCAGCCTGCAAGCTTTTCAGAGAGAAAGAGACAACACTTGAATAGCCAACACAGTTTAACATTCATAAGACCTAACAAAGAATGTGCAAACAAAGGAATTACATGAATATAAGAAATTATCAACCCTAAAAGTATTGAAGGTAACATAACGGATGCCTGCGATAAATGCGCTGGCCCGCTCATAAAAAATATGGTCCATCAACTGAAGAAATTCAGGACCTTTAGCAAAGAGATCACACTATTGAAGCAGCGTGATATTGAACAAATAAACAATTCTGTAAAAGTCTAATTATGAATGTGGACTTCTGTGCAGGGCCAGCCTATTGCATCACTATGGCACATGGAGGATGTTATGCATATAGCGGGGTAAATTTCCAGGCATCACAAATCCTTACTTAGAGATTTAAAAAATGCTTAATAGTCACAGGGATCGCCATGCTGCTTAGAATGGGTGGAGGAACACAATTATATTTTTGTGATAGTAGAATCTACCAAAATATCACACTTGGGACAAAACACATTGTTAACATGTCTTATCACTTGGTTGTATTATTTATTTACCTCCAGCCCTAGAATATTTGGGGACATTGGTGTTGGGTGCTACAATTTTGTAATGTTGTTTATTTTTTTATTGTACATTAAGTTATAAACAACTTTTAGCACCAACGTACATACCTTCCATACAAAACAAATATTAAAAAAATGAATATTAAAAGGACCAGCATTTATATAATAATAAAAAGGCAAAAATTCATAGCAGATGAATTAAGAGATAGCATTATCATATTTAAGATATCATATATCACATTAGAATGTTCAGAATTGACGGTTTCCTGAGTTTAAATGACCATTAGTTTATCTCAGCTATAACATTTAGGCAATCTTCCTCAGAAACTCCAGCCATACTGCATATGCTGCTGCCGTAATAACAAGAGATTGCACTCCAATTATAGTTGACCAAAACTGATCCCCGGTAATATCCTCTATTTTTGTGAAACATGTCGACTGGCCCTTCATATAACCGGTAATCAAAAGAGAGCATGATGTTAGTTGATGTCGCCTTGTTTCAAGTTTGTTCCTACATAGGCTGCAGTTACGTTCTGATAAAGGAGAATTTAACCAAAAACATGTCAGCTCCTGTGTATGAAGCAAGTTAACGTGCAAATGCTAAATAAAGTGCTTCAAACTCGTGGATCAATATTTAGTCAGGTAGCTACATGGAGCAAATAAAGGAATACTCAGATATGAATAATCCTTATATATATTTGTTTTTCCCCATGAAGAGAATCAACATTCTTAGTACGATCCCAAAGTCTTCATTTTTGTATTATTTTGTATTCATAATTGGGTTCAAACTTCAAAATATTTGTGTCGTAATCTAATGCCTCGAGGTGCTCTAGGTGTACTAAGGCAGTGTCTGTCATGAAGATATTTGTCATCTTCCTACCTTCTTCTGCCTGTCTACCTAAGGCTTGATGTAGTTCATTTGAGTTGTTACAGGATTTCAAACATTTTGCATATAAAAAAGTTCTACATATGTGCCATATTGTTGTTAATGAAAACAGGCCATATTCAAGTCTTAATGATTCTACAGTTGTAGCCTTCGGTAGGTTCATCATGGAACTGAGTAGTTTACCTTCAATTGTATCCAGCAAGTCTACTGGGGCAAAAGGCCTACAGAATTGACGGGACTGTACTCATACAGTAGATTTCGAGCAAGCCTTCTATATTGTATCCCCCATGATTTACGGCATAATGTTTCAGGATCAGCCATTGATTGTTTCGGTGATAATTTCATCATAATCCAGAAGTTTAGGGTGAACCATCATTAGAAAACCCAGATATATTCTTGGGGATGAACTCCCAGGTAGGTACGGGGCTACTAGGAGTTTGCAAACTCACTGAAGGCCCAACATCTTCCCACAAAAGGAACGTAGACCCAGCCAGACAGCAAGTTCAAACTGTGGTTTACTACAGCCTAAACCAACAAGGATCAGTTTAAGGATAGGCAGGAATCCTGTACGGTCTCAGTGAACTCTGGCTCGCAGGCCAGTTTGATGGACTATTGTGTCATGAGAACATCACTGTTAGGCAGAATCACATGCAGTAGCCTTGGGGAAAACTACATAGAATTAAGACTACAAGTGTCAGTACAATTTCACCTTTGGTACAAGCCTGTACTACACAGTTATGTGGTAGCAGTGGCTGAGCAGCCATACTTATCTGAAGAGTTGAGTGAGCAGTAGAACAAGTTACACATAGTTCCAACAAATACAGTGATTCAAACAAACACTTACTCAAGGTTTCTTGGTAAAAGAATATACATTTATTTACGCAGTCAGTTTGAAAACATTATACTAGCAAGAGCAGTTCAATATCATATACTAATATACTACAAATACACAACCAATACGTTACTGAACAAGTTCAGCTCGCCTGAAGTGGGAGCAAAATGGCACTTCAGATACTTTAAAAAGGGGTAAAAAGACAAGGTTATAAGAATCAACAGCACAAATACTTTCATAGGCAGAGCAAAATGTTTCAGTAAGCTACAACCAGCAATTCAGTTCATAGGCATGGGCCAAAGACAATGGTTGAGAGTCTTTGTATAGATAGTACAGTTCTGGTAGTAAACGGTTAAGTCTTTGCCACGGATCTTAGAGGAATTTGGTCAGGCGAAAAGTTCAAAGAATGTTTAGGGAAGGACAAGCCTTCGAAGTCGGAAAATTTCACAAACTTTCACCATGGCTGAAAAGATTTCCAGGCAGCATTTGCACAGTACCTTTAAAGTGAAGAAGAGCTGCAGCTGAGGCAGTTGTTCCTGGCAGTTCGAGCAGATCTCGCTGTTCCTGAGCTTCAGTCATGGGGACAAGAAGGAGGATGTCGGGAAGTTCCTGCACTGCCCAGGGATGAGGTCAGAAGCTGGGCAAAACGTTGGTTTAAGGTGTGAGTGCATTAAAGTCCATGAGCTGGTTTCCTTCCCATTGGCTATCCGGTTTTCAACAACATTCTGAAGAAAATTCGACCAGGATGGGGACGGTGTCCAGGTGGCTTGCATGTTGGTTGTTCCCGCCAAACTCAAGGGAAGAAGTTAACCTAGACGGTCTTCTCTGTCGATGGCATTTCAGGCAATTCGGACGTGCAGCAGGGCGTCACCGGTCATTCAGGAGTTGCAACAGTCCTCTTCCTTCAGCTCATCTTCGGTTCGTTCATTCCAGTGGTCGACTCTGCTTTCCAAGACTCAGAGACCTGCTTTTAAACAGTTTTCCCCCATTCATTCCAGCCTGGCTATTCCTTGCACAGCAGGGTGGCTACCCTTGCCGGACACCCAGCTGGCCAATCACGTCAGAGTGCATTCAGGTCTCCTAGGAGACTAAGCACAGGGAGTTTCGGGCACCTCCCTGACATCCACCCCAGACACTCAGGTGCCGGAGGAGGGCTTCAGCACGGACGCCGCCAAGGGCCAATGAACAATTGGATCAAACCTGATTTGGCGCGCAGAGACAAACACAAGAAGGACCTTTCATAAAAGAAATGGCGAACAAAGTTGACCAGAGTGTGTTTTTACAGATAGGTCTTGGCCGCCATATTTAAAATTATGGCTGACCCAATTTTTAGCTACCGGTGTTCGAGGTCGGGAAAAATCAAGGTAGTTTGATCTAAGCTACTGCTACGAGTTATTTAAATTAGAAAGGGTAACATGTGACTGTTACATGAGTGTTTTGACTCAGGCGATGCTAGGCAACCCCTCCAGCGCTCTATGGGTCTGTAAATATAAAGAGACTAGTAAAGTCAATTTAACTTTACATGCTCTGGGAGACAGTAGTCAGTCCAAGAGAAGGCATTTAAACCTTGGGAAGTCTGACATCCCTGTGCCAATGCACTGAAGGTGCTGTGCGACACACATAAAAAGTTGATGCCTAAAACTCCATAACCAAAGAACACACAAGTAAAACACACATCAAAATACATGGAAGAGTGGGAAAAAAGGCTCTTCCCAGGTAAAAAAAAATCAAATCCTAGAAATCCAGCAAAGTTGCTGGGTGTCTCAAAAGGTAAGGGAAATTATCACATTCTTAAGAATTCTCCCTAACAGTGTCATCCTGGGCCCATCTCCAGAAAACCTATCGCCATTCAGTATTGGGTTTTAAGTGGTAGTCCACTTATAGTGGACTTATGCATGTTAGTTTACTGCCTCTCCCATGTGAGCCCTGACCTGTCCCAATATTGCGGTTATTAAACAATGTTTCATTATGATGGACTGATCATTGGTTTTCGCCCGTTGCTACCCACCACCTAGGGTCCTGAACTGTGATTGGCTGGAGCTGACATCCCCAGGCTGGGGATCCAAAATGATTCTCAGCTCTAGGTGTATACCTCTTCAAGGTAATAAGAACAACTATGTTTCTGCACTGTAACGTGTCTATGTGAGTGCACGTTCACATCATGCACATCTTGTAACTTTTGGTAGTAAATCTGCTGGAATGCCATCAAAGTAAATGCAAGCCCATTATGGAGTAATTCTGCAGATTATTCTGATTTTCGGTGTTAAGGTGGCAGAATTACCTCTATCATTTTGTTGGATGTTTTTCCTCCACCTCACCTTGAAAGTTATAGTATGATGGTGCGGTAGTATGGGTAATGCAGTGGTAACATATTTACCATTGCATTACCGTGTTTTTCATGCACCCCTGTACTTGCAATGAGGCCCTTTATGATTATCCTTCAGTGTATGTCCACTGTCCCACAACATCCATTGGGTATTTAAATTGCATGACAAGTTTGTCTGTGGGAGAGTCCAGTCATAATCTAACATTTCCAAGTATCTGAAGCTCATAAGGGGTGGCCTGGGCATTATTAAAAACATTAGACACTTACTGTATGAAAATGTATTACAGCCAGTTGGTTGTTATTCCACAATCTTTTTGAGCACAATGTTAAACATTGAAAGATTGTTACTGTTACAATTAGGGTGGTAGTGATTATCATGCCAGGAAAGTATCTGTTTAAATTAAAGGCACTTCACCTCCTGGCCCATATACTCTGTTGTCAGTGAGAATCTTGTAGATATCTTTGAGAAGTGGTGGAGGTGAAAACTTCCTCAAACCAAATCGGTGTTATTCCCAAGAAGTCGAATTTTAATTTCTTCAGTGATGAGTTGAATATGGCTGCATATTTCATAACTGTCCTAGTATTTAAGGTTTCTAATATAATTCAGGTGTGTACCTGCAGTATGGTCACTATTACAGAAATGTGTATGCTGTGGTAATCCTATTTTCAGACTGCCCCAATCTGGCTGAAAACATTACTGTTCTTTGTTACACTTTTGAAAGTTGGTTGGCTGTCTGAGAAGGTGAAAATGAAACAATAAGGTCCAATTACAAATTGTCTTACTTGGTGGTCAAGGCAACATGTGCATATTAGTGGTATATCCCAAACACTCTCATGCCTCATGTGAACTTTGAGTAAAGTTGAAGCAACCATGTGGATCTGTGGTCAGTTATCCTAACGTTTAAATGTGATGCGAATTACCCTTTCATCCCTTTTTGATGAATGCATGTGCTAAAATCTTCCATAGAGTGGAAGTAAAGATCAGACCTACAATTCACAAGACTATTCTCATTGGGGAGACATGGCATAACAAATCGAGGATCCTTTTTTTTCTAATGCAAAATTTGTATTGTTACCTGAATAAAAACGCCAATCACGCCATTCTGGAATCCTGCCCCCCAGCAGGCAGCTGACCTGAATAGGCATACTGGGTGAATGTGTTCTTTATTTAGTGACCACAGCGGCATGTTGGATGTTTGAAATTATTTGGACTACTATATGAAAGTTCCTCTGATATACATATTTCAGTCATAAATGGCCAGATATACATAATTATTGGCCATTATGCCTTGGGTCGATTCAGTCTATATATTGTTGGTGTCTTCTCCGGCCTTTGCAACATCCTGGTATTTTTTACATCATGCCTATGTCACAGTTCAAATTTGAATCCATATTGAATCATCTTCTGTAATAATTGCAGGACATTCAGTGAAGTGTCTTTGGTTTCCTTCAGGCATCCACACTTTACTGATAATGTATCCTCTCTTCCAAAATGGACACCAGTGTTTTTTGTGAAACATGTGACACCTGACGTATGTTGATATATTGCTTGTCGATAGATATTTTTGTGGATTCATCATTCAAATTTGAACTCACATTGAAACATCTTGCATAACAATTGTAGGATATTCAGTGAGGAGTTTTTAATTTCCCTTGGGTCTCCGCACTTTACTGACAAGGTATCGTCTCTTCTAAAATGGCCGCCATTGCGGCAGACATATATAATGTAATTGCATTGATTAGTGATCATGTGAACCAGCATTATTGTTTTTTAAAAGGATGGACTATTGTTTTCACATTTGGACACAAGTTTAAAGTTTTTTGGTCGGTCCCCATGGTGTTCCTCATGTTTTTGGGGGAGCGCACTTGAGGTAAGTGACATCCACGTGGCAGCCAGGGGCATGCACAGATAATTTTGCAGATTATCAACCACACCATGGCTAAAGTCTGTGTTCTTTAATTAATGTGAGCAGCGTTCACATTTAGAGGAATGATGAGATTTTGTTCTCTTGGTATTGCAACTGCATGGATGTTTTCTGGTGGCGCTTTGGACAACTAAGGTTAGTACATTGTACTCTGACCCAGGGCGGCTTTAAGAATAATGTATTATATTCATTGGTCTAAAGGGCTTTCTGTTGTCCTTTTGCAGTTCATCCATGTTGATGGGGACCCAGGGGACATGTGGGAGGATGACCCTGCTGAATCACTACTAATGTGGACATCGACCACTGTGAATTAATGACATCATGGTATTTGTTTGGGCATAGGTGTCTTGGTACACCTGTTACCGACATTTGATTTAAGGTATGCTTCTTAGCTACATTGGGTTAATATACTAATAGATCTTTGTTGTATTTTGTATAGGAGCACTGAGTGTCCACTTCCCTGACTAGAATATTGGTTTTGCCCTGATGAAGGCTGGGCCACTATCACATTACACAGCCACGTTAACAGGCAAAACTCGAGTTTTTTACAAATTGTATATCTAATCAAGCATTTAGTGCTTAAGCATTTTTTGTGAATCGCTGAATTGGTCTTCATACCCAGTATTGGAATGCATGAACAGATCTTTATGTATACAATGTTGTAGGGTGATTTGGGTGACACTCTTTAGCTTCAAATTGTATCACTTTTTATGGTGTGGTACTTTGGTTGTTTTTCACCTTTCATTTTTTGTTTTCACTTGGTGTAAATATTTGGTGTTAGGTTTTGAAGTGACGGTTTCACAGGAAAGTGTTACTTTGGTTTTTCATTTTGGACAGTATGTTTTGTGTAATATTCAAGGACATTTATTAGATGATTTGAGCCTATGATTGTTTTTGCTCAAACAATGTGCAATATTCCACTTGCAAATACATGGTAATATCTCTTTTTGAGAAATCAATGTTCAGAATCAACAATTGTTCTAGGAATTTTTAGAATTGTTTATTGCACTATGCACTTTTTCTTAAAATATGTGCATCAACGAAAATAAATTAGAATTATTTGAACTCAATTAAATGAAATATGCAGCTACTTTTGTGTGTTTCCCATGTCATCTTTAAGCTATGGTCTAGTCAGTGGCAACAAAGAGTGGCTTATCACCAGTGCTTAATTTCTAAACCAAATATGTGCCAGGGCTCAAATATTTTCGAGCATGCCCATGACACATAGAGACGGGCAGCTTCCCACCGATCATTGCCTACACCCAGAGCTACTCCCCTAAGTTTTAACATATAAGGGGTTAAATCTGCAACGGCCACCGGCTCTTGATATGCAACAAATGTTTAAGTGTATATTTAAACAAAATCATTGTTAACGTTTTGCTCTGATTCTATAGAAGCTTTTTATGTGCCTGTCAGTTAAAATAATGAAGTTGTCAGAACAGCATATAATAATCAATGTGAGTCTGAGACAATAAGTGCCAAGGCTCAGAAATAAGTGTACCCTGGCATACACCACCACAAATTAAGCGCTGATTGTCACCCCTTGCCATCCAGGGTCCTGTCCTCGATGTCTTTGAGCGTTGCCCTCCAGAGTAGGCTATGTCCCCTGTTAGGAACCTGTAATTATCAGCTCCCATCTTGTTTGGTCTCCCCCTGCCCATTTCCAACAAATACTGGCACGAGGAAGAGGCAACCAAGAGTAGTGAGGATTACCTATGAGAAATATCTTGAGAAACAAAGGAAAGACTACCACCAACTACCATCAGTTTGTCTCATAAATAGAGTCATCCAGTATCAGGCATTTAACACTGCGCAAGTGCAAGTTCTTGTTCCCATGGGCTGTGTGGTGGGGAGGTGGCTGGAGGGCACCAAGTGAAATGTGGCAGTTATAGGAGGTCCAGGGACCGAATTTGCAAAATGAAGGTGTATCTAGCCGCAGGTATAGCCTCGAATAGTCAACATCTCAAAGCAAACTCTGCCACAGAAACAGTGTGTGTTGTGGGGGGAAACAGAGATGGCAGGCAAGGTGAGGAGGCCATATGGGGGTGAGGAGCAGGCACAGATGAAGGGGCACTTGGTGAGGGTCTGGGGGCAGGAAAGCATGTATGTTTTTTGGACGTTTTTTCGATAATTGCAGCACTATTCCAGCCTATACAGGACTACAGGGTATGAGTAGGTCCCTGCCCGCAGCTATAGATTTTGGGTTGTTTGTGTTTTATTTCTTTTTAAAAGGTATTTTTATAGGTATAATGACATCAGGGGTGAAAAATCACGGGCCATGGGGCCATGGTCAGTGACATTGTAGGTATTTGGGAGTCTTATTTATTTTGGCTGTGTGTTTCTAGACTTTCTTACATGTGAGACAGTGGATAAAATAGGAAGAAACGTGTAAAAAAAACTCAATACAATAAGGAGTGTGGTTTTTAAAATGGAAATTCTTAGAAGAAAAATATAAAGAACTGTATGTGTTTTCTAACTCATTTTGTTTTCTTTTTTGTACAGATAGAAGGATATTAATGTCTTTCATTTTGTACATCCAGTCAAAGTATTTGCAGCCTTTCTTACTTACACATTAACCATACTCCCACCTCGTTATTCTTATTCAATGTACACATATATACAGTAATGTCAATATTTCGTTTTTTTAAATATATATGCATAACTGCGGCTACCTTGTAGCCCAATGGGGTGTTGAATTTAGGAGGCACAGTCAATTTTAGCAACGTCTGGAGGTTGAATCCTCGATTTAATGCTGAAAAGTACATATTACGTATTCGAAGGAGTACTTTTTAAGAATGATCTATTAGATATATATATATATATATATAAGTATATATTACATGGCCATGCTAGTGGCCATGTAGTTATGGTTAAGTTGCTGTTTCCATAGGAAGAGCACTTTTTGGGCGGCTTATAACTTCGCTCTCCCTGGACGGATCCTCACCAAACTTTGCAAAAAAAGTATATGGGTCACTCTGTGACTGCAAAGTTTGGTGAGGATTCGTCAGAATGGGAAAAAACTTTGCGCACGGCCACAGGCCAAACCGCTGGACGGATTTACACCAAATTTGCGGCAGTAGGGGGGCTTGGTCCCGAAAGCGTGATTTTGCTAATTTGGTGTAAATCCGTCCAGTAGTTTTTTATAAAATGACCAAAACGTAAGGCAAAAAAATTAGTGATATCTGTGTTCGCTTCACGGACGGACTTCCCTGTTCGCTCCGCGGAAAGCACCCCGATTGGCCCATGGCCTTGCGTCATGTCCGCGGACATGCAAAGTGTTCACTGATTGGACGGCGAGGGGCGTGGAGCGCGTCAGATTTTCTGTGGCACCCGCCATCTTGTATTCGCCGTCGATCGCGTACAGCGCAGTGAAACATGGATAAATTGTATTTAGTGCCGTGTGTTGGTGTGTAAGAGTGTTTGGGGAGGGTGGGGGAGTATGAGATAGGTTCAATGTTTTGTTTTTTTATGTGCTAGACGTTTTTGTTGCGTTCGATTTGTCCACGGAGAACATGGCTGTTCTGACATTTTGTAAATAAACTAAATGGTGGGGTGTTTAGAGGACGGAGTATGTGTCATTTTTGTTTGCAAGGAAGGTAAAAATGAGCTATGAACACTTGCGGTGTACTTAATTGTTCGTAAATACACAAACTGGGGGTGTCCTCAGGACGCTGTCTGTATTGTAATATGTCTAGTTGAATGTGTTCTAAGAACACTCGCGGTGTCCCTAAATGGTTGCAATTACACAAAATGGGGGTGTTCTGAGAACGTTGTTTGTATTGTTCGTTGTCAGGGTGAAAGTGCTTTAAGACCACTCCTTTTGTCCACTAATAGTACAATTTCCTATGGGCGTCAACCGACTTTTTGTCCACTAAAGAAACAATAAATCCGGCTGGTGTGCGCCGACATTATGTGATGATACTATGACTGGAGCTATTGACCTGGCTGACTTGCTTTTGCAACACTAAATCATATCTCCCGCCCCTAAGCCTGATATTATCAAAGCATTCATATTCCCCGCCTCTCTCCGTGACGTTACAGGGTGCCTCATCAAACGCGCCCAGTCCTCTGCAGTCCTAAGTGACTTTAAACAGAACCCGGAAGACAACACATATTATGTCACACCACGGCGCCACAATTCTGAATATGAAACAGTGATTTAAAAGCAAACAGCAAGATTGTACATTTTGTAAAGTACATTTATTTGACATCAAATGTTTAGAGAATATTCAGCAATTTGCATTTGTCTTTGTTGTCGATCCGCAAAAGTTCATGTTGAGGCACACAATGTTCCTTTGCGGTACAGAGGGTGTTAGATCAGCTTACAACTCAGTGCGCCACAATTCGGAATATGAAACTGTGGTTTAAAAGTAAACAGCAGGATTGAACATTTGGTAAAGTACATTTATTTCACATGAAATGTTTAGTGAATATTCAGCGATTTGCTATTGTCTCTGCTGTCGATCAGCAAACGTTTATTTTGAGCCACGCGTTGTTCCTTTGCGGTAGATAGGCTGTTGGTTTATGATAAAAGCAGTAAATGGTCGCTCTGATAATCGGAAGGTTGCTCCAACAACGAGCCATTAGACCACCATATTGGTTGGTATGTTGTTTGTAGCCGCTAGTACTGCGTAAGGGCATATTGGGGGAGCGCACTTGAGGTAAGTGTAAAGTTGGCGATTGTCCCATAAAATGGTGAGGGTCATGAAGTTGCATATTTGGACCTGCACCTGGCAGTTGAAGACCCCATCCGCTGGAGTCTGTAAATGGTGATATAGGCAAAATGGGGCCACATACCTGTTTTAAAAAACATAAATTAATCTCAGAAGCCGATCTTCATTAAAAATCATCATTTTATTTATTAGGGCGTGAAACTATTTGCTATCGAAGATAGTGCAACGGAGTATGTTAATAATAAAATAATAATATTTTCCCATTCATATAGCGCTAAGAACCGTGAGGTATCTAAGCGGTGCTTATTATTAACCACGGTGTGTGGTGCTCATTTATCGACCACGGAAGGATGAAAGGCTGAGTTTGGCCTTGCCGGGATTCGAACTTGCGTTAGCAAGGTGTGCACAGATATCAAAGCGAGCGTTGTACTCGCTGTGCCACTTGACAGGCTACAGTGAAGTGGCACAGCGAGTAGAGCGCTTGACCGCCTATAGACCGGTTAAATTATTTCTATTAACCCACCCTGTGTCGTCTGCCTTTTTCAGAGCCCTCTAAATGACAGGGGATCAATTCGGCGGTGATAGTGCGCGGTAGAAAACATTATGCCACTTTCAACGAACAACATTATGCCACTTTCAACTTGAGCGGTCTTTAATGCTACGCTATTGTAATTATGTTTGGTATAAAATATTCTAAAGGGTTACGTACAGTACAATTGCAATTTCCATTGTCTACGAGTAGTGCAGTCCCAAAATACGACTCCGCGTGTGCGAACGATCTTTTGCATAGTGATATAATATATAAAAGTGGTTTCGTTTCAGAAATTTCATCCTTATCTTCTCTTACGTTTTAGCAACACTCCTTCAAGAGAAGTCTTTCATCACAATCTCTGTCTGTCAAGGTCAAAACACAATACAACCTTATAGTCCACTTCGTGAGCCTCTCCGGGGCACGAGAAAAAAATGGAAGCAGCTGACCTTCACTGTGAACGAGCATAAATTCTTACTTTGCAACATTCTGTGTAAAGCCATCTGTGAGAAGTTGGTTTTTGCACGCCATGTTTGTATATTGTTTGCGTGATATTAAAAAAAGTTTGTTTATGGGACGTTATGGTTCTAAGTACAGCCGAAAGACCCCTGAAAATCGCAAGTTATGGTGAGCTATGAAAAATAACTTGCGCCACCACCGTGCACTGCTAAGACTAACATCAGGACATCAAAGATGACATCGCAAATGTCATTGATGAAATCACTGATGACATCACATGTGTATGTACTTTCATGGAATTTGGGTACTAGGGATTTTTATTATAATGTTGCGAAAAAAGTGTCAACGATATTGCAATAAATATCATACCATTATTAGTGCTTTGAAGGATGCATTGATATAAATAGCATTGTATTATGGGATTCTATCTAGTATACTGAGCTACTAATGGAGAAACATAGCATTGTGTGCAGAGTACAAGATGAAAGTATAATATTTGTAATGTTAATATGTTGAATAATGAAATGATAATTGTCCTGAAATGTTCGAAAATTCACAAAATGGGGGTGTTCTGAGGACGTTATCCGTATTGTGTGATTGCTTAGCTGTATGCAATGAGGGAATGGCACAGAGAGTAAAGTGGACGCCGTCCGCGGACACCGCGGCTGTTCGTGGACAGGGCGTGCTACATCCGTTTTTTTCCAGGAAATCCAACATGGAAAGAAGACTGTACGGATCAGCCAATCAGATGTTGAGTTTGTGGATTTGTGTTGAAAGAGACTGTGTGTAGTGAAGATGGCAGAAGTGGAGAAAGTCAGGGTGTTGGTGCTCGGAGATATGTTTGTGCATGGTTTACAGCAGTATGCTCAATGCAGGCATGTTGCAAAGAACTTTGATGTGAAAGGAGTGGAGGTGGTGTGGAGCACTGTGCCTGATTGCAATGTACAGGGAATTGTACAAGTTTGTGAGGATATGGCCACGATGAACAGTCCGCATGTGGTAGTTTTGCACTATGGTGCTTTCCATTTGGGCAACGTCAGTGCCCCTACTTTGTTGGCTGATTTGGAACGCTTGGTTCAAGCCGTAATGAAGATCCTTCCAAATGCGAAAGTAATTTTTTCTGGATTACTACCTACGGCAATATGGGACAATAGTTCCGTTTTTTGTCCTCAGCAAAACATTGCTAGGTGTGTCATCAACCGAGGCATGTGTGCCTTCATGCTTAGAGCTGGTATGTTCTTCTGTAATAATGAGAATATTGATGCCAGTAATGCTGTTAATTTTAAAGAAGATTTCATTTCTTTATCTTTTACGGGAAATGCCTTTCTATTTTGGAATGTAAGGGTTGCTTTGGAGAAGGTTATGTGAAGATTTTAGGAGTAAAGTAAGAAAAAAAAACAAGAAAAAAAATACAAAATAACAGGTGTCTGTCAAGCATCTGTAAAAAAAACCCGGCTCTTTTCAGAGCCAACTTCAAAGGGGAAATGGGGCACACTATTTAAATTTACATTCACCACGCTCAGATTTTCGATATGTCCGCGGACATGGCGGTAGTCCGTGGACATGAAAATCACTACGAAGGGGTTAGTATGTTCTATGTTACATGTATATGAAGTCAGGGATACTATGGTTAAATTGTGCTACTAAAAACCTATGAAATTCAGTGAAAAAACTTTGTTAAAGGGACGTTATGGTTCAAAGTAAAACCGGAAAACCCCTGATTCGGCAGTTATGGTAACATAAGCAACCATAACTCGCGCCACCGTGCACTGCTAACACTAACACCCAGGACATCAAAGATGACAACACAAATGTCATTGATGACATCACTGATGACATCACATGGCTGGCTCTCCCTTTTTATCCTTTACATATATATATTACACGGCCACGGTAGTGGCCATGTAGTTATGGTTAAGTTGCTGTTTCCATAGGAAGAGCACTTTTTGGGCGGCTTATAACTTCGCTCTCCCTGGACGGATCCTCACCAAACTTTGAAAAAAAAGTATTTGGGTCACTCTGAATTTGCAAAGTTTGGTAAGGATTCGTCCAGGGGGGGCAAAGTTATAGGGGGGGTCCCAAAACTTTTTTTTTTTCCCATAGACTGAATGGGAAAAAAAATTTGCTCGCGTCTACAGCCCAAACCGCTGGACGGATTTTCACCAAATTTGGACCAGGAGCATCGGCTTGGTCCCAAAAGCGTGCTTTTGCAAATTTGGTGAAAATCTGTCCAGTAGTTTTTTTTTAAATGACCAAAAAGTAGGTAAAAAAAAATTAGTGATATCTGTGTTCGGTCCGCGGACGGACGTCCCTGTTCGCTCCGCGGACAGTGTCCTGATTGGCCAATCGGCTTGTGTGATGTTTGCGGACATGCAACGTGTTTGCTGATTGGACGGCGTGGAGCGTGAAGCGCGTCAGATTTCGGTAGCGCCCGCCATCTTGGATATGCGGTCGTCCGCAGACAGCGCAGTGAAACTTTGTTCAAAATCTGTATTTAGTAGAGTGTATTGGTGTGTAGGAGTGTTTTGGGAGGGTGGGAGTGTATGAGATAGGATGAAAGTTGTGTTTTTTATGTGTTAGATGTTCTTTTTGTGTTCGATTTGTCTGCAGACATCACGGGTGTTCTGAAATGTTCTAAATAAACTGAATGGGGGGTGTTCTGAGGACTCAATATGTGTCCGTTTTGTTTGCAAGCAAACTGAAACTGTCCGTATTGTTCTCTGTCAAGTTGAATGTGTTCTTAGAACACTCATGGTGTCCTGAAATGTTCGCAAATAAACGAAATGGGGGTTGTTCTGAGGACACTGTCCGTATTGTTCGTTGTCAAGTTAAATGTGTTCTAAGAACATTCGCGGTTTCCTGAAATGTTTGCAAATAAACAAGATGGTGGTGTTCTGAAGACGCTTCTAAGAATACTTGCGGTGTCCGGGGCATGTTCGTAGCGGGTGTCCTGAGGACGCTCTCCATATTGTTCTCTGTCAAGTTGAATGTGTTCTAAGAACACTTGCGGTGTCCTGAAATGTTCGCAAATAAACAAAATGCGGGTGTTCTGAAGACATTTCTAAGAACACTCCCGGTGTCCTGGAATGTTCGTAGGGGGTGTCCTGAAGGCGTAGTCCATATTGTTTGCGGCAAGTTGAATGTGTTCTAAGAACACTCGCAGTGTCCTGAAATGTTCGCAAATAAACAAAATGGGGGTGTCCTGTGGACGCTTTCCGTATTGTTCTCTGTCAAGTTGAATGTGTTCTTAGAACACTCATGGTGTCCTGAAATGTTCGCAAATAAACGAAATGGGGGTGTTCTGAGGACACTGTCCGTATTGTTCGTTGTCAAGTTGAATGTGTTCTAAGAACACTTGCGGTGTCCTGAAATGTTTGCAAATAAACTAAATGGGGGTGTTCTGAAGACGTTTCTAAGAACACCTGCGGTGTCCTGGAATGTTCGTATGGGGTGCCCTGAAGGCGTAGTCTGTATTGTTTGCTGGCAAGTTGAATGTGTTCTAAGAACACTCGCAGTGTCCTGAAATGTTCGCAAATAAACAAAATGGGGGTGTCCTGAGGACGCTGTCCGTATTGTTCTCTGTTAAGTTGAATGTGTTCTTAGAACACTCATGGTGTCCTGAAATGTTCGCAAATATGAATGGGGATGTGGCTGACAAGTTGAATGTGTTCTAAGAACACTTGCGGTGTCCTGAAATGTTTGCAAATAAACAAAATGGGGGTGTCCTGAGGACGCTGTCCGTATTGTTCTCTGTCAAGTTGAATGTGTTCTTAGAACACTCATGGTGTCCTGAAATGTTCGCAAATAAACAAAATGGGGGTTGTTCTGAGGACACTGTCCGTATTGTTCGTTGTCACGTTGAATGTGTTCTAAGAACACTCGCGGTGTCCTGAAATGTTCGCAAATAAACAAGATGGTGGTGTTCTGAAGACGCTTCTAAGAATTCTCGCGGTGTCCTGGGAATGTTCATAGGGGGTGTCCTGAGGATGCTCTCCGTATTGTTCTCTGTCAAGTTGAATGTGTTCTAAGAACACTCGCGGTGTCCTGAAATGTTCGCAAATAAACAAAATGGGGGTGTTCTGAAGACATTTGTAAGAACACTCCCGGTGTCCTGGAATGTACGTAGGGGGTGTCTTGAAGGCGTAGTCCATATTGTTAGCGGCAAGTTGAATGTGTTCTAAGAACACTCGCAGTGTCCTGAAATGTTCGCAAACAAACAAAATGGGGGTGTCCTGTGGACGCTTTCCGTATTGTTCTCTGTCAAGTTGAATGTGTTCTTAGAACACTCATGGTGTCCTGAAATATTCGCAAATAAACGAAATGGGGGTGTTCGGAGGACACTGTCCGTATTGTTCGTTGTCAAGTTGAATGTGTTCTAAGAACACTCGCGGTGTACTGAAATGTTTGCAAATAAACTAAATGGGGGTGTTCTGAAGACGTTTCTAAGAACACTCGCGGTGCCCTGGAATGTTCGTATGGGGTGCCCTGAAAGCGTAGTCCGTATTGTTTGCTGGCAAGTTGAATGTGTTCTAAGAACACTCACAGTGTCCTGAAATGTTCGCATATAAACAACATGGGGGTGTCCTGAGGACGCTGTCCGTATTGTTCTCTGTCAAGTTGAATGTGTTCTTAGAACACTCATGCTGTCCTGAAATGTTCGCAAATATGAATGGGGTTGTGGCTGACAAGTTGAATGTGTTCTAAGAACACTTGCGGTGTCCTGAAATGTTCGCAAATAAACAAAATGGGGGTGTACTGAGGACGCTGTCCGTATTGTTCTCTGTCAAGTTGAAAGTGTTCTTAGAACCCTCATGGTGTCCTGAAATGTTCGCAAATAAACGAAATGGGGATTGTTCTGAGGACACTGTCCGTATTGTTCGTTGTCAAGTTGAATGTGTTCTAAGAACACTTGCGGTGTCCTGAAATGTTCGCAAATAAACAAGATGGTGGTGTTCTGAAGACGCTTCTAAGAATACTCGCGGTGTCCGGGGAATGTTCGTAGGGGGTGTCCTGAGGACGCTCTCCGTATTGTTCTCTGTCAAGTTGAATGTGTTCTAAGAACACTCGTGGTGTCCTGAAATGTTCGCAAATAAACAAAATGCAGGTGTTCTGAAGACATTTCTAAGAACACTCCCGGTGTCCTGGAATGTTCGTAGGGGGTGTCCTGAAAGCGTAGTCCGTATTGTTCGCTGGCAAGTTGAATGTGTTCTAAGAACACTCGCAGTGTCCTGAAATGTTTGCAAATAAACAAAATGGGGGTGTCCTGAAGACGCTGTCCGTATTGTTCTCTGTCAGGTTGAATTTGTTCTTAGAACACACGCGGTGTCCTGAAATGTTCGCAAATAAACAAGATGGTGGTGTTCTGAAGACGCTTCTAAGAATACTCGCGGTGTCTGGGGAATGTTCATAGGGGGTGTCCTGAGGACGCTCTCCGTATTGTTCTCTGTCAAGTTGAATGTTTTCTAAGAACACTCGCAGTGTCCTGAAATGTTCGCAAATAAACAAAATGGGGGTGTCCTGAGGACGCTGTCCGTATTGTTCTCTGTCAAGTTGAATGTGTTCTTAGAACACTCATGGTGTCCTGAAATGTTTGCAAATAAACGAAATGGGGGTGTTCTGAGGACACTGTCTGTATTGTTCGTTGTCAAGTTGAATGTGTTCTAAGAACACTCGCGGTGTCCTGAAATGTTCGCAAATAAACTAAATGGGGGTGTTCTGAAGACGTTTCTAAGAACACTTGCGATGTCCTGGAATGTTCATATGGGGTGTCCTGAAGGCGTAGTCCGTATTGTTCGCTGGCAGGCTGAATGTGTTCTAAGAACACTCGCAGTGTCCTGAAATGTTCGCAAATAAACAAAGTGGGGGTGTCCTGAGGCGCTGTCCGTATTGTTCTCTGTCAAGTTGAATGTGTTCTTAGAACACTCATGGTGTCCTGAAATGTTCGCAAATATGAATGGGGTTGAGGCTGACAAGTTGAATGTGTTCTAAGAACACTTGTGGTGTCCTGAAATGTTCGCAAATAAACAAAATGGGGGTGTCCTGAGGACGCTGTCCGTATTGTTCTCTGTCAAGTTGAATGTGTTCTAAGAACACTCATGGTGTCCTGAAATGTTCGCAAATAAACGAAATGTGGGTTGTTCTGAGGACACTGTCCGTATTGTTCGTTGTCAAGTTGAATGTGTTCTAAGAACACTCGCGGTGTCCTGAAATGTTCGCAAATAAACAAGATGGTGGTGTTCTGAAGACGCTTCTAAGAATACTCGCGGTGTCCGGGGAATGTTCGTAGGGGGTTTCCTGAGGACACTGTCCGCATTGTTCGTTGTCAAGTTGAATGTTTTCTAAGAACATTTGCGGTGTCCTGAAATGTTCGCAAATAAACTAAATGGGGGTGTTCTGAAGATGTTTCTAAGAACACTCGCGGTGTCCTGGAATGTTCGTATGGGGTGTCCTGAAGGCGTAGTCCGTATTGTTCGCTGACAAGTTGAATGTTTTCTTAGAACACTCATGGTGTCCTGAAATGTTCGAAAATAAACGAAATGGGGGTTGTTCTGATGACACTGTCCGTATTGTTCGTTGTCAAGTTGAATGTGTTCTAAGAACACTCGTGGTGTCCTGAAATGTTCGCAAATAAACAAGATGGTGGTATTCTTCAGACGCTTCTAAGAATACTCGCGGTGTCCGGGGAATGTTCATAGGGGGTGTCCTGAGGACGCTCTCCGTATTGTTCTCTGCCAAGTTGAATGTGTTCTAAGAACACTCGTGGTGTCCTGAAATGTTCGCAAATAAACAAAATGCAGGTGTTCTGAAGACATTTCTAAGAACACTCCCGGTGTCCTGGAATGTTCGTAGGGGGTGTCCTGAAAGCGTAGTCCGTATTGTTCGCTGGCAAGTTGAATGTGTTCTAAGAACACTCGCAGTGTCCTGAAATGTTTGCAAATAAACAAAATGGGGGTGTCCTGAAGACGCTGTCCGTATTGTTCTCTGTCAGGTTGAATGTGTTCTTAGAACACACGCGGTGTCCTGAAATGTTCGCAAATAAACAAGATGGTGGTGTTCTGAAGACGCTTCTAAGAATACTCGCGGTGTCTGGGGAATGTTCATAGGGGGTGTCCTGAGGACGCTCTCCGTATTGTTCTCTGTCAAGTTGAATGTTTTCTAAGAACACTCGCAGTGTCCTGAAATGTTCGCAAATAAACAAAATGGGGGTGTCCTGAGGACGCTGTCCGTATTGTTCTCTGTCAAGTTGAATGTGTTCTTAGAACACTCATGGTGTCCTGAAATGTTTGCAAATAAACGAAATGGGGGTGTTCTGAGGACACTGTCTGTATTGTTCGTTGTCAAGTTGAATGTGTTCTAAGAACACTCGCGGTGTCCTGAAATGTTCGCAAATAAACTAAATGGGGGTGTTCTGAAGACGTTTCTAAGAACACTTGCGATGTCCTGGAATGTTCATATGGGGTGTCCTGAAGGCGTAGTCCGTATTGTTCGCTGGCAAGCTGAATGTGTTCTAAGAACACTCGCAGTGTCCTGAAATGTTCGCAAATAAACAAAGTGGGGGTGCCTGAGGACGCTGTCCGTATTGTTCTCTGTCAAGTTGAATGTGTTCTTAGAACACTCATGGTGTCCTGAAATGTTCGCAAATATGAATGGGGTTGAGGCTGACAAGTTGAATGTGTTCTAAGAACACTTGTGGTGCCCTGAAATGTTCGCAAATAAACAAAATGGGGGTGTCCTGAGGACGCTGTCCGTATTGTTCTCTGTCAAGTTGAATGTGTTCTTAGAACACTCATGGTGTCCTGAAATGTTCGCAAATAAACGAAATGGGGGTTGTTCTGAGGACACTGTCCGTATTGTTCGTTGTCAAGTTGAATGTGTTCTAAGAACACTCGCGGTGTCCTGAAATGTTCGCAAATAAACAAGATGGTGGTGTTCTGAAGACGCTTCTAAGAATACTCGCGGTGTACGGGGAATGTTCGTAGGGGGTTTCCTGAGGACACTGTCCGTATTGTTCGTTGTCAAGTTGAATGTTTTCTAAGAACATTCGCGGTGTCCTGAAATGTTCGCAAATAAACTAAATGGGGGTGTTCTGAAGATGTTTCTAAGAACACTCGCGGTGTCCTGGAATGTTCGTATGGGGTGTCCTGAAGGCGTAGTCCGTATTGTTCGCTGACAAGTTGAATGTTTTCTTAGAACACTCATGGTGTCCTGAAATGTTCGAAAATAAACGAAATGGGGGTTGTTCTGAGGACACTGTCCGTATTGTTCGTTGTCAAGTTGAATGTGTTCTAAGAACACTCGTGGTGTCCTGAAATGTTCGCAAATAAACAAGATGGTGGTATTCTGCAGACGCTTCTAAGAATACTCGCGGTGTCCGGGGAATGTTCGTAGGGGGTGTCCTGAGGACGCTCTCCGTATTGTTCTCTGCCAAGTTGAATGTGTTCTAAGAACACTCGTGGTGTCCTGAAATGTTCGCAAATAAACTAAATGGGGGTGTTCTGAAGACGTTTCTAAGAACACTTGCGATGTCCTGGAATGTTCATATGGGGTGTCCTGAAGGCGTAGTCCGTATTGTTCGCTGGCAAGCTGAATGTGTTCTAAGAACACTCGCAGTGTCCTGAAATGTTCGCAAATAAACAAAGTGGGGGTGTCCTGAGGACGCTGTCCGTATTGTTCTCTGTCAAGTTGAATGTGTTCTTAGAACACTCATGGTGTCCTGAAATGTTCGCAAATATGAATGGGGTTGAGGCTGACAAGTTGAATGTGTTCTAAGAACACTTGTGGTGTCCTGAAATGTTCGCAAATAAACAAAATGGGGGTGTCCTGAGGACGCTGTCCGTATTGTTCTCTGTCAAGTTGAATGTGTTCTTAGAACACTCATGGTGTCCTGAAATGTTCGCAAATAAACGAAATGGGGGTTGTTCTGAGGACACTGTCCGTATTGTTCGTTGTCAAGTTGAATGTGTTCTAAGAACACTCGCGGTGTCCTGAAATGTTCGCAAATAAACAAGATGGTGGTGTTCTGAAGACGCTTCTAAGAATACTCGCGGTGTCCGGGGAATGTTCGTAGGGGGTTTCCTGAGGACACTGTCTGTATTGTTCGTTGTCAAGTTGAATGTTTTCTAAGAACATTCGCGGTGTCCTGAAATGTTCGCAAATAAACTAAATGGGGGTGTTCTGAAGATGTTTCTAAGAACACTCGCGGTGTCCTGGAATGTTCGTATGGGGTGTCCTGAAGGCGTAGTCCGTATTGTTCGCTGATAAGTTGAATGTGTTCTTAGAACACTCATGGTGTCCTGAAATGTTTGCAAATAAACGAAATGGGGGTGTTCTGAGGACACTGTCTGTATTGTTCGTTGTCAAGTTGAATGTGTTCTAAGAACACTCGCGGTGTCCTGAAATGTTCGCAAATAAACTAAATGGGGGTGTTCTGAAGACGTTTCTAAGAACACTTGCGATGTCCTGGAATGTTCATATGGGGTGTCCTGAAGGCGTAGTCCGTATTGTTCGCTGGCAAGCTGAATGTGTTCTAAGAACACTCGCAGTGTCCTGAAATGTTCGCAAATAAACAAAGTGGGGGTGCCTGAGGACGCTGTCCGTATTGTTCTCTGTCAAGTTGAATGTGTTCTTAGAACACTCATGGTGTCCTGAAATGTTTGCAAATATGAATGGGGTTGAGGCTGACAAGTTGAATGTGTTCTAAGAACACTTGTGGTGCCCTGAAATGTTCGCAAATAAACAAAATGGGGGTGTCCTGAGGACGCTGTCCGTATTGTTCTCTGTCAAGTTGAATGTGTTCTTAGAACACTCATGGTGTCCTGAAATGTTCGCAAATAAACGAAATGGGGGTTGTTCTGAGGACACTGTCCGTATTGTTCGTTGTCAAGTTGAATGTGTTCTAAGAACACTCGCGGTGTCCTGAAATGTTCGCAAATAAACAAGATGGTGGTGTTCTGAAGACGCTTCTAAGAATACTCGCGGTGTACGGGGAATGTTCGTAGGGGGTTTCCTGAGGACACTGTCCGTATTGTTCGTTGTCAAGTTGAATGTTTTCTAAGAACATTCGCGGTGTCCTGAAATGTTCGCAAATAAACTAAATGGGGGTGTTCTGAAGATGTTTCTAAGAACACTCGCGGTGTCCTGGAATGTTCGTATGGGGTGTCCTGAAGGCGTAGTCCGTATTGTTCGCTGACAAGTTGAATGTTTTCTTAGAACACTCATGGTGTCCTGAAATGTTCGAAAATAAACGAAATGGGGGTTGTTCTGAGGACACTGTCCGTATTGTTCGTTGTCAAGTTGAATGTGTTCTAAGAACACTCGTGGTGTCCTGAAATGTTCGCAAATAAACAAGATGGTGGTATTCTGCAGACGCTTCTAAGAATACTCGCGGTGTCCGGGGAATGTTCGTAGGGGGTGTCCTGAGGACGCTCTCCGTATTGTTCTCTGCCAAGTTGAATGTGTTCTAAGAACACTCGTGGTGTCCTGAAATGTTCGCAAATAAACTAAATGGGGGTGTTCTGAAGACGTTTCTAAGAACACTTGCGATGTCCTGGAATGTTCATATGGGGTGTCCTGAAGGCGTAGTCCGTATTGTTCGCTGGCAAGCTGAATGTGTTCTAAGAACACTCGCAGTGTCCTGAAATGTTCGCAAATAAACAAAGTGGGGGTGTCCTGAGGACGCTGTCCGTATTGTTCTCTGTCAAGTTGAATGTGTTCTTAGAACACTCATGGTGTCCTGAAATGTTCGCAAATATGAATGGGGTTGAGGCTGACAAGTTGAATGTGTTCTAAGAACACTTGTGGTGTCCTGAAATGTTCGCAAATAAACAAAATGGGGGTGTCCTGAGGACGCTGTCCGTATTGTTCTCTGTCAAGTTGAATGTGTTCTTAGAACACTCATGGTGTCCTGAAATGTTCGCAAATAAACGAAATGGGGGTTGTTCTGAGGACACTGTCCGTATTGTTCGTTGTCAAGTTGAATGTGTTCTAAGAACACTCGCGGTGTCCTGAAATGTTCGCAAATAAACAAGATGGTGGTGTTCTGAAGACGCTTCTAAGAATACTCGCGGTGTCCGGGGAATGTTCGTAGGGGGTTTCCTGAGGACACTGTCTGTATTGTTCGTTGTCAAGTTGAATGTTTTCTAAGAACATTCGCGGTGTCCTGAAATGTTCGCAAATAAACTAAATGGGGGTGTTCTGAAGATGTTTCTAAGAACACTCGCGGTGTCCTGGAATGTTCGTATGGGGTGTCCTGAAGGCGTAGTCCGTATTGTTCGCTGATAAGTTGAATGTTTTCTTAGAACACTCATGGTGTCCTGAAATGTTCGAAAATAAACGAAATGGGGGTTGTTCTGAGGACACTGTCCGTATTGTTCGTTGTCAAGTTGAATGTGTTCTAAGAACACTCGTGGTGTCCTGAAATGTTCGCAAATAAACAAGATGGTGGTATTCTGCAGACGCTTCTAAGAATACTCGCGGTGTCCGGGGAATGTTCGTAGGGGGTGTCCTGAGGACGCTCTCTGTATTGTTCTCTGCCAAGTTGAATGTGTTCTAAGAACACTCGTGGTGTCCTGAAATGTTCGCAAATAAACAAAATGCAGGTGTTCTGAAGACATTTCTAAGAACACTCCCGGTGTCCTGGAATGTTCGTAGGGGGTGTCCTGAAAGCGTAGTCCGTATTGTTCGCTGGCAAGTTGAATGTGTTCTAAGAACACTCGCAGTGTCCTGAAATGTTTGCAAATAAACAAAATGGGGGTGTCCTGAAGACGCTGTCCGTATTGTTCTCTGTCAGGTTGAATGTGTTCTTAGAACACACGCGGTGTCCTGAAATGTTCGCAAATAAACAAGATGGTGGTGTTCTGAAGACGCTTCTAAGAATACTCGCGGTGTCTGGGGAATGTTCATAGGGGGTGTCCTGAGGACGCTCTCCGTATTGTTCTCTGTCAAGTTGAATGTTTTCTAAGAACACTCGCAGTGTCCTGAAATGTTCGCAAATAAACAAAATGGGGGTGTCCTGAGGACGCTGTCCGTATTGTTCTCTGTCAAGTTGAATGTGTTCTTAGAACACTCATGGTATCCTGAAATGTTCGCAAATATGAATGGGGTTGTGGCTGACAAGTTGAATGTGTTCTAAGAACACTTGCGGTGTCCTGAAATGTTCGCAAATAAACAAAATGGGGGTGTCCTGAGGACGCTGTCCGTATTGTTCTCTGTCAAGTTGAAAGTGTTCTTAGAACCCTCATGGTGTCCTGAAATGTTCGCAAATAAACGAAATGGGGATTGTTCTGAGGACACTGTCCGTATTGTTCGTTGTCAAGTTGAATGTGTTCTAAGAACACTCGCGGTGTCCTGAAATGTTCGCAAATAAACAAGATGGTGGTGTTCTGAAGACGCTTCTAAGAATACTCGCGGTGTCCGGGGAATGTTCGTAGGGGGTGTCCTGAGGACGCTCTCCGTATTGTTCTCTGTCAAGTTGAATGTGTTCTAAGAACACTCGTGGTGTCCTGAAATGTTCGCAAATAAACAAAATGCAGGTGTTCTGAAGACATTTCTAAGAACACTCCCGGTGTCCTGGAATGTTCGTAGGAGGTGTCCTGAAAGCGTAGTCCGTATTGTTCGCTGGCAAGTTGAATGTGTTCTAAGAACACTCGCCGTGTCCTGAAATGTTTGCAAATAAACAAAATGGGGGTGTCCTGAAGACGCTGTCCGTATTGTTCTCTGTCAGGTTGAATTTGTTCTTAGAACACACGCGGTGTCCTGAAATGTTCGCAAATAAACAAGATGGTGGTGTTCTGAAGACGCTTCTAAGAATACTCGCGGTGTCTGGGGAATGTTCATAGGGGGTGTCCTGAGGACGCTCTCCGTATTGTTCTCTGTCAAGTTGAATGTTTTCTAAGAACACTCGCAGTGTCCTGAAATGTTCGCAAATAAACAAAATGGGGGTGTCCTGAGGACGCTGTCCGTATTGTTCTCTGTCAAGTTGAATGTGTTCTTAGAACACTCATGGTGTCCTGAAATGTTTGCAAATAAACAAAATGCAGGTGTTCTGAAGACATTTCTAAGAACACTCCCGGTGTCCTGGAATGTTCGTAGGGGGTGTCCTGAAAGCGTAGTCCGTATTGTTCGCTGGCAAGTTGAATGTGTTCTAAGAACACTCGCAGTGTCCTGAAATGTTTGCAAATAAACAAAATGGGGGTGTCCTGAAGACGCTGTCCGTATTGTTCTCTGTCAGGTTGAATGTGTTCTTAGAACACACGCGGTGTCCTGAAATGTTCGCAAATAAACAAAATGGGGGTGTCCTGAGGACGCTGTCCGTATTGTTCTCTGTCAAGTTGAATGTGTTCTTAGAACACTCATGGTGTCCTGAAATGTTCGCAAATAAACGAAATGGGGGTTGTTCTGAGGACACTGTCCGTATTGTTCGTTGTCAAGTTGAATGTGTTCTAAGAACACTCGCGGTGTCCTGAAATGTTCGCAAATAAACAAGATGGTGGTGTTCTGAAGACGCTTCTAAGAATACTCGCGGTGTCCGGGGAATGTTCGTAGGGGGTTTCCTGAGGACACTGTCCGCATTGTTCGTTGTCAAGTTGAATGTTTTCTAAGAACACTCGCGGTGTCCTGGAATGTTCGTATGGGGTGTCCTGAAGGCGTAGTCCGTATTGTTCGCTGACAAGTTGAATGTTTTCTTAGAACACTCATGGTGTCCTGAAATGTTCGAAAATAAACGAAATGGGGGTTGTTCTGAGGACACTGTCCGTATTGTTCGTTGTCAAGTTGAATGTGTTCTAAGAACACTCGTGGTGTCCTGAAATGTTCGCAAATAAACAAGATGGTGGTATTCTGCAGACGCTTCTAAGAATACTCGCGGTGTCCGGGGAATGTTCGTAGGGGGTGTCCTGAAGACGCTCTCCGTATTGTTCTCTGCCAAGTTGAATGTGTTCTAAGAACACTCAGGGTGTCCTGAAATGTTCGCAAATAAACAAAATGCAGGTGTTCTGAAGACATTTCTAAGAACACTCCCGGTGTCCTGGAATGTTCGTAGGGGGTGTCCTGAAGCCGTAGTCCGTATTGTTCATGGCAAGTTGAATGTGTTCTAAGAACACTCGCAGTGTCCTGAAATGTTTGCAAATAAACAAAATGGGGGTGTCCTGAAGACGCTGTCCGTATTGTTCTCTGTCAGGTTGAATGTGTTCTTAGAACACACGCGGTGTCCTGAAATGTTTGCAAATAAACAAGATGGTGGTGTTCTGAAGACGCTTCTAAGAATACTCGCGGTGTCTGGGGAATGTTCGTAGGGGGTGTCCTGAGGACGCTCTCTGTATTGTTCTCTGTCAAGTTGAATGTGTTCTAAGAACACTCGCAGTGTCCTGAAATGTTCGCAAATAAACAAAATGGGGGTGTCCTGAGGACGCTGTCCGTATTGTTCTCTGTCAAGTTGAATGTGTTCTTAGAACACTCATGTTGTCCTGAAATGTTCGCAAATAAACGAAATGGGGGTGTTCTGAGGACACTGTCCGTATTGTTCGTTGTGAAGTTGAATGTGTTCTAAGAACACTCGCGGTGTCCTGAAATGTTCGCAAATAAACTAAATGGGGGTGTTCTGAAGACGTTTCTAAGAACACTCGCGGTGTCCTGGAATGTTCATATGGGGTGTCCTGAAGGCGTAGTCCGTATTGTTCGCTGGCAAGTTGAATGTGTTCTAAGAACACTCGCAGTGTCCTGAAATGTTCGCAAATAAACGAAATGGGGGTGTTCTGAGGACACTGTCCGTATTGTTCGTTGTCAAGTTGAATGTGTTCTTAGAACACTCATGGTGTCCTGAAATGTTCGCAAATATGAATGGGGTTTTGGCTGACAAGTTGAATGTGTTCTAAGAACACTTGTGGTGTCCTGAAATGTTCGCAAATAAACAAAATGGGGGTGTCCTGAGGACGCTGTCCGTATTGTTCTCTGTCAAGTTGAATGTGTTCTTAGAACACTCATGGTGTCCTGAAATGTTCGCAAATAAACAAAATGGGGGTTGTTCTGAGGACACTGTCCGTATTGTTCGTTGTCAAGTTGAATGTGTTCTAAGAACACTCGCGGTGTTCTGAAATGTTCGCAAATAAACAAGATGGTGGTGTTCTGAAGACGCTTCTAAGAATACTCGCGGTGTCCGGGGAATATTTGTAGGGGTTGTCCTGAGGACGCTCTCCGTATTGTTCTCTGTCAAGTTGAATGTGTTCTAAGACCACTCGCGGTGTCCTGAAATGTTCGCAAATAAACAAAATGGGGGTGTTCTGAAGACATTTCTAAGAACACTCCCGGTTTCCTGGAATGTTCGTAGGGGGTGCCTTGAAGGCGTAGACCATATTGTTTGTGGCAAGTTGAATGTGTTCTAAGAACACTCGCAGTGTCCTGAAATGTTCGCAAATAAACAAAATGGGGGTGTCCTGTGGACGCTTTCCGTATTGTTCTCTGTCAAGTTGAATGTGTTCTTAGAACACTCATGGTGTCCTGAAATGTTCGCAAATAAACGAAATGGGAGTGTTCTGAGGACACTGTCCGTATTGTTCATTGTCAAGTTGAATGTGTTCTAAGAACACTCGCGGTGTACTGAAATGTTTGCAAATAAACTAAATGGGGGTGTTCTGAAGACGTTTCTAAGAACACTGGCGGTGTCCTGGAATGTTCGTATGGGGTGCCCTGAAGGCGTAGTCCGTATTGTTTGCTGGCAAGTTGAATGTGTTCTAAGAACACTCGCAGTGTCCTGAAATGTTCGCATATAAACAACATGGGGGTGTCCTGAGAACGCTGTCCGTATTGTTCTCTGTCAAGTTGAATGTGTTCTTAGAACACTTGCGGTGTCCTGAAATGTTCGCAAATAAACAAAATGGGGGTGTTATGAAGACATTTCTAAGAACACTCCCGGTGTCCTGGAATGTTCATAGGGGGTGTCCTGAAGTCGTAGTCCGTATTGTTCGCTGGCAAGTTGAATGTGTTCTAAGAACACTCGCAGTGTCCTGAAATGTTCGCAAATAAACAAAATGGGGGTGTCCTGAGGACGCTGTCCGTATTGTTCTCTGTCAAGTTGAATGTGTTCTTAGAACACTCATGGTGTCCTGAAATGTTCGCAAATAAACGAAATGGGGGTGTTCTGAGGACACTGTCCGTATTGTTCGTTGTCAAGTTGAATGTGTTCTAAGAACATTCACGGTGTCCTGAAATGTTCGCAAATAAACAAAATGGGGGTGTCCCGAGGACGCTGTCCGTATTGTTCTCTGTCAAGTTGAATTCTTAGAACACTCATGGTGACCTGAAATGTTCGCAAATATGAATGGGGTTGTGGCTGACAAGTTGAATGTGTTCTAAGAACACTTGCGGTGTCCTGAAATGTTCGCAAATAAACAAAATGGGGGTGTCCTGAGGACGCTATCCGTATTGTTCTCTGTCAAGTTGAATGTGTTCTTAGAACACTCATGGTGTCCTGAAATGTTCGCAAATAAACGAAATGGGGGTTGTTCTGAAGACACTGTCCGTATTGTTCATTGTCAAGTTGAATGTGTTCTAAGAACACTCGCGGTGTCCTGAAATGTTCGCAAATAAACAAGATGGTGGTGTCCTGAGGACGCTGTCCGTATTGTTCTCTGTCAAGTTGAATGTGTTCTTAGAACACTCATGGTGTCCTGAAATGTTCGCAAATAAACGAAATGGGGGTGTTCTGAGGACACTGTCCGTATTGTTCGTTGTCAAGTTGAATGTGTTCTAAGAACACTCGTGGTGTCCTGAAATGTTCGCAAATAAACAAAATGGGGGTGTCCTGAGGACGCTGTCCGTATTGTTCTCTGTCAAGTTGAATGTGTTCTTAGAACACTCATGGTGTCCTGAAATGTTCGCAAATATGGGGTTGTGGTTGACAAGTTGAATGTGTTCTAAGAACACTTGCGGTGTCCTGAAATGTTCGCAAATAAACAAAATGGGTTGTCCTGAGGACGCTGTCCGTATTGTTCTCTGTCAAGTTGAATGTGTTCTAAGAACACTTGCGGTGTCCTGAAATGTTCGCAAATAAACAAGATGGTGATGTCCTGAAGACGCTTCTAAGAATACTCGCGGTGTCCGGGGAATGTTCGTAGGGGGTGTCCTGAGGACGCTCTCCGTATTGTTCTCTGTCAAGTTGAATGTGTTCTAAGAACACTCGCGGTGTCCTGAAATGTTCGCAAATAAACAAAATGCGGGTGTTCTGAAGACATTTCTAAGAACACTCCCGGTGTCCTGGAATGTTCGTAGGGGGTGTCCTGAAGGCGTAGTCCGTATTGTTCGCTGGCAAGTTGAATGTGTTCTAAGAACACTCGCAGTGTCCTGAAATGTTCTCAAATAAACAAAATGGGGGTGTCCTGAGGACACTGTCCGTATTGTTCTCTGTCAAGTTGAATGTGTTCTTAGAACACACGTGGTGTCCTGAAATGTTCGCAAATAAACAAGATGGTAGTGTTCTGAAGACGCTTCTAAGAATACTCGCGGTGTCTGGGGAATGTTCGTAGGGGGTGTCCTGAGGACACTCTCCGTATTGTTCTCTGTCAAGTTGAATGTGTTCTAAGAACCCTTGCGGTGTCCTGAAATGTTTGCAAATAAACAAAATGGGGGTGTTCTGAAGACATTTCTAAGAACACTCCCGGTGTCCTGGAATGTTCGTAGGGGGTGTCCTGAAGGCGTAGTCCGTATTGTTCGTGGCAAGTTGAATGTGTTCTAAGAACACTCGCAGTGTCCTGAAATGTTTGCAAATAAACAAAATGGGGGTGTCCTGAGGACACTGTCCGTACTGTTCTCTGTCAAGTTGAATGTGTTCTTAGAACACTCTTGGTGTCCTGAAATGTTCGCAAATAAACGAAATGGGGGTGTTCTGAGCACACTGTCCGTATTGTTCCTTGTCAAGTTGAATGTGTTTTAAGAACACTAGCGGTGTCCTGAAATGTTCGCAAATAAACTAAATGGGGGTGTTCTGAAGACGTTTCTAAGAACACTCGCGGTGTCCTGGAATGTTTATATGGGGTGTCCTGAAGGCATAGTCCGTATTGTTTGTTGGCAAGTTGAATGTGTTCTAAGAACACTCGCAGTGTCCTGAAATGTTCGCAAATAAACAAAATGGGGGTGTCCTGAGGACGCTGTCCGTATTGTTCTCTGTCAAGTTGAATGTGTTCTTAGAACACTCATGGTGTCCTGAAATGTTCGCAAATATGAATGGGGTTGTGGCTGACAAGTTGAATGTGTTCTAAGAACACTCGCAGTGTCCTGAAATGTTCGCAAATAAACAAAATGGGGGTGTCCTGAGGACGCTGTCCGTATTGTTCTCTGTCAAGTTGAATGTGTTCTTAGAACACTCATGGTGTCCTGAAATGTTCGCAAATGTGAATGGGGTTGTGGCTGACAAGTTGAATGTGTTCTAAGAACACTTGCGGTGTCCTGAAATGTTCGCAAATAAACAAAATGGGGGTGTCCTGAGGACGCTGTCCGTATTGTTCTCTGTCAAGTTGAATGTGTTCTTAGAACACTCATGGTGTCCTGAAATGTTCGCAAATAAACGAAATGGGGTTGTTCTGAGGACACTGTCCGTATTGTTCGTTGTCAAGTTGAATGTGTTCTAAGAACACTCGTGTTGTCCTGAAATGTTCGCAAATAAACAAGATGGTGGTATTCTGAAGATGCTTCTAAGAATACTCGCGGTGTCTGGGGAATGTTCGTAGGGGGTGTCCTGAGGACGCTCTCCGTATTGTTCTCTGTCAAGTTGAATGTGTTCTAAGAACACTTGCGGTGTCCTGAAATGTTCGCAAATAAACAAAATGGGGGTGTTCTGAAGACATTTCTAAGAACACTCCCGGTGTCCTGGAATGTTCATAGGGGGTGTCCTGAAGTCGTAGTCCGTATTGTTCGCTGGCAAGTTGAATGTGTTCTAAGAACACTCGCAGTGTCCTGAAATGTTCGCAAATAAACAAAATGGGGGTGTCCTGAGGACGCTGTCCATATTGTTCTCTGTCAAGTTGAATGTGTTCTTAGAACACTCATGGTGTCCTGAAATGTTCACAAATAAACGAAATGGGGGTGTTCTGAGGACACTGTCCGTATTGTTCGTTGTCAAGTTGAATGTGTTCTAAGAACACTCGCGGTGTCCTGAAATGTTCGCAAATAAACAAAATGGGGGTGTCCTGAGGACGCTGTCCGTATTGTTCTCTGTCAAGTTGAATGTGTTCTTAGAACACTCATGGTGTCCTGAAATGTTCGGAAATAAACAAAATGGGGGTGTCCTGTGGACGCTTTCCGTATTGTTCTCTGTCAAGTTGAATGTGTTCTTAGAACACTCATGGTGTCCTGAAATGTTCGCAAATAAACGAAATGGGAGTGTTCTGAGGACACTGTCCGTATTGTTCATTGTCAAGTTGAATGTGTTCTAAGAACACTCGCGGTGTACTGAAATGTTTGCAAATAAACTAAATGGGGGTGTTCTGAAGACGTTTCTAAGAACACTGGCGGTGTCCTGGAATGTTCGTATGGGGTGCCCTGAAGGCGTAGTCCGTATTGTTTGCTGGCAAGTTGAATGTGTTCTAAGAACACTCGCAGTGTCCTGAAATGTTCGCATATAAACAACATGGGGGTGTCCTGAGAACGCTGTCCGTATTGTTCTCTGTCAAGTTGAATGTGTTCTTAGAACACTTGCGGTGTCCTGAAATGTTCGCAAATAAACAAAATGGGGGTGTTATGAAGACATTTCTAAGAACACTCCCGGTGTCCTGGAATGTTCATAGGGGGTGTCCTGAAGTCGTAGTCCGTATTGTTCGCTGGCAAGTTGAATGTGTTCTAAGAACACTCGCAGTGTCCTGAAATGTTCGCAAATAAACAAAATGGGGGTGTCCTGAGGACGCTGTCCGTATTGTTCTCTGTCAAGTTGAATGTGTTCTTAGAACACTCATGGTGTCCTGAAATGTTCGCAAATAAACGAAATGGGGGTGTTCTGAGGACACTGTCCGTATTGTTCGTTGTCAAGTTGAATGTGTTCTAAGAACATTCACGGTGTCCTGAAATGTTCGCAAATAAACAAAATGGGGGTGTCCCGAGGACGCTGTCCGTATTGTTCTCTGTCAAGTTGAATTCTTAGAACACTCATGGTGACCTGAAATGTTCGCAAATATGAATGGGGTTGTGGCTGACAAGTTGAATGTGTTCTAAGAACACTTGCGGTGTCCTGAAATGTTCGCAAATAAACAAAATGGGGGTGTCCTGAGGACGCTATCCGTATTGTTCTCTGTCAAGTTGAATGTGTTCTTAGAACACTCATGGTGTCCTGAAATGTTCGCAAATAAACGAAATGGGGGTTGTTCTGAGGACACTGTCCGTATTGTTCATTGTCAAGTTGAATGTGTTCTAAGAACACTCGCGGTGTCCTGAAATGTTCGCAAATAAACCAGATGGTGGTGATCTGAAGACGCTTCTAAGAATACTCGCGGTGTCCGGGGAATGTTCGTAGGGGGTTTCCTTAGGACACTGTCCGTATTGTTCGTTGTCAAGTTGAATGTTTTCTAAGAACATTCGCAGTGTCCTGAAATGTTCGCAAATAAACGAAATGGGGGAGTTCTGAAGACGTTTCTAAGAACACTCGCGGTGTCCTGGAATGTTCGTATGGGGTGTCCTGAAGGCGTAGTTCGTATTGTTCGCTGGCAAGTTGAATGTGTTCTAAGAACACTCGTGGTGTCCTGAAATGTTCGCAAATAAACAAGATGGTGGTATTCTGAAGACGCTTCTAAGAATACTCGCGGTGTCTGGGGAATGTTCGTAGGGGGTGTCCTGAGGACGCTCTCCGTATTGTTCTCTGTCAAGTTGAATGTGTTCTAAGAACACTTGCGCTGTCCTGAAATGTTCGCAAATAAACAAAATGGGGGTGTTCTGAAGACATTTCTAAGAACACTCCCGGTGTCCTGGAATGTTCATAGGGGGTGTCCTGAAGTCGTAGTCCGTATTGTTCGCTGGCAAGTTGAATGTGTTCTAAGAACACTCGCAGTGTCCTGAAATGTTCGCAAATAAACAAAATGGGGGTGTCCTGAGGACGCTGTCCGTATTGTTCTCTGTCAAGTTGAATGTGTTCTTAGAACACTCATGGTGTCCTGAAATGTTCGCAAATAAACGAAATGGGGGTGTTCTGAGGACACTGTCCGTATTGTTCGTTGTCAAGTTGAATGTGTTCTAAGAACACTCGCGGTGTCCTGAAATGTTCGCAAATAAACAAAATGGGGGTGTCCTGAGGACGCTGTCCGTATTGTTCTCTGTCAAGTTGAATGTGTTCTTAGAACACTCATGGTGTCCTGAAATGTTCGCAAATATGGGGTTGTGGTTGACAAGTTGAATGTGTTCTAAGAACACTTGCGGTGTCCTGAAATGTTCGCAAATAAACAAAATGGGGGTGTCCTGAGGACGCTGTCCGTATTGTTCTCTGTCAAGTTGAATGTGTTCTAAGAACACTTGCGGTGTCCTGAAATGTTCGCAAATAAACAAGATGGTGATGTCCTGAAGACGCTTCTAAGAATACTCGCGGTGTCCGGGGAATGTTCGTAGGGGGTGTCCTGAGGACACTCTCCGTATTGTTCTCTGTCATGTTGAATGTGTTCTAAGAACCCTTGCGGTGTCCTGAAATGTTTGCAAATAAACAAAATGGGGGTGTTCTGAAGACATTTCTAAGAACACTCCCGGTGTCCTGGAATGTTCGTAGGGGGTGTCCTGAAGGCGTAGTCCGTATTGTTCGTGGCAAGTTGAATGTGTTCTAAGAACACTCGCAGTGTCCTGAAATGTTTGCAAATAAACAAAATGGGGGTGTCCTGAGGACACTGTCCGTACTGTTCTCTGTCAAGTTGAATGTGTTCTTAGAACACTCTTGGTGTCCTGAAATGTTCGCAAATAAACGAAATGGGGGTGTTCTGAGCACACTGTCCGTATTGTTCCTTGTCAAGTTGAATGTGGTTTAAGAACACTAGCGGTGTCCTGAAATGTTCGCAAATAAACAAAATGGGGGTGTCCTGAGGACGCTGTCCGTATTGTTCTCTGTCAAGTTGAATGTGTTCTTAGAACAGTCATGGTGTCCTGAAATGTTCGCAAATATGGGGTTGTGGTTGACAAGTTGAATGTGTTCTAAGAACACTTGCGGTGTCCTGAAATGTTCGCAAATAAACAAAATGGGGGTGTCCTGAGGACGCTGTCCGTATTGTTCTCTGTCAAGTTGAATGTGTTCTAAGAACACTTGCGGTGTCCTGAAATGTTCGCAAATAAACAAGATGGTGATGTCCTGAAGACGCTTCTAAGAATACTCGCGGTGTCCGGGGAATGTTCGTAGGGGGTGTCCTGAGGACGCTCTCCGTATTGTTCTCTGTCAAGTTGAATGTGTTCTAAGAACACTCGCGGTGTCCTGAAATGTTCGTAAATAAACAAAATGCGGGTGTTCTGAAGACATTTCTAAGAACACTCCCGGTGTCCTGGAATGTTCGTAGGGGGTGTCCTGAAGGCGTAGTCCGTATTGTTCGCTGGCAAGTTGAATGTGTTCTAAGAACACTCGCAGTGTCCTGAAATGTTCTCAAATAAACAAAATGGGGGTGTCCTGAGGACACTGTCCGTATTGTTCTCTGTCAAGTTGAATGTGTTCTTAGAACACACGTGGTGTCCTGAAATGTTCGCAAATAAACAAGATGGTAGTGTTCTGAAGACGCTTCTAAGAATACTCGCGGTGTCTGGGGAATGTTCGTAGGGGGTGTCCTGAGGACACTCTCCGTATTGTTCTCTGTCATGTTGAATGTGTTCTAAGAACCCTTGCGGTGTCCTGAAATGTTTGCAAATAAACAAAATGGGGGTGTTCTGAAGACATTTCTAAGAACACTCCCGGTGTCCTGGAATGTTCGTAGGGGGTGTCCTGAAGGCGTAGTCCGTATTGTTCGTGGCAAGTTGAATGTGTTCTAAGAACACTCGCAGTGTCCTGAAATGTTTGCAAATAAACAAAATGGGGGTGTCCTGAGGACACTGTCCGTACTGTTCTCTGTCAAGTTGAATGTGTTCTTAGAACACTCTTGGTGTCCTGAAATGTTCGCAAATAAACGAAATGGGGGTGTTCTGAGCACACTGTCCGTATTGTTCCTTGTCAAGTTGAATGTGTTTTAAGAACACTAGCGGTGTCCTGAAATGTTCGCAAATAAACTAAATGGGGGTGTTCTGAAGACGTTTCTAAGAACACTCGCGGTGTCCTGGAATGTTTATATGGGGTGTCCTGAAGGCGTAGTCCGTATTGTTCGTTGGCAAGTTGAATGTGTTCTAAGAACACTCGCAGTGTCCTGAAATGTTCGCAAATAAACAAAATGGGGGTGTCCTGAGGACGCTGTCCGTATTGTTCTCTGTCAAGTTGAATGTGTTCTTAGAACACTCATGGTGTCCTGAAATGTTCGCAAATATGAATGGGGTTGTGGCTGACAAGTTGAATGTGTTCTAAGAACACTCGCAGTGTCCTGAAATGTTCGCAAATAAACAAAATGGGGGTGTCCTGAGGACGCTGTCCGTATTGTTCTCTGTCAAGTTGAATGTGTTCTTAGAACACTCATGGTGTCCTGAAATGTTCGCAAATATGAATGGGGTTGTGGCTGACAAGTTGAATGTGTTCTAAGAACACTTGCGGTGTCCTGAAATGTTCGCAAATAAACAAAATGGGGGTGTCCTGAGGACGCTGTCCGTATTGTTCTCTGTCAAGTTGAATGTGTTCTTAGAACACTCATGGTGTCCTGAAATGTTCGCAAATAAACGAAATGGGGTTGTTCTGAGGACACTGTCCGTATTGTTCGTTGTCAAGTTGAATGTGTTCTAAGAACACTCGTGGTGTCCTGAAATGTTCGCAAATAAACAAGATGGTGGTATTCTGAAGATGCTTCTAAGAATACTCGCGGTGTCTGGGGAATGTTCGTAGGGGGTGTCCTGAGGACGCTCTCAGTATTGTTCTCTGTCAAGTTGAATGTGTTCTAAGAACACTTGCGGTGTCCTGAAATGTTCGCAAATAAACAAAATGGGGGTGTTCTGAAGACATTTCTAAGAACACTCCCGTTGTCCTGGAATGTTCATAGGGGGTGTCCTGAAGTCGTAGTCCGTATTGTTCGCTGGCAAGTTGAATGTGTTCTAAGAACACCCGCAGTGTCCTGAAATGTTCGCAAATAAACAAAATGGGGGTGTCCTGAGGACGCTGTCCATATTGTTCTCTGTCAAGTTGAATGTGTTCTTAGAACACTCATGGTGTCCTGAAATGTTCACAAATAAACGAAATGGGGGTGTTCTGAGGACACTGTCCGTATTGTTCGTTGTCAAGTTGAATGTGTTCTAAGAACACTCGCGGTGTCCTGAAATGTTCGCAAATAAACAAAATGGGGGTGTCCTGAGGACGCTGTCCGTATTGTTCTCTGTCAAGTTGAATGTGTTCTTAGAACACTCATGGTGTCCTGAAATGTTCGCAAATATGAATGGGGTTGTGGCTGACAAGTTGAATGTGTTCTAAGAACACTTGCGGTGTCCTGAAATGTTCACAAATAAACAAAATGGGGGTGTCCTGAGGACGCTGTCCGTATTGTTCTCTGTCAAGTTGAATGTGTTCTTAGAACACTCATGGTGTCCTGAAATGTTCACAAATAAACGAAATGGGGGTTGTTCTGAGGACACTGTCCGTATTGTTCGTTGTCAAGTTGAATGTGTACTAAGAACACTCGCGGTGTCCTGAAATGTTCGCAAATAAACAAGATGGTGATGTCCTGAAGACGCTTCTAAGAATACTCGCGGTGTCTGGGGAATGTTCATTGGGGGTGTCCTGAGGACGCTCTCCGTATTGTTCTCTGTCAAGTTGAATGTGTTCTAAGAACACTCGCGGTGTCCTGAAATGTTCGCAAATAAACAAAATGCGGGTGTTCTGAAGACATTTCTAAGAACACTCCCGGTGTCCTGGAATGTTCGCAAATAAACAAAATGGGGGTGTCCTGAGGACACTGTCCGTATTGTTCTCTGTCAAGTTGAATGTGTTCTTAGAACACTCATGGTCTCCTGAAATGTTCGCAAATAAACGAAATGGGGGTGTTCTGAGGACACTGTCCGTATTGTTCCTTGTCAAGTTGAATGTGTTCTAAGAACACTCGCGGTGTCCTGAAATGTTGGCAAATAAACTAAATGGGTGTGTTCTGAAGACGTTTCTAAGAACACTCGCGGTGTCCTGGAATGTTCATATGGGGTGTCCTGAAGGCGTAGTCCGTATTGTTCGTTGGCAAGTTGAATGTGTTCTAAGAACACTCGCAGTGTCCTGAAATGTTCGCAAATAAACAAAATGGGGGTGTCCTGAGGACGCTGTCCGTATTGTTCTCTGTCAAGTTGAATGTGTTCTTAGAACACTCATGGTGTCCTGAAATGTTCGCAAATATGAATGGGGTTGTGGCTGACAAGTTGAATGTGTTCTAAGAACACTCGCAGTGTCCTGAAATGTTCGCAAATAAACAAAATGGGGGTGTCCTGAGGACGCTGTCCGTATTGTTCTCTGTCAAGTTGAATGTGTTCTTAGAACACTCATGGTGTCCTGAAATGTTAGCAAATAAACGAAATGGGGGTGTTCTGAGGACACTGTCCGTATTGTTCGTTGTCAAGTTGAATGTGTTCTAAGAACACTTGCGGTGTCCTGAAATGTTTGCAAATAAACAAAATGGGGGTGTCCTGAGGACGCTGTCCGTATTGTTCTCTGTCAAGTTGAATGTGTTCTTAGAACACTCATGGTGTCCTGAAATGTTCGCAAATAAACAAAATGGGGGTTGTTCTGAGGACACTGTCCGTATTGTTCGTTGTCAAGTTGAATGTGTTCTAAGAACACTTGCGGTGTCCTGAAATGTTCGCAAATAAACAAGATGGTGGTGTCCTGAAGACGCTTCTAAGAATACTCGCGGTGTCCGGGGAATGTTCGTAGGGGGTGTCCAGAGGACGCTCTCCGTATTGTTCTCTGTCAAGTTGAATGTGTTCTAAGAACACTTGCGGTGTCCTGAAATGTTCACAAATAAACAAAATGGGGGTGTTCTGAAGACATTTCTAAGAACACTCCCGGTGTCCTGGAATGTTCATAGGGGGTGTCCTGAAGGCGTAGTCCGTATTGTTCGCTGGCAAGTTGAATGTGTTCTAAGAACACTCGCAGTGTCCTGAAATGTTTGCAAATAAACAAAATGGGGGTGTCCTGAGGACGCTGTCCGTATTGTTCTCTGTCAAGTTGAATGTGTTCTTAGAACACTCATGGTGTCCTGAAATGTTCGCAAATAAACGAAATGGGGGTGTTCTGAGGACACTGTCCTGTATTGTTCGTTGTCAAGTTGAATGTGTTCTAAGAACACTTGCGGTGTCCTGAAATGTTCGCAAATAAACAAAAAGGGGGTGTCCTGAGGACGCTGTCCGTATTGTTCTCTGTCAAGTTGAATGTGTTCTTAGAACACTCATGGTGTCCTGAAACGTTCGCAAATATGAATGGGGTTGTGGCTGACAAGTTGAATGTGTTCTAAGAACACTTGCGGTGTCCTGAAATGTTCGCAAATAAACAAAATGGGGGTGTCCTGAGGACGCTGTCCGTATTGTTCTCTGTCAAGTTGAATGTGTTCTTAGAACACTCATGGTGTCCTGAAATGTTCGCAAATAAACAAAATGGGGGTTGTTCTGAGGACACTGTCCGTATTGTTCGTTGTCAAGTTGAATGTGTTCTAAGAACACTCGCGGTGTCCTGAAATGTTCGCAAATAAACAAGATGGTGGTGTTCTGAAGACGCTTCTAAGAATACTCGCGGTGTCCGGGGAATGTTCGTAGGGGGTGTCCTGAGGACGCTCTCCGTATTGTTCTCTGTCAAGTTGAATGTGTTCTAAGAACACTTGCGGTGTCCTGAAATGTTCGCAAATAAACAAAATGGGGGTGTTCTGAAGACATTTCTAAGAACACTCCCGGTGTCCTGGAATGTTCATAGGGGGTGTCCTGAAGTCGTAGTCCGTATTGTTCGCTGGCAAGTTGAATGTGTTCTAAGAACACTCGCAGTGTCCTGAAATGTTCGCAAATAAACAAAATGGGGGTGTCCTGAGGAGGCTGTCCATATTGTTCTCTATCAAGTTGAATGTGTTCTTAGAACACTCATGGTGTCCTGAAATGTTCACAAATAAACGAAATGGGGGTGTTCTGAGGACACTGTCCGTATTGTTCGTTGTCAAGTTGAATGTGTTCTAAGAACACTCGCGGTGTCCTGAAATGTTCGCAAATAAACAAAATGGGGGTGTCCTGAGGACGCTGTCCGTATTGTTCTCTGTCAAGTTGAATGTGTTCTTAGAACACTCATGGTGTCCTGAAATGTTCGCAAATATGAATGGGGTTGTGGCTGACAAGTTGAATGTGTTCTAAGAACACTTGCGGTGTCCTGAAATGTTCGCAAATAAACAAAATGGGGGTGTCCTGAGGACGCTGTCCGTATTGTTCTCTGTCAAGTTGAATGTGTTCTTAGAACACTCATGGTGTCCTGAAATGTTCGCAAATAAACGAAATGGGGGTTGTTCTGAGGACACTGTCCGTATTGTTCGTTGTCAAGTTGAATGTGTACTAAGAACACTCGCGGTGTCCTGAAATGTTCGCAAATAAACAAGATGGTGATGTCCTGAAGACGCTTCTAAGAATACTCGCGGTGTCCGGGGAATGTTCATAGGGGGTGTCCTGAGGACGCTCTCCGTATTGTTCTCTGTCAAGTTGAATGTGTTCTAAGAACACTCGCGGTGTCCTGAAATGTTCGCAAATAAACAAAATGTGGGTGTTCTGAAGACATTTCTAAGAACACTCCCGGTGTCCTGGAATGTTCGTAGGGGGTGTCCTGAAGGCGTAGTCCGTATTGTTCGCTGGCAAGTTGAATGTGTTCTAAGAACACTCGCAGTGTCCAGAAATGTTCGCAAATAAACAAAATGGGGGTGTCCTGAGGACGCTGTCCGTATTGTTCTCTGTCAAGTTGAATGTGTTCTTAGAACACACGCGGTGTCCTTAAATGTTCGCAAATAAACAAGATGGTAGTGTTCTGAAGACGCTTCTAAGAATACTCGCGGTGTCTGGGGAATGTTCGTAGGGGGTGTCCTGAGGACGCTCTCCGTATTGTTCTCTGTCAAGTTGAATGTGTTCTAAGAACACTCGCGGTGTCCTGAAATGTTTGCAAATAAACAAAATGGGGGTGTTCTGAAGACATTTCTAAGAACACTCCCGGTGTCCTGGAATGTTCGTAGGGGGTGTCCTGAAGGCGTAGTCCGTATTGTTCGCTGGCAAGTTGAATGTGTTCTAAGAACACTCGCAGTGTCCTGAAATGTTCGCAAATAAACAAAATGGGGGTGTCCTGAGGACACTGTCCGTATTGTTCTCTGTCAAGTTGAATGTGTTCTTAGAACACTCATGGTGTCCTGAAATGTTCGCAAATAAACGAAATGGGGGTGTTCTGAGGACACTGTCCGTATTGTTCCTTGTCAAGTTGAATGTGTTCTAAGAACACTCGCGGTGTCCTGAAATGTTGGCAAATAAACTAAATGGGGGTGTTCTGAAGACGTTTCTAAGAACACTCGCGGTGTCCTGGAATGTTCATATGGGGTGTCCTGAAGGCGTAGTCCGTATTGTTCGTTGGCAAGTTGAATGTGTTCTAAGAACACTCGCAGTGTCCTGAAATGTTCGCAAATAAACAAAATGGGGGTGTCCTGAGGACGCTGTCCGTATTGTTCTCTGTCAAGTTGAATGTGTTCTTAGAACACTCATGGTGTACTGAAATGTTCGCAAATATGAATGGGGTTGTGGCTGACAAGTTGAATGTGTTCTAAGAACACTTGCGGTGTCCTGAAATGTTCGCAAATAAACAAAATGGGGGTGTCCTGAGGACGCTGTCCGTATTGTTCTCTGTCAAGTTGAATGTGTTCTTAGAACACTCATGGTGTCCTGAAATGTTCGCAAATAAACGAAATGGGGGTTGTTCTGAGGACACTGTCCGTATTATTCGTTGTCAAGTTGAATGTGTTCTAAGGACACTTGCGGTGTCCTGAAATGTTCGCAAATAAACAAGATGGTGGTGTTCTGAAGACGCTTCTAAGAATACTCGCGGTGTCCGGGGAATGTTCGTAGGGGGTTTCCTGAGGACACTCTCCGTATTGTTCGTTGTCAAGTTGAATGTTTTCTAAGAACATTCGTGGTGTCCTGAAATGTTCGCAAATAAACTAAATGGGGGAGTTCTGAAGACGTTTCTAAGAACACTCGCGATGTCCTGGAATGTTCGTATGGGGTGTCCTGAAGGCGTAGTCCGTATTGTTCGCTGGCAAGTTGAATGTGTTCTTAGAACACTCATGGTGTCCTGAAATGTTCGCAAATAAACGAAATGGGGGTTGTTCTGAGGACACTGTCCGTATTGTTCGTTGTCAAGTTGAATGTGTTCTAAGAACACTCGTGGTGTCCTGAAATGTTCGCAAATAAACAAGATGGTGGTATTCTGAAGACGCTTCTAAGAATACTCGCGGTGTCTGGGGAATGTTCGTAGGGGTTGTCCTGAGGACGCTCTCCGTACTGTTCTCTGTCAAGTTGAATGTGTTCTAAGAACACTTGCGGTGTCCTGAAATGTTCACAAATAAACAAAATGGGGGTGTTCTGAAGACATTTCTAAGAACACTCCCGGTGTCCTGGAATGTTCATAGGGGGTGTCCTGAAGGCGTAGTCCGTATTGTTCGCTGGCAAGTTGAATGTGTTCTAAGAACACTCGCAGTGTCCTGAAATGTTCGCAAATAAACAAAATGGGGGTGTCCTGAGGACGCTGTCCGTATTGTTCTCTGTCAAGTTGAATGTGTTCTTAGAACACTCATGGTGTCCTGAAATGTTCGCAAATAAACGAAATGGGGGTGTTCTGAGGACACTGTCCGTATTGTTCGTTGTCAAGTTGAATGTGTTCTAAGAACACTTGCGGTGTCCTGAAATGTTCGCAAATAAACAAAATGGGGGTGTCCTGAGGACGCTGTCCGTATTGTTCTCTGTCAAGTTGAATGTGTTCTTAGAACACTCATGGTGTCCTGAAATGTTCGCAAATATGAATGGGGTTGTGGCTGACAAGTTGAATGTGTTCTAAGAACACTCGCAGTGTCCTGAAATGTTCGCAAATAAACAAAATGGGGGTGTCCTGAGGACGCTGTCCGTATTGTTCTCTGTCAAGTTGAATGTGTTCTTAGAACACTCATGGTGTCCTGAAATGTTCGCAAATAAACGAAATGGGGGTGTTCTGAGGACACTGTCCGTATTGTTCGTTGTCAAGTTGAATGTGTTCTAAGAACACTTGCGGTGTCCTGAAATGTTCGCAAATAAACAAAATGGGGGTGTCCTGAGGACGCTGTCCGTATTGTTCTCTGTCAAGTTGAATGTGTTCTTAGAACACTCATGGTGTCCTGAAATGTTCGCAAATAAACAAAATGGGGGTTGTTCTGAGGACACTGTCCGTATTGTTCGTTGTCAAGTTGAATGTGTTCTAAGAACACTCGCGGTGTCCTGAAATGTTCGCAAATAAACAAGATGGTGGTGTCCTGAAGACGCTTCTAAGAATACTCGCGGTGTCCGGGGAATGTTCGTAGGGGGTGTCCAGAGGACGCTCTCCGTATTGTTCTCTGTCAAGTTGAATGTGTTCTAAGAACACTTGCGGTGTCCTGAAATGTTCACAAATAAACAAAATGGGGGTGTTCTGAAGACATTTCTAAGAACACTCCCGGTGTCCTGGCATGTTCATAGGGGGTGTCCTGAAGGCGTAGTCCGTATTGTTCGCTGGCAAGTTGAATGTGTTCTAAGAACACTCGCAGTGTCCTGAAATGTTCGCAAATAAACAAAATGGGGGTGTCCTGAGGACGCTCGTATTGTTCTCTGTCAAGTTGAATGTGTTCTAAGAACACTTGCGGTGTCCTGAAATGTTCACAAATAAACAAAATGGGGGTGTTCTGAAGACATTTCTAAGAACACTCCCGGTGTCCTGGAATGTTCATAGGGGGTGTCCTGAAGGCGTAGTCCGTATTGTTCGCTGGCAAGTTGAATGTGTTCTAAGAACACTTGCAGTGTCCTGAAATGTTCGCAAATAAACAAAATGGGGGTGTCCTGAGGACGCTGTCCGTATTGTTCTCTGTCAAGTTGAATGTGTTCTTAGAACACTCATGGTGTCCTGAAATGTTCGCAAATAAACGAAATGGGGGTGTTCTGAGGACACTGTCCTGTATTGTTCGTTGTCAAGTTGAATGTGTTCTAAGAACACTTGCGGTGTCCTGAAATGTTCGCAAATAAACAAAATGGGGGTGTCCTGAGGACGCTGTCCGTATTGTTCTCTGTCAAGTTGAATGTGTTCTTAGAACACTCATGGTGTCCTGAAATGTTCGCAAATATGAATGGGGTTGTGGCTGACAAGTTGAATGTGTTCTAAGAACACTTGCGGTGTCCTGAAATGTTCGCAAATAAACAAAATGGGGGTGTCCTGAGGACGCTGTCCGTATTGTTCTCTGTCAAGTTGAATGTGTTCTTAGAACACTCATGGTGTCCTGAAATGTTCGCAAATAAACAAAATGGGGGTTGTTCTGAGGACACTGTCCGTATTGTTCGTTGTCAAGTTGAATGTGTTCTAAGAACACTCGCGGTGTCCTGAAATGTTCGCAAATAAACAAGATGGTGGTGTCCTGAAGACGCTTCTAAGAATACTCGCGGTGTCCGGGGAATGTTCGTAGGGGGTGTCCAGAGGACGCTCTCCGTATTGTTCTCTGTCAAGTTGAATGTGTTCTAAGAACACTCGCGGTGTCCTGAAATGTTCGCAAATAAACAAAATGGGGGTGTTCTGAAGACATTTCTAAGAACACTCCCGGTGTCCTGGAATGTTCGTAGGGGGTGTCCTGAAGGCGTAGTCCGTATTGTTCGCTGGCAAGTTGAATGTGTTCTAAGAACACTCGCAGTGTCCTGAAATGTTCGCAAATAAACAAAATGGGGGTGTCCTGAGGACGCTGTCCGTATTGTTCTCTGTCAAGTTGAATGTGTTCTTAGAACACTCATGGTGTCCTGAAATGTTCGCAAATAAACGAAATGGGGGTGTTCTGAGGACACTGTCCGTATTGTTCATTGTCAAGTTGAATGTTTTCTAAGAACATTTGCGGTGTCCTGAAATGTTCGCAAATAAACTAAATGGGGGTGTTCTGAAGACGTTTCTAAGAACACTCGCGGTGTCCTGGAATGTTCGTATGGGGTGTCCTGAAGGCGTAGTCCGTATTGTTCGCTGACAAGTTGAATGTGTTCTAAGAACACTCGCAGTGTCCTGAAATGTTCGCAAATAAACAAAATGGGGGTGTCCTGAGGACACTGTCCGTATTTTTCGTTGTCTAGTTGAAAGTGTTCTAAGAACTATCGCGTTGTTCTGAAATGTTCGTAGGGGGTGTCCTGAAAACGCTGTCCATATTGTTCGCTGGCAAGTTGAAAGTGTTCTAAGAACACTCATAATGTCCGCGGACATTAAAACTTTCCATAGACCATAGTTGAAATGTTTGACTCTATGGATGTGATATGCTGCGGTGGTTGTTGCCAGGGCATAGACTCTATGCCCTGGCAACAACCACCGCAGCATATCACATTCATATTTGCTTATACCTTTGGGTGAAAAACAAATATATAAGGAACAAAGGTATTAGATACTATGGATGTGATATGCTGCTATGGTTCTCCTTATTAATGTATACTTACTGTTTGGTCTAGTAAAAGGAGTCCATGTTTTTCTTGTTCATTTCTGTGATAAAAGAAAATAGCATGTTAGTATTAGTATTTTGTATTTTGTAATGACTTATTACATTGTATAATCAATATACTTTTTTTTTTTGGACCCTCATATTTAGTAGATTACAAATTAGAGTACTGTACAATTTGCTCAGTTTCTGTATTTGTTGCTAAAATCATTGGGTCTGTGGGAGAAAAAAAAATCCATGTTGGATTAAAAAAAAAACCTTTTTCTGTTATGCTACAGTTTATTTGTTTGTTTGTTTTCAGTGTTCACTTGTTGTTTCTGGCTAATGCTTAATACTTTGGCTTGTTGTATTTTTTTGGAGCAGTAACATATTATTTATTTGTTTTGATATTATAACATTTTGGAGCAGTGAGATACCAATTGGCGTATTCTAACTGTGTATTTTTTGGTCTAATTTAGTGGTATTCATTTATCTGATTAGTTGTTATAGAATCGTTGAGCAGTTAGATAGCTTTTGGAGTATTCTAACAGTTTATATTTTTTTAACACAAGTTTACTTAGGGTTTAAATACAGTTTAGTTATCAAATTTTGGTTTTAAGAACATCAAATAAGCGTTTGTAATATTTCCTGGTAATCTCTGCTTTAGAGTAATGGTACTATCATTACATTCAAACCATCCACATTTCTTTTTTTTATATGCAGTGTAGTGCCCTGAATTGGTTGTGGCTCCTGCGTGGTAGATTATACCTATTGTTGTGAAGGTTTTCTTACCAAGTGATATTTGACCATGTGTGAATCCAGTCAGCTTGCAGTTGTTTTTGGTACCATCTGCATTGTAACGTAGAATCATTAGTATTATGTATTTACTATGTGTTTGTATTACTAAACGTGGAGCGATTATCTGAATTGCAGGTAGAGCATAATCTACCATGGTTTGCATTTTGTACAAGTCGCTGAAATGGAATGGATTCACAATTTGGTATTGATATATATATGAAGCGTTCATTGGGGATTTCTTCTTGTGTCACATTGTTGCAGAGAGTGCATGTATGCCTCCACATGTATGCAATTGAAAGATTTCATTTATAGGTATGTTTTTGTTTTCCAGTACTTGTAGTAAGTACATTAGAAATTCTTGTGGATCTTCCTGTGAATTTATAGTGAATTTCACCTTTCCAGCACAGTAGTCCAATTGTTGTCTTATTCCAAAAACACTATACGTGTTGTCAGGATTGTTTGATGCATTTCTGTGAAGTACTAACATTTGCAAACACAATGGGTTTGTACTGTGTAAGTAAATGTTGTCAACAATTGGTGGTAATTGAAATAGAATATTCATTGCTACATTTGCTTAGCAACTTACACCAACTATATTTGAGAATTTAAATGGTCCAGGTAGTTCTGTATCTAACTGCTTTTTTTGGAGTTTGTCTTCCTTCTTTAAAGAAGTACTTGGTTTACTTTCCCTAATTGATTCTTTTTTGCTTGTGGTACTTGATGAAGTATTAGTTTGTTTTACTCTCTTTGGAGGATTTGCCGTGACATCCTGTTGCATTTCTGTTTGATTTATTTTTCTTTTATAACGTTTTACTTTTTGTGGAACAGAATATGTGTTTAGGTGGGGGGTGTATAGTGAGCGAAGTCTATTGTATTCTAAAATGCAAGGGATATCAGCGTTTATTTTACTTGCATCAAAGTTGATTAGAAATAGACCGTCAAGTGTACGTAAGCATGATAGTGCTACATAGCTCATACCTTCTTTAAAGACTGTGTTACCAATATCTATCATTGCTTTGTCTAGAGTAAGACCTTGTGATTTATGAATCGTGACTGCGTATGCAAGAGTTAGAGAAAATTGTTCTCTGCGTACATACATATCTTTGAAGAGAAGGAATCTAGCTGTTGAGCGTCCTATCCTTTTTACTTCTGAAATTTTGTCAAAGAGTAAATTGACAAACTGAATTTTGTTGTCACGTGGGTATGTTTGTTACCCAGTGCTCCATTAACTGGTCCTTGGTCCACGTCAAGGTTACTTTTAAGCATTACTCTGAAATTTAAGGATAATTTTAATATATTTTCTAAGCCTGCTGTGTTTGAGATTGATTTTTCTAAACTATTTAGTCTTGTTGTGGCTTGGTCACACATGGGTAGTGTCATACCATGTACATCTAGTTTGTCTGTGGCGCTAATTTCCATGATTGGTTGCATTTCTTTACTTAGCATGATTTCATTGAATTTGAAACAGCTTGCAAGAGTTGGCATTAAGGCCATACAATTGACATTTTTGTGGGCTAATTGTTCCATAACATCTGTAGCACATGCATTATCGCCATAAAGTGCATTAATGTGCCGGGTTTTCAATATTGCTTCTGCTTCTTTAGAAAGTATACCAACTCTGATACTTTTTAACATGTTGGCATAAGTGAGATCTGCAGATTGCCGCATGTTTTCTGTTAATTCTCTGTATTGGAAATGTTGCCAAAGGTTGACATTTCCAATGCTGCCAACAGTTTTACGGCAGAGTTTGTGTCCTAATGTTTTAAAAATAGGCTCACCTTTTACTGGTGTTAATTGAAGCAGATCTCCAAAAACAATAATGTTTTTTCCTGCAAAGAGCTCTTCATAGTCTGTTTTGAGTACTTCTTGTAATCTGAGGTGAATCAAAGCTAACATCAGGTTGGAGACCATGCTCACTTCATCTATTATTAGCATTTTCATTTGTTTCAATACTCTGCGTAATTCCATTGCAGCTTCTGCAGATAGTCCGTAATAGTCTAATTTGTTCTGGTGTTCTACTGGTAATAGTAGTAATCGGTGTAATGTAACACCACCTATGTTGTAGGCAGCTAAACCTGTTGGGGCAGCGACAACAGCTGACAGTTTGTTGTTTGTCAATTGTTGAAGGAACTTACTAATGATTTTGATTAGGAATGTTTTGCCAGAACCAGCTTCACCACTGACGTACAGTAGTATAGGTTTGTAATTATGGCAGGAACATTCTTTATTTTCATGTTTTACACCATGTGCAATTTGTTTTGTTACTTCTTGAAAAATGCTACTTTGCTCACTGTTTAGTTTTGATTGTAGTATAGTTAAGTCTTCCTTATCTTCATACTGACACATGGTGTTTTCTACTTCTATCATAGCTAATTCTGCCTCATTTATTATTAGTGGTTCTCCCAGTGGTTTTTAGGAGTGTCCTTATCTAGTTGGGCTTGGAGTTCTTCTTCGTGTTGCTGTTCATTGTGCAACATTGTTTTGTACTGTGTAAAGTTTACATCAGTTATAGTGCTTTCATTTGCTTTGAAAGCATCCTCATATGAGTCATAGTTATCTAGTAATTGTTCATCTTTTCTCCATGGTTTGAAGAGTTTGCAGGGATATGTAATATACTTCTTTATGTTGAGGAGCCTTTAATGACAATTTGATATGATTAATTAAATTTGGTTTAGTGAGTTTAACTAAGCTGCCTTCACAGTTTGTTACTCTATATTTACCTTTTTTTTCATCAGGTTTCATATTATTTTTGTATGTGTAGTTTTGTAACGCTCACCTGATTCCCACGGAGGCGCCGACCTGTTCTGGACTGCTATGACCTCTTCTAAGGTGATGCGCAGGACTCGGAAGACGGACTGGACCGGACCCCCAAACCTCGCCTGTCTGGCCCGTAGAAGAATCCTTCTGTAGATGAAAAGGGGATTAACTGTCTGCTGGATAATGTGTCGGATTCCCCCCTACCCCCTCTCACACTCCTCGAGCCCCCTCTGCGATTCCCCGTAGAGTCTCACCTTAGAGTCTGAAAGGACGAGCTCTCCATCCTGCTTCCGATGCAGGGGCGCGTTGATTTCCAGTTGCTTCACTGGATCTCGGGTTTGGTGAGTATTCAACTACGCTTGACTTTTCCGATATGAGGCCGTAAGTATTCAGTTGCAAAAGTTCAAGCCTTAATTGTCCGTTGTCCTTTTCTCTATTTCAGATGTAGGATGAAGAATCCGCGTAGAGGAATGGATTCGCCGAAGGTAAACTCTGGTGAGTATTTTTGATGGATGGTTCCCTTAGTGATCTTGCTTTCACCCACTAATGCGTGTGTCTTTTTCCCCTTAGGGGCCGGGGTACGGAAGTGCCAAAGAAGCGGCGCCGACCTGAGGTGAGGAAAGATTGTCCCAACAATAATCAGGTAAGTCTTAAGGTGGAAGAATCAGGCCTTCCTCAATCTGTTCCTTCGCTCACCTTTGTTTTGTCTCTTTTTCTCCTTAGGCACTGAAAGGCGACCGATGGTGCCAATGGTCGCTGAAGAGCCCGAGGGCGCCTCATGAAGGTGAGTGGAACGTGGCGCTGCAGCGAGCGATGCGATGCGCTTCTAAAAATAATGTCTTTTCTCAGGATCGTCGGAGTGATGGTTCCGGACTCCGGATGGAGGTAGGTAAAGTTCAATTATTCACCTTTCTCTCCTTTCCTTCCTTTTCAGGTGTTCCAGGTTGCAGGCGGGCGTGGCTGGAGCCAGGATGCAGGAGCGGACACGGTGAGCATCCATCTGCTAGATGCAGAACAATGCGAAGTGTGAGCTGCTGTCTGGGCGTGGTTTAAATAGCCCCCAAAGTAGTTCCAGGTAAGTATTGTTCCTCAGCCACGCCCGAGTGGTAAAATAGTCCCATAGGTAAAATAGTCCCTTTCAGACCTCAAGGAGGTCTGGATCCGGCAGCATGGTCTGCATCAGGTAAGTCCATCCAAGCACTCCCATAATGAGCCTGGCGCCTATGGTGCCAGGACTGATGCCTTCTATGAGCCTGGCGCCAGAGGCGCCAGGACAATGTCCAAAGAGCCCCTATAAGGGGTTGCTGGGTCCCTCCCTGGGGACATGATGTCTGCTTTCGGGGACGCTGGGCCTGACCTGGCTTCCCGGGAGTAGGCATCATGACAAGTTTTGGGCTATGTGGTATAGACACATGTTTACCAAAGTATTACTTCTGTTTGGGTAGTATGTGTACAATGAATTGTTTTTTAAAATGTCTTGGCTATTGGGATCATGTTTGGCTATTGTTTCTATATCTTCATATGATTTTAGAACTCTTTTTCTAGATTTAGCTGGACCAAGACAGCCATACTTAGCCATACTATATTTTCAGATTTACCATACAATGCAATACTAGTTAAACTATCAGCTGCTTCATATGATCCACATTCTCTATGGGTGAGCATTTTTATGCCCAAGCTGTATAATTTCTGAGATACTGTTTTATCTGATGACAGGTCATTCCAGAGGTCTTGGAGCTCTGTCATTTCTGCTTTAGTTAAGTATGCTGTGACATATCGTGCAACTGCAGTAGAATTGTCTGCAATGTACTGCACATCTATGTTTGCATTCCATAAGTGGGCAATGATTGCATTATAATCATTTATATATTTTTCTTCTTCTTTTCTTTTTATGTAATATGTATTTTTAGGTGACTTACCTTTAACACTATGTCTAACTGAAGACATGAGGTTCTTCACTTGACCTGCATTTGTAACTGGTCTAGGGAAACCAAATCGGCATTTGGTGTAGTATTTCCCTTTGTTTTTGTATTTGTGACGACAATATTTTCCACATTTGTGTCTTTGAAATTGTAACATGTATGCATGAAGATCACTATTTGTGGCTTCTGATGGAATTTCACAAGTGACATATTTTTCAATAAACTGTAAAACAGTGGCATCACTGTCTTGACCAAATTTAGGAGCATCTTTAATCCATAAAAGCATGTGGATATGTGGTGCTCCTCTGGCTTGGTATTCTTTTCTCCAAAAGAAGTGTTGCACTTCTCCAAGGGGAGGAACAGTTTTATTACAAATAAAATGTAGCATAGCAATGAAGCGATGGTGAAAATATCTTGAAACATTAACAGGATCCAAAGAACAAAGTTCTCCAGGTGTTAGTATATCTATGTTTGTTTAGTTTTTATTTGATATGCGCAGGAAATCATGTAAATCTTCCCATGCATATGCTGCACAACTTAATGTAACAAACCAAGTGGGCGGGCCAAGGTTTCTGATCATACAACGTACATCTCCATGACGTCGAAACCAGTACTCTTTAGTACCACGCATATTTGCTAATAGATTTGTAATATTTGATTGTGAAACCTCATCCTTTTGTTGCACTTTTTCTAATAATTGCGTAGCTTTCATATTTTGAAAGTGTGATCCTGATTTTAATAAGTGTGCAACTCCTTAACATAAAGTTGCTAGTTCACTTTCAAAGAGCAGGTGGAATATGTATTCCACATTTTGTCTAAATCTGGGATCTTCAGAATACATCCGTAATGAGCGGTATTCTGAAGCTGATATTTGAATAGGTCTATCATCATACCTTCCTCCTTTGCCAGTAGGAAAGAGTAGAGGAAAAGCATGTGCTTCTATACTTTTTTCCCATATGCTGATTGGCGATCCTTTTGTTTGACGCATTTGGTAAGTTTCCAGTGCATCTTCTACGGTGTCATTACAATGCAAAGGATGAATTGTATAATGGTCTAAAGTATTTGATATTGTAGCAGGATCTAGTAGCTCAAATTGACCAGCTTCTTGTGTTTCTTGAATTATTTCAGTTGTATCTTTCAAGTTTTCTTCAATATTAATTTCTTTGTAATATTCATTATTCTCTTTAAGATATTGGAAGGCTTGTCTAACTTATATAAATCTACCAGCTGTTGCCATATTTTTTTGTCTTTTGTAGGTACTCCATTTACTAAGATAATTAAAGATTGCTGCATTGGACGTAGCACTCCTAAAGTATGCACATTTTCTTTTAGATCTAATGGTAAATAAACTACTTTTCCACAAATGCCTTTTACCAATTCAGAAGGAGGTAATTTTGCTGTTTTTGGTTGGAGGCGTATTATTGCTTCAAATGGGTGTACTGTTTGAATTATGATGCTCTCATATAAATTAAGTTGTTGTAGGGGTTTTGGTACTGGGTATAATTCCAAATTATTTGTGAAGCACGTGAAGGAGTTTGGTTGTTGTCAAGTTTTGTAGTGCAGTAACTGCAAAGTATTAAGGGCTCAGTTATTTCGTATTTGTTTTCTGCTACAAGGTAGAGAGCTAATTCAAACCATTTAGAATCTTCATTGTCTTCTATTTTGTATGATAGGTCTACAGTTTTTGTGTTACTTTTATAAAATGTTCTACTGCAACATACACATACATGGTTTGGTACTTCAGCTGATGTACTTTTAAATTTTAGTATTTCTTTTTTGTATGTGTTTAGCAAAAAGTTGCCATGTGTAGAATTGTTGCTTAATTGGTTTAAAGGTATTTCATTCTGTAAATGGCTTTCACTTCCAAAATAGTTTTTCTGGATATAATGAATTTCTTCAAGTAGGTATTTTGCTGTACCATGTAGAAGGATGTTATTTAACTTTGCTAGTGCTAAAGCAGGACTTTTAGCATAGTACAGTTTATAGACTAGATTTCATATAGTTGAATGATGTGTTGATATCCTTTTGATATCATGGAAAGTGGTTTTACAAGTAGGTCCTGTAATGCAGGCCAATGAATGTCCTTGTAGTCCTGTGTACTTGCGCACTGGACAGGTATCCAAATTTTGCAGTAATTTAATTTTGATTTTGTCTTTGCTTTTTACATATTAATTGAGGAATTGGCGTAAAGATTTGAAACATTGTTTGGGAATGTTACACATTGACGTGCATGGCCATTTGTACACTAGACATTCTGATTCAGTTGAATGGAGGGGTAACTCTAAGTTTTCAGGGCATATTTTTGTAAGGAGTACTTCTTGTTCCATTATGGTATTATTCACTTTTTCATAACCTCGACCACTGCTAAGTATGGCAATTGTATTTGTTTGCTTTTATTTGTACGCTTCTTCATTAAAATATGGTTCTGTGCTCGTAGTGTGATTCCATTCACCTCCGCAGATACTTAAGAAGTTCTTTCTGTTGACATGTCGCTTATTGAGAAGTCTTTTTTGTAATTTAGTTATTAGTTTTGTTAGTGGTTTCATTTTGTTTAACAGTAAAATAAATAACTTTCTTTTCAGAAGAATTGCACTGTCCATCAACGCTTCTAAGATTAATTTCCTACGATAGGTTTTAAGCATTTAACCTGATTTCTCTCCTGTTTTTATAAGATTTTGAAGGACTTTGTGACGGTACATTTTGGCTAAAATACTTTTCTTGGTATGCTTACTTTGCACTATATTAAAATTTGAAGAAGTAGTTTTATCTGTAGTGATAGCTGATTTTCTGTTAATTGTTTTTTGGTTTGTTTTACATTTTGATAGAGTAGGCTGTTCCCCCCGCCTCGTCGCGCCTTGAAACACTTGTGCGTAGGCGCGTTACAAATGCCATATCATATCATATCATACCATGTAGAATGGAATGGATTATACCATAACAAAAAAATATATACCTCCAACGTAATTACCTCACAGAAACTGTACAGGTAGGAGCGACAATAGACAACCACAACACAACAAAGACAAATTACAAGAAAGTAGTAAGTGAACTTCATTTTTCTTATATGTTTGTATACTTTTTGTATGAGGTGCAGAACAAATAATGTATTTCTGTTGTTTTCACGCAGAAATGTGTAGTACTTTGGAGTGGCTGGAGGAGAATTTTCCAGATGGCGAAATGTCAGGAGATAGCGATAATAATGGTACACACTTCTCTGCATTAGCAAATTAATAGTCAGTAATTTATGGGCACTTAACATATATATATATTTATTTGTAACACACCAGGTAAAAATTGAAGAAAGTCCCCCAAAAGACACAGTGCATGACACCTTGAAACACATAGAAGACAAAGTAACATATTAAAAGAGAATTTTAATGGGTTAAGGCAATTTGTGGAGGACCATGTGAAAGGAAAAATCAGATATCACTGTCCTACCTGTACCTGTCCCCCTTTTCCATTTCCCAGGGAACTATCCCCAAACCCTCAAGAACATCATAAACATTTTGACGAACCTTCCATCCCTTCATCCCATCTCAACCAGCCTGTGGAAACCCCTAATTCCCCTATATTTTTTTCAGTGTTTGCTTCCCCCTCTCTCTCTTAATTGCTGTATATGTGTTTAATAAAAAAAGTTATGTTAGTTTTAAAGGAATTGGTTTAGGTCTAATTTTTTTTTTTTAAAGAGTTAAAATGTCCGCAGACAGCACGCCTGTTCGGCCTGTCCGTAATTAATAAAATATTGATGTTCTAAGGACAATACACCTACCCGTACCATTCGCAACCAAGATGGAACTGTTCTTAGAACACATCAGCTGTCCAAGATGTACGTAAATCAACAAAATGGGGGCGTCCTAAGGACATTATACATCTGTGTACTGTTCACAACCAAGATGAAACTGTCCTTAGAACACTCTCAGGTGTCTGGGATGTCCGTAAATGAAGAAAATGGGAGTGTCCTAAGGACACTATACCTGCCGTACCGTCCGCAGCCAAGAGGGAACTGTTCATAGAACAAGCGGCTGTGCCTGGCATGTCCATAGCCAAACAAAATGGAGGTGTCCTAAGAACACTATACCTGGCCGTACAGTCAGCAGAACATCTACGCACATGCACACCCGTAAGTTTTGCGAACATCGCGCCTGTCTGTAACTGTCCGTCTCACTTGTGTCACACTTTTAATTAGTTTCAGGACCCAAACACTGTCCTTAAAACACCCATGCGCATGTTCACGACCGTTCCTGTGCATTTGGTGTCCTGCGGGCACCCATTTCCTTTGCGGATGTGTTCACAACGTCATCATGTGACCGCACCCATGCTGATCGTGTATCCTAATTTTCACCTTTGTCCGCTTCTGCAACATTTCAAAACAACTTATGCAGACATGCGCCCCTCCACCCCTATAAAAGGCCATACCCACGAGCTCATCTTCCTTGTACTTCTGGCGATTGTTGATTGAGTTTTGCTGCCTTTAGTGCTGTAGCGGAGATTATCTCACCAACCCTAATGGCATCCATGGCTGCTGTTGCTACATCAGCCTCAGCACCACCCCCAAACCCTCCACCGCCACCACCTCCCCAAGGGCCTGCAGAGGGAAATAAGCGTGAGGATGTAGAGAGTGAGGAAGAAGAGGATGAAGAGAATGAGGTGGAGGAAGTCCCTACTACCAGCACTCGCCGGGAGTCATGGGTGTGGCAGTTGTTGACCATTTTTGGTAACGTACCAAAAGCACGTGCAAACCTGGTCACCTGTAAACAGTGCAAGTTGGTGCTGAGTCGTGGGAGACCTGGTGCATACAGCTTTTGTACGACAACCATGAACTAACTTCGTTCCACAGTGCGGACATTCACAAGGTGGTACCATGTAAAGAACGTAGTAGGTTGAGTTCCTCCGCAGCATCCTCCGTGTCCGATCCTCTCACCACAAGAGACACTCCTGTGGGAGAGCGCATCCCTCCAGCTGCCTCACAAGCCATTTGCGCTGCTGTTGACCCTTACCTTTCCAGGGTCACAATATTGTGTATGTACTGCAATGCAGTACTCTGCATGGGGGACAGTCTTCAAAGTGCTTTCGAGACTACGGTCACAGAGCACCAGAAGAACTGTTACCTTCCTAAATAAGGCCCACCCTACATATTTCTCTCTCCACCTGCCCTTTCTTATCACCGTGCTTGGGGTCCCGTCCTTACCCTCCTTTCCCCTCCTCTCCTAGTGTGTTGTGTGTAAAAAATCCCCAAAACTATAAAACAACAAACATTTTAAAAAAAGGCTCTTTTCAGAGCCGCCTTTCTCAGTTTAAAAATTGAACTATCAAGTAAACAGTGTACACCCCTGTGCTTTTTTCAAAAAGTCTGCGGACAGTCCTAGGACACACACAATTTTAGGATGCAACCGTAGCAAAACCAATGCACTTTTCTGTGGGAGTAAGTGGTGGCTCTGAAAAGAGCCTTTTAGTGGTGTTTTGTGTGTTTGAAAAGCCTGGATTCATCAAAATGTAATGCAAAATAGGTGACTACAAAGCCAAAAAAGCCTGCAATGCATTTTTCTACATTTTGAAGAAAAATCTGATTGCCAGCATATATAAGCTGGACTACATCTCTGCGAAAAATGAATGTGCTACGAAACAGAATATTTTCATTGTGAAATGAGGACATGCCAACATCTCTTAGAAAGGCACAAACAGCCTTATTGACATTGCGCCTCGCTTTCTCCATTTGGGACCAAATAAAGCCAAACAAAGCCACATTTGTCTTTGCGCAATACAAGAAAGAATTACTTGGCAATATGGAAACATGTCCATGACCTTCTCAAATCCTTCCTTCATTGCAAATTGCAAAGAAATTCCAGAGACATAACCTAAACTGTTTCCTCCACAATGAATGATAATTATATCAGGATGACGCTCTGTCTCTAAAGTAGCACAGAGAGGTACCAAGTACAGCCACTTCATTCCACGCACTGCATGCCAGTGCACTTCCACATGAGGGAATCCAAGATCCGCAGATATACTGCAACTTTCTGCATGCACCTTCAGCCAATGTATCCATGAGTCTCTCAAAATCCAGATAATCTGTTTTCGAGCACACACAGCCATAGCTGTCTGTTCTCCTCTCAGGAAAAAGACCTTCTCACTAAATCTCACCGTTCACAACACACCCACTGAACTTTACTGACCAATCCCTAGCTCCGCTCATTCTCATTTGCATGCCTCTCCACCCCAGAATCCCTGTATGTAATACGCGCTGCCTGCAGACTACCGCCATTTCTGCGGACATGTAGAGGATCTGAGCGTGACGACTCTACATTTAAATAGTATTCCCCTTTTCCCCTTTAAGGTGGGCTCTGAAAAGAGCAGTTTTTTTTTGCAGATGCCTGACAGACACCTGTTATTTTGTAATTTTGGGGTGTTTTTTTCTTCTTAGTTTACTCATACAATCATCACATAACCTTCTCCAAAGCAAGCCTTACATTCAAAAAGAACATGGCATGTCCCAAAAAAGATTAAGGGGGTAATTCATAGAATTCAGCGCACAAGTGGCGCACGCGGCTGGTGCACAGTGTGCGCGTGCAAATCCCTGCGCCAGCCGCGTGCGCTAAAATCCATTTCCGTGCACAGCGTATTCATGGATTCCAGCCACCAAAACCAGCCGTGGCGCACAGTGGCGCAGCGACCCTGCAGCAGCGCCAGTTACGCCCCCAAGAACGCCTCTCGCGCAGGGAAAAGCCATCAATATACCCAATCCAGCGCAAAGGGCTGCGCTAACCCTGTACCAGCACAGCAAGCGGGCTAAGTGTATCACTGGGGTGCGCGGGAAGTACCTCACGCGATTCCATTAGGGTACGTGTATTTCAGGGTGCAGGGGAAGTTACACACGCAATTTCAGCAGGGTACGTGTACTTCAGGGGTGCGCTGGAATTTCCACACGCGATTGGGCCCGTGCGAGCAGGGTACGTGTATCTCAGGGGTGCGCGGGAAGTTCCACACGCGATTCCATCAGGGTACGTGTATTTCGAGGTGCCGGGGAAGTTTCACACGCGAAATCAGCAGGGTACGTGTATTTCAGTGGTGTGCGTGAAGTTCCACACGCGATATTAGCAGGGTACGTGTATTTCAGGGTGCAGGGGAAGTTACACACGTGATATCAGCAAGGTACGTGTATTTCGGGGTGCGGGGGAAGTTTCACACGCGAAATCAGCAGGGTACGTGTATTTCAGGGGTGCGCGTGAAGTTCCACATGTGATATCAGTAGGGTACGTGTATTTCAGGGTGCAGGGGAAGTTACACACGCGATTTCAGCAGGGTACGTGTATTTCAGGGGTGTGCGGGAATTTCCACACGCGATTGGGCCCGTGCGAGCAGGGTACGCATATCTCAGGGGTGCGCGGGAAGTTCCACATGCGATTCCATCAGGGTACGTGTATTTCGGGGTGCGGGGGAAGTTTCACACGCAAAATCAGCAGGGTACGTGTATTTCAGGGTGCAGGGGAAGTTACACACGCGATTTCAGCAGGGTACGTGTATTTCGGGGTGCGAGTGAAGTTCCACACGCGATATCAGCAGGGTACGTGTATTTCAGGGGTGCGCATGAAGTTCCACACGCGATATCAGCAGGGTACGTGTATTTCAGGGTGCAGGGGAAGTTACACACGCGATTTCAGCAGGGTACGTGTATTTCAGGGGTGCGCGTGAAGTTCCACACACGATATCAGCAGGGTACATGTATTTCAGGGGTGCGCGTGAAGTTCCACACGCGATATCAGCAGGGTACGTGTATTTCAGGGTGCAGGGGAAGTTACACACGCAATTTCAGGAGGGTACGTCTATTTCAGGGCTGCGCTGGAATTTCCACACGCAATTGGGCCCGTGCGAGCAGGGTACGCGTATCTCAGGGGTGCGCGGGAAGTTCCACACGCGATTCCATCAGGGTACGTGTATTACAGGGGTGCGCGGGGAGCACCACACGTGAATTGCATGTTTGGGTCCTCCCAGGTGTTCCCTCTACACCCTCCACGGCCCCTGCAGGTGGCTCACACCACAGGGGCCTACCCTGCACATGTCCTGCAGGCACCCCATTCACCATGGCCATGCCCCCCAGCCAACCCACATGTCAACTTGCACTACTGCCCACCAACGCATGTCCCCCTGCACCCCCAGCCACCAGGGGCACCCTCCACAGGCCCCCACCCATGTCCAACTCATGTTCCCCACCCCCCCACCCCCCAGCACTGTGGGGCACCTGCCAGCAGGCACCCACCCATGTCCAACTCATGTCTCCCACCACCCCCCCCAGCACTGTGGGGAACCTGCCAGCAGGCCCCCACCCATGTCCAACTCATGTCCCTCACCACCCCCACCCCCCAGCACTGTGGGGCACCTACCAGCAGGCCCCCGCCCATGTCCAACTCATGTCTAGCACCACCCCCACCCCACAACACTGTGGGGCACCTGCCAGCAGGCCCCCACCCATTTCCAACTCATGTCTCCCACCACCCCCACCCCCCAGCACTGTGGGGCACCCACCACCAGGCCCCCACCCATGTCCCATCCATGCCCCCCTGCACCTGGGTTCCACCAATCCCCAATCATGTCCGTAATGGCCATCCTCCCCTGCCATAAGGCCCAACCAATTATCACATCCACCCACATATCAAAGGCAATGACATGTTACACACCCAATGTAAATAATTCAAATGAACACATGTCTGTCACACACAATGGCTGCAAGTGAATGTTAAGACACCCAACATGACATGCATGAAAGCAATGAGATGATACGACACATTGAAGGATGAAAATAAAAATGTATTTAAAATCAACTTGAATGGAAATGAAATGAGAAAAACCACAAAGCAAAACAACCAAAGGAAGAAGAATGTCCATGAAAAAAATCCAAAAAATAGAAAAATCCATTGAAGAACTATTTACAAGATAATCCCGGGTCCATGAGCCCAACCAAATGAAACCTAACTATGACAACTAACTAAAAACTGAACTACATACAAAAATGTGGCGCATTGTCCAATCGCAACCAAATAAAAAAAAAAAATAAAGGAAACCTAACACTAACTATATAACTATATACAAAGGCAGCGGGCAAGTCCAGCGGCTCACTCCGTGGTGTTCCGGGCCAGGGCATCATCGAACTCCTGTTCGATGTCCCGGAGGCGGTCCTGTTCCATGGCCCCGACGGTCCGCAGGGACGACGCCGTCCCCTCCTCCAACCCCCTGCGGATTGCCTCGAGGCACTCGGCCCCCCTCAGGGCCCTCCGCATGGAGTTCTCCGCCGTGACCATTATGAGCCGCGCCTCTTCCGCCCGCCGCCGCTCCGCACCTATGTGCTGGCCCAACCGCTGCCACACGGAAGACACTTCCCGTCCTGGGTCCTCCTGCCCTCCGGCCGATGCCTGCCCCTCCGATGTTGATGGCCCCGAGCCATGATGCCTCCCACGTTGACTCCGCTGCTGCCTCCGATGCCACTGCCTCTGCCAGCACAACGGCATCCAGGCTGATGGAATCCACCGACGCCGTCGTGCACGTACCCTGCCTGATGATGCCGGCATATCCTCCATCTGCTGGGGTACAGTTGCTGTGGTGTCCACCCCTGCTGGACCTCTGACTCCCGACTGTGGCAGGGATGGGATCCCCACCGAGCTGGCTGCATTGGTCAGGGCAGGTCCACAGGGGCCCTGGTGGCATCTGGGCCGGAAGACGGCAAGGAGAACGACTGGCGTATAGTCTCCACAGAGGAGGAGAGGGCCGCCAGATTGGCCGACACATGCAGGAAACCCCCGAACATGGACGATCCCAATTGGGCCACGTCGGCACAGTGCTCTTCGTGATGACGTGCGTGCTCCTCCTGGGAAGCACGCACGGCATCACGAATCACAGCCGTGCGCATGGCGACCCCAATCAGGACCTTCTCCATACGGCCAGGGGTCCCCTCGTCCGCAGGTGGAGGGGAGTCAGATGACATGGACATCCCCTCTACCTGCGGACGGGCCTGGGACGGGGCATCCCTGCTGGTGCATGGTGGTGCACCCACAGGGTCAGGGACAGCGACATGCACAGGCCCCTCCACGGTGACCTGTGCTGCCTCCTGCCCCTGCCCCTGGACTGCACCACTTGCACCAGCAGGGATGCCCCCACCAGGCCCCATGTGCACCTCAGTGGCAGCCTCCTCCTCCTCTGTGGAAACCACCAACCTGGATGGCTCCTCACCGTCTTCTGCTGTAGCAGCCCCCTGTGGGGGCTCACCCACCCCTTCCGCTGCAGCCGTGGGGGCATCCCCGCCGCCTTGCTCCACAGCGCCGTCTCCGCCCTCTTCTTCACTAGCCGCTGCGTAGAGGGAGACATAGAACACAAGCATCAGGGTACTGTACAATGGTCCCCTAGACAGGAAGCAATAGCAGATGAGTGCCCCTGTCAAAGTACACTTCCATCATGTCCCTCCACAACACATGTGTCAGTCCAGGCAAAACACACACAGTGACAGTCATGGTGCATGCCATGGACATTTCCATACATGTCCAATGGACTCGAAAACATACAATGTAATGGAACTCACATGCATCATGGGTCATGCCTATCACAGGCACACACTTCACCTCAGTCACATCCATCTGGCCCCGTACACCCCAATCATAGTGGATACAAGGATGACTAGGCTGCATCAGTGAATCTGTACATTGTCACAGACATGTGTCATGCATCTATGGCATTCACAAGTCACAGACACGCAGGTCAGGCACACAGACATGGATACCATATATGTACCTGGCATCAGCACCCATCCCTCACCCCCACCCATGTCCAGGAACAAAGACTGCCATGCTCTCATGTGTACAATCTGCATAGGGCTCCCCATGTCGCATTTAAACGCATGCAACAACCGTGCGGTTCACACATTACTGGTCGCACATGCATTACCATGATGTCCCTGCACACATACATGCGTACATGGCCTATGTCACACATACAGGCAAGTATCAGACAACCAGCACACTGCAACATGCCCTGTATCACACAGCAATGCTTGGCCACTTACCGCTCAACTCCAGACGGGTCTCCCTCTCAAGGACCTGGGCGTGGAGCGCTGGGTGTACGCGTTCCAGGACCCTCATCTGGATGGAACTCTTGTGGCCCCGGCCCCCCTCCACGAGGCGCCGGGCCTTTATGAGGGTCCTGGACCTCAAGTCCTTCCAGCGCTTCTTGACCTTCTGGATGGTGTGGGTTGCCACCCCCCTCCGCGTTGATGGCAACCACACAGTCGGCCCAGATCCTCTCCTGTCCTTCCTTGTTGGCACGGGACGTTCCGAAGAGGGCATCATACTGCCCCAGGACTTGCTCCACCAGGACCCCAACTTCGGTGGCAGTGAAGCTGGTGCCCCTCTGCCACTCTGGCCGGGGGTTGCCACTGGTGCCAGATGTGGATGTGCCCGACATGGCAACCCCAGGGGCAGGAGTGGGTGGGCAACTGGGTCCTGGGGCTGGGCTGTGGAGCGATGTTATCCGAGTCGGGAGTCTTCTGTTCCAGCAGGGGTGGACACAGCAACTGGACCCCTGCAGATGGCTGATGTGCAGGCACCTAATGGCAGGGCACGGTGGCAGCAGGCAGGCAGGCAGCAGCAGATGGCACGTGGGAGGCTACTCGGGGCACTGGGGGGCAGTAATTCGGCCTTCTGGGCAGGAGCGTGGTCTTCCGTGTGTTTTCGCGTGGCCAGCTTGATACGGAGTGATTTGGCACGTGAAAATCCTGCACGTCAGCGTGAAAATCGAGGAAAGGCCCTTAGCGCGTAAGTGCATCAGCACGCGTACGTGATTTCATTGGACCAAAGGCCCTTACAGCGTAAGCGCGTCTGTGACGTTTTGCACATGGGCGTTGCCCTGGCAGGGCTTGGAGATCCCGCGTGCCTTTACACTGTTCTGTACGTGCTTTTCGTGCGGTGCGTGTGTTTTCCATCCGTTGGGGTTCACATGCTATTACTTCACAGCGGGTGTTGGCTAAGCGTTCTTCTACACGCAAGGCAGACGGTGAGTGGTACCCCGCTCCCCCAGGCCCGATCGCGTGATAAACTTCACGCGAACCCCTGATATACACGTAGCCTGCTCCCCCAGGCCCGATCGCGTGATAAACTTCACGCGAACCCCTGGAATACACGTAGCCCGCTCCCCCAGGCTCGATCGCGTGAAAAACTTCACGCGAACCCCTGATATACACCTAGCCCGCTCCCCCAGGCCCGATCGCGTGAAAAACTTCACGAGAACCCCTGGAATACACGTAGCCCGCTCCCCCGGGCCCGATCGCGTGAAAAACTTCACGCGAACCCCTGATTTACACGTAGCCCGCTCCCCCGGGCCCGATCGCGTGAAAAAGTTCACGCGAACCCCTGGAATACACGTAGCCCGCTCCCCCAGGCCCGATCGCGTGGAAAAGTTCACGCGAACCCCTGGAATACACGTAGCCCGCTCCCCCAGGCCCGATCGCGTGAAAAACTTCACGCGAACCCCTGATATACACGTAGCCCGCTCCCCCAGGCCCGATCGCGTGAAAAACTTCACGGGAACCCCTGATATACACGTAGCCCGCTCCCCCACGCCCGATTGCGTGAAAATCTTCACGCGAACCCCTGGAATACACGTAGCCCGCTCCCCCAGGCCCGATCGCGTGGAAAAGTTCACGCGAACCCCTGGAATACACGTAGCCCGCTCCCCCAGGCCCGATCGCGTGAAAAACTTCACGCGAACCCCTGATATACACGTAGCCTGCTCCCCCAGGCCCGATCGCGTGAAAAACTTCACGCGAAGCCCTGATATACACGTAGCCCGCTCCCCCAGGCCCGATCGCGTGAAAAACTTCACGCGAAGCCCTGGAATACACGTAGCCCGCTCCCCCAGGCCCGATCGCGTGAAAAACTTCACGCAAACCCCTGATATACACGTAGCCCGCTCCCCCAGGCCCGATCGCGTGAAAAACTTCACGCGAACCCCTGATATACACGTAGCCCGCTCCCCCAGGCCCGATCGTGTGAAAAACTTCACGAGAACCCCTGGAATACACGTAGCCCGCTCCCCCAGGCCCGATCGCGTGAATAACTTCACGCGAACCCCTGATATACACGTAGCCCGCTCCCCCAGGCCCGATCGCGTGAAAAAGTTCACGCGAACCCCTGGAATACACGTAGCCCGCTCCCCCAGGCCCGATCGCGTGAAAAACTTCACGCGAACCCTTGATATACACGTAGCCCGCTCCCCCAGGCCCGATCGCGTGAAAAACTTCAGCGAACCCCTGATATACACGTAGCCCGCTCCCCCAGGCCCGATCGCGTGAGAAACTTCACGCGAACCCCTGATATACACGTAGCCCGCTCCCCCAGGCCCGATCGTGTGAACTTTTTCACGCGCACCCCCGAAATACACGTACACCGCTCAATCGCGTGTGTAACTTCCCGTGCACCCCCGATATACACGTGCCCCGCTCAATCGCGTGTGTAACTTCCTGCGAACCCCCGATATACACGTGCCCCGCTCGCACAGGCCCAATTGCTGTATGTTGCCACTTTTGTAATGCGCAGGGACGCTACCGCCTGCCTTCGTGTGGCGGACGTGTTTCGGCTTGTGTGTGTCTTTGGCTGTGCTTGGCTTTGTCCTATTCGATTCCATGAATACGTGTGGTTCGAGTGCGTGTGGGCGTTCCGTCTGCTTCGCTGCAGTACATCCCCAGTTACGCCCTTATTTTCACCCGTTTTTCCCCATTCCGCGCGTTACGCCCCATGTTCCGCCCACTTTCTGGTGTATGCGCCGAGGTTGTGCGCTTTCACTGTGCGCGTCGCGCATGCCTTTCGGGATGTTGCAGTGACTTGTGCGCCATGCACGGGTTTGGCGCACATCCCGAGGTGTACACGCGCAGGGACTTCCATGGAAGATTTTCGGCGCACGTTTGTTCCATGAATCGGCCCCTAAGAAACACCATCTGCTTCAAAATGAGCTGCATTACTGGAAACAATGTTCTCGTGGCTGCAGAAAAACATACCAGCTCTTAACATGAAAGCATGCATGCCGTGATTGATGGCACACCTACCAATACTTTGATCAGGATAAAAAACAGAACTGTTGTCCCATTTTGCTCTAGGGAGTTAGCCAGAAAAAAATACTTTCGCAGTTGGAAAGATGTTAATGACTGCTTGAACCAACTGTTCCAAAACTCCCAACAAAGTAGGTGAACTGTTACTCCCACGCAGACCTACTCCTCTTTTGAATGTCTTGTCTGCTCTCTCTCTCTCTCTCCTAGCCATTCCCTTACCGTGGCCACTATCTATCGGCCACCTGGTCAAATTTCCTCCTTCCTCTCCGAGTGGGCGGACCTCTCCTCCTCACTCCTGTCCTCAATCACTCAACTCCTCCTTCTTGGAAACTTCAACATCCACCTGGATGCCTCCTGTGGACCCTCTGGACTCTTTCGCGACCTCTGCGACTCTCTCTCACTCTCTTTTCTCTCGTCTGGGCCGACCCATTCTGCAGGGCACACTCTCGATGCTCTGATCTCTTCTGACCTTCCCCTCTCTGTCCCTCTCTCCACTCCTCTCTCCTGGAGTGATCACTTTCTCCTCTCCTCCCACCTCACCCTCCCTACCCCACAGGCAAAGCTACCCTCATCACTGCCACCTTCCTTCTCGGTCATCCAACCCATGAAGCGCGTGTCAGTTGAGGCTTTCGCTGCCACCTTCTCGCCCCCTCCTCCCCCTTCGGCTGACTCCCACCCTGACACAGCCCTCTCTACTCTCCACTCTGCTATATCTGATACTCTTGATATCCTTGCCCCTGTCATGAGAATCTGCCTGAAGCCCAAAGCCAAATGGTACTCCTGGTATGACTCGGATCTCGTCACCCTTAAACGCAAGTGCAGGGTGGCAGAGAGGAAATGGCATGCCTCATGTTCATCCTCTGACAAACTGGCCTCTCGCCTGCTCCAAAGGCAATACCGGCTCTCCGTTCTCACCAAGAAGAGAGCCCTTATCCAATCCTGCATCTCTGCGGCATCTAATAATTCGGCCAAACTCTTTAAAATCTGCAAGGAGCTGGCCAACCCTGCTGCAGTCTCTACCTCTCCTGTCCCCTCCCAGGCCCTCTGCACGGCACTGGCCTCTCACTTCATCTCAAAAACTCAGAACATCCTGTCCACACTCTCCTCCTGTCACCTCCCCCCCTCTATTCCCTGCTCTACCTCTGGCCCTTCTGCAGCCACCCCTCCTCTCCCCTTCTCTGCCTTTCCCCTGTTTTCTGCTGATGATGTTTCGAGACAAGTCTGATCTATGAATGTCTCGTCAAAACAGGTCCACCCCTGTTCCTCCAAAACTATCAAGGACCACATTGTCTCCTTGGCTCCTGCCCTTGCTGACTTCTGCAATCACTCCTTCACCTCTGGAGTCTTCCCATCCCCTCTCAAGCACTCCCTTGTGCACCCCCTTCTTAAGAAACCTTCTTCTGTCCCCTCCTGCCCTGCTAACTATCGCCCAATCTCTATCACTCCCTTCCTGGGAAAACTCCTGGAGAAACTGGCCATCTCCCAGCTTAATCTCCATGCTGAATCTGTTGGTAGTCTTCATGACCATCAGTCTGGCTTCAGAGCTGCCAGAAGCACGGAAACTGCTCTCCTGAACATCCGTAAGGACCTGCTCTGGAATCTTGACTCTAACACTCCATGTGTTCTCATTTTGCTTGATCTCTCTTCTGCCTTTGACACCGTCAACCATACCATCCTGCTCAACCGTCTCCGTGATAACCTGGGTATCACTGGTCAGGCTCTGGCGTGGCTGTCCTCTTCCTTCTCCAATCGACCCTCCCAGGACCAACTGGGGTCTTTCCTCTCTGACATCTTTATCTCTACCTGTGGTGTCCCCCAGGGATCTAACCTCCCTGTATCTGGCACTCCTCGCCCACCGCATTGCCGCTCTCTGCCCCAACTATAAGTGCTATGCGGATGATACCCAGCTCATTTTCAGGCTACCCTCAGCCTCCTCTTCTCCTTCCCTCATCTCTGACTGTCTTTCTGCTATCCAGGAATGGTGTGCCGCCAACGACCTCTGCCTTAATTCCAGTAAGACTGAGATTCTACTCATCGGCACACCCACTCCCTCCTTCCCTGCAGCTCTCTGGCCGGCCTCTCTTGGCCCTCTTCCTGCTCCTACCTGCAAGGCAAAAAACCTCAGAGTCATCTTCGACTCCACACTCTCCTTCTCTCCTCACATATCCGACGTCACACTACCAGCTCCACCTCCTCCGAGGTATCCTTCCTTTCCTCTCCTTCCCCCAGAAGCTCACTGTCTCTGGGCCCTGGTTCTCTCGAAGCTGGACTACTGTAACAGCCTCTATCTAAATATGCCTGCCTCTACTCTCCGCCCTTTGCAACTCATCCAGAACAGGACTGCGAGACTTGTCCTTGGCCTCAAGCCCAGGGACCGTATCTCTCCAGGACTGAAATCACTACACTGGCTCCCAGTGACTGTGAGGATCAAGTTCAAAACCCTCTGCATTGTCCACAAGGCCTTCTGGGGCCTTGGGCCAAAATACCTTCAACTCTCTCTTCCTAAATATCTTCCTTCTCGAGCTCTTCGCTCATCCGCCTCCAAATCCCTCAGGGTCAGTCGCTTCTCCAAACAACAAGTTGGGGGCAGATCTCTCTCCGCTGCAGGGGCCTTCCTGCCTCCCTGAAACTTGAGGAGAACCATCTCTGGTTCCGTAAGCACCTCAAAACCTTTCTCTTTGCTTCCGCTTTCTCTCCCCCTCTGAACTTCTGAAACTGCACTGAATCTGCAACTGGGCCACTCACCGTTCCCAGTCCTTGGCCCAACCACTCTCCCCTGCACTCCCTCCCTGGCTACCCCCTGCTCTGTGGGACTGTGTCTGTATCCATACAGCCCCCCTTCCCAGCACTTGTCTGCACTTATCTCACACTTGCCACTAGCTGGTCCTTGTTATTTATCCTGTATGCTATTAACCATGTACTGCACTCTCCACTCTCCACTTCCCCTTTGCACTTTCCCTTCCCCTCTGCCCTTGCACTTGCGCGATCTGAATGACACCTGGCCTAGTAGGATTGTTGTCTGTCTCCCCTTGTCCCCCCCCTCCTCGTCGCACCTTGAAACACTTGTGTATAGGCGCGTTACAAATGCCATATCATATATCATATCATAACTCACGTAGCCCAAATGGCAAGCACCATAGTGCAGAGCTACCACATGGGGACTGGTCACCCTACGCATATCTCTGCAGACTTGCAGAATTGCCTCTACATTGCAATCAGTCGCAGCGCTCCACACCACCTCCACTTCTCTTACATCAAAAATTGGTTACCACATGCCTTCATTCTGAATAGTGCTGTAAACCATGGACAAAAATATCTCCAAGCACCAACATCCTGACTGTCTCCACCTCTGCCATCTTCACTACACACACTCTCTTTCTACACAAATCAACAATGTCAACATCTGATTGGCTGATGCCTACCGTCCCCTTTTCATGCTGGATTTGCTGTAAAACCCTGTATGTGGCATGCCCTACCCGCAGACAAGCGCGGTGCCTGTGCGGCACGTGACTCTTAGCCAGCCCTTATACCCTTTCCACATCACTCGCGAATCCATTCCCTCATTGGACACAGCTAAGCAGTCACACAACCATCCACCAATCGCATCCAATACATCTACATCTAACTCCGTCATCAGAGTTCCGCACTTCAAATGTACTGTTGATCACTCTGAATACAAGTCTCATATCATTGCAAAGCACCTACTACAAAAAGTACTTTGCATGTGTCGAGGATTTCTACTTACAGCTCCATGCATATCCACATGCATGATTACAAAGTACAGGTATGCATATTTTATTCAGATACATGTGCAACCATTATGATTCCATTTAAACAAATTAATGCCACTAAATCTGCATAGCCAATACATACATAACAACGCTCCCGCTTTAAGTGCGCGAAACTCGATTTTCCATTAAAAAATGTCACTATTTTTTACTGTCTTCTGCCTGAATAAATGCTACTTCCAAATCGATCGTATGAGAAAAATAAACGTTCCCGATTGCTGTGGTGACATTTCCCTCTCAGGTGCACCCGATTTATCGCATTCCTAATTATAATATGAAAGTATTCAAATTTTTCCCAACTACTACAATGACCTATCACTTCTAAACCTCTCTGGTATGTACAACACAGCTGAAAAAAACAAGGGAATTTCATGAACTTAAAATTGTACTCATTTGCGAAGCAGATTCAACTAACATACTGCAAATAACATATAAAGGCTGCACATAGTCAAATGAAATGCACGCATACACTGTGTTGAGATATCAAATGAAAATACTCCCACGAAAGATGAAAAATTAACGTGTACATTAACATCACTGCTTTAAACACACAAAATTACTAACTTCTTCCGTTTTACAATTGCAGTGAAGACCACTCTCCTGAAAATCGACAGCATCTACACTACAAACAACATATCCGAAGAAACCTGGTCATTCCACAAAAAAAGTAAGTACAGTACTACCTTTACATTCTTACTGTTCCTTAAAGAGACTGAGTGGGTTATTTATGTAATTTGCGCACCAAAAAAAACCATTGATTTCTGAACCATTCTGCCCACAAATCCCCATTCATTAAACAAAGATTAACAGGCAGAATGGCACAAAATCCCCATGTTTTTGGATCACAAATAACATACACAAGCTTTAAAATGTTAGTACTACAAAACAAATGGCTGTTTTAATTGCATACCATTATGTTTACTATTAATGCTTCTCCTCACTACTAGCTCATTTTCTACTCTCCTCTGAAGCACAGTGTAGTAACATACAAACAGAAAAATAGCCTTCCCAACTCATTGTAACTGCCCAATGCACATTCACACACCACCACAACCATCTTCCCCATCAAACTCATACACGCATGCACACAGCACACATACATTGTAAAACAGACCAACCCATACCTACTAAATTCTTCATACGACTCAACAATCTGGAAACCTTGTGCACTCCTACGCAAAATAAGAGAACATCCAAGAGAACCAGCTTACAAAATACTCAAACAAGATACATCTAGCTCAAATTCACAGATTCTAAGGGAGTGGACCTATAAAGTAGACCAAATTATGATGATCGCTGACATCGAAATCGATTCTTTGCAATACCACCCGCAGTTTGTCAAAAAACGTCTTCAATGGTGGGGCTGGATTGTGAATATTGAAAAAAGAGCACTCCTCAAATGTACACTCCTGTCAGGATCTGCACTAAATAGACTAAATGTACAGCCAAAATACCTAGTCAAATGTCCATCTCGCCACCATCGAGACCAATTTCTGCGACTGCGGCTAAATGCATTACAAACAAACGAAATGAGATGGATGAGAAAAAACCCGAATCAAAAAGACGACTTATGTAGACATTGCAAAAAAGATACAGAATCACTTTACCATCTGATCATAAATTGCGATGGAATCTCGAATTAAAGGACTCTACATTTGGACTTTTGCTTTCCAATAAATGGAAATAGGGAAGACTGGTGGTCGCGTGTGACATCAGGTCACAACATGAAAATCACTTGTGCGATAATTGATTTCTTAGACACAATTCTGAAAGAACAATAGACTATCCAAATGACAACCCTTGAACCCAAGATGTATGTGTTTAGGAAAACTTTAACACTCAATGATGAAAATAACCACATACAGATTCTGTGATAAAAGTTTGTACAAACTAAAAGATCACAATTAAATAAAAAAATAAAAAAAAATGTCCAAAGTAAGCATCCATCTCTACCAGAGTTTGTACAAAACATTCAAACAAAACAGCTAATGCAGTCATTTAGCGAAACAAAGGAAGCTTCAACTACAGAAACATTGCCTCCTATATCAAAATGTGGCACAAAACAGAAAATGCATTACAAGAATTCAGCTACCACTACTGCTAACACTGCTCCTATAAATCCTGATTTACTAGCAAGAAACCATAGTACAAAAAAGTATTTTAGCAAACATGTTCCGCCACATAGTCTTTCAGAATCTAATAAGAAGAGGAGCAAATTCATCCTCAACCCTTAAAACCTACCGTAGAAAATTTAGACAGTGCAATCCTTCTCAAAAGGAAGTTATTTATTTTAGTGTTAAACAGGATGAAACCACTAACAAAACTAAGTACTAAACTACAAAATAAACTTCTCAATAAATGGAATGTCAACAAAAATAACTTCTTAAATATTTGTGGAGTTGAATGGAGTCACACAACGACCACAGAACCACATTTTAATGAAGAAGCATACACACAAAATCAAATAAACACAATTGCCATCCATAGCAGTGGACGAGGATATGAAAAAATCAATAATAACATCATGGAACAAGAAACACTGCTTGCAAAAGTATCCCCAGAAAACTCAGAATTACCTCTTATACAAATGGCCATGCATGTCAATGTGTAACATTCCTAAGACATCTTTCAAATCTTTACGCCAGTTCCTCAATCAGTATGTGAAAGGTAAAGACAAAATGAAAATGAAAGTGCTGCAAAATATGGATACCGGTCAAGTACGCAAATACACAGGACTACAAGGACATTTATTAGCCTGTATTTCAGGAACTATTTGCAAACGCACTGTCCATGATATCAACATGATATCAACACATCATTCAAATGTAAGAAATCTAGTGTATAAACTGTACTATGCTAAATGTCCAGCTTTAGAACTAGCCAATTTAAATAACACTCTTCTGCATGGTACACCCAAATACCTACAAGAAGAAATCAACCGTATCCAGAGAAAATATTTTTGAAGTGAAAGCCACTTACAAAATGCAATAGTTTTAGAACAGACTTGCAACAATTCTGCACAAGGCAAGCTTCTATTACACACATTCAAAAAAGTAATACTAAAGTTTAAAAGTACATCGGCTGAAGTACCAAGCCATGTGTGTGTGTGTTGCCGCAGAACTTCTTACAAAAGTAACACAACAACTATAGACGTAACATACAAAATAGAAGACAATGAAGATTCTAAATGGTTTGAATTAGCTCTCTACGTTTTAGCAGAAAACAAATACCAAATAAGTGAACCCCTAATATGTTGCAGTTACTGCACTCCAAAACTTGACAACAACCAAACTCCTTCACTTGCTATCACAAATAATTTGGAAGTATTCCCACTATCAAAACCCCTGCAGCAACTCAATGTGTATGAGAGCATCATAATTCAAACAGTACACCCATTTCAAGCAATACTACTAATTCAACCAAAAACATCAAAATGACCTCCCTCTGAATTGGTGAAAGGCATTTGTGGCAAAGTAGTTTATTTCCCATTAGATCTGACAGAAAATGTGCACACACTAGGAGTGCAACGTCCAATAGAGCATTCCTTAATTGTCTTAGTAAATGGTGTACCAACAAAAGACAAAAAAATTTGGCAACAAGTCGTGGACTTACATAAACTCAGACAAACCTTGCAATATCTGAAAGACAATAATGAATACTACAAAGAAATAAATATTGAAGAAAGCTTAAGGGAAACAACTGAAATAATTCAATAGTCATCATAAACTGGTCAATTTGAACTTCTGGATCCTGCTGCAATATCCACTCTTTTGGACCATTATACAATTCATCCATTGCACTCTAATGAGAGCATAGATGATGCACTAGAAACTTACCAAATGCAACAAACCAAAGGGTCACCAATGAGCATATGGGAAAAAAGTATAGAAGCACATGCTTTTCCACTGCTATTTCCTACTGGCGAAGGAGGAAGATACGATGATAGACCCACTCAGATAACAATATCAGAATACTGCTCATTACAAATGTATTCTGAAGATCCCAGATTTAGACACAATGTGGAATAGATATTCCACCTACTCTTTGGAAGTGAACTACCAACCCTATGTTACGGAGTTGCACACATATTGAAATCTGGAATCCACTTTCAAAATATGTCAGCTACGCAATTAATACAAACAGTGCAAGAAAAAGATGAGGTTTGACAATCAAGCATAACAAATCTGTTTGCAAACATGCGTGGTATGAAAGAATACTGGTTCCGACGGCACAGAGATGTACCTTGTATGATCAGAAACCTTGGACCAACCACTTGGTTTGTTACATTAAGTTGTGCAGAAAATGCATGGGAAGATTTACATGATTTCCTACGCATATCAAACAACAACAAAACCATCATAGATATACTAACACCTGGAGAACTTTGCTCTCTAGATCCTGTTAATGCTTCAAGATATTTCCACCATCGTTTCATTGCTATGCTACACTTTATTTGTAATAAAACTGTTCCTCCCCTCGGCGAAGTGCAACACTTCTTTTGGAGAAAAGAATATCAAGCCAGAGGAGCACCAAATATCCACATGCTTTTATGGATTAAAGGTGCACCTAAATTTGGTCAGGACAGTGATGCCACTGTTTTACAGTTCATCCAAAAATATGTCACTCTTGAAATCCCTTCACAAAGGACACATAGTGACCTTCATGGACAAATTTTACAATTTCAAAGACACAAATGTAGCAAATATTGTCGCAAATACAAAAGCAAAAGGAAATACTACACCAAATGCCGCTTTGGTTTCCCTAGACCAGTTACAGAAACACGTGAAGTGAACAACTTCATGTCTTCAGTTCGACATAGTGTTAAAGGTAAATCACCTAAGAACACGTATTACATAAAAGAACAGAAGAATTAAAATATATCAATGATTACAATGCAATCATTGCCCTCTTATGGAATGCAGACATAGATGTGCAGTACATTGCAGACAATTCCCCTGCAGTTGCACGATATGTTACAGCCTACTTAACAAAAGCAGAAAAAACAGAGCTGCAAGACCTCTGGAATGACCTATCATCAGACAAAACACTATCTAAAAATTTGTACAGCCTAGGCATAAAAATGCTCTCTCATAGAGAATGTGTCACCTATGAAGCTGCTGATCATTTAAACGGTACTGCTTTGTATGGAAAATCTGAAAATATAATATGGCTAAGTCTTGGTCCTGCTAAATCTAGAAAAAGAGTTCTCAAATGTATTTATTTATTTTATTTTTGGATTTGTAAAGCGCACTGCAGCACTCTAAGCAACGAGGTTCTATAAGTATACTTAAGGAGGCTTGCTTGTGGATTACAATAAGCGGCCCAATGTGTGAAGCTTAACAACATACAGTTATGTATACAGTTGAATTACTGGGTGCAATGTTCTACAATACAGTGTGTGTCGATTTCAAGTTATAGCAGTAGCAGAAACATTATACAGGAGGAAGAATAGGCTTTTTAGACAAAGAACCTTGTTTTTAGGGCCTTGCGAAAGGTGGCAAGGGACTCGATAGATCTAATCTGGACTGGGAGTTTGTTCCAAAGAGTGGAGGCCATAGTTGGGAAGCTAGATCCTCCAGCACGCACTCTGCGTGAGTGAGGTACTGTGATGCGGTTAGCATATGCAGTTCTTGCAGGTCTGGAGGCTATTTGTCTGGAGATCCTTTGCGTAAGGTATCTGGGGGCGAGGCCGTGAATACATTTGTGGGTTAGGGCTAGTGTTTTGAAGACGACCCTTTCCTTGATAGGTAGCCAGTGTGCCTTTCTTCTGATCGTAGAGATGTGTTCCCTGCGTGAAAGACCAGTGGCTGCCCTTAAGGCGTTGTTCTGTGCTATCTGAAGTTTGGCCAGGTTCTTTTGAGATGTGCCAATGAAGAGGGCATTACAGTAATCCAGTCTAGAGCCGATGAGGGCTCTAGCTATGGTGATACAGTTCTGTTGGGTCAGGAATGGTCTGACAGCGTTAATCAGTTTGGCGTGGTAAGCTGCAGAGGATGTGATGCGCTGACCTGCCTCTCCATGGTGAGGCTTTGTTCAAGGTACACGCCTAGTGTTTTGATCGTTTGTGATACTGTGATAGGGATGTTATCAATTGTGAATGTATGGTATTCTTTGGCAAGTTTATTTTGAGTGAATGGGGATCATGTCAGCAGGAGTTCTGTTTTGTCACTGTTTAAACAAAGCCAATTATCTGCCATCCAAGATTGTATGGGGGAGTAGATGAGGTTGAGGGTGTCAGAGTCAGCTAGATAGTCTCCTGTGAGAGGTATGAGCACCTGGGTGTCATCTGCATAATTTGTATATGAGATGCCCAGCGAGTCTAAGATTTTGAATAAGGGTCTGGTGAAAAGGTTATACAGCGTAGGGGCTATGCATGTCAAATCATATGAGGACATAGAAACAATAGCCAAAAATGATCCCAACAGCCAAGACATTTTAAAAAACAATTTACTAGACACATACTACCCAAACTGGAGTACCACTTTGGAAACCATGTGTCTATACCACATAGCCCAAAACTCTGCATACAAAAATAATATAAAACCCAATTAAAACAAAGGTAGATATAGAGTGACAGATTGTGAAGGCAGCTTAGTGAAACTTACCAAATGAAGCTTAATTAATCATGTCAATTTGTCATTAAAAACTCCTCAACAGAAAGAACTATATTACATGTCCCTGCTAAAACTTTTTAAACCATGGAGAAAAGAGGAAGAGATACTAGATAACTATGACTGCTATGAAAACGCTTTCAAAGCAAATGAAAGCACTATCACTGATGTGAACTTTACGCAGTACAAAACAATGTTGCACAACGAACAGCCTTCGGGTGAGAAGAATCGGTTGGAAATCCACAGAGGACTGTGGTTAATTTTCTCTCATTTTTTCAGTGTTAAAGGGAACATCAGCTCCTTATACTTAATCCTTGTGCCAACCACTAAATTAAGCAGCGGAGAGCGCCCCTTTGATGAACAGAGGTTCTTGGTTGACCCCGATTTTTATTTCCCAACCAAAATGCAGCAGGGGAAAAGGTCATCCCATTCTAAATATAACCTTTGTAAAACCAAGACCCAACCCTTAAATGAGAACAGGGAGACTCATATGAAGGGTGCCAAATCGAAGAAGAAAGCGAAGTACTCGAAGCCGGTGGACCAAGGCGCTATTACTGAGTTTTTTCCAGTGAACCTACCCCCCGGAAATAAACTCAACCACAATCGAGGAAACAGCAGCTCCTGGCCCTAGTGGCAGTAAGCTATTGAATTCTACCAATTTTGATGGCATCGATAACAATTCCCCATTGGATTTGTGTAAAGTATACAGAGAGGGATGTCATCACAAACACCATTGACGGTAGTAAGTGGTACACTACCCCAAAACGAAAGTAATACGAGCATCCCCCATGGTCTGTAAAGCTCCATTGGAAGCAGTGGATGACTGTTGGCTTCCCTTAATTTAGCAATGGCTTCTATGGAGGATTGAGATTGCTGAATTACAGTCATCAGTTGCTGCATTACAATTTGCACTTAAGATCTTATTACAAATGTCTGGCCATATTTTGACAAACACTAACATCCTCGCTATGGCACACGAACAGAAGGGCCCCCTCCATGAGGAGGCGGAAGTTAATCTATCTGACGCCTTACGCATAGAAGAAGGAAGTGAAGAACAGGAAAGTACGGAAGAAACGGAAGTTAACCCTTCGGAATCCATTATCAGCATTGAAGTCAATGCTGCACCCCAGGAAAATGCAATTGATTCATACATTGAACAAAGCCCTCAAGGTTTCTTCTCACGGAAGCAACGTAGATTGGCGAAAAAGGCACAAAAATAAAAAATAAAAAATAAATGCCCCTCCCTCTATTGATGGTCCCCGGATAGCGTTGGACATACACTCAAAAAAACCCAAGAAAAGATTAGCTAGAGCGGAAGCACGGGCCTCAATGACCAAGGGCTGCTTAACCAGCTGGCTGCTGCCGGAAGAGGAGAAACAGATCTGTCTGGTCGAAGATGAGGACCTATTGGATGTAATGGACCAGGGACCTGAACTAAGCTCACCAATACGCCCTGAGCAGTCATTAGTACCTGTAGACGAGGGAAACATTCCGGTGTCTACATCGCTTAAACCAGGGAACAACTCTAAGGATATCAATGAGAATCGTATTTGCCTCATCAAGAACATATATTAGAGTGGCAAAAACAGCTGCCTAGCGAGATCTGAACTATTAGTCAGACCTAATTGTGTTCCCCAACTTCGAGTATGGAAATCGGATGACTTTCTGTTTGTTGAACCATTGTAAGGCCCTCATCCCAATGTCTCTGCCCTACATTGTACATTTCTGTCAACAGCGCGGATGATTAGGAGATACAAAGAGGAACTTAGGGCAGTTGACGTTGACATCGACGTGGATCTGAACGACATTGACCCTAGCATCGTCCCAGAAGACATTGTAACTCCAGTTCTTGAACCAAATTGTTTTAAGCCATCTGAAGGAAAAAACCTTGAACTGGCTGAAGTGCAACAAGTACTAAAATGGTTGATGGAATCTCTCGTGGGGGCCTTACAGAACCATTGAACCTTTTCATCTCTTACTTGGAATTGCAGAGGCTTTGCCCACCTTTTGAGATCTGAGGGTTCTGTCGACTTTCTGGCTAAACACAGCTGTCTTTGTTTGCAAGAGACTTGGGCAATGGACTCTCTGTTATTAGATGGATTTGTTTTGTATCAATCATTTGCAAAAAGGGGCGTAAGGGGTTGTCCCTTTGGGGGACTACTCATGGGGGTGGTAAATACTTTGATCTCTCGAAGGATTCATTGTAACCTACAGGACTACCTCATGGCAGTGGAGGTGGAGTATGTTGAGGAAAGCTGTCCCCTTAGACTCCTCCTTATAAGCCTTTATAATCCACCAGGAGCAGTGGTTAGAGAATCCTTACAAAAAGCATTCCAGGATTTAATGTCATCTTGGACAATGAAACCTGGTAATGCAGCAGAAGTCGTAATGGGGGACTTTAACTGCCATATGACAGGCGAGGGGACAATCTCATCTAACCTTAATCTTAACCGAAAATGTCTGATGACCCATGAGAAAAGGGAAGTAGAGGGTTTAGGCTGGTTACAACTGTTTGAATCCTGGGAATTAGAGATGATTAACGACTGTATGCCCAGTTATAGGCCGGGGAAACATACCTGGACAAATGGGACAGCCTCCAGCACCTTAGTTTACATATTTATGTGTCCCGATATGCAGTCAAAAGTCGCTGATATGAAAGTGATTCATAACAACTGGAGTGACCATGCGATATTCCAATGCTCTCTCCTTCTAGCAAGTACTGCCATTCCGACAATGAATACCGGCAGAATAAGCACTAACAGTGCAGGGTCAAGAATCATCTGGTCAGAGAAGAACATTAGATTGGCTACGGAAGCCCTTGAACCCATTTTTTCTGCTAGCTTTTCAGACTTTAACATCATGACCATTAATGCTATTGAAGAATGGATTCTGTCATTTTTGGGCAAACATGCAGCGGCTAAAATGGGTTTTATGTTAAGAACAGAGGGCAATATACCTCCCTACAATAAAGAAATTAGAGATGCCAAGAGAGGGTTGAGAGATGAAATCTGTAGAATTAAGACCTTGAACCTGCCAGTAGTACTATACTGCGAGAGAGTAAGAAAAGCGAAAAATGGATACAGAACCAGCATCAAGAATGTAAAAAGGGCAGATAGAAATAGTGCCTACCAAAGTCTAGTGCAGACCATCTGCTCTAGGAACTCGCATAGTATTTGGACACTCTTGAATGAGACCAGAGATAACGGCAAAGGTCAACTAGCCAACCCTATTATTGGGGAGGATTGGGTAAAATTCTTAGAAGAACGAAACTCAGGGGACGTTGAGTCTCTTAACATACCTCTGCATAAGGCCCCAATCTATCCTCCTTTTGAAGTATCCTCTGAGGTAATCTTGAATAAAATAAAAGCCCTTAAATCCTCAAGAGCCCCTGGCCCTAATGGGCTGGCTAATGTAGTAATCAAGAATTGCCCTGAATTTTGGGCTGATTTATTCTCTGTGCTATTCGAAAAGATCCTACCGCAGGGGAGAATCCCCCTCTCTTGGCAAACAGCAATTCTCTCTTAAAAAGGGCAACCGTTCAGATCCCAATAATTATAGGCTTCTCTCTATGCTGGACATAACAGGAAAACTTTTTGCTTCACTGCTGTTAAGTGAAGTGCAGAAATGGGTAGATGATGCTAACATGCTAAGAAAATTTCAGTGTGGGTTCCAGCGGGACTAATCTACTTCACACAATCTCATGGTGATGGATATATTTCGTATGAGGGCGCTTAGTAGGGGGCAGCCTCCTCTGTATGCCTTATACATCGACTTTAAGGCTGCCTTTGACTACATCCCTAAAGACAGATTGTGGTCAAAACTAGAAGCTATGGGTTGCCCAGAAGGACTCCTGTACTACCTGAGACTCTTGCATCAGAACACCACAGTTCGAATCAGACTAAATCAAGAAGGCAACATGACCCAAACGGTGATTCAAAACAGGGGGTAAAACAAGGATGTGTTACTGCACCCCTCATCTACAACCTGTACGTCTATGACATACCAGCAGTGTTAGCTGAAGTCGATAATTGCCTGCCCAAAATTGGTGAGGCACCTTGTGTAGTGCTAGCATATGCCGATGATTTAGCATTGTTAGATAAAACCATTACCGGGCTACGAAGATCTGCTACTGCTTTATGGGAATATGCTATCTCTAATGGCTTGACTATCAATTTAGATAAGACTAAAGTGCTTAGATTCACTGGGAAAAGAGCTTCACCAGTTAACCTGATGGTGGGTAAAATAAATATACCTTATGCACTCTCCTACCATTACCTAGGAGTAGAAACTGAGCCCAACGGTGACTATCGCTACTGCAGCCAAGGACGTAAAATCAGGAGCGGCGCAAGTTACTGCACTGATTTCTTCATTTTCGAGTAGGCAGGGTGGCTTTATACTTTGGGGGACACGACACCTATATATCCAAGTGTTTAACCTATGATCACGTACAGCCTTGAGGCCCTCCTCTCTTTTGATTTAACTTGGCTCCAGGTGATGGAAGGAACATTTTGGCGTTGGATACTCGGTTTGGCCCCAGGGGTGCTTTCGGGACCAGGCCGCTGCTCCTACAGCAAATTTGGTGAAAATCCGTCCAGCGGTTTGGGCTGTAGACGTGCGCAAAGTTTTTCCCCCATTCAGTCTATGAGAAAAAAAGACCTTTTGGGACTCCCCCTATAACTTTTCCCCCCTGGACCAAACATCACCAAGATTTGCAAAACAATTCACAGTGGCCCATACACTTTTTTTTGCAAAGTTTGGTGTAGATTAGTTCAGGGGGAGCGGAGTTATAAGCCGCCAAAAAGTGCTCTTCCTATGGAAATAGCAACTTAACCATAACTACACATGTGCTACTTTTTTTTCTAAAAATCTTTCTTTTTTTAGTAGTTAGTCACACATTTGAAACTTTTTTTCATTTTTCACTTTCAATAAGAACATTATCGGTTCAGCAAAACTTTGTGCTGGCTTATTTCTTATTTCAACTTCAACAATTTTAAAACTATCCTCAACACTAGAAATGGTTGCATTATCTACAGAATTTTTATCTACAGATTTAAAAACACTACTTTAAAAAAAATTATACTGTTTAAGTCTGCTTCCTTGCAGAGGACCATTTTGTATAGCTCGTTGTTGTTGTTTTCTTGATGGCATGTTACAAAGTAAGTTGTATAACATATTTTTTTTAAATGATTACGTTTGCGCATTGTGTTTCTTTATATTTTCAATATAAGATATAGTTTTCAAGCCCAGACTGAGAGGTGGAGATGGAGTTCAACAGCCACCCAACCCAGGATTTGTAGGGCCAAGCGAATCAAGACACTCACTCGAAGATGCAGAATATAAAGGCCTGTGTCTGCCCATGAGCCCAAGTGTAATAGTTATTCGCACACTGGGATTTTCCTGGGTGCAGATCATTTTCTTTTTTTTTGTGTATTCCTGACAAGATACATACTGAAGTGGAGTACACCTCCCATCAGAAAAAAGAAAGAATATACCACCATGATTTAAATCAAAAAGAGACTTGTTCCCTTTTCAGATGACAGCAAACATAAAAAATAACTAGCCCAAATTGGCCACCATAATTCAAAAAGGAACCTTTAAACTAAAATGCCTACTTCTCCTCAACAAAACATATCAGCATGTCCATCCTCCTTCCACTACACATCCCCACTATCAATACAGTTTGAATGACTAGGTCCCCTAGTAGTGCAAAAACGACCCTACCAAACCTAATGAATAACACCATAACCCCACACCACTATACACGTCTTAAATAATACCTCACATATTTTACATGTAACTTCAGAACACAATTCCCAAACAAATTCTAAATAGAAGAAACACTCACTAGAAACAACATGACATTTGTTCATTAACATTCATAAAGGTGTTCCAAAATAATATGTAACACAGCTTTGCTTTCATGTACCCACCAAATATGAATTCATCTATAGTATCTTCTCAATTCAGAAATAACGTGAGAAGAGAACATGGAATCAAGATAATGCATTGCTACTTAGTTGGACGACCCGACTCCAGTTTTCACACCTCACTAGCATCTACTTAACAGCTAAATGGCAACCCCAAGCACACAGCATTAAGTATATTAGTGTTCACATAATTAGGCCCTACCACGCCCTTGCTTCTCTCAGCACCCATTTAATTACTCCCAGAGAGCCATCCTCAACAGAAAACATGCACAATAAACGACTGCACCTAATTATACAAACAAATAACTACTACTGCTAATCAACAAAGAGATATCAGCAGGCATGTCCTCCCTTCACTGTCCATCCATAATCTACTAAGGTTTCAATGGCCATGTGCCCTAAGCAGCCCCAGAAAACAGTCTTAACAAACCTCATCAATAATATGGTTTCTCCAACCCACTATGCACACCCATTAATTTGACATTTTATACACCACATTTCCCATTTCTCACTTACCATAATAATTTGACATCAACACGACATCTGTAATAAATGGGTGTGATATGTCGAAATCCAATGCATGCCATAACAGAGAAAACAGGATTTGAAAAAAACAGGATGTATATAACCTGACATAACAGTTCATCGAAAATCAGCCACTTGATCTACCTGCAATGCCAAATATTGCACATTAAATCAACAAAATATTCAACGCAGCTACAGATCTTGATTTGTATCTGCGGCTACACTTACATTATTCTTCCCAAAATCAAACTAAATTGGCCTTAAAACCTTCAAATCAAATAAGTTAACAACGAAGTACATATAATATCACACACAAACAAATTCTGTTCTGTATCATCCATATTAACATATGATTATTGCACAGAAAAGGAATATTTACAGACGCGACTTTAAATATACCTGCTGTTCCAGCTGCTATGAATGAAATGCAGAATAGTATTGACATGCCTACGCAAAAGCTTTTTATAGACGTGGCTATACAAGAGACCCTCCTAGATGTTTGCTGATTACCACAGCTATTTACAAAAACTACAAATTCAAATTGCCTTTCCACTCCAACAAACTCCAAAAACTGTCGCCAACATGCCTACCAGTCCTTCCTCCACTGGTCATAGTCCTCCTCCACTCTCCTAGTCTCTTGCAATCCCCAAAACACTCAATGCCACCCCACCCCAAATTTCAGATAGCCGCGGCTACCACACTTCTACAAACCCATGACGGTTCATTTGCTCAAATATAGCCATGGCTGGAACGGGGGTGGGGTGAGGATCTACCTTTGAATAACAATGCTGCATGTCACAAATAATAACAACAGCACCATCGACCAATTAGAATGTACAACACACATATCATACATACCCTGCTCATACAAACTACTAGAAATTCAAACTAGGAATCATTTTCCTGGAAACAGAAATGCTGCAGATATCATGGCTGGTTTGAAAACAGTGTGGCTGATTGGAGACAGTTGACTGTTTTGGTTGCTGTGAGAGAGTTAATATTAGCATTGACCTAGTTTTGAGAGATTTTACAATTAACTGGTTTCGATTGCGGGGAATGCATTGGTTCCAGGTTTAATGACATGGAGGCGAATGTGGACAACTCTCACACCTCTGTCTGGAACTAGAAGTGATGCCCAGCCTATAGCAGAATTGTAAGGAAAGGAGCTACGTGATTACAGTACGTGTATGACTTCAAGTATCTCTGTCATTTCAGATCAGCTCAAGTGAAAGGAGAGTAGGGCAACTCAGAACACAGAACAACCGGAGTTGACCAGCTTTGTCTTCCCAAACTTTTTCCCGGAAATGCAGTCGTAATCCGCAATTTCACTAGGAAGTGGCACCAACCTTGTTTCAATAGCCATTTCATTGTGGAAGACATTACATTATCTGCAGTCAAGGTACAAGGCAAACACGCTTGGATATTCCTCAGCGGCGTAAAGATCTGTACTGGAGAACCCACATCACCCTCACCCCCACCCGAAGAGAGCATCGGGTAAGAACCACAGTATGTGCAGACTAGGTCTATAATGAGGAAGAAGGACGAAGAAGCTGTCAAATAAAGAAAAGGAGTATTATTGGACTGTGGCTTATGACAGGACACTCTTTTTAGTCACTAAAAAGGAGTTAAGGGAAGTTATTGTGTTCTTGAGCCACAGGAGTTTGTTGACATTGAACTGAGGAATGCTTAATTCTTGATTGACAGAAAGAATATATGCCAAATCTGGAGTTCCTTTTTGACAAATGGAAGTAGAAGCAGTACCAAGATTCATTTCTTACTGGGTTCCTGTTCAGAAGCACGTATGGTGGTGCCCAATAACAACATTTCCTGGATCGTTCTTACTGTTTTCTTGTTCATCTTGTGCGCTTGCCCTGTGTTGGTAGGGAAGACTACTAACGTTCATCTGTTCTTGCAAGATCCTAAGAATGGTACAATTGTGAGAAGACTGCTTGCAGACATCACTGAGCAGATCCTTCAGATTCCTGAGTTTAGTGTGGAAAACCCAAATGCCCCTGTCATTGGATAATGTGCATAGATTGGCCATTTTGGTTTTTTGCTATCTAAAAGAGGAATGTCCATATCTTGTTGGGAGACAAACTGACGTCCAAACTTTCCTGAGAGACCCGAGAAACAATGCAGCGCTCAATGAAATATTGAGAGACATTATAATCCAAGTGAATGGGTACTCTGAGAGAACTTTAAAAACTGAATGAGACTTTTGAGGAAGATGATCAAAAAGTCTACAGACTAAGGAACTTTTGTTTCATGCGGAAAGAAGATCTTCATGTCGTCTGGTCAGGGGCCAATTTGTGGCATCCATTGGGAATTTGAGTTCATTATTGTATAGTCAGCCTGCTAAAGATGATTGAGGAACTTTTTGTGCCAATTCAGCAGATTCCAGAAATAGAGAATGATGTTGCCCCATTAAAGATAATATTTTCCTTCCTTAAAAGTGACATGGGCAGCATCAGTAGCAACTTTGTCATGGCAGATCACTAGAAACGTCCACAATGTGCCAACATTATTGCTTCAAGTGGTTGTGTTTGTGCACAATTTACACCTGTATTTTGTTCATAGTAATACTGCTCTCACTTACAGTACGAACTGCATATTATGAAGACATAAATAGAGTGAAGATTCCTGTGTATCCTCCTGTGCAAGAGAAGGTTACAGACGTGGCAACTACAAGGCACCCAAGACCTTATGTGATTGTTCCTACTCTAGAAATACACACGAGAGCACTTGGTCCGGTGATGAATAAACCTAGGTTACCTTTTAGAAAGAGATCACGTATGGAGATTATGCAAGATATTTTGATGCCTAAAATGTATGTTGATAGAATGAAACTTCTGGAACTTTCTCCTACATAGGTAGCACATGTAAACGCACCCAGTCCACTGGCGAATGTGTCTATAAGTGGTTTAGTCAAGAAGAACTATGCTGACATCGTACATGAGAGGGTTAAATAAGTTTGTAAGAAAAGAACGAGATCCAAGAGAAGTTCTAGGGAGGATGATCATGAGCTAAATGATTACCTGGACAGTACAGCACATATGGGGAATAACATTTGGTATCAGCATATGAAGGAAGTGTTAAGGAGCACCTCGAAGGAGGAATGCTTTGTGTGTGAACTCCTGCCTTATAGCATGGGGAAGTCTAAGATCTTCAAAGCTATTGAAATAGACATTCAGACAGGACATTGTTTGTCACACATAGCTCTCTGCAGAACAAGAGACCAGTTCATGGGTCGAGATGCCAAATGGGCAACTGAATGGACAGATCAAGATGAAGATGACTAAGTGCAAGACATAAAGACAAGAGACAGAGCTCATTCCAAGAATCACGTGATCAGATATGAAAATCCTGGAGTAAAAGGAGCTGCAATCAGATGGGAAGTAAACTAAATACTTCAGAGTCCAGGAAAAACTGAAGAAGACATCCAACATTGGGAGAACAGAGGCCAGATGCAGTTTTGGGGATCAGTGTTATTACCTGATGGATGGGAAGAAGGAGAGGTTATCTGCAGAGCCTGGATGATATATGATCGTCCTGAATCAACTGTTTGGAATGCACAAGTAGGGTGCAAACCATTGTGGCTGAAACTTGCTAAACTATTGACCTGGGTTGAAGACAGAGGAGGACCCTGGATGATAGTGCCTTCGGAAAGTTCAAAGCTGTGCTTCAGAAACAATGGCACAAGAAAGGTCGGAGAGAATCAGAACTGTAGTCAGATTTCTGATGCACCAAAGCTGAATCTTGCAATATCAGTGATCATGGATCACTATTGGGCCTGTGGCGCCAAAGCTTATGAGACTACCCGAAGACTGGGGAGGAATATGTTCATGTTCCAGCATTGGTGATTCCTGCAAGTGGCTTGAATGTTGATAGTTTCTCGAAAGCAGATGCTCACCTGAGGAAGGAGAGATCTGTGGAGCTGGTCAATCGAATGATGAGGGAAGGCTATTTCTCTGCCAAATCAATAGAAGCTTTTGACTCTATTCCGTATGAACACAGACTTTTCAGCCAGACTTCGTCAGTCTTCACATTGATCTTCATGCTGAGAATCCAGGTTGAAGCAAACACCAAATGGCCGCAGATTACCAGAAGGGAATTGCTGCAGACAATCAATACCACTATAAAGGGATGCAATGCTATCAGAGAAGAGATGAGAGCCATATGCCTAATGACTCTTCAGAATAGATACGCCTTGGACATGATCACAGCTATGGATGGAGGTGTTTGTGCAAACATTGGAGAATCATGTTGCACATACTTACCTTCTCACGATGAGAAGAATGGCACCTTGACAGAGGCCATAGAGCAGTTAATGAAACTACATGTCCAGATGATAGACGAAGTAGAAGACATTTCTGACAACAGCTGGTTTGGATCACGTTTATTTTGGGTTCCACAATGGATGTCAGACATGTTCAAGTTCCTTGGAGCACTGATCGTGTTAGTGTTGCTGGGATTATGTGTGATCAAGAAAATAATCACACAGTGCAAGATAACAGCAAAGAAAGCTATAGGGATGAAAATGTTGATCTATGTTGAGCCAGGATGGAAGGCCATAGATATGACAAATGAGGAGATCAGAGTCTTTCTGAAGGCCAGTATCCATGCACCTGAGGGAACAAAGTTCCTGTATCCAAAGAACCATAAGAAGTATGTGGAAAGATGGATCTATTGCAGTCCAAATGGACAGTGCATGCTCGTGACTTGGAACAAGGATGAGCATGTGAAATCAGCAGGATGCCTGAAGGGAGTCATACAGATATGGATTCCAAAGAAGTATTTCTTCAGGCAAGGATGTGTAGATGTGAAGAATGATGGGAGAGTGGTCGATGAATTGCCCAGGGGGGGAGTGTAGAGAAGGAGCCAAGCTCCCCAACCTCAATCACCACACCCATATTGCCTATATGTTGGGAGCCAGAGTATGAGAGAGCCATTGAAACTACAGATACAAAGGATAATCCTAGAATCAAGGTTCCCATTGAGAAAACCATACCTCCATACGAGACAATATGATGGCCGTTCAAATGAAATTCTGGAAGAAACAGGATAAATGAATGGCAAAGATGAATGATGACATCACACGAAGCACGACTGAAGTGCACAGAAGAGATGCAGAGATGAGAAAATACAAGCAATTATGTAAGGCATCAAGAAAGTATCAAAGATAAGTGATATCTCAAGATAAAGAGGCTTATGCTATGAAAATTATGAAGATGTCAAGCTGTTTCACACATGTAAATATCCAAAGAAACACAAGCAGACAAAGTATTCCTGAGGCTAGCTTTATTGTGAATACATTGCAGCATGCACACACTTGTATATATGAATATATTGGAGTCAGTAAAGAATGGATGTCTCCACTACGTACGATAGCAGAGCTGAGCAAAAGAAGGAAGGCCGCTTTTCCAGTATGTCGCAGTTAGAAAACAAGTGAATTACAGGCAAATCTCAGAAAGGTGAGGCTGAATGAGCCAAGAAGGCAAAGCCATATCAGGCTGGGGTGAGCTGACATTGGATACAAATCGTTTGAAAGAATGAAGCTCCTGTAGGAGGCCAAGGCAAAAACAAGAAAGACATCAGAGGTCTATTAGAAAATAGTATTTTAATACACTAAAAGCTCAATTTCGTGGTCTTCAGTCACATGGAGAGAAAAAGTTGGATGAGCATGATGGTCACACCTAGGCATGAGGGCAGACCGTGCCTTAACTCTCATGAATTCTCCAGAGCAAGGAACATTTCCAAGGCCGAGTTCAAAGCCTTAATTAGCAGCAGAACACTGACGTGATCATGGATGGATATGCTAAGTGGTGGGAAGCTATGGTTAAAACGAGCTCACCAGCACCCGGACGCTCAGCCTGCATGCTGCTATACATAGGTGGTAAGGTATTGACGGAGGTTAGAAGCCAACCAATGATAGGGGACTACACAATCAAGGGTCCTTTAGTTGTGTAGCCAATACAATGTTGTACATTTAGTGACGTTCATAGTGACATGTTTAAGGGAAGGGCTTTGGTTTTGAAGTTTGCCATGTAGGATGACGTTAGTAATATGTGCGTTAACATCACCTATGATGATTTTCTGTTATATAAGCCAGCTTTTTTCAAGATGCATTAAGATAGTGATGAGAGACGTCTGCTGATGTTCGTTATACTCCCTGTTTTAGATAATTGATATTATAACAGTTATCATTTTGCCAACTACCTGAGTCATTTCGATTATTGATGTTTGAATAATTTCTGCATCCCCATCCATCTCAAGGGTATTGCTACCTCATCTTAAAGTCCTTCTAGTTTTAATCTGTTAGTGTGCATTTCTTACTCTTGAGTTTTCTCTGTACCACCAAACAGCAGCGCCTAGACACCTTAGGCCATAGTTGTGCTTTATATGTTTTTTAATAATAATAATAATAATAATAATAATAATAATAATAATAATAATAATAATAATAATAATACATTGATTTATTAGTGGAATGCAGGCAGTAGGATTGTAGATGTTTGGTACATCTGTCATTTTGATTTTTGGTGTTTCATCGGGTATAGTTGTTTTATCTGGTGTTGACCAAGGTAGAAGGGCCGACACCAGAGATAGTGTGTAAATAACGGCGTCGCAAATGTGGGGCTGGTGAGGGGATGTTGCCAGGTATTTGCATATTAACATAGAGAGTGCTAGGAAACAGGTGGGCATGTGGAAAAGTCAATAGTTGTACAAGTATTGAGTGTGTGGGTGGGCCTGTGGAGAAGGCCGGTGAGCGTGTTTGGTTTGAGTGTGTGGCCCTGTGGTGAGGGCTAGCAAATGTGGATAGGGTGTGAGCTGCAGGAATGGTACGATTGGGTGTGTGAGGGGAGGGTGGAGTTGTGTATAAGGTGATAGCGAAAGCAGGGCATTGGAGGAGGCGTGAAGGAAATAAGGGTACTGCGGGACAGTGTTTTTTCAAATGGCCAGCAGAGGGAATGTTCAATAGCGCAATAACAGAATGAATGTTTTTGTATTTACTAACAACCTATATGGGATCCACACTAAAGAGCAGGCAAAATGTCCTAGGGCTGTGGAAGCTCTATGAAGAGATACAGGAGGAGCATGTGAAGGGGACTGGCAGGGCAGTGACACGGCAGTGCCACCTAGTGCACCACCCCTCCTTACGGAGTGTACCCGATGCAGAGACCTGTTGCGGGGTACACCAACCCACAGCATGTATTCCCAAGCAGCGGGGGTCTAGAACAGGGAAAGGGAAGACCAAGGTGGGCAGTGGTAAGGAACAAAAGGAAAAGAGTGACAGAAAGTATTTGACTAACATAAATAAGAGCATGCAGCGACAGTTGACCAATATGTTCAAGGAGGTAGAGAGGGTATTAAAAAAGGAGTTTGGGGACAAGAGAAGGGGAAGGGGAATCTGAGGGTACAGAGGGGTGGACATTGGGGAAGATAATGTTTAAGCTAGATAAGGGGGACTCTGATGAAGGGCAGGAGAAGCAGAGTGAATTGGTCAAGGACTCCATCGCCTCAGATGGGGATGGAGGGACTGTAATGAGTAGGGTGGAAAAGTGTGATGACGAACTCTGGGATACATGCCTCCTTGTAAGAGACAGCAGAGGTTACTCTAGTGATTAGGGATATGAAAAGCTTGTTTGTGGCACTATTGCTGAATCAAGGAGACAGAATATGGGAACAAGCGGGATACATCGGGGTAAAACTGAGTAGTAATTTACACAATGTGGCACCAGTGGATGTGGATATTGTCACGGTTCTAGTAAAACAGGATTTACTATTAATGATATGCATGCAACAACTCATGGTGCCCTTTTTGTATTCAAAAGATACTTCCATAAACATATTGGGGAGGAACTTGTTGAGCAAACTAAATGCAACAATTTCATTTTTGGAAAAAGGCATTGCATGCTCTATACCTGGCTTGTACCCAGAAAGGGTGTCAGCCATCATACAGTCCTACTGTGAACATAGCACCTTGTGAGGACAGCCAACACACACCAAGGTGTTCGAAATTCTATTGGGTTGGGTGCCCGGGATGAACAGGAATACATTCGGACTGGCCACAGAATTTCTGATCAGGCCCTCGGTACACAAAGAAGTTATCCTAGGCCCTTGGATACTGTTGCAGTTGGAAGGGGCAGTAACACGAAAATACATGGTGATATTATGTGGGATAGTTGAAAACAACATTGAATGGCTCACAATCCTCCTCCGTAGTGACCCTACGTGGATATTGACTGATCTGACTGATGATCAATTGTTTGCAGAGGGAATGAAGGAGCGAGAAATGGTGTTCCAGTTCCACATCCCATGCTCAATACGAGTGGTAGAAAGGCTAATGCCACAAATGTCATAAGTAGTGAAGAAGCAGGCCTCCTACACTCAGGTAGACTTGAAGCAGGGCCGAGAAAATGTATTGACCAAAAGGCCCCCATGATGTAGGAGTGCTCAAAGGAACAGGGGCTGTCTGCATCAAATTAAAAGAAGAGGCCTTGCTGACCCGGGTTAAACAATACCCACTTCCCCACAAGGCAGATGAGGGCATATATGAAACTCTCCTGCATTATGGCAGCAGGGCATAATAAAGAGATCTACCTCCCCATGCAACACAGCCAAATATCCGATCAAAAAGGCAAAAGGAGGCGCATGGAGATTTATACAGGCTCTCCACCCCTGAACAATGTGGTAGACACAGAGTTGCTAATGGTGACAAACTCAGCTACAATATTGAATAATATCCCAGCAAATGCACATTTTTTCACAGCGATTGATTTGAAAAATACTTTTTTCTTCATCCTATTGCACCCCTACTCCCGATATCTCACCGCATTTATGTATCGTTGTGTTCGATTTGTGCACACAAGATTACTTCAGGGGTATATTGATTCCCCTAGTGTATTCAACAGAGTGATCCTGATGGATTTAAGTAATCTGCAAATACCAAGTACAGTGATACAGTAGGCAGATTACCTCCTAGTATGTAGTGTGACGGAGGAGCAATGCAATAAAGATTCAATGACTGTTCTGACCCTGCTAGCAGAGTAAAGGTGCAAAATATAGAAATAGAAGCTACAGTACTGTCAGGTAGAGGTCGTACACATGGGTCAAATAATATAAGCAGAGGGGCAGAAGATAACACCAGAGCGACTGGAAGCTATACACCGGACACCATTGCCTCGTACGGTAAAAGAGTTCCCGTAATTGTTGGGATTGTGCAATTACTGTAGGGCTTCGGTATTAGCCTATTCAACACTCATTAAGACCCTCCTCCTAGTACTCAAAGAAGCATGAAAGACTAAAAGTCCCATCAAATGGACCACAGAGATTAACGAAAATGTCACCAAACTCAAACAGGCAATGGCACATGCCCCAGTGTTGACATCCCAAAATTATAAAGAGAACTTATATTTGTTTTCACAGTCAGATGGCATGGTGATGACGGCTGTCCACACCCAGAGAAAACCACAGGGACACAAGCCCCTGGCGATTTACAGCAGGTTGTTAGGCTCAGTATTGCCAGGGCATTTTCCATGCAAACAAGCACTTTCGCTGCAGCATTTGCCATAGAGAAAGCAGCCACCAAAATGATTTTGTACATGGGGCAGTCGCATTTTGCGATTGTTGAAAAATCCATGTTAATGACTCAGAGAGCCTCGAGATATGAGGTGATACTGACAAGTCTAGAAATTGAGGTTAGATTTTGTGTAGTGAACCCAGCAATGTTAATAGCACAGCTAGCTGAGCCAGAAGAAGTGTCACAACTGCTCAACCCCCAGGAAGAACCTTTAGAGGGGGGATATGCTCTTTATTGAATGTTCTTTGACAATAGATTCAAGCATGGTGTGCCAGCGCACTGGTGCTGCAGTAGTATACCATCATGAGGGAGACTTTCGCATTTGGTATGAGATGCCCTGTCAACTCATTATTTGGCACAGGTGGCTGAATTGCTGGTTTTAATAACAACACTAAATAGCTCAGAAGGGCACATGGCCAACATCTTTCCAGACCCGGCATACATCACATCCACAGTGCACTCAGGGTTGACTCAATGGGATAGGAGGTGGTTTAAAAGGGGTGATGAGTCCCCTGTTCAGCATGCTGAATTACTGGCATGATTAATTGAGGTGTTACCCATACCAGTAGAGGTAGATATAATAAAATGTGCCATACACACAGGAGCCTGGATGTTGTTTCACAAGGCAATGCAATGGCTGATAGAGCAGCTGTAGAAGCAGCCTATTTGCCAGAAGGAACTACCAACTTGCTCCCAGGTAAAAAAAGAGAATCACTAATACTACTGAGCCCTTAAACACACTACCCATTTTTCAGATGATAGAACTGCAAGTTGAAGTGACCCAAGATGAAAAATAGCTATGGGTCAAGAGAGGGTGCTTCCTCACCCCCACAGATCTAGTGTGAAGACAGAACAGGCAAACCTGTTATACCCAAGAAATTACTTAATGTGGCATTAGAGCAGCTCTATTATTGTCATGCACCGATTCTTGTGGTGCATCTGGCCTTTGAGGCGATCATATCACCGTTAGTATACCCTGTTGCGTCTCCTGCTCTTTTACCTTTTCCTGGTGGTGCGGGTCGAGTCTTTTTCACGTTTTCTTCCTTTGCTACTTAGCCCCTCCCTTTCCGCTCTAGCGTCACATTGCAACTCACTGCTTTCGGTTTCATGAGTACAGACTCTAGTGCTTTCTATCTGTGCCTTTCTTGCATTCCGTGTTTTCCCTCTTTTGCTTTCTCCTCACCGGTTCGCCCCTCTTTCCTTACGGCCCTTCTCCTGTCCTGCTACTCCGCTTTGCCAGAGTCCTGCTACTCTGCTTTGCTGGAGTTCTGCTACTCCGCCTCGCTGGAGTCCTTCTCCCTTCCCCGCTAGGGGGCTCTGCTTTTCTCCTGCTTACCTTGGATTCCCGGATCGCATCTTCTGTCTGCGAGCTCCGCCTTGACTGGTGCTTTTCCCGGAGATATTACCTACTTTCCCTATACCCCTTCCGTAGGGTTTATCCTTACCGTCCTCTGCTGTTCATACTCACCAGTAGCGGTCGAGGGGGAAAGGATCCTTCTCCGGCCTGGCTTGGTTCCCAGGATAAACCTAGGATCTTCAACACTGCGGATACCACAATACCAACAAGGTTTTTTCTGCCATTGGGTTTTTTCCTCTTTTTGGACGTCATCGGGAAGAAACCCCTTCTGTTTGTCATTTGAATATAGGGCAGCAGGGTGGCTTCGAACCGAGGGCGGCCCTACCTCTACCAGAAGGAAACCAAGGGAATGAAAAGGGAGAAGAAAGGAGATAAAACCGCCTCTAAGGACACAGGTGAGGGGGAAGATGAATGGTACTTCGTTTTCAGTGACGACTCAGATGCATGTGAACGTAGCAAACCAGGAGATAGAAGTGACAATTATCTGGCACACTTATCAATGGAACACGTGGTCAAGGACATTAATGAGGGGTGGTCTGTGTCCAATCTTTATGAGTTAGTTGCTGATTTAACAAATAATTCTATCACCTGTCAGAAAATCTTAGCAGGACACACACAACATTTTCAGGGCAACATTACCATGCCCTGAGGGGCCCTTTAAGCACTTGCATATTGACTATGATGACATGCAAGATAGGTGAGCCTCTTACAGTCACATGATAGTAGCCCTACTTCCTTTTTCATGTTGGCTTGAGGCATGACCTTGTACCCATAATGCCAAAAATCAGCTGCCAAATTTCTGGTTTGAGAAGTATTCCTGAGGTGGGGAATTTGGGATGACTTGAGAACCAACTTCAAACAATACTTTGCCAACAATCTATTTAAGGAGATTATAGTCCTCCTGGGGATGAGGCGCTGACTTGGCTCAGTGTACCACCCTCAAGCCAATAGAATTGGTTGTATGCTTAAATGGCTTGCATAAAGAGTGCTTGGCCAAGCTGTCAGCAACACTTAGTAAAAATTGGGTATATTGCTTGCCTATCGCTTTAGTTGCATTGCATGCAATTCACCTGATGGATCATCACTTGACTCGAATGTTATTACTGGAAGGAGAATGCATGAGCCTCTTACTCATGTACATCCAATTTTGGATACAATCAGCTCTGCTCATATACATTGGGAAGAGTACAATACATACTTGAAGGAACTTACAAATACATATCTCGTCAGGTGCACCCACAATAAAGCTGGATGGCCAATGACACTTCAGCAGCAAACACTACAAGAGAATACACATTTGTACCAGTGGCCCCATTCCTCGACCCTGGGGACCACGTGTTTTCATTTAATTTTACAAGATCATGGAAGGAGCCTTGTTTTACAGTTCCGCATAGCGCCGTCTACTCCACACCAACTGCCGAAAAGGTTGCTGACAAAGGTAGGATCCACCATTCTAATGTTCGCAGAGACATCAACGTCGGCTCCCTCAAAGGAGTGGAGAGGGGAACCACTTGATAGGGTGTATTGCTCAGTTGTCATTGACTTTTATCTCTGCTATTACTGCTACTAGTGCAGAGTTTGTTTAATGCAGATATGTTTCATGATGGCTTTGGGGCAGGCAAGACACACTATCTGGTAACGTGTGCTACGATGATATGAAATGTGTGGGGCGAGAGAGGGCAAATGACACTTGATATGTGTGCTCGCTCATCTCACATGTCAGGGGGACACCCACACTTTTCCTGCCCAAGAGGTCACAGTGGGGGAAGAGATGTGCCTCATGCACCTGTCACTGAGCAGAATGAGGGTTCTCTTTCAGGTTCACTCGGTGCACGTTCATTGGGTTGATGAGGGGGAAAGGTGTACACAGACAATTATATGCAGACAGGGACAATTGGCCAGAAAATAAAGCTACCAAACACATCATATTAGAATATATAACAGACAGTGCAAGGAGAGGGGAACAGTTGTTTACAATGCGCAGCAGAGTGCAGTATACTAAAGCAACAGGGCATTATATTCCATGGTGCCACATGAGACTATTGATGGGGATTGAAGTACCTGTCTTTCATGATGGCAGTGGGAGGTGAGAATGATACAGTGTCCAGCAGAATGTGTTAGTTGGGTTTGAGATGTATGTAGTGGCATAAATGAACTACAGCTGTAGGGCAACTTGGAATAAATGTGTACATGCTTTAACATGGATAGATGAGAGAAACCAACTAGTAAATATAAAGCCTCTTACACCATGTTCCTTATATTTCAGATCCACAGGACCAACACATCTGGGGTCTAATGCTGGAAGCATCAAGGTGATGAGCATTCCATCCATGAAGAACAGTACATTGGCAGTCATGGACCTCTGGTGGTCATATGGAACCCAGGTGTACGCCCCAGCTGCCTCCTGATTGGGGGCCTATGCTCCCTTGTCCCATTGCACAACTATGCCCTGGTAGTGCACCTAGCCAAATTGATGCCCTTCAGTGACCATCGTGCGTTACTCAAGAGAAAGATGCTGGCAGAAGAATGAGTTCAAGAAAGGCAGGCACAGACACTGAAAAGAAAGAGGTGTATCAGCAACTATTCCTCCAGCAAATCATCAGAATGTTTGGCTGCAATCCCATCACAGTTTCATCATTTTTCAAAGGCATCCACATTTTGTGCATTCCTCATGCTTCCAGGGGTCCAACCGGCAGCGAATGCCAATGGACTGCAGGTGACCCGCTATGAGTTACTGGAACCAGTGAACTTGACTAAAGAAGGACTTAATGCGGTGAGGGAAGAGCTTTGTGCAGTCAGATTGGTGGCACTGCAGAATAGATATGTTGGATAATACCCAGAGGTTTCTAAGTGCGAACCCGGGGATCGAACCTGTGATGCTCCGTGTCGTCTTGCTTCCAAGGCAAGCAGGTTGCTGCTGAGCTATCCTCCTGAGGAGATATAAGATGTGCCTGCATCTTGATGGGATGGGGATAAGGCAAAATCTGGAGGAAAATAGTGTGGTGCACAAGGGGTGGTTACAATGCTGCCTGCAAACATGGATGAGTATGATGACTTTTGAGTGGCATGCTCAGATGTTGAGCAAGAGTCTCTAACAATAGAGTCTTCCCTGGGGAATATGAGTTACAAGGTTGAGCAAGGATAGTGTAAAGAGGTTGAGGATCTACAAGATGTTAAGTAAGAACATGATGGAAAGACGGTGTCGATCAAAGGATCGATGAAAGGGGGGAATGAGGTAAAGGTGCCAAGAATTCAGGGCAAAGAGGGCACACCGATCAAATACATAACTGACGAGAGACATGCACGGGGTAGGGATAAGGGACAGAGGTAGTGGTTAGAAAAGTTAGTGTAGCACAATGTGAACAACATAACAGCATGTATAGATCATATGTAAGTAAGGCATTTGTCTGTTCACAGCCACAGGCCTTGTGTCCTGGTCAAGCATGAATTTCTCAAGCAATCAGCTACAGCAGTGTGCTGGAGAAATGGTGCAAGTTGACAGTTCCCATGAGAATGTAGCCACAGTGGAATGGGACCAGTAGATACTTTCAAGGCCAGCTAGGCAGGCACTTGGGTACTCACTGGGAAGTGCAGCAAATAAAAAATCTAATGCAGGGAAATTAAATCCAAACCACAGTGGGGTACACTGTTTCTAAGGTGAGGAGACAAGCAATCACCAGGGGGGGGTTCAATGTCCCTATGGCGCAATAGTGTTTTGTGTCCTTGTGAATGTCCGCGGGCTGCTCATTGGTCGGATGCTGTGTCAATGTCTCCACTTCACCAAACTCAGGTTATCTTGTGTCTTTGATGGGAACTGACCAATGCAGATGGATACAGTTCCAGTGGTCAGAACATTCAAGTAATGCTTTGAAACATATTTGTGGGAAAGGGGAAAGAGTGGAAAGGTTTGTGACATCCCGATGGGTGTCGTGGGACACTGGGGCGCAGGATGGCATGAACCAATTACAATCCTTCAATGTATGCCTGGATATAGAGGATTTATGTAGTCCCACCAATCAGATTTTGTAAGAGGTTTCAAAAATCTTTCAAATGTGTGTATGCAAATGATGTCATTTGTGTATAGAAATGTTGCCTGCTGTGGGCAGCATCAACCACTCTCTTCATTCAGTTCAAATTGACAGTACTGTTTTAACTGTGCTCTCCCAGATGCACAAGGGCCTAAATAAATTGTGTTACACTGTGCTTGGTGTACGCTTCTCTTTGGATTACTTTGGTGTTCCAGTGTTTACTTGCCTTGGAGGCCCTGATACATTTGGAGGCAACAGCGAGATCCTCACTTCCCTTGGCAGGCTGAGGGTATTCATGCCACAGTCCCTGGTGGGTGTTGGCCAGGCTAGTGCAGACCAGTCCAAAGTGCACAATTGAGGAAACCTTGTAGGCGCCAAGTTCATGAAGGTCTGCCTGGTCCCAAGCCCCACCTGTGCTCAGGTGCAGGTGCAGGCCAAAAGGAAGGTTTGGTGCTGGGAGGACTCAAGGATCTCTGGGAAACATGAGTGTACCCTTCCATGGAAATGTGATACCATGGTTGCATGCCCACTCCGGCAAAGCAGAGTAGCAGGACTCTGGCAAAGCGGAGTAGCAGGACAGGAGAAGGGCCGTAAAGAAAGAGGGGCGAACCGGTGAGGAGAAAGCAAAAGAGGGAAAACACGGAATGCAAGAAAGGAGGATGGAGGGGGGGGGGAGGATGATGTGCCATAGTCCTCATAGATGTTAGTTCCACACCTTTGATAGGGAATGGATGTGTGGCGGGCATGTCTGTGTTCGACCGGAAGGGTGCGTACATGGTGGCAGACCCAATTAGATTGAGTTGCTTATAGTGCAGGCAATTGTATAGTTGCATCATTTTGGGGACGGGGTGCTGATGATTTGCTGATTTATTGATGGAAGTCGCACAGTAGTATAGGAGATGTTGGGTACGTCTGTTGTTTTTTTATGTTTTGGTATTTCGTCGGTTTAGTTTTTTGAGTAATATGTGGTGTCAGCCAAGGTGGAAGGGTTGACACCAGAGATAGTTTGTAAATAACTGCGGTTGGCAGAGTAGTGCAAAGCACAGGGCCGGAGAGGGGATGTGGCCAGGTATTTGCATACTATAATAGGGGGCGTTAGGGAATGGGTGTTCCTGTAGGAGTGTGTTAGGGAATGGGTGTTCCTGTAGAGGAGGCCATTGTTGTACTAATATTGATTGAGTGGGTGGGCCTGTGGAGAAGACCTATGAGCATGATTGGTGTGAGTGGGCAGGCCTGTGTAGAGGGACAGTGAATGTGGATATGGGGAGAGCAGGAGAAATTGTAAGTATGGGTGTGTGAGGAGAGGGTAGGGGTGTATAAGAGGTAAGAGTGAAAGGATGGCATGGGGGAGGTGTAAAGGAAATGGGATATTGTGGGGTTCAAAGTGAGACAAGGGAGGGAACTCCAGATGATAGTACAGTCAGAGTGCAGAAAGAGATGGGAATGGTTTTCAGGATGGACATGCCCCTGGATCATTTATGTAACAAGCTGCACCAATATTGTGATAACGTACTCAAGTATCACTTTCAGTGGGTACAGGACACTGCGGGACAGTGTTCTTGCGAATGGCTAGGAGGGGGAACATTTGATAGCATAATAATAGAAAGTACGTTTTCAAATTTATTAGCAACCCTTAAAGGATCCAGGTTAAACAGCAGGCAAAATATCCTAGGGCTCTGGAAGCTCTACGAAGAGAAAAAGGAGGAGCCCATAAAGGGGGGTGGGCAGGACGGTGAAACGCTGGTACCACCTAGTGTGTCCCCCTCCCTACGGTGTGTACCCAATGCTGAAACCTGTCACAAGGAACACCAACCCATGCCGTGTGTCCCCAAGCAGGGGGGAAGGAATGGGAAAGGGAAGCCCGAGGCAGGGTGAGTCGTAGGGAACAAACGGAAAAGAGTGACAGACATAATTGGGCTGACATAGAAAAGAACACAGAGCAACAGTTGGATAACTTGTTCAAGGAAACAGAGAGGGTGATAAAAAAGGAGGTGCAGAGACAGGAGAAGAAGCAGGGACAGCTGGGGTTAAAGATGTGTGGACGCTAGATAATAAGGACTGTGACGAAGGAGGCATGGGTGATGTAGGACACTGGGGGCCAGGATGGCATGAACCAATTACAATCATTCAGTGTGCGGTTAGATATAGGGGACTGTCATAGTCCCACCAATCAGCTTTTGTAAGGTGTTTCAAAAAAATATTTCAAATATGTGTAAGCAAATTATGTTGTTTGTGTAAAAGAAATGTGCTCACTATGGAGATTGACATCTATTTATTAAGTTCAGATACACTGTACTGTTTGAACCATTCTCTTCCAGCTGCATCTGGCCCTAAATACATTGCTTTACTTGCTGCTTGGTGTACGCTGAATCTTTTCATTACTTTGGTGTTGCTGTCATTACTTGCCTTGGAGGACCCCTGATACACCCCTCTGAGTGCCATGCAACATATTCAAGCAATAACTAACTAGTCCCCTATCTCCATGTATCCCGCTGCACTCATACAGCTGGACCTGCTCTCCTCATGCCAATATACTGAAAAAGACCCCACACAGTGGCAGCATCCCCGGCCATAACACTGCCACTGTGTGCCCCCCTAAGTGCCCATCAACAACTGCAAGCAATGACTCACCCTGCCTTCCATCTCCATGTCTCCCTCCACACCAATGCCACTTGACCTGCTGAAATCATGCCAATGCACATAAATACACCCAACACACTGAACACATCCCTGCCACCAATGTCACCATACCCTGTGCTCCCCTCAGTGCCATGAACCAACCTGAACAAAGTAAACACCTGGCTCCCATCTACAGCATTTCACCCTAAATCACCTCCTCAGGTTGCACAAACATGCAGTGCGTGAAAGTAAATCAACAGTACTGCCTTGATATGTCCCGTATCGAACAAGGTAATTTGAGAGCTATGCTTTACCCAGTGGCACTTAAGGGTGGGATAGCACCCCTGGCCATCCAGGGCCCTGCCCTCTTGCCATTGAGCATTACCCTTCAGAGTGGGCTGGGTCCCCTGTGAGGAAACATTGCTGGTGCACTGCAGCAGAGGCAGGTGCACAACGGCTGGTTTAGCCCTCTGGGATGGCCACGGCACTGGTTGGGACACATCGGATCCATGCAATCTGGAGGGGCATGGGCATGGCTTGTCAAACCTCCTTGCCTAGGTATGCTTTGTGGAATAGAATAAGGACTTTGTCAATGAATCATGCATGGAACTGGGAAAATGATAACCAAGGCTTATTGAGCAGTGCCCTCTGCGTGCTTCAGGCGTGCACATGGCCCAGGAAAGCTCCACTGTGTTTAGCAGCTGCCTGCACTGCTAAGGTACCCTCAGCCACCCCCCTGCACCATGAAACCACCTGGGTGCTCACTCCTGGCGCTGCACAGAAGGGGCTGTTCTGTGCCAGGGGGCAGGGGTTGTGCATACTTATCTGGCTCATTGGAGGGGCTGTCTTGTGCCCTAGCATGAGCTCCATGATAGTTGGGTGGGCCACCCCGTCCTCTGAGAAACTGCCTTGAATGTGGGTGACTGTTTGCCTGGCCAGCAGCAGACCTGGGACATCCTGCTCTGATCCATGTCCCTCCCTGGAGGAAAAGGCACAAATGCACCTTGGCCAGAGCAACACTGCAGCACCTCCTCACCCCTGACCCTTGTGCACCTGGATCACATTCATGTCTGATGTGGCTCCTTCCCAGATGGCCTTGCTGTCCCTTGGTCAGGGGACCACATCGACCTTTCTGCCCCTGCATTGCACTACCAGATGGCTGGCCTCCTCTGGAGGTCCAGATGGCTGTCAATTGAACAATTAAATGTCAATGAGGGTCCAGAAGGAGACAGGATGCTCATGGCCAGAACTCCCCCTCTGTCCTGTCACCCAGGGTTCACAGAATACAAGAAATCTCGCTCACCTTCCTCTGGATCACTATACATAGTGTCCAAGAGACCTGCCTGTACCCCACTTGGTTGCTGCTGCCCCACCTATTCTTTGTGGTGAAAACACTGAGCTGTCATGCTAATAGGCCTAAGGTAAGAAAGCTTTTTCACATTATCAGGTGGCTTGTAACCAGAAACAACGGTGAATGTTAATGACAGCTGCTAAAATGTTTATTGAATATAATGGTCGCTAGACATACAGCACATGCTGTAGACAGAGAGTGGGTTCATACACTTTCTTCAAGAACATATGTTGGCTTAACTAAAGCTCAGGAATGTGTGCCTTTCTCTTCTAGCAGAGAGCAAAACCACAAACGGTAGCTTCCTGTTCTACCTGCGCACAGTAGGTGCAGCGCTGACTTCACACCATTTTGAGTGTTACATCTGATAAGGAGGCAAGGACAGGAAATACGCAGATACAAATAGGCACATGATGCACATCTGAGCTCTGCAAGACTTAAGAAACGAGTCACATATATATCTCGTTGCTGAGTCAAGTCCCACATAGTACAGGGTGAGCAGTCACTGAACAAATACAAACCCCACTTTAATGGTTTGTACATAGGAGATCGTATTTTCAATGAGCACAGTGACACTCTTAGCATCAGGCCTTAAACTTCCAGATAGCGGATATGACATGCACACGGGCAGGGAGACCATGTGCCTCCTTACATATAATGCAAAAGCAGAAAGAGGGGGGGTTTGCCCATCGAGCAGCAGACTCACAGATCCACCGGGGTCAGCTGGGCTGGGGAAGAGTACAGAGCAGTAGCAGGAAGGAGATAGCCAGACCCAGCTGAGCAGAACTCGTAAAACCTCAGAAGGCGCTTTGTCATTTGCAGCACATTCTACTCTAAAATGTGAGTGAAAGGAGGGGACTTGCTGGGTGCATTTAGACTGAAGGCATGTAGCATAGCTTAGTGTAGTGTGGCATATCTCCTTTGGGCACAAAGATTACACATTCTGCTAAACTGAAACTACCACTTGTTCTATTTACCTGTTCAAACATGCTCTTTGCTCACATAGCAATCTTGTTCATTGGTGTGATGTTATGCTATATTATATTTGCTTCTGCTTTGGCTTGTGTGATGTGAATGAGAGCCCTTAGATGGTGGGGTGTACTATTAAATATATTAACCTGATAACTCCTGTGTCAAGTGTATAATTCAGAGTAAGGTGTTAGAATGGTATTACTTTGAGTCTAAGAACTTCACAAATTCCTGGCTGTTTTTGTTTAATCATGGTGGTAAACACTCAAACCTAGGCAGGCCTGTCTTCTAGCGCTAAGACACAGCCTGGAGTGAATATCGGAATGACACGACTATTGATCACGTGTCTGTTTTCACAGTCTCAAACGAGGTGGCGATAAGGGGCTTGTGGTCAAGACTAAATTATAGGCAATCTTTTCAGGTGGCACCTTGGCAGATGGAACGTTTTAGAGATCACGATAAATGGACTGGGCAAATATATTTTTTTCTAAAAGGCTTTTTAAACAAAAGAGGTTAGGTGGGTACAGAAGGAATTCAACATCTCCATCCATTGTAGAATGGCGCTGTTCGAGTGGCTTTGAGCATCTCACTGTCAGGGAGTTAATACCAACTTCACAGTATCGATAGCCCAGATGGGTGGGTTGCTGGCTGAATCGTTCTTTACTCACTTAAAAACCCCAGCTAACACGACAAATAATGTTTATGCAACACTCCTGATAAGCAGAGATTTAAACACCATCCATTATCACCCACCCATACCAGTCTCCTGAATTGGTTTTTACAGATACAAATCATGTAAATTGGTTTGGAGGTAATCTAGTTTATCCACAAACAAATGCTAGACATGGACCGTTAGCCACACATACCCTATCACTCGGGTTTTTAGCCCATTTCATCAAAACCACAGAGGCTCCCTTTCACAAACAGACTATCAATTGACACTGTGCATAACCTTGCATTGCAATATTCTGCACAGCAAGGCTTAGTGCCTGCTCCGCAGCCACAAGGAAAGATAGATGTAGGAGTGCAACTACAGACATGGAGAATTTTATTAGGGTATTTCCCTTCCAGAAATGAAGACATACCCAAGTGGTATTCAGAGAAACTAGGACAGCTGCAAGCCACCTATATCCAGGTTACACCACAGCATAGGCATAGGGCACTAGCCATGTTCCTTCCATCTGGCTGCAGACCGCCTTCAGTGAGCTGTGACAGCTGGATCTCAATGTATAGCTGGTTTTACTTTCAGCTGATAGGCACGGCATCTATCACATCGCTAGCGTTAATATTGGCAGACATTATGGTAACACAGGGCACTGCAGCCGACATGAACGTTTGATTTGTCTTTAGCATCTAGTAATTATAAAATGGTTGAGAGCATAATTCGACACTTTTTGAAAGGAGAGCCCGCAAGGATAGAGGTTCAGAGAACATTTTCCCAATTAAATGAGCAAGGAAAAAGGGAGCAATTTGGGGACATAGTGACACACACTTATCAATCGCTCAGCAGGGATTGCCTAGGTAGGAGGGCTGAAGAGGGATAGAAATTAGCTAACAAAGATGGTAAGCCAGACAAGGAGACACACCACGAAGGGAAATGCTCGAAAGGGCATGGATCATTTCCAGGTAAAAAGAGTGGTAAACCACAGGGGTGATAGCTTTCGCCAATAGAGGAGGACAAGTATCCAGAGTACAAGCCAAAGAATGGGAAAGATGCAGGAGATAGGGATACCCTGCAGTGGCAAGGCACTCACAGGGGTAGACGATCTTGGGGTAAGCCTAGGGGGCACTCCCATAATAAAATAACTTACTACGATTTCAGAGACAGAAAACACATGAAAAGTCCACAAAAGTATGGCACCGATGAGGGTTCATCACATTCCTCACAGGCAAGGACGCCATGCCGTTCTAAAACTGAGGGGAAGGATGTGAAAGTTGAAAAACACATGGCAGCCCTGCAAGTTTCACAGAATGCAGAGTCCACACACTCATCAAATCGTTCCCAAGACTAAGCGACACACTGATTGGATAGAGGTCCTGCTAGACTCTGGGTCTGACATTAGGCACTGTTGGAGCACACAAAGGCACACAGAAATGCACAATTAACTACACCCACTGGGCAGACATTAGAAAATAATATAGTGTATTTGGTAACCATTCAGCTGGAAGGTGAACATCCCAAAAACATTGAAGCACTGCTTTGGCCACAGTTACACATCCAATATAAAGGACGTTAAAATTAGATTGGCCACCATTGTATGTGAGACAAGTGCAAAGAGGTGAAGAGGTAGTGATGCCTGATTTTTCAAAAGAAGTCAGTGTGTGCCTTGTGCAAGACCACCTGCCCCATCACAAGTTCCAACTAGGGCCAATTACAAGTGCAGCAACTGTAACATGCACATGTGGACCTGGACTCTCCCCCCCCACTGATGTATGAACTCATTCCATTCACATGGACTCACAATAATCCTATGACTTTGACTCAAGTCACCACCTCCTCAAATTGGGAGTGGACAGTTAGCATGCCTTCTGCCTTGCCTGGATGTGGTGGCTGTTTGTCAGGCTCACTCACCTGAAATGAGATATGATTCACCATTACCTGTGAGCACCATGGTAGGCACAGGAAGTTGATTGGCCAGACATCACTATGTATGTATGCCATCACGGGAAGGTAAAAACTGAATGAGTGTAGTTACAGTCACTAAAGTGGCCATGATATGCCTTATTGTTCTAGATATGATTAATACATGCATCCCATGAGGTCAGCATCTGTTGCCATGTATTAGCTGCACATCCACCATGGAAATCAATGAGACAGAACCAGCCAACAAAGGGTACATCACAAACTGAATGAACCATTTGCTCTGCCACTGTACTAGCCATCTGTACAAACATGTGTATGGCTCATTCATTGAGGCAAGCATATGCCCATGCCTGGATCCTCACAGTAGGTGCACCTGCCTCAGAGTAGCAATGGGGTTGCCTTCCACCCGCCTTTGGTTTGATCTTCACACCCTCAATGAATTCTGTAGGACAAAGGCAAGAGAGCATGAAAAGTCACAACACTTGGGGGGGGGGGTGGACAGGTCAACAAAACATGCACAGGCAGTACAGCATACAACGGGGTGGTGGTGGAAGGGGTGGGTCTAGCCTCAGGCACAACTGAAGGAGAGAAGGGTAACACCATGCAACACCAACAGTGTGGTGACTGGGGGCTTGGGACCCCACAGAAGGCTGATCAGCATAGCTGAAAAGGCCTGCACTGGGGCAAACAGCACCCGACCCAGTCCACACTGAACTGGCCACCAGTGAGTCCAGGATGCTGCTCTGCCTGTAAGGGAAAGACACCCATTTAAAGGGGAAGACACCCACCCAAGGGGGCATACCCTTGACACAGTACAAAGGTGGCTGGAATCCATTCTATGAAACTGTGTTCATGAATGTTGGAGGCAAACCAGAATGGGCAAGACTGTGTGGGTGCTCCCAGGCAGAGCCACAGTTCAGGACCACAGATCAACCAACATGATGAGTGTGGATTGCATGCACAGATGTCCCCCCTCTGGCAACAACAGAAGTGTCACATCAAAGAGTGTGAGCACCAATGAGCACACCAGAATCGGAACTCACGATTACTGGCAGTGAAGAAAACACATTGCCACCAGAGTATGTTAGTCACTCTGGACACTTGGTTAGTCTGCCCTGGGTTCTGGGCACAAAGCGGGGCATTTATGGCAGGTGTACAAGTCTGGCATTCTCACTGATAGGAAACCCAGGGGTCTGTGGACTACCAGGATGCAGGGGGGAGCACCAAGAGAGGAGGAGCAGAAGGCCTGGGGAGTAAAGGTACAAGTGAGGGAGCTGATGGGAAGGCGGAAAGAGAGAAATAGGAACTGTGGAGAGAGGAGACAGAGAGAAGAGTGTGCAGCTATGGAGTGGAGAGTGGGAGTGGGGAGCAAGGAGGATATTTGCTGGTGAGGAGATTCGGGTGCACATTTTCGGAAGAGCATTTTGAAGGAGCAGTTGTGGCACTGTTGTGGCTCCTGGACTGGCTGTGCTCAACTGGGAGTTTACTACGGTATTTACAGGCTGAAATACTTGCAAGAGGACAAGCCCCGCCCACTAACTCCCACAATCCTATATTTGCATGTGCGTGCGTGCATTTTCGGAAAAGCATTTTGAAAGAGCAGTTGTGGCAGTTAAGGTGGTTTAGTGGGTGAGTCTGTGTCTAACCATATTGGACTTATTTTCAAACTGTCTTTTTATGTATTTCATCTAACCATATAGCATGTAGGAGGTGTCAAATTTTTCTGTCTTTGCTGTTGCTTTTAACCCCTTGTGCTCACAGTATCTGCTTACCTCATGTCTGATATGCCTCTGTTAAAGGAGTTGTCTAATTTGAAAGTCACGCCCAGCTACAGTCACGAGATTAATCTAACACAAAGCCTGAATTCATCACAACAAGTACACCCCTACTGAGAGCGCAGCAATAGCCAAAGTGCCCTTAATTGGTAGTCATTTACGTGACGCTGCTCCGAATCTTGCAGTGCAATCTGAAGTGGATCTATGTACTCCCCCAGACCCTACAGTCAAGGCAGTCTTTTCACTGGAGTCGGTCTTGGTGGAATCGGGTGCTTCTTCCAGTGAGCCTATGAAAGAGGTTGTGGTAATGGCCCAGATTCATAGGGATCATAAACCTTCACTGCCCAATGCACCTGATACTATTAAGGAACCACCTAGGGCGATTTAACCAACCACGGTTCCTGTGGACCAGCAAGTTAATTTATCAACTCCTATCCCGAAAGTAACAGTTAATGATAGAAGTGAGGAACATTTGGGCAGGACTCCTCCACCACCCAATAAACGACCCTCTAGTGATTTGTCACAGTCCCCAGCGATGTTTTCGGCATCGACTCTGGATTCCTACAGTGTTATCAATCTCCTTTATGGAGCCAACTCCAAGCTGGGATCCCCTCTCATCCCGAGCCGGTTGTTTCACCACCTGCCTCGAGTCCAGGATTAGAGATTGCGTTTGAAAGGTTATGAATAAGGCCTTGTTTTCACTTGCCAAGCTATATGAATGCCTGGATACGAGACTACAGGAGCAGTTTAATATTTTATTACAAGTTTTGCAATGGCAAGATGGCAAGACGGCTGGCGCAAGGATGGGGGTGGACACATGCCGCGAAGAGAGGGAGGTAAATTCTGCTGGAAGAATGGAAAATCCAAACAAGGTTTCTTGTGATCATAATGATGTTACTGGTATGTCAGACCAAATGATTCCTAATGCAGTTGTTAAATTACAGACAACATGTGAAATTACAGAAGATGTCAAAAGGGCCCGTAAGGAGAATGGAAAAACGAAAAATCAAGAGAGCAAGCTGGAGAACAGATGGAAGGTGAGGTGGGGTCGGAATCGTATGTAGAGGGTGCCAACATGAACGCACCCGATCCTGTGGGAAAAATAAGTCTCTATGATATGGTTGCGAAATCCAAGAGGAAACTAGCCAATATAATATGTGTAAAAAAAGTTAAAACATTAAAATGCCAGCTTCTTCCAAACGCTCGAGCATTCGACGATTTGTTAAGAGGATATCCCTGTCAAAACCTTCTTTACAAATAACAAGCTCAGCGATAGTGAACAAATACAACAAAATAGCTCGGAATAAATGTGAACTAATGAATTTAAAACGATCAAATGAAAAGATACCCACTTAAGTATGCTTAGAATATGACCCACTAGATACGCTACTTTGGGCAGTGTAACTAGACCGGAGGGCTGAGGGCTAGTTGGATCTCGTGACTCTAAATACAGGAGTACACAGTGACCACCAGGGGCCAGATTACAGAAACTTTGCACCAGTGCAAGTGCAAAATTGCCTGATATTAGCACTAGGGCAAAGTTTGCCCTATTTTTAACAACAGTGGCACACACTAGAAAACTACTGCACCATGACAAGGGCAGTTTGGCATATTAAAACCACCAGGACAAAAATGGCCCTAGTTCAAAATAGATACAAACTTTGCCCTGGTGCAAAAATGCTGTATACATGCATCCTTTTTGTACTAGGGCAATGTTTACCCTGGTGCTTTTAATATGCCAAATGATCTGAACCACGAGTTTACTACATCTAGTTGTCTATATGTTACTTTGCTGCAGAAATACAAACAGAAGGCTCGTCTCGATGGTAATAAAAACATCATGCATTTGCATACTTATGATTCTGAAGTGATAACAATGAGGGCTCAATATCGAGCAGGTAGACGATTTGAGATGAAGCAAATCTCATCGTCCACTTAACAAAATCTAAAAATCCTAAAAAATAGATACACAAATTGGGTAAGATGGGGACGTGCAAAATTGTATCAACAGGATTCAGAGACCATGGGGCCGATTTATAGAACAAATGTGCGCCGAAAATTGCGGCGCAAGCTAGAGCAAGCGTGAAGAAGCAAGCACACAATATCGCATGTGATTCATGGAAGGCCCAGCAGGTGTTTCCCCACGGGATGTGCGCCAAATCTGCGGGTGACGCACACGGGCGCCCACATCACTATAACATCCCGATAGCTGTGCACGATGTGCACAGCGAAAGCGCACAACATGTAGCGCACACACCAAAAATGGGGCGGAACACGCGGAATGGGGAACAACGCGTGAAAAAGAAGGCGTAACTGAGAAAATACTGCTGGGTAATACACAGAACGCACACATGTGTGAACAACATGTAGTCATGGAATCGAATACAGGTAACCCATGCACGCCAAAAGACACGCACAGGCCTAAACACGTCCGCCACACAAAGGCAGGCGAAAGCATCCCTGAGCAGTATAAAAGTGTGCACAAACAACAAACATGTATTTACAGTACGATGAATGTCCCATCACTGATCGTGGTACACCGCAGGAGGAGGAGAATCGTCAGGCCCCACATTTTTTTGCAAAGGAACAGCCTTTTTGGGATGCCTGATGACGAGGTCTAAGGCAGGTATAGGTTTCCACCTCGTATCATCCTAGACCTGGTCACTGAGTGGGAGGATGATCTCACATCACCCACCCTGTGCTCCCAAGCACTGAGCCCCTTGGAAAAGGTGCTCAATGTCCTGCATTTTTTGGCCACTGGGTCATTTCAGCAGACAACTGCCATAGTTGGGGGTGTCTCACAGGCCACGCAGTCACGCTGCCTACATCAGGTGTTGGCAATCATGAATGCGTGCCCCTCAATCCGCAGGCACATATACATGCCTAGAACACCCACAGAAAGGCAGGCAGTGGACCAGGACCTTTACAGGGTGGCACAGTTCCCCAAAGTGCTCGGTGCTCTAGATTGCACCCATGTGGCCCTACGTCCACCTAGGGCCACAGAGAATATCCAACGCAACCGCTAGCACTGGCATACCATCAACATGCAGGTTGTATGCGATGCGCAGGGGATCATCACCTCTGTCTATGCTAACTATCCTCAGTCCACCCATGACAGTTTCATATACAGAATGTCCGCCCTGAGCCGGGACCTGGAAGCTGTGAAGCATGGCGACACATGGCTCATGGGTGAGCAAAAATGCCTGTGCACATGCATGCATATCACACACAGACAAATACACAAACCAAACTAATGACAACCATAATCACCTCCCAAGGGAACAGTGCCTACCCTCTGAGCACCCCCATGATGACGCCAATACGGAACCCCAACACCCCACTCCACCCCACGTAAGATACAACGCAGCCCATATTGCAACCTGGGCCATAGTGGAGCGCACACTTGGAGTGCTCAAGTCACGCTTAGGCTCCCTTGACCGCTCTGGCGGGCAGCTACTCTATGCACCCCGAGTAGTGTGCAGGATCATTGTGACAGCATGTGTCCTGCACAATGTTGCAACATGGCTGGGCGTACCGGTGGACATGGTGGTGCTCTCAAATCTCCAACCACACGGACAGGCTCTGTGCATGGGAGTGGAAAGGGCAGGTGGAGGCCGCCCAACTGAGGCTCCCCTCACCTTTTGAGGCCTCCCAACCATGGCACAGATGTACTAGTATCAATGGATGGTGCACACAACAATTGTACTGGGCAACTTGGTTGAGAGGGGCAAGGTACGTGATGCAAACAGCACCTCTGTGCTCCTGCAAGGCTGCCTGTGGCCCCTTAGGAAAAATGATGGGTGATGCAATGCTCAGGCATCCCAAAAAAGCAAGAAAAAGAGATACGCGACCCCTGTAGCCCATGTGCATGTAAAAAAACACACACAGTATGCTGTGACAGCCAAACACCCCCGCCAAAAGAAGAAGGATGCACTGTAGCCGCTGTGAAGTAATCGCGTGTGAACCCCAACGTCTGGAAAACACACACACCGCTCTCCACGGAAAGCGATGGAAACCCACGTGGGACCTTTAACCCGTGCCGAGGGAAACACCTGCGTGCACGTTACATTACCTATGCACCTACACGCTAAGGGCCTTTCCACAGAATTAACGCAAACGTGCTGTTTTTCACGTGCCAAATAACTCCGCATCAAGCTGGCCATGCGACAACACACGGAAGACCACGCTTCTGCCCAGAAGGACAAATTACTGACGCCCAGAGCCCTGAGCAGCCTCCCACGAGCCATCTGCTGCTGCCTACCTGCCTGCTGAGACCATGCCCAGCCATTTGGTGCCTGCACATCTGCCATCTGCAGGGGTCCAGTTGCTGTGACCACCCCTGCTGGAACAGAAGACTCCCGACTGGTGTTCCATCGCTTCACAGCCCAGCCCCAGGACCCAGTTGCTCACCCACACCTGCCTCTGGGGTTGCCATGTCCAACGCAACACCATCTGGCACCAGTGGAAACCCCCCAGCAGAGAGGCAGTGGGCTACCAGCTTCAGTAAAAAGAAAGTTGGTATCCTGGTGGAGCAAGTTCTGGGGCATTATGATGCCCTCTTCACACCATCGCGCGGCGACAAGGAAGGATGGAAGAGGATCTGGAAGGACATAGTGGGTGCCATCAACTCGGAGGGGGTGGCACACCATGACATCTAACACGTCCAGAAGTGCTGGGAGGACTACAAGTCCAGGACCCTCAAGAAGGCTCGGCGCCTCTTGGAAGTAGCGGATGCAGTGGGGCGCCGGGTCCAGCGTACCACCCAGCAGATGAGGGTCCTGGAGCGCATTCGCCCAGTGCTTCACCAACAGATCCTCATGATGCAGGCCCGTCTGGAGTCGAGCGATAAGTGCCCATGCATTCACGTTTAAAACAGTGCATGTTGCAGTATGGTGGTAGTTAGCTACTTGGCTGCATGTGTGACATGGGTCATGTATGGATGTGTGTGTGCAGGGACATGATGGTGCTGCATGTGAGTCCAGTCAGGTGTGGCCCACATGGATGGTGTATGTGGTACAATGCATCATCCGGAGAAGCATGCGGAATGCACACTTGTATGGATGCCTGTGTCTTTACTTGTACATGTTTGGGGTGTGAGAGATGTGTGCTGCTGTCATGGACATGCATGGTGTACATGTCTGTGTGTCTGAGTAGTGTGTGCGCCATGGATGCATGACACATGTCCGTGACAATGTGTTAATTCACTAATACAGCCTAGTCATCCTTGTATCCACTGTGTCTGTGGGTATACGGGGCCAGATGCATGACCCTGCGGTGATGTGTGTGCATGTCATCAGCATGTCCCATGATGCATGTGAGTTTCAGCCCACCACTGGATGTTTCTACGGTGCCTTGGACATGGATGCACATGTTTGTTGCATGTGCCATGCCTGTTCCTGCATGTTTGTTGGCTGCACTGACCCATGTGTTGTGGAGGGACATGATGGAAGTGTTGTTTGACAGTGCCACCCATGTGCTATTGCTTTCTGTATAGGGGCCTATTGTACAGTACTCTGATGCTTGTGTTCAATGTTTCCCTTTACTCAGCGGCGAGTGAAGAAGAGGGCCGAGACGGTGCTGTGGAGGAAAGCAGCAGGGATGCCTCCACTGGCCGGCGACGCAAGGCCCAGTCACCCTCCCTGGAAATTCCATCATCCGGGAGTGAGGGGACTGGTGCTGCATCCACCACTACGGCTGCAGTGGAAGGGGCAGGAGAGCCCCCACGGGGGCTTGTGATGGCGGAAGATGGTGCAGAGCCATCCAGGTTGGTAGTTTGTGCAGAGGAGGAGGAAGTCGCTTCAAAGCCGCACATGGGGCCTGGTGGGGGTGGTACCAATGGTGCAAGTGGTGCAGTCCAGAAACAGGAGGCAGCACAGGTCGCTGCAGAGGGGCCTGTGCATGTCACTGTCCCTGACACTGTGGCTACATCACCATTCACCAGCAGGGATGCCCCGTCCCAGGCCCGTCTGCAGGTAGGGGGGAGGTCCACGTCATCTGGCACTCCTCTACCTGCGGACGTGGGGACCTGTGACAGGATTGAGTCCATCCAGATTGGTGTCGCGTTACACACACGTGACATTCATGATGACGTGCATGCTTCCTGGGGGGACCACGCACATCATCACGAAGAGCTGTGTGGCAATGTGGCCCAGTTGGGAGGGACCATGGTCGGGGGTTTCCTCCATGTGTCGGCCAGTCTTGCGGTCCTCTCCTCCTCTGTGCACACTATACGCCATTCATTGTCTGTGCCGTCTTCAAGCACAGATGCCACCAGGGCCCCCTGTGGTCCTGCCCCAACCAACGCAGCCAGCCTGGTTGAGATCCTGTCCCTGCCACAGTCGGGAGTCGGGGGTCCAGAAGGGGTGGCCACCCCACCAACTGGACCCCAGCAGATGGTGGATGTGCCGGCATCATCGGGCAGGGCACAAGCACGACGGCGTCGGGGATTCCATCAGCCCTGAGGCCGTTGTGTTGGCAGAGGCAGTTGAGTCGGAGGCAGCAGCAGGCTCATCGTGGGAGGCATCATGGCTCGGGGCCATCAACACCTCAGGGGCAGGCATTGGTTGATAGGGCAGGAGGACCCCGCACTGGGAGTGTCTTCCGTGTGGCAGCGGTTGGGCCGGCAAATAGATGCGGAGAGGCGGTGGGCAGAGAGGGCACAGCTCAGGATGGTCAGGGCGCAGAACTCCATCCACCGGGCTCTGAGGCATGCAGAGGGCCTCGAGGAAACTCGCAGGGAGTTGAGGGATTCCATGGCAGCATCCCTCGACGCCAGGGAACAGGTTCGCCTCCGGAACATCGACATGAAGTTCGATGATGCCCTGGCCTGAAACATCACTAAATGAGCCGTGGGACTGGCCCGCCACCTTTGTAAATAGTTATGTAGGTGTAGGTTTCCTTTCTATTTTTTGTTCCTTTGGGGCACATGGACTATGCCCAGCCAATTTGAAAATAGTTATTTATTAGGTATGTTTTTTGTTAGGTTTCCTTTTGATTGTTGGGCTCAGGGACCCTTGATTTTTAATTTGTATATAGTTAGGACCTGATTTTACTGTATTTTTTTTACCATGGAGGAATGGTTTGCTTTTGGATTTTGTTTTATGGACGGACACTTTGGAGCCATTTTACTTTGGATTTTATTGATTTCAGCATTCATTTTTTTCCTTTATTTTGGACATCCAGACTTTTATTTATTATTTATTTTCTTGTATGATTTTGTTTCATTTATGTGGTCTTCCCTCGTTGGTTTCATGCATGTCACAATGTTGGTTTTCTCAGTCATGTGTTGCCATTGTGTGGGTCTGTCGGACATGTATTCATGGGCATACTGGTTATTTGGTATCTATCATGACATGGGAATTTCAATGTGGAGTGGATAGAATGCTTGGTTGGGTGTTTGGACTGGGGTGGTGTGGGATTTGGGTGGCCATAAGGGCCATGGGTCTGGATTGTGATGTCGTGTTGGGTGGGGGACATGAGTCGGTGTCTGCTTGCAGGTGCTCGTCACTGGGGGTGGGGTGGGGGACATGAGTTGGGGTCTGCTGGCAGGTGCCCTCACTGGAGGTAGGAGACATGAGTCAGGGCCTGCTGGCAGGTGCCCGTCGCTCGGGGTGGGGTGGGGGACATTTATTTTATTTTATTTGCATTTTTAAAGTGCTCACACAGCCCGTGGGCATCGAGGCGCTGTTACACGAATTGTTCGTTTTTTGTCGTCATGTAATTGTTTTTTTTTTGTCTTAGTTGCTTATTTATAACGCGCTTAAACACCCAGAGGTTACTAAGCGCGGACCCGGGGATCGAACCTGTGTTGCTTTGTGTCGTCTTGCTTCCAAGGCGCGCACGTTGCCGCTAAGCTATCCTCCTGGGATGAGTCTTGGACTGCTGGCAGATGCCCTCACTGAGGGCGGGGGACATGAGTCGGGGCCTGCTGGCAGGTGTCCATCACTGGGGGTGGGGTGGGGTGGGGGGACATGTGTCGGGGCTCCCAAGTGCATGGTACCATTTGGCCTACCTGCGGGTCATGGGGAGGGTGGATGAGCTGCCTGCTGGTCATGGTCTGGGGTCATGGGCTGCCTGCGGGGCATGCCCAGGGGCATAGGGTGGTCCCCTGTTGTGTGGGCTGCCTGCAGGGCATGGGGGAGCGCACCTAGGATGGCCCACACTGCCAAATTGCACCCCGGAATATGCAAACCCCACTCGCACAAGGCCAATCGCATGTAGAAATCCACGTGCACTCCGGAATGCGCATACCCCGCTTGTGTCTGGCCAATCGCATGTAGAAATCCATGCGCACCCCTGGAATACATGCATGCAGCCCAGCCACCCTCCCCATGGCCCGCAGGCAGCCGGTCACCCCCGGGCATACCCCGCAGGTAGCCCATCACCCCTGAGCATGCCTCACAGGCAGCCCATCACCCCCGGGCATGCCCCACAGACAGCCCACACCACAGGGGGGACTTTTTCCACGCAATTTACCTGGTGCAAGCTTTTACATGCGAGGTTGCTGGCGCGAGTAGGGTACGCATATTCCTAGGGGTGCGCGGGGATTTTTACATGCGATTTTGCTGGCGCGAGCAGGGTACACATATTCCGGGGGGTACGTGGGGAGTTTTCCATGCAATTGGGTTCTCGCATGTGGGCTGTGTGGTGTATTTAGCGCGTTTCCATAGTTGGGGGGCTGTTTGCTGGTCCACTGGCCTTTGCGCCATGTAGGGGATTTGTGCGGATGTTTTTGGTGCACGGGGCGGGGTTGGGGCTTAACGGGCACTGCTACAGGGTTGCTGTGCCACGGCTGGTTATGGATGTAAGTATCCATGAATATGCTGTGCGCCAAAATAGGTTTTGGTGCACGCGGCTGGCGTACGCTGGCACACGCGCACTTTGTGCACCAGTCGTGTGCACCACTTCTACGCTTGATTCCATGAATTACCCCCCATGTTGCTGACATTAGCAACCAAAAATTCTGCTCTCATCTGTGGCCTTATTAACAAGGCTCAAGGTGTGAATCAATAAAGTGTGCAAATAAACGCTGTCCCGGAGGAAGTTTGGGCCAAATATTATAGGTCTTTATATGCAGAGATTCATTTGTCTTCTGCAAGTGCCGTTGAGATGCACAATTGGCAATATAATATTGAATTTAACACTGAAGACATCCTATTTTACATAATTAAGTTAAGTATGACACATGCCCAGGGCCAGATGGTTTGTCCAACCTAATGATGAAAACTCACCCGAAGTCTGTGCCTCAATTCTGACAATAATATTTGGACAAGTCTTAAAATATGGCAAAAATTAATAGTGTTGCCCTTGTATAAGAAGAGGGACTGACAGGCGCCTGAGAATTATAGACCAGTGACTCTCCTGGATGTTCCTTTGGAAGTTGTTTGCTCGACTGATTCTCCAGCAATTTGTAGCATGGGTGAATACATCAAATATAGTCGATCCCTTCCTGACAGTTTTTGTTGCAGGAATGGGAAAACTGTAAATCTGGTAACATTGCATGCGATTAAACTCCAAGAAATGGAAAAGCATCAGGCTATATACATGGCCTTCATATATTTCCAGACCACCTTTGATTCTGTTTCGCTGGAACTTCTTAGGGGAAAATTACAGAAGGCCTCATGTCCATCATCATTACAGCATTGGATTGATCGATTGCACAGCAATACATCAATTCAAATATGGCTGTCAATGGATAGAAATCGTTCAGCTCCGATACAAACCTATAGGGAATTGAAACAAGGCTGTATATTGGCCTCAGTCATTTTTTACTTTTTCATATTGGACATGAGGTTTTCATTTGTTGAGGTAATATCGGACTCTCCAAGACTACGTGGTCACTGCATCCCCTGGTTGTTTTATGCAGATGACCTTGTTATATTGGCAAAAACTCCCAGGGGATTGAAGGCGTTGATGGCCCAGTTGAGTAGATATGTGGAGGCAAATTTTCTCACGATCAACAAAGATCAATGAAAAATTTTGGTGAATTTGAACTCCTGCGCAAAAGTCAAAATACATCCAAAATGGGTCCTACACGGCAACCCCTTAAAGGTGGTGAATGAATACAAATATTTAGGACTCAATTCAAACAATCACCCTTCTGATGAACCCCATTATGCTGATAATGCAAAGGAAACTCAAGACAGCTACAGCCCAGGCCTGCATCATTTTGGCCAAATATGGCCCATTTTCCCTGATGTCTTCCATTACCTTTAGTAAGCAGACGGTAGTGCCAACAGTCATATATGGTGCGGAATCCAGGGGCTGGCAGGGTCATTTATTTTGGTCTAGATTTGAAGGATATTTTTGGAAGAATGTTTTGCACTTACCTCAGTGTCAGTCCATCTGTAGTATTAGTTATGAATTGGGTTTGCTATCGATGAGCTCTTGTTATAAGTCAAAGACTGTCTCTTTTTATTGTAAATGTTTATTATCAACTGATGGCAACTCAATTATGAACATCATTGCTAATTATATTATTGGTACGACTCACAGAAAAATGCATACATGATTGATGAAAATATTGCAGTACATGAAAGATGCGGGTGTATCTGAGTCGCTGCTAAGGTCTAACCCAGATAGGGCAAAAGACAAAACTCTACCAATGGGATTGGATTCCTAACAGGGAGAGATGTACGAGATTACACCTTTTCAATGATCATGCCTTCTTACAAAAAAAAATTAATACTGAAAGCACGGCACTACTCCAGCAGTGGGTTTGACAAGTACTTTATTAGTGGTGTACAAGTCATAAACCAGAGACCCCCAACCCTCTCCACAACATCAAACAACTGACAGTCCTCAAAGAATAACATTCCATATGACATGGAATAACATTCCATATGATTCTTACAATGATGTCATGGCATTCTTCTCACTCAGCTCTCTACTAACATTATATACACAATACTAGAATGATGGTCACATTTAGTGTATACAACACTCAGAGTGTGGGAAAACATAAAGAGGGACGATCCCTTTGGACAGTGCGCAGAGACACCGGAGCCACCAGCCATGCATTGAAAACACCAATCACTCATTAATCAAATAAAGAGAATGTCTTGAAGCAACAAGTAAATGGTCACCAAATGGCCCTTGAGAAATCAAAAGAAAGTCCTGACAGGAGGAGACTAGAGTCCAGAAGGAACAAAATAGTAAATAGTCTAAGCTTACCGTACGCGAGACAAATATGTTGATAAATCGTGGTGGGGTAATCCCTAAACAAAATAACCATGGGTGAAAAATAAAGTGACACGCAATAAACGGATCAGATTATTGTGCAGAAGACAAAGACTGAAAGTGAAGATAATCAAATTAACATACCACAAAAAAGAGAAAGGCGATGTGAGACTCACTCAGACATCACATGCAGATCACAATCCCTGCCGTAATGGCCGTGACAAATTTATTACCTTTGAAACAAAAGTAAACGATATCGTATGGATACTAATTATAAAGGAAACAAAACCAATTGTGCAAGAGCCGGGCTGGCAAAGTACTTACTTGTAAATCGAACGATCATATAACAAGGAAATCCCCGAAAGCAGTTGTCCGGGTTAAAAAGAGGAAAGAAATACGGGATAGCGGCCGACGGCACAGCGGTGACGTTGGTGGCGTCGCACACATCGGACATCGCGTAAACAAAAATTGGTATTAGTGGTCTAATGCTAAGTCGACACAAGGGCCAAGTCACAATAGGTAAAAATAGGATCATTAAACAAATGCTATTACATGGAATGATGAGACTAAAATATGGTTGCAATAACAAGAATAACAGGGATATAATAGTGAATAATCCCAAAAACAACATTGAAAAAGAGTCATACCGGCATACAGCACATAAAATGGTGAAACCAAGCAGCAGAGTGAAAACAAATGCAGGGAACAAAATACCAGATGTTACAAACGAGTAGAACTATTATTTTACAAGAGTAAGGCATATTGGCCAGTATGGAAGATAAAACTTAACAGACTAGAGATACAAGGTGCTGGTGCCGGCAAGCGAGGTTTAGTGGCTCTGGCGTAGTGCAACTCCATTCACCAATTAGGACATACAGTTCATTGTGAAATGGACAGGGAGATGTTATAAAAAAACAGACATCTCATTATCAGTATTGAGACCCCGTGTGGTGCAACGTAATAAACAAATAAGTTTAGCCTCCATTTGGCATAGTTTCAAATGAAGATTGCCACCCCCTTTCCCCTTATGTGCCTTCATCAAGCCAATGAAACGTAAATCTTCAATATTATCCAGCTGGTGTTCCAATTGCCAATGAACAGCCAAAGGTGATTTAGGTTCAGGCATCCTTAGGCTGGACAAATGTTCCCTTATTCGAATACGAAGTTGGCGGGTAGTGCTGCCCACATACAATTTCTCACAGGTACAAACAATGGCATAGACCACATGGGTGGTTTTACAGTTAATGAAATCACGTATATCAATTTGTGATCCAAATTTGTCACAGAAGATTTTGCATTTGGTGACAGACCAAGGACATTGGTTGCAATGGCCACATTTGTGAAAACCAACCGGCTGTTGTAGCCAAGTAGAGGTAGTTGGTTGTTTACTAAAAAAGGAAGGACTCACTAGATTATTAATCGTGGGAGCTCTGGTGAAAGTAAACTTTGGTTTAGGTGTCAAGTAAGGTTGTAGATCTTTGTCCAGTCTTAGAATGTGCCAATGTTTGGCAACCATTTGGTACAAAAGGGAAGAATCATCCGTGAATGGTGTAATTAGAGAAATATATGGGGGATGTTCTTTTGACCTGGTCACATTAGTCAAGAGGTCATGTTGGTCAATTAGGGTAAATTTAGAATACGCTTTATGAATAACAGTACTTTTGTACCCTCGGTTGAGGAATCGCTGATTGAGGATATTACATTCTCTGTCAAAATCTTTAGGTAAGAAACAATTACGTCTGGCCATATGGAATTCGCCCATTGGGATATTATTAATAGTGGCGCGTTGATGGTTGCTCTGAGCAGCAAAGATTGAATTCACTTCAGTAGGTTTTCTGAAAGTACTAGTGTATATATTATTACCTTCTAGAAAAATATGTAAATCAAGAAAGTCAATTTGACATGGGTTACAAAGACCAGTGAGGCTGATTCCAAATCCATTAGTGTTAGCATGACATAGAAAAGCAGTAAAAGAGTCTTCAGAACCCTTCCAAATCAGAAAAATATCATCAATGTAACGGCGCCACATCACAATGTTTGACACAAATTGCACTTGATTAAGTATATGCGTTTCTTCGTAGAAGGCCATGAAAAGATTAGCCAAAGAGGGTGCAAACTTGGCACTCATGGCCACACCCCTCACCTGCAAATAAACTGGTCATTGAAAATGAACATATTGTTCGCAAGTACAAATTGCAGAAATTGTTTAAGCATAAGAACATGATCAGAATAAGATGCTGAGGTGTTCCTAAACACATAATCAATGGTCTGCAGAGCTAAGTCATGATTGATATTAGTATAGAGTGCCACCACATCAATTGTTGCCAACAAATAGTCTGATTCCCAAGTAATAGTTTGCAAGGATTGTAAAATGTGAGTACTGTCATGGATATAAGATGACATTTGTACAACAAAAGGTTTAAGAGCCTCGTCCAAATATTTCGAAAGACCTTCAGTAGCCCAATCGATACCACTCATGATCGGCCGTACCACAGGTAAGGTCTCAAAAGTTTTATGTATCTTTGGAAGAAAGTACATGGTCGGTGTAGTAGGGTCAGTATTGGATAAAATGTGTTTCTCATCATCACTTAGAAAACCTCTGCGATACCAAATTTCAATTAATTCAAGAACCTCTGTGACCACACGTTTGGTCGGGTTGGATTTAAGAACTTCATAGCAGCCAGGGGTATGTAAACGTTTACAGCCCATAGTAATATAGTCAGAGGTATTAAGAATAACAATATTACCCCCTTTATCTGCCTCTTTGATAACAATGGCGGGATCTTACGCTAAATTTTTCAAAGCTTTCCTTTGATTGGTAGTGAGGATACTTCTCTTATGTGGGTTAGTCTGTTTGTCCAAATACGCATGGATATCTTGTGTCAGTGCCTGATTGGAGCATGCATGTTCAACAGGGGCACCCACCCTGCAGCATTGCCACATCCACTGAAAATGGTGCCACAAAGACAACCATGAGTGTGTGTGGCTCATCCAAGGACAGCCATCTTGGCATGTGTCACCTGGCTTTGTACTGAGATCAGAGGTAGTGGAATGCAACATTAGGGCATTTTACTTCTGTGTCATTTATTCATATGACAGCAGAAACAGGGCATGTGGCATGAAGTGGCATGTTCCCAGCACTGCTCAGAGGTCACACGGCTTTTTGATGGGGCCCAACCCACAAACAGTGATAACACACAAAGACTCCGGCACAGTGTTGCTGACTGAAGTCTAGACCATGGATGGTGGTGTTATTGCTGGCACTTCCTCATGGCCACATGACCATCTGTTCCTTTGGCCAGTTCCTTTGGCCATGCGCAACTGCCCATGCAGGTGGGTCAGGCATTGCTGATGACATGAGTAACCGTTGGCCCAGTTGTGTTCCACATTTTTCTATAGTCGGGCTCCATGGACCCACATTGTGCTTGCCTTGTACTCTGTGGTAGGTGTCTCCCTGTGTGACAGACATGTGGCATTGGGAGCTTGAGGGGCACCTATGTGCTGGTACAGAGTCACCAGAGCAGGTGTGTGACTACATGCCTGGAGGCTGTGGTAGTGGATGAGCAAAGCCAGCATTGAAGGTACAGGCTGGGCATGGGCCCCAGTAGGTGTTCCAGGGAAGTGCTTGTATGGCTCCATAAGGCAGTTGGGGTCTACAGCCCTCTCCAGAGGTTATTGTTTGGTTCCGCTCGCCTCACACAATCTCAGGCAGCCCCTCAAGTCCTTACACCTTCCACTACCGCCGCTGATATCTGCCCCTATCCCTATGCAGCTCCCGCAAGTCCTGACACCTCCCATTGCCCCCACTGACCTCTACCCACAAACCCAGGCAGCCCCCTCAAGGGGCCTGAATGGGGTTGGCTGAAGAGGTCAATGGGAGTAGTGTGATGTGTCAGGACTTGGGGGGGCTGGCTGGGGTTGTGGGTGGAGGTGAGTGTGGTGGTTCGAGGAAACCAGCCAGCAGGGCCTGCCTGTGGTTGGTGGCAGAGGTGAGTGGGGTGGTGGGAGGTGTCAGGACTTGAAGGGGCTGCATGGGTAATGATAGGTGGTGATTGTGGGTAGTGGGAGGTGCCAGAACTTCAGTGGGCTGCCTGGGGTAATGGGAGGAGGTCAGTGGGGGTAGTGGGAGGTGTCAGGACTAGACAGGGCTGCCTGAGGTTGTGGGTTGAGGTCAGAGGGGGTCGTGAGCAGTGTCTAGAATTGAAGAGGCTGTGTAGGCATCGGGCAGAGGTGAGTGGGGATAGTAGGAGATGTCAGTCTTGCGGGGCTGATTGGGGTTGGGTGCAGAGGTCAGTGGGGGTAGTGGGAGGTGTCAGGACTTCAGGGGGCTGCCGAGGGTTATGGGCAGAGGTGAGTGTTAGGCAGAATCACATGCAGTACCCTTTGGGACCACTACATGCAATTAGGACTACAAGTGTCAGTTCAATGTCACCTTTGGTACAAGCCCGTAATACACAGTATTGTGGTAGCAGTGGCTGAGCTCCAGACTTATCTCAAGAGTAAAGTGAGCAGTACAAGGGATTACACAAAGGGCCGACAATCACAGTGATTCAAATAACCATTTACTCAAGGCTTCTTGGTAAAAGAATATACATTTATTTACACAGTCATTTGGAAAACATTACACTAGCAAGAACAGTTCAATATCATATATTAATATACTACAAATGCACAACCAATAAGTTACTGAACAGGTTTAGCTCCCCTGGAGTGGGAGCAAAATAGCACTTCAGTTACTTTTAAAAGGGGTAAAAAGACAAGGTTAAATGAAATCAAGGCACAAATACTTTCATAGGTGGGGCAAAGGGTTTCATTTCACTACAACCAGCAATTCAATTCCATAGGCTTGGGCCAAAGTCAATGGTTCAGAGTCTTGTATAGGATAGCACAGTTCTGGTAGTAAACGGTTAAGTCTTTGCTCCGGATCTTAGGAAAATTTGGTCAGATGAAAAGTTAGATGTTGGTTTAGGGAAGGACATGCCTTCAAAGTCGGGAAAGTTTCACAAACTTTCACCGTGGCTGAAAAGATTTCCTGACCACATTTGCACAGTACCTTTAAATGGAAGAAGAGCTATAGCTGAGGCAGTTGTTCCTGGCAGTTCCTGCAGATCTCACTGTTCCTGAGCTTCAGTCATGGGGACAAGAAGGAGGACATCAGGAGGTTCATGCACTGCCCAGGGAAGTGCCCACAAGCTTGGCAAAATGTCGGTTTAAGGTGCGAGTGCCTTAAATACCACAAACTGTTATCCTTCCCACTGGCTATCTGGTTTTCCACAGCACTCTGCAGAAAATTCAACCAGTATGGGGCCTGTGCCCAGGCGGCTTACGAGTTGGTTTTTCCCACCAAACTCAAGCGAAGAAGTTAACCTTGAAGAGCTTCTCTGTCGATGGAGTTTCAGGCAATTCGGACCTGCAGCAGGGCTTCACCGGTGGACCAGGAGTTGCAGCAGTCGTCTTCCTCCAGTTCATCTTCGCTTCTTTCGCTCCAGTGGTCGACTCTGCTTTCCAAGTCCCAGAAGCCTACATTTAAGCAGATTTCCCCCATTCGTTCCACCCTTGCTGTCACTCACACAGCAGGGTGGCTGTCCTTACTGGACAGCCAGACGACCATACACGCCAGAGTGCATTCAGGTCTCCTAGGAGACTAGGCACAGGGAGTTTCTGGCACCTCCCTCACGTCCTTTCCACCCCAGACACTCAGGAATCAGGGGAGGGCTTCAGCACTGAAGCCTGCCAAAGGCCAATGAGCAAAGGGCCCAAACCTGGTTTGGTGCACAGAGTTGGACACTAGAAGGATATTTCTCAAAAGAAAAGGCGAAAAAAGTCGACCAGAGTCTGTTTTTACAGATAGGTCTTGGATGCCATATTGGAAAACATGGCTGACTCGATTTTTAGCTACCGGTGTTTGCGGTCAGGAAAAATCATGGTTTAAAACTACTGCCACCACCCATTTCAAGTAGTAAAGGGTAATATCTGACTGTTACATGAGTGTTCAGACTCAGTGGATGCTAGGCAACCCCTCCAGCACTCTATAAGAAGATAGTGTGTGCTGGGTCTGTACATTTAAAAAGACTAGTACAGTCAATTTAACTTCACATGCTCTGGGAGACAGTAGTCAGTCCCAGAGAATGTATTTAAACCTTGGGGAGTTTAAAAGCACCCCTGTGCCACTTCACTAAAGGTGCTGTGTGACACATAAGAAATAGATGATGCCTATGGAGGTATTTAAAAACTCCATAACCAAAGAACACACAAATAAAACACAGTGAAAATGAAAAGTTAAGTCCTAAAATATAGCATAAGAGCTGGAGGGCTCTAAGGTAGAGGAAATTTAGCACTTGGGTGAGAATTCTCCCTAACAGTGAGTGTGGTGGTGGGAGGAGTGCAGGTAGCCGGCTGAGGTGAGTGGGGTTTGTAGAAGGTGCCAGGACTTGAGGGGGCTGCCTGGGGTAATAGGAGGAGGTCAGTGGGGGTTAGCTGGAGCTATAAGGACTTTAAGGGGCTGCCTGGGGATTTGGGTGGTGGTCAGCAGGGTAGTGGGAGGTGTCAGGACTAAAGGGGCTGACTGTGGTTGGGTGCAGATGTCAGTGGTATAGTGGGAGGTGTTTGGCCTTGAGCGGGCAGCCTGGGGTAATTGGAAGAGGTCAGTGGGGGCACTGGGGGGTGTCCGGACTTGAGGGGGCTGTCTGGGGATATGAGCAGATGTCAGTGGTGTAGTGGGAGGTGTCAGTACTTGAGGTTGCTGCCTGGGGATAGGGGAGGAGGTGAGTGGGTGTAGAAGGAGGTATCAGGACCTGAGGGGGCTACATGGTGATAGGGGCAGCAGTGAGTGGGAGTAGCGGGAGGTATCAGGACTTGAGGGGGCTGTCTGGTGATAGGGGCAGCAGTGATTGGGATTAGAGAGAGGTATCAGGACTTGAGGGGCCTGCCTGGTGACAGGGGCAGCAGCGAGTCGGATTAGAAGAAGGTATCAGGACTTGAGGGGGCTGCCTGAGGATAGGTACAGCAGTGGGTGGGGTTAGTGGGAGGTGTCAGCCCTTGTGGGGGCTGCCTGTGGCAATGGGAAGAGGGCAGTGGGGGTACTGGGAGGTGTCAGGACTTGAGAGGGGTGCCTGGGGATAGCGTTGGAGGTGAGTGGTGGTAGTTGTGGGGTAGCTGTTTGTGGGGACCCAAAAGCTGTGCAACTCAGTAGTTGTTCACATAGTTTACCACCCCCCATAGCATTATTCCCCTTGGCTTTAAGTTGCACTCATGTTTCTCTGTATTGAGAAGACACAGATATGTTCACCTGACAAAAGACATGTATGACAGGCTAGCAAATTGGCTGCATTGCTTGCACTAGTCGCATTGCATCACCACAAATGATAAAGACTAATCAACACTTTTAATAATTATATTCTCAATATTTAGGTAACGGGACCACAGTATCAATATCGGCATCACTTCATCATATCAAAGATTAATGAGAGTATACTTTGTATGCATAAGAGGAGGGAGGGGTGTCAGAGCATCATTAAATTGGCTAGAACAGGTTCCATTCCAAAGGAAAGAATGTGGGACTTCCTATATGTTTGAAAGGCGGTATTGTGCTTATATTTTTTTTTATCTTAGGAGGGAGGTGTTAAAATAATTTGGACAAGACAAAAGAAAGGAGAAGACAGACAAAGATGAGTATTTGGGGTGGGTAGTAGCGGGTAATGCAGTTAGCCAACTTTTGGTGCTAAGCCATGAAGGGAAGTAAAGACCAATAACAGGAATTTGAATTGGGATTGGTGTTACATATTGAGCCAGACTGCAGACTATGAAGTCGGTGAACATAGGAGGAGTGGATGTTAAAGAGGGAATGGATAACAATATTAATCATTTTGTTTAAGGGTCTAGAACTCCAGACCTGATGACTGACGTACATAGTGGATTGGTCAAGAGTGTTTTGGCAGTCTACTGAATAAGAAGGGTACAGCTTTTACTGACGCTGGGTAGGTTGTGACTGATTGCATTTGCAGTGGGTGTGATGAACTGTTGAAGTATTAATTTGTTGTAAAAAAGAAGACCTTGGGTTATGAACCATGGGCACTGGTTTGAGGAGATCAGGTAAATGAAAAGGGGAGTGTAAGGAGGTTTGGCTAGTTGTGAGTCAGGAGGAACGTCCATGTATTCTTGACAGAGTTCAACATACAATGGACCAATGGATTGGTATAAGAGTTTTTAAGATGTAAATAGGCGATAGGAGAAGTTGAATAAGACGTTCACCAAGAGAGGCCGTATAGTGGGTAAAGAGTTTCATTACAAGGATGAAGACTTGAAGGTGTCTCACTGGATCATCATTGAAGTCACAGCTTTGCATGTGCCATGCGATGTTGGATACTGTCAGAGAAGTCAAAGGTAATCCAAACAAGTTCAATGTCTTATGAGTTTTGGTGAATGTCAGAATATGTGAGCAAAGGGATGAATGCCTAAGTAGGAAATGTTAAGAAGGAGAGATTGGAGGTCAACCGTGTCAAAAGCAGTGTGGAGAGGTCATGTAGGGTGAGGCTAGCAAAGAGTTTAGAGCGGTGGGCAATGGTGAGAAAAGTAGATACACAGTGGACTGTCATTAACAATACTGGACTGAAGTGAGCTAGATAGATTTTTGGTCTCCAGGTAACCTGCATTATGTTGAGGTTTTCTTCAGGGAATTCGGAGCAGTGGGATATAAGGGAGAGCAGATACTATTTGGTTACTGAGGTCATCAGAGGTCCTTTCCAGCATGGGAACATTGGCAGTTTAGAATCAGACAAGGAAAACACCTTTGATTTCATTTGCCTTTATTTAGAAGTGCATGTGTCTCAAACGGAAACCATTTTAGAGCCAGAGGCGAGTTTTTTCAATGCCCACTGATGGGGTCATTGAATAACAAATGTGTAGCATGAGGCAGGGTTAACCTCCAAATTAGACCTTAAAGCCACATTGGCAACATGACAGCGCAGGCAGACCTCATGCTTAGGGGGTAAGAAGGGTTCTTATGACGTTGTACACTACAGTTCATGAAGCCATATGCACACAATGAAACACACTATGCACATTTTACTTAGCAAAAACTATACTGTTTAGTATAAGTAAAATATAAAGGAATACATCAATTTACAAATAAAGGCCACAGCTAGTCACAACTGTATATAACCAGTAAAATGAGTCTAAGATATACCAAAATACCTTTACAATCAGTATAAAAAGTGTTGTGCAGGTTAGTACAGTATTATCGATTCTAGGAACATTTTGAGAAGTGAAGAGCAGTGATTTCTACACAGAAATGCTTATAAAATAGAACAAAGCTAGCAGAAATCAACGGAATGGTTACATAAACTATCTATGCAAAATATATTGATATTGTATGTGCTTTTATGGAGTCATAGACACTTATGAAACATTTCTTCCATAGTAGTGAAAGGGACAAAAAAATAGTTTAACTCTCTGTTACATGGAAAAGTTCTGTAAGTATTATGAGCATTCTTGGGAACTTCATACTAGGCAACATTCAGGCTGGTGATGATGTAGGAGTCCCCTATGCATGACTTCATGCCTAACATACGATGGACCAGAGGTCTCAAAGAGGAAGGTTGCGTATCTGACCTTTTGGACCAAATGAAGGTGAAGTCATGATGGTATTAAATTGAAATATGGTCAGCATACAATTCACCAATAAGCCCAGGATAAGGCATCTGGTAGCTTGTCGGAAGTGGCCAGTGGTTGATCGTGATGCAGCTTGACAAGCATAACGGCATAGTGCGTGACCTCAGGGAAGACGCACTGAGGTCCTTTCCTCACATGCTAAGAGCAGTGGAGAGCTGAGAGTAGTTAGGAGCGGCGAGGAGAGCTACAGCTAAGCGTCGCTTGCAGGGTTGGCTTTGGGCTACTGAATCCTGGTGCTTATGCCGGTTGGGATACAAGAAGTATGGTACAGGCCGCGCCCAAGGCGTTTTAGTCATGATGTAGTACGATCGTCATAGCATTCATACGTGAGAGCTATGAGCCGAACAAAGCTCAGGGAATGCAGGATGAGAGGGTCCTTTGAGCTGTGCTTGGTGCTGGCATTCACCAATATTTGTGTTTGTTCTTCTTTTGGAGGCAACACCACACTTGATATTATTACTACCTGCAGAAGGTATGGCGCGAGTTGGGCAAGGTGGGCTGTGGTGGTTTGCGATTTGCTGTGGGAGCTGTGGCATGAGCCTACCACCCACTCTCTCAAGCAAGCATGCAAGAATGAGTCACCCCCTTGTTTCCACTCCTTTGAGGTGGGGGTGTTTATCTTGATCCATTGGAAGTTTCATCAAGGGGGCCCACTCCTCCCCACTTTCACCACCTCCCTCCTACCCTTTCTAACCCGATTTATGCAACCAGTTGTCCCCCAAGACTGCCCCCCGGTGCATATCCTGATGGGCACCAAGAAAATCAGATATAGCATACAGAGCACCATGGCTTTCAGATGGAGGTGGGGGCTTAGTCCACTTCCTCAATCATGAGGAAAATGTCGCCCCCCACGTGCTAAGAAGGGGAAAAAGGATCCTATGGGGTTGTGGAAACAAACTAAAATTAAAGGTTATTTATTAAATCGTTGGTCACCCCCCCCCAGTGCCAAAAGCAACCCTGATTCCTTTGCCTCCACCGCTTGGTAAATCATGTGAACCCCCTTATGATGCGACCCAGCCTTCTTCTTTGGTGACCTCTTTTACCATCGATAATAACGGATTCCTTCTCAACCTTGTTGAAAACATGAGAACAAAATCCTGGGACTTAGAAGCCCCAGCCCAAACCTTAACTCTGTCTGGCACTCCAGAATTGGACAAATTCGCCGCTACACTATGTAGCGTAGACAAAGACTCTGAATTTGGCAGGGATACATCAACAAGTGATGACTCTGTCTATGGCAATGAAGAGGATGGCTCCTTGCAGTCCATCCAGTCCATAGAAGCTAAACTGGAAGCCCTTTTATTATTGGTCACCAAGCTGGCAGATAACCAATCCAACACAACTTCCCTGCTTGAAATTATCATGTAGGAGAATTAGTGCTGGCAAACATTCACCAAAAAACAAGAGTCCTGCATCAATCAAAGCAGGAAGTAAATTGACTGTGACATCCAAATCACTGGGAAAACCACCCACTAAAGTCAGCACAGCACAGCCAGGGCCTTGCAGGCTTAGACCTAGCCAATTACCACAGGTGGCAGATAGTCGCAAGGACAATGTGAGCATTGTGGCACATTTGCAGGACTACATCTTCGAGGCACTTTGTGCAGAAATGTCTTTGCTCAACAGACCACCAGACATGATTTACATTAATGACCACAATATCCACACCTTATCTACATGTGTGGGGCAGCAGATGGTTAGCTCTCAATCCCATGCACCAACAAATAGACTAAATCCCTCACTTTCACCTTCAGTCTCCGGCCTTTATACCATCACAAGCGATATGGGTGAAAATTCACTAAGGCAGGTAGAGCTACGCGGCCCCCTTGATGGATGGGCCACGGTATCCAAAGCGCATGGAAAGAAGGGCTGTATGGTGCAAAAATTGCCTGGCAAAGATTCTACTCTAAATAACAAGGTAAGCTATTGCAATGCTGGTAGAACCCAGCACACCATGACTTCCCCTCCACTCCCAGCAACATCTAACAAATTGAATAGTGGAGGCAGATGCTTGGATTTAGACAAATGAGTGGGTTGAGTACTAATTAGTCAGGTTGGGCAGAGGTACCTATCTGGGGGTAATCGGCAGCAGGAAAGAATGATGCAGATAGGTATTGAACAGGCCAATCAGACCCATCAACAAAATCCTCAGCTGCTGGCACTTCTTACGGTTCCCTCTAATAATTATGGCAATGACAGCCAACCCCTTTTGTTGGCACAAGTGGAACAACTGCAAGAGTGAAAAGAGACAACAAGGCAGTTAAATTGCCTGAAAACCATGGTTTAGGCTTGAGGTTTGTGAAAATAGTCAAGAAAAATCCCTTGGACTTGAGACCCTTCCTCAATCGATTATGGCTTTTCCAACTGTTCAACCTTATCCCAGCCCTATCCAAGCTAACATCTCCTGATATTTCATCTTTGGAATTACCACGGATAGGTAGTGCCACTTACTGGGTGTTGGCAACTACGTCCATGCCTGAGATGGCCAAATCGATCTGCAGACACACTAATGATTTGGCCAGGTTTGGCTTTGATGTGGTGATCTTTCAACCATATGAAGAACTGGCGAGAGTCTATGAATAAAGTCGGAAGTGCCACCTGAGTGGTCCCCAGCGAAATATCTTCAAAAAGGCCTTGCCTAAGCAAGAGGGCCCTGTGCCGGGTACTTTGCTGAACATACCCTGCTCAATGCAATGACGTAAGCCTCTTCTGAGTGGAAAATTAAGCATGATCTCCTGGAACATATGTAGTCACAGTTAATTCCAGATCAACCCGGAAGGGATTGCTAAGTTAAAGAATGCTAATAATTTGGCTAACTTGCAGGTTTGATCTGGATGTGTATACTCTGTTATTTGGCCTCTCTAGGACTCCTATTGCGGGTCACCCAAAGGGTGGTCTTTGCATGGGGGCAAATGTTGAGTATGGGCTAAAAACTTTTCCGGGCAGCTGGTCCCACCTACATTTTCTCTGTGCAGTTCTGTCACACTCTCCTTTTGATAGACGCCCTTCCATCCTAATTACACTGAATGACGCCCCCTGATGGCAGCCGCACACTGAAATTAATAAAATCGGTCAAGGACTGCCTGAGAGAATGGACGTCCCAAAATCATTGTGTCCGGGAATTTTAACATAGACTGTCTGGCTAAGGAAGGGGAAGGAGTATCTCCAAATCATGAAGGCGGGAAGCGACTGGTGTGGAATGTTTTTGGAATTGGATGTACATCCACTGTTACCACACGAGGATGGCTTTAGACTTACATGGTCCAATGGCACTCACACAAATAGGATTGATTTCATTTGCGTAAATGACACAATGTTGCAGTGCAAAGCGGTGGGAGAAATATCACCAACCCACTTGACTGATCATGCCATCCTTTCTATGTCATTCTCAGTGGGCACCATGAGAAAGGACATTCTAAGGATAAATACAGAGGCCAATGTTGAGGGTAATCGTCTTTGCTGGACAACTTCCAATATTAGGAAATTCAATCATAAGGTTGCAAGCTTACATACACCTCATGTCCTGACCTTGGCTTCCAATAATTGGCAGTTGGTAGGTCTAGTAAGACTGTACGGTCAGGACACCTCCAAACACCTCTTAAGATTCCGCCCTGGGGATACCAAGCTGGGGCCCTTCGATTTCCAGATTGCGAAAAATTAAAGGGAGCGAAACAGTGAGTTGAGATTGATCCAAAAAAATAGTGGGTTTAGATTGGACAGCAAGGAAGCGGGAAAGCCAAAACATCCAGAAACATTGCACATCTTGGTTGGCCAAACACTGATGGAGCACCGCCAGTGCTAGATGGAATTATATTAACAAATTGATTCTAACTAACAACACAAAGAAGTTCTGGCATAGTATTCTCTCCTCGGTAGCTGGCTCCGCAACAAATGAGATCATAGCTGTCTCAGAGGAGTCCTGGGTGTCCCACATAAAGAATGTTTATTGGGACGATATGGAGGTTTTGGACATTATTCAAACCCAAATTGTGAAAGACGTGTGGGTTTACCACTGCCTAAAAGAAATTGATCTAGAGGCAGCTATAATCTCACTAAAAGCTTCAGCTTCCAGAGGCCCAGATGGAATGAGTAATGTGGTCCTCAAGGAAGATCCTACCCTTTGGGCCGATGTGTTGTCCTTACTGTTTTCTCAAATTTGTGAAACTGGCAAAATTCCTGTGTCTTGGAAGCAATCAGTCCTGGTTCCAGTCCACAAGTCAGGCCCTTGGAATGCTCCCTCTAATTTCCATTTGTTGGCTCCGTTGGATGCTTATTCCAAAATCCTTTCAAATATATTGCTGGGGATGTTGACAACTTGGGCTATGGGCAGGAGGTTGCTTTATCACACACAAACGGATTCAGGAAAAACTAGAGTACCTCCCACCCAATATGGGTTATCCAGACCCTGATATCTGATGCCTGGCATTACAAGGACTCTCCCATGTATATTTGTTTTGTTGATTACATGGGTGCCTTTCACTCGGTTAATCAGAGGAGACTTTGGGGGGAGCTTAGTGGTTGGGACTTTGACCCCTCACTATTGTACTTCCTGAAGGAGTTATACTCTGACATGATGATAAGAATCTGTCTATCACAAGGGGGAGGGGGTGTATCAGAATCCTTTCCTACCAACAAAGGGTTAAAACAGGGTTGCCCATTGGCCCCCTTGCTATACAATCTTTATGTCTCAGACTTTCCACACCACCTGAAAAGGGACGCCAACAGGCATCCGCCTACTTATGGCTCCAAGTCCCTCCATTGCCTCACTTACGGATGATATGGCCCTGCTTTTTAGAAACCTGATTGGTCTTTGGGGTTCTCTAACTAGATTACATCAATACACTGAGGACAATGAGTTGGTAATTAAGCTAAGATTCGTGTCTTTGGAAAGCAGGCATCCAAGAACAATATCTTCATCTGGTGGATAGCTGACTCACGAATAGAGCAAGTGGACGAATATAAGTACTTGGGCAACCTGCTCTCTAATGTGCGGTCTGGTATATCCTTATCCAATAGTATCAAAACCAAAGTTTGAAAGAAGTGGCTGGTTCTTCGTAAAATCATCAATAGGATTGGTGAAGGCTCAATTGAGGTGATGGTTCGAGCTTACAAGATCACAGTAGTTGCAGCCATATTATATGCTCTAGAGGCGTACCTGGAAGTTGTCATGAAATGGCTCACACGTCTACCTTGTGCCACGTCGTAAGGGGCACCTGAGGGACCCTCGGGTATGGAAACAAGGCACAATCACCACACACAAACTGATATGCCAGGCATGAAGTTGTATTCCCAGAATCTAGGGTTTATTGCAAAGCAAATAGTCTCAGTTGGCCAACTGGTCCCATGCCCCGCAACGTGTGTCTACCAGACCTCGGGGGACGCAAGAGAGAGAAATTCGTACAACAGTTACATATATACAGAACAAGCATCTAGTAATCAGTAGTGTCACAGCTTATACCGCCCCTATTGCATTTCATTTGAACTAGGCAAAATGATTGACAATGGTGACGAGTATGACACCTTCAAACATTCATTTAGTACCAGTTTGCAATTTTGTAAGCCCACAGACATAAGTCTTTGTTTTAAAGAACACGATGCTTCTGTTTCTGCAAGCAAGCTGTGCGTAGGGAGAGACACATTCCACGCCTTGCTATCTCCTAGTTTCTATTTGTGTGCTGGGGGTCAACTTGCTCTCCAGGGCTCTACCGGGCTCAGGAAAAGGGGGGCCACAAAGAAGAGCATAATTTAAGTCATTTAATGTTCGCTCCTAGTATTTCTACTGTGTTACCGAGACTAGCTGGCACCTGCTCTACTGATTAGAATGCCTTGCTGCTCACTCTCCAAGGATATGTGAGGGAGGACACCGGCCATTTCTGTCTAGGTTACTGTGTTATTTTTCAACATGCCTCTCGCGCCTTGCATTATGGACCAGTGAAGCAGAATAATATTGCAGCAAGGCAGTTTTACATGAAGCAAAAGGCAACATTAGAGAAAAGAAGAGGAAAACAAAATGGCGTTTTCAGTCACCTTAAAATGTCTGCACCGTGGTTAAGCTTTTGCTACACCTTTTTAATACTAAACACATGAGGCGGTTGGTCTTCGGCTAACAAAGTATATTGCCTTACGATCGAGAGGGTATCTATTCTTTCTAGAGTGACACGCCAGTTGAGGCAATAAGATTGGGACTTGGATTAACATCTTCAATAGCCCATTGGAAAATGGCAGCATGCAGACTGTGGTCCAAAATAAAGTTCTCTGATGAAACAATCAGTTGCTGAGGGCTGCCATGGAACATCAGACAATGCGTTTCCAAAGCACTTGGTTTATAGATCTTAACCGTATGGTGGCCAATCACCTACATGCAATTAGAATATCAATCATTCCACATAGCCTCATTGATTTCCACCTTACTGGATTGGTGAAAAAAACTTGGAATATGGAATAAGACCGCATTGACTCTGTGGTAAAGCTTGTGGCCAAATCCAAATAGGACAATTATGCGCATCAGGTTGGCTTCAAAGATAGAACGCGCAAATATCTAACCACACACCTTTCTCCCCCTCTCATACGATTTATTGTACACGTATGGATCTTCTTCCCGTATCTAGTAATACGGGAGCGTGGGCAGGCATTCCAAGAGAGGATCGGAATTGCAGAATTTGCAGACAGGACGTGGATCAGGTGAGACATGTTCTTACCAGCTACGGTCCATTGGATGAACTCTATAAAAAGGCTATGGGGCATTTCACAATCACACCACAGACCAGTTCTGGAGTGCCATATATTGCGCCAAACGACTTGTGATAGTGGCAGCCGCATTCCAAATATGGAATCAGGTTAGGAACAGATTCATTTAATCTGCTATCAGATTGCACTGAGAAGGGGATCCCATGCACACTAAAAAGTGTGGACTAAAGGGGAACGCTTAGCTACTTTTATTGTTTAATGTTTTTACATTTCTATCCATTTAATGTTGATTGTGTTAACCCCTATTTATTTTAATGATCTAACGTGCTGCTATTAATCAAAGTATTGTTTTGTAATTGCTGTGATATTGATTGGAAATTATATAAATTGTACAAATTTCGTGTGTGCAAGGTTGTATAACCATAAGCACAAATACATTCAAAATAAAAGGTAAAAACATCAATGCACCTAGGGACTGAAGATGGCCAGCAGCAATGAATATTAGGAGGTATTAAAGGCTGTTGCACACTGCAGAAGTGGTCCACGGTTTGAAGGTTCGAGGTGAGTTCATGCATCATTTGTAGATCAAGTTTCCAACTCCAAATTCAAACTGCACACACGAATTCTGGGCACAGTGCTTTGCACTTATATTATATGGCTTGTTACTGTGTGCATCCTTGTGAAATCTTACTGTTAGCCTTGCTTACAATGTTTATCCTGTCATTTCATCCTGTTTAGAATTTTAAAAAAATCAAATATATAATCTTTGAATGATATTAACGTTTCTGGAGCACATATCCTAGATGTGACATGGATTCTTACTAGCAGACTCTTTATTGTTGCTGTTCCTTTTTGCACTGTCCAAATTCACTTGAAACTGCCTTAGCGTATGAACTACATTACCCAGCACTCCTGTAGTTCTTTAGCAGTCTTTTTGATGGCATCATGTTCATCAGCGACAGCGAGTTAAAGCCGGACTATGCCGTTTCATGTAAGGTGAGCTGATCAATTAAGCTGCGATCCAGAGGAATCGTAGAACAAGACTACTGGCCAGGTCAGGTGTTCCTTTCCAAGGTAACTGTGCCATTGCAAAAATCATAACTGATTACTGGCCCGTCTGCCTCACACAACTCAACTCCAGTGTTAAAGTCTCACCCAGAGAATATAGACCTGAATATTGTAAGTCCACTGATTGTTGACACAGTATCAGCTTGTGCATATGTGGTATATTATTACTATATAGACCTCCCATGGCGATATCACTGTTTGAAGAACAGTTGTTGGCCTTTCTTGGTGGTATTTCCAAACACTGAAAGACTCTTCTGGTGTTGGGTGACTTTAACTTTTGGGCTAATAACCTTGAGGACCATGATGTTATATCTCTGCTACAAACCCTTCAGTCCATATGTTTCAATCAGCATGTTAAATCTTCAACCCATAAAGGTGGAAATACATTGTACTGGTTCTTATCAATAAATACAGAGGTATCTGTGTTTCTAATAGAGGATTGCATCTGGTCTGCCCACAAGTCCCTTCTTTTCGAGGTATCTCTCAATCTAAATGGAAATTCCTAGTTTGTTAAACTACCAACTCCTACCAGGAATTGCCAAAAGCTTGCACAGGAGGCTATTGAGCCCTCAGTTTTCCATCACTACCTTCTTTGGATGTTAATATTCTGTTGGCAGAATGTATACATGATTTTAGATCAGCAACCAACCAAGCTTTTAAAACATTAGCTTCTATGAGATTTGTGAATCAAAGAACATCGACCAAATCCAATCATTGGTTTTCCCCAGACGCCCATGATGCTAGGCTGAAAACACCTGTCAATCCTACTATGCATAGTTATAAGCTTGCAGCCAGGCTTTTTTAAAACTGCAGTTTTTAAAGCTAAAGAAACACATTTTAATACTAGAATAACGATGGCGACATCAAGACCCAAAGAATTGTTTGCAGTATTAAAAGAGTTAAGGTGAACTGTGGTCGAATCTCATGTCGTCATTGACAATGACTGGTGCCAATTTATACATGGTGGCTTTATTAAAAAAAACCTTACACCATCAGCATTGTATTGTAGCTCAGATAGGGTCAGCTCAGATTTTAGAAGAGTTGATACCTCCCTCCCTTCCTTTGCTCTGGGCGCCCCCTATTTGTCTTCTCAGAGGTCTCAGAAAGAAAAGTTACTGATATTGTATCCAAGATGAAACCCACATCATGTAAGGGTGATATGTTTCCTGCCTCTTTTTTTAAGGACTTTATTAAGATCCTTGTTCCATGCGTCACTAGATGTGGATGTGATACATTGGTGTCTATTAAGATTGCCTGTCTTGTGGGAGGGTATGAAGTGTTCAGTTGAAAAAGGAAATAGGGTAATGGAGTAGTTAAGAGACATTAGAGTCTGCAAAACAGATGACCTCTTTATTGGAGGATCTGAGCACAAAGCATCAAAGCATCAAGTGGCAGAGAGGCAGTTATAGAGCCTGAGAGTAATGTGAGGGTTAATGGATGGGATGGAAAAGAAGATGTGTGTTCTGTTTGCAAAGGAGTGATAGGAGAAAACAAAGCCAAGATATTTCTACTAAAGGCGGAGGTATAGAACATTAAAAAGAGAAGGGCCAGGAGCAGCCTTTGAGGAAACCTAATGGGAGAAGAGCAGGATTAGAGGTGCCCATGTTCCTAGAAATAGAGAAAGAATGGTCAGAGTGAAAGACTGCTATCCAGACGAGAGCAGGTTATTGTATTCCTAAGCAAGTAGGCTCAGGTTAGCGAGAATGGAGCAGAGGATCAAGTTTTGATCAGAATAGAGGAGAGCAGTGATGGGGAACCATATTCTGCTAATTGAATTGTAGGTGTGGAACCTGGATTGGAGAGAGTTAAAGCGATCATTCGTTTTAAGGTAACTAGTGATTCATTTGAAGAGCCTTCACTCAAGAATGTGTGCGTGGTAGGACAGAAGGCAGACGTGCCAGAAATTATGTTTGCAGTTAGGTTCCAATGATAGGTTCTTGAGTAGTTGAAACAATGTGGCTAATAAGACGCATTCATTAAAAGAAACACATGTTTGTTTCCTAGTTCTTTCCTTCATGCACATTTTTGGGGAAGATTCTGTAAAGTGTGCGGAAATAAAATAAAAATGTAGAGGATGCACTTTTTACTCCACGCTCATTGCAGAAATGTGCAAGACACTTTTTTCCTCAAAGGTGCCAGCACATTAGATGCACTGGCCAGACCCATTGCATACAGTAGTGTGTGCTGGGAGCACAGTTCACTTCAAGGGCTTGCCTCCATGAAATGTGAGAAAAAGAAAAAAAGCATTTGACTCCCAATTTACAAGTGGGGAGGTAGTGTTTCATACTGCTGCTGCCACATCTAAAAAACATCTTTTTTTTGGATCAAATGATGAGATGCGCTAGAACATCCCATCCGTTGCGCTCAACACGATCTGCCATATCGGGCTCATATATAATCCTGCAAATGTCGTGGATTCTGTTTCTGTCCAGGGAATGTGAGTTGTTCATATTGCAGTTCAAAAGTGCAACCTAACCAACATTATCACCCCGGAAACCATGCCAGAGTGCGAATAGCAAGAGACCCCTTCATGGGCTGTCATTGCCTCCCAGATAGAGGCTTTGCAAATGTATTTTAAGTAGCTTTACTATTCAAAGGGGCTATTACGAAAACGAAATCTTTGATAAAAGCGAATAACATATATTGACAGTTTGCAGATATTCTATGACTTGGATAAGGCATTGGATGTGCAAGTGTACAGCGTTTACACGATGTGAAATGATTTTCTGTTTAATTCTGGTGATCAGTTTATAAATAAACTTAGATTCATTGTACAGGGTACTGTGAGTCTGACCATAAATGCAGACATTCTGAATGGATCAGCACTTTGCAATGCCAAGATTGGAATTATGCCAACTATTGTTGCCTGTGATGCACATATATGGTTTCATTGCTGCCCACGCTGAATGCCGTCTGCTACAGTGGCACTATGCCTGCTAGACAGTTGCTCGGTTCTTTTCGCGTTGCTTTGTTCTATGGTTCAGTGAAACAAATATTTTAGAATTGGAGAAAATAGTCGGTTCATAATTTCCTTATATTTCCATTCAACTGCATCTCCAGCTAATTAAAGTATTCCCTTCAATCATGCAGTCTATCCCCGTGTCTTTCTCTGTGCCTTCTTTCTTTCTTTCTTTCTTTCTTTCTTTCTTTCTTTCTTTCTTTCTTTCTTTCTTTCTTTCTTTCTTTCTTTCTTTCTTTCTTTCTTTCTTTCTTTCTTTCTTTCTTTCTCCCATGCTTCTGTGTTATTCGGTTTTTAAAAAAATCATGTTTTGCAGAGAGCACATTTGTGGGGAATGCCACAGTGGCATATTTAGGTTTTCTTCTGCCCTAGGCCCAAATAAGTGCATGCCCCCCAACTTTACTCTACCTTCACTAGATTCTGCCCCTCGACAAACTCTATCCACATTGTCCAAACTATGCCATTTTGGCCCACATTTTGGCTCCATAACATTATAAGGATGTTGTTAAGGTTGCAGGGATTAGAACGTTATTGCTTCCTCTCTAATTAATTCAAGCCTATCATCGTCTTTGTTATTTTAGTAGAGTGTTTTTAGATGTCTCAAGATGTGGAGAAGACAGTGTGTTCTACAGTTGAGCACACTAGAAGCATTGTTACGGCTATTTGCAGTGGGCGAAGTGAGCGGGAGCAGTCGGGAGCGGTGCTCCTATACTTTTTTAAATTACCTTGCACAGCTCCTATACTTTTATTTTAAAAAGAAACCATTCCGTAATGGTTTTGTTTTAAAATAAAAGTGTAGGAAGAAGTTGAAACCTTCATTTTAAGTGCACTGCACTGAACGTCAAACAGCAGGTGCAAGTGTTTGGTGGGGGGGTGTATTGTGTGTGGGAGGGGTTGTGGCAATGGGGTTGTGGGGAGCAGGGGCAGGCCAGCAAGGAACATAGTTCCACTACTTCTTTTCGTACACTTCGACCATTGGCTACTTGTCTACTTCCATTTAAGACCGAAAACAATGTTTTAGAGGAAGCGATAAGAACATAAGCTATCTGCCAACTGGACACAAGTGAGACAAGGCTCGAACAAGGAAATTTGGTTTCAATGCTAATATCTGCTTTCACTCACAAATTGCCTGCTGTCACTCTATGAGAAGCAGCTAGACTCTCAGTAATATGAATGCAACATAACTACATTTCTACATCAGTCTTGTCAATGTTTACATATGAAATATATGAAAGTGGAACAGGCACATCTTAAAATGTTGCGTAAAAAGAATTCAACCCCCTTCTGATGGTTACAGCTCTAGTGTTAGCAGGGGGTAACATGGAAATAAGGCACATTTATCTGCTGCAGCCGATGCATCTCCAATCCCTAGGGCTGGAATGCCATTAAAATATGGCAAAATCACAAGTGAAGTCTGAAAACTCTGCCTTGGGAATAAATACATCAGTAAAGTAAACACATTTCTAGAAGGTTCTAGGAAACTTTGTCTGTGCATTCTCACGGTGGAAAATGGATAAGGGAGACCCTGAACCTTCATGTGTGGGAAGCCACAGCTTCCTTCTAAGCTGCAGAATACAGTTACCTTTTATATCAAATGTTACATACTGTTTACATCATTGCTGTTTGTGTGATTGTTCAAACTATCCAACACTCACAGAGTAAAATTGATCAATGGATTGGGCTTTCCAGCACAATATTACCTTTGTGGGTGTGGTTTCGGTGATGAGTCTTGCCAGCTTGCACTTAATGTAATTTAAAATGTCTGTTAACTCCGTCGAGTTGGTTGGACTGTACAATACATAGGAACATTTTGAGATGTGTGGGTATAGATAGATGGCTTGCTGTATTTTGAAGTACTGTTTCACAGTAAAAGCCCTATCATGTTATTATTATTATTATAATTATTATATTATTATTGTTATTATTATTATTATTATTATTATTATTATTATTATTATTATTATTATTATTATTGGTAGCAGACCTAGTTTCTAGAAACAACATAGGTATACAACAGTACAGATGCATAACAGAGTACTTTTCAGAGGTAACAACAGAACAGATATATGTTGGGTGGTGGGATACAGTGGGGCACAGAGGCGAGTTACAGCTGTACCGGGTGGCATGGAGGAGAATAGCAGGCGGCGTCTATCGAGTCAGGTGACGCAAGAGGCGATGTAATGGCCTAGGCGTTGAGCCGACGAGATTCCTTGAGCTATTTGCTGAATTGTAGGAGTGTGGGAGCAAGTCTGATGCTGACGAGGAAGTGGTTCCATAGCCTTGCGAAATAGGCAGAGAATGCCTGTTTTCTGGTCCTTTCCTTTTCACAGCATGGATTTCAGGTCTGCACATGTCTTGGCTTCTGGTGATGCGCTGTCTGCCACAGATGCTGAGTTTCTCCGGACGGCAGCTGGGTGACTTGAGGGCGACTGCCTTATAGTTGATACAACAAGACTTGAAAGTGGACCATGTATTTAAAATATCATTAATGTAAATATTACTTATAAACATCAGTTATGCATTGTGTGACATACTTTGCAGTTGGTTCTCCTGGTAGTACAGAGTGTGCAGCAGCATTTCATCAAAGACACATGATAAACCCAGCAGGGAGGCCATTTGCCTGCTTAGCATTGGGCAGCTTCTGTAAATGTGGCTGAATGGAAATCTTTACAGGACACCTTTACAACTGTGAAACAGTGGGAACCTTTGGCACACTGTTTTTGTTCTCACCCTTCTTTGGCTATGAATATCCTTTCACAGGTTTCTTGATGCAAGTGCGCGTTCAGATTTACTCTTTGCCATTTTCTATTTCATGAGCACCCACCGACCCTTGAAAAGTGGGCCTGGGAAGGGGGGGGATTAGTGCTTGCTTCTGAACATCATTTTAGTTCCACCAGTTGCAACTCTGTGCTTGACTTAAGCATGGGCATGTGCTTAATATTGTAAAACGAGGGATCATTTTTTAACCTTTACTTTTCTGTATTTCAGTATAAAAGATATTGCTTCACACATTTTATGTCTGTATTGATTAGAAAGGACACCAAAGATAACATGAAGTTGCACCAAGAAAACCAATGAGGTTTAGACTGCTTTGCATATTAAAGAGCATTTTGGGAAAATAAGAATTATCCAAGAGCCTTATATCTGTCATTTATGTGGATGAGAGTTGTATGCCTGAATCACGGAATACCTAAAGCCCGCTGGTTTTTAGTATGCATTTCCTTTCATTTTTTTTTTATATATAAACAAATGTCACACTAACAATAAAGCTTTTTTTTTTATTGAAACTTCAGCCTGACAGACTCAATGCAAGCATCGAGACCTCAAGCTTTTGTTACAAGTTGTTGATCATCGATTCTGAAAGAAATCCATGTTCATAAAAAAAAGAGTGATATACGCCCAAGTAGGTATATATATCACTAGACAATCACAGTTTGTCAAGTCGTAGTGAGTCTAAAAAGTTAACTACAGCACAACTCAATTTAATACAGTGACCAGCACTGGCGTAGGTCCACCAGTCTCGATTTCCATCTGCTGCAGGCATAAATTCACTTAGATGCTGTGTTCGGTATGCTACAAGCTGCTCACACTTTGTTAGCAGGTGTTCGGTTGTTTCTGTATCGCTAATACAGAAGCGACACATATTATCATTTCCTTCGTTGATGTGTCGTTGCCGCAGCATCTCTTTTGTTTTAAGCACGTTTAAGCGAAGTCTCAAGAATTGGGTCCTGTGATGACGAGAGGGACAGTTTGTCAGATACATGCTTGGCACATTCAATTTATGGGCACTAGGTCCGGAATCTAAAGTAGTCGGCATTTGGTGATGGCGGTCAGTGTTCTGAATCCAGCACCAGAGTTCGAACTTCTTTTTTGTTACTTGGGGACGCAAGATCAAGTCATTCAAATTTAGATCGGCAGCTGTTAGAGTTGAGATCATCATCTCTTTCCACTCTTCTAGTAACTTCGATGAACTCTGGCCTGGTTGTGTGCAAAAGATTTGAAAAGCTGGTGTCACTGGAGTCAGAAACATCTTGCGCAAAGCCATTAGTGATTTCCACAGAACATAAGCGTGGAGCGAGTTCAAGGACAGTTCGTATCTAATTTGGACCATCGAAATGTATGAAGGTAATCTCAGAACTCGCCGCCAAAAGAGGCCTTCCATCTTCTGCCAAAATAAGGTGTCGATATGCCATGCGGCTTCCGAACCAAAGGTAATTGCTGGAACAACCTTTAAAGCATAGAAGGTTAGAACTGGAGTGAGGGTGAATTTGCCGTAGTTTCTGTTCAGCAGCCTCGCTTGGATGGTAAGTTGTGTCATTCTGTTTTCTATGTCGAGTTTCCAGTGATGTTCATGTAGGGACTTGTTAAAGGTGATTCCTAAGTAGCGAATAGAGTTGACGATCCCGAGAGCTTTCCCATCGACTTTTCATGAGAAAGCTTTTCGTTTTTTGGGATTCAGTTCGCCAATTATGATTACCTTTGTCTTGTCGATGTTTAGTGTCAGGTCATTGATACTTAAATATTCTGGTAAATTTCCTAACTGCCGCTGGAGACCAATTTGGGTACGGTCCAGGAGGACCATGTCGTCGGCATAGATTATGCAACCGATTTCGTTCTGGTTGACTTTGGGAGGAAAGCATCTTAGATTCTTCCTGAAATCTGGTAGATCACAAATTAACATTTTAAACAGATCGGCTGCCAACGGACACCCTTGTTTTACTCCTTCGGTTGTGGGTATTTGGTTTGATAAAGTGCCATGATCATTCAGCCTGATGCGAATAGCAGTTTGGGAATGCAGAGCTTTTATAGGGTCGATTAAATTGTGGGGGCAATTCCAGTTAATCAATTTTTGCCACAATGTATCTCGGTTAATGCTGTCAAAGGCGCCTTTTAGGTCGATGAAGGCCAAGTAGAGATGGGTCTTGGACTTGAGAGTTTCTAGCTTTAGTATGTTTAACAACAGGAGATTTACTTCCACACCCACACCTTTAGTGAAGCCAGTTTGTCTGATGTCAAAGATGTGGTTAGACACAGACCATGTTGCTAGTTTTTGGCGCAGATATGAGGAGAAGATTTTTCCTATTGTGTCCAACAGGGCAATCGGGCGATAGTTGGCAGGGTCAGCCCGATTGCCCTTTTTGTATATTGGCACAATAATCGCTTCACGCCAAGAATCTGGGATCGACTTTGATGCAGATAGTCGCAGGAACAGCATTTCAATAAACGTTGCCCACTGATCAACATTTTCCTTGAGCATCATTTTGGAAATTAGATCCAGACCTGCGGCATGTGATCTTTTTAAGGCTCGTATTGCTAACTCAATGTCCTCTTTGATGATATTTAAATCCCATGGAGTCAAACCAAGGTCAGAGACTGTCGATGTTTCCAGGTATTGATCACTAAAGAGGTTTGAAAAGTGTTGTTCCCATTTTCCGGCATCAATTACATTTGACATCATGGAAGAGTGCCAGACATTGCCTGTATTCAGGATTACCCAGATTTCACGGGAATTCTTTGTGATCAGTTCCTTCATTAGTGCTTCCGCTTGTTCTTGTTCGATGATTATTTTTTAAGATTTTAGCCAATTACGATATGTGCGACGCCGCTGGCGGATTTTTGTTTGAATCAAGATGTTGTTGCTGGCGGGGAACTAGATTTTTTTATTGCGCGAATGTCGCGTCTCATGGCCCTTTTTTTCTTGCGACAGTGTCACTGAGGATATGTGTTTGTACTTTATACCCAATTTCGAAAGGTGGGATTTAGGGGTAATAAAGTCATGTAATAAAGGAGCATAGTTCACGGACAAAGCTGTGTCGTGCAAGAATTTTTGGCCTACTTTCTCGATCTTTGGTCCATCTATCCGCAGGCGGATTCCTCCAGCGTTGACAGAGATTGAGGATTTAAATTGGATGCAGTCCGTTTGCCATTCCAAAAAGCAGGATAAACGCAGAAGATTATGACCTCTCGATGTCATCTCAGTTACTGTCAAAGTTGTCTCCTCCTCTAGTAAGTTTTGTGAGACCCAGAAATAATCAATTATTGAATGGACATTTTGATTTGACCAGGTTGGACGCGGTGGTTGATCACCTGGAACACTTCCATTTACCATCATACAATTGCGATTTCCAAGAGAGAGACTCCAATGACGGCTTCTTGTAGACAGATCATCAACTGACAATAGTTTGTAATTTCCAGCGCTGGGATCATAGCTGAACCAGGAACAATTCAAATCACCAGCACATATTATTGTCAGGTTTTGTCGATAATTGTCGTGACCGTGTCTATGAAGGTCTTTGTGCTTATTTTGGTTGGATTCCAGTATCCATTCAGGATTAACAAATGTTTTCTCGCAGAGGTTCTTGTTTCGGCAGTTTTTAGTAAGGCTCCTTGTACGAATGGATTCGGGTTGAATGAATCCACGAGACTCCACCAGGGATTGATTTTAATCAGCATCAAGAGCCCGGATGATGGGCGTCCTATGGGGCTTTTGATGGCCGGATTTAATAAGGAGACAAAGCCGTTTCTAATTGGGGGATCGGTTAGCCATGTCTCTTGGAGACAGATAGCAAATACATTGTCCAGTTCAAAATCACAAGAGGTGAATAGGTGGGTGAATCCACAGGTATTCCAGGATAAGAATTCCCGTTTGCATTCAGCAGGGATGAATGATGGCTAGCGCTGAAATGCAGCGGCATGTCGATTGACACTTTTTTGCACCTCAGTGGAAGGCGGTCTTAAGTTGTTTGGAATAAAGCTTTTGAAAGTATCACACATATTTACAAATTTGACCAGCCACAACTTTAGCTGTCAGAGTGGAATAACTGCTAACAGCTCAACATTACTTGCAGTGTTGCAGATTAGCCAGACTCAGAGTAACAACGTTGGCTTTTTATTTAAAAAAAAGAAATGCAGTACATTGAAAATAAACTGCAATAAAACGCAGATCCTCTGGCAATCTACTGCCCGAAGCCTGGGCTTAGTGGGCCTTCTTGTAAATATATCTATAGGGTCTGATAATATAATGATGCCCCTCCATCGATGTCTGCACGTTTTCAATGAATGACCAACTCTCACAGCATGATTAAAACAGCTTGTGACCCTGGCTGTCATGGTGGTGTGCGGCAATGAATGTGAGCTTCACACACAGTCACAGATGCAATACTTGTGTACCTTTTTTCATATGACTTGTGGTATATCTGCCCTCATTCATTGAAATAGCTTTCCCTGCAGAATGTATGTATTTTCTCACCTATAAAACAATGCTTCTGTAATTCACACATTGGATTCATCGTCCCAGCCCCCTGTGCCCCGTTGAATATCAACATGCAAGCAACTGCTTGAAAAAAATAAAATAATAATTTGATTAATCCCTTCTACTTTTAGCTCTGTACAGTATGCAAGTTAAGATAACATAACCCTTTTGCTAGAGGTGCAGCCGGGTGCAGTTGGAGATGCAATACATTAAACAAAGTGAAGAATAAATACAGTGCCTGTGACAGGCCATTAGCATCACACAGAGGGCCAAATGATTATTTGTTCTCACGTTATACAAGAAAGCAATTGAAAAAGGCATAAATACTGTGTGCTTTAATATGTGATTAAGACATTGGACCTCATTAAAAGTTTGGAGGTGTCTTAGCTGTCTATCTGCTGAGATATCGCCAAACGTAGTGACCATTAATTATCATAACTTCGGAAATGGCTGTTTCGATGGCATAATTCGATGGTGCGATAATATGGCACTAAGGCAGTGGTCACTTACCACTGCATTACCACCATTTCATTCATACCATCGAACCCATAACGAGTGTAATTATCTGCTCCCACAGAAGGGGTTTCCGGCCACAGTTAAAGCAACTTTTTTAAAAACGAACAATTGTATCGTATTAAACTAAAGATCCGTAGAACACAGAATACTTGGCAAAAGGTCATAGCTGTGCACGTTTCACTGACACGTAGACTTACTGTAATAATTCATCAATTTTTATGCCAAAACATCATCTAAAATACATCAAAAAGAGAAAGGGAAAAATGTATTTTGAAAAGGTCGATCGAGTACAGAAGCTTACTGACCTTGCATGTTTCTGTCCCAGCATCTCCAGCGAATTGATGTATTCCCTTCAATCATGCAATCTATCTATTTGTCTTTCTCTGTGCCTGCCTTCCATTCTGTCTTTCTTTTTCCTTCCTTCCTTCCTTCCTTCCTTCCTTCCTTCCTTCCTTCCTTCCTTCCTTCCTTCCTTCCTTCCTTCCTTCCTTCCTTCCTTCCTTCCTTCCTTCCTTCCTTCCTTCCTTCCTTCCTTCCTTCCTTCCTTCCTTCCTTCCTTCCTTCCTTCCTTCCTTCCTTCCTTCCTTCCTTCCTTCCTTCCTTCCTCCCTCCCTCCCTCCCTCTATGGTTAATACCAGTGCAATTAAATCTGCTTTCCGTGTTGACATCAAAAAGCAGGCCTGTATCCTCTTTTTTATTTTTTTTGTTTGTTTATTTAATACACATTTAGCTGAATCGGCTTTGTATATAAAGAGACAGACTCATCACATTCCATATAAAACCAAATACTAATATATAGTCTATTAACAATAAAACTAACACAATGGGGGTACTTCATAGAATTTAGCACACGAGTGGCGCATGCGGGTGGCGCACAGAGGGAGCACGTGCTAGTCTGCGCCAGCCACGTGCGGCAAAACCCATTTAAACGCACAGCTTATTCATGGATACTAACATCCATAATCAGCCGTGCCGCAGAGTGGCACATCAACCCTGCAGCAGCGTCACTTATGCCCCCAACCCCGCCCTGTGCGCCAAAAACATTGCACAAATCCAGTTCATGGCGCAAAGGCCAGCATACGAGCATACAGCCCATAACCACGAAAACGTCTGGAAAACTCCCCGGGCACCTCTCAGAATATGTACCCTGCTCGCGCCAGTGAAAACATGTGAAAATCTCCCTGCGCACCCCTCGGAATATGCGTACCCCGCTCGCGCCAGCGAAAACGCGTGGAAACTCCCTGCTCATCCCTCCGAATATGTGTACCCGCTCGTACCAGTGAAAACGCGTGGAAAACTCCCCGCTCACACCTCCGAATACGCGTACCCCTCTCGCGCCAGCGAAAACGCATGAAAAACTCCCCGCGCACCCCTCAGAATATGCGTACCCCACTCGCGTCAGCAAAAACGCGTGGAAAACTTCCTGCTCACCCCTCCGAATACGCATACCCCGCTCGCGCCAGCGCAAACGCATGGAAAAAGTTCCCCCTGTGGTGTGGGCTGACTGCGGAGCATGCCCAGGGTGGTTGGGCTTCCTGCAGGGCATGCCCATGGTGGATGGGCTGCCTGTGGGGCATGCCCAGGGTAGATGGGTTGCCTGCAGGGCATGGTCAGGGTGGATGGGCTGCCTGCAGTGCATGGTCAGGGTGGATGGGCTGCCTGTGGGGCATGCCCAGGGCGGATGGGCTGCGTGTGGGGCATGCCCATGGTGGATGGGCTGCCTGCGGGGCATGCCCAGGGTGGATTGATTGATTGTTTATTTGTATAGCGCCTATACATAATATGTTTCAAAGCACTTCAAGGAGGGAGGGGAACATAGGAAAATACAGTTACATTCAGTTAAAGTCCTTGAAACAATACAGAACGTGAAAAATAACTATCGTACTAGGCCTGTCGACATTTCGGATAGTGCAAGTGCATAGAACAAATAAGGCAAAGAGGGAGGGGAAAAGAAGAACAGAACAAGCAGTAACATTACTATGCCTGACGACAACTGATGTAGTGCAAGAGGTATACAAGAGGAGGGGTGGGAGAAGGGGCGGGAGGATAAGATTGGGAGAAGGAGATGAACAAGACACGCTACTGTGCAAATTTGTCAGTGACAAATTAATAGAGCATGGGTGGGGGAGGAAGGAGATGACAAGGAGGAGAGGAGGAGAGACAGACAAGCTGCTATCAAGAGTCATGAGAACAAATTATAAGAGTAAGTGCTAAGTGGAGGGAAGTAAGAGAGGAGGGACAAATAAAGTGAGGTGAGGAGTAGGAAGGTGGCAAAAGAAGAGGGATTTAAGGAGGGGGAGAGGGCAGAAGGCAGTATAATCGGGGCAAGGGGGTACAAGGACCTAAAGGGGGGGCATGCTGGCAGGGTGGGCACACATACACTCAACGAGGGGTAAGGGGGCAAACAGACACTCAGGGGAGCAAGGGGGCAAACAGGGGGGCATGGGGGCACATAGACACTCACGGGGGGCATGGGGGCACACAGAAACTCACAGAGGGCATGGGGCACACAGACACTCATGGGGGCATATAGAAACTCATGGGGGGCATGGGGGCACACAGACACTCACGGGGGGATGGAGGCACACAGACACTCACGGGGGCCATGGGGGCACACAGACACTCACGGGGGCGTGGAGTCACACAGACACTCACAGGGGTCATGGGGGCACACAGACACTCATGGGGGGCATGGGGGCACACACACATGCATGGGGGCATGGGGCCACACAGACATTCACGGGGGGGCATGGGGGCACACAGTCACTCACGGGGGCATGGGGGCACACAGACACTCACAGGGGGGCATGGAGGCACACAGACACTCACGAAGGGCATGGGGCACACAGACACTCATGGGGGCAAGGGGGGCACACAGACACTGAGGTGGGGCAAGGGGGCAAACAGAGGGGGCAAGGGCACACAGACACTCACGGGGGGCATGGGGGCACACAGACACTCATGGGGGGCACACAGACACTCAGGGGGGATGGGGGCACACAGACACTCAGGGGGGGCAAGGGGGCAAACAGACACTCACGGGGGGCATGAGGGCACACAGACACTCATGGTGGGCAAGGGGGCACACAGACACTCGGGGAGGGAAGGGGGCAAACAGACACTCACATGGGGGCATGGGGGCACACAGACACTCACGGGGGGGCATGGAGGCACACATACACTCACGGGGCATGGGGGCACACAGACACTCATGGGGGGCATGGGGCCACACAGACACTCAGGGGGGTAAGGGGGCAAACAGGGGGGGCAAGGGCAAACAGACACCCACGGGGGGCAACGGGGGCACACAGACACTCAGGTGGGCAAAAGGGCAAACAGACACTCACGGGGGGATGGGGGCACACAGACACTCACGGGGGGCATGGGGGCACACAGACACACATGGGGGGCACACAGACACTCACGGGGGCATGGGGGCACACAGACACTCGGGGGGGACAAGGGGGCAAACAGACACTCACAGGGGGGGCATGGGGGCACACAGACACTCATGGGAGCCAAGGGGGCACACAGACACTCGGGGGGGCAAGGGGGTAAACAGACACTCACGTGGGGGCATGGGGGCACACAGACACTCACGGGGGACATGGAGGCACACAGACACTCATGGGGGCATGGGGCACACAGACACTCATGGGGGAGCATGGGGGCACACAGACAGTCAGGGGGGACAAGAGGGCAAACGGGGGGGCAAGGGCAAACAGACACTCACGGGGTGCAATGGGGGCACACAGACACTCAGGGGGGCAAGGGGGCAAAACAGACACTCACGGGGGCATGGGGGCACACAGACACTCACGGGGGCAAGGGGGCACACAGACACTCAGGGGGGAAGGGGGCAAACAGACACTCACATGGGGGCATGGGCGCACACAGACAATCACGGGGGGCATGGAGGCACACAGACACTCACGGGGGCATGGGGGCACACAGACACTCATGGGGGGCATGGGGCCACACAGACACTCAGGGGGGTAAGTGGGCAAACAGGGGGGGCAAGGGCAAACAGACACTCACGGGGGGCAATGGGGGCACACAGACACTCAGGTGGGCAAAAGGGCAAACAGACACTCACGGGGGGATGGGGGCACACAGACACTCACGGGGGCATTTGGGCACACAGACACTCATGGCGGGCACACAGACACTCACGGGGGCATGGGGGCACACAGACACTCTGGGGGACAAGGGGCAAACAGACACTCACAGGGGGGGCATGGGGGCACACAGACACTCACAGGGGCCAAGGGGGCACACAGACACTCAGGGGGGCAAGGGGGCAAACAGACACTCACGTGGGGGCATGGGGGCACACAGACACTCACGGGGGCCATGGAGGCACACAGACACTCATGGGGGCATGGGGCACACAGACACTCATGGGGGGGCATGGGGGCACACAGACAGTCAGGGGGGGCAAGAGGACAACCGGGGGGGCAAGGGCAAACAGACACTCACGGGGTGCAATGGGGGCACACAGACACTCAGGGGGGCAAGGGGGCAAAACAGACACTCACGGGGGGCATGGGGGCACACAGACACTCACGGGGGCAAGGGGGCACACAGACACTCAGGGGGGAAGGGGGCAAACAGACACTCACATGGGGGCATGGGCGCACACAGACAATCACGGGGGGCATGGAGGCACACAGACACTCATGGGGGCATGGGGGCACACAGACACTTATGGGGGGCATGGGCGCACACAGACACTCAGTGGGGCAAGGGGGCAAACAGGGGGGGCAAGGGCAAACAGACACTCATGGGGGGGCAACGGGGGCACACAGACACTCAGGGGGGCAAAGGGGCAAACAGACACTCACGGGGGGCATGGGGGCATACAGACACTCACGGGGGCCATGGGGGCACAGAGACACTCACGGGGGCATGGGAAGCACACAGACACTCATGGGGGGCACACAGACACTCACAGGGGGCATGGGGGCACACAGACACTCGGGGGGACAAGGGGGCAAACAGACACTCACAGGGGGGGCATGGGGGCACACAGACACTCATGGGGGGCAAGGGGGCACACCAACACTCAGGGGGCAAGGGGGCAAACAGACACTCACGTGGGGGCATGGGGGCACACAGACACTCACAGGGGGGCATGGAGGCACACAGACACTCATGGGGGCATGGGGCACACAGACACTCATGGGGGGCATGGGGGCGCACAGACACTCAGGGGGGTAAGGGGGCAAACAGGGGGGCAAGGGCAAACGGACACTCACAGGGTGCAATGGGGGCACACAGACACTCATGGGGAGGCATGGGGGCACACAGACAGTCAGGGGGGGCAAGGGGGCAAACAGGGGGGCAAGGGCAAACAGACACTCACGGGGTGCAATGGGGGCACACAGACACAAAGGGGGGGCAAGGGGGCAAAACAGACACTCACGGGGGGGCATGGGGGCACACAGACACTTACGGGGGGCAAGGGGGCACACAGACACTCAGGGGGGAAGCGGGCAAGCAGACACTCACATGGGGGCACACAGACAATCACGGGGGGCATGGAAGCACACAGACACTCACGGGGGCATGGGGGCACACAGACACTCATGGGGGGCATGGGGGCACACAGACACTCAGGGGGGCAAGGGGGCAAACAGGGGGGGCTAGGGCAAACAGACACTCATGGGTTGGCAACGGGGGCACACAGACACTCAGGGGGGAAAGGGGCAAACAGACACTCACAGGGGGGCATGGGGGCACACAGACACTCACGGGGGGCATGGGGGCACACAGACACTCACAGGGGCATGGGGGCACAAAGACACTCATGGGGGGGCACACAGACACTCACGGGGGCATGGGGGCACACAGACACTCGGGGGGACAAGGGGGCAAACAGACACTCACAGGGGGGCATGGGGGCACACAGACACTCACAGGGGGCAAGGGGGCACACAGACACTCAGGGGGGCAAGGGGGCATACAGACACTCACGTGGGGGCATGGGGGCACACAGACACTCATGGGGGCATGGGGCACACAGACACTCATGGGGTATGGGGGCACACAGACACTCAGGGGGGCAAGGGGGCAAACAGGGGGTGCAAGGGCAAACAGACACTCACGGGGGGCAAGGGGACACAACAGACACTCACAGGGGGCATGGGGGCACACAGAGAATCATGGGGGGCATGGGGGCACACAGACACTCACAGGGGGGCATGGGGGCACACAGACACTCATGAGGGGCATGAGGGCACACAGACACTCAGGGGGCAAGGGCACAAACAGGGGGGGCAAGGGCAAACAGACACTCACGGGGGGCAATGGGGGCACACAGACACTCAGGGGGGGCAAGGGGGCAAAACAGACACTGACGGGGGGCATGAGGGCACACAGACACACGGGGGTGGTGATCTGGCGTACCGTGGTGGACAGGGGTAGACAGGGCCTTAGGGTGGGCCTTCAAATGGTGTGGCTGGCTCCCACCTCCCGGTTGCACCCATTGGCTATTAGGGGCCAAGGCAGCCAATAGGAGGGGAGGCAGGGGCTGGCCCACACCAGAACAGTGTGGCAACAACAAAGTGGACATGACCATCTTGGAATGGCCTAAACAGGCATGTAGGCATGGCAAAATTGCGAATAAAAGTCATTTTAGTCCCAATGCAGGGGAAATAAACATACCATGCTGGTCACACCAGCCAAAGCAAACCCTTCACGATTTGTGTTGCAAATTCCAAAAAGAAGCAGGGTTGCTCGTAATAGCGCTGCTTGCATATATACTGGGGGTGCACGTGGAGTTTTACACGCTATTGGCCTGGCGTGAGTAGTGTATGTGTATTCCGAGGGGTGTGCGGGTACTTTTACACGCAATTGGCCTGGCGCGAGCAGGGTACGTGTATTCCGGGGGTGTGCATGGAGTTTTACATGCGATTGGCCTAGAGAAAGTGGTGTATGCGTATTTCGGGGTGTGTGGGGACTTTTACACGCAATTGGCCTGGCGCGAGCGGGATACATGTATGCCGGGGGTGCGTTTGGAGTTTCACACGCGATTGGCCTAGAGCGAGTGGGGTACGCGTATTTCAGGTTGCGCGGGGTGTAATACATGCGATTTTGCATTGTGGGCCCTCCCGGGTGTGCCCCTCCCCCCATGACTTGTAGGCAGCCCACACCACAGGGGACCACCCTACACCCCTGGGAATGCCCTGCAGGCAGCCCATCCACCCTGGGCATGCCCCACAGGCAGCCCATGACCCCACACCATGATCCGCAGGCAGCCCAAATGGCACCATGCACTTGGGAGCCCCGACTCATGTCCCCCAGCACACCCCCAGCGATGGCAACCTGCCAGCAGCCCCTGATTCATGTTCCCCACCCCAACCCCAGTGATGGCAAACTGCCAGCAGGCCCCAACCCATGTCCCCCACCCCACCCCCAGTGACGACAACCTGCCAGCAGGTCAAGACTCATGTCCCCAGCCAACCCCCAGTGACGGCAACCTGCCAGCATGCCCCGACTCATGTCCTCCACTCCACCCCCAGTGACGGCAACCTGCCAGCAGGCCCCGACACATGGCCCACCAAACAACATGTCATAACAAAACAGACCCATGGCCCTAATGCCAACCCAAACCCCCCCGTCCCCCAGTACAAGCACGCAACCATCCACTGCACCCACTCCCAAATTACCCATGCCATGAGAGTCTTAAAAGAACCAGCATGGCGATGCAAGAATGTACAACAGAGCCACATAATGAAGGTATATGAAATGTATTAAAAAATGTAATGAAATAACATAATGAAAATTCAAAATTGCAAATTAAGAAATAATGAAAGCAAAAAATTTAATAAAAAAAATCCAATGCAAAACAAAAATCCACAACAGGAAAATAGAAAAGTGGTCCATTGCCAATGTCCATATAAAGTACTTTAAAAAAAAAACATTGATCCATGGGATGTCCAAAGAAAGAAAGTATGTACAAGTCTGGAACCATATACAATGGAAGTGCAAATGGTCCATGATCCACAAACCAAAGGAAACCTACAAAAAATTCTAATGAATAAAAAACGATATACATAAAGTGGAGCAATGTCCTTGAACTCCAAATACAAATATAAAACAAAGCAAACCTAACCCTAAAGAACTATGTACAAAGGCGGCGGGCAAGTCCTACGCCTCACTTTTTAATGTTCTGGGCCAGGGCATCATCGAACTCCATGTCGATGTTCCGGAGCCGGGCCTCTTCCCTGGCCTCAAGGTCTCACAGGGATGCAGCCATCGCCTCCTCCAACTCTCTGCAAGTTGTCTAAAGGCACTCAGCCCACCTCAATGCCCTGCACATGGAGTTCTCTGCCCTGACCATAGTGAGCCGTGCCTCCTCCGCCCGCCGCCGCTCCGCATCTATCTGCTTGTCTAACCACTGCCACACGGAAGACACTCCCAATCCTGGGTCACCCTGCCCTCTGGCCGATGCCTGCCTCTGTGATGTTGATGGCCCCGAGTCATCATCGCTCCCACCCTGAGCCTGCTGCTGCCTACAATGCAAATGCCTCTGGCACCACTACGGCCTCCAGGCTTATGAAATCCTCTGGGGCCGCCGTGCACGTACCCTGCTCGATGATGCCTGTACGTCCTCCATCTGCTGTGGTCCAGTTGGTGGGGTGGCAACTCCTACTGGACCTCCGACTCCCGACTGTGGCAAGGATGTGTCCTCCACCAGCCTGGCCACTGGCTCAGGGGCAGCTCCACAGGGGGCCCAGGTGATACTTGGGCGGGAAGATGGCACAGAGGACGACTGGTGCATAGGGGGTTCAGTTTAGGAGGAGGTCGCAAGGAGTTCGAGCACACGGATGAACCCAGTGCCGACGACCTGTCCTAGTAGGTCGACCTGGCCAATCAGGGATCCGAAATGATGTGCATTGTCCTGGCGAGAACCCTGCACGTCATCCTGAATCCCACATTGGCACAACGCCACCCCAGCTAGGACAGGCTCAATACTGTCACAGATTGCAACGTCTGCAGAGAGAGGAAGGCCAGTTGTTGTACGTGCATCCCCTCCCTGAAAAAGGATCTGAACGGAGGCATCCCTGCTGGTGCCGGATGATGCAGTCACAGGATCAGGGACAGGATTACACACAGGCACCTCAGCTGCGACCTGTGCTGCCCCCTGTCCCTGCCGCTGGACTGCACCAGTAGCACCAGTGGAATCCTCCCCTCCAGGCCCTGTGCGTGGCTCTTTCGCGGCCTCCTCCTCACCCAAACCCCCCACCAACCTGGATGACTCCGTGCCATCTTCCTCCATAGGCCCCAAAGGGGGCTCAGCTGCCCCTATTGCTGCCGAGGAGTCCACCTCCAAACACCACCATCTGGTCGTCAGTAAGGTGGACCCCGCACCCCTCTGCATCTGCTGCGTCCAAGAGGCGCCGGACCTTCCTGAGGGTCCTGGACCTGAAGTCCTACCAGTTCTTACGGACATGTGGTATGTCATGGGTTGCCACCCCTCTGCATTGATGGCAACCACGATGTCCGTTCAGATCCTTCTCCATCCATCCTTGTTGGCGTGTGTTCTTCCGAAGAGGGCATCATGATGCACCAGGACTTGCTCCACCAGGATGCTAACCTCTCCTGCTGAGAAGCTGGTAGCCCTCTGCCTCTCTGGCTGGGGGTTGCCAGTGGTCTCTGATGGTGTTTCCCCCGACATGGCAACCCCCGAGGCTGGTGTGGGTGGGCAACTGTGTCCTGGTGCTGGGCTGTGGAGCGATAGAACTTCATTCGGGAGTCTCCTGTTCCAACAGGGGTGGTCACAGGAACTGGACCCCTGCAGATGGCTGAGGTGCAGGCACCAAATAGCAGGGCACGTGGCCAGCAGGCAGGCAGACAGCAGCAGATGGCTGGTGGGAGTTGGCTCGGGGTTCTTGGCGGCAGGAAAATGGCCTTTGGGGCAGGAGCGTGGTCTTCCATGTGTTGTCGCGTGGCCAACTTCATACGGAGTGATTTGGCACATGAAAAAAACAGCACATCAGCGTGTAATTGGAGGAAAGGCCCATAACGCGTAAGTGCGTATGTGACGTAAAGCGTGCAGGCGTTTCCCTCGACACGGATGCATAGTGATTCAGCACGTGAAAAAACAGCACGGGTTAAAGGTGAGCGGGGCCAGCAGTTCACTGTACGTTCCTTTCATGGAGAACAATGTGTGTGTTGCTACTTCTGGTTGTTTCACGCGCCATCACTACTTCACAGTGGATCAAGGATGTAACTCTTCTTTTGATGGGGTTATTGGCTACGAGTGTTTTTCATTACCACACTAGTCAGACGGTGAGTCGTGCACGCTATTTTTCCCACTGCGTGTCCCCCTGTGTATCGCTTACCCACATTCGAGGTCATAGTAGCCTGCGTGTCCCACGTGTACGTGTTTTTCGTGTCCCTGGGTGCCACCGCGTACTGCGGGAGGTTAATTCTACACACGTGGGCTACCAAAGGTTGCATGCATGGTTTTACTGCAGTTTTGGGGTGCCTGAGCGTGGCATGACCCGTCACTTCATCACTGGGGTCACATACAGCCTGGCAGGTGCACAGGGGTGCTGTTAACATCTAGTATCCCACCCCTTTCACCCAGGACAATTCTTGTGTACACCTCCCACTGGCACTACTACATCTGTGCCGGCACTACTACATCTGTGCCATGGTTGGGAGGCCACGAAAGGTGAGGGGCGCCTCAGCAGGGCGTACTTCACATAGCGGGTGTGGTCAGGGTGACCAGTGAGTAGGGGGACTCCAAGGTGTACAGGGTGGCTGCAGAGGGGGAAGAGGCAGGGGTGCGCCACTTTGACAGGATGTTCTGCCATGTGTTGGTGCAGTCATACCACCACCCCCTGTGGTTCCGGGAGATGCAGCTCTTGCATCTGGCACTGGCGCCCATGTGACCTGGCAGTTTCATCGACTGCCACGGGCCCAAGAGTAGTGGTAGCTGCAGGTGCAGCTGTGGACACCACCACCCAGGCTCAGGGTCGGCCAGTGCATGCTGTGTTGGCACCTGAAGAGTCCCAGGATGATTTCCAGGAGGTCAAGAGGCACACGGTAAGTGCATGCAGGGCTGCCTTGACCGAGGCACATGTCCCTCGGGCAGTATCTGTCATCTGCTGCCCCGAGCAGCCGGGTGTTGGCAAGTGCATGGGCAGATACAGCCAACACCACCCCAGCTGTGAGTCTACCATCCAGGACAGTCCTGGTCAATACCTTGGCACAGCGGATGTTGCTGTGCAGGCTCCAGTCAAGGGCACCCAGCAGCCACTGCCGCAAGTCAGGGCTTCCGTCCTTATTGCACCTGCCACTCCCTCGGTTCAATCTACCAGCGCCACAGCCCCTACTGATCAGGGCAGCATTTTCCAGTCAGGCTCTGGATCACTGCCCAAGAGGAGGAAGGTTGCACCTGCACAAGAGGCTGGGACCCCAGACACGGCTCCGGCCTCCGGCACGTCAAGGAAGAAGCCTTTCGGCAAGGAGGAACTGGACTTCCTTGTGGGCTACATGTCGGAACACGAACGTGATATGTTAGTGGGCCCAAATTGTCACACTACGGCTGCCCAGCGTTGGGACCACTGGAAGCGTGTTGCAGAGAGTGTTAGTGTATTCGGACATGAGGTGCGCACAGCTCAGGAGTGCAAAAAGAATTGGGATGACCTCCGACGCTGTGCTAAGCTAAAGCGTGCCTCCAATTATGCCACGACTGGGGTGACTGGCAGTGGGCCACCACCTCAGGAGGAAGAAGTCACTCTGCAAGAGTTGATCGCTATGGAGTTCATACCGCCAGAATTGTACGAAGGAGTGGGAGAGATGCTGGATTTTGACGCCCCGTCCAGTGAGTGTTTTTGCGTGCTTGTCCAGGCCATGTGTGGTTTGCTTGTGCAATGTGTTTTGCTTGACTGCCAAAACATGCTATGTGTACATGGTTCTCATGTGCGAGTCATGCAATGCTTCACTAATGCGTGCCTGCAGTGCGGCATGCTGGACATGTAGTGCAGACAGGGACTGTCCTCATCACCACACTTGCACCCTGCTCACATGCTAGTCACCCGGCTGCCCCTCCGGTTGATGTTCCAGCTCACTGGCCCTTTTGCATGTAGCCTGGGTGTCTTTCCACTCAGCACTCGGACCATGTCATCGCCTGACTGACATGCATGTGTCTTCTGCCTGCATGCTAGTACTCCACGTAGGCATGCTCCCTTGCCCCTCCACCCCCCTGCACCACTATTACACCATTGCACTGGGGGGTAACATGTTGGGCTACTGCAATGGCCTGTTCAACGCTCCTGTGTACATGCACACTTCCCCCTGCCAACCTGCCAGACACATACTGTAGGGTACATCCTATATCCTTGACGCAGGGTGTCTCTCTCGGACTGTGCAGATGTCAGATTCTCCTCAGGGACGTGAGTGCCCATGCATGCTCCATGTGCATTACATGCATGTCCCTATGTGTCCTTTGCAGGATGATCATTGTAGTACGTGTCCAGGATGACATGCATTTAATGGCATTTCATCATCCATTCCATGCTCACTGTGGCTCAGTCCGGCATCACGCACATGTTTAGGGTGTCATAGTCTGTGTAGGGCACAGGCCTCCCCCTATCTCAGGCCCACTGACTCTGTCAAACTTGTGTAGTGCCTTCTTCAGAAATGGGTGTACTACAGAGGGTTCATCATGTGTCCTGCTCACTGTTCCATTCTCATCGGCTGTGTTGTCAGTTGACTCAGATGATTCAATTGATGGCGCTCAACACTGTCTGCCAATACACAGTTATCTGGTCAACCTTTCACTGCTATGCAATGCCTCCCTGCTTTTTCACTAAGCGGGGTGGGGGTGCCTGTATCCATGCAACCCATTGCATGCACATTTCACGTGATGCTTGACCTGCACTTACACTGCTTTCTTGTTTATTGTTTGCAATCATAATGTACTTGTTGATGTAGATAGTCGGTAATGTGCACATGCTCTGCACTGCACCAAGCCACTTCTGAGCCATGTCACACCGTTCTACATGCCTACTCACTGATGCAATGTCAAAGTGACCTGGCATGTATGGTTGGATTGTCATCCTTTCACTGTCATGAAAGGCGCAGGCACAGGTGCATCCTGTGACACATGTACTCAGTATTGAAACACCCTAGTGGGTGTTTAGCAAAGTTGATAGGTCAATCTGCAGCCTATACTAATCAGTATAGGCCACAGATTGACTGTAGCCTGCCAATCAGGTTGTAATGACTGTGGAGCTGCCTGCACATGTATATGTGTACACTTTCACATACATCAAAGCAAGCAGCGTTGTAGCTGCTTGCTTTGCTGTCATGGTTGCTGTTCATGTTCACAATACAGGTGTGTAGGGAAACGGGTGTTTTTGAACACTTTCATATGTACATATGCAAGCAGATTCAACGTTGTGTAGTGCAACATTGTGGCTACTGACTTATGTGTCTGTGAACATGTTCATTTACACATGTGTTCTCTGCATCTTTTTTGTTGCATGACTAAAATGTAGTTGATTAACGGTAATGCTGCTTCGATTTCAGCATTCCGCCCGTTATGTTCAACTGGCACAATCCTGAAGGTGCACTGTGGTGCAGTATGTGTACGCCCAGGCCCACTTAGCTAATCTAGTAGGGCCTGGCCGTGATGATTTGACACACTGAATAATGTTTTAGGGCACAATCAATGCACAATGTGCTCAATCAGGCCTGAGGGGTGTTCTGGGGGCTTCATGGCCGGCAGTTCGGACCAAACTCGGCGTTATGGTCCCTCATGCCTCGTTGCAGGTCCTCGCTTTGCTCGGGACATTCACTATGTCTACATGGCCCATAACACCTGGTACGGGATGAGCTGCAGATGGATGAAGCTATATTGGTGATGATGGTTTAGTGATGCATGTGTACATGCATATTACGTGTGTCATGGTGTGTTTGGATTCACTTGCAACTGTGGCCATTTTGCAGTTCAGACATGCTTATGGTATCTGTCATTTCTGCCTGTGACAGGTGCCTGACAGAGCTGTTGTGTGATGGAGGTGATATACTACATTCTGTACATGTGTAGGCTTTGCTATTTACACACATCCATTTCTGCTTTTGGGATGTGTTTGCATATCAATGCCACTGGATGCATGCCAGAATTTAATTTGTGTGTGACATGTCTGCTTCATGCATTGGCTGTCGATGTGATGTCTATGTGTGTGTGGGTTATGTGCTTCTGACATATGTACTCATGTTTGTTTTTTCCACATTACAGATGATGACGCAATGGAGACAGAGGATGGTGATGTCAGTCCTGACACAGGGTTGCTATCACATCAGCAACCTGGCACAAGTGGGGGTCATGGGGTGGTAGGCCACGAGAACCTGCTTGTGCTGCAGACCATCGTGGCCAGGGCTGGCATTGGGTCTAGCTCGGATGATCACTCTGACAACAATGTTGAGTTGGATGCGCATCATGTCCATTCGGCGACGGTGAGAGATTCTGATGTGGACTATCCATTATTCGCGACAAGTGCACTGAGGGGCCAGACGGTGTTAGAACCTCTGCCTATGCTGGATCGGGATGCACGGTCACACTCCACACCAGTTGCTGACGTGCCTGGGGCATCGCGTCAATGGAGGGATGTAATTCTGCAGCCGCGTGCAGTGCCAACCCAATGAGAACCGTGGATCCTTGGGCCCCGTGGGTTTCAAGCCCAGCAACGCAGTGGCCGTGCGCCACCAGGGTATACTGAGTGGAAGCAAGCCATGGTTGCCAATTCTGAACAACAGGGGGTAGCAATTGATAAGATCGCTCAGAGCATGGAACGTGTGGCCCATTCCGTGTTCCCCCCTGCTAGGCAGGTGGATCTCCAGCAGTGGGCAGCACAGTCCAGAGCCCGCTCGCTCAGGCTGGTCATAGCTGGGCATGCCGGCCTCAGACAGGGCACGCCGGGCTGAAATGGTGTCTCTGTATCAAGCACTTGCTGCTCACGCAGAGGCACACAGGGAGGCCCTGAGGGATGACCATCGATCCCTCAGATCTACTCGGGGTGTGCTCAACATGACCCAGAGGCAGCGGACAGAGGAGAGGTTGGAGCAGCTTAAGAATAGCATCTCAGCTGAGCTACGTGCTTGCCAGAAGGTGCTCCAGATGTCATGCCATGCCATGCAGGAAGAACTCTGTGTTACACGTGCTACCGTGTTACCACGTCATCACCACACAGGACCAGGCTTACCAGTCCCGCAGACTTGCTGCCGACGAGGGGCAAGCTGCGCATAGGCATTGTCAGGGTACTGTGCAATGTGAGTCAGAGGATGAGCAGGACAACGACTTATCTCCCACAGAGGTCGGGCCATCCAGGCGATGAGCCCATGGAGGTTTTTTTTTAATCTCAACATCATCGCGTGAGGGTGTTGAGTTGCACCCTGTACCTCCCCTCTCCTGGCTGCCTCGCCCCCGTGTAGTATGTGGACATTTTTTTATTTTTATAGTTAGTTTAATTAGTTAATATAGTTTAAAATTGTTTGTCTATTGTCGATTAATGTGACAGTGTGGTGCTTTGTGGCGTGGCTTTTAAAAGCATCCACTGTCTGTTGCAGCTGGGCCCATTCAAGCTTGTCTCGTGTATGTGTTTGCAGCTTGGGGTCCTGACTCACATATGCCATTCCTGCTTCCCCTATCCATGGGCTTGCAAGGATGGTTCGGTGTTACAACCATTTACACAAGGGCATTGGACTTTCGTCATATCTGTGGCCTGTCTGCTGCTGTACTACTTGTGTTAACACCCAGAGTGGGGATTATGGATGTTTTCTCCACGTCATGTCCGCAATCAATTTTGGTGAGTACATTTTTGAACTGTCCATTTATTGATGTTGATTGGGATGTATGTTCATTTCTTGCCTGTATACGTGCTTGATGCTGTAGATGGTAGCTTGCACCCTTTAGCTGTCAACCTCACACTGGACCCCCTTGTTAATTTGCACCACTTACTTCTTAGCACTCTGTCCTCATTTGGCTTCAAAGGCTCTGTCCTCACCTGGCTCTCCACTTACCTCTCCAATCCCTCCTTTGCTGTCTTCTGGGGCGGCCACATCTCCTCCAACTTCCCCTTGGACTATGGTGTCCCCGCCCCTGTTATCTCTTCTTTTGGCATTTCTCACCATTTCTACGCTGATGACACCCTACTCTTTCTCTCCTTCTCTTCTTTCACTTCTGACCTCCATCATACTCTATCTTCCTGCCTTACGGCCATCAAAAACTGGATGTCATCACATTTTCTTTCCCTCAACACTGACAAGACGGAAGTCCTTTTCTTTCCTCCTAACACACTTTCCCCTATCCCCCCTCCTTTCATCAACTTTCCCCCTTCCAATCTCCCCATCTCCACCCATGCTCGCAATCTTGGTCTCTACATTGACTCTTCCCTCTCCTTCTCCAACCACATCTCTCTCACCTCTCGTGCCTGTTGGCACCACCTCTTCAACATCCGTAAAATCTGCTCCTCCCTCACCTTCCACGCTTCTTCTCCCTTATCTTCTCCCACCTCTTCTACTGTTCTTCTCTCCTCTTTGGACTCCCTGCCTTTCATCTGGCCCCCCTAAAATCCATCTACCACTCCTCTATTCATACTTTCTGTATCCTCGGTCCTCGCGATTCTATTTCTACCTCACTCTCTCAACTCGGCTGGCTTCTCTTCCTCTCACAACTAAAATTTCAATTCCTCTGTGTGGTTTTCAAATCCCTCCATGTACTTGAACCCCCATCTCTCTTCTCTCCTCTCATTTTACACTCCCTACCACTCTTTCCGCTCGGCTGACCTCTTCTTACTCACTGTAACCCCACCCCATGTGCCTCCTCACACTTCCGTTCATTTCAGCTCTTGGCCCCCCTAAATTGGAACTCCTTACCTCTTTCTATCTTTCTATATGCTCCATCCCCACCTATTCATCCTTCTGCACCTCCTTGAAAGCCCTTCTTCTCCACTCCCCCCGACTTCCTTCCCTACCTTCTCTCCTCTCCAGCTCCCCTGTTCCTTCCCTTCCCCTTCTTCTCGCACCCACTTGATTTCAAATCAGTTATTGTAACCATCCTTACCTACTTCCTCTCCCTTTCCCTTCTCCCCCCCCCCTCCACCTAAGTACATTTTTCTAAATATTGTCTCAATGGTTTGTTTCATGACTGTAAATATGCTTCTTTCATTATTGTACCTTGTTGTTATACTGTAAAGTGCTTTGGATTAAAGCGCTAAATAAGCCTAATAAACATAAACATAAACATACTATTGGAAAACAATATTGAATTGAAAGCAAAACACATCGCAGGCACAAACAATAATGTAGTTGATGCTTTGTCTGGCTTTCAGAGGGAAACATTTTGTCAGTTCAGACCAAACGCCAACCCAAGGATGACAAAAATCCCAGAAGAACGGTGGACAACCTTGGCAGAAAAATAAACACAAACACTGGGTCAATGCCTGACAGCAGGGGTAGGAGCATTGCATCAGAAATAACATGCACCTCAAGAACGGGTACCAGGCCAGGCACTGGGGCAGCTTCCCTTAACAAAAGACAGGAACCCGCAACAGGGGTTCTGATGGAAATCGCTAGTAGGACACTTGTGAACAGCACAAGGCATTAAGTGTTTGTCAACGGTACTAGAAGTTGCAAAAGTAGCACACATAAATCCGATAACCACTAAAGAGGCCAACACATTAATAGAATGGACCTATACACAGAAAAACCATCAGCACTTGCCTACTTTACCGAACTACAGGCGGCTGGACCCCACATACTGCACTAACCAGTTATGCGCTCAAAGGCTGGGGGAAAATAGAAGGGCCTTACAAAGAGAAGAGATGGCCTCTTAACTTTGAGAAATGTACGATGTTGCCCAAAAATGTGGAGAAGACGTGTAATAGTAATTGTTTATTTATACAACACTTATAAACAGGTGGAGTGCTTCAAAGCGTGCTCAAGTAATTATGAATTACAACGCTTCAAATCGGCTTTCTCATTAGCATGTTTTGGAGCTTTAAGAGTAAGTGTATTGGTAGCCTCTAGCAAGAAAGAAAATGATGGTCTGGGCATGTTGGAGACAAAAGTAAGGGACACTTTCATGGCCTTAGAAATAATAAAATAAAAAACGGTAAAAAAGAGAACAATACACTTATATTGCATAGAGGATGTGATAACTTGTCCAGTATGTATTACAAAACAGTATCTGGCTGCATGTCCACTACTCAATGGGCAGTTCCAAATACACAAGACTTGTAAGGCACTCAGCTGCTTCCAGTTCCAAGTGGTACTCAAACGAATCATAGCAAAATCAGGGTGGGACAGCCCAGAATGCTGGACTCACTCCGTAGGAATAGGAGCAGCAAACTCAGCATGGACAAGGAGCTTGGGAGTCTGGAAAGTCAAACAGATTGGAGGTTGGGTGTCTGACTGTTAAAAAAAGATACATAAGGCCAGAGCTAATATAAAACATTTCTTTAAACAGATCAAGAACAGCCCCTGAACTCGACATGTATTCTGGGACATTCATTTATTTTCACAACAGGGAGGAGGTCAGAGGAAACTAAGTTAAAGCCATCATTCAGAAACACCATCACATACTGGTGGGGCACCAAGGGCATGACGTGGGACGAGATCCACAATAAAGTGGCTGGGAGCTGTATCTTACAAGGCCATAGACATAGCCAGGAAGAAGCTAAACCAGGCGGTGGAAACAATCCGCACAAGCAGAGGCATCTATTTCATTAGACACACAGCAATCTCAATGGCAGATAAAAAACAAGACTTTTTGGGTGAACCTATTTAGCCAGGGACCCAAAACAGGTGTGGTGGCATGGCCCAGGAGGTCACACCCTGGCCCATCTGCTCAAAAGTATATACAATAATGAGACTATTGTTTATTCATTGATGGAATTTTATATATAAAATTACATATACGGCATTTTTATGATATATGTATTGTTCAATAAAATCCACAGCCTTTTATTGCCAATAACACACCAATGCCTCAGTCCTGATGTAAGGGCAACCAAGGTGATGGTGGTAGGCACATGTTGTGTGTTTATCAAAACAGCCGCAGTGGACATCTCTGCTCCACAGCTTACGACCAGTGCCGCGGAATAAGGAAAATATGGAGCTGAAGACATGGGCATCTAAGCAGGGACAGAGGGGCACACACGGGCATAATAAGATCTGTAACCCAAAATAGAGAGGGGAAGGGGGCTGGGGTGTGTGGAACTTGCATCCCTTTTGCATAGCTCAGCAATATTTTCCCACCACACTACCCGCTCCTGACCTGGCTTCCCCCTCCCAATTAGCATAAGGCAGAAGCATAGGTACGATAGCAACCCCCAGGACAGGAAGTTAGGGTCACAGCAAGGTGCCACAAGGTTTTGGCCAGCCATTGTCAAACAACAGGGAAAATCAGGAAGGAAGGAAACGACAAAAGAAGAAAGAGAAAACACACCCAAGTCTGGTTTTCATCGGCGGCAACCAGCCGGCGTGGGCACCAAAACTCACGACCAAATGCATGGCCTCAGGGCACACGATGGGGATAAAAGAGGGGGCAGCTGGAGCCACTTCATTCGTTCCTCAGGCCTCAGAATGGAGCACAAATAAAGTTGTCCTGCAAGCGCAGGAAACAGATCTTCATCACCCAAAACCCACCCACCCCAAACAAGAAGAATAGATGGGGCAAGAGAGAATAACATGACAACGTACGTTATCTAAACACGGACGTGGAAAGAAGAGGTGGCACAGCCCAGGAGGTCACCCGCTGGACCATGTGCCCAAAAGTATATACAATAATGAGACTATTGTTTATTCATTTATGGTATTGTATACATACAATTACATATACGTTTTTTTGACGATATATGTATCGGGCAATAAAATCCACAGCCTTTTATTGCCAACACACAAATGCCTTATTAATGATGTAAGCGGAACTCAGGGGGTAGTTGTAGTCACATGTTGTGTGTTTATAGGTTCCAACACAGCCACAGTGGACATCTCTGCTCCACAGTACCTTATGTTGCCGAGCATGTGTCAAACTTTTGTGGGGTGAAACGAAGCAGGAAGTTACTTGGTTGCTAATAACGTCGATGCAGCATCTACGACAGTGAGATGTGATCTATCTCTCCAGTCATGAACGATAATAGAAACAAGTATCCCAACCTCCTCACCATCAGCATCAACGACGTCAGTCTACACAGGGCTGTAGAGACGAATGGAGCTGCTGCAAGCAACCGTGGCAGCAGCCGGTGTTTAAAGGAGAGAGGGGGCACCGCCGGGCATAGCGAAGAACGAGTAATGCAGTCTCCTGATCAGAGCAGCTTCACCGTCCTGGTTGAAGCTGCACAACAATTTATTAGAAAATGGCAGACTCAATCACACAGCGTTTATAATACTTTGTTAACTGCCCCTCGGCAAGCAGGCGGTACTCTGGCAAAGAGACGCTTTCTGATGTTAGTATCCTCTTAACGGCAACTAGGCTCTTATACAAAGTGATATTGTTGAGGTGAGGTCCTCATTGGTACAAAACTGTTGGCAGTCCTTTGGCAACCCGAGTGCCACCAACACTGGACACCGTTTCTGTAACTGCAAGGAAGGAAAAGAACAGAGAAACGTTTTGACCATTCACATTTGATGTACAGCAGCAGCAGGAATAAAGCCAAGTTTGCCTTGGATGGCAGCAGGCCACGATTCAACTTGGGGCAAAAGGTGGACCATTCATGCACTGGGGCATTAACGCTTGGTGCATTCAGACTGCAGCAGGAAAAGAAGCACCCTTGAGAATGGGAAGGGTAGTACAGCAAGGCTCACCTTTGCACTGGGTGGTGCAACCAGATCTTGGGGGACAGTAGGCTCCACCTTTCATCCTTAGCTCCTTCAATGCTGCACCCCACAGCTGCTCATCAGTCCTTCAAGAAGGCAGGTATCTGAAATCGTGAAGTCCTCCTGGGTCCAAATTGAAAGGCAGCTGCTTGCCACTATTAGAAAGTACACTTCTTGAGGCAGCAGGGGATGGTGTAGATTTGTTTATTTAAGTTATCAGCTACAACTTTTCAGGTTACAGTGAAAGATAGGAGCTTATAGTAATACGTTAAGCAGGAGATTTTGAGAAGCCCACCGGCTCCCACCATCCAGGCTAAACATTTCTAACTGCTTAGTTTGGAACGCACGCCTTCAAATGAACACATAAACATTCCAAGCATTCTGCAAACATTCTCTCAGTGGCATCATGGCTAGACAACATTAGACATACTCAGCGACAACTACAGGATATAACAGGGAAGAGCACATGACGAAATGGGAACATGGCTACCAAGTCCCCTGACTCATGAATGTCCATCTTGTGCTCTGAAATCTTCCATGTCTGAGAGGACCATATGCTAAACTTCTGTGGCTAATTCTTCTTAAATGTCAATAGTCTGTACATGCTTTTACACTGTAGCTGAAACGAGATGACTTTGGCACTTGAAGCACTTATGCGATAGGTCGCCTGTATATAGGACACCAATACAATAAAATAAAACAAATCCAAATGTCATGGAACACAGACACCTCTTTCCCAACTCCCCTTACTGGCGAGGTCCCTGCAGATGCTGTTCTTAGTCCCCTATAATTTATAACTCCCCTACTACTGACAACTTCTCCATCAATCAATGGATCTCCTCCTTTAAGTCATCCTATCACCTCTTTGTGAATGACATGCACATAATCGTATCCTTCCCTACTTTTACTCCTGACCTATTTATTAAAACTAGTCATGCCTTGTGATGAACTCCTGCTATACTAACATCAATTACTTTCCTGCCTCTAAACTGATCCCATTCCTTCAGATACATATAATTATGGCATATTATTTACTCTACCCCTCCAGAGAGGCACACAGACTTGGGGTATTTTCAACAGCAATCTTACCCTTCAACACTTAATTACTTTCACCCTGGGTGTGATCATCGCCAACCTGCTTATTATCAGCAAATCCAGACCTCTGCCTTACTTAAACCTCTGCTAAAGCATGTTTCATGGTGTTAGTACTCAGTAGCTTTGACTTCTATTGCAGCCTCCTGCTTGGCTTCTGACACTACTTCTTCTCCCTACTTCACAAAGTAGTAGTCTTTGCTGCTTGAACTGTCGATAATGCTCCCTACTCTCCTCATGTCTCCATCTGGTGCCTTCATGCCAGTTGGCTATCCATGAAATAATATTCCCTCGTTATACATCTGCTGCTTCTCTTTAAATTCTTGCATGGCCTTTTACTTCCCATCTACCTAACACTTCCTCTCGCTACTCCCCAGCCACACAGACTCCAATGCAGATCACTACCAAATCTCTCTGTACTTCCTCTCGGTTCTGCTCCTTTTCGCTCCTTGCCCACTTCACTTGAAATCGCTTTCACCCAGTGTTAAAAAGGTTGCCATTATCCACCCCTTCAAATCTTTGTGAACATTCACCCTCATTAACACAGAAGGAGCACCTTCCACCTATCACCATATCACTCACCCTCCCAGACCTACCTGCGTATTACTTTACTGGGTATTCTAACCTTCAAAAACTCAGTACCTTTGGATCACCATCAGCATAGTCTGCCATGGCCCTGGTCTTTATTACATGTAACCCCCAGATTCAACATTTGTTTTTTACAATTGCTCCCCTAATGCAAGGCACCTGATTAAGAACTCTCTGTTCACTTTTGATTCAACATGTACGTTTCTACATGATATGCATTGTGTGTTCTTCAATGCAATCCAATATAATACAATACAACACAACACAATAAAACAAAGCATGACACAAAACAACATTAGTTGGTACATGAGTGTCTTGTTAGTGTGGCCATACTGGCAACATTGGGTATGTGCAAAATAACTCCATTTCTATTTTGGCAACACTGGCATAATTTAGCTCAAGAAAAATGGGTGCATTATTACATTGCAATACTGGCATTATTCAGCTTCGCCAAATAGAGTGTGTTCTTACTGTGATGGCAAAGACGACATGAACATGCATTCTTACACTGGCAGAAATGTAGAATATAGCGTGGGCACATGCACCGTCAGAATACATTAGAACAAGGTCATATGGACTGTTGGCATGTAATCTATTGGACTTTTTATGTGTTACCCTACAAAACCGATTGTAAATTGTATGCTTTTTCACAAAATAAATGAACTTCAAAACACATATTCTTTGTCATTCACATGAATTATTGGGGAATATTTACGCCCGCAAAGTGAAAAGAAATTATTCATAATTCGGTTTATTCTGTGCTTATCAAACACTCCACGCCCGATTCAAGCTTTTTATAATGTTACAATTCCATTGAAAAAAAGGTCTGTGAATCAGGCCCGAAGTTTCATGTTTAGACGTTAACAAACTGCACGAAAAGAGGTTGGCCTTGGCAAAAATAATAATAAAAATAGGAATCCAGAAGTGGGCTTCTGAATCAAAGGAGCATGGGGTGTATCCCATAAATGGCTCATCAATCTGATAAAACGATCCATCAAAAGACATATCTTTCAACATAAAGCGCAAAAGGCTCACTTGTCCAACCTAATTCCATGTTGCCTTTTAAAAATAGCAATATTGCTAAACGTGTAATTATCAAAACGGAATATTTAGATAACTTCAGAAATCAAAAGGAGGCATGTATGTTCACTCTCTGCCATTTTAACAGAACGGAAAAGGAACTGCGTCTTGCCGTCCCTTGGGAGTAAACAGAATATATGATATGCATTTGCACGGCAGAGTGGAATTGATTTCACTTGAGAGCAGAGACCTTCATCACTCACTGGCATCTCTGGTGTGAGCTGTTATGAGATATTTGTCCTACGTGGGGAATACATTCGATACTCCACGAGTGCCAATTGCGCTAGTTAGTGATGCTTAGAAAGTCTCTGTATCAGAGGTTGGGACTCGTGCCAATTAAGACATACATTCCCATTTCGGAAGAGCGGAAAGACGTGAGAGGATGCCATTGTCTACCGCTGTGCTGTTATTCTGAGTTGCTCACTTGACACAGTTGAATTACAGCATCACAAGAAGAGCACATGCTGTCTATGATATTAATTATCTGTGTCTGTGATGAACGTGTGCTGGAAAACATGATGTTTGTCAGCATTATTGGCAATTATTCTGATCAATTAAAGAGATTTTAAAAGGCAACATTTATCAGCTTTAAAACGTTTAAACCTTTTGGAGTAGTGCCGCGTAACATATATGGTTTTCAAGTGGTGAATAGAAAAAAATTGAAGGGTGGAAGGTTATAAATATATTTTAGCCACTGCTTGCCACATCATTGGTCTGTGACATTGTAGATGCGTCTTGTGCACATCAGTTTTGCTTTTGCAGTAAAGTTACTAATTCTGCACTGTCAAGACAACTACCAGTTGCAGGAAAGATGGGGGAGGGTCAGGCCACCCCTAGGGGGGAAAGTATTTACTTGACAGCTGTAATAAAGGTGTCTAAGGCACACATGCAGTTCGAGAAGTCTGGGGACAAGATTTGGGAGGGGTTATCACGAGGCGACATGGGGAGACCGCGGGAGCATGGGATAGGAACACACAATAAATGTGGAAAAATAATGCAAGGGGAACCACTGAGCTGATATTATAAGGTGAGAATTACAGGTAGGTAAATCACAGAGGTTTACCGCTGATAGGCCCTACATGGCGGGTTTACATGGAGTTGCACAAGCCCTCGGAGGCAAAGAGGTGCTGATAGAATGTAGCAAGGAGGCTGTTCCCAGGAGGCAGCAGTCACATGGGAATGGAAACCAGCAGATACATACAAGGACCGGGAAAATTAAAACTCATGATAACATGTTCGGGGAGACACAGCCACAGCATGACCAGTGGTTTCAAATTGGTCCTTGGCAGGTGGGTCCGAGCAGAAAGATGTGGGAAGAGGGGATGATCCAGGAAGAAGCCAATCAGGAAGGGAGTTTTGGTGTCCCTGAAAGGCAACAAGTATATTGTGTTCTTGCTGATGTCCACGAAGCACCTCATTGGGCACATGCCGTGTGACTATCTCCCTTCCCACCAGCTCAGGATGTCTCGTGTTTTTCTATGGGTGCTGGCCAATCGCAGATAAAGTCCAGACGTCAGCACAACTATGTAATACAAATGCAAAGAGTAACTTGTGGGGCAGAGTGGGAATGAATGTGGCACTGTAGCGGAGGTAACTAACCGAGAGGCCAAGATTTTTTGCCAATCATTTTTGATCAACACATATCTAGCTATAGGGGACTGATGTAGTCCCTTCAATCAGCATAGTAGAATGTCTAATATCTTGAGCCAATAATTGCAATTATTGCTCACTATGCAAATAACCCTTAACTGTATAAAATATCTGACCACAGTTGGCAGTGTTGTCAGCTCTTATCAATCAGTTCTGTTCCACTGTTCTGTTTGATCTGTGCTCGCCCACCTATAATGAACAGTGCTACTTCTTTCCTGGAGCATGCTCTTTTTTTAGATTACTTCTGAAACCTTACTGACTACGTGCTCGTGGAGGACCCCTGATGCATTTTGGAGACCCCAGCATGATCCTCAGTTGCCTCGCCAACTGAGGATTTTCCGGCCAGCCTCCGGGGGGGCGCTTGTCTGGCAACCGCAGACCAGTTCTATGTGCACCATGCACCATGAGGAGGTTTTGTAGATGCTGAGTTCACAAAGGAGGGGCGAGCCAGCAAGGAAGGCTGAGAGAGTTTGAGGATCTCTAGGACACTTGAGTGTACCCTGCATGAATGTGGTGTGTCATGGTTGCATGTCCACAACGGGAGGGAGCTTCTTTTTTTATAGTGTTTAGGACGCATCCTCAAGGAGGGAGGACGATCGGTCATAGTAGTTGTAGATGCTAGCACAGTCCACCCTATAAGGAGTGACATGTGTTTTGGGCATGTCTGAGTTAGACCAGTAAGGTGCGTAGCCAAGTGGTCTGACCCCATTAGAAGGGGTTGTGTGTAGTGCAGGTGATTGTATAGTTGGGTCATTGGAGGAAAAAGGGTGTTGTTCAAATTGTGTTGTTGAAACCAGGAAAGAAGCATGCTGTAGAATAGTATATGTTTGGACGACTATGGTGACTGGTTTCGGTGATTACAGTATGTTTGTTTAAACAAAAACAATTGGTTTGAACTGTGTTGGAAGGTTCGGCACCCACGGTAGCAGGTGTAAAATATTGCGCTTGACATAGAAGAGGTGGACGCGAACAGGGAATAAGGGTGTGGACTGGCGTTCGACCACATTAACCTAGGTAAATGTGGTCCTTTGGAGAGGGCCGGTGATATACTAACACAGAGTGAGTCGAAGGTCTTGTGGAGAGGGCTGCTGTACATGGTAGGTATGCTTGGGTAGGCCAATAGAGAAGGCCAGAGATTTTGAATAGGGTGGAAGGAGAAGGAAAGGTAAGGATTTGTGGCTGAGAGGTGACTCAGGTAAGGGTGTGAACAGTGAAAAACAAGGAGAGGGAGTGAAAGAGAGTGAGTAGGGGAAGAAGGAGGGGGAGGAGCCGTAAGGGCATTTAAGGGAGAAAAAGTCAGAGTTCAATAATGGCCTTCCGGGAGAGCCCCTTCGATTACATGTGTGAAAGGTTGCCCTAATGTTGCGATAAAATAGTAAGATATAATTTTCAATGGATTCAGGAAACTGTGGGTCAGTGCTTCCATGCATGGCCAACGGAGGCAATGTTAGAAAGTAAGATCATAGAGCACATGTTCTCATATGTTTTGACAAAATACAAAGGTTCCAAACCCAAGAGTAGACAGAGTAGTTAGAGTTATGAAAAGTATATAAAGAGAAAAAGACCAAGGCCAAGCCTTCTTCCCTCCTTTGACAGGAGATAGCTTAAATAGGTGACTTCCTGTTGACAATACTGAAACTTTTTTTAATGAAGCCTTATGCCCATGTTCTGCTAAATGGATAAGCAGCAACACAATGCCCTTCTTGCAAGCAACTTCAGAATCTGCAGCTAGAAGTCGATTGTCTACGTAATGCAACAACGTGCAAGTAGACTGTAACTCAAGCGTATCAAGTTGTTCTTTCAATGCTCTACAGTCGAAGGATTATCAAAAATGTTCCCACTATTATTAACACTGTGTTGCTGAATGTCTTGTGAAGGTGTCTTTTGATTCTGTGCAAACTGACTTCTACCAGGACCCCCTATCCTAGGAAGGCTTCTGGATCATCTACCCATGGCACTGTATGTGCTATTCGATCTCTGCTAAAGGATTGGGCATTGCGCTTGCCAATGGCCTTCCTGTCTACAATATGCACATTGGTTCATGTGTACAGGACCCAGTTGTGCATTACTCTGTGATGTAAGTTGACCTCTAAACTGTGCATTCCCTCTCCTGACTCCTCTAGCAATCTGCTGCAACAATACTCAAGACTCCTTCTTCTTTTCCACTCTCTCCTTCTCTGTATTACCTTGTTCATAGTACTGAGCCATATGTAATACTTCAGATTGTGATTTCTCTTGCCAAGTGCTTTCAGAAGTCATTATCTGTGATTGGATTTCAGACAACAATCCGTGCACAAACTTGTCTACAAATAGCCTTTTTTTGGTTCCATATAATAATGTCGCCACAAAAATATCGCCATGCAAAAATATCGCCGAAAAATGGTTGTTTTTTGTGGCGACATTATTGCATGGAACATGCGGGGGACGCCCCCGCAACCCCCACATTTTTTTTTAAAACATTTTTTTTTTGCCCCTTTCGCCACATATATGGTCATCCAAATAATATCGCCACAACATTTTCCCGGTGATAACATTTACGGTGACCATATATGTGGCAATATTAATACCTGATACCCCTTTTTCCTGACTCTGTACTCATCTTGACCACTAAAATCTGAAAATACTTGTTCAAATCTATTCAAATATTCAGTTGCACCCTCTGACTTCAATTGTATGCAAGCCGTAGGTTTGTCCCATATGATTCTTTTCTCAGGAACCAGAGTTTTCAATTTAGCGACTATTCTGTCTGGCAACATCAGTATCACTTGTGGCGGTTTCTCACCAGCATTTCTTTCCCCATCTATTCGTACTAAATTAACCCATGTATCACCCATCCCTGTCTGATTATCAGCTTCCATAAATCAGCAGGTAGGATCACGGGAAACAGCAAATATATATCACCCAGCCTGAAAACTGATGAATGCAAAACAGATTCAATTTCTTTATGAAATCCTGTTGGATTCTTGCTAATATCTGGAATTGTTTGTCTTATGGTATTCACTTCCTGTCTAGAAAATGGGACATGACCAAATTGAGAAACACAATGTGCTTCAATAGTAGTAGCAGTCATTCCTGCTACGGCATTAGCTGGAATTTCTACTTTCGGAACAAATGTCGGGGGAACCTCCCTCATCAGCAATTGTAAAATAGGCAAATCTGAACGCTTATTAAGCAGCAAAGCTAAATCAAGTGACAAAGTAGTTAAAGCAGTTTCGGGTGAAAATGGTCTCCTATAAATGACCATCAAATCTGCGGGACAAGAAACCTTTCTCTTCATAAACTCATCTTGTAGATACTCTACCCTCACCTGTAACTCTTTCCTTTACATTGCCGGAGCATACTGACTGAACGTGTCATGCACTTCAATGGGAGAAATTGAAAGATCCGAAATCCATCTAAGTGCATCTGTTGTGCAAATGCACATTTCTTCACTTATTGGTTTTAATGGAGGAAGAAATTGTTTCTGCACATATGAGGCTTCCCGTCCATTATCATCCAATTCATCTTTCTGTAACCGATCCAGCTCCCTATTAAACTCAAATACCTTCTCAACATGCTCATGGACTTTCTCCGCAGTGTCCCTTGAGCGGGCAAGGGCATTCAAATCCCTCAACCCTTGTGGGACATTCATGTCCATCAAATCACTCCATATATCAGCTAATTGTGTTCCCATCCCTTCTATCAAAATAGTCTGTTCGGGAATATTTTCTTGGACTATAATCGCTAAAATAGCCAATTCATTGCCCTCCTCTATATATTTTTTAGCCCATTTATGCAATTCTCTTTTTCTAGCTTTAGATACTGTAGCACTAGTCACTATTCTTGGATCAACTCCCACCCCTTCAACTACCACAGGTGGAGCAGAACCACTTGGTAAGGAATCAATAGGTATCAAAGGCAATGCCGCGGGAGGTGCAGACAGAATTAAGGGGACGGATAGTGTCGGTAAGGGTGTAGGTGCAGGAGGAGGAACAACAACAGGCAGAGGAGGAACTACAACGGGAGGAGGCACAGCAATGTGTTAATTAGTTCATCTGATGTATGAAAATCCTGAGACGGATATATCTTCTGCACAGTAAGTGAGAAAGCCCTATCCCTACTTATGATAGATTCAGACTGTTTCTGCTGATCATGCAATAATGCTTTTTCAGTATTTGTCATGTGCCTAAGTGCATGCTTTTCTTTACTTTTAAGTTGCTGCATAGCTTCCTTTCTCCCATTTAATTGCATCAAATGCTGCAGGTCTAGCCTTTTTCTTCAACAATATAGATTGTAAATACTCTAGGCATGCAATTTAAAAAATGCCATAAACTGACCCCTGAAATTCGGAAACATGTCTATTTTGTCTGTGCCAAATATCAATTAATACGATCCTACTTACGATCCTACTTACCTAAATACATTTACCCCCCAGTGCCAAGGCCTTTTTTGGTGATTTCGGTATTTCGCCATTCAATGCCTTCTAATGTGTTCTCTTTCATTAACCCCTTAAATGCCAAGGCACACAGTTTCAGCTATTCAGTTTTCTATTCCACTGTTTGAACAAGGATGAAGCTATTGGTGCAGACAACTTCTAAATTGCAGTTCAGTTCAGCTCCAAGGTTTCTTACTGCAGGACACACATTCTGCTTCAGCAGCCACAACATGTTGACATAGTGCAAAGTTCATCTTTCCCTGCTGTAGCCAAAGAAACAGTTTAACATCAGACAGACACAGGAGATAAACAAAATGGTGGATGATTCTAAAATGGCGGCATAGTCATCCTCATTCAGGTTCATTCAAACGCAGTTTTCAGTGTGATGTGAATGTGCTTAGGCCAATGTTCATTAACAGGCGGTATTATGTGAAATATGGTTTTACAAGAAAAGTAGAGAGGCTAGTGCTGCAACTCTTCCTCCCCCCACCCCCTACACCTTTCTTCATTTTAGCACTTACTCTTATCATTGTCTTTTGACCTTTGATAACAGCTTGTCTGTCCCCCCTCTTCTCTTCTTGTTGTCTCCGACCGCCCCCTCCCAGCACTACCTTGATCAGGTGTTGACCCATTAAGATAGTCAATTGTTTGTTCCTCTCCCCTTCCCTTCTCTCCCCTTCCCCACACCACCCCTCCTTCTTCCTCCTCTTGTCACTCTTGCACTGCAACAATTGTCATCAGGCATAGTAATGTTACTGCTAGTATTGTCTCCTTTTTTCCTTCCTCCCCTCTCCCTTATTGATCCATTCACCTTTACTATCGCTTATGACATGATAGTTATTTTTAACATTCTGATTTCTTTCAATGACATGTAAGAATGTAACTGTTTTCTCCCATGTACCCTCCCTCCTTGAAGCGCTTTGAAACACACTGTGTATAGGCGCTATACTAATAAACAATCAAGCAATCAATCAATCAATTGAACTGACACAACTGGTGAAAAAGGAGGCCAGATACACACAGGAAGATCTGAAAAAAGTCTCTGGGAAACTGTGGACAACCAGACACCATGGTGTGGGAGTGCTAAAAGGAGAAGGGGCTGTAAGAATAAAATGGATAGATGGATCATTGTTACCAAGAGAAAAACAATATCCACAGTCCCACGAAGCAGATGAAGGAATATACAAAACCCTCCTTGCACTATGGCATAATATAGAAATCCACATCCTCATGCAACACGGCCACATACTGTATGAAGAAATCCAAAGGGGTGTCCTGGAGATTTATAGAGTACCTACATACCCTAAACAATGTTGTGGTGGCAGATTTTCTGCTCATACCAAATCCAGCCACAAAACTGTGCTGCATTCCACTGGGGGAAAATCACTTCACGATAATTGACCTAAAAAATGCCATCTTTGCCATCCCACTACACCCAGATTTCAGACTGTATTCATGCACTGGGGGGTCCAATATGAACACACAAGGTTACCATAAGGGTACTGGGAATCCCCCAACACAGAGGGATACAAATTGACTTGAGCAATACCAAGCACAGTGATACAGTATATAGATGACTTATTGTTGTTATGCAGTGAGAGTGAGGAGCAGTACAAGGCAGACACCATACTTCTCTTGACATTGCTAGCTGACAAAGGATACAAGGTGGACAAGGACAAGTTACAGTACTGCCAAGAAGTGTTAGTGTACTTGGGACACATCATAACAACAGAAGGGCAGAAGATAACACCAGAAAGATTAGAGGCAATACATAGAACACCCAACTCCCTGCACAGTAAAAGAGAAGCAACAATTCCTGGGATTGTGCAATTAGTGCAGGGCATGGGTCTTCGACTACTCCTTGTTCAGCAAGCCCCTCCTCCAGGCACTGACAGAAGTGCAGAAAGAGAAAAGTCCCATAAAATGAACTTCAGAAATGAAGGAAAATTTTGCTGACCTCAAAGAGGCATTGCCCATGTGCCAGTGTTGACAACACACCACCACAAGGAAAAATGTTAACTGTTCTCCCATTCAGACGGTTAAATGATGACAGATTTGCTCACTCAGAAGACATCGCAGGAACACAAGAGTCTAGCCTATTACAGTAGTCTCTTAGACCCAGAGATCCAGGGACATTTTCCCTGTGAGCAGGCACTCATGGCTGCATCGCTTTCCATTGAAACGCACCGATGATCACCATGGGGTGCCCAGAAGTTCTATAGAACATTCTCTTTTTGCCATATTAGAGAAATCCAAATCCACTTGCACCACACAGAGGGCTTTCGGTTATAAAATGATCCTAACAAACCCAGCAATAGAGATTGTTAGATGTCGTGTGGTAAAATCAGCCACCTTCATAGCAGAACCAGCTGTGCCAGGAGTGTATATGCATGATTGTGCGGCATGTATGGACAGGATGGAAGGGAACTTTCAGGTGAAGGAAGAGGGAGAAGAGGGTGGAAATATGGTTTTCATTGATGAGTCGTTGTGCACAGATGTTCGGGAGAATTCTCTCTTTAGGCTGAATTTCCTAACCTAGTGAGTCCCCCAGCAGCTTTGCTGGATTTCTGGAGCTTGTTTTTTTTTCTCCTGCCAAGAGTGAGACTCTTTTTCTCCCACTCTTGGACATGATTTATGGTGTTCCTTTGACTGTTCATGTGTTTTCTGGGCTATGGGGTCCTTTACTCCATAGGGTCTCATGCGTTTTTACTATGTGTGTTACACAGCACCCTCGGTGCAGTGACACAGGGGTGTCATAGTGACACCCCACGATAGACTCCATACCCTGGGACTGACTACTGTCTCCCAGGGCATGTAAAGTCACCATTGGCTTTACTAGTCCCAAATTATTAACAGAAACCGGTACAAACCATCATATTGTGGACGTACTGGTCGGGGCAATTCGATTGCCCCGGGGTCTGTTAGTTGACGGGGCACGTCTCCATCCCCCCTGATCGAGTTTTGGCTGGTGGCCGTGGATACTACTTTTTATATTCGACTGCAAATATATCCCTATGGGATTTTCCCATTGTTCGAGGCTACCAACTTTAATTATTTAATTCTCATAGCCTCAAACATACCGCCGGTTTATCTAATTAATATTAATTCGCCGATTGGTAATTTTTGCCAGGGCTCGATTCTAAAATGGCGTTTGTGTTCTCTTCTGTGACTCCAACCCAAGTTGAGCCCTTTGTTCCACTTTTTGGCGGGCTTCTCCACAGAAGCCTCCAAAAGTGGTGCCACTCTCTCTGGGTACCACAGGGGATGTGGGAGGGGGTTTAGGCACCCTGGACTGAGTTACCTTGGTAACTCAAGTCGCATTCTTGTGTGATTGGCCCAAGTGGTGAGCCAGCCGGCTCACCACTTAGCATGTTTGATTGACAGCTAGGCTGAGTGAATGGGGGTGTGCTGCATAAAAGCAGGGCTTTGGGGACTGGAACTTCAGAAGTCGCCACAGGACCTGAGAATCCGACGAGGGAGAAGCTGAGCTGACCTACCACGACGACACCACCGGTGGAGCCCTGCGGAACCGACTCACCACTACCCGACGACAGAGAAGATCTCCTGGCTGGAGAGGCTTCTTCCCCTGACTGGTGGGCACAACCAGTTTACCTTCTTTTCCTCACATCCCAGGACGGCTTGTGGTCGAATTGCCCGTGCCAAGCACCCCGGCAACCGGATAGCCACTTACCACTGGACCGTGAATAAAAGGACCCCTCCTTTTACCTGAGAACTCTGTGGCTGGTTTCTTCCCTGGCAGTGCAACAGACTCCTATCTTCCTCCCCAATGAGATCCTCTCTTCCCCCGGACGAAGAACTGACTTGCATACGCTGCCAGGAACAACTGCCCCCGCTGGAGTATTCTCATCACTTTAAGATACTGTGTCCGCCAGGCCTCCCTTTCTAAAGATTGCTACACGGTAATAATAATCCCTTAACCTTCTGGACTGGGCTGGCCTTGACCCTCTAACTGGTCCCTTTCTTTTGGTCCAACCCTTTCTGAACCTTTGCAAGACTTTTTTGCACTTCAACCGTGTGACTTTGGACACATTTAGTTCTGATCCTCTTAAAGTGGATCCGGCCTTCTGAACTCTAACTTCACGGTTTTACTTGCCTTCCTCTCTTGCTGTGTTCTTATGGAAGTGTTGGGATCTGTTTCAAATTATACTCTTCTTTTCTCTCCCTTTTAAAACGTATTATTAGAGTGCCATCTGCGTTAAGCGCTCACCGCTGTCTGAAAATAAGTGGGGCTTTACTTAAGACTTGTCTAATATTCTTCTAAGGGAATGTATATCTTTTAGTGACTGTGTTTTTAACCTCTTAACATTAGTTCCTTTGTGTTTTTCTAGATGTGGTTTTAAATAAATAATTATATCTCTTTGACACCAAGCTCTGGTCAGTGTTTACTTGTTCTACTGTGTTCTTTTGACCTATTGTGAATACTCTGTATACTGCCTAACTCTTCATGAGGGAAGTCTGACTGCTCAGCCACAGCTACCAAGTGAATCTGTGTGGTACAGACTGCTACCAAGTGGATTTACTGCCAAACACCTGTAGTCTTAAATCTTTTGCAGTGGTCCCAGAGGGAACTGCACAGGTTTCTGCCTAACACTGGTCTACAGCGGTGGGATTTGTATTGAGTATACACTTTAGTGTGCTTTTTGAACACTTTAGGACAACTAACCACAGAGCTTAGCACTAAAAAGCTGATTTTCTAACTATGTCTGCTATGGAGAGTTATACCCTAGAATCATTGTCTGCCAAAACTGCTGATTGCTTAAAAGTATTGTGTAGGCATAAGAATCTCTCTGAAAAGGGCAAGAAAATGGAACTTATAGAAAGATTGTTAGAAAACCAAAGTCTGGGTGGTACAGAGGAATCTACCCCCCAGCAAATGTAGAAAACAGTGATGGTATTGATCTGAATCAAAGTCTTGGTAATGAGTCAGAAGAGGAAAGTGAACCTAATGAAGTTAGCCACTCTGAGCCTCTGTCTGCCTTACCTACTGTACCAACTACTGGGCCTATACCAGGTCCTACATGTAACCCTGCTTATTTTGAACTTGAAAAAATGAAGCTTGAATTAGAGTACAAACATTTTATTGCTCAATCTGAAAGAAACCAAGAGCTAGAGTTCAGAAGTATGAATGCCCAGGCTGAGCAGAAGCAAGCTGAGTTAAGACTCAGAGAAATAGAGCTTAATCATGAACTAGAAATGAAGAAGTTGTCTGTGGAAAATGCTTCTCTCTCCTCTGGTTCCTCTAGGAGTTCCAGTCCCAAAACACCCTGGATGCCTAAGGAATTAGTGGGTATGTATGAACCTAAGTTGGATGTGTTGGATTGGTTCAAAATGTTTGAGTATAATCATGGGCTCCAGGACATCACAGGGAATGAGTTACTTCCCTGGTTGTTCTCTAGGCTTCCCCCTGTTGCAACGGATGTGGTAATGGAGTTGGGGGAGGTGGATAAGAAGGATTATGAATGTGTGAAACTAGCTTTGATAGCTAGATTTGGGAAGACCCCTCCCCAGTACCTTTAGAGGTTTAGAACCCTCAAAAAGCATGATGGTACCCCTTGGGCTACCTGGGTGAGTGACAGTTTGAAAAACTTAGAGGGATGGATTAAGGGTTACAGAGTTAACACTTATGAAGGAATGAAGGATCTTGTAATGTTGGAGTCAATTTATGATGCCTGCTCTCCTGAGCTCAGACAGCACTTGGCTGATTCAAAGGAATTAGATTCCAGGAAGTTAGCTAAGGCTGCTGACTTGTGGGCTGCCAACAGGGCCACTCACAAGGATTCTGGAGCTACTCAGAAAAAGGATGAGGGAAAACAGCCAAAAAAGGACTCCAAAGAGAATTATAATAATTCCAATTCCAAAGAGGGCCCCAAACAAAACCAAAAGGGTAAGCCACAAGGGAAACCAAATCAGTCTAGTGTACCTTCTGGTGCCAAACCAGAAGGAGGTCAGAACAAGCCACCATTCCAGAAAGCATTTGGTAAATGCTTTGTTTGTGGCTCTACTGACCATGTGAAAGGAGATCCCAGATGTAAGGGTAAACCTTCAGGGGTCCAGCTTGTCTCCTTAGCCTTCGCTCCAGAGGAGGAAGTACACATGACAAGTGGAAACTTTCTATTACTGGCTGATGAACCCATTGGAGTCTCAGCCAGTGTTTCTTTAGTGTCTCTGGGTTTGTGGGAACAACAGAACTTAGATGTCTATAATTATATCCCAGATAATACTAAAGAGTATTATAAGGACAGTGTCCAGGTGAATGGTCAGGAGACTCCTGCCATTAGGGACACTGGGGCCAGCATAACTGTAGTGGACAAATCGTTTTTTTCAGGCTGAGGATGTTGCTAAGGCACGCAAACGCCTCACCAAGTTAGCTGGAGGGCCTGTGCAGATGCTTCCCCAATTCTCATCCAGTGTAATGAAATGACTGTGAAGATACCTGTCAGCATACAAAGTGAGGTGCCAGGAAGGGTTCTGCTGGCTAATGACTTAAAAACTCTTGGAGTAGTGTCACATACCCCCAGACCTCCTAGTAAAAGGTTACAGGAGCTCACCAGACCTGCAAGGGAGAGAACCATGAGAGGTGCTACCAAGGAGATGATGAAGAAAGAGATCACTCCTGCTCCACTGGAGATGTCAGCTGCTGTCTCTAAGAAACTAGAAGAGAAAGGGAAACCTAAAACTTCTAAAAAGAACCTCACAGCCAGCACTCCAGTGTAGCCAACAAGGACTTCCCCTAGGTTGTCCAAAGTTACACCTGTAACTCCCCCTCCAGCTGAGGCTGAGAGGGAGGTCCAACCCTGTGTGGTTGAACTGGACTCTGAAGAAGAGCTAGTGGAAGGCCAGGAACTCATTGGAGATCTGGATCCTGTTGACCATCCTGAGCTGCAGTCTTTACTGGCAGAAGGTGGACCCAACAGGGCAGACTTCAGTAAGGGACAGAGAGAATGTCCAACTCTGGAAGGTCTTCGCCACCAGGCAGATGCTCAGGCTGGAGGTAAGAGCCTGGGAAATATAGGTTACACTGGGAAGATGGCCTCTTCTACAGTGAACCAATGGAGTCTGCACCTGGGGACAACAAACGACTTGTAATACCCAAAGAGAACAGACCACAGTTCTTGCAGTTAGCCCATGAGATTCCTTTGCTGGTCACTTGAGTTTCAAGAAGACTAAGGAAAGGCTCTCACTCTACTTTTATTGGCCAAAGATGGGGGCTGAAGTAGATAAGCACTGCAGGAGCTGTCATACCTGCCAGGCTTCTGGTAAGGTTGGCTCCAAGAATGTGGCACCTTTAGTGCCTCTCCCTGTAGTGGGAGTCCCATTTGAGAGAGTAGGAATTGACATTGTTGGTCTCCTTGATCCTCCAACCTCCTCAGGCAACAGGTTTATACTTGTTGTAGTAGACAATGCTACTAGATACCCTGAGGCAATTCCTATGAGGACTGTTACAGCTCCGGCTGTGGCTAAGGCCCTCCTTGGTATTTTTACCAGGGCTGGGTTTCCTAAGGAAGTAATCTCTGACAGGGGGTCGAATTCTATGTCCCACTACATGAAAGCCATGTGGAAAACCTGCAGAGTTACTTACAAGTTCTCAACTGCATACCACCCTCAGACAAATGGACTGGTTGAAAGGTTCAACAGAACCATGAAGAGCATGATAGGTGCTTTAGAGGACCCCCTTAAAAGAAAGTGGGACCTTCTACTGCCATGCCTTCTATTTGCTTATAGAGAAGTCCCTCAGGAGGGAGTAGGTTATTCTCCCTTTGAACTTCTTTATGGTCATCCGGTCAGAGGTCCATTGGCCCTGATCAAGGAGGGGTTGGAGAGTGCTCCTTCCCCCAAGCCAGTCAGAGTGACTGACTATGTGATAGGTCTCTGAAGGAGAATGTCACAAATGATGACAGAAGCAAGTGATAACTTGAAAGCTGGACAAGCACTGACATGACCAAAAGGCTAACGTGGTTGAGTTTACTCAGGACCAGCTAGTTCTCGTTATGATTCCAACAAGGCAGAGGGCCTTGCAAGACAAATGGATGGATTCAAAGTTGTGGGTAAACTTGGAGAGCTCAACTATCTGGTGGACTTGGGCAATCCCATGGAGGCTCCAACAGTCTTCCACACCAACAGACTAAAAGCGTATGTCTCCAGACCTGATGAAGGAGCTTTGCTTCTAGCATCATCAGAGGAAGAAGAAGAGTGTGAAGCTCTTCCTGATCTCCTCAGAGGCTTACCTTTAGACGAAAAGATTGTAGGAGTAAATCTCTCTTCAAATCTGATACCTGAGCAACAGGAAGAGTGCAAATCCATGTTGAATCAGTTTGCCTCCCTGTTCTCACTTTCACCAGGCTTGACCCCTTGGGGACAGCATGACATACTCACTGGTAGCTGCCTGCCAGTCAAAAGCAAAGGATATTGAATGTCAGAAAATGTAAGAACCCACATCAAAGGTGAGGTCAACAAGATGCTTGATCTCGGGGTAATAGAGCCCTCTACTAGTCCATGGTCTAGCCCAGTTGTGTTAGTACCAAAGGCAGGATCTAAAGAACTTAGATTCTGTGTGGATTACAGAGCTCTTAATGCAGTCACTAAGTCTGATGCCCACCCTTTGCCAAGGACAGATGAGTTGGTGGATAGACTTGGTGCAGCCAAGTTCCTCAGCACATATGACTTGACATTAGGCTATTGGCAAATTGCCCTGACAGACCATGCCAAGGAGAAAACTGCATTTTCTACCCCAGTTGGCTTATAACAGTTTAAGGTAATGCCTTTTGGATTGAAACATGCACCTGCTACATTTCAAAGGATGGTAAACCAGGTTCTGAATGGGATGGAGGACTTCTGCATGGCATACTTGGATGACATAGCAGTGTTCAGCAATTCCGGGGAAGAACATGTGGACCACCTAAGATATGTTTTTCAGGCTCTTGGAAAGGCCAATCTGACTATAAAGGTGAGTACATGCCAGATTGGACAGAGTAAAGTGGTCTACCTTGGACATGAGATAGGAGGTGGAGAAGTAAGGCCTTTGCTGAGTAAGATTGACGCTGTGCAAAATTGGACAACACCTGCTACTCAGACTCAGGTGAGAGCCTTCTTAGGCCTCACTGGGTATTACAGGAATTTCATTGAGAACTAGGGGTCCATAGCTTCTCCACTGAATGTCATCTCCTCTCCAAAATTCCCAAAAAAGGTTAGGTGGAATGAGGAATGCAATCAGGCCTTTGAAACCCTGAAAAAGGCTCTTTGCCAAGCCCCAGTACTCAGAGCTCCTGACTATCACCAAACTTTCATTGTGCAAACAGATGCTTCAAATGCTTCAAATGTAGGAATAGGTGCAGTACTCAGTCAACTGGATGGGAAAGGTAGGGAGCACCCCATTTGCTTCATCAGTAGAAAACTGAAGGATCCTGAAACAAGGTGGGCAACCATTGAACAAGAGTGTTTTGCTATTGTGTGGGCTCTGAAGAAGTTTAGGCCATACTTGTATGGTTCTACTTTTGTCATTCAGACTGACCACCAACCCTTGAGATGGTTAATGCAAATGATGGTCAATCTGCCTGCAAGGGTTTGATTTCACCATTGAGCACAGGTCAGGGTGTCACCACCAAAATGCTGATGGTCTCTCTAGGATGTATGTCATCGACTAGAGGTATGAGATTCATCCAGGAGTGGATAAAATCCTCCTGTCTCTTAGTCTGGGGGGGCGAGTGTTAGGGAGAATTCTCTCTTTAGGCTGAATTTCCTAACCTAGTGAGTCCCCCAGCAGCTTTGCTGGATTTCTGGAGTTTGTTTTTTTTTCTCCTGCCAAGAGTGAGACTCTTTTTCTCCCACTCTTGGACATGATTTATGGTGTTCCTTTGACTGTTAATGTGTTTTCTGGGCTATGAGTTCCTTTACTCCATAGGGACTCATGTGTTTTTACTATGCGTGTTACACAGCACCCTCCATGCAGTGACACAGGGGTGTCATAGTGACACCCCACCATCTACCATACTCTGGGTCTGACTACTGTCTCCCAGGGCATGTAAAGTAACCATTGGCTTTACTAGTCCCAAATTATTAACAGAAACCGGTACAAACCATCATATTGTGGACGTACTGGTCGGGGCAATTCGATTGCCCCGTGGTCTGTTAGTCGAGGGGGCACATCTCCGTCCCCCCTGATCGAGTTTTGGCTGGTGGCAGTGGATACTACTTTTTATATTCGACCGCAAATATATCCCTATGGGATTTTCCCATTGTTCGAGGCTACCAACTTTAATTATTGAATTCTCATAGCCTCGAACATACCGCCGGTTTATTTAATTAATATTAATTCGCCGGTTGGTAATTTTTGCCAGGACTCGATTCTAAAATGGCGTTTGTGTTCTCTTCTGTGACTCCAACCCAAGTCGAGATCTTTGTTCCACTTTTTGGCGGGCTTCTCCACAGAAGCCTCCAAAAGTGGTGCCACTCTGTCTGGGTACCACAGGGAGTGTGGGAGGGGATTTAGGCACCCTGGACTGAGTTACCTTGGTAACTCAAGTCGCATTCTTGTGTGATTGGCCCAAGTGGTGAGCCATGCCGGCTCACCACTTAGCATGTTTGATTGACAGCTAGGCTGAGTGAATGGGGGTGTGCTGCATAAAAGCAGGGCTTTGGGGACTGGAACTTCAGAAGTTGCCACAGGACCTGAGAATCCGATGAGGGAGAAGCTGAGCCGACCTACCATGACGACACCACCGGTGGAGCCCTGCGAAACCGACTCACGACTTGCCGACGACAGAGAAGATCTCCCGGCTGGAGAGGCTTCTTCCCCTGACTGGTGGGCACAACTAGTTTACCTTCTTTACCTCGCATCCCAGGACGGCTTGTGGTCGAATTGCCCGTGCCAAGCACCCCGGCAACCGGATAGCCACTTACCACTGGACCGCGAATAAAAGGACCGCTCCTTTTACCTGAGAACTCCGCGGCTGGTTTCTTCCCTGGCAGTGCAACGGACTCCTATCTTCCTCCCCGACGAGATCCTCTCTTCCCCCGGACGAAGCACCGACTTGCATCCGCTGCCAGGAACAACTGCCCCCGCTGTAGTATTCTCACCACTTTAAGGTACCGTGTCCGCCAGGCCTCCCTTTCTAAAGATTGCTACAAGGTAATAATAATCCCTTAACCTTCTGGACTGGGCTGTCCGCCTTGACCCTGTAACTGGTCCCTTTCTTTTGGTCCAACTCTTTCTAAACCTTTGCAAGACTTTTGTGCACTTCAACCGTGTGACCTTGGACACATTTTCGTTCTGATCCTCTTAAAGTGGATCCGGCCTTCTGAACTCTAACTTCATGGTTTTACTTGCCTTCCTCTATTGCTGTGTTCTTATGGAAGTGTTGGGATCTGTTTCAAATTATATTCTGCTTCTCTCCCTTTTAAAACGAATTATTAGAGTGCCATCTGCGTTAAGCGCTCACCGCTGTCTGAAAATAAGTGGGGCTTTACTTAAGACTTGTCTAATATTCTTCTAAGGGAGTGTATATCTTTTAGTGACCGTGTTTTTAACTGCTTAACATTTGTGCCTGTGTGTTTTTCTAGATGTGGTTTTAAATAAATAATTATATCGCTTTGACACCAAGCTCTGGTCAGTGTTTACTTGTTCTACTGTGTTCTTTTGACCTATTGTGAATACTCTGTATATGGCCTAACTCTTCTTGAGGGAAGCCTTACTGCTCAGCCACAGCTACCAAGTGAATCTGTGTGATACAGACTGCTACCAAGTGGGTTTACTGCCAAACACCTGTAGTCTTAAATCTTTTGCAGTGGTCCCAGAGGGAACTGCACAGGTATCTGCCTAACAACAGACCTGTACACAGGACAGAGACACACAGGTGCCCCTCTGGTAAACCATAAGGACAGAGAATTTCGGATTGCCACCCAGATGAGATTCACATCACACTTCTCAGCGCAGGCAGCGGAATTAGTGGCCACGGTAAGTGCACTAAACATGACAGAAGGACATGTGGGCAACATTTTCTCTGACTCTGCTTACGTCATGGCCATCATACATTCAGGTTTGACTCGCTGGGAGCGGAGGTGGTTAAAAAGGAGCAACAGGTCCCCAGTGCAACATGTTGAATTATTAAATTAACTAATCGAAGCATTAAAACTGCCCGGAGAGGTGGCAGTACTAATGTGTGCCACCCACACAGGTGGTCAAGGCTTCATCTCTCTGGGGAACAGCATGGCCAACAGAGCAGCAAAAGAGGTGGCCTACCTGCCAGAAGGCACTACTAGGTTGTATACAGGTGCGAAGGGGAAGGTACCAATGATGTTGGCTGGGGAAAAAGGGAATAAAGGGTCAGAGAACACAGAACATGTCAACACAATGTGCATTGTGCAGATAATAGACCTGGAGGAGAAGGATATATTGGTACAGAGGGGGTGCTCTCTCTCTCCAACCGATTTGGTATGAGGACAAAGAAACCAGTGATGCCCAGAAAATTTCTCGCAATAGCATTGCAGCAGTTATATTTTCCAACCCCTGTATCCAATGAACATGTAGCAGAAGAAATAAATGAGGGGTTGTTTGTCCCCAAACTCCATGATTTATTAGCAGTGTTTACAGACAATTGTGTGATGTGTCAACATTTTTTGGCGGGTAATACATTGAAACAGTACAGGGAACATTACCACAACCGGAAGGGCCCTTCCGCTCTTGCATATTGACTTTGTCGATATGCAAGATAGATGTGCCTCCTATAGGCACGTGCTTGTTGTTGTCTGTCTTTTCACATTGGCTTGTGGGAAGACCCTATGCTCATAATGCCGCAAAGTCAGCGGCAATATTTTTGGTGCAGAAGCTTTTCTCTGTATTGGGAGTATGTGGTGAACTGAGTTCAGATACCGGGCAACACTTTGACAATTAATTAAAGAGGTTACATCCTTTCTGGGAATAAAGTACCTCCTTTGCACAGTGCACCGGCTGCAAGTGAACTGTGTGGTGGAAAGACTAAACAAACTGCTTAAAGAAGGTTTTTTTTATTTTTATTTTTATATTATTACATTTGTTATACGCCCAGACCCGGGGGTATCACAGCGTAGTTACAGACAATGGGAGAATGCAATCTTAAAGCGAACACAAAAGTACACAGGAATAACAGTCAATAATATATACAACAATATACAAAATAGTCAGATATTATGCAACAATATACAAAATAGTCAGATATGTGCAGATAATTGGAGCGGATTAGTGCTCTGGTTCAGTTAGTACTTGCTGAAAAGCCAAGTCGTCAAAAAGCTTTTGAATTTTGGGAAGGATGTCTCATTCATAATGTGGGTGGGTAGAGTGTTCCAAAGTCTGGGGCCAGTGTTTTGAAGCTACTACCCCCTGCTTTCTCTCTTTTGTATCTGGGGGTTTCAAGGTATGCGTTTTTATTGGACCTGAGGAGTCTGGTCTGGGGCTTCTTCATGACTGTGTTGTTGAGGTATTTGGGTGCTTTGTTGGCCCTGCATTTGTGAGTGATGCTCAGGGTTTTAAATAGAATTCTAGCTTGGATGGGGAGCCAGTGGTGTTAGAGATATGTTCAGATTTTTTGATGCCTAGGGCTGCTCTGAGGGCTTTGTTCTGCATGAGTTGAAGTTTGGCTATGTTGGCTTTGGAGGTGCCAAGGAAGAGGATATTACAATAGTCTAGCTTAGACAGTATGAGTGCTTTTGCTAGTGTAACGCAGTTATTGGCTGAGAGGAATTTACGGCTAAGGGAGATGAGATTGGAGGTGTAGGAGGTGGACGAAGCTAATGTGTTTACTTGTTTAGACATGGATAGTGTTGCATCTAAGTAGACACCAAGGGTCTTGACTTGTTTAAGAACAGGGATTATGGTGCCATCGATGGTGAATGATTTGAAAACAGGCTCAAGGGTATTGATTTTGCTGTAGGAGCCTAGTATGAGGAGCTCGGTCTTGTCGTCATTGAGACAAAGGTTATTATTAGCCATCCAGTTTTGAATGAGTGAGTAGATTTGGTTAACCAGGAGTGAGTCTTGTCCGTGATTGCCTGAGAGTGGAATGAGGATTTGGGTGTCATCGGCGAAGTTGACACCCATGGCATCCAAAGCTGCGAATAGTAGCTTGGTATAGGCATTTTACAGAGTGGGAGATAGGCAGGAGCCTTCCGGCACACCTGCAGGGACAGGCACCGGGTCTGCTGATTCTTTGCCGATGGATACTATTGAGGTCATATCTGCCAAGAATGATTTGATCCAGTTAGTGGCGTTCTGAGCTAGGTTGAAGTTGTTTGCTAGAGTGTTACAGAGTTTATCGTGGTCAACCAGATCAAAGGCCGCTTAAAGGTCCAGGAGCATCAGTAGACAGAGTTTACCTGCTTCTCTAGTGGCATCCATTTGGATCTTCAGATCAAGGAGGGCTGTCTCTGTGCTATGGTTGGGGCAGAATCCTGACTGACGGTCTCCTAATAGTTGATGGTGTTCCAAATGGTTCTGAATTTGGCAGTAGGCTATTTTATCAATTATTTTTAGGAGAAATGGGACCATTGTAATAGGTCGGTAGTTGGTGGGTATTTACGGATCCAGGGATGTTTTTTTTAGAATTGGTGTTACCCAAGCTTTTCTGATACTGGCGGGGACTGTGTTTGTGAGGAAAGAGGCATTGATGAATTCGGTGATGATGGGTGTAAGGGTGGGGGCGCAGAGTTTCACTAGGTGGGAAAGGAATTGGTCTTCTTTACAGTTGGAGGCTTTGAGTTTCGTTATGGTGTCAAATACGTCTTTGTTAGAAACTGGTGTGAATTGAAATGGGGGGCCAGTAGTGGTATTTGATGTGGTCATTGATATGGTGGGTGGAGTTTTGTCAGCTAGGAGTGTTTTTTTACTATCGATTTTATTTTGCAGTAGGAGGATTTTAGATGAGAGGGCGTTTTGTATAGTGGTGCACCAGTCTTTACTAGAGTTGGTAGTTGCTGAGGTTTGACAGGGGTTTTCAAGCTCTCTAAGGATGGTAAACAGTTCTTTGCTGTCTGAGGACGCATTAGAAATACAGAGGTTAAACACATTGGCTTTTTGGGTGATTATTGCTGATTTATATGTTTTGTTGGCTTCAGCAAAGGCTAATGCTGATTCTGGGGTATTGTTTTTCTTATGGACGTGTTCAAGTGATCTTTTTGTGCGTCTTAAGGCTACAAGTTCCTCATTAAACCAAAAACAGGATCGTTTGTCAGGTCTGCGGGTTTTAGTGGTGATGGGAGCAAATAGGTCAATAGTTTGGGTGAGGCATTGTTGGTATTGTTCTGCTAGATAGGAAGGAATGTTGGTGCCTAGAACCGTGTGGGCAAGAGCAGCACTCAAGGCTGCAGTGAGTTTGTCGGATGAGAGCTTTTTGATATTTCTAGTTTCGAAGGTTTTTGGTTTTTTGGGCGTGATGTGATCTGTACTAGCATTATCTATAGTGAAGTTAATTAAATGGTGATCTGACCATTTGACTGGGAGGATGGAGTCAATGGTGACTTGAGAGTAAACAGTGAGAAGCCAGTCCAGGGTTCTTCCTTTTGAATGGGTGGGTTTGTCTATCAGTTGTACGAAATTCATTTCTGACATAGCTGTATAGAAGGTAGATGATTCAGAGTCCAGGGGGTCATTGTATCCTAGGTTAAAGTCACTGAGGACTATGCATTTAGTTTTAGGCTTGATGAGGGGAGTTAGGAGTAGCGGGATGTCCAAATCGGTGTGTGTATTTTTATTGGGTGATCTGTACACCACTAGGAAGTTCATAGTGGTTTTGGGGTTGGGAGTATACTTTACTAGTAGGAGTTCATAACCTTGTATCTGTTCTATTGGGCAGTCTCGTATTTACAAGGTGGTTTTGGCTATTATGGCAACTCGACCTCCTAGGGTGTTTGTCCTATCTGTTCTAAAGATGTTGAATCCGGGGGGAATGGCAAGGGCTAGAAGTGGTCCTGCCGCTGGGTGAAGCCAGGTTTCAGTGACTACCAGCATATCAAGATGTTGCTCCTCGATAAGTTCATGGATATCTATTGCATGGGCACCTAGTGAACGGGCATTGATGAGTGCACTTTTGAGGGTAGAGGTGTGTTACCTAAGATGGGGGAAAAATCAGTGGTTTTGTTCTTGATTTGGTGTTTGGGAGGTGCGTTGTGGAGGCTTTTGTGTTGGAAATTAATGGGCGTGGTGTTTAGTTTGGTCAGTGTGTTGGGTGTGGTGGTGAATGAGGTAGCTAATAGGGACATTTTAGTTCTAGACATGAGTCTATTGAGTCTTTCAATACACAGGATGGGTGTGGTCCTATCGTTAATGCTAATAGGTTTGGTGTGTTTGTATGTGGGCAGGTTGGGACTGAGGCACGGGATGTCTGAGGTTGCTGCGTTCTTGATGGTGGTAGGTGTAATGTGGGAGTGAAAAGATGGTATGGGGAAGGGGGGGTGTGTGGGGAGGAAGGGGGTGGGGCAGGGGATTGGGAAGTGACGTTGACAACCTAGTCTAGCTAATCCTTCGCCAACCTTGATGAATTGTCCTCTTGTGCATGGTGTAGCATTAGGAACTATACAAAAAGGGAACATGATAGTGGTAAGGAGAGCCAGCATTATGTTGGTAGGGGCTGAGTGGGCAGAGATAGAGTTCAATAAACCATTTAGGCACATGGGTTGAATTCAACAATTCAGCACGGGTAGGCAATGCACTAATGCAGTCACAACATCATGCATTGGTCGCGAGCAGGAAGTACAGGCAATGGGCCACCTAAATTTGACTTTTAGCAATCAGGGCAAAAGCATAGGTCGCTAGCAGGATGCACAGGCAATGGGTCACCTAAATTCGACTTTTAGCAATCAGGGCAAAAGCATAGGTCACTAGCAGGATGCACAGGCAATGGGTCACCTAAATTCGACTTTTAGCAATCAGGGCAAAAGCATAGGTAGCTAGCAGGATGCACAGGCAATGGGTCACCTAAATTCGACTTTTAGCAATCAGGGCAAAAGCATAGGTCGCTAGCAGGATGCACAGGCAATGGGTCACCTAAATTCGACTTTTAGCAATCAGGGCAAATGCATAGGTAGCTAGCAGGATGCACAGGCAATGGGTCACCTAAATTCAACTTTTAGCAAACAGGGCTACAGGTGATAGATATACAGTAAGGAGGCAGTGGACAGACAGGTTTAAGGCAGTTTAGATGCAGTTGCTGAGAGGCAGTCTAAAGTCAATTTATCTAGTTATAAAAGCAATAGTTAGTATGGCCAAAAGGCAAACTCAGTAATCTAGATGCAGTTGTGATGCTGCTAGGCAAAGTCATGGTTGCAGGTTTATAGGTTAACTGGTATGTTACAGACAGGGAGTCTGGCAGACGGCAGACACAGGCACCAACAGGTGCTGGCCTTGTAGCAATGGGCCTTGGTGAATGTGGGCCGGCTTTGCCTGCCGGTGATCAGGGATTGGTTAAGACTCTAGGCCAGCCAATCCAGTTGCAGGCAGGTGCCTGGTTGAGTGAGGGCAGTCAGGCAAAAACAAGGGCGTCCATCTTTGATTATGTTCCTCCTCGTGGGCTTTAATGGAGGAAATGCAGATGGCAGGCAGAGATGGTGCACTGATTCAGCATTCAGTGCGTGGAAGCATTAGAGCGGCTTCTTCGAAATTAAGGGGAATGCTCACATTAAATAACGCGTTTTTTTTTTGTAAAATAAAAGGTGCACACGGAACCCAGCAAAGATGCCTGGGCTTACCTAGGGCACTCCGGTGCTTCCTGGAATGAGGCACTGCTCCAGCAGTGCCTCTCCTGATCTGGCGGCGAAATTCTGGAACTGGGCTCGAGACGGGGCTCGTCGGTTAGCAATGCCAACATAAATGTTAAGCAAAAATTGGCTGTATTGCCCTCCTTTAGTGCTTTTTGCACTATGTAACTCACCTGGCACGGATCATCATTTGACTGCACATATAATTGTTACTGGCAGGAGAATGCATGCCCCCACCTCTCCTTTAGGTACAATTTTGGATGCTAACACAACAGCACACGTTTTGGGGGAAGAACATAATGCATACTTGACCAAACTTATTAAAGCATTGAACTACATGTCTCGTCAGGTACATCGACCAACAACCAACCGGCCAATGAAACAACACTCACAAGCACACAAAAGGAGGACCATTTTCCACCATTAAGGCCCCTCTTCCAACCTGACAAGGTGTTCGCGCACAGGTTTGTGCGGAAATGGCGGGAGCCAAGGTTCACCGGTCCCCACAAAATATTGTTTTCAATGACAGAAAAGCAGGGATCCACATTTCGGACATTCTCAGAGACAAGATCATCACCTCCTTCGGAGAGGAAGAGAGGAGAGCATCTTGATGGGGAGTAATTAACAGGTTTTTCTGCTATAAGACTTTCTCAAAGGAACGTAGAAGAAGAGTACAATGGGTGCACAGTGGGTGGGAGGAATCAAAGAAAATATAAAAAAGATGTGCTATGAATAGGGCTAGGATTGTTTTGCATTTTTCTGCTGTCTCTCTTTGCCTTATGGTTTTTATTGCACAAAGAGCATGGTGATATGCCTAAAGAAAATGGAAAAAGTATGCACACAAAAAGAAGTGTATTTAATGTAGATACATTTCATGAGATGATTGGGGGGCAGGACACAGCATCTGGGAACATGTGGAATGAGGAGTTGAAACTTGTGCGGCGAGAGAGTGCTAATGGCACTTGCTATGTGTGGTCTCTAATTCCACACGTTATAGGGGAACCCAAGCTATTCCTGCCCTGAGAGATAGCAGCAGGGAAAGAGGTATGCATAATGCACATGTCTTTATGTAAGACCTGTGGACTGTTTTAAGGGAGGGTGGTAGCAGTTCATTGGATAGATGAAGGGGAAGAAGTGTAAACACACATATATACAACTGGAGAGAATGTTTTAAAATGAAGCAACCAAGCACATACTATTAGATTATGCAACATAGGGGGCAAGAAGGGAGGAGCAATTGTTCACGACCCAAAGGAGAATATACTGTTACAAATTAAACAGGGAATGATGTAACATGGTGCCACACCAGACCCGTGTTGAGAATACAGGGTTCTGTGTTTATAGATGGAAAATGGGAAGGGAAAAAGGTACGGCGCTGCATAGAGAGGATATTGGGATTTGAGGAATAAGTGGCAAACAAAGAAAATGACAGTTGTCAGACAGTGTGTTATGGCCACATCCATGCTTTGACTTGGATAGATGAGGGACATCAATCAGTACACATAAAGCCTCTTACCCAATTTTCTTTGAGAATTGGCGGTGAATACTGGCTGCGAGAGGACAATGAGCACCTTGGCACTGCGGTGTGGGACAGTGGCAGTGATCGACTACTGGTGGGCCTGCAAATCAAAAGCAAATGCCCAGCTGCCTCCAAATTGGGGAGGAGTGTGCTCCCAGGTCACACTCCACATCCCTGCATTGGTCGTTCCTCGAGCAGATTTGCTACCATTCAATGACCACATGGCATTGCATCAAAGGATAGTGGTGAGAGAGAGCAAAGGACACAAGGAGGACATGAGAATGCCAGGAACAGAAGGAAAAGGAGCAGAAATTATTTGCTGGAAGAATCCTCAAAAAGCTTGGAGGCCATACCACATCACCTTATATTATTCAGTAAAGCATTGATATTTGTTTGTCTCACTATTACTGCCAGGGGTGCAAGGAACTGCTAATGCTAAGTGGCTGCAGATAACCAGTTATAAAGTAGTACAACCAGCTAATGCAACAGAAAAAGGATTGAATGCAGTAATTGTAGAACTCCATGCCCTGCGCTGGTAGCACTTCAAAACAGATTAATCCTGGACATGTTGTCAGCCATGGAAGGCGGTGTCTGTCACAAGACTGGCAGCAGCTGCTGCACAGCAATACCAGCAAATGATGTTGCAAACGGGAAAATATTTGAGGCTGTCAAGGAGTTTCTGCACACTTGATGAGAAGATGACCAAAGAAACGCATAATACTCCATCTGATAATTGGTTAAACGCACTGTTTGACTGGGTGCTCGAGTGGCCGGCTATGACATTTAAGGTGACTGTCCCTCTGCTTGTCCTGATGCTCATCGTCTTTCTGTGCATGACAGTTGATTATAAAAAACAATGGTGGCAGCAGGAAAATAATTTGTTATGTAATGTCTGCTACTCAAGGGGGAAATGAAGGTCGAGGAAAGGATAGCGAAAAGGGAAAAGGGGGGCAAACGTCCCAGAATGAATGACGGCGATGAGCATGAACAGGCAATGAAACCACCAAATGGAGAGGATTATGGTGCATTTTGGGTAACATGTTCCTTCGATGGGCAGGATTGCGTGGTAATAGGTTCCACCTTGGAGGGGTATGAAGAAGAGAGAGGGGACATGGGCAAAGCAACAAAGTTCTGGATGCCCAAAACTGCAAGCAGAGAAATGGTTGGAAAGAAAGTGTTCATCGATAAATCGATCGAATGGGGAATGTAGTAAAAGTGCTGATTCAGTGCTGTCAAGCGGGCCATACCTACCAGTTGTTGGAATGATGGGGGTGGGACGGGGCCCACTAAGGGGCACAGGATATGATTGATGGCTGTAATAACAGTTTATAAGGCACACATGCAGCTCAAGAAGTCTGGGGATAAGACTGGGGTTGGGCGCTCAAGGGGGGACATGATGGGACATCGAGAGCATGGGGGAGAAACACGCAATAAATATGGGAACATAATGTAAGGGGATCCACTACGCTGCCATTATGAGGGAAAATTGGAGGTAGGTAAATCACAGGGTGTTTAATGCTAACAGGCCCTGCATGGAGGGTTCGCATTGATTGCATGAGCACTTGGAAACAAAAAGGTGCTGATAGAATGATGAGAGCAGCTGTTCCTGGGAGGCAGCAGGCACTGGGAAAGGAGACCATCAGATACATACAAGGTCGGTAAGCCAGCCTCTTGAGCGCTCGTTGATAGCAGAGAAAATTAAAGTTTATAATAACATGTTTAGGGAGACAAAGCCACCGTTTCAAATTGCCCATTGGCAGGTCGGCCTGGGAAGAAGCATGTGGGAAGAGGGGATGATCCGGGAAGAAGCCAATCAGAAGGTGAGTTTTGGTGTCCCTGAAAGACAGCATGTATAATGTGTTCTCGCTGAGGTCCATGAAGCACCTCGTTGGGCGGATGCCATGTGGATGTTCCCCTTCCCACCAGCTCAGGATGTCTCATGTTTTTCTTTGTGTGCTGACCAATACCAGATAAATAAAGTTCCCGGAGGTCAGCATGACTATAATACAAATGCAATGAGTAACTTGTGGGGTTGAGTGTTTAGGAATGTGGCGCCACAGGGGAGGTGTCAAACAGAGGGGCCAACATTGTTTGCTCCAATCAGCTTTAATCAACATATGTGTAGCTATAGGGGACTGACGTAGACCCGCCAATCAGCTTTGTAGAATATCAACTATCTCGAAACAATAATTTCAACTGTTTCTCACTGTTCAAATAACCCATAACTGCATAAAATATCTGACCACAGTGGGCTGAGTTGTCAGCTCTTATCAATCAGTTCTGTTCCAATTGTGCAGTTTGATGTGTGCTTGCCCAGCTGTAATAAACAACGTTACATCTTGCGCAGTGTACATCCACTAATTATCACCTTAAAAACAAAATGGAACATTTCCTGAGGGAGATGTGCTGGATCACCAGTGGCAGGGGTTTCAGTTATCTTGTAAAAACTGCTCTATCAAAAAAGGTTGACCTCTGGGAATGGCTTGAACATTACGAACATCTTGGTAAGCTTCACAAGATAACCGAAACCCCCGCCACTGGTAGTCCAGCATATCTCCCTGAGGAAATTTTCCATTTTGTCTTTAAGATGATAATTAGTGGATTCCAAATACTAACACTTTAAACTCTTCATTGTGAGTGGCTGCCACGTTTGTACTACCCTCATTTAGAGGAGCTGAGCACTAACCAGCATTGTAGTGACACTATATTTGTTATTCAAACTATCGCTATCTTGGACGGGTGAGTTGTTCTGTAGCTCAGTAGGCGTTACTCTCACCAAAGAGTGTATATATACAAGCAGGCTCGTGTGCAAAATTGCTTTTTAATCCTGCTGGAAACGGCACCGGACCCTGTCCCACACTAATGGTTTCTAATTACATCACGGCTCAACAGGCCCATTATAACATTGTTACTTCTGAGCTCAGACGTTTTTACCCTAATCAACTCAGTATATGGAACTTGCTCCTATACAAGCTCAGCAACTAAAATCTATCGAGGTAATTGTATGTTGTATGGCCATCCCTTCAGAATTGCACCTTTTTGGTTAACCTTGCCTATAAAAAGACCCAGGCGTTCGAAACAGGCTGTTATTTACGGGAAAAACCACCCGAACTATTGATTATAAATTAAAAAGACACCTATCAGGCAGCGCTGTGAGACAATGTTTCTCCTAAATGTGTTTACTTTTTGAGTCTGGCTGGGCACCGGTACTCACCCTCTCACAGTCACCTGCAGCAGTCTGTTAATGCCAGTTCATCAGTAATGTCCACTTCAACATTGGGTTGGCACGGGTGATTCAGTTTCTAAGTGCTCAACCCCGCTTTGACATATATACAAGTATATCAATCTCGGAGAGAAGGAAGGTTGAGTTAACCGTGCAAGAATGTGGTACTGTGATCTGGCATACGAACACAGATCTATGCATCGAGTGCTTAACACACTGAGTTACCATGGCACTCAAATACATTTTAAATTCAGTTATTGAACTTGATAGATATATTCTCCACAGGTGGAAACTCAGCATGTTTTGTGCTGTAGCCAACACACAAACTTTATTTACTACAGTGAACACAGAATGTGTTGCAGCTTTAACTGTGCAGATTGGAATTGTTTCACCAGAAAATCCGTAGCATCAGACTCAGATATCAAAGCCTTAGCGAAACACTACAACACCATGACGTGCATTTTTTATGATTTCTTTAAAGAATTTTCACCAGCCTCTTTGCATCAGGCATCCACCTATGCGCTCCTCACATAGTGGTCAACTTGTGGCCCTGTTTCGAAGTATGCAGTTGTTAATTCCTCAGGCGCCTGCAGGGCTCACTTTTATTAACGTGTGCCATGGCACCTTTAAAGGGCATTACACTTGGGAGGGAAATGTTCCATTGTACCGCGCTTTGGTGTAAGGCGGTTTATAAATCAATAAATACGAATACAAATATGGGAGGGCCACTCTGTAACATCCCTTCTTTTCCAGAAGGAACAAACGTGTGTGATTACAACATAAATGATTAACAAATGTGACTACAACATAACCAGTGCTTTAAGTGGGGTAAGAAATTGAGGGGGGGCCCTCTTTTGGGGCATCCGCTGTGGGCGTGGCCTAAAAGTGCACAAAACATAGTAGGGTGCGCAAACAAATATATAAATGTAGTAGAGCATTTATATATTTGTATGCGTACTAGTATGGTTTGTGTATTTTTCAAGCCTTCTTTTATAAACATTGCAATGTTACATATTTCTATGTTTATAAAAGGTGGCTTGAAAGTGTACAAGCCATAGTAAGTTGCGCACACTTGTGTGCTTACCTTACTACGGTTTGTGTACTTTTCAAGCCACCTTTTATAAACATAGACATTTGTAACATATTTCTATGTTCATAAAAGATGGCTTGAAACGTACAAGCCATCTTTTATAAAGCGTTGAGGACGGACAAAACCCAAGGTGGTTTTGTCCGTCGACAAAGCTTTATAAAAGATGCCTTGAATTGGGTACGTTTCAAGCCGTCTGTTATAAACGTAGACATATTTCTACGTTTATAAAAGATGGCTTGAAACGTACACATTTCAAGGCATCTTTTATAAAGATTTGCCAAAGGAGACGGGCACCGCGGGCTCAGTGATCGCTGCTCTGAGCAGAGATCACAGAGCCCAAGGTGTCTTTCACCCTCTGGGAACTCGCGGGCTCCGTGATTTAATCTACATATTAAATCATGGAGCCTGCAGGTTCAAAGAGGGTCAGTGACCTGGCGATGGCCAACAAAGGAACTGTAACTTCCCTGATAACCCCTCAGATGGGGGGTCATCAGGGAAGTTACAGTGACTGACAGAAGTGCCAGCCAGCCTCAGCGACGCTGTGGCTGGCTGGCACTTCTGTCCTACACTGGCAGGCGCATCTCCCGTCGCGGCTGCGGCCGTGGCGGGATAATGCGTCCTGCCATGGCGTGGTGGGACCGGGGGCCCCGGCAGGGCCCCGGCTCAGCCCCACTTTTTGGAGACTGGCGGGGCCCGGCCCCGGCAGGCCCCGGCCCACTTAAAGCACTGAACATAACTGACAACATATGTCGACCCATCACCCTCAGGTGACAGTCACAGTGGGCATATCTCTGGTGGATGGTTGGCAGCCAGACTACAAGTTACAACACCCTTTATTAACCTGGGGTACGGAATTGCAACCATTGCATGACGCTCACGGATAGCCACTGGTACCATATAGAGCACCCCTACCAACTGCAGGAAGCCAGCTTCACATCACTGTACTTTACTGAGACCACTTTAAGCATGTATATACTATGCAGGTTTACAGCATTAAAACACAAGTTTACTGAATCCTCTTAAAGCAATGGCAGGACTGCAGGAGACCAGTTCACCTTCCCTCAACTTCCGTTTAGGAGTCACTTCCCCGGGTCCCAGTCCATTGATGGTATAGCTCAAAACCAGAAAAACTACACCTGGCAGGTGCCAGGGGCCACATCGGTATAGTCCTTTGATGTTGAGGGCAAACAGTGCAGGAGTCAATTCTCCGGGTCCAGGTCCATTGATGTTACCATTCCAAAACCGGCAAAGCCACAACTGGCGGTGCCAGGGGTCACATCAGCATAGTCTCTTGATGTTAGGGGCAGATCAGCAGGGTGACGCTTGCTGGGCATCCAGGCTACTTTCCTGTGCAGCTTACATTGTACAGGGTGACTGACGGGGTGACAGGACATCATTCGCCCCCTTTTCAACAATGTTCCTCTAGTATGCAAAGGTTGCTCTCCAGTGGCACCCAAGGGCACACAAGCACTCCTGAGGAGCTGTAACCCTTACCTTGCCCGGTGTACTGCTCCCTTGCGGTGGGTATCAGGGTCACCTGTGTTCGTTGGTCAGACCTCAGATGTTGGTCGAACCTAGGAGGCCGGTAGATATTTTCCCCAAGCCCATGTTGGCCTGGCCCTTCAACGAGATGGCATACCGGGTGATGTTATTGGCAGAGAGCCAGGGTCTCCTCAGAGCCAGGCAGTCCGGGACACTAGCTCCCTGGTCCTCACACGGTATAGTAGGGGACATTACTACATTATTGGGAATGTGTCAAAGCCACGTGCAGGGCAGGCTGGGTGGCTTCTATGGCAGGGGACTTCCCGATGCCACTGTGCCGGGAGATGATTGCTTCCTGTCACATCTTATCCCATACTTGAGGGGCTTTCTCTGGTACGGTCCACACCTGCAGCATCTCCTGTTTGTTGATACTGGTGAGATGTCCAGTGCACAAAGTGCAGGAGCATGCGGGTCAGAGTAGCACAGTGGAGGCCGTGGTGGAGTCCATCTGGCCATTGTTGGTTCTGCCGCAATACCTCTGCTCTGTGTTGACAGGGAACACTTTATTGTCTTCCTGGATGTCGGTATGCTGTTGGTCAGTAATTGGACTGCTGGCGCTGACCGTAGTTGTCCCCTCTCCATTGCTGCTCACCATTGTGCATACACACACCCCGAGGCAAACTGAGCTGCTTTCCCCAGCAGGGCATTCCCGCTCTGATGTTGGAGCTGTCCATTTTGCAGTGCTCCTTAGATCTGGCATGGAGCATCAGTAATTAGAATAGTCTTTTGGGGGGAGGATTTCTTCTTTGGTTTCATCAGCTCCTGCAGGAAGCATGCACTTGTTTTTCTCCCCCTTTCTCCTCTCAGACCCCAGTGGCCTTCACCGCCCGTGGCCCAGGATCTTCTGGGTGCTTCCATTTTATTCCTTTCTCTGGGTAATAGCATGTCCTTAATTTCACCACCGGGTCAGGTGTCTTCCTTGGAGTTTGTTGGGTGGCATGGCCTGGGAGGGTGTTCACTCTTGTGTGGGCCTGACAGCAGGTATTGGCAGTGATGCCACCTTCTTCTTTATTTTTGTGCTCCGACCTGAGCACCGCCACAGTGCTGCCAACCAGAGCACTCCTAACTCACCGGCGCAGGCACCGGGTTTGCGCTGAGGCTCTGGCGGCATCACAACATGCTAGTGTTGCCTCCTCCCTGCTGGGGGGGACCCACCACTAGGCATTTGCTCCAGACTGGAGCTCTTCATTTATTTCACCGCCGGGCCCGAAATCACTGTGGGTGCCCCTTGGGTTCCTTCATCTGGGGTGGCAGATGCAACGGGGGGGGAGAGTGGATCCTCTCCTAGCCGCACAAGCACCATCCTCATAGAGGGTCATTGCCGGGGAGAACCCACGATAACAGGGTTTCCTCTTCACCCTGCCACTGGCCTGGGGGCAGGGGAGCGCCACTCTTCCCTCTGGCGGGAAGTTCTTTTGCACGTAGGGTACCAGGTGCCAAAGGGGTGCTGCCGGCTAGCTCCCGCCAGTGTGTCACGGTGGGGGTTGCCTCATCATCTCTTCTTTCCCCATTGGGCAGCCTGCAGCACAGTTCCATTCCCCGGCCGGAGATATTGTTTCTCTTGCGGCCACAGCCGCTTCCTATCTTCTTCCCTGGGGGAAGAGCAACACCGCTCTCCCCCAGCGGGAGCCATCTTTTCTTCGCAGCTCCAGCCGCTCCAGCCGCTCTATATTTATTTTTAGTTTTTATGGGGGTGCACATTCTTTTCTTGCAGTGGAATACCATGTATGCACCTCAGCACCTCACTGCCGGGTGGCCTGGGCCTGCACCACGGCTGTGGCAGTGAGGCAAAGGCCAATCCTGGCTTTTGGTAGGGGTCAGGACTCCCCTTCTCGCTCTCCCTCCTTCCTCTCACCGGCACACATGAGGGGCGAGGACAGTGCCTCGCGGGGCCAGTCATTGTCTCCTTTTTTCCTCAGAGATGACAACTTAATCGTCGCCAAATGTTACGGGGGGGGCTAGTCATGGACACTGCACTGGCCCCCCCAGTGATACTATGGGACACCAGTACCACAGAGGCCCAGTGCTTCAGGGATTGATGGGTGGGGGCTGGACATCGCACCAGCCCACTTGAGGAACTTCAAGACACCAGCACCTCAGAGGACTGGTGCTTCGAGGGAGTGCTGGGTGAACACCCAGTCTTGGAGGGGCAGGGCAAGCCTCGCTGGCTCATGCAGACCCCAGCTGCCTTCCTGGCAGGGGGCCCATTGGCAACCCGGCCTGCAGGCCCTGCTATGCAGGAAGGGCCTGCAGGCATTAATAAGAGAAACTCAGTCCGAACATTCTGATTCAGAGTCTGCAGCCGTTAATTCCTCATATGCCTGCAGGGTTCCCTTTTATTAATGTGAGCCAAGACCTGGTAGCATGGGTGGGCACATTGGCACCTATGAATTGCGAGGGATTCCCAATAAATTATTTTGGGGAACTTTTTAGAACAAATTATTGATTAATTCGGTGATTATTTTTGAATGATTTTTTAGGAAAAACTTAAACTATTTTTCAAATATCTATTTAGAAAAACTTTAACTATTTCTGAGGGAGGCCTTTTTAGAAGAATATTTGAAATAACCAATGGTTTGTAGTGTAAATATAGTAGGGGTAGAAGAAGTAACAGGAATTGGGATGGTCAACTCGAGACAATGACTACTGAGTTTAAGTGGGTAAATAACTTGTGACCAGGAGCATTCAGTTATTAAAAAATTGACTTGAGACGAGGAGCGTCAAGCAATTAAGGGCTGTGAGAAGAAGAGGATCACAGTAGATTAAGCCTAGTTTCCTGCGTTTTAAGGAACGGTCAGAAGGAATTGCAACTATAGACCCATGTGCGGATGACATAGGTGACAAACTCTGTTTAAAGACAGGTTTAAAAAGGTCAATTCACATTCCTATCGGGATATTTATTAGTGGAAGAAGAGAGCCTCGATAAGCGTCGGCGATGGAGGATTTATGTGGTCAGCCAGTATTGTTATGTTTGACAAAAAATTGTATTTATGTGTTGTATGTTGTGTTCTTTGTGTGCACTGTATATTTGTTTATGATTTGGGATTCAGAAAAATGCATTTTTATAAAATTTGAAAAATTGGCATCAACTCAGAAATTAAATTAATCAATAATGTAGAAATAAAAGATGTAAATATGTGCTATGTATAAAATTGCACAGGGGTGCATTGTTTAAAATATGGCCAATGCAATGTTTAGTGATAGAAAGTAGAGAACATTTGAAAAAGTGACCATGTTTGAACTTGTGTAAAAACTAAAATCCAGTAAGTACAGGGTTAATTCTTGTATTTGCCAAAAGTAGACCAGCAGAGTTGCTTAATTAATCCCAAGGAAAGATAAAAACTGACACAATTTGAGAAATGGTGCTTTAATTTAGGCTGTTTAACTCACTGAAGAGAGAGCTGTAGTTGTGCTACTGCATTTCTTTCTTGCTTAAAGATTAGGAGTTGAGACACACACAGTAGCTCTTGTGCAGAAAAGGAGATTTATCTTTGGAAGTACGTACCTTGACAGTTTGCCAAGATAAGACCCCGTGCACTGCTAAAGGACAATGTTTCGTTATAACTGACACAGATAATTTATGTTCGCAGTAGCAGTCTTTTTGAGTAGAATGCATTTTCAGGCAGTATGCGTGGAAAACCTGGCAAAGAGTAAATGATGAAAAACAGATGCAAGGCAAGCTTATGCTTGTGAATGGAGCAAGTTAACTCTTTAAATGATTAATAAGTTGAAAGAATTTATGTTTTTTATACTGAGGAGAAGTGAATAGTAGAAGTCAAAAGCCATGTGTGGAGCAGGGGAAAACCACGCTGACAGAGTGTTTAAGAATTACAGAAACTGTTTTGAATTATAAAATGTTGACTGATTAGGTGGTGAAATCATGATCGAAGTATCATGGTTATTTGAATATTGTTGGCATAAATTGTGTTTCATTGTGAGGGCAATGCTTTTGGTAATATTAAACTAGCTGGCAATGAATGTTTTTTGATAGGTGCATGTTTGAGAAATGGCCATGAGTTATTTGGTTTTATGTGTGGCAACTGGCAGTATAAATAAAAAGAGAGGATGCATACGATTCTTTTTAATGAAATGGGTTTTTATGTGTGCTATGACCGGGAGTTGAGAATGAGAGAAATATTGGTGAGTAATGATAGCACAAAGTGCATAAAAAAGTACATTTATAAAGTTGCACAAAATAAATGTGTCCAGTAGACAGGTGTCAAGCGAGGCAAATATGTTCCCAGTGCTATATGTTATGTCTGAGGATTTTGAAGACATTTGGAGACAAAAGCTGGGAAAAGTTGTATAAAATTACACAAGTTGAGAGGAGTATAGCTGCGATTCAAAATGTGTTTATGTGTGTGAAATATGGCAAAATGCATACCATTGTGCTAGTGTACAGTGGTTGGACCAGGCACAGTAAATAAGTTATGGGAAATTACAGAAATAAATGGGAGAACACATTACTTGACAGACATTGTTGAGCTAACATGATACATTTTGAAAAATATGAAATGCAGTTTAAAAGAAGTGGTAAAGCATTGAAGGAAGTGCTAGCAAGCGGTACCTACATATGCAGGCATCCATGAAAATGCACTGACATGAGAACGAACACACACACACACCCACGCATACATGCAGACACATTTGCAAAGGTACACATGATTTTATGGAAGTGTAAGTAATCTGTGCCCCATGGACAGACAATGCATTTAAGAATGCACACACACACATGCAAGCACACACCTATGAATGAACATAATGTTTTTTTGTTTTACAATTAAAATGATAGCTGACATAGAGAACAGCTGGTCCTTTTTTGGAAAACTAGGAAGGGCAGATATGTGTGTATTTATATTTAAAAATACTGAGATTCTTTCAGTTTGCTGGTCAGCAATTATATTTTACTGCGGTCGGTGATAAGCAAAGACTCTTTGAAGTAGAGTTGATAGCATTTTTGGAACACAAAGGAGTGCTAGTGAAATCGCAGAGCAGGAATCGAGCAGTATCGCACTTCTGGGTGGCAGTGAGGAAAAGTCTTCCGAAGTTAAAATTGGCTAACAATAAAGAAAGTTAGGAATGCAGCACTCAGTGAGTGATTTGCAGGCAAATAATAAAGTACCAAGTAGGCTTTTTGTAAACAACAGCTTGCACCCATGCAGATGTGAGAAATCGCACAGTAGCCACAGGCATAGAGCCTTGTCTATGGACAGGGTGATTTAAAATAAAGACTAGTATGATAAGCGTGACATTGGTTGGGGACAAAAATATGTAAAATCAAGAAGGTGAAAACCTTTCAAGAGAAGCAGGGTGCTAGTACATATCATCCCCAGGGGAGAGGGGTTCTTAGACAGACAAAGCAGCAAGATGGTCGTATTTGTGCCTACCTATATCTTAGGCATCAGGATCATTGACACGACTAAATCAATCTCAAAGAGCAATCCCATGGTGAGAGGGGGGACTCACCACCTTATATGAGCAGGTTAAGGTTGGAGCTAGGAAGAAGCGGTGCAGACCAATTGTCCCTGTTATGAGCAGACAGACTATGGGAGAAGAGATGAATATGAGTTTAAGATTTCACAGCTTGTTTTGTTAGAGAAAGGAAGCGCAAATTAGGAGACCTCCTGTAGGATGGACATGCGGCATGTCAGGGCACCTTGCTGGCATATGTAGAAGCCAAGGATTCTTGCAATAAATGGGCGAGGGGGGCAGCAGGACCCCTATTGTATAGTTCACAAATCAAGGAAGCTTTTTTTGCCCTGGATCAGACATTATATCAGACATTAGCGCTGGGAGTGCAGCAGGTACACCGGCTTAGGAAAGTTGCGAAACAGATTTATTGCAGAGGGCAAGTGAGCCCACATGCAGGCTCAGCAATGTGCAACCAAAGAATAAATAGTGACACACAGGAGTAAAAGGTGTCATTTTAAAAAGAAGAAATGCTTTCACAAAAACAGAGAAATGTATGCATTCACTAGGACAGCTTAGTTCCACTAACAATTCTGAACTTGATGCGTTCAGAATTGTCAGTGGCACTAGGCCTCAAAGAGTGCCAAGAATTAATATGTCAAAGAGAGAACAGTTTTTGTTCTAGTTGTAGACATTGGGACTGTATGCCCATACAGCAAAGAGAGAAAGGTGATGAATTAATATTAGAAGATTGAGGATGTTGATTGAAAACTATAAATGTGGGTTTTAGCCTAGTAAGGAATTAGTCGTCTCTGGAGTATGTTGTGACACATTTTTGTTATATTTGTAACAGGCACTTGGCAACGTTTTGAGGAAAGGAGTAGATAACGTAAGCCTAAGAATGATGATGTTGTTTAGGTGATTAAGGAAAATCGTGTTTTGTTTTGGGAATGCACCATTTGAATATGAGTGCATCCATAGTGGCATATACAATGCAAAAGTCCTGATGAGACGTTTCTGGTAGAAACCAGAGTTTTTTTTTATTGTTGTAGCAAGAGTGCAGTATTATAGATAACTGTGTGACCTAGTGGAAAGGTGGTAAGACTATTTGATGAATTAGTTTCAGACCACATATTTTTATGAACTAAGAGGGGGGGAACAGATGACCTCCAAAAAATTGGAAGCAGCCATAGAGTAAGGAAACATGGCAAATGATCAAGGAGTGAATAATATAAATGGATCATGGAGGATAGTACTGATTCTCATAAAAGGTTTTAGGATAAGATGGCGATATATCTATATAGGGCTTAATGGAGTATGAAGCTGTGCTTTCTTTACTTTAGAAACATCACACATTAAAAAGAAAGGAAAGGAAACATTTTAGTATATATCGCAATAATGTAGTAGCATCCAGTATAAATAAAAAAGGATTTGAGAGAGTGTCAAAAATGGTAGGTGGACTTTGGGCTTTTTGGCATGGGTCTAGAAAATGAATTAGGAGAAGATGAAAATAAATAATTTACCTTAAACAGTATAAGAATAAAGAGCTCAGTTTAAAAAGTTGGCATCATTTGGATGAAATAAATAAACATATATAAAAAGTTTAATAATTGGTAAAATGAATGAAGACACACTTGGGAGAATGAAGGGTGAATGAAGGAATGAATGAATATTAAATCAATAGGGAATATTAAATCAACAGGGAATCCAAAAAGAAGCAAACATTTGAATTAAAAAAAACGGCATCAATGAAGGTAATAGGCCAAAATTGCAATAATTGCACAGTGCAATAAAAAAACATTATGAAATTAATGAAAGGGGTATTGGTTGACCAAAATTAGGTTAACCGTACAAAAAAGCTGTGCATAGGGACAATTCAAAAGAATATATGAGGGTAGGTATAATACAATTATTTTAAATGTATGTAATGATATTGGTTTATGTTACAGATAAAAATCATGGACCTTGCGTGAACATAGGAGAAATGTCTGCATGGCCTTAATAGGGTAAGAGACAGTATATTATGACACAGGTAAGTGTTAGTGAATAGAGCGAAGTGAAAATAAAAAAGAGGTAAGTAATGGTTCAGACCACAGGGTGTGGACACAATGTTGATCATTATTAGAAATAAGCATGAAAAAGCTAGCGCACACGTGCAAATCGAACATGTGCGATTCATGGAAGGCCCTGCGTGTGATTTTTCCCGGGATGTGCGCCAAATCCGCGCTTACCTTACATGTGACTGCACCTCTCCAAATGCGTGCACGACAGGAACAGGGAAAGTGCACCACTTCATGTGCACACACCTCAAAAGGGGGCAGAACATGGGGAATGGGGAACAACGCGTGAAAATGTAGGCGTAACGTGGGAAGTGCCGCTGTGAAACACACGCAACGCCCACACGCTAGTGAACAACATGTATTCATGGAATCGAATAGGGAAAACCCGCGCACTTCAAAACACACGCACAAATACGTCCGCCACATGAAAGCAGGTGGAAGCACCGCCGCACAGCATATAAGTGCGCACAAACAACAATCAAGCATATACAGCTACGATGAATGACCCATTCCTCGCAGCAGTGATCGTGGGACACCGCAGGAGGAGAAGAATAGCCAGACCCCGCATTTTTTTGCCCAGGACCAACCTTTTTGGGGACCCTGATGACGAGGTCTATGGCAGGTATAGGTTTCCACCTCATATCATCCTAGAGCTGGTCACTGAGTGGGAGGATGAACTCACATCACCCACCCTGTGCTCCCAAGCATTGAGCCCCTTGGAGTAGGTGCTCAATGTACTGCATTTTTTGGCCACTGGGTCATTTCAGCGGACAACTGCCATAGTGGGGGGCATCTGCCCACGCAGTCACGTTGCCTAAACCAGGTGTTAGCAATCATCACTGGGGGCCCCTCAGTCCGCAGCCACATATGCATGCCCAGAACACCCGCAGAAAGGCAAGCCGTGGTCCTGGACTTCCAAAGTGATTGGTGCCATAGATTGCACCCATGTGGCCCTACGTCCACCTAGGGCCACTGAAAACATCTACCGCAACCACAAACACTGGCATTCCATCAATGTGCAGGTTGTATGCGATGCCAAGGGAATCATCACCTCTGTCTATGCAAACTATCCAGGGTCCACCTATGACAGTTTCATATACAGAATGTCCACCCTGAGCCGGGCCCTGGAAGCTGGGAAGCATGGTGACACATGGCTCCTAGGTGAGTCCAAATGCCTGTGCACATGCATCCATATGACACACAGACAAATACACAAGCCCAACTAATGACAACCATTATCACCTTACCAGGGGACAGTGCCTACCCTCTGAGCACCTACATGATGACATCAATACGGAACTCCACCGCACCACCCCAGGTAAGATACAACACAGCCCAAATTGCAACCAGGGCATAGTGGGGCGCACATTGGGATTGCTCAAGTCAAGTCACGCTTCCGCACCCTTGACCGATCTGGCGGACTGCAACTATAAGCACCCCTATAAGCACCCCTAGTAGTGTGCAGGAGCATTGTGGCAGCATGTGTCCTGCACAACATTGCAACACGGCGGGGCGTACCAGTGGACATGGTGCTGCCCCCACATCCCCAACCACACGCATGGCCACTGCACATGGGAAGGGAAAGGGCATGTGGCGAGGCAGCCCATACCCAGCTTGTAGCCACATTTTCACCTCAACTCCAACCCCTGCGGAGTGCACACAAGCCTGGCACATAGCAGGTGACAATTGATGATGAGAAAGGGACAGTTAACTGTCACAGCCTTAATACCCTGAGAATGTGTCCATGGAAGTGCATCCCTAGCTACTTAAAGACAACCAATCCCGTGTGACCAAAAGGAACACATGCAAGGTACATATCCCCCCCCGCAAAACAGGGCATGAAAGTACTGGTATGCCACCCAAACCCTCCCAACCTCCATAACCCCCGTCTGTCACACCATACCATGGTATGCAACGGCAAAACATCAAACCATATGCACAACACATGACACAATAGTCATGAAGTGCCACATGAGAAATGTAAATAGGTACCAGACAATTACACCTGACATGGAATCTGAAGAAATGACTGACCAAAACCTCACATCCTGAAAACTGTGGCACAAATTCATGCCACCAGTGGTGCAAGCAACAAAAGTCAGAATATCTGTTGCCATGCACATTGGACAATAGCAAATTGGCATTGCAAACACTGTGTGTCCCCTGCAACACACTGCTCACCGGACAGCACAGTGAGTATGCATTGCCTTGGGGAAACCCCTTGAGCATCTTGAAAAATAAGGACAATCAGCCAAATAGTACCCTGTCATGCATGTACACGATCAATGAATTGGAAGTGAACATGGATTGTAGGGACACAGCATGTCTGAGAAGGCAATCTGGATGCATGTGTGTGCATGGTGTCGCCATAGTTGGTGTGGGGGGGTGGTGTTTCCTAAGTGTTGTGTCAGTAGGGACATGCATCAAATACATGTATGTGAAATGAAGTGAGCCTCAGTGTCCTGTACACAGCACATGTGAACATTGCACTCAAGGCCTTTTCCTGTGTGTTGAACCACACCAATCCCCTGACACCTCAAAATAAACCCAACATAGGATCAGCCATTGAGCAGCAGAACATATCATTTACAGAGTACCCCACATCGACAATGGCAGGCAGTGAGCAATCCTTATAGGGCCTACACACAAAGTGCATCAAAGTGCCTCAGGGAGGGAACAAGGGAGAATAACAGTACCTTCCTACAAGTCCTTTAAACAGTCCAGAATGTGAAAATGAACAATCAAATCAAAGTACATAGTACAAGTGCTTGTAACAATAAGGGAGAGTCTAGGGAGGGAATGTGGGAAAACAAAACTAGCATCAACATTGCTATGCCTGACGGCAATAGTTGCAGTGCAGGAGCCACATAAGAAGGGGGGGTGAGGGAAGAGGAGGGAAGAGGTGAGGAGAGTAACAAAACAAGTGACAAACTATGGAAGGTCGATGAATAATCAAGATAGTGCTGGGGAGGGGAGAAGAAACATAAAAGGGAAAGGGGGACCAGGTGACCTGTAATCAGTCGTGGAGGGACTGATGATAAAATTAAGTGCCAAAATAAAACTCAAAGAGGTGAAGGTGTGGAGTAGATGGACGAAGTAGGAGGGGGAAGTGTCTGCAAAGAACAAGCAGCTACATATCACCATGCCTGATGGCAATTAGGGTAGTGCCGGAAAAAAACAGACAGAGGACAAGGAGGAGGGGAAAGGGCGGTGGAGAGGGAGAGGGAGGAGAGAAGGGAGGAGGGAGCCAAGGTGTAAAGGCAGGAAGGGAGAGAAGGGGAAAGAAAGCACACACAGGGGGCAGAGGGAAAGAAGATGGTGCAGAAGATGAGGAGGTGTGACGGTGAAGGGGGAGACAGAGGGAGACAGGTGGATGCAGGTGTAGACTGCCAGGGGCAATGGATACAGGGGGAGACTGGCAGGGGGCAGATGGAGACTGGCAGGGGGCAAGGAAGATGGGGGGAGACTGGCAGGGGGCAGGTGGAGACTGGCGGGGGCAAGGAAGACAGGGGGAGACTGTCAGGGGGCAGGTAGGGAAAGGCAAGGGAGACAGGGGGAGACTGACAGGGGGCAGGTGGAGAAAGGCAGGGGGCAGGGGAGACAGGGGGAGACTGGCAGGGGGGAGGTGGAGACAGGCAGGGGAGACAGGGGAACAATCAAGGGACCCAGAAGGATGGTTGACAGGGGTGGACAGGGGTGGACAGGGGTGGGACAGGGCCTCCATTGTGGTGTTAGTCCAGAAACGACCCTAATCATGTATAGTATGTATATTATGTTGGCCGGAAACCAATCGCATCATGTGACAAACATCGCAAACACAGAATCGTCAGTATAACCAGAGGGCATTCATTGTGTGTAATATCCGCCATTTGCTTTTTCCATTCTGTCAAGTGCTTTGCAAAATGTATTTTATTCAGAAAGCTCATACACGGTGAGAGGCCACAGCCTGCATGTTGAAAGATCAACCCAGACAGGAAGGCCAAACAGTACAGAAATACATTGTTTTCCTCCATCACAAAGTCCTTGGAGGCAAGCAGAAACAGCATTTAATCAGCGGCCCAGGTGCCGGCCTGTCTAACCAAAGTTGTAGCAATAGGCAGTTAAAGCATGAATTATATTCTTCTAGCAGTCCTCCTTTGCGGCTCTGCCTCAGAACAGGCTGACCCCTAGTTCACAAATAGAAACGGGTAGATAACATACTATGAAATGTGTCTCTCTAACGAACATGATATCGTTGCTCAACAAGTGCTTTATGTTCTCCATAACAAAAAACTGTCTCTGCAACTGTTGCTAAAATAAGTATAATCGGATTGAATAAGAAACATGTCATAAATGTGTCATATTTGTCATTTTTGTCAATCACCGAACCCTAGCCCTACAAGATACATTATGGGCGGTTTGATTTGCCTTGAAAGGTTACATGCTTGTATATATGTTGCCGCTTGAGCGATGCTCGCTCTCTTGCATCTCACAAGGTCTGGGTGACACACGTTGCGAGACGTTAGACCCAGTCGGCCAACTGAGCAAACTTTGAAATAAACCATATTATTTGGAAAATCGAACCTCGTGTCTGTCGTATCACTAGTATATGGTGATTGTGCCTTAATTTCCATATGCAGGGGTCTTTATAGCCTAGCAGTGGGCCTTTGGTAGTGGTGGCAGGCTCCAACCTCCTGGTTTGCCAGATTGTCACAAGGGACCAGTGCAACCAATGGGAGGGGGGGGAGCAGGTCCAGGCCACAAACATGACAGTCAAGTCAAAAGCAATGCAGCCATATTTCCAATTGCACAACAAAATACCAGGCAGGGCTGCAAGATGGCCAAAGCAGGGGATGCAAGGAATTGGGTGTAGTTGAAATGCGTGGTGACAAGGATAACTCAGCATACAGCGTTCATGTGGCATATCAAAATCACTGTAGGCTAAGTGTCCTAATGCAACATTGTCAGTACATGGACGCCTCCCACCATTGGTGTGTGTTACACAGCCAAAGGGTGCATGGTACCGCCTAAAACAGCAAGTGCATGAACATAGACAGTCAATTCATAAAAAATTCATAAGCAACATGATGAAATGCACAGTCAACAGAATACTCACAAAAATGAAGTACAGACATGAATTGGAGAAGCCATCCGGAATACAACTAGGGGTGTACACACAAGTAGGACTGCAGGCTGGCCACAGTTATGATGGAAGCCTGATGCCCCTGTGTGAGATGCTGTCACACCGAGCCATCCTTGCAAGCCCATGGAAAGGGGAAGCAGGAGTAGCATATGTGTCAGGACCCCAAGCAAAGCACATACACGAGACAAGCCTGAATGGGCCCTTCTGGAATACACAGTAGATGCCTTCAAATGCCACAAAGCACAACACTGTCACATGAATGTACAATAGACAAAAAAAAAATTACTTGAAGGAAACAAAAAAAAGAAAAAAAAATCAAAAATGGCCTCATATGACCCAGGGGGAGAGAGGGAGCCCACAAAGAGGGAGTGGGGGTACAGGGGGCACCTCAACACCCACATGTGTAGATGTTGAGATTAAAAAAAAGAAACTCACTGGGCTCAGCGACTGCACGGCCCGACCTATGTGGGAGATAGGTTGTCATTGTCACCCTCTGGGTGGTAATCAGAAGGTGGACACAGCACAGTTGCCTCACCACACCTATCCGCGCCTTGCCCTTCAGCAGCAGCAAGAATGCGGGTCTGGTAATCCAGGTCCTGCATGTCAATAACACGTAGGTCTGCATGCATTACCTCACGTGTCACACGTGCTTCCTCCTGCAAGGACCCACGTGTGAGATGGAGTTCAGCATGCATGGCCTCCCATGACATACGGAGTACCTCCCGGCTTGCATGAAGTTCAGCTGAGATGGTTCTTTCAAGCCACTCGATACTTTCTTCTGCCCGCTTACTGTCGTCCATCATGAGAGCACAGAGAATAGATCAGAGGGTTTGGTGTTCGACCCTCAGGGCCTCATGGTGTGCCTCTGCCTGAGCTGATATTGCTTGACACAGAGCTACCATTTCAGCCCAGCGTGCTCTGTCAGAGGCCGCCAGGCCCAGCCTGAGTGAGTGGCACGTGGACAAGGTAGCCTGCTGCTAGAGCTGCACTTGCCTTTCAGGAGGGAGGATGGAACATGCCACACTTTCCATACATTGAGCCATCATCTCAACTGCTCCCCCCTGTTGCTGTGCGATGCCAATAACAGCATGCTCCCACTTAGTTGACCCTGGTAGCGCACGGCCAAAGTGTTGCCAGACACAACAGCTGCTGGGCCCAAGGAGCCGTGGTCCTTGCTGGGTTGGTGCCTCCCACGGCTGCATGACTGCATCCCTCCGTTGACCTGATGCCCCAGGAACATGGCCAACTGGTGTGGAGTATGACCCTGCACCCATAACCACCACAGGTGGACATTCTAACCCGCCTGTCCCCCTACTGCAGGTGTAGCAGACAGAAGATCATCCAACTCAGGATCACTTACTGGCGACGACACGTCATGATGCAGATCTGGATCAACATAGTGGTCAGAGGATACATCAGAGCCTGACTCACAGTCCGCTCTGAACACAATGGCCTGGAGCACCAGTGGGTTCTCGTGGGCTGCCACCCCACAGCCACCACTGGTACCTGGATGGACATGTGAACTAACCACTGTGTCTGGGATGACATCTTTATCCTCTACCTCCAGTGCTTCATCACCTGCAACATAAACAAAAGAAACAAGAACACGCATGTCAGTAGCACATACCACACACATACAGATCACAACATTGACAGCCAACACATGAAGCAGACATGTCACATGCAACTCAAATCCTAACCTGCATCCAGTGGCATTGCAATGAAAGGGTATCTCGAAAGCAGAAAAGGATGTGTGCAAAATGTGAAACCAACACATGTTTAGCATGTTGCACATCACCTGCATCACACACAACCTCTAGCAGGCACATACCCAAGGCAGAAATGAGAGATGGCAACAAAGAGATGACACATAGCATAAGCATGTGGGAACACACTAGTAGCCACAGCTGTCAATCACACCAAACACACCATGACACATGTACCATGCATGTTCATGTGCAATACTCAACAACCATTGACTATGCAGAGTACATGTGTCACAGAAGGCACCTACGCTACTGCGTTTCAATACAGTGAAAGGAGGGACATGGGTACATACATGGCAGGTCACTATCACACAGCAGCATTGAGTTGGCATGTTGAAGGGCTGAACTTGGCACAGGAGTGTGTATGTGTGGTGCAGTGCATGTGTACCCCCTCAACGTCCAACATCAGCACATACGTATGGATGTCAATCTCCAAACGTGACGGCAGTGTAAGGGCAAGTGCAGTCATCATGTGCAAATGGCACGAACCATGTAACACGGATACCATGAAACACCCACCCTCTGGGCAATAGCAGGGGGGAACTGCATGGCAATGAAAGGTTCACGACAGAACTGTGTATTGACAAACAGTGTTGGCATGCGTCTATTTCATGTCATCAGTCAAATGTCACTAAATCCGATGAGAAGTGGACATAATGCAGGACAGATGAGAGGAACCATCAGTACTACACCCATGCATGCAGAAGACACAACACCAGTTGAAAAGAGGCAGTGGGCCTGTAACAGGGAGAGCCATGTGCACAACACTGATGTGGACACACTAAAGTCATGAGTGATGACACACAGACCCACAGTGAGCATGAAATGGCTGTCCAAATAACATGACACTTGGATAATCCTGGAGACATGCTACAATGAGCAGGCGGTCAAGGACACCTAGGGGCATACATGTAATGCACATGGAGCATGAATGTGCACACATGTGCACAGGGAGCCACTGCCATCAGCACAGTCAGAGTGAGACACACTGCACCAAGGACAAAGGTGGTATATGACATGATATGACATCTCATCAAGATTGCCCACATACACAAGTGGCTCAGAGTGCAACCAAGCAAAGGGAGGGGAACAAGAGAGAAAAGGAAATGAAAACAACAATCATACTGTGCACAGTGACATTGAGAACATGCAAGGGCATGGAGAAGGGATAAAGGGTTGGAGACCCTGGAAGGGGGAGAAGTGGAACGTGCCAAACAGAGGAGACCAAAGAATGAAAATGAAGTCCAGTTATCGAATATGCATTTGAAATGTGGTTGTGCAGCCAGCAAGTGCCAAGTGCAAAATCCTTTGGATAGGGCAAATCTGATGAGTGCAGAAGAAGAGTGGGGGACTGTATGGGTACATGCACAGGACCCATTGCAATGGGAGGCCTGGAGGCAGTGCAGCAGGGAGGCAGGGTGAGCAGGTACCCGTGCCCGAAGGGCAGAGGGTGTCCAGGTGCACAGTGCCAAGAGAGGAAACAGTTCAGCTGGGGACAAGAGGGGCAAATACAGGAGAAAATAGGAAGGTTTTGAAGTGCTTCCGGAAGCAGAGATGTTTCTCCTGTAAGTGATTTCAATCCAGCACTCCAACTAAGTTAATGCTTAGTATGGGATGCCCAATGGAAACCCTTATTTATATATTTTTATGTCAAAAGTTCTTTTAATTCTGGATGATGTACCCTTATATAACGCCCCTCTCTTTGAATTCCCCCGGTCTCACTGAACTAAGAAATAGGTTTCTTTTGCAAATTAAAAGATTTATTTGAAGAATACATTTTATAAATATGGATAATATCTGAATATCACACTTATGAATATGAACAATGATCGGCAATGGGAAATATGACAATATCAACAATCTCTTTAATCAATTAGGAGTAGGAATAGGAAGAATAATGTAGCAGAGAATAACTTTGTGTGGTTCAAGAAAATGCAATGATAGGAAAGAATGCAACACAGAAAGATACTTGATATGAATTCAACCAAAGACAATGCGGGTCATTCCGAGGTTGGAGGTAAGTATTAGTTCTTACCGGCATGGCGGAAAGAAGGAGTCCGATTTGGTACCATGCCACTATTTACAGGCTATTCCGACCTCGTGGGCAAGAGCTTTCCGCCATGCCGGTAAATCCCCTAGCGGCATACCGCTAAAGGGCTCGTTAAACCCCTTACCGGCATGAAGCCAGACGTACTTAACAACACCGCCGTGGAAGCTTTGCCGACTGTAATTAGCGGTGACCGTAATTTACGGATACCGTAAATTACGGTCACCGCTAAATAACGGATACGGAAATTACGTCATCGCACAGGAACGGGAAGGAGCGCGGCCACCATCTTTAAAAACACAATCCATTGCCATCCTCTCCAGGTAGCACCCTTGGGACGAACCTGAACCTCGGAAAAGGCCCACAAAACCGCCAGCTATGCCCAAAGCACCCAAGAAGTGGGCGGTCCGCCTCTGCAAGCAGCGCTTCAGCCCCGAGGAGCTGCAGGTCCTGGTGGGCCACCTGGAGGAGCACACAGATGTCGTGTTCAGCAATGACATGCGCAGAGAGGCAGTGGCCCGCAAAAAAAACATATGGGTAGAACTTGCCCAAAGGGTGAGCGCGGTAGGCACCACCCCTCGCACCCCCAGGGACTGCCGCAAGAGGTGGGACGACTTGCGGTTGAGGGTGCAGAGCATCCTCTCAGCCAATCGCAGCCAGGCACTGCAAACTGGAGGTGGACCAAGTTCACCAGCAAAACTAGAGCCATGGGAGGAAACATGCGCTGCATTGATTGGCACAGAAGCAATCGAGGGCGTCGGCGAAATGGAGTGAGGGGCTCCGTCGTCTGCTGATGGAGGTGAGTGTCCAAAGTCAACACCGCCAATGGCAAATACATGCAGAATACACCTCCATGCCTCATCCAATGCACCTTGTCATACTGCCCTCCACCCATCCTGATAACGGCAAGACAACTGCCACCAAGGGACAAGTGCCACCACAGAATGCCCACCAACCACAGTGCAGTAAGTATCACATCCAATAAGCACAGTGTGCAGCAGGCTTGGCAGTGTGCGAGTCAGACTGCACATGACCTGGCCAGGATTACTGACTCCAACACATGCGTACATATCCAACACATGCGTAGAATCCAGTGATGTAGTAACGGCCAAAATGCCACCAACCCAAAATGACTGAAATGTGAATGCTGCCATTAATTACATTACCGTCTCACACAACCACTCATGTTGTACCTTTGTTCTACACCCACAGGCAGTAAGCATGAGGGCGATGAGCCTGAGAAAAGCCGTCCGACCACATCGAGTGCCAAAGGCAGGGACCACCGCGTACCGACCAGGAAGGACCGAACCACACAGCTCCTCCAAGGCCCATTGAGGTTGCACAACCCCCATCCCTCACTGCATCTGCACCGGCTAACATCGCCACACCAAGGTCAGAGGATTCCAGCATCTCTGGGGAGGTGGCAGCCACGGCCCCTCTGCAAATTGTGGACAGCCCCTTGTCAATTTGTGGTGTGTCTGAGGAGGAGTACTACCCCACTGTACACACACCCAAGCCCTCCAATGTCCCCCAGGTGTCGTACAGTGACTCAGGGGAGGGTGACACACCAGTCCGAATTGCACGTGGCGATGCACCGGGAGACGCAGATCCCGTGCCCAGTACCCCATTTGAGGCCCTGTCAGGGCATGTTGCCCCAATCCCCTGCAGGGATGATACGCCATCACAGGATGCACTATGTGCAGGACAGCTCACTGCCCTCATTACTGACTTCAATGAAGAGAACCGCCAGGGCAGGTTGGAGTTACTGGAGGAGCTCAGGCAAATGCGTCAGGTGTTCACGGAAGGCACCAACCGTGTGTGTGTGAGGCACTTGCACGCATTGCAGACGCCCTTGTGGCAGCACATCCCGCCCATGTGACTCAGCAGGAGGACACCCCCTCTACCAGTCGCCCCACCCCGGCAAGCCCGGTGCGCCGCTCGCTGCGTTCTCAGCGGCGCAGGAACATGCCCCCCCGGGCCCTGGGAGCATGGATGAATAGGCAATGCTGGCACATGAGGACTCAATGTGCTACACAGGACTAGTGTTGCGGAGTTGGGGGGAGTGGGGTGAGGGTGTGTATGGGAGTTTGGGGGAGGGGGGTGAGGGTGGAGGTTTTGTTGTTCACGTTGGAACCTACAAATACAATACACTGGTTGTGCATAAAAATATTAGAGTGGACATTGTTCAATGTGCATGGGTCTTCTAATGACTCACAGTGCATGGTATACATGTATCCCCACAACCACTGCCTGATGCCCTGTCATCCTGACACCCTCAGCTGACTTGAGTGTCAGAAATATTGTCCAATCAATGATTGCCACACGGCACATCCCTCCTGTGCACCTGCACCGTGATGCTGTCCTGCCATTTCTTCCTCCACCCCCTCATCATCATCTGGTGGTAGCAGTTCCAGGTCAGGGTGCAGTGGCACGTTCCGACGGATGCACGCATTGTGCAGCTTTACACATGCCATGGTGATCCTGGCCACCTTCTCGTGGCTGTTGATGAGTGCTCCACCCGAACGGCTGTGGCAACAAAATAGTGCCTACAACAGGCCAAATGCCTGCTCTATGGCCACCCGTGTATGGATATGGGCTCGAATGTAGTCCTCCTCATGCCTGTTCTGTGGGTTGCGGATAGGGGTCATGAGCCACGGCTTCCAAGGGTAGCCACCATCACCTGCATGGAAGGGGAATGAAGGTAAGTGTTTGTACATTGATGTTGGGGAACTTTAGCAGTCTTGCATGGCAGCTGGTGATTCCTGGCCATACACATATGTCCCTGGTTGCATCAACCCCATTACTGGCCCGGCTATGTGTCCTGTGCCATGGAATGATGGAGGGGGTAGCTTCTTCAAGGTGGCTTATGGTGTGCACTCACATCTTGTTGCAAGTGCACCGTATATGCGTGCAGCAGTGTTGGCCTGAATTCATTGATGTGTTGGGTTCTGTGTGATTTGGTGGCAGGGGGTGTTGACTGTAGTCAGTAGCATACTCGTCTTGCTGCACTGATCAGTACCATGGTGACTTGCACCACTACTATGGGTGTGCGGAACCAGGGACACGCTACGGTATCCCTGTTGTGCTCACTTCTATGCACTCCCAGGGACGTCTGTCTTGTGTGGTGGGATGCAGGAGGCTGCGAGGTAGTGCATATGCAGTGCATGGTGCAGGATGCCCTTACGGTGTGTGTGGTCTGCCGATGAGTGGTGCTTGTGTTGTGTTATTGGGCCAGCTTACCTGTCGGACGAGTAGTGTTGTGTTTTGTACATTCTGGCATCACTGTGAGGTTAGGCAGTCATGTGCCATGTCGATTGCCTTGGGGCACTGTGTTCTGTGGGGTGCACATCGTGCACTGGCGTCAACATTCCCACACAGGTGTGGTATGCACCCCCACCCTTTCCCACCAAGTTGGGGTATTCATCCACCCCAATCATGGCACCAATGCGCTGCCATGGCCCAATCAGGTGTCTCACCAAGCAGTCAGGCACGTTGTCCAGCATGTAGCTCCATCTAGCTTGGTAGAGTGGAGTTTTGCAGGACCAGGGGGTCATGTCTTGTTCGGGGGTATTGGGCACCACAATGTGTGATGTCTTTACTGGCATTTCATACCATCTGGGCATCAATGGAGCGGTATTGCTTGCAGTTGCAATACGCCACCTCCATTGCATGTGGACAGTTCAATTCCACGTGGGTGCAGTCGACGGCACCCATGCCTGCCAGTGCATGGTAGGCAACTCATGTATCCAATATCTCCTGGGGTGTCCGGGGTAGGGATATGTAGTCCCTTGTGTGTTTCAGGAGGGCATCCAGCACTTGTTTGAGTATCTGTGAAGATATGGCCTGTGGTATGCCATGCATGTGCCCCATTGTATGCTGCTACGTGCCTGTGGCAAGGAAGTTGAGTACAGACACTACCTTGAGTCGAGGGGGGATTGCGGGGTGGATTTCTATGTGGCTCACTATGTCGTCATGTGTCAGGTCCACTATGGTGGTGATGTTGTCCCGGTCAAGCCGGTACAGGGTGTGGATCAGCTCTGGTGTGAGGTCGAAGGGGGAGGCTCTGATGCAAGTGATTGGGGGCTGCCGCCGTGGTAATGGTGGCTGCACCGGTAGGGCATGCCGGGCCTGTTGCACCCTCCTTCTCCTCCTGTGTATCCTCTGTGGTGGTGGCTGTGGTGGTTGTTGTTGTTGCTGTTGTTGTGGTAGCTGCCTTGCATGCTGGGCCTCCGGCTCCGGTAATGCTGCTACTATTGGTGTCATCTTGGTGTGGGAGGGGGTGTGGTGGATGGGTGGGCTCCTTTTATGCTGTGTCAGACTGCATTGAGTCCACCTGTGCTGATTGTGTGCACCTGTGGCTCTAGGAACCACTGCTCAGAGTTCTTTACTCCTTCTCTGAGATGCCTGTATGTACTCCATGCCGGTAAGGTACTTTACGGCCTTGGGGATGCTGTAATTTACGTGTGCTACTTACTTGGAATCTGCTCCGGTTTAAGCCATGCCGTTAATTACGGCATGGTGGGTCGCGCGCGCGACCCAAGACCGTAAATTACGGCATAGTAGTTTATGGTGCCGTAATTTACGGTCTGAGGGGTCGGAATAGCGTGGAGCGGAAAACCATGCCGGTAAAGCATTACTGGCATGGTTTGGACCTTACCTCCAACCTCGGAATGACCCCCAATATAATCACTCTTTCCCCTTATTGTTACTCACTCCCCTCAATATGCAATATGAAGAGATGAATGAGGGCACACAGGTATCAGGAATAACAATCAACAATTTGCATTTTCAATCCCGATTCCCCCCAGCAAGCTTAGAGAGAACAGTAATAATTTTAAAACAGGTCAATGGCTTTTAGATGTGGTTTGAATTGAATGGGAAAAATGCTAAAAATGATTTTAATTCGCTAAATTGAATTCAGAACAAGTGAGAGTTGCTTTGGATAAGTTCAGGGAAACACTAGCAATGATTGTTGATTGTTGAATGGTTAGCAGATGGAAAACGAAATTCAGAAGTTGAAAACAAGAAATAGCTGTTTTTTTATATGGAGTGAAATTGAGCCAAATGCGAAATTGCGTCAACTTTTCCGCGTGTGGGAAACGCGATTACTATGAGCGAAAACTATAACGAGCTGAGGATGTTAGCTTCAAATTGACATTTAAATTTCGTTTCTAGGACATACGGGTCAAAAGTTACAGAGGTTTTAGTAAAGGTCAATTTTTCTCAAAAGGGTCAAGATTTCAAATGAAATTGTGCTTTGAATTGCAAACAGGTTGGCTTACACTGACAATTCTCACAGGATTAGATGGATGAGAAAGGATTCAGAATGGACAAAAGAGATTCTACAATGCAGTCTGGATATGTTGGAATGGGTTGGATGGATTACTTTAAACTAAGAGATGACTATGGACAGTTGTACGCTAAATACTCACAACTCTGGTTTAAAATGGAATGGACCCATCAAAGATCTGGTCAAAGGTTTGGCTTGGACTCCGCTCGCCACCGGACAGGATCAGGGCACAGGGACTCTGCTCTCAGCAAGGCGCTTTGGTCTGCACGGCCTCTTGGACTCAATCTGACGCGTTCTGGGTTACAGCTCTGCTGGACTGATCTGGATCTTGGGTTCTAGCAAGGGTCCCTGGTCAGAAGCAAAACAGCTCTGCCAGGCTGTTGAATGGTTTAGTTAGGCCCCGTGGAAGTTTGGGATTAGAATCAGGTTACAAAAGATTCTAAAGGCCTGCTGAAAAGGGTTCTGCTTTTTGGATTAGGCCTCTGCTTCAGGGTTCTGGAGTCTGGTTCTAGAGTCTGGATCTGGAGTCTGGTTCTGGAGTCTGGATCTTCCTGCAGGGTGCTTCGCAAGTGGATCAGTTGATGAGTGGAAGTGTGTCTTGCCTGTCCTCAGCAGTCCCTATTTATCCATTTTCCAAAGTGGGTGGGGAGGCTGATTGTCTATGCCCAACTCTCTAAGGATCTGATAGGTCAGACAATTCCCTGTCCCCTGATTTGAGAAAGGAACAATGTGTCATGATGTGTCATCATGTGCCAGAGTGATGCTGCCATTTCAATCTAGGGAAGAACCTCCCCTTTGCTTTTACCCAGAAAATCTATTTTTCCCAAAAAACATCTTTTCAATATGCACAACTTGTTAATAACACATAATTACATGACAGATTGACTAAGGTACGTTTCTATCAAAATTTTATGTTCCTACGAGTTTTGGTTCCTAAATGACAATTTTTCATGCTTTTGGTTGGTTACACATTTTCGGATCTGTACACTTTTTTATACATACATGCACATAACCTCTGGGCATATTCCTGTATTTTTTCATGTTCCTAGCATAATCACAATTGCTAGAATATGAACTTTTTCGTGGTTCAGTCTCTGAATGTCGCACAGATTCCAGATTAGTTTTAAACTGTGAGTGAATTTTTCATTTTAATAATCTCTAAGTTTCATATTGTTGTCAGTTCGGCACAATATTGTATATGTCTTTTCCCAAAACATATATTTAGTCAAATTTCAAATCCACATTTTCAGTCTGGCCCGCCTCCAAAGCTTGGCTGAGTCAGAGAGTCACATGGCTTGTCTTCCTGCCAGGGCAGTTGTTGTCAGTCACACCCGAATTAGCATTTCCATTCAGTTCAAGGACTCCATTGTCTCTTTCCCAGAACAGCAGAGGAAGTCTCCTCCCCTTCTCATTAGCATCCCAATGTGATATCCTCTCCTTTTGGTGGGAAGGAACAGGGTGGGGTGTTCTCAGGGGAAGAAAGCCTCTTCGAAGTTTTAGCTGATTCAGTTTATCTTATGGTCAATTGTGACATAGTTCCTTGTGAAATATTACAGTTACCAATTTAAAATCAACAAACATATCTTCTATTCCAGTCTTTTTTCAACATGAAAATCATGTGTGGCACCCTATATTGCATTTGATGGAAATCCCTTCTTTGGCATATTTAGCTTTTGAGACATAGTTTCTCCTGTCAGATTTAGAAATCGCCAGCGTCTGACAGAGGCCAGTAACGGTATTACACACATTTTTGACAGATTTCTTCCCAGCAACCATCTTCAAAAGTGGGTTTTGTTCTGATAACATATACTCCTGCTGACATTATATTTATGTGGTTTCTTGAAGTAGAATGATGTTTAACACCCAACAGGAGATTGGATCTTTTGGGTGGTGTGTGGGCCATGATTTTTGCAAATTTGACAACCAAGAAAACGAATTTCCACACAGCTGGTGGTGGTGGCATGTCTGCACAAGCACGTGGCTGGGCATCCTGTCCCAGTGGGGCACCCCTGCCTCTTCCCCCTCTGTAGCCACTCTGGCCACCCTGCACTCCCTGTTCCCGCTAGTCTCTGCAACCATGTGCCCAACCACGCCCAGCCCTGGGAGGATGCCCAACTTTTCTGCCCTTAGCCTTTGGTGGCCTCCCAACCATGGCACAGATGGTAAATAGCCGATGGGAGGTGCACTCAACAATTGTCCTGGGCAATTGGATTGAAGGGGGCAGGGTACTGGATGGAATAGGTAACCCTGTGTTCCTGCAAGGCTGTCTGTGACCCCTGGGGAAAAATGACGGGTCACGCAATGCTCAGGCCCCCCAAAAAAAAATACAAAAAATATTAAAAAGAAAAACGTGCACATGACCCCAGTAGCCCACGTGCATGGTGGGGTCATGTGCACCCTGGGACACAAAAAACACATACGCGTGGAATACGCGGGCTACTATGACCTCGAAAATGGTACGCGATGCACAGGGGAAACCACTGTGGGAAAAATAACATGCGTGACTCACCTCCTGCCTTGCATGGAAAATAAAAATAAAAACACACGCGCTTGTACATGTAGTCAACACCACGCCAAAAGAAGAGGTATGAACTTGCTGTGAAGGGATCGCGTGTGAATCCAGAAGAGTAAACAGACGTGTCGGTCTCCACGAAATGCACATACAGTGGACTGCTTCCCCGCTGGACCTTTAACCCGTGCTGAAGGCAATGCCCGCACGCCTAACATCACTGGCGTGCTAACACGCTAAGTCTCTTTCCTCGAATTACACACATTCACACGCGGACGTGCTGTTTTTTCACGTGCGGATTCACTATGCACCCGTACAAGGGAAACGCCCGCGCGCATCACGTCACTTACGCGCTTACGCACTAAGGCCCTTTCCTCGGATTATACACTGACGTGCTGTTTTTTCAAGTGCCAATTCACTCTGCATCAAGCTGGCCACGTGACAACACACAGAAGACCACGCTCCTGCCCAGAAGGCAATTTTCCTGCCCGCCAGAGCCCAGGGAAGCCTCCTATGAGCCATCTGGTGCTGCCTGCCTGGCTGCTGCCAACCGTTCCCTGCCATTTGGTGCCTGCACATCAGCCATCTGCAGGGGTCCAGTTGCTGTGACCACCGGTTCTGGAACAAAAGACTCCAAACTGGTGTTGCATCGCTGCACAGCCCAGCCCCAGGACCCAGTTGCCCACCCACACCTGCCTCAGTGGTTGCCATGTCCGACACAACACCATCTGGCACCAGTGGCAACCCCCCTGCAGAGAGGCAGAGGGCTGCCAGCTTCACTGCCAATAAAGTTGGCATCCTGGTGGAGCAAGTCCTAGGGCATTATGATGCACTCTTCTCACCATCGCGCGCCGACAAGGAAGGACAGAAGAGGATCTGGATGGACACAGTGGGTGCCATCAAGCGGGGGGTGGCACCCCGCAACATCAAACACGTCCAGAAGCGCTGGGAGGACTAGGACCCTCAAGAAGGCCCGGCACCTCTTGGATGCAGCAGATGCATTGGGGCGTCAGGGCTACCTTACCACCCAGCAGATGAGGGTCCTCGAGCGCATTCACCCAGTGCTTCACCACCAGATCTTCAGGATGCAGGCCCGTCTGGAGTCGAGCGGTAAGTGCCCATGCATTCCTGTTTAAAACAATGCATGTTATGATATGATATGATTGTTTATTTATATAGCGCCTATACACAATGTGTTTCAAAGCACTTCAAGGCAAGGGAGGGAACAAGGGAAAATACAATCACATTCTTACAGGCTATGAACAGTAAGGATGTGAAATTAACTATCGTACTCGGCCTGACGTTATTTCAGATAGTGCAACAGCTAAGACATAGATAAGGAAGGGAGGGGGAGAGTGGGAAGGAAATGGAAACAAACAGGCGACTACTGCACTAGGCCTGACGACATTTCTGGTAGAGCTGGAGAAAAACAAACATGCTGCAGTGTGGTGGTAGTTAGCTACTTGGTTGTATGTGTGACATGGGTCATGTATGGATGTGTGTGTGTAGCTACATGATAGTGCTGCATGTGAGTCCAGTCAGGCGTGAACCTCATGCATGGTGTATATGTTACAATGCATCATGCGCAGCAGCATACGGAATGCACACATGTATGCATGCCTGTGTCTGTACTTGTACATGTGTCTGAGTAGTGTGTGAGTGACTGGTAAACTCCATGGATGCATGGCACATGTCTGTGATGATGTGTTGATTCACTGATACACCTAGTCATCCTTGTATCCACTGTGTCTGTGGGTATATGGGGCCAGATGCATGACCCTCCGGTGATGTGTGTGCATGTGATCAGCATGTCCCATGATGCATGTGAGTTTCAGCCCACCATTCGGTGTTTCTACGGTGCCTTGGACATGGATGCAAATGTTTGTTGCATGTGCCATGCCTGTTCCTGCATGTGTGTTGCCTGCACTGACCCATGTGTTGTGGAGGGACATGATGGAAGTGACGTTTGACAGTGCCACTCATGTGCTATTGCTTTGTGTTTAGAGGAATATTGTACAGTACCCTGATGCTTGTGTTCAATGTCTCCCTTTACACAGCAGCGAGTGAAGAAGAGGGTGGAGATGGCGCTGTGGAGGAAAGCAGCAGGGATGCCTCCACCGCCTTGTGACGCAAAGCCCAGTCAGCCTCACCGGTAATTCTATCATCTGGGAGCAAGGGGACTGGTGCTGCGTCCGCCACTATGGCTGCAGCGGAAGGGGCGGGTGAGCCCCCACAGGGGCTGGTGATGGCGGAAGACGGTGCAGAGCCATTCAGGTTGGTGGTGTGTACGGTGCGCACATGTGACATTCGTGATGACGTGCGTGCTTCCTGGAGCGACCATGCACTTCATCATGAACAGATGTGTGCCAACGTGAACCAGCTGGGAGGGCTCATGGTCGGGGGTTTCCTCCATGTGTTGCGCTCTCTTGCGGCCCTCTCCTCCTCTGTGCACACTATACGCCAGTTGTTCTCCGTGCCGTCTTCCGGCCCACATGGCACCAGGGCCCACTGTGGACCTGCCCCAACCAATGCATTGCAGGCTGGTGGAGATTTCATCCCTGCCACAGTCGGGAGTCATAGCTCCAGCACAGGTGGTCACCCCAGCAACTGGACCACTGGCAATGGACGATGTGCAGGCACATAAACGCAGGGCACCTGCATGACGGTCTCGGGTGTTGCCATCTACCCGGAGGCAGTCGTTGTGGCAGCGGCAGGCAGCAGAAAGGCAGCGGCAGGCTCGGTGTAGGAAGAATGATGCCTCAGGGCCCTCTACATCATCGGGGCAGGCATCGGCTAGCGGGCAGGAGGACCTTAGAATTGGGAGTGTCTTCCGTGTGGCAACAGTTGGGCCAGCGAATAGATGCAGAGCAGCGGCGGGCGTAGAGGGCATGGCTCACAATGGTCAGGGCGGAGAACTACATGCACCGGGCTTTGAGGCGGGCTGGGTGCCTCGAGGCATCTCGCAGGGAGTTGGAGGAGTCCATGGCTGCATCCCTGCGAGACCTTGAGTCCAGGGAACAGGCCCGCCTCCGGAACATTGACATGGAGTTCAATGATGCCCTGGGCCAGGACATCAATACGTGAGCAATCGGACTAGCCCGCCGCCTTTTTATATAGTTATTTAGGTTTAGGTTTCATTTGCTTTTTATTATGATTTGGAGTCCACGGACTTTGCTCCACTTTTTGTATATAGTTGTATTTTAGATAGGGTTTTAGGTAGGTTTCCTTTTGTTTTGGGATAATGGACTCTTCAAACTGTCGTGTACAATTTTTACAGACATGTACATACTTTCCTTTTTAGATGTTCACATGGATTAATGCTTTTTTTATGCTTTTCAACTTGTGATTTGTTTTCTATGGACTTTGGGTATGGACTACTAATATTTTTTCATGTTTTGGATTTGTTTTTTTCCCCTTGAATTTGACTTTCTTTTTCTTATTGCGCTATTTATTTCTTCATTTGCATGTGTGGTTTTCATTTTGTCATTTGTTTTGCTTTTTAATACATTTCATAATTAAACATTATTGTTGTGGTGTACTATGATTTATTTTGTGCATGTCTCCATGAGCATTGGCTAAGTCATGTGTTGCCACTGTGTGGCTCTGTAGGACAATTGTTGATGGGCATGCTGGTTCTTTTCAGACTATCATGGAATGGGTAATTTACTAGGGAGTGGGTGCAGTGGATAGTTGGGTGTTTGTACTGGGGTGGGTGTGTGGGATTTGGGTTGGCATTAGGGCCATGGGTCTGTATAGTTACGACGTGGTGTTTCGTGGACATGAGTTGGGCATGCTAGTAGGCGCCCGTCAATGGGGTGGGGGTGGAGGGATATGAGTCGGGGCCTGCTGGCAGAAGCCTGTCAATTTGGGGGGGCATGAGTCGGGAACTGCTAGCAGGTGCCCATTAATTGGGGGGGCATGAATCTGGGCCTGCTGGCAGATGCCTGTCAATTGTGGGGGGTTTGGGGGGACATGAGTCGAGGCCTGCTGGCAGGTGCCTGTCAATGTGGTGGGGGTGGGGGGACATGAGTCGGGCCTGCTGGCAGGTGCCTGTCAATTGGGTTGGGGTGGGGGGGACATGAGTCCAGGCCTGCTGGCAGGTGCCTGTCAATGGGGTTGGGCGGGGGGGCATGAGTCCTGCTTGTTGGCAGGTGCCCATCAATGGGGTGGGGTGGGGTCCATGAGTCGGGGCCTGCTGGCAGGTGCCTGTCAATTGGGGGTGGGGAGGACATGAGTCGGGCCTGCTGGCAGGTGCCCGTCAATGGGGTGGAGGTGGGGGGGCATGAGTCGAGGCCTGCTGGCAGGTGCCTTGTCAATTGGGGGGTGGGAGAGTGGGGGGACATGAGTCGGGGCCTGCTGGCAGGTGCCCGTTAATGGTGTGGGGGTGGGGGGACATAAGTCAGGGCCTGCTGGCAGGTGCCTGTCAATTGGGGGGGACATGAGTCGGGCTCTGCTGGCAGGTGCCCGTCAATGGGGGTGGGGTGGAGGGACATGAGTCAGAGCCTGCTGGCAGGTGCCCGTCAATGGGGGTGGCGTGAGTCAGGGCTCCCAAGTGCATGGCGCCATGTGGCCTGCCTGCAGGGCATGGGGAGGGTAGATGGGCTCCCTGCTGGGCATGGTCAGGGTGGATGGGCTGCCTGCGGGGCATGGTCAGGGGTGATGGGCTGCCTGTGGGGCATGGGGAGGGGTGTAGGGGGTTCATGTGGCTCCTCACCACACTGCTCTGTGAATCTAGGGGTACGGGAGTGAGAATTATATGCCATTCCGTTTGTGCGAGCGGGGTACGTGTATTCCCAGGGGTGCGCTGGGCGTTTTACACATGATTTCACTGGGCAAGTGTAGTACGTGTATTCGGAGGGGTGCACAGGGAGTTTTACATGCGATTTCGCTGGCATGAGCGGGGTATGCGTATTCCGAGGGGTGCATGGGGAGTTTTACACGTGATTGTCCAGGCGCGAGTGGGGTACGTGTATATTAGGGGGTGCGCAGGGAGTTTTACATGCATTTTCGCTGGTGCAAGTGGGTTACGCATATTCCGAGGGGTACGCAGGGAGTTTTACATGCGATTTTGCTGGCGCGAGCGGGGTATGCGTATTCCGAGGGGTGCGCTGGGCGTTTTACACATGATTTAGCTGACGCAAGAAGGGGTACATGTTTTCCGAGGGTGCGCGGGGAGTGTTACATGCAATTTAGCTGGCGCGAGCAGGGTACGCATACTCCAAGGGGAGCGTGGGGTGTTTTACATGCGATTGGGTTGTCACGTGAGGGCTGAGTGGGGTTTTTAGCACATTTTCGTGTTTGAGGGCTGTATGCTGGTCCACTGGCCTTTGCGCCATGTTGGGGATGTTTTTGGCGCACAGGGCGGAGTAGGGGGCGTAACTGGTGCTGCTGCAGGGTCACTTCGCCATGCTGCCCCATGGCTCGTTGTGGATGTTTAAATCCATGAATATGCGGTCTGCCAAAATGGTTTTGGCACACGCGGCTGGCACACGCTCCCTCTGAGCGCCAGCCGTGTGCACCACTTCTGCGCTTGATTCCATGAATTACCCCCCACAGTGTCTTCAATTATGTAGCAATTTGTTCCCAAGATAGGTGCAATCAGGTGTAAATAAGAGTAGCATATAAATGAAAGCATGGACACTTCAGACAATGCAGGAAATAGAAGATGTCAAATTAAAGATGGGTAACCTTTCATACATTTCAATGGTTGGCAGGATGCCAACAATGGTAGAGTTTAAAAACATAAAAATATATTTTAAGAAAGGCAAACAGTCATTGTTTTATGTTACCATATGATGGCACGTAGTAAGAATTGGTGCCATAGACTAGAAAACCAGGGGTCGACTAGATTAGTGTAGTGGGGTAAGGAGGAGATAATGTGCAGCAAAATGTTTTATTTTGTCTCAACAGGATGAAAACAAAGCACAGAAGAAAATGAGCATGGTCCAACGCGATCGAATGGACAATGACGAAGGAAAGGTGAAGCATTTACAGCAGAGCAGGAAACATTTATAGCATAGCAAGAAGCACATGCAGCAAGGCAGAAGAAAAAGACTAAGGGGGTAATTCATAGAATTCAGCGCACAAGTGGCGCAGGTGGCTGGCGCACTGTGTGCGCGTGCGGCAGTCTGCGCGAGCCGCTTGTCCCAAAATCCATTTCTGTGCATAGAGTATTCATGGATTTTAACATCCATAACCAGCCGTGGCGCAGAGTGGCTCAGCGACCCTGCAGCTGTGCCAGTTACGCCCCAACCCCTCCCCATGCGCCATGAACAGCGCACAAATCCGGCACATGGCGCACAGGCCAGTGGACCAGCATACAGCCCCCCAACCACGAAAACATCTGTAAAAATCCCTGCGCACCCCTCCGAATACACGTACCCCGCTGCGTGGGAAGTGTTAAACGCGATTGGCCCTGTGCGAGCGGGGTACGTGTATTTCTGGGGTGCACGGGAAGTTTTACACGCGATTGGCTCTGTGCGAGCAGGGTATGTGTATTTCGGGGGTGCGTAGGGAAGTTTTACATGCGATTGGCCTTGGGCGAGTGGGGTACGTGTATTCTGAGGGGTGCGTGGGGAGTTTCACATGCGATAGGCCTTGGGCGAGCGGGGCACGTGTATTCTGAGGGGGTGCGCAGGGAGTTTCACATGCGATAGGCCTTGGGCGAGTGGGGTACGTGTATTTCGGGGGTGCGCGGGAAGTATTACACGCGATTGGCCTTGGGCGAGTGGGGTACGTGTATTCTGAGGGGTGTGCAGGGAGTTTCACATGCGGTAGGGCTTGGGCGAGCGGGGTACATGTATTTCGGGGGTGCGCAGGAAGTTTTACACGTGATTGGCCTTGGGCGAGTGGCATACGGGTATTCTGAGGGGTGCGTGGGGAGTTTCACACGCGATAGGCCTTGGGCGAGTGGGGTGCATGTATTCTTAGGGGTGCACTGGGAATTTCACACGCGATATGCCTTGGCCGAGCGGGGTACATGTATTTCGGGGGTACGCAGGAAGTTTTACACCCGATTGGCCTTGGGCAAGTGGGGTACGTGTATGTTGAGGGGTGCGTGGGGAGTTTCACATGCGATAGGCCTTCGGCGAGCAGGGTACGTGTATTCTGAGGTGTACGTGTATTTCGGGGGTGCGTGGGAACTTTCACACATGATTTCGCTGTCTGAGTGGGGTACGTGTATTCTGAGGGGTGCGTGGGAACTTTCACACGTGATTTTGCTGTCTGAGCGGGGTGCGTGTATTCTGAGGGGTGCACGGGAATTTTCACACGCGATCTCGCTTGCAGAGTGGGGTATGTGTATCCAGTGGGGTGCGCGGGGTATTACACACATGAATTGCCAGTGTGGGTCCTCCCAGGTGTGCCCTCGACCCCCTCCCCAGCCGGTGCAGGCAGCCCACACCACAGGGGACTACCCTGCACCCCTGGTCATGTCCCGCAGGCAGCCCATCCACCATGGGCATGCCCCCCAGCCAGCCCACATGTCACTTTGCACTAGTGATCACCGACTCATGTCCCTCAGCACCCCCACCCACCCAGCATTGAGGGGCACCTGCCAGCAGGCCTCAACTCATGTCCCTCAGCACCCCCACCCACCCAGCATTGAGGGGCACCTGCCAGCAGGCCATGACTCATGTCCATCAGCACCCCCACCCACCCAGCATTGAGGGGCACCTGCCAGCAGGCCCCGACTCATGTCCCTTAGCACCCCCACTGACCCAGCATTGAGGGGCACCTGCCAGCAGGCCCCAACTCATGTCTCCCCCTACACGTCATAAAGATGCACAATCATGGGCCTCATGTGCACCAAAATCCCACAGCAACCCACCCCAGTCTTGAGAGGCAATCAAGTCCCCAATCTACCCCACACTGAAATGGCTTTTCCATGACACAAACTGAAAGTCAACTATGTACATCAAAACATGTCCCTCACACACACACCCTGGGTGCAAGTGATTGTCTAAATCTACTTTTTCACATGCAGTAACCCAATGAGCGAATACCACACATGGAAGTAAGAAACAAAAATGTATTAAGAACAAAATGAATGAAATGAAATGAAAGCATAAAACATATTTCAAACGATGAAATGAAATGTATGTCTGAAACATAATAAAAAAACATATGAAGAACCAATCCAAAGTGATGAAAACAAAACATGTGTCCAATCTCACAGTCCACCAAATGAAATCCAAAGGAAACGTAAATTAAAAAATCCATTGATCCATGGTGATAAAATAAAATAAACTCCTCACATGATCCACTGTTCAACTATGTACACAGAGTTCATCCAGGGTCCATGAGTCCAACGAAAGAAATGAAACCTAACACTAAAATCTATATACAGTGGCGGCGGGCTAGTCCGACGGCTCACTTTCTGATTTCCCGGGCCAGGGCATCATCGAACTCCTGCTCAATATCCTGGAGGCGGTCCTCTTCCATGTCCCAGAGGGTTCACAGGGACAATGTTGACCTCCAACTCCCTGCGAATTGCCTCGAGGCACTCACCCGCCTCAGTGCCCTCCGCATGGAGTTCTCCGCCCTGACCATTGAGAGCTGTGCCTCTTCCGCCCGCCGCCGCTCTGCGTCTATGACCTCGCCCAACCGCTGCCACACAGAAGACACTTCCAATCCTGGGTCCTCCTGCCCTCTGGCCGATGCTTGCCCCTCAGATGTTGAAGGTCCCAAGCCATGATAGCTCCCACCTTGTTGCTGCTGCTGCTGTGCCTGTGCCTTGGCTCTTGCTGCCTGCACGTCCTCCTCTGGCTTGGGTGCAGTTGTTGTGGTGGCCACCCCTGCTGGACGTCCGACTCCCGACTGTGGCAGGTATGTGTCCTCCACCAGCCTGGCCGCAGGGTCAGAGGCAGCTCCACAGGGTACCCAGGTGATACATGGGTGGGAAGATGGCATGGAGGACGACTGGCGCATAGGGGGTTCAGGTGAGGAGGGGGTCGGAATAAGGTCCAGCATACGGAGGAATCCAGCCCTGGTGACCCGTCCCAGTAGGTCAACGCGGTCAACGAGGCATCCGAGATGACTTGCAGTGTCTTCACAAAAACACTGCAGGTCACCTTGCATGCCCCGTTTACGCAACACCATCCCAGCCACGACAAGCTCAACCCAGTCCCGAATTGCCATGTCCGCAGGGAGAGGAAGGCCAGTTGTTGTGTGCTCATCCCCTCCCTGAAAACGGGTCTGGACGTAGGCATCCCTGCTGGTGCAGGATGATGCAGTCACAGGATCCGGGACAGGATTACACACAGGCACCTCTGTGGCAGCCTGTGCTGCCTCCTGTCCCTGCACTGCACCACTAGCACCAGTGGAATCCCCACCTCCAGACCCCGTGTGTGTCCCTTCTACAGCCTCCTCCTCCACCAAACCCCCCACCAACCTAGATGACTCCATGCCATCTTCCTCCGTCGGACCCTGTGGGGTCTCAGCTGCCCCTTCTGCTGCTGAGGAGTCCACCTCCGACCTCCGCCTCTTGGACATACCCTCGGCAGCTGCGGCCTGGAACGCGGCACAAGACTCCTCGCTCCCCGACGAGATGACAACCTGGGAGGGGAGCCAAGCCTTGCGTCTCCGGCTGGTGGTGCGATCCCTGCCGCTTTGCTACACAGCACCCTCTCCGCCCTCTTCATCAGTTGACGCTGAAGACAGGGAGAGATAGAACACAGGCATCAGGGCACTGTGCAATGGACTGATACACACATGACAGTTGCACATGAGTGGCAGTGTAAAACTACAGACATGGCATCACACTCCCCAACACACATGTCATTTCAACTCACACACATGAGCAAATCAACAGGAATCTTGCACCAGGCAGCACTGTCCATACACAAACAACAGCACGAGCAGCCGAAGGTGAGCCTGACGTCACATGAAACACTGGGAGTGCACAACACATGCACACACGCCACCAGACTTACATGCATGTGTACATTTCCACCAACTGTCGCAGTGATGAGATTGCCATCCATGTCTCTTCTCGCATTCAGCCTTCTACATGTCAGTGTCACATGCATCCATGTTGCATCACAGTTGCACACTTGTCACATACACACACATGCACATGTACACAGTGCAGATACATGCAGCAGGAACCTACATCCATGTGTGACACACAACCATGCCACAGTACATACACATCATTTACACATGTGCGCACCCACACATGCATTTGCCCAGAATGCTTGCCAACACATACACCATCGATGTGTCTCACACATGAGAGGAATTACATGTGGCTGGTTCACGTCCCTGTACATACGCATCCATACATGGCCCTACAAAGACATATGTTGAACCTGCACACTCCTGGCACACCACAACATGCACAGCGTACAATCAGTAGGCATGTACACTTACCGCTCGACTCCAGACGGGTCTGCCTCTCAAGGACCTGGACGTGGAGCACTGGGTGGATACGTTCCAGGACCCTCATTTGGATGGTGGTAAGGCAGACCCGGCACCCCTTGCCATCCACTGACTTCAAGAGGCGCCGGGCCTTGCTGAGGGTCCTGGAACTGAAGTCCTCCCAGTGCTTCCAGATGTGTTGAATGTCGCGGACTGCCACCTCTTCTGCGCTGATGGCAGTCACGATGTCCGTCCAGATCCTCTTCCGTCCTTCATTGTTGGCGCACAAACTTCCAAAGAGGGCATCATACTGCCCCAGGACATGCTCCACCAGGACACCAAATTCACTGGCACTGAAGCTGCTGGCCTTCTGCCTCTCTGGCTGGGGGTTGCCAGTTGTGCCAGATGGTGTAGACATGGCAACCCCAGAGCCAGGTGTGGGTGGGAAACTGGGTCCTGGGGCTGGGCTGTGGAGCAATGGTATCCCAGTCGGGAGTCTTCAGTTCCAACAGGGGTGGCCACAGCAACTGCACCCCTGGCTGTTGTGCAGGCACCAAATAGCAGGGCACGTGGGCAGCAGGCAGGCAGGCAGCAGCAGATGACAGGTGGGAGCGTGCTTCGGGCTCTGGGGGGCAGGAATAATGCCTTCTGGGCAGGAGCGTGGTCTTCTGTGTGTTTTTGCGCGGCCAGCTTGATACAGAGTGATTTGGCACGTGAAAAAATTGCACGTCAGCATGAAATTCGAGGTAAGGCCCTTAGTGCGTAAGCGCGTCTGTGACGTTACGCGCACAGGGGTTTCCAACAACACGGGTGCATAGTGGATCAGCACGTAAAAAAAACACACGTCCGTGTGGGAATGCGTGCAATTTGAGGAAAGGGCCTAAGCGCGTATGTGACGTGACACGCGTGGGCGTTTCCTTCAGCACGGGTTAAAGGTGAGCGGGGCCAGAAGTCCGCTGTACGTGCCTTTCATGGAGACCGACGTGTGCGTTGCTACTTCGTGTTGTTTTGTGTGCCATCAATACTTCACAGCGGATCAAGGACGTATATCTCCTTTTGGTGGGGGTATTGACTACGCATGTTTTCCATCATCACACTAGTCTGACGGTGAGTCGTGCACGCTATTTTTACCACTGCGGGTGCCCCTGTGTATCACACCCGTTTTCGAGGTTATAGTAGCCTGCGTGTCCCACATGTACGCGTTTTTCGTGTTACTGGGTGCCACCGCGTACTGCGGGAGGTTAATTCCATGCACGTAGGCTGCAGGGGTTGCGTGCAAGGTTTTACTGCACTTTTGGGGTGCCTGAGCATTGCGTGACCCATCACTACATCACCGGGGTCACATACAGCCTTCCAGGTGTAGGGGTGCTGTTAACATCTTGCATCCCACCCCCTGCATCCCAATTTCCCAGGAAAATTGTGGTGTACACCTCCCATTGGCACTGCTCCATCTGTGCCGGCACTACTCCATCTGTGCCATGGTTGGGAGGCCACCAAAGGTGAGGGGCACCTCAGCTGGGCGTCCTCCTTGTGGCGGGTGTGGTCAGGGATGTGGCCAGGGTGACCAGGGAGTAGGGGGACTCCAGGGTGTCCAGGGGGCCACAGAGGGGGAAGAGGCAGGGGTGCGCCACTTGTGCACGATGTTGTGCCATGTGTCAGTGCAGTCATCCACCACCCCCTGTGGTTCCGGGAGATGCAGCTTCTGCATCTGGCACTGGTGCCCGTGTGACCCGGTAGTCCGTTTCATCGACTGCCACGGGCCCAAGGGTAGTGGTAGCTGCAGCTGTGGACACCACCACCCAGGCTCAGGGTCTGTCAGCGCAGGCTGCGTTGGCACTTGAAGAGTCCTTGGAAGATTTCCAACAGGGCAGGAGGGAAACCATAGGTACATGCAGGGCTGCAATGACCGAGACACGTGTCCCTGGGGCAGTAATGTCATCTGCTGCACCGACCAGCCGGGTGTTGGCAAGTGCAGGTGCAGATGCAGCCAACAACACCCCGGTTGTGAGTCTGCCAACCAGGACAGTCGCGGTCAATGACCCTGGCACAGCAGATGTTGCTGAGCAGGGTCAATTAGAGGGCACCCAGCTGCCACTAACGCAAGTCAGGCCTTTGGTCGTCCCTCCACCTGCCACTCCCTTGGCTCAATCCACCGGTGCCACTGGCCATACTGATCAGGGCGTAATTTGCCAGCCAGGGTCTACGCCACAATCCAAGAGATGGAAGGTTGCACCTGCAGCACAGGCTGGGACCCCACACACAGCAACGACCTCCTGCATGTCGAGGAAGAAGCCTTTCTGCAACCAGGAACTGGACTTACTCATGGACTACGGCCGTGACATGCTATTGGGGCCTAATTGTCATACTACGGCTGCCCACCCACTGGAAGCAAGTTGCAGAACATGTAAGTGCATTCAGCCATGAGGTGCGCACGGCGCAAGAGTGCAAAAAGCGTTGGAATGACCTCAAACGCAGCGCTAAGGCTAAGCGCGCCTCAAATTACAACTTGACTCTAGTGACTGGCAGTGGGCCTGCACCTAAGGAGGAAGACCTCACTCCGCACGAGTCACTTGTTGCGGAGTTCATACCACCCAAATCAGTCGAAGGAGTGGGAGAGATGCCGGACTTTGATGCCCAGTCCAGTGAGTGTTGCTGCGTGTTTGCTGAGGACATGTGTCTTTTACTTGTGTGATGTGTTGTGCATGACTGCCACTACATGTCACGTGTGCATGGTTCCGATGTGCAAGTAATGCAATGCTTCACTGATACAGAGACCCAGTATGCCTGGCAGGTTATCTTTTGTGTGTGACATGTCTACTTCATGTGTCTGGTGTCTGTGTGATGTCTATGTGTGTGTGTGTTGTGAGCCTCTAACATGTGTAGTGACCTTTTTTCTCTCAACTTTTCAGATGATGATGCAATGGAGCCAGAGGATGGTGTTGTCATGCCAGGCACAGGGTTGTTATCACTACAGCAACCCGGCACAAGTGGGGTTTATTGGGTGGTAGCGAAAACCCACATGTGCTACAGTCCATCTTGTCTCTGGCTGGCAATGAGTCCAGCCCTGATGACCACTCTGATGTCCATGTCGAGTTGGATGAGCATCGGGTCCATATGTCAGGGGTGAGAGATTCTGAAGTGGGCACTCCTCTGTCCGCGACACCTGCACTGAGGGGTCAGATAGTCTTGGAACCTCTGCTTGTGGTGGATTGGGATGCAGGGTCACCCTCCACACTAGTCACTGATGTGCCAGGTCCATCATGTCGACGTGGGCATGTAGTCGCGCAGCCGCGGGCGGTACCAACACAACGAGGACACCCAGTCCTTGGGTCCTGCAGGTGTCAAGTCCAGCAACGAGGTGCTTCTCCAGCAGCAGGCGGCACGGTCCATGGCCCGCTCGCTCAGGCTGGGCATGGCGGCCTCAGACAGGGCATGCCAGGCTGAAATGGTGTCTTTGCATCGAGCAATTGCTGCTCATGCAAAGGCACACATGGAGGCCCTGAGGCCTCAAATTACAACTTGACTCTAGTGACTGGCAGTGGGCCTGCACCTAAGGAGGAAGACCTCACTCCGCACGAGTCACTTGTTGCGGAGTTCATACCACCCAAATCAGTCGAAGGAGTGGGAGAGATGCCGGACTTTGATGCCCAGTCCAGTGAGTGTTGCTGCGTGTTTGCTGAGGACATGTGTCTTTTACTTGTGTGATGTGTTGTGCATGACTGCCACTACATGTCACGTGTGCATGGTTCCGATGTGCAAGTAATGCAATGCTTCACTGATACATGTCTGCTCTGCTGGATGGTGGACATGTGGAGCAGACAGGGACCGCATCACCACTATTGCACCCTACTCACATGCTGGTCACCAGAATGCCCCTCCGCTCCATGTTTCAGCTCACTTGACCTTCTGCATGTAGCCTGGGGTGACCTTGCTCTCAGCCCTGGGACTATGTCATAGCATGACTGACGTGCATGTGTCCTCTGCCTGCATGCGGGTACTCCACGTAGGCATGCTCCCTTGCCCCTCCACCCCCCCTGTACCTCAATTCCACCTTTGCACTGGTCTGCTTCAATTTTGCTGTTGAGTACTTGCCTGTTCATGCGTCCTCTATACATGCTAACTTCCACCAGTCAATCTGCCAGACATATGGTGTGGGGTACATCCTTTGTACTTGATGCAGGGTGTCTCACTTGGACTGTGCAGAGGTCAGATGCCCCGCAGAGACATGAGTGCCCATGCATGCTCCATGTGGATTCCATGCATGCCCCTATGTGTCCTTGCCTGGATGATCATTGTAATACGTGTCCAGGGTGACCTACATTGCATGGCATTTCATCAGCCTTCCCATGGCCACTGTGGTTCAGTCCTGCGTCACACACATGTTTAGGATGTGACAGTCTGTATGGCTCACAGGCCTCAGCCTGTTTCATGGCCAATGACTCTGTCCAACTGGTGTAGTGTCTTCTTCACACGTGGGTGTACTACGGAGGTTTCATCATGTGTCCTGCTTACTGTCCCATCATCATCTGCTGTGTTGTAACTTGAATCACATGATGCAAGTGATGCTAGTCAACACTGTCTGTCAATACACAGGTCTATGGTCATCCTTTTGATACCATGCAAGGCATCCCTGCATTTGCACTTGGGGGGAGGGGTGGTTTGCCTGTAGCCATGCTACCCACTGCATGCACATTGCACGTAATGGCTGAAGGTGACCTTGCACTGCCTTCATATTTTCTGATACACATCATGAAGTACTTGTACATGTGGATAGTGACTAATGTACAAAAGTGCTGCACTGCATCGACCCACTTCAGAGCGATATAACACCCTTCTACATGCCTAATCACAGAAGCAATGTCAAGTTGACCCAGTATGCCTGGCAGGTTATCTTTTGTGTGTGACATGTCTACTTCATGTGTCTGGTGTCTGTGTGATGTCTATGTGTGTGTGTGTTGTGAGCCTCTAACATGTGTAGTGACCTTTTTTCTCTCAACTTTTCAGATGATGATGCAATGGAGCCAGAGGATGGTGTTGTCATGCCAGGCACAGGGTTGTTATCACTACAGCAACCCGGCACAAGTGGGGTTTATTGGGTGGTAGCGAAAACCCACATGTGCTACAGTCCATCTTGTCTCTGGCTGGCAATGAGTCCAGCCCTGATGACCACTCTGATGTCCATGTCGAGTTGGATGAGCATCGGGTCCATATGTCAGGGGTGAGAGATTCTGAAGTGGGCACTCCTCTGTCCGCGACACCTGCACTGAGGGGTCAGATAGTCTTGGAACCTCTGCTTGTGGTGGATTGGGATGCAGGGTCACCCTCCACACTAGTCACTGATGTGCCAGGTCCATCATGTCGACGTGGGCATGTAGTCGCGCAGCCGCGGGCGGTACCAACACAACGAGGACACCCAGTCCTTGGGTCCTGCAGGTGTCAAGTCCAGCAACGAGGTGCTTCTCCAGCAGCAGGCGGCACGGTCCATGGCCCGCTCGCTCAGGCTGGGCATGGCGGCCTCAGACAGGGCATGCCAGGCTGAAATGGTGTCTTTGCATCGAGCAATTGCTGCTCATGCAAAGGCACACATGGAGGCCCTGAGGGAGGAGTATGCTACCCTCAGATCCACTCTGGGTGTCCTTCTGATGTCCCAGAGGGAGCGGTCAGGGGAGAGGTTTGCGCAGCTTGAGCGTACCATCTCAGCTGAGCTACATGCTTGCCGGGAGGTGCATCAGTTGTCCAGCCAGGCCTTGCAGGAGGAACTCCGTGTTACATGTGTTAACTTGCAAGAAGAAGCACGCGTATCACATCAGGTCCTACAGGCAGACCTACGTGTCATCGCCGCACAGAACCAGGCTCACCCGTCCGGCAGACTTGCTGCCGATGAGGGGCAAGCTGCGGCTAGGCGTGGTCAGGCTCCTGTGCCACACCCTCCTTTCCAGGAAGAGCCAGACTCGGACGATGAGGTATCTCCCACATAGGTCGGGATGTGCAGGCGTTGAGCCCATGGAGGTTTTGTTTTTCCTCAATATCATTGCATGTGGGTGTGGAGCAGCACCCTGTACCTCCCACTCCTGGGTTCCTCCCCCCTGGATCATATGTGACCATTTTTGATTTTTCTTTTACTTTAGTTAGTTAAGTTTCTATTTGATAGTTAGTTTAATTAGGTAATGTAGGTTTTTCATAGTTAGTGTAATTAGTTAATATTGTTTAAAATTGCTTGTCTATTGTGCTTTCATGTGACGGTGTGGTGCTTTGTGGCTTTTGAAGCATCCACTGTCTGTTCCAGCTTGGCCCTTCAGGCTTGTCTTGTGTAAGTGTTTGCAGCTTGGGGTCCTGACTCACATATGCCACTCCTGCTTACCTTATCCATGAGCTCGCAGTTCGGTGTAGCAGCCTATTACACAAGGGCTTTGGACTGTCATATCTGTGGCATGTCTGCTGCTGTCCTACATGTGTTAACACCCCTAGTGGGGATAATAGGAGTGTTATTGACCACTGTTCTTCTTTTGCTAGATGGGGGTTTCATGATTCATGTGTACATTAATTGCTATACATTGTGTAGTATGTTTCTTATCTTTACTGTACATGCGCTTGTTGCAATTCATGCTATAGATAGTGTCTACCCCACTTTGCCGGTGAAAGTAGCACTGATGGTGTGATTTCTGATGTAAGTCTCTGACATGGTCCAGTCATGAATGCCTGAAGAGACACAAACAAGTGATTTCAAAGCATTGATCATATGTTTCATGGCCTTTCTGCAGGGGGATGAGCCTCCAGACCACCTTTGCCAGCAGACATGGCTCAGTGGACGTCTGGAGGGTGGACACGTTTGGTGGTGCCGACATGCACATGTGTGCGCAAGCGGAGCCACAGGGATTGCGCTCACACATCCAAAAAAAGCTGACGTGTTTCAAGGGACTCCAGGCAAGGTGAGCAGCACAGGCGGGCCACACCTCAGCCAACCTTCCACCAGGCCAGGTGCACATGCATGCTTAGTAGCTGCACTGACGGTGAGCTTGGACAAATATTGGTGTTGAAGCACACAATACAGCTGAGATGCGTTGGTGGACTAATGGCTAGTTGATGGGAAAGTTGTCTGGGGCACCTGCAGGGGAAGTGGCACATACACTCCGGTCGACCATGGTCCATTGAGGCAGTTGTATTAGCCATGTAGCGGTCCAAGACATGGAAAGAAGTAGCTCACAGGGACAGACAGTGAGGGACAGACTCTTGTGCAGTGCATTTTATTTCCATGGAGAATTTGACACATGCACTACTTACTTTATTTTGGTTATGGTGGAACACAACTTGTTTTGAATTCATACCTTGCTATATGCATCTGGCTGCTTACCCAGGGAACATTGCATTGAAGTGGGAGAATGGAAGAACAAGCTCCCGCCCTTCCCCTCTCGCGCTTGGCCTAGAGGATCACGGCCTAGGCACCCGCCACGAGAGGAGTTTGCCTATCTACCAGACGACCAAATACCCTGGTACAGGAACATACGGATGTGCCCACCTACCTGCCCAGCAGCCCGCCCTGCCCATGCCGACACCTGCGGCATGGATCAACTCGACTAAACCTACACGTCGTTAGAGATGCCATCACGACCTAGCCAACGGTCAGCACACCTGTGCACACATGCACACCGGACACTCCCACACCAATCCACACGAAGAACATACTCAGTGCTATGACATAGGCGACAGACATACCCACGGACGTGCATCTTTATTATTTTCCACATAGGCTCTCAAAATGCAGAAACGCAAGATGCATAATGAACTTATCTAAAAAGGCTTGCTCACGCTTCTTCTAAGAACCATGTACCATAATAAAGAATATAACGGAGACACGATACTGAGGATAGAGCAATATGATACAGTAACCTAAAGAGCTCTGCATCAAACGGTTCCACCTATGCACCAGGCCCAAGTAGGCCGCAAGCAAAAGTTTCCATGAACATTGAATGAGCGAGAGCCCGGTTGCTGATCCTGCAGAATGAGCCCGGCGAAAGCACACCGCCAAGGGCACGATGTTGAAATCTCGCACGCTGCAAGCCAACGCCAAGGTCGCAACTGCAAGATAAACCAGGCACACAGTGGGAAAAACAATATTAATGGTGCTGAATTCGGCCTCAAACACGGTCTCACCCCACGTGACAAAGCCAAACCTGACAGGATGCCAAGCCCAGGAGGAAGGAGACGCTTGAATCCCACGTTTCAAGACACAGGCAGATACAATTAAAAGACTCATTGGACATCTGCAGCAGTGGGAGTAGTCGACCTGCCAACATATGAATAAATCCTCACATTGTTTACACATACCCATAGTAAAAACATTGTTGCAAATGACAGGTGCACCGCGAGCTGGGAACAGCGATAGTCCCAGACTGGGAGGCTCGCGAGTGGACCAATCAGAACATGGGGCTCTTATCATTGACGCCATTAACATTGACCAATCCTCAGAGGTCTTCATGTAACAATTTTCATGTATCAAATTGAAGGGACAGCCCAAGTATATCACCTGACTAACCCTCAAGCACTAATACCGTTCTCTATATGCATGCTATACTAACCCTACCACTCGAGTAACCAATCCAGAGTGGAAATAGGTTTTTGCTAAACTTTGTAAGATGACGCAAGTAGCGCGTCATACTAAGGTAAAAAGGGCCTGCGAGCCCCACGATTGTGTGTGTGTCAGGACGGACGCGTACGATCCTTGACCCATCCCTGCCGTTTTGTCTAATGAACAGCAGAGTCACCTTGCTTCTTGCGTGTGTCTCATACTCTATCTCTTTTGGGATATATGGGAGGAGTTGGGGCCTCCCTGCCCGGAGGTCTACGGACTGCCCGGCCGACCCCGGCGGAATTTCCCCCCGACAAGTTGGAGGCACTGCTGAGATCTGTTTAAGATCTGCTTTTTTATTTTTATTTTTTCCAGGTACTCCCGTTGCGAGGAGGCCCGGTGGCGCAGCCCCCTATGCCGTTGCCCCCTTCTGAGGACTACAGGACCATCGCGGAACTGCGAGAAGACCGGACAGCGCAATCCGGATATTGGCCTTTGGGAGCCGGTTGAGAAGTATCCCGCCCGCGGTTGGCGAGTGTCCAGACGTGGTCCAGACGAGGGGAGGTGGCGAGCGGCTTGGAGGGGTGCACGCAGTCGAGCGGCCCCGCATCAAGAGAACTTGGTGAGCATGCCACGCACAACAAGCAATGTGAAATTGTGAAGGAGGGGGGAGGAATTAAATACGGGAGGTGGGAGGTGTTGCACAGGTGCGCGGCGAAGGTTTGACAATTTAGTGTTGGCAATGAAATGAATGGTAGCCGAACGAGTGCGAGAACAGTCGGCTACGTTGCGCGAGAGAGGGGGGTGGAGCACGAAAACATCAGGTGCGGCCGCTCGTAGACACTGATTGGTAGGTCGCGACTACGTGTAAGGGTGTGTGTGTGGTTTCCTACGATTTGGCATGTATTGATCAATGAGTAGATGAGGATCCCTATTGTTCGAGCAAGAAACTCGATAGGTAGATGACGTTTCCCTGTAGGCGGTAGCTAGTTAGTTGCCCAATACGGAAGATAATTGGCTGGTTAAGCCCTCCTGTCGAGGGGCGTATCACACGCGAGGCGACGCAGTGTGCGCAGTCCGATTATATTATTGATTACCTTGTTCCAGGAGTGACAGGAAGACAGCTGTGAGGTTAACGGGGGTAGATTACAAGTGTATTTTGGACTTAAAGAATATATGAAGAACTTACCAGTAGCTCGAAGAGATCGGTGACGTCACCAGTAGGACTTTCATAGGATATCCCGAACACAAGGCAATTTTCTTTCTGGGAGTGGTGGGGAAGAGAACTGTGGTAAGGGAGTGGAAACGGAGATAAAAGGTAATGATTTGATCGGGGAAAGGCGAAACGGGGAACGTGGCTGCGCACGGAGAACGCCGGCCACGGCGAGTGTAGAAGAAGGAGGAGGAGCAAATGAAAATAGGCGACTGTATAAGAACATCACAAGGGGTACGCAGCCGCAGAGGGCTACGTGCGCCTCGCCCGCAGGGGGCCGTAAGGGTGTTGTGTAAAGGAAGAAAGAAAGAAGAGAATATACAAGTGTAAATACTATATTTTAATAATTTTCCTTAGCGGACTATCGCAAGTCCCCAAATTTACGGGGCCAGGTAAAGGTATAAGGCTGTGCATTGTAAGTGTTAGCAAGATAATAGCTACCAAATAGGGGAAGGATAACAAATGGAGCGCTACTATGTCACACGGGACAGGATCGGGAGGGTGGGGGAACACCCTCACTACCCCACTACAACACATATGTACCACACTGTCACCCTATAGGGAGAAACTGATCAAGTATAGCATAGAATGGACACAGGGGACGGACAACAAAATGATAACACCATGGCCGCCTAATGGTAGCTTCGATCCATATACCCAACATTCACTATTAAACCATCTGCATAATACATACAAAGGGAAGAAGTTGACAAACCACGTGGAGGTGTTTAACTTATGGAGGATGTTCCAAGGGACCCGACCAGGACCAAATGGAATGTTCACTGTGGGGGAAATACCGGAAGAAAAAGAGATTAAGGAGGAAGGAGAGAATGGGAAAAAGGGGAGTGAAGACCCAAAGAACACGGGGAACGGACAAGAGGGAGGAGAAAAGAATAATAACTCAAAAGAAAATGAAATAAAAAAGGAACAGAGCAACGATATACCCCTAGCAAAGGTAGTGAATACAGAGGGAGGGGGGTTGTACCCTTTAAGAGAATTAGGAGAAATAGAAAGAGGACAGTTAAGGGCGGCTGAGGGGTACTCGAACCCAGCATACAGCCCGCCACCATATGTGGCTCATAGGAAGATGCCAGCAGGGAAGGGGAGGACTGGAGAAGAGCAAACTGTGGAAATGGGACATGATGAGTGGGTAGCTGGGCAGATACTATTAAAATTACGAGGTTCATTAACAGGAGAAGAGAAGGAGGTAGTAAGGAAAATAGACGAGGATAATACCAGGGAGAGTGGAATGAGAGGGGAAGAGCTCTTACGACAAAAGGAAGAGATTTTGGAGGAACGACTTTCAGAGTTAAGGGATGAACAGAATGAACTGATCAAACAGCTCGAGAGGGAGGAAAGAGAGAGAGCGAGGGGAAGGAAAGAAGGTAAGAACGAATTGGAAAAAATAAGGGAACGAACTGAGGAGCAAAGGAGAGACGCTGAAAGGGTAAAAGCAGCAGCAGAAAGGGTATCAAGAGCAGTGCTACGAGAGAGGAAAAGGGAAGAAGAAGAGAAAGAAAAAGAAATGGCAATGTGGAAGAAGAGATTACTATCAGAAACGACTAAGAAATACGAAGAAGGGAGGGTGATAGAGAGTATATTAGAAAGGGAGAGGGTGAGATGGGAAAGGAAGAAAGAGGATGAAAGGATATTGGAAAAGATGAGTAGCGAAGTAATGGAGGAATTAAAAAGGAAAAGGGAGGAAATTGGTAGAGAGATGGAGGAGAGGAATGAAGGGGAAAGAGAAGATAGGAGGAGGGAGAGTGAAGTAAGGGGGTATGTGTATAGAGACGCAGAAGTAGCAACAACATCAGCGCAAAGGGGAGCGGTTGGTAAAGGAGAAAAGGGAGAACCGGACCTAATAGACTTAAAAAAGGTAACAATCAAGGGGAAAAAGACAGAGTGGGGGCTGCCGTTTGTGAATGACTTTTGTAGTGAGGAAGAAGAAGGAATGGAGAAGGAAGAAAGAAACAGTGAAAGGGAAAGTCAAGATAAACTATACACCACCCGGACCAATACAGACTCACCTTGGATCTGTAGGAGAAAGGATGAATTGGAGAGAAGTGAGGAGGACGAGCAAGGGATAGCGGTAAAACAGACACATGAAGCCACACCGTCACCATCACACCCTCTCCCATCCCACCCCACATGCTCAACCACCTCACGCTCATTACGTACAATCAAACTTGCGCCCTTCACAAACGAATTGACACCCTATACAGGTCGGCTTAGAGACCTCCCTAGACGCAGGCAGGAAGGACGAATACACACGCCCACATTAAATACAGGAAATGATGGAAGAAGGGGAAAAGATGGAGAAGAAAGAGTTATGAGTAGGGGAAATACGGATGAAATTGACGATGTAGGAGAGAGGGAAGAAGAGGAGGGGTGTGAGGACTCGATTTTATGGAACCCAAGGGATAAAACGAGACACAACTTAATGCCACTTCTGGAGAGGGGAGGGGTTAGACCACAGTATGTCCCTTGGAAGCATACAGACAAAGAAAATATAAAATGCAGGCTCCCATCATTAAGTGGAGGTGCGGGTAAATGGATATATGAAATGGAAAAACACATCGCAGGACAGAAACTGGCAGTGGGAGATGTAAAGGGCCTTCTAATATCGATATTAGGGGATGCAGCGGATGACATTTGGAAGAGAGCGGGATTCCCTGGGGTAACAATAGCAAACACATCGCATGATGGGGCACCATTCGCAAACTGCAGACATGCACTATGGCAGGCATTGAGGGTACAGTACCCACACACATCAGACATAGGAGCAATTACCTCACGCAAGATGCGAGAGAACGAAGATCCTGTTGATTATATCCAGGAAATCCAAGAGAAGTGGCGCATGGAAACTAGAGAACAATGGGACAAAACACCAGCAATATTTTATCATATACTAGTACAAGGGCTCCCAGAAGGAGTTCAGAAACAACTGAAGAAAGTAGTGGGAATGGAAGCAAAAGCATGGCCAGAAATACAACTGACAATAGTGCATCATTGCAGGACATGGCAAGGAAAAAACTTACTAAATACACAATGGAAGGGGCACTAATAACTACACCTACAACAATGACCCAAAGCCCCACACAAGTAGTGGCTGCACAAGATCCCTCCCAAATACCACCTTCACAGACTATACCACAACAGGTGCCGCCACTCCAACCATACACGACCAACATGGGAGGAGGATACTCAATGCCAGGAGCTGGGTATTATAATTACAACAGGGGAAGAGGAGGAATTATGAGAGGGAGAGGATACGGATATAACACACAACAGCAGGTGGGAGGACTTAGATATTCCTACCCCACCGGACAACCAGTATACCAGGACAACACAGGAAGCTTTCCATGGCAGAGTAGGGAACCACCAGTGTGTTGGAGTTGTGGATTAATAGGGCACATGCCACGCACGTGTAGAGTAAAACCAGGAACACTATCATGGAGCAAACAGGGACAACCAAGGCCCACACAGGAACAGCAGGGCATACAGCAACAGCAGATGTTGCAACAGGGAAATGAACAGCAACAACTAATAACACAGCAACAGCCACAGACATATTCACTGCCACAACAACAGGTAGCGATAACACAACAACCCCAAGCACAACAAACACAACTGGGTAGGGTGACGGTCCTGGGACACAACCCTTACACAGGAAATGGTCAATCGTTGTATCCTCAATAGGACAGCCCACAGACGGCCTTGGTGTGTCCCATCCTGTCAGTAACACCTAATAGTGCGGAGGAACCACGCATAGAGGTAACGATAGGTGACAAAAAATTATCATTCCTTGTTGACACCGGGGCGACCCGGTCTTGCATAAGGGAAGGTAAATTTAAGATGTCGGGCGAAGCCATGAACATCTGAGGATTCTCTGGGGCTAGAGGGTTGGTTCCCTTTACTGATAATATTCCCTTATCTATAGGAGATTATGACATGTCAGTCCCACTCTTATATTATAGTGCCTCACCAGTAAATATACTGGGGAGAGACATCATGAACAGGTTGAATATGACAATCTCCTTTACGGAGGACGGCATAATTTGCTCTACTCCAGGAATTAACATGCTCACAGCACGACAGATTATGCAAGCCTACTGCGGGCAGACAGCGATTAGGGCTGAGCCAGTAGATGGTGAACTATTCCAGTACGGGACAGACATGGCATTTGCATGGATGCCAGGGATAGAGGGAAAGATCTGGAGGAGGCCAGCCGCCTATTTGTTCAGACCAGAAACACCAGTCAATGAACCAGAAGGAAAGGTGGTTCCAGTGGACATTGAGAGCATTATAGCAACAGCTGATTACATTGCGGTACATGCCCAAGACAGAGAAGGAAGAGCATGGAGGGCAGTGATAGCAGTAGCAGAAGGATGTAGACTCACCCAGGTGTCAGATGAGGAGCTGTTCTCAGAAGAAAAGGAGGAAGGTGAAATGGTGTTCATGATGAGTGTGGAAATATGGCTAAAAGTGGCGTACAAACAAGTGGCGCAGAAAATTGCAATGGCACTTGAGGCACCCACATCCGCCCCAGTTCCCTTCTTTGAGGAGGATATGACAAAAGTACCCACATCATTATGGACTTCCAGCCCCTATGACGTGGGGTGCATAAAAAGTATAGGGGGAGTAAGGATAAAATTGAAGAAAGGTGCAATACTCCCCAGAGTGAAACAGTACCCACTATCAAAAGAGGCAGATGAGGGCATATATGAAACCATAACGGCCCTTATAAATAATGGCATATTGGTCCCCTCAGAATCACCATGTAACACGGCTGTATACCCAGTGCGCAAGACTAGAGGGGGGTCTTGGCGCTTCATACAGGATCTCAGGCCCTTGAACAACATAGTAGAAGCAGAATACCCTATAGCCGCAAACCCGGCCACAATATTGTGTGGCATTCCAGCAGGAGCATCACGATTTACAGTGATCGACCTTAAAAATGCTTTTTTCTCAATACCATTGCACGCAGACTCACAAGATTTGACAAGCTTTACTTACAGAAACACAAAGTGGAAACACACCAGATTGCCACAAGGGTACTGCGAATCACCCTCAATATTCAACAGAGTAATACAGATGGATTTGGGTAACATTGAAGTGGAAAGCACAGTGTTGCAGTATGTTGACGACATAATAATTTGCAGTACAAACGAAAGAACATACAGAGAGGACTCATTAAAGATGCTGACAATACTGGCTGAAAAAGGTTACAAGGTAGACATGGAAAAGTTGCAGTACTGTCAAGAACAGGTACTTTACATTGGTCAGCTCATATCCCAACATGGAAGAAAGATTGCACCACAAAGAGCACAGGCCATTTCAAAAACGCCAGTACCACAAACAGTGAGGGAACTGCAGCAGTTCCTGGGTCTGTGCAACTACTGTAGGCATTAAAGGAAGCCAATAAAGGGGAGAAAAAGTTGGGGTGGACAATGGAAATGAAAGAGGCTTTTGATGAACTGAAAGATGTGATATCAACTGCTCCGGTACTGGCAACCCCAGACAATTCTTTATATTTTCACATTGCGACTCAGCAGTAATGAAAGCAGTGTTGGGTCAAAAAACAAGCATGGGCTACAAACCAGTAGCATTTTACAGCGGCCACTTAGACCCTGTGATGTTAGGTCATTTCCCTTGCGAACAAGGTCTCGCCACAGCTGCTTTTGCGGTAGAGAAAGCATCAGCAATCACCATGGGGTGCCCGACTACACTGTTTGTGGAACATGCACTATTTGCAATATTGAATAAACCTAAGTCCACCCTAACCACGCAAAGGGCATCAGGTTATGAGATCATCCTATCCAGAGCTGAACTATCAATTGTTAGATGTAGCACGGTCAACCCTGCAAGGTTCCTAGCAGAAGTACTTGAGGAAGGAGATTATGCACACGATTGTACGCAAATCACTGAAATGTACTCATGTACTAGAAAGATTGAAGAGAACGCACTAGAGGGAGGTGAGCTCCTGTTCATTGATGGGTCATCAACTATCGATCAAAGGGATAGTATAAGGAGGACTGGGGCAGCAGTGGTAAAAATGATAGTGGTACCGGTGTGTGTGGCAATGAAATGTGTACAACTACCACAGCATTATTCCGCTCAAGCAGCAGAACTAATTGCACTGATCTTGGCGTTGAAGGAAAGCTTTGACAAATGAGTGACCATATATTCCGACAGCGCATATGTTACGTCCACTGTCCACTCAGGGCTGTCGAAATGGAGAAGAAGAGGGTTTAGGAGAGCTGATGGCACTCCAGTGCAACATGCCCTCCTATTGGCTGAACTAATTGAAGCAATAAATGACCCCCAAGAATTAGCTTTGGTCAAATGCACCGCACACACCAATGGTGAAGACTACATTTCAAAAGGGAATGCAGCAGCAGACGCACATGCGAAGTATGCTGCATATTTTGGTGAGATATGGAACCCCCCAGAGTCAGAGAGAGGGAGAGGGAGGGGAATGGCTAAGGAGATGTTGATAAGAGAAGGGTACACCCACCTCCCAGCCACACAGATAATGGAGCTACAAGCGGCTGCACCAATGGCAGAAAAAGAATTATGGGTAAAAAGAGGATGCACAATGTCACCAACTGACGCACTATGGCGCCAGGGTGACACTGGAAAGATTGTAATACCACTGGCACTATTAAACACCGCCCTGAGCCAACTACACCACCCAGCCCACACAGGCAAGGAAGTAATTGCAGCACGAATTAGGGAAGACTGGTTCTGCCCTGAGTTAAATTCTCATGTGTCAAATTTTATCAGCAATTGTCTCACATGTCAACAGTTTACGGCCGTTCACACTCTGAAGGTGATAAGAGGTACTATACCCCGGCCAGAGGGACCCTTCCGACATCTCCATATTGACTATGTTGATATGATCAACGTATGTCAAGGAAATAGGTATATGATTGTAGTAGTATGCCCATTCTCGAGGTGGATTGAAGCAGGGCCCTGTTCACACCCAGATGCATTTAGAGCAGCTAAATTCCTAGTGAGGGAGGTCTTCCCCAGGTGGGGTGTGTGCGAGGTACTGCGGTCAGATAATGGCCCACATTTCACAAACAAAATGTTCCAGCACATCACATCCTTACTGAACATCAAGCATAAATTTGCATGTGCATACCACCCACAGGCCAACGGTATATGTGAACGCCTGAATGGCCTATTAAAGGAGGCAATTGCAAAAATACAGCAAACAACAAAGAAGAGTTGGTTGTATTGCCTTCCACTAGCCCTATTTGAGCTAAGGAATAGACCAGGTTCCGACCACCACCTCACCCCTCACGAGGTGGTTACCGGACGTCAAATGCACCTTCCCCTAACGCCAACACCAAGAGCATTTACCGATCACGAGAGTAATGCAAACGTCCTTGGTGATGAAATGTACCAATATGTATCTTCTTTGATTACTAGTGTAGTGTTTGTGTCTCAACAGCTCGAGCGCACACGGGGCGGGTCTAACAGCGATCAACAAAAAGACGCGGATAAAGAATTGGAAAAGGAAATACTGTGCAAAGTTGCTAAAGGTGACCACGTACTACTTCGCAATTTCAACAGGAAGTGGAACAGCCCACGCTTCACTGGCCCCCATGTTGTAGAGGAGGTATCAACGAGAGCAGTAAAGCTACAGGACAAACGTGCTTGGAACCACCTACACGACGTAAAGATCTACAAACTCCAGACCCGCCCCAGCGCCACCGATAGGGCCACTGGAAGAACAACAACAGCGTCACCAACGGAGGAAGAGACTTCTACTACAACTAACGGCCCAAGTGTCCCCATACCCTGCCACCCCTCAGATTCCCCTGAGACAACTATTAGAAAAGAAAGGGGTGATCCCCATATCGCCCACCCCATGGTTACACGATTAAAGAGTAAAGAGACTTCCGCCAGTTGAGCCCAAACCATCTGCCCATTGACCCCCTACCTATTGTAGTAATAACTGAACTGAAGGACATTGTCTTGCACATATACACATGTAAACACTTGAATGTTCTCTTTCTTTTCTCTCGCACATGCAGGTACAGCGTATTATTGTACTATTAAGAAAGTAGATAACTAACCAATTCACTGCCCAGGAGTAGATGGTACCCTCAGACGATAATTACCTGGAAGAATTGTCACACCAATTTGTATATGAAATAAAAAGGCCAACGTACCTGAAAAGAAGGAGGGTACGTGTCTACTACACAGCATTCCTCTTGGCCATAGAACATTCAATGCCCCACCTCCAACCATATTTGCCTGCCCTAAAAGATAGATCGCTTAGATTGGCGTGGGAACAGCTCTTCGCCTGGGCACTGAATGACTACTTGATAGGGAGAGCTTAATAACAATAACTAACCTTAATAACGAGCATATTAAGAGTTTTCAGGCTGGCAACTGTAACGTCGCAAGAATACGCTGCCGGACTGCAGCACGGTAAGAGCAAAATGCCGGTGAAATTAACATTTGTAATAAAATTGATGGGGATTTTAATGACCACCGGATTTTTGGCTGCCTCTGTATGGCAGTACAGCTATGCTATCAATATTATTGCTGTACCCAAACCTAATACACCCCCACCCCCAGCTGCAACAGGTGTTACGTCAGGTGGTACTAGTAAAATCCCACACAATGAAAATAGAGTTAAACGCAGCACATACTCAGATAATAAAGGTATTGATGATTACATACAAGATTCAGCACACATCTCAAACAACATATGGTACCAACACATGACCCACATAGGTAAGCAGACAACAGAAGACAGCTGCTACGTTTGCTCATTAATACCATACGCCATGAGCGCTTCTCGAACATTTGTTGCCACGGAGATAGATGAAAAGATAGCACGATGTATAATATACCTGGCACTGTTCCAGACGAAAGGAAGATTTCAAGGGACAGTGGTGCAATTGGTGTGGAAAACACGAGATACATATCCATATGAAAACAACTTCCTCAAGACTTATTTGAGTTACCACAAGAGCAGTTTACATGCTGAAGGATTCAGATACATAACAAGTGGTCCTGAAAAAGGAGAAACAAAGAAAGTAACACTACAGTACCTACCATGTGATTGGTACGCCACTGAAGTCCCTGGTAAGAACGGATGTTGGGAAAGACCACTGGTGATAATAACAGGGAAGGTGTACATGAACAACAAAAGGGACATAGGAGTGGTTGGTAGCAACATGGTAACAAGAGAAAATATTGGACACAACCACAGATGTTGGATGACTTGGGTCAAGTACGTACCCATGCTCACGTGGATGGAGAAGGATGAAGACCCAATAACAATACTGCCGCTAACTGCGCCTAAGGTATGCTACCAACATAAAGGGGAGGTGGACGTAGGATACAACACCAACTGTGAAAGCGTGATGGAGCTACCTGAGGGGGGAGCAGGAACAGCAGTAGTAATGGACCATTACTGGTCCTGTGGAGAAAAAGCATACCACACACTGCCCCCTCTGTGGAATGGTATGTGCACAATAGTGCACGTTAATGTACCATCACTAGTGGTACCCCAGAAACATGTCAATATGGCGAACTTCCCCAAAATGGATGAAGGGAACAAAAGGAAGAAGAGATCTGTACAACCTCAGAAGGAGCCAGAGAGCAAAACCGACGGCAATAATACTGTCCTGAATAGAAAGAAAAGACAAGGAGAACCTCTGAAAGGAAACTACTTATGGGGAAGGTCGGAAACAGCACTCACTTCAATTCCGCCAGAACACAGACTATTCAGCAGAGCAGCAATGTTCTTCTCCTCAATAATACATCCAGGACTACAGACTTACGCAAACGCAAAATGGCTCCAGAACTAATGATGACTATTAATTCTACGGTAAATGGATTCAACACAATAAAAGAGGAACTGCGAGCTGTGAGGATGGTAGCACTTCAGAACAGATATGTACTGGACCTCCTCACAGCAATGGAAGGAGGAGTTTGCGCTAAGATAGGACAATCATGCTGCACATTCACCCCTGCCAACGATGCTGACAATGGTACACTGACAGAAGCAGTTTTACAATTGGCCCAGATGCACTCAAAAATGACGGATGAAAGTAAAGGTGTGAAAAAGGATGAGAGATGGTTTTCAATATTATGGTCATGGATGCCATCTTGGCTGTCAGATGGAATGAAAATTATAGTTGGATGTACTATTTTGGCCGGAGCTACACTGATCATAATAAGATTTTGGAAGGCCTGGAAGGCACGCACCACAGACGAGATGATCGAAATGGTTGGTATGCACCTCTTGATGCCAACAGATGACGGCCAACACACAGGCACAATCATAAAAGAGAGAGAGAAGTTGCGCAACCAGATCATCACCAACCACCTGGACCCACCATCTGTGAAGCTCGAAAACCCAAGAAACCCAAGGAGCTACATAGGGAAATGGGTATACTGCACTCCTGGAGGAACCTGTGAATATATGTATTGGTCATTTGAAGACCATGTTAACCACTATGGACATTTGGGAGGAATAACTAAAATATGGAGAGTAAGAGGAGATAAAGAAAAGGATATCTTTGTGGTCGACAAGTCGACCAGAGGGGGGACTGAAGTGGGAGAATGGAAGAACAAGCTCCCGCCCTTCCCCTCTCATGCTTGGCCTAGAGGATCACGGCCTAGGCACCCGCCACGAGAGGAGTTTGCCTATCTACCAGACGACCAAATACCCTGGTACAGGAACATACGGATGTGCCCACCTACCTGCCCAGCAGCCCGCCCTGCCCATGCCGACACCTGCGGCATGGATCAACTCGACTAAACCTACACGTCGTTAGAGATGCCATGACGACCTAGCCAACGGTCAGCACACCTGTGCACACATGCACACCGGACACTCCCACACCAATCCACACGAAGAACATACTCAGTGCTATGACATAGGCGACAGACATACCCACGGACGTGCATCTTTATTATTTTCCACATAGGCTCTCAAAATGCAGAAACGCAAGACGCATAATGAACTTATCTAAAAAGGCTTGCTCACGCTTCTTCTAAGAACCATGTACCATAATAAAGAATATAACGGAGACACGATACTGAGGATAGAGCAATATGGTACAGTAACCTAAAGAGCTCTGCATCAAACGGTTCCACCTATGCACCAGGCCCAAGTAGGCCGCAAGCAAAAGTTTCCATGAACATTGAATGAGCGAGAGCCCGGTTGCTGATCCTGCAGAATGAGCCCGGCGAAAGCACACCGCCAAGGGCACGATGTTGCAATCTCGCACGCTGCAAGCCAACGCCAAGGTCGCACCTGCAAGATAAACCAGGCACACAGTGGGAAAAACAATATTAATTGTGCTGAATTCGGCCTCAAACACGGTCTCACCCCACGTGACAAAGCCAAACCTGACAGGATGCCAAGCCCAGGAGGAAGGAGACGCTTGAATCCCACGTTTCAAGACACAGGCAGATACAATTAAAAGACGCATTGGACATCTGCAGCAGTGGGAGTACATATGAATAAATCCTCACATTGTTTACACCTACCCATAGTAAAAACATTGTTGCAAATGACAGGTGCACCGCGAGCTGGGAACATCGATAGTCCCAGACTGGGAGGCTCGCGAGTGGACCAATCAGAACATGGGGCTCTTATCATTGACGCCATTAACATTGACCAATCCTCAGAGGTCTTCATGTAACAATTTTCATGTATCAAATTGAAGGGACAGCCCAGTTATATCACCTGACTAACCCTCAACCACTAATACCGTTCTCTATATGTATGCTATACTAACCCTACCACTCGAGTAACCAATCCAGAGTGGAAATGGGTTTTTGCTAAACTTTGTAAGATGACGCAAGTAGCGCGTCATACTAAGGTAAAAAGGGCCTGCGAGCCCCACGATTGTGTGTGTGTCAGGACGGACGCTTACGATCCTTGACCCATCCCTGCCGTTTTGTCTAATAAACAGCAGAGTCACCTTGCTTCTTGCGTGTGTCTCATACTCTATCTCTTTTGGGATATACGGGAGGAGTTGGGGCCTCCCTGCCCGGAGGTCTACGGACGGCCCGGCCGACCCCGGCGGAATTTCCCCCCGACAGCATGTTGTATGAATCATGACACATTGGTCTTCCATTTTTCACGCACCCACCGGTGCCTGACTTACTGCATTGACTGTGTATGAACCATCACAGGGTGAATGTTACGTATGGGTACGAAGCACCACACCAGAGTGTTTCTTTGTAGAGTAGTTTGTTACTTTGGGGCATGTATGGTGGTGTGTGTGTGTGTTGTGGGCATGCACAGATTAGTAACTGTGGCTCTCTTTGCAGCATTGAACTGCTCCTGTTACCGGACCTGAGAGTGCGCAGGCAGGAGACCAGCACTCACCCCAGAGATAAGTTTCTCTTTGGGTTCCATTTGAGTAATTTGGTACTATGTGATTGATGAACTAGTTTGATCTGATTGTGTATGTGTTAATGTGAGTAGTTCATTTTTGTGCATTCCCTACTTTCCCATGTCAATCCTACTCCCCTCTCCTGCCCTTCTTTCCGGTTATCCAGATTACCAATGCCTGCCCCGACTACATATCCCTGACCCTCGTTCCCCACCAGGATCGCAGAGGCCTTTGTAAGTTTGACCTTGCAGGCACCCAGACCACAGTGGGGGTGGTTGGTTCATGCCACTCCTGCGCCTGTACACAGCAGCTGTGACAGTACACATCAGTTTCTGGTGCATCATTGTATATCATGTACCAAACATGGTACACATCCTGTTGTGACATTGTTTTACTGTGCTACCTTGTTTGTTCCATCATTGTGCTAGTACTTGTGCTTTGTGATGTACTCCTACTTCAAGTCATCTACTGGAGACTCTTCTGGTGTATTTTGCTGCCTGCAGGCTTTTTGCTTGTCTTGTATTTTTGCCTACTTTGAGTTCTCTTTGATTTGGTATTTTTGCATGTCAAGGTGGACTCTGAGGGTGCTGGACACTTTTTACACGCAAGGTGGAAGATGGAGACAAAGGGGAAGGGTGATCCTGTGGCCAGGTAGGCTTCAAGGAAGAATGCTACATAACCCAGGTGCTGTTGATCAGTGGGTCATGGTGATTTGTGAGAGATTTGTGATTTGTTGACAGTTGCCTTGCCCTACAGTGTGATGGGCACCCTGACATTGTAATTGTGGTATCCTATGTACATGAAGTATTCTGCTGATCAATGCCTGTTCATGTGTTGTGTTCACCTTTCAGGTGTGAGGGCATAATTGTGGTTTGACATGCTGGGGTGTACACATGGTTAATGTTCACATGTGATGTGTAGAGGACACCGATGGTCTCTTGATTGCACATGCATGTATTGAGTGCATGTCCCACCACCCTTCCATGTCCACATGTACACTCAGTTTGCCTTCTGGGGCCCACTGTGTCCCTGCAGCACATGATCTATGACCATTTGTGGATCCTGTACATGCGTAATTTGCTTTTTGATGTAGTTTGTCGTTTTGATGTGATGCTCACGGTGGGTGTCACACACAATGGCTGGTCACTATGCTGTGTGCTGAGCAGTGTGTTGCAGGAGATGGACACAGCACACAGATTCTGCAGTGTTGATTTTGCAATGCACAATGTGCATGTAAACAGGCATTCATTGTTATGTTTCAACTACAACTGTTGGAATGCATTTGGGAATGACTTATTTTGGGTGGGAGGTTGTTGGTCAGTCATTTCATCTGATTCCATGTCAGGCATCATTGTCTGATGCCATTTTTTATTTTTCACATGTCTGGTACTGTGTTGGTGTTTTGCTATTGCTTGCCATGTCATGTTGTTGTTTGGGAGGGTTTGGGTGACATACCAGTGATAATCATGGCCTGTTTTGCAGGTCTGTGTGATTCACACCTTGCATGTGTGCCTTTTGGTCACACAGGATTGGTTGGTTTGAGTAGCTAGGGATGTACACAATGTGGAATTTCCATGGCAACATTCTCAGGGTGGTAAGGTTGTGACAGCTGACCGTCTCTTTGTCATCATCGATGTCACCTGATATGTGCCAGGCATGTGTGCACTCCGCAGGGGTGGGAGTTTAGGTGAAAAATGTGGCCACAAGCTGGGTCCGGGCTGCCTCGCCACGTGCCTTATCCCCTCCATGGGCAGCGCCTGTGCCTGTGGTTGGGGATGTGGGGGAACCACCATGTCCACCGGTACGCCCTGCCGTGTTGCAACATTGTGCAGGACACATGCTGCCACAATGATCCTGCACACTACTGGGGGTGCATAGAGTAGCTGCCTGCTAGAGCGGTCAAGGGAGCGGAAGCGTGACTTAAGCACTCTGAATGTGCGCTCCACTATGGCCCTGGTTGTAATATGGGCTGCGTTGTATCTTTCCTGGGGTGGTGTGGTGGGATTCCGGATTGGCCTCATCATGTGGTTGCTCAGAGGGCAGGCACTGTCCCCTGGAGAGGTGATAATGGTTGTGATTATTGGGGTTTGTGTATTTGTCTGTGTGTGACATGCATGCATGTGCACAGGGATTTGTAATCACCTAGGAGTCATGTGTCATCATGCTGCCCAGCTTCCAGGGCCCAGCTCAGGGCGGACATTATGTATATGAAACTGTCATTGGTGGAGCCAGGGTAGTTTGCATAGACAGAGGTGATGATTCCCTTTGCATCGCATACCACCTGTAGATTGATGGAATGCCAGTGCTTGCGTTTTTGGTAGATGTGCTCAGTGGCCCTAGGTGGACGTAGGACCACATGGGTGCAATCTATGGCACTGAGCACTTTGGGGAAGTGTGCCACCCTGTAAAAGTCTTGGACAGCGGCCTGCCTTTCTGTAGGTGTTCTGGGCACGTATATGTGCCTGCAGACTGAGGGGCGTGCAGTCGTGATTGCCAAGACCTGGTGTAGGCAGCGGGACTGCGTGGCCTGTGAGACACCCCCACTATGGCAGAAGTCCGCTGAAATGACCCAGTGGCCAAAAAATGCAGGACATTGAGCACCTTCTCCAAGGGGCTCAATGCTTGGGAGCAGAGGGTGGGGATGTAAGGTCATTTTCCCACTCCCTGACCAGGTCTAGGATGATACGAGGTGGAAACCTATACCTGCCGTCGACCTGGTCATCAGGAATCCCAAAAAAGCTTGTCCGGGGGTAAAAAATGTGGGCCCTGGCTATTCTCCTCCTCCTGCAGTGTCCCACGATCAGTACTGCGACAAATGGGGCATTCATCGTAGCGGTATGGACGTGTTTGTTGTTTGTGCGCACTTTTATACTGTGCGTGGGGACGCTTCTGCCTGCCTTCATGTGGCGGATGCATTGACGCCTATGCGCGTCATTTGCCGTGCGTGGGTTTCCCGTATTCAAATCCATGAATACGAGTTGTTCGCGTGCGTGTGGGCATTCTGTGTATTTCCCTGCAGTACTTCCCCTTCTTTTTCACACGTTGTTCCCCATTCTGCGTGTTACGCCCCGCGTCCCGCCCCTTTTTTGGTGTGTGCGCGGATATTGTGCGCTTTCCCTGTGCGCGTCACGCACAGTATTCGGGGTGTTACAATGACGTGTGCGCCCGTGTGCGCCACGCACGGGTTTGGCGCACATTTCGTGAAAAACACACGCAGGGACTGCCATGAATCACACATGTGCATGTGCGCTTCCTTTTTCACGCTTTCACCTGCTTGCGCCAGCTTGCGCCACTTTTTTCAGCGTACGTTTTTTCCATGAATCAGCCCCTAAGTATTAGCCCTAGCATTATACAGGGTTAATTCAAAGTATAATCATATGTGCACCAACGAGTTAGGGAAAGCCTGTGAGTTAAATGGCTTGAAAAAAAGATAATCTAGAAAACATTTTTTTCTTGGTAGAAAGAGAGAAGTTTCGGTCAGGAAGAAACTTGATCCACTTGCCAGTACCCAAATGACTTTTGTCTCTATTTCAATTCTCAACAGAGAACAGGGATCCCTGTGAAATGATGTCCTTATCTGCTTTGGATGCACCTAGGAGACAGAGAAGACGACAAGCTGCCTTTTTTCAAATTATTGTTGACATTTTTTGAGCAGCTCTACATCTGAGAATGTCAATCTAGAGGAAAAAATTATCAAGTACCCTGAAGGGACAGGTATAATAGGCCTCATTACGAGTATGGTGGTAAGGAAACAATGGCGCCGGTATCGCTACTGGCAACGTTGCTACCGTACCGCCATACTAGGGGTTCTTCTTGTGGGTGCCCTTGCAGCCGCCAGGTCTGACCTGGTGGCCGCACCGGCACCAGCAAGCAGAACTTGATGGTAGCAACGGTACCATTATTAATAACGTTGCTACCATCCTCCTCATTCCCATTGAACCCTATTGGGGCTTGAATGGGAATGGGGATGTAGCGGGCCTGGCAACCGCGAAAGGGCAATTATCGGATGCAAGTTTGGAGGTAGCCTTGCCGATTACCAGCAAGGCTACCTCCAATCTCATAATGAGGCCCAATGTGTAAAAAAAGGAAGCCCAGATGACATAAGGGTGGAAAATGAGACAGGAAAATGTATTTATTACCTAAAAATATAGACACAACTGAATATGTTTATTGTAAACAAATCAGGTTCCAGCAGGCTGACCACATACAGTAAATTAAATATGAAGAAATACACACAAGGGAGAGAACTAGTAGCTTTGGTATACAAAGAACCAAAATGTTTAAATGCAGTTTTGTCTAGGAGGCAGGGATGTTCAGAAAATAAGAAAATTAAGTTTTTCTAGGAGGCAGGGTTGTTCAAAAAGTATTGTCTAAATGAAGTATGTTTAGAAGGCAGGATAATTTTGACAGGACACTTAAAAAGAGTTTTAAGGGGTTGGGTTGAGAAAAAATGTATTGATAATAGAGACATACTTATTTTTAAAAGGAAACTCATTCAGTTTTATATTACAGGTGGACAACGAGGGACGTCCTGTGTGACTCAGAGAATTGGCAGCATCTAACCATGAGCAGAGAGAAGTCACTGAGGAACCCAACCACATGCCCAATTGTAAATCACATTTGTTCAAAAATGTTCTGCCACATGCTTGTGTTCCCTAGCTAAATGCCCCCTCTTGTGACTTTTAAACAGAATTATAAACTATAAATACGAGTGCTCTGTGGAAAAAAGAGGCACTAAAATGTGACAGGATTGGCCTTTGAATTAAAGGGCCCAAGCACTTCCTGCAAGGCAACCCAAAAATAGACTAATTCAACAGGACACAGGCGGTCCGTGGATGCCAAACCAAGATGAGTCGGGTGGAAGATGTACCAGTGAAAACAAAAAAACTGAATTTTGCAAAAATTGAAACTCGGCATGGGGAAGAGAATGGAAGCAAGGAAAAATGTCTTGGGGTGGGAGTGATGGAAAAATGTGGAGTATATATAACATGTGAACACTGTATGATGCACGGCAGATGGGTTACCTCAAGGAGTGACTGGGCCTCATTACGACCCAGGCGGTAAGTTACCGCCTGGGGCGTGACTTTACCACCATGGCGTAAACTACGTTTACGCCATGGTGGTTGGCGGACTTACCGCCCCATTCCGACCTTGGCGGGGCGGTAAGTCCCCAATCCCCATTTACCTTTCCCCATTCCCATTTTTGCCCCATAGGGCATAATGGGAGTGGGGAAGGCGTTAATTACGCCACCGTAAATTACGGTGGCGTAATTAACTCCATGGTCCCTTAGCGCCATGGATTTTAACACCTGCTAAAAGCAGGTGTTAAAAGCGCCATGGCGCTAGGGGACCTCGTAATTGGCGGTAAGGGGTCGGCGCAGCTAACACTGGCGTAAACCCCTTACCGCCAGGGTCGTAATGAGGCCCACTGTCTCTTAAAATGTCATAGCAGCTATAAAATTATCTGAGGCATATAGTTAGTTTAAAATAACTTGGGGAATGGAGGTGGGGCTCAGATAAAAGTAAATAAAAGTATTTTTTAGGGACACAGACATGTTTAGACTAGGAGAGGTGATGTGTTAGTATTGACGCTGTAGAAATGTGTTAGGATACTTCTCAGGTAGAAGTACATTGTCTTATAGAAAAGGGTGATTAGGTCAGAGATGTGTAGGTACATTGAAAACTGATGAGGGTGGACATCGGTGTAGTTGGATGTATTTAGTAGATGACTAAATACGATACAGAGGGCGAGTGTACAGGGACATGCACCCCCTCCCCCTCAAACTGAATGTTGATCACTTGTCCGGTTGATCAATGACTATAAATGTTGCAGAAATTAGAATTATAGTGCTTTGCAGAAAAGCACATTCGAGGACAATCTATTTTATGGGGTCAGAATGTATAGAAATGTCTTGTGCGATAGAAAGTGTGTAAAGTAATACTTGCTTATCATAAATTACTGAAAAACTAGATTCGAATCAGAACAAGTATCAACTTTTGACCAGCAATAGGGTAATCCACCATTGTGTGATAAGTCAGGCATGGTCAGGCAATTTCCAATATGGTGTCTTTTCTGCTAAGTCATTATGACATCAATAGAGAACATTTTTATAAAAGTTCATACAGAGTCTACTGGTGGGGAATAGGACAGATAAAACCTGTTTAGACTGGATATGAGTGGCAGGTGGGCTAATGAATCACAAGCAGGCAGAGGGGTTGCACATTGATTTTGCTATTATAGGCCAACAAATTACAGGCATAAAGGGGGTTGTGCTTTTGATCAGGCCATCACCTCACCTTCCTAGAGTGTATATAAGACAGGGAAAGCCCAGAGATTTTAGGATAGTTCCAGAGATGTCTTTGCTGTATGATGTGTCCTGCCTGCTGGAAGAAAATAAAAACTTGATGTCTTTGAAAATCCTGCTTGAGTTTGCTGATGTGCTTCAGAGTCCTTTTCCTCATCCAGGAGTGCCATGGCCAAGAAAGATGGTGTTGACACAATCTTTACAAGAGTCTTTGACAAGAGACTGCTAGCAGACATAGAGACCCTAGAACAGTGCAATATACAAACTGCCACTTTCCAAAATATGAATAAGAAAGGATACCAGGCCATGAAGAACTTACTAAACAATGGTACGAATGTAATTCGAAAGGCGGACCAAGGAGGAGCCATTGTAATTCAGAAAAGATCTAGATATGTGCAAGAGTGTGAAAGACAGCTGTTGGGTGACATAAGGATGACATACGTTATGAGAAACAGACAAATAACCCAAAAAACAGATTGTGATTAGCGATAAAACTCAAAGTGGAAAAGATCAGACAAAGAGGTTGGGTAACGCGAAAAGAAAATAATGTCTTGCTATTGGGAAAATTGAGGACCCACCAATTGTATACACTTCCTAAAATTCATAAATCCTTGATAAACCCTCAAGGCTGTACCATAGTCTCTGGGGTTAACTCAATTTTGGAACCCTTGTCAACATTTGTTGATGTGTTTCTTCAGGCACTAGCACAAAAAATGTCATTGTACATACACAATACGACACAGATCAACAAAGGATTAGAAGGCTCACTTTTTGATCCCAAAAATAATTTGCTATTAGGCTTGGATGTGGTAGCCCTCTACTCGAGTATTCCTCAAAGTGCTTCCCTGAGTATGTTGGAAGAGCAACTACAACAGGAACAAGGTGCAACATCAACACCAGCATCTTTCATTTTATGTTGTATAGAAATGGTGCTAACCAAAAGCATTTTCCATTTCAATGGATCTTTCTACCGACAAATGTATTTATTTATGTATTTATTCATTACATTTATATAGCGCACAAGCAGCCCGCAGGCATCGAGGTGCTGTTACTTGCAAAAAACCTTAGTTACAGAGTTGGTTTGTTTGTTTGTTTTAATATTTGTAATGCGTGCCAGACACAAGGGTATCAGTGCGCAATAGGCAACAAGAGGGTAGTTCAGTTTAGGTTACATTTCTGTACAGGATCATACATTATATACAGTAAATTAAAGAGGGGCAGTTTGTACAGAATAGGCATGAAACTGGCAGGTTGTACAGTATGAAAAGCACAGTAGACAATATATACAGTATGTACAAGAGGAACAGGAGTTACATTATATTTGTGATGCAAGGTTAGAGGTTGTTTTCCTTGATCCAGTGGATGAGGTTGGACCTAAAGCGTAGATAGGGTAAGTAAGCCCTCAGAGGCGGAGGGAGGGAGTTCCAATATTGGGCAGCTTTGACTGGGAAGCTGATTCCACCAGTCTTCGTATGTTTAAATCTGGGTACCATTACAAGGTTGGCGTTAGCAGTTCTCGTGGGACAGTTGGAAGGTTGTCTCGTAAATCTGGCTGTGAGGTATTGTGGGGCGGCTTGGTGGAGACATTTGTGTGTCAGGGACACTGTTTTGAGAAGGATTTTGTTGTTCGTGGACAGCCAGTTATTAGATCATCTACAGTCAGAAATGTGGGCTTTCTTAGGAAAACTTAGGGCTGCTCACAAGGCATTGTTTTGTAGAATCTGAATCTTATTGGTAATGTATTTATTACTCCCTAAATATAAGGCATTACAATAGTTCAGTTTGGATAAAACAAGGGCTCTTGCCAGAGGAATGCAGTTGTTAGGGGAGAGAAGGTCTTAGCTGCACCAATTAACTTGCAAGTGTAGGCTGTTGATGAGGCCATGGAGTTGACTTGTTTTTTAAAGGTTAGCATAGAGTCTAAGTGGAAGCCTAGGGTTTTGACCTCCTTGGCTACTGTAATGTTATTGTCGTCCATTATGAAGTTGGAGTAGTTATGGCCTAGTTTGTTAGGATTTGCAGGGGTGCATAGGATGAGGAGTTCCTTTTTGTCATCATTCAGGCATAGACCATGAGAGGCCATCCATGCCTGGATGATGAGGTACACTCTATTCACAAAGGCTGAATCCTTGTTGTAGTCACCCGTCCACGGGATGAGGATCTGGGTATCATCGGCATAGTTTGTGTAGGTGATACCCAGGCCATCTAGATCATCAAAAAGGGGCTTTGTGAAAATGTTGTACAGAGTAGGAGACATGCAGGATCCCTGGGGCACATCGCAGGTGATAGGTATGGGGTTGGCGGCTGCTATGGGGGAGAACATGCGCTTTGTTCTATTGTTAAGGAAGGATTGGATCTATCCTATTGCTTCTTGTGAGAAATGGGCAGCAGAATTCAGGTGGTTACATAAGATATTGTGGTCTACTAGGTCGAATGCCGCTGAGAGATCAAGTAGTAACAGTAGTGCTGCCTTACCATCGTCTCTCGATGCATTGATTTGTGCCTTGAGGTCGATTAGCACAGTTTCAGTTCTGTGTTGTGGTCTGAAGCCTGACTGACATACTCCTAAAAGCTGGTTACATTCCAGAAACTGTTGGATTTGGAGGTAAGCCACCTTATCTAGAATTTTAAGCAGGAATGGGACTGTGGTGATAGGGCAATAGTTTGTGGGTATAGACAGGTTAAGTGTTTGTTTTAGTAATGGGAGAACCCAAGACTGTGTCAGGTTATTAGGTATGGTGTCGGTGGAGAAGGAGGCATTTATGAGTTTGGAAATGAAAGGGGAGAGGTCGTGTGCAGCGTCTTTTATGATTTGGGCTGGGCACGGGTCACCATGGCAGTTAGAGGGTTTGAGGGCAAGGATAACTTTTTCAACTTCTAAGATGGATACTTTATTAAAGTTGAAGCGGGGTGTGAGTTGATTGGGAGGTGGTGGCGAAGGCTGGGGCAGAGGCGTGGAGGTTTTGCTAGGCTACGGGGCAAGGAGGAGAATTTCTTTTTTGTTGTTAATCTTGGCTTGGAGGGTCGCTACCTTGTTAGATAGGGCATTCTGAATACTGGTGCAACATAATTTGTCCTTGTGACAGGTATCTGGGGCTTTGATAGGCATTTCTATCTCTTTAAGGATTGTGAACAATTCTTTAGTACTTGAATTGGCTTGTGTAATACGCAGATTGAATGAGGATTGTTTGGCGAGGATGATTTCTTTTTTGTAGAGGGTGGCTATTTTACTGAGGTTGTTTTTGTTAGTGTCAGACGAATCTTGACTACGAATTTGTTCGCTTTTACCTTGCTTATGGCAGCAGGCAAGTTCACTAGTTAAAGCGACAGGTGGTGGGCAAAATCAAATAGCTATGGCATCAGGCAGATTCAATAGTTAAGGCAACAGGCGGTGGGCAAAATCAAATGGCTATGGCAGCAGGCAAATTCAATAGTTAAGGTGACAGGCGGTGGGCAAAATCAAAATCAAATACCTATGGCATCAGGCAGATTCAATAGTTAAGGCAACAGGCGGTGGGCAACATCAAATGGCTAATGCAGCAGGGAAATTCAATAGTTAAGGCAACAGGCGCTGGGCAAAATCAAATTTCTATGGCATCAGGCAGATTCAATAGTTAAGGCAACAGGCAGTGGGCAAAATCAAATGGCTCTGGCAGGAGGCAACAGGCAGTGGGCAAAATCAAATAGCTATGGCAGCCATCAAATTCACTAGTTAAGGCAGCAGGCAGAAGGCAAATTTGAATACAGGTGGGCAGCATTAAATACATTAGGAGTACATATGAGTAGGATGTATGCGAGTGATCTATAGGTGCAAACGTGGGCCATGCTATGGCAGGGAACATGTGCCAGGAGACAGTCTGATACTGACAGAGGTCAGTGCAAAGAAGTACAGTGCAGTGTGGCGGTACAAGAGGTACATGGAGCGGAGTGCCGGATGCTGCAGACTATAGTGGTAGGGATGCGACCAAGGTACTACGGTACAGAGTAGCTTCTAGGGTTGTCAGTTGTCGGAACAGTATCTAACGTATTACAGTGTGCTTATAGGAGGTAATACGAGCATGCAGAAGAGTGACGTGTGGGAGCGGCACCGGCCATGGCGAAACAGTGCAATACACGGCAACAGTGTATGAGGAGTTAAACAGTGCCATGTGTACTAAGGTGGGGCTGCAGCCATGCACACAGTTCAATAATGGGCATAGGCATAATATAATGTAATACATAACTTTGTGAACAAGTGGGAAGGTAACAGTCACTTGTTTACATTAGGTGTGTGGAGCAACATTTTAGTTTGGCTATAGTGAGTAGGCTAGAAACGTTTGTTTTCTACCTGTATACCTACAACACATGTTAATATTGTAGTGATACAAGGCGGGGAGGTGGTGCTTCGCCGGCATCTGCATTTGAAGGAGTATGTGGACAGTTTTACAATGGTGTGGTGAGCAGATGCCTTGCAGGATAGTCCAGCACAGGTGAGGATGGCCTCAGTGCTTACCATAGTTTTGCTGGTGGAGGATTAAGCTTCCCATCGAGCAGTGTGCCAGCACCTAGCGCCGGTTACGCTCGGTCAGCTCAGTCAGGAGCCTTTTCTCCTGAGCCTTCTCTCGTGGGTCGGTGCTCGCCTGCCGGCGAGTGTGGATTGGCTACTTGGATAGGTAGGGGGCCAATCACGACGCTCCAGAGGCAGGCAGGGAGGTTACCACATGATGGAGGAAGTAATAAACAGCAAGGGGGGCATTTTTAAGTGTAAAGCAGCCTCATGGTTTCCAATGGTGGATGTAGCAAAATATTCATATGCTGGTGCTACCCCTTGTGATGGCTGGATTGGATGTGCCTGCGTGTCTTCCGAAGTATGGGTGCAGGGGAAAATAAGGGCAATGCGATTCATCAAAAAATGGCGTGCTTTGCAGAAAGCTTCAGGGCCATTGGGTAATAGGCCCAGGGCTTACCTTCACATCCAGGCAAGATGAAGGTAGATGATGGTGCTCCTGTAATATGGATGTACATGACCAGAGCTCCTGCTCTGTTAAGGACGGTCTCCAGCTGGGCAGCTCAGTTGAGTTACAGAGATTACAGAGATGGTAACATTTGTGGGACGCATTTGAAGATCAGCACATAGAAACATTTAGTACATTTGAAATGGGTCAAGGGTTAGTCATTCTTAGCTGATAGCTGGTAAATTATGTAAAGAGCAGAGTTGTCATAGCTTTGCGGAAGGTGGTGAGGGAAGTCTCAGCTCGTAACATGGGGGTAAGGCTTTCCAATGTGTTGTTGCGAGATATGGGAAGCTGGATCCACCTGAAAAAGAATGTTGCAGTAGTCTAGTCTTGAGCCAGCGATGGCTCTGGCTATGTTGGTGCAGATCTCTTTGGAGAGAAATGGCCTGGCTGCGTTGATTAGTTTATCATGATAGGCAGCGGTGGAGGCAATTGCACTGATTTGCCTATCCATGGATAGGTTAGAGTCCAAGTAGACTCCAAGGGTTTTGACTGAGTCTGAGACTGGTATTTTGATGGAGTCAATGGTGAAGTGTCTGAATTGGGAATCAAGCTTTTTTAATGTGTCAGGGGATCCTACCAGGAGGAGTTCAGTCTTGTCAGAGTTGAGGCATAGTCCATTGTCTGCCATCCAAGCTTGGATGGTGTTGTAGATGTTGTTGAGGGTTGTGGAGTCTGTGTCATAGTTGCCGATAACAGTGAGGAGGATCTGAGTATCGTCAGCGTAGTTGGTGTAGGATGTAGGAGATAGCCAAAGTGTCAAGGATGAGGAAGAGGGGGCGTGAAAAGATGTTGTAGAGCGTGGGAGAGAGGCAGGAGCCTTGGGGCACACCACAGAGCATGATGGTGGGCGAGGCTGATGCCAGGTCAGAGAATACATGCATAGTCATGTCTTGTAAGAATGTGGTGATCCAGGCTGTGGTGTCAGGGGAGAACGTGGCAATGGAGGAGAGGTGGTGGCAAAGGAAGTTGTGATCTACGAGATTGAAAGCAGCGGAGAGGTCAAGGAGTAGAAGTGCTGGTTTACCCTGGTCTCTAGCAACGTCCATCTGGTTTTTTAGATCAAGTAGGGCGGTTTCAGCCCTGTGTCTAGGGGGGAACCTGCAGATCAGCTGCTTTTTCCAGTATTTTGAGGAGGATTGGGACAGTGGTGATGGGTCTGTAGTAATTAGGGGAGGTAGGATCGATGGTGTTTTTCTTTAAGAGAGGGCGGACCTAGGCTTCCTTGAGGGAGAAAGGGACTTTACCTGTGGCAAAGGAGGCATTGACAAAGGCAGACAGAAATGGTGCTAGGGTTTCGGTACAGCCCTTAATGATGGTGGGTGAGCATCACCTTTGCAGTTGGAGGGTTTGATGTTCCTCATTAGGTTGATGATGTCTTGTTCCTGAATGGCTTTGAATAAGAAGGGTTCGGGGTGGTTGAGGGAAGGGGGGTATGGGTGTGGGCATTGGGCTGTGCATGTTTAGTGGCTAGTATTTTAGCTTGGAGAGTGCTCAATTTGGTTTGCATATACGTTTGGATTTCATCTCACCAGACTTTGTCTTTGGTGAAATTTTGTGGTGCAGATGTAGGAGTCTTTAGCTCCCTGAAGATAGTGAAAATGTCATTTGTATTTGATTTGGCTTTAGAAATCCTAGATGCAAATGATTTGGTCTTTGCTTGGGTGATTGCCTTTTTGTATTTGTTGGAGCAAGCTTTGAAGCTCAGTTTGTCTTTGTCAGAATGGGAGGATTACCACTGTGTGAGAGCAGCCCGTTTTTCTGTGCAAAGTATGAGGAGGTCAGGGGTGAACCAGGTATTAGAGTGGGTAGTGGGTTTGGGTTTGCGGGGTTTCAATGGGGCTATGGAGTTGACGGCTGCTTTGATGGCCACATCATAGGCTAGTGCAAGGGTGTCAGGGTCAGAGGAGAAAGGTGGCCTGAAAGCTTGGCCCTGGAAGAAGGTCAGTAGTCTTTCCTTGGTGAGTTGGCGGGAGCTTCTTGCGAGGGCTGGTGGCAGAGGCTGGGGTGAGGGGTTGGGGGAGTTGGGTGTGGGGTTGCTGAATGTGATGATGTGGTGGTCAGACCATGGGTTGGGAGTGTTGCCAGTGATGATGAGTGGGCAATTATGATGGGCAATCCAGTCGAGTGTTCTGCCCAGGGTTTCAGTGGGGCTAGAGATAGTGTTCTCGTATCCTCATGTCTTGAGTGCAGAGTTAAGAGACTTGGCTGCTGGAGGAGGTGGGTGAGAGAGGCTTGGAAGTCCCCTGTGGGGCCTGATGGGCAATAGACAAGGTGAATAGTAATAGTGCAGTGGGGAGAGAGGTTGATTTTGACTTGGAGGTAGTCACTTTTGTTCATGGATTTCTCAATTTTTCTGATGGAGAGGCAGTCTTTGGCGATAAGTGCTATGCCTCCACCTTTAGATGGGTGATCTTGTCTGGTGATGGAGTAGCATTGGGGCAGTGCAAGAGAGAGTGCAGGGCCAGAGGCTTGATGTAGCCAAATTTTGGTGATCATGAGTAGATCAAGGTCGTGGGTGGTAATGAGGTTGTGGATGTCTAGGGCGTGGGCGTTAATGGACTTGGCGTCGATCATGGCGCATTTGAGTTGAGGTTCGGAGGTGGATGGATGAGGGGCAATGGGAGGAGTGGGCGTGATAGTGGGCAAAGTAGTGTTTTGCACATGTGCAGTACAATTGGAGGTAGAAGATTGTTGCATTGCAGGTTTTGCATTGGGGCACATTTTCAGTGGTGGTAGACACAGGCGAAATCACATTTGGCACAACAGCATTGAATTTGAGGGTAGAAGATTGTTGCATTGCAGGTTTTGCATTGGGGGCACATTTTCAGTGGTGGTAGACACAGGTGAAATCGCATTTGGCCCAATAGCCTTGCATTTGAGGGTAGAAGATCGATGCATTGCAGGTTTTGCATTGGGGGGACACATTTCCAGTGGTGGTAGACACAGGTGAAATCACATTTGGCACAATAGCATTGCATTTGAGGGTAAAAGATTGTTTTTCAGGTTTTGCACTGGGGGCACATTTTCAGTGGTGGTAGACACAGGTGAAATCACATTTGGCTCAATAGCATTGCATTTGAGGGTAGAAGATTGATGCATTGCAGGTTTTGCATTGGGGGGCACATTTTCAGTGGTGGTAGACACAGGTGAAATCACATTTGGCCGAATAGCATTGCATTTGAGGGTAGAAGATTGATGCATTGCAGGTTTTGCATTGGGGGGGGCACATTTCCAGTGGTGGTAGACACAGGCGAAATCACATTTGGCACAATAGCATTGCATTTGAGGGTAAAAGATTGTTTTGCAGGTTTTGCATTGGGGCACATTTTCAGTGGTGGTAGACACAGGTGAAATCACATTTGGCCCAATAGCATTGCATTTGAGGGTAGAAGATTGATGCATTGCAGGTTTTGCATTGGGGGGGCACATTTCCGATGGTGGTAGACACAGGTGAAATCACATTTGGCACAATAGCATTGCATTTGAGGGTAAAATATTGTTTTGGCAGGTTTTGCATTGGGGGGCACATTTTCAGTGGTGGTAGACACAGGTGAAATCACTTTTGGCATAATAACATTGCATTTAGAAGATTGTGAACTGTTGGCAGACATAAGGGAGGTAGCATTCTGTGTAGTGGGTTTCGTAGAGGGGCGGACAGTTTTGGTCTTGATCTCGCAGTGAATAGGGGTCTGAATACGGGAGCATAGCCGTGCATTGCCGGTGCTTGTTGGAAGGGGCTTGGAGTTGATAGTGGCCTTGTGAGTGCGGGCACGTAATCTAAGTGTCCTAGCGGCGAGGCATGGGTTAGGATGGAGAGGGTAAGAGCCAGTCTTGTTACCTGTTGTTAGGGAGAATTCTCTGTTAAGGCTAATTTCCCAAACCTAGTGAGTCCCCCAGCAGCTTTGCTGGATTTTTTGGGTTTATTTTTTTCTCCTGCTAAGAGTGAAACTCTTTTTTCTCCCACTCTTAGGCATGATTTGAGAATGTCCTTTGACTATGAATGTGTTTTATGGGCTATGGGGTCTTTTACTCCATAGGGATTCATGTGTTTCTGGTATATGTGTTACACAGCACCCTCCGTGCAGTAACACAGGGGTGTGATAATGACCCCCAAACATAGACTCCATACCCTGGGACTGCCTACTGTCTCCAGGGCATGTAAAGTCACCATTACTAGTCTCAAATTGTGAACAGAACCAGTACAAACCATCATATTGTGGAAGTACTGGTAGGGGTAATTCAATTGCCCCTGGGTCTGTTTTCCAAGGGGGCACTGTCCAGTCCCCCCTTGTCGAATTTCTGGCTGGTGGCAGTGGATACCACGCTCTTATGGGATTTTCCCATTGATTTTAAACGCACCACTTTTTGGTGGAATGTTAAAGATACCGCTGGGTTATTTATTTAATATTTATTCCCCGGTTGGGTCTTTTTGGCAGGACTCGGTTTTAAAATGCTGTTTGTGTTCGCCTCTGAAACTCTAACCCAGGTCGAGCCCTTTGTTCCACTTTTTGGTGGGCTTCTGCACAGAAGCTCTCCAAATGGTGCCACTCAGTCTGGGGTCTCAAGGATGTGTGGGAGGGGGATTAGGCATCCAAATCAAGTCGCACTCTTGTGTGATTGGCCCAGTGGTGAGCCGTCCAGCTCACCACTTAGCATGTGTGAGTGACAGCTAGGCTGTTGAATGGGGGTTTTTCTGCATAAAAGCAGGGCTTTGGGGACTGGAACTTCAGAAGTCGCCACAGGACCTAAAGAATCCGAAGAGGGGAGAAGCTAAGCCATCTAAAATGACAACACCACCGGTGGAGCCCTGCTGTATGAACTCACCACTTCCCCGACGACAGAGGAGATCTTCTTCCAGGAGAGTCTTCTTCCCTTTGAGCTAGCGGGACCAACCAGTTCACCTTTTTCGCCTTCCTGGACGTTTCGTGGTCGAATCGCCCGTGCAAGCACCCTGGCGGCCGGATTGCCACGCTTCACCACTACTGCGAATAAAAGGGTCGTACCTTTTAATCGGGAACTCCGTGGCTGGTTTCTTCCCTGGCAGTGCAACGACCTCCAGCTTTCTTCCTCGTTGAGATCCTCTCTTCCTCTGGTCGAAGCCACGACTGGCACCTGCTGCCAGGAACAACTGCCACCGCTGGAGCTTTCTGACCATTTCAGGTACTGTGTCCCGCCTGGTCTCCCTTGCAACAGATTGTCCAAGGTGTCCCGTAAATCCTTGACTTTCTAATTGGTTTGACCTCAGGCCTGCTAACTTTGCCTTTCTGAACTGATCCAACCTCTTTTTGACTTTTCTGCATTTCCACTGTGTGATCCTGGGCACATTCTGCCTTGCTCTCTCCAAGAGTGGCCCTGGCCTATGAACTTTTGGCTCTACATTAGACCCTGCCTTTCTGGACTTGCTGTGGTTTATTAAAAGTGTTGGTACTGTGTTTTTTCCATACTCTGCCTTTTCTCTCCCTTTTTAAACAAATGATTGGAGTGCCATCTACGGTTACGCAGTCACTTCTGTTTTGCTAAATAAGTGGTGTCTTAACCTAGACTTGTCGAATAATTAACTAGGGAGGTGTATATACTTATAGTGACTGTGTTTCAACTTGCTTGATATATTAGTGCCAGTGTATTTTCATGAGTGTGTTTTTAAATAAATAATTATATACTTTTATACCAAAGCTCTGGTCAGTGTTTGCTTGTTCTACTGTATTTTTAGCCCTATTGTGTATACTCTATATACTGCCTAACTCTTCTTGAGAGAAGTCTGACTGCTCAGCCACAGCTACCAGGTACATCTGGGTGGTGCAGACTGCTACCAATCGGGTTTACTGCTTACTCCTGTAGTCTTAAGCTTTTTGCAGTGGTCCCTAAGGGAACTGCACAGGTTCCTGCCTAACACTGGTGGCAGCGGTGGAATTTGTATTGAGTATACATTTTAGTGTGCTTTTAAATACCTTAGTGCAACTAACCACAAAGCTTAGCACTAAAAAGTTTATTTTCTAGCCTGTCAACTATGGAAAGTTATAGTCAAGAGTCCCTTGCTACAAAAACTGCTGATTATTTAAGAATTATCTGTAAGCATAAGAATCTCATGACTAAAGGCAAGAAAATGGAGCTAATAGAAAGATTGTTAGCAAATCGAAGTCTGGGTAGTGGTTCAGAGGAGCCTACTCTCCCAGAAAATGTAGATAACAATGATGATATTGATATTGATCAAAGTATTGATAATCTTGAGGCAGAGTCAGAAGAAGAGGGTGAGGCTGATATAGTTGTCCCCCCTGGGCCTCTGTCTGCTCTACCAGCTGTACCTACTGGACCTTTGCCAGGTCCCACATTTAGTCCTCAATGTATTGAACTAGAGAACATGAAGCTTGAAATGGAGTTTAAGAGACTTAATGCTCAAGCAGAACAAAGGCACCAAGAACTAAACCAAGAACTAAGGCTCAGAGAAATGGAGCTCAAGCATGAGCTAGAGATGAAGAGATTGTCTGTTGAAAATGCTTCTCTCTCCGGATCCTTTAGGAGTTCCAGTCCCAAAAGACCCTGGATGCCTAAAGAGATTGTGGGTATGTATGAGCCTAATTTGGATGTGTTAGATTGGTTGGCTATGTTTGAGCATAAAACATCTCAGGGAACGAGTTACTTCCTTGGTTATTCTCTAGGCTCCCCCCTGTTGCATCCGATGTGCTAATGGAGTTGGGGGAGGTGGATAAGAAGGATTATGAATGTGTGAAGCTAGCTTTAATAGCTAGATTTGGGAAGACCCCTTCCCAGTACCTTAAGAGGTTTAGGACCCTCAAAAAGCATGATGGCACCCCTTGGGCTACCTGGGTGAGTGAAAGTTTGAAGAACTTAGAGGGATGGATTAAGGGTCACAGGGTGAACACTTATGAGGGAATGAATAATCTTGTGATGTTGGAGTCAATGTATGATGCCTGCTCTCCTGAGCTCAGACAGCACTTGGCTGATTAAAAGGAATTAGATTCCAGGAAGCTAGATACGGCTGCTGATTTGTGGGTGGCCAACAGGGCTACCCACAAGGACTCTGGGGCAACTCAGAAAAAGGATGAGGGGAAACAGCCTAAAAAGGACTGCAAAGAGAATTCTAATAATTCCAATCCCAAAGAGGGCCCCAAACAAAACAATAAGGGTAAGCCACAAGGGAAACCAAATCAGGCTAGTGCACCTTCTGGTGCCAAACCTTAAGGAGGTCAGAACAAGCCACCATTCCAAAACGCATTTGGTAAATGCTATGTTTGTAGCTCTACTGACCATGTGAAATGGGATCCCTTATGTAAAGCTAAACCTTCAGGGGTCCACACGGTCTCCTTAGCCTTCGCTCCTGAGGAGGAAGTACAAATGGCCAGTGGAACCTTTCTACTACTGGCTGATGATCCCATTGGAGTCTCAGCCAGTGTTTCTTTAGTGTCCCTGGGGTTGTGGGAACAACAGAATTTAGATGTGTATAATTCTATCCCAGATAATACTAAAGAGTATTATAAGGACAGTGTCCAGGTGAATGGTCAGGAGACTCCTGCCATTAGGGACACTGGGGCCAGCATAACTGTGGTGGATGAATCATTTTTCAAGGCAGAGGATGTTGCTAAGGCACCCAAACGCCTCATCTAGTTGGCTGGAGGGCCTGTGCAGATGCTTCCCCAATTACCAGTTCTCATCCAGTGAAATGATATGACTGTGAAGATACCTGTCAGTGTACAATGTGACGTACCAGGAAGGGTTCTGTTGGGAAATGACCTGAACACTCTTGGAGTAGTGTCACACACCCCCAGACCTCGTAGTAAAAGGTTACAGGAACTAACCAGACCTGCACGAGAGAAAACCATGAGAGGTTAATCTCTGGAGATGATGAAGACAGATATCACTCCTTCTCCACTGGAGCTACTTACTGCAGTCTCTAAACAAACAGAAGCAAAGGGGCAACCCAAGACCTCTAAGAAGAGGCCAGCAGCAAGCACTCCAGTGCTTCCAACAACGACTTCCCCTAGGTTGTCCAAAGTTACACCTGTAACTCCACCTCCAGCTGAGGCTGAGAGAGATGTACAACCCTGTGTGGTTGAACTAGACTCTGAAGAAGAGCTAGTAGAAGGCCAAGCACTTATTGGAGATCTGGATCCTGTTGACCATCCTGAGCTGCAGTCTTTACTGGCAGAAGGTGGACCCAACTGGGCAGACTTCAGTAAGGGACAAAGAGAATGTCCAACTCGGGAAGGTCTTCGCCACCAGGCAGCTTCTCAGGCTGATGGGCAAGAGCCTGGGAAGTATAGGTTGCACTGGGGAGATGGCCTCATCTACAGTGAAACAACTGAGTCTGCACCTGGAGACTGCAAGTGTTGTGTAGTGTCTCAAGAAAACAGACAACAGTTCTTGCAACTAGCCCATGAGATTCCTTTGGCTGGTCACTTTCAAGAAGACCAAGGAAAGACTCTCACTCTACTTTTATTGGCCAAAGATGGGGGCTGAGGTAGATAAGTTTTGAAAGAGCTGCCACACCTGCCAAACTTCAGGTAAGGTTGGTTCCAAGAATGTGGCACCTTTAGTGCCTCTCCCAGTAGTTGGAGTCCCATTTGAGAGGGTAGGAATTGACATTGTTGGTCCCCTTGATCCTCCAACCCCTCAGGCAACAGGTTTATCCTTGTTGTAGTAGACTATGCTACTAGACACCCAAAGGCAATTCCTATGAGGACTGTTACAGCTCAGGCTGTGGCTAAGGCCCTCCTTGGTATTTTTACCAGGGTTGGGTTTCCTAAGGAAGTAATCTCTGACAGGGGGTCAAATTTTATGTCCCACTACATGAAGGCCATGTGGAAAACCTGTGGAGTTACTTACAAGTTCTCAACCGCATACCACCCTCAGACAAATGGGTTGGTAGAAAGGTGCAACAGAACCATGAAGAGCATGATAGGTGCTTTAGAAGAACCCCTTAAGAAGAAGTGGGACCATCTACTGCCATGCCTTCTCTTTGCTTATAGAGAAGTTCCTCAGGAGGGAGTAGGTTATTCTCCCTTTGAACTTCTTTATAGTCATTCAGTCAGAGGTCCATTGGCCCTGATTAAGGAGGGGTTGGAGAGTGCTCCTTCCCCCAAGCCAGTCACAGTGACTGACTATGTGATAGCTCTCCGGAGGAGAATGTCACACATGATAACAGAAGTTAGTGATAACCTGAAAGCTGGACAAGCTTTGGTCAAGCATTGACATGATCAATAGGCTAACATGGTTGAGTTCACTCAAGACCAGCTAGTTCTAGTTATGATTCCAACAAGGCAGAGGGCCTTACAAGAAAAATGGATGGGACCCTTTAACCCTTTAAGTGCCATGGGTATTTCTCCCCAGTGCCAGGGCCTTTTTTGGTGATTTTGGTATGTGGCCATTCAATGGCTTGTAACTTTTTTGTTACATGAGATATCTTGGCCAAATTTGGCTCCTTTTTTTCCCGCATGTAGGCGGTCGTAATGCCACCCAGGAATCCGAGGTTGCTATAGGGGGATGAGAGAAAATAAGGAAAAAGTGCAAAAATGTTGGGTTTTTTCAAAAAATGCCAATAAAATGATGTACAAAGAAGCCTGTGGTTTTTTCCTTGTAAGAGCTAGGAACAAATGGTTTGCTGTGCTGAGTTCCCCAATGTCGTGGCTTTCAGGAACAGGTTGAGTGGAAATGGAAAAAAATTATTTTGATGTGGTTATCAACCGTTTTGTGAGTGGTAGGCGATTTTTGCCATTTTTGCCAATTGGACATGCATGGACGGAATGGAAGAAAAGGGCAGGAAAGCCAAATTGGAGGACAGAAAGGCATATATTTCTGAAAAGTAGACAAAATTTAGGAAGGGGTGATTTGCATAGGTCAGGCAAAAACTAGGTAGGGGAAACTGCCATCGAATGGGGGAAAAGCGGGAAAATGACTGAAAAAAAAGGTATGTGTTGGACATGGTTGGCTTGGTACGGCAATGGCTTCTATGAATTTTGAGAAAAGCAATGCTCCGCTATATTCCCCCGACTCTTGCAGTTAGGAGAGCATACCATTTTTGTAGTGTTTTTACAAAACAAGCAATACCACAAGCCAAACACTGAGCCATGGTACACAGGAGTTTTACGCTCACGGCCTGACCAGACGCACTTAGCATGTGTAAATTGGGAAAACCAATGTGGTGAGGAACGGCAGCCATACATTTTTTGAAAGAGCACAGGCAGACCTTTTCAAGGGTAGGGGACTTGTGCAGGTTACAAAAGTGTATGGTGAATAAAGCAGCGACTAAATGTAGGTCACATTTGGGAAAAGAAAGGGTTGTGACACAAAGGGCACCAGCAAATGGGTCAAAACGTTATGAAAACCACACAAACACAACACATGGCCTAGTGTCCCGCGTTCCCACAGGTGTCCCGATGAAAACGGTACCCCACATGTGTGGGTGCACTTACCTGGCCGCCAAGGGGAAAGCCTAAAACACAAGTAAGCCCAAGTCTGTTTTAAGAGCGAAATCTCAGACATTCTGCCGACGGGCACAACATACAGATATGGGCCTCGGGTGTCCAAGCCACCGAGGAAAACAGGGAACCCCATGCATTTCCGAAAAGAGGAAACCCGTGGGAATCCGCAGAGGTATGATTTGCGCACATCGCCCCAGATGTTATTACCCAGACAGCCACGCAAAGTCCGAAATGTGAGGAAAAAAATGCTTTTTCTGCACATATCGCTCGACACACCCATCGAAACACGCCCCCAACAACACATGGCCTACCGTCACGCGTTCCCACAGGTGTTCTGATGAAAACAGTACCTCACATGTGTGGGTGCACCTACCTGGCCGCCAAGGGGAAAGCCTAAAACACAAGTAACCCCAAGTCTGTTTTCAGAGCGAAATCTCAGACATTCTGCCGACCGGCACAACGTACAGATATGGGCCTCGGGTGTCCAAGCCACCAAGGAAAATGGGGAACCCCATGCATTTGCGAAAAGAGGACACCCGTGGGAATCTGCAGAGGTATGATTTGCGCACATCGCCCCAGAATTTATTACCCAGACAGCCCTGCAAAGTCCGAAAATGTCGGGAAAAAAACACTTTTCCTGCACATTTCGCTCGACGCACCCATCAAAACCCGCCCCCAACAACACATGGCCTACCGTCACGCGTTCCCACAGGTGTTCTGATGAAAACGGTACCTCACATGTGTGGGTGCACCTACCTGGCCGCCAAGGGGAAAGCCTAAAACACAAGTAACCCCAAGTCTGTTTCCATGGCGAAATCTCAGACATTCTGCCGACCGGCACAATGTACAGACATGGGCCTCGGGTGTCCAAGCCACCGAGGAAAACAGGGAACCCCATGCATTTACGAAAAGAGGACACCCGTAGGAATCCGCAGAGGTATGATTTGAGCACATCGCCCCAGATTTTATTACCCAGACAGTCCCGCAAAGTCCGAAATGTGGGGAAAAAAATGCTTTTTCCGCACATTTTGCTCGACACACCCATCGAAACACGCCCCCAACAAAACATGGCCTACTGTCACACGTTCCCACAGGTGTCCCAATGAAAACGGTACCTCACGTGTGTGGGTGCACCTACCTGGCCACCAAGGGGAAAGCCTAAAACAGAAGTAACCCCAAGTTTGTTTTCAGAGGGAAATCTCAGACATTCTGCCGACCGGCACAACGTACAGATATGGGCCTCGGGTGTCCAAGCCACCGAGGAAAACAGGGAACCCCATGCATTTCCAAAAAGAGGACACCTGTGGGAATCCGCAGAGGTATGATTTGCGCACATCGCCCCAGAATTTATTACCCAGACAGCCCTGCAAAGTCCGAAATGTGGGGAAAAAAATGCTTTTTCCGCACATTTCGCTCGACGCATCCATCGAAACACGCCCCCAACAACACATGGCCTACCGTCACGCGTTCCCACAGGTGTCCCGATGAAAATGGTACCTCACATGTGTGGGTGCACCTACCTGGCCGCCAAGGGGAAAGCCTAAAACACAAGTAACCCCCAGTCTGTTTGCAGAGGGGAATCTCAGACATTCTGCCGACCGGCACAACGTACAGATATGGCCCTTGGGTGACCAAGCCACCGGGGAAACAGGGAACCCCATGCATTTCCGAAAAGTGGACACGCGTGGGAATCCGCAGAGGTATGATTTGCGCACACCGCCCCATATTTTTTACCCAGACAGCCCCGCAAAGTCCGAAATGTCGGGAAAAAAACACTTTTTCTGCACATTTCGCTCGACGCACCCATCAAAACATGCCCCCAACAACACATGGCCTACCGTCCCCCATTCCCACAGGTGTCCCGATGAAAACGCTACCCCACATGTATGGGTGCACCTACCTGGCCGCCAAGGGGAAAGCCTAAAACACAAGTAACCCCAAGTCTGTTTTCAGAGGGAAATCTCAGACATTCTGCCGACCGGCACAACGTACAGACATGGGCCTCGGGTATCCAAGCCACCGAGGAAAACAGGGAACCCCATGCATTTCCGAAAAGAGGACACCCGTGGGAATCCGCAGAGGTATGATTTGCGCACATCGCCCCAGATTTTATTACCCAGACAGCCCCGCAAAGTCCGAAATGTGGGGAAAAAAACGCTTTTTCCGCACATTTCGCTCGACGCACCCATCAAAACATGCCCCCAACAACACATGGCGTACCGTCCCGCGTTCCCACCAGTGTCCCGATGAAAACGGTACCCCACATGTGTGGGTGCACCTACCTGGCCACCAAGTGGAAAGCCTAAAACACAAGTAACCCCAATTCTGTTTTCAGAGGGAAATCTCAGACATTCTGCCGACCGGCACAACGTACAGATATGGGCCTCGGGTGTCCAAGCCACCAAGGAAAACAGGGAACCCCATGCATTTCCGAAAAGAGGACACCCGTGGGAATCCGCAGAGGTATGATTTGCGCACATTGCCCCAGAATTTATTACCCAGAAACCCCCGCAAAGTCAAAAATGTGGGGAAAAAAACGCATTTTCCAGACATTTCGCTCGGCGCACCCATCGAAACACGCCCCCAAAAAAACATGGCCTACCGTCCCGCGTTCCCACAGGTGTCCCAATGAAAACGGTACCTCACATGCGTGGGCGCACCTACCTGGCTGGCAAGGGGCAAGCCAAAAACACAAGCAACCCCGAGTCTGTTTGCAGAGGGGAATCTTAGCCATTCTGCCGACCGGCACAACATAAAGATATGGGCCTCGGGTGTCCAAGCCACCAAGGAAAACAGGCAACCCCATGCATTTCCGAAAAGAGGACACCCGTGGGAATCCATAGAGGTATGATTTGCGCACATCGCCCCACATTCTATTACCCAGACAGCCCCGCAAAGTCCGAAATGTGGGGAAAAAAACGCATTTTCAAGACATTTCGCTCGGCGCACCCATCGAAACACGCCCCCAACAACACATGGTCAACCGTCACGCGTTCCCACAGGTGTCCCGATGAAAACGGTACCTCACATGTGTGGGTGTACCTACCTGGCCGCCAAGGGGAAAGCCTAAAACACAAGTAACCCCAAGTCTGTTTTCAGAGCGAAATCTCAGACATTCTGCCGACCGGCACAACGTACAGATCTGGGCCTCGGGTGTCCAAGCCACCGAGGAAAACAGGGAACCCCATGCATTTCCAAAAAGAGGACACCTGTGGGAATCCGCAGAGGTATGATTTGCGCACATCGCCCCAGAATTTATTACCCAGACAGCCCTGCAAAGTCCGAAATGTGGGGAAAAAAATGCTTTTTCCGCACATTTCGCTCGACGCACCCATCGAAACACGCCCCCAACAACACATGCCCTACCGTCACGCATTCCCACAGGTGTCCCGATGAAAACGGTACCCCGCATGTGTGGGTGCACCTACCTGGCCGCCAATGGGAAAGCCTAAAACACAAGTAACCCCTAGTCTGTTTTCAGAGCGAAATCTCAGACATTCTGCCGACCGGCACAACGTACAGATATGGGCCTCGGGTGTCCAAGCCACCAAGGAAAACGGGGAAACCCATGCATTTTCGAAAAGAGGACACCTGTGGGAATCCGCAGAGGTATGATTTGCGCACATCGCCCCAGAATATTTTGCCCAGACAGCCCCGCAAAGTCCGAAATGTCGGAAAAAAAACACTTTTTCTGCACATTTCGCTCGAAGCACCCATCAAAACACGCCCCCAACACCACATGGCCTACCGTCACGCGTTCCCACAGGTGTCCCGATGAAAACGGTACCTCACATGTGTGGGTGCACCTACCTAGCCGCCAAGGGGAAAGCCTAAAACACAAGTAACCCCAAGTCTGTTTTCATAGTGAAATCTCAGACATTCTGCCGACCGGCACAACGTACAGATATGGGCCTCGGGTGTCCAAGCCACTGAGGAAAACAGGGAACCCCATGCATTTCCGAAAAGAGGACACCCGTGGGAATCCGCAGAGGTATGATTTGCACACATCGCCCCAGAATTTATTACCCAGACAGCCCCGCAAAGTCTGAAATGTGGGGAAAAAAAACACCTTTTCTGCACATTTCGCTCGACGCACCCATCGAAACACGCCCCCAACAACACATGGCCTACCGTCACGCATTCCCACAGGTGTCCCGATGAAAATGGTACCTCGCATGCGTGGGTGCACCTACCTGGCTGGCAAGGGGCAAGCCGAAAACGCAAGCAACCCCCAGTCTGTTTGCAGAGGGGAATCTCAGCCATTCTGCCGACCGGCACAACATACAGATATGGGCCTCGGGTGTCCAAGTGACCAAGGAAAACAGGGAACCCCATGCATTTCTGAAAAGAGGACACCTGTGGGAATCCGCAGAGGTATGATTTGCGCACATCGCCCCAGAATTTATTACCCAGACACCCCCGCAAAGTCCGAAATGTGGGGAAAAAAACGCATTTTCCAGACATTTCACTCGGCGCACCCATCGAAACACGCCCCCAACAACACATGGCCTACCGTCACACGTTCCCACCGATGTCCCGATGAAAACGGTACCCCACATAAGTGGGTGCACCTACCTGGCTGGCAATGGGCAAGCCGAAAACGCAAGCAACCCCCAGCCTGTTTGCAGAGGGGAATCTCAGCCATTCTGCCGACCGGCACAACATACAGATATGGGCCTCGGGTGTCCAAGCCTCCAAGGAAAACAGGGAACCCCATGCATTTCCCAAAAGAGGACACCCGTGGCAATGCACAGAGGTCTGACTTGCGCGAAACGGCCCAGAATTTATTACCCAGAGACCCCTGCAAAGTCCGAAATGTGCCCCGGAAATGTGCCTCAGCCCCCCCTAAAAAGCAGCGTGTGATTTTGTATATTTTTTTTTGTTTACCCAACTTCGCTTGGTGCAGATGGCCACATTAGTGTTATATATCTGCCCCCAGGGTGCCCAAACCCTTCTGCCCCATCTATTGGGGGTCCTGTCCCACCTTTTGGGGTGGCCCTCTCCCCCTCACACCAAATGGAGGTGTGGTGTACCTCACACAGCCATTAGGAGGAGGCCCAGGGAGGCCTACATGAGGTGTGTCCCCCAGCCATTTGGGGTGGGGGGCCACCCCAAAAGGTGGGGCAGGACCCCCAATAGATGGGGCAGTAAGGTTTGGGCGCCAGATTGGCACACCAATGTGACCCTCTGCACTAAGGGGAGTTGGGTTACCAAAGGAAAAAAATGAAAATGGTGGAACGCTTTTTAGGGGGGGCGGTGGGGCACCCCAAAGGGTCAGGGAATTTTCTAATGGGATGGGGTGTTGACCCACTCCCCCCCCACCCGCAATGGAGTGGGTGCCAAGTCATGCAGCCCTCCTTGGGACCAGATATCTGCTCCTAGGAACGGACGCCTGAGCCCAGGGAGCAGTGCAGGACAGCCCCCCTAACACTAAATATTAGAGATATTTAGTGTCGTCCCTCCCCCTAAACTCAAGCCGTCACATCTGTGCCATCTACATGAGCATCTATGGGAATGTCAGTGCTCATCGACTCATCTGAGTCTTCTGTTTCGTGATTGTCTTGGTGAGGGTTCGCCATTGAGGTCACCAGTTGCTTCCAGGCTCACAGGGGGCCTACTTCCTCCTCTCCTCCCCTGGTAACAGCTTCAAACCATACCACAGTTTCTGCTTCTGCCCATCTCAAGAGGTCCGCCCACCAAATCTCCACCCTAGGCCTGTGGGCCGCTTTCCAACTCATTGCGATTCTGCGCTTGACCAGAACGTAGGCCAGATCTTTCATTTTACTGATATGTTTTGAAGTACGTGGCCTGGGAAAACTCCCAAGCATGCATGCCCAAGCAGACCTCACCTCCAGCTCCACTCCCCCGCCAGCCATTCTCATCCTTACTTCTTCCCAGAATCTCTGTAACTCAGGGCAGGCCCAGAACATGTGCAGCAACCCTGCCTCCTCCTCCCCGCACCTGGGGCATTTCTGTACAGCCAAGCCTCCAACCTGGCTATTCTTCCGGGGGTCAAATAGGCTCTATGGGTGACATACAGCTGGATCTGCTGGAGCCTTGCGTTCCAGGACACCTTCTTGTGGTACCTTTGGGCTCTATCCCACTGTCCCTCTGTCATAGCTTCTCCCACCTCCTCCTCCCAGGCATTACTCAGTTGGGGTAGCTCCTTCCCTGCCTTCGTCCTCAGGAGCTCATATATCCTTGATATTTCATGCCCACCCTCCGAGACGTCATCTCCAAAGTGGCATCAGGTTCTTCCGTTAACACCGTCTCAGGCCACCTCTCTCTCACCCGTTTGATAAGTCTAGTGTAGGTAATATATTGGCCTCCATGCACCCCTGTCTCCTCCTGCAACCTCTGAAATTCCACTGCCTCTCCGTCATGCCATGTATCTCCGAGGGTATCTATGCCCACCGGTTCCCAGTATCTGCGGACCCCTTTAAGCAGTTGGGAGTCTGCCCCACATAGCGCCACCAGCGGGACTTGCTGTGAGAGCGAGTCTGGGTCCATGCTCTGCGCCAGATCTCCCAGCCCAGCATCAACAATCTCCCCCTCTCCGCCACTTTTGTTTTATGCAGCCACACTGTCTCGTTTAGGAAGTAAGGGGCAGAGTCACCTCGTAAAAGCCTGGCTTCCGCAGAGTCCTCCGCAGACAACCACCCAGCCACATATAACAGCTGTCCCGCTAACTAGTACAATTCAAAATCCGGCAGGTTTATGCCCCCTTTATCATTTGTGTTTTGCAATTTCCACAGGGCAACCCTATTCCTGGAGTTGCCCCATAGGAAGCCCCTACACATGCTGTGAAGTCTCACAAAAAAGCGTCTGGGAACCAAGAACGGGACATTCACAAAAAAATGCAAAAGTCTGGGCAAAACCACCATTTTGAGCAGGGCTGCTCTTCCCATCATGCCCAGGGGTAGTCGAGACCAGAACACCATGCTATTCTTAATGCCCTCGACTGCCTTGACTCTGCACGATATAGAGTTATGTATGGTGTGATCCAGACTTTTCTGATAGGAAGTGACCCAGCGGCATAGTTGTTTAAATTAGGTTAGTTATCTGCAGAGGGGTTTCCTAACTGGGTCATTAAACTTCCCTCCAGCCTCTATTTTTGTTTAAAGGGCTCTTCAGCTTTGACAATTCATTAGCCAAGAGGGCTGGCACTCAATGATGCTCCTGTTGCCACAAATGTAGCTTGGTCAGTCTTATTTAGGAGGGGACATGTAATGTTTAAGTAGGGGTTCCCTTGATGATCTGGTTAGTTTTGAAAGTTAAAATGCATACAAAATTACTTTATATTGCTTACTTATGTGCTATCGGGCATGTGCCAATGATACAATGGGACTGGCCTACGCACAGTATATGTAGCACTGTTCCTTTGGGAGTTGTCTTATTTAGATAAATCAAAATGATTCAAACTTTACCAATGTTTCAGTGACTTTTTCTGTTTTTCTACAATTCCACTGTAATGGATGTGGAAGGCCCTATGCTATTTGTAATCCACACCAAGTGGCTTGTGTCAGTTCCACTACTTTATGGTCTGGGATTATAATGCTTCGGGTAACTGTAAGTGATATTGTAGCATCTTTGTTGGTCAGATAGCACTGACACCAGGGATCATAGGTATTCGTTTTAGGGCTTCTGCAGCATGTGTCTCCAAAATATCACTGCCAAAGCCCACAGTGCTATCACAGTGTTCGGTCATCCCTTAGATCAGGACATGACCCCAAAGGTGAATAGGGCTCTGTGTCATTCCCACCCTGCACCAGCAGGTAGCCCACAGATCTAGATAAATGGCTTTGATAAACCCTCTTTCGTGGGTGACAGAAAACACTCTGGGCTTTGTAATCGGGTCACATGCACAGACATTTGGTATATTAGTTTGTGAGAGATTATGAAAATGTTGTGATGTTGATGGTGTCTTTTAACAATGTATTGGAATGCCATGGTTTTTTGCTGCATCAAAGGTTTGGGATAAATAATGTGGTGTGGTTGCAGAACCAGACAGTGATCAAGCCTTTTCAAATGTAGTGAACAACATTCTTTGTTTTTTGTGTAGTCTACTCTAATAGTGTGGTTGAATATATTTCCTTCTCATCTACGGATATCTTTGTCCTGTAGACATCTTGTACCAAGAATGGAGATGTTGTTCACTGCTGATGGTAGTCCAGGTCATTGCTATATCCCTGTCCACTGTACGTGCACTTTCCTGCAATTACCTCGTTACTATGCTACCTAGCTGTGCCTGGTTACGCTATTGCTCTTGTTGTTGGCTCTGTTTTGCTGAACTACTGCCTTTCTGTGTTTGGATTACGTGTGTTCTTTTCTACATCATCTCTCCCTCTATCCCTTACCTGAACTAAATGTTTCCAGGCTGTGAAGTTAGTTCTTGCCTGCTCTCTCCCCTACTAAAGTGTCTAGATTGCCTAGCAATTTATGAAGTAACTATCAATACACACATACAATGAAACATCAAAGAACAATAACTCTTTCAGAACATTGTGCAGATGCAGGGTACATCCGAGGTCCAAATAGGCCTAAAGCAAGCTGATTTCGAAGCAAGTGAATTTCAGGGGTGTGATACATTTTCACATTGCTAGCATTGGCATGTGACTCATTTTCTCATAAGCGTTTGAGTAATTTATTTGTGAATCTCTTCTTGGGTGAGATTGTGGCTGGATGTGTGCTTCTGGAGCTCTTAGGTTTTTGGAGATGCTGGGGAGTGCTAGGGTCTTGGTGAAAGTTCATGGGGTTTGTGCCCGGGAAAATCCCACGGGTTTCTTTTGGAGAGTTCACCCACCCCTATCTACATTGTCCGTTTATTTTTTCACAGGACGGTTTATCCTGGAATAAAGAACAAGTAAACCCTTAAAGTGTAACAGTGTTGTTAATTAAAACAAAAATAAGCTCTCTGAAATAATCTCTAATATTTTCCACATTTTAATAAATGTGCAAAACTGGGTCTGTATCTAGTTGACTTATTGTTTTAATGTACCCGGCTCTAATGAGATGTAAACTAACACAGCAATGGATTTTAATTTAAACCTAGTGTTACATATGATTATCTCCTGAGCACAATAGCCTATACCCAAACATGTTTCAGAAAGGATGACAGCGCCAGGTGATTGAAGTGATAACATCTCATGAGGTTGGAAGTGGGGCGAGAGGGATCCTCAGGGACATGTGTTAGGCAGAAACCTGTGCAGTTCCCTTGGGGACCACTGCAAAATATTTAGGACTACAGGTGTTGGCAGTAAACCCACTTGGTAGCAGTCTGTACCACCCAGATTTACCTGGTAGCTGTGGCTGAGCAGTCAGACTTCTCTCAAGAAGAGTTAGGCAGTATGCGAAGTATACACAATAGGCACTCAGATACAATAGCACAAGCAAACCCTGTCCAGAGCTTTGGTATCAAGGTATATAATTATTTATTTAAACACACGTATTGAAACACTCCAGCACTATTATTGTAAATCACTCTAAACACAGTTACTATTATTATATATACATTCATTATTCCTTATCAGACAAGTCTTAGTTAACACCACTTATTTCCAGACAGAGGTGAGCGCTTAACTATAGATGGCACTCCAATAAGTTAACGAAAAAGGGAGGGAAAAAGGCAGAATGTAGGAAAATACACCACACTAATACTTAGGAACTCTTAAGCGAGGCAGGAAAGTCCAAAGTTACTTGTGAGCCAAAGTCCATAGGCTGGGCCCACTCTTTGAGAGAGCATGGCACACATGCACCCAAGATCACACAATGACAACAGGCTTAAAAAGTCTTGCAGGGAGTTCAGAAAGGTTTTAGCTAGGTTTCAGAAAAGTTTAGCCAGGATGTCCCAGGCTAACCCAGGGTCGAAATCCGGGGGCTAAATCTACCCCGTACAGTCGGTTGCAAGGGAAGCCAGGCGGAACAAGGTACCTTATGTGGAAAGGATCCTCCAGCGGGGGCAGTTGTTCCTGGCAGCGGGTGCAAGTCACGGCGTCGTCCAGAGGAAGAGAAGATCTCGACGTGGAGGAAAGATAAAGGTCGTTGCACTGCCAGGGAAGAAACCAGCCGCAGAGTTTTCTGGTTAAAGGTACTACCTTTGATTCGCGGTAGTGGTAAAACGTGGTATCCCGGTTGCCGGGGTGCTTGGCACAGGCAAGGCGGCCACGAGATGCTACAGGAAGCGAAAAAGGAAGCAGACTGGTTATCCTCACCAGTCGAAGGAAGAAGACTCTCCGGGCTGGAGATCTCCTCTGTCGTTGCGAAAAGTGGTGAGACGGTTCAGCAGGGCTCCACCGGTGGTGTCGTCGTAGCAGGTCGGCTCAGCTTCTCCCTCGTCAGATTCTTAGGTCCTGTGGCGACTTCTAAAGTTCCAGTCCCCAAAGCCCTGCTTTTATGCAGAAAACCCCCATTCACTCAGCCTAGCTGTCACTCAAACATGCTAAGTGGTGAGCCGGCCGGCTCACCACTTGGGCCAATCAGGATGGAGTGTGACTTGAGTTGCCTAGGCAACTCAGTCCAGGGTACCTAAATCCCCCTCCCCCCCTCATAAGTACCCCAGACATAGTGGCACCACTTTGGAGGGCTTCTGTGGAGAAGCCCGCCAAAAAGTGGAACAAAGAGCTCAACTTGGGTTGGAGTCACAGAAGCGAACACAAATGCCATTTTAGAACCGAGTTCTGGCAAAAAATACCAACCGGAGAATTAATATTAAATAAATAAACCAGCGGTATGTTGGAGGCTGTAGGAATTAAATAATTAAAGTTGGTAGCCTCGAACAATGGGAAATCCCATAGGGATATATTCGCGGTCGAATATAAAAAATAGTATCCACTGCCACCAGCCAAAACTCGATCAGGGGGGACGGAGACGTGCACCCTCGACTAACAGACCCCGGGGCAATCGAATTGCCCCGGCCAGTACGTCCACAATATGATGGTTTGTACTGGTTCTGTTCAGAATTTGAGACTAGTAAAGTCAATGGTGACTTTACATGCCCTGGGAGACAGTAGTCAGTCCCAGGGTATGGAGTCTATACTGGGGGGTCACTATGACACCCCTGTGTTACTGCACTGAGGGTGCTGTGTAACACACATCACAAAAACACATGAAGCCCTATGGAGTAAAAGACCCCATAGTCCATTAAACACATCTAGAGTCAAAGAGACACACTCAAATCATGTCCAAGAGGTAGGGTAAAAGAGTCTCACTCTTGGCAGGAGAAAAAAATAAACCCCAAAAATCCAGCAAAGCTGCTGGGGGACTCACTAGGTTAGGAAATTCAGCCTAAACAGAGATTTCTCCCTAACAACATGGCACTACCTGCTATGTAATTCAATCCCTGGAAGTGGTACATGGCAGATCCCACAGCGACTCTACACCATTGCCAGACTCTAGGTGGGGATTGGGAAGCAGCCATCTGCTAATAAAAGAAAAGGCCACTATGCTTGAGAACACTCCAGGCATTTTTAAACCCTGATTACGTTTGCAAATCAGAAGTCAGAGATATTAAGTAATATCAGTGTCTTGACACCCTGTTCTCGGTTCTTTCTTCTTTTTACACTTAAGACAGCGTGAGACTTATCACGATTGGTCCCTTCAGCTCGACCCGGTTTGTCAAACCGGTTGAGAGGCGGTGTTCAGTCCTCGTCCAAGGGGTGTTTCCTTGAACATTGTGGGACATACCGATTATGTATGAGGTCAGTAGTACAGACGCTTTGCCGCTTTTATTCCTAAATGGTCTTTAAAACTGTTATAAATACAAATATATGCATATATATGCTACATATATACAGTTTACTATTGCTGTATATGTTATGTACTATCTCTAGGTGCAGGTGTCCGTTCGTGAGGAGATGCTGCCTGTGGCAGGAATTAACTACACAGAAGGGAGTACAACATTTATGCAGACTTAATTGGATACGAACAGTAAACCCAGGTATGGGTGTTCTTTTTGGTTTTTTCTGTAATTTCTTTTAAGATCAATCACACACCAGCACACCTGTGCTCTTATTTACAGCATGATTTCTATGGTTGTTTATCAGGATACAAACTAGGATAGCAAAACCTCGACCATGGACCTCTCACTACTGCCTACTGTGTAAGGAAGACATTCCGAGAATACCATCAAGAAATGTGACATGTCAGGCAGCGTTAGGGATCTCAATAATCTGGAAATTGAGATTAACACATTGCAGGAAGAGTAGAAGTTGTACACATGTGGATTTCTCAAAAACATCACCATTTTTCTTATATTCTTGAGAGTATAAAGACGGTTACATATTCTAAAACATTTGTTTTTAACAGGATGCATTGAAGTTGTCAGAACATAAATGTGAACTGGTGGATATAAGCTCACAGAAGCAACCCACTATCAGCCTACCAAGGGGTCCAGCAGACAGAGGGATAACAACGGGGTGAAATATTTTGCTGGTTGTGTCTAGGTTGGAAAGAGGCCCAGATACCATGATGTTTTAGTCATGATGCTTTTGTCATCAGAAGCTGCCCCATTTTGTGCATACACTGCATCTTATGTAGTCAGGATTTATACAACATTGCTAACCCCCAAAATTGCACATACTGCACGGTGCATGGTGAGTCTTTAGACAGGTAAACTACGGTTTACTATAGAACTATCCACCTAATTTGCATACACATCCATACCTCACAGGTTGCAGCTTCAGACAGCATAGGTAGCCTTACATTGCACATCCTGCAGTGTACATGTATTTATAATAATTTATATAGCACAGCCACTGACCCCGGGGCTTAAGGGCGCTGACAAAAACAACAGACAGTTCCAGTAACAGCGATGCCCAGTATGGCCAAGAGAGAGCCAGGAGTCAGAAGTGAGAATGAATTTACATAACCAGTGTCAGAGAAGCACATTAGTTAAACAGATGGGTTTTTAAGCCCTTTCTGAATATTCTGTTAGACGCTTCTTCTCTGAGCTTGTCAGGCAAATTGTTCCAAGCGCTGGGAGCTATAGAGTAGAATGCTCCACCTTTGACTTGTGAAAGTCTGCAAGTGGGAGTGGTTAGTAAATGGCTGTTATTAGATCTAAGGCTATATTTATTAGTCTTAATCACCAGTTCATCCTTAAGATAGCCAGGTCCAGAGTTTTCTAGGCAGTTAAAAGATATCGACAGTAGTCAAAACAAGATTCTGGAAATTGAGATTAACACATTGAAGGAAGAGTAGAAGTTGTGATCTGATCTCCTCAGGTCTAACACGACTCTGGATGCATTATTTTGCAGTACTTGCAATCTATTCAGATCACAATTGGGTATACCAATCAAAGGACTACTGCAGTAGTCTATTCTCCAACTCATCAAGGCCCTTGCTAGTGTTTCCCTACTGGTTTGAGATAGGAAGGGACGGGCATGGGACAGTAATTTAATGGAATACGTCAACGAAGTCAGCAGACTGTTGACCTGCGCCTTCATATTAAGATTACAGTCCAGATAGACTCCCAGTGTCTTGACCTTTTTTTTTTAATCTTAATGGGACAATCATTGATTACAAGTTAAGTGTACTTAGCTTCAAGCTTCTGAATTTTATGACTGGTACCTGCAAGCATACGTTTGGTTTTACTAGCATTTAATGCCATGCCATTGAGGCACATCCAATTTTGAATGAGATCATAGATCCTATTAAGGTTTATTTCATCGTTACAGAAGGTGCCAGTGATAGGGATGATACATTGGGTGTCATCGGCATAGTCTGTAAATTCCATGCCGTTGATGTCCAAGAAATCTAGAAAAGGAATTGTAAAGATGTTATAGAAGATAGGGGAAAGACAAGCTTCCTGTGGGACTCCCTGGGTAAGTTCCAGGGCATTAGCATCTGCCAAATCACTGCTCACTCTCCACTGACACTCTCCAAGGAAGGATTTAACCCAACAGGCAGCTGACTCAGAGAAACCCGCCATGTCCCTTAACCTGGAGACCTAAACCGTATGGTCTACCAGGTCGAAGGCGGCAGATAGATCCAGCAGCATCAGCATGCTGGTGTTCGCTTGGTCCATGTGGCAGAGAAGTCTAGATTTTAAATCCAGTAAAGCAGTCTTCGTTGCATGCTTTTCTCTGAAGCCAAATTGTCTTTTATTCAGAATGTTGGTGTTTCGCAGGTGAGCTAGCACCTGGATATAAGCAACCCTGTCAAGAATCTTAAGAAGAAAGGGAGAGTTAGAGATAGGAAGATAATTCAAGGGATCATCAGGTGGGGGGCCTTTTTTCTGGTAAAGGCGTGACCCAGGAATGCTTTATACATGTTGGAACAGAACAATCTCTAAAGGAAGTATTAACACATCTACAAAGGGTAGAGATCATAGAAGCGGAGCATGCCTTGATGGATAGAGCAGGACAGACATCCCCCTCACAATTGGTGGGCTAAGATTTTGTATTCTTACCATGAGGTCAGCTTCGGAGATGGACTAAAAAGAGAAAAGCTTGTCAGCCTTCCAAGATTTGGTAGGTGGGATGATACCAGTATGCACATTTTGGCCAATAGTTTCTTTCACTTTCGCTGACATGGTTAGATTGTGGACAAGAGAGATAGCCCTCTTAAGCGCATATCCTGCACTATACATTGCCAGACTATAGACAACAGAATGATTACCCCTAAATTGCATACCCTGTAGATTACAGGCTGAAGCTGTAGACAGGAGAGCTACCCAGTAAATCACAAATATGTCACTGCACTTCTTCCAGCCTGTAGACAACTGAACTATTCACTAAATTGCATGTAGTCTGCTTTACAAGCACTAGCTTTAGACTGCAACGTTATCCCCCTACATCATATCTCTTGCACTGTACATGGCAAATTAACTGAAACCAGAGCTATCCCTCTAAAGTGCATACCCTGCACCTTATGTTTAGTAAAATTTAGACAACAGAACTATCCCCACTAAATTGCATGCACAATAGTTTATATGATGTAGCCTTACACATCAGAACTGTCCCCCTAAAGCAGATCCCCGCACCACAGCAAAGCCAAATAAAGAGAGCCACTATTGGCCAAGACATATGCCTTGTGGGGAACCAGATACAAGTGCTCAAACCCAATACTCACTCTACCACAGCCATCATACCAACTTGTGTAAAATTGTAAATGCAAGAGAAAGATTCAGTCAATACGTTCTTGTGAAAGGTAGCCTGTCTCCCCTCTTCCTCTATTTTGCAGTGTAAATATCTATCAGGGGGTGAGGCAGTTCCTTCCTGACTCCAGGAGGCCCAGTGTGGTGAAGAGCTGACACTTTCTACATATGCTAATCCCTCACAATACCTCCCGGCCCTTGGAGGGACAGCCCTTAAAATCTTGATGAATAAAGCATTGCTGCTTTTCCCCTAGTTCCATCATTTTGCTATTCCTCTTATATTTGTGCATGAACGAGCCAGAGCCCATTTCCTAAAGAAGGGCAGAGAGACCTCAAATGTGTGATTGCAGTGTTATTGTGTTATTGGAAGATCCATCCTATCCCCACCCACCCATAATCCCTTTCTGGTACACCCAGCACATTACTGCTCAACATTCGTCAGCTGCTACATCATATTTTAGACTTAGGTGCTGCCTGTTTGAGGAATCCACACTTTAGCTACTATCTTTTCTGCTCCACGTTTCATTGGGGAAACCCCCTGCAAGGTTGCAGCATCACTCTGATCTAAAGTCCTGGCGTTGCCTCCAAAATGGATGAGTTGCGGCTGTTGGGAATGTGGGGCAAGGGGACATTTGATTTCACTATGGACTGTGGCATAAGAGTTTGGGGCATGTAGGAGACAGCAAGGAAGACCTTGCTCAGAAAAGATCAGGGATTCTGGCCGTTGCCCTGATGAAGACCCCATCTAGGTGCCCCTGATGGGCCCTGCTCAACAGGCAAACGTCACTTCAGGCCATTGTGTACATCAACTAAGTATGTTAGAATGCGATTTAAGGTGTATCTCAGACAGATAATCAACAAACCAACTCAACGATGCTTCTTTTGTTGTACATGTGATACAACGTATATATTTGTTACACAGAAAAAGAGAAAAAGAGCATGAGAGAGAGCTAGAGGGGGAGAAAGAGAGAGATATAGAGACAATAGCAGTGTGAGCTAGTGAAAGGGGCTTTGTCTGCAAGAGGGCATTGGCAAGAATGCATGCTTTCAGGTTATTTTGCCTTGTAAGGACCACAATCACTGTGCCCGACTATCAGACTCTCCAATAACACCTTCCTCCACTTTAGGCTACACACATATCCCCCATCATAAATGGCCTCCACGGGACAAGCCATTAGGATATCATTGCTAACCAAACCACAGCAAGGTCCTATTTAGCCCTGTCACACTCTCTCATATCAGCAGTTAACCAGACTCAACACACTGTAGCTTTAAGATCCTGGACTCTTCCATATGGCTAACATACTCTGATGTTTCTCTGCCAAACCCATAGAAAGCATACTGGCACACAGGAACCAGGTTATTTTGGTCTTCAAACATAAAGACCTCAGGATTCACTTCTGCCTCTTCCACTGTCCCACAAATTAACCCACCACACCTTGTTCTTACAGAGCCATGCACAGCGCGGCCACAATAGTGGCAGAAAGGCACTACATAAGGCCACATATATTACATTACATTAAATAACGTTACATTACATTACAAGGGCTGAGACAAATATGAGCCTGATGTTCAACCAGAGATAGGCTAGTCAGGAGGCATAATCCAGAACTGTTTAAAATTATAAGTGTGCCAGTGATAACAAGCGGACCTGCGAGCCAGAAAAGTGTGGTAGTATAATGGCAAGGCCTAAAATGAACCCAAGACCAACAGGGAAAAATCAACGTCATCTGAATCCAACTTTGTCCAAGAATTGCACCCTAAGTAAATGAGAGTGACTTGTTTCTTTTCTCAACTAGACCCAAACCAACCACCCTGCCCATGAACTGTGTTGAAATTGGTACTTTATCACAGGGAGCCCATGGTAACAGTGACTGGCACTGCACATATTTCAGGTTCAGTTTTACTGTCCCTCCTGTTCTTTGATTAATGAAACATATCCTGCCATGGTTACTCCTTTCACTCATGTGCTCAACTTCATTCATCTAATTGCAAGCTCATAACTGACACTGGAGTTCCCTGTTAGCGTGTTTTGCTTTGACAGCTAAAACAGCTAACTGTGTATGGAGACTCTCACAGGGAATCACTTTTTCACGAGGCACCCTAACCATATCCGTTGTATGCTTACTCAGGGTGACACCCTGAGTAAGCATACAGATGAGTAAGGAGTAAACCAGGAGAGGCACATTACGAAGAAAGAACACAAGAAGTGCAAGTTGGAACAGTCTGGATAACAACATTTACTTTCATGTTTAGAACAGTTTGCACCAATAAAAAGCCGGATGGCATCCAGGTTTTAATGAGAAAAACATTTGAGAAATTCTACCTGGGGTTCCATGCATTGTTCCTGCCACATGTTCCATGGTGATGTCCAACCTTGTAGGCCGAGTGACCACCAAATCAACTTTGGTTCTCTTCTCCCCCCTCCTAGTAACAAATGTGAGGTGATTAAGATGTTTCTGGATATTAGTAGAAGCCCGTTTTAGATAGGGTTCAAAGTACCTTAAATGACAGACAATCCTGTAACACTCTCTCTACAGTATCCGATGTTAACTCTCTGCCCGCGATCTGGATGTTGATGAATGCTACAGTAGGCCTTTCCAATCTATCTGTACCAGAGCATTGCCTACCACAGAGCAGGTGTCTCCGTTTGGACAATGACCTGCTGGATGTTACCTGGTGATTTCAGAATTAGTTAAACAACATAGGGCATGTTACAAACATTGACATGAGTGCTGACAATTCTGTCCAAACAACAACCAGTGGAGGTTTGCTCAGGTGAGTGTAGGCAGAGGGGCAGTTATGGTATCATAATGGCTGACACAATAACAGTAATAAACAACACATCTTAAAAAGGCTTTCATGTGTGTCTGGTTGGTGGTTAGACACCAGTCAAGAAACAGTTGTTCATCTGGTGAGGATCTAGTAAGCTTGTACAAACTAGAATTGTGATGCCTGCCTGGTCAACATGGCTATATGAAGGGCCTACAACATCTCATGGTGGTGGCTCAAATTCCACTCCCAACTGTTGCTGATGAGGAATATGACATTGAGAAAAGCTCATGAATCATTTCACCAGTCTCATCAAAGAAAGCAGCTGGCGCCCTAAACCCAACGAATGGTGACAAGTCTTCAGGTCTGGAGAATACAGACGTTTCCTTGTAGAAGATGTAAAGGCCTTCTTCTCATAACCTTATGTCAGATCAATGCTGGTCATGTACTGAGCTGCCACCACATTTTACACACGATGTTCTTCTTGAGGTATTGGTTATTCAGCTGACTCCAGGTTATCATTTAGTCCGATGTAACCCATGCTGCAATGTAGTTGCAGAATGGGGGTTCCTTATTCATTTGTACGAGGATGACACCCAGATGGATTCGAATTTTTTAAGCACCTTAAATGCCAGACATCTTGCAGAACTCCCTCTCTACATAATCCAAACACAGCCAATATCACACGTCTCCTTTTTGCACATGCATATGCAAAGGTTTTGGTCCTGTCCTCCATATCTGAAGTATATATGCCTTGTGCTCACTCATGTTTTCCTTCATTGGTTAAATCTTTTAGTTTTTACCTCAATGCTTTCTCTCTAACGAACCTCGTGCCCTTTTCCGGATTACATCAGCCAAAGCTAAGAAACCTTTAATTTCGTCATCTTAGATTTGGCTCTTAATCAATGCATTGGTTATGTGTTGGAGATCATCTTTGCTACCTACATCGACATATAATTAGTGAAAAGAGAATGTGAGCGTGACAACATGATTACTGCTTTACAGGAGAAAAATAATGAGCAGTAGCTAAACCACCCACTCAGCCCTCACATTAATACAAACCAACAGTAATCCCAATCATAAAGGTAAAACACGCAAAGTCAAGTTACTCCTGTGCCTTTTCTGTAACGTGGGCCAAGGGCAGGCCATACAACACAACACAAACATCAATATTACATGAGTAAAAAAAAGAATGTCAAATCAAGGTTCTATGGAATATATACATTCTTTAAATAGGTTAAAAAAATAGTGTGCTAGAATAACTGACTCTAAAAACCCTAGCAAAATCCCACCCATGTGGAAAGAGCACAGAACATTCACAGAATAGTTAGGAGAGTACTCTGGGTAGTGTGGCATGGGTGAAAAGCCAGAAATTGCAACAATTTCACTTTAAAATGATATGTCTTAATATGGAAAATCTCAAAAGCCCTGGCTTAGCAGTCACTGGGGTCCCAATAATTGGCTAAAGGATCTTGGTCCTCTCAAATGTACCTTAGCCACTTCTTGGTGGTTCTTTGGTTCTGCAGTGTTAAACTAATTTGCTTTCTCACCACTGTTTGTGTGGATTGCACAGGTTCGAATATGGCAAGTTGTGGTTCTCCAGTGGGTAATTCAGCATTGGGTGGGGTTCGATGTGAAACTCTGTGTGGTTCGATGTGGTGTCAGAATGGTGCAGTTTGAAGGTCACGACAGATTATGTTTGATGGTCAAGCAGTTTTGCCGCAATAAGCACTGCTGGGCCGAGTCACTGGGTGAAACATTATTTTCAGCAGTTCGAGTTGAGGTCCGGGTCAGTTTGATGAAAAGAGCCTGGTGGTAGGAAGTGCTTGTCCAGGGACTGGCACTTCATAACATTCCAAACCTGTGAGCATTGTGTTCAAGTGAGACAAGTGACATGGTCTGCTGGAACAATGCTTTAGTGAACTTGTTCTATGCAGCAACATAGTGGTTCATGGTTTGAAAACAGTGACAAAGGAAGCAATCTAAATACTGAATGGTTTGAAGGTGTTTGAACACGGTTGACTCAGGCTCAAGTCGTTTGAAGCAGCAGAAGACAGGAATTCATCTGCTTTAAGACTTGTTCTGTTGCTGTGGTTTTTAATCAAGTGGCTGAGACATGTTTAGTCATTTTGATCATCACTCCCTGTCCGGGGAAGCTAGCGGGCACCTTCAGGAGTTGTGAAAGAACATACAATAAAACAGAATAAAGTCAAAAAATCAAAAAATCAAATACATGAAATACTGCTGCAGGGCACACCATTGAAAGAGTAGTGTGAATGAGGGTTTTACTTTTCAGGTCTGTAAAGGTACCCGCCCCCATCATTTCATCATTCCATGTCATCACCATGTTTATTTTTTATCTTTCAACACCTTGCATCATACTGAAAGTGCTCTGCTGTTCAGGAAGTGGAGGAAACTCCTCCTGAAGCCGCTTATGCTCTGTCTCACTATTCTAAATCCATTCCCTTCCCAAGTCAGGAGCTTCATAGGCCTTTTTGCATGCAACACCCTGGAATGACGCTTGCCCTTTTTTGGAGGTTAAGCATGGTCCCCAGGACCTCTCTTGCTGAGGATTTGCTGGGCTGGAGAGAGTTGTTAACCAGCATCCCAAGAGAACAAAGAGAGGCATCTTCCTGGCTATTGTCCTTCTGGCTCCAGCAGTGACAGTCTGGCCATGAATTCTCAAAGTCCTTCCATAGCTATTCTGAGCTCACTGACTTGACATGAATGTGATACAAATCTGATGTGCCTTTAATGTGTACCAGCAGTCAACACATCACCACCCAGATTTGATGTGTTCTTAGAGAGTACCCTGTCACCAGACAGATTGTCTTCACAATGATTTTGGATCTCAGGTGCAGATTTAAAGGAACGCTCTGCCTGCAGTAACATCGGTGTCACAGCACCCTTGACCCTTGAAATTGCTATGTGCCACAGAAGAGCAGGCTTTGCAGATCAGGATACTGAAGCACCAGGGCACACAGTCTAACTAGGCCTTTGGCGTGGAGCTTTCTAAAGGGGGTCTCTATTCAGCAGACCAGCATTTCCCAGATAAACTACACGCATTATTGTATTATTAATACAAATTTTAAAAGGCAATGCTTTTGCAAACTTACCAGATGGCAATCCATCACAATGTACATCTCACAATGTTGCACTGCAGTCTTTATAAGGGCCTTCATGTTGAATGCAATCCTTGTTCTTATGTGGAAGCTGTAAGCAAATACATGCATTTGTAATAACTAGGCAGCATACCATGTATAATGCCTCATGCCATCTAATGTTTATTGTTCTTAATCTATGTAAATCCACCCATGTATTGTCCCCGGTGACTGTTAATTTACTCCCCTGCACAACCTGGTTAGAATGTCACTCAAACTCACACCATTGTACGAAGATCACTGCTTCCCATTCTATCTGATTTCGTAGCTATTGTGCATTCTTTTGTGATCAAACGAGAATTGTTCCTTACTGTATATAACTACCTAAATAAATCAATAAAATAAAGAAATACAAATGAAAATAAAGAAATTTAGAAATTCATTTTACCTTCGAAAATGAAGTAACAAGCATATCTCCAATCACATAATCTGTCATTTTCTCAAATGCATGATTCTTTGCAAATCTGGGCAAAACTGTATTGGGCATCTGAAAAAGTCCCTCCTGAGTGAATCATACCAAAATTATGTTCACACTTTTGTTGGAGTTTTGGAAAAAATAACAGGTCAAGATTATCAAGACCCACTCTACAAGATGTTTAATTACAGCAAGTGATGGTGAATTGTATCATTTGTTTGAACCTTAAAATTCACTTATTTCCTAGAATATAACTTTTCAGGCTAGGCATTCGCCTTAAACTCCACTCCATATCTGCATTTTCAAGTTTGTAATAGTAAATGATCCATTAATGGCTGTTCCAAATGTTACAATTTACTAAAATTACTGCACAGGTAAAATACTTCCATTTACCCAGTTAGGTAAATTGTGCATCGTAGGAATAATTCATAATCAAACAGGCTCCACAAATCAGTGGATATACGACACCTAATTCCTATTTTTCATAGAAAAAGCTGTTAGGTAGTTGCTAAATGGCAACTGTGGAACCTGGACAGGTACATTCCAGTCCATATGTGTGATGAGTTCACTAAATGTTCAATTTATAAAATGGGACGGATATGGTATAGTCATAGTGAAGTCACTATTTTGTAACTAGTATTCCTAAATAACATTTACTTGAATTGTAATTTCTGGAGCCGGGATGCCTACGTTTCAGCATGCTGTTGTATTGTTGTGGTGTTGTCACTACATTTTCCACTTTTCTTCTTCTCCTTCTCCTTCTTCTTCTTCTTCTTCTTCTTCTTCTTCTTCTTCTTCTTCTTCTTCTTCTTCTTCTTCTTCTTCTTCTTCTTCTTCTTCTTCTTCTTCTTCTTCTTCTTCTTCTTCTTCTTCTTCTAGCGAGGACCTGGCTTCGAGAAGCAACAAAGTGTGTTACAGAGCTATACAACAATACAAATACATAGCAGAATGCTTTATTGAGGTGAAGAACATTACAGATGCATAAAGGAGCACTTTGCAGAGGTAACAACAGAACAGATATAAAGCAGGAGTAGGATACAGAGGGGCACAGAAAAGGGGATAAGAGGGGTGGGTGGTATCTAGGGTTTCGATGGTGTGAGGGGCAACGTGATGGCCTAGGTGTTGAGGAGGAGAGACTCCTTGAAGAGCGGGATCTTGAGTTCTTTTCTGAATTGTAGGAGCATGGGGGCAGTTCTGATGCTGATGGGGAGGGGTTTACATAGTCTTGGGAGGTAGGCAGAGAAGGCTTATTTTCTGTTCCTTTCCTTTTTGCAGTTGCAGATTTCACGTCTTCACATGTCCTGACTTCTGGTGGCACGCTGTCCGACAGAGAGGCTGAGTTTCTCTGTGAGGTAGCTTGAGAGCGATTGCTTTTTAGATGATGCAGCAAGACTTGAAGGTAATTTGAGAGTGCAGTGGGAGACAGTGAATGTCAATGAGGGCTGGGGTGATATGGTTGTGCCTGCGTAGACCATTGATGAGGTGGGCAGCCACATGTAAAACATTTCTAAGGGGCACAAGAGAGGATGGCAGGATGCCTTCAAGGAGTGCACTGACCCATACAGCTGGGATAGGACATGTGCTTGATCGGAGGATCTAAAGCTGTCCGGAGGGAGGAAGGGCTTGACATGGTGTAGGAGGGAGAACTGATACCAAGCTCTTTGAGTTTTCTTAGCTAAGTGTGTCTTGATGGAGAGGTTTTTGTTGATGTGCAACCTGAGGGACTTGGAGCAGGAGGTGAGCTAAGTTGTGAAGCCCTTAGAGTTCAACGTTGATATCCAGGTCCGCATGTCTTGGTGTTCCGTTTTGTTGGTGAGGAGTAGGAACTTAGTCTTAGAGGGGTTGAGCTTCAAGTGTGCAATGCCAAGACTGTATCAGTGAGAGGCAGGTTTTGAGCCTATGGATGCCCTTGATGGAGTCCATCTTGCGGTATATCTATGTGTTGTCAGTGTATTGGTGGATATAGATGTTGTGTGTGGCCATGAGGGCTCACAGCGGCTCCATGGATAGATTTAAGATCACTGGGGAGAGCATGGAACCCTTCAGGACTCCACAGGTAACTAGAAGCATTTGTGATGTAGAGGACTCCATCTGAACAGCTTGCAGTTGGCGAGGTAGGACTTGAACCAGCGTAGGACAAGGTTGCTCATCCCCATGCACCAGTTTAGGGTGTCTGAAAGCAACTGGTAGTATACAGTTTTGAAATCCACGAGAGGTCGAGTAGAACCAGGAGGCAGGGATGGCCATTGTCAAGGATGTTTTAGACTTTATCGACCACCTGCATGGTTGCTGTCTCCGTGCTGCATCTGGTTTTGAATCCGGATTGGTAGGTTTGGAGTAAATTGTTGGTGCTGATGTGTTGCTGCAGTTGTGCGGCTGCTACTTACTCAATGATCTTACCTAGGAAGGTAAGATGAGTGATGGGATGATATTTACCTATGTTGTTGGGATCCAGAGTGGGTTTCCTTAGTAGAGGGAGTATTTGTCCTGTGTTTAGGGTTCTTGGGAAGGTGCCATAAGTTAAAGAGCTGTTGATGATCTCTAGGTAAGGAAGGATACCTTCTGCAGGGAGGGTCTTGAAGATGGATGCTGGTAGGATGATGTCTGTATACAATGTGGCTTTGAGGGTGGCCATGGTCTCAAACTCTGTCAAGAGTATCTTGAATGTTGTCTGGGATGTGGAGATTTCACGAGGAAGGATGTCAGGTGGGTCTGTGGATGCAAGGGTGGTGTCTATGTGCTGGCGAATCTTGATGATTTTAACAATGAATACGCTGTTGATGTCAGTGGACTTTTCGATGGAGTGTGGTATGGCAGGGTTGGGCTTTGAAGAGGGCTCTGATTTTGGTGTTGGCTTCTGCTATGGTATTCTGATAGTAGGAGGCCTTGGCTGTGTTGATTATTTGTCGGCAAGTGGGTCAGAGTTGCAGGGCCACCAATACCTATTCCAACATGGCCATTGGCTCACAAGAGGTATCTGCCAGCACAAGTGTTCCACTGCCTACCCCCACCGAAGACTTACTGCTGCCAGTGGCCCGACACCACCTACAAAGAGGTAAGCCATTGCTCAGGTCCCCTTCTTGTACTCTGGCATCACCATGCAATGTTTCATTAGTTACAAAATTACTGTAATGCACCTGCCAAAGCCCACCCTGTTCTTACCCACATTCTGCTGCCATCGCACAAACACTACCAGTTACCCCTTGCTATTGTCAGGAAACCTTATATCCAGGCACATGCTGCAGATCACCTGGTTCCTACCTGTGCTGCAATTACCCACATCTAGTATGCCTCCCCATCCTCCAGCTGCAGCGTTTTTCCCCCGCCTTGCCGCACCGAGCAAAAGCACCTTGCACTGACCACCAATTTAACAAGTAACCTAGTAAGTAGACCTGGCAACATTAACCTGCCTTGCTCTCCATCAAGCTGGCCCTACGTCTCCTCACCCAGCACTAGATCAGGCAAGGGAATCCACAACGGCTGCATGTAGCAACAATGGCATCAATGGCCAAGTCAACCTAATGTCCACTGCACCCTTCCATAGCCACCCCATACTTCCACCAACACCAACAAGTCACCCTAAACTCCTCTCAGCCACTGCTTCACCCTGTCCTGCAAACTCCCCTGTGCTAGCTTTAATTGACTGCCCTGTTGGTCACATGTCAGCCTTACCATTGGGCATAAGACAAGACAACCACACATCCCCACACCTAGCTCCGGGAACCCGCCTTGCTCTCCAACTCTCAGTTCCCTCGTAACAGCACCTATGTACTGGCAAACGCATGCCTACTCAACTCCAAACCGGCATAATCCTACGAGCGCTAGCTCCTGTAAGCAACCCTGTCCGTGATTCATTGGCCATTGTGCCGCACCTTGGCCTGGAGCATCTTCCCCACCACAGAACCCGCAGTCAAACACAAGCCACCCCTACAGGTGCCTTTTCCCCAGGCAACCTAGCACGAAACTCAATTCCGTGTCAGCGCACCCAAGCCCTCAGCCCACTGAAAATGCCTATGCTTCCTTGCACTGCGCTAACAACCATACCTAACACAGAGCCACGCTTCCCCAAACAACCTACTTCTTCTTTATGCATCCTTATCAAGGCCAGGTCTTTCATTGCCCATGTACTCGACATCTACGATCTTATAATTGGCAACAACATAGAAATCACGGACATCACTGAAACATGTCTTAACACAGTCACTGGCCATGCCTTTTTCATCACAGTTATATATCATATTTAGAGAGGACAGGACCACCAGCAAGGGAGGTGGTGTAGCCTTTATCTACCAAGGGCTCCATCCCACTCCCACTCAGAAAGATTGCTACTACCCCAATCCTGTATTGTGAATCCATCTCTGCCAAATTCAACTCCTCATCTAACGTCTCCATCTCACTCCACCTCCTATACTGAATCCCGGGTTCCATTGCCACCTTCGAAGATGACCTTATCCAAGTCATCTCCATCAACCTCAAACCTACCACTCAGCTCGTTGTCCCAAGAGATTTTAATCTGGGCTTCAATGACCCCGAGACATCGACGCCACAGCCCTAGCCCAGGCGACCGCCACCCATGGCGGCACCCAGCTTATCCATAACCCTTCCCACTCACATGGTTGCACCCTAGACTGGCTTCTAGACCACAATTGCAATATACCCATACTCTTTAATTCATCATACCTGTGGACTGACCACCACTGTATAACCTTCACCATCCCCATTCCAAACAAACAGTCCAACACTCCCTCCTACTCACCCCACACATTAGAGCATAGCACCCACAAACTACCCAGGGACTGCCTACTCTTGTTGCTTAACACCCAGCCATCCATTCACCATGTTATTAATTCTCTGGTGGACCACAACAATTCACTGCTGGCCAACTCTGGGGACTCCAAGGCCCCTCGCAAGCCATGCAAATCACAGAATAAAAAACATAAAAATACCTGGTTCACCTCAGATTGCCAAGCGTTACGGGCAGAAAAAAGCCCCCGCCACAGCCATGAAAGCCCTCTTCCTAGACTGATCCTTGATCTACACGCCATCCTGGCAAACAAAGCAGCATCATACAATAACAGGATAGTGAAGGCCTCCTCGAGCTCCCAAGAATTATTCACCATCCTTTGTGAACTAGAATCTCCTATTGCACCCCCCTTGATCATCACAAAAGATAATACCTGGTGTAGTTACGTCCACAGCCCACCACAACCCCCAGAACAGCTCACCCACCCACACTCTCTTCATCTTTAAACCTATCTAGAGCCTGACTTTGCCTCCATCGTGAAGAGACTCCTTCTGCAAAGCTGATATCTGCCCAGCCACCTTGGTTAAACACTGCATAGTTCCACTTCTCCCACTCATCACTGTCCCCTCCTCCCTTAAAGAGTCCTGGATTACTCCACATGCATAAAAACTCCTCAATTGACCAACCTTGTAAACAAACCTTGTAAACAAACTACTGGCGTATCACGACTGTTCCCTTCCTCCTGAAAATTCTCAACAGAGTCGCCTACACCCACATCCAAGATTTCCTGGAAGCATACCTCATGCCCATCTCCCACCAGTCTGGCTTCCGCTCTAGACAAGGAACAGAAACAGCCCTCCTTGACCTAAAGAACCAACTCGATGATGCCAATGACTCAGTCAAACTCTCCCTCCTTTTGCTACTTGACCTATGAGCAGTGTTTTATGTCATCGATCATAAGACCCTATGGCACCATCTGACCTCAGTAGCATGCTTCTTTACTGAAGCTACCAGATGGGTCTCATCATTCCTGGACAACAGAATGTCAAGAGTCTTTGCAGGTGATGCTGCGGCTCCTCCTACTCCTAATCCTTGTGGAGTCCTGCAAGGCTCCTGTGTTTCCCCCAATGTCTACAATGTCTATACAAAACCACAATTTCACCACCTTGATGCACTGGGGATCTCCTTCACAAACTATGCAGATGAAACCCAAATTCTCATCCCCATGACAGTGTCCCATGCACAGAACACTGTTTATGAAATGAGCTAAACCTGGATGGCCGAACACAATCTCTGCTTGAACGATGAGAAAACAGAAAACAAAACTGCTTCTAGTTGGAATGCCAGCTCGCATTGCAATCCTTGACCCTGTGTGCCACCTTTTCAACATTGATGGCCACAAGATCCACGTAACTTCTTCAGAGAAAACATTGGGAATCTACCTTCCCTTCATGCCTCGCTCAGTATGTGCCATCAGCTGCCTATGCCACATAACTCATATGTGCTAGCAAACAATTCCTGTACGCTGACAATCGCCTCACTGTGGACTGTGCACTTGTTGGTTCAAAGCTGGACTATTGTAATGCCCTGCTCTGCGGCATCTCTGAAAAAAACTTGATCAGGTGCCAAATTCTCCAAAACAATGCTCTCCATGCTACGCTGGACCTGAGTAAGCATGACCAAAGCAAATCCAAATCTAGGAGATCTGTCCACTGTCTCCCTGTTCAGGAAAGAATCAAATTCAAAACCCTATCTATCGCTCATCACTGCCTGTCTAACAAGACCCCTTCATTCCTCATCCAGAGACTCAAAAACACACGCCTGCCAGACCTCTAGATCCTACCACAGTAACTACCTCCACGACCTGAGATAGCAAACTCTGAAACAATTAGTCAGTGCACCTAAGATACATATCCTTCCTACCAACTGTTCAGGAAAAAGCTCCAAAGACACCTGTTCTAGTTGTGTGGTGTTGTGTGATGTTACGCTTTAAAGTGGAAAAGGAGCATACACGTGCTTATGAGATTCATGTTTGCTCGTGTAGATGGACTAGGAGGCTGGTTTGCTGCAACAAAAGTGTTCCACACCAATTCCGTCCAGCGGTAATACTGACACTGTTATACACTGCCTGTGAACCCTTAATGTTTAGGTTTAATTGCATAATTATGTCTTGAAAGTGATGTGGTTTTGCTAACACATTGTTTAAATGAAAAACATTCTGCGATGATTACATCATAACGAAGGGCATAACGTTAAAGCACTTTATAGGGATATGTTCACAAATGCCAAGTTTTTCTACTTGTAGTGCTTAGATTTTGCTAGAACTTAACCTTGATGCCAGTCAATCTGTTCTTGTTCAGGAAACAAAAACGTGGCTCGTTCTTAACTCATTGTAATCTCATTCTAAACTGTGCAGATTTCAAAAGTGGAACCCCCAAAAGAATGTCCTGAATTGCTCAACCAGTCATTTGACTGCCATAAATTATTTTCTATTGTGGAGTTTGATGATCCTAGGATTTTAAGAAGCTGTGTGGAAAACTGTATTCTATGTTTCTCTCTCCCACTTGGTATAAACCAACACCCAGTCATACATTGCTGGTGGCTGTCAAAGGGCTGGTGCTCCAGCTGGTTATCATTCTCTAGAGGAAAGGGGATCTATTCGAGCAACTACTTCACTATTCTGAATTCAGAAGCTATTCAAACTGTGTGTTTCACTCAAACAAATATATCAGACTTATTGTTTCATTTACATTTGGTATGAAATGTAAATAGTATTCAACCATTCCCCAGAAACAAGTAACGTTCTACTCCAGTGACAGTTTTGGGGGAACCCATGATTATGTTAATCAAGTCTTTGCAAGGTTGTATCCCCCTTGAACAAAGGACATGCCCCCAGTCAATTCATTCTTTGTTCAGTTTGCATTTAATATCATAACAGATTCTTTCAGTTTCTGTTGTACTCTTTGGTTATGTTCAACTGTACCCTTTCTGTAAACTAGAATGTCAGCTGGAAAGCGGAGGGGGCCCATCTTTGTACATCATACATTGAAAAACCAAGTTGGCTGAGATTAACCTGAATGGCATCTTCATATATTGATGCTCTTTCAGGAGTGATAATGGTTCGTTTACTAATGGAATCTCGGTGTAGGCTGATCTGATAAGCTGACATTAGATCCAGCATGGAGAAGACCTTCGGCCAATGGTGGAGAGTAACTATGATAAAGTGTAGTGTCTGATGGCCAGGGATAATCCAATCATTTAAGGGAGTTAGGTTGATGCAGAGACTTGAGTTAAGTTCCCTGGGGGTTTCCTTGTGATTACTAGAGGAGGCAGATGTTAGTTCAACCTCGGCGCTGTGGTTTGTGCTTGATGCAAAAGAAACAAAGGAGGTTCCCAACAACAGGTACATGTTTCTTTTAGATCCTTTATTCCCATGGAAGATGTGCAACAGAACATAGCCTCACAAACACCGACCTCTTGCAGTAACCATTCTTCTCACTCCGACTACACGACGTTCACTCCAGGACTCATTTTGTGGCCACAAGCACAATGTAGCGCATGCATGTCACAGCCCTCTTAGCAGTATGTAAATTAGGTCTTACTTAGAATATTGTAAAGCATGTCAGATAGATTAGTGCTGAGTGAACATGTTCAGTGATTTGCCAAATCAGTCAAATGTTTTTTCCCCCTTGCTAAACATTTTGAGGTTTTCTAGCGATTGGCATAGGGATATTCGAGGACACTGAGTGATACAATTTAGGACACTGTAAGAGAAGGCCGCTGTGATTCAGATAAAGGGACCTATAAGTTGCCACACTGTTCATGTGGCACGCAACATATGCCTACTGGGTAGTGGGGCATTTTAAACAGTATTTATACTTGTGTGGTGTCGTGGGATGTCACGGGGTAGAGTGCAAAAGGAGCATACACGTGCTATGAGAGTCATGTTTGTTCTTTTAGAAGGACTACGAGGCTGGTTTCTGCACCAAAAGTGTACCATGCCAATTCCGCCCAGCGTTACAACTGACACTGTTATACACTGCCTGTGAACCCTTCATTGTTAGGTTTAATTGCATAATGATGTCGTATAAGTGATGTGGTTTTGCTAACACATTGTTCAAATGAGAAACATTTTGCGATGATTAGATCATAACGAAAGCAATAACGTTAAAGCACTTTATAGAGGGATATGTGCACACATGCCAAGTTTTTCTACTTGTAGTGCTTAGATTTTACTAGAACTTAACCTTGATGAAAATCCATCTGTTCTTGTTCAGGAAACAAAAACGTGGCTCGTTCTAAACTCATTCTAATCACGTTATAAACTGTGCAGATTTCAAAAGCGGAACCCCCAAAAGAATGACCTGAATTGCTCAACCAGCCATTTGGCTGCCAGAAATGATTTGCTACTTGTAGTGCTTAGATTTTGTCAGAACTTAACCTTGAAGTCAATTCATCTGTTCTTGTTCAGGAAACAAAAACTCATAAGAGGGGGGAAAAGAGGCATTGTTGCCTAGGTTAAGCAAATGTGGATTGGAATAAACACTACAGATCATCGTAGGAACGCTTTCTAAGTGAGTTTTTTTTTCTCCATCTTGATTAATGAAGCACAATTCCAGAAGACCTCGCACATTCTCTCATGAAATGATGCTTTTTTTTTGTATCACATTATTCATCACAAAGCCACAGTGCCTGTCAGAGCGAATTAAGCGCCATGTATCACCATACAAGAATTCCCTTTCGTGTGCTATGGACACCCCTTCTAAGAAGCCTGCTAATCTAATTAGCTGCAAATGAAATCACACCTATGTTTTCAAGCGACAGCGTGACATGTCAGTCCGTACGAAAATTAACACATCAAATGAGGATGGTGATCTAGAGCGCAGCTGCATATGGTTAATTGGATTATAATATGGATATTCTGGGATCTTTGTCTTTTTCTGGTATCTGATATAAAGAACTTCAAGAAAATGAAAGTTTCATATTTTTCTTACACCAAATCGAACATTTCTTGTCACCAGTCTCTTACACAACCTGGTAGGACTGCTTAATACATGGCTTGCTTGCTAGCCTAATAATTTGACAACTGCATACACTGTACTGTAGGATTATACATTATTAGGGTGCTTCAATAGAGCACAAAATAGATATTATGCTGCATTATGAGTCGGTAATTTCTGGTTTAACGCTTTATTATGAGCCTCCTACTTGATCCACACCCAGATTTATTTTGAAATGTCCCAAACGTTGAAAAATATTCTGACCTATAATTAACCAAATAAACGTATTTTTTCCACATCAAATGGAATCCTTTGGGCTGAATGTCTTGCTGGTTGTTCTAAATTTACCAGGACTCAGACCAGAGTCTGCTTTCCCCTTTTTCCCTGGCAGAGCCGAGGCGGAGTGAGGCTGAGTGTCGGTGTCTAGGTTGGATGCAACGATGATGAGCATATCTCGAATGGATCGTGGACGCAGTGAGAGTCAACTGAGCATAGCTACAGGCAGGCACAGCTGGGTCTCCGGGTGAGGGGTGATGGTAAGGCGTGATCACCTGGGCCAACACAGCGAGAGGAGGGCGGATCATCTGCATTTTTGTTGCAAGATACCATTCTGCGGCAGTAAAGAACATTGCCAGCACAAGGTAACAGGATCCTAAAACTCGTGCCCCATGCCTGTTATTTTGGCATAGACACCATCTGTGCCCCAAATTCTGCTCAAAACTCGAACCTTGCAAAAATGATGGTGAAATACATCTAAGGGTTAACCTTTATCTTCACCTGTGACCCATACAGGACTTAAAGAGAGGGGTAGTCGATCTGTTTTTTCATAAACTTTTCCGTCACAGAGAATCCCTTCTTACAGTTTTGACCCCCGTAAACAAAAAATAGGGATTACCCATTTATATATACCGAAATACATCTAAGCCTGCTCTCTGGAGGACAAGGGCGCAAGCAGCTAAACGAGGTCGCAGTCCCATGATATCAGTCACCTTTAAATCAACAAGTCAACACACAAGCTGGATAAGCAAGTCTGTCCTCTCCAAGCCGAAACAAAAATGACAGCATACTTTGAAAATTAAATCTGAACGGCCAAGCAGGGGAATTAATGGCTGTGGTAGGACATTGGATACAGACAGATGCGATGAACATCCTGTCAGCCTTTTGCAAAGCTCCTTTTTTATTGACAAAAATGAGTCATTGTTAAACCATTGTTTGAACCTGACGTGAAATGTACTCGCCCCAAAAAACTCCAGTTTCTCAAATCTGAGATGTACTAATCAATCAGCCACTGCCAACCTTGAAAACTGTCTGGACCAGAATATTCCTATTACTCAGATAGTGAAGAGGAAGAATCGGGATTTTGCCCAAGTGGAAAATCCCAAATGCAAGATGAGTCAGGCCTTGGAATCCTCTCTGGATATGGTAGTTAGAAAACTGGGTGCCCTGTTTGTTCTATGCTTCAAGTATGCAAAGGGCCACCTGGACAAACTGGCCAGTGAGACTACTAATCAACTGGGGGACAATCGGCAGCAGGACACTCGGGAGGGCCTAGTCCACCCTAAGCAGGCTCCTACTGTCCAGGTGGAGAAGATACAGAAACCCGTTAATCCAGTTCTCTTTAAAGGTCCCTCCCTTAGAGTTACAGCAGTCAAGAGAGGAAGTGAAGGAGGCCATTATGATTGAACAGTCCATACTCAATAGTCCAGATGAATCAACCAGGAGGAAAAAACACTGCTGTATTGAATATGTGCCCCGCCCCCCCCCCCTCTGTAGTGTAAGTGATTTCAATCCAGCACTTCACCTTAGTCAATGCCTTGCGTGTAATGCACAACTGAAATCCTTATTTATTTGTGTCTAAAAGTTATTTTATTCTGAACAATGTACCACTCATATCACGCCCCTCTCTTCGAAGCTCCCCTCCAGCCCCCCCCCCACCCCAGTCACACTGAACCAGGAATCAGGTTGGTTTGCAAAGTTAAAATATTTATTTATGTATTTACAAATTTATCACACTATGTTTAATGGGTATACAATAATCACCAATGGGGTGATGTGACACTAAGCAATCTCTTTAATCACAAGGAGTGATAGTGAGCAAAAGAATTCAGCACAGAAATAATACTTTTGTGTGTGTGTTCAGAACAGATAGCAATGTGGTTACTATTTCACCCTGAACACCCCTGAACCCCCCCAATAGACAATGTAAAGAGATAGGAGGAGAGAACAGGTTTCAGAAATGGCAAAATTCAAACAATATATCAATCCCAATTTCCCCCCAGCAACACAAGAGAAAAACGGAAAGGATTGGCAAGCTGTCAAAATGGTTTTAAAGTTATCTTGAGAATGGAATGTGCAAAAACACTAACAGGGTAATTCATGGAATAAATGTGCGCCGAAAAGGGGAGCGCAAGCGGGAAAAACGCAGCACAGGCATGCTAAAGCCGCGCACGCCGCTGTTCGTCGATTCATGGAATGTGCTGCGCGTGTAACCTCTAGGATGTGCGCCAAATCCGTGGGTGGCGCACGTGGGCGCACACGTCACCAAACGCTGTGCGCGAAGTGCACAGGGAAAGCGCAGAACATGTAGCGCACACAAGAAAAGTGGGCGTAACACGGGGCGTAACACGTGGAATGGGCAACAATGCATGAAAATGTGGGTGTAACTGGGGAAGTACAGGAGTTAAATGCTTGCAATGCCCACAAGCGTGCTAACAACACGTATTCATGGAATCGAACAGGGGAAATCCATGTGCCAAAAAATACGCGCACAGGCCTAAACACGTCTGCCACACGAAGGCAGGCAATAGAGTCCCTGCGCATAACAAATGTGTGCGTATACAACAAACACGTATATACAACTACAATGAATGTCCCATTCTGATGCCCCCTAGGATAAATTACGTGTCACGCAATGCACAGGCATCCCATAAAAGCAAGAAAAAGAGATAAGTGACCCCTGTAGCCCACGCACATGTTAAAAAATACACGCAGTATGCTCTGGCAGCCAGGAACCCCAAAAATACGTACGTGTTCAACACGCAGGCTAGTATGGGCATAAAAAAAGGGGTACGCGACAAACAGGGAAACCCGCAGTGGGAAAAATAGCGTGTGCGACTCACCGTCTGCCTTGCGTGTAGAAGAAGAACACGTAGCCAACACCCACCCGCTGTGAAGTAATCACATGTGAACCCCAACACCTGGAAAACACACGCACTGCTTTCCACAAAAGCACGTATAGAGCGATGGAAACCCACGTGGGACCCTCAACCCTTTGCAGGGAAACGCTTGCGCATGTTACGTCACATATGCACTTACGAGCTACGGGCATTCCCTCGAATTACACGCTGATATGCAGTTTTTTCACGTGCCAAATCACTCCGTATCAAGCTGGCCACGCGACAACACATGGAAGACCATGCGCCTGCCCAGAAAGACGATTTACTGCCCTCGAGAGCCCAGAGCAGCCTCCCACGAGCCAAATGCTGCCGCCTAACTGCTGCCACCGTGCCCTGCCATTTGGTGCCTGCACATCTGCCATCTGCAGGGCTCCAGTTGCTGTGACATCCCCTGCTGGAACAGAAGACTCCTGACTGGTGTTCCATCACTCCACAGCCCAGCCCCAGGACCCAGTTGCCCACCCACACCTGCCTCGGGGGTCGCCATGCCGGAGCAAACACCATCAGAGACCACTGGCGACCCCCAGCCAGAGAGGCAGATGGCTACCAGCTTCAGTGACAAGGAAGTTGGTATCCTGGTGGAGCAGGTTCTGGGGCATTATGATGCCCTCTTCACACCATCGTGCGCCGAGAAGGAAGGACGGGAGAGGATCTGTGAGGACATAGTGGGTGCCATCAGCGCGGAGGGGGTGGCACCCCGCGTCATCAAACACGTCCGGAAGGACTACAAATCCAGGACTTGGAGGCAGCAGATGCAGTGGGGCACCGGGCTATCTTACCACCCAGCTGATGAGGGTCCTGGAGCACATTCGCCCAGTGCTTCACCACCAGATTCTCAGGATGCAGGCCCGTCTGAAGTTGAGCGGTAAGTGGCCATGCATTCACGTTTGAAACAGTGCATATTGAAGCGTGGTGGTAGTTAGCTACTCGGCTGCATGTGAGACGTGAGTCATGTATGGATGTGTGTGTTCAGGGAAATGACGGTGCTGCATGTGAGTCTAGTCAGGCATGACCCATATGGATGGTGTATGTGCTACAATGCATCATGCTTAGCAGTATGCGGAATGCACGCATGTATGCATGCCTGTGTCTGTACCTTGACATGTTTGTGGTGTGATAGATGTGTGCTGCTGTCATGGACATGCATGATGTACAATTCCGTGTGTCAGAGTAGTGTGTGCGCCATGGGTGCATGACACATGTTAGTGACGATGCGTTGAATCACTGATACAGCCTACTCATCCTTGCATCCACTGTGTCTGTGGGCATACGGGGCCAGATGCATGACCCTCCGGTGATGCGTGTGCATGTGATCAGTATGTCCCATGATGCATGTGAGTTTCAGCCCACCATTGGATGTATGTACGGTGCGGTGGACATGGATGCAAGTTTTTGTTGTATGTGCCATGCCGGTTCCTGCATATGTGTTGCCTGCACTGACCCATGTGTTGTTGGGAGACATGATGGAGGTGACGTTTGACAGTGCCACTCATGTGCTATTGGTTCCTTTCTAGGGGACTATTGTATAGTACCCTGATGCTTGTGTTCTATGTCTCCCTCTACACAGCGGCGAGTGAAGAAGAGGGCGGAGACGGTGCTGTGGAGCAAAGCGGCGGGGATATCTCCACCGGCCGGCGACGCGAGGCCCAGTCACCCTCTCAGCAATCACCATCATCCGGGAGCGAGGGGACTGGTGCCGCGTCTGCCACGAAGGCTACAGTGGAAGGGGTGGGTGAGCCCCCACAGGGGCTTGCAACAGCGGAAGACGGTGTGGAGCCATCCAGGTTGGTGGTGTGCACAGAGGAGGCCGCTACTGAGCCGCACATAGAGCCTGGTGGGGGTGGTACCACTGGTGCAAGTGGTGCAGTCCAGGGGCAGAGGCAGGAGGCAGCACAGGTCGCCATGGAGGGGCTTGTGTATGTCACTGTCCCTGACACTGTGACTGCACCACCATGCACCAGCAGGGATGCACCATCCCTGGCCCGTCCACAGGAAGGGGGGAGGTCCACGTCATCTGGCACTCCTCTACCTGCGGACGAGGGGACCCGTGACCGTATGGAGTCGGTCCTGATTGGAGTCGCGTTGCTCACGCGTGACATTTGTGATGACATGCGTGCTTCCTGGAGGGACCACACACGTCATCACGAAGAGCTGCGTGCCGACATGGCCCAGTTGGGAGGGTCCATGGTCAGGGGTTTCCTACATGTGTCGGGCACTCTGGCGGCCCTCTCCTCCTCTGTGCAGACTATGCGCCAGTCGTTCTCCATGCCGTCTTCCGGCCCAGATGCCACCATGGCCCCCTGTGAACCTGCCCTGACCAATGCAGCCAGATCAGTGGAGATCCCATCCCTGCCACAGTCGGGAGTCAGAGGTCCAGCAGGGGTGGACACCCCAGCAACTAGACCCCAGCAGATGGAGGGCAGGGCACGTGCACGATGGCGCCAGTGGATTCCATCAGCCCGGATGCTGTTGTGCTTGCAGAAGCAGTTGCGTCGGAGTCAGCGGCAGGCTCAGCGTGGGAGGCATCATGGCTAGGGGCCATCAACATCAGAGGGGCAGGCATCGGCCTGAGGGCAGGAGGACCCTGCCACGGAGTGTCTTCACTGTCTTCCGTGTGGCAGCAGTTGGGCCAGTGGATAGATGCGGAGCGGCGGCAGCCGGAAGAGGCACTGCTCACTAAGGTCAGGGCAGAGAACTCCATGTGCAGGGCATTGAGGCGGGCTTAGTGCCTTGAGGCAACTCGCAGGGCGTTGGAACAGGCCATGACTGCATCCCTGCGAGACCTCAGGCCAGGGAAGAGGCCCACCTCCGGAACATCGATGTGGAGTTCGATGATGCCCTCGCCCGGAACATCACCGAGTGAGCCGTAGGACTTGCCGGCCGGCATTGGATATAGTTCATTAGTCTTAGGTTTCCTTTGTTTTTCTTTTATTTTGGAGTTAATGGACATTGCTCCACTTCGTGTATATAGTTTTTTCTTCATAGGACATTTTTGTAGGTTTCCTTTTGTTTGTGGATCATGGACCATTTGAACTTCCATTGTATATAGTTGCAGACTTGTATATACTTTCTTTTGCTATATTCCCATGGATCAATGGTTTTATTTTATTTGGATTATGATTTTATTATGGACATTGGCAATGAACCACTTTGTTGTTGTACATGATTTATCTTTTTTTTACTTCATTGGATTTACAATTTTTTTTCTTAATCTGTCATTGTACATTGATTTTCATTTTACAATTCCTCCAAGTCAGTTCATTATGTTTTTAATACATGTTTTCTAACTTCTAAATTGGTGTTGTGTTCTGTCATTGGTTATGTGCATGTCTCATTGAACATTTCCTCAGTCATGTGTTGCCACTGTGTGGCTCCGTTGTGCATTCCATGCATGGGCATGGTGGTTCATTTAGAGTATAATGGCATGGGTAATTTGGGAGTGGGTTCTGTGGATGGATGCATGCTTGGACTGGGGGTAAGGGGAATTAGGGTTGGCTTTTGGGACTTGGCTATGTTTTGATATGGCATGTAAAACTTCACACGCACCCCCGAAATACACGTACCCCGCTCGCCCAAGGCCTATCGCGTGTGAAACTTCCCACGCACCCCCGAAATACACGTACCATGCTCACCCAAGGCCTATCGCATGTGAAACTTCCCACGCACCCCCGAAATACACATACCCCGCTCGCACAGGACCTACCATGTGTGAAACTCCCTGCGTACCCCACACATGTGAAACTCCCTGCGTACCCCACAAATACACGTACCACGCTTGCCCAAGGCCTATCGCATGTGAAACTCCCCGCGTACCCCACAAATACACATACCCCCTCACACAGGGCCTATCAGGTGTGAAACTTCCTGCGCAACCGCGTAATTTGCGCAGGCTTCCCATCCACCCTCCCCATGCCACACAAGCAGCCATTCCACCCTGGCCATGCCCCACAGGCAGCCCACACCACAGGGGGGACTTTTTCCACACAATTTACCTGGCGTGAGCGGAGTACGTGTATTCTGAGGGGTGCGCGGGGAGTTTTACACGCGATTTAGCTAGCGCGAGAGGGGTACATGTATTCTGAGGGGTGCGCGGGGAGTTTTACATACGATTACGCTAGTGAGAGAGGGGTATGTGTATTCCGAGGGGTGCACGGGAAGTTTTACACGTGATTTTGCTAGCGTGAGAGGGGTACGTGTATTCTGAGGGGTGCGCAGGGAATTTTACACACGATTTCGCTAGTGTGAGAGGGGTACGTGTATTCTGAGGGTTGTGCAGGGAGTTTTACACGCATTTTCGCTAGCACGAGAGGGGTATGTGTATTCCGAGGGGTGCGCGGGGAGTTTTACATGCGATTTCCCTGGTGCGAGAGGGGTACGTGTATTCCGAGGGGTGCGCAGGGAGTTTTACACGTGATGTTGCTAGCACGAGAGTGGTACGTGTATTCTGAGGGGGGCGCGGGGAGTTTTACACGCGTTTTCGTGGTTGGGGGGCTGTATGTTGGTCCACTGGCCTTTGTGCCATGTACTGGATTTGTGCGTTGTTCATGGCGGGGTTGGGGTGTAACTGGTGCTGCTGCAGGGTCGCTGCGCCACTCTGCGCCATGGCTGGTTATGGATGTTAAAATCCATGAATACGCTGTGTCCTGAAATGGGTTTTGGCGCAGGTGGCCGTGGCATGCGCCACTTGTGCGCTGATTTCTATGAATTACCACCTAAATCTGGTTTAAATTGCTGACATTGTTGAAATTCTTATGGGAGCTGCTTTGGATAGTTACAGACAAACACCAGCAATGATTTAATTCTAAGAAGCAATGTGAAATCTTAAAACTGAGGTCAGAAGCAATCACAAGCTGTTTTACATGTGTCTGAAATTCCCTAAATGAAAGTGTGTGGCAAACTTCTCCATGTGCGATAATCGTGATTATGGGAGAACCGTATGGATTTGGAAAGCTGAGGATGTTAGCTACAAGCAGAAGTTGGAATTTTATTCCTAGCATAGCAACTGAGGAAGTTATGGACGTTTTAGTGGAGGTCGTTTTTTTCAGATAGGCGCAAGAATTGAAAAACGGGAATGCGCTTTTAAAAGACAAATGGGATTTCTTATACTAGATTATGACTATAGAAAAAGAGAATGCCACAGATGAATATCCACAGTCATGGCCAGGGACCCTTCACGTAGTGGATACTCACTTTCTTTAGGGATTCAATTTATTTAGTCACAACACTAATGATTTATGATTTCAGAAAACAAATGAGAGAAACTTAGCGCTACAAAAGTTCTGGCAATTCAAAAATACTCCTAACACTACCGGTTCTGAATACAAGAGAGGATGGATTTAAGATGGGGATTGGACTAAACAGGGAACATAGGCTAGTGACACAGTTCTATCTATAGATACTCACTATATGGGTTTCAAACAGAACCGTCAGGGATTCTGTTCAGGGATTCTGGTCTTGGGACAGACTGCTGGGCACACCGGATTGGACTGGGTCTGTTCACAGTACGGCACGGACTGGATCGGGGCTGCAATGGTTCTGGTCACAGCATGGCACAGACTGGATCGGGGCTGCAATGGTTCTGGTCACAGCACGGCACAACTAAGTTGGACCTTTTGATTCTGGTGATAATTATTTTCAGCAGGAAAGCAGTACAGCACAGCCCAGCTGTCTATGTGATGTTCCCCTTAGGTTTCTGGGGTTCTGGAATTTTAAGGGTTAGCTGAAAGTGGTTCAGCTATATGATGGGCCTTTCTGCTTGCCAAGTTTATGGAGTCTGGAGCAAGGAAGATGGATGGCTCTGCTTCAGGGTGCTCCGCCAGCAATCGGTTAGTGGGTGAATCTGTGTGTCCTTTTTCAGTATGAGCTGTCTCCATTTATGCTTATGATAAAGGGGTGTGTGTGTTGGATTATCCTAAGCACACCTCCTTGCTAGGGATTGGTCAGGTTCTCCTCTCTCCCTTGATAGGAGGAGAAAAACAGTGTGTCATCATGATGATGTGGTTTTACGAGTCCACCCCTCGCCTCTTGATCACAAAATCTACTTTTGGTACAATACATATTTCCATGTGTGCAACTTCTATAACAATAACATATATAGATGATATATTTTGTGTAGCAGATACTCCTCCAAACCCCGTTGCTGTAAGATCTTGTGTCTGCTTTTTACAGAATTTTGCCCTTTTTGTCCAGAACACAATGTCCAATTTCGGAGCAAATTTCCACAAATGTGTGCATTGAATATGGGCATAAGTGTATGAGGTTTCATGCTTCTATCAAAAATACATTTTGTGTAATATCACACTTTCCACTGTTCCTTCCTAGAACATGTCACAGAGTTCTGGCGCCTTTTAAAATGTGCAGTCAGAAATCACATTAACAATGCTGTTATTTCTATAATTTTCACAATTTTAAACAGTAAATTATATGTATTTAAACAAAATGTTATTTGTGAATGTCCAGCCACAGGTGGCTGTTTGTTTCCGCCTCCTTCTTCTGCCTGCAGCTCAGAAGCGGTCTCCTCCCATGTCCTCCTGGGCCAAGGCCATTTTACGACCCTTCACAATTAGCCTTCCTTTGACTGGAGGAAGTCCATTGTCTTTTTCCCCTGGCAGACCAAATTCTTCCCCCACCTTATAATCATCACATAGGTGTGATATCCTGGTGGAGAGAGAAGCCTGGCCTCTGTGGGGGAAGCTATTATACTGGTTTGGTGGCTTTGAGTCAGGATTAAATCCAAAAGTTATTTCCATTGCATTTTTTTCTTGGTTTAAAACAAACTTGTGATTTCAAACTTGCAGCTAGAACACTTATTCCAGATTGTACACCATGGGATTAAACCGTTACAACATAGGTTACTCTGAATAACAGGTCACGTAGATTTCGGACATTAGATTTCAGTTGTATAAGTTTACAGTTTTAATGCAGGCTTCTGACAGCTGTCATGCAGGTGGCCGAGGGTACTGCGCACATATTTTGACAATTCCACAGACAGACAACCTTTGCCTGTGGATGTTTTGATGACAAATTCAGCTTTTCAGGACATTGTAAAATCATAATGATTTCTTGAACTCAGTGAATTGTAACACCCAGCAAAAATATTGGATGTTTGAGGGTGTTTTATACCGGCATTCTGCAGTTTCAGCAACCAATAAACAGGATTTAAAAGCAAGATTTTGGATTGCTTTCAGCAAAGCACTGCTTTTCCCTCTTTGCTCCATTTTTACTTGTTGGGCAGCCCAGTGACATGTTTCAGGAGTGTGCTCTCTGTTCCACCACTGACAACATGCACGGCAGATTGGGCAGCCGTCTTTTTGTGTTGCAAAGCACGATTTCCATAGGTTTTGGCGCGCATGAGGGTTGTGTGGCTTTTTTGATTTTCTGGCACCATCAGAGCACAGGGATGCCGAATGGTAGAGCAAAAGTGGGTCAATAAATCCCACAGAGCCCCCCCCTGGCCGACTTAAGTTTGACCGCCCGTCAAGGGGAAGTCAGTCGATTGGCATGTTCATTCTTTCTTTTTGGTCCAGATGGAAAAATGTGTCTGCTTCTCCCAGCAGTGCTGGATCATCAGGTCTCCTCGCCAGTTCTGGATGGGAGTGTGCAACGATACTCCGGGCCCCTTGGTCTTTCCTCCCGGTCCCCGAGTGGTCCTCCTTGGTCTTTAGAATCCTTTGGTTTTAGTACTATAAGAGAGAACAGATCATGTTTATGGACTTTTCCCCACTGCTATTCATGTAGTGGGGCAGATGCATACATTTGACATATCCATTACAATATTCCCTGCCTGTAATTCCTATGATTTGAACAGGTGAAATGGTTTTAACGGTTGGAATTTTTCTCGGGATCTGGAATGTCCCCCTCTGTGTTTCCGGATGGCTCCTCTATTTGCCGCAAGTGATGCCTGGATTGGCAACTCTTCAGCTGGTTGATGGGGACCCACTTGTCTTCCCCTTCTGCCAAACTGCCTTTGGGGATGCAGATTTTGTAGTGGGTCCTGGGATGGTCACCTCTCCTCGATTTCTGAAATTCCATTAATCACTAGGGTCCAAATTAATATCAAGTTGGCTGAGGAGGTCCTGGCTCATGTAAAAGGCGGAAGGAACACCTCACACAACCCAACAAGAATCGATCATGCTTTTGTTAATCCTAGAGATTTTAATCATACAACTGCTAAGCAGAGGATGTTTGGAGCGGCGTGGTTCCAGATCCCTTACCCATTGCTGTACTGATTCTACGGCGGGTAGGGTCTGTTTTTTTAAGAGTTTTTTAAATAGTGCTTCACTGATGAAGCTTTCTTCGCTATGCAAGTCAACTCGGGCGAGGACAGACTCCTTCCCGTCATTTAACTGAATCGGGAGGAAGCGCTGTTCACCCCTTTTCAAAATACCATCTTTTTCAGCTGCAAAGCGCAATTTCCATAGGTTTTGGCGCGCATGAGGGTTGTGCGGCCATTTTGATGTTTCTGGCACCATCAGAGCACAGGCATGCTGCATGATAGAGCAAAGGTGGGTCAATACATCCCACACTAGGGCAGGGCCCTCAACTAAATTGGTCCTCATACTGCTCTCTCACAAATTGGTAGACCTCCATGGTGATAAAAAAAGTGTGGGAAAACACATTGCCACAAATACTCTCCTCGATGGAGCAACAGGACAAGTTGTTCTGCATGGCCCATTGGACAATTTGCTCACTCCCACGGGCCCTCTGGTTGAAAATCCTTGCCTGAAACTTATTTCTGAGGGTAAAGGTATAGCAGCCACCTAGGATAAGACCTCTTTCATACCTCAGGAGGATGTGTGCAAGATAGGCAGCCCGGTGGACAGCTCTATACACAGTCATCTTCTGTCCCTGTGCTGGGAGGTGGTCAGGGCTCTCTTGAGTATAAACTAACAACAGCCCCTGGGAACCCACAGACAGGGGCCAGCAGAGTAGGAGAACAGAACAAACAGATCCCTGAATACTAAGGCCTCGGCTCAGAACCAGGAAGGAGGGCAACCCCTTTTGGTGGCCAAACTGATTCATCAATCCTGGCACTTGTCTGTGGAGACATGGAGCACATTTCCCACGAAGGAGAGACTGCCCTTTGGAGGTGGCGGGAGTCAACCATTTCCTAAGTGTGTCAAGATAGTCGAACTTGAACCTTCCCAAAATATCCCCCTGATTTGGGAGGCTCATGTCTGACAATATCTCCAACCTTGAGTTGCCAGCTCTCGGTAGCCCTACAAACTGGGTTTTAATAACAACAGTGTCTTCTTTAATTACTGAGTGAATCTGTATGAATGCTAAAGCTTTATTTGACCTAGGCTTTGAGGAATCTCTTTTTCACCCACTTACACATTCGCTTTCTAATATGGATAGGATATATGGTATGTATGAGGACTTATGCGGGGCACAAGCACAAGAGAAGGGTAAGAACGCTGAGGCCCCTAGATCTAAAAGCATACTCCCAGGTATTACGTCACGTATAGCAGGCAATGTAGACTGAATGCATGTGTACCAAAAAGAGCAATTTTCCATGTTATCCTGTAACACACGAGGGCACCACTCTTTTCTGTTAAACCATACAGGCTTAAAATAACTCCTTTCTGTACATGTATTCTGCCTCCAGGAAGCCTGGCTTATATCTGCTTTTCATTTAGATGGGTACAAGATGTTTCTTCGCCTCTCACCCTGATACCCACCTACATTATCTGGCCAACCAAGGGATGGGCTGTGTTTGGCTGCCAGGTGGGAGTACTCCCCCAGCCTATTCAGTGGAGGTAGGGAAGATGACAATGTTTTGGCAGTGACTCTTCCTACTCTTCAGGGTAAGAATGGGGGCACGCTGATAGCTACATTGGATTACCTCCTTTGGGAAAAGAGACTAACAACCTCATGAAAATAGTGCAAGATACTCTGCTGGCATGGTCGGTGAGGCATAAAGATGGGGCACTCACATTGACTGGGGATTTTAATGTACACTGTCTAGCTGAGGACACACCTTCATAAGGTCCAAAGCGCTTAAAGCTACATTGAAATGAGCAGGGGAGTGGTGTCACCTCTTAGCCATGTTTGACCTTACTCCTCTGATGGTTAGATCCTCAGAAGTAAAATGTGCCTGGTCTAATGGGGTTAGCAATAGCAGAATTGATTTTATATTTGTAAGCACAACTATAAGGCACCTATTGTCAGAATTAACGACCAAATGCATGAGTATGAGTAATCATGTGACAATGAGGATGGTCTGCAATAAGCATATGGAAACCAGGACTGTCATAAGGCTGTGCCCCCAGATGAATGTACAGGTTAATAGGTTAATGTGGTCAACGGCAAGCATGGTTGTCTTTAAAAGAGCCGTGAACAAGGGAGCCCGCAGAGTGAAACTATTCTTGAGATGTGCCATTGGGATCTGGGCCAGCTGTATGAGGTCCTTTGTCCTCAGGGATTGGGACGTTTGGCTAAGCGTATTAAACCTCCCAAACCTGACCTACCTTATGATGAGGCTATTGCTGCGAAGAAAAGAGAAGTTATGGCAGCACTACACTTCATATAGCATAAACAGCCTAGAGATTCCCGTGAATATAGGGAACAATGAATACTATAAAAACAGATATAGTTCATGGCTGAAGTGTCACAAAGCTAGCCACCTATCCTCGAGATGACAATTGTTCCACATCTGGATTAGAACACATTATACAAAGAAATGTTGGTATATGTTGTGACTATTCCGTGCAGAGCAAGAAACACGGGAAGTCACTGGGATGGCTGAAGAAGACTGGGGCAGATTCATTGAGAAATATTTCTGGTCCCCCAGTGAGGTCATGGAGGACTGACCAATTCTATCTATGGCTAATATACAAGTGCAGTCCCATGTTGCATCAGCTGACATTGAAGGGATGATAAGGAAAGCAAAACATTCACGGGCAGTGAGCCCGATGTCCTCTGTATTGCGGTCTTAAAGATTGATCCCCCATTTTGGGCTGCATTGTTAAAATGCTATTTCCAACATATATGTGAGGTGGGGATTATTCCTATCTCCTTGCCGGTCTTTAAGCAGGGTGCACAAGACAAGCCGGCATGCTATTACTGACCATGCTGGATGTCAGCTCTTAGATGTTTGTGGGCTTACTTCTACAAATGCTGTCAAATTGGGCTCATAATGCTCATCTTCGATGTCCCCATAAGACTGACTTCCGTAAGTGCTTCAACACCTCCTACTCCATTTGGATTGTACAGACTCTTATCTCTGATGCGCACCAATATGGGGAGACTGTATCTATGTTTTGTCGATTACAGTGCAGCCTTCAGCAGTGTAATCTGCTCCCGTTTATTTTAGAAATGAACTGCATGGGGCATAGATGTGTCTTTGTTACACTTTATGAAAGCATTATATGGGGATACTAGGGTGAGAGTAAGACTCTCACAGGAGGGTGCTTTGTCAGGCCATTATCACACAAATGAGGCGCTTAAGCAGGGCTTTGCATTGGCCTCTCTTCTCTACAAATTATATATATCTGACTTAGATCTGGGCCTGCATACTGCATCCAATTTTCCTCTATTTGGGAACATCACAATTGCTTGTTTAAATTATGCCGATGATAAAGTAATTATGCACAGCACTTGTTATGGCTTACAGGGTGTCCATTATTCCTATGATGCTATATGCTTTGAGGTTTTTCCCCTCAAAGCAGTACATTGGATGGCCAAGCTTACGGCTAAAATCCACTAAATATTCGAAGTGCAGTTCCAGTTGAGGCCTTAAGGCTAGAACCTGGATTACAGTCTCTTACATCTATGTGGAAATTAGCTGCCTGTACATTTTGGGTCGACATTAAATTTAATTGCAATGTCACTGACTCCCTGTTGTATAATACGCAAGCCCATAGTGACCGACTATCCAAACGTTTTTGGTTCTGGGATCTAGAGGCTATGGTGATAAGCCAATGTCAAGATATTAATCTACCTTGCTCTGGAATCCGTGACATTCCTGTATTTTTGAGCAAGATCTAAAACTTGCGTATTTGACCACTGCACTTCCTTGAGCAGGTTGGTGAGAGAGACACAAATATGCCATATATACACACCAGGGTTTGTTCGGGAACTCTGCCAGAAAATATTTAATCACACTCCGGCTATCTGCACGTGTACGATTCATCCTCTGTCTGCGATTTGATCTCCTCCCGGTATTAGCAAAAACATTTGCTGACAATTTAACATAAAAGTTGAAACCGCTCGGCGTGTGTTGACTGATTGCCCTCCCCTAGATGACATCTATGTTAGGGGATACATTAGATTTGGCAACCATCGTTCAGATCAGTTTTGGAGCACCCTTTTCTCTGCAGAATCCCGTTATTACGGCCTGTACCATCCATGTATGACTCAAAGTTAACTCTGCATATCCATTTTGTAGCTGACCTGTTTTGATGATGACTGTTTAAAATGTTTTTCTTTTATATATATGTGATTTTATTTTGTTATATATTATGACACTTTTTATAGATCCTAGGTGGGTTGTTTTACCATGTATTATTGTTACATATATGTGATTTTACTTCATGCTTTTTTGGAATATGACATTTTGTATAGATTTTATGGAGTGTGCGAGAGGACACCAAGTGCTTCCTAAATGCACCTAAATATAAATAAATATATATACGTGCAGGCTTTGTCCACTATTTTAATCATTAAAATTACTATTTAATCCTTCACGTGTGAGCTTGCATTCATTACCTGGGTCCTCTCCTGCCACGGGATTGTAGGACCCTTCCTAGATTCACGGCGAGTGCGGTCCGCCCTGTTTCCTCTAGTTTTCCAAATATATATATATATATATATATATATACATATATATATATATATGTTAAGTATGTGGTTTTCTGAAAGGCCTCATGATCTAAACACTTTTCGATATACTCAACAATCTGCATCCATTATGTACCTATATTATTCAATCATTCATGGCACAAATCATTGTCTTAATAACTATTGAACCCTTACATGAAAAAGTCCACAGTCACATTTCAAGTAAACCGTGCCTCAATGGAAATGTTTCATGGATGACTTCATACTAAAAAAGAAATACATGTTTGTGTTTTGAATATCAATGTTTGCTATGTACTTAGATGTTAATTGGAATTGGAGTACAGACTAAAAAAAAGAATTAGAAAATTAACTTGGCCAATTTGAAGATATTAATGATTTGTGATGTTTCTATATTTGATGCATACACTGCTCAAATACTGTCCTTTTCTTCCAAACGTACGTCTTGGTACCAGCACCTTGTATGCTGCATTCATGTGGACAGACACTGAAACGTACTGGCATATATACACACACGTCAACATGCAGAGACCAGTGCCACAAACAAATATACACCCTCACAGAGTTGCACACACATGCACCCGCACTAAAAGGACACACACAGACACAATCTGAGAGAAACACATGTACACACGGGTGTACACACACACACACAAACACACACACGTGCAAATATGTTTCCAACCACAAAGGCCAGCAAGGCACACAGATATACACAAATTGAGGGGTACACAAAGGGCAGCAACAAAGACATACACCCCTACACAGCTGTACACACAAGCACACACACAAACACACACACACCCACAGGACATAATTAGCATAAGGAGTCGTGCACACATAAAGCACACTGACACACACACAGGCACTCATATAGGTATACACAAACACACATCAACACAAACACATATATGCACACTCAACTCTACATACATGTGTCCACATACAAAGGCCAGCAACACACACACACATACCCACATGCAGGTTTACACACACGTGCAAACATGCATTCACTCGCAAAAGCAATTTACCAATTAGCAAATACACTTTACTTGGCGCACAGTGATCTTGAACAAATATTTGTATATTTGTATACTGGACCTAGAACAACATGTTAATACTACTGCAAAGCATTAATCAATGCTGTCATTATATGTTGAAGAAAATACTACTCCCCAAATCACTAATTCTGATATAACCACGTGAATACAGTAGAATGTCCTATCACTTTCCTCCATGATGTCCATGCAAATGGACTTCTACATCAGGTAATGGTGACATCCTTAGCGCTCAACCGACATAGTTATACATCCAAAATATCCATGAGTCATTGATACTAGAAATGTATTTGAATGCATCTACATTTAAGAACAAATATATTACGTGCGTTTGCATTACTTTCCCAATAGGCAAATGTTCAGTAGGCACACATTTTCAATACATTGTTACCACTGATAAAGGCAAGGTTATGCACATGCATATTAGATGTAAGACCTAGAACCCATGCCAATGGTAATGATGTGCGTATCAGTCAACTTAACATAACATAATGTACATTAAATAAACACACAGGCATATATGCATATAATTAAAGTGTAGGCTGTAAAGATATGCAAAAAATACAATTCCATGTATGAAGGCATACAATAAACATCACACACTTGTACCCAAATAGAGGCAATCAAGGTACCGAAGCATTTATTTTTCATAGGTGTCTTGCAACAACAGAGGTACTATGCCCACGCTGTAATTGGGCACTGAGTTTCACACCATTAATCTGTGAGGTCGAATTCTGACTAAGTATGTACAACTTGCACTAACTTCACGAATAAACTTGTGTAACATTATACACTAAAATGAACATTTGCATATTACGTATTTGACAAACTCACTTCTTGTTTTGTCTTGATATTTGTAAGCCATCTACACAATAAATGCTGTTTCAAAGCCGCACAAGACATAAAAGGATGGGGGGGGCAATGGAGAAAGATAACAAATACGGCCATACTAGGCCTTGTGACATTCTGATCGTGCAAGTGCAGTAAAAAGAAGGGAGAGGGGGGCTGCCAATGTGTGTGAAATGCGAAGTGCTAGGGTGGGAAAGGATGTACAAGGTAAAGAGGAGAGAGTGCAAGTGAAAAAGGGGGTTTGGAGGAAGGGGAGAAGAGGGACAAAGGGGCTAGGCGAGTGCTCTGTGGAGAAGAAAATAAAGTTCCTATTGTCAATAGAAACTCCCGTCTCCTGCACACCATTTGGTATTGGACATAAAAATTCCAAACAATGTTTTAACAAATTGAGTAGTTCTATCAAAATATGTCTCAGGATGAACAATATCTATTTTGACAATTATTTCAAAAAATTCAAGGATATATTCAATCAAGAATATTTTTAATCTTGTAAATGAAACTGAAAATCAAAAATGGGAGTTCAATTCACTCAATAATATCAATTTACACTAATCATGAGTTCCCCGCGTTTCGAGAGTGAACCTCTCTTCTTCAGGCACAATCAACAGTATTTTAAATAAAGCATTTTCAACAAAAATTCTCTCAACACAAATTTCTGCAATTCATCAATTCAAATGAATACTTTTTTCAAACTTTGTACAAACACAATAGCTTTTTCCAATTTCTTGTGTGTCTTAAAAAGATCATTCGATTATGGGATTATGGCAAGGTCATCTTGTTGCACAGTTCTCTGAGCAAAAGATCATTCGATTGTGGGATTAAGGAAACGTCATCTTGTTGCACAGTTCTCTGAGATTCTGTAGACAATATTGATATAAGATATTAGTGATTTCTAGGTCAATGGAGGTTCTGATATAGTCAAGTAGAATGTTTAAATACCTCGGTGGTGTTGCATCATATGGCAAAGAGTCTCAGGTGTGCAGACGCCTGGCCGCTCAAACAATCGTGCCCTATAAAGGTAAGTATATCTGCATTTTAGGTGTGTATATCTCAATTATTTTCTAATTAACAAACAATGTGTGTTTATAGTATATCTACTTCAACTATTCAATGCACTTACCTAATCCGGAGTGTGCTATATTTGGCACAGCCAATGTTCTACTTGTGCCAGCGTTTGTTCTTTCTTTAAATGTAACGTCATGCGGACCAAACTCAGGAGTTAGTTGTCCTTAGGTATACGATTTTCTAAATAAATGATAATGTATGTCAAAATTTGATAGTATCTCGGTGTTACGCGCTAAATTAACTAAGTGGTGTGAACAAGTCTTACCTCTGTTTCTCAGTGCATTGGCCGTCGGTACTTCTTTCCCAATTCTAATGAGCGAGAAGCAGTTCACTCGCGCGTAGTTCTTTAACTAGTCATGTGATATTAATCACATGACCACACGGGATTCCGGAAATCCTAGTACCTCTATGTGAATCCAAATAGAGTGTTCGCATTGGTAAACAAACTGTATGTCCATGTCACAATGTGCATGAATCTCCCCTACGCTTCTCAGTGTATTCGCTAGATATGCTTCTTTGCAATTCTATAAGACTCAAACCTGTTCACTAATACATATTATATTGAATTGAATGGTCATGTGATATTAATCGCATGACCGCACAGAATTCTCACCTAAGTTCGCCGATGCTTCTCAGTGAGTTCACCAGGTGTGCTTCTTTGCAATTTTATTAAGTAGGAATCAGTTTACTAATATGTGTTATGTTGATTAGTCGTGTGATGCTAATCACATGACCACACAGAATTCTGGGAATCGTAGTGCCTCAGTGTAAAAGTAAATTTAATTATATTTAGATTTCCATTATCCCACAATCATGACAACATGTTTCTGGTTAACATGATTAAAATCTTATTGGTGTCACGATATAAGTATCCACATTTTAACAATTTGCCATTTTCTAAATATTCATATCCTGGCCACCATGTTATAGTCAATACATGCTGTTGTTTAGATGTTTTCATTTGTTTACAAAAACACATTCAAAGAATACTCTTCATTCATGCCTCTGGGTTCCAGGGCATCCAATTTATGTACCCAAAAAGATCTCTCTGAAGAGTGCTATGGGGAGACCAGGAGGGCAAAGCCAGGGAATGCATGGGGCAGGTTGTGAGGGTCCACCTGCAATATGTGATACAGAAGATGGATAGGGTGGGTGTGCCTGGTGCAATGTAGCTCTCAGAGGGAACCAGGCAATCAGTCATTGTTGCAGACAGGGGTGTTAACGGGGAGGGGGAGAGGGAAGAAGGAAGAGAAAAGGAGGGTCTTGAGGAAGTTCTGGAACTTGAGAGGGGCAGGGAGACTAATCCAGAGGGAGGCTCATGCATAGGAGAGAGACCTACCCCCCACTCTCTGCTTAGAGAAGTGCTTTGTGCAATAGCACCAGGAGTCTTCCAAGTGCCAAATGGGATTACCACACTAATTGATCTCAGGCCCAAATAACCAGACAGACTCAAATAATATGGCAAATACTATTTTATTATCAGTTCAATACAGTAGCGAAACCTGGTGAACAAACAGATTGTAGCTCACACACTCTCAATGCATTTCAGTTACACAAAAGGTTTTATACCTCAACATGAGTCAGCTATGACATGATTCTATGTTGCTAAAACCTACTGGGAGGAGGGAACTGAATCAGGGAAATGTATACATATAATTTGTATGAATGTTAGTATATCACGGATGCCCCTTATGTGGTAAGCACACCTTAAAAACACCTCTAACTACTAAAACTACAGATAATAAAGTAATACCAGCCATCAGATACGTCTGTGCAACAATGTATGTTCCACCATAACATTGACCCTCATGATTGGTTGGCGCTCTCTTACCAACCTTGAACATTTGGCTCGTTAGCAGCAGGTAAACAACGAAACCTAGGTGCAAGGAAACAACATCAGACAACTGCCTTTCTCAGCTAATTAGCCTACATTCTCTCATCAGTTAGCCCTACGTCAAAGGCTTCTTCTTTGTAGTTAACATTGCTGCCTGTTCTCTTTCTCAAAACTTTAAGGAGAGTAAAGGTGCATTGCTATCTTCATCTGGAGCCTTATGTATGAAATGAAATTATGAAATTAAATGACATTTTATTTATATTGCGCTCATACACAAGTGTATATAGGCCTAGTTTTCCGATCCTAAATCACGCGTGAGGAGACCATGATTTTGTCTATGTTGCCCTTCTATTAAATGTTATTTGATTTAATTATATTGGGTGCTATTACTCTCCTTGTCCTCTGGAGACTGGTTTGCGCCAATCTGCATGTGCTTTCGACATCTTTAATTATACAGCACTTAGCACTCGCATTTGTTCACACCTTAAATTAATCTTAAAGAAATATGTCCTGCATAAATAGCTTATCCTCTTCAACTCCTTTTGAGCCATGTAGTTGGTCTTGCTATGGCATCCTTGATTCTAAGCCAAGCATCCATACGTTGATGATACACAGATTTTTATTTGAGTTGCCAACTTCGAAGAAGCATTTAATAGACTAGGCCAGTGCCTGGAAGAAGTAAATGGCTGGATGTCAAAAAATTATCTACAGTTTAACGCATCAAAGTCTGAACTTATCCTGCTTGGGTCAAAACATCTGTTGAATACTGCAAATAATTTGCCTATTACCTTCCTTTTGGGCAAAAACCTTGGGGTTGAAACCCAGGTCGGAGCCAAGATTCAAGCGGTGCATTTTGTTTTTCGATTCTTGCATAATGTGCTTTCTTATATAACTACAGAAGATCAGGCGGGTGTGGTGGGCACTTTAACTAGTGCCCACCTGGACTATTGTAATAGTCAATTGCTGGGTATCCCCGCTAAACAACTCCAGCGAATTAGGAAAGCACAGAATGCAGCTGTCAGATTGGTATTCAAGTTGAGGAAAACCGCTTATGTATCCCCATTTTGTCACAAGCTACATTAGCTCTACATTGAAGACCATATTAGGTTCAAGACAGATTGCATCATTTTCAAGTGTGTAAATGGTATTGCCCCTTTATATCTGAGGGAGCTAATTATGTCGTATCACCCTGTGAGGCAGCTATGCTTCAGTGATGGTCATTTTTTGACTATCCCTTACTGAGTCTATAAATCACGGGCGATAGAAGATTTGCTGCCTTTGGTCCAAAGCTGTGGAATTTTCTGCCACTTGAACCGAGGACTATGAGCTTGCTTCTTCAGTTTGCTGAGCTATAAAAACCTTCCTGTTTAGATAGATAACCCTCCTCACCAGCGCCATTAAACAGTTCATTCTGTCAGTCATTCTGCTGGTCAAGTGGCACAGCGAGTAGAGTGCTCGCTTTGACATCTGTGCAGAGCTTGCTAATGCAGGTTCGAAACCCAGCAGGGCCAAACTCAGCCTTTCAATCTTCCGAGGTCGTTAAATGAGCACCACACACCGTGGGTAATAATAAGCAGCGCTCAGATACCTGAGTGTTTGTAACGCTATATAAATGCGAAATTATTATTATTTTCAGTGCATGTTACAAATACAAAAATACAAATACAAATACAAATACAAATACTGGTTGTTCTTGCATGATTTTGTATTCCAGTTCCTGTCAGCATTACAGCCTTGGTTTTCCTACTCAAGCCTTCTTGCTTATTATTATAATATGCTGATGTTCATTTTCTTAGCATGGCTACTTTACTAGTGTTCTATTTCCTATGCTAGCAAGCTTCTATGTGTCTCATCTATCTTGCGTTTCTGTATATGTACATTTTTACATCTCTTGTCTCTTATCTTCTTAGTGCATCACTTTGTGGGTACATTTGATATGGTTGTCTGAGTGTATAATGTGTCTCATACCTAGGATATGGTATTGGAATGATACCAGTTGTCAAGCACAGAGCTTTCTTGTTGTTCTTCCAATATGACACAGGTGAGGGGTGGGATTCATCTACCTCTTCCACCATTTTCTTATTTAAGGTCGATAACAGAGTTATAGCTTCTGTCAGTGTTACATTTTCTTAATCATGGGTAGGTTTGTATGTACAGCAAGCGCACCAGATTTTTGCACAAACGCCTCCTGCCGTTGCTCTAATTGATTCCAAGAAATACCTCTTTTGGAGGGTCATGAGTCTGTTGCCACTCATTTCATCTTTAATCACATTAAATCCTGTTTTATTGTAGTGTTAATTGTTTGTAGCAGTTCCCACCTTGTGGTTTGTAACTACTGCAGCTTGAATTCCTGGTATGAATATGGCTGTAAATATCATTCCCATCCTACTAAGCAATGTATGCTCATCTGGAATGCTGTGGTAAGCTTCTATTGATTTTGCTGAATAGTAATTGTCACTCTTCTATCAGTTAAGCAAGCTCTTCTACCTTTGATGTGCATCCATTTTCGGAAAGTTGTCTATGTGGAGGTCACTTTGAGGGACCATCAGTGAAGGAACATGTATTACCACCATAGAACATATTCCTCCCCAGTTTAGGGACAACTTCATGTAAGCTCAGGATTTGCTGGCCTAATTGTCATCCATCAGCATGGCAGTTCCTCCTTTCATTCCTGGCACCTCGATTACGTGCCTACAACCTTTGTTTCTCCAACTTTGGTCTGACCACTGTTTCTGAAGCAGAGTGTTGCATTCTTCATTGGCAATATGGACACAGCACCTGCTTCATCTTCGACCCATGTGAATAACTTTGAATAATTGGGCCCATTCCTTAAGACATGTATCATTCATTACTTGTACTACCTTCACTGGTGCTGTCATCAATAAGTGTGCACTGCAGCCCATCAATATTTCTTCCCACCCTGTACTGGTGGCTACTTGTCCATATAGTATTAGGAAGGTAAAGTGAATATTTGACGTGTGCGCCACCCTGTATCAAATGGAGGGATGTATAAAATATAGCTGTATCCTTGCAGCAGTGCCCTAATTAGGACTGATATTCACTTTTAATCAGTCAGAAAGTGGAAACATTGTGGACCCAGTTAGATAGGTTGCTGCGCTAGGATATATGACAGTAAACATGGTTTATATAAAAATACATGTTTGGGAATTTATTAGAAGTTCCATGAGGAACAATAGGTACTGTAGACCAGTCCTAAGTGTTGTTTCATCATGGTTAGAAGCCTGTTTTCTGAGCCAACATTAACCTGGTGGTGGCACGTGCTAATGTTTCTCCATTTATCAGGCTTTGTCAAGGCATTGCGAGGTACATTCAAGTTGTTGTGGACAGGAGAAGCCTGGTGCATACAGTTGTTTTGTCATCAATTAATACTTTGTATGCAGTTGCTTAGACAACCTTGTAATAGTACACCTTTGCTTAACATTTTGTTTTTATTTATTTATTTAATGTGATTTAGTTTTAACATAAAACTTTACACATAAAAGAAATAATATTACAAATAATGAACATAGAAAAATACTGTGATCATATTCAACATCAATTCATAATTCCTTACATTCATTGCATTACAATAAGATAAGAATATATAGCATCAAGCACCGGAGAGACACAAAGAAAAATAACAACTAACTCAAATAATAATCATGGTGATGCACACAGAGGAAGAAGAAGCGAGTTAAATAGAAATCTCTTTCTCTCACTTTCATTTAATTTTGCTCCATACTTCTTTGTCTTAACGTTACCCTACCAACAAACCACACGCCACCCACTAATGGCAACCAGTCACACGTGTCGCTAGACCTAACGCATGTTTATTAATGCAAATAGTGTTCATGTGTATTTCTATAATATTTACACACTGAGAAAAAGGGCATGGTGCATGATGGAAGTAACAGAAGTTGAGAGTAAGAGAGAAGGTAGACAGGGTCCATGGTTCAGATCCCTTAAAGTCTCTTACATCTTATAGTTACAAGACACCAACCAGTATTATGATTACACTGTATGGCTAATACCATTAGGGTGTTATCTCCATGTACCTCTTATCCATGCCTACATTAGTGGGATACCAGTTTCTGTACCATAGATGGAATATGCTTTTTCTATCTCCTTTCATATTCTGTATAGCGCTATATGAAGACCACTGTTATTAGTATTCATTCTGGCTTTATTGTACTAATACTTCCAACATGGATCTGTTCATTGCGCTGTATAATGTGTGGCTACAGACTGAAAAAGTTATGGGCGCCTTGATTTGAAACGTCCTAATAGGGTGGGTTAACTATTAACTGAGTTACTCTGATTAGGAAGAGGTCCTACTTCTCCTACACAGTTAATGGGTTTGGAGGCACGGTGTCTCTTGTAGGGGTGTATAACTCCTGCATAACCACCACTATGCATGTGCTAATCTGTGGCCAAGGATAATTGGCTATATATCATTTTGTATTTTACTTTTCTTTCTCTCTGGAGTATTTTTGACGTATGTAAAGGAACTATGCATTGATGTATATATTTATGCCTTATTTTAAAGAGTTTATTTTTCTATGTAATTTGTAATATGTGTAAAGTTTGAATTATTTTCAATCTGTATCGCATTAAAGTATTATTATTATTATTATTATTATTATTATTATTATTATTATTATTATTATTATTATTATTATTAGTATTAATGCTTTATTTCCAAAAGAATTGGTCTTTAATTTTATCAATCTGGTAAACAAATCTACATAGATTTAAAATGTAGACTTTCCCCAAACATGGGCATTCGGTCAGAACGTGCTTCACTGTCTGAGGTTGATCTATGTTGTGACATACACAACAAAAGCGATCCTGATCAAGAACAGAAAGTGCCACACCCACTATGTCCAGCACTGGTAAACGATTGATAAGTAGAAGGAGGATGAAGCTTCTAAGGTGGCGCAATGTTGTTTTTGTTTTTGGTTTGCTGCTTATTGTCAGATATTGTGTTAGCACAGTCGATACATCAGTTATGTAATATTACAGGTTGCTGATTTTGTACACACTGTTGCACTTAAAGTGTGCATTCATGAAGTCATGTATACTGGTTTAGAACATATCATTGCACTCCAAGTGTGTATTCATGGACTCATTTAGCATTTTCTTAAGATACAATGTCATCTGTGGATATATGGAGGAAAGAAGGCAGAAGTGGAGAAGAGGCGACCAACCAGAGAGTTAGTGAAAGATAGCAATGGTCCGTCTTTTTCGTCTTGCTGATATTTAATAATTGTGCCCAGTGGCGTTGAGTCATGCAGTGTTCTGTTGGAGTTTGTCATTGTATGACTGATCATTATTATTATGCTGGTATCTCTGAGTATTGTCCATATTGTTAAACCTGGTGACAATACTATGGTGTGCATCAAAAGGGTGTGCCATTTAAGCGTACCTAGTGTGAAGTAGTAAGTTGTTGTGATTAGGGTAATTTATGTTGGTCAGGTGCTCTGTGTTTGATTAATGTGTGGAACATCCTAATGTAGCATCGTATGACTGCTTTTTACCCATGGGTTCCTGGTCGGTGGGCTACAAGTTCAGCACACCTCTGCAGCAAAGTATTTCTACCAGATATTAGCCAAAGTGGTTGTAAGTGAAGAGAATCAAAATCATTTCAGGGGCTTGTACTTGGAAAAAAGGTTTTTGCTGGTTCAGATTATGCAGGATACCATTTGTGGTAGTGGGCAAAGGATTAGAAAGACTGGATCCTTTTTACCTTGTGTCAGACAAGTTGGTGGTCCTCATCATAGAAGTGTGCTTGCAACCAAGCAGGTAGATTACATTCAGTACCCTAAAAAGTGTATTCATAGTTTTAGCATGCGGACCTGTTTAGAGTCTGTTTCCCTTCCTAAAATAGGTATGAGCATCTAGCTAAGTTGTTCTTACCTTTTGGGTTGAATGAAAGAACTCTGTCTCAAGGATGAAAGTGCTCCACATTCGTCCTGGAGCACCGTCATCTTGGAAATCAATTTTTATAGTTGGTGGACGTCTTGCGTTGTAAACTCAATGAAGTCATCTACATGATTGGCCACGCTGCTTGTCATCAGTGGGCAGAGATAGTGGGCTAATTTGCAAGCATTGAGGGTGCTTGAAATAAGTTGATGCCTATTACTTACATTGTATAGATTAGCCGTGATGCTTGTCATCAGAGGGTTGAGCTAGTAAGCTCATTTGCAGACGTCATGAGTGCTTGAGTCCATGGGTCAATGGGTATAACATCAGTCATAGGTGGTAACATTAGGAATGTTCATGTGGATTAGTGGTGGAAAGTTAGGGAGTGATGGTCAGTTCCTGGCATTTGCATTAAACTATATATCCTGATTTCCTCATGCCTTAGTGCTTGTTGCCAGGGTTTATGCCAGTTACATATTCGTCTGTCCTGTTATAGAGATAGGGGGAGGGGGGGGCAGTTACATGGTACTTCAGATGTATTCATTGAAAGTAGCTAATTTCATTGTCTGTGTTAAGGCCTTCGTTAATGGTCGCAAATTAAAAATGATCTTGGCCTCCTCTTGCCGTAATCTCTTTTCTCATTCTCCCAGTCTTGGGTCTAATTTAATGTGTCTGATGCTGAGGAATTTCACATTGTTTATCTTGTCTTTGGAGTGTTCTGTGTTCCAGTGTTCTACCAACAGATTATGCAGGATACCATTTGTGGTAGTGGGCAAAGGATTAGAAAGACTGGATCCTTTTTACCTTGTGTCAGACAAGTTGGTGGTCCTCATCAAAGAATTGGGTGTGTGTTATAAAAAAATAGGTTAACACAGGGACTGCTAGCTATTGTGAATAGACTGAAGTGGATAACACAGTCTGTACTAGGGCCAGTGCTCCCCATATGATGCTGGGGATGTGAACTCTAATTCACCCTAAATAAGCCAGGGTATTCTAGCATGACAATAGATGTAATAAACATTCATAGGCAAGTAAATTCTTGGACAAAGACAGTCCAAAAAGTGGAAAGAAGAAACAGTAAGGCAAAGAGAGGTCTATATGTAACCAAGAGATATGGCTACATCCCTCACAAATGAATAATTTGAATTTCCAACATACATTAAAAAACAACAGGGCAGAGAGACGTCTGTATACAACCGTGACATATGAAACAGAGTTGGATAATTAGAATTACCAACATACGTTGAGAGGAATTCACCAAAAGTGCCTTATATAAGTTAGGCAAGCACCACAGAAATCCATAATATGCTGTGAAAGTGACCAATAATCAAACGTGGGGGTAGGTAAATAAAAACATGCAACGGCAGCCGACTCACGGCTCCTAGTTGTGCCGGACACACAAATGAAATAAGGCCAGTCTTGGTCATGTGTGTATAGATCGTGACTCACAGATAAATGTACAAAGAAACTGGAACCATAGTGCCTTGTTGCAGGAGGGTGCACGGGGGCCCCCGTCTCCTATTGAAAAATAAAACAATAAGAGAACTTAGGGCAAGTGACAATAGTGATGTAACATTTCAAATTCCTCCAAACTGATGATGCGAGGATCAGAACCCAAATAAAAACAGTCTGTCCCCCATTGTGTACCTGTGCTGCGTTGGTCGCTACCAGCATGAACGGTGGAGTGGGTCCTGCTGAAAACACAGGCTGCCGGAAACGTATAACGTGGTGAAGCCTCCTGAGATTGTCGGATATACACTTCCGAGGGACATGCCCCATCTGGTCATGATGTATATGTTTAATTATCATTGTCTTCACTCTATTTGCCATCACAGTGGTGAGTACCTTGCTATCCTGGTTGAGCATCGACGGTGGTCTATAAGATCCGCAGTCCGTGCTCAGTTTATCTGGCTTGAGGAGCTGGATAATTATTGCTTCCCTGAGGGTCTCTGGAAGCCTACCCTTGTCAAACGCCTCATTCAGCATGGCTAACCTCAGTGGGAGTAAGTCAGCCCTATATGTTTTGTAGAACTCACTCGGGAGATCATCCGCCCCATAGCCTTATTAGTAGGTATTGTATGGATCACATGCTCTAGCTCTTCCACTGTGAGTGGGGCCTCCAATTTCTCTCTATATGTTTCTCCGAGCTTAGGTAGAGTGATCTCTGCCAGTGTCTCTAATATGTCAATTTCCTGTTCCTCAATCTTGTTTGAGTATAATTCTTGATAATATCTATGGAAGCATTCATTCACTCCTTCTTGAGTGTCCTGCATCGACCCATCCTCCCTCTGTTTTGCCCTGATTGCCGGTCTGGGGGCCTCAGTCTTACACAACCAGGCTAGCAGCCTGCCTGGTTTATCACCTTCTGCATGCTGCGTGTCTATATATTTCCTGTAGTTTAAGTTACTTAGTCTTTCCCATTGGGCTCTGCATTTCTCTTGTAGTTGACATGTTGCCTTAGCACTATACCACCTTGTAATCCTTTTGACTTTGAGATTGTTTCCCCTCTCACCACCACCTTGAATGCTTCCCACAGCGTGCCGGCTGACCTTACACTCCCTGTATTGTGTTCAAAATATTCCTTTATGACCTTCCTTAGGTCTTCTCTGAATATTGTGTCCCTCAGCGCTTCGGCTCTGAACTTCCACGTTGGGATTCTCGACCTGGAAGAAGAGATTTGCCAAGTTATAATCAGTGGTGCATGCTCTCTGCACTCCTCAGGTGTTCGATTAATGTACTATCCACAAATATGTAATCCAACCTGGTATGTAGGTTATGTGGAGCTGAGTAATGTGAGTACTCTCTGTGTTGTGGGTGAAGTCTCCTCCACATATCAACCATATCAAAATCATTCACAAGCGCCCCCAGAGCCTATGCCACCGGGTTGAGCTTGGCTACTTTCTTATCCAATCTGTCGAGCCTGGGGTCTAATGTACAGTTGAAATCCCCCCCATTATAAATGCTCCATCTGTGGATGTGGATGATCTTGGCATACAGGTTCCTGAAACATGTCGTAGTGTCATTATTTGGTGCGGAGTTGTGAGGCGAGTTGGAGTAGTCTGCAATAGTCGCCAGACTTTCTCCAGTGTATACTGTGTGTGTGGGAGGACCCATATGCTCAACTCACACCGCGGAGTGGTGAGCGGAGTTGTGAGGCGAGTTGGAGTAGTCTGCAGTAGTCCGCGGTAGGCGAGGTTAACAGAGGAGCAATGGAGCCTTTTTTGAAGACTGCGCGGTCCCTGACCCAAGCAGAGCGGAAGATGGTCAGGAAGGAGCAGAACGAAGGAGCAGTTGTAGTTACAGATACGGACGCTGACTCTGATCAATGCTGCTGCTGCCTCAGAAGCAGCAAAAATCTACCAGATCAGACACCCTCCCAAACCAAAGATATGAACCCTGTACCTGCTGCAGAGAAACCGGAGCTGTTAGCGTACGAAGATCCCGGGAGTGAGGAATCACGAGAGAACTGTCAGGAGACCAGCCGTTTACCCCTTCTCAAAGCAAGCAGCATCTCGCCTACCGCCAATGAGGCGAGTGAGGTTCTTGCAGTGGCGGTCGTAGGGCGGCCTCTGCCAGACCCTGCGTGGCCGTGCTGCAGCGACGAGGAGAGAGACGGCGGGTCCCATCAGGTGCTCGCATATATGGATGGAGCTGTCACGCAGCCCGAGGAGCCCGAGGAGTCCAAGGTGCCGGAGCCCGAGTTGAGGGCGGAGTCAAGGGGCTCAAGTAAAACGTATGCCCCAGAGCCGATAACCGAATCTGGACCTGAAAATGTGAGTGGAGGCTGTGAAAAAACACCTCAAATGACAGCGGATTTATCGAACGCGATACTGGAAAGTGTTCATAAAAAAATAACTACAACTGCCATAGTGCACCCGGAACAAAGCGTGCCTCAACAAAGACAAGAAACAACCAATTCGAAGGAAAATAGCAAAGACATTAGCAAAGACAGTCGTGCAGAATCTATTATAGCCATCCAAGACAGCGAGGATGGCAGTGATGAAGGCACAGAAAGCGACTCGGAAGGAGGCACTGAGGAGGAAAACTCAGATGCAGACGCAGAGGCAGAGGCAAGTCAGTCTTTATTGAAAGTGAAAAATATGAAAAATTATAAAAAAACAAGCAACCATTAAGAAATCAAGCAACCAATGCCAACACTAAAATGAACAGGAAATAACAAGAGATCATTGACCTCAAATCAAGTAAGGGGAAAACATCAACAAACAAACACTCAAAACTACACAAAAGAAGTGTAGCTCCCTCTAAATTCCTACCGAATCCTCTGATGTCATGATCCCTAAAAGCATTTTTCACTAAACACCAAAAACAGAAACTAGATACAGACACGGAGCTATCGGACGCAGAGATTCTAGAAGCTGTCCAAGACACCCCCCAGTTAATAAACATCATAAAACTGATGGCAGAACTGGGGTTCGACCCAGAATCACTCTAAAAAGAAACGACCCGCAGCTATACTGCCAAACAAAACAACAAGGGCTGACCAAGCTCGAAGTGGGAATAATTCACCATCCATTCAGGCCTCTATGCAAGCGGACAGGGACCAACGGTGTCCCCTGACTAAAGACACAAAGCACGCAAAGCAACAACCTGATTGGCCGTTGCAGGTGGAAGGCATTACAAAGATGACTGGGACGATCAACATGCATGCAAAAAAACAAACAGACCAGACCCCAAGAGAGGAAATTCCACCTGCAATTCCGGTGAATCTTACTAAGGAACAGCAAGCGAGAGAACACTGCCATGCTTGGACTAAAGCCCACCTGAACATGGGGCAGAAACCACTAACCATTTCCAATAAGGGTGAGCAGAACCCCAGGAATCAAGATGGTCAAGGAAGTAAGAGACTGTCATCACTCCGGAGCCCGAACAAGAAGCAAACATTTCAGTGGACAATTCGACGTTTGAATCACCACAGATGCCTAGGAGATCGGCAACTATCCAGTCTCCACCTAAGAACAGACGTTTAAGTGAAATCTCCATAACGACTCAAAAAGACTCACCTAATAAAAAATCAGACATGTTAACGATTATGTCTGCAATTACCATCGCTTTGGCTCCATTCTGTAAACTCTACGAGTCGATAAAGGAGGGGGTACAAGATAACACCTCGGTCCTCACGAACATGATCACTAAAATGACCTATGTAGAAGTTTACATAACAGCCGTAGAGGAAAGAAACATCAACCACCAAAAAAGCTGAACAAAAAATGGAAGCTCTTGAAAAGCTGGTAGAATCCCTGCAAGCGGAGAACAGAAAACAAACCAAAATTGCTAAAAACAAACAGAGTCTGGGTCAGACCTGTGAAGTAATAAATGATCCGGAAGAATTTCAGAAGGCAAAAGGAAAAACCGGTGAAAAACGATATTGAGTACTATACCACCACCAGTAAATGGAGTGACTCACACACCAACCAAAAGAAAACCGGTGGTTCTAAAGCTAGCAACCCAAGAGGCGGCAGCCACAACGATACGAAAACACAGCAACAATAATAAAGAATTGAAGAAGTCAGGGCCAAAAACCCCTCATCAAGAAGACGATACCTCTGAAGGCTCGCGGCCGTACCAAAAGGCGGTAGACCACAGAAGATCGCCAAGATCAGCTGAGGAATTTATGACTAGCTCAGATCTGATGAATCTTTCCCAACATGAAAGTAATTCAAAAGAAGCTGGACAGGTGGCTTTCCCAATAAAGGCAGATAGGAAATCACTGAATCCACATTCTGCCAAAGATGTTAATTCTCCCCAACAAGCAACTAGCAGAGGACCAGTACTAAAGGAACATAGCAACTTCACCGGGACTCAAGATAATAACTCTCCCAATCACCAAAATAAGAACTGCAACTTAAGTGAGAACGATGATAACAAAGACACGAAAAGAATTAGAAGCCGCTTAACTCCAGACCGATAATGGTCATCGAAAAAAGCTGATAGCCATCAAAGCAAAAGTATCAAAGCGGATGAAGATGCATGCATATTTAAACTAGAAAAATAAAAAAAAATGGAAGGCTGCATGATACTAAATAGAAAAACGGTCCTAAAAATAACAAGCAAAATGGACTCATTGAGAGAAATTAAAACAGAAAACATCACACTCGTCGAACCATACCACAGAGGGAACACAGCAAAAGCTTACCTCCGTGTGAAGTCCCCCGGCATTCAACAAATGAGCTCAGCGGCCTTTAAATAAATGGAGCATCTTGGCTTCATATTGACGGAAATTAAAAATCAGAGGAAAAGAGATGACAAAGCATCAGAAATGAAAGGAGTGGGATTTCACAACCATCGCTACATATCAAAAACGGAGGAGCTCTATCGAAATCATAGAATATGGAAAGGGATGAGAGAAAAATGTCAATTACTCGACAAACTACCATACAGGACACGAAAATCAACGGGACCGGCAACAAAGGACCAGCTATGACGACGAAAGAAATAGGCCACAGGAAGATCAGAAATGACATAACAACAGTCAATGACCAAAGACACCAAGTACCAGATTGGAGGATTACCAAACACAGTCCCCACCTAGGCACGCGCAAATAAGGCAAATGCATAAAACCGACAAAATCAGAGACGGCAATCCAACTAAGGTAAGAGAGTCGACAACATCAAAAGGTCCGTGGTCATAGCTCAAAGCAGCCCTTAATCCGAAAACCAAAAAATAGCAACAACCATCGACCTCAGCATCCTCATCCAAAGGAATTGAATAATCTGTGGAATTCGCTTTCAGTGAAACATATACCTTGGGTTCGTGGAACAAGAGAGGTCACTCTCATTTTACAACGATAGGAGATGTCGATCTGGGCCTATAAGATATATTATGTCTACAAGAGACCTGGTTGGCTGGCAAGCCATCATTAGATGGATTCACAGTGGAATTATCTCCAGCCTCAAAGGGCCTACTAGGTCGGCCATCCTCAGGATTGTTGACAGCGATCAGAATAGATTCAGGATTAACCGCACCAATAAAACTGAAGGAATCCTATGAGATGCTGGTCATACTGATAACATGGATCCATCAAGCCTCTGACCCAGACCCAGAATACGCCACCCAGCTGGCGATAATAAATACATATTGGAATCCCCTACGCACAACAACAAGAGTTTTCTGCATAAAAATGGGAGAAACAATAGATCAAATCTACGCAGAATATGACAAGATCGACATCATCGTGTGTGGTGATTTCAATGCGAACTGCAATGCACACCGGACGATAATAAGGATCAGATGTCACAAGGAGTAACAGTAGACTGAGGTAAGGCTTGGAGGACAGTCACCAAATCAAGAAATCTATATAACATTGCTTCCCTATTCTCACAGCAAAATACCATCCCTACTTGGGAACGTTTAAATTCAAAAGCCACACTGGATTACATCTTTGTTAGCCAAGGTCTCCTACCGATTATTCATCTCTTCAAAGTCCAAAGAACCATTCATAGTGACCACAACCTGCTTCTCTGTTCATGGCAAGGAAAGCGCCCAGCCAAACAGACCTACAATTTGACTGTTGAAGCAAATAATCAGCAAACACAGCACCCCCTGACAGAGGTAGACATACTGAAGATAAACACCAAATATGAGCTGATTGAAGGAACAAAGGCATTCCATCATGCAGAAGGGAGACCAAACTACCTTCCTCTACTACTAGCGTACAGAATACCAGCGACAGGACCAAAAAATAAGGTGGATCAACCTAAACATGTATATGACAAACTGGTGGTCGAGAAAAGAAAAGTGGTGCGGAAACTGAGGAGAATATAAAAAAAAAACAAACACCAAAGAATATTGGGGAAGATGGAAAATGGAAATAAAGGCCTATAACAACTGGCTAAAACACCACAGACTGATCTTATACCCACACGACTCTGAAAAAATGTTGAGAAAGTTGAGTACAAAATAAATCCGGCCCTTTTACAAGAGCGTGTCTAGTTTACTCCATCCACCCCTCTCATTTACTCTTATAAAATTGAGCTCTGTCCCCAACATAGTTACGGTAAACGAAACGTAGGTCATTGGGCTGTTCTTCTTGTCCTTCCAATTTGTTGCGTCCTCTGGAGACTCAAAGAAAAGTGCCTTGTCCTTGTGCAACACTTTCATTCTTACTGGGTACATTAGCATGTATTTCAGGCTGGATTCACATATCCGTCTCTTGATCGCCACGTAGCTTAATTGTTGTCTCTGTACTTGGAAGGTGTAGTCCGGATATGCCATTATGGTGGCTGACGGTCCACTGATAGTTCCTCCCTTGCGGAAATATTCAAGGATTTTCTTTCTATCTTTATAGTTTAGAATATTAGCAATGATCGGTCTAGGGGCAGCTCCAGGTGGTGGTTTCCTTGTCTGGGCTCTGTGTGCTCTCTCTACCATGAACCCCTGTGTGAGCAAACTCACTGCGATCTCTTGCAGCAGTAGGTTCTTAATGTAATTCATCGGGTCCGGGATCTCTGTTCCTTCCAGCAGACCGACAAAACGGACATAGTTTCTAAGTGCCCGCCCTTCTGCTTCTTCTGCCCTGTTTTCCATGTTATGCACCTGTTGTTGGAGCATCCCAATCTCCTTGGCGCTAGTGTTGCATCTGCTGGTGTTCGTTTTCACTTCTGCCTCCAGTTTGCCTGTGCGTTCAGCTAAGCCTCTTACGTCCTGCCTCAAGAGGTTGACATCCACACTGACTGCATCTATTTTCCCTTCTGAAGATGTCTCTTTATGTCTGTGATGGCAGATCCCAGCCTGGTTTCCCGCGTCACTTTCAAATCCGCAATCACTTCCAGGATCTGTCGGTCATTTCTCGTAGAGGTGATTTCCTCCGGCTTATTGCGCTCTAGAGGTTTTGCCTCTCTCCTGCGTGGAGAGATTTCGCAAATATGTCCATCCGCGGCTGCTTCCCTTTGAGTTTGCTTGTTTTGGATGCCATGTGCTCTGCTTCAGCTATGTTACGGCTTCCCCCTCCAAACCCAAGGTGGCCTGTCTACTCACGGCCTGGTGAATGTCTGGTTGCGCTCTTTTGTCTGTTGGGCTGGATCTTGTGCCTCCGCCTATTGCATCTGTGTGTGGGCCGGGGTTAGTAGCTCTGCTGTGGCGCCCGATTATTGTGATCTTTGTGGACAACTTTGCTCTAACTGTCATGCTGGGCTCCTATTACAGTATTGTTTGGCCTTGACTCCCCGTTTCTGTCTCACGAAGGTCTTTACATTTCTAGGCTCACTTTTCCCTTTAACTATGGTCTAGGGCTTGACCGCATCACACTCTGGTTGCATGCATGTGCTGTGGTCCTTGCCATGCCTTTCCGCTTTGGGTGGTGGTTGGTCACATTCGGTCATGCCCTCATCTCCACTCACCCTCTAGGGCCTGCCCTATGGCAACAGTGTCCGAAAGTGCTATTGACAGGACTGTGTTGCCTCGGGCCATCTGTGTCTAACATTCTTATTTTGGCCCCTTTCAATATCCAGCACCAGTATCTGATTGTTTCTCATTGGGTACCTTAGGTACTGTATGTGCAGTGTGGGGCCGTGTCTCTTACCTCCATTCCTTGGGGCTTGTGGTTGCTTGCAGTCTTCACTTTGGTTACATTGGCCCTTTATATGCCTCAAGGACTCCTTTTGCGCACCTCGGTTTCGCTTCAATGCTCTTAGCTGATGCCCTGCATTAGTACTCCGGCGTCCGTGCCTTCCAACTCGCTTTAGGCGTCATCTTAATATGTTTTGTCACCATTATATGCAGTTGGTTTTTTATCTATTCACTGTGAGTTTTCAGCCTACCCAGTGCTTGTGTCTGCCTTGTATGGGGATGTTCCATTCACTATCTCTTTGTGTTCGCCAATGTTAAGCCTTGTGCGGCTCTCGGTATTGCAATCATCCGTTATATATATCGTTTGCAGGCGCTGCGTACCTTATCCAGACGTCGGTCGCCACAGCTGGGTGCCTCTTTGCGAGACCGTTCTGGGCCTGTTACCACACTTATTGGAATAGTCGTGTTGTGAGGGTTCTTTTACACAGTAACCCCTTCTCGCTTCCCAGCCGGGTGTTCCAGTGTCCTTGCATTTCCCGTCTGTGGTGTTACTTTGTTGCATACCGCGTTCGATCAATGGTGTCTTATTCTTATTCTTATCTCCCAAGCCTCACATCTGAGCCGCAATACTTCGTAGCCTAGGTACCTTGCTACCGTGAGTCCAGTGCTGGTCCGCTTCCGATGTTGCCGTAGCCGTAACCTTTTGTTGTCCGATCTGTGACAGCACGCTGATCGGGGTCTATTCTTGTCGAACCAGTGATCCACTTATCAACACGGGATCTTGTCCCATGGTCAGTTCCTTTATCGGGCTCCAGCCGCCATCTTGTTTACTTCTTCAGCCCAATTTCTGTTAACTTCTGTTGCTCTCGGGTCGTGCCTCGTGTTACTGTTCTCCTGGAAATACAGTTTCTGTTGTGCCTCACACCTTCATGCAGCAGTGTGCAAAATCATACATTCTGCAGCTGGGCTTAAGCGTCTTTATTTCGAAGCATCATTGAAGGATCAGCAGGAGCTTGCAGGGATTGCGTTCTACTCCATGGCCACTTAGCCACGCCCCCCAGTCCTTAGCATTGTTAAAATTAGAGAAAGTTAGTCTTTGTTGTATTTTTCTGTTGTCTAAGTAATTCTACATAGTGGCTTTCTCATAGTATTTGTATACCAGGGCTTCCACAATAGGCATGAAATTAAGTCATGTGACCAACACAACACAAGAAAGGCAAACCAGTGTTACTGCAGGCAACCCAGTGCAGGGTATATACACATGCTCTAGCTGTAGCATGTGCAAACGTGCCATCTGTAAGGTCCAATCACACACTACCAGACATGGACGAGTGATCAACGTGAAGGAATTCTTAAACTGTAAAACAAGATATGTGATATATATGGTGTTCTACATATGTTACAAACTTTATGTGGGAAGAATCATAAGAGATAGTCATATATCAGGCTCCCGAGCAAACACCCCTCTTTGCTCAATTTGACACTGACACATCAGATTAGCAGAATATGGGTAACTTCCAACTCTGAATGACGTTTTTATATGAAGGTTAGTACAAGCAGACACCTATTTTCACTTATACCATCAAGTACAGGTGCCACCCCTTTGCCTTTAGGTGTATTACTTTGCTATATTTGCACCTGGATGTAGTCCTCCAGGCATTGAGGGTTACTTAGAACCACACATCACCTGTATTCCAGTGTGTAGACCACGTCCCAAAAGGAACCTTCCTATTCTGTACATAGTAACATATAGGCATCCGTTTATTTCAAGTGCTCAAATAAGTTTACTAACTCCGCCCTCTGATGACAAGCATTGCGGCTAATATATACAGTGCAACTAATAGGCTCCAACTTAATTCAAGTGCTCTCAACGCTTTCAAATTAGCCCACTAGCTCCGCCCACTGATGACAAGCATCACGGCCAATCATTCGGATGACGCCATCGCGATTCCCAAGTGGGACGTCCACCAACTATAAAAAATGGCTTCCAATATGGCAGTGATCCAGGACGAATGTGGAGCACCATCATCCACGAGAAATGTTTCTTTGATTCCAGTTATTAAGGTAAGAATAACTTAGCTAGACACCTGTACCTATTTTAGAATGGGAAACAGACTCTGAAAAGGTCACCACACTAAAACTATGACAAACTGTTTAGAGTGATGAATGTAATCTACCTGCTTGATTGCAAGCACACTACTATGATGAGGACCACCAACTTGTCTGACACATGGTAAATAGGATCCAATCTTTCTAATCCTTTGCCCACTACCACGAGTGGAACCCTACAAAATCTGTACAAGCAAAAACCTTTTCTAAGTACAAGCCACTGAAGTACAAGACACTGAATGTATTTTGATTATCTTCACTCAGAACCTCTTTGGATAATATCTAGTAGAGGTACTTAGCCGCAGAGGTGTCCTGAACCTTTAGATCACCAACCAGCAACCCGTGGGTAAATATCAGGCATGTGATGCTACATTAGGATTTTCCGTACCTTAATCAAACCCAGAGCACCTAGACAACCTAAATTATGATAATCATGACACATTTCTACTGCACACTAGGCACACTTAAATGGCACGCACTCTTGATGCATACCATAGCATCGTCACCAGGTTTAACAAAATGGACAGTACTCACAGAAGCGACCCCAATAATAATGAAAAGTCATACAATGACAAATTTCAATAGAACACTGCATGACTCAACGACACTGGGCACAATTGTTTAATATCAGCAAGACTATATAGACAGACAATTCCTATCCTTCTCTAACACTCCGGTGTGTCTCCTCTTCTTCCCTTCTGCCTTCTCTACGCCTTACATCCACAGATGACATTGTATATTTAACAAATGTTAAATGATTTCATGAAGGCACACTTTTTAGTGCAATGATATGTACTAAACCAGTATAAATGATTTCATGAATGCACTGTTCAAGTACAATGATATGTACAAAATCAGCAACCTGTAACATTACATAACTGATGTAATAACTGTACTAACATGATATCTGACAAGAAGCAGCAAATCAAAAACAAAATGTTAAGCAAAGGTGTACTATGGCAAGGTTGTATAAGTGATTGCATACAAAGTACTAATTGATGACAAAACAACTGTAATGTATGCACCACGCTACCCCTGTCCACACAACTTGAATGTACCATGCAATGCCTTGACACAGCCTGATAAAGGGAGAAACAATAGCATGTGCACCACCAGGGTAAGGATGCCTCAAAAACAGGCTTCTAATTAGGCCAATGAAACACTTAGGACTGGTCTACAGTGCCTATTGTTCCTCATGGAACTTCTAATAAATTCCAAAAAAATGTTTGTATATAAACCATGTTTACTATTTTAGCACCTTATCTAACTACTTCCACAAGGTTTCTAATTGTCCATATACCAATAACTGTGGTGTTTCTCAGCATCCTAGCAATCCTGGTTGTTCCCATGTGTCTGTACAATCCAGTCTCTTTTGTTCAACAATATTCACCTATCCTCCATTTGGACCATTCAATATGTACTGGTTCAGTTTGCTCTTTGAATTCGGGTCTTTTATAATCGTCTGTGTTTTTATGTAGGCATCTTCATCATATCGGAATGTTCTCTTTGACATCTATCATAGGGTTGCCCACTTTCCTTCAAATTGACCTCTTCTCATGCGTGCTGTTAAATGGCTCAGGCACTTTGCATCATGTGCAGGCATTTCTCTTGCTATAAATGTTATGGCTGTGCTCATGTCATAACGGATGAGAGAACAAACATAGCAGCTCGAATCTGACTTTACTCTCCCCAATTTACTCATGTGCTGGTAGCAAAGGTTATTTTTTAAATGGCCTGAGTTGTCAAGTTTGCTTTTATTTCCTGATAATCTTCTCCATCATCCCTCTTAAGCCAGTAAATGTGTTTGGTAATATCAGGGAACGTGTCACTTATACATTTGATAGAAATAGAACCAGATGTCTCATTATTGGACAGTCCATCTATATTATAAAACATAATTTGAGGAAATGCTATAAGAATAAGGAAATAAAGACAACACATTGTACAAACGCAGTTACAAGAAATATTGCAAAAGAATTAATGCGCCATATTTCATGTTGCACTTTAAGAGACACCTTGCTAGCAAGGTGTATCTAACAAAAAAAAAGATTCACAGTCTCCTTTATCAACCTTTAGTTCATGTTGCTCTTTATAATAACCATACTTTTTTATATCAGAAATTGTAATATTATTACAATAATGATCCTGAGAATAATGCGGGCTGTCTTTGGGATATCCAAAAAAGCTAACAAAATTAGTGTTTCCACTGACTAGAGCTGGATAAGATCAAAGTATGTATATATATATAAAAACAGCATGCAAAAATGTGTGCAATGTTAGAGGCAACATAAAGTGTTTTGTGCTTTTTTTCTTCAAACCATTGTCTCTTTCACCTAACAGGGATAGTTCTGTGAACACTGAAAAGTTGTTTGTTTCCCGATAAACTTGGGAATGATCAAACGTTGTTCAAATTGTTTTTATTTTGATGACTCGTGTTGGCTCTTGGTAGCCAATCTGGTCTGCATATGTGGACATTCTTCTCTTGCTTCACTGTCAATATGTGCCAGAGGGTAGAGGTCTCTCCTTTGTAGATCTTTATGTGATTCAAGTACAGCCATGCTCGTCTTCCTTGAATCATCAAGGCAGTGGGGATGACCTCCTCTACTTGGTACCGTCCTTCAAAACGGGGCTTATGCCAAGTGCAGACAAATCTTTTGATGAGCACTTGGTCTCTTAGGATACAAAGTAAGTGGTTTCAAAACTTCATTAGGATTGATCGTTTGGTTATTTTCTTCATTCTTCTTCAACCCTTCCCTCTGATTTGTGATCTGTTGGGTTATAAAAAGAACACTAGCAGTCATATTTGTCAAATAGTCATGCATCTCATCCCCTAATGTTGTTGCTACACTATGGGCATCCATTTGTATTCAAATAGGAGGAGCAACTGAACTGAACTCATGAGGAGTCAGGTGGTGATCTGAGCCATGCTGGTTTCTTACTGCAAATAAGGTTAGGTGTAGGCAATATAGCCTTCCCTTCTTCAAAGACATCTTTATCTTTGCTATCCTCTCTCTGTTTAAATGTACCCAAATAGCATTCCACTGTGGGTGATAAGCAGAGGAAAATGTATGTTTTCTACCTAATAGAAGAATTATTTGTTCAAACATCTCATTTTCAAAATGAGGTCCATTATCAGACCGTAGGACTTCACATACACCCCATCTAGGAAACACCTCAAACACAAGAAACATGGCAGCACATGGGGAAAATTCTTCAGGAAAAGGGACATATTACCACTAAGATATATCTGTATTCATTGCATTTTTGCAACATATCCACATAATTGATATGCAGATGCAGAAAAGGACCATTGAACAAGGTATTGCTCCTCTCACTTTTGCATGGTGTGCCCGGCTGTGAATTTCTGACAGACAATAGAGTTCAAAATAAATAGTGCAATGTGTTCTAATAGATTTGAGAACATGGCCGCAAATCTCTCTCTGGATATATGCACAGAATAGTGAAGCTTATCCAGCACAACTATCAATAATGCTAGAGGTGTAGCTGGATTTCCATTACTATCTAGTCTCCATATAGCCTCCGTAGAAGATAAAGAACACCACTGTTTTTTCCATGAATCTTGTTATTCTTGTGGAGCTCGACCCTGCATCTCAATTCACTGTACAACGGATAGCACATTAAAGCCTTCTTTCATCATAATGCATTATGACATTTGCTTAACACTTTCTACTTCAAAATTAGAAATGTTGCAAAAATATGCTGCTCTTTTTGTAACAATGGCTGTGGCTTTGTTACAATGAAATCATGTCTGGCCTTTTAGTATGGGCTTCGCACTTCACCACAGTAATACCCGATGGGAGATTTAGTACCTTAATAAGTGTGTCCAATAGTGCTGCATGTTGCACTGGTGGGCTGTCTGCGCAAAGGAAGCCCCCCCTTTTCCAGCGTGACAATCCTACATGTATCATTGACATCACATAGGAGGAGTAAGAGTACACTGTCACTTCCTCATCCTCATATCTCTGGAGTGTAGTGATAAGAGTCACTAATTCTGCAGCCTGTGCTGAAAAATGTGAAGGCAATCTTTCATGTGTCACTACTTCAAATTAACCATTCTGTTTTTACTTCAACACTGCTGATCATTTTTGTCTTTCTCCTGTCATTTGATCAGTTATTGAAGAACCATCAATAATTAGAATCCCCCCTCTTAGAGTGTTTATTTTTTAACATGGGGAATATCATCATAAAACTCAGTATACATTGTGCAATTATGTACATAACCCTCCTTTTCTACTGGTTCTGCTATAAATGTTGTTTGATTCTACTCTACATCTAACAATTTTGACTGCTGGATTTGAAATTATCACCTCATATCCTGATGCTTTGTGTAGTCAACATGTTTTTAAGTTTCTCCAAAATGGCGAATTAGGAATGCTCAACGAATAACATAATTGAACACCCCATTGTAATACATGCAGCATTTTCAATTGCGAAAACAGCAGCAGTTAATGCTTGTTCGCAGGAGTAATGTCCTTTAATTACTGGATCTACAATCCAACTGTAATAATCAAATGTTTTATGTCCATGTCCTAATGTTGTCTCCGGTGTGAGGACTGCTGTCATCACCACTCCATTTGAATGTGAAAATAAATAAAACTCCTCATTTTATCTCGGAATCCCTAATACAGGGGCTGTACAAATCGCCCATTTTAAGTCTTCAAATCCTTCTGTCATTTTGTCTGTCCATTGTAACGCTCACCTGATTCCCGCAGAGGCGCCGGTCTTGACTGGGTGAATGCCGTATCTTCAAAGGTGATGTATAACACACGGTTGGCTCTTTGGGCTGGACCTCTGTGCACTGTATGTCTGACTCGAAGAGTAAGATGTGTCTGCAGATAGAAAATATGGGATTAATGAACTGGGGTTATTGGGTGCCTCTCTCCTCTTCCCTTTCTCTTCTCCTGTAGAACCCCAAAGGTTAACGCCCTCACCTTAGGTAAGTGAACGCCGAGCTCTCCATCTGCCTCGGGGCAGGGTGCCGTAACCAGTTTCTTCACTGGATAAGGGTGCAGGCCTCTTGACCTCAGAGGACTGCTGTCCGTCGTTAACTGCACGAACGGTAAGTTCTGGGCACTTCAAATGTCTTAAAAGTCTTTTGTAATGATATCTCTTGTTTTGCAGGGTTCCGGCGATGGCGGATGGCGGGCTGATGAGAGTTGAGGATCGAACCCGCATGAGGAATAGAAGCGCCTGGAAGCACGTAAGTAAGCGCTTGTAGCCTGCTTCACGATGCGCACTAACTGTCCCTTTTATCTTGCAGGTACAAGTTCGGAGCTTTAGAGAAGCTGAAGGGTGCTGGAATACCCACTGGATTCGGCGTGGGAAGGAGTAATGGCACGTGAGTAATAAAGTTGCCCAATGTCTTTAAACGCACTTTCTTTTGTCTTTCAGATGCGGGATGCAGCGCCGAAGGCCTCCGGAGCGTGCGAAGAGCTGGTAAGCTTTTGTCTTTCAGATGCCGGAATGCAGTGCGAAGACCTCCGGAGCATGCGAAGAGTAGGTAAGCCTTTGTCCTTCAGATGCCGGAATGCAGCGCGAGGCGTTGGTGACAGCCGATGGACCAGGTAAGAGATGCGCTGCCACTGAAGACCGTAGTGCTAACCTGTTCTTTCTTTGTCTTTACAGGTGCTGCTGAAGACTGGATTCCAGGATGGTAAGCCTTTGTTCCCTTAGGCCCAGGATCAGAAGCAGAAGACACGATGAGCGTTCTGCTGCAGAGAATGCAGAATAACGCAAAGCAAGATTCATCCATCGGGTGTGGTTTAAATAGCCTCCTGTAGTGCTTAGGTGTCTCCTTCCACAGCCACGCCTAGGTAAGAAAAGAGTTCCTGCTTTCCAGAAGAGTTCCAGTGTTCTGAACCTAGGGAGTGGCTCCTGCCCCACCCAACAGGAAAAGTAGTCCCAAACAGAAGAGGATCAGGGGTTCAACTGGCAGGTAAGTAAGCAGCATGGTCTGCTGCAGGTAAGTCCACCCAAGCATTATGAGCCCGGCGCTTCCAGCGCTGGGACTGGGCATCTTTATGAGCCTGGTGCCACTGGCGCCAGGACAGGGTCCAAAAGGTCCCAATTGGGACTGGCTGGCACTCGGAACCGGGGTTATGGGTCTGCTTCCAAGGGAGTCGGGCAAGTCCTGATCTTTTGGAAGCAGAGATCATGACATCCATATTATCTCACTTTTACTTGTCTGTGCTTCTTTGAGTCCTTTTAAAAGTGTTCTAATATATGTACTATAATCAAAGACCCAGGCACTTCAATAACTAACCGTTGTGTCAATTGTATCCAGCCCAGCATTCAGCCCAGCCCGTGTTGAGTCTCGGAGTCTCCTGCAGCCTTGCGCTCGCTCCCAGGAGGGGGCGGAGCCTATTGGCAGTCACGTGACTCTTCCCAGCTGCAAAAGCCGGACACAGCCGCCCGAGCGGCGCGACCGTTGTGTCAATTGTATCCAGCCCAGCATTCAGCCCAGCCCGTGTTGAGTCTCGGAGTCTCCTGCAGCCTTGCGCTCGCTCCCAGGAGGGGGCGGAGCCTATTGGCAGTCACGTGACTTAAGCGTTAAGCCCGACAGGGGTAAATGCCCTGGGCTGTTAAGCGGCTGTTGCGCGATGGTGCGCATAAGGTACATTTACATTTTACTGTTTCTCATATTACTTCGTAAAATTGCAAATCTAGTTGCATCATCTAGCCTGATATTACTTCTGGGGTTGTTTTTCATCTTTCCCACTTACTGATTTATAAAAGAAGAGAGGAAGTTGATAATGAGACTCCGGAGCACACCCCTCCTCGAAGATATGGTAGACCAGGAAGGCTCATATCTCGCGGGAGAGGGTACTGCTGCACCTGACGCATCAGCCCCCTCCTTACCAGGAACATCCCAGACTCCCACTCATGTCACCCAAGCCATTGTTCACGTTGATAGTCATCCGGTTTCTGAATCCCACGTCCCCCCACCCCTTATTCAGGAAGGTTGGAAAAGAGGACTGGAATACACTCTAACAACTAAAAAAATTCAAAGCAGAATCAACGATCACTTTGTAAGAAAAAGAAACAAGAGTACCAATGATTTAGCTGATTTAATTGTTACTTCCAGCTAGTCCTCCTGTATAAACCAGGAGGGCGATAATATCTTCTCTCTATCCTCGTCTACGGACTGCCCCCGCCCCTCGGAATTGTCATCATTCAAAGCACCAGAAAACGGACTACGGGACCCACAAGAAAGACGTACCTCTCTTTCACAAGGGATACCCTCGACAGCCAGTGAGAATACGTTGACAGCACTGAGCTTTGTACTGAACTCCCTACTGTCCGTTTTTGAACTTCTAAAAACAGAGGTCCAAACACAAGCAGGTGTCTTACTGGAACTTGCCAATGAAGTGTCAAAGAACGAATCAACAACAACGGCTCTCAATAACATCATGAATACAATCTTGATTCCAACCATAAAAGACTCACAAACAGAGGGAGTGAAACAAGGTCTGGACCTCGCTCAAATCTACTGTCTACTGAAGGAAGAGGCCAAGAACAACCTCACAACACAAGAGCTCGTAAAAAACCTCCCATTGGTCATTCAAGAAAGTATGTCTAAGAATCAACTACAGATAGAAGAGGACCCCATAGACTGCTTCGATGACACTCCACTATCAAACTCAGTTCTAGAAGAATTTCGGAGATTAGCGAATGTTGACTTGGAAGGCATCGAAGAGATCCCGGAGAGCCCGAGAAACATCACTGTAGCAAATATTCAAGTCTCCCCACACAACGAAACGATCTCTGATCTTGCAACCCCATGCTATTCTCGAAAAAGAAGAAGGAACAAGCAAAAAAAAAAGCTTACTGCAAAAGACTCTTGCTCTCACCTACAGTCGGAGAAAACCCAAAAAAAATCAAAAAATCAGAAAAACAGAACCCAAAAAAAATCTGGAACCAATGCCTTCCTGAAAAAAATCACATTGTCTGAGGAAAAGACCTCCAACCTAGAAACTGAAATACCCTCAGTAGCTGGACCATCTCAGAGTGAAAACCAAAGTTCCTCTAGGCCCACTAAAAGGGGACAGGGCAAAAACAGAAAAAAAGAGGTCTCTGTAAAAGCAGGGGAGGCTCAAATCAACATTAAGGCACAAACCTCAAACATGGCCATACAAACTGAGCCAATAAGCCCTGTGAGCGGAATTTCCAACCATCATAGCCCAAAAGTGGCCCAGATGAACACTAAGTTAGCACCTATCTTCCTAAAAAATAAAACCCAAAAAGACATCATCAGCTGTGCAAGCAACACCAGACCGGCGCCTACCTGCCTAAACGCTATTGCGAATCCGGCAGTTGAAACACCAACGGTCGCCTTCTTCCAGTCTCGGCCTATCCTCGACAATACCCTAACTAGGCCCATGCTTAATGAAGCGGTCTGTCGGAACGGTCTGGGAAAATCATCAAGCCTAGAGCTGCGCTCACATATCAGAGTAGTGGAAGATGAACTAGAGGGCCCTCTTCTCTCCACACCTGCGAGGGCTACAGAGCCAGAAATAGTTGACTTCTCAATTCCCAGGATCTGGCTAAGACTGGAAAGTCCTAACAGGTACACATCACTCTGTAGATCAGTACTGTTGACGGAAATTAGAAAAAACAACAATCTGTTCCTTTTTTCGTCAGATGACATCGAATATGTCAAATTTCCAGTGGCGAATGACAGATTTCTTGTGGAGGTCGGCCTTGCTTCTAGAAGAGCCCATCAGGCAATTATCAGGAACAAAATCGACCTGGCCAGATCAGGCCGCTTGGTGGTTGAGCAGGAAGAGGAAGATAGAGCCAGAAATTACTCCAGCGTATTTACAAACAGAGAAGTCAGCCCAAGCTTCGGAGGACCAGCCGGTCCAGGGACAGTACACTCAAGGATCCCGACCCCCGGTCTCAAACTAAATGAAAATCTAATCACAAAACTTCCTGAGATCATTTCTCAAATTCTCCTGAAGTTAGGTGAGGAACAAAATAGTCTTTAGGCAAAATGGCCTGGGACTAATCTCCTGGAACACAAGAGGTTCTAGCTTTCTAAAAAAAAAACTACTAAAAAACAAGCTGTTACAAAATTTTGATATCTTGTTATTCCAGGAGACTTGGCTTGTTAACCCCATAGAGATAGAGGGCTTTACAGTCCTAAACCTCGGGGCCTCACAAAAATCTAAAGGGAGACCTGCGGGCGGTCTTTTAATGGTCCTTAAGAATTCAAGAATTAAACAAATTGTCCCGTTATGCAATAATGCAGCAGGCATTCAGGCCTGCAAAGTGGAGCTTGACCTACATAACTCAATAATAACTCTAGTGGTTATTAACATCTACTGGAACCAAGCCACCATAAACCTTCAAGACTTCACAGAAATCCTACATAATATATTAACAGTCGTGAAGACCGAATTCGAGAGAGCTCTCATCCTCATTGCAGGAGACTTGAACAAAGACCTCACTTCCTTAAGAAATAGTCAGGTCATACATCGCAAGCTGGCTACGTTACAAAAGGGCAAAATATGGCGGGACTTCCTATCCTCCTGGGATTTTGAAAGGATTCTCGAGCAAAATGGGGGCAAGGAAACAAGAAACCATACATGGCGCCAGGGTTCCTGGCAATCCACATTGGATTATATTTTTGTGACACCAGGCCTTTCATTGCTCTGCCCGACCCTCACCCTCAACTGGGAAGGAGGTAGTGACCATGCCTGTCTGGAACTTCGGTTTCCAGTCCAACAGAGAGGATCAAATCTACCTCGCCTGGAGGAACTAGCTGCATTCAAGGGAAAATTGAGTGTCCAAATATAAATTTGGAGGGAAAAAATTGAACCAACTGCTAGAAGCAGTTCCTGCTCCATTGTGGATCGAGGAATTCCACCCAGAAAAATTTGGAAAATTTGTGTGGTCAATTTGTCCACCAAATGAAATAAAAGCCATAGGGAAACAAACACATATTCATCATTTTGACGAAGAAATACACATGCAAAAGAGATTACTTCGTCAATCCATACGCATCATAAAGAAAAAAGGAAGAGGAGACCTACAGGAAAATTTGCAAAAAATCAGGAAAGTTAAACAATCTTATAGAAATTGGTCCCGCAACCACAAACATCAACTAAAACAAGAAGACGGGGAAAAGATGCTTCACCTACTTAACACAAACAATTGCAGAAGCTTTTGGGCAGCTCTCAATCAGTTGGAAACAGGTCGTAATAGTTCACTCTGCAACCTGGTTTCAGAGCAAACTTGAATTGACTATCTGTCCAAGAATTTTGAACATCCAGGTTCCAGAGATTTTATTGGACCTTGAACTAGTTGGACACTGTCATTCAACCAACAAGATATTAAAGAGCTTATCCTCTCTGCTTCTACATCAAAGGCTGCAGGGCCTAACGGACTCACTTACCAGGTTCTAAAAAATCAGCCCTCTCTGTGGGCAAAGCTTCTGTATCACCTTTTTCAGGAAATCCTAGAGAATGGGATCTTCCCTCCATCATGGAAGAATGCATTAATTATTCCATTCTTCAAAGGGGGGGACAGGCTTAACCCTGCAAGTTATCGTCCTATCGCCCTCCTGGACATTGACAGTAAGCTTTTCATGCGGCTCCTTCTGAAAGAAATTACACACTGGGTCGACACCAACCATATTCTTTCCCGGCATCAAACGGGTTTCAGGAAGGGTCTTGCCACCAGTTTAAACGGCCTTATCCTGAATTTACTCAGTGAAGGCTCTAACGAGAAGGAGGGCGCTCCACTCTTTGGGGCCTGGGTAGACCTGTCCAAAGCATTCGACCTGGTGGACAGGTCACTCCTCTGGCAGAAGCTTCATAATTGGGGGATTCCAGCTCCCCTACTGGCCATGCTCATGGAACTACACAGGAACACCACTATTAGGGTAAGGCTGGACGATGTAGGCAACCTCTCCGAGGAAATATAGGTTCTCAAGGGAGTCCGGCAAGGGTGCCTAGGTGCCCCCCTGTTTTTCAATCTTTTCCTGGCAGACCTCGGAAACTTTTTGGCCTCGGCATCTATGATTTCACCCAGGATCAATGGGAGAAGCATACACTGGCTGGCCTATGCAGACGATATCGTCTTATTAGATGGCTCGGCATTGGGGTTGCAACGGCTTCTCCTCAAACTAGGCGACTATGCCAAGTTAAATGGCCTATTAATCAATCCCTCAAAATCTAAAATCTTGATATTTAAACATCCGAGGAAAAACCTCCAGTCTAGGAAGTGGTCTCTAAATGACATGGAAATTCCCAGAGTTGAAGAGCTCATCTACCTGGGCTACGAAATTCTCGCATCTCCATCTTTGAGCAAGTTGCTTCCAGTCATTCTCGGAAAGATCTGTAAAATCATGGCTCAGATGAAGAATTTAAAAGGGAAATTCTGTAGATTCTCATTATCCCCACTTGTTAAATTCTATATTGGTAAAGCGGTACCAGTCCTCCTCTACGGTTTAGAAGCGAAACCTTTGCTTTGGAACTTTGATTGGAACAAAATTGAGGGTAGGCTGTGGAAAGCGGTATTACATCTACCCGCTTGCACCCCCCTCACCAGTCTGAGATTTGAATTGGGTCTGATCTCCCTGGGTTGTCGTGTGGACTGGAAGCTCTTGTCGCTTTATCGGGACATTATCACTGCCAGACCTTCTACCCTCTTCTTCGACGTAAATGAACATCATAAAAAGGGTAAATCGAAGCAACTTCTTGGGCTGGAGAAAAAAGTGGGCGATATTTTATTGAGGCTGAACTCAACAACAGAAATACTCCTCGTTAATCCTCTGAAAATCAAAAAACAACTTGAAATATGTGACTGGATCCACACGATCGAGGGAGTCAGACTCTTGAAACCACCGAACCTTTTTCTGAAAGTTGAGAGAAAAGCAGGCACATTACCACGTTATCTTCAAAAATTTCCTGATCAGAACATTCAAAATAATTTTCTTAGATTAAGATTGAATTTGGCTCACACTGGAGAAATTTTGGCTAAAAGAAACCAGGGCGATAAGGCCAAAAAGCTCTGCAGGTCTTGTGCCCTACCGAACTCACAATCGCTGAGACATTTGTTGTTAGAATGCGAGGGTACCTGGAGGGCAAGATTGCACTTGCTCGGAAGATTCGTCTCTAGAGAGGAGACCCTAACACAGGACTCCTTCTGGGACAGATTGATTTCTGGTCAAGAAGTCATGCTCACTACGGCTGTCGTCAGGGTCCTGGAAAATTGCTTGATCCTAACAAAACGCGACTAAAATGCCGACGGGTGTGCTTGTCTAATCGAAGTCTTAATTGTTACCCCATTGCCTTGGGGGGCCTTTTCCACCTCTTTTTCCACCTCTTTTTCCACCTCTTTTTCTCTGATCGGCTTCTTCTTTCTTCCCCTTTATACTTTGTAAAGGTTTTCTTTGTAAAACCATAAACAAATAAATAATAAAAATAAAAAAAAAACAATAACTGCATAGGCCTAGAAATTGCTGCATGTCGCACACTGTCTTAGGGCTTAGGGTTTTCATGATTGCTTCTGCTCTCTCAAGTTTCACTTTTCTCCTTTCTTGAGGGATTAGCTGGCCTATATACAGGGCCTCATCCTGACAATAGTATAGTTTCTCCTTGTCCACTTTGTATCCTTTTTCTCCCAATACTGTCACTAAATGGACTGAATCCTCGCTGCAATTTTCTTCTCTCACACTGCACACTAATATGACATTACATAATATCGTGGCAGGGTTTGGAACCACAGGGCAATATTATTTTAGGGGGCATAGATCCTGAATAAAACGTAATGACCCCCCACCCCCCAATGATTTCTTTACTGGGTACACAGCTGTGTTACATGGGGATTCTGATGGTACCAATATTCCCTACAGTTTGAAAGTGAAAATGGTTACAAATATACCTTCTTCTGCTTCTCAGGACATTGGTTACTGTTTTTCTCATGGTAAGATTGCTCCTGGCTTAAACTTTATTTTAACTGCTCCTGCTCTGTTCAATAGACCCACATCAAATGGACCGTTGGTCCTTAAAAAACATGGCAACCTTTCCAGATCTGTCCAAAAAAATTATGGTTTCTTTCTAAGCAGTGCCATTCTCTGTGGTATTACCTTATTCTCCGCTTTCATCAAATAGGTGAGACTTGTGAAAAATACTAATTAAACTTCTGAATTCTTATCTCTAAACAACTCCTGTCTGTCAAGTCGGTTCATCTATAGCCTTTGTCAAGAGCTAATACTGTTCTCCATGCTCTTCCTTCATCATCATTCCCATGAATAATCACCTCTTCCTCTGTCACTATTACTTCCTCCAGTTCTATGGGAATACCCTGTACCTCTATGTCATCCATACCAATCTAGGAAGCCATGTGAACAAAATATTTACTCCATGCAAACATACTTCTGGATGTAAAGAGACACCTTGTAATGCCTTTTGGCCTGTAAATGCTACATTCATGTGATGTATCCCTGCAGTGGAACATATTATCCCTTTGTCAGTAAAATATATCATCATATTAAGTTTTGTCATCAAGTCACGTCCTCATATGTTAACTGTTGTCTGTTGAGAATATAATAATGGCATAGTCACAACATGTTCTCCTATTGAAAATGGTGATTTGTCAGTAAACTGAACCAAGCTCATAGCCCCAGAGAATCTCTGTGACTTCATGATGATGCCAGACATTGATTACTTTCCATCTCAAACACAAGAGTGAATCGCTCCTGTCTCTACAAGAAATGAAAATGTCTTGCCTCCTATCATTACCCTGGCCACAGGTTCCTCTTGGTGGTCTGGTGTCCTAAATAGTACTAAACACATCAGGTCACCCTGTCTGCTTTCCTATTGTGAGTATACATGCATCCTTTTACCTATAAAAGACTTCCCTCCTAATACTGTCACACTCCCTATCCTGGGTGTAGGTGTGTGGGGGGAACCTGTATCCACCTTCCATTGTGGCATCATTGCCTGTTTCATCGAAGTGTACTTCTGTGCCTGTAATTGTTGTGTTTGTATAGGTGCTTGCTGTGGTTGCCATTGTGATGACTGTGGTTGTAGTGGAATCTGATGCATTTGCTTTAGTCGCTGCACTTTTGCTGATACTGAGTGTGATATTGAGCATAACCTTCTGGTGGTTCTGTATTATATGATGGGAAATAACCCATCCCCCCTCTTGGAGCTTACCAGTTCTGCTGCATGTCCCCTCTACTTCTACACATTCAGGCAATATGCCCTGTCCTCCCACGATTCCAGCACCGCTGCGACTGTCCTCCAGAAAAAAAATCCTCCCCCTTGATCCTCTAAATCCATTCCCTCTACCATTTGGCCAAAAATTTTACCCGCCCTGATTTATGGGGTACCCTACATTGATTGTCTTTGTAGGCAGTAACTCTTGTGTGACAACTCCTTTGCCACTCGTCAGTACTGCTCCTTCTATAGCAAATTTTGACAACTTCTTCTGAACTAACTTTGCCTCTTCAAGCATCCTTTTCTTCTCCTGTAACAATCAACAATGATGTACAATAGACAGCTGTATTTCTGGCCATGGCTTTGCTTCCATCCCTACCAGTTTTGTCATCTGCCTTTGCATTGGCTCGGCAATCCCTAACACAAAATATGATAAAATAATGCTATGATTTTATACCACAGTTCCCTCATCTCAAGATGACAATGTTCTTGAATCTCCTGAATATAAGCAACAGGATCTTCGTTCTCCCCAATTTTCTGTGGCATAATCGCACTAATGTCTAGTGTATCAGGATATTGTATTCTAAGTGCCATCCATACATCTTCTATACAATTATTAAATGGCACTCCATCATGTGTCATTGTTTGTGCTGTCAAACTTGCATATCCCGCTCGTCTCAAAATATCACCAGCTGCCTCCCCTAGAATAGCTGCTAGTAGGCCTTTTATGTCACCCACTGCTAATGGTTTTTACCGGCTGTTATTCTTTCTAACTCATAAATCCATTTACCCGCTCCCGAAGTCAAACTGGGTAATCCATTTGTGGCCTCTGTATGTATTGTGAGAATGAGATAATAATGGGGACTGTGTAAATCCTATGCCTTTTGACTCATGCTTATCAGCCCATGTTGGTACTCTAGGTATCTCTTGCAGTTTCCTGCGGGGCTGTTGTTATCTTCTATCTTCCTCTAATCATTCTCATTCTTCGACTGGTATCAGACATCTATTAACAATGTGTTCTATTTCGTCATCACTTTGTCCTTTACTCCTTCTCATTTCTTTCTGTTTTTCCTCTTCCCGTCTTCTCATCTCCCTTTTCACTTCCTCTTCCCTTCTTCTATGTAACCGATTTTCTTTCAATTTGTGTGTATCTATTTCCTCCAGTTTCTACTTCTCCCCATCTATTCTCTCTCTCCTTTACCTGCACTTCATGCCTTCTTTGTTCTTCCTTTCATCTACTCTATTTTTCCTTCTCAACTTTGTATGCCCTTTCTCTTTCCTTTCCCTTCCTTTCCCGCTTATCTCTTTCTTTTCTTTCCTTAACATCAATACCCTTTACATATAATTTGGGTCATATTTGTCCTCCCATCGACTCATTCTGTACAATTGTCACTTTGCTGGCTTTATCTTTTACTCTTTTTTGCCTCTTGGTCTCTTCTTCTACCTCTATCAAACTATCCCTTCTGTCATTGCTCTCTTCATATTTACTATGTTTGGACATATGGTCACATTCTTCAATCTTTCTTTCTTCTGTACTATCTTCACTACTATAAGTAGGTGTTGCATATATCGGTTTAGTATATCCCTTTTCTGCTTTTAACTTGTTTAGAGGATAAAATCCCTGTTTCTCAGTGGTTGCACTATTGTCTTCAGGAGGAGAAAGAGGAGTTGAGGGTGTTGTGCCCTTCCCTTCATGCTCATCATGCATCCACTCATTCTCAAGCGGGTCTTCTTTCTCGCTCTGATACATTTACCATAGCTCTAATATAGCTATTTCTTTTTGAAAATGTATCCCTGTATATGCAGCATGTAAGTATGTTTTCATGTGTTGCAATACTGTTCTGGATACGAAACCCTCTTGAAGACACAACATGAACATTTTGTCAGCTGTGCCTGTTACGCTCACCTGGTCTGTGCGGAGGCATTGGGGCATGGTTGCAGCCCTCTCAGGGATGAAACTCCTCTTGCCTGTTCCTCCCTCTGTGTCTGTGTAGGTAACTGCAATGATGAGCAATGCGGTTCCTGCGTGAATATAAGGAGAGTTGTATGAGTATGCAGCCTGTGATCCCTGACCCCTTCTCCAGACCTCTTCTCCCAGGATGTTGCTTCCCCATGGTTGCACTACTATTGAGGCTCACCTGTTGAATGATGATGATGAGCTCTCCGTCCTGCTGCATCTGGCAGGGGCGCTTGTTGAAGGGAACTGAGTTCCTTCACTGATCCCTTGTCATGGAAGTCCAGAACAGCTTCGACTAGTCCACTTCTCTTGTAGGTAAGTGTTTCCCTTGTTTCTACTTGCCCACTTGCCTTCTGACTGTTATAATTGCATTTGTAAAGTTTGTTCTCTGTCCTGTGTATGTAATGTCTCTTTTCTCTGCTCTCTCCCCTTGCAGATGGTGTAGCAGTGCTGGTGGTAGCTGTGGTAAAAGAAGCGGAGCTGGCGGTACGGAGGAGCAGGGCTGAGGTGGTCCGACAGCTGGTAAGTAGCCTTTAGTGGTGCTGCATGTTGTGCGTTGAGTTTTAAATGCGGCGCAACCCTAGTTTGGGTATTTTTGGGAGTTCTAACCTTGTCTTGTATTCTTTTCTCGTTTCAGGACTTCGGCTTCATGGGACAGAAATCGGCGTCGATTCGGAATCTACCAAGAAGATGGAGTGTTGCTGTGAGATGCGAGCCATGGTCCAGGTAAGGATGCTTTTGTTGCAGGATTACGAGTTAAGTAGCTGGTCCAGGTGGCGGTGAGCGTCACTTTGCACAGAGGTGCAAAGTAATGCAAAGCGTTTGCTTGAGGGATCAGTGGGTTTATATAGTCTTGTTCCCGACCACGACCAGTAGCTCTGGCCTGCCTGCTGCCATGACATGCCACAACCAATGAGTCAGCACCTGAAGACCAGGCCTAGGGAGCCACGCCAGATGGGTCAGCACATGGGGATGTTCTCTGGAATAAAGGCTTTCAGCACCTGGAAAGTTCTTGTAAAATAAAGCATTCCAGCACAGAAGTAAAAGTAAAGCACTCCTGCACTGAAATAAAGTGTGCACTGAAGAAAAATAGAAGCACTCCTGCACTGAAATAAAGTGTTCCTGCTCACATCTCAATATGAGCCTGGCGCCAAAAGCACCTGGACTGAGTCCAGCGAGGGCCCTTGTGTTTATGAGTCCCAAAGGGACATAAGTGAATCAAGGGACCCATTGTCCCCGTCACTAGATGGTGTGGTTTTTGTGTTCTGGGGCCCGTGGCCATGACAGCACTCCCCCTCAAGGCCCCTCTCAAGGCAGGTTCCCACCTGGCCCTGAATTAGTTGGGTTATTGTGGTGGAACTGCCTGATCAATCGTAGAGCGTGGACATTTTCACTGGGCTCCCAGGTCCAATCTTGAGGTCCATAACATTTCCAGTCTATAAGGTAGTATAGCTTGGACCGGACCATTTTAGTGATCCTTTTAACTTCATATTCTGGTTCTCCTTTAACTATTTCAGGATCTGGTGGAGTATCGATCCGCGTACCTGGTCTCAATGGTTTTAGGAGAGAGACATGAAGCACTGGGTAGATCCGCATGCGGGTTGGTAATTCTAATTTCATGGCCGTAGGGTTGATCATAGCTTTGATGGAATAGGGTCCTAGGTACCTGGGACAGAAGATTTGCGGCCTCTTAAGAGAAATGTTTTTGGAAGCTAACCAAACCTTGTCCCCGACCTGATAAATTTGAGCTTCCTTTCAGTGTTGGTCAAGCAAACTGTTTCTGATTTTCTTTGTCTCTGGTCAAATGTTCTGCTGTCTGCTTAAGGACTTGAGTGATGGTTTCAAGTAAGGTTGTTACCGCTGGCATCTCCAGTGCTTCAAGCAAATCAAAGACAGAAGTATGTGGATGTTGATCATATACTGTATAAAATGGCATTTGTCCTGTACCGGTGTGGATGGAATTGTTGTATGCATATTCGGCCAACCAGAGTATGTCCTTCCAGGTATCTTCGGTTTGTTGTAACATGCACCTTAAGTACTGCTTTAGAGTTTGATTGGTCTGTTCAGTCTGGCCATCGGTTGGGGATGATGACTTGTGGACAATCGAAGGTTGATTTTGGCAATTCTGCAACATCTCCTCCAGAAAGCTGAGATAAACTGAGTTTTGCGGTCTGATATCAATATTGATGGAATCCGTGTAGTCGGACAATTTGTTCCAAAAAGACGGTGGCCAGAGTAGAAGCCATCGGGACCCCATTTAGAGGAATGAAAGAGAACAGATCCATGATGAGCAGGATGGTATTGTATCCGTTGCACGGGGCAAGATCAGTAATAAAATCCTAGAATCCATGGACAGCATATGCCAAGGTGCCGGGGCACCATCAAAGGACGCAGAAGGCCTGCAGGACTTCGTTTTTCAGACTTTTCCTTTCTTTGAACTTGGTTTAGTGTGATCTTTCACTAAGCATTCTTTGTTGAAATAGGTGTTAGCACAGTCTGGGGGAAAAGTCAGAATCTTTTACGCCAGTCCATCTTGGGATTATGGGTTTCAAGCCAAGGCATCCCTAATATAATTTGGAATTGAGGAGCACCAATGAGATTGAAGGTGATGTACTCTTGGTGACCTCCCTGACACAGAAGCATAACTTTTTCAGTATAATGCGTCACTGGGCCAGATGGTAACTGAGATCCATCAACCACTGTAACATTTTCTGATCTCTGCTTCTGTTGGAGAGGAAGACCTATCCGGATAGTCAAATCTTGGTCAATGTAATTCCCCACAACTCCACTGTCAATATATGCTTCTAAAGCATGCATTTTTGATGGGTGTTTGTGGTCTACCAAGAGCACAGGGATGACTAGGTGTGAGGTATGTATTGGTTCCTTTTCTCCGCTCGACAAGCAGACCCCTACGCTTGCGGGCATTGTAGTTGTAGTTTCCCGAGTCCAGTTCTTCTTCTTCACTCTTGTCAGTTGATCCGACTGTTCTCCTGGGTGGTTTCACCGGACATTCTAGGAGAAAGTGTCCTGCATTGCCACAATACAAGCAGAGCTGTTGCTGTCTTCTTTTTACTCTTTCCCCCTTGTTGAGAGGGCTCTGCAAGCCCCCGATCTGCATTGGTTCCGACCGTTCATGCGGCTTGGTCTGATTCTCACGGGGTAGTACATAGACCAACCGCCCTTCAGCTCTGGCTCTATCCTTTCTCCGGTTCTGCAATCTATGATCGAGTTGAATTGTTAGGTCAATATATTCAGCACACCCCTCCGGGGGATTTACTACTTGGGCTAGAACGTCTTTAAGCTCCCCTCATAATCCACAGTGAAAGGGCGTAGTTCTTTTTCCCTCTGGCTAATTTGTTTGGACTATAAAACGGTTAAAGGAGGCGATGTAGGTCAACAAATCTTGGTTACCCTGCCGGAGTGACAATAATTTGTTGTCCAGAGCCGGACCTTGGGCATGCCATGCAAATAGTTTCTCCATTTCGCACTGAAAACCCCCAAAGTCTGCCGAAGCAAGGGGTCATCTTGAGTTACCAAGGGTATAGACAAGTTTGCCGCACTTCCTCCCAAATATGAAAGTACAAATGCCACCCTAGATTGATCGTTGGGGAAGGCCCGAGGTCTGTACAGGAAATTAAGGTGGCATTGATTCATAAATACAGCGTACTTATTTGAATCACCAGTGAAGTGTTTGGGCGGGACTAAGGGAACCGCCCCTGGAAGAAAAACCTGTATGGGCGTTGGCATTGACTGTGGTGGCGGATTAGGGTGGGCCAGCCCCGGTATTGGGGCTTGGCTAGCCTGTGCTTGGAGCATCTGCCTAAATCGTCCGTGCGTTCTCGATTCACAATGAGGTCCCTCCTTAAGGCATTGGTTTCCTGTCTTGAGGCATGAACTTCAGCCTTTAACTCTACCAGTAACTGGGCCAAATGGTACATTTCTGAAGTTTCCATAATGCCCAGGCAGAGATTTGTAGGAGGCTTTGCGTTCTGTTACTCTCACCTGGTCTCTGCGGAGGCATTGGGGCACGGTCGCAGCCCTCCTAGGGATGAAACTCCTCTTGTCTGTTCCTCCCTCTGCATCTGTGTGGCGAACTGCGGTGATGAGCAGTGCGGTTCATGCATGAAAATAAAGGCGGTCGTATGAGTATACAGCCTGTGGTCCCTGACCCCTTCTCCAGACCACTTCTGCTGGATGTGGCTTGCCCGGGGTTGCACTACTCTTGAAGCTCACCTGCTGAATGATGATTATGAGCTCTCCGTTCTGCTGCTTCTGGCAGGGGCGCTTGTTGAAGGGAACCAAATTCCTTCACTGGTCCCTTGTCGTGGAAGTCCAGGCCAGCGGGGACTAGTCCACTTCTCTTGTAGGTATGTGTTTCCCTTGTTTCCACTTGCATGCTTGTCTTCCGACTGTTGTAATCGTATTTGTAAAGTTTGTTCTCTGTCCTTTGTATGTAATGTCTCTTTTCTCTGCTCTCTCCCCTTGCAGGTGGTGTAGCGGTGCTGGCAGTAGCTGCGGTAGAAAAAGCAGAGCCGGTGGTACGGAGGAACGGAGCTGAGGTGGTCCGATAGCTGGTAAGTAGCCTTTAATGGTGCCTTAGGGTGCACATTGGTTTTAAATGTGGTGTGACCCTGGGTTGGGTGTTTTCGGGAGTTCTAACCTTGTCTTGTCTTCTTTTCTAATTTCAGGACTTCGGCTTTGTGGGACAGAGAGCACAGGTGCTGTGGCGTCAATTCGATATCTGCAAGAAGATAGAGCGTTGCCGTGAGATGCGAGCCAGGGTCCAGGTAAGGTTGCTTTTGTTGCAGGTTCACGAGGTAAGTAGCTGGTCCAGGCGGCGGTGAGCGTCACATTGCACGGAGGTGCAAAGTAACGCAAAGCATTTGCTTGAGGGATCGGTGGGTTTATATAGTCTTGTTCCCAGCCATGCCCAGTAGCTCTGGCCTGCCTGCTGCCACGCCCTGCCACACCCGATGAGTCAGCACCTGAAGACCAGGCCTAGGGAGCCACGTCTGATGGGTCGGCAAATCGGGATGCTCTCTGGAATAAAGGCTTTCAGCACCTGCAACGTTCTTGTAAAATAAAAGCACTCCAGCACAGAAGTAAAATAAAAGCACTCCTGCACTGAAATAAAGTGTGCACTGAAGTAAAATAAAAGCACTCCCGCACTGAAATAAAGTGTTCCTGCTCACATCTCTATATGAGCCTGGCGTCAAAGGCGCCAGGACTGACTCCAGCCAGGGCCCCTGTGTTTATGAGTCCCAAAGGGATATAAGTGAGTCAAGTGACCCATTGCCCCCGTCACTAGATGATGTGGTTTTTGTGTTCTGGGGCCCGTGGCCATGACAGTGCCTTTTGCCCATTCAGCATGATATTTCCTAATCTTCTGTGTGTACCTCAGTAATGTTTTGCACACGTGTAGAAGGGAAGGGTCCCCCATAAAGTAATTTTTAACTGACAATACTTACCGGATGTTTTGTTCTGATACTACTTAAATCAATCAGTATTACACCAACATTATGTTTTCCTTCTTTCACAATATTATATATACCAAAACAATTTATTCGGGCAAGCACCATCAATCGCCACCCATTCCTCAAGAAATATTCTCCAAAAACATGTCCAAACCTACACAATAATATTCACTATCCTTCTTCGTTACATTTCTATCGATACTCTCTATCCTCTGATTGGCAGCAATTGCTTGTTTTTAGAGTCTGGTAAGAAGTCAAATTATTACTGTCATTCTATATTTCCAGTCTAAAACCTAAATATCACAACTAATAAAACATCTTTTTTCAAACAAATCAAGTTCTTACACTAACATATTCATAAGCCCAAACAAATGTGCCCAACAAATTATCTGATAATCTTTCTTACGTTCTCTAGTAAAAGAATCTCATCTAGTATCTCATCTCCATTTTACCCAATTTTGGCCTGTGATATGCATCCTTCATATTGGCCTTTCCTCATGAATCTCTTACTTAATACTCCATCTTGGAGTGTGATACGTTCCTTTCTATCGCCTTGAGTATAGGTATTTGTGGTATCTTTTCTTAAATCAATCCTGTTACATTTCTGCAATATATATATATATATATATATATATATATATATATATATACATATATATATATATATATATATATATATATATATATATATATATATATATATATATATATATATATATATATCTAACTATGTAAACTACAGATAAAAAGTAATACCAGTAGCGGATAGGTACATGCAACAATGTTGTGTCCACCATTAGATAGACCCGAAGGATTAGTTGGCACTTACTTACCAACCTTAAACATTTAGCTTTCTAGCAGCACATAAGCAACAAAACCAAGGTGCAAAGGAACAACGTCAGACAACTGCCTTTCTTAGCTAATTAGCCCACCATAGCTCATCACGTAGGCCATAAGGAGTAAAAGAGGACAAACTATGTACACAGGACATATTTCCCTTAGATTAAGTAAATGAGTCAACAATTGTGAGTGTCAAGTGTTCTTCACCTAAAGATGCAGAAAGCACATGCAGAATGGAGCAACCAAGGGCCCAGAGGCCAACGAGAGTAATAGCACCCAATATAATTGAATCAAATAACATTTAAGTGAAGGGCACAATGGACGGAATCATGGTCTCCTCACACGTGATTTAGGACTAGAAAACAAGATATATACGTAAAGCTTCAGACGAAGATAGCAAAGTACCTTCACTCCCTTTAACGTTCTGAGAAAGAGAACAGTCAGTTCAACTACAAAGAAAAAACCTTGGCTTAGGGCCTAACTGATGAGAAATGGTAGGCTAATTAGCTTACACAGGCAGTTGTCTGACATTGCTCCCTTGTACCTTGGTTACGTTGCTTATGTGCTGCTAGCAAGCCGAATGTTTAAGGTTGGTAAGAGAGTACCAACCAATCATGTGCTCTATGTAATGGTGGACCATACATTGTTGCACAGACCTATCTGCTGGTGGTATTACTTTATTAGCTGTAATTTACATAGTTAGAGGTGGTTCATGGCATGCCTACCACATAAGCGGCATCCAATGATGATACTGACACTCATAGAAACTATATGTATGTGTTTTCCTTAAACAATCTTCCACCCAGGACGTGTTTACTGTTAACCACGTAGGATGTCATCATAGCTGACACATGTTGAGGTATAAAAACGTTTTGTGTAACAGAAATGCGTTGAGAGTGTTTGAGCTGCAATCTGTTCATTCACCAGGTTTCCCTACTTTATTGAAATTAAAATAAAGTCATATTTTACCATATTATTTCGTCTGTCGAGATAATTTATTGTGCTAATCCAATTCGGCACTTGCAACGCTCAAGGTGCTTTTGCACATTTGGTAGCGGTGTTCCACCATCATGCGGAAGATCGCAGAGTTTCCTGTGAAGAGTGGAATAATTGGTATTACCCAATTTGATCAAATATTATTGATCGAATGGTACATTTCAACACATTCGGCCAGTACCATTCGCAGGATTTGATGCGATCAAGTTGGTTAAAAAATACCAAACATGGGGTCCCTTACCTATGTTTGGTATTTTTGACCATGGGCGGTTTCGGGGGTATACCCCACTTCCTGAAGATTGGAAGTGGGGAAAGAAAAAAGAAAGGGGGCCCATGCAGCGTCAGATTCAACCTGCTTTAGAGGGATGGAACTAATGCTGCAAGGTCAGGAGAGATAGCAGGTGGAGAAAAGGTAAGTGGGGGTTGGAGGGATGTATTGGGGGTGTCGGTTATAGATTTGGTGAGTTTGACCACTGTAAAATTATATTTGCAGTAAAATTGGCTACAGTCACTTCCACCATGAACAATTCTTCCACAGTCAAACAACCCATATCCAGAAGAATCACATCTGTTAATTGATATGGTCGACAGGTGCCTTTTTGAAGAAATTCCTCTCCACTCCCCACAGGTGCACCCAAACTAAAGGTGAAGTGGTCGATTGGGAAAGTGAATACCTTCCGGACCCTCTTTGTCATTCCTATCAGGACCTATGCACTCCTGGCATGGCCTCTGTCCTCTCCCCTTTCTCTTCATCACCCATAAATGGTAGAACCAGATGGGAAGTACTCTTGGCCTGCTTCTCATCTTCTAGGTGCATCATTAGTGTGTGTCAGATTGGCAGTGTCATGGCCCAGGGCTCTCAGCCACACCTCCTTCTTCTTGTCTCTAATCAACTTTCTCCCTTCTCCAGCCACTCCTTTGCCTTCCACCCCTAATGCTCCTTCTCCACCACCGACGGATGTACCACATCGCTGTACCCCTCTTTGGAAGTCCTTCAAAGGTGGCAACCAGATACACCTAGCTAGCCTCAACTCTCGCTCCGCTGTTAAACACTCCTCTGATATCTGTCTCCTTCTGAATATGTTGAGATGTGGTTCACTGCCAACTCTGTAACTGCTTTTGACACACTCCTCACTGAGGGCTACAAGATCCTCTTTAAGCCCAGGCATAACTGGTCTGGAGGTGGCATGGCCTTTTACTTCCCTGAATGGGTTCCTGCTACTATCATTTCCACTCAGACCTACTCTTTCTTTGAATGCCTCGTCTACAGGCTTGGTGCCTCTCCAACCCTCTTGTTGACTCTTGACACCATCTACAAGACAGCTAGTCTGGTCTCCCTCTTCCTCTTACTGGAATCTGACCTCGCCTCTTTTCTTCTTGCCTCCTCTTACAAGCGTCTCCGCCTCAGAGACTTCAATATTTACCTTGACTCCTGTGATTCAGCCATTAGACTCTTCTTCTGACAGACTAGCCTGTCACATGTTCCAAAGGCAATACAGACTCTCCATCTCCTCGAAGATGAGGGCCCATATCCAAGCCTGCATCTCTGAGGCCACTAACAACAAAGGTGAATTGTTTAAAATCTGCAAGGAACTCCACAATCCTACTACAGTCTCCACGTCGCCTCTGCCTTCCCTGACCCTCGGTACTTCATTGGCCTCCCACTTTTAAGCCAAACCCAGGACCTACTGTCCTCAATCTCCTCTACTCCCCTCTGTTCTGCCTCCCCAGCTCTCAGAACTTCCTATAGACAAGTCCTCTCTATAAATGCCTCCAAATAGGAGCTCCCCTGCTCCTCCATAACTATCAAGGACAACATTGCAATCTGTCAGGAGACAGCTTTAATGGCCATAGTTAGTGTAGTCAAATACTCCTTGAACTCATCGCCCAGCACTGCTGCAGCCCTATGCACTTCTGAAGCCCTCCTCACAGTGGATATGGGAGTATGTATACACCGGCCAGTGACCACTTCATGAGGTGACAAATGGTGGTCTTTGATTGGCTGTGTGTGTAAACTGAAGAGGGCCAGGGGAAACAGAGCACCCAGTTTTTCTTCATAGTGGTACACAGTTTGGATAACTTACTTTTAAGGAGCCCATTTATTCTTTCCACAACACCACTGGCCTGTGGGTGGTAAATCATACACATCTGGTGCTTAATGTAAAGTAGTGCTGTAACATGCTGAAAGAATGCATTAAAGAAATGTGTGCTATTTTCTGACCTTAAACTTCGCATACATCCCATCACGGGAACACTTCCTGCACTAAAAATCTAGCAGAACACTTGGCATCCGAATGCACATACGGCTCTGTTCCACCCACCTTGAGAAATGACATACCACTACATTGAGGTACATATCTCCATTAAAACATTCACCCATATCAGTGTAATCATGTGTAATTTACGGAACAGCAAAGTATAATGCAGCAAGATGGCTTATAACGTATGTGGTATAATCCCTGTACTGAAACCTTGACATGTGGTGCAATGTACAATCATTTCTGTGATACTGTCCTGAATATTTGGTATGTACCAGTCCTGATGTATATCTCTAGCTATGTGCTGCTTCATACTGTGTGATGGGTAGTATAACTGTTTGAAGGCTACTGCTATCAGCTTCTGGGCATTAATGTCTTCCCAGAGCTCTCCTGCCTTTATAATATATTTGTAAGAGATTGCTTACAACCTCTCCATGACCACAACTCTTTCTCCTTTTCAGGTGTCCTTCCTTGTAGTTCGAAAATCTGGGAGATGGGCAATGCTGTGTAAGGTATGGTATGCTGGCTTTCTGGTGGGACAGTCACAACATACTCAGCAGGTAATTCATTGAGTCAGGTCGCAGAGTCTTAGGATTACAGACTTAGAAGAACTTTACTGCTGTTCCAGTCCTCTTTCTACATCTTTTGGGAGAGGAAGTTAAAAGCTCCCATTATCCGCGGAGCGGCCGCAGAGTCAGGTCGCAGAGTCTTAGGGTCTTTGGGCTCTTGGGGCGACCCTGCGACCCTGCCAGACCACTCTTGTTTCCTGAACGTGCCCTGTGACAGAAGTGCGCATACACGTGTGCCTGAGCGCTGACAGCTCACTGGATAGAGGTACTACCTTTGCTCCCTGCCCAACATCATGAGTCAGAAGAAAAATGGTGGCGAACTGAAGAAGTCACCCCTGTCACCTACTGTACCCAGACCCAGAACACGATTGAGAGGGAAAACAGAACTGAGTATGCACTCGGTCATCCCATCCAGTAAGAATCAATCATCTATCTCCCAAGCCTTTGCCACAGCAGCAAAAGAAAAAAACTCGATCCAACAAATACATCGTACTAAGAGTAATGTTGACATTACGGCGCAAGAAAAAAAGGTAAGAAACCTGAATGCTACTATTGCAGTTTTTGACCCACCTCCACACAGTAGGCATTTGGAGTCAGAAAACACAAGCATCTTACAACCCCCAGCCAACAGCGGACTGGAAATGACCTTGCACTCCCCCTCCCCGCCCCACCTCCCCTGCGCAGAGACAGCCACCCCCCCTCTGAGTGCTCCCGTACCTGGCCGCTGTCTTGGGTCTCCCCGCGTGGCTGCGATGCTCGGTGGACCTGCCGCAGCCCTGGCTGCCGGGGCGGGGGGTGGGGTGTGGTCCCCGCGGGGGTCCGGCAGGGAGCACGGTGGAGGCCGGGGGGTGGTGGCTGCGCCCCTGTTCCCTCAACCCGCCCTGGCCGCTGGGCTTCCTGTCGGGGGGGAAGAAGAGGGGAGAGGCCACAGGGACATGGAGGACTGGCTGTGACCTAGTGCCGTGGCGTTGCTCTCCCCGAGCAGCGAAGTTCAGACTCTTGCATCGAACGATCCCTTGAGCGTGGAAGCTCTGCCGACACTGCCCCCTGGTGTTGTCGATGAGGAGTGGCTTACTACTGCTGCAGTGCTAAAGCAGGATAAAGAACTGCAGACGCTCCCCCAAGATGAGAAAGTGAAATTTGAAGTAGAGGTCCCCTTCGAACCCCTCAATGGAACGAGAAACCAAGACAAAACTGAGAAACACCTAACACAGCTGTCCTCGAATGAAATTTCAACACAAAGGAAAGCAAAGGCAACCCACGCAAGAGCACTATGGGTTCAAGTACAGGAGAAAAACATGGGAAAAACCTCCCATACACATGAAATTGACCAACAAAAATCTTTCAGAGCAGCGCGCCTGTCAATGGACATGATGGAATTAAATTCACTAATGACATTACATGACTTATCAGCTGAACAAGATCTGAATTACAAAAATTCAACTACGAAAAGAACATGCCATACATCAACCCCGGTGCAAAAACAGACAGAGGCACACTCTTTCTTTCCCTGGAAAGACAATCCATTAGAATGTCATGATAAGACACACGAGGTAACAAAGGACAGATACCGGCCATTAAAGGTAGAACAGCAACCTCTCACAGACCCCAGTACAACTGATTATAGAATGGCAGAACAACAGACAGAGACCCTGAATGTGGCCCGTCTACCAACAACAATGATGGAACTACAAAATCTTTTGATTACAACAACATCACAGTCACTGATTCCGTTCCTGAAATTACATGAGTCAAATGTCGATGCAATAAAAGATCAAGCCACTCTGATCGCGCTGATGCATACTAAGCAGATTCATATTGAGAACTTCATCTGCCAAATACAACAACGTTTGAACACCGAAGCTGAAACAAGCCATATGTGGCAAAACAGACTGGCCGAAATTGCCAGTGCAGATCGAATGGAAAGAATACAAGGGAACTCTGCTATCATGTTACTTATGAATGAGATGACAAAGATAATGGCAAAATTAACAGAACTGTGTGGCCCACAGATGAAAATAGAACAAAATGTCCAGATACAACAAGAAGTACAATCAGAGAATACAAATGCCAAGATATCACCTCGGCGAGAGATAAATCATTCCAAATCTGAGATATTACCTTCTCAAAGATCAGATCCCTTACCCTTCGACCTGTTCCTTAAGCCGGATGGCAGAAGAAATATAAAAGGAAAGGCCTCTAACGAAGGGAAAAACAAGAAACAACAAACAGGATCCCGTGCGTTCTTAAGAAATCTGACCACACCCCCGCCCCCTCTCGAAGGGCTACTGGCACCGCAAACCCACATGCAGAAATTAGGCAACCAAAATATACAGGTTAATACCCAAAGAAAAAGACCACTAGATCTATCCACTTACCCGGATGGTAAATCCATAGATATCTCATCTATAAACCAAGAACAGAACAACAAAGACATGATCCTTCTAGATCAATACCCTAATTCCAACTCGACGGCTAATCGCCGATTAGAGCTTACTTGTACTGATATATCGGATGAAGAATTTGAAAGTTTCCATACCATGGAAAAATCAAAAACAAAGGGAAAAAAAAAAATGTCGACTCGCTTACCAGAAACCAATAAGAGAACAAATAAATGAATCGATACTAGACACCCATTGTCAGTCGACTTATGATGACAAGAGTTTTGCTTACCCATTGTTAAAAACACCCATATTTGTCGATCCCTTAAAACGACAAGAGAAATACGTAATTACAATGACACATATACGACCAGTAAAGCCTGCGGTGATATTAAACCACACTAACACTCTACGTGTTATCCAGGCTATTCCAGAATTGAAGCACATCAATATGAAAGACATATACCTGGTCAAATTCACTGATGATCAGAAACTTGATACAGTTGAAATACAGCTTACGACTCAAACAACTATGCAAGAAATCCTGCAAGCCGACATCCAACTACAATATATTGGCTTCAAATGTATCAAGGCGAAGGAGACGAACAAAAGACCAAGGTCTGATGCCACGAAGTACAATAAAAATGATCTGATGCCATTTAGCCAAAAATATGAAAAAGCAGATATGTACCTTGCTTCAACAACAATCAACGATGCATCATCAACAATCACGTCAGATAGCGGGGAAGACGAAATTCAAACAAATCAAAGACTTTCTACTTCTAGATATATCAGAAGAGAATACACATTTCAATCAAAAGAAAATGAAAGTAGCTTATCTGTGTCCTCATAACAACGAGTGGAGAAACAGAGAGTACAGACCCTACTGACCTCTTGGAATACCAGAGGTCATGGCCATTTATTCCACCAAACCCAAGCTAAACTACAACAAGCGCACATAATCTGTCTTCAAGAGACATGGTTGTCGCATCCTCCCACGTGCAAAGGATATAATATTTTTACTAATCCAGCCATTATACAACAAAAGGGAAGACCGTCGTCAGGGCAGATTATGATGATAAAAATGAACTCCTTTTGGACTCCGGTGGAAGCAACAAATCTGAACCCATGGATCCAATATGTGGTGGTACGACAACAAAACAAACCCGCTTACAATCAGTCACGCTGGATGGTTATATTTAATATATACTGGAAACCCCATAGCGACTGACGAAACGGTATATCTAGATGCACTCTTAAGAGCTCTTGATAAACTTGTCACAAAGTTTCCATCAATTGACATAATAATATGTGGAGACTTAAACATACATATTTTTGATAAAATTGGAAATTATAAAGAAAAGAACGCTCTGTCCTCGAGAGCTAACGCGTGGATGAAAGAAATGAAAACAAGGACCTGATCCTGATGGGTAACTATCAGAATGCGGACCTACAACTTATTCCAATGTGGTCACAAGGTACATCGGAAGCAGCTCTGGACTATATATATACCTCTGAGAATATTGCGAACGCAGTGACGAAAACAGAGATCATAGAGAATAACAACAGTTATCATTGCATGATATCAATGACATGGCAAAGGCAGAACCTTGATAAAGAGCTACTTATTGTCACGCTCACCTGATTCCCACAGAGGCGCAGGTCTGGCTTCGAGTGCTGATGCTTCTTCAATGGTGAAGCGCAGGACGCTGATGATGGACAGGAAGGGCCCCTCTACTCTGGCTTTTCTGGCTCGCAGGAATCCCTGTGCGTGAAAAGGGAGTATTACCTACTGACGGAATAATGCTCAAGCCTCCCACTCCCTTCCAACCCTCCTCGATACCCTTCCACGATTCCCTGTGAAGTCTCACCTTAGGGTCTGGAAGGATGAGTTCTCCATCCTGCTTCTGCTGCAGGGGCGCGTTGAAACCCAGTTACTTCACTGGATTGAGGTTTGATGGGAGTTCAAAATAAGCTTGACTATTCAGGTGAGGCGCTGTAAGAGTTCTGTTGCAAGTTCAAAAGTTCAAGCTTAATAATAATGTTCATTGTCTTATTGCAGCAAGCGCTAATGCTTATGTCTTTTTCCCCTTATGGGCCGGGGTTCGGAATGCGGAGATATGGCGCCGACCCGAAGTGTAAGTTCTGGATGAGCGTTCAGGTAATGTCTTTGCATTCGCTCATTCAATGTCTTTGTCTTTTTTCCCCATTGGGGCCGGGGTCCGGAATGCCAGGAAGCGGCAGGTGGTTTAACCGGACAATTTCGAAGAAAGTGACCGGAAGTCCCGCAATACAGACAAAGTTGCATTTGCTGCCTTCTCTCTCGTTCCTTCTGCGTTAATGGTCCTTTAACACCGCCGATTTGCATAGGTTCGGATACGTCGGTACTCTTGGAGTTAGCGTGGAGGTTTTGATCGGTACTCGGGTTTCGTACTTGAACCGATCTGCTTTTCTATTTTGAAGTCTGTGATCAAGTTGAACCACCAAGTCTATGTAGTCTGCGCAGACCTGGGGTGGATCTACTATCTGAGCTAGAACATCCTTAAGCTCTCCGCGCAGGCCTCGATGAAACAATGTGATCCTTTTGTTTTCTGGCCATCCAGTTTCCACAACCAGTCTATTAAAGGTGGCAACGTAGGGCAGGAGATCCTGATTACCTTGTCGTACGGATAGCAGTTCGTTATCAAGGGCCTGTCCTTGAGAGTGTCGAGCAAACAATCTTTCCATGCTGGCCTGGAAGCCCTGAAAATCCTGGAGAATGGGATCATCCTGATTTACCAATGGAAAAGACCAATCGGCAGCACTGCCACTGAGGTAAGATAGTATAAAGGCTACCTTGGTCTGGTCGTTAGGAAAAGCCCCGGGTCTGCATAGAAAGTGTAAACGACATTGGTTCATAAAGACGGCATATTTCTTGGGTTCCCCCGCAAAACGTTCAGGCGGGGCCAAAGGCATGTGTCCAGGTAGATTGATTTGTACCGGGTTATTCAAACCCATTGATGTGGAAGTACCTCCGGAATTAGGTAAAGGAGTGTGCCCTGCCTGGGCTTGCAATAACCTTTTGGCCAGGTCATCAGTTCTTTCCTTGGATAGGATCAGTTCTCGTTTGAGAGCGTTAGTCTCCTGGTGGGCTGAGTGCACTTCTGCCCGTAATTCCCCCAAAAGCTGGGCCAGCTGATCTGTCTCGGAAGTCTCCATAGCGCCCGGGTGGGAAATTGTGGGTAGGCTTCGCGTTCTGTCACGCTCACCTGATTCCCACGGAGGCGCAGGTCTGGCTTCGAGTGCTGATGCTTCTTCAATGGTGAAGCGCAGGACTCTGATGATGGACAGGAAGGGCCCCTCTACTCTGGCTTTTCTGGCTCGCAGGCATATTCCCCTGTGCATGAAAAGGGATTATTACCTACTGACAGAATAATGCTCAAGCCTCCCACTCCCTTCCAACCCTCCTCGATACCCTTCCACGATTCCCCGTGAAGTCTCACCTTAGGGTCTGGAAGGATGAGTTCTCCATCCTGCTTCTGCTGCAGGGGCACGTTGAAACCCAGTTTCTTCACTGGATTGAGGTTTGATGGGAGTTCAAAATAAGCTTGACTATACAGGTGAGGCGCTGTGAGAGTTCTGTTGCAAGTTCAAAAGTTCAAGCTTAATAATAATGTTCATTGTCTTATTGCAGCAAGTGCTAATGCTTATGTCTTTTTCCCCTTAGGGGCCAGGGTTCGGAATGCCGGAGATATGGCGCCGACCCGAAGTGTAAGTTCTGGATGAGCGTTCAGGTAATTCGCTCATTCAATGTCTTTGTCTTTTTTCCCCATTGGGGCCGGGGTCCGGAATGCCAGGAAGCGGCAGGACCCGAAATGATATGGGAATGACCCAACAGGTAAGTCCTAGAAGGAAACTGAGATTTTCCTATTTCCCTCCCTTCTCTCACCTTGTTTTCTTGTCTTTTCTCTCTAGGCTCTGGGAAGTGGGTGCGGATCCGGATGATCGCTGCTGAAGATGGAGGCGCCCAGGAAAGGTGAGTGAAATGCAGCGCTGCAGCGATCGAAGCGAAATGCTTTTAAAATGATGTCTTCCCTTTCAGGATCGTCGGTGTGATGTCCCTGTGATGCAGCTTTAGCAGGTAGGGTCTTCTTTCTCCCCAATTCTCTCTTATCTCCCTTTGCAAGCGACCCAGGATGCTGACAGGCGTGGCTGAAGTCCAGATGCAGGAGCTGACACGGTGAGCGTCCAGCTGCGAGGAGCAGAACAACACGAAGCGTGAGTTGCTGATCGGGCGTGGTTTAAATAGCTTTGGAAGAAGTTCTATGCATGTTTCCTTCCACCGATCAGGTATGTATCCTTCCCCGACCACACCCAGGTGGAAAGTAGTCCCACAGGTAAAGTAGTGCCATTCAGGCCTCAAGAGGGCCTGGATGTAGCAGCATGGTCTGCATCAGGTAAGTGCACATTAAAACACTTGAACACATGTCTAGCTTTATGAGGCTGGCGCCTAAAGCGCCAGGACAGGGGTCCAACATGAGCCTGGCGCCTAAGGCGCCAGGACTGTGTCCAAAGGGCCCCAGCTTGGGCCCGCTGGCACTTCCCTGGGGGGAATGATGCCTGCCTCTGCGGTTGCTGGGTCGGACCTGGCTCCTTGGAGGTAGGCATCATGACACTTATTCTGCCTGAGATGGAACTGAATGCAAAAACTACAAGACTGACATTGAAAACCACTGACGTATTGGGAATACACCAGAATTTTAGGGAAACAGGGAAAAAAGATGCAGAGAAAATAAATTATGAATGGCTATTTGAGCCATATTATCAACCCCAAAAAGAGCGGAAAAAACAACATTTGCCTCACATCCATACATACGATCCTATGCTTGCAATGAAAAAAAGTTACGAAAACTATGTAGAGAACTAAAAAAACAAAGAACTAGAGAATCATATTCTACAATTAATAATGCCAAACAAAAATATCAGAATTGGTTAAAATCCCACAAAAGACAAATGTTGCAACAAGATTCAGAGCAAAGGCTAGCATGCCTGAACAATCGCAATACGCGTGATTTATGGAGTCTGTTAAACCCCACACAAGGCGCCCAACATCGAAGAATACAAAATGTGACTAAAGCACGTTAGATAGAACATCTTTACGCTGTATATAAGAAGAAGGACGCCCCTGAATCCGAAATCCAACAGAAAATGAATAAATGAGAAATTACCACTACCAGACATGAAATCCTACACATAATCACGAAATTGAATAAGTCAAGAGCTCCCGGCCCGGACGGCCTTACAAATGCTCTAATCAAAGCTGATCCAGAGATATGGGCGGACATGTTATTACAAATCATAAAATTGATTAACCAACTACACCAAATTCCTGCAACTTGGAAACTAGCGGTTCTGATCCCTATCTTTAAGCAAGGAGATAAAGAGAACCCAATAAACTATAGGCCCATTGCATTATTAGACCCGTTGGGCACAATTTTCGCTACTATCCTACTAAGGTCACTAACGGCTTGGGCCACAGAAAACAAACGTATTGCTACTCGACAAACAGGCTTTGTTTGCGCAGTTGGTACCAACATCAACCTATTTCTGCTGAACCTTTTAAAACATGAAGCAATGTGTTCCAAGCAACAGGTCTGGATAGCATTAGTAGACTTACACCTTGCGTTTGATTGTGTGAATCACCAATTGCTATGGAACAAACTGGAAAAGTGGAACTGCCCCCCCCACATATTACAACCAATAAAGCTGCTCTATTCTTCAACAAAAATACGAGTAAGACTAACTGAGGAGGGGCAAATGACCGCGTACATTGAAACCTGGAATGGTTTGAAACAGGGGTGTCCACTGGCACCCACACTTTTCAATTTGTTCACATCAGATCTCCCATGTGAAATGATCTCGGACAGAATATTTCCACCGAAAATTAACTCAATAAAGATACCGATAATTATGTACGCGGAGGACATCATATTATTGGATAAAACACCGAAAGGTCTACAAGAGAGTCTCCGAATGCTGGTAGACTATATGGAAAGAAATGAGTTGAAAATAAATATAGCAAAAATCAAAATCATGACTATTATGAAATCGAAACCAAACGAAAAGAAACTATTGATACACATTAACTCCTCCATTATTGACATTGTAACATCGTATAAATATCTGGGCATATTGATTAGTCAAACAATGGAAGAAAAAGAATGGGAGATACAGATAAAAAAAAAGTAATGGCTCTGGCGAGACAAGGATATATACTCCACGAAAAATATGGCAAATTTTCATACCAACCGATCATTGCATTCTATAGGAGTAAAGTTATCCCTATCCTGACATATGGAATTGAAACACTTATTAAACTACCGGAAAAGATATGGCCAATTTTGGAAGCAACGTTTTGGCAGAAAATAATGCGGTTTCCCAAATCATTCCTGATAACCCGTATCCGAGCAGAAATCGCAGTGCAATCACTGGCATCGGTGGTACTTTGGAAAAAATTTGACCTGTATCGGAAAATAACTTGGGACCAAACAATCCCGGCGTTAGAAATCTTCATATCAAATCCCAATGCGATAAACGCTAGGGCCCTGTCTAAATGGAAACAACAAATACTAATAGCATTAGGAAATGAAGATATAACAGAAGAAATGCTACAAATGAGGCCCCAACCTGCCAAGAAACGACTAATGTACCAAGATTGGATAAGCACTAATGAATGTATAACTCGATACAAAGAAAATATAGCAAGTAAAGCAGAAATTAGAGCGATCAGCGACCTCCCACCGTACCTGGTGATATTCCCGGACAAAGAAATAAGAATGTTTTTTATGAAATTCCGGTTGAATTTACTACCCACTAGAGAAAGACTAGTAAGAACTAAACAGCAAGTGAATAAAGAAATGTCTTGTCGGATATGCAACAATCAGGACGAGACAGAAAGTTTTTATCACCTTATGATGATATGCCCCGCCCTCAGTAAAGAAAGAACTATATGCAGATCTTATTTTGAGTCTACACAAAAGATGATGAGCGCTGATCAAAGATGGGCCTGGATATTGTCAGGGGCTGAGAAACGAATGATTTATATAATCTTTCATTTTTGGAAGAAGATAATTGAAAGAATTGAAAACGTGAATTGACTAAAATGAATTACTAAAACATAACAACTGTGATAAGATAAAATGAAAAGTTTAAATTTGAACTGAAACATTTTTAAATAAAAAAAAAATATAATAATTGGGCGGATATGCCACTATGTTGGCTGCGGCACCGGTGGCTGCATACCGTGTTGATATTTCATCCTCCCATGAGTGTGGACGGCACACTCAACGATCACCACAACAGATGTCTGCAATAAAACTTCTATCAGTATTTCTAGCAGTGCTGCATGCTGCACTGGGGATCCATCTGCCCTCCAAAACCCCCTCCTCTCCCAGTGGGATAGACCATTGTGTACTGTTGTTTTTATGAACACTGAGTATGAATATATTGTAACATAGCACCCTTTAGACACACTTAAGTCATCAATGAGTGCTGTGAGTTACGCCGCCTCGGCAGAATAATGTATGGACAATCTTTTCATGACCACCGCCTTATACTCTCCTCCCACAAGTCATACCATCACTGCCCCTGTCCGTCTTTGTCCAACACCCTGGTCAATTGTGGAAAACCTGTCAACAAAGAAGACCTCACCCACTGTCAATATACAGTATTTTGCTTTGTGAATGTCGTCCTCCTCCCCTTCATAGGTGTACCATTAAGTCCTCTTTAGTTGGCATGACTGTTAAAAAGGTGGCGGGGTTCACTGTTGTGCACCTAACCACCTGAATATGGGGTTTAGAAATGATGATCTCATATGCCAAGGACCTTTGTAAAGTAAGAGTAGATTTTGACCTTTCTAGAATGGCAAACAAAGAATGTCCCACATACAACGTGACTGAACACACCATTACAATTGGAGAACTCTTCTCTATTGCAAAGGCAGCAGCTGCTAAAGCTTGTTTGCAGCAAACTGCTCTTGCATCACTGTATAATATGATATGATATGATATGATATAAGGGGCGTGGCCAACGCTGATGGCGTAAAGACGTGACTGTGTGGAGCTCCCGTCCTGATCCTGGCCTAGATCCTTTATTCGACCCTTATTCCTGGCCCGATTGTGTGCCAAAACTTATACCCAAGTGGGGGAAGTGATTCTGACCCCGTTCGGCGCTGGAACGAGAAGAATCGGAACCAGCGTCCCCGAAAACGCAACCTCGGAACTGACGCCCCCGAGCGAAACAAGATGGCGGACGACAGCGAGGCCTGACGGAGGGGCGGACCGAGCGGGCTGCGAGGCGAAGGGAAGAGGTTCCATCGGGCTTCGCCTCCCCTGTCCCTACGCAAGTGGCGGAAAGTCCCCAGCAAAGTCATCGTCCGAAAGACCGGACACCCTCGCTTTTCCCTGCTCCTCGGGACTCGTCCTGCCGCTGGATGCCACCGAGCACATGAGGAGACCACCACACTGCCAAGGGGAGCGGACGGAGTCACATCCATCGCCCCGGGACCACTGCGGAGGGGACACGAGATGTGCATAGCCCACTGACGCGATCTGCTGACCGCGAGGAGCTCTGTGCGAAGGAGCGGCGGAGACCTAAACAGGGGCCCTCCTCCTCTCCCCCCGAACGGACGGCCCGAGGACTGAGGAGTGAACAGTTTACCCACCAACGCACCGGTAAGCCTGCAGACCCTATCCTAGCGCTTGGGAGCCGGAACTCGCCTGTACCATAGACGACGGGGCCCAGCGAGGCCACGGCCCGGAGTGTCGGGAAATCGCTGAGTGCCCTGTCGCACTGCCGGGGGAACACCCTGCATCGTGTCGCCAAGGAACACCGCTGCTCTTCACTGAAATACGCCGTCCTGTGGGGCCGACGGAGGGCTCATCCCTGTTACCACACTACCAGGTGGGACAAATGTCTACTTCGCGCAACAAGAACAGGGGTGCCACAATCATGGACTCATTCTCAGGGGCTAAACCCAAACAGCCCAACCAACATGAGATCCCCACGCAGACTGAAACCCCAACAACTGCTACCGACCCCAGCAACGCCCAAGTGCTCCAAGCTATCGCAGCACTCCAAACGTGCATGGAGACCAGGATAGACGAACTCAAGGTGGACATGCAGCTAATCCGCCAAGACGCCCGCAACATGGCAGAAAGAATAAACAAAGTGGAAATAAACCTCCGGGACACCACGGACACTGCCAAGGACTTAAAGCAGAAAGTCATCACACTTGAGAGGCAAGTGGCTCATCTTGAAGCGAGATCCGAAGAAGCAGAGGGTAGAGCCCGCCGCAATAACATCAGAGTCCTGGGCGTTCCGGAGGGGATGGAAGGCGCTGACCCCACAGAATTTATCGAGTCCCTACTAATGCAGGAAGTCGGAGCTGGCAAACTCACACAGGGCTTCTCCATCGAGAGAGCCCACCGCGCCCTACAAAAGCGGCCCCCTCCGGGATCACACCCTCGCCCAATGATTGCCAAGGTCTTGAACTTTCGTGACAGGGAAACAATCCTCAAATTCTCGAGGGATGGAGGTGACATCAGACGCGATGGCTCCAAGATTGTAATCTATCCCGATTATACCCCGCAAGTCCAGCGAGCCAGGAACTCGTTCATACCTATCAAAGCCCAACTGCGGAAGTTCGACCTTAAATACATGCTACTGTACCCCTCGCGCCTCAAGATTCTACACAAAGGTAAAGCCGTCTACATGGAGACCCCGGCGGCAGCCACTATGTGGATGGAACATAATAACCTGGCCGAGGGAGAGGACCACGTTTCGACACCCAACGGCTAAACCCAAACAGATCCGATACAACAATGATTGATTAGTTCTCTCAAGGACGGGAGTTCCGCGGACCACCCCACAGACATCGGCGCAACCCACCCCACCCCAAGCATGGCTGGCCCAAGGCCAACACCACAACCGCACCACATGACCTGGACAGGCCGATGGGTAGCGGATGCCCCCGAGCGTTGTCCTCCCAGAACAGCTGCTGGGAGCAACACACAGTTAACTTTTTTGTTCAATCCACCTGTTCGAGTGGAAGTTAAATTCGTTTATAAGTCTCCGATTAACACGTCAACGCAACAATCAAGGCCAACAGGAAGAAAGCAGAGCATAGACCCTGGGGGCGACCACTCGGCACACAGAGCTGGCTCAAGGAGGGTGGAGCCAGCGCCCTGGCCACATTGCCATCATCATGCCCACACGCCTTAAAATCGCCACCTGGAATGTGAGGGGCTTAGGTACCTACTTACGCCGGAACAGAATAAAATCCTATCTACACAGAAAGAAGATAGGGTTGGTCCTATTACAAGAAACACATCTAACCAAGGAAGCCATGGCAGCACTCCAATCATACTGGGGTGGACAAGGGTTTGGGTCCACATACTCCAAATTCGCCAGAGGGGTGTTCACCTGGATCAGCCCTCACATCCCCTTCCAGCTCACCAAAATCGAACAGGATCCCGATGGAAGGTATGTCATAATTCTGGGCCACATTGAACAAACAGAGATCTGCATAGTCAACTCATACCTCCCCAACAACAACATCCCTGCGCACCTCACCAAGTTAAGCACAAAGATTGCGCCCTATAGAGATGCATTCCTTATCTGGGGAGGCGACTTTAACTGCATCAGTGACCCTGCACTCGACAGGTCGACCCCCCCCTTGGCTGGCCCATCAACTGCCACCACCGCCCTGAACACCATGCTGAACCGCCTAGACCTGGTCGACATCTGGCGGGAACAGCACCCCAAGGATCGTGGCTATTCCTTCCACTCCTCACCGCATAATCTTTACACCAGAATCGACTACCTCTTCATTGGCAGAGAGAGCTTCCCCCAGATCGACTCTTCCAACTACCTGGGCCGCACCATCTCTGACCACTCTCCCCTTGTAATTGAATGGAACATCACTGGACCCAGATCCCCCATACCCACATGGAGGATGCCCACTGAGGCACTTAAAGACCCCGAGTTCAGGGAAAGCCTTAGAGAAACCATAGAGAACTACATCAATGAGAATAAAGGCAGTGTAGCCCACCTAAGCACGGTCTGGGATGCTCTCAAAGTGGTTGTAAGGGGAGAGGTCATAGCAAAGGCCGGAGGCATGAGGAAACGCCTAAGAACTGAACTCGAATCACTAGAAGCTGAAATAGAACAGCTAGAATCCAACACCCTGGACCTCCAACCACAGGAAGTCAAGCTGGCCAGCTCTAGGGCCGCCTGCAAGGAAGCCTGGGACAGATTGGCCAAATTTGATTATATCACCAGAACCAACAGAACGCACGCCCATGCCGACAAACCTGGCAGACTACTCGCCTGGCTGTGTAAGAAAGAACACCCTAAGTTCCCGACCACTGCCCTAAGAGATGCCGATGGCACGCTACAAAGGTCCCAACAGGGAATTAACGACACCCTTAGGCTGTTCTACACCCAGCTGTACTCCCACGCTGAAGAGGTACCCCCCGAGGACATCTCAAACACCCTGGACGAAATTGGCTTGCCCCTTCTCCCCCTGCCACACAGGGAGGCTCTAGATGCTGACATCGATATAGAGGACATAAAAGACGCCATTAAGTCACTGGCCACCTGCAGGGCACCGGGCAGTGACGGGCTGCCCGCTGAATTTTACAAAGCCTATGAGCCGGAACTGTCCACGCTGCTACACGAGGTATTCCAAGAAGCCTACGAGTCGGGCACCCTGCCCGAGAGCATGCGAGAGACTTTATTGGTTCCGCTCCTCAAGCCTGGTAAGCCTGCGGATGACTGTGACTCCTATCGCCCTCTCGCTATGCTCAATTACGATGTTAAAATTCTCACAACCATATTGGCCAAGCGGCTGTCCAGGGTGATCGGAGAAGTGGTGCACCCCGACCAGAGTGGCTTTGTGCCGGGCCGCAACACCACTGCCAACCTACGCAGATTACAACACATATTGTCACATCCCTCTCACACTGGGCAAGCCCACACATTACTTTCTTTAGACGCCATCAAGGCATTCGATTCAATTTTCTGGGAATGGCTGATTGCGGTACTCAGGGAGTTTGGCTTCGGAGAACGATTCATTCGCTGGATCATAATTCTCTACACCAAGCCGCGAGCACGGGTGAAGACTGGTCGACTCATATCCACGGCATGGGATATACAAAGGGGCACACGGCAGGGCTGTCCGCTCTCCCCCATGCTATACATAATAGGGCTTGAACCCATTGCCATTTTTTTCAGGAAACAATTCTTTGATGCTGGTATCAGGATTGATGGGGTGGACCATATAATTTCCCTGTACGCGGATGATGTTCTCCTCTACGTGAGGGATCCGCAGCTGAATGTCCCAACTATGCTGGAGGTCCTTGACAACTTTGCCAAGGTGTCAGGCATACACTTTAGCAAACGCAAGTCCTGTCTGTTTCCGCTGGGCGCCCTCAGGGACACACATGTTGATGACCTCCCCTCACTGGGTATAGGATGGTGCCCCACTACGTTCCGCTATCTAGGCATTAATATTTACCACACGCCTGAACTCATGCACGCCAACAACACGGTAGCGGCACTTCCCCCCTTGCGCAAGTCAATCGGGTTTTGGGCTCGCCTCCCCCTATCCATGATGGGCAGGGCTTCCATCATTAAGATGATCGTCCTCCCCAGATTTCTCTATGGCTTCCAAAACATTTCGTATTACATTAGGGCTCCCTTCTTCCGTCTCTTAGGGAAGATACTTACAGACTTCCTGTGGGGAACTAGTAGGCACAAATTTGCATTATCCACCCTGACCCTCCCTTACGAGCAGGGAGGCATCCGGCTCCCTGATCTGGAGCGTTACTATCTGGCTGCTCAACTAAGCTTTGTGGCTAAATGGCTAGCCGATGATGTTACCCCTGAAACACTGCTCTTACAGCACTCGACGGCCCCAATCCGATTAAATGAACTCATTTGGGCCCCTCAACGTCTTGTGGGGGGGATACCCTTCTTAGCTACCCTGGGTCGTCAGGTATGGCAAAGGGTTAAAAGTCTTCTCCGCCTACAGCACAGTTACAATCCAGACACACCGCTCTTAGCTGACCTATGCCAGAACTCAGTAGACCTTGCCTCTATTCGACACTGGGAAAGGCTGGGAGTATACACGTGGGGGGACCTATACAGTGAGGGCACTTTCCGGGACTTCTCCTCCTTGCAGCTCGATGATGGCGTCCCAGCCGGTCAATTCCTTTGGTACGCAAGGATCCGCAATTTGGCTAGAACTAAATGGGACACGTGGCCTGAGGAGCCCGAATCCGACACCTTCATAACGCACCTATACAGCCTGGGAGACGGGTGGAGGCCTGTGTCCCGCATATATAGCCACCTAATTGACAGGCCTAACCCCCGCAGCAAGGACCTCAAAACCAGGTGGGAGAGTGATTTGGGCCACGAACTGTCCGAAGCTGAATGGAATAGAGCATTAGCGTTCCCCAATGCGGTATCCAGAAACTCTAGATTTAAATTAATTCAACTCAACATGCTATATCGATCATACTTGACACCGCTTAGAATAGCCAAAATATATAACCTACCCCAGCATAACTGCCCATGGTGTGGTAGAGATGAAGCCAATCTATTACACATGTTCTGGGGATGTGTCCAGGTCCGGAGACTCTGGGCGAGAGTTGAACTCCTCTGCAGCGAGGCAGGCATGACCAGATATGAATGGACTCCGTCAGAGTGCCTCCTCGGAACGTACCCCAGACTGGCCAAGTTCAAACACTCAGTCAGACTAATGGATCTGGTATGCATTCTGGTCAAAAGGACCATTGCCATGGCTTGGAAGCGACCCAGAGGCCCACAATACCAGGCATGGCACAACGAACTTGAGCGCTGGATAGGGGCGGAAACTTCAGCTTGGGAGAATGGTCTTACCACTTCCCCCGAAGACACGAGCTTGGGACTTGCTGCCTGGAAAACACTCACCTGGGCCTTACTTAACCCCCCCAATGACGATAAACCCCCCTGAACAATCAGCCCCCTGTTGACTCACAATACCTGAAACGGAACACTGGCACAGTATCCAACCTGTGCTCTCCTGCGGCCAGACCCCCCCCTTTTTGTTGCTTACATCATTGACATTATGGAGACTCGTTAATGTTGTTATTGTTTTGTTATTTCTGTTTAATTGTTTCTTCACAAAAGATCTATTTTGATGTATTCCAAATTACTACCACTGTGATTGTTTGGATCAGTGACGCAACTGTTTTATAACATAAACCCCAATAAAGAAACTCGAAAATAAATGATATGATATGATATGATATGATATATGATATGATATGACATGATATGATATGATATGATATGATTTGGCATTTATAACGCACCTATACACAAGTGTTTCAAGTCACAATTAGGCAAGGGAGGGGGAACAGAGGGAAGACAACAATCTTACTAGGCCAGGTGACATTGAGTTGGTGCAAGTGCAGGGGAGTGGGAGAGGGGAAGTTCGGTGGACAGTGCAATACATAGGATCAACAGTAAGAATAAATAAAATAAATAAAACAATAGACAAGCTAGTGACAAGTGCAGGAGTAAGTGCAGCCATCAAGTGGCAAGAGCTGGTGGGGACTATAGGGATACAGAAAAAGCCCATACTGCAGTGGCTGCCTGGGAGGCAGTGCAGGTGTGCAGCTGGCGGGGGATGGGCCCTGGACCCAAGATCAGAGGATAGCCAGGTGACCAGTGAAGTTCCAGTCAAGAGTTCAGCAGGGGAGAGGAAGAAAGAAAGCAGACGCCAAAAGGAAGGGCTTGAGGTGCTTCCAGAACCAGAGATGTTCTCCTCAAGTTTCAGCGAGGGAGTACCACAGTATCGCTATAGTAGACGAATGGATTATGGCATGTAGTGCTTTTCTGAGTCAACACTGCTGTCATAAGCTGCACATGAAAATGTGAGAACACATACAATTCCTGCCTATATTCTGGGGTGGCCAGTATGGGTACCAAACTAATTACTTATTTTAAGTCATCAATCCTTTTGATCATGTCTGCCATCCACTGTAACTTGTGATCCTTTGTTTTTTGTGCTTCCGTAAGGACCTTTAGAAGTGGCCTTGTGTATGCCCCATAATCTAGAATCCAGGCCCTGCAGTAGTAACACAGGCCCAGGAACTTCTGCATTTCCTTAACTGAGGTGGGTCTGGTAATGGCGCGTACTGATGCTGGCCTGTCTGGTAGTATTCTTTTACCATTGACTGATATGAACTGCCCCAAATAGAGCACTTCCTGTTGGCAATATTGCAGTTTGGCTATGTCAACCTCGTATACCTTATAGGGCAGCAATTGTAGGAGTACAATGGAGTCTCTTCGGTGGGGTTGTTAACTGTCACTACATAATAGCAGTTCATCCACCTACTGAATAATCATACTAGGCACCTGAATATTCCCCAGATCGCCATGCAGTATTCTGTTAAATATGCTCTGACTCTCACAGTACCCCTGAGGTAACCTAGTGTGTTCAAACCACACCTGGCTATGTATCTATGCTGTGAGGTACCTGGACTAAGGATTGAGTGGAATCACAAAGAATGCATTTGTTTAAGTCTACTACAGTAAAATATGGTTCTTCTTTGGGGATGCTACATAAAATTGTTGCCGGATTCTGAACGATGTGAAATTCTTTCTAAACCACATAATTTAGGGGGCACAAGCCCTGAATCATTCTCCAATTGTTATCTGTTGATTTTGTGACAGCATATATCACTGTTTTACATGCGGACGTAGATGGCATAAAGATCCACTGGTCCAGTAGGGCCTGTATTGTCTTTCTAATACCCTCTTTTGCCTCCCTCGATAATGGATATTGTCTTATCCTGGAAAGCACTGCACCTGGCTTCAGTGTTATACGCACAGGGTTCACATCTTTCAGTAACCCTACATCATGTGGATTTGTAGTCCACAACTGTGAAGGCACATGTTGTAATGCCTCGTCAAAAATGGAGGTGGAGTTAATATTAACATCAAGGGACACTACTCTCTTCACTAGTGTATCATTTTGTCATAAGGAATACAGATATCTCAGATTATTTTCCCCTCTATCTCATTATCTTCAAAGAATTTGTCATCCGTCATTTCTTTTAGCTGGTCTGTTGGATCTACACAGAGCACTGTGTGCCATTCACATATGTCCCTGTCCATTCCCAACAGGACAACCCTCTTGTCCAAAACCAACAAGCCCTGTACTTCCAGTAACAATATTGTTCCCACCTCCACCTCAGATGACACTGCTGGATGGAAGATAAAATCAGTGGGCACTCACCAACACAGTTTGTCAATCTGGGGCACCTCCTCCACAAGCACTGTAATAGCATAAATAAAGTCCAGGTCCACAGGAATCCTGCAGAGCACCACCTCCCATGCCATTGTGTGTATTATCAACATCACCCTTACAGCCCACATCCCAAGCATTGAACAGAATACACCATGATATAGTCATGTTTAACTTGCTGAGCAAGTACTACCAGTACTACCTTTCTTCCCACCTTTACATCCAAATCCTCAGTGTACGGAACCTTTAAAAAAGCCCCAGAGAATCCCTGTGCATCAAGCCATTTTCCTGATAGTGTAAAGTTTCCTTCCATGGTACATGATTTAGTCGCACCAGAGTCCACCATGAATATGAACTGCTTATATCCTATGTCCGCCCCAACCAAAGGTTCCTCTTCAGGGTGGATGGTCGTCGACAAAACAGGACATGCAAGTGCTCTCTGTGGGCTGTCCTAATCAGGGTATGTTTTCCGTCCAGGGAAAGACAAGGGGATAACTCCTACCACTGTTGCTCCCTCAAAGGGAGTGACAGCCCCACTTGGTACCCTGTCTACTGGGGCAGCACGGCCTTGCTGTTGCTGTGGGGGGTGCCGCACTTGTGTCCGGTGCTTGGACTGCTGATTATAGGTTTGGTGTTGCCCCTGTGAATACTCTTGATTCTGATACCCTGGACCCTCTTGTGGTTAACCTAGTCCTTGGGGTCCTTGGGGCCCTTGGCCCTGCTGCTGTGGTCAATAATTATACCCCACTGCAGACTTGCTCCTGCATTCACTTTGAAAATGCATCCACCTTAAACAATTCCAACATTGATAAGGTCCCGCCCTCCTGGGCCCAAACCCACCTCCTCTTGCTCCTTGAAATCCCCCTCTTCCTCGCTACAGCCCTCCTTGTTGATACTGTGGGCTGGGGTAGTGTTGCCCCCCGCCCCAACGTCCTTGTCCTCCTTCAGCACAGAACGCCACAATAGTGGCACTCACAACTTGTTGGGTACTTTTCCTTCCAACTGTATTGGCATCGATACAGGGTTCTAGACCGCAACCTTTGCCGATTTTTTCTCCACCAATTTTGCTTCTTCTCCCTGACGCCTTTGTAGTGTTCCCTCTCCAGCTCCTTAATCCTTTTACAATGATTCACTATTGTACTCTGTATTTCCAGCCACCCCTTCACTCAAAACTCACAATGTTATCCATCGCCATCTGTACTTCCTTCAGCAAGCCCCTGTTTACAATACAATAGAAACATAGTATCAACTGATCCCATGGCCCTCCCATTTCAGCTCTCCAAATCTCTTGCATTTTATGAATAAATCTAGCTGGGTCCTCATCATCACCCATAGTATACCACATCAAGGACTGTAAATGAGGGGTATCTGGGAAGACCCTCCATAGTGCATCCCATACCATTGCTCTATCTCCATTAAATGATGCTCCATCATGTGCATCATCCCCATGGTTAATCCTGAGTATCTAGCCTTAACCCACACATCCCCTATTGCCAGGAGCACCCCTGCTGTTTCCTTTTCAAAATCATATACACACTTGTTTGCCCCTGCTGCGAGCTGTGGGAGTGCCTTAATTACATTATTCTTATCAATTTGCCACTCATATATGAGAAGCATCTGCATCTTCCCCTTACTTCCCACACTCTTCTTTGTGGCTCCTCTTTTCTTTACTGGCGCCATCTCTCTGGCCCTATTCCTCAACCTGCCCCCTGCCCACAGATCTTCTACTCGGATTGTATTCTCAGTTGCCTCTTCACCCCTTCCTTCTCCTTCACTCTGACCCTCAGCAAACATATCAACGTCCTCTTGCTCCATCTCTAGAAATACTGTATTCTCCTCTCCCAGGTTAATCGACTCACCCGGGCATCTTTCTTTCTCAACACCTATACATCTTATTCCTTTAGTATACATCCTAAGCAGCATTTCCCCTGATTTCCATTTTGCTGACCCTTTACTTGATGCCCTTATATCCCTTTCTGGTCTTGGAGAAGTCTGTATCCTTCTCAGTTCTTTTAGTAATCCTGTCAACCTATCCTTAAATACCCCTGACCTGTAACCCGCTGATGAAAGCACTTCAGGCGGGTGGGTATACGGAGGTGGGGGAGCTGTAGTGTTACTGGTGCTGCAGGGATCCTACCCTTGCAGAAGGGGTCCCTATTGTATCAGGTACATTGCTTGGATTGGTTCACCCTTCTGTGGGATATGTTGTCATGGGATATATTCCCCCCACACTCCACTGGCACCCCGCCCTCTCCTGCTCCCTGTCTGCACTTCCCATCGGTCTGTCTTTGTGCCTCTACTACGTTCCCTTTATCGTCTGCATCTTCATACATATGCCAGAGTTCTAGAATTTATTTTCTCTTCTGATGCTGCTCCCCCTTATATTTTGCTACTAAAAATGTGGACATGTGTTCCATGATGCTCATGTTGTGTGAGCCCTGCCCTGGGCATCCTCCCTTCTCCAGTCTCCACATTCCACTCCTTATGATATTTTTCCACCATGTCTCGATACAGTGGCACGGCCCTATACACATGTTCTATTGGTGTTTCACCCCACATACTAGTAATATCTATCTGTTACTAACCCTACAAAGTTCCACTAATATGCCAGAAATGCTGCCACTAGCTTGTAACAAAATAGCAAATCCACCACCACCCTTTTCTATCTTCCTTTCTCGCACATATGTGCCACACCACAAAGCCATTCAATACCACACCACACCACAATGCACACAATGCAAATGGCGCACGTGGCTGGCGCACAGAGTGCACGTGCGGCAGTCTGCGCCAGCCGCGTGTGCCAAAACCCATTTAGGCGCACAGCATATTCATGGATTAATACATCCATAAGCAGCTGTGGCGCAGAGTGGTGCAGAGACCCTGCAGCAGCGCCAGTCACACCCCTAACCCCGCCCGTGCACTAAAAACATTGCACAAATCCAGTACATGGTTCATAGGACAGTGGACCAGCATAAAGCCCCCCAAACATGGAAACGCATGTAAAACTCCCTCCGCACACCCCAGAATACACGTACCCCACTCGCGCCAGGCCCATCATGTGTAAAAGTCCCTGCGCACCCCTCAGAATAAACGTACCCCGCTCGCGCCAGGCCTAAGTCATGTGAAACTCCCCGCGCACCGCTCAGAATACACGTACCCCGCTCGCGCCAGGTAAATTGAGTGGAAAAAGACCTCCCTGTGGTGTGGGCTGCCTGTGGGCATGGCCAGGGTGGATGGGCTGCCTGCAGGGCATAGGGAGGGTGAATGGGCTGTCTGTGGGGCATGGGGAGGGTGGATTGTCAGCCTGTGTGTATTTCAGGGGTGCGTGGGAAGTTTCACATGCGATACTCCAGGCGAGAGCAGGGTACGTGTATTTGGGGGGTATGCAGGAAATTTCACACGCGATAATCCAGGCGACAGTGGCGTATGTGTATTTGGGGGGTACGCAGGGAGTTTCACACGCGATAGGCCCTGTGCGAGAGGGGTACATGTATTTGGGGGGTACGTGGGGAGTTTCACACACGATAGGCCCTGTGCGAGCGGGGTACGTGTATTCTGTGGGGTGTGCGGGGACTTTCACACGAGATAGGCCTTGTGCGAGTGGGGTACGTGTATTTGGGGGGAACGCAGGGAGTCTCACACGCGATAGGCCCTGTGTGAGTGGGGTACGTGTATTTGGGGTGTACGCAGGGAGTTTCACACGCGATAGGCCCTGTGCGAGCGGGGTACATGTTTTTGTGGGGTACACAGGGAGTTTCACACGTGATAGGCCGTGTGTGAACAGGATACGTGTTTTTGTTGTGTACGCGGGGAGTTTCACACGCGATAGGACCAGTGCGAGCGGGGTACGTGTATTTTGGGGGTGCGTGGGAAGTTTCACACACGATATTCCAGGCGAGAGCGGGGTACGTGTATTTGGGGTATAAACGGGGAGTTTCACACGCGATATGGCATCGTGGGCCCTCCCAGGTGTGCGGTTCCCCCCTCCCCATGCCCTGCTGGCAGCCCACACCACAGGGGACTACCCTTCACCCCTCACCATGCCCTGCAAGCAGCCCACATGGCACCATGCACTTGTGAGAACACTTGTGAGCCCCGCCTCATGTCCCCCACCCACCGAGCGTTGATGGGCACCTGCCCGCAGCCCCTGACTCATGTCCCCTGCCCATCCACCTACCCCCAGTGATGGGCACCTGCCAGCAGGCCCCGACACATGTCCCCCCACCCCACCCCTAGTGACGCGCACCTGCCAGCAGGCCCCGATTCATATCCACCACCCCTCCACCCACCCTCAGTGAAGGGCACCTGTCAGCAGGCACCGACTCATGTCCCCCAACCCCACCCCCAGTGACAGGCACCTGCCAGCAGGCCCCGCATCATCAAACTCCTCTTCAACATCCTTTAGGCGCGCATCTTCCCTGGCCCCGAGGTCTTGCAGGGATAAAGCCATGTCCACCTCCAACTCCCTGCAAATTTCCTCAAGGCACTCAGCCCGCCTCAATGCCCTGTGCATGGAGTTCTTTGCCCTGACCATAGTGAGCCGTACCTCTTCCGCCAGCTGCTGCTCCGTATCTATTTGCCGGCCGAACCACTGCCACACAGAAGATACTCCCAATCCAGGGTCCTCCTTCCCTCCGGCCGATGCCTGCCCCTCTGATGTTGATGGCCCCGAGCCATCATCACTCCCACCTTGAGCCTGCTGTTGCCGTGCATGTGCCCTGCCTGTTGATGTCTGCACCTCCTCTTCCTGCTGGGGTCCAGTTGTTGGGGTGGCCACCCCTGCTGGACCTCCGACTCCTGACTGTGGCAGGGATGTGTCCTCCACCAGCCTGGCCGCCGGATCAGAGGTAGCTCCACAGGGTGCCCAGGTGATAGTTGGGCAGGAAGATGGCACGGAGGATGACTGGCGCATAGGGGGTTCAGTTGAGGAGGGGGTTGGTAGAAGGTCCAACACATGGAGGAACCCAGCACCGGTGACCTGTCCTAGTAGGTCGACACAGTCAACGAGGCATCTGAAATAACATGCACCGTTCACACGAGAATCCTGCACGTCAACCCTGCCAAGTTGATGCAATGCCACCCCAGCCAGAACAGGCTCAACACGGTCCCGGATTGCCATGTCTGCAGGGAGAGGAAGGCCAGTTGTTGTTAGCGGATCCCCTCGCTGAAAACGGGTCTGGACGAAGGCATCCCTGCTGGTGCGGGATGATGCAGTCACAGTATCGGGGATAGGATTACACACAGGCACCTCCGCAGCCGCCATTGCTGCCTCCTGTCCCTGCCCCTGGACTGCACCACTAGCACCAGTGGAATCCCCCCTCCATACCCTGTGTGTGGCCCTTCCATGGCCTCCTCCTCAACCAAACCCTCTACCAACCTGGATGACTCGTTTGCCATCTTCCTCCATAGGCCCCTGTGGGGTCTCAGCTGCCCCTTCTGCTGCCGAGGAGTCCACCTCCGACCTCTGCCTCTTGGACCTGCCCTTGGCCACGGACGCAGCACCAGACTCCTCACTCCCCGACGAGATGACAACATGGGAGGGGAGCTGGGCCTTGCTTCTCCGGCTGGCGGTGGGATCCCTGCCGCTGTGCTCCACAGCACCGTCTCTGCCCTCTTCATCAGTTGATGCTGCAGACATGGAGAGACAGAACACATGCATCAGGGCACTGTACAATGGTTGATACACACATGACAGTTGCACATGAGTGGCAGTCTCAAACTTCACACATGGCATCACACTCCCCAACACCCACACACATGCACAAATTCACACGAATGTCCATGGTGTATCACAGTGGCACACATGTCAAATACACACACACGCACATGTACTTTGTGCACATACATGAAGGTGGAATCAGCATCCATCTGTCACACCACAACCATTCCACAGTACATACACAGAAATCTAAACATGTGTGCACCCACACATGCATTTGGGCACCATGCATTTGAACAAATGCATCATTGATGTGCCTCACACATGACTGGACTCACATGCGGCAGGCTCATTTCCCTGTACATACACCTCCATATATGGGCCTTTCAAGGCATATGTCCAACTTGCACACTCCTGGCACACCTCAACATGCACAGCGTCCAATCAGTATGCATGTACACTTACTGCTCGACTCCGGACGGGTCTGCCTCTGAAGGATCTGGAGGTGGAACGCTCGGTCTATGCGTTCCAGGACCCTCATCTGGATGTTTGTAAGGCGGACCCGGCACCCCTCAGCATCTGCTGCCTTCAAGAGGCACCGGGCCTTGCTGAGGATCCTGGATCTGAAGTCCTCCCAGCGCAATGTAGCAGCCACGATGTCCTTCCAGATCCTCTTCCGTCCTTCATTGTCGGCGTGTGAACTTCCAAAGAGGGCATCATAATGCCCTAGGACTTGCTCCACCAGGATGCCAACTTCATTGGCACTGAAGCTGGCAGCCCTCTGTCTCTCTGCTGGGGGGTTGCCACTGGTGCCAGATGGTGTTGTGTCGGACATGGCCACCCCCGAGGCAGGTGTGGGTGGGCAACTGGGTCCTGGGGCATTATTATTACCAGTCGGGAGTCTTCTGTTCCAGCAGGGGTGGTCACAGCAACTGGACCCCTGCAGATGGCTGAAGTGCAGGCCCCAAATAGCAGGGCACGTGGCCAGAAGGCAGGCAGCAGCAGATGGCAGGTGGGAGTGTGCTCGGGGCACTGTGGGGCAAGAAAATGGCCTTCTGGGCAGGAGCATGGTCTTCTGTGTGTTGTCGCATGGCCAGCTTGATACGGCGTGATTTGGCACGTGAAAAAACTGCACGTCAGTGTGTAATTTGAGGAAAGGCCCTTAGCGTGTAAACGAGTATGTGACGTGATATGCGCAGGTGTTTCCCTCAGCACAGGTGCATCAACCCGTGCAAAAAAATCATGTATGCGTGTTAATGCGTGTAATCCGAGGAAAGGGCCTAAGCGCGTAAGAGAAGTGACGCGCATGGGCGTTTCCCTCAGCACGGGTTAAAGGTGAGCGGGGCCAGCAGTTCGCTGTATGTGCCTTTCGTGGAGACCGACGTGTGTGTTGCTACTTCGTGTTGTTTCGCGGGCCATCACAACTTCACAGCGGATCAAGGACGTATCTCTTCTTTTGGGAGGGGTATTGACTATGCGTGTTTTTCATTATCACGCTAGTCTGACAGTGAGTCGCACATGCTATTTTTCCCACTGTGGGTGCCCGTGTGTATCGCGTACCCGTTTTCAAGGTCATAGTAGCCTGCGTGTCCCACGCGTACATCTTTTTCATGTCCCTGGGTGCCACTACGTACTGCGGGAGCTTAATTCCACACACGTGGACTACCGGGGGTTGCGTGCACGGTTTTACTGCAGTTTTGGGGTGCCTGAGCGTAGCATGACCCGTCACTATATCACCGCCGTCACATACAGCCTTGCAGGTGCAGGGGTGCTGTTAACATCTTGTATCCCACCCACTTCACCCCAATTGCCCAGGACAATTGTTGTGTACACCTCCCATTGGCACTACTACATCTGTGCCGGCATTACTACATCTGTGCCATGGCTGGGAGGCCACGAAAGGTGAGGGGCGCCTCAGCTGGGTGTACTCCATGTGGTGGGCGTGGTCAGGGATGTGGCCGGGGTGACCAGGGAGTAGGGGGACTCCATGGTGTCCAGGGTGGCTGTAGAGGGGTGAGAGGCAGGGGTGCGCCACTTTGGCACAATGTTGTGCCACGTGTTGGTGCAATCATTCCCCACCCCCTGTGGCGCTGGGAGATGCAGTTCTTGCGTCTGCCACTGACGCCCATGTGACCCGGCAGTCCGTTTCATCGACTGCCACGGGCCCAAGGGTAGTGGTAGCTGCTGGTGCAGCTGTGGACACCACCACCCAGGCTCAGGGTCTGACAGCGCAGGCTGTGTTGGCACCTGAGGAGTCCCTGGAAGATTTCCAGGAGGTCAGGAGGCACACCGTAAGTGCACGCAGGGATGCCCTGGCCAAGGCACGTGTCCCTGGGGCAGTAATGTCATCTGCTGCCCCGACCAGCTGGGTGTTGGCAAGTGCATGCCGACACCACCCCGGTTGTGAGTCTACCATCCAGGACAGTCTCGGTCAATGACCCTGGCACAGCAGGTGTTGCTGTGCAGGGTCCATACCAGGGCACCCAGCAGCCAGTGATGCAAGTCAGGGCTTCCGTCCTTGTTCCACCTGCCACTCCTTCAGTTCAATCCACCAGTGCCACAGCCCATACTGATCGGGGCGTCATTTGCCAGCCAGGGTCCGGACCACTGTCCAAGAGGAGGAAGGTTGCACCTGCAGTAGAGGTTGGGACCCCAGACACAGCTCCGGCCTCCGGCACGTCGAGGAAGAAGCCTTTCTGCGTGCAGGAACTGGACTTCCATGTGGTTTACGTGCGGGACCACAACCGTGATCTGCTAGGGGGGCCGAATTGTCAAACTACGGCTGCCCATCGTATGACCCACTGGAAGCAATTTGCAGATTGTGTGAGTGCATTCGGCATTGAGGTGCGTACAGCTCAAGAGTGCAAAAAGCATTGGGATGACCTCAAACGCAGTACTAAGGCAAAGCATGCCTCTAATTACAACATGACTCTGGTGACTGGCAGTGGTTCACCACCTGAGTAGGAAGACCTCACTCTGCACGAGTCAGTCATTGCGGGGTTCATACCGGCAGGAATGGTCGAAGGAGTGGGAGAGATGCTGGACTTTGATGCCCCGTCCAGTGAGTGTTGTTGTGTGTTTGTCGAGCCCATGTGTGGTTTGCTTGTGGGATGTGTTGTGCTTGACTGCCACTATATGTCTTGTGTACATGGTTCTCATGTGCAAGTCATGCAATGCTTCACTGATGCATGCCTGCTGTGCATGATGCTGGGCAGACGGGGACTGTCCTCATCGCCACACTTGCACCCTTCTCACATGCTACTCACCCGGCTGCCCCTCCGGTCCATGTTCCAGCTCACTGGCCCTTCTACATGTAGCCTGGGGTGTCTTTCCTCTCAGCACTGGGACTATGTCATTGCATGACTGATGTGCATGTGTCTTCTGCCTGCATGTGGGTACTCCATGTGGGCATGCTCCCTTGCCCTCCACCCCCCCCTGTAGCCCCAATTTCACCATGGTACTGATGTGCATCATGTTGGCGTACCGCTATGGCCTGTTTAAGGCTCCTGTGTACATGCAAACTTCCACCAGCCAACCTGCCAGACTCATACAGTGGGGTACATCCTCTGTCCTTCATGCAGGGTGTCTCACATGGGCTGTGCAGATGGCAGATGCTCCACATGGACATGAGTGCCCATTCATGCTCCATGTGCATTCCATGCATGCCCTATGTGTCCTTGACTGGATGATCATTGTAGTACTTGTCCAGGATGACCTACATTTCATGGCATTTGATCATCCATTACATGCCCACTCTGGCTCAGTCCAGCATCACACACAGGTTTAGGGTGTCACAGCCTGTTTGGGGCACAGGCATCCCCCTGTTTCAGGCCCACTGACTCTGTTCAACTGGTGTAGTGGCTTCTGCACACATGGGTATAATACTGAGGGCTCATCATGTGGCCTGCTTACTGTCCCATTATCATCTGCTGTGTTGTCAGTTGACTCAGAGGATGCATTTGACGCTAGTCAACACTGTCTGCCAATGCACAGGTCTCTGGTCACTCTTTCGCTGCCATGCAATGCCTCCTTTCATTTTCACATTGCACGTGATGCCTGAACTTGCCCTTGCACTGCCTTCACGTTTATTGATAGACATCATAATGTACTTGTTCATGTAGATAGTGGGTAACGTACACATGTTTTGCACTGCATCAACCCACTTCTGAGCTGTGTTACACCTTCCTATGTGCCTACTCACTGATACAATGTCAAAGTGACCTGGCATGTATGGTCAGTGTTTCATCCCTTTTCTGTCATGAATGCAACAGGCACAGGTGCATCCTGTGACACATGTACTCAGTATTGGAACTCCCTAGTGGTTGTTTAGATGAGTTGATTGGTCAATCTGCGGCCTATACCAACTGGCACAGGGCGCTGATTGAATGTGGCCTGCCAATCGGGTTGTAATGACTGTGGAGCTTCCTTCACGTGTGTATGTGTGCACTTCTACATACATCAAAGCAAGCAGCGTTGTAGCTGCTTACTTTGGTCTATTGGATGCTGGTCATGTTCACAATACAGGTGTTTGGGGAAATGGGTGTTTTTGAACACTTTCACATGTACATATGCAAGCAGCTTCAACGTTGTGTAGTGCAACATGCATACTCACGTATGTGTTTGTGAAAGTGTTCATTTACACATGTGTCTTCCGCAGCTTTTTTTCTTGACTGACTAATATGTAGTTGATTGACGTTTATGCTGGTGAGATTTCTGCATTGCACACATTATGTCGAACTGGCATGATCCAGAAGGTTCACTGTTGTGCAGTATGTGTATGGCCAGGCCCACTTAGCTAATTTGGTAGGTCCTAGGCATGGAGATTTTACACAAGGAATGATGGAATATGGCACATTCATGGGCCAATGTGCTCTATCAGGCCCTAAGGTGTGTTGTTGAGGCCTCATGTCCTGCAGCTTTGGGAGTACTGGGCATTGTGGTCCCTCGTGCCTGGTTGCAGGTCTTTGCTTTGCTTGTGACATTCACTATATCTAAATGGCCCATGCCACCCGGTACGGGCCGAGCTGCAGATGGACAGAGCTATTTTGCTGATGCTGCTTTAGTGATGCATGTCTACATGCATGTTAACTGTGTCATTGTGTGTTTGGTTTCAGAAATGCTTATGGTGTGTTGCATCTCTTAGTTGCCATCTGTCTTTTCTGCCTGTGACATGTGCCTGACAGAGGTGGTGTCTGATGGAGTTCATATATTACATTTTGTACTAGTGTAGGCTTTGCTATTTAGGCACATCCATTTCTGCTTTTGGGATGTGTTTGCATATCAAGGCCACTGGATGCAGGCCAGGTTCTCATTTGTGTGTGACATGTGTGCTTCATGTGTTGGCTGTCAATGTGATGTCTATGTGTGTGTGTGTTGTGTGCTTTTGACATGTGTACTAATGTTTATTTTTCTCCACTTTTCAGATGATGACGCAATGGAGCCAGAGGATGGTGTTGTCATGCCAGCCACAGGGTTGCTATCACACCAGCAACCCAGCACAAGTGGGGGTCGTGGGGTGGTAGACCACGAGAACCCACTTGTGTTCCAGACCATCATGTCTAGGGCTGGCAATGAGTCTAGCACCGGATGATCACGCTGAAGACAATGTCGAGTTGGATGTGCATCGGGTCCATTCATCAGGGGCAGTGATTCTGATGCGCACGCTCCTATGTCCGCGACACCTGCACTGAGGGGCCAGACGGTGGTGGGACCTCCGCCTGTGGTGGATCGGGATGCAGGGTCACCCTCCTCACCAGTTGCTGATGTGCCTGGGCATCACGTCAATGGAGGCATGTAGTCCTGCAGCCGTGGGCGGTGCCAACCCAACAAGGACGTCGGTTCCTTGGGCCCCACAGGTGTCAAGCCCAGCAAGGCCACGCACCACTGGGGTATACTAAGTGGGAGCAAGCCATGGTGGCCAATTCCGAACACCAGGGGGCAGAAATTGATAACATCGCTGAGAGCATGGAACGTGTGGCCCAATCTGTGCTACCCCCTGCTAGGCATTGGAACTCCAGCAGCGGGCGGCACAGTCGACGGCCCGCTCTCTCAGGCTGGGCATGGTGGCTTCAGACAGGGCCCATCAGGCTTAAATTGTATCTTTGCATCAAGCAATTGCTGCTCATGCAGAGGCACACATGTAGACCATGAGGGTTGACTATGAATCCCTCAGAACTACTCTTGGTGTGCTCTTGATGTCCCAGAGGAAGCGGTTATAGGAGAGGTTGGAGCAGCTAGAGAGTACCATCTTGGCTGAGCTACATGCTTGCCGGGAGGTGCACCAGTTGTCCAGCCAGGCCATGCAGGAAGAACTCTGTGTTACACTTGTTACCTTGCAAGAGGAAGCACGAGTATCACGCAATGTTCTACATGCTGACCCACGTGTCATCGCCGCACAGAACCAGGCTCACCTGTCCCGCAGACTTGCTGCCTATGAAGGACAAGCTGCACTTAGGCATGGTCAGGGTACTGTGCTACGTCAACCTTTTCAGCCAGAGGGTGATGAGGATGACAAGTTATCTACCACACAGGTCGGGCTGTGAAGGCGTTGAGACCATGGAGGTTTTTCTTTTGTCTCAACATCATCGCATGTGGGTATTGAAGTGCACCCTGTACCTCCCCACTCCTGGTTGCCTTCCCCCCCTCGGGTGGTATGTGACAATTTTTGATTTTTCTTGTTGGTTTAGTTAGTTAATATGGTTTTTAATAGTTAGTTTAATTAGATAGTATAGGTTTTTTTATAGTTAGTTTAATTAGTTAATATAGTTTAAATTGCTTGTCTATTGTGCATTCATGTGACGGTGTGGTGCTTTGTGGCTTTTGAAAGCATCCACTGTCTGTTCCAGCTGGGCCCTTCAAGCTTGTCTCATGTATGTGTTTGCAGCTTGGGGTCCTGACTCACATAGGCCACTCCTGCTTCCCTTATCCATGGGCTCGCAAGGATGGTTCGGTGTAACAACCATTTACACAAGGGCTTTGGACTTTCGTCATATCTGTGGCCTGTCTGCTGCTGTACTACTTGTGTTGACACCCTAGTGGCGATTAAATGGGTTTTATCCACGGCAAGTCTGTAATCAATTTGGGTGAGTTCATGATTGATATCTCCATTAATTGATGTGGATTGTGATGTATGTTCTTTTCCTGCCTGTATATGTGCTTGATGCACTTCATGCTGTAGACAGTAGCCTGCACTGGGAGGAGTTCAGTTGTAAGTCTCAAACATGGTCCAGTGACAACCAGCATGAAGACACACACACAGGGACATTTCCAGCCTTATTAATTTCTTTTATGACCTTTGTGCAGGAAATGAGCCTTCAGATTACCTTTCCCAGCAGACACAGGGCCAAGTACTACTGAAACCTGGCCATGATTGGTGGTGCAGATGTGTGCATGTATGCGCAAGCAGAAGCACAGGGCTTGTGCTCAGACGTCCGACAGAAGCAGACGTGTTTCCAGGAGCTCCAAGCAAGGTGAACAGCACAAGGGGCCACACCGCAGCCAACCTTCCACCAGGCCACTTGCACATGCATGCTAAGTAGCGCCGGTGCTGGGGAGCTTGGCCAGGCATTGTTGTAGAAGCACAGGGTACAGCTAAAATGCATTGAAGAACAAATGCCAAGTAGCTTTACAGGTTGTCAGGGGGACACGCAGGGGCCGTCGCACATATCCTTGACTCCCCCCTGCTCCATAGAAGCTGAGTTATTAGCACAGTAGCGTTCCTAGCCAGAAACTAATATAGCGCACAGGGGCACCCAGCAAGGCACAGACTCGAGTGCAGTGCATATCATTTGCATGTGCACTACCTATTGAAATCCGCGGCTGCCAGAACACGACTTGTACTGAAGTCGCACCTTGCTATCCGCGTCTAGCAGCTCACCCAGGAATCATTCTTTTATGTGTGATTCTTGAGACATTGGTCTTCCATTTACTGCGCGCCTACGTGCGCCTGCCTTACTGCATTGACAGTGTATGAACCATCACTGGGGCAAACTACCGTATACGTACAAAGCAGCAGACATGAGTGTTTGTTTGTGGAGAAGTCACTTACTTTGGGGCATTAATGGTGTTGTGTTTGTGTTGTAAACACACACAGATTAGTAACTCATGCTCTCTTTGCAGCATTGAACTGATCCTGTTACCAGACATGAGAGTGCACAGACAGGAGGCCAGCACTCACCCCAGAGATAAGTCTCTCTTTGTCTTGCATTTGACTCATTTAGTACAATGTGTATGTAGAACATGGTTTCTCTGATTGAGTATGTGTTATTGTCAATAGTTGTATTTTGTATTTTGCCTACTTTCCCTTGCCAATCCAACTCCCTTCTCCTGCCCCTCTTTCCGGTTATCCTGAATACGAATGCCTGTCCAAACAATGGATACCTGACCCTCTTTCCCCGCCGGGGTCTCGGAGGCCTGTGTAAGTTTTAGCTTGCAGGCACCCAGACCACAGAGGGGGTGGTTGGTTCGTTCCACTCCTGCGCCTGGAGACCTGACCTGTGACACTACACATAAGTTGTTGCATCCTCAGTCTATATTGTGTCCTGAAAAGCGACCCATCCTGTTGAACCATTGTTGAACTGTGCTACCTTGGTTGTTCTATCATTCTGCTTGTACATGTGCTTGAACATTTTTTTTCTACTTCGAGTCATCTACTGGAGACTCTTCCAGGGTTTCTTTGTGCCTAGAGGCTTTTTCCCTGGTGTGAGGGTTTGGTTCGTTGGAGTTCTCTGCGATTTGGTATTTTTACCAGTCAAGGTGTCCTCTGAGGGCGCTGGACCCTATTTACATGCAAGGTGGAACTTGAAGACCAAGGGGTAGGGGGATCCTGTAGCCAGGTAGACTAGAAGGAAGAAGGCTACACACCCCAGACACAGTTGTTCAGAAGGTCATGGTGATGTGTAAATGAGGGAGGGCCTTTGGTTGTTGGACAGTAAGCCTGGGCTACAGTGTTTGGGCACTCTCTGACAATGTCATTGTGGGGTACTATGTACATGATGTGTTCTGCTGGTCAATGGCTGTTCCTGTGTTGTATTTACTTTTCAGGTGTCAGGGGATTTTTGTGTTTTGACATGCTGGGGTGTACACATGGGCAATGTTTGCATGTGATGTGTACAGGACACTGAGGGTCACTTGATTTCACATGCATATATTGAGTGCATGTCCCTACTGACACACACAGTTACACAATGCTCCACCACACGTACAACCACCCTTCCATGCCAAAAGGTGCACACAGATTGCCTTCTCGGGCACGCTGTGTCCCTGCAGCGCATGATCAATTGCCATTTGGGATTGTGTACATGCGTCAATAGTTGTTTATTTTGTTTGTCCTTTTGATGTGATGCTCAAGGTGTATCCCCAACACAATGGCTGCTCACTGTGCTGTGTGTTGAGCAATGTGTTGCAGGAGACACACACAGCACACGGGTTAGGGAGTAGCCATTTTGGCTTGCCCAATGTGCATGTGAATTTGCATTTAGTCTTTTGTTCATGTTACCACACTGGTGGAAAGCATTTGTGTATGACTTGGTATGTGTGTGAGGTTGTTGGTCAGTCATTTCATCTGATGCCATGTAAGGTGTCATTGTCTCTGGCCACTTTCCATTTATCACATGTCACTTTGTATCTTGTTGGTAATGTATTGGGCTTTTGCAGTTGCATGCCACTTCATGGTGTGGCAGATAAGGATGATGTGGGTTGGGAGGGTTTGGTGGACATACCAGTGATTGTCATGGCCTGTTTTGCAGGGGGTGGTGTGATGCACACCTTGCATGTGTTCCTTTTGGTCACACAGGATTGGTTATGTTTAAGTAGCTAGGGATGCACACAATGTAGCACTTCCATTGCAACATTCTCAGGGTGGTAAGGTTGTGACAGTTGACTGTCTCTTTGTCATCATCGATTGTCACCTGGTATGTGCTAGGCCTGTGTGCACTCCGCAGGGGTGAGAGTTTAGGTGAAAAATGCGGCCACAAGCAGGGTCCGGGCTGCCTCGCCACGTGCCCTTTCCCCTCCCATGGGCAGCGCCTGTGCATGTGGTTGGGGATGTTGGGGCACCACCATGTCCACCGGTACATCCCGCCGTGTTGGAACATTGTGCAGGACACATGATGCCACAATGATCCTGCACACTACTGGGAGTGCATATAGTAGCTGGTTGCCAGAGCGGTCAAGGGAGCGGAAGCATGATTTGAGCACTCCAAATGTGCGCTCCACTATGGCCCTGGTTGCAATATGGGCAGCGTTGTATCTTACCTGGGGTGGTGTGGTGGGGTTTGGGATTGGCATCATCATGTGGTTGCTCAGAGGGTAGGCACTGTCCCCTGAGGAGGTGATAATAGATGTGATTAGTTGGGTTTGTGTATTTGTCTGTGTGTGACATGCAAGCATGTGCACAGGCATTTGTACTCACCTAGGAGCCATGTGTCACCATGCTTCCCAGCTTCCAGGGCCCGGCTCAGGGCGGACATTCTGTATATGAAACTGACATGGGTTGAGCCAGGGTAGACAGAGGTGATGATTCCCTTGGCATTGCATACAACCTGCACGTTGATGGAATGCCTGTGCTTGCAGTTTCGATAGATGTGCTCAGTGGCCCTAGGTGGATGTAGGGCCACATGGGTGCAATCTATGGCACCAAGCACTTTGGGAAAGTGTGCCACCCTGTAAAAGACCTGGACCATGGCCTGCCTTTCTGCGGGTGTTCTGGGCATGTATATGTGCCTGCGGACTGAGGGGCGCGCAGTCATGATTCGCCAACACTTGGTGTAGGCAGTGTGACTGCGTGGCCTGTGAGACCCCTACACTATGGCAGTTGTCCGCTGAAATGACCCAGTGGCCAAAAAATGCAGGACATTGAGCACCTTCTCCAAGGGTCTAAATGCTTGGGAGCACAGGGTGGGGGATGTAAGGTCATCTTGGAAACCTATACCTGCTATAGACCTGGTCGTCAGGCATCCCAAAAGGCTAGTCCGGGGCAAAAGAATGTGGGGCCTAGCTATTCTCCTCCTCCTGCGGTGTCCCACGCTCAGTGCTGCGACAAATGGGGCATTCATCGTAGCTGTATATATGTGTTTGTTGTTTGCGTGCAATTTTATAATGCGTGCGGGAACACTTCCACCTGCCTTTGTGTGGTGCACGTGTTGAGGCCTGTGCGCATCTTTTAGCGTGCATGGGTTTCCCATATTCGATTCCATGAATACGTGTTGTTCTCGTGCATGTAGGCGTTCCATGTATTTGCCTGCAATACTTCCCCAGTTACGCCTTCTTTTTCACGCGTTGTGCCCAATTCCGCATGTTATGCCCCCTTTTTGGTGTGTGCGCCGACGTTGTCCGCTTTCGCTGTGTGCGTCGCGCACTGTGTTCGGGATGTTGCTGTGACATGTGCGCCTGTGCGCGCCACGCTTGTATTTGGCGCACATCCCGCAGTAAACACGCACAGGCCCTTCCATGAATTGCAGGTGTGCACGTGCGCTGCTTTTTCATGCTTGCGCCTGTTTGCCCAAGATTTTCGGCGCAACATTTGTTCCATGAATCGACCCCTATGTGTTCAGATTTGCCATATAAGGCTGTGCCTGTTAAATGGTCTGCAGCTTTGTAGCATCCACATCCTATATGGGACAGCATTTGTATGCCAAAGCTGTACAATTTTTGTGACCATGTTTTGTCAGATGATATGTCATCCCAGAGGTCTTTTAGCTGTGTTGTCCAAGATTTTGTGAGACATGCTGTGGCATATTTTGCAACAGCAATGGAATTGTCTGCAATATATTATATGTTTGCATTTCACAAGACGGCAATGATTGCATTGTAAGCATTGATGCACTTTGAAGATTTGTTTCTTTTAATGCTGTATGTGTTATTAAGTCATTTGCCTTTCACACTGTGTCTAACAGAAGACATCAAGCTGTTTACTTTACCTTATGCTGAAACTGGTCTAGGGAAACCAAATCGCCATTTGGTGGAGTATTTTCCTTTGTTTTAATATCTGCAATGGCAGTGTTTGCCATACTTATGTTTTTAGAAGCATCACATTTGTGTACGTAGCTTAGTATATGGTTTCTGAAGGGATGTCGCAGGAGATGTATTTGTGAATAAACTGCAAAACAGTGGCATCACTGTCAATACCAAATTTAGGAGCATCTTGTATCTACAAAAGCATTGTATGCGTGGTGCTCCTCTGGATTGATATTCTTTTCTCCAAAAGAATTATTCCACTTCTCCGACGGGAGCGGTACTTTTATTGCAGATGTAGTGCAGCATGACAATAAAGCGGTGGTGAAAGTATCTTGATACATTACAGGGTCAAGAGAACAGAGTTCTCTTGGGGTTTTAATGTCTATTCCTTCTTTATTTTGGTTTGCTATGCGTAAGAAGTCGTAAGTCATCCCATGCATATTCTCCACAACCATGTGGGTTGGCAGAGGTTCCTTAGCATACAACGTACATCAGCATGACGTCGGATCCAGAATTATTTTGTACCACGCATGTTTGAAAGAGATTTGTGATACTTGATTGCAAAACTTCATCTTTGTCTTTCACCTTTTGAAGAAGTTGGGTACCATACATGTTTGAAAAAGTGGAACCTGTTTTTAATGTGTGTGCAACTCCATAACATAGAATTGCTAGTTCATTTACGAACAGGAGGTGGAATATGTATTCTACATTTTGTCTGAATCTGGGGTCTTCAGCGTATATTCGTAACGAGTGATATTCTGATGCTTTTGTTTGTATGGAACTTTCATCATATCTACCTTCTTAGTGTGGCAGGTAGAGTATTCCAATGTGTGGCTGCTACCACGGGGAAGCTGCTGCATCCCGTTTTCTGAAGCTTAAAGCAGGGGGTGGAGAGAAAGTGTGCAGAGGCTGAGCATGTATGCCTGTTGGACTGGTTAGTAGTGAATTTATCTCCCAGGTATTTAGGTGCTGATTTGTGTAGACATGTGTGGGACATAGTGAGTGTTTTGAACAGGATTTACTCCTGGATGGGAAGCCAGTGGGTGTCCCATCTAATCAAAGTGATGTGTGTCTTTTTAGGGATTTTAAACGCTGCTATCAAGGCATTGTTTTGAATCATCTGCAGTTTTTTGATATTATAGTTGTTCATGCCAACATAGGGAGCATTGCAATAATCAAGTGTAGACAAGATGAGAACTCTGGCTAAGGAGATGCAACTGTCAGGTGAAAGAAATGGCCTACAGGAATTAATGAGCTTGGATGTGTAGGCTGCGAAATGATACAGTGACATTGACTTGTCTAGTCAAGGTGAAGGTTGAGACCAGGTCGAAACCCACGGTTTTTACTTCCTTCAAAATTTTGATAGCGTTGCTGTCTATATTGAAGGCTTTGAAAGAGTCAGAGAGTTTGTTAAGATGGTGTTTAGAACCATTGAAAAGAAGTTCTGTTTTTTCATCATTCAGGCATAAGCCATGTTGGGCCATACAGGCCTGGATGGTTTGGTAGATTGTCTTTAGCGATTCAGAGTCAATGTCGTGGGAGCCACAGATTGGTATGAGTATTTGAGTGTCATTTGCATAATTATTTTACGTGACACCCAGATCGTCGAGATTCTACAGGCTCATCTATGGTGTCTTTGGAGTGCAGTGGGTGAATTGTATACTGATCGAAAATAGTGGCTGCAGTAATAGGATCTACACATTCAAATTGGCCATTTGGTGATGAATTCTGAATTATTTGGGTGGTTTCTCTTAAGTTCTTTTCAATGTTTATATCTTTGTAGTTCTCATTGGGCCTCATTTTCACCCTGCCAGTCTGGAAACAAGGGTCTGCCTGCCGAAGCTGCCGTGCCTAACAGGTCTGACCCTGCCGGGCAAGTGGCCATGGTAGGCTGACAGGTCACGGAAGCAACAGCACTGTTTGCAATGGTGCCGGGGCTTCCGTGTCCCCACTCCAATAGAGTCCTATGGGACTTTATACGAATGGGGACTTACAATTTACCAGTGCCTGACTTTCTCGACCGCCACGGTTGAAAACTCCTGGTGGCTCAGAGAAGTTAGGCACCAGTAAATATTCATGGGTCCGGTGGCACACCTTCCTGCAAGATCCGTAATGAGGCCCATTGTTTGGTTTTAGATAATGTAGGGCTTTTCTAACTTTGTTTAAGCCTACTAGTTGTTGCTGAATGTTTTTGTCTTTTGCTGGTATACCATTAACTTGGATTATCAAAGTTTGATCTATTGGCCGTTGCACTGCTAGATTTTCTACATTTTCATTAAGATCTAATGGAAAATATACTACTTTGCCATGAATGCCTTTTAATAATTCAGAAGGTGGCAATTTGGCTGTTTTGGGTTTAAGGCGTATTATAGCTTGAAATGGGTGTACTGTTTTGATTATAATGATCTCACACAAATTAAGCTGTTGGAGAGCTTTTGGAAGTGGGAATATTTCCAAGTTATCAGTGACAGCATGTGATGGCATTTGGCTATTATCAAGCGTTGAATTGCAGTATGTGCAAAGTATTGAGGGGACACTTATTTTGTATTTATTTTCTGTTATAAGATATAAAGCTAATTGGAACCACTGGGATTACTCATTGGGCCTCATTAGAAGGTTGGAGGTAACCATTCCTCTTTTAGCGGCATGGTTGCCTCCATACCGCAATCCGGGCCCGGGTTTCTCGAATGAGGAATTACTGGGCCATCGCAACCTTCGCGGACCGAGGAACCCAGACCTGGTCCATCCCCATTCACATTCGAGCCCCATAGGGCTCAATGGGAATGGGGATGGAGCTAACAACGGGCCCGTTAATGACGGGCCCGTTGTTAGCTCTCTGGTTCCGTTGCGGGACCCGGTAAGGACGCCTGGTTTTTCCAGGCGCCCATTGCGGGTCCCGCGAGGAGACCTTGTAATAGGGCGGAACGGGTATACCGGCACCGGCACCTTTACCGGTGCCGGTAAACCCATTCCGCCAACCTTATAGTGAGGGCCATTGTCCTATATTGTGTAAGGCATATCTACAGGGTTCCATGGTTTGTAAAGGTATTATTCTAATGTTGTCTTTTACTTTCACATAGAGATTGAGGAATTGTCGTAAAGATTGGTTGGATTAAGCTGCATGGCCATTTGTAGACTGGACGGATTGGTTGGGTGAATGGAACAGATGATTGAAAGCTTGTTGGGGATGTGTTTTCGATGAGGGTTTCTTGTGCCATAATGGTATTTTCTAGTATCTTATACTGTCAGCCATTAATAAGTATGGCAATTGGGTTTTTCTGTTTTTGTTTATAAGCCTCTTCATTGACATGTGGTTCTATGCTGCTTCTGTGAATATCCATACACCTTCACAGAAGTTCGAAAATGTTTATACATTTTTTAGTTTTATTTTTTCGAAGAGGGGCCCTACATTTTTTGTGGTTGCTGCTTTAGTTTTGTTAACTGATTGTATTAGCAGTTTTGTTTGAATATTTGCTAAACATTCTGCCAGAGGTTGATGAGTATTTGGCATGCTTTTATTTTTATCTGCTCTATGTTTTCTTCAGAGTTGCTTTTTAGTAGGCGTTCTGTTCTGTCTGTTGCAAAGAAAAGGAAAGGGTGGGTTTGGAAGTTGTGGAACATGTATGCATGTATTGTGAATGAGTGTGTGAATATAATGGCGGACATAAATAGAGGGCTGTCTGATTGTGTAATGGGTTGGTAGTTGTAGGTTGTAAGAGTAGCTGTGTGTGTAGATGTGTGAGGGGCTTGGGCTAGTGAGTAAGAGAGTGGCAGTATGAATGAATAAGTGAATATGTTTTTAGGATAATAGTGGGTGTATAATTATGGTGTTCAGGTGAGAAGGGAAATAGTGTACATTTTGAGGTATAGTGAGCAACAGTCATAAATGTTGTTGATTTGAAAGTCATTTTGTAGGCCTTCATGTGGCTAAACTATGCTGTATGAGTAACAGAAAGAATATTAGTAGAGTAATGCACTCACTTTGTAGGATGTGAAGAGTAGTTTTCTTGGGCGGTGTCCTTTCTGGAGGTTGTTGTTCCCTGTTATTGAGAAAGAAGAAAATGAATGGCTACATATGGTAATGGTGAAGTAATTTTAGTACAGGAAGACATTATTTATGAATGTAGCAGGAGTTTTTTGAAAGTCGAGTTCATAAAATCGTGCCTAATTACAAGTATGATGGTAACCCTGCTGGTACTGCAGATGGGTTGCCACCAGATTCTTTATCATTTTCTGGCACTTAGCTTCCCGGTGCCAGTAGGACATTACAAGTCCTGTTGGGCTGGAGAGTCAGATGCCGGAAAATATAAGTTCATACCGCCGTGGAGTCTCATAGGACTCTACGGGAATGGGGAAGTGGGAGCACTGGCTGTGTTGCTTATGGGGCTGTTGGTCTCATGATAAGTATGCCTAACGGGCCTGCAGCAAGAACGTCTGACAAATGCACCCTGAGGCTGCCACAATTGGACATCCTGGTGGATGGATCATTCTCTTATGAATTCCGGGTATTAAGTAGAAATGAGGGTATGAGGAATGTATTAGTTTTCCTAGAAATCCATTACATTTCTTCTGATTTGTTCAGAATGCTCTCTAGTTCTTTGGCAAAGCCATGTATGGGGTCATTAGCTAACTTAGCATAGATGGATTCATCTGATAATTGATGTGCACATTTGCTTCTATAATATTCTGTATTCTGCAGTACTAATGCTCAGGCTTTATCTGCAGGTCTTATTACAATGGTTTCATCTGTGTATAGAGTTCTGATGAGTGATAATTCTCCTCTGTTCAAGTTGTTAAACTTTGGTTTGCCACAGTGAAGATTTTTGAGGTTGGATAATAAGATTTTTTAAAATATCTCTATCGTGGGTACATTGATGGGTGCTACAGAAGTACTTTTTGGTTTGAACTCTACAAATCCAGCTTCTTCTGTGTTATTAAACATGCACCCTTAAATACCAATACACTGGATGTCGGATATGTCACATGTTCTGCATACATTCACTACCCCTTTAGGTTTCTCAAAATGACAATAACATGTCAGCTTGACAGTTGATTAAGAGTTCAGAACTCAGAGGATAATCAGGAAACTCAATGCCTGATGAGGTACATGACAGGCTGTTACCTACTACTGTTCAGCCCGTGTAGGGCACAACAAATTTGCCAATATTTGGGAAAGGTACCACTTTAGACATTTGCCGTAATAGGAGTTCTGCTTTGTACATAGATTCACGGGTCTACATACAATAGTGTGTAGCATCACAAAATGATATATCTATCACTATTTTTATATTATTATTGTGTGTTACTTTAGTATTTGAGCATTATTAGAATGAATATCTCTATTTTTCCTTATTGTTATGATTAATCTATTTTTTGTCGAATAATTCTTTCTGAGTGAATTTATATATTGTAGATGGTATGGGGTTGCGTTATATGGGATAAGTGGAATCTTACTTCAACAGACTCCTTCACTTGGAATACACTGCAGAGCACGACAAGAAACATGCTTAAGATGGCCGCCCGCTTTTCTATAACATAGAGCCACGGCACGCACTCTTTTTTGCTCTTACCATGGGATCCAGAATGTCCATACAGATGGCAACATCGCAAGCTCTGTTCCTGCCAACAGCAGCTGATGATCGCGGATACCTTTACTAATTTGTTTTAGACGATTGGGTAAGTAGCATCTAAATAATGATCTGCACAGAATGTTTTGCAGTCACACGTGCCCCTTTACTGTTTTGATATTGAAGTTTGGTAATCGTATTATACAGATTACGAGTTAGCGGGTTATTTTACTACACATGAACTGCGCTTCAGATTTGCAGGTGAGTTATCTTATCTGGTCCACCAGACCGCACCACATCAAGTCATCACTATGCATGGGTGTTACAGATAGCGTATATTAGAAGTTTTACAAATTAATCTCACGTGAGCACAATTTCCCTCAACCACATTGAAGAAAAAGCAGTATAATTCATGGCAATGGAAGCAGTTTTTTGTTTAAGCACCAAAATGCAAAACAGGATATTGAAGCAATTATAGCAATGAGGAAATATGTGTGAAAGTAACCATGCCATGATGCTGTGTATTGCACGAGGTTACGCTAACTGTACTCATTTATCTTGTTGATATGTCTCTGTTATTTCTTATGTTTTCTTTCATGTTGTGTTCTATGTTTGTTTGTTATGTGGCCAACCGGTATGATGTTACAAATTATTGCTATAAATGTATTTTTATGTTCTACCGTGCACCTAGTTATGTACATAATTGTTTGACTGTTAACAGATGAGAAACATAGACCCTGAAGAAGGACCAGTTTGGTCCGAAATGCATTGGTCTGACCAAGAAACTGCACTACATTTTAAATAATTAAAAAGATAAAAACTGTTTGGTTTCCTCATACACTTTATTTGACAAAACAAACAAAGCACAACAGGTATCCAAAAGTGTCTATGAATGACAAATGTAACCACATAGTGGTCGTTAAGGTGTGCAACCCACACCAAAGGCTAATGAGGCTATGTCTTTTTGTTCAGCTTCTTTAACTCCAGTACGCATACACGTCCTCATGGGTCTGCACCTCACTTACATTGTGTGACTATCAGTCTTTGATAGATCAAATTTGAAGTACACTACTTTAAAAGTGGGCTACCAGCTCAGTATCTAAAGATAACAAAATGTCCTATGTTGTTAGTGCATGCATACTTGCCATTGTGATGCATTCCAATGTGTAACTGCTTATTAAAAAAGGGATCTTTTGCTTGTAATGTGGGAGTTGTGGGTGCACTTTTTGCATTAGAAAAAGTGCATTACAAGTCCCAGAATGTAGAATGCAGACAAAAATCTAGGAGCCAAAAAGCACATACAGATTAGAAAGGGGAATGTTAGCAAGTATACATTTGGGTCAAATTTAATACAATTGCATACGATGAGTGTTATTTCAAAATGTTGCACAAATTGTTTCAATTTTTTTTCACTTATTTTTTAGAAATTACACACAGTACTGTTGTACATGTATACATGTATTTATTAGTTGTACTTGAAATGGTGCTGGAATTAATATTTTTAAGTGCATTACATTTTGCCATTTTTCAATCCATGTAGATGCCATGCTTTGGCAACATACATGCAGTGTTCGTTTTCACTTTGGATTCTGAGAGTTTTAGTGTAACTGTGTTAGTGGGAGAAGTGGTATTAAAAGTGACAGAATGGAACTATTTCCATCTGGAAAGATGATATTGTTACACATACATCCTAGGGTAGTATGGAGATGCACCAATGTTTTTTGACCCCAACAAGAAGCAGGAAGGTGCCTTGTAAACAAAGGGGTATGTTCATTTATGAATGGTGTTGGTATGACATCTTTTCCAAATGAGAACATTGTGCCGGATGGTGCACACAATGTTTTTAGTGATGGCATGACTTTTACTGATTTTGGAAATCAAATCTTTCTCCAAAACTTTGAAACTTTCAAAAGTCATACAGGAAGTTCCTGAAAAAATGAAGTTGATTGTATGTGAAAAGTAGTTGTAGGAAAAAACAGAAAACAAAAGCCCCCACAACAGTTCAAACTGGTGCGCACAAGTTATGGTTGCTTTACCTTACCATAACTGGGGAATTTCTGGGGTTTTTCGATTTTACTTGTAACCATAACGTCCCTTTAACCAAGTTGTTTCACTGAATTTGATAGGTTTTTATTAGTGCAACTTAACAATAACTTCCCTTTTACAAAGTTTTTTCACTGACTTATGTAGTTATGTGATTGAAACAAGCAATCTTCGCATTGTTCCATTCACCAAGCCACTTTCCACATTCATGTTTCTCTTTAAGTTAACTCATCACTGGGTTTCTGAAAACAGATTGAAGACTAGCAGTTTTAGATCTGATTTAAGCATGTCTAATCCTTATTTAATTCTAGGAGCATAGCAGGTCCATTTGAGATATCAACAGATTTTAATTATATAATTGGGGGTCATTCCGAGTTGGGTGGTAGCCATGGTGCTATCAGCACCATGGCTGCCTCCCAAACCGGGTCCGGGTCCGAGTCTGGTCTGGGTGAATGGGGACTTACCGGGTCATTCGACCCTGGAGGACCTGGTAAGTCCCCATTCAACCAACCATTCCCGTTCCCATTTGAGCCCCTATAGGGCTCAATTGGAATGGGGAAGGTGCTGATAACAGGCCCGTGAATAGCAGGCCCATTATTAGCGCCCTGGTCCCTTAGCGGAAACCCATAAAGGACGTGTGGTCAGACCACACGTCCTTTACGGTTCCCGCTAAGGGACCTCGGAATTGGGCGTTAAGGGATTACCAGCACCGGTCTCCTTAACGGTGCCCGGTATCCTTTACTGCCCAATTCGTAATGACCCCCATTGTTTCTTTCTCGAAGCTCTTCATCTCTGAATGAAGTGCATCACATTTGTCAAACATAGACATCAAACAAACATATGTTGCAATGTATTTTTATTGTACGTCTATTCTTTTGAGCTGTTTTTACACAATTTTCAAGTTGTTCATTGCAAACTTTTCTAAGCATTTCTGCATATTTCAAATCTGCGGTTTGCTGCATATTGATAAAAAAGTTCTATACAGTGGACACAATTCTACAGAATAAAATTTCCAATACATCCTGTAGCTTTCTGATTCTCTTTTGAACGGTATGACTGGTGGTCCTTTTGCAGTTGCTAACTGGAGAGGTTTACAAAATGAAGGACATGTTTTCCTTCAAACAGAACAAAATAATAAGCATTCAGAATGCTTTGCATTCTCAAATGAACAAGAGCTCAAATTAAAATAGAGACCATGCCAACTTTGTACACAATCAAACTTTCACTTTACGAAGTATGTATCAAGGTTCTTGGGCTACCTGAGCAGAAGGTTTACTAAATTCAAAATTAGTGTCATGCGTTGCTAATAGCATCAACAAGCAATGCAGAGTTACATCTCCTATGGCAATAGTCACAGTTTTTTCCTGTGCCCATCTATCCACTAATATTCAGCAACAAAGGACTCTTTTGTACACAACACTCATAGTTGTCATGCTTCAATCAGTGCATGGATTGGTTTGTCTTCATTCTCCTCATAGGTATGTCTGGGCACTGTGTTCAAATTACATACTAATGGATCAAACTCAATATGTACATTCACTGCTTGTTTCCTTGCATGTTCAACATTCCCCATGGCAAGTGAACCATCACTTCTAAGCATATACCAACATGTTTTTACTCCCTCTGTCCCCACAGGCCACCCCCACCGCTCTGGTCCCCCCATGATGTTCCTTTGTGCCCCCCCTCTCACACACAGGTGTTGCCTGTTTTCCTTGATTCTTCTACCCTGCTCCCTCTTCCCCCTCCCTGCAGGAGTATGTCGCAATACATTCCGGTTTCACCATCACCGCCTTGTGGCTAATGCTGGATTTGACTTTTATGGACTTCATTGATTCACGGTTGGTCACCCTTTCTAATGGTGGCCTTGAATCATGCTGTTCCCATCTTCATCTTGTATCCAGGCTTGCAACATTATGTTTTTTAACTGACTGCTCTAATTGTATTCGCTCACCCCCTTTGCTTCACCACTCCTTTTGACTGCTTACTCTCTGTTCTCTCCTCCTCTCCCTTTCTCCCTTTTCCTATCTCCTTCCCTCCTCCCCTTACTTTCTTCTATGCACTTACTCTATCAGAATTGTCCCTGGACCTAGAATGATAGCAACCTTGTCTGTCTGCTCCCGCCTCCCCTTACTTATTCCCTTGTTCCCCCCTCTCCAGCACTATATGAAAAATCGTCAAGCCTAGTAAAAATATTGCTTGTTTTGTTCCTCCCCTCCCTTTCTGAACCCCTCTCCCTCACCATTTGTTTTCACTGGCTCTACCAGAAATGTCAACAAGCCTAGTATGGTAGTTGCCCGTCTGTTTCCATTTCCTTGCCACTCCCTCCCTTCCTTATCTATGTCTTAGCTCTTGCACTATCTGAAATGTCGTCAGGCCGACTACGATTGTTAATTTCACATCCTTACTGTTCATGGCCTGTAACAATGTCATTGTATTTTCCCTTGTACCCTCCCTTTCCTTGAACCGCTTTGAAACACATTGTGTATAGGCGCTATAAAAATAAACTATTATATCATATCAGTTTGGATTAGGGGATTTACTAGAGAATTGTGAAGAATCCTGACTCCCCTTTGGAATATACTTTGCAACTAATGCTGCCACCGGTTACTCTTGACATATGTATTCTTCTACCATCTGTAGGTAATGATCAAACATTTGTAAACAATCAAACCTGAAAGTGCACATAAGTGTGCTGTTTGCTGGGAGAGACCTATGCAGGATTGGAATGACTATGTGCTTTTTCGGATTTTATCCGCCTCCGGCCATGTTACTATCGAGTCCTCAAGTGGACGTTGCTGCCCATAACACGGAGTGAAACTGCTACTAGCACAGAAACACAGCATGTGACACTGATGCTCCGTCCCTCCTTTCCATCTGTTACCTAGAAATACCCAGGGGCAGCGCACCTGAATGTGCACGTAAGTGTACTCTTTGCTGGGAGAGTCCTATGCTGGATTGGATTGACTACGTGCTTTTTGGATTTTAGCTGCCTCATGCCATGTTACTCTCAAGTCGGCAAGAGGAAGCTGCTGCCCATAACATGGAGTGAAACTGCAACAAGCACAGAAAGTAATTATAGACATCTTCTGCTTAAGACTTATATGTTAGCCCCTCTGCTGAGACTCTAAGCTGGGGCTGAATATTATTTCCCAATATTTGACGCCTGCTTCTTTCTTTGTTATTTTTCTCAGTGTGGCGTGTGATGCTGATGCTCCGCCCCCCCTTTCCATGGTTAACCTAGAAATACCCAGGGTGCATCGCACCCGCGCATCTACCTGAAAGTGCACGTAAGTGTACTTACTGTTAGTTGTTTGCTGTGTGCCCCGCGCCGCCTGCAGTAATGAAATAATTAACGTTTAATCGTAATAGCGAAGTACGCTGATACTGCCTGTTAAGTGGGGACACATTTTGCTGATATTAGCTTATTAAGGTAGCGTTTTATTACATTTCCAATATATGTGTAATGTTTTAGAATTTTAACTTCCTTACAATGAAATAGCCCATGGTCAAAAGCAATAAACATTGTAAAAGTGTATGTGCTTCATGCTTACATGATACATGTTAAGACCTATTGTACAGCAAGAAGATTGTGGAGTGTATGGAGCTGCGCTCAAATAGACACCACCAATCAAATAGTATTTTACCCAAGAAGTTATACTCAATCACCCCAGATATGAAGAATCCTAGCATAGATCTTCATGCTAGGAACAATCGTGCATGTAAACGAAAGATAATTACCCAACCTGGGTTACTCACAGAGTGTAAGCTGGCAAAAATGACAACTTTTTAAAATAAAATTGAACATCCCATCATACAAGCTAGTGGAGCTGGAGTACAAAAGATGACTTGTCATGAGGCTGAAATCAGCTCATTAGAAATCTTCAGCTTTTCCATGTATAGGAAGCAAACTGTTCTCTCAAGTACTATCGAGTCCTTGATTGAATTGTGATGACAACGAGACAAACAGTCAGAATGAAAGCCAGACTAATAAGGTGGGTGAGTTACAATGGTAAAGAGTGCTGACATGATAGATAACATCCCTAGTGAAGAACTAATTATTGTACTACCATTGAGTAAAAAAGTGACAAAAAGTCTATCACCGAAGTCACAAGCTAAACGTATGATAGACAATATTGGAACAAAGAAGAAGGGGCCGTTGAAGCCACGTGAAAGATTTGAAATAGAACTGATAACCGGAAAAATTGTAATTAGACAACTGAGATAATGATATATAACAACCTGCCTGATAGAATAGTGAAGGTATCTCCTGACAGTAGTACTCCCTTGGATGAATTAGACATTTCTGATAATGTTAGTTTTGTGAGTTTGAACACAGAAGAGCTTTTTCAATGTGCTAGGCACCCTAACTGAAAAATGTGATTGAATAGAGAACAAACTAGCCATTCATACTCTGTTACTACGTGAGATTAGTAAAAAAGGAAAGAAAAGGTACAAAGATACCACCACTAATACTCTAGCAGAATCAGAAGTTGGAAGTATGCTTGTATACAACAATGATAAGGCTCCTACAACACAGTGTGAGCCTTATGAAAGGAACAATGAATATACAATCTCTGAACATCCACCACTAAAGAAGTATGTAAACACAACCAAAGAAACAATTGAGAAAGTTAAGACTAAAATAAAAGCCAAACTAAAAGCATTTAGTAGGAAAAAAAGCAGTCAAGCAGTCATGTACAGTACCTATAAATCATGTGGTACAACCAATGGCTGTATTGTCGATGTAAAGCGAACTTCGAGCATTAATGAGATTGAACTATCTTTACCAGAAACAACTACAAAAGGAAACATAACTCATCCCAAAATAAAATCTATCTATAACGAACCCAACTATGTAGGTGACCACATTGTCATGGTACATGATCCTCATGCACAAGTTAGTTCTCAGAGTAAAGTAAAAAGACAAAAAATGGCCAAGGGAGCAGATATTAGAGAGTTTTTAACTAACTCTACCCAAAACACGACCTCGAAATCCAGAGAAGTATGGCAAGGCCTGCATAAGAAAATAGCAAAAAGGAGAAAGAAAATCATAAAAGATACTGAGATAGCTGATGTAATATTGGCAGACATGCATACACTATTTGAGACTTCCCACTGCCCTCGACTTGAATCAGAAGCAAAAATAGTAGAGAGTAATAAGATACCTGATAGTGGCGATAACATCCATAAAAAAGTGTGATTTTTAGAAAAGCCTATGGGAAGAGTTAAATAACATCCTACTCAAAATGCTGAAGAACAGAGAGACCAAGTGCGTGCTTTACAAATTGAAAAAATAGACTCCTCTAAATTGATAATTTAAAATAGGCAGCAAATGCTACAAATATGTGCATCAATAGAACCTCTACGCATGATTACAACTGATGATCCTAAAATTGTGGATAAGATGGCGAGTTCTAGTAGAATTGTATATGGTGCACAGCAATAACAATTCATGAATACATACTAAGTCATAGGAATCTATTTGAGAAATGTGGGTATCATTGTAAAGAAACTACTATGTTGAAAGTAAAGAACGGAATCAGACCTGTCCCCCAAGTAGACACACAGAAAAAGAAAGCATACAATAAAGAAAAAAAGCTTAATCGATTTGCTAAAACACAAAATACCAATACAACAGAAAGACCATTAGGTATGGCGATCTCTGATGGCTATTGACAGTGGTTGCCCGCAGCTTTTAAGTCCCACTTTGAAAAGAGACCCTGATGACAGAGTTATCATTTTATCCTGGAACACACGGGGTAATTCGCACTAGACAGGTAAAGATGGACTACTTACTAACATTAACAAGTTCTGCTTAGTTGCCCTACAAGAAACTTGGAGAACTAATGAATGCAAAATTGATGGACAATGTAAAGTAAAGCAACACAAGGACCCAGAGGGCGTTCAAAAGGTGGCTTACTGACAACTATTAAACATCCATGGAGTGGGAAAATAATAAAGCAGTCCACTAGTATGGTTTTGGCAGTTACTGTAACATGTAAATTACCAACCACAGATTCCCTTGTATTTGTGAATGTATACAATCCACCGAATGGCAGCCATAACAAAGAAAATATATCAACGATATCGAAAATCCTAGCCGATACCCGCAATAATGTTATTATAATTATAGTAGGTGACTTAAATGCAAAAATAATCTTTGCCTTTGAGTAGAAATTAGATGATTTAAATTCAGAATCAATCATTAATGGCCACTCTAATAAAGTGAGGAAAGCATGGATCACCTTGTTCAATGAATACCAATGAACGGTTTTAACTGGAAACACAGCTGGGCATTGTGACAGCAGTGCCACCCGTGTAAGTGACCAAGGTTTAAGTACCCTAGACTATATGATAGTTAATAGAAGTGCTTATTCACTGGTACAAGATATGGAAATAGGGTGCAGAGAAGAAAGCAATCATCTGTCCCTTTATCTTTTGCTGTCTTCGAATACAGAGATTACTTATATTGAATGTCAAATGAACGGTGATATAGGAGTCAGCATAGCAGGAAACAGAATAACATGGAACCCAATTAAATTGGATAAGGGGAAAATCATAGCAGAGCAGACACTGGGAAAATGTATTGAAGCTTTTGAAACCACTCCAATAAATTTGGCAAGTACGATTACTATTCAGTTTGAACAACTGGCTGAAAATAAAAAAGCTGCCATAATGATAAAACGGAAATATAGGTTGAATAACGAAAGATGGAATTTAGAACACGGGAAGGCCAAAATACTTGACAAAGAAATCTATACTGAAAAAAAAAACTTAGACATACAATTCAAAAATGTATAAATGGTAAAAGTATAGAAGCAGCTGGTATTATTCAACAAGCTAAATTGCAATATAAATCATGCCTCAGACACCACCTCAAAAACAAAAGAGAAGAAATTTGACTTAATTTGGCTTATCAGTTAAAAAATAAAAATAGTCAAGCTATGTGGGCAATTATAAACAGTATAAAAAAGACAAAGTAGCCAATTAACAGTGTCTCTATGCGCAATAGGATAGCCCATGTTAAGAAAACATTAAGTACTGTGGCGACCGATGAGATAAATAGCCAGAGTAAAGCAACAGCCTGGCAAGGCACCTATACCATAGATACACTTACCAAATTAATAAAGAATCTTCCCGACTCAAGAGATGCCAGCCCAGGTGGCACCTGCAATGCTCTGCTGCGCCAATCCCCAGAAAAATGGTCTTGGGCATTACATATTTTATTTCAGTGGATTGGAACTAATGGGCAGATCCCTGATTCCTGGTGGAGGAGTATAATTTATTTTACTTATTTATTTATTTATTTTATTTGTATTGCGTCTGTAACTCGCAAGTCTCAGGGCGCAGAAACATGAACATAAATGACAGTTACAAAAGGTAATAGACAGGACTCAACAAACAACAACAGATACCTTACTGATTTAAAGAGGGGTTTCAGTTGAAGATATGGGTCTTCACAAGTTTACGAAGCGTAGACAGTTGGCTTCCAGACTTAATTCTTCCAATATATAAGAAAAGCGAGCAAAACGATAGAGTTAATTATGGGATGTTGGCAATGCTGGACATTCCTGCAAAAATATTCTCCAAGATCCTACTAATTGAACAAAATCAGTGGATATCATCTCATCAGATCCTTCCACTATATCAATCAGGATTCTTTGTAGGGTCAGTGACACCTCATAATATAGCACTCCTAGTTAGTGCAGTAGAGTACTCTTGGAAGGGTCGAGGGCTGCCAGTATATGTAGCCTAGATAGACTTTACAGCTGCCTTCGATACAATAGCGTGGAGTAAACTTTGGGATGAACTAAAACATTGGGGAATTCCGCCTGGTCTACTTTATATGATTCAACTTCTATACAAAGAAACATCAGTAAGAGTCCGCCTTGACGCTTAAGGAAGTTTGTCAGAAGCTATACCCACCCTGCGTGGAGTGAAGCAGGGCTGCATATTAGCAACAACACTATTTCATTTATACCTTGCTGACTTCCTACGAGATGAAGCTGAACACCTTATAAACAACCTAAAGATCGGCACTCCAGGCTAGGGTGGCTAGGGTATGCCGAGGATCTTCTTCTGCTAGATTACACACCCAAAGGACTCCAAACTAAGCTAGATGCACTCAAAAGATTTGCCTCCACAAATAATCTCATTATTAACATAGTTAAAACTAAAATAATGAAGTTTCAGAGCAAAACACATATCAGTAACACAAAAAGTGCAAAATGGTCAATAGACAACCAACAGATTGAAATTGTAATTAAATATAAATATGTGGGAGTTATCATAGACAATAAACATATCTGGAAACCTCACTGGAACGACACTAAGAGAAAATGCATGATAGCCTCCTTGGCACTAAGTAATTTTATAGGATGCCAAGGCAATTTTTCCTTAAGTACCATCTTGCATTTGTATTCCGCAAAGATAATATCCTGCTTGCTATATGGAGCAGAAATCTGGAGGAGTTACCTCTCTAGAGAATTGGAAAAAATGGAAGCTAAAATATTGAAGATATTATTGTGAATGCCTAATCATCTCCCCTATGAATACATACTGTTAGAATGTAATTTAAATAGTGTAAATAGTAGAGTACAATAAATGATGGCTATATTGTATGTGAAATTGTCAAGATTAAATAACAGCACTTTTATAGTTAAGATAATTGAACAATATGTACAGTTGAATAATAAACATGCCCTATTGACCTAGAGAATATCTTTAATGGATTAATTCTGATGCCTCATGATGGTTACAATATTCTATTTACTCTATTATTAAGATCAAATGGAAGTTGAAACAACTGATATATGACGTCGATAGAGACCAAAAGATGGTTAATTTCGCATCGAAAGTAAATAGTGGCATGTATTTGGAATATTGGTGTAATAGAGTGCGTAATACGTCAAATCAGTCGGCTTTTCCAGATTGTACAACCATTCGATAGTATTTACTGTTTAAATTTAATGTGTGCAATGTTTTAGAAATATTGGGTGCAAAAGTAGTCATCCAAAAATAGGTTAGATGTTGCAGACTATGTGGCATTAACATAATTGAATCTCCCAAACATATTATATATGAATGTGAACGTTTATCATTTTGACGGCTTAAATACCTTCTAGCCTATGAATAATTGTAAAATCTAGGAAAGACTGTTAGAGGGCAATGATACAAATTTAATTTTTTTATGATGACATTTTATGTGGTGGTTTTATCGATTTTAAAATAACTATCTTTTGGAATATTGGTTTTTAAATAGATATGTTTTATACTAGGTAATATTTTACATTATTATTAATAATGTTTTATTATGTGATGTAAGATGATGTATATATATGCAAAGCCTTACCGGCTGTGAGCGTATTATTAATAAATAAATAAATAAACAAACAATGTTTGCTTTCTTTTTCTCAAATACGGTTTGAAAGTTTTCACAACTTTGAAACAGGTCTGCCTCATATGGCAAGATAAGAACAACTGCAAAAAGCAGAAGAAAACTGATTCCATTTTGTCTGGAGTTTGGCAAGACTGTCTTACCAAGCTACAAAGGCTTTATGTACCTTGAAATATCCACTTTTCACTTTGCTACCACATTGTGGTATTTGTGGTGCTGTACTACTTCATACAAGGAACAGTTTTCTAAGTGACTAGACCTATTTGGATAATACTTCTCAACCACATTTTCTTTGAGAATCTATGTACTGTGAGTCACTCTTTCTGCTAACTCTTCAATTACAGTTGTATGTTTTAGCACTCATGCCCTACTAATGGCAAGACCAAGGCACAGCCACATGATATTTATGCTTTGTCCATACAGAGGTAAGCTAATAAGACAATCTGATGCTTCATATGCACCACATTCTCTATGAGTGAATATGTAAATGCCAAATCTTAGAGGTTTTGACTGAAAGGTGTGCTTGCTGATACATCAGGCCATACCTAATTTGGATTACTCTTTTCTACTATGGACAAGTAAGCTGCAACATGAGCAACCACTTCTGTATTATCTTATGCATATAGGAAATCCATATTTGCATTACAAAGCTTAGCAACAACAGGATTATGGTAATCTATAAAATAAGACACATATCTTTTGAGATGATGTGTCATTTTGTGATTTTTTGCAAGTGCCATTGTTACAGGCAGATGACAAAACACTGTTTGCCTAACCAGCCATACATATGGGCCCTTGAAAACCAAAACTTGTACTTTGTATAATATATAACATTACTATTATATGCTGGTCTGCAGTATTTATCACACTTATGCATGTGGATTCTTAGCACTTTGGCAAGTCTGCATTACTAACTTCAGTAGGAATAGCACTGTCACATATGTTTCCAAACTGTGGAATATCTTTAAACAACAAAAACATATGAATGTAGAGTCCTCCAAGCCTGTGCTACTAATATCTCCAGAAAAAGTGTTCAACTGTAGCCAAAGGAACATATTCATTCCTATTTATAAAATTCATCATAGCAAGAAAATCAATGGTGAACGGAATGTGAGATGAGAAATGGTTTTTTATTATTGCATTCTCAAACACAATCAGAAACATTACTGAATTTCTATCAAGCTATTCAAGCTACTCCTCTGAATCGAGTGCACACTTTTTCACCGGACTCTGTATTATTTGACAAGTCATTTTTAAGGGGTGCCATGTTCTCTATGATGATTCCTGCACTTCAGCTACAAATGATGCCAGTAGGATGTCTAACACTTTAGAGCCACTGCCTGCATTGGAACTAAATCAAGAAGATCTGTTAAAAACCCAGTCAATTCAAGTCAAGAGCCAAGTTGCATTGAATTTCAACCTCTTTATACATTTGGCCAATCTTTGATATCAGCCTTTCACCTTGTATTGCATTCACTTGTTAGGTTGTACGATAACATCAACGATATGGTGCAGCCTAATTGTTCCCAACTAGCCTTGAACTCAAACAAGCTAAATAATGAGAATTTATTTTCTCAAAAGATTTATGGTTGTTGTTCCATTTTAAACAAATTCAATCTGGAGGAGTTGGAGCGTTGTAGGATTCCAGACAATCTGCATATTGCTCCCATGTCTTGTCAATCGCATGGTGACATGCATAAGAGATTGAGTGTATCTTCCAAACTCTTTAATTCTCCAGGTAGGGTGCTTTGTTAATCCTTAGGTTCCTTGTTCTGGCTCTAAAGGCTCTTGTATAATGTGTGACTCCCCTATATTGCCCTGAGCCAAAAATAAGTAGGCAAAAGCGTCCAAACAAAAGTGAACAAGAAAATTCAAGAACCTACCGAATAGTAATCTCAAAAAAATAGATTGTCAAGAAAGTTTCTTAAGTCCTTGCCACTGGAAGCTGAGGTCTTGGAATTAAACTCATTGGGGGTTATTACGACCCTGGAGGTAGCCATGCCGCTATTTGCAGCATGGCTACCCCTATTCCGGGTACAGGGTCCAGGTTCCTGGAATGGGGAAATACCGGCCCATTCCAACCTTGGAGGGCCCAGTATTTCCCCATTCCAGGAACCCATCCCCATTCGAGCCCTTATAGGGCTCAATGGGAATGGAGAGCATGCTAAAAACAGGTCTGTTAATGATGGGCCCGTTATTAGCATGCTGGACCGCTGGCTGGATCCGCTAAGGATGCCTGGTTTTACCAGGTGTCCTTAGTGGGTCCCGCGAGCGGACCTCGTAATGAAGTGGTAGGGGGTTAATGGGGCCGCAGCTTTACTGGCCCCGTTAACCCCCTACCGCCAGGGTTGTAATGACCCCCATTGTCTCAAGCTATTATAAAGATTGGAGATGTGTGTTCATCTGCACGATCAAAGAATGGAACTAAATTTTAAAACAAGAAAAAAGAAGAGGGGGTGCTGTTGAGCAGCCTTGGAAATGGCTGCCTAGCCGATCAGCTCTGTGATATGCCAACAACAATCTGATTAAGATGGCGGTATTACTAAACCTCTGAATCGACAAATAAGGCCATGTAACAACAACGTTGGGGAGCACCTCTGGTCCAAATCCTGAGGGGATTGTACACTTCGGGTTAAGAACTGACTTCCTTCGTTTCCTACGTTGGCACCACCCCAATTGCTGTCAGGCATTGTAATTATAGCCGCCTGTCTTTTGCAACCAATTTGCCCTCCCGTACTACCCCACCCCATCTTATTATGTACTTTAGCACTTACTCTTATCATTGGTCCCTTGACCTTTGATAGCAGCTTCTCTGTCTCCCCCTTCCCTCCTTGTCTTCTCCTCCCACTTCCCCCAGTACTTTTCAAATTTGTCTTTGACCTATTATGATAGTCACATGTTTTGTTCCTCTCCTTCTCCCTCCCTCCACACCTACCTCCCCCTTCCCCATCTTCTTGTATACTCATGCACTACATCAATCGTCATCAGGCATAGTAATGTTACTGCTTGTTTTGTCTAATTTTTTCCCTCCCCCTCGTCGCCTTAATTGTTCCTTGAACTTGGAAATGTCGCCAGGCTGATTAGGATAGTGATTTTTCACATTCGGAACTGTTTCAAGGACTTGTAAGAATGTAACTGTATTTTCTCCTTCTTTGAAGTGCTTTGAAACACATTGTGTATAGGTGCTGTATAAATAAACAATCAAGTCAAAGGATCGGAGCGCTCTTTACGCTCGGCCTGTGGGCTGCAGGCTGTGATTCACGACTGCTTGTGAGAACTTTCTAGCACTCGGAGCGTGGCTGTTGCCTGCGCTCAGCCGCCCGCTCTGGCTGACATCGGACCGTCGGCATAAGAAACATTTGGCAGTTGCCCCTCTCATGTTGGAGTGCCTGGAGTGGGGACTGCTATCAATGACGATCCGATAAGGGAAACTTCCGGGCGGACGGGGCACTGTTGCGGTGCAAGAGCTGTCCCTGCATTCTGCCTGCCGAGCTGGGAGGTGCAGCTTCTAACCATCTGCCCTGATCTCCGTCGGTGCCACAGGTGGAAGAGCTGCAGAATCCCACGGAGCCTTGGCAGCCGATATGCATGACTGACGGCGTGTGGAATTAGCCGCAACCTCCCAACTCCTCTGACTCTGCACGCGGGTGCTGCCCAGAGCTCCCGCAACCACTGAGGGGAATGTGAGCATTCCATCTCGACTGGAGGCAACAGATGCTTGCCACTGAAGGTGCGGCCCGAGCACCCGAACACAGTGGACACCTGCAGCCCGTCTGTGACTCCTACCCAACTGTGCAACTTCAGTCTCCCTGGGTCCAGGTGGGGCATGACAGGGTGCTGACCCTTGATCCACTCCATGCTTTGAGTGACATGGCCTGTGCACATGGTCACCTCCGCCGCGTCTTCGCCACATGCATAAGGGAACTTGCAGTGGGTATCATTTCGCTGATGTGGGCTTTAGAGTGTAGCTCACAATTTCATGACAGATACACAGTGGAAACTACACTGACGGTGATATACACCTTTGCCAAGTAAGTGTGCCGGGGGGGAAGCATCGCCTTGTAGTGCTCCTGGGTTTGACTTGGCAACTAAAGGCGTGATCGGTGCTGCTGTGGCCCATCTGCGGGTGTCAAACACTTTATTCAATTGGTGAAAGTGATCTCCTTCATCCTGCAACAAAACTGGTACTGTTGTATGACACAAGTAAGCTGGTGCCTTAGACTTCACCGCCTAGCCCGTGGCACCCAGAAACAGGCAGGTTTTGGACGTACTTGCTCACTGCCCTGACCACCTCAGCGGGGTTGTTCACTAACAAATACAGGGTGTGGTGAACCCCAGCTGTGGGGTTGCACTGCCGCGTTAACAGCTTCTGCTTCCCTTGGACCTTGGAGCTAAACACTACCACCTATCCCTCCACTCAACTGAGGTCCCCTGGAGAATTTATTGGACCAGAACACATCTGTGGCACATTAGAGGGATCTCTGGCACATACTAAGATTACTCTAAACATGTTGATGACTGTCCTCCATCATGCCTGGTAGCCCCCACGGTGTTGGCCTTGATTCATCCACTGGGCTAACTGAATGTCACTGACCTTCATACCCAATCAAGGCAATAAGGATTGGATCCTATGTTGGGGGCCAATGGGGTTAACCTCTTCCCTAAAATGACCAGAGGGGCACAGGGAGCTAAAAAAAAGCCAGCACCATGGATAAATACACAAAAGCTACACCTAGCAATGAACAGGGACAATCCTCTTCAAGCCAAGATAAGACTTCTGCACCTAGATCTGCACCAGCCCCAGACCTCACCAGCATGATGGAGTCTATGGCAAAAAATGTCACATGCTTTCATGAAAAGCTGGACGACATCAATGCTAACATTTCATCACTTAAAACACAACTCGCTCACAAAGGCACTAGAATAACCGAGGCTGAGACCAGGATCGGTGTCAACGAGGACGGCCCAAATGCCTTTCAAGATACAGTGACTTCCCGCCCCCGAGACATGAAATTTGTCAAAAACAAGTGTGACAAGCTCAAATCGCGGTCACGCAGAAATAACATCCGAATAATCGCAATGCCCGAGGACACACTCAATGGAAAGATGGAGCTGGCCACGGAAAACCTGCTTAAAGACCTCCTGGGCAACCCCGATTCATCTCAATTTTTGACTGTTGAACAAGCTCACAATGCGCTGGCCCCTCGCCCCAAGCCCAGTGACTTCCCAAGGGATATAATCGCAAAGATCTTACGCTACCGGGACAGGGATCACATACTTCGCCTGGCACGGGAAAAAAAAAGGAACTCAGGTTGGGCTCCCAGACTATCAGAATGTTCCGGTACTTCTCTACTGGAGTGCAGCAGGAGAGGCGTCAATTCTTTGGAGTGAAGAATATGCTTAGGGAACGTAACATCCAATATGCCATCCTATTCCCAGTGTGCATTAAATTTACTTTTAGGGGTAAACTCTATTTATTTACTGTCCCGGATGAAGCAGTAAAATGTATTGAGGCACAAATACCACTGAACAACCCTGAGGTGGACATCAGGGAAAATGACTGAGTGGGTCGGAAGACCCTTTCTGAAATGTTTTTGTTAAGAGGTCCCTACAATTCTTCTGACCATGAAATGATAGTGGCACATGCTAATTTCCACCGTCCACTGCATGTTACCATATTTAGTTATACACCCTAGATTCTAAGTTGCCCTACAGTGAATGTACTGGTTAACTCACAGACCTCAGCACCCTTTGCACTTAGTAGGGGTAATCGGTGGAGTTTTCCGTTGTCCCCCTTTTTTGCGCACTAATCATTGAGCCAATGGCAGATTACATTAGAGCACAACATGCCTGTCAGGGAAAACGGCTGCTCGATAGCCCTGAGATAATCTCACTATATGCAGACAACGTGTTGTTATATGTTAGGAACCCATCTACAAATTTAGATCCAATATCGAGGGACGTGATCCAAATAGGCACTTTTTCTGGGTTCCCAATCAACTACCGAAATTCTGAGATATTTCCGCTCACTGTGGCAACCCAACGACCCTCATGTGAATGTCCTCTCCGTTGGTCACCGGATGGGATCAGGTACCTTGGGGTACAAGTATCCTGATCTGAGTAAACACTACTCAAAGATAATTATACTGCTGTGCAGCAAAGCACAGAGGCCAAAATGGCCAGATGGTCCTCCCTCCCGACAATACTTGCAGGGAAGCTATCCCTAGTGAAAATTATCCTTGTTTCAAAGCCCCTGTATATTTTTGCTAGCGTCCCAATATGGCCAGGAAAACAATATTTTGATCAATTACAAACTACGTGCCCTCAGTTCCTCTGGCATGCCGGACGGTTCACAAAAAGTGAACACACATGACTCTGCCCTATGATAAAGGTGGGTTCACTGCCCCCAAGCGAATACTCTGCTGGATGGCAGCCCAGGCCCAATATGTTTTGTACTGGTATTCAAACCCTGCTGGCTCCCCTCACATTAATATTGAGAGGCTGGCGACGGGCAAGATCGACCTTAAGCCACTTATAATGTACTGAACCTACAAGGATGATTTGCCATTGTACCCCCCCCACCCCGCTGCCACACTACTAGCGTGGGGACGGATACTATGGCCACTGGCAGACTCAAGCCCTTATTATAAATGGCTTCCTATCTGGGGGTATCCCGGGCTCAAACGCACACATGATACAACGCTGTCCCAACACTGGCAGGCTATAGGATATCTAGTGATGAACAATCTCTTCCCAGAAGGCAAGTTAAAAGTGTGTTATCCCGCAAGCATGGCGAGCCGGTCACTTCGGTTCGGCATTGGAAATGTTACATTATTACAGACTCCGCACCTCTGTGCGAGCTATGTGGTCATGCTACCCAGATGAACCCCCAGACGCACCTGAATTACACTACATCGTCAATTCTGCCGGGGTCTCATCATTATACAAAATGTTACTAGTGAAATCCCCGGACCAACCCCGAAAAGGCACGAGATGCGTGGGTGACCAAATTAGACCTTGACATTTCAGATGTCTTGTGGGGAAAGATGTGCTCCCATACACGCAAAGTATCTCTTAATTTCACGTTTCACTGCATGCAGTATAAACTTCTGAATAGGTTGTACTACACCCCCTACAGACTCAACAAGTTGGAGCAGCGCACGATACACACCGGCCCCAGGTGCCACTCCGAGGCGCCTGACCATACACATATGTTCTGAACATGCAGCAAACCCTATGAATACTGGGGTGGGATCTTCTGAAAACACTCTCTGAGATTGTGATAGCTACAATAGGCCCAGACCCGCCGGTGCGCTGTTTGGGATATGGGGTACAGTCAGTGGTAAGAAATTAACTGGTTTTCTGAATGTAAGCTGTATGGTGGCAAATAAATACATTCTCCAGTGCTGGGAACGCCAGTCGCCCCCAACCTTTGCAATGTGGCTATATTGCCTCCCTATCTGCACACACTCACCCGAAAAGTATATGGTCTGAATTCCAAATGTACCTCCTTAATCCGGCCGACAATGACCCATGGTCACCTTCATTGGCTGAGAGTGTATCCACGGACCCTCCAGCAATGTAAATAACAACACCAAATTCACAATGTAATATATCTTGTACTCTATACGAATGTGGAATCTGCATATGCGATCTGTGTAATATGTTGCTTATTGAGGTGTGTATGCTGTAACCACTGCCAATAAATAAAAGTAAAAAAAAGAAAAAGGAAGTTAAAAGGGAAAAAAGGGAAAAAAATTGACAAAACCGTTACCCAAGATAAAAAAAGGCACATTTATTCTACACAGTGACCAGATATCAACAACTGGTAGTAGTCATAGAAGCCAGCTATCAGGCTCCTGATGACATCTCCCTTTTATCAGTGGTTATTTGTACTGAGGAGGAATACCTGGTCTTTGTCTGCACTCAAGAAAATACCAATGTAACTAATATGGGGAGAAATCTTGCCCATTTACCGTTTAGGACAGTTTTCAATGTTAAAATAATAGTCTTCAAGAATATAAAGTTAATCAATGCTATAGCAACGACTTAAAACTTAATCTACAAGCCTTACTAATGGCCTCACTCAATAATGTTCAATAATGTTTTCCTAGCCGTTAGTTTAGTCCTATAGAATAATTCCTACTATCATGAAATGCTATTTAAAAATATTATGTTCACCCTGCCAGAAAAGCATAACTGATATAGCAATGAAATTTTAGACAGATGGCTGGGGTTGGCCATCAAAACAATATGGTGATTGCCTGTGACTTTAATTCTATGTGTGTCAATTACTCAATGGATTTTAATGAATTATTGTCAATGATTCCCTCTGCTCTGGACTATAATAATAAGGCAAGAGGAGTGGTGTCTTGGTTACAGTTCATGGTCACCTGGCAAATGTGACTGGTTTTGCCTCCGTTAAAATCCGACGTACTTTAAATACTAACATGGAAAGGGTTCTTACTTCCTCTTGGATTGACTGCGTTACAGGTTCGAAAAACTTTTAGCAAACTTTTCTTTGTTTTCCATAGAGTTTATTGGACATGGAGATCATGCTACCATTGCTTTTTAGATTAAACATTTCTTGCACTTCAAGCATCTGCACCTTACTGGGCAATATTCTGTGCAACTTAAATTCAACTAAGTTGACGTCTGAATGTTGTTTGTACCAGTACCCCTTAGTTCCACAAAGGCTGGATAGGATGTTGGTTCTAAAACAATATCCTTATCTTTTACTTTCTCCACTATCACACTGGCAGCAACATTTTACAAGTGTGTGCTTGTTCTAAGCATGTGGGCTTCTGAATACCAAAGAGTTGAACATTCCCTTGCATACAGTAAGTGGAAAATCATATTCAATGTTTGTCTGGAAGCGGGGGCCACTGAATACATATCTGTACAACAATATTCTTAAGAGAAAACTGCAATTTTGGAAACTGAAATTACCATTGATCCTCCCAGGTGTTTTCCTATATGCTGAATGAAGGATATTTAGCTTTTCTCATCTGATCCAATTAAAAGTTAAGACCCATCTTTTTCGTGAATTTAAAACATGTATAGCATAATCCTCATGCAAACTATTTGATTTTGCAGTTAAATTTACTGGATGTATTTATTTATTTTTACATTTATAAAGTGCACATGCAGCGCTGTTACAGAAAGTGGCGGCTTAGTTGCAAGGAACATACAGAGCATTGTTACAGATTACAGAGATGTGCCACTCTCTTCTATGTATTTATTTATTTATTTATTTATTTATTTATTTATTTATTTGTTTATTTGTTTGTTTTTTTAGTATTAATAAAGTGCTTATACAACAAATGGAGTTTCAAGGTGCCACAAGACAGAAAGGAGGGGCAGGGAAAAAAATAACAATAATGGTCATACTAGGTCTTGTGTAATTCAGATCTTGCAAGTGCAGTAACAAGAGGTGCAGTGGGAGGGGAGTGGGAAAGGGATAATGCTAGTTTAGGACCATATTCGATGCATACAAGTTCAGCGGGGAGGAGGAGGAGAGGAAGAAGAGGGCCCCTGGGGCTAGGCAAGTGCTAAGTGGTGACCAGGTGGGCAAGGGGATGCAAGGGGATGCAGGGGTCCACATGCAAAGTGTGAGGAAGGGACCAGGCTCGGTAGTGAGGAACACCTATCCAGACTAATCAGGAGAAGGGGGCCTGGAAGGGCAAGTGTAGGTTAGGGGGGTCAGGGAGACCACAGCGCTAGGGTAGACTGGGCAAAGAGGGCCTGGTGACCCGTAGGACTCAGAAGGGACCAGGCAGCCAGTCAAAGAGGGGGGCATTAGAATGGGAGGGGTAGAGGGAATGAAGAAGAGAAAAGGAGGGCATTGAGAAGCATCTGGAATTTAAGAAGATCTTAAGACGATCTGAGAGGGACAGGGAGGCCATTCCAGATGGAGGATCCTGCTGAAGAGAGAGATCTACCCCCACTATCTGCTTGTAAAAGCATCTGATCTGCAGAGAGATAGAGCTATAATACCAAAGGAGTCTAGAAATGGGGTATTTAGGGGCAGAGAGTTGGGTGTAGCGGGTCCCCAAAAAGTCTTATGGATGATACAGTGGGTCAGCCACCAGGAGCCAGTGGAGAGATCTTAGGGCTGGAGAGATGTGGTCCCAGGGCTTGAGGACATGGGTAAGTCTTGCTGTCCTATTCTGGATTATTTGAAGGGAGGATAAAGGCAGATTGAGAAAGAGGCTGTTGCAGTAGTTAAACTTAGAGAGGACCCGAGCTATGGAGAGAGCTCAAAGAGGGCCTTCGTGGCAAGGTCTGTGATGTGAGAAGAGAATGAGAGAGAGGAGTCGAAGATGACACTAAGGTTTCTAACCTCACAAGAGGGTGAGGGAAGGGGATCCATGCAGGGAAGCCAGATAGTAGAAGTAGAAGGGAAGGAGGGAGCATAGTTCCCATTGAGAAGTATCTCAGTATTACTGGCATTAAGACAGATATTGTTAGCAGAACACCATGCCTCACAAGCAGTCAGACAGTCAGGAATGAGAGAGGAAAAAGAGGAGGAAGTTGAGGGAAGCGTGAAGGAGAGCTGTTTGTCATCCCCATCACACTAGAAGTGAGGAGAGAAGTCAGAGATCAAATGGGCTAGAATGCAAGGTAGATGGTGGAGCCACGGCAAGAGGATAGAGCCCTGATGTATGCAGCAGGTGGAGAGTGTGGTGGAGGAGAGGAAAGATCCAGTTGAACCTGGGAACATCAGTCAGATAGAAAGGAGGTCAACCAGTCCAGTGCCAGGTTTGTGATGTCAAGGGTATCACAGAGGCAGTTTATAATGGTGGCATGACTGACTGTATCAAAGGCAGAGGAAAGGTCAACAAGGATGAGAACAGAAGGAGAATTGGAATCGAGATTTGAGAGCAAGTCCACACAGGTGTTCAGGAGTACAGTTTTCGTGCCTCTGGCTGCTCTGAAGCCAGACTGGTTGTTGTGGAGACAGCCAACAGAATCAGTGTGGTGGATCAGCTGGGAGATGACCAGCTTCTCCAAGAGTGAGAGCCCAGGCAGGGTGTAATGGTGATGGGGCGGTAGTTAGCCAGCTGGAGGGGGCCTTGGTTTTTTTTTGAGGAGAGGGTGCTTAAGGGAGTGCTTGTGGAGTGTTGGGAAGAAGCAAGTGGCAAAGGAGTGATTCAGAAATCAGCCAAGGCTGGAGCACGGAGGCAATATTGTTCTTCATAGTTCTGGAGGAGCAGGTGAGCACCTGTTTGGAAGAGCCTTTCATAGAGAGGACTTGTCTAGAGACCTAATTTGGTGCTATGGGTGAGAAAGAGGAGATCAGACTAGAGGAGAGGTGTAATGAGAGGGTTGGAGATGGGGATGTCTTCTGAGATGAGAGCATCCAAGGTGTGTCAAGCTGAGTGCATCGTGCCAGAGGGAAGAATGGTGAGGGAAAGAGAGTCTCAGAGGCTGCAGAAGAGTGCAGAGCCCACATCAGGGGAGTCAAGATGAATATTGAAGTCCCAGAGCAAGAAAACGCTGTAGGTGGAGGCCAGAAGAGAGGAGGTGAGGTCAGACCACCGAGAGGAAGAGGGAGACAGGACTAGGCATCCTGTAGATGGTGGCAAGAGTCAAAGAGATGATTGGAGAGATACCAAGCCTGGAAACGAGGCATTCAAAGGCAGCATATGACTGAGTGTGTATGATAGTGGCAGGGACCCATTCAGGGAAGATCAGGGCCGCTCCACCACTAGAACAGTTAAGCCTGGGCTTAGAGAGGATCTTGTTGCCCTCCAGGAGGAGTACGTCAAAAGTAGTGACATAGCAGGCCATGAACCACGTCTTGATGATAGCGAGGACGTCAAGGTCAAAGTCTTCAAGGAGGTGATAGATGTCAGAGGAGTGTTTAACGGCAGAGTGAGAGTTGAGGGTAACTAAGTGGAGCTAGTTGCTACCATTGAATATCTTCTGAAGAGAGGTACAGGAATGTGCTCTCACCATCTGTGATGGCGAGAGGGTCAGAAGGTTGGCAGAAAGAGGAGTTGGAGGAGAAGGGAGGAAGCTGATGAGAGATGAAAGACATCTATCAAGAAGGAGGAGGTTGGGTTGAGAGCCCTGGACCATAACAGTGCCATTCTGGTAGACATTAATGATGCCCCAAGAGGATGGGAAATATTTAAAGATCTTCCCATCGGGTTTCTCCATAAATGGATGAAGAAGAGAAAGGGGAGAGCACTGAGATTGTATGGGGAATCCAAAGGTACAGAGAAGGAATGGCAAAGAGGATGTTGGTGACAGTCTCCCTGGAAGAAGTGTTAGCATAGGTGTCAGCGATGGGCAGGCCTGGATTGGAGACCAGGAGATCTTTCTTGAACTTTTTCCTTCCATGCTTGGGAAGAGAGATATGATAGGTGATAGAGTAGAAGTTAGAGAAGCTAGGGGAGATGGAAAGCACCATCAAGGGAGTGAGCAGAGAGATGGAGGGGGAGAAAGAGAGGAAAGGAGAGACAGCTTAATATACAATGAACTAACCAAGCAGCCTAGCAGCAAGCCAGGCATAGAGGAATCAAGAACATGAGAAAGAAAGGCAAGACCTGTGAAGAGAGTCCTCTGGCAGGAAGAAGGCACGCTAGGCGTAGAGGCCAAGAGAATTGATCCCTTGCCGTCATGACTTTGCCAGCTGCAGGAGAACAACTAAGTGGAGACTAATTTCTGCAGTTGTTTCTCTCAGAGCACAGCTGTAACTCTATAGTGCAGCTCAGGCTGGACCCTGTAGATGCGGAGGAACACCTTGAGCTGGGAGCACAGTACTGGATGGAGGGGAGGGTGTCTAGATTTCTGGATAGAGGGAGGGACACCCACACTTCAAACACAGCAGCAAATGCAAAACACCAAGATTTGAATTTCCTGGATAGAGGGAAAAGGCCTAGGTTTTAAAACACAGCAGCAAATGCAAAACACCTAGATTCTAGTTACCTAGATAGAGGGACAAAGGCCTATATTTTAAAACAGCAGCAGGAGACCTATTAAGGGGAACTAAGTTCTGTAGTTGTTTACCTCAGATCACATATCTAACTCTAGAGTGAAGCTCATGCTGCACCCAGTAGTGGCAGAGGAGCACCTAGAGATGGGAGCACAGAGCTGGATGGAGGGAAGGGTGTCTAGATTTGTGGATAGACCGCGTAACGCCCACACTTCAAACACAGCAGCAAATGCAAAACACCTAGATTTCAGTTTCCTAGATAGAGGGAAAAGGCCCAAGTTTCAAAACACAGCAGCGAATGCAAAACACCTTGATTCTAGTTTTATAGATAGGGGCAAAAACGACTACATTTCAAAACACAACAGCAAATGCAACAAAAAATTAATAGATGAGGGAATCCTAGATAGAGGCCTAACTGCCTGCCTGGAATGGCTAAGACAATGTCCTAAATACAACAGATGGATAACATACAAATGTGGGCGATATGCAGCAGATTACAAACTATTTGCTATTAGGAGCAATAAGAGAGGTGGGACAGTTTAATAGTGAGCAATACTGGCTGTTTCCCCTGTCAGTCCCTGCTGGTTGATGGCTGTGCTGCAGGCTCCACCGGCGAAAACAGGTAAACACAATCTGGAACTGCTATAACAGGAGCTGTCCATTGCATCTAGACCCTCAGCCGAAGGAATGCACGGGCAGAAGGGCTGCCCAGCGGGAATGTCGTAAGTAGGCCAAAAGTCCCAATAGTCTCCAATCGTATTCATTTTTTTTGTTTCGTCAGAGGAAGGTGGTAAAACAATGTGGTCATTTTCATCATTAATACAATAAGCATTTCAAAATGTCATTTCTTAATGATAGTTAATTAGCCTCTGTTATATTATGTGTAATCTTTGAATGTGGCTAATTATCATTAAACAATTGAAGATTAGAGGAGGTCATACATTTGGCAGAAACAAACATTTATCAGTCACAACAGTTTGTCCCAAAAAAAATGCATTGCATTTTTTTTTTAAAGGGGAGGCATGTGTATACCAAGTAATGGCATTGTAGTGACAGACAACCAAGAAGAGCAATATACAATTTTGATAGTTTGTAATTACATGTTGGATATCCAGTTGTTTTCTTTTTTAACCTATAATATGTCTTTTTGTATTTTATTTAGAAGCATAGCACATGTTTTACTTGTATTTTTCTTTGGAGATAAAGCATCGGACTATGCAGGGTTTTAATATGGGTGGGTAGTTTTTATCCAAATGTTTTGAAAACAGCTAATATTGGCCTACAATTACAGCAGTGCAAGAAATTGTAGAACAATTTGCAGTCTCGGATACAGGGGAAATCTTAATTCTAGAGGGGGTATTTGATGAGCTGATCTTGTGGAAATAAAGGGCAAGGCATTACTTAGACAAAGGGAAGGAGGTGTGAAAAATGTCATGCTGAATGCAGAGCAATCATCTGTTTTATTTGGGCTAAAGTAAGGATTAGACCTTCCCAACACCCACTGACTGCTACCTAGGATTTGAACATGTGCTCTATGTTAATGGTGCCATACATGTGTAGTGCCCCTGTTGAAATACATGTCTGTTCAGAGGCATTTTTTCCCGAAGGAACTGACTTGCAACAATCATGTTGGAGAGTTGGAGACATCTTTCAGAAAAATCCTAGTAAGAAAATGAATATCCAGATACTGCACTAGAAGTCATGAAGTTCTAGCCAGTATTTAATGGTGGACCAACTAGAATGTCTACCACTAGCTTATCTAACAATTTAGTTGGCTTGATAGCGACGTTGTAGATATCTGCTGGGATCAATACTGGTTTCCAAGTAGCTTGCCCGAAGCTCAATACTGGAATATAAGTATATGGTATTGACATGTGCTTTTTTAAAATACAATGCTATCTGGAAAGTCACAAAAACAAAGAAAATCCATTTCAATTTTGAGCAGGTTCTAACTATTTCTTCAAATGTGCGGTCAGCATTTTTAGCTATTTTGTTTTGATTGAAACATGCTTTGAAACAATGGATCTCATGTTCTATGAGCACATACCCAAAATGATTCACGTAAAAGCCTTGCATACAGCTTTTATGTCATTCATTTACATTATGGCTGATCTTCAATCATTTGCATGAGAGAGGAGGACGGAATGCAACTTGCCTTTCTGCCACCTCCTTCCTCTCTGCCATACAAATGCTTCAGCATCTGCACCACAATGCATTTTCAGGCCTGCACAAATGATGGAGTTCCCTATGGTGTTCACCTGATTTATGTTATGGTATGTCATGTGGAATTATGTTGAGTTATACAATGTGCCGCTATCATCTGCATGGTGTCCAAGTGCTCAAGTGGCTTTGTAAGAAAGTGGGTGGGGTAAGCTAGTGAATGATGATGGATAGGATAGAGGTTTTGCTCTTCTGTTGGTGCTTGCAGAACCAGGAGAAACTGGCATTGGTGCCTTTTTATTGTGTGCATTGTGGATATTGTGCTCTGAGGGGCAATGTACAGCATCTGGGTTGTTTTTTACTTGAGGCAGTTTGTTCTTGTGGTGGATGTGTGGCTTTTGTGTTTTGTGTGTCGTAAGGCTAGCCCATATTGGCATGTGTGGAACATGGGAGGTATATGGGAGAGGAGCATGGTACAAGGGTGGCTAGTAGTTAGTAGTGTGTGGTTGTGTTATTGTTGATTCCAGGATCTGTACTGTCCCATGAGTGCCTTTGGTATTATGTATCAGTTAGATGTTAATGGTACCTGTATTCATTGCTGTTTTCCAAGTCTGTGTTTCCCCTATGTATATGTTTCATATACTGTGAGTGAACCTCAAGTGAATTACTGTAAGAACATATTTGAAGTATAAGTCTACAAATATAGTACTTTTTGAATGTTTAGTTCCTGACTGTTACTGGCCTAGATATGTCAGTAAAGGAAAAAAGAGGGAGCCAGACATGTGATGTAATCAGTGATGTCATCAATGACATTTGTGATGTCATCTTTGATGTCCTGGGTGTTAGTCTTAGCAGTGCACCGTAGTGGCACGAGTTATGGTTGTTTAGCTTACCATAACTGGCGAATTTCAGGTTTTTTTTGGTTTTACTTGGAACCATAACATCTCTTTAACAAAGTTTTTTTTTCATTAAAATCCATTGGTTTTTAGTAGTGCAACTTAACCATAACCATATTGTGCCTTTAACAATGTTTTTTTTACTGAATTTCATAGGTTTTTAGTAGCTCAACCTATCCATAACACCACTTTAACACCGTTTTTTCACTGAATGTAGATATAGATAATATAAATTTGATAAATGTTTACTAGGATTCCCTTAGTTTATATACATTTACCCCTTACCCGCGCTAGTGATTTTGATGTCCGCGGACTGTGCGCTTGTCTGCGGACAGACTCGGTCAACATCAACACTGTCCAAAAACTCAAGGGGTATCTTACATTGTAGTATCATGCAATAAAAACACTGAACATGTTCAAAAGGCAGCACATAAATACATTACATTCAATAATAAATAAGAAGTGGAAGCTGTATATGTAAGATACCAACCGTCCAATTACATAGCATATGCAACATAATGGAATCTACCACAACAAAATAAATATGTCTCCAACAGAATTACTTCACAGAACCTGCACAGCAAAAATCAACAGCACACCTGCAGCAGTAACAACAAAGCTTAGCAAGAAACTAGTAAGTACACTACATTTATTTCATATATTTATAAACTTTCTGTATTACGTACATTAAAATTAATATGTATATGTTTTTTTACACAGAAATGTCCAGTACTTTGGAATGGCTGGAAGAACATTTTCCTCAGGATGAAATCATTGAAAACAGTGATACTAATGGTAAACACCACACTTCCCTATATAAACCAATTAATAACTATTAATTATGTGTACTTAACAAGTTTTGTTTTTTTAACAGACCATGCAGACATTAAACATAATACAGAAACAGAGAACTTAGAAAATCATCTACAGCGAATGGAGCGAAAAATCAATGTCAAATTTCATTTTTTTTAAAAACTTTGTGGAGGACCATATAAAAGAACAAATTAAATATCACTGTCCCACATGTACCTGCACCCCTTCTCAATGTCCCAGCCAACCATCCCCAAAAACTCCCCAGCAAGAAAAACGTTATCATGAGACTTCAATCCCTTCCTGTCATGGTCACAGGGAAAAGACCACTATCTTTATCATCTAAAGCGTCCAAATGGACCCTGTCCTGGTTCACCAGGCTCATAAGAAAATGTGCTCTGCATACTTTGTGTCTGGGGCACGTGTTACTCCCTCCCCAGCAGGATCCCCATGTGCATCCAGGCCAAGCGTGGCCATTGGGAAACATTAGGGTGCATGTGCAGCAGTCTCTGGGAGTTGGAAGGTGGGACACAAGGCGGAGCCAAAGGGGCGTGGCTGGGACCAGGCTATTTAAGCCTGCCCCACCCGCATTCAAGCGCTTCATGTTAGGCTGCTTCTTGCAGCGCAACGCTTACTGCCACCTGTAGTGCACTTACCTGATTCTAGTTCATCATCTTCAGCACGCATCTCACCTGATTCCAGTACATCATCCTCAGTGCGCGCCTGACCTGACTCCAGCCACACCATTGCTTGAAGCGCAGCTTACCTGAATCCGGTGCCTCATTTTCAGTGCGTACCTTACCTGCTTCCAGCAATACTATTGCTCAAAGCGCAGCTTACCTGACTCCAGCAACGCCATTGCAGGAAGCGCATCTTACCTGACTCCTGCAATCCCATATTCTGCAGCGCATCACATTGCATCTTACCAGATTCCTATTGTCATTGGAGTCGAGGCGCATCCTCACCTTTTCCGGGCATATATCTAGGCAGGAGCTCTTCTTCTCGCCCAGCATCCTCACGGATCCATCCATCCAGTAACCGCTAGCAGGTCTTTGGATAGCCACCTCCCATCTGACTCTGCCAGGCCATCCCTGCAAGAGAAAAGGACACAGAAGTTTGACCTTGAAACCCCAAATTAACTTCTATTTGAGAACCTCGTAAACCCCTGTGGCACCCCTTGGGACTTGCTCCAAACACAAAAGAAAGGAAAGTGTCCATGGGCTGTGGAACACTCGCGTCCCCTGCACACTCGGGAGATTGTCAATGACAAGCAATAGTTAAATAACGTTTGTCTAGGAATATTTAGAAGTGTGAAATAATACAAATTTATTCTCAGTCCATACTTTAAGACAGTAGTAGTCATAATAGTAGGTAAATTAAATTAATTATGGAGTAGCTTCTATTATAAGGAAACTATTATAAGTTAGTTAAATTGCACATACGTTAAGGTTTTAACTCATTTGTTTAATGTAATTCATTGAATTAAAGCAAACAACAATAATCCAGCTCAAGCTACAAAGTTACAATATTCATTTCATATTGGTAACATGTATTCAGGGTAAAAGAACTCAACGCGTTTTGGAAAATGAAATTTCCTTCATCAGGAGTGATAATTTGAAGAGCTATTCATAACAATCTTCGGTCCATAATTCTGATGTTTGCAGTTTCTGAAATAAACAATAATCTCTTAGTTTGCATGTCTTGAATTGGTACATTTGCGTGATTCTTAGTAAAAAAGAGTTATGCTGAAAATAACTATACCTGGCATGTGTGCCCCACTGTGGTGCTTGAAAGTCTCGATCATCTATTCTAAAGAGGAAAATTACCTGTAAAATATCTCAGACTTGTATAAATCTCTCATTTCAAGATTTAAGTGATCAGCGGAGTACCCAGAGAGTTAAAAAGACATAACTCTCTTAGAGGAATAGGTTTCTATATGTCTCGCTTTTCCACATTTTTCAATTGTTCCTACTGATAAGGAGCAATAATATATACATCCTGCATCGGGGGAACTTGATATACTGACTTTAGACTGAAAGATACAAAAATAAACAAGAAACTCAGTGACAGGTATTGATAATATAAATTTCAAGATGTAATACAAAGACAAAGTCTGTCCGCTTACCTCCCGGAGGGGAGTGCATATCTTCTCAATAGGTGGCCTCAGTATCCCCTATGTATCTAGTTCACACTCTATTATGGGTTAACACAAGGTCTAGCATCTCGTCGTCATTACGGGGAGAAAAGTAGTAGGATGGAACAACAGGTTCCAATATCTTACCGTCATTCACTCAATGGTCACGTCAGATAGAGTGTAATGAAGAGACTGGAACAGCAGAATGTACTCCGGATGTATCATGCTTTTTTTAAATGAAAGAATGACGTTTGTGGAAAAATAAGCGTGATGACGTCAGATGTTTACATCTGACGTTTACATTACGTGACTAGATTCGAGCCATACTGTATGAACTCGACTCTAAGTATGTATAGAGCCGGAGTAGACAAAGACCATTAAGACAATGGGAAAAAATATAAGCATCTTGAACTCCTTGCATGGCCAGACGAAGTCACAAAAAATTATGTTACCAGGATGTATTACACTATATTTAAACACAGCGACTCCACTTGGCCTTCTTCACACCTATTGGGGAGAGGAAAGACATTACAAGGGTTACAGACAATAATCACAGAAAAAAGAGATTGCAAAAGGATACGGACATTGATCATTGTTAAGAACACTTACCTTCAAAGTGGTTCAGCCACAGCCAGTCTGAGCTGCCACTCACACGTAGCAGTGAAGCAACTCTGTCCATCAAAGGCGCCCCTGCAGTTGACAAGCAGGATGGAGAGCTCATCCTCATAAGAAAACAGATGAGACTTTATGGGTAAACGCATGCTTAAGAAAGAACCACGTTTTCCAGATCTTCCAACAAAGTAGGGGCACTGACATAGCCCAAATGCAAAGTACCACAGTGCAGGACAACAACATGTGGACTGTTAACCCTAGCCATATCTTGACAAACTTCTACCATTGCCTGCAAATTGAAACCAGGCACAGTGCGCCACACCACTTCCAATCCTTTAACATCAAAATTGCTTGCCACATTCCTACATTTAGCATACTGCTCCAAACCATTCACAAACATATCTCCAAGCACCAACACCCTGACTTTATCCATCTCTGCCATCTTCACTACACACAGCCTCTCTCAAAACAAAGCAGAACCTCAACACATGATTGGCTAATCCCTACAGTCCCCTTTCCATGCAGGATTTGCTAAGAAACACTAGATGTGGCATGCCCTGTCCACGCACAGCCACAGTGTCCGCGAAGCGTGTAACACTGGGGCAGCCCTTCTACCCTTTCCACTTCACTCTCTGCACCATTCCCTCATTGGCTACTGTTAAGTAGCCACACAACCATCCACCAATCACACCCAGAACTCTACATCTAACTCCATCATCACAGTTTAGCATGTTAGATGTACTGTTGATCACTCTGAGTACAATTGGGCTGTCACTTCAAAGCACCTACAGCAACTACTAAAAAACTCTCCAACATTTCTACTTGCAGATTCATGCACATCCATATGCATTAACCCAAACTACAAGTATGAATATTTTCTGCACAGTACATGTACAGCTCTTGAATAAATGCATATAAACTGAGTAACTGCCACTTACCCTGTATAACCTGTAAAAAAGCTTACTGTCATTTCTCCCATCTGCTATGATCAAATGTCACTTGCAAACCTATCTACTTTCCTAATTTGTATCTACCCGCATTACTAACTGTTCATTCATTCCATTATTCGTGTAACCACTGGCACCTATTTATCCACATTTCAACCATAATAGCATTTAATGCATCATAGTGCATAGGATGTATATACAATTTCCTTTCTATACTTTCTGCATATTTAACATACATTCTACCATTTGTGCTTGCTTTAGAAATGATTATAATAGTAATCAGACACAACACACACATCTATCTATCAAAATGTCATTACATTTTAAAAGATGGGACAAATAACAGTATAATTATAGGAGAAGGCTTTCTAGTGTGTTATAAAATGACACACAGCCAAGATGAGTACATGCATCTTTATTCATGCACACAGATCGCCAATATCATTTTAAATTCTTCCAGCTGAAAGAAACACCACTGCCTCTACAACTGTTCTTCCAATCTAGACAGTTCTCTCATTTCAGCTGGTTGCCCATTCTGTTCTAGAATTTAGAACAGCATTCAACTATGCATAGGTGCAGTCATGTCTATCACATCATGTAAAACTATGTACAGTGTTGTAAAGCAAAATATACATCTCCCCCTTCCCTTCAGTTTGCAACACACGTACCAGATCCTTCCTTGCAACCTTTACTTTATTTCACACTCTCCCATCGCCAAGCACTACAGGATCACCCAGTAGTTTGGTAATCACCTGCTGCATAATAACCTGCTGAACCCATCAAACCCTTCTGCTTTATTTCCCACACCTTCACAAATGCATACATTGCATGCTTTTCCCTACAGTTCCTGCCATTTACCCTGTGAAAATAGCAAAAAAAAGCATACAATTATTTCTTCTATCTCTTAACCTCCAATAACACCGCCTTAAGAAGCCAAGTGTGCTCTGTACGCTTATTATTGTAGTCATTTCTAAAGCATGTTCAACTAACAGATTCTAAGTAAAATATACAGATTGCACATAGGTAAAAAGGAAAGTGCATGTACATGCTATGTACAGTTATCAGAAAGCACTACTACTACAAAAACAATATAAAAAAAATAAGAATAACACACATATTTAATAACTTATTTCATTCAATTGCAGTGAAGACCACTCTCCTGAAAAGCAGCAGTGTCTGAAGTACGAACGAGAACTCAGAAAACACCTACTCTTTCCATCCAAAAATATTAAGTCCAATACTGCCATGATGTTAGTGCTTCCCCTCACCAGCTGCATACTTTGTATGATCATCTGACCACTATTATAGTAACACACAGACACAAGAATAGCCTTCCCAACCTGCTATAGCAAACCATTGCACAATCACAAATCTCTTCATACATCCTTACCATCATACTCAGACACTCATGCACAAAGCACATATACACTGCACAAGATCCCAACCAACACTTTCCTTTTTCTCCAACAGACCCCAAAGAATGCCTACCAAAAATCAACTAAGTAGAAAGCAACACAAAAGTAAACAAAATCAGAATAAAACTCTCCAAAATAAGCATCCACCTCTAGAAGAATTTGTACAAAAAGTTCAAACAAAGCAGCTAATACAGTCATTAAGCAGAACAAAACAAGCTTCCAGTACAGAAACTTTGCCTCCTCTTTCAAAATGTAAAACAAATCAGAAAGTGATTAACAAGACTGCAGCTACCACTAGTGCTAACGCTGCACCTATAAATCTTGATGTAGCTGCAAGTAAGCATACCAACATTTTTTTTTACAAAAATGTTCTGCCGCAGAGTCCTTCGGACCTTATAAAAACAGGAGAGAAATCACACACAATCCTTAAAACCTACACTAGAAAATTAATCCTAGAAGCTTTCATAGACAGTGCAATCCTTCTCAAAAGGAAATTATGTATTTTAGTTTTAAACAGAATGAAACCACTAACAAAACTAAGTACTAAACTACAAAAAAGACTTCTCAATAAATGGACTATCAACAAAGATAGCTTCACAAACAGCTGTGGAGGTGAATGGAGTCCCACCACGAGCACAGAACCATATTTCAATGAAGAAGCATACAAACAAAATCAAATAAACCCAACTTGCCATACGTAGCAGTGGACGAGGGTATGAAAAACGTAATAATACCATTATGGAACAAGGAACACTGCTCACAAAAATATCCCCAGAAAACTCAGTATCAACTCTCCATTCCACTGAACCAATACATCCAGTCTACAAATGGCCGTGCACATCAATGTGTAACATAGCCAAAAAATCTTTCAAATCTTTACGCCAGTTCATCAATCAGTATGTGAAAGGCAAAGACAAATTCAAAATGAAACTACTACAAAATATGGACTCCTGTCCAGCGCGCAAATACACAGGACTACAAGGACATTCATTGGCCTGCACTTCTGGACCTATTTGCAAAAGCACCCTCCACCATATCAAAATGATATCAACACATCATTCAACTATAAGAAATCTAGTCCATAAACAGTGCTATGCCAAAAGTCCTGCTTTAGCACTAGCCAATTTAAATAACAATCTTCTACATGGTACAGCCAAACAACTACTTGAAGAAATAGAGCACATCCAGAGAAAATAGTTTGAAAGTGAAATCCACTTACAAAATGCAATAGCTTTACAACAGACTAGCAGCAACTGTGCAGATGACAACCTTCTACTACACACATACAAAAAAGAAATACTAAAGTTTAAAAGTACCTCTGCTGAAGTACCAAACCATGTGTGTGTTTGTTGCAGCAGGACTTTTATAAAAATAGCACAAAAACTCTAGACATAACATACAAAATAGAAGGCAATGAAGATTCCAAATGGTTCCAATTAGCTCTCTATCTTATAGTAGAAAACAAATATGAAATTACTAACCCCTTAATACTTTGCAGTTACTGCACTGCAAAACTTGACAACAACCAAACACCTTCACATGCTATCACAAATAACTTAGAATTATTCCCACTACCAAAACCCCTGCAACAACTCTATTTATATGAGCACATCATAATTCAAACAGTGCACCAATTTCAAGCAATAATGTGCCTTCAATCAAAAACAGCAAAACTACCTCCCTCTGAATTAGTGAAAGGCATTTGTAGCAAAGTAGTTTATTTGCCATTAGATCTCAAAGAAAATGTACACACTCTGGGAGTGCAACGTCCAATAGATCAATCTTTAATTATCTTATTAAATGGTGTACCTACAAAAGACAAAAGAAATTGCCAACAACTTGTGGACTTACATAAAGTTAGACAAGCCCTGCAATATCTAAAGGACAACAATGAATACTGCAAAGAAATTAATATTGAATAAAACCTGAGTAAAACCACTGAAATAACTCAAGACTCATCAGAAACTGGTCAATTTCAACTTTTAGATCCTGCTAAATAATCCAATATTTTAGACTATTATACAATTGATCCATTACACTGTACACACACCATGAATGATGCACTCGAAACGTACCAAATGCAACAAGCCAAAGATCCTCCAATCGTCATGTGGGAAAATAGTATAGAAGCTCATGCCTTTCCTCTATTCTTTCTTGCTGGGAAAGGAGGAAAATACGATGATAGACCCACACAAATAACAGCATCAGAATACAGCTCTTTACAAATGTATTCTGAAGAGCTCTGTTGAAACATTCAAATCTGCGGTGATCAAGGCAAAGCCACCTATTATAATAATTGCATACAACAAGCCAAATCCAGATCCAAGGAACATGTTTCCATCCTTCAAGAATTTAATTCTAAAACTCACATGGCAGGGATGATGCCTGGTGTCAAACCATCCATGACGCCTTCAATGCTAAAATTGCCTCGTATCTTGAAGCTTGTACCTCTACCTCGATCAACGCTTCTGTTATTCCCTCCTCTCCTCCTCCTGATCCTACACCCGTTCACTCACCTGAACAATCTCTGCTTAAACTTTCCATGACTACTCACCCGGTAGTTTACATAGTGATTCTTTCCCTCACTCCTCCCCAGGGACACATCCCAATTCCGATACCACAATACCTTCTTTTTCTTTTACCCCTTGCATGGTATACAAAGGAACTGCCATCATCCTTAAAATGAAGCCCACCTCTTGTAAAGGCAATGCCTGTCCTTCAGGTTGCTGGTACAATGCCTCGACATCATTAGCCCTTGGATCAACAAGTTGATCAATCAGTCCTTCACAGAGGGCCAAGTACCAACTAATCTTAAGGAGGCCTGGATCACGCCCCTGCTCAAGAAAGCTAATCTTGATCCCCTCCTTGCTAAACACTATCGTCCTATCACCAACGTGCCCTTCCTTCTGAAGGTCATGGACCGAGTCGCCTATCTTCAGTTACAGGAATTTATTAATGTTAATACCATTCTGGGGCCTCGTCAGTCTGGGTATCGTGACTGTCATGGCACTGAAACGGCCATGTTGGATTTAAAATCAAATCTTGGATCCATCATCGATCAGGGTCATCCTGCACTTCTGATGTTGTTGGATCTCTCTGCGGCGTTCGACCTAGTTGAGCACGCGCTCTTGGCATCTAGGATACAATCCCTTGTTGGCTGCTCAAATCTCTCCCCGCAATGGCTAGTCTCTTTTCTTGGTCCTCGCAATGCCTGTGTCGTCATCCAAAATGCCTCCTCTATACCCTCTCTGCTCACACGTGGTGTCCCCCAGGGTTCCTCCTTATCCCCTACTTTGTTCAACATCTATATTCTCCCCCTGCTTCGCATGCTCGACGATCTGGGTGTCCTTTATACCAACTACGCTGACGACACCCAGGTCGTCCTTGAATTGTCTGGTTCATACCCCACAGACTCCAAGGCCATCTCTGCCATCTACTCTGTCTTCCATTCATGGATGTGTACGAACTTTATGGCTCTGAATGCCGATAAAACTGAGCTTCTCATTGCAGGCTCAAGCCACATGTTAAAAAATCTTTCTAAGGAATATGACTCATTTACCATTGCTAATGTATCTATATCAGTCGCACGTAGCGTCAAGACTCTTGGCGTCACTATTGATGTAGAGCTCTCAATGCGCCAACAAGTCGCTAAAACTAGGGCATCTTGTAGCTGGATTAACAAGCAACTTTGTGCAATGCGTCCTTTTCTCTCTGTCAGCAATATGTCTCTTCTATCATCTGCCCTTGTTAATTCCTGGTTAGACTACTGCAACAGTCTCCTATCATGTACCTCTACTGTCAATATCACTGCTCTCCAGACAACCCAAAACGGCGCAGTCCGAGCCGTTTTTGGTCTAGCCAGGCACTCTTCCATCACTGAAGCCAGGAAGAAATTGCACTGGTTGCCTATCAAGCACAAGGTATCTTTTAAAATACTCACTCTCACCTTCAAATATTTTATTGGTTCTGCACCCATCTATTTGACCCAGTGCATTGATCGCTATGTCCCCGGCCGTTCACTCAGGTCCACAGAGCAAGCCATGCTCACTCAGCCACTTTTTTTCGCTGAGTCAAGTTTGGCAAACTATCTTCAGTGTCTCAGCCCCTACTCTGTGGAACACTCTTCCTCTTCACCTTAAGAGCTCCTCTTCACTGATCCAGTTCAAGAAAAATCTCAAGATCCATCTTTTCAATGCTCCTTAACTTTTTTGCTACATAGTCAATCTTGGATTGTCCGCCTTTCAATAGTCTTGTTTAGTCTTGTCTTATTTGTTTTATGTGCGCTGTTAGGCCTTCGGGCGATTTGGCACGTTATCAAGAATTAAAATAAATAAAATCAATAAATAAATAAGACCCCAGATTCAGACACAACGTGGAATACATATTCCACCTTCTCTTTGAAAGTGAGGTAGCAACTCTATGATACAGAGCTGCACACACTTTGAAATCAGGTACCCTTTTTCAAAATATGTCAGCTACGCAATTACTACAAAAAGTGCAAGAAAAAGATGAGGTTTTACAGTCAAGCATTACACATCTGTTAGCAAATATGCATGGTACAAAAGAATACTGGTTCTGACATCACAGAGATGTACGCTATATGATAAGAAACCTTGGCCAGCCCACTTGCTTTGTGACATTAAGTTGTGCAGAATATGCATGAGAAGATTTACACGATTTCCTATGCATAGCAAACAAAAACAAATCAAACATAGATATAAAAACACAAGGAGAACTTTGCTCTCTAGATCAAGTAAATGTATCAAGATATTTGCATCATTGCTTCATTGCTATGCTACACTTAATTTGTAATAAAACTGTTCCTCCCCTCTGAGAAGTGAACACTTCTTTTGGAGAAAAGAATACCAAGCCAGAGGAGCACCGCACATCGACATGCTTTTGTGGATTAAAGATGCTCCTAAATTTGGCTAGGACAGTGATGTCACTGTTTTGCAGTTCATCCAAAAATATGTCACTTTTGAAATCCCTTCACAAACAACACATAGTGACCTTCATGCAAATATTTTACAATGTCTAATACACAAATGTGGAAAATATTGTTGTCGCAAATATAAAAAAACAAAGGGAAATACTACACCAAATCTGATTTGGTTTCCCTAGACTAGTTTCAACAACAGGCAAAGTAAACAACTTCATGTCTTCAGTTAGACATAGTGTCAAAGGTAAATCACCTAAGAACCCATATTACATAAAAAGAACAGAAGAATCAAAATGCATCGATGATTGCAATACAATCATTGCCCTCCTATGGAATGCAAACATAGATGTGCAGTACATTGCAGCCTATTTCACTGCATTTGCACAATATGTCACAGCCTACTTTACCAAAGCAGAGAAAACAGAGCTTCAAGACCTCTGGGATTACATATCATCTGACAAAACCCTATCACAGAAATTGCACAGTTTAGACATAAAAATGCTTTCTCATTGAAAATGTGGCAGCTATGAAGTTGCAGACCATGTAACCGATACTGCCTTGTATGGAACATCTGAAAATATAGTATGGCTAAGTCTTGGTCCTGCTAAATCTAGAAAAAGAGTTCTCAAATCCTATGAGGACATAGAAACAATAGCCAAAAATGATCCCAACAGCCAAGACATTTTTAATAACAATTTACTACACACATACTACCCAAAAATGAGTACCACTTTGGAAACAATGGGGCTGATTCATTGAATTATTTGCACGGAAAAACAGGGATTTGTGTGCCATTCTGCCCGCAAATCCATGTTTAACAAAAGGGGATTTTCGGGCATAATGGCTCACAAATCCCCGTTTTTTGGCACAAATAATTCCATGAATCAGCCCCAATGTGTCTCTACCATATAGCCCAAAACTACACATACAAAAATAATATTAAACCAGATGAAAAGAAAGGTAGATACAAATAGTGATGGCAGCTTAGTGAAACTTACCAAACAAATCTTAATTAATCAAATCACATTGTCATTAAAAGCTCATCAACATAAAGAACTGTATTACATGTCCCTGCTACAACCTTGTAATCCATGGAGAAAAGAAGAAGATACACTAGATACCTATGACTCCTATGAAAACACTTTCAAAGCAAATGAAAGCACTATGACAGAAATAAACTTCAGTACAAAACAATGTTGCACAATGAACAGCAACACGAAGAAGAACTCCAGGCACAACTAATAGGCCGATTCATGGAATAATTAGCGCGGCGCAAGTGGGCAAAAACGTGCGAATCGCAGTGGAATAGCGAAAATCGCAGTGCAAGTGCGAAAATCGCACGAAAAGCAGCGCACATCGATTCATGGAAGTCCATGCGCGAGAAAACCAGCGGATGTGCGATAAAAAAGTGTGCGGCGCACGTTGGCGCACAGGCCATCTAACAGCGTGCGCCAGGTCACAGCGAAAATCGCACAGGCCACAGCGAAATTCGCACATAGCGCGGCGCACGCAACAAAAGTAGGCGGGACACGGGCGTAACACTCGGAATGGGGAACAACTTGCCAAAACGTGGGCGTCACGGGGGAAGTACAGGGCACAAGTGCGCGGAACGCCCACACGCTCGCCTACAACACGTATTCATGGAATAGAATAGGGCAAAAAAGCGCACGCTCAAACCAGCGCACAGTTACAAACACGACCGCCACAAGAAAGCAGGCGGTAGCGTCTCTGCGGCTGTAAGAAATGTGCGCCAAAAGGTGCGCCAACAAATAGCACCTATATACTGCCATGATGAATGTCCTATACTGTGGCTCTCCAGGACAAATAACGTGCAAAGGGGTACCCACAAACACGGACACCCGCTGACAAAAAATACGTGTGCGTGTATACCGGGGTGCGCGGGAAGTCTCACACGTGATTTGGCCGGGTACGTGGATTTCAGGGGTGCGTGGGAAGTTCCACACGCGATTGGGCCAGTGCGAGCAGGGTACGTGTATTTCAGGGGTGCGCGGGAAGTCTCACACGTGATTTGGCTGGGCACATGGATTTCAGGGGTGCGCGGGAAGTTCCACACGCGATTGGGCCAGTGCGAGCAGGGTACGTGTATTTCAGGGGTGCGCGGGAAGTTCCACACGCGATTTCAGCAAGGTATGTGTATTTCAGGGGTGCGCGGGAAGTTCCACACGCGATGTCAGCAGGGTACATGTATTTCAGGGGTGCGCGGGAAGTTCCACACGCGATTGGCCCAGTGCGAGCAAGGTATGTGTATTTCAGGGGTGCGCGGGAAGTTCCACACGCGATTGGGCCAGTGCGAGCAGGGTACGTGTATTTCAGGGATGCGAGGGTAGTTCCACACGCGATTTCAGCAAGGTATGTGTATTTCAGGGGTGCGCGGGAAGTTCCACACGCGATTTCAGCAGGGTACGTGTATTTCAGGGGTGTGCGGGAAGTTCCACACGCGATTGGCCCAGTGCGAGCAAGGTATGTGTATTTCAGGGGTGCGTGGGAAGTTCCACACGCGATTGGGCCAGTGCGAGCAGGGTACGTGTATTTCAGGGGTGCGCGGGAAGTTCCACACGCGATTTCAGCAAGGTATGTGTATTTCAGGGGTGCGCGGGAAGTTCCACACGTGATTTCAGCAGGGTACGTGTATTTCAGGGGTGCGCGGGAAGTTCCACACGCGATTGGCCCAGTGCGCGCAAGGTATGTGTATTTCAGGGGTGCGCGGGAAGTTCCACACGCGATTGGCCCAGTGCGAGCAAGGTATGTGTATTTCAGGGGTGCGCGGGAAGTTCCACACGCGATTGGGCCAGTGCGAGCAGGGTACATGTATTTCAGGGGTGCGCGGGAAGTTCCACACGCGATTTCAGCAAGGTATGTGTATTTCAGGGGTGCGCGGGAAGTCTCACACGCGATTTGGCTAGGTACGTGGATTTCAGGGGTGCGCGGGAAGTTCCACACGCGATTGGGCCAGTGCGAGCAGGGTACGTGTATTTCAGGGGTGCGCGGGAAGTTCCACTCGCGATTTCAGCAAGGTATGTGTATTTCAGGGGTGCGCAGGAAGTTTCACACGCGATGTCAGCAGGGTACGTGTATTTCAGGGGTGCGCGGGAAGTTCCACACGCGATTGGCCCAGTGCGAGCAAGGTATTTGTATTTCAGGGGTGCGCGGGAAGTTCCACACGCGATTGGGCCAGTGCGAGCAGGGTACGTGTATTTCAGGGGTGCGCGGGAAGTTCCACACGCGATTTCAGCAAGGTATGTGTATTTCAGGGTTGTGCGGGAAGTTCCACACGCGATTTGAGCAGGGTACGTGTATTTCAGGGGTGCGCGGGAAGTTCCACACGCGATTGGCCCAGTGCGAGCAAGGTATGTGTATTTCAGGGGTGCGCGGGAAGTTCCACACGCGATTGGGCCAGTGCGAGCAGGGTACGTGTATTTCAGGGGTGCGCGGGAAGTTCCACACGCAATTTCAGCAAGGTATGTGTATTTCAGGGGTGCGCGGGAAGTTCCACACGCGATTTCAGCAGGGTACGTGTATTTCAGGGGTGCGCGGGAAGTTCCACATGCGATTGGCCCAGTGCGAGCAAGGTATGTGTATTTCAGGGGTGCGCGGGAAGTTCCACACGCGATTGGCCCAGTGCGAGCAAGGTATGTGTATTTCAGGGGTGCGCGGGAAGTTCCACACGCGATTGGGCCAGTGCGAGCAGGGTACGTGTATTTCAGGGGTGCACGGGAAGTTCCACACGCGATTTCAGCAAGGTATGTGTATTTCAGGGGTGCGCGGGAAGTTCCACACGCGATTTCAGCAGGGTACGTGTATTTCAGGGGTGCGCGGGAAGTTCCACACGCGATTGGCCCAGTGCGAGCAAGGTATGTGTATTTCAGGGGTGCGCGGGAAGTTCCACACGCGATTGGCCCAGTGCGAGCAAGGTATGTGTATTTCAGGGGTGCGTGGGAAGTTCCACACGCGATTGGGCCAGTGCGAGCAGGGTACATGTATTTCAGGGGTGCGCGGGAAGTTCCACACGCGATTTCAGCAAGGTATGTATATTTCAGGGGTGTGCGGGAAGTTCCACACGCGATTTCAGCAGGGTACGTGTATTTCAGGGGTGCGCGGGAAGTTCCACACGCGATTGGCCCAGTGCGAGCTAGGTATGTGTATTTCAGGGGTGCGCGGGAAGTTCCACACGCGATTGGGCCAGTGCGAGCAGGATACGTGTATTTCAGGGGTGCGCAGGAATTTCCACACACGATTTCAGCAAGGTATGTGTATTTCAGGGGTGCGCGGGAAGTTCCACACACGATTTCAGCAGGGTATGTGTATATCAGGGGTTCTGGGGAGTACCACACGTGAATTGGCCATGTGGGCCCTCCCAGGTGTACGCTCCACAACCTCCACGGACCCTGCAGGCAGCCCACACCACGGGGGACTACCCTGCACCCATGCTCATGTCCCGCAGGCAGCCCATCCACCATGGGCATGCCCCCCAGCCAACCCACATGTCACCTTGCACTACTGATCAACAATGCATGTCTACCACCACCCCCACCCCCCAGCCACCAGGGGCAGCCTCCACCAGGCCCCCACCCATGTCTCCCACCACCCCCACCCCCCAGCAGTGCAGGGGCAGCCTCCACCAGGCCCCAACTCATGTCCCCCTGCACCCCCACCATCCAGCATCCAGGGTCACCCTCCACCAGGCACCCACTCATGTCTCCCACCACCCCCACCCCCCGGCAGTGCAGGGGCAGCATCCACCAGGCCCCCACTCATGTCTCCCACCACCCCCACCCCCCGGCAGTGCAGGGTCAGCCTCCACCAGGCCCCCACTCATGTCTCCCACCACCCCCACCCCCCAGCATCCAGGGTCACCCTCCACCAGGCCCCCACTCATGTCCCCCTGCACCCCCACCCCCCAGCATCCAGGGTCATCCTCCACCAGGCCCCCACTCATGTCTCCCACCGCCCCCCCCCCCAGCAGTGCAGGGGCAGCCTCCACCAGCCCCCCACTCATGTCTCCCACCACCCCCACCCCCCAGCCACCAGGGGCAGCCTCCACCAGGCCCCCACCCATGTCTCCCACCACCCCCACCCCCCAGCAGTGCAGGGGCAGCCTCCACCAGGCCCCCACTCATGTCTCCCACCACCCCCACCCCCCAGTAGTGCAGGGGCAGCCTCCACCAGGCCCCCACTCATGTCTCCCACCACCCCCACCCCCCAGCAGTGCAGGGGCAGCCTCCACCAGGCCCCCACTCAAGTCTCCCACCACCCCCACCCCTCAGCCACCAGGGGCAGCCTCCACCAGGCCCCCACCCATGTCTCCCACCACCCCCACCCCCCAGCAGTGCAGGGGCAGCCTCCACCAGGCCCCCACTCATGTCCCCCTGCACCCCCACCCCCCAGCATCCAGGGTCACCCTCCACCAGGCACCCACTCATGTCTCCCACCACCCCCACCCCCGGCAGTGCAGGGTCAGCCTCCACCAGGCGCCCACTCATGTCTCCCACCACCCCCACCCCCCAGCATCCAGGGTCACCCTCCACCAGGCCCCCACTCATGTCCCCCTGCACCCCCACCCCCCAGCATCCAGGGTCACCCTCCACCAGGCCCCCACACATGTCTCCCACCACCCCCACCCCCCAGCAGTGCAGGGGCAGCCTCCACCAGGTCCCCACTCATGTCTCCCACCACCCCCACCCCCCAGCCACCAGGGGCAGCCTCCACCAGGCCCCCACCCATGTCTCCCACCACCCCCACCCCCCAGCAGTGCAGGGGCAGCCTCCACCAGGCCCCCACTCATGTCCCCCTGCACCCCCACCCCCCAGCATCCAGGGTCACCCTCCACCAGGCCCCCACTCATGTCTCCCACCACCCCCACCCCCCAGCAGTGCAGGGGCAGCCTCCACCAGGCCCCCACTCAAGTCTCCCACCACCCCCACCCCTCAGCCACCAGGGGCAGCCTCCACCAGGCCCCCACCCATGTCTCCCACCACCCCCACCCCCCAGCAGTGCAGGGGCAGCCTCCACCAGGCCCCCACTCATGTCCCCCTGCACCCCCACCCCCCAGCATCCAGGGTCACCCTCCACCAGGCACCCACTCATGTCTCCCACCACCCCCACCCCCGGCAGTGCAGGGTCAGCCTCCACCAGGCGCCCACTCATGTCTCCCACCACCCCCACCCCCCAGCATCCAGGGTCACCCTCCACCAGGCCCCCACTCATGTCCCCCTGCACCCCCACCCCCCAGCATCCAGGGTCACCCTCCACCAGGCCCCCACACATGTCTCCCACCACCCCCACCCCCCAGCAGTGCAGGGGCAGCCTCCACCAGGCCCCCACTCATGTCTCCCACCACCCCCACCCCCCAGCCACCAGGGGCAGCCTCCACCAGGCCCCCACCCATGTCTCCCACCACCCCCACCCCCCAGCAGTGCAGGGGCAGCCTCCACCAGGCCCCCACTCATGTCCCCCTGCACCCCCACCCCCCAGCATCCAGGGTCACCCTCCACCAGGCACCCACTCATGTCTCCCACCACCCCAACCCCCGGCAGTGCAGGGTCAGCCTCCACCAGGCCCCCACTCATGTCTCCCACCACCCCCAACCCCCAGCATCCAGGGTCACCTTCCACCAGGCCCCCACTCATGTCCCCCTGCACCCCCAACCCCCAGCATCCAGGGTCACCCTCCACCAGGCCCCCACTCATGTCTCCCACCACCCCCACCCCCCAGCAGTGCAGGGGCAGCCTCCACCAGGCCCCCACTCATGTCTCCCACCACCCCCAACCCCCAGCCACCAGGGGCAGCCTCCACCAGGACCCCACCCATGTCTCCCACCACCCCCACCCCCCAGCAGTGCAGGGGCAGCCTCCACCAGGCCCCCACTCATGTCCCCCTGCACCCCCACCCCCCAGCATCCAGGGTCACCCTCCACCAGGCACCCACTCATGTCTCCCACCACCCCCACCCCCCGGCAGTGCAAGGGCAGCCTCCACCAGGCCCCCACTCATGTCTCCCACCACCCCCACCCCCCAGCAGTGCAGGGGCAGCCTCCACCAGGCCCCCACTCATGTCCCCCTGCACCCCCACACCCCAGCATCCAGGGTCACCCTCCACCAGGCACCCACTCATGTCTCCCACCACCCCCACCCCCCTGCCACCATGGGCAGCCCCCACCAGGTCCTCACAATCCCCAATTATGTGCGTAATGGTCAGCCTCCACAGCCAAAAAGCCCTACCAAGTAACCAATTCACCCACATGGAAATGGAAATCACATGTTACACCCCCAATGTTCAATAAGCTAATGAACCCATGTCCGTCACACACAATGGTTGCAATTGAATGGGAAAACACACAACATGACATGCATGAAACCAATGAGATGATACCACACAGTGAAGTATGGAAACAAAATTGTATTGAAAAAAATAAAGAATGCTAAAGAAAGAAAACAAACTACAATGTGAATGAGAAAAAAAAACCTGCATGTCCGTATAAAAACACAAAACTGGAAATCCGAATCCAAAAAAATTTTGTCCAAAGTCAAATGTAAAAAAATCTCCATGCAATAAAGACTATGTACAAAAATACCAAGGGTCCATGAGCCCAACTGCACAAAGGAAACCTACTAAAAAACCTACCTAAAAATCAACTATATACAAAAAGTGGAGCAGTGTCCGTCGACTCCAAATCATAATAAGAAAGAAAGGAAACCTAAAACTAAAGAACTATATACAAAGGCGGCGGGCAAGTCCAGCGGCTCACTCCGTGGTGTCCCGGGCCAGGGCATCATCGAACTCCTGTTCGATGTCCCGGAGGCGGTCCAGTTCCATGGCCCAGAGGGTCCGCAGGGACGACGCCGTGTCCTCCTCCAACCCCCTGCGGATTGCCTCGAGGCACTCGGCCCACCTCAGGGCCCTCCGCATGGAGTTCTCCGCCCTGACCATTGTGAGCCGCGCCTCTTCCGCCCGCCGCCGCTCCGCACCTATGGCGTGGCCCAACCGCTGCCACATGGAAGACACTCTCTGTCCTGGGTCCCCCTGCCCTCCAGCCGATGCCTGTTCCTCCGATGTCGAAAGCCCCGAGCCTTCATGTCTCCCACCATGTTGCTGCTGCCGCTGCTCTGCCTCTGCCCGTGCACTGCCTCCTGCTGCCTGCACATCCTCCGCCGGCTGGGGTGCACTTGTTGATGTGGCCACCCCTGCTGGACCTCCGACTCCCGACTGTGGCAGGGATGCCTCCTCCACCAGCCTGGCCGCACCGTCAGAGGCAGCTCCACAGGGCACCCAGGTGACTGATGGGTGGGAAGATGGCACAGAGGACGACTGGCGCGTAGGGGGTCCAGTTGAGGAGGGGGTCGGAGCAAGCCCCATCAGACGGAGGAACCCGGCCTGGGTGACCTGTCCCAGCAGGCTGACGTGGTCAACGAGCCATTCGAGATGACGTGCAGTCTCTCCATGAAAAGACTGCAGGTCACCTCGCATGGCCCGTTGACGCAACGCCACACCAGCCAGGACAGGCTCAACCCGGACCTGGATGGCCATGTCCGCAGGCAGAGGAAGGCCAGTTGACGTCAGCTCATCCCCTGCCTGAAAACGGGTCTGGGCGTAGGCATCCCTGCTGGTGCAAGATGATGCAGGGACAGGATCGGGGACAGGATTGCACACAGGCACCTCCGCGGCCGCCTGTGCTGCCTCCTGTCCCTGGTCCTGCACTGTACCACTAGCACCAGTGGGATCCCCACCTCCAGACCAAGTCTCTGGTGCTTCCGTGGCCCCCTCCTCCACCAAACCCCCCACCAACCTGGATGACTCCGTGCCATCTTCCCCTGTTGGGCCCTGTGGGGTCCCAGCTGCCCCTTCTGTTGCCGAGGAGTCCAACTCCAACCTCCGCCTCTTGGACCTCCTCCCGGCAGCTGCGGCCTGGGACGCGGCACCGGACTCCTCACTCCCCGACGAGATGACAACACGGGAGGGGAGCCGGGCCTTGCGTCTCCGGCTGGCAGTCGGATCCCCGCCGCTGTGCTCCACAGCACCTTCTCCGCCCTCTTCATCAGTTGACGCTGCAGACAGGGAGAAACAAAACACAGGCATCAGGGCACTGTACAATGGACACATACACGCATGACAGTTGCACATGAGTGGCATTGGCAAACCTCAGACATGTCATCACAATCCCCAACACACATGTCATTGCAACTCGCACACATGAGCCATACCACAGCCATATCGCAACTGCCACCACCATCCATACACATACAACTGCATCAGCAGCCAAAGGGGAGCCAGACATCACATGCAACACAGGAAGTGCACCACACATGTACACACACCACCACACTTGCATGCATGTCTACACCTCTGCCAAGTGTCGCACTGTTCAGACGGGCATCCATGTCACATCTGCCAATCAGGCTTCCACATACCGCTGTCACATGCATCCATGTTGCATCACTGTTGCACCCTTGACAAATACACACACATGCACATGTACACAGTGCTCATACATGCAGCCGAAAACAACATACATGCCTGACATCACGGACATGTCTACTTACATACACATTCATCCAAACATGTGTGCATGCACAACTGCATTTGCCATGCAAGCCCACACACACAAGCATCATCCATGTCTCACACATTACAGCCCTCGCATGTGTCAGCCCCACGGCCCTGTAGATCCCCACCCATACTCGACCCCCTACAAACAGATGTGCAACCGGCACAATGCCGAATAATCACCACACGCACTGCTCACAATCAGGATGCATGTACACTCACCGCTCGACTCCAGACGGGTCTGCTTCTCTAGGACCTGGACGTGGAGCGCTGGGGATATGCGTTCCAGGACCCCCATCTGTTCTTCCGACAATTGGCCCCGGCGCCCCTTGGCATCCGCTGCCTTCAAGAGGCGCCAGGCCTTGTTCAGGGTCCTGGACCTGAAGTCCTCCCAGCGCTTCCTGACATGTTGTAAGTCCCGGACTGCCGCCCCCTCCGCGTTGATGGCAGTCACGATGTCAGTCCAGATCCGAGTCCGTCCTTCCTTGTCGGCGCGGGAACTTCCAAAGAGGGCATCATACTGCCCCAGGACTTGCTCCACCAGGACACCAACTTCGGTGGCACTGAAGCTGGTGCCCCTCTGCCTCTCTGGCCGGGGGTTGTCAGTGGTCACAGATGGTGTTTGCCCCGACATGACAACCCCAGAGGCAGGAGTGGGTGGGCAACTGGGTCCTGGGGCTGGGCTGTGGAGCGATGGAATTCCAGTCGGGAGTCTTCGGTTCCAGCAGGGGTGGTCACAGCAACACCACCCCTGGCTGATGTGAAGGCAGCAAATGGCAGTGCACGTGGGCAGCAGGCAGTCAGGCAGCAGCAGATGGCAGGTGGGAGCGTGCTCGGGGCTCTGGGGGGCAGTAATTCGGCCTTCTGGGCAGGAGCGTGGTCTTCCGTGTGCTTACGCGTGGCCAGCTTGGTACGGAGTGATTTGGCACGTGAAAATCCTGCACGTCAGCGTGAAAACCGAGGAAAGGCCCTTAGCGCGTAAGCGCGTCAGCACGCATACGCGATTCTATTGGACCAAAGGCCCTCAGCGCGTAAGCGCGTCTGTGACGTGACCCGCACGGGTGTTTCCCACACAGCACGTGATGACAGAGCAGACGTGGAAAGACTGCACGTCAGAGTGTTATCGCGTGTAATTGGACAGCACGTCAGAGTCTCATCGCGTGTAATTGGACAAAAGTGCGCGTACACGCGATTGGCCTATGTACGTGTATATCAGGTGTGCGCGGACACTTACACACGCAAGTACGTCAGCGCACCTGTATCCCAGTGTGCACGGCAATTTCCACACGCTATTGGACTGGGTACTGGATTTCAGGGGTGCGCGGGTCACACGCTCGCCTACAACACGCGCAACGCATTAATTTGCGCGCTAACAAAATAACAAGCTCAGACCCAGGATGAACATACCGTTCCTAGCAGCAGTGGGCGTGGCCTACCAAAGGAGGAGGAGGAGGATAGTCAGGGCCAGAATATTCACACCCAGAACCAGCCTTTTCGGGATGCCTGATGACCAGGTGCATGGGAGGTACAGGTTTCCACCACACATCATACTGGACCTGGTGAGTGAGTAGGAGGATGACCTCACATCACCCACCCTGTGCTCCCAAGCACTCAGCCCCCTGGAGAAGGTCCTCAATGTACTGCACTTTTTAGCCACTGGATCATTTCAGCGGACAAGTGCCATTGTGGGTGGTGTATCACAGGCCACCCAGTCACGCTGCCTACACCAGGTCTTGAACATCATCACTGCACGCCCATCAGTCCGCAGGCACATATACCTGCCCAGAACCCCTGCAGAAAGGCATGCTGCCGCCCTGGATTTTTACGCTGTGGCACGATTCCCCAAAGTGCTAGGTGCTATCGACTGCACCCATGTGGCTCTACGTCCCCCCAGGGCATCTGAGCACATCTATAGGAAACGCAAGCACTGGCATTCCATCAACGTGCAGGTAGTATGTAATGCCAAGGGAATCATCACCTCAGTATATGCCAACTATCCTGGGTCAACCCACGACAGCTTCATTTACCGAATGTCCACCCTAAGCCGGGACCTAGAAGCTGGCCGGCATGGCGATACATGGCAGCTTGGTGAGTATGAATGCCACTGCACATGCATGCATGTCAGATACTGAGCAAGGTCACAACCCCACCAATGATACCAATCACCACCTCCACAGGGGACAGTGCCTACCCTCTCAGCCCCCACATGATGAAGCCAATTCGGAACCCCACCACGCCACCCCAGGTAAGATATAACGCAGCCCACATTACAACCCGGGGCATAGTGGAGCGCACATTCGGAGTGCTGAAGTCACGCTTTCGCTCCCTTGACCGTTCTGGCGGGCAGCTGTTGTACGCTCCCCCAGTAGTGTGCAGGATCATAGTGGCAGCATGTGTCCTGCAAAACGTTGCAACACGGCGGGGCCTGGTCGTGGACATGGTGGTGCCCCCCCATCCCCAACCACATGCACAGCCGCTGCGCATGGGAGGGGAAAGGGCACGGGGGGAGGCAGCCCGTACACAGCTAGTGGCTAATTACTTCACATAGAAATCCCACCCCTGTGGAGTGCACACTGCCCTGGCACATTCCATCTGACAATCAATGATGACTCAACCGGACACTGATCCTGAATGTCTGGAGAAAGAACCGTGAAAACCATATCAGCCTGAGATTGTTCACCTGGAAGTGTCACAATGTGTGCATCCCTACCCACACTGACACCACCAATGCAGTTTTGTGAAGTTACACATTCAAGCAGCTAAAATGAATACCCACTTGCAAAATGCAACAAGAGGACAGTGCCATGTCAGCCAACCCAACCCCAGCACCGCCACACGACACACCGTGCCATGTCATGCTATTTGCAGGTAAACAAAGTAATCCCCACAACATGACACTAGTGTCACAATGTACAGTGTCCCTATTAGAAACTTGCAACACCTGAAATGCTCACAGTAATGCCGGACCAACAACAAACTTGAGCACGTACTAACATTAACATGACATCACTAATGTTTAATATTAGTAGTCTCACCACCTGGAAATGCCTGCACTCCCACCACTACCAACTGTGCAGTGTTGGCGCCATGTAGAGTTGTAGGTGCACTGCTGCCAACATGGACCACATCTCCAGACTAGAGGTCCTTGTGTAGACATGAGGAAGGGACCTGCAAATTGGGAGGTAGACACAGGAGATGAGTTACACATCAATGCAACATGCAGTGTACAACACAACAGCAATATGCACTAGGAATGTATACACAGTATTGACTACAGACTGCCCACACAGCTCATGGGAGTCCAACGTCACTGTGTAATTCACTGTCACTTGGGCACACCCTTTGCAAGCCCATGGAAACGGGAAGCAGGAGGGGTGTGTGTGACTCAAACCCAAGCATCTGAACAAAATACATTACAAGCCTGCATGTGCCCAGCCACAATGCAGCGTATGCCCACAGGAACCACGGAAGCCAACAAATCGTCCCAAACAAATTGGGAATAAAAGAAATAAAAATAAAAATAAAAATAAAAATAAAAAAAAATAAAAAAGGGCCATTGAAGGGCCCGGGGGGGTTGGGGAGGCCACCCAGGAGGTCCGAGGACAGGATGCACACCAGAACCCACCTGCGTGGATCCTGGGAAAAAAAACACCTCCATGGGCTCATGGCCCACACAGCTACCCTATTGTGGGAGTATCACTGCTGTCGCTATTATCACCCTGTGCAGCTGCATCCGGAGGTGGTTGCACTATGGGAGGCAGCCCACGCAAGGCCCTAGTCTGCTCCTCCATGGCTGCAAGCATGCGGGTGTGGTAGGTCTGGTTCTGGAGGTTGAGTGTGCGGAGGTCCCCATGCAACAACTCACGGGATGCCCGGACCTCCGCCCTCGTTGCCTGCATCTCAGCTGAGAGCGTACGGGTGAGACGCTCCAGCTGCTGTTCTGTCCTTTGGTGTGTTGAAGCCTCAAGCTCAACAAGAGTCGTCCTGAGGTGAAGGAGCCCCTGCCTCAGGGCTTCCCTGTGGCCCTGGGACTCAATGGAGATGGCCTCCTGCAGAGTCGCCAGTGCCGCCCACCTGTCCCTGTTGGACCCCAACATGTCCTCCCTGTGTGACTGGCAGATGGAGTCGGTTGCCTGCTCTAGTCGCTCCATCAGCCTTTCAGGGGGGACAATGGAAGTGGCCACCCTATCCATGGCCTGAGCCATCATCTCGGATGATGCTGCCTGTTGGGTTGCCATACCGTAAATGGATTGCTCCCATGCAGTATTGCCAGGTGGCGTACGGCCACAACGTCGGCGGGCACCACACCTGTCTGGGGCAAGGCGAACTGCGCCTTGCTGTGCCGGCACTGCCTGAGGCTGCAGGACTGCATTCCCCCTCTGATCTGCTGGCCCAGGAACAGGATCAGATGTCGCGGAGTGTGACCCTGCATCCGTAACCACCAAAGGCGTAGCTGCCAACACTGACATCCCCATTGAGGGTTCTGACCCTGGTGCAGGTGGGTGAGACAGAACAGAATCCCTCCCTGGAACACTCACCTGCGACGGCACGTAGGTCTCATCCGAATCAAAACCTGAGTACAGCTCGGGGCAGGTGCATCCAGAGACACCCCTTGAGAGCAGGACCTGCAGCACTTGTGGGTTCTCACCCACCACCACACCACGTCCCTCACTGGTGGTTGGTCGGCCCTCGGACCCCTACTGGGTCTGCACCATCTCCACAACCCCAGCAGTATCAGGTGCGTCTTCCCCTGCAAAGACATAAAAACAAAGAAATGGAAACAGGCATTAGCACAATGGCACACAATGAGGGCTGAGAAGCAAGAGAACCAGTACTTGTTTGACACATGTCCCACATGACTAAAACCCTCCCATGCATGCACCCTCACTGCGTATGAAGGGCAGGCAAATGGCACACACTGATGACACCAAGATGGAAGATGAACACATTTTCTGCATGCTGCCTGGCAGTGGCATCACACATTGGCCTGTGATTGGCAGGTGAAACACACATGCCATCACACAGATGGCATGTACCATTGCTATTGAGTGAAGATGGAGAGGAGGGCAGCACCTATTCATTCAGTCCAGTTCCCGCATGTAATAGCTTTTCTAAATCAAACAGGTCAGATTCTTCACCTGGAGCTGCCAGTCCGAAATGGTGCAATTGCACAGGGGCATGTTTGAAAAAATGATATCCAGGTAACAAAGTCACTCCACTTTACCATAGCCATGTCAGACATGTGACTAGAGGACTGCGACATGCCTAGTAAAAGTGGTGGAATGCAAACAATCTGACTAAATGAACAGTGGAAAATTAAGCAACAATGTTGTGGCAAGGTGACACTTCAAGGGCAACTGGCGTGCAGTTGGGCTAGATGTCTACTGTTGGCAGAAGGGATACTGCTATGGCCAAATGCAGCTGCACAGGATGTATTGCATGAGGCACATGGCTGACCCATACGACTCAGGCGCACACACTCTCACCTGTCACACAAACAGAAGCCCTCACCCACGCCATGCACATGGATGACACACACATGCATGTGCACTCACCGGACAATGCCTCGTAATCAGCCAAATCTCCCACGCCTTGGATCTGTTCCTCCGTGACGTAGGTCCCAGCGACTGACTCATGTGGAGTGAGTTCCATGTCTACTACTGGAGACCCACCTCCAGTCACTAGAGTTGCGGCATGACTTGAGGCCAGCTTACTCTTTGCCCTGCGCTTTAGGTCATTCCAGCGCTTATAGCAATCATTGGCTGTGCGCCTCACGATTCCAAGGGCACTTACGATGTCCGCAACGGTCTGCCAGTGTGCCTGGCGTTGTGCAGGTGTGGTCTTGGATCCTGCAACAATGACCATCTCGTTGTCATGTGCGGACACATACTCGACAAGTGCATTCAGTTCGTCATCCGTGAAGCTGGGCTTCCTGGACGGGCCGGACTGTGTAGCCGTGTCTGGGGCATCAGCCTGTGCCGGACGAGCACTCTTCCTCTTCCGCTTGGAAGGTGGTGATGATCCTGAGTGTCCTGCGCCGCTCTGGACACTAGGGGCAGGAGCCCTGGTGGACTCTGTATCAGGAGTGTGGGATTGCACACTCAGCATGGGAGTTGGTGCAGGCATTGGCTCTAGTGTGATGGTGTCAGGGGGAGGGTCAGCAGCATGGACTAGGACCGACACTGTCCGGGCTGGGTGTGTGAGGGCTGGGGTGGATGGAGCCGCAGCTGCCCCTGCAGCCTCTCCGCCCTGCCTACTTGGTGCAGCAGATGACCTTGCTGCCCCAGATGCACGTGGCATGGTGGCATCAACGTGCACCAGCGCACGTGTCATAGGCCTGCTGACCTGGAAGTCAGCCATGGAGTCAGCCAGGTCTGGTGCCACAATGGGCTGGTCCAACAAGGGCTGAGCATGGATGGTGTCAGCCACATCAGCCTCAACGGGAGGGGGGGTGGGGGGATTACGGGTGCCCTTGACTGGTCCTCCACACATGGGGGACAGGCTCACCCTGCAAGTAACGACCACGTCCCCTACCGGATCCACCACGGCCACCACTTGTGGCTCTTCCACCTTTGCCACCCTTACGGAATCCTCGCCTCCCAGCCATGGCACTGATGTTAATGTGCGTATGGGAGTGGCTGTAAAATATTGTCCTGGGCAATTGGGGGTCAAAGGGGTTGGGTACCAGATGGTAATTGTACCCTAGTGCTCTTGCAAGGCTGATTGTAACCCCTGGGGAAAGATGACGGGTCACGCTACGCACAGGAGCCCCAAAAAAGGGAGATGACGTGCACGCAACCCCTCCTAGACCACGTGTGCAGAAAGAAAAACCTGCACTACGCTGTGGCACCCAGTAACACAAGAATGAAAGTATGCGTGTCAAACGCAGCCTAGAATGACCTCTGAAGGGGTCGGCTACACACGGGGCAAGCACAGATGTTAGATACGTGCGTGACTCACCGTCTGCCAGGTAAAAGAGCGTGAAAAAGGAGCGCGTTTGGTTGGCAACACCCCCGCCAAAAGAAGATTTGTACGCTGTCTGAGGAGACAGGACAACAATAGAAGGGAACACTGTTTGAGGGAACAGGCCCAGGTAAACCAGTAAAAGAGGAAAAAGAGAAAAATCTGTCAGAGGTAACAGGGAATAAGAACTTGAAACGCTGTGAAGTAAATCGCGTGTGAACCGACAAGAAGTACAGAATTCACCCACTCGCTCTCCACGAAAAGCACGTACAAGGAAATGGTGTTCTACGCGTACCTTTTATACAGGCCCACACGTCCAGCGTCACTTACGCGGTGTGTACGCGCTAGGGCCCATTTCCACCAATTACACGCTTTGTGACTTATGCGTGTAGGGCCATTTCCACCAATTACACGCTTTGTGACTTATGCGTGTATGGCCATTTCCACCAATTACACGCTTTGTGACTTATGCGTGTAGGGCCATTTCCACCAATTACGCGCTTTGTCACTTCTGCGTGTAGGGCCATTTCCACCAATCACACGCGATGACACTCTGACGTGCAGTCTTTCCACGTGTGCTCTGTCATCACGTGCTGTGTGGGAAACACCCGTGCGGGTCACGTCACAGACGCGCTTACGCGCTGAGGGCCTTTGGTCCAATAGAATCGCGTATGCGTGCTGACGTGCTTACGCGCTAAGGGCCTTTCCTCGGTTTTCACGCTGACGTGCAGGATTTTCACGTGCCAAATCACTCCGTACCAAGCTGGCCACGCGTAAGCACACGGAAGACCACGCTCCTGCCCAGAAGGCCGAACTACTGCCCCCCAGAGCCCCGAGCACGCTCCCACCTGCCATCTGCTGCTGCCTGACTGCCTGCTGCCCACGTGCACTGCCATTTGCTGCCTGCACATCAGCCAGGGGTGCTGTTGCTGTGACCACCCCTGCTGGAACCGAAGACTCCCGACTGGAATTCCATCGCTCCACAGCCCAGCCCCAGGACCCAGTTGCCCACCCACTCCTGCCTCTGGGGTTGTCATGTCGGGGCAAACACCATCTGTGACCACTGACAACCCCCGGCCAGAGAGGCAGAGGGGCACCAGCTTCAGTGCCACCGAAGTTGGTGTCCTGGTGGAGCAAGTCCTGGGGCAGTATGATGCCCTCTTCGGAAGTTCCCACGCCGACAAGGAAGGATGGACTCGGATCTGGACTGACATCGTGACTGCCATCAACGCGGAGGGGGTGGCAGTCCGGGACTTACAACATGTCAGGAAGCGCTGGGAGGACTTCAGGTCCAGGACCCTGAACAAGGCCCGGCGCCTCTATAAGGCAGCGGATGCCAAGGGGCGCCGGGGCCACTTGTCGGAAGAACAGATTGGGGTCCTGGAATGCATATCCCCAGCTCTCCACGTCCAGGTCCTAGAGAAGCAGACCCGTCTGGAGTCGAGCGGTGAGTGTACATGCATCCTGATTGTGAGCAGTGCGTGTGGTGATTATTCGGCATTGTGCCGGTTGCACATCTGTTTGTATGGGGTCGAGTATGGGTGGGGGTGTACAGGGCCGTGGGGCTGACACATGCGAGGGCTGTAATGTGTGAGACATGGATGGTGCTTGTGTGTGTGGGCTTGCATGGCAAATGCAGTTGTGCGTGCACACATGTTTGGATGAATGTGTATGTAAGTAGACATGTCCGTGATGTCAGGCATGTATGTTGTTTTCGGCTGCATGTATGAGCACTGTGTACATGTGCATGCGTGTGTATTTGACAAGGGTGCAACAGTGATGCAACATGGATGCATGTGACAGCGGTATGTGGAAGCCTGATTGGCAGATGTGACATGGATGCCCGTCTGAACAGTGCAACACTTGGCAGAGGTGTAGACATGCGTGCAAGTGTGGTGGTGTGTGTACATGTGTGGTGCACTTCCTGTGTTGCATGTGATGTCTGGCTCCCCTTTGGCTGCTGATGCAGTTGTATGTGTATGGATGGTGGTGGCAGTTGCGATATGGCTGTGGTATGGCTCATGTGTGCGAGTTGCAATGACATGTGTGTTGGGGATTGTGATGACATGTCTGAGGTTTGCCAATGCCACTCATGTGCAACTGTCATGCGTGTATGTGTCCATTGCACAGTGCCCTGATGCCTGTGTTTTGTTTCTCCCTGTCTGCAGCGTCAACTGATGAAGAGGGCGGAGAAGGTGCTGTGGAGCACAGCGGCGGGGATCCGACCGCCAGCCGGAGACGCAAGGCCCGGCTCCCCTCCCGTGTTGTCATCTCGTCGGGGAGTGAGGAGTCCGGTGCCGCGTCCCAGGCCGCAGCTGCCGGGGGGAGGTCCAAGAGGCGGAGGTTGCAGTTGGACTCCTCGGCAGCAGAAGGGGCAGCTGGGACCCCACAGGGCCCAACAGGGGAAGATGGCACAGAGTCATCCAGGTTGGTAGGGGGTTTGGTGGAGGAGGGGCAGCGCAAGCACCAGAGACGGGGTCTGGAGGTGGGGATCCCACTGGTGCTAGTGGTGCAGTGCAGGACCAGGGACAGGAGGCAGCACAGGCGGCCGCGGAGGTGCCTGTGTGCAATCCTGTCCCCGATCCTGTCCCTGCATCATCTTGCACCAGCAGGGATGCCTACGTCCAGACCCGTTTTCAGGCAGGGGATGAGCTGACGTCAACTGGCCTTCCTCTGCCTGCGGACGTGGCCATCCAGGTCCGGGTTGAGCCTGTCCTGGCTGGTGTGGCGTTGCGTCAACGGGCCATGCGAGGTGACCTGCAGTCTTTTCATGGAGAGACTGCACGTCATCTCGAATGGCTCGTTGACCACGTCAGCCTGCTGGGACAGGTCACCCAGGCCGGATTCCGCTGTCTGATGGGGCTTGCTCCGACCCCCTCCTCAACTGGACCCCCTACGCGCCAGTCGTCCTATGTGCCATCTTCCCACCCATCAGTCACCTGGGTGCCCTGTGGAGCTGCCTCTGACGGTGCGGCCAGGCTGGTGGAGGAGGCATCCCTGCCACAGTCGGGAGTCGGAGGTCCAGCAGGGGTGGCCACATCAACAAGTGGACCCCAGCCGGCGGAGGATGTGCAGGCAGCAGGAGGCAGTGCACGGGCAGAGGCAGAGCAGCAGCAGCAGCAACATGGTGGGAGACATGAAGGCTCGGGGCTTTCGACATCGGAGGGGCAGGCATCGGCCGGAGGGCAGGGGGACCCAGGACAGAGAGTGTCTTCCGTGTGGCAGCGGTTGGGCCACGCCATAGGTGCGGAGCGGCGGCGGGCGGAAGAGGCGCGGCTCACAATGGTCAGGGCGGAGAACTCCATGCGGAGGGCCCTGAGGCGGGCCGAGTGCCTCGAGGCAATCCGCAGGGGGTTGGAGGAGGACACGGCGTCGTCCCTGCGGACCCTCGGGGCCATGGAACTGGACCGCCTCCGGGACATCGAACAGGAGTTCGATGATGCCCTGGCCCGGGACACCACGGAGTGAGCCGCTGGACTTGCCCGCCGCCTTTGTATATAGTTCTTTAGTTTTAGGTTTCCTTTCTTTCTTATTATGATTTGGAGTCGACGGACACTGCTCCACTTTTTGTATATAGTTGATTTTTAGGTAGGTTTTTTAGTAGGTTTCCTTTGTTCAGTTGGGCTCATGGACCCTTGGTATTTTTGTACATAGTTCTTTATTGCATGGAGATTTTTTTACATTTGACTTTGGACAACATTTTTTTGGATTCGGATTTCCAGTTTTGTGTTTTTATACGGACATGCAGGTTTTTTTTCTCATTCACATTGTAGTTTGTTTTCTTTCTTTAGCATTCTTTATTTTTTTCAATACAATTTTGTTTCCATACTTCACTGTGTGGTATCATCTCATTGGTTTCATGCATGTCATGTTGTGTGTTTTCCCATTCAATTGCAACCATTGTGTGTGACGGACATGGGTTCATTAGCTTAATGAACATTGGGGGTGTAACATGTGATTTCCATTTCCATGTGGGTGAATGGGTTACTTGGTAGGGCTTTTTGGCTGTGGAGGCTGACCATTACGCACATGATTGGGGATTGTGAGGACCTGGTGGGGGCTGCCCATGGTGGCAGGGGGGTGGGGGTGGTGGGAGACATGAGTGGGGGCCTGGTGGAGGCTGCCCCTGCACTGCTGGGGGGTGGGGGTGGTGGGAGACATGAGTGGGGGCCTGGTGGAGGCTGCCCCTGCACTGCCGGGGGGTGGGGGTGGTGGGAGACATGAGTGGGAGCCTGGTGGAGGCTGCCCCTGCACTGCTGGGGGGTGGGGGTGGTGGGAGACATGAGTGGGGGCCTGGTGGAGGCTGCACCTGCACTGCTGGGGGGTGGGGGTGGTGGGAGACATGAGTGGGGGCCTGGTGGAGGCTGCCCCTGCACTGCTGGGGGGTGGGGGTGGTGGGAGACATGAGTGGGGGCCTGGTGGAGGCTGCCCCTGCACTGCCGGGGGGTGGGGGTGGTGGGAGACATGAGTGGGGGCCTGGTGGAGGCTGCCCCTGCACTGCTGGGGGGTGGGGGTGGTGGGAGACATGAGTGGGGTCCTGCTGGAGGGTGACCCTGGAGGCTGGGGGGTGGGGGTGGTGGGAGACATGAGTGGGGGCCTGGTGGAGGATGCCCATGGTGGCTGGGGGGTGGGGGTGCAGGGGGACATGAGTGGGGGCCTGGTGGAGGCTGCCCCTGGTGGCTGGGGGGTGGGGGTGGTGGGAGACATGAGTGGGGACCTGGTGGAGGCTGCCCATGGTGGCAGGAGGGTGGGGGTGGTGGGAGACATGAGTGGGGGCCTGGTGGAGGCTGCCCCTGCACTGCCGGGGGGTGGGGGTGCAGGGGGACATGAGTGGGGGCCTGGTGGAGGGTGATCCTGGATGCTGGGGGGTGGGGGTGGTGGGAGACATGAGTGGGGGCCTGGTGGAGGCTGCCCCTGCACTGCTGGGGGGTAGGGGTGGTGGGAGACATGAGTGGGGGCCTGCTGGAGGGTGACCCTGGATGCTGGGGGGTGGGGGTGCAGGGGGACATGAGTGGGGGCCTGGTGGAGGCTGCCCATGGTGGCAGGGGGGTGGGGGTGGTGGGAGACATGAGTGGGGGCCTGGTGGAGGCTGCCCCTGCACTGCTGGGGGGTGGGGGTGGTGGGAGACATGAGTGGGGGCCTGGTGGAGGCTGCCCCTGCACTTCCGGGGGGTGGGGGTGCAGGGGGACATGAGTGGGGGCCTGGTGGAGGGTGACCCTGGATGCTGGGGGGTGGTGGGAGACATGAGTGGGGGCCTGGTGGAGGGTGACCCTGGATGCTGGGGGGTGGGGGTGCAGGGGGACATGAGTGGGGGCCTGGTGGAGGGTGGCCATGGTGGCAGGGGGGTGGGGGTGGTGGGAGACATGAGTGGGGGCCTGGTGGAGGCTGCCCCTGCACTGCTGGGGGGTGGGGGTGGTGGGAGACATGAGTGGGGGCCTGGTGGAGGCTGCCCCTGCACTGCTGGGGGGTGGGGGTGGTGGGAGACATGCATTGTTGATCAGTAGTGCAAGGTGACATGTGGGTTGGCTGGGGGGCATGCACATGGTGGATGGGCTGCCTGCGGGACATGGGCAGGGGTGCAGGGTAGTCCCCCGTGGTGTGGGCTGCCTGCAGGGGCCGTGGAGGTTGTGGAGCGTACTACTGGGAGGACCCACACGGCCAATTCACGTGTAGTACTCCCCAGAACCCCTGAAATACACATTTCCTGTTGGTATCGCGTGTGCAACTTCCCGCGCACCCCTGAAATACACGTACCCTGCTCGCACTGGGACAATCGCGTGTGGAACTTCCCGCGCACTCCTGAAATACACGTACCCTGCTCGCACTGGGACAATCGCGTGTTGAACTTCCCGCGCACCCCTCAAATACATGTACCCTGCTCGCACTGGGCCAATCGCGTGTGTAACTTCCCGCGCACCCCTCAAATACACGTACCCTGATGAAATCGCTTGTGCAACTTCCCGCGCACCCATGGAATACACGTACCCTGCTCGCACTGGCCTGTTCGCGTGTGTAACTTCCCGCGCACCCCTGAAATACACGTACCCTGATGGAATCGCGTGTGGAACTTCCCGCGCACCCATGTAATACACGTACCCTGCTCGCACTTTCCCATTTGCGCGTGGAACTTCCCGCGCACCCCTGAAATGCACGTACCCTGCAGAAATCGCGTGTGGAACTTGCCGCGCACCCCTGAAATACACGTACCCTGCTGGAATCGCATGTGCAACTTCCCGCGCACCCCTGAAATTCACGTACCCTGCTTGCACGGGGCCAGTCGCGTGTGGAACTTCCCGCGCACCCCTGCAATACACGTTCCCCGCTTGGCGTTTGCTGTTTGCCAGCCCGGTGAACTGGTCCAGGGTTAGCGCAGCCCTTTGCGATGATTTAGCGATTTGGATGGCTTTTCCTTGCGCGAGGGCGTTCTTGGGGGCGTTACTGGCGCTGCTGCAGGGTCGCTGCGATTCTCTGCGCCACGGCTGGTTTGGAAGCCTGAAATCCATGAATATGCTGTGCGCGGAAATCGGTTTTAGCGCACGTGCCTGGCGCAGTCAATCGCACGCGGACACTCTGCGCCAGCCGCTTGCAACACTTTTCTGCGAAATTCTATGAATTACCCTCTAAATGTGGACATTCCTGACAGCAGTCAACCTTCTTTAACTGGAAGCCAAGAACCACTTGGATAGCCACTAATAGCAAATGAGGCAGAATTAGCCATGACAGAAGTGGAAAACACTATGGGGGTAATTCATAGAAATCTGCGCGCAAGTGGCGCATGCGGCTGGGGCACAGTGTGTGCGTGCGAATTTCTGCGCCAGCCGCGTGCGCTAAAATCCATTTCCGCGCACAGCGTATTCATGGATTTTAGCTACCAAAACCAGCCGTGGCACACAGTGGCGCAGCGACCCTGCAGCAGCGCCAGTTACACCCCCAAGAATGCCCCTCGCGCAGGGAAAAGCCATCAAAATCCCCAATCCAGCGCAAAGGGCTGCGCTAACCCTGTACCAGCACAGCAAGCGGTGAACCTGTATTACTGGGCTTTGCGGGAAGTTTCACACACGATAGGCCCTGTGCGAGTGGGGTACGTGTATTACTGGGGTTTGCGGGAAGTTTCACACATGATTGGAGCAGGGTATGTGTATTTCGGGGGTGTGCAGGAAGTTTCACACGCGATTGGCCCTGTGCGAGTGGGGTACCTATATTACTGGGGTTTGCGGGAAGTTTAACACATGATTGGAGCAGGGTACGTGTATTTCGGGGGTGTTCGGGAAGTTTCACACGCGATTGACCCTGTGCGAGTGGGGTACATGTATTACTGGGGTTTGCGGGAAGTTTCACACGCGATTGAGCAGGGTACGTGTATTTTGGGGGTGCGCGTGAAGTTTCACATGCGATTGGCCCTGTGCAAGTGGGGTACGTGTACTACTGGGGTTCACAGGAAGTTTCACATGCGATTGGAGCAGGGTACGTGTATTACTGGGGTTCGCGGGAAGTTTCACATGCAATTGGAGCAGGGTACGTGTATTTCGGGGGTGCGCGGGAAGTTTCACACGCGATTGGCCCTGTGAGAGTGGGGTACGCGTATTACTGGGGTTCGCAGGAAGTTTCACATGCGATTGGAGCAGGGTATGTGTATTTCGGGGGTGCGCGGGAAGTTTCACACGCGAAAGGGTCTGTGCGAGTGGGGTACGTGTATTTCGGGTGTTCGCGGGAAGTCTCAAATGCGATTGGAGCCGGGTACGTGTATTCCTGGGGTGCGCGGGAAGTTTCACATGCAATTTTGCTGTCAGAGCGGGGTACGTGTATTTTGGGGGTGCGCAGGAAGTTTCACACGCGATTGGCTCTGTGCGAGTGGGGTACGTGTATTACTGGGGTTTGCGGGAAGTTTCACACGCGATTGGAGCATGGTACGTGTATTTTGGGGGTGCACAGGAATTTTCACACGCGATTGGCCCTGTGCGAGTGTGGTATGTGTATAACTGGGGTTCGCGGGAAGTCTCACACCCGATTGGAGCCGGGTACGTGTATTCCTGGGGTGCGCAGGAAGTTTCACACGCGATTGGCCCTGTGAGAGTGGGGTACGTGTATAACTGGGGTTCGCGGGAAGTCTCACACGCGATTGGAGCCGGGTACGTGTATTCCTGGGGTGCACGGGAAGTTTCACATGCGATTTTGCTGTCAGAGCGGGGTACGTGAATTTCGGGGGTGCGCGCGGAGTCCTACATGTGAATTGGCAGTGTGGGTCCTCCCAGGCGTTCCCTCTACACCCTCCACAGCTCCTGCAGGCAGCCCACACCACAGGGGACTACACTGCACCCCTGGTCATGTCCCGCAGGCAGCCCATCCACCATGGGCATGCCCCCCAGCCAAGCCACATGTCACCTTGCACTACTGATCACCAACTCATGTCCCCTTGCACCCCCACCCCCCATCACTGAGGGGCACCTGCCAGCAGGCCCCCACTCATGTCCCCCTGCACCCCCACTCCCCAGCAGTGCAGGGCACCTGCCAGCAGGCCCCCACTCATGTTCCACACATGTCCCTTTGCACCCCCACCCCCAGCAGTGCAGGGCTCCTGCCAGCAGGCCCCCACACATGTCCCCTTGCACCCACACCCCCCAGCAGTGCAGGGTACCTGCCAACAGGCTCCCACTCATGTCCCACTCATGTCCCTTTGCACCCCCACCCCCCAGCAGTGCAAGGCACCTGCCAGCAGGCCCCCACACATGTCCCCTTGCACCCCACCCCCCAGCAGTGCAGGGCACCTGACAGCAGGCCCCCACTCATGTCCCACTCATGTCCCCATGCACCCCCACCCCCCAGCAGTGCAGGGCACCTGCCAGCAGGCCCCCACTCATGTCCCACTCATGTACCCCTGCACCCCCACCCCCCAGCAGCGCAGGGCACCTGCCAGCAGGCCCCCACTCATGTCCCACTCATGTCCCTTTGCACCCCCAACCCCCAGCAGTGCAGGGCACCTGTCAGCAGGCCCCCACACATGTCCACTTGCACCCCCAGCCCCCAACAGTGCAGGGCACCTGCCAGCAGGCCCCCACTCATGTCCCACTCATGTCCCCCTGCACCACCACCCCCCAGCAGTGCAGGGCACATGCCAGCAGGCCCCCACTCATGTCCCACACATGTCCCCTTGCACCCCCACCCCCCAGCAGTGCGGGCAGCTGCCAGCAGACCCCCACTCATGTCCGACTAATGTCCCCCTGCACCCCCACCCCCCAGCAGTGCAGGGCACCTGCCAGCAGGCCCCCACTCATGTCCCACTCATGTCCCCCTGCACTCCCACCCCCAGCAGTGCAGGGCACCTGCCAGCAGGCCCCCACTCATGTCCCACTCATGTCCCTTTGCACCCCCACCCCCCAGCAGTGCAGGGAACCTGCCAGCAGGCCCCCACACATGTCCCCTTGCACCCCCACCCCCAGCAGTGCAGGGCACCTGCCAGCAGGCCCCCACTCATGTCCCACTCATGTCTCCCTGCACCCCCACCCCCCAGCAGTACAGGGCACCTGCCAGCAGGCCCCCACTCATGTCCAACAGATGTCCCCCTGCACCCCCATCCCCCAGCAGTGCAGGGCACCTCCCAGCAGGCCCCCACTCATGTCCCACTCATGTCCCACTCATGTCCCTTTGCGCCCCCACCCCCAGCAGTGCAGGGCACCTGCCAGCAGGCCCCCACTCATGTCCCACTCATGTCCCCATGCACCCCCACCCCCCAGCAGTGCAGGGCACCTGCCAGCAGGCCCCCACTAATGTCCCACTCATGTGCCTTTGCACCCCCACCCCCAGCAGTGCAGGGCACCTGCCAGCAGGCCCCCACTCATGTCCAACTCATGTCCCCTTGCACCCCCACCCCCCAGCAGTGCAGGGCACCAGCCAGCAGGCCCCCACTCATGTCCTTTTGCACCCCCACTCCCCAGCAGTGCAGGGCACCTGCCAGCAGGCCCCCACTCATGACCCACTCATGTCCCCCTGCATCCCCACCCCCCAGCAGTGCAGGGCACCTGCCAGCAGGCCCCCACTCATGTCCCACTCATGTCCCTTTGCACCCCCAGCAGTGCAGGGCACCTGCCAGCAGGCCCCCACACTTGTCCCCTTGCACCCCCACCCCCAGCAGTGCAGGGCACCTGCCAGCAGGCCCCACTCATGTCCCACCCATGTCCACCTACACCCCCACCCCCCCAGCAGTGCAGGGCACCTGCCAGCAGGCCCCCGCTCATGTCCCACTTATGTCCCCCTGCACCCCCACCCCCAGCAGTGCAGGGCACCTGCCATCAGGCCCCCACTCATGTCCCACTCATGTCCCCCTGCCCCCAGGTCATGACGATCCTCAATCATGGCCCTTATGGCCAGCCTCCCCAGCCCAAAGACCCAACCAAGTATTGCATCCACCCACATAGAAAAGGCAATTACATGATGCAACCCGAATGGCAAGTATGTAAATGAACACATGTCCGTCACACACACACAATGGGTGCAAGTGAATGTGAAAACCCATATCATGACATGCATGAAACCAATGAGATGATACCACACATCGAAGTATGAAGAAAAAAATGTATTAAACACAACATGAATGTAATCAAAATCCAACACAGAACAATGGGAATAATAAAAGAAAAGCTGCATGTCTGTAAAAGAATTAAAAAAAAATTATAATCCAAAGAAATCCAAAAGAAATGGTGTCCAAAGTCACAGTCCAACAAAGCAAATCCAAGGGGAAAAAGAAAGTGAAAACCATTGCTCCATGGTGAAAATATAAAAAAAAGAGATCAATCCAACGGTGTACTATGTACAGATGACCAATCCAGGGTCCATGAGCCCAACTGATGAAATGAAACCTATCAAAAATACTACCTAATAAAAAACTATATACAAAAACGTGGTGCATTTTCCAAGCGCAACCAAAATAAAGAAAAAACTAAAGGAAACCTAACACTATCTAACTATATACAATGGCGACGGGCAAGTCCAGTGGCTCACTCTGTGGTGTCCCGGGCCAGGGCATCATCGAACTCCATGTCTATTTGCCGGAGGCGGGCCTCTGTCCTGGCCCCGAGGTCTCGCAGGGAGGCACTCATGGCCTGTTCCAACTCCCTGCGAGTTGCCTCGAGGCACTCTGCCCACCTCAATGCCTGACGCATGGAGAACTCCACCCTGACCATGGTGAGCCGTGCCTCTTCCGCCCACTGCCACTCCGCACCTACCTGCTGGCCCAACCAGTGCCACACGGAAGCCACTCCCATTCCAGGGTCCTCCTGCCCTCTGGCTGATGCCTGCCCCTCCGATGTTGATGGCCCAGAGCCATCATTGCTCCCACCTAGAGCCTGCTCCTGCTGCTGCTGTCCATGTGCCGTGTCTGATGGTGCCTGCACATCCTCCATCAGCTGGTCTCCAGTTGTGGTGTCCACTCCTGCTGGGCCGCCGACTGTGACAGGGATGTGAGCTCCACCAAACTGGCTGTGCTGGTCGGGCCAGGTCCACAGGGGGCCCTGGTGGAATCTGGGCCTGAAGACGGTGTGGAGAACGACTGGCGCATAGTCTCCACAGAGGAGGAGAGTTCCGCCAGAGTGTGCGACACATGTAGGAACCCACCAACCAGGTCCCCTTCCAGCAGTGCCACGTCACGACGCTGCTCTCTGTGATGGCGTGCGTTCTCCGCCCACGAAGAACGCACGTCATCACGAATGACACACGTGCGCAACGCGACACCAACCAGGACGGAGCCCATACATTCATGGGACCCCTCGTCCGCAGGTAGTGGAGAGGCAGATGACATGGCACTCTCCCCTACCTGCGGACGGGCCTGGGACGGGGCCTCCCTGCTGGTGCATGGTGGTGCAGTCACAGGGTCAGGGAGAGCGACATGCACAGGCCCCTCCACGGTGACCTGTGCTGTCTCCTGATCCTGGCCCTGGACTGCACCACTTGCATCAGTGGTACTAACCCCACCAGGCCTCATGTGCGGCTCAGTAGCAGGCTCCTCCTCGTCTGTGGAGACCACCAACCTGGATGTCTCCACACTGTCTTCCGCCATTGGAAGCCCCTGTGGTGGCTCACCCGGCCCTTCCGCCACAGCCATTGTGGCAGGCGCAGCACCAGCCCCCTCGCTCCCGGATGATGGTAATTACTGGGAGGGTGGCTGGGCCTTGCGTCACCGCCCAGAGGAGGCATCCTCGCTGCTTGGCTCCACAGCGCCGTCTCCGCCCTCTTCTTCACTTGATGCTGCGTAGAGGGAGACATAGAGCACAAGCATCAGGGTACAGTACAAAATACCCTAGACAGAAAGCAATAACACATGAGTGGCACTGTCAAATGTCACTTCCATCCTCTCATTCCACAACACATGGGTGAATGCACACAACACAGATTCAGAAACAGTCCCGACGCCTGCAATCAACATCAACATCTATGTAGAAGGGCCCCTGTAAACCAAGATGTTGCCTTCAAAATCACAAGCATCCATGGCGTTTCAAAGTCACACACACTTCTCAGGCACACACACACACATGTGCACCATACATGTACATGACATCAGCACCCATTCCTCACCCCCATTCATGTCCATGAACAGAGACAGCCATGCTTTCATGTGTGCATTCAGCATAGAGCTCCCCATGTTGCATTTAAAGACATGCACCAACCATGTGGTTCACACATAACTGGTCTCACATGCATGACCATGATGTCCCTGCACACACACATCCATACATGGCCTATGTCACACATACAGGCAAGCATCAGACTACCAGCACACTGCAACATGCCCTGTCTCACACAGCAATGCTTGGCCACTTACTGCTCAACTCCAGACGGATCTGCCTCTGAAGGATATGGACGTGGAGCGCTGGGCCTACGCATTCCTGGACCCTCATCTGGATGTTACTCATGCGTGCCCGGGCCCCCTCCGTGAGGCGCCGGGCCTTGTGGAGGGTCCTGGATCTGAAGTCCTCCCAGCGCTTCTTGACGTGCTTGATGTCCTCCATGTTGATGGCAACCACTACGTCGTCCCAGATCCTCTCCCGTCCTTCCTTGTTGGCGCGTGATGTTCCGAAGAGGGCATCATAATGCCCCAGGACATGCTCCACCAGGACACCAACTTCGGTGGCAGTGAAGCTGGTGGCCCTCTGCCTCTCTGGCTGGGGGTTGCCAGTGGTTCCAGATGGAGATGCGCCCGACATGGCAACCCCAGAGGCAGGAGTGGGTGGGCAACTGGGTCCTGGGGCTGGGCTGTGGAGTGATGGTATCCCAGTCGGGAGTCTTATGTTCCAGCAGGGGTGGACACAGCAACTGAACCCCTGCAGATGGCTGATGTGCAGACACCAAATAGCAGGGCACCTGGGCAGCAGACAGTCAGGCAGCAGCAGAAGGCAGGTGGGAGTGCGCTCAGGGCTCTGGGGGGCAGGGAAATGGCCTTCAGGGCAGGAGCTTGGTCTTCTGTGTGTGTACGCGTGGCCAGCTTGATACGGAGTGATTTGGCATGTGAAAAAATTGCACGTCAGCGTGTAATTCGAGGAAAGGCCCTTAGCGCGTAAGCGCGTCAGCACACGTACGCGATTTCATTGGACCAAAGGCCCTAGCGTGTAAGCGCATCTGTGACGTATCGCGCACGGGCGTTGCCCTTTCGCATGTAAAACTTCCCGCGAACCCCAGGAATACACGTACCCCACTCGCACAGGGCCCTTTCGTGTGTAAAACTTCCTGCGAACCCCAGGAATACACGTACCCCACTCACACATGGCCCTTTCGCGTGTAAAACTTCACACGAACCCCAGGAATACACGTACCTCACTCGCACAGGGCCCTTTCGCGTGTAAAACTTCACACGAACCCCAGGAATACACGTACCCCACTCGCACAGGGCCCTTTCACGTGTAAAACTTCACGCGAACCCCAGGAATACACGTACCCCACTCGCACAGGGCCCTTTCACGTGTAAAACTTCACACGAACCCCAGGAATACACGTACCCCACTCGCACAGGGCCCTTTCGCGTGTAAAACTTCACACGAACCCCAGGAATACACATACCCCACTCGAACAGGGCACTTTCGCATGTAAAACTTCCCATGCACCCCAGTAATACACGTACCCCACTCGCACAGGGCCAATCGCGTGTGAAACTACCCACGAACCCCAGTAATACATGTACCCCACTCAGTATATTCGTGCTTTTTATTTGTGCACACTTTTGTAATGCGCAGGGAAGCTACCGCCTGCCTTCGTGTGGCGGACGTGTTTAGGCCTGTGCGTGTCTTGGCCCGTGAGCAGGTTTGCCCTATTCGATTCCATGAATACGTGTGGTTCGCGTGCGTGTGGGCGCTCCATGTACTTCCGAGCAGTACTTCCCCCGTTACGCCTTCTTTTTCACACTTTATTCCCCATTCTGTGTGTTACGTCCCCTGTTCTGCCTATTTTTATTGTGTGCGCTGCGCTATGTGCGCTTTCGCTGTCCGCTTAGCACATGCTGTTTGGAGACGTGTGCGCCAGCGTGCGCCATGCACAGATTTGGCACACAACCAGTGGGAAAGTAGCGCAGCGCCTTCCTTGAATCGCACGAACACGCTTGCGCCTCCTTACTCCTGCTTGCGCTGGGATATTCGGCACACGTTGTTCCATGAATCGGCCCCTCTGTGTCAGTATGAGCAATCTACAAAAGACTTTGCTGTACTGTAATCACAATTTAACAATGAGCAGTGTAGCATTTTCCTAGAAAAACACATTAAACATTGTGTGCAACATGAAAGTAAAAACTGTACCTGCCAAGAATACAAGCCTACACTGTTATATGTGAGTGGTCAAGCTGGTTCAGGCAAAACATTCTTAATCAAACTCAACAGCAAGTTCCTCCAACAATTGACAAACAACAAACTTTCAGCTACTGTAACTGCCCCCACAGGTTTAGCTGCCTACAACATAGGTGGTGTCACTTTACAACGATTACTACTCCTTCCAGTAGAACACCAAAACAAATTAGACTATTACAAACTTTCTACAGAAGATGCAATGGAACTACGCAGAGTTTTCAATCAAATGAAAATGCTGCTAATAGATGAGGTGAGCATGGTCTCCAACCTAATGTTGGCTTTGATTCACCTCAGATTACAAGCGGTCCTCAAAACAGACTGTGAAGAGCTTTTTGGAAGAAAAGAACATTATTGTTTTCAGAGATCTTCAATTAACACCAGTGAAAGGTGAACCTATTTTTAAAACCTTAGGGCACACACTGTGCCGTAAAACTCTTGGCAGTATAGGAAATGTCAACCTTTGTCAACATTTCCAATACAGAGAATTATCTGAAAACATGTGTCAGTTTGCAGACTTCACATACGCCAACATTTTAGAGTTGGTGTACTATCTCAAGAAGCACAATCTATATTAAAAACCAGGCACATACATGCACTCCATGGCCATAATTCACGTGCTACTGATGTCATGGAACAATTAGCACAAAAAAATGTCAATTGTATGTCCTTGATGCCAACTCTTGCAAGCGGTTCAAAATGTAATTAAACAATGTTAAAATAAGAAATGCAAACAATAGTTTGAATTTGCTCCACAGACAAACTGGACGTACATGGTATGACACTACCTATGTGTCAACAAGTCACAACAAGGCTAAACACCATGGAAAACTCTATCTCTAACACAGCTGGTTTTGAAAAAATATTAAAACTTTCTTGAAACTGTAGAGTAATGCTTAAACGTAACCTTGATGTGGACCAAGGACTAGTTAATGGCACAAATGGTACAGTTGTTGGCTTTCAAACATACCCACGTGACAACAACATTCAATTTGTCAATATTCTTTGACAAACTATCAGAAGTTAAATGGATAGGACATTCAACAGCCCACTTTCTTCTTTCCATAGACATGTATGTACGCAGAGAACAATTTTCTCTAACTCTAGCATATGCAGTCACCATTCACAAATCACAAGGTCTTACCCTAGAGAAAGCATTGATAGATATTGGTAGCACAGTCTTTAAAGAAGGCATGACCTATGTAGCACTATCACACTTATGTACACTTGACAGACTATTTCTAATCAACTTTGATGCAAGTAAAGTAAATTCTGATATTTCTTGCATTCTGGAATACAATAGACTACTTTCCCTCTACAGCCCCCATCTAAAAACCTATCCTGTTCCGCAAAAAGCAAAACGGTGTAAAAGAAAACTACTTCAGACTCAAACTATGCAGGATCTCACAGCAATTCCTCCAAATAAAGTAAAACAAGCTAATACTTCATCAAGGACAACAACCAAAGAAGAATCTACTGCTCAAAGAAACCCAACTACCTCTTTAAAGAAGCAAGGCACAATCCGAACAAATGACTTGGACACAGAACTGTCAGGTCCATTCAAATTTTCAAATAGAACTGTTGTAAATTGTTAAGCAAATGTAGCAATCAGTATTCAATTCCAATTGCCGCCCATTATTGACAACATTTTTGTTTTTTATTTGATTCAATTGTAATACAATTTTACAAATTTTACAAAAGGATTCCAAAAAATTTGAAAAATTCAAAAAAGTTTGTCCCTCCAATTTAAATTGGTATTATTTCCTTTTTTTCACTATTAAGAGTTTAAGCGTCGTTCTTTGTCGGTGTCTATTGTTATCTTTTTGTCTCCTCAGCTCCTTTTCTCCTCCTGGACGAGACCAATGTGTTTGAAGAACAGAGACTCTGCCACTGTCCATTCAGTTTTTCCCCTCCCAGCAGACCATTCCAACAGTCTTCTTCGTCAGCTGTAGTTGAGCTGTTCAAGTGTTTCATGAGGTAGATTTCTCTTGCTTGTTGGGTTGCCTTGTACCTTAACAAAAGGTGTTGGGTGGATCCACCTGCTGGATATTACAGTATCGGCATTTGTCTGAGAGTGACTCACCTCTCACCTCTTCTTTCCAAGATCTTGTTTGTCTTTAGAAGGTTTAGTCTAATTCTGAGGAAGGTGTTGTGCAACTGTTTATCCAGGAATTTTCTTAGGTATCCTCTCACCTCGTTGACTCTCTTAGGGATTGTAGGAAGGTTTTTGATGGATTTATATGAAGCAGCATTCTCCTGGGTTCTAATCCAGTCCAGTTCGTTCCATTTTTTCACTACCTTCATTGGATTTTGTATTAGAGTTACTCTAGTCAGGGCCACCTCTTCTAGAAGGTTTACAAAGTATTCCGCCCATGATACTAAGATTTTGTTTTTTTACGCTGGATAATTCATTCTCGAGGATCTCAAAAATGGGCGCTGATGGGTCCATGATCACTTTCCTGAAAAGTATCAGGGTATTCCTGGCCACGATCCCCTTCAGAGAGAGTAGGCAAAGTTCTTGTCTGATGTAACATATTGGAACAGACATTGGCAAACCCCAGCACCTTCTTCCAAAATTGACCTTCAAGTCTGTCCCAGAACGGCCTCGGGATTTGAGGCATAGTTTCAACTCCGTACGTTATGCACGGGACAACCTTGGCTTTAAAGAAAGACAGCACTGGAATTTAAGAGAACTTTCCGTATTTCCTGTCGATCGTCCGTGCTTGGCATGACAAAGTCTTTGTTTTTGCTATTAGCATCTCCTGCATTGGTCTTTCTGTAATACTATTGCTTAAAGTCACTCCCAAGTTTTTAAAGCTCTTCACAATTTCGATTTTCTTGTTTTCCATGCTCCATTTTTCTTTGCCTGCTGTTCAAGTTGTAGTTTCAAAGGCCATGATCTTGGTTTTGCTTTTATTTAGTTCTAGATGGTTATTTCTCAGGTATGAGAGCAAGCTGTTCAACTGTCTTTGGAGCCCTACCGCTGTGTGGTCTAGTAGGATGATGTCATCTGCAAAAAGGAGTTTGTGTATTTTCTCTCCTCCAAGTGATGGGGGAAAGCACCTAGTTGTAATGAACTCGTCTTCCAGATCTGCTATGTAGGCGTTATACAGTGCTGGAGCTAGGGAGCAGCCCTGCTTTACTCCTCGGGCAGTACAAATTACCTTTGATAGAGTCCCTGCTCCATTAAGACAAACTCTCATAGTGGTGCCTTCATAAAGGGCTCTTATTGGGGCGAACGTTTTTTCAGGACAGTCCATGTCGGATAATGTCTGTTAATTTAGCCCACAAGCGCCCTTGGCTCACCCGATCAAACGCCTGCACAAGGTCAACAAAGGCCATGAATATTCTCAGTGTTCCTTGTTGAACTCTTGCTTTCAGAGAGCATAGTACGAGAATGTTTGCTGCAGTGCCAGTGTTTCTAACAAACGCCATCTGGAATTGGTCTCTTTAGCCAGGTGTTCAGGCCACCCAAAGCACAAGATCCAAAGACCTTCCCGATAACGTCTAAGAGCACTATGGGGCGGTAATTTCTTGGATCTTCTTTCGCTCCCTTTTTAAAAATCGGGACCACATTAGTCTTCCAGGAGGGTGGCACAGTTTTGGTGATGTTGCAATTCTGAAAGATCTGATCAATGGAGATGCCATCCGGCTCTGGCACTCTAGAGTTTTTTAGTTTGATGATTTTTGATGCAATTGAATCACAGTCCCAAGGTATTTCCCAATTTGTCGGTTGAAGCCCAAGTTCAATGTCTCGCTCTCCTCCTTTTTGTACAGTGACTCAAAAAAATCCACCCATTTCTCTTCGCTGATGTTGTTTTGTAGGTTGGTGTGACTGCTTGGTGTTTTCGAATGGATTAACAACCAAAATTCTCTGCTGCTTTTCTTCGTAAGTATGCGCAGCATTTGTTCTGCGTCGTGTTGCAGAAGGCTTGCGCGATGATTTCTCACCCAGTGTTTATACTGGCGTTGAGCCAGGTGGTATTTCGTTTGCAGCTTTGTTGAGTTAGTTGTTTTTGCCATTTGTCAGATTTTTCTCAAGGACGCTCTTTCCATTACCAATTCCTTGTTATAGCTGTGTTTGTGAGCTACATGCGTAGGGCCCCCTTGTTGCTTTGGTCTGCGGTGTACTTCCAGCAGCGGCACATAATCAACAGTTGCAGCTCCGGTTGGCTTATCAGTAAGATTATTGCTGATGTTATTGTAGGCCATCGTCATTTCGCTGATGGCGCTGATGGCTTTCGCCGTTAACCTTAGGCGGTTGCCACTGGGACCTGCTTCCAAACCTTGGAACATGTATTCTTGAACTGGCCTATAAAGGTGCCAGGTCGTTTTTAAGATGTTGCGGTCACTGTTGTCTGTTTTGACCACTTTAAAAAACATGATCATACTCAAGAGGTCCTTTGATACGATGGTGTGGTCGATGGTCCCCTTTTGGTCACTTCTTTGCCACGTCAGAATCTCCTTATTCTTTTTAGAGCGTAACGAGTGCAGATTATGCAGGTCCCATTTATCCATCAGATTACACCATCATATTGTTCTGTCGCCATCCGTTCTGGATCTCGTGCACAGGAGGGTGCATCATCATCCATTGTACAATTTAGTTCTCTGTTTATGATAATATGATTGAGTCGTTGACTTTCGCTTTCCTCTTCCAGAAGGTTGTCGATAGCCTCTAAATAATAATCGGTGGCGATTGCTGCTGGATTCCAATATGTATTAATGACTAGGAATTTTTGTTGAGGGTTTTCCTTGCCCATTCCACCACTGTCAGGTTGCCACCCTAGTCTAGTAGCCTGGATGAATGGAGAGAGATGTAGTTCCGCCAGAAGCACTAGGCCACATCCCGATCTTACTGCCGTCAGAAGACCCGCTGTTGGCCTTCCAGTGGCTCCCTTCTCTGTCTTATTGACAACATTTACTAACATGGTACAGACCAATTGTGTTTGCAAATGTTAGTCCTTCATAGAAATGCAACAACAATCCTGACAACACTTACAGTGTTTCTGGAATAAGGCAGGAATTGTACTACAATGCTGCAATGGTCAAATTCACTATAAACTCACAAGAAGATCCACAAGAATGTCTAATGTACTTACTACAAGTACTAGAAAACACAAATATGCCTATAAATGAAATCTTCCAGATTGCATACATGTGGAAACATACATGCACTCTTTCCAGGCATGCAGTACAAGAAGAAGTTCCTAATGAATGTTTCGTGTATGTATGCATACCTAACTGTGAATGCATTCCATTTCAGCAACGTGTACAAAATGCAAACCATGGCAGATTATGTACTACCTGCAATTCTGATAATCCTTTCATTTTACAAATACAGACACACAGTAAATACGTAATAGTAATGCTTTTACGTTATAATGCAAATGGTACCAAAAACAACTGCAAGCTGACTGGATTCACACATTGTCAAGTATCACTTGGTAAGAAAACCTTCCCAACCAATGCAGGTTACTACACTGCATATATAAAACAGAATTGTGGATGGTTCGTATGTAATGATACTACCATTACTCTAAAACTGAGATTACCAGCAAATCTTGTAAACGCTTACTTAAGATTCTTAAAACCAAAATGAAATAACTAATCTGTTTATGAACATAAACAAAACTTGAACTTCAAAACTATGACCAGTTAAAATACACCAACAGTTAACTAACTACCCCAAAATTCTGCAACAAGCAAACAGATAAATTAATACCACTAAAATCAAACAAGGAATATACAGTTAGCATACACCAACAGGTATCTAACTGCCCGAAGATTCTGCAACAAGCAAACAGATACATAAATACCACTAAAATCAAACAAGAAATATACAGTTACAATACGCCAACATGTATCTAACTTCCCCGAAAATCTGCAACAAGCCAACAGATAAATGAATACCATAAAACAAGAAATAATCAGTTACAATACGCCAACAGGTATCTAACTGCCCCCAAAATAAACTGCAAAAAGCCAACAGATAGATGAATACCACCAAAATAGAAAAGAAATAAACAAATAGAATACACCAACTGCTATCTAATTGCAACAATGCTACCACCACTTCCAAATCAAAAACCATACACCTATTCAATTCCTCCTATTGAAATCAATGAAAGAGATATATTGTACCACAACAGAGAAAGTTTTTTTAATCCAGCATGGATTTATTTTCCTACAGACCCATTGATTTAATCAACAAACACATGAACTGAGCAAACTGTGCAGTACACTGGTTTGAACTAGAGTACTTCTAAAGTACTAACTATGAGGGTCGACAAAAAACAGAAATGTCTACTATGCAATGCAATACTCATTAGAAACTACCTACACTAACAGGTGATTTTTTCTTTTATCACAGTGATTGAAAAGAAATTACTGATCCAACTACCCATGTCATGAAAAAACTGCATACAACCACAAAAAGTCAAACAGTAAGTATATAATGATTGGATTCACAAACACCACAGCATACCACACTCATTCAAGCAAACACCTGACCATAGACCACAATCAAAAATGTTTGCTTCCATGTGTATCTTATGCTGCAGCGCGTGTTGCCAAACACAACAATCTTGACTGCATGGCCTGGCCAAAACTCTACATACAGCCTCAACAAAGGAAACAGTAAGTATATAATAATTAGACGCACAAACACTGCAACATAACACAGCCATGAAAATGAACACCTCACCAATAAATACAACCCAAAATGCCTAGAGTCTTCAATAAAAACATTCTGAACACAATCCAACAAACAAACTAACATACATCATCTCACTATTATATAAACACAATTACACTACTGCCAATCAGCACACACATTTTTGAAAACATATCCCCTAAGCAGCCCACATACCACAGTCAAAATATTTGGTAGCATGGGTATTTTATGCTGCAGTGGTTTTACCAAGGCTAAGAGTCTCAGGTGCTTGGTTAAAGGCTTACAGCACTTTAGCCATGCACCCAAGACTCTCGGCCCTGGCCACAACCACCGCAGGATAACACACCCATAGAAGCAAACACCTACCAAATCACCACAACCCAAAAACATAAAATACATCCACCTCAAAACCTATGCACTTCAATTAGCATTCTAAAAAATTATTACAACCAACACCCAAACTCTTCAATACATACCCTCTTCACCCAATGCTCTACTAAAGACCTAAAACCAACATCATACTAAAGTAAAGTAGCCAGTAGTGCGCCCAGTGTTTAGTATGTCTACGGACAACCGCGGTGTCTGCGACACCGCAAACACATCACGGCCTGCTCCGATGTAAACAAATACATCATTTGACCCATCTCCTACTCCCCCACCCTCTCCAAGCACTCCTACACACCAACACACTCCTTAAAATTGGATGTATGCTCACTTCCTCACTGCGCTGTCCACGGATGTCCGTGGATCCAATATGGCATGTGGAGCACCTCACGCTTCATCCCAGCCAATCAGAGAACATGTTGCATGTCCGCGGACATGACGCAAGCTGATTAGCCAATCGGTGTCCTGTCCGCAGAGCGAAAAGGGAAGTGTGTACGTGGACCGGACATAGATATCTCTACTTTTTTTAGATTGACTTTTTGGTCATTTTAAAAAAAAAAACTACTGGATGGATTTTCACCAAATTTACAAAAGCACGCTTTCGGGACCACTCCGCCACTCCTGCCGCAAATTTGGTGAACATTTGTCCAGCGCTTTGGGCTGTAGGCGCGACAGACATTTTTTCTCCATTCAGTCTATGGGAAAAAAGACATTTTGGGACCCCCCTATAACTTTGCCCCTCCCTGGACCAACCATCACCAAGCTTTGATATTCAGAGTGGGCCATATACTTTTTTTTGCAAAGTTTGGTGAGGATTTATCCACGGGGAGCAAAGTTATAAGCGGCCCAAAAAGTGCTCTTCCTATGGGTTTAGCAACTTAAACATAACTAGATGGCCGCTACTGCAGGCCATGTAATATATATATATATATATATATATATATATATATATATATATATATATATATATATATATACATATATATATATATATATATATATATATATATATATATATATATATATATATATATATATATATATATATATTCAGTGAAAAAAACTTTGTTAAAGGGACGTTATGGTTAAGTTGCGCTACTAAAAACCTATGAAATTCAGTGAAAAAACTTTGTTAAAGGGACGTTATGGTTCCAAGTAAAACCGAAAAACCCTTGAAATTCGCCAGTTATGGTAAGCTAAGCAACCATAACTCGCGCCACCACCGTGCACTGCTAAGACTAACACCCATGACATCAAAGATGACATCACAAATGTCATTGATGACATCACTGATATACCACAAGAAGATAAATTGGCTTCCAACATAATTACCTCACAGACACAACAGAACTGAGAACAAGACCAGACCCACTGAATACATAGGAATTATCTTACCTGAAATAGTAAGTGTACTTCATTTTACTCATATATTTATAAACTTTCTGTATTAGATTAAAAAATATATTATTTTTTTTCTCACAGAAATGTCTAGTACTCTGGAGTGGCTAGAGGAGCATTTCCCACATGAAGAAATGTCACAAGATAGTGAAACTAATGGTAAACACTTTATAATATATTATTTTTTTGTACAGAGCATACCAAAAAAGAAAACACTTCAGAAAACCCTGTTATGGATAACAGTCTTCACAATATAGAAGAAAAAATGGATGTATTGTTGGCTAATTTTAATAATTTAAAAACTTTTGTAGAAAATCATTTCAAACCAAAAACCTTGTACCATTGCCCCACATGTACTTGTCCCTCCTCACCATATCCCAGTCAATTATCCCCAAACCCTCTCCATAATCCAAAACGTTTTGATGAGACTTCCATCCCTTCTTCACCTAATACCAATCATGTTGAAACCCCAAATTCTCCTGTTTTTGTTTCTGTTTCTGCCTCACCTTCTCTGTCATAAATTATTAATATATGTTAAATAAAGTTTAATTTTTACATTGTATTGTGAATAGTTTCCGTTTTTCTTTTTTTTTAAAAAACAATAAAAGTGTCCGCGGACAGTGCAAGTGTTCTGAAATGTTCCTACATAAACGAAAATGGAGGTGTTCTGAAGAACACCACACCTGTTTGTACTGTTCGCTAGCAAGTTGAAACTGTTCTAAGAACACACATGGTGTCCTGAAATGTTTGTAAAGAAACAAAAATTAAAGTGTTCTAAAGAACACTATATCTGTCCGTAATGTTCGCTATCAACTTAAAACTGTCCTAAGAACACAATTGGTGTCCTGAAATGTTCGTAAATAAACGAAAATTATGTGCCCTGAACAACAGTACAACTGTTCGTAGTGTTCGCTAGCAACATGAAACTGTGCTAAGAAAACACGCGGTGTCCTGAATTGTTCGTAAACAAACAAAAATTAAAGTGTCCTAAAGAACACTATACCTGTCCGGTACTGTTCGCTAGCAAGTTCAAACTGTTCTAAGAACGCTATTGGTGTCCTCAAATGTTCGTACGTAAACGAAAATGGAGGTGTCCTGAAGAACACTATACCTGTTCGTAGTGTTCGCTACCCAAATGAAACTGTTCTAAGAACACAATTGGTGTCCTGAAATGTTCGTACATAAACGAAATTACACGTGTCCTGAAGAACACTATACCTGTCCTTACTGTTCGCTACCCAGTTTAAACTGTTCTAAGAACACACGTGGTGTCCTGAAATGTTCGTTTCACGTGTGACGCACTTTTAATTACTTCAGAACCCGAACAGTGTCCGTAGGACATCAATGCGCATGCGCTAACCAATCTCCGTGCACTTGGTGTCCTGCGGACAGGCGCTTCCTTCGCTGACTAGTTCGCGAACGGATCATATGACCGCTTATCGTGTGTCCTGAAATGCGGACACTGTTCGTGTCCCCGAACAATTTAAAAGTACATTTTCAGTTAATCCATAATATTTTTCAATAAAATCTCACCATGGCACAAGTCCCACATAGCAATCTTGAGTTTCTATATACCTTTTGAAACTTTCCGATCCTTTTTTTGTGTTCGATCTGTCCACAGACAGTGCGCATGTCCGCGAACCGCGCACAAGCACCCCTATAAAAGACCACGCCCAAGAGCTTATTCCCATTGTGTTTCTGGCTATTCTTCAGAACACAGTGATTTTTGCTGCCACCTGCAGACTACACCATCATCGAGATGGCATTCTTGGCTGCTGAACTGCCACTTGGTACTGCACCTGCTTCAGCACCACCCCCACCCCCTCCACCACCACCACCTCCCCAAGGGCCTGAAGAGGGGAACAGGAGTGAGGATGCGGAGGAGGAAGAAGAGGATGATGAGAATGAGGTAGGGGAAAACCCTACTACCCGCACTAGGCGTGAGTCTTGGGTGTGGCGGTTATTTACCATTTATGGTAATGTTCCTAAGGCTCGTGCGAACCGTGTTACCTGCAATGAGTGCAAAATGATACTCAGTCGCGGGAAGCACGGTAAGTACAGCTTTGGGACCACTACTATGAAGCGACACCTGAGGTCATTTCACTCTGGGGCCATTCGCAGGGTTGTACCTTGCAAAGAACGTAGCAGGTTGATTTCCTCTACTTCATCCTCTGTTTCTGATCCTGTCACCACAAGGACCACCTCTGTGGGACAGTGTCTTCCTCAAGCTGCCTCACAGGCCATACAGAATACTGATGACCCTTACCTTTCGAGGGTCACAGTTGTATGTATGTACTGTGACACAGTACTCCGCAGGGGGGAGCGACTTCGGAGTGCTTTTGAGACTATCGTCTCAGAGCACAAGAAGACCTGCTCACTACCCCAATAAAACCCACTCTACATCTTCCTCTCTCAGCTCGCCCTTTCTTATCCCTGTGGTTGGTGTCCCCCCTTTACCCTCCTTTACCCTCCTCTCCTAGTGTGTTGTGTCTGAAAAACCAAAACAAATACAAAATTACAAAAATCAAAAAAAAATAAGGCTCTTTTCAGAGCCGCCTTTCCCAGTTAAAAAATAGAAGTGAAACTAAATGAAGCAGGGCTCTTTGTATTTTTTAGAAGTCCGCGGACAGTTCGCGAACATTAAAAAAATTGGGTTGCTACTCCATCACAAACATTGTAATCTTCTCTGGAAAGAAGTGGTGGCTCTGAAAAGAGCCTTTGGGTGGTGTTTGTAAGTCAAAAATTGTAAATGCTTAACATCTACTTCAAAATCGTTGTTGTAATTCCAAAAAAGGTCGCAATGCATTTTGTACATTTCTCAGAAAATTCTGATTGCCAGCATAAGTAAGATGGACTCCAACTCTGCGAAAAATGTATGTACTACAAAACATAATATTTTCATTGTGAAAAGAAGACATGCCAAAATCTCTTAGAAAGGCACAAACAGCCTTATTAACATTGCGCCTTGCTTTTTCCATTTGTGGACCAAATGAAGAAGAACGAAGCCACATTTGTCTCTGCGCAATCCGTGAAAATATCACTTGAGAATTAGGAAACATGTCCATAACCTTCCTAAGTCCTTCTTTCATAGCAAATTGCAAAATAATTCCAGTCACATGTCCTAAACGGTTCCCTCCACAATGAATTACAATTATGTCTGGATGTTGCTCTGTCTCCAAAGTAGCACAGAGAGGTAGCAAGTCCAACCACTTCATTCCATGTACTCCATGCCAGTGTACTTCCACATGTGGGAATCCAAGATCTACAGCTACTCCACAGCTTTCTGCATGCACCTTCAACCAATGTATCCACGAATCTCCTAAAATCCAAACAATCTGTTTTCTGAAACACACAGCCATAGCTATCTTTTGTTCTCTCAGCAAAAAGAGTATCTGAGAAAATCTCTCCTGGCACAACACACCCACCAAACTTTCCTGACCAATCCATTTCAGTGCTTATTCTCATTTACATGACTTCTGAACCCAAAAATCCCCGGATGTAACTCCCGATGTCCGCGAACTACCGCCATGTCCGCGGACATATCGTAACATGAACAGCCCTTCTACCATTTCCATTACACTCTCTCTGCCATTCCCTCATTGGAAATACCTCAAAAATCACATGACCATGCACCAATCACATTCAAGACCTCTACATCTAACTGCATCATCATAGATCAGCACTGCAAACGTACTCTGAATCTCTCTGAGTACAAGTGTCATATCATTGGCAAGCAGCATCTACCAGAAATACTGTACAAGTCTTCAAGATTTCTACTTGCAGCTACATGCATATCCATATGCATGAACACAAACTTCAGGTATGCATATTTTCTGTATAGTAGATGAACACATTTTCAAACAGACTTTTACCTTGTTAAATCTGTAAAATGAATTTACTGTACTTTTTTCAATTTCCTAAAATCAACTATCACTTATAAACCTTTAAACTATTTACTTTCTTTATACACACACACTCAAATCATGTTAAACTAACATTTTTTAAATGAAATATATAGACTACATATATTCAAACAAAATTGCATGCAAACACAATCTATGTTTAAACCTTTATAAAAATACTTATACAATTTCATATTTTTTGTTTTTATTTATTTATTTACTTAATTACTTTAAATTAGACATGACATTGAGGCGCTATTACCTAGAACAGAAATAGTGGTATTCACTAATATATTATAAATTTCACAAGACATAGTAAAGATATTTTTTTTTGCTAGTTATTCATTCAATACAATTTGTTCATTAAGAATATATCATATGTACTGAATTGATGCAATGTATTTTATGTAAATAAATTAGTTTAATGGTTTTACAGAAGGCACTGAGGATTTCAATTAAAAAAATCAATATCTAAATTAAAAACAGTGCTATATACAAACAAAGTTACTAATTTGAAGCTTTTACAATTGCAGTGAAGACCAGTTTCCTGAAAAGAAGCAGCCGAATTCGAAGAAGAAAGAAAAACTAAGAAGTTACCTGTTAATTTTAAAAAAAAGTAAGTAAAATATCACCATAATATTTGTATTATTAATCAAATATACTATAACGTTAATACAAGCTATTTTGGTTTCTACAAATAGAGGTTTTGTACCATTTTGTCCAAAAATGTCCATGTCTTAAACAGCGATTTACAACCAGAATGGCCCACAAATTTCTACTTTAGGACACACAAATTACCCAACTGAACCACTACAATTTTCATATTATAGAACACACAACTGTTTTAATTGTATACATTAGATTTACTATTTGTACTTTTGCACACCACTAGCTTACTTTTTTTTTGTCATCTGAACCCCAGTTTAGTAACACATAAATTCAAGAATACCTATCCCTACTAGTTTTAATTCTCAATGCACAATCACACACCATTACATACATCTTTATCATCTTACTCAAACACTCATGCACACAGCACACATACATTCCAGAACACCCCAACCCATATCTTCTTTATTTTTTTCAACAGACCCTAAAGAATGCCTACCAAAAGTCAAGTCCGTAGAAAGCAACGCAAAAGTAGAGCAAATTAAAATAAAGGTGTCCAACATAAGCATCCATCTCTAGCAGAATTTGTAAAAAAAAGTTTAAACAAAACAGCTAATACAATCATTTAGTGAAACACAAGAAGTTTCAAGTACAACAACTTCGCTTCCTCTATCAAAATGTAAAACAAACCAAAAAACAATGAACAGAAAATCAGCTATCAGTACAGATAAAACTACTTCTTCAAATTTTAATATAGTGCAAAGTAAGCATACCAAGAAAAGTATTTTAGCCAAAATATACTGTCACAAAGTCCTTCAAAATCTTATAAAAACAGGAGAGAAATCAGGTTCAAAGCTTAAAACCTATCGTAGGAAATTAATCTTAGAAGCATTGATGGACAGTGCAATTCTTCTCAAAAGAAATTTATTTATTTTACTGTTAAACAAAATGAAACCACTAACAAAACTAATAACTAAATTACAAAAAAGACTTCTCAATAAGCGAAATATCAACAGAAAGAACTTCTTAAGTATCAGCGGAGGTGAATGGAATCACACTAGAAGCAGAGAACCATATTTTAATGAAGAAGCGTACAAACAAAAGCAAACAAATACAATTGCCATACATAGCAGTGGTCGAGGTTATGAAAAAGTGAATAATACCATAATGGAACAAGAAGTACTTTTTAAAAAAATATGCCCTGAAAACTTAGAATTACCCCTCCATTCAACTGAATCAGAACGTCTAGTGTACAAATGGCCATGCACGTCAATGTGTAACATTCCCAAACAATGTTTCAAATCTTTACGCCAATTCCTCAATAAATATGTAAAAAGCAAAGACAAAATCAAAATTAAATTACTGCAAAATATAGATACCTGTCCAGTGCGCAAGTACACAGGACTACAAGGACATTCATTGGCCTGCATTACAGGACCTACTTGTAAAACCACTTTCCATGATATCAAAAGGATATCAACACATCATTCAAATATAAGAAATCTAGTCTATAAACTGTACTATGCTAAAAGTCCTGCTTTAGCACTAGCAAAGTTAAATAACATCCTTATACATGGTACAGCAAAAGACCTACTTGAAGAAATTCACTATATCCAGAAAAAATATTTTGGAAGTGAAAGAGATTTACAGAATGAAATAGCTTTAAACCAAGTAAGCAACAATTCTACACATGGCAACCTTTTGCTAAACACATAAAACAAAGAAATACTAACATTTAAAAGTACATCAGCTGAAGTACCAAACCATGTATGTGTATGTTGCCGTAGAATTTTTTATAAAAGTAACACAAAAACTGTGGACCTATCATGCAAAATAGAAGACAATGAAGTTTCTAAATGGTTTGAATTAGCTCTCTACCTTGTAGCAGAAAACAAATATGAAATAACTGAGCCCTTAATACTTTGCAGTTATTGCACTACAAAACTTGACAACAACCAAACTCCTTCACGTTCTATCACAAATAATTTGGAATTATACCCAGTACCGAAACCTCTACAACAACTTAATTTATATGAGAGCATCATAATTCAAACAGTACACCCATTTCAAGCAATAATACGCCTTCAACCAAAAACAGCAAAATTACCTCCCACTGAATTGGTAAAAGGCATTCGTGGAAAAGTAGTTTATTTTACCATTAAATCTAAAAGAAAATGTGCATACTCTAGGAGTGCAACGTCCAATGCAGCAATCTTTAATTATATCAGTAAATGGAGTACCTACAAAAGACAAAAAAATATGGCAACAGCTGGTAGATTTATATAAAGTTAGACACGCCTTCCAATATCTTAAAGAGAATAATGAATATTACAAAGAAATTAATATTGAAGAAAACTTGAAAGATACAACTGAAATAATTCAAGAAACACAAGAAGCTGGTCAATTTGAGCTACGATATCCTGCTAAAATATCAAATACTTTAGACCATTATAAAATTCATCCTTTGCACTGTAATGACACCGTACAAGATGTACTGGAAACTTACCAAATGCGTCAAACAAAAGGATCGCCAATCAGTATATGGGAAAAAAGTATAGAAGCACGTGCTTTCCCTCGACTCTTTCCTACTGGCAAAGGAGGAAGGTATGATGATAGACCTATTCAAATATCAGCTTCAGAATACCGCTCATTATCGATGTATTCTGAAGATCCCAGATTTAGACAAAATGTGGAATACATATTCCACCTACTCTTTGAAAGTGAACTAGCAACTTTATGTTACGGAGTTGCACACATATTAAAATCAGGATCACACTTTCAAAATATGACAGCTACACAATTATTAGAGAAAGTGCAACAAAAGGATGAGGTTTTACAATCAAATATTACAAATCTATTAGCAAATATGCATGGTACTAAAGAGTACTGGTTTCGACATCATGGAGATGTACGTTGTATGATCAGAAACCTTGGCCCACCCACTTGGTTTGTTACATTAAGTTGTGCAGAATATGCATGGGAAGATTTACATGATTTCCTACGCATATCAAATAAAAACAAAAAAAATATATATATTCTAACACCTGGAGAACTTTGTTCTTTGGATCCTGTTAATGTTTCAAGATATTTTCATCATCGCTTCATTGCTATGCTACATTTTATTTGTAATAAAACTGTTCCTCCCCTTGGAGAAGTGCAATACTTCTTTTGGAGAAAAGAATACCAAGCCAGAGGAGCACCACATATCCACATGCTTTTATGGATTAAAGATGCTCCTAAATTTGGTCAAGACAGTGATGCCACTGTTTTACAGTTTATTGAAAAATAGGTCATTTGTGAAATTCCATCAGAAGCCACAAATAGTGATCTTCATGCACAAATTTTACAATTTCAAAGACACAAATGTGGAAAATATTGTCGTCGCAAATACAAAAACAAAGGCAAATACTACACCAAATGCCGATTTGGTTTCCCTAGACCAGTTACAAATACAGGTCAAGTAAACAACCTCATGTCTTCAGTTAGACATAGTGTTAAAGGTAAGTCACCTAAAAATACATATATCATAAAAAGAAAAGAAGAAGAAAAATATATCAATGATTATAATGCAATCATTGCCCTCTTATGGAATGCAAACATAGATGTGCAGTACATTGCAGACAATTCTACTGCTGTTGCACGATATGTCACAGCATACTTAACTAAAGCAGAAAAGACAGAGCTCCAAGACCTCTGGAATGACCTGTCATCAGATAAAACAGTATCTCAGAAATTATACAGCTTGGGCATAAAAATGCTCACCCATAGAGAATGTGGATCTTATGAAGCAGCTGATTGTTTAACTGGTACTTCATTGTATGGAAAATCTGAAAATATAGTATGGCTAAGTCTTGGTCCAGCTAAATCTAGAAAAAGAGTTCTAAAATCATATGAAGATATAGAAACAATAGCCAAACATGATCCCAACAGCCGAGACATTTTAAAAAACAATTTATTGGACACATACTACCCAAACAGAAGTAATACTTTGGAAAACATGTGTCTATACCAAATAGCCCAAAACTACACATACAAACATAATATGAAACCTGATGAAAAAAAAGGTAAATATAGAGTGACAGACTGTGAAGGCAGCTTAGTTAAACTCACTAAACCAAATTTAATTAACCATATCAAATTGTCATTGAAGACTCCTCAACATAAAGAAGTATATTACATGTCCCATCTACAACTCTGCAAACCATGGAGAAAAGAAGAACAATTACTAGATAACTTTGACTCATATGAGGATGCTTTCAAAGCAAATGAAAGCACTATAACTGATGTAAACTTTACACAGTACAAAACAATGTTGCACAATGAACAGCAACATGAAGAAGAACTCCAAGCCCAACTATATAAGGATACTCCTGACAGTAGTCAACCTTCTGTAACAGGAAGCCAAGAACCACTGGGAGAACCACTAATTACAAATGAGGCAGAATTAGCTATGATAGAAGTAGAAAACACCACGTGTCAGTATGAAGATAAGGAAGACTTAACTATACTACAATCAAAACTAAACAATGAGCAAAGAAGCATTTTTTAAGAAGTAACAAAACAAATTGCACATGGTGTAAAACATGAAAATAAAGAATGTTCCTGCCATAATTATAAACCTATACTACTGTATGTCAGTGGTGAAGCTGGTTCTGGCAAAACATTCCTAATCAAAATCATTAGTAAGTTCCTTCAACAATTGACAAACAACAAACTGTCAGCTGTTGTCACTGCCCCCACAGGTTTAGCTGCCTACAACATAGGTGGTGTTACATTACACCGATTACTACTATTACCAGTAGAACACCAGCACAAATTAGACTATTACAAACTTTCTGCAGAAGCTGCAATGGAATTACGCAGAGTATTGAAACAAATGAAAATGCTACTAATAGATGAAGTGAGCATGGTCTCCAACCTGATGTTAGCTTTGATTTACCTCAGATTACAAGAAGTACTCAAAACAGACTATGAAGAGCTCTTTGCAGGAAAACACATTATTGTTTTTGGAGATCTGCTTCAATTAACACCAGTAAAAGGTGAACCTATTTTTAAAACATTAGGGCACAAACTCTGCCGTAAAACTGTTGGCAGCATTGGAAATGTCAACCTTTGGCAACATTTCCAATACAGAGAATTAACAGAAAACATGCGCCAATCTGCAGATCTAACTTATGCCAACATTTTAAAAAGTTTGAGAGTTGGTATACTTTCTAAAGAAGCAGAAGCAACATTGAAAACCCGGCACATTAATGCACTTTATGGCGATAATGCATGTGCTACAGATGTTATGGAGCAATTAGCCCACAAAAATGTCAATTGTATGGCCTTAATGCCAACTCTTGCAAGCTGTCTCAAATTCAATGAAATAATGTTAAGTAAAGAAATGCAACCAATAATGGAAATTAGCGCCACAGACAAACTAGATGTACATGGTATGACACTACCCATGTGTGACCAAGCCACAACAAGACTAAATAATTTAGAAAAATCAATCTCAAACACAGCAGGCTTAGAAAAGATGTTAAAATTATCCTTAAATTGCAGAGTAATGCTTAAACGTAACCTTGACGTGGACCAAGGACTAGTTAATGGAGCACTGGGTACAGTTGTTGGCTTTCAAACATACCCACGTGACAACAAAATTCAGTTTGTCAATATACTCTTTGACAAACTTTCAGAAGTAAAACGGATAGGACGCTCAACAGCAAGATTCCTTCTCTTTAAAGATATGTATGTACGCAGAGAACAATTTTCTCTAACTCTTGCATACTCAGTCACGATTCATAAATCACAAGGTCTTACCCTAGACAAAGCAATGATAGATATTGGTAACACAGTCTTTAAAGAAGGCATGAGCTACGTAGCACTATCACGCTTACGTACACTTGACGGTCTATTTCTAATCAACTTTGATGCAAGTAAAGTAAACGCTGATATTCCTTGCATTTTAGAATATAATAGACTTCGCTCACTATACACTCCCCATCTAAACACATATTCTGTTCCACAAAAACTAAAACGTTGTAAAAGAAAACTAAATCAAACAGAAATGCAACAGGACGTCACTGCAAATCCTCCAAAGAGAGTAAAAGAAACTAATACTTCATCAAGTACCACAAACAAAAAAGAATCAATTAGAGAAAGTAAACCAGGTACTTCTTTAAAGAAGGAAGACAAACTCCAAAAAAAGCAGTTAGATACAGAACTACCTGGACCATTTAAATTCTTAAATATAGTTGGTGTAAGTTGCTATGCAAATGTTGCAATGAATATTCTATTTCAATTACCACCAATTGTTGACAACATTTACTTACACAGTACAGACCCTTTGTGTTTGCAAATGTTAGTACTTCACAGAAATGCAGCAAACAATCCTGACAACACATATAGTGTTTTTGGAATAAGACGACAATTGGACTACTGTGCTGGAATGGTGAAATTCACGATAAACTCACAGGAAGATCCACAAGAATGTCTAATGTACTTACTATTAGTACTGGAAAACAAAAACATACCTATAAATGAAATCTTCCAGATTTCATACATGTGGAAACATACATGCACTCTGTGCAACAATGTGACACAAGAAGAAATTCCCAATTAACGCTTCATATATATATCAATACCAAATTGTGAATCCATTCCATTTCAGCAACTTGTACAAAATGCAAACCATGGTAGATTATGCTCTACCTGCAATTCAGATAATTGCTCCACGTTAGTAATACAAACACATAGTAAATAAGAAATACTAATGCTTCTACGTTACAATGCAGATGGTACCAAAAACAACTGCAAGCTGACTGGATTCACACATAGTCAAATATCACTTGGTAAGAAAACCTTCTCAACAATAGGTATAATCTACCACGCAGGAGCCACAACCAATTCAGGGCACTACACGGCATATATAAAAAAGAAATGTGGATGGTTTGAATGTAATGATAGTACCATTACTCTAAAGCAGAGATTACCAGCAAATCTTACAAACGCTTATTTGATGTTCTTAAAACCAAAATTTGATAAATAAACTGTATTTAAACCTTTAAGTAAATTAGTGTTAAAAAAATATAAACTGTTAGAATACTCCAAAAGCTATCTAACTGCTCAAAGATTCTACAACAACTAATCAGATAAATGAATACCACTAAATTAGACCAAAAAATACACAGTTAGAATACGCCAATTGGTATCTAACTGTCCCAAAATTATAAATTTGTGTTAAAATAATATAAACTGTTAGAATACTCCAAAAGCTATCTAACAGCTCAAAGATTCTACAACAACTAATCAGATAAATGAATACCACTAAATTAGGGCAAAAAATACACAGTTAGAATACGCCAATTGGTATCTAACTGTCCCAAAATTGACAATATCCAAATAGATAAATCAAAACCACTAAAATATATTAAAAAAATAGACAGTTAGAATACGCTAATTGGTATCTAACTGCTCCAAAATTTTATAATATCAAAACAAATGAAGAATCTGTTACTGCTCCAAAAAAAATACAACAAAGCAAAGTATAAAGCATTAGCCAGAAACAACAAGTGAACACTGAAAACAAACAAACAAATAAACTGTAGCATAACAGAAAACGTTTTTTTTTTAATCCAACATGGATTTTTTTTTCTCCCACAGACCCAATGATTTTAGCAACAAACACAGAAACTGAGCAAATTGCACAGTACTCTGATTTGCACTCTACTAAATATGAGGGTCGAAAAAAAATAAAAGTATATTGCTTATACAATGTAATAAGTCATTACAAAATACTAATACTAACATGCTATTTTCTTTTATCACAGAAATGAAGAAGAAAAACATGGACTCCCATTACTAGACCAAACAGTAAGTATACAATAATAAGGACAACCACAGCAGCATATCACATCCATAGTATCTAATACCTTTGTTCCTTATAAATTTGTTTTTCACCCAAAGCTATAAGCAAATATGAATGTGATATGCTGCGGTGGTTGTTGCCAGGGCGTAGAGTCTTGGGTGCATGGCCAAATGGCCATGCACCCAAGACTCTACGCCCTGGCAACAACCACCGCAGCATATCACATCCATAGAGTCAAACATTTCAACTATGATCTATGGGAAACTTTTAATTTCCGCAAACAATGTGAGTGTTCTTAGAATACTTTGAACTAGCCAGCGAACAATACGGACACCGTTTTCAGGACACCCCCTACGAACATTTCAGAACAACGCGATAGTTCTTAGAACACTTTCAACTTAACAACGAACAATACGGACAGCGTCCTAAGGACACCCCCTACGAACATTCCAGGACACCGGGAGTGTTCTCAAAAACATCTTCAGAACACCCCCATTTTGTTTATTTGCGAACATTTCAGAACACTGCGGGTGTTCTTAGAACACATTCAACTTGACAGAGAATAATACGGACAGCGTCCTCAGGACACCCCCTATGAACACTCCCCGGACACCGCGAGTGTTCTTAGAAGCATCTTCAGAACACCACCATCTTGTTTATTTGCGAACATTTCAGGACACCGCAAGTGTTCTTAGGACACATTCAGCTTGACAGAGAACAATACGGACAGCGTCCTCAGGACACCCACTAGGAACATTCCAGGACACCGGGAGTGTTCTTAGAAGCTTCTTCAGAACACCACCATCTTGTTTATTTGCGAACATTTCAGGATACCGCAAGTGTTCTTAGGACACATTCAACTTGACAGAGAACAATATGGACAGCGTCCTCAGGACACCCCCTACGAACACTCCCCGGACACCGCAAGTGTTCTTAGAAGTGTCTTCAGAACACTACCATCTTGTTTATTTGCGAACATTTCAGGACACCGCGAGTGTTCTTAGGACACATTCAAATTGACAGAGAACAATACGGACAGCGTCCTCAGGACACCCCCTACGAACACTCCCGGACACCGCGAGTGTTCTTAGAAGCGTCTTCAGAACACCACCATTTTGTTTATTTGCGAACATTTCAGGACACCGCGGGTGTTCTTAGAACACATTCAACTTGACAGAGAACAATACGGACAGCGTCCTCAGGACACCCCCTACGAACATTCCAGGACACCGGGAGTGTTCTTAGAAGCGTCTTCAGAACACCACCATCTTGTTTATTTGCGAACATTTCAGGACACCGCAAGTGTTCTTAGGACACATTCAACTTGACAAAGAACAATACGGACAGCGTCCTCAGGACACCCCCTACGAACACTCCCCGGACACCGCGAGTGTTCTTAGAAGCGTCTTCAGAACACCCCCATTTTGTTTATTTGCGAACATTTCAGGACACTGCGAGTGTTCTTAGGACACATTCAACTTGACAGAGAACAATACGGACAGCGTCCTCAGGACACCCCCGACGAACACTCCTCGGACACCGCGAGTGTTCTTAGAAGCAGTAGATTACAAATCAGAGTACTGTGCAATTTGCTCAGTTTCAGTATGTGTTGCTAAAATCATTGGGTCTGTGATAGAAAAAGAAATCCATGTTGGATTAAAAAAAAAACTTTTTCTGTTATGCTACAGTTTATTTGATTGTTTGTTTTCAGTGTTCACTTGTTTCTGGCTAATGCTTTATACTTTGCTTTGTTGTATTTTTTTTGGAGCAGTAACAGATTCTTCATTTGTTTTGATATTATAAAATTTTGGAGCAGTTAGATACCAATTGTCGTATTCTAACTGTCTATTTTTTTAATATATTTTAGTGGTTTTGATTTATCTATTTGGATATTGTTAAATTTTGGGACAGTTAGATACCAATTGGCGTATTCTAACTGTGTATTTTTTGGCCTAATTTAGTGGTATTCATTTATCTGATTAGTTGTTGTAGAATCTTTGAGCTGTTAGATAGCTTTTGGAGTATTCTAACAGTTTATATTTTTTGTAACATAAATTTACTTAAAGGTTTAAATACAGTTTATTTATCAAATTTTGCTTTTAAGAACATCAAATAAGCATTTGTAAGATTTGCTGGTAATCTCTACTTTAGAGTAATGGTACTATCATTACATTCAAACCATCCACATTTCTTTTTTATATATGCAGTGTAGTGCCCTGAATTAGTTGTGGCTCCTGCGTGGTAGATTATACTTATTGTTGTGAAAGTTTTCTTACCAAGTGATATATGACCATGTGTGAATCCAGTCAGCTTGCAGTTGTTTTCGGTACCATCTGCATTGTAACGTAGAAGCATAAGTATTACGTATTTACTATGTGTTTGTATTACTAACGTGGAGCGATTATCTGAATTGCAGGTAGAGCATAATCTACCATGGTTTGCATTTTGTACAAGTTGCTGAAATGGAATGGATTTACAATTTGGTATTGATATATATATATGAAGGGTTCATTGAGGATTTCTTCTTGTGTCACATTGTTGCAGAGAGTGCATGTATGTTTCCACATGTGTGAAATCTGAAAGATTTCATTTATAGGTATGTTTTTGTTTTCCAGTACTTGTAGTACTTGTGGATCTTCCTGTGAGTTTATAGTGAATTTCACCATGTCTTCCTTCTTTAAAGAAGTACCTGGTTTACTTTCCCTAATTGATTCTTTTTTGTTTGTGGTACTTGATGAAGTATTAGTTTCTTTTACTCTCTTTGGAGGATTTGCAGTGACGTCCTGTTGCATTCCTGTTTGATTTAGTTTTCTTTTACAACGTTTTAGTTTTTGTGGAACAGAATATGTGTTTAGATGGGGAGTGTATAGTGAGCGAAGTCTATTATATTCTAAAATGCAAGGAATATACTTGCATCAAGTTGATTAGAAATAGAACGTCAAGTGTACGTAAGCGTGATAGTGCTATGTAGCTCATGCCTTCTTTAAAGACTGTGTTACCAATATCTATCATTGCTTTGTCTAGGGTAAGACCTTGTGATTTATGAATCGTGACTGCGTATGCAAGAGTTAGAGAAAATTGTTCTCTGTGTACATACATATCTTTGAAGAGAAGGAATCTAGCTGTTGAGCGTCCTATCCGTTTTACTTCTGAAAGTTTTTCAAAGAGTATATTGACAAACTGAATTTTGTTGTCACGTGGGTATGTTTGAAAGCCAACAACTGTACCAAGTGCTCCATTAACTAGTCCTTGGTCCACGTCAAGGTTACGTTTAAGCATTACTCTGCAATTTAAGGATAATTTTAACATCTTTTCTAAGCCTGCTGTGTTTGAGATTGATTTTTCTAAATTATTTAGTCTTGTTGTGGCTTGGTCACACATGGGTAGTGTCATACCATGTACATCTAGTTTGTCTGTGGCGCTAATTTCCATTATCGGTTGCATTTGTTTACTTAACATTATTTCATTGAATTTGAGACAGCTTGCAAGAGTTGGCATTAAGGCCATACAATTGACATTTTTGTGGGCTAATTGTTCCATAACATCTGTAGCACATGCATAATCGCCATAAAGTGCATTAATGTGCCGAGTTTTCAATATTGCTTATGCTTCTTTAGAAAGTATACCAACTCTGATACTTTTTAAAATGTTGGCATACGTGAGATCTGCAGATTGCCGCATGTTTTCTGTTAATTCTCTGTATTGGAAATGTTGCCAAAGGTTGACATTTCCAATGCTGCCAACAGTTTTACGGCAGAGTTTGTGCCCTAATGTTTTAAAAATAGGTTCACCTTTTACTGGTGTTAATTGAAGCAGATCTCCAAAAACAATAATGTGTTTTCCTGCAAAGAGCTCTTCATAGTCTGTTTTGAGTACTTCTTGTAATCTGAGGTAAATCAAAGCTAACATGAGGTTGGAGACCATGCTCACTTCATCTATTAGTAGCATTTTCATTTGTTTCAATACTCTGCGTAATTCCATTGCAGCTTCTGCAGAAAGTTTGTAATAGTCTAACTTGTTCTGGTGTTCTACTGGTAATAGTAGTAATCGGTGTAATGTAACACCACATATGTTGTAGGCAGCTAAACCTGTGGGGGCAGTGACAACAGCTGACAGTTTGTTGTTTGTCAATTGTTGAAGGAACTTACTAATGATTTTGATTAGGAATGTTTTGCCAGAACCAGCTTCACCACTGACGTACAGTAGTATAGGTTTATAATTATGGCAGGAACATTCTTTATTTTCATGTTTTACACCATGTGCAATTTGTTTTGTTACTTCTTGAAAAATGCTACTTTGCTCATTGTTTAGTTTTGATTGGAGTATAGTTAAGTCTTCCTTATCTTCATACTGACACATGATGTTTTCTACTTCTTTCATAGCTAATTCTGCCTCATTTGTTATTAGTGGTTCTCCCAGTGGTTCTTGGCTTCCTGTTACAGAAGGTTGACTACTGTCAGGAGTATCCTTATCTAGTTGGGCTTGGAGTTCTTCTTCATGTTGCTGTTCATTGTGCAACATTGTTTTGTACTGTGTAAAGTTTACATCAGTTATAGTGCTTTCATTTGCTTTGAAAGCATCCTCATATGAGTCATAGTTATCTAGTAATTGTTCTTCTTTTCTCCATGGTTTGAAGAGTTGTAGCAGGGACATGTAATACACTTCTTTATGTTGAGGAGTCTTCAATGACAATTTGATATGATTAATTAAATTTGGTTTAGTGAGTTTAACTAAGCTGCCTTCACAGTCTCTCACTCTATATTTACCTTTTTTTTCATCAGGTTTCATATTATTTTTGTATGTGTAGTTTTGGGCTATTTGGTATAGACACATGTTTTCCAAAGTATTACTTCTGTTTGGGTAGTATGTGTCCAATAAATTGTTTTTTAAAATGTCTTGGCTGTTGGGATCATGTTTGGCTATTGTTTCTATATCTTCATATGATTTTAGAACTCTTTTTCTAGATTTAGCTGTAGCAAGCCTTAGAAATACTATATTTTCAGATTTACCATACAATGAAGTACCAGTTAAACGATCAGCTGCTTCATAAGATCCACATTCTCTATGGGTGAGCATTTTTATGCCCAAGCTGTATAATTTCTGAGATACTGTTTTATCTGATGACAGGTCATTCCAGAGGTCTTGGAGCTCTGTCTTTTCTGCTTTAGTTAAGTATGCTGTGACATATCGTGCAACTGCAGTAGAATTGTCTGCAATGTACTGCACATCTATGTTTGCATTCCATACGTGGGCAATGATTGCATTATAATCATTGATATATTTTTCTTCTTCTTTTCTTTGTATGTAATATGTATTTTTAGGTGACTTACCTTTAACACTATGTCTAACTGAAGACATGAGGTTGTTTACTTGACCTGTATTTGTAACTGGTCTAGGGAAACCAAATCGGCATTTGGTGTAGTATTTGCCTTTGTTTTTGTATTTGCGACGACAATATTTTCCACATTTGTGTCTTTGAAATTGTAAAATTTGTGCACGAAGATCACTATTTGTGGCTTCTGTTGGAATTTCACAAGTGACCTATTTTTCAATAAACTGTAAAACAGTGGCATCACTGTCTTGACCAAATTTAGGAGCATCTTTAATCCATAAAAGCATGTGGATATGTGGTGCTCCTCTGGCTTGGTATTCTTTTCTCCAAAAGAAGTGTTGCACTTCTCCAAGGGGAGGAACAGTTTTATTACAAATAAAATGTTGCATAGCAATGAAGCGATGGTGAAAATATCTTGAAACATTAACAGGATCCAAAGAACAAAGTTCTCCAGGTGTTAGAATATCTATGTTTGTTTTGTTTTTATTTGATATGCGTAGGAAATCATGTAAATCTTCCCATGCATATTCTGCACAACTTAATGTAACAAACCAAGTGGGTGGGCCAAGGTTTCTGATCATACAACGTACATCTCCATGACGTTGAAACCAGTACTCTTTAGTACCACGCATATTTGCTAATAGATTTGTAATATTTGATTGTAAAACCTCATCCTTTTGTTGCACTTTCTCTAGTAATTGTGTAGCTGTCATATTTTGAAAGTTTGATCCTGATTTTAATATGTGTGCAACTCCATAACATAAAGTTGCTAGTTCACTTTCAAAGAGTAGGTGGAATATGTATTCCACATTTTGTCTAAATCTGGGATCTTCAGAATACATCCGTAATGAGCGGTATTCTGAAGCTGATATTTGAATAGGTCTATCATCATACCTTCCTCCTTTGCCAGTAGGAAAGAGTAAAGGAAAAGCACGTGCTTCTATACTTTTTTCCCATATACTGATTGGCGATCCTTTTGTTTGACGCATTTGGTAAGTTTCCAGTACATCTTGTACGGTGTCATTACAGTGCAAAGGATGAATTGTATAATGGTCTAAAGTATTTGATATTGTAGCAGGATCTAGTAGCTCAAATTGACCAGCTTCTTGTGTTTCTTTAATTATTTTAGTTGTATCTTTCAAGTTTTCTTCAATATTAATTTCTTTGTAATATTCATTATTCTCTTTAAGATATTGGAAGGCTTGTCTAACTTTATATAAATCTACTAGCTGTTGCCATATTTTTTTGTCTTTTGTAGGTAGTCCATTTACTAATATAATTAAAGATTGCTGCATTGGACGTTGCACTCCTAGAGTATGCACATTTTCTTTTAGATTTAATGGTAAATAAACTACTTTTCCACGAATGCCTTTTACAGATTCAGAGGGAGGTAATTTTGCTGTTTTTGGTTGAAGGCGTATTATTGCTTGAAATGGGTGTACTGTTTGAATTATGATGCTCTCATATAAATTAAGTTGTTGTAGATATTTTGGTACTGAGTATAATTCCAAATTATTTGTGATAGAACGTGAAGGAGTTTGGTTGTTGTCAAGTTTTTTAGTGCAATAACTGCAAAGTATTAAGGGCTCAGTTATTTCATATTTGTTTTCTGCTACAAGGTAGAGAGCTAATTCAAACCATTTAGAATCTTCATTGTCTTCTATTTTGTATGATAGGTCCACAGTTTTTGTGTTACTTTTATAAAAAATTCTACGGCAACATACACATACATGGTTTGGTACTTCAGCTGATGTACTTTTAAATGTTAGTATTTCTTTTTTGTATGTGTTTAGCAAAAGGTTGCCATGTGTAGAATTGTTGCTTAATTGGTTTAAAGCTATTTCATTTTGTAAATGGGTTTCACTTCCAAAATATTTTTTCTGGATATAGTGAATTTCTTCAAGTAGGTCTTTTGCTGTACCATGTAGAAGGATGTTATTTAACTTTGCTAGTGCTAAAGCAGGACTTTTAGCATAGTACAGTTTATAGACTAGATTTCTTATTGTTGAATGATGTGTTGATATCCTTTTGATATCATGGAAAGTGGTTTTACAAGTAGGTCCTGTAATGCAGGCCAATGAATGTCCTTGTAGTCCTGTGTACTTGCGCACTGGACAGGTATCCAAATTTTGCAGTAATTTAATTTAGATTTTGTCTTTGCTTTTTACATATTTATTGAGGAATTGGCGTAAAGATTTGAAACATTGTTTGGGAATGTTACACATTGACGTGCATGGCCATTTGTACACAAGACGTTCTGATTCAGTTGAATGGAGGGGTAATTCTAAGTTTTCAGGGCATATTTTTGTAAGGAGTACTTCTTGCTCCATTATGGTATTATTAACTTGTTCATAACCTCGACCACTGCTATTTATGGCAATGGTTTGCTTTTTTTTGTACGCTTCTTCATTAAAATATGGTTCTGTGCTCGTAGTTTGATTCCATTCACCTCCGCAGATACTTAAGAAGTTCTTTCTGTTGACATTTCGCTTATTGAGAAGTCTTTTTTGTAATTTAGTTATTAGTTTTGTTAGTGGTTTCATTTTGTTTAACAGTAAAATAAATACATTTTTTTTAGAAGAATTGCACTGTTTATCAATGCTTCTAAGATGAATTTCCTACGATAGGTTTTAAGCTTTGAACCTGATTTCTCTCCTGTTTTTATAAGATTTTGAAGGACTTTGTGATGGTATATTTTGGCTAAAATACTTTTCTTGGTATGCTTACTTTGCACTATATTAAAATTTGAAGAAGTAGTTTTATCTGTACTGATATTTGATTTTCTGTTAATTGTTTTTTGGTTTGTTTTACATTTTGATAGAGGAAGCAAAGTTGTTGTACTTGAAACTTCTTGTGTTTCACTAAATGATTGTATTAGCTGTTTTGTTTCAACTCTTTTTTACAAATTCTGCTAGAGATGGATGCTTATGTTGGACACCTTTATTTTCATTTGCTCTACTTTTGCGTTGCTTTCTACGGACTTGACATTTGGTAGGCATTCTTTAGGGTCTGTTGAAAAAAATAAAGAAGATATGGGTTGGGGTGTTCTGGAATGTATGTGTGCTGTGTGCATGAGTGTTTGAGTAAGATGATAAAGATGTATTTAATGGTTTTTGATTGTGCATTGGGAACTAAAACTAGCAGGGATAGGTATTCTTGAAGTTATGTGTTACTAAACTGGGGTTCAGATGACAAAAAAAAGTAAGCTAGTGGTGTGGAAAAGTACAAATAGTAAATCTAATGTATACAATTAAAACAGTTGTTTGTTCTATAATATGAAAATTGTAGTGGTTCAGTTGGGTAATTTGTGTGTCCAAAAATAGAAATTTGTGGGCCATTCTGGCTGAAAATCGCTGTTTAAGACATGGAAATTTTTGGACAAAATGGTACAAAATCTCTATTTTTAGAAACCAAAATAGCTCGTATTAATGTTATAGTATATTTGATTAATAATACAAATATTATGGTGATATTTTACTTACTTTTTTTTAAAATTAACAGGTAACTTCTTAGTTTTTCTTTCTTCTTCGAATTCGGCTGCTTCTTTTCAGGAAACTGGTCTTCACTGCAATTGTAAAAGCTTCAAATTAGTAACTTTGTTTGTATATAGCACTGTTTTTAATTTAGATATTGATTTTTTTAATTGAAATCCTCAGTGCCTTCTGTAAAACCATTAAACTAATTTATTTACATAAGATACATTGCATCAGTTCAGTACATATGATATGTTCTTAATGAACAAATTGTATTGAATGACTAACTGTAGCAAAAAAAAATATCTTTACTATGTCTTGTGAAATTTATAATATATTAGTGAATAGCACTATTTCTGTAAGTAAACTGTTCTAGGTAATAGTGCCTCAATGTCATGTCTAATTTAAAGTAATTAAGTAAATAAATAAATAAAAACAAAAAATATGAAATTGTATAAGTATTTTTATAAAGGTTTAAACATAGATTGTGTTTGCATGCAATTTTGTTTGAATATATGTAGTCTATATATTTCATTTAAAAAATGTTAGTTTAACATGATTTGAGTGTGTGTGTATAAAGAAAGTAAAAAGTATAAAGGTTTATAAGTGATAGTTGATTTTAGGAAATTGAAAAAAAGTACAGTAAATTCATTTTACAGATTTTACAAGGTAAAAGACTGTTTGAAAATGTGTTCATCTACTATACAGAAAATATGCATACCTGAAGTTTGTGTTCATGCATATGGATATGCATGGAGCTGCAAGTACAAATCTTGAAGACTTGTACAGTATTTCTGGTAGATGCTGCTTGCCAATGATATGGCACTTGTACTCAGAGTGATTCAGAGTACATTTGCAGTGCTGATCTATAATGATGTAGTTAGATGTAGAGGTCTTAAATCTGATTGGTGCATGGTCATGTGATTTTTGAGGTACATCCAATGAGGGAATGGCAGAGAGAGTGTAGTGGAAATGGTAGAAGGGCTGTTCATGTTACGAGATGCCCGCGGACATGGCGGTAGTTCGCGGACATCGGAAGTTACATCCAGGGATTTTTGGGTTCAGAAGTCATGCAAATGCGAATAAGCACCGAAAGGGATTGGTCAGGAAAGTTTGGTGGGTGTGTTGTGCCAGGAGAGATTTTCTCAGATACTCTTTTTTCTGAGAGAACAAAAGATAGCTATGGCTCTGTGTTTCAGAAAACAGATTGTTTGGATTTTAGGAGATTCGTGGATACATTGGTTGAAGGTGCATGCAGAAAGCTGTGGAGTAGCTGTAGATCTTGGATTCCCACATGTGGAAGTACACTGGAATGGAATATGTGTAATGAAGTGGTTGGACTTGCTACCTCTCTGTGCTACTTTGGATACAGAGCAAAATCCAGACATAATTGTAATTCATTGTGGAGGGAACAGTTTAGGACATGTGACTGGAATTTGCTATGAAAGAAGGACTTAGGAAGGTTATGGACATGTTTCCTAATTCTCAAGTGATATTTTCACGGATTGCGCAGAGACAAATGTGGCTTCGTTCTTCTTCATTTGGTCCACAAATAGAAAAAGCAAGGCACAATGTTAATAAGGCTGTTTGTGCCTTTCTAAGAGATTTTGGCACGTCTTCTTTTCACAATGAAAATATTATGTTTTGTAGTACATACATTTTTCGCAGAGATGGAGTCCATCTTACTTATGCTGGCAATCAGATTTTTCTGAGTAATGTACAAAATGCATTGCGACCTTTTTTGGAATTACAACAACGATTTTGAAGTAGATGTTAAACATTTACATTTTTGACTTACAAACACCACCCAAAGGCTCTTTTCAGAGCCACCTCTTCTTTCCAGAGAAAATTACAATGTTTGTGATGGAGTAGCAACCCAATTTTTTTAATGTTCGCGAACTGTCCGTGGACTTCTAAAAAATACAAAGAGCCCTGCTGCATTTATTTTCACTTCTTTTTTTAACTGGGAAAGGCGGCTCTGAAAAGAGCCTTATTTTTTTTTTATTTTTGTAATTTTGTATTTGTTTTGGTTTTTCAGACACTATACACTAGGAGAGGAGGATAAAGGAGGGTAAAGGGGGGACACCAACCACAGGGATAAGAAAGGGTGAGCTGAGAGAGGAAGATGTAGAGTGGGTTTTATTTGGGTACTGAGCAGGTCTTCTCGTGCTCTGAGACGATAGTCTCAAAAGCACTCCAAAGTCGCTCCCCCCTGCAGAGTACTGTGTCACAGTACATACATACAACTGTGACCCTCGAAAGGCAAGGGTCATCAGCATTCTGTATGGCCTGTGAGGCAGCCTGAGAAAGACGCTGTCCCACAGAGGTGGTCCTTGTGGTGACAGGATCAGAAACAGAGGATGAAGTAGAGTAAATCAACCTGCTACGTTCTTCGCAAGGTACAACCCTGCAAATAGCCCCAAAGTGAAATGACCTCAGGTGTCGCTTCATAGTAGTGGTCCCAAAGCTGTACTTACCGTGCTTCCCGCGACTGAGTATCATTTTGCACTCATTGCAGGTAACACGGTTCGCACGAGCCTTAGGAACATTACCATGAATGGAAAATAACCGCCACACCCAAGACTCACGCCTAGTGCGGGTAGAAGGGTTTTCCTCTACCTCATTCTCATCATCCTCTTCTTCCTCCTCCGCATCCTCACTCCTGTTCCCCTCTTCAGGCCCTTGGGGAGGTGGTGGTGGTGGAGGGGGTAGGGGTGGTGCTGAAGCAGGTGCAGCACCAAGTGGGAGTTCAGCAGCCAAGGATGCCATCTCGATGATGGTGTAGTCTGCAGGTGGCAGCAAAAATCACTGTGTTCTGAAGAATAGCCAGAAACACAATGGGAATAAGCTCTTGGACGTGGTATTTTATAGGGGTGCTTGTCCGCGGTCCGCGACATGCGCACTGTCCACGGACAGATCGAACACAAAAAAAGGATCGGAAAGTTTCAAAAGGTATATAGAAACTCAAGATTGCTATGTGGGACTTGTGCCATGGTGAGATTTTATTGAAAAATATTATGGATTAACTGAAAATGTACTTTTAAATTGTTCGGGGACACGAACAGTGTCCGCATTTCAGGACACACGATGAGCGTGGGCGCAGTCATATGATCCGTTTGCAAACTAGTCCGCGAAGGAAGCGCCTGTCCGCAGGACACCAAGTGCACGGAGATTGGTTAGCGCATGCGCATTGATGTCCTATGGACACTGTTCGGGTTCTGAAGTAATTAAAAGTGCGTCACACGTGAAACGAACATTTCAGGACACCGGGTGTGTTCTTAGAACAGTTTAAACTTGGTAGCGAACAGTAAGGACAGATATAGTGTTCTTCAGGACACGTGTAATTTAGTTTATGTACGAACATTTCAGGACACCAATTGTGTTCTTAGAACAGTTTCAATTGGGTAGCAAACACTACGAACAGGTATAGTGTTCTTCAGGACACCTCCATTTTCGTTTATGTACGAACATTTTCGGACACCAATAGCGTTCTTAGAACAGTTTGAACTTGCTAGCGAACAGTGCCGGACAGGTATAGTGTTCTTTAGGACACTTTAATTTTTGTTTGTTTACGAACAATTCAGGACACCGCGTGTGTTCTAAGTACAGTTTCATGTTGCTAGCGAACACTACGAACAGTTGTACTGTTGTTCAGGACACATCATTTTCGTTTATTTATGAACATTTCAGGACACCAATTGTGTTCTTAGGACAGTTTTAAGTTGATAGCGAACATTACGGACAGATATAGTGTTCTTTAGAACACTTTAATTTTTGTTTTTTTACGAACATTTCAGGACACCACGTGTGTTCTTAGAACAGTTTCAACTTGCTAGCGAACAGTACGAAGAGGTATGGTGTTCTTCAGGACACCTCCATTTTCGTTTATGTACGAACATTTCAGAACACTCGCACTGTCCGCGGACACTTTTATTGTTTTTTTTAAAAAAAAACGGAAACTATTCACAATACAATATAAAAATTAAACTTTATTTAACATATATTAATAATTTATAACAGAGAAGGTGAGGCAGAAAAAGAAACAAAAACAGGAGAATTTGGGGTTTCAACATGATTGGTATTACGTGAAGAAGGGATGGAAATCTCATCAAAACGTTTTGGATTATGGAGAGCGTTTGGGGATAATTGACTGGGATATGATGAGGAGGGACAAGTACATGTGGGGCAATGGTGCAAGGTTTTTGGTTTGAAATGATTTTCTACAAAAGTTTTTAAATTATTAAAATTAGCCAACAATACATCCATTTTGTCTTCTATATTGTGAAGACTGTTATCCATAACAGGATTTTCTGAAGTTTTTTCTATTCTGGTATGCTCTGTACAAAAAAAATAATATATATTTTAAAGTACATAAAAAAATAAATGGTTTATATTATAAAGTGTTTACCATTAGTTTCACTATCTTGTGACATTTCTTCATGTGGGAAATTGTCCTCTAGCCATTCCAGAGTACTAGACATTTCTGTGAGAAAAAAAAAAAAGATAATATATTTTTTAATCTAATACAGAATGTTTATAAATATATGAGTAAAATGAAGTACACTCACTGTTTCTGGTAAGATAAGTCCTATGTATTCCCTGGGTCTGGTCTTGTTCTCAGTTCTGTTGTGTCTGTGAGGTAATTATGTTGGAAGCCAATTTATCTTCTTGTGGTATATTCCATTTCAGAACATATTGTATTTAAATGAATGGTTAGTGTGTTACATATATGGGTTACATTTCTTATGTATTACTATATATAATGTGTTTGTGTGCTGCTTTTTGAATTTGTTAAATGTTCCTATATTATGATATAACAATCAAACATACCCCCCACCCCCCCACAGTTTTTAGGTAGTGGTACTGTTCTCCGAACATGTCCGCAAACATTTAATAAGTTCGCGGACATCAAGTTCATAAGAAGAGATCTAGTCAGTTCCATATGACATGTATATAAAGTCAAAGTCATTATTGTTAACTTGTGCTACTAAAAAACTATGAAATTCAGTGAAAAAACTTTGTTAAAGGGACGTTATGGTTAGGTTGCGCTACTAAAAACCTATGAAATTCAGTGAAAAAAACTTTGTTAAAGGGACGTTATGGTTAAGTTGCGCTACTAAAAACCTATGAAATTCAGTGAAAAAACTTTGTTAAAGGGACGTTATGGTTCCAAGTAAAACCGAAAAACCCTTGAAATTCGCCATTTATGGTAAACTAAGCAACCATAATTTGCGCCACCACCGTGCACTGCTAAGACTAACAACCAGGACATCAAAGATGACATCACAAATGTCATTGATGACATCACTGATGACATCACATGTGTATGTACTTCTCATGAAATATGTGTAGAAGGGATTCTTATTATGTTGCGAAAAAAGTGTCAAGAATCATTGCAAGAAATATACCCTAATAAGTGCATTGAAAGATGCATTGATATAAATAGCATCCTATTATGGGGTTCTATCTAGTATACTAATCTACTCATACAGAAACATAACATTGTGTGCAGCGTACAAGATGAAGGTATGATATTCGTAATGTTAATATGTTGAATAATGAAATGATAATTGTTTTCTTAATAGATTTTTGTGTACTGTGAAATATGTAATAAGTAGCTAATAAAACCCATGTATTACATAATTGCATTACTATAGACAAAACACAAGAACACATACCAATATGGGTATATACAGGGAAAGTGAAGTTAGCAAAAAAGCACAAGTAGTAGCAGAAACAATTCATAACTTAACTGATTAGTTTCATGCAAATAAATGATTGCTCTGTTTCAAAGCTGCTATTTACCCTTTGTATATGAATCACTTGATGTGATTGGACCCTAAGGAAAGTAGTGTGAGTACAATGTATACAAGTATGACCATATACAGGGAAAGTACAGCCATAAAAAAAAACAGAACTATCAGAAAGTGCTCATAAGTCTAGTGATTATCTTTATGCACAAAAAGGATTGCTGTCTTTCAAGCTTGTGTTTTCCCATATGTATATGTTTCATATGATGTGACTGTACTCTAAGGGAATTACTGTAAGAACCTACTAGAAGGATATTTCTACAAATAAAATAAAATTCTTAGTTTCTGACTGTTACTGAAGAAAACCATGTGGCCTAGATATGTCAGCAAAAGAAAAAATAGTAAGCCAGACATATGATGTCATCAGTGATGTCATAAATGACATTTGTGATGTCATCTTTGATGTCCTGGGTGTTAGTCTTAGCAGTGCATGGTGGTGGCGCGAGTTATGGTTGCTTAGCTTACCATAACTGGTGAATTTCAAGGGTTTTTCGGTTTTACTTGGAACCATAACGTCCCTTTAACAAAGTTTTTTCACTGAATTTCATAGGTTTTTAGTAGCGCAACTTAACCATAACGTCCCTTAAACAAGGTTTTTTTCACTGTGTATATATATATATATATATATATATATATATATATATATTCTAGGGTCGGTGCCCTCCTGGGTTGGATTACCTTCTAGACCTGGACTAAATCTGTGTGCTCTGACATACAGTTTTTTCTTTTTGTGTACCTACTAGTGAAAGGACAGCCGAGACATTGGTGTTCGAAAGAAGAGTAATGTGCGATTTGAAGAATCTCGAGTCACAAGGGAAGAGGAAATCCACTTTTCACAATATTAGCAACCGCGAAAAAACAGTCACGAGGGATTTATTTGAGAACAAAGCCATCATTATCCGTAAAGCGGAGAATAGTTCTCCAGAATCGCGAGGCCTATCTAGCGGAATGCTATAGACAACTTCTCGATCAGCAATGTTACACACCTTTACCAGGTGACCCGACGATCGAACTACAACAACATATCCTTTTGAAAGTTACCAAGGCTAAAGTATGTGGGTGGATCACAACGAGAGAGGCAGACTTCTTCAGCATCGCGAAACCACAGACTCCACAATTGTATACACTGCCTAAGATTCACAAAAATATTTCACCTCCACCAGGAAGACCTATTGTATCAGGGGTGAATTCAGTTTTAGAACCTCTGTCTAGGTTCACTAATTTTTTTCTCCAACCCCTTGTACGTAAAATGCAATCTTACGTACAAGATGCGATACAAATGATTAATGAGGTGGAAGTTGTGAACTAATAGTGGGCTTAGACGTTGTAGCCTTGTATAGGAGCATACCTCAAAGAGCTTCATTAGAAATGCTGGAAGAACGCCTACTGTCTGAATACCAGAATCTGCAGTACCTATGTCATTTGTATTATGGTGTGCCGAAATGGCCCTCACTGTGAGCTATTTCCATTTCAATGGTGAGTACTTTAGGCAGATACAGGGCACAGCAATGGGGGCCACTCTAGCACCAAGTGTGGCGAACCTCTATATGGAGCAGTTTCAAATTCCCAAAATCTTATCCTTAGCCAATACCTTTAGACAGAAGATTAGAACATGGAAAAGGTATATAGACGACATGTTTGTCTTATGGCATGGAACTGTAGAAGAACTGAATGAGTTTTTTAAGTGGCTTAATGTACAAGATCAGTTTTTGAAGTTCACGGTGAGCCAGAGTAATGAAGAACTCAACTTTCTAGATATCACGATAACATTGAATGTTAATACTAAGTTGCTGAGTGTTAAACCCTTCCATAAGAATACTGACAAAAACTCCCTTCTACACTATGAGAGTTTTCATCCGAAGCATGTCAAAGACAACTTGCCGCTAGGGCAGTTTTTACGTTTGAAAAGGAATAGCTCCTCCATATCAAACTATAAAGAAGAAGCAGAGGGCCTCAGCAAAAGATTATATGCAAAAGGATATCCAGCGAAATTGACACACCTGGCTAAGAAGCGAGCCTTTAACAACAACAGGCAAGCTCTCTTGGAATACAAGAACAATGCCAAGACAAAGGATGACGAGAAATTAGTATTTGTCAATACATTCAGTCACTTCTCCAACCAGATCAAAAAGATTCTATTGAAGAATTGGAACGTCTTGGAATCAGGTGATAAACCATTGGAGAAACCAATAGTCGCGTTCAAAAGAAGCCGAAACCTAAAGGAATTAATAACACGTAATGACGTGAGTCTGAGAACTAAGAAACAAAGCACAATCCCTGAAAAATGGGTTTTTTCCAAACTAGTTGGTCATTCAGCCTGTCGACAATGTACCTGTTGTAGTTCCACCTCTAGGAGCACGGAAGTGAACCTGGGACTTAAAACTCCCTGGCGGCAAACACATTTCAGCAATTGCAACTCCACGATGCTCATTTATGCAATTTGGTGTCCCGGTAACCGAATGTATATTGGAAAAACAGAGCGGAAAATAAAAACACGAATAGGGGAACATAAGAGCTGTATCAGGAATAGAACTCAGAATGCCCCGTTGGTAGACCACTGGGTAGAGTTCATACACAAAATAGAGGACTTACAATGAAGCGTCCTTTGGAAAATTAATCCCTCTGGTGATACGAACCGTGACAAACTAAGATTATTACAGAAGGAACAACGCATGATTTTTCGTACAAAGAGCTCTGAAACAGGCCTGAATGATAGACTTGAATGGTTAACCTAGAATGATATACAGCATTATGAACAGAAAACCTTTGGTAGGCGTGGAGTTTCGCTGTATACAAGTAATATTCTCTTTAGGTTGATAAGGTAACCTTAGTGTGAGTGCTTGGTGTAGGATAACACTACTTAATACAACGACTCAGTGTTTGGCTTGTGGATACAACTTGAAACGATCTGCCCAAGGACATGCCGAATGGCCCATGCCATTAACATTGGTATAAGTGTTCAAATCATCCACCTTCTGGGGATGATTTAGAAGAGGTATCCGGCGCTCCCTTTTGAGAACGCATATTTGTAAGTACTTTTTCCGGTTGAAAACAATAACATTGCATTTCCGTGGAAACTACAATATTTCTTTGGGGTTACGTGTGTTTTCACCATTATGTGGGCTCTTTGAGTATGGCCGGCTGCCCGTGGAGGTAAGAATGCACAGGTTCTGCATCCCGTAGGCATTTATATGCCTTTTGGTGCAGCGTTTAAATTATTCACCCTTTTTGGGATGAATTTGACGATGTAATTTTGTATTCTCTGCCTGAGAACACAGATAACAATCTATTTCCATGGTTAGCAATAATAACATTGCATTATCGCAGAAATTACGATTTTTTAAAGGGGGCTGTGCCCTTATCTCCCAGTGCGCGGGTTCTTTCATTAGGGCGGGTTGCCTGTCTAGGTATGAACGCGTAGTTTCTGTATGCTGACAGCCACTATACACCATTTGGTGCAGGACAGCTCCCATATCTGCCTAATTGAGCTTGTGCCGCGTATGGGTTAATACCCATTTAAATCAATGATAGACTTGTTAACGTCCATATACTATCCATTATAGGATGATTTCTGCTCCCATCCGTTTGTAGTTGTTCCCCGCACGGGTTAATATACAGCAGGTAACTAGGACTACATGTCCCATTACACCCTAGAATGTAGACGCCATTTGCAAACGGCAGCCGTAAAAGCTGCACTTAATTAAGGGAGTTATGCAGTCAATTTGTTGCCGGCCTTTATAAATGAAAGAGCGCAGTATTGACCTGTTGCTCTCCGGAATTTGGCAGTTAGACGACACATATCAACTGGACTGCATTCCACTCTACGAGACGCCAGAATTCTACAGGCTTTGTCGGCGGTGTGTCGACTTCACAACGGTAAGGATTGGAGCTGCGTTTGTTCTGAGCGTGTCTTTGTTATTAGTCACGTTGTGGGCATGCAGATATCGTAGCCAGATTAAAGTGGGGAATGCCTGTATAAATCATGCCACTTTCAACGACCAAAATTTCCCTAGAAACTGCGGGTCACTTAAATGTGCTATTTAACCTATTAAGGCTCCTGGTGCCTGTGAGAATGGCTCTGCCTACGGTTTTACTGGAAGCTGTCTATGGCGAGTAAGAGCCTTCATTTCTGGTGTGAAAAGGCTATACACATTCAGAATGAGTAGCGGTTTTGCTTGACTCTCTCCCTTTTTTGAGCTTCATACGGATTGCTCATTTTAGTTGGGATACTGGTGATGGCTCAGTTTTCTAAACTAATATAGGGTTGCTGTGTGAGCTACAGTTTAAGAAATATGTATTATAACTGATAATAAACTAGATTTGGCTTATATATATATTTTTTCTGCCCGTTTAGACACACTCGATTGGGTGGTGAATTATGGCAGTATTCACGCTAAATGCAGCAGTGTATTGGTGGAATGCATAACGCTATCAACTCAAGGTAATGGTTTGGGACTTTTTGACTTTATAACCTCCTTGAGTGGAACTAGAGATCGTGACATTGTTAATAGTGTTCTCCATCTTCTCTGCCCTCACACTCTTTAACAGATGTCCGGAAGTGCACGATAGTGGAACTCTTTTAGAAATCTGACAGTGGGCTTTTGGAATTGATAAGACACTCAACATAAACCTTGTTGAGTTGAATTACTGCGCAAGCTACCGCAAGGTAAGCGCTATGAAGATCTAACTTTACTTAATTTGATAGAAGTGCTTGCCTAGCGACCTCTGTGTGTGTCTCTTTCTTTCTTCTCCCGTTTCCTTTTTGCACTATTTAGGGCAATTTAAAACACTTAGGCCCTCATTACGACCCTGGCGGAAATCGAAAAACGATGGCGGAAATGTAATACCGCCATCGAATACCGCTCGGTGCGATTATGACCCGTCACCGTAAAGTACGATGCCATTAGCGACACCGTAGTGAACGCCAACGCTAACTGCACCAAGTACGCGCACGCGCGCCATGCAAAACCGTAATTACCACCATGGCGCAACGGTACGCGAATTCTGACCCTAGCGGACATTTACTTAACGCCATCAAGCATGGCGGAAAGTACCATTCCGCCATGGTGAGAATTACGGCATCGTGAACCAACCGTAAATGGCCCTACTGAGTGCCTGTACACCACTCCCTGCCCACATTGCACAACTCCTCGTAGGTGCAATGAAGTTACACAATGCAACCAGTGAAATGTACAAGTCACCCATGCATGCCAACGAACAAATGAATGTAGGGGCTCCAAGTGCCTTGTGAGTGGCCATCCATATTTGGCATGTCACCATTGCCGTACTGATGCAGCACAGGCATGTGAAGGTCCAAGTACAGCAATATGAACTGAAATATGAGACAAAACAACAACAGGCCCCCATCGCTTGACACCAGTGTAAGGCAACATTCAAAGCAGTATCCTGAGGGAGACTGCACCAGCCCTGTACTCTTGCCAGTAAACAAACCAACCATCAGCATAAGCATGTACCACACAAGTTGGCAGAGTGACTGAGCAGCCAGGCTCATCTCAAGAGGGGCCAATGGGAGCTGCAGGGCACAGATGGCACGAATACAGAAGCTATTCCAATGGACATGACCTCAGTCTCCCTCCAAGAAATGCACGCAAACACAGGCACCTGTGACCAGCCATTTTCTGATAATCACATCATTCCACCAATCCACCTGGCTGACCGGCATCTGTTACACAAAAGCTAATCCCCCGCCCCTGAGCATGACATCATTAAAACAGTCATAATGGCAGCCCCTATCCCTGACCTTACTGGGCTTCGTAGGCAAACGCGGCCAGTACAGTACCACGCAACTATACTCAGAAGCCGGAACCCAATGCAGATCTTCTCACAATACATCGCTCCACAAATAGGAATATGCTACATTACTTGCAAAGAATAACGCTACACGGTTAATATCAGAATACAATTTTAATGCACATCAAAATCACCAAGCCCATACAGCTATTAGGTCATAAACTCCAAAATATTTTTCATTACTGTGGACTGCATCCGCAATAAATGACCAGCTTCTTCTTGTGTGACGCCCTGTTCCTTCATGGTACACAGGGGCTACATTCACGTTCAAAAAGGCAACATGGAAGCGCCTAGAACCGCAGGGCCGTCCCTTTAGGTAGGCACTAGTCCAGCTGAAAGGTTGATATGTTGCTCCTAGCCACTAGTACTGCGTAAGGGCATGTGGCCCATTGGCGATCATCCCATAAGATCGTAATGGTGCTCCACTGATTAACTCGAAGCAGCAGGAGTCGGGAGTCAAAGCCATCTGCAGGAGTGGCATACAGATGGCAGCGGCAAAAGGGGAGGAGATACCTGTCACCCAAATGAAATGAAAAAGAATAGTATGGGCATCAGAACTTCATTTGTATCACTCACTTCAATGATCACACTAAATCTACAGCCATATGCATGCTAGCCCACTCAAAAGGATAATTTCCACCCAAAAATCACTTGCGAATCATAACTATATAAATCGAGGTGAAAACACTATTACAAACGAGTGTTTGTGTGCATGCGTCTGTTAAAACAGAATCCATTAGATGGGATTAGTAACGTGCATAGACACAAGTGTTTGAAGGCGCGTCGAGACAGGGAGGGTTCAACAAGGGCAGATAGACGATGGTCCCACTATGGCAGCTCTGCATCACATAGCGCAGGGGAAGGGGATAGATTCCAAAAAGCCATGTACATGGCAAACTCTCAATTAAATCATCTGTCCATGCATCCATACATCATTCCCTCATCCCGGTATAAAAACGCCTGATTATTTACTCACATAACATTAGAAATTTCCATTGAGTCTGTGCGTAATGCAGTCTGCAAAATCCACTGTGCTTCAGGCCGGAATTCTAGTGTTGTGAAGTAACATGTATTTGGGAACGTCCTGCCTTATCGTCCACTACGCTATTGCGCATCCCATACTATTCATATCAATCATTGCATTCTCGCCATGGCCCCTGTCCCAAGGACATTAAACAATAGAACGTTATATTTTCAGTCAGACCTGTGGGCGTCTCCTCGCCGCTAGCTGAAAACCGAAAGCGCTGTCCTTCGAATTCCTCATTTGCAACATCACGTCGAAAAGGCATCTGTGACCGCTTGAAATCACAAATTCATCCATGTAGTGCGGCAGTGTGTGAAAATGGCAACTGGCTTCACTCACAAATGGGACGCCCCGCCCGTCGGTGAACCTCGGTACAGTGCTGCATGAGGGTCCACCGTTAATCGAGTACTACATTCCACTGACCCTTCACAAGTTTGTTCGCGACTGCAAAGATAGTATGTGAAACAATGGGACCTAAGCAGAATGAACATATAAACCAATATTTCACTGCCATCGGGAGTAAATACATGATTGTAATAGCAAGATGCCATGCGTCACATTGCAGCGTTGTGTGCGGGACATGCTCGCCCAAAGGGGATTGCAGCTGGCACAGGTGGAATGAATCACCACAGGTGGAGGCTATACAGCCTGAAAACACATAAATTGCACACCCAACCCCCTCCCACAACCACACCCACTCCAAAATGCTACCGGCAGGACTAGCGATGTTGGCCCTGGGGGACCTGATAGCACTGCAAGTACTCCAACTTCAAGAAGAAGACGAACACCAACTACTACAACAACCGGCCGCACAGAGGAGACGCAGGAGGAGGAGGAGGGCAAGGCAGGGCCAGCAAGGCCCACCAGCACAGCCACTACCACCACGCAGGCAGCCCGAAATCCCACGCCTCCGAGCTCATCCGTTCAACCTCACTGCTGAGCAGATCCACACCCTCTACCGTTTGGACCGGGACACCATAACCGCCATTGTGAACATGACACACGCTGACCTTGTCAGCATGATAGATAGCCCAACCGCCATCCCACCCCTACTGAAGGTGGTGTCTGTACTCCACTTCCTGGCCACAGGCACCTACCAGCACACAGTCGGACAGTTGCATGGCATTTCACAGCCACTGTTGTCACGGACACTATTGCAAGTGCTCGATGCCCTCCTGAAGCACGCAGACGACTACATCTCTTTACCACGCTCGGAGCAGGAGATTACAAACACAAAAGTGGGATTCCATGCACTTGCCGGCATACCGGGTTGCATTGGTGCCATCGACTGCACCCATGTGGAATTGGTTGTCCCACATGCCATGGAGGTCCAGTACCGCAACCGGAAACAATATCATTCTCTTAATGTACAAATGGTGTGTGACTCCAACAGGATCTTTACACATTGTTGTGCCCGATTTCCTGGATCAACCCATGATTCTATGGTCTTGAGGAACTCTACAATACCACGCTACATGGAGCGACATGCAGGGAACAGTTCCTGGCTACTCGGTGAGTCTCATTTCATGCATGATAATGTGGGGTATGTGATGCGGCAATGACCTGGCAGGAAGGGGGGGGGTGCGTACGTAGCAATGTCATTCCACAAACATCCTTTATTGTCCACATACAGGTGATGCCGGGTATCCACTGAAGAGATGGCTCCTTACACCACTCCGGAACCCACAGAACCAGCATGAGGAGGACTACAACCATGCCCACTCACGTAGTCATAGAACAGGCATTCGGCCTACTGAAGGCTCGTTTCCGCTGCCTCAGCAGGTCTGGCGGGGCACTCCTGTACCGCCATGAGAAGGTTGCAAAGATGGTCATGGCATGTGTCATGCTACACAACATGTGCGTACGTAGAAATGTGCCCATGCCCCCTGACGCAGAACTGCAAGCACCTGAAGATGGTCATGATGAGGGTGGGGATGTGGCAGCACCTCAAGGAGTCCGCGAGGCACAGGAGGCCCGTGAAATTCGTCAGAATATCATAGATTCATGCTTCTAGCACTCACGCCTGGTGGCTGATACATGGACACGGGACTTGTGGCACTGTGTGTGTCTGGAACATGCACAATGTGGACTGTACGCCTATAAAGGCCTCGTACACAAAGATCAATGTCCACACATCTCATTGGATGATTATGAAATGTTTATAGCATATGTGAAATTATATTACACACCCCATCGACCCGCCACCCAAGAAAGCCCAACACCCCCCCTCCACCCTCCTACCTCCCCCCCGAACACCAGTGTCCAAAGATGCTCATTGTCAGTGGGCAGACGCTATTGCAAGCCCCCTCTCCGGGTATCAGGGGCACCCCTGCCTGTGGAGCGCAGGTTCCTCCCAGATCTACGTTGGGGGCTGCCCTGGACGGAACTTGCAACGGATGATGTCTCTGCCTGCTCACGTCCATGCATGTCCCTAAGGATTTGTGAGAGCTCAGTGAGCACACGGCGCACAGCGGCAAGTTCACCACATACGTCTTTGGACGTCGCATGCAGTTCCCCCCTCAGGCTCTCGGTGCTTCTCTCCATTTGTACCCTTAGTGTCTCTGTACTTCTCTCCATTTGTACCCTTAGTGTCTCTGTACTTCGCTCCATTTGTGCCCTAAGTGTCTCAGTAGATGTTTCTATGGCTGCCTTAGAACCCCCACATTCATCAGCATGCTCCTTGAGGAGCGTGCCCAGTTGCTGCTGTTGCACGATCACCTGGTCGAGGGACTGTTGCCTCTGCTGGGCCATGCCCATTTGCGGTGGTGTCACAGAGGGGCTGATCACCTCATGTTGCCTTGCCACAGGGCTTGTGGGGGATGGCCAGTCGTCGTCTTGTGGGTGCCCCTGTGTGGTATCCTCATGGTGTACGGGATGAAACAAACAGGGGGATTGAGACAGGTCATGGATGGGTCCTACATCGACAGCACCGTTTTCTGTGTCGGAGCATGCTGGCATTAATGCAGTGTCACCTATGGTGCTGCTGCCACCAGAAGCAGTGCCTTCTGTGGCATCCATTGGGGGGACCTGTGGTGCTGCTGTTGTGGGCATGCTGGCTGCTGGGGTGCCTGTTGAAGTCCCCTCCTGTGTGCTGCCACTTGATTTGTGCTGCTGCCGTGTCTTGATCCGTGCAGCTGAGGTGGAGGGTCTTTGGCCGTTGGTCTTGGCCCTCTTTGCAGGTGTGCTGGTAGGGGTGTCCTGAAGCTCGTCGTTTGAATCAGACCCTGTGGTGGAGTAATGGAGGGCGAGCGTTATTTATGGGTCTGTGGAAATTGGAATGGCAATGTATCACATGCATTGGGGTGGTACCTGAGGGTGATTTGGGTCAGGGCCTTGGAGGTGGTTTCATTTTTGTGTGGATTGAGGATGCAGTTGTTTTGCAGCCTGCAGTTAGGGTGTGCATGTTGCACGTGTAGAGGGTGTTTTTAGGATTTTTAATTATTCATGTATTTAATGTGACTTTTAAAGTGCGCTATCAGGCCAATGTATGTGGACGTTCTCCTGGACATGTGTTTCTGTTGCACTATGTGGACACATGGTACTTCACATGATTGGACATTGTGGCTTTAGCATTGTTTTATTTGGCCCACCTACCTGATTCTTCGGATGTCTGCACTCCTTTCTCCATCCCTCCGACTCCCTCTATACGCTCCATTCCAATGGTGGAGGCACAGATTTCTTCCCAGGGGGTCAACTTGATGGGTGATTCCGATCCTCCCCCGGTAGCTGTGGCAATGTTACGGTTGGCTGATAGTATGCTCCGTACGCGTATCCGCAAGTCGTCCCATCGCTTTCTGCATTGCTGTGGGTTGCGGGGTGCGGTCCCCACCGCACTTACCCGCTGTGCCACCAGGGCCCATGTGGCCTTCTTGTTCGCAAGTGCCGTCCTGGTGATTTGCGTCGAGAAGACGACGGCAGCATTCTCCTGGAGGGTCTCTGTGAGCACGGTGAGTTCCTCATGGGAGAAGTGGACCTGCTGCTTGCGGTCGCACGCTTTTTTAGCAACTTTTCCCATTTTGATTGTTTTAACTAGGGTGGCTGACGGGTTGGGATGTGTCTCATTGTCGGATTTTTGATGGTTGTGTTGGGATTCTGATTTAATAGGTGTACGGCGTGCTGTTTCCCGTTCCGGCCCCATGTTTTTACTTCCGTTTCCGTATATTTACGGTCACCGTATTTTGCGATTACCGCTCATTACGGTGACCGCTATGATGGGTGGCGGAATTGCACCTAGGGCGCCGTACGACGCCGGTGAGGGGCGTTTTAGGGACATTTCCGCCATCGCGGACTTTGCACTTCCGCCATGGCGTAATGCTCGTGTCCGATGGGTCAGAATTAGCCGCACTTTACTCCATCGTGCAATGGCGGAAACGCTATTTACGCTATGGCGGTCAGGTCAGTTACTTTCCGCCAGGGTCGTAATGAGGGCCTTAATGTATTATGCGTTGCTCTATGGGAAGTTGGACTTTCTAAAATGTGTCTCTCACATATGAAGTCTGGTTATTTTCAATCATAAGGAGTCCATTTTTTGTTTGAATAGCCCTATAAGTAGACGAGTTTGGAGCAGTGAATAGCTCCACAGACATTGTAATGTAACAGTCTGATGTGAGAGGGACTATATTGACTAGTCTTTCTATCACCTTGTCTCTTCACAGGTGTCACGTGTCTGTCTCTCGTGGGAGGGTATTTTCGAATTGTACCACAACAACAGGAAAACAGCTGCTATTATGTGGGATCCAGCAATAGTCAACTTTGAACCAATTGCAAATTGTTTGGCTCTAGTTGCCTTTTTAAGTCAATCTCAACGTAATTCCTAATGTGGATGTTGGCTTAATAATTGTGGAGAATAAATGGTTATTGAGAACTAATCAGGTTGTGAGGCGGTGATTATAGCTCCACCCCTATACGATCAATTGTGACACATCGTGCTTTTAAGTATATACCCCTGATGAATTTCCCCTGACTGTGTATGTATCGAATGAGTGAGGAATGAAACATGTTGGATTGAATGGGAGTGAAGCAGTGTGGAATTTATTAGTTAATTCAGCCGTGGTATTTTTCTTTAAACCTCATTATTGTGGTAAGGTATATAAGTAACAAATATATTTTGATATTTTTGTTTATGTTGTAATCCTTGATTTTGTGTTTCCTTAGGATTATTTGTACACTTTTCCTTCCTGGTGTACTTAACTTGTCACCATTGTGGGTTGGTCGTTGTTATTTTTTGCCCCCCCCCTTTTTTACTTTTTTCTTTGTTCCTTTTTTATGTAAAAATGTTTTCATGTAAAAAGTTTTCATAGACTGTGTCAAAGATGTGTATTAGACAATGAATCATGCCATGTTGGCATTTTTATTCTGTATATTGACCATTGAAGGTTAAATAAAATTGATAATTGAATATTTGGCTAAATGCACATTGTTTTTGCCTCCATTTCCCACTGTGCAGTGCTTAATACTGAAGTACAAGTGATTAGAGATATGAGAACATTTTTTTTTTCCTATCTCTATTCTTGCCTTCTAATTTGCGAGGGTGGACAGTTCAATCCCCCGACCTCTTTTGTGTACATTGCTCTGACATAGAGTGACATCTTCCTCTCTGTGATTGATGTGGTGTGCCTTTGAGTCAGGTTTGCATTTGTTGTATATTCCTAAGGTGAGTGCCCTCCTGGGTTCATTACTTTCCAGGTCTCATGTTAAATTGGTGTGCTCCATCACACAGTGTTGTTTGCCTCGCTCTGGTTGTTGTGGTGTGTCTCTGTTTTGGATTTGGGTTTGTGATGTGTTCCAAGGGTGGGTGCCCTCTTGTATTGGTTACTTTCCTGCTCTCGGGTTAAGTTGTTGTGTTGCAGCCTAGTAATATCTATCTCGCTGTGAGGTTGTGCTGTTAGTTTTTCTCTGCACTCTTGTTTCACAGTTGTATTTTTGTGTTTTAATTTTGATTGTTTGGGTGCTGAGTTGTTCAATATTAGGGAGATGCTCTTGGGTGTGATACTCCCAGTTGGGCTGCCTCTTGTAAGATTGCAGTGCTTTGCTTTGTTGCCCCACTCTTGGGTTTGGGTTTGTGGTGTGTTTCAGGGGAGGGTGGGAGGGTGCCGTCCTAGGTTGACTATTTCTTGGGAATGGTTGTAGATCGGTGTACTGTAGTCCACATGTATGTCTGTCTGCCTATGTTGTAGGGTTGTGATGGCTTTCTTTTTCCACCTTGGTCTTGATCTTAGTGTATATTACAGTTTGCTTGGCTTAAGTTGTTGCTTCGTTGTGATACAAGGTGGCATCTACATAGGCAGTTCAGTCCAATTCTAGTTTGGGTAAATTTAAGGCAATGTTAGCTTATTCATTACAGTTCTAGTCCGGCGAAATTCAGTACAAATTCTAGTGTGGCTCAACTCAACAGCAATGCTACCTGGTTGGTGTAATTCTAGTGTGGCTAAATTTGGTAGTTGTGTTATTTGGATCATTCCAGTTCTGGAGAGGCTACAAACGATACTGGCGTTGTCTGATTCAGTATGAATCTAGTGTGACTAATTACAGCAAAGTTATCTAGCCCAGGTGCAATTCTAGAGTGGCTAATTTCAACAGCAGGGTTGCCGATTTTGGGGCAGCAGGAATTAAACAGTTGCAAACTTGAGAGTGCAGCAGGAATTCGAACAGTGGTAAACATCAGACCACAGCTATAGACAACACAGTGGCAAAACACAAAGGGCAGCAGGACTCAACACAGTGGCAAACTCCAAAGTGCAGCAGAACTCGACACAGTATCAAGAGTCAAAGGGCAGCAGGCGTCAGCACAGTTACAAGATTCAATAGGCAGCAGGACTCAAAATTTGAAATTTCAAAGGGCATCAGGACTCAACACAGTGGCAATAATGAGAAGGCAGCAGGACTCAACATAGTGACAAAATTCAAAGGGCAGCAGGAAGGACTCAACATAGTGGTAAAAATGAAAGGGTAGCAGGACTCAACACAGTGGCAGTAATCAGAAGGCAGCAGACCTCAAAATAGTGACAAAATTCAGGGGCAGCAGGACTCAACACATTGGCAAACCTCAGGGTGCAGCTAGACTCAACACAGAGGGAACATTTAAAGCCCATCAGGGCTCATTACAGTGGTAACATGCAAATGGCAGCAGGGCTCAACACAGTGGCCAAATTCAGAGGCCAGCAGGACTCAACACAGTGGTAAGATTCAAAGTGCAGCAGGAATTTAAACAATGGAACATGCCCGAGCTCAGCAGGAATTTAGACAGTGGCAAAATTCAAACGGCGGTAACAGTGTATTGGAAGAATTTCAGATGTACAGCACTGGCTGTGCACTAAAAATCTGACCCCTATAACTGAATGGTGTTGTATACAGCGTTTCAAGGTGCCTAGGGCATATGGGCAAACAGAAAGTGAAGGTGCCAAAGAGGGTGCCTTTTGCAATGGCTCTTGGCTGGCTACCCGAACAAGGTTGCTCCAAAGCTTCTGAATTCGGCTTTTCTTTCTGGGTCCCGTGACCCATCTGTGGCCAATCCAGGGGGGGGTATAGGGGTGGTTCAGGGAGGCTGAATGGTGAGCATGGGGCATTTTTCAAGCAGGAATGAGAGAAATAAATATTCCGTCCTCTGGCGTGGTCTTGCTGAGGAGAAGGTATCCAATGAGGCAGGGGGTTCAGGCAGGACCTTACCTCTGTCGTTCAGAGTGCTAAGGGGAAAAAGGGCTTGCTCAAGCAATCGTAGGGTTTTCCTTCTTTTCATTCTGAGTCAGTGACCCATCTGTGGCCTATTCTGGGAGGAATGTGTGGGTAGGGGTGGTGCCGGGATGCTGGAGGGTGCGTGCAGGGGGCTTTTCAAGTGGGAAATAAAAAAAAAAAAAGAATATGGCCTCCTTTGGCGTGGTCTTGTCAAGGAGCATGTTTCCAATGCAACAGGGGGCTCAGGCAGGACCGTACCTCTGCCACTTGGAGCAGCGAGGGGAAAGAGGGCCTGCTCAAGCAACGGAAGGGTTTTCCAGCATAAAGCAGGCAGTCCCCATAGGGATCCATTGTACACACTGCCTCCTATGGCAGGGTTTGAGTACAATTACAATTAAACCCTTAAAGTGGAGGGTGTCCTTGTAATTGGGATCACTACTCACAATACCCACAGGGTAAGCAGTGTTCTCATTTGAAATTAAACCCTCCCTGACATGCAAGCATGACAGGGTGGGTTTCATTGTAACTGTAAGCACCACTTGCCATGCTGGCATGGCAAACATTGCTCACAATTAAAAGCAAATGTTTCATGGCATTTAGTAGCTTTGCACATTTTCGTCACCTTTTACCGTGCACTTTTGCGCCCTGCCATGAAAATGACAAAAATCTGATGGCACAGAACTGTTGCAAATGTAACTGCTGTCCGACATCAAATGATGCTGTTAACCAAAATGAGCAAGCTGAATAATAGTTACCTTTTAATACATAAAATTATGTAGACCTGTAAAACACATTGGGCCTCATTCCGAGTACGGCGCTAACCAATGGCGCTATTAACGCCTTGGTTGACGCCGTACCCGGACCGGCAGCGCCTTGGTGGATGGCGGAATCACCGCCCCATTCCAAGGTTGGCGGGGCGGTAATTCCCCATTCACCAAGGCTCTTCCCCATTCCCAAATGAGCCCCCATAGGGCTCAATGGGATTGGGGAAGATGCAAATAACGGTGACCGTTCATTACGGTCACCGTTATTGGCTTGGAGGCCCCTTTGCGCCCTCGACTTTAACACCTGCTCAAAGCAGGCGTTAAGGGCGAGGGCGCAGAGGGAACTCGGAGTATGGCGGTAAGGGATTACCGCCACCGGTCTCGTTACCGGTGGCTGCTATCCCTTACCGCCATACTCGGAATGAGGCCCATTGTAAATTAAAAACACACTTTAAAATATGTACCTCCATTCTTTATTGCATTTGTTCTCTTTGTTGTCTACGGAAGATGATTGTGTAAAGCATGAAAGAAATAGATTATCAGACAACTGTTCAATAACAGCACAGTTTGTATTTGTATGCATTTGTAGATGTCAATAGATGGACAGATCCCAAGTAACTAAGACTAGCCCACAAGTATAGTATGCATGTATGCAAGCACTGTGAGGGGAGACTGGGATGTATCTACTCATACTTTCAAATGTTCCTTTTGGGCCTGACCATCTTTAGAATGCTGGCTCCAGCAAGGCACTGAAACACAAAAGGAGGGATCACATCAATTATTACCCTGCTGACTGCTGAAGTGCTACTGAATACAAACCTTTGAGATGCTAAAACCATGCTTTCAACCTGTGATACTGAGTGGGGATGAGGAATTTGAAAAATGGCTTTTCATTAATAGATAGCATTTCTTTTTTCTGTGGGGTATATTTGTGGTTTTTTGGTGCATGGTAAACGACACCAGACCAAAATATAAAGGGAATGCTAAATTCTCCATGGTTCTTCGCTGACCCTAAAGGGAAGGGACAGTGCTGATTTTCAGATCTTGTCTTGGCATGTGCATGTTTATTTTAGTTATTTGTTTCACTTGTACATCCGTTTGATTCATTGTTTCTAAATTGTAAACTTGTATATGTTATGTTATGTTATTTTATTTATACCACGCCAAAGCCCGTGGGCATCCAGGTGCAGAGAGACAAGAAAGTAGATAATTCAAAGCTGCTGTAGCAATCAGGCGTACAGATTAAATAGCGCTGTTTTCAGCTGCTTTCTAAATTCAAGATGGTCATCAGTTTTTCCTAGGTGTACAGGTAAGGCATTCCAGGCCCTTGCCCCCTGAACATGGAAAGCCCGGCCAAGACCCCGGGCACGTTTGGTCTGGTGTTGTTTCAGGAGGAAAGCCTCAGCTGATCTCAAGTTTTTTGGGGGATGATAGATATTTACCCGATTTTCAGGTAAGCTGGAGCATTCTCAAAAATGCCTTTATGGCATATGGACATCAGCTTAAACTGGATACCGGCTGCCACTGGTAACCAGTGTGGTCTTTTCATTGCTGCAGTGGTTGGTTCAGAACGTTTCATCTGAAAGTTAATGCACGTAGCAATGTTCTGAATTGTGTGCATCTTGGATGTCAGACTTGTTTGAACCTCCCCGTAGGGCATTACAGTAATCCACATGCAGGAGGATCACTGCCCTCACAAGTTTGGTACGATTTTCTATCAAGACCAGAGGTGCTACTTGCCGGAGTACCTTGAGATGGTAGTTTGTATTTTTTGTGATGGCCATTACATGGGCGTTGCAGTCTAGGCTTTCTTCCATGTAGGTGCCAAGTGCCTTAACTTTATGCACAACCTCTATCTGGCTGCCATCAATAGTAAAATTAGTGTACTTCTGGCTCAGACTGGTTCTTACGTGTCTTAAATGGAACAACATTAGCTCTGTCTTAGCCATGTTCAAACACAGCCAGTGAGTTGACATCCATCCTTTGATGATCTGGTAAATTGAATCCAACAACAGTTGGTCCTTCTCGTAGTCCCCAGTAACTTCCAGAACCAGTTGGAAGTCATCTGTATAATTGCAGAAGAAAATGTCCAGAAGTTCCAGATCATTATACAATGGAAAGATGTAGATATTAAACAAAAGGGGGGAGAGGCAGGCCCCTGTGGCACTCCACAGGTGATGGTTTCTACCTCTGATGCATTGTCACCCCAATAAACTTACGAGAGACAACCCTCCAGAAAAGATCTGAGCCAGGCAATAGCCTCCATAGAGAGTCCCCCGGCAGTGGGCATGCGCTTGAACAAGATTTTATGATCTAGCAAGTCAAAGGCTGCCGGTAAATCCAAAAACATCAGCCCTGACTTGCCGTGTTCCAGCTTTGAGAGCATGTGTGTCTGTAGGTCAAGGAGGGAACTCTCTGTGCCATGGTAACTCCTAAAACCCAACTGTTTCTCATACAGAATACAAGCTGTATAATCATAGGATTGGAGCTGAACTGTGGCCACTTTATCCATTAGTTTAAGGAAGAATAAAGTGTTGATAATAGGCCAAGATTGGCTGCATCAGAGGGCTGTAGTCCTGCTTTTTTTAGTACCGGTGTAAATGCTACATTCTTAATAGATAGGGGAATGATACCTGTTCGAAAAGAAGAGTTTACATACCTACATAGAAATGGGACAAATAGTTCCTTGTGTTCCAATATAAATTTGACAGGGAGCAGTTCCCCTGGGCAGTTAGTGGGATGCATGGTTTTACGTATGTCATGCATGTCCACTAAGTTAGATTCTTTGAACCTGAAACCAATGCACAGATCTTGCTGGGTTAGGGTTTCAGATCCCAAATCAGGCAACTCTGGGTGAAGATTAATACTGGCTTCCTTCGTAGTGGTCGGACTATGGGTGGGTGTGATATCTGAGGGAGAAGGTGGAAGTTCCTCCATTATTTTCTGTTGTGCTTTCTGTAATTTATCTGTGAAAGCTTTCTGCACTCTATTGCAGTCATTACTTGTAGGTGATGGATGGAATGGGGACAGTGGGTTTTTCAGTGGGTTTTTCCCATGCTCTAAAAGGTGAAAGAGTTATTTTGTTTGATCCCCAGCCAGGTTAATCTGGTCATTGTCAAGGGTCTTTTTTGATTCAATGGTCTTATTTTTATAGAGCCTTTTTAGCGATACTATCCTTTTGCCACACATGTTCGCCTGCCCTTTGTCCGTTTTGAGTTCTGCCAAGGCTGCGGAAAACCATTTGTGGCGGTTGAGTAGATCTCTAACCGATTTGACTGTCAGTGGGGCATGTTGATCTAACATATTCATAATCTCCTTGTTATAACTATTGGTGAAGGTCTCTGGACCATCAGAGTCATTCGTTTTTAACATCAGACTCTGCATGCAAGTGGCCAGAATGGGGGCAGTAACGGCCTTGTAATTCTGGATTTTATCCGAGTGTGCAAGTTTGTGTATCCTACATACTTTACCAGGGTGTTTCAACAAAACTTGAAACAAAAGAGTGGTCTCACCAGATACATGCAGTGGTTATGATTTTCTCAATTAGAATGTTTCCACTCCCAATCCAATGAAGGATGTGACCGTTATTATGTGTGGGTTCGGTATTATGAATCATTATGTGATGGGTTTTCAACTTTTCTTTCTAAATCTAGTGCTTTTTTATCTTGCTTGTCATTTTTCCAGCGATTAAAATCTCCCAGAATGACCAAGGCTGAGCTGACTGTGAGCATAGGTGCAGCAGTGTTATATGTCGTCATTCTAATTCCCCAGGTGCCCGATTGAGTAATACCAGATTGATGCTGTGATTAAAATTGGAGATCCGTTTGACATGAATAAGGTCACTTCCTGCAAATTCAATTTTAGCTTCATAGAATCCGAGCAGTTTTTTTGCATATAATGGCAACCCCGTCTCCTATGATAACTTTGCAATGTTTCCCAAAGAAAACATATTCTGGTGCGGTCACCTGTTCTATAGTGGGGCCGTGGGCCTCTGTAAGCCAGGTCTTAGTGAGGCACATAATGTCCACCCTGTGTTCCATGATATAATCATGGACATCAATCATATGTTTCGCTAGAGAACGCATGTTCAATAAAACTAGTGTAAGGTCAATCGGAGGGGTCTCTTTCCCCAGTATGATTTCCGTTTCTCCAATACTATGGGGCTTGGGAAACTTGGTATGTTTATTGTTTGTCTTTGAACTACAGTCTGAGGGGGTGCTGGGACTTAAATGGATGACTCCTGGAGGTGTAGTGTCCTAGATGGGCTTACAAGTTTGATTCATATGTGTCTAAGGTGTTATGAGTTTCCTTTTTTCCTTACCCATGACCTTCAATGTCTCACCAGGGGTTGAGGCTAGGCAGGGTGTAGGAGCACGTCTGCTTGTCCATGCACAGACTCACACAGACTTGTTTGTTCCGTTCACGCAGGTGCGTTTGTTACTGGGGACGGAAGAAATATGGCGCAAGGACGACAATCCTGCTGGAGGATGTAGTTCGGTCTCGCTTTGCTCATGTGTGCCAAGTAAAACTCGGATTCTACTCACACGGGTCAGCGCAGCAAAATCAAGCAGTTAATGATGCAAAAACACTAAGCCAAGAGGTCTAAGCACAATTCAAAATTAACACAGCTTACATTTTTAAAATTACTTCCCAATTCAGCAACTTCTAATTAGGCAGTTTGAGGTTCCAGTTAAAACACAATAACAATCTGTATTTTTAAAACATGCTACTAAGCAGGCAGAAAAACACTTACTGACTATCTCTGGAGGTGAATGTGCGTAGTCTGGGAGTTATATTCACACAGACTGGCGCATTCACGCTTGGGGATGGAATAAATACGGCGTGGAGACTACAATCCTGCTGGAGGATATAGTCCTGTCTCGCTTTGCTTGTGTGTGCTGAGTAAAACTCGGATTCTACTCACAGGTCTAAGCGCAATTCAAAATCAATACAGCTTCAATTTTTAAAATGAATTCCCAATTCAGCAACCACTAATTAGGCAAATTGAGGTTCCAGTTAAAACACAACTAACAAGTTAAAATATTTAGTTTTAAAATATACAACTAAGCAGGCAGAAAAGCACCTACTGACTATCCTTCTCTTTATTATACAAATATTCCTTTTTTAAACTATCTGTTGTTGGGGGAATATTTCTGCTGGCACAGATTCAGGCATTTTGGTTAAGACAATATAGTCATGTTCTTTAGTAACATATGTCACTCAATGTGAAGGGACTCATTTTAGCAACATGAGTAAATTGCAGTACGGGAGTTGTAACCTATGTTTCAATAAAATAAGCACATCTCTGCTGCAAGCACACTTCACACTGAGCCATCTTACTTGCTTTATTACCCTGGCCTGCAGGCTGTATAGAGATATTTGCGGCAGGCACACTACCTCCTAAGCTATTTTACTCTGGGTTTGGAACTTACTGGGTTCTCTGCAATATCCATATTAATCCACTTCATTTTTTTTATCTGGATAAGCAATTGGTGGAATAGGAACCTGTCATCAGTAAATCAATAGGTGCCTAAAGAAAATACTATTTTCCAATATGGACTTCATAAACTATTGTTCCAGATCAATGGTTTTCAACTTCAAAATACGGAGACCAGAGATTCATTCAAAATATTGGGAGTCTGTCCAGCACATTTAGGGCGGGGACTTTGTTTGTACTTTCACACAGCTGATCTGCCTGTAATCAATCAAAAAAAGTGACAGCAGCATTTGTTTAATGATCCTTTTAAAGGATAAACATAACATGTCTCAATGATTTTAGGCACACAATCAAAGCAGTACTTAATGTATTTTGTAGAGGAAACTATTCAGCATCGAGTGATAATTAATTAAGTATTGGCCGAAACCTAACACCTTATTTTCAGCTGAAATTTGTCTGAATACTTATTCAAAGCCAAATTTTGGTACAGCCTAGTCTGCACTGGGGAACATGTCTGTTTGTGCAGATAGCTAATTCAAACATTATTTATTATGGTTCATGTTTTCCACCTTTGGCCCTTCAACATGAAACCATTAACTGCCTCTACGGTGCTCTGTCCCTGCTTATGTCATCTCTTGTCTGGGCAAGGTTATCGCATGATGACACACCCATCAAAAGCAAACTCCTATTAATACATTTACACAGCCATTCCCTCTTTTTACATTCTATTTGCAGGCCCAACGATCATGGTTGAGAGCGTGTTCTGAAAAGTAAACGTGTCTATGTAATGTCCGACCTCTAACTGGTCACACTATAAGGAACTGCTACACAGGTACGCATTTCCATGTTTAAATACTTATAACACTTTAAGAACGGTCATAATTATCCAAACTTAAAGGTTGATGTTTTTTGAAAACATTCATTTGAAGTTTGTAGAAGGGATTTCATGAAAAAATGGACGTAAAAGTAAAAATAGCAGGCTTTAAATCCCATGCTCAATATAGGTTGTTTTAAGTGAAACCAACAACTTTTAAAGTCCTAAAAGCTTTACTTTACTGTAATGAGCCTAGTTGACAAAACAGCAACACTCTGTCAAGCAAGGTCATACAGTACTGGCGCTTACCAGGCAACCCAGTAGGTATGTGTCAATTAATTGCAGAACCACCACAACATTAAGCTATTGCAAACATGTATGATCTAAACATCAAGTTGCATGCAGCTTTATTTGCAAAATTATAATGAAAATGGGATTCGATGTGAAATCCAGCAGGCCAGAATAACAAGCAATACATAATTAAATCCTGCAGTATAATTTGAGTACAATTAGTTTTTCTTTCTTTGATTCACCAAGCAAAATTATTAATTGGCTGTTAATCGTCAACCGGCCAGCAGAAATCTTCATATAAATGTAAATCATAATGGGCCTCTTTTATAAAGATGATAGCTTGGTGTGATCATTATTTTTGACATTCAACAATATGTGCAAATGATGCTGTGTCCACGTAGTTGTTAAAGGTGCAACAATAACGATAAAAACAGTTCTGCTGAATAACATATGGCTTCCAGTCCAATAACATTTAATTACCTGAACAATGCTGATTTTCTGTTACAGCTTAATTTTATTTCCGTACATTGCAGGATTTGTTTGGGGTGCTGGGCATCTCAAGTTTCTTGGGTTCATGCTCGTGCACAAGTGAAGCTGCATATGAACTGGCATAATGGGGCTAAAAAGGGAAATGTTGTTTGCATGTATATGTAGTTTATATGTGTATTTGTGTATGTGCTTGCCTGTCAGATGTGTATGTGTGTACATATATATGCATGTGCGAATTGAATGTGGTGTGTATTCATGTATTGATACGAGTATGGGTGTTGTGTGAATGGGAATACAGTGTATGTCAATGTTCTGGTAGGGTCAGGGTGTGGAGAATTGAAGCAAAATGGTCTGGGTTCGCTTTAGAATGAATGTGAGAAAAGGGTTATGAGTGAGTGACTGGTGGGTTATGGTGTATGAATGTGATTATGTGTTTGCAGGGCACTGTGGGGTCACTGGCGCAGTTGAGCATTCAGAACAGTTATTTAAAGTGCCATGACATGTGTTACTAGCATTTTTGGACAAAGTCAACTTGATCCCTGTCATTATGTGGCTAGATTGGCATTTTGATACAGGCTGTCTAACCATTGCTTAATGATAAAGAAAGCATAAGTGTTATTGAGTGGATAGAATGGCATTTTGGTGAAGTCTGTCTAACCATTTAGTATAGTGGCATGACCTTTTTCGCTGCCCATTTTAGGATGTTTTAATCAGGCAACATCCTATTCGGGGGAATTTTCCACCCACCCAAACCAAGTGCATATAGTTTGATTTATTGAATAAAGTTCTCTGTGTAAACCTGGGACACCTCATGTCACAGTATTGATTCCATACAGCCCCACCCCCTTTCCGACAAGAAACGCACAGGGTTGCACAGAAGGTCTGTTTATTAACAAAATAGAAATGCATGAATCATTTTAAATATCAATCAATTGTTCATCTATGAACTTCCAATGTCAAATAGTAAGTACAATGAATAATAATTCATACACTTTGCTATGCTATATTTAATTGAACATGGACTTTTAAAACACACACACATCATCATATACATATTTTATATATCCTGAGCGTGCATCCACTATACATTTATTAGTTATTAGTGTATGAGGATTCAGGGTACAATTGCTATATTATAGGAATACAAATGATCCCAGCCTATCTAAATCTCACTCTGTCTTATTCATTGTAAATAAACTCAGCCCCTACTCAATGGATATGCCAGAATGCAAAATAGTGTTCTAGAAAACCTCATTTCAAGACAAGCTACTTAACATTCCACCATGAGAATCACGTACAAAATGAAAACAAATGTTCGATCAATTTCATTCAGTGGTTTTTCTATTGCATTACTGTGTAGGAGTGTTAATTTGTTATTTTCAGGGGCACTTAACAATGGGAAATGGGTAGCCATTAATACACCTTTCCTTCTTCTTGAATGGATCAACACCATTAACATGATTCTGCTTTGTGAAATAACCAGGAATACCTTCAATTACAATTTTGTGCTAGGTCTACGCAAAGTGAGATATTCTTTTGGCATATGTGTTTTATCACTGCACAGAGAAGGAGTCAGGAGATCTCCCAGTATACACATCATAGGATCTGCTTTATCAAATAGATAATTCCAGAAGCACATACACTTCTTAAACCTCTCAGGATGTACCACGAATGTATATAACCCCACGCCTCAAAGTACTTCAAAATGACTTGGGCTGGGCTTTAATGTATTCCCTTTAGAGTACTGCTCCCCTTAATATATACATACATGTACATTTCCCATGGGTTCCTCCCAGACAGGTGAGCATCCCCTTAAGGACTCGTTCAACTCTCTCCCTCCGGAAACTGGTGGACTTCAGTTAACAAGATGGGATTAGTTTCCCTCCACAGTCTGATTCCCTTCTTTCTGTTTTGGGAATGTCTGTTGTCTCTTCCACTGCATGTTTAACTCCAGGTAGGCCTCTCTTGCAGTCAGCAGCTTTTAATCCAAAATGGGGCCCACAGCAAAGCAATCTATTCCTTTCTCATTTCTGCTGTTATTAATTCTCCTGTCTTTCCATCTTGCCCTTCCCCAGCCAGTCAGTCAATGAATGAACGAGTGAGTGAATGTCTGTCCCCCGAATCTATGAGCTTGAACTTTTATAGAGCAGAAACCATAACCTTTAGTGGTGTGTATAATGTATCTAATCTAATTGTTCAATGCATGCAATTGCACACGTTTCCAAAAGTGACATCCCGCTATCCCTTTATACTCTTTGGGCATTTCAATGAGGAGGGCAGCCTCATGGGAGTGATTTCCACACCCAGTTTCCCTCCTATTGGATTGTATGTCATCTTGCATAATTCTGCATTAAACAATTGCAGTTTTCCGGAAAAACACTCACATATGATCAAGTCACTGTTCATCAGATTTGTCTCACTTAGGTGAGCCAAACAATGTGGATTTTGTCTCGGCATGTAAGCTATGGCCAGAATATCACAATGTTGTTATTTCCAGTTGTCAGCTTGCTTCGTTATCTAAGGTTAAAACACTGAGGGTCTATTTGGATCAATCCATGACCATGCCTTTGGAGGTAAATAACCCTGTTTCGACATCAGCACATTCTATTAACTTACACAGATCTGCTCATTCCTGACTCAAAAGAACAGTGCCACAATTGCCAGGGCTATTGTCAGTACCAAATTGAATTATTGCAAGGGCCTTCTATACGTCATCTGAAATAGAGATTGTGCTAGGATGCAAATGATTCAAAATAGGGCTGTGAGGGCTGCGGAGGGACGGAACAGTGCGGGTCATATTTCACAGGCAAGGAAAGATCTGCATTGGCTTCCTATAGATGCCAGAATCTCACATTGGATCCTGACTATCACACGTAAGTTTCTTTTTGGTGCAAGTCCTGCTTATTTGACTAACAGTTTGGTCAGGTTTTCAAGCTGAAGGACATTAAGATCTAATAATTCAAACTTCTTATGGGTCCCAAGAACTTAACTGGTGCTGGTGAACAATTGAGCATTCTTCGCTGTTGCCCCTATTTTGTGGAACACCTTGCCACCAGACTTGAGGTGCATAGTTTTGCTGGAAATATTCAAGCAAAAATAAAAAATGCACCTTGTTTCCTAATGGTTGCATTGTTACTGATAACTTCTGATCAGTATCTGTTGCTGTGCTTGTGTTTCTTGTCTGTGTGGGTTTTGTATTTAGTGTTTAGCGCCCCTATGCCCATTGACCTTGATGTGGTGGGGGTAAACAGATAATAACAAAATAAATATGGTGAATGAGTTGCATATTTTTACATTTCATGTTGACAGGCTCACCAGCATGGACACCAGGAAATATAAATTACTGCTGTACCATTTTTGCATGAAGATACTCACTTCACCTAATTTACTGAGTGAATATAATTCAGGTTCCTGTTTACAGTGTTTATGTTTTTCTAATTCTGGTGGAGTTTTTACAGTGCTTTCAATTTTTTCAATATCTGTGTTCATCAGTGCTTACCCATTATTTCCCTCACTAAAATGGCAGCAACTATGTTTTGCCAGTGTAAACAAATATGTATTTTTAATTGCAGAATGCACAATATGCATAATCATTTTATAATAAAAATCAAATGCTAAGATTATGCTGATGCAACCCTTGTTCTTTATTGGATCTGAAGTCCTGAATGTATAAAGGAGACATGCGCTGCCAACATTTAAAAACTAATCATGGTGAGAAGGAGTTGAAGGGGAAGGCACATGGGGACAAAGGAAGTGTTATATGCATATTAATTTTAAAATCATTTTTTAAATCTGCATGCACTTTTGTGTAACCATAGTTCTCCTCACACAGATTACAATAAATCCCTTGGTAAAGCATGAAGTAAGCATATTTTCTAATTGGATGGTTAAATAGAGGCTGAAATCATAACAAAAGAGCTTGATTTTTTTAATTCCTAATCACAAATGTAACTGTTATTTCTTACCAAACTCAATCAAATTGTCCTGCCAACCTTTTCTTTCTTTGGTCATTGTGCCGCATATAACTTCAATAGTGTAGTATTTGAGGGAGAATCATTGAAATGCAAGATGACATTTGATCAAATAGTCCATTTGCATCGTCTCTGAAAAGTGGTTGTAGCTTCAGGAATTGAATCATTTCTACTTTTTAAAAATTCCTGTTCGATACAATAACACACAGTTATGGGGACCATACTTGGCAGCACTGGAATATAGTGAGAATGTTTTGATATCTTTTAATAAAGCCCTAAAACGGACATTTACTTGCAGGGTCAGAAATAAGATTAAATAGGATTTCGCTGAAATTAAAAAAGTCTAAAAATAAATTCACAAAAATATCCTTTAACATTCACGTGATAATCGTTTTCACCAAGGTTTATTTTTTTAATGAAGTCTCTAGGAACTTGATGTCAATAGTTACAAATGAAATGTGATGATGTAATAGGATGAATCACAATTTGAAATGTCATATCAGTTTGAATGACTGGTGTCAGTTCTGTTGAGCTCCGAGCTGGATGCATTCATGACTGATGAGAATACTGGTTGCCATAGAGCAATGTCCTTTGGAGTAGAGAGCTGGCTGGACCATTTACAACTTTAGTCCAGCCTCCATTAAGGGTTCCAACCTCCGCCTATCCATTATGTCAGACATCCAGTGTCCAACTGTGCAACCTTTTCTTTCCCCTGGAAGATGGGTGCATGTGATTACTGGAGCCGGGACGACTGCCGATAATGAATTCAATGTATTTATGAGGGATTTGACTAGACACTGTGGCAGCTGGAAACCATAAAGGGGAATGATTTGTTTTATTACCTAGATCTGTATTCTGAGAACCAACTCCAGGCAATGTCATACACATATATAGTTGAGCTTCAAAATCCAGTGTTCACACATTTCACCTAGGAAAGGAGGCCTTTCCTCTATTCTGTTGCCATTGGTTTGGCTCGGAAAGGAATTTTGATGTACAGGCCATGTTTGCTCCTTCACCTTTCAGGACAAGGTGGCTTTATTCACAAATACAGTGTTTATACGTTATTTTATTTTTCAACATTTCTTTTATATTTCCACAAAACAGAGCAATATTAATCTTTTTTTGCAATCAAACTCATATCAATGCACATGATAGGGACTATTCTATCAAATTTATATTTTTTATTAAAGTGCTTTTTTGGATACACATTTCCAACCTTTAACACTATAATAAAAACATAGTATACATACAAAAACAGAAAGAAAACAAAAAGAATACATTTTCCAAATACAATATTGCATAAAACAGCAATATACATTCAGGGTAGAGCCACAACAGATTCAAATACCTAATATTCCTAAATTAAAACAGAAGATTTGAAAATGCATTTCTATAGCTAACAAGTGATACATTATTTTAAATCTAAAAGAATTCATAATTCATATTCCACCTCAAAACATTACAAAATCATTTCATTTCTCAACCTCTTTAGGTTTTTATTTTTTATTATTGTTTTTTATAATTTCCTTCCAAACATGATGTGCTGCTATTTATTTATTGTTTACTTGTTAGGCACATATACAATAAGAATATACTGTTTCAAAGTGCCCATATTCTCAGTTATCCTTTTTCATTATTTGTTATTTACTTGTTTTAATTGATATTTTTGTTAGAATATTTGTTCTGCCGAATGAAAAAAAATCGATTTACAGATACACATTTTGATTCCATGAACTCTGTTGAAAGGTGATTAATAAGAATAAGTAAGAACCAAAAAACGTTGCCCCACCTGAACATTTCAACGCTAACTTTAACTGGGAAAAAATGCAAAGTACCGAGACAAATCTTAAACATATTCAAAAGGTCATTTTTCGGGTAGTTCAAATAGTTATCTACTTTTTAAGTGCTTGACATCAATGAAACAAATGTGTGAGACCACAGCAATGTGATTTTCAAACAATAACAGATTATAGAGGAAATACCAGGGAAAGGATGCAAGGTCTGTGTGAAAATGTTCCCTCTGCCCAAGTGGTCACCGGGAAGACCAGCAAAAGGCATGCTTTTCACCAACAAAGGTACCAAAGCCCAGACTTGCAGTGCATATATACAGAGCAGCCTGCATAATCCTAAAACTAAGTGGTTATAAGAGAGCCGCACCATCATCTAATCCACATAGTTCAAACATCTACCCAAGTTGACCTTGTGGATGTAGGCTCTAGCGATCTAGATCCTTGCTTGATTCAATTGTAATCAAAGCTCAACCTGGCTAACGCTCACATTTATGGATCGGCCAAGTGAGAAGCTTCAATAAAATGTAAAAATTCTGAAGCCAAATGTTTCAGTAATGGCACATTACCTTCCTGAAGCTATAGCAGGGTACACAGTTCAACATGTTGGGTTTGGCTTCAACCTTTCTGTGAATACTTCACAGAGATTGAAATGTTTCAGAAGAAGCAGAGTGCTGCTCCAGGAGACAAAATTGTGCGTGCAGAAGCTCTCTGTAAAGTCCTTTCACAGGAGGAAACATCCCAGGAAAAAGAGCTGACACTTCCAGAGGATGCGGACAATGCATCTTCGGAGAATTTTCCTGCCAGAATTGTCCCAATCAGTTATTCAGAAGGCAAAATATGCAAAAGGTGATAACTTTGCGTACAACTTTTTGGTGGATTTCTGTCAATCCTAATGATGTAGCCACATGTATTATCATTACCTCATTTAATGATAATAATGTTCACAACCTTGGCGAGATGAAAGGCTGCTTTGGCGTTGCCATGGAATAGGACATTTTTCTTGCAGCAGGCTGGCCTGATGTGAGAAGAAAGATCTTAACTTCGGAGAAATGAAAATGGAGCTAGAAACTCGACAGCTGTATAGACCTCTTTGCCTTGGTGCATAACTTGGCTATCCATAGCTTTCAGACTCATGTATTAACAGGCACTTTCGCTTAGAAGCATCCTCAAAGGCAGTCTGCTGGGTGCCCTTCCAAGCGTAATTGTTCTTTTAAGCCACTGAAAACTTTCTTTGAAATTCATCATGTAAAGTAGATAAATTCAGCGTCCAACCTGGCCTTGCACAACATTATTTTTGTTCTCTCATTGGCTTTGGCTCAATCACCCACAACACATAATGTGAGATATTTGTTAGCATATGCAAACAGTCTCTCAATTGTCAAAGTCTTGCATCTCATTGGGCTATTTGATTAGCATATCATTGGCTGTAAAAGGTACATTTTCTTTATAACTCCAGAGTAACTACTGGCTTTATAAAAAGAGAGAAGTGTACCATGTAATTCAGTCATCACCCCTGGCTGTATGCTTATTCTGCGAGTCTTGCCTAAGAAAAACCATCACCACCATTCTCAGGTCATGGAATGCAAGTTTTGTTCAGTTGTACATTTTACACCAAACATAATAAAGCATGGGTGACTTTGGACACACATTACATTTAAAAGAAACATTGTGACTCTGGTGGGGATATCACGCTTAAATCTGTGTGCTTCTGCCATACTAATTGACCACATATAATTGAGACTGCTGATGTTTTACAAAGGGATGTCTTGTAAAATGTAGGTGGGGTGTGTAGCAAAAGGGAAACACATTCATTACATAAAAAGTGATGCTATCTAAGATTAAAGCATAATCCTGCTTATAATATAGCAATAATCACCCATTCTGTTGGCTAGAATGGGAGGTAACAGGCCAGGGCGTGAATTAAATGAGGGTCCCCAGTACCATTACCACCCATTCCAATCAGTGGAATAGGTGAGTATAGCGGTTAGCACCCCTGGTTAACCCAGGTTGCAAAGAGAAAAGTATTTTGTTCGAATGAATGGGCATCCCGTTCATTCAAACAAAATACTCACTAAAGATGCCTGCCATGTATCAGGAAGAGGGGGCTCTGTACATAGACCTTCTTCCATTTCCATGGTGGCCAACGGGGACAATGGGAGGAGGGAACAGCAGTGGCGATGGGCACCCCTGCCACGGTAATCAGGTAAGTGGGCCTATGGGGGAATAAAATAAGAAGGGATGGGGGGAAGCAGGTAATATGGTAGGATTAGGGAAGCAGTCATTCGGTTGCTTGGAATATGGGCTTGGATCACTATATTAAGCCTGTGATCTGAGCAACCTGATTGGTTGCTACCCCCCCCCACCCTTAGTACTAATCATTGTTACAAATGCATAGCTTTGTTTGTAGTTAATTCATTAGAGGAATGCATTGATGAAGAAACAGAGAAAAAGGCCTTATCTTTAATTGTAGAAAAAATGCTGCCGCCAAATATACAGATTCAAAAATATCCTTCTTCAACACCCAGTGCATCCCTTGCAAATCCTCGCCTGGAACACTCCAACCAATATATGGACCTAATTGTTGCATTTTAGTAAACCAATGTCAAAGATGAAACTATGTCAAGGTATTTTCCTATTTTATTCACATATAACTTATTTTCTCTCATGCATAAAAGGAGAAAAAAAACTAAATGAAAATTGACTGCAACATCTGGAAATAATGAAATGTGTAGCCCTAACACCCACAGAAAACATGTAACCAACCTCACTTGGAACCTCCCTTTAGGACTAGTAAAGGCCTACAAGAGAAAACGTTCTAACAGATTAGATCATTGGTCCCATGGACATTATCTATGGGTAGCTATGGATACCAGCTGCTTTGACTGACAGTCTCCTTGGCAACCATTGTCCTGCCTCTGCAGTCCATCACGATTTGCCTTCGCACTTAGGAGTAAGAGAGTAATGTATTGCTCAGTAAATATATATTGTTGGCCTGAAATAAATCACTTTGATTATGGTATGTTAATGATCTCCTACATTCTGAGGGTGTGTGCTGACTGGTGAACGAGGTAGATGTTAATCTTCCTCATATTGAGAAGTTGAATCCTGGTAGCAGTGGCACTGGCAGTAATGAACAGCTGTAGTTATAATTTACTTTAAAAATTAAATCTTGTGTTTGCCAGCCTTACGTAATAGAGTGAGAAGGGCAGGAGGATAGGGAAAGGGAGATGGGGAATGGAGTTAACACTGGACTCTAAGAGAATGATGAATTCCATCGTGGAGGAGTTTAACATCAGGACGCATAGAGACATTCACTTGTGTATAACTGTAAGGCCAAAGGTTATGCATTAAAGATAACAAAGTTAAAGTAGAGACATTTGAAGAAAGAGCTACCTTTCACTTCAAATACTTGGTACTGTAAGCCAAAGGAAGATGAGATTGCCCATTTAGCATGTGTATAGGGTGGGGAGGGATGGGGCAAGGACATATGCTTGGGGAGTAACACTGGAATGAGTATTGGGAGACATTGTTCGATGTTCATGAGATGGAGAAGGAGCAGTTGGAGAGATTGGATTTCATTTTATTGAGTAGAGTGTCATTAGAACCAAAGCAACACAGTATGCATAGGAGGTAGGGATGATCCACAGCATCAAAGGCTGTAGAGAGATAAAGTAGAATGAGGATGGTGAAAATGTGAGAATGCTGGGCACCGGTTAACACATTTGAGATGTGTATGTGTGTGTGTGTGTGCGTGTGTGTGTGGGTAGAGGGCTTATGCTGGATGCTTTATTAGAGCAGAGCACAGAAGGTAGCTGACAATACAGTTAAAGACAGTTCACTTGATGAATTTGTAGGGATTGCATAGGAGAAAAAAGATACTAGGATGAAGAAATTTAAGAGGGAGGAGAACTGGGAAAAGTTGATAGGTGTAAGCAAAGACTTTCAGAATCCTATTCAGTCCCATTCTCGTCTTTAAACCCATTCAGGGAACACTGTACTTACTAAAGAATCTAAAACAGCCTTGTCCCTTCTCTATTTCAAATGTGTTAGAACATCTGCCTTTACACAGAACGAGCTAAAGCATGTGTTGCCTTTCTTCAGCACTCATATGCCACCTGCACCAACATTGCCGCATGCATCAACTTTCATCTAAACCTCAATCTCATTGAAATTCCTTTCCAGCACCCACACATTGAATAGTAGTGTAGCTATGCCAATCAGAATGCTGGGTGCATGCTCCACAACTGCCCATACAACAATTTCTTATTGATTTTCTTAAATGAATCTTATATTACTATTCTATGATGTAACACACATTCTACTGATACTATTTTATAAGAATTCAATAAGTATTTCAGTGTCATTTAGGTTTTTATAATGTTCTTATTGTTGCTCTCAAAATAATAAGTTCTTGAAAGCTACTACTAAGAATGTTGTAAGGTATGTTTATATAAATGGTTTCATCTTCTCATTTCCTCGCATTTCCTCTCATTTCTAAAGAAGAAACTTTATCACAATCTCCAAGGACCTCCCCTCCAACTCCTATCCAATATTTCTTCTACTGCATTTGTTCGGCACTTAGAATGCTCTTATATTACTTGACCTCAACACAGCCTCCCACTCAGCAAACCAACCCAAAGTGCACCTTTAAATAGCAAATCACTCAGGAAACTAGCATACCAGCTGCTCATGCCTTCAGAGCCACAATACCAAACACACCAATATAAGAATAGGAGTGTGCCCTGCTATACCATTCAAAGACAATTTATCCTACCACAATACCACTGCAACTGACACCAATAGCTGCCCAAACAATATCATAATTGCTGATATGGGGCCTAATTCACAGAAACGTGTTATAATGGCAAACCACCAGACTGCAAAAAACAAACACAAGACATTTGCACCCAGCAGCTTGACTATCTCTACTTCCTGTGTAAACCCATGCAACTAAGACAATTGTAGTTGTGAGTGAATGGCTGTGAGGTCATGGATTTTGTCATGAGTGGACTCTGGGGCAGCATCTTCTACGATAAGGGTTCCATGAGAGTCAGTTGACAGAGAGCCTTGAGATAACAGCAGCATGGGTGGTGGGCACCAGTATTCTCTGGAATCCCAGCTTGCACATGGACAGTAGGAGCAATAAAAGCTGCTTAACCAATACCGGAACAAGTGCATGTCTTTTCTTGCCTTCTGCTTTCATCCCTTAAGAAGGTACACAGGTAAAGCCAGGGAAGGATGTACAAACAATATGTTAACTGTATGTAGAGCACAACGAAGTAACCCTGCAAACACTTTGAAGTACGGAAACAGTAGCACAATTGAAAATGGTACTTGTAAAAACGTTTGTATAAATAATGCATGACCCTCTGGTAGGGTGGCTCTATTACATTTATATGTTAAAGATGTGCAGTTCTAATGGAATATAATATACATGATATGATATGGCATTCATAACGTGCCCATACACAAGTGTTTCAAGGCGTGACGAGGCAAGGGAAGGGGAACAGAGGGAGGACAGAGACAAAGAACTTATTGGCCAAGTGACATTACGGGATCAATACTACAACACGAAATGCGGCCAGCAGGTGCCAAGTGCAAGGGTAAGCACAGGCAGCAAGTGCCCAAAAGTGCAGATAAGGGGATGGTAGGGTTACAGATACAGACCCAAGTGCAAGGGTTGCTGGGAGGCAGTGCAGGTGTGCAAATGGGTGGACAGGGTCCTGGGCCCATAATTGAGAGGGTAGCCAGGTGACCAGTGCAGTATCAGACAGGAAATAAGCAGGGATGAGGTGCTTGCAGAACCGAAGATGGTTCTCCTCAAGTTTCAGAGAGGCAATGAGGCTTTTCCAGAGGGAGGTCACAGTCCAGGGATCGTATCTCTCCAGCACTGAAATCTCTGCGTTGGCTCCCAGTGGCAGCAAGGATTAAGTCTGAGACCCTCTGCATTGTCCAGAAGGCCTTTTGGGGCCTGGGTCCTCAATACCTCCAACTCTCTCTTCATAAATACCTTCCTACTCAAGATCTTTGCTCCTCCACCCCCAACTCCCTCAGGGTCAGTCACTTCTCCAAGCAACGAGTTGGTGGTAGATCTTTTTCTTTGGCTGGGGCCTCTCTCTGGGACAGCCTCCCTGCCTCTCTGAAACTTGAGAACCATCTCTGGTTCCAGAAGCACCTCAAGACCTTCCTCTTTGCTTCTGCCTTCTCTCTTCCTCTCCCCTGCTGATTTCCTGTCTGATACCGCACTGGTCACCTGGCTACCCTCTGATTACGGGCCCAGGTCCTTACCCGCCCAGTTGTACACCCGCACTGCCGCCTGCAACCCTATCACTTAGGTCTGTATCTGTAACCAGGGGTGTTGCTAGGTCTGGAAAAGACCTGGGGCTAACCTGATATCGGAACTGTTGGGACTGGGGGCTAGCTAGTCTTTTGGCTGTAGCTCCTGAGATTCTATCCGGGGCTACAACCAAAAGATCAGGGGCTATAGCCCCCTTAGCCCCCCCTAGCAACGCCCCTGTCTGTAACCCTACAGTCCGCTTACCTGCACTTTTGGAAACTTGCTGTCTGCACGTACCCTTGCACCTGCCACCTGCTGGTCGCACGTCTTGTTATAGTTTTGATTCAATGTACAGCACAACCCCCTCCCTTTTCCCCTGGCACTTTCCCCACCCCCTCTCCTGAACTTAAGCAACCTCAAAGTGACTTGGCCTAGTAAGATGGTTGTCTCTGTCCTCCCTCTGTTCTCCCTTCCTTGCCTCGTTGCGCCTTGAAACACTTGTGTATAGGCGCTTTACAAATGCCGTATCATATCATATCTCCCAGTTATGGATGTGGCAAGTCGGTGTGTGGCCAGTTTACATTTACAGTTTATCATAAATAAAATGACCCCCATCCTCGAAACCGTGGCAGGCATTTTAGAAATACAGTTCGTAAAGAAGACACCAACAAGGTGATAAGTAAAGCAGAACGTAAGAAATCACGTATTATTTCACATAGTGCCATTAAAGATGTTTAGAATAAGAAAGAAACATGTTTCAATGTAACTGAAGCATGGAAGATTTTGCTAAACGCTTGTCCATAGAACCAAATACACTAAAAAGAGTATATAATCAAGCATTGTATGCAGGTACTGTATAGAGACAGACATCAGAGTGCCCGAGATATGCAAGTGCAATCTTTGCAATGTAACAAAAGCTCTCATCATTTGCATGGAAAATGCCAAGGAACCTTTGCTGCATGAGTTATTCTATTCCCTGAATCATTACGCCCATTCTGCTTTCTGCCTAATTAGAACTCTATCTGTTATAGACAGGGATGTAGCATTGGAAGGGAGGAGGGTGCGGGTTGGTGAGTTGAATGGAAATAGGAAGATTAGCTAGAATCTTCAGAATTATTGAGCGTGAAAAAAATATTTTTTGTATGATCCCAAAATGTGGGGGAATTAAAGGATGAACTAACTTGTAAATTGCAGGAGCAATTACAGACTGTTGTTGGGCAGAGGGGAAATGTTAGAGGAATCTATTATTCTTATCTCAGAGACACATACAATATTCAGACTGAAACAGACTTTTCAGATGAGCTGAGGAAGCTTTGCACATTAAGCAAACATCTTGATTCTTGCTGATTGGACTTCTTACTTGATGGAACGAGCACACGTATAATTTCTATGGTTATTTCTCTGTAAGTAAATGCACATAATGACATTTACTGGGATCTACACAGTGACCTCCAACAACATTACTGCAATAGAAATATTATGCAATAGTGCGTTAATGGTGCCTGCAAGTGCATGTTACATTACTGATATGGGTTGTGTGATTATTGTACGTCCGTGTAAAATTATCATTTTAGAAATTCTGCAGTATTTACAGAAAATCATAAGCACATTTCTGCATTTTTCGACCTGCAATATTTCACTGCATACTAGGAATGCATTACTCGTTTACAAAATCACTCAGGAATCTAGCATACCAGCTGCTCATGCCTTCAGAGCCACAATACCAAACACACCAATATAAGAATAGCAGTGTACCCTGCTATACCATTCAAAGACAAATTATCCTACCACAATACCACTGCAACTGACACCAATAGCTGCCCAAACAATATCATAATTGCTGATATGGGGCCTAATTCACAGAAACGTGTTATAATGGCAAACCACCAGACTGCAAAAAACAAACACAAGACATTTGCACCCAGCAGCTTGACTATCTCTACTTCCTGTGTAAACCCATGCAACTAAGACAATTGTAGTTGTGAGTGAATGGCTGTGAGGTCATGGATTTTGTCATGAGTGGACTCTGGGGCAGCATCTTCTACGATAAGGGTTCCATGAGAGTCAGTTGACAGAGAGCCTTGAGATAACAGCAGCATGGGTGGTGGGCACCAGTATTCTCTGGAATCCCAGCTTGCACATGGACAGTAGGAGCAATAAAAGCTGCTCAACCAATACCGGAACAAGTGCATGTCTTTTCTTGCCTTCTGCTTTCATCCCTCAAGAAGGTACACAGGTAAAGCCAGGGAAGGATGTAAAAACAATATGTTACCTGCAAGTAGAGCACAACGAAGTAACCCTGCAAACACTTTGAAGTACGGAAACAGTAGCACAATTGAAAATGGTACTTGTAAAAACGTTTGTATAAATAATGCATGGCCCTCTGGTAGGGTGGCTCTAATACATTTCTATGTTAAAGATGTGCAGTTCTGATGGATTATGAATATAATATACATGATATGATATGGCATTCATAACGTGCCCATACACAAGTGTTTCAAGGTGTGACGAGGCAAGGGAAGAGGAACAGAGGGAGGACAGAGACAAAGAACTTACTAGGCCAAGTGACATTACGGGATCAATACTACAACACGAAATGCGGCCAGCAGGTGCCAAGTGCAAGGGTAAGCACAGGCAGCAAGTGCCCAAAAGTGCAGATAAGGGGATGGTAGGGTTACAGATATAGACCCAAGTGCAAGGGTTGCTGGGAGGCAGTACAGGTGTGCAAATGGGTGGACAGGGTCCTGGGCCCATAATCGAGAGGGTAGCCAGGTGACCAGTGCAGTATCAGACAGGAAATAAGCAGGGATGAGGTGCTTGCAGAACCGAAGATGGTTCTCCTCAAGTTTCAGAGAGGCAATGAGGCTTTTCCAGAGGGAGGTCACAGTCCAGGGATCGTATCTCTCCAGCACTGAAATCTCTGCATTTTCTCCCAGTGGCAGCAAGGATTAAGTCTGAGACCCTCTGCATTGTCCACAAGGCCTTTTTGGGCCTGGGTCCTCAATACCTCCAACTCTCTCTTCATAGATACCTTCCTACTCAAGATCTTCGCTCCTCCACCCCCAACTCCCTCAGGGTCAGTCACTTCTCCAAGCAACGAGTTGGTGGTAGATCTTTTTCTTTGGCTGGGGCCTCTCTCTGGGACAGCCTCCCTGCCTCTCTGAAACTTGAGAACCATCTCTGGTTCCAGAAGCACCTCAAGACCTTCCTCTTTGCTTCTGCCTTCTTTCTTCCTCTCCCCTGCTGATTTCCTGTCTGATACTGCACTGGTCACCTGGCTACCCTCTGATTACGGGCCCAGGTCCTTACCCGCCCAGTTGTACACCCGCACTGCCGCCTGCAACCCTTGCACTTAGGTCTGTATCTGTAACCAGGGGTGTTGCTAGGTCTGGAAAAGACCCGGGGCTAACCTGATGTCGGAACTGTTGGGACTGGGGGCTAGCTAGTCTTTTGGCTGTAGCTCCTGAGATTCTATCCGGGGCTACAACCAAAAGATCAGGGGCTATAGCCCCCTTAGCCCCCCTAGCAACGCCCCTGTCTGTAACCCTACAGTCCGCTTACCTGCACTTTTGGAAACTTGCTGTCTGCACTTACCCTTGCACCTGCCACCTGCTGGTCGCACGTCTTGTTATAGTTTTGATTCAATGTACAGCACAACCCCCTCCGTTTTCCCCTGGCACTTTCCCCACCCCATGTCCTGCACTTGAGCAACCTCAAAGTGACTTGGCCTAGTAAGATGGTTGTCTCTGTCCTCCCTCTGTTCCCCCTCCCTTGCCTCGTTGCACCTTGAAACACTTGTGTATAGGCGCTTTACAAATGTTGTATCATATCATATCTCTCAGTTATGGATGTGGCAAGTCGGTGTGTGGCCAGTTTACATTTACAGTTTATCATAAATAAAATGACCCCCATCCTCGAAACCGTGGCAGGCATTTTTAGAAATACAGTTCGTAAAGAAGACACCAACAAGGTGGTAAGTAAAGCAGAACGTAAGAAATCGCGTATTATTTCACATAGTGCCATTAAAGATGTTTAGAATAAGAAATAAACATGTTTCAATGTAACTGAAGCATGGAAGATATTGCTACACGCTTGTCCATAGAACCAAATACACTAAAAAGTGTATATAATCAAGCAATGTATGCAGGTACTGTATAGAGACAGACATCAGAGTGCTCGAGATATGCAAGTGCAATCTTTGCAATGTAGCAAAAGCTTTCATCATTTGCATGGAAAGTGCCAAGGAACCTTTGCTGCATGAGTTATTCTATTCCCTGAATCATTACGCCCATTAATGCATACTAGGAATGCATTACTCGTTTACAAAAACTGAATAAGCAGCAACCCATTGATGTATGTCGAATATTGTGATCCGGTCCTCGATGCTTTGTCACTCAACCTTTACAAAAAATCTAATTTATCTAGATGAAGGCTTCGTTGGGCCATGCACATGCGTTCCTGCTCCGGGATATTGATATATTCACACAATTTAGACACCACTAAACAGGCAACACAAAAGTTACACAACACAGAACAGATAGGTTGGCGTTCTACCTTTACCCCAGTTCCAGATAATAATACAATGAAATGTAAGATCCATGGCTGTGGGTGAAGAAAAGTCATGAAATGCGATGAAAGAGAGGAAGGATGGGGAAATGGACAGGCCATGGGGTACATTACAGGGAGGGTGAACTTGAGTTCTGAAAGGAAATGTCATGAAACCTTGAACATTCAAATGTGATAAAGGGAGGAAGATGTTGTTGGGTTGTGAGCAGAGGAAGGATGGAGGGCTGAATATGGCAAGGCATTAGGTAGCTTAGGTTACAAATATAAATAAGCACTCGGTGGGTGGGAGCCGGCAAATCAGCACGCTGGAAACATGGGCTGAGACTCCCGGTGGTAGCCCTTGTTCCATCTTCCCCTCACCATCCATTCCTTTTTTTTAATGTTCCCAACCCCCCTCCTGAACTATACTTACGTGATTACTGCCACCACTGCAGCAGCTCCCATGCCTTTTCCGGCCACCATGGTAATGGAAGAGGGACTTGGAATGGAGCCCTGCCTTCTGCTACTATGAGGGACATCTTGGAAAAGCCTTTTCATTCATTGACTGGGACCCACGCAGTGTCCTGTTGAAAAAATGAAACGTCTTTTATTTTTAGCACCTTGAGGACTTCAAATCTAGAATGAACTACTGATTGCAACGTGGCACTGCTCATCCACCTTCCATCAGAAATAAACTTGCTAAATTCCTACAAGCCAAGGACACATGCATTGTCAAAGTTATCCTTTTTCGTTCTGCATCCGATTAGACCTACTTATACTGAGAAGGTGTGACAATTCTGTGTATTAGTTTGTTTTAACCCCACTTTGCCTGAAGACTTCCTTAGAAATGTGACCATCATTAAGGACTCGGTTGAAAAGAGCCACACATTCCCTACAATGATGATTAAGGAGAAAATCATCAGCTTGGCTCCACCAGTCACAACCTTTGCTCAATAATTCAATTATCGTCCTGCTATTGAAATAAAAAAAAGTATGATGCTATAAACACACAATAGCATCCACACTAGTACCGAGATTGCTTTAATGGGGATTTTGCTGGAGAAAGTGGCAGACCAACCATTCTTAGCCGAATCAAACTGATTTTTTGGCAAAACCCGCCTGGCTTCAGGCCCACCCAAAACACTAACATTCAAATCGCCTTTCTCCATGGATCGTCCCCCTGTCCCTGTCACTGGGGGAAATATGTGAGTGTTTTCTTCAATCACAGGTTGTTTTTCAACAGTCAAAACAGGTGTCTAATCCTGCCACTGACACCTCAAACACAAAATGAAAGTCGACACGGCATTAGTGTTGTCCAGGGTTGAGTCGTGCACCTTGACCTCTAAAACGACTTGGTTCACACCGTGCAACTCATTCAGAAACAGGATGCCCAATTTGTATCCGTCCTTACACCACTTGACAACAATTCTCCGGCCCTGAATACCCTATATTGTCTCTCTTCGAAAGAAAGTATTGACATCAAAATTAAATGCATACTATACAGAGCTTTGGAGGGTGCTTTACTCAGAGCACTTACTAAACAGGATGCCACTCCTTGTACTCTAACATCCACCGCAGTGAGGAAGTTGTCTAACATAGCCTTCAGAATAACATCCTCTGTTTTTGGGCTATTTATTGTAAGTGTACTGCTCTCCGGAATATCTAATGTTTGACCTTAACATATGAAGGCATTACCTAAATTTAGAAAAAAGGCTTAAGATTCACCTCTTCAAACACATTGCTACCTGATGGAACTACCCTGCAGGTAGGGGCAGAGCTGGGTTGTTTCTGCCACCCTCCTTCTTGTTTTGGGTATCACTAACGACTTTGGATTTCTGACTGCACTTAACACTGGTATCAACTTAGTTTCTAAGAAATGAATGGTCCACTCTTAAGCATTTATGTTTGTGTCACTTCAGTGTTTCTTCACTATTCGTTTCCAGTCAGTTCAGAATGTGCTAAGCACTATGAATTACTTGCTTGCTGTGCAACATTCACCTTGTCTTGCCGCCCACCCCCTTCCTTTTTCTCTTTGGGACCTAGTGAAGCATTCTGCATACTGGTGTTGCTAGCTATTAAGCAATACTTCTGAACGTCTTCTCACCGTTCATGCCAGTAAGTCTACTGTAACAAAAGCTAAGCTGATAATTATAGGAAATAATATTATCTAACGAATCATACATTTACTGAATCTAGATGTTGAAATTGTATTTTATTATTATAACAATAATGTTAAAATGTTGATCAATACATTGTGATGGGGTAAAAAAGTTGAAAATAACATCCATCAGTGGATTTTACTAATGCAGCAATCCTGTCATTTGATGGGCACCTGGGTACCTGGGTGAGTCAGTAGTGTATCCCCCATTAATCACATACACATTAAAAGCATATGCTGTATCCCTTCAAGAGGCATAGATCTGAGATTCTGAGCCACATAAACACTTCTGTGTTATGAACAATGTGTTGTTTTAATCACTGATATAATACAGCAAAGCCTCGCTTGTGCTGAGGCAAACTGATGAAATGTACTACTCCCTCCTTGACTAATTTCCTATTAAGAGAGGCACTGTATAGTCTTGTATTAAAACATTAACTTCGGGCCACCAGCACTGATGCATGGTTCCAAAGGCATATAATATGAGAACGTGATTGTCCCACTAGTAATAATTAATTCCTGGTGGGACAATAATGCTCTCATATCATGGGCCTGATTCACAGAGAGTTTTCATATTGGATTGCACCATTATAAAACTCTTCTGTGAATCAGGCCCTATGTGTCTTTCCCCAGTCCCACCCAGAGTTGTGGACTGCCCTCAAGTACCAAACACGGTTCCAAAGGATCCATAGAGCAGGATACATATAAGAAAACAGCCCAGAACCCCGCCCCCCTGCTGCTGCCCCACCCCCCCGCGTCCCTCCAACGAAACTGAAGCTGGTTGAAAGGTCTCCAGTGAAATCATATTTCCTTTCAAAATTATTTTTACGATGTAAAGACTGGAGACAAGACTCTCAATTGGTATCAAGGATGAACAACCGAGGCTTGAGCTCTCAGGATTTGATGCAGTCTCCTTCTTAAGTACAGTGAATCCCCAAGCCCCCACAAAGGAATTCCCAACCACTATGTTAGGTGATAACACAGTTTCTTTATATAAAATAAGGTTCAGATAAGTATATCCACATCAATGATAGACTTTGTACTCAGGCAGCACTATTCTAATAATGGCAACCATATATATGCTCTTTGTCCTACCACAATATACTTCAGATTCAATTTAAACTGCACCCCTTGCTGGCAGTTTAAAAAACATAGCAATCATAAAGCATTGGGTAATGACATAGCGCAAGGAAGAAAGGCAGGTTAGTTTCAGCACATATGCAGTACATTTTCTTTAGACTTAAATAGTGATACTATGTGAGGATCCCCCCACCTGGCAACCTATAAGGGATACGTTATAGGGTGCCTTATCTTTTCTATTACAGCACATTCCATTCATGTTTAATAACGTTCTGCTTTACCTCCACAGGTCCCACCACCACAGAGTACCTGAGATGCCACAGGAGAAAAGGATCCACGATGTATCTGGGACCCCTGGATGATTTATGAGGCTGTAAGATGCTCTTCCTCGTGACAGTAGCTTTGGTGACTTGGCAGCAGAAGTGGTGGGGTTTCTTAGCTTTAGTCGATGGGACCCCTCAAGGGTGCACCCCATTTGCAAGAAGGTGCCACTGATAGAAGTAATGCACTATAAACAGGTAGAAAAGGCATGGTGCCTCTTGGCGTCCCAGCTTAACAAAGGAATGAAACCACATGAGAGAATATCATGGATCCGAGTGAGATAGGCAAAGTGTTCTGCAAGTTTGATGAAAGCCTCTACATAGCAGAGGCTCCTTTGGACCAGAGCGGGAAGGACAGTTTTATGAGTACCATAACTCTTCCCAACTAAAGCAGCAAAGATAGGAGTGTGTTGGGGGAATCCCATTATCAGTGGAGGAGGTCCAAGTGTCCATTAGGAAAATAAGCACAGCAATGTCACTGGGGGAAGATGGATTCCTCGCAGAGTTTTACAAGACGGGAGGTGAAAAACTTGGTAATTGCTGACGCAGGTTTAGAATGAGGCAGGGAGGAGAGAGTGCTAGATCCAGAATTCAATAGAGCGCCAATAACCATGCTGCCCAAGCCAGGGCGTGATCAATCATGCTGCAGCAGCTACCGACCAATATCATTGATCAATGCATACATCAACATTCTGGCCAAACTGCTAGCGACATGACTACGTAGGGTCATAACAAAGCTAGCAAACAAAACACAGGTAGGATACATGCCAGGGTGCTTAGTGCAACATAAAATGAAGCAGTTGGTGCACGCATTATGGCAGGAAAGGATGTGTAGTAGTCCAGGGGTAGCGGTCTCACTACTCGCAGAAAAAAGCTTTCAATAGGGTGGAATGGGGGTACCTATTCAGGACACTGGAGCAATTTGGCCTAGGAGAGGCAAACATTAAGAAGGTCGGGCTGCTTTATTCTCAACTGAGTGTGAGGGTAAATGTGGGCGGGCACATTACAGAACCCTTCACGATCAGGAGATGGATGCAGCAAGGCTGCCCACTCTCACCACTACTTTTCACATTAGCTTTGGAGCCCCTGTCCATGGCCATAAGGGGGAGCATATATATCACAGGGATACAGACACCAGCAGGGGAAACAAATCCGCTCTTGTATGCAGATGACATTATGCTTACAATTGCACACCCTGGTACCTCCATAGCAACCCGAGTGCAAGTGGTGCAAGACTTTTCTGCCTTTTCTGGCTACAAGATAAACTGGGATATGTGTGAAGTAGTTTCAGTGAATACAAATGCCATGAGGGTTAGCATACTGGATCACAACTTGTGGTGGGTTCAGAGAGGATTGAAATATATCGGGATGAACTTAAATCAAGGCCTGGTAGACATGGTAAAGGACAACACAGAGAAGCTATGGAACAGCATAGTAGTAGAGATAGCCAAATGGAAGTACCTTAGCTTATCTATCTGGGGAAGCAGCAAGTTGTAAAAATGATGGTTATAGCGAGACTCAACTATATATTTGCAATCTTGCCCCTGGAGGTGCTGCCTATCCTCATGAAGAAAATATTGAGGGGCATCAATGATTTTGTATGGGGAAGCATGAGACTGAGGCTCAAATCGGATACGTTATGTGCCACCACAATAGCGGGAGGTCTCAACTTGCCGAAAGTAGAACTATTTTACCTAGCGCAGCAACTTTCCCAGCTGAAAGCTTTATGTGGGGAACCAGGGGAGGCACCAGGTTGGCCCAAGATAGAACAAAGCATAAACAACACCAAAAGAATTGCGATAGTGTATGATGGATTGGTCAGTAATTTGCAACACCCAATCCTTCGGTCCACTACTGGGAGCGTGCACACTCCTTGCACAAGCTAGACTGTCACTGGCACCTAGAAGCTCCTATTTGGAATAATGAAGCTACTAAGGTCAGAGGGCAATGTATATCCTGGGCGAGTTGGGCCGCAAAAGGAATACAGCCGCTCTGAGACATTTGTCATGGAGACAGGCTCCTCAGCCATGATGAACTGGTAGCCAAGTTTCCCCTGTGTCCCAATATACTATGGCAATACCAGCACCTTACACATAGTGTGAAGGCAGCACAAAACACCCAGGGTCACATGCCAAAGAGCTCTCTAGTGGCTGTGGGATAGCTTGTATGAGGACAAGACAAGGGAGGAGGTAGTACAACAGTGGCAAAGATTGCTTGGCACTCAGATAAGTGAAGATAAGGCAAAAAGCATCATGGAAAGTTATGCCATGGGGAGCTGGGAGGTGTGGCTTAAACTAGCGGATTTCAAGATACTGCAGGGTCAGGGCTCCAAGTGCTGGGGATGTAATGAGCAGTAAGAAGATATTTTGCATGAGCCATGGTCTTGCCCATGGCTGAAATTATATTTGATACAACTGCATGACCTGATGCAGGCTACATTGGGCAGGAGGCTATCACTCACTCCAGTGCTATGTGTACTGGTGGACATGTCACAGGAGAATGGTCTTACCACCCACGAGATGAAATGGCTAAACACAGTACTGCTAGTGGTCAAACGAGGTATATTGAGGCTATGGGGAATGTCAAAGGTGGCAGAGTTCAGCGGCCTGGGAAGTTGAAATGATAAAAATAGCAACCTATGTAAGATTGACATACAGAATGCATGATAGGGAAGCAGAGTTTGCACACGTGGGCTAATCATTTAACTCTAGACTGAAGAGTACTAAAATGGAAAACATAGGGGATTCCCCAATGAGTGCACAAAGGGTACATGAGGCCGGGGAGAGTAGAGGAGGGTTCCTTGGGGCGAATAGGACCACTTACCTGTACCAGCGGCATACATCGCTGTAGTTGAGTATTCATGAGGAAGACACAGGGGGGCGCTTCTGATAACACCTGCAACACTTAGACTCAGATACCATGGAGGGCTGGGTCTGATGGGAGGGATAGCTGACTATAATGTGGGTTACTAATTAAGGTTTACCCATAGTTACAGAGGCCATTATTTTATTGTTTGCTCTTAATTAAATTGTAGACGATTAGGTTCAATGGATCTCATTCGTTATCACCTATACCGCATTCTTATTTATCTTCTTTTTTTCATTCCTCGTATTAGGTATTCTGGTTCACATCATTACTATTATATTGCTATTACTTGACATACACTAACCCACACTTATATCATTGCTTATATGAACGTATCTACCTATTACATATTTTTCTATATATATCATTTTCTTTAATCCAATCACTTATAGTACTTATCATTCTTTCCTTCTTTCACCCTGTCATCCATTGGCTCATGCACCAGACCCTGGGGTGGGTGGGAGTGTCTCTCCCTCGCTCTCTCGACCTGTCACTTACAGAGTTGTCCTAAAAGGCCAGCGGCAGCTACAGGAGTTTAAGAAGGGATGTGGTAGATACATGAGGCAGAAAGGACAATGAGCAGGATGGGAGGGTTGGAAACGGAGGACAGTGGATTGCAGACTCATGGAGAGAAGCAGATGGGTGGCAATGATCAAGGAAGAGCAAGTACACTATAGGAGGGAGGACAGAAGCGTGGTCGCTTTATGCTTGTTCTGATATGTATAATAATTCAACAGGATGCCACTGTTCCTATGATTGTTAATGCTGATATGATGTTCACCATTATTACTTCATATATGTTGAGGATGATTTATGAAGTAAAATGTTCAATAAAAACCGTGATTCCAAAGAAGGTGTGACTGAGATGTGAAGGCGAAGAGAAAAGGAGGGACTAGGCAGTGTCGGAAAGGCAGCACTTTCGATCTTCGCAGTGGTCTCTGTTGGCAGGTCGCTACTCTGGCTGTGGATGTCCCATGTAGGTGAAACTTTCTATAGTCTCAAAAGAGGAATGGATGAAGAGGATATGATCCTTGGTGTCCTTGGATGCCTTTCAGTGAAGATGGGTGCACTGGTAGAAATAGGTGCCACGTTTCAGGTTTGTGGTTTACTGACTTTTAATTCTTCAGTGTTGCAGCTGCAACACAGATCTCTGGAAGGCTTCTGGAGACCTGAACTCAACCACTGGACTGGACTACAGACCATTACCAAGGATGTACCCTAGGGACATCTTTATTTACTGGTGGCTGGGAACCCACAGGCGGACATTCCTATGCATACAGTGACCTGGGATCTTCTTTGGTGGGAAAAACTGGTCAAATGTTGTGTGAGTGATGTCCCTTAAAAGATGTTTTGATCAGGTGGAATTGTTGCAGTTCAGGGTGTCAATCAGTACTATATCAGGTTTCCCCCTCTTCCCTCTCTTCTGGGCGGTAGACTGCAAAAAGGCTTCCAGCAAGTGACACAACTTGAATTCTTTGGATTGAGATGTCCTAGCACTTTCGGACAGAAGGCACAGGTCTGGCATCCAGGGTAGTTCTGATGAAGAGCAACAGGTGCATAATGATTGATTGATTGATATTTTCATTCTATCGCGCTCGTACACAAGTGTTTCAGAGCGTGACAAGGCAAAGGAGGGGAACAGGGGAGAAGAAAACAGCGATCTTACTAGGCCCAGTGACATTGAGAACGTGCAAGTGCATGGGAGAGGGGGAGGGGAAAGTGTATGGAAGGGGGGAGAGGTGGAAAGTGCGAAGCAGAGGAGAAACATATAAATAACAATTTATAGCTTGGGAAGTGGTCACCCAACCAGGTCCTCTCTTTATTCTGTCTTTAGGTCAGCTGGGAAGTCTTCAGATTCCTTGAAGAAATGCAGCTGCAGACTACTTTCTACTACTGGACCCAGGATTCAAGCTTCAGGTTTCAGCTTCAGAACAAATTGGTGAATGAGGAGTCCCTAGTTATACACATTTGTTCCCCATTCACTCAAGCTGAGCCAACTTCAGTCAGCAATTCATACACACATGCATTCATGCAGGCAGGCAGCCAATCAGGTTCACAGGCATGCATGCCATTCACCCATATCACAGAATATGGATTGGAGTAAGCACCTAGCCTTTCAGAGCGCTACACTGCATTCACTGTAGTTTCAGTCAGACCTGGCCCATTAATTGTGTAAAACAACTAAACCAGACACCCGCATCACAGAATGTGAGTTGACTTCAGACTCCATTCATACAGGTCCCACTCCAAGGGTTTACCCACAACACACAGTCCCTGGGAAGGCTCCAGTCAGTCTGACAGGAGGCAGCCTCAGAGCCATATATGATTTTTCCACCCAACAGCCTGTCTGAGAGAATGAGACAGAGTCAGGGTGTCCCAGGACTTTGAGAAACAAGGTGTAAACAAGGTGTAAGGGCAATAGTAACAAAGAAGCTCCAGTTGCCTTTGTCCAGTAATCCATTGATTCCTAGGGCAGGGCCTGAGTGTCCCAAAATGGAGGACACTCAGAGCCACTGTGAAATCAGCATTTGGCTGCCACAAGCCCCTACCTTGCTCTGTTGGCAACACACAGGTGCCCAAAAACACACAATGGGTGTTGTTCACAAAAAGGAAAAATTAAGAGCTGCATTGCCTGAGGTCCAAACTGGGACTGGGAGGCAGAAAACATTCAGAAAAAACACACACAGTGAAGTGGTAAGCCAAGGACTAGGAGGCCCTGTCCCTCCAGAAGGCATTTCCAGCATCACAAATGTATGTGAAACTTTCTCCTACACCATATTTGCATTGTGTTACCTCTCACCAGAATTATTAGATTTAGTACAAATAGTGTATTGTTCCTGTCACTCTTAGATAACTATACTGAAAAGAGAGAGTGATTGTATTACACATTATATAAATGTGCTTGTGATCTGAATATGTTAGTGTCAGTTGAACATGTTACACTATTTTCTGTGTTTAAGATGAAATTGTTGAGAATAGTATGTGGAACAATTTGCTGAGTATATTAGATTGAGAATCTGGGTTCGGGCAGGCAGGGAGGAAGTAGTAAGAGCAGTCAGGAGGGATGGTGAAGAAGGAATAGTAAGAGGTGATGGAGTGGATAGGCAGAGGTAGAGAGTTCCAGTGGAGGGGGACAAGGAGCGGGAAAGAACGGAATCATGAAGGGGCACAAGGAACATTGAGTAGGAAGTTGTCAGGTGATCGGAGGGGGCGAGAGGGAGAGTAGAAGGAAAGGAGGGAGGTAAGGTAGGGAGGGGCAATATTGTGAAGAGCTTTAAAAACAAGACAGAGGAAATTGAATTTAAGTTGGGAGTGAAAGGAGAGCCAACCGAGAGAAGAAAGTGAAGCCGAGATGGAATCATGAGGAGAGAGGGAGCAGAGAGTACGGATTGCAGAGTGGTAGAGGGATTTGAGGGTGGCCAGGTGAGAGGCGGGGAGACCGAAGAGGAGAGCAGAACAGTAGAATAGACAAGAGAAGATGAGGGAGGAAATTAGGAGTTTGGTGGCATGGAAGGTGAGGGAGGAGTGAATTCTACAAACATTGTAGAGATGGAAATGACAAGCACAGGAAGTTAGAGAGATGTGGTGAGTAAAGGAGAGGTTAGAATCAAAGTGGAGGCCTAGATTGCGGTCAGAGCCAGAGAAGGGGAGATGAGAAGGGGGAAAGAGGATGAAAGGGGGGACAAGGGGGAGGAAGGGTGTTGGCGGGAAGAAATAAAACCTCTGTTTTGTCAGTATTTAGGGTAAGAAAGTGGCAGGACATCCAGTTTTTAATAGCAGTAAAACAGGAAGAGAGTTTGAGATGGATGGGAGGAGTAAAGGAAGAGAAGGAGAGAAAAAGCTGGGTGTCATCAGCGTAGAAATGGTAAGAGATACAGAATGAGGGGGTGATAGGAGCTAGAAAAGAGGTATAGAGTGAGAAAAGGAAGGGGCCAAGTACAGAGCCTTGGGGAACTCCAAAGTCAAGGGAGTGGGTGCGGGAGGAACAGCCGCCCCAAGAGACAGGAAGGAGCAGTTGGAAAGGTAGGAGGAGATCCAGTTCAGGACTGAGCCTTTGAGACCAAATGAAGAGAGAGTGTTGAGGAGTAAGGGGTGGTCTACAGTGTCAAAGACAGTAGAGAGGTTGGGGAGAATGAGAATGGAAGACTGTTTGGAGTAGCGAGCAGTGAGGAGTGAGTTGAGGACAGAGATAAGAGCAGTTTCAGTGGAATGTTTTGGGCGAAATCCAGATTGAGTAGGGGGGAGGAGAGATAGGTTGGAGACACATGTAGAGAGTTGGGAATATACTAGACGTTCAAGAGCTTAGAGAGGAAAGGTAAAAGAGAGATGGGGCGAAAGTTGGAGGCAAGGAGAGGGTTAGCAGAGGTTTTTTTTCAGGATGGGAATGATAGAGGCGTGTTTGAAGGCTGTAGGGAAGGTAGCAGTGGTAAAACAGGTGTTGAAGAAATAGGTTAGGTAAGGTATGAGGAGAGGGTACATTTTGGGAATAAGAGAGGTGGGAAGTGGGTCAGAGGGGGCAGCAGTGGGGCGAGTTTTGGACAGGAGGAGAGAAACATCAGAATGAGTGACAGGAGAGAACGAAGATATGCAGGAGGATGTGGTGGAGAAAGAAGGTGGAGGTGGGGAGTAAGAGGGGGAGAGAAGAATATTTTGTCGTAAGGAGTGTATCTTAGAGGAGAAGAAATCAGCGAAGTCAGAGGGAGAAAGAGGAGAGGCGATGGAGTGGTCGGGAGTGGGAGGGGAGAGAAGACGAGTCAGGGTTCGGAAGATTCGTCGAGGGTGAGAGGATTGAGAGTGGAGAAGTTTAGAGAAGTAAGATAGTTTGGCTGAGTTTAGGCAGGAGTCATAGAGGGCGTGGTAAGAGAAGTAGGAGGCTTGGTTAGCTGGAGAGCGAAGATTAAGCCAACGTCCTTCAAGGCGTCGGAGTAGGCAGCGCATAGAGAGAAGGTGAGGGGAGAGCCAGGGTTGGGCAGGTTTGCGGGAGGGGCTAAAGGGGGAAAGAGGGTGGAGCTGGTCTAGACTAGAAGAGAGGGAGATGGAAAGAGTGGATAAGGCTTCGATAGTGGAGAGGGAAGACAAGTGGGGGAGAGGAGGCAGGAAAGGGATGCAGGTATTGTAGAATTGAGAGGGGTCAAAGTTGCTGAGATCCCGTCAAGAGAAAGAAATGGTGGAAGAGGGGGGAGGGGAGGAGAGGCAGGTGGAGTGAGTGAGAAAGTGAGTAAAGCGTGGTCAGAGAGATAGTTTGGGAGGGTGGAGACAGGGGATGGGGAGAAGGAAGAGACAAAGATAAGATCAAGAGTGGATCCAGACGAGTTGGTTGGAGAGGAGGGCAAGGGGGTGAGAAGATAGGAGTCGAGGAAAGAAAAAAGAGGGAAGGGGTGGTGGGAGGAGGAGAAGTGGAGGTTAAAATCACCAAGAACAGTTAGGGGTGAGGGGGTGGGGGAGATAAGGGAGAGGAGGTTGTCAGAAAAACATTTGTTTGGGGCAAGAAACAGCGCGTTACAGTTAGAAAATAGGCTGTTCTGGGATTAAACTACGTTTCCCAGCATGTCTAGGGAATTCAGTAGTCCGGGTTTTTCGTGCGATGCAGCAGCTGGTAATTAAGGAAGGAATAAATCTCCAACCGCCCGTGACTCGGTGCAGATAATTAATGATTATGTGCACGGGCGGCAGGTTGGAGAGTTGGTGAACCAGGTTATTGTCTCGGACGCCGAAGGACTGTTGGGCGTCAGCACGAATTCCAGATCAAGATAAGCATGCATTCCGGGCCGCCATGGTGATTTACAAGCGGCTTGGACGTGTTTTGGAAGCAACGATCTTCAGGGCTCGGGTGTCCTCGTGAGGCGCCCGGGCCATCAGCTAAGTGCATTTTCCATGGTGTTCTGTTTAATGGTTACGCAACTCTTGAAGTCATTAGTTATGTGTGCGTGTAAGGAAACACACGACCACGTTGATACATAGCGGGCCGAATTACTTATCTCAGATCGCTCAAGTGTCTCCTTTAAACTCAGGAATTTATGTACAAACATATGACATAAGGACATTGTGTTTGGTTGTTGCATGTAGTTTTCTGTGCACCATTTGTTCGTTCTTTCATTGTGCTAATTGGGGCCATGAGTACAATGTGCTTCATTCCAATGTATGTTACATGCTTTATGTGCTAAGTCCGTGTTGCGCAAAGTGTTCCTTTATGTTGTGTTCATTACGTTTGATTTTCTAAACTCACTTACGTGTGTTCAAAAGTCAGGTTAGGTGTTCTTGCTTGGAAAGATAATATGAATATGAATATACAGTGTTAAGGACAGGTCAGGTCAGGTGCAGGATTTATTATAGTGTTGTATGTTGTCTTTCCCCTCTTTCCCTTTGTCATTCCACCCCCTTTCCCTAACTCCTTCTTCCCCCCATTGGCTGCCACGTGGCTCCTTGTGTGACTAGTTCAAGCGCCCGTGCTAACCAAGGTGGAAGGGTCGAATCTATTCGGCTTCTGTGGTTCGGGAGAGAGGGTCGAGACCCTTATCCCTTTGCTTGCATTGACAGAATTATCTGCCCCCGAATTCGGGATAATAGAACCACCCAGGCCAAATGGAGACGAACCCTCCTTCGTTAGCCGATGTGCTAAAAGCACTACAAGATATTCAAGTGGAGTTAGTACAAGCCAGACAAGAATCCAACACATTAAAAGTTCAAGTACAGGGTTTGGTCGCGCAAAATGTCCCGTTGGATGGGACAGGACCATCTACAAGTGCGCCTACAAATAGAGTTCCTGCCACGGTGATAGTGCAACCACCCAGTAGTGTGCCTTTAGCGGCACCCGAAAGATTCACAGGGGACCCCAGGAAATATATGACCTTTTTAACCCAGTGCCGCTTACATTTTTTATGTAAACCCACAGCCTTTGAGACCATACAGGCTAGAACAGCATTCGTCATCTCATATCTGACGGGAGATGCGGCCGCGTGGGCAATGCCTCTAGTACAGAAGGATGATCCGTTATTATACAATTGGGATGGTTTCTTGGGAGAATTCGGAAGGTTGTTTGACCGCCGAGAAATTTCTCTGGCACAAGATAAAGAGTTGTTGGCTTTAAGACAGGGAACGCGTGATTTAGTGTCATATGTTACCCAATTTAACAGATTAGTTATTGAAACAGATTGGCCCGAGAATAAGCAGACTGTGTTATTTTATCAAGGGTTAAAGGAAGAATTGAAGGATGCTATTGCACAAGTGGAACCTCAACCGACTACTTGTACGGCCATGATTGATTTAGCTTTAAGACTAGATCATCGTATTAATGAGCGCAAAGGAGACAAGAAAAAACCCGAAGTAACACCCTTCGCCCGACTGGATCGGGGAAGAGGCAATAGGAGTATAGAAGAACCCATGCAGATTGGTGGAGTGAGAGGGCCCTTGTCAACTGCAGAAAAGGAACAACGCAAAGTGAACAACTTGTGTTTGTATTGTGGGCAACCAGGACACTATATTAGGACATGCCCGAATACTCCCAAGAAAGGAGTAAGTGGTGAACAAAATAAAGGGGAATCGGGAAAAGGATTGGGCCGACCTTAGGGGGAACTAAGGTGACAGGCCCGAAGGAGACTAGGTTCCCCAATTGGATAGCTAACACGACAGGAAACAGGAAGTCTCATGTGTATATTCTAGTGACTTTATTTTTTGCCTGTAACAAACAGATTGTATCGGCCATGGTTGACTCAGGAGCCACGGGTAATTTCATTGATATTGGGCTGGCCAAGAGATTACGTTTACCCTTAAGAGAAAAGTCACAGGCGGAGGAGGTACAATCGGTGGATGGGTCACCCTTGATTTCTGGGCCTATTTGTCAGCAGACTCAACCTATTACCATGAAGTGTGGGTCGGGGCATTCTGAAACAATTGTGTTTGATTTGATAGCGGCACCTCAGTTTGGACTAATTTTGGGCATGCCTTGGTTAATGAAACACAATCCTAGGATTGATTGGGTTAAACACGAGGTGAAATTTGAAGATTCAGGGTGTGTGAGTCACATGGAGGAGAAGATGGGCCCCGCATTGTTGCTGGCGGAACAAGTGGCTGAACCACACAAGGTGGGAGCGGTGGTAAAAAATATTCCAGCACAGTACCTTGATTTGTCTAAAGTATTTGATAAAGTGGGAGCAGACAGGTTACCACCCCATAGATCATATGATTGTGTAATTGAATTGGAGTCAGGGGCCAAGTTACCTTGCAGCAGAGTCTATGCTTTGACGGAAACAGAAAATCAATATTTAAGTGAATATTTGGATGAAATGTTAAAGAAGGGGTTTATTAGACACTCTACTTCACCTGTTTCGTCTCCTTTATTCTTTGTCCCCAAGAAAGAAGGAACTCTAAGGACATGTATTGATTACCGAGCATTGAATAAGGTAACAGTCAAGAACAGATACCCTTTACCTTTGATTTCTGTGATGTTAGATCAGGTAAAAACAGCAGTGGTATACACTAAACTAGACTTGAGAGGAGCTTACCATTTGATCCGGGTAAAGGAGGGAGATGAGTGGAAAACGGCTTTCAGAACTAAGTTTGGTTTGTTTGAGTACCTTGTCATGCCCTTCGGCCTGTGTAATGCCCCTGCAGCGTTTCAGTACTTCATGCAGGAGGTGTTGAGTGAGTTCCTGGATGTGTTTGTCATTGTATATATAGATGACATTCTAATTTACTCAACTACTGAAGTTACACATTGGTCATGTTAGAGCAGTGTTGGAACGGTTACAAGATTATCAGTTGTATGTCAAACTAGAGAAATGTGCCTTTCATACTACTCAAGTAGAATTCCTTGGGTTCATTTTGACCCCTTCTGGTATAGTGATGGACAAGAAAAAAGTTCAAGCAGTGACTGAATGGCCAGCACCTCAATGTATCAAAGACATTCAGTCTTTTTTGGGCTTTGCTAACTTTTACAGAAGATTTATTTCTAATGTTTCACAAATTGTTACACCCATCACGAAATTGTTAAAGAAGGCCACTAGGTTTTGTTGGAATTCTGAGGCAGAAATAGCCTTTCAAGAACTGAAGAAGGCGTTTACAACAGCTCCGGTGCTAAGACATCCGAATCCGGAGAATCCTTTTCAGGTGGAGACAGATGCATCTAATCTAGCAGTTGGGGCAGTTTTGTCACAACGGGATGAAGCAGGGGTGTGGCATCCAGTAGCTTTCTATTCTCGCAAGCTTACTAACTGTGAACAAAACTATTCTATTACCGATAAAGAACTATTGGCCATTCGAGCAGCCTTTTTGGAGTGGCGACATTACTTGATGGGGGCCAAACATCAGGTGGTGGTTGTCACTGACCATAAGAACCTACAGTATTTCAAGACTGCCAATACTCTGAGTCCCAGGCAATTACGGTGGTCACAATACTTTAATGAATTTGACTTCTTGGTAACTTTTAGACCAGGAACAAAGAATGGGAAAGCGGATGCTTTGTCTAGGCAGCAAAATCTAGAAAATACTATAAGTGAAACTAAAACCATTATTCCAGTGGAAAGAGTGGTGGGAGCGGTTATGACACAGTTATTGAGACAAGTGAGACAGGAAATGCGGAAACCCTAAAAAGTGCAATGGGGAAAGGAGAATCCTTTAGAAACTTTTCGCCATGGTCTTCCGTATTATGCTGGTAGATTGTATTTACCCACACTCAATTTACAAAAGAAAGCGTTGCATTGGTGTCATGATTCTCCTTTGGCAGGGCATTCAGGAAATAAAAAGACACAGAGTATGCTGGAAAAGTACTTTTGGTGGCCAGGTTTGAGACAGGACACTATGAAATACATCCAAGAGTGTGAAACCTGTGTACGTAGTAAAGCAGACCATACAAAAAAAGCAGGGCTGCTCCAACCTTTACAAACACCTGAGAAAGTGTGGACACATATATCCATGGATTTTATCACTGATTTACCTCCAGAGGATGGGTATGATACCATATGGGTGGTGGTGGACTATTTATCAAAACAAGCTCATTTTGTGCCTTGTAAAGGTATCCCAGGAGCAGGAAGATTGACTGAATTGTTCTTGCAGCATGTGGTTCGATTACATGGGTTACCTCAGAAGATCGTATCGGACCGAGGTCCTCAATTTACTTCTAAATTTTGGCGTGCATTCTGTCTGATGCTAGGAATTGATTGTGCTTTGTCCACCAGCTATCACCCACAGACGGATGGACAAACTGAGAGGGTCAATCAGACGCTGGAGCAATATCTGCGCAATTATTTACATGATGGTCGTGATTCTTGGGTACAATCATTATGGTTGGCAGAATTCACATATAATAATACCGAACACACATCATTGGGTATGGCGCCGAATGAGTGTTTGTATGGCCAAGTGCAAAACATGATACCTGAATATTTACCTGATGTTGAGAATATTCCCATGCTACAGGAAAGAAAACAGTTACTTCTGAACATCAGACAGACAGCAAAAGCCAATTTAGAACAGGCTAAGGAACAGTATAAAAAACATGCAGACAAGAAAAGGAGAGAGGCTCCTCAATGCAAGGTGGGGGATAGAGTATGGTTGTCTACTCACAATCTGCTGTTAAGAGGACCTCGAACATTTGCACCTAAGTTTATTGGACCATATGAGGTGATTAAATGTATATCTAAGGTGGCGGTTCAACTACAATTGCCACAATCATTGAAGATCCATCCAGTATTCCATGTGTCTTTGCTTAAACCCGCAGCTCCGGGAACACGAGCAAAGAAACCCCCAGCAATCATCAAGGATGGGCAATCGGAATACGAGGTGCAGAAGATACTGGACTCCAGACGCAGACAGAAGAAATTATGGTATCTTGTCCAATGGGTGGGATATGGACCTGAGGATTGTTCATGGGAACCAGCTTCTGCGGTTCACGCACCCCGTTTGGTGCGTCAATTTCAACTGCGTCATCCGGAGAAAGCAAGACTTGGAAGGGGCCCTGAGAGAGGAGGTACTGTCAGAAAAACATTTGTTTGGGGCAAGAAACAGCGTGTTACAGTTAGAAAATAGGCTGTTCTGGGATTAAACTACGTTTCCCAGCATGTCTAGGGAATTCAGTAGTCCGGGTTTTTCGCGCGATGCAGCAGCTGGTAATTAAGGAAGGAATAAATCTCCAACCGCCCGTGACTCGGTGCAGATAATTAATGATTATGTGCACGGCGGCAGGTTGGAGAGTTGGTGAACCAGGTTATTGTCTCGGACGCCGAAGGACTGTTGGGCGTCAGCACGAATTCCAGATCAAGATAAGCATGCATTCCGGGCCGCCGTGGTGATTTACAAGCGGCTTGGACGTGTTTTGGAAGCAACGATCTTCAGGGCTCGGGTGTCCTCGTGAGGCGCCCGGGCCATAAGCTAAGTGCATTTTCCATGGTGTTCTGTTTAATGGTTACGCAACTCTTGAAGTCATTAGTTATGTGTGCGTGTAAGGAAACACACGACCACGTTGATACATAGCGGGCCGAATTACTTATCTCAGATCGCTCAAGTGTCTCCTTTAAACTCAGGAATTTATGTACAAACATATGACATAAGGACATTGTGTTTGGTTGTTGCATGTAGTTTTCTGTGCACCATTTGTTCGTTCTTTCATTGTGCTAATTGGGGCCATGAGTACAATGTGCTTCATTCCAATGTATGTTACATGCTTTATGTGCTAAGTCCGTGTTGCGCAAAGTGTTCCTTTATGTTGTGTTCATTACGTTTGATTTTCTAAACTCACTTACGTGTGTTCAAAAGTCAGGTTAGGTGTTCTTGCTTGGAAAGATAATATGAATATGAATATACAGTGTTAAGGACAGGTCAGGTCAGGTGCAGGATTTATTATAGTGTTGTATGTTGTGTTTCCCCTCTTTCCCTTTGTCATTCCACCCCCTTTCCCTAACTCCTTCTTCCCCCCATTGGCTGCCACGTGGCTCCTTGTGTGACTAGTTCAAGCGCCCGTGCTAACCAAGGTGGGAGGGTCAAATCTATTCGGCTTCTGTGGTTCGGGAGAGAGGGTCGAGACCCTTATCCCTTTGCTTGCATTGACAGATGTGGTCAAGGTCATTGTAGAAGGAGGTGAGGGGGCCGGGTGGGCTAAAATGATTAGAAAGGATATTGGGTGGGGGAGATGATGGATTTATACAGGTATTCGAACAAGGGGAAAACAGGGAGGGAGGAAGGGCAAGGGGTAAACAATTAGGTTGAAAGAGAAGACCAATGCCTCCGCCACGACCAGTGGGGCGGGAGACATGAGTAAAGGAGGAGGAGGAGGAAGTAAGAGAAGTGGGTACAGTGGAGTTGAAGGGGGATACAGGTTTCAGTGATACATAGGAAATGAAGATTTAACCGTAGAAACATGTCCAGTACAGCAGAAGTTTTGTTACAATGAGATCTTGCATTCCAAAGGGCAATACTGATGATGCTGGAGGGTTCGACAATGGGAGGATAGATGAGGTTGGGGCGGTGGGATAAGGTGGAAGGGAGATGAGGTGAGGGGGGATGAGGGGGGAGGGAAGGTTGAGTGAAGTGAAGGTCAACATGATGAGACAGAAGAAAGTGAGAGGGAGGGAGGTGGGGAAAGGGGTGGGAGAGGGTAGGGAAAGGAGGTAGGGAGGGTGGGTAGAGGTAAATTGCATGCCAGAGGGAGCAATGAAGTGGATGGAAGGCATATGTGAGGAGGGGTTTGGAGTGTAGTTGAGATCAGGGTGTGTACCAAGGGAGGAAGGGGTCTCAGAAAAGAGTAGAAGGGCACGCCTTAGGCTACAGTCAAGCTAGGGGATTCCAGACAGTGCGCGCTGAAAAGCAGGGTGGAACAGATATAAGGGAAGAGGACTGTATAGACTCAGGACGGCTTGAGTGTGATGGCAGCAGGGGCTGATGAGTAGGGGATCAGGGCTGGTTGCAAGGTGAGTAATCAGGGAGTGGGGCCTCGGCCACCGGTGTCCCTAGTAGCAGTGTTGCAGGGAACAGTGCAGGTAGACGTGAAACCCTGGGAGTGGGGGTGAAGATGAAATGCAGAACAAAGGTGGTCAGGGGCAGTAGGGGCACGGCAGTCCAGACCAATGAGTGCAAGGGACCAGTTGTTTACAACGTGGTAGAGAAACGATCTCTGCACAGGTACAGGCAATGGTGATGAGTTGTAGAGTCAGGTAGAGATGTGGGCGGAGATATGTTGTAGAGAGTAGTGCGTAGTGCAGATAGTGATGTCACATGGGTGAAGTCGTAATGAAGGAAGGGAGCAGCGGGGGCAGGGGGACCAGAACAGTCCGCTGAGGAGACCTGCTGTAGAAGACAGAAGAGCGGGGAAGGTACTGGGAGTTGGGGACCAGCAAGGAACCAAGTGCTGCAGCCCTCAGGCAGACGCTGTGTAATTGGTCCTTGTGCGAGTGAACTTGATCTTGTCTGGAATAGAGGCCGGAGATCAATCGATGGTGCCAGAGGGCAGATCAGGCCCAGGGAGGTGAGGTCAGCTGGGGAACAAGCGATGCAGTAATCAGGCGGAACCAATGAAGAAAGTCCAGTAAGGCACTGGAAGGTCCAGACCGAGGCCAGGATCAGTAAGGATACTGTGAAGATAATCCAGTAAGGCTCAGGGAGGCAGAGGACCGAGTGTTGAAATCAGTGATCAGGATGCAGTGAAGAAAGACCATTAAGGCACTGGGAGTTCAGACCGGGTCCTGGTCCAGAGGGATACAGTGGAGGTAGTCCAGTAAGGCGCAGGGGGTCCAGGTCAAGAAGGATACTGTGGAGATAGTCCAGTAAGGCACAGGGAGTCTGGGGACCAAGCGCTGCAGTAATTAGGCGGATGCAGAGGAGAAAGTCCAGTAAGGCACTGGGAGGTCCAGACCAGGTCCAGTAGGACGCAGGAAGGTTGTGGTCAGGGGGGACAGGCCCGGCAGGTGAATGCCGTTGATAAGCTGGCCCCGTGGAAAAGGACCTGTGTGGGCCTGGAGTTGAGCCCGGAGATCTGTCGGTGGAGCTGGAGGGCGGCTAAGGACAGGCACAGCAGCACTCAGGTGGACGCTGAGGACGCTGTGGAAATGGTCCTGTGCAGGCCTGATGATAAGCCCAGATATATGCCGATGGAGCTGGAGGGTGGCGCAGGCCCAGGGAGGTAGAGGCCTATAGAGCACCAGGCGTGGTGGTGATCAGGTGCCGGAGGAGCTGGAGGCCTATAGGGGCCAGGTGCGGCAGTGATCAGGTGCAGGAGGAGCCAGAGGGCAGAGCAGGCACAGGGAGGCAGAGGTCTATAGAGCACCAGGTACGGCGGTGATCAGGTGCCGGAGGAGCTGGCGGCCTATAGGGGACCAGGAGACGTGGTGATCAGGTGCCGGAGGAGCCGGAGCTGGAGGGCGGAGCAGGCCCACGGAGGCGGAGGCCTATAGGGGGGCCAGGTGCGGCGGTGATCAGGTGGATGCAGTGAGGAAAGTCCTGTAAGGATCCAGCACTGAGTTCAGAGAACCACCGAAAGGAGACTCGAAGAGGAGATGGCTTAGGGAGAAGGGAGCAGCTGAGGGCCAGACACAACAGCGTTCCCTACGAGATGCCCACTGAAAACACTCACTGCACTGGTAGATAGGCGCAGGGTGAGCGGCAGCTCTTGTAATTTGCAGATGATCAGCCGGAATGGAGCGAAGCCGTAGGAGCGGATGGAACGCTGGGACGCTCACCGCGATAGAGCTAATGTAGGCGGGAGATTTTAAAGGTGCGAACCCGGAAAGAACTGCGGGCTGGATTCTGGTAGTACCAGGTAGTGGTTGTTCTGGAGATTTGGACCAGAGGTTCCAGGGGTGATACCAAGTGATATTGGATGGTGTGTTATCAGAAAATTGTAATAAATACTGGATTCAGTCGTTTTGAGTCGGCCTGAATGTGAGAGGCGCCGGATCAGGTTTCCGTGCTTCAGTGCCCCCTGGTGTCTATAGGGGGGGCCCAAAATTGATTTTTTTCCCATACACTGAATGAAGAAAAAATATTGCGCACGCCTACAGCCCAAACCGCTGGATGGATTTTCACCAAATTTCCAGTAGGAGTGGCAGCTTGGTACCGAAAGTGTGCTTTTGTAGATTTGGTGAAAATCCATCCAGTATTTTTTATTAAAATGACCAAAAAGTGGGTCTAAAAAATGTGTGATATCTATGTCCGCTTCGCGGACACACTTCCCTGATCGTTTCCCAGACAGGACACCATTTGGATGATCGGCTTACGTCATGTCCACGGACATCTGACGTGTTCGCTGATTGGTTCACATTCTTTTGATGCGCCCGCCATGTTGGATCCACGCACAGCACAGAGTGGAAGTGAGCATAAATCTAATTTTGGGGAGTGTGTTGGTGTGTAGGAGTGGATGGAGCGTCTGGGGGAGTGAGAGATGGGTCAAATGCTGTATTTTATTAGGTGGGAGAATGCCTTGATGTGTTCATGGTGTCCGCAGTCACCGCGGATGTCTGCTGACATTCTAAACATAGGGCACACTACTGGCTATTTTACTTTACTATGATGTTGGTTTTGGGTTGTTAGTAGAGGATTGGGTGAAGAGGGTATGTATTGAACAGTTTGTGCGTTGGTTGTAATTATTATTTTAGAATTTTAATTGAAGTGGATAGGTTTTGAGGTAGATGTTTTATGTTTTTGGGTTGTGGTCATTTGGTAGGTGTTTGTTTCTATGGTAGTGTTATGCTGCAGTGGTTGTGGCCATGGCCTAGAGTCTTGGATGCATGGCCGAAGGGCCGTAGGCTTTCAGCCAAACACCCAACACTCTAGGCCCTGGCCACAACCACTGCAGCACAACATACCCATGCTACCAAAGATTTTGACTGTGGTATGTGGGATGCTTAGGGGATATGTTTTCAAAAATGTGTGTACTGATTGCCAGTAGTGTAATAGTGTTTATATGATATTGAGATGATGTGTGTTAGTTTGTTTGTTGGATTGTGTTCAGAATATTGGTATTGAAGACTCTAGTCATTTTGGGTTGTATTAATTGGTGAGGTGTTCGTTTGCATGTTTGTGTTATGTTGCAGTGTTTGTGAGTCTAATTATTATATACTTATTGGTTCCTTTGTTGAGGCTGTATGTAGAGTTTTGGCCAGGCCATGCAGTTAAGATTGTAGTGTTTGGCAACAAGCGCTGCAGCATAAAATACCCACGGAAGCAAACATTTTGGATTGTGGTCTATGGTCAGGTGTTTGCTTGAATGGGTGTGTTATGCTGTGGTGTTTGTGAGTCCAATCATTATATACTTACTGTTTGACTCTTTGTGGTTGTATGCAGTTTTTTCATGACATGAGTAGTTGGAGCAGATATTTTTTTCAATCACTGTGATAAAAGAAAAAATCACATATTAGTGTAGGTAGTTTATAATGAGTATTGCATTGCATAGTAGATATTTCTGCATTTTGTCGACCCTCATAGTTAGTACTTTTGAAGTACTATAGTTCAAACAAATATACAGTGCAAATTGCTCAGTTCCTGTGTTTGTTCATTAAATCAATGGGTCTGTGGGAAACCAATCCATGCTGGATTAAAAAAAAACTTTCTACGTTGTGGTACAATATATTTATTTCATTGATTTGAATTGGTGTGTAGTTTTTTATTTGGAAGTGGTGGTAGTATTGTTGCAATGAGATAGCAGTTGGTGTATTCTATTTGTTTATTTCTTTTTCTATTTTAGTGGTATTCATCTATCTGTTGGCTTGTTGCAGATTTTTGGGGCAGTTAGATACCTGTTGGCATATTCTAACTGTTTATTTCTTGTTTCATTTTAGTGGTATTCATTTATCTGTTTGCTTGTTGCAGAATCTTGGGACAGTTAGATACCTGTTGGTGTATTCTAACTGTGTGTTTCCTGTTTCATTTTAGTGGCATTCATTTATCTGTTTGCTTGTTGAATAATCTTGGGGCAGTTAGATATCTGTTGGCAAATTCTAACTATGCATAGTTTTGAAGTTGAAGTTATGTTCATGTTCATACACAGATTAGTTATTACATTTTGGTTTTAAGAATATTAAGTTAGTGTTTCCAAGATTTGCTGGTAATCTCTGTTTTAGAGTAATGGTAGTATTTTTACATTCAAACCATCCACAATTCTTTTTTTATATATGCAGTGTAGTGACCTGCTTCGGTTGTGGCTATTGCGTGGTAGATTATACTTATTGTTGTGAAAGTTTTCTTACCAAGTGATACTTGACCATGTGTGAATCCAGTCAGTTTACAGTTGTTTTGGTGTTTTTGCATTGTAATGTAAAAGCATTACTATTATGTATTTACTAAGTGTCTGTATTTGTAAGGTGGAGCGATTATCTGAATTGCAGGTAATACATAATCTGCTATGGTTTGTATTATGTATAAGTTGCTGAAAGGGAATGGATTCACAATTAGGTATGGATACATATATGAAGGGTTCATTAGGAACTTCTTCTTGTCTGATATGGCTGCAAAGAGTGAATGTATGTTTCTACATGTATGAAATCTGGAAGATTTCATTTATAGTTATGTTTTAGTTTTCTAGTACTTTTAGTAAGTACATTAGAAATGATTGTGGATCTTCTTGTGTGTTTATAGTGATTTTGACCATTCCAGCACAGACGTCCAATTCTTACCTTATTCCAGAAACACTGTAAGTGTTGTTAGGATTGTTGGTTGCATTTCTATGAAGGACTAACATTTGTAAACACAAATGGTCTGTCCCGCAAAAGTAAATGTTGTCAATAATTGGTGGCAATTGGAATAGAATATTGATTGCTACATTTGCGTAGCAATTTACACCAGTTGTATTTGAACATTTGAATGGACCTGATAGTTCTTTGTCCAAGTCATTTGTTTGGAGTGCACGTTGTTTCTTTGAAGCGGTAGTTGACTTTGTTTGTGCAGTACATTCTTCTTTGATTGTGCTTCTTGATGAAGTAGTAGCTTCTTTTAATTTCTTTGGAGGAATTGCTGTGAGAACCTGATTCATTTGAGAGTGAAGTAGTTTTCTTTTGCAAAGATTTGCTTTTTGTGGAACAGGATAGGTTTTTAGATGGGGGTGTACAGTGAACAGAGTCTATTGTATTCTAGAATGCAAGGAATATCAGCATTTACTTTACTTGCATCAAAGTTGATTAGAAATAGTCTGTGTACTTAATCGTGAAAGCTCATGCCTTCTTTAAAGACTGTGCTACCAATATCTATCAATGCTTTATCTAGGGTAAGACCTTGTGATTTGTGAATGGTGACTGTGTAAACTAGTGTTAGAGAAAATTGTTCTCTGCGTACATACATGTCTTTGAAAAGAAGGAAGCAGGCTGTTGAGCGTCCTATCCTTTTATCTTCTGATAGTTTGTCAAAGAGAATATTGACAAACTGAATGTTGTTGTCACGTGAGTATGTTTGAAAGCCAACAACTGTACCAACTGTTCCATTAACTAGTCCTTTGTCCACATCAAGGTTACGATTAAGCATTACTCTACAGTTTAAAGATAATTTTAATATTTTCTCCAAACCAGCTGTGTTACAGCTAGAGTTTTCTAAGGTATTTAGCTTTGTTGTGGTTTGTTGACACATGGGTAGTGTCATACCATGTATGTCCAGTTTGTCTGTGTAGCAAATTGAAGAATTGGTTGCATTCATTTTTTTTAACATTGTTTCATTAAATTTTGCACAGGTTGCAAGAGTTGGCATCAAGGACATACAGTTTACATTTTTGTTTTCTAATTGTTCCATGACATCAGTAGAATATGAGTTATGGCCATAGAGTCCATGGATGTGCCTGGATATCAATATAGATTGTACTTATTGAGATAGTACACCAACTCTAATACTTTGCAAAATGTTGGCGCATGTGATGTCTGCAGATTGATACTTGTTTTCAGTTAATTCTCTGTATTGGAATAGTTGCCAAAGGTTGCCATTTCCTATGCTGCCAAGAGTTTTACAGCATAGTTTTGCCCTAAGGTTTTAAAAATAGTTTCACCTTTAACAGGTGTTAATTGAAGAAAATCTCTGAAAACTATAATGTGTTTTCCTCCAAAGAGATCTTCATAGTCTGTGATCAGGACCTCTTGTAATCTGAGGTGAATGAAGGGTAACATTATATTGGAAACCATGCTTACTTCATCTATTAGCAGCATTTTCATTTGTTTGCAAAATTCTGTGTAGTTCAAATACAGCTTCTGGAGAAAGTTTGTAATAGTCTAATTTGTTTAGGTGTTCTACTAGAAGGAGTAGTAATTGGTGTAAAATGACACTGCCTATGTTGTAGGCAGCTAAACCTATGGGGGAAGTTACAAAAGCTGACAGTTTGTTGTTTGTCAATTGTTGGAGGAACTTGCTGATGATTTTGATTAAGAATGTTTTGCCTGAACCAGCTTGACCACTCACGTATAGCAGTTAAGGTTTGTACTCTTGGCAGGTACAATTTGTAGTTTCATGCTGCACACCATGTTCAATTTGTTTTGTTATTTCTTGGAAAATGCTGTGCTGCTCATTACTGATTTTAGTAAAGCAAAGTCTTCTGTAGATTGCTCATACTGACACATGGTGTTTTCTACTTCTGTCATGGCTAATTCTGCCTCATTTGCTATTAGTGGCTGTCCAAGTGGCTCTTGGCTTCCTGTTACAGAAGATTGACTACTGTTAGGAGTATCCACAGCTAGTTGCGCCTGAAGTTCTTCTTCTTGTTGCTGTTCATTGTGCAACATTGTTTTGCACTCCATAAAGGTTACGTCTGTTATAGTGCTTTAATTTGAAAGTGTCTTCATAGGAGTCATAGGTATCTAGTAAATCTTCTTCTTTTCTCCATGGTTTAAAAAGTTGTAGCAGGGACATGTAATACAGTTCTTTATGTTGAGGAGTTTTTAATGACAATTTGATATGATTAATTAAGCTTTGTTTGGTAAGTTTCGCCAAGCTGCCTTCACAATTTTCCACTCTGTATCTACCTTTCTTCTCATTTGTTTTAATATTATTTTTGTATGTGAAGTTTTGGGCTATGTGATATAGACACATGGTTTCCAAAGTGGTACTCCTGTGTGGGTAGTACGTGTCTAGTAAATTGTTTTTCAAAATGCCTTGGCTGTTGGGATCTTTTTTAGCCATTGTTCATATGATTTCAGAACTCTTTTTCTAGATTTAGCAGGACCAAGGCTTAGTCATAATATATTTTCTGATTTTCTATACAAGGCAGTACCGGTTAAACGGTCTGTAGCTTCATAGCAGCAACATTCTCTATGGGAGAGCATTTTTATGCCTAAGCTGTACACTTTCTGTGATAGTGTTTTGTCAGATGATATGTCATCCCAGAGGTCTTGGAGCTCTGTTTTTTCTACTTTGGTTAAGTAGGCTGTGACATATCATACAACTGCAGTAGAAATGTCTGCAATGTACTGCACATCTATATTTGCATTCCATAGAAGGGCAATGATTGCTTTGTAATCATTGCTGTATTTTGAGCTTTCTGTTTTTTTTTTTATGTAATATGTGTTCTAAGGTGATTTACCTTTGACACTATGTCTAACTGACAACATGAAGTTGTTTACTTGACCTGTTGTTGAAACTGGTCTAGGGAATCCAAAGCAGCATTTGGTGTAGTATTTTCCTTTATTTTTGTATTTGCGACAACAATACTTCCCACATTTGTGTTTATGAAATTGTAACATTTGTGCATGAAGATATTTTTGGATGAACTGCAAAACAGTGGCGTCACTGTCCTGACCAAATCTAGGAGCATTTTTAATTCACAAAAGCATGTGGATGTGTGGTGCTCCTCTGGCTTGGCATTCTTTTCTACAAAAGAAGTGTTGCACTTCTCCGAGGGGAAGGAACAGTTGTATTACAAATGAAGTGTAGCATAGCAATGGAGCAATGATGGAAATACCTAGATACATTTACAGGATCTAGAGAGCAGAGTTCTCCTGTTGTTATATCTATATTTGTTTTGTTTTTGTTTGCTATGTGTAGGAAATCGTGTAAATCTTCTCATGCATATTCTGCACAAGTTAATGTCACAAACCAAGTGGGTGGGCCAAGGCTTCTTATCATACAGTGTATATCTCTGTGACATCGGAACCAATATTCTTTTGTACCATGCATGTTTGCTAAAAGATTTGTAATGCTTAACTGTAAAACCTCATCTTTATCTTGCACTTTTTGTAGAAATTGTGTAGCTGACATATTTTGAAAATTGGTACCTGGTTTCAATGTGTGTGCAAATCCGTAGCATAGAGTTGCTGGTTCACTTTCAAAGAGAAGGAGGAATATGTATGTTTAGTCTGAATCTGCGGTTTTCATAATACATTTGTAAAGAGCGGTATTCTGATGCTGTTATTTGTCTGGGTCTATCATCATACCCATACCTTCCTCCTTTTCCAGTAGGAAAGAGTAGAGGAAAGGCATGTGCTACTATACTTTTTTTTCCCATATGCTGATTGTTGATCCTTTGGCTTGTCACATTTGATATGTTTCCATTGCATCATCAATGGTGGCTTTAGAGTGCAATGGGTGAATTGTATAGTGGTCTAAAATATTGGATTCTGTAGCAGGATCTAGAAGTTTTAATTGACCAGTTTCTGATGAGTCTTGAATTATTTCAGTGGTTTCCCTCAGGTTTTCTTCAATATGTATTTCTTTGTTGTCTATTAGATATTGCAGAGCTTGTCTAACTTTATGTAAGTCCACGAGTTGTTGCCACATTTTTCTTTTTTCTCTTGCAGGCACACCATTTACTAAGATGATTGAAGATTGATCTATTGGACGTTGCACTCACAGAGTGTGTCCATTTTCTTTGAGATCTAATGGCAAATAAACTACTTTGCCACAAATGCCTTTCAGTAATTCAGAGGGAGGTAGTTTTGCTGTTTTTGGGTGAAGGTTTATTATTGCTTGAAATGGGTGCACTGTTTGAATTATGATGCTCTCATGCAAGTTAAGTTGTTGCAGGGGTTTTGGTGAAGGGAATAATTCAAAGTTATTTGTGATAGCACGTGAAGGGGTTTGGTTGTTGTCAAGTTTTGCAGTGCAGTAACTGCAAAGTATTAAGGGGTCATTAATTTCGTATTTGTTTTCTGCTATAAGATAGAGAGCTAATTGGAACAACATTAAATCTTCATTGTCTTCTATTTTGTACATTATATCTACATTTTTTGTGCTATTCTTATAAAAAGTCCTGCGGTAACACACACACACACACACACATGGTTTGGTACTTCAGCAGATGTACTTTAAAACTTTAGTATTTCTTTTTTATATGTGTGTAGTAGAAGGTTGTCATCTGTAAAGTTGTTGCTAGTCTGTTGTACAGCTATTTTTTTTTTGGTAAGTGGCTTTCACTTGCAAAATATTTTCTCTGGATTTGCTCTATTTCTTCGAGTAGTTCTTTGGCCGTACCATGTAGAAGATTGTCATTTAGATTGGCTAGTGCTAAAGCAGGATTTATGGCATAGTATAAATAATTAACCGGATTTCTTATAGGTGTATGATGTGTTGATATAATTTTGATATGATGGAAGGTGCTTTTGCAAATAGGTCCAGTAATGCAAGCTAATGAATGTGTTTGTAGTCCTGTGTATTTGTGCACCGGACAGGAGTCCATACTTTGAAATAGTTTTATTTTCAATGTGTCTTTGCCTTTCACATACTGTCATGATCTCTGTTTCCAAAAGGTCAGGGTTTTCCCAACTCCCTTGGAAGCAGATCCATAACCCAGGTTCCAAGTGCCAACCAGTCCCAATTGGGACCTTTTGGACCCAGTCCTGGCGCCAGTGGCACCAGGCTCATAAATTTGCCCAGTCCCAGCGCTGGAAGCGACGGGCCCATAATGCTTGGGTGGACTTACCTTCAGCAGACCATGCTGCTTACTTGCCTGCCAGTTGAGCCTCTGATCCTCTTCTGTTTGGAACTACTTTTCCTGTTGGGTGGGGCAGGAGCCACTCCCTAGATTCAGAACACTGGAACTCCTCTGGAAAGCAGGAACTCTTTTCTTACCTAGGTGTGGCTGTGGAAGGAGACACCTAAGCACTACAGGAGGCTATTTAAACCACACCCGATGGATGAATCTTGCTTTGCGTTATTTTGCATCCTCTGCAGCAGAACGCACATCGTGTCTTCTGCATCTGATCCTGGGCCTAAGGAAAAAGGCTTACCATCCTGAATCCAGTCTTCAGCAACACCTATAAAGACAAGAAAGAACAGGTTAGCATTACGGTCTTCAGTGACAGCTCTTTACTTACCTGGTCCATCGGCTGTCACCAACGCCTCGCGCTGCATTCCGGCATCTGAAAGACAAAGGCTTACCTACTCTTCGTGCGCTCCGGAGGTCTTCACACTGCATTCCGGCATCTGAAAGACAAAAGCTTACCAACTCTTTGCACGCTCCGGAGGCCTTCGACGCTGCATCCCGCATCTGAAAGACAAAACAAGGTGTGTTTAAAGACATTGGGGAACTTTAATACTCAAGTGCCATTACTCCTTTCCACATCTAACCCAGTGGGTATTCCGGCACAATGCAGCCGCTCCGAACTTGTACCTGCAAAATAAAAAGACAGTTAGAGCGCATCGTGAAGCAGGCAACAAGCGCTTACTTACGTGCTTCCAGGCGCTTCTATTCATCACACGGGCTCCATCTTCAACTCACTTCAGCCCGGCATCCGCCATCGCCGGAACCCTGCAAAACAAGAAACATCATTACTAAAGACTTTAAAGACATTAGAATTACTCGAAACTTACCGTTCGTGCAGTAAACGACGGACAGCAGTCCTCTGAAGTCAAGAGGCCTGCTCCCCTTATCAAGTGAAGAAACTGGTTACAGCACCCTGCCCCGAGGCAGATGGAGAGCAGGCGTTCACTTACCTAAGGTGAGAGCGTTAACCTTTGGGGTTCTACAGGAGAAGAGAAAGGGAAGAGGAGAGAGACATTCAATAACCCAGTTCCTTAATCCCATATTTCCTATCTGCAGACATCTTACCCTTCAAGTCAGACATACAGTGCACAGATGTCCAGCCCAAAGAGCCAGCCGTGTGTTACACATCACCTTTGCAGATACGGTATACGCCCAGTCAAGACCGACGCCTCTACGGGAATCAGGTGAGCGTTACACATACTGTTTGAGGAACTAGCGTAAAGATCTGAAAGATATTTTGGCTATGTTACACATTGATGTGCATGACCATTTGTATACTGGATGCATTGGTTCCGTGGAATGGAGAGTTGATACCACGTTTTCTGGGGATATTTTTGTTAGCAGTGCTTCTTATTCCATAATGCTATTCTTAGGTTTTCATACCCTCGTCCACTGCTATGTATGGAAATTGGGTTTATTTGCTTTTGTTTGTATGCTTCTTCATTGAAATATGTTTTGGTGCTCGTGGTATGAGTCCATTCACCTCCACAGATGTTTGTGAAGTTATGTTTGTTGATATTCTGTTTATTGAGAAGTCTTTTTTGTAGTTTAGTGCTTAGTTTTGTTAGAGGTTTCATTCTGTTTAAAACTAAAATGATTACTTTACTTTTGAGAAGGATTGCACTGTCTATGAAAGCTTCTCAGTAGGTTTTAAGGGTTGTGAATGATTTCTCTCCTGTTTTTATAAGGTTCTGAAGGACTCTGTGGGCAGAATTCTTTTTGTAAAATATTTTTTTGGTATGCTTACTTGTGGCTATATTGAGATTTATAGGTGCAGTTGTAGCACAAGTTGTAGCTGCAGTCTTGTTAATCACTTTCTGTTTTGTTTTACATTTTGAAATAGGAGGCAAAGTTTCTTTACTGGAAGATGTTTTTGTTTCGCTTGGTGACTGTATTAGCTGTTTTGTTTGAACGTTTTGTACAAATTCTGCTAGAGGTGGATGCTAATTTTGGACACTTTTATTTTGATTTTGTCTACTTCTGCGTTGCTTTCTACAGAGTTGCCTTTTGGTAGGCATTCTTTGGGGTCTTTTGGAGAAAAAAAGAAAGTGTGGGTTGGGATGTTGTGCAATGTATGTGTGCTTTGTGCATGAGTGTCTTGTGTGCTTTGTGCATGAGTGTCTGAGTATGATGGTAAGCATGCATGTAGAGGTGTGTGATTGTGCAATGGGCTGTTACTTCAGCTTGAGAAGGCTATTCTCGTATTTCTGTGTTACTATAGCGGTGTTCAGATGACAATACAAAGTATGCAGCTGCTGAGGGGCAAGCAGTAATACTGAATCTAATGCTGCAGGGTTAATAGAATTGTTTCTTCTACAATACTAGAATTCTATTGTGTTTGAGTAGCAGTTAGAACTTTATGGCAGTATTGCACTTACTTTTTTGTATGGAAATAGTAGGTTTCTGTTGAGTTCTGGTTCATACTTTAGATGCTGCTGGTTTTCAGGAGAGTAGTCTTAACTGCAATTGTGAAAGAAAGAAGTTAGTAAATATGTGTGTTTTAGCACTGTTGTTAATGTAGACATGATTTTTTCTGCAGTAGCAGTGCTGTCTGATAGCTGTGCATAGCATGTAGATGCACTTTCTTTTGTCTATGTGCATTTTGTATATTTTAATTAGAATCTGTCAGTTGAACGTGCTTTAGAAATGATTACAATAGTAAGCACACAGAGCACACTTGGCTTTTTAAGGTGGTGTTATTGGATGTTAGGAGATATGAGATAGGAGAAATAACTGTATGCTTTTCTTGCTATTTATACAGGGTAAATGCCAGGAATCGTGGGGAAAAGCATGTAATGTATGCATTTGTGAAGGTGTGGGAAATAAAGCAGAATGATTTGATGGGTTAAGCAGCTTATTACTCTCCAGGATAGTTATAGGGGAGAAGGTTCAAATAAGAAAACCTAGAAAAGTGGCAATGGGACAAAGCAAGTTTACCAGACTGCAGGTGAATAGCGAACTACTGGGTGCTGCTGTGGTGCTTGGAGATGGGAGAGTCTGAAATAAAGTAACGGTTGCAAACAAAGAAGTGTGTGGTGCTTGTGTTGCAGACTGAAGGGAAGGGGGAGATGTTGTATGTGTTGGTTTACTACACTGTTCGTGCATAGTTGTACATGATGTGATAGACATGACTGCACCTGTTTATAGTTGAATACTGTGGTAAATTCTAGAATGGAATGGGCAACCAGCTGGAATGAGAGAGCTGTCTAGATTAGAAGAACAGTTGTAGAGGTGGTGGTGTTGTTTCAGCTCGGAGCCTTTCAAATGATATTGGCTATCTGTGTGCATGAATAAAGATGCCTGTACTCATCCTGGATGTGTGTCACTTTATAACACACTAAAAATCCTTCTCCCACAATTTACTGTTATTTCTCACATGTTTTAACATGAAATGACACTTTGTTAGACAGCTGTGAGTGTTGTGTCTGATTACTATTATCATTTCTAAAGGAAGTAAAAATAGATTGTGTAAAATATCCAGATTGTATAGAAAGGAAACTGTTTGTACATCCTTTGCATTATAATGCATTAAATGCTATTATAGTTGAAATGGGGATGAATAGGTGGCAGTGGTTACACACATGACAGAATCAATGAAGAGAATAACAGTTTGCACATTACAGTTAGTAATATAGGTAAATACAAATTTGGAGAGCAGACAGCTTTGCAAGCAATACCTGATCATAGTAGATGGGAGGAATGCCAGTAAGCTTTTTTTGCAGGTTGTACATAGCTCTCAACTCACCCGCTTTTGGCAGGTGTCACCCGCTTTGCAAGCAGCTGAATCACCCACCAAGTCCCTCATATGCCCATTCACTTCTAAGGCCTCTCACCTGCCAAAAAGAAAATCAGGTGTTTTCACCCGCCTTGGTGACACAAAAGGTTGGGTGCTATGGGTTGTACAGGGTAAGTGTCAGTTACCCTATGCATTTATAGAAAAGCTGTACATGTACTGTGCAGTAACTATCCATACCCGTTGTTTGTGTTCATGCATGTGGATGTTGATGAATCTGGAAGCAGAAATCTAGGAGAGTTTTGCAGTAGTTGTTGATGTACGTGCTTTGCAATCACAGCCCAATTGTACTTGTATAAGAGTTGTACATGTACTGTGCATAAAATATGCATACCTGTGGTCTGTATTCATGCATGTGAATATGCATGCAGCTGCTAGTAGAACTCGTGGATACTTGTACAGTAGTTTTTGTAGTAGGTGCTTTCCAATGATATGAAACTTGTACTCAGAGTGATCAACAGTACATGTGAAGTGCTGAACTGTGATGATGGAGTTAGATGTAGCATTCTTACATGTGATTGGTGGATAGTTGTGTGACTGCTTAACAGTAGCCAATTAGGGAATGGTGCAGAGAGTGAATGGGAAAGGGTAGAAGGGCTGCCCCAGTGTTACTTTTGCGATCCACAGACACTGCAGTTGTTCGGGATGGGGCGTGCCACATCCGAGGCTTCTGAACATGAAATGGGAATGTATTTTGGGCATTAGCCAATCAGGTGTTGAGGTTCTGCTTCATATTGAGAGAGGCTATGTGTAGTGAAGATGGCAGAGGTGGAGAAATTCAGGTTGTTGATGGTTGGAGATATGTTTTGTGAATGTTTGGAGCAGTATGCTGAATCTAGGAATGTGGCTAACAGTTTTGACATACAAGGAGTGGAGGTGGTGTGGAGCATGGTGCCTGGTTTTAATTTGCAGGCAATGCTAGAAGTTTGTCAGGATATGGCTAGGTTTAATAGTCCACATGTAGTTGTCCTACACTGTGGTGCTTTGCATTTGGGCTATGTCAGTGCCCCTACTTTGTTGCAAGATCTGGAAAAGTTGGTTCAGGCAGTCATGAAAGTACTTCCATATGCCAAGGTTATTATTTTCTGCTTTGGTACCTGGAGCAGTATGGGACAATACTTCTGTTTTTTGTCCTCAGCAAAATGTTGCTAGGTGTTTAATTAACCAAGGCATGTTTGCTTTATGATTAGAGATGGCATGTTCTTTTGCAATAATGACAACATTGATTCTGGTAATTTTGGTTACCTTAAAGAAGATGGCATGTCTTTATCTGTTAAAGGAAATGCCATGCTGTGTTGGGACATAATGATTGCTTGGGAGAAGCTAATGTGAAGATATTTGGAGAAAAATAAGGAAGAAAAAAAACAAAATAATACAAAATAAAAGGTGTTTCTGAAGCTTCTTTAAAAAAACCTTAAAAAAAGGCTATTTTCAGAGCCAACCTCAAGGGAGAAATGCGGCACATGATTTATATTTTTTTTCCACACTCTCAGATTTCTCGATTTGTCGACGGATGCTGCAGTTGTCTACGGACAGCACATATTACATATGGGGATTTTGAGTCTGAGAGGTATGAAAATGAGACTGAGCAGGGCAAAGGATTAGTCAATAAGGTTTACTGGGTGTGATGTGTACATTGGTTGGTGGTGCATGCAGTTCACTGTGCAGTGGCTGCACATCTTGGATTCCCTCATGTGAAAGTGCACTTGCATGGAGTGCGTAAATGTAGTGGCTGGATTTGGTACCTCTTTGTGCTACTTTGGTGACACAGCATCATCCAGACATTATTATTATTCATTGTGGAGGGAACAGTTTAGGACATGTCTCTGGAATCTCTTTGCAATTTGCAATGAAAGAAGGACTTGGGAATGTCATGGACATGTTTCCAAAGTCCCGAGTATTGTTTTCACGTATTGCACAGAGACAAATGTGGCTGCGTTCTTCTTCATTTGGTCCACAAATGGAGAAAATGAGGCGCAATGTCAACAAGGCTGTTTGTTACTTTTTGAGAGATGTTGGCATGTCCTCTTTTCATAATGAAAATATAATTGTTTGTAGTACACACATTTTTCACATAAAAGGAGTACATCTTACTTATGCTGGCAATAAGATTTTTCTGTGAAATATCCAAAATGCATTGCGACCCTGTTTGGAATTATAGCAATCTTTTTTCCAGTAGGTGTTGACCATTTGAATTTTTCGAAACACAAAAAAGCACCACCAAAATGCTCTTTTCAGAGCCACCACTTCCTCCCGGAGAAGAGTGCAATGGTTTTAATAGGGCAGCACCCCAAAACATGTAAATGTCAGCAAACTGTCTGCAAACTTCTAAAATGCACAAAGCCCTGCAGCATTTCTTTGGCACTTCTATTTTTGAACTGTAAAACACAGCTCTGAAAAGAGCCTTTTTTTTGGTTTTTGTAGTCTTGTATTTTTATTTTGGTTTTTCAGACATGACACATAACGAAAGGAAGGGAAGGGAGGGTAAGGAAGGGGCACCAACCAAAGGGATAGGAAAGGGCAGGTGGAGAGAGGAAAATGTAGGGTGGGCCTTAGTCAGGTAGTTGGCAGTCCTTCTCATGTTGCTGGACAACAGCCTCAAAAGCACTTTAAAGGGTTTCCCACTGCAGAGTACTGCATCGCAGTACATACATAATACTGTGATCTTCAAAAGGTAAGGGTCGGCAGAATCATGTTAGGTCTGCGAGGCAGCTGGAGGGATGTGCTGCCCCACAGGAGTGTCTCTTGTGGTGGCAGGAGTAGAAACGGAGGATGCTGCAGAGGAACTCAACTTACTACGTTTATTGTAAGGTACAACCTTATGAATATCCCCACCATGGAATGACCTTAGGTGTCACTTCATTGAGGTAGTACCGTAGCTGTACAAACCTGCTTTACCGACTGGCACTGAGTGCAGCGCACCATGTTTGCTCAAACTTTCGGAACTCCATCAAGAATGGCAAACAACCTCCACACCCAAGACTTATGGTGGGTGCTAGTATTAGGGACTTCCACTACCTCATCCTCCTTATCCTCTTCATACTCCTCTGTATCCTCACGCCTGTTCCCCTCTGCAGGCCCTTGGGGTGGATTTGGTGGTAGAGGGGACAGCTATCAGGAATTTTACAAAAGGAATTAATGCAGTAGCAAAAGTAGGTCTACCAAGGATCAATGTTCAGCAATGCTCTGTCAATCTTGGAAATCGATAAGTATAATGAGGATCAGCTCTGGGGTGTGCCTTTTATAGGGGTGCCGGAGCACGCGTCTCGGACACCGGCGTTGTCTGCGAACACTTGGAACACCAAAAAAGGACTCCAAAAGTTCCAAAAATGATGTAGATTGCTAGAGACATTGGGCCTCATTACGACTTCGGCAGTAGCCATGCCGCTATTGGGCGGAACGGGTTTAACGGGTCTGCCTCCATTAGCAGATGCCGTTAACCCGTTCCGCCTCAGTCATAATGATGCCCATTGTCTGGGACATGTGCATGGGTGAATTTTCCAGGAAATTATCTTTGATTGCGCAAAGAAGCACTTTTTTAATGTCCGGGGGCCCAGACTGTGTTGGCAAACAAGGACTCATGCTTAGCGTGGGTGCGGTCACATGATGATGTCACGGAATATGACTTTTGTGATGTCATATTTGATGTCCTGGGTGTTACTCTTAGCAGTGCGTGAGTTATGGTTGCTTAGCTTACCATAACTGGTGAATTTCTGGTGTTTTTCGGTTTTACTTGTAACCATAACGTCCCTTTAACAATGTTTATTCACTGAATTTCATAGGTTTTTAGTAGCGCAACTTAACTATAACAGCCCTTTAACGAAGTTTTTTTCACTGAGTATATATATTACATTTATTATTATTATTATTATTATTATTATTACCCAACCAAAACTGGTACACTGCATCAACCTTGTAGGGATGAAAGGCTGAGTAGACCTTGCTGGGATTTGAACATTATACTGTTTGTGCCCTCCCTGATTTACACATGTAAAATGAATAAAACAGACACTCCCTAGACAGGGAATAAGGCACAAAAGTGCAGGCTGTGAGAGTTCAAGGAAAAGTTTATCTAGATCTCTGAGAGCGCTCCGACCAAGTCAATGTTACAACACTTTATCTAGGCACATTGTCACATCTAACATATGATGCTATGTTGGACCCAAATTGGTCAGCCAGGGTGGTGTCTTAGGTGTGGGCATCATCTCTTCCTCCGGGTTGGTTGCTTGGTTGGCGGGAGGATTGATGTCAGACATCTGTACTCCGGATGGGTGAAGGTCAGGTCGCTGTGAAACACGGTGGTCACTGTTGAAGCTAAGAAAATACATTCTAAATAATGCATGCACTAAATAATGAAGATTCAAAGACTCTCAATAGTTTGTCATGTCTCTATAAATGTCACATCACACAGGTACTTATATCATCTATAATCTTGGATTATACAAGTGATAGGTTAGGGGTCTTGACTACTCTAATACAATGACCGGAGTGTAGGTTCATGCTTACAAGAATCTCAGGTATGTGGTATTGGGCGCGATATACTGCAACAGAGGTCTAGTGTTAATAGGGGGTCTGCTCGGTGGGCATCATGGCATAGTCACTAATCTGGCACTTGAAAGGAATACCTTGCAGGGACACAGGGTTAGAATGGCAATAAGTTTCCACTGGCGAGGGTAAGAGGGCAAGGACACTTTTGTGGAGATGGACGAGCTATGTGCTTAGCTCATGTTGGTTCACATGCAGGACAGCGGTCTCAGAGGAAAAGAGATGTGTTACATTTATTATTTGTTGCAAGCACATCCGGCTTCAGCGTGAGAATGGAGCTGCAGAGTTTTCCAGTCAGAGTGGGAACAAGGCCATGTGCTCCGAGCTGCTGCGACGAGGAAAGGGAGAGAAGCATTCTGTACTATCGCAGTGAGGCCTGGTCACCAAGATGGAGTCGAAAGGGGGTACAAAAATAGATGCCCTGTGTCCTGCTCAGTGGTCCCATCTACGCGAATGTAACCCAAAGTTAACATCGCATAAGGGCAAGGGGCGTACCCACTACTTGGTACGAGTTTTGTACTGAGAAGTGAAGGCTGCGAGGGGACCACACAATACCTACAGATCAAACACAGATGACAGCAACAAGTGCATAACCCGCTGAGACAGTTTACCGGCTTAAACCTCAGGAGGCCCACAAAAGAACTGCTTAATGAAAAAATTGTCACTGAAATTAAGTAATAAATACAAGGCGAGTAAGAAGGGTGCAACACAACTTGTATCTGTGTCATTAATCAAATCCCAACTCTTCATTATAGTATTACTAGGAATAACAAAAATGCTATGTCATGGAACAGAGGCTTCCTATTATGCATATTCTAACATGGCAATGACCGTAAAAACCCCATGTATGATTGGGTTGCATTTAAGTACATTACAAATATATTCATTTGGCAATCAGATGCATTGTGAATCTCTGCAAGCCCACCACCTGCCAAGTCTTGACTGCCATTGTTCCCTTAGAGTACTGAGCACACCGAAATGAACACTTTGACAACTGCCATAAGCATGTCTAATCTAAAACACCAAGTAAAAGATGGAGAAGATGCAGGATGTGTCGTTGTTGGGTTTTTATACGTTATTAGGCTTCACAAGACACAAAGAGAAGGCTGTTCAGTAAAAACAGGGAACATGATACATGAAAAAACAATTTTGTACATACTGAAATCTTACCTTTTCAACACAGATCATGTTCAAAACGGTATGCATTTCCTGCAAAATAATAACAACCTAACACTAGTACATTTTGCCTAGAAATTCACCGTCTCTGGAGGTCATCACACCCCCCGCAGCCTTTCCCGACCATGCACTCAGTCTCTGTTGCAAGTTAAATACACAGTTAAGACCGATCCCATCCAACCTAAACTTCAGGAAATATTTGACGAGCCTACTTTTCAAAGAACATATGGCCAATTGCAGATCACTCCATTCAAACCTCCATCTCCCCACTCAGAATTCCTTTCCTAGCCTGCTTCCACTGCCCTTCCCTGTCCCTCTGCCACCCATGCACGCTACTTGTGTTTCTATTTTTTACAGAGTTCTATGCCTTCCCAACTAGGTTTGTTCTTTATAAACCTCATTCATATATATGTAAATCCAGAAGCAAAACCTGAGTAAATTATCTGTCTGATAAATCCAAAGCCCTACTTTATGAAACCCATAAATGGACACTTAACACATCACCATCACTAGTTTAGCTGAAACTTCCACAATGATAATTCAAAGTTATCTGTACAATCTATAAACAGAATTAATCATGTGTCAGAAAATACAGCCTGGGTGTCATGGCAAAAGGCATACATTTCAGATCAAAGGATGAACATATATAGGGCAACCAATAAGCAAACAATGAAAACATGAGACAGCTGCAGTATGCATTGAACGTGAAGTAGGAGTGAGAGGAAGAAAAGGACGCTAGGAAGTTTACCGCCTGTAATAACTGTATGTGAAAGGATTCCAAGTCCTTTGAGAGCACCTACAAGCCCAGCTCAACAAAGCCCTTTAATATGATTCAAAGTGTCTTTGGGTCCAAGTCTGTTTAAAGAAACCTGAAGCATTTGCTGAAAGGTATGCCTTGTTGGGCTACACATGCAGATTCAATGCATGGCCAAATGATTTAGACCAAGGAAAATCTATGAGCGCACGAGAACATGAAGGTCATTGGCAGCAGAGTTGTGGGGAGTGCAGTTATGAGCTGGTAATATGATAAGTTTGCTTATGAAAATATGTAAGTAACACATGTATGTTTAAGGTAGTTATAGAAACTTAGGTAGGCACATGTATAGGGCACAGGTGATATCGTGTAGCAGTAGTGAAATACAATGTGTAACAGTGATGGTGCAGAAATTGGACTGGGGTGCGGGGAATACTGATCATCGCCATATAGGAAGTGAAGCCTAACATTTTGTGTTGCCTGTTGGAAGTGTAGTAGCGTGGCTTAATAAAGAGTTGGAATTATTTTCCCTTTCTCAAGCCACATTAGTGAAACTGAAAATAGTGCCATTCATGCTGAATAGATCATGGTTTATTTGTATCCAGCTGTAGATCTTTGGAACAAGATTGGATTCAGAACCACCGAGCGAGGGTAGGTCTGTGGCGTTCCCGAAGGACACATCCATGAGAGTCAGATTAGAGGTCTCGAGCAGCCAACATGCTTGATTTGGATTTAGGGTACTAGGGCCTCCGGGTAAATGGCCATCCATTTCAACTACCAGATGGCTGGAAAATAGAGTACATCAATTCTTCAGAATTGGGCTGAATAATGCGGTTCTCGAGAAAGTACAAAGGTATACCGTGGGTGGACAACTGATAAGGGGGCAGCGAGCAGCAGAACATCCTGTGATTTGTGATATGAAGAGCAGGAGGTGATGTCAACAAATCTAGTCCAGAGCTGGGGAGGTATTTTGGGGGCGCCTGCATGTCTGGTATCAAAAAGAGTGCACTATTATTTCAAAGGGCCAATTTGACCACAGAGTTGTCCACTGAGCTAATGCTAACAACCAGGTGCACAACACGTGACTAAGCCAATGGAGCATGTAGCATCCCAGGTAACTCGCCAATCCAGTAGCTGGGAACCAAATTGATGGAATGGGGCACCACGTGTTAGAGGATAGAGGTAGACTAGGCTGTGCCCAATCGGTCCGGGCACTACAGAAGACTAATAGTATGTATATATGTTGTAGCCAATGAGGGTGCAGGATAACATTGTATATTGTTCATGTCATGAGTGATTAGTCCACACCTTCAGGGTGTGAAACGGAAAAATATATAGTGCCCCCCTATATTTATATTGGCCTAAACCCAATCGCTTTACAAAGAAAACCGCGTTGCGAAGTTCGATTTTGGATCAACTTTGCCGCCATTTTAGAGTCATCTGCCATTTTGATTTCTGTTCGTATAATTCTCTGTTCTAAAATGGTGGACTGTGTTTTCAACTTGCAACCAAGCCTCCTGACCTTTGAGTTCTGTTAATGTTTAGGCTGTCCGCGAGCTGACTGTTTAGACAAGGTAAAGAGACCTTGCGCTCTGTATGAACTGCCATCTGAGTATTGTCTGTGCACATAAGATTCATCCCTGTGTAAATGTTAGGACAATGCAGAGCAAATCTCAAGCGTGGACACAGGCTGAACTACATTGTGAAGGGATATAGACTGAGGCTTACCGCGGGATCCGAGAATATACATCACCATTGTAACTTGATGGAAATGCAAAATGAGCACGCAATCCGAGACAGCATCTTGACGAGGGTCCATATATCGAGGCGGGCAGTTTTGTCGAAATCACCAACCACAGGGTCCTTTGTTGTTCTTAGTAATCCGATCGGACCTCCCTTGGTCCTTTGATCAGGTGAGTCGTGTCCTCACGAGCACAATTATTGTCAGTTAATACCAGTAATCTGATATGCCTGAGAAATTGTCTGCCAGAGACAGACAATCTTTGATATTTGGCTGACTGGCGCCACAGGAGGGGTCGCCGGCATATCTATGAACTGTAAGAACAGCATTTGGTAGTAGAGTATTTGTTAATATTTGGCACAGACAAACTAGACATATTTCTGAATTTCAGTGGTCAGTCAATGGTATTTTTAGGATTTCCCGAATGCTAGACCTGCAGTGTTTTTTATGCAATACAAAGTTAGAAAAGAGAAGCTATATAGCAACCTGAGAATAAATAGAAGCATGCATGTCGTCATATGTTAAAATTCTGGAGAAAACCATCATGCATGATCAACAAGAACAGTCAGAGTTTGTTTGGAACATAGATAAGGTGCTTTAAAAAGTCGGTGTATATAGAATATATCTGTCTAAATAATTTTATGTCTTAAATGAAATAATTTGATCATTTGGAAAAATGTAGTACTATTGACAGGAGGTCGCCTATTTTAGGCTATCTCCTATCAAAGGAGGGAAGAAGATTGATGACGTCTGAATAACGTCTGAATAAATTAAATATAAAAGTATAAGAAGCCGTTCTAGCATGTGTGTCCCAAATATACAGAAAGAAGTTAGAGTTTTGATAGGAATGGCTTCTTACTGTAGATAGTGGGTCCCAAAACCAATGTTGGCATTCACAGAGAAGGGCACTTCTTTGTCATTGCCGTAGAACTTGGAACACCAGAAAGCTTTTTGATCTGCTCAAGACTGCACTGTGTTCAGTACCAGTTTTGGTCACACCAAAGTATGATAAGGCCTTTGTGTTGTATGTGCATGAATGTGATGAATGTGCTTTGGCTGTGCTAAGGCAGGAGTATGGAGGGGGGAGAGAATAGACTGTGCGGTTATTTTTTCCTCCATTCTTGATTCTGTTTCATGCGCTTTTGCTGCGTTGTCTGAGAGCTGTCGCTGCTGCTGCGTTTGTAAAACAGAGTGAGGGGATGGTTGTAGGCTAATATTTTAACAGGCATGACCCCTCACTCTGTAGATGTTCTGTCAAGAAGAACTCAAAATGCAACACCTTACTTCCGCATGATCAACAAAATATGAATTGATCCTATTTGTACTGCATATTCAAATTGAACGGTGTTGCGTATTTAATTTGGCTGAATTGATTCTTCTTCCGCAAGACATTGCTTGCAGTGACGAAATGTCACATGACCACCTTTATACCGCAGAGTAAGAAATTAAAGGCAGGATTGATTTAAATGATGCACCTTTGAACGATCTGCAAGGAGAGCTGTTTTTCGATGGCTTCTGATTTTAAAAAAAACTTTTGGCTTGTACCTCCACTATTGCTTATGCCATTACTATACTAATCAAGATTGTGGAAACCAGGAGAAATTTTGCATAACTTTGCACAGGCTGCAGAGATTATTGCACCAATTTAAGCTTGTGAACTTTTAGAAAGTTGTACAGCGAATATATTTACAGATAACTGGTATACCTTTTTGGGGTGGTTCATAACTTGGGGTTGACAGAGGGTAGAACAAGGTTTTCTTGACCTCGCACGAAAAAAAGAAAAAAAATTAAAATTAAAATCTAACATGGTACCCCGATAGTTCAGCTATCCTAAGTACTTGCGCTTCCTACTCAGTTAGTAATCATGAAGTTCATAGCAAATTACAAGACAGTAGATGATGTAGGGAGAGGAAACACCCTTTTTCTGACAGGATAGCTGACCAGACTTCCATTGATTCATATTTAGAAACATATGGCAGGAAAGAAACCACAATTACATGTATAGTAGATGAAGGGATTGTCTGGCAAGGAATATTCAAGCTGATGCCACCTCAAGAGAATTTAGATACTGGGCTATTGGTTTTAGCGAGTTTTGGATGGGGAAAGGTGTTGGTAGGCAGTGCAAAGGGAAGTAGGACAATACCCAATACAAATATCACCTCCATGATCACAATGGCCTGTGGTCCCATTTACACAAGTGTTAGAAATATCAGTAAAATATTTTTAAAAAACCTATCTGGGTAAATGCAATACATCTCAGTAATTCAAAGTAATTGGACACTATCTTATAGCTCTATTTCCATATGGACGACCCCACAGATTAGAACTAGAATCCCCCCCAAAAGAAACCATGGAGGGGAGGCCAGTTAATATTTGAAGTAAGCCAAAAACCTAGAGTATTAAAAATGTGTGGAGTATTTGCTTCTTACTAAATGCTGTAAGCAGTTAACTCAAAACGTGTATTTGATTTATCAACAGGAGCGAGAAGCCCTCCCAGTTAAGTACGAGGGGCCAGGTCACAGAAATTTGACCAGGTAGATGGGTGCTCCCGAAGTCTTTTAAGAGAGCATCCAGTCTCGCACCACACAAAGAGGACCGCTCCAGGTCCCGTTGGCAAACACAGGCAGCGGTACGAGTAGATGGGAAAAATGACATCGGATTGGCACACTACAGGAAAATGCTTTGCTCTTTTGTCATCTGACGGAGAAGAAAAAGAAGAAAAACTACTTGCCCTGTTTCCGAGGATCAAGCAATCTTGAATGACATCAAGGGTGCGTTGGGGAAACTTCCTGAGCCCGTGGGGCCTGGGGCGACAGCTGCTTTGCCTTTGAAACTTTCTTAAGCAATCTTTCCCCTGTTTTCATCACTTCCATCAGGACGCAACAATGCACTGTTCGCAGATCACACTGTACCAGGCTTACTGCACAATTCAGCTATGCCCACAGGGGAGTAACCACAGAGTTTGTCCTTTGTCACTTTCTGTGCTGAAGGAAAGTAGGTGGCTGGGGATTGGGAAAGACTAAGAAAACGTGTGATCAGGAGATCACCAGCAAATGGACGACTTTTCGCAGAAGAGCTGTGAGGAACAATGCCTGTCGTTATCTCTACTCGTACGGAGCAATTGCTTGATTGTGTGGCTAACAAGGACATTTGATGATCAAATACATAGTCCGCAAGGACGTATTGTTTTCTTGTAATTGTGTTAAATAGTCTTACAGTATTAATTGCTTTTAGGTTTTGTTTTTGGTATATTGAAAGGGGGTGCGTCCATTCGAAACTTTGATGTCTGTTAATAAATGTTTGTTCTTATTTCGTGCATCTGCACACTCTATCCCCTAGGGATTCCGAATATGGATGGGGTTATTATAACAAGACACTTCTGTTTATCATAAATGTAAGTCAACATAATTTTGACTAATGGATATGTTTGCCTTTGTTATGATAGGTGGAAAAGGGTGAGGCAGGTATATTGATCCTTTGCTTTAAAAAGGGCATTATTCTTTGGTTATGTGAATGATAGCATCTCAGGGAGTTTTCAATGCACTAACTTGAATGAGTTTAAGGGCGAGTTCTGACGCCACTGGGATGTCCTTTTTTTGTAAAGAAGAGCAAGCTTAATGCTATTTTATTCAGGCCTCTTTTTGTAGATTCCTAGAACTTTTCTAGTCATTAATTCCTTTTCGAGGTGGCACCTGTAGACAACCGGGATGCCACGTCTCCTTCTCTGCACTAATTCCTTTTCGTGGTGGCACCTGTAGGCAACCGGGATGCCACGTCCCCTTCTCTGCACTATCAATCACAGCCCCTATTCTGTTTCCTTCTACATACAGAGAGATGCTTCTCAGCCAATGGGTATTTTTAAGGGTTGTACCAATATTGTGAATTTGATTAGTGGGAACAGACCTCCGTATATAGATGATTCCGTTATTTCATTTGTGATGATGAAGATATCACCGTCAAAGATCCAATGACAAGCAATGTGTCTGATTAATATGATTTAGGATATATGGACATTGAAGCGTGGAGATGTGAGTAAAGCAACTATATTTAGTGAACTTTTGCCTTAGGCCAAAAGGAGGGTTTGTGAAACAGAAACATTTTTAGTGCCCCCCTATATTTATATTGGCCTAAGTCCAATCACTTTACACAGAAAACCGTGTTGCAAAGTTCCGATTTTGGATCGACTTCGCTGCCATTTTAGAGTCATCCGCCATTTTGATTTCTGATCGTATAATTCTCTGTTCTAAAATGGTGGACTATGTTTTCAACTTGCAACCAAGCCTCCTGACCTTTGAGATCTGTTAATGTTTAGGCTGTCCGAGAGCCGACTGTTTAGACAAGGTAAATGATCTTGCACTCTGTATGAACTGCCATCTGAGTATTTTCTGCGCACATAAGATTCATCCCCGTGTAAACGTTGGGAAAATGCAGAGTAAATCTCAAGTGTGGACACAGGCTGAACTACATTGTGAAGGGATATAGGCTAAGGCTTACCGCGGGATCCGAGAATATACATCACGATTGTAACTTGATGGAAAAGCAAACTCATGTAATCCGTCTGCATATTATTGTATAAGCTGTATGTGAACTAGGCACGAACTCTAGACCACAAATTATTAACATGAAGAGGGGCTGGACAATATTATTCGAAATTGTATAAAGGCATGAATGTCTAGATGTCCAGGACTCTCTCTCCTCTCTTTGATGGGCTGGTTCTCATTGTGGAGTGTTGAGAGCCAGATAGCTATCTGTTTCTTTGTAAACTGTACAGTAGAATAAAGATATGTGAATCTTTATAGCCCGTGTTTGCTGTATTTCATTTGTGGTGCTCAGCCTCGAAATTTCTTTGCTTTTACAAGCGTTTGGTTTTAGAATTAGCTGTTTGTTTTCTACCACTGATGTTTAAGGTTTTAAAACAACACTCAATGATGTGTTGATTGGATTGAAATGTGTCCCTTCTTTATATTAAGCTTTTGCAAGAAACAGAATTAGCTTTGCAGGAAATCATCTTCCAAACCCCTCTTCAGCACCCGTCTTCCGCAATACCTTTGTCAAATTCAGGCCTCCTGTAGGCCTAGTAAGTCACTTGACTCATCCCGTAGTGCAGGGTTGTCTAACTCCAGGCCTTGAGTGCCAGGAACATATTGAAATTTCAGGATACCTCTCATTAATATTCATGATATCCATCTGCATACAATGTATGCACATTTTAATCATGCATATTAATGAGGGATATACTGAAAGCCCATCAGGATTCCAGCCCTCAAGGCTTGTAATTGGAATTTTGACAGTTAGTGTAGGACAGCCTCACCAAGGCAGCCAGCGAATGGCCTAGGCTAACCAGCCCTCCAGTTTGCCTGGTACTTTAGCCCTACAGCAACTTCAGGTCCTTACTTTTGCTACAATCAGGCAAGGGATGATGGCCATTTACAGCTGGCTTGTGCTAACTTTATCCAGTCCCCAGATGGCCCATGTTTGAATCCTGTTTCTATATGGTGTCCTATATTGACTCGCATCTAGGTCTCCCTAAGGAAGCACACAGTTTTTCATGCCCATTATTGTTATCTCACATCTAGCATCCCGCCTAAGCACATTTAATATTTTCTATATTGCACTCTTTTAATGTTGTCTCCGCCCAAGTATCTCAATGAAATTGCCTTGCATTATCTAGACACTGCGCACAAATACGTGTAGGTATCCTGTGAAAGCGCCTTACTGTTTTTATTGCTTGACACTGATTTACCTCAACCTGGGAATCCCTAAGAGAGCACATTTATTTATTACAGTTTGTATTTCTTGCTATCATGATTAGGTATCCCTTTGAAAATGCATTGATCTATATTCTGCTCAATAATTTTCACATGTACGTTCCCAATAAAGTGGGATGCATTGTTTTGTACAGTGTAAAATGTAACGCTTGCATAAATGCACCATAATATACCATATTACATTCCTGTTTTTGTTGTGACCTGTTGAAATTCACATCAAGTTGGACTGGATTTGGTGCATTGAATTTAATTGATCTCTGAAGTGTCAGTTTGAATACTACTGTATGCTGATACACTGATTTCCCTGCCACTTTCTGTGCTTCATGATGTTTGTGATGTTCTTATCAAAGTGGAATGGGGCTTAAGTTATTGAATGTTATCAACCATACTGTTGGAAAGCAGAATGACAGTCAGCTATTGGTTAGAATTTCATTGACGTGCATTTCCCCTTTACCTGGTGTAGGAACAGAAATGGTTTCTCCGCCCTGCCTAGTTGAATATTGCCTGTAAAATCTTTGGTGCTGCATATAGAGTATGCGTGACGTGGGCAAGAAAAGTGGGATGCAGTCTCGCAGTCAGCAGCATATGTATGAAAAAACGCAGGGTATTGTCACTGCTCCTGTAGGGGTAGCGCCTTCCCATGAGACCAGGGAGGTGAGACCACTATCCGAGAGTCCCCCTGGGATGAGGAAGAGTGAGGGCCCCAGATGAAGTTAATGCAACCACTGACCCAAAGAAGAACATGCAAGGAGGAAAAAGCCTCCCGTGAAACCAACATATGCAGTACAGTCAACGAGAGCATGAGACAAAGATAAAAAAAGGAAGAAGGACTGTGTACTTTGTCCAATCCTCCCTGAAGGGAGCAAGGGCTGGCTGGAGGCGCGCCATGGAGAACAAGAAAGGCTGACATGCCCTTGCTGAACACAGCTAGTGTTCCCTGTCATGCAGACTTGAGAATCGGAGAGCACACGCTGAGAGGGACCAGACCTGGGAAAGCTGAGAGAAGATGCTGAAACAGCTGGAAGGTATGCAGAAGCCCGTAGCAGGAGGAAGCAGCTCTGCAAAGTCACCCGAACAAGCTGTTAACACCATTAAAGCTACTTTGATTACTGTAGTGAGTTATAGAGATAAAACAGAATGACAGAAGCAGTTTAGAAAGGCCAGGAAAGAGACATATGAGAATCAGTGCCTGGCAGGTTAGTCAACCAGGCCTGATTACTTCATACTATAAACCTGGGAGAAGGGTCTGGGACCCAAGCACAGTCAGGGAAACCAAGCAAGAGCAGCACACACGGGACTGGGACCCACACAAAGTCAGGGAAGCCCTGCTAGAGCAGCATGCATGTGTCTGGCACCCATATGAAGTCAGGGAAGCCCCACAAGAACAACACAGATGGGTCAAGGACCCATTTTACTTTGGAAAAGTATGCAACCAAGGGGCTAGGCCCTAAAGCATATCAGGGAGAGCCCAAGAAACATACAGTGGTCTGGGACCCACACCAGAGAGAAGAAGAAGTACATTAAATGACAATAAGGGGTCATAGACCCATTACTAAAGGAAGGGACATTTTCTTAAACACAGAGATATACAGATAAGGGAAGGACGAAACTCCCCCTGATACCTTTACAACTGTTTTTTTTTTTGTGAAATAAGAAAGACTGTGAAAGAAAATCTTCGTCCATCCTGTTTTGTGTATACATTTGGAGGGGTATCCCACCTCAAGAAAGTTTAAATTAAAGCAGCACAACTCTTGTGTTTCCTCATCAAAAACTGACAATTGAATTGGCATCCAGAAGGAGAAGTCTCCTTCTGGATCAAGAAGATACCCAGTATTTCCTTAGTTAATCTAGAGTGTAAGGGACAGAAATAAGTTTGTACACAGGACGGTGTACATTTTAGTTGATTGGACATCCTGACATAGGGCCTCATCACTAGTTGGGCGGTAACACCTGCGCTATTAGAGCTGCTGCTAATAGCCCTACTGCCAAACCCCCCGGCACTATTAGCGCCGGATCACAGGTTTGGAGGAAGGGTTATTGCCCATTCCCCATTGGGCCCATTCAGGAATTCCTCATTCCCCATTGGGCCCAATGGGGAAAATTTGTGCTATTACCGCTGGCAGATTTCCTGCTGGCGGTAATCGCGACGAAAATCAGCAATTTTGCAGCGGATTTCCCCCCAGCTCAGAACTGGGGGGAAATCCGCCAAAGCCATGATCTGGCGGACCCTTAAATGCGGCAGTAATAGCGCTACCACCGCATTTAAGGGTTACCGCCAGACTCGTGATGAGGCCCAAAGTCTTTTTGTTAAGGTGCAGCAACCCCTCTTAGAAATAAGGCAAAAAAGTTTCCTTTTTCTTTACTTTTATTATATATAAATAAAAGTCTTTGCCAACAATCATACAGACAATTTGTCAGACTCATACTTTTGCACCCTTTCATAAGCAACAAAGTGAGTTTCTGATGATACAGGTGATAAAGAGCTCTGGTAAGCTGTTAACCAAAATAATAGAACTGATGGCATGGCTTCTCCAGGTATTTTCTTTTTCAAGGGAATAAGAGCAGATTATTCACTTAACTGCTTCAACGGCTACCTCACCAATTCAGGGACTGCATATTACGATGAAAGCATTGCTGAAAATGTTCAACATTATGAATGATGAGATGTGCGCTCAGACCAAATGATTGGATTACATTCTAAAGTTGCACCAGAGTTAAATGGCAGAAAGCTATCGTGAGAAAATAAAACTTTATTCAACATTCTTATTCCTTTAAGGTAACATTGTTTAAAAAGAAATCAAAGAATAAAAAGTGTGAGATGTTAAAACAAGAAAACCATAGTAAAGGTTCATTGTCGATAGATACTTCCCCCATCAATTAAGCATTACTACTGTTGGAACTGCTAAACTTGTAGAAAAGAATAAAAAGCAGTAACACATGGTTAAAAAGTAGCAAGAAAGCCATACACAGAAACTAAATAATTAAATAATACATAGTAATACATTTTATGATGAAAACATCAAACGAAAATGGTCTGTCTACAGAAAATAATCTGTTAGTAGAAGACGACGAAGAAGTGGTTCCCTGCATTCCACATAATGACTATATAAACACTCAACAAATTAACAAGCAAAGAATTGATGACTGAGAGTATGGTACTACATACATCCTAGAGGAATCTGTAGAGGAGGAGCCAAGTACTCCCACCTCATCCACCTCACCTATATTGCCTATATGTTGGGAGCTCGGATGTGAAAATTTTGCATTACCAGGAAAATACTGATATCTAAGAGAATCCTAGATGCAAGGTTCCCATTAAGAAATCCATACCTGCATACAATAAAATATGGTTCCCATTAAGAAAACCATACCTGCATACAATAAAATATGATGGTCGTTATATGATGGAAGAAGCAGAGCAAATGACTGGTTTAGATGAATGGTGATGTCACACAGAGCTGAGCTGATGTGCCTAGAAACAATGCAGAGACCAGAGAATGCAGATATTCTATAAGACATGAAGAAAGTATCAAGGATAAGTGACATCTTGGAATCAAGGTGTAGAAGCGTATGCCATAAAATGAATGATGATATCAAGTTAGTTTACATGTGTACAGATGCAAAAGTGATATAGTGAATAGATTGTTGCATGCGCCAATATATACATATATGCATAAAGAGTAAAAGATGGATGTTTCCACTACATTTTATAGCAGAATTGGACTAAAAAATAAAGGCCTCTTCTCAGTGTGTCGCAGTAAGAAAACACATGAATTAAAAGTGAATCTTGAAAAGGTGAGGCTGGATGAGCCATGAAGCCAAGCCAAGAAGCCGAGGTCTTATCAGGATGAAGTTAACTAGCATCGGATACAAATCATGGGAAAGAACAAAACGTGTCAAAAGACATGAACAAACAAGAAAGACGTCAGAGGTCTATTAAAAATAGTATTTTAAAGACAGTGAAAACTCAAAATCATTGTACTCAGTCACGTGGAAGGATGAAGTTGGACGAGTAAGATGTTCAAACCTATGCATGAGTGCCGATTGTGCCTTCACTTCCCTGATTCTCTACAGCACAGAACAAACTCAAGGCCGAGCTTCAAAGCCTAATTGAGTACGCTGAACACTGAGGTGATGATGGATTGATATGCTAATTGGTGGGAAACTGGGGTTAAGACAAGATTACCAGCACCTGGAAGTCCAATTTGCATGCTGCTAGATGTAGGTGGAAAAGTACTGACGGAGGTTACAGTGCCAACCAATTGTAGGGGACCATGTAATTAAGGGTCCTATAGTTTGTGTAGCAAATGGGGCATTGTGTATTTAGTGACGTTCATAGTGGCCATTTTGAGGGAAGGGCTTAGTTGCATCACCCGAAGGTTAAGAAACCTATCACTTTCACTCACCATCCCATATTAGTATAGATCATATACTTAGATGTTCACTAAGAGCCTATCAAAGTTGCTATTAGGTTTTTTTTAGTTTGCCAGGTAGGATGACATTGGTAGTGACGCATGTCAACGTCAACAATGATGACATTTTGATATATAAACTCTGTTTTTTATGAATCTCATTGAGTAAGAGGATCAAGCAAATTTGTTGATGTTCGTTGTGCTCCCTGTTTTAGACAATTGAAAATAAAACAGTTTTCCTTTTTACCAACTAACTGAGTCATTTTTCTTATTGATGTTTGAGTAATTTCTTCCCCATCCATCTCCAGGGCAATTGCTACTCATCTTAAAGACGGAGATTATTCAGTTTACATCAGTGATATTAAAATAAATAATGGTGACTAATCTATCTTGCAAATAAATTAACAGTTGTTAGGAATACAAGAAAAAACATCCTTAACTGTTTACTCACTAAAACTCTCCTCATAACAGACCTTTCTATGACAGACAGTTCACCTATAAACTATACACATATTTTACAACTATTTTTTAATCCAACCACTGTCCTTATTGATGACATGTGACTTTCGTTATATTGAATTCCTAGAAGGAAGAAATCAGTGTGTAACTAGAGTGCAATGCAATTCTATCAGAGTTGCAAATATGATTCTATTGCATGTTACTCATTTGTTTAATTTATTATACAATATTTGTGGTGGTGTGAACGATTTTGGAGGTCAGCAAATGAATGTGAAGGAGTCTGAAGGTTTAGGTGTGGTTTGCTAAGTTAATGGGAGGAAAGCAGATTCAGAATATTGTAAGTGTTCAGAAGTACAAGTCTGACACAGTGGTGGCATGCTTGTTGGCAAAGACATTTATTATAAAAGGAAAGGAAAGGAAAAACTTATCTTAACCTATTTCTATCAGGGGTTGTCCTACCCTTTGCTTTTGTCTGCCTGGCCCAACTTCTATGGATCCCAGAACCTCATGTGTTGCTTTTACGGGTTGTCTACCCATTTTTCAGTCAATGTCCAACTGAACAGACTTGGATTATCTCCTGTCCAGTACTGTTCCATGTAGGATATGTTATAAGGTTTTTTTTCAGCTTTTACAGGTCCCTTGTTATCCCTTTCTCCGTCTCTGGATATTGGGTCCTGCTAAGCACAGCTTTGATTCTCTCTCTTTTTGATACTCTCAGGGTCCCAGACCCTCTTATGTTGGCTTTGCCCTTGTATTTCTTTTAGGTCTCCGACCCGTATATTTTCTCCTTGCCTCTGTGGTTCACTTGGATCCCAGACCCCTTTGTATTAGCCTTCTGGGACACTTGGTTTTCTCTCCTGCCAAGTGTCTGTTGATGCAGCATATGTCTGTGCCCTTATATTTCCCCTAGGGTACGTGACCCATATGTTATCATCTTGAGGTTGAATTGGATCCCAACCCTCCTTAGGCTCCCCTTGTTCATTTACCAGCCCCTGTCATCGACACAGGCTGCAGGGCTTCCCTCTAGGAGGATTACCACGTCTTCAGCATAATTGGTTTCTCATGGTCTGCCAGTTCTTGGCAGCATCATTTGATATTGCAGTACTCTTCCATCATCAACCCGGTCTACAGCTTCTGCCCATGTGTCTCCATCTACAGTAAACTTCACTCTCCTTTCCTCCCAGGCAAGTTTGACTAATGGCCTAGTCCTTCTTCTAATTTATATTTTGTGTAACCAATAGGTAGTCTCCAATAACTAGAGTACATATTCTGGTTCCTATAGGTATTCCTCATTGCTCCATACTTCCACCCTGTCACAGTACTGAACTGATGATCATTATAGAGCTCAGTAGCACTCTTCATCGTCTCAGTATTCTCTTGGGACTTGGTTTCCTCAACTCTAAACAGATAGATAGAGGTGTAGGGTCCACAGAGTATTGAATGGGGTGAAAGGAATAGGTGATGTAAATAAAGGATGGGAATACTGCATTCTCTCCTGAAGGTCTTCGCTAATCACATTGCTGGGTTCCCTCCACATGTGATATCCCCCTGAGTACCACTCCCATGGGTACTTCGGGACTGTGGCCGCACCACCCTGCCTACATGCAATGGGCCTCACCCTAGGAAAGAAGGGATGACATCCAAACATTTGTCACAACATACATTTGAATTACCTTCTAAGAATGATGAAGTGTTGATTGGATGATCATGTTTGCTTGAGGATGTACAGCTGAAAATGAAATCAGGACTTGACATATAACCATCTCCCCAAGGAATACTAGGGGTTGAATTTACACAATTAACCAAAACACAACATTTAAAAATTGATGGATTCACTGCTATTCAACATATTGCAAGTGAGAGTAAATTTAGATGCCCCATGGGTGGATTAGTCACAGGTGTACATAATTATTTGGTGATAAGGGAGATGCAAAACACTTATACAAATACCAATGTACAAGTTGTAGAAATTAAAATCCAAACAATAATTGAAAACATCACCTTGCTGCTTCAAAGCGAACAGATACAGGACATATTGATGACAGCTATGAGATAGTTGCCACCAGATTGACATGAAATCCAGACGAAATGGTTATAATAGGTGGTGATTTAAATGTGCATGGTTTTGAACAATTTGATAAACAGTCTAACAGTCACTTAAAACATATAACAGTAAACAGGGAAGGAAGTGGATGGAGTGTCTGTCAAACACGGAGCTTGCTGTGGTAAATGGCTGAGTGATAGAAACATCCAGGAAATTGTCCCTAGGGTATTGGGCCAAACGGGCTATAGTATCCTATTTCTTTGTGTCAGTGAAGGAGCTTGGTAAGATAGGGTCATTGGACATGATATCTAAAATGTATAGTGATCAAGCCTTACTGAAACTGACCATAAATGTGGAATAGTAATAGAAGGGGAATACTCCAATTCAGTGAGGCAATTATAAGCAATAGGGGAAACAGTATACAGTGGACCATACTAAATATACGGGTCACTAGCAAATAAATGGAACAGTTTGCTGGTACTAAGCATTTGATAGACATGGAGTAGACCCCTATGATATTTTGGATTGTGGTTACAAAGCTCACAGCTGACTATGGACCATTGGGCTCTTGTACAAGGTACAAAGAGGTAAATGGCAATTAAGTGCTGATTTATGATGCTAATATTTTTAAGGAAAAACGTATCCTTAGGCAATATGCAGAGCAGATTAGGGACATAATTGTAAAGGAAGACATTTATAAAATTTACCGTATAAAAAAGGCAAAAATAGCAATACTATTATTGGTTTAAGAGATGCACATTTTCTATAATAAATGTGTAATAGCAGTTAATGCTCAATGCTGTCAGAGGGTTCTGGCAACTATATAATAAGATCAGGGGACAGAGAGAAAACTGCATATTAATCACATACATTAAGAGAACCTTTGTAAAAACACTATGGTACATTTTCATCATGAAGACCTGAAAGACATAGATACACTTCCTACTGCTCCATTAGCCTGGGATTCAGATATTGCTGAGGAAAATATATTAAATATATACATAGTATATATTAGAAGCTCTCCATAAGTTAACTAGTATTGTGCCCCGACACCTGATGGCCTTTCCAATGTACTGCTAACGCAAATTGCATAATTTCGACCTGATCTTTTTAATCAACAATTTGAGTGTATTTTGTAGAGGGGAAGCATCTGCATTTATGGAAACAATTGTTTTTTGCCTGTACACCTATAGATAAGAAGGGAGAACACCTAAATCAATCAACTAGTCTATTCAGTGAACTAATAAAATGCACAAAACATGAATGCCTAGTACGCCCATTTAAAACAGGCTTTAGAAAAGGGATGGCAACAACATGTTACATATTAGCTTGCCATATTTTGATAGAGACATCATAAAATGTTCCTCTATATGTTTTCATACCGTGACAGCATTCAATTAATTTGTGCATGCATTACTATGCAGAAAACTCCTATTCTGGAAAATTTGAATACGATTATTGAATATCCTGAACAAAGTGTATGCAAATGATTTGGTGCAGCTACTAATGGATAGGATGGGCCTTCTTTCTACAAGTATTGCCACAGATCACAGCCTAAAACAGGGCTACATAGTCCCCCTTTCTTCTTATTATATGTAGAGCAGATCCACCACATGCTTTTATAGTATAATTAATTGTCGAAAAAACAAGTAAACATAAGAACAACAAAGATCATATGTTTTGGTTTTAGGCCCATAAAACACAAATATGGAAGCTGGGAATGGAGGTAAATGAGTGTGGTCATATCCGTTTTTATTATATTTATTTATTTATTACATTTATTATACGCCCAGACCCTGAGGTATCACGGCGTAGTTACAGACAGTTTGGTTATTACAACCTTAACAATAAAAACAGAGGATATTAGACAAATACAGTACAGTACATAGTGAAAGGAGATATAAGCAGTTAAGATTGCCAGGATGAGTCAGGTTAGAGTAGCTGGGTCTGTTTGACTTGGTTGAATAGCCATGTTTTCAGGGATTTTTTAAATTGCTGGAGGGATTATCCTCCTTAATATTTGTCGGGAGAGCATTCCAGTGTGTGGGGGCTAGGAAATATTGTTACAAGTAATATGGAATATCTAGAATTGAAAGGTAACAAATAATACAAAGTGGTGTCATTGTTAACTAAAACTACAAAATTAGTGACTACAATTGCAGGATGTAGCTTACACACCCTTGACTAGATTTATGCCATCAATATTAAATGGGTTGGAAGCTAACCTTGCTGAACATAGGATATGTTTAAATACCCTAAGGAAAGAAGTGATAAATATATTGTGGAATTTATTGGTGGACTCCTTTCTGGTTATGACATTTTGAAGGAAACATGTATGACGTAGGTCAAGATATAGGATTGGTATTGTAATCATGAGCATATAGCTACATTACAATGCAAGCCTTATTTCAACTATCTAGCACCACAAGAGTGCATAGGACTTGTTCAAATGGCCAAATACAGAAGAATATGTATGTTATCTATCTACAAGTAGCTCCTTAATGCTAGCTAGAGCACTTGCCCTATTGAAAATTGATTATTGCAACACACTATTCCTTGGATCCTCAGAACACAACCTAAACAAACTCCAGGTACTCCAGAATAACTCTCTGAGAGCAGCACTTAGTCTTCCTAGATCATGCTACATCTCAACTCACAGACACAACGCCAACTGGCTACCCATCTGTGACAGAATCACTCTTCGCACTTTGGCCATCATGCACAAATGCCTCACAAACTCAGCCCCGAAATACCTGACAGACAAAATCTGCAAACACCAATTCACACGTACTACCAGATCATCTCACTCCCACAACTTAGTGGTTCCAAGATGCAATCTAAAAACAGCCAGAGGAGCCAGCTTCCCAGTTCAAGCTGCGAAACGATGGAACTCCATCCCCATCCCTCTCAGACAGTACCCTCTTTCCTCACCTTTGAAGCCAGTATAAAAAATTGGCTCAGTAACAAGCCTCCTCAGTAAGACGTATTCACCAGGCTAGCGGATCCCTACCTATGATACAGCTCAGTCCTGGTTAATTTACTATTGTGAACTTTCTCCTTTATACCACTATCTGACCCACCTGTAACCAGGGTACTTTGCTGATGATAATCTGTATGCCTATGTTTGTAACCTCTAAGTATGCCTGAGTATGTTTGTAACCTCTAAGTTTCTCAAGCGCCCAGTTACCTCAGGGTTTGGTGCATGATACAAATAGTAAACAAATACAAAAAATACAAATCCGAAACACAAAACCATTTTAATTTTTTTTTTAAAATTGAAACATAGAGGCTGAAGATCAAACTAAGATTACCGGGGGCAGTCAGTAGTTAACGGACATATTTAGAAATGCATTAACTTAAAAACAGCCAAGGCCTAGTCTAGTGGCGAGCACTGGTCTGCGGTGTTGAACATAGAGGTGATAATGCCCGGGTCCACCTGCAAGAGAAAAACAGCTGCAGAGATGTTGCCATCAACCAGATGCCCAGGGGAGCAAAAGAGGTGAGAACTTACTGCTCCATCAGGCACTCCAATGGGAGGGATGGATGGATAGACGCAAACTGCATGGGCCTAATCTAGTGGTGAGCCCTGTTCTATGGTGGTGAGCCCTGGTCTATGGTGTTGGACATAGAGGAGATGATGCCCAGTTCCACCTGCAAAAGAAATACGGCTGCAGAGATTTTGCCATCAACCAGCTGCCCAGGTGAGCACACTGAGGGGTGCGGGGGACTCACTGACTCATCAGGTGCTCAGATGGGCTGGTTGGATAGAGGCAAACTGCAAGAGCCTAATCTAGTGGCGAGCCCTAGTATATGGTGTTGGACGAAGAAGAGACAATGCCTAGATCCACCTACAAAAAAAAGACGGCTGCAGAGATTTTGCCATCAACCAGCTGCCTAAGAGAGCCCAAGATTGGGGAGAACTCACTGCCCCATCAGGCACTCAGATGGGTGGGATGGATAAGAGAAAACTGCATGGGCCTAGTCTAGTGGTGAGCCCTGGTCTATGGTGGTGAGCCCTGGTCTATGGTGTTGGACATAGAGGAGATGATGCCCAGTTCCACCTGCAAAAGAAATACGGCTGCAGAGATTTTGCTGTGAACCAGCTGCCCAGGGGAGCACAAGGAGGGGCGGGGGAACTCACTGCCCCATCAGGTCCTGCAATGCGTAGGTTGGATATACGCAAACTGAATGGGCCTAATCTAGTGGCGAGCCCTGGTATATGGTGTTGGACGTAAAGGAGAAGATGCCTGGATCCACCTGCAAAAGAAAAACAGCTGCAGTGATTTCGCCATCAACCAGCTGCCCAGGTGAGCCCAAGATGGGGGAGAACTCACTGCCTCATCAAGTGCTCCAATGGGCAGGTTGGATAGGAGCAAACTGCATGGGCCTAATCTAGTGGTGAGCCCTGGTCTACGTTTTGGATGTGGAGATGATGCCAATTCCACCTGCAAAAGAAAGACGGATGCAGAAATATTGCCATCAACCAGCTGCCTAGGGGAGCCCAAGATGGGAGACAACTCATTGCCCCATCAGGCGCTCCGATGGGCGGGTTGGAATGAAGCATACTGCATAGGCCTAATCTAGTGGTGAACACTGAAAGACGGCTGCAGATATTTTGCCACCAACCAGCTGCCCAGGGGAGGGAAATATGGGGGAGATCTCACTGCCCCATCCAACACTCTGATGGGTAGGTTGGATAGGAGCAAACTGCATGGGCCTAATCTTGTGGTGACACTGGTCTATGGTGTTGGATGTGGAGATGATGCCCGGTTCCACCTGCAAGAGAAAAGACAGCTGCAACGATTTTGCCATTAACTAGCTGCCAAGGGGAGCGCAAGGGGGAGTACAAATTGCCCCATCGGTGATTCGATGGGAGGGATGGATAGCCGCAAACTGCATGGGCCTAGTCTAATGGTGAGCCCTGATCTGTGCTGTTGAATGTAGAGGACCAGCTGCCTGGATGGATAGATGCAAACTACCTGGTCCTACTCTAGTGGCGAGCCCTCATATAAATGATCATTTTACAAGGAGCAGGCAAACCTGAGAACATCAATCACATTCATATAGCAAGAACAGTGCAGGTAATAAACTCAGATTCCCAGTAAGTATACCACATGGTGCTCACATTGTAGTTATACCCATCTAGTCACCGACTTACCTGGGAGTTGATTTCAATGAACTTCAATGATCTGCAAATTGATCTGGCAGTGTGCCTTGACATCCGCAGCCACCATTCTCAGTGAAGTAATTCCAAAAACATAGAGAGAAAAGAAATCAGTCTTACAAAAGAGGCACAATCCCTCCCCCCACCCACTTCAGCTGATTTCAGTTCTCTAGTCTCCATGTCTCAGCAGGCTAACAGTTGAACCTATTACATATACAACATACACCAACAAGGAATCCTCACTATTTCTAAACCCTCACTTCACCGTAGCCAATTGACCCACCTTCAAATCTCCAATCACCTTACATTACACCCAGCTAGAGGCCACCAATCACCTGGTAATTGTATACCTTCCAGTACCTGATTAAACTGGGCAGACCTAACTTGGAGAAGGCATAGCTGGTGGAGGCACAAGCATGTCGTAAAGTGTCAATTGCATAATTCATATGTAAAAACATCTCTAACCTAGAAGATATTCACAGTCATATTTAAGACCAACCCAGTAATGAGAGTGGGTGTGGATTGAGAGCGGAGAGTAGACATGATACAGTTTAGAAAGTGAGGATCATTTTAAGCTATTTCAGGACCTTGGCAAATTCTCCCTCCTTTTCCTTGCAGCAAAAATAGAACTCTCTGGTCCCCTCTGTCTCTCACAATCCTAAGCATGTCATGTAGTGATCAAATTAAGCATTGGGTATTCCAGAGGTTTTTCTGATCCCTCAATTCATTTATTATAAGGTTGCCAAACATCAGTTTGCAAGCTACTAGCCAGCCATAAAAAGTAATTTGCAACCTCAGCTGTAAACATCCACACAGCATACCATTGTCCCACATGTCTGCAGTTATTGTATTGGCAGATGACCACCCTTTACCAAGTGGGCTCTGCCAGGCACTTAGCTGTTGCGTGCAAATGACTCTCTGGCACTTCCACCTCTGTGGTACCTGCAGCACTTACTCCCCTCCCTTGTCCTCTCTCTCTCTCTCTCTCCCTCTCTCTCTCTCTCTCTCTCTCTCTATCTCTCTCCCTCTCTCTCTCTCTCTCTCTCTCCTCTCTCTCTCTCTCACTCTCTCTCTGCACGTGCACATTCTGAATGTTCACAAGGCCTAGCAGGACCACCTCAGTCTTTGTTCCTCATTGTTAGTTTATTTTCCTTTCATTCACCTGATCCCCCCGACCCCTTTGCCTGTGGGTGCATTGAAAAACAATTTCTTGATTGTATATGTGCCTTACAAATGCACAATAAATACAAATACTTCACCCAAATAGAACCATCCTCCTCTGCCAGACACCAGGTAGGAGGGTTGATCAGTGACCAACTTTACATAAGGGAAAGTAGTAAATGCCAATGGAAAGGCAGGGATATCAACTGCAAGAATTTGGTTCCCCAATTGCAGATTTGGCTTTTTAATCCCCTCTCAAGACTATTATGTGTGTGTTGGGCAAGAGCCTCCAATGAGAGCAGAGAAATCTTCCAATCTATAAAGCATGTCATCGACCCATTGCCAGACCATGCAACACCACAATCCACCAACAAAAAACCCAAACAAATTTTGGGGGCGTCTGCTCTCCCCAAAAAAAGATGTATGGGTGCTACCATCAAAGTCTCATGAATGCTGAGGTTGAAATCCTGTGAGTGGGCTTGAATACTAGAATTACTTCATACATACCCTCCTACAAAATGGTCACTCACGATATAATCATGATTCAACCCACCCGAAGAAAAAAAAAAACAGTAGGGTTCAAATGCACAAATACATTCACTGTGGGGGGAGAGACAGGACATTATTCAGTGTCTTAGAGGAATGTGTGAAACAAATGCACACCTACAGGTTCCATGCTCAATGGCACACCTAACTGAAGGTGGATCAGGGAATGACTTTCAAAAGCACAGTGCCCTTCACCACCCCCAATCCTCGGGATGCATGCACCAGCCAACTTGGCATCCCCCCACTCACTGCAGGCCTCTGCTGCCACCTTCCACTCCACACTCCATGGCACACTGCAGTCACCACACTGACCCATAGGTGTGCTCTCTTACGTGGCTGTATTTGAACTCCTGGTCCATGGGGATCTTCTTGTGGCTGCCGAGATGTTGGAAGTGACTGCTGCCCAGGATGCTTCACTGCTCCAGCTTTGAACTGTGATAGGAGGGAAGCCTCGTTCACTGCAGGGAGAGAGACTGGACAAAGGTGAGTGGCTTAGAAGCACGGGTGAAACTACTGAATGCCTCCCTCAAACCTGCCATGTGTTTTCAAGAAGCCCCCACACATTGGTGGGGTGAAAGGCTGGTTACACTGGGTCAGATGGAGCAGATGGCACTGCGGGAATGAAGGTAGGTTATATGAGGGAGAAGGGGCAGGTGCGAGGATGAAGGAGCAATAATGTTCTTTTCTCTAACAAAGCTAGGTACAAAGAGGTCACTAAAAGCAACTTTAAATATAAATAGTTTTTTATCACTGATGTACAATGTGGCCCATCCTTTATTTTCTGATGGCAACTACTTCACTTACCACTCACTCCGGCGGATACACTGGACCAAAGCACTTTCATCAGACACCCTCTCTACCTCCACAAACCCACACTACCCCAATTCTTTCTACAACCCCAACCATACTACCCCTACTCACTCTACACCCAACCTCTGTATCCCAAACCATCTCGGCCCAACTCTCTGTACCCCAACGTCCCAAACACCACCCCCATTTGCACTACCCCATCCACCCTGCCCCATGCTCTCCACCCCCACCAACCCTCACCCAACTACATACCACCACCTGTCCACCCTAACCCCACTCTATTTACCCCACCCACATTACTCTCTCTAATCCACCCCTACTCTCTAGCCCATTCCTCCTACTCCAACTACACCCACCCACCCTACTCCCTCTCATCCTTCCTCTAAAACTCTCACTTTATTTCTTAGCTTCTCACTCTCACCCTTTGTCGCTCATATTTTCACTTGCTCATTATCAATGACACCCTCTCTGAATCACATTCTCCCTTTCTCTATTCCCTTTCTCATCTGCTGCAAGGAGTAAAATATATTTAAAGACATTATATCCACATCCATCTTCCCAAAACAAAAGTTTTAGGCAAGTTCTGTTCACTGTCCAAGTTTACTTTTCTAATTCGGTTAAAGTAAGGAATGGAGGCAGGCATGGATTGGTCCCATGGCAGGCATGGCCTCACAACAAAGCAAGGAGGTGCGTGCAAAGTTTCAAGGGAGGATGCAAGAAGGGAAGCAGGTATGAAAGAGAATGGGAATAGAGAAATGGAGGAAGCCATTGAGAGAGGGTGCCAGTCATGATGAGCAAGAGGAAATATAAACTAGAAAGGATGAGAGTGGGTGGGAAACAGAAAACAGAAAACATGAGGGTTTGAGAGTTTGAGTAGATGAAATGAGGGCGCAAGAAAGTATATCTTTAGGGGTGCCAGGGAGCAAGGAAGAAGTGCAAGGGGAGAGAGAGAGAGAGAGAGAGAGAGAGTGAGAGAGAGAGAGAGAGAGAGAGAGAGAGAGAGAGAGAGTTACAGAGTTAGAGAGGGAGACAGTGACAGCAGAGAGAGAGAGAGAGTGACAGTGCACAGAGAGATAGGAAAAGTATGCCAGCGCACACTTGAGAGAGAGCGCCAGCACACACATAGATAGAGAGTGACACCACAGAGAGAGACAGAGAGAGAGAGAGTGAGAGCGTGAGACAGTGCACACAAAGAGAGCAACACCGCACAGAGAGATGACGAGAGGCCCTGCTTTTGTGGGAGAAACAAGGCATGTGAGGGCTGTGTTCTATCCGCAAAACCGGGACACCAGGCGCAAAAGCACAATCTTCCTAGGTGGGCTTTTCCTTACCTTCAGGATGCTGAATGCAACTGGCAGAAAGGTAGGATCTAGCTAGCGCAGGATCAGTCAGAGTGAGTCGATGCGGCTGGCGAATTCTATGAGTGGTGGTGCGTAATTATTGTTGCCCTTTTAGTGCAAGCATAAACCTTTCAGGTCATCTGGTACTAGGGGGAGAAAAAATGGGGTTGAAATCAGACAATTCTTTTTAAAATGATGGGCAAAAAATGTGTATGTTGCTAAACAATTTTCAGGATAAGAGGGTGAAAAAAACATACCAAAGTATTACACCGTTTGTTTAACCAATCACACTGGCCAGGTCACACTATAGTGCCATTTATACTATCTGTGAGAGCCCTCAGGTCTTGCGCAAATAATAAAGGCAAACCTGATCAAGAAAGCCTCATCCCAGTCGGACATGACCTTTGACCTACATGAAAAGACCCATCTCACAACAACAAAAATTAATACAGACGTTACATTACACCTCGATATTTAGCGATATCTTTATTTTAACTAAATAAATCACTCTGCACAGAACAAATGCCATACAAATCTCCAACACTCACATACAGTGTTGTGTACCTATAAAGACTGCTGCCTGCAGTACACTACCATTAACAATACTACACTCAGCTGTTTCACCTTTCTACAGCGGATTAAATGAGCTTTGTTGAGGGTAATGGGAAGCATTTTTGATTGAGTGACTGCCAGAGTTAAAATCACCTCCCTTTATAGTGCAGCAGCAATGGGCTAACTCGAATGGTAAAGTACGGATGAAACAAGTAATGTAATAAGATGCCATTATTATCACTGTACACAGGATTGTTGCATTAAATGTAACGAAACACGCTGTAATGCCCAACCACACCACGAGTAATGACTGAAAGGAGCTCTGGACTGTGGTACCGAACCATTGCATGAATTTCACAAACCAGAAACCCTGCATTACAATTAAAAGCAAGGGTCATGTTTCTGAGCCAACTCCAATAATTAAAAATAACAAGCACCTGTGAGGTGGTACAATAACGTAAGGTTCAGCAAAGCATGAAAGGTGGGGGAGGGCTTTGTTCGTTAACTGTTACACATTCTGTCTTCTCTGCTGCGTGTCCATGCATAGTCTCCTCCCCTTGTCAGCGGCAGAAGGGCGGTCAGTCCCAGCAACAGTGGAAGCTCTGGCAGGGCACGAGAAGGATTCAAGGGCACACGTGATTTGTGTGCTGCGATCTCAGTTCAGTTCAAATAATGCATATTCAGCTCAAGACAGCGTGAAATGTGCAACCAGGGCCTGCATAGGGGCTGGGAGGCAGGGCGTGGCACACGTGCACAGAACCTGGCGTACATTAACATTTTCAAGAGCGCGCTGGTGGTCGCTTTTGCACACTTTAATGCAAACTGTGTGTTTGCATGAACATTTTTCCATGAGCAGGCCTGGCCAAAAGGGCAGAAAGGAAGGGGGCACACAGGGACACATTGGTGGACTGAGAGAGGGTGGCTGCTCTCCCTCACTCTCCCCTGTTTTGCCATACGTTTTTACTTGCCATATTTCCCGAGGACTGTAAACATTCTCCTTTTAACTTGATAGCAGGGAACCCGAAAATACCTAGATTAAGCAAGCAGAACACGAGCCAGGATTACAAAGTGAATTATGAAAGTGCAGAAGCCATATCTCTATATCTGCACGTGTGCACCCCCCATACTGTTACAGCACATGGGCAGTACCATTTGAGACGAAGTAGGGGTGAAGGAGGATTCTACAAATAGAGCCGAGACCTCACACAATGTTACTTAACCCACATCCGATTTTCTCCCTGTTGCATAGTTGCTGTAGCATGAATAATAACAACCAGTGATCAAAAGAATACCTACCTTTTACAGGTTCTTAGCAAAACTAAATGGAAGACTCTAGGTGTGGCAATTCAGGGTGGAGTTAGAAGGAGGAGTCTGAAGGGGATATCAATAGAAAGACAGGGGCTGTGTCCAATGAAAGGTGGGATAATCCCCTTTTACAGGAGGGTTGGGCTCAGGGCCGATAGCATCACTGTCATTTTCACACAGGGCCGATGTAATCAGCATGTGGCACTTCTACGGTTACATTTTCTTTCTTTTTTTGCAGAATTGTCTTTTTTAAAGATTTGTTTTCTTTTACGCTTAGACAATCCAGCATGTCTGAACATGAGAGCATGAGTAGTGACAACATTATCATTTGGGTTGGCAATCCATCACCTCCTAGGAAGAAGCAAACAGGAATGCAAAACAGCAGACTGTTAGCACTTTTTCAAAGTGAAGGAACACTGTGCAAGAAGAGACGTGGAGGAGGTACTCTGCACCTTATGTAACAATACTCTACACCATCGGTCTTCTTATGTTCCATCTCAAAGGCTAGGAACAACAATAATGATAAACCATCTAGTGTGAGCCCATTGGGATGAGGTGGATGAGTCTAGAAAGTCACACGAACATCATAGCAGTGTTATCCACTAGACAGACTCCTCTGTTACCAAAACCCGATCTTACCATGATGCAAGTCATGTGTAAAAAATGCATGTGAATGGGTAGTCAAGAAAGGTCCCACATGTAACAAATTGCAGAAGTTAATCACACACCAGATGACCTGTCATCGTTATTTTTATTTAAATTGGCAATTTTTCCACCCACTCTTCTAAAAAAAAGAAAAATAAATACATAATATATGTTTCTTTTTATTTCTATTCCCTTTGTTGTATGTTTCATCCTTATGTGTTTTTCTACCCTATTCTACCCCACTCTCTCCATCCCCCAAATCAGCCCTTTTAAGGGACACCTTTTAAGTTATAAAAATTGATAAAAATGTTCAGAAACTGCAACAATATATTACAACACATATTGTAATTTATTTCATGTAGTTCCGTTAATCAAACCTCTCAATTGTTTGTTTGTAGCCGTGGTTACAGTGATAACAGGGGAAACAGTTTAGCCGCTAATACAAGCAACCCAGTCATTGCTAGCCTTAGCAGTGCAATGGCTAGCACCCCACACCGCATTTGTTGCTGAGGTTACCCGCGTCTCAAACATCCAACAACCTATGGGACAATGGTGTAGCTGTGGCTATTCATATATGTTTAAAAAAAGAACATTTTTGTATCTAAAATAAAAGAAAACAACATTAATTCAACAACATACACTTTGATAAACACAATTTAATACACCGTTTTTATGACCCTCAAATTTGGTCTACAGTGCATCACATGTGCGCATACAAAACTGTTGTTCTCTTTCCACATTCTAATTATTGGGTCAATGGAACAAAACATCCAACTTGGATTAAAAAAAAACATACAACAATGAAAAAAAGTCATAAACAGGGATGGGGAAGGTTGGGTAAACTTGGATATCAGGGATATACAAACTGGATGAAAATAAACAAAGAACACAATACTGAGTGATGCAGGAGAAAGGCTGGGGAAGGATGAAGTCAACTTAGAGAACAAGGGATAGAAAACACACTTTTCTTTAAAAAGAAATTGAACACAACAGAGATACTTGACAATACTAAGCCATTCTCTTTTTAGACTTGTCATTTTCATATTCTTCCCCAGATGGATATTCCATCATATCCAACCACAAGAGTAGCAGTAGTGACAATGTCCTCATTTGGGTTTGAAATCCATTGATATCCAGAATGAAACCCACTGCTCACAGTTGGCACTTCTTTAAAATCAAAGCACACTGTTCCAGAAAAGATGCAGAGACCATACTTTGCACATTCTGCAACACAACTCTACGTTGTGGTCCTTCTGATGTTCCATCCTCAAAGCCTAGGAACATCAATAATAATAAAGCATTGAAAGCGAGTCCATTGGGATGAGGTGGATGATAACTATCAAAAAGCACACAAACAACATAAAATAAACATGCATGGGGCCCATTCCTTGCATAGACAGAGATTGGTGCCACCTGCAAAACCTCCATCCACCAGTGCAACAACATCACCAACTGCAAATGAAGCCTCAACTTCATCAACAAAGTCAACTACACACACTCCTCCTTTACTGACTTCTGATCTTTCCATTATGCAAGTTATGTGTAGACGATGCCACAAACAGCCACATTTCAGAAATGTCAAACTATCTGCTGCAAATCCACTACAAAGATGTGCATGATGCATATAAACACACACACAACCACTACAAAATAAAATGCTTGGGGCTCCAGAATTAAGTACAGAAGATTAGCACATCAGTCACACTCCTACCTTCACCACAGTGAGAATTCTGGAATCAAACCAGAGACTTGAAACACATCACTCCATTTCAACAGAAATGCTAGAGAGGTTAAAAAAAAGGCATTTCAAAACTGTCTAGAAATGTGTGGCTCCCATCTCCAGCAGTACCACTATGTTTAGAGTATAGGTTGACCTTTCACAGAAGTTAACTGTCCAACATCTGGTGCAAATCCACTGACAGGATGAAAACAATACAGCTACAACAAAATAAAAATAAAATAAAAATGACTACAATGAATTTACAAAACACCATCAATTGTACTACCTCATAGAACACTCAAAACAGATAAGAGTACTGCATAGTTGAAACTGCATTAAGATTGCAACAAATACAATCAAATAAGCCTTCAACCTCACTAGCATGAATACAAAAACGAAATACCTGCATTTAAATGCCACTGATTGACAAATCTACTTTTGTAGGTCCATGTTAGTGAAAGTTAAAAAATACATTAAAACATACTTGCCATATAATCAGAGCAGATGAAACAAATCAAAATAAACAACATCTGCTAGCAGTAACTACCATAACTAACACACACAACACTGCAAATACACCTTAAAACATGTAAACATGTTATAACACTTACTTTTACATCACCCAAACTCCTGCCATAGACAGGCAGAGTTATGCAATCAAAAGGATGAAACTGCAGCACATGGTGGCTTTTATACTTTCCAAAATGAATACCAAAAAAGAGGACTATATAGCAATACAACTACTAAAATGGATGACACATTATCCCAACAACCTCTCACAGTCAGCTACACAATAGGAAATGTAACAATAACCAATAAATCAATAAAAAACAATGAAACTGACAGAAATCTATTTTCCCCCACCTAGTATCTCTCATAGCCGTGGCTATTCGATATGGCTACAGACCATATTTTGTATTTGTGGCTACACAACTTACTAGACTGGCCCACAAAACTTAAAATAAAATAAGAGAACACCTAAGTACATCAAATAGCAGACACAAATATAATTCTGTGCTGTGTCATACAAATAACAATATGATTATTGCATAGAAAACGGATATTTATAGATGTGGGTACAAATATAACCACGCCTACGTTCACAAACAATTAAATGACAAAAAAAAAATGTTGACACGCCTACGCACGTGCTATCAGTAGATGCGGTTATACAACAGCCCTTCAGGGACGTGTGAGAATAGCTGCGGCTAATCACTAAATCCACAAACTTAAAATTGTATTTCCACCGTCCCAAACTATAAACAAGTGTCCCAAACATGCTTACCAACCCCCTTCACTCCTATGGTCCTCGTCCATCCCCCCCTAAGCCTAACCCCCAAACACTCTATGCATGTATGATCCTAACCCAATATAGCCACGGCTACCAATGACCACAAACACACAATGTGCCATTTGTCCTCAAATTGCTATAGGTACAACACGTTCAGAATCCACACAACATGTCATTTGTCCTCAAATAGCCACAGTTACAACATGTCCACAAACACACGACATGCCATTTGTCCTCAACTAGCCATGGCTATAACACAGAGTCACGTCTACCTGTGGTTAACAACAGTGAGTACCAGAAAGCTGCTGCATAGCTGCAGATAACCACAACAGAACCATCAACCAATCAACAACTTCAAAACACACAAACCAAATAAACCCTGCTCACACAAACCACTAGAACATCTAAGCTAGGAATAATTTCCATGAAAACAGACAAAGACTGCAGATATCATGGCAGGTTTGTTTGGCTCAAAGGAGACAGTTTGTTGGTTGCTGGATTTTTGTGAGACCTAGGTTTGAGCGATTTTACAATTAAATGATTTGGGTTGCTGGGTATGCGTTGGTTTTCAGTTTTTCAAAAATGATTGAATCTAAGAAGTACAGGACAACCAAACATCATACTAATTCATTGTGAAGGCAATGATTTAGGACATGTATGGGGTGTGTCCCTTACTTTAACAATAAAACAACACATGGAAAAACTAATAGAACTATTTCCTCACAGCATCTTTTTCTTTTCCAATTTGGCTTATAGGCAAAAACGGAATATATGTCTAATAGTAAAATTGAGAAATCCCGAAGAAATGTTCAGCATTCATAAGAGACTACAACTAATTACAGATATCAAACAACAACATACAGTTCTACTTGGCCAATTTCTATAGACATGACAGAGTACACCTAACCAATGAAGAAAATTCAGTATTCCTTGATAACATCAAAATAATACTTCAGATGTTCTAAAATACTACACTCTGTGTACCCCAAAACAGTCATGTTAATGACTACTTATGACATGTGAACACACACATGCAATAAAATATGAAAAACAATATTTATTTTCATACCTGCGGCTGCAGTTCTTTGACTTTTATCATAGCCTCGATTACAAAACCTTGCTTGTACTCACTTCAGATTTAAAACTACAACAAAACTTAAAACATCAATACACCACAACACAACTCAAGCAATAATGCATGATACCTAAAATGAAAGAAAGCTAAATAAATCTAAAAATAAAGTCATAAAAAAACAAATACGCACAGAATTTGACTGCATATGAAAAAATACAGAGTACACTACAATATATGGGTTGTCTAAACCTACAGCAGAAAACATCATTTTAATATTCATTTATTTAAACAATTCTCTTCTGTTTTCCTCCACAATCTTACATGTATACATATCTGCAAACACACAACCCAAATAGATAAGACTCTGAAATACCTTCTGAGTCACTTTATTCACCCTGAACGTCACTACACCGATAAAAATAACATTAAAAGATAAATAAAACACAGTGTCCCTTAAACATATAGCTGCAAATGCAGAACTACTCTTACCAGTGGGTATCTGTGTTCCCTTGTACTCTAGGATATAGCCGCCAATATAGGCAAAAAGGCAGAAAAGGAATGCTTCCTTGCCCCCCCAGGCCATCACCAAGTTCCCCCTTATCCATGGCAGCTCCTCCCACTCCCAGATGGCTTCCTCACCTCCTCTGTCCTCTCCCTTTCACCGCAGAACGTATGCTGCTTCTTTGACGCAGTTTGCTGTCAGATGCCGGCTATTCATGGCTAGAGTCAAGGCTACAGAAAGCTTCGTGCTGAGAACTCACTCCCTGTACCCCCTCCAACTCCCACATTTCAATCAATGCCCTCTAGGGATTCCACCCCACCCATAGCCTAGATGGGATTTTTTTGTATGACCTGTAAATACCTTTTTACTGCATTTCATTTTCCCATAACCTCGGCTACAGCCTTGAATATCTCTTGCATCGAGAGAAAAACATTTCTGAAAACCGTGATCCTGCAATGCACCATGGGAGATATCTGTATTTTCTCGAGGGAAAGGGGCACCCTTGCTCCATCAAATATTTAAATAACTACTGCAAAGAATAACCCCAAACCAAGCAAAGCACTCTTTTGGATGCTTCACACCCAAGTTGTTTTAGACCTTGTCTAAATCCATCCAGCGGTTTGGGCTGTGCGATTTGGAAAAAATTGACCTTTTAGTGTATGGGACAATGAAACGGAAGTAGGCAGCACTTTTGGAAAGAATATGGGCTTGACGCTTTATTACTTTCTTATTTTTTATCAAATCTTTAAGAAGATTTTCTGTCTGGTGTGGCCTGCTGACTTTTAATCACTTTCAAAATTTCGGTTAAATCCGTTTCCCGAATCAAAAGTTATTAACAATATAATTTTGAGAGGTTCCTATGTGTCTCCGACTAACCTTAACTATAGGGCAGCTATTTCCGCCCTATAATTATATTGAAAATAACATTATGAGGATATAGCAGTGGGCATGCACCGAGTTAAGCCTGAGGTATTTACATGTGCTCTTTTGAAATATTTGTCAACCCACTCTACCGCCATCATCTTTATCTCAACCTTTACCTCCTCTCACCTACCCTACCAACATGCTCTGTTCACACAATCTCCCTCACCACTCCCCCTATGGACTTGCCCACTCATCGTACCCCTTCCCTCTGTACCACTATCCACAGGTCCCCCACTCTTTATATCCGACTAATCGTATCCCCTTCTACCCTCAGCCACACCACGCTACTATCAGCTCCCCACCCACCATAATTCCAGACTCGGTACTCTCAACTAATCTACTCCATCTTCTGTACCTGTACCCAGCCACTCTACCCACACCCTCTCTTTTCCCACCTATTCACCCTACCCTATCTTCTCTATCTCCAACTGCTCTACTTTCATAATTTCTAACCCCACCCACCGTAGTTGCACCCTCTCTACCCCCAGCCACTATACTTGCACTCTTTCTATCCCAACCTGATCTATCTGTACCCTCTCTACCTCCACCTACCCTACCCCATATTGTCTGTACCATCCACTCTACCTACACTCACCTACGCTATACCGCCCTCTGATTACCCTCACACTCTGCCTCCGTCATCCAACCCTCTGCCCTTCCTAAAGTACCCCACCCACACCCGCTCTAGCTTGGTCCACCGTACCCCGACGCTTTCTATCAAACCCATCCTACCCTTCCCCTTCTGTTCTCACTCACCCACTCTACCTTACTTTCAGTTCTACACCCACCATTCTGCCAGCTGCTCTACTCTTACCCCTACCTACTCCATGCATAGTATCTACACCCACTCACCCTAACCCTCCCTTTCTAATCTCACCCATCTACCCTGCCCCCAGCCTCTCTATCTCCAGCCACTCTCCCTCCACACTTGCTAACCCCACCTACTATACTCCCACCCCTTCTACGCCAATGCACACTACTCACACCATCCCTACCCCCAACCACTCACCCTACCCCAATTGTTTTCAACACAAAATACATCAAATAGATCACTTAAGATGTAGTGATCTATAATTTCAGTTTTGGTTTTATTTCGTCTATTTTCATAATTTAGAGAGTTGCCCTGAAAAGGGCCATTTTGGGGGGGAGGGAAGGACCAGGGTGGAACTGGAAAGGGGGAGTGAACATTGTCACTTAATAGTCCTAGTGGCAGTGGGCCTGGTGTTTTTAAATGTCCCATGCCCAGCCATATAGGATGGCATCTCCCACTGTGACCCAATTGTGACATTTGCAGCACAACACTTTACAGTCGTTCAGGTCCAGTGAGGGCATCAGTAGGGGAGGTTGGGTCCTGGCGGAGGTCATGGTAGGTACGGTGGTGAAGGTGGATGGTGCTGAGGTTGCCATGATGGTTGTTGGTGTAGAGGTTGACGCCATGGCAGATGTACAACAACATACAGAGTTAGATCCATGTGCTTAAGTTGTGTGTTGCTCATGGGCCTTTCAGTAGTCCTGATCAACTTTTTCTCAATGGACTCGGACTAAGTGCTAAATGAGGATGGATGTCCCCAAGCTCTGTAATGCATGAAATGTTTTAGAAGGAGCACAACATGTTTTTTGCAGTACTTGTGCTGCACCTGTTCTATCTCTTTTTGGCAGTGGGGCTCCTCCATCATGAACTACCTTCAGCTGTCAGCAGTTTTTTTTCATGCCACGCAGTTTTTTGCATGGGGCAGTGGATTTGCATCCCAAATGACATCACGGCTGCTAATGCTGGGTTCAGACATATTGTGCAATCTCTGACCAGAGAGAAAAATGTAATAAATATTAAAAAAGGCACGGCATAAAGAACTATGCCACTAAAAATAAAAATATTTTAAAAAACGAAATGAACTAACTAAAATAATGAATTGAAAACTGCAACAAATAAAAGGACAAAGGAGACAGGTAAATGGACAAAGGAGGGAAAACATGGATGGGAAAAGATTAGGATTTTGCTCACAGCATTATTATACTTTACAGACAACCTGCTGACTATTCAAAAGAAAAAAACAATGAGGAAAAGTAAAGGACTTGTCTTTGGATGTGGTGAATATCCGCGGCTATGTCCACCAACCAATCAGGTGGCATGGATTGTATTTGCATCAAAGCGTTTCGTTAAGTCTTAAAGGGATTCATCTCTCTAATGTTGCTGTCCGTTGGACTAGATCCGTTGGTGGGGACGCTACTAGTTCTCTGCCTTTCAGTTCGCTATCGAGTGCTTACTGAGTCGTGGTCACCATCTTGAGTGGACTATTTATGGGTAACCCAGTCCTACTTTAGTGTCTATTTTAGCTGACAGTTCTTTCATGACTAAAGAGAATAAGAGGCGCTCTAAGTCACCGCCAAAAGTATTATAAACGCTAAAACTCACGCGTAATTAAAAAATCTAAGTCTGAATGACTGAATGGTCAAAACCTTTAGTGTGGGATTAACTACGAAAGATTACTATATTCACAAGTAACCCATTTCAGCTTATTAGTAGTAGCTACATCTGGGTTTTGAATTCCAGTGACAGAGGGTTTAGAATTCTAATCGGGACTAGATTTTATGCCATTCGACAGCCTCATTGAGCCCGAGTTGATCACTTTTTGTAAGGAAGATTAATCTCTGTTCTTTTTCAATTAGAGTTTTTTTTTCTTTTTCATAGTGTCTGTGCCGGTCATGGTAAATAGAACAGTCTATGTGAAGTCTTCTGATGTATGTTGGTTATCCAAAAAATGTTTAACCATAGGCGCTGTTAGAACTTTGTTGTTAATACAACTACGGTGTTCTATAATTCTAGTTTTAATTTTTCTGTTGGTCTTGCCTATGTATCTTTTTCCACATGGACAGGTAATCCGGTAAATCACGAATTCTGTGTTACAATTTGAAAACTTAGTCTGTTGCCATTTCTTTTCTAGACCTATGTCAATTTCTTTGGACTTATTGGTGTATTTACAAACACTACAATGACCGCACGGATAATGACCTTTAATTGGACATAGACCCCAATTTTCAGTGAGAGTATTGTTTTGTTTATGAGTAATTTTGAGTTTACTGCTACTAATATGGTTGCCTGTAGTAGTGGATTTCCTATAGACAAAAAGAGGGCAGGGGATTTTCACTGTAGCTTTTTCAAAAATGTTCCACTGTTTCCTAACTATATTGGTAATAGTTAGGCTCAAATTAGTGAAAGTATTCACACTCACAATCCGGTCCTCGAGTGGTTTTTTAACTTTATCTTCCAGAAGTGATTCACGGTTGTTATTAAATGCTCGTTTGGCTGCTTTACGTATTAGCTTCTTGGAATATTCTCTATCTTTGAGTTTATCTGAGAGTATCTTCGCTTCTGTCTCTTATGATTCTTTTTGGCTACTATTCCATTTTAGTCTTAAAAAATGGCCGTACGGAAGGATATCTTTTAGATGCTTAACATGGTGACTATTATAATGGAGGAGTGAATTTCCGTCCGTACTTTTATGATACGGTTTAACTAATATTACTTCTTCCTGGTGGAAAATGGTTAGATCTAGAAAGTTCATGTTGTTATGGTCAATGGTCATGGTGAACTGTAAGTGTCTATTACATTGGTTCAACCAAACGAGGAAATAATTTGCTTCTTGTATTGTGCCTTTCCATATGACAATAATGTCATCTATGTAGCAAGCCCATGAAATGAGGTTCGCTACATAGGGATGCATGGTGTAAATAAATGCTTTCTCGAAAAATTCTACATGGAGGTTTGCTACACTGGGTGCCATAGTGGCTCCCATTGCAGTTCCCTCTATTTGTTGATAATAAGCTCCCTGGAATTCAAAGAAGTTTTGGGTTAGTGCCATTTCAAGGCACCAAAGTATGAAGGATGTGGGGACTGGGTCATTGTCAGTCCGAGCCAGAAGTATTTCCTCTATAGTGTCAAGAGTTGCTCTCTGAGGAATATTGGTGTATAATGAAATTATATCTAGCGTGATCAATTAATGAGATGAATTATCATATGGCTGATGTTCAAATTTTTTAATCACATCTTTGGTATCTTTTAGATATGATTTCATTTGGGATACATATATCTTGAGGTAATGATCAACATATTTAGATAGGGGTTCAAGAATAGAATTAATCCTTGCTACTATGGGTCATCCAGGGGGTTTCAATAAAGTTTTATGTACCTTTGGTAGGCAGTAAAAGGTAGGGGTACTGGCTTCTTTATTGATCAAAAAATCACTTTCTTGTCTACTTATCCAATTTCTTTATTTGGCTTTAGTCACCTTTGATTCTATGATCTCCAAGAGCTTCTTGCTCGGATTTTCCGTGAGTTTTTTATAATACGTCATATTATTAAGTTGTGTAAGACATTCGTCTATATAGTCGTTTTTGTCTTGGATGAATATACTTCCACCTTTGTCGGCTCTTTCTATTATTATTTTTTTCATTTTTTGCAAGGGTACTCAGAGCATCAGTTTCTTTTTTGCTTAGATTATGAAAAAAACGACTGTTCATTTTTTCAAGTTTGTCAATTTCTTGGAGGACTCTTTTTTTCAAAAATCCTTGATTCTGGAGAAAATGTAGAATTAGGTGGACAAAATGATGAAGGATTTTTTAAGCCCGTGTGATTAATCATCTGGCTAGTGTCCATAGCATTTGTGGGGTCGGCAAAAAATTCTTTAAGATGTATTTTACGCATCAAATTATTAAAATCAACTCGGAATTGAAAGGGGTCGTGTTGTTTGCTGATCACGTATCCCAACCCTTTGTTCAAGACTTGTTCCTCCATAACTGTGGGTTTGTATTGGGAGATATTAACTACGAGCGATTCCCGCTCCTTAATTGCCGTTGGTCGCTGTTCCATTGGCCCCTCGTGGGGCCTTGTTTTAAAAAATTCCTTGAGCGATTGCCTTGATTATTAGCTCCTCTCCTTAGGTTGCCTCAGCCTCTATTTTGTTGATGGTTTATGGGAGTCGAATTGTCAGAGTTATTACTACTGTTGCTCGAGCTAAAAGAGGTGGCTCGAAAACAGACTCTACAGTTTTGTTTTGGTGCATTAGACATCTGATTGCCTGTTGTTTTGTATCCCTCCGTTGTGTAGGGATAGGCTTTATCATGGTTGAATTTAGCTAGATCTTTTTTCAAGCGTTGTATGCGTTCACTGGTGTTATTCACTTTAAATACATTCATTTCTTTCTCAATTTCTTCCAATCTTTTTTTCAAGGTGTCCAATGATACCGATTTTTTGATATCTTCTTCTACTTTCTTAAGGTCTATCTCGATTTTCAATGCCACTTCTTTAGCGGTATCTATTATTAGAATTAGCAAGTCCCTGCCACAACGGTTGGCTATATAACTCCATTGTAGCTTGAATTTAGTATTATCCAGAAAAAGCTGTGGTTCATTTTGAACTATCAGTCCTTGAGGTAAAGCATTATTTTTCAGATATGATAGTGTTTTGTCTGATGCTAGGTCATCCCAGAGGTCTTGAAGCTCTGTTTTTTCTGCTTTTGTTAAGTTGGTTGTAACATATCGTGCAACAGCAGTAGAATTGTCTGCAATGTACTGCACATCTATGTTTGCATTCCATAAGAGGGCAATGATTGCATTGTAATCATTTATATATTTTGATTCTTCTGTTCTTTTTATGTAATATGTGTTCTTAGGTGATTTACCTTTAACACTATGTCGAACTGAAGACTTGAAGTTGTTTACTTCTCATGTTTCTGTAACTGGTCTAGGGAAACCAATGCAGCATTTGGTGTAATATTTACCTTTGTTTTTGTATTTGCGGCGACAATATTTGCCCCATTTGTGCCTTTGAAATTGTAAAATCTGCCCATGCAACTCTCTATGTGCCAGTTGTGAAGGGATTTCACAAGTGACATATTTTTGGATGAACTGCAAAACAGTGCTATCACTGTCGTGACCAAATTTAGGTGCACCTTTGATCCATAACAGCATGTGAATATGTGGTGCTCCTCTAGCTTGATATTCTTTTCTCTAAAAGAAGTGTTGCACTTCTCCAAGGGGAGGAACAGTTTTATTGCAAATAAAGTGTAGCATGGCAATGAAACGATGATGGAAATATCTTGACACATTCACTGGATCTAGAGAGCAAAGTTATCCAGGTGTTAATATATCTGTGTTGTTTTTGTTGCTGTTTGCTATGCGTAGGAACTCATGTAAATCTTCCCATGCATATTCTGCACAACTTAGTGTAACAACCAAAGTCGGTGGTCCAAGGTTTCTGATCATACAACGCACGTCTCAGTGCCGTCGGAACCAGTATTCTTTTGTACCACGCATGTTTGCAAACAAATTTGTTATACTTGATTGTAAAACTTCATGTTTTTCCTGTATTTTATGTAGTAACTGCGTAGCTGACATGTTTTGAAAGTGGGTTCCAGATTTCAAAATGTGTGCACCTCCGTAACATAGCGTTGCTAATTCACTTTCATAGAATAGGTGGAATATGCATTCCACATTTTGTCTTAATCTAGGATTTGCGAATACATTCGTAGTGAGCAGTACTCTGATGCCCTAATCTGAGTGGGTCTATCATTTATCTTCCACCTTTGCCAGTAGGAAATAGCAGTGGAAAAGCACGTGCTTCTATACTTTTTTCCAATATACTCATTGGTGAACCTTTGGTTTGTCGCATTTGGTACGTTTCTAGTGCATCATCTATGCTTTCATTGGAATGCAAAGGATGAATTGTGTACTGGTCCAAAAGAGTGGATACTGTAGCAGGATCCAGAAGTTCAAATTGTCCAGTTTCTTATGGCTCTTGAATTATTTCATTTGTTTCCCTTAAGCTTTCTTCAATATTAATTTCCTTGTAGTACTCGTTATTGTCTTTTAGATATTGCAATGCTTGTCTAACTTTATGTAAGTCCACCAGTTGTTGCCAAATTTTTGTTGTCTTTTGTTGGTACACCATTTACCAAGACTATTAAAGAATGCTCTATTGAACGTTGCACTCCTAGAGTCTGTACATTTTCGGTTAGATCTAATACCAAATAAACTACTTTGCCACAAATGCCTTTCACCAATTCAGATGGAGGTAATTTTGCTGTTTTTGGATGAAGGCGTATTATGGAGATTTGTGAGTCGAATGGTGCAGAAATCAATGTTTGCTTTGGTGCCCAAAGTTAACAAATAACCGACGCACACTCATTGAGGAACAGTTAGAATATAAAGGTAGTACTGTACTTACTTTTTTTTGGAAAAGACCAGGATTCTTCGTATATGTCGTTTGCAGTGTAGATGCTGTTGCTTCCCAGGAGAGTAGTCTTTACTGTGTTTGAGAAAAAAAATGTATTCACTTTGTGTGTTTAAAGCAGTGATGACACTGTACACGTTAATTGGGCATCATTTGTCAGAGTATTCTCCTTTCGTATTGCAACACAGTGCATGTGTGCATTTCACTTCACTATGTGCTATGATTGTATGTTTTTTCCAGTATGGTACTTGCAAGTCCTTCAGAAATGAGAATAATTTTAAGGTTATGAAAATGCGTCGTTTTTTTTTAATGCTGTTTTGTCTATAGGAGAGAGGTTTGTAAGCGATAGGATATTATAGTAGATGGGGAAAAAATGTCTACTTTCAAATTAAAAGTACGATGCCGAAAAATCGGGAGACCCTAAGAGGGAGATGTCACCACAGCAATCGGGAGCACTTATTTTTCCCATACAATCGCATTGCAAGTAGTATTACTGTAGGCCATACACAGTACACAACTCAGACATTTTGTAATGTAAACTCGAGTTTTGCAGTAAATAGGTATGCCTGTAACGTATGTATAGGTTATGCGGGAGACAATAAGACGTAGTGCAGTTTGCCAATGAAAAATCGGACATCTTGCACTAAAATTGGGAAGCGTTGGTATGTATTGCCTATGCAGATTTGGCAGCATTAATATGTTTAAATGAAATCTTAAGGGTTGCACATCTTCTCTGATTAAAATATGCATACCTGTACTCTATACTCATGCATGTGCGCATTCATGGAGGTGTACGTAGAAATCTGCGACACTTCCACAGTCGTTTGTGAGGTAGGTGCTTTGCAAAGATATGCGACTTTCATTCAGAGTCATCGATAGTAAATTTGAAGTGCGCAATGTTGCTGACGGAGTTAGATTTAGCGATGTTGGTGTATGGTTGTGTGACTGCTTAGTTGTGTCCAATGAGGGACTGGATTTGCGACTGATGTGGAAAGGATAGAAGGACTGGGTAAGAGTTATGTGCCGCACGTAGACAATGCTTGTCCGCGGGTAGAGCGTGTCACATACGGGTTTCTACAGCAAATCCAGCATGCAAAGGGGACTGTAGGCATTAGCCAATCAGACATACACATTGCTCTTTTGTGTCGAAAGACAGTGCGTTTACTGAAGATGGCAGAGGTGGAGAGGGTCAGGGTTTTGGTGCTTGGAGATATTTTTGTCCATGGCTTACAGCACTATGCCGAGAGTAGGCATGTGGCACACTTTTTCGATGTGAGAGGAGTGGAGGTGGTGTGGAGTGCTGAGGGTGATGGCGATGTTGCGTCAATTCTGCAAGTTTGCAGACAAATGCGTACAATGACCTCTCCTCATCTGGTAATTTTGCACTACGTGCTTGCCATTTGGGGTACGTGAGTTCACGTACTTTGTTGGAAGATTTAAGAGAGTTGGTTCAAGCACGCATGAACATCTTTCCAACTGCGAAAGTGATATTTTTCTGGTTTACTCCCTAGAAGAAAATGGGACAACAGGTCTGTTTTCTGTCCAGATCAAAGTATTGGGAGGTGTAACATCAATCGCGGCATGCGTGCTTATATGTTACGCAGCAGATGGTGTTGCACTGTCTTCTTTGGGAAATGCCATGTTCTTTTGGAATGTACGGCTTGCTTTAGAGAATGTTCTGTAATGGTTGTAGGAGGAAAGTAAGAACAAAAATTATTATTTTTTTTTTTTTAAATGGCTCTTTTCAGAACCCACCTTCAAGGGGAAAAGGGGATTATTACTTATCTGTACAGTCGTCACGCTATGATCCTGTACTTGTCCGCGGACATGGCAGTAGTTTGCAGGCAGCGCATATTACCAACAGGGATTCTGGGGTGGAGACGCATGCAAATGAGCATGAGCTCAGCTAGAGATTGGTCAGCACAGTTCAGTAGGTGTGTTCTGAACGGAGAGATTTAGTGAGACCGTCCTCTCCTTGACAGGAGACCACTCAGCTATGGCTCTGTGTGCTCGAAAACAGATTATCTGGATTTTGGGAGACTAATGGATACATTGGTTGAGGTGCATGCAGAAAGTTGCCGTCGATCTACAGATCTTGGATTGCCTCATGCAGAAGTGCACTGGCATGGCGTGTGTGGAATGAGATGGCTGGACTTGGTACCTCTCTGTGTTACTTTACTGACAGAGCCTCATCCTGATATACTTATCATTCATTGCGGAGGCAACAGTTTAGGCCACGTGTCTGGAATTTCTTTGCAATTTGCAATGAAGGAAGGACTTGCGCAGATCATGGACATGTTCCCCAATTGCCACATACTTTTTTCCCGTATTGCACAAAGACAAATATGGCTGCGTTCTTCTGCATTTGGTCCACAAATGGAGAAAGCGAGACGCAATGTGAATAAGGCTGTTTGTGCTTTTCTAAGAGATGTTGGCATGTCCTCATTCCACAATTAAAACATTTTGTTTCAGAGCTCTTTCATTTTTCGCCGAGATGGCGTCCATCTCACACATGCTGGCAACCAAATTCTTCTTCACAATGTACAAAATGCATTGCAATCTTTTTTGGAATCACCCGAACCTATTTGCTATTCCGTTTTTCCCAATGGACAGTTTTTGAAGCAGACACAACACCACCAAAGGCTCTTTTCATAGCCACCACTTACTCGCAACGTAAAGTCCATTGGTTTTACTTTGCATGCACCCTCCATTTCTGTGTCCTATGACTGTCCGCAGACTTTTCAAAAATGCATGGGTGCCTACAACGGTCACTTGCTAATTCTACTGTTACAAATTCCACTTTCCTGCTTTTGGCCACACGACACACTAGGAGAGGAGGGCAAAGGAGGGTAAGAAAGGGACACGAACCACGGGGCTGAGAAGGGGCAGTTGGGGAGAGAAAGCTATAGGGTGATCTTTACTTGGGTAGGAAGCAGTTATTCTGATGATCCGTGACTGTAGCCTCAAAAGCACTTCGAAAACTCTCCCACCTGCTAAGTACTGCATCACAATACATACAAACTATTGTAACCTTTGAAAGAAAAGGGTCAATTGCATTTTGAATGGCTTGTGAGGCAGCTAAAGGGAGGCACTCTCCCACAGAAGTGTCTCTTGTGGTGAGAGGTTCGGACACAGAGGATGCTGTGGAGGAACTTAATCTACTACGTTCTTCACAAAGTTAGGTGGTGTTTCATGGTTGACGTACCAAAGCTGTACACACCAGGTCTCCCGCGACTCAGCAGCAACTGGCACAGGTTAAACCTGACCCGGTTCGCACATGCTTTTGGTACGTTCCCACAAATGGAAAACAACCGCGACACCCATGACTCCCGGTGAGTGCTTGTAGTGCACAGTTCCTCCACCTCATTCTCTTCTTCCTCCTCTTCCTCGATCTCTACATCCTCACCCGTATATCCCTCTGCAGGCCCTTGGGGAGGTGGCGGTGGTGGAGGGTTTGGGGGTGTTGCTGAGGCTAAAGAAGTGACAGTAGCCATGGATGCCATAACAATTAGTTTTCCTATTGGTCACTACAGCAGTAAAGGCAGCACAACTCAATCTGCTATAGCCAGAAGCATAATGAAGATGCGCTCGGGGGTGTGACCATTTATACGGGTGGAGGGATGCGCCTCATCACCATCTTCATCACTGAAAAGCGTTCCAAAAATTTTACACACCATGTCCACAGGTAAGCTATTGTCTGCGATATGTGAAATTATATTTTTATACTGTACAATAATTTGCCCTGTGTGTATAAGTTCTTTTGTACTGTTGCGGAAGCACACAAACTGCGCAAATTAGTCCACACGCTCAGCGTGGGTGCGGTCACATGATGACATCCTGAACACATCCGAGACAGAAATGGGTGTCCGCTGGACAGCAAATACAGAGTAACAAACATGCGCATGCGCGCAAGTGTCCTACGGACAGTGTTCGGGTTCTCAAATTAATTCAAAGTGCAACACTAGTGAGACGGACAGTCAGGGACAGGTGGTTGTTCGCTGTACTTATGGTTGTACTGCACATGTGTGTACAAGATATGATCACTGTACGGACATGTCCAGTGTCCTTAGGACAACTCCATTTTGTTTGGCTACGAACATGCCGGCCACCGTGCCTGTTCTACGGACGGTACCATCTTGGCTCCGGACGATACGGACGGATATATGGCCTCATTCCGAGGTTGGTGCTAGTCATGGCGCTACCTGTCCCACCTGTACCTGTGCCCTCTCTCCATGTCCCAGTGAACTATCCCCAAACCGTGAACAACAAAAGAAACATTTTGATGTGATTTCCATCCCTTCATCCCCTCCCATCCATCCACTTCATACCCCTAATTCCCCTGTTTTTGTATCAGCTTCTGCTTCCCCCTCTCTTTCATAATTTGTGTATATGTTTTTAAATAAAAAAATGTTATGTTTCTTACAGACCTGCTACCTATGCAAATAAGTCCCACCATACATCTTCCTCTCTCCAACTGTCCTTTTTTATCCCAGTGGTTGGTGTCCCTTCCTTACCTTCCTTTCACCTCCTCTCCTAGTGTGTCGTGTGTAAAAAAGCCAAAAAAAAAGAAAACAACAAAAATCCCCCAAAAAAAGGCTCTTTTCAGGGCAGCCTTTCACAGTTTAAATATAGAACTATCAAATAAACCATGCAGGTCCTTGCGCATTTTTTAAAAGTCCGTGGACAGTCTTAGGACAGATAACATTTTGGGGTGCTGCCCTAGCTAAACCAATGAACCTTTCTCTGGGAGTAAGTGGTGGTTCTGAAAAGAGCCTTTTGATGGTGTTTTGTGTGTTTGAAAAACTTGGAATCGTCACCATCTAATGCAAAATAGATGACTATAATTCCAAAAAAGGGCGCAATGCATTTTGTACATTTCTAAGAAAAATCTGATTGGCAGCATATGTGAAATGGACTCCATGTCTGCGAAAAATGAATGTGCTACGAAATATAATATTTTCATTGTGAAAAGAGGACACGCCAACATCTCTTAGAAAGGCACAAACAGCCTTATTGACATTGCGCATCGCTTTCTCCGTTTGTGGACCAAATGAAGAAGAACGCAGCCACATTTGTCGCTGCGCAATACGAGAAAAAATTACTTGGGAATTTGGAAACATGTCCATGACCTTCTCAAGTCCTTCTTTTATTGCAAATTGCAAAGAAATTTCTGACACATGTCCTAAACTGTTCCCTCCAATATTAATTATAATTATTTCAGGATGACGCTCTGTCTGTAAAGTAGCACAGAGCGGTACCAAGTCCAGCCACTTCATTTCACGCACTCCATGCCAGTACACTTCCACATGAGGGAATCCAAGATCTGCAGATACACCACAACGTACTGCATGCACCTCCAACCAATGTATCCATGAGTCTCCCAAAATCCAGATAATCTGTTTTCGAAAACACACAGCCATAGCAATCTGTTCTTCTCTCAGGAAAAAGACGTAGTCACCAAATCTCTCCTTACACAACACACCCACTAAACTTTACTGACCAATCCCTAGTTCCACCCATTCTCATGTGCATGCCTCTCCACCCCAGAATGCGCATATGTAATATGCGCTGGCCGCAGACTACCGCCATGTCTGCGGACATGTAGAAGATCTGAGCGTGGTGAAAAGTACATTTAAATAGTGTGCCCCATTACCCCTTTGAGGTGGGCTCTGAAAATAGCCGTTTTTATTATTTTTTTTTTTACAGATGCCTGACAGACACTGTTATTTTGTATTTTATGGAGGGGGTTTCTTCTTATTTTGCAACTAAAATATTCACATAACCTGTTCCAAAGCAACCCTTACATTCCAAAAGAACATTGCATTTCCCAAAAAAGATAAAGAAACACCATCTGCTTCAGAATAAGCAGCATTACTCGAAACAATATTCTCGTTGTTACAGAAAAGCATACTGGATCTTAGCATGAAAGCACGCATGCTAAGGACATCATTCTCAGTTCCATTTCCTCATTGGATACAGCTAAGCAGTCACACAACCATCCACCAATCACATCCAAGACCTCTACATCTAACTCCATCATCAGAGTTCCACACTTCAAATGTACTATTGATCACTCTGAATACAAGTCTCATATCATTGGAAAGTACCTACTACAAAAACTACAGTACAAGTCTCGAAGATTTCGACTTAGAGCTCCATGCATATCCACATGCATGATTACAAAGTACAGGTATGCATATTTTATTCAGAGTACATATACAACTCTTATGATTCCATATAAACAAAGTAATGCCACTAAAACTGCATAGCCAATACATACCAGCCAACACTCCCGATTTAAGCGCAAGACTCTGAATTTTTCATTGAAAAATCACACTCTTTTTTACTGTCTCCCGTATAACCTATACATACATTCCAACCCTCCCGATTTACGCGCGAGACTCAATTCTTGTTTGAAAAATGTCACAATTTTTTACTGTCTCCCGCCTTAATTAATGCTAATCCCACTGCAATCGTATGAGAAAAATAAATGCTCCCGATTGCTGTGGTGAAATCTCCCTCTCAGGTGCTCCCGATTGTTCGCATGTCTAGTTATAATATGAAATTATTCAAATTTTTCCCATCGACTATAATGAACTATCGCTTCCAAACCTCTCTGCTATCTACAACACAGCTGTAAAAAAACAAATTAATTTCATGAACTTCTACTCATTTGCAAAGCATGTTGAACTAACATACTGTAAATAACATAAATGGCTGCACATAGTGAAATCAAATGCATGCATACACTATGTTCAGATATCAAACAAGAATACTACCACAAAAACATAAAAATCAACATGTACATTAACTATACATAAAATGCATCATTGCTATAAACACACACAATTACTAACTTCTTCCTTTTACAATTGCAGTGAAGACGACTCTCCTGAAAATCAGCAGTGTCTAAACTACAAACAACGTATCCGAAGAAACTGCTCTTTCCACACAAAAAAAGTAAGTACAATACTACCTTTATATTCTTACTGTTCCTCAAAGACACTGTGTTGTTCATTCATGTAATTTGAGCACCAAAATAAACATTGATTTCTGAACCATTCTGCCCACAAATCCCCATTTATTAAACAGAGATTAGCAGGCAGAATGGCACACAAATCCCTGGAACATAAATAACATACTCAACCCTTAGAATGTTAGTACTACAAAACAAAGAACTGTTTTAATTTGACACCATTATGTTTACTATTAATGCTTCTCCTCACCAATAGCTCACTTTCTACTCTCAGCTGACCCGCAGTGTAGTAACATACAAACAGAATAGCCTTCCCAACTCATGGTAATTGCCCAATGCACATTCACACACCACCACAAACATCTTCCCAATCAAACTCATACACGCATGCACACAGCACACATACATTGCAAAACTAACCAACCCATACCTTCTTTTTTTTCAACCGACCCCAATGAATGCCTACCAAAAAGCCAGTCCATAGAAAGCAACACAGAAATAGAGCAAATGAAAATATATGCGTCTAAAATAAGCATCCTTCTGTAGCAGAGTTTGTACAAAACGTTCAGACAAAACAGCTAATGCAGTCATTTAGCAAGCAAAACAAAAGAAGCTTCTAGTACAGAAACGTTGCTTCCTCTATCAAAATGTAAAACGAAACAGAAAGTGATTAACAATATTTCAGCTATCTTGATGTAGTGGCAAGTAACCATACCAAAAAAAGTATTTTAGCAAAAATGTTCTGCCACTGAGTCCTTCAGAATCTTATAAAACCAGAAGCGAAATCATGCACAACCCTTAAAACGTATCATAGAAAATTAATCCTAGAAGCTCTCGTAGACAGTGCAATCCTTCTCAAAAAGATGTTATTTACTTTAGTTTTAAACAGGATGAAACCACTAACAAATCTAAGTACTAAACTTAAAAAAAAAACTTCTCAATAAACGGAATGTCAACAAAAATAACTTCTTAAATATCTGTGAAGGTGAAAGGACTCAAACCATGACCACAGAACCATATTTCAATGAGGAAGCATACAAACAAAACCAAACAAACACAATTGCCATCCATAGCAGTGGACGAGGTTACAAAAAAAGTAATAATACCATAATGCAAAAAGAAACACTGCTTATAAAAATATCCCTACAAAAACTCAGAATTACCTCTCCATTCGACTGAACTAGAACGTCCAGCATACAAATGGCCGTGCACGTCAATGTGTAACATTCCCAACAAATCTTTCACATCTTTACGCCAGTTCCTCATTTTTGCGCCCAAGACTCTAGTCCCTGTCCACAACCACCTGGTAGAAATTCAATTCTATGGGTGTGATCTATGAGTGTGATATGCTGCACTGGTTGTGGCCAGGGCCTAGTGTCTTGTGTGTATAGCCTACAGCCTGCAGCCTGCGGCCATGCACCCAAGACTCTAGGGCCTAGCCACAACCACCACAGCATATCACACCCATGGTGGCTTATAACTCAGTATCACACCCATAGATTGAAAAATTTGAACTGAGACATATACTCAATTTTAAAGTCCGCTGACACCACACGTGTCCTTAGAACAGTTTCAACTTGCCTGCGCACAGCACGGACGGGAATACTATCCTTAGGACATCCCTCATTTTCAGTAATTACGAACATCCCGGAGAGCGCGGGCATGGCTAATACATCAGTAGCACCTTCCACCTAAACAAATACAGTATTTCACCCATCTCTTCCTTCCTAAACCTCCCCAAGCACTCTTGCACACCAACACACTCCCCAAAACTGCATTTCACCTCTGTTCACTGCCGCGCTGTCGACAGATCCAATATGGTGGACACAACGGAACAATCTTACGCACATCACGCCTCACACCAGCCACTCGGCGGACACATCGCGTGTCTGCGGACATGATGCGAGTCCATTAGCCAATCGGTGTCCTACCCGCGGAGCGAACAGGGAAGTGTCTCCGCGGAGCAGACTTAGATATCACTAATTTTTTTAGACCTACTTTTTGATAGTTTTAAAGAAAACTTCTCGACAGATTTTCACCAAATTTACAAAAGCACGCTTTTGGTATTTATAGGTATGTTTTTGTTTTCCAGTACTTGTATTAAGTACATTAGAAATTCTTGTGGATCTTCTTGTGAGTTTATAGTGAATTTCACCATTCCAGCACAGTAGTCCAATTCTTGTCTAATTCTGTGAACACTATACGTGTTGTCAGGATGTTGCGTTTCTATGAAGGACTAACATTTGCAAACACAATTGGTCTGTACTGTGTAAGTAAATGGTGTCAACAATTGGTGGCAATTGAAATAGAATATTGATTGATACATTTGCGTAGCAACTTACACCAGTTACATTTGAACATTTTAATGGACCAGATAGTTCTTTGTCCAAGTCATTTTTTCGGAGTGTGTGTTGCTTCTTTGAAGAAGTACCTGAGATACTTGGTGTAATAGGTTATTCCTTGGCTGTGGTAATTGATGAAGTATTTATTAGCTTCTTTTACTCTCTTTGGCAGATTTGCAGTCAGATCCTGTTGCATTTCACTTTAAATTACTTTTCTTTTGCAACATTTTCCTTTTTGTGGAACAGGATATGATATTAGATGGGGGGTGTATAGTGAACATAGTCTATTGTATTCTAAAATGTAAGGAATATCAGTGTTTACTTTACTTGCATCAAAGTTCATTAGAAATAGACCTTCAAGTGTACGTAAGCGTGATAACTGCTACGTTGTTCATGCCTTCTTTAAAGACGGTGTTACCAATATCTATCAATGCTTTGTCTAGGGTAAGACCTTACGATTTATGAATGGTGACTACATATGCAAGAGTTAGAGAAAATTGTTCTCTGCGTACATACATGTCTTTGAAGAGAAAGAATCGAGCTGTTGAGCGCCTTATCCTTTTACTTCTGAAAGTTTGTCAAAGAGAATATTGACAAACTGAATGTTGTTGCATGGGTATGTTTGAAAGCCATCAACTGTACCCAGTGCTCCATTAACTAGTCCTTGCTCCACGGCAAGGTTACGTTTAAGCATTACTCTACAGTTTACGGATAATTTTTATATTTTCTCCAACCCAGCTGTGTTGGAGATAGAATTTTGTTGTTTCATTGAATTTGGAACAGCTTGCAAGAGTTGGCATTAAGGCCATGTAATTGTTTGCATTACCTTGGAGCTTCGTTTTGCAGTTTGAACTCTACCCTGCTATTCACAGCATTGCGAGCTGCAGCTTCAGATAGCACTTGCTGTGGCCCCTTCTGCTTCCTGGAGGAGGCGGAGCCACGCTGCATCACGTGACGGATCACGTGACTTATCCGGACCTTTTATTCAGCCGTGAGTCAGCTGAGCGGTGTGTTTGCATTACCTTGGAGCTTCGTTTTGCAGTTTGAACTCTACCCTGCTATTCACAGCATTGTGAGCTGCAGATAGCTCTTGCTGTGGCCCCTTCTGCTTCCTGGAGGAGGCGGAGCCACGCTGCATCACGTGACGGATCACGTGACTTATCCGGACCTTTTATTCAGCCGTGAGTCAGCTGAGCGGTGTGTTTGCATTACCTTGGAGCTTCGTTTTGCAGTTTGAACTCTACCCTGCTATTCACAGCATTGCGAGCTGCAGATAGCTCTTGCTGTGGCCCCTTCTGCTTCCTGGAGGAGGCGGAGCCACGCTGCATCACGTGACGGATCACGTGACTTATCCGGACCTTTTATTCAGCCGTGAGTCACCCTCGCGGCGTTAAGCCCGGCGGGGAAAAGCCTATCAGCTGTTGTGCGGCTGATAGGCGCTGGTGGTGCCAGATTCACTCGGGAAGTGCGCCTATGTGCAGACTGTGGCAGGGAGACAAGAAGGCAGCAAGGTAACTGCAAGATCTATTTATTCTGAAAAGAGCTGTGTATCAACCTGGTACGTCTGAAATCTTAGTAATTCGGCCTGGTCTTACTGACTAACTGTTCACAATGGCGGACTCACCGGTCTCAAAGCTCTCGCCATATAGGACAGGGGTGGGCTGCTACCCCGAGGTAGCCATTACATGCAGCACTGCCTCATTTGAAAATATTTTACAAACAAATGTGGAAACGGCTGAGGAGGTGGTGAACGGATCAAGTATAGGAGAAGGGGAAGGCTCCCACACACAGCTTCACCTACAGCCCCAACAGTCTTCCAAGACCCCGGATACATCAGTGCCCCCCATAGAAATTGAAAATCGGGGACTTTTTAATAGCAAGGTGGTCATTGACGATAGGGGCCAGAACGCGAAACCACAAATAGGACTGTCCCCCAAGGCCACAGTGTGGGAGGTTTCGCCCAATTCGATTCCCTTAAATTCTACTCTCTCCTCCCCAAAGGACTTGGGCGCAATTTATGATGATGAGACGGGTTCTCTAAGGGCAACCGCACCTCCTGTAGTGAACCCCTTTGTCTTCGGTTCCTTAAATGGGAACAAAAGAGATCAGCCTCCAGCAAAAAAATCGAACAACGGTTGGAAACCCTTCGGGATTTTCTTACTGAACACCGATTTCCACACAAACTATTCAAGTACGAACCAGCAAAACAGGGTGACTATTCGATAGTGTCTTCTGGATCCCTCTACGCCACGGTCTAGATCCCAAAAAATGACCACCCCAGGGTCGTACACATTTATCCCTGAGCGTAAGGGGTCATCACCAAATAAATGGGGGGCGTTTCTTGCCTCAGTCAACAAAACTTTACTTCAGGGACCCCCACAAAGATTCCATAAAGGAGTATTCCCCCAGCAAGCGCCGTTTCCAAGTAAACGGCAAAGAAGATAACCCTCTCCCACAGACGAGGATCTCTTGTCCGTCTTGGAATCAACTCAAGGAGATGCTCCTTCTAAAAAGGATCCCCAAATCGATCCTGGAATGATCACAGCTTTTGCTCTTGTAATAGCCCCCTTTATGAAACTTATTGAGTCGCAAAATGATCAGCTTTGGGACCATACGACAACAATCGCAATGATGTTTTCTAAAATGATCTTTATAGAAGGCTTTGTTTCGGCAATTCAGTCGAAACTCGAAAAAAATGACGAACATACGACAAACATTTTGAAAAGTATCATCGAGCCAATCATAAAAGAAAAAGAAATAAGAAGATCGGAAAGGACAAGTCTCAGGTTAGGGAGTGCAGGTGGCCCAGAGAGTGGTCCGACTTCCCTGGAACAGACTCATAACCAGCAGGTGGTTCTGTCTACAAAGAGTACTTTTGAGGAACTTTCCACTACCAAATACAAGGACAGTTCTACCAACACGGACCCTGCTGTGCGGGCAATTAGCCCAGTAATGAAGGAGGGTAGGCTAGCACCGAAGGAAGGATGTTCAGCATCTTCCATTGCAACTAATACTCTGCCCCTGGTTACACGGGATCAGCTCGAGGCTCCAGTGCCAACTAGCAACATCAAATTATTTGACTTATTTAAGAAACCAAAATCAGGTTTATCCCCAATGAAGGAAGGTCTACTTAAAGTAAACAAGAAAGGCGACAAAAACTATGGGAAAATAGTCATACCAACGGACAAACCTATAGGACAGAGACCTTTGCCTACAAGAAAACCCACATTGAGATCTAAAATTGCAACTGGTCTATACCTTCCAAGGAACTTGGCACTTCCCTGCAAACTGCCAACTCATGAGAGACCAGTAATAAAAAAAACAGAAATTGCTCCTGCTGCCCGCCTAAAAGTAACTCCTGATGAGTCCCCTCGCCCACTGGACATCACGTCGACAAATGACAACATGGACATCTCTCTCAGACTTATCTGTTTATTCAGACATAAACACCACATGGGAGGGGGAATCAGGATCGAATACCTCCGGAACAGAAAGTATCGAGGAAGAAGATCCAGAAATATACAGCAAGATAAAAGAAGTCGACCTTAAAGGGGAGACGAAGGCTCAGACGATTAAAGACAGGGCGGTGCGGCTAGTGTCCTTCAAAAAGCCCTCAATGCCCACGTTATCGATTCCGAATTCGGTCTTCGATAAAAAACTCAAGTGGAAAACTACAGTGCACTCCGGTAGAGAAATATCGGCCAGCCCCACAGAAAAAGAGAGGGCAGACATACACCCATCTAACGCCTTGGTTTACACAACACTGGAAGACAGACGGAACTTTCTTGTACAGAGATCCCTGGAAACTACTAGTATTAAAGGAGTCAGCCCTGACGCGTCAAAGGAAACAAAAAGAACAGTGTCATGGGCAGAAACAATTGAGAGAAAACCGACATGTGGGCCCAACAATCACAATGCCCACAATGGACCGCGGGCAAAAAATGCCAAGGAACACTACAGAATACTATTGGAAAGAACTCTAGGCTACGAAGACAACTTAATTATGAATCAAGCTAACGTTATGAGGCTCTTACAACCCCTTGATCTTCTGGAGAAATTAAAATCGAGGGATTTAGACTGGATCGAATTTCATAATGAACAGCGACACGACAGTGTGATTCTTCACACAACTGATCAAAACACTAAAAATGTACTCTTAGAGTTGGGCCCAAAACTTAACTTATGTGGATTCGTGCTTAGGGAGTTGGAGGAGGAAAACAGATCCGACCGTGTAGCTACTCGGAAACATCTACTACACAACCACCGAAGTACCACTACCAAATCCTATAAGGATCATCCGATGAAAGCAGGAAATAGTGGTAGAGGGACCCGAGAGGTTGATAGTGGAGGAGACCAAGTGCATATTCAATCAGAAAAAGCAGGACTAAACTTGGTGAATAGTCAAGATGACTGGAGTTGGCTGGCTGGGGTCCTATCTGCTAAGTCATAACGCCAACACCCATCTACGAGTGCCCACTCCAACTCCAAACCAAAAGGGATAAAGATCCTGAGTTGGAACACAAGGGGTTATGTGCATTTACTTGGCAATTCAGCAACACACCTGTCCTCTTACGACCTATTTTGCTTGCAAGAAACCTGGTTGTGTGATCTACCTCTTCTGGACAGGTTTGAGCTATATCTAAACCCCGCAACAAAGGGCTCAAAAGGCAGACCAAGCTCGGGTTTACTGTTGGGGGTAAAGCGCACCAGTGGCATAAAAGTGCTCTCTTCTCTAAACAGAAACCCTTGGATCCAACTTACTAGGATTTCATCCACATCAGAACCAGCTTCACTTACTTCAGACTGGCAGTTGCTTATATGCAACGTATACTGGGGCCCGACAGCCCGAGATGAGGACAAACTTATGGAAGTCCTACTGGAAGCCATAGACGACGTCAGGATTGAATGCCCACTACTTGAAATTCTGCTATGTGGTGACTTGAACATGGAATGTTACGACAAGAAGCAGAGGAAAATAGAGTTCCTGCCTTTGAACGCCTCAAAAAAAAAACGAGAGGCGTGGTCATGGAGAAGGAACTACTAGCCAGAAATATATACTTGGTAAACGGTAACTTGGCCGGCGACAAACCAGCTGCCTGCACATGGAAACGGGGTGCCCAAACAAGTACACTGGACTATATGTTTGCATCAGAAAATCTCTTTGGCAAATTAATATCGTTGGAAGTGATCCCCACGATCCAAAGTGATCACAATATCCTGGAACTCAAATCTGAGGCCTGGAACAAGCTCTCGTCTGTACCAGGCAAGCATCTACCAAACCAGTTTCTTGAGTCAACTCCTGGTGGCAATAGACTACGCATGGGAAGAAAAGAGATGGAACTGGTGCTGGATTCTTTAATCAAGGACCAAGGTCCAAACCTGATAGAATATGCTGAAACACTGAAGATCTTTCGCCCAAAAGTAGTCGCCAAGGAAATTCACCAATGCAAGCGGCACCACTATGATCACCAAGTAGTGACAAAAAAAAAACTGGTTAAAAAAGCCAGGAGATTATATGTTAAAACTAGAGCACCAGCTGACTTAGTCCTGTATACTAAAGCTAGAAACACCTACAGGAACTGGCTTAAGCAACACAAACATCAAATAATGCAACAAGACAGTGAGAAGATGCTTCACCTACTATCTACTAAAAACATCACTGGTATTTGGAAGTTGATCAATGAAATAAACATCCCTTCCGACTCAAAAATGGTAAATCCAATAGCCTCAGAAGTTTGGGAAACTCACTTTCGGAACCTTTACTCTATGGGGAAAATCTGTGGTCCTGCCCCATTCTTACCATCGAATGAGCCCTGGGACTTTAAATTTGGAAAACAAGATATTCTAGACCTTATTAAACAGTCCAATTCTTCAAGGGCTGCAGGACCTGATGGTCTCACCAACGACATCCTCAAAAGGGACCCGGAAAAATGGGCTTCGTTCATGCTGGATTTGTATAATAACATAACAAGACTAAAAAAGTTACCTAAATCTTGGACAACGTCCATAATTGTGCCGATCTTTAAGAAGGGAGATAGGAACGTGCCCACTAACTACAGACCGATTGCCCTTTTGGATGTCGTCGGCAAAATATTTGCAGCACTAATCTTGAAACATCTAAATGATTGGAGTCGGCTGGCAGACCATCTGGACCCTTGGCAATCAGGCTTTCGAAAGGGCATTGGAACATACTTAAATGTGCTACTCATCAACATAATCAAATGCATGGTTAAGGCCAAGAAATATAAGAACATCTATATTGCGTCAATAGACTTGGAACAGGCATTTCGATTCTGTTGATCGCGGAATGCTATGGCACAAATTAAGGAAATGGGGATGTCCGACCAACCTGAGAGAACCTCTTGAAGCACTACACACGGGGACAACCCTCAGAGTAAGGTTGGACAGACAGGGCAACCTCTCAAACAATGTGGTGGCCATGCACGGTCTGAAACAGGGCTGTCGGTTGGCTCCCGCTGTTTTTTGCCTTTTTATATCCGACATGCAGGAAGCTTTCGAAGCAGTGAGGTGTTTCCCCCCAAAAATCGCAGAGACCGTTGTGGGAAGGCTGTTATTTGCGGACGATCTTCTGTTGCTAGACCAAACGGCCATCGGACTTCAGCGGCAACTAAAGGCACTCGAGTCATATCCGTATAAATCCAAAAAAATCAAAGATCTTGAGGCTAGGACCTATCATCGGCATGAAAAATCTATGGGTGGTACCTTTCGGGGGAAGAAGTACCAGTGGTTTCGTCCATGATATACCTTGGAGTAACTTTAAACAACAGCATCCAAGATGGTCCAGGTATCTGCAGGCTTAGAAGTAAAGTTACGAACTTAGCTTCGCAAGCCTTGTTAATCAAGCGACGATACTGTTCTTTTTCCCTTCGTCCTCTGATAGATTTCTACAAACTGAAAGTTGTGCCAATTCTCACTTAGGCAGCAGAGGCGAATTTCTTCATCAATTCAGATGTTTGGAAACTGTTGGAGGGCCTATTCTGGAAAAGAGTATTGTGCTTACCGACATCAACTCCAATGGAAAGTGTGCGTAAGGAACTAGGCCTATCGTCCCTTTACATATCTACGGTCTGGAAATCCCTGACACTCCTCTGCAAATGTCTGCACCCCCAGGAAAGAAGTGGATTTGTGGCAATTAACGAAGCAATCAAAAGACAATTGATTCCGGTCCTAACCAAGTGGCAATTAATTTGTTTAGAAATCCTGAATACCATAGCACTAAAACCAGACAATCTCATGTTAAATCCACTCATGGTAATGAGAAAACTCTTGGACTGGGACTGGATAGCCACCCTGGACAGGCTCAGTGCTTTGCCATCAATCACCCAAGGCATGGACGAGCACTATTGCAGAGGCACCGTCCACCCTTACTTGGATAAATTTCCCTCAAATACGGAAAGACAGCGGTTCTTAAAATTCAGACTAAACCTCTTCCACACAAGAGAAGTCTTAGGGAGAAGAACCAAAAAAGAGGAAAACCCCAGTCTGCTGTGTCGAGGCTGTGGGCAAGAGGCTGAAACCTTACAGCATCTAGTGATTAATTGTGTTACCTTAACTAAGTTCAGAGACAAATGGTTGGGGACGCACCTTTCAAATTTAAGCACTTTAACCTTGCAGGACAGGTGGCTAATTCTGAGAAGGGGGGAAAAAGTATCTACGACCCTGGCTCTCTTGAACTTTATGAGAGAAACCTTTACAATTTTGGACATTTAGTTATTTTTCTCGAGTTATACTGTTTCCCCCCCTATATATATATATAATTGATGTAACTGTGTGTTTTTTTTTTTTTTCTTCTTCTTCCTTTTCTTCCTTTTTTTCGATTCTTTTCTTTTCTTTTTATCTCCACAATGCATTTAAAGTTTCCTTTGGTAACTAATTGATGCAATAAAATAAAAAAAATAAATAAAAAAAACAATTGACATTTTTGTGCACTAATTGTTCCATAACATTAGTAGCACATGAGTTATTGCAATAAAGTGCATGGATGTGCTGGGTTTTTAATATTGCTTGTGCTTCTTGAGATAGTACGCCAACTCTAATACTTTTTAAAAATGTTGGCGTAAATGAGGTCTGTAGATTGGCGCATGTTTTCTGTTAATTCTCTGTATTGGAAATGTTGCCAAAGGTTGACATTTTCTATGCTGCCAACAGTTTTACGGCAGTGTTTGTGTCCTAAGGTTTTAAAAATAGGTTCAACTTTCACTGGTGTGAATTGAAGAAGATCTACGAAAACAATAATGTGTTTTCCTCCAAAGAGTTCCTCGTAGTTTGTTTTAAGTACTTCTTGCAATCTGAGGTGAATCAAAGCCAACATTAGGTTGGAGACCATGCTCATTTCATCTATTAGTAGCATTTTCATTTGTTTTAATACTCTGCATAGTTCCATTGCAGCTTCTGTAGAAAGTTTGTAATAGTCTAATTTGTTTTGGTGTTCTACTGGAAGGAGTAGTAATCGGTGTAAAGTGACACCGCCTATGTTGTAGGCAGCTAAACCTGTGGGAGCAGTTACAACAGCTGACAGTTTGTTGTTTGTCAATTGTTGAAGGAACTTGCTGATGATTTTGATTAAGAATGTTTTGCCTGAACCAGCTTCACCACTGACGTACTGCAGTATAGGTTTGTCATTTTGGCAGATACATTCTTTATTTTCGTGTTGTACACCATGTGCAATTTCTTTTGTTACTTCTTCAAAAATGGTGTGCTGGTCTTTGTTAAGTTTTGATTGCAGTACTGTTAAGTCTTCTGTACATTTTTCATAGTGACCCATGGTGTTTTCTACTTCTGTCATAGCTACTTCCGCCTCATTTGCTATTAGTGGCTGTCCCAGTGGTTCTTGGCTTCCTGTTACAGAAGGTTGACTACTGTCGGAAGTGTCCTTATCGAGTTGGGCCTGGAGTTCTTCTTCGTGTTGCTGTTCATTGTGCAACATTGTTTTGTACTGCGTAAAGTTCACATCGGTGATAGTGCTTTCATTTGCTTTGAAAGCATCTTCATAGCAGTCATAGTTATCTAGTATTTCCTCTTCTTTTCTCCACGGTTTAAAAAGTTGTAGCAGGGACATGTAATATAGATCTTTCTGTTGAGGAGTTTTTAATGACAATTTGATGTGATTAATTAAACTTGTGTTTGGTAAGTTTCACTAAGCTGCCTTCACAATCTGTCACTCTATATCTACCTTTGTTTTCATCTGGTTTTATATTATTTTTGTATGCAAAGTTTTGGGCTATGTGGTATAAACACATGGTTCCCAAAGTGGTACTTCTGTTTGGGTAGTGTGTGTCTAGTAAATTGTTTTTCAAAATGTCTTGGCTGTTGGGATCATATTTTGGCTATTGTATATATGTCCTCATATGATTTGAGAACTCTTTTTCTAGATTTAGCAGGACCAAGACTTAGCCATACTATATTTTCAGATTGTCCATACAAAACAGTACCGGTTAAACGATCTGCAGCTTCAAAGGTGCCACATTATCTATGCAAGAGCATTTTTATGCCTAAGCTGTACAATTTCTGAGATAGTGCTTTGTCTGATGATACGTCATTCCTGAGGTCTTGAAGCTCTTTTTTTTCTGATTTTGTTAAGTAGGTTGTAACATATTGTGCAACTGCCGTGGAGTTGTCTGCAATGTACTGCACATCTATGTTTGCATTGCATAAGAGGGCAATGATTGCATTGTAATCATTGATATATTTTGATTCTTCTGTTCTTTTTATGTAATACGTGTTCTTAGGTGATTTACCTTTAACACTATGTCTAACTGAAGACATGAAGCTGTTCACTTGACCTGTTTCTGTAACTGATCTAGGGAAACCAAATCGGCATTTGGTGTAGTAATTCCCTTTGTTTTTGTATTTACAACGACAATATTTGCCACATTTGTGTCTTTGAAATAGCACAATTTGTGCATGAAGGTCACTATGTGTCGTTTGTGAAGGGATTTGAACTGCAAAACAGTGCCATCACTGTCCTAACCAAAGTTAAGAGCATCTTTAATGCATAAAAGCATGTGGATATGTGGTGCTCCTCTGGCTTGGTATTCTTTTCTCCAAAGGAAGTGTTGCACTTCTCCGAGGGGAGGAACAGTTTTATTACAAATAAAGTGTAGCACAGCAATGAAACGATGGTGGAAATAACTTGAAACATTAACAGGATCTAGAGAGCAAAGTTCTCCAGGTGTTAGTATATTTATGTTTGTTTTGTTTTTGTTTGATATGCTTAGGAAATCATGTAAATCTTCCCATGCATATTCTACACAACTTAATGTAAGAAACCAAGTGGGTGGTCCAATGTTTCTGATCATACAACATACATCTCTGTGACGTTGGAACCAGTATTCTTTCGTACCACGCATGTTTGCAAACAGATTTGTTATTCTTGATTGTAAAATGTCTTTTTCTTGCACTTTTTGTATTAACTGCATAGCTGACATATTTTGAAAGTGGGTTCCCGATTTCAATATATGTGCATCTCTGTAACATAGAGTTGCTAGTTCACTTTCAAAGAGTAGGTGGAATATGTATTCCACATTTTGTCTAAATATGGGATCTTCAGAATACATTCGTAATGAGCGGTATTCTGATGCTGTATCTGAGTGGGTCTATTATCGGAAAGGAAATAGTACAGGAAAAGCATGTGCTTCTATACTTTTTTCCCATATGCTCTTTGGTGAACCTTTGGTTTGTCGCATTTGGTACGTTTCTAGTGCATCATCTATGCTGTCATTAGAGTGCAAAGGATGAATTGTATAATGGTCTAAAATATTGGATACTGCAGCAGGATCCAGAAGTTCAAACTGACGAGTTTCTGGTGACTTTTCAATTATTTCAGTTGTTTCCCTTAAGTTTTCTTCAATATTTATTTCTTTGTAGTATTCATAATTGTCTTCCAGATATTGCAAGGCTTGTCTAACTTTATGTAAGTCCACGAGTTGTTGCCACATTTTTGTGTCTTTTGTTGGTACACCATTTACTAAGACAATTAAAGATTGCTTTATTGGACGTTGTACTCCTAGAGTGTGCACATTTTCTGTCAGCTCTAATGGTAAATAAACTACTTTGCCACAAATGCCTTTCACCAACTCAGAGGGAGGTAATTTGCTGTTTTTAGTGCAAGGTGTATTATTGCTTGAAATGGGTGTACTGTTTGAATTATGGTGCTCTCATACAAATTGAGTTGTTGCAGGGGTTTTGGTAGTGGGAATAATTCCAAGTTATTTGTGATAGCATGTACTGGAATTTCGTTGTTGTCAAGTTTTGTAGTGCAGTAACTGCAAAGTATTAAGGGGTCAGTTATTTCATATTTGTTTTCTGCTAAAAGGTAAAGAGCTAATTCAAACCATTTGGAATCTTCATTGTCTTCTATTTTGTATGTTATGTCTATAGTTTTTGTGTTACTTTTGTAAAAAGTTATGTGGCAACACACACACACATGGTTTGGTATTTCAGCGGATGTACTTTTACATTTTTAGTATTTCCTTTTTGTATATGTGTAATAGAAGGTTGTCATGTGCAGAATTGTTGCCACTCTGTTCTAAAGCTATTGTATTTTGTAAGTGGCTTTCACTTCCAAAATATTTTCTCTGTATGCGGTCGATTTCTTCTTGTAGGTATTTGGGTGTACCATGTAGAAGAGTGTTATTGAAATTGGCTAGTTTTAAAGCAGGACTTTTAGCATAGTACAGTTTATGCACTAGATTTCTTACATTTGAATGATGTGTTGATATCATTTTGATATTATGGAAGGTGCTTTTGCAAATAGGTCCTGAAATGCAGGCTAATGAATGTCCTTGTAGTCCTGTGTATTTGCGCACTGGACAGGTATCCATCTTTTGCAGCACTTTCATTTTGATTTTGTCTGTACCTTTCACATACTGATTGAGGAACTGGCGTAAAGATTTGAAAGATTTGTTGGGAATGTTACACATTGACGTGCACGGCCATTTGTTTACTGGACGTTCTGGTTCAGTCGAATGGAGAGGTAATTCTGAGTTTTCTGGGGTTTTGTTTGTATGCTTCTTCATTAAAATATGGTTCTGTAGTCGTGGTGTGACTCCATTCACCTCCACAGATTTTTAAGAAGTTATTTTTGTTGACATTTCTTTTATTGAGAAGTTATTTTTGTAGTTTAGTACTTAGTTTTGTTAGTGGTTTAATCCTGTTTAAAACTAAAATAAATAACTTCCTTTTGAGAAGGATTGCACTGTCTACGAGAGCTTCTAGGATTAATTTTCTACGGTAGGTTTTAAGGGTTGTGTATGATTTCGCTCCTGTTTTTATAAGATTCTGACGGACTCTGTGGCAGAACATTTTTGCTAAAATATTTTTTATAGTATGGTTACTTGCTAGTATATGAATATTTATAGGAGCAGTTTTAGCAGTAGTGGTAGCCAAATTCTTTTTTAGTAGTTTCTGTTTCATTTTACATTTTGATAGAGGAGCCAAAGTTTGTGTACTAGAAGCTTCTTTTGTTTCGCTAAATGACTGCATTAGCTGTTTTATTTGAACGTTTTGTACAAACTGTCTTAGAGATGGATGCTTATTTTGGACACTTTTATTTTAATTTGCTCTATTTTGCGTTGTTTTCTATGGACTGGCTTTTTGGTAGGCATTCTTTGGGGTCTGTTGAAAAAAAAGAAGCTATGGGTTGGTCTGTTTTGCAATGTATGTGTGCTGTCTGCATGTGTGTATGAGTTTGATGGGGAAGATGTATGTGGTGGTGTGTGAATGTGCATTAGGCAGTTAAAATGAGTTGGGAAGGCTAATCTTCTGTTTGCATGTTACTACAGTCCGGTTCAGATGAGAGTAGAAAGTGAGCTAGTGGTGAGGAGAAGCATTAATAACAAACGTAATTGTATAAAATTGAAACAGTTCTTTGTTTTGTAGTACTAACATTCTAAGGGTTGAGTATGTTATTTGTGTTCCAAAAAAATGGGATTTGTGTGCCATTCTGCCTGCTAATCTCTGTTTAATAAATGGGGATTTGTTGGCAGAATGGTTCAGAAATCAATGTCTTTTTTGGTGCGCAAATTACATGAATGAAACACACAGTGGCCCTCATTACAACACTGGCGGTAACCCATGGCGCTATTAGCACCATGGTTGCTGCCGGTGTTGTAACTAGTCCGCCAATGTTCAATGGGGAATCACCACCCCATTCCAAGGACTGGGGAAGGCGGTAATTACGGTACCGTAAATTGCGGTACCGTAATTACCTCGAAGGTCCCTTTGCGGGTCCCTACTTTAATGGCTGGTCCAGACCAGCCGTTCAGGTCGGGTCCCGCAAAGGGACCTCGTAATTAGGGGTTAACGGTGCTGCAGCCTTTTACGGCGCTGTTAACCCCTTAGCGCCAGGGTCGTAATGACCTCCAGTGTCTTTGAGGAACAGTAAGAATATAAGGGTAGTATTGCACTTGCTTTTTTTTGTGGACAGAGCAGGTTTCTTCGGATATGTTGTTTGTAGTTTAGACACTGCTGATTTTCAGGAGAGTGGTCTTCACTGCAATTGTAAAAGGAAGAAGTTAGTAATTTTGTGTGTTTACAGCACTGATGTTAATGTATACGTTCATTTTTATGATTTTGTGATAGTATTCTTGTTTGATATCTGAACATAGTGTTTGCATGTATTTCATTTGACTATGTGCAGCCTTGATATGTTATTTACAGTATGTTAGTTCAACATACTTTGCAAATGAGTAGAATTTTAAGGTCATGAAAATCACTTATTTTTTTACAGCTGTGTTGTAGATAGCAGAGAGGTTTGGAAGTGATAGTTCATTACACTATATGGGAAAAATTTGAATAATTTCATATTGTAACTAGACATGCGAACAATCGGGAGCTCCTGAGAGGGAGATTTCCCCACAGCAATCGGGAACATTTATTTTTCGCATGCGATTGCATTCGGATTAGCATTATTTTAGGCAGGAGACAGTAAAAAATTGTGACATTTTTCAATGAAAAATCGGAAGTGTGGCGCTCAAATTGGGAGCGTTGGCATGTATGTATTAGCTATGCATATTTAGTGGCATTACTCTGTTTATATGGAATCATAAGTTGTACATGTACTATGAATAAAATATGCATACCTGTACTTTGTAATCATGCATGTGGATATTCATGGAGATGTAAGTAAAAATCTTCGAGACTTGTATAGTAGTTTTTGTAGTAGGTGCTTTCCAATGATATGTTACTTGCATTCAGAGTGATCAACAGTACATTTGAAGTGTGGAACTCTGATGATGGAGTTAGATGTAGAGGTCTTGGATGTGATTGGTGGATGGTTGTGTGACTGCTTAGCTGTATCCAATGAGGGAATGGCACCGAGAGTGATGTGGAAAGGGTAGAAGGGCTGGCTAAGAGTTATTTGCTGCTCGGACACCGCGGCTGGCTGCAGGTATGGCGTGCCACATACAGGGTTTTCTAGCAAATCCAGCATGGAAAGGGGACTGTAGGGATCAGCCAATCAGATGTTGAGGTTGTTGATTTGTGTAGGAAGAGAGTGTGTGTAGTGAAGATGGCAGAGGTGGAGAAAGTCAGGGTGTTGGTGCTCGGAGATATGTTTGTCCATGGCTTACAGCAGTATTCTTAATGCAGGCATGTGGCAAACAATTTCGATGTTAGAGGAGTGGAGGTGGTATGGGGCGCTGTGACTGACTGCAATGTAGAGGCCATTCTCCAAGTTTGTGGAGATATGCGTAGGATGAACAGTCCCCATGTGGTAGTTTTGCACTATGGTGCTTTCCATTTGGGCTATGTGAGTTCCTCTACTTTGTTGGTAGATTTGGAACAGTTGGTTCAAGTAGTAATCAAGATCCTTCCAAATGCAAAAGTATTTTTTTCTGCATTACTGCCTAGAGCAATCTAAGACAACAGTTTAGTAAGAAACTGCCTGTTAAAATCTTGAGGGAATGTGCGGATAAGGATGGCAGAATGATTGCATTGCTGGTTGAGATTCAGGGGGAGTTGTTAACCCTCTGCAATGTGTATGCTCCCACAGTGGATGATGGCTCCTTCTTCAGAATGGTGGCACAAACCCTTTTAGATTTGAATAACCCTAATATTCTGCTTGGGGGTGACTTCAATACGGTAGTTGATCCTGATCTGGATAGAAGTCAAGTCAGGCGTGTGTTACGTTGTGATTATCATCATCAAGCACTTCATTCACTCTTGGAGGAACATGATCTGAAAGATATGTGGCATTTGGAGAACCTAGACAAACGGCAATATAGCTTCTTTTCTAGTGCGCATGGTGTGTTCTCTAGATTGGATATGATTTTTTCTGGTGGGAATGTGTCGGAAAGTGTTGTATCAAGTAGTATTGGCAATATTTTATTGAGTGATCATGCCCCCGTTGAGATGCATTTGAGACTTAAATTTCAGTGCAAAAGGAGTTTCTCATGGAAGATGAACACATCTATTCAGTTAGATGATGACATTCGGGAACGGATTGTTTCGGAGGCGAATTATTTTGTTTCGGAGAATCGCTCGGAAGAGATCAGTGTTGAGAACACGTGGGAAGCCTTTAAATGCAGTATGCGTGGTGTCTGTTTAGGGCTGTCGTGTGGTAAGCGAAAAAAGGAGGAGTGTAAGAGGCGTGATCTAGATCTACGTATTAGTGGGATCTCGAGGGATCTGATGCTTGACCCGACTAATTCGGTTTCTTTGGCAACTTTGAAGAAACTTAAAAAAGAAATGGAGGACTTTTTGACGATGAGGGCTGAACGAGGCTTGTTCTATTCAAAATGTACATATTTTGAGAAAGGGGAGCGTTGCGACAGATGGTTGGCATACAGGTTGAGGAAAAGGATTTCGGAATCTGCAATAACGTCTATTATTGACAAGGATGGTAGAATTACATTTGATCCAAATAAAATTAACTTGACATTTCGTGACTTCTATGAGAATCTGTATAGCAATGAGGCGGGTATTACCGGTTTGGGTGAGAACTTCTTTGGTAATTTGTCAATGCCGACGGTATTAGATGACGATCGTAATCTACTTGGTGTTGAGATTTAGGTAGATGAGATCAAAGGAGCGATTTCAGCACTGAATACAGGCAAATCCCCGGGTTCTGATGGCCTCCCTTGTGAGTTTTATAAGATTCTTCCGAACTCAGCCTTGGAACTCTTGAGAGACGTGTATGTATCTACCAAACAGACTGGGATGCTGCCTAAAAGTACTAATCATGCTTCTATTTCGGTATTTTTGAAAAAGGGTAGGGATTGTAATCTCCCGGCCAGTTACCGTCCGATCAGCTTAATCAATACAGATAATAAGATTCTTGCCAAGGTCCTGACTATGCGCCTGGTGCAATTTTTGCCTAATCTGATTGGTGAGGAACAATCTGGTTTCATGAAAAATAGGCGTACCTCTAGTAACATCAGAAGATTATTACGTACTATGGAAATGGCGGATAGAACGAATCGAGATGCTGCTGTCCTTTCGCTTCATGCGGAAAAGGCGTTCGACAGGGTTAGTTGGGATTACTTGTATTCTGTACTGAGGAGGATGAATCTGGGTGAGGAGTTCATTTCTTGGGTTGCTCTTTTATATTCCAGGCCGACTGCTGCCGTTAAGACTAATGGTGTAATTTCAGAACCCTTTTGTTTGGAACGCGGCACGCATCAAGGTTGTCCTTTCTCCCCTCTGTTGTTCATTCTGGCAATTGAGCCTCTTGCTGTTTGCATCAAACATGAACCAGATTTGCACGGGGTGGGTTGCTGGGGTATGGTACAAAAGGCTTGGCTTTATGCGGACGACCTTCTATTAGTACTGGAGAATTTGCAGGTGTCTTTGCCTAGTTTGATGAGGCTGTTATCGGATTTTCATGATTGCTCGGGCTACAGGATTAACCGTTTGAAGTCTGAAGTGCTGCCCCTAACGAATGGTTGTGATAAAACCCTGGTTACGGGACAGGGGTTTACGTGGTGTGAGGAACGCTTGCGTTATTTGGGGGTATGGTTGACGTATCCTCTTTCCAGGATGGTAGATGAGAACATTTCGTGAATGTAAATCGGATCTAGAAAGGTGGTCTTTGCTTAAGCTCTCTTTATGGGGTAAAGTCAATGCCCTGAAAATGAATACAACACCCAAAATCAATTTTGTGTCTAGCATGCTTCCTTTGAAGATTAAGAACTGCTACTGGAAGGAATTGGACCGCCTAGTTCAAGAATTTTTGTGAGACAAAAAGCCACCAAGACTTAGTCTTTGGAAGTTACAGCTTCCTGTCCATTTAGGTGGTCTTGGGGTACCGAATTTTCGGGCCTATCATTTGGCCTTTTCTGCCCATTCTTTTGTTCCATTTTTGACAGGTGAATTAGACAGCTGGGCGGTGGCGGAGTCCAGCGCTTATGGGCCGCTGGGCCCGACAGCCTTGTTGACCACTAATACCAAGATTCCGGGTGGCAATTTGTTGGCAACTTCATTTTTGCGTGATTCATGGATTGCAGTTTGGTCATTGCTTGATTGGGATGCGTTCAAAAGCAGGAGTGCCTCTATCTGGTTGAATCCTAGGATCAGGGACAATTTGAGGACTGTTTTTTGGCCTGAATGGTTTTTGATGAATATTAAACAGGTTTCTGATTTGGGGAATGATGATCGATGGTTGACTGCCGCAGAGCTGAGAGAGAGATGGAATTTTGATGGTTTATCGGACTCTGCATATAGACGGCTAAAGAGGGCGGTTGGTGAGGTTGACTGGTCTGACTCTTTGGATGTGTGCGCTTTGCTGACAGACTCTAGTGGGAAGTGTGGCGGCCTGGCCAGTTGGCTTTACAAGCTAATGGTGTCACATTTTCGAAGTAATGACAATTTACGGAGAGTATGGAGTAAGAAAATAGGATCAGCGATTGATTTGGATGATTGGCAGAATATGTCTAGTAATGTATCTTTGTGCTCTCTGAATCTAAGTGAAAGTTCTCGACAGATAAAGATCCTGAACCGGGTGTATTGGTGCCCTGAAACACTGCATAAAAGAGGCATGTCTGACAATTCTAACTGTTGGGGGTGCGTCCAGGCAGTCGGGTCATTGGAACACATGTTGTGGGATTGTGTGAGAGTCAGAGATTTTTGGAGTGAAGTTTGTAATGTGTGTGACAGGATTGCAGGAGGTGGTTTGGTTCGTGATTTTAGGACGGTTATCCTGGGTGATGATTCTGGGTTGGGTGATGTCAGCTCAGCCCACAAGAAGTGGTTTTTTCGTGCATTTATTGTGGCCAAGAGGTTGATTCTCCGCGGGTGGAAAGGGCGGGAATCTCCTTCCTATGGGGAGTGGATCCAGGAATTGCAATGCCTCTCACGGACGGAGAAACTTATTTACAGATTGAAATGTAAAATGTCGACATATGAGAAGATTTGGAACGTGTTCAATGACTTCTTTTAAGTTGGTTCTTTGTTTTTTTTTCCTCTTGTTTATAATTTGGTTTCTGTATTAATGTAGTGGCTGATATGTTGTATATATTGTATATACTATAAATAAACATTTATAAAAAAAAAAAAAAAGACAACAGTTCTGTTTTTTGTCCTCACCAAAACATTGCTAGGTGTGCAATCAATCGATGCATGAGTGCTTTCATGCTAAGAGCTGGTATGTTTTTCTGTAATAACGAGAATATTGTTTCGAGTAATGCGGCTTATTTTGAAGCAGATGGTGTTTCTTTATCTTTTTTGGGAAATGCCATGTTCTTTTGGAATGTAAGGGTTGCTTTGGATCAGGTTATGTGAAGATTTTAGTTGTAAAATAAGAAGAAAAAAACCCCCAAAAAATACAAAATAACAGGTGTCTGTCAGGCATCTGCAAATAAAACAAAAAAAAATGCTCTTTTCAGAGCCCACCTTAAAGGGGAAATGGGGAAAATATTTAAATGTACATTCGCCATGCTAAGATGTTCTACAGGTCCGCAGACATGGCGGTAGTCTGAGGATGGCGCGTAATACATACGGGGATTCTGGAGTGGAGAGGCATGCAAATGAGAATGAGCGTAGCTAGGGTTTGGTCAGTAAAGTTTAGTGGGTGTGTTGTGCACAGAGAGATTTAGTGAGGACGTCTTTTTCCTGAGAGAAGAACAGATAGCTATGGCTGTGTGTTCTCAAAAACAGATTATCTGGATTTTGGGAGACTCATGGATACATTGGTTGGAGGTGCATGCAGAACGTTGTGGTGTATCTGCAGATCTTAGATTCCCTCATGTGGAAATGTACTGGCATGGAGTGCGTGGAATGAAGTGGCTTGACTTGGTACCTCTCTGTGCTACTTTACAGTCAGAGCATCATCCTGACATATTTATAATTCATTGTGGAGGGAACAGTTTAGGATATGTGTCTGGAATTTCTTTGCAATTTGCAATGAAAGAAGGACTTGAGAGGGTCATGGACATGTTTCCAAAATCTCAAGTAATTTTTTCGCGTATTGCGCAAAGGCCAATGTGGCTGCGTTCTTCTTCATTTGGTCCACAAATGGAGATAGCGAGGCACAATGTCAATAAGGCTGTTTCTAAGAGATGTTGGCATGTCCTCTTTCCACAATGAAAATATTATGTTTCGTAGCACATTCATTTTTCGCAGAGATGGAGTCCATCTACATATGCTGGCAATCAGATTTTTCTCTGAAATGTACGAAATGCATTGCAACCTTTTTTGGAAAAATAGTCATATATTTTGCATTACATGTTGATGAATCCAAGTTTTTGAAACACACAAAACACCACCAAAAGGCTCTTTTCAGAGCCATCACTTACTCCCAGAGAAAAGTGCATTGGTTTTGCTACGGTTGCACCCCAAAATTTTGTCTGTCCTAGGACTGTTCGCGGACTTTTAGAAAAATGCGCAGGGGCCTACAACGTTTACTTGCTAGTTCTATTTTCAAACTGAGAAAGGCGGCTCTGCAAAGAGCCTTTTATTTTTTTTATTTTTGTTGTTTTATATTTTTGGGGATTTTTTATACACGACACACTAGGAGAGGAGGGGAGAGTAGGGTAAGGAAGGGCCACCAACCAAGGGGATAGAAAGGGCAGGTGGAGAGCGGAAGATGTAGGGTGGGCTCTAATTAGGTAGGTAGCAGGTCTTCTTGTGGTCCGTGACCTTAGTCTCGAAAGCACTTCGAAGACTCTCCCCCTGCAGAGTACTGCATCGCAGTACATACACAATATTGTGACCCTCGAAAGGTAAGGGTCAACAAGATCGCAAATGGCCTTTGAAGCAGCTGGAGGGATCTGCTCTCCCACAGGAGTGTCTCTCTTGGTGAGAGGATCGTTAACGGAGGATGCTGTGGAGGAACTCAACCTACTACGTTCTTTACAAGGTACAACCTTGCGAATGTCCGCTTCATGAATGTCGTACCAAAGCTGTATGAACCACGTTTCCCACGACTCAGCACCAATTTGCACTGGTTACAGGTGACCTTTTTCGCACGTGCTTTTGGTACGTTACCATAAACAGTAAACAACCGCCACACCCAAGACTCCCGCCCAATGCTGGTAGTAGGGAGTTCCTCCACCTCATTCATTGTCATTCTCTACATCCTCATGCATATTCCCCTGTGCAGGCCCTTGGGGAGGTGGTGGTGGTGGAGGGTTTGGGGCTGGTGCTGAGGCTGACGTAGCAACAGCAGCCATGGATGCCATTACAGTTGGTGAGGTAATCTCAGCTAGAGCACTCAAGGCAGCAAACGTCAATCTGCAGTAGCCAGAAGTACAATGAAGATCAGCTCTTTGGTGTGGCTTTTTATAGGGGTGGAGGGCAGCGCCTCGAGAACATGTCGAACACTCAAAAGCGTTCAAAATGTTACAAAAAATATGTAGAAAGCCAGGGCCTTTGTCTGGGACATGTGAAATGGTGATTTTTTTACTTTAAAATAATTTGAATTGTCTGAATAAGTTCTTTTACAATGTTGGGCATCCGGACAGAGTCCAAAAATTAGGATACATGCTCAGCGTGGGTGCGGTCATATGATGACGTCAGGAACACGTCCGCGAAGGGAACGGGTGTCCGCAGGACAGCAAATGCACAGGAGCGGTCGTGCGCATGCGCGCGGGTGTTCTACAGACAGTGTTCGGCTCCTGAAACTAATTAAAAGTGTGACACAAGTGAGACGGACAGTTACGGACAAGCGTGATGTTCGCAGGACTTATGGGTATGGTGCGCATGTGCACAGATGTTCTGCAGACTGTACGGTCAGGTATAGTGTCTTTAAGACACCTCCATTTTGTTGATTTACGGACATCCCGGACAGCTGGTGTGTTCTAAGCACAGTTCCATCTTGGTTGCGAATGGTACGGAGAGGTGTAGTGTCCTTAGGACATCCATATTTTGTTAATTACGGACAGGCCGGACAGTCACGCTGTCCGCCCACATTTTAATTGATTTAAAAAAAATACAAAGAATTTAATTACAAGAAACATAGCATTTTTTTTATTTATTTACATATACACAAATTATGAAAGAGAGGGGGAAGCAGAAACTGATAGAAAAATAGTGGAATTAGGGGTTTGGAGAGGATGGGTGGGAGGGGATGAAGGGATGGAAATCTCATCAAAATGTTTATTTTGTCGTTCACGGTCTTGGGATAGTTCACTGGGACATGGAGAGAGGGCACAGGTACAGGTGGGACAATGGTACTTAATTTTTTCTTTGATGTGGTCCTCCACTAACTGTTTTAAACTATTGAAATTTTCCTTAAAATTGTCTACTTTCTGTTCAATGCGTTCGAGAGTCTTTTCCATTGTGTCTTTTGGAGTCGCATTTTCAATCTTTGTACGGTCTGTAAAAAATAAACATATATATGTTAAGTACACATTGGGTAATGATCATTAATTTCCTTGTATAGACAAGTGTCTACCATTATTATCACTGTCTTCAGACATTTCCTCATGTGGAAAATGTTCTTCTAGCCACTCCAAAGTACTACACATTTATGTGTGAAGAAAACAAATATTTTACTTATACTGTACCTCACACAAAAAGTAGAGCAATATATGCAGAAATTGAAGTTTACTTACTAGTTTCTGGTAAATTGTATTTGTTTTGTTGTGTAGGTCTACTGTTGCTTCTAGCTCTGCAGTTTTTGTATGGTAATTATGTTGGAGGTATATCTTTTTTGTTATGGTATAATCCATTTTATTACATATCGTATTTCAATGGCTGGTTGATGTGTTAAATATGTAGGTTCCACTGCTTATTTATTATTATGTGTAATGTGTTTATATGCTGCTTTTTGAACTTGTGCAGTGTTTATATGGTATGATAGAAACATTTTACCCCCCGAGTGTTAGGGTAGTGTTTATGACGTCCGTGACCATTTGGGGATATGAAAATCTTTAGCGGGGTGTTCAGTATGTTCTATGTTACATGTATATAAAGTAAGGGAATCGTAGTAAACATCTATCAAATTAACACGTCGAAAATGTTTATTCAGTTAAAAAAAACTTTGATAAAGGGAGGTTATGGTTAAGTTGCGCTACTAAAAACCTATGAAATTCAGTTAAAAAAACGTAGTTAAAGGGAGGTTATGGTTAAGTTTCGCTACCAAAAACCTATGAAATTCAGAAAAAAAAACTTTGTTAAAGGGATGTTATATTTCCAAGTAAAACCGAAAACCCCCTGAAATTTGCCATGGTAGTTTACCAATTATGGTAAACTAAGGAACTATAAATCGCGCCCCCACCGTGCAGTGCTAAGACTAACACCCAGGACATCCAAGATGACATCACAAATGTCAAATGTCATTGATGACATCACATGTCCAGCTCCCTCTTTTTTGTTCACTGACATATCTAAACCAGGTGGCTTTCTTCAATGTCAGTCAGGAATTAAAAAAAGTAAAAAATACCATATTTGCACCCCCTGAATGAAGCCTCACCAAACTTTGCAAAAAAAGTATATAGCCCACTCAGAATTATTTTGCAAAGGTTGGTGAGGTTGGCTCAAGGGTGGGGAAGTTATAGAGCGGGGTCCCAAAATGTGTTTTATTCCCATAGATTGAATGGAGAAACACATGTGTGCATGCCTACAGCCCAAACCGCTGGACGGATTTTCACCAAATGTGCGGCAGGAGAGGCAGCTTGGTCCCGAAAGCGTGCTTTTGTAAATTTGGTGTAAATTCACCCAGTAGTTTTTTTTTAAAATGACCAAAAAGTGGGTCGCAAACAATGTGTGAAATCTATGTCCGCTCCTCGCACACACTTCCTGTTACCTCCGCGGACAGGACACCAATTGGATAATGGGCTTGTGTCGTGTCTGTGGCCACATGACGTGTTCAGTGATTGGTTGGGGTGAAGCGTGAGGGGCGTCACATTTTTTTGATGCGCCCGCCATATTGGATCCACGGACATCCACAGCGCAGCGTGGAAGTGAGCATAAATCCAATTTTGGGGAGTGTGTTGGTGTGTAGGAGTGCTTGGAGAGGTTGGGGAGTAAGAGATAGGTCAAATGATGTATTTGTTTAGGTGGGAGAAGGCTGTGATGTGTTTGCGGTGTCCGCGGTGACCGCGGTTGTCTGCGGATGAACTAAACACAGGGCACACTACTGGTTATTTTACTTTACTATGATGTTGGTTTTGGGTTGTTAGTAGAGCATTGGGTGAAGAGGGTATGTATTGAAGAGTTTGTGCGTTGGTTGTAAATATTATTTTACAATGTTAATTGATAGGTTTTGAGGTGGAGGTGTTATGTGTTTGGGTTGTGGTTATTCGGTCTGTGTTTGTTTCAATGGGTGTATTATGATGTGGTGGTTGTGGCCTTCGGCCGTGCAACCAAGACTCTAGGCCCTAGACACAACCACCGCAGAATAACACACCAATTCTACCAATCATTTTGACTGTGGCAGGTGGGCTGCTTAGGGGATACGTTTTCAAAAATGTGAGTACTGATTGGCAGTAGTATAATAGTGTTTATAGGATAATGAGATAATATGTGTTTGTTTGTTTGTTGGATTGTGTTCAAAATGTTTGTAATGAAGACTGTAGGCATTGTGTTATGTATTTATTGGTGAGGTGTTTGTTTGCATGGCTGTGTTATGTTGCAGTGTTTGTGAGTCTAATTATTACATACTTGGGGGGTAATTCATAGAATTCAGCGCACAAATGGCATACGCAGCTGGTGCACAGTGTGCGCGTGCGGCAGTCAGCACCAACCGCGTGCGCCAAAACCCATTTCAGCGCACATGGTATTGATGGATTTCAACATCCATAACCAGCCGTGGTGCAGAGTGGCGCAGCGACCCTGCAGCAGTGCCAGTTACGCCCCCAACTCCCGGTGCGCCATGAACAACGCACAAATCCAGTACATGGTGCAAAGGCCAGTGGACCAGCATACAGCCCCCCCAACCACAGAAACGCGTGTAAAACTCCCCGCGCACACCTCAGAATACACGTACCCCTCACGCGCTAGCAAAATCGCATGTAAAACTCCCCACATAACCCTCAGAATACATGCCCCACAGGCAGCCCATCCCCCCAGTGCATGCCCCACAGGCAGCCCATCACCAGAGTGCATGCCCCACAGGCAGACCACACCACAGGAGGAACTATTCCCACGCGATTTCGGTAGCACGAGATGGGTGCGTGTATTCTGAGGGATGTGTGGGGAGTTTTAATCGTGATAGGCACTGTGCGTGTGGGGTAGGTGTATTAGTGGGGTACGCAGGGAGTTTCACACGCGATAGGCCCCGTGCGAGCGGGGTATGTGTATTTGTGGGGTACGCAGGGAGTTTCACGCAATTTCGCTAGTACGAGAGGGGTACGTGTATTCTGAGAGGTGCGCAGGGAGTTTTACATGCGATAGGCCATGTGCGAGTGGGGTACGTGTATTTGTGGGGTACGCAGGGAGTTTCACACGCGATAGGCCCTCTGCGAGTGGGATACGTGTATTAGTGGGGTACGCGGGGAGTTTCACATGCGATAGGCCCCGTGCAAGCAGGGTACGTGTATTTGTTGGGTACGCAGGGAGTTTCACATGCGATTTTGCTAGTGCGAGAGGGGTACATGTATTCTGAGGGGTGTGCGGGGAGTTTTACACATGATAGGCCCTATGCGAGCCGGGTATGTGTATTTGGGGGGTAAGCGGGGAGTTTCACACGCAATAGGCCCTGGGCGAGCGGGTTAGGTTACGTGTATTGGTGGGGTACGCGGGGAGTTTCACACGCGATTTCACTAGTGCGAGAGGGGTACGTGTATTCCTAGGGGTGTGCAGGGAGTTTTACATGCGATTTCGCTGGTGCGAGAGGGATACGTGTATTCTGATGGGTGCGCGGGGAGTTTTACACGCAATTTGGCATTGTGTGGCCTCCCGGGTGTGTGATTTCCCCCGTCCCCATGCCCTGCAGGCAGCCCACACCACAGGGGACTACCCTACAACCCTCACCATGCCCTGCAGTCAGCCCACATGGCACCATGCACTTGTGAGCACACTTGTGAGCCCCGACTCATATCCCCCACCCATTCACCCACACCCAGTGATGGGCACCTGGCAGCAGGCCCCGACTCATGTCCCCCTGCACCCCCACCCACCCAGCATTGATGGTCACCTGCCAGCAGGCCCCAACTCATGTCCCCCTGCACCCCCACCCACCCAGCATTGACGGGCACCTGCCAGCAGGCCCCGACTCATGTCCCCCTGCACACCCACCCACCCAGCATTGACGGGCACCTGCCAGCAGGCGCCAACTCAAGTCCCCCTGCACCCGCACCCACCCAGCATTGGCAGGCACCTGCCAGCAGGCCCCAACTGATGTCCCCCTGCACCCCAACCCACCCAGCATTGACGGGCACCTGCCAGCAGGCCCCAACTCATGTCCCCCTGCACCCCTACCCACCCAGCATTGACGGGCACCTGCCAGCAGGCCCTGACTCATGTCTACCTGCACCCCCACCCACCCAGCATTGATGGGCACCTGCCAGCAGGCCCCGACTCATTTCCCCCTGCACCCCCACCCACCCCCAGTGATGGGCACCTGGCAGCAGGCCCCGACTCATGTCCTCCTGCACCCCTACCCACCCAGCATTGATGGGCACCTGCCAGCAGGCCCTGACTCATTTCCCCCTGTGCCCCCACCCACCCCCAGTGACGGGCACCTGGCAGCAGGCCCCGACTCATGTCCCCCTGCACCCCACCCACCCCCAGTGACAGGCACCTGGCAGCAGGCCCCAACTCATGTCCCCCTGCACCCCCACCCATCCAGCATTAACGGGCACCTGCCAGCAGGCCCCGACTCATGTACGCCTGCTCACCCACCCACCCAGCATTGACGGGCCCCTGCCAGCAGGTCCCGACAAATGTCCCCCTGCACCCCCACCCACCCAGCATTGACGGCACCTGCCAGCAGGACCCAAATCATGGCCCCCTGCACCGCCACCCACTCAGCATTGACGGGCATCTGGCAGCTGGCCCGAATCATGTCCCCCTGCACCCCCACCCACCCAGCATTGACGGGCACCAGCCAGCAGGCCCTCACTCATGCCCCCCAGCACCCCCACCCACCCACCCAGCATTGATGGCACCTGCCAGCAGGCCCCGACTCATGTCCCCATGCACCCCCACCCACCCAGCATTGACGGGCACCTGCCAGCTGGCCTCGACTCATGTCCCCCCAACACATCATCACAATCCACACACATGCCCCTTATGGCCACCCAAATCCCACCCCACACCACCCCAGTCCAAACACCCAACCAAGTATTCCATCCACTCCACATTGAAATCCCCATTGCATGATACATCCCAGATGGCAAGTATGCACATCAATACATGTCCGTCACACACACACCCAATGGGTGCAAGTGAATGAGAAAACCCACATCATGACATGCATGAAACCAATGAGAGAATACCACACAAATGAAGTATACCAAAATGTATTGAAAATAAAAACAAGGGAATGACAGAAAATCACACAATAATAGAAATAATAAACAAAAGGCTGCATGTCCAAAATAAATGAAATAAAATATAAGAATGCTGCATGAAAATAAATCCTAATGAAAATGTCTCCAAAGGGTTCGTCCATCAAACAAAATCTAAATGAAAAAAAGAAATCCATTGCTCCATAGTAAAAAAAGAAAAAAATTAAGTCCAATCCAGTCTTCAACCATATACAATTTCAAAATTCAGGTTCCATGAGCAGAACAATCCAAATGAAACCTACAAAATACACTACCTAATAAACAACTATATACAAAAAGGTGGGGCACAGTCCATGCGCCCCAAATGAAATGAAAATATAAATGCAACCTAACACTAATTAACTATATACAATGGCGACGGGCAAGTCCTACGGCTCACATGTTGATTTCCTGGGCCAGGGCATCATCGAACTCCTGTTCAATGTCCTGGAGGCGGGCCTGTTCCGTGGCCTGAGGTCTCACAGCGATAACGCCATGTCCACCTCCAACTCCCTGCGAATTTCCTTGAGGCACTCAGCCCGCCTCAGCGCCCTGCGCATGGAGTTCTCTGCCCTGACCATAGTGAGCCTTGCTCTTCCACCCGCCGCCACTCTGCATCTATTTGCTGGCCCAACCGCTGCCACAGGGAAGACACTCCCAATCCAGTGTCCTTCTGCCCTCCGGCCGATGCCTGCCCCTCTGATGTTGATGGCTCCGAGCCATCAATGCTCCCACCTTGAGCTTGCTGCTGCCGTGCATGTGCCCTGCCTGTTGATGCCTGCACGTCCTCCTCCTGCTGGGGTCCAGTTGTTGGGGTGGCCACCACTGCTGGACCTCAGACTCCCGACTGTGGCAGGGTTGTGTCCTCCACCAGATGGCTGCTGGGTCAGAGGCAGCTCCACAGGGTACCCAGGTAATACTTCGGCCAGATGATGGCACGTAGGACGACTGGCGCATAGGGGGTTCAGTTGAGGAGGGGGTCAGTATAAGGTCCAGCAGACGGAGTCACCCAGCACTAGTAACCCGTCCTAGTTGGTCGGTGCAGTCAATGAGGCATCCCAAATAACGTGCAGAGTCCTCACAAAAACCCTGCATGTCACCCCGGATGCCCCGTTGACGCAACGCCACCCCAGCCAGGACAGGCTCAACACGGTCCCGGATTGCCACGTCCAAAGGGAGAGGAAGGCCAGTTGTTGTTTGGGCATCCCCTACCTGCAAACGGGTCTGGATGAAGGCATCCCTGCTGGTGCGGGATGATGCAGTCACAGGATCGGGGACAGGATTACACACAAGCACCTCCGCAGCGGCCTTTGCTGCCTCTCGTCCCTGCCCCTGGACTGCACCACTAGCACCAGTGGAATCCCCCCTCCAGACCCCGAGTGTGTCCCTTCCATGGCTTCCTCAACGAAACCCACCGCCAACCTGGATGACTCCGTGTCATCTTCCTCCATCGGAACCTGTGGGGTCTCAGCTGCCCCTTGGCCACGGATGCGGCACCAGACTCCTCACTCCCCGACGAGATGACAACATAGGAGGGGAGCTGGGCTTTGCATCTCCGGCTGGCGGTGGGATCCCTGCCGCTGTGCTCCACAGCACCGTCTCCGCCCTCTTCATCAGTTGACGCTGCAGACAGGGAGAGACAGAACACAGCCATCAGGGCACTGTACAATGGTCTGATACACACATGACAGTTGCAGATGAGTGGCAGTTTCAAACTTCACACATGGCATCACACTCCCCAACACACATATCATTTCAACCCACACAAAAGTGCAAATTAACAGGAATGCTGCAGCAGGCAGCACCATCCATACACATACAACAGCATGAGCATCCGAAGGTTAGCCTGACGTCACATGCAACACGGGGAGTGCCAAACACATGCACACATGCCACCAGACATACATGCATCTCCACATCTCCACCACCTGTCGCAGTTAAATCATCAGCATCCATGTTACATCGGCCAATCAGCCTCCTACATGTCGGTGTCACATGCATCCATGGTGTATCACAGTGGCACACATGTCAAATAAACACACATGCACATGTACATTGTGCACATACATGAAGGTGGAACCAGCATCCATGTGTCACACCACAACCATGCCACAGTAAATCCACATAATTCAAAACATGTGTGTACCGACACATGCATTTGGGAACCATGCATTTGAACACATACGCCATTGATGTGCCTCACTCATGTCTGGACTCACATGTGGCAGGCTCATGTCCCTGTACATACACATCCATACATGGGCCTTCCAAGACACATGTCCAACCTGCACACTCATGCCACACCTCGACATGCACAGCGTCCAATCAGTAGGCATGGTCACTTACCGCTCGACTCCGGATGGGTCTATCTCTGAAGGATCTGGCGGTGGAGCGCTGAGTTTATGTGTTCCAGGACCCTAATCTGGATGTTGCCATGGCAGACCCGGCACCCCTCTGCATGCTTTCCCTTCAAGAGGCGCCGGGCCTTGCTGAGGGTCCTGGACCTGAAGTCCTCCCAGCGCTTCCGGACGTGTTGCATGTCGCGGGCTGCCACCCCCTCCTCGTTGATGGCAGCCACGATGTCCGTCCAGATCCTGTTCCGTCTTTCATTGTCGGTGTGTGAATGTCCAAAGAGGGCATCATAATGCCCCAGGACTTGCTCCACCAGGATACCACCTTCTGTGGCACTGAAGCTGGTAGCCCTCTGTCTCTCTGGCTGGGGGTTGCCAGTGCTCTCCGATGGTGTTTCCCCTGAAATGCCAACCCCTAAGGCAGGTGTGGGTGGGCAACTGGGTCCTGGGGCTGGGCTGTGGAGGATGGATAGCAGTCAGGAGTCTTCTATTCCAGCAGGGGGGGTCACAGCAACTGGATCCCTGCAGATGGCTGAAGTGCAGGCACCAAATAGCATAGCACGTGGCCAGGAGTCAGGCAGGCAGCAGCAGGTGGAAGGTGGGAGCATGCTCGGGGCTCTGGGGGCAGGAAAATGGCCTTCAGGACAGGAGCTTGGTCTTCTGTGTGTTGTCGCGTGGCCAGCTTGATATGGAGTGATTTGGCACATGAAAGAACTGAACGTCAGCGTGTAATTCAAAGAATGGCGCTTACCGCGTAAGCGTGTCTGTGATGTTATGCACGCGGGCGTTTGTCTTGTGACGGGTGCATAGTGATTCAGCACGTGAAAAAACAGCACGTCCGCATGTTAATGCGTGTAATCCAAGAAAACGGCCTAAGCGTGTAAGTGACGTGACATGCGCAGGCGTTTCTCTCAGCACGGGTTAAAGGTGAGTGGGACCAGCAGTTCGCTGTACGTGCCTTTTGTGGAGACCGACGTGTGTGTTGCTACTTCGTGTTGTTTTGCGTGCCATCAAACTTCACAGTAGATCAAGGACGTATCTCTTCTTTTGGCGGGGGTATTGGCTACGCATGTTTTTTATTATCACGCTAGTCTTGCAGTGAGTCGGGCACACTATTTTTCCCACTGCGGGTGCCCCTGTGTATCGCGTACCCGTTTTCGAGGTCATAGTAGCCTGTGTGTCCCACGTGTATGTGTTTTTCGTGTCCCTGGGTGCCACCGCATACTGCGGGAGGTTAATTCCACACACTGGGCTACCGGGGGTTGCGTGCACAGTTTTACTGCAGTTTTCGTGTGCCTGAGCTTTGCGTGACCCATCACTTTATCACCAGGGTCACATACAGCCTTGCAGGTGCAGGGATGCTGTTAACATCTTGTATCCCACCCCCTTCACCCCAATTGCCCAGGACAATTGTTGTGTATACCTCCCAGTGGCGCTACTACATCTGTGCCGGCACTACTCCACCTGTGCCATGGCTGGGAGGCCACAAAAGGTGAGGGGTGCCTCAGCTGGGCATACTCCACGTGGCGGGCGTGGTCAGGGACATGGCTGGGTTGACCAGGGAGTGGGGGATTCCAGTGTGTTCAGGGAGGCTGTAGAGGGGCAAGAGGCAGGGGTGCGCCAGCTCGGCACAATGTTGTGCCACGTGTTGGTGCAGTCATGCCACCACCCCCTCTGGCTCCGGGAGATGCAGTTCTTGCATCTGGCACTGGCACCCATGTGACCCGGCAGTCCTTTTCATTGACTGCCACGGCCCAAGGATAGTGGCAGCTGCAGGTTCAGCTGTGGACACCACCACCCAGGCTCAGGGTCTGCCAGTGCAGGCTGCGTTGGCACTTGAAGAGTCCATGGAAGATTTCCAGGAGGTCAGGAGGCACACCGTAGGTGCACGCAGGGCTGCCCTGACCGAGGCACGTATCCCTGGGGCAGTAATGTCATCTGCTGCCCCGACCAGCCGGGTGTTGGCAAGTGCATGGGCAGATGCAGCTGGCACTACCCCGGTTGTGATTCTACCAACCAGGACAGTCCCGGTCAATGACCCTGGCACAGCAGATGTTGCTGCGCAGGGTCCATTCCAGGGCACCCAGCAGCCACTGACGCAAGTCAGGGCTTCCGTCCATGTTCCACCTGCCACTCCCTCGGCTCATTCCACCAGCGCCACTGCCCATACTGATCAGGGCGGCATCTGCCAGCCAGGGTCCAGACCAGCATCCAAGAGGAGGAAGGTTGCAACTGCAGTAGAGGCTGGGACCCCAGACACAGCTACGGCCTCCGGCACGTTGAGGAAGAAGACTTTCTGCATGCAGGAACTGGACTTCCTTGTGGACTACGTGCGGGAACACAACCGTGACATGCTAGTGGGGCCGAATTGTCAAACTACGGCTGCCCTTCGTATGTCCCACTGGAAGCAAGCTGCGGATCGTGTGAGTGCATTCGGCCATGAAGTGTGCACAGCTCAAGAGTGCAAAAAGCGTTGGGAGGACCTCAAACATAGCATTAAGGTGAAGCGTGCCTCTAATTACAACATAACTCTGGTGACTGGCAGTGGGCCGCCACCTGAGGAGGAAGACCTCACTCCGCACGAGTCAGTCGTTGCGGAGTTCATACCAACAGGAATGGTCGAAGGAGTGGGAGAGATGCTGGACTTTGATGCCCCATCCAGTGAGTGTTGTCGCATGTTTGTCGAGGCCATGTGTGTTTTGCTTGTGTGATGTGTTGTGCTTGACTGCCACTACATGTCATGTGTACATGGTTCTCATATGCAAGTCATGCAATGCTTCACTGATGCGTGCCTGCGTGTGCGGGATAGTGGACATGTAGATCAGACAGGGACTGTCATCATCACCACACTTGCACCCTACTCACATGCTAGTCACCCGGCTGACCCTCCGGTCCATGTTCCAGCTTACTGACCCTTCTGCATATAGCCTGGGGTGTCTTTCCTCTCAGCACTGGCACTATGGCATTGCATGACTGACATGTATGTGTCCTCTGCCTGCATGCGGGTACTCCATGTTGGCATGCTCCCTTGCCCCTCCACACCCCCTGCACCACAATTTGTCCATGGCACTAGTGTGCATCATGTTGTACAACCCTGGCCTGTTCAAGGCTCCTGTGTACTTGCAAACTTCCACCAGCCAACCTGCCCGACACATGCAGTGGGGTACATCCTCTGTCCTTGATGCAGGGTGTCTCACTTGGACTGTGCAGATGGCAGATGCTCCACAGGGACATGAGTGCCCATTCATGCTCCATGTGCATTCCATGTATGCCCCTATGTGTCCTTGACAGGATGATCATAGTACTACGTGTCCAGGCTGACCTACATTTCATGGCATTTGATCATCAATTCCATGCCTACTCTGGCTCAAGCCGGCATCACACACAGGTTTAGGGTGTCACAGACTGTGTGGGGCACAGGCCTCACTCTGTTTCTGGCCCAAAGACTCTGTTCAACTGGTGTACTACTGAGGGTTCAACATGTGTCCTGCTTACTGTCCCATCATCATCTGCTGTGTTGTCAGTTGACTCAGATGATGCAATTGATGCTAGTCAACACTGTCTGGCAATACACAGGTCTCAGGTCACCCTTTCGCTGCCATGCAATGCCTCCCTTTATTTTCACTTAGAGGGAGTGGGGGGTTTGCCTGTAGCCATGCAACCAATTGCATGCACGTTGCACGTGATGCCTGAACTTGCCCTTGCACTGCCTACACGTGTATTGGTAGACTACATAATGTACTTGTTCATGTAGATAGTGGGATTTCGTACACATGTTCTGCACTGCATCAACCCACTTCTGAGCCCACTTATGAGCCAGGTTATAGCCTTCTACATGACTACTCACTGATGCTATGTCAAAGACACCTGGAATGTATGGACTGTTTTTCATCCCTTCTCTGTCATGTATGCGACGGGCACAGGTGCATCCTGTGACACATGTACTCAGTGTTAGGACTACCTAGTGGTTGTTTAGATGAGTTTATTGGTCAATGTGTGGCCTATTCCAACTGGCATAGGGCACTGATTGGATGTAGCCTGCCAATTGGGTTGTGATGACTGTGGAGCATCCTTCATGTGTGTATGTGTGCACTTCCACATACATCAAAGCAAGCAGCATTATAGCTGCTTGCTTTGGTTTATTGGATGCTGGTCATGTTCAAACTACAGGTGTATGGGGGAATGGGTGTTTTTGAATGCTTTCACATGCACATATGCAAGCAGCTTCAACGTTGTGTGGTGGAACATTGCGAATACTCTCTCATGTGTTTGTGAAAGTATCCATTTACACATGTGTCTTCCGCAGCTTTATTGTTGACAGAGTAATATGTGGTTGATAGACATTTCTGCTGGTGAGATTTCTGCTTTGCGCACGTTATGTGGAACTGGCATGATCCCAAAGGTTCACTGGTGTGCAGTATGTGTATGTCCAGGCGTACTTAGCAACTATGGAGGTTCCTGGGTATGTAGATTTCCACAGGGAATGAAGTAAGAGGGCACATTTATAGCCCAATGTGGACAATTAGGACCTGAGGGGTGTTGTGGAGGCCTCATCTCCTGCAGCTCGGACAGTACAGGGTGTTATGGTCCCTCATGCCTGGTTGCAGGCCCTTGCTTGGCTTTTGACATTCACTATGTTTACATGTCCCATGCCACCCGGTATGGGGCCTGCTGCAGATGGATGTAGCTATATTGATGATGATGCTTCAGTGATGCATGGCCACGTGCATGTTACCTGTGTCATTGTGTGTTTGGATTCAATTGCAGCAGTGATCAATTTGCAGTTCAGGCATGCTGATGGTGTGTTGCATCTCTTTGTTGCCATCTGTCTTTTCTGCCTGTGACATGTGCCGGACAGAAGTGGTGTCTGATGGAGTTCATATACTACATTTTGTAATAGTGTAGGCTTTGCAATTTACACACATCCATTTCTGCTTTTGGGATGTGTCTGCATATCAAGGTCACTGGATGCATGCCAGGTTCTCATTTGTGTGAGACATGTCTGCTTCATGTGTTGGCTGTGTATGTGATGTCTATGTGTGTGTGTTTCATGTGCTTCTGACATGTGTACTAATGTTCATCTTTTCTCCCCTTCCCAGATAATGATGCAATAGAGCCAGAGGATTGTGTTGTCATGCCAGACACAGGGTTGCTATCACACCAGCAATCCAGCACAAGTAGGGGTCGTGGGGAAGTAGGCCACGAGAACCTACTTATGTTCCAGACCATCTTGTCTAAGGCTGGCAATGAGTCTAGCTCGGATGATCACTCTGATGACAATGTCGAGTTGGATGTGCATCTGGTCCATTCGTCAGGGGTAATTGATTCTGATGTGGACGCTCCTCTGTCCGCGACACCTGCACTGAGGGGCCAGACGGTGGTGGGACCTCTGCCCGTGGTGGATCGGGATGCATGGTCACCCTTCACTCGCTGATGTGCCTGGGGCATCAGGTTGACGGAGGAATGTAGTCCTGCAGCCGCGGGCGGTGCCAACCCAACAAGGACGTCGGCTCCTTGGGCCCCGCAGGTGTCAAGCCCAGCAACGCAGTGGCCGCACGCCACTGGGGTATACTGAGTGGGAGCAAGCCATGGTTGCCAATTCAGAACACCAGGGGGCAGCAATTGATAACATCGCTGAGAGCATGGAGCGTGTGGCCCAATTCATGCTACCCCCTGCTAGGCAGGTGGAACTCCAGCAGCGGGCGGCACAGTCCACGGCCCGCTCGCTCAGGCTGGGCATGGTGGCCTCGGACAGGGCACGCCGGGCTGAAATGGTGTCTTTGCGTCAAGCAATTGCTGCTCACGCACAGGCACAGATGGATGCCATGAGGGTTGAGTATGATTCCCTCAGATCTACTCTGGGTGTGCTCTTGATGTCCCAGAGGAAGCGGTCAGAGGAGAGGTTGGAACAGCTAGAGAGTACCATCTCTGCTGAGCTACGTGCTTGCTGGGAGGTATACCACTTGTCCAGCCAAGCAATGCAGGAAGAACTCTGTGTTACACGCGCTACCTTGCAAGAGGAAGCACGCGTATCATGCAAGGTTCTACATGCTGACCTACGTGTCATCGCCGCACAGAACCAGGCTCACCCGTCCAGCAGACTTGCTGCCGCCGAGGGGCAAGCTGCGCCTAGGCATGGTCAGGGTACTGTGCCACGTCAACCTTTTCAGCCAGAGGATGATTCGGACAACGAGATATCTCCCACACAGGTCGAGCTGTGCAGGCGTTGAGCCCATGGAGCATAGATGATTTTTTTTTCTTTGTCTCAACATCATCGCATGTGGGTGTTGAAGTGCACCCTGTGCAACCCCCCGGGTTGTATGTAGCCATTTTTGATTTTTCTTCTTAGTTTAGTTAGTTAATATGGTTTTTGATAGTTAGTTTAATTAGGTAATGTAGTTTTTTTTATAGTTAGTTTAATTAGTTAATATAGTTTAAAATTGCTTGTCTATTGTGCATTCATGTGACGGTGTGGTGCTTTGTGGCTTTTGAAAGCATCCACTGTTTGTTACAGCTGGGCCCTTCAAGCTTGTCTCGTGTATGTGTTTGCAGGTTGGGGTCCTGTCTCAAATAGGCGACTTCTGCTTCCCTTATCCATGGGCTCGCAAGGATGGTTTGGTGTAACAAACATTTACACAAGGGCGTTGGACTGTCATATCTGTGGCCTGTCTGCAACTGTACTACTTGTGTTAACACCCCTAGTGGGGATTGTGGGGGTTTTATCCACGGCATGTCTGGGATCAATTTGGGTGGGTTCATGATTGATGTGTCCATTAATTGATCTGGATTGTGATGTATGTTATTTTCTTTCCAGTAAATGTGCTTGATGCAGTTCATGCTGTAGACAGTAGCCTGCACCCTTTGCCTGTCAAAGTCACACTGATGGTGGGAGGAGTTCTGATGTAGGTCTCTAACATGGCCCAGTGACAACCAGCATGAAGACACACGCACAGGGAACTTTCAAGCGTTATGTATATGTTTTATGCCCTTTCGGCAGGACAATGAAACTCCAGACCACCTTTGCCAGCAGACACAGGGCGAAGTACTACAGAAACCTGGCTACGTACGGTGGTGCAGACATGCGCATGTGTGAGCAAGCAGTAGCACAGGGCCTGTGCTCAGATGTCCAACAGAAGCAGACGTGTTTCCAGGAGCTCCAAGCAATGTGAGCAGCACAAGGGGGCCATACCGCATCCAACCTTCCACCAGGCAACTTGCACATGCATGCTAAGTAGCGCCACTGATGGGGAGCTTGGCCAGATATTGTTGTAGAAGCGCACAGTACAGCTAAGATGCTTTGAGGGACAAATGCCAAGTAGCTTTACAAGTTGTCAGGGGCACACGCAGGGGCAGTCGCACATAACCTCCAGTCCCCCCTGCTCCATAGAAACGGAGTTATTAGCGCAGTAGTGTTCCAAGCGAGAAACTTATACAGCGCTCAGGGACACCCAGCGAGGCACAGACTTGTGTGCAGTGCATATCATTTGCATGTGCACATTGCCACTTGCACTACCTATTGTAAACCACGACTGCCAGAACACGACTTGTACTGAAGTCGCACCTCACTATACGCGTCTAGCAGGTCACCCAGGGACCACCAATCATGTGTGATTCTTGATGCATTGGTCTTCCATTTACCGTGCGCCCATGTGCGCCAGCCTTACTGCATTGATAGTGTATGAACCATCACAGGAGCAAGCTAACGTATACGTACATAGCAGCAGACAAGGGTGTTTGTTTGTGGAGAAGACATTTATTTTGGGGCAGGAATGTTGTTGTGTGTGTGTTGTAAACACACACAGATTAGTAACTCACGCTCTCTTTGCAGCATTGAACTGACCATGTTACCAGACCTGAGAGTGCACAGGCAGGAGGCCAGCACTCACCCCAGATCTCTCTCTGTCTTGCATTTCACTCATTTCATGCTATGTGCATGTAGAACATGGTTTCTCTGATTGAGTATGTGTTATTGTCAATAGTTGTATTTTGTGTTTTGCCTACTTTCCCTTGCAATTCCAACTCCCCTCTCCTGCCCCTCTTTCCGGTTATCCTGAATACCGATGAGTGTCCAACCAATGGATCCCTGACCCTCTTTCCCCGCAGCAGTCTTGGAGGCCTATGTAAGTGTTACCTTGCAGGTGCCCAGACCATGGAGAGGGTGGTTGGTTTGTGCCACTCCTGCACCTGGAGACCGGAGCTGTGACAATACCCATCAGATGTTGCATCCTCATTGTATGATGTTTCCGGGAAAAGACCATGGAGGGGATGGTTGGTTTGTGCCACTCCTGCGCCTGGAGACCGGAGCTGTGACACTACCCATCAGATGTTGCATCCTCATTGTATGTTGTTTCCGGGAAAATGTACCCTTCATGTTGAACCATTGTTGAAGTGTGCTACCTTGGTAGTTCGATCATTCTGCTTGTACATGTGCCAGGCCTTTTTTTTTCACTTCGAGTAATCTACTGGAGACTCTTCCAGGGTTTTTTTGTGCCGAGAGGCTTTTTACCTGGTTTGGGGGTTTGGCTCCTTGAAGTTCTCTGCGATTTGGTATTTTTACACAGCTACAATGAATGCCCCATTTGTCGCAACACTGATCATTGGACACCGCAGGAGAAGGACAATAGCCAGGCCTTGCATTGATTTGCCATGGAACAGCCTTTTTGGGATGCCTGATGACCACGTCTATGGCAGGTATCGATTTCAAGCTCATATCATCCTAGACCTGGTCAGGGAGTGGGAAGATGAACTTACATCCCCCACCCTGTGCTCCCTAGCATTGAGCCCCTTGGAGAAGGTGCTCAATGTCCTGCATGTTTTGGCCACTGGGTCATTTCATCGGACAACTGTCATAGTGGGGGTTCTCACAGCCCACGCAGTCACGCTGCCTACACCAGGTGTTGGCAATCATGACTGCGCTCCCCTCAGTCCCCAGGCACATATACATGCCCAGAACACCCGCAGAAAGGCAGGCCGTGGTCCAGTACTTCTACAAGGTGGCACACTTCCCCAAAAGTGCTCAGTGCCATAGATTGCACACATGTGGCCCTACGTCCACCTAGGGCCACTGAGCACATCTATCAAAATTGCAAGCACTGGCATTCCATCAACTTGCAGGTTGTATGCAATGCAAAGGGAATCATCACCTCTGTCTATGCAAACTACCCTGGATCAACCCATGACAGTTTCATATACAGAATGTCCACCCTGAGCCGGGCCCTGGAAGCTGGGAAGCATGGCGACACATGGCTCCTATGTGAGTACAAATGCCTGTGCACATGCATGCATGTCATACACAGACATATACACAAATCCAACTAATCACAACCATTACGACCTCCCCAGGGGACAGTGCCTACTCTCTGAGCAACCACATGATGACGCCAATATGGAACCCCACCACACCACCCAAGGTAAGATACAACGCTGGCCATATTGCAACCAGAGCCATAGTGGAGCACACATTCGGAGTGCTCAAATCACGCTTTCGCTCCCTTCACCGCTCTGGCGGCCAGCTACTATATGCACCCCCAGTAGTGTGCAGGATCATTGTGGCAGCATGTGTCCTGCACAATGTTGCAACACAGCAGGGCGTACAGGTCGACATGGTGGTGCCCCCACATCCCCAACCACAGGCATAGGCGCTGCCCTTGGGTGGGGAAATGGGACGCTTCCGCCTGCCTTTGTGATGCGACGTGTTGACGCATGTGCGCGTCTTTTCGTATTCAATTCCATGAATATGTGTTGTTCGTGTGTGTGTGGGCGTTCCGTGCGTTTCCTGCAGTACTTCCCCAGTTACGCTGTCTTTTTCATGCGTTGTTCCCCATTCTGCGTGTTATGCCCTGTATACCGCCCCCTTTTTGATGTGTGCGCCGACATTGTGCGCTATCATTGTGCACATCGCGCACAGCGTTCGGGGTTTTGGAATGACGTGTGCGTCCGTGCACGCCACACAAGGATTTGGCGCACATCCAGCAGAAAACACGCACAGGCACTTCCATGAATCGCTCGCATGCACGTGTGTTTGCTTTTTCACGCTTGCGCCAGCGTGCGCCAAGATTTTCGGTGCACATTTGTTCCATGAATCGGCCCCTTACTGTTTCCTTTGTTGAGGCTGTATGTAGAATTTTGGAGCAAGCACTGCAGCATAAGATACCCACGGAAGCAAACATTTTTGATTGCGGTCTATGGTCAGATGTTTGCTTGAATGGGTGTGTTATGCTTTGGTGTTTGTGAGTCCAATCATTATATACTTACTGTTTGACTTTTTGTGGTTGTGTGCAGTATTTTCATGACATGGGTAGTTGGAGCAGACATTTTTTTTCAAACACTGTGATAAAAGAAAAAATCACATGTTAGTCTAGGTAGTTTATAATGAGTATTGCATTGCATAGTGAACATTTCTGTATTGTGTCATCCTTCATAGTTAGTACTTTAGAAATACTATAGTTCAAACCAGTGTACTGTGCAATTTGTTCAGTTCCTTTGTTTGTTCATTAAATCATTGGGTCCGTGGGAAATAAATCCATGCTGGATAAAAAATATGTGGTGGTAAAAATATTTCTTTCATTGATTTCAGTAGGAGGAATTGAATAGGTGTATGGTTATTGATTTGGAAGTTGTGGTAGTATTGTTGCAGTTAGATAGCAGTTGGTGTATTCTATTTGTTTATTTCTCTTTCTATTTTAGTGGTATTCATCTATCTGTTGGCTTGTTGCAGGTTTTTGGGGCAGTTAGACACATGTTGGTGTATTCTAACTGTTTATTTCTTGTTTCATTTTAGTGTTATTCATTTATCTGTTTGATTGTTGCAGAATCTTGGGGCAGTTAGATACCTGTTGGAGTATACTAACTGTTCATAGTTTTGAAGTTGAAGTTTTGTTTATGTTCAAACACAGATTAGTTAATACATTTTGGTTTTAAGAATGTTAAGTAAGTGTTTGCAATATTTCCTGGTAATCTCCGTTTTAGAGTAATGGTAGTGTCATTACATTGAAACCATCCACGTCAAGGTTACTTTTAAGCATTACTCTACAGTTTAAAGATAATTTTAATATTTTCTCCAAACCAGCTGTGTTAGAGAAAGAGTTTTCTAAGGTATTTAGCCTTGTTGTGGCTTGTTGACACATGGGTAGGGTCATACCATGTATGTCCAGTTTGTCTGTGGAGCAAATTTGAAGTATTGGTTTGATTACATTTTTTTAAATTGTTTCATTACATTTTGAACAGCTTGCAAGAGTTGGCATCAAGGACATACAGTTTACATTTCTGCGTGCTAATTGCTCCATGACATCAGTAGCACATGAGTTATGGCCATAAAGTGCATGGATGTGCCTGGTATTCAATATAGATTGTGATTTTTGAGAAACTACACCAACTCTAATACTTTTTAAAATGTTGGCGTATGTGAGATCTACAGACTTACACATGTTTTCAGTTCATTCTCTGTATAGGAAATGTTGCCAAAGGTTGACATTTCCTATGGTGCCCACAGTTTTACGACAAAGTTTGTGCCCTAAGGTTTTAAAAATAGGTTCACCTTTAACTGGTGTTAATTGAAGATCTCCGAAAACTATAAATTGTTTTCCTCCAAAGAGTTCTTCATAGTCTGTTTTCAGGACCTCTTGTAATCTAAGGTGAATGAAAGCTAAGATTAGATTGGAAAGCATGCTTACCTCATCTTTTAGCAGAATTTTCATTTGTTTGAAAACTCTGCATAGTTCCATTGCAGCTTCTGGAGAAAGTTTGTAATAGTCCAATTTGTTTTGGTGTTCTACTGGAAGGAGTACTAATCGGTTTAAAGTGACACCGCCTATGTTGTAGGCAGCTAAACCTGTGGGGGCAGTTGCAACAGCTGACAGTTTGTTTGTCAGTTTTTGGGGATAATGGCTGATGATTTTGATTAAGAACGTTTTGCCTGAACCAGCTTGACCACTTAACTATAGCAGTATAGGTTTGTAGACTTGGCATGTACCATTTTTACTTTCATGCTGCAAACCATGTACAATTTATTTTGTTATTTCTTGGAAAATGCTACGATGCACACGGTTTAGTTGTGATTTTAGTAGAGCAAAGTCTTCTGTAGATTGCTCATACTGACAAATGGTGTTTTCTACTTCTGTCATGGCTAATTCTGCCTCATTTGCTATGAATGGGTGTCCAAGTGGTTATTGGCCTCCTGTTACAGAAGGTTGACTACTGTCAGGAGTGTCCACATCTAGTTGCACCTGGAGTTCTTCTTCTTCTTGCTGTTGCTGTTCATTGTGCAACATTGTTTTGTACTGTGTACAGTTTGCTTCTATTATACTGCTTTCATTTAATTTGAAAATGTCTTCATAGGAGTCATAGGAGTCATAAGTATCTAGTAAATCTTCTTCTTTTCTCCATGGTTTGAAAAGTTGTAGCAGGGACATGTAATGCAGTTCTACATGTTGAGGAGTTTTTAATGATAATTTGAAATTATTAATTAAGCTTTGTTTGGTAAGTTTCGGTAAGCTGCTTTCATAATTTCCCACTCTTTATCTACCTTTCTTCTGTTCTGGTTTAACATTATTTGTGGATGTTAAGTTTTGGGCTATGTGGTATAGACACAAGGTTTCCAAAGTGGTACTCATGTTTGGGTAGTATGTGTCCAGTAAATTGTTTTTCAAAATGTCTTGGCTTTTGGGATGATTTTTGGCTATTGTTTCTATGTCTTCATATGATTTCAGAACTCTTTTTCTAGATTTAGCAGGACCAAGGCTTAGCCATACTATATATTCATATTTTACGTACAAGGCAGTACCGGTTAAATAGTCTGCAGCTTCATAGCAGCCACATTCTCTATGGGAGAGCATTTTTATGCCTAAGCTGTACAATTTCTGTGATAGTGTTTTGTCAGATAATATGTCATCCCAGAGGTCTTGGAGCACAGTTTGTTTCTGCTTTGGTTAGGTAGGCTGTGACATATTGTGCAACTGCAGTGGAATTATCTGCAATGTACTGCACATCTATATTTGCATTCCATAGGAGGGCAATGATTGCATTGTAATCATTGATGTATTTTGATCCTTCTGTTCTTTTTATGTAATATGTGTTCTTAGGGGATTTCCCTGTGAAACTATGTCTAACTGAAGACATGTAGTTGTTTACTTGACCTGTTGTTGAAACTGGTCTAGGGAAACCAAAGCAGCATTTGATGTAGTATTTCCCTTTATTTTTATATTTGTGTCTTTGAAATTCTAAAACGTGTGCATGAAGTTCGATATGTGTCGTTTGTGAAGGGATTTCACCAGTGACATATTTTTGGATGAAGTGCAAAACAGTGGCATCATTGTCCTGACCAAATTTAGGAGCATTTTTAATCACAAAAGCATGTGGATTTGTGGTACTCCTCTGGCTTGGTATTTTCTTTTCTATGGTGTCTTTAGAATGTAATGGGTGAATTGTATAATGGTCTAAAATATTGGATTCTGTAGCAGGATGTAGAAGATATTGACCAGTTTCTCGTGACCCTTGAATTATTTCAGTGGTTTCCCTAAGGTTTTCTTCAATATTTATTTCTTTGTACTATTCATTGTTGTCGTTTAGATATTGCAGGGCGTCTCTAACTTTATGTAAGTCCACAAGTTGTTGGCAATTTTATTTTGTCTTTTTGAGGTACGCCATTTAATAAGATAATTAAAGATTGATCTATTGGACGTTTCACTCCCAGAGTGTAGATTTTCTTTGAGCTCTAATGGCAAAAACTACTTTGCCACAAATGCCTTTCAGTAATTCAGAGGGAGGTAGTCTTGCTGTTTTTGGTTGAAGGCGTATTATTGCTTGAAATGCGTGCACTGTTTGAATTATGATGCTCTCATATACGTTAAGTTGTTGCTGGGATTTTGGTAGTGGGAATAATTCCAAGTTATTTGTGATAGCATGTGAAGGTGTTTGGTTTTTGTCAAGTTTTGAAGTGCAGTAACTGCAAAATATTAAGGATTCAGTAATTTCATATTTGTTTTCTGCTATAAGCTAATTGGAACCACTTGGAATCTTCATTGTCTTCTATTTTGTACATTATGTCTACAGTTGTTGTGCTATTGTTATAAAAAAAATTCTGCAGCAACACACACACACACATGGTTCGGTACTTGAGCAGATGTATTTTTAAACTTTAGTATTTCTTTTTTGTATGTGTAGTAGAAGGTTGCCATTTGTAAAGTTGTTGGTAGTGTGTTGTAAAGCTATTGCATTTTGTAAGTGGCTTTCACTTCCAAAATATTTTCTCTGGATATGCTCTATTTCTTCGAGTAATTCTTTGGCTGTACCATGTAGAAGATTGTTATTTAAATTGGCTAGTGCTAAAGCAGGACTTTTGGCATAGTACAGTTTATGAACAAGATTTCTTATAGTTGAATGGTGTGTTGATATCATTTTCATATGGTGAAAGGTGTTTTTGCAAATAGGTCCAGAAATGCAGGCTAATGAATGTCTGTGTAGTCCTTTGTATTTATGCACTGGACAGGAGTCCATACTTTGTAATAGTTTTATTTTCAATTTTTCTTTGCAGTGAGATGCACACCTCTTAGACACAGCTTAGCCTAAGGCGTCTTCTACCAGAGGCTGCACTGGCCAGGAGCAAAACACAGTTAGCATTGCTGGTATCTGCTGGCTCTTTAAGCAGATTACCTAGAAGTCCGTGTCTTAGCTAAAAGCTCCCTGGGAGGCGAATGCGGAGCAAAAAGTGTTTGTGAGCTGAGGCTGCTGGGGCTCCCCGTATTACCCCATGTATCGGAGATGATGGAGAAGACAGTATTTGAAAGATAGTTAATACATTAACTTACTTGTTTTTTTCATATTTAGCTGCCGTGCTTGTGTGCAGGTATAATAACGAGCAGCGGGAGATTGCAGGATCATACCCCTTGATCCCGTCCGCGCACTGCCTTCCTGTTTCGGCAGTTGTCAGTGTGGGTCACCTCCTCTGTGAACTGCATTGTGTGAATAATTAGCAGGAAGTGGCGGGAGACTGCGGGGCTAGACCCTTTGATCCCAGCCGCTACACGTTCAAACGTAAGAAGTAGCTGCGCACAGCATTTTCTGATTTAAAAATAATTTGAAGTGTGATAGTGTTCAATTGATGTGACGCTACACCGTTCGGAGGACAAGATCACAAAGACCGGCGTGCGCACAAGGCAAGAAGCGTGTCGAGGAGGGGAGGCGGCGGGTAAGGCCTTCCTGTGTTCTCTGTGGTCTACGAATAAAGAACAACAAATTGAACTGGGCGTTATGCTAACTAGATCCTCAAAAATAGGCATGCCTCCAAATACTCCATCTTCGCCGTCTATAGTAAACCATAATAGCATGGGATTGTCAGTGCAGCAAGAGATCAGGACTCTGGCCAGGGATATGGCAAAAAAAGGTTCAATGGTGAATGGGGACATTCAAATGTTCTGCAGTGGCTCACTGTCAGCCCACAGAGCAAAGAGGGCCCTGGGCATGAATCAGATACAAATGACTGGGGATGTTTGTAGTGTGGATCTCTCAAGGGCAAGCCCTACACCGGTTGCCACCTGCCCTATATTGGTCACTGTTCCAGTACATTTGTCTGCTCTTGCGTGCCAGGACTATCGTCTGCAGGACCTATCCATCTCTGAAACAGCATTGTTAGGCTTGTTTACCCCAGATGTGATCTTCCCCATTACAACAACGAGTTTGGGAAAAGAGGCGGGGGAAGCCGCAATTATTGACCTGGATATGAATGGATCGGCATTTTCAGACAAATGCATGTCGGAGAATCTGTCTAGCAGGCCTATAATGTTCACAGATTCCTCCCAAAGTGTCGATGATGATTCAACTGCATCGATTGAGTCGGCAAATGATGGTCCATGTGTGTGCACCCTCGCCACGAATACCTCTCTTTGCCCTGAGATGCGCTCACATGGTACTAGCACTCACACGAACTCGAATGGATGGCGCATCTTACAGCCCAACATTGCTTTGCAAGCATTAAATTTGGCAGTTCATTCGTTAAGAGATGTATTATGTTCCTTAGATCAAAAAGTCATGAAACAGGGAAATGTGATTAAGGATCTTGAGCTTAGCTCTTATGGGTGGGGAGAGCATATATGTGTGCTGTTGCCTCACAAACAATTCCAGAAGTTATCCTTCCAATGTTATCAGGCTCACTGTAAATAGTTCCGGAAAACAGGAATACAGGAGCACTCTACCTTGTATTGATTCTGTCATATATGAGACGGCTGCTGCGCCTGAGACTAGTCAATTGATTGCACAAGTGACAAGTGAGTTCCTCCCTGAGTGTGTTCGACCATTGAATGTAGCATCCACCCAAAAGGTGTATTCAATTTTTAATTGTGTGAATAAAAAAGTATCTGAATTGAGAAAGGGGGCTGATGCCCCAAAAAAGCAGGCACTCAGTAACATAGTTAAAAGGAAGGTAAAGATGAAATTATCAAAAATCAACCAACACCCAAAAGTATAGGATGAGGCACTGCTAAACGTTTTTTTAAATCAATTTCGGTGGTAAACAAAAAACAAAGCGTGAACGCTTCTAATGGAATCAAAAAAATATATATGCTGCTGAATCAAGCCAAGGGAAAAGAGACCAGTAAAGCACTTAATGGCGGGAAGAGGGATGAATATCCCCCCTTAGATGCCCTGATGAATGAGATTGCACAGCTGAAGTCACAGGTTGGCCCATCAAAGTCACTGTTGACGACTTGAAGTAGGCAGCTTGGTATAAGTGAGGCTGCCACTCCATCTAGCACAGAGGAGGTAATGCGACATAGAGCAGAAATAAGGAAGGCAGTAGATGCATACATGCAGGGTCACCAGCTCCCGTCTTTGACATCGGGAGCCCCGGTTACCTCGCAGTGCTTGTTTACTAATGAATCTAATAAACTGACGAGTGCAATGGAGCAATCTACAATCACTAATAATGCATATAGTGATGGAGCCATTGATCTGGCAGCACCTGCCTCGAGTACAACTTCAGTTAGCATTGATAGCAACCAGCCAATTATAGGTGACTCTATGGCCATTACAAAGCTAACTGTGCCTTGTCATGTGAATATTCCAAGTGACTTTTCAAACACAGTGCTATCACTCATCAAGAATGCACTAGGCGACTTGGGTATGAACATGAAAGGCAAGGATTCTGCTCCTACTGATTCTTCAATAGGGAAACAAGAGATCAAGAGAGTTCTAAAAAGTAGAACTCGACCAGCCTTATGCTCCTTGATCCTCAAATGTAGACCGGCTCCCTGTACCCAGTATGACTTAAACCGAAGAGCCATCTTGGCCATTTTTTCTGATGTCCAACCCTTACAGGATATCACATCAGCTGACTGAACTCTGGTAGAATTTGTGACCAAGCAAAACCTAAATGCTCTTCGTATTTGGATGCAATCCAGAGTGATTCAAAATTTGGTTTGGCAAGCAATGAGCCTTTTGTTCGACTTGGGGTTTGTACTTAGTGTGGAAGTAGACAGTATGTCTAGCTCATTAATAACAAGCGGTATTGATAGCACCCTAAAGGCTAAAATCTCACCCCCAATTGATATAAACAACAAACAATTGTTGCAAGGAGAGGTGCCTTGTGTTTGCAAGTGCAATTTAAATCAGAACTAACTAAGCCATTCTATAGGATTTCTGTCCTTCTCATTGGTCAGTTGGAATACTCGAGGGTTTAAGCACCTCCTAAACAATGATGAGAATGGGCTAAGTAAGTTTGACATATCCCTTCTTCGGGAAACATGGTTAATGTCACCCCTAATTTGGGCTGAGCACAAGGTCCATCATATACCTGCCTTAAAGTCTTTGGTAGGCAGACCATCTGCAGGCCTAGTGGTAGTTTTGAAAGAGGGTCCGGATGATTGTTCTGATATTTGAGCAGCTCCAAATCCTTATATGTTACTTGTTAGGGCGGTTATTTGTGGTGGCGTTTATGCAATTTTCAATATCTATTGGAATCCTATAGCCATCACCATGGATCTGTTTTTTAGGGACTTGAATGTGTTGTTTGACATGGTGGATGAAGATAAAAGCATCACTCATCTCATTCTGGCTGGGAACTTGAACTTAAATTGCCTTGCAAAAGATGACGAGAGACAATGCGAGAGGTTGATGCGATGGAACTCTTTAGTTTCACTTAGAAATCTATACATGTTGAATGGGGCCATTCGTCCTGATGTACCTTTGGCACCAACTTGGCATAGAGGTAGTTGCTCATCCACAATTGATTATGTATATGTGAATTTTGACCTGTGGTCTAAGACGCAAACATTCCAGGTGTTACCGTCAATGGCGAGCGACCATGATCTGCTATGTGCCAGTTGGCAAATCAGATCAAAATCTGAGGTTGATAAGCCGAAGGCATTGAAAAATTGTTGTTACGTGGTTAACTGTGGTGGGAATTGCTTATGATGGACGGGGAATGCTCTGATTCACTTCAATCAAATTCTTCTTGACTCTAATAAAAATGACAACTCGCAAACGACTGATACAAGCCTGATTTATAGTAATGTAATTCAGGCCTTCAGTCAATCAAAATCTCTCAATTTAAAAAGAAGGGTTCATTTACACAGGTTTGACAGGACCCTCCAGATTAGGAAGTCTGCATATCATGCGGAATGGAGAAGGTTATCAAGGCTTCCTCCGTCTGTCTAAGTGGTTCTCACCAAAAGAGCTCGCTCATCATATAACAATTGGCGTATGGAGTACCGAGAAACTCTATACCAAAGTGATGGTGTGCACATGTTAACCGTGTTAGCAGAGAAAAATATATCTAAAATGTTGGCGTTATTAAACCAGGCAAGTAATAATAATCAAATGGACATGCAATCTTCGGCAGTGGACGTACATCAGTGGATGAACCACTTTGAGCAATTGTATGCCCCACCCACCAACTCTCAGCCTCTGACTCTACCCCAGGGAATCTCAAAGTTTTGGTTACAATTGGATCTGGTTGAAATAGAACAATTAATCATGACCTCTAGTAATTCACGAGCTGTGGGCCCCGATGGAATTTCTAATTACACACAATGAAAAAGCATTTGAAATTTGGGGATCAATCCTTTTCAAGATATATTCAGCCATTAATCAACATCAAAAACTGCCGAAATCTTGGACTGAGGCAATCACAATACCCATTTGTAAAAAAGATGATTTTCAATCACCGGTTAGCTATCGTCCGATCTCAATGTTAGATGCCCCCAGCAAAATATTTTGTAGAATTATTCTAAAGGAGCTTAATAAATGGGTGTCTGATAGTCACTTAAAAGATCCGTTTCAGTCTGGATTTGTCAAAGGAATGGGAACGATCCCTAACATCATGGCCCACTCAATAATCTAATCAAAACAAGCCAATGGTGGTGGGCCATTATATTTGGGTTTTATTGACTTTAAATCAGCATTTGATTCTATAGATAGATCAATACTTGTAAATAAACTCAAGCAACATCATTGCCCCTCATCTTTGGTAATGCAATTACATACGAACACCTCTATGCGAGTGAAACTAAATTTGGAAGGTAGGTTGTCACCCCCAATCTTAACTCATAGAGGAGTAAACAGGGCTGTGCCCTTGCGTCATTTCTGTTTAATTTTTTTATTTCTGTTTTGGGACCTATACTAACGAACTGCATTACTGATGCTCTTCGCATTGGCCATCAAAAAAGAGCATAATTATTATAAGCAGACGATTTTGTCTTACTTTCCCAGACACATATGGGTTTGCAAAACATGCTGAAACAATTAGAAACCTATGTAATAGCTAACAATCTAATTGTAAACACCACTAAATCACAAATTCTAATTTGCAACAAAAATTCTAAAAAAAAGAATTTTAAGTGGTTTCTTCATCAATGTGAACTCTCAGTAGTTTTAAGATATAAATATCTGGGAGTCCACATTGAACATCAAAAAACTTTACAAATTCAATCTTGTGAAATTAAATCTAAGCTAGGACCCCTAATTTCGCAGTCAAAGATACTCCTAAGAAAATTTGGGAAGTTTTCATTAAAACATGTCATATCCTTTTATAAGTCAAAGGTAGTCCCGATTTTACTATATGGGGTAGAAGACTTTGCCCCGCAAGATCAGTGGTTCTGGGATGGTTGGGAAGCAAAATACTGGAAAGCAGTCTTAGCATGATCGCCCGGGACACCCCTAGCGTTACTGCGATTCAAATTGGGTTAAACATCGCTGCATTCTCAAGCATTATGGAAACAATGTGCTTTCCTGTGAAAATTATTGGAAGGGTTGGAGAAGCCATCTCTTCTGAATGTCCTAGCTCAAAATTTGTTCTCTTCCAATGTTGGTCTATCGAGAAAGTGGCATCGCCATACCCTAAATGTAGTAGCCGATGCCGCAGTAAAAATTGAGCTCCTACTAACCAACCCAGATCGTGCGAAAAGAAAAATCTACGAATATGATTGGGTTGGTAATATGGCATTGTGTTCTAAACTTAATGACTTCAACTCCTGTGCATTTGGTTCCAAAAGGTATGGTGTGACAGCTGCATATCTATTAAAATTTCCATCTCAGGTATATCATCGAAAACTATTAAGATTCAGACTGAACCAGTATGGAACGAGAGACATCTTGTGCAGAAGGCGATTAATACCAAGAGAGCAAAATTATTGTTGTTTCTGCTTAATCAGGGAACAGAGGGAAACTCTACAACATCTATTAATCGAGTGCACTGCATTAGATGACATAAGGGCGAAATGCTTTGGAAAGAAACTTACTGTACAGAATCATGTTGACAATGATCAAATATGGAACATGCTGCTCTCCAATCAGAGATTAACTGTTCATGTTGCAATTGTGCATTTTTTAAATATAGTATTACTTGGAACTTGAAAGTGTATAGTAGGAGCAATGTTCTCCCATTGTGTATGAAAAATGGTATTAACAGTTTATTATGAATTTCAAGATCATTCTGATGGATATTATTTTTGCAGTTTGTTGATGTGTTGTATTAAGTTGGTGTATATGTATATATTGTATTTATGAAGATCTATTATTTGAAAAGTTGGTTTACCAACTTTATCAAATTAATAATAAAAAAAAATAGTCTTTGCCTTTCACATACTGATTGAGGAACTGGCGTAAAGATCTGAAGTATTTTTTGGCTATGTTACACATTGATGTGCACAACCATTTGTAGACTGGACACATTGGTTCACTGGAATGGAGAGTTGATACACAGTTTTCTGGGGATATTTTTGTTAGCAGTGTTTCTTGTTCCATAATGGTATTCTTAAATTGTTCATAACCCTGTCCACTGCTATTTATGTCAATTGGGTTTATTTGCTTTTTTTTTGTATGTTTTTTCATTGAAATATGGTTTGTCCTGGTGGTGTGAGTCCATTCACCTTCACAGATGATTGTGAAGCTATCTTTGTTGATATTCTGTTTATTGAGAAGTCTTTTGTAGTTTTGTACATAGTTTTGTTAGTGGTTTCATGCTGTTTAAAACTAAAATAAATAATTTCCTTTTCAGAAGGATTGCACTTTCTATGAGAGCTTCTAGGATTCATTTTCTACGGTAGGTTTTAAGGGTTGTGAGTGATTTCTCTCCTGTTTTTATAAGGTTCTGAAGGACTCTGTGGTGGAACATTTTTTGTAAAGCATGTTTTGGTATGCTTTCTTGTGGCTACATCGAGATTTATAGGTGCAGTGTTAGCACTAGTAGTAGCTGCAGTCTTGTTAATCACGTTTGGTTTTGTTTTACATTTTGAAAGAGGAGGAAAAATGTCTCTACTGGAAGCTGGTTTTGTTTCTCTTACTGACTGTATTAGCTGTTTTGTTTGAAATTTTTGTACAAATTCTGCTATAGGTGGATTCTTATTTGGTCACTTTTTTGATTCCGTCTACTTCTGTGTTGCTTTCTGCAGAGTTGCTTTTTGGTAGGCATTCTTTGGGCTCTATTGGAGAAAAAAAATATGTTGGTTAGGATGGTGTGCAGTGTATGTGTGCTTGTGCATGAGTGTCTGAGTATGATGATAAGCATGTATGTAGAGGTGTGTGATTGTGCAAGGGGCTGTTACTTCAGGAAGGGACGGCTATTCTCGTATTTGTGTGTTACTATACTGGTGTTCCGACGACAATACAAAGTATGCAGCTGCTGAGGGGCAAGCAGTAATACTGAATCTAATGCTGCAGGGTTAATACAACTGCTTTTTCTACAATACTAGAATTCTATAGTGTATGAGTAACAGTTAGAACATTATGGCAGTATTGCACTTAATTTTTTGGATGGAAAGAATAGGTTTCTTCTGAATTCTGATGAGTACTTCAGATGCTGCTAGTTTACAGGAGAGTGGATTTCACTGCAATTGTGAAAGAAAGAAGTTAGTAAATATATGTGTTAATAGCACTGGTGTTAATGTAGACATGAATATGTTTGTTTTTGCAGTAGTAGTGCTTTCTGATGACTGTGCATAGCATGTACATGCACTTTCCTTTGTCTATGTCCATTCAGTATATTTTACTTAGAATCTGTCAGTTGAACGGTCCTTAGAAATGATTACAATAGTAAGCACACAGATCACACTTGGCTTTTTAAGGCAGTGTTATTGGATGTTAGGAGATAGGAGAAATAACTGTATGCTTTTCTTGCTATTTATAGAGGGTAAATGGCAGGAATTGTGGGGAAAAGCATGCAATGTATGCATTTGTGAAGGTGTGGGAAATAAATCAGAAGGACGTGATGGGTTCAGCAGCTTATTATTCTCCAGGATAGCTGTAGGGGAGAAGGTTCAAACAAGAAAACCTGGAAAAATGGCACAGAGACAAAGCAAGTTTACTAGACTGTAGGTGATTAGCAAACTACTGGGTGATCCTGTGGTGCTTGGAGATGGGAGAGTATGAAATAAGGTAATGGTTGATATGAAGGGTATGGTGCTTGAGTTGCAGACTGAAGGGTAGGGGTGAGATGTTGTATGTGTTGGTTTACTACACTGTGTATACATAGTTGTACATGATGCGATAGACATGACTGCACCTGTGTATATTTGAATTCTGTGGTAAATTCTAGAACGGAATGGGCACCCAGCTGGAATGAGAGAGCTGTCTAGATTGGAAGAACAGTTGTATAGGCAGTGGTGTTGTTTCAGCTGGGAGCCTTTCAAATGGTATTGGCTATCTGTGTGCATGAATAAAGATGCATGTACTCATCGTGGCTGTGTGTCATTTTATAACACACTACAAAGCCTTCTCCCACAATTATACTGTTATTTCTCACATATTTTAACATGAAATGACACTTTGCTAGACAGTTTGTGTATTGTGTCTGATTACTATTATAATCATTCCTAAAGGAAGTTCAAATGATAAATGTTATGTAAAATATCCAGAATGTATAGAAAGGAAAGTGTATGTACATTTTATACACTATAATGCATTAAAGTTGAAATGTGGATAAATAGGTGGGTGTGGTTACACAAATGACAGTTAGTAATATGAGTAAATAAAAATTTGGAGAGCAGACAGCTTTGCAAGCGACACTTGATCACAGCAGATGGGAGAAATTACAGTAAGCTTGCTTTACAGGTTATACAGTGTACGTGACAGTTACCCTGTTTATATGCATTTATACAAGAGCTGTACATGTATTGTGCAGAAAATATTCTTACCTGTAGTTTGTGTTCTTTCATGTGGATGTGCACGAATCTGCAAGCAGAAATCTTGGAGAGTTTTACAGTAGTTGTTGCTGTATGTCCTTTGCAATCACAGCCCAATTGTACTCAGAGTGACCAACAGTACATCTAAAGTGCTGAACTGTGATGATGGAGTTAGATGTAGAGTTCTTGGATGTGATTGATGGATGGTTGTGTGACTGCTTAACAGTGGCCAATGAGGGAATGGTGCAGAGAGTGAAGTGGAAACGGTAGAAGGGCTGCCCAAGTGTTACGCGCTCCGCAGACACCGCAGCTCTTCGTGGACAGGGCGTGCCACATCCGGGGCTTCTGAGCATGAAATGGGAGTTTATTTTGGTGATTAGCCAATCAGGTGCTGAGGTTCTGCTTCGTATTGAGAGAGGCTGTGTGTAGTGAAGGCGGCAAAGGTGGAGAAAGTCAGGGTGTTGGTGGTTGGAGACATATTTGTGAATGGTTTGCAGAAGTATCTTGAATCTCGGAATCAGGCTAACAATTTTGAGAGAAAAGGAGTGGTTGTGGTGTGGTGCACTGCGCCTGGTTTTAATTTCCAGGCAATGCTGGAAGTTTGTCAGGATATGGCTAGGTTTAATAGTCCAGATGTAGGTTTCCTGCACTGTGGTGCTGTGCATTCGGGCTATGTCAGTGCCCCTACTTTATTGCAAGATCTGCAAAACTTGGTGCAGGCAGTCATGAAAGTCTTTCCAAATGCCAAGGTTTTTTTCTGCTTTGTTACCTAGGGCAGTATGGGACAATAGTTCTGTTTTTTGTCCTCAGCAAAATATTGCTAGGTGTTTAATTAAACAAGGCATGTTTGCTTTTATGATTAGAGCTGGCATGTTCTTTTGCAATAATTACAACATTGAATCTGATAATGTTATTTACTTTAAAGCAGATGGCATGTCTTTATCCTTTATGGGAAATGACATGCTGTTTTGGAATATAAGGATTGCTTTGGAGAAGCTAATGTGAAGATATTTGGAGGAAAATAAAAATAAAAAAATGTACAAACAAAAAAAAGGCTCTTTTCAGAGCAAACCTCAAGGGGGAAATGGGGCACACTATTTAAATGTTCATTCCCCACTCTCAGATTTGACGATTTGTCAGCGGACACCACAGTTGTCCACAGATTATTACATACAGGGTTTTTGAGGCTGAGAGGCATGCAAATGAGACTTAGCAGGGCAATGGATTTGTCAATAAGGTTTACTGGGTGTGATGTGTAAGGAGAGACTTTGTCAGAAAGTCTTTTTCTTGAGAGGAGAGCAGATAGCTATGGCTGTGTCTTTCAGAAGGCAGATTGTCTGGATTTTGGGAGACTCATGGATACATTGGTTGGAGGTGCATTCAGATCACTGTGGAGTTGCTGCACATCTTGGATTCCGTCATGTGGAATTGCACTGGCATGGAGTGTGTGGAATGAGGTGGCTGGATTTGGTACCTCTCTGTGCTACTTTGATGACACAGCGTCATCCAGACATTATTATTATTCATTTTGGAGGGAACACTTTAGGACATGTCTCTACAATCTCTTTGCAATTTTCAATGAAAGAAGGACTTTTTAAATTAATGGACATGTTTCCAAAGTCCCGAGTCATTTTTTCTCGTATTGTGCGGAGGCAAATGTGGCTGCATTCTTCTTCATTTGGTCCACAAATCCAGAAAGTTAGGCGCAATGTCAAAAAGGCTGTTTGTGCCTTTTTGAGAGATGTTGACATGTCCTCTTTTCACAATCAAAATATTATGTTTCGTAGTACACACATTTTTCCCAGTGATGGAGTACATCTTACTTATGCTAGCAATCAGATTTTTCTGTGAAATATACAAAATGCATTGCAACCCTTTTTGGAATTATAGCAATCCTTTCTCCAGTAGGTGTTGACCATTTGAAGTTTGCAAAACACAAAATAACACCATCAAAAGGCTCTTTTCAGAGCCACCACTTCCTCCCGAAGAAGAGTGCAATGGTTTTGATAGGGCAGCACCCCAAATATGTGATTGTCCGCGGACTGTCCACAGACCTTTTAAAATGCACAGGGCCCTGCCCCATTTCATTGGCACTTCTATTATTTAACTGTGGCTCTGAAAAGAGCCTTTTTTGTGTTTTTTGTTGTTTGTATTTTTTTGGGAATTTTCAAATATGACACATAAGGAAAGGAAGGGATGTGAGGGTAAGGAAGAGGCACCAACCATGGGCATACGAAAGGACAGGTAGAGAGAGGAAGATGTAGGGTCGGCTTACTCAGGTACTTGGCAGTCCTTCTCATGCTCCTGGACCGCAGCCTCGAAAGCACTTCGAAGGGTCTCCCCCCTGCAGAGTACTGCATTGCAGTACTTACATAATACTATGACCCTCGAAAGCTCAGGGTCTACAGAATCGCGTATGACCTGCAAGGCAGCTGGAGGGATGTGTTTCCCCACAGGTGCGCCTCTTGTGATTGCAGGAGCAAATGAAGGATGTTGCAGAGGAACTCAACCTACTACATTTATCGCAAGGTACAACCTCACAAATAGCCCCACCATGGAATTACTTTAGGTGTCGCTTCATTGAGATAGTACTGTAGCTGTAAAAACCTGGTTTGCCACCAAATGGCAATGAGTGGAGTGCAACTTGTTTGCACACACTTGCGGTACTCCATCAAGAGTGGCAAACAACTTACACACCCAAGACTCATGGTTAGTGCTAGTAGTAGGGACTTCCATGACCTCATTCTTGTCATCCTCTTCATCCTCTTCTGCATCCTCATAACTGTTCCCCTCTGCAGGCCCTTGGGGAGGTAGTTGTGGTGGAGGGGTTGGGGTGGTGCAGAGGCAGAAGTAACACCAGTAGGAGCAGCAGTAGCCATTTTCAATGGTGTCAGGAGGCACAGCAAAGGCAACAATTTACAGAATATAAAATTCAGCAGTGTCTGTCCTGGAACTCCAGAAACAGAATGAGAAGCAGCTCTGGGGTGTGGCCTTTTATAAGGGTGCTGGGGCATGCCTTACACCTGTGTTGTTTGAACACCAAAAAGGGCTCATGAAGTTCCAAAAAGTATGTAGATCACTATGGACATTGTCTAGGACATGTGCAAGGGTGAACTTTCACAGGAACATACCTTGGACTTTCATTACATTTTTTAAAATTGTTTCATTACATTTTGAACAGCTTGCAAGAGTTGGCATCAAAGACATACAGTTTACATTTCTGCGTGCTAATTCCATGACATGTTCCATGACATCAGTAGCACATGAGTTATGGCCATAAAGTGCATGGATGTGCCTGGTATTCAATATAGATTGTGATTTTTGAGAAACTACACCAACTCTAATACTTTTTAAAATGTTGGCGTATGTGAGATCTACAGACTGACACATGTTTTCAGTTCATTCTCTGTATAGGAAATGTTGCCAAAGGTTGACATTTCCTATGGTGCCCAGAGTTTTACGACAAAGTTTGTGCCTTAAGGTTTTAAAAATAGGTTCACCTTTAACTGGTGTTAATTGAAGATCTCCGAAAACTATAAATTGTTTTCTTCCAAAGAGGTCTTCATAGTCTGTTTTCAGGACCTCTTGTAATCTAGGGTGAATGAAAGCTAACTTTAGATTGGAATGCATGCTTAACTCATCTATTAGCAGAATTTTCATTTGTTTGAAAACTCTGCATAGTTCCATTGCAGCTTCTGGAGAAAGTTTGTAATAGTCTAATTTGTTTTGGTGTTCTACTGGTAGGAGTAATAATCGGTGTAAAGTGACACCGCCTATGTTGTAGGCAGCTAAACCTGTGGGGGCAGTTACAACAGCTGACAGTTTGTTTGTCAGTTTTTGGAGATAATGGCTGATGATTTTGATTAAGAACGTTTTGCCTGAACCAGCTTGACCACTTAACTATAGCAGTATAGGTTTGTAGTCTTGGCATGTACCATTTTTACTTTCATGCTGCAAACCATGTATGATTTATTTTGTTATTTCTTGGAAAATGCTACGATGCACATGGTTTAGTTGTGATTTTAGTAGAGCAAAGTCTTCTGTAGATTGCTCATACTGACAAATGGCGTTTTCGACTTCTGTCATGGCTAATTCTGCCTCATTTGCTATGAATGGGTGTCCAAGTGGTTATTGGCCTCATGTTACAGAAGGTTGACTACTGTCAGGAGTGTCCACATCTAGTTGCTCCTGGAGTTCTTCTTCTTGTTGCTGTTGCTGTTCATTGTGCAACATTGTTTTGTACTGTGCAAAGTTTGCTTCTATTATACTGCTTTCATTTAATTTGAAAATGTCTTCATAGGAGTCATAGGAGTCATAAGTATCTAGTAAATCTTCTTCTTTTCTCCATGGTTTGAAAAGTTGTAGCATGGACATGTAATGCAGTTCTATATGTTGAGGAGTTTTTAATGATAATTTGAAATTATTAATTAAGCTTTGTTTGGTAAGTTTCGGTAAGCTGCTTTCATAATTTTCCACTCTTTATCTACCTTTCTTCTCTTCTGGTTTAACATTATTTTTGGATGTTGAGTTTTGGGCTATGTGGTATAGACACAAGGTTTCCAAAGTGGTACTCATGTTTGGGTAGTATGTGTCCAGTAAATTGTTTTTCAAAATGTCTTGGCTTTTGGGATGATTTTTGGCTATTGTTTCTATGTCTTCATATGATTTCAGAACTCTTTTTCTAGATTTAGCAGGACCAAGGCCTACTATATAGCCATACTATATATTCATATTTTATGTACAAGGCAGTACCGGCTAAACAGTCTGCAGCTTCATAGCAGCCACATTCTCTATGGGAGAGCATTTTTATGCCTAAGCTGTACAATTTCTGTGATAGTGTTTTGGCAGATAATATGTCATCCCAGAGGTCTTGGAGCACAGTTTGTTTCTGCTTTGGTTAGGTTGGCTGTGACATATCGTGCAACTGCAGTGGAATTATCTGCAATGTACTGCACATCTATATTTACATTCCATAGGAGGGCAATGATTGCATTGTAATCATGGATGTATTTGGATCCTTCTGTTCTTTTTATGTAATATGTGTTCTTAGGTGATTTCCCTGTGAAACTATGTCTAACTGAAGACATGTAGTTGTTTACTTGACCTGTTGTTGAAACTGGTCTAGGGAAACCAAAGCAGCATTTGATGTAGTATTTCCCTTTATTTTTATATTTGTGTCTTTGAAATTCTAAAACGTGTGCATGAAGTTCGCTATGTGTCGTTTGTGAAGGGATTTCGACAGTGACATATTTTTGGATGAAGTGCAAAACAGTGGCATCATTGTCCTGACCAAATTTAGGAGCATTTTTAATCACAAAAGCATGTGGATGTGTGGTACTCCTCTGGCTTGGTATTTTCTTTTCTATGGTGTCTTTAGAATGTAATGGGTGAATTGTATAATGGTCTAAAATATTGGATTCTGTAGCAGGATGTAGAAGAAATTGACCAGTTTCTCGTGACCCTTGAATTATTTCAGTGGTTTCCCTCAGGTTTTCTTCAATATTTATTTCTTTGTACTATTCATTGTTGTCGTTTAGATATTGCAGGGCGTGTCTAACTTTATGTAAGTCCACAAGTTGTTGCCAATTTTATTTTGTCTTTTTGAGGTACGCCATTTAATAAGATAATTAAAGATTGATCTATTGGACGTTGCACACCCAGAGTGTAGATTTTCTGTGAGCTCTAATGGCAAATAAACTACTTTGCCACAAATGCCTTTCAGTAATTCAGAAGGAGGTAGTCTTGCTGTTTTTGGTTGAAGGCGTGTTATTGCTTGAAAGGCGGGCACTGTTTGAATTATGATGCTCTCATATAAGTTAAGTTGTTGCTGGGATTTTGGTAGTGGGAATAATTCCAAGTTATTTGTGATAGCATGTGAAGGTGTTTGGTTTTTGTCAAGTTTTGCAGTGCAGTAACTGCAAAATATTAAGGATTCAGTAATGTCATATTTGTTTTCTGCTATAAGCTAATTGGAACCAATTGGAATCTTCATTGTCTTCTATTTTGTACATTATGTCTACAGTTTTTGTGCTATTGTTATAATGTTATAAAAAAAATTCTGTGGCAACACACACACACACATGGTTCGGTACTTGAGCAGATGTATTTTTAAACTTTAGTATTTCTTTTTTGTATGTGTAGTAGAAGGTTGCCATCTGTAAAGTTGTTGGTAGTCTGATGTAAAGCTATTGCATTTTGTAAGTGGCTTTCACTTCCAAAATATTTTCTCTGGATATGCTATATTTCTTCGAGTAATTCTTTGGCTGTACCATGTAGAAGATTGTTATTTAAATTGGCTGGTGCTAAAGCAGGACTTTTGGCATAGTACAGAGTATGAACAAGATGTCTTATAGTTGAATGGTGTGTTGATATCATTTTCATATGGTGAAAGGTGCTTTTGCAAATAGGTCCAGAAATGCAGGCTAATGAATGTCCGTGTAGTTCTGTGCATTTATGCACTGGACAGGAGTCTATACTTTGTAATAGTTTTATTTTCAATTTGTCTTTGCAGTGAGATGCACACCTCTTAGACACAGCTTAGCCTAAGGCGTCTTCTACCAGAGGCTGCGCTGCCCAGGAGCAAAACACAGTTAACATGGCTGGTATCTGCTGGCTCTTTAAGCGGATTACCCAGAAGTCCGTGTTTTAGCTAAAAGCTCCTTGGGAGGCGAATGCGGAGCGAAAATTGAGGAGAAGTGATCTACGGTGGAACATTGCTGGTATCTGCTGGCTCTTTAAGCAGATTACCTAGAAGTCCGTGTCTTAGCTAAAAGCTCCCTGGGAGGCGAATGCGGAGCGAAAAGTGTTTGTGAGCTGAGGTTGCTAGGGCTCCCCGTATTACCCCATGTATCGGAGATGATGGAGAAGACAGTATTTGAAAGATAGTTAATACATTAACTTACTTGGTTGTTTTCATATTTAGCTGCCGTGCTTGTGTGCATGTATAATAACGAGCAGTGGGAGATTGCAGGATCAGACCCCTTGATCCCGTCCGCGCACTGCCTTCCTGTTTCGGCAGTTGTCAGTGTGGGTCACCTCCTCTGTGAACTGCATCGTGTGAATAATTAGCAGGAAGTGGCGGGAGACTGCAGGGCTAGACCCTTTGATCCCAGCCGCAACACGTTCACACGTAAGAAGTAGCTGCGCACAGCATTTTCCGATTTAAAAATCATTTGAAGTGTGATAGTGTTCAATTGATGTGACGCTACACCGTTCGGAGGACAAGATCGCAAAGACCGGCATGCGCACAAGGCAAGAAGCGTGTCCAGGAGGGGAGGCAGCGGGTAAGGCCTTCCTGTGTTCTCTGTGGTCTATGAATAAAGAACAACAAATTGAACTGGGTGTTATGCTAACTAGATCCTCAAAAATAGGCAGGCCTCCAAATACTCCATCTTCGCCGTCTATAGTAAACCATAATAGCATGGGATTGTCAGTGCAGCAAGAGATCAGGACTACGGCCAGGGATATGGCAAAAAAAGGTTCAATGGTGAATGGGGACATTCAAATGTTCTGCAGTGGCTCACTGTCAGCCAACAGAGAAAAGAGGGCCATGGGCATGAATCAGATACAAATGACTGGGGATGTTTGTAGTGTGGATCTCTCAAGGGCAAGCCCTACACCGGTCACCACCTGCCCTATATTGGTCACTGTTCCAGTACATTTGTCTGCTCTTGCGTGCCAGGACTATCATCTGCAGGACCTATCCATCTCTGACACAGCATTGTTAGGCTTGTTTACCCCAGATGTGATCTTCCCCATTACAACAACGAGTTTGGCAAAAGCGGTGGGGGAAGCCGCAATTATTGACCTGGATATGAATGGATCGGCATTTTCAGACAAATGCATGTCAGAGAATCTGTCTAGCACGCCTATAATGTTCACAGATTCCTCCCAAAGTGTCGATGATGATTCAACTGCATCGATTGAGTTGGCAAATGATGGTCCATGTGTGTGCACCCTCGGCACGAATACCTCTCTTTGCCCTGAGATGCGCTCATGTGGTACTAGCACTCACACAAACTCGAATGCATGGTGAATCTTACAGTCCAACATTGCTTTGCAAGCATTAAATTTGGCAGTTCATTCGTTAAGAGATGTATTATGTTCCTTAGATCAAAAAGTCATGAAACAGGGAAATGTGATTAAGGATCTTGAGCTTAGCTCTTATGGGTGGGGGAGAGCATATATGTGTTCTGTTGCCTCACAAACAATTCCAGAAGTTATCCTTCCAATGTTATCAGGCTCACCTGTAAATAGTTCCGGAAAACAGGAATACAGGAGCACTCTACCTTGTATTGATTCTGTCATATATGAGACGGCTGCTGCGCCTGAGACTAGTCAATTCATTGCACAAGTGACAAGTGAGTTCCTCCCTGAGTGTGTTCGACCATTGAATGTAGCATCCACCCAAAAGGTGTATTCAATTTTTAATTGTGTGAATAAAAAAGTATCTGAATTGAGAAAGGGGGCTGATGCCCCAAAAAAGCAGGCACTCAGTAACATAGTTCAAAGGAAGGTAAAGATGAAATTATCAAAAAATCAACCAACACCCAAAAGTATAGGAAGAGGCACTGCTAAACGTTTTTTTAAATCAATTTCGGTGGTAAACAAAAAACAAAGCGTGAACGCTTCTAATGGAATCCAAAACATATATATGCTGCTGAATCAAGCCAAGGGAAAAGAGACCAGTAAAGCACTTAATGGCGGGAAGAGGGATGAATATCCCCCCTTAGATGCCCTGATGAATGGGATTGCACAGCTGAAGTCACAGGTTGGCCCATCAAAGTCACTGTTGACAACTGGAAGTAGGCAGCTTGGTATAAGTGAGGCTGCCACTCCATCTAGCACAGAGGAGGTAATGCGACATAGAGCAGAAATAAGGAAGGCAGTAGATGCTTACATGCAGGGTCACCAACTCCTGTCTTTGACATCGGGAGCCCCGGTTACCTCGCAGTGCTTGTTTATTAATGAATCTAATAAACTGACAAGTGCAATGGAGCAATCTACAATCACTAATAATGCATATAGTGATGGAGCCATTGATCTGGCAGCACCTGCCTCGAGTACAACTTCCGTTAGCATTGATAGCAACCAGCCAATTATAGGTGACTCTATGGCCATTACAAAGCTAACTGTGCCTTGTCATGTGAATATTCCAAGTGGCTTTTCAAACACAGTGCTATCACTCATCAAGAATGCACTAGGTGACTTGGCTATGAACATGAAAGGCAAGGATTCTGCTCCTACTGATTCTTCAATAGGGAAACAAGAGATCAAGAGAGTTCTAAAAAGTAGAACTCGACCAGCCTTATGCTCCTTGATCCTCAAATGTAGACCGGCTCCCTGCATCCAGTATGACTTAAACCGAAGAGCCATCTTGGCCATTTTTTCTGATGTCCAACCCTTACAGGATATCACATCAGCTGACTTAACTCTGGTAGAATTTGTGACCAAGCAAAACCTAAATGCTGTTCGTATTTGGATGCAATCCAGAGTGATTCAAAATTTGGTTTGGCAAGCAATGAAACTTTTGTTCGACTTGGGGTTTGTACTTAGTGTGGAAGTAGACAGTATGTCTAGCTCATTAATAACAAGCGATATTGATAGCACCCTAAAGGCTAAAATCTCACCCCAATTGATATAAACAACAAACAATTGTTGCAAGGAGAGGTGCCTTGTGTTTGCAAGTGCAATTTAAATCAGAACTAACTAAGCCATTCTATAGGTTTTCATTCTTTCTCATTGGTCAGTTGGAATACTCGAGGGTTTAAGCACCTCTTAAACAATGATGAGAATGGGCTAAGTAAGTTTGACATATCCCTTCTTCAGGAAACATGGTTAATGTCACCCCTAATTTGGGCTGAGCACAAGGTCCATCATATACCTGCCTTAAAGTCCTTGGTAGGCAGACCATCTGCAGGCCTAGTGGTAGTTTTGAAAGAGGGTCCGGATGATTGTTCTGAAATTTGGGCAGCTCCAAATCCTTATATGTTACTTGTTAGGGCGGTTATTTGTGGTGGCGTTTATGCAATTTTCAATATCTATTGGAATCCTATAGCCATCACCATGGATATGTTTTTTAGGGACTTGAATGTGTTGTTTGACATGGTGGACGGAGATAAAAGCATCACTCATCTCATTCTGGCTGGGGACTTGAACTTGAATTGCCTTGCAAAAGATGATGAGAGACAATGCGAGAGGTTGATGTGATGGAACTCTTTAGTTTCACTTAGAAATCTATACATGTTGAATGGGGCCATTCGTCCTGATGTACCTTTGGCACCAACTTGGAATAGAGGTAGTTGCTCATCCACAATTGATTATGTATATGTGAATTTTGACCTGTGGTCTAAGATACAAACATTCCAGGTGTTACCGTCAATGGTGAGCGACCATGATCTGCTATGTGCCAGTTAGCAAATCAGGTCAAAATCTGAGGTTGATAAGTCGAAGGCATTGAAAAATGGTTGTTACGTGGTTAACTGTGGTGGGAATTGCTTACGATGGACGGGGAATGCTCTGTTTCACTTCAATCAAATTCTTCTTGACTCTAATAAAAATGACAACTCGCAAACGACTAATACAAGCCTGATTTATAGTAATGTAATTCAGGCCTTCAGTCAATCAAAATCTCTCAGTTTAAAAAGAAGGGTTCATTTACACAGTTTTGACAGGACCCTCCAGATTAGGAAGTCTGCATATCATGCGGAATCGAGAAGGTTATCAAGGCTTCCTCCGTCTGTCCAAGTGGTTCTCACCAAAAGAGCTCGCTCATCATATAACAATTGGCGTATGGAGTACCAAGCAACTCTATACCAAAGTGATGGTGTGCACATGTTAACCGTGTTAGCAGAGAAAAATATATCTAAAATGTTGGCGTTATTAAACCAGGCAAGTAATAATAATCAAATGGACATGCAATCTTCGGCAGTGGACGTACATCAGTGGATGAACCAGTTCGAGCAATTGTATGCCCTACCCTCCAACTCTCAGCCTCTGACTCTACCCCAGGGAATCTCAAAGTTTTGGTTACAATTGGATCAGGTTGAAATAGAACAATTAATCATGACCTCTAGTAATTCACGAGCTGAGGGAATGGTGCAGAGAGTGAAGTGGAAAGGGTAGAAGGGCTGCCCAAGTGTTACGCGCTCCGCAGACAACGCAGCTCTTCGTGGACAGGGCGTGCCACATCCGGGGCTTCTGAGCATGAAATGGGAGTTTATTTTGGTGATTAGCCAATCAGGTACTGAGGTTCTGCTTCGTATTGAGAGAGGATGTGTGTAGTGAAGGCAGCAAAGGTGGAGAAAGTCAGGGTGTTGGTGGTTGGAGACATATTTGTGAATGGTTTGCAGAAGTATGTTGAATCTCGGAATCAGGCTAACAATTTTGAGAAAAAAGGAGTGGTTGTGGTGTGGTGCACTGCGCCTGGTTTTAATTTCCAGGCAATGCTGGAGGTTTGTCAGGATATGGCTAGGTTTAGTAGTCCAGATGTAGGTTTCCTGCACTGTGATGCTGTGCATTCGGGCTATGTCAGTGCCCCTACTTTATTGCAAGATCTGCAAAACCTGGTGCAGGCAGTCATGAAAGTCTTTCCAAATGCCAAGGTTTTTTTCTGCTTTGTTTCCTAGGGCAGTATGGGACAATAGTTCTGTTTTTTGTCCGCAGCAAAATATTGCTAGGTGTTTAATTAACCAAGGCATGTTTGCTTTTATGATTAGAGCTGGCATGTTCTTTTGCAATAATGACAACATTGAATCTGATAATGTTATTTACTTTAAAGCAGATGGCATGTCTTTATCCTTTATGGGAAATGACATGCTGTTTTGGAATATAAGGATTGCTTTGGATAAGCTAATGTTTAGATATTTGGAGGAAAATAAAAATAAAAAAAATGTACAAACAAAAAAAAGGCTCTTTTCAGAGCCAACCTCAAGGGGGAAATGGGGCACACTATTTAAATGTTCATTCCCAACTCTCAGATTTGACGATTTGTCAGCGGACACCACAGTTGTCCACAGACAGCGCATATTACATACAGGGATTTTGAGGCTGAGAGGCATGCAAATGAGATTTAGCAGGGCAAGGAATGTGTCATTAAGGTTTACTGGGTGTGATGTGTAAGGAGAGACTTTGTCAGAAAGTCTTTTTCTTGAGAGGAGAGCAGATAGCTATGGCTGTGTCTTTCAGAAGGCAGATTGTCTGGATTTTGGGAGACTCATGGATAAATTGGTTGGAGGTGCATGCAGATCGCTGTGGAGTTGCTGCACATCTTGGATTCCCTCATGTTGAATTGCACTAGCATGGGGTGTGTGGAATGAAGTGGCTGGTTTTGGTACCTCTCTGCGCTACTTTGATGACACAGCGTCATCCAGACATTATTATTATTCATTTTGGAGGGAACACTTTAGGACATGTCTCTACAATCTCTTTGCAATTTTCAATGAAAGAAGGACTTTTTAAATTAATGGACATGTTTCCAAAGTCCCGAGTCATTTTTTCTCATATTGTGCGGAGGCAAATGTGGCTGCATTCTTCTTCATTTGGTCCACAAATCCAGAAAGTTAGGTGCAATGTCAAAAAGGCTGTTTGTGCCTTTTTGAGAGATGTTGACATGTCCTCTTTTCACAATCAAAATATTATGTTTCGTAGTACACACATTTTTCGCAGAGATGGAGTACATCTTACTTATGCTAGCAATCAGATTTTTCTGTGAAATATACAAAATGCATTGCAACCCTTTTTGGAATTATAGCAATCCTTTCTCCAGTAGGTGTTGACCATTTGAAGTTTGCAAAACACAAAATAACACCATCAAAAGGCTCTTTTCAGAGCCACCACTTCCTCCCGAAGAAGAGGGCAATGGTTTTGATAGGGCAGCACCCAAAATATGTGATTGTCCGCGGACTGTCCACAGACCTTTTAAAATGCACAGGGCCCTGCCCCATTTCATTGGCACTTCTATTATTTTACTGTGGCTCTGAAAAGAGCCTTTTTTGTGTTTTTTGTTGTTTGTATTCTTTTTGATTTTTCAAATATGACACATAAGGAAAGGAAGGGATGTGAGGGTAAGGAAGAGGCACCAACCACGGGCATAAGAAAGGACAGGTAGAGAGAGGAAGATGTAGGGTCGGCCTTAGTCAGGTACTTGGCAGTCCTTCTCATGCTCCTGGACCGCAGCCTTGAAAGCACTTCGAAGGGTCTCCCCCCTGCAGAGTACTGCATTGCAGTACTTACATAATACTATCACCCTCGAAAGGTAGGGGTCTACAGAATCACGTATGGCCTGCAAGGCAGCTGGAGGGATGTGTTTCCCCACAGGTGCGCCTCTTGTGATTGCAGGAGCAAACGGAGGATGTTGCAGAGGAACTCAACCTACTACATTTATCGCAAGGTACAACCTCACAAATTACTGGAATTACTTTAGGTTTCGCTTCATTGAGGTAGTACTGTAGCTGTAAAAACCTGGTTTGCCACCAAATGGCAATGAGTAGAGTGCAACTTGTTTGCACTCGCTTGCGGTACTCCATCAAGAGTGGCACACAACTTACACACCCAAGACTATGGTTAGTGCTAGTAGTAGGGACTTCCATGACCTCATTCTTGTCATCCTCTTCATCCTCTTCTGCATCCTCATACCTGTTCCCCTCTGCAGGCCCTTGGGGAGGTAGTTGTGGTGGAGGGGTTGGGGTTGTGCAGAGGCAGAAGTAACACCAGTAGGAGCAGCAGTAGTCATTTTCAATGGTGTCAGGAGGCACAGCAAAGGCAACAATTTACAGAATATAAAATTCAGCAGTGTCTGTCCTGGAACTCCAAAAACAGAATGAGAAGCAGCTCTGGGGTGTGGCCTTTTATAAGGGTGCTGGGGCATGCCTTACACCTGCGCTGTCTGCGAACACTTTGAACACCAAAAAGGGCTCATAAAGTTCCAAAAAGTATGTAGATCGCTACGGACATTGTCTAGGACATGTGCAAGGGTGAACTTTCACAGGAAAATACCTTGGACTGCTTGGGCCCGGACTGTGCTCACGAACAAGGACCCATGCATGCGGTTGAACTACGGACAGTGTTCGTGTCCCCCAAACTAATTAAAAGTGTGACACACATGCAGCGGACATTTACAGACAGGCACGATGTTCGTAGGACCCAAGGATGTAGTAAGCATGTGTGTGGGTGTTCAGGTCCCCGAACAAATTAAATGTGCGTCGAATTTTGCAGAGAGTCGGAGGGGCTATGTCTTCTACGGACATATTCATTTTGGTTGTGGACAATGCAAACAGAGGGTATGTTCTAAGGACACCTTATTTTGAATAGTTGCGAACATGCGGACGGATTTAGTGTCCTGCAGACACCTCAATTTTGATTGCGGACAGTGCAAACAGGCATAGTGTCCTTAGAACACCCCCATTTTTGTTTATTGCGGACAGGCGGACATCTTATGTGTCCTAAGCACACCTCCATTTTGATTGCAGACAGTGTGCACAGGTATAGTGTCCTTAGGACACCCACAGTTTAATTAATTGTGGACATCCCGGACACAAGCGCTATCCGCGGACACACCAATTGCCATTTAAAAAAAAAAAAAACAAGACACAGAGGAATATCATAACAGCACACATAATATTTTATTATTGTATACAAATATCAAAATTATGAAAGAGAGGGGGAAGCAGAAATTGATACAAATACAGGGGAATTAGGGGTTTGTAGATGTTGGATGGTAGGGGAGGAAGGGATTGAAGTCTCATCATAACGTCTGTCTTGCTGGGGATTTTTTGGGGATGGATGGCTGGGACATGGAGAAGGGGTACAGGTACATGTGGGACAGTGATATTACATTTTTTTCCTTTATATGGTCCTCTACAAAGTTTTAAAAATAACGAAATTTGTCATTAATAGATCAATGTTTTGCTCTAAACGCTGCAGATGATTTTCCAAGGTGTCTGTTTCTGTACTATTCTTGTTATCTGTATGTTCTGTTAAAAAAATATATATGTTAAGTACACATAACATAATGGTTATACATTGGTTTATTTAGAGAAGTGTAGTGTCAACCATTAGTATCACTGTTTTCACTCATTTCGTCCCGAGAAAAGTTTTCTTCTAGCCATTCCAAAGTACTAGACATTTCTGTGTAAAAAAAATATATATATTTTTCAGTGTACCCCACTACAGAAAGTTTATAAATATATTTAATTCGTTTTTTTTAGTTTTGCTGTTGCTGCTTCGTAGGTGTGCTGTTGATTTTTGCTGTGCACTTTCTGTGAGGTGCACTTTCTGTAACATATGCTGCAGGCATATGTTATTTTCTTTTGGTATGTTCCATTATGTTGCATATACTATGCGATTGGACGGTTGGTGTCTTATATATACAGTTTGCACTTCTTATTTATTATTTGTGATACCAGGGAGAGCCGAGATGCCAGAAACACTATTAGGTAAGAAAGAGGTGGTAGGGAACCTTTATCCGGAATTCCACTTGAGACATGTTTTGACATTTGTGTAGTAACATTTGGGACTTATTGATCGGGTAACTAGTTGAAGAACTAGAACTAGTTGTTTTTTTATTCTTCTTGCCAGTCAGTGGTTCTTTTCCATAATCATGGGACTCTTCAGAATTGCGGATAGGTAAAGTTGTATCTCATAATACATTTATCAGTGGTGACTAGTTTGAGAGAAGTATGGCTTTTTGGTTTACCTGCAATTACATTTTACTTGCAGGATTGACGTTGTCAGTCTCCATTTTAAGGCCAAAGGAGTAATCACCCAGGTAACCTGAACAATTTGTATTAATTACAATAAGTGGCACATAGTTAGGGTTGATAAGCATATGTGATACTAGAATTACTTTGGGTCTTTTTATAAGCAGGACCTGGTACGCAAGGCCATTATTTCTTCTTTGTGCTTTGCTTTACCACCATCTATGTTATGACAAAATTGGGAGCACAAATTATCTTAGCTGTCAGTTCTAGTGAATGCATATACTCAGTTTTTTTGATTGATTGATATTTTATTTCTATTGCGCTCGTACACAAGTGTTTCAGAGCGCGACAAGGCAAGGGAGGGGAACAGGGGAGAACAAAACAGCGATCTTACTAGGCCCAGTGACATTGAGAACGTGCAAGTGCATGGGAGAGGGGGAGGGGAAAAGTGCATGGAAGGGGGGAGAGGTGGAAAGTGCGAAGCAGAGGAGAAACAGATAAATAACAATAAATAAATAATAAAGGCAACAAACAGTGGTAATGCAGCCAGCAATTTGCAAGTGCTAGGTTTAAGGCAGCAGACAGGGTAGGTCTGATAAGTGCAGGAAGAAAAAAGGGGGGCTGTATGGGTACAGATACAGACCCCAGTGCAAGGGGTGCCCCGGAGGCAGTGCGGGAGGGTGGCAGGATGAGCAGGTACCTGGGCCCAAAAGACAGAGGGTGGCCAGGTGCCAGCATGCCAAGAGGGATTAATGGTTATGAACTAGTGGTTCAACCTCAGGTACTTTTCAGGTGTTGGTTTGGGTATACATGCATACAGCATGTACTTGCATGGATATAAGGGCATGGCACTGGACTAATGGACAATGTCTATTCTCTAACAAGGGTTCAGGGGGGGTTTAGGGAAGTTAATAAGATCTAATTGACTTTGGGTATGACCATTGATATCTTGTTGCTTATACTACCGTTTTAATATTGGGTGGTGTTGCCCACCTTGGATTTCGACTGGACCTTGACTCTGTTTAATAATTCTTTTGCAAATGGCATTGGGTGACATTGGATTGATGTTAATTTATTTACAATGGATCATTTGAATGTTTCAGTGTATTATATACAGTGTAGAGGAAGACCCTGAGGTCCAAACAGATGTGGCTGTGGATGTTTAAGAATGGTGTTACATAAATATTTTGTGAAAACAAAAAGAAGATATCGAGGCTGAGTACCCCAAAAGGAAATACACCAAACACGGGTTCAAAAGATACAAAGATACACAGATCTTTATTCTACAACTGAACAACTGGACAAAGCAACAGATAGCTATCAGGCCCTCAGTACAACACAACAAATTCCAGCCCTGTTCGGTGTGTTCAGTGAGTGGGGCTGTACATCAGAATAGTCGCACCTTTTATACACTCCAAAACATGATGTCCAACCCACTTGTAGTTAATGAATCTCGGATCTAGGGTTCGTGCCGAGTTTGTTCCTAATTTATGCATCTATACATTTAGGGGTTATCCTTAAATACAATCGCCAACAAGTTACAATAGCAACAGTGTATCTTTGGATTTCATATTGAGCATTCATACACATTTATACAATATAGTTAATTCACTTTAGATGCTCAAACAGTTTTGTGCACGATATATGTTCATGGATTAGTTTTGTTGGTACAGGTAATCCTCTATAGACAGGTCAATGAAGGACAAGTTCTCAGTACATGACCCTAACATTTGGCCTGCAGGAAGTTTACACATTAACTTGTACACAGAGGTCAAGACGGCCATGTTACATTCAAAACAACACTGTCCACCATCTTAGAAATAGAATCTTAAATGGCAGATGAACCTAAAATGGCAGCTAATACTGATCTCAGGTCAGGACCTTGCAACGCGGATTTTCTCGCAGAGCGACTTGGCCTAGGCCAACATATATGCACACAATCTAGAGGGTATAATATGATTTCCCATTCAACAAACCCTCCTTTTGGCCTATGCCAAGCGCTAAACTACTTCTAATCACTTTACGAATAATTCCACGTCTCAATGTCCATACACCCTGAATCACCATCAAAGATATCTATTGCCATAAGGTCGGTCATCAGAATTTCTTTCAGCACATATTCATTGGAGTTCTTGTCTGGGGCGTATACCTTGCGTCCTAATGTATCCATTGCCTGTGCGCAACATCCCCCTAGCATCGAACATATACCTGGAAGACATTGTATACAGCAACACAGGGACAACCGAATTCCCAAAATGCTCAGCAGGACTGAAAGTACCTTCCAACCACAAGATCGCAAGAAGTCCCAGAACCAAGAGCTAAGATCCCAGTTTCCCTCGGGAACATGCACTTCTGAATTTAGGACATGCAGATTCTGTATTGCCTTGAAGATAGTTGGGGAGGAATCTGGCACGAAAACACAGCAAGCGGACCCCACTAATTTACATACCCCTCCACATTCAGCTAGGATGACATCTAATGCCATCCGGTTCTGAAGTACTACTAACCTTATTGCTTTCTGTTCTAGAGTCATATTATAGAGTATGTCAGTGGTCCGGTTGATGGTTCTCTCCAGTACTCTCGATAGTCTCCTGATATCTTCAGAGTTCAGTATTTGTCCCCAAAATGGCACAAAGGACTTAGCTATATCGCCCAGAATTTGCGCTGAAGTGTCACCATCCTCGTCCCGCCCTGGACGAGCCTTTGAAACCTCTACAGTACTGGCTATGAATACCCCGGGTAACAGGATCCCTAAATAACAAGTTCCCTGCCAATCCCTGGGTAACCATGGTAATGCTACTGTACCGCAAACGAAGTAGACAGGTTGGCCTACATACAAAGGTCTGTCTTCCCCAGTCAAATTCACAACGTTGGTGCAACCTCTAAAATCACCCATTGACTGAGTACCATTCCTCTGTACGCAGAAAGAAACTGAATCAGGGCTATGATTGACAGTGTAGGAAGGAGGCGTGGCATCCTTATTGCCTATAGGAGCCATTTTAAAAGAAATCAAAGATTGAAAAGGACGAGACAGTGTATAAGAAGGCCTAATAGAAGCAACATTAGGCTTACTCCAATTCGCAAAGAGCGACCATCCCAAGGGAGTCAGAACACGCTTTTCAAATTGATGCAAATTAGTCCCATCAAAGTTTCCTGAGATGCTATCGTTCCAGCGACCAAAGAATAGTGCTCTAAGAGAAGCATAGCATGCGGTTGTCAAAGGTAAAGGATGAATATACCAACCTAGCCCTTTATCCCCATGCTGCGGTAAATGTGAGCAGACCCAACAGTTGGATTTATTAAAAATGGCATGTGTAGCATTCATGATAAGTAATAATGTGTTGTTATAATATCACTGTCTATGTTGAGAGTCTCTACGAGATAGAGTGTGCAGATGAACGAAAGGAGTAGAAACAGTAGGTACATTTTCAGTCAGCAACAATTCTCAAGTGGATGTACTTCTAGGTACCAGAAGCCTAAAACAATGACTATTATAAAACCAATTAACATTATCAAAAAGCAGCAGCACGTTTTCGGGGGCCCACATAGTTAAGTGTTTGTTTCCGTAGCTGGTCACAGAGTCTTTTCCCTTTTCCATATGAGCGGAAGTGGTTGCAGGCATTGTAGTCTTCAGACGAAAAACACCAGTGTTTTTTGCTGGCGGCCTCCAGGCCGAGCATCTTCTAAATCCTTCCACAAACCCTAGACAACAAAATTCCCCATTTTTTAAACAATTAGTCAGGCCAAAAGCAAGCCCTTGATGACTTTCTTCTTTTCCAAGCGCACAGCCGAACTGTGCGTAAGTCCATTTTTTTGGACGTAGATCATATCTTGCGATCCGTGGTACTGATCGATCTGTGAACAACGTGTCGTCACTTCCCACTGGAAGCGGCGAATGAATGGAAGTAAGGTTAGAGGCACAATTGGGGGTCGCCTCTGGAAACAAAATGGTTGTAGAGTATGGGGGTGGAATGGCTGTTTCCCCAGATCTCACAGGATCAGGGAGAATCCCCAACACACATTCGATTCCAGTTAGTGCTTCGGGATCAATGGTTGCAGTACTGATGAGGGGCGTGCAGAATTTTCTTGGTGTGTGTTGAGTGGATCCAATTTTTCCTGCCTGCCACTCGCACAGCCGTCTGTGTGACCAGTAGGACCTGGAAGGGGCCCCGCCAACGAGGTGCAAGGCAAGACGATCGGTCTAAGGCCTTTACAAGGACCCACTCCCCAGGTCGTATACTGTGACCGGGGCCCTCGTATCGTACAGGAAAAGCCTCTCGCACCTGGTGATAAATCAAATACAAGTTTTTAGTCAACTGGCTACAGTAATCTTAAAGAAGTACATTTTCAACATTTCTCAAGGAACGACATTTTGGAATGTTCCAGATGTTAGCAGGCCTCCCCATTACCACCTCAAAGAGAGATAGCCCAGTCTTAGTTTGATGGGTTGTATGCATTGATAACAACACGATCGGTAAGGCGCCCGGCCATTTTAGTTTGGTGCCGGCACACATCTTAGCGAGCTTGTTCTTGATGATGCCGTTGTGCCTTTCCATTAGTACGGCACTCTGAGCGTGTCTGGCCGAATGGAACCGTTTATCGATCTGTAATCCCACGCATATCTGCAGGATTACAGCAGCGATAAAATGTGGACCATTGTCCGACCAGATGACTCTTGGTAGCCAAATCTTGGAAAATATTCCTTTAAAATAGCCTTTGCCGTGGTCATAGCTGTGGCATCTTTAACAGGAAAAGCCTCAATCTATTTGTTGAAAGCACAGATGACAACTAACACATACTTCAGATTATTACACCGTTCCATCTCAATAAAATCAAAGTGTATAACCTCGAAGGGGACAGAAGGCGGACCAAAACTTCCCCTAGGAGTTGACGTTCCCTTTCCCACATTATGCAGTAAACAGATCATGCAGTCTTGAACAAAGCGTTCAGCTACCTTAGAGATTTTGTCATTTACCCATACTTTTCCAGCATTTTTGTGATTCTACGTGCCTATATACGTGTGGGACCATGGGCCATAACAACCATCATCATAATATACGCGTCGGGAAGTAGCCATTTCCCTTCAACTCTGTCAACCCAACACCCATCATCATCAAGTTTCCCCAAGCCCTCAGCCCATTTCTTAGACTCTTCTAATGTGGCATCGGCTTGGATATCCCTTACGGAATCGATACCCTCATCCATAGTACAGGCATTTGTGGCCTCCCTTGAAGTTTGAAGTGTACATATCTGACGAGGGATCAGTGGCAGTCTGTTTGGCTATCTGATCAGCAAAAGCGTTCCTTTTCCTACATCATCTACAATCTTTTGATGAGCTGCGCATTTTACGATAGCCAGCTGAGTAGGGATTACAAGCGCTGAGAGTAGCCGTACTATCAGGGAGCAATGCTGGATTTTTGTACCATGTGAAGTTAAGAACCCTCTTTCTGACCAAAGTCTCCCAAAGTTGTGAACCACCCCAAAGGCATACTGACTGTTGGTATATATATATATTCACGGTAAACCCTTCAGAAAGTTCCCAAGCTCGGGTCAAAGCTATAATCTCTGTGGCCTGCGCAGAGTTATGTGTGATTCTCTTGGTTTCCACAATCATGCTCAATGTAGTGATTGCATAAGCAGCTGTGGATGTATCATCTGGAAGTTTGAAGCAGGAGCCATCACAAAACAGCTCCCCTTGTGGACTGTTCAAAGGAGTATCTTTTAGATCAATTCTACCTTTTGTCTCTTGTTCGGTAGTGTAAAGGCAGTCATGTGACTCTTCGTCACTGCAAGCAGTACCTTGCGGGAAAGGTAAGAGTACAGCCGGATTAAGAACACAACACCTCTTAATTTGAATATGTGGCGCAAACAAGTTCAATTCATACTACAGAATCAAGGGCAGAAGAAAAGTAACCGCATGGCCTATTCTTCCCTCCATGTTCCTGCATTAATACAGCCAAAGCACATCCATCACATTCATGCACAAAGGCCTTTTCATAAGTTGGGTTGCCCAAAACCGGTGCCGAGCACTATGCAGTCTTGAGCAAATCAAATGCACGCTGGTGCTCCATGTTCCACGGCAATGGCAAAGAAATGCCCTTCTTCGTCAGAGGCAACATCGACTTAATGGTTAACGAAAAATTAGGGATCCACTGCCTACAGTAAGAAGCCATTCCTATCAAGGCTCTGACTTCCTTCTGTGTATTTGGAACAGACATGCTAGAAATTAGTTTTATCCGTTCAGGCGTCAATCTTCTTTCCTCCTTTGAACCTACCAACCTACTGGTAACAATATCAACATTTTTTAAGCAAAGCTTTATGTCCGTGTTTAGCCAGGTGAATTAGTAACAACACAGTGCCCTCCTTACAAGCACTCTCTGAGTCGGCAGCTAAAAGCAAGTCATCAACATATTGAAGCAGTGTACAAGTAGAGGGCAACTCAAGGGTATCAAGCTGCTCTTTCAAAGCCCTACTGTAAATGCTAGGACTTTCCATGTAACCCTGTGGTGCACGGGTAAATGTGAAGGAGCGTCCCCCCAAGGTGAACGCGAACAAGTATCTAGACAGCCCTTGTGTATAGGAATACTAAAGAAATCGTTCTTTAGATCCGCAACACTAAAGTGAGTAGCTGAAGCCGGAATCATAGTCAATATCGTCGTCACATCAGTCACAATTGGATATTGTGGAGCGACGATCTTATTGACAGCACGCAAATCAATTATGAAATGAAAAGGAATTGCATTATCGCCTTTTTTGTACACGAGCAAAATCGGATTATTGCACAAATTACCTGCAATTTCCTCAATCACCCCTCGATGCACAAAATCGGAGACTATGCATTTCAAAGCTTGCTCACCATCGACTGAAATCTTATACTGTGGAATACGTGGCAGCTTCACTCCATGTTTCAAGACAATTTTAACAGGCTCAATTTGCAAAACACCGACATCATTATCGTCGATAGCCCACAAACACTCCGGAACATCACTAAATTCCGGCAGCAAAGGTCTAGTCAAGAATTGAGAGACAGAAAGTTGCTGTGGTGAAATCGTCAAACGCACTTCATCAGAGGAGCAATGAATTACTGCATTTAGGGGGTAATTCATAGAAATCAGTGCACAAGTGGTGCACGCGGCTGCCGCACAGTGTGCGCGTGCGGCAGTCTGCGCCAGCCGCGTGCGCCAAAATCCATTTCCGCGTACAACGTATTCATGGAATCTAACATCCATAACGAGCCGTGGCGCAGAGTGGCGCAGCGAACCTGCAGCAGCGCCAGTTACGCCCCAAACCCCACCCCATGCGCCATGAACAGCACACAAATCACAAATCCCACACAGTGGACCAGCATACAGCCCCCCAACCACGAAAATGTCTGTAAACCTCCCCGTGCATCCCTCCGAAAACACGAACCACACTCGCAGCACGGTGCGCGTGGAGAATCACACGCGACAGGCCTTGTGCGAGCAGGGTACATGTATTTTAGGGGGGTGCGCGTGGAGAATCACATGCGACAGGCCTTGTGCGAGCGGGGTACGTGTATTTCGGGGGGAGCGTGGAGAATCACATGCGATATGCCTTGTGCGAGCGGGGTACGTGTATTTCGGGGGTGCGTGTGGAGAATCACATGCGACAGGCCTTGTGCGAGCGGGTAACGTGTATTTCGGTGATGAGCATGGAGAATCACAGGCAACAGGCCTTGTGCGAGCGGGGTACGTGTATTCCGGGGGTGCGCATGGAGAATCACATGCGACAGGCCCTGTGCGAGCGGGGTACGTGTATTCCGGGGGTGCGCATGGAGAATCACACGCAACAGGCCTTGTGCGAGCGGGGCACGTGTATTCGGGGGTGCACATGGAGAATCACACGCAATAGGCCCTGTGCGAGCAGGGTATGTGTATTTCGGGGGTACGTGTAGAGAATCACACGCGATAGGCCCTGTGCGAGCGGGGTACATGTATTTCGGGAGTTTGCATGGAGAATCACACGCGACAGGCCTTGTGCGAGCGGGGTATGTGTATTTTGGGGGTGCGCATGGAGAATCACACACGACAGGCCTTGTGCGAGTGGGGTATGTGTATTTCGGAGGTGCACGTGGAGAATCACACGCGATAGGTGCTGTGCGAGCGGGTTACGTGTATTTCAGGGGTGCGCATGGAGAATCACACACGACACGCCTTGTGCGAGCGGGGTACGTGTATTTCGGGGATGCGGGTAGAGAATCACACGCGATAGGCCTTGTGCAAGCGGGTTACATGTATTCTGAGGGGTGCGCGGGGAGTTCCAAACGTGATTTTGCAGTGTGTGTCTTCCCAGGTGTGCCCTGTACCCCCTCCCCAGCACCTGCAGCCACCACAGGGGACTACCCTGCACCCCTGGTCATGTCCCGTAGGCTGCCCATGCACCCTGGCCATGCTCCCCAGCCAGCTCACATGTCACCATGCACCAGTGAGCACCGAGTCATGTCGCCCTGCTCCCCCACCCACCCAGCATTGACGGGCACCTGCCAGCAGGCCCCAACACATGTCCCCCTGCACGCCCACCCACCCAGCATTGAGGGGCACCTGCCAGCAGGCCTCGACACATGTACCCCTGCACCCCCACCCTGCATTGATGGGCACCTGCCAGCAGGCCCCGACTCACGTCCCCCTGCACCCTCACCCACCCAGCATTGACGGGCACCTGCCAGCAGGCACCGACACATGTCCCCCTGCACCCCCACCTACCCAGCATTGACGGGCACCTGCCAGCAGGCCCCAACATATGTCCCCCTGCCCCCCACCCACCCAGCATTGACGGGCACCTGCCAGCAGGCCCCGACACATGTCCCAACCCAACATCTTATAAAGATGCACATTAATGGGCCTCATGTCCACCAAAATCCCACAGCACGCCACCCCAGTCCTGAGACACAATCTAGTTTCCCATCCACCCCACACTGAAAGGCCTATTTCTTGTCACAAACCAAAAGTCAACTATGCACATCAACACATGTCCGTCACACACACTGTGCCAGTGATTGTGCAAACCCACGTTGTGACATGCAGTAAACCAATGAGCGATTACCATACGTGGAAGTAAGAAATCAAAATGTATTGTGCACAAAATGAAGCAAATGGAATCAAAGCATGAAAATCATATTAATCCAAAAAAAGAATGCATGTCCAAAAAAGGAAAAAAAAAGAATGAAGTCACAATCCAAAGTCTTCCAAAATAAAGTCAGTGAAAACTCCTTGTCCACCAAAGCAAATCCAAAGGAAACCTACATTTTAAAATCCGTTGATCCATGGTGAAGTAAAATAATATTTTTGCAGAAATCCACAGTCCAACTATTTACAGAGATCGAAACCAGGGTATTTGAGTCCAACAAATGAAATGAAACCTATAAAAAAAACTACCTAATTAAGAACTATATACAAAAATGTGGGGCGTTGTCCAAGCGTCCCAAAAGAAAAAAAACTAACTATATACAATAGCGGTGGGCAAGTCCTACGGCTCACTCTGTGATGTTGTGGGCCAAGGCATCATCGAACTCCATGTCAATCTCCTGGAGTCGGGCCTCTGCCCTGGCCCCGAGGTCTCGCAGGGATGCATCCATGGCCTGTTCCAACTCCCTGCGAGTTGCCTCGAGACATTCAGCCCGCCTCAACGCCCGACGCATGGAGAACTCCGCCCTGACCATGGTGAGCCGCGCCTCTTCCGCCCGCCTCCGCTCCGCATCTATACGCTGGCCCAACAGCGTCATGCACAGGCCCCTCCGTGGCGACCTGTGCTGCCTCCTGACCCCGCCCTGGACTGCACCACTTGCACCAGTGGTACTACCTCCACCAGACCCCATGTGCGGCTCAGTAGCGGGCTCCTCCTCCTCTGTGGAGACCAACAACCTGGATGTCTCCACACCGTCTTCTGCCATTGCAAGCCCATGTGGGGGCTCACCCGGCCCTTCCGCTACAGCCCTAGTGGCAGATGTGGCTCCCATCCCCTCGCTCCCGGATGATGGCAATTTCCTGGGAGGGTGGGTGGGCCTTGCATCGCCGCCCGGTGGAGGCATCCCCGCCGCTTAGCTCCACAGCGCCGTCTCCGCCCTCTTCTTCACTCGACGCTGCGTAGAGGGAGACATAGAACACAAGAATCAGGGTACTGTACAATAATCCCCTAGACAGGAAGCAATAACACATGAGTGGCACTGTCAAACGTCACTTCCATCCTGTCCCTCCACAACACATGGGTCAATAAACCCAACACACATGCAGAAACAGGCACGGCGCTTGCAATCAGCAACCATGTACAAGGGCCTCTATTGACATAAATGTTGCCTTAAAACTCACATGCATCATTGCTCATACTGATCCCATGCACACACATCGCCGGAGGGTCATGCATCATGGCTCGTACACCACAGACACAGTGGATACAAGAGTGACTAGACTTCATAAGTGAATCTACACATTGTCACAGACATGTGTCATGCATCCATGGTGTTTCAAAGTCACACACACACTTCTCAGACACACAGACATGTACACCATACATGTACATGAGAGCAGCACCCATCTCTCACCCCCATCCATGTCCAAAAACAGGGACAGGCATGCATTCATGTGTGCATTCTGCATGTTGCTCCCCATGTTGCATTGGAACACATGCACCATCCATGTGGTTTACGCATTACTTGTCTCAGATGCATTACCATGATGTCCCTGCACACACACATCCATACATGGCCTATGTTGCACATACAGGCAAATAGTTGACTACCAGCACACTGCTACATGCCCTGTTTCATACAGCAATGCATGGCCACTTACTGCTCGACTCCAGACGGATCTTCCTCCGAAGGATCTGGGCGTGGAGCGTTGGGTTTATGCATTCCAGGACCCTCATCCGGATGTTGGCCAGGCTGACCCGGCACCCATCTGCATCCTCTGCCTTCATGAGGCGCCGGTCCTTGTTGAGGGTCCTGGGCCTGAAGTCCTCCCAGCGCTTCCGGACGTGCTTGATGTCGTGGGTTGCCAACCCGTCTGCGTTGATGGCAACCACTACGTCCTCCCAGATCCTCTCCCGTCCTTCCTTGTCGGCGCGCAATGGTGTGAAGAGGGCATCATAATGCCCCAGAACTTGCTCCACCCGGACACCAACTTCCTTCTCACTGAAGCTAGTGGCCCTCTGCCTCTCTGCCTGGGGGTCACCAGTGGTCTCGGATGGTGTTTGCCCCGATATGGTGACCCCCGAGGCAGGTGTGGTTGGGCAACTGGGTCCTGGGGCTGGGCTGTGGAGCGATGGTATCCCAGTCGCGAGTCTTCTGGTCCAGCAGGGGTGGACACAGCAACTGGACCCCTGCAGATGGCTGACGTGCAGGCACCAAATAGCAGGGCACGTGGGCAGCAGGCAGGCAGCAGCAGATGGCAAGTGGGAGCGTACGCAGGGTTCTTGGGGGCAGGAAAATGGCCTTTTGGGCAGGAGTGTGGTCTTCCGTGTGTTGTCACGTGGCCAGCTTGATACGGAGTGATTTGGCACGTGAAAAAGTGCACGTCAGCGTGTAAATCGAGGAAAGGACCTTAGCATGTAAGCGCATCTGTGACGTTAAGCGCGCGGGCATCCCCCTCGTGACAGGTGCATAGTGAATCAGCACGTGAAAAAACAGCACGTCTGTGTGTTAATGTGTGTAATCCGAGGAAAGGACCTACGCGCGTAAGTGACATGACGCGCGCGGGAGTTTCCCTCAGCACAGGTTAAAGGTGAGCAGCACCCGGCAGTTCGCTGTACGTGCCTTTCGTGGAGACCAACGTGTGTGTTGCTACTTCGTGTTGTTTCGCGCACCATCACTACTTCACAGCGCATCAAGGACGTATCTCTTCTTTTGGCGGGGGTATTGGCTACGCGTGTTTTTCATTATCACGCTAGTCTGACGGTGAGTCGCGCACGCTATTTTTCCCACTGCAGGTTCCCCTGTGTATCGTGTACCCGTTTTCGAGGTCATAGTAGCCTGTGTGTCCCACGCGTACGTGTTTTTCGTGTCCCTGGGTGCCACTGCGTACTGCGGGAGGTTAATTCCACACACGCGGGCTACCGGGGTGCGTGCACGGTTTTACTGCTGTTTTGGGGTGCCTGAGCATTGCATGACCCGTCACTTCATCACCGGGGTCACATACAGCCTTGCAGGTGCAGGGGTGTTTATAACATCTTGTATCCCACCCCCTTCACCCCAATTGCCCAGGACAATTGTCGTGTACACCTCCCATTGGCACTTCTCCATCTGTGCCAGCACTACTCCATCTGTGCCATGGTTGGGAGGCCACCAAAGGTGAGGGGCGCCTCAGCTGGGAGTACTCCTCATGGCTGGCGTGGTCAGGGACGTGGCCAGGGTGACCAGGGAGTAGGGGGACTCCAGGGTGTCCAGGCTGGCTGCAGACGGGGAAGAGGCAGGGGTGCACCAGCTCTGGACGATGTTGTGCCACATGTTGGTGCAGTCATGCCACCACCCCCTGCGGCTCCAGGAGATACAGTTCTTGCATCTGGCAATGGCGCCCGTGTGACCCGGCAGTCCATTTCATCAACTGCCACAGGCCCAATGGTAGTGGTAGCTGCAGGTGCAGCAGTGGACACCACCACCCAGGCTCAGGGTCTGCCAGCGCAAGCTGCTTTGGCACTTGATGAGTCCATGGAAGATTTACAGGTGGTCAGGCGGAACACCGTAGGTGCACGTAGGGCTGCCCAGACCGAGGCACGTCTCCCTGGGGCAGTAATCCCATCTGCTGCCCCGACCAGCCGGGTGTTGGCAACTGCAGGGGCAGATGCAGCCAACATGACCCTGGTTGTGAGTCTACCAACCAGGACAGTCCCGGTCAATGACCCTGGCCCAGCGGATGTTGCTGTGCAGGGTCCATTCCAGGGCACCCAGCAGCCACTGACGCAAGTCAGGGCCTCACTCCATGTTCCACCTGCCACTCTTTCTGCTCATTCCACCAGTGCCACTGCCCATTCTGATCAAGGTGGCATTTGCCAGCCAGGGTCCAGACCAGCGTCCAAGAGGAGGAAGGTTAAACCTGCAGTACAGACAAGGACCCCAGACAGAGCTACGTCCTCCTACATGTCAAGGAAGAAGCCTTTCTGCAAGCAGGAACTGGACTACCTCGTGGACTACGTGCGGGACATGCTAGTGGGGCCGAATTGTCAGACTACGGCTGCCCATCGTGATACCCAATGGAAGCAAGTTGAGGAAGATGTGAGTGCACTCAGCCATGAGGTGCGCACAGCCAAAGAGTGCAAAAAGCGTTGGAATGACCTCAAATGCAGCGCTAAGGCGAAGCATGCCTCAAATTACAACATGACTCTGGTGACTGGCAGTGGGCCGGCACCTGAGGAGGTAGACCTCACTCCGCACGAGTCACTCGTTGTGGAGTTCATAACACCAGAATTGGTCGAAGGAGTGGGAGAGATGCAGGACTTTGATGCCCAGTCCAGTGAGTGTTGCTGTGTGTTTGTCGAGGCCATGGTTGTTTTACTCATGTCATGTGTTGGGCATTACTGCCACTACATGTCATGTGTACATGGTTCTCATGGGTGTCCTGTCAAAGATTCAACACCAAAAGGATTGAATGATCAAAGGGCCGAGGTAATTGGACCTAAGACAAAAGGGTTGAAATTCTCAGAATGAATATATATGGTTAATGTTTTTCGTGTAGTTAAAAATACAATTGGAATATGCTACAGTAACTGGGGTTGGGGAGAACCCCCAAACTATTGGCCAAAAAAATTGCCCCTTTGGTTTTTTGGTCCTTTTGTTTCGACCCTATGTTCATTTGATCATTTGCATTCGAACATTTGACCTAGAACCGTTTTCATGTGCAAGTCATGCAATGCTTCACTGATGCGTGCCTGCTGTGCAGGATGGTGGACATGTTGAGCAGACAGGGACTGTCCTCATCACCACACTTGCACCAGTCCCCTTCTCTTCAGAGCTGGAGCTCTACCTGCTCTCCCAGCTGCAGGAGCAGCTTCATCAGCACCTTCACCCTGCTGGGTGTTAAGGTAAGGCCTGGGGCATTTTACAGAGCCCAAGGCAATATCGTGGACGAAATTGCATCCCGCGCTCCCTCTACTTGTTTTATTATCCCTGGCCGCCTTGTAATCCGTCTTCACAGTTTCTTGCAAAGAAACGCGGTTTTTCAGTTATTTTGCCAAAAACGAGTGGCTTCCGCCATTGTCCGCCAAGAGGACCCTGCCCTTGTCTCCTGCACCCTCCCTACTGGTGCCATTGAGCCAGGAAGCTCCAGGATTGGTTGCTAGCTTCCTCAACTAGCCAATCCACAGCGCCGGTAGGCGAGCGCCGGCCCACGAACGAAGGCACAGGAACCAAGGCACCTGATTGAGCTGACCGAGCATGCCGTGCTGCGGGCTGCTCCAGGTCTAAGCTCATCTGCCGTGTCTTTGCCTCACCCTCTCTCCCAGCCTGCTGTACTCACGGTGAGACACTCCACTACCTATACCAGAATGCCTATATCCGCTGCATCTAACTATGAGCCCTTATCCACATATACCAGTGGTTCGTTTCATATCAATTAAGCCCGGTGTACTACCCGCACTGCCTGACTCACTACCGGTCTCGTTGTAATCACGGTAAATTACTGTTATACCGAATTTCTGGGAAAAGCCATATAGCACACCACTGTAACCCCATTTGTGTCATGTGTTTTGCACGGATGTGCTGTACTTATTTGTAAACCGCGCAAAATGCCGCTCCATATACCATCTTGCGCCAATTACTCTTATGCCACACATTCACACTGCATTGCCTTGTTTCAATTAAACGTTTTAATAGTACATTTTAATCTATAGATGTACAGTCTCATTTTAGTCTGCTTGTAAGGTTCTAAGTAAGCCCTGTTACTGCCACCTTTTCTAGCACACAGGTGCTCAGTTGCATTTAGATTGTTGTAAAATTGCAGTTACATCTAGATTGCTTAAAATGTTTAGTAAGCCCTGCTACTGCCACCTTTTCTAGCACATAGGTGCATAGTCGCATTTAGATTGTTGTAAAATTGCAGTAACATCTAGATTGCTGTAAAATGTTTAGCAAGCCCTGCTGCTGCCACCCTTTCTAGCACATATGTGCTCAGTTGCATTTAGATTGCTGTAAAGTGTTTAGCTAGCCCTGCTGTTGCCACCTTATCTACCACATAGGTGCTCAGTTGCATTTAGATTGCTGTAAAGTGTTTAGTAAGTCCTGCTACTGCCACCTTCTGTAGCACATAGGTGCTCAGTTGCATTTAGATTGCTGTAAAGTGTTTAGTATGTCCTGCTACTGCCACCTTGTCTAGCACATAGGTGCTCAGTTGCATTTAGATTGCTGTAAAGTGTTCAGTAAGTCCTGCCTCTGCCACCTTTTCTAGCACGCAGGTGCTCAGTTGCACTTAGATTGCTGTAAAGTGTTTAGTAAACCCTGCTGTTGCCACCCACCTTTTCTAGCACATAGGTGCACAGTTGCATTGTAACTAAACTATGCCAGGTTGGTTATTACTCATGATGGTGCCCTTTTGTGCTGTACCTTTTGATACACCCTGCACAGGCTCCCACTTTATTATCCATGATAATGGCCTCTTTAGAGTAGCATGCCCCGGCCCCACCCCATTCCCTGTCCCACGCCCTTCCTGCCTCCCACCAAACCGTTTTCCCAACAGCACCATCTGATTAACGGCCTAACAGCCCACTTAGGGATCCAAAAGCCATAAAGAGCCACTACACATTAGTCACCTACCACTAACAAATTACCTAAAACGACTACCCCGATACTTAGCTCACTTAGACGCACCAGACTTAGATCACGGACCTTCACCACTATCTGTTCTCCAAGTAGGGACCCCTCCAAAGTCAAGCAAACAAAACAAACACCTTTACTAGGAACTCAAAGACTCAGATCCCGACTCTTAGACCATCCTAGCACACGTGTCTCTACCACCTCTACCATTATAGGAAGCATACCTCCATTAGAGACCAAATCTAAACCACCCAAAAGGACCACCACAACCAAATAACAATCCATTATCATAGGGACCACCAACATACTCCCATCTCCTCAAGTCCAAGAGCCATCCCCTCCTAGTCACCTCAAAGCAGCCCTCATCAATGCACGGTCTATACCTGCTCATGCCACAAAAATACATGACTATATCACAGAGCAACAACTTGACCTATTCATAGTGAAAGAAACCTGGCTCCACCAAGCTTCCGGACCCTCCCTCTCCATTGCCATTCCTCCAAACTACACCATCCTTAGGACGGATAGAATGAAATAATTTGGTGGGGGAATAGCTATTATTGCTAAAACCCATCTCAAAATAAGAACCTGCCCTATTGAGAACCCGGACGGTTATGAAGTCCTACTAGCTAAACTAGCCCGAACCATAAGACTACTATAAACATAATAACCATCTACAGAGCACCTAACGCCAAATCTCAGCCACAATTAGATATACCACTATTGTTAACGCCACTTATAAAACCAAACACAAAATGCCTAGTCCTAGGGGACCTAAATCTAGGTTTTAATGATACACAAGACCACAAAGCAGAAGTACTACACAATGTGATCAAAGACATGGCATTCACACAACTCGTGAACGCCCCTACCATACAAAAGGGAGAACCCTAGACTGGATACTACCACTGAACACCCTAGTATCCATACACTCCATTAACCCGATACCCTGGTCAGACCATCACGATATCAATTTCCCTATCTTGGCCAATGAACCAGACCTACCTAAAACTGTCATTGAGGAATCCTACGTAACCAGAAACATCCGCAAACTTACAGCAGAAAACCTCAACCCTTTTTTAGCCATCTCCCTCAACAACAAAAAGATTAATACTGAAAATCCCTGTGCCCTGGCCGACATTTATCATAATTGTCTCACCAGCACAATTGACACCCTAACTCCTTGTGTTAACAAAACAAAACACAAAGACAAAAAATCTTCTTTCTGGTTTAATGATGAATTAGTCTCCCTTAGAAGGATTAAAAGATTGCTCGAACACCGGCTAAACAAAACCCACACCTCAGAAGCCATGGAAGCATTCAACTCTGCAAACAAAATTTACAAATCAGCCATCATTACCCATAAAGCAGATGCCTTCAGTACCAGAATCAGCAATGCATCCTCTGATAGTAAAGAACTATTCACCATACTCAAGGAGTTGGAGAATCTGATCGCCATAATCAACCCAGTCCAACCAAGCAAAGAATGGTGTACCACCATCCAAGATGCCCTGGCATCAATAATCAAGCTATTACAAAATAAAATCATTTCCAAAAGAAATCTCCTATCTGACAAGCACACCACGTCTAACCAAATCACTATGAACATAGAAGATACCACCCTTCTCTTCAATTTAACACCAGTCTCCCATGATGTAGTACTTAGTACTATATCCAAACACAAAGCTTCAAACTGCAAAGGAGACAACTTTCCGGCCCTACCCTCACACTGATAATTACCAATTTTGTGAATGCCTCTTTCCACACCAATCAGGTTCCAGTCAGCATCAAAGCGGCATGGGTCACCCCTACTGAAAAAGCCCACCTTAGACCCATTAGTGCCCACAAACTACCGGCCTATAACGACTGTCCCCTTCTTACTTAAAATCATTGATAAAATAGCCTACAATTAAATTCAAACCCACCTCGAACATAACAACCTATTAGGAGCTAGACAATCTGGCTTCAGGCCTAACCATAGTATGGAGACAGCACTTTTGGATTTGAAAATCCAACTGGACTCTATCAGAGATTCAGGCAAACTAGCCACCCTACTGCTACTGGACCTATCAGCAGCATTCGACTTGGTAGACCACGATAAATTATGTGACACCGCGTTTTTTTAAAATTTTTCCAACAACGCCACCCAGTGGATCAAATCCTTTTTAATGGACCGCACATTCAGAGTTGCCATCGGAAATCATGCAGTGGACCCTATAGTAGTACCCATAGGAATCCCCCAGGGATCCTGCCATTTCCCACCCTCTATAATGCATACACTAAACTCCTATTCTCGGCTACACCATCTTTGCAGATGACACCCAGATCCTCATCCCCATTACAGGTGACTACACCCAAGACACCCACACCATCAATAAAGTATACACAAAACAGCCTCGGCCTCAACGATGAGAAGACGGAGGTCCTCACCGTGGGCTCTCAAAAAAGAATAAGCACCCTCCATTCTGACTACTCCCATATCAACATTGACGGCACACTGATCCCAGTACTCAAACAAGCCAAAACTCTTGGTGTTTATATAGATGCTAACCTCTCTATGCACAAACAAATAGCAGCCCTCTCCTCGTCCACAGCCTGCACAGCAAAACTCATTGCACTCGGTCGCCAATTTCTCACCCCGACTAATTGCATTACCTTGGCTAGAGCCCTGATCCTAACGAAATTGGATTACTGTAACATCCTCTTTCTAGGAACCTCTAAAACTAACTTAAACAAAATTCAATTACTACAGAATAAAGCCCTTAGAGCGGCACTAGATATCAAGAAATCCGAACATATATCTAGCATCAGAAGAGAAAATCATTGGCTGCCTGCTGAAGCAAGAATCATTTTCAAAACACTTAGCATCATCTATAAATGCATCACCAACCAAGCACCTAGCTACCTCAACAACACCATCAAGAAAAACATCTCCTGCAGGACACTTAGATCTAGTAAACTGGCCCTCTTGGAAGTTCCTAAATACAAATACAGTAGAGCAGGAGGATGCAGCTTCAAAATCCTAGCCCCATCACACTGGAACGCACTACCTCACGGATTCAAAAACGAGGACTCCCTACTAAAATTCAAAAAAGCGCTGAAATCTTGGCTATTCAACAAATATTAACCCCAACTAGTCCTACTCTACTTCAATACTAGAACGCTTCAGGTTTACCTCCCTTTGTTGAACTAAACATTTAATCCAACACCTATAGTCCACATGCATCTCCAGAGGGCACTTTCAGACCCATCACTAATGTTTTAAATGAATTGTGACCTGCCCCTTTGACCCATTGTAACTTAGTATATGAAACTTGATCTAAGACTTTATGTGTAACTCAGTATAAATGTTGATTTATTTACTTGTAACTGCAACACTGTATATAAATGTGAGAATTCATCTGCAATTTCACCGTGATTTCCTCGGGTCTGGGCGAGTAATAAATGTCTTAAATAAAAATAAATAAAATGCTAGTCACCCGGATGCCCCTCCGGTCCATTTTCCAGCTCACTGGCCCTTCTGCATGTAGCCTGGGGTGTTCTTCCACTCAGCACTGGGACTATGTCATTGCTTGACTGACGTGCATGTGTCCCCTGCCTGCATGCGGGTACTCCACATAGGCATGCTCCCTTGCCCTTACACCCCCTCTTGACGTCCCAGAGGGTGCGGTCAGAGGAGAGGTTTGAGCAGCTTGAGCATACCATCTCAGCTGAGCTACATGCTTGCCGGGAGGTGCATCAGTTGTCCAGCCAGACCAAGCAGGAAGAACTCCATGTTACATGTGTTACCTTGCAAGAGGAAGCACGTGTATCATGGGAGGTTCTGCATGCAGACCTGCGTGTCATTGCCGCACAGAACCAGGCTCACCCGTCCGGCTAACTTGCTGCCGACGAGGGGCAAGCTGCGACTAGCGTGGTCAGGCTCCTGACCCACGTCCTCCTATTCAGGATGAGGCAGACTCGGACGACAAGATATCTCCCACACAGGTCACGCTGTGCAGGCGTTGAGCCCATGGTGCTTTTTTTTTGTCTCAACATCATCGCATGTGGGTGTTCAGGTACACCCTGTACCTCCCCCCTCCTGGGCACCTCCCCCAGGTCGTATGTGGCCATTTTAGATTTTTGCTTTTAATTTAGTTAGTTAATATTAACTATTTGATAGTTATATTAATTAGGTTATGTTGGTTGTTCATTGTTAGTTTAATTAGTTAATATAGTTTATTATTGTTTGTCTATTGTGCTTTCATGTGATGGTGTAGTACTTTGTGGCTTTTGAAAGCATCCACTGTCTGTTCCAGCAGGGCCCTTCAAGCTTGTCTTGTGTATGTGTTTGCAGCTTGGGGTCCTGACTCACATAGGCCACTCCTGCTTCCCTTATCCATGGGCTCGCAAGGATGGTTCGGTGTAACAAAATATTACACAAGGGCTTTGGACTTGCCTCATAACTGTGGCCTGTCTGCTGCTGTACTACTTGTGTTAACACCCCTAGTGGGGATTGGTTGTGTTTCATCCACCCCATGTCTGTGATGAATTTGGGTGAGTATGTGATTGATTTTTTCCATTAATTGATGTGGATTGTGATGTATGTTATTTTCTTGCTTGTATATGTGCTTGATGCACTTCATGCTGTAGACAGTAGCCTGCACCCTTGGCCGTCAAAGTGACACTGATGGTGGGAAGAGTTTGAATGTAGCTCTGTAACCTGGCCCAGTGACAACCAGCATGTAGACACACACAGGGAACTTTCCAGCCTTATTGCTTTGTTTAATGCCCTTTCTGCAGGCAGATGAGCCTCCAGACTACCTTTGCCAGCAGACACAGCGACGACTAATCCAGGAAACTGGCCACGTTTGTGGTGCAGACGTGTGGATGTGTGCGCAAGCAGATGCAGACAGCTTGTGCTCAGACGTCCGATTGAAGCAGATGTGTTTCCAGGAGCTCCTGCCAAGGTGAGCAACACAAGGGCCCACACCGCAGACTACCTTCTACCAGGCCACTTGCACATGGATGCTAAGTAGCACCAGAGCTGGGGAGGTTTGCCAGGCATTGTTGGGGAAGCACACAGTACAGCTGACATGCGTTGAGGGCCAAATGCCAATTGCCTTTGCAAGTTGTCAAGCACACGCAGGGGCCATCAAACATATCCTCCAGTACTCCCTGCTCCATTGAAGCTGTGTAATTAGGGTAGTAGCATTCCTAGCCAGACACTGATACAGCGCACAAGGACAACCAGCGAGGCTCAGACTCGTGGTGAGTGCATGTCATTTGCATGTGCAAATTGCCACATGCACTGCCTATTTAAATCTGCGGCGGCCAAAAGAAAACTTGTACTGAAGTTGCATCTTGCTATACACGTCTTGCAGCTCACCCAGGGACCATTCTATCATGTCTGATTCTTGACCCATTGGTCTTCCATTTCCCGCGCAGCCACATGCACTGGCCTTACTGCATTGACAGTGTATGTACCATCGGTGGGCCAAACTAATGTATGGGTACATGGCAGCAGACAGGGGTGTTTGTTTGTGGAGAAGTCACTTTATTTGGGGCATGGATGGGGTTGTGTGTGTGTGTTGCAAACGCACATTCAGATCAGTAACTCACCCTCTCTTTGCAGCATTGAAGTGCACCTGTTACCGGACCTGAGAGTGTGCAAGCAGGAGGCCAGCACTCACCCCAGAGATAAGTGTCTCTTTGGCTTGCATTTGACTAATTTGGTACAATGTGCATGATGAACATGTTTTCTCTAATTGAGTATGTGTTTTTGTGATTAGTTGTATTTTGCCTACTTTCCCTTGCAAATACACATCCACTCTCCTGCCTCTCTTTCTGGTTATCCTGAATAACAATGCCTGTCCATGCAACATATCCCTGGCCCTCCTTCCCCGTCGGGGTCTCAGAGGCCTGTGTTAGTTGGACCTTGCAGGTGCCCAGACCACGGAGGGGGTGGTTGGTTTGTGATACTCCTGCGTCTGGACACCGGAGCTGTGACACTAGCCATCAGTTTTTGCATCATCATTGTATGTAAATGGTACCCATCCTATTGGACCATTGTTCAACTGTGCTACCTTGGTTGTTCTATCATTGTGCTCGTACATGTGCTTTGACATGTCCTGCTACTTCAAGTCATCTACTGGAGACTCTTCCAGGGTTTTTTGGTGCTTACAGCCTTTTTCCCTGGTTTGTGGGTTTGGCTACTTGGAGTTCTATGCGATTTGGTATTTTTAGCAGTCAAGGTGGACTCTGAGGGGGCTGGAACCTATTTACACGCAAGCTGGAACATGGAGACCAAGGGGTAGGGTGATCCTGTGGCCAGGTAGACTTGGAGGAAGAAGGCGACATACCCCAGTGACAGTTGTTCAGAAGGTCACGGTGATGTATAAGGGAGGGCATTTTGTTGTTGGACGTTGGCTTGGCCTACAGTGTTTTGGGCACTCTGCCATTGTAATTGTGGGGTAGTATGTACATGATGTGTTGTGCTGCTCAATGCCTGTTCCTGTGTTGTCTTTACTTTTCAGGTGTCTGGGAATTGGTGTGGTTTGACATGCTGGGGTGTTCACATAGCCAATGTTCACGGAGGGTCACTTGATTTCACATGCATATATTGAGTGCATGTCCCTAATGACACACACAATTGCATAATGATCCACCACACGTACATCTACACTTCCATGGCCACAGGTGCGCACAGATTGCATTCTCATGCCCGCTGTGTCCATGCAGCACATGATCTATTACCATTTGGGTACCCTGCACATGCGTCATTTGGTTCTAGATTTCATTAGTCTCTTTCATGTGATGCTCAATGTGTATCTGCAACACAATGGTTGCTCAAAGTGCTGTGTGCAGAGCAGTGTGTTGCAGGAGACACACACAGCACACGGGTTCGGGAGTCAGGATTTTGCCATGCCCAATGTGCATGTGAATGGGCATTCAGTGTTGTGTTCATGCTACGACTGTTGGAAAGCATTGTGTCTGACTTTGTATGTGTGGGAGGTTGTTGGTCAGTCATTTCATCTGATTCCATGTCAGACCTCATTGTCTCATGCCAGTTTTCATTTATGACATGTCACTTTGCATATTATTGGTCATGTGTTGGCCTTTTGCTATTGCATGCCATGTGATGGTGTAGCAGACAAGGGTGATGTGGTTTGGGAGGGTTTGGGTGACGTACCAGGGATTGTGATGGACTGTTTTGCAGGGGTGTGTGATACACACCTTGCATGTGTTCCTTTTGGTCACACAGGATTGGTTATGTTTAAGTAGCTAGGGATGCACACAATGTAGTACTTCCGTGGCAACATTCTCAGGGTGGTAAGGTTGTGACAGTTGACTGTCTGTTTGTCATCATCGATTGTCACCTGGTATGTGACAAGACTGTGTGCACTCCGCAGGGGTGGGAGTTTAGGTGAAGAATGTGGCCACAAGCTGGGTCTTGGCTGCCTCACCACCTGCCCTGTCCCCTCCCATGGGCAGTGTCTGTGCCTGTGGTTGGGGATTTGGAGGCACCACCATGTCCACCGGTACCTCCCGCCGTGTTGCAACATTGTGCAGGACACATGCTGCCACAATGATCCTGCACACTACTAGGGTGCATATAGTAGCTGCCACCAGAGCGGTCAAGGGAGCGGAAGCGTGACTTGAGCACTCCGAATGTGCGCTCCACTATGTCCCTGGTTGCAATATGGGCATCGTTGTATCGTACCTGGGGTGGTGTGGTGGGGTTCCGGAGTGGCGTTATCATGTGGTTGCTCAGAGGGTAGGCACTGTCCCCTGGGGAGGTGATAATAGTTGAGATTATTAGGGTTTGGGTATTTGTCTCTGTGTGACTTGCATGCATTTGCACAGGCATTTGTACTCACCTAAGAGCCATGTGTCGCCATGCTGCCCAGCTTCCAGGGCCCGGCTCAGGGCGGACATTCTGTATATGAAACTGTCACGGGTGGAGCCAGGGTAGTTTGCATAGACAGAGGTGATGATTCCTTTAGCATCACATACAACCTGCACGTTGATGGAATGCCAGTGCTTGTGGTTTCGATAGATGTGCTCAGTGGCCCTATTTGGACGTAAGGCCACATGGGTGCAATATATGGCACCACGCATTTTGGGGAAGTGTGCCACCCTGTAAAAGTCCTGGACCATGGCCTGCCTTTCTGCGGGTGTTCTGGGCATTTATATGTGCCTGCGGACTGATGGGCGTGCAGAGATGATTGCCAACAACTGGTGTAGGCAGCGTGACTGCGTGGCCTGTGAGACCCCACCCACTATGGCAGTAGTCCGCTGAAATGACCCAGTGGCCAAAAAATGCAGGACATTGAGAACCTTCTCTAAGGGGATCAATGCTTGGGAGCACAGGGTGGGGATGTAAGGACATCTTCCCACTCCCTGACGAGGTCTAGGATGATACGAGGTGGAAACCTATACCTCCCATAGACGTGGTCGTCTAGGCATCCCAAAAAGGCTGGTCCGGGGTAAAAAAATGTGGGCCTTGGCTAGTCTCCTCCACCTGTGGTGTTCCATGATCAGTGCTGCGACAAATGGGGCATTCATCATAGTTGTATATATACGGGTTTGTTGTTTGCATGCGCTTTTATACTGTGCGCGGGGACGCTTCTGCCTGCCTTTGTGTGGCGGACGCGTTGACGCCAATGCGTGTCTTTTGCCGTGCGTGGGTTTCCTGTATTCGAATCCATGAATACGGGTTGTTCGCGTGCGTGTGGGCGTTCCGTGTATTTCCATGCAGTACTTCCCCAGTTACGCCTTCTTTTTCACGCATTATTCCCCATTCCATGTGTAATGCCTCGTGTCCCGCCCCCTTTTTGGTGTGTGCGTGGATGTTGTGCGCTTTCCCTGTGCGCGTCATGCACGGCGATCAGGATGTTGCAATGACGTGTGCACCCATGTGCACCACGCACGGGTTTGGCGCACATCGCGAGAAAGACACGTGCAGGGACTTCCATGAATCGCACGCTTGCATGTGTGCTTCCTTTTTCACGCTTGCGCCTGCTTGCGCCAGCTTGCGCCACTTTTTTCGGCGCACGTTTGTTCCATGAATCGGCCCCTTAATTCCTTCTACAGATTTAACCGAAGCAAATTCTCTCCACAATTCGAAGTCAAAAGGAATGGACACTGGTCCGTAAAGGGACCTAAAGAAATATGTACCGGCGAGGAAACGGGCAGACAACTGGTGTGCCAGAAAACCCTACAGAAACATTGGTTTGCCCTAACAGTGGAATGTTTGGAACCCAAGAATGATCAATGGAACACTTCTGTGCTCCTGTATCTATCAATAATAGATGTTTCCTATTTCCCACTATCATTTCAACATAGGGACCTTTCTGATTAACGGGAATAGGCGTCGGTTCCAAACCCTGCTTCGGCAATCCTAACGAAACAGAATGTCATCAAAAGGAAGTTCTGCAGAGAGGTAAGCGGCAGAAGGATTGTCAAAAATGTTTCTAGTATCCACACTTGGTGCCTGATTAGCCTGTGAAAAAGGTTGCTGTGAATCTTGTGCAAACTGACCTCTACCAGGGCCCCCTGCACACGGGCGACCTCTGGATCGTCTACCCCTATTCCCAAATGTGTTATTTGACCTCTGTCGGAGAATCGGGCATTGTGCACGCAAATTACCCTCTTGCCTACAATAGGCACACTAGTTAATGTTTACGGGACCCAAGGGCACATTGCCTTGTGGAACATACTGACCTCTAATTTGTGAACTACCCCCTCTAGGGCCTCTAACAATTTGCTGTAACAATACTTTTGTCTTCAAATCACCTTTTGTCTTTTCTACTCTATCCTTTTCATTATTGACACGATTCTCATAGTACTGAGCCATGTGCAATACTTCTGATTGAGACTTCGCTTGCCAAGCGCTCTCGGAAGACATAATTTGCGACTGGATGTCAGGCAGCATACACGCACAAATTTGTCTACAAATAATCTTTTCCCAGACTCTGTGCCTATGTCTTGTCCACTGAAATCTGAGAATACCTGTTCGAACCGATTAAAGAACTCGGTAGCACCCTCAGACTTCCCTTGGACACACGCAGTAAACTTGTCCTAAATAATTCTTTTCTCGGAATTATAGTTTTCAATTTCGCGACTATTCTGTGTGGCAAAGTTAGCATCACCTGAGGCGGACTTTCGCCAGCCGGCCTTTCTAATTATGTTAGCCCATGTATCTCCTAACCCTGCTACATTGTCTATAGTTCTAACCTGTTTCCACAAATCTACGGGCAGGAGTACGGGAAATAACAGATCAATATCACTGAATACTGAGGATTGCAAAACAGACTCTATTTCTTTATAAAACCCTGTCGGATTTTTCCTAATGTCAGGAATAGCTTGCCTAATGGTGTTCACTTCCTGTCTTGAGAACGAGACACATAGTGTGCAGGGATTTTCTGAGCAGCTGTACCCGCTGCAACATTAGGCGGGGATCTTAACTTTTGGGACAAATGTCGGAGGAACCTCTCTCATAGGCAACTGAGAAGTAGGCAACTCCGAACGCTTACTAAGCAACAGAGCTAAATTGAGCACTAAAGCAGCCGAAGAAGTGTCAAATGAAAAAACTCTCTTGTAAATACTCAATAACTCTGCGGGACAACAAACCTTTCTTTTTACACACTCATCCTTTAAGTACTCTACCATTACCTGTATCACTTTCCTCTGCATTTCTGGTGTATACTGATTATATGTGTCATATACTTCAACAAGAGTTATCGATGTGTCTGAGATCCATCTCATTGCATCTTTCATGCAGATTCGCATCTCCTCAGATATCAATTTGCGACAAGGAAGGAACCGTTTCTGCACATACATATTATCTCCATCTTCATCCTCATTCTACAACCTTTCCAATTCCTTTCTATACTCAAGTACCCTCTCAACATGCTCTTGTACTTTCTCCACAGTGTCTCCAGATAAGGATAATGTGTTCAGATCCCTCAACCCTTGTTGGAGGTCTGCATTGTTTAATCTGTTCCACATTACACACAAATGAATCCCTAATCCCTCAATAAAAAAGTTTTCCTCAGGAAAATTGCCATTATTAGAGAGTGTGGCAAAAACATTAGCTTGATCATACTTCTCCATACAATGCTTAGCCCACGCGATTAACTCACGTTTCTTCCCTGGAGGTACAGTATTACGAGTGACAACCCTCGATCCCGCTCTCTGATCTACTACAGGCAGTATAGAACCACTTGGAAGAGGGAGAGTAGGCATGTTCAACCGAGGTGTTACGACTGGTACAACAGGCAAAGGCGGAGGAGCAGGTGGAGGAGCAGCGACAAAAGGAGGACCAACAACTGGAGGAGGAGGAACAGTAGGAGGAGCAGGAGGAGGAAAAGCAGCAGGAAGAGGCAAACCAGCAGGAACATACAGAAGTGGCGCAGTGGCACCAGGCATTCGCTCATTTAACAATTTATCGAGAAGTTCATCAGAAACATGAAAGTCTCTGGAAGGATAGATTTTCTGGATACCCAATGAGAAAGCCCTATCCATATTCCTAGCTGACTCAGACTGTTTATCTTGGTCATATAACAACGCTTTTTCGGCATTCGTCTTATGACGGCGCGCATGTTTTTCTGTACTCTTAAGCTGCTGTAAAGCTTCTTTCTTCCAATTCAAATGCTGCAGGTCTAGCCTTTTTCTTTAATAATATAGATTCTAAATACTCAATACAAGGGATTTCAAAATTACCATTGATTGGCCACTGAAGTTCAGAAGCATTTCTAATTTGTCTGTGCCAAATATCATTAAACACTAGCCTACCAATGCCATGCTTACAATACATAGTACAAGCTGGCGACCCCTACTGTGGCGCCGGACGGCTAAATTCCAAAGATTGTCTATCACTGCGGAATAACGCCCTGAAGCAGGCAGTCAATTTCCCAGGCATATCAGAATACTGGTGTTTCCTGGTGAATAATAGTATTAGCAAGCACAATGCCCCAAAACAAATTATCAGGATAATAAGAATTAAGAATCGGGTCATGACTCACCTGATCAAGCCTAAGGAGGTCCGATCGGATTTCAAAGTTTTCTAACACATTTTACTTCGTGTTTGGTGATTTCGGCAGATCTGCCCATCTCGATAAGTGGACCCTCGTCAAGATGGCGACTCGGACCGCGTGCTCACCGTCCAGGGAGTGGGCCGTGCAACGCTGCTGAGGTGTCGCTTCTCATTCAGGAAAGGGGCCCCTTTTACACCGTCCGATCTCGGTCCGATAGCCGTGTCAACCTTCAACGAGCTGGCATCAATCTTGAGGCTCCCTATTCGGGAGCCATCTGTGAAAGCAAAAAGAATTTATCGAGGCTGAGTACCCCAAAAGGAAATACACCACACGTGGGTTCAAAAGATACACATATCTTTATTCTACAACTGAACAGTTTCAAAGGACAAAGCAACAGATAGATATCAGGCCCTCAGTACAACACAGCAAATTCCAGCCCTGTTCGGTGTGTTCAGTGAGTGGGGCTGTACATCAGAATAGTTGCACCTTTTATACACTCCAAAACATGATGTCCAACCCACTTGTAGTTAATGATTCTCGGATCTAGGGTTCATGCCGAGTTTGTTCCTAATTTATGCATCTATACATTTAGGGGTTATCCTTAAATACATTCGCCAACAAGCTACAATAGAAACAGTGTATCTTTGGATTTCATATTGAGCATTCGTACACATTTATACAATATAGTTAAAGAAGTGTTCACTTTAGATGCTTAAACAGTATTGTGCACGATATTTGTTCATGGATTCGTTTCGTTGGCACAGGTAATCCTCTATACACAGGTCAACGAAGGACAAGGTCTCAGTAAATGACCCTAACATTTGGCCTGCAGGCAGTTTACACATTAACTTGTACACAGAGGTCAAGACGGCCATGTTACATTCAAAACGACACTGTCCACCATCTTAGAACATAGGGTGACTTTAGAGAATCTAAAATGGCAGATGAACCTAAAATGGCGGCTAATACTGATCTAAGGTTAGGACCTTGCAATGCGGATTTCCTCGCGGAGCGACTTGGCCTAGGCCAGTATATATACACACCATCTAGACGGTATAATATGATTTCCCATTCGACACAAGTGCCCATTTTGTTGTCTAAAATAATATATATATATTTTGTTTTTTTTTTACTGGAAACGGTCATGTGTTTTTATAGCAAGCACTGATAAATCGCATTCATGTCCCATAGTCCTGAAATTTGCCAGTATGGTGACGGGACATATGTAGAGTAAACAAAGGCAGAGGGAGTTCATCTAAGGAATATATCCTTTTATTAATAGGCAGAGCACTCAGAAGGGTATCAGGTAATATTATTCACATATATATGGTTGCCGTAAATAATATCGCAGGGAAAAGGTTGCAGCGATATTATATCGGTGAAAATATATATGGGGACAGGGGCAAAAAAAAAAAATCCAAAAAAAAGAAAAAAAGTTTGGGGGTTTCGGGGGTGTCCCCCCCCATGTTCCATGCAATAATGTCGCCACAAAAAACGGCCACTTTTCGGTGATATTTTTGCATGGCGAGATTTTTGTGCCGGCATTATTACATGGAACCCTCAGAAGGGCAGCCAATGCACTGAAGTGATCCAACAACTTCATCAGCGGTATCGCTCTCTTCAACTGCTGCTCCACCTCGCATGCTCCAATTCTGGAACCCTGATAAAATAAGATGCTACAAAAACAGGATCGCAAAAAACAGGCACATTTGCGTCTGGCCATCAGCAACAGCATGTGCCAAGGAATCTGCAAGTGCAGTTTAATTTAATGGATTTAATGTGTTTTTTATATGGTGCCTAATAACATACCTGAGTTTGGTTTCTAAGCACGGATCTGGGATTCAAACCATTGTTGCTCTGCGTGGTCTTGCTTCCAAGACCAGCGCGTTGCCCCTGTGCTATCCTCCGTTCGCAGTGATGAGTATGTTCACTTGCAAAACGTAGGTCCGTTTCCCTCTTTCACGCATTTTTTGTACAAGTGGAAACGATTTTGTAATTTTACAATGAAATCATAGTATGGGGCCGATTCATGGAATTATGTGCAGAAATCATGCAATAGCGGCACACCGAAAAGGTCAGTGTGCAAGCCTGCACTATTAAGGAAACCTGTGTGCAACACGTATTCATGGAATTGTTTGTGCAAAGTAACTATATTAGCAAGTTACGCCTGGAATGCCCCTGACACGCCCACATGCAAAGCAGGAAATTGCCAAATCAGTTACCTTTGAGCACTCCTTTGGGTTTGAATACACGCACCTCTGAAACAGTGCATGCAGTCCCCCATAAGCATGGCTACGATTCAGGGAGCCTGCACGGGATCCCCCATAACTGTATCTGGCATCCCGACAACATGTGTATGAAAAATTGTAACTCAGCAATAACTCGCGAAATTTGCATGCAGGCCCACGTACAACGTTCCTGCACCCCGCTACAAAGCTTACGTGCACCCCTACATTACATCAGAAACCCGATTAAGTATACGCACCCCAAAATCCTACATGCAATCCCACCTGCATGCTGGAAATCCTACGTGCAAGCGTACTTATGCCAGCCTTTGTGTGACGGATCCTATGAAGGACTAGCGTGGGCATTTCCCAGCCAAGACATTGCACAATCGATTCCATGTTTATGTGTTTTACCGCACAATAGTGGGTGTGGCAGGGACCGCCTGCAGGCCATCCCTCGGAACGCCCACTTCTTTGGAACTTATTTCCCATTTCAGGTGTTCTGCCCTCTTCCCAGCCCTCTGCGCAGGCAAAGCCCACCCTCTGATCGGAGTCTTGTGCAACGCCTTCGATGGCTCCCACAGGAGTGCCAGGCCAGTGCAAAATCCACATAAGTCCAGGAAAAGTGCTGCACATTCGATTCCATGAATGGACCCAGTTGCATGCGCAGTAGTCTATTTTATGCGCAATAAATTCCAAGAATCGCCCCCTAAATCTGGTTACTTCCAGACATAAGGAAAATTGTTCTTATCTGGCACTTATTTTAAAAGGCGATGTTTGACTATCTGTAAGAGTAATCATTCATGAAGCGCAATTCCTTTTGTGAATTACTGCAAAGCCTTTTTTTTCAACAGAATAATATTTCGCTAGTCCTGATTTTACTTGAATTTGATCAGCTAGGCACAAATGTATTATTCACTGTTGTGCTCTATATCTCCATGCTTTTCATGTTCAATTCATGTGAGGTTTATGCCAAACACATTGCTCTGCACGTGTGATGCAGATAATGTACCCACTTTTATCTTATAATGCCAGTCTTATTTGGTTCTATTATGGAAACTCGAGAATTGTATAACTAAAGGAAATCTATTTGCATACCTTTATTCTGAATATGGGTTTCTATCATTGTAATGGAACTAGTTTTTGAACGTAAAGTAGGTAATTACACACTCCATTAAACAAGTCATTAACAGATTACAATTTAAAACAAAAAAACTGTCTCCAAAATAGGCGATTGCAATGCTTAAAGTACATCACTGAGTTAGGATTAGCACACTACAGTATAAGTGAAGTGAATTTGAATGTACACACTAATAAAGGGAACAAAACCGTTTTTTTCTGCATAAAAGATAGCATCTGCTTAGTTTACTTGGAAAATGTGCACGTAATCAACATGCACAGCTCATTCATTGTTGGTTGAATTACTGCCAGCATTTGGTCTGGTTTGCAAGAACCGTTCCTCTTTCCTGGTGATACTTAAAGGGTATTTTAGTTGTACTTTGACATAGTAAGCTTCTCCAAGATAAGCAAAATGGCTGTGATCTTCCCATCACATCAGAGCTTCCCCGACCTGTCCTTTGGCCTTCTATTGTCATGAAGAAGGATCTGTACAGGTAGGTTATCTCAGTCAATAGTTTTCACCTCAGTGAACCCCTTTGCTTTTACTTTTCTTCCCTCCCTTTGCTGCTTCACACAAGATAGCTTTGAACATGCTGCGTGCACTTTGTTTATCCTTTGTTAGATGCGCATATCCCAGGAGTGCCCCTTCAATAGGTTGTGCTTTAACAGATTGATTGGTTACAATAGATGTTCTTCCACTCACATGAACTGATTTGAAAGGTGTTTTCTCGGGATAATTATTCTTGTTTTAGACTTTGGGCCTTATTACGGGTTTGGCGGTAGCCATGCCGCTATTGGCGGCATGGCTGCCCCCAAAACCGGGTCCGGGTTCCCTGAATGGGGAATTACCGGGCCATTCAGAGTTTGGAGGGCCCGGTAATTACTCCCTCAGGGAACCCGGGCACGGACCTTCCCCATTCCCATTCGAACATCCATAGGGCTCAATGGGAATGGGAGAGGGAGCTAACAACGGTCCGATTACGACCGGCCCGTTGTTAGCTCCCAGGTCCCCTCGAGGGACCCTGTAACGACGCCTGGTTTTACCAGACGTCCTTACCGGTCCCGCAGGGGTACCTCGTAATCAGGCGGAATGGGAATAACGGGTCCGCACACATTAGCGGACCCCGTTAACCCATTCCACCTGACTTGTAATGAGGCCCTCTGTGTACGCATGTTTGCATGGTTTGAGCCAGGAGGTGGGTCCAATTCAATGCAGTGATATTTCAAATCAATGGAAACATTGCAGCCATACACTGGAGCTCATGTTGCTTCAGTTCGTAATTTGAACGCAGGGACCTAAAATATTTGCACTCAGGCGTAGCCAAGTCATTTTCGTCATTTGCAGGCATGTTGGCCTCCCTTTGTCCTGTACTTTTGGACGCGCCTGGCAATGTTTATTTTTCATTGTGAACGCTGCTTACCATGTGTGCATGGTAAGCAATGTACAGAATTCCAATTAAATGCTGTTCGACATGGGTATCTGTAGGATAGCGTTTAATTATAATTGTAAATACTGCTTGCCATGGAAGTGTGGCACTCAGCATTTACAATGGATCCCTATGGGGTCTACATGCTTTATGCCGGCACAAGTGCTGGAGCATTTGTATGGTGGAGAGAAAGAAAGGTGGCGGAAATGCAAGTTGAGTTCTGACACTCCTCACCCCCATACAAATGGCTGAAAATGGAGCATGACATTAATGGAAGGCGTTAAAGACTAACTGCAGACTATCTCCAGTGAACATGAGCCCCATTGTGTAATCCACTATCGATAGGCTCCTTTAGATATTTGAAGTGGCCTGCTATTTGTATAGGTGAAATGTGGCATTTCACCTTTTGGTATGTTTTGGGCCTGTGCGCTGCGCAAAAAAGAGGTATTCATGTATGCAATCTATTAATGACACACATTTATTTAGACGGTGAGCAAATAGTTCTCTCAGGTGTCACAAATGAAGGCACTTTTTAACCTTGGAGCATATGTGCAATGTGTTTTCGTTTAACAGGGCCCACTTATTTGGAGAAAATAACACCTTGTGTCACAAATATAATAATACATAAAACTAAGGAAAGTAAGGCATTTCAGAGTGCATTTTGTCAGAGGGCTTCTACATAAAATCAAACACCTTTTAGAAGTTGCAAATAGACCATGTACATGAAATGCAGCACACATAGGACTTGAAACTGTAGATTATGGCATGGCTGCTCTGTGTCAGAGAATATCTGGTGCATGTCAAAACATACCTCTATTTGGGTGGGGCAATTGAACATAACAAAGGTTGGATGACTAACACATCAGGAAGGAAATTCAAAGAGTGGAAACACATGTAGTGGGAAATAATGACTACTGTTGATAGATGAATACTCCTAATTCCCCATTGTGAAGATGACATCATCTACCTCAGCCTCTGCGGTGATAACTGAGCTTGATAACATATTTATTATACGTGGGCTATTATGGAAGTCCCCAAATCAGACAAAAGACCTCCCTTGAGCAGGGTAGAGGTTGCTCTTTTTAACCAATATATGGATGCCCATCACAGGAAGATAACTCCCCATGGCCATAGTCAAATATAATGGTCGAGAGGTGCATGGGAAGTCTCAAGAAAGTAGTATAGGAAAGGCTCAAAGTTCCATGTCCCTGAATCAAGTACTGTGAAATATGCCGAGAGATTACACGACTTTTCTTCACAGTAGCACTGGCACGTGCCAGCCAGGGTTGATGTTAGGAAGAAAGGTGCAGTCCAGATTACCATGGTTGCCAACCAAACTGGATCCTGTGCATCATGAAGTATCAAAGATTGAACATGCTTAGAAAGAAGGCATGGAGGACTATGCGGGTCAGCGAGAGCTAGCTACATGGTTGGTAATGTGTGCTGGTGATCTGGTTCGTGTCCAAAGCTGAGAAGAATGGAAAGCAGACTCATTTTTTTACCCAATTTCTCTGACTGTGTCTGAAGTCCAGGGAACCATGGTGACCGCAAGATTGCATCATCACACAAAATGTGTCGTATTTCAGGAAACATGTGCTGAAAGATGAACAAGGAGCACCTTACTCACCTTTCAATAAAGAAGTATCCTCAAGGACTGATGAAGGTGAAAGGCAGATTTAGGTCAATGTAGATTCAGGGCCTTTCAGAACCGTCAACAGACCATTTCAGCTAATTGAAGAGGTGTGAGTCCTGAAGAAGCGGTGCAGGATGATTGTGCTTTGTTTCTCCTGGCTGAAGGTGTCATATCTGGTTCTTATGGGGTTACATTTGCTTAAGGATCACCTACACAACATACTTGACAGTGGGTGATCCAATGAGAAGGTTGGGGGGCGGATACCAGGAAGGAGAGTGAGACGTGCTAAGGCAGTTTGTGCACAGCAGAGAAATAAAGAGTTTGCAATGTTCTCTGGCTCAGCGTCTTTCATTGTTCTCCACCAAGTACTCATGCAAATGCACTTGCATAACACGATACAGGTGAATCCCCCTCCTCCTCCTCGAACACTTCCAGTAGCATAGGATGAAGCATGGATGCTATGCGATCTTCCGCGTAACATAATTTGAACTGTATTGACTCCACAATGGCGGTGTATAGGTTGGATGAATCTACACATTCAGATCACTTGTTAGCAATGAGCAATCTCACAAAAAAGATGAGCTTCCATCTTAATGGTTATGAGGGTTTATTTAAAGAATCTGGTAATCTTGTCCTAAATAGGTCCAACATGCTATCTGTGTTTACAATGATTTAATCATTGAGACTGAACTAATCGTTTGACATTGAACAAGTTGAATTTTTGAATGACTATCAAACTGACAGAGTTGTGTTATAGATAATATGTAATCTGATCTCAAATCTCATTTTAAATGACAGTAAATCCCTCTTGGGGGTGGGCTTTAATGTTGTTCGTTATAAGGAAAAGTTATCCATGGGGTGGGACAGCTCTAGGTCTTCTTCTTTCCCATCCGCCCCATATAACACTAATGGTTGATCCAATGCACAGTTTCCGATAGTGGCACTAGTTACGTTTCTTTACAAATCTCAAATGGAAACAAAAAAGTATAAGTCAAGACTGGTCTTGGTTGTCTGCATCTTTAGCTAGTCCAAAAGGTGCAATGACAATGTTAGATCTCTACCCCTCTGATCCCCTGTGATGTTGCCCCTTTATCCCCCACCCCCTCTGGTCCCTCGTGATGTTCCCCATGTACCTTCCACCCCTCTGGTCCCCTGTAATATTCCTCATGTACCACCGACATCCTCTGGTCCCCTGTAATGTTCCCCATGTACTCCCCATCCCCTTCTGGTCCCTAGTGATGTTCCCCATGTACCCCCACCCCCTCTGGTTGGTCCCCTTTGATGTTCCCCTTGTACCCCCACCCCCTCTGGCCCACCGTGACTTTCCCCTGTGTTGTTCCCCATGTACCCCCCACCCCCTCTTGTCCCCCGTGATGTTCCCCATGTACCCTCCACCCCTCTGGTCCCCTGTAATATTTCTCATGTACCACCCACATCCTCTGGTCCCCTGTGATGTTCCCAATGTATCCCTCAGCCCCTCTGGTCCCCTGTGATGTTCCCCATGAACCCACCACCACCTCTGGTCGGTCCTCTTTGATGTTCCCCTTGTACCCCCACCCCCTCTGGCCCACTGTGACTTTCCCCTGTGTTGTTCCCCATGTACCCCCACCCCCTCTTGTCCCCCGTGATGATCCCCCTTGCACCCATCACCCCCTCTGGTCCCCAGTGATGTTCCCCTTGAGCCCCACACTCCTCTGGTCACCCTTGATGTTCCTCATGTTGCCCCCACCCCCTCTGGTCCCCCGTGATGTTCCCCATGTGGCCCCTCCCCCCAATTCTGGCCTCTCCTTGTGTTCCCCCTGCCCTTTCTCTGATCTTTTCTCCTTCCTCCCCCTCCCTTTTCTCTTCTTGCAATTCTTCTATGCACTCACTCTATCTGAATTGTCCCCTGATCTAGTATGATAGTAACATTGTTTGTCTCCTCCCCCTCCTTACTTGTTTCCCCCCTCCCCCTCCAGCTCTATCTGAAATGTCACCAGGCCTAGTACGATAGTCGCTTGTTTTGTTCCTCTCCCTCCTTTCTCGTCCTCTCTCCCTCCCCTTGTGTAATACTCCGGCTCTACCAGAAATGTTGCCAGGCCTAGTACAGTAGTCACCTGTCTGTTTCCTATTTCCTTCCTACCTGTGTCTTACCACTTACACCTTCTGAAATGTTGCTAGGCAGACTATGATAGTTAATTTCACATTGTTGTTGTTCATGGCCTGTAAGAACGTTTTGTAGTTTCCCTTGTCCCTCCCTTGTTGTGAAGCACTTTGAAACACATTGTGTATAGGCGATATATGAATAAACTATCATATCATATATCACATCTACTGGAATATTAGAGGCCATACTAGCTTTCCAAACGTCAAAGAGATTATCCAGATGTAATGTCCTACGATATTGCCCCCCCCCCACCTTTGACGGTTATTCGATGATCTTGGAAAAAAGCCATTAGTTGTAAGCATGGGGGCCGAGCAGTGGCCTCCTGATCGGGTTAAAATGTCCTTTTCTCCAAAAATAGAAGATGGGTGGCAGAGTCATGCAAAATTATTGCTGCAATATTATCTTGGCCTTCAGATTACAACTCAAGTGCCTTAAATGTATTGCTTGTTGTTAGGCAGAGATATAAGCAGTACCCTTTGGGAACACCACACACAATTAAGATTACAAGTGACAGTACAATTTCACCTTTGGTACAAGCCTGTACTACACAGTTAAAGTGGTAGCAGTAGAAGAGCAGCCAGACTTATCTCACGAGTAAGTGAGCAGTATCAAATAGTTACACAAAGGACAGCAATTACTATGATTCAGGCAAACACGGACTCAAGGTTTCTAAGTAAAAGAATATATATTTACTCAACAGTTGTATAACATTTCACTATTCTAAGAAAGTTAAAAATCACAACAATAAATACACCACACTACTTCCCTTAAATTCCAGTCAAGTTAAGCTCACATAATGAAGTGGGAGCAAAATGGCACTCCAGCAATTTAAAAGGGAGGGAAAGTCAAAGTTATCAGAAATAAAATCAAACCAACAGGTAAGTACTCAGGGCAATGGAACAAGAGGAACTCCTTTTTTTTTTATTTCATTTCGTTTTTACAAACTTTTCGAAATGTATAACTATAAGAACACATTGCGTGTGAGAGACAAAAGAAAAACTTAGAATACACAAAAAAAAAAAAAAATCTTAATAAGACATAAAAACTATATAGGATAGAAAAACTAACGACATTTCCAATTCCACATTTAAACTACTACTAAAACTCAACATTTTACTTCTGTACATTCGTTTTCCGCTATTCAAGATAGTCCATGACTTTACTTATTTAATAGTCTATTCATTCTTGTGTTTTTTTTTCATTCTTTCACTTTCAATCGATAACATCACCTATATTTATGGCGGCTCCTCGTCAGCTGATTCTATTGGATTGGTCTCTAAACAGATATGGATTTGATCTAGGAATCTCATTGTGGCGATCCTTAGGGTTTTGCTCTCGCCAGTGTGTAGATGCCTCCACCATTCTTCTGCATTGTATGTCAGAACTCGGTTCCTCTCACGCCTTAAGCATAGTTCGCGCTGATCCTTTAATTCAGCACAAAACAATATCAAATGTTTTAGGTTTTCATCTTCTCTAGCACACAACCTGCACTTGGAGTTACTTGTTTCAATTGACCTTCTCCAAATTAGCACTTCTTTTGTTTCGAAGATATTTAATCTGAACTTCAGGTATAATTTTCTTAGTCGTTTGCACGGTGATAGCATTAAATAGTTTGCAAGTATGTTACATTTTTTGGCTTCTGATGGTACATTATTCATACATTTTTGTGCCGCTCTTTTCTCACATACTTGGATCCAGTCTAGATCTAATAATTTCTTTTTCACCAGGTCGGGGTTCTGCCATAGCGTTTGCTCATCCGACCCCACCTGTGCAAGAATCTCTTTGCACTGGCTCTTCCATTCATCTAATGCAGATTGCCTTTTACTCTTTTAACAGATGGTAAGTTTGCTTCTGCGTTCGTTTTTCTAAACAGGGCCAACTTGTTCCAGGCAATCTGTGCATTGAGTGATGAAACCCCTACTTCGTACAGCACACAGGCCATTGGCGTTCCTTGAGGAATTTGCAGTATTTTCTTCCAAAAGGCTCCTTCACATCGTGACCATACCTTGTGATCAACCCCGAACATATTTTCAGTTCCATACGTGAGGATTGGAGTCACTTATCCTTGATAGAATCTTCTTACGGGATCGTACGTACATTTCCCGTATTTTTTCTGTATGATGTTACCTTGCGTTGTGAGCTGCTTGCAACTATGTAATAGCTTTCTCAACATTGGCTCATCGTTTATGCTGGAATTAATGATGGTTCCTAGATATCTCGTATAGGGTACCTTATGTATCTTTTTTGGTCCTACATACCATGATAACTTCTGATTTTTGGATTTCCATCCTCTTAAGTTTTCCAACACCAGAATTTCGGATTTCGCAGCATTGATCTCTAGCCCCAGGTCTTCAGTAAATGTTCTGAGAGCCGTTAGTTTTCGTTGTAAACCAATGGGGGTGCGGTCCAAAATTACCATGTCATCTGCGTATAGAATATGATTTATCTCAACTCCATTTATAGATGGTGGAAACGACACCACCGATGCTAGTGCGGGTCCTACATCAGCAATGTAAAAATTGAACAGTGTAGCTCCTAGTGGTTATCCTTGTTTGACACCCCTCTCGGTCGGTATCGGTCTTGTTAGATTTCCTTCTTTGTCTAACCTCACTTGGATCGAAGTTTCAGAGTAAAGATCTTTTATCGCCTGGAGCAGACATATATTGCACCCTTTTTTTTCTAGTTTCGACCATAGGCTTTCTCTATCGACTCCATCGAAGGCATTTGCCATATCGATAAATGCCAGATATATCTTTTGGCCAGTTCTTATCGCGTCGATTTTCAAGAGATTTAACATAAGCTAGTTAACACTACAGCCGACTCCCTTGACAAATCCCGACTGGCGTTTGTCAAAGATTTCTTGTCGCCGAATCCACGCATTTAGGTGTTGTAATAATAACGATGCAAACACTTTTCCTAGTACATCGAGTAGTGCTATTGGTCTGTAATTTGCCGGATCGGATCGAATGCCTTTCTTAAAGATCGGCACTATGATCCCCTGTTTCCAATTTGTTGGGATTCTGCCTTCTTTTGTTATCGCAGTGAACAGGGTATAGGAGAACTCTGCCAATTCATCTACATTTCCTTTTAAGTCTGCATTTGACAAGCCATCTGGGCCTGCTGAGCATGACACATTACTTTTTCGGATAATTTTTCTAATGTCGTCTCTCGCTATTTCTAGTGTCCAGGGATGGCTTGTGTCCATCTTTGTCAGACTTCCCTTTTTCCTTTTTTTGAATAGCTCATTGTAGTGCTTTCCCCACTCTTTTTCTTGTGCTGCGCTTGTCAATAGTGCTTTTTCAGTGCTCTGTGTATCATTTAGTATGGCCCAAAAGCCTCTCGAATTCTTTTGATTTAGTGCTTTCAGGATCACCTCAGCATCTCTTTGTTCCAATCTCGATCTATGTTGTTTACACCAGTTGTTATATCGGTTTTTTATCCTTTTTATTTGACTTTTTTCATCGCTGGTTTTTGATGAAAGGATTATCCTTATTGCCTTCCTTAATTATCTTTTTCTTTTATTCATCTCAGGATCATATTGATGTTTTTGAAATCCCGTTCTGTTCAAGGAGGGCCACTTTTTCGTTTTGTAAACCTGAAGGAACTGTTGGTATTCGATTGAAACGGATGAGCTCAGCTCTTGGTATTGTTGTAGCTCATTGGTTACTGACGCAATGTCCTTCTTTCCCATCCGCAATCTATTTCGGCGTGGGACTAACGATATTTCGTGTCTCCATTGTTCCCTTTTCCCTAATTTACTTTTGTTCCATTCAACTGCTACAATATGATGGTCACTTTGTTCCGTTGTGTGTACATTCAATGAGATCATTTCTGCCAGAAGATTCTCCGATATAAAGATGTAGTCTAGAATAGATCTTTGGGTACCTCTTTCCCAAGTCGGTTGCGCCGGTATATCACCACCAGTTACTCCATTCATCATTATGAGGTTTCTCTGAGCTGTTTCTTCTACCCAGCGGTCACATTTTATCCTCTCTCCGCATTTTTGTACCGCCGTAGACTGCGAGATCTCAATCAGTTTCATATTGAAGTCTCCACACATTATCATTCTTGCTTTTGGGTTTTCTGTTAGGATATTATCAACTACATCTAGTAGATCATCTTCAAATTTTTGATGGAATTTTGTTGTTGAATTCCAATACACATTGATAAGATGAAAGGCTTCGTGGAGCCCTGATGATTGGAACTCAGATACAATGTAACTCCATTGTATATACGGTGATATATTTTTTGATGACTTAATTCGCAGCCCACATTTCCTGTTGACTAACGTGAGTTGACCTGTCATAGGGCGGCCTTTTGTTTTTTTAATGGCTGGGTTAAACGCCATTTCGAACCCCTCAATGCATGGTATCTCCGTTATCCATGTTTCCTGCAATACGATGAGATCTGCCTTTGTCATAATTTCTAGAATTTGGTTCACCAAATGTGAGAAGCCTCTCGTATTCCAAGAGGTTATCACCAATTTGGTTCTTTCATCTAGCCATTAGCTCTTCTTTGCTCCATTCAGGGCTGGGGCTAGCCATTTCCAGGCTAAGCCCTCTTCACTATTATCTGACGGGTCTTCTATTAGTGCAGCATTGTCTTCTTGTGGGTTCTCTATTGTTATTTTAATCCTTTTCAGCTGTATCTCTTCACTTAACCACTGCTGCCTCGTTTCCTCTTCATCCTCTAATCTTCTTGACGCTTCTTATCCTTTACTTTTTTTGGGCCTTTTGGATAATGCGTTCAGTTGATCTTTTGGTTCAATACCGGGCTGATTGATTTTGCCAATTGAATCTTCTCTCTCCGATTCCACCAGTGCATTATCGACTTCATACACCTGATACCCTGCATCCAAAAGTTGTCTTTCACACATTATGACTTGCTCAGACACCTTTTTCTCGTTAATATGGAGCAACACGAATTTCTGCAGGGCATCTGGTATGAATTCGACACGGTCTATTCGTTGGCTCTTTATTGTTCTGAGTACCGGGATCTTTTGGAATAGTTGCAGAATTGTGTATCTATTTAACTGCGCATCGCTCTTCTTATTTTCTATTTTCTCAACCAGCACCCTGTATGACTTTTCTTTATGAACCTTATCCGTTCTCTTAGTTGTTATATTATTCTTCGGGGCAGTATCTGGTGTTTTTGTTTCTCCTAAACTTATTTTCTTAGCCCCCATCATTTGTTTCATCTCAGACTGCACCGCACTTTGAGAGTCCATGGATGTTGTGTCTCTTTGTTCTTCAAGTTTCCACTGATGCAAACTCAAGGCCCGTTTCTCTTCAAGTGTAAGGAACACTTGACCGATTGTCTCATTTAGATGTTTATTCTTTTTAGGTGGCTCCTCTTTCCCTAGTGATTTCGGCCAAGTAATCGTTCTTTTTCCTTTATTCAACTTAATTTTCGGCAGTTCCATATCTTTTGGAGGCGAGCATCTTTTAAGGCCTGCCTCTTTATTCCCAGTTTGAATTTCCTTATCAGTCTTTTGCTCTTCTACCGCCTTTTGTTGAGTTTTCTCGTCTGACGACTCATCTTCTTGTTCATCTACTTCTTGGTCACTATATGTTGACAAATTTACCAACTCTTCGTCATGAGCTTCTTCCTCAACTTCTTCATCTATAATCCTCTCTTCAGACGTTGGATTTTTCTCGATTATGTTTAGTTTAGCTGGAGACTTGCTACTTATGGATTGCCGTTCTAGCTTCTGCTTTTCCACTTTTCAGATGACACCATGATATCCTTTTTTATTTTTTGATACCATCGACTCTGGATTGTTCACAGTTATGTTTAGGGCTTTAATATTTCGAAAGAAATTCGTTGAGCTTTTTGGATTTTGAAACTTTTGTTTCTGTTGATTTTTTGTTTTTTTCTTGCTCGTGTTCACTTTTGCATTAACAGACTTGTTTTGCTAATTTTTTTTTCTGGTCGCTCTTTTCTTTTGTCTTTCTCAAATATGTCGAACCACTCAGCTTCTGTCTTCTTTTCATTTTCCAAGGTACTCATCTCCATCCCTGTAAAAATCTCGTCAACTTTTTCTTTTTCTTTCGTGGGCATGTCTTCTATGACCTCAATGTCTTTCTTGTCATTAGCCTTTCCTTTTTTTATGGAGACGTCTTCTGTCGCATCAGTATTCCCTCTGTTTTTTTTTCTGATCTTTTTATTCTCTGGACTTTTAACTGGACAGTCACAGATCTCTGACGTGATGTCCACCAATACATTGGAACAGCAGTTCTGTGTTCTCTTCGATTCCTGATTCACTACTTTTGTACTTTTATTAGGCTCTCCAATGACTGTGTTGGTAGCGGCATAATGTCTCTCGGTCACATGTATCTCATTTAAATGAGGTTTTTGAAAGGCTCCGTGTACTGTAGGTGATCTTCTATCAAGATGTTCTCTTTGTAGGAGTACCAGGGCTTGTTTCGCAACCTCAGCTAGAAGTCTCTTGTCCTCAGCTGTATTTTTTAGAGACTCCCTTAAGGAGGTTAAGGTGATGTCATTGCCATTTCTCGTTGCGCGGACTTGGGCTGTCATCTCTATCAGGTCCATCTCTAGTTTAACAATTTTCGAATTCAAAAGAGCAATCAGCGTTGTTTGAACTTTGAGGCTCTCGTTTAGATTTTCATATAATTTCACTAGCGGAGCCACCGCTATTGTTGTTGATGACATCAGTAGCGGACTTATTTTTGCTGCAATCGTCTCAACACTTAAACTAAGCACATGTCGAAATTCCAGTTCTTTCAGCTCGACCGGGCTTTTGCTTGGGTGATTATCAGTTAACACTGTTGTTGACGTATCCTCGTCTTCTGACCCTGAAGATCCAGCGCCTTGAAGGAATTCGCTCAAATGATTTGGAGTGATAGATGCCCTCTGGTTTGATCTGCCATTAGACCGTTCGGGCATCCCTTCCATGTCTCTGTCCGAGCTTAGCCTTCTTCTATTCCTTTTTTGGGAGATCGAATTCTCCTGGTTTCTTAATTCAAAAGTGTGGAGTGTTGACCTCCAAATTCATCACTTCCTGTAGGTTTCTGTCCTTGGGCTGTTGCCGGGCGGTTTGGGGGACTATTCTCTCGCAATTTTCTATATTCTGGTCAGTTCTTGTTTTGGCACATTTGGCGTTCATCTCCACCAGATTTTTTAGGACTTGATCGGCAATCCCTAGGGAGTCTCTTCTGCCAGGCAGTTCTTGTCTTTTTTCTGGTGGTCCTTTTCCGTTCCACCTTGCCACAGGAGAGCCTATTTCGTTTGCTTCACCTTCCTCTGCTTCTAACCACACATTCTTAGACCATGTAGGGCGGGGTGTATTTGACACTACACCCTGGCTTGTGTGTTTTCCCAGTGAGTCTTCTTCGCATGTGTTGGTCGTTGATTTTCCTGTTTTAATATTTAATTTTAACATTTCGGTGACTTTTGTCCATGCCAGCATCTTCAGAGACGCCTCTGCTCTTTTTGAGGAATCATCTATTTTGGCCTTATCCTTGTCGTCTGTATTGGATAATGATTCAGTTAGTTTTCTCCTTCGCCGTGCACTCCTTTTGGTTGTTGCGTTCGCATTTTGTGAAACTTGATCTTCAGGGTTCGAGGCGTTTGTTTTTATAACGCGGTGAATCAATGCTGCACAGGCGATCGTCTTAGGTATATTAATCAAGCCCACATCTTCGTTTACAACTAAATCATTTGTTCTGTTATTCTCTAAGAGGCAGTCTTTATTAGGTTCGATTTCTATTTGATTTGTTTCCTTTGGCGTAAGCCGCCTCTTTATCTTAGTTACTGTTCTGTTCAAGCCTCCCACCGGTTTCTTGTTCACCTGCAACTCCTGTGACTCAAGCTCGCCCTTTCGTGCATCGTCTGTTTTTTCTAGTCCATCATCGTCTTCTTCATTGTCCAACCGGCACTCCCTTTCACTTTCACTCTCACTTTTCGCTCTCCGACCCACTCTCTCTCTCACTATGCCTGTCGTCAAATACTGCATACTCAGTAAGTCCACCGCTCCCCCTCATCACGGAGCCACCTTTTTTTTCTAGGGTGCGTGGGTCTGCGTGATGACTAAAGCAAGGAGAGTGGGAATTAAGGCAGGCGAGTCGTGAGCCCTGGGACTGCGTGGATGGTATCTCCGTTCTCTCCACCAGTTCAGAGAGTCTGTCAGAGAGTCTGTCCACCACCTCCGCTGGTAGTAGGGTAGTGGGTTTCTCAGCTACCTTAGTGGTTGACAACGTTCATTCTGCTAGCTTGCCTCGTTTCAGATGGGCACGTGTATTTGGAGGGGCTCCCAGACTCATTATGCGACTCATGCTGCAGCTCGTACTGCAGCCGCCGACCAATAGTCAATAGGCAATTTCTTTACAGTGTGCAGCTACTCTTACCGGGTGTTTTTCCACAGGCCAAAGTCCTCCCCGCAGACCGCCACGGACCACCGGGGAACATGAGAAACACTCGTCACACTCTGCTACGCTCCGCCTGGTGCGGCTGCCGTTTTTAAAAGGTGGCTCCTCCTCTTCATTGAATGCGGCTCGGCAACAAAAAAAATTTTCAAAAGCCTCTCCATACGGAACACTCGCCACACTCCGCTACGCTCCGCTTGGTGCGGCTGGCTTTTTAAAAGGTGGCTCCTCATCTTCCTTGAACGCGGCTCGGCAACAAAAACAAAAAAAAACATTTCAAAAGCCTCTCCACACGGGAAACACTCGCCACACTCTGCTACGCTCCGCTTGGTGCGGCTGGCGTTTTTAAAAGGTGGCTCCTCCTCTTCCTTGAACGCGGCTCGGCAACAAAAAAAAAAAACAATTTCAAAAGCCCCTCCACACGGGAAACACTCGCCACACTCCGCTACCAAGAGGAACTTCAGTGAGGAGATCAGCTAGAAAAGGCTTAGGGCCAAAGTCAATGGGTCAAAAGACTTTTGCTCAAGATCACACAGTTCATGGTAGTTCGCTGTAAAACTTGTGGCACAGATTCCGGACAATGTTGGTTGATAGAAAAGTTAGTTCAAAGAGAAGAGAAGGACAAGCACTTGGATTGGCAAACATTTTCAAACACTTTCAACGTGGTTGAACGAAACAGACAACCGGATTTGCACAGTACCTTAAAACAGAGAGGCAGCTGTAACTGCGGCGGACGTTCCGGGTGGTTCCTGCAGGATCACGGTTCCTGAACCGACTGTCGGACTAACACGAAGTAGGAAGACTGGAGGGTCCTGCGCCACCCAGGGAAGAAGACAGCAGTAGAGCCAAACAACAAATAAAAGGTGTGCTCCTTAAAACCCAGACAGGGTCTGACCTTCCTGGCTATCTGGCCCACTGTAGTTCTATACAATGCATTCAACCAGAAGAGGGCTACTGGCTTGCAGTTAGGGCGAACTGGTTGGTCCCACCAGCTCAAGGGAAGAAGTTTCCTGGAGGATCATAGGATTCTGAAGATTCGGACCTGCAGCAGGGCTTCACCGGGCAATTCAGTCGTTGTAGAGTTCCTCTTCTTCCAGTTCCTCGTTGGTTCTTTCGTTCCAGTGGCGACTCTGCCTTTCCAATCCCAGAGACCTGCTTTTTATGCAGTTTCCCCCATTCATACAGCCTGGCTGTCAATCACACAGCAGGGTGGCTGGCCTGGCATGACCAGTCCCCTTAGCCAATCAGACAAGAGTGTGACTTGGGTTACCAAGGGAACCTATGGCAGGGGTCCAAAGATCCCTCCCTCACATCCTGCCTACCTAGACTTTAAGGAGCCATAAGGAGGGCTCCTGTGCAGAAGCCCACGAAAAGACAGCGAACAAAGGAATCACCCCCTCTTTGGCGCGCAGAGAAAAACACGAGAAATACTTTAACAAAAAGAAATGCTGAATAAACCCAGCCAGAGCCAAAATAAAATGTATTTGGTCAAGTGGGTTTATGTCCGAGGCTACTATGATAGCCTAAAACAATACCGGTTTGATAATCGCGGTAGAAAAATTAGGGTAGTTACCACTGCCACCAGCCAAGTCTTAATGTTAAGGGAGAAAAACGGGGCTCCAAGAGGCACAGACAAAAAGGGATAAGAGTTAACCCTTTCCAATACTCCATGTAAGATGGGGTGTACTGGGTCTTTGGTTTAAAAGAGACTACATAAAGTTAATGGCAACTTTACATGTTTCTGGGGGACAGTAGTCAGTCCCAGAAGAATTGAGTCAGTGGGGAGTCTAAACGACAACCCTGTGTTACTGCACTGAAGGTGCTGTGTAACACACATGAAAAGTAGTGCTCATGGAGTAGGTGAGGCTGCAGAGCCCAAGCACACACAAAATGGTAAAAACACACATGGCAAAACACATGTAAGAGTGGGAAAAAGGTCCACACTCTTACCAGGTGAGACAAATAAACCCTAGAAATCCAGCAAAGCTGCTGAGTGACTCATTAGGTAAGGGGAATCAGCCATTTATGATAATTCTCCCTAACACTCACCCTCCCCAGACTAAGGGACAGGAGGATTTAATCCACTACTGGATGAATCTCTACCTCTAGTCGGTTATAAAAATAATAGAGAGACCTTCAGCATTTTGGTGGTGACATCCTGCTCTGTGCTCAATGGTAAAATCAAATCCTTGCATGCAGATTGACCATCTTAGAAGTTTTGGGTTCTCCCCTTTCATTTGCATTAACCATCTCAAGGGTTGGTGGTCAGTTTGAATCACAAAAGTAGATCCATACAAGTATGGTCTAAACTTCTTCATAAGACCATACAATGGCAAAACATTCACGCTCTATGGTTGCCCACCTTCTTTCTTGTTCCTTCAGTTTCCTACTGATGAAGCAAATGGGGTGCTCCCTACCTTTCTCATCCAGTTGACTAGGGACTGCACCTATACCTATATTGGAGGTATCTGTCTGCACAATGAAGGGTTGGTGATAATCAGGAGCTCTTAGGACTGGAGCTTGACAAAGGCTTTCTTCAGGCTTTCAAAGGCTTGAGTGCACTCCTCATTCCATCTAACCAATTTAGTGAAATTTGGAGAGGAGATCACATTCAAGGGAGAAGCTATGGTCCCATAGTTCTCAATGAAATTCCTGTAGTACCCAGCGCGACCTAGGAACGCTCTCACTTGTGTTTGAGTAGTAGGGGTGGCCCAGTTTTGCACACCTTGTACTTTGCTGGACAATGGCCTTATCTCACCTCCTCCTACCTCATGACCAAGGTAACCCACCTTACTCTGACCAATTTGACATTTGCTTGCCTTTATGGTCAGATGGGCCTGTTCAAGAGCCTGCAAAACATATCCAAGGTCATCAATATGTTCTTTCCATCTAGGGCTGAACAATGCAATGTCATGCAACTATGCCATGCATAAGTCCTCCATCCCATTCAGAACTTGATTAACCATCCTTTGAAATGTAGCAGGTACATTCCTTACTAGCCCAAAAGGCATTAGCTTAAACTGGTAGAGGCCTGCTGGGGTAGAAAATTGAGTTTTCTCCTTGGCATTGTTTGTCAGTGCTATTTGCAATAGCCTGAGGTTAGATCAAATGTACGGAGGTACTTGGCTGAACCAAGCCTATTCACCAGCTCATATGTCCTTGGTAAAGGATGGGCATCAATATTAGTGACTGCATTTAGAGCTCTATAGTCCACACAGAATCTCAACTCCTTGGATCCTGCCTTTGGCACAAGCACAACTGGACTAGACCAGGAACTTGTAGATGGCTCTGTAACCCTGAGATCAAGCATTGTGTTGACCTCTCCTTTGATGTGGGATCTCACATGCTCTGTCATTCTGTACCCCCTGCTTTTGACAGCTAAACAGTCACCAGTGAGAATATCATGCTGGCCCCAAGGGGTCAAGCCTGGTGAAAGTGAAAACAGGGAGGCAAACCGATTTAACAGAACTTTGCTCTCCTCCTGTTGTTCAGAAGTCAATTGAGAAGAGCAATTAACTCCTTCTATTTGCTCATCTAAAGGTTGGCCTTTGAGGAAGTGAGGTAGAGGTTCACTCTCCTCTTCCTCTTGAGCTGAAGCTAGAAGCAAAGCTCCAACTTCTGGTCTCGAGACATAAGCCTTTAAACGGTTGGTGTGAAAGACTCTGGCAGCCTCCTTAGGTCTGCCTAAGTCCACCAAATAGTTCACCTCTTCAAGTTTGCCCACAACCTTGAAGGGTCCTATCCATTTGTCCTGAAAGGCCCTCTGCCTTGTTGGCACCATACCTAGTACAAGCTGGTCTTGAGTAAACTCATCCATGTTGGCCTTCTGGTCATGCCAATGTTTGACCAAAGCCTGACCTGCTTTCAAGTTATCACTTGCTTCTTTCATCATGTGTGACATTCCCCTCCAGAGACCTATCACATAGTCAGTCATCTGACTGGCTTGGGGGAAGAAGCACTCTCCAACCCCTCCTTGATCAGGGCCAATGGACCTCTGACTGGGTGGCCATAGAGAAGTTCAAAGGGACTGTAACCCACTCCCTCCAGAGGGACTTCTCTATATGCAAAGAGAAGACATGGCAGTAGACGGTCCCACTTTTTCTTAAGGGTTTCCTCTAAATCACCTATCATGCTCTTAATAGTACGATTAAACCTCTCTACCAGTCCATTTGTCTGTGGATGGTAGGCTGGAGAGAACTTGTAAGTGACACCATAGTTTTTCCACATGGCCTGCATGTGGTAGGACATAAAGTTGGATCCCCTGTCGGATATCACTTCCTTAGGAAACCCTACTCTGGTAAAACTACCAAGTAGAGCCTTAGCCACAGCCTGAGCCGTAACAGTGCTCATAGGTATGGCTTCTGGGTATCTTGTAGCATGGTCTACTACAACCAGGATAAACCTGTTCCCTGAAAATGTGGGAGGGTCAAGGGACCGACAATGTCAATGCCCTCCCTATCAAAAGGAACTCTCATCACTGGGAGAGGCTCCAGGGGTGCCACATTCTTGGCTCCACTCTTGCCAGAGGTTCGGCAAGTGTAACAGCTCCTGCAGAATTTGTCAACTTCTGCACCCGTCTTAGGCCAGTAGAAGTAGAGAGAGAGCCTTTCCTTGGTCTTCTTGAAACTCAAGTGACCAGCCAAAGGTATCTCATGGGCTAACTGTAGAAACTGGAGTGTGTTAGCAAGGGGCACTACAATTCTTTTGCAGTCCCCAGAGATAGCCTCAGTCGGTTCACTGTAGAAGAGGCCATCTTCCCAGTTTAACCTGTGGTTCCCAACTTCTTGCCCGTCAAGTTGGTCAGCAGCCTGTTGTCGAAGACCTTCAAGAGTAGGATATTCTCTCTGTCCTTTGCTAAAGTCTGCCCAGTTGAGTCCACCTTCTGCCAGTAAAGACTGCAGCTCAGGATGTTCAACAGGGTCAAGATTTCCAACTAAGACGGAGTCTTCTTTCAGATCTGATTCTTCAGATGCTGGCTCAACCACACAAGGTTGCATCCCACACTATGCCTCAGCAGGTTGGGGAGTTACAGGTGTGACTTTTGACAATCTTGGTGATGTCCTTGTTGGGAGCACAGGGGTGCTGTCTGACTTTTTCTTGGAGGTCTTGGGTTTCGCCTTGGCCTCTGTTTTTCTAGAAATAACAGTGAGCAACTCCTGTGGAGTGGGATTGATAGCTTCCTCTATCATCTCCTCTGGAAAGCTTTCTCAAGGTTCTCTCCCTTGAAGACCTTGTGAGCTTCTGTTTCCTTTTACTGTGAGGCCTGGGTGTGCTTGACACATCTCCAAGAGTTTTAAGGTAATTACCCAACAAGACTCTCCCAGGCACTTCACTCTGCACACTAACAGGTATCTTGACAGTCATATCATTACACTGGATGAGAGTTGGTAACTGGGGAAGCATTTGCACAGGGCCTCCAGCTAACTTAGTGAGGCGTTTGGGTGCCTTAGCAATATCCTCCACCTCGAAAAATGATTCATCCACAACAGTTATGCTGGCTTCAGTGTCTCTGATAGCAGGGTTTTCCTGACCATTCACAAGAACACTATCATTAAAATACTCGTGCAACGATGACTCTGAACTGGAAATGATAAAACATCTGTTATTGAAATGTCAAAAGACTAGCCATCTTCGGACCTCCTATCTAACACCATTCTTTGGAGACGCTAAAATGAGAGAAGAAGAAATCTGGTGGTGTTGTTTGATAGCAGGGGAGAAAGTCACGTACACCATAGTGGCAGTCAAAATTCTAGAAGCGGCAATGAAATTGATCACATGCCCAAACAACGCCTGACTAACGAGGCTGACTAAGAGGCTGACCTGTATCTGACTAACCAGTGAAAATTCAATAATTCTGTTTTATAATAATCTTTGTTACTACACTGTCTTCCTTTCTTCTCTCGTCCGTCCCCCCCTGTTTCCCTGATACCAGGTTTCTTTCTCTTTGCTTCCCGTCATTTTCCCGGCCTTTTACAAAGATTCTGAAAAAATGGAAAAGGACCTTGTAAAAATCTTATTAGATTATAAACAAGTCATAAAAAAATACTCTTTAGTATTATCTGCGATGGAATTGTAGACATCTAAATTCTGTTGTTCCCACACACCCAGGGACACTAAATAAACACTAGCTGAGACTCTCATGGGTTCATCAGCCAGTAGGTGAAAGTTTCAACTTGCCATAGGGGCTTCGTCCTCTGGGGAGAAGGCTAAGGAGAAAGTGTGGACCCCTGAAGGTTTACCCTTACATCTGGGATCCCCTTTCACATGATCAGTTGACCCACAAACATAACATTTCCCAAATGTTTTGATGAATGGGGGTTTGTTCTGACCTCCATCTAGTTTGGGCCCAGAAGGTACACTGGCCTAATTTGGTCTCCCTTGTGGTTTACCCTTATGTTGCTGTTTGTGGCCCTCTTTTGGATTAGAGGTATTAGAATTATCTTTGTTGTCTTTCTTTGGCTGCTTCCCCTCATCCTTTTTCTGAGTAGCCCCAGAATCCTTGTGAGCAGCCCTGTTGGCAACCCAAAAGTCAGCAGCCTTAGCTAGCTTCTTTGGAACTATCTCCTTAGAATCAACCTAGTGCTGTCTGAGCTCAGGAGAGCAGACATCAAAAATAGACTCCAACATTACAAGACTTCTCATTCCTTCATAAGTGTTCACTCTGTAACCCTTAATCCAACCATCTAAGTTCATCAAACACTCACATACCCAGGTAGCCCAAGGGGTACCATCATGCTTTTTGAGTGTCCTAAACCTCTTAAGGTACTGGGAAGAGGTCTTCCCAAATCTAGCAATTAAAGCTAGCTTCACACACCCATAATCCAACCTATCCACCTCCCCCAACTACATCACACCTCCCCCCAACTCCATCACAACATCAGATGCAACAGTGGGTAGCCTAGAGAAGAGCCAGGTAAGCAATTGATTCCCAGAGAGACCTTGAATTCTATGGTTATATTGAAACATTGCCAACCAATACAAAATGTCAAGCTTAACCTCATATATACCCACAATTTCCTTAGGCATACTGGGTCACTTAGGACTGGAAGACCTAGAAGACTCGGGGAGAGAACCATTTTCAAGAGACCATTTTTTCATTTCAAGTTCATGATTCAACTCCATTTCTCTGAGCTTAAGTTCATGGTGTTGTTGTTCAGTTTGAGCATTTAAACGTTTGAATTCCTGTTCAAGCCTCATTTTCTCTAGAGCAATGAATTCAGGACTGAGTGTAGGACCTGTGGGGGTCCCAGTGGATAAAGGTTGAGGTTGCTCAGCAGGCAAGGGAGCAGGGAGGCCTACATTAAGAGACACATCTACCTCTCCCAACTCATCATTAACAGACATAGCATCATCTGCAATACTTTCCACATTTGCTAGAGAGTCAGGCATTTCAGACTCACTCCCCAGGCTTTGGTTCTTTAACAACTTTTCAACTAATTCAATCTTTTTGCCTTTGGCAGAGAGTTTCCCTTCTTTACACATGTTTCTTAAATAATCAGCAGTGTAACTCAGGAGGGTCTCCTGACTGTGGCTTTCCATATCAGACATGATTAATATTGTGTTTTAGTGATGTTAGCCTTGTGGTTAGTTGATCCAAGGTAATAGCAGCACTCTAAGTGTAACTACTATACTTTTATCCTCACTACTGTACACCAGTGTTAGGCAGAATTATATGCAGTTCCCTTTGGGAACACCTCAAACAATTAAGACTACAAGTGACAGTACAATTTCACCTTTGGTACAAGCCTGTACTACACAGTTAGAGTGGTAGCAGTAGCAGAGCAGCCAGACTTATCTCAAGAGTAAGTGAGCAGTGTCAAATAGTTACACAAAGGAGGGCAATTACTATGATTCAGGCACTGACTCAAGGTTTCTAAGTAAAAGAATATATATTTATTTACTCAACAGTTGTATAACATTTCACTATTCTAAGCAAGTTAAAAATCAGAACCATAAATACACCACACCACTTCCCTTAAAATCCAGACAAGTTAAGCTCACAAAATGAAGTGGGAGCAAAATGGCACTCCAGCAATTTTAAAGGGATGGAAAGTCAAATTTATCAGAAATAAAATAAAACAAACAGGTAATAATAATAATTTGGCATTTATATAGCGCTACGATCCCTCAGGTATCTGAGCGCTGCTTATTATTACCCACGGTGTGTGGTGCTCATTTATCGACCTCGGAAGGATGAAAGGCTGAGTTTGGCCCCACCGGGATTCAAACCTGCTTTTGCAGGCTCTGCGCAGATGTCAAAGCGAGCGCTCTACTCGCTGTGCTACTTGACCGGCTCGAGGGCAATGGTACAAGAGTAAGTACTCAGGGCAATGGAACAAGAGGAACTTCAGTGAGGAAATCAGCTAGAAAAGGCTTAGGGCCGAAGTCAATTGGGGTCATTACGACCCCATTCCCATTTTTGCCCGATAGGGCATAATGGGAGTGGGGAAGGCACTAATTACGGCACCGTAAATTACGGTGCCGTAATTAGCACCAAGGCAGTTTAGCGCCATGGATTTTAACGCCTGCTAAAAGCAGCCGTTAAAATTGGAATCAGGAGTTAAGGGTTAACGACGGCGTTAACCCTTAACACCTGAGTTGTAATGAGGCCCAATGGGTTAAAAGTCTTTTGCTCAAGATCACACAGTTCAGGGTAGTTCACAGTAAAGTTTGTGGCACAGATTCCGGACGAGGTTGGTTGATAGAAAAGTTATTTCAAAGAGAAGGACAAGCCCTTGGATTGGCAAAAGTTTTCAACACTTTCACCACGGTTGAACGAAACGGACAACCGGATTTGCACAGTACCTTAAAACGGAGAGGGAGCTGTAGCTGCGGCGGACGTTCCTGGTGGTTCCTGCAAGCTCACGGTTCCAGAAGCGACTGTCGGACTGACACAAAGTAGGAAGACTGGAGGGTCCTGCGCCACCCTGGGAAGAAGCCAGCAGCAGAGCCAAACAACGAATAAAAGGTGCGCTCCTTAAAACCCAAGCAGAGTCCGACCTTCCTGGCTATCCGGCCACTGTAGCTCTGTACAACGAATTCGACCAGAGGAGGGGTCCTGGCTTGCAGTTTGGGTGAAAAAAGAGGGCTAAGTAAGTCCTCTAATCTTTAAATATTTGTGTCAGAACTATTGTTGCCACACATCTTGTCTTTAACGATAAAACAGACATGGGTCAGTGATCATTCATGTATTGAATTACTGTTTCAATTGCCCCAATGGTATAGTTGTTAATCATATGGTCCAACTTCAATTTATACCACAAACCAAAAAAAAAAATAGAATGTTTTGCTTTAAAGTTGTTATCAATAAATACAATTTTAATGAATAATTAATTCTGACAAAGTAGTTTTATGGTCCAGGTCTGAAGTTCTTGTTGACGGTTTATTTACAGCCATAACAGATGATATCTCTAGGCGTAAAACACACTAAAAGGCATTTTGCAATGTTTTCAACAGTACAGTTAGAGAGAGAAAGGTTGATCTTAGAAAATCTCTTAGAATGATCACATTGAATCAATTATTATCAGAGAAAGAACAATGATTACATTTGAGAATTTACAAGCAGCAGTATTGAAATTGAACAAAATGTACAGACATCCGCTAGCCATTATAGATAGCCAAAACATGCTAATAGTAGCATACAAATACATTTTAAAGATATGCTAACGGTGCAAGTATTAATCCAGGATACTCGGTTTCGTCATTGGTTAGGGTCATTCTGAAAGCTACCTTCTGGAATGATTTCTTTAGGTCGAAGATTGGTGATACCAGTAAAACTTCTCTGATTTTTTGTATCAAGTAATAGGGTCAGTAAATGGCTTCTTTCCATTGCCAGGGCATTGAATGAAGATTACAAAAAGTAAAACATCCAGAGCTTTCCTGTGAATTGAGCTCCCTCTCTGTGGGCAACTGTTCTTTATAAATTGTTTGTTAATATTGCTTTTCCTGGGCATTATCGTGATTCCTAGTGAGCTTGTTTTATTTTACCAATCTATAAAAAAATGTAACCACAATGAGCCAGCAAAGTAGTGTCCTATAGTTCTTCTGAAGGCACGCTCTAAAATCTTTGCATATTTATTACGAGATCACTTACATAATTGGTCAATAAATATAGGCTGTCGGTGTAGCAACCAAATAGGTTTTCAAAAATATATTGGAACATCCCTAAATGGATTGATTATCCATTTCTTAGAACAACAAGCTCATTGGAGGAAAAAACCACCACTTATCTTCGCCTGTGACAGGGTGGATCACTCTAGGAAGTGGAACAAACATTACAAATGGGGCATTCTGGATGGTTTGTTAGTTTGACTAGCTATGGACACATGAGTTCATATCAGGCTGGATAATGAGCGGCATTCGGGTGCAAGAGTACAAATCTTTGTAGGCATATGTAGGCATATGGCACGGCTGTGTTCTTTCTCCCTGTTTATTTCATCTTTATTTATCAGATCTTATTGATGACCAGAAGTGGATCAACATATATTCCAGCATTACTTTTCACTGATAATATCATGTTGTAAGATAGGACCTTTACAAGATGCTCTCGATTGCTTAAAAGAATACAATCTGAGGTTAAACGCTTCAAAGCCATCTATTTTGATAACCTCAGCCCCTAAAGTTAAATGAGGATTCAAGTCGTGTATAGAGGGTGATAACTTAAACTTGGCCACCAAGCTAATTTATTTAGGCTATAGTATTGTAGATATACTCTGATTACTCTCATGAAATGTTTTTCAGGCAAAGTATTGTTGTCAATATTATATGGTGTGCGAGATCCAATCTGTTAATTGGGGAAAAAATATATACAACGGAAACACTCTTATGGAAAAACATCTTAGGTCTCCCACTATCATTACCGTTTACTTTGATCACAAACTTGGTCTTCAATCTTGGAAGTCACACATGGCATGGATGAAGCAGGAATTAATTATGCCAATTTAACAGCCTCCAGAACATTCCCTATGTATTGATCTAAATGTTGCCATGACATCAAATCATATAATATCATTACATGCTTGTGTCTTAGAGTGTGACATTTTATCCGCAGACATACATTCAAAATAAATGAACATGAGTGAATGGAGTATGGATCAGGATTCAATTTCCAAATATATATACTATTGAGAGAATGGCAATTTACATAGACATTGGGCCTCATTACGTCCCAGGTGGTAAGTTACCGCCTGGGTCATACCCTTACCACCATGGTGTAAACTACGTTTACACCAGGGTGGATGGCGGATTTACCACCCCATTCCAAGGTGAGTGGGGCGGTAAATCCCCATTTCCCATTTTACCCTTCCCCATTCCCATTTTTGCCCCATAGGGCATAATGGGAGTGGGGAAGGCGCTAATTACGCCACCGTAAATTACGGTGGCGTAATTAGCACCATGGTCCCTTAGCGCCATGGATTTTAACGCCTGCAAAAAGCAGGCATTAAAATCACCATGGCGCTAAGGGACCTTGTAATCAGGCGTTAAGGGTCGGCGCCATTTACGGCGCCGTTAACCCCTTAACGCCTGACTCGTTATGAGGCCCATTATAAATTACTGCCAAAATATGTGGTCAAATGCATGACTTGCCATTTCATCAAAATACATGTGGTGTCATTTTAATCTCTTAGTGACACGGCAGAGAAGGGGTCCAATCAGAGATATACATGTTGGTGTTCATTAATGTACTATGTTTAAATAATGCACACAACATAAAAAAATAACGAGTGCATGCCCTTTCAACATTTAGATTAATTCCAATCACCATGACTGGTAAATGCCCATGTGTATCACATTCATACATGGTCTTAAACATCCATTCATCAATCCAGGGCATCGTACCGTAATTGCCAGCTTCTAAAACCCTCTGCTGCTCTGCCGGACAAATATCAAGTAATTAATGCCAGCATATGATTTTGATGGTGCGGGTAAAGCACTGAATTAATATGGAATCTATTGGCGTTTGGCACCTGATAAAAGTTTGCACATTTGATAGGAATACAATAGGCATTTACAGATCAAATGAGTGCAGGAATGAGTGCATTAGAAATTGCATTCAGGGATGTGTGCTTAAGTGATCACATTGGCAGAGACCTCTCTGCAATTTACACATCAAAGAAAATGACACACACACACGCAGCAAGTAAGAGACAGAAATTCATGATGTTTGGCAAAACCCAGCATGGACGGCCTACTGGAATTTCATGAAAAAAAACATGGCATGGACAGAACTGAACAACTCACACTTGGCATGTGACTGTGAAAGTCTGCATTATATTCCCTGCACATGATTTAAGAGATGAGCCTATTCACCATGAACATGTCCAACTGCAGCTGGAACAAACCTGCTTGACCCATACATGGTGCTCCTGAGCACAAAAAAACGTAAGGAATTAAATAATATATCAGTAGAAATAGTTGCCCATTCAGCTTGGACTCCATTTGCGCTGCACTTGAGAGTTGCTGGTGTGATTAGACTTGTTAGCTGCAAGGTCACGGGTGGGTGAAATGTAGCCCACACCTCGTGTTTAGTATTTGAGCATATTTGGACCTGGGTACCTTGCGCTTGAAAGACATTTAAACTCTTAGGCTCTTTGTTTTCAGTAGGTTACATGCATTTTATTAGTGCGGTTTTAGTGGACAGCCCACACGTGTTTCGACCTCGCAGGGTCTTTATCAAGGCTGAGTTATGAGATTATAAGACATTTATAACGCGCTTATACAGTGTTTCAAGGTGTGACGAGGCAAGGGAGGGGAAACAGAGGGAAGACAGAGACAGCATTCCTACTAGGCCAGATCACATTGAGATTGCGCAAGTGCAGCAGAGGGGGGAAGGGGAAAGTCCACGGGGAGGGGGCAGTGCAGTACATAGGATAACAGTAAATAAATAAGACAATAAATAATAAATAAACACAAGTGCAACCAGCTGGTGGCAAGTGCAAGGGTAAGTACAGACATCAGGTGTCAAGTGCTAGTAGGGGCTGTAGGGATAGAGAGACAGTCTCTGAGTGCAGGTGTTGCGAGGGGGGCAGTGCAGGTGTGCATCTGGCAGGGAGGGACCTGGGCCCGAGGTCAGAGGGTAGCCAGGTAACCAGTGCAGTTTCAGATTCAGCCAGGAGATTAGCAGGGGAGAGGAAGAGAGAAAGCATAAGCAAAGAGGAAGGTCTTGAGGTGCTTCCGGAACCAGAGATGGTTCTCCTCAAGTTTCAGAGAGACAGGGAGGCTGTTCCAGAGGAAGGCCCCAGCAGAAGAAAGAGCTCTTCCACTAACTCACTGCCTGGAGAAGCGACTAACCATGAGGGAGTTGGAGGTGGATGAGCGAAGAGCCCGAGAAAGAAGATATTTAGGAAGAGAGAGTTGAAGTTATTGAGGACCCAGGCCCCAGAAAGCCTTGTGGACAATGCAGAGGGTTTTGACAAGACTCACAGGGTTCACCCAATGTGGGATCTGCTCCATGTGCACATATGCTATGAACACCAAGTCAGTTATATTCTAGGCACAAATTCACCATTAAGGAACACATGAATTGCTGATCAAAATACATCATATATGCCATTGTATGTGTCTGTGATACAATCTATATAGGAAGCACCATCAGCCAGCTCTGGACATGCATCAGTGAACACCTGAACATGATAGGATCACAATACCCAACCCATTGGCAAATAACACACCAATTGGTAGACAAGAAGAACCTAAGGTTTGCAGGGTTATAAACAGCCATGTGCAGCACAAGTGGTGGAAACTGTGAACTAAAACTGAGGCAGCAAGAAGTGCGACTCATCTGCTGTTGCCGATGCATCGCTAATGGTCCAAATTCAGACCTAGAACTCAAAATATTTCTGTAACCAATTGCTATGATATTACCATGTAATTTAACTGTACAAATGCATGATGCCGAGATTAGGAGCATGCAACTCACTACTCGGAGACCATGCACATATAGGCCCACAGGTGCAACCAGACCTCACTCCAATCTTAATGTGGAGAAGAGCAGACTGGGCCATCCAGCCAGGTAAGCAGCACCGCAGAGGCTGCTTAAAAGCTCCCCAATCCACGTTGAACTAGCCATAGTCCTATTGACTTGCACATTCATAACCACAGCTCTCTTTTGAGGGAATATTTAACTTGACAATCTCTTTCCAATGCACACCTTTGAAACAGGATTTTAAACATAGACTAATAACAGTGCAATTGAGTTGTTAACACAGATCCCCAGCTCTCTTTAGAAGGTATATGTAACTGAAAATCCCCCCTCCAATGCACAATCTTGAAACATGAATTAGACGTAGACTTGCAACCCAGCACCACAGCTCTATTTCAGAATGAGCATGCAAGTTAACTCTCCTTCCCAAACCACATGCTATCTGTTAAGACAGAAGGCCAGCCTAGTTTCTTGGAACAGGGCAACCTCTGGACAAGCCAGACCAATCAGGGTAGCGATCGCGACGGTCAAGACTTGGTCTCAAGAGGGGTGAGGGTGACTGAAAGCCCGCAATGAGCACACAAAGCAAGGACACTTACAAATTACTCCAAGCAGGTGTTATATTAAAAATATATACACATTTATTACAAGGCCTTTGTAACATTGAACGTAGCGAGAAATCACAATAAAACTCAAGTAAACCAACACATACCAAACCAATACATTATAGATAGAAATACAAACAAGTCTAATGAGTTAGACGCACAAAATGTTAGACCACCTAGATGGGGAGGAAAACAGGCAGTGCGAATAATAATTAGACCCAGTCCGCCTTCAGAGGCACCTAACTAAAAGGAATTCCAAGCCCTATGAAGAGTGGAGCCTTGTGCCTCAAAAGTACCTGCACACGCTGGTGCCAACGGGCAAAAAGGGGAGTCTCTTCGAGGGAATTAGGCAGTTTAGTTCGGTGAACAAATGAAGATGAACAGAGCTCTGCAACTCAAGCGCAGCCTCCTCTGTGGGCAGAAGCAGAGCGCGAGTATACAAAGGCGTGCTGTTAGACACAGCGGGGAAAAGCTATGGGCTCCTGCAGGAGGGCGACCAGTTCCTAGCGATGCTACTCACCGGTCCCCGATGCAAGCAGACCCAGGCTTCTCCGCATCAGTTTCAGTGCTGGCAGGTTCAGATACGAGCAGGGGACGTCTCGGCGTCGTGTAGATTCCGCAGCAGCAGAAGTTGAGTTGAGGATGTCCCAAACACAGTGAACCCGCACAGTTTGTTACCACAGCAGGGCAACGGAGCGGCCGTGTGTATATCAGCCCAATGTACACTACTCACTTCAGACCTGGCAATGCCAAGTGTACGAATCGTGTGAGAGTGACAAGGACTCATAATACAACACAACCTGACGGCGGTTACAGAGCACTATTCCAAGGGGTCGAAGTACCAGTACAGGCCTTCTCGTTCGATCAGAGGTAGGAAGGGTTTCACAAAGCGACAGTAGTGCAGAGTAGCAGTCCTTCAGAGGGTCACCAGCGATTCCTCGGTTCAGCCTCGTGGTTGCAGGATACTTGGCTCCTGTATTCCTTTGTTCGTGAGAACTCAAGAGATCGACATGGTAGTGGTGTTTCCAGCCCCCTCTTATCCACGGTTCCCTTCGCACCAAAACAGAGGGGACCCAATGGGAGATCTGCTCACAAAAAACTCACACCATACGTGGACCTATCATGGACCATGGAGGTCCCAGGCATTCACACCACCCTAGACTCTCTGGCACCCAGGATGTGCATTGGGACCAGACATCCCAGCCCACATCCTGGAGGCGCACACGAGGCCTGTAGAAGCCCGCGAAAGCATCTGTGTTTTGCGGGAAAGTACATGCCCAAATAAGGAAGGCCCCGGGTCGGCTCGACCTGGGGAAGGTGAAGGGGGCAAGACGGTCAGCGGACAGGACAAAGAGCCTCGTGGTCTGGCCATTTTGGGAGCCAGGCCACCGTTTTGAGCTAAGCACGAGAAACGCGCTTAAACGCCAAAAGGAGCTCAAAAAAACAAGAAACGATCACAGCCACCGTCCGTGATTCACTTGCACCGTTCATTAACAATCCAAAGAGAGTATCTAGGGCCTGTAGAAGACTAGAGACCCAAGAGAGCAGTAACTTAGCTTATAGTGCCCTCTTGTGCCATGTTGTGGGAAAGCTGCAACATGGTAAAGAAACTACGAAAAACAACGTTTCCCGGTACTGACTGTCATAAGGGCATGTCAGTTTCCCTGTAAGAATGGAGCGAAAGCCCAGAGGAGTGCGGCAGAAGGCTGCACTTCTCTGGCAAAGTCTAGATCCTGGTGAAAACAACAAAAAAAGTTTAGGGGTTGCCACATGGAAGGAAAATTACCCACAATTTAGAAATCTTTCCTAACACTATGGAACACACACTCAACCTACACCTTAAAACTGTGCTGCTATACGAACAACAATCATTCTCACTAGCACATTCATAGACCAAGCCAGTACTCGCCGGGGATATGCATTGTGCCAAGTGAGCATGCCACCTTAAGACAATGAAGGGAACAACCCCCTTTTGCATGCTTCATACAATATGCATAGCCATGCAGGACTTATTGCTCAAGCCAACATATACAATAAATTGTCCCTGAGCACCAACTTAATAAAACAGGGAACCCAGTCACAAGAGTCTGACTTGCTGCACTTTCTGCTTTTAGAAAATTGCCCAACCGGATGACAACTATGGTAAGATTAGGCCTTAACTGACGCCCAACCCATCACCGCCAGCAGGCTGCAACCCTCAACAACATAGGTAAGACCTCCAAAGCCAGACCATCTAAACTCGCAAGCCCGACAGCAAGGCTACGAAAAATAACATAATGATCCCAGAGCAATAGCACCTAACTAATAATCAATCTTGTCCTCTTCCTTCCCACTTGCTCTCCTCAATGTTCGGAACAAAAACGTGCAATAACAATATGTTTGTATATAACTTACAATGAACACCATGTACGTATGTCTTCACGTGTGCTCTCAGTCAATACATACATTAACAATATGTTTGTATATGACTTATAATGAACACCATGTCCCTTTGCCTCCATCGGTATGTCACAGATAATATGATAAATAACTGTCACCATCTATCACAATATGTTGCACAATGAACACCAAGTGTAACAATTCAGCCTTGATAAAGACCCTGTGAGGTCGAAACACATGTCGGCTGACCACTAAAACCACACAAATACACACCACCACACGCAACCTACTGCAAACAAAGAACCTATGAGTTTAAATTCCTTTCAAATTCGTGTCATGCACAAGGTATCCATGTCCAAACACACTCAAATTAAACATCACAGCTCACCTGTTATTGAGAAGAAGAACGGTTTACCCACAATCAGATGACATGGGGACACAATGTTTTGGCCATGAACAACTAGGAAGGAATGGGCTAGACAATCAAAACACATCTTTACCCCAATCACCTTATTATCCAAACTGTAAAAGGCAGCCAGTTTTAATTACTTTTGAGGGGATAGAGGAGGAGGAATGTTTAGAGGGTGGATCTGGAGGTTATGGTGAAGCATAACTTCCAGCTCCACCTTTGTGGTGGATAAACTCCATATATTTGGCGGCATACAGTACTAATGCAGCAAATCAACCAACCAGCTCGAATCACAACTCTACCAAAAAGAATGGAAGTGCAAATAGTATGTCTCTTGTCACACACTAACTCTGTGGAACACTATCTCGTTATGTGCTTGGCTTGCAGTGACAATATTCCAATTTCGCACATTTCTCAAAAACGTGTTTCTTTCAACACATGATGCAGAGACAGATGTATGGACTGGAGTACTGAACAACTGTTTAAAGATGCCAGTCCATATGCAGGATACCCACACCCTGTACATCATTCCACTGCTCACGCATTAAACAATAACATTAAAACAAGCAGTTGTGAGAGAAATGGGAGGCTAAAAAGCAGGAGGGAGAACATAAAAAGGGGGTAGTGAGTAGAAATATAAAGAATTAGAGGAAAAGCAGAAGTAGGAGGAAATGCATGAGTAAACACTGGAGTGGGACGCAGTCCTGGAGCAAGATGAGGAGGAGGGCAATAGAACACATGTTGGGACCAGGAGGGATACCTGACGTAGATGCATGGCTAAATCATTGATGCCTTTTTGGGTTCTGGGTGCCGAAACTTGGGATAACCAGATAGAGAGTATTAGAAGGGTCACTAAAGTAAAGCAGGGGGTTGTATCCCCTCAAGTTTACTTGGTGTGAGTCAGCAGCACACTTATCCTTCAAGGCTGCAGATTATTGTCATGGGTGCTATATTCTCCTAATGTTGCTGAATCAAGTTAGAGGCACAATATGCTCTAATTGTTGTTGAGGAGACTATAAGACATTATATCCTACTATTTTGGCAGAGTTAGCAGAGCACTGTGTAGGAAGAGTATAAACACAACATACCTGAAATACACAGGCAGAGGTGATATCGAAGCAAGATGTCCCAGGCAGAACAATCAAGCCTTGGAGAACGCTAGGAGTAAGAGGAATACACATGCCCATTCCAGACCCTTTAGGCCACAAGGGTATAATAAGTGTTGCTGGCTAACTCACATGCTAGGAGGCTTGACAGCCAAGGCAAAACACGAATCCACAGCCAGTGTGACAAATGATTGCACCCACCTGAACATATTTAGAGGGATGTTGAGCTAGGGGTGCTCCTAGGACTGGTCCAAAAAGTAGAAAAAAGCAATTCACAGAACTCCAAAAAAGAGTGCACCACATGCAGGAAAATCAAAACATATATTCATACATTACAGCCGTGAAGAGGAACGGAACATAGCCAACTTCAACATGCCCCCCACGGCCTGCACATTTTAGATCCGAAAACACAACATTAGCATATGCAAAAAGAAATTTAAGAAAAATATCATCCTAACATTATCATTGGCTGGTCATCGCCAGTCCCTTAAACAACCCTATACATTGCTTAAAAACTACTGGCAGTTGCCTTTTTGTTACATAATGAACACCACCCACCCAACATGATTTTACGCCCTTTGTTCAGCAAAATATGCACTAATTCCAACCATCTCAGGGAATAGTTTGATGAAGGGCCTTATTCTAATTGGACCATGCCACCTCACACAACTTGGGCAGCAAAGTCCCACAGAGATGGTCCTACGAGCAACAACCCAACATGACACACACCTCCTCTATTCATTTCCCTTTCCTACTGTCCACTCCTGCTCACTTATTTTGATACATTTTGCCAGTGCTGGTGCACCACCTTCTAGTAACCTCCCTGCAATGACTGGCCTTCTGGAAAGAAAATGACCGGACCACTGCTGAACACCGCTCCTGGAAAACTTGGGCTAATTTCTCCATATTATTCAGCCAATTTCACACTGTCCCTGCCTGAGGACTAATCCCACTCCTTCACTGTGGCCTTCACAAAAATCATGTGTTCTTTCTCTATCTGATGAGACAGGTTATGCTATCTGGGACTGAGCATTTGTCCCTTGAGTAATGCTTCCTTTACAATAATAAGCTGCAAACTATATCACCACCCTCTCCACCTGACCTTGAGCACTAAGCCTGTTTTAAGGATGGAATGAAGTTCAATCAAATGTTCCCACCAAACAACTATGACTAAAAAAACTGCATAATGGCAAACCTGTATACCTTGATGACCTCCATTTGTGTGTGTGCCCAATGTGAGTGTTGTAACTGTTTGTGCTATTCACCTTCTATCCAGCTGTCATGCAACCCAAAAATGTAGTACAACACCAAGAAATTACCCTTGTGTGAACACATATAGAAACCACCCTCCGAAAGTGTCAAGGGAAAACAAATACATCCTACGCTGTTTCTGTGGCACTTTGTCTTAATTAAAAATTATGTTTTAATACATTATAATTATACAGAAATTACACAATATCACAAACAATATACATCACAACATAAATAAGGTACCAGATACTGAAAGGTGCACATATTTTTTTTTTTTTATTGATATAGCTGAACAAGTCAACTTTTCAAATTTCATTTACATGTTAGTACAAAGGAAGTAAAAATAAAATGAAGTAAAAACATTAATTAAAACATAAGACAGTAGCTATAAAATCTCATTCCTAAATACACAGATCTCCCTTGACATTTGCGAATTAATCTCAGAAAGTCATTACAGCTTAATCTCAGAAAATCATTACAGCTTAATTTTGCAAGGCAGAATTACGTCTAGGTATTGCACTATTGCTTTTATCACAGTGAAATTGTTGTTAGAATCTGGTTTGCATCCAATTCATCATTCCAATTTAACAGGTTAGTGAAAAATTTGGCTTGTTGATCAATTAGCACATTACATGATATCACCAGATGCTGGAGTGTCTCCTTTTCATTTAGAAGTTCACAATAACGACAGCAATTCATGCCAGTTGGAATGACATTACGCCTGACAAGTACTTCCCTGGTAAGCCATAAATTCAATCTGACTCGTAGAAATGTATTCCGTATAATTGAGGATGGACATTTCAATAGGTACCCTGCCAATTGACCCAATTTTTTACTGCTAAAGTTATCAGAGTTAAAATCTTTATATTTTAGGCAGGACTCTCTGTTTTTTATCCAATCCCACCGATATAACTTAATTTTAGCATGCAATGGATTTTCAATCAAAAGCATTACCATTATATCAGCTTCAGCCAAGGTGTTCACCACACAGTTATGCCAAGTTAACGGAAAAACATGATTTGATGAAGACAAGTAGTGTGCAACAGTACTTAAGATGTTATTATTTTCCAAACCCATCAAACTCTTACGAAAGAAAGCACACATCGCCATTTTACTCTACAGGCCAAAGAGTTCAGGCCTAGTTCGAATCGCAAGATTGGCAAGGGTGTACAATTCGGCAGATGTAATACCGATTTCCGAAAGCGTGCCTCCAGTTTATTCCACATTTTGCCATTGATTTAAAGTTTCGACTCAACAGCATACATTAATATGGGAATTACCTTTTGTTCGTAGAAAAGGAGAAGATGTTTCAAGGTAAATTTGCCATATTTATAGATTAGGATTCCAGCCTGTGAAATCAGGCTAGAAAGTTTGGACTGAATATTAATTAGATAAAGGTTGTCCGTGAACTTATTCTGTATTATAAGCCCCAAATATTTATATTCTACAAAAATTTCCAGGGTTCATCTCTAATGGTCCAAATGCAATTATTGATTCTGCTTTTGCCTTGATTTTTGCATACTAATATTTGCGATTTATGCAGGTTCACAATAAGATGGTTCAATTCAACATAAGAGGATAGAGCAGATAGCAGACTTTGGAGACCTTTAGGGGTTGGTTGAATCAAGACCAGGTCGTCAGCGTATAGGAGCCATGCTATGCGCTGACCCCCCAATTCAGGCGCATCAGAGACAACTTGGAGGAATGACTTATCTATGTTCAGAATAAATAAATTGAACAAGATAGAGCCCAGAATGCAACCTTGTTTAAGACCCACATGCGTGCTGAATGACGATGACAAAAGTCCCTCCAAAGATAATCTCACCCGCATGGTGGTCTCCGTATGCAGCTGAATTAATAGTGCTAGTAGAGATGATGGACAGCCAAGAAGTTCTAGTTTTTTTAAATAGTAATTCACGGTTTATTGAATCAAATGCAGTCCGGAAATCAATGCAAAATACATTGATTGTTTCCGGGCTGCATATTGAGCTTTAAGCATGTTAATGGCAATAATATTAGGTATGGTACCGAGCCCACTAACAAATCCAGATTGGAAAGGATCTCTCTTGTGGTGATTTATTTACCAGTTATTCATATCTCTTAAAATTAGATGACAGAAGATCTTCCCAGGAGCATCTAACAAGGAGGTCTATAACTGGCCGAGTTGGCCCGGTCTCCTTTCTTATATATTGGGATAGTTATGGAGTGTTTCCAGGACACCAGTATTTTTTGAGATAAAAGTATGTTCTTGAACATGATATACAATATTTCTGCCCATATGACTGGAAATTGTTTCATTGTCATATTTGACAGTCCATCCGGGCCAGGCGCCCTAGAACGACTGGCTTTGTTAATAAAGTGTAGAATATCTTCTTTGTCAAACCTTAGATGGAAATTAGTTTGGAACCGGGGCCTAGGTGAACAGCATTCCGCTATGGATGCAGCATATAGTTTAGAATAATACTGAACCCATTTCTCTTCAGTGACTTCATTGGACTGTACTGCTATCTGATGACCTGCAGTTGCTTGGTTAATAATTTTCCATGATTCTGCAGAGTTTTTACTAGACAACAGTTTTAGCATATTGCTACCATCACTTTGGTACAGTTTGGCCTGTATTCCCCTTATCCAATTCCTATATCTAGTTTTGATGCGAGTCAAGGCCAGAATTCGTTTATCACCAGGCAGTTTGTATGCCTCCCTCCTTTTAGCCCGAACTAATGATTTCTTAATCATTACTTCATGATTGAAGATGTGGAAATAAGGTGTTTGTTTTTGTTTGTGGCTAAAGGAAGTAGGTTCAAATAACTGCATAAGATCATGGTATATAACTGTTGAACCTTGAGTTCCAACAATTTCACGCTTTAGCTCAGCGTCATAACAGGACCTAAACACTTCCAGGGATGGCTCTGTCCAGATTGGCCTGTTCCTTGCAGTATTTACTATAATTGGACCCTTGATATATTGTGGGTGCCGTTGGATGATATTAAATTTGGAGGTCCAGGTCATGTTAAGCATATATTATTTGAAAAGATTTTATTTTATTCCACGTATTTAAATTGACATATATATATAATCAATGATTCCCTCGCTAGGGGCTCGATGTCAAGTTACTTTAGGAGGGATGTCAGTGATGAATGAACCATTTAACATAAATAGGCTTCTGGACTCTACAAAGCTTGTCCATTTAATGAGACGAGCCATTTCAGGTTTCGGTTTTGTGCCCAGGCAGTGCAAGTTTAAATCACCAGCTATAATAATAGTGTCAATATTGCCATCCATAGTTATAAGGTCCAATGCTTTGTTCATGGTGTCCAGAAACCTACCATCAGTAATCCCCAATGGATTTCAGTAGGCATTAATCAGTGCACACTGGCTGTTGTCACCAATAAGTCTGGCCATTTGTATGAATGGATTTGGCGAGAACCATGATTCAAATTTTAGAGAAGAACTTTGCTTAACTGCTATTAGCAAACTTGATACAGGCCGCCCAGAAGTGCCCTTAACAGCTGGGGTCAAGAGGATGTCATAATTATTCCACGATGGGATGCAAGTAAGCCATGATTCTTGTATTAATATTACATCGTGATCTAGCAAGTTAATGACCTTGTTATTCATCAGATGCTTGTGCCCTCTGGAGTTCCAGCTAATCAAGGATAGTGCAATTTCATGAGCATCCAGATGCTAACATTGTGTATCTTTTTGGTTGCAATTGCAGTTATGTGAACAAATGGTTGGATTTTTATTCAGTTGTTGCTGTGGGATTTGCTTCCAAATTTCAGAGGGAATATGCTCAAATGAGCCCGTCCCTGCCTGTATAATGAATCCAAGATCAAAAAGCTGGGACTTAACTGCCCGGATGGTATTGACTACAAACCTCGAGTTTATCCATAGGGTCACTGATGAGCATTTCAGCGCGTCAGTGAATTCTACTTGCTCAATATCTATCCTGCCAATATCATCAAGCTCAGGAATTTCACTGAAGATGGATACAACTGAGGCACGGTTCATATTGTACTGAGGAGCCCACATCTCATAAGCAAAGAATGGACTGCTGGTCGCTTGATGTTAGAAATTGAAGTTTTTTGTTTAGTCATATTATGGGGGTCGTTCAGATTTCGATGGCCTGATACCTTAGTTCCATTTGTGAGATTGCGAGTATCAAAGAACTTCAGTAAGGTAGATTTTATCACTTCTTCGATGTCTAAAGAAGAGGGGATCTGAAATGATGAATCAACGTTCTTGTTTCAATATTGTTGATGATGTTATTTGTTGGGTAGTGTGAGGAACTTGAATTTGAGCCATTTGTGTTTTTTGTTTCACCAAAAGACCAGACTCACTCTTACTTAAATTTCTATTGACGCAAAATGTTTTTGGAGTGAGTACTGTAGTACCACTTGTCGCAAAGGTCAGCTTCTTAGAGGCTGGTTTAGAGGCCATATATTCATCTACTGCTTGTCTTATTTCTCTACGATGAGCACTGAGGCCCTGATGCTCCAAAACTATTGAAGGATTTGGATGTTGCGTTTCACAGGATTTTATTTCGCTAGATTCATTAGCAGCATCCACGGCTGCATTTACCAAGGCATTGAAGGGACTGTACGATTGAGGAACAGTACTCTTTGCAGAAGAAACTTTAGATTTCTTCAACTGAAATTGCAACAGGTATTTTTTCTCTATGGCTTTAGAAGCAGTATTGTTTGCTGTTGGCGGTAGTGAAAGATTTTTAACAAACGATTTGATTTGGGATGTTCACTTGGCCAAAGATCTACAATTTCTAGATTTCTTGGCCAAGTCATCCTTTTTAAACCCTAATTTTCCAGGCAAATCAAATACGTTTGTCCTTGTACGATCAAAGAGTGTATAATTTGTTTTTTTTTGCTGATCACTCATAATTTCGTTTGTTATGCCTGCCAAGTCAATAATAGGGTTCTTGTATGTGAGGAATGTTCTGAAAATCCTGTGGAGGCTCCCCTATGTGTGTGTAAGTTTGAGAATTTACTGACCTGTGCAGGCGGGGCGGTATGGAGGGAGCCCCTAAGTTCTCGAGTTGGTTTGTGATAGAAAATTGCCAAGACAAGATCTGATTAAGTTGGTTTGAATGAACATCAGCCTTATTGGCTAATGCTTCAAACAGTTTGGCCAAAGAGTGAATTGCTGTATTCATTGAGGTTAATGCAATTTTGGTTAAACCTTTAGAATTTTGAACCGGTTCAGCCGAAGACAAACGTTTTTCCCCAAATTTCCGTGGAGTTGGGGCAATAAAGGATACATGCTCCACTGAATTTGTGTCACTAAAGTTTGTAAATAAAACAGGTGATATAGATAAATGTTCTGATAGATAAATCTTCTGTCACATGCTTCACCATACCATCTGTTATTTTCGCATTCATTAATGGATTGACCATGTGGGATGCCATTTTGAGGACATCCATTTGAGAAAACTGAGCTTTCTGTTTGGCAATTGGGCAAAAATGCATTACTTTCACATTCCAAGTTATTGGAGTCCAGATGGATTGCATCACTGCAGAAAGGGCGAATATCCATGCCCAATAATATTTCTGCTTTAGTTCTTAATTTGGGTTTAATTGTGCCCATAAGGGGGGTAGAACTTAGCCAGGATCTTTTAGTTGGGCAATGTGGCAAGTTGAGAGCGGGACCTTCACCGTTAGTACAGTGAATAGAAGTCACTATGGGCATGCCCGATTTTAGAGTAGAAATGCCACGTTTCATTTTCAATATTACATGACTCAAACCACAGCACAGAAGACTCTAGGTAGAACAAGTTAAACCTGAAGGTGACGCAACCTAGCCACGAACTGCGACAAGCGCGGCAAAGCGGCTAAGCGGGACTTGCACGGGGCTTCCACGGGTGCGCGTATGCGGTGCGCGCGCAACCCCAATTTTATATTCACACCCACAGGACGTGGGAAACAAAGCCTAAACAAGATAAGAAAGGTAGTGTAAGTCCGTGTATAATGATAAAAGTCAGTTTATATACACTTGCTCGTGCTGATCATCATCTCCTGGTCTTGGAATTCCTTTATTTTTTGCAAAAGCGAAAGCGCCGTGGATTGAGTCCAAAACAGAAGCAGCAACAGCAAAAGTCAGCGGCTAAGCGGGACTTGTACAGGGCTTCCATGGGTGCACATAGTAGATGTCAGATGAAAACATTTCTGGACCCTGAATACTCTTTGCACCAGTCAAAGAAAAACAAAACATATTGATGCTGTTGTTTGTTGCAGACTTTAGTGAGATTGATTGTGAACCCTTCCTTCCAGCCCTACATGTTTCAATCCTCTATAAGGGTGTCAGGATTTTCTTCAGGTGCTGATCATTGTGGATAGTGCATGGTATCTATCACCAGCTGCAGTTTTGCGAACTGCTAATTTGTTTGCATCTTATAATAGACTGAATCTAAATGTTTACACTGCCCGCTGGTAGTTTGTAACCTGATGGGTCCCACTGACGTGTGTTATGCTTACCTATAAAACACCTGCCTGGCATTGGTTGCACTGTCTGAGATATGTCCTCAATGTGCTGTGAACAACCCTTCCATCTTGTGCTTTGGACCAAGCCTGATTGGTTCCGGCGATAGAAAGTGCCGCCTGGGGTGCCTAGGTGTAATGAATACACCGTCCTCGATCTGGCACATGTGACCAGAAGTGAAACAATGTAGTGCCATGAGCGTGTTCATGGGCAGGTGTGCTATGCAATGTGCTGTGTGTTTTCTGTAAAGTGGGATACATGCAGGAATGCACTACCATGCCCCATGTATTTCCTACAATCATTTAGTGCATGCAAAGTGTAGTAAGTATGGTGCCATGCAATGTGCTGTGTGTCATTCACAGATGTGAAGCAATGCACTACATGAACAAATAATATACTGCATCCTCTCTGCATCCTCTCTTTGAGGTGCAATTTGTAATGAAGGGACGGGAATCCCAGCCCTGAACAAACTAGGTAGGAGAGGAAATCCTGGGCCCAAAAACAGAAGAATAAGTGTAAATGACAAAGGCCTGTTTTATTTAACAATTGCAAAACAGGGATAGCAGTAAGCACACACTCTCAAAGCTCTCTACTTTCGTAATGCAAAACAATAGGTTAAAAGGCAAAAATATGTCACTTCTGATGTCACAATATTATCTGAGTTAGTAAAACATATGGGAAGGTGGGAATGATAGGATATGATATGATATGATATTTATAATGTGCTTAACCCAGAGGTTTCTAAGCGCGGACCAGAGCATCAAAGCTGTGTTGCTCTGTGTTGTCTTGCTTCCTAGGCAAGCACGTTGCCCCTGAGTTATCCGGCTGAGAAAATGGTGTTTGTTTTATCATATACTGATATAATCTATAGGAGTTCACATTCTGTGACCACCTCTAAATTAATAATGGTAGATGCATGTCATATTTACGCCTTTGGATTGGTTCATGCAACTGTTGCAAAACAACAACATTTGCAAGCAATGATTGGATGGCATTGGCTCTGCCAACCTTGATTACTTGGCAGGTCATGTGCACTTGGGCAACAATTTATGGCAGGGGAATCGACATCCAGGTGCAGCCTTTCCCAATTATAACCCACCATCTCTGATTTCCTAGGCCACAAGCAGGTGCTTCAACTTTTAACTGAGTTCTATCTTGTATATTTTATTCTGAGAATTCAGAGGGAGTGAAGGTCTTGACTTTTCAATGTCTGAAGCTAAAAAATAGCCCTTGTCCTACAACTTTGAGTCACGTGTGAGGAGACCATGTTTTGAATTATTATGCTCAGCTTTTAACAGGAATTTGACCTATTTTACTATGGGTGCTGTCATGCTCTCTGTCCACTGGAGACTTGTTTGAGCTATTTCTCTCTCAGTATTAGTCTTAATGAATGAGCACCTGGTCATTGAAGGCTGTCTGCTTCTTTTTTTTTATCTAATAGAAATATGTCTTATGCTTGGGAACTGTTTATCTCATGAGCTCCTCTGTACCAGTCCAACCTTCTCTTTTATTGAATAACCTTGGTGCTCTTTGCAGCTAATGCTCCATTTGTTCATCTTTCTAATTCAGCAAATGTGTTTTTCCTGCAGCTTCGATGCTCATTCAATCTCTCCCATTCATTTAAGCATGGCTGAACCCTCCATTTTATTTAAAAAGTCTGCATATTACTGTTGCGTTTCTGCATTAAGCGAGCATTCTGTGTGTCCTTGTGCATATTGATATTCAAGTTTTCTAGTGTCTGTTGAGTGCGATGTATATTCTTCATGTATAAATGCAGTTTAACCTAATGTTCGTGTGACTTCATGGTGAATGTACATCTGCTTCGTGTCTCGTGCATCTATGTGTGTTAGAAGTGCAATGACGTCACTCGCTTTCGTTATTCTTTAGCTGCAGCATGTTCATGTATGCCAGATCTTGTATATTCATCGCTTCTTCGATTGTTCTGATGTAAGGCCTATAGGGTTGTCTTATATAATAATGTCTTTCATGTGTGCAGTATGGCGGTGGAGGGGGGGGAGTTGCCAGGACTGATATGCTTCTCTCTCTTCCACGATATAGAGGCATGTGAGGGGCCAACGCCATGTATGATGCATTCATCTGTCTATTGACATTCCCCCTCTTGGCCGAGTCTCTCGGGGGACCCTCTCCTCAGTAAGGTGTCTTGGGTGTCCATATCTATGCCTCCCCCCTCAAGTTGCCTGAATGCTTTATGTGTTTGTCTATAGTACAGGTCATATATCAGCACTCCCCATTAGATTTTCAGAATACCCATTCTCCCATGTTATTAAAGGTGTTTCAGGGATAACAAATCCTGGAGGGATGATAGGACTTTGCTTTAAGTCCAAATGAGGTAGGTCTTTGGTCTGTGTGCATTTGTGCATCAACGTAACCATGTTTATCACTATCTTCATCCCTATAGCCTTCTTAGCCATCTTATTACATTGAGTTATGGCTATTCGCAGAGTGCAGAATCCCAGTAACACCACAATTAGTATTGCAATCAGTATCTTGAATGCAGTGGCCAGCCAGCAAGGGACACGGAGAAGAAGGAGGTGAACCAGTCGCGAGTCCCTTTCATTTCTACCTCTTCTTTCATCTTTGTATGGAGGTCTGCCAGGAGGGTTATGGATTCGTAAGGGTCTTGCTTTCCTTGTCATGAGCAGATGTGTAGGTACAACAAGATGTGCCAGTTTTTGCACATATATATCTGTTCTGATGAGTCATGGGCCTTATTCCTCTCAATTCTTCCTTTATGGCATTGAAGCCCTTTAATGTTGAGCTCATCGTTTGCACTAACTCACACCTTGTTGTTTTCAAACACTTAGCATTTGTGGTTGACTGCACTCCAGGAAAAACAGAGGCAAAGAACATGTCTGCCCTGCTGAATAACCTATGCTCTCTCGGAATCGCGAGTGCTGCTTCCATTTTGGTGGGGATATAATTACTACCTCTTTTTGCTCATTTGAGGTTAATAGATCTTTTCTTTTTCAGGTGTGCATCCATCTTAGGGAACACTGTAATGTGTATAAGATTTTCCGCACTATCAGAGTGGGCAAGTTTACGAGTACTATAAAATACACCCCTCCCCAATTCGGGGGTAGTATCATGTATGCTTTGGATCAACAGACAAATAGTGATTGATTAAAACTGAAGACTTTTTTACACCCTTTGTTTTTTTCCAATGTTTAAGGTGCCATTATTTCAGAATCACAAAGTAGCATTTCTTAAGGGCACTATTTGAATGGATCTCCCCTCATCATCAACCCATGTGAGTAATTTTCTAATGTTAGGCCAGTGGTCAGTGCACATCGGATCTGGATTTACGACAACCTCTTCCCATTGTTCCAATAATGCCAATGCTTTGCAACATTTCATTCTCTTTGAATCTAACTTCTGCTCCGGGTGCTTCAGTTTGTTCAGATCATGTCACCTGGTTTAATGTTGCCTTTTTTATCAAGGATTTCATTCCTTGTCCATAGTTATCTCCTCGTTTGGACATTGCTTTATTTACTCATTCTAAGGATGCAGTTTGCCCTTGGAATTGTCCTTGGGTAAACAGAGTGCCAGATTGGTCAGGCAATGTGCTTTTTCTTCAAGTATTTCTGTGTCTATAAAGACCCTGGAAGCACCCACAGCATAGGAAATGAGAGAACACACATGGCAGCTCTAACCAGATGTCCCTCTCCCTACCTGGGTTGTGTGCTGATACCAAATATTATTACTTATTTGGCCAGATCCAGTCATGTAAGCATGTATTTGCTGGAAATTGGTGACAATATCCCGTCTTAATATTTTAATCTGTTTAGAAGTGAACGCACGTCCCTGCACCTACACACCAGAAAAATTACAAAGTGACTTAGGATTTAACAAGATATCTAAGAGGCAATGGCTCAAAACTTGATAGTAGGATGATGGGTTTGTATTATTTCTATCCTCAATCAAGGTTGGCATCAGCCCCACTAGAGGGTCGCAGGTAAAGATATTCACTTGGGGACCCGAGAAGGGAAGGTGGCGCTGCTTTTGTTGTCCCAATTGTAATATGTGAACCCTCTTGGGAAACAGCGAGTAGGAGTAATCCACAAAGAGTGGAGTGGGATGAACCAACTAGGAGCTTGGTGTCCCAGAATCGATTCAGGTCTTTGTCATCATTGGATAAGCAGAACTTACAGGAGGTTAGTCAGTCTCTGCCCCCAGAGGTGGCCATAGCGAGCCAGTCTGGCAGAGGGTGTGATTTACCTGTGGCTACTCCAGAAGTAAAGATTATCTCCTGGAATATTGATGGCCCCAGGGGAAAACTGCAGCTGTATGAGAATGTGGAATTTTTGCAGTGCCATGGGATCATCCTACTACAGGAAAACTGGGACCTCGAAATTCCTCTTTTGGATGGCTATGCTTCCTATGGCATTCCTGCCAAAAAGAATAGGAGGGGGGGGGGGTGCTATCCTGCAGGTTGGAGGTGGTCGAGACCAAGATGGATTTTTTACAATTCTTAAAGTTTAAACCACCTGACAGTGAGAGGTTTGATGTTCTTTTACAATAGACCTAACAAGGTAGAGGGGGATAAATAGCTGAAAATAAAGGAATTTTTAGACAAGCATAGGGCTATTGCAGGGAGTACTCAGCACAGACTGATATGGGGGGTGGTAACGTTTCAATGGGATGTGGCCTGGCAAAAGAACTCTACGAACCTTTGGAGGATCAAATCTTAAAGGTTTTGGATCCTCATATGGAGGATAAATGGGTATGTACTAGGGGGGCTGCAATTGAGTGCTTGGCACATCAATTGGGGTATGCAAGCGGTGAATGTACGTATTAACCTGGATATCCCTGGGAAATGTAGTTTTAACAACCACTTGGTTTCCTCTACCATTGATTATTTCTATCTTTGGACTTTTGGAAATTTATTGTGAGTTTTGAAGTACCTAGTTTGTGGAAAAGCGATCACTACCCTTGGTTCTAACTTTCAGAGGCCCGGTCAAGGAGGCTGGGCTAATGTCCAGTACATTGTGCCAAGTGGATAGTAACGCTGTGTCTCACAGAAGAATTAAATGGGGCAACATTCATGGCTCTGGCCTGCATTTGAAAATACTGTCAGCTCAGAAAAGAGAACTAATGGAAATATTGGAGTACTCAACCGGCCCTGGGAAGTGGTGAGTTTTTTTATGACTATCCTAGAAGCCCTCACTGGGGGTTTCATGATGGTCCTCACATGATAGGGGAGTGTTGGGAAGAAGGGCACTTTTAGGAGCTTTAAAATTCCCAGCAACAGATAGACGGAGCATTGTTCAAGCCCGTTCTGACTATCACAGGGCAATTGAGCAAAGGAAAATGGAGCTGGAAGAAAACGCCTGGGAATAATTTTTTGAGGTCGATCAGGTTGATTTTGGGAGCTTGTCAAGGGTGGGCCCTTTGACAAGGGAAGACAGGGTCTGCAGGGTACATATATGGGGGTGGCGGAGTGGGTATCTTATTTTGGGACACTGTTTGAAGATGGTTGTGCTCGAAAGGAGAAAATGTCTGGGGGTGTAACCTTATTGAATTGAATTAAATTGATATTTTATTTCTATTGCGCTCATACACATGTGTTTCAGAGCGAAACCTTATGTTTCACCTTGGAGGAGGTGGTGAAAGCAATTGGGGACCAGTCACAAAACTGAGCTCCTGGTCCAGATGCCATACCGGCGGATGTTTTTCAAGATCAAATCGATTTATGGGCTCCTGTGCTGACCCTGGCTCTTAATGCTTGTATGAGCTCGGTGCACTATCCATCATATTGGAGGACAGTGACTATCTTCCCTATTTTCAAAAAGTGAGATGTAACAATGCCCTCATCCTATCGCCCAATTTCTCTCTTGGATAGCTCATTCAACATTTTTGGACAGGTATTTCTGGGTTATATAGGGAGCTGGCTTGCAGAGGCTGCAATCCTGACAGACATTTAATTTGGTTTTTGCACTGGTTTGGGTACAATGGAGCAAGTTCTGAACTTGTACCTATTGGTGTCAAACTTTTTTGTTTTGTAGAGGCGAGGAGGTCCATCTCACCCTATGGACTTAAGCACAGCCTTTGAAAAAGTTGATAGTCCGAGGTTGTGGGCTGTGCTTGAGGCCATAGTTGGCCCTGAGGAAATTCTGGGGGTGCTGCGGAAGATTCACACAGACAATCGAGCCAATGTTCATTTCGGACCTGGGGGAAGGTGTACAGAGTGTTTTCACATAGGGTTGGGGGTTTGGCAGGGGTGTGTGTTAGCCCCCATACTTTACTTTGTACATTAATGGGCTATTGCAGGCCTTGTTGAGTACCGGTGTGGACTTTGGCGGTAGGTCCTTTACGGTTTTAGTATATGCCTATGATACAGTGCTTATAGCCTGAACCCCCAGGGCATTACAGGCCCCGGTTGATGCATAGGCCTTCTTCATGACCGGCCTGGGACTTAAGATCAATGCTATTAAATCAGCAGGGTTAGGCTGTAGTGGTAGTAGGAGGCCCATTAAGATGTTCCCCATACATTGTAAAGGTGAAGTTATTCCCAGGGTGGCAGAATATGACTATTTGGGGGTTGGATTTTCTGAGACTTTGACGCACGTGTAAAAGAATAGTCTCTGAAAATATGTCACTACTTGGGCTGCTTATGTCATTTTTCAGCAAAATGTAAGGGACAACACTTGCAATCATCCCTTAAGGTCTATACCTTGCAAGTCATGGCAGCCACGCAATATGGAGCCGCCCTATGGGGTTATTGTAAGCTCTGTGATTTACAGGATAAGGAAACCATTTTATTAAAAACGTTTTGGGGCTCCCCGTTTTTTCTCCCTGTGCCTCGTTTCATAGGGAACTGGGGTTGGCTTTTTGGAGGATGATTGGGTAGCTGCCCCGAGTATCTTATGGCTGAGAATATGGAGAAATAAAAATGCTACTCTATGTCATTTTATTATAAGATCTACGCTGAACAGGGCCATGTGGGCCACAATACCTTGGCTGAGGTTGGTAAAGGAGTTCCTGTGTCAGTTCAATATCCCTATTGTGTCACCCCCAGTAGCAGTGTTATCACTGCAGGAAGTAAGATCATTCAAGGAGGCAGTGAGCCGTGGAATCGTGGCTAAACATACACAATCGGACTGTTTTCATATGCTTATAAGCGGGATCCCAATTTTACAGCCGTATCTTGTCTGGCCAGGAAAGAACATCACAGCTTGCTCATCACCAGGGTAAGATTTGACTGTTTACGCCTCAGGGGAAATACTGCGAAATGGATGGGTTATCCATATGATCCCAGCTTCCCTGTGTGTGGTGCTCCAAATGAAAATTTTAGTCATATTAAACTGTTTTGCCGACGCTCCGGGGAGATAAGAAAACTGACGATTCTCCTGATTTTAAAACGTACAGATTTGCATCAGTACAGGGAAGCCATGATTTTTCAGTTGATGGTGGGAACTGAACTGAAGGCTTGGGCTCCGTTGTCCTATTTGAAGGCTGCCATGTACAGAAGAAAAGGATTTTTATGAAGTTAGGATGCTGCACTTTAAGATTTTGATAAAGCGTGGTTGTATGGTCATTTATTTCTAGATTATTTTAATATGTTTTGGTGAGTGATTTATATACTGTGTATTATTGGTTTCTGATATTTTTATGACATGTTTTGCCTGTGTTTGATGGGTGTTTTTTATCGGAAAAAAGATAACTACAACAATCTGTTATTTTATTGTTGTAAAAAGCACATGGCAGATACAGGGATCGGCTCATGGGGGAGAGCCGAGGTCACACTAACTCACATGCTTCACTCACTCCCAGACAGATCAGCAACTCCCATGGTCCTGAAACCTTTGTTTTAGTCTATAATTTTAATGCTACCCTGCACCTCGCTGCACAAATCATGTGAACCATTTCTGAAGACATGATAACCTTGGCTTCTGATCCTAGTGATCGATCGATGGGTGTAAAAGTTTTATGGTCGTGGTCTGGGTTTGAACAGTGATATGGCATGTGGGGGTCATGGCATGAAAGCATGACAAAGTTGTAATTCTCATGTGGGGATCGTTGGGGGCAGGAGGGTCTTGTTGTTTGTCCTGTGCAATGGTACTTTAAAGAGGCTCCTTTCTCATGACTTTACAGGGCGCTTTCTTTTTAGGATGCAATGGCCTGTAACTTTCTTAGAACAATGGAGGATTTCATGGTCTCTGTGAGACCTGGCCGCGATAAGGGTGGTGTTCGCGCTCATGCAAGGGACCTAATGCTAACACACAAAAGGTTGTTTTCTGCACTTGGGCCTTACCTTTAAGATAACTGCTGCTCACCAAGATGCCGTTCACACCTGCATCTACCATACAACTTGCACTGCATGCACTGATTTGATTGTGCACCCTCCGGTATGTACACTCCCCCTCTCCCCTGCTCTCTGGATGTGCTCCCTTAGCGTGTATTTCTCATTCAGAATCACCAAGGGGTTGAGAAGACCCTCTCTCCTTCCCAGCATTCCCCCTTTTGTTAATCCTAAATTAAACCAACTCCCCTGCAGTGTTATTGGCACTTAGGTTCCAATATATGTTCTCCCCTCCACCTTCTCCAAGCTCTCGGCATCTAAGTATGGTGGCAACCGGTCCTTAGGAACCCGTGCTCTGCAAACATCTTTCAAACCTGATCCAGACTGGGCATACTCTTCTGGGGTACATGTCATGTAAATACAACCTCCATCCCCAGCTAAATCAACACAGTGCTCTGTGTAATTCTCAGGGTCTGATGGGGGTGCAGTGATTGTCCAGGGGGTTTAAGGGGTCATAAGGTTCTACCATGCAGGGTTTGTTTGGGTCATCTGTTTGTGCATCACTCTCTATAGCATGACACAGTGCTTTGGGTGCTATCCCAGTTAAAACCATCATCATTGTGCTATTGGGCACTGCTTTGGCACAACATCTTAGTCCCATCTGGCATGTGCACAAAATTGATAAATAAAGATGATGACGAATACCAGCATGGTCACAATGCTCCATGCATATCATCAGGAGTAATCTACCTCATTAAATGCCCATGTGGCAAAGTTTATGTTGGACAAACAAAAATACCAGTCAAATTGAAGTTAAGTGAACACAAGTCAAATATAAGGTGTAATAACCAATATTCACCAGTGGCACGACACTTTAACCTACAAAAAAACACTGTTGCACAACTAAAATTCCAGATTCTCGAAGTAGTGAAACGTCCAGCAAGAGGAGGGGACTTTTGGATTAACACAATGGATTCCCTACACAATTGGGGTTTAAATGAAGATTATTCGCTGAATTGTTGCTTATAATCTTGTCACTGTTCTACAAAATGTGTCCTCTTGTTCCTATGAGTAGACCACGTGATCCAATACTAGGGAACCTTTTGTGAATCACCCTGTCAAATAATGTGCCCTATTGTCCCTATGAGTAGACCACTTGATCTAGCACTTGGGAACATTTTGTGAATTAACTCAGACACTGATGAGTGTCCCTTTTATCTAATATCCATCCTTCATCGAGATGAGTATGCTCCCCTTTATTATTTCTTACTTCTTCTTATCTGTTCCTATGTAAGTCAAATATATATCTTTAACACTCTACACGAGAAACACGAGAAACATTTGATTTCTTTCTGACCCACCGGAATAACGTGGATACTGATATACATGTGTATGTTTTATACACACTCCTCTAGCCACACTTTGCGAGAACAGACACATGACTTTTCTTGCTATACTGTCCACTATACTGTCCTTTGATGCAGCTCTATTATAGCTGTTTTATTAATATTAGCCTCATTTTGAGGCACCATCTAAATATTTTACTCAAAGCTATGACATATTTTTCTCTATGTACTAGCCTCGTTTTGGGGCTTCTCCAAAATACCAGACTTGAAGCAACGAGATATATATATATTCTTCTCTCTTTATATATGGCTTATGGTACACACTTCCAATATGGAGGGTTATCCGCATTTCAACCACAAGTCCTCTTTCTATCGCTAATAGCCAGGCACTACTTAACAGCCAGTAAAATGGTGGGCAGTGTCTCATTGGCAACTTCCACAGAAGCCGGCTGCCTAAACCCAACCCGAAACACAACGCTTTCTCTAGCAGAAGGTACGTGCGAAAATTTCCCACTCTCTAGGGACCCTCTGTAAACAATGTGACGCTTATCTACTTTACCAGTATCTTTCAGAACATTGTTTCTAATACGGCCCGCTTCCACGCCTGACACTGTTTTCCGCTAGACTCCTGAATACAGCAAGACTCGCTATATACATCGGTTTGCTTACCAATTCAATTCATTATTTTTTTAGGTATGTAGAAAGTGTCTACTATATCTATACATGACATAGGTATATATGGGACCTCACTCCACTATATATGAATGACCGCCCCTTATTTTTCAAAATTGTTTTAGATGGCATGGATGTAACCACCTATTGTGGATAACGTGGATCTGGAAATTAAGACCTAATCCATACGATTTGAAAGCGTGGATTTCTACAATTATTGTGATACCAATTGGGTATGTCAACACACGTAGATAAGTAGCAGATGACTCTAAGCTAGATCTTATCCCTATTTTCTTTAAGGCTGGACCTTGCCTATGGAAATATCTTATGACCATTCTTGGAGGTATTCTATCCGCGACTGAGCTTGTTTCTCTCATCACGACTGGCATTCTATCTTTAATTCAGACCGTGCCTTCCAGCACGGACCTCAAGTGGTAAATATTCTCATTTCCCTACTTCAGGAGTTTGTGTATTCCTAACCCTACTTCAACTAGAGATACCCATCTATAGTACCTACTGAACTGCTGGAAGTTAGCCCTTTCTCCCTCTATGTTTTACTTGACCACACTATATCAAGAACAGAATTTCTCTTTAGTACCTACACCAAATCGAATCTCTAATTTAAACTAGTGTAATTCTGTGATAATCCCAGAACTTCATTTGAACTTTGACCGTTCATTTAAAGGTAGTATCTAGAGTACTTAATGAATCTCTATTAGAATAGACATGTTGAATTGTATAAAACATAGGGCCTGATCACGACTTTTATTACCGCTGGTGGTATTAGCCCCACCGCCGAACTCCCCGGTGCTAATAGCGTCGGATCACAAGTTTGGCAGTAAAGTAATTCCTCATTGAGCCCATTTAGTAATGTCCCAGTCCCCATTGGGCTTAAAGGGGAAAATTTGCACTCTTACCACCGGCGTATTTCCCGCCGGGCTATTAGTGTGAATTTTCGGCAGATTTCTCCCCAGCCAAGAGCTGTGGCAAAATCCGCCGAAGTCCTGATTTGGCGGACCCTTAAAACCAGCGGTAATAGCGCGACCGCCGGATTTAAGGGTTACCGCCAAAGTCGTGATCAGGCCTGTAGTGTAATTTTTTAAATCAAGACCTTTATATTATTGTTACCTTCCTTTAAAGAGTCCGTATTGGACAATTGAAGAAGAGGAAAGTCACCTCGAAACGCGTCACCGACTATTACGGACCTCACTCCTCTTTACTTATTGTATTATTTTCTTTATGTACACTATGATGCTGTATTGTTTTCTTCTTTGAAAAACTAAAATTGTTGCCTTTGAATTTGATATTCAACAATATACTTTTTTATGAAAACTATCTTTTGTTAAGTAGTTGTTTTTCACTCTAATAGATTTAATGTGTATAACACTGTACCGGACCTTTCTGATTAATTGCAGTAGTGGACTTTGAGTCCAAACAATTGAAAGTGTGCATGGGACGGGAGGATTCCTAGGTAGAATCTTCTTTCTCTCATTGTCATTTGTCAGGGTTTTGTGCCAAGATCCCAGTTCCTCCCCCGCACCTAAAACATATAGTTCGTTTTACATTAAATATATCCATTAAGACTTCAATTACCATAGGTATGCACCGGTGTACAAATAGTACCAGCCAGGATGGAGCCCAAGAAAAAGACAGATCAAACCAGTCTTCATTTTGCATTCCAACTTCCTTCTTCATGCGCACTCCGAGGTTGTGCACAGATGTTCTTGCACACACCTCCTTCCATGGCATTAAGCATGTCTAGGGCATAGCGATTCTGCATCATCATCAGCCTTAGAGTGCAGAGTTCCACCTTTATGACTTTGAACCCTTGTTCGATGTAATTAGCCAATTGAATCAGTTCCCAGTGGATAATATGCACCCATTTAGCATTGGCCAAAGCTGTCATACAAGATAGTAGCACTGAGACAAATAAAGTCTCTGTTTTGCTGAAGAATCTGTACTCGTCTGGTATTTCATCAAGCAAATTTGAGGAGTCTTTGGACAGATCATTTGCTCTCTTCTTCAACCGCAATTTGTCACATTTTTCATGCTCAGGGAGGGTGTGGAACTCTGGTGCTGGCAATGGGTTTGTTCCTTCTTCAGGGGTTGGAAAGATGGTAGGGGCAAAAGTATCTGTTGGCCCCCCTTGCAAATGTACTTCTGCTATTACAAGAAGGGCTGAGTGCAGCGTAGCTAGCGAACAATAGCTCCTCCATGATGATGGGACGTGCAAGTACGCTTGTTGGCCACACACCCAATCGTAACCCATCACTGCTGCCGTGCCTTTCTTGTAATCAGGAATGAGTAGAGTGTTATTGCAATGTTCGTTGGACCCTACAGGTATTGTTCCAACACTGTAAAAGCAAAGTTTGTATGTTTCTTCTCTCTGCACTTTCACAGGCTTCTCCATTGCACCAATACATGTTAGCTTTATGATGTGTTCAGTTGAGAACGGTGCACATGCTGCATCCACCCTATTGAGAACCCCTTCTTAGTATACTTTTAGACCCTGTGCCATGCAGCTCACTGTCATTTCTTGCTATTTGTTATTTGTGTATGTTAGTCCATGTATCACTAGATAGAGTATTTTGCTGTTGCATTGCAGGTGACCTGGATCGACAATTTTGAGCCTCACATTGTGTACTTGGAAAGTGCCCCTGAGCCTACATGCCGCAAGATGTACTAGGAATTGTGCCTCTAAAATGAGTACTTACTATGGCAATACGACCATGTGTGCCCCACAGATGCATGCAGTATCAATGAACACACATAGCAACTGCCATATGCTTTGTTGCTCCCCACCAACCTCATGTCTGTATACCAACTGTTAGACAGTTCTCGGTAACACACATCTTCTATGTCGTTGAGACCAAGCCTTTCGTAGGCATCGTATTTTGCCATTTCGTGCTTGTCTCCTTTTCCGTTTGGGTGCACTAATATATCCATTAACAACAGAACTAGCATCATTTATACCAGTAGAGGTGGAGCTGTGAAAACCATTGAGAAATCTTGGGAACAATAGGGATCTAGCAATATATTCTAGCAATCCAGTATGGTGGAGCTGATTATTACTGTGCACATAATCATTGACATGTTGTGTAAAGTTGGGCATTGGAGAAGAGGCATATTCAGTTTCATGTGGGTGCATATCTGACCTGCTGTTTACTATCCTCCTTTCCCCCACCCCTCCCTCTTTTATATATTCCTCTAATATAAAAGATGCTCCTAAATAAATCCCTAAAATGAACATTGAAATAGCAAAGACACCTGCTATATAATGCATTGCACAGATATAAGAATACGGAAACCTAGACATAACAATATAAGTAGATTACTTTGTAATATATAAAGTGAAACCTGAAAGGCAATACACATGCACACATAAGGGGAGAAGGGGAGAAAGGGAGAGAGAGAGAGCAAGAGAAAAAAATGAGAAAGAGAGTGAGAAAGCGAGAGTAGAGCAAGAGAGCACTTGCTTGTGCAGAAGTAATATTTTTTGCAGCTGTGCGATGGCACTGGTATGGGGTGGAGCTTGTTGAAATCTGAATGCTGGCAGTGCACAGGAAAGTTAGGCAGATGCGCCCTACCATTTCTTTTTAAAGTGCTCGTTCAGTGTCTGGGGGAGTGTTCCGAATGACTAATAAGTGGATCCAATGGCGGAGCCCCTTAACTTTTACTGCCAGAGGAGTGTAAAATAAGACTTCAAATGGTCCATTGAATCTGGGGCTGTTCCGTCTGTGGACAAAGCACCACAAGTAGACAAGTTCTCCAGGCAGCATCAGTTGGGTGGGCGGAGAGTCAGTCATGGATTTAGCTGTGGTGTCTAGCAAGTCTGCTGATCTGTGTGGTGCAATCTGTCAGGAAATATATTGTATTGCTTGTGTTAGTGTCAAATAATCTTTAACCTCGTCACCTAGAATAGCTGCTGCCCCATGTGCGTCTGATGCTCTCTTAATGCATGTGGCGAGCAGTTACTACCTCATGGGGTGATAAATGGTGGTCTTTGCTGGGGTGTGTGTGTTCAAACTGAACAGGGCCAAGAGTAAGCAATGCACCATTTTTTTCTTCAACGTAGTGAATATCTTATACAGCTTGCTTTTGAGGAGTCTGTTGATCCTCTCCACAACTCTGTTGGCATGGGGGTGATACATTGTACACATTTCATGTTTAATGCTAAGTAGCGCAGTAATCTCTTTAAACAATTCATTGAAAAAGTATGTGCCATTATCTGACCTTAACACATCACACACACCCCATCGGGAGAACACTTTGTGGCCCCGAAATTTTGCTGCACATTCGGCTTCTGGATGTACAGAAGGAAACGCTTCAAATCCAATGTGAAAAGGGGCAGATGACAACGCTCAGATATTGGGACCCACTGCATCACTTACCCATTTATGCATAGTCGATATGCAACTCGTGGAATGGCTGAGTGGGGCATTATAGAGTGCCTCTCAGATTTCATAACATCATTCCTCTGCTGAAACTTGGTGCCTTGTTCATCTAATAACCATACTTGTCAAGTGTTCCTGAATGTTTGGAATGAACCAGTCATCTTGTACATCAGTTGCAATGTGGTGTTTGGAGCTGTGGGAGGGGTGGTGGGGTTGATCAAATGCTATTATCTACAGCTAATGTGGCAAGACTGCTTCTCCTGGGCAATCCTGCCACCACAATACCTCAGTGGGGGATTGTTTGCACCCACTTTGGATCAACAACTGTTTCTTCTCGTCTGGGACCCTTTCTTGCAGTTCAACTATTTGCATTATGGGCAGGGAGATGTAGGAGACAGGGGTCTGGTCAGTGACAGGTGCTGTGAGGACATATTCAGCTATAGTAGGTTTTGGGAGATATACTGATAATTTGGCAGCAGTGTCTTCAGCAGCTTTTCTTAGCAACACTTCAGCAGTGTTGTTAGTATGGGCAGTGCATTTAACAACAGCCATCACAGAAGGGGAACAATTAGATTGTCTAATAACGTGGCATGCTGTACTGGGGACTTGTCTGCTTTCCATCGTAAAAAAGACTGGCATGCACTGTGGAAGTGACATATGCCGAGTCAGAATAAAAATTAATGTGACCCCTGTGTTGCCTGTAGTGCTTCAATGCGTCGAATAATGCATTGCTAGTCTTTTTTAAATAAATATCTCATATTCACCATCCACTAGATGCACCACCACTGTGCCAGTATGTGCGAGACCTGTGTCTTGGTCAAATGTTGCTGAACCCTCAACGAAGAGGACCCACCCGCCCCTTGAGTGGTCTGTCCTTTCCCTTGAAGTTGTCATCCTCACCCCCCTAATATGTTGCACAGTCGTGTCTGGCCAAATTCTCATCATTGCACATTTCTGTTATAAATATTGCAGGGGTTCACTGTTTTGCATAATACAATGTGTACATTTGGGCTAGAGAGAATTATTTTGTATGCTGATGCTCTTTGGGTCGTCAGGGTAGATTTAAACTGTATGCTCCACGTAAAGCGTAATTGTACAGTCCAACACAATTTTTGAGCTTTTCTCAATCACAAATGTTGCAGGTGCAAGTGACTGTTTGCAAGCGATCTGCCCTTGCATCACAGAGTCTATTGGGCCACTGTATTAGGTCAATGGCTTATGGCACATTGTTTTTTCTGTGTTTTTTTTATTTTTTTTTATTTTATTGTGCATTTGTTAGACACTTGTACAGCAAGTACATTGTATTTTAAAGTGCCCACAGGCATCATGGAGGGAACATGGGATTGAAAAAACAATTAAAACACTGATCGAACCTCCCAGGTCCAACTAGGGTCTTTCCTCACCACTATCTCTCTCTCTACCTGTGGTGTCCCCCAGGGGTTTAACCTCTCTCCCTGGCTGTTCAACCAATACCTGGCACCTCTTGCCAATCACATTGCTGCTCTCTGCCCCAACTTTCAGTGCTATGCGGATGACACTCAGCTCATTTTCAGGCTCCCTTCTGCCACCTCTTCTCCTTTTCTCATCTCTGGCTGTCGATCTGCTATCCAGGAGTGGTGTGCCGCCAACAATCTCTGCCTTAATGCCAGTAAGACAGAGATTCTCCTCATTGGCACACCTGCTCCCTCCTTTCTTGTCACTCTCTGGCAGGCCTTCCTTGGCCCTCTTCCTGCTCCCACCTTTGCGGCTAAGAATCTCAAAGTCATCTTCAAATCCACACTCTCCTTTTCTCCTCACATTTCTGACATCTCTAACAAGTCACAGTACGAACTGCACCTCCTCTGAGGTATTCTTCCTTTCCTCTCCTTCCCCCAGAAGCTCACTGTCCCCAGAGTTCTGGTTCTCTCTAGGCTGGACTACTGCAACAGCCTCTTTCTAAATCTGCCTGCTTCACTCTCTACACTCTCTTCGCTCTCTGCAACTGATCCAGAACAGGACTGCAAGATGCGTCCTTGGACTCAAGCCCAGGGATCGTATATCTCTAGCACTGAAATCTCTGCACTGGCTCACAGTGGCTGCGAGGATTAAGTCCAATACCCTCTGCATTGCCCACAAGGCCTTCTGGGCCCTGGGGCCTAAATACCTCCAACTCTCTCTTCTTAAATATCTTCCTACTTGAGCTCTTTGCTCATCTGCCTCGAACTCCCTCAGGGTCATTTGCTTCTCCAAGCAATGAGTTGGTGGTAGATCTCGTTCTTCGGCTGGGGTCTCCCTCTGGAACAGCCTCCCTGCCTAGCTGAAACTTGAGGAGAACCATCTCCAGTTCCAGAATCACCTCAAGACTTTCCTCTTTGCTTCTGCCTTCTCCCTCCCTCTAACCTGCTGAATGCCTGGCTGAAACTGCACTGGTCACATGGTTACCCTCTGATCTTGGGCCCAGGTCCCCTCCCTGCCAGTTGCACACCTGCACTGCCCCCTGGCACCCTTGCACGTGGGTCTGTATCTGTATCCCTACAGTCCCCCTACCTGCACTTGGGCACTTGCTGTCTGAACTTAACCTTGCACTTGATACACGCTGGCCGCACTTCTTTTATTGTTTGACCCCATGTACTTCACTGCCCCCTCTCCTTTCCCTGACACTTTTCCCTTTCGCCCTCCCCTGCATGTGCGCAATATCAATGTCACCTGGCCTAGTAAGATCATTGCCTCTGTCTTCCCTTTGTTCCCCCTCCCTTGCCTCGTCACGCCTTTAAACACTTGTGTATAGGCACGTTATGAATGCCATGTCATATCAAAGATAAATACAGATCTACTAAGCCTTGCAAGCATTCAGAATGTGCAAGTGCAGAGAGAGGAGAGGGGACGTGGCAGTGCGGGGTTAGTGCTGGGAGTGCCTATGCTCATGAGAGAGCAGCAGATGTAATGGCCCAGTGGAGTAAGTGCTAGGGATAGCTCAGCTGCCAATTAATGTGTAAGTACAGGCATACAGTGGCATCGGCCAGTGGGTACCAGGGCAAGTGCTGGGAGTGGGCCGAGGCTGATGTTAATTGGGTGTGGGAGGCCAGGGCCCAGAAGGACACATAAGTGCCATGGTCACCAATCTCAGTAACGATCGATTTATCAGAGGAAGGGGGAAGGGAAGGAAGAGGTGAAGAGGAAAGTCTTGAGGAGATTCTGGAATTTGAGGACATACGGCTCAAGGCGAACAGGAAGGTGAAGGCTGTTCCATAAGAGGGAGCCAGCTGAGGAAAGAGATTGGCCCCCAGCCCTCTGTTTAGCTAAGCGCTTAACACACAGATAGTTGGTACCAGATGAACGTAAAGATCTAGAAGGAGAGTATTTAATAAGGGCAAGTTGTAGATAGTGTGGTCCCCGGTCCCAGACAGCCTTATCGATGATGCAGAGGTATTTGAAATTGATCCTTGCAGCAACCGGGAGATTTTAGGGCTGGAGAGATGCTTTCCCTGGGCTTGAGGCCACGGATAAGTTGTTCTGCCCTGTTCTGGATTAGCTGGAGGGGTCATAGAGAGGAAGAAGTTAGATTCAGGAAACGGCTATTGCAGTAGTCTCCAGAGGACCAGAGCTCTGGAGACATTGAGGTTCTGGGAGAAAGTGAGAAAAGGGAGAATTCCTTTGAGAAGGAAGAATTGAAAGTGGGACTTCTAGGCACGGTCCTGAATGTGAGGAAGGAAGGAAAGATGACTCAGAGGTTTCTGGCTTCGGATGAATGAGATGGGGGAAAGCCCATAGAGGATGGCCAGAGTGAGGGGAAGAAAGAGGGAAAGGATTGCACGCTTGCCAGCATTAACGCAGAGATTGTTGGAAGCGTTCCACGACTGGATGGCAGATAAGCATTCCGAAATGATGGGAGTAAAGTAAAGAGATGGTCAGAGGGAACTTGAAGAAGAGTTGAAGAAGAGTTGTGTGTCATTTCCTTAACACTGGAAGTTAGGGGAGAAGGTGCAAATGAGGTGTGCAAATGTAACAAGGTAAGTGTTAAAGAGCCTGAGGATGGCTTGGAGTACTTGGGGGACACCACAGGTGGAGTAAGAGGTAGGGGAGGAGAAAGTTCCCAGAATAAACTGGGACAGATGATCACTGAGGATGGAGGCAGGCCAGTCCAGTGCCTGCTCCGATATACCTAGGGTCACTGCTGTGCTTGGGCCAAACTGCTGCTCGCCAAGATGGAGTAAACACCCGTATCTACCATATAACTTGTACTACATGCACTGAGGTGATCGCGTTTCCTCTGGTATGTGCACTCTCCCTCCCCCCTGCTCCCTGGATATGTTCTCTTAGTGGAGACAGCAGAAGGTAAAAAAGTCAGCTCCAATCATCACAGCTAATGTGTCCACTTGTAATGGGCAATGGTCGTTAGGCAGTCTTCACAGAATAAAAAGTGCAATTTTCTTAACTTTTTATACTTCACAGAATAAAAAGTGCAATTTTCTTAACTTTTTGCTCAATATTTTCACTTTCATCTTCTGGCTGCCTATGGGACCTAACGGAACAATTACATCATCATTGCTGAGAGGATGTCTTTGAAAACAAACCCATTCTTAGAGTTTACTATTAGTGAAATTGGAGGAACCTTACTTGTCTTGAATGCCTTATAGCTGTCAATTATAAAAGCAATAATGATATACACTAATGTTCTTAGAGGTAAAATCGAGTAACAGGATATGATAATGGGCCACATTATGAGTATGCCGGTACGGTAACAATGGTGCCGGTAAGCTACCGGCACTGTTGTTACCGGACCAGCATACTCTGAGTTCTGCAAGCGGGTGACTTTCCACCCGCCACATCTGACCTGGCAGGCAGAACGGCATCTGCTCGCAGACGTTTACGGATGCACTGGCACTGTTGCACACAGTGCTGGTGCATCCATCCTCCCCATTTCCATTGGGTCCAATGGGATTTGAATGGGAATGGGGAGGCTTTTTTCCACACCCGGAAATGGGGAATTACCGGTCCCGCCCAGGCTGTAATACCCTGATAAGTCCTCATTACCGGGTGCTGGAATTAAAATGACTCCAGCGGCAGCCGTGCCATTTTTACCGGCACCACTACCGCCATAGTCATAATGAAGCCCAATGTGCTTGATTCTTCTCGTTTCTTCAAAGTGCAGGCAATGTTTTATTCTGTTGGTGAGAATATTTTCTTTGGGGGAACAGTTTGCTGGTTAGTTGTCTCTGTGAGAAGAAAACACTGTTGTATTGGTTTTCCCCTAAATGTTGTCTGATCCTTGTTGCTGATCTTGTCTGGACCTTCAACACTTCTTCTTCTGTCTCAGTGTCTGGGGTTGACGGCAGGTGGGTCTCACCTTTACATGGTTTAACATCACTGAGGTGAAGCCATGATTTGCTTCCTTGTACCTTGATGACAGTGGGAGCTACCTCCTCCACCAGGAAGGGGCCCTCAAATCTTGGTTTATCTCAGAGTCTGGTAAAGTGTTTTATTTAAATAATATCACCCACGTATAGGGTGGGGGGTTAAAGCAAAGTATGTAGGTTGGACTGTTTGTTTTCTTCATTATCATTCTTCTTCAAACCCACCTGCCCTGTGCAAATCTGTTTGGATATAAAAGAAATACTTGCTGTCATAGCAGTCAATATTCATGCATTTTATTCTCCAGAAAAATAGTGGTACTATGGGCATCAGTTTGTGCTCTAGTGGGAGGAGCAAGCAGTGTGTGCATCTGGCATTCTGTCAATCGCTCATGAAAAGTCAGGTGATGGTCTAAACCGGGCTGATTTCATAATGCAAATAAGGCTAAGGTTAGACAAAAGAACCATTCTTTGTTCAGCGTCATTTTTAATTTTGCTATCCTCTCTTTGAGGAGGTCATTGAGCCTCTCATAAACTCTGTTTGCCTGTGGGTGATAAGCAGAAGGGAGCTTAATGCGCATTAAGATTGTGATGTGCTTCAACAATTCATTCACAAAGTGTGGTCTGTTGTTAGACCAAAGGACATCACACAATCCCCATCTTGGGAAAACCTAGAGGTGGCATCAGGGTGTGTTTATGGAAACGCTTTGATCCATTGGTCGTCAGGACACATGACTATTTGAATCTTTAGCAATTGCAATTTTGGAGCATATCTACATAATCGATATGCAAATGCTGGAAAGGTCAAGTATGATGGTTTATTACTGCTCTCACTACTTGCAGCATATGCCCTGCAATATGTTTCTGGCACACTGTGCAATTTACTATAAAAGTGGAAACATGTTCAGCAAGATTAGGCAAAAACCAATCCTGAGAAATCAAGGCTGCAATACTTTCTCGTGTTGTATGTGCAGGATATTGATGTTGGTGTAATGCTACCTTGACTAATGCGAGGGGCGTCTGGTTTGTCGGTGCTGTCCTGCCACCATATTGCTTTAGTAGGGGATAACATACACCTACTGCTCTTCTTATGGTGCACCTCCCTGCAGTTCAATTATTTTGGTTATGGTTTGAGAATTAAACCCTGATGTCATCATCATGCTACATGCTCTAGTGTGTTTATTAGGTGGTCTGTCAAATTAAGATACTCAGGAAAATATGCTGCTTGTTTGGCTTCTGTGTCAGTGTCCGGCTTCTGTGTCAGCATCCTTGTTGCCTTGGGAAATGGGTTCTAAATCGGTGCTGTGCATATTGCTTCCTTTAATTCATCAAATGCTGTCAACTCTCCAATATACAATACTTCCTTCTGACAGTACTTTAGATTCTCCTTGTATACCTTATAACCTTTGTCTGCCAGGATTGTGATCAGGTGTATTTAATCTTTTCTGCACTGTTCCTCTAAGTCACTACGCACCAACATATCATCAACACACTGGATCACTGTGCCGTCAATATGTATGTTTCCTAAGTCCATATAGATAATTATTTTAGAGATGAATGGCGACTCACAGTACTCTTGTGTCAAACAAGTATGATTCCACTGTTTCATTCTATATGAAAATGAAGTCAAGTCTTGTGATGCTTCATGAAGTGGAATTGAAAAGAATGTGTTTTTCAAGTCCATAACTGTGAAAAATTTGGCTTTGGATGCAATATTTCATAATATTATGGCTGGATTTGCGACCTATGGAAATTCTGTGTGAACAATAATGTTTAGGCGGTGCAAATTCTGAATGAATCTCCACAACCCCCAAGTCAATGTCTTCACTGGGTACAATGCTGTGTTATATCGGGATTCAGAGGGGACCAGTATTCCCTGCTGTATGAGTACTGAGATTGTCTCATAAATGCAATTGTCTGCTTCCTTCAACATGGCATGTTGTCTTACCCTTTGAAAAAAATGCTCCTGGTTTTAATTTAATATCATCTGCACCTATTCCTTTAAGGAGGCCAACATCATAGGGACTGCTGGTCCATAATGTGTCTGGTTTGAGCAAAGTCTTTCTTGAAAACATTGGTATATTTCTATCATTTCCATCCTCTGTGGCACTTCCCTGTTCGAAATCTTCAACCAATACATTAGACTTATTAAGCATATTACTTCATTATCTACATTTTCGTCTTTGAACAATTCCTCATCTGAGGGTCGACAGGGGACAGTTGGCAGGATTGAAACACTTCTCTCATTTATACAATATAGTGGTGGGGGATAGGTTGATGCCATGGATGATGCATTCATCTGTCTTTCAACAAATGCATACAAGGAATACTCCTATCTACTCAGTTGGAATACTCAGGTAACTTGCATTTATACAACACAGTGTTCTTCTCTCACATATTGACAAATGTGTTATCATTTCTCTACAATAGACGTGGCTCACTAAACCACTGATTGTTGATGAATGGAATTTTCTCTCTTTGCAGGCATCCCAAGGCCTGCGGGGTCGACCTAAAGGGGGCTTGGCTCATGGAGTCAGGAAAGAGATGGGGAAAGAGCAGTTGTTTTTGGAACTTGAGTATGTACTAGTTTGAAAAATCACAATTCAGGCATGTTCCAATGGCACTGTTCATATACCTCTGTACGTAATTAATATCTGTGACCCGTCTTACAGATCTGATCATGCTGGGCTCCTGAGGTCTTTCAATGTGGTCCTTACCAAGCATGACAATAACTACTAGATCTTGATGTGTGGAGATTTTAATGCCAGGATTCCCAACATGTCCCACACAACTACAAGTAACTCACTAGATCTTACTATTGAAGACCAGTCAGTTAAACTAACAAAACATTGTAGAGGTGGAACAAGCTGGGCTAGTCTCTTATACTCTCATGTTTTTGTAATGGTGAATAGCAACTTCCCCTCTGAAATCCCTCTGGGATAGACAAGGGTTAGGATGATCACAAGTAGTATAATTGATTATTTATTTATCACTAATAATGTGATCCTGAATATGTGTATTGGGAATTGGAGTGAGAGTGACCACTTTCCACTGTTTGTGAAGTTGAATACTACTCAGGGCAAACCGACATTGGTGGACCTAGGCAAATTAACAGTGAATAAGGTTTTAAATCATATTTCTTGGCATGACAACAATCTTAGACAGGCTTCAATTAAGGCACAGGCTTGCATCAATGCTTTTTATCACACCTGGAATTCCAACTGCACTAGAAATGACCTTGGTGTTGTTATCGGCACAATAAACCATTTTGAGGCGTGTATGGAATGCATCAAGGCCAGCTTGGTAGGCCCTCAAAAAACGTTCAGCAGAATAGGTACGGGTAGTCGGAAGCTTCACCCTCACACATATGATATAAAAAATCAATGCTAGGAAAAGACAATTGATGCTTTCGGTGTGATTGGCCAAAAGGTACTTGACACTCCTGCACATATGGGTGTTGCTAGTACCATATAAAAAGAATATGCATTGTGGATAAAGAAATATAAATCTCAAAAATAATGCACAAAATGGACGCTTTTTATCTGGTCATGTCAGTCCAATAATCCTGTGTAATTTTGGAATACAAATGTTGGGTCTCTGGGAAAGATTGGGAAATGTCATTGACAAAACACATAGGAGACACGCCTTATCTGACCGTTGACAGGGTGTTGAATGCCGTTTGGATATACACTAAAAACTGTGATGACATTGCTAAAAGTATCCAAACAAGTAAACCATTGAGGGCGCCAGGCACCAACAGGTTGTGTAGTACTCTTTTGAAAATGGACCCTGTGGTGTGGGCAGAAGCCCTTCATCTTTTGCTTAGCTGGATTAAGGTGACACAGGTCATCCCAGAATTGTGGAGCGATAGTATAATTGTCCCCATCCTAAAGAAGGGTAGGTCCAATGATCCTAGGAATCATCGCCTCCTGGCGATGTTCGATGTACCATCTAAAGTACTACTGTGAATTAGAGGCTTGGGTGGCAGAAAACAACATAATCTCAGTCTGGTTTTAGGAAAGGATGTGAAACCACGATCAACAGCCTCACCCTTGTTATAATCATTCAGCAGGCCTGGTCCATATGTAAAACATCTGTATACACTGCATCTATTGATTTTAGAGCAGCATTTGACACAGTGAACAGACCTAAACTATCTAACAAACTGAATGTTTGGAAAATACCATGGGGGGTTCTTAAAATGCTCATTGCATGTCATGATTGTATGCGGGTTAAGGTCAGCATCAACCAGGCAGGAAGGACCTCTGGGTGTGTGGGTACTAATAGGGGGCTTAAACAGGGATGTAGGTTGGCAGCAATGCTCTTTAACCTCTACCTGGTAGACCTTTGAGGGGATTGTGCTAATGACTCAGCTAACCCACCTAAACTTGGGGATGTTTCTATCCAGTGGATGGTTTATGCTGACAACCTTGCCATCCTAGACTCCTCTATTTGAGGTCTGCAGGGGTCCCTGAATAGGTTGGCATCCTAATAACCTCCTTATTTACCTGGAAAAAAACTAAAATTATGATTTTCGCTATGATGGCCAGGAAATTAAAACATCAGTCTTAGTTGATGGGACATGCTAAGGTGGAAAAGGTCTCTGAATACAATTATTAGGGGATACTCTTGGATGTTGAATTGCGAGGAACCCGCAACCTAGAAAAAAATCAGCCTGAAATCCACTATTGCAAATCGCTGGCTAAGCTCTCTTGCTAGCCAAAGGGGAGGTTGGGGGTTCCCTGAAAATTATTCTACAATTGTACCAGGCCAAGATAGTGTCATCTATTCTCTACGGCGCTGAGATCTGGGCACTGACCCATGTAGAGAGCATGAAAAGGTTAGAAGGAAAATGCCTTAGAAGATTATTTTGATTATCTCAGAGTGTACCCATTTAAATGTTATATCTGGAATTCAATGTCACCTCTAATCATGCTAACTTGAAGATGCATTGACTGTGTCTCATTTGTAAAATGCATAATGCACCGGGCGACTCTCTGTTGTGTTTCTTAAATAAGACCGCTGAATCAAGAGCTACATTTATGCCAACTAGCAATTTATTGAACATTGTGAGCGCCGGTAATGCTTGGGTGACACAAGCACATAATGACATCTTGAACTGGTCTCTTTTTAGATTTAAGAACTATATAAGATCAGGAATATATTCAGAGGCAGTTGCGTACTGTAAAAATAGTCTGGTAGGTAAATCCATGGCAAGTTGTTTCCTTGAATATAATACCTCACGTAGCAGGGTAATCATTTGATTTGGGACTATATTAAGATCAGGTTTAACAGTGTAAAGTCCCTTGAAATCACGAGGCCTGGTCTAATATACCTTGCTGTGAATGGTTATGTCGATTATGTGGAGGAGGCTATGTTGAATCCACTAAACACTTGTTAATGGACTGTGAGGCACTTGACTCACTACAGTTAACTGCGATGAGAGGAATAGGCTTACAAACATCACTTTCGTCTTTTGAGGTATGGAAGATATTTATGGATGGGAACTCAGAAGGCTGTACTCATCATCAACCGTTGTTTTGGAAAAAGATTGCCTAAATATTTGATATATTGTTTTGATGAGTGAATTATTTTTGGAAAAGTCTGGCTATCATCAGATGTATTGTTTTAACAGATGAACTAGGTTAAAAGTGGTTGTACAACTGTATAAAATAAATTTAAAAATATACAATGTTAAGTACTGCAATATTGGCAGAAAGCAAAGCTAAGCTACAATGCAACAATTGCCTGTGTTTTGTAAAAACAAAATGTACTACTATGTTTTATATCGAGGCACATCTTCATCAGCATCTTCATCACAAAATTATCAGACCTGCTACTGTCCTGGAGGCACGTAGCCATTACAACAATGCCGGGGTCTTGATGTCCTGTTAGAAGACCTTCCTCAGGTGGGGGCGGAGTGCATGCATCTGAATACTCCCCCCTTTTGTTACATCAGTAACAAACAACTTCTCACTCACCCACTTCTTCCCACTTTTCTCTTCCTTACTCTTACTCTTCTCCCACATCTTATGAACATACTTCAAGGTTTTCCCTCCCTCTGCACATTCCTCTCGGAGCCTTGATAGAATAATACAGTCCTCTTCCCCAAATCATCTCACTCACTGCATATAAAATTTCTCAGAATCCGACGGTTCCAAAAATTGCACCTCTGGAAAATGAGTAATTTTTCCCATCGCTAATATTATCTTTTCTTCTGAACCCCAGTACCCTCTTCCTTCACCACCCCATTTCCCAGCCCCTTCATCTAGAGAGAGAACATCCTTATCCTCTTGTTCCCTAATCTACACCCTACTTTGTTCCCCCATTTTCCTCCGCCTGTGCACAACAACCCAAGTCTACTTGGGTGGTACACAAAACAATGAGCACCACTACAAGGACAGGGACCAATACCTTTAGGGTCTGAGCCAACCACGTGGCCAGCCATTAAGAAAATTGCATCATACCAATGTTCTTTGATGACCCTGTTTGATTCTTCCTTTGTCTCCATATGTAACTTATGTAAAGTGTTTATAGTTGCAATCAAACATTCTGTTTATCATTAGCTGTTTAGGGGGCAGTAAACTGTGCCAATCATTGTACAAACTCCCCCTTTCATAGCTGTCAACATGTCCAAAATGTACCTGTTCTGCTTGGTCATCAATCTTACCGCCCTAAGATCCTCTTGTATGGAATTCAACCCACTTTCTGTTGCATTAGCTAGCTGCAATAGCTCCCAGTGGGTGATTTGGAGCCATGCTGCATTTGAAGCTGCCTGAAAACCTGGTGATAAAAGAGATTCAAAGAAAATGGCAGTCAAAGAAAACAGTCGGAAAGTTGTAATCTCATGCAACAAACCCAATGATTTCAAAGATGATTTATGATCTCTTCTTCATTTACTCACATTGCGGACACCTCCTTCATTGTTTACCATTCTAGCATCAGCAGAGCTATAATTCCCAAAGTTATTGACAAGTTTCCTAGGATGTGAGTATGGCTAGCTTTCGACAATCCTAATAGTACGTCTAGGTTGTAAGTGTCCGATATTTTTCTTAGCTTTATTCGAATGCTCAGCAAAATAATGTGCCTCAATCAACAGTTCTGGAACAGTATGGGCGTTAAGAGGGGAAATATCTGAGTGAGGCACTACAAGTGCTGGTGTGTGTAGTGCTACGAGGGAGTAGGAGTGGGCCCAATCTGGCAGCAATTGCAGGTAGGTATTGGGCCCGCAGGCCCAATACAAGTACATACTGGTCGAGTTCCTGTCTCGCATATTGAGTAGCTCCATCATTTTGGTGCAATCCTCATTCTCTCCTATCCTAGCGGTGCCTTAAAGAACGTGTGAGTGGTTCTATTGACACTGATGTTTTGTTGTCAGCTATCCAAGCAAGGGCATGCACATTCCCCTCCCATGTGTTCAAAGAGCATGCAATAATTTCAGCTGCCATTTCATGTCATCAAACCACTGCAGCTCATGATATCCTCCATACATTGATTTCTGCAGACAACTGCCCCTTCCATGTGCATTTGTGGCCTCGTCCTACACCAAGGTATGGAGTGCCCTAACTTGTTCTGGTATGTGTGCGTGTGGTGTGTTGTGAATGTAACCTCCTCCATTTGCAGAACCTCCATATCGTAGTGCAGCACTATGTCCCTTTTGTTGGTATCCTTTGCCATCTTGTTTGTTTGTTTGTTTGTTTATTTATTTCAACCAAAGGTATCTGAGCGCAACAAGGATATTCAATTTGTATATACAATACAAGGTAATATAGGCAATTTACAGCTATGGTACAATACAAAAGTGGTACAGGGAAGGGTTTACAGAAGGACGGGTTGCATTCAGAAATCCTTAGTGATAAGGCAGTTTTTTTTTCATGAAGATTGTGAAGGTCTGGTCGGTTTGGAGGTGTAAGGTAAGTGAATTCAAGTATTGGGCTGCTTGTCCCGGGAAGCTGTTCCCACCTGCTCTTTTCAAGTTGAATTTGGGAACTGTAATGCAGCAGGATTGTGTAGCCCTGGAAGGGCGAGAGAACGATTTTCTGATGATTGTTTCTTGGAGGTATTGTGGGGTGGCGTTACTTAGATATTTGTGGATGGTGGAAACTATTTTAAAATGAATCCTATCCTTGATGGAAAGCCATTTGGTGTCTCTTCTAGCTTTAGAGATGTGCTCTCTCTTTGGAATGCTTAAGGCAGTTTTCAAAGCATTATTTTGTAAAATGTGAAGTTTGTTGATGGTCTGTTTGCTGGCTCCTGCATAGAGGGCGTTGCAGTAGTCGAGTTATATACAATATTAATGCTCTCGCTAGAGTAGTACAGCTCTTAGTAGATAAGTAGGGCTTGCAAACGTGAATCAACTTACATGTGCACGCTGTTGCAGAGGAGGTGGCGTTGACTTGCTTACCCATGTTAAGAGTAGCATCTAAGTAAAAGCCCAATGTTTGGTTTCATCAATGGTGAAGGATGTATATTGCGCATCAAGTTCATTTAGATGGGCTAGAGCACCTACGAATAGGATGTCTATCTTGTCGCCATTCAGGCATAGGCCATGGGCTGCCATCAATGCCTGAATGACTCTGTACATTTTATTGAGGAGGGCTAGGTCTAGGTCATAGTTTCCAGATAGCGGTAGGAGTATCTGGGTATCATCTGCATAGTTAGTATAATTGATCCCCAGATTGGCCAATTTGTCAAATAATGGCTTGGTGGATATATTTTACATGGTGGGGGACACACAGGAGCCCTGAGGGATCCGGCATGTAATTGGGGCGGGACTGCAGCTGCAGACTGGGAAAAAACCCTCATTGACCTGTTGTTGAGAAAGGATTGAACCCAGTCAGAGGCTTCTTGAAAGAAAGTGGCTGAAGATAAGTGTTTGCAAAGGAATTTGTGATCCACCAGATCAAAGGTTGCCGAGAGGTCTAGTAGAAGGAGTAGAGCACATTGTCTTTTGTCCATAAGTGAGTCAATTTGCATTTGTAAGTCAATTAGTGCCGTATCAGTGCCATGGAGTGGTCAGAAACCCGATTGTCTTAGGACTAAGAGGTTGTCTCGAGGTATTGCTGGATCTGGAAGTATGCCACCTTGTCTAAGATTTTGAGGAGAATTGGGTCTGTTGTAGTAGGCCTGCAATTGATTGAGATAGTTGGGTCCAGAGAAGCTGTTTTTAGCAAGTGCGAAATTAAGCATTTATTAGTTTTATAATAAATGGGGCAAGGTCTCTTGTGGCTTCTTTAATTATTTGGGCAGGGCAGGTATCGCCTTGAGGGTTGCAGTGATGCAATTTTTTCAACCTCTGTAGTACAGACATTTGTGAATTTGAACTTAGGGGGAGGGTTTATGATGAGTTCTTCAGGTTCCAGGTTTGAATGTAATTTGGAGATAGTAAGTCTTTTGGCTGCAATTTTATTTTGGAGAGTAGCAATTTTATTAGATAACACATTTTGTATGCCTGTTCACCATTCTTTGTCTTTGATGAAAGGATCTTCAGGGGCTGCGGGGGATTCCAATTCCCTTAGTATCACAAAGAGTTCCTTGGTACTGGAGCTAGCTGTATTAATCCTGTTGTTATACTTTTCTCTTTTGGTCCATATGATTTTATCTTTGTATTTGCTAGATATTTCACTCAAGTTAAGATTATTTTCTTTGGAAAGGAGGTTTCTCCATAGGACTTCATGTTTTCTTTTTTCTGCATGCATTGCTTTTAACTTAGGGGTAAACCAAGTGTTAAGGTGGGCTTTTGCTTTGCTTTTACGCATTTTAATTGGCCCAATAGTGTCGAGAGCTCGGGTCATTGTGGAGTTTTACAATTCAACCAGCTCCGCTTGGTCAGATGATTCTGATGTAGCGTTTAATGTGGGTAAGAGAAGAGGCAAAAGCTTATCGGTAGTTATGTTCCGTTTGCTCCTCGTGAGGGTAGGTGGCACTAACGGTTTAGTTTTGGTGTCTATTTGTTTGGTCTGCATAGTAAAGGTGATAAGGTAGTGGTCAGTCCAGGATCAAGGTTGAATAGATGAGATAGAGGTCTCAGAGTTTAGGTCTACAACCCAATCTAGTATTCTACCTTTCTCATGAGTAGGTTGGTTAATTCTTTGTGTAAAACTCAATTCAGCTAAGGCATCAGTATCTTAGCCTGATGGTAGTTAGGGTCGTGATTTCCCATGTTAACATTGCCTAGTAGCAAAAATTTTGAAGTGTGTTTGGTGATGTCCGAGAGTATGGTCATAATGTCTTCTTCGGAGGTCCCAATGGGGCCTGGCAGTCTGTAAATTAAGTGGATAGTTAATTTGCTTGTCTTAGTTGTGGAGAAAAACTGTAAGTATTTCACAGGACTTAACAATGGGGAAGGTGGTTACTCTGAGACCTAAACTTGACTTAGCAATGAATGCAGTGGCACCCCCTTTTGATGTGACTCTGTCAGCTCTTACAATGGTGTAACTGTCGTGTTTAGCCAGTAAGATGGAAGGTCCTGCAGCCTCGTGTAACCAAATTTCGGTTACAGCTGAGAAGTCTAAGTCACCTGTGTTAATTAAATCACCTATATCAGTGGCATGGGCCACTACCGATCTAGCGTTAATTAGGGCACCTTTTAGTGGAGGGTTAGTTACATTAAGGAGATTGGGTTGAGTCTTTCCTAGGTTGTCTCTTTTTTTCAAAGTTTTTAAAGTACAGTTGCTAGTTACTATCGGGGTGATAGGCATAACATGTGGTTTAAGCAGTAGGGAGAGGTTTCTATTAAGTCTAGAACCAAGCCTAGCTTTTCTATCACTGGTAGGACATGGCTGGTTCGGTGTGGGTTTCCTAGCATATACGTTTATCCATTGTGATGGGTTTAGCTTTCCAGTGGCATCCAGGTTGGCGGCTAGGTTGACACTGGGCTCCTTGATGGTTTGGATTAGTTATGGTAGGAATGTAGTTGGTCTGATATTGAGATAGAGTGAGTTTAGGTGGAGGGGTGGCAGAAATTCTGAGGGTTTGATCCCTGGTGATAAAAAGAGAGTCATGTTTGTAGCTGCATTTAAGGTTCCAGAAGAAGGATGATTTGCTACTATAATATGAAGGAGGGCCTGAACTAGAATGAACAGGACGGTAGTTAGATGGCGGTTAGCAGAGCACATGTTGTAGTCAGGGGACAACTATTAGTTTGAGTGCCTCTGACAAGTGGCACTATATAAAATAACGCACTTGCTAACAGTGGCTGTAGGGACAGTGGGCCAATGACGGAAGTTTATGCCAGTTCAAGGCAGTGGGCAACTACCAACAGTATGTACCAGTTCATAGCCATGGGTAAATAACAGTAATTTGTGCAAGTTTAAGGCAAAAGGGGAAATACCAGCAAAGTGTACCAATTCAATGCAGTGGGTCAATAACAGTAATTTGTTCAAGTTCAAGGCAAAAGTGCAAATACCAACAAAGTGTACCAATTCAATGATATGGGTCAATAACAGTATTACATCATAACTGCTGAGAGGATGTGTTTGAAAACAAACCTATTCTTAGGGATTACTAATAGTGAAATTAGAAGAACCTTACTTGTCTTGAATGCCTTATAGCTGTCAATTATAAAACCAAGAATGATATACAGTAATGTTCTTAGAGGTAAAATCGAATAACAGGATCTGATAATGGGCCTCATTATGAATATGCCGGTACGGTAACAATGGTGCCGGTAAGCTAGCGGCACTGTTGTTACCGGACCGGCATACTCTGAGATCTGCAAGTGGGTGACTTTCCACCCACCACATCTGACCTGGCAGGCGGAACGGCACCTGCTTGCAGACACGGATGGATGCACTGGCACTGTTGCACACAGTGCCAGTGCATCCATCCTCCCCATTTCCATTGAGTCCAATGGGACTTGAATGGGAATGGGGAGTTATTTTTTCCGCACCCGGCAATGGGGAAGTACCGGTACCGCCCAGGCTGGAATTCCCTGATAAATCCTCATTGCCGGGTGCTGGAATTAAAATGACTCCGGTGGCAGCCGTGCCAATTTTACCGGCACCACTACCGCCATAGTCATAATGAGGCCCAATGTGCTTGATTCTTCTCGTTTCTTCAAAGTGCAGGCAATTTAATATTCTGTTGGTTTGAATATTTTCTTTGGTGGAACAGTTTGCTGGTTAGTTGTCTCTGTGAGAAGAAAAAACAGTTGTACTGGCTTTCCCCTAAAAGTTCTCTGATCCTTGTTGCTGATCTTGTCTGGACCTTCAACACTTCTTCTTCTGTCTCAGTGTCTGGGGTTGACGGCCTGTGGATCTCGCCTTTACAGGGTTTAACATCACTGAGGTGAAGCCATGATTTGCTTCCTTGTACATTGACGGCAGTGGGAGCTACCTCCTCTACCAGGAAGGGGCCCTCAAATCTTGGTTCATCCCAGAGTCTGGTAAAGTGTTTTATTTAAATAATATCACCAGCGTACAGGGTGGGGGGTTGAAGCATAGTATGTAGGTTGGACTGTTTGTTTTCTTCATTATGATTCTTCTTCAAACCCACCTGCCCTGTGCAAATCTGTTGGGATATAAAAGAAATACTTGCTGTCATAGCAGTCACTATTCATGCATTTTATTTTCAAGAATAATAGTGGTACCATGGCCATCAGTTTGTGCTCTAGTGGGAGGAGCAAGAAGTCTGTGCATCTGGCATTCTGTCACCAGCTCATGAGAAGTCAGGTGATGGTCTAAACTGGGCTGATTTCATAATGCAAATAAGGCTAAGGTTAGACAAAAGAACCATTCTTTGTTCAGCATAATTTTTAGTTTTGCTATCCTCTCTTTGAGGAGGTCATTGAGCCTCTCACAAATCCTCTTGACCGAAGGACATCACACACTCCCCATCTTGGGAAAACCTCTCTTATGAGGAATTTGGCCGTAGAGGTGGTATCAGGGTGTGTTCATGGAAACGCTTTGATCCATTGGTCGAAAGGACACATGACTATTTGAATCTTTAGCAATTACAATTTTGGAGCATATCTACATAATCGATATGCAAATGCTGGAAAGGTCAAGTATGATGGTGGCTGCTCTCACTACTTGCACCATATGCTCCGCAGTATTTTTCTGTCACACTGTGCAATTTACTATAAAAGTGGAAACATGTTCAGCAAGATTAGGCAAAAACCAATCCTGAGAAATCTAGGCTGAAATACTTTCTTGTGTTGTATGTGCAGGATATTGATGTTGGTGTAATGCTACCTTGACTAATGCGAGGGTCATGGCTGGTTTGTCGGTGCTGTCCTGCCACCATATTGCTTTAGTAGGGGATAACATACACCTACTGCTCTTCTTATGGTACACCTCCCTGCATTTCAATTATTTTGGTTATGGTTTGAGAATTAAACCCTGCTGTTATCATCATGCTACGTGCTCTCGTGTGTTGATTAGGTGGTCTGTCAAATTAAGATATTCAGGAAAATATGCTGCTTGTTTGGCTTCTGTGTCAGTGTCCGGCTTCTGTGTCAGCATCCTTGTTGCCTTGGGAAATGGATGCTAAATCGGTGCTGTGCATATTGCTTCCTTTAATTCATCAAATGCTGTCAACTGTCCAACGTACAATAATTCCTTCTGACAGTACTTTAGATTCTCCTTGTATACCTTATAACCTTTGTCTGCCAGGATTGTGATCAGATGTATTTAATCTTTTCTGCACTGTTCATCTATGTCACTATGCACCAAAATATCATCAACACACTAGATCACTGTGCAGTCAATATGTATGTATCCTAAATCCATCTAGATAATTCTTTTAGAGATGAATGGGGACTCACAGTACTCTTGTGTTAAACAAGTATGATTCCGCTGTTTCATTCTATATGAAAATGAAGTCAAGTCCTGTGATGCTTCATGAAGTGGAATTGAAAAGAATGTGTTTTTCAAGTCCATAATTGTGAAACATTTGGTTTTGGATGCAATATTTCATAATATTGTGGCTGGATTTGGGACCTATGGAAATTCTGTGTGAACAATAATATTTAGGCGGTGCAAATTCTGAATGAATCTCCACAACCCCCACGTCGATGTCTTCACTGGGTACAATGCTGTGTTATATTGGGATTCAGAGGGGACCAGTATTCCCTGCTGTATGAGTACTGAGATTGTCACATAAATGCAATTGTCTGCTTCCTTCAACATGGCATGTTGTCTTACTCTTTGAAAAAATCGCTCCTGGTTTTAATTTAATGTCATCTGCACCTATTCCTTTAAGGAGGCCAACGTCATAGGGACTGCTGGTCCATAATGTGTCTGGTTTACACAAAGTCTTTCTTGAAAACATTGGTATATTTCTATCATTTCCATCCTCTGTGGCACTTCCCTGTTCTAAATCTTCACCCAATACATTAGACTTATTAAGAATATTACTTCATTATCTACATTTTCGTCTTTGAACAATTCCTCATCTGAGGTTCGACAGGGGACAGTTGGCAGGATTGAAACACTTCTCTCATTTATACAATATAGTGGTGGGGGATAGGTTGATGCCATGGATGATGCATTCATCTGTCTTTCATCAAATGCATGCAAGGAATACTCCTATCTACTCAGTTGGAATACTCAGGTAACTTGCATTTATACAAACACAGTGTTCTTCTCTCACATATTGACAAATGTGTTATCGTTTCTCTACAATAGACTTGGCTCACTAACCCACTGATTGTTGATGGTTGGAATTTTCTCTCTTTGCAGGCATCCCAAGGCCTGCGGGGTCGACCTAAAGGGGGCTTGGCTCATGGCGTCAGGAAAGAGATGGGGAAAGAGCAGTTGTTTTTGGAACTTGAGTATGAACTATTTTGAAAAATCACAATTCAGGCATGTTCCAATGGAACTGTTAATAGACCTCTGTAGGCAATTAATATCTATGACCCGTAATTCAGATCTGATCATGCTGGGCTCCTGAGGTCTTTCAGTGTGGTCCTTACCAATCTTGATAATAACTACCAGATCTTGATGTGTGGAGATTTTAATGCCAGGATTCCCAACATGTCCTACGCAACTACAAGTAACTCACTAGATCGTACTATTGAAGACCAGTCAGTTAAACTAACAAAACATTGTAGAGTTGGAACAAGCTGGGCTAGTCTATTATACTCTCATGGTTTTATAAGGGTGAATAGCAACTCCCCTCTGATATTCCTCCAGGATACACAAGGGTTGGGATGATCACAAGTAGTATAATTGATTATTTATTTATCACTAATAATGTGATCCTGAATATGCGTATTGGGAATTGGAGTGAGAGTGACCACTTTCCACTGTCTGTGAAGTTGAATACTACTCAGGGCAAACCGACATTGGTGGACCTAGGCCAATTAACAGTGAATAAGTTTTTAAATCATATTTCTTGGCATGACAACAATCTTAGACAGGCTTCAATTAAGGCACCGGTTTGCATCAATGCTTTTTATCACACCTGGAATTCCACCTGCACTAGAAATTACCTTGGTGCTGGTATCAGCGCAATAAGCCATTTTGAGGCGTGTATGGAATGCATCAAGGCCAGCTGGGTAGGCCCTCAAAAAACGTTCAGCAGAATAGGTACGGGTAATAGGAAGCTTCACCCTCACACATATGATATAAGAAATATATGCTAGGAAAAGACAATTGATGCAGGATTTCGGTGTGATTGGCCAAAAAGGAACTTGACACTCCTGCACATATGGGCTTTGTGTGTACCTTAAAAATAGAATATGCATTTTGGCTAAAGAAATATAACTCTCATAAAGACTGCACAAAATGGACGCTTTTTTTCTGGTCATGTCAGGCCAATAATCCGGTGTAATTTTGGAATACAGTAAATGAGAAATCCGTTGGCCACAGAGATCTACATGGGGTCTCTGGGGAAGATTGGGAAATGTTATTGACACAACACACTGGAGACATGCCTTATCTGACCTTTGACAGGGTGATGAATGCCAGTTGGATATACACTAAAAACTGTGATGACATTGCTAAAATTATCCAAACAAGTAAATTGTTGAGGGCGCCAGGCACCGACAGGTTGTGTAGTACTCTTTTGAAAATGGACCCTGTGGTGTGGGCAGAAGCCCTTCATCTTTTGCTTAGCTGGATTAAGGTGGCACAGGTTATCCCAGAATTATGAAGAGATAGTATAATCGTCCCCATCCTAAAGAAGGGTAGGCCCAATGATCCTAAGAATTTTTGCTTCCTGGTGATGTTCGATGTACCATCTAAAGTACTACTGTGAATTAGAGACTTGGGTGGCAGAAAACAACAGAATCTCAGTTTGGTTTTAGGAAAGGATGTGATACCACGATCAACAGCCTCACCCTTGTTATAATCATTCAGCAGGCCTGGTCCATACGTAAAACATCTGTATACACTGCATGTATTGATTTTAGTGCAGCATTTGACACGGTGAACAGACCTAAACTATCTAACAAACTGAATGTTTGGAAAATACCATGGGGGCTTCTTAAAATGCTCATTGCATGTCATGATTGTATGCGGGTTAAGGTCTGCATCAACCAGGCAGGAAGGACCTCTGGGTGTGTGGGTACTAATAGGGGGCTTAAACAGGGATGTAGGTTGGCACCAATGCTCTTTAACCTTTACCTAGTAGACCTATGAGTGGATTGTGCTAATGACTCAGCTAACCCACCTAAACTTGGGGATGTTTCTATCAAGTGGATGGGTTATGCTGACAACTTTGTCATCCTAGCCTCCTCTATTTGGGGACTGCAGGTGTCCCTGAATAGGTTGGCATCCTAATAACCTCATTATTTACCTGGAAAAAAACTAAAATTATGATTTTCGCTACGATGGCCAGGAAATTAAAACATCAGTCTTAATTGATGGGACATGCTAAGGTGGAAGAGGTCTCCGAATTCAAGTAAATAGGGATACTCTTAATGTTGAATTTCGAGGAACCCGCCACCTAGAACAAATCAGACTTTAATCCACTATTGCAAATCGCTGGCTGAGCTCTCTAGCTAGCAAGAGGGGGGTGGGAGGGTTCCCTGAAAATTATTCTACAATTGTACCAGGCCAAGATAGTGTCATCTATTCTCTACGGTGCTGAGATCTGGGCACTGACCCATGTAGAGAGCTTGAAAAGGTTAGAAGGGAAATGCCTTAGAAGATTATTTTGATTATCTCAGAGTGTACCCATTGAAATGTTATATCATGAAATGTTATATCTGGAATTCAATGTCACCTCTAATCATGCTAACTTGAAGATGCATTGACTGTGTCTCATTTGTAAAATGCATAATGCACTGGACGACTCTTTGTTGTGTTCCTTATATAAGACAGTTGAATCTAGAGCTACATGTATGCCAACTAGCAATTTATTGAACATTGTGAGCGCCGGTAATGCTTGGGTGACACAAGCACATAATGACATCTTGAACTGGTCTCTTTTTAGATTTAAGAACTATGTAGGATCAGGCATAGATTCAGAGGCAGTTGAGTATTGTAAAAATAGTCTGGCAAGTGGTTTCCTTGAATATAATACCTCACATAGCAGGGTGGCTGTCTATATCAAACGCTAAGCGGATAATCATTTGATTTAAGACTATATTAAGATCAAGTTTAACACTGTAAAGTCCCTTGAAATCACAGGGCCTGGTCTAATATACCTTGCTGTTAATGGTTATGTCGATTAAGTGGAGGAGGCTATGTTGAATCCACTAAACACTTGTTAATGGACTGTGAGGCACTTGACTCACTAGAGTTAACTGCGATGAGAGGGATAGGCTTACAAACATCACTTTCGTCTTTTGAGGTATGGAAGATATTTATGGATGGGAACTCAGAAGGCTGTACCCATCATCAACCGTTGTTTTGGAAAAAGAATGCCTCAATATTTGATATCTTGTTTTGATGATTGAATTATTTTTGGAGAAGTCTGGCTATCATCAGATGTATTGTTTTAACAGATGAACTATGTTAAAAGTGGTTGTACAACTGTATAAAATATTTTTTTTAGAAATACAATGTTAAGTGCTGCAATATTGGCAGAAAGCAAAGCTAAGCTACAATGCAACACTTGCCTGTGTTTTGTAAAAACAAAATGTACTACTATGTGTTATATAGGGCCTACTACTGTCCTGGTGTCACGTAGCCATTACATGCCATTGCATCTGAACACTCCCCCCTTTTGTTACATCAGTAACAAACAACTTCTCACTCACCCACTTCTTCCCACTTTTCTCTTCCTTACTCTTCTCCCACATTTTATGAACACACTTCGAGGTGTGCCCTCCCTCTGCACATTCCTCTCGGAGCCTTGATAGAATAATACAGTCCTCTTCCCCAAATTATCTCACTCACTGCATATAAAATTTCTCAGGATCCTCTGGAAAATGAGTAATTTTTTCCACCGCTAATATTTTCTTTTCTTCTGAACCCCAGTGCCCTCTTCCTTCACCACCCCATTTCCCATCCCCTTCATCTAGAGAGAGAACATCCTTATCCCCTTTTTCCCTAATCTACACCCTACTTTGTTCCCCCATGTTCCTCCTCCTGTGCACAACAACCCAAGTCTATTTGCGTGGTACACAGAACAATGAACACCACTACGAGACAGGGACCAATACATTTAGGGTCTGAGCCAACCACATGGCCAGCCATTAAGAAAATTGCATCATACCAATGTTCTTTGATGACCCTGTTTGATTCTTCCTTCGTCTTCATATGAAACTTATGTAAAGTGTTTATAGTTGAAATCAAACTATCATTCTGTTCATCGCTAGCTGTTTAGGGGGCAGTAAACTGTGCCAATCATTGTACCAACTCCCCCTTTCATAACTGTAAACATGTCTAAAATGTACCTGTGTTGCTTGGTCATCAATGTTGCCACTCTAAGATCCTCTTATATTCAATTCAACCCACTTTCTGTTGCATTAGCTAGCTGCAATAGCTCCCAGTGGGTGATTTGGAGCCATGCTGCATTTGAAGCTGCCTGAAAACCTGGTGATAAAAGAGATTCAAAGAAAATGGCAGTCAAAGAAAACAGTCTGAAAGTTGTAATCTCATGCAGAAAACCCAATGATTTCAAAGATGAGTTATGATCTCTTCTTCATTTACTCACATTGCGGACACCTCCTTCATTGTTTACCATTCTAGCACCAGCAGAGCTATAATTCCCAAAGTTATTGACAAGTTTCCTAGGATGCGAGTATCCATGGCTAGCTTTCGATAATCCTAATAGTACATCTAGGTTGTGAGTGTCCAATATTTTTCTTAGCTTTATTCGAATGCTGAGCAAAATAATGTGCCTCAATCAACAGTTCTGGAACAGTATGGGCATTAAGAGGGGAAATATCTGAGTCGGGCACTACAAGTGCTGGTGTGTGTAGTGCTACGAGGGAGTAGGAGCGGGCCCAATCTGGCAGCAATTGCAGGTAGGTATTGGGCCCGCAGGCCCAATACAAGTACATACTGGTAGAGCTCCCGTCTCGCATATTGGGTAGCTCCATCATTTTGGTACAGTCCTCATTCTCTCCTATACTAGCGGTGCCTCAAAGAACGTGTGAGTGGTTCTATTGACACTGGTGTTTTGTTGTCAGCTATCCAAGCAAGGGCATGCACATTCCCCTCCTGTCAAGGATCAACAAGTGGCTTGCAGCAGCAAAGGAGACAATAAGGCTTTAAACAATGCATTGCATGGTAAATGCTCATGTAGAGGTTACAGAAGGAAAACACATGCCAACTTTAAGAGCCTCCTTTGTGTAATATGCAGGAAGACTGTTGAAAACAGAAGAACACCCACTCTAAGCAGCCAGGACAACTTGGGACTACATTACCCAGAAGGCCAGAGTGTTCATGGGTCTTCTGGAGCTTCAGAACCATGCCCAACGCAACGCGCCCCTGCTTTTGCTACGGAGCATCGGAGAAGGCAGACGCGGAACTTGGGAGCTCCTGCAGGCTGCCATCAGCGGGGCCGTTCCCCCGCCTGTGCTTCTACTGCTGGCCCCACCATCAGAGCCAGATAAGTTCTCTCTCTCTCTTATAAACACTGGGAATGGAGGGGAACATGTAACGTAGCGGTCACCACTAGCAGAGAGTGTACGCGTCACCGCATAATCTAATAGACAGTTACCGGAGCACTATTTAGTCCCATAGAGTTACAGGTTATGGTGACAGCATGGTAGTGAAACGACGTGCAGCATCTAACTGCACCAAACAGCAGATGAATGTGTATACGGGTGGCCCCCGGCTAATGTTCGTTTATGTTATATGCACGCTAACTTGACGCAAACTCATAGTGTGTTTTCTTTGTAGAGGATATCTGTATCGACTCGGAAAGACATTCCGGGAAACAGCTGATCGTGGGGGAGAGCGCACAAACTACGGATTGAAGCTAAGTGCAATTTAATGTGATTCTATAGTATTGTGAATGCTATGAATGCTATGACCTAGCACAACATGAGGAAATGTTGTTGATGGTGCGCGAGGTCGCTCCAGGGTGTTATTTACGTTGTGAAGTAATCCTGGTGCATGAGGTCACACCAGTTTGTGAAATGCAACATGAAGGTAATGTTGTGGAGTTCACTGCAAGAAACAGCATCTAAGCAGCATAAGGTGTCCTAAGAGTAAAAATCCAGAATCTGCATTGTGAAGAGTGTGAGTGAGTGGATGTGTATGGGCGGAGATAGCAGCACCTCCTAAGGAACCAGTGCAGAACACCTTTCCCTCATTCCCATTCCCATCCATAACCACCACCTAATCCTCTACCCGGTTACCCTAACTTCCCCCTACCTATCCAAGCCGTGGACCCTAGCCCTCTTTTCCCGGCGGTTCGCGGTGGCTTGTGGTACTCATACCCTCCCAGGCGTCAAGACCCAACGGGGAGGTATGTGTTCATGCTACCTCTGCGCAAGACCACAGGAGCAAGACCCGACACCTCCCAGGTCTTCATACAGCATGCAATAATTTCACCTGCCATTTCATGTCATCAAACCACTGCAGCTCATGATATCCTCCATACATTGATTTCTGTAGACAACTGCCCCTTCTATGTGCATTTGTGGCCTCATCCTACACCAAGGTATGGAGTGCCCTGTCTTGTTCTGGTATGTGTGCATGTGGTGTGTTGTGAATGTAACCTCCCCCATGTACAGAACCTCCATCTCGTAGTCCAGCACTATGTCCCTTGTGGTGGGATCCTCTGCCATCTTGTTAGTTTGCTTGTTTGTTTGTTTGTTTATTTATTTCAACCGAAGGTATCTGGACGCAACAAGGATATGCAATTTGTATATACAATACAATGTAATACAGGAAAATTACAGCTATGGTACAATACAAAAGTGGTACAGGGAAGGGTTTACAGAACATCAGGTTGCATTCAGATGTTTTTTTTTCTGAAGCTTGTGAAGGTCTGGTCGGTTTAGAGATGTAAGGTTAGGGCATTCCAGTATTGGGCTGCTTGTCCCAGGAAGATTTTCCCACATGCTCTTTTCAAGTTGAATTTGGGAACTGTAATGCAGCAGGATTGGGCAGCCCTGGAAGGGCGAGAGAACAATGATCTGATGATTGTTTCTTGGAGGTATTGTGGGGTGGCGTTACTTAGATATTTGAGGGTGATGGAAACTATTTTACATTGAATCCTATCCTTGATGGAAAGCCACTTGGTGTCTCTTCTAGCTTTTGAGATGTGTTCTCTCTTTGGAATGCTTAAGGCAGTTCTGAAAGCATTATTTTGTAAAATGTGAAGTTTGTTGGTGGTCTGTTTGCTGGCTCCTGCATAGAGGGCGTTGCAGTAGTCGAGTATATACAATATTAATGGTCTTGCTAGAGTAGGTGGAGTTGACTTGCTTACCCATGTTAAGAGTAGCATCTAAGTAAAAGCCCAATGTTTGGTTTCATCAATGGTGAAGAATGTATATTGCGCATCAAGTTCATTTAGATGGGCTAGAGCACCTACGAATAGGATGTCTATCTTGTCGCCATTCAGGCATAGGCCATGGGCTGCCATCAATGCCTGAATGACTCTGTACATTTTGTTGATGAGGGCTAGGTCTAGGTCATAGTTTCCAGATAGCAGTAGGAGTATCTGGGTTTCATCTGCATAGTTAGTATAATTGATACCCAGCTGGGCCACTTTATCAAATAATGGCTTGGTGAATATATTGTACATGGTGGGGAACATACAGGAGCCCTGATGGACTCTGCATGTAATTGGGGCGGGGACTGCGGCTGCCGACTGGAAAAAAACCCTCATTGACCTGTTGTTCAGAAAGGATTGAATCCAGTCAGATGCTTCTTGAGAGAAAGTGGCTGTAGAAGATAAGTGTTTGCAAAGGATTTTGTGATCCACCAGATCAAAGGTGGCCAAGAGGTCTAGACGAAGGAGCAGAGCACATTGTCTTTTGTCCTTAAGTGAGTCAATTTGCATTTGTAAAGCAATTAGTGCCGTCTCAGTGCCATGGAGTCGTCTGAACCCCGATTGTCTCGAGGTATTGCTGGATTTGGAAGTACGCCACCTTGTCTAATATTTTGGGGAGGAATGAGACTGTTTTAATAGGCCTGTAATTGGTTGGGATAGTTGGGTACAGCAAAGCTTTTTTTAGCAAGTGCGTAATTAAGCATTTATTAGTTTGATAATAAATGGGGCAAGATCTCTGGCGGCTTCTTTAATTATTTGGGCAGGGCAGTTATCGCCTTGAGGGTTTCAGTGATGCAATTTTTTTCTACCTCTGTAGTATAGACATTTGTGAATTTGAACTTAGGGGGAGGGTTTATGAGGAGTTCTTCAGGCTCCAGGTGTGAATGTAATTTGGAGATAGTAAGTCTTTTGGCTGCAATTTTATTTTGGAGAGTAGCAATTTTATTAGATAAAGCATTTTGTACGTCTGTACACCATTCTTTGTCCTTGATGCAAGGATCTTCAGGGGCTGTGGGGGATTCCAATTCCCTTAGTTTCTCTTTTGGTCCGTATGATTTTATCTTTGTATTTGCTAGATATTTCGCTCAAGTTAAGTTTATTTTCTTTGGAAGGGATGTTTCTCCATAGGACTTCTAGTTTTCTTTTTTCTGCACGCATTGCTTTTAACTGAGGGGTAGACCAAGTGTTAAGGTGGGCTTTTGCTTTGCTTTTACGCATTTTAATTGGCACAATAATGTCGAGAGCTCAGGTCATGGTGGAGTTGTACAATTCAACCAGCTCCGCTGGCTCAGATGATTCTGATGTAGCATTTACGGTGGTTAAGAGAAGAGGCAAAAGCTTATCGGTAGTTATGTTCCGTTTGCTCCTCAGGAGGGTAGGTGGCACTAACGGTTTAGTTTTGGTGTCTATTTGTTTGGTCTGCATAGTGAAGGTGATAATGTAGTAGTCAGTCCAGGATCAAGGTTGAATAGATGAGATAGAGGTCTCAGAGTTTAGGTCTACAACCAAATCTAGTATTCTACCTTTCTCATGAGTAGGTTGGTTAATTCTTTGTGTAAAATCTAATTCAGCTAAGGCATCAGTATCTTAGCCTGATGGTCGTTAGGGTCATGGTATCCCATGTTAACATTGCCTAGTAGCAATATTTGTGAAATGTGTTTGGTGTTGTCCGAGAGTATGGTCATAATGTCTTCTTTGAAAGGTCCGAATGGGGCCTGGCAGTCTGTAAATTAAGTGGATAGTTAATGTGCTTGTCTTAGTTGTGGAGAGTTAGACTTAACAATGGGGAAGGTGGTTACTCTGAGACCTAAACTTGACTTAGCGATGAAGGCAGTGTCGCCCCCTTTTGATGTGACTCTATCAGCTCTTACAATGGTGTAACTGTCGTGTATAGCCAGTAAGAGGGAAGGTCCTACAGCCTTGTGTAACCAAGTTTCGGTTACAGCTACGAAGTCTAAGTCACCTGTGTTAATTAAATCAGCTATATCAGTTGCATGGGCCACTAGCGATCTAGCATTAATTAAGGCACCTTTTAGTGGAGGGTTAGTTACATTAAAGAGGTTAGTTTGAGTCTTTCCTAGGTTGTCTCTTTTTTGTAAGTTTTTAAAGTACAGTTGCTAGTTACTATTGGGGGGATAGGCATATCATGTGGTTTAGGCAGTAGGGAGAGGTTTCTATTAAGTCTAGAACCAAGCCTGGCTTTTCTATCACTGGTAGGACATGGCTGGTTCGGTGTGGGTATCCTAGCATATACATTTCTCCATTGTGATGGGTCTAGGTTTCCAGTGACATCCGGATTGGCAGCTAGGTTGACACTGAGGTCCTTGATGGTTTGGATTACTTTGGATAGGAATGTAGTTGGTCTGAGATTGAGATAGTGTGAGTTTAGGTTGAGGGGTGGCAGAAATTCTGAGGGTTTGATCCCTGGTGATAAAAAGAGGGTCATGTTTGTAGCTACTTTTAAGGTTCCAGAAGAAGGATGAATGACTACTATAGTATGAAGAAGGGCCTGAACTAGAATGAACAGGAAGGTAGTTAGACGGCGATTAGCAGAGCACATGTTGTAGTCAGGGGACAACTATTAGTTTGAGTGCCTCTGACAAGTGGCACTATATAAAACAATGCACTGGCTAACAGTGGCTACAGGGACAGTGGGCCATTGACGGAAGTGTATGCCACTTCAAGGCAGTGGGCAACTACCAACAGTATGTACCAGTTCATGGCCATGGGTCAATAACAGTATTTTGTTCAAGTTCAATGCAACAGTGCAAATACCAACAACGTGTACCAATTCAATGATATGGGTCAATAAAAGTATTTTGTGTGTGTTCAAGGCAAAAGAGCAGATACAAACAAAGTGTACCAATTCATTGCAATGGGTCAATAACAGTATTTTGTGCGCGTTCAGAGAAATAGGCAAATACCAACAGTATGAGGCGGTGCAGAGCTGTGAACCAATAACAGTAGTTTGTGCAGAGAATTCAGACAATAGGTAGTTCATCCACAGGGATCAGCAATTTTCGGAGACTCAGGGTGGAACAGAGCGCCAGTAGGCATCTATTAACAAGGCAGATTAAAAATGACACAATGTATACGTGGGCAGATATTTAACAGAATTAGTATGGTATGTTGGTAGGCAGATAGCCACACCTTGGCCAGGTTAGGTTTGCTTCCGTAAAAGATAGCAGATAATCTGCTGATAGGCTTGTTCAAAGTTCATGGCGACACAGACTGTAGCCCGTATTTCAATATTAGTTTGAGGTTACCTGTCGGGTGCTGTTCAAATGTAAATATAGGAAGCAGAGAGAGGCAGGGTGTGAGTATAGATCTGGGGAGTAGCATTGTGTATTGTTAGACAGGGTCATGGATGCATCCGTGCTGCAGGCGCAGAGGAGCAATTGTAACTCATCATGATAGTACGGAGCCTATGAGAGGGGGTGCTAGGCGACCACCTAGCTGCGTGGGGTGGATGGCTGCTAGATGTACCATGTAAGCCACAGAGTTAGCATGCCCTGGGCACACCGAGGCAAACAGGGGCAAACAGGACCTTTGTCAGGCCTTCATCGTGGCCTGCTCTTCCGCCTTCCGGCGGATGTTGCTACCAATTATTCAAATTGGCTGCTAGGCAACAAAAGCAATAGAGCCTCTCTATGGTAGCGCATTGTGCCCGACATCTTTAACTCAGGCAACGTTAGGAAGTGAAGATCAGGCTACGATTCTGCTTGCAGAAAGCAGGAAAATATGGGTGAGGGTGTCTGGGTGGGCACACAGAGGGCTTTAGGAACACAGTGCCTCACCATAGCTTAGCCATTGCAGATGGCCTGTCGTCCGATGTGGGGGACTCCAGGAGACAGCAGGCAGTGTGGCGTGTTGCACTCAGCTCCACGTGGCAGAGGTGTCTCCGGAGGCTGGCTGGGTCTCCTGCCCTCTCTGCCTTGAGATGTGGATGCTTCTATATGTGAGGAGCAAACAGTGCCTTTATCTGGCCTTCATCGTGGCCGGCTCTTCCGCCTGATGGTGGATGTTGCGAACAATTATTCAAATTGGTCGCTAGGCAATGAACGCAATAGAGCCTCGCTATGGCAGCACATCGTGCCCAACATCTTTAACTCAGGCAACGTTAAGAAGTGAAGATCAGGATATGGTCTGCTTTCAGAAAGCAGGAAAACATGGGTGAGGGTGTCTGGATGGGCAGACAAAGGGCTTTAGGATCACAGTGCCTCACCAGACCTTGGCCATTGCAGATGGCCTGTCGTATGATGCGGGGGACTCAAGGAGACAGCAGGCAGTGTGGCACATTGCACTCAGCTCCATGTGGCAGAGGTGTATATGGAGGCTGGCTGTGGCTTCAGCCATCTCCGCCTCGAGATGTAGATGCTTCTAGATGTGAGGGACAAACATGGCCTTTATCTGCCCTTCATCATGGCCGGCTCTTCCACCTGCCTGCGGATGTTGCTACCAATTATTCAAATGGATCGCTACGCAACAAAAGCAATAGAGCCTCGCTATGGTGGCGCATTGCGCCCGACATCTTTAACTCAGGCAATGTTAGGAAGTAAAGATCAGAATACCATTCTGTTTGCAGAAAGCAGGAAAACACGGGTAAGGGTATCTAGGTGGGCACACAGAGGGTTTTTGGAACACAGTGCCTCACCAGAGCTTGGCCATTGCAGATGACCTGTTGTCCGGTGTAGAGGACTCCAGGAGACAGCAGGCAGTGTGGTACATTGCACTCAGCTCCATGTGCCAGAGGTGTCGCCGGAGGCTGGCTGGGGCTCTTGCCCTCTCCGCCATTAGATTTTGTTGATCTGTATATCTACATCCCATTCCTTCACCCTCTGCACAGTTACTGCCTCAAGCCAATGGTAGAATTGACAAGCCACAACTATTACAAAGCAATAATTAGTGCACCTGTTTTGCATATCAATGTAATGAATATGCAAATGGTGGAAGGGCCTGGACAGGCAAGGTAACGTTGCTTTAATGGTTTTCAGTGTGTGCCTAGCTCTGTAAAGCTGACTTGTCATAGAATTGGCAATCGACTTGGCCACATGCTTATGCAAGTTTGGTATGAACCACGCTGCATATAGATTAGTTACAATGCTCTCTTTAGATGTATGTGCTGGTTGATGTAGCTGCTCAGGAGCCATCTTAATAAAATCTACAGGCGTGATGGGCTTCCCAGAGATTTTCTGACAGCAAATTAATTTGGTAGGGGACAAGGAACACCCCGATTTTTCCATAATTCATTCTTTTGCTGGGAGGCCTTGCCCTGTAATTCTGTTATATGTGCTATTGGTAGACAGGTATAGCAGTCTGGTAGCTGCACCTGCTCTTGTGCCATGCTTCTAAACATGGGAGGCAAATCGGTAACATATGGCAGATAGGCTTCTTGTTTGGGTGCCATGTCTAATGCCTCGTTGCCATGTGATACAAAGTCTGTACCCCGTGTGGGCAACTCACTTCACCACTGCTTAAACGGAAGGCAATGGTAACAATTTGATCAATCTTGATAGCAAATTTGCGTGCTGCACTGATGCCCATCACCTTTCCTGAAGCCTCTGTCTTCCATCAGACAACGCTGAATGTCCTGTGGAGTTGGCATAGGCCGAATCTGAATAAACGGTGGCACAACATCCTTGACCCATCTCTATTGCTGATATGAATGCCACTAACTCAGAAGTTTGTGCTGAATAATGTGATGGTAATCTCATCTGTGCTGCCAGCTCTCTCTCCTGCAAAGTGCACAACTGCTAAGCAAGTGTGGCAGCAACCTGTGTTTCGGTCAATCGTCGATGAACCATCAACAAAAAAAATCTCTCCCTCACTAAAAGCATCTTCTCTCATTGTGTGCAGACCCTCTAGTCCCTCTAGCTACGTGGTATAATCATGAACACCATCACTTGCCTGCACAGGCTCGGTGACCATGATCGATGGATTGATAACTTGGCACATCACAATGTAAATTGCTGGATTTGAAAGTGTAACCTCATACCCTGACACTCGTCGAGTAGTGAGGGTAGACTTTGATCTTACCAGAATAGGAAAGACTGCAAGCTCTACATGGACCGTCACTTGACAACCTATCGTTATGACAGTTGATTTTTCAATTGTGAAATCTGCTGCTGCAAGTGCCTGCTCACATGAAAAATGTGCCTGTATGGCTTGATCTAAAACACCAATGTAATAAGCCAGGGCCTTGTGCCCTGATGTTTTTTTTCTGAGTCAGAACAGCCGTCATCACTTCCCCGTTGGAGTGGGAAAACAGAATAATTATTTGTAATACATTTGGAGTTACTAGCACTAGCACATTGGTAAGTGCACCTTTTAGTTCCCTAAATGATTCTATAATTTCAGCCATCCAGGTAATGGAACCCTTCACCTTCTATGCTGCCTTAAACCCCTGTAGTAGTAGCTTAGTGTAACTGGAATAGTCAAAGATCCAGGCCTGGCAGCAATTTCACAAGCGCAGGACCTGCTGGATCTCTTTTACTGTGTTTGCCTGGGGTGTATTCTGTACTGCTGCTGGCCTTTCTGGGTTTAATCTCCTCCCTTATGATGATAATATCTGCCCTAGGTATACCACCTCCTTCTGACAATATTGCAGTTAATCTCTATCCACCTTGTACCTCTTGCCTGCCAATAACATTAATAGTGCTACTGAATCCTCCCTGCACTGCTCCTCTGTGGCACTGCACACTAGGAGGTCATTCACATATTCAGCTCTGTGTCTGTATATTACACAGGTCTGGCCACAGTACTCTATTGAATATGCTCAGGGGCTCTCAGTACCCTTGTGGGAGTGTGGTGTGTTGGAATCACTGACTGCGATAGATGAACGCAGTGAGGTGCTTGGAATCTTGGTATAATGGTGTCAAAAAGAATGCATTCTAAGATCAATCACCATTAGGTAAATGGCCCTTTGGTAACATTATTCACAATGGTGGCTGGATTGGGCACCACCGGGAACTCTGCCTCCAAAATGTTATTCAGTGGTCGGAGATCCTATACCATCCTCCAAGAACTCCCGTTTGCTTTTTTCACAGGTAACACTGCCACTTTACACAGGGTGTCTGAATTATGTATTATGCCTTGTTGTCATAATGCTGCCATGCTATCATATATTCCTTCATCGGCCTCCCTTTCAAGAGACCTACATCATGGGGCCAGCTAGTCCAAATGTCTGCAGGTGCCTTCTATAGGTCATCATGCAAGTGTGCCAACATTGTCCTTGTAAAGAGTGCCAATTGGGGAACCTCCCTATGCTGTACACCAAGTGACATGGTATACTAATCATAAAAACCATATCTACTATTTATTTGTTGTTGTAAAAAGGTTGTTCAATGGTCATGTTAGTCAAGCACTATGTGGGGTCAATATACAGGATACTATTCACTACCATCATCATCTACCCCCTGTAAGATCACCTTGTCCTTCTGTTTTATTATTTTTATCTAACTGTATAATGATCACAGTTCCTGGTGCAACTTGCTTGTGTGCTGCAGGTCTGAAACAGAAATTTTGTGGGTAATTGGAAGGTGTGGTTTTGTATCTTAGAAACCCATCTAACAGCACCTGAACCCCATAGAGGAAATCATGGGGGTATATTGAGACCCCTTGCAGTGTGATGTGGGCCAAGAGTGTTTGAATCACTCCACATACTCGGTTTTAGTTTACCACAGAAGTAGAATACACTATGCTTTTGTCAGTGAATGAAATGGTCATGTTCAATGTGCTCATAACATATCTGTCCAATATGTTGATTGGTGTATATTTGGAGTAGACTAGGGACCCCCGATTGCTTGATTGCCAATGGTAAGGGGTAGGCCTTTGGTGAAAGGAATCATTACAACAGCCCCAGAGAATCCCTGTGTGTCCATTATTGTGTCCAACAAAGGGAATCTTTTGTAATGCAAGATTTGGCAGCCCCGGTGTCAGCCAAAAATTAGAATGTTTTGCCGCCTTTGCTCATTGGCACATGTGGTTCCTCTTCTGGGTCTGCAATTACTGATAGGATTGGGTAGGCCAGAGCCCTCTGAGGGATGTCCTATTGGGTGTTTATGTCTGTGCCTAGTAGTAGAAAAGGGTTGCCCCCAAGCACTGCTGCTCCCATATTGGGTGGTGTGCTCTGAGGTAACATAGCTGATTTAATGTATGCACTTAAGTCTGTACCTGGACCTTGTATCTGGAGAGGATTAGTTGGGGGTATTGCTTTGGTGTACTGCCAGCCCTTGGGGTGAATGGTGACTCGAACTGTGAAGATGCTGGTGCATTGGAACTAGTGTGGGCAGCTGCTTGGGCATTACTGGAGCATTTGAAACATTTGGGACAAACGGGGGCTACTGTTGTGACATATTCCAAAAGTTCTGGGCAAGCGTGTATTACATGGGCTGCTGTGGCTTACTCTGAATGTTTTTGGGAAATGCGTATTGCATGGACAGTGCTTGCTGTGGTGTATGTGAGTAGTAAGGCATGTTGGGGGAGTGTGGGGTACCACCAGGGCCATATTTTATGAGTATGGGTGTGCCCTCAAAGCCACATAGTATCCTCCCAGCATTCCTCATCAAAACCCTCCCCGCAGAAGCTCTCCTTCGCCCCCTGGGGATCATCAACAGCTCCCTAAATCAGGGCACCTTCCCATCAACCCTAAAGACAAAACAAATCCTCTGTGCCCCTCTGTTTCCTACCCCTGCTGTATATATGTTCTGATTTTCCATTTGAAAAGTGTTCTGTTATCCATCTGTACTGTTGTATACCTCTGTATAGTGCTCTGATGCTTCTCGAAGCTAGGTCTGCACCCAATAAATACCATATCATATTAATAGTTGTATTTGGTTTCTATTCCAACATTCCCTCGAAAAGAGGCCTATTCCTCCCTTACCCCAACATTGTCCTCTATAGTGCACCCTTGCTCCTCCATAACCAAACCCTCTCCCTCTCTGAAATCCCCCTTGTGATTTTGAAAAATATTCCCCTTGTGGGACAAACCCCCCTTTGTGACCCAGACCTTCCTTCTGGGGGAAAGCCCTCACATTGTGCAAATCCTCTTAGTGTCACAAACCCTCCTTGTGGTGCAAATAAATGCTCCCTGTGGTTTGAAACCTCCCTGTGGTTCGAAACCTTTCTGCAGAACTATTTCCCCTCCCAGCACCCATCCCTTTATTGAACTATCCCCGAGATGGGATTGTTGCATGAGCTAGAGGTTCTCCCAGGACAGGTCCAAAAAGCAGAAAAAGCAATCCACAGAACTCAAAAAAGCAGTGCACCTGTAGGAAAAAACACAACATTTTAATTCACCACAGCTGATAAGAGGAAAGAAAAAAGCCAACTTCAACATGCCCTCGCGGCTTGAACCTTTTGTAGCCATAAACAAAACAGTATATGCAAAAGAAATGTAATAAAAATATCACCCTAACATTATCACTGGCTAATTGTCTCCAGTCGCCTAAACAAACCTATACATTGCTAAAAAAAAAACTACTGACAGTTGCCTGTTTGTCATAAAAAAGAAACTGCCCACCCAACATGATCGCACCCCAATTGGTCAGCAAAAAATGCACCAATCCTATCTCGGGGAATCGTTCGATAAAAAGCTTTATTCTAATTGGAACATGCCACCTCAGACAAATGGGGCTGCAACATCCCACTCAGATGGACCAGTGAGCAACAAACCAACATAGCAAACATCTCCTCTATTCATTTCCCATTCCCATTGAATGCACCTGCTCATTTTGTAGCTTGGTGCACCATCTTCTAGTAACCTACTTGCAATTAATGGTCTTCTTGAAAAAACATGACAGGTCCACTGTTGAACACTGCACGTTGGACCATCATTTCTGCTTATTTCTCAGTATTATTCAGCCCATTTCATAATTTTGCTGCCTGAGAACTAATTCCATTCCTCACCCACCCCTTACAAATATCCAATGAATAAAATAAAACAATATGTATTCTTTCTCTATCTCGTGAGGCAGCACATGCATAACATAACATGCTGTCTGGGACTGAGCATTCACCCCTTGAGAAATGCTTCTGTTTGCAATAATACGCTGCCACCTATCTCACGCTCCTCACAACCTGCCTTTAAGCACTTAGCCTGTTTGCAGGACAGGATGAAATTCAATGTTGCCAACCAACAACTATGGCCTAATACACTATAATGGCAGGTCTGCCCCTCTGGCAGAGGCCTACTTAAAACGGCAAAACTCTTGTTCATTATAACTAATATGTGTTTCACATTGTGTACTCTAAATTATGCAAAAAGGCAAAAATGTTTACCTTGATGACCTGTATGTTTATTTGTGTCCGATGGTGAGTGTGTAACTGTATGAGTTTTGCACCTTCTATCCAGCTGTCATGCAACGCAAAAATGTAGTTCCATAAGTTTGATCATGGGCAGGTGTGCTATGCAATATGTTTTGTGTTTTTTGTGCAGTGGATGCATGATAGAATGCAGTGCCATGCACCATTTATTCCCTGCAATCATGTTGTGCATGCAAAGTGTAGTGAGTATGATGCCAGGCAGTGTTCTGCATGTAATTCACACCCGTGAAGCAATGTAATACATGAACAAATATTATACTGTCTACTCTCTGTGAGGTGCAATGCATGCAAAGAATACAATGTTATGTGCTGTAATGATGGCAGAGAGCAAAGCAAAGTTAGAATACAAAAATTGCCTGTGTTATGTAAAAACAAAATGTACTATTATTTTCATTTATTGTGACACATTTTAGTTATTACCCTACAGTTATCAAAAGTGCTACTGTCCCCATGGCCATTATGTCACTGCCCGGGGCCTTATTACCTGTTAGAAGACATTACTCAGACGATACCTGCACTTTCATTGTGGGCAGTGTACATGCATCTAAACTGGGACACACTAAATCTCAGTCATTGTGACTGCCTTTGCTATACCCTCTCCTATGTACAATGTTGTAATCTTGCTTTCTTGAACAGGGCATTAACATTTGGACACAAGACCATTTGCACACCTGGAGCAGGGGATACCCTATGTCAGGGGTCTGAGTCTTTTGGATCTCCAGATGCTTTTGATTACAACTCACAGAAGCCTTCACCATAATTGTCAATGGTGAGGAATCATGTGAATATCTGTCCAAAACATGGTCAGCCTCAGGTTGCAGACCCTGCCCTAAATTGTTTTAACCAATCCAAACTCTTAATTTTAATTATACAAAGGTACGTATTTTCTATTGTATAAGGAAACCCCTGTCACAGGGATTCTGCTGATGGAACCTTAGCAGGGATATTGTGATGTCGAGATAACCTTTATAATTGTACATCTTTTCCCTACCCTGTTATCAAGAAATCTTTCTCTTTTCATTATTTTGAGAGGTGTGCACATTCCATTTTTGTTTAAAGGAATTATTTAGGAATGCCAACATCTGTTTTCAAAGTGTTCTGTTCCTCCATCAATGTGACAGGGAACCTGGCCGGACAAGACAGTATGGCCAGCTTGGATAATCAATAGAGTGAGCTTTGACCCACAGATGTGTCTACTGGGATTACCTCTGATCCCCTGTCCATCTCCCAAAACCTGTCTTCTCAATCTAGTCCCTACGGTAGAGATCTTTGGGGATGTAGATCTCTTTAGCAGGTGAAGAGAACACATTTCCAGGCTTAGGGTTTTATCTTGCCTCAATCTTGCCTCAATCCTCATACACCTTGCGCTATGGTGTGATAAACAACTGTACCCTTCAGAACATCTATATAGTACTTTAGGATCTACTTATGTCACTTATTGTTAAAGTTGAATTACTGGATTCCTTAAAGATATCTGAAATCAATAAACTAGTGTGGATTTCTGCATCATTAATTGCATTAAAACCCATTGATTTGCCTTACGCCATTTGCACATGTCTTACAAAAGTGGTCCCGATTCATATTGTTGTTTTATAAGGCCGGTAGTAGTGACCCTATGGTTAGGTTAGCTTTCCCGGGGGGGGTGCTGTTGTGCGCACGGAAGATGGCCGCCTAAGCTATGAGCTCTGCTCCTGCCGGGATCCGTATTTACAATCAAACCTGATCCGGGGCCACCTGTGATGCTTATGCTGCACAGAATTACTCCCAGTACGACGCAGCACCCACAGCGCAAATCCTGAGAAAAATCAGATGATATTTGCCCATAAATCTGCCTTACTGTTTTAAGCGGGAACCGTGTTGAGGAAACACTGACTTTGATTTCCGGGCAGTGGCCACCAGACCCTGCCGCCTGAATAATGTGCCCGGTCCTTGGAGTGGGCGGAGACTGTGAGGTGGCCCCCGGAGCCATGCTTGCCGCCCTTCTCTCGATCGCCCTGTGTGCCGAGACCGGCTGAGTGAACGAGGGTACTGCCAAGAGACCAACTTACTTACCTTTCTAACCCTAGGCTGTTCTCCAGGACCTGGAGGCCTCGCTGGTGTGATTACACCAACCGGACGGAGTGCAACCTTTATCCTTCACCCATCTCTCCTGTGGCCGCGGGCCCGAGTCTCTTCCTTGTAGGTGCTGTGCCCTCAGACGGCCCTGACGATACTGCAGTGGCCACTCCGCACTCTTCCGGCACCGGAGGACCTCATCCAAACTAGACTCTGTGGCGGACACATGCCCCATCGGGCATCACGTCGGAAACTGGGATTCAACATTTGGTACTGAGGGACCTGCATATTTATCGACGGAGCTCATCATCATCTGCACTATACTGGTGACTATTCTCTTTTTTGGCAGGATACACAGTGGGGAACATTGACGCCGGGCCGTGGCGGGACCTTTGTGGAATTGTCCGGGCGCACCCTCCCTCCCGCCCTGGTGGGTTACGCGGCATGACGCCAATGGTTGTTGCCCTGTGGGGAGGTCCGTGCTGGTGAATATCCTGGTGGAGGGCCGCTTCTTGTGGTGCTGTGGCCCGCTTGAGTGTGCTCTGTGCGGCTTTATGCCCGCTCGGTCCCCCGAATCAGGGGAAGACTCACCTTCCAGCTCATCACAACCATGCACCTCTGGGGCTGTTTGCTGGAAGGGCACTGTCAGATTGCAGGCTGGAATAACTGGACTCTTTCCCAAGGACCTATGCAGAACACAATAGTATCAAACCCCCCAACACGGATTCTGAAGATCGCTTGACACACATCTGTAGTGGATTACATTCACCTACGGCTGGCCTTCTACGCATGGGTGAGGTGCGACTGTGGCAATACGAATTGGGCCATTCATTATGTCCGCAAAACACGTGGTCCGCATCTCAGGCACTTGGATAAGGGGTATACTTTAATCAATTTAATTATATGTGCATGTCACGTTTCTGATACTACACACACGCTGTTGTGGCGGTGCTGGTTGCTCACTGCTCCCTGTAGGGTCACCGTTTGATACTGGACTTGTACATTCAATATCCTGAACTGCAAATGAGCTGGAGCCGCTGACCCATCATTGAATTAGACCAGTGCAAGATTGATTAAAGTCAGCTCAGTAGCACGGGGTGCTGTTGATCATGAAGTAATCCTGTCAGGAGCGGCCCAGCCACCGGAAAACGCGCATAAACAGCTTGCTAAACGGAAAGCCCAGTACACATGGTCTGCAAACTTCAGTGGGCATTGAGCTGTACGAATAATTACTCACCCTCTGCGAACTCTCAGCGGGCCACGGGAACATACCTGAAATAACAAGGCTCAATAACGGTAGTCCGTATACTGTAGCCGCGGACTTAAATATGCAACCCAGCCATAACAACTGACACCCCAGTGTACCCTAGTCGATAACCTACTAACTTGGCTGACGTATACAAACCCTGCACCGGCGAGAGGAAGAAACGTGCCATCACATATAAAACCACCACAACCCACCACAGGCCACTGAACAGTACAGTCCTGCAGATATAAGGACGTAGGAGAACACAAACCACTCGTCCCACCATATCGGTCGCCACGGAAAGAAAGGAGTGAGTGCCAAGAAAACCGGTCCAATGGACTCCTTTGCCAGCTCTCAACCTCATGGGTCAGCCACAACACTGCAAATGTCACTGAACAGCCAATCCGACACCCCGGCAAATGAGAGGGAAGACCGACTAATGACAATGGTGCAAAACGGCTTTCTAGCAGTAAATGTTAAATTGGACTTCATTGTGGCTACAATCAGCTCCCTGAAAGCAAGGGTGGACAAAGAGAGCACACGCATCACTGAAGCAGTAAGCAGAATCAGTACAAATGAAGACGCGATAACACAGCACAGCCGAGACACTGCACAGCTGAAAGGAGACCTCCAAAAGTCCCTAAACAAATGTGAGGACCTCGAATCAAGGTCCAGAAAAAACAACATCTGCATAGTTGGGGTCGCAGAAACTTTTGGCAAAGGCTCTATGGAACGCCAGGTAGAAACCCTGCTGAAAGCCCTTCTGGGCGCTAAATCCTTCTCGGACCACTTTCTTGTGGAAAGGGCCCATCGCACCCTGGAGCCAACCCCCAGAGCACCACCCGAAAGATAATAGCCCGCCTTCTTAACTACAGAGTTAAAGACAGAGATGTGATCCTCAGAATATCCAGGGAAAGAGGCACTCTACACTATGAGAACAGCAGAATACACATTTATCCAGACTTCTCAACCGACGTGCAAGCACTAAGGAGGTCCTACGAACCAGTCAAAAGACTTCTGAGGCTGCACAGCATCCCCTATGCACGCATCTTCCCAGAGAAGATGAGAATCCAGCACGGGGGCATAGCAAATTATTTTGAAAATCCCATGGAAGCCATGGTATATATTGAAGCCTCTATTCCTCTGCCCCCCAGAGATCGAGCAATAGAGCAGAACATACGGCCACGGCCTATCGAGGAACGAAGGGATCCGGCTGGATGACAAATCATTCATGATACATCCTTTTATAAAGGTTAATACCCAAGGTTGATAGGGTGGCGCAGGCCACTACTTGTACAAAGGAGGACTGTGAGCCACTTCTGCTGGAGGCTATGTGGATGCAACTTGCGCCCACAGGAGACTTCCAAAAGTTATGGTTAGAGGGATCCATCATCTTGTTGGGGTTGGTGGTGCAGAGGGAGAGGGGATTGGGTAATGGTTTTCTTGGCAGTTGGCCACGACTGTTCGGGGATGTTAAAACAATAAAATTGGGGAGCTTTGGGTAGAAAGAGGCCTGCATTGTGTAGGGATGCGGCAACACAATGGTCAAACATTCAACACAAGACATGTCTACGACACAGGCTAACAAGGGTCTAAATATTAAATCTTATCCTGGAATATCCGAGGGATTAACAACCCAGTTAAAGCCAGGAAAATTGCGACCTATTTAACACGACATAACCCCCATATCCTTCTTATACAAGAAACACATGCACTCGGCAGCGTCAACACCAAATTCCTTCCACGTTAGGGACCTCATAGATATTACAGAGAATATTCTGCACAATCTAGGGCAGTTCTCATGCTCACACACCCCAAACTGTGCTTCAAACACTACTCTAGTAAGACAGACCCACAGGGCAGATATGTACTGGTCTGAGGGGAGTTAGCGGGGCAACAGATAGTAATAATCAACACGTATGGACCTAACGGGGATGACACTGAATTCTATCGTATGATACTAGACATATTGGTCGCGTCAGGCGAGGCACAAGTAATTTGGGGAGGAGATTTTAATACAGTACTTGATCTATCCTTGGATCACTCTTTGACTACCCCCAGGGGCACCCTCTAAGGCCACACTAGCTCTGGAACAGATAAAGGAACAGACAGATACAATTGATGCATGATGTACACTATACCTACACGACAAGAAACGTACTTTCTACTCAACCGTGCATGATTCACATTTGCGTATAGATTAGTGGCTTGTCAGCTCCCCCCTCTCTGAAACTATTTCCAGCTGCAAAATACATCCTCGGACTCTCTCAGACCACTCACCGATAACACTGGATAACAAACTGAAGAAAACTCAGTCTCCAGCTAGATGGTGGAGGATGCACCCAACAATTCTCAGAGAACCCCACATATGTGAGGCACTCCATACTGAAATTGAGGAATTTCTTGAATCTAATGAAGGGTCGGTGAGCAGCTGAGCTACTCTCTGGGAAACGTTTAAGGTCTGGGCCAGGGGAGTCATTCTGGGCAAGTCCACCAGAATGTTCAGATCCGTACGCAGTGAACTGGGCACAATCGAAGCCAAAATAGACACCCTACAAACCGAATAGAGTGCCACCCTTAATAAAGAAACACTATCAAACATTCACACTGCACTTAAAGAATTCAATGAACTGGCTAACAGGGAGGTCCTATGCATGGCTGCCCCAGCCAAGGCCCACAGATACGGGGAGAGTAATAAGGCTGTTACGTTCTTAGCCAACATGCTCAAGGCCGACAGAGAGCACACTCCTATCCCCATTATACAGACAACTCTGAGAACAATGGTAAAGAAAGCGCAGGACATTAACGCCACATTTGCCGACTTCTATTCTTCCCTATACTCTAACCATGATGTGAAATCTAGGGAAGACACAATCAAGTACCTAGATGATCTAGACCTCCCAACACTAACACCCAATACATGGAGCATTCTTGACCAGCCTATTACACATGAGGAAGTCACTGCGGCTATTAAAGCATTATCCTCTGATCGAGCACCCGGTTCAGATGGCCTAGGTGCCGAATTATATAAGGAATTCCAGGATAAGTTAGCCCCCTTGCTCTTGAAGATGTGGGAGGACGCTATGGACTGAGGCACCCTTCCGGAATCAATGCGGGAGGCAATTATTACAGTACTCCTTAAACCCTGCAGACCAGCACACGACATGGCCTCTTATAGACCCCTCTCCCTGATAAACACTGATGCGAAGATCTTCGCTAAGGTCCTAGCCACTAAACTCCTGCCATATATTCCTATCCTGGTACACCCAGACCAGGCCGGTTTTATCCCAACTAGATCCACAGCCCTAAACCTAAGACGCTTATTCGGTGTAATGGCACAGATCGACCCTGGGGCGAATGCAGCCATCGTGGCTCTTGATGCGGAAAAGGCCTTTGACTCAGTCTCTTGGTCATATTTATTCCTGGTACTTGAACGGTTCGGACTTGGACAATATTTCATTAAATGTGTCTGACTCCTATACACAAAACCATCAGCCAGAGTCCTGACCAACAACACCATGTCACCCACATTCCTTTTATACAGAGAAACCCGACAGGGCTCCCCCTTCTCTCCCATCCTATTTGCACTTAGCATAGAACCAATGGCCGAGTATATTCGGAAGAACCACTCGCAAAGAGGGCTCAGGATGACAGGTCCCCCACAGATCATATCACTATACGCGGATGACACCCTACTGTACGTCCGAAACCCACAGGAGAATATACAACCTATCATATCAGATATATACACATGTTCCGACTTCTCAGGGCATAAAATCAACGTCCCAAAATCTGAAATATTGCCATTGTCTCCAAACACTGGAGACCTCTCTGGGATAAATGGGTTTAAACCCGCCCCAAAACAAGTACGCTATTTGGGAATTATGGTAACTAGGAATAAAGATACACTCTATACACAAAACCATGGGGAGCTTCTACAAAATCTTACGATCAAACTCCAACTGTGGACAAACCTCCCACTATTCCAATACGGTCGAGTGGCACTTCTAAAAATGGTGGTACTCCCCAAATTTCTAAATTATTTTACCAATATCCTGATTTGGCCTGGGAGAACCTTCTTTGTAAAGCTTCAGTCACTCGTCACTTCATTTGTTTGGAGCGGGAAGACAGCTAGATTATGGTGGACCAAAATGGTGGAACCATTTTCATAGGGCGGAATCTCCGCCCCGACTTTGAATTATACTACCTAAAAGCTCAGGCGCAGTTTGCAAAACACTCGTTCGATCCAGAGGACACAGCCGCCCACATATCCATAGAGAAACACGCAGCTCACCCCAACGATATAAGCTCCATTATTTTCAACTCTAACTTCAAAGACACCTGTGCATTTGACCCAGTACGCACCACCACACTGGCCTGGTCCAAGATATATAAGAGAATTGGCCTAGAAACACCATATGACCCAGAGATCCCACTGTGGAACTTCCCCAATATCGCCCCCACCTTTGACAGGGCACTTCAGGAATCATGGGATACAGATAAACTCTTTAATATGTGGGACATGTTCCCGGACGGTAAATACTGTAAGCTTACTGACTTCATCGGCGCGGTGGGTGGGGGCCAGCTTAAACGCTTTCAATGCCACCGGATGAAGGCTGCGTTTGCCGTCATGTGGCCTTCATTCCCCCTAGAACCTTCAAAACATGAATGTATAAGGCCAGTGGTGTCCACAGATGGCCATGCTAAAGGGGTCTCGAGGCTATATACTTCGGTACAGGCACACTCCACCTCACGTAACACCATTAAAGAGACTTGGGAACGGGATATGGGTATTGAAATAGATGACATCAAATGGTCCCGTTACTGCCAACTTACAAAAACAGTCTCGATGAACTTGGGGCTGCGACTGATACATTTTAAAATTTTAAATCAACTGCACTACTCTCCAGCCAGGCTAGCCAAATTTGTAGAGGGATGTTCAGGATCCTGTCCATAATGTGACACCCCAGATGCAAGGGCTTACCACATGTACTGGGCATGCCCACTGATTGTGGAATTCTGGCAGGAGGTAGCCAATTCTTGGAGGAAATCACGTCGATCCCGGCATCCCCATCTCCCTTAAAATACCTATTTGGAGATATTGGTAAGGTGAAGGAAACTACAAGGCAACTATTTAACATCTCATGTATCATTGCCAAATGATGCATTCTGAAATGTTGGAAGTCCTCAGCGAGACCCAATCGAGCTGACTTCCTAAAAGACGTACGTATGGTAAACGACAATGAGGAACCTTTTGGTCTGCCTGTCCCATCACCCTGTTGCCCCAAAGATATATGGACACTGTTACGGCTCTACTTGTGCAGCCTGCCGCTCGAAACTGATACAGCACCCTCAGCTTCCCCATAATTCAATGTACCTGTTATCATGTATGTGAATGTATGATGTAACTAGTCCTGTTGCTTACTGTAGTGTCTGTGTAATGGCTCTGCTGCAGAGCAGCTCTCTTTAATAAATAAAGTTTTTTTTTTTTTTAAGTTAGCTTTCCCATAGGAAGAATACTTTTTTGGGTGACTTATAACTTTGACACTTTCACAAATCAGCTCAGAACTTAAAAATAAAGATAGCCAGTTCTGAATGCTTTTCAAAGTTTGGTGTAGTTTCGACAATGGAGGAAAAAGTTATAGGGGTTCCCAAAATGTCCATACCACTGGATGGATTTTAACCAAAATTGTACAAGGAGCGGTGTCTGAATTCGAAAACATGATTTTGGAAATGTGTTGTTAATCTGCCCAGTGGATTTTTCTTTTAATTGTCCAAAGAGTTGTCACACATAATTGGTATTATTGTGGCTGTTCTGCAGACTCACACCCCGATTTGGTGTCTGCAGACACCTTTGGAACAATCAGGGAGAGGTGCAACAGTCACAGAACTCAGACAAGGGCACTGGTTGGTCAACTAGTAAACATGAGGTGCATCAAATATTTTGAAACAGGTGCATGTTGGGTTCACGACCTGTGCTCATGCTCCTCAAACAGCACATTCTTAAAACAAACACTTTCACTTGTGTTGCTTATGGAAAAAAACTCTAGGGGAGTTACGTGTGGTTATGGTAGTGCAGAAAATATGCTCTAAAGAGCAGAACACAGCCATTATCTGTTCTACATTCTTTACAGATGCAATTTCCTGTTCACAGACATCAGCATATGTTTGGAGAATGTACTTTCTGTACATGCACATTACCACACTACGGTGGTAGCATGATATGCCACCTGTTCATATTTCATTAATGTATGTTGATTATTACATACATTGGGACGATTGTTTTGTGAGTTTCTTGATAATGTGGCGTTTGCTATAATGATGGCTATGAACAAGTGGGCATTGATTATAGGTGTCTGGCAGGCCCTAGGTTTGTTTTTTTAATCTGGTTTATGTTGTTGATGTGCATTTTGGGCCAGTTAAAAGTGAGTGAAAGACATGCCACATTCTCTCTTTTCACTCTGTTTTCTTGAGTTGGTATGGGTTGTGAATGAACATATGCACTTGAAAATAGGTGGTGTTTAGATAGGATGCTGTCTTGTTTTTGAGTTGTGATGTGTGTTTTATTATATTGAAGGTCACCCAGTATGGATTTGGGGTGTAGTTACAGGGCAGGTGTTGGGCCCTCCTTTCCCTGGTCCTGCTGTTGGAGAGGATTTAGCATGTGTTTTAGGCTGGAATGTTCAACATTTTCGGAAACAGATGATGTTGTGTTTACTGTTGTAGTCTTCATTTTGTCTTCCAGTGATATGTGTGAAATGTTCTGTTTGTAAGGAAAAGAAAACATAATTTGTTTTTTAACAGAGAATAGAACATAGAGAAAACATATTGTGTTTACCCTCATAGACATATTATCTACATTTGCATGACCTAATGGTTTTAGTATGGGTTGGCCCAGGCTGTTGTTAACTGTATCTAGTAAGATTAAGGGTGCCTGGTAAATGTCTATGGTCCACCGTAAATACAAAAAGAGCAATGTGGACGAATAGAGTGAAAGATGACAAGATTCTGTTCCACTCTATTGTGAATTTGATGTTGTAATCGCGTGTGTTAAGCCATGTGTGTAACTTGAGCAGGGATATGTTGTTACCTTTCCAGACAATGAACACGGCGTCTATATAGTGTCGCCAAAATCGTAGGTGGTGGCGAACTCTTGTTCATCTTCAGGAATGTTATTCAAGATATCTGATATATACCGGGGCTCAAAATTGCTCATGTACAGGTTTGCTACATGGGGAGCAAAAGTTGCCCCCATACTTACCCCCTTCTGGTGCTTATATAGTTGTTTTTTAAAGAGAAAAAAGTACTTTGTCATTGCAATTCCGGAACATTCCAAGATGAATCCTGTGGGCGGTTTATGAGGTGTAGTGCGCGTATCAAGATATTCCGCCAGGTCATTAAGGTCTTCCATTTGAGGTATCGATGTGTACAATGATTCCACATCCATGGTTACTAAAATGTCTTCTTTGATGTCTAGTTCTTGCAGATTTTTACTATCCCTGTTGTATCTTTTATGTACAAAGGCATAGCAAGTACAAATGGTTTTAGAAAAAACTTGCTATGTATGGACAACGGTTTTAATAGAGAGTCCATAGCAGACATAATTGGTCTTCCAGGTGGATTGTCTCTATTTTTATGCATTTTGGGTATTGTGTAGAATGCTGCTTTTTTGGATGTTGTTTGTTAAGGAACCATACCTTATCTGCACAGATCGATTCTTTTTGAAGGGCGTAGTCTGTAAGACTTTTGATCTCTTCTTGCTATCTTTTTGTAGGATCACAATCAAGTTTTATGTTAGAGATGGTGTCACCCAGAAGTCTAAGGGCCTCATTACACGGTAGGCGGTGAGCCATGGCGCTATTAGCGCCATGGCTCATGCCGGTAAAATACCGGCACCGCCTTGGCGGAAAGGGGATTTACCGCCCCATTCCAAGGTTGGAGGGGCGGTAAATCCCCCTTCCACCATTGCCCTTCCCCATTCCCATTCCTGCCCCATAGGGCTCTATGGGAATGGGGAAGGCGCTAATTACGGCACCACAATTTTGCGGTGCCGTAATTAGCTCCGAGGTCCCTTAGCGGGTTAGATTTTAACGCCTGCAAAAAGCAGGCGTTAAATCCCCCAACCCGCAAAGGGACCTCGTGGTAAGGCATTAAGGATTTACCGGTACCGGTATTTTACCGGTACCGGTAAATCCCTACCGCCATCCGTGTAATGAGGCCCTAAAACATTAAGACTATCCCTGCTCCCTCATCTGCAGGATTCATAGTTAATTCTTCCAACGCACTTATATTTTTGAGGCACATTGTCTCTTGCTTGTTCAGATTGTCCTTATGGTAATTTTCCTTCTTTATAGTTTCTAGTACCTGTTTCGTCACTCGATTTTCAAAAGTGATAATTTCAGGAGGACATGCATGTGGCGGAGGGTTGAAACTAGATTTGTTCTTTAGGCCTGTGATGTTAATCTCGGCTTGTGCCGAGGTCATCCCCTCTCCTCTTTCTTGATTTTGGCTGGGCAAGTATATTTCAAAGAAGTGCTTAAGCCTAATATTTCTAAAAAAGCGGTGCAGTTCGAGTTCAGTATTGAATGGATCGGCTTTAGTAACAGGAACATATGATAATCCCTTGGAGAGAAGGTCCACTTCAGCAGTACTTAGGATGTAGGTGGAAAGGTTAAATATCGGGATGGTATTGGACTCTACTGGTTCGAATACCATTGTCTGTTCTGACCCCTTGTTGTAGAGCTGCCCATTGTCATGGTTGGCCTTGTGGCCCCCTTTGAAAAAAAAAACTTTTTGTGGAAATTGTCCCCGTCCTCTGTGGTGGACCAATTGATCCACTCGGTGAGGGGTCTGAACCGTTGAGGATCCTGAGGAGTTCAAAAAAGTAATTACACTGTTGTTTTGATGCTGGGTTTCATTTTGATTTATGGTTGGATTTGTGAAATACCTTCTTTTAGATATGGGTATGTTTTATCTTCTTTGTAATTTGCGATGTCCTTTTGTAACCTGAATATCTTATGATCAAGATTTATTTGTTTACATTTCTTGATTTCAGCGTCCAAGTTTCCAAGTAATTTTTTGGCGTCCTGTATATTCTTGTTTTCTAGGAATTCCCTTTTAAGGGCTTCCAATTCTTCGCCTTGTTTTTTTGTTTCTTCCTCTGCAGTCTCTATTATTAATATGATCCAGCCTCGCGAGCAGAGATTTCCAACACCACTATGTTTTTCTGGAATTTTGGGTTATCCACAAAAATGCAGTGGATATTTCTCACTTGGAGCCCCTCAAGGATGATTCCTGCTCTCAAATACTCCAACATACATTTTCCATGAAGTTCTGTACATGTCATTTTTTTCTTTTTTTGTAATATTTTCTCGATGTTATCTTTTTCACCACCTGTTGACTCCGCTTACTGATCTCTAGTGAGGAGTGCGGGTGTCTTGAGTAATTTCTTGTAGTGTTCGTCCAAACACTCCAAGTGAGAAATATCCCCTGGAATTTTGTCCTCACCATGGTTACACCGTGGCAATGCAACCGGCTCATACGTCTGTTCACATCCTGCCACATTCAATATTATGTGCTCCATCACACACCATCATTAGGGGTCTAGTATACTCTGCGAGGTCATCTTAATTATTTAGGCTACCTTTCCACAATTGATATGATAAGATATGGCATTTATAACGCACCTATACACAAGTGTTTCGAGGTGCGTCGAAGCAAGGGAGGGGGAACAGAGGGAAGATAGACAATGATCTTACTAGGCCAGGTGTCATTCAGATCGCGCAAGTGCATGGGAAGGGGAAAGGGAAAGTGCATGGGGGAAGGGAGAGCGGAGAGTGCAGTACATATGATAGTAGAATAAATAAGATAAATACAAACAAATGGATGGTGGCAAGTACAAGGTAAGAGCAGAAATAAGTGAAGGTAGGGCGACTGTAGGGATACAGAATACAGTCCCCAGGTGCAGGGGATGCCAGGGAGGCAGAGCAGGTGTGGCCTGGGCCCGAGGTCAGAAAGGGTGGCCAGGTAGCCAGAGCAGATTCAGCCAGGAATTCAGCAAGGGAGAGGGGGAGAGAAAGCAAAAGCAAAGAGGAAGGTTTTGAGGTGCTTCCAGAACCAGAGGTGGTTCTCCTCAAGTTTCAGGGAGGCAGGAATGCTGTTCCAGATGGAGGCCCCTGCCAAGGAGAGAGGTCTACCACCAACTCATTGCTTAGAGAAGCGACTGACCCTGAGGGAGTTGGAGGCGGATGAGCAAAGAGCTTGAGAAGGAGGATACTTAGGAAGAGAGAGTTGAAGATATTGCGTCCCCAGGCCCCAGAAGGCCTTGTAGACAATGCAGAGGGTTTTGAACTTAATCCTTGCAACCACTGGAAGCCAATGCAGAGATTTCAGTCCTGGAGAGAAAAGATCCCTGGGCTTGAGGCCAAGGACAAGTCTCGCAGTCCTGTTCTGGATAAGTTGCAAAGGGCAGAGAGTAGAGGCAGGCAGATTTAGATAGAGGCTGTTGCAATAGTCCAGCCTAGAAAGAACCAGGGCTCTAGAGACGGTGAGCTTCTGGGGGAAGGAGAGGAAAGGAAGAATACCTCTGAGGAGGTGCAGCTGGTAGTGTGACTTCTTAGAAAGGTCAGAGATGTGAGGAGAGAAGGAGAGTGTGGAGTCGAAGATGACCCCAAGGTTTTTAGCCTTGCAGGTAGGAGCAGGAAGATGGCCGAGAGAGGCCAGCCAGAGAGGTGCAGGGAAGGAGGGATTGGGTTTGCCAATGAGTAGAATCTCAGTCTTACTGGCATTAAGGCACAGGTCATTGTTGGCACATCGCTCCTGGATAGCAGACAGTCAGAGATGAGAAGGCCAAGGGTAGCTGAAAATGAGCTGGGTATCATATACATAGCACTGAAAGTTGGGGCAGAGAGCGGCAATGCGGTGGGCAAGGAGTGTCAGGTATTGTTTGAACAGCCAGGGAGAAAGGTTAGATCCCTGGGGGAACACCACAGGTAGAGAAAAAGATATTGGAGAGGAAGGACCCAAGTTGGACCTGGGAGGATCAGTCGGAGAGGGAGGAGGTCAGCCACCCCAGGCCTGACCAGTGATACCCAGGTTATCACAGAGACGGTTGAGCAGGATGGCATGGTTGACAGTGTCAAAGGCAGAAGAGAGATCAAGCAAGATGAGGACACACAGGGCCTTAGAGTCAAGGTTGGACAGCAGGTCTCAAGGATGTTCAGGCGTGCAGTTTCTGTGCTTCTGGCAGCTCTGAAGCCAGACTGATGGTCATGAAGACAACCAACAGATTTGGTGTAGAGATTGAGCTGGGAGATGGTGAGTTTCTCCAGGAGCTTGCCCAGGAAGGGAGTGATGGAGATTGGGCGATAGTTAGCCAGGCAGGAGGGGTCGGCAGAGGGTTTCTTAAGAAGAGGGTGGACAAGGGAGTGCTTCAGGGGGGATGGGAAGACTCCAGTGGCAAAGGAGTGATTGCAGAAATCAGCCAGGACAGGAGCCAGGGAGTCGATGTGGTCCTTGATAGCTTTGGAGGAACAGGGGTGAACCTGTTTCGACGAGACTTTCAAAGATTGGACTTGTCTATAAACTTTGTCTGCAGAGAAAAGGGGAAAGTCAGAGAAGGAGGGAGGGCGGTGGCAGCAGAAGGGCCAGAGGAGGAACAGGAAATGGAGGTAGGGAGGCGACAGGAGAGTGAGGACAGGATGTCCTGAGTTTTAGAAGTGAAGCAAGAGTCCATGCCGTGCAGAGGGCCTCGGAAGGTACAGGCGGCAGGGTTGGCTAGTTCCTTGCAGATTTTAAACTGTTCAGCTGAGTTGTTAGATGCCGCAGAGATTCCGGCTTGAATATGAGCTCTCTTCTTGGTAAGGACGGAGAGCCAGTATTGCCTTTGCAGCAGGCGGCAGGCCAGTTTACCAGAGGATGAACATGAAGCACGCCATTTCCTCTCGGCCACCCTGCACTTGCGTTTCAGGGTGACAAGATCTGAGTCATACCAGGAATTACACTTGGCTTTGGGCTTCATGCCGATTCTCATAAAAGGGGCAAGGATATCAAGAGTATCAAATATAGACGAGTGGAGCATGGAGAGGGCTGTGTCAGGGTGAGAGTCAGCCAAAGGGGGAGGTGGGGGTGAGAAGGTGGTGGCAAAAGCCTCATCTGACACACGCTTCATGGGTCGGATGACCGAGAAGGTGGGTGGCAGTGATGGAGGTGGCTTGGCCTGAGAGGTAGGGGGGGTGAGGTGGGAGGATAGGAGAAATTGATCACTCCAGGAGAGCAGAGCGGAGAGGGGGACAGAGAGGGGAAGGTCAGAGGAGATCAGAACACTGAAAGTATGCCCTGCAGAATGAGCCGGGATAGAGGGGAGAATGGTGAGCGAGAGAGAGTCACAGAGGTTACGAAAGAGTCCAGAGGGGGGACAGGAGGCATCCAGGTGGATGTTGAAGTCTCCGAGAAGGAGGGGTTGAGTGGTTGAGGCCATGAGTGAGGAGGAGAGGTCCGCTCACTCAGAGAGGAAGGAAGAAATCTGACCAGGTGGCCGACAGATAGTAGCCACAGTAACGAATGGCTTGGGGAGAGAGAGAGCCGTCAGACGAGGCAATCAATAGAGGAGTAGGCCTGCGTAGGAGTGACAGAGGCTGGAATCCACTCATGGAAGATAAGCGCTACACCCCCATGAGAGCGGTTGGGCCTTGGCACAGAGAGGACCCTGTAGCCGTCACGTAGGAGTGTGTCAAAGCTGGTGACAGAGCTGGCCGTGAACCATGTCTCAGTGAGATCGAGCACATCAAGGTCAAGGTTATCAAGAAGGTGGCAGATAACAGAGGAATGTTTCACAGCAGAGCGAAAGTTATGCGTGGCAATGTGGAGAAGGTTGCCATCCTTGAAGGACTTCTGGGGAGGGGTACAGATCAGAGGTACGCCCTGCGGATGTGTGGAAGGAGCCCGAGAGGGGGCAGAGAGGGAGGGGGAAGGCAAGGTAGCCAAGGAAAGGGGAGGGGGACAGAGGAGAAGAAAGGAAGTTGATGACGCACAGGAAATGTCTATTAAAAAGGTGAAGGTTGGCCTGCGGGCCTTGGACCAAGATGCTCCCATTAGAGTAAACATGATGACCTTAGAGGAGAGGAAGGAGGCCAGGAGGACGTCCCAATGGGTGCCACCATCAATGGAGAAGAGGAGAAAGGAGAGAGCACAGAGACCATATGAAGGTTCCATAAGTCAGGTGAAGGCATGACAAAGAGGATGTTGGTGAGAGTTTCCATGGAGGAGGCACTGGTGTAGGTGTCAGCAATAGGGAGGCCTTGGTTCGAGACCAGGATGTTCTTTTTAATCTTCTTCCTACCAGATTTAGTGAGGAGAACAGGATATTCAATAGAGAAACAGTTAGAAAAGACAGAGAACATCATAGAGTAGGTGGTGGAAGGGGAGACACTGGCGAGAGTAGGCAGACAAGATAGTGAGCGGCAATCAAGTTGCACAGTAGGGCAGACTCAGGGTTAAGGAGCTCACAATGCATGACTTTAGAACCAGTGTGAAGCCACCTAAGTTTGAGAGTCCTGAAAGGGGAGAAAAGGCCTAGTTTTACAGCGCAAATATTTTGTTTTTGAAATTTAGATACAGTGCATATTACAGCAACCTGTGGAGAAGCCACCTAGGTTTGAGAATCCTGAAAGGGGAGAAAAAGCCTAGTTTTACAGCACAAACATTTTTAAATACAGATACAGTGCGTATTACTTAAACCTGTGGAGAAGCCACCTAGATTTGAGAAACCTGAAAGGGGAGAAAAAGGCCTAGTTTTAAAGCACAATTTTTTTTTAAAATACAGATAAAGTGCATATTATAGCAACTTGTGAAGAAGCCACCTAGGTTTGAGAATCCTGAAAGGGGAGAAAAGGCCTAGTTTTACAGCGCATTTCTTTTAAAATACAGATAAACTGCGTATTACAGCAACATTGGGGACAGCACAGCAGTGTTAAGAGTCTGAAGGTGGGGTAGGCAGGGAGGCTGGTGGGACTGACCAGGGAGACTAGCTGGCAACTGGCGTCCCCTATGGACACCTGCAGACACCACAGGAGCCTCAATCGAGGGAGCCGCCCTTTGCCCAAGGGGGCCCTTAGCCATAGGGCTGCCGGGCAGGGGCTGCCCTGGTAGCACCTGTAATAAGTAGGATGGAGATGTGAACCAACCAATCAGGGAGGGCTGGGAGGCGGGAGGGAGGGAGGGGACAACCTGGAAAGACCACGGAAGGGGAAAGAGTACAGGGGAGCACACATGGGGTGAAAAAGAAACAAAAGACAAGCGTAAAAATTACGCACAGCCCACAGAGGGGCTGCAATACCTTAGTTTGGAGCCTGCAGTCACCCGCTCAGCCCGGAATGGAAGTGGCGAGCGCAGTGAACTGCTAGCCTACACTAGCTTCGCCTGGAGGCAACCAACCAATCAGGGAGGGCTAGGAGGGCTGGGAGGCGGGAGGGAGGGGACAACCTGGGAAGAGCACGGAAGGGGTGAGAGGGCAGGGGAGCACACACGGGGTGAAAAAAGAAACAAAAGACAAGCGTTTAAATTAGACACAGCCCACGGAGGGGCAGCAATACCTTAGTTTGAAGCCTGCAGTCACCCGCTCAGCCTGGAATGGAAGTGGCGAGCGCAGTGAACTTCTAGCCTACACTATCTTGGCCTGGAGGCAACCAACCAATCAGGGAGGGCTGGGAGAACTGGGAGGGCTGGGAGGAGGGCGGGAGGGAGGGAGGGGACAACCAGGGAAGACCACTGAAGGGGAGAGAGGGCAGGGGAGCACACACAGGGTAAAAAAGAAACAAAAGACAAGCATTTGAATTACACACAGCCCACAGAGGGGCTGCAATACCTTAGTTTCGTGCCTGCAGACACCCGCTCAGCCTGGAATGGAAGTGGCGAGCGCAGTGAACTGCTAGGCTACACTAGCTTGGCCTGGAGGCAACCAACCAATCAGGGAGGGCTGGGAGGGAGGGAAGGAACAACCTGGGAAGACCATGGGAGGGGAGAGAGGGCAGGGGAGCACACACAGGGTGAAAAAAGAAACAAAAGACAAGCGTTTGAATTACACACAGCCCACGGAGGGGCTGCAATACCTTATTTTTTAGCCTGTAGTCACCCGCTCAGCCCGGAATGGAAGTGGCGAGCGCAGTGAACTGCTAGCCTACACTAGCTTGGCCTGGAGGCAACCAACGACTCAGGGAGGGATGGGAGGACTGGGAGGGCTGGGAGGAAGGCAGGAGGGAGGGAGGGGACAACCTGGGAAGAGCACAGTAGGGGAGAGAGGGCAGGGGAGCACACACGGGGTGAAACAAAAGACCATAGTCTGAATTACACACATCCCACGGAGGGGCCGCAATACCTTAGTTTGGAGGCTGTAGTCACCCGCTCAGCCCAGAATGGAAGTGACTGCAGGTCCCATAACTCTATGGGGCCCGGCAGAGATGCATTAAACCTCTGAGATATCTATAACCAGTGTAAGTTATGCGCTACCTTTGTTTTTAGCAAAATATATTTTAATTTATTTCCCTGATATCTAAGATGCCAAATATCACATATAAGATGTTAAAAGATCGGAAGTTTTTTAGATCCACATTCATGTCTTTGAATGGTGGTCTTTCTTCACTTTCTATGATATCAGGAGTACGGGACAACGGCTTTGTAAACAATGGCACGGCTGTTGTCTGGCGAGAACGTAAACACGAACGCTGCGGTTATCCTCGAGTAGAGGTAAGGATTGCCAGGTTTTTTACCTTCACGAGCTGGCTAACTAAGACACAGCGATATTGGAGTCGCCTTGTTGCTCTACTTAGCATTCAACTATACCCCAAATTAAGGTTCTATCAGTTACATTCTGTCTCCACAGACCGGGATACCGACATCACTGTCTCGGATTCATTCCTGTCACTCTTGCACTCTGCTTTCCTCATACGCTGGGGCCAGGTTTATAATCCTGAGTATTTCATTTGTGACGTCTGAATATCTGCGAACAAATGTTGAGTGCAAGTGTTACACAGGGTTCTTGTGTTTGTTTCTTCCTCTGCAGGTGGATGCATCTATTGATGGTACCACTAGTGCAAATGATGTGAATGCACATGACAATTTACAGCAATTTCCAACAAGCATGAGTTTTTCTATGTTTCCTACAGCGGCATAAAATATGTTTTTTTTGGATAAAGGTTATCAGTGAGTATTTCTCATTCAGACTTAGATCAAATATACATGAAATAAGTAGAGTGTCTTAAACAATGGGCTTACAAATATTCCATGTACGCTTGTTCTTTACTCTGTAGGTGTACAAAGGCAGTATTTGGTTACACCTTATACAGACAAATCGAACAGAGGGATAGACTCCACAATCAAGCCACCAGCCGCTGAATACACAGTGGAGGTGAGTCTTGAGTTAAGCAACATACAGATGATGGCTGCTGGTTATAAACATTAAATGTTCAGAAATTAATCAAGATAACAGGGTAATTAAGTTTATCGCTATTACTTTTTTTAGATTCAGAGGCTCATCCATCCTATCACAAGGCAACACACATTGGCTAGTTGCACTCTGTCCTGAGGAAGATTGTTTAGAATATTGGGGAAAGGTGGTCTCCACCCACAGTGGACTACATCTGAAACACGTGTCAACAAGACAAACAACTCTCTCTAACAATCACAGAGGGGCACATCTGAAACAATATGAGATTGCTGAATTTGAACTCAAAAATGTAATTATATTGTTTAGGGATAATGACTATCCTTCTGTGAATATGTGTTGGTATGAAGATAGTATGTACGAGTGAGGTTTGTATGATGTATGATAGGAGAAATTGTTTATTGGTTGAGTTTCGTTTTTACTATATAAAGCATTTATTAGCAAGCATTCATTACTTGTGCTATGTAAATAAAACAGTACATTGTGAGAATATTTTTTGAACCAAAGAAGAATCCTGTCATCTTTCACTCTATTGGTCCATGTTGCTCTTTTTGTATGCTGTTAACTGTAGGCAATCACTAAATTTAATGGTATGTTTTCCTACAAAGAATTATCCATATCCAATCTTGGGGCTTCTTGCATTTTACTGTGACGTACAGATAGCATTAAGTTAGAAACCATGTTTTCCTCATCTATTATGAAAACTTTCATTTGCACTAGAATTGTGCCCAATTCAAATGCAACTTCTGCAGACAAATTGTGATACTCTAATTTTTTCTGATTCTCAACTGGTTGTAGTAGTAGTAGTTGTAGTAGTAGTATTAGTAGTAGTAGTAGTAATGGTAGTAGTAGTAGTAGTAGTAGCAGTTGTTGTTGGTGTACACGTACATATCCTGTGTTGCAGCTAGCTAGACTTGTTGGGGCGGTGACAACACCAGACATGTTGTTGTCTGCTTTGTCTTTAAACCATTTCTGAATTATTTGATTTAGAAATGTTTTCCAATGATTAGCTTTAATACTTATATACAAGAGCAGACGGTTGTAATTATTGCAATTGCATGTTTTGTTTTCATGTTCAAATACTTGTTCAAATTCTTCAGTGACTTCTGGGTAAAGGCTGAGTTGTTCAGAATTTAACTGTGATATGAGCACTGATACTTCTTTTTTAGAGTGCTTGGATTGATTGTACCATGGTTTTTCACACCTTGGTTGTTCCTATTTCTGCATCATTTTTTATACAATGTTCTCTGACTGATTCTTGGCTGCCTGCAAGAGATGGGTGACTCCCTTCAGGAGTTTCTCCACCAACCTCTGCTTCTATTTGTTCTTCTTAATGACACATTTTCTAAAAAGTCTTTGTATTGTTAAAATGTATAATTTGCTAGGGTACTTGTGGGTGCTTCAAATGCACCTTGAAAGGTATCATGGACACCTAATAATTGTCCTCTTTTCTAGAATGATTCACATGTGTTAATTTACATATAGCTTTGCATAGTTAGAATGGATTTTGAAAGTCTTATTAGACTTCCGTCCCAATTAGAGACTGCATATCTGTCAACCACTTCATTTGGGGTGACTTCTCTGTATTTTTAGTATAGGGCTATTTCATATGGACATATGCTTTCCAAAGAAAGACATCTGTTAGATAGTTTGTATCAATGAGACTACATTTTAAGACCACTTACTTGGCTGTTAGGATATTGTTCAGCTTAGTATGATTTAAGTACCTGTTTTGAGATAAAACTGGACAAGAGAATATTTTCAGATTTTTCATGCAAGGCTGTGCCTGTTAAATGGCCTCAAGTGTTGTACAATACACATTTTCTCTGTGAGAACATTCTGATAAAGGAACTGTACAGTTTTTTTTTAATATATCATTGTCAGGAATGTTTGCAGCACCTAAATCATTAGAAACCCATTTGTTTACTTAAAAGGTCATTTTCTGTAGGTCATTACTTTTTTTTGATAAATTGTTTGACAATCTCATTACTGTCCGGGCCAAATTGGGGACTATTGCTTATCAATAAAAGCATATGAATATGTGATATGCCTCAAGATGCCTCTAGATGTGTATTGCTTTCTACTTCTCCAAGTGGAAGACCATTTGTGTTGAAATTAAATGTAACATGGTTAATTAAATAGTTGTGGAAGTCACGTGAAACATTTAATAGATCTAAAAACAAGATGTAATTCATGCTGTTTATGTTTATTCCTTATTAGTTTGGATATGCAATGCATAGAAAGTCATGTAAATAATGAGATGTGTGTTGTGCATATTTGAGTGCAGCAAACAGCTTGTGGGGACCAATTTTCCCTAGCATGAAGCAAACATCAACATGATTGCAGAAACATTATCCTTTTGTGCCATCATACTTTCCAAGATATTTGTAATACTTGACTCAAAACCTCATGTTGGTCTGGTATATTTTGAAGTAGTTCACTGACTGACATTTGACAATGTATGAGCAGCTCCATAGCATAGAGTTGGTATTTCTGTTTCAGAAAGAAGATGGCTAATTTTTCAATGGTTTGACCCTATCTTGGATCTTCAGAGTACACATTGAGAGAGTGTTACCCAGATGCACAGATTTTTAAAAGTCTGTTAACATGCCTTTCTCCTTTTCCTGTAGAGAACAGTTATGGAAGACAGCATACGTCTTCACTATTTTTCCATACTCCCATTAGAGTCCCTTTTACTTGATGCTTTTTGTATATTTCTAACGTATGTTCACTGGTTTCCTGTTAGTGTGCTGGGCAGATTGTGTTTATCCGTATTTTTAGGATCAACCTGTTCAAATTGGGTTGTTTTTGCAGCATATTCTTGTATGTTGGTAGATGTGTTTGCATTGTTCTCTATGTGAATGCCTTTGTAGTATACATAGCGTTCTTTGAGATACACTAGAGCTTATTTTCCTTTGTTTAGTGGCTGCCAATTATTTCTTTCTTTTGTTTTTTGCCATACAATAGTACAATTAATGATTGATTTACTGGTCATCGGTTCCTTGAGGTTTAAAGATGTCTTTGAGAACCAATGGTAACAATACTACCTTTTCATGAATGCCTTTCAGAATTATGATGGCAGCAACTTTGTTGGTAATCGTATTATAGCTTGGGATGGGTACACTGTTTGAATTATAACACTCTTATATAGATTATAGATTGAGCTATTGGAGAGCCTTTGGGAGTGATATTATTGCTATTATTGATAGCTCAAGATGTCAAGCTGCCATTTGATTGTCATCAAGCATATTAATATAATACGAGTATAATGACAAGGGTTACATTATGTCATATTTCTTTTCTGCTGTTAGGTACAAGGCCAATTGAAATCATTATGATTGCTCATTGTCTTCTCGCCCTTGCGTACTGTGTTTGTTCTTTGCTTGTAGAAAGTTCTAAGGCAAAAGCACATATTTTGTATTGGATGTCAGCAAGGGTAGTTTGAAACTTTGCTATTTATGTTGTATATGTTTTATATGTATTGCAAAGAAATGTACAGGTTCAACACTTGTCCATGCAATTTTCTGAGTGAGCTGTGTTTTGTTTTTCTACTGCAGTAACAACATATTTATTTGTCAATGAATTCCTCTATTTCGACCCAGATGGATCATACAAGTCACATACAAAAATTACAACATTGTTGACATAACAGAGATACAATTTGTTTCTATACAAAAGGAACAGTGCACTTTAAAATGTGTTAAAATATTAAAATACAAAAAGGACCAATTAAGGGTCCAGTACCAATGGATCGCTGGCTAGAAATACAGATCTATTTTTCCAAGCCTGCAAAAAAGAGGTCCCAGTACAATAATGTGATAGTTCACTTTCTCCCGCCAAACAAAGGCACAAGACCACTTTAAACATTCTCACATGCAATTGTTTAAAAAGTGGCATCAAGCCGTTTCTCCTGATGTTGGCATAGGCCGGACAGAACAGAACAAAGTGCACAGTGCTCTCTTCTTCCTTGGGACAAAAAGGACAAACTACTTGATTACTTGGGTTCCAGATGTACTTTAGACTAGCCAAAGGTAATATACCAATACAGAATTTCATGTATAGGGCCTTCATTAACTTCCCCTGCATACTATCCAGATAACTTTGAAAGCCAGGGGCATATTAGTATAGCTTTGGACTCTCTCTCTCATCTAACTACATTGACCTTTTTGAATAACAGATTGAAATTAGTTGGGATCGATTTGGGCTGCAGCCAGTAGCCTTCCATCCCCATTGCAACCAGCTCTTTTCTTATGGCTCAAACCCAGGGTAGATCAAGCCCTCCAGGAGGAGTCAAAACATCCCTAACAGCCTTTCTATAGTGATCCAGATTAACATTTTACCATACTCTGGCTTGTAGGGATACTGGCCTTGTTTGAAAGACAAAGCCTATGCCCTGTAAGCTTAATTCCCACATAAACAGGATATTGGGTGCATTGCCGGCTGCCCTTATATGGACTTAAAAAATCTCAACTCTGCCACCTGGAGCATGCCTAGATTATATATGCCCCAGAGCCTGGCCCCATAAAGGGCTGCCTGCTGTACCTGGCTCATATAAATCTGTAGAATGACACTAACCAGAATTGCCTCATGGGTCTGCGTAAATCTGAGTACAGCCGCACAACACTTTTCACTTTTAGCCCTGTCCGCCTTACCTGGTTACTCCAGACACAGATGGCCGTCACTCGGACCTTGAGATAGTCATAGCACATTATGTGGTCAATAATGCCACCTGTCAGACAGACTTTGAGCCCGGGGATTTTGCTGGCCCCCATTTTATTGTACACCATTGACTGTGTTTTCTGCAAGTTTATTGCAAGCCCATTTTCCTCAGAAAACCTTTCAAAGGTTGCCAGTTGTCTTTGAAGACCCATAGGAGTCAGTGAGAGGAGAACTGCATCATCTGCAAATAGGAGAATAAGTATTGCTCGCATGCAAGCAATGGGACATCATTCTGCTCACCAACCAAGCGATCAATAACAACATTAATAAAGAGGCAAAACAGGATTGGTGCTAGTGCACTGCCCTGTCTGACGCCCACTTCTCTTTTAATTCTTGAAGATGGTTGACCATCTGCTGGTAACCTAATTGTCACCCCATTATTATTATAAAGTGACTGTATGCTTCTTAAAAAACCAATAGGAAGATCTTGGTTAATCAGCACATTACACAGTTTCACCCTGGGGACACTGTCAAACCCGGATTTCAAATACACACAATCTGCGTATATGTTCATTGATTTTAATGCAACGTACTTGTCCAAATAACCTGGAACCTCAGTACTTGATCTACGATGCTGATACCATGTTGGAAGCCAGCCTGCAGATGATGCAGAGCCCCCACCTCCATGCTCCATGTCATTAATTGCCCAAGGACCACCTTGGCAAACACTTTGCCCCCTGCATCCAGGAGGGAGATGGGTCAGTTGTTAAATGAATATCCTCCAGCCCCCTTCTTGAGAATGGGGACCAATATTGCTTGGTTCCATGAGTAGGGCACCCTATTGGCTGCCAGCAAAACATTAAAGAACTTGTGAAAATAAGGAATCTATATGGCCACCTCCTGTCTGTACCACTCTGCCAGGACCATATCCGGACCCAGCGCTTTCCCCTGTTTCTGCGATAATAAGGAAACTCCATGTCACATGTGGTCAGCACCAGGGGGCAGTGTCCCCTACCACAGACAGTCCAGAGACAGCGCCAGGGTCCAACTGAGACTGTTTGGACTGTTTTCAAACATGCAAACGACTATTGGACACATTGCAAATTGAGCTGCAGACCCAATTGTTGAATCGACAAACTGGACATAAGGATGATTTGGTTCAATACTTGTTTAGGAAGGCTCTTGAATTAAAGTCTATTTATCATATAGTTTTCTCTGCTATCTCTTGGACTCTACAACATGTATCACAAAAGCTGCAGGAGTTATAAACATTTTTATTTAGTACAGGGGGGTAGTCCTGACCTCATACATTGGAACTACAGTAGTTTGCTGTAGTGAAAAATTCTAACACATCTCCATATTATGTTTAATCCATCTTCATAAGTATGCATCATAGGAGGAAAGTACAAATCCAAACTCTGGAAAAACTGAAAATAACAGTTGTTGAGACCTTTATTTACTTAGGTCGCATATTTCAGCATAGATAATTCAATATTGATGGCTGAAAAAAATGAAACATTGGGCTCCATTACACGGTAGGTGGAGGACCAAGGTGCTATAAGCACCTTGGTCCATGCTGGTAAAATACCGGCACCGCCTTGGTGGAAAGGGGAATTACCGCCCTATTCCAAGGTTGGCGGGGCGGTAATTCCCCTTTCCCCCATTGCCCTTCCCCATTCCCATTTTTGCCCCATAGAGCTCTATGGGAATGGGGAAGACGCTAATTACGGTGCCGCAAATTGCGGTACTGTAATTAGCACCCTAGTCCCTTTGCGGGTTGGGGTTTAACGCCTGCAAAACGCAGGCGTTAAAGTCTCCAACCCGCAAAGGGACCTCGTAGTAAGGCGGTAAGGGTTAACGGTCACCGGTACCATTAACGGTGACCGTTAACCCTTACCGCCGTCTGTGTAATGAGGCCCATAGAAAGAATAAACAATCAACAATTAACCTGATCACCAGCTCGGTGAGTTTTGTAAACAATAAAGGACATACAATGTTTAGTACATCTTTGAATAGCATTGCATGTCCATCTATGCTGAAATATGTGACCTAAGTAAATAAAGGTCTCAAGAACTGTTTTTTTCAGTTTTTCCAGAATTTTGATTTGTACTTTCCTCCTATGATGCATACTTATGAAGATGGATTAAACATAATATGGAGATGTGTTAGAATTTTTCACTACAGCAAACTACTGTAGTTCAAATGTATGAGGTCAGGACTACCCCCTGTACTAAATATCATTCCAGCCTTTACGTCCTGCCCGACCACAGGCTATCCCTAAGGTTACAGGAGTTATATACATTGGCATTCTGCATGCTTTTCAGTTTGTAGTTTTTCAGCTAATTTTGTTTCTTGAATTAATTTTTTTAAAGCTAGCATAGATATTGTTCTTTTTAGTTTGAATGTGTCGTCAATTATTCCTTCCAATAACCACTTTTCTTTGATAATTAAGAAGTGAGGAACATGACATCAGTTTTTTTAAGAAATTGGTGAGTTCTCTACAACAGACTGGACATACTGATTTAGAATTAAAGTCTCTTTTTCTAATAGTTTCTTCTAATATCTCATGGCCTCTACCACATGTATCCATTGTAATTTGAATTCTTTGTTCTTGGTTGTAGGTTTCCTCATTGAAATATGATTCTATGCTGGTAATGTGGAACCATTCGACCACCACAAAAATTGCAGGAGTTATTCATATTGGCATTCTGGATTTCTTTTATTGTGTTAGTAGTTATTTATATCATTTTGTTAGTCTTTCGTTTTGTCTAAAGCCTGTATACATAATTTTATTTTAGGTTTGACTATGTCGTCATTTATTTCTTCTAAGAACCAACTTTCTTTGATAATTGACAATTTAGGAATGTGTCTTGTCAGATGTTTTATGAGATTGGTGAGGGCCCTGCAACCAAAAGGTTTTATTGAGACTTCTATGCTATTGGAAGATATTGTTTCCATGTCAGTTGTGTTTGATGGGGGTCATATTCTGTAGAAAGTATATTGAGAGCTTTATTCTTTACATTCCTTTTTTTAATGGTGGTAGTGTAATGACAACTATTTTTGTATTTTGTGTGGTACTTTTCAAGATAAGGGTCAACTCTACTTTTGCTTGCTCATTTTCTATGACTTGTTTTAGTCTAAATCAATCAGAATGTAAATCAGATTGTTTAGAGTATAGTGAATGTCTACTGTTATTGCCTTACAGTGGCATCTCTGTCATAATTTGTGATGGGGCGCTGACCCGCGTATTACACATTATGGATTAGCAAAGCCATCCAGGGAAAGCACTCCCAAGCACTTTATGTGACCATACCATATGGATTACATAGATCAACATTATCTGGTATACACCTTGGATGCAGAACCGCTTCACAAACTAGAATTCATCACATGTGATTAATTTAGTGATATGCCATGCCAACTCAAATACATTGGCATGACCAACAGAGCTGTAAAAAGATAGATAATTGAACATGAATCTTGTATACGGACAAGAAAATTAACAGCCCCTATGGTAGATCATTTGATCAATTTCAACCATAGTATGATTTTACATGGGCTGTATTAAACAAAGGAAAACATCCAGCATGAGGAGGAGAAATGGGTGCATGGCTATTCAAAAGGGACAACAGTGGCTCTTTAGGCTGAGAACACACATTACTGGGCTGAAATACATGATCAGTTGGCAAAATCTTGCAACACAGTAAGCCATTTGAAATATATGTTAACTACCAAGGGTTCGTAAGGAGAAAATATGTGCTACCACATGAAACAGCTTGACATTGTTACAGCTGTCATTTCGAATTTCTGTGATGGCAGTTTGTAAAGATTAGATGCACATGTGCCTAACAGGTGCATTATTGTACGTACTATGATTGTATGCAGAGGTTCCCCTCTGTGATTACCGTTGACATCTGCACATTTACAAATAGTGCCCAGCATGTACGATATAATGACTTACACAACTCAAACTGAGTCAGGTAACTCAGATGCATGGCATGAATTGACGTCATTGTACGTCAAATATCCAGAATCCAGGACATACATTTGAAAGGGTTGTTGCCGGTCGAAGAGCTAAAACAGGACCACACACATTGCAAGTAAAGGTAAGAGGGTGTTAAAGGGGGCCCTGAAGGGCTATCTAAATACAATTAAATAGAGGGTGGGAGATGACACCTGATTGAGTTTTGATGTTGGGTGTTTTACAGCCAGGTTGACTTATGCCTCCATCTCACATTTAGTGAAGGAAAACTAATTATCACGTGGAGCATGAAGAAATATGAATTTAAGAGTATTTAGGCAGAACATCATTTTCTTGGGTGGCAACTTAGAGAAAGTATGTCTTTATGTTTCCCATACAAAAAAGTCTAAACATGCATCAACTAGAACTAGTCGCTAAGTGAAGAAAGCAAACTGCACTCCAAGTGCACAACAATCACAAATGGATTATATAGTCTACAAAAATAACATTGTTTTTTGGTCCTGAAGAATGCAACCATAAAGTAAGTATATGTTGCTGAAACCGGTTGACCTTTAAGAGTGCATATAATTATATGTTTTGATACCCCACTCTCTAGAGAAGATTAGAGATATTCTTCTCTTTATTAAATTGAGGAATTGTTCCTCTAACAGGAACTGAGAAGGGGGAGTATTAAAGTTGAAAACCCTCTCCCTCAATAGTTCCGTATTTGTAATACATTTCATGTTTTGCATATCTCAATGGTTGTTTAAGAAGCTTTTTCCTACATTGATTCTGGGCACATACTAGGCATCTCTCTGGTCTGTGTGACCCTTTATTCTAAGCTGCCATGAGTAGAAATACCATAGTAATGTACCTATTGTGTGTTTTGGTTGTTGGAAAAAGATAGTATTGGAATAAGATAGTTAGAGTTAATCTCTTCTTGCTATCCCTTTCCTAGATAGGCGGCACATCATTGTATTCTAGGGTAATGTACATTAGGAAGTATTGTATTCCTTATAACATGGGACCGCACACTTCTATCCCCTTTAATATCTGGCTTGTTGCTTAGTAACAGATTCCATTTGCTGATCCATATAATCAATGTGGAGTATCTTTGGATTTACAAATTCTAATATGTAGCTTCTAAGGAGCCAAGAAAACATCCTATAATGAATGTAAATTGTCTTTGTAGTTAAACATGCGAATATGTAGTTTTTAATATTTTATAGAATAAATAGTAGTTTAATGAAATCTATCAAAACACGTTTTTCTTTTGTGGCTTAAAATAAGTTTTATTATGCAAATTGATTCTCACATATGTTAAACTCCTGCAGTGCACACATAAAATATTGTACCATAAAAAGTGATGTGTTAAGTAATGGCTATACAGTCACAGATTATTATATTTTTACAAGCAGGGCCTTTATAAGCCTGTCATTGCTTTAATAAAGTGCTGCAGTGACATGTAGAATATCCTCTGTTCTGGCTGAAGAAGCCAGCATTGTAACGCTACACTGAAGTGCAATGCATGATTACAAAGGGCTTGTTATGCCATTCTCCTATTGCAGCTCAGTTGCAGTGTTAGAACTCGCCTGTAATAAGAAAATTGTTTACAAGCTTCTAATAACAAAGCTCTGATGTATTATATGGGATTCATAGTAGTTGACATGTGTATGTATTGAATTAGTGATTTGGTGAATTGTAATGTAATGTACAGCTAATATGGTTGATGAAAAATGTAGTATGCATAGGATGATATGAACCATAATAAAGTCTATTTAGAAGAAGGTGTTGCACAGAGTTCTGCTGTATTTTCTCGCAACTCTCCTGCTCACCTATGCAACTTACTTGTTGCTTTGCTGGTGTCATGCTGTATCATTTTTTTTTTAATTTTACCAGGACTACCCTGCTAGTGGAAAGGGGCTTTGCCTTTAGCCTTGTATTCAGTTTCCCTGGCAGTTATACTGGGTGAGTATTTTATATGAAGAATAGTTTGAAATAAACACATATGTTGAGATTATCACCCTAAATGTTTAACTTGGATGCAAATATGAATAGTACATTTTTTTGAGGGCTTCATGTGCCACTAATGGTACTCAGACCATTTTATGCCACTTATAAGCTTGGTTCTAAAAGTTGGGTTATAGGTTGTTACTGGCTTGTCAAGAACGTGTTGCAGGTTATTATTTTTCCTATAGTGTTAAGTAGAAATACGTTAGGGGGATTGCACAGGAATATATATTACATGGATATACTTACTTTTTTGTCAAATGGGGGATGTCGTTTTTGCATAAAGATTATTCTGTAATTGTCAGTTTCTCTGGAAATTAAAAAGTGAGAATGTTATTAATTTTGCAACTCACCACACACAGCAAGAGACCCCAGGGATCCAAAGCGAGTGGGTATCCCTGGATTCTATCAACCTATAAACAAGACTCCTGCTTGTATATGTAATACCACTTTGTTAGTATCTAAAACTTGTTATTAAACATACAATGTAATCTGTTGTTAGAAAAATATGTATATTACACAGAAGTAGGAAAATACGGCATATTATTCAGCAGGTGAAATCTCAAATGTAAAACATATTTCAAATTAATATAGGAACACATTACAATACCAATTTGTAACACCAGGGCGGTCAATACACGGTAGGAGGTAACCATGTTGATAATAGCAGCATGTATACCCCCTTACTGGGTACCAGGTCCGGGTTCCTTAAATGAGGAATTACGGGCCATTCCAACCTTGGAGGGCCCGGTAATTCCTCATTCAAGGAACCCAGACCCGGTACATTCCCATTCCCATAGGGCTCAATGGGAATGGGGAGGGTGCTAACAACGGGCCTGTTAACAACTGGCCCGTGTTTAGCATCCTGGTCTGCTCACAGGACCCGCTAAGGGCACCTGGTAAAACCAGGCTTCCTTAGCGGGTTCCCGTGAGCAGACTAGTAATGAGGTGGTAAGGGCTTGAGGGCTCTGGCAACGTTACTGGCGCTGTTAACCCCTTACCGCCTCACTCGGAATGACCCCCCATCTCTCATTACCAACTGCTCTCACACATTCACATTCATTCATAAAGACTATAGTAGTGCTCCAAAATGAAACCCTTTCAGTGTAATATATACAAAATTGTATTATTGTTCAAAAAAAGGCTAGAACTAGTCTTGCTCGCTATAGAAGAACTAAGATGTCCTTAAGGCCTGCCCTACATGTTTCATTCCATTAGATTCATGATCAATCACTAGAACTTCTTCAGTGGCAATTATAGACCAATGATATGATCCAGGGTGTGTGATTTGTCCAACTGCACTTTTATTCATCAAGCTTAAATATCTATTTTCATATAGTCAGACATAAAGTTCAGCATCACGTACTCCAATTTATTCCAATGTTGCTTAATCCAATCTTTTTTTATACAGCACCATAGTCTTTGAATGGTCCAATTTGTTAACACTTGAAAGATCATGTCTGAAATTCTGAAACCAAACCAAATAACATTGTATTAGTGAGCTTGTCATTAGCTCATGGTAACCTTATTTGTAGGATGTAGAATCACCTCTAAGTGGAAGAAACACAGACAATCCGTGGCGTTCAACTACCAGTCAGTTGACCCCACTCCAGTACACCATCACCAAGTAGCACCCAGTGAAAACCTCAAGTCATGACAATTAACCTATAGTGTGGACCATCACCTATACAATGGGTTTCACTCCCATATTCACTTGCTCCAAATAACAGTTCTGTATCAGCCCTCTGTATCAGCCCTCTCATAGATATAACTTAATATGTGGAAGGCATTACTTTTATTTCCACACACCATCCACAAAGTACCTAAGGATGAAACCTGTTGTATGCCTTTTAGGTGTATTCAAAACCTCTTACCACCACATAGGTGCCACTGTGCTCATTGTGGGGCAATATTCTCAAATTTGAATCAAATGTCCTCCTTGTGTCCCTCGTGCTGTCAAAGAAAAGAACCTCTATCAGTGTCTCATTATGGCAAACTGTTATTAATCATGATTAATCTGTAAGATTGATACATTAAACACCCTGCTTACCTGTACATCCCTCCCACCAGCTTTCTGTTTGTTTGCATCTTGCAAAACCATTCTCCTGTTTGTAAAGAAACAGGTAAAAGTCATTCCAGTGTGCAAACGTCACAACGGAAACATTGCTTTCCTCTAATGGTGACTGTGCATTGTCATGGCAATCGAGGTTAGCTAGATGATAACGCTCTAGCCTGCATTCTTGCAATATGGAATTGTATTATATTAATATACTGTCCAGTGATTTAAGATGCAATCCCACATGCAACATTGTTTGGTTTGTTAATGTATAATGAAACCGTTCTTCCGTTTTTAAAGATACAGAAAATGTCAATCCGGCATGGTAAACGTCAGAACAAAACCCTTTTCTTTAGCAAAGACTGTGCATTGTCACAACGGTGAAAGTAACTTGATGGTGATGCAATATCATGCGATCCTACAATGTAGATTTCAGTTTTATAAAATTACCATTGCGAAAGCCATATCAGAAGACATTCAATGCTCTCATTAAGTCTCTGTGTGTTACTTTCGGTTATAAAAAAATAAGCACTTTTTTAAGGAGTCTTCCTTATCCCTACTCAGCTCTCCACTTTGCTTCAGCTTGCAAATCACTGTCCAGTGTAGATAGTCTGGTTCGTGGTTAAGATGAGAAAAATTATTCACCTAAGGCACATTGATGATTTTATTATTCTAATTCAAACTTTTCTCTGGGTTTTAAAAATATACAACAATTTGCAGGAAGACCATATGACATATATGACCATGTCACTATTACAATTTGTCAACCAGAGTTGTTGCCACAGCATAGTAAATTGCAAATCAAATTCCACACTTCTCTTGGTTAATACACAACCTTTACAGTAACCACATAGTGTGTGACCTCTTACTTTTTCGAAACCCCAGGTTTCCGGTCAGCTCATCTTTCCTTCTGAGAGTAGATGGATGTCACTTTTAGTTAAGCTGTCTCTCAAGTTTTTACTTCTTTTGAATTCAAATACTGGGTGGTTAAACATGGCTTTTCTGTGCCACAACCCCTCCCATTTTCCAGAATGACCTTGGTGATTGTGTTAGAGAGATTATAAAAAGTGATGAGAAGTTCTAAGCTGCCTGTGTTCTTATCCTTTGGCCTGTAATCTAAAAGTACTTCACAGCTGTTATTGGAGGCTCTCAGAGATGCTTGTTTGATACAGGGTTTCAACGTTGGATTAATTTGTACTTCAATTTTGCTGCTTCTTATTGAAACAGATCCATACACAAGCTGTTACTCTTTAGCCTCAGAAGTTGGTGAAAATGTAAATTATTACTTATGTGCTTAGGGTGAAATGTGTCATACCTTATTAAGGTGTTTCTATCTGTTGCCTTATGGTAAGATTTAACCCAAAGAGTATTAGAAGACTCTTGTCAAAATATACTTACATCTAGAAAGTCAATGTTCATATTCTTAAATGTTGCTGTAAATTTAAGGAACATGTCTTGTTCTTGTTCATTCAACCACATCACAAAGGCTTCGGCCAAAGTCCTATTACCTTTCAAAATGAGAAGCACATTATCGATGTACCGTGACAAAACATGGATGTTTTGTTTGTATGAAACAGAATCTACATACATTTGTCCCTTTTATGATTTCTCGACATACAGTTTGGCTACATTAAGTGCTACCATTGCACCCATCGCTGTACTGTGTATTTGTTTGAAAACCTTGTCCTGAAATCTATAATAATTCTTTTTCAGAGCCATAGTAAGGCACCCCATAACGAATTGATTAGGAACTATTCATGCTGTGCCATTCAGCTATAACAGCTCCACTATCGTCTCTAAACCTCTAAACCTCGTCTCTAAACCTACCTATCGTGGAATCATAGTATAGAGGAAAATCACATCTATTCCTGATAACAGATCTTCCTGGGGATCAAAAGATTAACCGTCAATCAGATTGTTTATAGCCCTAGTATCTTGTAAGTAAGATTGCATTGTGAATGTATGGACACAAATATACATCAGCAAATTCCAATAAAGGTTCAAGTCTCATTTCATTCTTACTTTTCAGCCATGTGCTTGCTTTTGGGATTACCAGTAAGGTGTTAAGGGGGGTGCCAAGTAGGTTCCAGGTGGAACAGACTTCTTTCTGGCATTATGACTTACCCAACATGAGTAGGATTTTGTATTTGTTTTGTGGTATATGTGTAATATATATCAATTCTCAGGTACAGAAGGAAGCCTGCAATGTAAATATGTATATAGTTAGGCAATAACCCCGGCCACAGTAGGTTCTGGATTCATTGGTAAAGTTCCAGGAACACTTAGAAGAAAATATTGGTATGTTTTAGAAATATTCAGTTATTGAGCAGGAGCCTGCAGCTGAATCAAGAGGCTGGGGCTGCTCATGGTATCACTTAGAGGTGTGCTGTTGATACCATGGAATTCAAGGAAGTTCAAGTACCTTCCATGTGTGAAGTCATTATAATATTTGTCTTTATTTCCTTCTTAATTCTTGCAATGGGGGGGTTTGAGGTCCATTAATTCCAAATGTATAGGGAATGGGTTGCTGGAATGAACTGTTCATATATGCGCCAGGTTGCTCATGGGAGCAGCTGTTCTTATCATGGGGTTGTGAGAGGATATGGTAGAGAGGAGGTGAGGACTTTCAGAGTTTCCCTGACAATTATAAAGAGTACAAGTATTGGGGTCTCATCTAGGACATCTGGGTACTACATCTATCCTGCCACACTCAGGTCAGGAAGCGTAGATATCTAGGGGGTGTCTTGCTGGCTACTACTGGTAGAGTACACTGTGGTCAGATCTCTGTTCCACTACTCATGGTGGACACTCTGCTTTGAGTCTGCATTATGGTAATTGTTTTTGCTTGACTCGGCTGGGCACTGGCAAAGGAAGAATATATTAGGGACAGGTTGCAGTGTGATCCTGACCTATTAGGTAATGTGAGGCTAAAGTGGCGGTGTTTTGGGAATTTGTTTCTGGAGTGAGGATGATGGGCAATGGTGGAATGGTTTTAGAATATATTCAGATGTATGAGTTTTACTTCCATCCCATTTCATTGAATCCCATTTTCACACATGTTTTGTATTGCTTTCTGCTGCTGCAATGCAGTGGAGGCCCCCAAACAGCCATACAATACACCCGCTACACCTTGTGAGGGCATGGGATTCAATGAAATGGTATGCAATGAAAGTGGCTAATACCGATAGAGGACTTGATTCTTCTAATTATCTAAGTTACTAGGGCTGGGAGGCTTTTATTTGTTTCTATGTATTTTGTAAATGACATGCCGGATATGGTAGCATGGGGGATTCAGTGGTGGGCTGCCGGATAGGGGAGGCACTCTGTGGTGGTCTGCTGGGCTGAGAAAAAAGTTGGCAGAATAAACTACGTTGCCACCTTAATATATGTAAGAGGTGCTTATGGGGTGCTCTTTCCTACATCCAGAAACAGCTTTGACTGAAATGAAATGAGTGCAGCAAACTATTCCCACAAAACAATATTTCTTTCAAAAGCAATTACTTACAGGTGAAACTGTTATGACAGAAATGAGGATGCCATGCATTCAGGCAGCAGGCAACACAATGCAAGGTTTATTTTCCACTAAACGTACTTTATCAGTAATACGTTTGGGCAAATGTGTTTCTGTGTGTTTTTTGTATTATAGCTAGACAAAACATTGCAATTTAGGGTATGCTTCTCTAAACGGTTGTATTCCTAATAATTTAATTCACATGATTTTCAGACACAGATATATGGTTCCATGTCATACTGTCTCTAAAAATGTCTCGACAAAAAAGTCACTGTTTTTTGCAGAGACATTATTACATTCAACATGCGGGGGATACTCCTGAATTATTTTTTTTTACAAAGGGAGAAGGGGACATCCTCGCAACCCGTCCCCATACATAATGTCACCATATATAATTTTGCCAATGAGTTCCCTTGCGACATTATGTATGGGGACATTATGTCTGGGGACATTATTACCTAATACCATGTATATGGGTGCAGGAATGTTTAACCACAATCCCAAATGAAGAAAAACATGATCCGATGTATGCATGGTAAAATCACAATTATACAATTACGCTTGCAGAAAAAGAAAAAGTTTGCACACCTGTAGGTGACACACTGAATTTCTCATGGAGAAATATGGGTCACTTTAAACAATTGTATGTCAAATTTGTATGTTCTAAATGTGTTATCTAGTGAACCTCACTAATATAATTGACCTTGTTTAAAATGGCTAATTCTCTAAGCATAATTAAATGATTTCTAGCATGTTGGAACATAGATCATGGTCAAAACATGCTAAGATTGATTTTCTTTCATGCTACCTGAAGTCGGATAGACCACAGGGAGAGAAATCAGAAGACTTATCTGAAAGGGAGGAGGTGTGTGACAAGGCAACCAATGTGGCCATGTCAGGGGGGGGCATCCATCTCAGACGTGGGACAGAGGTCTACTAGGGAGGGATCGAGTAGCCCTGGACGGTGGCAGCAGAGAGGGTACCAGTTGATGTTCACCCCTTTTGTGCCAACCTGAATCAGTGCTGAACCATATCTACTTTCTTGCCTCTGAATGCATATACTTGCCAGTGTTCTTTTCCCATTTCAGATACAGTCAATGAAGAGAGAGGAGAAAAGAAGCCAGGGAACCCAAGAGTAAGCGGCTGCATGAACTAAGCTCTAGCACTGCAAAGACCTGAACACTGCTGTGGATCTGCAGATGAGGGATAGATGCTAAGGGATGTCATGCAGATGCTCAAAGTGAAAACCCAGAGTTAAACCAGCAATCATCACCAGTAAGGCCATATCTAATAATGACGAAAAAGGAAAGATTCCCCATACTTAGCAAGTGGGTCCCTGAGACTAGGCTCCAAAACATGTACTGTCATATGGATTTTCGAACAAAGTCAAGTCTGACTAACAGCAAGCACGCATGGAGAAATTTGGTGAGGTAATCCCCCATTTTAAACATTTTCCCTGCACATACATCATCTGCAAGTGGAAAGAGGCAAGAAGATTGGTTAGGGACAAATGGCCGACCAGCACCACGGGTGGGATACCTAAGCATGGAATATGAAAAAGGAAGTGTGGGTGAGATCAGAGGAATAGGTGGATGGTGACCAAAGACCAACAGGAGTAAGTAGGGAGTGGTGACTTGTCGAGAAGAGATTTTGATAATGTGAGGTATTGGCTTAAGAGTGATAGTGGTTCAGAACTCTAAGTGCACGAGAGCACAAGTGTGTAGCAAGGGTAGTGAATGTGAGAAGGCTGCTACAACATGGAAAGAGGGGGGTTGAGAAGCAGTGTGGGGGATTTTTTAGTGTGAGAGGAGTAGTAGTGTATAGTAGTTTTAGTAGTGTGGGTTGATAAGTGTTCATGTGGGAGGAGTAGTAGTCGTATGGGAGGGGTAGTAGTAGCATGGGCAGAATGGTAGTAATGTGGGAGAAGGAGTGGAGGTAGTGTGGGAGGAGGAGAAGATGTGTGGGATAAATAATAGTACTGTGCGAGGAGGAGGAGTAGGATTGTGGGACAAGTAGTAGTTGTGTGACAGGATTAGTAGTAGTGTTGGAGAAACAGTGGGAGGAGAGAGAGTGTCCTATCATTTTTCAGATATTGTGAACCCCCCTCAACGTTTGTTCTTATAGTATTGTTTCTGAATATCGGGGGGAGATACTTTTTTCTTGTAGAGTAATAGGAAGGGCAAAAGAACAGCAAGTGATTCAGATCTTCTTGGCATGAAAGACAAAGTTTGCATTCTGCTAAACACTCTTTGTGCCATTTACTCACAAAAACTCTTAAAGCTTGTATTCCCAAGCAGAATTCTGTTAGAGCAGCCCGGATTTGCTATCCTTGATAAATGACAAATATATCTCCTGACCCAATAGATGTTTATTCTCCACATATTGACTTATTATCACAGCATGTGTAATTGCTGACAGTTTGCCTGCACAAAACCATTCCTCATAGGCTTTTTTAATAGTAGGAATTGAGGGAAATTGTAGTCCATGAACCACACATGTTTGCTTGCACTTTCAAGAGTCAGAACATCTTTGCAAGCATTCTTGTACGGAATAAGACCATCCCTGTTCCACAATTTGTGCCGACAGCTAAGGGGTCTAAGTTAAGAATTTTAGGGTATGCCACATAAACCAAGTTGTAGATAGTGAGGGAAACTAGGGGAGTTATTTGGTAAATTCAACACCTCAGCCGAATACATTTTCAAGGTTTGTACATCAGCTTTCCCTCTATAGCAGTTGTTAAAAAAAGTGTAAACCCACTCCATACCTAGATTACTGGAGCTTGCGCTTGTCAATCAGCTTGTCCCAAAAGTATTTCTCTCCCATAGAAAATGCCAAGGTAATCATAGTTATCAACTCAATCGAATTGAGAATCACTCAAATACAGAGATATGTTTCTTTTTTTCCTTGTTGACCATATGAGATTCTTTTGTTTTATTGATATTGATTCCAAGGCCCAGTCTGTCCACTTCTATGTCTCGTGTGGCAAGGCCCTTCTTTAGGCCATGTGATGTTTTTTCTAGTTAGATCGGCTTTATCCATAAAGAGGAGGATTCCTATTTGCTCTCCTCCTAAATGAGGCATGTCCATAGAGATGCTAATGATACAATTAGCTAGTTTATTATTATATAAGCAAAACATTAAGGGGGGCAGAGCAAACCCTTTTCTAACCCCCCCATTAACAGGAAACCTTGGTGTGCACTCCTCTTTTGCACCATATCTTACCTGGGAAAAATGTTCTTGGTAGAGATTAGCTATAAAAATCAAATGCAAGGTTTGGCCATGTAGCACTATGAATTTCTGCTGTATAACTAAAATATTTGATCCATCTTGCAAGTGCATGGCCTATCCGCAATTTGAAGGTTTAAAAGAGGATTTTAAGTCCTCAACCCAAAACTCCAATCTCTGAAGCAGAATCTTGCCATAAACCTTAGAACAGCGTCTAATAATAAAACTGGTCTATATTTTGAGGCAAGATTCTGCCCACCTCTTTTAAAGATTGGTATGATGTATTCTCCTTTTCAAGTATGTGGGATTCGATCATGATTAGTAAAGGTGTTGAATAATGTGTACAGAAATGTAATCCAAATCAGTAAAAAAATCAGCCGGCATCCAATCTAGACCTAGCACTTTTTTCTTGTTTTAAGCCACCAAAACCACTTCTATTTCATGAGCAGTGATGTTCAATGGAGGGTTAACGGCTCAGGTGGGCATAGCCAAACATTCCCACACAAACATTGGATCACCAGAATTTCAAGTGATTAAACCTGTTTGAACTATGGACAAACCTTTTGAGAGTTTTTTTTGGAAGATCAACCACATGGCTTAAACAGGGACATGTCTGCAGCGCCTGCTCAATCATAGGCAACTTTCAGAGGTATCAGGTAATACTATCCACACCAATAATACCACCATATATATGGTCATCGGGAACGGCCATAGGCAATATTATTAGTGGGGATAATTTTGGGAGTAAATAGGAGCAGGAGTTGCGGGGGTGTCTCCCGCTCCCTTAAAAATAATATGGTGGTTGGGGTGTGACCCCCTAAGGTTCTTTGGGTTAACACCTGTGCCTCGTCGGGAGGAGATGGCAGGAGCCTTCTCTCCCCATCCGTCACACGAGGCACTAGAGAGAATCTACTCAAAGCCTCTTCTTCAGTGACGGTGAGAGGGATCTTATTTTCACCTCATTTCTTGTACTATAATTATACATCTGCGTTACAAAGCACATTAAGCAAGAAACTCAGGGGTTTTACTGCCTATAGCAATTGATGCATCAACCTCTCCCATAATCCGCCATTATCCGCAACGTGGTCAATGGCCACACTGCCTGTCGTCTGTTTGCAACAACACCTTCCCACACAACTTTTCTCAGCCGCGGATTGGCTGAAAACCTCTACTTCCACACCCTGCCTTCACCAGTGGGCAGAAGCCGGGCCTAAAGCCGAAGGGCTGAGCAAAAGTGCCTGTCTCTGACTTGAAGCCACAACACCTGCGACTCGTCGGGAGGAGAGGGCAGGGGCCTTCTCTCCCCATCTGGCACCCAAGGCACCAGAGAGAATCGACTCAAGACCTCCTCTTCAGCGACGGTGAGAGTGAACCTGAAATAAGTGCTATCTTATTTTCACCTCATTCCTTGCACCATAATTATACATCTGAGATACAAAGCACGGTAAGCAAGAAACCCAGAGGTTTTACTGCCTATAGCAATTGAGGCATCAACCTTTCCCATAGTCCGCCATTATCTACAATGCTGTCAATGGTCGCATTACCTGTTGTCTGTTTGCAACAACACCTTTCCACACAACTTTTCTCAGCCATGGATTGGCTGAAAGCCTCTACTTCCGCACCCTGCCTCCACCGGTATGCAGAACCAGGGCCTATTGCAGAAGGGCCTGTCTGTGCCAGTCTGTGACGCTGCTCGCCTTCGCCAGTAATTCTGCCCACTTTGACTGCATCTACATCATCTTCTATGGATCACTTGCATCCAGGACTACCTCTGAGACACCGATCAGTGTTGTTCCTCAAGACTTATAGTGGTAAGCCCATTTACACTTAGCTTTACCTGTGGCAAACCAACCTGTAGCATCTCGAAGGAGAACAAATTGTTTGTAGGCATCACTTACACCACACATCCCTCAGAGCTCAGCGCCACCGCCACTGCCCAAGTTAGGAGCCCGATTCTGCTTCTCTAAGGTATCGACCATAGAGGTAGAAAAGGTCATCCTGGGACTCAAACCGTCCAACTGCAAAGGCGACCATTGCCCAGCACAACTCATCAAGGATGCTGCGAGAGAACTGTCGCCATTTATAACCAAACTAATCAACTCTTCCTTTACCTCAGGTTCAGTACCGATCAACCTAAAACAGTCCTGGGTACTGCCACTACTAAAGAAGCAAACCCTTGACCCTGCCATCCCGACTAACTTCAGGCCCATCACGACTGTGCCCTTTCTTCTAAAAATCTTAGATAAAGTCGCGTACTTGCAAATTCAAAGCTTCCTAGAGTCTAACCACCTACTTGGAACCCGTCAATCAGGATTCCGCCCGCAACATGGGACCGAAACAGCGTTAATAGACCTTAAGGCCCAAATAGACGATTGTAGAGACAATGGCCAAGCGGCCCTACTTCTCCTCCTGGACCTATCTGCGGCATTCGACCTAGTGGACCACACAGTCCTCTGTAGTCACCTCGACTCGGCAGCCCACTTTTCAAAAGAGGCCATAATTTGGATCCAGTCATTCCTGAGTAATCGGACCATGAGAGTCTTCGCTCCATCAGCCTCAGCATACCCAATCCCTATAACATGCGGTGTTCCACAAGGATCTTGTGTGTCACCCACCCTCTATAATGTCTTCACAAAGCCTCTCTTTGATGAAATGGATCATCTGGGCATCGCTTATACTAACTACGCAAACGATACCCAGATCCTCCTCCCGCTCTCAGGAGACTACGCCAAGGACCTGGCCCTAGTGAACAGGATCTATAGCATTGTCCAGGCATGGATGGCCACACACGGCCTATGCCTGAACGATGATAAAACTGAGCTTATCATCCTGGGCACCACTACCTATATATCCAAACTTAGCCCTGATTACGACAACTTCATTATTGATGGGAACAACATAAAAGTAGCTCATGAAGTAAAAACCTTAGGATTTTACCTAGACGCCACCATGAACTTTACTAAACAAGTTAACTCCCTAGCTTCTGCCACAGCATATACATGCAAACTTATCAGAGCGAGCAAACAATTCCTCTCCACAGATAGTTGCATTACACTAGCCAGAGCCTTGATACTATCCAAATTAGATTATTGTAATGGACTTTACATTGGAGCTAATAAACAGACCATCCACAAAATTCAAGTGCTCCAAAACAATGCTCTGAGAGCAGCACTCAAGATTAATAGAAACGAGCATATTTCCTCCACAAGAAGAGAACACAAATGGCTCGCCACCGCGGACAATATTCATCTCAAAATTGCCTCCCTCACCCACAAATGTATCAACAACAAAGCTCCACCTTACCTCATGGATAGATTACGTAAAAGGACTTCTTCCAGACCTACCAGAATAGCCAACGCAAACTGCCTCCAAGTCCCGCGTTTCAAACTTGCCACTATAGGAGGAAATAGCTTCCCGGTCAAGGCTGCGCAGTTATGGAATTCCCTCCCCCATGACGTTAGAGAACCTGAGCCTTTCGCAAAATTTAGACAAAAACTCACCAGGTGGCTGAGAGCCAACGACAGCTAACTACTCCACCTGTCACATTGTACATTACTGTATATAATTATATATTACGCAAACAGGAGCAAACTCCTTGTTCCCCTGTCCTTGATCTCCCCTTGTTCATATCTGCTTGCTGTAATATTGCTGATGTCTGTCTACTCTTCCTGCCTCTTCCTGTACGTGCAATTAGCCGAGCATATCTGTAACCAAGCTCGGCGCATCTCTGTACCTTCATCTGATTTCTATGTACCTGTAACTAAGTTGAGCATATCCTTATCTGTTTGCGCCCTGATACTCCAGGGTTTGGCGCGCTATACAAATAAATAAACTAAACTAAACTAAACTAAACTAAACCTCCAGCATCAATAATGCTAATTATTGTCTTGCTCCTGTCCTATTCACTTACCAAGTAAGGCTCAGCTCACCTACTGCATACTTCTGTTAGATTCCTTATTGTACTGCATGCACTGCTTACAAAACATATTTAGACAAATGATGTTGATTATATATTTTGCCAAAATCAGCACTCTGTATCCAATCCTTAACATGCATGACTGCACAGATTCCATCACTTCTTAATACTTACTGCTGCTTGACTTTCAAAGTCACTGGCTAGAGTATCTCAGCACATAAACATAATTAAATGTTGCTGAGCCAAATGATTGCCTAGTATTGCTGTACGTAGCCTCCCTCTAGGATCATCTAGATAATCTAAGCACTAAACTGTTCCGGCCTATTCACTTGGGTACTTATGACCCACTACTCCACTGCTGAAGCGCTGCACGCCTCAGCTAGACTAGTACTTGCCTGCAATGGATATTCTCCTTTTCTCCATCCAAAGGCTTTATTAATTGTATTACTGAGAACTATACTATTCAGCCAGTCCAAATTCTCTTTAGCCAATCCTATAAATTGTTCCTGGTGCTCTACTATGTTTGTACTGTATTCTCATTTTAATGTGCCCACCCATCTAATGCCTAAGTCATCAGAGCCCACACCAGGATAGTCCAGTAAGACAATAGAAAACTCTTAGCAAACACAGTATAGACTTGCTAAATTTACAGGCTCAACAGTATATGCATTGTAATGTTTACTATTATTACTACCGTATAACAAATACCAAACCCAGTCACTCTTCATAACTAACCCACCATGATTTTCCAATCTAATACCAATAGCATAGACTTCAATCGGTGCTCCAATGGTGCATTCGTTCAGCAAGGTTCAGGCCTAGCACAATTATACTTCCCCAGACATTACCACCCTACCATGCCCCACACCATTTTGGCCCAACATACCAGCTTTCATCACAATACCTCCCATCACTACTTTAACTCACACCTCCAAAACTCTTCTAGGCATAGCCTGCTGCCTCAGACTCTCCTCCAGAACATACATCTCCCTCCCACATACCAGTCCTCCGCTAGCAACTATAAGGAACACAAAACTTTCCTCTTGCACTACCAAGAACCCCACCATCTCCAACTTCTTTAGAGACACAGACAGCCACCAAGCGACAGTCACCCACAAATCCAACTATTGCATATCACTGGCATGCCTCAAATCTAAAAGCAAACACCTGAAAAATCAAAGCTCCACCCCACCCACTCCACCACTAAACACAAGGCAACCCAGTGTCTCACTACACGCCCCGGAACCATTGAAGGGTGCTCTACTCAATGTCGGATCCTTAGGTGCTCATGCCATTGACATACACAACCTTATTCTCAAATAAGAACTTCATTTCCTAGCAATAACAGAAACCTGGCTCCATGCAGCTTCAGGCCCATTGCTCACACTAGCTATACCACCTAATTACAAATTAAGTTAGAGTAAATGGGTGAACCTATGTTGGTGCATGCTATATTTAGTAGTTAGTTTCTGCCTTTGATGATAATGTCCTCATTAATGAATAGTCTACAAATACAAGAATCCTTTGTTTTTTTGTTTTTAGTTTTTTTCTTAAAACTTTGGTTTTACCGGTCCAAATAATAAAGTAGCAAGCCCTCTACACGTGTTTCACTGCCTTTTAGTTGCAAGACAGATCATCAGGAGGGATAAACCCACTTTGGGCTTTCTTTTTGTTTAGGCTGAAAATTAAAGTAAAAGAAAAATACAGCTTACATGTAAATTTGTATGCTTTACAATTCAAATGCTACAATACATACATTCACAGGTTCAATCAGAATCTTTTTGCTACAAATGCAGAGACCATCTTAATAGACTCCTTATTGGTATTCAAAGTCAGAAGGTAAACTCTTATTTTCTTATGGTGTTTTCACCTGGATTATACATTTTTTGTGAATTGGCACGTTTAGATTGTTGTATTTGGTTAAGCTAATTTCATTTACATAGGCGACAATTGAAACAATTGTTTACTCACATTTTGGTATTTTTCTGATTTGCTTTTTGAATCGACATTTGGATCCTGCCAAATTTCTGCTGGTTCCAAATAGTATATCTTAGTCAGATTTAAATAGAAGATATTTTGTTAAGTTTCACCCTGTTTCTCTCTGTCCCGTTGGGAGTTCTTCAAGGATCTTGCCTCTCCCCAAACCTTTATAATGCTTACACTAAGCCACTCTTTGCAGCGCTAGACACAATGAGAGTGATATAGACACATTTCGCTGACGACACACAAATACTCATCCCAAAATCAGGCAAACTTGAACAGGATACTATTTGTGTGAATAACATCTTCTCCATTATCGAGAACTAGATGGCAGCTAACAGCCTCTGTTTGAATGGAGAAAAAACAAAGATACTTATAGTAAGCGCACCCGCCCGACTAGACAAACTCCACTCACAATATACAGTTATAGTCATTGACGGCACCCACATTTCCATTTCCAGCCAGTTAAAAACTTTAGGGGACTATTTGGACTCTAGTCTTAATATGTGTAAACACATCAGTGCTCTTGCCTCTTCCACAGCTTACACTGCCAACCTTATTGCATTGAGCCGACCCTTTCTTACACAACAAAATTGTATTACACTCGCCAGAGCCCTCATAGTAGCCAAGATAGAATATTATAACACACTCCTATTAGGCACCTCAAAAAATATATATATAAATAAAATGCAACTACTCCAGAACAAAGCTTTAAGTGCAACACTAGGCATGAAAAAAGGATCATATATCTCTACACAGGAGAGAGGCACAATGGCTACCCATCCAAGCCAGGATCCTCCACAAGACTCTTACCCTTACACACAAATGTGTTTCAGGGAACACCCCAGTTGTCTTAACAAAAGCCTTTGCCACAAAACCACAACCGGAACTATCAGATCCAATGCAAACACGCACCTATACATCCCCGCTTTAACAACACAAGAACAGGCAGCTCCACCTTTCCCGTAGCAGCCCCCAGAAATTGAACTCACTCCCAGCTAATATCAGTAATGAGCCTTCTCTCAATAAATTTAAGAAACTCTTCAAAACCTGGCTTTTAACAAATACTAATGCAAGATAACAGTTGATCTGTGCCCAGCATGGACAATCTTTGTAAAAAATGTATATAAGTACTGCATGTGACCTGAATGTAAGATTTCAAAATTACTCACTCTGTAACCAATAAGTTTATCTGCCTATTGGCATCAGAGTCAACACCATTGTGTCACTACTCCAGCAAGCAGCAAAGCCTCTTACTTATTTAACTAGTTTACACTCAGCCTAATTGCCATGTAACAAAGTTCTTTCCTTGTTTAACTGTATTATGTAACCAGCTGTACTAATTGTATTTCTCTGTATATGTAACATTGAAGACTAAGTATACTTGTAGATCTGCGCAAAGATACCCGTGGGTTTGGGCGTACAACACATGCAATAAATACAATCTTTTTTTTTTAAATATATATTTCACAGCAAAAATATGGCAACAATATTGTACGGCAATATTTTTGCAGGGATATTAACACATGGAACACTTTCAGATAGGGAAGAGGTTGATGCTGAAGGTGGGCTTTAGGAATTTAGATAAAGGTATATAAAATGGAGGGCAATTGAAATATTTGAGTAGAAATAAGTGTAGGAAGAGGTTGTGATTTACTAGTGACCATGCCAGAGGTTTACATATAGGGTAGACGTTGTGTGCAAAGCATTTTGCGATGCATTCTGTGATTTACAGTGGGCAAACAGCACAAACGCTGCCAAACAACATTTAGGAGGCAGGTGACACACCGGTCAGTTTTTGAATTCTGAAGCAAGTGGATGAGACAAATGTCATCTGATGACACCTGGGAGGAAGAGCAAGAAGGCAGCTTGTGAGGGTGAACACTTTAGTAATTTTGCTGGGAGGAGGCAGCAGTAATTCAGGGAGGTGGGTGACCGGTCAGTGTCTGTTCATTGAAGCATATGGAAAAGATACATGCAATCAGGTGACACCTGGGAGGAGGAGAAGGGCAGCTTGTGGTAGAGTCATGACAGCCGAATTTTACTGGAAGGGAGCAGCAGGGAATCAGGGAGATGGGTGACACAGTAGGCAATGTATATCACTAAAATGAAGTGAATGAGACACATGCCAACAGTTGATACCTTTGAGGTGGAACAATATTAGATAGGAATCCCTGAAGGCAGCTTGTGACTGATATAGGCTCGCCTGATGTTCCTGGGAGGGATCCGCTGGGATTTGGTGAGGAGGGTGACACGCCAGCCTGTGCCATTTCTTGAAGAAAGTGGATGAGACATGTCACATCAGATGAAATATAAGATGAGGGGCGGAGGAGCTGGGAATCTAAAAGGGCAGCTTGTAGGAGATAAATGGTCACCTGATTTTGCTGGGATAGTGCAGCAGATATTTTGGGAGTGCAAAGGCATACCAGCACTTCAGTTAATGACACACATATTTTGAACACTAAATCAAAACTCAATTTAGCCAGAGGCAGGGGGAGCCATGCTTCTTATGGACTTGCTATTCCTGCAGCAGAACTGGCTGACTGGATTGTGGAAGCCACAAATGTACATGGTCAACTGAAGGTATCATCCAACTCACAAACAACACCCACGCACAGCTCTCTGGTGTATAACATCAGAAAAGAACAACAAATTGAGTAGTTCAAGAGTTGGATGAGTTTGAAAATCCCTCCCAATGCCTTTGGGGTATGAGTTGTGCAAGGTGTTTGTTTGTATGCTTGTCTCAGTGAATTGAATAGCCAGATTTTCAGTCATTTTCTGAAGGTTAGGTGATCTTCTGTCATTCTTATTTCTTTAGTATTGAATTCCATAGTTTGGCTATCAAACGAGAGAAGGTGGTTCCTCCAAATGTTTGTTTTCTTGTAGTGTTTTGTTTCAATTTGAAGGTCATTGCTCGATCTTAGATTACTTCCTGGTTGATAGCGGTTGATTTTAGTTTGGAGAAATGCAGCCCCTTGTCCGTGTAGTGATTTGTGAGCGATGCAGAGGGTTTTAAAGTTAATGCATTTATTTTACTGGGAGCCAGTGTCAGCTTCTCAGTGCTGGCATGATGTGGTCTCTTTTGTTGAGTCACAGGAGTAGTCTTGCTGCAGTAGTTTGGATGTGTTGGACTTTTTTGTGTGGCGTTCTGACATTCCAAGGTAGAGGCTGTTTGTGTAGTCTAGTCTTAATACTACCAATGAAGTATTAAAATGATTTTGAGGGCTCTGTGTGGACGTTGAGGTAGGGGAATATCCCTTTGATTAGTCACAGTAGGTGGAAGTGTTTCTTTGATATTGTGTTCACTTGGGATTCTAGTGAGAGTCTGTTGCCCATGACCATTCCCTGGATTTGTATTACAGTGGGTGCCTCTGGTTGGGTTCCCATGCATGGTGAGCAACTCAGATACATGTGTGTTGCATTATCCTCTGCGGGGCAGATCATTATTTCTGTTTTGGCCGGGCATAGTTTGAGATTGCTGATTGACATCCATGTGTATGTGACCTTCAGGCATTCATTGAGGGTGTTGTTTGAATCTTTGGTTGAGTTTATCTTAAAGATGAGTTAGTTATAATCTGTGTAGTTGTAGGCAGTCCATGGTTTTTAATTAGTTTCATTAGGGGGGATTTGTAGATGTTGAAAAGGAATGGGGAATGGATAGAACATTTAGATGTGAATGGTGGTAAATATGTTCTTTCTATTCCATGAGTGAGGCAACAATTTAGACAACATATGGAGGTACCGGGATATGAAGGGGATATCCTGGGTATTATCTCTTTATACAAAAAGCAACTCCCCTTTCATAATGAGCTGCAAAAATGCAAAACTCACAGCTAACAATTACTGCATTAGTCCTTCGATTTTAGCAAAAAATATGTTTGTCTTTTTTATTTCATGGTGGCAATATTGACAAGAGTTACTGGCGTATATCTGACTCCCAAATGGCTGCCATGGAAAGGGAGAAGGGACTATGATCCTTATCCCCGATCCAGGGCGGCTATCTTTCTTTGTAGTTTTATCGTGAGCAGACAAACGGCAAACAAGCTGTTTCTCAGCTTGTAATAAATCTATTATTAATACCCTGGAAATGCCCCCCATCTCATGTTATATTGCTTAAGTATTCTAATTGTTGTACTATGAATTGGATGTGCTGTTTGAAGCAGATAAAACATCTGTGCAATACAAAATGCTATTTCAAGAAATGAGAACTAGTCTTGCTAAGAAGACAAGTATTTTATGGGGAACCACAGACACACAACCTGCTGTAAATATGGCAGCATAAAACATCTCCTCTGGCTGCATTTCAACTATAAGGATATGTTTCTTATCCTGGGCAAAAGCATGCACAATACGGTTGACAAGCATTTATTTCCAGGTCTGTTAAGACTTCAAACTCCCACTGCATAGATCCCAATCGAACAATGCAAAAGATATAGAAAAGACTCTATTTTTTTTTTTTTTTTTGCTGGTGTGTGTGACTACCAACACTGAAAATTAACAAACAACATCACACTCTTTCAGGCTACATGCTAAAATCATTTTCTGCTCGGAAAATAAGTGTGGATGTAGAAAGGTGGACAGAAATATCAACTGAAATCTTATTGCAAGAATTATATCTGTATTATAAATAATGCATTTATTTTCCGGCACTCATGTGACTTTAGCTAGAGACTGAAAAAGTGTGCAACCACCTTACACAATTGTTTTCAATTTTTAATGAAAATGGGCTTCATGGGAAATACATTTTTTTCTAGTACAAGTAAGTGGAGCATTTTAGTTAGATGCAGGATTTCTAATATGATCTTAACGTATTTTTACCCTAGATGGTGAGGAAGGATAACTCAGGGGCAAGGCGTTTATCTTTGAAATAACACAATCCAGTGCAACACAGGTTGGAATCTCAATCATGTCCTTCGAAAACGCTCACAGGTTTAAAAAAAAAGAGCAATTAAAATTAGACACACGTTTTCTCACAAATCACAAGAGAAGCTTAGTGAGCATGTTAACTTTGAAAAAAAAAAAACACACAACTATTTGATATGTAATAAGCCTGCCCAAGAGTATCCCCTGGCGCCGTCTGCTACATAATTCAGAAGGCTACACGCAAGCATGGCTGTAATTGTGAATGTATTGTGCAAATAATTGCAGAATTGAAGAAGTGGGATTTAATACAACATTTTTTTTTAAATTATTGTATTCCGCTGAATGGACTATTGGGCCTGGTTTACAAACGCGTTTTTCGATGGAAACATCATATTAAAAAAAACAAAAAAACGCTTTGTAAATGAGGTCCTATGGTTTGCATAAGAAAAGTTCTTATGCAAACATTGTGTTCATTAGATTCGCAAAGCAACACATGCTGTCCATGCGCCCACACCCCACCCATCATCTATTCCTTCTGTAGGATGGGACTCTGTCTGTATCAAGGGCTGCGTGTCCATCTCTTGGACATTTTAATGCCTGTTGTTACTACTCATGTATGATGTTGGAGGGGCATTAAACAGGGTAGTTTGCATTACTGATATATTAGATATGCTTGTTAGAATTATTTAAAATTACTCTGACAGATGTGATTAGAGTTACTTCTCGCATTAATTTCTCTAAATGTTTCCCTGCTGAAGAAATGCAGTCATCTATGTTATAATTAACTTGGCTGCCAAAAGATATTTTATATCATCGGATGCGCACTGGCCTAAGGTAGTCCTGGAGTGGCAGAAGTATTGTTCAGTGTTTAAACAGGTCAAAGCAGTGACAACTTTAATTAGGGTTATTGTCTAGGAACTCTTTATTGTCTGTAATAATAAAACTCACCACAGTTTTGCTCCTGAATCTTTTATTTCAGACTTTTACAGCGATACTTACAATGACCTTTTGAAACATAAAGGTCTCTTGTTGTCAGTAGTTCCTCGTGTTCTAAGACACTTATGTGCGGTTTGCTTAAAAACCTATAAACAAGGTATGCATTGGCATTAAGAAGCTATTATTTTAAAATATCCAAATATGTTTTCCTCTATGACCAACCACTATTAATGAATACATTGTATAACATTTGCCAAGGCATTTTATTTGCATCCACGCTGTACTACTTAAATCAAAAAAGGCAAAGCCACAGCACAGTTCCTCATTTAGAGTTTGCTGTTATTTCAATTTAAACATCTGAGAAACAGAATTACTCATACCACATCACTGGTAGAGAGAACAAAGAGTGATTTAAGGTTAATCGATTGTATCGCTTTTGAAGTGTTGATTAATAATTAAAATCTTCACAAAAAAAAAAAAAACAGTCCGTGATACTTGTTCATGCAGCAATAATGCAGAGCAGCATACATAGGCACTCAGTGGGCATAGATCTTATGATCAGCGGATTAGCCAAACATAAACGATCAGAGTGATTTTTCAACACACAGAGCCTGTGGAAGTGGACACAATCATTACCTCTGTCATGCTATCTGAGGACTGCACCTGCAGTTGAGGGCAGTGGAGCAGTGCACAGAAAGTAAAAATTGAGTAAATTAGTCAGCCTTTTTGTCTGTACTGCCACTTGAGCTCTTTATTTTTTTATTGATTTGGCTGAATAATTCAATCTTTGAAACAGTAAAGTTTACATCATCAACAAAAGTTTCATACATTATAGATCTGAATAAAATGAAATTAAAATAAAATTAATTTGATACAAAAGAAAGGGTAAAATTGAATATGTACACTTGAGCTCTTTATCAATTGTCAGGTTTCATGCCAATAGACACTGTCAAGGCTTTGGCAAATTTAGCAATTGCTCGACTATATCTCTTCAGAACCACATGGGATTTTGGGACATGATCATGCCAAGATTCTTTTGTGGTCACTTTCATCCAGAGGTGATCATAAGCATTACTGGTTCTACTTTATTTATCACGCAGAATTATAATGACATTGGGTTTATGTTTCATTTTCCTTGTAATTACCATTGTCTTAGTTTTGCAGATATTAGCCTCCATGACATTTTACTTACAGAATTCTTCAAATACAAAGTACTGTTTTTCAAAACCCTTACAGGGTCCAGGAGACAAGCTGGTATGGACAGTAGTTGAACAATCACCTGATTGGTGAAGGGACAAACCAATTTAGGGGGCACTATACATCCTTGCCACACTCCTGTGTGTACCATAAACGCCTGAGATGTTTCTCCATCAGTGGCCTATCTAATTGCTTGCTTCATTGCCACTATATAATAAAGGAATATCAAATAAGAGAGTAGAAGGGATTTCTAATTTCCACAAACGCTCCCATGAGTCTGACATACATTGTTTGACCCCCAAGAACGGTGGGTATTATCTTCCCAAACAATGTCCGTTTTCTGATATATACACAGCTGCAAGCACACAACTCAACTCAGCTCTAACTGGCTGGGCTTTCATGTCCCCACACAATGCATTATGAGACTATTTTGCGTGGTAATTTGCCTGTGTGTTATGTGGCAAACACACAAAGCCATACTAAATATATTTTTCTTGAGTATGTGCACTACTTATGGAATAGCTACTAAATTCTAACTTGACTAGACTGTGGCAGGGCGCCTGTAGTCTACGGTTCAAACTCTGAAGCTCACCCTTTACTGAAGACCACATTGTATCCCGCTTAAGTGACTAATACTCTGAGGAGTGCAGAGAAACCCAGGTACTATAATCACACAAGGTGCAACATTCAGCCGTTCAAGCTTCCCTCCCTCTAGGTTATTAATGCTGATCTCCCTTGATTTTGTATAGCTGTGCTTATCCACAAATTACATTTAATTATCATAATTAGTTGCGTATGGAGAATGTTATTTCTGTCACACCTTACCTGGCAAAAAGTTTTCTCCTTGAAGCTGTCCAGTTAGATGTCTGTCCAGCTATTCCCATAGTTGTTCTCAATGAACAGGTGTAGGTATAGTCCTGTGAGTTCCAGCTACCTATGGTGGAAAATACCACTGATCTGCTTTCTTCCTTGCTATTGTCTGTCCTTTCTGAGAATCTGTAATGAGATTGAACACTTATCAGTCACCAGTTCCCTATTGCACCCCTCCCAAAACCTAGTTAATTAATGATATTTTCCTCAGATCACGTGGATTGGTGAGGAGTGGAGACTGTTAACATTACATTCCCCTTTGTACATAAACTTTGTCAATAAGGAACTATGGCCTGTGTCGGTCCCACAGTAGAAAACCATGACAAAAGTTATTCTTAGATCTGACAGTTTTACATTGTCCCTTAAAATGCAGATTAAGATACTTTTGGGTATTCAATTTAGTGTTCCTTAGATTCTTGATGAAGAAATACATGTCCAAACATTCCCCCTAAATAAAGAACCCTAATCCTGAATGCTCTTGCACTACTGAATCAGTTAGTTTGTGGACTATCTTAAGTGGGTGGACAATTAAATTACCAATGTGTTTTCTGACCTGTTGTCTTACTCTTCTATAGATGAGGACCCAAGATGGGGAATCAGCATGGAGGAGGGGTGATTGAGCTAAGTGGCATAGATTGTCTTGGGGACACCAGGAGGCAGCAGAAGTTTGGTAGGGGTGTTGTTGAGGTCTGGAGCTGTGGAACGTTTGGGAGAAGGCTACGGTTGAAACATTTGGAAAGGGTGTTGGGGATTGTCTAGAAGTTGTCCGTTGTCTATGGATGTCTAAATATTACAGTTGTGTTTTGACTCGTCACCTCACAAGAAGTCAGCCTCTTAATAAGGGCATGGCAAAGAAGTCCAAATGATTCAAAACAGGGCTGGAGATGGAATGTAGTAACCAGAAGTGCATCAGGTAAGATCCCAACTTAAATAGCCTTGGTTTTCCCAGAATCTCTTAGGACAGCTAGGAATTCTGGCTACTGTAGTCGTTTACTGCAGGTTAGCTTATTTATCAGGGTAAATACTGCCTAGTCCTTCTACTTTGATATGGGTTGCTTAAATGGTGACTGCTGTGGCCCTTGTTTTCCTATTCAGGGGTTAGTACCTGGGTCCCTATTCAGGGTTTCTCAGGATAGTAGTTTCGGCCAGCTTTTTAACACTAAATCTACAAAACTGACTTGTCCAGAAGAAAGCAATTTTAAGATTCACTAAATGACTACAATTTGGTAGACTATAGTAATCTCACACGTAAGTACTAGACTAGTCTAGCTTTTTATTACTCAACCAAATACTGTTTGAGACCTATAATTGTGAGATAATTGGAAACAGTAAGAGTGAGGAATTATGTGAAAGTAATGAAACTCTCATCTCGTTTTTGGTGATGGCAGAACAAAAAGCGATATATTAGTTTGCTTGAAAGGCAAAAAAGACAGCATTCCGACCAGAAACCCATTTCTTTGGACAAACCCACCACACCCTCCAGACACATAGTTATATGAGAGTATGACCACCTGCTGCTCATCAATAGGTCTGGAAGGTGTTCATTAGGCCTTCCAGGCAGTCTATGTTCGCCTCCTGCCTTAAAGAAAGAAACCATTCATAGAGAGCCTAGTCGTTTCTTGATACTGATGACAGAGAACGGCATGTAGAAAATCTGCTTGGTTCGCAAGGTTATTGCCAAAAGACTTTTGAGTTTCACTCCCACAGTTGTGGGGCAAAGGGCCCCCACCCCAATGATCACTTCTGGACTTAGGGTATGACCCATTGTCCTAACCAGCGTGTGCCATTGTGAACCTCGGAGGGTCAAAATGTTACAAGTCCTGAGCTCTGGTGCATATGCGCAGTCCAGTTCATCCAGGACACCACTTGCCTACTGCCAGCAAAGGAGAGGGCTTTACCTAACCAAAGTCCACTAAAAAGAAATAAACATAATAACCACTTGGAACTGAGGCTTGTGAAGATGCTCCTGAAAATCAAAACCCATTATCCCTCCACTTGGATACTTAGTTTTCACCTTGTATTTATTTACTCACATAACCTGGGGACTACTCTCTACCACATATACTGTCCTTGTGTGTGTAGCTAACCTCTGCTCTCTGTACCCACCCTTACAAAGGTATGTTTCAAATTTCCATTCCAAGTCGGGGGAAGTGTGTTATACAGCAGCATACTATACATACAGTCTCTCTGCCTGCCCATTTTTATTAATGATGATTCTTTGTGTAGGGATCCTTTCAATTCTATTGATTTCTGTACAGTAACTCTGACGATCTTTATATGTTATTTCTGTCTTTACATTACAACTAAGAGAGACTGGAGGTACTTATTTACCGACCACTTATAAACATCCCTCCATTGCACTTTGGTTTATACAATACATCATGTTTAAAGGGTCACTTGCTTCCCCACTATCCTTTCTTGGTTATTCCTTTCGTGTATGCTTTTTAATCATTATATTGTCATACATCACACAATATTGTATCAAAAAATAGTAATTTATTTTTCTTTCTTAAAACACATCATATAAAAAACATTTTTAAACACTCTTCTTTTTTTTCTTTTTGTACCATTATAGGATAAATCAATACAATTGATTGACACACGAACATATATGTCAATAATTTACAATTTCACTATGCACATCAAATAGTTTGTAGCAATGCATTCTTTCACAATTTTTTTCAAGATAAAAATATCATCAGGATCTGTTGTTTGCACCCCTCTCTCATAGAGAAGTGCCTCGCAGTCCAACAAACTATTTTACTCGGTATTACTCACACCCATGCTTACTTTCATACTGCATTCAAACCATACCCTGTCTTTAGCCATACAAGTTACTATGTTAGGTCCTAGGTTAAGGTGTACAATCATAAATTGTTCAACTGTTGAAATTCTTATTAATATTATGCTGTAAGTGTGGAAAATGTGTATGCGGTCATTTTAGGCCATGACAAGTCGCCTAAAAAAAATATTAAATGTAATGCTTGAACTTAATCTGACAGGCTGTAGACGTTTTTCAAATTCAAGTTTTTGCTCATCTAGCAGGGATGTGCCTATGCATTTTGTACAAATGTATATAAACAGAAGCACAGCAGCTGTTATTATATGCCAGGCACATAAAAGGGTTTTTGCATTCAGGGTGGACAGTGGTGTGATGGTTCACGTCGTGAGTACATTATGTAGCCTTTTCCAGTTATTGCATTAAACCGTGTTCTCTTTCCTCTAGTTATTGGGTACATGTGTTACTTGTTTTTTGTTGTTCTGGTGATATTTTGCTTACCGTTCCTTCACAGGTTCAATTTGAAAATGTCCCCAGGAAAATGAAGCCTTGTGAAAATGTGAGCAAAATGGCATTTTATTTTTTTTGGCCATTTGATGCAAGCAATCCAATGTGCGGAAATATTGGCAGTAATAAGGTCGCCAAATAATCTATTTATAAATACACAAAATTACAAGGTTGTAACCCTAAACATGACACAACCTCCACAATTACCCTCACCCCATTCCGAAATCTTCCCCTAACTCTAATTATATCCCCTATTCTGCCCTGAACACTTACAAAACCCTAACAATTCAGCACGCAAAAGCATTTTTGTTGCATGTTATTCAATCCAAAATAAACAGAAAGTGAACATTGAACCTATCTTGAACACCATCACCAGCTCACCACAAAGTTCACAGCCAAACCCTTGTACTAATACTAACCTTAGCATTACCCCAACAACAACTCTACCACGTACCCTAATGCTTACTTTACCATAACCACTAGGTTTTTTCAAATCATTATCCTATGTCAACGTAACCAGCTCTCTCCAAACTCCCTATCCCTTTCTTTAACACTTACCCACACCATAGCTCTACCCTCACGACTAACCAAACCCCAACCTCTTGATACTAACCCCTATTCTTGCCCCAACCCCTGTGCTAACACTAAACCAGGCAAGCACAAGCCCGCTAAACCCTCCTTGACCATAACAATTATCCTAGAGGCACTATATACTTGGCTACTTTTCAGCTGCATTTATTGACTACATTTTGCTTGGCAACATTTTCACTGCATAGGTATTTTCACCACTACCTTTTCGCAGCCTGCATTATTGTTGGCTACATTTTCACTGGATACCAGGTCATAATGATTCATAATGTACAATGTATGCTATTACTGCAATCATTGAATTGTATCTCATGTGCAGCAGTGTATGCAGTATTGATATCACCTCTTATATTGTAATTCGATCCGCCAATGTACTTTCTGTGTGATTTAACTCATTTGTTTAACATCTATATGAGACAGTGAATGATACTCAAATGATTGACTTGCAAAGTTAAAAAAAAATGATTATGCTGCTTATGTGTTGAAAAACTGTGATCAGTGGAAATGCTCTGAACTCTTCAGTGAGACTTTAACAAAATTAGTAATTTGTCATTTAAGGAGCTTAGTATCACATTTTTCAATTTTTAGACATAGATTGATGTGATTAGAAGAAAGCATATATGCAAATTATAGTAATTCATGCCAGTGCTGAAGCGCAGTATTCAGTTAAATGTATGTGTTGCAGCTATGCTTGTCATGAAATATACTTAGCGCATGGTAGGAAACATCATATATTTAGGATACGTTTTCACATTACTCTAGCACACACAATCCACATATCACAGTCCATAATCACATACATCCATTATCTGGAGATCTTACCACTAACACTCCACTGCTGCAATGTCAACTGCCATGGTCAATATGCACAAAAAGTGTAACATAGGAAACAGGTCTTGGCACAGTTGTGATTTATTTTGATATCAAACTGGATTCCCAACGTCACACTTCACAGAAAACAATGATAGACCATCTTTTTTACGATTAAAGCCCAAGAAGTTATTTATGATTACAAGTCAGATGAGAGTGGACAGAGACGTTAATCAATTTCTCATCCACATGGACACAGCAGTCTTCTGGTGGATTTCATGGCTTGTGGGACTAGGATAGTGTTAATGGTTGAGCAGTGATTGCATCCTCAGAGGTTTGGGCAGCAATATTTTCATGGAGTTGAAGCTGGAGGATAGTGGAGATGACTATGTAATCACTTTACCAGCAGGTTGTGCACTTTGGCATTTTTGACTGAGCATGTGTGTTAAGCATTTGTGGTTGTTACCTTTTACTGATTTACTGACTCATGAAATGTAAATCGTTGATTTGATGGTGGAAACTGTATTGCCATTCCCTTGTTCTCCTGATCTAAGTCACCCATCTCAACAGACATAGGGTACACACCACCTTTTTTTTTCTTTTTTCCTCTAGACTTTCCTACAAAGATTTCAATGAACAGGCCTTGACCGGAAACAATGTCTCCTGCCACAACTTTTATTTTCCTTAGGAATATCAACGAGCCATTGTTAACGTTTAAAGACAGAGATTTTGGGTTTTCTTTTATCTTTTGTACCTGAGGCTTTTTCTTTTTCCTTTGACAAAAGATAGCATACTTCTACGTTTCTACCATGCCAGGATTCCTATCCCCAGTTTTATAATTTCTACTTGTTTCAGGAGGTATAATTTCTTTGTTGACAATTTGATTACTACCAGTCAGGGAGAAGACATCAAAGGTGTGCGTGGTTCCTTGGCTCACAATGTGTTGGTTGTTTTTGGTTTATTTATTTATTTTATTTATTTTAATTCTTATAAAGCGCCAACATGCCCTTTGGCCTCATGGCGCACATAGAAACTTAACAGGACAGACAAACATATAGAGAAGCCTGTATAGAGCAGAGAAGGAGCAAGGTCGCAGAGTTATTCCATGTTGAACAAATGGGTTTTTACGGCGCATTTGAATACAGAGTAGTTCTGAATCTGCCGCATCTGGGCTGGAAGTTTGTTCCAGAGCAGGGGTCCCTGTGCATCAAGAGTTGTGCCACCAAATTAAGCTGTCCTAATTTGGGGCTGTTTGAGAATGATGGCCAAGGATGACCGAAGGTTCCTAATGTTTGGCTTAATGCTTATACGGTCTGACAGCTAGGTGGGACTGCTGAGACTAAGGCATTTATGAGTCGTGGTTAGTATCTTATGGGTTATCTGGTGTTTAATAGGGAGCCAATGAAGTTTTTTCCTGAAGGTGGAAATGTGTGTGCAACGGGACTGAATGAAGATATTGCTCACAGCATTATTCTGAGCCACTTGTAATGACTGGATGTTGAGAGCTGTGGTGCCCGCTAGGAGGCTGTTACAGTAATCCAATCTAGAATTAATTAGTGCGGTGGAAATAAGAGCGCAATTCTCTTGTGATATGAATGGGCGAATATACCCTATTCTCTTATTTATGAGACCACAGCTTGATTTAATGCTGGAGACGTGAAATTTAATTGAGAGATCTTCATCAAGAACAACTCCCAATGTCTTAAACTTCTTTTGAACGAGAATGGTGTTATCAGCAATATGGAAGCTAGCATAGTCAGGATTCAGTTTCGCCCTATTGTATTTAGATGCCACAATGAGAATTTCAGTTTTTTTTATCATTGAGGGCAAGAGAATTGCAGGCCATCCAGTCCAGTCCAGTTACCGGGAGGTAACCTTTAATAAAGCCTTGTCCTCTTCCGTCAAGTTTCTAGGATTTAAATAACTGGTATTGTTTTTTTGATGTAGCCTTCAATGAACACTTTGGCATAAAATGAACAAAATATAGATGTGTGTTCATTTTGGTTTTCATTAATGCTTTCGTTAAAGGAACCAGAGAATTTCAAACAAAGTAAAGAGCTGTGAGTGATGATGGCCCAAAATCTCTTGACATATGCATGAACAATCAACTGTGGAGATAAAACTGTGGAGAGAAAAGCAGCGCAGGACATTTCGGCGTGACCGGTTTGACATATACTGTTATGGCACGGTTGTTTGGCCGCAGGCACCGTTTGGAGGCGCCCTGTTCACCGCAGCCACTACGGCACAGAGAATTCTTGGTACTGGTATATTTTGATGTGATTGATATGGTGCATTACGTTTTTTTTAAAAGTATGGTTCATGAATGATGTAATTACATAATGAAAAAAATCGCACTTTAAAATAGAGCAGTTAAATACTGAAAAACAGTAGGGGTAAATACGGCACAATGAAAAAAATGCAAGCAAGCAGAAAATGGCACTAGGGGAAAATGCAAGGGAGCGTATACAGTAACTAATACTTACAATAAGAACAAAAACAGTCCTGCTGTCATGAACCCTGGCCTGTAGCACTCAGAGACCCTACACTTAACCACAAACCCATAGAAGTCCTAACGTTTGGACCTGCTCAAGTTTCATACCTAGCCTTTTTACGATTGAACATATTCAATATTAGGCTGAGTATGACATGTATGACTAGTGAAGCTCTCAATCCTTGGTGGCCTACTAGTTGAGTGGTGTGCTTTGGACTCTGGCAGACCAGCGTTCAAGATCACATGTTAAATTAATTAAATGTATGCACTCATTTGGCGCAAGGCTTTTAAGTCCAGCTGCTAAATGTCACCATTTAGCAGCTGTCGTTGCTACCCATTTTGCTAACTACCCTGTGAGCAGCGGATTACTGCTTGCAAATGAAGCACGTTGACAGGCTGTGTGTACGACAGTGCCTGTCAACGTGCAGCATTTGCAAGGCATAAGCCATTATATTTGGCCTGGGGGCATTTAGATGATGCGGCATCTAAAAATCCCTTGCGCCAAATCAACAGCACCGGAATGGCATTCCCGCCAAAATGGGTGCACCAAAATGACCTGTGCCGAAAGGACGACACCAAAAATGTGTGTATCTGAGAAAAGAGGCCAGTTTTATGTTTTGAATAGGAACTAGAGCTGTTATGTTCTGACTAGGGTTGCTATGTAAGTGATGTAGGTTTGGAATGTTGAGGTGTGGAATGATCCCCGCTCTGGGTTCTATTGTTGGCGGTTGATCAGGACCTGGCCAGAGTGCGGGCCTGGTGGATGTCTCTCTATGTTTCTATTACTTATATATAGAAGTATAGATGAACTACGATACGATTCCTGTAAAGTAACTTAAGTAAAAGACTTAAACGTAACCTGCCTCCAGTCTCATATGTATGAAGATAACAGTGGCGATGAGGATTTAAATATTCTGAGGGCCGAGGTGATGGCAAGAATGAAGACAGGACAGCTGGGCAGCGCTGAGTCAGAGGAGACATCCACCACCCCCGGGGCTCCAAAGGTGAGCGACCCCAACCACAAAGGTGCCTAGTCCGCGATAAAACTGGGACGTCAGCGGCGTTGGCCAACTGTCGAGGCAGTGTTAAGGAGCCTATGCCAGGGAAGTGTGCATTGTCCCTCCATTACCCTAAAGAGAAACTGGTACATAGTGAAGTTAATGTGGTGTCCAGTGTGCTCACATCAGCACTTTTGGGAGAGACTGTGTCATTTATGTTAGAAGTCTGTCGGAGCAAAAGAAAACTAGGGCGTCAACTGTGCGGAGTGACAATCTGAAAAGCGAGTATCGAGGAGGCATATTGCAGGCGACTTAACTTCCAGCTGAGCGTTGTTTTGTAAGGCACAAAAGGGGTGGTGGCATTGTGGTTGACGTCGGGGAGTCTGTTCTTTTTTTTTGCATGGAGTGCTCTGTTCGTTCCTCTGAAGGCAGAAGAGTAATGATGAAGTCAGGTAGGATGCCAATAGAGATGGTGATCGCCTCAGTGTCAGGATGACGTCAACGTTCAGAAGGTCTGTTGGGTCAGAGCTGCGCAAGCGAAGAAAAGAAGAGAACCCTGCTGTGTTGGGAGAATTTGTGACGTGCTGTCCGTATGTTGTATGGCCTTTCTTCGGTTTATAGCCATAATGTCGAAAACATAATACCGAATTACAAAAATGTCGAAAAAAAAATGTCGAAAACAAAAATGTCGAAAATATATAAATATAATAGGAAAAGTCAAATAGTCGAAACAAAAATGTCGAAAAAAAAGTCGAACGATAATACTAACATACCAATGTGAAGTAATGCTAATCGTCCATTTTTCTGGAGGGGGGTTACCTCCTTCCAACCCCCCCTTATCTCTACGCCAAAACTCTCCCACCCTCCTCTCGACCACCAACACATAACCTTTTGCCAATGTGTAAATAAAGTACACTATGACTAACGAAAACCCCATAGAATCAGGAGTCGTAAGGGTTAAGCCAATATGTGACACCCACAAGTAAAGAACCTTGCCTAAACACAAAAAGAACAGATGACGGTTGGGGACAACTGTCATTACCTGACAGGACCAGAGTCAGAGTGAACTAACGTGGATTCGATTCGGCTACGTCAGGCAAACAATCAGGTAATATAAAAAAAAATTATGTGACTAGATATTTAAATCGTAAAATATATTACTATTAGTGTATGGCAAACATAGTAAAACATTTTTTCCGTTATTTTAGATTGAACATGACAGAAAGGGTTGAATACATAACCTCACAAAAAGGCGGAAAACAGCTGGTTTTGAACAGTTACATTTATAATAAGGAATTGGAAAAAAATGAACGCTCGTACTGGAAGTGCATTGAATATGGGCGATCAAAATGTGCCGCACGAGTTACAGTTCAATGTTCCAATACAAAAATAAGGGGAGAACACAACCATCTACCGGAGAAGACAAATATAGTAATAAAAGAAACTCTCCACGAGTTAAAAAGAAAGGCAATAGAACACCCCGGACAGGCAAGCGGTTTGGTAATATCAACGGTATGCGACACGTTACCTTCACACATATCTGCGCAGATGCCTAGTGAAAAACATATGCAACGAACAGTAAACTGCAAGAAACAGCAAAAGGAAAATCTACCACCAGCACCTACAACATACAATGACATCACCATACCAGAAGTGTTAAGAGTGACAGCTAATGGAGAAAATTTCCACCATTCTACCGTTGATGTACGAGACGAAAAAATGTTGATATTTTCAACTGCTACCAATTTCAAGCATCTAAGTGAAAGTGCCCAGTGGCAAGGTGACGCAACTTTCAAAGCCTGCCCGAACCCCTTCCAACAATTTTATTCACTACATGGAACAATAAATAACAAACTAATTCCACTTGTTTATGTTTTAATGCCCAAAAAAATGAAGAAACCTACAGAATCATGTTGAACAAAATCAAGGACACTGTACCAAATTCAAAACCCAAGAACATAATCATGGATTTTGAATTAGCACAGATTAAGGCATTTTCTTCAATATACACTGATTCTAGCATACAAGGCTGCTTTTTCCATTTTACTCAGTCGATATGGAAAAAACTACAAAAACTTGGACTAAGTAGTAAATACACAGACGACAGCATATTTCAACATAACATAAAAAAACTATTCGGATTAGCATTTGTGAAAGAAGATCAGGTTATACATTACAATGAACATTTACTTGACACTGACTATTTTAAAAATCATGAGGAAGAAAATTCGGACATGTTAGATTACATGGAAAATACATGGATTGGACAATTAACAAGGAATGGCACCAGAAGAAGGCCAAAATACAATATAAACTTATGGAATTGCTACAAAGCAACCTTGGAAGGGCGACCTAGAACAAACAATCACTTGAGGGATGGCACAGCCGTATTAATAAAACTTTCAACACAAGTAATCCTAATTTGTGGCATTTTTTGAAAGAATTAAACACAGAACAATCACATCAGGAATTTCGAGTCTCCCAAGCAATTTCACTCGCAAACACAGAGGTAAAAAAGAAAAAATACAGAGACTATGAACAACGCCTTGAGCAAATAGTACAAAATTTTAATGAAAATGACAAAGACAACTACCTAGATTCAATAGCGTATAATTTAAAATGTTAAAGGTACTCACGTTTTTAAGAAATCACCAATCCACCATGACAAATCCAAGCGATACCCGTAAATAGCACCAAGCAGCAAAATCCAAGGAACCCATAATCCAAAAGCTAGCCAGGAAAAATCACCATCCAAAAAGAAATCCACGTGTGCGATCCATAACAGTGAAATTCGGAAAGGAAAAAAAGTTGAAGATCCAAGAAAGTCCGTGAAACAAAAACACCGATCCAACACGAAAAAAAATCCATGGCTAGGAAAAACCAAAATATCCATCGAATCCAGTAAAAAAAAACTCCATTGGATCCGTGAAAAGGGTGAAAAACCTTGAAAATCCAAAAAGAAATCCACACGAAAGCACGGAGACCCGAACGCGATGGAAACGCTGCAAGAATGAACTTTAAAAATGGCGCCTACGTATACGTAGAGTAACGCAACCTTACGTAGCATGCAATTACCATATATAAACAAAGTGGTCATTCTCATTTCTTAAACAATAGCGCCATCTAGTGGAAAAAAGTCTACTAAATGTTCAACGTTATCAGTTTGCAATTTGTTATTTATTTATAATTGAAGTATACAATGAATATATATTTATTTAACTTACATATATATATAAGTAAGGAAAATATTACATGGAATATGCAATTGTTGTTCAAGAATACTTAATAAAACATAGTAAATAATAGTAATATTCAAAAATGCATAATAAAACATATTTAAACACTTACCTTGTATTAACATCAATTCGAAAAAAAATCGAAAAAAATTCGACATTTTTGTAATTCGACATTTTTATTTTCGACATTTTTTTTTCGACATTTTGACTTTCGAAATTATTACATTCGATATTATGACTGGACACCCCTTTCTTCAGATGTGCCATAGCAGCTCTAAGGAAAATGATGGCACCGGTGAGGCTAGATGAAAGGGACAACTGTGTCAGAAATAAAGAAGACAAGTGAATCTAAGTTTTGAGGCCGCTCCAGAGGAGTAGGAAGGATGAATAGTTGAGCAAAGTTGTGCTCTAGCGAAGACATCTTTGTTCAGCCAGATATCTTCAATTAAGACAGTTACGAGTGTCACGTGAGATGTGAGGGCTGTGTTACGAAATTAGTTTTGTGCAACCTACCTGTATGTAGTTGTGTGTGTGGGTTGTGTGTAGAGGAAGAGTGCTGTGGCCTCTGTTTTGGGTGCATAATACAATAAGGTGCATTTTAAATAGAAAATAATTATTTTTCTTTTCAGGTTCGTCGGGCAATTGATGGACTTTTTGGTGAGGTGAAAATGTATAGAAATATAAAATTGCTCTATTTTCCTTACAGGTCCTCTGTGTAATTTATGGACTTTTGAGTATGAAAAAGCAACAGTTGGGAATTTGCTCCTTTTGGTTTTGTGTGCTGTTCAGGATGACCGGATGGGTCCTGTGTTGTTGCGAGAAGTATGTAGGCAGTAAGATGCTGTGGTGTCAGGATGGCCGGGTTGGTTCCTGTGTCTGTGTGCATGCAGTAAGGTGCTGAAGTGTCAGGATAGCCGGGTGAGTTCTGAAGTTGTTTGGCAGTATGGTGCTGTGGTGTCAGGATGGCCGGGTTGGGTTCTCTGTGTGTGTTTGTGTGTGTGCAGTAAGGTGTTGCAGTGTCAGGATGGCCTGGTGGGTCCTGAGGTTGTTTGGCAGTATGGTGCTGCAGGTTCCAGGATGGCATGGTTGGGTCCTGCGTGTGTGTGCATGCAGTAAGGTGCTGCAGTGTCGGGATGGCTCGGTGGGTCCTGACGTTTTTTGGCAGTATGGTGCTGCGGTGTCAGGATGGCCGGGTTGGGTCCTGAGTGTTTGATGTTGTGATGCAGCAGGGTGCTGCAGGTTCCAGGATGGCAGAGTGGGGTCCTGATTGTTTGATGTCGTGATGCAGCAGGGTGCTGCAGGTTCCAGGATGGCAGAGTGGGGTCCTGATTGTTTGATGTCGTGGTGCAGTAGGATGCTGCACTTTCCAGGATGGCCGGATGGGTCCTGAGTGTGGAGAGTGAGGTGCTGTCTGGTAGTGGCTTAGTTGATTATTGGTTAGTGATGTGGTTGGTCGTGTTGGTTGTGAGAGATGGATTGGAGCTGGTCTACTCGGTATAAATCCAGCTGCAGGGCTTGCATGCTTGGATGGATGATGGTTTGGTTTCGGAGCGTACATATTTTTTATGTTGCGTAGATGGTATGTGTTGAGTGGAATGGAAATTCTTTCAGTTGCTTTTAGGTGGTGTGGAGCTGGTTGTGATGTTATTGTTGGCTCTGTTTCACCTGTTGTTTGTATTGTTTAAGGGTGGAAGATGTTATGTTCTGACTAGGGTTGTTATGTATGTGATGTAGGTTTGGAATGTTGAGGTGTGGAATGATCCCCGCTCGGGGGCTGGTGGATGTCTCTCTATGTTTATATTACCTGTATCTTACTTCATCTATACTTCCATATATTATTTCTGTAAAGTAACTTAAGTAAAATACTTACACATAAAATGCCTCTGGTCTCATATGTATGAATATAACAAGAGTCATCCAGTAAAGCAGGTGATCTCGAAAAGGATGTCTTCATCATCAGCATGGGAGTATTCATTGTTGGCTGATGTATGAGCACCTCCTCTTTAGTCCTTGAGAGAGATTTCTTTATATGAATTTCCATCAGTGCTTTATCAGTAGTGTCACCTTGGAAATGTGTCATAGCCAACAAGGGTACCATGTCACTAGAACGAAGCAGACTTGTCATTGGTTTCAGCACAGGGTTTCAGCACAGGACCATCAATATCCTTTTTGTCATATTTGTAGTGACCACACGTGGCAGTGTTACTTTTTTGAAGCACTTAAAAGTGGAGGGGAGATGTTGGAGCTCAGGTGTGGAAGCCATGGGTGTGACGTGCAAAATAGTTCAACGAGTGCGTTGACACTGACCAATAATACCACGGGAAATTACGCCTGCTCAAAATGAATTCCTGTGTGTGATAAACCACTAATGTCTTGTAGATGCGTAGTAATAATTTACAATAGATATAACCATAATCTGCCGACAGAGCTTGTGGTGAAAGGCATCAGACATTCACATTTTTAAAGCTGTGGAGTGCATCACTCATAACTGTAAGTGCGCCTACTCCTGGAATACAACCTTGTCGAACCAAGGTAAACAAAGACTCCTATCACACTGTTATCTCTCTAAAATATTTCTTCTGAATAAACACATTTTATTTGTGTTCCTTGAGAAAGAATTAGTGTAGGTTCATCCCGGATGAGTTTTGGATTCCTTTGTCCATTCATGAACCTATAACAACCTTCCCTCCAACCACTGCCCAGCCACAGCCCTTTATAACCGCAAATGCCCCTTTCATCTGCCTGTTATTAAGTCGCCCTATCAATCACAACAGTCAATTCCTTCCTCTGCACATTAAACCCCCACAATCGTCCCCTGCCTCAGCACTTTTCACTCGTCTGCAGCCATTCTGCCCCAGTCCATGTCACCCCTACCCACCAAACGTATCTCTCTCCCACACAGTTGCTATACTTCCACCCCGCCCAGTCCCACCTCACCCACTTTGAATCCATTCACACACAACTTGCCAACATTTATTCTCCCCTATCCGACCTCACCATTTTTATTTCCACACATAACCCGCCACAATCCCATTAACACTACCCACCACTGCATGTCAACACCCCAACTTCATCATATCTATCTCACACATTTTCACAACCAGCCACCCTGCTTCACCATGTTTTACCCAAACCCATCCAACCTCATCCCTTTCAGCACAATGTGCAATCTCACCCCACACAACCCAATCCTCTCACCACTAAACCGTTCAAACCTACAACCTAACTCACCCCTTATGCCCCTACCCTACCTCATAACATTTACAACAGAAGACACTTTACATTTCCAACACTGCAACCTAACTAGTCATTCTCTTCTTCTTACATTCACTATTGCTAACGTTTTTCTCCCACCCCCCATCCACATAGCTCTCTTCTCTTCCCCATCAAACCCTCCACACCACTCTTTTCAGAACCTCTGCTGCTTCACTGTCCATCGAAAATGCAAATCTCTCTGACATCAAGAGGGGTTATGGCACCATCTCCACCCTCCCTTCCTCCACAGAACACTCGAACACATTCTATTCCTCTGCAGCCCCCCACCCCCACCGCTCTCTGAATCCCTCCCTCACTCCTGGCACACCTTACCTCTTGCTCTCTGCATCTAGGCTACACGTATAAGCAACACTTGTGTGTTGTGTTGACCACTTCGTTCTGTTTTTTCCCAACACATAGGTAACACTGTTAGCATGTCTGTAAGGATATTTGGCGTGTTACAGCACAGAGTACAGCACTACTGCACTGGTAGCAAACAGCACAGAGTACAGCACTACTGCACAGGTAGCAATTTCTTTTTTTGCAGCACCACCACAAGGGTGCGGTGCATTGCTATATGTGTTACCAGATTAACAAGGAAAGACAGGCCATTCAGTCAAAAACGATTTTAACATATAAGATGCAGATCTATTTTTACAGTTAAAAGCACACGTGCACATTCAAAAATGCACACTATTTTTCACCTGAAATGCCTATGGTGCGAGAGACACATTTGAAAATAATAACTAACATTACTTATAACTAACCTGACTAATGAAACTAAAGTTAACATAATCCACTAATAAAAATGTGTCTCCACTGCAGAATTAGGCCTATTCTGAAAGTGAACTTTTAAACGCACATCCATTTTTTTTTCTTTTCTCTGCTGCCATGTCCACATAAATTCAGGAAGCAAAAGGGCTCGAAAGAACAGGAAATCAGTTGGTTACAAAGTATTACTATAAAAATGAGCCATTGTGTAGAGAAGGAGGAGATGGCATGATTGATTCTGATTGGAGCAGCGTCATAGCAAGTATCATGCTAGAGGGAGTGATCAGAGTTTTGCTGGGGGGAGTTTGAGGAGAGAGAAGGTCAGTCAAGATTTGGCAGAGCTGGGAGAAGGACCTTTTTCCTGGCTGAGACATTCCTATCTGCAAAAGCTGAGAATTCCAGATAATAACCCCGGTTTGAGAACGGCAGGCGTTGGTTTTCACTGGGGTTAATCTTCAAGGGAGCCACATTCAGAAAGAGAACAGCTGAAGAAAACTCTGAACAGATAAGGTAATTACATAAGTGTGGGAGCTGAGTGTGTATGAGAATGTTCTGTCAGAGTAGGAAAGGAGATTCCGGTGCCTTAATCACACGTTAATGTTGCAAATTGTGTTCTGTTCTCCGCCATTTTATTTTCAGTGTATTACAGACAATGCTGTTAATGTGCAGTTTTATTGATTTCTGTAAAGAGTGAGATCGTGTTTAAATGCAACTTTTATAATACAGAAAAATATTTGAAAGCAGACGGGTGGTGTGTCTTCTATTTACCAATACAGTGCTGATGATGAGGGGAGATTTTTAAACAATGCAATTGTCATTTTAAGACAGATGTGTGCATGATCATATTCAGTATGGACAGTTGAGAGTGATTGTTTGTAGCATAGCTCGTTGGAGGTACATCAGCCAACGGGAAGAGGGACTCTCTGAACATAATTCCCTACCGTATATAAGGTAGTGGAAATTACCACAAAATTACCACATATAGCTCTCTGTCGTAAATAAGTCAGTGAGATCGCCCATGGTGGCACACTAACACCAACACTGAAAATGTGGTATTCCTAAAATGTAGGTCTGAGGTCTCTCTAGTGATTACACGAAAAATCTAAGCAAAGATAAGGGATTCTGGACATTGGGGCCACAAATAAAACAAGGGAATTATGCTCACCAAAATACCACCAACCACGCATACCAACCACGCATACCAAATATGCATGTCTGGGTGCTGAAATAATGCATGTCCACTGTATTATTGTTGCACATGGCCAAATCTGAATACAAGGAGTGATTATTGCTAAGTTATTTTTCGGCGGTAATAAAATACCGTCAGGCCCCAAATCTCCACAAAATACCCTACAGGTCCCACTAAGAACAGCTGAGTTAAATTAACTTTGTCCAGAGGTAGGAGCCATACCTAGAAACAAAAGTACTGTATAGCATTTGCTAACAGCAACACAAATCAACACATAGTGTGCCTACTTTCCCAGCATCCATCCTAAACCTGAATATATGATGCACTGAGAGCCAGTGGTACTCTTTAGTCTTAATGTATTGTGTTGTCCTTTTTCTTTTATCTGTCATACTTGGATAACTATTCTTCAGATTATTAGATCAAACAATTGAGAAATGTACAGGTATTAGTCTCACACACTCTGTAACGTTCTCTCCTCACAGCTAGACCACTAGACCAATAGAATACAATCGAGGGGTCAGAGTGTGGTGGGGACGTTGAGTGTTGTACACCCCGAAAGTGTCTAATTTGTAATCATATAAAGGTCAAAGAAGGAGCAAATCTTATGATACCGTATATTTTGATACTGTGCCTCATCGGGAAGGAGGAGGGGGAGTTTGAATTGTTGTATTTCTATTAGGGTGAGTGTTTCTCATCATGCGATCATAAAGATGTATGCAAAGTGCAAACATGTAGGGTGACATGCAATTAGGAGGTGTGTAATAGAATGAATTAGAGAGATTTGGTGGTCCATGTACATATCCAGAAGCCCAACCCAGTGAAATAATAATCACTCCATGATGCTTGGAATGTTGCTTTGAACCAAGATAATGGAGTCATGCTTTGAGCCCCGGAATCCGGCACACATGTGCTCAGAAAGCAGGCGTGCATCACAGACAATCTGCATTGTTAGGATATGTAAAAAAAAAAGTAGCAGGCACTCCTCTCCAGAAAGAACATGGCATGATAACCTGTTCTGAGATGAGAGTTTGCAGCACACGCTTTTTTCTCACTGTACCTTTCACAGATAGAAAATACGTATTTGCATATCAGTCTTTGTCCCGCCCACATGGGCGGTCCAGCACCGAAATGCTATGGAAATTCCACTCTGAACAAGAGTACCAACAGCAACCCCATACACGTGTTTCAGCCTTGTTGGGCTTCATCAGTGAGGTGAAGATGCACATCTCTGAGCACAGTGAGCAGCAAGTCCACCTCTGGTTGCCCCAGGTAACTTAGGGTGACCAACCCCAAGTTCCTTGCAAATATTTTTAAAAAATAGCAGGCGCTCCTCTCCAGAAAGACCATGCATGTTAACCTGTTCTGAGATGAGTTTGCAGCACACGCTTTTTGCTCACTGTACCTTTCACAGATGGGAAATAACCATTTGCATATCAGTCTTTGTCCCGCCCACAAGGGCAGTCCAGCACCGAATAGCTATGGCAATTCCTCTCTGAACAAGAGTAATGTTAAGATATGATATAATATGGAATATGTCATTTATAACTTGTCTCTACACAAGTTTTTTAGGTGTAACAAGACAACGGAGAGAAGACAGAGGGAGGACAAGACAACCAATCTCACTAGACCATGTGTCATTCAGATCATGCAAGAGCGACAATGCAAAGAACAAGGGGACGGGAGAAGGGGGAAGTACCAGGGAGAGGGTCAGGGGAAGTGCAATCAGGGCAACATTGCTCTACGTGAAGTCAGGGCAGCATAGCTCTGTGTAAGTGCAAGGAAGTAGGGGACCGCAGGTTTACAGCCCCTAAGTGTGCGGTAGGCCCAGAGGCATTATAGGGGTGACTGATCATGGAGGAGCCTTGCACCTAGTTAGAGACTGAGGGTAGTCAAGCTACTAGTTGGCACAGCATACAGGTAGGTCATCAGGAGAGAGAGAGAAAGCAGAGGAGAAAAGGAAGGTCTTGAGCTGCTTCCGGAACTTCAGGTGGCCCGGCTCAAGTGTGAGAGGGGCAGGGAGGCCATTCCAGAGGGAGGCACCTGCAGAGGAGAGAGATCCACCCCCCACTCTCTGCCTGGAGAAGCGTCTGAAACTCAGAGAGTTTGAGGTAGCTGAGCGAAGGCCTCGAGAGGAAAGGTATTTTGGAAGAGAGAGTTGGATATAGTGCGGCCCCCGGGCCCCGGAAAGCCTTGTAAACAATGCAGAGGGGCTTGAACTTGTTCCTTGCAGCCACCGAGAGCCAGCGTTTTCAGGGCTGGAGAGATATGGTCCCTGGGCTTGATGCCAAGGATAAGTCTTGCAGTCCTGTTCTGGGTTAGTTTCAGAGGGCGTAGAGTGGAGGAAGGCAGACTGAGTAAGAGGCTGTTTCACTAGTCCAGCCTAAGACAACCAGGGCTATGGAGACTGCGAGCTTCTGGGGGAAAGCGACAAAAAGGAAGAATACCTCTGAGGAGGCGCAGCTGGTAGTGGGTCTTCTTGGCAAGGTCTGTGATATGGAGTCGAAGATGACACAAGGTGTTTTGCTTCACAGGGAGTTGAAGGACGAGGGCCAAAGGAGGGTGACCATAGTGAGAGAGAGAAAGCAGGAACAGGAGTTCCATAGAGAAGGATCTCTGTCTTACTGGCATTAAGGCAGAGATCGTTGGAGGCACACCAAACCTGAATAGTGGATAGACAGTCAGTAATGAGAGTGAGAGGAGAGGAGACTGAGGGGAGCCTGAAAGAGAGCTGAGTGTCATCCGCATAACACTGAAAGTTAGAGGAGAAGTTACCGATCAGATGGGCCAAAGGGGTCAAGTAGACATTGAAGAGCTAGGGTGAGAGGTTAGAGCCCTGGGGAACACCACATGTGGAGAGAGAGGTGGTGGAGAGAAAGGACCAAAGTTGGAACTGGGAGGGTCGGTCCAGGAGGAAGGAGGTCAACCACTCCAGTGCCTGATTGGTGATGCCCAGGTTCTCACAGAGTCAATTGATCAGGAAGGAGTGATTGACTGTGTCAAAAGCAGGGGAAAGGTCAAGGAGGATGAGGACAGGAATCAAGATTAGTGAGAAGATCTTCACTGGTGTTCAGGAGAGCAGTTTCTGTGCCTCTGGCTGCTCTGAAGCCAGACTGATGGTCATGGAGACAAACAACAGCTTCAGTGTGGAGAATAAGCTGGGGGATGAGCAGCTTGTCCAGGGGTTTGCCCAGGAAAGGAGTGATAGAGATTGGGCGATAGTTTTCCAGACAGATAGGATCGGCAGAAGTCTTTTCAAGGAGGGAATGCACAAGGGAGTGCTTGAGGAGAGAAGAGAAATATCCACTGGTGAAAGAGTCATTGCAGAAATTGGCCAAGGCTGGAGCGAGGGTGTCAATGTGGTCCTTGATAGTTCTGGAGGATCTGGGGACCATCTGTTTGGATGACACTTTCATAGATTGGACTTGTCTAGAAACATCGTAAGGTATTGACGGAGAGAAAGAGGAGACAGGAGGAGGCGAATGAGAGGCAGCCATAGGTGGGCTTGGAGAGGTTAAAGGAGAGGAAGAGGACAGGGAGGACAAGATGTCCTGAGTTTTAGTGGTGAAGCGAGAAGCCAGAGCCATACAGAGGGCCTGGAAGGGAACATGAGAGGTGGAGACTGCAGAAGGATTGGCCAGCTCCTTGTAGATATTAAAGAGTTTGGCTGTGTAGTTAGAAGCTGCAGAGATGCAGGCTTGGATGTGGACTCTCTTCTAGGATAGGGTAGAGATTCTGTATTGCCTTTGGAGCAGACAGCAGGCCAGTTTGTCAGAAGATGTGCCCAAAGCCCTCCACTTCCTCTCAGCACCATGAGCTTGCGTTTCAGGGCGGCGAGATCAGAGTCATACCAAGAGTTGCACTTGGAGGTAGGCTTCAGACAGATTCTCATGACAGGGGCAAGAACATCCAGAGTGTTGGAGATATAAAGATGCAGGTTTGAGAGGGCTGTGTCAGACTGTAAGTCATCTGCGTGTGTAGGAGGAGCGGAGAAAGTAGTGGTAAAGGCATCCACTGACACATGCTTCATGGACCAAATGACCGAAAAGGTAGGTGGCAGTGCTGGGGTGTGGTTAGCCTGAGGGACACAGAGTTTCAGATGAGCAGAGAGCAGAAAGCTGTCAGTCCAATAGAGAGGAGTGGTGAGAAGGATAGATAGGGGGATGTCTGAGGAGATGAGAACATCCAAGGTGTGTCTGGCAGAGTGTGCCGGACCATACAGTAGAATGGAAAGAAAGAGAGTGTTGCAGTGGTTGGAGGAGATCCCAGAGAGGTGAATGGCAGCATCCAGGTGGATGTTGAGGAGAAGTTGAGGGGTAGAGTCAAGGAGAGAAGGGGAGAGGTTAGCCCGCTCTAAGAGGAAGAGGGCAACCTGGCCAGGTGGCCTGCAGATGGTGGCCGCAGTCAGAGAGAGGCCAATAGAGATAGAGAGCCTGCAGACCAGGCATTCAAAGGAGGTGAAATAGGCCTGTGTAGGAATGACAGAAGTAGGGACCCACCCCAGAAACGTCAGAGCTACTACACCACTGGGTCAGCTGGTTCTGGGTTTGGAGAGGAACTTGTAGCCATCAGGGAGGAGAGTGTCAAAACTTGTGACAGAGCTGGCCGTGAATCCTGTCTCTTCAAGGAGGTGGCACATGTCAGAGGAGTGATTGTTTGACAGCAGAGGGAGAGTTGAGCGTAGCGCCGTGGAGCAGGTTGGAACATTTGAATGACTTCCAGGGTGGGGTACAGGCTTGAGGTATGCCCAGCGGAAGTGGTAGAGGGTCCTGAGCATGGTTAGAGGTGGTAGCAGAAGATTTGTCAGAGCAGCCCAAGAGATGCTAGTAGGAGTAGCAGGAGAAGGAAGGAAGTTGATAAGATGCAGGAGACACCTATTGAAAAGGAGGAGATTCGGCTGATGGCCCTGGACCAAGATGGTCCCATTCAGATAGACATTAATGATGGTCTTGGAGGAGTGGAAGCAGGCCAAGAGGACCTCCCACTGAGTACCACAATTAACTGGAGAAGAAAAGATAGGAGAGAGAGCTGAGACCTTAGGAGGGGTCTATGGGTCTGGCGAGTGAACAACAAAGAGGATGTCAGTGAGAGTCTGTCTGGAGGAAGCACTGATGAAGGTATCTGCAATAGGGAGGCCTGGGTTGGAGACCAGATGTCCCTCTTGAACTTCTTCCTTCCAGACTTAGTGAGAGGGATAGGATAGGAGTTAGAGTAGTAGTTAGAGAAGAAGGGTGTTAGGCAGAAACCTGTGCAGTTCCCTTTGGGAATACTGCAAAAGATTTAGGACTTCAGGTGTTAGCAGTAAACCCACTTGGTAGCAGTATGTACCACCCAGATTTACCTGGTAGCTGTGGCTGAGCAGTCAGACTTCCCTCAAGGAGAGTTAGGCAGTATGCAAAGTATACACAATAGGCACTCAGATACAATAGCACAAGCAAACACTAACCAGAGCTTTGGTATCAAAGTATATAATTATTTATTTAAACACACACTGTTTTAAACACTCCAGCACTCTTATTGTAAAACACTCTAAATGCCGTTACTATTATGATATATAAAACCCTTATTGCAACGTCACCCCCAGCGGGGTATCAGGTAATAATATCCCTATGTATATGGTCACCATATGTAATGTCGCCGAGAAAAAAGGTTGTGGTGACATTATATAGGTGACCATATATATAATGACAGGGGCAGCGGGAGTTGCGGGGTGTCCCCCACTCCCCATGAAAAATAAAAAAGGGTTTGGGATTGCAGGGGTGCCCCCCCACCGCATGTTCCATGTAATAATGTCCCCACAAAAAAAGGCAATTTTTCTGCGATTTATTTGCATGGCAATATTGCATGGTGATAGTTTTGAGGGGACATTATGACATGGAACCCCCAGTCGGGTGAGGACGTATAGAGTGGGTGAGAGTCTAATGGGACACAGTTCACAGTACAACAGTAGCCACAGTAGAAGGGGACTTAGAAAGTGGGAGAAAGCCTAATGGAATACAGTTCACAGACAACAGTAACCGCAGATGAAAGCTGAAAGGGGACCAAGAGAGTGGGATAGACACAGTTCACAGTACAACAGTAGCCACAACTGCAGGGGACCTAGAGAAGGGGCACAAATTACAAAGTATATCAGGAGGGGAGAGCCTAGGGTTGTGCATAGACAGAGTACATTATTTCAGACAGTAGATGGTAGTATGTGCAACTGCCTAGAAGTTTCATAGAGAGCAGTAGTGACAGCTCCCACTTCTTCCATTTTTTTGTAGATTTCAGTCACTGATGGTCGATGGCTTCGGCCCATGCTTGCACTCTATGCCGCTACCCCTTTGAGTCAATGCTGGTCGCTGGCTGTGCAGCATACTCACAGTCTGTGCCACTTCCCATTCCGGTCGCTGCTGGTCAAATGGCTGGCAGCGTACTCAACACCCCTTTGTCACCAAACACCTGTGGTGCACAACACTGCGGCCTTGTCCTGCCAGGGCCCCAAAACGTCCCAAACAAACCCAGAGAAGCTGTAGTCAATCGAAACCAGACTCAAATGAAGAAGTAGACAAGTGCATGGCAAAACCTAGCTTTATTATCATCTGAAAAAAGCAGTGACAGCATACACACATTCAAATCCTGTGTCTCTTGAACTAGCAATTAAATGAAAAACAACTGTTGAAATACTTTGGATGTGCCATCAGTGATGTTATAACATAATCTCAGTTTACAAAAACCTATGGGGACTGGGGATAGTGAGTTGGCTACATATGGCTTCTATAGAGGGTACACATTTTCATTGTGTTAAACATATCTGATGGCTCCACCTGGAACCACACCTATATTGATAAAAATAAAATTATATCACATCACTGACAATGGATTGGTTGCCATACTACTTGATGGGTAGCAAGCCATTAGGGATTCAGATGGGTTGGCTCTATGTTACCCAACTTTGGGCACTTGTTAGGTCATCAAGATATGAGCCAGATGGATAGTAGAGGGGGAGTGGCCTATGGACTGTCTTTTGTTCAATTAACAATGTTACCATCCCTCATTCTCAGGCCATGAGACCAGGCTTTACTTAGCTGTACTTAGCCTTGTGTGGCATCTCATGTATATGTGTGCGTCTAGGGAGTACTACAGGTGTATTATCTCTGATGGTTTCTAATTAATAATCAGTGTTCTCCAATTATGGGTCACGTGCTACGAGACTGTGCATAAAATGGAAATACCTCCTGTTTATTGTGAGTTTAGCTCCTATTAATGTGTGTGTCATGTTTTCTATTACCACGGGGGATACTCTTGAGTTACTCTTTATGGAATTGTTTGGCTTAATGTTTCACTGCACCTGGCTAACAAAGACTGATTGTATTCCTATACAACTTTAATTCATCTGGGAGTATCCTGCTTGTGTCTTGGGGGCTGCTATTGCCTTGCTTCCGCCCTGGCTATCCCCCCTATTTCATTCTAACCTTGGCACTAAATTGCATACTACCTGAGCTCTGCACAGATTTGTAGTTCTGTGGATTCAGCATTTTGAGTTATCTTGCAGTATTGCAGGGTTTGTTTTTTTAAAAGCATGCTGTGGCTTCTATTTTTAAGAAGATGGCTGTCTAGAATTGGTCTCTATGTCAGTGAGCTATATTTGAGATTTGTTCATGTTGTATTGAGCTTATACATTTGTTATATTAGAGTTCTTCATGTCTGTGGATGCTAGGTTAATATTCTTCATGTATAAATGCATTTATTACCTAAAGGAAACCTACTACTACCTAATGAAAAAAATATATACAAAAAAGTGGCCATTGTCCGAGCGGTCCAAAATAATAAAAACAAATAAAGGAAACCTAACACTAACTAACTATATAACTATATACAAAGGCAGCGGGCAAGTCCTGCGACTCACTTGTTGATGTTGCTGGCCAGGGCATCATCGAAATCCATGTCGATGTCCTGGAGGCGGGACTCTGTCCTGGCCCCGAGGTCTCGCAGGGATAACCCCATGTTCAGCTCAAACTCCCTGCGAGCTTCCTCGAGGCACTCAGCCCGCCTCAATGCCCGACGCATGGAGAACTCCGCCCTGACCATGGCGAGCCGCTCCTCTTCCGCCCGCTGCCGCTCCGCACCTATCCGCTGGACCAACTGCTCCCACACGGAAGACACCACCATCCCAGGGTTGCCCTGCCCTCCGGCCGATGCCTGCCCCTCTGATCTTGATGGCCCCGAGCCATGATGCCTCCCACGTTGAGCCCGCTGCTGCCTCCGACGCCACTGCCTCTGCCAGCACGACGGCATCCAGGCTGATGGAAACCACCACGCCGTCGTGCACGTGCCCTGCCTGATGATGCTGTCACATCTTCCATCTGCTGGGGTCCAGTTAGTGTGGTGTCCACCCCTGCTGGACCTCCGACTCCCAACTGTGGCAGGGATGGGATCCCCACCGAGCTGGCTGCATTGGTCGGGGCAGGTCCACAGGGGGCCCTGGTGGCATCTGGGCTGGAAGACGGCAAGGAGAACGACTGGTGGATAGCCTGCACAGAGGAGGAGAGGGCCGCCACATTGGCCAACACATGCAGGAAACCCCCGAACATGGCCGATCCCAATTGGGCCACGTCGGCACGGTGCACTTCGTGATGACGTGCGTGCTCCTCCCGGGAAGCACGCACGGCATCACGAATCACAGCCGTGCGCATCGCGACCCCAATCAGGACCTTCTCCACACGGCCAGGGGGTCCACGTCCGCAGGTGGAGGGGAGTCAGGTGACATGGACATCCCCTCTACCTGCGGACGGGCCTGGGACGGGGCATCCCTGCTGGTGCATGGTGGTGCACTCACAGGGTCAGGGACAGCGACATGCACAGGCCCCTCCACGGTGACCTGTGCTGCCTCCTTCCCCTGGCCCTGGACTGCACCACTTGCACCAGCAGGGATGCCCCCACCAGGCCCCATGTGTGCCCCAGTGGCGGCCTCCTCCTTCTCTGTGCAAACCACCAACCTGGATGGCTCCTCACCGTCTCCCACCGTAGCAGGCCCCTGTGGGGGCTCACCCACCCCTTCCGCTGCAGCCTTGGGGGCATCCCCGCTGCCTTGCTCCACAGCGCCATCTCCGCCCTCTTCTTCACTAGCCGCTGCGTAGAGGGAGACAAGGAACACAAGCATCAGGGTACTGTACAATGGTCCCCTAGACAGGAAGCAATAGCAGATGACCACCACTGTCAAAGTACACTTCCATCATGTCCCTCCACAACACATGGGTCAGTCCAGGCAAAACACACACAGTAACAGGCATGCTGCATGCCATGGACATTTCCATGCATGTCCAATGGACTCTTGAAACATTCAATGATATGGAACTCACATGCATCATGGCTCATGCCTTTCACATGCACACACTTCACCTCAGTCACATCCATCTGGCCCCAAACACAACAAACACAGCGGATACAAGGGCAATTTGGCTGCTTCACTGAATCTGTGCATTGTCACACACATGTGTCATGCATCCATGGCATGCACAAGTCACAGACACGCAGGTCAGCCACACAGACATGGCTACCACATATGTACCTGGCATCAGCACCCATCCCTCACCCCCACCCATGTCCCGGTACAGAGACTGGCATGCTCTCATGTTCAAAATCTGCATAGGGGTCCCCATGCGGCATTTGAACACATGCAACAACCATGTGGGTCATACATCACTGGTTGCACATGCATTACCATGATGTCCATGCACACATACATGCATACATGGCCTATGGCACACATACAGGCAAGTATCATAGACCCAGCACACAGCAACATGCCCTGTGTCACACAGTAATGCTTGGACACTTACCGCTCAACTCCAGACGGGCCTCCCTCTCAAGGATCTGGGCGTGGAGCGCTGGGCGTACGCGTTCCAGGACCCTCATCTGGATGGAACTCATGCGGCCCCGGCCCCCCTCCACGAGGCGCCGGGCCTTCACAAGGGTCCTGGACCTCAAGTCCTCCCAGCGCTTCTTGATCTTCTGGACGTTGCGTGTTGCCACCCCCTCCGCGTTGATGGCAACCACACAGTCGGCCCAGATCCTCTCCCGTCCATCCTTGCTGGCGCGGGACGATCCAAAGAGGGCATCATACTGCCCCAGGACATGCTCCACCAGGACACCAACTTCGGTGGCAGTGAAGCTGGTGCCCCTCTGCCCCTCTGGCCTGGGGTTGCCACTGGTGCCAGATGTGGAAGTGCCCGACATGGCAACCCCAGAGGCAGGTGTGGGTGGGCAACTGGGTCCTGGGGCTGGGCTGTGGAGCGATGTAATCCCAGTCGGGAGTCTTCAGTTCCAGCAGGGGTGGACACAGCAACTGGACCCCTGCAGATGGCTGATGTGCAGGCACCAAATGGCAGGGCACGGTGGCAGCAGGCAGGCAGGCAGCCAGCAGCAGATGGCACGTGGGAGGCTGCTCGGGGCATGGGGGGCAGTAACTCGGCCTTCTGGGCAGGAGCGTGGTCTTCCGTGTGTTTTCGCGTGGCCAGCTTGATACGGAGTGATTTGGCACGTGAAAATTCGGCACGTCAGCGTGAAATCCGAGGAAAGGCCCTTAGCGCGTAAGCACACATACGCGATTCTATTGGTCCAGAGTCCCTCAGCGCGTATGTGACGCGACCCGCACGGGTGTTCCCCACCCAGCACGTGATGACGGAGCACACGTGTAAATACTGCACGTCAGAGTGTCATCGCGTGTAATTGGACAAAAGTGCGCATACACGCGATTGGCCTATGTACGTGTATTTCAGGGGTGCGCGGGCACTTACACACGCAAGTACATCAGCGCACCTGTATCCCGTTGTGCGTGTGAATTTCCACACGCTATTGGACTGGGAACTGGATTCCAGGGGTGCGCGGGTCACACGCTCGCCTAGAACATGCGCAAAGCATGAATTTGCGCACTTTAACAATAACAAGCCAGACGCCAGGATGAACATACCGTTCCTAGCAGCAGTGGCAGTGGGCTACCAAAGGAGGAGGAGGAGGATAGTCAGGCCAGAATATTCACACCCAGAACCAGCCTTTTCGGGATGCCTGATGACCAGGTGTATGGAAGGTACAGGTTTCCACCACACATAATACTGGACCTGGTGAGTGAGTGGGAGGATGACCTCACATCACCCACCCTGTGCTCCCAAGCACTCAGCCCCCTGGAGAAGGTCCTCAATGAACTGCACTTCTTAGCCACTGGATCATTTCAGCGGACAAGTGCCATAGTGGCTGGGGTGTCACAGGCCACCCAGTCACGCTGCCTACACCAGGTCTTGAACATCATCACTGCACGCCCATCAGTCCGCAGGCACATATACCTGCCCAGAACACCTGCAGAAAGGCATGCTGCCGCCCTGTATTTTTACGGTGTGGCACGATTCCCCAAAGTGCTAGGTGCCATCGACTGCACCCATGTGGCTCTACGTCCCCCCAGGGCATCTGAGCACATCTATAGGAACCGCAAGCACTGGCATTCCATCAACGTGCAGGTAGTATGTAATGCCAAGGGAATCATCACCTCAGTATATGCCAACTATCCCGGCTCCACCCATGACAGCTTCATTTACCGAATGTCCACCCTATGCCGGGACCTAGATGCTGGGCGGCATGGCGATACATGGCTGCTTGGTGAGTATGTATGCCACTGCACATGCTTGCATGTTGGATACTGAGCAAGGTCACAACCCCACCAATGATACCAATCACCACATCCACAGGGGACAGTGCCTACCCTCTCAGCCCCCACATGATGACGCCAATTCGGAACCCCACCACGCCACCCGAGGTAAGATATAACACAGCCCACATTGCAACCCGGGGCATAGTGGAGCGCACATTCGGAGTGCTAAAGTCACGCTTTCGCTCCCTTGACCGTTCTGGCGGGCAGCTGTTATACGCTCCCCCAGTAGTGTGCAGGATCATAGTGGCAGCATGTGTCCTGCACAACGTTGCAACACGCCGGGGCCTGGCCGTGGACATGGTGGTGGCCCCACATCCCCAACCACATGCACAGCCGCTGCGCATGGGAGGGGAAAGGGCACGGGGGGAGGCAGCCCGTACACAGCTAGTGGCTAATTACTTCACATAGTAATCACACCCCTGTGGACTGCACACTGGCCTGGCACATTCCATCTGACAGTCAATGATGACTCAACCTGACACTGATCCTGAATGTCTGGAGATTCAACCGTGAAAAGCATATCAGCCTGAGATTGTTCACCTGGAAGTGTTACAATGTGTGCATCCCTACCCACACACACCACCAATGCAGTGTTGTGAAGAAACACATTCAAGCAGCTAAAATGAATACCCACTTGCTAAATGCAACAAGAGGACAGTGCCATGTCACCCAACCCATCCCCAGCACCGCCACACAACACACCGTGCCATGTCATACTATGTGCAGGTAAACAAAGTAATCCCCACAACATGACAAGTGTTGCGATGTACAGTGTCCCCAATTGAAACTTGCTACACCTGAAATACTCACTGTAATGCAGGACCAACAACAAACTTGAGCAGGTACTACCATTGACATGACTTCACTAATGTGATAAATCAGTAGTCTCACCACCTGGAAATGCCTGCACTCCCACCACTTCCAACTGAACAGTGTTGGCACCATGTAGAGTTGTAGGTGCACTGCTGCCAACAAGGACCCCATCTCCAGACTAGAGGGCCTTGTGTAGACATGAGGTAGGGACCTGCAAATAGGGAGGCAGACACAGATGATGAGTTACACATCAATGCAACATGCAGTGTACAACACAACAGCAATATGCACTAGGAATGTATACACAGTATTGACTAGACTACCCACACATGTAGTGGGAGTCCAATGTCACCATGTACTTCAATGTCACTTGGGCACACCCTTTGCAAGCCCATGGAAACGGGAAGCAGGAGGGGTGTGTGTGACTCAAACCCAGGCATCTGAACCTAATACATGACAAGCCTGCATGTGCCCAGCCACAATGCAGCGTATGTCCACAGGAACCACGGAAGCCGACAAATTGTCCCAAAAAAATTGGGAAAAATATAAAATTAAAAATAAAAATAAAAATAAAAATAAAAAAAAATCAAAAATGGCCATTAAAGGGCCCGGGGGGGGTTGGGGAGGCCACCCAGGAGGTCCGAGGTCAGGGTGCACACCAAAACCCACCTGTGTGGATCCTGGGAAAAAAAAACACCTCCATGGGCTCATGGCCCACACGGCTACCCTATTGTGGGAGTATCACTACTGTCGCTATTATCACCCTGTGCAGCTGCATCCGGAGGTGGTTGCACTATGGGAGGCAGCCCACGCAAGGCCCTACTCTGTTCCTCCATGGCTGCAAGCATGCGGGTGTGGTAGGTCTAGTTCTGGAGGATGAGGGTGCGGAGGTCCCCATGCAACAACTCACGGGATGCCCGGACCTCCGCCCTCGTTGCTTGCATCTCAGCTGAGAGCGTACGGGTGAGACGCTCCAGCTGCTGTTCTGTCCTTTGGTGTGTTGAAGCCTCAAGCTCAACAAGAGTCGTCCTGAGTTGATATAGCTCCTGCCTCAGGGCTTCCCTGTGGCCCTGGGACTCTATGGAGATGGCCTCCTGCAGAGTCGCCAGTGCCGCCCGCCTGTCCCTCTTGGACGTCAACATGTCCTCCCTGTGTGACTGGCAGATGGAGTTGGTTGCCTGCTCTAGTCGCTCCATCAGCCTTTCAGGGGGGACAATGGAAGTGGCCACCCTATCCATGGCCTGAGCCATCATCTCGGATGATGCTGCCTGTTGGGTAGTCATACCGTAAATGGATTGCTCCCATGCGGTATTGCCAGGTGGCGTACGGCCACCACGTCGGCGGGCACCACACCTGTCTGGGGCAAGGCGGACTGCGCCTTGCTGTGCCGGCACTGCCTGAGGCTGCATGACTGCATTCCCCCTCTGATCTGCTGGCCCAGGAACAGGATCAGATGTCGCGGAGTGTGACCCTGCATCCGTAACCACCAAAGGCCGAGCTGCCAACACTGACATCCCCATTGAGGGTTCTGGCCCTGGTGCAGGTGGGTGGGACAGAACAGAATCCCTCCCTGGAACACTCACCTGCAACGGCACGTAGGTCTCATCATCCGAGTCAACAGCTGAGTACAGCTCGGGGGAGGTGCAGCCAGAGACACCCCTTGAGAGCACGACCTGCAGCACTTGTGGGTTCTCACCCACCAGCACACCACGTCCCTCACTGGTGGTTGGTCGGCCCTCGGACCCCTCCTGGCTCTGCACCATCTCCACAACCCCAGCAGTATCAGGTGCGTCTTCCCCTGCAATGACATAATGACAAAGAAATGGAAACACGCATTAGCACCATGGCACACAATGAGGGCTGAGAAGCAAGAGAACCAGTACTTGATTGACACATGTCCCACATGACTAAGACCCTCCCATGCATGCACCCTCACTGCGTATAAAGGGCAGGCAAATGGCACACACTCATGACACAAAGATGGAAGATGAACACATTTTCTGCATGCTGCCTGGCAGTGGCATCACACATTGGCCTGTGATTGCCAGGTGACACCCACATGCCATCACACAGCTGGCATGTACCATTGCTATTGAGTGTAGATGGAGAGGAGGGCAGCACTTATTCATTCAGTCCAGTTCCCGCATGCAATAGCTTTTCTAATTCAAACAGGTCTGATTTTTCACCTGGAGCTGCTAGTCCAATATGGTCCAATTGCACAGGGACATGTATGAACATATGATATCCAGGTAACAAAGTCACTCCACTTTACCATAGCCATGCCAGACATGTGACCAGAGGACTGAGGAATGCCTAGTATAAGTGGTGGAATGCAAACAATCTGTCTGATTGAACATAGAAAAATAAGCAACAATGTTGTGGCAAGGTGACACTACAAGGGCAACTGGGGTGCTGTTGGGCTAGATGTCTACTGTTGGCAGAAGGGATACTGCAATGGCCAAATGCAGCTGCGCAGGATGTATTGCATGAAGCACATGGCTGACCCATACGACTCAGGCGCACACACTCTCACCTGGCACACAAACAGATGCCCTCACACACACACCATGCACATGGATGACACACACATGCATGTGCACTCAACGGACAATGCCTCGTAATCAGGCAGATCTCCCACGCCTTGGATCTGTTCCTCCGTGATGTAGGTCCCAGCGACTGACTCATGTGGAGTGAGTTCCATGCCTAATACTGGAGACCCACCTCCAGTCACTAGAGTTGCGGCATGACTTGAGGCCAGCTTCTTCTTTGCCCTGCGCTTTAGGTCATTCCAGCGCTTATAGCAATCATTGGCTGTGCGCCTCACGATTCCAAGGGCACTTACGATGTCCGCAACGGTCTGCCAGTGTGCCTGGCGTTGTGCAGGTGTGGTCTTGGATCCTGCAACAATGACCATCTCGTTATCATGTCCGGACACATACTGGACAAGTGCATTCAGTTCGTCATCTGTGAAGCTGGGCTTCCTGGACGGGCCGGACTGTGTAGCCGTGTCTGGGGCATCAGCCTGTGCCGGACGAGCACTCTTCCTCTTCCGCTTGGAAGGCGGTGGTGATCCTGAGTGTCCTGCGCCGCTCTGGACACTAGGGGCAGGAGCCCTGGTGGGCTCTGTATCAGGTGTGTGGGATTGCACACTCAGCATGGGAGTTGGTGCAGGCATTGGCTCTAGTGTAATGGTGTCAGGGGGAATGTCAGCAGGATGGACTAGGACCGACACTGTCCTGGCTGGGTGTGTGAGAGCTGGGGTGGATGGAGCCGCAGCTGCCCCTGCAGCCTCTCCGCCCTGCCTACTTGGGGCAGCAGATGACCTTGCTGCCCCAGATCCACGTGGCATGATGGCATCAACGTGCACCAGCGCACGTGTCGTAGCCCTGCTGACCTGGAAGTCAGCCATGGAGTCAGCCAGATCTGGTGCCACAATGGGCTGGTCCAACAAGGGCTGAGCATGGATGGTGTCAGCCACATCAGCCTCAACGGGAGGGGGGGAAGGGGGGGTAGGGGGGAGGGATTATGGGTGCCCTTGACTGGTCCTTCACACATGGGGGGACAGGCTCACCCTGCAAGTTACGACCACGTCCCCTACCGGATCCACCACGGCCACCACTTGTGGCTCTTCCACCTTTGCCACCCTTACGGAATCCTCCCCTCCCAGCCATGGCACTGATATTAATGTGCGTATGGGAGTGGATGTAGACTATTATCCTGGCCAATTGGGGGTCAAAGGGGTTGGGTACCAGATGGTAATTGTACCCTAGTGCTCTAGCAAGGCTGAATGTAACCCCTGGGGATAGATGACGGGTTACGCAACGCACAGGAGGCCGAAAAAAGGGAGATGACGTGCACGCAACCCCTCCTAGACCACGTGTGCAGAAAGAAAAACCTGCACTATGCTGTGGCACCCAGTAACACAAGAATGAACGTATGCGTGTCACACGCAGCCTAGAATGACCTCTGAAGGGGTAGGCTACACACGGGGCAAGCACAGAAGTTAGATACGTGCGTGACTCACCGTCTGCCAGGTAAAAGAGCGTGAGAAATGAGCGCGTTTGGTTGGCAACACCCCCGCCAAAAGAAGATTTGTACGCTGTCTGAGGAGACAGGACAACAGTAGAAGGGGACACTGTTTGAGGGAACAGGCCCAGGTAAACCAGTACAAGAGAAAAAAGAGAAAAAGCTGTCAGAGGTAACAGGGAGTACGAACTGGAAACGCCGTGAAGTAAATCGCGTGTGAAACGACAAGAAGTACAGAATTCACCCACTCGCTCTCCACGAAAAGCACGTACAAGGAAATGGTGTTCTACACGTACCTTATATACAGGCCCACACGTACAGCGTCACTTACGCGGCGTGTACGTGCTAGGGCCATTGCCACCAATCACACGCTTTGTCACTTTTGCGTGTAGGTCCTTTTTCACCAATCACACGCTTTGTCACTTCTGCGTGTAGGTCCATTTTCAACTATTACACGCTTTGACACTGGGACGTGTCACACAACATTTTCCTACGCGTGCACGTCGATTTACACGCAGACGTGTTTGATTTTCGCGTGCAAAATCACTCGTATCAAGCTGGCCACGCGTTCACACACGGAAGACCACGCTCCTGCCCAGGGGGCCAAATTACTGCCCCCCAGAGCCCTGAGCACGCTCCCATCTGCCATCTGCTGCTGCCTGACTGCCTGCTGGCCACGTGCCCTGCCATTTGCTGCCTGCACATCAGCCAGGGATGCTGTTGCTGTGACCACCCCTGCTGGAACCAAAGGCTCCCGACTGCTTTTCCGTCGCCCCACAGCCCTGCCCCAGGACCCAGTTGCCCACCCACTCCTGCCTCTGGGGTTGCTGCCATGTCGGCCACTACAACAGGTGGCACCAGTGCCAACCCCCGGCCAAGGAGGCAGAGGGGCACCAGCTTCAGTGCAGGGAAGTTGGTGGCGTGGTGGAGGCTGCCCCTGCACTGCTGGGGGGTGGGGGTGCAAGGGGACATGAGTGGGGGCCTGGTGGAGGGTGCCCCTGCACTGCTGGGGGTGGGGGGGTGGGAGACATGGGTGGGGGCCTGGTGGAGGCTGCCCCTGGTGGCTGGGGGGTGGGGGTGCAAGGGGACATGAGTGGGGGCCTGGTGGAGGCTGCCCCTGCACTGCTGGGGGGTGGGGGTGGTGGGAGACATGGGTGGGGGCCTGGTGGAGGCTGCCCCTGCACTGCTGGGGGGTGGGGGTGGTGGGAGACATGGGTGGGGACCTGGTGGAGGCTGCCCCTGGTGGCTGGGGGGTGGGGGTGCAAGGGGACATGAGTGGGGGCCTGGTGGAGGCTGCCCCTGCACTGCTGGGGGTGGGGGTGGTGGGAGACATGGGTGGGGGCCTGGTGGAGGCTGCCCCTGCACTGCTGGGGGGTGGGGGTGGTGGGAGACATGGGTGGGGGCCTGGTGGAGGCTGCCCCTGCACTGCTGGGGGGTGGGGGTGGTGGGAGACATGGGTGGGGGCCTGGTGGAGGCTGCCCCTGGTTGCTGGGGGGTGGGGGTGCAAGGGGACATGGGTGGGGGCCTGGTGGAAGCTGCCCCTGCACTGCTGGGGGGTGGGGGTGGTGGGAGACATGGGTTGGACATGGGTGGGGGCCTGGTGGAGGCTGCCCCTGCACTGCTGGGGGGTGGGGGTGGTGGGAGACATGGGTGGGGGCCTGGTGGAGGCTGCCCCTGCACTGCTGGGGGGTGGGGGTGGTGGGAGACATGGGTGGGGGCCTGGTGGAGGCTGCCCCTGCACTGCTGGAGGGTGGGGGCGGTGGGAGACATGGGTGGGGGCCTGGTGGAGGCTGCCCCTGCACTGCTGGGGGGTGGGGGTGGTGGGAGACATGGGTGGGGGCCTGGTGGAGGCTGCCCCTGGTTGCTGGGGGGTGGGGGTGCAAGGGGACATGAGTGGGGGCCTGGTGGAGGCTGCCCCTGCACTGCTGGGGGGTGGGGGTGGTGGGAGACATGGGTGGGGGCCTGGTGGAGGCTGCCCCTGCACTGCTGGGGGGTGGGGGTGGTGGGAGACATGGGTGAGGGCCTGGTGGAGGCTGCCCCTGCACTGCTGGGGGGTGGGGGTGGTGGGAGACATGGGTGGGGGCCTGGTGGAGGCTGCCCCTGCACTGCTGGGGGGTGGGGGTGGTGGGAGACATGGGTGAGGGCCTGGTGGAGGCTGCCCCTGCACTGCTGGGGGTGGGGGTGGTGGGAGACATGGGTTGGACATGGGTGGGGGCCTGGTGGAGGCTGCCCCTGCACTGCTGGGGGGTGGGGGTGGTGGGAGACATGGGTGGGGGCCTGGTGGAGGCTGCCCCTGCACTGCTGGGGGGTGGGGGTGGTGGGAGACATGGGTGGGGGCCTGGTGGAGGCTGCCCCTGGTTGCTGGGGGGTGGGGGTGTAAGGGGACATGAGCAGGTGTGCAGGGTAGTCCCCTGTTTTGTGGGCTGCCTGCAGGGGCCGTGGAGGGTGTACAGGGAACACCTGTGAGGACCCACCCAGCCTAATCGCGTCTGTAACTTCCCACGCACCCCTGTCATACACGTACCCAGCCAAATCGCGTGTGATAATTCCCGCTCACCCCTGTAATACACGTACCTGGCCAAATCGCGTGTGATAATTCCCGCGCACCCCTGTTATACACGTACCCAGACAAATCGCGTGTAGAACTTCCCGTGTACCCCTGTAATACACGTACCCAGCCAAATCGCGTTTGATAATTCCCGCGTACCCCTGTAATACACGTGCCCTGGCTAATCGTGTGTGAGACTTCACGCGTACCCCTGTAATACACGTAACCTGGGCAATCGCGTGTAAAACTGCCCGCGTACCCCTGTAATACACGTACTCTGGCTAATCGCGTGTAAAACTTCCCCCGTACCCCTGATATGAACGTTACCCGCTTTGCGTTCCTTGTTTGGCAGCCCTGTAAACTGGTCCAGGGTTAGCGCAGCCCTTTGCGATGATTTAGCGATTTTGATGGCTTTTCCTTGCGCGAGGGCGTTCTTGGGGGCGTTACTGGCGCTGCTGCAGGGTCGCTGCGATACTCTGCGCAAAGGCTGGTTTGGGAGCCTAAAATCCATGAATACGCTGTGCGCGGAAATCGGTTTTAGCGCACGTGCCTGGCGCAGACAATCACACGCGGACACTCTGCGCCAGCCGCTTGCGACACTTTTCTGCGAAATTCTATGAATTACCCTGTGAATCTCTTCTACTGTACTTGATGTCCACAAACTCATTTAATGTTCGCGGATATGTTCGAAGAACAGTACCACTACCTAAAAACTCTGGGGGGGTATGTTTGATTGTTATATCATAACATAGGAACATTCAACAAATGAAAAAAGGAGCACACAAACACATTATATGTACTAATACATAAGAAATGTAACCCATATATACAACACACTAACCATTCATTTAAATGCACTATGTTCTAAAATGGAATATACCACAAGAAGATAAATTGGCTTCCAACATAATGACCTCACAAACATGACAGAACTGACAACAAGAGCCGACCCACTGAGTACATAGGACATATCTTACCTGAAATAGTAAGTGTACTTAATTTTATTCATATATTTATAAACTTTCTGCATTAGATAAACAAAATATATATTTTTTTTCTCACAGAAATGTCTAGTACTCTGGAATGGCTAGAGGAGCACTTCCCACATGAAGAAATGTCACAAGATAGTGGAACTAATGATACACACTTTATAATATAAACCATTTAATTATTATTATTTTGTATACATTTAACATATATATATTTTTTTTTTGTGTACAGAGCATACCAAAATAGAAAATACCTGTTATGGATAACACTTTTCACAGTATAGAAGAAAAAATGGATTTATTGTTGACTAATTTTAATAATTTGAAAACTTTTGTGGAAGATCATTTTAAACCAAACACCTCGTACCATTGCCCCACATGTACTTGTCCCTCCTCACCATATCCCAGTCAATTATCCCCAAACCCTCTCCATAACCCAAAACGTTTTGATGAGACTTCCATCCCTTCTTCACCTAATAACAATCATGTTGAAATCCCTAATTCTCCTGTTTTTGTTTCTGTTTCTGCCTCACCTTCTTGTTCATAAATTATTAATATATGTTAAATAAAGTTTAATTTTTATATTGTGTTGTAAACATTTAAAAAATAAAAAAAAAAAAACAATGTAGGTGTCCGCGGACAGTGCAGGTGTTCTGAAATGTTCGTAAATAAACGAAAATGGAGGTGTCCTGAAGAACACTATACCTGTTCGTACTGTTCGCTAGCAAGTTCAAACTGTTCTAAGAACACATGCGGTATCCTGAAATGTTCATAAAAAAAAAAAAATTAAAGTGTCCTAAAGAACACTATATCTGTCCGTAGTGTTCGCTATCAAGTTTAAACTGTTCTAAGAACACAATTGGTGTCCTGAAATGTTCGTACGTAAACGAAAATGGAGGTGCCCTGAAGAACACTAGACATGTTCGTAGTGTTCTCTAGCAAGTTCAAACTGTTCTAAGAACACACGCGGTGTCCTGAATTGTTCATAATTAAACGAAAATGGAGGTGTCTTAAAGAACCCTATACCTGTCCGTACTGTTCGCTAGCAAGTTGAAACTGTTCTAAGAACACAATTGGTGTCCTGAAATGTTCGTACATAAACGAAATTGGACGTGTCCTGAAGAACAATATATCTTTCCTTACTGTTCGCAAGCAAGTTTAAACTGTCTAAGAACACACGCAGTGTCCTGAAATGTTCGTTTCACATGTGACGCATTTTTAATTACTTCAGGACCTGAACAGTGTCCGTAGAACATCAACGCGCATGCGCTAACCAATCTCTGTGCATTTGGTGTCCTGCGGACATGCACATCCTTCGCGGCCTTGTTCGCAAACGGATCATATGACCGCGCCCATGCTGATTGCATGTTCTGGATGCGGACACTGTTCGTGTCCCCGAACAATTTAAAAGTACATTTTCAATTAATCCATAATATTTTTCAATAAAATCACACCATGGCACAAGTCCGACATAGTAATCCTGAGTTTCTACATACCTTTTGAAACATTTCAAACTTTTTTTTGTGTTCGATCTGTCCGCGGACAGCGCGCATGTCCGCGGACCGCGCACAAGCACCCCTATAAAAGACCACGCCCTAGAGCTTATTCTCATTGTGTTTCTGGCTATTCTTCAGAACACAGTGATTTTTGCTGCCACCTGCAGATTACACCATCATCGAGATGGCATCCCTGGCTGCTGAACTGCCACCTGGTGCTGCACCTGCTTCAGCACCAGCCCCACCCCCTCCACCACCACCACCGCCCCAAGGGCCTGAAGAGGGGAACAGGTTTGAGGATGTAAAGGAGGAAGAAGAGGATTATGAGAATGAGGTACAGGAAATGCCTACTACCCGCACTAGGCGTGAGTCTTGGGTGTGGCGGTTATTTATCATTCATGGGAATGGTCCTAAGGCTCGTGCGAACCGTGTTACCTGCAGTGAGTGCAAAATGATACTCAGTTGCGGGAAGCACGATAAGTACAGCTTTGGGACCACTACTATGAAGCGACACCTGAGGTCATTTCACTCTGGGGCTATTTGCAGGGATGTGCCTTGCGAAGAACGTAGCTGGTTGATTTCCTCAACTTCATCCTCTGTTTCTGATCCTGTCACCACAAGGACGACCTCTGTGGGACAGCGTCTTCCTCAAGCTGCCTCAAAGGCCATACAGAATGCTGATGACCCTTACCTTTCGAGGGTCACAGTTGTATGTATGTACTGTGACACAGTACTCTGCAGGGGGGAGCGACTTCGTAGTGCTTTTGAGACTATCGTCTCAGAGCACGAGAAGATCTGCTCACTACCCAAATAAAACCCACTATACATCTTCCTCTCTCAGCTCGCCCTTTCGTATCCCTGTGGTTGGTGTCCCCCTTTACCTTCCTTTCCCCTCCTCTCCTAGTGTGTCGTGTATAAAAAACCAAAAAAAATACAAAATATCAAAAATCCCCCAAAAAAATTAAGGCTCTTTTCAGAGCCGCCTTTCACAGGAAAAAAATAGAAATGAAAATAAATGAAGCAGGGCACTTTGTATTTTTTAGAGGTCTGCGGACAGTTCGCGAACATTTAAAAAATTGGGTTGATACTCTATCGCAAACATTGCAATTTTCTGGTGGCTCTGAAAAGAGCCTTTGGGAGGTCTTTGTAAGTCAAAAATTATAAATGCTTAACACCTACTTCAAAATGGATGTTGTAATTCCAAAAAAGGTCGCAATGCATTTTGTACATTAAGTAAGATGACTCCATCTCTGCGAACAATGTTTGTACTACGAAACAGAATATTTTCATTGTGAAAAGAAGACATGCCAAAATCTTTTAGAAAGGCACAAACAGCTTCATTAACATTGCGCCTTGCTTTTTCCATTTGTGGACCAAATGAAGAAGAACGAAGCCACATTTGTCTCTGGCAATCCGTGAAAATATCACTTGAGAATTAGGAAACATGTCCATAACCTTCCCAAGTCCTTCTTTCATAGCAAATTGCAAAAAAATTCCAGTCACATGTCCTAAACTTTTCCCTCCACAATGAATTACAATTATGTCTGGATGTTGCTCTGTCTCCAAAGTGGCACAGAGAGGTAGCAAGTCCAACCACTTCACTCCACGTACTCCATGCCAGTGTACTTCCACATGTAGGAATCCAAGATCTACAGCTACTCCACAGCTTTTTGCATGCACCTTCAACCAATATATCCATGAATCTCCCAAAATCCAAACAATCTTTTTCCTAAAACACACAGACATAGCTATCTGTTGTTCTCTCAGCAAAAACAGTATATGAGAAACTCTTTTCTGGCACAACGCACCCACTAAACTTTCCTGACCAATCCCTTTCAGTATTCATTCTCATTTGCATGACTTCTGGACCCAAAAATCCCCGGATGTAACTCCCGATGTCCGCGAACTACCGCCATGTCCGCGGACATATCGTAACATGAACAGCCCTTCTACCATTTCCTCTTCCCTCTCTCTGCCATTCCCACATTGGATGTAGCTAAGAAGTCACATGACCATGCACCAATCACATTCAAGACCTCTACATCTAACTGCATCATCATAGATCAGCGCTGCAAATGTACTGTGAATCTCTCTGAGTACAAGTGTCATATCATTGCCAAGCACCATCTACCAGAAATACTGTACAAGTCTCCAAGATTTCTATTTGCAGCTCCATGCATATCCATATGCATGAACACAAACTTCAGGTATGCATATTTTCTGTACAGTAGATGAACACATAATCTGTAAAATTAATTTACTGTATTTTTTTTCAATTTCCTAAAATCAGCTATCACTTATAAACCTTTATACCATTTACTTTCTTTATACACACACACTCAAATCATGTTAAACTAACATGTTTTAAATGAAATATATAGACTACATATATTCAAACAAAATTGCATGCAAACACAATCTATGTTTAAATCTTTAAAAAAAATACTTATACAATTTCATATGTTTTGTTTTTATTTGTTTACTTAATTACTTTAATTTAGACATGACATTGAGGCGCTATTACCTAGAACAGCTTAGTTACAGAAATAGTGGTATTCACTGGTATATTATAAATTTCACAAGACATAGTAAACATATTTGTTTTGCTACAGTTAGTCATTCAATACAATTTGTTCATTAAGAACATATCATATGTACTGAACTGATGCAATGTATCTTATGTAAATAAATTAGTTTAATGGTTTTAAAGAAGGCGCTGAAGATTTCAATTAAAAAAATCAATATCTAAATTAAAAACAGCGCTATATACAAACAAAGTTACTAATTTGAAGCTTTTACAATTGCAGTGAAGAACAGTCTCCTGAAAAGAAGCAGCCGAATTCGAAGAACAAAGAAGAACTAAGAAGTTACCTGTTAATTTAAGAAAAAAAGTAAGTAGAATATCACCATAATATTTGTATTATTACTCAAACATACTGTAAAGTTAATACAAGCTATTTCTGTGCCTAAAAATAGAGATTGTGTACCATTTTGTCCTAAAATCTCCATGTCTTAAACAGCGATTTACAGCCAGAATGGCCCACACATTCCTATTTTTGGACACACAAATTACCCAACTGAACCGCTACAATGTTCATATTATAGAACAAACAACTGTTTTAATTGTATACATTAGATCTACTATTTGTACTTTTCCACACCACTAGCTTACTTTTATTTTGTCATCTGAACCCCAGTTTAGTAACACATAAATTCAAGAATACCGTTCCCAATGCACAATCACATACCATTACATACATCTTTATCATCTTACTCAAACACGCATGCACACAGCACACATACATTGCAGAATACCCCAACCCATACCTTCTTTATTTTTTTCAACAGACCCTAAAGAATGCCTACCAAAAGTCAAGTCCGTAGAAAGCAACGCAGAAGTAGAGCAAATGAAAATAAAAGTGTCCAACATAAGCATCCATCTCTAGCAGAATTTGTAAAAAAAGTTGAAACAAAACAGCTAATACAGTCATTTAGTGAAACACAAGAAGTTTCAAGTACAAAAACCTTGCCTCCTCTATCAAAATGTAAAACAAACCAAAAAACAATTAACAGAAAATCAGCTATCAGTACAGATAAAACTACTTCTTTAAATTTTAATATAGTGCAAAGTAAGCACACCAAGAAAAGTATTTTAGCCAAAATGTACCGTCACAAAGTCCTTCAAAATCTTATAAAAACAGGAGAGAAATCAGGTTCAATGCTTAAAACCTATCGTAGGAAATTAATCTTAGAAGCGTTGATGGACACTGCAATTCTTCTCAAAAGAAAGTTATGTATTTTACTGTTAAACAAAATGAAACCACTAACAAAACTAATAACTAAATTATAAAAAAGACTTCTCAATAAGCGAAATGTCAACAGAAAGAACTTCTTAAGTATCTTCTGAGGTGAATGGAATCACACTAGGAGCACAGAACCATACTTTAATGAAGAAGCATACAAACAAAAGCTAACAAATACAATTGCCATACATAGCAGTGGTCGAGGTTATGAAAAAGTGAATAATACCATAATGGACCAAGAAGTACTCCTTAGAAAAATATGCCCTGAAAAACTAGAATTACCCTCCATTCAACTGAATCAGAACGTCTAGTGTACAAATGGCCATGCACGTCAATGTGTAACATTCCCAAACAATGTTTCAAATCTTTACGCCAATTCCTCAATAAATATGTAAAAAGCAAAGACAAAGTCAAAATTAAATTACTGCTAAATATGGATACCTGTCCAGTGCGCAAATATACAAGACTACAAGGACATTCATTGGCCTGCATTACAGGACCTACTTGTAAAACCACTTTCCATGATATCAAAAGGATATCAACACATTATTCAACTATAAGAAATCCAGTCTATAAACTGTACTATGCTAAAAGTCCTGCTTTAGCACTAGCAAATCTAAATAACATCCTTCTACATGGTACAGCAAAAGACCTATTGAAGAAATGGACTATATCCAGAAAAAGTATTTTGGAAGTAAAAAGCCATTTACAGAATGAAATAGCTTTAAACCAATTAAGCAACAATTCTACACATGGCAACCTTTTGCTAAACACATACAAAAAAGAAATACTAACATTTAAAAGTACATCAGCTGTGTATGTTGCCGTAGAACTTTTTATAACAGTAACACAAAAACTGTAGACCTATCATACAAAATAGAAGACAATGAAGATTCTAAATGGTTTGAATTAGCTCTCTACCTTGTAGCAGAAAACAAATACGAAATAACTGAGCCCTTAATACTTTGCAGTTACTGCACTACAAAACTTGACAACAACCAAACTCCTTCACATGCTATCACAAATAATCTGGAATTATACCCAGTACCAAAACCCCTACAACAACTTAATTTATATGAGAGCATCATAGAAACCTTGGCCCACCCACTTGATTTGTTACATTAAGTTGTCCAGAATATGCATGGGAAGATTTACATGATTTCCTACGCATATCAAATAAAAACAAAACAAACATAGATATACTAACACCTGGAGAACTTAATGTTTCAAGATATGTTCACCATCGCTTCATTGCTATGCTACATTGTTTTTGTAATAAAACTGTTCCTCCCCTTAGAGAAGTGCAACACTTCTTTTGGAGAAAACAATACCAAGCCAGAGGAGCACCACATATCCACATGCTTTTATGGATTAAAGATGCTCCTAAATTTGGTCAAGACAGTGATGCCACTGTTTTACAGTTTATTGAAAAATATGTCACTTGTGAAATTCCATCAGAAGCCACATATAGTGATCTTCATGCACACATTTTACAATTTCAAAGACACAAATGTGGAAAATATTGTCATCGCAAATACAAAAACAAAGGGAAATACTACACCAAATGCCGATTTGGTTTCCCTAGACCAGTTACAAATGCAGGTCAAGTGAACAACCTCATGTCTTTAGTTAGACATAGTGTTAAAGGTAAATCACCTAAAAATACATATTACATAAAAAGAAAAGAAGAAGAAAAATATATCAATGATTATAATGCAATCATTGCCCACTTATGGAATGCAAACATAGATGTGCAGTACATTGCAGACAATTCTACTGCAGTTGCACGATATGGCCTCCTAGTACAGAACAAACTTGCACTATTCCTGGATGACCAAGAATACCTGCAGTCATTCAGTAGAGTAGCAACTAAATGTAGCCGATATCTCATGGCTCTCACTATTACCACCGCTCAGAGAATACATGCTCATATCCTCAAAGATCTGAAAACAGAAGAGACAAAATTTCTCAATGATGAAACCCTTAACAACGCTCGTGAAAAAATCAAAGAGATCGATAAAGAACTCGACACCTTCATGGCATCTACCTTAGAAAAAAAGCACATAGAACTGACAAAGGACATCAAGAATTTCAAGATAGAACACATCTATCCTTACTTGGCAGCAGATTATAAAGACACAAAGGACAAAGAACGCCTAGCAAAACAAGGCGGTGCTTCAAGAAACAGACGTAGGGGGGTTTCCTTCTATGACACGTCCAGCTCAGGCTCCTCGAACGGCGATCAACCACAAGCAAGAGGACACCCTGCGAATCTTGGCCAAAATGAACCATTTTTACAACCTCCTAATATTCCTTTTTTAGGCAATGGGGGTCCCAGAGGAGGGTACTGGGGCCCACCCCATCCTCCCCAGTTTCCCCTCTACAATTTCCCCCAGTGGGGGTACCCAAGCAGATGCCGCAGGAGCAATCAGAGCCGCCAATGATCACTCCAATCTTCAATCTTTCCGGCTCTCCATTATCCAAAGAAGAAAACTCATTACTAGCCAAGGGACTATCCTTCGTGCCTACTAACCACACTGATTGGTTCAAACTGGATCTTGAACTTTAAAACTTCTTCCGAAGTATCAGAAGGAAAGTCTATTTTCTTGACAAAGACATCCCTACAGGTCCTGAGGACACAGGTTTGAGACCTAGATTAGATTTCCAACCCAAAGATTCTGAGACTCCAGCCTCGATCCTGTCCTTCAAAAAATGTATCCGGCAAGACATCGGCAAATTACACTCCGCACCAGACCACCATAGACAGAATCTCACCTCCGGAGAAAGGAAAGCCCTGACCACACTCGGCTCCAATCCAGCACTTGTGATAAAACCGGTCGACAAGGGAGGTGGAATCGTGATACAAAGCAACACCCAGTACAACAGCATGGTGATGTCCCTGCTTGAAGAAGAGGGCAACTACAAGATATTGACCCCACAACAGAAATAAAAATGAAGATCCAAGAAGCTACAACATATGCTCTGGAACACAACTGGATCACCGAGAAGGAAGAGACCTTTCTTAATAAATCAGAAGGAAGGACCCCAGTCCTCTACACCCTTCCTAAAATCCACTAAGACAGCCAGACACCAACTGGTAGACCCATCGTATCAGGATGTGGCTCCATTTTGGAGCCCGTTGGGACTTTTATTGATTACTTCCTAAAACCCCTGAGCCAACAGACGCCTACTTACCTAAGGGACACTATGGACATCATTACTAAATTTGAAAACCAACCATTCCACTCCTCTGAAGATCTTCTAGTAACATTAGACATCAAAAGCCTCTACACCTCCATTCTACAACAACAAGCATTGGAATGCATTAGACACCATTTGACACACCATATGACACAGAGACGTGTACCCATCAATTTCATTATTGAACTTTTGGAAATAGCACTTACCAGCAATTTCTTCGAGTATAACAACACCTTTTATCTACAAACCTGCGGCACAGCCATGGGTGCCGTGTTTGCCCCAAGTATGGCCATTATTTTTATGTCCAAATTCGAACTGACACACGTCCTCAACACATCCAACCCTTTGCTGAACTCTCTGACTTTATGGTATCGGTATATTGATGACATCATCTTCCTCTGGAAAGGAGAAGACAAAACTCTGATGGAATTCTTTCAATGGCTTAACTTGTGTTCCACAGAAATCCAATTCACCATAAACAAGAGCAACCAGAAAATGAATTTCATGGACCTTACTATCATACCCAGGAACAACAAACTTGAATGCTCAATTTTCAAAAAAACTACTGACCGCAACACGGTCCTCCACTACAGCAGCCATCACCCCAAGAGCTTACGAGACAACCTTCCATACGGCCAATTTTTGAGTATACGGCGTAACTGCACCCAAATGGAGGACTACCAAAAACACTCCAGTGATCTACAGCTGAAATTGACAGCCAGAGGATACCCCAAAAGACTTATAAAGAATACCCAGAAGAGAGCAAGATTTACACCCAGAGAGGTCTGTCTCACACCCAAAGATAAAACCACTCCATCTGAGAACATCCTGACCTGTGTCACGACATTCAGTCCCACCACTTCTAAACTCAAGACCCTTATAAAGAAATTCTGGCCTCTGGTACAACTCAATCTCCCAGATGAACCAAAACCACGGATGGCACTCAAGAGGTCTAAAAACCTTAAAGAATTTCTCATTAGTGCAAAACCCAACAAAAACACGGGCCGCTCGACAATGTGGGACATGAGAGAAATTTCTGGACGCCATCCATGTGGCCAATGCACGGGTTGCAGGCAGACCAAGAAACTCTTTCATGATTGATGGTAAAGAGTGGAAACTCAGGCATTTCTCAAATTGCAAATCCACGAATGTTATCTACATGATCCAATGCCCTTGTGGCCTTAGATAGGTAGGTCAAACATCTAGACCTGTGCACAAACGCATCAGCGAACACAGATCTAGGATACTCTGCAAAACTCTCACTGCCCCCCTGGTCCACCACTTCATGGAATTCCACCACAGCCCAGACTCATTTGCCTGGTGGGTGGTAGACAAAGTCCAAAACAAAAACAACACTGCTAACTCCCTGAACTTTAAAGAAGCATGGAGGATGCACAAACTCAAATCGACCACTTCGGGCTTAAACGAAGCCTTACCAGGACCATTCCACTTTTAACACTATTTCAATCCTTTACACCAAACCACAGGTCTCGCCCCTGACCTCCTCACTTGGCCTGGCAGTCTTCACTTTCTAGACAAGCCGTTTATTTACGACAGGGAACCGCCTGCTCATTAGTTATGTGCTCTCTCTGCATCACTGGATTTTCCTTATAATTATGGAACAGTCATTTGTTCCCAATAGTCTCTCTTTATTTATGACATCCCTCTCTCCCAATACAGGAATCTACATTGATAGCTTGTTGCCATGATTATTTTGTTCTTTGAATTGTTATAACCATATGTAGTGGTGATTCAGCATCATGTGAAACTGCATCTATTTCTGTACAGTACTTGTCTTGTTCTCAGAGATCTAGACATGTGTGTGTGTGCTATTGTTTTATACTTTTGCCAATGGCAGACTAAAATTAATGCCCACTCTGATGATGCAGGGCCTTAGTTGGTAATGCATATATAAATGTGCAATTATGCCATGCCTTTCCATGATGTATGTACTATTTTAGGTATTCACATTAAACTGGTCTGCACCCCGCATATGCTATGTGCAGCAGTCCATGTCTGCAGCACTCGTTCAGCAGACTCACCCACTTCAGAGCCACATTTCCGTCCTCCTGCACACTGCAATATCTGTCACGGCCATCGTGTGACTTCCTCTCATGGCCCCTTTATTTTCAGTTACATAAACACTTTTGCTCACAAGCACTCGAGCACTGGCACAGATGCACCCTTGGCAGTCTTGTCATGACGACACATTTTTTAGAGACTACTCTCTTCCAGTGGTGCCGAGCCCCCCGATCAGCCAATCAATACTCATCCGCCCTCCCGCCACGTCACTTCCATTGCGACGAGACACTAGTCTCCAACGCATGCGCGGTGGCGCTCTACCTCTCTGTGCATATATTGAGCTCTGCACTTCAGAGCCAGCACAGGCACCAATCTAAATGCCTGCACCTCGTTGCTACCCGCTGGTAAGAGCATCAGGTACATGCCTCTGCTCCCACTATAGAGCAAGGCAGCTTTTAGTTTGTGTTGTAGACCTCCTGCAAATTTACATTGCTCCCAGCCTGAGCGTTTGGATTTTTACTGATTCCCCTCTTTTTTTGTTTTCATTGTTTACAGAGCTCACTAGTTGAATTATATCCATGAGCTCCCCAGCCTCGAAGGTTTTTCTCTTGGTGGTCTCCCTTTTGGGCTCTCCGCGCTCACGCACCATGTGCTCCTTCAACCTGATACAGGTAAATTCCTTTTCCTGTACAAGTGCTCCCACACTCACTCCACTCCTGTGTTAGCACCACAGGACCACCGTGACAGCAGTGTCGCCAACTGCTGAATGTTTTTCTCTTTCCCAGTGTTTCTAAGGTGTCACCACCCGTGGACTTCCTTCGGACTCTGTCCATCACATCAGGGACTTCGTACCAGCCACGCACAAGGGTCTACCTGGCCACCCCGGCTACCCACTCAGCTTCCACCTGCTTCCTTACCCGCCCCATTTTGGAAGCCACTGCGTGCATCTGCGCTCACTGGAAGCACGACCAGTGGTGAGTGGACCCCCTCTTTTGGAATCTGTCCCAGGACCTGTGTTTTTAGTATTAGATACCATGTATCAACCCACTCCAGCACACTGCTGCTGCATTTATCATCAACCTCTTTTCTCTTTGCTTTTGATTTTCTCACACAGAGTCTCCTGACTTTTTTTGGCCCAAGAAGAAGGCTATCAACCTATCCTGCCGAAACGTCAGCAGCACACCCACCCAGATTTTCCATGGGCTTTCTTTTGTGCTGCTTCCAAAATCCCTAACATCATATCCAGACGTAGACCGAATATAAGGTCAGACTTAAGCCGGGCACAGGAGACACAGATTCAACCGTCTCCTCATCTTACAGTCTCACAGTGTGTTCTCTATTCCCAATGACATGGGATACTTTGATTTTCAAGATGTTGGTCATATGCAAAAATGATGAAACTACTTCTTTTGTCACCAAGTACAGTTTTGTTTTCATACAGTGAACTTTAAACTATGTATGTTATTACATGAATGGACATCATGTACCGTTATGAAAAGAAACTACTGGAATTTGCACTAAACATTTAAAAAAAGGTAATTATAGAAAGCTAAATGAAAAATTAAAAAATCGTTTTACTTATACTTTTTGAGTCATGTGTTTAGCACTAGCAAGCATGTTGCTTTTCTTAATGGTTGCCCAGAATGATATGTGTTCCCATTAGGGTCTAAACAACCAGTGTACACTGAACTATTCCCGTACACCTTTCAGATTCATAGAGGGGAGGACAACCCTTTTGTCATAGCACGATATGTCACAGCATACTTAACTAAAGCAGAAAAGACAGAGCTCCAAGACCTCTGGAATGACCTGTCATCAGATAAAACAGTGTCTCAGAAATTATACAGCTTGGGCATAAAATGCTCACCCATAGAGAATGTGGATCATATGAAGCAGCTGATCGTTTAACTGGTACTGCATTGTATGGTAAATCTGAAAATATAGTATGGCTAAGTCTTGGTCTAGCTAAATCTAGAAAAAGAGTTCTAAAATCATATGAAGATATTGAAACAATAGCCAAACGTGATCCCAACAGCCAAGACATTTTAAAAACAATTTATTAGGCACATACTACCCAAACAGAAGTAATACTTTGGAAAACATGTGCCTATACCACACAGCCCAAAACTACACATACAAAAATAATATGAAACCTGATGAAAAAAAAGGTAAATATAGAGTGACAAACTGTGAAGGCAGCTTAGTTAAACTCACTAAACCAAATTTAATTAATCATATCAAATTGTCATTAAAGACTCCTCAACATAAAGAAGTATATTACATGTCCCTGCTACAACACTTCAAACCATGGAGAAAAGAAGAACAAATACTAGATAACTATGACTCATATGAGGATGCTTTCAAAGCAAATGAAAGCACTATAACTGATGTAAACTTTACACAGTACAAAACAATGTTGCACAATGAACAGCAACACGAAGAAGAACTCCAAGCCCTACTAGATAAGGACACTCCTGACAGTAGTCAACCTTCTGTAACAGGAAGCCAAGAACCACTGGGAGAACCACTAATAATAAATGAGGCAGAATTAGCTATGATAGAAGTAGAAAACACTATGTGTCAGTATGAAGATAAAGAATACTTAACTATACTACAATGAAAACTAAACAATGAGCAATGTAGCATTTTTCAAGTAACAAAACAAATTGCACATGGTGTAAAACATGAAAATAAAGAATGTTCCTGCCATAATTATACACCTATACTACTGCATGTCAGTGGTAAGCTGGTTCTGGCAAAACATTCCTAATCAAAATCGTTAGTAAGTTCCTTCAACAATTGACAAACAACAAACTGTCAGCTGTTGTCACTGCCTCCACAGGTTTAGCTTCCTACAACATAGGTGGTGTTACATTACACCGATTACTACTATTACCAGTAGAACACCAGAACAAATTAGACTATTAAAAACTTTCTGCAGAAGCTGCAATGGAACTACGCAGATTATTGAAACAAATGAAAATGCTACTAATAGATGAAGTGAGCATGGTCTCCAACCCAATGTTAGCTTTGATTCACCTCAGATTACAAGAAGTATTCAAAACAGACTATGAAGAGCACTTTGCAGGAAAACACATTATTGTTTTTGGAGATCTGCTTCAATTAACACCAGTAAAAGGTGAGCCTATTTTTAAAACATTAGGACACAAATTCTGCCGTAAAACTGTTGGCAGCATTGGAAATGTCACCCTTTGGCAACATTTCCAATACAGAGAATTAACAGAAAACATGCGGCAATCTGCAGATCTCACGTATGCCAACATTTTAAAAAGTATCAGAGTTGGTATACTTTCTAAAGAAGCAGAAGCAATATTGAAAACTCGGCACATTAATGCACTTTATGGCGATTATGCATGTGCTACAGATGTTATGGAACAATTAGCCCACGAAAATGTCAATTGTATTGCCTTAATCCCAACTCCTGCAAGCTGTTTCAAATTAAATGAAATCATGCTAAGTAAAGAAATGCAACCAATCATGGAAATTAGCGCCACAGACAAACTAGATTTACATGGTATGGCACTACCCATGTGTAACCAAGCCACAACAAGACTAAATAGTTTAGAAAAATCAATCTCAAACACAGCAGGCTTAGAAAAGATATTAAAATTCTCCTTAAATTTTAGAGTAATGCTTAAACGTAACCTTGACGTGGACCAAGGACTAGTTAATGGAGCACTCGGTACAGTTGTTGGCTTTCAAACATACCCAAGCGACAACAAAATTCAGTTTGTCAATATACTCTTTGACAAACTTTCAGAAGTAAAAAGGATAGGACGCTCAACAGCTAGATTCCTTCTCTTCAAAGATATGTATGTACGCAGAGAACAATTTTCTCTAACTCTTGCATACGCAGTCACGATTCATAAATCACAAGGTCTTACCCTAGACAAAGCAATGATAGATATTGGTAACACAGTCTTTAAAGAAGGCATGAGCTACGTAGCACTATCACCCTTATGTACACTTGAAAGTCTATTTCTAATCAACTTTGATTCAAGTAAAATAAACGCTGATATTCCTTGCATTTTAGAATACAATAGACTTCGCACACTATACACCCCGCACCTAAACACATATTCTGTTCCACAAAAAGTAAAACGTTATAAAAGAAAAATAAATCAAACAGAAATGCAACAGGATGTCACTGCAAATCCTCCAAAGAGAGTAAAAGAAACTAATACTTCATCAAGTACCACAAGCAAAAAAGAATCAATTAGGGAAAGTAAACCAGGTACTTCTTTAAAGAAGGAAGACAAACTCCAGAAAAAAGCAGTTAGATACAGAACTACCTGGAACATTTCAATTCTCAAATATAGTTGCTGTAAGTTGCTACGCAAATGTAGCAATGAATATTCTATTTCAATTACCACCAGTTGTTGACAACATTTACTTACACAGTACAGGCCCATTGTGTTTGCAAATGTTAGTACTTCACAGAAATGCAGCAAACAATCCTGACAACACGTATAGTGTTTATGGAATAAGACAACAATTGGACTACTGTGCTGGAATGGTGAAATTCACTATAAACTCACAGGAAGATACACAAGAATTTCTAATGTACTTACTACAAGTACTAGAAAACAAAAACATACCTATACATGAAATCTTTCAGATTTCATACATGTGGAAACATACATGCACTCTCTGCAACAATGTGACACAAGAAGAAATCCCCAATGAACGCTTCATATATATATCAATACCAAATTGTGAATTCATTCCATTTCAGCGACTTGTACAAAATGCAAACTATGGTAGATTATGCTCTACCTGCAATTCAGATAATCGCTCCACGTTAGTCATACAAACACATAGTAAATACATAATACTAATGCTTCTATGTTACAATGCAGATGGTACCAAAAACAACTGCAAGCTGACTGGATTCACATATGGTCAAATATCACTTGGTAAGAAAACCTTCACAACAATAGGTATAATCTACCACGCAGGAGCCACAGCCAATTCAGGGCACTACACTGCATATATAAAAAAGAAATGTGGATGGTTTGAATGTAATGATAGTACCATTACTCTAAAGCAGAGATTACCAGCAAATCTTACAAATGCTTATTTGATGTTCTTAAAATCAAAATTTGATAACTAAACTGTATTTAAACCCTAAGTAAACTTGTGTTAAAAAAATATAAACTGTTAGAATACTCCAAAAGCTATCTAACTGCTCAAAGATTATACAATAACTAATCTGATAAATGAATACCACTAAAATACACAGTTAGAATACGCCAATTGGTATCTAACTGTCCCAAAATTTAACAATATCGAAATAGATAAATCAACACCACTAAAATATATAAAAAAATAGACAGTTAGAATATGCCAATTGGTATCTAACTGCTCCAAAATGTTATAATCTCCAAACAAATAAATAATATGTTACAGCTCCAAAAAAAAGCAACAAGCCAAAGTATAAAGCATTAGCCAGAAACAACAAGTGAACACTGACAACAAACAAACAAATAAACTGTAGCATAACAGAAAAAGGTTTTTTTTTAATCCAACATGGATTTTTTTTTCTCCCACAGACCCAATGATTTTAGCAACAAATACAGAAACTGAGCAAATTGCACAGTACTCTGATTTGTAATCTACTAAATATGAGGGTCCAAAAAAAAAAGTGTCTTGATTATACAATGTAATAAGTAATTACAAAATACTAATACTAACATGCTATTTTCTTTTATCACAGAAATTAACAAGAAATACATGTACTCCGGTTACTAGACCAAACAGTAAGTATACAATAATAAGGAGAACCGTAGCAGTATATCACATCCATAGTATCTAATACCTTTGTTCCATATACATTTGTTTTTCACCCAATGTTATAAGCAAATATGAATGTGATATGCTGCAGTGGTTGTGGCCAGGGCATAGAGTCTTTGGTGCATGGCCAAATGGACCAAATGCCCTGGCCACAACCACTGCAGCATATCACCTCCATAGAGTCAAACATTTCAACTATGGTCTATGGAAACTTTTAATGTCCACGGATATTATTTGTGTTCTTAGAACACTTTCAACTTGACAACGAACAATACGGACAGTGTCCTCAGAACACCCCCATTTCGTTTATTTGCGAACATTTCAGGACACCGCGAGTGTTCTAAGAACACATTCAACTTGCCATCGAACAATACGAACAGCATCTTCAGGACACCACCTACGAACATTTCAGAACAACGCAAGAGTTCTTAGAACACATTCAACTTGACAGAGAACAATACGGACAGCGTCCTCAGGACACCCCCTGCAACATTCCCCAGACACTGCAAGTGTTCTTAGAAACGTCTTCAGAACATCCCATTTTGTTTATTTGCAAAATTTCAGGACACCGCGAGTGTTCTTAGAACACATTCAACGTGACAGAGAACAATACGGACAGTGTCCTCAGAACACCCCCATTTTGTTTATTTGCGAACATTTCAGGACACTGCGAGTGTTCTTAGAAGCGTCTTCAGAACACCACCATCTTATTTATTTGCGAACATTTCAGGACACCGCAAGTGTTCTTAGAAGCGTCTTCAGAACACCACCATCTTGTTTATTTGCGAACATTTCAGGACACCGCAAGTGTTCTTAGAACACATTCAACTTGACAGAGAACAATACGGACAGCGTCCTCAGGACACCCCCATTTTGTTTATTTGCAAACATTTCAGGACACTGCAAGAGTTCTTTGAACACATTCAACTTGCCAGCCACAACCCCCCATTCATATTTTGAACATTTCAGGACACAGCGAGTGTTTGACAACGTCTTCAGAACACCCCTATTTTGTGTATTTGCGAACATTTCAGGACACCGCAAGTGTTCTTAGAACACATTCAACTTGACAGAGAACAATAAGGACAGCGTCCTCAGGACACCCCCTGCGAACATTCCCCGGACACCGCGAGTGTTCTTAGAAATGTCTTCAGAACACCCCATTTTGTTTATTTGCGAACATTTCAGGACACTGCAAGTGTTCTTAGAACACATTCAACTTGCCAGCCACATTCCCCCATTCATATTTGCGAACATTTCAGGACACAGCGAGTGTTTGACAACGTCTTCAGAACACCCCCATTTTGTGTATTTGCGAGCATTTTAGGACACCGCAAGTGTTCTTAGTACACATTCAACTTGACAGAGAACAATACGCACAGCGTCCTCAGGACACCCCCTATGAACATTCCCCGGATACCGTGAGTGTTTTTAGAAACGTCTTCAGAACACCCCCATTTTGTTTATTTGCGAACATTTCAGGACACTGCGAGTGTTCTTAGAACACATTCAACTTGATAGAGAACAATACGGACAGCGTCCTCAGAACACCCCCATTTTGTTTATTTGCAAACATTTCAGGACACCGCGAGTGTTCTTAGAACACATTCAACTTGACAGAGAACAATACAGACAGCGTCCTTAGAACACCCCCATTTTGTTTATTTGCGAACATTTCAGGACACAGCGAGTGTTCGACAACGTCTTCAGAACACCCCCATTTTGTGTATTTGCAAACATTTCAGGACACTGCGAGTGTTGTTAGAGCACATTCAACTTGACAGAGAACAATACGGACAGCGTCCTCAGGACACCCCCTACAAACCTTCCCCGGACACCGCAAGTGTTCTTAGAAACGTCTTCAGAACACCCTCATTTTGTTTACTTGCGAACATTTCAGGACACCGCGAGTGTTCTTAGAACATATTCAACGTGACAGAGAACAATACGGGCAGCGTCCTCAGAACACCCCCATTTTGTTTATTTGCGAACATTTCAGGACACTGCGAGTGTTCTGAGAAGCGTCTTCAGAACATCACCATCGTGTTTATTTGCGAACATTTCAGGACACCGCAAGTGTTCTTAGAACACATTCAACTTGACAGAGAACAATACGGACAGCGTCCTCAGGACACCCCCATTTTCTTTATTTGCGAACATTTCAGGACACCGCAAGTGTTCTTAGAAGCGTCTTCAGAACACCACCATCTTGTTTATTTGCAAACATTTCAGGACACCGCGAGTGTTCATAGAACACATTCAACATGACAGAGAACAATATGGACAGTGTCCTCAGGACACCCCCATTTTGTTTATTTGCGAACATTTCAGGACACCGCAAGTGTTATTAGAACACATTCAACTTGCCAGCCACAACCCCCCATTGATATTTGCGAACATTTCAGGACACAGCGAGTGTTTGAAAACGTTTTTAGAACACCCCCATTTTGTGTATTTGCGAACATTTCAGGACACAGCGAGTGTTCTTAGAACACATTCAACTTGACAACGAACAATACGGACAGCATCCTCAGGACACCCCCATTTTGTTTATTTGCGAACATTTCAGGACACCGCAAGTGTTCTTAGAACAGTTTCAGCTCGCTTGCGAACAAAACGGACACATATTGAGTCCTCAGAACACCCCCCATTTAGTTTATTTAGAACATTTCAGAACACCCGTAATGTCCGCAGACAAATCGAACACAAAAATAACGTCTAACACATAAAAAAACACAACTTTCATCCTATCTCATACACTCCCACCCTCCCCAAACACTCCTTCACACCAACACACTCTACTAAATACAAATTTAGTAGATTTGGAGGGCAAAAATAAAGTTTTGGGACCCCCCCATATAACTTTGCCCCCAGACGAATCCTCACCAAACTTTGCAAAAAAATTCAGAGTGACCCAAATACTTTTTTTGCAAAGTTTGGTGAGGATTCGTCCAGGGACAGCGAAGTTATAAGCCACCCAAAAAGTGCTCTTCCTATGGAAACACCAACTTAACCATATCCACATGGCCACTACCATGGCCATGTAATATCAACTTTAAAAATTTACATTTTTATGATATTTCACGTTACGAAACAACATTAGTTTCCTATTTTTAAATGTCATTTTAAAACTTTTATTTCATTTAAAATGTCATTAAAAGTTTTCATTAAGAGATTCCTCCTACATTAAGCATTCAGATGCAGCTACCCCGATTGTGAATTAAATTGGGTCCATAGTCTATAATATGCAGATTTTTTTGCTTCTAGGTCAGTGGCCTTATTGACATGGGAAATCAAGTCTGTACCTCTGGTGTGCGCTGTGCACTTCACCACAGTGATAGCCGATTGAAGTTGAGATCCATCTTTGACCCTATCTATTACTCGTACTGGTGTACCATCTGCACACAGAAAGCTCCTCTTTTTCCAATGTGATAGTCCTGTTTTTACTGTGGCTGTCACATAGGCAGAGTTGGAATACACCACCACCTCATATCTATGTGCTTCAAATGCTAACATCAATGCTACCAACTTTGCTGCTTGTGCTGGAAAATGTGCTGGCAATCTCACACTCATCACTATTTCAAAGCAGTAATTATTTCTTGCTTTCACCATTGCTGTTCAACTATGACTCTCATCTGTGCGATGATCTATTGATGATGACCCATTAACGAAGATAATTATCCCCCTCCCAGGGTGTTTTCCTTGACATGGGGTACCTCAATCTGATACTCATTATAGTTGGTGCAATTGTGCACATAATCTCCCTCTTTCAATGGCTCTGCCATGAATCTGGCTGACTTTACCACTCAGCACCTGATTACTTGATAATGTGATGCTCTCTGTGTAATCAATGTATTTTGGGGTTGTTCAAGGATGGCGAATGGAGCATGCTCAATATGTAACGTAACTGCACACCCCATAGCTATGGTGGCAGACCTCTTAATTGCAAAAGCTAGTGCAGCCAATGCTTGCTCAGATGGGTAATGGCCTCTTATTAATGGATCTAAGATTCCACTGCAAAAAGCTAACAGTTTGTGTCCCATGGTTGTTTTCTGTGCAATGTCAACCATCATTACTACTCCATTTGTGTAGGAGAACTGAAAAAAGTCTTCATTGTAATCAGGGATCCCTAATACCGGACCCATACTTAGTGCTAGCTTCAACTAATCAAAGGCTTCTATCATTTCACCTGGTCATGCAATGTCACTTTTGTCCTTCTGTGTTTCTCATAGTCCTTGTAATAGTGGCCTGACATAGGTGCTCTAGTCAAAGACCCATGCCCTACAGTAACTGTAAAGGCATAGGGATTGCTGTACTTATTTCACTGTCTATGGCCTTCATGTTTTCATGATAGCTTCTGCTCTTTCGGTTGTCACTTTCTTCCCTTCTTTTGATATCAACTGGCATATGTATAGGACTTCGTCCTGACAATATTGTAGTTTCTCTTTGTCCACTTTATACCCTTTTTCTGTCAGTACTGTCGTCAGTTTTACTGAGTATCTTCTGCATTTTCCCTCTGTGGTGCTACAAACCAATATGTCGTCTACATATTGGATGACCACACTGTCAAGTTTTACATTCCCTAAGTCCATCTGAAGCACGCTGTTGTAGACTCTGGGTGGTTCACAGTGCCCCTGGGATAAACAGGAAAATTGCAATCAAATTCCATGGTATGTGACTGCAGTCAAGTACTGAGAATCAGGATGCAATGGAATTGAAAAGATAGCATTCTTTAAATCAATCAATGTAAAGTATTTTGTTGTAGACAGGATGTTGCATAATATTACGGCTGGATTTGGCACTAATCAATGTTCTGCCTCAAAAATATTATTCAAGTGCGACAAATCCTGCATAAAACTACATGACCCCCGTGTCGCCTTTTTGATCAGGTAGACACTAATATGCCCTGTTACACCGAGGTGGCAATGGTTTCATATTTCCAGCTTCCTTTGACGTGGGATATTGTTTTACTCAGGGTCCTATTCATTTTAATTGACCAATGCCATATGGACTGCTGGTCCTCAGTGTCCTTGGCACGTGTGCCTAATCCTCTTGAAGAATGGGTGGTTCTTTATTCTCTAATGACATTTTTTGGGGCATTTCCCAGTTCTCAATTTGTTAGTGTTGTATGAGACTGTTTCTAAACATAACTTTGTCATTTTAGTCTTCACCTATAAAAATTGTCCTTCTTTCACATCCATGGGTACTTCTGGGCAAGAAAACAATTCGGTGGGTAACTTCAATAACTTATCCTGTATTCTCAGGAGCCATGCTAACAATATGTGTACCCCATAAAGGAATACTTCTGGGTTTAATGGCACTCCTCTTGGTGCTTTTTGCCCATAAATTGCTGTTATATAAAAGTGAATCACTGGAGTAGAACATATTTTCCCCTGGAAATCACATCAAACCTCTCCCCAATATGTTGACTGGCATCCTATGATAATATAACTAAGTCATGTTCTCATATGGTTATGGGTAAGTTGTCTGCTAAAGAAGCATTTGCTGTCCCCGCAGGAAAACCTGTGTGCATCCATGGATATACCTGAAATTGGGAATATTCCCTTTCTAACACAGAATCGGGTGCTGCTGCATCCACTAAAAAGAAAAAAATAATTTGTCACCTATGGGCACTCCGACCCTTAGTTCCTCTTGTGGGTCTGGTGTAATCGAAAAAATGGACAGATGAGGTCTTTCTTTGGTCTGTCCTATTATCGGAGAATATTCAGTCCCGTACCCGTAAAATGATTCCCTCTCACTATTGTCACAAACCCTATGTGAGGTTTAGGTGCCTGCTGCAATATGTTTGTGTTCCATGCTGACAATGCATTCTGTTGTGTTGGTGCCTGTGTTTGCATTGGTGTTAGCTGTGTTTGAATTGGTGCTTTCTGTGTTTGAGGTGGCATGCTCTATTGCATCTGTTGTATTTGTGGCACTTGTACCTGATACTGCATGTGTTCTTGGGCATAATATGTTGGTGTTTCTATACTATATGGTGTGGGGTATGCTGGCCCCCTTCTTGTGTCTACTGGTTGCCAATTATGTTGTCTTCCTTCCCTACTTCTGCAGACGCGTGAGATATGTCCTATTTTCTCACGTGTCCAACACTGTTGTGGTTGCCCTCCAAATCGTGGACAATAGTCAATTGTATTTCAGGCCAGGGTTTTGCCGCAATCCAAACAATCTTCTTCAATTGCCTCTGCAACTCTTCGGGAAGTCCCTGACTCAGTATGTGATAGAAAATGGTTTTATATTTGTCCCACGGTTCCCTAGTATCTATTCTTCTTGAATATCCTGTATACAATCAGCAGGGTCTTCATTCGGGCCATTTTATGTGTCATGATTGCACCTATATCTGATGTGTCTGGGTATTGTATTCTGATTGCCCTACAACCCAATCTTCTGCTACGCAAATATTAAAAGGTGCCCCGTCATGTCTTGTCTTTTGGGCTGTCACTCCGGGATACCCTGCAAGCTTCCCAATGTCTTATGATTGTTTGCCAAAAATCCCAGCAAACAGAATGTCACACACCATTAGCGCCATTGCTTTCCAACTCATTAATCCACTTGTCAACCCCTGCTGTGTGTGATGGCAATTTATAAATCAAGGTATTTCTATCTTTCTATGGCCATGGTATCTATTGTGCTAATCCTCCCTCTTTTTTTAATGAGGGGAATTGTTTTATACCTGTGCCCAATCCAACTCAAGGCAGCACCCTTTGTCTTTGTCACCATGTCTGCCATGCTAACTCTCTTCTGTCCTGTTAGATTTCTCAGCATATTCACATATGGTGTTTCTCTTCTAAACCTTTTGAGAGCACCTTTGGATGTCTCAGATTTTGAACAAGTTCTGGCCTTATCAACAGGTCATCTATCTCTGTCCACACTATCTCTCTCCCTATCTGGGTATACGTGGAATGGGCATGCGCCGCATCCTTGCTCTCCATGTCGTCTTCATCTTCAAACATTTTATCTTCACTGTCTTCGTCCTCTTTGTCCTCTCTAACAACAAAATCTAGTCATCCCATGGGAAATCGTCTATATAGCCCTGCCATAACCGCTTCCATTATGTCCCTGTCATCCGCAGGCTTGTCTGCTCTCCAACTTCCTATTGCACCAATATCACCCTTTCTGCTCATGTCTAGACTGTAACTTCTCCTTCTCATAACACTGTCTTCCTCTTTATCGGATACCTCATGTCTGTTCATACTGACAACAACTTCCCTGTCTGTTGTTCTCTTCCTGTTTCCTTTCTTTTTCTCTGTCTGGGAGTGTATGTACTTTAATAATATCGTCAACTTCATTTCATTGTCTCTCACTACTTCTTTTTGCATCTTGCCATCTTTTGCTCTCCCTTGCTTCCTCCTTTTTTCCTTTCCTCATCTAGTTTCTCTTTCTCTTCCAGCTTCTTTCTTTTCCCTCTATCTTTCTTCTTCATTTCTTTTTTCATTCTCTCTTCCCTTCTTTGTTTTGATTTCTTTTTCTCTTCCTCCATTTGTTTCTCTCCTTCTTCCATCTGCTTCTCTTTAAGTTCCTTTTCCTTCTCTTTATCATTGATGCTCTTTCCATCCAATTTAATCATGGTTTGTCCTCCCACCCATTCATTGGGTACTACTGCTGTCTCACTCCTGTCGTCTTGCGTGCCCCTCTCACTCAGAACCTCAACCTATGCTTCTGTTAACCTTGCTTGCAAGTCGCAATACCCTGTGCTCATCTTTATCTGTTTGCTTTCTCTCCACTCATAATGCTTTCACCACTATATGAGGGTGGTGCATATGTGGGATTAGCATATCTGGCTTCAGCTTTTAATATGTGTAATGGGTATACTACCTTTGCAGTTGAGGACTTCTCTGCTATCTGGGAAAGAGGAGTAGGTGATGTGGGTGTCATACATCCATTGTCATGCTGATTAAGCATCATTTACTTTGGATGTGGATCTAATATGTCTTCTCCAAACATTTTCCATAGTTCCTAACCTATTCTGCAACTGTTTTCCTTTATATGTGGCATGTAAATAGGTGCATATGTGTTGCAGTACTGTTTTCGAATTAGTGACTTCTTGTGGCAAGGGCATACACCTTTCGCCTGTTGTGTCCCTAACCCATTGTGTGTTGAACTTAATCTCACTGTCCTTATATCAGGGCAATGATTTACAAGTGGATGATGGGGCTGTCCCCCATGGTAATAGTTCCTTAACTCAACTTACCAACTTACCAATTATAGGAAACTGTACTACCGTTTTCGCTCCTCTTTTTATGTCCTTTATACACACTTCCCCAACAATGTTTCCACACAAATTAACACCTCTGTCTCTCTCTCTCTGAGACCATAACTTCTGCATCACTGAACCCTTCTAAGTAGCCCCATCAATGCCACTCTTGCTCCGAGCAGCCCCATCTCACTGTCCCTACACTCCCACACTCCTATGTCCACATCACTAATTCAACTCTTCCACAAATACACAAAAAACACTTCAGCAAGACCTAATTATTTTACAACATAAGGAGAGTGGCAGCAATTATTACACCAACGAAATACAGCTTCCTTCTCACACCCTGTGAGGCATCCATCTCTTTTCATTAATGCCCGTAATAAGGCTTACCAAGTGATCTTTCCCAACACTTGTCAGAAGATATCTCTTTCTATCCTTGATCTCTTATTTCTTCACGATCCCACAATATACAAAAAGACTCCACCCATTTTTGCCATGCCTATGTCATACTTAAATCCATGGATCTGCAGAAGGTCTTGGCATCAAGTCTCCCCTGTCAGCCTATGACCCTCCATGCCCTCTGGGGGCAGCAAGCAGTGTCTGCACAGGACACCTGACAACCCTTCTCTGTTACACATGAACCCGCACTTCACAGGTCTCCTCTGCAATCCGCGGGGCCACGGCAGTGACACCTCGACAATCCGACAACACTTAGCTGACTGTCCTCTACTACTATCTGTTAATACAGCCCCAAAAAGTCCAAACAGACCATGAGGAACTGGAGTCAAACTGAACCAGACTCAAATGAAGAAGTAGGCAAAGTGTGTGGCAATCGCCAGCTTTATTATCATCCAAATAAAACAGGGACAGCATACAAGCATTCAAATCTTGTGTCTCTCGAAGTACCAATTAAAAACTACATTTTAAATACTACGAATGTGTCATCAGTGATGTCATAACTGTGAGAAACGTGAAGGTGTCTCCCTAACTAGTCCCTGGGATCTGTCATCCAGGTGGCCAGGACACGGCATCGCTATTGGATCCAGTTCCTGGGGATGGACCAGTGATGGAGGAGGAGTGGAAGTTGGACACGGATGGGTGAGGCGCAGTTTCCCCCTTCTTATAATACCTTTTCCCCATCCTACCACATAGGATGCTTGAAAACTCTACCCCCCCTTTTCGACGCAAACACTTTTTGCACACCACGAAAGACAACAGACTAACACCCGAGCCATTTCCCTGACATGTCCTAATGCAAGGGTCAGGCAAAGTCAGGCAATTGACCAGAATGATACACACCTGACGGCCCTTTCCCTTTCCCACAGGGATAAAAGGTGGACCGCGAGAGCCCAGTACGAGCAAGGCAGAACACATGATGGGACAGCTATCCAGACAAGGCAGTTCAAGAGGAGGAGAAAGGTGGCGAGAATCAAAAGTGTGACAAGGAGGGAATTGACCTCGCCCTTTCTGTACAAGACCTGCAAACCCTCCGTGGAAGGAATTGTAAGACTGCGAACAATAGCCAGCGTGTGTTGCTGCAGATGTCACAGTACATGGAGCATGCCTATGCTGATAAACTGGACAGAGAAAGATGCCTGCTACTGTGGTACCATCCGTGACTCCGGACATAAAGAAAAGCCAAGTGGTTCATCACAACCGGTGAGTCGAGGAGAGAACGGATAGGAAACCGAACTGTGTTGAATGAAAGTCACAAAGTGGCAAATTGAGCAAAGATCAAATAACTGTAAAGATTCAGGGAAAACCAGATCATATTAGAAGGCCCTAGGAGAACTGAGAGGAAGAGGTCAAAGCTGTCTACCAACACCCCCTGAATCCTGCCTAGTAAACAAGTTGAAGAAGTAGACTGATTGGCAAGAGTGAACCCGACAGAGGGATGCTGACAGGAATGGGGAAAAGCATGATGCCCTAAAGAATATTGTGATGAGAACAGGGAACAGAATGGAGGGATGTCCATAGTGTGTGCATGTTTTAAAAGTCATTAAGAATAGGGAACCCTAAGAAAGCCATAGTGAACCCGACAGAGGGAGGCCAACAGTTGAGAAGGGTCTGAACCATGAAGGCACCAGAGAAATCTTTTGAATACAAGCCACGGAAACCCAATGGATGGAGGCTGATATTCGAGAGGGATCTGAGCCTGGAAGGGGGTGGGGCAAGGATGAAGAATCTCTCCTACCGTATATAAAGAAAGGAACTTTGTTTATTATGTTGAACTTATCAGGCCCTCAGAAGCATGAAACTTAACTGCTGAAGGTCCTGATATCACTAAGAACTGTTTGTAGATCTGAGTCCGGAAAAGGGAGATCCAGGGGTGAAAAGGGATCACCCAATGTACCATTGGAAAGGAACTTTTTCTTTGTTATTTTATAACCCATCAGGTCCTCTGAGACAAGAGACTTTTTGCAGAAAAGAGACTTAACCACTGAAAGTCCTGATAGCTGAAAACAGTACTGTAGTCTCATAATGGGAAAGCTCGAGAGTGTGTTGTGCTCAGGAGACCCACCTTGTCCGGTGATCAAAATGTAGGGAAGGGAGACCCCTAGCTGCCTCATCCTGACTTATTATTTGTGAACACCTCTTTCTTTCTTATGAACTCTATCCCACACTCTTCTTTTGTTTAGTTGTGAAGATTGGTAATAGGTATAGGCCCTTTCATTTAACAATACACCACTAGGACTGCCTTATTTTTCACTTGTGTATAGGCGCGTTACAAATGCCTTATCATATCATATCATATCATATCATATCATATCTTATCATATCATATCATTTGATGATCGTAGCTTGCTCCCATCTTAGATTTAGGATTAGATTAGGCATTTTTCCAACCTGCATACCGTTTAATAAACACCCTTGAACTGTGATCACTTGTGTCTGTCTTTACTGTTGCCACCATGGGTTTCTTACATAACATAATGTAGATTCCTCCTGCTAATAGCGCAGGGAGTTCTTGATTCTATTAAAGACAAGGAGGTAAACATTATGCTTAATCTTCTTATTTATTACTCTCCAGCAGTTTCAACCGATAGTAACATTTTCAATCTATTTATTGAAATAACTTCCTTTATTTTTTTTTTCTTTCAAAAACTTCATATCCCACCAGTCTTAGGTCCCCGTGTGGAAATCGATATAATATTGTGACCCCAATCGCATTGTTTAAATGTATGTTGGCCTACGCCAAGCTGTCTAAAGAATATTGTGAACATAGGTTCCGCGGCAAGGTCTTGACCTTAATGTATTGTGTAAGCTGCCATCTTGGATCTAGCCGCCATTTTAGGTATTCTTGCAGTGTGGAAGTCACCCCGAATCACAAAATGGAGGCCGAATGACATTGCGAGTAAGACTTCGGCCATGGTGACCTCCGCACACGTGAATGAATAATATGTCCGCAGGCTACTTGTTAGGGTCATGAACTAAGACCCTGTCCTCTGTTTAACCTAGGTGTAAATATATAACTGTATCAGCGGAACCGATCTAATATATGGAGATTGCATGTTCGACCTGGCTACGAACCCTAGCCATGGTTCCAGAAATGGTTAACTTGTAAGAGGGCTGGCCAATGCAGTACTAAATGTATAAAAACCCAAGCATCCCGATGATCGGTCTCTCCCACTTTCAGTGCGAACCTAACGTTGAAGGTTCGTGTGTTAGTCAGAGGGCCGAATAGCTATTCGCATGTCAATTGACTTTGATAACTTGGTAACTTTGTAACTTTGAAATGAAGCGCTTTATATGGTCCTTTGTAACCTGTGTTGGTGTGTTTCCATTTGGGCTTCCCGGCCTCATGTCAATTTCTCTGTTTCCACAGTTGGCGCCCGAATAGGGACCCTCAAGATTGATGCCGGATCATTGAAGGTTGACGCAGACTATCGAATCGGGATCGGACGGTGTGATTCTGCGGGCCCGACCGATCGAGACGCGATACCTCGGCAGCGCTGCACGATCCGATCCTTGGGCGATAGTCGTGCGGTCTGACACGGCATCTTGACGAGGGTCCAAATCCGAGGCGGGCAGATTTGCCGAAACCACTGAACGCAGGTAAAATTTGTTAGTTGAAGTCCTTTGAAAACCGTACGGTCCTCCTTAGGTTTAGTCAGGTGTAGTCGTGACCCGGCTCTTAATTTAACCCTGACAATTTGAATTTGGCGTATTGTATCTGCAGACACAATTATTGGACCAGGTAACACCAATTCTTTGAGAAATTCCTGGGAAATTGTCTAGCTGTTTTAGGGCTCTATTCCGCAGCGATCGACAATCTTTGGAATTTAGCCGTCCGGCACCACAGGAGGGGTCGCCGGCGTGTACTATGTACTGTAAGTATGGCATTGGTAGTATTGTATTTAATGACATTTGGCACAGACAGACCAGAAATGCCTCCGAATTTCAGTGGCCAATCAATGGTAGTTTTGAGATCCCCCGTATTGAATACTTAGAGTCGATCTTGCTTAAAAAGAAGGCTAGGCCAGCAGCCTTTGATGTGTTACAAAATTGGAAAAAGGAAGCATTACAGCAGCTTAAAAGTAGGGATAAACATGCACGACGTCATAAAACGAATGCCGAAAAGGCATTGTTATATGACAAGGAAAAACGACTAGATGAAACCCAGAAAATGGACAGAGCTTTTTCGCTCGGAGTCCAGAAAATTTACCCTTCTAAAGATTTCCATGTTTCCGAGGAGTTTATTGAGAAAATATTAAACGAACGGAGGCCTGATTCTTCAGCGCCACCTCCGTATGCTCCTGTTGTGGGCGCTCTTCCCATTCCTGCTATTGCTCCTATCGTTATTCCTACTCCTCTTACACAGCCTACTACCCCTAGTTCCTTAGTTGTCGCTCCTCCGTCTATTTCGTCTGTTACATTACCTCTTTCCCCTGCACCCATGTTAGGTTCACCTACACTTTCGATTTCGGGGAGTCCTGTGTTTATTAAATCAAATCCTGGTGCAGGGTCGAGGATAGTGACTCGTAGTACTGTTCCTGCGGGCAGGAAACAACTATTTTCTTGGGCTAAACATTGCATGGAAAAAGGTGATCAAACTGATGTATTTTCAACATTATCTAATTTGCACGATTTTCCCGAGAAAAACGTTTTTATTGAAGGACTGGGGATTCATTTAGGTGTAATGTGGGGTAGATTGCAGACTTCGGATCTCCCACAAGGGGTGAGAGATCTGAACGCTTTGGCACTCTCAAGGGATACCGAACAGAAAGTATATGGACATGTTGATAGATTGTTTGAGTTTAGACAGGATTTTGAAAGATTACAAAATGAGGATGATGAGGACGATAGGATATATATGCAGAAACGGTTCCTTTCGTGCCGAAGATCAGCACCCGAGGAAGTACGGATCTGTACTAGAGATGCGGTTCGATGGATCTCGGATTCATCAATAACGCCGGATGAGGTATACGATACATATAGTCAATATACGGTAGAAATGCAAAGGAAGGTAATTCAAGTGATGGTACAGCACTTGCAGGAAGAATGTATAAGAAAGAAGGTTGGTTGCCCCACAGAGTTATTAGGTATTTGTAAAAGAGCTTTTTCGCCTGACACTTCCACAGCTGCTTTAGCGCTTGATTTGGCCTTATTACTCAGTAAGCGGTCGGGGGTCCCTATATCTCAGTTGCCTATGAGAGAGGTCCCTCCGACCCTTGTCCCAAAAGTAGAAATCCCCGCCAACGCGGCGACTGGTGCTCTCGCGGTGGATATCCCAGCACACTACGTATCACAGTTTGTTCACGTCCCGTTCTCTCGACAGGAAGTGAACACAATCAGACAATCAGTCCCTGATATTAGGAAGAACCCGACAGGGTTTTATAAAGAAATAGAATCCGTTTTGCAGTCTTCCGTGTTCACCTTAAGTGACATGGATTTATTGTTTCCAGTGCTTTTACCTGTTGATGTATGGAAGCAGGTACGGACAGTAGATGATGTGCCGGGGTTAGGGGATACATGGGTAAATCTAACTAGAATAGATGGGGAACGACCAGCTGGTGAGAAACCACCCCAGGTAATACTCACTTTACCCGATAGAATAGTTGCCAAATTGCAAACTATAATTCCAGAAAAAAGGATTATTTGGGACAAGCTTACGGCCTGTGTCCAAGGAAAAACTGAAGGTACCACTGAATTCTTTAATAGGTTTGAACAGGTGTTCTCCGACTTCAGTGGACAGGATTTGGGTACAGAGTCGGGGAAGAGGTTGTTTGTGGACAAATTTGTGCGTGGATTGTTGCCCGACATCCAGTCACAAATTATGTCCTCAGAGAGCGCTTGGCAGGCAAAATCTCAGTCAGAGGTTTTGCATATGGCTCAGTATTATGAGAATCGGGTTAATAACGAAAAAGAGAAAATCGAAAAAAGAAGGGGTGACCTAAAGACTAAGGTATTGTTGCAGCAAATTGTCAGGCACCCCAGAGGAGGTACGACACAAACTAGAGGTCAGTACATTCCAAGAGGAAATACTCCTCTAAATTCTATAAATATTAATCAGTGTGCTTATTGCCGCCAGGAAGGTCACTGGCGAGCACAGTGCCCTGCCCTCCGTCAGAGGTCAGGAGGCATGGGTAGGCGACCACGGGGCCGCCCTGGAGCAGGGGGTCCTGATAGGGGTCAGCTTCTACGAGATCCCCAGCAACCTTTTTCACAGGAAAATCAGACTTCGAGTATGGACTCGAGAAATATATTTGATCACCCTTCCGCCGTCTATCTTTCTGAGGAACTTCCCTTTGATGAAGTTCTGCCTTACTAGGATTGCCCGAAGCAGCGTTTGGAACCTTTACCTATTCCCGTTATTCAGAAGGACCCCTATGTTGAATTATTGGTGGGGAATAGGAAACATCAGTTCTTGATCGACACTGGAGCGCAGAAGTGCTCCATTGACCATTCTCGGGTTCCAAACATTCCCCTGTCAGGGCAAACAAACGTTTCTATAGGGTTCTCTGGTATACCAACTGTTTGTCCGGTCTCTGCGCCGGTATCCGTTTCTTTGGGCCCTTTTACAGACCAGTGCCCTTTTCTTCTTACTTCAAACTGTGGAGAAAACTTGCTGGGGTTGAATTTGTTGAAGAAACTGAATGCAGTGATCCATTGTACCCCTGACGGAATAAGATTGACAGTTTCACCACAGCAACCTTTTAACTCCCAGTACTTGACCCGACCTCTACCTCCCGAGTTCGGCATTGTCCCGGAATGTTTGTGGGCAATAGACGACAATGATGTCGGAATATTGTACGTTGAGCCCGTTAAGATAGTCTTGAAACATGGGGTTAAACTACCGCGCATTCCGCAATATAAAATTTCAGTTGAGGGCGAGCGCGCTCTGAAATGCATTGTCTCCGATTTTGTTCATCGTGGAGTGATCGAAGAGATTACAGGTAGCTTATGTAATAGTCCGATCTTACCGGTATATAAGAAAGGCGACAATGCAATTCCGTACCGGTTTATAATAGATCTTCGTGCTATTAACCGGGTAGTGGCCCCACAATTTCCAATCGTGCCGGATGTAACAACAATCTTAACAATGATCCCTGCTACGGCTACGCACTTCAGTGTCGTAGATTTGAAAAACGCCTTCTTTAGTATTCCGATACACAAGGAGAGCAGGTATTTGTTTGCGTTCACCTTGGGGGGACGCTCATTTACATTCACAAGGGCACCTCAAGGGTACACTGAAAGTCCTAGTATCTATAGTAGAGCCTTAAAAGAGCAGCTCGACACCCTTGAACTGCCACCTACTTGCACGCTGCTTCAATATGTAGACGATTTGCTCTTAGTTGCAGACTCTGAGAAAGCTTGTAAAGAAGGCACTATATTGTTGCTTGTTCATTTAGCTGAACATGGTCACAAAGCTTCACTTAAGAAATTTCAATATTGTTGCCAGGAGGTTGCCTATTTAGGCTACCTCCTGTCAAAGGAGGGGAGAAGATTGACACCTGAACGAATAAAACACATTTCTGGCATGTCTGTCCCAAAAACACAGAAGGAAGTCAGAGCCCTGATAGGGATGGCGTCCTACTGTAGACTGTGGATCCCAAACTTTGCCCTAGTGGTAAAACCGATGTTGGCTTTGACGAGGAAGGGCATTTCTTTGCCACTGCCATGGGAATCGGAACATCAACGATCATTTGAGCTTCTCAAAGCCGCGCTGTGTTCAGCACCGGTTCTGGGTACACCAAATTACGATAAGGCCTTTGTGTTGTTTGTGCATGAATGTAATGGATGTGCTTTGTCTGTGTTAACGGAGGAACATGGAGGGAAGAATAGGCCGTGCGGCTATTATTCCTCCGCCCTCGATCCTGTCGCATGCGCTTTGCCGCGATGTCTGCGCGCTGTTGCTGCTGCTGCTGCGTCTGTAAAACAGAGTGAGGGGATGGTCCTAGGCCACGATTTGATTCTGATGGTACCTCACTCTGTTGATATTCTATTGAATAAAACTCAAACACAACACCTGACTTCTGCCCGGTTGACCAGGTATGAATTAGTTCTATTTGCTCCTCATATCCAAATTAAAAGGTGTTGTGTTCTCAATCCGGCTGAACTTTTGCCTCTCCCGCAAACTTCTGCTTGCGGCGATGATGGATCACATGACTGCCTGTACGCCACCGAACAAGAAACAAAAGGCAGAATAGACCTCTCAGATACTCCTTTGGAGAATGCGGAAGGGGAGCTGTTTTGTGATGGCTCCTGCTTTAAACTTCCGAATGGCACATCTACAGCTGCTTATGCAGTTACTACTTTGAACAAGATCGTAGAAACTAAAAGGATTCCGCATAACTCTGCGCAGGCCGCAGAGATTATAGCGTTGACTCGTGCTTGTGAGCTCTCCCAAGGGCATAGAGTTAATATTTATACGGATAGTCAGTACGCCTTTGGGGTGGCTCACAACTTCGGAAAATTGTGGTCGGAAAGAGGGTTTCTGACCTCACATGGGACCAAGATTCAGCATGGTCCCTTAATAGTACAGTTACTTTCAGCACTCTCACTCCCTAAACAACTAGCGATTATGAAATGTGCAGCTCATTGTAAGGTCATAGATGATGTGGGCAAAGGAAATGCTTTTGCAGACTCGATAGCTAGACAAACAGCTACAGACCTTAGCACAGACATGTATACCTCAAGGGAAGTGAGAGATGGTTGTATAATAGATGAAGGCATTGGGTCTGTGCGAGATATTCAGACTGATGCCTCTGTTGATGAATCTAGGAAATGGGCTGAAGGCATGGGGAAATTGGATGACGAAGGGTGTTGGGTGGACGCATCTGACGGGAAATGGTTGCTTCCTGATTCTTATGTATTAGCAATAGTCACAATGGCACACGGTCCAACACATGTGTGTGCCCAGCAAATTGCGAAGATATTACAGCAGGTTTGGGTGAATGATAAAATTTTGGAAACTGCAAAAAGACATGTTAGTAATTGTATGATTTGCCTACAACACAATGTGGGTAAAGGGACAGTGACTCCAAGGGGAAGTTTCGGGCCCCCCTCTGTCCCCTTTGAAACCATTCACCTTGATTTCATTGAAATGGAACGTTGTAATAACTTGAAATATGTTCTTGTTATCATTTGTGCTTTTAGCAAGTGGGTCGAGGCTTTCCCTGCCAAAGATGCTACCGCCATGACTACCGCAAAGATCTTGGTGAAAGAATATTTTCCTCGATTTGGGCTCCCGAGGATAATCTGGTCGGATAACGGCCCACATTTCATCGCAGCTGTAATATTGCAAATATGTGTTGCCTTAGGGATTGAGAAACGTTTTCATTCAGCTAGGCACCCTCAAAGTGCGGGGTTGGTAGAAAGACACAACGGTATTTTGAAAAACAAACTTGCAAAAACATGTGCTGAGACTAAATTAAAATGGCCAGATGCTTTACCTATTGTATTGTTAGCTATGCGCACCACACCCCAGACTAGAACTGGGCTTTCTCCATTCGAAGTAATAATGGGAAGGCCTGCTAATATTTGGGGCCTCCCTAAACCTAAAGCCCTGAGGGATGTGGAGAATGTATTGCTTGTAGATTATTGTAATCAATTGACTAAAAACCTGTATTTCATCTACCACCAGGTGAAGGCCGCCTTACCTGTACGGTTTATGGGCCCAGGACACGATATATTGCCCGGCAGCTGGATCCTGGTAAAGGCCTACGAAAGGTCTTCCTGTCTCGCGCCTCGCTGGCGGGGACCCGACCAGGTTTTATTGGTTACCAGGACGGCAGTGCGGGTGGCAGGAAAGAAGAACTGGATACATGCAACACACATCAAGAAGATCCCTCACCCGACGCCACACGTTACAGAAGAAACAGAACCCCTTGCTGATGCTACACTCTCTGATCTCGGAGTAGCAAGCAGCGTTGTGAGTGCGTCGGAGAAGTTCTCTGAGCCTGAGGAGCTCGGGGAGCCGTCCATTTTGTCTCCCCACTCCCTTGATCAATTACTTCCGGAAACTCTTGTTTCAAGTTCTGCGACTTCCGTCGCCACCGACGTGACGCTCCCCTCAGGGAGCGACGATACTCTGCTTTTGGATTCGGTAAACCTGGGTACCATCAGGTACAACCTTCGACCACGCGCTGCACGAGTATAGTGCATTTGAAAGGAAGAAGGAGTGATTGAAATACTATTGTCTTCCCCTTTTTTTGGAACAAAGAAAAAGGGGGGTTCTGTTGGCTAGGGTTGGGAAGGACTAAGAAGTCGCGCGGCCGAAGTGCCGCCAGCAACGAACATTGGGGCCGTCGATCGGGATAACCATGATGCCTGCCGCCTTCACCGCTGCTCCTCGTATTGAACTATTAGATAAGGAGGTGACCAGTTCGAACAATGGACAATGTGCCTGGGCCCTGAAAACGTACTGTTGTGTTCTTGTTTTGATTACTGTTAGTTTTGCAACTGCTGCCGTGGGACTTTGGTACTTTGAAGAGATTTATCCTTTGAAGCCTCTGTTACCGACCGAAATTGTACCAACTGTTTTGACTCCCTCTGTACACCTTCACACTCTGTCCCCTAGGGACTCTCGGCATAGACAGAAATATCATAATAACACTCTGATGATAGTAATGAATGCTACGCATGCTATTTTTAATAAGAGTAATTGTTGGATTTGCACGCATTTGCCACAACATGGGAACAAGGGACTGGGATGGTATATACATCCCTTACCTCTAACGACTTCCTGCTATGCCTCTCTTAGAGCACTCTTCTTTGGCCGATGGAATGATAGCATCTCAGGGAACTTCGATGGCACTAATTTGAATGAATTTGAGAGACGTGAATTGACTCCCCTGGGATGCTCGCTTTTCGCAAAAAGGGGTAGACCTAATATCGCTTCTATTAGGCCGTCTGATAAACTTTCTTTTCCTTTTCAAAATCTAGTTTCTTTCAAGATGGCTCCGATAGGCAATAAGGATGCCATGCCTCCTTCTTATTCTGTAAATCACAATCCTGATTCTGTCCCTTTCTGTGTACAAAGAAATGGCACTAGGCCAATGGGAGATTTTGAGCCTTGTATACATATTGTAAATTTGACTGGGGAAAATAGGCCTTTGTATGTAGGGGGACCCGTTTATTTTGTTTGTGGTAGTTTAGCTTTTCCCTGGTTGCCCAAGGATTGGCAGGGGACTTGTTATTTAGGGATATTGTTACCAGGTGTATTTATAGCCAGTACCTTAGAGGTATCCAAGGCTCGCCCGCGACGAGATAGTGATGGAGATACCCCCGGACAAGTGTTCGGGGATATAGCCAAATCAGTAGTCCCCTTTTGGGGACAAATAGCAAATTCAGAAAACATTAGGGGATTAGCGAGGGTATTGGAGAAAACGATCAACCGGACCACGGACATACTTTACAATATGACCTTAGAGCAAAAGGCGATAAGATTGGTAGCACTTCAAAATCGAATGGCATTAGATGTCATTTTAGCTGAACGAGGTGGAGTATGTAAATTAGTGGGGTCCGCTTGTTGCGTTTTCGTACCAGATTCTTCACCAACAATATTTAAAGCAATTCAGAATTTACACACTCTTAGTTCTGAAGTCCATATCCCTGTAGGAGACTGGAGCCTTAGTACCTGGTTTTGGGATTCTCTGCGATCTTGGGGGTGGAAGGTGCTTTCTGTCATTTTAGGTATTTTAGGGACTCTGTTATTTCTTTCCTGTTGTTTTCAATGCCTCCCAAGTATATGCGGAATGATGGGGGAATGTTGTGCCCAGGTAATGAGCGCAATAGGGCGTAAGATATACACTCCGAAGACAGCATCTAAAGAGTTCATGTTGCAAGAAGTTCTTACGAACGACCTTATGGCTATTGATATTTCAGACAATGATGCGGAACCTATGAATGATAATGCCTTCAAGTATTTTCGAAAGTATTAGAAAACTATGTTTTAGCACTTGGCATAGGCCAAAAGGAGGGTCTGTGGAAATCGATATAATATTGTGACCCCAATCGCATTGTTTAAATGTATGTTGGCCTACGCCAAGCTGTCTAAAGAATATTGTGAACATAGGTTCCGCGGCAAGGTCTTGACCTTAATGTATTGTGTAAGCTGCCATCTTGGATCTAGCCGCCATTTTAGGTATTCTTGCAGTGTGGAAGTCACCCCGAATCACAAAATGGAGGCCGAATGACATTGCGAGTAAGACTTCGGCCATGGTGACCTCCGCACACGTGAATGAATAATATGTCCGCAGGCTACTTGTTAGGGTCATGAACTAAGACCCTGTCCTCTGTTTAACCTAGGTGTAAATATGTAACTGTATCAGCGGAACCGATCTAATATATGGAGATTGCATGTTCGACCTGGCTACGAACCCTAGCCATGGTTCCAGAAATGGTTAACTTGTAAGAGGGCTGGCCAATGAAGTACTAAATGTATAAAAACCCAAGCATCCCGATGATCGGTCTCTCCCACTTTCAGTGCGAACCTAACGTTGAAGGTTTGTGTGTTAGTCAGAGGGCCGAATAGCTATTCGCATGTCAATTGACTTTGATAACTTGGTAACTTTGTAACTTTGAAATAAAGCGCTTTATATGGTCCTTTGTAACCTGTGTTGGTGTGTTTCCATTTGGGCTTCCCGGCCTCATGTCAATTTCTCTGTTTCCACACCCGTAACCTCATTTTCCTGGTCATGTGACCTAGTCATTCCTCTTCCAATAATTCTCCTCTTCAGGACTGCTTCCAACTGCGATCTTAACGAAAACCGAACTGTCAACTTGATCAACATAGTCTCGGAACATTTGAGCTCTGCTGAGTCGTTCTCATGCATTCCAACTTGCGATTTCGTTCAATGTGTCTCGTTCACACCCTGTACAGTTTCAGCCATTCTTCTGCTCGTCTCCTAGTGGTGGAAACAACAGTACATGTTAGGGCGGCAGATACACACCCTATTCTGGGAGGAAATCATGTAATTATCCAGGTAAATATCACAATACACTTATCCATCAGTACTTCAGATCTCATGTGTACCTAGGGCGGGAAAGTAATGCTCACCTCCTTGTCTTCAATAGAATCAAGAGCTCCCTGTGCTATTAGCAGGGTGAATCTTCATTCTATGTCAAGATGGATGTGAGCATTATGCTTGTTCAAACTTTCTTACCATAGCTTCCGCTCTCGTGCTAATTGGTCTAAAATAAAATGTTCTAAATGTAGTATCACTAGCCCAATCAGCTGCTTTCAGAATATCTTGCAAAGTCGCGCCTTGCATCAGTGCTTTTGACGCCATTGTGCCTCTAACTGAATGTGCTCCAAATTTTGGCATATCTATTCCTGATAGACTCATAATCTCTCTAACCCACCTCACTATGGTGGCTGTTGCTACGCCTTTATGCAGTTTTTGACGCACTATGAGCAATTGTGTAATTCCCATCGGTCACAGCTCAGCTGTCTTATTTACATATTCTTTCATGCAGGCCGCCACGCACCACTTCGGATGTTCTTGCATATATGGATACATTATTGTGGAAGAATCTGTTTTCGTTCTCCTGGCCAGATGGAAAGTCACTCTGTCTGGTCCCTATACCATCCTATCTACTTCTAGTGCTCTGACGTCTGCTACTCTCCTACATGACACCATAGATAGCAGCATCGCCAATTTCCCAGAAAGTCTGTCTAAGGGCAGGTATCTATTGCTGGGGCAGTCTGCTAACAGCTGTAGTATGACTGCCACTTCCCATAAGGATTTGTATCTTGGTTGTGGTCGTTTCCTGAATCTTATTCCTTTTAGAAGTCTAATTACTCCTACATTCTCCCCTACTGGGACTCCTTTGATGGGCGTGTGGCCTGCTGATATCACAGATCTATACACTCCTATTGTTCTATAGGCTTTCCCATCTTGTAGGAGCTCTGCTAGGAAATTCAGAATCTCTACTAAAGGGGCAGAAATGGGATGAAAACAGATCCTTTTGCACCACCTCGACCATCTGTTCCACGCTGCGTCGTTGCTCCTTCTAGTTGAAGGGGCCCATGACTCCCCGATGAGGCTCGAAGCCTGTGCCGAATTTCCTAGGAGATTTCAGCATCTCCTGCTATCCTACATGCCATCAATGGCAGTGTCCCCTTCACTCTCAGAGGGTGAGATGACCCAACTGGGTCCGTGAGAAGGTTTTCTCTTCGAAACCTATTATCAGATTAGCTGCTTCTCTGCATACTTTTGTTAACACTCTGCTTATCATTACGAACAGAGTAAATGCGTAGAGAATCTGTCCTCTCGAATCTTGCAGGAAGGCATCTACTCTCACTGCTGCTGGGTCCAGCCTCCAGCTGAAAAATCTGTTCTTCTGTACGTTCAGTCTGGACGCAAACAGATCTGTGTGAATTGGTCCACAGAGCTCTTCTATCTGCTGAAAAATCACTCTGTCCAGCATCCAGCGCTGGAGTCTACGAGATGTCTGGAGTTCCATTCCGCTACTACATTCAGTGAGCCTGGTAAATATTCTGCTATCACTAAAGTCCCTGACTCTAGGCAGCAGTGCCAAAAATCCTTGGCTATTTCCGCTAATAATCTGGACTTCGTCCCTCCTAAATGATTGATGTACCTGACTGCTGAAATGTTGTCCATCTTCAGCAGAGTACATGAATTCACTTTGTCTTTCGTGAAAGCCTTGATCTTAAATGAACCGGCTCACAGCTCTAGACAGTTTGTATAAAGTGTGAGTTCCTCCAAACTCCACCTGCCTCCTGTTTGGAGCTCTCTGCAACGGGCTCCCCAACCTGCTCTGCTGGCGTCTGATTCTATTACAATCTTTTGTCGGTCACCAGAAATGTCTCTCCCGTTCCATGCCTCCGTGTTCTGTAACCACCATCCCAGCTCTGTTCTGGACTCTTGATCTGGGGGCACTAGCTGGTGGTAGTGGAGGCCCTGCTGCAGGTGCCTTATCTTCAGTCGCTGAAGCACCCGGTAATGCGGGGGCCCTGGAAATATTGCTAGTATTGACGCTGCAAACAAGCCTACTACTCGTGCAATCGTTCACAGCGATATGACTGTTCTGCTGAGGCAGTTCCTTATTTCTCTTTTTATGTCCCGAATCTTTCTCTTCAGTAATTCCAGGTTTGCCGACCTGGTGTCTATGACGAAACCTAGGAACTCTATCCTCTTTGCTGGTTTCATCTCTGACTTCTCTCGGTTCACTAGGACGCCTAGGGAGATCAGGAGATTCGCTACCCAGCTGGTCTGATAGCAGAGTGTATCTTCGCTGCTTGCTATTAGCATGATGTCATCTAGGTAGACAATGATCCGCATCCCTTTCTCCCTGATCGCTGCTGCTACTGGTTTCATAGGTTTCGTAAACGCCCAGGGCGCTGATGCCAGTCCAAATAGCATCCTCGCAAATTGCCATAATTGCCCGTCCCAGTCGAATGCTAGAAAGGGATGTAGTTTCTTTGCACTGGTATCGTAAGGAAGGCATCTATCAGGTCTATCCTCGGGTGCCAGTCGCCTGGTCTGAGCATGTCTCTTAACTGGTGGGTACCTTCCATCTTGAAATGGTTGTTGACTACCCAGCTGTTCATGTCCTTTAAATTTATAACTGGTCTCACTTTGTCTTTTCTGTGCAACAGTAACATATTGCTTATGAATCTCGGTGCGTCGCACAGCTCGATTGCTCACTTTTCTGCTAGACTCTGCAGCTCTGCGTATAGCAAGTCTTTCTCTGCAAGCGCTGACACTATTGTTCGGGGGGCATGGGACTGAATTGGGGTCTGGGTAAACTCTATGTGCAAGCCTTTGGCTGTCTGCAACACCCAAGCGTCATTGGAAAGCACATGCCAGTTCTCCCAGCATTTTGCTGTCCTCTCCCCTACCGGTGGGTATGCGGATGCTCTCACCTGCGGGGAAGTTTTGTCCTCTTCCCTGGCCTCTGCCTCGCCTTCCTCTGGGGAAACAACCTCTCTGTGGAAAGAAGGTGCCTGGCTGCTTCTTCTCCCAGTATTGGGATCTGTTCGAGTGAGGCCTCCTGGATGCCTGGTAGTGACCGGTCGCTCGGCCTCTGTACCGACTGGCCCCACCAAAAACTCTTCCAGGGAAGATCTTTTTTATGGAGGCTTGCACCTTTTCCAGGGAAGTATGGGTCCCAATGAATCTTCCCATTTCCTTCCCAAATGTTTTTCCGAACAACAACCCTTGCGTTGATTCGCACGCTTCGTATGAGGATAAATCCCCTAACTTGGGGTGTATTTTGAGCAGTAGCCCTCGTCTGCGTTCGGACGATAGTGCACAATTGGCATTCCCTAATAAGCATACCACTCTCTGTGCCCAGTTGGCTGGTGCTTCTGGGTCCACTTCTTCACTGGTGTCTTTCGGTCGCTCCGCCATGTCCATGATTTTAGCTAGTGGATCGGCTAGATCCAGGACTTTCTCCTGACAGCTCTGCCATGAGCGATCGATCGCTTTCCTGAGGTCCCTGTTGGACTTGCCAATGAAGGCCAACATCTTGGAGTCCAGTTCCGGTGCTTCTGCTACTTTGCCTGGTAGTTCTGGCTTTGGGCACTACGGCCTCATTCTTTGCCTCAACTCCTTCTCAAGCGCTTTGCGTAGTCTTTGAGCCATGTATTTTGCGACTCTCAGAGAGGGCACCCATTCCGAAGACTTCGGGTTTCGGATGTCTTCTGGATGAAACATATCTGAGGTCTCTTCATCCTCTAGATTCTTTAGCTTTCTCAGCCTTTTCTTTGGTGGAGGCAGACTTCCTTCATCCCCTTCCTTATCGGCTTCCTCTTGTGAGGCGGTCAGGGATTCTGTGGGTTCCTCTTAAGGGAAGACCTCTTCTTCTGTGTTGGCCATATTCTCTTCCCCTGGGTAGGGGGTCGTGAGGCTCGGCACCTCAGACTTACTCATGAATGATTTTCTCAGCCTGTTAAAAGCATCAGTAGCCTCTTGGATCAGCCCCTTCTGGTTGGCCCAGGGGGTCAGAATAGTTCTTGCTCTTCTGGGCTTTAGTACACCCCTGAGGGTCCTCTGACAAGACCCACGTGGACATGCTTGCTTCGGTTATGGTGCTTCTGTCGTTTTGGCTCAGAAATAATTCAATTGTTTCTAGTCTGTCCTGGAGGGGTCTGGCCCCTTGAGCCACTGCCTCTATGACTGAGTCTCCAAGCACTTCTTTGAAGCTGTGAGACAGGTCCTCTGGGTACATGGCTTCTTGCTCCTCCTCACTCCATTCAGACTCAGCCATGCTGTGTGCTGGTAGGTGCCTAATAGTGCCCTCTCAGGTGTAGTGGCACGTCCACTGGTCACTCTGTATGTTTGAGGCTGCACCTGCACTGCTAAAGCAGCTTCTTGTCAATTAGTGCTGGGCACTGTGTTCACTGAATGCTCTGTATTGAGCTGTGATTTGCTCTGGTGATTATATAATCTTTTAAATCTCCTCCGAAGTGTCTGGAGCTTTCAATTGTGCGTTAATCTGATCTGTCACTTATGGGAGACTGGAGCGCAATGCCCGCGAAGTGCCTCGCTCCTCCTCTCCAATGCAGGGGGCTCTGTGCTCTCCCAATTACTTCGCCGGCTCTCTGGCATTAAGCCCCGCCCCATGAGGGTGGGGGCTGCTTTTGCAGCTCTCTGCAAGCCGAGCACACACGCTCGCCGAGTTTGCTCCACCCCCACAAGGGTGGGGGCTCCTCGCTAGCGCTCAGCGAGTCCGCTCCACCCCCGCAAAGGTGCGGGCGCCTCGCTCACTTGCAGCATGTGTGAGCGAGGAAAAAGCCTACAACATCAATATCTCACATAACAAGACTTCAAAACGCTGTCTAAATATGCAGCACAGTCTAAAGTGTACTTATCTCTGGAGAGCAGGAAAATAAGAGGAATATTACATGAAGAGGAAGGACTAGGTCACATGACCAGGACACTGGGGTTACAGGGACCTAAGACTGATGGGATATGATGTTTTTGAAAAAAGAAAAAAGAAAAGAAAGTTATTTCAATGAAAAGATTGAAAATGTTACTATTTGTAGAAACTGCTGCATAAATAAGAAGATGAAGCATAATGCTTGCCTCCGTCTTGACGTAGAATCTCATTTTACAAAAACCTACAGGGACTGGAAGTGGTTAGTGAGCGTGGCTGCATATGGCTTCTATATGGGTTACACATTTTCCTTTGGTTACACATATCTGATGGCTCCATCTGGAACCACCCCTATATTGATAAAAGTAAAATGATGTCACCTCACCAACAAAGGATTGGTTGGCATACTACTGGATGGGCTGCAGGCGATTAAGAATTCTGAGCTGTGCTACCTAACCTTGACACTTAACAGGTTGTCAAGATATGAGTCCTTACCACTGGGTACACTCATGAGTTACTCTTTATGAAGTCTTTTGGCTTATTGTTTCACTGCACCTAGCTAACAAAGACTGGTTGTGTTCTTATACATCTGGGAGTATACTGCTTGTGTCTTTGGAACTGCTATTTCATGCCTTCGTTCCCCTGTGTCTATCCTCCGTATTTCATTCTAACCTTGGCACTAATTGCCAGCTACCACCTAAATTCTGCATGGATTTGCATTTCTGTGGATTCTGCATCTTTAGTTTTCTCAAAGTCTTGAGCCCATTGTTTTATTTTTAAAAGCATGCTGCAACTTCCATTTTTAAGATGGCTGCCTATCAACACTTTTGCCCACATTACGAGTGACCCAGTATGGAATTAAGGTACCAGTAACGTTTCTCACCTGTGCTGTCTCAGGCTTGGGGAGGGGCAGAAGTCATAGATGAAGTATTGATCTGCATCCCAACAGCAAACTGATGCAGTGCTGCATGTCTCTGTTAATGATGTTATGCTTTTTTCCCTTAGTTGATACAGGGGCCACGGATGTGCAGTTCAAGGCAATAACCCCACTGGGGATCCTGCTGTGGCATAAAACTGGGACTTCATAATGTTGAGGGCCAAAGGGCTAATGGAGAAAGGAATTTGGTGTCACATTCATATCATCGTGGCACACAATACCTTTGAGGGTATGCAGGCGAAGCCGAGATCACTGGTGCAAACTGCCAGGGCCACAGTGTGTAGAAATGTGCCCATGACACAGAAATGTAGAAGTTGGAGGAGCTTCAACAGGGGGTAATGATATCAATCTCTTCTGATTGGGGTCAATGCGGCACTCGATTTCTGCTCAGAGGCCAAAGATTCACGTCAAGGCCAGCAGAAAGTGTGTGGATATGCTGGTCATTGCAGGTGTGGTGGACAGCATGACCATATGCTCAATCAACATATAGGGCCTTTGTTCTCTCCCACGCCTCTTCCTGTTCTGTCGCTTACGCACTAAGGGCTAGAGTGCAGGCTTGTCGGTCCAGGAAAAGTAGACACCCCTCAATCATTAGGCCATGTACTATATTAGCCGAAGACCAACCGCCTCATGTGTTTAGTATTAGAAATATATAGCCATAAGCTTGACTACAATGCGGCCATTTTAAGGTGACTGAATTGCCATTTTGTTTTCTCTCTAAAGTTTGCTTTTTGTCTTCTGTTAAACTGCTTTGCTGAAATATTATTCTGCTCTACTAGTGCATAACCAAGGCCGCGAGAGACATGTTGAAACATAACGTAGCAACCCAGACAGAAATGCCCTCTCTCCTCCCTCGCATATCCTTGGAAGTAAGCAGCAAGGGATCCTAATCAGTCCACAGGTGCCAGTTAGTCTCAAAAACACAGTAGAAATACTAGAAGCAAACATTAAATGGCTTGAATTATGCTCTTCTTTGCGGCCCCCTTTCCTGAGCCCTGTAGAGCCCTGGAGAGCAAGCTGACCCCCAGTACACAAATAGAAACTAGGAGATAGCAAGGCCTGGAATGTGTCTCTCCCCTGCACGCATCTTGCTTGCAAGAACAGAAGCATTGTGTTCTTTTAAACACAGACTTGTTGTGTCTGTAGGCTTGTGAAAATTGCAAACTGTTGTTAAATGAATGTTCGAAGGTGTCATACTCGTCACCATTGTCAATCATTGTACCCAATTCAAAGGAAATGTATTAGGGGCGGTATTGGATGTGTCACTACTGATTACAAGATGCTTGATTTGTATGTATGTAACTGTTGTATGATTCTCCCTCTCTTGCGTCCCCCGGGGTCTGGAAACACACGTCGAGGGGTGTGGGACCCAGTTGGCCAACTGAGACTATTTGCTTTGCAATAAACCCTAGATTTTGGGAATACAACCTCGTGTCTGGCATATCAGTTTGTGTGTGGTGATTGTGCCTTGTTTCCATATGCGAGGGTCCTTCAGGGGCCCCTTCAGGCTGATGGTCTGCCTTGGTTGGGAACTGGGGTGAAGGCAAATGGGCTGACTGGGGGGAAGTTATCGGGTGCAGGCTGATGTTCTGCCTGGGATGGGGGCTGGGGTGCAGGATTAGGGGCTTACTGAGGTGGACTCTGGGGTGCAGAGCAATGGACTGCCGGGAGTGGGGACTGGGGTGACGCCTGATGTTACCGATTGTGGAGGCTGGGGTGCAAGCTAATGAGCTGCCTCTGATGGTGCATGTTGATGGGGTGCCTAGAGCGGGGACTGGAGTGCAGTCTTATAGTCTAACTGTTCTGGGAGCAGCTGCTGCTGTGCCACATTTGCTTTGGCAAGGATTCTCCATAGTTGGCTCGGTTGCAGAAAGAAACATGCTGCTCATTCCATGGTGCTGGCAAACTGGGACTTTGTTGGAGCTGTTGTTTGAGTACTGTCCTCTAACCCAAATTTCTAGTTTGCTAACTGTGTGACTTGTAACTATTAGCATGGCATATTTGCCTGGAATGGTCCACATGTGTTTGTAAAACACGTTTAGCCTTAGGAATAGCACCTGCTCTGAGGAGTTGTATTTTTTGGGGGCAAACGTGGGTGCTAAAACGTGTACCGTCGCAGTATTATTGCAATAGGGCATTTTCCAAAACATTAACGTGAGGTGTAAAAGTAAGGCAGTAAAATCACACTTTGAATCTAATTGCCTTCAATTCCTTTCATGGAAAGGGCTAACGCCAGGTGTAAAATGTCAATGGGGGTGCATTTGAAATATTACATAGCACGGCATACATGAAAGGTATACGAGTGGACCTTCTTTCTGTTGAAAAATAAAACATAAAGGAAACATCCCTTTCTCTCACAGTGTGTGTTTAAAAGCAACACGTTTTACAAATTGCCAGCCACATAATTGTAGCATGTGTTGGAATATCTATAATGTATTTAACAATTCAGCACTCTAGTCCATAGACACATTTCCTTTATTAATGCATGATAATACAACACTAGTCTTGTTTACCTTTATTTATTTAGGGCTGCCTTTTAACATGGCTACAGAAGTAATTCCTTTCATAAATCATTTAAAAACCGCGATGTGCTAATGAATAGATCATAAAGCCACGCAACCATACAGAACAATTATGTCCACTCTCGTTCGCCTTACAACTGTTCCTGCATCTCATATGGTTTACTATCTATCTCATAACTAAGCACTTGCTTAATGTTATGATCACGTAACCCAAAAGCTTTGTGATTCATTGATCTTATATAAGAATATGTGAATGTCAATTTTCAAAGAAACTGTATTTCAGCGAAGCCCATACAAGTACAACACAAACATATCACATTATAACTACATTTTCCACTCCTTCACACCAACATATCACCCATTATACTCAGCATCTCAGGCTCGTGTTTACATATATACAAATGTACAGTCAGATCATATACACTTAATTAGAAAAGCGACCTAAATATATTTTTAACTTCAAAAGGTTCTTTTCGACGCAAGTCTGTACATCTGTCCAATATTCGCCGAACCATGTTTAAAAAGCTGCAAACTGCAAATAATACATCCTTACAAATGGTTGTTTTACAAAGGATAGAGGCATCAATACTTTAAGTTGTCTGTTATTTAACAAAGAGTGTATAGAGCCATCTCTTCCTCAGATGTGTATACACTAGACATGTCTGCAAAAAGTGTACGTCCAATTCCACTTTTGAGCGACAGAATGGACATACATTTGTACAACCACAAAACCAATTAAAAGTAAGCTCTGCAACAGGCAAGACATTAGGGGTAATTCATAGATTTCAGCGCAGAGGCAGCACATGCGAGCAGCGCAGAGAGGGAGTGTGCACCAGCGTACGCCAGCCATGTGCGCTAAACAGCATTCTGGCACACCGCGTATTCATGGAATTCCCAAGCCAATTTGAGTGCTGGCGCAGAGAACTTCCCGCAGCCCCAGTTACGCCCCCAAGAACGCCCCTTGCGCAAGGAAAAGGCATTGAATTCCCCAATGCAGCACAAAGGGCCGTGCTGACCCTGCACCAGTTTACAGGGCCGGTACACTGTAATCGTGTGAAAATACTACGCGCACCCCGCTCACGGCACCCAAAAGCGTGAAAATGTACTGACGCACCCCGCGGAATATGTTTACCCCGCTCGTGCCAGGTAAATTGCTTAGAAAAAGCACCCCCCTGTGGCGTGGGCTGCCTGCGGGACATGCCCAGTGTGGATGGGCTGCCTGCAGGGCATGGGGAGGGTGAGTGGGCTGCCTGTTGGGCCTTGCCAGGGTGGATGGGGCTCCTGCGTGTATTTGGGGAGTTTCACACGCGATAGGCCTTGTGTGAGTGGGGTATCTGTATTTGGGGTGCGCGGGAAGTTTCACACGTGATAGGGCTTGTGCGAGCGGGGTACGTGTATTCTGATGGGTGTGCAGGGAGTTTTACACGAGATAGGCCTTGTATGAGCGGGGTACGTGTATCTTGGGGGTGCGCGGGAAGTTTCACATGCGATACTCCAGGCGAGAGCAGGGTACGTGTATTTCGGGGGTGCGCAGGAAGTTTCACACGCGATAGGGCTTGTGTGAGCGGGGTACGTATATTTGGGGGGTACGCTGGGAGTTTCACACGTGATAGGACTTGTGCGAGCGGGGTACGTGTATTTCAGGGGTACGGGGGAGTTTCACACGCGATAGGGCTTGTGCAAGCGGGGAACGTGTATTTGGGGGGTATGCGGGGAGTTTCACACGCGATAGGCCATGTGCGAGCGGGGTATGTGTATTCTGAGGGGTGCGCGTAGAGTTCCTACACGCAATTTCGCTAGCATGAGAGGGGTACCCTTATTCGGAGGGGTGCGTGGGGAGTTTTACATGCGATTTCACCAGCACAAGAGGGGTATGTGTATTCTGAGGGGTGTGTGGGCAGTTTTACACACAATTTGGCATTGTGTGCCCTCCTGGGTGTGCGTTTATCCCCTCCCCATGCCCTGCAGGCAGCCCACACCACAGGGGACTACCCTACAACACTCACCATGCCCTGCAGTCAGCCCACATGGCACCATGCACTTGTGAGCACACTTGTGAGCCCCGACTCATGTCCCCCACCCATCCACCCACCCCCAGTGATGGGCACCTGCCAGCAGGCCCCGACTCATGTCCCCCTGCACCCCCACCCACCCAGCATTGACGGGCACCTGCCAGCAGACCCCGACTCATGTCCCCCTGCACCCTCACCCACCCAGCATTGACGGGCACCTGGCAGCATGCCCCGACTCATGTCCCCCTGCACCCCACCCACCAAGCATTGACGGGCACCTGCCAGCAGGCCCCGACTCATGTTCCCCTGCACCCACACCCACCCAGCATTGACGGGCACCTGCCAGCAGGCCCCGACTCACGTCCCCCTGCACCCCCACCCACCCAGCATTGACGGGCACCTGGCAGCAGGCCCTGACTCATTTACCCCTGCACCCCCACCCACCCAGCATTGACGGGCACCTGCCAGCAGGCCACACTCATGTCCCCCTGCAACCCCACCCACCCAGAATTGACGGGCACCTGCCAGCAGGCCCCGACTCATGTCCCCCTTCAGCCCCCACCCACCCAGTATTGATGGGCACCTGCCAGCAGGCCCCGACTAATGTCCCCCTGCACTCCCACCCACCCAGCATTGCCGGGCACCAGCCAGCAGGCCCCCACTCATGTCCCCCTGCACCCCCAACAATCCAAATGAAACCTACAAAAAACCCTACCTAATAAACAACTATATACAAAAAGGTGGGGCATAGTTCCTGCGCCCCAAATGAAATGAAAATATAAAGGAAACCTAACATCATCGAACTCTTGTTCAACGTCCTGGAGGTGGGCCTGTTCCCTGTCCCCGAGGTCTCGCAGGGATGACGCCATGTCCACCTCCAACTCCCTGCTAATTTCCTCGAGGCACTCAGCCCGACTCAGCGTCCTGCACATGGAGTTCTACGCCCTGACCATAGTGAGCAGTGCCTCTTCCGCCCGCTGCCGCTACACATCTATTTGCTGGCCCAACCACTGCCACACAGAAGACACTCCCAATCCAGGGTCCTCCTGCCCTCCGGCCGATGCCTGCCCCTCTGATGTTGATGGCCCTGAGCCATCATCGCTCCCACCTTGAGCCTGCTGCTGCCATGCATGTGCCCAGCCTGTTGATGCCTGCTGGGGTCCAGTTGTTGGGTGGCCACCCCTGCTGGACCTCTGACTCCCGACTGTGGTAGGGATGTGTCCTCCACCAGCCTGGCTGCTGGGTCAGAGGCAGCTCCACAGGGTACCCAGGTGATACTTGGGCCGGAAGATGGCACGGAGGACGACTGTTGCATAGGGGGTTCAGTTGAGGAGGGGGTCGGTACAAGGTCCAGCAGACGGATTAACCCAGCACTGGTGACCCGTCCTAGTAGGTCGACACGGTCAATGAGGCATCCCAAATAATGTGCAGAGTCCTCACAAAAACCCTGCACGTCATCCCGGATGCCCCGTTGATGAGACACCACCCCAGCCAGGACAGGCTGAACACAGTCCTGGATTACCAAATTCGCACGGAGAGGAAAACCAGTTGTTGTTCGCGCATCCCCTCCCTGCGAACGGGTCTGGACGAAGGCATCCCTGCTGGTATGGGATGATGCAGTCACAGGATCGGGGACCGGATTACACACAGGCAAATCCGCGGTGGCCTGTGCTGCCTCCTGTCCCTGCCCCTGGACTGCACCACTAGCGCCAGTGGAATCCCCCTCCAGACTCTGTGTGTGTCCCTTCCACGGCCTCCTCCTCAACCAAACCCACCACCAACCTGGATGACTCCGTGCCATCTTAATCCATCGGACCCTGTGGGGTCTCAGCTACCCCTTCTGCTGCCGAGGAGTCCACCTCTGACCTTCCCTTCTTGGACCTACCCTCAGCAGCTGCGGCCACGGACGTGGCACCAGACTCCTCACTCCCCGACGAGATGACAACATGGGAGGGGAGCTGGGCCTTGCGTCTCCGTCTGGCGATGGGATCCCTGCTGCTGTGCTCCACAGCACTGTCTCCGCCCTCTTCATCAATTGAGGCTGCAGGAAGGGAGAGACAGAACACAGCCATCAGGGCATTGTACAATGGTCTGATACACACATGACTGTTGCAGATGAGTGGCAGTCTCAGACTTCACACATGGCAACACACTCCCCAACACACATATCATTTCAACCCACACACATGCGCAAATTAACAGGAATTAACAGGAATGTTGCAGAAGGCAGCACCATCCATACACATACAACAGCATGAGCATCCGAAGCTTAGCCTGACATCACATGCAACACGGGGAGTGCCAAACAGATGCACATACGCCAGCAGACATACATGCATCTGCACATCTCCACCACCTGTCACAGTTAAATCATCGCATCCATGTCACATCTGCCAATCAGCCTCCTACATGTCGGTGTCACATGCATCCATGGTGCATCACAGTGGCACATATGTCAAATACACACACATGCACATGTACATTGTGCACATACATGAAGGTGGAAGCAGCATCCATGTGTCACACCACAATCATGCCACAGTACATCCACATAATTCAAAACATGTGTGTAACACATGCATTTTGGCACCATGCATTTGAACACATACACCATTGATGTGCCTCATACATGACTGGACTCACATGCGGCAGGCTCATGTCCCTGTACATACACATCCATACATGGGCCTTCCAAGACATATGTCCAACCTGCACACTCATGCCACACCTCGACATGCACAGCGTCCAATCACTTACCGCTCGACTCTGGACGGGTCTGTCTCTGAAGGATCTGGCGATGGAGCGCTGGGTTTATGCGTTCCAGGACCCTCATCTGGATGTTGCTATGGCGGACCTGGCACCCCTTTGCATGCTTTGCCTTCCAGAGGCGCCGGGCCTTGCTGAGGGTCCTGAGGGTCCTGGACCTGAAGTCCTCCCAGTGCTTCCAGACGTGTTGCATGTTGCGGGGTGCCACCCCCTCCTCGTTGATGGCAGCCACGATGTCAGTCCAGATCCTCTTCTGTCCTTCATTGTCGGCGCGTGAACAGGATACCAACTTCTGCAGCACTGAAGCTGGTAGCCCTCTGCCTCTCTGGCTGTGGGTTGCCAGTGGTCTCCGATGGTGTTTCCCCCGACATGGCAACCCCCGAGGCAGGTGTGGGTGGGCAACTGGGTCCTGGGGCTGGGCTGTGGAGCGATGGAATACCAGTCGGGTGTCTTCTGTTCCAGCAGGGTGCTCACAGTAACTGGACCCATGCAGATGGCTGACGTGCAGGCACCAAATAGCAGGGCACTTGTCCAGCAGGCAGGCAGGCAGGCAGCAGCAGATAGCAGGGGGGCAGGAAAATGGCCTTCTGGGCAGGAGTGTGGTTTTCCATGTGTTGTTGCGTGGCGAGCTTGATACGGAGTGATTTGGCATGTGAAAAAACTGCACGTCAGCGTGTAATTCGAGGAAAGGCCCTTAACGCGTAAGCGCGTCTGTGACGAAACCCGCAAGGGCGTTTCCCTCAACACGGGTGCATGTTGATTGTACACATGCAAAAACTGCACCTGCGGGTGTCACTGCATGTAATTGGAGGAAAGGTCCTTAGCGCGTATGCACGTAAGTGATGTCACACGTGTGGGCTGGGTTAAAAGGTATGCGTAGGATGCCATTTTCTTGTATGTGCTTTTTGTGGAGAGCAAGCGGGTGATTTTTGTACTTGTAGGTTTACACGTGATTACTTCACAACGGTTCCAGTTGCTACTCCTTGTATACTCAGAAGGCGTTCAATTCTTCTTTTGGCGGGGGTATTGCCAATGCGCACACGCGCATCTTTTTCACATTCTTTTTTCAGGCAGATGGTGAGTCGCACACATATTTTTCAACTGTGGTTGCCCACGTGTATCACGTACCCATTCAGATGTCATTGTAGCCTGCGTGTACCACATGTACGCTTATTTTTGTGATTCTGGGTGCCACAGCATTGTCCGGGTTTTCTATTCCACGCATGTGGGCTACCAGGGGTCGCGTGCACGTTAAATTTTGTTTTCGGGTGATGTCCATCTCTCATGGATGGGTGACAGTACTGATTTGCTACCATCTGGGTGTCTTTGTCAAATGTGCCATGGCTATGCTACGTGTCATCTGTGTGCTGGCATGTGTCTTGTATGTGGATTGTCCATGCCACTCACAGGCTGATGTGTGATGCCAGTGCTATCCAGCATGCAGCACATGTGTTGCTTTTCCATCTTGGAGTCCTCCGTGTCTGCTTTTTGCCTCCCCTTCCAACTCATTGCCAGTGCATGCATGCCAGAGCTATTGTCATGTGTGACATGTGTCATTTATGTACCGGATGTCTGCCTCATCATGCCTATGTGTGTGGGCTATGGGGCTCATGCCTGATTTAATTACTTTTCTTTTATGTTTTTGCAGGTGATGATGCACTTGATGCTGTTGAGGTGGATGAGATGGCGCAGAGGCAGGAGTACTCACAGCCACAACCAGGCACTAGTGGAGGACGTGGGGTGGTGGTGGGTGAAAACCTATTACACCTACAGAACAAACTGTCCACAGGTGTCTCTGGGTACACCTCTTGAGACCTCTATGAATCAGGTGCTGAATCGGACATTGAGACATATGTCCCGTCGCAGGTGAGTGTTTCTGGCAGGGATGCTGTTCTGTCCAACCCACCTGCACTTGGGGTAGACCCCTCTATGGGGCATTCAGTGTTGGAAGTCCGCCTGTGGTGGTTACGGATGCAGGGTCACACTCCACAATATTTGCTCCTGTTCCTGGGCCAGCAGATCAAAGGAGGAATGCAGTCCTGCAGCCTCAGGCAGTGCCAGCAGAACAAGGTGCACATCACCTTGCCCCAAACAGGTGTGGTGCCCGCCAACGCGGTGGACGTGCACCACCAGGCAATACTGTGTGGGAGAACTCCATGTATACCATAGCAGCACAACAGGGGGCATCGTGTGAGATGATGGCTCAGGTCGTGGATACGGTGGCCACTTCCATGCTCCCCCTGAAAGGCAGGTGGAGCTCCAGCAGCAGGCAACATAGTCTATTTGTCACTCACACAGGAAGGACATGTTTGCGTCCAACAGGGACCGACGGGCTGGACTGGAGACTCTGCGCACAGACATATCTGCAGAGTCACAGGCCCACAGGGATGCCCTGAGGTTTGAACAAAGGTCCCTCAGAGATACTCTGTGTGAACTTGAGGTGTCCCGGAGTACAAGGTCAGAAGAGCAGCTGGAGCAGCTGACACGCACACTCTCAACTGAGCTCCAGGCAACCCATCAGGAGATCCGGGCATCACACGAGGCCATTCAGGCAGAAATGCGTGTTACCCGTGAGGTGCTTCATGGGGATCTCCGTACCATCATCCTGCAGAACCAAACTTTTCAGACCCTCATGCTTGCTGCCATGGAGGAGCATGCCAGGGCTTTGTGTGGTCTGCCTCCCATATCACGCCCACCTTCTGATGTAGCACCAGAGAGTGATGACAGTGACGGCAGTTCTCCCACTGTAGGGTAGCCGTGCAGGCCATGAGCCCATGGAGGTTTTTTTTTATCAACATCCTATCAACATCCACGCATGTGGGTGTTGGGGTGCACCCTGTACCTCGTCCTTCCTGGGTGCCCCCCCGGTCCACAACTGGACATTTTTTTATTTTATTTGCTTTTTTCACATTTCATTCTGATTTGCTAAATGAAAATAGTATTCAATTCATGTGTTATCTTTATTTCTTCTTCTTCTTATTTCTATTTTTTATTTTCATACATTTATTTTATTTGGTTATGCTTCTGATTTTTACTTTGTTATTTTAATTTGTTTGTTTTACTTTACATTTACTTTTGCTTTTTCTATCTTTGATTTGCATTTACACTTTTGTTCATAACCATTTTCTTTCAGATTGTGAAATAATGTTACAGTGTGTTGCTTTGAATGGCTCCCGTAGGCATCCACTGTATATTCCAGCTGGGCACATGCAGGCTTGTCCTGTCTTTGGGTTAGAAACTCGGGTTCCTTACACACACACCCCTCCTGCTTCCCCTTTCCATGGGCTCGCAAAGGGTGTGACCAAGTGACAGTAACTTACAATGAGACATTTGGCTCCCATAAGTTGTGTGGGCAGTCTGTAGTTCAAACTGTGTATACATCCCTAGTGGGGATTGTTGCTATTTCTCCACTGCAAGGTGGATTTATATATGGTTGTACATCCAGGACTTTTTCCTTATATACATGTAGCTTCTTCATGTCCTAATGAGCCTGTCTGCTTTGCAGATGCAGTTCATGCTGTATGCAGTACACTGCCACATTTGCCTACCAGCAACACTCTGCAGTTGGAAGGGGTTGATGTGCTGCCTTAGTCAGGTTGTGACACCTGCACTAATTTAATTTTTTACTGTCATACGTTGCCACTGTTGGATCCTGTACTGATGTTTGCTGGTAAGTATTTCTTCATGTGTGTTGTTTTTTTTTTTTCATTACTGAGAGGAAATTGTCTCTGGCCTGTTTCCATTTGGGACAGTGAACTATGTGACACGTGTGTCATGTGTTTTGCATTCATTTGGTTGCTTTCACATTGCATGCCATGCCATGGTGTGTTGGGTAGCTGAGATGGGGATGGGTTGGGTGACATGCCACTATTTGGATTTAGTATTTTGCAAGGGGGTAGTCCTTCATGCTGCATGAATGTGTGCCTTTTACTGACACAGCATTGGGTGTCTTTAAGTAGCTAGGGATGCACACAATGTAGCACTTCCAGGTGAACAATCTCAGGGTGGTATGCTTGTGACAGTTGACTGTCCCTGTTGTCATCATCATTGATTGTCAGCTGGTATCTGCCAGGCCTGTGTGCACTCCGCAGGGGAGGGATTTTAGGTGAAGTAATTTGACACAAGCTGGGTACGGGCTGCCTCACCACGTGCCCTTTCCCCTCCAATGCGCAGCGGGCGTGCATGTGGTTGGCGATGTGTGGGCACCACCATGTCCACCGGCACGCCCTGCTGCGTTGCAACGTTGTGCAGGATACATGCTGCCACTATGATCCTGCACACTACTCGGGGTGCATATAGCAGCTGCCCACCAGAGCGGTCAAGGGAGCGAAAGCATGACTTCAGCACTCCGAATGTGCGCTCCACTATGCCTGGGTTGCAATATGAACTGTGTTGTATCTTACTTCGGGTGGGGTGGTGGGGTTCCGAATTGGCGTCATCATGTAGGTGCTCAGAGGGTAGGCACTGTCCCCTGGGGAGGTGATAATGGTTGTCATTATTGGGGTTTTCACATTTCTCAGTGTCTGACATGCATGCATGTGCAGAGGCATTTATACTCACCAATTAGCCATGTGTCACCATGCCTCCCAGCTTCCAGGTAACGGTTTAGGGGTGACATTCTGAATATGAAACTATCATGGCTGGACCCCGGATAGTTGGCATATACTGAGGTGATGATTCCCTTGGCATCACATACAACCTGCACATTGATGGAATCCCAGTGCTTGCAGTTTCGATAGATGTGCCCAGTGGCCCTGGGAGGATGTAGAGCCACATGGGTGCAATCAATGGCACTAGCACGCATTTCAGAAACCTAAAGAACCACTAATGTGAAATTATGTAAGTTTTAATGTAAGTTGTGTACCATTAAAATAAGACCATGTGAGTCTTTTTGACATGAGGTGGGCGCGAATGACAGGAAAAATTAATTTCTGGGCAAAGCGTACATGACACAGTGATGAAAGCAATATGCCCAACATTGATAGGCTTGCGTGTATCCATTTGTAGGATTTTTGATAACATATTTTTCATAGAAATGGTGAAAGATTGCCAGAAGGACAAACAGCATTGCACAAACATGGGAGTTGGAACAGCATATTCTTTGCAAAATATGGGGTCTGCCCATCTGATTTTCAGGAAGCTAACAATTGTAAATGTAAGCTTTTTGTCTCATAACTGATTTTGGGGAAAGTGACTATGGTATAACAAAGCACATCATAAAAACACCCAAACTAAAACTGATGTCACTTCCCTAGGTCTAGTCTGGGTCAGGGAGGCAGATACACCAAGAGCCTGACCTATCCCATCTTAGAGGTATATCCAGCTTAGTTCTGCCCACATAGTAAAAATCCTCTGATGGCATCCAGTTTATAAAAGGAGGAAGATTAGGGAAAGTCAGGACATTCAAAAACAGATTTCCAAAAATCAACATCCAGAGATCCAGGCATTCCACATTCACCCTGACTTCAGAGCCAGGCCAGATGTAGCTGATCTTATCCAAGCAGAACCTCCTATCCAGGCAGAACCATATATCCAGAATTAAACCCTACAAAGCTCCCAATTATTCAGGGAGAAAGGAGGAAAGTCTTCTGACCCTGTGGGAGAATCCAGTGACCAGACCTGTCTTTGCCTAGCTGATGTACCTGCTGTCCGCTGAGACCAGACCCCGGTTACCTCGCTGTGTCCCTAGAGAGGAGCCTAGTCGCTGCGCAGTGACCAGACCCATGTCCCGCTTTCCATAGACCTGGTTAGCAGTCCAAACTGCCCAATTCAAGTGCATCTTGTAAGTATCACCCCTCCCCAATATCTAAAAGCTGCATACACCATTCTGTTACCTCGGAATTTCACCAACCCTATAAGAAACCCTATAAGAAATCCTATAAGCATTCTAGTAACATCTTAAATTGTCAGAATCCTCTGTGTGTCTTGCCCTTGGAAAATTCTGTGTTAGTCTCCATGTGTTAGCGTAATTATTTCCAGTCCTCAGTACCTTTTAAAATAAATTAATTAATTTCCCATAGAGAAGAACGCAGCGTGCATAGGTTAACCTTGCAAATTAACCTCATCGTGTACCGTGTCTTTCTTTAAAAATCCCTAGCCACTAATATATAGTTGCAGTAGAACCAATCATTTTGCTAAAAAAAACGACTTACCCGTGAAAGTGTTTCCTTTTAAAAATCTCCAAAACTGTCACCCATCCAGAGTCATACTTTCACTTTAGTATCATACCTGTTAGGTGCCTTTTGTACTCATCAACAGAACTGATTTCTGATTCTGTCTGTTTAGCTCATTTCTGAAGTTGTTTGCCTATTTTAAACCTGTGAAAACTAAACAAGTGCAATTTTGCCACGTGCGATTCCTTCCCAAAATCGATGTTCTCAACTGAATGCTTGTTGTTTAGTACTTTTCCTGTAGCTTGTGAGTTTTCTGGCTTCTTTAGCACAGTCACAGACACTCTTGTCTTATTCATTCAACCGCACATGTGAAATAACCCTTCAGTAATTCCGATTGCCATTTTGCTCATTTTTCAAGGGTTCTCAATTCGATTTTGGCCTCCCATTCAGAGCTGGTAGGTCGGATTTACATTCTGATTTTTGCCTATTATACCGGACTCCTTGCTACTCCTCTCCACCCACACACAACTTGGTTAACAGAGGTTTGAACAAGTGTTGGAGGGGGAATGCCTAACGGTGGTGCCATTTGAAAATACTACCCAAAAAGTAATTTTGTTTTCATTCATTTGTGCATTGTGTATCTGATGCCAGAAGGTTAACTAAGGGTATCCTAACATTTTACTGTGTAATTATCACCACACTGGTGATTACTGCCCTATTTTGTATGGGTTTGATTATTTTCAAAATTGAAAAAATAAATAAATATTTCATTATTACACACTGACCCGGTTCATGGTCCATTGCGACATGGGGTGTGTGTTAAGGGGGGTATGAGACGGGTTGGCTGCCTTCTTAAAAACTGAATCTGAATATGATAAACGTGAAATCGTTTTTATTGTGTGCCACATCCCTGGCCAGTAGAAAGAGTTGGTCTAGAGTGTGCTGCATCAGTAAACACTGTGACACAGTGGCGGCTTGTTTGCCGAGATTGAGATGTGTTTCCACCCGTGACAGCTTAACACAGCAGGCTAACCCAGAAAAGGTAGTGATACTTTTTTGTGGTTAGTAAACTGTGTTACACTGTAGAAGCGAAATCCCAAAACATAGACCCTAAAGTATCAGGGCTGTGTGTAAAAATAAAGTACAATTAACCGTGAACTAGACAAAAAGCAACAGAAGTTTACCCTCATATAATTAATTTAATAAGGAAAGAACACTATTCATAATGTCCACAGTGGAGATAAACATGGCAAGGCAGCACCTTCTGCACAAATTATTTGTCAAAGGGAAATGGGCAGAGCAAGATGAGGAGGCTTTGCTAGTATAAATGATGCAACAGGTCACTGTCATGACCATGGATGTGGGGCAAGACGGTGGCCTATTACATGAAGCCTTGAGCAAGTTGTATATGACTCAGAATATTAAAAAGAAACAGATTGAAATGGTCCAACTCACAGCCTACATTTATCTCCACATGGGGGTTATGGAAGATAGATCTGAAGAAAATAGAACCCTTGTGCAAAACCTGTCTGAGCGCTTAAACCAAATCCAGACCAAACTAAAAATAGCAGAACATAAATTGCAAAAGAGCCAAGATTCTGAGGCAGAATTAGAAAACTACATCAAACAGTTAAAAGAGGACTTGGCTGTAAAATAACAACATAATTCAGCCCAAGAGGCCCAATTAGATGCATTACAAGTAGAGTTTCAGGAAAAGGGAGTCAACATAAATGTAATCAACAACTAAAATATAACAGCCTGTTCAGAGAAGATAACCATTTTACTAAAACAGTTTGATAAATTGGAAGAGGAGAGTAATACATTAATCATTAAAGAACTCCACTTCCAAACAGAACTTGACCAAGACTTTGAGGGCTATCAAACAACATTGGGATGACCTGTCTGAACAGAGGGGTACCCTGTATCAAGAAAAAGATGCCCTATGTCAGGAAGTGTGCAACTTAAAAACAGAACTACAGAAAAGAGAGTTAGACCTCCAGAAACAGAATGAACTAAAGGTAGAACATGAAAAATGATTGGGGCACACAAGATGTGTGGAAGGTGCTCTAGAAGAAAACACCCAAGCTAAAAATGTGCAAAATCAGGAGACAAATCTCTTGCAACAAAAAGTGTCTCAGTGTTCCCAGGTCATACAGGCAGCACAAAAAGACAATGAGGCCCTCTGTGATGAGAACAGTGGACAAGCAGGTGCCAGCTCAAGAGCCGGTAATAGAAGTAAGTCAAGCCCATAGCAGAGCAAAAGGCTCAGACCTTAGCCTACTGTCAGGAGATAGGGGCTGAGAGGGAGAAACTGGAGCTGTTAGAAAAAGAGTATGCTAGGCTGAATCCAAATTTGAGGGACAGGGCCGCACCTGATCACAGTCTGATGTCCTCTGTACCAAGGGCCTTAAACCCATCTACCAATTTGTATGTGCAAGGCACTGCTGAATTTATGTCTGCCGGTTCACAAAAACCAGGAATCATGAGGGAGCCAGACTCTAGTAGGTCCAGCATGACTAAACAAGCAGGTTGCCACCCATCAGAGATTGATTGACGGGCATCCCTGTACATATTCAAAAATATTATGGCTGATATCTCTGACCAGTAAAGCTCCTATGAGGAGAAAGTTGGGGAGCTAGACCTGCAGAAACAACACCTACAAAGGGAATATGTGGCTCACTTTGCAGAAAAAAAAGAGCAGGAATTGAAGCCCCAAAAGCATATTTTGAAGACCTCCACCCAATCAGGGCAGTGGGGGAGTGAGGATTCTCCACTAACCATGGAAGCAGAGAGGAGTCAGAAGACCACTCTCCTGTGCGAAAGAGGGAGTCCAAGGGGAGTGACCCAGAGAATCCAAGGTACAATGGGGTAGAAGAAATTAGGCCCCACCATTCTGAGAGCCAATTACAAGCTAAAAGAATCAGGGAGCACCTAGAAGAGAAAGAGGGACCTGAAATAGTAGTGGCTCTGAGTCTGAGGTTGAATGGACTCAGGTAAAGCGGCAACAGAAGGCTAACAAACAAAAGAGAGCTCTGGTGAAAGACACCATCAAACAGAGTAAGGCTATTAGAAATGTCATGACCTTATATCACAAAAATGAAAAATATTCTGTCTGCGAGTATCTGGAATTATATGAACAAATGATGAACTCTTTTAACATCAAAAATAGCCAGAATTGCTTAAACTATGCCAAATGGACGTTCTCTCCGGAGTGCTCCAGCTTCTTTGCTGGGCTGGAAGACCAAAACCATTCAAGGTGATCCACCTATAAGGTGGCTATCTTGAAGCACTTTTCCACACACAGAAACCCCCAGGGGCCCGCATTTTTTCACGCGCTCCAAAATATATAATGACGCAGCTGGTAGGGGAGTTTCATGACCACAGGACGGTGCGCTGGGTAATAGAGCAGGCTACCCGGATCTATGAGGTCCAAAAACCTGCAGAAAGCAAAAACCAAACAAAAAACCCAAATCAACCAACACCACCGCTGGTGCTAAGGTGGTGGAGGTGAAGGTTGCCCCCATTTTAGATCTAGAACCCTCAGATGAACATGGCGGCTAAGAACCCCTCAAACCAAGGATCTGGCACACCAGAACAATGACAGGGAGAGAACCCTGACAACCCACCAGTTCCAGAGGAGGAGGCACGGGAGGAATGGGGGTGCGAAGCCCTAGAAAAGCTTTCTTCTTCACCCGTGAAAAGCCCCTGAACACCCCGGAACCGGAACTAAAATCTCTTGTCCCCGAAAATCTGCAACCCAGGGAACAGAGGGTGGGTTGGAGAAACAAAGAATTCAAAAAGACCCATTTTGTGGAAGAAGTCAGTGTCCTCCAGATTAAATGGGAAGAATCCTTGGAGGATTCTGGGAAGAAAATCTTCTCCTTCAGGGATGGGGAATTCCTCCCAGAAAAATGGGTCCCAAGAGACCAGAACCTAGACTGGGTAGGTTTGGGGATTGATTCAGAATCACTCTCCCTGAATCCCAGAATTGTCATACAGAGAACAAAATATTAATGGAGGGATCCTCCCCACAAACTGGTTCTAGTGACTGCCACCAGGTGAAAGGGGGCAGCACTGAGCTAGGGGAAAAAGGGGATTTGGAAATCCCACCTATTTAGGATGCCAAATTTGTGTTACAGATTCCCAAACTCCGGCACAGAAAACTGTCCAAAACCCCACTGTGTCGAAGTCCAAAATAAAGAAATCGACTGCCCAGCTTGCCCAAAATGCCCATTACCTTTGCCCATTGGAGGAGAAAGAAGGTAGATTCTACGCCCTCAATGAGTGCAAGGGCAATGTGCATTTTTAGCACTGGAGACTGGATCCCAGGCCACTCTTCTGTCCAAAAGGGCCTTTGAGCAGCTAAATTCAGGAAGGGGGGAAAGACAGCATATCCCTCTCACCCCACTTCCTGGACAACTCCAGAACTTTGACTGGAATGAAATTCCCATTGAGCGGACAGCAGATCTGGAAATTATAATTTGACAACATAAGGTGAAGCACCCGGTTAGAGTCGTGACTCCAGAAGGGACCCCATGTCTGTTAGGTAATGTCTTCCTTCACAGATTGTCTTCCCTGCTAGACTGCATAAATAAGGTTGATGCAGACTAACCGGCCAATAAAATTAAAACAATGTGTCAACCATGTCAGTTTAAATGGCACATGCCACATGCCACATAGTGGAACAGAAATCTGATCAAATTGAGTTTCATTTCCAAAATAATCAAATACCTGACTATTTGCTGAAGGACAACAAATTGGTGGTGGGAACTCCTCTCCATTCCTGAAAATCAACCTTCCTTCCTGTTTCAAGTAACATTCCACACTGGAAGGAAATACTTTGACATGTTATACCAATTCCCAATCTAAAAATCCAAATTCTGTAATCAAAGGTGATGAAAAACCAGCCCAAAGCTTAACTGGCATTCAAAAAATAAGAGAACAGTTGTTCTTACCTGTTCAGTTAAATTAGGGGAAGGAGCCTGTTCTCACCGGAGTGTGCCTGAATAACAGAAAGAGTTTTATCAGCTAAGCCATGTTCAGGAAATTCCCAAAAGATCCAACCATTCCCACATTTAAATTGATTGATAAATGGGAAATGGGCCTAGAAACGCCCAACTCTAAACATCTCCTGCCTAGCAGGTGTATGCTCTAAATTTCCATTGGTGACAAAAGCATAGAGCATAATTGATGTGTCATGCAAGATGTCCCTGCTACATTCTATTTAGGTGTCAGGGTACAGAGCGTAGGGTGTGTATGTAGGGTGTAGGAGTGAGGGGGCAAGGCTCCTCAACAGGCTTCATGCACAGAACAACAAAGAAAAGAACACAACAGGATAAAAGAAAAAGACTCCAGCCTTATCGAAGGCTTCTCTGCCCTCTTTGCAGGAAAAAGGACCTGCAGACTACAGTTCCCAGCAGCCTTCGGGCCAGGAACTACTTTTCTGCACCCACACTGGGTGGGGCAAGTACGCGTGCATGCACACAAGTGAAAGCACAGGGCTTGTGCTTAAGCAGCCGACCAGAGCTGACGCATCGGCTGAAGCTCCTGACGAGGGGCCACCCCCTCAAGGAAGAAGCTTTACGGCCCCTCGCTTGCACCAGATAAGTGCCGCAACAGCTGGGGGAGTAACCAAGGCTTAGATACTAATGTGAAGCTTCTTGGAAGCAGCGCACAGATGGAGGGGGAAACGGAGCACCGGGGAGGCACCCGCATTGAGGAGCAGGCGCAAGGGGCAGAGCCCAGACCAACCACGTCCTCGGCCCAGAGTAAAAGCTAAGTGCTCCACACATAATTTGAACAGCATTTGATACGCCCTACAGCTTTCTCTGCGAGCACGTCTTGCATGCAAATTAGCCATGTGCGGCCCTCTATCAAAGCTCACATATACAGCCACATGCAGGAAACTTTAGCTGCACATTGGGTCTTCTATTGTTAAGCAACGTGCAGCAAACTTTAGTACCACGTTGAGACTTCTAGTGTACAACCACGTGCGGCGGACAATAGTTGCACATTCTTTCTTTATAATTCAACTACGTGCAGCGGACTATCGTTTTTGCACAGACAGGGCTACATGAGCAGTACTAACTCTACAGTTGTTCTAGGTTTCATGTCCCTGCACTAACCAGTCTGCATGCATGTACACCTGTATGCCTTGTAAACCATGTGTAAGCAACACGCAGATCACTAATACAAGCTTTCTTTGCAGCATTTGAACTGCTCCTGACACCGGACCTGATAGTGCACAGGCAGGAGGCCAGCCCTCACAACCAGAGCTAAGTGCCTTTCTGGTTACCTTGTATTGTGTGTGACTGCAGTGTGAAGTGTATGCTTTGCATTGTGTGTTCATACAGTACTGTTTTTAATTTTACCCTGTGTCCTCTTACCTATCCACTTCCCCTCTCCTAGCCCTCATTCCGGTTACCCTCTGCACTGCACCTATCCAACCATTGTGATCCTAACCCTCTTTCCCTGCTGGAGTCTCAGAGGCTTGTGTAAGCTTAGTCTTGCAGGCACCAAGACAACAGTGGGGGTGGTTGGTTTGTGCCACTCATGCACCTGGAAGCTGAAGCTGTGACATTAGGCAGCGAGATTCTCAATCGGTTTGCAATTCATTTGGACCGTATAAATTACAAGGTCTGGTCCCGACTGGGGGAAATCCCATGGGCTTTGATGATTCTGAAAAGGCATTTTGTTCAGCTCAATTGCTGCCATATGCGGTTGAAGTTCAAATTGGAGAGTAGGTCACCATCCCAGGACAGACCCTACAATTCCGACTTGACTTAAAAATTAAGAGAGAACAGAAACTACAAAATCAAGACACATATCTACACCTCAATGCCCATCTCCAACAGCAGGTATTGGGGTTAAACCCTAGACCATTAGTCAATGTAGAACACAACACCATTCCAATAGTGGTGGATAACAGCAGCCTTAGGAGTATTACTCTGGGCGCAGGCACCATTATTGGAATGGCAGTTGATGACCAGCATTTTTCCATTGATCCAGGAAATGAACTGGTAAGACCAATCCCCAATGACTGCTATGACAATGATGATGACATACAACCAGAAAGGATCTTCACCCTGCAAGGGGGGGATTTCCTGGTGTACTCTTCCTGCCCTTACAGGGGGGAAGAGGTGACCTGTGACATCAGGAAGGATTAGGTGATATTCCAGGTCCACAATGACTGCGTCTCCTACCTGAAACCCTCTGTCCAGGTCAACACCTTAACCAGAGACCTCTCCACACATCTGGGGGAGGCTGCTGAGATCACAAAACCCAAAGTCTTTCCAGGCTTCAGGCAGATGGTTGAAGAGCGGGTCAACCTCTCTGATGCCTTTGAGACTGAGTAACAAAAGCAAAGGTTGAAACAGATGTTCTTAGATTTTCAAGATATCTTTGCTGTGGACTCTTACGACTGTGGTCGCACTGAGATAGATACTACCTCAATTCCCACAGATCCTGGGATGACTCCTGTATTCATGAAGCAATATAGCTTGCCTCTCATGTCTATGGAGTCCCTCACAGAAATTATCAAAAACCTAGAGTCCTGTGGGATAATTTGTCCAGTACACAGCACCTTTAATAATCCGGTGCTGGGGATTTTAAAACCAAATGGCCAATGGCGACTTTGCACAGACCTTAGGGAGCTGAACAAACGGGTCCACATGTCCTGATGGCCTCTTCCCTACATTGACCAAGGGCTGGCCCAGATCCAGGTGTCATATATGTACACTCCCATTGACCTGACAAATGGATACTGGACCGTGCCCGTCAGTAGGGAGGACCAGTACAAGCTGGCCTTTACCTTCGGGGCAGCAGTAGACATGGACCCAGACTCCCTTCGGATACATAAACTCCGGCAATGAATTCAACATCTTCCTACACAAGGCCATACCTGACTTGGGTGAAAGGGGTAACCTTGCCTATGTGGATGATGTCTTGATTAAAGGCTCAATTGTGGAGGAACACATAGCTGAAATCTGCTATGTTCTGACCCAGTTGAGGGTTGCCGGAGCAAAACTGTATTTCCAGAAGGCACAGTGGTGTAGGACCCGTGTCAACTTCTTGGGACATGAAATAACCCCTTAGGGTCTCTGTCCTTAGGTGAAGAAAGTGGAAGCACTATTAAAACTGAAAGACACCATAACTCTGCATGAGTTAAGAAGCCTTCTTGGACTAACTAACTAACTACAGTAGGAAGTTCATTGAGGATTACGCAGAGGTAACAACCCCCCGGTCCATCTGTTGAAGAAGGGGGTTAAGTGGGAGTGAGGTCCAGAACAAGCCAAGGCAGTAAAACAGCTCAAAATACATCTCTCACAAGCACCTTGTCTAGCTTACCCTGTCAAAAACAAGGCATTCTTCTTGGAGACAGGATTCTTGAATACACGCTTGACAGCAGTATTATACGAAAAGCATGACAAGGTCAATAAAGTAATCTCCTATGCAAGTGAGACTTTATCCACTGTGGAGGAAAAATTCAATGATTGTGAGAAGGCACTCCTGGCAACTGTGTGGGCATTGAGAAATTACCGCCCTTTCATTCAGGGGAGCACATCATAGTGGACACTTCACACCAGCCTTTGCAATATCTCCAAAGTGACTGAATCCGGGAAGGAAATGTAAGTAATTCAAGAATTACCTCTTGGATTATGTCCATGCAAGGCTTTCCTGAGGAGGTCAGATATGGCCAAGACAAGAAGAATCCCCTCGCGCAAAGTCTGGCTGACTTGCATGATTGTGCAAGAGAAAACTGTATTGAGGACGTAAGTCTGAAAACCCAGGACAACATGGAGGTGTACCTGAATTCCCTGCAAAAATCTATGAATAAGGCAAGTGCGAGGGGATGCCCACAGTTTATGTGGATGGATGCTCCTACCATGTTGACAACAATGGGGAAAAGGAACAGGTAGCCGGCGTCGGGAATGCCTGGGTGAATCATGCCCCGGGTCCCTCCACTGGGTACAAAATCAGTCCATGCAGTAGTCAGGTGGTGGAGTTGATGGCAGTTCATCAGGCCATCCTCACTGCCATGCAACACCGACTCCACAAACTGGTCATAATCACTGATTCAGATTATGTCTGGAACGGGTTTGTGGAGCACATAATTAATCCAGACGTGGACCCCTTGCTCACTATTCTTAGAGAGGCACAGCTCCTCCCTACAGATGAGGTCCAACCAGACCGAAACACGTGTCTGGGGAAGCTGTTGGTACTCTTGTTCAGAGGAGAATTGCCTAGCATTTCGGTGCTGACTGCCCCAGGGCAGGACAAAGACTGATATGTTTGGGATATTTCTTCTCTGTGAAAGATAGTGAGCTAAAGACTCTGGGTAAGTCTCTCGCAAACCAGGACTAATGTCTGGCAGAGAGACTCCCAGGACCCCCCTTGTCAATTTGCATATTTAAGTAACTTTGGGTCTCATCCTAAGTTACTAGGGGAATCCAGATGTGGATCCCTTGCTCACTATTCTTAGAGATGCACAGCTCCTCCCTACTGATGAGCTCCAACCAGACCGAAACATGTGTCTGGGAATGCTGTTGGTACTCTTGTTCAGAGGAGAATTGCCTAGCATTTTGGTGCTGCACTACTCCAGGGCAGGACAAAGACTGATATGTTTGGGATATTTCTTTTCTGTGAAAGATAGTGAGCTAAAGACTCTGGGTAAGTCTCTCGCAACCAGGACTAATGTCTGGCAGACAGACTCCCAGGACCCCCCTTTTCAATTTCCATTTGACTAAATGACTGGTTGAAGTATGATGCTACCTAAGCATCTGCTGTATAGAACACAAGAGCAGACACTGATAAACGCATCCACAACACATGAATATGTTGAGAATCTAAGAAAACACCTTTACCATGCTTTTGCGTACACTCAGAAGAATCTGGAGAAATCGGCAGAGGGGATGAAAACTCAATATGATTTGAAAACAACCAAAAAGGAATACCAAGTAGGAGACAGGGTCTACTTGTACATTTTCAGAGGAACCAGAGTAAGGAGTGGACATTTCTCCCCTCCTGGCACGAACCCTTTGAAATTGTAAACAAAATTTCACCTGTTCCTTACAGAAACCGCATCCCCAAAGGAGAGCTGTTAGGAGAGAAATGGGTCCACATTAATCTTTTAAAAAGTTGTCACCCCAGACACACTTTGCAGCTGATTGAGAAGCCCAAGGAAAGTCAAATAGAGGAGACATCTGGATAATGAGAAAAAAGAATAAGAAAAATCAGGAGGGACTAGGTAGGCCCATAGGTATATCTATCTAACAGGAAGTACTTTTTTCAGTGTTATTGGAAAAATATGTAATGAAACTATGGTGTAAAAGTTCAATCCTGTCTTTGCATTGTTAAGTAATTTATTTGCTGATATTTTTGAAGAACCCTGATAAATGTAAATATATGCCTTGTCCAACTGATGTCAACCTTCCAGGAAGACTGTCAGTGAAAGATTCTAAAACTGTTTTTTATCTGTCTCCTTTAAGATTACTAATTCCATTCCCTCCTAGAATGATGAGGACCTCCCCGGGGACCTGGACAGGGAAGGAAGGAAAGGGGGTGTTGTTCGACACTATCCAATGAAAGACAGAAGCAAGAGCTTTTCATATAGCTCCCTAATGAAAGACAAACTCCACTAGATGAACCCCACTTTGCCCTACTCTCACTCAACAAGAAGTCCCAGGAAAGCAGGGGGGGATTCTGTCGGGTACATTTAACAGCCCAACAGAAATCCCTGCCTCACAAAACTGCATTTTAGCAGTTACAGAAATAATGGCTGTGCTGTGGCGGCTGAGCACATATTCCTTTGCATCAAAACTGCGTGCACATATGGGGAGAGATGGAGCACAGACACCCCAATAGCTGCAGTTATGTTCTTTATGGGAATCCAAAAAGAGGAATTCAAAGGCAGCCTGGCTCAGTTCTGCTATGCTGTCAGTTCAAAACTTCAAACTGCAAAAGAAAATGTCCTGCGTTTAAAAAATGACCTTCTATCTTCATTTATGAACATCACCCAGCTTGGGTTTTAGTAAAAACAATGTTCATCAATTTTCAGGTTGTACACCAGCAATGGGGGCATTCCTCACTGGATGGCATGTTTTGTCAAGCGAAATCTGTGAAGAGCAGAGAAATCCATTTCAGGCAGCACGATCTGTGGTCACTCTTGCAACAAAGTAACCCAGGTAGAGGACTTCAAAAAGAAATTATTCTCCCTGGCTATGCATCAATTACAAAAGAAAACTATTTCCAGCATCTTTCCATGCCCTGAAACTGATCTGATCTGTCAAGGCTTTTCTGAAAATGTGTGTTAAACAAACCACATCTTGTGTAATGACCATGTAAAATGAGCATGTGTAAATTTGTTTTGCAAAAGCAGTGAAATAAAACTTTTTAAAGCTGAAAATGTGAAATCATCCCAGATATACAGACACAAACAGTATGTTATGGGTGGAACTAGGGTGGTTTAAGTGTATATTATATTTATTTACTAAAGACTTAGTTTCAGTGAAAGAAAGTAAGGAAGAAAAAAAATGTGTGTTTGAAAACAGAAGAATAAAGGGGACTGGGGATGAATTTCAAAGGCACTAACCCTTCCTGGGAAAGGAATCTCCTCCACAAGCTATGAAAGGGCCATTATGTCAGAATTTGCAACCTCATCAGACTCATCAGAAATTAACAATGGACCAAGGGGAATCAGCACTGCACAGAAAAGTGTGAATTCCTTGTGACATTTCTCCTCAGCTGCATCTGCCAGAATCAAAGGGCGCTATGCTAACCCTGCTGCCCAGAACTGGCACAAAGGGGTCAGACTGGCTGTGGACATTTTAAGGACCGCTCTCCAGTAACAGATGCCATCCTTTGGATTTAAAATACTTTTTTATATTAAAGCATTTATTTCAGTAACCTAAAGAAGCAGTAATGTGAAATGATGACAGTTTTAATGTAAGTTTTGTACCATTAAAATAAGACCATATGGGTCTTCTTGACATGTGGTGGTTGTGAGCGACAGGAAAAAGACATTTCTGAAGAAAGCATACATGACACAGTTATGAAAGTTAATGAGATATGGCCGACATTGATAGGCTTGCGTGTATCCATTTGTAGGGTTTTTGATAAAATATGTTTGCCAGAAGGACAAACAGCATCTCACAAACATGGGAGTTGGAACAGCATATTCCTTGTAAAATATTGGGTCTGCCCATCTGATTTTCAGGAGGCTAACAATTGTAATCATAAACATTTTGTCTCATAACTGATTTTGGCAAAAGTAACTGGAATAACAAAGCACATCATAAAAACACCCACACTAAAACTGATGTCACTTCCCTGGGTCCACTCTGCTTACAGGGAGGCAGCAACATCAACAGCCTGACCTATCCCATTTTAGAGGTATGTTCAGCTTAGCTCTGCCCACATAGCAAAAATCCTCTGATGTCATCCAGTTTATAAAAGGAGGAAGCTTAAGGAAAGTCAGGAAATTCAAGAAACAGACTTCCAAAAATCAACATCCAGAGATCCAGGCATTCCACAGTCACACTGCAAGACTCCAGAGCCAGGCCAGAGGTAGCTGATCTTATCCAAGCAGAACCTCCTTTCCAGGCAGAACATTTTATCCAGAATTAAACCCTACAAAAATCTCAATAATTCAGGGAGAAAGGAGGAAAGGCTGCAGACCTTGTGGGAAAATCCAGTTACCAGACCTGTCTTTGCGCAGCTAATGCACCCGCTGTCCACTGAGACCAGACCCTGGTTGCCTCGCTGTGTCCGTAGAGGAGAGCCTAGCTGCTGTACAGTGACCAGACCCTTGTCCCACTGTCCAGAGACCCGGTTGGCTGTCCAAACTACCCAATTCAAGTGCTTCTTGTAAGTATCACCCCTCCCCAATATCTAAAAGCTGCATATACCATTCTGTTACCTCGCAATTTGGCCAACCTTAAGAGAGACCCTATAAGAAATCCTATAAGTATCCTAGTAATTTCTTAAATTGTCAGAATCCTCTGTGTGTCCTGTCCTTAGAAAAATATGTGTTAGTCTCCATGTGTTAGCACAATTATTTCCAGTCGTTAGTACCTTGTTAAATAAATAAATTAATTTCCCATAGAGATGAACGCAGTGTGTATAGGTTAACCTTGCAAATTAACTTCCTTGCGTACTGTGTCTTTCTTTAAAAATACCTTGCCACTAAAATATAGTTGCAGTAGGGCCAATCATTTTGCTAACAAAACTGAGTTGCCTGTGAAAGTGTTTCCTTTTAAACATCCCATACTGTCACCCATCCAGAGTCACCCGTTCACTTTAGTATCATACCTGTTAAGCGCCTTTGTACCTCATCAACAAAACCGATTTACGAGCTCATTTCTGAAGTTGTTTGCCTATTTTCTAAACTGTATGCCTGTTGTTTAGTACTTTGCCTTGTAGCTTTTAAGTTTGCTGGCTTCTTTAGTACAGTCGCACACATTCCTGTCTTATTCATTCAACCGCACATGTGAAATAAACATTCAGTAATTCTGAGTGCCATTTTGCTATCTTTCAAGGGTTCTCAATGCAATTTTAGCCTCCCATTCAGGGGTGGTAGGTTGGAATTTCTATTTTGAGGTTTGCTTTGTATATCTCACACCTTGCTTCTCCTCTCCACCCACACAAAACTTGGTTAACATGGGTTTGAGGGAGTGTTGCTGGGGGAATGCCTAACTGTGGTGCCATTTGAAAATACTACCCAAAAAGTAATCTTGCTTTCAACCATTTTTGCATTGTGTATCTGATGGTAGAAGGTTAAACTAAGGGTATCCTATCATTTTACTGTGTAATTATCACCGCATAGGTGATTGCTGCCCTATATGGAATGTGTTTGATTTTTTTTCAAAATTAAAAATAAATAAATATTTCATTATTACACACCGGCCTGGTTCATGGTCCATTGCGACACAGGGTGTACGTTAAGGGGGTCAGCTGCCTTCTCAAAAACTGAATCTGAATATAATAAACTTGAAAGCATTTTTATTGTGCGCCACATCACTGGACAGAGAGTCCTGGTCTAGAGTGTGCTGCATCTTTAAATACTGTGATAATCTCCAGCATTTGCGCCGGCATGAAATCCATGCTTGTGCAGATGCTGGAGCATTTGTATGGTGGAGAGGAAGGAGGTGGTGAAAATGCAAGTGTGTCCCCCTCCTCTCTACTGTATAAATGCTTGAAAATGAGTCACAGCGTGATTGGGAGGCATTAAAGTTATAGTTAAATGACCCAAGGTTCAAAATGAACACCTAAAACAGCCTGTTTCATTCTTTTTTCCCTGCCAAATTACCTTACTTTGAATCAACCTCTTCTTCTGAGATGTAACAATTTACATTTCTGTTTTAACTTAGATCTTCTTTCATCCAGAATATTTACTCTCTCCTTTTTAGGAGTCTTTACCACATTAGACATTCCACTTCCTAAGAGAAAACAACAACCATATACATTATTTTCCCCTATTGTTTTATTCCCTTCCTGTTTTCAACATGCCAGATTGCAAAATTAGACATTCTTTATTTTATTTATTTAGATTCCTGTATACATTTTTCCTTGATGTGATTCTTTTTTACTCTGCCTTATCCCAATGGATGCAAACTATGTGCACTAACAATTGTACCGCTAAGTGGTGTTTTAAGACATATTAAACACTACTGCAAATAGAAAGGAAGACTCAAAAAATGTCAGACACGTATCTAATATTATGAGTCATTAATTAAGGAAAACAATCATCATAGACTCATGTTGAGGATAGTTCCACAAATGAAAGTACCAGGTACTCTGTGTTGAAAACGTTTCTCGTCTTGCAAGATCAGTACTGCGTGAATAAGTGGTACCCATTAAGGATAAACCTATAACCCTCAGTCCAAGTTCTCTGCTAACATTCCGCTATTGTACACCACATAATGGAATAAGGGCATTTTACCAAAGAAGATAGGTAAGTATAGTAGACAATATAGGAAATCAAATGGTATTATCCCTCAGGTGATGTGTTGAGGTAGACCATCGGAAAAGAAGTCCAGAAGCCATAGGAACATAAGGAAACTTTTTTATTCACTCAGTTGCAGGTAACAGGTATTTCATGCCTTAGTAAGGCAAGATACACAGTAGGACGTTAAGAGCTACTGGCTCACTCTCCCACTCAGCCAGCCACTATCCAACTGTCATACAGTGCAGGGACGTCTTTTGGGGGTTGCCAGGGGTTACAACTGTTGCCCAAGGGTGCTGCAGTTGCAACCTCTGGGGATTCCCTTGTGACCCACATTATTATTATTATTTTTTAAATGGTGGTTGTTTTTTGGGAGAAAAGAAACATGGGGCTTCTGGTGTATATCTGATGGGTCCCCAGCTCAGTCCTCACCCATCTTGTTGCAGGATGTGCTGGGGAGGTTCTTAGTGAGGCTTGGTGTTGGAGCTGACCATGGCATGTGGCACAAGTCACATGCCATATTCAGCACCAGCCCTTCTCCCTCAGATTCCTTGCAGCTCACATACAGGAACCAGGAAGCTCTAGTAGATACCTGGTTCCTGTATCTGATCAGCACCCAGGAGCCGAGAGTGGCCTGGAAGGATGGAGCGAAGCTGCAATAAAAAGGTAAGAAGGCTTCTTTCTTAAATATGTGGTGTATTTTGCATGTGTGAAGTGTGTGTCAGATGTATGTATGATGTGAATAGTGGGAAAATAAGAAGTAATGTGAGGTGATGTGTGTTCTAGATGGGTGGGTGTGTGCCTGTGTAGAGAATGCAATTCATGGAGATAACAAAAGGCGTATGTATAAGTGAGTGTCTAATGGATGAATGAGTATGAATGTGATGGTGTGTTTTTGAATGCTCTTTGTGGGTGGGTGTGTGCCTGTGTAGAGATTTCAATGAGTGGATGTGAGAAAAGGTGTGAGTGAGTAACTGGTGGGTGAATGAGTATGAATGTGAGGGAGTGGTTTTGAATGTTCTGGGTGGGTGTGTGCCTGTGTAGGCAATGCAATGAGTGGATGTAAGAGAGTGTGTGAGTGTCTGGTGAGTGATTGAGTATGAATGTGATGATGTGTTTTTGAATGTTCTGTGAGGGTGGGTGTTTGCCTGTGTAGAGAATGCAATGGGTGGAGGTAAGAAAAGGTGTATGAGTGAGTGACATGTGGGTGAATGAGTATGAATGTGGTAGTGTGTGTTTCAATGTTCTGGGTGGGGGTTGGGTGTGTGGCTGTGTGGTGAATGCAGTGTGAATGAATGTGAGAGGGGATACATGGGTGAATGACCGGCGGGTGAAAGGGGATGCGTGTGTGCAAGGCCCTGGGAGACTGTGGATCACTGGAACATTTTTACCACATCCTTTATTTACTTAATGTTTTACTTGTATTTTCAGGCAGAGCAAATTTCATGTGTGTTATTAGACTAATATTTTGGTGCAGTCAGTCTAGCCGTTGCTTACTACTTACTACATATTTACTTATTTCACTTGCAGTAGTGCATACCCCTACAGAAGCTTAATCATCATGGACATTGCGCACACTTGGTGGTCTGGGCCGGCCCGGGGTTTGGTATTCCCTTTGCTTTGAGAAGGAGCTTGGGGGGCTCGCAGCTTGGCACACAAGGGGGCCACCAAATTGTATGCTACGCCATTGGGCACCACTGGGTCTGACAATGGGACAGGGTGCAGTGCACACATTGAAGTCTGCTAGTGAGCCCCAAGGTGAGAAGCAACTTGAGGGTGTTTTCTTATTTAAAATAACTGTGTGGTGCAACAGATTTATGTGCTCAGCAATGATATGACATTAAATGGTGAGGGCTTTTAAAGTCCTCTGGCACCCAGTATTACCCTTAGATAATAAAAACTATGGGGTGTCTTAGGTATATTGATAAAACCCTTGCCAGATATTATACTCCAGCAAAGATAACATTATCAGGATCACACCCATGTGTGCACGCAGACCAGTCTAATAGGTTTCTTCTATCGTAGTGGTAGCTGACTCATAGATACTTTTTTTGATTCGAAATCCTGGTTAATGATTGAATTTTCAGGCCTTGCTCGTGCAACATGTTTCTCCTGGGAAAACAGCATCGCCCTCCTTCCCAAGTCAGTACGTTTTTGGATAGTTTAACACATCAATGCCACTGTAAACTAGTACTTCTGTGTCCATTGATCTATAGATGTTTCATACACTATCAGCAGCCTACATTATAGATGTTGCTTATCCTGTTACAAGTACTGCATTATGTACGTTTTACATATATACCCCACGTCGAATATGGAAAATCACATTCCCCAAATGTGTGATCGTGGACAAATCACACCTCTCTATGTGCATTGTTGGTTATAACAGGCTGAAAAGAGAGCGCCTGGAAACATGGGTCCTATCTGCATCTGAAAAATCTGCCATCATTTCCCGTGATGTCACTTGGTGTTGAAGTCACATGACATCACTTCCTTTGATGTCATCAGGGGTCAAGGGTCATGTGATGTCACATCCGCTACCCATGGTATTTTGGTGAAATGACGTCCCTGATACTGTTACACATTGAATTACAAGAATAAGGGGAAGCTATATCACCCACTAAGCCCTCACACTTCTACAGACCAAAAGCCAATCTTGAAGGTAAAACAGGCACAGTTAAGAGATATACTTCTTTTACCTTTTGTGAGAACATGGGCCAATGGAAGGCTATACTCTCAAGATGGGTGTGAATGTGGTTCAATAACAACCCAAACAGCAAAGTATAACAGTCCAAAATAAAGGAATGCCCAATTAAGGTTATATAAAAATAGATATGCACTTAAATTAAATCCAATATGAACAATAATAACTAACTAGAAAACACAGTCAAATGCACCCCACTCCAGAAATAGCACAGAATAAGCAAGATAGCAAGATGCATCACTCTGGGAAAAGAGACAGAGGGAGAACATGCAAGAATAAGGATATATTCTTTAGGTTGAAAAAAGGAATTCATTTGACCTAGCCAGTCTTCAGGGTCCAAAATGGACCAAGGGGACTTCTATTTGTCAATATATCCTTTTATTTGGTCTTGGCAGGCCAGAAATGGTGAAACGGGCTTCTCAGCACTGTTTGGTAGTTCAGGTCAGAACGTGATGAGTCAGTCGTGGTCATACAGCGGCAAACAGGTGACGAAGCTTGGTCGATTTGGAAGAAGGCTTCAGTTCAAAGTGGCTTGAGCAATGCAGGTCATGGAAGTGAACAGGTTTATTTGGATGCTTGAGGTTCGACGGTGGACAGGCTGATGACAGGATCCACAGTTGAGGAAGTTGGATGCAGTTAGAAGAATGCATTGAGGATGAGCACCAGCGGCAGCTCGGTTGTCAACTCGATCGGCTATGAAGAGGTTGGTGGTGCAAATGGAGATTTGAATAGTGCCGATACATTGGCACTTCTCTTGTTCAAGCTGAGGCAGTGACACACTTCAGCTTGAGTGATGCAGTGGCAAACTTGTCCGAATGGCCACACTGTGGTTCAAAAGGCAATGAGTGTTGAAGGCATCTTCGAAAGGTCCTGGTGATTCAAACTAGGTCAAACATGCTTGAATCACGGCTCACAACAATTCTATGAAATGTCAGGAATCCTGGCTGTGTTGGCTCTCAAGATGTTTGAATTTGATTTTGAAGTATTTATTACGCGCACATACCAAACTGAATCGTATCCTGGCGCAGATGATATCCCGAAATGAGAAACAAAAACATCAGAATAATTAGAATTATTAGCTGTTGCTACCCAAAAAGAGCAAAGAGGGTTGTGGCATAACCAGAACCTACTTAAACAGGTACGTTTTTAATCTTGCCCTGAAGATTTGAAGAGAGACTGCCCTTCTTAAAATAAGTGGAAGACTGTTCCCGAGTCTCGGTCCGGCGACTAAAAAACTACAGTCTCGTCGAGAAATACACTTGCTCCTAGGGATAATAAGTAAACCTTGATCTGCCGACGTTAGTACCCTAGTCATGCGATAATGTTTCAGTTTGTTTGTTAGATAGACTGGCGCCAACCCATTCAAACATTTATACACCAGGCATCCGATTTTGAATTTTATGCGATCTACCACCACTAGCCAGTGCAAGGATCGAAGTAAGCCTGAAGTTTACCAGTCTTACTCCAGCATTTTGGGCTTTTGGTAGGCGGCGAATCTGTTTGGCCGGGGCATTCGCCAAAAGTCTGTTACCATAATCTAGTTTAGAATTGACCAGGGCTCCCACGACCATCGCACGATCAGTGTCAGGTACGTAAGGTAATGCCTGGCGGAGGAGGCAGATATAAAAAATTGACTCCCTTTTGGCTGAGACCAGGCCACTACAACCCAGATCACGCTGCCAGATGCAGCCAAGCCTTGGTAGCATATTTAAGGCTGGTCCCCAAGAAATAAGATGGTGGGTGACAGCTACTTTCCTCCAACATGTGTTTGGGTCAGAATAAAATCACTTCCATTTTTTGGGGGTTTAATTGTAACCAATTGTTTTCCATCCACACTCCTATTTCCTCCAAGCACTTGCTCACCACAATGATGGCACCTTTCATATCATGGAGTCTAATGTATAATTGAGTATCATCAGCAAAAGAATGGAATTGAAGATGATATTTCTCCAGAATATACATTAGAGCGTGAAGATAAATATTTAATAGAAGTGGGCAAAGTGCTGATCCCTGAGGGACTCCGCAACACTGAGAAAGAATTTCAGATAGGAAACCACCCACCTGTACACACTGTTAATGCCCAGTTAAAACGATGTAAACCAATCAAGAGCACAGAAGTCTACCTTCACTACATTTTTCAAACAATCTAGAAGAATACCATGATCCACCATATCAAATGCGGCAGACAGGTCGAGCATCACAAGCAGGGATCGTTTTCCAGCATCCCCTGCTTGAAGCAGCTTTTCCCATACCACCAACAGAGCCATCTTCTTCCCGAAAACCCGACTGTAAGGGGTGAAGAAAACCACTGTCTTCAATGTAGTTATGTAACTGCTTAGTCACCACCATTTTCAGGATTTTTCCTGGCCAGGGGAGACCTGCAATTGGTCGATAATTATTATAATCCTCTAGATCAAGTCTGGCCTTTTTGAGTAGATGAGAGACAACAGACAATTTCAAAGAATCTGGGACTACCCCCTGAGTTAACGGCAAGTTTACAAATTTAGTCATAAACAGGGAAAGTTCAGAGGAAAGCCGCTTAGGGACCAGCGCAGGAATTGGGAAAAGTACATCAGATGTGCAAGTCCTTCTTCAGGGACTCATTGACAAGAGGATTCCTTTTCTTAGGCTCCCAATTACGGGGGATGTTGGCACACACCTTTCGGGGGGTCCTGCAGCACTGTGAGGTCCAACACAGAATGTGGCCAACAGAGGTAGAGGTCTTGTTCTAGGAGCAGGCTACCAACAGTGGTCCCTGGAGATAGTTAGGGGACAGAGATTGCCTCTGCCTTGGAACACCTTTCTTAACCTCCCAACTGGACGACTTTGGAAAAAAACTCCTCTTCCAATAGAATACAACATCTTCTTGAAGGTTTGAGGTCCACAGATGATTTAGAGAAGTGGTGGTAGACCCCTTATTTTAAAGTCATCAGAATAATGGACTACAGGCAGCCAGATGTAGGGGTTCAATCCCTGGTCTAGCAACAAGTGGACTTTGTCTTCTGACATCTAAAGTGCTTTACACTACAGGAAGTGCAGTGGTCAGGAAGGAAAGATAAAGGCAGAGAAAAACAAGAGCTTCCACTATCTAAACTTACCTCACCCCTTCCCTTCTCAATAGAATCAAAGTTCTTTATATATGCAGCACCCTTGTGTGAGGCCTAGCATTTTGTGAATGGATGTGACTTTGGACCCAGTTCTAAGGCCAGTGCCCTATGATGTAGCTGTCATGCTGCGGAAGGTGTTTCCCACCCTCACAAAAGGAGTAAAGAGATGCTACCCCCAAGGCTACAGTCATTCTCACTGCAGCAGAGTTAGACTGTCTGTAGGAATAAACAGAACACTTCCACATCTGAACTGGGCTCTCAGGGCTGACACATGTGTGAAATCAAATTGATGTGACTAGAATAACTATAGGAGTTGTTAGCCACCATACCCCAAATCAGGTATTGCTTATCTTTACAGTTAAACTTGCCACCAGGAAAGCCACCTTATAGTTAGATCGTTTTTGTAACAGGGTTGCATATCTTAAATGCAGCCCCTGCACTGCAGAGACTTGGCTGTCAATGCACCTGTCAAGAGGGCACCTGTGATCCTTGAACCTGCTCTGTGCCACTGGAGAGTAGGTACTATACATCAGGCTACTGAGGCAGCTTGTCACATCTACACAATATCCTTTTTTGGCATGGATCTTTAGGGAAGGGGAATGTGATCAGCAGATTACCATTCCTGAAATGGAATTTTCTGCATTATTTTATTAAATAATACAAATCAAAAATTCCAGGGATTCTGTAACCGTGCCAGGTAGGCAGAGGCCCAAGTGACCTTCTGTAGCATTTTTTTAGATGTCACTTCAGTGAAAGGAATGGCAAGTGTCCCATACCATTTGATGAATGTCCTGTAGTAACTTGTGAGGCCCAAAAGGTCTGGATGGTGGTGATATCCCAGTACCACCCAATCACATCATACCAATCATTCTCACTGCTCTGCATTCATACTGTTCTGAATTTAAATATTATAGTGGGATCAATAAATTGTCCTAAAGTACAAAATGCTGTAAACCTCAGTGCGGCAGTCTTCTCTTGATGGGACGTATCCCTTCAATTTTAGATACAGAATTGGCCTTTCCAACTTAAAGAGTGTCATACATTGAGTCCACTTAAGGTTTCAAAGTCATCGACTCGAGTTTCGGCGGGATAATCAGTCTGAATTATATAAACCAACCATCTTCAGGACATTACAAATTCAGTCTGCACGGGTGTATGCCAATCGTGTTCTCTTTCAAGTAGTTTCAACGCTGACTGTCTGACATAGTAAGATGTTGTTCCGTCCTGGGGTAATATGTTCCATCTGTGTGGCCGCACCAGCCCATGCCTGCCATACAATAGGAGTAAATATACCTCTCCACTTGCAGAGACAATCTTTCACCATCTTTGATTCCCTGGGAACCTTCTCATAGCAACAAACAAGCTTCCATGCCCCTGCACGAACCAGTTCGTACAGCACCGGGGAACTATATCAGACACCGTATCAAGCAGCTGGCAGTACCGCAATTGCTGTTTGATTAGATTTGGGGAGATCTTAAGTCCATCCAGAGACCTATTAATGGGCTCTGCATACAGCAAGTCTATGAGGTGATCAATCTCTTCCTCTTTCTCATTGTTCTTCAAGAGAGCCATTCTGGCTGCAGTGTGCGGTTTCAGTGGTTGACATGAAAGACCATATGAATCTGCCTTGGGATCATTGTGTCAATAAATTAGTTAACCTCACTGAACTTTTCAAGCACCACATCAGGCCCGGACAACTAATCATGAAGGGCGCTGGGTTTCACAGTTTTCATGATCCAGAACATCTGTATTTGTATTAGTATTTTTGTTTATTTACACAGCCAAAGCACATTGACACTTAAAATATAAAAGCAACACAATTCAGATAGAAGGGTATGGAATACATGAACAACAGAGATTAAGCTTGAGTAAGCGATTGGAGCAAGTGAGTTTTAAGCTGATTCCGGAGAATATGGAAAGTGGAGGAAGAGCGAATATGCAAAGGAAGGACGGGTGTTTCAGTTGTTAGGCACAGGAAGTGCAAAATAATGAAAACGAGAGGAGGCGCAAGTGGATTAGGGACAGAAAGAAGAAAGAGGGACTGTGAGCAAAGCGAACTTGCATGGTTATAGTGTGGTCATTCCTCATCTATGATGCCCACACTCATGCTTCCACCATGAGATTAGCACTAACTGCAGCCTGCATGTGTCTACCCTTGCAGGCTGGATCTCCTCTCTTATGTGTCATGCTCGAACATAGAAAGCATCCTCCTGGAGCTGATGAGATCTGACCACAGTGCTAGGGATGCCCTCACTTCTTCTTGCTGTGGGTGCTAACAAACTAGCTGCCATTGATTTCCCTTAGTGCATTTAGGGTCTTTTCTTGGAAGGAAGATGAACGTCTGTGCTCTCCTTGTGCTCTCCTTGTGTTTACTTTTATCTGGCTTAAATGTAGTTGGCTGAACCTTTTTTTGGACTTCAGTGCTCACATACCTGTCAACAGCCTTTGCAGGCTATCGTCAGTCTGTGATACCTTTGCCCACTAGATGCTGGTGTCACTCCATTTCACAATGTGTACTGATATTTTCACATGCACTCTGATTGAACATTCCCTCAAAGCTGTCAACATTTTTACCTGTAACCCACACCTATACAGATATGTCAAGAATTAATGAGCAATGTCCTCCTTTCTTGGTGAGCATTTTAATGCTCATAAGGTGTACTGTGTGGGTGTCTTGCACAACTGTCTAGGGATAACAGCCTTCATGTTCTTATTTATACATTTGCCTTTAGGCCACTGCTAGAGGTACTCCCTTCTTTGTACCCTTTGGTGCTCTATCTCCATATAGCACAGGAGTACAAAGTCCAGCATGTTCAGCTCTTTTAGCACAACAGCTTTCTGTGAGTGCTCCTCTAGAGAAGCAGCATCCCCCTGTTTCTGTCTGTCCAGAGTTGCAGTGACCTTCTGCTTCCATACCACTAAGTCTAACTTAATTACCTTAAGGAGGAGCTCCTAATAGGTTAGCTCTGCACCGGCTTGGGTCAACCTTGAGCCTAACCAGAACACCTAAACTTACAGGATTCTGAGACCTGACTGAGGTTTAGGACCTATTGGACCTCTGGGACCTCTGGTAGACTATGCTACCTGCTATCTGAGAGCAATGGTGGGAGTTGCCATCACTGTCGACCTTCCCATCCACTTCCACGTCCCCCAGAGACATGGGATCTTGTGCTGGAGCCTCAGCACTGCTGCCGGCTTCCAGGACATCTTAGAGCCCATCAGCTAGGATAACTAAGCTGTAGGCACAGTCTGTTACAAATCTGAACTCCTGACACCAGTGTGACAAATTGAGTTGGGCCCTGCAAGAGTACAATGATGAGTAACGTTTAAAACACCCACTCAGCTCTCACACTTCTATAAACTAAGAGCCAACAAAAATATCAAGGGTATGAAAGGGGTTCAGCAGCAACCCAAACCACAAAGTATAATAGCCCAAAGTAAAGAAAAGTCTGATCAAGGTTCTATAAAATATTTAAATACTTTAATTAAACACAACTGTAAAATAACTGTAAAAACCTATCCCTTTAGAAGAAAAACAAAGTATATGCAAGATAGAAAGATTCAGCACTTTGGATAATGAAACAAAGGGAGAAAAGGCAATACAAAACACAATGTTCAAAAGGATATGTTCATGAGGTTGAGTTTCTATGGCTCAATATGGACCCTGGGAGCAGTTATCAGTCAATAGTACGTTTTGCACTGTCTTGGCAGTTTGACAATGGCATGGCGCTGCTTGGTAATTTGAGTCAGTTCAGGATGTTATTGAAACAGTCGTCCCATGGGGAGCTGGTGTCAAAGCGAGGTCAAACTCGAGGAAGTCTGCAGTTCAAAACAACTTGAGCAGTGTAGATTGTGGAGGTCACCAGGTTCGGTTTCATGTATGAGGTTCGACATCAGACAGGCTGAAGAAGGGATGCACTGACAAGGCAGTTTGATACAGCTCGAAGGAGACAGTTTAGGAAGAACACCAGAGGTGGTTAGGTGATCGCCTCAATTGCTGATTAAGAGGGTATGTGAAAGGCAGTTTGGGCAATTCAGAGGCAGCAGCACTTGTTTGAGCCCAGGCAACTACGTAGTTCAGCTGGTGGGGTCCGGCAGCAAAATTGTAGGATGGGCAGACTCTGGTTCTGAAGGCGGTGAGAACCAAAGACACCTATGGATTGTTCCTGGAGGTTCAGAGGGGAGGGGGGCCACATTCAAACCAAATCATGAATACCACACTTAATCAACTGTCTACTCCAAATCATTCCACGCACAACCACTTAATACCAAGTAACTCACCCAAAAGACAGAAAGTCACAAATACAAAAGTAACGATAAAGTGACTCTGCACCTGTGCCAACCACCTACAGCAGGGACACCTTAATTCACTCAAACAAAAGGCACATCTTCACTCCTAACCTATCCAGCATGGAAAGCACATGGCCCTCTTGCGTGACCCAGTCACCAGGTGCAACTCCCACAGAAGCAGTTGAACACACACTTGCACTATGCAACACAACCACCAGACATCTGACCCCACATGACTGCCAAACCCCTGAAGTGGGGATACCTATATTCACGCAATAAAAATGGGTGCATCACAGCTCAGTGTATATGCACATTGAGAATATTGCCCCATCGGGACCCAGTTACCAGGTGAAAATCACTCAGAAGCAGGTGGCACTAAAAACAGGGTCGAGCACCTCATTCACTCCAATATATCATGAAGTTGGCAACAGAAATAAGACAGAGCTCCAAGCAACATGTATCAATATGGCTAGCAAACTATATGATTAAACACCTGTGCCAACCCCACCTTGGGCCCATGTGTTGCTAGACTCCATACTCAGTGAAGGAAAAGTTCAGTTCCACAAGTACACTCATGTAATACCACACATCTGTCCCACCAACCCAGTAAGCAATAACTAGGTACATAATGACATGGGTAACTGTAGCTATAATACTTTGAGCACTACAAGCAAGGCCCATAGTCCAACCTAAAGTTTGCTTTAATGGTTGGTCCTGTGGGGAAACAAACATGTGGCTCAATGATTATGTGATCGTCCTAGCATTACCAACATCATCATATACTTTAACAGATCCCACCACATGCACCCCCTGCGCCAGTTCTCACTCCAATCCAGTTTGAATAGGATAGGACTCACATCACACTTAATTGTTATGTTAAAATATTCCTGGATTACTAAGTATGTTGGCACCAATTACTTCCAAATCCAAGGCCAACACAGCTCAACATTTGAGCCCTTACATCAGACCACAATTGCCTGCCACCCAATAGCTAATTAATTGAAATAGGCGCCACCATGAGACTTTCAGAAGAAGGTCCTCTACGACAACCACATCCCAGAAAAACAATATAGTGTGGGAAAATTGGGAAATGTCCCTACTATTACGGTTTCACATGAGTTGACTGATGCAGAATGTTTACAAGAATGCTTACCTGCTGAAAGAAGGGTGGTACGTTTCCATGCTTCAATGCCACTGCAAGTGGCAATTTAAGTGGCAAAATAGGGAGGGAGAAACGTATGGGACTCCTGAACCCATTTAATGGTTGTTAGGGAGAATTATCTGTTTAGGTTGAATTTCCTAACCTAGTGAGTCCCCCAGCAGCTTTGCTGGATTTCTGGAGTTTGTTTTTTCCATCCTGCCAAGAGTGTGACTCTTTTTCTCCCACTCTTGGACATGAATGTGTGTAATTCCTTTGACTGTCAATGTGTTCTATGGGCTATGGGGTCTTTTACTCCATAGGGTCTCATATGTTTTTCTATGTGTGTTACACCGCACCCTACGTGCCGTAACACTGGGGCGTCCTAGCGGACCCCCGTCATAGACTCCATACCCGGGGACTGACTACTGTCTCCCCGGGCATGTAAAGTCACCATTGGCTTTACTAGACCTAAATTTACTAATAGAACTAGTACAAACCATCCTATTTTGGATGTACTAGTAGGGGTAATTCGATTACTCCTGGATCTGTTATTCGAGGGGGCACTGTTCCGTCCCCCCTCGTCGAGTTTTGGCTGGTGGCAGTGGAAATTACTTGTTATGTTCGACCCTGAATATAACTCTATGGGATTCTTCCCATTGTTGGAGATTGATACTTTTTCTCGTTAGTCTCTAACATACCACCGGTCTACTTATCTTAAATAAGTCTATCGGATGGTATTTTCTGCCAGAACTCGGTTTTCTAAAATGGCATCTGTGTTCGTCTCTGTGACTCCTAAACCAAAGGTTGAGCCCTTTGTTCCACTTTTGGCAGGCCTCTGTACAGAGACACTCCAAAGTGGTGCCATTCTGTCTGGCTTACCACAGGGGTGTGGGAGGGGGTTTAGGCACCCTGGACCGAGTTGCCTTGCCAACTCCGGTCGCACTCTGGTGTGATTGGCCCAAGTGGTGAGCCTCCCCGCTCACCAATTAGCGTGTGTTGATTGACAGCTAGGCTGGATGAATGGGGGTTTTCTGCATAAAAGCAGGGCTTTTGGGACTGGATCTTCAGAATTCGCCACAGGACCTAAGAATCCGACGAGGGTAAAGCTGAGCCGACCTGCAACGACGACACCTCCGGTGGAGCCCTGCTGAACTGACTCACCACTTCCCAACGACAGAGGAGATCTCCCTGCCGGAGAGTCTCTTCCCCTGACTGGTGGGAACAACCAGTCCCCTTTGCTTTTTCTTCGCCTCAGAACGCAGTGGTCCAATTGCCCGTGCAGAGCACCTCGGCAACCGGATAGCCACTATCCCTGTACCGCGACCAAAAGGTGGTGCCTTGTGACGGAGCACTCCGCGGCTGGTCTCTTCCCTGGTGGTGCACCGGACTTCACTTTTCTTCGACGACGAGATCATCTCTACTCTTGGCAAAGACCCGACTGCTCAGCCTCAGCTACCAAGTGAATCTGTCTGGTACAGACTGCTACCAAGTGGGTTTACTGCCAAACACCTGTAGTCCTAAATCTTTTGCAGTGGTCCCAGAGGGAACTGCACAGGTTTCCGCCTAACAATGGTGGTGGTATAAGTGCTTACAACACTGAATCAGGGACCCCGAAGGTTACATCCGGTCTTAGCTCCTCTAATGTTTTTGTATTTGGAGGACCCTGTGAAGATTCTAGGTTTATACCCGAATCACTTAGTTTGTTAAAATTAGGTTGTCCCTCTAAACTACAGATTCACTATATAGTAAATCAGGCCCAGGATACACATAAGGCAATGTTTTTGTGCCAGAAACAGGGGGTAGATTGCTTGAAGAAATTATAGATCGGATATGCCCTATAGTACAAACAAATTTAATTACACTAAGGACAAAAGGAGCTTGCCTGAGGGCGGTACTTCTCTGGCTGCTCCTATACGTTGTAATCAAATGTATGTGCCTTTTGGATCAGGGGACCCACAGAATCAAACTAAAGAACTAAATCAGACATTACAACCTAAAGATCGTATTCCTGCTACCTGGGGGCTAAAGGGGCTGGGTCCAGATGATAAACATATTTCTCTACTGTGCGACCCTGTTGAATGTCATCAAAGTAAAGTTTGATATACCTCTAAAACAAAAGAGGGGTCAACAAACTCATGGCCACCCGAGAAAGAACGATTGCCTGAACTAAGTGCTGTCTCCATCCCAATCGTCAATTTTGACACGAGGGATGGACCGGTGTCACAGAGCCAGATTGATGGCAAAAAATCTTCTGATATGATGGATGTTTGTGAACTGGTATCTCCCTTGCTGTCTAACTTGCATGTCAGCTTGAATTTGGCTCTTAGGACCCTGGGAGACACACAGAAAAACTTGGGATGGATTCTGGTGGGTCAACAAACTTCCTTCAATGAGTTAACTTATCATGTGGCAATGCTGGAGGGTCTTCTTAGAGGCATACTTGTGACTGCTAATAACCCCTAAGAGGATAGTGGGTTGTCGGCTGATTATAATACTAGATTATCTACTATTGATGCTAAACCTGACCCAATCTGGTGGCACTTCATAGTGCTACAGAGGCAAATACTTTTCTTGCATTTAAAGAACCCATTGCTATACCACCTGTGCAAATCAGAATCCCTAATCCTAACTCTATACATGACCCAAGCTCAGCATTGATGCTCATTTCCAATCTTTTAAATAATGGATAAGATTGGTCTTGGTTACAGCCAGCGCGTAAGACTCTGGGGAATATAAGACAAGGAACAGGGTGTGCATGACACCATTGACATAGAAATCATTTTGTGGAATGTGTGTGGTGGTGCGAATCTGACTAAATACATGGCTAATTATTCTCTTAATAGCTTTCCTTGTATTTATATGTTCCAAGAAACCATGAACCTTAATCAACCTGCTATAAGGGGTTTTCATACCTTCTCGCGTCCTACAGTTGGGGAATGGGGAATGGGAAAGTTAGTTGAGAATTGACAATATCGGTAGATCATAACTTGGGGCTTAAATGTGAAATAGTCTGCAGCAAGGAATGGCTTTTAAGCTTTATGCTGGTTATTGATAAATCTTTAGAGCCAATTTTTCTACTTAATCTGTATTGGGACCCCCTTAGGGTCCCTATGGAAGATACTGAAGAAGGTCTGAGTGAGGTACTTTGTGAATGGTACGAGAAGGGCTATGGGAAACGTGTTGTGTTGGGTGGAGATTTTAATTTACTCTGTGCTAATGGAGCACTTTGGAATAATAAAGGAGCCATCCCCAATATTCTCCATCCCGATGTTAAACGCAGAATTGGATGGGATCTTTATCTTGAGGAATGGTATTTCGACACGGAGCACCACAGGTTCGATCCCTGGGTCCACGCTTAGAAACATCTGGGTATTATCATATCATAACATTTGGCTGTGCTGGACCACAGTCCCAGCTTCTCTACATTTAAACATTCTTGGCATAGGGGGACACATAGTTCTAGGAATAATTGTAGTTATTTGAGACATATCCATGCTAATTTAGGGGATTATATACCTCTTTCTTTTACTATGACTATATCTATTCCTACTGTCCATCATAGGCCAGATTTTGATGGGGATAAGTTTCAGTAAACAAGAGAGGACAGTTAACTGGAACAGAAAATCTATCCTGCGGTTTAAACGTCTTCTTATGGACTCTTTGACAGATAGGATTTCCTCCGACTTGGTTTGGACTTGGTGTGGACTGGTATTCAAGGACCTGAGAACTCTTATTACAACATTTTACTGGCCTCTGCTTACAAGGTCAGTAAACTGGGTGTTAATGCTAGCAACAAGTCAAGCAGACGCTTGAGTTATATAAGAGTTCATAATTCTAAGCTCTCTAAACACAGGGACATGGCCACTCTCAAAAAGCAGGGCCTTACAGTGTTTGAGTTTAGGGCCCTAAATCTCTTTAGATCTTTGAAGATCGATCAATATCTTAGGTTACAGAAGAATATGATGGAGCAACTCTGTATGGGAAAGGATGGCACACTTTGGTCTACTGTTAATAGGACCCTTAACTCCAACAAGGGGGGAATTATATTGCCCCATGCAAGCTGAAGCTTGGGTGACCTATTACTCGAACAAATTTGCTTTGCCTAAAACAATTCACTGAAGTTGGAGTTCTTCACCTGGGACCCCCTGTTGCTGGCCAGTGTACTTGGGACCATAATGACATCTTTTGGGCTATAAGAAAACTCAAGCCTTCTCGTGCCCCCGGGCCAGATGGCATTCCACCCTTTGTACTCAAGGAAGACAGTTTGTGGGCCATCCTCCTGAAGCTTATGTTCAACAACATCTTCGAGACACACACTGTTCCTGTCACTTGGGTCCAGTCAATTATTGTACCCATTTACAAAAAGGGTGATGCACTGAACCCAAACAACTATAGGCCCATAGCACTCACAGACACAATGAGTAATGTTTGTTCCATCTTGCTTCTCAGGGACCTAAATTGTGTGGTCAGGGGCAACCCCTTTTGAGTAAATTTCAAGTTGGCTTTAGGGAGGACTTGGGTACTACCTTAAATGCAACAGTACTGGCTCACTTGAGACATTCTGTACATAATACACAAGCGGCAGATGTTTTTCTAGCTTCACTGGACCTCTCTAATGCATTTGATTGTGTTATTAGATCTAGGCTTTGGTCTAAGATGCTAGCTATGAATATCCCGTGTAAGCTTATCCAGTTTCTTGCACTATTGCATACCCATACTACAATATGTGTTTGATTGACTAAGGAGGGGATGTTTTCTCAGCAGATTGTTTCCTATGTTGGGGTCAAACAGAATTGTACACTGGCACCTATGCTCTCTGACCTGTATGTGTGTGATGTGGAGGGATTGTGGCAGGGTCCTTCCATCGCACATGCCAGGTTGGGGAGTAATAGGATAGAATGGATGGCCTTTGCGGATGATTTTATTCTTTTAGATTGTACCCAGCGAAACCTTAAGACGAAAATTCAGTTGTTTCTTCAATATGCTGCTGCTAACAATCTTATGCCCAATGCGTCCAAATCCCAGGTTCTTGTTTTTTATAGAAGAACTAAGTTTCAGACATATGAGTGAATTATGGGTCAAGAAAAAGTGGACCAGGTTAAGGCCGTTACCCACCTTGAGTATAACCTTACAAACAGGGCTAGCCTTGAATTCTGGAAAACTGGTCTGACTGATAAAGCCTTTAAACTCAAAGCTCAATTGAAATTTTTGAAGCACAAATTATGTAGATTTTCTTTGCTTCCATTAAGGCATTAATTATCTCGCCAAATTTCAACCCATTATCCTATATGGTCTCAACCTTTCTAATCATGATATGGGTCTCGCCCTGAATACTGTACGAGGGAAACTTTGGAAGGAGCTGCTGGGTTTGTCTTTGGCTGTACCTAATTCGGTCATAAGACACAAGCTTTGTCTAATATCCCTTAAAGCAAGGTATGTCTGGAAACAACTTAATACCTTTAGGAAAATAAGTGACCCCCCAAAAGAATTCACTTTACGAAACACTGGGTGTGGTAATGTGTGCTGTTTCTGTTCCATCAATGCAGGGGTTTTGCTGCCAGATGAAGTTGGTCCTGGTTTCCCTAGGGTTAACGGTAGAAGACCTAATCCAATGGCCAGGGATTGTTAAGAGGTCTCTGTTGAGGGTTGATTGGGTGGAGACTGTTGATTGTATAGCTGCCTACTCAACCTATAGGGAATATTCTAAATGTGGGCATGCCAGGGAATGCATACCACTCTATCTTCAAAGATTTTCATTTCCGAATGTATGAACGACCTATATGCGATTTAGGCTTAACCAGATTCCCACTTATGAGAAGATCCAGCATTGGAAGGATTCCCCAATAATGCCAGCATTCAACCATTCTGAGAACCAATATAGATTCTGCAGGGTTGAGGATTCTTCTGAGACCTTGAGGCATATAGTTATCATATGTCCTTACTTTGATGCTATCAGTTTTGAGAGCTTCAAAGATACATTAGATAAAAACATGGAGGTCTCTGCAAATATTTTTTAGTGTAGGCATATGTGGGGCACAAACATCTCTGTGATCTTGGCCCTAAATGAGTTCTTGATGCTAGCTACAATAGAATTGGACAAAAATAATCTTTGTATATGGTAAATAAACTACTTTGCCATGAATGCCTTTCACTAATTCAGAGGGAGGTAATTTTGCTGTTTTTGGTTGAAGAAATATTATTGCTTGAAATGGATGCACTGTTTGAATTATGATGCTCTCATATAAATTGAGTGGTTGCAAGGGTTTTGGTAGTGGGAATAATTCCAAGTTATTTGTGATAGCACGTGAAGGAGTTTGGTTGTTGTCAAGTTTTGTAGTGCAGTAACTGCAAAGTATTAAGGGGTCATTTATTTCGTATTTGTTTTCTGCTATAAGTTAAAGAGCTATTTCAAAACATTTGGAATCTTCATTGTCTTCTATTTTGTATGTTATGTCTACAGTTTTTGTGATACGTTTATAAAAAGTTCTGCGGCAGCACACACACACATTGTTTGGTAAGTATTTCTTTTTTGCATGTGTGTAGTAGAAGGTTGCCATTTGTAGAATTGCTGCTAGTCTGTTGTAAAGCTATTGCATTTTGTAAGTGGCATTAACTTTCAAAATATTTTCTATGGATATGCTCTATTTCTTCGAGTAGATCTTTGGCTGTACCATGTAGAAGATTGTTATTTAAATTGCCTAATGCTAAAGCTGGACTTTTAGCATAGTACAGTTTATGGACTAGATTTCTTATAGTTGAATGATGTGTTGATATCATTTTGATATGATGGAATGTGCTTTTGCAAATAAGTCCTGAAATGCAGGCTAATGAATGTCCTTGTAGTCCTGTGTATTTGCGCACTGGACAGGTATCCATATTTTGTAGTAGTTTCATTTTGAATTTGTCTTTGCCTTTCACATACTGATTGAGGTACTGGCATAAAGATTTGAAAGATTGTTTGTCAATGTTACACATTGACGTGCATGGCCATTTGTACACTGGATGTTTTGGTTCAGTCGGATGGAGAGGTGAAACTGAGTTTTCTGGGGATATTTTTGTAAGCAGCATTCCTTGTTCCATAATGGTATTATTACATTTTTCATACCCTCGTCCACTGCTATGTATGCCAATTGTGTTTGTTTGCTTTTGTTTGTATGCTTCTTCATTGAAATATGGTTCTGTGCTCGTGGTGTGACTCCATTCACTATTTATGTTAACATTCCATTTACTGAGAAGTCTTTTTGTAGTTTAGTAGTTAGTTTTGTTAGTGGTTTCATTCCGTTTAACTCTAAAATAAATAACTTCCTTTTGAGAAGGATTGCACTGTCTATGAGAGCTTCTAAGATTAATTTTCTATTGTAGGTTTTAAGGGTTGTGCATGATTTCTCTCCTGTTTCTATAAGATTCTGAAGGACTCTGTGGTGGATCATTTTTTGTAAAATATTTTTTTTGGTATGGTTACTTGCCACTACATCTAGATTTATAGAAGCAGTGTTAGAAGTAGTGGTAGCTGAATTCTTGTTAATCACTTTCTGTTTCATTTTACATTTTGAAAGAGGAGGCAAAGTTTTTGTAATGGAAGCTTGTTTTGTTTCGCTTCATGACTATATTAGATATTTTGTTTGAACTTTGTGTACAAATTCTGCTAGAGATGGATGCTTATTTTGGACACGTTTATTTTCATTTGCACTAATTCTGCGTTGCTTTGTACGGACTTGCTTTTTGGTAGGCATTCTTTGGGGTCTGTTGGAAAAAAGAAGAAGGTATGGGTTGGGCTGTTCTCAAATGTATGTGTGCTGTGTGCATGAGTGTCTGAGTATGATGGTAAGGATGTATGTGGAGGTGTGTGATTGTGTTATGGGCAGCTACAAATAGTTGGGATGGCTATTCTTGCATTTGTGTGTTACTATACTGGGGTTCAGATGACAATGGCCCTCATTAGGACCATGGCGTTAAGGGGTTAACGGCGCCGTAAAAGGTGTCAGCGCCGTTAAACCCTTAACGCCTTACTACGAGGTCCCTTTGCGGCTCCCGACCTGAACGGCTGGTCTGGCCCAGCCGTTAAAGTAGGGACCCGCAAAGGGACCTTGATGGCAATTACGGTACCACAATTTGCGGTACCGTAATTGCTGCCTTCCCCATTCCCATTGAGCCCTATGGGGAGAAAATGGGAATGGGGAAGGGTCATGGAGAAAGGGGGAATTACCACCACGCCAACCTTGGAATGGAGTGGTAATTCAGCCTTTCTCCATGGCAGACTCCGGCATGGACCATGGTGCTAATAGCCCCATGGTTTAGCACCGGAGTCCTAATGAGGGCCAATACAAAGTAAGCTAGTGGCGAGGAGAAGCACTAATACTAAATCTAATGGTATAGAATTAAAACAGTTCTTTGTTCTGCAATACTAACATTCTAGGGGCTGATTTATGGAATTTGTGCGCCAAAAAACAGGGATTTGTGTGCCATTCTGCCCACAAATCCCTGTTTAACAAATAGGGATTTGTGGGAAGAATGGCACACAAATCCCCGCTTTTCGGCACACAAATTCCATGAATCAACCCCACAGTGTGTTTGAGTAACAGTTAGAACATTATGGTAGTATTGTACTTACATTTTTGTTTGGAATGAGCAGGTTTCTTCTGAGTTATTGTTCGTACTTCAGATGCTGCTGCTTTTCAGAAGAGTGGTCTTCACTGCAATTGTAAAAGAAAGAAGTTAGTAATTTTGTGTGTTTATAGCACTGTTGTTAATTTAGACATTGATCTTTATGTTTTCGTAGTAGTATTGTTGTTTGATAACTGAACATAGTGTGTGCATGCAGTTTCCTTTGACTATGTGCAGCCTTTATATTTTACTTACAACCTGTTAGTTCAACATGCTTTGCAAATGAGTATAATACTAAGCGTATGAAATTCACTTGGTTTCTTAAGGCTTTGTTATTGGATGTTAGGAGATAGAAGAAATAATAATATACTTATTTTGCTATTTTTATAGGCTACATGGCAGAAAATGTATAGAAAAGCATGGAATGTATGCATTTGTGAAGGTGTTGGGAATAAAGCAGAAGGATGTGATGTACAGGCAGTGGTGTTATTTCAGCTGGGAGCTTTTTAATGATGGTGTCTATGAGTGTATAAAGATGCATGAACTTATCCTGGCTGTGCGTAATTTTATAATACAATACTACGTGTTTTTCTACAATTATACTGTTATTTCTCCCATCTTTTAATATTAAATTAGACTTTTTTAGATAGCTGTGTGTGTAAAATAAAAAAATTAGATAGCAGACAGGTTTGGAAGTGACAGTTGATTATAGCAGAAGGGAAAAATAACAGTAAATTCATTTTTTAGGTTATCCAGGTTAAGTGGCAGTTACTTTGTTTATATGCATTTATAAGAGTTGTACATGTACTGTGCATAAAATATGCATACCTGTAGTTTGTCTTCATGCATGTCGATATGCATGCATCTGCAAGTAGAAATCCTGGAGACCTGTACAGTACTTTTTGTAGTAGGTGCTTTCCAATGATATGAGACTTGTACTCAGACTGATCAACAGTATATTTGAAGTGCTGAACTATGATGATGGAGTTAGATGTAGAGGTCTTGGATGTGATTGGTGGATGGTTGTGTGACTGCTTAGCTGTATCCAAAGGGAATGGCACAGAGAATGAAGTGGAAATGGTAAAATGGCTGTCTAAGAGTTGGGTGCTCCGCGGACACTGCGGCTGTCCACGGACATGGCATGCCACATCCTGGGTTTTCCAGCCAATCCAGCATGGAAAGGGGACTGTAGGGATTAGCCAATCAGGTATTGAGGTTGTGGATTTGTGTTGAAAGAGGCAGCGTGTAATGAAGATGGCAGAGTTGGAGAAAGTCAGGATGTTGGTGGTTGGAGATATGTTTGAGCATGGTTTAAATCAGTATGCTCAATGCAGGAATGTGGCAAGCAATTTTGATGTTAAAGGAGTGGAGGTGGTGTGGAGCACTGTGCCTGATTGCAATGTACAGGGAATTGTGCAAGTCTTTGTAGATATGGGTAGGATGAACAGTCCCCATGTGGTAATTTTGCACTGTGGTGCTTTGCATTTGATCTATGTCAGTGCCCCTACTTTGTTGGCAGATTTGGAACACTTGGTTCAAGCAGTAATAAACGTCCTTCCAAATGCCAAAGTTATTTTTTCTGGTTTAGTACCTAAGGCAATATGGGACAATAGTTCTGTTTTTTGTCCTCAGCAAAACATTGCTAGGTGTGCAATCAACCGAGGCATGTTTGCTTTTATGCTTAGAGATGGTATGTTCTTCTGTAATAATGAGAATATTGATTCCAGTAATGCTGTTTATTTTAAAGAAGATGGCATTTCTTTATCCTTTATGGGAAATGCCATGCTGTTTTGGAACGTAAGGGTTGCTTTGGAGAAGCTTATGTGAAGATTTTAGAAGTAAAGTAAGAAAAAAACGAACCCACAAAAATACAAAATAACAGGTGTCTGTCAAGCATCTGCAAACAAAAAACAGCTCTTTTCAGAGCTAACCTCAAAAGGGAAATGTGGAACATTATTTAAATTTAAATTCATCACGCTCAGATTTTCGATATGTCCGCAGACTTGGTGGTTGTCCGCGGACACCACGTATTACATACAGGGATTTGGAGTGGAGAGGCATGCAAATGAGAATGAGTAGAGCATGGGATTGGTCAATAAAGTTTACTGGGTGTGTTGTGTAAGGAGAGAGTTTGTCAGAAAGTATTTTTCCTGAGCGAAGAACAGATAGCTATCGCTGTGTGTTTCAGAAAACAGATTATCTGGATTTTGGGAGACTCATAGATACATTGGTTGGAGGTGCATACAGAATGCTGTGGAGTAGCTGCAGATCTTGGATTCCCTCATGTGGAAGTGCACTGGCATGGAGTGCGTGGAATGAAGTGGCGGAACTTGGCACCTCCCTGTGCTACTTTGGACACACAGCATCATCCAGACATAATTATAATTAATTGTGGAGGGAACAGTTTAGAACATGTGTCTGGAATTTCTTTGCAATTTGCAATGAAAGAAGGCCTTGGGAATGTCATGGACATGTTTCCAAATTCTCAAGAATTTTTTTTTCGTATTGCGCAGAGACAAATGTGGCTGTGTTCTTCTTCATTTGGTCCACAAATGGAGAAAGCGAGGCGCAATGTCAATAAAGATGTTTGTGCCTTTTTAAGAGATGTTGGCATGTCCTCTTTTCACAATGAAAATATTATGTTTCGTAGCACATACATTTTTCGCAGAGATGGAGTCCATCTTAATTATGCTGGCAATCAGATTTTTCTGAGAAATGTACAAAATGCATTGCAACATTTTTTGGAATTACAGCAATCCATTTTGCAGTAGGTGTTGACCATTTGAAGTTTTTCAAACACACAAAAAAACACCAAAAGGTTCTTTCAGAGCCACCACTTCCTCCCGTAGAAATGTGCAATGATTATGATAGGGCAGCACCCCCAAAAAATAAACATCCGCGGACTCCTTAAAAATGCACAGGTCCCAGCACTATTTATTTGTCACTTCTATTTTTAAACTGTGAAAGGAGGCTATGAAAAGTGCCTTTTTTTTTTGGTTTTTGTTTTATATATTTTTTTTTTTTTAAACACGACACACAAGGAAAGGATGGGAAAGGAGGGTAAGGAAGGTACACCAACCACAGGGATAAGAAAGGACAGGTGGAGATAGGAAGATGTAGGGTGGGACTTATTCAGGTAGTGGCCAGACCTTCTCGTGCTCCTTGACCGCAGTCTCAAAAGCACTCTGAAGATTCTCCCCCCTGCAGAGTACTACATTGCAGTACATACACAATATTGTGACCCTCAAAAGATAAGGGTCAACAGCATCATGAATGGCCTGTGAGGCACTTGGAGGGATTCACTGTCCCACAGGAGTGTCTCTTGTGGTGACAGGAGCGGAAACGGAGGATGTTGTAGAGGAAATCAACCAAATACGTTTATCACAAGGTACAACTTTGCGAATAGCTCCACCGTGGAACGACCTTAGGTGTCGCTTCATTTATGTCGTACCAAAGCTGTACGAACCAGGCCTTCCACGACTGAGCACCATGTGGCACTGATTGCAGGTGACCTTTTTCGCACATGCTTTTGGCACTCCATCAAGAGTGGTAAACAACTGCCACACCCAAGACTCACGGCAAGTGCTGGTAGTAGGGACTTCCACTACCGCATCCTCTTCATCCTCTTCATCCATCTCCTCTACCTCTTCACGCCTGTTCCCCTCGCAGGCCCCTGGGGAGATGGTGGTGGTGGAGGGGGTGGGGGTGGTGCTGAGGCAGAAGTAGCAACCACAGGAGCAGCAGCAGCCATGGATGCCATCAGGTTTGATGAAGCAATTGCAGCAAGAGCAGGTCAATCTGCAATAGTAGAAAGACAGAATGAGGATGAGCTCTAGGGTGTGGCCTTTTATAGGGGAGCAGGTGCATGCGCTGCGAACAGCCGCGCTGTCCGCGGATGGATGGAACACCAAAAAACAAGTTCCAAAAAGTATGTAGATCGCCAGGGACATTGTCTGGGACATGTGCAATGGTAAACTTTTATTGTAAAATACTTTTGATTGTCCAAAAAAGCACTTTTAAAATGTTCGGGGACCCAGGCACTGACCGCAAACGCTCATCGTGGGTGCGGTCACATGATGATGTCGTGAACACATTCGTGAATGGGACGGGGGTCAGCAGGACACCAATTTTGCAGGGACGGTTGTGCTCATGCGCGCGGGTGTTTTACAGACAGTGTTCGGGTCCTCAAACTAATTAAAAGTGCGACACACGTGAGACAGACAGCTACGGACTGGCGCAATATTCGTAGGACCTATGGGTGTGGTGCGCATGTGCATAAATGTTCTACGAACAGTACGGACACTCCCATTGTAATTACAAACAGGTATTGTGTCCTTAGGACACCTCCATTTTGGTAAATTACAGACATCCTGGACATCGAATGTGTTCTAAGAACAGTTCCATTTTGATTGCGGACATCACGGACATCGAGTGTGTTCTAAGAACAGTTGCATCTTGATTGCGGACAGTACGGACAGGTACAGTGTCCTTAGGACACCTCCATTTTGGTTAATTGCGGACATTCCGGACGCCGAGTGTGTTCTAAGAACAGTTCTATCTTGATTGCAGACAGTACGGACAGGTGGAGTGTCCTTAGGACATTCTGGACACCCGTGCTGTCCGCGGACACCCCAACTGCCTTTTAAAAAAAAAAAAAAAGACACAGAGGACTCAATTAAAACACACATAATGATGTTTTTATTATATACAAATATACAATTTATGAAAGAGAGGGGTATGCAGAAACTGACTCAAATACAGGGGAATTATTGGTTTGGAGAGGATGGATGGGAGGGGATGAAGGGATGGAAGTTTCATCATAATGTTTTTCTTGGTAGTGAGGGTTTGGAGATAGTTGACTGGGACATGGAGAGGGGGAACAGTGTGGGACAGTGATATTTATTTTTTTCTTTTATGTGGACCGCCACAAAATGTTTCAGAAGATTGAAATTTTCTATAAGCATATCCATTTTTTGTTCCATGCGCTGCAGAACATTTTCTAATGTCTTTTTTGCTATATTATTTGCACTGTTTGTATGATCTGTTAAAAAAATGTGTTAAGTACACATAAAGTAATGATTATTAATTTGCTTATATAGCGAAGTGTCTACCTTTAGTATCATTGTCTTCACTCATTTCATCACGTGGGGAATTTTTTTCAAGCCATTCCAAAGTACTGGACATTTCTGTGTAAAAAAAATGTTTTATTACTTTTAGTGTACCTAATAAAGAAAGTTTAGAAATATCAAAGAAAAGTGAAGTTTACTTACTAGTTTCTGGTAAGTTTTGTTGTTACTGTTGTATAGGTCTGCTGTTGCTTCTTTCTGTGCAGTTTCTGTGAGGTAATTATGTTGGAGGCATATCTTTTTTGTTTTGGTATATTCCATTTTAGCACATATGCTATTTAAATGGACGGTTGATGTGTTACATATATAGGTTTCACTTCTTATTTAGTATTACATATGTGTTCATGTGCTGCTTTTTGAACTTGTTCAGTGTTTATATGGCATGATAGAACAATCTAAGATACCCCCTGAGTTTTAGGGTAGTGTTGATGTTGTCTGCGTCCGTCCGTGGACATACTCACAGTCCGCGGACATCGAAATCACTAGCAGGGGGCTCAGTATATTCTATGTTACCTGTATATAAAGTAAGGGAATCCTAGTAAATATCTATGAAATTCACACTCTGTATATGTATTTTCAGTACAAAAAAACTTAAGGGATAAAGGGAGGTTATGGTTAAGTTGCGCTATTAAAAACCTATGAATTTCAGTAAAAAAACTTTGTTAAAGTGACGTCATGGTTAAGTTGTGCTACTAAAAACCTATGAAATTCAGTAAAAAAACTTTGCTAAAGGGACGTTATGGTTCCAAGTAAAACCGAAAAACTCCTGAAATTCACTAGTTATGGTATGCTAAGCAACCATAACTCACGCCTCCACTGTGCATTGCTAAGACTAACACCCAGGACATCAAAGATGACATCACAAATGTCATTGATGACATCACAGATGACATCACATGTGCATGTACCTTTCACGAAAAGTCTGTACAAGGGATTCTTATTATATTGTTGACAAAAAAAGTGTCAAGGATTATTGGAATAGATGTCATGAGCTGTGTAGTGCATTAAGCAATGCATTGATATAAATATCATTCTATTATGAAGTTCTTTACAGTATAATAAACTAATAAGCTACTCATGTATAAACATAAGCATTGTGTGCAGCACACATGATGGAGGTGCAATATTCATACTATTCCCATGTAGAATAGTGAAATGATAAATGCTTTCTTATTAGAGTTTTGTGTACTGTGCAACATGTAATAAGTAGCTAATGAAACCCACTTACTATATAATTTCATCATTACATACAAAACAGAAAGACACAACAACACATACAAATATGAGTATATACAGGGAAAGTGAAGTACACAAAAAAGCAGCAGTAGAATCAGAAAGTGTTCATAACCTAACTGATTATCTTTATGCACAGAAATGATTGTTCTGCTTCAAACCTACTACTTCCCTATGTTTAACTATCACATGATGTGACCTTACCATAAAGAAAGTAATGTGAATACAAATATGAGCATATCCAAAGAAAGTACAGTAATAAAAAAACAGCAGAACAATAAGAAAGTGTTGATAACCTTACTGATTGCCTTCATACACAGAAAGCATTGCTATCTTTCAAGTGTGTATTCTCCCTATGTATATGTTTCATATGCTGTGAGTGAACCCCAAATGAATTATGTAAGAACATATTTGAAGTATAAGTCTACAAATATAGCACTTTTTGAGTTTATTTGTTCCTAGGTATTACTGGCTAAGATATATTACTAAAGGAAGAAAGAGGGAGCCAGACATATGATGTCATCAGTGATGTCATCAATGACATGTGTGATGGCATCTTTGATGTCCTGGTTGTTGGTCTTAGCAGTGCACGGTGGTGACGCGAGTTAAAAATATATATATATGTATATATATATATATATTAAATGGCCTGCTGTAGCGGCCGTGTAGTTATGGTTAAGTTACTCATCTCATAGGAAGAGCACTTTTTGGGAGGCTTATAACTTTGTTCCCCCTGGACGAATCCTTACCAAACCTTGTAAAAAAAAAAGTATATAGCCCACTCTGATGTTTTATGGCAAGGTTGGTGAGGTTTTGTCAAGGGGGGGCAAAGTTATAGGGGAGGTCCCAAAAATGTTTTTTTTTCCATAGACTGAATGGAAAAAAAGATTTGCTCACACCTACAGGTCAAACCGCTAGACAGATTTTCATAAAATGTGCACTAGGAGCAGCAGCTTGGTCCGGAAAATGTGCTTTTGTAAATTTGGTGAAAATCCGGCCAGTATTTTTTTTAAAAAACAGGCAAAATGAAGGTGCCAAACGATTAGTGATATCTGGCTCCGCTCCGCGGACCCACTTCCCTGTTTGCTCCATGGATTGGACTCCGATTGGCCCGGATGGCTGCTTGATGTCTGCGGACATATGACATGCCTGCTGATTGGCTGGACGGCTGATTGGCTGGACGGAAGCGTGATGAGCGTCATAATTCTCTGAAACACCCGCCATGTTGTGTCCGCGGATATTCGCCGATAGCGTGTGCCGAACAGGGCTGAAAAACATGTTTTGGGGCATCTGCTGGTGGGATGAGGGGCAGGAAAGGGCGGGGTAGTGAAAGATGGTATAACACAAAAAGAGACAGAACCACTTATTTTACAAAGTTATTCCTAATAATCCCTGAAAATGACTAAATGTCCCTAAAAGAGTATCTAACTATCCCTTGGTCTCGTACTATAACCCTGGAGAGTGTTTGATTAGACGCCGATCTAGTGTGAGGGATAGACAAGAAGTTCGCCCTAACCTATCTCACTACTTTCACTAGGCGCTCAAAATAGTGCACACTATTTGGAAGTCGAAAACTTTCCATATTTATTTCTTTCACTTCCATATAGTGTTACTTATAAATCCCTAAATAGCTCTTTTGCACTTCACTAAAAAATGATGTACTTAATGCTGAGCTCACTACTAATATCGTGTGTCTCAGGGATCAGGGCATCACTCTGTTCCTAAATGGTGTCAACGGGTTTCAGCGTATATAGAAACCCTCTCCGTTTTATTCAGGACATATGCTATGACATTAATGCGTCATATTCACTAAAAAAGAAAATGTTTTGATTTCTCGTCTTGGTCTCCATGCTTTGAATTAGGGAGGGCATCTCATGTTCACTCAGTGGAACGTCTTATCAATGCTTGCCTGTGCCCTAAAAGGGAATACACATAAGGGGACACCATAAGTGTCTATTTCATACTGTCTTGGGCATATTCAGCATGTTAGGTAAGTATCAGTCCTCACCAGTCTTCATCTTATTATTGTCTCTCGCAAATTTAGTTAATTTTGGTCCGGGAAATTGGCCAAATCACATATATTATATATATTAGTATCTATTGGGATGGCGCTATTACATCTGTTTAAAAATACAACCCATATGGGGGGCAAGACTCTTACCCATTGTTAAATGCGGGAGCCACAACTCCTTATTAGGTTGTATGTCTTCCCTCTCTGTAGGCTTCTCATTCCTTTTTTTTCTCACCGTGGCCTATAGTGGAAAATAATTCACCATTACTAAGGCTTGCCCCCAGTAATCACAAGAGTCTGCAAGTACTATTCTAAACAGCCACACCCATGGTTCTTATATCAAGGTTCTCTCCTGTAGTGCTATTCTCAGAGTGGTATAAATGTTCTCCCAATCCCTCTTTGTGATTTGACATTTCCCATGGCCTTTTGCGTGTACGTGTACGTGCGCATGTTTCCTTTTATCCAAAAAGTTGCTTACCCGTTGCAACGTTATGGTGCTCCCTCTCCTCTATCCAACACGGTTATCGATGTAAACCACCATCTTGGGAGCTAGTTCTTTATATATGTGTGGTCAGGTGATATTCGTGTTAATGGATATTTCCCATCTGTGAAAGGTACAGTGAGCAAAAAGCGTGTGCTGCAAACTCTCATCTCAAAACAGGTCATGCTATGTTCTTTCTAGAGAGGAGCGCCTGCTACCTTTGTTGAAATATTTGCAAGGAACTTGGGGTTTGGTCACCCTGAGTTACCTGGGGGCAACCAGACGTGGACTCCCTGCTCACTGTACTCGGAGAGGCACAGCTTCACCTCACTGATGAAGCCCAACAAGGCTAAAACACGTGTATGGGGTTGGTGTTGGTACTCTTGTTCAGAGAGGAATTGCAATTGCATTTCGGTGCTGGACTGCCCCTGTGGGCGGGACAAAGACTGATATGCAAATGGATATTTCCCATCATGAAAAGGTACAGTTAGCAAAAAGCGTGTGCTGCAAACCCTCACCTCAAAACAGGTTATCATGCCATGTTCTTTCTAGAGAGGAGCGCCTGCTACCTTTGTTGAGATATTCATGTTAACGCTGTGTGATCCTCTCTTCATTTATAAAAAGTATTATTCATGTTGCATACCGAACGTCTTGATGTGCTTGCTGTGTCTCTTAAGTTTATTCCTGTTTGATAGCAGTATGTTTGAGAAAGCAAAACTCTGTGCTTGTTTACTTTTTCTTTTAACATGCCCCGTACCACGTAGTCGGGCATTCTTGGTCATGTAGTTTAAATAATCACATGTCCCTCTTAATTTCCTTTTTTAAGAGTTGGTTTATGGCAAAACTGGGAATTTTAAATATTACAGTTTACCAAAGTCACTAAACACACAGGCAGCCATCCATATATGCTGTAAGAGTGATTTGTGTGTTATCACAGTAAATCTCGAAAGGCTTTCACATAACCCGTGATCAAATCTATGCTTCAGTTATTTGTGCAACTACACAATGTGCTATCATTCTTGCATATACAGCTATGTGGGCCACCTACATAGGTCCTAGTACTTCTGCTACATGTTTGACAGAATGCATTTTGAGTGTTGTAGTCCACTTCTATGTGCCAGCATCTATTGTGCAGGCCGGGTTGTGAATCCCTGTCCGCTGTTGGTGATAATGATACAGCCTCATCTCTGTGTCCGTTGGCAACAATCACGTTTATGTATATTATTCTTCTATTATGTCCAGTGTGTTATATCTATTGCTCATCATTTGTGATCATACAATGCTGGATGATGTCATGATCTCTAGATGGACAGTCTCACTGCAAATGCTATCCTCCTAGATAGCTCTATCTGCTTCTAAAATGGAGCAATTTCCTTTTGATCTTTTAATGTACATCTCTATATTTGCTTCTGAGGCTGGCTCACATCATGAGTGTGTAGGTCTAATCAGCTGTTGCTGCCCCATTCTGGTGTATACTATTTGTGCTATTCTGCCTAATGTTTCAGTGCTGAGCAGGAGTGGTAGTTTTGTATATTCTTATCTTCATGCAGAAGGGTTAGCTGATGTACATCCCACCCCAAAGACTCAGGTACAGTCAATCACTCCTGGCGTCACACTGGTTATGATGTAGTGCCCTTATAATGTTGCTAGAGTTTGCCAACATAGTTCATCGTTTAGACCTATTTGGTGACTTTTTAGTCTGCAGATCCATAATTGTTCTCTTCTGAGGAGCAAAGCTCAGATGTTCCCACCTCTCTTTGGGGCCACTCCCTTTTCCAGGATAGCCCAGCTGATGTCATTTTCTGAATGTTTTTTCTGCATAAAGTGATCAACCAGCATAGCAGTGATATGTTTGGTCATAATATGACCAGCTTGACCACTTACATAAAGGAGTACAGGTTTATAGTTTTGACAGGTACACGTTTTAGTTTCGTGCTGCACATCATGTTCAATTTCATCTGCTAAGCTGCTCATTGTTTAGTTGTGATTTCAGTGGAGAAAAGTTTTCTTCAGATTTTTCATACTGATACAGGGGTTTTTCTACTTCAGTCATGGCTAATTCTGCCTCATTTGCTATGAGTGGCTGTCTAAGTGGTTCTTGGCTTCCTGTAAGAGAAGGTTGACTGCTCTCAGGAGTGTCTACATTTACTTGCGCTTGAAGTTCTTCTTCTTGTTGGAGTTCCCATCATTGTCCAACATGTTTTTGTACTGTGTAAAGTTTTTATCTGTTATAGTGCTTTCACTAGTATTGAATACATCTATAGGAGGTATGGGTGTCCAATATATCATCTTCTTTTCTCCATGGTTTAAAAAGTTGCAGTAAGGACATGTAGTACAGTTCTCTATGTTGAGGGGTTGTTAATGAAAGGCTTCATTTGGAAAGTTTAACCAGGCTGCCCTCACAACGTTTGACCATGTATTTACCTTTTTCTCATCTGGTTTAATATTATTTTGTATGAAAAGTGTTGGGCACACGTGTTCTATGCACATGGTACTCCTGTTTGGCTAATATGTGTCCAATAAGTGGTTTTTCAAAATGTCTTGGCTGTTGGGATTGTTTTTGGCTTTTGTGTCTATGTCTTGGTAAAATTTGAGAAGTCTTTTTCTGGATGCAGGAGGACCAAGACTTACCAGACTATGTTTTCAGATTTCCCATACAAGGCAGTGCCGATTAAACGGTCTGGGTTTCAGAGCAGCCACATTCTCTATGGGAGAGCATTTTTATGCCAAAGCTGTCCAATTTTTGTGACAGTGTTTTGTCAGATGATATGTCATCCCCGAGGTCTTTCAGCTCTGTTTTCTCTGCTTTGGTAAAGTATGCTGTGACATACCGTGCAACTGCAGTGGAATTGTCTGCAATGTACTGCACATCTATGGTTGCATTCCATAGGAGGGCAACAATTGCATTATAATCATTGATGTACTTTGGTGCTTCATTACTTTTGATGCAGTAAGTGTTTTTAGGCGATTTGCCTTTCGCACTGTGTCTAACAGAAGACATGAAGCTGTTGGCATTTTGCTGAAACAGGTCTAGGGAAACTAAAACAGCATTTGGTGTAGTGTTCTCCTTTGTTTTTATATTTACGCTGACAAAACTTGCCACACTTGTGTCTTTGAAACAGCAAAACGTTTGCATGTAGATTACTATGTGTAGTTTCTGGAGGGATTTTGCAAGTGACATATTTATGAATGAACTGAAAAACAGAGAAGAACTCCAAATTTAGGAGCATGTTTAATCCACAAAAGCATATGGATGTGTGGTGCTCCTCTGGCTTGATATTCATTTCTCCAAACAAAGCATTCCACTTCTCTAAGGGGAGGGAGTGTTTTTATTACAAATGAAGTGCAGCATGGCAATAAAGCAATGATGGAAGTACTTTGACACATATACAGGGTCAAGAGAGCAGAGTACTCCTGGTGTTTTCATGTCTATTCCTGCTTTGTTTTCATTTGCTATGTGTAGGAAATTGTGCAAGTCTTACCATGCATACTCTGCACAACTTAAAGTGACAAACCATGTGGGTGGGCCATGGTTGCATAGGATACACTGTACGTCTGTGTGACGTCGGAACTAGTATTCTTTCGTACCCCGCATGTTTGCCAAAAGATTTGTAATACTTGTCTAAAATATTGCAGGCTGTAGTAGGATTTAGAAGTTCAAATTGGCCAGTTGATGAGGAATCCTGAATTATTTTGGTGGTTTCTCTCAGGTTTTTTTCAATGATTATTTCTCTGTAGTATTCATTGTTGTCTTTAAGATATTGCAGGGCTTCTCTAACTTTGTTTAAGTCTACTAGTTGCTGCCACTTTTTTTGTCTTTTGTAGGTACACCTTTCACTAAGAAAATCACAGAGTGATCGATTGGTTGTTGCACTCTTAGAGTGTCTACATTGTCTTTGAGATCTAATGGCAGATAAACTACTTTGCCATGACTACTTTTCAGTAATTCTGAGGGAGGCAATTTTGCTGTTTTTGGTTGAAGGTGTATTATCGCTTGAAATGGGTGAATTGTTTGGATTATAATGCTCTCATACAAATTAAGCTGTTGGAGTGGTTTTGGCAGTGGGAATATTTCCAAGTTATTAGTGATAGCCCATGAAGGCATTTTATTATTATGATGTTTGTAATGTGGTATGTGCAAAGTATTGATGGGTTAGTAATTTCATATTTGTTTTCTGCTATTAGATAGAAAGCTAATTGGAACCATTGGGATTGCTCATTGTCTTCTATGTTGCATGTTATATCTACAGTTTTGGAGCTCTTTGTATAAAACGTTCTGTGGCAACACACACATACTTGGTTTGGTACTTCAGCAGATGTGCTTTTAAACATTACTATTTCATTTTTGTATGTGTGTAACAGAAGGTTATCGTTACTCTTTTCTAAATTTACTGGATTTTGTAAGTGCTCTTCAGTTCCAAAATATTGTTTTGGATTTGGTCTATTTCTTTGAGTAGTTCTTTGGCATGTAGGAGCATGTCATGTAAATGCTCCAGTGCTAAAGCAGGACTGTTTGCATAGTATAGTCTGTGAAAGAGATTTCGTACAATTGAATGGTGTGTTGCTAACATTTTGATGTGGTGGAAGGTGCTTTTGCAAGCAGATCCAGGAATGCAGGTTAATGAATGTCCTTGTAGTCCTTTGTATTTGCACACTGGACAGGAGTCCATAGTTTGTAATATGTTCATTTTTTATTTGTCTTTGGCTTTCACATACTGATTGAGAAATTGCTGCAAAGATGTGAAAGATTTTTTGCACAAGTTACGCATTGATGTGCATGGCCATTTGTACACATGATTTATTGGTTCGGTGGAATGGAGAGTTGATTGTAAGTTTGTTGGGTATATTCTTGCAAACAGCTTTTCTTCTTCCATAATGGTATTGTCTACCTTTTCATACCCTCGGCCACTGCTATGTATATCAATTGGATTTGTTTGTTCTTGTTTGTATGCATCTTCATTGAAATATTTATCTGTGCTGGTGGTGTGATTCCCACTCACCTGCATAGACATTTGCAAAGGTATCTATACTGATATTGTGTCTGGTACGTTGTACTGTTTGTAGTTTACTAATTCATTTTGTTAGTGGTTTCATTCTGTTTAAAACTAATATAAATAATTTTCTTTTGAGGAGCAGTGCAGTGTCTATGAGAGCTTCTAGGATCAGTTTTCTTGGTAATATTTCTCTCCTTTATTATAAGGCTCTGAGAGATCATATGGTGTAACATTCTTTGTAAAATTATGTATTTGGAATGCTTACTTGTGGCTATGTTATCGTTGGTAGTGTTAGAACTACTGGTAGGTGCATTCTTCTTAATGAATTTAGTTTTAGTTGTATATTTTGAAAGATAAGTCACACTTTCTGTCCTGGTACCTGGTTACGTTTTACTTAGTGACTGTATTAGCTGTTTTGTTTGAACTTTTTCTACAAAGTCTCCTAGAGGTATATGGGAATTTTACATGGCTTCAGTTTTATTTGCTCTTGTTTTCTATGGAGTTTGTTTTTGGTAGAGATTGTCTTGTGTCTTTTGGAGAAAAAAGGAAAATTGTGGAATGAATTTGTGTGTACTGTGAATGAGTGTCTGAATATGACAGTAGGCATACATAGAGCAGTGTGATTGTGCAAAGCGCTGTTACCTTTGGACTGAACTGTTACGTGTGTGTGTTCCTGTGGGAAAAGTGTTCTTTAGTTTGCATGGCAGTGTAATGTGCTTGAAGAAGTAAGGACATTGCACTGTTTTTATGAACTAGTGGGGGGTAAAATACTGGTGTTCTGATGACAATAGAAACAGTGGACCTCGCAAGGTGGAATGAGTAAGGATGAAGCAACTGCTATGGGTTTGCATAACATTGTGTAGGCTACAATAGAAGAACACTGCACTGTCTGGCTAACAAGCGGAACACTACAACAGTACGGCACTTACTTTTTTGGATGTGAAGAGTAGGTTTCTTACAAGTTCTATTCAGCATAGATGTCACTGGCTTTTAGCATGCGGTTCTTCACTGCAATTGCAAAAGAAGGGTGTTAGTGGGTATGTGTTTTAATGGTACAGTACTAGCAGTAGGAGAACACATTGTTTTAGATTGTAGGATAATTTTTAGCAGGAGGAGTTTGTGTGCATGTGCAATTGCACAGCACTGCATATGTGCAGGGACTTGGAAGTATTAGCATTGTTGGTATGTGGGGACATTGCTGCAGTGATAACTGTGTCCTATGGGGCTATAGTTTTGAAATGTTTGAAATGTTTTTCACTATTTGTTTTGATTAGTTGAAGGTATAGTAGAGTGAGACAAAGGGCAGAAATATTTAGGGTTTGGAAAAGAGAACATTACTGTGTATGGAAGTTTGTTATGTGTCTCACACATAGATGCTTGCTACATGAATGTACACTTTTTTCAGTTATTGAAGTTATATATTCAAATGTAGAGATAGAATTGTTTACAATGTATACATGTATATGTGTGCTTTCTTCCCTATGGTGCATTTTGTGAATTGTGCAATGCATGTGTTTAGCATGCTTTACGAATATACATTCAGTTTCCCTTTTTTGTGCGCATTGTGGGCATTTGAGATAGGATCTGGCACTTGCATGGGCTGTGGAAATGTTCCCAGTGCGCTTTTCTATAAAATAATCACAGGCAGTGGTGCTGAAATTGAAATATGTGGTTTGCGGCAGTAATGTTAATAGGTAGTACAAGAAAACTGTGAAATAAACAGCATTGTAAGTAATTGTCAGCTGATTTAAAGAGATGGTACAAATGACAGTATGATTATTTGGTAGGTTATACAGGGTAAGTGTCCGGCACCTTGTTTATATTCATGTCCTATGTGTACTTGCTATGGTTTGGTAACATGAATCTGCAGGTGACAGCCCGTGCATGCTGCCATCCACCACGCTGCATGGGGATAGGTGTGGTGAGTGGAGGGGGCCTGTGGTGGGTGCTGGGCCATGCAGCTGTACGTCGCCCTCGTCGTCATATATGGCTGCTGTGGCAGCCGTCTCACCGACTGTGCTGCTGCCAGCCAATGGTGTGCCCTCTGGCAATGCCTCCTGGGTGATGGTGGCTGGTGTGGGTGTTGTTGTGGGGGCCGTGGTGCACATTGGTGCTGTGGCCTCTGTGTTTCTCTTGTCCTTCAGAGGTGGTCTAGGTTGTCCTCTGCCCCTTGAGGTTGAGGGGCGGTGTTCACCATCATCAACCCTGGCCTTCTTTCGTGGTGTGGCACTGGTGTCCACATCACTGCTGTCAGAATGTGTGCCTGTGGGGGACCAAAGGAGGGAGAGGGTTAGTGATGGGTCTACGGGCATCGGGCATGCATTGTGGTGGCTGCATTGATATGGAATGGTAGATGAGTTACATTGGGGGAGTGACATACAGGTTGCCTCACTCTTGTGTGGGTGATGATTGGAGGCATTTGGGTTGCAACACAAATGGGGTGCATCATGCATGTGGACAAGGTTATGCTCTGCACTGCCTGTAGGCAGTCGTGTGCTTATGTGTCTGGTGGACCCTGCTATACATCAGTTCAGGTGGACATCATTGTGGTGGTATTGGCATTGTTTGATTAGAGACACCTACCTGCATCGGCTGATGATGGCGCTCCTCTCTCCATGTCCCTGACTCCCTCTATTGCCTCGGTGCCTATGATGGTAGCACATATCTCCTCCCATGGTTGGAGTTTTATGGGCGACTCCGCACCTCCACCTGTCGCCATCCCAAGGTTTCGGTTGGCGGAGAGTATACTTCACACACGTAGACGTAGGTCATCCCAGCGCTTACGGCATTGTTTGGGTGTGCGGGGTGTGGTGCCGACGGCACTGACTCTCTGGGCGACCAATGCCCAAATCTGCTTTTTACGCTGCAGTGCTGTACGGGACATGTCATTTTCAAACACCACATCTGCATGCTCCTGCGGTGTCTCTGCTAGATGGTGAGCTCCTCTCTGGAGAAGCGCTCCTGGCGCAGCCGATCTCCCATTTTTTTAACAGCTTTTGGCATCCTAAATTGAAACAGGTAGTGGTAGAGGTGTGTGGGAGTTCTGGGGGTCAGATGGCTCCTGGTTGTGATGGATGGCAATGGATTGTGTTTTTAAAGATGGTCGCCGTGCTCTTTCCCGTTCCTGCGCGATGACGCTGCTTCTGGTTCTGCGTATTTACGGTCAACGCTAATAGCGGTTGCCGCTATTTGAGGTGACCACTATTAGAGGTGACCGCTGATGCCGATGGCTAGGATGCCGGAGGTGCTATTTCCACTACAGACGATGGCAGAAAGGGGGATTTTTCAGGCTTTTGTGGCATGGCAGTGAGTTCATTACAGCACAGACACGGAAATTGCACCATGCCGGTAATGACCAGCACTTACCGTCCGGGTCGTAATGAGGCCCATGGACATGTTTCCAAACCCCCAAGTAATTTTCTCTTGCATTGCTCAGAGACAGATGTGGCTGCCTTCTTCTTCATTTGGTGCGCAAATGGAGAAAGCGAGGCGCAATGTCAACAAGGCTGTTAGCGCCATTTTGAGAGATGTTGGCATGTCCACAATGAAAATATTACATTTCATAGCAATAACATTTTTTGCAGAGATGGAGTCCATCTTGCTGATTCTGGAAATCAGCTTTTTTTGTGAAATTTCCAAAATGCATTGCTGCCCATTTGGCAACTTTAGCAAGCATTTTCACAGTTGGTGTTGTCCACTTGAAACCTTTCACAAATAACAAAGAACCCTCAAAAGGTTCTTTTTAGAGCCACCACTTTCTCTCGGAAAAGAATGCAATGTTTTTGATGGCTTCACCTCATACATTTCTGAGAAGTCTGCGGACTACCGCGCTGTCCGTGGACTTTTAGGAATGCTCAGGGTCCTTCACCATTTCATTGGCACTTCTATTTTTAAACTGTGAAAGGTGGCTCTGAAAAGACCCTTTTCTTTTCTTTTTGATTTTCTATGATTTTTTAAACACGACATACAAAGGAGGGAAGGGCAGGGAAGGTAGGGAAGGGGCAACAACAACAGGGATAAGAAAGGGCAGATGGAGAGATCAAGATGTTGGTTGTGCCTCATGGAGGTAGCGTGCAATTTACTTCATGGTCCCGGACTGCACCCTCGAAACCATTCCAGAACTGCTCACCCCTGCAGAGTATGGCGTTGCAGTACAAACACAAAACAGTGACCTTTGAAAGGGATCCACAGTGGTGTGTATGGCCTGTGAGGCTGCTTGACGAATACTCTGTCCGACAAGAGTTTCCCTTGTGGTGAAAGGACCGGATGTCGAGGATGCTGCACTGGAACTCAACCTACTACCCAGTTCGAAACAGACGACCCTCTGAACTGCTGCTTTGTGATTGGATCTTAGGTGTCGCTGCGTGGAAGTAAACCCATAACTGTACAGCCCAGGTTTGCCACACACATTGCAGCGCGCCTTGGCTTCACTAGCCTTGGGCATACTATCTACAGTGGTAAAAAACCTCCACACCCAAGACTCATGCTGCGAGCTGGTAGTCTAAATTTGGTGTAAATCCATCCAGTAGGGTTCTTTAAAACAGGCAAAATATAGGTCCAAAAAATGTGTGATATCTGGATCCGCTATGCAGACTCATTTCCTTGTTTGCTGCGTGGACAGGTTTCTGATTGGTCCAGAGGGCAGCGTGATGTCCGAAGACACCCAACGTGCTAGCAGATTGGCTGGTGAAAAGCGTGATGTGAGTCATATATTTCCTTAACACCCACCATGTTCTATCCAAATATATCTGCGGCTGTCCGCTGATACTATGTTGGGGAACAGGTCTGGGAAACAGGTCTGGGGCATTTGGTGTTGGGAGGAGGGGCTAGGAAGGGTGGGGGAGTGAAAGATGGTTAATATTATGTATTTGTTTAGGTGGAAGAAGAGCGTGCAGTACGTGGAAGTCCATAGACACTGCAGTAGTCTGCGGACAGGGCCTTGGGCGGACGGCTTATCTGGTGGATGCATGAAGGTTTAAATTGGGACGTTAAGGGCAAATTGTTGTGTGTTGGTTGTGGCCATATTCTTGGGTGCATGGCCATATTATGCTGTGGTGGTTGTGGCCAGTCTCCACACATTTTGGTGCATGGCCATAGGCCATGCACCCTAGTGTCTAGGGACTGCTTACAACCACCATGGCATAATATGGCCATGCACCCAAGAATCTGGCCACTGGCTGCAAGCATTGTAATAATATGTGTACAGAAATGGAATTCGGCCATTGGAAAGAACCATTACAATAATATGTGTATAGTAGTCCGCAGGCAGGGCCTTGCGTGGACGGCTTATGTGGTGACTACAGGCAGGCTTTATTAGAGTAGGGGAGTGAAATGTAGATTATATGATGTTGTTTGCATAGTTTACAAATAGGCAGTGCACCCAAGAAACTGGGAACTGGCATAACTACGACAGTATCATACGGCCATGCAAACAAGAATGTACCCACAACTATTGGAGTAGGTAGTGTTTGGTTGGCAGGTGGAGAAGGCCATGCACCCAAGGGTCTAGGGACTGGCCACAACCACCACAGCATAATACGGCCCCACACCCAAGAATCTGGCCACTGGCTACAAGCATTGTAATAATATGTGTACAGAAATGGAAGTTGGTCATTGGAAAGAAGTATTACAATAATATGTGTGTAGTCATTATACATACTGTATAGACAGCGCATATCTTTTGGAACACACTGACAAAATAGCATTGAATAGAAAATGGTACTTTTCATTGATGTACCATTGCGGGCACAGATTGAGTTTGTGGTACATGGTAATGCACAATAAATCTTTGCTTCTTTCTCTGTTTAAAAAACAGCATAATATTTTAGGTAAAATACTTCACAACGTCGCATTGCACACAATCTCACTTATTCATGTACTTTAGCTGCCTACAACATAGAACTTGTTGAAAGCTTGTTGTTTGTTAATTTTTGGAGGAATTTGCTGATGATTTGTATCAAGAATGGTTTGCTTGAACCAGCCTCACCACTTACATAGAGGAGTACTGGTTTATATTGTTGACAGCTACAAGTTTTACTTTCATGCTGAAAACCATGTTCAATTACTTTAGTTAATTCTAAGAAAATGCTACGTTGCTCATCATTGAGTTGTGATTTCAGCAGAGCAAAGTTTTACTTCTGATTCCTTGGCATTTTCTAATTCAGTCATGGCTAATTCTGCTTAATTTACTATGAGTGGCTCTCCAAGTGGTTCTTGGCTTCCTGTAACAGACTTTGACTACCTGCAGGAGAGTCTTCATTTAGTTGTGCTTGAACATTTTTTCTCTTGTTGGCGATCATTGTCCAACATGTTTTGTACTGCTTGAAATTGATATTTGTTATACTGCTTTCATTTGCATTGAAAGCATCTTCAAAGGAGTCATGTGTGCCTAATAAAGCTTCTTCTTTTCTCCATGGTTCAAAAAGTTGGACAGTGGACATGTAGCAAATATCCCTATGTTGAGAAGTTTTAAATGATTGCTTTATATGATTAATTAGGCTGGGTTTGGTAGGTTTAACAAGGCTGCCTTCACAGGTTTTCACTATGTATTTACCTTTTTTTTCACCTGGTGTATGAGAAATGCTGGGCTATGTGGTATAGGCACATATCTTCCAAAGCTCTACTTCTATTTGGCCGGTATGTGTGTAATAAATTGTTTTTCAAATTGTCCTGGCTGTTGGGATCGTTTTTGGCTATTGTGTCTATGTTTTGGTTCGATTTCAGCACTCTTTTTCTGGATGACGCAGGACCAGGGCTTAGCCAGACTATGTTTTCAGATTTGCCATATAAGGTTGTGCCTGTTAAATGGTCTGCAGCTTCGTAGCATCCACATTCTCTATGGGAGAGCATTTTTATGCCAAAGCTGTACAATTTTCGTGACAGTGTTTTGTCAGATGTGACAGTGTTTTGTCAGATGATATGTCATCCCAGAGGTCTTTTAGCTCTGTTTTCTCAGCTTTGGTTAGGTAGGCTGTGACATTTCATGCAACAGTAGTGGAATTACCCACAATGTACTTTATATCTATGTTTGCATTCCACAAGATGGCAATGATTGCATTGTAACCCCTTATATACTTTGAAGCTTTGTTTCTTTTAATGCAGTATGTGTTTTTAGGCAATTTGCCTTTCACACTGTGTCTAACAGAAGACATTAAGCTGTTTACTTGTCCTTTTTCGGAAACTGGTCTAGGGAAACCAAAGCAGCATTTGGTGTAGCATTTGCCTTTGTGTTCATATCTGCGTCAACAATATTTGCCACATGTATGTCTTTGGCAGAGTAAAATATGTGCAAGTAGCTCAATATGTGTGCTTTCTTAAGGCATGTCGCAAGTTACTTATTTGTGAATGAACTGCAAAACAGAGGCATTACGTTCCTGACAAAATTTAGGAGCATCTTTTATCCACAAAAGAATATGGATGTGTGGTGCTCCTCTGGATTGATATTCTTTTCTCCAAAAGAAGTGTCACACTTCTCTGTGGGGAGGAATTGTTTTATTACAGAAGAAGTGCAGCATGGCAATAAAGCGGTGGTGAAAGTATCTTGATAAATTTACAGGGTCAAGAAAGCAGAGTTCTCCTGGAGTTTTTATGTCTATCCCTTCTTTGTTGTGGTTTGCTATGCGTAGGAAGTCGCGCAAGTCCTCCCATGCATATTCTGAACAACTCAAAGTGACAAACCATGTGGGTGGGCCAAGGTTCCTTAGCATACACCATACATCAGTGTGACATCAGAACCAGAATTCTTTTATACCACATATGGTTGCCAAGAGATTTGTGATACTTGACTGCAAAACTTCATCTTTGGCTTTTATCTTTTGAAGTAGTTGGGTTGCAGATATGTTTAAAAAATTGAAACCCGTTGTCAATGTGTGTGCAACTCCGTACCATAGAGTTGCTAGTTCACATTCAGATAGGAGGAGGAATATGTATTCAACGATTTTTGCCTGAATCTGGGGTCTTCAGAATACATTTGTAAAGAGCGGTATTCTGATGCTGTTATTTGTGTGCATCTTTCATCATACCTTCCCCCTTTTCCAGTAGGAAAGAGTAGAGGAAAGGCTTGTGCTTCTACACTTTTTTTCCCATATGCTGATTGGTGATACTTCGGCTTTCCACATTTGATATGTTTCTAGTGCATCGTCTATGGTGTATTTGGAGTGCAGTGGGTGAATTGTAAACTAGTCTAAAATATTGGATGCTGTAATAGGATCTACAAGTTCACATTGGCCAGTTGCTGAGGAATCCTGTATTATTTTGGTGGTTTCCCTTAGATTTTGTTCAATGTTTATTTCTTGATAGTACTTATTGTTCTCTTTAAGATACTGTAGGGCTTCTCAAAGTTGGTTCAAGTCTACAAGTTGTTGCCAAATTTGTGTGCCTTTCGTAGGTACACCATTCACTAGGATAATCAACGATTGATCTATTGGCTGTTGCACTCCAAGAGTGTCTACATTTTGTTTAAGATCTACTGGCAAATAAACTACTTTGCCGCAAAAGCCTTTCAGTAATTCAGAAGGAGGCAACTTGGCTGTTTTGGGTTGAAGGCGTGTTATAGCTTGAAGTGGGTGTACTGTTTGGATTATAATGCTCTCATACAAATTAAGCTGTTCGAGACATTTTGGAAGAGGGAATATTTCCAAGTTATTAGTGATAACCTGGGAAGGAATTTGGTTATTATCAAGCTTTGTATTGCAGTATGTGCAAAGTATTGAGTGGTTAGTAATTTTGTATTTGTTTTCTGATATAAGATAGAGAGCTAATTTGAACCATTGGGATTCCTCATTGTCTTCTACTTTGTAGGTTATATCTACAGTTTTGGTGCTCTTTGTATAACAAGCTGTCACAACACACACATACTTCAGCAGATGTGCTTTAACACTTTTGCTATTTCTTTTTTGTACGTATTTATTAAAAGGTTAGCATTTGTAAGGATTTTGCTACTCTTCTGTAAAGTTACTGGATTGATATTCACTTCCCGAATATTTGCTTTGGATGTGGTCTACTACTTCAAGGAGTTGTTTGATTGTGCCATGTAGGAGAATGTTATTAAAATGTTCATGTTCTAAAGCAGAGCTGTTTGCATAGTATAGTCTGTGGACTAGATTCTGTATAGTGGAATAGTGTGTTGCTAATGTTTTGATGTGGTAGAAGGTGTCTTTGCAAGCAGGTCCTGAAATGCAGAATAATTAATGTCCTTGCAGTCCAGTGTAATTGTGCACTGGACAGTAGTCCATGTGCCTCATTACGAGCATGGAGGTAATGAAAAAAAGAAGGCGGAATGGTAATGCCGGGTTCCAGTACCGGTCCGGGCCATTACGAGCCTTCAAACCCGGCATTACCACCACCACCTGTACCGTTGTTAGGCAGAACCCTATGCAGTTCCCTTAGGGACCACTGCAAAAGATTTAGGACTACAGGTGGTTTGCAGTAAACCCAATTGGTAGCAGTATGTACCACCCAGATTTACCTGGTAGCTGTGGCTGAGCAGTCAGACTTCTCTCAAGATGAGTTAGGCAGTATATAGAGTATACACAATAGGTACAGAGATACAGTAGCACAAGCAAACACTGACCAGAGCTTTGGTGTAAAAGTATATAATTATTTATTTAAAGACACACTTGTAAATTACACTATCACAAAAAGAGGTACGTAAATTTAACACACTGTCACTGCTATATATATACAACCCTAATTACTTATTAGACAAGTCTTAATGAGAAACACCACTTATTTTCAGACAGAGGTGAGCACTTAACATAAGATGGCACTCTAATAAGTTATAGAAAAAGGGAGGGAAAAGGCAAAGTTATGAAAGCACACAAATTTCAATACTTTTCAAACAACCACAGTGAGGCAGGTTAGGCAAAGTCTACTGGAGAGCAAGGAAGTTCAAATGCCAGGCCCACTCTTAGAGAGAGCAAGCAAAATGTGTCTAGGATCGCACAGTGGGGTTATGCCCAAAGAGTCTTTGTAGATAGTTTGCAAAATTGAGTCAGGAAAAGTTAGTTAACAGGTCGCAGGCTAACCCAGGTTAGAAAGTCGAGGATTTACTGTCATCCCTAAAGATCTGTCGCAAGGGAAGCCAGGCAGGACACAGTACCTGAAAATGGCAGTTGTTCCTGGCAGCGGTTGCAAGTCAGTGTTTCATCCAGAGGAAGAGGAGTTCTGGACATGGAGGAAAGCTGGTGGTCGTTGCGCTGCCAGGGAAGAAACCAACCGCAGAGTTACAAGGTACCACCCTTTTCTTCACGGTAGTGGTAAACCGTGGTATTCCGGTTGCCGGGGTGCTTGGCGTGGGCAAGGCGGCCACGAGATGGTCCAGGAAGGTGAAAAGATGGGCAAACTGGTTATTCCCCACCAGTCAAAGGATGAAGACTCTCCGGCCTGGAGATCTCCTCTGTCGTCAGGAAAAGTGGTGAGATGGTTCAGCAGGGCTCCACCGGTGGTATCATCATTGCAGGTCGGCTCGGCTTCTCCCTCCTCGGATTCTTTAGGTCCTGTGGCGACTTCTCAAGTTCCAGTCCCCAAAGCCCTGCTTTTATGCAGAAAACCCCCATTCATTCAGCCTAGCTGTCACTCAAACATGCTAAGTGGTGAGCCGGGCGGCTCCCCAATTGGGCCAATCACACAAGAGTGCGACTTGAGTTGCTGAGGCAACTCAGTCCGGGGTGCCTAAACCCCCTCCCACACCACCTGTGGTACCCAGAGTGGCACCACTTTTGGAGGCTTCTGTGGAGAAGGCCGCCAAAAAGTGGAACAAAGGGCTCGACCTGGGTTGGAGTCACAGAAGCGAACACAAACTCCATTTTGGAACCAAGTTTCGGCAAAAAATACCAACCGGTGAATTTATATTAATTTAATTAACCAGCGGTATGTTAGAGGCTATTTTAAAACGTGGTAGCCTCGAACAATGGGAAAATCCCATAGGGATATATTCGCGGTCTAATATAAAAAGTAGTATCCACTGCCACCAGCCAAAACTCGGTCGGGGAGACTGGACAGTGCCCCCTCGAACAACAGACCCCGGGGCAATCGAATTGCCCCGACCAGTATGTCCACAATATGATGGTTTGCACTGGTTCTGTTCACAATTTGAGACTAGTAAAGCCAATGGTGACTTTACATGCCTTGGGAGACAGTAGTCAGTCCCAGGGTATGGAGTCTTTGTTTGGGGGTCGCTACGACACCCCTGGGTTACGGCACGGAGGGTGCTGTGTAACCCACATACCAAAAACACATGAAGCCCTAAGGGGTGAAGGACCCCATAGCCCATAAAACACATACAAAGTCAAAGGAACCCCTCAAATCATGTCTAAGAGTGGGAAGAAAAGAGTCTCACTCTTAGCAGGAGAAAAACATAAATCCCAAAAATCCAGCAAAGCTGCTGGGGGACTCACTAGGTTTGGGAAATTAGCCTTTACAGAGAATTCTCCCTAATGACCGTGCCCCTACTTACCGAAATCACATCCACGTGCCTTTGACGGCGTCAATACAGAGATGCCGCTAACATGAGGACATCACAAGTAAGGCGGCCATGCACCTACCGGCATCCTGAAGGTGGCAAATAGGGTCTGGACGATGGCGCAACTACAGGCATTGCGGAACACCCGTAAATAGCAACCTGATGTGTACCCAAATGCCACAGGTGCACACAATCTCTACAGGTGGAGGCAATGGAGCCTGTCCCAGCACAAAAGGAGCACACCCACACACCACACACCTTCCAAAACCAAAAATGATCCCACTTGCTGTTGCAATCCTTGTGCTGCAGGACATGCCTGTACTGCTGCACCAGCAACAACAACTACAACTACAAAAACAACAACAGGCAGCACAGAGGAGATGACATTGTCAGCCTGATAGAAATCCGCACTGCCACCCCCCCTCTACTGAAGGTAGTGTCTGTGCTCCACTTCCTGGCCACAGGCACCTACCAGCAGAGAGTGGGCCAGCTGCATGGCATATCATAACCACTCTTTTCACGCATGCTAACCCAAGTGCTGCATGCCCTCCTGAAGCATGCAGGCAAACACATATCCCTACCCTACACCATGCAGGGCAGACATGCCCAATTGCGTCGGTGCCCTCGACTGCACCCATGTAGAATTGGTGCTCCCTCATGCCATTGAGGTGGGGTACCGCAATCATAAGCAATACCACTCCATTAATGTGCAGATGGTATGTGACTCCAGCAAGATGATCACACATTGTTGTGCCCGATATCCCGGATCCACACATGATGCCATGGTGCTGCGGAACTCGCTACATGGAGCGACATACTGGATGACGTGCCTGGCTGCTTGGTAAGTTGCCTGACAGGCCCATGGCAGTGCAGTGGGGGGGGTGAGAACGTGTGGACGCATAATCCACCTGGGTGAGATTGGGGGTACGCATACTCAACCTGGGTGAGATTGGGGGGACGACGCATACTACACCTGGGTGAGATTGGGTGGTAAGTGGACAATGCACATACAGCGAAACACTGTAGCCCTGAACATCCCAACCTGAACATCACACATCAATGCTATACGTAAGACCGATCCTGCACAGCAATGCCAATATGCCAGACGTACAAGCAGGCCACCATGGGAATGTCAAGCGATTGATGACAGAACATGATCACACCTGTGGCAATGCTGCTATTGGGAATACATATAGAGTACCACACATCACCAACATGGGTGTTTAAACATTGTTCCGCATCCACAGTACATCTGCATCAGCGTGCAAGTGAATGCCCTGCATCACCTGGACAACGCAATCCACACCAGCAGAACATATTACCATACACATTGCGTCAAATGAACATGCATGCATGAATCCAGGGACATGTGCATGTGAACACCGAATAGCTGCAGCCATGGTAGTGATTACTAAGGTGTCAGGTCTGATATTGACTAACACATACCTCGTTGTGCCCCCATGCAGGTGATGGTGGCTATCCCTGGAAGCCATGGCTACTTACCACTGTACGGAACCCACAAAACAGGCACAAAGAGGAGTACAATCGGGTTCATACCCGTACCCATGTTGTGATCAAGTAGACCTTTGGCCTGTTGAAGGCACGGTTCCGCTGTCTCAGCAGGTCTGGTGAAGCACTCCTTTACGGGCCTGAGAAGGTGGCAAAGATCATCATGGTCTGTGCCATGCTGCACAACATGTGCATCCGGAGAAACGTACCAATGCCACCTGACATTGACCTGCATGCACCTGGTGAGGAGGATGCTGATGATGATGTATGAGGGGGAGCAGCACCCCTGCCAGTTTGCGTTGTACAGGATGGGCGTGCTGTGTGCCAATCACTGATTGATGATTTCTTCTGAACCACAGGGATGCTAATGGGTCTGTGTCAGTACTACACTGGGCACTGGGATCGTGTGGATATGGACACAGGGTCTGTGGGGAGTTGGGCACTGTGTGCTGTCATGAATTGAATAAACACACACGAAATGAACAATGTGCAGTCATGACATGTTTTTCAACAAAATTGGTGTATTGGAAAATTAACAATATAGTGCTAGAACCCTCCTTCATACAGGGTGCATGATTTGGTGCTGTTCAGTATTTCATGTTGCATGCATTGCATTCTTGTAGGTGTGACACACAGGGTACTTTCAATGGAGGTGGCCCATATTGGCATACGCCGTGGGCTCTCCATTCTGTACTGATGTGTATTAGGTGGCATACCGTTGTTTTGCAGTTTACGTGATGTGTGACTTGTGATTGATCCATGTGTGTTGGGTGTCTGTTGGTAATGGGATTGGCACGCAGCATGCATTCATTGAGCCAGGGCTTGGGCCACCATCTGTATATGTGTGTATGATGTCCCATGCATTGGCTTGGTTCACTTTCACATCTGTTGTGCTATGTCAGGCTTTGGTTGTCTGGGGTTTGTGGGGACACTCACCTCCATCTCCCGATGACGCCATACCTGTCTCCATTTCTCCAATGCCCTCAATCGCTTCCATGTTGATCATGGTGCTGCACGTCTCCTCCCATCACATCAATTTGGTGGGTGAGTGGTCCGCGCCGCCTGTAGCCATGGCCTCCCTGCGGTTTGCTGATAATATGTTTCGCACCCAGAGACGTAGATCGTCCCACATTTTTTTGCAGTCTTTCAACGTCGGCGGGGTGGTGCCAACCGCTGTCACCTTACGTGCCACCTCCTCCCATATTTATTTTTTTCATAGTTGGGCTTTGCGTTTCAAGTTATTGACAAACAACTCAGCTGCATGGGCTGCCAGCATATCCGCCAGCATGTTGAGCTCCTCATCAGAGAAGCGCTTCTTGCGCAAGCGAGGGGTGAACTTCCAAGTTGCCTTTGACATGATGGACTGGCTCTCCATTCTGTAGCACTGCTGTGTTAAGAGGATTGCAATGGATTGTGTTTTTTAAGATGGCCGCCGGCACATTTCCCATTCCAACGCGATGATGTTACTTCCAGGTCCGGTATTACAAACCCGTTATTTGTATGATGGTATTGCCGGATCCGTTATTAAGGGGTTGCTCCTGGGCGGAGGGGGTATCGGCGGGTCCCGTGATGGCGCTATCGGGGGCTTAGGGTGCCTTTAGTGGCATGGCGGTGCAGACATTACCGGCATGGGGGTTTGCGCGTGCTGCGCTCTCACAATCAGCGGCTATTCGCGGCGTCGAGAGTGCATGGATGCGCTAATACCACCATGCTGGTAATTACTGCATTTTTTCCACGATTCTCATAATGAGGTCCCATGTTTTGCAAAGTTTTTATTCTTATTTTCTCTTTTACTTTCACAAAGTGATTGAGGGATTGTCATAAAGATTTAAAGCATTATTTCTGTACATTACACATTGAGGTGCAGGCCCACATGTAGACGTGATGGATTGGTTCGGTGGAAAGGACAGTTGATTGTAAGTTTGTTGGGGAAATTTTTTCAATGAGGGTTTCTTCTACCATAATGGTGTTATCTACCGTTTCATACCCTCGGCCACTGCTATGTCTGGCAATTGGGTTTTTCTGCTCTTGTTTGTATGCCTCTTCATTGAAATATGGTTCTGTGCTGGTTGTGTGAATCCACTCATCTCCACAGAAGTTTGGAAATGTATTTATGTTGACATTACGTATGTTGCAAAGTAGTTTTCTGATTAATTTTGTTAATAGTTTCATTCTGGTAATGAGAGCTTCCAGGATTAGTCTTCTGTGGTAATTTTTAAGAGTTGAGCATGATTTCTCTGCTGTTTTCTTAAGATTCGGAAGTATTCTATAGTGGATATTTTTTGTAAAATTATTTTTTTGGAATGCTTCACTGTGGCTATGTTAACATCGGTAGACGCAGTCCTAGCGCTATTGGTAGGTTTTTGTATTTATTTATTTTTGTTAAAATTGAATTAACCATTTTTTAGCAAAGTTAGAACTTTACCATTGGTAGTTGCATTCTTCTTAATACATTTCGTTTTATTGCTACTTTTTGGAAGACGGGCCATACTTTTTTACTACTAGCTGCTTCAGTTTTGTTGAGTGACTGTATTAGCTGTTTTGTTTGAACATTTACTATACACTCTGCTAGAGGTGGATGACTATTTTTCATGCTTTTAGTTTTATCTACTCTATTTTTTTTTGTTGTTTTCTATGGAGTTGCTTTTTGGTAGGCATTGTCTTCTGCCTGTTGCAGAAAAAAGGAAAGTGTGGGTTTGTGCAATGTATTTGCGTGCACTGTGCATGAGTGTCTGAATATCAGGGCAGGCATAAATAGAGGGGTGTGTGATTGTGCAATGGGCAGTTAGTTCTGGTTGGGAAAGTTAGAGTAGCTGTGTGTGTGTTGATGTTTGAAGGGCTTGCTTCAGTCTGTATGACAGTCTACTGTGCATGAATAAGTAAGGACATTACAATGGGCCTCATTACGAGGTTGGAGGTGTGGTGGGCCTGGCCACAATATGCAAGAAGTCCTTGCACATTGTAGAGATATCGCCCCTTTCAATACTCCCCATGTTCTTGTGGTGCACTGTGGTGGAGTGCATTTGGGTTATATCAGTACAGTAAGTTTGCTGAGTGCACTGAAGGACTTGGTGAAGGACTGATGATGCACATTGATGCAAATGTGGTATTCTCAACCATACCACCTAGAGCAGTATGGACAAGCCCAAATTTCTTCTGTCCTCAGCAAGATGCAGGAAGGTGTCTTGTGACCCGAGGCATGTCTTCTTTTTTGCGTAGTGCAAGGATGTTCTCCTTTGAGAATGAGAAGATTAATTCTCTGAGTGTGAACTTTTTTAATGCAGATGCCATTTTCTTTATCCAACTTTGGCCATGCCATTTTCCTTTAAAATGTAAGGGATGCTTCGAAGAGGTTCATGTAAGCCTTTAAGGAAAAAAAAGAAGAGAAAAGGCATAACAAAAATACAAAACAAAAGGTGTTTGTCTACAATCACCTTAAAAAAAGCTCTTTTCAGAGCCACCACGAAAAGGGAAATCTCCTACCATGGGTTACATTTCTCTGCCCGCCCCCTTGACTTGGACAATCTGTCCACAGACACTGTGATAGTCCGCTGATCACACTTGCCAGATCTGGAGCTTTTAAGGCTGGCAGGCATGGAAATGGCACTGGGCAGGCCAGGGGATTGGCCATTAAGGTTTCCTGGGTGTGGTATGCAAGGAGAGAGTGGGGCAGAAGGTTTGTTTGCTGATTGCAGATGTATGCAGAGCAGTGTAACATGATCATGTTGTTGTGCAGTGGGATGGAGTGTGCGGCAAAAAGTGAGTGGACTTGCTTCCAATTTGTGCCACTTTGGTGATGTGCCATCTTCCGACCATTATTATTGTTCAATGTGGAGGGAACAGTTTAGGCCATGTTACCGGAATTCCACTGCCGCTTGCGATGAAGGAGACATTTTGGAAAGTCATGGACATGTTCTAAAGTCTCAAGTAATTTTTTCTCTCATTGCCCAGAGACAGATGTGGGTGCGCTCCAGTTAATTTGGTCCCCAAATGGGGAAAGTGAAGCACAATGTTAACAAGGCTGCATTTTTGAGAGATGTTGGCATGATGTCTTTCCATAATGAAAACATTACATTTCATAGAACCAATATTTTTCGCAGAGATAGTATATCTTAATGATGTTGATAATCTGTTTTTTTCCAAAATATCCTACATGCTTTGCAGCCCTTTTGCAAATATAGCAAGCATTTTACAATAGGTGCGGCCTACTTTATCTCTAAATCCTGAAAAAAAGCCTTCAACAAAAAATGCTCTTTTCATAGCCACCACTTTCTACTACAAAAGAGCGCAATGGTTTAGATGCGGCACCACCTACATTTTCTTAGAAGTTTGCGGACTACCGTGCTGTCCACAGACTTTTAAGGCTGTGCAGTGGCCTGCACAATTTTTTTAGTATTTCTATTTTGCAACTGTGAGAGGTGGCTCTCAAAAGAACAGTTTGTTTTTTTATGTTTTATGATTTGTTTGGTATTTTTATACAGGACACACAAGGAAGGGTAGTGAAGGGCGGACAGGGAAGGAGCACCAAACACAGGGACGAAGGGGCAGATGGAGAGAGGAAGATGTTGGGTGGGCCTCACTTAGGTAGGGGGTACTGTTTCTTGTGCTGCCGGACTGTAGCCTCGAAAGCACTTTGAAACTGCCCTCATACAGGTTACTGTGTCACAGCACATACAAAGTACAGTGGCCCTCGAAAGGCAAAGCTCCACTGCATTATGTATAGCCTGTGAGGCATGTTCAGGGATCCGTTGCCCCACAGGAGTGTCTCTTGTGTTCACAAGAGCAGATGTAGAGGATACGACAGAGGAACTCAACCTGCTACCGCCTTTGAAAGGGATGACCCTCTGAACTGCTGCCTTTTGGTTCGACCTTGGGTGTCGCCACATGGAGGTGGTCCGATGGCTATACAGCCCAGGTTTTCTGCGACTGAGAACCATATTGCACTCAGTGCATTGAACCTTGGCCACACACACCTTGGGCACTGCCCCAATGGTGGTAAAGTGTCTCCACACCCAAGACTCACGCTGGCAACTGGTAGCAAGGACTTCCACTACCTCATCATCTTCATCTTCTTGATTCCCCTCTGCATCACCACATCTGTTCTCCTTGCCAGGCCCTCCAGAAGATGGTGGTGATGGAGGTGGTGATGAGGAGGCAGCAGCAGCAGTCATGGATGCCATAGTATGTTACAGCAGGAATCCAGCAACACCAATCCCAATCTCAGTAAGTGGTCTGTCCAGGTCAGTCAAAAACAGAATTTGGAGCAGCAGTGGGGTGTGGACTTTTATAGGGGTGCACTCTGCTGACAGTTGTGCGCTGCATGGACACTTTGAGCCTCAGGAAGGGCTCAAAAAGTTGCAGAACGACTCTACATCCTCCAGGACATGGTCTAGGACTTCTGCAAGGGTGAAGTTTCACCTTATTGCACCCTGGATTGGCCAGAAATGCACTTTTAAAGTGTTCTGGGGTAAGGACAATGTCCACGGATAGGTCTGATGCTCAGTGCGGGTTCTGTGACATGTTGATGTCCCCGGATGTCCGTGGAAAGGACGGCTGTCTGTCCAACACCTATTGCGATGTGTGCATGTGCCTAGGTGATCGTAGGACAGGGGTGCAATCCCTGACCTAATTAAAAGTGCGACAAGTGAAGCAGACTTTTCCAGACTGGAGCAGTGCTCGGTGGGCACAGGGGATCTGATACGTATGGGTGTGGGTGTCTGTAGGACAGGGGCTAAACCCCTGAACTAATTAAAAGTACACCACAAGTTTACGGAGATCTGTGGACAGGCGCAGTGTTCGGAGGGCACAGGGGATCGGATGCGCATACACCCAGGTGTCTGTATGACAGGGGCAATATCCACAAACTAATTAAAAGTACGTCATGACTTACCCCAACAGTAAACACATAGAAATGTATTAACACACACAAATACACTTCATTAGAAAAGAGAAGGGGGTAGCAGAATGGGACACATTTATAGAGGATATGGGGGAATTGGGGTTTTGTACAGGTTGTTCATCAGGAGAGAAAGGGATTGAGGTCTCTTCATAGCATCGTTGAATAAAGGGATTTGGTGGGGATGAATGGTTGGGACAGGGGCAAGGGGCACAGGTACAAGTGGGGCCGTTATATTTAATATTGTCTATCATATGCCTTTCCACAGATGTCCATAAATGTGCAAAATTGGTGTTCAGCTGATCCATTTTTGCAGAGAGACTTATTAGTTAATTTGCAAAATTTACATTTTTGGTCTCTCTGTGCCCATCTTCTTGCACATTTGGTGGTCATTCCGGGCCACTTTCTTAATTTGCACTATGTACTGTTAAAACAAAAATCATGTTTCAGCGACATCTGACGTAATTTACAAAGCATGTGATATCCAAGAACAAATAATGGACACACCACACAAGGGAATGAGACCAGGAGATGAATTGCAAGTAAAACAAATGTACATAAAATAACTTGCAAGCAAAGTACTCTGCTGCCCGAGACCTCTCTGTCAACAGATATACGGGCAACACATTAAAAAGGCATCACATATAGGTAACAAACTAACAAAATTGATTGGTTCGGCATGTATACTAATCCCAGCTCCATATGGGATGCCTAGGTTTCATTGGTTGCTGTCTCTTCATCAGTCACAGTGCGCATGGTCAGCTGGGCTCATCGTTGCGGTGAAGGTCAGGGCAAAGAGGCACTGCAATGCTATCTATCTAAGCTAAACAACAGGAACTGATTGCATGAGACTAATGGTGAACATAAAAATCATTGCATCAAAGGGGGTCCTTTAAGAAACCATTGGCAGATATATTGACATTCAAACCCCTGCACTCTGGGGTTCATATAACACGGGGCACCGCTCCCAGTTTTCTCTCCTTGTGGATTTTGATCTACCTGATGCCTCATGATACAGATGGGTATGTATTCATTTTAGGGAGGATATATTGGTGCATGGGATTAAGGCTATGGTGGGTGTCTTGGAATGGTCAATGCGAGGGTCCAAATGCATATCTACCTCAAAGAGCAGGGGTATAAGGGACCTATGGACTGTGACCTGATGGGGTGGGGGTCAGGGGAGCATGGGCAGGTTTGTGGAGATGGATGGGCAAATGAGCTGTTGCTTGCTCTGGTCTCACACGGTGCAATGAGCTCCTCCGACACGAAGTGATAGTAAACGTTGCTACAATGAATGGCTGGACTTCCATGAGAACAAGGCTTGTGTAGAGTGGGCAGGAGGCAGAAGTGGCTTAGTCTGTCTTTGCAAGGTGCAGGGAAAGGGAGAGCATTGATTACTGAGAGATCATTCTCGGGCCTAAAAGATGGTGTTCGGTGTAGCACAAAATAGAGTTGCTAGGCCATAACAAAGACTTTGTTATTTGTATGTTTCCTAATATCAGTAGGTGTCGATGGTCATCATGGGGGTGGGGCGTTTCCCTCCTTAGCTCACACGTGGTCTGTTCACTGTTTGAATGGTGAGGGGGTGCGTAAATGGCTGCCTCTCCCCAACATTCCCCCTTTCTTTTCTCCCAAAGTAACAAATACCCTTCCCAGTATGTCTTAGTTCTTCTGTATTCTTTACCACTTCATCCCAGGCAGAAGTACCTTTTACGGGCATCCATGCTCTACACACACTTCTTAAGCTCTCACCATGGCGTGCATATTCGTCTGGAGTACATGTTATGTAAATGCATCCCCATCCCCATCTAAGTTAACCCATACCTCTTTATAAATAATTGTAGATCCTGGGGCTGCTTAATGGTAGTGTGGTAAAAATTGTCCACTACATCTCCTGTATTATATATTGCCACCATCCGGTATTTGGGCTCATCACTCTCACCAGTTTGTACTTGGCTTCCCTAATATGATGAGGCACCTTATTACTGTTATTTTTATTACCAATAGTCACCATCATCATCGCAGTACTAGGAATCACTTTTGCACAACAGCAAAACACTAGCTGGCACACACAGAAGATCAAGCAGGAGGAAGATGATGCTGTGGATCAGCATTTTATTTACAGTTTCAAGCCATAAAGGTACCCAGTCTAACTCCATGTTGAACCAGTCACTTGGTTGCACACCTCCCTCATTTTTCATCCTTACTCCAAGTTCATGTACTGCTGCTATTATGTGTGATAGAGTCTTGTTGTCATCATCTGAAGGAGGTATAAATGTGCAAAATGAACTCCTTATTTTTCAGCAAACACCGCCCTCCATAGCTGTGAGGAGGTCGAGCATGTAGCGATTTTGCATCGTCATTAACCGCAGGGCTCTGAGTTCCACCTTGATGACGTTTTAACCCCTCCTCTGTGTCGTTGGCCAGTTCGATCAGCTTCCAGCGGACAATTTGGAGCCACTTTGTGTTTGCTCGTCCTTGGATGCTGGGGATCAGCGATGCAAAGAATGTCTCTGCTGATTTGAAAAGTTTGTATTCATCACAGATCTGTGCTAGAAGAGAAGAGTCTTTAGAGAGGTAGTTGGATGGTCTATTTTTGCATGACACTTGATCCTGTAGCTTATCTTCTGATAGCATGTTGAAGTTGGGGGGTGCTTCATTTGTTGGTAGAGGTGACAGCTGCTCTTTGCTAGGCATCATACTCCCCTTGGCATGCTCTTCCGGTATCACCAGCATTGCCAGAGCACAGTATCCCCTCCATGATGACGGGAGGTGCACATAGGCCTGTTTGCCACACACCCAGTAGTGGTTCATTAAGGCAGCTGTTCCTTTTCGTAGGTCAGGAATGAAGTGGGTTTTGTTGCAACGTGTGTTTGACCCCATGGGTACTTTTCCTTCCCCAAGAAAGCACATTTAATATTTTTATTCATGTTGGATCTTGATCGGTTTTTCAAAAGCAGCGACCCATGTCAGCTTTGTGATGTGTTGAGTCCATGTCTGAGCCCACGTGTCTTTCATCCATTGTAGTCTCCCATCTGATAAGCCACACAGTGTTTCTGCTTTGCACATAAAGGTTGAGTCTTGCCATTTATTTTCTGCAAACATTGTTCCCCTTATATCCAGAAACGGTTTGTTGAAACATGTTCCACCTTCAGGTTTCTTCTTGCAAATTTTCTCATCCAACGGAAGGAGTTGCAGTTTTACTGTGTGTGCCTGGAAGGTGTTCCTGATTCTACATAGTGCAAGGTGGATGAGACATTGTGCTTCTAATAAAGGAGTTAGGAGTTAAAGTCTTGAGGCACCAAAACCTTAGGCGTTCCAGACGCATAGGGTATCAGTGAACACACATAGCAGCTACCATTCATTGCAGTCTTCCAGTTTTACTCATGTCTGTGTACGACTTGGTAGATTGGCCAGGATGGCAGAGGTCTTCTACCTTATTCAACCCTAGTCCATGGTAGGCATCACACTTATACTGTCACACTTGCCTTTTCTTTCTAATATTTGACAGAAGAGATTGGCGTTTAGCTAATGACTTTTTAAACCGCCTCTGTGACATCCAATGGTTTGTGGACATTCAGAGTCTTCAAACGGTATATCGGAAAAATGTCAGTATCCGCATTTACATTAGTGTCAGTATTAAGCCTCCACTATAGGGGGCTTGAAGGTCACTTGACACTACAGTGGGGAACATGTTTACAATATCTATGTTTATCAATACTTGAGGTAGGCATCTTCTGTGGTTGTGAGGTAGCTTGCAGTACTATAAAGGTAGTAGGGGTTGATGACCCAACGTTTTCTACATTAATTACAGTGCCATCTTCATTATTTACAACTGTCCAAGTCTGTGGGGTTACTTTTGTGTGGTTCTTGTGTAGGTTAGTGAGGCTTGGAAATGCTTTGTTGTCCCATGTCAGTTTTATCCCCCCCCCCTATTTTATGGGATCCCCCAATAAAAGATGTACTATATTCCCAATCCTAACATTATTATAGTAAGAATGATGGCTATAAAATGTAAACCACAATTATTACTATACACCCTAGTGGCACGTATTACATTCCTACTGCTATCTACCTAATTTATTTCAGTTGCAAATTGCGTTCTCTCCACCATCGTGGCACCTACAGAAAGGAATGTAACGGGTTGGGGGTTAATAAAGTTTGAGGCTGAATAAGATATGAGAAGAGAGGAGAAATAGAAACAAAATGGAAACGGGGGTGCAAAGAGAGAGAGAGTGAGGGACAATTTTCACGTAACAGTATAATACTTTACTTTATATGCATGTAGACTTATTCTCTGTATTTCCATCCATGCTTTTCATTCTTTCTGTCTGTCAGGCTGTTTCTGTATTTTCTGATAAAGTTTCTAAGGGACTGCTGCCTCTCTTTCATCTTCTTGTGGTTTCTCTAGCATTATACTATTGTGAGTTTTCCTTATATCTGAGAGATGCACCCAGTATTTTATTCCTTTCACTTTTACTGCTAAAAGGGTACAGTATACCACTTCGTATGGACTGTAAAACCTTGGTGAGTTCCACCTCCTCATGAAGATACACTATTTCTCCAGGCATTAGAGGTTTTGTTGGGCTATCTGCTGCCGCAGTTGTAGTGTCTGTTTCACTCTCTCTTGTGAATGGTGGGGCAATTTGTTTAGCAATGCATCTTACTGCTCTGGTGAGTTGTGTGACGTATTCCTTGAATTCCTCACATAGTATTGCAACTCTCCTATGTGCATCTGACACTCTCCAGACTGGTGACAGTGGCATTTACATGTGTCTACCAGTTACTCTTTCATGAGGGGACAAGTCATGGTCCTTGCTGGGCTGTGTGCGCAACTGTAATAGGGCCAAAGGTCAACAATAGACTCAGTTCCTTTTTGTGGTGTGACATCATTTAGACAATCTGCTTTTAAGGAGGCTGTTGATTTTCTCAACCACCCCATTCACTAGTGGGTAAATAGAGCACATTTTATGTTTTATTCCCAATAATGTGGTTACCTCCTTGAATAGATCATTTACAAAATGTGTTCTGTTGTCGAATCGTATGACGTCGCATATTCCCAAATGCGGGAACACTTCCCTCACCAATAATTTTGCTGCACACTTCACATCTGGGTGGGCGCAGGGCCCTGCCTCCACCCATCATGAAAAGGGACAGACCAACATAATCAAGGAACTTACTCCATTTCATCTCACCCCCATGTCTGCATAGTCAATATGCAGTTCACGGAAGGGTCCCACGGGATGTGGCAGTGTTTCCTGTAGGGTCCTAAGAGTAATTCCCAAATTAAATGTTTGATTCATTGATTGATATTTTATTTCTATCGCGCTCATACACAAGTGTTTCAGAGCGCGACAAGGCAAGGGAGGGGAACAGGGGAGAGCAAAACAGCGATTTTACTAGGCCCAGTGACATTGAGAACGTGCAAGTGCATGGGAGAGGGGAGAGGGGAAAAGTGCATGGAAGGGGGGAGAGGTGGAAAGTGCGAAGCAGAGGAGAAACAGATAAATAACAATAAATAAATAATAAAGGCAACAAACAGTGGTAATGCAGCCAGCAATTTGCAAGTGTTAGGTTTAAGGTAGGGTCTGATAAGTGCAGGAAGAAAAAGGGGGGGCTGTATGGGTACAGATACAGACCCCAGTGCAAGGGGTGGCCCGGAGGCAGTGCGGAGGGTGGCAGGATGAGCAGGTACCTGGGCCCAAATGGCAGAGGGTGGCCAGGTGCACGGTGCCAAGAGAGAACATATCAGCAGGGGAGAGGGGGAGCGAAGGCAGAAGAAAAGAGGAAGGTCTTGAGGTGCTTCTGGAACCGGAGATGGTTCTACTCAAGTTGTAGAGTGGCAGGGAGGCTGTTCCAGAGGGAGGCCCCAGCGAAGACAGATATCTACCGCCCCCCAGCTCGTTTCTTAGAAAAACGACTGACCCTGAGTGAGTTGGAGGTAGAGAAGCGAAGAGTTCGAGAGGGGAGGTATTTTGGACCCAGACCCCAGAAAGCCTTGTGGACAATGCAGAGGGTTTTGAATTTAATCCTTGCATCCACTGGAAGCCAGTGGAGAGATTTCAGAGCTGGAGAGATACGATCCCAGGGCTTGAGGCCAAGGACAAGTCTTGTAGTCCTGTTCGGGATTAGTTGCAGAGGGCGGAGAGTAGAGGCAGGTAGATTTATAAAGAGGCTGTTACAATAGTCCAAGCTAGAGAGAACCAGAGCTTGAGATACCATGAGCTTCTGGGGGAAGGAGAGGAAAGGCAGAGTACCTCTGAGGTGGTGCAGTCGGAAATGTGACTTTTCAGAGACCTCAGAGATGTGGGCGGAGAAGGAAAGGGTGGAGTCAAAGATGACCCCGAGGTTCTTAGCCCCGCAGGTGGGGGTAGGAGGAGGGCCAAGGGAGGCCAGCCAGAGAGTGAGGGGAAAGGATGGTGAAGGTGTGCCGATGAGGAGGATCTCCGTCTAGCTGGCATTCAGACAAACATCAGTGGCGGCACACCAATCTTGAATGGCAGTTAGGCAATCATGGCATGTGGTACATTCAACTGGAGGTTTGGGATGAAGCAATCCCCCTGGAATTTGCTGCTATATGCTGCTTCTAGATGTGGACTGCAAAATGTAGCTGTTGGAGTGCTACCTGCAATAACTCTACAGGCATCACTACTTTCCCTTTTGTGTCCTGTCTCCATGGAAGATCAGTGGGTGACTGGGTGCATCCTCGTTTCGTCCATAGCTCCTGTTCTTCATGTGGTGCTTTCTTTTGAAGCTCAATAATCTGTGCTATAGGTAGTGCATTATGTCCTTCCCCCTTGGGCTCTTCTTGTTTACCCTTTAACATGCTCTCTGGCCCTCATTACAAGTCAGGCGTTAAGGGTTTAACGGCGCCGTCGGCACCGGTAACCCTTAACGCCTGATTCACACTTTAACGCCTGCTTTTTGCAGGCGTTAAAGTCCAAGGCGCTAAGCGACCTTGGTGCTAATTTCGGCACTGTAATTTACGGTGCTGTAATTAGCGCCTTCCCCATCCCAATTATGCCCTATGGGGCAAAAATGGGAATGGGGAAGGGCAAATGATGAATGGGGAATTACTGCCCCACTCACCTTGGAATGGGGCGGTAATTCCGCCATCTGCCATAGCGGAATCCGGCATGGACCATGGTGCGAGTAGCACCATGGTGCACCGCCTGACTTGTAATGAGGGCCTCTTTATTCATTGGTTTTAAGATGTAAATTGCTTGTTTTACAGCAGTGTCCGCCGCTGCATTTCCCAGTGACATTTCGTCATTATTGTTGGTATGGGCTTGGCACTTTACCAGGCTCTGTAAGCGCCTGAATTAATTCATTCAGTAGTTCTGCATGCTGTACTGAGGACCTGTCAGCTCTCCTAAACCCCCTTCTTCTCCAACGTGATAAGCCAGCATGTACCATAATGGTGACATATGCCGAGTCTGAAAAATTGTTACTGCACATCCTTTGGCAGCATTTAGCACTTCAATGAGTGCTACTAATTCTGCTGCTTGGGAAGAATAATGCATCGGTAAACGTTTTTGTATCAGAATCTCGTACTCCCCTTCTTCCAACCTCACTACTGCTGCCCGAACATGTTTTTCACCAGTTTCTGGGCAGATGGATGCTGACCCATCTACAAAGAAAACTGCCCCCTCTTCCAGTGAGTTTTCATTAGCTTTGGGAATGTCGTCCCCTTTTCCCTCATAAGTGGCACAGTCATGATTTTGCATATCTTTTACCATGCATGGTTCTATGAGGAAAGTTGCAGGGTTTACTGTTTTACAACGTATTACATGAACATTTGGACTTGAGATTATTACTTCATATGCTGATGCTCTTTGTGTGGTGAGTGTGGACTTTGATTGTTCAATTATGGCAAATAGGGAGTATTCAACGAACAATGTGACAGCGCATCCCATCACAATGGTTGAGCTCTTTTCTATTGCAAAGGCGACAACTGCAAGGGCCTGTTTGCAAGCAAAGTGTCCCTGCATTACTGATTTGAGTGTGCCAGTGTAATAAGCCAGTGGCTTGTGGCCCAATGTTGTTTTCTATGTCAACACTGCAGTCATTAGTGTACCATTTGAGTGTGAGAACAAGACAAATTCCTGTTCATAATCACGTGTGGCTAGAATGGGGGCTGTACTTATTATTTGTTTGAGTGTTGTGAAGGCAGTGTGCATTTCTGGCATCCATGTGATAGTTGTTTTGTCTTTCTGTGCTTCTTTTAGCCCTTACAACAGGGGGCGTGTGTAGGTGGCATAGTCTAATATCCATGCCCTGCAGTAATTGCAGATGCCGAGAAATTTGTGCATGTCACAAACAGTATGGGGTCTAGCTGAGGCACGCACTGTTGCCGCTCTGTCAGGTATTATTCTCTTGCCTTCTTTTGAAATCCCCAAGTACAGGACATCAGTCAGACAATACTGCAATGTATTTGTGTCTACCTTGTACCCCTTTTGGGCAAGCAATTTGACCAGGGCAATAGAATCTCTCCGGCATGTTACTTCTCCTTCACTACATATGCAGAGGTCATCAATGTACTGAATGATGGTGCTTTGGACATCAATACTGCCGAGGTCTTTGTGCAATAATCTGTTAAAAATGCTTGAGCTCTCACAGTACCCTTGGGGCAATCGTCCGTGCTCATATCTCCTTCCCTGTTGTGTGAAGGCTGTGAGATATTGTGATTCCGGGTCGAGGGGCACTGAGAAAAAGGCATTTTTCAGGTCAACCACAGTGAAGTGTGTGGCTTGTTTTGGAATGCTGCACAAAATGGATGCCTGGTTTGGGACGAGAGGGAACTCCTTTTGGACAATATAATTGAGGGGGGTTTCCTGGATCATACGCCACAACCCCCTTTTGCTTTCTTGATGGGGTACACTGCGATATTACATGGGGGATATTACAAGGGATCGTCACTCGTCTTTTTTGTATCATTAAATCACAGGGCATGCAAATCTCCAGTATGATCTCCACTTCATTGGCGTTGATAGTGAACAGTTCCTTGTCTGTCAATTCTCGCAATGGTACCTTCGGGTCAATACACAACACTGTTTGCCACTCACACCCATGTGTCCATGCCAATTGCTACAATACGCTTTGCTGACACTTGTACTCTTTGCAGATCAAGAGAGAGAACTGTACCGGGAACTATCTCGGGGTGGCTACTGGGCGGAAAACAAAGTCAGAGGGTTATCTCCATTCTTTTTGTGTTAGTTCTGGCACTGCTCTTGCTAACATGTGTATCCCATAAATAAACATGTCTGCATTTGTTGGTACCCCTTGCACTATTGTTTCATTTGTTATTGTTTGTATCAGCAGCATCCCTCGGAGTGGGCACATTCCTGCGGTAGAACAAATTATTCCCCTGTCTGTGAATGCTATTGTCATGTTGAGCTTGCTATGTAAGTCCTGTCCCAATAGGTTGACAGGGGAATCTTCATGGTAAAGTAGGGGTGCCCGCATTGTTTTTCCCCCTATCGTAACATTCAAATCTTCTATGTAAGGAACCGTGACCACAGCCCCAGAGAATCCTTGTGTCTCGAGATTTTTGCCAGATAAGGGAAAATCACCTTCACATAGACAGTATTTTTCCGCCTTTAGTCCGCCATAAAGATGAACTGTTTGTTCCCTTTCTCTGCCCCCACCAGTGGTTCCTCAGCTGGGAGTAAGTTAGTTGATAGGACTGGACAGGCAAGTGCTCTCTGTGCGCTGTCCTAGTCGGGTTGGGTGTCTGTTGCGGGACAAGAGAAAATGTTTTCACTGAGCACACATGTTCCCTGATACGGAGCTGGCACATCATTAGCAGTAGTGACAAATGGGTTGGCGTGCCTATGTGTCATTTGATATTGGCGGGTTGGTTGCAACTGCATGCTTTCTGGGGGGTGTCGGAGGGTATTGTAACCATGTGTTTGTCTACTGTCTGGTTGTTTCTCGTGTTCATAATTTCCCTGGTGAAGTTCTTGGGGGCTACCCAGGTGAGGGTGTCCGCACTGGCACTGATTATAGTGTGGCTGTTGGTACTGGTAGTTTCCTCCTGGTCTACTGAGGCATTCTCGTGAAAAGTGTCCCCACCTCCTACATGACCAGCATTACCCTTGGCTTCCCACCTTGGTTCTTCTCCTCCACAGCCTCCTCTCCTTTGTCCCCAGAACCCACCAATGCCTCTTGCGGGTCTTCCTTGCCATTCGTGTCCCATGTATTGTTGATCTCCTGCCCACAGCTCTTGCCCATTCTCTTGCCATACTGCAGCCATCCCAGTTTGTGTGGCTATGGAGACTCCTCCCTCTTCTTCTTGCTGCTCTGAGGGTGGCATTGCGGTTACTGCCGTGATCTTCACTAACTTGCTTTGTATCAGTTTCACTTCTTCTACTAATCTCCTCTGAGTTGTTTCCTTCATTAAACTGTATTTCTATAATACCGTCTTGTTATGAATATTGGCCTAAGCCCATTCGTGTTGCACGGAAAACCGCACTTCGAAATGCTTCAAGTTCTGATCAACTTTGCCGCCATTTTAGAAACATCCGCCATTTTGATTCTACTCCCTGCTTTCTGTCCTAAAATGGTGGACTGTGTTTTCACCTGCAGCCGAGTTGAACGACCTTTGAGGTGTGTCAACATCTAGGCTGACCAGAGCAGACTGTTTGTCATATGCAAAGAAACCTTGTGACTCGTATGAAATGCCTCATCCTCATATAAACTACGAGACAATGTAGAACAAACTCAGATTGGGTGTTTTTGATGAACTGCATTGTAGCAATTCTTGAAGCAAGGCTTACTGTAGATCAGAGAACCAATGTCAGCATTGTAACTTCATGGACATGCAAACTTGTTAAATCCATTGTACAATATTGTCATATTTGTCATGTGAACTGGGCACGAACCCCAGCATGTAAATTATTAGTTTGGAGAGGGGCTGGACAATGTTTGGACAATTGTATAAAAGTGTCCGTGTTAAGATGTCCAGCACCCTCACCCCTCACTGTGTCTGCTTGTACACACTGCTAGGTGTTGGGAGCCAGATAGCTATATGTTTGCTTTGAATCTGTACAGAATAAAAGACACTTGTATCTTTTTGACCCGTGATTGGCGTATTTAATTTTGGTGGTACTAAGCCTCAGATGGCGCCTGAATAGGGACCCTTAAGATTGATCTCTCCTCGCTAAAAAGAAGACGCGATTATCCAACTGGGATCGGAGAGTGAGAAAAAAAGGGGGCTCCTTTGTATGAGACGTGACACCTCGACAGTACTGCACAATCCGATCCCTGAACAGTGAGCACGTGGTTCGAGAGGACATCTTGACGAGGGTCCCCGTATTGAGGCGGCTCTTTGCCGAAGTTGCCAACCACGAGGATCCTTTGTAATATGATCGGACCTCCTTTGTATTTTGTAATCAGGTGAGTCGTGCCCCGATTCCTAAGTATCCTTATTTTGGTTGTAGATTTGCACTCGCGAGTTCAAACGATGCCAGGTCATACCGGTGATCTGACATGCCTGGGAAATTGTCTGCCTGTTTCAGCAGTTTATTCTGCAGCGACAGACAAACTTTGTAATACAGCGGACCAGCGCCACCTGAGGGTTCGCCAGCGTGTACTATGTACTGTCAGTATGGCCTTGGTAGTATAGTCAACAATATTTGGCACAGACAAACTAGACATGCTTCCGAATTTCAGTTGCCATTTCGTGGTAGTTTTGGAATTGACCGTATAGAGTATTTAGAGTCTATATTGTTAAAGAAAAAGGCTAGGCCTGCAGCATTTGAGGTAATTAAGAATTGCAGAAAGGAAGCTTTGTAGCAACTTAAGAGTAAAGAGAAACACGCACGTCAACGTATGTCTAACTCTGAAAAAGCATTATTGTATGATCAAAAGAAACAGTCGGAATCTATTAGAAGCCTGGATAGGGCTTTTCAACTTGGGGTACAGAAAATATATCCGTCTCAGTGTCAAGGCGAAGTCCGTCCCAACGCGAAAGTAGCAAGAACTCCTACCTCCCCTTGACGGTCTTGGCGCCTGGATTAGCTGAAACGCAGGTCACCGCGACCCCCACGGGGAAAGAGGGTTAGGGTCCACGGATTGGATGGGTTTCAGGATGGTAGGGTAACCGGATTGAGGGTTAGGGAGAGGTTATGGATAGGGAGAGGGTTTTGGGAATGAGTTGTTCCCAGACTCTGACCTTCTGAGTCTGGACTACCTAAACCTTGGTAGTTGCCCTTTTTAACTCCTTGGGCATTCATTCAGTCATGCATTCTAACCACATGCATGCATTCCCTCAGACTGGAACCCAGCACTTGTTCGCCTCATTCACAAGTTTGCTCCGGTCTTGGATTTCTATAAACACAATATTCTATCTGACTTCATATGCAGATAACGTTTCCCCCTTTTACATACCACCACTGGGTAAACATAAACTCAAATATAATGCTTTGGTCACATAATGCACTTAGCTCTAGTGTTCCAAGTGTTCCAGTGCGTTTCTTCCGCCCGCCGGCTCCGCAGACTATGCGTTGCGAAACAATCAGGTCGTTGTAGGTAGCGATTCACTCCTGACAAAAAGGAAGAGAATTAGCTTCGCCCTTTCACGCCTTTTGGCTTTTCACAAGTGCTCGCAACTGCAAATACGGCGTAGAATGGCCCGCAACAGGCGAGCATACTGTACGCTTGCACCCGCAACTGGCGAATGCATGTCACATGCAAGTTTAATAGTTAGTTCGCGAACTTCCGCGTATCTCCCCCGAAGTTATTAAGGTTTCTCAACAGTCACTGGCAAGCAGAGTCTCTTTCCAGTGTTAAACTTCCCTCTGGTAACTTTAAAAAGGAGACAGGGTACTTATCTTTGACATCGCGGGGCCTGAAGGTGTGTCCAGTGGCGAGGGCGGCCCCGCGAGAAGCTTTGCTGGAGCTCCGTCAGATGCGTCCTCTCGGCAGCAGAGTCGAGCACGGACAAGCTTTCCGGGATCGCGCATGCGCAGTAGCTTCTTTGCGCATGCGCGTTGCGACGGGCGTTGTCCAGGGCGTTTCCTGGGCTGCTGGAGCTGTAGCTTCAGGCCCGGGGCTGCTGGGAAGCGTAGTCTTCCTTGGGTTCTGTGTCCTGCACACCTTTTACCCCTACACCAAGCACATCTGCAATGGGGACAAAGGTGGCAGCGACTCAGAAACGTTCCTCCCACAGTCCCTGCAACCATCCTGCCTCTGTTCTTACCTTGAGGGCGTAATGCGGGCCGTGGGTTTCTGACACTCAGGATGTTTATGCCTCAGACGAGCTAAGCAATAAGCTTTTAAATGAGTGTAGGACTGTTGCCACGCACCACCTCCTTATGTGACTCTCCCTATTGTTTTACCTCTTCCAGCTGTGGCACCTCCTCCTGTTGTTGTTCCTGTTCCTCCCGTTGTTGCTCCTCCTCCAGTTGTTGCTCCTCTTCCTGTTGTTGTCCCCCCTTCTGCATCTCCGCCCTTACCGACAGTTGCTGTTCCCTTAGCATCGTCTTTACCACCAGCAGTAGTGTCTCCACAACCGGTTGTACAAGATTTGCATGAACTTTCTTTTCCAAGTTGTTCTGCGCCACTTGTAGCAATTGCAGGGGCGAGTGCCGATTTAAAAGTAGTGACTTGTCGTACAGTTTCTAGGAAAAGACAATTGTATGCATGGGCTAAGAAATGTATAGAAGAAGGTGAAAAATCATCTGCCTTAACTACAATTTCTGACCAAGAAAGTATTCCCAAACAGAATATTTTGATAGAGTGGATGGGAATGCACTTGGCTGATATTTGGAGTGATTTGATGGACATGGATGTCCCACAAGGGTTGAGGGATTTGAATGTCTTAGCTCACTCAAGGGACACTGCATAGAAAGTACATGAGCATGTTAAGAGGGTTTTTGAGTTTTATGAGGGACTTAGATCGGTTACAGAATGATGATATGAATGGTGATAGATTGGACGGTTCGTATGTGCAGAAACAATTTCTTACCTCTTGTAAACCAATGAGTGAAGAGACACACTTAGATGGATTTTGTATGTTTCAATTTCTCCCATTGAAGTATATGACACGTTTAGTCAATATACTCTGGCTATGCAAATGAAAGTGTTACAGGTAATGGTAGAATACCTACAGGATGAGTTTATGAAGAAAAAGGTTTGTTGTCCCGCAGATTTGATGGTCATTTATAAGAGAGCATTTTCGACTGATACTGCTTTGACTACTTTGTCACTTGATTTAGCTTTGTTTCTTAATGAACATTCAAAATTGCCTACTTCTCAACTGGCAATGAGGGAGGTTCCTCCGACATTTGTTCCTAAAGGAGAAATTCCAGATAATGTCGCAACAGGCGCTGCAGCCACTACTATTGAAGCTTATTATGTCTCACAGTTTGTTCATGTCCCATTTTCTAGACAGGAAGTGAATACCATTAGACAGACGAATCCAGATATTAGGAAAAATCCAACAGGATTTTATAAAGAAATTGAATCTGTCTTGCATTTGTCTGTTTTCACGCTGGGTGATATAGACTTGTTGTTCCCTGTGATCCGACCTGCTGATTTATGAAAACAGATTAGAACTATAGATGATCTGGCAGGACTGGGTGACACATGGGTTAACCTGGTACGGATAGATGGAGATAGGAAGGCTGGTGAGAAACCACCACAGGTGATATTGACACTGCCAGACAGAATAGTAACTAAATTGAAGACTTTGGTTCCAGTGAGAATAGTTTGGGACAAGCTCACAGCTTGCATCCAGGGGAAATCTGAAGGTGCTACTGAATTTTTTAATCCTTTTGAACAAATGTTTTCAGATTTTAGCGTTCAGGACTTGAGTACTGAGTAAGGAAAAAGGTTATTTGTGGACAAATTTGTGCGTGGATTGTTGCCTGATATCCAATCACAAATTATGACTTCCGAAAGTGCCTTGCAAGCAAAATCCCAGTCTGAAGTATTGCACATGGCTCAGTATTATGAAAATAGGGTCAATAAAGAAAAAGAGAGGATAGAAAAGAAGAAGGGAGACTTGAAGACAAAAGTATTGTTGAAGCAAATAGTAAGAGGAACTAGAGGTGGGAATACACAGTTTAGAGGTCAGTTTGCCCCACAGAGTAATGCACAAATGGGGCAAACCAATGCGCCTATTGCAGACAAGAAGGTCATTGGCAAGCATAATGCCCGATCCTTCAGCAGCGATCGAATAACACATATGGTACTATGGGTAGACGATCCAGAGACCGTCCTGGGATAGGGGTCCTGCTAGAAGTCAGTTCGCTCAGAATCAACAGTCGTTCTCACAAGATAGTCAGATGCATAGTGCAAATAATGGGAACATTTTTGATAATCCTTCGACTGTATATCTTTCTGAGGATCTTGCGTTTGATGATGTATTGTTCCGTTAGGACAGCCCGAAGTAGAGTCTGGAACCAGTACCTATTCCCGTCAATCAGAAAGGACCCTACATAGAAATGAAGGTGTGGAATAGGAAGCATTTATTTTTGATAGATGCACGAGCACAGAAGTGTTCTGTTGATCTTTTGCGGGTTCCAGATATTCCACTGTCAGCGGAGAACAACATTTCTGTAGGGTTTTCTGGTACGCCAGTAGTTAGCCGGTCTCACAGTCTGTACCGATTTCACTGGGGCCATTCACCGATTCATGTCCATTTCTTTTGATGACGAATTGTGGTGAAAATTAGTTGGGGTTGAATCTGTTGAAAGAATTGAATGCAGTAATGTATTGTTCTCCAGATGGAGTGCATTTGACGATCCCACCTCAGCAAACTTCTGCTTCACAATTCTTGACTAGGCCTTTACCGACTGAATTGGATACAGTTCTGGCATGTTTATGGGTGGTTGATGGTAATGACGTTGGTATTTAACAAATTGAACCTGTTAAAATTGTGTTGAAACTGGGTATTAAACTGCCACATATTCCACAGTATAAGATTTCAGTTGACGGTGAGCAAGCTTTAAAGAGTATAGTTTCTGATTTTGTATATCGAGGAATGATTGTGGAAATTGCAGGAAGTTTGTGTAATAGTCTGATTCTACCAGTGTATAAGAAAGGGGATAATGCGATTAATTTCCGTTTTATTAATGATTTACGTGTTATCAATAGGATTGTTGCTTCACAATTTCCAATTGTGCCCAATGTAACTACTATAATAACAATGATTCCAGCTTCAGCTACTCATTTCAGTGTTGTGGATCTAAATAATGCTTTCTTTAGTATTCTTGTACATGTTGACAGTAGATATTTGTTCACGTTCACCCTAGGGGGTTGCTCGTTTAGATTCACTCGTGTGCCACAAGGGTACACTGAGAGTCCAAGCATTTACAGTAGAGCCTTGAAGGAACAGCTCGATATCCTTGAGTTACCTTCCACTTGTAAGTTGTTGCAGTATGTTGACGATCTTCTTTTAGCTGCAGACTCAGAAGTTGCTTGCAAGGAGGGCACTGCGTTGCTGCTTATTCATCTAGCAGAACATGGGCATAAGGCTTCAAAGAAAAAGTTTCAATATTGTTGACAGGAGGTCGCCTATTTAGGTGATCTCCTGTCAAAGGAGGGCAGAAGATTGACACCTGAACGGATACAAAGCATCTCTAGCATGTCTGTCTCAAATACACAGAAAGAGGTCAGAGCCTTGATAGCCATGGCCTCGTATTGTAGACAGTGGATCCCTAACTTCTCATCAATGATTAAATCAATGTTGGCATTGACAAAGAAGGGCATTTCTTTGCCTTTACCATGGAACATGGATTGCCAGAAAGCTTTTGATCTGCTCAAGGCTGTGTTGTGTTCAGCACCACTTTCGGGCATATCAAATTATGACAAGGCCTTCGTTTTGTATGTGCATGAATGTGATGGATGTGCTTTGGCTATGTTGTCGCAGGAATATGGAGGGAAGAAAAGACTGTGGAGTTATTTTTCCTCCACGCTTAACCCTGTTGCATGCGCTTTGCCGAGATGTGTGAGAGCTGTTGCTGCTGCCGCTGCATCTGTAAAACAAAGTGAGGGTATGGTTGTGGGTCACTCCTTAACCATGATGGTGCCTCACTCTGTAGACGTTCTATTAAACAGAACACAACATCTCACATCAGCACAACTAACAAGATACGAGCTGATTCTATTTGCTACGCATATCCAAATTAAGAGATGTTGTGCATTAAATCTGGCCGAACTATTGTCTCTTATGCAAGAAATTGCTTGTCATGACAACATGTCACATGACTGCCTCTATACCACAGAACAAGAGACTAAAGGCAGAATTTACTTATGTCATACACAGTTAAAAGATCCACAAGGGAGGCTATTTTGTGGTGGCTCCTGCTTCAAACTTCCGGATGGTACATCCACTGCTGCTTATGCCATCACTACATTGAGCACCATTGTGGAAACCAAAACAATTCTGCATAACTCCACGCAGGCCACAGAGATTATTGCATTGACTTGAGCTTGTGAACTTTCTGAAGGGCTTTGTGTAAATATATTTACAGACAGTCAGTATGCTTTTGGGGTGGTTCATAACTTCGGTAGATTATGGGCAGGGAGAGGTTTCTTGACCTCACATGGAACTAAGATACAACATGGCACTTTGATAGTTCGGATACCTTCAGCACTTGCGCTTCCTACTCTGTTAGCGATAATGAAGTACGCAGCACACCAGAAAGTAACAGATGATGTTGGTAGGGGGAACGCTTTTGCTGACAGGATAGCCAAACAGATTGCCACTGATTTGCATTCCGAAATGTATGTAACAAAAGATGCCACTAACACTTGTATAATGGACGAACAAATTGGTTGTATAAAAAGATTCTGGCGGATGCCACTTCAGAAGAGCTTAAGCAATGGGCTAAGGGTTTAGCAAGTTTAGACGATGAAGGTTGTTGGGTAGATAATGGAGAGCAATGATGGATGCTGCCCGATGGTTATGTCACTTCTATGATTACGATAGCTCATGGTCCAACTCATATATGTGCTAGAAAGATTTGTAAACTGTTAGAACCTTTCTGGGTGAATGTAAATATCCCAAAAACTGCTGAGTGTTTGGTCCAAAATTGCATGGTATGCTTACAGCATAATGTGGGGAAGGGTACATCGACACTGAGGGGTAGTTTTGGTCCCCCCTCTGTGTCTTTTGAGGTTATACACTTCAATTTCATTGAAATGGAGCATTGTCAGAATTACAAATATGTTCTGGTAGTTATTTGTGCTTTTAGCAAATGGGTCAATGTTTTTCCTTTAAAAGATGCCACAGCAATGACGACGGCGAAAACCATGCTGAAGGAATATTTTCCTAGATTTGGTCTACCGAGGGCCATTTGGTCAGACAATGGTCCATATTTTATCGCTGCTGTTGTCCTGCAAGTATGCACAGGATTACCATTGATAAACGGTTCCATTCAGACAGACAGGCTCAGAGTGTTGGACTTGTAGAACGCCATAACGGTATATTGAAGAACAAAATGGAGAAAATCTGCGCCAGTAGCAATTTGAAATGGCCAGATGCCTTACTGATAGCTCTATTGTACATGTGGACGACCACACAGGCGAGTACAGGGCTCGCTCCCTATGAGATAATCATGGGGTGACCATCCAATATTTGCAATGTACCTAAACTTAAGAAGCTGAAAAATGGAGAGCATTTGCACCTTTCTGAGTACTGTCACTAGTCAACTCAAAAACTTGTATTTGATTTATCAACAGGTGCGAGAAGCCCTCCCAGTAAAATATGAGGGGCCAGGTCATCGATTCTGACCCGGTGACTGGGTGCTCGTTAAAGCATTTGAAAGAGCATCCTGTCTCACACCTAGCTAGAAAGGACCGTTTCAAGTCCTGTTGGCGACTCAGACCTCTGTACGAGTAGAAGGAAAACGACACTGGATCCACGCAACACACATCAAGAAGTTACATTTTCCTCTGCCCCATGACAAAGGGGAAGAGAAGGAGATTGTTCACTCTGTTCCTCATCACAAGTCTGTTCTAACCGACACCAAGGGTGTCGCGGAAATCCTTCCTCAGGCTGTGGGGCCTGGGGAGACTGCTGTTTTTCCTTCAAGTTTTTCTTTAGATCTTTCTGCACCATTGAGCACTCTTGCTTCTGCTTCATCACTTCCTTCAGGAAGAGACAACACTCTGTTCGCAGATCACACCATACCTGGAGTCTTGCGGTACAATCTGCGTCCGAGGCGCCAGACTTGCAGCACAGCATCGGCTGTGCCCACAAGGAATCATCGTTGAGCCAGTCCCTTGTCACTCTTTCACTATAAAAAATAAATAAGAGGCAGGGACAGGCAAAGTTACCGTCAAGCAAGATAGGCCACGTGGTCAGGAGCCACCGACGGATGAACTAAAAGAGCCTAACGGAGAGACTTCTAAACAGAATCTGAGAAACAACCTCCTTTCCTAATTCTACTTGGGCGGAACAAGCTACCGGTCTTGTGGCTAACAAAGATCTGTTCATCAGAGATCAAGGTCCCAGAGGACCCATTGTTTTTTAATCACAGTACTGGTCTGTTCAATGATTATATTTGCGCTTGGGTTATGGTACATGGAAGGGGTGCGTCCGCTTGAGACTTTGTTCCCTACTAAAATTATCTCTACTGTGTCTCCACCTTTCGTGCATATGCACACTCTTCCTCCTCGAGACTCCCAACATAGACAGGGTTATCATAATAACACTATTCTATTGATCATGAATGTGACCCATGCGATTCTAAACAGAACAAATTCCTGGGTGCCTTCACACTTGCCACAACAAGGGGAATATGGGTTGGGATGGTATATTCATCCTCTTCCTTTAACTACTGCATGGTACGCCTCACTAAGGGCACTATTCTTTGGTCGTTGGAATGACAGTATTTCTGAGAACTTCGATGGGACTAATATGAATGAATTCGAAAGACAAGTCCTGACACCTTTGGGATGTTCCCTCTTTGTGAATAGGAGCAAACTCAATGTTACTTCTATTAGGCCTTCAGATAGACACTCTAAACCTTTTCAATCATTGATTTCTTTCAAGAGGGCTCCCGTAGGCCACCGGGATGCCATGCCTCCTTCCTATACGAGTATTCATAGCCCCAACTCTGGGGATGGTTCTCAGCCAATGGGTACATTCAAGGGTTGTACTAATATTGGGAATCTAACCAGCGAAGACAGACCTTTGTATGTAGGAGACCCTGTTTACTTTGTTTGTGGCAATGAAGCTTATCCTTGGTTACCTAGAGATTGGCAGGATACTTGTTATTTGGGTAGCTTGTTACCAGGGTTATATGTGGCTACTACTTTGGAAGTCTCTACAGCCCGTCCAAGGTGGGATGAGCATGGTGATACTCCTTCACAAGTCTTTGGTGATGTAGCAAAATCCTTTGTGCCATTTTAGCGACAAATAATTAATTCCGAGGATATTAGAAAACTAGCAATGGTACTGGAGAAAACCATCAATAGAACCACTGATATTCTGTACAACATGATGCTAGAGCAAAAGGCCATTAGATTAGTGACCCTCCAAAATAGGATGGTGTTATCCTAGCTGAGCGTGGTGGGGTATGTAAATTGGTGGGATCTGCGTGCTGTGTTTTTGCACCTGACTCCTCCCCTACCATATTCAAGGCAATACAAAATCTACATACCTTGAGTATGGAAGCACATTTCCCGAGAGAAACTGGAATCTTTGTGCTTGGTCTGGGACTTGTTCAGTTCAGGGGGGTTGGAAGCTCTTTGCAGTCCTAATGATAGTTCTTGGTGTTCTATCGTTTTGTTGTTGTTGTGTACAATGTCTTCCTGCCATATGTGCCCAAGAAAACTGCTAACGCTTATGTATGAAGGACATCACTATCAAGGAACTTATGGCAATCAATATTTCTGAAAAATGTTATTCAGGATGTACGGACATTGAGGCGTGGGGTTTTGAGTAAAGCAAATGTTTGAGTAATGCTCTTGGTTTAGGCCAAAAGGAGGGTTTGTTAAACTGTATTTCTATAATGCTGCCTTGTTATGAATATTGACCTAAACTCATTCGCGTTGCACGGACAACCACGTTCAAAATGCTTCAATTTCTGATCAACTTCGCCGCCATTTTAGAAACATCTGCCATTTTGATTCTACACCCTGCTTTCTGTCCTAAAATGGTGGACTGTGTTTTCAACTGCAGCCAAGCCGAACGACCTTTGAGTTGTGTTAACATCTAGGCTGACCGAGAGCAGACTGTTTGTCATATGCAAAGAAACCTTGTGACTCGAATGAACTGCAATCCAAGTGTTGTATGCGCTCACAAGCTTCATCCTCATATAAAAAATTAGACAATGTAGAACAAACTCAGATCGTGTATTTTTGCTGAACTGCATTGTAGTGATTCTTGAAACAAGCCTTAATGTGGATAAGAGAACCAATGTCACCATTGTAACTTCATGGACATACAAACTTGTTAAATCCGTTGTACAATATTGTCATCTTGTCATGTGAACTGGGCACAAACCCTAGTATGTAAACTATTCGTTTGGAAAGGGGCTGGACAATGTTTGGAAAATTGTATAAAAGTGTCTGTGTTAAGATGTCCAGCACTCTCACCCCTCACTGTGTCTGCTGGTACACTATGCGAGGTGTTGGGAGCCAGATAGCTATCAGTTTGCTTTTAATCTGTACAGAATAAAAGATACTTGTATCTTTTTGACCCATGATTGGCGTATTTCCTTTTTGTGGTACTACGCCTCCATATTTCTTTGGTCTTTCACCTTTTCTCTTTCTTTGACCATCCTGCAAAGGTGTACTATAATGCTCTGAACTTCTGGCCAACCTTTGTCTTCTATCCTAGCTATTTTAGCAAGGTCCTTCTGTACCTCATTCAGGAGGCCTCTTTTAATGATAAAGTAAAATAGGGAGGTGGACTGTTCCCACGCTGTGCCTGTCTCTGTGCGCCACATCTCCTGCACATGAAGAGTGAACTTTGCAGCATCTTCCTCATCCCCCATTGTGCATTGCATTATACAGTGTAAATCGGGGGTATCTGGGAAGGTTCTCTGCAGGGCATCCCAAACTTGTGCACAAACATTATTAAACGGTGCCCCAATACATAATTTCCCATGGTAACACCTGGGAACCCCACTTTCACCCACACTGAGTCTGCTTTGTCTCCCACTGCTGATACTAGAAGGTTTTTGATGTCCCCTATGGCCAGAGGAACCCCTGTGCTATTATTTTCAAATGCAGAGATCCATTTCCCCATACCCGCTGTTAGTGGGGGGAGAGATTTGAAGAGAATGTTTTTATCCATCTGTGCCCAGAGCACTTAATGGGGCCGCCCTTCTCCCTTGTGGATAAGGGGCATTTGTAATTTTGAGCTTAACTTTCCTCGATTTAACTTTATTCCCTTCTTTTTTGTTAATGCTATTCTCCCTATTCTGTTCAGGAGCCTATGTTCCCAACCCTTTTCTTCCTCTATTACCTGTGGGGACGTACATTGCACTTGCTGTATTCCCCCTTAAGCCTCCTCATCAGACTTGTCAAAGTCGCTTCAACTTTCTTCGTCCCTTACTGAAGCCACTGTATCATATCCTATACTTTCTATTTCCCCATCTCTTTCCACTCACACGGCCCATATGGGCGCACTATCCACTCTAAATATAAAGTCCCCCGATTTCCATTAATCTTCTGGGAGGAGGGAGGAGCTTTTTAAGGGCTGCGGTGGTGGGTGCCCTCCACCGGATTGTTGGCTGGTCTCGCATATTGCTCTTAACCGGGGCAATTCAGTTTGAGTTGTCATTAGAGCTACTTCTAACTCTCAAGTGGACTGGCCCAGAGGGGCTGGTGCAATTATGGGAGGGACATAAGGAAGTGGAGGTGCTGTGCCAGGTGTTGTTGGCGTGCTGCCCCCTGGTACATAGACTGGGTCTTAGTATCCCTCTGGGGGTCTTGTGAGCAACGGGTATATTTTCTTGGCCTCTTCATTCCCTTTTTCTACTTCCCCCTCACTTTCCTTTACTTCCACAATCAACCCCCTTTTTTTCCCTGGTTATGTGTCTCCTCAAACATTCTCCACAAATCTAACACCTTGCGTCTGTTCTCAAGATGCTTTCTCTTGTATTTTGCCATTAAGTAGGTTGATACATGGTCTAATATTCGCTTATCAAAAAAGCCTTCTTCTGGCCAGGCATGGGGTAATCCATCCCCTTTGTTTCCACTACCCATTGACTGTGGTATTTTATTATCCTGTCATTGTATAAGGGGAGGTGCTTACAAATATGTAATAGTGGGGTATCCATCCCCACACTTCCAAAAATACTTCTTTCTCTTTTACCAGTCCCTCTGTCAACTTCAGGGTCTCAACAAAAACAACCTAGTGTTTTTTTATTCAAAACATTACTTGTATGTTTTCAAAACACACACCTGAAATGTTGAACATTACACCAAGACACACCAATAAATAGACCAACAACACAGAAAAATAACATACATCTTAATATCCTCTCTTATACCCCAAGACTCCACATGTTTAGAGCATAACTCCTTTCTCACTTACACAACACACACATCACCTCTGCCCCCACTAGGCCTACCTCTACAATAAAAAACACCAAAACAATAAGCTAACACAATAAACTAAAATAATAACCACTACTTGTTATCATGCCCACTAATTATATGAGGCTCCTACTTTTTTCACTTATATCCGCACTGACCGGGACAGTGCACTGCAGCACCGCCTTCTACCCCCTTTCAGAGCTAGGTTCCAGTTTCTCCTCTATTTTTGAACTTGTCCGTCATTATATAAAAAACAGAGGGCATAAAAAAGAAAGCGCTTATTTTAACACACTCATCCTACTCATTTATATCTATATCATGTGTGTTCACCTTACTGATAGTGCTCCAAAAAAGAATCTTTCCACTTTCCCTCCTTTGTTTTCCCTTGCAATGAATACTCACGTGCCTGTGTTCTTCCACCGACTCCGTTCGCGGTCGATCCACAATGCATGGACCTCCACCTCATGACCACACCCAGCTCAGGCGAGCTTCGGGGTATTCGCAAAGCCGGAACCCACGAAAACCTTCTCTTCTGCGTGCACGTTTTGTTTGGGGAGTGGTCAGCCATAGGTGGGAGCAGTCCTTCCAGGGAAGCCATGGATCTCAACACAATTACGGGGGTCTCGACAAATATCACGCAAGAAGGGTCACAAAATGAAGGCTCACACCCAACAACGCATGTAATATCCGAAAGAAAATAACGCACACACCCTGCAAGGGAATTAGACCAGGAGATGAATTACAAGTAAAACAAATTTATATAACATAACTTGCAAGCAAAGAAATCTGCTGCCGAGAGCGCTCTGCCAGCAGATACATGGGCAGTACATTAAAAAGGCATCAAACGTCATGAGTGACATCACATATAGTTAACAAACTAACACAATTGATTGGCTAGGCACGTATTCTAATCCCAGCTCCATAAGGTATGCCTGGGTTCCATTGGTTGCTGTCTCTTGATCAGTCATAGTGCACGTGGTTAGCTGGGCTCATCGTTGCGGTGAAGGTCAGGGCAAAGAGGCACTACAATGCTATCTATATAAGCTAAACAACAGGAACTGATTGCATGAGACTAATGGCAAACATAGAAATCAGTGCATGAATTGGGTGACTTTCAGAAACCATTGGCAGATATATTGATATTCCAACCCCTGCACTCAGGGGTTCATAAAATACAGGACCCCACTCCCAGGTGTCTCTCCTTGTGGGTTTTGATCTACCTGATGCCTCATGATTCAGATGGGCATGTGTTAGTTTTAGGGAGGATATATTGGTACATGGGATTAAGGCTATGGTGGGTGTCTTGGAATGGTCAATGCGAGAGGCCAGATGCATATCTACATCAAAGAGCAGAGGGGCAAAGGACCTGTGGACCATGGCCTGATGGGGTGGGTGTCGAGGGAGCCTGGGCAGGTTTGTGGCGTTGGATGGGAACATGAGCTGTGGCCTGCTCTTGTCTCGCACTGTGCAATGAGCTTATCTGACACGAAATTATACTAAATGTTGCAACAATAAATGGATGGACTTCCGTGAGAACAAGACTTGTGTGGAGCTGGCAGGAGGCAGAGGTTGCTTGGGCTGTCTGTGCGAGGCATTGGGGAAGGGAGAGCCGTGATCACTGAGAGATCATTCTCTGCCCTAGTAAAAGATGGCATCTGGTGAGCAGAAAATGGAGTAGCTAGGCCATAACAAAGACTTGGTTATTTGTTTGTTTCCTAATATCTGTAGGTGTGAATGATCGTCATGGGGGTGGGGCGTTTCTCTCCTTAGCTCACACGTGGTCTCTTCACTGTCAGAATGGGCTGGGGTGTGAAAATGGCCACCTCTCCCAACAGTATCCTGGTAAAAACCTATGAAATTCAGTGAAATAACTTTCTTAAATGGTCGTTATGGTTAAGTTGCACTAATAAAAACCTATCAAATTCAGTGAAAAAACTTTATTAAAAGGATATTATGGTTACAAGTAAAATGAACAAACCCAGAAATTCAACAGTTATGGTACGCTAAGCAACTATAACTCGCCCAACCACTGTGCACTGCTAAGACTAACACCCAGGACATCAAAGATGACATTACAAATGTCATTGATGACATCACTGATGACATCACATGCAAAATACATTTTGATAAAAAAGTACCATTTCAGGGGTTGTGATTATAATGTTGGTAAAAGGATGTCAGGGGTGATTGGGAAATGTATCATGAACTACTTAATCTATGACAGAATGGACTGCTCTAAACAATATTCTATTGCAGTGTTGTTCTTAGTACATGAACGTAATCAGACATAAACAATGGCTGCAGTATACACTATAGAGGGACGATATTTATAATCTTGCAATGTTGGATAGTAAAATAAAGAATGGTACCTTATTAGAGTTTTGAGTACTGTTAAACATGTACTTACCAGACAATAATTTAACACTTACTACACACTTGTGGTACTGCAAACACTACATATAAAGACCACAATGCACACAAATCGGAGTCACATACAGGGAAACTAAAGTAAGCAAAAGAAGTAGCAGTATTATCAGAAATTGTTAATAACATAAACATTTACCTTCATGTATAGAAATGATTGGTGTGTGTGAGGCCTGCTTATTGGCCCATGTATATGCACCATGAGCTAAGACCAAACCCTAAGGGAAGTAGTTTAAGAATATATGAAAAGGGTAACGTCTAGATATATAGTACCATTTGAGTTTTAGGTTTCTGACTGTCAGGGAACAAAACCACGTGGCCTACATATATCAGTGACCAAAAACAAGTGGCCCAGATATGGGATCTCATCAGTGATGACATCAACGACATTTGTGATGTCATCTTTGATGTTTATTAACTCAGATATATGTTATAGAATACAATACAGAATATAAGAAAGGATTACATCACTGTTAGCCTTTGTTTGCACCACTTCATGATTTGCCAAGAACTTCATTGGACAGCTTTCAAAACCCCAATTTGGCAAAGAGACACTTGCAACAGTAACGGACTGGATAAGAAGACACATCTACCTTCTTTCAATCCAGCAAAAGTGACTCTTTCTTTTTGCAGCCTTGTCTGATATTTCCCACTCTAATGTACACAATTAGCAATCAGTACTTTTCCAGAGAGAGGTCGACTGCCAATCCAATTCCACAACTACCCGGCCGGAGTAGGCTGCAGAATTCCACTGACACATAAACACGCTCTGTTTTCCATGGGAGCTGATAGAACTTGATCTTCGGCTCCTTGCTTCAGCAAATGCCAACAGTGCTCGGAATGAGCTTTCACTTGGAATTGGAGTCAAATGGTCTCTTGCGCACCCAAAATGCATTTCAAAAGAATGCATCTTTTAGTCAAATATATAACATTTTTCAAATGCATTGCACTTATTTAACAAACAACATTCCTCAAAGCAAGATCCTCCATCCGTCATGCCAATGACCTCCACAACCTCATTTTGCAGACTGCAAAGCAAACATTTTCTAATCGACCACTATTTGGCTCAACTCCCTCTTTCAAGAAACTACTTACTGCGTGGAATCATGTGCCCCTTGCCAAAAGCCTTGTCCGGGCCTATCTACAGAATCTGATCGATGACTCTCTCAAAAGTCTCAAGAGGAAATGTTGATGGATTGGAAATATCTTTCACAAAGACCTTGTTAACAAAAAGCATCTGATAGGACCTTGAAGTACCCATCATGAGGCCATTATGCTGCCAAAAATATATTATTTCCCTCTAAATTAAGAGAGGAAATCAATCCCCCATGTAAACTATTCCCAGACTGAAGAATTATGCAATGATGACTCATTACTTTTCATCAACAAGTAAATAAAATGAAGGATGTTATTGAGGGTTTCCTCAATAGAAGCTCCAAGCTTTCTCTTTGGTATTTGAACAGGTATTTGACGGTGTCATGCATAAAATACTTAAAGCGTGCAACTCTGGTAAACCTTGTCTCTCATCAATGTCTGATAAATTGGCTCACCTTATATCAGATTCCATCAATAGCTCACTGTCTACTATTTTTATTTATATAGTGCTTTAATCCAAGGCGCTTTACAAGAGGAACAAGCATAATACAACAAGCAATACATGACAAATGAATCTGAACCAGAAAACAGTACAAGGAACAATTTACATTATTGATGAGGAGATGTGGTGATGGAGAGGTACTACGTGAGAGAGGGGGTAGGTGGAGTAGGTAGAGGAAGAGTCAGTAGTGAGAGAGGAAGCAAAGGATGCTAGGGGGGTGAGTGGAAGAGATAAGATTTTAGAGAAGTAAGGAATGAGGGGTAGGAAGTAAGAGAGTGGACGGGGAGGGGTAGGTGGTTCCAATGGAAGGGAGCGAGAAGTTGGAAGGAGCAGAGCAGGAAGGGGCACAGGGTGGAGGAGGAGGAGAGAAAAGGAAGAGATCTGGAAAACGGAGTGAACAAGAAGGAGTATAAAAAGCGAGGAGGGAGGATAAGTAGGGAGGGGCAAGGCCATAGAGGGATTTGAAGACTAGCAGAGGAAATTAAATTAAATTGAGCTGTGAATGAAATGAGAGCCAGTCATTTAAAACATACCTATATCTCTTCCAATGTAAAAAGCCCTCCCTGGATCGCAAGGAACTAGCACATGTCACACTTTTCACTGGTCTACCAAGGACAGCAAAAGTCCTAGAAATGCAAGTAGCTGAGCAGCTGTGAAAACCCATTCATTCAATATTCACTGATAGTCAGGCTTCCATCCCTGCTACATCACATAATCTGGGCTGATCCTAATTTGGGATAACACATATAAACTTGTTGACTCTGGACGTCTGTCTAGTGTGATCCTTCTTAACCTGCTGCTTTTTGCACTTTTGTAATGGTGCCAACTATATTATTAAAAGAGTGAAGCATGTGACTAGTGTGAGAAACCAGAGGGTGTCTCACCCGATGGTCCCTGGGAAGCTCTCTCTCAGGTGACCAGCGCACAGGCAATGCCTTTGGATCAAGACTCTGGGGGTGGACCAGTGTGGGAGGATGACCTGCACCCCCTTCTAAAGAAGCCCTTGGCCAATCCTTCCTCTCTGGCTAAATATCGCCCGATATCCATCACTCCTTTCCTTGGCAAACTCTTGGAAAAGCTGGCCGTCACCCAGTTTAATCTACATACTGAATCTGTTGGTTGCCTCCATGGGATCTACATGTTTTTTCTGTCGCGGAAAAGTCAGCGACGCAAAAGTTTGCATGAGAAATGTACGCACCACAAAATGTTGGTACATTTCCCTTGCAAACATAATTTTAAAAACCCTACAAAACCCACACACCCACAACACACCCACCACACACGGCCACCCACACCCCAAGACACCCCCACACACACTCTACTTACCTTTTAAAACGCTCTGTGTCCCAGCAGCCCCAGTTCGCTTTAACTTCCGTGATCAGGAACCAGCGCCGTAGGGTCCTTTTCTTTTTTTTTTCAAGCAGCTGCAGGGGGTTATGATATGATATCATATGATATGATTTGATATGGCATTTATAACGCGGCTATACACAAGTGTTTCAAGGCGCGACGAGGCAAGGGAGGGGAACTAGGGGACATACAATGATCCTACTAGGCGCAAGTGTGTGCGAACGGAGGAAAGGAAAGTGCAGTACATGGGAGTAGATAAAAACAATAACTAAAATAGCAGCCAGCAAGTGGCAAGTGCAAGGGTAAGTGTGGACATCAGCTATCGAGGTCTGGTGGGCGGACTGTAGGGATACAGAACAGTCCCCGAGTGCGGCGGTTGCCAGGTGGGCAGTGCAGGTGTGTGACGTGGCAGGAGAGGGACCTGGGCCCGGGATCAGAAGGATGTCCAGGTAGCCAGTGCAGTACCAGTATCAGCGACGAAGTCCGCAGAGGAGAGGAGGAGAGAATGCAGAAGCAAAGAGAAAGGTTGTGAGGTTCTTCTGGAAAAGGAGATGGTTCTCCTCAAGTTTAAGCGAGGCGGGGAGGCTGTTCCAGCGGGAGGCACCAGCCGAGGAGAGAGATCTACCCCCAACTCGGTGCTTGGAGAAGAGACTGACCCTAGGGAGTTGGAGGCAGATGAGTGAAGAGCTCGAGAAAGAAGATATTTAGGAAGAGTGAGTTGGAGGTATTGAGGCCCCAGTCCCCAGAAGGCCTTGTGGACGATGCACAGGGTTTTGAACTTAATCCTCGCAACCACTGGAAGCCAGTGCAGAGATTTCAGTCCTGAAGAGATACAATCACTGGGCTTGAGGGCAAGGACAAGTCTTGCAGTCCTGTTCCGGATGAGTTGCAGAGGGCGGAGAGTAGAGGCAGGCAGATTTAGAAAGAGGCTGTTACAATAGTCCAGCCTAGAGAGAACCAGAGCTCTGGAGACAGTGAGCTTCTAGGGGAAGGAGAGGAAAGGCAGAATACCTCTGAGGAGGTGCAGCTGCTAGTGTGACTTCTTGGAGATGTCACAGATGTGAGGACCGAAGGAGAGTGTGGAGTAGGAAGATGACCCCATGATTTTTGGCTTTGCAGGTGGGAGCAGGAAGAGGACCAAGAGAGGCCGGTCAGAGAGTAACAGGAAAGGAGGGGTGGGTGTGCCGATGAGGAGAATCTCAGTCTTACTGGCATTAAGGCAGAGGTCATTGGCGGCACACCACTCCTGGATAGCAGACAGACAGTCAGATATGAGGGAAGGAGAGGAGGAGATAGAGGGTAGCCTGAAAATGAGCTGGGTATCATCCGCATAACACTGAAAGTTGGGGCAGAGAGCGGCGATGCGGTGGGCAAGGAATGGCAGGTATTGGTTGAACCGCCAGGGAGAGATGTTAGATACCACCCGTAGAAAAGGTTAGCAGAGAGGAAGGACCCAAGTTGGGCCTGGGAGGGTCGGTCAGAGAGGAAAGAAGTCAGCCACGCCAGAGCCTGACCAGTGATACCAGGTTATCACGGAGACGGTTGAGCAAGATGGCATGGTTGACAGTGTCAAAGGCAGATGAGAGATCAAGCAGGATAAGTACACTAGGGGTGTTAGAGTCAAGATTGGAGAGCAGATCTTCACAGATGTTTAGGAGAGCAGTTTCCGTGGCAGCTCTGAAGCCAGACTGATGGTCATGAAGGCAACCAACAGATTCAGTCTGGAGATTAAGCTGGGAGATGACCAGGTTCTCCAGGAGCTTGCCCAGGAGCTTGCCCAGGAAGGGAGTGATGAAGATTGGGCGATAATTAAACAGGCATAAAGGGTTGTCAATGGGTTTCTTACGAAGGTGGTGCACAGGGAGTGCTTCAGGGTGGATGGGAAGACTACGGTGGTGAAGGAGTGATTGCAGAAATCAGCCAGGGCAGGAGCCAAGGTGTCAATGTGGTCCTTGATAGTTTTGGAGGAACAGGGGTGAACCTGTTTCGATGAGACTTTCATAGATCGGACTTGTCTAGAAACCATTTCTGCAGAGAAAAGGGGAACGGAAGAGAAGGGAGGAAGGGGGTGGCCTGCAGAAGAGCCAGAGGAAGAGCAGGGAGTATAGTATTGTGAGAGGAGTGTTGCAGGGGACAGCCCTAGAGCCCCTGCAGTGGTTTTTTTTAATGCATGCCACCAAATGTACAAACTTTTGGTGTTCAAACCTTTGGTGGCATGCATTAACAAACTTTTTGTATATAAACTTTTGGTAATTCCTACCGATTCCCCTCAATGACCACCAGTCTGACTTCAGAGCTGCTCTCCTGAACACCCATTAAGACTTGCTCTCCAATCTTGACTCTAATCTCCCTTCTGTCCACATTCTCATTGATCTATCCTCTGTTTTTGGCAAGGTCAACCATGTCATCCTGTTCAATCGTCTCCGGGACAATCTTGATATTACTGATCAGGTCCTGGCCAGCTTGACCTCATTTCTCACCGACCGACACTCTCAGGTCCGGCTGGGGTCTTTCCTCTCTCCCATCTCTCTCTCTACTTGTGGTGTTCCTCAGGGGTCTAACCTCTCTCCCTGGCTCTTCGACTACTACCTGGCACCTCTTGCCCACCGCATCACTAATTTCTGCTCCAATTTTCAATGTTATGTGGCTGACACTCAGCTCTCTTTCAGGCTCTCCTCAGCCACCTCTGCTTCTGCTCTCATATCAAACTGTCTGCCCACAATTAAGGAATGGTGTGCCGCCAATGATCCCTGCCTTAATGCCAGTAACACTGAGATCCTCCTAACTGGGACACCCACTACCTCCTTTACTCTCTCTCTTTGGCCGCCCACTCTAGGCCCTCTTCCTGGTCCTTCCTATGAGGCTAAAAACCTTGGTGTCATCTTCGTCTCAACCATCTCTTTCTCTCCTCACATCTCTGACTTATCTAAGAAGTCACACTATCAGCTGCACCTCCTCGGAGGTATTCTTCCTTTTCTCAATTTTTCCCCAGAAGCTCACTGTCTCCAGAGCTCTGGTCCTCTCTAGGATGGACTATTGCAACAGCCTCTTTCTCAATCTTCCTGCCTCTACTCTTCAACCTTTACAACCTATCCAAAACAGGACTACCAGACTTGTCCTTGGCCTCAAGCCCATGGATCGTACCTCTCAAGCTCTGTAATCTCTTCACTGCCTCCCCATGGCTGCAAAGATCAACTTCAAGACCCTCTGCATTGTCCACAATGCTTTCTGAGGCCTGGGACCACTTTACCTCCAACTTTATCTTCCAAAACATCTTCCTTCTTGAGCTCTCATCTCATCCACTTCCAACTTTCTGAGGATCAGATGTTTCTCCAAGCAGAGAGTTGGGTGCAGATCTATCTCCTCAGCTGGGGCCTCTCTCTAGAACAGCCCCCCCTGTCTCTCCCAAACTTGAGCAGAACCACCTCTGGTTCTGGAAGCAATTTAAGACCTTCCTTTTCACTTCGCCTTTCTCTCTTCCTCTTCCCTGCTGATGCACCTGACTGCTTCACACATTGGTCATCCTCTGTACTGGGGCCGAGGCTCTTGCATGTCCAGTTGCCCTTGCACTGCCCCTGGGCTCTCCAGCACTTTAAGGTATGTATCTGCAGCCCTACAGTCCCTTTTCTGTGCACTTATGAGTTAACTGCACTTTCCTCTTCCCCTCCCCCTTTGCACTTCTCCTCTTCCCTCTTCCCCGGACTTGCATGATCTGAATAACACACAGCCTAGTAAGATTGTTAATGTGTACTCACTTGTATCCCCCTCCTTGTCTTGTCACACCTAGAAACACTTGTGTAAAGGCACGTTATAAATGAGACATCATATCATATAATATCGTAGTGGGGCACTTGACTTCAAGTACGTACACCTGATTCCAATTAGCTTTCCTCACATGGATAAATGGCGCAACATAGAGACAAACTCTGAGTAAGGTGGAATACTCGAATGTCTCAGTGAAAGGTGCATTGTTTGAGGTGATAAAAGTGAATGAACTGTAAAGCAAAAGTGAATGAAGTTGAACACAAGAGAAGGGGATGGATTCCGAGTCAAAGTGTTCCTGCGGTGGTCTGAAAGGGAAGCCTGCACATTCAAACGTCTTCGACATCCGAACAAGGCTCTGAGCCCGACTGAGGGAGATCCGAAGTGTAAAAAGATTTGGGATGGGAACGCCAGCAAGTGTTGCTGAACTGTGAATGGTCTGAGCCAGCCAGAGGGGGACCAACATTGAACTGTAAAAGGTCTGAGCCCGGCAGATGGGGGACCAACATTGAACTGTGCAAGGTCTGAGCCCGGCAGAGGGGGACCAACATTGAAGTGGGAAAAGTCTGAGCCATGCAGAGGAGGATCAATGTTGAATTATGCAAGGTCTGAGCCCGTAGAGGGGGACCGACATTGAACTGTGCAAGGCTTGAGCCTAGCAGAGTGTTGAACTCTTTTTCTTTTTTTACGAGCCTTTCACATGGAAGGCCAGGTGGGCCTCGATCCATGTTCCAAACTGTTTCAGTGTTAAAGCCCGAGCTAGAGTGTGGCATCCTGCCTATAGAGACTGCCTTATTCCATGCTGTATAAATGTGGGGAGGAGAGCTGATTCAGCTATATTTTTTCTTTGTTGAATGCTGATTTTCCTTTTATATACATGCACACTTTTTTGCACAAGAGATAGGGCATGAATTAGGTTGTATTAGCATAGGCCATTTTGATTTGACAGACATGACTATGATTGTTTTCTTTATTATTTGATGGTTGAGACAACTCCCATTCTAGTTATAGGGCAAAGTAAGAGTTTTTCCAAACCCCCAAAGATAATAAAGGGTTTACAAGTGTTCTCCTTCATGTCAGTGTCATACTTGTGATACCATTCCTCCCCTATATATTGTGCCTGGAGTGGGATACAACTCAATTGAGACAAATTGGGAGACCCTATAATTTCATAAACTTAGTCACAGAGGCTCAGACCCCTCTACCACCACAAAATAATCTATAGGCTTTGATATTTGTAGCAGCAGAGATGCCACTCTCCCTACGGGTAAAAGAGGGATGATTCCCATAGATTTAGCCTTAATACCCCCTGCAGGTTGTTATATAAGATTGGCCTCAAACTCTTGCACGGTCTGGAAGTTTGGCCTAGATGTCCTAGCAGGCATTATAGATCCAGACTTTCAGGGAGACATAAAGGTTCCCTTTCAGACCCATGGCGAAATCCTGTTTGAAATATACAGTGGGGACAAAATTGCACAGGGAATTCTTGATAAGGCTATATTTCCCTGTTTTAAGGAAGAAAGTGAACCAGAGGAAACTGATAGAGGTATATTGGCTTTGGCGATGCCGATGAGATAACTACCCCTTTACAAAAAGCGAAGAACAACCTAAGATCCTTCCCGGTCCAGCCTTTGCCCAGCGAAATGATCCAGCACTCACAGAGGCATTCTTACAAGTGAGTCTCGAAAGGAAAGTCCATTCTTCTTTCTGAAACTCGGATTGCTTTATAGAGGGGTAACCTCCAGAGAAGGCCTAGGTAAAACTCAGTTAGTAATACCCAAAACCCATCACAAGATTGTGCTAGAGATTGCACACTCTTATTTGACAGGGGGATATTTAGGACAGTCTAAAACCCAAGCTCACATACGTGGGAAATTCTAATGGCCAGGTATCCATGCTGACATAAAGAACTTCATTCAGACATGTGAAATATGTCAAAAAACAGCTCCCATATTTCCTTACCTGCCCCTCTATACCCACACCGATAATAGAAGCCCCTTTCGTCGTAATTGGGATGGATATCATTGGACCGTTGGAAACTTCTAGGCTGGGTAATAAATATATTCTCATAATCATTGATTACGTTACCCGGTACCTAGAAGCTTTTCCCATGCGGACCAATACAACCCAGCAAATTTGAAACATCTACTATCATTCTTTTCTGGGGTTGATTTCACCAAGAAAATTCTGAAGGATCAGGGATCCAATTTTATGAGTAAGCTTATGTGAAGTCAAGGAATTACTACACATTGCCACCTCAAGAACCTCACTTTACCACCCCCAAATGGACGTATTGGTGGAGAGATTTAACAAAACTCTTAAAATGATTTTGAGAATATTGGTAGAAGCGGATGGGAAGCACTGGGATCACATGATCCCATGGGCCCTATTTGCAGTAAAAAAGACGTGTTAGGCATCCACCAGATTCTCCCCTTTTGAGCTATCTCTTGGTAGAGAACCAAGAGATGTCTTAGAAATGCTCTGGGAGACCTGGGAAGAGAGAGAAGGAGCACCCATTCCCCCCTCCCAGAGAGCTACCCGATTGCGAGAGCACATGAAACTCGTCTGGAGTCTAGTCCACACTCACATGGTGAAAGCTCAAGCCCAACAGAAGTCCACCTATGACAAGAAGTTGAATTTAAGATCTTTTTCAGTAGGACAGAAGGTATTAGTCCTCTTACCTACATCTGAAAAGAAACTTGTCTCAAAGTGGCATGGGCCCTATGAGGTGCTGGAGCAAACAGGAACCTGTACCTATAAAATAGCCCTACCTGATAGAAAGCAAACAACCCACCTCTACCACGTAAACCTCTTAAAGGGGTTGGAAAGAAAATCCTTCTGCCGTCACCTTCTCTATACTGTCTTGTTTGGTACCCAAGCAGATAGACAACTCTGAACTTATTCCCCAAGAACTATCTAAACAAGAAGAATAGAACAACCTTATTATGGCATTCCTCAATGTATTCTGAGAGAAGCCAGGCAGAGTACATGGGACTTAACATTATATCAGAACTCCAAAGGGAAATTGGTCCTTTTGAAACCATGGAGACTCCCAGAAGCACAAAAACAAATAGTGATTGAGGAAGTTAAGAAAATGCTGAAGTCCAATATTATCAAGCCCTCCTCAAGTCCATGGTCCTCCCCTATTGTGCTGGTAACAAAACCAGATAATTCTTGGAGGTTTTGCATAGACTTCAGGCAGGTTAACGCCATCTCCTCCTTCAATGCCCATATTATGCCCTGCATCGATGAGTTCATAGATAAACTTAAAAATACCACTTTCCTGTCAATCCTAGATCTAACCAAGGGATATTAGCAGGTGCCAGTACATGGACCTGATAAGGAAAAGACAGATTGCTCCACACCAATAGGACTATTCCAATTTGGACTACGTGGGGCCCCAGCCACTATCCAATGACTCATGGACAGGATACCACAGCCCTACTCCGATTTCTTTGGGGCCTGTATTGACGACATAGTCATTCATAGTAAAACTTGGGAAGATCATCTTTTTCATCTGTCTACTATTATGAGAAACCTCAGAGAGGCTGGTTTAACTGCTAATCCAATCTATTGTAAGCTGGCTCAATCGGCTGTGGAATACCTCAGCTTCTTTGGTAATGGGTATGGCACTGTCCTGTCCATGCACAGCAGAAAAGTAGTCCTACATGCCCCCACACACAAGACCAAGAGAGGACTCAGGGCATTCCAAGGATTGATTGGTTAATACCGTAGGTAGACCCAAATGTTTCAGATAGAACAGCCAGATTGGCAGACGTGCTAAGAAATGCTGATACCCAGAAAATTCATTGGAATGATGAAGATGATGCATAATGCAATAACCTAAATGAAATCCTTTTGTCAGAAACCAATTCTAAAAGTATTAGACTTTTCCAAAGATGTTGTCTTTTATGCAAACTTTTGCCTCTCTCACAGGGTTAGGAGCAGTTTAATCACAAGTATGCGATGGATTAGAACACCCCATCCTATTCACTAGCATTAACTCTTCCCACGTGAGAAGAACTACTCTGTATTGGAATTGGAGGACCTTGCCATCAAATGAGAAATTGTCCATCTAAGATACTACCTTTTAGAGAGAAAGTTCACACTTGTCACTGACCACTCACCTTTAGTGTGGATAAGTCAACGAAAGGACTCTAACCCTCAAGTCATGCAATGGTTCTTAGACCTGCAACTCTACTGTTTCACTGTGGAACACCAAAAAGGTAATGAACAGGAGAACGTCAATTTCCTTTCCCCGGTTTCACTGTGAAACAGATGCGGCTACTTAGAGGAAGGGTATGTGAGAAACCAGAGGGTGTCTCACCTGGTAGTACCCGGGGATCTCTCTCTCCAGGCTGGGCAGAGCATGGCCATCTCCTTTGGATCCAGACCCTGGGGGTGTACCAGTGCCAAAGGATCACCTGGGTGAGCGGTCTTCAGTGAGCGGAGTATTACCCCATATTTAGTACATCCAACCTCTCCTATTTTTATGATCTGATGTCCCAACCCCCCCCATTTCTGCAAAAACACTAGGACAAGGAAAAGGGTGACTGAGAATAACTAGACTAACTCTTATACATTGTACTGGACATGTCCCGCTAATTGGGTCAGGCAAAGTCAGGCACTTGACTTCAAGTGCATACACCTGATTCCAGTTAGCTCCCCTCACATGGATAAAAGGCAGAACCTAGAGACACACTCTGAGCAAGGTGGAACATGTGTGCGAGCAGATCTTATGGGGCAAAGGTGAACCTACTGGAGCAGAGCGATGGACCAAGGGACGAGAGCAGCGGGTCAAAAACCCAAACAGTTCCCTACAGGAGGTTGTTGCCTCTAAAAGGCGGTGAAAGACTTGTGGAGAAGGGCAAATCCCACAATCGAAGACTGCATTGTGTTTCAAGAATGCCAGCGACCCTCCCGGTTGAACGGCAGAGTCATGGAGACAAGGTCAAGCCTCTGGTACTAACCTTAACTCGTGAACTGGAAATGGAAAAAGCAAGAAAGAACCACAAACAGCTGGTGAGTTGTCCAGCGACCTGAGAGACCAATGTGTGCTAAGAAAGATTGAGGTTTGCAACAATATATTTGCAAGTGAAGGCTGCACTAGTGTGGATGAGACATTAGGAAAGGCAAACCTGTGAATTAACTTTAAGATAAAGGCAGCTGTGGAATCAGTGATACTGAGTAACAGAGTGTTCCAGTCAAAAGTGCTAGCCCACTCGAAAGTGTCTGGGAAAGGATCATTGCTTGAGGCGATAAACGTGAATGACCGGTAAAGCAAATAAAGTTAAACCCGAGAGAAGGGGAGAGGAAAAGCTGAACATTAAATTCTGTGTTGAAGTGGTTCTGCGGTGGTCTGAAAAGCAGGCTCGCACATTCGAAGTCTACGACATACAAAAAGCACCCTGGGCCTGACCAAAAGTTTAAAAAGCTTGGGGAAGGGATCCCTGTCAAGTGTTGTTAAACTGTGAAAGGTCTGAGCCTGGCAGAGGGAGACCAACATTGAACTGAGCAAGGTCTGAGTCTGGCAGAGGGGGACCAATTTTGAACCGTGCAAGGTCTGAGCCCGACAGAGGGGGACCAATGTTGAAGTTTGAAAGGTCTAAGCCCGGCATAGGGGGACCAACATTGAAGTGTGAAAGGTCTGAATCCGGCAGAGGGAGACCAACATTGAACATTTTGTTTTGTTATTTGGTGAAGACTGAAAGAAGAGTTTTTTAAATGGATGGCCAGATGGGCCTCGATCCATTTTCCAAACTGTTTCAGTGTTAAAGCCTGAACCAGAGTGTGTCATCTGGATAACAGAGACTGCCTTATTACGTGCTGTCTAAACATGAGGAGGAGAGCTGATTCAGCCACATTATTTCTTTGTTGAACACTGATTTTCCTATTATATACATAACGCCTTTGCAGACTTTTTTTGTACAAAAGATAGGGCAGGAATTACGTTTTAGTAGCATACGCCATTGTGATATGACAAACATAGCTAAGACTGTTTTCTTTATTATTTGATAGTCAAGACGTCCCCCACCCCAAGTTATTAGGCAATGTAGGAGTTTTTCCAAACCCCACAAAGTTACTAAAGGTTTTACAAATTGGATCCTTTGTGTCAGTGTCATACTTGTGATACCATGCCTCACATACATGAGTCAGATTTATATAATCATCCATGAATGTTACCTGATGAGTTCCCCCAATGCTCACCTCTCTCACCTCTCCTAACAAGCATCTACTTCAAGCCACTTATGTTCATCTTAAGGCCTCATCATCTATCTATTGACTCTTATGTAAATAGCATTCAGAACTATTTGTGTATTTCAAAAGAAAATAATAAATGTGATGTAATATCAAAGGCATTGCTTGACATTGAACATTGGATGAGAACTAATCGTCTTAAAACCAATAGATTCCAAACAGACATTCTTATCATAACACCATCTAATTTTCTTAAATTCCTTCCCACCCTCTGGCCACCTAACTTATTTGGGGAATCATTACCTATCCAATCTAAGTTCTAGAATTGCAGTTTTCTGTAGGAATGCAAACATGAGTCGTAACTGTCAAATTAGCACTGTGGTTAAGAGCTCCTTACTCACACTAAACCGTCTACAGTAGATGCTCCCTTACATCCCACAGAAAAAATGACCCTGAGGTGGTAGACACAATGGGGTACTTGGGTTAGACTATATCGATTTCCTCAGCTCATGCCTACCATCTTACAAAGTCAATTGCCTTCAAAAAGTCCAGGACATGGTAGGTTGACTTAGCTTTCGATTAAAGAAACATCATTCTAGTGCTATACATGATACAAGCCTCCATTACATATTGGGAGCTGTCAGAGTTACATTTAGGGGTCTAATTCTCCTCGTTAAGATCATTCCTGTCTGTCTATCATTTGCAGGGGCAGGGGCTTGGTCCCAAAAGCGTGCTTTTGTACATTTGGTGACAATCCACCCAGTGGTTTTCTTTAAAACGACCAAAAAGTAGGTCTAAATAAATTAGTGATATCTATGTCCGCTCCATGGTGACACTTCCCTGTTCGCTCCGCGAGCAATAAATCGATTGGCTAATCCGTAGGGTCATGTCTGCGGACATGTGGCGCTTTCACTGATTGGTTGTGGAAAAGCGTGAAGCGCGTCAGATTTCTTTGCTGCCCCCACCATCTTTTGTTCATGTTTTGGTGTACGGGGTCATCGCCGGTAACACATACAAAACAAGTCACCAATGCATGTGTTATACTTATGAAATACTGTTTCCGAAGGTGAGCTTTAATAAGACTGGGATGGAATGTGGCAGCAGAAACTCAAAAAGTGGTATTTTTTTGTCACCAAATTCATACGGTAAAGTGGAAGTTGGTGCTCAATATACGGCGACCAATTACTGCGTCTGTGGTACAATGGATTTAGATTAATATTGTAGTCAGAGTGGCATCCGACGTTTTGAAATCTGAGGCCGCTGCCTGGACTGTCTGATGGAAACAGCGGTTCTGGAGGCGTATGGGAGTAGCGGTTCTCATGATTGGATTGTCATATGTTGTTGCAAAGTGAGAATGTATTTGCCTTCTGAGTGACGGTCACTTGATTTGCTTTTTTGGTTGCGAGCTCAGTAGGCCCACGCATCCAAGTGAATCCATAAGGGGCAATTGTTTTTTGACCTTGAGCGAAAGGGAAACTACAAACGCAATGCAAGGAATGAAAATACCATTTGATAAGGTTATGTTTTAAAAACGTTTGTAAGGAACATGAAATATCAGTTGACAATGTTTTGGTCCGAACACATTGCTGTCTGAGTTGGCCAAAAACAATGGAGGCAGTAAACATCATGTAAGTTTAATTGTGACGACTCTACACCGAACCGCGTTTTAATTTTATATTACCGAAACACTAATTCTGACAATATAACTGAAGTATTACCTTCTGCACAGTTGTAATTTTCCCCAAATAATGGAGAGTGCAGATTCTCTGTGTTTGCAGGCTATGACTAGTGTCACCCATGTTGACCGTTAATATTTCTTCTTTGAAATGTTATGCTTGCCCTCATAGCTTTGTGTATCACTTTGCACGTTCTTTTGGTCTTGTTTAAAATGAAGAGATGTCATTTTTTCTTGCTTGTCCATTCATTTTGGCTTCATAACTGAATTACCATCTCACTGTGTAGTTGCCACTTTTTTTTAAAACCTTACGGCGAGTGCTGATTCTCGGACTTTGTAGGCTGTCACTATATTTACCCATGGTCAATGCTAATAATTCCTTAAAATGTCATGTTTGACCACTTCGATTTCTATACTACTTTGCACAATCTTTGTGTCTTTTTTGAAATTTTTTGCTAAAGGTTGGGTATTGACACATATTTTCTCTTACGTTTTCCACCTAGCTACATCTTGCCGTACTGTGAATGCCATGGTTTCCAGATGCCGAGTGACAGCTTCTTTGGACGCCAGATGCAACTGCTTGTGAGCAGCTGCCTGTCCATTACAATGTTGTGGGATGACCGGCCAGGCCCCCTTTGTCCCTATGCTGAACTAGCCATTAGGAGTAAGATAACGTCATTTATGGTGGTGTAGGGCAAAGGTCATGGCGCCGTGTTGGAAATCACTGTCCAAACAAAGCGGGTGCTTTAACAGGAACGCATACTTTGTGCATGAGAAAATAAGTACGTGTGCCTCACCATGAACATTTTCAATGATGCTCTTAGAACCATTGTTACAATTTAATTGAAAATGGGATTAGTCCGATGTTCTCTGACAGTTGTTTGTTAAATAAAACTACTTTACACATTCTAAAATGTTAACATTTTCTTTTAAAATCCAGTGTATCATTTCAAAATGTAAGCTACCACATTGTACGCCGCTGTATGTTTATTTACAGGTTCTGCGTCACGGCACGTACTTTTGCTTTTTGCAGGCTGTCATGGAAAGCAAAGAGGGGACATGTATGGAACAACCGCCTTCCCTTTCTATGGTGGCCATCTTGATAAAGGATTATAACCAGAAATCCTATTTTTCATTAACACACGTTATTGCTTTGCAAATCTACACTATTACCTGCAAATGTTATTGTGTCTATGTCCTTTACTGAGAAATATAAAGTACATGGAGTGTATGTGATTTTCTTTTTAATATACTTACACTGTGAAAGGTGGTTCTTAACGGAACATTTACTTTGTTAAGGGATGGCTTTCTTTTTTGGTAGGACAGCTAATGAGGCAATTTGTGAACAGAAATGAGGAAAGAGGCACTAAACAGTAATATGGGAGGAGGGATGGCCTTAGGTGATGTCATTTTCAGATAACTAGAACTTTTGCTAAAAGTATGTAATGTGTACTACATTGTTAATGGCTGACTACCAATACGTGTTGGCGCTGTGCAAGGGAAATGTTGCAGGTGGACGTTCCTACATCAATAAAATGTATTTCCACACTGTCCACGAGGCATACATCTTACTGTTAAGTGTTTACGGATTCTGGGACACCTCACTGTGCTGTATACCAGCATATTGTCATGTGGTATTCTCCGCACGGTGTGTAAATAAGTCAGAGGTTTTTTACATTATGGTTACGTGCCAGTACTATAAACTGATGATCTTTACCAAAGCAACTTTGTAAAAGAAACGGTATGGTTAAGTTGCTCTACTGAAAACCTGTGAAATTCAGTAACAAAAACTTTGTTAAGGGGATGTTATGGTTAAGTTGCACTACTAAACACCTATGTAATTCACTAAAAAAAACCTTTGCTAATGGAACATTAGGGTTCAAAGTAAAACTGAAAAATCCCTGAAATTCACCAGTTATGGTAAGCTAAGCAACCATAACTCGCGCCACCACCGTGCATTGCTAAGACTAACACCCAGGACATCAAAGATGACATCACAAATGTCATTGATGACATCATAGAATACCTAAGGTCGACAAACAAAAATGCTGAATCCTTGCTTGTCCCATCATTAGCTCCAAAGCTCATCGGAAATCACTTGTAGCAAGTGCTACAGCAGAAGTTAGGGACCCTACGACGCTTCCTATCAATGATGACAAAACTAAATCAAACCTCACTAATCAGGACGTTGTAACAGAAAAACCAACTACAAGTAATCGAATTCAAGAAACAACTATGAAGACAACTACGAGATTGACAAGAAAAGTACAGAACGATACTCAACCCTCAACGGAAACCATTGAAAGTGGCCGAACATTTCAACTATGTGGTCTTGCCTCCCGAAGGGCCTGGCCCTTCAGCGACAAAGATAGCCACCCATGACTCAAGAGCACATTCCTGAGGAGGATACTCAACCCAAATCGAATCAACAAACAATCAGCATGTGCTCATGGAACACTCGACGGTTTCAGCATTTAACCATGCCAGGAGACATTTGACTGTGGGACTATGATATCATATGCCTCCAAGAGACATGGCTCATGCAAAGTCTGACCTTGGATGGCTACAAAATTAGTGTAGTACCAGCAAAAAAAGGTATTGCTGGTCGACCCACTTTTGGCCTATTAAGGGCAACTCGAAACAGAAGTGGCATCACTTTTGTCCAAAAACTTAGAGAAAACCAACTCATGCTAACAGTGAAACTAAACTGGTCTACAGCAAATGTCAAAGACAAAAAAAAGAGCTCTGTTAAGGCTATCGTAAATATCAACGTCTACTGGAACCCTGCTACAATTGAACTGAAAAAATGTCTTGCAATGTTGGAGACAGAAATCGAAAGTATTGGTCGTCCACCAGGTGGACCACATTATTATATGTGGCAACTTAAACGCCAACGAACAAAAAAAAGGAGACGGTAGCAAAATAAATGCTAAGAAAACGCCTTCTGAACAGCTGGCCTCACAATGGATGAAACTTATGAATTCAAGAGGCTTCCTTCACCTCCATTCTGTTTTTCCTGAACCAATTCGAATTCCCTCTTGGGAACGAGAAGGTTCATGTTCAGCCATTGACCATATCTTTGTGTCACGACCACTTATTCAATCAATTAAAACCCTTGAAGTGGTGAGGACGTCTTCTAGCGACCACAATCTTTTATAAATAACTTGGTCTTCACAAACTCCATCTTATTTGAAAATGTCCTCTCTGCTACAACCAAATATTCAAGAAACAAGGCTAAAATTGTCTGAGGGTGCCATAAGAACCCTGAGAACAGACTACAAACAATGAAGGGCAAGCCCAGGTTGATTATACCCCTTTATTAACAATCGTGGAAGTCAAAACAATCAGATGTACAAACAAAGCATGTGTTTGACAAGTTGGTGGTCGACAGAAAGAGAGAGTTAAGGAAGTCCCTGAGACACGTGAATAAATTTGATCCAGCGGCTGCCTCAACCACCACCACAGAGGCAACACAATCCTATAAAGCATGGCTGAGGGCCCATCAAATTATATTATAGCAACGTGACGCTGAAAACATCCTTAAGCCCATTAATGGCAACCACGCCAAAGACTTCTGGTCTCTACTCTGCTCAACATCAACAGCCTCTTTACCTTCTTTACAAAATAGAATAGGGGAACAGACATGGGGGAATTACTTCTTGAACCTTTTCCAACCACCTAACGCTAAGACGTAGATAAGGAGTTGCCCAGACTCGCCCTGGATACGGTTAGGCAATAAAACCGACATCTTCAACTTAATAAAGAAACTAAAAGTCTCCCGTGCCCCGGGCCAGGATGGTATTACCAATCTCGATCTAAAAACTCATCCGGAAGCCTGGGCCCGATTGCTAAGCAAGATCTTTGGCCACTGTGCAGACTCCAAAATGATCCCGCCTTCTTGGAACACAGCAAATGTAGTTCCTATTTACAAAAAAGGCAACAAGGCTGATCCAGCTAACTATCGCCCGATTGCCCTCCTAGATCCAATAGGAAAAGGCCATTTTACATCTTGGGCATCCAATGCCCCCTGTCAAGACCACCTCCAAACAGGGTTTAAAAAGAATATGGGCATAAACGCTAACATCCTCACTTTGAGCACTCTAAAAAGTAAGGTTTTAGAAGCCAGGCATAGAATATTTGCAGCCTTTGTGGACCGCACCCAGGCCTACGACCGAGTAGATAGATCTAGACTATGGTTGAAACTGACATCTTGGAAGTGTTCAAACAACATTCTTGAGCCAATAAGAGCCCTATATTCTAACACCACAATGCGAGCTCGCATAAACCAGGAAGGGACCCTTTCGACTAAGATTACGACAGCAAGAGACGTGAAAAAGGGCTGTCCTCTGGCTCCAGCCTTGTTTTGGACTTATCTAGGATACTTCCAAGAATCTGAAAAAACAGTACGCTCTTTCCCTCCAAAGTTCAGTCGCCTACTCTATACTGACAACCTTATCCTTTTGGATCACACACCTATAGGTCTGCAGCGTCAATTGAACAACCTACAGCCATACATGGCAGAGAACAACTTGGACATTAACGAAGGAAAAACTAAAATGATGATAATCGAAAAAACGATCACGAAAAAGGAAAAGACCAACCTTTGTTTGGGCACAGCCATAGTCGAAAGAGTAAGCAACTTCAGATACTTGGGGGTAACCCAGGACAGTCTGGGAAAGAAAAAGCTATGCAAAGAGTCCTTAATGATAAAACAAAAAAAACTTGCTACAAAGGGTAAAGCAATCAACATCAAATATGGCTGTTTCTCGACAATTCTGGTACGTGAATTTTACAAAAACAAGGTGATACCGGTTCTAACCTATGGCGTAGATGCTATGCCCGATCTCCCCTCTGATCTTTAGCCAAATTTGGAAGCGAAATTCTGGAGAATGGTGGAGAACGGTGTTGGGTCTCCCAAAGTCCACTCCACTAGCATCGATAAGACGCAAACTCAGCCTCACATCATTAAAGACCTCAGTAACCTGTAGCAGTCTTATGTTGTACAGGAAATGCAGATTTACCGACACCCTGTACGTTTATAAGCTAATAAATCAAGAACTATCGTCCTCTAACTGCGTCATGATGACTAGATGGAAGGCAGAGAACGTGGCCCTCTTATCTGATGCAGAGAGCTCCGAATACTAACTTATAAACAACCCTGTGAAAGTCCTAAAGAAGATAAAAGTACTGGACTGGATATCAACTTTAGAGACTGCTAATAAAAACAAACTTACAAAACACCTTCCACAGAACTTCCAAAAATTGGAAGATCTTCCGAACTACATTAAACTATTTCCGAACAGATCGGCTCATAACACCTTTATGAGAATTAGGAGAACTTGCTGGAAACAAAAGAAATATTGGCAATTACAGGTCTAGCAGCCACAAATACTTGTTGCTTTTGTAACCTCTCCTCGACCAAAGAAACAATTTGCCATCTGCTTCTGGTATGTCCAGCGACACAAAGTATTCATTCAAAATACCTGCCCGGCACTTTATCAAATGTCTCTCTTATTGACGAAGATCTTTGTTGGCAAAAATTGACAGGACGGGACAGAACATCATGGCTATTGGCTACGGTTAATATCATGCAACATATAGTCTAAGAGATGTTCCCTTTAACACCTGTGATGTCATAGCCCTACGGACTTAAATTTCTCATCGTACAAGAAATGTAATTTGCAGAGACAGTCAAAGATTTTATAAGCTGCAGTTAACTAAACAGATTTACGAACTTCAATTTGAAATATTGAATCATTTACTTTTCATCCTCCTTCTTTTGTAAAAATCTTTTTTAGATTGTATACAAACAAAATAAAAAAAATTTAAAAAAACATAATGAAGATTATCCCTCCTAGTAGCGCATGGTGTATTAATTCTATTAAAGACTAGGAGGCGAGCATTATGCTTCTACTTCTTTTATTCACTCTTCAGCAGTTTCAACTTTAAAACGTAAGAACTGAAAAGGTAACTTTCCTTTCCATCCTTTTCTTTTCTTGTTTAAAACTACTAGAAAACTACAAGTCCCACTATTTCTGTAGTCCTCATAACCGTAGTCCAGTTTATGACCACTTCCTACTCCTGGACTCATCCTCTTCTTTTGACGCTCTGAACTGCATCCTCTCGAACTTGAACAACAACATCCCATCCAACGTGGTGAACCCTTTCACCTGATGTTCGCTCTTGCTTCAATTCTCACGGGGTGATGTGTAGCTCCCACCAAGCTGCTAGCTTGGAGCCCTTCATCCTCAATGATTCTTTTGCTCCTCTCCTAGGGAAATTAGAAACAACAATATCAGGGTGGATTCTCTGCACTATAATTCACAAAAGTGCAACAGTTTATTCATTACTGCAGTACACATGAGGGTGGGAAATTAATGCTTGCTTCCTTCTCTTTAATAGAATTAATACTCCCTGCGCTACTAGCAGGGGTAATCTTCATTCTATGTCAAGACTGGAGGCAAGAATTATGCTTGTTTAAAGCTTCTGTAGCACTGGTGTCGCTATCCCTTTGATTGGTTTAAAATAAAAACTATTTAAACGTGCAATCACTGGCCCAGTTAGCCGCTTGCATGATCTCTTGTAGAGTTACCCCTACTGTGAATGCTTTGGACTCCATGGTGAAGAGTGAATAAAAGAAGTTGAAGCATAATGCTCACCTCCAGTCCTGACATAGAATGATGCAGTCATGAGAAAATAATAATAGCTTATTTTGTGGTATTGGAATTCAGTGTGCATACTGTGTTAGAACTGTTTATCCTGAGGAAGCAAAGGTGCCTTCATTAATCTGAAAGTGTCTGCTCAAACAAGGGAATATTGTTCAATAGGTACATATTGTATTTGAGCCTGATGTTCGTGGGACAGTTAGATATTGGTGACATAGAAATTCAACTTTCCTTCAGATTGTTGGCCCAAGCAACATCTTTCAACCATTGTTCTTTAGTAGGGACCAGTCAATGTGTCCAATCTAGTAAGATACCTCTTTTGGTCAAAAGAAATCCAAGATTTAACAACTTCTGAGGGGAAGTTTAGGTTGTATTGACCAAATAAACATGACACCCGATTGGGCGGCAGGCAGCATTTAACTATCTCCACAAGTGTGTTACACACCTCGTTCCAAAATACTATCAATTCCGGACTAGACCATAACATATGTATATATGTTGCGTCTGCAGATCCACATCTGGTGCAATGTCCTCACAATCCTGCTTAAATAGGTGCATCCTGGTTGGTGTATAGCCAAAATCTAAAAGCCAAAATCTAAAATTAAGCAATACCTCATGCATCATGTAACACATTGTATGCCATATATCTTCCATAATAACTATCCCTAAACCTTCTGCCCATTTCATGAAAACTCTGGAAGAGTCAGTAGGAGCCACATTTAATATCAGCTTATACAGTATCAATACTGAGTGGTTACCACCCTTCCCTGTGAGATATATGAGAAGCACGGGTCATAAAGAGGTTCTTCAGGGAAGTTCGGCCACTTGAATTGAAAGGCTACTCGTAGTCTATAATATTGTAACAAATATAAGGGATTACGACAAACGTCAGAGATGGCATCTGATATGGTGACAAAACACCATTCATTATAAATGTTGCCCAGTTATTCGTATTGTAGCAGGGACCAAGTCTTGGATATGCTCACATCTAAATTAGAAGTAAGGGAAGTACATCTCGACAAGGGTACTTCCTTACAATTTGGCACAGTCACCTTCATATATTGAAACAGTTTCCTCCACGCTAAAGTAGGAGTACCAAGGTTATAATAGCCTATGAAATCACTATATTTCCTTCCATTTAAATATGTGGAGTGTTGGTATTCGGCTTGAGCCAATAAGATGCATCGGGCCACATCACAAGTCCGGTGGTAGCCCTTAAAAATGTTGGTACCAGATATGTGGGATGTGCCAATGCATGCATCATATCCACAGAGTGCTGGAAGGTACCAATACTGCCAATACCGCTATGCTGTATCAAGAGCTGGCACAAATACCACCAGTGCTATTACAGCTGGCCACACAAGGCACAAACACAGCCACATCACAGGTCCATGTTCGGCGGTATTAACGGCAAAAACTGGCATGGCTACTGCTGAAAACAGGGCACAGTTACCTCCAGCGTCCACTTGTGATCACAATCCACTCGAGAAGACTACATAAAACACACCATACTCCAAACTCTGTTTCCAACACCATCCGGCGACTCGTCACCACTGTGAGCTGGGAAAGGCAACTGCTCATGCTGCGCCTGGAAGTAGAGATGCAGGACAACCAGGCCAGGGAGTAAAGGGGGTGGGGGTGCGGAAGAGAAGAAGGAGAGGGAGGAGGAGGACTAGGAGGAGGAGAAGAGCCCAAGCAAGGCATCCTCCCATCCCCAGGGACAGGCCCTCACTGGTGACCCTTTACCGCCTCAACAGGGAGACCATTACTGAGCTGCCCAGTACAATACAGCTGTGCCCCCTCACTCAAGCTAGTGTCATTATTACAATTCCTAGGTACTGGCACCTTCCAGCACTCTGTGGATATGATACACAGCATGCACAGCCCATATTCTGCGTAGTACTTGCCCAGTTGCTGGATGCCCTCCTGCCGCATGTGCAACACCACATATCACTGCCCACTACCCCAGCCCAGGTCAATGCCATTGCATTGTGAGAGTATTAAAAAAAATTGCATTGTGAAACCTAGGCCTTTTTCCCCCTACTATTCAGGACTCTGAGACTTAGGTGTGTTTTCCTCCGTTATTTAAATTTCATTGTGAGAGTATTCAAAAAATTGCATTGTGAAACCTAAGCCCTTTCCCCACTTTACAGTACTCTCAGACTTAGGTTTGTTTTCCTCTGTTATTTAAATTTCATTGTGAAGTAGTGCCGTTTTGTGGTTTTGCCGTCTAGCAAACCATTCATCTAGTGATCCTTTCTACCATTATCTAAGTTCCTGTTAGCTTGTCCAATTTCTACTATTGTCTCATCTCTCTCTGTTCTCGTCTGCTTGTGTCCCTATCTGTGTCCATCCCTAGTGTTCTCCCGCCCTCCCCTCCCCCACATCCCCTCCAACCCCCTTTCTCTTCTCTTCTGTCCATACATACTCCATGGTGCTCTCTGTCTCTCCTATCTTTTCTAACTGCTTCTCTATCGACTATCCTGCTCTCATCACTAAACCTGGTAGGAAGAAGTTTAAAGAGGACATCGTGGTCTCCAACCCTGGCATCCCTATTGCCAATACCGATACCAGTGCTTCCTCCAGGCAAATCCTCACCGACATCCTCTTTGTTGTTCCCTCGCCAGACCAATGGACTCTACATATGGTCTCTGTGCTCTCTCCTTTCCCTTCTTCTCCCATTATTGGTGGCACCTGGTGGGAGGCCCTCCTGGCCTCCTTCCACTCTGCTCAGGTCATCATTAATGTTTACTTGAATGGTACCATTGTGGTCCAAGGCCCTCAAACCAACCTTCCCCTCTTTGATAGACGTTTCTCGTGCCTCATCAATTTCCTTTCTTCTCCTGCTGTCCTCTCTCTCCCTTCCATGGCTCCCTCACCTCCCCTCGATATCTCCTCCTTTTCTACCTTGCACTCTCCTCTTTCCTCTTCTGCCCCCTCATTGGGCTTCTTCTACACCTCTGCAGGGTGTACCTCTGATTTGTACCTCTCCCCGGAAGTCTTTCAAGGATGGCAACCTTCTCCATATTGCCACTGTAAACTCTCGCTCAGCTGTCAAACACTCCTCTGACATCTACCACCTCCTGTCACAAGCTTTGACACACTCCTCCCTGATGGCTACAAGATCCTCTCTGCGCCCAGATCCAACCACTCCATAGGGGGTGTAGCAATGATCTTCCCTGAGTGGATTCCTCCCTCTGTCATTCCTACATAGGGGTCTACTCATCTTTCGAATGCCTCGTCTGCAGGCTCTCTCTCTCCCCTAGCCATTCCCTTACTGTGCCCATCTATCAGCCACCTGGTCAGATCTCCTCCTTCCTCTCTGAGTGGGCAGACCTCTCCTCTTCCCTCCTGGTCTCGACCACTCAACTCCTCCTTCTTGGAGACTTTAACAACCAGCTGGATGCTTCCTGTCCTTCCTCTGGACTCTTTCGTAACCTCTGCGACTCTCTCTCACTCTCTATTCTCCCCTATGGCCCGACTCTCTCTGCAGGGCTCATTCTGGATGTTCTGATCTCCTCAGACATTCCCCTTCCAATCTCTCTCACTGCTCCTCTCTCCTGGAGTTATCACTTTCTCCTTTACTCCCTGTTAGGCAGAAACCTGTGCAGTTCCCTCTGGGACCACTGCAAAAGATTTAGGACTACAGGCGTTTGGCGGTGAACCCACTTGGTAGCAGTCTGTACCACACAGATTCACTTGGTAGCTGTGGCTGAGCAGTCAGACTTCCCTCAAGAAGAGTTGAGCAGTATGTGGAGTATACAAAATAGGGCAATTGTTCACAGCAAGGCAAGCAAACACGCAACAAGGCTTAGTGTAAAAATATTAAGGCATTTATTTATAATGAAACATCTATAGAAAACACTATGGCAAATTCACGGCAAACAAATCAAACACAATCACTCTACGAAGTAGAAAACGATCAATCCCCCTAGCAATACTTCGACAACTCTAGGTTCTACCGGTACCACTTATTTTCAGACAGAGGTGTATACCTCAACCTAGATGACACTTGAATATTAGTTAGGACGGGAGAGACAAAGATAGGCAGGTTATGAAATCAACACAGTTCAATCCTTCGCGGATAAAATGCAAGGCAGGAAGGCAAGAATCACAATAGATCATAAAGTTCAGAGGCCAGGCCCACTCGGAGAGAGGCAAGGCGCGAGGTCCCAAAAAGTATCTAGTGGAGATGCATTCAAGTCTTTGTAGCAAATTGTTATCGGCAGATTGAACCAGTTCAGAACAATACAATGAGAAAAGCTTGGAGGCGACCCAACGGAACGGAGAGGATTAAGACACCTCACTCGAACCGATCGAAAGGGAAGCCAGGCGGACACGGTACCTTGTTGTGGAGGGCAGCTCCGGCGGGGGCAGTTGTTCCTGGTGGTGGATGCACGTCGGGTCTTTGCCAAGAGTAGAAAGGATCTCGTCGTCGAAGAAAAGTGAAGTCTGGTGCACCACCAGGGAAGAGACCAGCCGCGGAGTGCTCCGTCACAAGGCACCACCTTTTGGTCGCGGTACAGGGGTAGTGGCTATCCGGTTGCCGAGGTGCTCTGCACGGGCAATTCGACCACTGCGTCCTGAGGCGAATAAAAAGCAAAGGGGACTGGTTGTTCCCACCAGTCAGGGGAAGAGACTCTCCGGCAGGGAGATCTCCTCTGTCGTCGGGAAGTGGTGAGTTGGTTCTGCAGAGCTCCACCGGAGGTGTCGTCGTGCAGGTCGGCTCAGCGTTACCCTCGTTGGATTCTTAGGTCCTGTGGCGACTTCTGAAGATCCAGTCCCAAAAGCCCTGCTTTTATGCAGAAAACCCCCATTCATTCAGCCTAGCTGTCAATCAACACATGCTAAGTGGTGAGCGGGAAGGCTCACCACTTGGGCCAATCACTCCAGAGTGCGACCGGAGTTGGCAAGGCAACTCGGTCCAGGGTGCCTAAACCCCCTCCCACACCCCTGTGGTAACCCAGACAGAATGGCACCACTTTGGAGGGTCTCTGTACAGAGCCCGCCAAAAGTGGAACAAAGGGCTCGACCTTTGATTTAGGAGTCACAGAGACGAACACAGACGCCATTTTACAAAACCGAGTTCTGGCAGAAAATACCATCCGATAAACTTAGTTAAGATAAGGAGACCGGTGGTACGTTAGAGATTAACGAGAAAAAGGGTCAATCTCCAACAATGGGACGAATCCCATAGGGTTATGTTCGGGGTCGAACATAACAAGTAGTTTCCACTGCCACCAGCCAAAACTCGACGAGGGGGGACGGGACAGTGCCCCCTCGAGTAACAGATCCAGGAGTAATCGAATTATCCCTACTAGTACGTCCACAATATGATGGTTTGTACTAGTTCTGTTAGTAAATTTAGGTCTAGTAAAGCCAATGGTGACTTTACATGCCCGGGGAGACAGTAGTGAGTCCCCGGGTATGGAGTCTATGGTGGAGGTCCGCTAGGACGCCCCAGTGTTACGGCATGTAGGGTGCGGTGTAACACACATAGAAAAACATATGAGACCCTATGGAGTAAAATACCCCATAGCCCATCGAACACATTGACATTTCAAAGGAATTACACACATACATGTCCAAGAGTGGGAGAAAAAGAGTCTCACTCTTGGCAGGATGGAAAAAAACAAACTCCAGAAATCCAGCAAAGCTGCTGGGGGACTCACTAGGTTAGGAAATTCAGCCTAAAAAGAAAATTCTCCCTAACACTCGCCCCCCCCAGACTAAGGGACAGGAGGATTTAATCCACTCCTGGGTAAATCTCATACCTCTAGTCGATGACATACATCCTAGAGAGACCATCAGCATTTTGGTGGTGACACCCTGATCTGTGCTCAATGGTGAAATCAAACCCTTGCAGGCAGATCGACCATCTCAATAGTTTTGGGTTTTGCCCTTTCATTTGCATTAACCATCTCAAGGGTTGGTGGTCAGTCTGAATGACAAAAGTAGAACCATACAAGTACGGCCTAAACTTCTTCAGAGCCCACACGATAGCAAAGCACTCTCTTTCGATTGTTGCCCACCTTGTTTCAGGATCCTTCAGCTTGCGGCTGATGAAGCAAACGGGGTGCTCCCTACCTTTCCCATCCAGTTGACTGAGTACGGCACCTATCCCTACATTGGAAGCATCTGTCTGCACAATGAAGTGTTGGCGGTAATCAGGAGCTCTGAGTACTGGGGCTTGGCAAAGAGCCTTTTTCAGGTTTTCAAAAGCCTGATTGCACTCATCGTTCCATTTAACCTTTTTAGGAAATTTGGGCGAGGAGATGACATTCAGTGGAGAAGCTATGGTCCCATAGTTCTCTATGAAATTCCTGTAATACCCAGTGAGGCCTAGGAAGGCTCTCACCTAGGTTTGAGTAGTCGGTGTTGTCCAATTTTGCACAGCTTCAATTTTACTGAGCAAAGGCCTTATTTCTCCACCGCCTACCTCATGCCCAAGATAGACTACCTTACTCTGTCCAATTTGGCATTTTCTCGCCTTTATGGTCAGATTGGCTCGTCCAAGAGCCTGAAAAACATCTCTCAGGTGGGTTACATGTTCTTCCCAGGAATTGTTGAACACTGCGATGTCATCCAAGTATGCCATGCAGAAGTCCTCCATCCCATTCAGAACCTGGTTTACCATCCGTTGAAACGTAGCAGGTGCATTCTTCAATCCGAAAGGCATTACCTTAAACTGGTATAAGCCAATGGGGGTAGAAAATGCAGTTTTCTCCTTGGCATGGTCTGTCAGGGCTATTTGCCAATAGCCTGACGTCAAGTCAAATGTGCTGAGGAACTTGGCGGCGCCAAGTTTATCCACCAACTCATCTGTTCTTGGCAAAGGGTGGGCATCAGTCTTGGTGACTGCATTAAGAGCTCTATAATCCACGCAGAATCTAAGTTCTTTAGATCCGGCCTTTGGTACTAACACAACTGGGCTAGACCATGGACTAGTAGAGGGCTCTATTACCCCGAGATCGAGCATCTTGCTGACCTCACCTTTGATGTGGGTTCGTACGTTTTCTGACATGCGGTATCCTCTGCTTTTGACAGGCAGACAGTCACCAGTGAGTATGTCGTGCTGGCCCCAAGGGGTCAAGCCTGGTGAAAGCGAGAACAGAGAGGCAAACTGATTCAACATAGATTTGCACTCTTCTTGTTGCTCGGTTATCAGATTGGAGGAGAGATTCACTCCTTCAATTTTTTCATCTAAAGGTAAGCCTCTGAGGAGATCCGGAAGAGCTTCACTCTCTTCTTCTTCCTCGGATGATGCTAGAAGCAACGCTCCTACATCAGGTCGTGAGACATACGCTTTAAGTCGGTTGGTGTGAAAGACTGTCGGAGCCTCCTTGGGATTGCCCAAGTCCACCACATAGCTAACCTCTCCGAGTTTACCCACTACTCGGTAGGGTCCCATCCACTTACCTTGCAAGGCCCTCTGCCTTGTTGGGATCATAACGAGAATGAGCTGGTCTTGAGCGAACTCAACCATGTTAGCCTTTTGATCGTGCCAGTGCTTGACCAATGCTTGTCCAGCTTTCAAGTTATCGCTTGCTTCCGTCATCATGTGTGACATTCTCCTCCGGAGACCTATCACGTAGTAAGTCACTCTGACTGGCTTGGGGGAAGGAGCACTCTCCAACCCCTCCTTAATCAGGGCCAATGGACCTCTGACGGGATGACCATAGAGTAGTTCGAAGGGAGAGTAACCTACTCCCTCCTTAGGGACTTCTCTATAAGCAAAGAAAAGGCATGGCAGTAGAAGGTCCCACTTACGCTTAAGGGGTTCCTCTAAAGCACCTATCATGCTCTTCATGGTTCGGTTGAACCGTTCTACCAACCCATTTGTTTGTGGGTAGTAAGCTGTTGAGAACTTGTAAGTAACTCCACAGGTTTTCCACATGGCTTTCATGTAGTGGGACATAAAGTTTGACCCCCTGTCAGAGATTACTTCCTTAGGAAACCCGACCCTAGTAAAAATACCAAGGAGGGCCTTAGCCACAGCCGGAGCTGTAACAGTCCTCATAGGAATTGCCTCAGGATACCTAGTAGCATGGTCTACTACAACAAGTATAAACCTGTTGCCTGAGGAGGTTGGAGGATCAAGGGGACCAACAATGTCAATCCCTACCCTCTCAAATGGGACTCCCACAACTGGGAGAGGCACTAAAGGTGCCACATTCTTGGAGCCAACCTTACCAGAGGTCTGGCAGGTGTGGCAGCTCCTGCAGTGTTTTTCTACTTCGGCCCCCATCTTTGGCCAATAGAAATAGAGAGAGAGCCTTTCCTTAGTCTTCTTGAAACTCAAGTGACCAGCCAAAGGAATCTCGTGGGCTAACTGCAAGAACTGTGGTCTGTTCTCTTGGGGTACTACAAGATGTTTGTAGTCTCCAGGTGCAGACTCGGTCGGTTCACTGTAGAAGAGGCCATCTTCCCAGTGCAACCTGTATTTCCCAGGCTCTTGCCCTTCAGCCTGAGCTTCTGCCTGGTGGCGAAGACCTTCCAGAGTTGGACATTCTCTCTGTCCCTTACTGAAGTCTGCCCTGCTGGGTCCACCTTCTGCCAGTAAAGACTGCAGCTCAGGATGGTCAACAGGATCCAGATCTCCAATGAGTTACTGGCCTTCCATTAGCTCTTCCTCAGAGTCTAATTCTACCACGCAGGGTTGTACCTCCCTCTCAGCCTCGGCTGGAGGTGGAGTTACGGGTGTGACTTTGGACAACCGCGGGGAAGTCAGTGTCGGCTGCACTGGAATGCTGGCGGCTGGTTTCGGGATAGAAGTCTTAGGTTTCCCTTTCGCTTCTGATTTCTTGGAGACAGCGGCCGACAATTCCAGTGGAGCAGGAGTGATTTCTTTCTTCATCATCTCCTGGAGAGTACCGCGCATGGTCCTCTCTCTTGCGGGTCTGGTTAGCTCCTGTAACCGTTTACTAGGAGGTCTGGGAGTATGCGATACAACTCCGAGAGTTTTCAAATCGTTACCCAACAGTACGCGTCCTGGTACCTCACTCTGTATGCTGACAGGTATCTTCACAGTCATGTCGTTACTCTGGATGAGAACTGGTAATTGGGGAAGCATCTGCACAGGCCCTCCAGCTAACTTGGTGAGGCGTTTGGGTGCCTTAGCAACATCCTCAGCCTGAAAAAACGATTTATCCACCACAGTTATGCTGGCCCCAGTGTCCCTAATGGCAGGAGTCTCCTGACCATTCACCTGGACACTGTCCTTATAATACTCTTTAGTATTATCGGGGATAGAATTATAGACATCTAAATTATGTTGTTCCCACAACCCCAGAGATACTAAAGAAACGCTGGCTGAGACTCCAATGGGTTCGTCAGCTAGCAGTAGAAAGTTTCTACTTGCCATTTGGACTTCCTCCTCTGGAGCGAAGGCTAAGGAGACAAGCTGGACCCCTGAAGGTTTACTCTTACATCTGGGATCTCCTTTCACGTGATCAGTCGAGCCAGAAACAAAGCATTTACCGAATGCTTTCTGGAATGGTGGCTTGTTCTGACCTACTTCCGGTTTGGCACCAGAAGACACACTATTCTGCTGTGGTTTTCCAGGTGGCTTACCCTTCTGGTTCTGTTTGGGGCCATCTTTGGAATGTGAGTTATTAGAATTCTCTTTTGAGTCTTTCTTAGGCTGTTTTCCCTCTTCCTTTTTCTGAGTTGCCCCAGAATCCTTATGAGTAGCCCTGTTGGCAACCCACAAGTCAGCAGCCCTAGCTAGCGCCCTGGAATCCAATTCCTTCGAATCAGCCAAGTGCTGTCTGAGCTCAGGAGAACAGGCATCATAAATAGACTCCAACATACAAAGATTTCTCATACCCTCATAAGTGTTCACTTTGTAACCCTTAATCCATCCCTCTAAGTTTTTCAACCCTTCACTCACCCAGGTAGCCCAAGGGGTACCATCATGCTTTTTGAGGGTTCTAAACCTCTTAAGATACTGGGAAGGGGTCTTCCCGAATCTAGCTATCAAAGCTAGTTTCACACTTTCGTAATCCATCTTATCCGCCTCCGCCAACTCCATTACCACATCAGTCGCAACAGGAGGGAGCCTAGAGAACAACCATGGAAGCAAAGCATTCCCGGTGATGTCCTGGAGCCCATGATTGTATTCAAACAGTTTCAACCAATCCAACACATCCAATCTCGGTTCATACATACCCACTAATTCCTTCGGCATCCGAGGTCTTTTGGGACTGGAGCTCCTCGAGGAACCAGAGGAGAGAGAAGCATTTTCCATAGACAACTTTTTCATCTCTAACTCGTGATTAAGTTCTATTTCTCTGAGTCTTAACTCAGCTTGCTTCTGCTCAGCCTGGGCATTCATCCGTCTGAACTCGAGCTCTTGGTTTCGTTCAGATTGAGCCAAGAACCGTTTGTATTCTAGTTCGAGCTTCGTTTTTTCAAGTTCAAAATATGCAGGGTTACTTGTGGGACCTAGTATGGGCCCCGTAGGCACAGCTGGTAAGGCAGGTAGAGGAGCAGGGGAGACAGTTTCGTTAGCCTCTCCGTCCTCGTCAGCCTCTTCATCGCCATCATCAGAATTACGATTCAGATCAACACCATTACTGTCGTCTACATTCGCTGGAGAGATTGTTTCCTCTGAACCAGTACCCAGACTTTGGTTCGCCAGCAATCTCTCTATTAGTTCTAACTTCTTGCCTCTTACAGAAAGATTTGCTTGCCTACAGAGAGCTCGCAAACTCTCAGTATTTTCACCTGACAAGGACTCTTGACTGTAAGTTTCCATCGTAGACATGTTTTTTGAAAGTTGCTTTTTGTGCAAAGTTTTGTGGTTAGTTATCCTACAGTGTCGAAAAGCACTCTAAACTGTATACTCGATACAAATCCCACCGCTGTACACCAGTGTTAGGCGGAAACCTGTGCAGTTCCTTCTGGGACCACTGCAAAAGATTTAGGACTACAGGCGTTTGGCGGTGAACCCACTTGGTAGCAGTCTGTACCACACAGATTCACTTGGTAGCTGTGGCTGAGCAGTCAGACTTCCCTCAAGAAGAGTTGAGCAGTATGTGGAGTATACAAAATAGGGCAATTCTTCACAGCAAGGCAAGCAAACACGCAACGAGGCTTAGTGTAAAGATATTAAGGCATTTATTTATAACGAAACATCTATGGAAAACACTATGGCAAATTCACGGCAAACAAATCAAACACAATTACTCTACGAAGTAGAAAACGATCAATCCCCCTAGCAATACTTCGACAACTCTAGGTTCTACCGGTACCACTTATTTTCAGACAGAGGTGTATACCTCAACCTAGATGACACTCGAATATTAGTTAGGACGGGAGAGACAAAGATAGGCAGGTTATGAAATCAACACAGTTCAATCCTTTGCGGATAAAATGCAAGGCAGGAAGGCAAGAATCACAATAGATCATAAAGTTCAGAGGCCAGGCCCACTCGGAGAGGGGCAAGGCGCGATGTCCCAAAAAGTCTCTAGTGGAGATGCATTCAAGTCTTTGTCGCAAATTGTTATCGGCAGATTGAACCAGTTCAGAACAATAAAATGAGAAAAGCTTGGAGGCGACCCAATGGAACGGAGAGGATTAAGACACCTCACTCGAACCGATCGAAAGGGAAGCCAGGCGGACACGGTACCTTGTTGTGGAGGGCAGCTCCGGCGGGGGCAGTTGTTCCTGGTGGTGGATGCACGTCGGGTCTTTGCCAAGAGTAGAGAGGATCTCGTCGTCGAAGAAAAGTGAAGTCCAGTGCACCACCAGGGAAGAGACCAGCCGCGGAGTGCTCCGTCACAAGGCACCACCTTTTGGTCGTGGTACATGGGTAGTGGCTATCCGGTTGCTGAGGTGCTCTGCACGGGCAATTCGACCACTGCGTCCTGAGGCGAATAAAAAGCAAAGGGGACTGGTTGTTCCCACCAGTCAGGGGAAGAGACTCTCCGGCAGGGAGATCTCCTCTGTCGTCGGGAAGTGGTGAGTTGGTTCCGCAGAGCTCCACCAGAGGTGTCGTCGTGCAGGTCGGCTCAGCGTTACCCTCGTCGGATTCTTAGGTCCTGTGGCGACTTCTGAAGATCCAGTCCCAAAAGCCCTGCTTTTATGCAGAAAACCCCCATTCATTCAGCCTAGCTGTCAATCAACACACGCTAAGTGGTGAGCGGGAAGGCTCACCACTTGGGCCAATCACTCCAGAGTGCGACCGGAGTTGGCAAGGCAACTCGGTCCAGGGTGCCTAAACCCCCTCCCACGCCCCTGTGGTAACCCAGACAGAATGGCACCACTTTGGAGGGTCTCTGTACAGAGCCCGCCAAAAGTGGAACAAAGTGCTCGACCTTTGGTTTAGGAGTCACAGAGACGAACACAGACGCCATTTTACAAAACCGAGTTCTGGCAGAAAATACCATCCGATAAACTTAGTTAAGATAAGGAGACCGGTGGTACGTTAGAGATTAACGAGAAAAAGCGTCAATCTCCAACAATGGGATGAATCCCATAGGGTTATGTTCGGGGTCGAACATAACAAGTAGTTTCCACTGCCACCAGCCAAAACTCGACGAGGGGGGACGGGACAGTGCCCCCTCGAGTAACAGATCCAGGAGTAATCGAATTACCCCTACTAGTACGTCCACAATAAGATGGTTTGTACTAGTTCTGTTAGTAAATTTAGGTCTAGTAAAGCCAATGGTCACTTTAAATGCCCGGGGAGACAGTAGTCAGTTCCCGGGTATGGAGTCTATGGTGGAAGTCCGCTAGGACGCCCCAGTGTTACGGCACGTAGGGTGCGGTGTAACACTCATAGAAAAACATATGAGACCCTATGGAGTAAAAGACCCCATTGCCCATCGAACACATTGATATTTCAAAGGAATTACACACATACATGTCCAAGAGTGGGAGAAAAAGAGTCTCACTCTTGGCAGGATGGAAAAAACAAACTCCAGAAATCCAGCAAAGCTGCTGGGGGACTCACTAGCTTAAGAAATTCAGCCTAAACAGAGAATTCTCCCTAACACTCCCAGCTCACCCTCTCTACCCCTCAGGCCAAGCTAACTCCAGCACTGCCATCTACCTTCTCAGATATCCGTCCCATGAAACGTGTGTCAGTTGAGGCTTTTGCCATCACTTTCTCACCCCCACAACCCCCTTGGCTGCCTCACACCTTGCACAGCCTTTTCCATGCTCCACTCTGCTATATCTGACACTTTCAATGTTCTTGCCCCTGTCATGAGGATCTGCTTCAAGCCCAAACCCAAGTGCAACTCTTGGTTTGACTTAGACCTTGTCACCCTTAAACGCAAGTGCAGGGTGGCTGAGAGGAAATGGTGTGCTTCCAGTACATCCTCTGACTAACTGGCCTGCCGCCTGCTCCAAAGACTATACCATCTCTCTGTCTGCACCAATAAGAGAGCCCACATCCAAGCCTGCATCTCTGCGGCATCTAACAACTTGGCCGAACTCTTTAAAATCTGCAAGGAGCTGCCCAATCCTGCTGCAGTCTATACCTCTCCTGTCCCAGCCCTGGCTTCTCATTTCATCTCAAAAACTTAGGACATCCTGTCCTCTCACTCTTCCTCTCCCCCTCTTCCCTCTACTCCCTGCCCTTCATCTGGCCCTTCTTCGACCACCTCTCCTCCCTTTTTCTCTGTCTTTGCCCTGTTCTCCCCAGACAAGGTTTCTAGACAAGGCCGATGTATGAAAGTCTCATCAAAACAGGTTCACACCTGTTCCTCCAAAACCATCAAGGACCTCATTGACAATCTGGCTCCTGCTCAGGCTAACTTCTGCAACCACTCCTTCACCACTGGAGTCTTCCCCTCCCCCCTGAAGCACTCGTCTGCTAACCCTTCTACCCGGCTAACTATCGCCCAATCTCCATCACTCCTTTACTGAGCAAACTCCTGGAAAGCTGGCCATCTCCCAGCTTAATCTTCACACTGATTCTGTGGGTTGTCTTCATGACCATCAGTCTGGCTTCAGATCTGCCAGAAGCATGGAAACTGCTCTCCTGAACATCCATGAAGACCTGCTCTCCAACCTCCCAGGTCCAACTTGGGTCCTTCCTCTCCTCTATCTCTATCTCTACCTGTAGTGTTCCCAAGGGGTCTAACCTCTGTCCCTGGCTTTTCAACCAATACCTGGCACTTCTTGCTACCGTATCGCTGCTCTTTGCCCCAACTTTCAGTGCTATGCGGATGACACTCAACTCATTTTCAGGCTCCTTTCCACCATCTCCTCTCCTTCTCTCATCTCTGACTGTCTGTCTGCTATCCAGGAGTGGTGTGTCGCCAATGATCTCTGCCTTAATGCCAGTAAGACTGATATTATCCTCATCGGCACACCTGCTCCCTCCTTTCCTATCACTCTCTGGCCGGCCTTTCTTGGCCCTCATCCTGCTCCCAGCTGTGTGGCTAAAAACCTCGGGGTCATCTTCGACTCCACACTCCCCTTCTCTCCTCACATCTCTGACGCCTCTAAGAAGTCACACTACCAGCTGCACCTCCTCAGAGGCATTCTTCCTCTCCTCTCCTTCCCCCAGAAGCTCACTGTCTCCAGAGCTCTAGTTCTCTCTAGGCTGGACTACTGCAACATCCTCTTTCTTAATCTACCTGCCTCTGCTCTCTGCCCTCTGCAACTCATCCAAAACAGGACTGTAAAACTTGTCTTTGGCCTCAACCCACGGATCGTATCTCTCCAGGACTGAAATCTCTGCACTGATTCCCAGTGACAGCGAGGATTAAGTTTAAAACCCTCTGCATTGTCTGCAAGGCCTTCTGGGGCCTGGGGCCTCAATACCTTCAACTTTCTCTTCCTAAATATCTTAATTCTCAAGCACTTCGCTCATCTTCCTCCAACTCACTCGCTTCTCCAAGCAACAAGTTGGTGTTAGATCTCTTTCTTCTGCTGGGGCCTCCATCTGGAACAGCCTCCCTGCCTCTCGGAAACTTGAGAAGAACCATCTGCAGTTCCGGAAGCACCTCAAGACATTCCTCTTTGCTTCTGCTTTCTCTCCTTCTCTCCCCTGATAATCTCCTGGCTAAAACAGAAACTGTACTGGTTACCTTGCTACTCTATGTTCTCAGGTCCAGGTGCCCTCCCCGCCAGTTTCACACCTGCACTGCCCCCCTGCAAACATTTCAATCGGGGACTGTTTCTGTATCCCTACAGTCCCCTACCAGCACTTGACACCTGATGCCTGCACCTACCCTTGCACTTGCCACCAGCTGGCTGCACTTTTTATTTATTGTCTTTATTCTATTGTTCATCCTATGCACTGCCCCCTACCCTCCTTTCCCCTTGCACGTCTTTCCTCAGCCCCTCCCTTGTGCGATCTCAATGTCACCTGGCCTAGTAAGATTGTTGTCAGTCTTTCCTCTGTTCCCCCTTCCTTGCCTCTTTGCACCTTGTAACACTTGTGTGTAGGCGCGTTATAAATGCAATATCATATCATATCATATCATATCAAGGCAAAGTTCTATGCCATAGCCCAATTGCCTAATGTGATTGCAGGCCTGGACTGCAACCATGTTGCATTGGTGACCCCCCCAGGCTCACAAAGCAGTGTACTGTAATCGCAAGCACTACCACTCCCTCTATGTACCGGTGACCTGTGACCCCAACCTCATCATCACCCACTGCTGTGCCCGCTACCCAGATTCCACCCACGACTCCATTGTCCTATGGAACAGCACACTGCCACAGTCCTGGATAGTGGTTGAGCAAAACTGCACTGTGAAGCACCTGGCCAAATGGGGGGGAATGACACAAAGCATGGCATGACAAGGAAATGCAAATCCAGTATCCACTTCCAGCTTGCTGGCCTCGGAAATTGTATGTTTATTTTTAGTAGAGGGCGCTGCGTGTTGATGTCCCTCGAGTCGGTGTCCCTCGAAGGCCTCCGTATCGGCGCCAACATCATCATGAGTTCAAATAGTCTTGCACAGCATCCGATGCTCAGTTCCATTTTGAAATGTTGTTTTGCTTTTCATGAATTGGTTAATAACCTTGAAGGAGCATAAGCTGCAACTACAAGGAAAGTTTTACTGCAGGGAAGGATGGGAGGGGCGATAAGGAATACGTCGGAGGAACATCCCATCGAAAGAACGTTACCAGTTTGGTAAGTAACTTGTTCTTCGAAGGGATTGTGTCCTCCGACCTAGACTCCCATAGCAGTAGTATATAGAGGAGGTGGGAGTAAAATGAAATGTTTCCCTCTAAAGATGCACAGAGTGCAACACAGCTTTTCCAAATTTCGTCTATTGGCTAGAGGAGGAATCAAGACTTTAAAATTTTGTAAAAGAGTGTGAGGCAGCCACACATATGTCCTTAATTGGAACCACTCTTTGGAGAGCTGAAGATGCTGCGATACCCCTGGTTGAATTAGCTCTAAGATTTTGAGGGGACTCTTTTCCTGCCAATTTATAGCATTCTATAATGGTTATAATAATCCATCTTAAATGGTTTGTTTTGTAATGGGCAACATTAATTTGTGCCCTGTATACCCCACAAACAATTGGTCTGCTTACCTGATCCTTGCAAGCCTGCTAAAATAAAAGCTCAAGGCACGCCTTGGATCCAGCCTGTGTAGTCTCTCTTCCTCTTTCCCTGGAGTGGGAGTAGGATAGAACAAGGATAAAGTTATCTTTTGTGTGATGTGGAATTCTGAGATCACCTTTGGGAGAAAATTTGGCTTCACTTGTAGAACAACCTTATTTTTGCGAAAGATTGTATGTGGAGGTTTGTAATTTGCTCACTCTTCTAGCAGAAGTTAAAGCCACTAGAAAGATTGTTTCAAGAGTAAGAAATCTTAGTGAACAGGAATGAAGGGGTTCAAATGGAGTACCCATTAGAAACGTTAAGACTAGGTTTAGGTCCCAAAATGGAACTTGAAAAGGAGTTGGAGGAAAAACATGAGTTATTCCTTTCAGAATTTGAATCACTAGGGGCAATTTGAAGTATGAAGGCTCCTCTGCAGTGCGCTTACAGATAGACAGCACTGCAAGGTAGCCCTTGACTGTACCAACTTGAAGACCTGAATTTGCTAAATAAAGCAAAAAGATAACACCATCGGTGTATTACATGAAAAGGGTTCAATATTCGTTTCTCTACACCAGCTGCAAAATGTGTTAGAACGGCAGCGGTATAAAGATTTTGCTGCTGGCCTTCTGGCTGAAAGCAACACCTCCATTACATCATCCGGGACATCCCAATCCTTGTATCTCAGCGTTTCAGAAACCAGGCGTGAAGGTTGAGCGTCCTGATATCCGGATGGAGAACTTGACACCCTGTCTGCGAGAGAAGATCCTCTCTTTGTGGAAGACGAATCGGAGGACAGATGGACATGTCTAGAATATACGGGTACCACGTTCTCCTGGCCCAATCTTGGGCAATTAGGATCATGGGTTTCTGGAATCTTCTCAACCTCCTGATCATTTGAGGAATGATGGGGACTGGAGGAAACGCGTGCAAAAGTGGAAACTCCCAGTCCACTACGAACGCGTCCCCTAGAGTTCCTCTCGGGGGAAGTTCCCTTGAGCAATACTGATCGCACTTCCAGTTGATACTGGTGGTGAACAGATCCACTTGAGCAGTTCCCCAAAGGGTGAAGATCTGTTGAAGTACTTCCTGAGCTAGTTCCCACTCGGGGGAGACTGTGTTATGCCTGCTCAAAGCGTCCACCATCAAGTCCGGCTAGGTGAACTGCTGATAGAAATATTCCTTCTTGAATTGCCCAAAACCAGAGCTGCATTGCCTCTCTGTACAGTGCAGTGACCCTACACCTCTCTTTTGTTAAAGTAGTGCATGGCCACTGTGTTGTCCGTCATTATCAGGACATTCTTTACCTGTACTGATGGCAGGAAAGCCTTCAGCGCTAGTCTGATCACTCTCAGCTCTAATAGGTTGATGTGTAGTCTGGACTCCGATGGAGACCAATGACCGCTGATGGTCAAGTCATTGGCATGGGCACCCCACCCCGTGAATGAGGCATCCGTGACTACTGTTATCTCCGGCCATTGTTGCCAAAACTGTTCTCCTTTCAAGATATTCTCCCGACAGGCCCCCAAATGAAGGTCTCGAGCCACTCTGTCCGGGATTAGAAGGAGATCTGACATTCTCCCTGAGAATTGTGACCACTGGGTTCTTAGCGCCCACTGGAGAGATCTCATTCTCAGGTGAGCCAGTGGCACTAGGAAGATGCAGGATGCCATGAGGCCGAGCAACCTCAAAAAGTCAAAGGCTGGTAGACGTTGGGAATTTTGAAACCTGGTGACCATCTGGAGAATATATTGAGCCCTCACCTCTGGTGGCAAGGCTTTTCCCAGGGATGTGTCCAATACTGCTCCAATGAACTGGAGTCTCTGTGATGGTAGCATCTGTGACTTCTTTAAATCGATCGAGGTAGAATCCCAGTTTGTGGAGGAAGTGGCAAACACAATCTGGATGGGTTTGAGCTAGTTCCGGTAACACTGCTCTGATCAGCCAGTTGTACAGGTAGGGGTAGACATGAATCCCTTCCCTCCTCAGACTCGCTGCCACAACCACCATTAGCTTGGTGAAAACCCTCAGGGCGGAGGTCAATCCAAATGGCAGGACTCGAAATTGATAATGAGAGTTTCCAATTGCGAACCTCAGGTATTTCCTGTGTTTGGGGTGGATTGGCAATGGAAATAAGCATCCTGAAGGTCTAGAGATACCAACCAGTCCTGAATCTGGAGGGCCTGAAGGATTTGAGAAAGGGTTACCATCTTGAACTTGTCTTTCCTGAGGAATTTGTTAAATTCTCGCAAGTCCAAGATGGGTGTCAATCCTCCATCCTTCTTTGGTACTAGAAAGTAGGGGGAATACAAATCCGTGTTCCTCTCCGCTACAGGTACCAGTTCTAATGCACCTTTCTCTAGCAGGTCTAAAATCTCCTGCATAAGGAGCGGGTCTGGAAACTTCAAAGAGTTGCTCCCTGGTGGATGGCTCTGAGGAGTTTGTAGGAAAGGCAAACAGTAACCTTGGGCAACTGTCTCCAATGCCCAAGCATCTGACGTAATAGCCTGCCATTCTGCCAGATGTTGAGTTAACCTGCCTCCTGCCGGTGTCTTGTGAGAGGAGTCCTGAGAGGTTTAGAAGCGGCTGACACAGATGCTGAGGGCAAAGTAGCACCCGCTGGTGCGGATTTGGTACCTTTAACCCATCCACCACGTGTAAATCGTTTCTGGCCCCTTTGAGTTGGCTTTCCTCTGCCTTTTCTAAATGCGGAGTAAAAGAGGAAGGACTTACCACTCCAGGATGTACCTGTGGGCAATTTGGAGTTTGCCGGATTGCAGCCCCGAGAGATTTTGCTGCTGCTTTGGATGTCTGCAATTTCTACAGGCTGTCGTCAGCCTTTTTTCCAAATAGAGAAGGGCCGTCAAAGGGCACATTTAGAAGTCTGGCTTGAATGTCAGGAGCAAAACCAGACTTCCGAAACAACGCAAATCTGCCGATTGTGGTACTCGCCGCCATGGCTCTGCTGATGCCCAAGGAGCATGCACATTCTGAACACACCTGGATTGATATGCTGATGACCACATAAAGCAGCCAATCATACAGCACACATGGCTACAGGTACCATGATGCATTAGGCATAATCCAAAGGAATAACAAAGGACCACATTGCCTCACAAAACAGCTTCACTGCAAGTGCCACACCCATGAAAACCCACCCGCAATGCTGACTCACTGCCCCCAGAAGCATAGGGAAGACCGAAAGGCAACATAGCATGCCACATGCAGGAGAGCAATACACAGCCAGAAGACATCCACCAATAACACATGTCACTGACAGACACTTCATGAAGCATATGCTGCAAAGGATGTGATGCCAAAAAAATGCATGATATCAGTGACACAGCCTGCACAGACATTTGTAAGGGCACATGCCATAGGATGAAGCCCCATATGCATCCACATGATGACCATAGCCATGATACTGTGTAAGTCCACCCCCGCACATTTCAAAGTGTAACCGCAGCTGGCTTGGCTAATGACCCCTGTGAGTGATCCACGGACACTGCCTGATGTAGCATATAAGCAAGCAAGCAGCATGACCCGTGTGTGCTTTGAGCACACCTTTGTACCACTGAAGGCACACTTTCACTTTGTAGATTGTACAGCCGAGGCCCTAATGTATGGCCCAGGGAAAGTAGGGAACATAGTGCTTGTTTGTGCCATGCTACTCAACATCAGCATAAGGACCCCTAGACCCTGAAATGGACATGTCCCCCCCCAGATTATGATGACAAAGTCCCTGAGGCAGGTGCCACAGCAGGCAATGTCAGAGATGATGTGAAGTATGGGAGACTGGCTTGCCAGTCACTGATTGTCATTTATTTCTAGGTAATTTCTCTGACACAAGCCATGAACCACTGTGTGACTGTCACTTCTGTAAATACACTCCACAATGACAATCATGAATGTCCTTTCATTGATGTATTATTCTAACTATGTTCCCTGACTATCCCGCACCCACCTCCCACCACCATCTCCCCAGCACACTATCCCCCCAACCTCCTCCCACCACCTCCCCAGGACACTATCACACCTTGCACCTTCCACAACCAACTCCCCAACATGGCCACTCAGGGCAATAAGTGTCTACCTGTCGTCTACAACCGTGGCCTCTTTGCCCATGCCCCACCAGCCACTGGTGATCTTGGGCAGAGATGGAACTGAGACTGAACTGAGACTTACTCTGCAATGTGCCCTGCTTAGACTCCTCTGTGGGAGTTGTAGAATTGGAAGGGATGGCGCCTGGCACCTGGAGCTGTTGGCATGTCAATTCATTGCTCTGGCGGATGGCCTCAACAAGTGCTGATACACTTTTCCCCATCTCTCTGACCCACTGCCCGTAAAGTGTTAGGGCGTCTGAACTGGCAGCTGCCTCTACCCAGCTCCTCATCATGTTCCACACAATCCTGTGGGTGGCCCCTTGTAGGCAGTCACTGATTGCCTGCACATGTTCGGAGTTTGTGTGTCCTAGTGCCTCCATCTCCCTCTGTCTGTGCATCATCTCTTCCAATCTCTGCAGCACAGTGCTTCTTGGTAGTGTGTGTCCTATGGGAGAGGGCTATGCAGTGGCCCTGGGCTGTAGTCAGGGGAGTCATAAGAGGGTGTGTTAACATCCGGCTCTGGTGTATGAGCACTCCGGAAGTGAGGACTGCTCTCTGGGGTCTGATGATGCTGACGGCAGGGAGGGTTCTCTGGGCTTTGTGGACGCTCTGGAGGCAGTGACGCTGGGCTGGTGTCCCCCTGTGCCTTACAGTCATCCTGTCAGCAGGTGTGGCCTCAGTGTTTGACCCTCCAGCTGCGGGAATGGGTGCAGTGTGCCAGACGCTGGTTCTGGTGTGCTGAGTAGTGGACATTTGCATGGCCCTGCTGTGTTGCGGTGCCTCACGGCAGGACAACTGTCTATGCGTATCCTGACTGGGCTTTGCAGGGTGGTGGTGGCAAACCTTTTGGGCCTGGATGTTCCACTTCCAGATGGCCTGCAACTTCTTCCTCCTCTGATGCCTCTGGTGATGCGTGAGTGCCTCTAGGGGACATAGGAAATGTTGTCAGGTATGGTTCCCCCATGTGTGTTGGCATGCAAGACACATTTGCTATGGAACACACACATATGGGCAATAGGGCATGGTTTGGCAGGGGAGGTTGAATGTGGGTGGGCCCAGCATCAAGGTGATGCTTGTAGCAATGAGTGTGTGACATAGGGCCAGTTTGTCTTTGGCTTGTGTCCGGGGAGGGCAGGATGTCCATGCTGGGGCAGCTGATGCATGGCATGCATGCTTGTGGTCCTTCATGCCCACATATCCCCTCCCTGGGTGGCACTCACATGGTGGGGTGAGGTGGTGGCTTCCTCCCTGGCAGTGGCATGGCTCAATGGGGCACTGCTGTGCAGCGATTGGCAAGCTGAGCACATGTTGCTGTAGGGGAATATATACTTCCCTGAGGCTTGTCTGCCATGCTAACATAGGGCTTGCCAACTGTCCCTGCAACATGCTTATATTACTGTTAAACGGTGTTGTGGTCACTAACTCTCGACAATCCCACTGGCACAGGGTGCACCAGCATGGTTGTGGTGAGCATAGCATTTGGATAGGTCACTTGCCACCCCTTCCCATTAATGTGATGCTCAGGGGTGCCCCCTGTGGAGGGTGGCTGATCTACCACCTCGTCACTCCATCCTGTTGGCATGCTATGCACTGGGTCTCCGAACAGGTGTCCCTGTCCACCCGGGCATCTTATGATGGGCTGTCATTTGTGCATGCACTTGTGTTGAGGCGGGTTGACTCACCTCCTGCCTCCTGGCAGCTGGCACCTGCTTCTGCACTGCCAACTCCCTCTATTCCTTCCATGCCCAGCACTTTGCTTGACTTTTCCTCCCAGACAGTGACAACCAGTGGCTTCACAGTGCCTCCTCCAGCCGTCAGGGACTTCTGGCAGTGTTGCGGCATCAGTCGGCACACCCTGACCCTCAGACTGCTCCACCGCGTGTGGCAGTCCTCTCCGTGACCGGGTACACTTGCCACTGCTGTGACCTTCTGGCTGATGGCATGCGAGATGACTGTCCTATGCTGTCCTGTGGTCTTACGCTGCCGATTTTCATAAAGTTCATCACAGTGGGCCACCAGCTCCCCCTCACCGAATTTTGGTTCCCGCAGACGATTTTCTCCCACCTTGCCTCTGATCCTCTCCTGAGACATTCTATCTTATTTCAAGGACTAGATGGCTGCAGGAAGTGGAGATATTTGATGGATTGTGTTTTTCAAAATGGCCTGCCGCAATGCTTCCCATTCCAGTGATGACACAATTTCCGCCAACGCTAATTGTGATGCTGTGCTAATAGCCGCTGCACAACCTGGCTGTAACGCTATTCCCGCTCACTGTATAATAGAACATACTCTGCATACAATTAAATAATGAAATGATATTCATTATACACCCTATCATGAGCCCCCAACACGATTGATGGATCATCACCATCTCCTAATGGTTCAATAATGATGGCGAATATAAGCGTGGATGACGGGCATCCTTTTTGGATGCCCCTCCCGAAATGAACAGGGTTGGTTGAAAATCTGCCTGTGGGATAACAGGCGGATGTAAGAGATACTTCGAGGACTGAACCACCAGTGTGTTAACACCCCACACACGTTTTGTCAGGACACAGAATCAAAGGCCTTGAGGGCATCTGGTGTGGCTGAAACGACCTGCACGGAAGGGTCTTTATGATACTTAATTGCAAACACTTTAGTAGTTCTGCCCGGGATAAAACCTGATTGATCTTGATGTATTATATGTTCCATCAAACCCATAAATCTATTTGCCATTAATCTTGGCAAAGATCTTAACTTCAACTGTACTAATGATAGCGTTCTATAGAGGCCACACTCATCATCTGGTTTCTCAGGTTTAAGAAGTACTGTGATGATTGCTTCTCTCATTAATGCTGGTAGAAGACGCCTCATCATAACTTCCTCCTATACCCTCATCAAGTTCATACTAAAAAAAGACTAATAGCATTCATAAAATGCTGCATTAAACCTATCAGACCCATGGGCCTTACTCGAAGGGAGACTATAAATGGCTTTGGAGATTTCTTCTACAGTTATCGGTAGGTCCAGTTGTGCCCTAGTGTCCTCTGACAAATATGATAGCAGTAATTTATCTAAGAACGCATCCATCTGTACTGTACCCCATGTATCTTGCTACATATAAAGGGCATTGTAGAAATGTCCAAATGCAACATTCATTTCCGTTTTGGCATAAACACGATGAACTCCATAAACTTGGATATAAGGGAAGTTGGAGCGTCTCCATATCTGTGGGCCATCACCGGGGTTCTTAAAAATGTAAGCTCCCGATCTGCATGTGAACAGAATGTATCCAATTCTTTGCTAATAAGTTGGAGTTTCACCAGTGTGTGGTTGGTGGAAAAGTCCTTCTCTAGCCTCTGAAGGTCAGTTTTGCTATCATGTATGCCTTTATGAATAACTTTCAGGACTCAAAATTCCATGGACATAGCTATTCCCCTTTAAGGCTTCCCATAATGTTGCAGTCTCCTTAACTCTGCCTTTATCAAAATCAAAAAATACTTTGATGTTGTTTCGTGAGTTGGAAGTGAATACTGTGGCAATAAGACCCGAGGCGGCGGACCAATACCCCCCAGGTAATGCCCGGGGCATTTGCTTCCAAGACCACAAGAAAAAAGAAGGTAAGTGGGGTCGGCAGGGCGGAAGGGATGGGATGGGGAGGAAAACAAAAAAAAAACGTGCCGCGGTCTCCGACGGGGGACGTGGAAGCCTCCAGCCGTGTGGAGGCTTGGAGTGCGGATGGCCCTGCTCCGAGTCTCCACACGGCTGGAGGTTTCCATCGTCCCCCGCCGGAGACCGCGGGATAGAAGGTAAGTGGGATGGGGAGGGAGGAGGGAGGTGGGAGGCAGGCTTGGAGAAAAAAAAAATCTTACCTGAGTCCCCAGCGGGGGATGAAGGAAGTCTCCAGCCATGGGGAGGCTCGGAGCGGGGATTGCCCCGTTTCGAGCCTCCTCATTGGCTGAGGGGCTGCCACGCCCCTCGCTGGGAACAGAGCAGCCGGCATGCACGGCGTGGACGGGAATACTGTGTGGTATGGCTCGCAAATGAGCCAATCACCACACAGTATTCCTGTTCAGCCACGCGTGCCGGGTACTAATGTATCATGTAGCGCCATTGACTTAAACGTACAAAGGCAGTATTGAGATTGACCTTGTGTGAGCACTAAATGTACTAGGATTGTTGAGTGGTCAGAGTACATCCTGGGCAGTAACGACGTCAAGGTGTTCATTCCCATTAGTACTGTGTAGAGGACTCATAAATCAATACTAGAGAAGGAATTGTGTACTATGGAGTAATATGTAAAATCCCACTTGCCTGTCACACATCAATTAACACTAGATAATGCATCCCCTCTAGCACTTTACCTGCTTGCATCAGACATATCGAAGTTACCCCTGTGCAATCTAGTGTGACATCTAAAATTATATTTTAATCCCCACTACACATTACTGATACTTTGGGAATGAATGGCACATGGCAATAATATCTGTATAAAACAAGAGGTCATCTATATTGGGCCTATAAGTGTTCAGCAACAAGATTTCTCTAGTCTCAATTCTAAAATATACAAATATTGACTGCAGGAGTCCACTAGGTACTTATTATGTGTAAACACAAGCATCCAGTGTACCAGAATCTGCACGCCCCTTGCCTAAGTAGAGAACGATGTGTAATATGTATTAGGCCCCCCGGAGACAGCGAATTGAGATGCAATCCCATCTGTAGCATGTGTTTCCTGTAAAAGCAAGATCTGTACCTTATGGAGCTCAACATGTGCTATCAGTCGCTGCATCTTTATACGAATTCCCATTCCCCGGACATTCCAGCCCACGCATGTCACCTTACTAATCATGACAAGGCAGCGCCATACATAATACCATTGACAAATCACATCCACAGTCCCTCTTCTTCACATAATTCAATTGTACATTGCACACATCATATCACGCCTGCATACAATGAGCATACCTTTTCCCTATATTCATCAACCCAACACCCCACCAGCCTCATCACACCATAAAACTTTGCAATGTAAAACCCCACCAAATAACCCAGAAACATAAGCAACCTAGCTTGGGGAAGGCTGTGATAAGTAGGTACATCAGCGTCCAACCAAGTGAAATATAAAATAACAGCATGGAAACTAAAGCATGCATAATAAAGTATATTGTCAGTAGACTATCCAGGAATTCGTTTCAGTGAAGACCGACCTCTCCCTCCAGGACAAGCAGTGTTATGTTCTGTGAAGGCCATTTGCATCACTTGTCAGTGTTAAAAAAATGCCTTATTTTGAAAAGTAAAACTACATTTTGCCGGATAAAGAGTTGTGTACGAGATGGACATATCTCTCAAAAGCTTCTTCATGCCTAGAAAAGTGTTCAGTTCTTGCTGGACTGCAACAGAAAAGTTTGGGAAATAAAATCCTATTCCATCCAAGATATACTTTACCTTTCTCTCAAGCCACCAGGATGATAGTCCCTAGGATTTAGGATCCAAACAATCATCGGTCGAGGTGGGGGCACCCAGTTTTGGAGGAGCCATCAGGGAAGTATGGGCCTGCTCAAAGAGAAGTTGAGGAGAAAGAGGCAGCTGATCCAGTGTTTTCAGTACAGTGAACTCTACAAATTGCTCCATATTATCTTCCCTGGGCCTACCAGAACTCCCATTATGTGCATGTTATTTTGTTGTGACTGTGACTCCAAGTCGTCCATTACGTTTTGTCTCTGTAGCCTTAACTGCAGTAGTGAGGGTATCAAGTGTCACTTTCATGGTGGTCAACTCGTCTTCAACTACCCCTACCCTCATTTCAGCTTCAGTAATGAGATCATGAGCCTTCTCCAACTAAGCACTCAGTGCATTGATGTTAGCGGTAATGTCGTCTAATTTGGAGATGAAAGAGAAGCTTGTCGCCTTACTTGAGATGATTTTCTGTAACTCAGAGGATTCGTTCATGGTCACGTGAGCATCAATGCCTCCTAAAGGACTCGGGTTGGGGCAGTCTCGGCATGGTTTTTGCAAAGGTTTCCACGTTCCATTTTTTTAACATGATCCTTTAGCGATCGTCTCAACTCCAGCACCACAATATTCTTCCTTATGCTAGCGGGGCTGTCAGTGCCATATTAATGCACAGACACTCTGGGCCTCGTTGCGGGTCTGGTGGTAACCCTGTTGGTGATACAAATGGGATGCCGCCAGACCTGAAAACAAATTACTGGCACCTGACTTCCCGGTAAAACCTGACTTCCCGGTAACACCGGGGTATTACAACCCTGGCGGCCAGGAAGTCATGAGCCGGTAATTTTGTTAGTCCCCAATCCCATGGAGTCCTACCGGACTCCATGTGAATGGGGACACGGGAGCACCGGCACCATTAACAATGGTGCCAGTGCTCCCATGAGAACTCTGCGAGCAAGTGCTGTCCCGCCCAGCAGGACTGACCCTGGTGGGCAGGATGGCACACGACCGCTGAGTTGTACTGTGCCGGTCCGGTAACAACGGTGCCGGTAGGGTTACCAGCACTGTTGTTACCAGACTGGCACAGTTGTAATGAGGCCCTCTTTGTCTTCTGTAAACCAAGCAAAGTGGTGGTGGAAATGTCAAGATCCATTTTGCTGCCCACATGCTGATGGAAACCTCAATCAGGTAAATGTAAAGGCCTAAAGCTAGGTTGCTGGGGGAACAATATATCAATGTCAGTTAAATGAACCTGGTGTAGCAGAGTATTAATTCAGTCAGACTATCAGGCCACACAGAAAGGAGCCACACTTGTTTCCTTGTTGTGCTACACCAAGGCATCCTCATGCCAATCCACGGAAGGCAATGTCCTTGTTTTCCCTTTCTTTTCCCCTTTCTGCTTTTCCCCCTCTATATTTAATATTCCCCCCATATGGCCACAGGCACGGAGGAGTGCAGGGATGAAGAAAGCAGTAAAAAACCTCCAGAGCGAGCTTACAGAGCCTGGGTGCACCTCTGCGTCCCAGGAGCAATGATCCCCAGCGCACCTATGCTACCAGCACTTGGGATCCACAGAGATCAATAGTCTGATGGGGATTAAATGACCGGGAGTCAGACTTTACAGCCTCCCCTTTAGGCCATTCCCCGTCAAGGATTGTGCACCAGGAGCCATCTCACCTGCGGGGATCACCCAATGAGACCATCGCCAGACACTGCTAACCAAGCAAAACACACCGCTCGAGTCACTGTCAGTTCTTCATCAAATATTGCTCAGGCACATAGAGCAAAGTGCTGGATTTATCAGGTGCAGTTGAGAATCAGACGGCACCATAACATACAACACAATAAGCCTGAGATAGTAGCAGCCATCGTACATGCCGCGCAACAGCGTTGCCCGGTATCATGTGCTTATGAGACCATTTTGGAAAATAATGTATGCTGATACACAGGGAATGTCAGAAAGTTGCTGCCTGTGCACAGTGATTGTACTTCACTCTTGCAATGGTTCCATCTTGCTCTTGTGTTTGTCCCTGTGCTATCAGTGTTATCCTGAAAGAAGATGTGCATGTGCCTCAATATTGAATGTCGGGACAGAGCATTATATTTGTCATTTTCTTTGTGATCACCTGATTCAAATGAAATCAGAGATGGGATATTTTCAGTAGTCATTTCTGTAGGGAAATCTACACTGAAGAGAAGGATGAAGAGAAGAGCGGCAAATTTAAAAACAAAAATGTCCAGCATCTGAAAATGATTTGCTTGTGGAAATGTATGATGTTAGCAGCCCACCTCAACAAGAGTATTTGTCAAAGGTAAATAACAAGGCAAACAAAAATGAGTGGTTCCAGTTAACAGAAAGTATCCAGCATCCTTCTGTTAAATGGAAAAACAGTCCAATCTTGGATGAAAAGCACAACATTTTATAGGAAAGTGAAAACATCAAATGTATCCCTGCTGGTGGTGTTTCCTTCTAGAATAAAAAATTAGCATTATATAACCTACAGATACTTAATAATATAAGTCTATGACAGGACTTTGATTACAAATGAAATGTTATAATGTTGCCTTGTTTGAAATAACAATTTTAAAAGCTGCATTTTTGGCTAAACTCAGCAACATAGAATTCCATCCCACCAAACCTACAGCAAAAATGCAACAGGATATGTGGTGGCTTGCTTTCCCATGAGAAAAGTGTGAAAACTGGCTTAGAAGGTTGTTAATATGGTTTTTGATGCTGAGTGTTACCTTGTCCTCAGAAACAGGTCTGAGCAATAGAAAAGATGCTCCAAAGCCTATCCCACCCCCAAGGCGCATCCAAATAAGCCGGACCCCAAATGAGGCAATATAATCTACAAGCGGGGAGCACTATGCATCATCAGATACCATACAAAGACCTTGCAGTGCATAGAAGTAGGTGCTCAGCACTAGAAATGCCCTCACCCCGTGACTCCAGGGTCGCACTGCTCACATTCCAAGTTCACACAGGATTACAAAGTCCAATTTCTGCACAACATGATGGCTCTGCTTCAGCCCTGTTCCCACGGAAGTCCATTTCCCTCTCGTCTCATCAGTGTTGTGAATAGTTAGTATCACCTCAGGAAGGTGCCCTGCGAAGAGCGTGAGACAGCACCAGGCTCCGCGCTGCGTCCATTTGTCGCCACTAAACTGCCATTGGGCCTCTAACCCCCAACCAGCCAGGCCGGAGCCGGCCTCACACAACTGACTCATCCCCCACACCTTTGAATTTCTGGTAAATCCAAGACCCCAGGTCCCAACCTCCATAAAGTGTCCACTAAAGATCTAAAACCAAAGCAGCCATATTTCTTTCTAGAAGCAACACATGTCACGTGTAACATGAGGTACCAGAATGGGTAAATCAGAGATGAAACCCCAGAGGGGAGACATAGGGTGTGAGAACTGTGAAATCAATGAAGCCCTGAATGTATGGGTCAGCATTACTGTATTTTAACCTCCCTTTCCCCTGACACTCTTTCCCATGATAACCCAGGTGCCTGTCACAATGAATGAATATTCTGTCAAAGTTGTTTAGTTTAGATAGGAACTTTACAGTTTATGCATGCCCTGACCTTCACTGCGAGGATGAGCCCAGCTGACCCACCTGGAGCCAGATCAATGGGGAAGACCCAGCCAATTACTGCTTGGCATCCCTTATGGAACAAGCCCGTGTGCAGGTTGAAAACTCACTGTTTGCGATATTGGAGTGATAACCGACCGAAACATATGTAGACGTAGTCTATAAGGAACAACATTGGACTTATATGCACACCCTCAGGCTCTTAGGGTGCAACAGAAATAATATATTGTTATTGTGTATGATTATGAGAAGGACCTCATTTATAGTTGGATCTTCTTGTGTATCGAGTGTATTGTGTGTGACATTGAATGTGTGAAAGTACGAATGAGAATGAAAGGTGGGGAATGATCGATGTCTAATAACATGACTGATTTTGTATATCCTGCATGTGAATTTTGTTATATAATTTGTCAATAAATTGATGTATTTAAACTGAATTTTTGTGTACAGTATGTAGTGCCAACCTCATCACCAAGAAAAACCTTTTTTGAATATATCTATATGACTTACCTGAAGGATCTTTTGTTGACAGGTACCCATATTATTGACATGTGTAATATCCCTTGGGACAGTACCTTTAGAAGAGGTCATAAATATTTCATGGAAACTGACAGAAATGTCTGCAGGGTGTAATACAAAAAGGAAAGCATGGTAACACATTAGAATTAAAGAAAATTGTTCATAGACTTGGTGAAGCATATGTGTAGACACAACCATTTACTCCATGGTTAGTCCATAGTTTGTCTCTCCTAGTTTAGAGACTTCAAAGTTCAAAAGTGTATTCCCCTAGTCCTAAAGTCCATATTACTAGGTTGGGGTCTGCTGGGATGGACTGACTGGCTAACTGACAGAAGGAAAGAAAGGAGAATTGATAACAACAGAAAGGAGAAAGGATTACAAATAGAGCACTCTAAGAGAGGCCCAAATGGAGTTAAAGAAACAGGTGTTCTTCAGTGTAAACGACAGCAGACAGGTTAAATACAGAAAGGAGGGAACCAGACTGTTGAGGGAAGTTGATCCAATTTTGCTGACTATTCTAAGACAGTGTGAAGAGGGTACCCAACTGTCCATGGGGCAGTCAAAACAAATTCCTATGGAAGTATTATGCCAAGGGGAAATATAATTCTGAAGGGAATATACTCTAAAGGTGAATTATTAAATTCCTGCATCTTTTCATCTGTGAAAGTACTGAAGGGGCAGAGGTTTACAATTTGGTTGCACACCCTGGGAAATGAGCAATCATTTAAGACTTGTATGTGCTTCTAGAATTATATATTTCATCTAATAAATCATATTGTCTGTATGTGGCGAAATCCTGTGATTCCTTTTCTGTGCATGATGTAAGCACAGAAGAATTACGGCTATCACACGGTGTGCATACCTAGACAATTAATGTAATTAATGTTATTCCTTGGTTACACCACCAAGCAGATTCACATGTGAGAATGTTAAGTAGCTTGTGTTTTAATTTTAATTGCACTTCTAGAACATGGTTTGAAATTCTGAAATGTCCAGTGTGGCTTTTATTACTCAGTGAATCAGAGGTAGAGGGACTTAGATTGGCAGGGATATACATATTTATTTTTATTTTTTTTTATTTTTTATTTGTATTTAATCTTTATAGATTTTTTAACAAAATTTCAAAGCGCGGAAGTAAGATGAAATGAAAGAAAGAAAAAAAAAAAAAAAAAAAGGAAAGCCATTTCTAACTTCCGAAGATCGCACTATTCTATATTACTTTATCAGACACATTTTTTTTTTAGATGATGTGAGTTGAAGGAAAAGAGTTAGTTCGAAAGAGCCGGTGGAACTTTGCATTTAGTCTGTGTGGGAAGAAGCACGTTAAAAATGTGTTTCATAATGTTTATGGTGGCCAACTGCCATGCCTGTTTGTCTCCGTCCAGCAGTTTGTTCCAGCACGTTTCTTCCTTTTGAAGAGTGAAATTTGTAAAAATGTCTATCAAGCATCTGTCACGAATTTCTGTCGTCGCCGGACAGTTAAAAAGTAAGTGGCGTATAGTTTCCTTGACCATTTTGGACTTGCAGAGACGGCAGCAGTTGGACAAGGATTGTTGTCTAATCGCCAATATTTTGTTAGTTTCTAGAAGATTCAGTCTAATTTTTAAGAAGTAATTTCGGGCTGCTCTGTTTGGAAATAATTTCAAAAATGGTTGGATGGAGTCAAGTTTCTTAGAGAAGGGAGGGAGATGACTGCTAAGTTTATACCTGGAGGCAAGGTCGTTGGTGTTGATCCAGTCGAGTTCTTTAATTTTCTTGACAACTCTGACTGGATTGGTGATTAGATCTTCTGTATTGCAGGCAACTGAGTCCAAGATGTTCAAAACTTTGGTTTCCCATCGAGTGAGCATATGACAAGTACCCAGCCGGATTTCTTCACTTATCAGATGGTAGGCATATGGCGTATCTTTTTGTATGCATTTCCGGTAGAGCATAACACTGTTACAATCCACAATTGATTTTAACGAGGAGAGAGTTAGTTCACGTCTGATTACTGATATTGAAGTTGTTTTCGGGAGGCCCAAGATTGGACGCCAGAAGTTTGCTTCTAGTTTTGGCCATAAATCGGGTGGAAGGTTCGGCATTGCTTCAGCGCCGTATGTCAGAGATGGGATGGCTTTCCTTTTGTAGAAATCTCTTACAGGTCTAATTGAGAATCTGCCATATTTAATGTCAATTGTCTTTCCTTGTGTGGCTAGCTTAATGGTTTTAGCACGTATGGACTCTTGCATTGCTTTTTCTCTGTGCGAGCTATCTAGAGTAACTCCCAAATATTTGAAACTTGTGACTTTCTCAATGATAGTTGAGCCTAGTTTCAGAGGCAGTGGGGGTTTCTTTTTAGGAAATTTCTCTATTGTCATCGTTTTTGTTTTAGATTCATTAATTTCCAAATTATTTAACGTCATGTAGTGTTGGTGATTTGCAAGTTGACGTTGAAGACCAATAGGGGTGTTATCCAACAGAATTAGGTCGTCAGCGTAAAGTAGGCGACTGATTTGTTCTCCTCCGAGTTTAGGGGGGAAAGCTTGAATCGTTGTTTCAGTTTCTTGGAAGTCGCCTAGATAGGACCAAAACAAAGCCGGAGCCAGCGGACAACCCTGTTTGACACCCCTGTTGATTGTTATTGCTTCTGTAAATGTGCCTTGCTTATTCAGGCGGACCCTCATGGAAGTGTTTGAATAGAGAGCTTTAATTGGGTTGAGTATGTCTAATGGACATCTCCATAAGGCAAGCTTTCTCCACAGTCTTTCTCGATCTACTTTGTCGAATGCCTGTGTGAGATCGACAAAGGTGATATATAGGCATGGGCGACCCTCCAAGATTTTGCTTTTAAGGGCGCTCAATATCAAAATGTTGGCGTTTGTCCCCAGGTTCTTTTTGAAGCCAGTTTGTAGCTTGTCATGACACGGGGAATCGTTGGCCCAAGTTATAAAATGTTTTAGCAGCAAAGACCCAAACATCTTGCCTATCGGATCAAGGAGGGCAATAGGGCGATAGTTCGCTGGGTCTAGCCTATCTCCTTTTTATAGATAGGGACCACGTTTGCACATGTCCATGAAGGCGGGATGGATTTTGTGGCTGAACAACGTTTAAATATTTGGCTCAAGAGATGAGCCCAGGTCTCTGGATGGGATTTCAAATCGAGGTTCGTAATGCCATTGGGCCCAGGCGCACGTGACGGTTTTAACTTTTTGATTAAAGCTATAATGTCCTCGATGTTATCCACACTGATCCAGGGGGTATCGTTGGGTTCCATCAAAGGAGGTTTGGTAGTTGGACTCTTAAAAAGAGTTCTAAAATGGATTTCCCAGGCCGATTGGCCAATTCCGTTTATTTGACATGGCCGGTCTCCTGGTGCAGTTGAATGGAGCAGGGTCCAAAAATCTCTGGCGTGGTTTCCGGTAATGGCCTTGAGAATGTTTTCCGCGTCTTGTTGATACAGCTTATGACGGTAGTGTTTTAGCCATGATTTATAGTTTTTAACAGCCACTTTGATGGTCTCGACTGCGGTTGAGGGATCGAATTTCTTTGCTTGTCTTTTTATTCTCCTCAGTTCTCTCTTTTTTTCCATAACTATTTTATCGTAGGTATGTTTTTGGTCTGATGTTGGTGTCTTCTTTTTTTTTGTGGAACTCTAAAGGTAGTCAGTAGTGGTAAGTAGTCCACATCTATCCTGGGGGGTTGATTGCTGTAGTCTTTATATTGTGCTATAATAGTGGTTATAGCCTTTTCCGTTATTCTGAGTCTTATTCCTTGCGTAGAGACTTCTATATCTGGAGTCATGGTGTGGTTAATCGGTAAGGTTGTAGCCCAAATAGTTTCGAGCAGATTGTGGTCACTTTCCCTTGTTTTGATCACTTTAAAGGAGTTAATGTAAGGTAGTAGAGAACGAGATACGAAGGTATAGTCAATTGTGGAAGTTGAATTCACTCTTTCCCATGTTGGAAGTCTATTTGGATCGGGAAGGGCTAGATCCAAGTTGTCAAAAGATCTAGACTTCATTAAATTTTGCCATTTAATTGGCCTCTGATCAACTGATGTTTTTTTTGATCTACATGCCTTTAGGTTCGTCGAGGGTTGACTGTTGATGTTGAGGTCGCCACATAGAATTACGTGGTCAGGTTTATGTGTGACTTGCGCCCAGTCCAACTCTTGTTCTATTGTGTTGATGAATTTTGTACTTTCAATAGTGGCTGGGTTCCAATAGATGGTCACAATTATGAGTGTCTTCGTCAAGGTTTTAGTCGATCCTCTTTTTTTTGTGACCCAATTTAGCTTTACCATCAGCATAAAATGATTTTCTTTTAGTTTTTGCGAGTTTACAAGGCCTCATCCGCTGCGGATCGCGATCAGAAGGCCTGCCGTTGGGCGGCCTAGGGATCCTTTCTTGGCCAACACTGTGTGGGTTTCATAGCCATCGAGTACTGGAGGATGCAGAAGCCATGTCTCCTGCAAACAGACGATGTCGTAGTTTGTTAGATTTGAGGGTCCTGAGGTTAAATGATGGAAACCTCGAGTGTTCCATGAACACATTTTTATTTGATCTTGGGCGTTTGAATTTAGACAGTCTGGTGCGTTGCTGTTAATCGTGTTCTCGGATGGCTATTTTTGTTGGTTTAACTTTAAAGCTTTTGGTAACCATGACCAAAGAGAATGTAGGGACGAGCTTGTAGATGGATTTGCTGTCACAGGATAGGGCTCGTTCTGAATTGTCCTTTGAAGTTTTTGACCTTCTTTTGGGAGCGTCAGTCTACCAGACAGCTCTCTAGGTAGAGGGTTCAGATTTTCAAGACTTTTGACAAGCCCCTTGGATTTTGGTTTGTTGATTGTTTCCGTCTGGTTTGACTTTTGGTCCAAGGTTGTGGCGTTGGTCGTTTTTATTAGTGGTGAACAACGTTTTTGACGTGAAGACTGGGAGTATTCGGTTACTTTTATGAATGCCTGGGAATCTTTATTTTCTTGGTAGTTGCGAGTTTTGATTTCTCTCGAAGATTCAGTGAGATCGTAGCCCATTATTAGGAGTTCCTCGAGGGCAGATTCCAGGGCGTTTTTTGGTTGCGTGTGACGCTATATATAGATGTGAGATTGCCCTGGCGCCCTGATGGCTCGGATCAACAATTTGGAGGTCAGCTGACTTCACTGACCGTAATTTCGGGATGTAACTGAATAAGTCCATAACTGATCTTCTGTTTAATGTTACTTCGTCATAATTCCCAGGGATCTGTTCTAGTTTCAATATCCATCGTATTAAAGGTTTTATTTGGTGTTTTATGGTTTTTGATTTGTAGGTCGGTCGCTGGGCTTCCTTGGTGGGAGCTCTTATTGAAAAAATTTTTTGCTGGGCTTTTGGCCATAGAGTTTGAGGATTACTGTACGATCTATGGGACCGTCTTGCTGGCTGTCGGCGAGAAAAAATTTCTCGTATTTTGGTTTCTTGTTTTGGGTGGTTGTTTTTAAGAACTACCGAGGACTCTCCAAAAAAAGAATCTTTAGATTTATGGTTGGTCGTGATCAATCGTGATCTTCGTTCTTCTAGAGTGAGAAATGGAGATTCTCTAGACTTTGTTTCTTTATTAGAGTTCCCTGACGGAAATATTGGAGTTGTAGATGAATCAGGTATTTCTTCCAGATTTTGATTCGAAATAGTTGATTGGTCTGTAATGTGTTGAGTGATATTCATCATATCCTCGTTATTTAGAAATGCTTCTGTTCCTCTAGGGGAAACGTTCGGTGTTTCTCTTTCGGCTCTGTTTACCTCCCAAGTTTTCTTTACTTTGCCCTTCGTTTTTAATGGAGTAAAAAGGTCTTTTTGAGCATCTATAGCTTTTGAACTTATTGGATCTGATTGGTGAGTTAAAGATGCTATTGATACTGATCTTTGTTGATGAAAGTTAGTTGTTTCCACTCCGTTAGGCAACTTAGTTTTTTCTATCAAAAGAGCTGGAGGAACAGTTAAGTCAATGAATGAGGAGGTTTGAATGCTTTCTGAGTTTGTTTGCGTAATGACTTGAGGGATTGGGCATGTAGCTGAAGCCAATTTTTGAGAAGGCGCCGTAATCAGTTCTTGGCTTGGTTTGTTCGTAGACGCAGAAGTCTTCGATTCTAGTGCCGTAATGTAACCCTCCAGGAAAGTTATTTTATTCAGCATTGAGGTTTGAATCGCGGTATGATCTTTCAATGTGTCCCCTATTGTTTCATATAGTTTAATAAATGGATTGAGGGCTATCGATAGTGCTGACATCAAAGTACAAGTGTCAATCTTTTTTGGTTGTGAATCAGTTGAAAGAGTATCACGATGAGTAGCTGGTTTGGTTATCCCAGGAATTGATGGCCGTGTAGATGTCGTGGTGACGTTTGCTAGTTTTCTGGAGGGGAAGTCTGAAGAATGTCTTCTTTGATTACTATAATTATCTAGGTTTGAGTAGAAAGAATCTAGAGTTTTCTCAAACTGTAATTTATTTTTAGATTTAACATGATGTTGGCTTCCACCATCTTTGTCTTGGGTTTGTGAAATCAGTCTTAAAGGCTCACTTGATGACTGTGGTGAAATCATCAGTACCTGGTCTTTACAATTGGTACTATCACTTGGTCGATGAATTGGATCATTGTTCAGTGATTGATCTTGTGCCAAGAATTGAATAGAGTCAATTGCGGCGGAGCCAATTTGCTTTGGTGGAATCGAGATGATTGGAAGAGGTGCAGAGCTCTCTGCTTCAACTTGCTCTCGAATGAAAGTCTGAGTGCAGATCTGCGTTTCTTGATCGTTGGTAGGAGTTTGTTGTGGGCACAAAATGGGGACTGAAATTGGAAGTTTCGCAAGAGTAATACTTTCCGAAGCTGGTATAGGGTTAATTATAGATAGAAGTGCCAGGTTTCGAGCCTGCGAGGTCCCCGGCTCTTCCTGCTTAATTTGCGGTATTTTTGAAGTCACTTGGCCTGAGAAGTGCCATTTTGTCGGATCAATATCCGGAGCTGGCCAGGTGTCATCTTTTGTTTGGGGAATAGAAGATCTTCGTTTGGCTTGTAGCAATCTACGGTATTTGCTAGGTGGTGTGATTGCGTCAGCTGCCTCCAGGATTTCTGCGTCTGTCAGCTCTTTACATTTCTCTTTAATTTGGTTTTCTATGAAATTATAATGTTATCCTGAGCACTCATACACTGTTCACCTGCTTTGTAGATGCGTACTCGGAATACTTCAAATGTACATATGTTGATATATGTGCTTTAAACGTTCATTTTCAAATTAATGCCATTTTTGACCATTTAAGTGACACTATATGGACAATTCCTCATTGCAGCCACCACTGACTTTGGTTGTAGAAGCCCTGGCTTTTGAAATGTGTAACTGATAAAAAGATGCTGGTAATTGCATCTCAGAAAGGGTGACCTACTAACCAAGACTCACTTTCTGAAAGTTCCATGCCAAAAGCATATTGTACACCTGTACCAAGCTGCATCAGTTGACTGATCTGCAGCACCCTCTCTCCAGTGATGCATCACAGGATCAGGGAGTTCAGGGGTCACAGGTGCCCTCTTGACAACTGCAGTGAGAGCCAAGTCGAATAAATGCACCCCTGTTCCAAAAACGATATAACTTTGCAAATACTGTCCTGGTGCCACATTAAACTGTAAATATAAGTCATACCTGAGTTTAGGGTATGGTGTCCAGCCTCTCTCATAGTTATCCAAGCAACAACAATTTGATATCCCATAAGTGCCAGACCTGTGAGCCCAAGTCAGATGAGGAAGGGTTATCACATTACATTACATTACATTACAACATTTGTATTGCGCACTGTGGACCCTGAGGCATGAAGGTGCAGATGATTGGTACAAAACAGATTACACAACATGTATTGTCTAACACAAATTGGAGACTCTAGGAAGCTGGATTGCTGGCTTGGAAAGTGCTAGAATTATGCAAACAAATGCGTTTTTACGCAAAAAAACCTGCAGGGAGCTTTGAAGTCTTAGTATAGATGGTAGCTGGTTCCAAAGATTAGGGGCCGCCAACTGGAAAGCCCCCTTCTCGGCCTTTGAAGTTCTACTCCTAGGAGGAAACAGCAAGTTCTGTCCACAATACCTCAGCACTCTGACATTTGGCCTCATTATTGGAGCCCCCATAGGGCTCAATGGGAATGGGGATGGAGCTAATAACGGTACCGCAATTTGCGGTACCGTTATTAACTCTGAATTCCCTTAACGGGTCCTATCCATAACACCTGGTAAAACCAGGCGTGAGGAAGGGACCCGCTAAGGGACCTTGGAATAGGGTGGTAAGGGATTACCGGCACCGGTGACCTTACCGGTGCCGGTAAGCCCTTACCACCTACCGTGTAATGAGGCCAATTGACATTATCAGTGATTGAATCCTGCAGGTATGATGGCATGACACCATGGGGGTCATTCCGAGTTCGGAGGTAACCACGCCGCTATTTGCGGCATGGCTGCCTCCGAACTCGTCCAAACTCCGGCCTGGTGAATGGAGTAATTACTGGTCCATTCCGAGTTCAGAGGGACCGTTAATTCCCCATTCACCAGGGCCATTCCCCATTCCCATTTGAGCCACCATAGGGCTCAATGGGAAGGGTGAAGGCGGCAATAACGGGACCATAAATTACGGTACCGTTATTGACCCCGGAGTCCCTTTGCGGGTCCCGTCCTTAACGCCTGCTAAAAGCAGGCTTTAAGGAAGGAAGGACCCACAAAGGGAACTCATAGTAGGGCGGTAAGGGTTTAACAGCACCGGTCTCATTACCGGTGACCGTTGACCCTTAGCACCCTACTCGAAGTGAGGCCTCATGTCTACATTTGAATGTTATGCTTAGAATCCTATATATAACACGTGCTTCAACCGGAAGCCAATGAAGAGACCACCTAGCTTCCGCCACGTTGTCTCTGCTGGTCAGGCCCAACACTACTCTCACTGCCCTGTTCTGAATGATCTGAAGTCTATGAGTGTCTCGCTTGCTAAATCCCACCAGTAGACTACCACAGTAATCCATCTTGGCCCCAATAATGGCTCTGGCATTTATTTCTGCACTCGCCTTTGTAATGAGTGCCCTAAAATGATAAAGCAATTTAGCGTAATATGCTGATGTGGAGACAACACTGATAACCTTAGGACTCATTGATAGCGACTGATCGAGAGTCACCCCCAGAATCTTGATTATGGGGGCAGGAGTAATATGGTCAGAACCTAGCCTGAAAGAGCAAAATTTTGTATCCAGCTTAATGAGGGCGGCTGAACTTCCCACAATCATGAGTTCAGTTTTTCTTTTATTTAGAGACAGGTTATTGTTGAGCATCCAGTTCTCAATGAGGCCAAAGACTCTATTTAGCTTCAATTCGTCCAGAGAGTGACAACCTGAGAGCCGAACACACATTGAGTGTTGTCCGCGTAAATCGAGAATATAATCCCCTCTGCCTCTAAGTTAAAGAAGAATGGTGCCATGAATATGTTGTACAAACACAGGGAGGTACTAACCCCCTGTGTTACCCCAAAGAGAACAATGATGGGAGAGGCCTCTGCTAATTCTGAGCATACCCTGCTAAGTCTGTTCTCCAAGAAAGATCCAATCCATGAAACTGCCCGAAGTGAGAAATCAGCAACCTCAGTGTTAGGCAGAATCCTATGCAGTTCCATTGGGGAGCACTACAGAAGATTAGGACTACAGGTATATGCAATAAATCCCCTTTGGTATCATTCTGTACCACACAGATTTAGTTGGTAGCTGTGGCTGAGCAGCCAGACTTATCTCAAGAGGAAGATGAGCAGTATTCAGGGTTTACACAATAGGATTACAATACTATGGAACGAGGAAACACTGACCAAAGCTTTATATCAAAAATAATATATATTTATTTTACACACTCTTAGTTCTAGACACAAATCACTATCATTAAAGCAAGTTAAAACAGTCAAGAAAAGTATACACAACTCCCTAATTAAATTGTAGACAAATTTGTGCAAGAGTGGAAACTGAGCAAAATGGCACAGTGTAAACCAAGCAGAAATGGCACTCTAACAATTTCTTCAGAGGGAGAGAAAGGACAAGTTATACAGGGTCAGACTCCTAAACACACCAGCAACACTTCCCAATAAGATTGTGAACAAGTTAGGCAAGGTTGTACTTTAGCATAAGCAATACTTAGGTGAAAACCGAGCAAAATGGCACTTCAACAATATAAAGGGGAAGAAAAAGGTGGTTATAAGAGTTTAAGTGCACCAACACATTTCTTGATGAAAAGCAATAAAGAGAAGGCAGTTGTAACAGATTTAGCCATAGTCAATAGGCCCGTGCCAGAGTCAGTGGTACAAGGCAAAAGTGCCCAGGATCAAACTGTTCAAGTAGCTGCAGTCAAGTCTTTGTTTAACGTTTGAAAAGGTGGATGCAGAAGGTAAAAGACAATGTTAGACGATAGGGGTGGCCAGCCAAGGAGGTTAGTAAAGGATTTCAAACACCTTTAGCAGTACCCCACGAAGCGGGAGGCCTGGCGGAACAACAGAACAATGTACCTTAAAAGTGGAAGCGGCTCCTGCGGTGGTGGTAGTTCTTGGAAGTTCCTGCAGTTTGGGAGATCCAGCAGAGGAAGAGAGGCTCTCGTTGTGGAGGAAGGTTTGAGTCACTGCACTGCCCAGGGATGAAGCCAGCCGCGGTGATGCCGAAACGGATTAAAAGGTACGCTCCTTTAAATCGCTGTCATGGTGGACAGGTGCCTGGCTATCCAGCCTCCGAGTGCTTGGCACTGGCGATTTGACCAAGACAAGTCCTGGAAGACGATTGGCGAACTGGTTGGCCCCACCAGCTCAAGGGTAGAAGGCTCTTGTAGATGAAGATCTTCTCAGCCGTTGGAGAAAAGTTTTGAGGATCTGCAGAAGGGCTTCACGGTGGTTCAGACATTGCAGATGTCTTTGTCTTCTCTCCTTTTCGGATTTCTTAGGTCCAGTTGCGACGTCTTGTCCTCTAGTCCTCAGATCCCTGCTTGTATGCAGAAAGACCCCCATTCATACAGCCTAGCTGTCACTCACGCAGTGGGGTGGCTATCCTGGTGGGATAACCCCCCAGCCTATCAAGGCAGAGTGTGATTTATGTTGTCTAGGTAACCCTGTCCAGGGTGCCTATTCCCCCTCCCACACATCCTGTCTACCCCAGACTCAGTGGCGCCGAAAGGAGGGCTTCTGTTCAGAAGCCCGCCAAAAGGATGAACAAAGGATCCCCGACCTGGGTTAGGATTTCAGAGAAAGACACGAGAAAGAAATATTATTAAAGATCTGGCAACAAAAAATACACTGGATTAAAGTTAATATTAAAATAACCTGTCGGTATGGTCAGTAAAAGTGGTAGCCTCGAACAATGGGAAAATCCCATAGGAAAATATTTGCGGTCGAATATTTATGGTAGTAACCACTGCCAGCAGCCAGAAACTTTGCAGAGTGGGACTGGACAGTACCCCCTCGAAAATGAACACCAGGGAAAAACCATTAACCCTTCCCAGTACTTCCATAGTAAGATGGGTTGGACTGGTTTTGTTCATAATTATTGACTAGTAAAGTCAATGGGGAGTTTACATGCCCTGGGAGACAGTAGTCAGTCCCAGGGTATGGAGTCTATGTTTGGGTGTCACTATGACACCCCTGTGTTACTGCACTGAGGGTGCTGTGTAATACACATGTGAAAAGATGATACCAATGAGGGTGAGAAAAACCCCATAGACCATAAGCACAAAAAATAGCCTAAAACACATAGCAAAATACAACTAAGAGTGGGACAAAGAGTCTCACTCTTAGAAGGAGTACAAAAATAAACCCCTGAAATCCAGCAAAGCTGCTGGGGGACTCTATAGGTAAGGGAAATTAGCCTAATCAGAGAATTCTCCCTAACACTCTGCCAATCTCGACCTCAGTATAGAATGATCGACCAAGTCAAACGCTGCTGAATGTTCGAGAGAAATTAGCAGAGAGAGAGACCCTTTATCTAGGCGATCAAGCAGTTTTGACTTTAACACAGGAAGGGAGGTCTCAGCGCCAAAGCTCCGCCTAAAGCCAGATTGGTGCATATTCAAGATAGGGTACATATTTAAATGTTCTGATATCTGGCCATATGCTACCTTATCCAAGATTTTTTGCAAAAACTGGGTGTTGGAAATAGGGTGATAGTTCAAAGGATTGTCCCTAGTCAGTCAAGCTTTTTTCAGTATGGGCGTGACCATGGTCTGTTTCAAATCATCTGACACCATTCCTTTGCACAATTAAGTGTTTACAAATGTGCAAATAGCTTTCATGAGAGGAGGGGGGGAAGTTATATGCTTTCTCCCCAGACAGGCTCTCATTAATGCTGCTAGCAAGAGTCTAGCTTTGTGTGGTTGCATATTTGTGTTTTTTCCCTCCCCAGAGAGATAGCCATTCCACAGAAAGCTGCTCTGGGAACAGGAATCAAAAGGTGTACCCAATCATAAAAAGAGTAGCCTCACACCAGGGTGCTGCATACCAAAAGGCTTTTGATTCTACAAAAAAGGAAAGTGGGCAAGATTAGGGTAGACAAAGAGAGCTCTTTACAGCTGGAGGAAGGTTCCAGCTTCTTGTTTCTCAATACCTTTATCTTTCTTTCATGACTCCTCTACTCCCTGTAGCACATAGCACTTTAGGTGTGATGTCAAAGGACAAAGTCCATTTGTTCCAAGGATAGGGAATGGACTCTTAAAGCAGGGTTGTTTTTGTCCAAAAAGGCCTCTCACACCGATATATTTGGGAGCCAAGGAAAAGGACTCATCTTGTCTTTGAGACCCTAAAGTGGGACTCACAGCTCCTGAGAGCTAAGACAGCCAGGTGCGAAGCCTTTTGCGCCGTTGACATCTGCAGGCTATGATGTGAGCATGTTCCACCCAGTTAGAAGCAATAGGACTCTCCAGAAATGCCTCTGTCAGTCTGCAGGTCTGCCTGTTCAAACCAGTTTGCAGGCCGCTCCATGCCAGCTGTATCACCTTGTTGGCACGACTCGAACAAAGAAGTGACCACTGCACTTGCATTGCTCAAACCACTATTAAGTACACTAGCCTTTTCATCCCCAATGATAAAACAGACCCTCTGTTCTTCCCGAACAACATCCTTTGAGCTCCCACATTTATCCAGCTTGCATGCACATCCCGTCATCAGCCCATCTGCTGTCGAACCTCAACCGTCAACCTAAACCTGGTGACACCCACAATCACCATCGCTCGAGCTCACTTCGAACCAGGGTCTTTTTTCCACTTTGACCCTGAATCTTCATCTGCTGACCTCTGAGTCAGTTTCAGATGCAGCAGTCAAGGTGGTTCAAACTCCTGAACAATGCTGATAAGCCTGGTTCGCCTTTGTCGAACTGCCAAGATACTGAAAAATTGTATTATTGCTTAATAACTGCACCCTGGTGCATTTGGGCTATAGAGACTAGAAACGCCGCAGCATTTCGGGACAGAAAAAAATGCTTTTAGTACCCAGGTCACGCAGATATTGCGGGCCGGGGTACTAATAGCAATATGACCATCGCGGCGGGGGCATTACCGACTCAGGCCTATAACTATGGGCCACGGGGCATTACCTGAGTCGGTAATGCCCCCGCCGCTCGGGTCATATTGCTTAATCAAATATGTTTTGGATCGTTAACACCTGTACACTTCACCTTTCCTTTCCACTCCATGCCACAAACCATTCGGCACACGATCAAACCAACTCTTGATATACCATTTATGTTCATTAAAACGGCAGCCCAACTGTACTCAGATTATTCCCACCGAGAGCTACAAATGCAAATATGGTACCAAGATGGGCAGGCAGTTCTTCAGAAGTTCGTTTAAATAATTACACGGCAACTCGCGGCTTCCATGCAACTCACTGGGAGGCGCAACACAAGAACTAACCTCCTGCTTTCGTTAGACTGTTAAACGGTGGCACGCACTGGAATCACTCCAGGCTTCACAAGGGGAACTCATTTGAGTGATTCCATCTCCACCCTGGGAGGCTTTTGTTTATAGCGCTACCTGCTGCGCAGTAAGTACTAGTGGTCACAGTCCCTGAATGTAGAGAGAGCAGCAGTGAGCACCTGCAGAAGTTATTATAGTTGTGAATACATAGAGCGGCTTTGATAAACTAGGCAGCCAAAGGCAAGGATATGAAAGAGTAGACAACGATTAGGAGCATCACGGTGTTCTAGCGATAATAGGGTTTTAGTATGTCATGGCAATTTTTACAGCTGACAAGTGGGACATTGTGTTCTCCACAACTGACTCGCCGTCAATCTTCCCCGCGACTGGAGACACATTTCCTTTAAATGTGGTGTCATGGAGACGCAATTCTGTAATGTTGTGAAGCTTGCTAATGACAATGTGAACGTATCATGCATTTTATTTTAGAAGAAAACACTGTGGGTGCGTGCATAGACATTCTTCTTTAGTCGGGTCGCTTCAAAATTTGCATTAATTCAGCAACTACACAATGCAATAATAACGAGCTCTTAACATGAATACATTACTAGTATATTGATTGCGTCTCTCCCTTTCAAAATATGGCATCTGTTTTTTTCATATTATATAAATCACTGTCAAAAACATGCGTTTGAAGCAACATTAAACGAATACATATTTGTTTATAAATTGCATATTAAAATAATTTGTTTTTCATAATTCTAGTGCAACATTTGAGTGTCCACCATTGTAAGCACACATTTTTTGATGTGAATGCTCAGAAAAGAAAAACACATGACCATGCTGCTGGCTCATACAAACTATCCGTCATTTTTATGAGGGTAAATTACGTTCTGGTGGCCATGAACCATTGCATCCGAACTGGTTGTTGATATAGCATTACAATTGGATGAATATAATTTTCTGAATACATTAGACCTTTAGAAACGTGAGGAGTCTGACTTCAAACACCATATAAACATCCCAAAATATTAACCTCATACTTTCAGCTTCGTTATGGTGTACCCCCACTATCTAAATACACGGGAAATCTGATATGTGGTCAGTCTTTAAAAAGTGGCCGACCCTATCATATCACATCAACTCTGTGATAAAAGGTTGTTACCTACACATGCACATCCACTACCACCTCTCTCCTTACCTGACCATCGCAGAGTCTATGCGACCAGTGCTATCATCATTTCCTGCCTAGACTGTGCTAACGCCCTATACCTACAGGTCCCCACTTCGCAGATCAGAACAGTCTAACGAGTACAAAACACAGCCGCAAGGCTCATCCCAGCCCTGGGTCCCAGAGAAGATAAAACCCCCACCATCTTTGTCCTTCACTGGCTTCTGATCGGGCGATGATCCACTTTCAAGGCAATGTGCATCACTCATCGAGCACTTGACAACAAGGGACTGGGATATTTGCAGTGTAAATTCACATGCTACAGGCCTAACAGAAACCTTGAATCAGGCTCAGCACTTCTTGTCATTCCAGTGACAAAACCTACTGGCTCTTCCCATCGACACACTTACATAATTATCCCAGATCCCATCCCCAACGTGTACACAGAGTATCGCACAGCAGTAGACCACTACATGAAACATACATGACATGCTCCTGACTACATTTAATTATGATTCAATCTTCCTTTACCGGAACCTCATGCACTGCATCCCATGGAATACAGCTGTGTACCACAGGGGGCTTGTGCGACACACGCCCATGCATCTGCGATGCACATATTTGACTACACATATCCTAAACATACATCACCCTCGGCTTTAGTGCCACCTGCAATACAATACAGCTGAGTCCCATGCAATATTTGATCTGGCATTCACATAGATTGACTCTTTTGACTCTTCTCACTCTTTTGACAATTTGACACCGGACCTGTACACTCACCCAATAATATGGACTGCTCTTAGGGACCTAGACACTCCCTGTATACCTTTGTTCTGGCAAAAAATGTACACATATATTTTACCACTCCTTTCATCACTTCTCAATCTCTGACTACATGCTTTCATCCTCACAGCACTTTGAGGCCATACCAATGGTAGCAGGCACTATACACATACCACATAACATAACACTCACTGCAGTGTCGGCTGTACTGCCATCAGGCGGTGAGCGAGCAGTGGGATGTGCACTGCTGGTTGAGGGGCCAGTAGCCACACTTGTGGGAGGGATGCAGCATGCCTGCCTGCCACAGTTTCCACGCTGCTGTTGTGCCTTGTGCCAGTTGTGTTAATCCTGCTCATCTTCCTGCTCTTTCCATGGCTGAGCAGTCCAAGGGTGGAAGTAGAGGTGCTTTCTGTGGTGGATGAGCCCTGGAATGTGGATGGCCCTGCATCTTCTCCCTGATTTGACTGTGAACCTTTTGGGTGGACAATGATATGCTGTCAGTCATCATGCATGCAGTTACCTGGGCCAGCAAGACAGTAATGCACAATGAGGGATGATTATCATGGAAACATGTGGTTTAAGTTTGTTGTACATACTGCAGGAAGTGTACATCATCTGTGCCAAATATGACCTCTGCAGCAAACAAATATACAAAGGATGTGAGAGCTACATCTATACGGACATGTGTTTTGTGATGGGTGTTGTGTCAGTGGGGTGGGCAGGGGTCATAGCTGTGGTCGATTGATGGGCTCATTGGCAGTTTGCTTGTAGAAAAGCCTTTTATATGACTTTTACATTGGTGTTGGTGTTTCCCATGTGAGTTGATTGACCTTTGGGTGTGTAAGTGGCGGGGGGGGCATTGGTGCAGTGGGTTTACTTTAACCCTTGGTAATTTTCTGTAAAAATTGGTGCATTTCATGAATACATGGGGTCACTGCACATTTCCACGTAAGTGCATGTATTTTTGCACATTCTCCCACCTATCCTCGCACATGCATGTTGTTGCACTCCCATTGTCCACATTCTCATTTGGTAGGGTATTCCCCTGAGCAATGTGCACATCTATGCTGGGAGACACATACATGGGATGGGGATTAATGCTGTACATTCTCATGGAACACTGCTGGCTCCAACTGTGACCCTTCCAACACCTTCAATGCCTTCCGTGTGGAGAATGCTGCTGGCTTTTTCCTATCATGGTATGAAGGCAAGGTACTTAACTGTGCCTCCTCCTGTGGCAGCTGTCTCCCACCTGTGTTTAGACTGGAGGCTGTGGACCCTGGCCTTCAGTCCATTCCTCCTCTTATGTGCAGTCCACTTTATCACGTGGGACTGTGACCACTGCTGGAACCTTGTCCCTTATTGAGGGCCAGATGTCAATCTTCCTCTAGTTAGAGGTCTTCCTGTGCCTTACATCAATCTTATCAGTTAGGACCTGCAGCTCTGCCTCATTGAATGTATGCTTGCACAGCGTCATTTCTGGCACTCTGGATTTTCTCCTGACCTGGGACATTATTGCCTCTACTCCTGTCTTCAGATGCCTACAGGAAATGGGGGATATGGGATGAATTTGAATTTTAAAGATGGCCACGGCAAGACTTCCCATTTCCTGCATGATGTTGTTTTCACCTCGTAAAATTTCTGACGATTTGGTCTGCGGTAATGGTTAGTCCATCGATATTTTGTAGATTCACAGTGCAAAGATCATTTTCGGCAGTTATTCCACTGGATGGCTTGTGCAAGCTCCTGTCAACCTGTAATGTGGTGGTAGTACTGCCAGACAAGACAGTGGTAATTGCAATTGCTTCCGGCGGAATGAACACCATACTAGACACCAACTGGTAACCTGGTAATGAGACCCAAAGACTTTCAGGCAAGCATTTTACAGAAATGTAAGAACTGCATCAAATCCCTTAATTGATGGGTATTGAGTTAAAGGGGGAAGGTTTGGTAGATCCCCCCTTAAGGATGCAGTTTTGCAACCTGAAGCGACCCTTACAGTGTTCCACCCAGCTCCTTACCAGCATCCTGCGATCCTGCAGCTTCTCCTTTCCCTTTCAAAAGAGGACTGGCTTCCTGTTTAATGTGTAAACCACTTTCCTGCGGAAGTACTTCTGGGCTACTTTTAGAATTTAAGCAATTTCCTGAGGGCATCCAGTTGACAGGGCCTACAGAGCAAAACACAGACAAAGCTATTGAGTAGTGCCTTCATCCTTTCCCTTTTTTCATTCTATGTTTCCTGTTAGCCCCTGATTGTCAGTGCTTGGCACAAAACATGACTCATAAAAACTACACAAGCAACATTGAAATACAATTTCAACTCTCCACAACTAATTGCATATACCAGCTTTCTGTTTAACTGTCACTCCGTACCTGCTCAAAAACTTGAAATCAATACATTCGTTAGCACATACTCCCCAGATATACACTTCCTTACAGAAACATGTCTCAACCCCCACCATTCACTGATTATCCCTGACATACTTTCCCTGCATTTTCTCATCCACCTTTGAGACCTTCCACACAAACAATGCAGTGCTTTGCCATCATTTATAACGAATCGCTCTCACTTAACAACCCTCTATACCCTATAAACAGCTTTTGAAGCAATCTATTTACATTGCTCCCCTACATCAAAACCACACCCTAACTTCATCTATCACCCCCAATACACACACCCAACTTCCACACCAAACAGCACCTCCTGCATTAACATCTAAATTGGCTATCCTGGTAGTTCCCATCCAGAGAGGAATCCCATTTTGAAGAGTATCCTCTATCAGCTCATCCCATATGACCTCACAAAACTCATCACCTACCCAACACACAAAGCTAGAAACACCCTGAATCTTTTGTATTACGGTCCTAGGACATTGCTATCCCCTTCTAGCACCCCTTACACTTCAGCCAGGCAAACCAAACACATTACAGATGCAGTCTTAGCACCACTCATATGAACCCATCCTCCCAATATGCACATTCCTCCACTCCCCTCAACAATTACAACACCATCATCACAAAGACACTCAACAAAATGTCCCCGCTCAAATCACAAATCCACCGCAGTCATAAACCATGGTATAACTTTTCTCACCGCTCTATCAAGCAAGAAGCTAGGTGCTTACAAAGGGCCTGGCAAGATAACCCATGACCCAAAACCAGGACATCACTCAAACTCTAAGGAAACAAATACAAAACATCCATACGCATTGCCAAAACCACCTATTATCTCGAAGAACTCAAATCCACCACCATTCGTACACAGAAACTATTCAACATTATCAACTCCATCGCCAAACCACCATCCATATCTACCACACCGCTATCCAATGTGTCCCTCGTGGACCACTTCACTTCTAAAATACACATCCAGCGATCCCTTCTGTTCCCCCACCACCACACATTCTAATGCATGGGACACCTTGCACCCCATCTACACAGGCACCCTCATTACCCTTCCTACTAAAACAAAAGCTGTGCACATGCTGGATCATGCATACCTATCTCAGTCTGCACCCAGTTGCATCACAACTCTCACTCCCCACTGGCTCAATATCATCAACTTCTATCTCACACATGGTAGTATCCCTGCTGCTCTCAAAACTGGACAAACCTCACACCTCGCCAAAATAATCATCTCTCGAACCCACCCCAGCAGAATCATGGAACACTTTGTGACTACTGAACTGCAGTAACACATCACCACAAACAACTTACTCAACCCCTTCCAATCACATCCTTGATGACCTCCACAACATCACTTACAAAGTACACACAGTAATACTAATTCTCCTCGACCTCTTTGTATTCTTCAACACTATCGACCACACTACACTCGACTGCTTCACGTACTTCCATGCTGACAGGATACACTTTCCCTCCATAGCCCCTTTTTGTTGTGACCCCAGTCCAGTCAAGTACGGGTTGCCAAAAGGCTCCACCCTGTCGCCACTCTTCTTTAACTTATGTGTTGAATCTCTTGGACAGACCTTTAGCAAACATAATGTTAATTTCCACCAATATGCAGATGACACACAAATATACTTCCAAATCGCATTCCCTCACAGTTCCACTTCCTCAAAAGCTGTATCTCCACAATCACTCCCTGTATGGCCACACATTTCCTCAAGCTCAACTCTTCTCAAACGAGAACACAAACACGAGTATGGGGTATCAGATAAATGTGCACTTGGGCAAGACAATTACCATTCGGAAGTGTGAGAGAAAAGACTGCTGCCAACCAATGGAATTGTTAGGTTAACCCAACCTAGCCTAAGAATGCAAAACAAGATGTTGTTCCATGGAAGATACGCTGTCTCATGTATTTAGTTGAAAGAGAAAACAGATTGCACAATTTACAGTACCGTGTCTAATCACAATAATCTGCTTTGATTGGTATTGTCTTTGCCTTTGTCAACACGTGTTTCAACCACTTTTGGTCTTTTTCAAGGCACAACTTATTACAAAACAACTAAATTGATGTCCATAACTGATCACATTACATATGTCAATAAAAAAACATCAAAGAAAAACAAATGAGCGAATCCATTGTATGAAAGGGTGAGGGAAGGATTAGACATATTCAAAACACAACCAATCAGTTAAATAAATTATAAGTACCATACACAAAGGGAACAACAATCAGCAGTAAAGAGAAGAACATTGGAAAAAAACAGAGAAAACTGAGTTAGTAATCGAAGGTAACAACTTTGCTCTCATTCTTATTTAACTCGTTTGGTGTGCTCGTAGTATCATGCTGGAGTAACCAGTTGCATAGCTAGCAATGGCTTGTAGGTATCATGCCATATGCCTACATTTTCTTTTGGTAAAATGTTGAGAGATGCTTGAAAAATGGCAATGTCTGACAAGCAATTCAAATCAAAATTATATGGACACTTGAAATGTGGTAAACCAAAGACTCATTTGTAACTGGGGTAGATGATGGTCTCCAATGCAGAGGATACCCTTTCATTACTTAACAAATGGTTGTCAAACATTTATGTTTTGAAACTTCTCTATTTGGTGCACCTGTTTTTATAAAATGAATTTCATTCAGGCGGGTGCCGTACAGTCCCATAAGCATCCATCATTAGATGTGCTCCCAATAAATATATTACCCACCAATTTGCATGCATTGTGAGGGTAAGATGACCTTCCTTATGGTGTGCATAAGGGAAAAGTCAAAGATACCAGTCAAATTGTTATCTGTCATCACCTTTCCACGTTAAAGTGTTGAGTCGTAAGACTGTAAATAAAGGAAATTGACCTGTTTTGTGGTCAGTTCCTATGAGAGAGAACAAAGCAAAAGTATATTATTGCTTATATTTTTCTGTGAAGGACTAAGATTAATGTTTCTGATAATTAAAGCTGTGAAAGTTATACCATAGATATAATAACCTGAGTCCTGCCTGATTATCATACGTTTGTGTGTCTTCTTTTTAACTGGTTATCAAGTATGTGTCCCAATTGTAAGTCACCTTGCAGAATTCCTATAATTGAATAACGTAAGTGAACAATACGTCTGAAAATGTTTGTCACAAAGACTTGCAAAGAAACGTTGGAAAGTATGCACGTATGGTTGTGAAATTAACAAAGTAAGTTACTGGTTCCGAGTTTGGATTCTCCTGGTGACCATGCCGCTGCACTGCCTCGACTTGTAACCTTGAAACTGTTAAGAGCCGAATTCTGCGTGTCCCCCAAGCGTTCAGACTGTCTCATGCATGATCAGTTTGAAGGTGGGTTCCCATAGGGTGTGCTGTGTTTGCAAAGTAAGACAGGATTGTCTCATTGTTGAGTCTACAGAGAAACCACAGAAAAATTGGAGTGCATGTCTGATTTGGAAATGTTCTGAAAGGATTACCATATGTCTGCAGGGGTTACTCTTGCTACCATGCTGCTGCACCGCCTTGTAAATTGAATCAAGATTCTCGCATTTCCGTTTGCCATAAGGTCCTTGCGAGTTTGAGTCTAGTCCTGCTAAATACATAGTGGGCCTCATTATGACCATGGGTGCCACGGAATGAACGGTTCCAGTAAGGGACAAGCACTGTACATTCCGGGCCACTATTGACACCTGGCCAGACCAGACGTGCAGAGTGGTACCCGCTAGCAGTACAGGATGCAAACAACGGCCCCTTCATTAACAGGCCCATTGTTAGCATCCTCCCCATTCACATTGAGCCCTATGGGGGCTCAAATGGGAATGGGGACATACCGGGTCCGAGTCCCGCAAAAGGGAATTACCGGGCCCTCCAAGGTCCGAATGTCCTGGTAAGTCCCCTTTTGCGGGACCGGGACCAGGACCTGGACCTGAGTTTGGGGGTAGCCATGCTGCTAAAAACGGCATGGCTACCTCTGAACTTGTAATGAGGCCCACTGTGTTAGGTCATGTGACCTAGAACAGTCACATGACATATAGCACAGCACTGTTAAAGTAATGGCTAAATGTAATTTTTACTAAATTTAGAATAAGTACACCAGTAGCCACCAGTGATATAAATTAAATCGCAACAGTTACCCATAGTGTCATAAATTGGATACAAAAATCCCAAATACTATGTCTGAGTAGTGCGTCAGCTGACCAATAAAGTTCAGGTGTTCTCTTAAAAGATATGTTCAAACACGTGCGATTGCTGTGACAAAAATAAGCATCATTTCTAATAATATAAAAAATAATTAAGGACAGCCCAGAATTATGATCCAAAATTCTAAATATCCTATTTCCATTTAAAATGTCGGAGATTCTATCCATGTCACACACATCTTATATAATACACATTTATAAAATAGATAAGATAACTAACCCAAACAACTACAGACCAATTGCCATATTCGATGTGAGCATACAAATACTTGCTTCTCGGATACTTATAGAATTAACCAAATTGGCCAAGCAGAGGAGGCAGCTGGACATCTCAATTAACAGCGTACTTTTTAACCTTTTAAAACAATAAGCATTGAAACTGGGGGTACTCTACACACTTTCTACAACAATCAAAGGGAGCACATTTCAATGTTGGAGACATCTTGTTCACAGTTGATGTGAGTTGTCTATAAATGTCTATCCCTCACGACCAAGGAAGAGAAGCTGTGGAATGGCTGCTACTAAATGAAGGAGAAAAACCAGCACGAAAAGAGTTCATATTACTACTCCTGGAATTCATACGAGAGAATTCATATTTTCGCTATAAAGAAGAATATTTCCTACAGTTGGCAGGTACTGCTATGGGTGCCACAGTGGCACCAGCATATGCAAATGCATTCATGCATACGTTTGAAATTGATCATGTCTTGAACAATCCAATCTGGCAACAAAAACTGAGTATGTGGATTTGTTACATAGACAAGATTTTTGGGATATGGATGAATACTGAGATCGAACTATTACATTTTTTCAAATATCTGAATGAAATTGATCAAAGAATACAGTTCACATACGAATTTTCAGAAAAGACAATACACTTTCTTGATGTAAATATCAATATTACGGAAACAGGATACAAAACTAAAAATGTTTGCAAAAGCACTGACAGGAACACATTTTCTCCATAGACTCAGTTTTCACCAACCAAGTCTCATCAAGAACTTGCCATACAGCCAGATGCTATGTGTCAAGAGAATTGTAAGTGACCAGAGGACTATGACAGGGAAGTACAAGAGATGGGCAATACATTAATTAACCGAGGGTTCACTGTAAATGAGATAGAACTGGCAGAATCACGGGTAGGAATACAGAAAAGAGAAGACCTACTCAAGACAAAAGAAAAACCGGACATAGCCACACCTTTTTGTCTTTGTATCGAAGTAATCTAAACAGAGTTAATACCAACGTAGCAGAAATTTGAAATACAGACTTGTCACCACAAAACCTCCAACAAAGAAGAAAGTCACAGAAAGGATTTTGACATTCCCTTGCTTGAATTGCAGTAACTGTGGATACATTTACAAAGGAGAAACAATAAACCATACTCACACAGGAGAAAATATCAGATTGCAAGATTTTGCAACTTGTGACACGCAGAATATTATCTATGCAATTAAATGTCCATGTGGACTTTATTACGTAGGACAATCAAGGAGAACTGCGAAGATCCGGTGGAACGAACACAGATCATGTATCCGAAATCACATCACAACATCAACTCGGCAGTAGCGAGACACTGGTGGGAAAAAAACATAATCTTGCTCAGATCCGCTTCCTGATCTTGGAAGTGGTAAGAATAATGAATGCCCAAGAGAACATCCAGAAAAGACTGGATCAAAGAGAATCCTTTTGGATCGATACACTTGGAACATTGACACTAAAAGGTCTCAATGAGGAGATAAACTATGTGTGTTTTTTATGAACTGGTTGTAAATGAGAACAATATAAGCTACATATGAAACAATGTTTTGGAAATGCTTGAAAAACCATTTGGTGTTGGATCATGCCTGTTAGATACATACAAAATCGCTCACAAGAGAATGAGTAGGGTCCTCTCCGCTAAACGGCTCTTTGGGCTTATATTGGGGGAGAATATGCATTTGGTTCTGAAGCAACATGAAGGAAAGAAGACTAGAGTGGTGGAAATAGGCACACAACTGTGCATCTTTACACCCTTGAAAAACTTCCGTAGAGATATGGTTAAGCATTGTGTAGCATTGTGTAACAGTAAAATGTACCATGTAAGGGATTTCAACCAGGCACTCACCCAGGTCTCGCCTAGCATGTAGCCCGTGATGAAATCCTTATTTATTTTTGTCTATAAGTTCAATTTTATGAATGATATACCACTCATATCACACCAGTCTCAAAATACCACCCCCAGGTCTTAGTGAGAGACGTTTTCTGCAAAATAGGCGCAAAAATGAAAACAGGAATTTGGTCTTAAAAATGACGGATGGGTTTTCTTATACTATAGTAAGGACTATGAAAAAGAGGTTGCCACACATGAAACTTCAAAGCTAAGTGGCCAGCGCAACCAGTCCGTGGTGGATATTCAGTTTCTGGGATTTAATTTAGTTATTACAAAATCAATAAGGAGTTACGGTTTTGTAACACAGGTGAGACCATCAGCGCAAGAAGGATTCTAACAATACTAGGGTTCTGAATTTAAAGATGGGATGGGTGGAGATTGGGATAACACAATGCAGATATACTATGGGTCACTGTTCTTCCTGTTAATACTTACAGTCCTTTGTAATAAAATTGATTGGACCGTCAGCTCTGGTCATAGGGTGGATCAGGTCTACCAGCAGCAAGGCACCTCGGGAGGGATCGGATCAGCGGCGCAGTTCTGGTCAATTTTGTACTGCACCTCAGACTGGATTTTGATGGGGCCCTTTCTGGTTACTGGACACGGAAGCTATCAGGATGCAAGTTTCAGCGGGCAAGCCTTAATGGTAGTAGGCCAAACTGAATCAGAATTCATCTTTTAAATTCTGGCGGTTTGCAATTGGGTCAAGCTAGCAAGAGTTCTGCAATGCTAAAGTCTGTATTCTGCTAAGAAATCTGGATCTTCAAAGAATTCTGGAGTCAGCTACAAGATGAAGAGTTCTAGTATAAGGTGCTGCGCGGACATCTGGGTGGGTTCTGCAAGCAATGTCTTATGTGTAGTGAAACTCCTATATTTATCCATTGCACAGTTTATGGCGTGGGCAAAACTTCAAAAACACACCCCTGTGTCTGTGAGTGGCTACAGACATGTGCTTTGTCCTGGTTTGCAGTCTGAACAGAGCTGGCATTCTTATGACAGGATTTAGGAACTCCCACTTTGATTCTTACCAAAAAATAACGTTTGCACAAATGTACATTTCTAACATTATGTACCCTAATAAAATTGGACACATGTATTTTATATTTGATTGTCTACATTCACTTTCACTCCCCATCCTTGTGTGAGCTGTCTTGGTCATTCTACAGATTTTTATCAATTTCAACTATAATAGTTTGGATTAATCATTTCTAATTCGGTACATCTCTGGGCACTGATCAGTGGATCATGTACATACAAGTTTAGGTTTGCAACATTGATTGTTCTACTATAGTAAGACATGTTTCATAACTTTGGTTCCATACATGGTACACATTTTATCAATGTCTTCAAATCACAAGGCTGAAATTAGTTTAATGTCTACCAATTTTCAGATGTGTACCTCTTTAGGTTGCTCAGTTAAAAAGTTCTAAACTTTAATCAAACATAAGGACTTAACATCAAAGTTCTCCTTGGTAACCTCCCCTTCTCAGGTAGCAGCTGTCCAGTCTTTTGATCAGGGAGGGTGTGTTCCCTTCCTGGAGGGGGAAGTTCCTACCCCTCCCAGCACAGGTCAATGCTAAGCCTGTCCTTTTTTCTTTGGCTCAGCCCCAGATGAAAGTCTACTGAGGTCCCATTGTACTGCTTGTTGTCATTATGTGGGAACCATTAGCATCACTTAAGCCTTCCTGTAGCAATGGCGTGTCAAGCTGAGATATCAACTTACCCAGGCCAGGGACTGTCAGATCAGAATTAAATAGTTGATTAGCTCCAGACTGAGTTCCTGTAAAATTCACCTACAATCTTTTATTCAAAAGATATAAAATGAACAGAGTTTATAAGGGATTTTGACATTTTAAAGGAATTAAGCCCTTCACAGTAAATGCTTTAAACAGGCGAATTTTTCACTTCCTCAGGAAAAAGAAAACACTTTTAAACTAGGTTTGACGGCCAATTGCCTTAGGCAGCTGTCAATCAGTGATGCCTGGATTCCTCTGACTGCCTGGACAATCCATGATTTCAGCACACTTTCCTTTCCATAATTCTCTGGGAAAATGACTGAATTTTTAAGGGCATTTTCGGATTTTTCCCTTCTGTGGCCTTGTTTCAGGTGACAGGTGACAGATGACAGATGACAGGTGACAGCAGTGATTCCTGTTTTTACACCAACTTTGCCTGTGTGTGTGGCAGGGTGTACAGCTCTTTTGTGGTTTATGAACCATGCGTAATTTTTCAGATTTTAGTGCGCGCATTGGCGTGGATAAAAATGTTCCATAACCATACACGATGCACTCAGTTAATATTTAATGCTTGTGTAATAATAAAATGTACCATATAATGCCCCGTAAATCAAGTACCCAGTTGCATATTCGATACAATGTTGAATTTTTCGCGTTTTCAGAAATAGTACTGACATGTAAATACATATTGGCCACGACATCATGGAGATCGGACATAAATTGAATCTCCATTTACACACACAGAACCAAACCACAGGGACGCATGTTAATAGTATACACCTCAGAGAGTTTAAAGGTAAGAGTTGAACTGAGTGCGTTACGTTTATTCTGTCAGATTCACTGATAATGGTAAGATTACCTTGAATACACAACAGTGTAGCCATGGAAACTATCCCACCCTCCCGTTGCCATGGGAGTGTTGGACGAGAGGTGTACGTGCACTGGCTCTCGGGAGCTGGAGCACGATGCCTAGTTTGGTCACCATGGCTACGCATAAAATCCGAGACGAGCAGCGCGTCCACGCGGTTCTCCCTCGGTTTGCGTAATGAGAACAGAACTACAAGGGTAAGTGAAATGATCATCGAAACTGTAATGCACAAACTAATTGCTGTTGATTTGCTGAATTGCTAAATATACACATGCCTCTAGGTTACTGTATCTTATCTTTGTATCAGAATACGGGTTACATATGTTTAAGAACACAGAGCAGCACAAACAGTGGAATGAGGTCTCTGTTAATGTGAGTTAATTAAAATTGTGTAACAATGGATGACCAGTTGATAATTGCTGACCTAGTTTCTTTCGTTTGTCTATTTGTTTTACTGCTTTGTAGAAAAATGAACATGAACCTGCTACTATGATATGTATATAACTTGAATTATAAATGTTATGTGATAGTTTACATAGCCCTGAAGATGGTGTAAACACACTGAAATGCCTAGGCTAAAATGCAAGTGCTAGACCACTGTACTTTTTTTCTGCCTTTAGAAACAATATTGTGTAACCACAAAATAGGAATGTGAATTAAAACATTACCTACAATTTTAAAAATGTCTTCAGCATTATTTTTTTGAAAACTGAATCTTTCTGAATCTAACCAAGAATGAGAAAAAAACAATGTGCAAGTGAAATTATAAATCGCATGATTCTTTGGATACTCAATCCCACTGAGCCAACCGAGAAGCATCAAAGAACTGTGAGGTGGTGGCACCTTGTTTCTTTTTTGTTCAAGTACACGTATTTGTACCATTCCCTTGCCATTGATTGTGCCCCTTGTTCCCCCGTCCTGAGAGAATCTAAAAAAAACTAGCGAATACATTAAGGACTTTTAAAATGTATATGTTTGCTTTGCTGCACACGGATACTACTTTCTAGGTAAGGTTAGATAAAACAGTTTCCCTCTCAAAAGAAGTCACAACATTTTTGGAGTTCAAGCAGAGGTGTGTCGTGGCCTTCTGTGGGTTTAAACTATACATAGCAGTTTGGCTCGGAAATATCCACCAAAACCAGGGCAGCTTAGAGTGGTATGAATGGCAACTGCTGATGACATTACCATTTTTGACCAGTCACCAATAGGATTACAGCACAAATTATATGCCAGTGACATCTATGCAGAAGAAAATCAATTGGCCATTAATGCAAATAAATCAAAAGATATTAGGTTGTCAAATAAAGATAATGTCACGTTAATTGGAAACCTCCGAATGAACAATATAAGTTAACCATCATGTCTATATAGAATTTTCCATCTATTGATCTAAAGTTGAGGCACAGGTGGTAGCATAATTTAATCCACAATGATCCATATGTTAATACAGATGGGAACATGTGATCACAAATATGGAGCTTTTCTTCTAGGTCCTCTCATGTGCCTGTACAAACAGAAAATGTGACTCATCTACTTTATTCAGGTAGAGATTGGTAACATTGAAATCTGAAACGTGTTCATTGTGTTGGAAGGGCTTATCTGGAAGAGCTTTTTTGGCCTCAACGCTCTCTGTCAATTTACTACTTCATCACATCACTGAATTGTGGTTGATGTTGCTTGCTACACTCGTGAAGTGGAGGAGAATCTTCCTATGTATAAAAATGAGGATAGCTCAGGGTACATTGTTACTCGCCCACAGTAACAGAGCATGTCTTATCATAACAATGTATATGTAACAGACTAAAGAGTATTTTCTGGAAACACTTCTTGTGCCAAGGTCTGTGTAGGAAATACGGGTTGCAGTAAAAGGAACATTTAGGTGCAGAATTGATCCAAACCCTAAGAGCATAGTTCACATATTTTACTTATCATGGAATATGAAAGTGTCTTTTCTAATTTGGGAATTGTGCTGTCTAAACGAAATGTCCATCAAGCCAGCATCATCTGTTGCTTCATGAGATTTTGTTGTAATTTGATTAACACACATGCAGTTCTAGGACCTCAATACGTGGTCAGGAGAGTCATAAGGACATATGGGCTGTATCATCATAGTTTGGCTGTGGAAACATTACAACGTATTTTTTAATGAAATATGTAGCCAGATACGTGTTTAGATTGGAGTTGTTGTTGCTTTGTTCACTAGGTTCATATGATAATATTAAAGGCCTTTTGCCAATCTGGGTATATGGGTACATGGGTCAACAAATGTACTTAATATTAATAATAATAATAAATATTAACAGTGGTAGATATTATATGGTGACTAATTGCACAGTTGATGGAACCTTGATGTAGTTTGAATTACATATTGTGAATTACATTTTTGTTATTGTTTTACTTTGAAAGGATGATTAAATGCATTATACAGTAACTCAAATGTCTGTGTTTTACAGTGATAAGAAATTAACATAGTTTGCTCTGAACCAGATGCAAAGAAAAATGTAATACATCTTGGTTGTTTAACCAATATGTTTCGTTTATATTTTTGAGTTAAATGAGAATGTGATTGGGTGCTTTGCAAAACCTTTTCTTTAAACTCAAGCAACCGGTTCAGCTCATGAAAGAAAACAATGCAGGCATCTTTGCATGTTGTTTTAAAAATAAAGATGAGATGGGAAAAGATGTGGTCTACTTGGAAAGTTGAAGAATTTTAAACAAAGACACGTAGTCTCTCATCCCGGCTTCTATACTCAGCCAACTTGTGTGAGGCTGGTCAAATCACTTCTTCCTGTATGGATTTATTGTGCTTAACTAATTAAATTGCTATCACCATAACGTGATTCAGTTTTGTTTGACATCCAACAAGAAGAATGTACCCCTTGCTTTTTCGAAATCATACGGTCTCCAGAGGCGGAAACCCGAGAGGGATAGTTGACCCTAAGATGCTGACTTTTTTGGGTTCCTCAGAGTAATTATTTGCGGAATGCCGTGGAAGAGGAAATCTTGTGAAAGATCACACACATAATTTCAACTGAAATCAATCTGAAAGACAATGGACCTCATTATAATTTTGCGGGTCGTGAACTATGGTACCGGTAAGCATGCTGGTACCGTAGTTACCGGACCGGCAAACTACGAGTTGTGCTCACGGGTGCCTTTCTGCCCGCCAGGTCGGACCTGCCGGGCAGAAAGGCACCCACGAGCACAGCATGTCGGATGCACCGGCACCGTTGGAAACGGTGCCGGTGCATCCGACCTTCCCATTCTCATTCATCCCTATGGGGCCGAATGGGAATGGGGAGCACCTTTTTTCAGGTGCCCGCAAATGGGCGATTACCGGGTCCGGCAAAGCCGTAATGACCCGGTAATTAACCATTTGCGGGCGCCAGAAAATAAAATGACACCGGCGGCAGCTGCGCCTGTATTACAGGCACGGCTATCACTGATGTCATAATGATGCCCACTGTGCCGAGTCATATGGAAGTGAATTTTGTGCTAAAAATATTCTTCAACCCATAAGAATATTATGGAAGTCTACAAGTATGATCAATTTTATACCATGGGGGTACAGAAGACTAATGCAATGATAAAAGAAATGCTCCTGTCCTGAAGAAGGCCAGTAGAACAATGTGAAATGGACTCTAGAGATAATGGGCCTCACTATAAGTTTGCCGGTCCGGGAACTACGGTACCAGTAAGCATGCTGGTACCGTAGTTTCCGGACCGGCAAACTACGGGTTGTGCTCACGGGTGCCTTTCTGACCACCAGGTCGAACCTGGTGGGCAGAGCAGCAGCCACGAGGACAGCATGTCGGATGCACCAGCGCCGTTATTATATTTATAACAGTGCTGGTGCATCCGACCTTCCCATTCCCGTACAGCCATATGGGGCCAAATGGGGCCAAATGGGAATGAGGAGCATCTTTTTTCCGGTGCCCGCAAATGGGCAATCACCGGGTCCGGCAGGGCCGTAATGACCCAGTAATTGGCCATTCGCGGGTGCCAGAAAAAAAATGACACCTGTGGCAGCCACACCTGTATTACAGGCACGGCTACCACCAATGTCAATATGAGGCCCACGAAAGTGGGCAAAACATGACGTCTATCTGAAAGACTGTAATAGAATAAGTCTTGTGTTTTTTTGTTGTATAAACAGAAAATGAAGCTTAGATTTCTATAGGAAAATGGGTGATGTTATATTATGAAATGTCTAAAGGAATTCTGATAAGAGTGTCAAACAAGCACCAAATAGTGCCTGACTCAATAAAGAGATATCTGTCCAAGATATTGACGACAGTGAAGCATCAAAAATATCTCCTCTTTTTCTCTCACCACATTCAATGGTCTGTTTTATCCCTTGATTGTGCTTTTCATTTTTAATAAAATGTGTGCTTGTAAGCTATTGTTTTTTTAACCACTGTTAATTTACACCACACCTGTTGTCCTGTTGTGCTGTTAAAATAACAATTTTTATGTGCAAAAATAAAATGTAATTGTGTTTAAAAAACAATCCTCTTCACTTCATACTTCTTGGCTGTAATTCTTAGGACAAAATATTTGCTTTACCAGTAACCGCAAATTTTGGCCAGAGAGGGGTGTAATCAGATTTTTGTGACTTGCTGATGCTTCTGAATTTTCACTTTTGAAAACGGACCCCCGGTAACAAAAAACAGGGAAAATACCCAATTTGAAATCCCCCAAAAGTACACCAGTGTAACACCCAAATGTCCACCCCTCACTTCCTCCAGGTCCACTCCCAGTTCATTTTAAGTTCTTTAGGATATTCTTTGTTACCTATCACTTTGTCTTAACTCTGTCGCTACTAGGGGGCATGGCTGGCTCAGTTAGCCAAGGCTGGTTGTGGACACATGAGCATGGTGTATGCAATAGATGGAAAAACCTGTGTCAAGCGTGCACACAAGGGAATGGAGTGACCAGTGACACTGCAGACAGAGTGTCAATGATGTAATTTCTGTGCTGGCTAATAGGGCCTGCAGAGGTTACTGCTTGTGTCTTGCAATGTGCTCACTCTTTTCCCTCATCCCTGCACCATGCTGCAGACCTGCTCACTGTTAGAACCGCTGTGCCACCCATTTCTATGTCCACGCTCACCAGAACAGAACCTCCCCTGCACTAACCTTCCTTATCTGGGAGAAGATTTTAACAGCACATTCATTGCAGCAACCACCAAAGGTATAGCGAATTGTTACATCTCAGCTCCTCGCCTTCTGATGGTCCCGGCGACCACTCCTGGCATACTTGGTCACTAGATCTCAATTAACAGATCTCTGTTTTCTCTACTCTTTGCTCCTCTTCATTTCCCACACATGTAGTTTCTGGCATATGTGGCTGCCTGTTCATGTTCAGCTGTATGACTGAGAAGGTTAACCTTTTTCTCATCCGAACATTTGTCATGCTATACAAGAATGAGTGTGGTTGAACCCCAAGTATTATCTACAACCACTGTGTGAGTTTGTGTGCTTAAACAGTACTGTCTATGTCTGTCTGAGATTAGCATGCCTCACAGGTCCATTGTGCATGAACCCTTTTGGATCACTACTCTAGCGTACTGCTTTCCTGTCACAAGGGGATGGGGGCTCTGCTTTCGGTTCTCAGCTTTCTAATATGTCCTGTGTGTCATCTTGGATCCAGTGTTGACCCAGGTCCTTCTGTTTCACTTAAAAGATACTGTGGCTGATTGAAAACGACCCCGAGTAGTGGTATCTGCAGCTGGAGGGGCCCATCTGAGTAGGTGTACACTTTGAAGGGGAGTAGGGAGAGATATAGGGAATACATCCTAAATTCCTGGTATTAAAGGTCTCTTCTTGTTTCCAAAGCCCCACTACTCATCTGTAGCCCTGCTGACAGCACTGAACAAAGTGTCCCTGAGAAAGATATGAAATTCAGCCCCAAATGTTTCCTGAAATTGTTACTGGCGAGTTGGGAGACTAGGGCATCCTTACGAGTTACCCAGTGCCGAAATAAAGGTGCCAGTAACAACACTGGTACCTTTATTTCTGGAAGGAGGCATTACCCGCTGGTAGTTCAGGCCCGTACCAGCAGGTTTTACACTGAAGCACCATCACTGTTAACAACTGTGCGGGTGCTTCTGTGTACACATTCCCATGGAGTAATGCTGTTACCACACTCCTCCCCTTCCTTGATCCTCATCTCAACAAACCTATCCATGCCAGGCCACCACACTCCCATATGTGCATTGTGACCAATCTCCACCACCTTTACTTACATCCCCACTGGGGTGCACAGTCTCTGACTCCTACACACCAAGCCATCTGAGACACTGTGTTCTTCCCTTACCTCCCTGAATTCTGATCATTGCTCAGACTCCATCTAATTTCAATCAACCCCTTAACCTCTTCATATAGCTCATCCTTATTACACGCTTTGCGCCAGTCTTTCTCTCTCAATGATTCCTCCTCCACAAATATGTCTTTAATTTCTTCATCTGAAAGAAAATCTAATTCATCATTCTCAACAATGGGATTCCCCGACAATGTGCCGGCCACCACATTATCCTCCTCACTGACATGCTCAACTATATATTCTAGACCATGCAATCTTGTTATCAGTTTGAAAATTCGCCTCAAAACCCTGTTGAGTCCCTTTTTGTTAAAAATGGCAAACAAGGGCTTGTGATCTGTTCTCACAGTTAACCCTCTTCCATACAGGAACACCCTAAACTCGGTGATCGCCCACAACACAGCCAGTCTTCCTGTTCTAGTACAGAATATCTCCAAGGAGCCAGGTCTCACCCAGCAACCCCAGAGGCAGGCATCATTTCCCCCAGGGAAGTGCCAGCGGGCCCAAGCTGGGGCCCTTTGGACACAGTCCTGGCGACTTAGGCGCCAGGCTCATGTTGGACCACTGTCCTGGTGCCTTAGGCTCCAGGCTCATAAAGCTAGACATGTGTTCAAGTGTTTTAATGTGCACTTACCCGATGCAGACCATGCTGCTACATCCAGGCCCTCTTGAGGCCTGAATGGAACTACTTTACCTGTGGGACTACTTTCTCTGCGTGTGGTCGGGGAAGGATACATACCTGATCGGTGGAAGGATACATACCAGGAACTTCTACCAAAGCTATTTAAACCACACCCGATCAGCAACTCACGCTTCGCGTTGTTCTGCTCCTCGCAGCTGGACGCTCACTGTGTCAGCTCATGCTTCTGGACTTCAGCCACGGCTGTCAGCATCCTGGGTCACCTGCTAAGAGAGAATTGGAGAGAAAGAAGACCTTACTTGCTAAAGCAGCATCACGGAGACATCACACCGACAATCCTGAAAGGGAAGACATCATTTTAAAAGCATTTCGCTTCGATCGCTGCAGCGCTGCATTTCACTCACCTTTCCTGGGCACCTCCATCTTCAGCAGCGATCATCCAGATCCGCAGCCACTTCCCAGAGCCTAGAGAGAAAAAGACAAGAACACAAGGTGAGAGAAGGAAGGGAATAGGAAAAGCTCAGTTTCCTTCTAGGACTTACCTGTTTGGTAATTCCCATTTCATTTCGGATCCTGCCGCTTCCTGGCATTCCGGACCCCGGCCCCTATAGGGAAAAAAGACAAAGACATTGAATGAGCGAATGCAAAGACATTACCCGAACGCTCATCCAGAACTTACCTGTAATTTACTGGAACTGCACGTTTCACTTCGGGTCGGTGCCATATCTCTGGCATTCCGAACCCTGGCCCCTAAGGGGAAAAAGACATAAGCGTTAGCGCTTGCTGCAATAAGACAATGAACATTATTATTAAGCTTGAACTTTTGAACTTGCTACAGAACTCTTAGAGCGCCTTACCTGAATAGTCAAGCTTATTTGAACTCCCATCAAACCTCAATCCAGTGAAGTAACTGGGTTTCAACGCGCCCCTGCATCAGAAGCAGGATGGAGAGCTCATACTTCCTGACCCTAAGGTGAGACTTCACGGGGAATCGAGGAAGGGTATCGTGGAGGGTTGGAAGGGAGTGGGAGGCTTGAGCATTATTCCGTCAGTAGGTAATACTCCCTTTTCACGCACAGGGGAATATTCCTGCGAGCCAGTGAGTCCATCTTCAGAGTCCTGCACTTCACCATTGAAGAAGCATCAGCACTCGAAGCCAGACCTGCGCCTCCGTGGGAATCAGGTGAGCGTGACAGTTATGGTATGCAAACTGTTTTCATCTGCCTGCATAGGTACAATCCCTAACCCTATTTCCAAGGCATCAGTGAATGAAATTGTGTGTTTATTATTGCTGAAACCCTGCAAGACAGGAGCCTTTGTAATGTCGTCCTTGACCCTCTCAAACTCCTTTTCACACCTTACATCCCATTCATATATCACACCTTTTCTGGTCAACCTCTGCATGTTCAATGTCTTGATTGCACGATTTTGTACACATTTGGAATAATATTCAATCAATCCCAACCTTCTGCTTTGTTTCTGGGTGATGGCATTTACAGTATGGCTCTCACTGTGCTCAATATGGGATGAACACCATCTCCAGACAAACTGTACCCTAAATAGTCTACTTGCAGTGCCCCAAATTTACGTTTTTTGAGAGTCAATGTCATTCCAGCCTACTCTAATTTCTTCAGCACTCGTTGTAACCTTTTGCCACATTCACACCTATCCTTCCCCCAAACCAAAATGTCACCATGGTAGATTTTTAGGCCACCTAGATCTCCTAAATATTGTGCATTACTCCTTGGAAAACGCTAACCACTGAAATCAAGCCAAACAGAATTCTGTTATAAATATATGTGTGTGTGAATAGTTGAGGAAAGGCGATGTGTTGTGTTGTGATTCTCCTGTGTTGTTGGAGCATTCTCAGCCCATGGAACACAGGTTGATGTATTTCTATGTTGGAATTATTTCCCTTGGAATCGATCAGTTGGGAGTTGGAGTTCAGCTAATGAGGGATGGCGGTTGCTGGCTGTGATCTTGGGCACCCTTGTTTCAGACAACCACACTACGAGTCTGCCTGCCAGGGCCATCGCACCATGGTAGGCAGACTTGTCACAGAAGCACTGGCACCATTAGCAATTTAGCTTGTATATAACAGCCAATTGGCAACCGGCCTCATGTAACTGGTACCTGTAACAGCACCTCGATGCTCTACGTTCTTTGAGCGCTTTATGAATGAAAATGAAAAAAAAAAAGTAAGGGTAGCCTGGAGGTTATACTTGTGTAAAGCCTCAGAGCAGTTTTGAACAGCAAGATTTCAATGGAACCTCATAGCTCAGCAGTCGTGAAGTTGTGCTTTCAAACCTAAAACTTTTAAAGTTGGTCTTTCCATCCCTGAAGCAGAGATATAAAAGACAGGCAGTAACCGTCGTGGTTATGTCATATATGAATTACGTTAACAGGGCTCCCTGCTTTTTTTTAAAAGTAAAGTCTTTAGTGATTACAGAACGTGGCTGTAAGGTTGGCAATGTCTATAAATCCCACCAATTGCAATTCTACAACAATACCTCGCTCCGTTGACTCCCAATCCATACAAGAGTGGCCTTTAAAGTGATGTGCATCACACACTAATTCTTCCATTAATCCCGGCCTGTGCTTAATAACGAGACGTTTGTTCACCATTCACAATCAGCAGCATTGTTGTCGAACCCTTTTACAATAGAAAAAAATAGAAATGTTGGAAGCAGGTTTATGACACAAGCTACTAAAACAATATACAAAGCCATACAAAATAAAATAGACATGAGTGCTGAGAAGCCACCACGCCGTTATCATTCTTTAATTAAAGAAATGTAGAATCACATACAAGACAATTCCTGCGGTGGACAGAGGAAACATGTCGGTGCTTTTACTGAGCATGTTCAGATTATTTCAACCATTTCCTTCTGAGGCCTGCATCCTACTCCCATATTCCCTAGGTGGGCATGTGATCCATCTGGAAGGAAACATATTTTATTCTGAATTAGGAGATAGGATTGCTTCAGATCTCATTTCAGGTGGAAAAGTTATCACAATGAAATGCATTTGCAGAACACTATGCATTGTACTCCTTTCCAGTATGCATTTTACGGTGAACAATGGCTATCCCAGCAATTCCCTTAATTGTCTGTCTAGCATTGTAGGTAACAGGGGACACACTATTACAAGTTGGTGCATGAAAGCGGGGTTCCTATATATGTATTTAAAATTCTGCTGAGGGAATAGAAAACACCATTTCAATGCCTTCAGTGAATTGAATCTCATTGACCTCAATGGTGGTGCAAACTACTGCCGAGCAAAATAAATCATTCATTATACTTTTAAAAGTATACACTGCGTTTTTATGTGAGGCTCCTTCAATTATTTATAGATAACATTTTTCATCACAACCTTCCACCCATCCTTAATATAAAAGAAATCCCATGGCCAACACGTTTGCTTTCCCAATTTCATAATGTTTCAAAGTTATCCTGCATCCTCTTAAATGCAGTTGCAAAATTGGTCCAATTGAATCAAAACAGGTAGTGTGATTACATTTAGTTGCACTAATACATTATCAAAGCTTGTTAACTTATTGATACACAGTTGAGAACCAAAATGGTAACATAGTTGCACAATGTATAACCTAAGACACAACCTGTGCAAATAGTGACGTTAAGGATACGGAGTTTTGAGAAGGCTTAGATATTACAGAAGGATATGTGTATTATCTGACAGAGTTGACAGACATGATGCTGCATCAGACAATTCCATGTAAACTTCCTACAATAGCATTCAGAGGTGAATGTGCTTTCTGTCCAAGAGAACATACAGAATTATAGAAGGGCAGCTCACAGATATCAGGATACATTCCACCAAAGATTCCAAGTGACATCTTAGAGTGTAGCTTGAGTCACTCCTAGATGAAATTCACCCTGAACAACACCTGTTGTGCTGCACACACTGCATTCGAAGACCGAATGCTGAGTGAGTAGAGAGTCGGTTGGAGTAGCAGGAGGATGGGAGCAGAGCTCGTTAATACCAGCATAGCTTAATCATGCATGTAATAAATTAATATAGTAGCAACTACCTTTGCATGTCATGTCAGCACTTCAATGTGGTAACGAGTGACAGAAGCCAAGATGAAGGAGCTCTGTCATTGATGTCTGAAGTGTGCCCATTCATCCCGGTCTGCTCAGACCATGGCACGCTGGACAGGCAGCCCCAGGACAAGGTAGGGCTGGGACACAGCACTGCGACTAAGACCCAGTGTGAGCCAGTTGAAGCCGAATACAAACGAGCAGTGCCACCTGCTGTCGCTTCAAAAAAATGTAACAGTTAAAAAGGGAGATAAAGGAGATGAGGAGAAAACTAATGAATTAAGCGAGAATCAAAACTAGAAAAGGCAACAATGTACAAAGCTCTTATTTAAGTGGATGAATTTTCAAGATTACTGCTAATGCAGGGATAAGCAGATGACCATACAGATGTATGTGCACCCCAAGTGTGCGTAATCAGAGATTAGAACCATGTCTGCGAGTGAACCATATCCTTACCCCACAAACATGCAGAACATTATACCACCCATCCCATCAGATTCTTGTCAAAGCCAGGCAATCTGCACATCCCATGGGACAGGTGAAATAAGCTGTTTCAGCTCTTTTCCACAGTAGCATGTAGCGCTAATTATAGCACTCGCAGAAAAAATGTCCTTTTGTTGCATTGTCTGGGGCGCTACAGTAAAAGAGCAATATGAAAACCTATCCGATCTTACAGATGTGAATGCCTGAGAGCCTTTATGCATATGAGAAGTATAGACAAAAAATAGATAATCAATATGAGGACAGCATGATTCTGAAATCAAACCATTTTGGAAAATAAGTCAAAAACAATACTTTACATCACTTAGACGTTTAGCGAAAATGTGCAATTTTATTTATGGTTACAAGATCAATTCATGTTGGAGTGCAGGAACACCAACATGAGGAATGGATTATGGTCTAAGTATGACTCACCACTGGACATAATACTTCATATAGCTAAGGATGTAGAGCATACAGAGGTTTGCGTGATGCTCTGACTTCTGACAGGAAATCAAATCGCTAAACCAGTCTCAACCTTGAGTTCCTGCCCCTGTATTACTACAGGTGGATTTGTAGGGCCTTGCGGAATTGAAGGCGAGATGGGGTTCACGAGTCTTCAAGGGGAGAATGTTCCACAATGTTGGTACATTTACTCTGAACCTGTGGTCCCCCTGGACACAAAATTGGAGCCGGGATTTCGAGCAGCAATTTGTCACTTGACTGCAGCCAACGGGTTTGTTGACAAGTTTAACATCGATTCTGTCCTTTATGGTGAGACAGTGTAACAATCGCCATTAGTTAGAGATTGAGGAAGATTTCTGCACTCTAGTCTCACAGCCACATTTTATGATTTTTGCAAGCAGTGGTTGAGTGAGTGGGATACCAGAAAGCATGCCATTCCAATAATCAAGTTGAGAGTTCACCTGCGCTTCGACCACTGCTGGGTGGTCCATCACTGGGACGGATGAGAGAGCTTGTTGCAGGAGGTGCAAGGTACCAAAAACTGATTGTACATTAGCACTGACCTGGGCTTTGCTCCCCAGATTTCCCAGCGTGATCCAGCCCACGTTCTTTAGTTTGGGGGCTAACAGTACGTCAGAGCCCATGAAGAAAGGAGGGTGTGGATGCCAGAACTTATCGAGAAGATGCTTGGGTCTGAACATGGCTACTTCTGTTTTGCGGCAATTCAATAGGAGCCAGTTAGATGACATACACCCCCTGACTTCCTCCAGACATTGTTCAACCATCCGGAAGGCCTCATTCACCTTCCCAATTTTGTTGAACAACTGTGTGTCATCTGCATAGAAATGTAAATTGACATAAAACCCCCTTAGTATGTCCATCAGAGGGCACATATATAAAATAAAGAGTAGGGGGATAGTGAAGTTCCTTGAGGGACTCAGCAGTTCTGTGGGAGGGGGTCAGAATTGAGCCCACCCAGTCCCGCCCATTGTTGCTGAGCTGCAAGGAAAGAGCCAAACCATTGATAGCTTGATCAGAGATGGCTTTGCTCTCTCTTAGGTGACTGAGTAAGATATGGTAATCCACTGTATCATATGCTGCAGAGAGATCCAACATGACCAAAGGGGATAGCTCTCCACAACCGTTCATGCTATCTCCATACCAAACTCCAGCCGGAAACCAGACTGGAGGGGATCCAGAAAAGATTCTCTCCCTACATAATCCTGCAATTGTCCTGGAGCTAAATTGGACTTCTATAAAAGAGGCATGACCATGGCCTTTTTAAACTCTCAGGGTACTGATCCAGATGACAAAGACTTATTTATAAATTGTGTCACAAAGAGCGCAATCTCTGGAGTCAGGCATTTTGCCACCCTCACTGGGATATCAAAAAGTACATCATTAGTGCCCTTCAGATTTCCCAATAAGAACAGAACAGTGCTCTCTGAGACTGCAGACAAAGCAAAATCCCCCCCCACTGGGAAGAATTTGAGAATCCTTCACCCCAGATGTTTCCTTGGAAGAGCTTTCACCTTTCGGGTGTTGCTGACAACTGAAGGAATTGGTTTCCTGGTTCGGCTCAATCACTCTCTGAAAGAAATATTACAATGGCATTAGCCTGTTGCATGGAAAATTTCAGGGAAGAGAATAAACATTTTGGCTGCACGAAGTCTGATATAACTGAGAAAAGTTCTCTCGAATGTTGTTTTGCCACTTCTATTTTCTTAATCGGAAAGTCTAACTTAGCTTTGAAAATAGTGTTTTGTATGATTTTTGAGCCTGCTTCAACCTGCCATTATAGATCGCGGTTATATTTTTCCTCCACTTCTATTCCATTGCCCTGAGATGCTTGGCTAATGGGATGAGATTTAGGGTAAACCATGGTTTTGAAATTCTTCTCGATTTTCTCGACCCAAATGGGCCACTCTAGAACAAATATTGCCAATGATCTCTGCCACTGTATCAAAGAAATTGTCAAAATACTGTGAAAAATCTATTGCATCCAGGCTATTTTTGAGTTAATTGCCAGTGATTTTATCCAAATCTTTTACTATACTTGACTTTACTTTACAGCATTTAGCGTGGCCATGAACCCGGAGGCGTTAGCCCCAAACAGTAAGAACGACATATAACAAAAATGGTCCTTAACTAATAACACAGCAGCATGCCCGTAACTGTCCAAGGATTAAGTAAATAGGAAGGTTTTCAGGGTTTTTTTTCAGTATGTGAGCGACATTAGGCCCTGGAGATCTGTAGGCAGTGAATTCCAGGATTTAGGGACTGCTATAGAAAATGCTTCATTTTCCATCTTTTTGGTCTTGCTTCTAGGTATGGTCATTAAGTTCTTCAATGCTGGACCTAAGGGGATGGTTGTTTGTCTTTTATGAGATGAGGTCTTGTAGATACTTAGGCATTAGGCCAATTCTACATTTCAAGGTTATTGTCAGAAGCTGATAGTGGATTCGAGAAGCTACTGGGAGCTAGTGCAACAACCTTCTTGCAAGCGAAACATGATTGCGGCGGGATAGTCCAGCCACTATTCTTATGCTCCCATTTTCTACCACTTGGAGCCTATTAGGGGCGGCTTTGACACTTGTACAGGATTTGTCAATGCCTCATCAATAAAGACACGGCTAACTCTATTTTTTTAGGAAAGAAGTAGTCCATTGAGACACCTCTGGGGAGAAATTTGCTACCTCACCTAACCTGTCAGCCAGAATAGCGTGGTCAACCAAGTCGAACGCAGCCGACAACTTTAATAACATTAGCATGGAAGGGAGACCCTTGTCTGTTTGTTCCAAGTCTTGCTTTCAACTCCATTACAGCAGTCTCACTACCGAATCCCTTATGGAAACGTGATTGACAAGCATTAAGGATATGTACTGATTGAATTGTTGAGAGATTTGGTTATAGACAACATGGTCTATAATTTTGTAGCAGAAATGGAGTGTTCATTATGGGCCTGTAGTTAAGAGGGTTATCAATTGCAAGACCCATTTATTTTAAGATCGGGGTAACCCATGCTTGTTTAATATTCGATGGCTTGCGGTATTTAAAAGAGGAGGTATCACTAATAGTGGTGGCTCCCCTCGCGGGGTGATCAAAGGTGAACAACCTTGCAAAATTCTCAGACCAAGCGACAGGCAGAGTTTCTGTTGGCTTAATGCTCACTCCTCTACTCGAGAGAATATCTAGACAATGTCCACGTATGTGGGAGGGAGGCACTTCCAAGGGTTTCCGATCATGGTTAGTTACGATGTCCCAGAGCTCCTTTGCATCAGATGTAGAGCAGTCATCCAGCCAAATGTTAACATCTCCAAGGCACAACAAATCATTGTGCTTACTGCCTATTTCTATTAAAAACGAATCAAAATGTTCAAAAACAATATTACCTGTTCTAGGAGGACGATACCCAAATATACATTTTATGGAGAACGTGGGTGACCGCCATACAACCAGAGGGCCTATCTCATTAGAAACATCACAAGCTAACGCCTCCATATGTGACATTTTAGGGACGATTTTGAGATCACTGCCACCCCCCCTCTTTTGTTAGTATGCTTAATGAACTGTATACAATATCTCTTGTGTACTAACTAATGAAACGTGACCAGTAAGGTGTCATTAAAATCCAGTTTCTGTAATGAACATGATATTTCAATCATGTTCCTCTATAAAATCTTGATTTTCGTGTGGATGACACAGCAGACTTAACATTTAGCATGGCTGCCTTAAGTGGTATAGTAACAGTTCCTCGTGGCTCCCAGCGCTTCATCTCATTAGGTTTCTCTAACCACAGGTCCTGTTTTAAGCAGAGCTACCATAGAATATGGCCTCCCCTTAGCAGAAGACAGAAAAATAAGAAGGGCCAAAATCAACCAGCATTTAGCTCAGAAGTCCCAGGAAATGCTACATTTTAATTTAACGGCAGCTTTTACCCCTCCCCGACCTCCGAAAATCACTGCAAACAGGCCTAAACAGGCTCTCCATCATTGCTGGTAAAGTCTGTGTTGCCTCCTGGGTTATGACACAGGCGTGTGCGCGCCATGAAGAGTGAAGGGAAATGTAGTTCTGACCTCAAGTTATTTCCCGATGACACCAAACACATATAAACACCAGGTGAAATAACATGTAACCTGTAAATTACAGAATGTATTTTGAGCAATTAATCTTAAAAAACAACGAAGAATAAACTGTATAATAAATGTCGTAGTAAAAGACAACAATTTGTAAAAAAAAACGTTTTTTTCAACAAACTATTAGATTTAACTAAGCTTCAACAAAAAATATTAGTGTACTCTGACTCAACTGAGGGGAATGATAAGATGAATGAAGCTGAAAGTTCGTCAATGTATTTGGATTGGGAGAAAACAAATGAGTCCTCTTATGGAGGGTGTTTGAAAGTAGCTAAATGCAGAACCAAGATGAACCCAGTGAGGCCTCCTTCTAGTCGATCTAAAAACTCGGTTTCTGTTAGTTAAGGCATGTATTTGAATTTTATGTTAGGTCACTTACATTCAGCGAATATTTAGAATCATGCAAATGTATAATATTTGGTCCACAGTGTTCCTGGATTACTAACACTAAAGATATGGGTCATTATGACTTTGCAGGTGAAGTGATAACGTGCCAGTAATTCTGTTTACAAGCATGATACCGCACAGGAAAAATACAAGTCAGAGACATTAGATTATGCAGGTTGTTTTATTTATTTATTGTGTATTTATAAAGCAGAAATACAGCAAATGCTGTTTCAAGGCGCCAAAAGACAAGAACTTGGGAGAGGTGAGGGGGCAGGGAAGAAAACAACAATATTGGGCGTAATAGACATGTATCGTTTGGGTTGTGCAAGTTCAGTGACAAGAAGTGCAGGGGGGAGGGGAGAGGACAAGAAGTGCAGGGGGAGGGGAGAGGATGCAGAGTGCAGTTGGGGCGGAAAGGTTAATGCTTGTGTGGAAGGAAGGTGTGGGTCAGAGATGAGGTATGCAAGTACAGGGGGAGTGGAAGCGGAGGGCCCATGGGGCTAGGCAAGTGCTCAGAGGAGGCCAGGTGGGCAAGTGCCAGGGGATGCAGTGAGTGCAGGTAGCGAGGACCACTTGTTAAGTGCGTGGATGGGGTGGACCAGACTCGGTAGAGATGCACACCCTGCCAAGCTAGTGAGTGGAAGGGGGCCCGGAAGGGCATTTGCACGTTAGGGGGGGGTCAGGGAGACTGGTTTGCTGGGGTAGACCAGGCAAGGAGGGCCTGGTTCCCTGTAGGGCTCAGAAGGGATCAGGAAGCCAGTCAATGGGCAGAAGGGGGCATTAGCAGGGGAGGGGGAGAGGGAGGAAAGAATAGAAAAGGAGGGTATCGAGAAGCTTCCAGAACTTAAAGAGGTTTGTCTCAAACCTGAGAGGGGCAGCGAGACCATTCCAGAGGGTGGCTCCTGACAAAGAGAGAGATTTACCCCACTCTGTGCTTGGAAAAGCATCTTATTTGCAGAGAGTTGGAACTAGAAGACGGAAGGGCTTTAACTGTCCCCTCCTTTGCACTGTGGCATCTTTGGAGGCGATGGACGTTGCACCATTGACTTGGCCAGCACGTCTTTGCCGAAACCTGTATTAACGCTGTAGTGGTTTCCAACAGGGGTGCCGCCTGCCGCTATTAGTTCTGTCTAGTTGTTGTCGGCGGTGAGTTGCAACCCGCTTCCTTCTAGGGTCTTTCGCTGTTATTGGCTCCCTATTTCATCCTAGTCTCGGCTCCCTCTCTCCAAGTTCTCTTCCTGCTACCCTGCTCTGCTGACTGTTCCAACTCCCTTGGTTCTCTCCATCCTGAGATTTCGGATCTCATTTCTCTCGCTAACCGGATCCTGGTTCTCCCTTCTTTTGTTGGGGTGCCCATTATCTATCAGTCTACTTACCTTCTAAAGATAGGCTCTCCACTCACGGCACTTCAGGCACTTCCCTTGCCCTAAAAAGAGACATAACTCATAACCTGCAACTTGTAGAAACAACGTTAGTCCCTATGCATAAGTCTACACAACATCTAACACCTTCCACTGCACCTAGTTACATACAAACTATCATAACACAAGTGTACTTGACCTAAAAGTCTATGTTGCTCTGCACCCTAAAAGTCCATGCAGAGCAAGCTCCTAAAAGTCCATGATGCAAAGCAACCTTATACCTAAAATGACCTCAACATTGTTAACCTAGCACACTCTTACAGCACTCTCTGTCTATACTTACATGCACCACTAAACCCATTTCAAACGCGCATGCCACGGACATTCCTTTTTATATAGACTCCATGAACAGATAACCAATAATGAGTGTAAACAAACATATCACTCCACTCCAACCAACTCCTTTTAACTACCTCATGAACACCATATTGAGACTTACCAAACCGTCATGAGCACAAACAATAAAGTTGTAATATTGTAGCACACACACTGATGAGCTGCCCCATGGATAAAGTGCTCACTACTTATGGAAAGTATACACATATTGCACAGCGCACATTGTACTTCTCCTGAAAAAGAAAACTCAGCGTTTGCTCCGCAGGATTTGCCTTCCTTGCAGAATTCCACTGTTATTTCTCGTGCAACCACGCACATTGATACGCTGCACAAAGTCACTAGCACAAGAGTACTGTTGAAGTGACCTTCCTGTTGCCTGCTCTTACGTTGCCAACTCCTTCCGACTCACGTATTGCGCAAACGTCACACGCACAGTGTCTCTTCCTTGAATGCCGATTGAGAAAAGGAAACTGCAGCCTTCTGCGAGACACTTGTCCATGGAGTTACCACGTAGAGACATTCTATTTGCTCGCCAACACCATCGCCACCTCAGTGATGTCACCATTCTGCCCTTTGCAGACATGGCCCATGGAGCTCCCTCAACTATCTCTAGCATTCATCCATAATGACCAGCAAGTAGTCTGCTGTTTCCAATGGCCCATAGAAATCCATTGCGACTCTGTACCACAGCCGCTCGGGAATCACAGCCACTTGAAGTGGGAGAGGCAGGTCGATTTTGGACGTTCATCGACATGGGAAGCATTTTCTGACTGCCTCGTTCACCATGCTATCCATGAAAGTGAGCACACTGAAAGGCGCAGGAAACCTCACACACTGGACTAGGGTATTAATGTAACACAAGCTACTGAAAACATTGACCAGAGGTTGTTTTTTTATTTTTAAAGGTATCAAAAATATATTTGTTGAGATACATTATTTTTCAAAAATGAATTGATCATTAATTAATGCACACACATTAGAATACATTAGTATTGCAGGAGAGCATAAGACACCAGATAATAAAAAAACCTAACACAACCATCATTCATCAACAATCAAATCATCATTTGCAACTTAAATCAATCAGCCTCATTCACTCACAGTAAAACTTTTTTTGACTAAAACTTTTAGTACAATACATATGTGGTAGCATTTCATAAATTAGCCCCTCATAGTCTTAAATATTTCATTTTATCCACATAATATGTGTATCAGCACAACCATTGACCAGAAATGTGCTCTATTCCACGGAGTGGGTACAATACATATGTGGTAGCATTTCATAAATTAGCCCCACATAGTCTTAAATATTTCATTTTATCCACATAATATGTGTATCAGCACAACCATTGACCAGAAATGTGCTCTATTCCACGGAGTGGGTACAATACATATGTGGTAGCATTTCATAAATTAGCCCCACATAGTCTTAAATATTTCATTTTATCCACATAATATGTGTATCAGCACAACCATTGACCAGAAATGTGCTCTATTCCACGGAGTGGGTACAATACATATGTGGTAGCATTTCATAAATTAGCCCCACATAGTCTTAAATATTTCATTTTATCCACATAATATGTGTATCAGCACAACCATTGACCAGAAATGTGCTCTATTCCACGGAGTGGGTACGTTCAACAGAGAATGATAAATCCCATCCCCAGATATTTTTCTATACCGGTTTCGACAGTTTGAAAAATAATTGAAAGACCGTCTTCATCAGGAGAAACAATTGATACAATATTACCACTATAAAAAACACAAAGATACACCAATTATATGCAAGAATCTACTGCCTGTTCTGGCTGCCTTGAACTACCCACATGCAATTGTTTATACCATTAGTTAAATTAAAGTTAAAATACATTCGAGACACCATGTAGTGACAAATCCCAAGGTGTCCCTGTTATTCCAGAGTATCTAAAAAAGGGGAGTATGTGGAACCCTAAACCAGAACAAACCACTGTGTCTCAGGTGGAATTACACCACGACCATGTGCGGAACCAGAAGCACCAGAAACCCAACTATACCTAAGTAATAATGCGTAGGCTATGAAACCCAACATGGTAATCAAATGGCCAGACTAACCTGACTCCCAATGTCATGTGCTCTAAGTGGTCAAACCCATTAAATCAGGCTCAAGGAAATTCAACAGGCTTTCAAAATCTGAAATGACATGCTGAACAACAAAGGTTGTAGAACCATAACTTCAGTGCTGCCTGAAAACCTTGAAAGAAATTTCAAACACTTAAGTGTGAGTGACCCACCACTCACCTCGAGAAACAGAAATAGGATTATTACAGTGGTCGGACAACTATTGCCGATGGTGTTGTTACCTCAGCACAAGTGAATTGAATTTCAATTTGGTCTGTCCAGAAAAAAACAAGAGGAGGGAGAGGTTTTGATTAACTCAATGTAAAGGAGTCATGCTGTTATTCATAGTAAGACCCTGTGTGCACTTAGAAATGCTAAAGTAATTATATTGTAAACTATGCTCGCATTTTAGTTAGTTTAATTTGGCAGATAGAATTATTGTGTCCCTTGTGCTGAAAAAACCCCACAATTCAAATTATGCCATTTGACATTGGGAACATCCAAGTATGTTTTTGGGAAAAGGGCATTCATGTTTGGTATGGAAAACAAATTCTGTTTGACAAATATATTATCTATTTAACTAAAAATGCATGACCTCAATTGTCTCGCTCAGTGATGTCACCATTCTGCCCTTTGCAGACATGGCCCATGGAGCTCCCTCAACTATCTCTAGTTGAGGGACTAGAGATAAAAGTGAGCGCCCATGTTTACAATGAAAAATGCATTTCACGTAACGTGAAGTCCAAAACATGAATACGGGCGCACACATTACAGCAAGAAACGAGTACTGCCAGGGTTACTCGAGTGGAACCTGATAAACTCCACTGTTTGTATCGCATATATGTGTGTACTTACAATGGCAGCCTGCTCAAGGTAGCCGTGTCTGCTGCCAGACGCATGTTCCAATCTGCCGTTGTGTCGGCAGTGATCAGCGAAAAGTGAAGCCAAGGTTTCATCAAGGAGTTACCCAGGTCATGACGGTGGGCCAATTGCGTTTGAGCATTAAATGCGTGACGTGAAAGGAAGCTCCCTCAGCAGTCATGTGACTACTGAGGAAGTCCATCACGTAATTCAGGACCAGGCAAATCTTAAAGGGGCCGTATAAACATGACTCCGCGTTTGAAAAGGCAGGTTTTTTGAATCAACTGCATTAATAAAAACAAGCTCCAGTTAGAAATCAAAAGCTATTAACGAAACACAGACCATAGTAATATTTAAGAGGGGCATTGTTAAAGGGATGGTCTAGTAAACATTTTTACTTAAAAAATAGATAGGCAACATAAAAATAATACTAGCATTCTCCGTTTTAAAACTTCCTATGTAAAATTTTGAGCTATTCAAGCTCAAAATTCGCAAAAGCAAGCACATGGGCGCATCCATTTTGTGAAATGGAGGCCCTCCTGTGCTGGCTTTTGCTTTTGCGGCACTAATGAAGGAAAAGCCAGCCAGCTGTAGTAAACAAAAGCTACCGCTGGGTGTCTTTCCCTTCATTAGTGCTGTAGGCGGAGGACGGGGACCGGAGACCAGATTCAGGACAAAAATAAACAAGATTACGAATTATAAGGCAGTGGCTCCATGGGGGAAAATTAGCTTAAAACAGGTTTCTGCTAGCAACAGAAGGCCCCTCACAGCAGATCATAGTACAAAAGTGATCATTCCTACATTTACATACTTTGGTCTGTGCTCTAGTCTCTTACAATAGGATTTCTGGGACACGGATGTGCAAAGTGGATAAGGGGTAATAAACCTTCAATCAAGCTGGGAAATCCCCATCCTCCCTCTGGGGTAGATGACAGTTGATGGTAGCTGAAGAGAAGAAAAATGGTTCAGTGAAGCCCATTTGCTTCCAAAGACTATGTTATTAATAAAATGTGTAAGACTTTTATCTTTGCAACAGGACTTTGCAAACATGTAAAAAGTTAAGTTTAAAAGTGATTTTATGGCCTTTAACTTAAGATGTGTTGGACTTCACTGCAATGTTGAGAACAGAAATGGCAGAGAATTGGGTATTCTAAGGAAAGTATACCTGATGCCACATGCACATTTTAATGCCGACATGCCAAATGATAATCCACACACATGTGTAAAATTATAGAATTTAAGGCCGAATATTTCCACTAAAAATGAACAAAAATTATTAGTAGGGCAAAATAGTGTCTTACAGACTGTGGAGTTGAACTGGCATGTGCCGCATAAAATATGGAACCTGCTTATGTAATTTGTTAAAATGCTACCACTGTACAAATGTGCCATTTATGTTAAAACTGGATTTTAGCAAAAGTAACTGTGGGAAGGCTTTTCACCTCATAAAATGCAACCTCATATTCTGAGACTCCTCCTCGAGGAGGCGATTAACTTATGCTGACCTATCCAAGTCTTAGAGGCGTGCTGAGCTAAGCCTGCCCCAAGACATCATCTGATGATGTCACCATGCCTTATAAATAAGAGTGGTTGACAGCACTTTAGCCAGACTCTTTCCTGAATTTCCTGCGTTCCTGATCTTCCACATTCATCCTGCCTGATTCCAGATCCCACTACAATGCCAAAGCATAACTGATTCCTCGACAATGCCAAATCATTTCTGTTCCTATCCCCAGCAAGGCCTCAATCAAGAGAATCCTGCTAAAATCCCATTAAATAAAGGGAAAAGCTGTGGTATTCTTTTGGGAAGCATCCTGAGACCAGCTTGGCTGATTGCCCACTAACTGCATGCCCGCTGCAACCCTGCCATCCAGCTGTCCTTATTTTCCGGTGACCAGACCTTTGCCCAGCTGTCCTTTGCCAGGAGAGTCTGCTATCCCTTGACCAGAATCTTTTGTGACCAGAATCCTGACTGTTCCAAAATGCCAAAACTCAAGCTTGGACTGTATTTCCCCATCCCAGAGAAACACATAGTCTCCCCATCTTGACCCTTTTGTCTATATTCCACTCTCTAAGCAATCCTACCCATACCTTGGTAACTTGTTAAAATTATCCATGCACACTGTTCTGACTTTCTAAGTGCTAGCACCTCTCTCTATTAATTCTGTCTTGTGTAGATCATAAGTCCTTATTCATATTTTGAGTAATCCACGTAAAGTTTTTTTTATTTTTTTATTTATTTATTTACAATATATACAGAAAGATAACATGTCAACAAGTTAGAACTACAGAAGAGAATGCCTGTAAACAAAATTGAAAAGAAATTGTTAAACACATTCCAGATCTTCTCATATGAAGACCATTTACATTTCAATTTGTAAATCAACTTTTCCGTCCTCATCAGGCAGTGCATCTCCTGGATCCATTCCTCAAAGGAAGGAGGGACCCGACCTTTCCACCCTCTGAGAATCAACCGCTTGCTAACAATGAACGCCCTAAAAAAACATTTTCTAAGGGCAGAGCTGTCATCAGCCAACCCCGAATCATCACCAAGGATTACTGTCCTAAAATCCAGGACAGAGCCACCACCCGAAACCCTGTCACACACATCAAAGACTTCATTCCAAAAATCCCTGACTCGCTCACAGCTCCATAGCATGTGTTCTAACGACCCAACTTCCTGGATGCAACCCCAACAATCTTCATTGTCAGTCATGCCCCTCTTATGAAGTGTTTCAGGACACCAATACACTCGATTTAGAATCTTAATTTGTTGAGACCTTTCACTCAGATTCAGCGAACACAAGGAAACATTACCACACATATTCTGCCAGTCAACAATATCAATCTCCGACCCAATTATCTCACTCCAAACCCTCCACAAATTGTCATTACTCTGATAATGTGACACGATTAGCTTGTACAGCCTACTGCTTAGACCACCTTCCTTCCCATTCGGATCAGCCAGAAAAATATCCACATCCAAAGAGTCAGACCATTCCACCTCACCCACAGACCTCCTCAAGCGGAGTCTGACAAACCATACAAATTCCATCTCTCTCTCAGCTCAGCAGCAGTCAACCAACGAACATCATTCCCCAAGTCAGAAATCCCTTTAATATCCATTAAGCACCATTCAGGCCAAAAAACTGTCCTTGAGTTATCCCTAATCCTAGGATTCAGCCAAATAGAGGCACTCCTGCACTTAAACGCATCCTAACCTAGTAACGACCAGATATCAATCCATGAGCTGCCGAAAAAGGACGTCGCCAACATACCACCACCAGGAATCTTAGTATTAGTGGTCAACAAGGATGCAGGGCCCAGCGGCCCATAGGCATTCAACTCCACCACCACCCAGCTGTCTACATCACCTTTCAAAAACGGAACAAAATAATGAGCAGAAAAGGCCAAATGGTAGGCCGTAAAATTCGGAACACCCAAACCACCCAAATGGACCGGAAGCTGTAACTTCCAAAGACTAAGGGCCTCATTACACAGAATGCGGTAAGGGTTTACTGGTACCGGTAAGGGCACCGGTACCGGTAAACCCTTACCACCCTACTACGAGGTCCCTTTGCCGGACCCGACCTCAACGGCTGGTTTTACCAGCCGTTAAGGAATGGGCCCGCAAAGGGACCTTGTTGCTAATTACGGTATCGCAATTTGCGGTACCGTAATTAGCTCCTTCCCCATTCCCATTGAGCCCTATGGGGGCAAAAATGGGGAAGTGCCTTGGTAAATGGGGAATTACCACCCGCGCTCAGCTTAGAGTAGGGTGGTAATTCCGCCATCTACCAAGGCGGACACAGTAAAATACCGGCGGCAACCATGCGCTAATAGCACCATGGTTACCGCATACCATGTAATGAGGCCCTAAATCTCGGTGGTTTTCGGTCCCATAAAAATTCCTGAACCAGACGGTAAAGATCTCTCCAATAACCACCCTTAATTTTCAATGGAATCATACTAGATACAAAGTTAATTCTGGATGTCATATTCATTTTCTTGGCATTGACTTTACCCCACAGGGAAAGATTAAGCAGTGACCATCTTTCCAAATCCATTTTACAATCCCGAATGACCACACTCATGTTTTCATCAACCATCAGGGAGACAGGATACGTCAGCCACCCCCCAAATAACGCATGCGCACATCACACCAAGTAAATCCCAGCCCCGTAACCAGAGTCTTATCACACCTGTTGGACAGAGGCAACATTTCTGACTTCAAGCGGTTAATCTTGTATCCTGAACAAACATGATAATCAGACAAAATCCTCATCAAACAGGGCAGTGACTCTTCTAAATTCTGCAGCACCAATAAGCGATCAGCCGCATAAATCCAAGCCTTTTGCACAACACCCCAACAATTAACACCCTGAAGATCCCGTTCATTTTTGATACAGACTGCTAGAGGCTCATTCGCCAGAATGAATAACAGTGGAGAAAATGGACAACCTTGGCGCGTGCCCGATTCAAACAAAAAGGCTCCGATAACACCCCATTAGTTTTAACGTCTGCAGTAGGACTGGCACATAGAGCAACCCAAGAAACAAAATCCTCACCCAGATTCATCCTCCTCATTACTGAAAACAAGTAATCCCAGCTGACCCTATTGAAAGCTTTCTCTGCATCATGCGAAAGGACAGCGACATCGCAGCCAGTTCTATCTGCCATTTCCATGGTAAGTAGCAATCTCCTGATATTACTGGACGTACGCCGATTTTTAATGAATCCGGATTGTTCCTCATCAATGAAAGCAGGCAAGAACTGTACCAGGCGCATAGCAAGAACCTTGGCAAGAATCTTATTATCAGTATTGATAAGGCTGATTGGACGATAACTAGCAGGATGATTATAGCCCTTACCTTTTTTCAAAAAGACCGAAATAGACGCATAGTTAGTACTTTTAGGCGACGTCCCGTCCAGTTTGCTAGAAATAAACATATCTATCAAGAGCTCTAAGGCCGAGTTCGGGAGGATCCTATAAAACTCACAAGGGAGGCCGTCTGGGCCCGGGGATTTACCCACATTCAGCCCTGAAATTGCACTTTTGATCTCATTAACCATTATCACCTCACCAAGAAGATCACGTTCAGCATCCTGAATCCTAGGCAAATTCAAATTTCCAAAGAAGTCCTTACCCTTACCTGTTTTACCAGCCTCATTGCCCTACAGTACAGATTCTTGTAGAAGTCACTGAAAATTGAGTAAATTTTCTTGGGATCAAATATAATTCTACCCTCCCGATCAACCATAGAAGCAATTGCTGACTCTGAAATCCTATTCTTCAACCGGTAGAAAAAAAAAATGTCCACTTAAAGTTGAACTCTGGGGTGACAAGGTTGACATCGCGAATCAACCTTGGATCTTACTGTGTCCCTCTTTAACAATATAGTCTAGATAATTTAGTTTAAGTAAAACTTGCCTTTCATTTTAAAACCAATTTTCTCTTTTTAATTGCTCTATTTTCCTAAAAACGAACCTCATTCTACCTTCCAAATCTCTCTCAATTCAACAGCTATTACCCTCCTTTCACCTCTATATTGTCCATGTGATATACATCTATCCCCCAGCCCAGAAACCGCATTCCAATTCACTGTTTTTCACCCTTTTAAAAAAAAAAAAAAACATGTTTGCATTTAAAACTGCAAACCAGAAAAAATGCAACTTTTCCATTTGTGAATCCGGCAGCACTGGGTTTTCAATTTCAATCTGCTTTGTGAACTGTATGCTTTTGTGATACTTTACCTTATGGTTGATAGTGGTATAACCTCCCTGACACTGTGATAAAACATATGCATATCATCATTTAAACAGACATATATTTTTCAAAATCTGAGTGTCATTTTGCAAAGGGTTTTGCCTCTTATTTTGTGAGGGAAGGTCAGACTTTGATTCTGTTTGCTGCCTCTTATCCCAGACTACCCCATAATCCCAGATGCCAGAATTCGATTATTTGTGGGATGAGGGAACATTGCAGGGGGAAACCATAACGTGGGTGCTATCTACCATAATTCAAAAAGTGCTCTGATTCACTTGTGCTTTGGATATGTTCTACTAGAAGTTTGACCAAGTGCATTGTTTCCATTTCCATTGTCATTATCACTCCATTGGTGATTGCTGCCCAATATTAAAATGTGTGTGTTTTGTATGAATTTTCAAATAAATAAATATTGTATTTTCACCAACCAGCCTGGTTCATGGTCCATTGTGACCTGGAGTGTTTGTAAAAGGGAGTGTGAGACGGGTCAGGTATCGGCTCAATTTGAATTAATTGAAATTAAAGGAAAATGCATTTTTATTGAGCGCCACATCCCAGGATAAGACCAAGTGTCCGGGTCCAGTGTGTGATGCCCGAGTGGAATCGGGGATTGAGTTTGTTTCTTCACCCATGATAGTCTAACACAGCAGCCTAACACAGCAGACTAACCTCCAAGGTAGGAATACTTTGTGTGACTGGAACACTGGGTTACATTGTAGAAGCGCCTCCTCAAAACAAAAACCCTAAGTACCAGGCCTGTGTATAAAATTTAAATTAAATCAATCCGAAAAATAGACAAAAAGTAATAGAATACAGATTACCCTTACATAAATAAATAAATAAATAAAAACATTTTCCAAAATGGCCACAGTATAGATCAACATAGGTAGGGAGCACCTTCTGCACAAACTATTTGTCAGGGGAATGGCCAGAGCAAGATGAAAAAGTCTGGCAAGAAGAAATAACGTAACAGGTCATCACCATAGACATGGATAAATGGCCGGACGGTGGCCTATTACACCAAGCTTTGAGCGAGTTTTACATGAATCCGAAAATTAAAGATTAAAATTGTCAGAAATGCGGCCTATATATATCTTCACATGGGAGTGATGCGGGAAAAGCATGAGGAAAATAGAACTCGTGCACAAAATCAATCCAAACTTTTAGCACAAATCCAGACTGAACTGAAATTAGCAGAACAAAAGTTGCAAATGAGCCAAGATTCTGAGGCAGAATCTGGAAATTACATTCAAAAGCTAAAAGAGCACTGGGTTCTTCAACGGCAGAATAATGTAGACCAAGAGGCCCAATTAAATGCTTTAAGAATGGAGTGCCAAGAAAAGTTTGACTCCTTGGAAGAGGGTCAACTGAAATTAGAACAGCAAGTGAGACACAATAATGCCAGCATAGAGCAAATAGCCACTTTACAGAATCAAGTAAAACAATTGGAAGAGGAAAATAATAACTCTTGATCAGAATTTGATGAAGAGTGCCAGAAATTGGGCGCCATAACACAAGAAAGGGATGACCTGGCTGAACAAAGGGCCGCCCTGTGTACGGAGAAAGAGGCCCTCTACCAGGAAATATGTAATGTAAAAACCAATCTGGAGAGAAGGGAGTCAGATCTTCAGGGACTGACTGGCCGAAAAGAAGAATATGAATAATTAATGGGACATATGAGACAAATGGAACTCGATTTAGAGCAGGCCATAGAGGCTCTAAATGTGCAGAAAAGGGGGACTCACCTCCTACAACAGAAATTGGCTCAGTGTTCCCAAACTATACAGGTAGCACAGAGAGATAATGAGGCCCTCAGTGAGGAGAAAAATGGGTTCCACAAACAAGTGGTAGCTCAAAAGCGGGTCATAGAGGCCAGTAAAATACTCTCCTGTGCGCCACAGGGGTGAAGAAACTAGGCCCCAACATTCTGCGAGCCTCTGTCAAGCTCACAGAATCAGGGAGCGCCTAGATGATCATGAGGTGACCTCAAAAAGCACTGCCTCTCAGTTTTAGGGCGAGTGGACTCGGGTGACAAGGCCAAAAAAGGCAAATAAACTAAAGAGAGTTACAGCAAAAGACCCCATTAGGCAGATTAAGGCCATTAGGAGTTTTATAACTCCATACCACAAAAATGCAAAATATTCTGTCTGGGAACATTTGGAACTCTATGAGCAGATGATGGACACTTTCCACCTGAAATACAACCAGAACTGCATAGAGTATGCTAAGTGGACATTCTCTCCAGAGTACTCCAGCTTCTTTGCTGGACTGGAGGACCAGAACCATTCAAGATGGTCCACCTACAGGGCGGCCATCTTGAAACACTTTTCCACCCACAGAAACCCCCAAGAGGCCCGCAAAGCGGCCTACAACTTTCAGTGTGGGGAAGATCAGGCCCCATGAGAATTTGTGCAGGAGCTAAAACGCGCCTTTGCACAAACCACTAGGAGGGTGCGCACGGATAGCAGGGAGATAATAACTACTTTCTTTTATGCACTCCCAAAGTATATTATGACCCAGCTGGTGAGGGATTCCCATGATAAAAGATCTCTGGACTTGGTCATAGAACAGACGACCCGCATTTATGAAGTCCAAAAACCTTCAGAAAACAAAAATCAGACCAAAACCCCCAAACCAGCCAACACCCCTGCTGGCGCTAAGGTAGTGGAAGTGAAGCTTGCCCCAATTTCAGACCTAGAAATGGGGGAGCCTAAAAATGTATCAATCCCAAACCTCCAAAACCACAGGCCAAGAAAGCCTTCAGGCCAATCACAAACAGGTTGCAATCAGGGAGGTAATCCCACTAATGAGACCCCTAATTCTCCTGAGTATATCAGTCCCATGTACAAGGGAAACCAGTCTATCTTGAGGTATGTATGGAGTCCTCCCACCAAAGGAGGTGTCCCACCAGGTAAGTACTCCCCCAGGAAACTTCCCTCCTCACTTCCTCAGGAGGGCAAACACCCCCAAATCCTGAGTTAAGTGCCTTTCCCCAGTACCCTCAAAACCCCAACCTGCAGGGCAACCCTGCATTCTTTACCCAGTTTCAGACGCCCAAACAACCCAATCCGGGAGCGGGGAAGTCAAGGGGGGAGGGCTACCAAAATCCACCATCTCCAGGGTACTATGGGAGAAGGGATAGCTACCCTTCCCATGAACAACCAAGGTATGAGCAGAGACCCCCGTACTAGCCGGAACGGGTATCCCAACTGGAGCATCAGGTCCAGAACCTTACCCAGGATCTGGGTCGCATGTTAAGGGCTCAACAGAACCCTCAGATGAACATGGCGTCTCAGAACCCCACAAACCAAGGGTCTGACACCCCAGACAATGACGGGGAGAGAACCCCGACAATACACCGGTTCCAGAGGAGGAGGCACGGGGGAAGGTTGTAAAACCCTAGAGGAAACTTCCTTCCTCAGTCATGAAAATCCTCTGGATACCCAGGAACCATAACAAAAATCGCTTGCCCCCGTAAATCTGCAACCCAGGGAACAGAGGGTGGGTAGGAGAAATAAAGACAGTAAAAAGGTCCATTTTGTGGAGGAAGAGTGTCCTCCAGTTTAAAAGGGAAGAATCCTTTGAGGATTCTGGGAAAACAATCTTCTCCTTCAGGGACGGGGGAACTCCTTCCAAAGAAAAATGGGTCCCAAGAGATCTAAATGAAGACTGGGTGGGTGTGGGGAATGGTTCATCCATCCCTGAACCTAAAAATGAGCATCCTGAGAATGAAATATTAAAGGAGGGATCCCAAACCGCACAAACCAGTTCTGGTGACTGCCTCCAAGAATGGGGGCAGCCCAGAATCAGAAAAAGAGGATTCCCAAACGTCCCAAACCAATTCTGGTGACTCTCTCCAAGAAGAGGAGGGGTGCAGCCCAGAATCAGAAAAAGGGGAGCCCAAAACTCCCCAAATATCACAATGTCAAATTTTGCTTTCAGATTCCCAAAATCAAACACAGGATTATGCACAAACTACCCCTGTATCGGAGTCCATAATAAAGAAATTGGCCACCCAGCTTGCCCAAAATGCACTGTACATTTGTCCGCTTGAGGAGAAGGAAGGTAGATGTTATGCCCCGGTCCAAGTGCTAGGGCAATGTACATTTTCAGCACTGGTGGACACTGGATCCCAACCACTCTTCTATCAAAAAGGCCTTTGAGCAGCTAAATTAAGGAAGTGGGGAGAGATACCAGTTCCCTCTCACCCCTCTTCCTGGACAACTCCAGAACTTCGTCAGGAATTAAATTCCTGTTGAGGGGACTGCGGATTTGGAAATAAAAATTGGGTGACACAAAGTGAAACACCCGGTCATAGTCGTGACTCCAGAGGGAACACCCTGTCTACTAGGGAATGACATCCTGTGTAGGATCCTGTGTGAACAAAGTCCTCTGGACTCAGACTAACAGGCCAATAAAATTAAAACAGAGTGTCAGCCATGTTAGTTTAAATGGCACATACCACATGGTTGAACAAAAACCTGACCATATTGCGTTTCATTTCCAGAACAATCAAATACCTGATGTGACAGTAATTGTTGTAGGACAACAAACTGGTGATGGGAAATCCTCTCCATTCCTGAAAATCAACCTTCCTTCCAGTTTTAAGTGGCATTCTAAACTGGAAGGAAATACTTTGAAATGTTATACTGATTTTATACTGATATCTGAAAATCCTAATGGTATAGTCAAAAGTGATGAGAAACCAGCTCAAAATTTAGCTGATATTCAGAAAATGGGAGAACAGTTGTTCATCCCTATTCAGTTCAATGAAGGGAAGGAGTCTGTTCTCGCCAAGTGTGTATGAACATCGGTAAGAGCTTCATCAGCAAAGCCATGTTCAGACAGCTCCCAAAAGATCCACCCATTCCCACATTTAAATTGATCAATAGGTAGGAAATGGCTTGGAAACTCCCAATTCCAAACATCTCCAGACTAGCAGGTGTATGCACAAAATATCTATAGGTAACAAAAGCAAAGAACATAATTGTTGGGTCATGTGAGATGTCCGTGCTGCATTCTATTTAGGCAGCGATATTCTCAATCGGTTTGCCATTAATTTGGGCCTGATAAATTACAAAGCCTGATCCCAACTAGGGGGCAATCCCATGGACTTTGATGATTCAGAAAAAGCATTTCGGTCAGACCAATTCCTGCTGTATGCAGCTGATGTTCAGATTGGGAAGGAAGTCACCACCCCAGGACGGACCCCACTATTCCCACTTGAATAAAAAATTGAAAGAGGACAGAAACTGCAAAATCCTGACGCATATTTACACCTCAATGCCTGTAACGCTCACCTGGTATCCATGGGGACGTCACTCAGCCTGTTCTGACCTCTTACGACCTTGAACCCTTCCCTGGAGGCTATTCGACTGGAGACTGGGCCTGAAACGCAGGATTGGTAGAGTTCAACTCCCTATTGTCTCTGTGTGCTTGAACCCCCTTCTTCCCCGGGGTCCAACCCTTCCCTTTGATCCACAGCTCACCTTGTTTTCTTGGATAGTGTGCTCTCGTCCTGCCTTCAGCGCAGGGGTGTGTTGATTGATTTGGCTCGTTGCTGCCTAGTTACTTCACTGGCAAGAGTCTGACAGGTAAGTATAATGAGTCTTTTGAACAGTTCTCTAACTTTGTTCCTTTCCTTCCTTAGATGATGGCCGGCATCCGGGGATGGCAGCATGCTGCTGAGATGAGTAGTGCTGAAGGTGAGTGAGAGCGCGATGCGCGATGCACCCCTTTCGTAATTGCATTGAACTTAATTCTTTTTCTGTGTCTTTCAGGTGCCGCAATGTTTTCAGCGTGGATGCCGGTTATGGAGAACAAATGCAGTGGGTAAGCGCGGTATGCGGCGCCTCTAGATGTTTCCACGCTAACCTGGAGTGTCTTTTCCCTCTTGCAGATGGATGAGAAGTTCCGGAGACAGAGTTCCCCCAGAGGGGCTGGGATTCAGGTAAGCGTTTGAAGCTCGTACAGTATTTAAAAATAAGCGAAGATTTGCAGAATGCTTACTAATGCCTTTTTTCTGTTCTTTTCCCTTTTCCTTAGGAGGTGGCATGCCGGGATGGGAATGACACCACTGAAGATGCCCGCAGAACAGAAGGAGCGATGACTGATGGGCAGAAGTGCCGCAAGGTAAGGCTGTTCCTAACGGTGTTCTTGTTCTTGCAGGAGCTGAGCGCAGAAGAAAGATGCAGGCCTACTGGAGACCGATCCGAAAACGGTGAGTGTCACGCAAAGCATGTTTCTCAGCCTGGGTGTGGCTTAAATAGTCTCTGGGTATCCCAGGTGCCTCTGGGCTGAACCACACCGAAAAGACTAGAGGCACATGCAGTTCTGGGAACTGAAATATGTGGGGGTATCCATCTTCTCCCCATCAATGTACTACAAGTCCAATCCCCAATGTTATCCTATGGGAGTGTGTCTGGTGCCTCAAGCGCCAAGTCTGGCCAAGTCTGACTCAAGTGGGTCTTTGGAGGGATGGAGAGGCCCTTGAGGGCCATGTAGATGATTGTGGCCTGGCTCCAGCCTGACATCTTGGAGGGCTGGGGACATGAGGGGCAGGAATCATGACATCACTCCCCCCAAGGCCCCTCTCAACGTGACTCTTCTGTCTGGTCCTGGTTTGGTTGGATGGTTTTGATGAAATCGTCTAAGCAAGCAAGGTGCATGGATGTACTCACAAGGCTCCCATGTCCTGTCTTGTGGACCATACCCCTTCCAGTCTACTAAGTAGTATAATTTGTATCTGATGTACTTTGAATCTAGGATGTCCTTGACGAATTCTGGCTCCCCGGTGACTACTACTGGCTGCGGTGGCGTTGTTCCCCGGGTCCCAGGTTGAACAGGTTTAAGGAGAGACACGTGGAACACAGGATGAATTTGCATGTTTGACGGCAAAGCTAGTCTGACCGCCACAGGATTTATCACAGAGGTGATGGTGAATGGACCCAGGTATCTTGGACGGAAAGTTCAGGCTCCTTTAATGGACACGTGTTTAGACGCCAGCCAGACTTTGTCTCCCACTTAGTAGTTGGGGGCCTTTGCTCTGTGTTGATCAGCAAACTTCTTTTGGCGATTCTTAGCTTGAAGTAGGTGTTCAGCTGCCCTTTTAAAGGTTTAAGAAATGGTCGTGTGCAAGGTTTTGACTGCTAGCATTTCCAGGGTTGTAGGAACATCCAACTCAGAAGTATGTGGGTGCCTGCCATACATGGTATAAAAGGGTGTCTGCCCAGTGCTGGTGTGTAGGGAATTATTATAAGCATATTCAGCTATCCATAATAGGTTAAACCAGCTTCCTTCAGCTTGGTGTAACATGCAACGCAGATACTGCTTGAGCGTCTGATTTGTCCTCTCAGTTTGACCATCCGTTTGGGGATGGTGACTGGTGGATAGCCGGATGTCGATTAGGGCCATAGAGCAGCATTTTCTCCAGAAGTTAGATACGAATTGAGTACCTCGGTCTGAGACCAAAACTGAAGGAAACCATGGAGCCGTACGATGCCTTCAAGAAATACCTTTGCCAGAGTGGAAGCATTTGGTAGCCCCTTAAGAGGAATGAAATGTGCCATTTTTGAAAATAGGTCCACGACCACAAGAATAGTGTTAAACCCTTGACTGGGTGGTAAGTCAGTAATAAAATCAAGGGACAACGTGTGCCATGGTGCTGGTGGGATTTCTGCTTGGATGACTTGTTTTGAGCTCACACTCCACAAGATAGGATGAATTGGATAATGTCTTTATGCCACGTGGGCCACCAATAATTTCGTTTTACTTTGGCTAGAGTTTTAGTGATTCCGGGGTGACCCTCGATCAAGGAATCATGATAACCGGACATGACTTGTTCTCGTTGTTCTTGGCTTGGTAAGAATAAACGATTCCTGAAGTAGGACAACTGATCTTTTATCATGTAATGTTCTTCTTGTGCACTCCACGCTTGTAATTGCTCTGGACTCATCAGGGTTTGGATTTCTTCATGTAATTCTTTCTGAGTTATGGTTGCTGTGATTCCTAGGAGCTTGTCACTTGGGATGATTGCTATTGGTTCAGGGGTCTGATACCATTGCTCTTCTAACCCCATACGGGAAAGGGCATCGGCCTTCCTGTTTTTCACCCCTGGTTGAAATGTAATCACGTAGTCTTGTTCAGCAAAAAAAAAAGAGCCCAACGTAGTTGTTGTGAGGATTGGGCCTTTTCCGTTTTTAGGTACTGAATGTTCCGGTGGTCAGTTAATATGGTGATTGTGTTTCTGGCGCCCAAGAGGTAGTGCCGCCATGCCTTAAAGGCTGACTTAATGGCCAGGAGTTATTTGTCTGTGATAGCGTAATTGAGTTCAGGGGGTGTGAATTTACGTGACCAGAAGGCAACAGGGTGTAACTGGCCCGTTTCGGGGTCATTTTGTGAGAGGACGGCTCCCATAGCCATGCTTGGGGTGTCCGTTTCAAACCGGTATGGGAGATCAGGGCGAGGGTGGCGTAAGATTTGGGCAGATGTGAATCTTGCTTTGAGTTCCTGGAAAGCCTCCTCGACTTCTGTTGTCCATTGGAACTTTTTGCTGCTTTTCCTTTGTAATGACGTGATGGGAGGCACGATTTGCGAAAACCCTGGGATGAACCGGCGGTAGAAGTTTGCAAAACCCAGAATACTTTGAACCACCTTGAATGAATTTGGGGATGACCAGTTCAGGATAGCATCTACCTTGTGTACATCCATTCGGGTTCCATTCGGGCTGAGAATAAAGCCCAGGAATTCCACCTTGGAGACGTGGAATGAGCACTTTTCGAGCTTAGCGTAGAGCTGGTGTTGATGGAGTATCTCCAATATGGATCAGACGTGTTTAACGTGGTCCTGCTTTGGTGCGGAATATACTAGGATATCATCAATGTACACTAGAGCACAGACATCAATCAATTCCCATAGGACATCGTTCATGAAGTATTGAAATGCAGCAGGTGCGTTGCAAAGGCCAAAGGGCATTACTTGATATTCGTAAAAGCTGTATTTGGTGTGAAAAGCGGTTTTCCATTTGTGCCCCTGTTTTACGCGAACAAGGTGATATGCCCCCCTCAGGTCTAGTTTTGTGTAGATTTGGGCATCTTTGACTTGATCAAGCAATTCAGGAATCAGTGGCAGGGGGTAGCGATTTTTTACGGTAATCTGGTTCAGTGCGCGATAGTCGATGCACGTTCTCAAGTCCCCCTCCTTTTTTGGTACGAAGAATAGAAGACTGGCTGCTGGAGACATTGAGGGACGGATGAACCCGTGGCCAGGTATTGGTCAAGATAGGGCTTCAGGTGCTGGTTTTCTGGTTCCGTAAGTGCATAAATTCGCTCACAAGGGATTTGTGCGTTGGGTATCAGGTCAATTTGGCAATCGGATGGTCTATGCGGTGGCAGGGTATTAGCCAGTTCTTTCTGAAAGACATCTTGAAAGTCCTGGTATTCACTTCGTAGGGTGCCGATTGCCACAGTTGCAAGCGTGGAGGTTCTGGTGTCTTTTGGTTGTTTCTCTTGGCGATAACATGTGTGGGCGCAAGTCTCGGGAAAGGCCAATTCTTTTGCCCGCCAATCGATTTGAGGATTGTGAGCTACCAACCATGGCACACCCAAAATGAACCGGAACTGTGGTGCCTTAATGAGGTTGAAAACAATACATTCTTGGTGTCCATCCTGGCACAGAAGGGTGAAAGCTGCAGTGCATTGGGATACTGGACCAGAAGCTATTTCCGTGCTGTCAACTGTGGTAAAAGTGTCGGTGGTTGATTTAGTGCGTAACGGAAGCCCCATCTTTGCCGCAGGATCCTGGTCGATGTAATTCCCAACGGCTCCACTTTCTATGTACGCTCTTACTGTATGCATCCGAGATGGCTGTTTGTGATTGATCAAGACCACAGTTGTGCAAAATGGGAGGTCTGTAGTTCACTTTCTTTGCTCAACAAGTGGACCCCTACACTTGCCAGGCTGGGGAATTTTCCGATTCCTTGATGGTATCTTCCTTGTCCGTGGACCCTACCGTCCTCCTCGGTGGCTTCAGAGGGCACTCTTCAAGGAAATGACCTGACCTTCCACAGTACAGACATAACTGCTGCTGTTTCTTTTAATCCCTTTCCGCTTTAGTCAAGGGGGATCAGACCCCCCCGATTTGCATTGGTTCTCCTGAACCTTCCGTTGTTCGGGCAGTATTGTCCTTTGAACCCACATACATAGGGCGAGAGTCCGGTCTGGTTCGATCTGCTCTTCGGTCCTGCAACCTATGATCCAGTTGAACAACAAGGTCAATCAATTCTGCGCTTTCGTTCACTACTTGTGCGAGAACATCCTTGAGCTCCCCCCGAAACCCCTGATGAAATAACGTGATTCTCTACTCCACTGGCCATTCTGCTTCAACTACGAGTCTATTGAACGTGGCTATGTATGTTAATAGGTCTTGATTCCCTTGGCGTAGGGACAGAAGTTTGTTGTCTAATGCCTGCCCATGAGTACAACGGGCCAACAGCTTTTCCATCTCCTGCTGAAAGCCCCTGAAGTCATGCAGCAAAGGATCATCTTGGGCCACAAAGGGTACAGACCAGTCCGCGGCGCTACCACTCAGGTAGAGGTAGGATAGCATAAAAGCGACCCGTGGTTGGTCATTCGGAAAGGCCCCTGGCCTACAAAGGAAGTGCAGGCGGCACTGGTTCATGAACGTTGCAAACCTCTTGGGATCCCCCGTAAATCATTCGGGCGGGGCCAAGGGAACTGCCCCAGGAAGGGTTATCTGAACGGGATTGGCTGATGGCGCTGGCTAGAGAAGTTGCCGGCTTAAACCATCAGTGCGTTCTTTGGCTACTATCAGCTCTCTCCTCAGGGTGTTGGTCTCCTGCCTGACTGCATGTACTTCGGAGCGTAGCTGCCCCAACATGTGGGCTAACTGGTCAGTTTCTGACATTTCCATGATGCACAGGTGGATTTTGATGTGAGGCTTTGCATTCTGTAACACTCACCTGGTATCCACGGGGACGTTACTCAGCCTGTTCTGACCTCTTACGACCTCGAACCCTTCCCTGGAGGCTATTCGACTGGAGACTGGGCCTGAAACACAGGATTGGTAGAGTTTAACTTCCTATTGTCTCTGTGTGCTTGAACCCCTTCTTCCCCGGGGTCCAACCCTTCCCTTTGATCCACAGCTCACCTTGTTTTCATGGATAGTGTGCTCTCCGTCCTGCCTTCAACGCAGGATTATGCGGGCTCGTTGCTGCCTAGTTACTTCACTGGCAAGAGTCTGACAGGTAAGTATAATGAGTCTTTCGAACTGTTCTCTAACTTCGTTCCTTTCCTTCCTTAGATGATGGCCGGCCTCCGGGGATGGTGGCGTGCTGCTGAGATGAGTAGCGCTGAAGGTGAGTGAGAGCGCGATGCGCAATGCACCCCTTTCGTATTTGCATTGAACTGAGTTATTTTTCTGTGTCTTTTAGGTGCTGCAACGTTTTCAGCGTGGATGCCGGTTATGAAAAACAAATGCGGTGGGTAAGCATGGTATGTGGCGCCTCTAGATGTTTCCACGCTAACCTGGAGTGACTTTTCCCTCTTGCAGATGGATAAGAAGTTCCGGAGACAGAGTTCCCCCCGAGTGGCTGGGATTCAGGTAAGCATTTGAAGCTCCTACAGTATTTAAAAATAAGCAAAGATTTGCAGAATGCTTACTAATGCCTTTTTTCTGTTCTTTTCCCCTTTCCTTAGGAAGCGGCGTGCCGGGATGGGAATGACACTGCCGAAGATGCCCGCAGAACAGAAGTAGCGATGACTGATGGGCCGAAGTGCCTCAAGGTAAGGCTGTTCCTAACAGTGTTCTTGTTCTTGCAGGAGCTGAGCGCAGAAGAAAGATGTGGGCCTACTGGAGACTGATCGGAACACGGTGAGTGTCACGCTGCAGGTGCAGAAAACGCAAAGCATGTTTCTAAGCCTGGGTGTGGCTTAAATAGTCTCTGGGTATCCCAGGTGCCTCTGGGCTGAACCACACCCAAAAGACTAGACCGCACATGCAGTTCTGGGAATCAAAATATGTGGGGGCATCCATCTTGTCCCCATCAATGTACTACAAGTCCAATCCCCAATATTATCCTATGGGAGTGAGTGAGACTGGTGCCACAAGCGCCAAGTCTGACTCCAAGTGGGTCTTTGGAGGGATGGAGAGGCCCTTGAGGTCCATGTAGGTGATCGTGGCCTGGCTCCAGCCTGACATCTTGGAGGGCTGGGGAAATGAAGGGCAGGAATCATGACAATGCCCATCTCCAACAGCAGGGGTCAGGGTTAAACCCAATACCATTAGTCAATGTAGAACACAACACCATTCCAATATTGATGGATAACAGTGACCCTAGGAGTATCACTCTGGGCACAGACATCATTATTGCAATGGCAGTTGATGACCCACACTTTTCCATGGATCTAGGAAATGAACTGATAGGACCAATCCCCAATGACTGCTTTGACAATGACAGTGACAATGACTTACCACCAAACAGGATCTTCACCCAGCAAGGGGGTAATTTCCTGATGGACTCTTCCTGCCCTTAAGGTGAGGAAGAAGTGACCTGTGACATCAGGCAGGATGAGGTGATATTCTAGGTCCACAATGTCTGCCTCTCCTACCTGAAACCCTCTGTCCAGGTCAATACTCTAACCAGAGACCTCTCCCCACCCGGCTGGAGGAGGCCACTGAGAAGGCAAAACCAGAAGTCTTTCCAGGTTTCAGGCAAATGGTTGAAGAGCGGATCAACCTAGCTGATGCCTGTGAGACTGTTGAGAAAAAGCAAAAGTGGAAACAGGTGTTCTTAGATTTTCAAGATTTCTTTGTGGTGGACTCGTACGACTGTTATCGAAATCCATACAACAACAATTCCCATGGACCCTGTAATGACTCCTGTGTTTGTGAAGCAATATCACTTGCCTCTCGCATCCGTGGAGTCCCTGACGGAAATCATCAAGAACCTTGAGTCCCATGGGATAATTTGTCCAATCCGCAGCACCTTTAATAATCTGGTGCTGGGGATTTTAAAACCGAACGGCCAGTGGAGATTCTGTGCTGATCTTAGGGAGCTCAATAAACGGGACCAAATGTCCAGATGGCCTCTCCCATAATTTGACCAGGGATGGCCCAGATCCAGGGGTCAAAGGTATACACTGCCATTGACCTGACAAATGGATACTGGACCGTGCCCGTCAGTAGGGAGGACCAATACAAGCTGGCCTTTACCTTCGGGTGACAACAGTACATATGGACCATAAACTCCGGCAGCAAATTCAACATATTCCTACATAAGGCCATGCCTGACTTGGGTGAACGGGGTAACCTGGCCTATGTGGATGATGTTCTGATAAAAAGCTCAACTGTGGAGGAACAAATAGCGGCCCAGTAGAGGGGTGCAGAGCAAAACTGTCCTTTCAAAAGGCACAGTGGTGTAGGACCCGTGTCAACTTCTTGGGGCATGAGATAACGCCTGAGGGTCTCTTTCCCGAGGAGAAGAAAGTGGAAGCACTCCTAAAACTAAAAGACCCCACAACTCTGAGTGAGCTAAGAAGCCTCCTTGGAGTGACTAATTACAGTAGGAAGTTAATTGAGGATTACGCAGAGATCACAAGACCCCTGATCCATCTGTTGAAGGGGGGGTCAAGTGGGAGTGGGGTCCAGAACAAGTAAGGCAGTAAAGCAACTCAAAAGAAGCCTCTCACAAGCGCCTTGTCTAGCTTACCCTGTCAAAAACAAGGAGTTCTTCTTGGAGAGAGGGTTCTCGAATACATGCTTGACAGCAGTATTATATAAAAAGCATGACATGGTCAATAAAGTCATCGCCTATGCAAGCAAGACTTTATCCTCTGTGGAGGAAACATTTTACTGCTGTGAGAAGGCACTGCTGGCAAACGTGTGGGCCTTGAAGAATTACCACCCGTTTATCCAGGGGAAACACATCATAGTGAAGACTCCACACCAGCCTTTGCAATACCTCCAAAGTGACAGAATCCAGTCTGGAAATGTGAGTAATTCCAGAATGACTTCCTGGATTCTGTCAATGCAAGGCTTTCCTGCAGAGGTCAGATATGGCCACAACAAGAAGAGTCCCATCGCGCAAGGTCTGGCTGACTTGCATGATTGTGCCAGAGAAAACTGTCTCGAAGACGAAAGTCTTAAAATCCAGGACAACATGGAGGCATACCTGAATTCCCTGCACAAAGTCTATGAAGAAGACACGTGCGAGGGAATGCCCACAGTTTATGTGGACGAGTGCTCCTATCATGTTGACAACAACAGGGAAAAGGAACGGGTGGCCGGTGTTGGGAATGCCTGGGTGAACGATGCCCTAGAACCCTCCGCCAGGTACAAATTCGATCCCCACAGTAGTCAGGTGGTGGAGTTGATGGCAGTTCATCAGGCCATCCTCACTGCCGTCCAACACCAACTCCACAAACTGGCCATAATCACTGATTCAGATTATGTCTAGAATGGGTTCGTGGAGCACCTGGTTAATTTGAAAACCAGAGGCATGCTATGTGCTAATAACAAACCTATCAAACATGGAAAGCTAATCCAAAATATTGATGATCTAGTCACCTCTAGTGGAATGACCATCTATTGGAAGAAGATCAAGGGTCATTCTAGTATAGAGGAGCCGTACAAAACTGGAAACGATCTAGCTGATCAGCTAGCCAAAACCAGAGCCATCCAGGGAGATCTCCTTGAGATCGATTCCCTGTTGGGGGAAGTCCAGGTCACTGCTATCACTAGGTCCCAGACAAATGCTCACAATGAACTCTCAACTGCCCATTGGAGTAAGGAGACCCCAGATGCTGATTTAATCACGGCACAAAAAGGGCATCCAATTATTTGGAAATGTTATCAACACATTGAAGACCCTGAGAACTTTCCCTTGATGAATACCGAAAACATTGGGAAAGAGGACCTCAGAGTTTTCATGAAGTGTCCAAAATGTTCTGAATTCAAGACAGTTTGTTGGTAAGGAGATCCATATGTGGCTGTGACTAGTGGGTCATCCCTACCTCATTCCAAAGCCTGATGCTAAGTCACACCCATGATGCGGCCACAGCCGGTCATCAGAGATTTCACACTACTTTAGAAATCTTGTGGGTGGTTGCATACTGGCCACACATGGGGCAGGACCTGGACCAATATTTGAAGGGGTGCCTTGTGTGTGCACAATTTCAGTCAACTTCACTTACACACCAAGCTTCCCTCCATAAGAGGGGGATGACACTGGCTTGGTCAGATTTACAAGTAGATTTCATTGGGCCCGTGAATCGCTCCTCTAGTGGAAACAAGTACATGTTAACAGTAAAATGGGTGAAATGTCTCCAGGCCCCAAATTGCAAGGCAAAAACAGCAGCTGCCCTGATGATCAACCACATCTTCTCGCATTTTGGCCAAACCTAAAGGATTGAGTCAGACCCGGGAAGTCACTTACCAGCTAAGTGAAGACAAAGATGTGGGAGATACTTGGGGTAAAAAGGAAACTTCACATCGCATACCGTCAGTCCTCTAGTGGAGGAGTTAAGAGGTACAATAGAACCATTGTGAGCATTCTAAAAATGTTTGTGGTGGATTCTGGGCCAAGTTGGGAAATCTGATTACCGCTTGTCCTGGTGGCCATCAGATCTACACCTTCTTCGACCAAGATGTCTCCATTTGAGCTGATGACTAGGCGAAGGATGGTGCTACCTCAGCATCTGCTCTATAGAACACAAGAGCAGACACTGATAAATGCCTCCACAACTCATGAGTATGTTGAGAATCTAAGAAAACAGCTTCAACATGCTTTTGCGTATGCTCAGCGGAATCTGGAATAATCTACAGAGAGTATGAAGACTCTGTATGATTTAAAAACAACTAAAAAGGAATACCAAGTAGGAGACTGGGTAAACTTGTACAATGTCCAAAGGAACCAGTCCAAAGAGCGTATATTTTTACCAAGCTGGCACAGTCATTTTGAAATTGTAGATACAATTTCACCTGTCGCTGATAGAATCCGCATCCCCAAAGGGGATCTGACAGAAGAGAAAAGGCTCCATTTTAATTAGTTAAGAAGTTGTCACCCTAGGCACACTTTGCTGCTTATTGAGGAGCCATGAGAAAACCAAATAAAGGAGACATCTAAAACATGAGAATAAGAAAAAAGAAGAACGAGAAGGGAACATATATATTTATAGGTATAGTTTTTTTTAACAGGGAGTATTTTTTATTCACTGTCAGGACGAAAATGATTCCCCAAAAGTTTAAACAAAATCCTCCATAAATTATCTGTGTCTTGTGAGTGAGCTTTTGTCTTGTTATCTGAATATTGTCATTATTGCAATGGATGTGTGTCCCACTGTTGTCACACTTCCCAGAGGGCAGTCAGTCGGAAAATGTAGTAATTGGTACTTTATCTTATAGTTTCCTACTGGTTGTGCCCTTCAAAGACCACAGTGGACCTCCCTTGGGACATGGAAAGGAGACATCGAAGAAAATCTGGGGATGTCACTCAACACCATAAAGGAAGACCTAAGTGAAATCTGTGGGTGTCATTCCATGCGCCAACGATAGACAGCGAGAGGATTGTGGCGTAACGCTCCCTGATGGAAGAAGGACTCCCACCTGATGAACCTCATTTTGCCCTACCTGATGAAACCCATTTGGCCCTACCAATGAACCCTACTTTGCCCTACTCTTCCCTCAACAAAGTACGGGGGGAATTTGTGGGCTACATTGACCCAGTCAACACAATTCTTCTCCATAATCAAGCTGCACTTCAGCAGAAACAGCAAAATGGCTGCACTGACTCCTTTGAGCACCACTGCCTCACACAAAAACTGTGTTTTCAGCTAAAACAAGATGTCTGCAACATCTTGCCAACACATATTGGGCAGGATGGAACACGGGGGCATTCTGAGAAAGCCTGCCAGTGTGTTCTTACATGTATAAAAGAAAGGGAGTGAAAAAGCAGTGCTGCTTTGCTGCAAGCCCAAAGTTACAATTGAAAAAGGGAAATATTTACATTTAAAAATGATGGCGCTCTGATGCTCTTTTCCTCTGATTCCTCATAACAATACTTTTATTAATGAGACCCTGCCATGCCTATTCACCTTCACATTTGCTCCAGCAGACAAGAGAAGTATCCCTGAATGAAAGGCTGTTGTTCAGTTCTGAAGGAAATAAAAGAAGCTTCATTTTCAGCCACATAGGAAATGCTTTACTTTTTGAGTTACAAAGTGTCAAAGACCAATAATTCAAACAAATTCCAGCTCTCTTGGCTGTGTCAATTTCAGTGAATCTTTGTTCAAACAAATTGCTGCCTACAAGAAACTAACTACGGTTGCAAAACAATATTGGGAAGTCAGATGGAAAAAACGAATTTGGAAGGAAAATGCCAGCTTTCACCACATGTGCCAAAATGGGATTTTGCAAATCAAAGAAAAAAATGCTTGTTTTAAAAGTACAATATTGAAAAAAAACGTATCCTTGCCTAGCAATGTGAAAGGGGATTGTCCTGTGAAATATATATATATATATTTGGGAGGTTTTATTCAGCAGGCTTTCTTCAGATACAGGACAAAAATAAACAATGGGGGAAAATTAGCTTAAAACAGGTTTATGCTTGGAGGATGCTTGTAGCAGAAGGCCACTCACAGTAGATCCTAGAACACAAATGATAATTGCTACCTTTACAGACTATGGTCTGTGCTCCATGCTCTTAGAATAGGATTTCTGGGACACGGATGTGCGAAATGGATAAGGGGCAATAAACCTTCAATCAAGCTGGGAAACCCCCATCCTCCCTCTGGGGTAGATGACAGTTGATGGTAGCTGAAGAGAATAAAAATGGTCCAGTGAAGGACAAAGGCCAGCCCATTTGCTTCCAAAGACTACGTTATCTGTAAGACTTTTATCTTTGTAACAAGACTGCACAAAAATGTAAAACGTTTACAGTTAAAATGTGATTTTATGGGCTTTAATTTAAGTTTTGGACTTCACTGATATGTTAAGAACAGAAATGGCAAAGAATTGGGTAAGGAAAGTATAACTGATGCCACTGCAAATGTCAATGCTGGCATGCCAAATGATACTCCACACGCATGTGTAAAATTATAGTATTTTAGGCCAAATATTTCACACTAAAAATTAACAAAAATTATTAGAAGGGCGAAACAATGTCTTACAGACGGCAGAGTTGAACTGGCATGTGCCACATACATTAGGTAACCTGCTTATGTAATTTGTTAAAATGTTATCACTGTACAAATGTTAGGAACAGAAATGGCAGAGAATTGGGTAAGGAAAGTATAACTGATGCCACTGCAAATGTCAATGCTAACATGCCAAATGATACTCCCCACACATGTGTAAAATTATAGAATTTTTGGTCAAATATTTCACACTAAAAATTAACAAAAATTATTAGAAGGGCGAAACAATGTCTTACAGACTGCAGAGTTGAACTGGCATGTGCCACATACATTAGGTAACCTGCTTATGTAATTTGTTAAAATGTTATCACTGTACAAATGTGCCATTTAAGTCAAAACTGTATTTTAGCAAAAGTAACTATGGCAAGGTTTTTCAGCTCATAAAATGCAACCTCATGAACTTAGACTCCTCCTCGAGGAGGCGATTAACTTAGGCTGACCTATCCGAGTCTTAGAGGCATGATTTGCTAAGCCTGCCCGACCACATCATCTGATGATGTCACCATGCCTTATAAATATGAGTGGTTGACAGCACTCTAGACAGACTCTTTCCTGAATTTCCTGCGCCTGCCTTCCTGATCTTCCACATTCCTCCTGCCTGATTCCAGATACCACTGCAAAGCCAAAGCATAGCAGATTCCAGATCCCGCTCCAAAGCCAAAGCATAGCTGATTTCACTGCAAGGTCAAAGCATTGCTGTTCCTATCCCCAGCAAGGCCTCAATCAAGAGAATCCCACTAAAAAAAATCCCACTAACCAAAGGGAAAAGCTGTAGTATTCTTTTGGGAAGCATCCTGCGACCAGCTTGGCTTTTTGCCAACTAACTGCATGCCTGCTGCAAACCTGCCATCCAGCTGACCTAGTTATCTGGTGACCAGACCTTTGCCCAGCTGTCTTTTACCAGATGAGTCCGCTATCTGGTGACCAGAATCTTTTGTTACCAGAACCCTGACTGTTCCAAAATCCCAGAACTCAAGTGTGGACTGTGAGTATTTCCCCATCCCAGAGAAACACATAGTCTCCCCATCTTGACCCTTTTGTCTTCATTCCACTCTCTAAGCAATCCTACCCATACCCTGGTAACTTGTTAAATCTGTGCACCCTGTCCTTGACTTTTTAAGTGCTAGCGCCATCTCACTATTAATTCTGTCTTGTGTAGATCATAAACCCTTATTCATATTTTGAGTAATCAAACTAATTTCCACTTAAAGTTTACGCTGGGGTGACAAGGTTGACGTCGCAAATCAACCTTGGATCTTACTGTGTCCCTCTTTAACAATATAGATAATTTAGTTTAAGTAAAATTTGCCTTTCATTTTAACACCGATTTTCTCTTTTTACCTGCTCTATTTTCCTAAAAAACAAACCTCAGTCTACCTTCCAAATCTCTCTCAATTCTCCATCTATTACCCTCCTTTCATCTCTATAGTGTCCCTGTGATTTCCATCTATCAGCCAGCCCAGAATCCGCATTTTGATTCAGTGTTTTTCACCCATTTAAAAAAAAAAGTTTTTGCATTTAAAACTGCAAACCCGAAAAAAATCAACTTTTCCATGTGTGAATCCTGCTGCACTGGGTTTTCAATTTCAATCTGCTTTGTGAACTGTATGCTTTTGTGATACCTTACCGTATGGGTGATAGTGATATAACCTCCCTGATACTGTGATAAAACATATGCATATCATTATTTAAACACACAAATAATTAATTATTTTTCAAAGTCTGAGTGTCATTTTAGGCCTTTGCAAAGGGTTTAAAATCCCTGACTACTTGCTGCTTATTTCCATCCACTCAGAATTCAATTATTTGTGTGTTGAGAGAACATTGCAAGGGGGAAACGTTAACTTGGGTGCTATCTATCCTAATTCAAAAAGTGCTTTGATTCACTTGTGCTTTGAATATGTACTACTAGAAAGTTCACCCAGTGCATTGCTTCCATTTTCATTGTCATTGTCACCCCATTGGTGATTGATGCCCAATATTAAATTATGTGTGAATTGTGTGAATTTTAAAATAAATTAATATTGTATTTTCACCAACCAGCCTGGTTCATAGTCCATGGTGCCCCGGGGTATTTGTGAAAGGGGGTTGAGACGGGTCGGGTATCGGCTCTATTTATATTCATTGAAATTAAAGAAAAAGTATTCCCACTGAGCGCCACATCCCAGGATAAGACCAAGTGTCCTGGTCTGGTGTGTGTCACCCGATTGGAATCCTTAACACTCCATTCTTCCAACACCTGTTCCCCATCCTACCACATAGGGCATTCAGTAACACTATCCCCCCTTTTCCACACAAGCACTTTTGCACACCACAAAAGACAATGGACTAACTCTAGAGCTCTTTACCTGACATTTCCCAACAAAAGGGTCAGACAGAGTCAGGCAATTGACCAGAATCACACACACCTGATGGCCCTTTATCTTCCCCATAGGGATAAATAGCAGAGCACAAGACCACAGTACGAGGAAAGCAGACCGCACAGTGAGAAAGCTATCCAAGCACAGCAGTTTAAGAGTAGGGGAAAGACGGCGAGTATCAAAGGGGCAACACTGAAAGAAGTGGCCTTGCCTTTGGTGACCCAGACCTGCAAAGAAGGAAACTTAAGACCGTGAACAATAGCCTGAGTGTATTGCTGCAGATGTCAATGGTACACGGATCGTGCTTACACTGATAAGCAGTGCAGAGGGAGATGTCTGCTGCGTGGTACCAGCCTTGACCTCAGACACAGTGAAAAGCCAAGCAGTTCATCACAACCAGTGAGTCAAAGTGGAACCAATAAAGAAACCAAACTCTGTTAAATGAAAGTCACAACGTAGCACATTGAAGAAAGTTCAAAGAACTGTAAATTGTTAATGGAAGGCCAGCTGCAAAGTGCGTGCCCACTCAAGAGACCCTGGTTGATTCTGCGTTGAATGCAGCTACTGATACCAGAAGGTCCTAGGGGAGCCACAGAGGTAAACATTGTCATAAAGGGATCTAGCAAAATCCCTGTACAGTCGAAGGTCTTTGACTGACAAACCATTGGAAACACAAGGGAAGTAAATCCTACATCAGAAGAAAGTAAAAGGAACTGTGAAATCGCAAGAGTGAACATGGCAGAGGGATTCGAATACAGTTGACCGAGTTTAAAGTCCCAAGAAACAGTCTCTTGACAAAAGTGAAACTGGCAGAGGGATGTCCACAGAGAACTGTTTAAAAAGACATTAAGATTTGTGAATGCCAAGGAGAAAATATCTTTGCAAAAGCCAGAGTGAACACGACACAGGGAATAAAATGTTTGAAAAGGGTATTAGCCCAGAAGAGGGAGATCCAAGAGTGAACATTTGTCACCCAAAAAACTGTCAAAGCAAAATAAGAAAGCCTGCGAATGAGAGGCAGAGTGAACCTGACAGAAGGAGGCCTATATCCGAGAAGGATCTGAGCCCGGCAGAGTGGGATACACAGGGTAGAAAACCATCACCACATCTTAGGGTCTGAATCTGGCAGTGGGGGATCCAGGGGTGCAAAACCATCATCCCATCAACACATGAAGACAAAAATAAGAAATCTTTAGAAATAAGCCAGAGTGAACCCGACGGGAGGGAGGCTGATATTTGAGGTGATGGCTGGAAGGTTTAGAATGAATCGTTACATCTGGCATTGCTCTGGGCAACCCTCCAGACCATCGTTCATTGCCTGCCAGGCCACTACAGAAGGGGACAGACCATATGCAAATCAGGCTTAGTCCCACCCAAAAGGGGCAGTCTAGCCGGAACTGCTAGGTCCCTTCTGCATGAGACCAAAAACATCCCCAAACATGTTTCAACTTTGTTTGGCCTCATCAGTGAGAAGTAGCGTTGGTCTCTAGGCCCAGCAGGCATGGGACACATTTCTGGGCATACCGTCCCACTCGGGGTGACAAAGCAAAAACAAAGAGTTGATCGCTGGAAGGTTTAGAATTAAACCTAACCATTGGCATTGCTCTGGGCAACCCTCCAGACCATCGTTCTTCCCCTGCCAAGCCATTATAGAAGGCAAAAGAGCATATGTAAATCAGGCATGGTCCCACCCCAAAAGGGGCTGTCCAGCCCGAGCTGCTAGGTCACATTTCTTCTGCTTCTGCACAAGACCACAAGCATCCCCAAACATGTTTCAACCTTGTTGGGCCTCCGTAGTGAGGTCGCTAGGTCCAGCAGGCACATGAACCAGCCGTCCCACTCAGGGTGACAAAGCAAAAATGAAGAGGCGATGGCTGGAAGGTTTAGAATGAATGTTAACCTTTGCTCAGAGCAATGTCAGTGGTTCATATTCCACCCATCAGTTTATTGGTTGTAGTTTGTCTCTCAATGTGAGAAAAGGTATGCCCAGATGTGGGTTCCTTGCCCGATAGCGAATTAATCTGCACCTCACTGAAACTGTTGTCATTGAAATAAGAGCTTCAGAGTGGAGATGAAAAAGAGGGCTTACAAAGTTTTCAAATGGAGATGACATGTGAGGATGGACAGAAAGGGTCTCATCAAGTACTGGGCAGTATCCCATCGCTATTTGTGCTGGGATACTGCCCAATGCTATTTGGATTACCACAACTCGGTCCGGCGCAATTTGCGCCAGATTCCGAGATGCAGGGGGCAGTAAATCCCCATTCCCCATTGGGACCCAATGGGGTTGGGGGCACTATTACTGCCAGTGGTAATTGTGGCAGTGGTTATAGCACCAACAAATGACGAAAACGGGCAGTAAGTGGACATTTGCACCTCCAGCAAAAAGCTGGAGGCAAAACTTACCACCCAACTCGAGATTGGGCCAAATGTGGTGTTAATTGTGTTACCGCCACATTTAAGGGCTGAGGCCCAACTCGTGGTGAGGCCCATAGTCTGTCGATGTTGTTTGGGTATGTGTCCACCCATTCCTGCCCAAAACCAAACCTCTTTTGCACAGTTTCTTTGCATTGTGAGCTGAATTTGGTAGCCATTTATGCTTCCAAAATGTCGGCCACTATGTATTAATGTTTTTTTTCAGGGGTTGTACATGTTGGATTTCATATGTTTTACCTTTTTGTAGTCTGGCTTTAATTTGTCTTTTTATATATGATCGCACCATGTGGTTGCAGTGTCACGCAGCTGTGCTGTGTTTTGCTTTATGTAGGCAACTGTTTGTTGTTAATCTGTCAACACTATCCATGCATGGACAAGCAGCATCACTATCCCTTTGCCCAGCCACACCTGCATCACAACAGTCCCTTTTCTCTGTCCATGGTGGTTGCTCTCCCCCACAACAGGGATGTGATCAAAGAGGAGTGCTCACTGAGGCCGTGGCTCACTGTAGGGTGGGTGGAGGACAGCTCACACTACGGACTGCCTGGTCTATATCCACACAGTCTACATTTCCTGCAGCATTGCACAAGTGGACAGATAACCGATGGGGGCTACTCATGAGCAGTCGCCAGTCAGATAAAGCAAACAAAGAGGTACAGCAAGCACATCTGTTTCTGCACAAGAATGACAGCAAAGGGAAGGTCTTTCTGCAGGGCATCAAAAGCAGGTACTGGTGGAGAAGACACGTTAATTACACTTCTGCCCAAAGAGAAGGGGATCATAAAAAGTACTAAACAAAAGCCCAAACTATTGGCATTGCCAATGCTTATTTAATTGTGCAGCCTCTGAGATTGATAAATTAATCTCTTGAATAGATGGTTTTGATCTAATCAGGTAAGAAATAAATGTTTGTCTTTTAATTGGATTATTTAATTCTTCAACATTCCATGAAGTGCAATGTCATGCCATATGTGTTTAGAAAGGATCATATAAAAACTACCTGGATCTTGTCTAAGAATGCCAGCCATACATGTAAGATATCTAATCTGAAAGATAACTAGCCACATTTTCAGATCCTAGAATATTCTGCATTAGATTTATAATAATACATTTAGTATAATAAATGAGATAAAGGATGCACACACGGTAGACACAGCGTAGACATCATAAACTTGAATAATTTTAGTCTTAAATAGATCATTAGAAAACAATATATGTGGCAGACTGGAAACAGCCACCCTAAATCAAAGTTAATGCAATTGAAATAGGAAGTGGAAGGCAAAGAAACAGGCATTCTCGTTTACCCAGGATCTAAGATAATTCATAAGAAAACTAAATGTATTATTTTCTGGATATCTGATCGGTTAATAGATGCATTTAGAGGCAGATGCAGACTCTTTATCAATACGATGCATAGATGAGTCCATATCGTGCAACTTAAGTGAACAAATTAATTGATTAAAATCCTGTGGGTTTTTGAAAGATAAGGTTTTACCATGTAATGTTAATTTAAAGAGACCTGGATACATTATACTATATCTTCCATTCAATTCGTTTAATGCTGGACAGAATGTTAGAAATTATTTTCTGTGCACGGGTGTTGCATTGGAAGCGTCTTGAGATGAAAATCCTATGTCCTTTCCACATCAGTTGTTTAGTGGATTTCAATTTATTCAGAATAAGTTGAATCTGAGTTTACTCTAGGTGGGCACCCTAGAGCCTGTTTTCCATTAAATAGAAGCTAACAGGTGGTCTATTTGTTGCGCTTGTTGAATATTAAGATGTATAGATTTCGGTAGGTAAAGTAGTTTAGGGAACAAAGTTCAAAGGAAGAAGATCCTCACCTGCCACTCCGTCTGGTATCCCAACAATGAATGGGTTATTGCGACTATTTCTGTTTTCCAAATTCTCTGATTGTTTTGGAAGGTTTTGAACAGCTATCTCCAGATAAGCTACTTTATTTGGAACATCATCAGCGTTGCTAACTATTCTCTCTACTTCTTCCATCCTGTATTCACAGGATGCTGATCTATCATCTAGTAGTTGTAGCTTAACATTAGTAAGTTTCAGGAATGGTTTTCACGTTCTTAGTATTCATTGCATTGTTGAATCCGTTACTGGTTCTTTAGGTGGCAGGGAATCACTTTTGGGCTTTTTAGTGAACTAGTGGTAGATAGAACTGAATCTTTGTGAGCGTTATTTTTTGATGAGGCCATTTTCACTGTATAATCAATATGCGTATACCTCCACTAGCACTGGAGACAGTCACTCTGCAAATTATTCTCCGTTTATATGACTTATAAGTTAATTATGTCTTCACCTGCTGATTATGTAATGGGACATCTCTCTATCACAAACAACAGCCCTTCCACTTAAGTAAAGAGCGTATTTATGGATGTCAAGTATATTCCTCTTCATACATTCAGGTGGGAGATTCATGCATTTTCAGTCAAAATAATTGCACCACTCACTTTACATTAAGTGTGTCAAATAAGCTGTTCCTACTGTATGAAAATCAGTGGTGCTCTCCAGTGGTTAACTGTTCAAGGCGACAGGAGCTGCTGCTCCAAATCACTCATTCCTTGTAGCTCTGCCACTTACTGTAATGTAATTGCCGCTCCAGATCTTCGCATCTGCTGTGTGCTACAAAGCCGTTACTCTGCTCTCACAGGCTCCTCCAACGCTGTCCAAGCGCATCCACATTTCTTCACATCTCTTCCAGTAAGCTTCAAACACAGTCTACCAGCATCTGCACCTAATATTCCCAAGCTGAATACCAGTATTTGATGGTATTATATTCACATCTTCGGCTGTAAATTGTTCATATTTTTCCTCAGGAAGCAGGAGCTGCACAGTCAAGCAGCCAGTCTCTGTCGGCACTAAGCAATGCCCCCACCACACATATGTTCGCTACAAGACTTTGGTACTGGGTGCAAGTCTAATACAAAATTCCACTTACACCACTGCAAATGTATGACATATGGCCTAAATAATGATCTGTAGATCTGGGGATGCAAGTAAGGGTCTGGGCAATGGGAAGTATCCAAGGTTTGTGCCCATATTAGAGAAATCGAAATCATGTTTCATTGAATGGTGTTTGTGCATATTTTGCACTCTACGTGCAATGCTGAAATTGTGAAGAGCCCACAAATGGCTCTGAACCCGGTATGCAGTCTTTCCATAAGAAAACGTTCCATCGAAACATTTTCCATCACATTTTTGCAATGAAAAAATTCCATCAAATGCATATTTTTGTAAGGTAAAGGGTTCATTTTGTTTGGGGGGTTTTTAAGGGTTCAAAACGGGGGGTTGGGGTGGACCCCCCATACATAAAAAAAAATGCACTCGATGGACTTTTCTTCGTTGCAAAAAATTTGATGGAAAAATGCTTCGATGCAAAGTTTTCGATGCAAAGACATGTAACCTCTGAACCCCCATCTGTAATTATTGTACATGTGCAAAACATCTTAAATCACATGTGCAACTTAACGTTTGACACAAAAATCAAACCAACGCCATGGCATCATTTATATAAATGTCTCCCAATATTCATATTTTTATGTAGGGCACACGATAATTCCCTACAATGCTGAAAGTTATTGCACTAATTACCAACTCATATGGGACAATTTACATGGCATTCTTAAAATTAACTTCATACATTGTGATACTTAGAGGTTCACATAAAATTGTCGCACGGTAAACAGAAACATCAATATCGGACCCAGCAGACTCTGCCCCCGGCCCCCCGTTCCATTGGAAATCCAAGTTGACCTTGCAGCAATTGTAGTTGGAGGCTTTTACTAGCATGGGTAAGGGTAAAAATGCAAGCTGTCGCTAGGGGTGGGAGTGCCCTGAAAATTACACAGCTCTAAGCATAAGTTGTGCATGCAATTTCCACATGTACAACCATGTGCAGTAAAAAGGTTGCTGCTTGCCACTCTCTGATGCTTGAACTACTGTGCAGTCTGAAGAACTATGTTATGCTTCTACAGGTACATGTTTGCGCAATGTGGCTCTGGGCTGTTGCCGCTGCCAGGGAAGGTACAGAAATGCCTAGAATGAAATTAAGAAATGTCGGTGCCTGAAAAACAGTTAGGGCTGGGACATTTTCAGATTTCATTATACTCCAGTCAATGTCTTTACTGGGACAGCAGAAACAAATATGCTATTGAATACGCAAACTTAGGTGATGCCCAAATTCAGAGCTGTTCTGGTGGCTTCAGTACTTGTTTTTAAATGTCTAGACAACACATACTCAGATTGACAACATATATTACACAACACTGCTTTTTTCTGACTTTTAAATCATAGATTCAAAATATGATACACACACGCCTGGACATATCATGGTGCCTCTCATAAATAGCTTGCCATAGCAAATTGTCCTTTACAATTAGTGGTGTCTGGGGGTGAAACTGCAAAGGGTGCTTGTCAGGATAGATCAAGGGTCGGTTTGTATCTGGTGGTGTATCTCATGGTGTGCGAAAAAAGTGATCATTTATGAGAGAAGCATTTTGATTCCTTTTTTTATTTTTATTTACATGAACCCGGGACACAATCTGATTCTGAATGGTAAAATATTCCACTGCTTTGTCGCTTAGATTATGATTGCTTGTTTCTCGGATCATTTTGTTCATTGATGCAGCTCTTGTCTGCCCAGACCCTGACCCCTGGTGATGTGTTGACTGCTAGCAATGGTCACATTGTAGGGCAAATAATAGGGAGCTTGCATGGTGTCCACGTTGTATGTGATGTGGCTGGCTTTGAAGGTTAGGCATGCTTGCACATATCACCAGTAAAGATCGATGAGTGTATGCAGTGAACTCCGACGAGGCTGGAAGTGGCATGAATGCTTGTATTCACATGCATTATTTTAATGGTCGTTAGGCTGGTGAGAAGGGCAATTCTAGCACCCAGGTGAGATGGGACTAGGGCTTGAATCGTTGATGAGAAAGAACCTGGTGGCTGATAGATATATACAATAGGGAACATTAGGTACCATGCATTTCTTTGCTGCATATGTCTAAATCACAGAATCTCAGTGGAGGGTTTTCAGCTTCAATGATAACTCTGGACATTCATTTAGGACTGCTAGATCTGGATGTGAGGGTGGTGATGTTTGTTTTATTTGGTGAGAAGCAAGATTTCGGTCTTGTTGGGTTCAGATTAAGGTAGATCTTGGGTTCCATGTCTATATCAGTGCAGGGCAGGATTTGAGCTGTTGGATGCCTTTAATATATATTATTCTCGGGTAGAGTTGCTTGTCACCAGAATATTACTGGACATGGATGCAGTTTTTACATGGAGTCTTCCCAGTTGGGCATCTCTGTTTGAAGTGACCCAGCAGAGAACATCATCTCATAATCCCACACCTTTGTACAGCAAATTGATGATGGCTGATGATCCACTGTATCAAAGGATGGGGACATATTGAGGAGTATGATGAGGCAGGAAGCATGGGATAACATCTATAAAACTGCTGATTACATGAAAGAAAATCCTCTTAAACTTCTCACCCTCTACTCTTAACTTGTGACAAGGGGTACAGCCAAATGCATGTTCTCAAAACTGCCTGCCCAAATCTCCATCCAAGGGGACTGACTGGTACCTTGCAGAAAATGTGGCCACAAATTACATTGCTAAGGTTGCTTGGGTCAGTGTGGCTTGATGTAGGGAGGCTTGTCTAACAGCAATGACCTTTTGCCTCCTCACAAAGAAAGTTTGCTCTCCCATCCACTCGGACTGTCTCTTAACTGCTGTTTGTTTATGTCTTCCTCTTATTAACTGTGAATGCTTCTCTCCTCTCAAACTATCTGATATTGTCGTCTATGTTGCTCCACACCACTTCCATCCTTATATATTCTACTGTTACCTGTTTGCTGTGTGTATCTTTATCTCTCCCTTCTGTGGCGTGCCAACCATCTCTTACCAGTAACTTGTTAGGCCTAGCAAGTGTGCGTGGCCTTCGACTTGTGGCAGGCTAAGACTTGGAAGAATGTTGTTCCATTGAGATGCTCCTTTTTCCCTACAACCCAGATGACCTCCACTCTTTCACCCTCTGCTCAGGATTGCTCTCTCTGCTGTATCCCCACCATACCCTATATTTATCGCGGGTGTATAGTTTTTATGATGGCTCTTTTCATTCTCTGTACATCACAAACCACTCCAACTGCTGTTTTCTTCAACTTCTGTCTTCTGGTCTATTTCACTACAGGATAACTTTCTTACTCTGAATTCTTCACTGGGGCACCTTTGACCTGCTGTTTCTGCCTTCTCAGTCATGGTTCCTTCACACCACTCGTTGTTATTATATGATCTCTACCATTTCACCTCTTCCTCACCATCTGGAAGACACTCACACTTCCCTACCTCCCATACCCTCTTTTATTTGGCTTTTCTCAGTTACTGCCACCTTCACCCAGTAGTCTTTAAGCAGCCTATTCCTTCTTTCTGCACTCCCTTGTGACAACTCTCCTCTGGTTTGTTCTGTTGATTGTATTCAGTCTGGTCAGTCTCACCTTCTTTCCTTGAGCCTCTCCCAGTGTTTGCCCTCCTGTTGCATCCTCATCTGCTCCACAATGTATTACTAATTCTTGTGGCCATTGACACCACTAGACTTTCTAGATAGTATCTTAGCCGTGTTCAATAGTCTTAGTGGGTTCTCTATCCTACTATATTTTACCATTCTCTCTCCATCCACTCTTGTCACTCATGCTTTCCAATTATACCAATATCCTCTTGCAATTCACTGCTCTTAAGCCTACTCCTCTTTCTTGATAGACCTAGTCATTTTGTCCTTACCTAATTTTAGTCCTCTGTGTTCTAAATACCTCCCTCATTTTTGACACTGTCTTATTTGTGTACTGACTCCATTTAACTGCCTAGAATTCTATATCTGATTAACTCCATCTTGTAATCCCATGGCATGTTATTACCTGCTGTCATCAGTACATTTGCATAGGTTATCTGCTTGTTTATTTTCTCACATAGTATTATCTACCTTTAACTGTTATTATTGTGATTATTGTCTTTGGCATGTATCAAATCTAAAAATTCTTATGAACTAATGCTTAAGTACATATCTATTTTGCACTGACTCTAGTATGACATGACACTAGTAAATCTGGTATTGCAATAGTGTGTTGTTTCAAATCAAAATGCATTTATCAAGCCCTCTAAGCACAACCTTTATTTTATATCTACTCTACAACTTGGCCACTAAAGCTACATTATTTCCTTCACATACACATTTCTTGTAGACTCCTGTAACTTTAGGCCCAGCATGTTTACTGCTTAAGAATGAGCTGATGCTCTTTTTTAATGCCTCCTATGTGTTGAGTTGTCTACTGTGACTTGCTGATTAGGCCCAACTGCATTTTTCACAATCGTAAGGCAGATTCACTTTTGATATGATATGGCATTCATAATGAGCCAGTACACAAGTGGTTCTGGGGGGCGGGGGGACAGAGGGAGGACAAAGAAACATCTTACTAGGCCTTGTATCATTCAGATCGCGCATCTGCAGGGAAGTGGATGGGGATAAGTGCCAAAAAAGGGTGGGGTTTGGAGAAGTGCAGGTAATCAAAGTGCAGCCAGTTAGTAGTTCAGTGCAGGTAAAGGAAAGTGCAGCCAACGGGTGGCTATTAAGAGCAGAGATGCACTAAGAGCAGAGAGAGGGCACTGTAGGGTTACAGATACAGACCACAAGTGATGGAGTAGCCAATAGCCAATAGGCAGTGAGGGTGCAACTGGACATGTGGAGGACCATGCCCAAGTTCAGAGGGTGGACAGGATATCAGTGCGTGGACCAGATGGGTCATCAGCATGGGAAAGGAAGAGAGAAAGCAGAAGCAAAGTGGCAGGTCTTGAGTTGCTTCCGAAACTGGAGGCGGTTTGGCTCAACTTTGAGAGAGGCAGGGAGGCTGTTCCAAATGGGAGGCCCTAGCGGAAGACATAGATCTGCCCCCAACTCTCTGCTTGCAAAAGCAACTGACACTCAGAAAATTGGAGGTGGATGAGCGGAGAGCTCAAGACGGGGGATATTTAGGAAGAGAGCATTGAAGGTAGCGCGGTCAGGGGCTGCAGAAAGTCTTGTAGATTGTGCAGAAGGTATTGAACTTGATCCTTGCCGCCAGTAGGAGCCAGTGAAGAGATTTCAGTGCTGGAGAGATATGATCCCTGGGCTTGAGGCCAAGGCCAAGTCTTGCAGTCCTGTTCTGGATAAGTTTTAGAGGACAGAACGTAGAAACATGACAATTAAGACAGAGGCTCTTGCAGTAGTCCAGCCTAGAGAGGACAAGAGCTCTGTAGACATTGTTCTTCTGGGGGAAAGTTAGGAAAGGAAGAATATCTCTGAGGTTGTGCAGCTGATAGTTTGACTTCTTAGAGATGTCAGAGATGTGAGGAGAGAAGGAGAGGGTGAAGCCAATGATGACCCCAAGGTTCTTAACCTCACAGGTAGGAGTAGTGTAAGGAAGGCATGGGATTAAGAATAGACAGATACATGTGATCACAATTCAAGGGTGTTTATTTAAACAGTATGCAGGATGGAAAATGAACTAATTTAAACCTGAATCTAAGATGGGAGGAAGCTTTGACCATCAAATGAGAAATAAGGCATACGTGATTACAAATAATATATCAGGATGTGATTTCCAGGGGTCTCCTTTCCACATGTTTTGAGCACGGGACATGGTGGGTCTCCTGCGCACAGTACACACTTGAGCTCTCCCAGCCCGAGCTGTTATTTTCGTACCAGCTATCAGTTTCTTTTATGGTTAAGTCTCTTTTCAATAAAAGTCTCTCGCCTTTGAAGAACTGATCGTTTCTAATTAACAGAATAAAAGAATGTTTCCTTGTAAGACTTAGGGTGTTCATTTTGCACACCTGGGTCCCCTTATTCCGGGCACCAAGCCCTCTCAAATCTCTTTGTTAGCATTCACAAATCTTAATGTCTTTTTAACAGTTTTCCTTGGACATCCCTCTGACATTTTCACTTTTGTCAACACACTGTTTCTTGGGACTTTAGACTGCACCCCTCTTTATTGGCATCCCTCTGCCGGGTTCACTCTTGCCACTCTACAATTCCTTTTCCTTTATCTGGGATTCACGTCCCTTGCGTTTCAATGGTTTGTCGGTCAAAGACGTTCAACTGTACAGGATTTGGCTTGACCCCTGTATGGCCACTTTGGCCTGTCTTGGCGTCTCTCCTATGGTCTTCTGGTATTTGCAGTTCAATCAACATGAGATTAACCAGCATCTTTGGAGTGAGTACCCACATGGTTCCTCTCCCCTTTGCAACTGGTCTTCCTGCAACAATTCATAGTTCTTTGTATTTTGCCTTGTGGCGTTCATTCAACACAGTTTGGTTTCTTTATTAGTTATCCCCTCAACTCACCAGCTGTGAAGAACCGCTTGGCTTTCTTGGTACCTGTAGTCAAGGCTGGTAGCACAGCAGCAGGAGTCTCCCCCAGTCCTGCTTATCAGTGTAGGCCACGCTCCATGTACCGTTGACATCTGCTGCAAGATGGTTGAGCTATTGTTCACAATCTTGAGATTCCTTCTACAGAGGTCTCATGAACCTGGATTGGAAAGGGCAAGGTCACTTCTCTCCCTTTCACCCTCTCGGTGTGTGCCGTCCTTCTCCTCATCTTGAACTTGAACGTTATTGTCTTTTTAATTAAGGTAACACATCGTATGATGGATGGGATGGAGAATAACTCTCACACCAAACAAGAAGACTGACTCAGGAAGTTGGCAAAACTTTCTGTTTAAATATCAATCATCTGAGACAGGGAGTGCAACGGACATCAACGAGCGTCGCACAGCACGATACCAACACATTTCATAAAAAAATTACACGTTTATAGCAAAAACATGTAATATGTGACGTCATACCATGTGGAAAACTACAAAAACCTACAGGGGATTGTGGTTGGTTCAAGGGGAACATTTAAGTATACTTGCTGTATGGGATAGGTTTGTGATTGGGTCTCTATAGTCAAGTGGGCAATTTATGCCCTCCCTTAAAGCAAGTCATGGTGCAAGTCATCCTTGACAGTGAATAGAAAGGCCCTTTGTTATATGGCGTTCTACAATTGGTTGGCACGCTTGTGCCCTTCTGTAACATTTGATTCTCTAACAGCACTTAAGCTGGTACCTCAGGTGCTGGTGGGCGAACCTGACCGTACCTCCACACCCAATTACTCCATCATCTCCCCTCACTCATGCTGTCTGCCCTTCAGATTGTCTTTGAACTTGGCCTTGCAGTAGCTTATCATCTCTGGTAATATAAGGGACGTTCTAGCCAAGGTTCAGGCTTGCATGCCCACGTCTATTCTCATTTTGGACTCACGTGATCAGAGACCGTAAATCATCCCATTTTGTATCATTTAATTGTCTTAAATGAAGAAGTTTGCTCTCAGGATGTTATCTCTTTGCAATTTAACAAGCAATGTCTCAGATTCTCACGCTTACATGTTCTTTGAGGACTAATAACCAGTTTTCACTGCTCTTAGTCTCTGACACCAAGCCAAGCAGTTTTCCTTTAGTCCATCTTCGAGCCTCAGTGTCTTCTTTGCTGCGACACACACACTGCTGTCAATCCTCCTTTTTCCACAGGTTGAGCTTACTAAAATTGTGCCATACATACAGGATACATCATGTAGGGTTTTCTCAGAGGATACTTTGTCTCAAAGGCTTCTCGTGATATAGGTACCTTTACTGGTATTGCTCATGTCTCAATTTCCAGTTTCCAACATATAGGTTGACTAGGGACAGGATTTCCTGCAGATGCATTTGTCTGCTCCTCTACATTCCCCGGTCTGGTTGATTTATCGTTTACACCTTCACCAGTCTCCACATCTTGGTATTCTTTCATGAAAAAGTTCTTCTTTGGAGTCCAGATTTTCACTACTCCCTTCAGGAATCCTGCTGATTTTATATGTTCCTCGATCTCCAGCGCATACAGTTGCAGTGTCCATTCGGATTACAGTAGATCCATTGTCCCACATACTTCCTGTGATTTTTGGGATGGAGGAACTTGGTTCCCTCCTGTACTAAGATGCTGGCCGCTATATATTTTTTGATCTTTTCATCTGTCAACTCCTTGGGTCCAAACCCTGATTCGACATTGATCATGATCTTCATTCCTAGAGCCTTCTTTGCTGTCTTCTTGCACTGTGTGATTATCATCATGATCACACAGAATCCAAACATGATATGACATGGCAATTATAATGCACCATCCCAGGAATTCGAAGATATTTGCCATCCACTGTGGGACCCACGAGAAGATAGATATGAACCAACCATCATCCACAATATATTCTTTCTCATCTTCCATCTTGTGCAACTTTGTTAGCAGTGTTATGGCCTCTGTCAAGGTCCCATTCTCGTCATAGTGAGAAGGTATGAGCATGCAACATGATGGCCCGATTTGGGATCTAACACCTCCATCCATTGCTGTAATCATATCAAGGACATATCGGTTCTGGAGGCTCATCAGTTTATGGACCACATTCCTCTTTGATCACATTGATCCATTTATAGTAGTGTTGATCATCTGCAGAAGCTTGCATCTGGTAAGCTGTAACCATTTTTGCATTAGCCATCGTCTGGATCTCTGGCATGGAGATCGCTATGAAGATTGAAGCAGTCTTGCTGAACAGCATATGCTCATATGGAATATCGTTGAAGGCTTCTATTGATTTAGCAGCAAAATAATTCTCCCTCCTGGTTTGATTGAGGAATTCAAGTAATCACTTCCTCCTCAAATGGGCATCTTATTTTGGAAATTCACCAATGTTCGGGTCACTCTTCAGCATGACCTATGCTGGAGCATTGACAAGTACTAAAGTACATGTTCCTCCCCAATCCTAGGGCAACCTCATGTAGGCTCTGGACCCATAAACCCAATATCATTCCATCAGGACTTCTGTCCCTGCTCCAATACTGGAGACATCAACTACAGCCTTGTAACCTATGATATCTCCCTCACGTATTTTTCCTTTTTGCTGGAAACACAATGTCCCATTCGTCAATGGAATTACAAACATTGTGCTTGATTAATCTTCTACACATCTCAGCAGCCTGTCATGTTCGGCCCACGACTTTAAACATTCATCATTGACCTTTTGTACTTCTTGCACGTATTCTTGCTTCAATAGATGAGCTGCACAGAACATCAATCCTTCTTCCCATCCTGTTTTGGTCTTTACTTCCCCATAGACTAGCATCTACATTCTCCCCCAGCATCCAGGTATCCAAGCTAGCTCTACCTTATCCAGACAGTCCAAGCTTTATCATTTCTGTTATCACTACTTCCTCCTGTCCTGTCCTAGGGTATATGAGCATCTTGCTCTTCCATGCAGGCTCCATTTCCATCTGTGTAGTCTTAATATAATCATCCTGAAATGGGAACATTCATTTTGATCAACATCACAGCATGGCCTAATGTCCTTGGAGCTGTCCTCGGATTATGCATGAAGCAATGTTGACAAGACATCTGGCATCATAATCTGGTACTAATATGGGAATGAAAGTGTGGGCAGCACTCCTGGCATAAGGTAATAGACAGCATATGTAGAAGCCTCAATAGATGTACTCTCTCCCACTTTTTTCATGTGCTGATACCACATGTTATTACCCAACTGTGCTGTACTATCTAAATATGTGCTAATCCCATTATTATCCTACTCTGCATTTCTCTTGTGTCTTTGCAACATAATGGTTGCAGCCCATTCAAATAACTCTAAGGCAGCTATGCTCTGGGCAGAAAGCACTCGAGACCTAGGCTCATCAGAAATTGCCAAATCTACACGAGTTCCTAGAGTAGGGAGAATCAAAGGAACTTCCACTGTTTATGGACCAATAAAGTAAATAGTGTGGATCAGAAGAAACAGGAAAAGAATGATAGACACTGCACGTGCATATATTTTACACCAGAATATTAATCCACACCATTTGTGCCCCTCTTGTATCTCTTGAGTTTGCACATTCTCTGAAATTGTGCCATTTTCAAGATTTCTCATTTTTGCCATACTTATTTAAAGAAGGAAAAACACTTTTTGACCAGGTAATTATGGTAGGTCTGATAGTTGTTTGTTCTCTTCTATTATTGTGACAAGCAGCCTTCTAATTGTAGAACCATTTTTAGGAACATCTAAGAAAGTACAAATGGCAACATCTCTACTAACAAGGGCAGGATAAGATGTGGCACAGGAACGTTTGCACACCTGCTATAATATCTATAAGGATTGTCCAATGAGAACCACAGACCAAATGTAAATCTGAATTTATTAATCAATCCACTGGTTTATCGTCCTTCTTCCTCATCATCGGTCGAGTCTGCACGCACTGAAATTCTTCTTCCTGACTTGCTTCTGGATTAATCATTGGGGGTGCAATGGTCTAACCAGCATCAAGTTTAACGTTGGTGAGATGAATCCGAGCTCCTCTGCCTTGAACTTGTACTACTGAGGGAGTATGTCCTCTGTAATATAGTGTCTGACAAATCGTGGCTCATGCCACTTTCTAGTAAAATTAAGGATCAACATTGTGTCTCCAGCAAAGAGTGCAGGTTCTGATAATAATTTTGAAATTCTGGTTGCGGAATGGTTTTCATCTGTGTTCTGAGACTGACCCCCCTGGTGCTTCAGTTGATCTGAAATGACAGAGATACTAGCGGTCATACATGTCAAATATTCATTTAATTCATTTTTTACTAACAGTTTCAAAGTGCTCTGGGCATCACATCTGCTCTTTGATGGAGTAGTCAAAGGCATTCTCATTCATCTTTCTGTCACTAATTCATGGGGTGTGAGGTGTTTGTCAGACTCTGGCTGATTCCTTAAGGCATATAGAGCTAGCAGCAGGCACTACAGTCATCCCTTCTTCAATGTCAATTTAAGCTTAGTGATGCTTTCCTTCAAGAGGCTGTAGAGTCTCTCACATAATCCGTTCGCTTGCGGGTGATAATCAGAAGAAAACATGTGCTTAACATTCAGCATTAATCCTATTTGTTCAAATACTTCATTAACAAAATGTGGCCAAATATCGTATTTCAGCACCTCACACATTCCCCATTTAGTAAACTTCACTGCGCAAGTGGCATCAGGGTGTGTATAAGGACCAGCTGTGATCCACCTGGAGAAGGGAAACACCACCACTATCAGATATCTATATTCATTAGATACTTGCAGCATGTCAACATAATCAATATGTATATGCTGAAAAGGACCATTCAGTCAAGGAATTACTCCTCTAATTGTTCACAGTGTATGCCCAGCAGTAAATCTTTGACATATGATGCAATTTAATACATAAAATACAACGTGTTCTAACAAGTTCGGTTCGAACCAGTCTTCTGCAAAAGTTCCAGCGATACTCTTCCTAGTCACATGCATGAGGTAGTGCAGCTGTTCAAGCGCTACCTTTAACAATGCTACTGGCATTACTGGATTTCCTTTACTCTCTTGTCACCATAATGCTTCTGTGGAAGATAAAGAACAACCCCTTTATTTCCATAATTCCTGCTCTTCCTGTGGCACACTGCATTGAATCTCAAACTGAGCTCATGGTAAATGATTAAACATTTCATTCACTACCATAATCAAAACTATTACTTAACATTTGGAGTGTCAAAACTTGAAAAATCTGGTGAATACGCAGTCCTTTTGGCCTCTGCCTCTGCGGCTTAGTTTCCACAAGAAATAATATCAGTTTGCTTAGTGTGCGCTGCACATTTAACTATCTCTATGGCTACTGGGATTTGTAGTGCTTTAATAAGCCTGTCCAATAAAGACACGTGCTGCACTGGAGTGCCATCTGCATGCAGGTAGCCCCTCCTCTTTCAGCGTGCTGGCCCTGCATGTATGGTTGATGTCACATAGGCGGATTCACTCTACACTGTCACTTCCTGCCCTTCGTGTTTCTCAAGCACGACAATAAGCGCTACCAATTCTGCTGAAAATTGAGATGGTAGTCTTGCACTTGCTAAAACCTTAAATTCACCATCTGCTCTATGCCTCACTACAGCTGCACCAGAATGCCTTTCTCCACTTGTCTGATCAATTTTAGAAGAGCTATCAATAAAGAGGATCCCTATTCCTGCCAGTGCATTTTTTTAACGCGTGGTATGTCATCGTAAAAAGTAATTTACACAATCATGCACATGCTCACCCTCTGCCACTTGCTCAGCCACGAAGGGGGTCACTATTTACACCTGACAATCACTGGATTTGATTTGATCACCTCATATAGAGAAGCTCTCTGAGATGTCAATGTACCCTTAGGTTTCTCCAAAATGGCAAACAAATCCTGCTCCACAAACAGTGTCATAGAACAACCCAATAGAATACTAGAATGAGTAGATTTCTCAATTGCAAACATAGCGGCTGCAAATGACTGTTTGCAAGGAAAATGCCCTTTCTCAACTTGGTCTAAAATCCCACTGTAATATATCATATTGTAAGCACTACTGCCATAACTGTCCCAGGTGTATGTGAAAACAAAAAGAACTCCTCAACATAGTTGGGAATTTCAAAAACAGGAGCGGTGCAAATTGCCATTTTCAATTCTTCAAATTGGTGATTCCAAATTCACTATGTTTGACTGGCAACAGTAAACCACCAGATAGAACATTGAAAGTCATTTAACCGAAACATATTGTCAATTGTATATTGCCCATTGACTGCATGAACAATTGTTACGAATGGTGATGACACCATTTCACTCTTAAAGACAACTTCTTTGCATTGTGTTATTTCCATTAGATTTAAAATCTAGTATACCTAAGACAATGCATTAGAATCAACTCTTACTGCCAACAAAACGAGAAAAAGACAAACTGAGCACAAAATGACATTGGGCCTCATTCCGAGGCTGGAGGTAAGGGTTAACGGTCACCGTTAATGGCAACGGTGACCGTTAACACTTACCACCATATTCCGAGTTCCCTTTTGCGGGTTGGCATTTAACGCCTGCTTTTAGCAGGCGTTAAAAATCCAACCCGCAAAGGGACCTTGGAGTAAATTACGGCACCGTAATTTACTGTGCCGTAATTTACTCCTTCCCCATTCCCATTGAGCCCTATGGGGGCAGGAATGGGGATGGGGAACCGGTATGGTGAATGGGGAATTACCGGTCCCTCCAACCTTGGAATGGACCGGTAATTACTCCATTCACCATGCCGGATTTCCATTGAGTAAATAGCTCCATGGTGGCTTACCATGGTGCTCTTTACTCCATGGATAGCGCCAGCCTCGGAATGAGGCCCATTCTGCCTGTGTGTGATCACCATTGCTTACCCACTACTCGAATGAGTCCTTCCAAGTTAACTGGCAATGTGCAATCGATTTGTGTGGTTGCATCCATTTTCTCATGAGCATAGGAGATGTTACTATGTCTGATACAGACTCGTTTTTGAGTTACAGAAACACACTGCGTTCTTGTTCTGTGTTCAAACCGAGTTTTGTGCATCGTAATTTGCAGCTCATGTGGGACTCAAGTTGCCTGAGGAGGAGTTGTCAGTTGCCCCCTCTCTTATGGTGTTGCGCTTATTGTAGTCCAATAAAGCAAATGTCTTCCTTTTTGGCCAGTTGGTGATTTTCTTGCCAATCCACTGCCAAAGGCAGTTTGGGGTCTTGGCTGCTAAGGCTGGATAAATGCTCTTGAATCCGTACGAATGGTACTGCCTACATATACTTTTCCACAAACACATATTATAGCGTACACAATAAACTTCGATTTTCAATTGATCAAATCCTTAATTGCACTCTTTATACCTCCACGACATGTAAATGACATAACAGCTGAAAAAGTAAATTTACAGACATTGCAGGTCCCACATTTGTGGAGACCTGTTGTTGTACGCTTCAACCACTTTGTTTTGGTCCTCACTTCTGGTGCTGATTTAAGTAAAGAGGGGTTATGTTTTTCCTTCAGAGTTGGAGCCTTGGTGAAAATCACTTCAGGTTGAGTTGTAATATAGCTTTGCAAACCAGAGTCTAGTAACAGTAGATGCCAATGTTTGTTGAGCAGTCTGTATAGGCAGTTTCTGTCATTAGAGAATGTTGTGATAGAATTCACTCCTTGGTGTTCGGGTTAGAAAATGTACGGTTTCATTCCAAACATGTCTTTTCTTGGTAAGACGTTAGTCTTATTGCATGCATTCTCTATACATTTGTTAGAATATCCTCATTCCTTGAACCTGCAACCAAGTAAGTCACATTCTTTGACATAAGTCTCTTCTGAACTGCAGTTTCGTTTGGCATGATAAAATTCACCACTGGAATATTCTCAATCACTGTCTTTTTGTGACAACCCTTCGCTAACAAAGACAAATTAACTTTGGTGGGCTTCCTATAAGTTCGAGTATTGATTGTTCCATTCTCAATATAGATTCTCAAGTCTAAATAATCAATTGTACATGGGTCCATAGTCCCAGTGAATTTGAAACCAAAATTGTTGTTCAAATATCCTACAAAAGAAGTGAATTTTTCGCTAGAACCATTAAATATCAGCAGCACATTGTCTATGTACCTTTTCCATAATATAATCTCTGTATCATATTAATGAGAATTGTAGATGTATTTGTTTGGAAAAAAAAAAAACATGAAGAGGTTGGCTAAGGGGGCGCATATTTAGCTCCCATTGCAACACCTTTTATCTGTGAAAAATACTCATTATTGAAAAGGAAATAGTTGTGGTCTAATGTGAATTGCAGAAATTATTTTATCATGTCTACGTGCATGCTGTGAGAGGCTGAACAATTATAATAAACAAAATCTAGAGTGTCAATTGTGCTGTATAGAGGTGTACTATGATTTAAAATCTAATGTGTCTAGTTTATATTGTTATATTGTTCATTCCATGGTGCGTTTTGGACGTTCTTAAGAGTTGCAGTGGAATCCTTGAGGTAAGATGGTAATAATGGGTCCAAATCTCATATAGCGGTATCAATGTATTCAGATAGTCCTTCTGTCGCCCACCCCAAACCGCTCATGATGGGATGCACAACTGGCAGGAGTTGAAAACATTTGTGCACTTTAGGCAAGAAATTCATTATGGGAATGACCTGATTAGGTTGCATGAAAAATAATTTTTCTTTATCTGTAAGAAAGACTCTGGTATACCATTCTTGTATAAGATGACTACGTTTTTGGACTGTGTGTCCAGTGGGGTTTATTTATTTTTTATTTATTTATTTGAATTTGTAAAGCGCCAAACTGCACTCGGGCATCATGGCACTGTTAAGAAGGCTTGCTTAGTTACATAACTGCATTTGAGGTATACATAACAAGATGTTGCTTAATACAATTCCAACAAGTGTTAAGACAGTGCTTATATAGAATGATGGGCAGGTACATTATGCCAACCACATCTTATACGGCGGCAACTACATATAGATGTGAGGACAGAGTCGGTGGGCAAGAGCATGGTGCCAGCCACATGTTGCATAGTGGTAGCTACAAGCAGTTGCATGGTCAAAGTTAGTATGCAATATCGAGATGCCAACCAAAGGTTACAAGGCGGCAACAACACAAATATACAAGGTCAGGTCAATAGGTAAATGCGTGGTGCCCGGCACAGAATACACAGACGCAGGCTAAACATGGGTGCATGGTTAGTGTCAACATAGAATAGCAATAGTCCCGTATTGGACAGTGCTAAGTGCATACCAGTACATAGGTTTCCAGTCAACGAGCAACCACATGGAGCAAATCTCCGGTAAGGCGGTCAGCTACAGACACTTACTGGGGTGGGGGAGAGGGGTGGCACACGCGACTAGGGGGTTAAGAAGGGAAAGTCTACCCCTATGGGGGCAGCAGAGGGGTGGGGGACAAGTCCACACACATACAGGGTGCAGCGGAGGGGTTGGAGGAGAGTCTACACATACCTAGGGCAGCAGAGGGGTGGGGAGAGGAGTCCACACATATCTGGGTGCAGCAGAGGGGTGGGGGGAGGAATCCACACATACCTAGGGCAGCAGGGGGTTGGGGTAAGTCCACACATATAGGGTCCAGCGGAGGGGTGGGGGAGGAGTACACACATACAGGGTGCAGTGGATGGATGGGGGGAGGAGCACACACATTCAGGGTGCAGTGGAGGGGTGGGGAAAGGAGTACACATGTACAGGGTGCAGCGGAGGGGTCGGAGGAGAAGTCCACACATACCTGGGGCAGCGGAGGGGTGGGGATGGAGTCCACACATACCTGGGGCAGTGGAGGGGTGGGGGGAGGAGTCCACACATACCTGAGGCAGCAGAGGGGTGGGGGGAGGATTACACATGTACAGGGTGCAGCAGACTGGCGGGGGGAGGAGTCCGCACATACCTGGAGCAGCAGAGGTATGGGGGGAGGAGTCCACACTTACATGGGGCAGCGGAGGGGTGGGGGGAGGAGTACACATGTACAGGGTGCAGCGGAGGGGTGGGGGGCGGAGTACACACGTACAGGATGCAGCAGAGGGATGTGGGAGGAGTACACACATACAGGGTGCAGCGGAGGGGTGGGGGGAGAAGTCCACACATACCTGGGGCAGCAAAGGGGTGGGGGGAGGAGTCCACACATACCTGGGGCAGCAGAGGGGTGGGGGAGGAGTACACACATACAGGGTGTAGTGGAGGGATGGGGGAGGAGTACACACGTACATGGTGCAGCGGAGGGGTGGGGGAAGAGTACACACATACAGGGTGCAGTGGAGGGGTTGGGGACTTACCCGCAACTGGCGTACCGTGGTGGACAGGGGTAGACAGGGCCTTAGGAGTGGGCCTTGTGAGGAGGGCCAGCCAAGCCTGCCGGCCTTCCCATTGGGCCAGAAGTAAAATCCCCAAGCCAATCATAGCCCCCCCAGCAGCACCATGCCCAGCACTCCGGGTTGTTTTGTAGCTTTTTATAGCAACTGAGTGTGGGTAGATGTCTAATTGCAATTTGTATGTAATCTGATTTATTTAGAATTACTATATTGCCACCTTTATCAGCCTCTTTTGTCACAATGGTATGGTCAATAGTGAGATTATTCAAAGAAACCTGGGATTTTCAAATCTTCATGATAATTCCTTAATCACTATGTAAAATTAATGACAAACGTAGAATCAAAACTTTACAAACCATGGACTCATGACCAGTATGCATCCAGATTGGACTGCAAGGATGTTCATAAGCCTGCATTTGAGCAACTGCTTGCAAAAGCACCTTCCACTACATCAAAATGTTAGCAACACACCATTCTGCTATATGAAGAGGGGTGGGGGGAGAAGACCACACATACCTGGGGCAGTGGAGGGCTGGAGGGAGGAGTCCACACATACCTGGGGCAGCGGAGGGGTGGGGGGAGGAGTCCACACATACAGGGTGCAGCAGAGGGGTGGGGGATGAGTCCAAACATCCCTGGGGCAGCGGAGGGTGGGGGAGGCGTCCACATGTACAGGGTGCAGGGGAGGAATGGGGGAGTAGTACACACATACAGGGTGCAGCGGAGGGGTGGGGGAGGAGTCCACACATACCTGGGGAAGCGGAGGGGTGGGGGAGGAGTCCACACATACCTGGGGCAGCGGAGGGGTGGGGAGAGGAGTACATACGAACAGGGTAGAGCGGAGGGGTGGGGGAGGAGTCCACGCATACTTGGGGCAGCGGAGGGGTTGGGGGAGGAGTCCACATGTACAGGGTGCAGCAGATGTGTGGGGGTAGGAGTACACATGTACAGGGTGCAGCGGAGGGGTCGGGGAAAAGTCCACACATACCTGGGGCAGCAGAGGGGTGGGGGAGGAATCCACACATACCTGGGGCAGTGGAGGGGGTGGGGGGAGGAGTCCACATATAACTGGGGCAGCAGAGAGGTGGGGGAGGAGTCCACACATACCTGGGGCAGCCGAGGGGTGGGGGGAGGAGTCCACACATAGCTGGGTCAATGGAGGGGTGGGGGGAGGAGTACACAGATACAGGGTGCAGCGGAGGGGTGGGGGAGAAGTCCACACATACCTGGGGAAGCTGAGGTGTGGGGGGAGGACTCCACACATACCTGGGGCAGCAGAAGGGTAGGGGAGGAGTCCACACATACCTGGGGCAGCGAAGGGGTGGGGGGACGAGTACACACGTACAGGGTGCAGCAGAGGGGTGGGGGGAAGGGTACACACATACAGGGTGCAGTGGGGGGGTGGGGGGAGGAGTACACACATACAGGGTGCAGCGGAGGGGTTGGGGGAGGAGTCCACACATACCTGTTGGGCGGAGGGGTAGGGGATGGAGTCCACACATACCTGGGGCAGTGGAGGGGTGGGGGAGGAGTCCACACATACCTGGGGCAGCGGAGGGGTGGGGGGGAGTCCACACATACCTGGAGCAGCAGAGGGGCGGGGGGTGGAGTCCACACTTACATGGGGCAGCGGAGGGGTGGGGGAGGAGTACACATATACAGGGTGCAGCAGAGTGGTGGGGCAGAAGTCCACACATATCTGGGCAGCGGAGGTGTGGGGGAGGAGTCCACACATATCTGGGGCAGCAGAGGGGTGGGGGGAGGAGTCCACACATACCTGGGGCAGCCGAGGGGTGGGGGGAGGAGTACACACATACAGCGTGCAGTGGATGGGTGGGGGAGGAGCACACACATACAGGTTGCAGTGGAGGGGTGGGGAGAGGAGTACACATGTACAGGGTGCAGCAGAGGGGTCAGGGGAGGAGTCCACACACACCTGGGGCAGCGGAGGGGTGGGGGATGGACTCCACACATACCTGGGGCAGTGGAGGGGTGGGGGAGGAGTCCACACATACCTGAGGCAGCAGAGGGGTGGGTGGAGGATTACACATGTACAGGGTGCAGCAGTCTGGTGGGGGAGGAGTCCACACATACCTGGAGCAGCAGAGGTGTGGGGGGAGGAGTCCACACTTACATGGGGCAGCAGACAGGTGGGGGGAGGAGTACACATGTACAGGGTGCAGCGGAGGGGTGGGGGGAGGAGTACACACGTACAGGATGCAGCAGAGGGATGGGGAGGAGTACACACGTACATGGTGCAGCAGAGGGGTGGGGGAGGAGTACACACATACAGGGTGCAGCGGAGGGGTTGGGGACTTACCCGCAACTTGCATACCATGGTGGACAGGGGTAGACAGGGCCTTAGAAGTGGGCCTTGTGAGGAGGGCCGGCCAAGCCTGCCGGCCTTCCCATTGGGCCAGAAGTAAAATCCCCAAGCCAATCATAGCCCCCCCAGCAGCAACATGCCCAGCACTCCGGGTTGTTTTGTAGCTTTCTATAGCAACTGAGTGTGGGTTGATGTCTAATTGCAATTTGTATGTAATCTGATTTATTTAGAATGACTATATTGCCACCTTTATCAGCCTCTTTTGTCACAATGGTATGATCAATAGTGAGATTATTCAAAGAAACCTGGGATTTTCACATCTTCATGATAATTCCTTAATCACTATGTAAAATTAAAGACAAACGTAGAATCAAAACTTTACATACCATGGACTCCTGACCAGTATGCATCCAGATTGGACTGCAAGGATGTTCATAAGCCTGCATTTGAGCAACTGCTTGCAAAAGCACCTTCCACTACATCAAAATGTTAGCAACACACCATTCTGCTATATGAAACCTTGTGCATAGACCCTACTATGTAAAATGGTATACTCTAGAACTGCAAAATATAAATAACATTCTCCTACATGGAACAGCAAAAGAACTCCTTCTAGAAATAGAACACATCCAAAGTAAATATTTTGGACCTGAGGCTGTCTTATAAAGTTCAGTAACTTTAGAAAACATTAGAAAAAAAACCCAAACACCAACCTCCTTACAAACACATAAAAAAAGAAATAGCAAAGTTTGAAAACACATCTGCTGAAATACCAGACAAATGATGGACCCGAATCATGGAAATGTGCACAGAAATCCTGCAAGGGCTGCACACCCAGAACAACAGTGCGCGCAGAAAGAAAAATGTGCACCCCTCGTCTTCATTAAATTTACAGCGCAGAGTAACCATATTCGCAAGTCACCCCTGGAATGCCCCCGACAAGCACACACACAAAAGATATACAGCCAAACCAGCTACCTTTGCAAGCTCCCCTGGGTGCGAATAGACAAACCCTTTAAGCAGTGTGTGGGGTCCCCCATAAGCAGGCCTACATCTCAGGGATCCTGCATGTGGTCCCCTGAAACTGTATCTGGGACACTGACAACTGTGTGAAAACCTCTGTAGAATGTTTCTGCACGCCACTACACTGCTTATGCGCACCCCTATGTTACATCGTAAACCTGATTAAGTACACTCAATATGACATGCAACCCTACCTGCGCACTGCAAATCCTACGTGCAAGTGTACTTATGCCTGCCTACAGGTGGCAGATCGAATGAAGGACTTTTGTGGCCATTTACCAGGTGAGAGAGTACACAATCGAATCCATGAACACATCTCATGCCGTGCCAGCTCTTTCCCATTTTTGATGTTCTTCCCCTTTGCCAGCCCTCTGGGAAAGCAATGCCATGCTCTGCTTGAAGTCTCACACAAGGCCCACGATGGCTCGCAAAGACGTGCTGAGCCATCCCGATATTCACGCTAGTCCAGGAAAAGTACAGTGCATTAGATCCCATGAATCGATGGAGGCAGATTTGTGCTCAGTTGTGTATGCAAGTACCATTTATTCCATGCAGAGAATTCCATAAATCTCCATGGAAAATAGGGTACTTATCCAAATTTAGAAACACCACATAGTGACTTACACACACACAAATCCTGCGCTTACAAAAACAGAAGTGTGGCAAATAATGTATATATAAAAACAAAGGTAAATATTATACCAAATTTCGCTTTGTAAATAGCTTGATGTCTTCTGTTAGACACAGTGCAAAAGAGAAATCCCCTAAAACACATCCAACATGACAAGGGATGAGGCATCCAAGTACAACAATGATTATAGTGCGAGCATTGCCTTCTTGAGGAATGCCTATCTCACCAAAGCTGAGAAGACCGACCAAATAAACCTTTGGGAAAACATATCATCTGACAAAACCCTCTCACACAAATTGTACAGTTTTGGTATAAAAAATGCTCTCCATAGACTCTACAGATGCTACAAATTTGCAGGCTGTTTAACATGTACACCCTTATGTGGCAAATATGAAAACGTTGTCTGGCTAAACCTTGGTCAAGTATCATCACGGAAAATGGTACTGAATTCCTACTAAGAGTTTAAAAAATAGCCACAAATTATCTCAACAACCACAACATTTTAAAAAGCAATTTAAATAACACATATTACTAAAACAGAAGTACTGCTTTGGAAACGATGTGCCTGTACGACATAGCTCAAAACTACTCCTACAAAAGTAATGTCACACCAGATGAAACAGGCAAATACTCAGCCTCAAATTGAGAAACAAGCCTAGTAAAACTTACCAAACGCAGCCTAATTAATCATATAAACTTATCATTTAAATCTCTGCAACATAGTGACATGGCCTGACTACAACTTTTCAAACCTTGGAGAAAAGAATATGAATTATTAGCTGACCATAATTCATTTGAATCTGCATTCAATTCAAATGTAAGCAGTGGTATAACAAATCAAAATTTTAAACAATACAAACACATGTTGGACAATGAACACCAACAAGAGGAAGACATTCAAATTCTATTTAATAAAGACACAAATGAATGCAGTCAACCTTCTCTTACAGGAAACCAAGAACGACTTGGAGAACCACTCATTCTAAATAAAGCATAAATAGCCATGACTGAGATAACCATGTATCAGTCTAAAGAATCTGAAGAAGACTTGGTGGTGCTGCAATCACAATTAAATGATGAAAAGACTCACCATTTAGCTAGAAGTCACTGAAGAAATTGAACATGGTTTTAAATATTAAACTAAAACTTGTAGCTTGTAAAAATTATAAATCTTTGCATGTAAGTGGTGAAGTTGGTTCTGGCAAAGCATTCTTAATTAAAACAATCAGCAATTTTATACAAGACTTAACAAACTACATCAATTCAGCTGTTGTACTAGCCCACACAGGTCTTGTTGCCTACAACTTAACACCGACTACATCTCCTTGCAGTAGAACACAAAAACAAATTAAAATACTACAAATTATGAGCAGAAGCTGCTACTGATGTACGCATAATTCTGAAACAATTGAAATCCCTTCGGACTGGTGATGTTAGCATAGTTTCCAACCTCATGCTGGCTTTAATTCATAAAAACTGACTAGGAAGAACTGTTTGGAGGAAAACATGTTATTATTTTCAGAGACCTCCTACAAAAACATCTGCCCCTGATGTCATGGTGCAATTAAGTCAAAAAAATATAAAAAGCATGTGCTTAATGTGAACCCTTTCAAGGTGTATTCAATTCAATGACGCAATGTTGAAAAATGAAATGTAACCCATAGTGCATATCGGCTTCACAGACAAACTAGTGGTGCATGGTATTATACACTATCTATGTGTCAACAAGAAACAACACGACTAAATTGCTTAGAAAAATGTATCTCCAACACAGCTGGATTAGAAAATCTATTAACTCTGACTCTAAAGTGCACAGTAATTCTAAAACATAACCTTGATGTAGAACATAGTTTAATCAATGGAGCAAATGGTGCAGCACAGTCATCAAAGAAGGTATGCGTTAAGTAGAACTTTCACATCTCCACAAACTGAATGGACTATTCTTAGTTAACATAAATGAAAACAAAGTCAACACTGATATTCATCAAATAATACGACCAAAACCATCAACTGACAAAGAGACACATGTCTCTTCTCAAAAAACAACTACAGGCACATCAAATGATACAGATCCACATTTCTCTGGGCCATTTAAATTCAGCAACACAACTGGAGTAATTTGCAATGCAAATTTAGCAAACAATCTTCTCTTCTAATTGCCAACAATTGTTCAAAACATTTACTGAAATGACTCAGACCAGTTGTGTTTGCAGAAATACCACAAATAACCATGGCAACACCTACAGTTTCTCAGGCATAAGGCAAGAATTGGACTACTGTGCAGGAATGGTACAGTTCACCATAAACACACAGGAAGGTCGACAGGAATTCCCAATGTACTTAATTTAAGTACTAGAAACCAAAAACACCCATATAAATGAAATCTACCATCGATCATACACGTGGAAAAATGTATGCAGTCTCTGTAAACCATGTCTCACAAGAGCACACACCTAATGAATGATTTGTCTATGCATCCATACCAAATTATGAATCCATTCCATTTCACCAGCTTACGCAGAATGCAAATCGTGGCATATTATGCCATTTTGCAATTCAGACCATCGTTCCACCATAAAAATAAAGTCACATGGCCAATGTATAACTAATGCTTCTAAAATACAATGCAGATGGTACTAATAATAACTGTAAACTCACTATCTTTACATACGACAAAGTATCTCTTTGCAAGAAAACCTTCAGAGCACTAGGCATCATCTTCCACACTCACTTCAGAACAGTATGCTACATATGCCAAAAAAAGAAGTGGTTGGTTTGAATGTAACACCACATCTGTTACTTCAAAACATGGGTTAACAGCAAATCTAACAAATGCCTACCTAATATTCTTGAAACCCTAATGTACTCACTAAAGTATAGTACAATACAAAGTTACACTATGAAAATGGGTATCTAAATTCCTTAAACATACCCTTCAATATAATACACTTCAAATATGCCATCACAGTTATTCTTGCACTATACAGACATACTACTACAATACCAAATGATGATTTTGTTTTCACAGAAAATTATTCCAACCTTATTACCATATGCAACTAAGTATGCATAACCAGTATTATACGTTTCATTCTACAAAAAGAAACAACCACATATTATTTAAGCAGTATCCTCAATTGCACTACAATTATAAATACCATAATCACTTAAATTATATAATTTCACCATATTACTGTATACTCTCTCTACAATAGCTGTAATTACTATACATATATTATTGTGGCTGTAGCTAGTTGCCAGATTCTTGGGGGAACTTGCCATCAAGAATATGGCCACTGGCCACAACCACAACAATAGAATTAAACCATATCATAAATACATACAACACGCCTTCAAATAACATGACTCACCCAGATCCCCCTGCAATCCAAATAGCATCCGTGGACACATGTTTGTGTCCGCAGACAGTAAAATTGACCGCAGACTTGGCTGCACATGCACAGATTATTTTTACTTATAGAAACAGCTCCATATGAATGTTTTTCCACTCCTTCACCCTTTCTAGGCACTCTTTCACCCACAAAATAGTCCCACATGTATTTTCCAGACTTGTTCTCACTGCGTTGTCCAGGGACAAAGGCTGTGCGCATGATCCAACATGGAGACCATAAAATAAATGACACACTTCTCATTTTTCAACTTCCAATCAGCGTGCGAGTTTGATGTCGGCAAACACCAACCCCCCCTGATTGGCCCACTAGCGTCCACGGACTTTGAAGCAGGAACAGAATCTGTGGAACTGAACACATATATCACACATTTATTTACTTTTCGGCCATTTAAAAAAAAAATAGCTACTGGACAGCTTTACACCAAATGCAAAAGCATGCTTTCAGGACTAAGTCGCAGCTCCTCGTGCACATTTGGTGAATATTTGTCCAGCATTTTCAGCTGTAGGTTTGAGCAAAATGTTTTTTTTCATTATGTCTATGAGGATTTGAAAAGCGTCCCCCATCCCCGGACAAAACGGCTCCAAACATTGCAAAATCATTCAGGGGTGGCCATATAGTTTTTATGCAAAGAGTATTCGTCGATGGACACCAAAGTTATAAGCCACCCAAAAACTGTTCTTCCTTTGAGTTGAGCAACCTAACCGTAACTACATAGCCACTACCATGGGCTGTGTAATATATTTGTTAATTAAACATACTAGTATGCAATAATATGCATTAATAACTGTTCATACAAGTGATATAAAAACACATCCCTGTAAAAAGAACAGAGAAAATGCAGAATTTTGATGATGCAAACACTCTCGTAAAATATCAGGAGTGAAAGGCAATACATTACATTGTGACCAAAAATGTGATATCTTGTTGATATGGTGGCTTAGCAGTCTCTGTGGTCCCAAAACTGGACCATGGGGATTGGGGGTTTCTCCACAGTACCTTAATCACTTATTGGAAGTTCAATGGCATTAAACCAGGCTATGGTATGCTGTCTTTAGGCCTAATTACAAGTTGGGTGGTAGCCATTAAATGCAGCAGTAACTCTGCATTTAAGGGCTGCCCTGATCACGAGTTGGATGGTAAGTGGGCTGTGTTATCTCTAGCTTTTTGCTGGAGGTGAAAATCACATTTAGTGTCCCGTTTTCAGTGCTATAACCACCAGCTGTATTACTGACAGCAGTAATAGCACCCTAGGACCCTTTGGGTCCAATGGGTAATGGGGATTAACCGGTACCCCCAACCCGTGATCAGGTGCTAATAGCACTGGACTGGGTGGAGCTAACACAATTAACGTTGGATGTTACCCCGGCGGTATTACCAACACAGTACTGCCCAACTCGTGATTAGGCCCTTTGTAGGTCAAATCATGTTCAGTTGTGGTGAGTCATGCTGATCCAACCATCAAGCTGGAGTCAAGACGGTTCAAAGTGTTTGCTATGTGCAGTGTGCAGGCAGTGTTCAAGTGATGCTGTATGGAGTGGTCAGCAGGCTCTGTTTGGGAGTTAAGTTAGTTTGATATGTTGGTAAAAACTGTATTGGGTTCGCCAAGTGATGTGAGGCTTCCAGTGGTTCCAGTTAAGATCTGGTCAGTTCAAAGGATTGGTCCTGATGGTCAAATTATATGTTCATAGAGGCATGTTGCTCTTCAATGTCATGCCAAGAGGCAGACTGTTTTTTTTTAAATGAACAGATGACATATTCTGTTTGGTATGGTGTAGTGTCAAGCTGATTCAGTGGATGTTATATTATATGACATTTGTATAGCACCTATTGCTATTTGTATGGTCTCAAAGTGCTCTGGGTGAACACCCTTGGATGACTGAAGTCTGAGGTATGAGCATCGATAAGATTATTTTAGAATGAATGTGTGCATTTTGGCCAGTCCAAAAGTAGGAAGGGGTGCTTTGTCCAAGTTAGCGACCCCTGCAGATATGGCTAGGGAATGGGTGCTGTGATAGGGTATGGGGAGAGTATGGCACATGTGAGTCAAGGAGACTGGTTATGTGCCCAGCTATACCACATTTTCTTGTGGGACTCAGCTGCATTCTAGTGGCATCAAGAGTTCAAGCAGTGGATTATTGCTGATCGGTGTGGGTGGGTGGTTGTGCCTAGGAAGGGATTCTGCTATCTTACATTGTGATGGAGTGTGATACGTACCAGAGAATCATGGCTGCGATGAATAAGTGCAGATCATACCATACAGATCAACTGGAATCCTTTCTGTGTGTGTTTGGTCCTGTCTTGCTGCCCACTCACCTGACTCATCGATGCCCCTACCTACCTCTTAGGGGTTGATGATTCACTCAAGAGGTTGATTAGGTTAGTCAAAATGCAGAAGGGAAGAACTAGGTCATGAGTGCTTTCTGGAAGGCGAGGTGATCCTCTATGCAGTGGATGCTAAAAGGGATAGAGTTCCATATGGTGAGAGCCTGGACTGAGAAGGAAGATCTCCCTCTTCTGGTTGAATTGGTGATTGGGATGACAAGGTGGAAAGATGTGCCTGATCTCAGGTTTCTGTTGGGCATGTAAGGAGTGAGCTTGTGTTGTAGATATTCTGGGTTTCAGTTGCGCACAGCACGGTGGGTAATGCACATAGCCTTAAAGGTGGATAGCTGTCAATTTGCAGTCAGTGAAGGAAGCGGAGGGTGGATGTGATGTGTTCTCTGGGGCCTATGGCAAGAAGGAGCCTTGCTGAGTGTTTTGGACCCATTGGAGTTTAGATGCAGGGGTGCTCACGTATAGGGTGTTAGCATAGTCTAGGCGAGGGCGGATGATGGCTGTGATTACAGTGACTTTATGTGGGAGGGTTGGGTATGGGAAGATGCATCAAAGAATGTGAAGGTGTAGATAGCAGGATACTGACACCGAGTTGATGTGACTATATAGTGGCAGTGATAGTGTCAGTCCATGGTGCATCCCAGGCTAACTACTGTGTTGGAGTTAGAGTGGGTAGGCCTAGAGAGTGTGGCAAAGGAGTGGGTTGTGGGAAGAGGTCAGTCTCCCTGCAGATAAGGAGTTCAGATTTTCCAGCATTGAAGAGGAGGTGGTTAGCCATCATCCAGTGGTCGATTTCTGTGAGGCATGAAGCAAGGTCTGGGGAGACGGTGGAAGGGTCCTTAGGGATCATAAATATGTTTTGGGTGTCATTTGCGTAGTTGTAGCACAACAGGCAGAATAAGTGAATGTTAGCAGGGAGGGGGCTCAGGTAGAGTTTGAAGAGCAATGGTGAGAGTGAGATGCCCTTTGGTACTCTGTTGGTGACAGGGCATGGAGTTGAGAAGGAATGCATGTGAATTATTTGGGCGTCTGTTGGAGAGGAAGGCAGAGATACTATTCAGTGCGGCACCGCTGATGGTGAGAGAGTGGAAATGGTGTCGAAGGCCACCAAGAGGTCAAGAAGGATAAGTGTGCCACAACCTTCTGAGTCTGAGTCTGAGGTTATTTTGAGATCATCCCAGATAGAGACTATGCACATTTCAGTTCCTCATAGGGGTCTGAAGTTGGTTTTGGCAGGGTGTTGAGGAAGAATTTAGTTTAATTGAAACAGCATAGCTGGGTGAATACCGTTCGGTTGACTAGTTTGGCTATAAAATGGTTGTTTCAGATTGATCTATAGTTCGCTGGCAGCGGGGGGTCAAAGGTGGCATTAATGAGCAGGGGTTTGATGAGGGATGTCTTCAAATCTGCTGGGAAAGAGCCTGAAGTAAGAGCTGAATTAATGATGCTGGCACAAGTTTATGAAAGGATTTCTTTAAGAATAGAAGGAGGGTATGGGTCTCCAGGGAATACTGATGGACGGATGTTAGCTAGAAGCTTTAGAAATGTAGGGTGGTAGATAGGAGAGAAGGAAGACAATAGAGGGCAGGCGACAGGTGGGTCTGAGATGCAAGGGAGTGGGAATGTTGCTAGTTTAGTGCCAATGGTGAGGTCTCTGCCCAAGGCTATGTTGTGGAATTGAGAGGATTTGGTTGAGGAGGTGCACTCTCTGCTAGTATTTTCCTTGAATGAATCCAAATATTTTTCTATGTTGCTTTATAGTCTTAGGTGCAATCTGTTAAGTCTGTGCTACCAGACTGAAAAACTGAACAAATTGTGAGGGTCAACCGTTATAACTGGAAAACATAACAAATGCACACTTTTGTGCTGAATTACAACAGCCAAACTGTATCAATAAACTTAACGTGTACAGAAGTGTATTTTTATAAGAAACACAATAATATGTGTATATTTATTTTTTCATGAAAAAGGTTTTATACAATCATTTTCTATTGACTCACTTAAACTTCAATTCAACTTAAGCATTCTGTATATATAACCTTATATTGTCATATGCATAGTTCTTCGTGATAGCACATTCAACATAATTTTCAACATAATTTTTTCAACAACATTTTTTTTTTCTTCAACAACAAAACTTCACTTAAATACAGTCAAATATTCCAAAATGTCCTGATATCCTTTGTCTGTTGTTCAAATTCAAAAAGCCCAATTTCTGGCTTCTAGGGTTTTAACCTAGGACTTCCACTACGCGTTTCGGGCGATCTGTTCGCACTTCTTCAGGTGGGGATATCAGTATTTTCCTGTCTTTATTCTACAAAATCAATATGTGAGAGTAACTCCATTAGTTTCTCTTTCTATCTTGAATCATTTTACACATTATTAAGACTCTATGCACTTTACTAACCTTGGTCCAGGTAAACCAATGAGCTGCAACACTTTGCACGCTTATATAAGATGGCAGTGTATCTCTTCATATATCTTTTCTTACTCTTTCAGGAGTTCAAAACTGTAAGAGATAAAATGAGAAGCCCTGATTCAATCATATGTTCTAAAAGTACCAGCACTCACTCTACTTGTATTTGATTTTTAAATGTGGTCAGATCACGAGTGGGACCAGTCGCTAAAATCAGCGCTGGGCCCCACTCTGTGATCAATAATTGAGAAAAGTAAAACTTCACTTCTATTTTAACACTCACCCATCGGTCAGGGCACGGTCAATTCTGGACCGGCCGTTTGATGCTGTGTAAAATATCCACTGGTTATGCACTTTCATCTGTATAGTTAAATCCCAAAGGATTCTGAGTTCTGTGCTTGTTGTGTTCGAGGCTTGAAACCGCCTATTGCTCGAAAAGGACGCACCGCGTCCTGTTCCTGATGTACGTTAAGGACAGAGATTCCTTCGCGGTACAACGTCTCTACAAGATTTCAATCTCGTCGTTTCTAGAAGGTGTACGCGTGTTGCTTAAATTACACTAAATGGTCATGGTTTTAGTCATGAACTCATTTGTACTCATTCATAACTTTAGCCACTATCCAATTCCTTAACACCGTTCCCGATCTTGACCGCACTTCCGTGTGCTTGGTCCTACATCAAAGGGTTACTAAGCAACCATTCTACACTAGTCTGTCTCCTATATTGTCTGTTCACATTCAAGGTACGTCTTTGTGATCGCCATGTTGGAAGAGTGTGTTAGCTGAAAATTAACAATGTAATCATTCATATTCATATTCTCTTCTACAGTCAATTGATGCTTATTGCAGGCTAGACACAAAACATTCATTGAAATAATTTTAGAAGCGCATTGGAATCGATACAATTAACGTATTTCACATTCTGAAATGTTACTGTAAATGCATAATATACGTTCGTAAATCTTGTATGAGAAACTTGTTCTAGATTTTTCATCCACCATGTCCTTTAGTTTCCCTCCTATATGGTTTGAATAGCAGATCACGTAGTGCATTACATTCGTGAATGTTATTATGTGTATTCATTCATTAACAATACATTCTACATGAATTCAAGTACTGTCTATAATGGGTGAGTGATTCATAGTCCATATTTTCTCAATAATTGTTTCATCCACATTATCCAGTCTTTCAAAAGTTTAGTAGTTCATGAAAGTTGAGTATCACCTCAGAATTTATATGCTGTTCACTGAGGTTTTAAATAGATAGATCTACCTAATCTTAAACTCACAGAAAACAATTTAGGTTCCATTCCATATGCATGCCCCTCGGGTACATGCTGTCAAGTTTTTCTATCCAGAAGATCTCTCTTTGTTGTAACATTTTATTCAAATTACCTCCTCTCCTGGGTAGTATCACAAGTTCCAGTATAACAAATTTACAGGGTAATTCATAGAATTTCGCAGAAAAGGGTCGCAAGCGGCTGGCGCAGAGTGTCCGCGTGCGATTGTCTGCGCCAGGCGCATGGGCTAAAACCAATTTCCGCGCACAGCGTATTCATGGATTTTAGGCTCCCAAACCAGCCGTGGCGCAGAGTACCGCAGCGACCCTGCAGCAGCGCCAGTAACGCCCCCAAGAACGCCCTCGCGCAAGGAAAAGCCATCAAAATCGCTAAATCATCGCAAAGGGCTGCTCTAACCCTGGACCAGTTTACAGGGCTGCCAAACAAGGAACGCAAAGCAGGTAACGTTTATATCAGGTGTATGCGGGAAGTTTTACACGCGATTAGCCAGGGTAAGTGTATTACAGGGGTACGCAGGAAGTTTTACACGCGATTAGCCAGGGTACGTGTATTACAGGGGTACGTGTGAAGTTTTACACGCGATTAGCCAGGGTACGTGTATTACAGGGGTACGCAGGAATTATCACATGCGATTTGGCTGGGTACATGTATTACAGGGGTACGCGTGAAGTTTTAAACGCGATTAGCCAGGGTATGTGTATTACAGGGGTACGCGGGAATTATCACACGCGATTTGGCTGGGTACGTGTATTACAGGGGTGCGCAGGAATTATCACACACGATTTGGCTGGGTACGTGTATTACAGGGGTGCGCGGGAATTATCACACGCGATTTGGCTGGGTACGTGTATTACAGGGGTGCGCGGGAATATCACACGCGATTTGGCTGGTTACGTGTATTACAGGGGTGCACGGGAATTATCACACGTGATTTGGCTGGGTACGTGTATTAGAGGGGTGCGCGGGAATTATCACACTCGATTTGGCTGGGTACGTGTATTACAGGGGTGCGCGGGAAGTCACCCTGTACACCCTCCACGGCCCCTGCAGGCAGCCCACAAAACAGGGGACTACCCTGCACACCTGCTCATGTCCCCCAGCACCCCCACCCCCCAGCACTGTGGGCCACCCTCCACTCCACCAGGCCCCCACTCATGTCCCCTTGCACCCCCAGCCCCCAGCACTGTGGGCCACCCTCCACCAGGCCCCCACTCATGTCTCCCACCACCCCCAGCCACCATGGGCAGCCTCCACCAGGCTCCCACCCATGTCTACCACCACCCCCACTCCCTAGCACTGTGGGGCAACCTCCACCAGGCCCCCACTCATGTCTCCCACCACCCCCACCCCCCAGCAGTCATGGGGCACCCTCCACCAGGCCCCCACACATGTACCCCTGCACCCCCACCACTCAGCAGTGCAGGGACACCCTCCACCATGCCCCCACACATGTCCCCCTGCACCCCCACCCCCAGCAGTGCAGGGGCAGCCTCCACCAGGCTCCCACCCATGTATATCACCACCCCCACCCCCCAGCACTGTGGGGCAACCTCCACCAGGCCCCCACTCATGTCTCCCACCACCCCCACCCCCCAGCAGTCATGGGGCACCCTCCACCAGGCCCCCACACATGTACCCCTGCACCCCCACCCCCCAGCAGTGCAGGGACACCCTCCACCAGGCCCCCACACATGTCCCCCTGCACCCCAACCCCCAGCAGTGCAGGGGCAGCCTCCACCAGTCCCCACTCATGTCTCCCACCCCCCCACCCCCCCAGCACTGAGGGGCTCCCTCCACCAGGCCCCCACTCATGTCTCCCACCCACCCACCACCCAGCAGTGCAGGGGCAGCCTCCACCAGGCCCCCACTCATGTCTCCCACCCACACCCACCCCCCAGCAGTGCAGGGGCAGCCTCCACCAGGCCCCCACTCATATCTCCCACCACCCCCCAGCCACCATGGGCATCCCCCACCAGGCTCCCACCCATGTCTACCACCACCCACACCCCCCAGCAGTCATGGGGCACCCTCCACCAGGCCCCCACACATGTACCCCTGCACCCCCACCCCCCAGCAGTGCAGGGACACCCTCCACCAGGCCTTCACACATGTCCCCCTGCACCCCCACCCCCCAGCCACCAGGGTCAGCCTCCACCAGGCCCCCACTCATGTCCCCTATCACCCCCACCCCCAGCAGTGCAGGGGCAGCATCCACCAGGCCCCCACTCATGTCTCCCACCCCCCACCCCCACCAGCAGTGCAGGGGCAGCCTCCACCAGGCCCCCACTCATGTCTCCCACCCCCCACCCCCCCAGCACTGAGGGGCACCCTCCACCAGGCCCCCACTCATGTCTCCCACCCACCCCACCCCCCAGCACTGTGGGGCACCCTCCACCAGGCCCCCACTCATGTCCCCTTGCACCCCCACCCCCCAGCAGTCATGGGGCACCCTCCACCAGGCCCCCGCACATGTACCCCTGCACTCCCACCCCCCAGCAGTGCAGGGACACCCTCCACCAGGCCCCCACACATGTCCCCTTGCACCCCCACCCCCCAGCCACCAGGGGCAGCCTCCACCAAGCCCCCACTCATGTCTCCCACCCCCACCCCCCCAGCACTGAGGGGCACCCTCCACCAGGCCCCCACTCATGTCTACCACCACCCCACCCCCCAGCAGTGCAGGGGCAGACTCCACCAGGCCCCCACTCATGTCTCCCACCCCCCACCCCCCCAGCACTGAGGGGCACCCTCCACCAGGCCCCCACTCATGTCTCCCACCCACCCACCACCCAGCAGTGCAGGGGCAGCCTCCACCAGGCCCCCACTCATGTCTCCCACCCACACCCACCCCCCAGCAGTGCAGGGGCAGCCTCCACCAGGCCCCCACTCATATCTCCCACCACCCCCCAGCCACCATGGGCATCCCCCACCAGGCTCCCACCCATGTCTACCACCACCCACACCCCCCAGCAGTCATGGGGCACCCTCCACCAGGCCCCCACACATGTACCCCTGCACCCCCACCCCCCAGCAGTGCAGGGACACCCTCCACCAGGCCTCCACACATGTCCCCCTGCACCCCCACCCCCCAGCCACCAGGGTCAGCCTCCACCAGGCCCCCACTCATGTCCCCTATCACCCCCACCCCCAGCAGTGCAGGGGCAGCCTCCACCAGGCCCCCACTCATGTCTCCCACCCCCCACCCCCACCAGCAGTGCAGGGGCAGCCGCCACCAGGCCCCCACTCATGTCTCCAACCCCCCACCCCCCCAGCACTGAGGGGCACCCTCCACCAGGCCCCCACTCATGCCTCCCACCCACCTCACCCCCCAGCACTGTGGGGCACCCTCCACCAGGCCCCCACCCATGTCCCCTTGCACCCCCACCCCCCAGCAGTCATGGGGCACCCTCCACCAGGCCCCCGCACATGTACCCCTGCACTCCCACCCCCCAGCAGTGCAGGGACACCCTCCACCAGGCCCCCACACATGTCCCCTTGCACCCCCACCCCCCAGCCACCAGGGGCAGCCTCCACCAAGCCCCCACTCATGTCTCCCACCCCCCACCCCCCCAGCACTGAGGGGCACCCTCCACCAGTCCCCCACTCATGTCTACCACCACCCCCACCCCCCAGCAGTGCAGGGGCAGACTCCACCAGGCCCCCACTCATGTCTCCCACCCCCCATCCCCCCAGCACTGAGGGGCACCCTCCACCAGGCCCCCACTCATGTCTCCCATCCCCCACCCCTCCCAGCACTGAGGGGCACCCTCCACCAGGCCCCCACTCATGTCTTCCACCCACCCCACCCTGAGCACTGTGGGGCATCCTCCACCGTTCCCCACTCATGTCCCCTATCACCCCCACCCCCAACAGTGCAGGGGCAGCCTCCACCAGGCCCCCACTCATGTCTCCCACCACCCCCACCCCCCAGCCACCATGGGCAGCCTCCACCAGGCTCCCACCCATGTCTACCACCACCCCCACCCTCCAGCAGTCATGGGACACCCTCCACCAGGCCCCCACACATGTCCCCCTGCACACCCACCCCCCAGCAGTGCAGGGGCAGCCTCCACCAGGCCCCCACTAATGTCTCCCACCCCCCACCACCCCAGCACTGAGGGGCACCCTCCACCAGGCCCCCACTCATGTCTCCCACCCACCCCCCAGCAGTGCAGGGGCAGCCTCCACCAGGCCCCCACTCATGTCGACCACCCACCCCCACCCCCCAGCAGTCCAGGGGCAGCATCCACCAGGACCCCACTCATGTCTCCCACCACCCCACCCCCCAGCCACCATTGGCAGCCTCCACCAGGCTCCCACCCATGTCTCCCACCACCCCCACCCCCCAGCAGTCATGGGATACCCTCCACCAGGCCCTCACACCTGTCCCCCTGCACCCCCACCCCCCAGCAGTGCAGGGGCAGCCTCCACCAGGCCCCCACTCATGTCTCCCACACCCCACCCCCCCAGCACTGAGGGGCACACTCCACCAGGCCCCCACTCATGTCTCCCACCCACCCCACCCCCCAGCAGTGCAGGGGCAGCCTCCACCAGGCCCCCACTCATGTCTCCCACCCACCCCCACCCCCAAGCAGTCAAGGGTCACCCTCCACCAGGCCCCCACACATGTACCCCTGCACCCCGACCCCCCAGCATTTGCAGGGACACCCTCCACCAGGCCCCCACACATGTCCCCCTGCACCCCCACCCCCCAGTCACCAGGAGCAGCCTCCACCAGGCCCCCACTCATGTCTCCCACCACCCCCACACCCCAGCAGTGCAGGGGCAGCATCCACCAGGCCCCCACTCATGTCTCCCAATCCCCACCCCCCCAGCACTGAGTGGCACCCTCCACCAGGCCCCCACTCATGTCCCCTATCACCCCCACCCCCAGCAGTGCAGGGGCAGCCTCCACCAGGCCCCCACTCATGTCTCCCACCCCCCACACCCCCAGCAGTGCAGGGGCAGCCTCCACCAGGCTCCCACTCATGTCTCCCACCCCCCACCCCCCCAGCATTGAGGAGCACCCTCCACCAGGGCCCCACTCATGTCTCCCACCCACCCCACCCCCCAGCACTGTGGGGCACCCTCCACCAGGCCCCCACTCATGTCCCCCTGCACCCCCACCCCCCAGCAACCAGGAGCAGCCTCCAACAGGCCCCCACTCATGTATCCCACCCCCCACCCTCCCAGCACTGAGGGGCACCCTCCCCCAGGCCCCCACTCATGTCTACCACCATCCCCACACCCCAGCAGTGCAGGGGCAGCCTCCACCAGGCCCCCACTCATGTCTCCCACCCCCCACCCCCCTAGCACTGAGGGGCACCCTCCACCAGGCCCCCACTCATGTCCCCTATCACCCCCACCCCCAGCAGTGCAGGGGCAGCCTCCACCAGGCCCCCACTCATGTCTCCCACCCCCCACCCCCCAGCACTGAGGGGCACCCTCCACCAGGCCCCCACTCATGTCTCCCACCCCTCACCCCCCCAGCACTGAGGGGCACCCTCACCAGGCCCCCACTCATGTCTCCCACCCACCCCACCCCCCAGCACTGTGGGGCACCCTCCACCAGGCCCCTACTCATTTCCCCTATCACCCCCACCCCCAGCAGTGCAGGGGCAGCCTCCACCAGGCCCCCACTCATGTCTCCCACCACCCCCACCCCCCAGCCACTATGGGCAGCCTTTACCAGGCTCCCACCCATGTCTACCACCACCCCCACCCCCCAGCACTGTGGGGCACCCTCCACCAGGCCCCCACTCATGTCTCCCACCACCCCACCCCCCAGCAGTCATGGGGCACTCTCCACCAGGCCCCCACACATGTCCCCCTGCACCCCCACCCCCCAGCAGTGCAGGGGCAGCCTCCACCAGGCCCCCACTCATGTCTCCCACCCCCCACCACCCCAGCACTGAGGGGCACCCTCCACCAGGCCCCCACCCATGTCCCCTATCACCCCCACCCCCAGTAGTGCAGGGGCAGTCTCCACCAGGCCCCCACTCATGTCTCCCACCCCCCACCCCCCCAGCACTGAGGGGCACCCTCCACCAGGCCCCCACTCAATTCTTCCTCCCACCCCACCCCCCTGCACTGTGGGGCACCCTCCACCAGGCCCCCACTCATGTCCCCTTGCACCCCCACCCCCCAGCAGTCATGGGGCACTCTCCACCAGGCCCCCACACATGTCCCCCTGCACCCCCACCCCCCAGCAGTGCAGGGGCAGCCTCCACCAGGCCCCCACTCATGTCTCCCACCCACCCCACCACCCCAGCACTGAGGGGCACCCTCCACCAGGCCCCCACTCATGTCGCCCACCAACCCCACCCCCCAGCAGTGCATGGGCAGCCTCCACCAGGCCCCCACTCATGTCTCCCACCACCCCCACCCCCCAGCCACCATGGGCAGCCCCCACCAGGCTCCCACCCATGTCTACCACCACCCACCCAGCAGTCATGGGGCACCCTCCACCAGGCCCCCACACATGTACCCCTGCACCCCCAAACCCCCAGCAGTGCAGGGACATCCTCCACCAGGCGCCCACCCATGTCCCCTATCACCCCCACCCCCAGTAGTGCAGGGGCAGTCTCCACCAGGCCCCCACTCATGTCTCCCACCCCCCACCCCCCCAGCACTGAGGGGCACCCTCCACCAGGCCCCCACTCAATTCTCCCTCCCACCCCACCCCCCTGCACTGTGGGGCACCCTCCACCAGGCCCCCACTCATGTCCCCTTGCACCCCCACCCCCCAGCAGTCATGGGGCACTCTCCACCAGGCCCCCACACATGTCCCCCTGCACCCCCACCCCCCAGCAGTGCAGGGGCAGCCTCCACCAGGCCCCCACTCATGTCTCCCACCCACCCCACCACCCCAGCACTGAGGGGCACCCTCCACCAGGCCCCCACTCATGTCGCCCACCAACCCCACCCCCCAGCAGTGCATGGGCAGCCTCCACCAGGCCCCCACTCATGTCTCCCACCACCCCCACCCCCCAGCCACCATGGGCAGCCCCCACCAGGCTCCCACCCATGTCTACCACCACCCACCCAGCAGTCATGGGGCACCCTCCACCAGGCCCCCACACATGTACCCCTGCACCCCCAAACCCCCAGCAGTGCAGGGACATCCTCCACCAGGCGCCCACCCATGTCCCCTATCACCCCCACCCCCAGTAGTGCAGGGGCAGTCTCCACCAGGCCCCCACTCATGTCTCCCACCCCCCACCCCCCCAGCACTGAGGGGCACCCTCCACCAGGCCCCCACTCAATTCTCCCTCCCACCCCACCCCCCTGCACTGTGGGGCACCCTCCACCAGGCCCCCACTCATGTCCCCTTGCACCCCCAGCCCCCAGCACTGTGGGCCACCCTCCACCAGGCCCCCACTCATGTCTCCCACCACCCCCAGCCACCATGGGCAGCCTCCACCAGGCTCCCACCCATGTCTACCACCACCCCCACTCCCTAGCACTGTGGGGCAACCTCCACCAGGCCCCCACTCATGTCTCCCACCACCCCCACCCCCCAGCAGTCATGGGGCACCCTCCACCAGGCCCCCACACATGTACCCCTGCACCCCCACCACTCAGCAGTGCAGGGACACCCTCCACCATGCCCCCACACATGTCCCCCTGCACCCCCACCCCCAGCAGTGCAGGGGCAGCCTCCACCAGGCTCCCACCCATGTATATCACCACCCCCACCCCCCAGCACTGTGGGGCAACCTCCACCAGGCCCCCACTCATGTCTCCCACCACCCCCACCCCCCAGCAGTCATGGGGCACCCTCCACCAGGCCCCCACACATGTACCCCTGCACCCCCACCCCCCAGCAGTGCAGGGACACCCTCCACCAGGCCCCCACACATGTCCCCCTGCACCCCAACCCCCAGCAGTGCAGGGGCAGCCTCCACCAGTCCCCACTCATGTCTCCCACCCCCCCACCCCCCCAGCACTGAGGGGCTCCCTCCACCAGGCCCCCACTCATGTCTCCCACCCACCCACCACCCAGCAGTGCAGGGGCAGCCTCCACCAGGCCCCCACTCATGTCTCCCACCCACACCCACCCCCCAGCAGTGCAGGGGCAGCCTCCACCAGGCCCCCACTCATATCTCCCACCACCCCCCAGCCACCATGGGCATCCCCCACCAGGCTCCCACCCATGTCTACCACCACCCACACCCCCCAGCAGTCATGGGGCACCCTCCACCAGGCCCCCACACATGTACCCCTGCACCCCCACCCCCCAGCAGTGCAGGGACACCCTCCACCAGGCCTTCACACATGTCCCCCTGCACCCCCACCCCCCAGCCACCAGGGTCAGCCTCCACCAGGCCCCCACTCATGTCCCCTATCACCCCCACCCCCAGCAGTGCAGGGGCAGCATCCACCAGGCCCCCACTCATGTCTCCCACCCCCCACCCCCACCAGCAGTGCAGGGGCAGCCTCCACCAGGCCCCCACTCATGTCTCCCACCCCCCACCCCCCCAGCACTGAGGGGCACCCTCCACCAGGCCCCCACTCATGTCTCCCACCCACCCCACCCCCCAGCACTGTGGGGCACCCTCCACCAGGCCCCCACTCATGTCCCCTTGCACCCCCACCCCCCAGCAGTCATGGGGCACCCTCCACCAGGCCCCCGCACATGTACCCCTGCACTCCCACCCCCCAGCAGTGCAGGGACACCCTCCACCAGGCCCCCACACATGTCCCCTTGCACCCCCACCCCCCAGCCACCAGGGGCAGCCTCCACCAAGCCCCCACTCATGTCTCCCACCCCCACCCCCCCAGCACTGAGGGGCACCCTCCACCAGGCCCCCACTCATGTCTACCACCACCCCACCCCCCAGCAGTGCAGGGGCAGACTCCACCAGGCCCCCACTCATGTCTCCCACCCCCCACCCCCCCAGCACTGAGGGGCACCCTCCACCAGGCCCCCACTCATGTCTCCCACCCACCCACCACCCAGCAGTGCAGGGGCAGCCTCCACCAGGCCCCCACTCATGTCTCCCACCCACACCCACCCCCCAGCAGTGCAGGGGCAGCCTCCACCAGGCCCCCACTCATATCTCCCACCACCCCCCAGCCACCATGGGCATCCCCCACCAGGCTCCCACCCATGTCTACCACCACCCACACCCCCCAGCAGTCATGGGGCACCCTCCACCAGGCCCCCACACATGTACCCCTGCACCCCCACCCCCCAGCAGTGCAGGGACACCCTCCACCAGGCCTCCACACATGTCCCCCTGCACCCCCACCCCCCAGCCACAAGGGTCAGCCTCCACCAGGCCCCCACTCATGTCCCCTATCACCCCCACCCCCAGCAGTGCAGGGGCAGCCTCCACCAGGCCCCCACTCATGTCTCCCACCCCCCACCCCCACCAGCAGTGCAGGGGCAGCCGCCACCAGGCCCCCACTCATGTCTCCCACCCCCCACCCCCCCAGCACTGAGGGGCACCCTCCACCAGGCCCCCACTCATGCCTCCCACCCACCTCACCCCCCAGCACTGTGGGGCACCCTCCACCAGGCCCCCACCCATGTCCCCTTGCACCCCCACCCCCCAGCAGTCATGGGGCACCCTCCACCAGGCCCCCGCACATGTACCCCTGCACTCCCACCCCCCAGCAGTGCAGGGACACCCTCCACCAGGCCCCCACACATGTCCCCTTGCACCCCCACCCCCCAGCCACCAGGGGCAGCCTCCACCAAGCCCCCACTCATGTCTCCCACCCCCCACCCCCCCAGCACTGAGGGGCACCCTCCACCAGTCCCCCACTCATGTCTACCACCACCCCCACCCCCCAGCAGTGCAGGGGCAGACTCCACCAGGCCCCCACTCATGTCTCCCACCCCCCATCCCCCCAGCACTGAGGGGCACCCTCCACCAGGCCCCCACTCATGTCTCCCATCCCCCACCCCTCCCAGCACTGAGGGGCACCCTCCACCAGGCCCCCACTCATGTCTTCCACCCACCCCACCCTGAGCACTGTGGGGCATCCTCCACCGTTCCCCACTCATGTCCCCTATCACCCCCACCCCCAACAGTGCAGGGGCAGCCTCCACCAGGCCCCCACTCATGTCTCCCACCACCCCCACCCCCCAGCCACCATGGGCAGCCTCCACCAGGCTCCCACCCATGTCTCCCACCACCCCCACCCTCCAGCAGTCATGGGACACCCTCCACCAGGCCCCCACACATGTCCCCCTGCACACCCACCCCCCAGCAGTGCAGGGGCAGCCTCCACCAGGCCCCCACTAATGTCTCCCACCCCCCACCACCCCAGCACTGAGGGGCACCCTCCACCAGGCCCCCACTCATGTCTCCCACCCACCCCCCAGCAGTGCAGGGGCAGCCTCCACCAGGCCCCCACTCATGTCGACCACCCACCCCCACCCCCCAGCAGTCCAGGGGCAGCATCCACCAGGACGCCACTCATGTCTCCCACCACCCCACCCCCCAGCCACCATTGGCAGCCTCCACCAGGCTCCCACCCATGTCTCCCACCACCCCCACCCCCCAGCAGTCATGGGATACCCTCCACCAGGCCCTCACACCTGTCCCCCTGCACCCCCACCCCCCAGCAGTGCAGGGGCAGCCTCCACCAGGCCCCCACTCATGTCTCCCACACCCCACCCCCCCAGCACTGAGGGGCACACTCCACCAGGCCCCCACTCATGTCTCCCACCCACCCCACCCCCCAGCAGTGCAGGGGCAGCCTCCACCAGGCCCCCACTCATGTCTCCCACCCACCCCCACCCCCAAGCAGTCAAGGGTCACCCTCCACCAGGCCCCCACACATGTACCCCTGCACCCCGACCCCCCAGCATTTGCAGGGACACCCTCCACCAGGCCCCCACACATGTCCCCCTGCACCCCCACCCCCCAGTCACCAGGAGCAGCCTCCACCAGGCCCCCACTCATGTCTCCCACCACCCCCACACCCCAGCAGTGCAGGGGCAGCATCCACCAGGCCCCCACTCATGTCTCCCAATCCCCACCCCCCCAGCACTGAGTGGCACCCTCCACCAGGCCCCCACTCATGTCCCCTATCACCCCCACCCCCAGCAGTGCAGGGGCAGCCTCCACCAGGCCCCCACTCATGTCTCCCACCCCCCACACCCCCAGCAGTGCAGGGGCAGCCTCCACCAGGCTCCCACTCATGTCTCCCACCCCCCACCCCCCCAGCATTGAGGAGCACCCTCCACCAGGGCCCCACTCATGTCTCCCACCCACCCCACCCCCCAGCACTGTGGGGCACCCTCCACCAGGCCCCCACTCATGTCCCCCTGCACCCCCACCCCCCAGCAACCAGGAGCAGCCTCCAACAGGCCCCCACTCATGTATCCCACCCCCCACCCTCCCAGCACTGAGGGGCACCCTCCCCCAGGCCCCCACTCATGTCTACCACCATCCCCACACCCCAGCAGTGCAGGGGCAGCCTCCACCAGGCCCCCACTCATGTCTCCCACCCCCCACCCCCCTAGCACTGAGGGGCACCCTCCACCAGGCCCCCACTCATGTCCCCTATCACCCCCACCCCCAGCAGTGCAGGGGCAGCCTCCACCAGGCCCCCACTCATGTCTCCCACCCCCCACCCCCCAGCACTGAGGGGCACCCTCCACCAGGCCCCCACTCATGTCTCCCACCCCTCACCCCCCCAGCACTGAGGGGCACCCTCACCAGGCCCCCACTCATGTCTCCCACCCACCCCACCCCCCAGCACTGTGGGGCACCCTCCACCAGGCCCCTACTCATTTCCCCTATCACCCCCACCCCCAGCAGTGCAGGGGCAGCCTCCACCAGGCCCCCACTCATGTCTCCCACCACCCCCACCCCCCAGCCACTATGGGCAGCCTTTACCAGGCTCCCACCCATGTCTACCACCACCCCCACCCCCCAGCACTGTGGGGCACCCTCCACCAGGCCCCCACTCATGTCTCCCACCACCCCACCCCCCAGCAGTCATGGGGCACTCTCCACCAGGCCCCCACACATGTCCCCCTGCACCCCCACCCCCCAGCAGTGCAGGGGCAGCCTCCACCAGGCCCCCACTCATGTCTCCCACCCACCCCACCCCCCCAGCACTGAGGGGCACCCTCCACCAGGCCCCCACTCATGTTTCCCACCCACCCCACCCCCCAGCAGTGCATGGGCAGCCTCCACCAGGCCCCCACTCATGTCTCCCACCACCCCCACCCCCCAGCCACCATGGGCAGCCCCCACCAGGCTCCCACCCATGTCTACCACCACCCACCCAGCAGTCATGGGGCACCCTCCACCAGGCCCCCACACATGTACCCCTGCACCCCCAAACCCACAGCAGTGCAGGGACATCCTCCACCAGGCGCCCACACATGTCCCCCTGCACCCCCACCCCCCAGCCACCAGGGGCAGCCTCCACCAGGCCCCCACTCATGTCTCCCACCCAACACCCCCCCAGCACTGAGGGGCACCCTCCACCAGGCCCTCACTCATGTCTATCACCACCCCCACCCCCCAGCAGTGCAGGGGCAGCCTCCACCAGGCCCCCACTCATGTCTCCCACCCCCCACCACCCCAGCACTGAGGGGCACCCTCCACCAGGCCCCCACCCATGTCCCCTATCACCCCCACCCCCAGTAGTGCAGGGGCAGTCTCCACCAGGCCCCCACTCATGTCTCCCACCCCCCACCCCCCCAGCACTGAGGGGCACCCTCCACCAGGCCCCCACTCAATTCTTCCTCCCACCCCACCCCCCTGCACTGTGGGGCACCCTCCACCAGGCCCCCACTCATGTCCCCTTGCACCCCCACCCCCCAGCAGTCATGGGGCACTCTCCACCAGGCCCCCACACATGTCCCCCTGCACCCCCACCCCCCAGCAGTGCAGGGGCAGCCTCCACCAGGCCCCCACTCATGTCTCCCACCCACCCCACCACCCCAGCACTGAGGGGCACCCTCCACCAGGCCCCCACTCATGTCGCCCACCAACCCCACCCCCCAGCAGTGCATGGGCAGCCTCCACCAGGCCCCCACTCATGTCTCCCACCACCCCCACCCCCCAGCCACCATGGGCAGCCCCCACCAGGCTCCCACCCATGTCTACCACCACCCACCCAGCAGTCATGGGGCACCCTCCACCAGGCCCCCACACATGTACCCCTGCACCCCCAAACCCCCAGCAGTGCAGGGACATCCTCCACCAGGCGCCCACCCATGTCCCCTATCACCCCCACCCCCAGTAGTGCAGGGGCAGTCTCCACCAGGCCCCCACTCATGTCTCCCACCCCCCACCCCCCCAGCACTGAGGGGCACCCTCCACCAGGCCCCCACTCAATTCTCCCTCCCACCCCACCCCCCTGCACTGTGGGGCACCCTCCACCAGGCCCCCACTCATGTCCCCTTGCACCCCCACCCCCCAGCAGTCATGGGGCACTCTCCACCAGGCCCCCACACATGTCCCCCTGCACCCCCACCCCCCAGCAGTGCAGGGGCAGCCTCCACCAGGCCCCCACTCATGTCTCCCACCCACCCCACCACCCCAGCACTGAGGGGCACCCTCCACCAGGCCCCCACTCATGTCGCCCACCAACCCCACCCCCCAGCAGTGCATGGGCAGCCTCCACCAGGCCCCCACTCATGTCTCCCACCACCCCCACCCCCCAGCCACCATGGGCAGCCCCCACCAGGCTCCCACCCATGTCTACCACCACCCACCCAGCAGTCATGGGGCACCCTCCACCAGGCCCCCACACATGTACCCCTGCACCCCCAAACCCCCAGCAGTGCAGGGACATCCTCCACCAGGCGCCCACCCATGTCCCCTATCACCCCCACCCCCAGTAGTGCAGGGGCAGTCTCCACCAGGCCCCCACTCATGTCTCCCACCCCCCACCCCCCCAGCACTGAGGGGCACCCTCCACCAGGCCCCCACTCAATTCTCCCTCCCACCCCACCCCCCTGCACTGTGGGGCACCCTCCACCAGGCCCCCACTCATGTCCCCTTGCACCCCCACCCCCCAGCAGTCATGGGGCACTCTCCACCAGCCCCCCACACATGTCCCCCTGCACCCCCACCCCCCAGCAGTGCAGGGGCAGCCTCCACCAGGCCCCCACTCATGTCTCCCACCCACCCCACCCCCCCAGCACTGAGGGGCACCCTCCACCAGGGCCCCACTCATGTCTCCCACCCACCCCACCCCCCAGCAGTGCATGGGCAGCCTCCACCAGGCCCCCACTCATGTCTCCCACCACCCCCACCCCCAGCCACCATGGGCAGCCCCCACCAGGCTCCCACCCATGTCTACCACCACCCACCCAGCAGTCATGGGGCACCCTCCACCAGGCCCCCACACATGTACCCCTGCACCCCCAAACCCCCAGCAGTGCAGGGACATCCTCCACCAGGCGCCCACACATGTCCCCCTGCACCCCCACCCCCCAGCCACCAGGGGCAGCCTCCACCAGGCCCCCACTCATGTCTCCCACCCAACACCCCCCCAGCACTGAGGGGCACCCTCCACCAGGCCCCCACTCATGTCTACCACCACCCCCACCCCCCAGCAGTGCAGGGGCAGCCTCCACCAGGCCCCCACTCATGTCTCCCACCCCCCACCCCCCCAGCACTGAGGGGCACCCTCCACCAGGCCCCCACCCATGTCCCCTATCACCCCCACCCCCAGTAGTGCAGGGGCAGTCTCCACCAGGCCCCCACTCATGTCTCCCACCCCCCACCCCCCCAGCACTGAGGGGCACCCTCCACCAGGCCCCCACTCAATTCTCCCACCCACCCCACCCCCCTGCACTGTGGGGCACCCTCCACCAGGCCCCCACTCATGTCCCCTTGCACCCCCACCCCCAGCAGTCATGGGGCACCCTCCACCAGGCCCCCACACATGTACCCCTGCACCACCACCCCCAGCAGTGCAGGGACACCTTCCACCAGGCCCCCACACATGCCCCCCTGCACCCCCACCCCCAGCCACCAGGGGCAGCCTCCACCAGGCCCCCACTCATGTCTCCCACACCCCACCCCCCCAGCACTGAGGGGCACCCTTCACCAGGCCCCCACTCATGTCTACCACCACCCCCACCCCCAGCAGTGCAGGGGCAGCCTCCACCAGGCCCCCACTCATGTCTCCTACCCTCCACCCCCCCAGCACTTAGGGGCACCCTCTACCAGTCCCCCACTCATGTCCCCTATCGCCCCACCCCCAGCAGTCCAGGGGCAGCCTCCACCAGGCCCCCACTCATGTCTCCCACCCCCCACCCCTCCAGCACTGAGGGGCACCCTCCACCAGGCCCCCAATCATGTCTCCCCCCCCACCCCACCCAGCACTGAGGGGCACCCTCCACCAGACCCCCACTCATGTCTCCCACCCACCCCACCCCCAGCACTGTGGGGCACCCTCTACCAGGCCCCCACTCATGTCCCCTATCACCCCCACCCCCAGCAGTGCAGGGGCACCCTCCACCAGGCCCCCAATCATGTCTCCCACCCCCCACCCCCCCCAGCACTGAGGGGCACCCTCCACCAGACCCCCACTCATGTCTCCCACCCACCCCACCCCCAGCACTGTGGGGCACCCTCTACCAGGCCCCCACTCATGTCCCCTATCACCCCCACCCCCAGCAGTGCAGGGGCACCCTCCACCAGGCCCCCACTCATGTCTCCCACCACCCCCACCCCCCAGCAGTCTTGGGGCACCCTCCACCAGGCCCCCACACATGTCCCCCTGCACCCCCACTCCCCAGCAGTGCAGGGGCAGACTCCACCAGGCCCCCACTCATGTCTCCCACCCACCCCACCCCCCCTGCACTGAGGGGCACCCTCCACCAGGCCCCCACTCATGTTTCCCAATCACCCCACCCCCCAGCAGTCCAGGGGCAGCCTCTACCAGGCCCCCACTCATGTCTCCCACCCCCCACCCCCCCAACACCGAGGGGCACCCTCCACCAGGCCCCCACTCATGTCTACCACCACCCCCACCCCCCAGCAGTGCAGGGGCAGCCTCCACCAGGCCCCCACTCATGTCTCCCACCCCCCACCCCCCAGCACTGAGGGGCACCCTCCACCAGGCCCCCACTCATGTCCCCTATCACCCCCACCCCCAGCAGTGCAGGGGCAGCCTCCACCAGGCCCCCACTCATGTCTCCCACCCCCCACCCCCCCAGCACTGAGGGACACCCTCCACCAGGCCCCCACCCATGTCCCCTATCACCCCCACCCCCCAGCAGTCATGGGGCAGTCTCCACCAGGCCCCCACTCATGTCTCCCACCCCCCACCCCCCAGCACTGAGGGGCACCCTCCACCAGGCCCCCACTCAATTCTCCCTCCCACCCCACCCCCCTGCACTGTGGGGCACCCTCCACCAGGCCCCCACTCATGTCCCCTTGCACCCCCACCCCCCAGCAGTCATGGGGCACTCTCCACCAGGCCCCCACACATGTTCCCCTGCACCCCCACCCCCCAGCAGTGCAGGGGCAGCCTCCACCAGGCCCCCACTCATGTCTCCCACCCACCCCACCCCCCCAGCACTGAGGGGCACCCTCCACCAGGCCCCCACTCATGTCTCCCACCCACCCCACCCCCCAGCAGTGCATGGGCAGCCTCCACCAGGCCCCCACTCATGTCTCCCACCACCCCCACCCCCCAGCCACCATGGGCAGCCCCCACCAGGCTCCCACCCATGTCTACCACCACCCACCCAGCAGTCATGGGGCACCCTCCACCAGGCCCCCACACATGTACCCCTGCACCCCCAAACCCCCAGCAGTGCAGGGACATCCTCCACCAGGCGCCCACACATGTCCCCCTGCACCCCCACCCCCCAGCCACCAGGGGCAGCCTCCACCAGGCCCCCACTCATGTCTCCCACCCAACACCCCCCCAGCACTGAGGGGCACCCTCCACCAGGCCCCCACTCATGTCTACCACCACCCCCACCCCCCAGCAGTGCAGGGGCAGCCTCCACCAGGCCCCCACTCATGTCTCCCACCCCCCACCCCCCCAGCACTGAGGGGCACCCTCCACCAGGCCCCCACCCATGTCCCCTATCACCCCCACCCCCAGTAGTGCAGGGGCAGTCTCCACCAGGCACCCACTCATGTCTCCCACCCCCCACCCCCCCAGCACTGAGGAGCACCCTCCACCAGGCCCCCACTCAATTCTCCCACCCACCCCACCCCCCTGCACTGTGGGGCACCCTCCACCAGGCCCCCACTCATGTCCCCTTGCACCCCCACCCCCCAGCAGTCATGGGGCACCCTCCACCAGGCCCCCACACATGTACCCCTGCACCACCACCCCCCAGCAGTGCAGGGACACCTTCCATCAGGCCCCCACACATGCCCCCCTGCACCCCCACCCCCAGCCACCAGGGGCAGCCTCCACCAGGCCCCCACTCATGTCTCCCACACCCCACCCCCCCCCAGCACTGAGGGGCACCCTCCACCAGGCCCCCACTCATGTCTACCACCACCCCCACCCCCAGCAGTGCAGGGGCAGCCTCCACCAGGCCCCCACTCATGTCTCCTACCCTCCACCCCCCCAGCACTTAGGGGCACCCTCTACCAGTCCCCCACTCATGTCCCCTATCACCCCACCCCCAGCAGTCCAGGGGCAGCCTCCACCAGGCCCCCACTCATGTCTCCCACCCCCCACCCCTCCAGCACTGAGGGGCACCCTCCACCAGGCCCCCAATCATGTCTCCCACCCCCACCCCCCCCAGCACTGAGGGGTACCCTCCACCAGACCCCCACTCATGTCTCCCACCCACCCCACCCCCAGCACTGTGGGGCACCCTCTACCAGGCCCCCACTCATGTCTCCCACCACCCCCACCCCCAGCCACCATGGGCAACCTCCACCAGGCTCCCACCCATGTTTACCACCACCCCCACCCCCCAGCACTCTGGGGCACCCTCCACCAGGCCCCCACTCATGTCTCCCACCACCCCCACCCTCCAGCAGTCTTGGGGCACCCTCCACCAGGCCCCCACACATGTCCCCCTGCACCCCCACTCCCCAGCAGTGCAGGGGCAGACTCCACCAGGCCCCCACTCATGTCTCCCACCCACCCACCCCCCCTGCACTGAGGGGCACCCTCCACCAGGCCCCCACTCATGTTTCCCAATCACCCCACCCCCCAGCAGTCCAGGGGCAGCCTCTACCAGGCCCCCACTCATGTCTCCCACCCCCCACCCCCCCAACACCGAGGGGCACCCTCCACCAGGCCCCCACTCATGTCTACCACCACCCCCACCCCCCAGCAGTGCAGGGGCAGCCTCCACCAGTCCCCCACTCATGTCTCCCGCCCCCCACCCCCCCAACACCGAGGGGCACCCTCCACCAGGCCCCCACTCATGTCTACCACCACCCCCACCCCCCAGCAGTGCAGGGGCAGCCTCCACCAGGCCCCCACTCATGTCTCCCACCCCCCACCCCCCAGCACTGAGGGACACCCTCCACCAGGCCCCCACTCATGTCTCCCACCACCCCCACCCCCAGCAGTCATGGGGCACCCTCCACCAGGCCCCCACACATGTCCCCCTGCACCCCCACCCCCCAGCAGTGCGGGGGCAGCCTCCACCAGGCCCCCACTCATGTCTCCCACCCACACCACCCCCCAGCACTGTGGGGCACCCTCCACCAGGCCCCCACTCATGTCCCCTATCACCCCCACCCCCAGCAGTGCAGGGGCAGCCTCCACCAGGCCCCCACTCATGTCTCCCACCACCCCCACCCCCCAGCCACCATGGGCAGCCCCCACCAGGCGCCCACCCATGTCTACCACCACCCCACCCCCCAGCAGTGCAGGGGCAGCCTCCACCAGGCCCCCACTCATGTCTGCCACCCCCCACCCCCCAACCACCATGGGCAGCCTCCACCAGGCCCCCACACATGTCCCCCGGCCCACAGGCCCTGACAATCCTCAAGCATGGGCCTCACGGCCAGCCACCACAGCCCAAAGACACAACCAAGTATTACATGCACCCATGATACTACTCCAATGGAAACAATGTAAATAAACACATGTGTCTCACACACACACAATGGTTGCAAGTGAACCTGAAAACCCATATCATGACATGCATGAAAACAATGAGATGAAACCACACATTGAAGAATGAAAAAATCAAAATAATGTATTAAAAACAACAGTAATGGCAATCAAAATTAAACAAAATACACAAGTAAAAAAAAGAAAATTAAGCTGGCTGTCCCTTTTCAAATTAAAATCAATAAATGGTAATCCAAAAAAATGTCTTCCAAAGTTCAAGTCCATAAAAAGGAAATTAAGGGAAAAAAGAAATAGAAAACCATTGCTCCATGGAAAAAAATATTCATAGTAAAAAAAAATATCCAAATGCAAAGTCCAACTATGTACAAAGTATTCAGGGTCCATCATCCCAACAGAAGAAATGAAACCTACAAAAAAATCTAAAATGGAACTATATACAAAAGGTGGAGCAGTGTCTGTCGACTCCAAATAAAAATAAACAATAAAGGAAACCTATCACTAAATAACTATATACAATGGCGGCGGGCCAGTCCAGCGGCTCACTCAGTGGTGTTCCGGGCCAGGGCATCATCGAACTCCTCGTCTATGTCCCGGAGGCGGTCCTGTTCCATGGCCCCGAGGGTCCGCAGGGACGCCGACATGTTCACCTCCAACTCCCTGCGGATTGCCTCGAGGCACTCGGCCCGCCTCAGGGCCCTCCGCATGGAGTTCTCCACCTTGACCATCGTGAGCCACGCCTCTTCCGCCCGCTGCTGCTCCGCATCTATGGCGTGGCCCAACCGCTGCCACACGGAAGACACTTCCTGTCCAGGGTCCTCCTGCCCTCCGGCCGATGCCTGCCCCTCCGATGTTGAAGGCCCCCAGCTATCGTGGCTCCCACCTACAGCCTCCTGCTGCTGCAGCTGCTGCTGTCCATGTGCCCTGTCCGATGGTGCCTGCACATCCTCCTCCAGCTGGGGTGCAGTCGTTGATGTGGCCACCCCGCTGGATGTCTGACTCCCGACTGTGGCAGGGATCTGTTTTCCACCAGCCTGGCCGCACGGTCGGAGGCAGCTCCACAGGGCACCCAGGTGACACATGGGTGGGAAGATGGCATGGAGGATGACTGGGGCATAGGGGATTCTGTGGAGAAGGGGGTCGGAACAAGGTCCAGGAAACGGAGGAATCCAGCCCTGGTGAGCTGTCCCAGTGGGTCAACGCGGTCAACGAGCCATGTGAGAAGACGTGCAGACTCATCATGAAAAGACTGCAGGTCAGCTTGCATGGCCCGTTGACGCAACACCACCTCACCATGGACAGGCTCAACCTGGTGCAGGATAGCCACATCCGCAGGGAGAGGAAGGCCAGGTGTTGTAAGCCAATCCCCTCCCTGAGAACGGGTCTGGAGGTAGGCATCCCCGCTGGTGCAAGATGATGCAGTGACAGGAGCAGGGACAGGATTGCACACAGGCACCTCCGCGGCGGCCTGTGCTGCCTCCTGTCCCTGATCCTGCACTGCACCACTAGCACCAGTGGAATCCCCACCTGCAGACCCCGCCTCTGTCGCTTGCACGGCCTCCTCCTCCTCCAAACTCCCCACCAACCTGGATGACTCCGTGCCATATTCCTCCGTTGGGCCCTGTGGGGTCCCAGCTGCCCCTTCTGCTGCAGAGGAGTCCAACTCCAACCTCCTCCTCTTGGACCTCCCCTCGGCAGCTGCGGCCTGGGACAAGGCACCAGACTCCTCACTCCCCGACGAGATCAGAACCTGGTAGGGGATCCGGGCCTTGCGTCTCCGGCTGGTGGTGAGACCCCTGCCGCTGTGCTCCACAGCACCTTCTCCGCCCTCTTCATCAGTTGACGCTGCAGACAGGGAGAAAGAAAACACAGGCATCAGGGCATTGTACAATGGACTCATACACACATGACAGTTATACATGAGTGGCATTGGTAAACCTCAGACATGGCATCACAATCTCCAACACACATGTCATTTCAACTTGCACACATGAGCCATACCACAGCCATATTGCAACAGCCAGCACCATCCATTCACATACAACAGCATGAGCAGCCAAAGGTCATCCACACATCACATGCAACATAGGGAGTACACTACACATGCACACACACCACCAAACTTGCATGCATGTGTACACCTCCGCCAACTGTCGCAGTGTTCCGATCGACATCCATGTCACACCTGACAATCATTCCTCCACATCCTGTGCCATGCAAGCCCACACACACAAGCACCATCCATGTGTCACACATGAGACCCCTCGCATGTGTCACCCTCACGGCCCTGTACACCCTCCCTACTTGCCCACATAAAAATACATGTTCAACCTGCACACTCCTGGCACACCACCACACGCACAGCTTACAATCAGTATGCATGTACACTTACCGCTCGGCTCCAGACGGGTCTGCCTCTCAAGGACCTGGATGTGGAGCGCTGGGGATATGCGTTCCAGGACCCTCATCTGATCTTCCGACAAGTGGCCCCGGCGCCCCTTAACATCCGCTGCCTTCAGGAGGCACCAGGCCTTGTTGAGGGTCCTGGACCTGAAGTCCTCCCAGCGCTTCCTGACACGTTAGTAGTCGCGGACTGCCACCTCCTCCGCGTTGATGGCAGTCACGATGTCCATCCAGATCTGAGTCCGTCCTTCCTTGTCGGCGCACAACCTTCCGAAGAGGGCATCATACTGCCCCAGGACATGCTCCACCAAGACACCAACTTCGGTGGCGGTGAAGCTGGTGCCCCTCTGCCTCCTTGGCCGGGGGTTGCCACTGGTGCCAGATGTTGCAGTGCCCGACATGGCAACCCCAGAGGCAGGAGTGGGTGGGCAACTGGGTCCTGGGGCTGGGCTGTGGGGCAATGGAAAAGCAGTCGGGAGTTTTCGGTTCCAGCAGGGGTGGTCACAGCAACAGCACCCCTGGCTCATGTGCAGGCAGCAAATGTCAGGGCACGTGGGCAGAAGGCAGTCAGGCAGCAGCAGATGGCAGGTGGGAGCGTCCTCAGGGCTGTGGGGGGCTGTAATTCAGCCTTCTGGGCAGGAGCGTGGTCTTCCGTGTGTGAACGTGTGGCCAGCTTGATACGGAGTGATTTTGCACGTGAAAATCCAGCATGTTTGCGTGTAATTCGAGGAAAGGGCCTTAGCTCGTAAGCACGTCAGCACACGTCTGTACATTCATTGGCCCAAAGGCCACCAGCGTATGTGCGTCTATGAAGTCATGTGCACGTTGAATATGGCACACGTTTGAAATGTTGCGTGTTAAAAAAATGAAAGACACGTCTGAGTGTCAAAGTGTGTAATTGGTGGAAATGGCCTTAGCACATACATGCGGAAGTGACAAAGCATGTAATTGGTGGAAATGGCCCTAGCGCGTACACGTGGAAGTGACGCTGGACGTGTGGGCCTGCATAAAAGGTACATGTAGAACACCATTTCCTTGTACGTGCTTTTCCTGGAGAGCGAGTGGGTGAAATCTGTACTTCTTGTCGTTTCACACGCAGTTTACTTCACAGCGTTTCAAGTTCGTACTCCCTGTTACCTCTGACAGCTTTTTCTCTTTTTTCTCTTTTTCTGGTTTTCCTGGGCCTGTTCCCTCAAACAGCGTTCCCTTCTACTGTTGTCCTGTCTCCTCAGACAGCGTACAATTCTTCTTTTGGCGGGGGTGTTGCCAACGCGCACACGCGCTTCTTTTTCACGCTCTTTTTCCTGCCAGACGGTGAGTCACGCACGTATCTAACATCTGTGCTTGCCCCGTTTGTAGCCTACCCCTTCAGAGGTCATTCTAGGCTGCGTGTGACACGCATACGTTCATTCTTGTGTTACTGGGTGCCACAGCGTAGTGCAGGTTTATTTTTCCGCACACGTGGTCTAGGAGGGGTTGCGTGCAAGTTATCGGCCTTTTTTGGGCTTCCTGTGCGTTGCGTGACCCGTCATCTTTCCCCAGGGGTCACATTCAGCCTTTCTAGAGCACTAGGGTACGATTACCATCTGGTACCCAACCCCTTTGACCCCCAATTGCCCAGGACAATAGTTTACAGCCACTCCCATACGCACATTAACATCAGTGCCATGGTTGGGAGGCGAGGAATCCGTAAGGGTGGCAAAGGTGGACGAGCCACAAGTGGTGGCCGTGGTGGATCCGGTAGGGGACATGGTCGTTACTTGCAGGGTGACCCTGTCCCCCATGTGTGGAGGACCAGTCAAGGGCACCCATAATCCCCCCGCCCCCCCTGGTTGAGGGTGATGTGGCTGACACCATCCATGCTCAGCCCTTGTTGGACCAGCCCATTGTGGCACCAGACCTGGCTGACTCCATGGCTGACTTCCTGGTCAGCAGGCCTATGACACGTGCGCTGGTGCACGTTGATGTCATCAGGCCACGTGGATCAGGGGCAGCAAGGTCATCTGCTGCCCCAAATAGGCAGGGTGGAGAGGCTGCAGGGGCTGCTGCGGCTCCATCCACCCCAGCCCTCACACACCCAGCCAGGACAGTGTCGGTCCTAGTCCATCCTGCTGACATTCCCCCCGACACCGTTACACTTGAGCCAATGCCTGCACCAACTCCCATGCTGAGTGTGCAATCCCACACTCCTGATACAGAGTCCACCAGGGCTCCTGCCCCTAGTGTCCAGAGCAGCGTAGGACACTCAGGATCCCCACCACCTTCCAAGAGGAAGAGGAAGAGTGCTCGTCTGGCACAGGCTGATGCCCCAGACACGGATACACAGTCCGGCCCGTCGAGGAAGCCCAGCTTCACGGATGCCAAACTGAATGCACTTGTCGAGTATGTGTCCGCACATGATAACGAAATCGTCATTGTTGCAGGATCTAAGACCACACTTGCACAACGCCAGGCACACTGGCAGACCGTTGCGGACATCGTAAGTGCCCTTGGAATCGTGAGGCGCACAGCCAATGATTGCTATAAGAGCTGGAATGACCTAAAGCGCAGGGCAAAGAATAAGCTGGCCTCAAGTCATGCCGCAACTCTAGTGACTAGAGGTGGGTCTCCAGTAGAAGACATGGAACTCACTCCACATGAGCCAGTCGCTGGGACCTACGTCACGGAGGAACAGATCCAAGGCGTGGGAGATCTGCCAGATTATGAGGCATTGTCCGGTGAGAGCACATGCATGTGTGTGTCATCCAGTGCATGGTGTGTGTGTGAGGGCTTCTGTTTGTGTGCCAGGTGAGGGTGTGTGCGCCTGAGTTGTTTGGGTCATCCATGTGCTTCATCCAATACATTCTGCGCAGCAGCATTTGGCCATGGCAGTATCCCTTCTGCCAACAGTAGACATCTAGCCCAACAGCACGCAAGTTGCCCTTGAAATGTCACCTTGCCACAACATTGTTACTTATTTTTCTCTGTTCATTCAGGCAGATTGTTTGCATTCCACCACTTTTACTAGGCATTTCTCAGTCCTCTAGTCACATGTCTGACATGGCTATGGTAAAGTGGAGTGACTTTGTTACCTGGATATCATTTGTTTAGACATGTCCCTGTGCAATCGGACCATTTTGGACTGGCAGCTCCAGGTGAAAAATCAGACCTGTTTGAATTAGAAAAGCTATTACATGAGGGAACTGGACTGAATGAATAAGTGCTGCCCTCCTCTCCATCTTCACTCAATAGCAACGGTACATGCCATCTGTGTGATGGCATGTGTATTTCACCTGGCAATCACAGGCCAATGTGTGATGCCACTGCTAGGCAGCATGCAGCAAATGTGTTGATCTTCCATCTTGGTGTCATCAATGTGTGCCATTTGCCTCCCCTTCATACGCAGTGAGGGTGCATGCATGGGAGGGTTTTAGTCATGTGGGACATGTGTCAATCAAGTACTGGTTCTGTTGCTTCTCAGCCCTAATTGTGTGCCATAGTGCTAATGCCTGTTTCCATTTCTTTTCTTTCATGTCTTTGCAGGGGATGACGCACTTGATACAGCTGGGGTTGTGGAGATGGTGCAGACCCAGGAGGGGTCTCAGGCCCAACCGACCACCAGTGAGGGACGTGGTGTGGTGGTGGTTGAAAACCCACAACTGCTGCAGGTCGTGCTCTCAAGGGGTGTCTCTGGGTGCACCTCCCCCGAGCTGTATTCAGGTGTCGATTCGGATGATGAGACCTATGTGGCATCGCAGGTGAGTGTTCCTGGGAGGGATTCTCTTGTGTCCGACCCACCTGCACCAGGGGTAGTACCCTCAATGGGGATGTCAGTGTTGGCAGGTCTGCCTTTGGTGGTTACGGATGCAGGGTCACACTCCGCAACATCTGATCCTGTTCATGGGCCAGCAGATCAGAGGGGGAATGCAGTCCTGCAGCCTCAGGCAGTGCCGGCACAGCAAGGCGCAGTTCGCCTTGCCCCAGACAGGTATGGTGCCCGCCGATGTGGTGGCCGTACGCCACCTGGCAATACCGCATGGGAGCAATCCATATACGGTATGGCTACCCAACAGGCAGCATCATCAGAGATGATGGCTCAGGCCATGGATAGGGTGGCCACTTCCATTGTCCCCCCAGAAAGGCTGATGGAGCGACTGCAGCAGGCAACAGACTCCATCTGCCAGTCACACAGGGAGGACATGTTGGCGTCCAACAGGGACAGGCAGGAGGCACTGGCGACTCTGCAGGATGCCCTTTCCATAGAGTCCCAGGGCCACAGGGAAGCCCTGAGGGTGGAACTCAGTCAGATGAGGATGACCGTTGTTGAGCTTGAGGCTTCAACACACAGAAGGACAGAAGAGCAGATGGAGCGTCTCACACGTACGCTCTCAGCTGAGATGCAGGCAACTCGGGCGGAGGTCCGGTCATCCCGTGATTTGTTGCATGGGGACCTCCGCACGATTATCCTCCAGAACCAGACCTTCCACACTCGCATGCTTGCTGCCATGGAGGAGCAGACTAGGGCTTTGCCACCACCTCCTGATGCAGCTGCAGAGTCTGAGGAGAGCGACCACAGTGATTCTCTCACAATAGGGTAGCCGTGTCGGCCACGAGCCTATGCAGGTGTTTTTCTTTTCCCAGAATCCACACAGGTGGGTTCTGGTGTGCATCCTGACCTCGGACCTCCTGGGTGGCCTCCCCCACCCCCCCTGGCCCATTCATGGCCATTTTTGATTTATTTATTTTTTTTTAAAAAAGATTTTTTCATATTTTTTTATTACAGTGTGTTGCCTTGTGTGGCTCCCGTGGGCATCCGCTGTATTGTGGCTGGGCACGTGCAGGCTTGTCCTGATTTTGGGTTAGATGCTTGGGTTTGTGAGACACACACCCTTCCTGCTTCCAGTTTCCATGGGCTTGAAAAGGGTGTCCCCAAGTGACATTGACTTACACGGTAACGTTGGACTCCCACTACATGTGTGGGTAGTCTAGTCAATACTGTGTATACATTCTTAGTGCACATTGCTGTTGTGTTATACACTGCATGTTGCATAGATGTGTAACTCATCATCCATGTCTACCTCCTAATTTGCAGGTCCTTTACTCATGTCTACACAAGGACCTCTACTTTGGAGATGGAGCCCATGTTGGCAGCAGTGCACCTACAACTCTACATGGCGGCAACACTGTACAGTTGGAGGTGGAGGGAGTGCAGGCATTTCCAGGTGGTGAGACTACTAATTTCTTACATTCGTAATGTCATGTTAATGGTAGTTCTGAGGGTCAGTAGCTGATAAGTGTTATTGCTAAATACCTGCTCAAGTGTGTTGTTGGTCCTGCATTACTGTGAGCATTTCAGGTGTCGCAAGTTTCAATTAGGGACACTGTACTTTGTGACACTTGTGTCATGTTGTGGGGATTACTTTGTTTGCCCGCACATAGCATGACATGGCATGGTGTGTTGTGTGACGGCGCTGGGGATGGGTTGGGTGACATGGCACTGTCCTCATGTTGCATTTTGCAAGTGGGTATTCATTTTAGATGCATGAATGTGTTTTTTCACGAAACTGCATTGGTGGTGTCTGTGTAGGTAGGGATGCACACATTGTAACACTTCCAGGTGAACAATCTCAGGCTGATATGGTTTTGACGGTTGATTCTCCAGACATTCAGGATCATTGTCAGGTTGAGTCATCATTGATTGTCAGATGTTTTGTGCCAGGGCAGTGTGCACTCCACAGGGGTGTGATTTCTATGTGAAGTAATTAGCCACTAGCTGTGTACGGGCTGACTCCCCCAGTGACCTTTCCCCTCCCATGCGCAGCGGGCGTGCATGTGGTTGGGGATGTGGGGGCACCACCATGTCCACGGCCAGGCCCCGGCGTGTTGCAACGTTGTGCAGGACACATGCTGCCACTATGAACCTGCACACTACTGGGGGAGCGTATAACAGCTGCCCACCAGAATGGTCAAGGGAGCGAAAGCGTGACTTAAGCACTCCGAATGTGCGCTCCACTATGCCCCGGGTTGCAATGTGGGCTGTGTTATATCTTACCTCGGGTGTCGTGGTGGGGTTCCGAATTGGCGTCATCATGTGGGGGCTGAGAGGGTAGGCACTGTCCCCTGTGGAGGTAGTGATGGTATCATTGGTGGGGTTGTGACCTTGCACAGTATCTGACATGCATGCATGTGCAGAGGCATTCATACTCACCAAGCAGCCATGTATCGCCATGCCGCCCAGCTTCTAGGTCCCGGTTTAGGGTGGACATTCGGTAAATGAAGCTGTCGTGGGTGGACCCGGGATAGTTGGCATATACTGAGGTGATGATTCCCTTGGCATTACATACTACCTGCACGTTGATGGAATGCCAGTGCTTGCAGTTCCTATAGATGTGCTCAGATGCCCTGGGGGGACGTAGAGCCACATGGGTGCAGTCGATGGCTCCTAGCACTTTGGGGAATCGTGTCACACCGTAAAAATCCAGGGCGGCAGCATGCCTTTCTGCAGGTGTTCTGGGCAGGTATATGTGCCTGCGGACTGATGGGCGTGCAGTGATGATGTTCAAGACCTGGTGTAGGCAGCGTGACTGCGTGGCCTGTGACACCCCACCCACTATGGCACTTGTCCGCTGAAATGATCCAATGGCTAAGAAGTGCAGTACATTGAGGACCTTCTCCAGGAGGCTGAGTGCTTGGGAGCACAGGGTGGGTGATGTGAGGTCATCCTCCCACTCACTCACCAGGTCCAGTATTATGTGTGGTGGAAACCTGTACCTCCCATACACCTGGTCATCAGGCATCCCAAAAAGGCTGGTTCTGGGTGTGAAAATTCTGGCCCTGTCTATCCTCCTCCTCCTCCTTTGGTAACCCACGGCCACTGCTGCTAGGAACGGTATATTCATCCTGGCATCTGAGCTTGTTAGTTTTTTGTGCGCAAATTTATGCGTCGCGGGTCGATGTATGCCTGCTTCCTACTGGCGTACGTGTTTCTTTTCGCGTGTTTTAGGCAAGCGTGTGAAACTTCCCGCGCACCCCTAAAATCATTGTACCCAGGCCAATAGGGTGTGGAAATTCCTGCGCACCCCGGAATACACGTGCGCTGATGTACTCGCGTGTGTAAGTGCCCGCGCACCCCTGAAATACACGTACACAGGCTAATCGCGTGTACGCGCACTTTTGTCCAATTACACACGATGACACTCTGACGTGCAGTCTTTCCACGTGTGCTCCGTCATGACGTGCTATGAGGGAAACACCCATGCGGGTCACGTCACAGACGCGCTTACGCGCTGAGGGCCTTAGGTCCAATAGAATCGCGTATGGCCTTTCCTCGAATTTCACGCTGACATGCAGGATTTTCACGTGCCAAATCACTCTGTATCAAGCTGGCCACGCGAAAACACATGGAAGACCACGTTCCTGCCCAGAAGGCCGTATTACAGCCCCCCAGTGCCCCGAGCAGCCTCCCACGTGCCATCTGCTGCTGCCTGCCTGCCTGCCTGCTGCCACTGTGCCCTGCCATTTGGTGCCTGCACATCAGCCATCTGCAGGGGTCCAGTTTCTGTGTCCACCCCTGCTGGAACAGAAGACTCCCGACTGGTATAACATCGCTCCACAGCCCAGCCCCAGGACCCAGTTGCCCACTTCGACATCTGGCACCAGTGGCAACCCCAGGCCAGAGGGGCAGAGGGGCACCAGCTTCACTGCCACCAAAGTTGGTGTCCTGGTGGCGCATGTCCTGGGGCAGTATGATGCCCTCTTTGGATCGTCCCGTGCCAGCAAGGAAGGACGGGAGAGGATCTGGGCCGACTGTGTGGTTGCCATCAACGCGGAGGGGGTGGCAACCCGCAACGTCCAGAAGATCAAGAAGCGCTGGGAGGACTTGAGGTCCAGGACCCTCGTGAAGGCCTGGCGCCTCGTGGAGGGGGGCCGGGCCGCATGAGTTCCATCCAGATGAGGGTCCTGGAACACATACGCCCAGCGCTCCACGCCCAGATCCTTGAGAGGGAGACCCGTCTGGAGTTGAGTGGTAAGTGGCCAAGCATTGCTGTGTGAGACAGGGCATGTTGCGGTCTGCTGGTTGTCTGATACTTGCCTGTATGTGTGACATAGGCCATGTACGCATGTATGTGTGCAGGGACATCATGGTAATGCATGTGCGACCAGTGATGTGTGAACCACATGGTCGTTGCATGTGTTTAAATGCGACATGGGGAACCCTATGCAGATTTTACACATGAGAGCATGCCAGTCTCTATTCTTGGACTTGGGTGGGGGTGAGGGATGGGTGCTGATGCCAGGTACATATATGGTAGCCATGTCTGTGTGCCTGACCTGCGTGTCTGTGACTTGTGAATGCCATGGATGCATGACACATGTCTGTGACAATGCACAGATTCACTGATGCAGCCTAGTTATCCTTGTATCTGCTGTGTTTGGGGTGTATGAGGCCAGATGGATGTGACTGAGGTGAAGTGTGTGCATGTGATAGGCATGACCCATGATGCATGTGAGTTCCATATCATTGTATGTTTCAAGAGTCCATTGGACATGTATGGAAATGTCCATGGCATGCACCAAGCCTGTTACTGTGTGTGTTTTGCCTGTACTGACCCATGTGTTGTGTAGGGACATGATGGAAGTGTACTTTGACAGTGGTACTCATCTGCTATTGCTTCCTGTCTAGGGGACCATTATACAGTACCCTGATGCTTGTGTTCCATGTCTCCCTCTACGCAGCGGCTAGTGAAGAAGAGGACGGAGACGGCGCTGTGGAGCAAGGCGGCGGGGATGCCCCCACGGCTGCAGCGGAAGGGGTGGGTGAGCCCCCACAGGGGCCTGCTACGGTGGAAGACGGTGAGGAGCCATTGAGGTTGGTGGTTTCCATAGAGGAGGGGGGGGCCGCCACTGAGGCGCACATGGGGCCTTGTGGGGGCATTCCTGCTGGTGCAAGTGGTGCAGTCCAGGGGCACGGGCAGGAGGCAGCACAGGTCACCATGGAGGGGCCTGTGCATGTCGCTGTCCCTGACCCTGTGAGTGCACCACCATGCACCAGCAGGGATGCCCCGTCCCAGGCCCGTTCGCAGGTAGAGGGGATGTCCATGTCACCTGACTCCCCTCCACCTGTGGACGAGGGGACCCGTGGCCATATGGAGAAGGTCCTGATTGGGGTCGCGATGCGCGCGGGTGCAATTCGTGGTGACGTGCATGCTTCCCGGGAGGAGCACGCACGTCATCACGAAGAGCACCGTGCCGACGTGGCCCAATTGGGATCTTCCATGTTCGGGGGTTTCCTGCATGTGTCTTCCAATCTCGCAGCCCTCTCCTCCTCTGTGGAGGCTATATGCCGGTCGTTCTCCTTGCCGTCTCCTGGCCCAGATGCCACCAGGGCCCTCTGTGGACCTGCCCTGACCAATGCAGCCAGCTCGGTGGGGATTCCATCCCTGCCACAGTCGGGAGTCGGAGGTCCAGCAGGGGTGGACACCACAGCAACTGTACCCCAGCAGATGGAGGATGTGCCGGCATCATCAGGCAGGGCACGTGCACGACGGCGTCGGTGGATTCCATCAGCCTGGATGTTGTCGTGCTGGCAGAGGCAATTGCGTCGGAGGCAGCAGCAGAGTTAATGTGGGAGGCATCATGGCTCGGGGCCATCAACATCGGAGTGGCAGGCATCGGCCGGAGGGCAGGAGGACCCAGGACGGGAAGTGTCTTCCGTGTGGCTGCGGTTGGGCCAGCAGATAGGTGCGGAGCAGCGGCGGGCGGAAGAGGCGCGGCTCACGATGGTCAGGGCGGAGAACTCCATGCGGAGGGCCCTGAGGCGGGCCGAGTGCCTCGAGGCAATCCGCAGGGGGTTTATGAGCAGATGGCGTCGTCCGTGTGGACCCTCGGGGCCATGGAACAGGACCACCTCCGGGACATAGACGAGGAGTTTGATGATGCCCTGGCCCGGAACACCACAGAGTGAGCCGCTGGACTTGCCCGCTGCCTTTGTATATAGTTCGTTAGTTTTAGGTTTCCTTTGTTTCTTCTTATGATTTGGAGTCGACGGACACTGCTCCACTTTTTGTATATAGTTGCATTTTAGTTAGGGTTTTTTGTAGGTTTCCTTTGTTCAGTTGGGCTCATGGACCCTTGGATGTTTTGTACATAGTTCTTCATTGGATTGTTTTATTTTTGTTGTTTTTATTTATTCACCATGGAGCAATGGTCTTTGCATTTATTTTTCTCTCTTGGATTGATTTTATTTTTAATGTGACTTTGGACAACATTTTTTTGAATTTGGATTTGTAGTTTTAATTTTTTTTGTCGGACATGCAGCTTATCTTTTTTTTATTGCCATTGTAGTTTGTTTCATTTTATTTGCATTCAATTTTTTTTAATACAATTTTGTTTTCATACTTCACTGTGTGGTATCATCTCATTGGTTTCATGCATGTCATGTTGGGTGTTTTCCCATTCAATTGCAACCATTGTGTGTGACGGACATGGGTTCATTTGCTTTATGAACATTGGGGTGTAACATGTAATTTCCATTTCCATGTGGGTGAATGGGTTACTTGGTAGGGCCTTTTGGCTGTGGAGGCTGACCATAACGCACATGATTGGGGATTGTGAGGACCTGGGTGCAGGGGGACATGAGTGGGGGCCTGCTGGCAGGTGCCCCACAGTGCTGGGGGGTGGGGTGGGTGGGAGACATGAGTGGGAGCCTGGTAGAGGCTGCCCATGGTGGCTGGGGGGTGGGGGTGGTGGGAGACATGAGTGGGAGCCTGGTAGAGTCTGCCCATGGTGGCTGGGGGGTGGGGGCGGTGGGAGACATGATTTGGTGCCTGGTTTAGGCTGCCCCTGGTGGCTGGGGGGTGGGAGTGCAGGGGAACATATGTGGGGGCCTGGTGGAGGGTGTCCCTGCACTGCTGGGGGGTGGGGGTGCAGGGGTATATGTGTGGGGGCCTGGTGGAGGGGGCCCCATGACTGCTGGGGGGTGCGGGTGCAGGGGTACATGTGTGGGGGCCTGGTGGAGGGTGCCCCATGACTGCTGGGGGGTGGGGGTGCAAGGTGACATGAGTTTGGGCCTGGTGGAGGCTGCCCATGGTGGCTGGGGGGTGGGGGTGGTGGTAGACATGAGTGGGGCCTGGTGGAGGCTGCCCCTGCACTGCTGGGGGGTGGGGTGGTGGGAGACATGAGTGGGGGCCTGGTGGTGGCTACCCCTGGTGGCTGGGGGTTGGGGTGCAGGGGGACATGTGTGGGGGCCTGGTGGAGGGTGTCCCTGCACTGCTGGGGGTGGGGGTGCAGGGGTACATGTGTGGTGGCCAGGTGGTGGGTGCCGCACAGTGCTGGGGGTGGAGTGGGTGGGAGACATGAGTGGGGGCCTGGTGGAGGGTGACCCTCAGTGCTGGGGGGGTGGGGGGTGGGAGACATGAGTGGTGGCCTGGTGGAGGCTGCCCCTGCACTGCTGGGGGGTGGGGGTGGTGGTAGACATGGGTGGGAGCCTGGTGGAGGCTGCCCATGGTGGCTGGGGGGTGGGGGTGGTGGGAGACATGAGTGGGGGCCTGGTGGAGGCTGCCCGTGCACTGCTGGGGGGTGGTGGTAGACATCGGTGGGAGCCTGGTGGGGGCTGCCCATGGTGGCTGGGGGGTGGGGGTGGTGGGAGACATGAGTGGGGGCCTGGTGGAGGCTGCCCCTGCACTGCTGGGGGATGGGGGTGGTGGTAGACATGGGTGGGAGCCTGGTGGGGGCTGCCCATGGTGGCTGGGGGGTGGGGGTGGTGGGGGACATGAGTGGGGGCCTGGTGGAGGGTGTCCCTGCACTGCTGGCGGGTGGGGGTGCAGGGGTATATGTGTGGGGGCCTGGTGGAGGGGGCCCCATGACTGCTGGGGGGTGGGGGTGCAGGGGTACATGTGTGGGGGCCTGGTGGAGGGTGCCCCATGACTGCTGGGGGGTGGGGGTGCAAGGCGAAATGAGTTTGGGCCTGGTGGAGGCTGCCCATGGTGGCTGGGGGGTGGGGGTGGTGGTAGACATGAGTGGGGCCTGGTGGAGGCTGCCCATGCACTGCTGGGGGGTGGGGTGGTGGGAGACATGAGTGGGGGCCTGGTGGTGGCTACCCCTGGTGGCTTGGGGTTGGGGGTGCAGGGGGACATGTGTGGGGGCCTGGTGGAGGGTGTCCCTGCACTGCTGGGGGGTGGGGGTGCAGGGGTACATGTGTGGGGGCCTGGTGGAGGGTACCCCATGACTGCTGGGGGGTGTGGGTGCAAGGGGACATGAGTGGTGGCCTGGTGGAGGGTGCCCCACAGTGCTGGGGGTGGGGTGGGTGGGAGACATGAGTGGGGGCCTGGTGGAGGGTGCCCCTCAGTGCTGGGGGGGTGGGGGGTTGAGACATGAGTGGTGGCCTGGTGGAGGCTGCCCCTGCACTGCTGGGGGGTATGGGTGGTGGTAGGCATGGGTGGGAGCCTGGTGGAGGCTGCCCATGGTGGCTGGGGGGTGGGGGTGGTGGGAGACATGAGTGGGGGCCTGGTGGAGGCTGCCCCTGCACTGCTGGGGGGTGGAGGTGGTGGTAGACATGGGTGGGAGCCTGGTGGGGCTGCCCATGTTGGCTGGGGGGTGGGGGTGGTGGGAGACATGAGTGGGGGCCTGGTGGAGGCTGCCCCTGCACTGCTGGGGGATGGGGGTGGTGGTAGACATGGGTGGGAGCCTGGTGGGGGCTGCCCATGGTGGCTGGGGGGTGGGGGTGGTGGGCGGCATGAGTGGGGGCCTGGTGGAGGCTGCCCCTGCACTGCTGGGGGGTGGTGGTGGTGGGAGACATGAGTGGGGCCCTGGCGGAAGCTGCCCATGGTGGCTGGGGGTTGGGGGTGGTGGTATACATGGGTGGGCCCAGGTGGAGGCTGAACATGGTGGCTGGGCGGTGGGGGTGGTGGGAGACATGAGTGGGAGCCTGGTAGAGGCTGCCCATGGTGGCTGGGGGATGGGGGTGGTGGGAGACATGAGTGGGAGCCTGGTAGAGGCTGCCCATGGTGGCTGGGGGGTGGGGGTGGTGGGAGACATGAGTGGGTGCCTGGTGGAGGCTGCCCCTGGTGGCTGGGGGGTGGGGGTGCAGGGGGACATGTGTGGGGGCCTGATGGAGGGTTTCCCTGCACTGCTGGGGGGTGGGGGTCCAGGGGTACATGTGTGGGGGCCTGGTGGAGGTTGCCCCATGACTGCTGGGGGGTGGGGGTGCAAGGGGACATGAGTGGGGGCCTGGTGGAGGCTGCCCCACAGTGCTGGGGGTGGGGTGGGTGGGAGACATGAGTGGGGGCCTGGTGGAGGGTGCCCCTCAGTGCTGGGGTGGTGGGGGGTGGGAGACATGAGTGGGGGCCTGGTGGAGGCTGCCCCTGCACTTTCAGGGGGTGGGGGTGGTGGTAGACATGGGTGGGAGCCTGGTGGAGGCTGCCCCTGCACTGCTGGGGGGTGGGGGTGGTGGGAGACATGAGTGGGGGCCTGGTGGAGGCTGCCCCTGCACTGCTGGGGGGGTGCGGGTGGTGGGAGACATGAGTGGGGGCCTGGTGGAGGGTGCCCCACAGTGCTGGGGGGTCGGGTGGGTGGCAGACATGAGTGGGGGCCTGGTGGAGGGTGCCCCTCAGTGCCGGGGGGTGGTGGGGGGTGGGAGACATGAGTGGGCGCCTGGTGGAGGGTGCCCCACACTGCTGTGGGGTGGGGTGGGTGGGAGACATGAATGGGGGCCTGGTGGAGGGTGCCCCTCAGTGCAGGGGGGTTGGGGGTGGGAGACATGAGTGGGGGCCTGGTGGCAGGTGCCCCACAGTGCTGGGGGGCGGGGGTGCAGGGAGACATGAGTGGGGGCCTGGTGGAGGGTGCCCCTCAGTGCTGGGTGGTGGGGGTGCTGGGGGACATGAGTGGGGGCCTGGTGGCAGGTGCCCCACAGTGCTGGGGGTGGGGGTGCAGGGGGACATGAGTGGGGGCCTGTTGGAGGGTGCCCCACAGTGCTCGGGGGTGGGGTGGGTGGGAGACATGAGTGGGGGCCTGGTGGAGGGTGCCCCTCAGTGCTGGGGGGTGGGGGGTGGCAGACATGAGTGGGGGCCTGGTGGAGGGTGGCCCACAGTGCTGGGGGATGGGGGTGCAGGGAGACATGAGTGGGGGCCTGGTGGAGGGTGCCCCACAGTGCTGGGGGGTGGGGGTGCTGGGTGACATGAGCAGGTGTGCAGGGTAGTCCCCTGTGGTGTCGGCTGCCTGCAGGGGCCGTGGAGGGTGTACAGGGAATACCTGGGTGCACCCAGCCAATTCGCGTGTAGAATTTCCCACGTACCCCTGAAATACACGTACCCAGCCAAATCGTGTGTGGAAATTCCCGCGCACGTACCTGGCCAAATCGCGTGTGGAACTTCCCACGCACCCCTGAAATCCACGTACCCTGCCAAATCGCATGTGAAACTTCCCGCGCACCCCTGAAATCCACGTACCCAGCCAAATCGCGTGTGGAAATTCCATGCACGTACCCGGCCAAATCACGTGTGGAACTTCCCACGCACCCCTGAAGTCCACGTACCCTGCCAAATCACGTGTGAAACTTCCCACGTACCCCTGTAATCCACGTACCCTGCCAAATTGCGTGTGGAAATTCCAGCGCACCCCTGAAATCCACGTACCCTGCCAAATCGCGTGTGAAACTTCCCACGCACCCCTGTAATCCACGTACCCAGCCAAACCGCGTGTGAAACTTCCCGCGCACCACAAAATACACGCACACGTTATTTTTCAGTCAGCGGGTGTCCGTGTTTGTGGGTACCCCTTTGCACATCATTTGTACTGGAGGGCCACAGTATAGGACATTCATCATAGCTGTATATAGGTGCTATTTGTTGGCGCACCTTTTGGCGCACATTTATTACAGGCGCAGAGACGCTACCGCCTGCTTTCTTGTGGCGGTCGTGTTTGAGCCTGTGCGCTGGTTTGACCGTGCGCTGTTTTGCCCTATTCGATTCCATGAATACGTGTTGTAGGCGAGCTTGTGGGCGTTCCGCGCATTTGCACCCTGTACTTCCCCCGTGACGCCCACATTTTGGCAAGTTGTTCCCCATTCCGAGTGTTACGCCCTGTGTTCCGCCTACTTTTGTTATGTGCGCCGCGCTATGTGCGATTTTCGCTGTGGCCTGTGCGATTTTCGCTGTGACCTGGCACATGCCATTAGATGGCCTGTGCGCCAACGTGCGCCGCGTACTTTTTTAGCGCACATCCAATGGTTTTCTCGTGCACGGCCTTCCATGAATCGATGTGCGCTGCTTTTCGTGCAAATTTCGCACTTGCACTGCGATTTTTGCTATTCCACTGCGAATCGCACGTTTTTGGCCACTTGCGCCACGCTAATTATTCCATGAATGGGCCTATAAATTTGTGCAATTGTGTGTTTTTCTTTCACAAAGTGTTGGGCCACTGGAGATTTCTCTGATTTCTGTCTAATACTGGATTTGTGCTCACACCATCGTGTTTTTGCTTTACGTCCTGTAAGTCCCACGTAATAAAGTCTGCATGGACATTTAATTCCATAAATTACATTGCTAGTGTCACACGTTGAAGTGTGTTGTAATTGAATTCTGTTTCCATTGTGAGGATGACTTATCACATTTCCTTTGATTAAATTATTGCAACAATTGCAATTGTTACATGGAATTGTTCCTTTATATGTTGTTTCCTTTTTCTTTTTATATCCAATGTCTGATTTCATTAGATGGTCTCGTATGGATGGACTTTTGGCATACGCAAATAACGGTGGTTTAGGAAATAGGGCTGCCAGGGTAGGATCAAGTTCTAGTAATTTCCAATTTTTTGTGATTATTCTTCTGATCAAGTTGTTCTGTTGCGAATAGGTGGTCACGTAGACCAATTTGGTAGCGGTGTTCTTTGTTCTCGGTATCATTGCTTCTGTCCTTGGCATTCCTTTTGCTTTAGCTGAATGTTTAGATACTGTATCTGGGCTGTACCCTCTTTCAAAAAAACATTTTGTGAGATCTCTTGCTTTGATGTCATATTCTTCTTCTTTTGATATGATTCTTCTATATCTCAAAAACTGGCTTAAAGGAATACTTTCTATTGGTTTCTTGGGATGAACATTTGACACAGCAATAAACTGTTTCTGTCCGTGATTTTTGTAAAGATTGTTGTCTCGAGCTTGCTGTCGTTCAAATAAACCTTTACATCCAGAAATTCTATAGATCTTTTGCTGAATTTGTGTGTAAACTTGATTCTCGGTGTGATCATGTTCATGAATGTAAAGAATTCATTTAGCTCGTCCACTGTTCCATTCCAAATTCCAAACAGGTCGTCTATGAACCTCACTAAGCATTTCAATTTATTCTTTCATCTCGGGTTCTGTAGTACATATGTTTCTTCCAAATATGTCATGTAGGTGTTGGCATAACTGGGGGCCATAGCCGCTCCCATGGATATTCCTGAGATCTGGATGAAATATCGATCCTCAAACATGAAGTAATTATTATTCAATATGATTGTAAGTAATTTCAATATCAATACACGGTCACTCCTGACAACTTCTCTTGTATTTAATAGAAGCCATTCCATGGCTTTGAGTCCTCCCTGATGATTAATGTTGGTGTAGAGTCTCGTCACATCCATTGTGAACATGATATCTGTGTCTTCTTCAAATTTGACGGATTTCAGTGTCGTCAGAAAATGATTTGTATCTTTAATATATGTGGTTGTTTTTTGTGTCAGAGGTTGGATTAATTTGTCAACATATTGCGCCAATGGCTCTAGTAGGCTGTTCTTAGCTGCAATAATTGGTCGTCCCGGTGGGTTTTCAAGGTTTTTATATATTTTAGGCAGTATGTATATGACAGGCATGATTGGGTGCATCTTCATTAGGAACATCTTTGTTTTGCTTGTGATAATCTCATCTATCTCTACTTCTTCCAGTGTTTTCTTTATTATCTCCCGTATTTTATCAGTTGGGTCCTGAAATACTTCCAAGTATGTATCCTGGTCATTTAGTTGTTGATCCACCTCTGCTTTGTATTTGTTGATGTCCATGATCACTAAAGCCCCACCTTTGTCCGCAGGTTTCAGGATAATGTCGGGATTTTGCCACAATCTGGTAAGTACTTGTTTTTCTCTGTTCTTTAGGTTGGAGTTCTTTTTATCTTTGAATCTTACTGTCTGCAAGTCTTTTAGTACAACTTTTTGAAATGCCTCCATCACTGGATTTTGTATTTGAGGGTTGAAAGTGCTTTTAGATTTCATCTCCAAATTGTCATTAGTTGGAGTTCTCCCTTGCATCTCAATTGAGTCAAAGAAGATTTTTAATTTCATCTTCCGGGTCAACTTGAAGAAATCTATCTTTTCTTTGAGTAACATGGTATTATATGATGGGACGAATGAAATTCCTTTCTGTAGTGTCTTTTTCTCAAAGTTTGTAAGCCGATAGTTGGATATGTTTATAACTAAGTTTTCTTCTGTTGTAGGTTGGCTTTTCTCTGTGGATTTTCCGGCATGGATTCAATCTAAAAAAGAATGCACGGGTATGGGGATTTCAACCGTTTGTTTAGAAGTTGTTGGTACTTGACTATTTCCCCTAGTTTCTTCGTTCTCTGTTTGTTCTTTCCTTCCAGCGGTTTCGGGATGTTCCGTCTCACCACTAGATGCGTCAGACGGTTGAGTGTTTGGATTCAGATCACTTCTCTTTCTCTCGTTCCAACTAGGTCTTGTCCCTCTGGTGTTGTCTTTTTGCTGGTAATATTCTTTCCACATATACACTATGTCAAATTTGTAATCTAGGGTATCCCTCCTAAATTTTCTGATTTTTTTGGATTCAATTTCCTTTCTGTAATTATCCAATTTGTTGTTGATTTCCTCTAATAATGCAGACAGTTCATCCTTTGTCATCAATGATGTTAAAGACTTCTTGGTTTGTTCTAAGTCTAGTTCAATCGTTGTTAGGGATATGGATAATTCCTCTATCGTTAGAAGGAGGATAATTCCTCTATCGTTAGAAGGATCAGGTCCAGGGAACACTTGTTGAGTATGAGTCTCCAACGCTTTACAAACTCTGGGCTTTCTTTACATAAGGTAGGTTCCAAATCTATCCTTAAGCCCCTCGGAATTCTTTGTGCTTTGAAGTATTGTGCCAATGTTGTTGCATGTAGTCTTTGACTTATCTCTCTCCGTATCAATCGCTCCAACTGGTTTACTAGTTCTTCCGGTTTTGAGTCAGTGCTGAAGTCCTGTTCTGTGTCTTTAATCAATTTTAAAATTTTAATTGCCTCCTCTTGGGAAAATGCTAATGTTTCCACTCTGTTTTTAGTTAGTGACTCAATTTTAGAGAATGACATATTATTGAACCGATGGGTGCAACCTCCCGATTGGTGTAGCAACAATGGGTATTACCGAGAAGATTTGGTTGAAGAGGTGCACTCTCTGCTAGTATTTTCCTTGAATGAATCCACATATTTTTCTATGTTGCTTTATAGTCTTAGGTGCAATCTGTTAAGTCTGTGTTACCAGACTGAAAAACTGATCAAATTGTGAGGGTCAACCGTTATAACCGGAAGACATAACAAATGCACACTTTTGTGCTGAATTACAACAGTCAAACCGTATCAATAAACTTAACGTGTACAGATGTGTATTTTTATAAGATACACAATAATATGTGTATATTCATTTTTTCATGGAAAAGGTTTTATACAATCGTTTTCTATTGACTCACTTAAACTTCAATTCAAGTTAAGCATTCTGTATATATAACTTTATATTTTCATATACATAGTTCTTCGTGATAACACATTCAACATAATTTTCAACATAATTTTTTCAACACATTTTTTTTTTCAACAACAAAACTTCACTTAAATACAGTCAAATATTCCAAAATGTCCTGATATCCTTTGGCTGTTGTTCAAATTCAAAAAGCCCAATTTCTGGCTTGTAGGGTTTTAACCTAGGACTTCCACTATGCGTTTCGGGCGATCTGTTTGCACTTCTTCAGGTGGGGATATCAGTATTTTCCTGTCTTTATTCTACAAAATCAATATGTGAGAGTAACTCCATTAGTTTCTCTTTCTATCTTGAATCATTTTACACATTATTAAGACTCTATGCACTTTACTAACCTTGGTCCAGGTAAACCAATGAGCTGCAGCACTTTGCATGCTTATACAAGATGGCAGTGTATCTCTTCATATATCTTTTTGTACTCTTTCAGGAGTTCAAAACTGTAAGAGATAAAATGATAAGCCCTGATTCAATCATATGTTCTAAAAATACCAGCACTCACTCTACTTGTATTTGATTTTTAAATGTGGTCACATCACGAGTGGGACCAGTCTCTAAAATCAGCGCTGGGCCCCACTCTGTGATCAATAATTGAGAAAAGTAAAACTTCACTTCTATTTTAACACTCACCCATCGGTCAGAGCACGGTCAATTCTGGACCAGCCGTTTGATGCTGTGTCAAATATCCACTGGTTATGCACTTTCATCTGTATAGTTAAATCCCAAAGGATTCTGCCTTCTGTGCATGTTGTGATCGGAGCTTGAAACCGCCTATTGCTCGAAAAGGACGCACCGCGTCCTGCTGCTGATGTACGTTAAGGAGAGAGATTCCCTCGCGGTACAACGTCTCTACAAGATTTCAATCTTGTTGCCCTTTCTAGAAGGTGTACGTGTGTTGCTTAAATTACACTAAACGGTCATGGTTCTAGTCATGAACTCATTTGTACTCGTTCATAACTTTAGCCACTATCCGATTCCTTAACACCATTCACGATCATGACTGCACTTCCGTGTGCTTGGTCCTACATCACAGGGTTGCTAAGCAACCATTCTACACTAGTCTGTCTCCTATATTGCCTGTTCACATTCAAGGCACGTCTTTGTGATCGCCATGTTGGATGAGTGTGTTAACTGAAAATTAACAATGTAGTCATTCATATTCATATTCTCTTCTACAGTCAATTGATGCTTATTGCAGGCTAGACACAAAAACATTCATTGCAATAATTTTAGAAGCGCATTGGAATCGATACAATTAACGTATTTCACATTCTGAAATGTTACTGTAAATGCATAATATACGTTCGTACATCTTGTATGTGAAACTTGTTCTAGATTTTTCATCAACCATGTCCTTTAGTTTCCCCCCTATATGGTTTGAATAGCAGATTCGTAGTGCATTACATTCGTGAATGTTATTATGTGTATTCATTTGTTAACAATACATTCTACATGAATTCAAGTACTGTCTATAATGGGTGAGTGATTCATAGTTCATATTTTCTCAATAATTGTTTCATCCGCATTATCCAGTCTTTCAAAAGTTTAGTAGTTCATGAAAGTTGAGTATCACCTCAGAATTTATATGCTGTTCACTGAGGTTTTAAATAGATGGAGCTACCTAATCTTAAACTCACAGAAAACAATTTAGGTCCCATTCCATATTCATGCCCCTCGGGTACATGCTGTCAAAACCCTAGAAGCCAGAAATTGGGCTTTTTGAATTTGAACAACAGACACAGGATATCAGGACATTTTGGAATATTTGACTGTATTTAAGTGAAGTTTTGTTGTTGAAGAAAAAATGTTGTTGAAAAAATTATGTTGAAAATTATGTTGAATGTGTTATCACGAAGAACCATGTATATGACAATATAAGGTTATGTATACAGAATGCTTAAGTTGAATTGAAGTTTAAGTGAGTCAATAGAAAACGATTGTATAAAACCTTTTTCATGAAAAAATAAATATACACATATTATTGTGTTTCTTATAAAAATACACTTCTGTACATGTTAAGTTTATTGACATGGTTTGGCTGTTGTAATTCAGCACAAAAGTGTGCATTTGTTATGTCTTCCGGTTATAACGGTTGACCCTCACAATTTGTTCAGTTTTTCAGTCTGGTAGCACAGACTTAACAGATTGCACCTAAGACTATAAAGCAACATAGAAAAATATTTGGATTCATTCAAGGAAAATACTAGCAGAGAGTGCACCTCCTCAGTGCACTGTATAGACAGTACTTGAATTCATGTAGAATGTATTGTTAACAAATGAATACACATAATAACATTCACAAATGTAATGCACTATGTGATCTGCTATCTATTCAAACCATATAGGGGGGAAACTAGGACATGGTTGATGAAAAATCTAGAACATGTTTCTCATACAAGATGTACGAACGTATATTATGCATTTACAGTAACATTTCAGAATGTGAAATACGTTAATTGTATCGATTCCAATGCGCTTCTAAAATTATTACAATTCATGGTTTTGTGTTTAGCCTGCAATAAGCATCAATTGACTGTAGAAGAGAATATGAATAAGAATGACTACATTGTTAATTTTCAGTTAATACACTCTTCCAACATGGCGATCACAAAGCCGTGCCTTGAATGTGAACAGGCAATATAGGAGATAGACTAGTGTAGAATGGTTGCTTAGCAACCCTGTGATGTAGGACCAAGCACACAGAAGTGCGGTCATGATCGGGAACGGTGTTAAGGAATCGGATATCGGCTAAAGTTATGAACGAGTACAAATGAGTTCATGACTAGAACCATGACCGTTTAGTGTAATTTAAGCAACACGCGTACACCTTCTAGAAACAGCAACGCGATTGAAATCTTGAGGAGACGTTCTTCCGCGAGGGAATCTCTGTCCTTAACGTACATCAGCAGCACGACGCGGTGCGTTCTTTTCGAGCAATAGGCGTTTTCAAGCCCCGAACACAACATGCACAGAAGGCAGAATCCTTTGGGATTTAACTACACAGATGAAAGTGCATAACCAGTGGATATTTGACACAGCATCAAACGGCCGGTCCAGAATTGACCGTGCCCTGACCAATGGGTGAGTGTTAAAATAGAAGTGAAGTTTTACTTTTCTCAATTATTGATCACAGAGTGGGGCCCAGCGCTGATTTTAGCGACTGGTCCCACTAGCGATCTGACCACATTTAAAAATCAAATACAAGTAGAGTGAGTGCTGGTACTTTTAGAACATATGATTGAATCAGGACTTCTTTTTTTATCTCTTACAGTTTTGAACTCCTGAAAGAGTAGAAAAAGATATATGAAGAGATACACTTCCATCTTATATAAGCGTGCAAAGTGTTGCAGCTCAATGGTTTACCTGGACCAAGGTTAGTAAAGTGCATAGAGTCTTAATAATGTGCAAAATGATTCAAGATAGAAATGGAAACTAATGGAGTTACTCTCACATATTGATTTCGTAGAATAAAGACAGGAAAATACTGATATCCAGACCTGAAGAAGGGCGAACAGATTGCCCGAAACGCATAGTGGAAGTGCTAGGTTAAAACACCAGAAGCCAGAAATTGGGCTTTTTGAATTTGAACAACAGACAAAGGATATCAGGACATTTTGGAATATTTGACTGTATTTAAGTGAAGTTTTGTTGTTGAAGAAAAAAAAAACATTTTGTTGAAAAAATTATGTTGAAAATTATGTTGAATGTGTTATCACGAAGAACCATGTATATGACAATATAAGGTTATATATACAGAATGCTTAAGTTGAATTGAAGTTTAAGTGAGTCAATAGAAAACAATTGTATAAAACTTTTTTCATGAAAAAATAAATATACCCATATTAATGTGCATCTTATAAAAATACACTTCTGTACATGTTAAGTTTATTGATACGGTTTGGCTGTTGTAATTCAGCACAAAAGTGTGCATTTGTTATGTCTTCTGGTTATAACGGTTGACCCTCACAATTTGTTATGTTGTGGAAGTGGTCAGAGAGAAAGTACCAGAGGGCTTGGGTGTGTGATGGGGGGAGGTGGTGCAAAGAGGGGCTTTGAATATTTTGGAGTTTGCTACAGGTGATTGGGGCATTGTTGATTCTATACCAGTAAAATTATTTTTGGCCTTGCAAATTTCTACCCTGTAGGCTTTGTTCTGATGGGTATTAGAGGTTCTGTTCTGTGGCAAAGGTTCCGTCCGCCATGTGCATTGAAGGATTTGGTTTTGGGTTTTGAGGGAATTGAGACCTGGGGTGAACCATTTGGGGAGGGGTATTGTCTGTTCGAGAAGTGTCTGATAGGGGTGAGAGGGCTAAGAGCTTAAGAGAGTCATTAGTCAACATGGCTGATCTAGAGCTAACTTGACTGGAGTGGGAAGGATGGTAGGGAAGCAAGCAGGAAATCAGCCAGATCTGGTGTTACTTTGACCTTGTTACAAAGGGGGGAATGGGAAGGAGGGCGTGGGGCTGTCAGGATGGATGATGATGTTGTCCATCTGGACTAGTGGACAAGGTGGGAGTATGGTGATCAGTTCAGAAGAGCTGAGGATTTGTCTAGGGTGATGCCTGCAGAGTGTGTGTGCCCTGATCCTAATGGTGCCAGATGAAGGAGGTTGTGTGGGATCTCGACTGCACCAGTGGTTTAAAGAAGAATCAAGGAAGTGCCAAAAGAAGCACTGAAGGTTCTGTTGTTTTGAAGGCATTTGAAAGCAGTCAACTCTGCCCTAGGACAGTACAAATCTGAGAATGCAGCAATCTAGATGCTTTACTTCTTCCAGTGCGGTGAGTCCGAATGCAGGTGACCAGAGTAAATATTGGTCTTTGTTGTCTTTGCCCCCCCAGGAAGGCTAGCTAGCAAGTGCAAGATCCTGTCAACTCCGGCGAGGGGCTTAGGCTCCTGTGCAGCTAGCAGAGACACAGATATTGATTGAGGACTGTTCAAAGCTGAGCATTTAGGAATCTAGCTGCTTTTCAGCTTTTATTGCTATGAGGCCCCATTCCAGGAACATGCATAAAGATTGGATCTTGCTTGCTTTGCTCTCCCCCCGGGGAGGCTTTAGAGCACCTGCAGGCATCAACTTCCTTTGAGGACCTGGGGAGCAGTGGAACTGCAGAGAGCTAGGTATTGGTACAGCAGCAGTTCACCCCCTATCTGCCATGTGGATGGGTAGGGAGCAGAGCTTGCTTCTTCCTTGGGGCACTTGTCTTCACCTCACAACTAAGGGACTTTTAAAAATCCTGCTCCCCCAACAGGGTCCAAACAAATTGTTCTTACAGTCTTTAACACTCAAAATTAAATAATGGAAGGAGTGGGGTATGTCTTTCTTACTGAGACAAAACCCCACCCATGATTGCATAAAAACAAGCCGGCTTCAAGGGGCTCATGACCTGTGAAGGTAAGAACTAATGTTTGGTTTCTTGCCTCATGTCAAAAATGGAGGAGACAGGAAGGAACGAGAAGTCCAATGAAAATCTTGATTGATGAACCCTTCATCCATTCTGTTCTGACTATCTAATTGTGTACCCTTTCCAAGCCTGCAAATTCAAAGGACCCTTGTTATGCAACACCATGGTGTGAGGCTGGTCCTTTTGTTTAGGGTGTATCACTTTAAAGCTTGGTTCCCAGGAAGGAGCTTCCTGATTGGAGCTTCCTCATTGGAAAGGAGGTGGTACCCAACCTCACAAATCACAAAGGATTGAAGTTCGGCAGTTCCCCCTGCCTATTGGCAGGATTGCTGCAGCAATGACAAGCAGTCTAGGGAGAGCACACACATAGGGTACACGGCTGCACTGGTCCGACAGTGTCAACGTGTGCACTGTCAGATCTTTTGTCAATTAAATTATAGATATGACTACATTGCATCTCTTAATTCAATCCCCCATAGTATACAATTTCAGCCCACAATTCTTGGATAAGAAACAGGCTATATTAGAAACTGAACATTTTCTTTTATACAAATAAAACACTAACACCCTTTAAGGTGGGGAAGTCACCACAATAATATATATGGTTTCCAGAAATACGTTGTAGCCTGTCTGTGAACATCTCACTAATAACCTGTGCACACATGCAGTCATACAATAGATCAATTAATTCTATTTCTAATAATCTAATTCTATATAAGACAATGGCGCTCATTTCGAGCTTGCTGCTATTCCGGCTGTAAATCCACTGATATACTGGCAAATTAAATCACTGATACCACCACTTGGTCAGGTGGTATTATCACTGGAGGAATTACTAGTGTAAATCCCCTTTTAGTGGAATCCATTTCAGGATTTTTGCTGGCTTTACATCAGGTCTGGGTAATAACGGGGATTTCTTGAGGTAAAGTGGAGGATTTACCTTGAAGCTGGAGGTAACTCCTCCACGTTGCCTTCAAAAATTGCTTGAATTACCATCTGGTATTACCTCCACTTTATTCCCACACCGCAAAAGTCACAATGAGCCTTGATGTACTTCTGAACAACTAAATCTATATCCATTAGCATTTTGTTGCTTATCACGCAGTGTATTGAACTACTTTATACAGCAAATTAAAACACTGTATTCTTTCCAATATCAATAGCACGTATGGGCATAAAAGAATGGTTGCATAGAAAAATAACAAAAATGCAAAACACATTTGAAATTAATTCTTCATTTGTGTAGATGTGCTGCTGTGTGTTTCTTTCATATGGAAGTTGAATGCAAGCAGGGGTAAGTTTCATCAGACTCGTTAGGCATGTGTTTAGGGAAATCAAATCTCGATATATGACTTTATAATACATGTATCAAAACCAATCCTGTTACGTCTTAGTGTTGGATGTTAACTTTTGGAAAATAGCTATGATCATTTGCCTCATGCTTAATAATGGTAGAATGTTTACAGTGAATGGGTAGACATGACTGGAAGACCCTCTGGAGAGAAGGTCTGGGCACAGGAGGCTGCGGCTCATATGTATAGAACCTAAATATATATAAAAAAGAAAATCATCATATGTGCCAAGAGGATTGACAACAATGCATACTGAACAAAGGGGCAATGAAGTGGTGAATCAGCATGAGAACAGTTCTTTTACAAGTTTGGTGCCTGTTGCACATGGTGGCAATACAAGAGGACACTAAATAACTGTAATAAAGCAGATACAGAGAGAAGGTTTCTACCTCTGCATATATGGTACCACCATCCCTGTTCTGAAAGGTAAAAACTTTAGAAGTAACACCTTGAAGCAGAACTAACCATGACAAAACACATAAATGCACTGTCATCTTCCACGGCCTATACCTCGAAGATTATATCACTGAGCAGACAATTATTTCTGGCCCCTAAAACTGCCTCACACTTGCACGTGCTCGCATCCTATCAGAATTGGATTATTTCAACGTGCTCTAACGTGCTCTAACCTAGCCAAACTACAGCTACTGCTGAACAAAGCACTGCGAGCAGCACCTGGGCTTAAGCCTTCTGATAATATGTCTGCCATCAGATGAGAGGTTCAATGGCTGCCAGTTAAAGCAAAAATTGAGTTTAAAACTCTATCTCTTGCGCACAAGTGAATCTATAAAGTAGTATCCACTTATCTCAATGACACACTCTCCCAGAATCCCCCAGGCCAAGTGTACAGATCCAATGCCAGTATCTCCTTGGTCCGACCCTGTTTTAGGAGCAAAAGGGCTGTAGGCTGTAATTTTGTGGTTACTCCGCCCACCCTCTGGAACACCCTCCCCATGGATTTTCAGAAATGAGCAATCGTATAATGTATTAAAAAACTTGTAAACAATCTTTCAATAGGTATGAATGATGTCCAAAATGGTTACCTCACTGTGGAATGTTCCAGGTCCAAAGTTATTTTTACAAGCCCCATGTGAGCCCAATGTACGGTGGAGGGACTAGAAAGAGTTTTGTTTTTTAAGTATGTGATGGCAGTCTATGGACACAATTCTTCAGTAGGGAAAAATGATGCACTTTTGTTTAATTGTTTGGGTCATGCCGGTCAAGAAGTATATAAAATACCATTGCAGTATTATGGGTGTAGTTAGATGCAGTTGCGCATTTATTGCAGTGGTATGGGCATAGTTCAACAGCCGTTGGCTTATTCTAACAGTTGGTAGTTTTACAGGTCAGTGGCTTGAAGTGGCTGGATTTGCTTCCCCTTTGTGCCACTTTCGTAACACAGCATCTTCCATCCATTATTATTGTTCATTGTGGAGGGAACATTTTAGGCCATATTACTGAAATCTCTCTGCAATTTGTGATGAAGGAGGCACTTGGAAAGTAATGGATATGTTTCCAAACCCTCGAGTAATTTTTTCGTGCATTGCCTAGAGACATATATGGCTGCACTATTCTTCATTTGGTCCGCAAATGGAGAAAATCAGGCGTAATGTCAACAAGGCTGTTCACGTATTTTTGCGAGATGTTGGTATGACTTCCTTCCACAATGAAAACATTACATTTCATAGCACCAACATTTTCCGCAGAGATGGCATTCATCTTTCTGATGCTGTCAATCACATTTTTTTGCAAAATATCCTAAATGCTTTTCAGCCTTTCTTGCAAGTACAGCAAGAATTTGTGCAGTACGTGTTGGCCACTTAAACCTTCAAAAAACAAAAATAAAAAAAGGCTCTTTTCAGAGCCACCACTTTCTCCCAGAAAATAATGCAATGGTTTACATGCTGCCACCACCTGCATGCTTTAGAAGTGCGTACTTTATGGACTGCTGAGGGGAATGCATCAATTCATTGGCACTTCTGTTTTAAACGTTGAATGGTGGCTCTGAAAAGAGAAGTTTTTTGTGTGTGTTTTCTTGCGTTACATTTATTTTTTAACATGACAGACATGGAATGGAAGGATTGGGAAGGTGCACCAACCACAGTGACAAAGGCACAGGTGGAGAAAGGAAGATGTTGGGTGGGCCTCATGGAGATAGGGGGCACTTTCCTTAGTGCTCCCGCACCATAGCCTCAAAAGCACTACCGAATGGCTCACACCTGCAGAGTACTGCATGGTAGTACATGCACAATACAGTAACCTTTGAAAGGTAAGGGTCAGCTGCAGTGCATATGGCAAGAGAAGCTGGCTCAGGGATCCGCTACCCACAGTAGTGTCTCTTGTGGTGACAAGAGCAGATGCCAAAGATGCTGCAGAGGAACGCAACCTACTACCCTGTTCGAAGGGGACAACCCTCCGAACTGCTGCCTTGTGGCTCGACCTAAGGTGTCGCCGCATGGCGGTGGTCCCAGTAGCTGTAAAGCCCAGGTTTGCTGTCACTTAGTGGCACTCATTGCAGTGGACCTTGGCCAAACACGCATTGGGTACACCACCAACGGTGGTAAAGATCCTCCACCCCCAAAAATCACATTGGCAGCTGCTAGTGGGGACTTCCACTTCCCCTTCTTGTTCCCCATCTACATCACCATGCCTGTTCCCCTCCCCAGCCCCTCGAGAAGATTGTGGTGGTGGTGTTGGGGTGATGATGAGGAGGCAGCAGCAGCAGAGGCAGCAATGGATGCCATCCTTCAAGAAATTAGAGTTCATGAAACAGGAAACCAGGAATCAGCAATCTGGTGTGAGCAGCAATCTGGCACAATGTTCTGTCCTAGAAATCAAAAAACAGAATGATTAGCAGCACTGGTGGGTGTCCTTTTAAGGGGTGCTGGGGCGTGCTCTGTGAAAAAAGTTGTGCATTCCACCAATACTTCGCACCGCGAGATGGGCTGAGTAAGTTACAAAAAGTCTCTAAATCACCTAGGCCATGGTCTGGGACCTCTGTAAGGGTAAAGTTTCACAGTAAAATACCTTGGATTGCTCAAAAAGCATGTTTTAGGTAACCGGGGGACCCGACAGTGTTGGCAAATAAGGACCGACGCTCAGCGTGGGTGCGGTCACATGGGGACGTTGCAAATGTTCATGAATGGGACTGCTGTCTGGTCCCCTGAACATTTAAAAAGTGCTTTTTTGTGCAATCCAGGATATTTTACAGTAAACGGTCCCCATTGCACATGTCCCAGACAATGTCCCTGCCGATCTACATACTTTTTGGAACTTTTTGATCCCGTTCTTGGTGTTCGAAGTGTTCAGGGACGGCGCGGGTGTCCGCGAAGTGCGCCCCAGCACCCCTATACAAGGCCATACCCCAGAGCTGATCCTCATTCTGCTTTTGGATTTCCAAGATTTACAACAGGACAATTGTGCCGGTTGCTGTTCTTGGTTCCTCGTTCCTATTTCCTAGTTCCTGGTTATTAACCTTCCAGATGGCATCCCAAATTGCATCTGTTGCTACTGCCTCTGCATCAGCACCCCCACCCCCTCCAGCACCACCACGTCCCCCAGGGCCTGCAGACGGGAACAAGAATGAGGATGCAGAGGAGATGGATGAAGAGGATGAGGTAGTGGAAGGCCCTACTACTCACACCCATCGTGAGTCTTGGGTGTGGCGGTTATTTACAACCATTGATGGAAAGTCAAAAGCTCAAGAGAACACAGTGATCTGCACTCAGTGCCACCTGGTGCTGAGTCATGGCAAGGCTGGTTCATATAGCTTTGGTACTACATCAATGAAGCAACACCTAAAGTCATTCCACAGTGAGGCTATTCGTAAGGTTGTACCTTGCGATAAAGATAGTAGGTTGAGTTCCTCTGCAGCATCCTCTGTTTCCACTCCTTTCACCACAAAAGGCACTCCTGTGGGACAGTGCATCCCTCCAGCTGCCTCACAGGCCATTCATGATGCTGTTGAATCTTAACTTTCGAGGTTCACAATATTGTGCATGTACTGTGACACAGTACTCTGCAGGGGGGAGAACCTTCGGACTGCTTACGAGATTGTGGTCAAGGAGCATCAGAAGGTCTACGACCTACCTGAATAAGGCCCACCCTACATCTTCCCTCTCCACCTGTGCTTATTATATGCCTGTGGTTGGTGTCCCTTCCTTACCCTCCTTTCCCCTCATTTCCTTGTGTATCGTGTTTAAAAAAAACAAAAAATATAAAATAACAAAAAGAAAACAAAGGCTCTTTTCAGAGCTGCCTTTCACAGTTTAAAAACAGAAGTGACAAATAAATAGTGCAGGGACCAGTCCATTTTTAGAAGTCTGCGGACAGCCCATGGACATCTAAAATCTTTGCAGTGCTGCCCTGTCACAACCCTTGCACTTTTCTCTGGGAGGAAGTGGTGGCTCTGAAAAGAGCCTTTTTGTGGTGTTTTTATGTGTTTCAGAAACTTCAAATGGTCAGCACCTACTGCAAAATGGATTGCTGTAATTCCCAAAAAGGTTGCAATGCATTTTGTATATTTTGCAGAAAAATCTGATTGCCGGCATAAGTATAATGTACTCCATCTCTGTGAAAAATGTGTGTGCTATAAAACATAATATTTTCATTCTGAAAAGAGGACATACCAACATCTCTCAAAAAGGCACAAACAGCCTTGTTAACATTGCGCCTTGTTTTCTCCATTTGTGGACCAAGTGAAAAAGCATGCAGCCACATTTGTCTCTGCGCAATACGGGCAAAAATTACTCTGGAGTTCGGATACATGTCCATGACTTTCCCAAGTCCTTCTTTCATTGAAAATTGCAAAGAGATTCCAGACACATGTCCTAAACTATTCCCTCCACAATGAATAATAATGTCTGGATGACGCTGTGTCACCAAAGAAGCACAGAGAGGTACCAAATTCACATACTTCATTCCACGCACTCCATGCCAGTGCACTTCCACATGAGAGAATTCAAGATGTGCAGCCATTCCACAGCGATCTGTAGGCACCTCCAACCAATGTATCCACAAATCTCCTAAAATCCAAACAATCTGCTTTCTGAAACACAAAGCCATAGCTATCTGCTCTTCTCTCAGGAAAAACACCTACTGACAAACTCTTACACAACACAACCAGTAAACCTTTTTGACCAATCCCTTCTCTGCTTAGTCTCATTTGCATACCTCTCAACCCCAAAATCCCTGAAATGGAAAAATCTGACCATGGGGAATGAAAACTTAAATAGTGTGCCCCATTTCCCCTTTGAGATTGGCTCTGAAAACAACCTTTTTTGTTTTTTTTTTGCAGATGCTTTAGAAATAACTTTTATTTTGTATTTCGTTTTTTTTTTCTTATTTTCCTCCAAACATCTTCACATCAGCTTCTCCAAAGCAACCCTTAGATTCCACAACAGCATGGCATTTCCCATAAAAGATAAAGAAATACCATCTTCTTTAAAATAAACAACATTAACAGAATTAATGCTCTCATTATTAAAAAAGAACATACCAGCTCTAAGCATGAAAGCAAACATGCCTCGGTTGATTACACACCTAGCAATATTTTGCTGAGGACAAAAAACCAAACTATTGTCCCATACTGCTCTAGGTAACAAAGCAGAAAAAATGACCTTGGCAATTGGAAGGAGTTTCATGATTGTCTAAACCAAGTTTTGCAGATCTTGCAACAAAGTAGGGGCAGTGACATAGCCCAAAAGCACAGCACCACAGTGTAGGACAATTATATGTGGACTATGAAACCTAGCCATATGTGATAGGAAAGTAGTGGCGGCTGCCAGAAAGCATGTGGGAAGTGAAGAGATCATGGAACAGAGAAGCAAGGAGGGCTGTAAACCAATAATCTTTCCGGACAAAATGATGTTCGCCTGGAGTGAAGCGGGAAACCGGACATCAATTATACAAAAACCCCTACGGACTACAAATCCGAGGATGCTCCACGAAATACGGCATCACTATAAAAGCAAGACAATGGGAAAATAAAATAAACAAGATAGATGGAAAACAGCGTCTCCATATGTAGTCATACCCACACAGATAGAAAAGTCCAAGTGTAACACAGAGAGGGCTGAACAGGGAGGAGGAGGGGAATCATCATCAGGTGTGGAGAAACTGTTGCTGGGATCAACAGGGGTTAATGACTGGGGAGGGACGGCACACAGCTTAAAAGCAGCACCAAACCATTCTGAAGGGGTCTTGTCTTGCAGGAGGAGAAGGGGGCTGACAGAGCGGCCCCGGAGTGGAGTGAGGCCAGTCCAGAGTATCGGTGGGCATACTAAGGAAGAAAGGAAGAACCGCAGGAAAATGCCTTACCTCATCGGAATGCAAAGACGACCACACACCGGAGAGCAGCGCATGGCGAAAAGTGAGCCTTCAGCAGTGTGAGGACTGTCACTTAGTTTGGTTTGTTTTCTTTTACGGATTTTCCCCAGCCGGCCATCGGGCTGAATTGCTGGAGAGCCTGCAGCCACAAGCCTGGGAAGGGGTGAATGATTTATTGGACATTTGGCCTACACAGATGAGGGTGTGTAGTTAATGCTCGACAAAGCTATCTTCACTACGCACAGCCCCTCTCAATATGAAGCAGAACCTCAACACCTGATTGGCTAATCGTCCGAATACACTCCCACTTCATGCTCGGAAACCCCAGATGTGGCATGTCCTGTCTGAGAACAACCGCACTGTCTGTGGAGCATGTAACGAACACTGGAGCAGCCCTTCTACCCTTTCCACTGCGCTCTCTGCACCACTTCGTCATTGGCTACTGTCACACAATCATCCACCAATCACATCTACATCTAACTCTGTCATCACAGATCAGCACTTTAGATGTACTATTGATCACTCCCAGTACAATTCGGCTGTGACTGCAAAGGACCTACAGTAACAACTACTATAAAACTCCACAAATTCCTACTTGCAGATTCATGCACATCCACACGCATGAACACCGATTACAGGTATGAATATTTTCTACACAGTACATGTACACCTCTTCTAGTAATACAAAACATCCCGGGAGCATAGCTCAGCAGCAGCGTGTGCGCATTGAAAGCAAAACGACATGAAGCAACACAGATTCGATCCCCAGGTCCGCGCTTAGAAACCTCTGGGTGTTTAAGCGCGTTGTAAATACTCAAATAAGACAAAATAATTATGCAACTATAAAACCCACAATTCCTGTATCAGCGCCTCGATTCCCGTGGGCTGTGTAAGCGCTTTAAAAATGTAAAATAAAATAAATAAAAATATGAACAGAGTAACTGCTACTTACCCTGTATAAACCGTAAAATAAACTTACTGCCATTTCTCCCATCTGTTATGATGAAGTGTCAATTACAAACTTTTCAGCTCTCCACATTTTTGTTTAAACGCACACCTACCTAAAATAATATTGTTTCATATTATAGGATGGGAAAAATAACAGTATTATTATGAAAAAGTCTGTCCAGTGTATTATACAAATTATATGCAGCCAGGATGAGTACATACATCTTCATTCAAGCACACACACAGACAATATCATTAGACTACTCCCAGATCAAACAACACCACTGCCTCTATATGAAATCCTTCTGCTTTATTTCCTGCACCGTCACAAAGCCATACATTGAATGCTTTTACATGCAATCTCTGCCATTTACCCTGTAAAAATAGCAAAAAATGCATATGATTATTTCTTCGATCTCTTAACATCCATTAACATAACATTAATGAAACACGTGTGCTCTATATGTTTACTATTATACTCATTTGAAAAACATATTCAACTAACAGATTCTAAATAAAATATACAGGATGCACATAGGCGAAGGAAAGTGCAAAACAAGGTACATTAACAAAAGGGCTATAAACACACATAATCACTAACTTCTTTCTTTTACAATTTCAGTGAAGACCACTCTCCTGAAAATCAGCAGCATCTGAAATACGAAAAAGGACTTAGAAGAATCATAATGTTCTAACTGTTACTCAAACACACTAGCATTTTAGTATTGTAAAAGAAACAAATATATTAACCCTTTACCATTAGATGTAGTATTAGTGCTTCCCCTTACCAATTCCACACATGCTATTATCATCTGAAGCCCAGTATAGTAACACACAAATACAAGAATAACCTTCCCAACTTGATGTAGCTGCCCATTGCACAATCACACACCTCCACAATCATACTTACCATCATACTCAGACCCTCATGCACAAAGCATGCTAACACTGCACAACAGCCCAATCCACAATTTCTTTTTTTTCTCCAACAGACCCCAAAGAATGCCTACCAAAAAGCAACTCCGTAGAAAGCAACACAGAAGTAGTGCAAATCAAAATAAAAGTGCCAAAAATAAGCTTTTGTCTCTAGCAGATTTTGTACAGAAAGTTCAAACAAAAGAGCTAATACAATCATTAAGTGAAACAAAACAAGCTTCCAGTACCGAAACTATCAAAATGTAAAACCAAACAGAAAGTGATTAACAAGACTTCAGCTACCACTACTGCTAACACTGCACCTATAAATCTTGATGTAGTGGCAAGTAAGCATACCAAAAAAAAGTTTTAGAAAAATTGTTCCCCCACAGAGTCCTTCAGAACCTTGAGAAATCATGCACAACCCTTAAAAGCTACTGTAGAAAATTAATCCTAGAAGCTCTCATAGACAGTGCAATCCTTCTCAAAAGGAAGTTATTTATTTTAGTTTTAAACAGGATGAAACCACTAACAAAACTAACTACTAAACTCCAAATAAGACCTCTCAATAAAATGAATATCAACAATAATAGCTTCTTAAACATCTGTGGAGGTGAATGGAGTCACACCACGACCACAGAAACATATTTTAAAGAAGAAGCATTTTTAAAAAAAAGCAAACAGACCCAATTGCAATGCATAGCAGTGGAAGAGGGTATGAAAAACTCAGTAACACCATTATGGAACAAGAAACTCTGCTCACAAAAATATCCCCAGAAATCTCAGTATCGCCTTGCCATTCTATTCAACCAAAACATTCAGTCTGCAAATGGCCATGCACATCCATGTGTAACATTGCCAAAAAATATTTCAAATCTTTATGCCAGTTCCTCAATCAGTATGTAAAAAGCAAAGACAAAATCAAAATTAAACTACTACAAAATATGGATGCCTTTGCAGTGCGCAAAATACACAGGACTACAAGGACATTCATTAGCCTGCATTTCAGGACATATTTGCAAAAGCACCTTCCCTCATATCAAAATGATATCAACACATCATTCAACTACAAGAAATCTAGTCCAAAAACTCTACTATACTAAAATGTCCTGCTTTTGCACTAGCCAATTTAAATAACAATCTTTTACATGGTACAGCCACGCAAATACTCGAAGAAATAGAGCATATCCTGTGAAACTATTTTGGAATTGAAAGCCACTTACAAAATGAAATAGATGTACAACAAACTAGCAACTACTGTACAAATAGCAACCTTCTATTAAACACATACAAAAAAGAAATACTAAAGTTTAAAAGTACCTCCGCTGAAGTACCAAACCATGTGTATGTGTGTTGCCGCAGGACTTCTTATAAAAGTACCACAAAAACAATAGACATAACGTACAAAATAAAAGACAATGAAGATTCTAAATGGTTCCAACTAGCTGCAAAACTTGACAACAACTAAACACCTTCACGTGCTATCACAAATAACTTGGAATTATTCCGACTACCAAAACCGCTGCAACAACTAAACTTATATGAGAGCATCATAATTCAAACAGTGCACCCATTTCAAGCAATAATACGCCTCCAACCAAAAACAGCAAAATTACCTCCCTCTGAATTAGTCAAAGGCATTTGTGGCAAAGTAGTTTATTTACCATTAGATCTCAAAGAAAATGTACACACTCTAGGAGTGCAACGGCCAATAGATCAGTCTTTAATTGTCTTAGTAAATGGCATACATACAAAAGACAAACAAATTTCGCAACAGCTTGTGGAAGTACACAAAGTTAGAAAAGCCCTGGAATATCTAAAAAACATCAATGAATACTACAAAGAAATTAACATTAAAGAAAACCTGAGAGAAACCATAGAAATAATTCAAGAGTCACCAGAAACTCATCAATTTGAACTTTTAAATCCTGCTACAGAATCCAATATTTTAGAACATTATACAATTCATCTTTTACACTCTAAAGACACGATAGATGATGCACTGGACATACTAAGTGCAACACGAAAAAACGATTTCCAATCAGCATATGAGAAAAAAGTATAGAAGCACTGTCCTTTCTTCTACTCTTTCCTACCGAAAAAGGAGGAAGGTATGATGATAGACTCACACAGATAACAGCATCAGAATATCGCTCTCTACGAATGCAACACGAAAAAACGATTTCCAATCAGCATATGAGAAAAAAGTATAGAAGCACTGTCCTTTCTTCTACTCTTTCCTACCGAAAAAGGAGGAAGGTATGATGATAGACTCACACAGATAACAGCATCAGAATATCGCTCTCTACGAATGTATTCTGACGACCCCAGATTCATACAAAACATGGAATTCAAATTCCACCTTCTCTTTGAAAGTGAATTAGAAACCTTATGCTACGGAGTTGCACACACATTAAAATCTGGTAGCCATTTTCAAAATATGTCAGCTGTGCAATTATTACAAAAAGTGCAAGATAAAATGATGTTTTAATGTCAAGTATTACAAATCTTTTAGCAAACATGTGTGGTACAAAAGAATACTGGTTCCAGCATCACAGAGATATATGCAGTATGATAAGAAACCTTGGCCCACCCACTTTGTGTGTTACATTATTTGTGCAGAATATGCATGGGAAGATTTACACGATTTCCTATGCATAGCAAACAAAAATAAAACAAACATAGATATTAAAAAAAAACAGGAGAACTGAGCTCTCTAGATCCTGTAAATGTATCAAGACATTTCCTTCATCGCAACATTGCTATGCTATGCTTTATTTGTAATAAGACTGTTCCTCCTCTCGGAGAAGTTCAACACTTCTTTTGGAGAAAAGAATACCAAACCAGAGGAGCACCACACATCCACATGCTATTATGGATTAAAGATGCTCCTACATTTGGTAGTACAGTGATGCCAGTGTTTTGCACTTCATCCACAAATATGTTACTTGTGAAATTCCTTCACAAACAACGCATAGTGACCTTCATCCACAAATTTTACAATTTCAAAGACACAAATGTGGGAAATATTGTTGTCGCAAATATTTTTAAAAAAGGGAAAGACATAGTGTCAAAGGTAAATTACCTAAGAACACATATTACATAAAAATAACAGAAGAATCAAAATACTTCAATGATTACAATGCAATCATTGCCCTCCTATGGAATGCAAACATAGATGTGCAGTACATTGCAGACAATTCTACTGCAGTTGCACGATAAGTCACAGCATACTTAACCAAATCAGAAAAGACAGAGCTCCAAGACCTCTGGAATGACCTGTCATTAGATAAAACAGTGTCTCAGAAATTATACAGCTTGGGCATACAAATGCTGTCCCATAGAGAATGTGGATACTATGAAGCAGCTGATCAATTAACATGTACTGCATTGTATGGTAAATCTGCAAATATAGTATGGCTAAGTCTTGGTCCAGCTAAATCTAGGAAAAGAGTTATAAAATCATACGAAGATATAGAAACAATAGCCAAACATGATCCCATGATCCCAACAGACAAGACATTTTAAAAAAACAATTTATTGGACACATACTACCCAAACAGGAATACCACTTTGGAAACCATGGTTCTATACCACATAGCCCAAAACTACACATGCAAAAAAAATATATAACCTGATGAGCAAAACTGTAAATACAAAGTGACAAACTGTGATGGCAGCTTAGTAATACTCACCAAACCAAATTTAATTAATCATATCAAATTGTCATTAAAGACTCCTCAACATACAGAAATATATTACATGTCCCTGCTACAACTCTTCAAACCATGGAGAAAAGAAGAAGACATACTAGATACCTATGACTCATATGAAGACGCTTTCAAAGCCAATGACAGCAGTATAACTGATGTAAACTTTGGCCAGTACAAAACAATGTTGCACAATGAACATCAACACAAAGAGGAACTCCAGGCCCAACTAGATAAGGACACTCCTGACAGTAGTCAACCTTCTGTCACAGGAAGCCAAGAACCACTGGGAGAACCACTAATAACAAATGAGGCAAAATTAGCTATGATAGAAGTGGAAAACACCATGTGTCACTATGAAGATAAAGAATACTTAACTACACTACAATCAAAACACTACAATCAAAACTAAACAAAGAGCAACGTAGCATTTTTCAAGAAATAACAAAAGAAATTGCACTATTGTATGTCAGTGGTGAAGCTGGTTCTGGCAAAACATTCCTAATCAAAATCATCAGTACGTTCCTTCAACAATTGCCAAACAACAAACTGTCACTGCCCCCACAGGTTTAGCTGCCTACAACATAGGTGGTGTCACTTTACACCGATTACTACTCCTGCCAGTAGAACACCAAAACAAGTTAGATTATTACAAACCTTCCGCAGAAGCTGCAATGGAAGTACGCAGAGTATTGAAACAAATGAAAATGCTACTAATAGATGAAGTGAGCATGGTGTCCACCAGTAAAAGGTGAGCCTATTTGTAAAACATTAGGACACAAACTCTGCCGTAAAACTGTTGGCAGCATTGGAAATGTCAACCTTTGGCAACATTTCCAATACAGAGAATTAACAGAAAACATGTGCCAATCTGCAGATCTCACTTATGTCAACATCTTAAAAAGTATCAAAGTTGGTATACTTTCTAGAGAAGCAGAAGCAATATTGAAAACCCGGCACATTCATGCACTTTATGGTGATAATGAATGTGCTACAGATGTTATGGAACAATTAGCCCACAAAAATGTCAATTGTATGGCCTTAATGTCAACTCTTGCAAGCTGTTTCAAATTCAATGAAATAATGTTAAGCAAAGAAATGCAACCAATTTATGAAATTAGCGCCACAGACAAACTAGATGTACATGGAATGACACTACCCATGTGTGACCAAGCCACAGCAAGACTAAATAGTTTAGAAAAATCAACCTCAAACACAGCAGGCTTGGAAAAGATATTTAAATTATCCTTAAATTCCAGAGTAATGCTTAAACGTAACCTTGACGTGGACCAAGGACTAGTTAATGGAGCTCTGGTTACAGTTGTTGGCTTTCAAACTTACCCACGTGACAACAAAATTCAGTTTGTTAATATTCTCTTTGACAAACTTTCAGAAGTAAAAAGAATAGGACGCTCAACAGCTCGATTCCTTCTCTTCAAAGACATGTATGTACGCAGAGAACAATTTTCTCTAACTCTGCATGCGCAGTCACCATTCATAAATCACAAGGTCTTACTCTAGACAAAGCAATGATAGACATTGGTAACACAGCCTTTAAAGAAGGCATGAGCTACGTAGCACTGTCACGCCTACGTACAATTGACAGTCTATTTCTAATAAACTTTGATGAAAGTAAAGTAAACACTGATATTCCTTGCATTTTAGAATACATTGGACGTTGTTCATTATACACCCCCCATCTACAAACATATCCTGTTCCACAAAAAGGAAAATGTTCTAAAAGAAAACTAAATCAAACAGAAATGCAACAGGCTGTCACTGCAAATCCTCCAACGAGACTAAAAGAAACTAAAACTTCATCAAGTACCACAAGCAAAAACGAATTAATTAGGGAGAGTAAACCAGGTACTTCTTTAAAGAAGGAAGACAAACTCCAAAAAAAGCAGTTAGATACAGAACTACCTGGACCATTTAAATTCTCAAATATAGTTGGTGTAAGTTGCTACGCAAATGTAGCAATTAATATGCTATTTCAATTACCACCAATTGTTGGCAACATTAATTTACACAGTACAGACCCATTGTGTTTGCAAATGTTAGTACTTCACAGAAATGCAGCAAACAATCCTGACAACACGTACAGTGTTTATGGAATAAGACAACAATTGGACTACTGTGCTGGAATGGTGAAATTCACTATAAACCCACAGGAAGATCCTAAGAATTTCTAATGTACTTACTATTAGTACTGGAAAACAAAAACATACCTATAAATGAAATCTTCCAGATTTCATACATGTGGAAACATACATGCACTCTCTGCAACAATGTGACACAAGAACAAATCCCCAATGAGCGCTTTGTCTATATATCAATACCTAATTGTGAATCCGTTCCATTTCAGCAATTTGTACAAAATGCAAACCACAGTAGATTATGTTCTACCTGCAATTCGGATAATCGCTCCACATTACTAATACAAACACATAGTAAATATGTAATACTAATGCTTCTACGTTACAATGCAGATGGTACGAAAAACAACTGCAAGCTGACTGGATTCACACATGGTCAAATATCACTTGGTAGGAAAAACTTCACAACAATAGGTATAATCTACCCCGCAGGAGCCACAACCAACTCACGGCACTACACTGCATATATATAAAAAAAAATGTGAATGTGGATGGTTTGAATGTAATGATAGTACCGTTTATCTAAAGCAGAGATTACCAGCAAATCTTACAAATGCGTATTTAATGTTCTTAAAACCAAAATTTGATAACTGAACTGTACTTAAACCTAAAGTACACGTGTAGTAAAAAAATATAAACTGTTACAATATTTCAAAAACTTCTAACTGCCCAAAGATTCTACAACAACAACAGATAAATTAATACTACTCAAATAGAGCAAAAAATAGACAGTTAGAATACGCCAATGGTATCTAACTGTCCCAAAATTTACAAATATGCAAACAGATAAATCAATACCACAAAATTATATCAAAACATAAAAAGTTAGAATACGCCTACTGGTATCTAACTGGGCCAAAATTTTACAATATCGAAACAAATACCTAATATCTTACTGCTCACAAAAACTAAAACAATCCAATGCATAAAGCATTAGTCAGAAAGAACAAGTAAACGCGGAAAACAAACAAATAAATAAACTGTAGCATAACAGAAAAAGGTTTTTTTTTTTAATCCAACATGGATTTTTTTTCTCCCACAGACCCTATGATTTTAGCAACAAACACAGAAACTTTGCAAATTGCACAGTACTCTGGTTTGTAATCTACTAAATATGAGGGTCAATAAAAAGAAGAAAATGTTGATTGTACAAAGTAATAAGTCATTATAAAATACTAATACTAACATGCTATTTTCTTTTATCACAGAAATGAACAAGAAAAACATGGACTCCCGTTACTAAACCAAATAGTACGTATAACAAGATAAATACAACCATCGCACCATATCACACCCATACAAGCCTATAACATTGTTCCTTATAAATTAGTTTTTGACCTAAGGTTAAAAGCCACTATGGGTGTGATATGCTGCGGTGGTTGTCACAACCACTGCAGCATATCACACCCATAGATGCGAGCATTGCAAACATTTTTATGTCCGCAGGCAGGGGGAAGGTCCTAGGACACATTCAACTTGCCAGAGGACAATACAAACAGCGTCCCCCATTTTCTTTATGTACGAACATTTCAGGACACTGCGATTGTTCTTAAAACATTTTCACCTTGCCAACGAACAATACAGACAACGTCTCCAGGACACCCTCTGCAAACATTCCAAGACCCCACGAGTGTTCTTAGAACACTTTCAAGTTGACACCGAATCCATTCTGTTTATTTACGAACATTCCAGAACAGCCGTGTTGTCCGCAAACAAATCGAACACAACAAAAGCGTCTAGCACATAAATAAAATACAACTTTGAATGTATCTCATACTCCCCCATCCTCCAGAAAGACTTCTACACACCGACACACTCTACTAAATACACATTTTGAACAAACTTTCACCGCACTGTCTGCGGACGTCCGCAAATGCAAGATGGCGGGCGCGACAGAAAATCTGACGCGCATCACGCACCACGCCGCCCAATCAGCGAACACGTTGCATGTCTGCGGACATGACGCAAGCCGCTGGCCAATCAGGGTGCTGTCCGCGGCCATGTAATATATATATAGCTATTAAATGAGCCTGGGCTATGAAAAGACACTGTTTTGATAGCTTGTCCCTAAGGTTGTTGGTCTTGGCAAACAGATTATAGGATGCTCTTGTGCTTTCATTTTGTATAATTCTGTTTAGATTCATGTAAAAATATCAAAGATGACAGTCTGGTTTTATGAATAACATTTATTAAGAAATTGAACAATACTAATGCAGTTTTAAGGAAATATCCATCAATACAAAACAAGATCAGTATATAAATATATCTGTCTTTTAGAAAAGAACAGTTTGTCTGCCTGTTGACCGGTACTTTGATTATTAAATGGGTATTTATGAAGCCTGGGTAAGCTTTCTCAAAAGTGGCCTGCAGAATCCCGCAAACCTTGTAGAAATATTTCCTCTAACCCTAATCTGGTCTAATCTCCTCTATGAACCAAACCATACATCTTCAGATTAGTTTGGGAGACTTGTGGGTAGGTTTGTACTAATCATTGGGAAAAAATATACAAAATCACTTAAAAGGATTCGGAAAATGAAAGCAAGGTTATGGAAAAGGGAGGGATTGGAGGAGGATGGTAGAAGGTTAGCAAGAGAAAATTGAGCCATGCACATTTGTAAATGTTATCAAAGTATGACAATATATTCAATTCTTCAGTAAGAAATCTCAGTAGATAAATGCACCTACTGCAGAGTTATGTGTTTAACGTGCGTGTTCCAGGTCTGATCTGAGTAAGAAGAAATCACCTTCAATGCTTTTGAAGTGGATTCAATGTGTACATTAGATGTGAGGAATTGTAAGTTTGAATTTCAGATCAGCAGAGCTACTTTTACATAGCAGGCATGCCTGGGTCTGCTTTTTATCATTTAGAGGTTGACACATTGAGTATTTCTGAGGTTTATTATGTTACAAAAAATGCATTCATAGCAGATAATGAACTCTAAATGCATATAGGGTTAGGGAAGAGTCAGCCATGCTTTAGTGGATCATGCATTAGGGGTTTCATTCTACTGTGCTTTCTTCCATGAGAACTACTAAGGTTTTTTACTTTAATGAATGGGTAAGTTCGTGACTGTTGGTAAATGCCCTCAGTAGGGCTGAGGAAGAGTCAGTAGTATGTCAAGAATTCAGGATGTAGCCTTGGATGTTTCTTAAAGGAATTCCATTTACTCTGTAAGGACCACAATGGTATGAGCTCTGTAGCTGGGGAAAAACTCATAAAAAACATCTACACTAAGAGAGCTTTTCTCAAACATTGGTTGGTGCAAGTGATGATAAGCGATATACCATCTTATCTCATGTGCTCCAAAACAATGTAGTCTATTATTCACAAAGTTCCTTTTAAGGTGTGCACCAAAGTGCACACAATCAGAGTCCCTTGTTTCGTTCCCTTTGCACATTTAAATAATTACGGGATGTTTCTGCACATATTAATGCATATCACAAATTCAGAAATAGGAAGCACATTAGAATGGTGGTGGTACAACCAAAGCATTAAACATTTGTGCCACACTTATAATATTAGTATGCCATAAACAGCAACCGTTAAGTTGTCCCTTTTGTTAAACCTTCCACAATGACAGAGCCCTTTAGGACCTGTCATGATGAAATGTTCTCCCAGCATCCAGATGGGGGCAAAGAGCACCATTGGCAGCCCAGATACAAATGTACTCAAGTGAGATGGCAAGCACATTTTTTTTGCTTCAGCACCCCCTGTGAAAGTGCAAGCTACTTTTGTGAAGAAGATGTCCTGCCAATTGCTCAAAGTAATAATCGATCCTCTGTAAAAATGTATTTGCATAACATTATGTGAATTTTTTGATCTATTGGATTTTTTGAATATTACAATATTTTTTCAGCTACAAACCTAGAGTTAATTTCGGTTTCTATAGTAAAGAAATCACCAGGTGCATGCCAATAGTCATTTAGACATCTTGCTTTGTTTGATCATCCCTGGCACCATGACTCCTTCGACTGACCTTGTTTTGGTTGAAAATGAGTTATCAGAAAAAGATCTGACCTCTTGTTTACAGCAACGTTTCAACAGCATGGACTGTATAAGGCTTAACCTAAACCTGTCTCTTCAATCTCTTAAATGTTTGTACAAACCCATATCATCAGAATACAATGATCATTAGGTTGTGTAGCGAATCTGGACAATGTTTCCCTTCTCCCCAGAGGCAAGTCTCCCCATTTAATGCTAGGGAGGTAAGCCCGGTCTGCAAGACCCTGCCTAGGGTTCTGGGCATGTGGAACCTAACTGGGAGTCAGTCCCTGCTTAGGGAAATGACTCCCAAAAGTCCCATTCCAATGTATGTTATTTTCTTATTTGGGAATAAGAAAGACTGTGGTTCCTTCTGTTTTGAAACCATCAAACAAAAACATTTCTCCTATCTCTTTAGCTACAGGTACTTCTGGATCTTGTTTGAAAACCACACTCAAAGTAGGGCACACCTGTTTTGTTTGTGATGATGTATGTACAACCACACAGAACTTTGAATTGGGGAGCAACTCCTGTGCAGGGCAGAAAGTGACTCCTGCACAGAGGTGAGCATCTGATGAAAAGACATCCTAGAGGGGTGGAGCCATGCTAGACCACAGATATGATATAATATGCCATTTATAACACACATATACACAAGTGTTTTGAGGCATGATAAGACAAGGTAGGGTAGGCAGAGGGAGGACAAGACAAACAATCTTATTAAGCCTTGTGTCATTCAGACCGTGCAAGTGTGAGAGGCAGCAGACATATGGAGAGCAAGCAAATTGCTAGCCGGATTCTGGACGACTGGCATCCTGACAACAGTAAAGCCACATGATAGATTTTATCTTTGATAGCTGAACCTAAAGAGAGGTTATGAGCTGTTTTTTGGGACATTCATGAACTTTGTACGTAGGAAAAAGAGATCCAAGTCATTGGACCAGTCACAAGCCGGAGACTGAGGCCATTGCTACAGGCTCCTTCTTTGTGTTGTTTTCTTCTAAGCGATAGGGCCAGTTAACATCTAGGATTTGGAATCAGGACTTTTATTTTAATACATTGATGAGCACCCTCAGTTTTACTTTCATTAGGTAGGTATCTTACCTCACATTTGTAGGGCTAGATAGGCTTTTTCTTTTTTAAACAAATGAAAGATAGACCCTTTAAATGGCAAATACTATTCAGAGTACTTCTGGTTCACCACAAATGGTGTCAGAAGTTGGATGTTGGCCAGATGATATAAGCTGGGGACCCCTATTATTCACAAAACTAAATGAGATGGCCAAGACCCTACTCAGGCAACTGCCCAATCCATTGGGTTTGATGTGTATGGTGTAGAGAGTATTTCCATCCCGCCCCATGAAAGACAATTGATATCAATAGGCCTAAGTCTTTCCCCTCCACAAGAGCCTTCATCAGACTAGCAACCAAGTCTGAACTCTCCTGGAGACATGCATTAGCAGTTGCATCAGGAGTGGTAGACTGTGACTAAAGTGGACAGCTGAAGTTGATCCTCCATAATCATGGGGCTACAACCTGTCTAGTTAAGGAGGGGGAGGCTAAAGCACAAGGGATTCTTGAAAAAGCCCTCACCCCAGTACCACAAGTGGTAGACACCTTAGTAGAAACTGAGTTATGGTCAATAGGATTTGGGGAAGCTGACCTTGTTAGAGAGAAGGCAGCTGCAAGGGAGACCAAGGAAATCAACCCATTACCCGATCTTGCCTTTGCCCAAAAGAATGATTCAACCCTAATAGAAGCTTTTGTGAGGGTCTCCTCGGATGAGGCAGAGCATAGCCAAGCTGGCACCTTCTTTTTCCTATGAAAGTTGATCTGGAGAAAGATATCCTTCATGGAACCCAACTTATTGTTCTCCGTAGCCATCATCGAATAGTATTACAGATTCCCTATTTGAATTATTTTACAGCAACTCATCAGAGGACAGGGAAGGCCCATAGCCAGGTAATACTACTGTCCTGGAGTGTTTGCAGATGTAAAACATATGTCTCTACCCGAAAGATTTGTCAAAATACTGCAACCACTCCAATTTCCCAGGCCCCTCTACAACCCCTTCCCATGATCAACATCCCTTTTTCCTATATAGCAATGGATAAAGTGGGCCAGCTACAAACATCAAACCTGGGGAATAGGTTCATACTCATGATTATTGATTATGCATCTCGCTACCCCAAAGCATTTCCCCACAGAAACATGATTCAGCGCTTAAACATGTAATTCCCTTCCAGTCATGAGTTGTGTTCCCAAAAGTAATCCTTACAGGTCAAGGGACAACATTTTAAATTATGCACGAAGTAAAAGAAGTGTTACATACCAATACCCTACGTTCATCTCTGCATCACCCACAAACATATGGCCTTGTGAAAACATTTAACCAAACCTTAAAAAGAATTTTCCAAAAATGAATAGAGGCCGATGGTAGAAATTGAGATTTTATGATTCCATGGGTTCTCTTTGCAGTTAGGAAAACACCTCTGGCATCTCTAGAGTCAGTATTCCCCTTTTGAATTGTTATATGGGTGAGATCGTAGAGACCTACTGGATATGCTAAAAGGGACGTGGGACTAGAGAGAAGGGACCATCCTACCCATTTGCCAAAAAGTCCAGAAGTTAATGGCCGCTGTTAGGGAAATTGTAAAAAAAACAGCAGTTAAGCAGGGCCCAACAACCTCAAAATACCCTACATGACTAACACTTGGTAGACTGATCTTTCTCCGTCAGGGAAAGGGCCCCATTACGACGTGGGCAGTAAGGGATTACCAGCACCAGTAAGGGCACCAGTGCTCGTAATCCCTTACCGCCCTACTACAAGTTCACTTTGCAAGTCCTCCTTCACTTTTCCAGGCCTTAAGGACGGGACCCCCAAAGGGACTCTGGAGCTAATAACGGTACTGCAATTTGCGATACCGTTATTAGCACCTTCCCCATTCCCTTTGAGCCCTATAGGGGTTCAAATGGGAATGGGGAAGGGCCCTGGTGAATGGGGAATTACCGGTCCCACCAACCTTGGAATGGACCGGTAATTGCTCCATTCACCAGGGCGGAGTCGGTAGGGTTTTGGAGGCAGCCATTGAGCTAATATCTCCATGGCTAACTCCAACCTCGTAATGAGGCCCCAATGTGTCTTAGTTCTCCTTCCCACATCTGAGAACAAAATGGTCTCTAAATGGTATTGCCCCAATTCCATTCTTCAAAGAAAAGGTCTCTTAAATTATGTAGTGGTCAAGCCAGATAGATGCCAGAAGACCCAAATCTATCATATCAACTTTTTGAAAGAGTGGAAGTTTGACTCGGTAGAGGAGACATCTGTAACCATGGCATGCTCATCACAGATCAAGCCTTAGAACACCTGTTGGTCGCTCTCCAATTACCACCCTCCCTAATAGATCTATTCCCAGAGGTCTTCTTGGAACAAATTGTATAGAAGTGTTTCCATCATCTCATGACACTGGTTGGCCAAACAGTACATTTAAAACCTTACCAGATTCTGAAGGCAAGACAGAAGAACATTAAGATGTTGCTCCATGAAATATTCAAGACAAACATCATTGAGCCCTCAGAGAGCCTGTGATCCACCCCCATCATGTTAGTGTCACAACCAGACAAGACTTGGAGGATCTGCATCGATTTCAGAAAACTAAACCCCATGTCTTTGTTTGATAACTACCCCATTCAACACAGAGATGAGCTCTCTCAGAGCTTTCCATACATGTGCTCGATAATTGTTAAAGTTTGTTCCATCATGAATGCTAGAGGTTAATTTTACCCCGGCATATCTGGCTTGTTCCCATATTTTGTCACTTCTCTTCCCAACCAATACTGCCAATACATTTTGTATATCCCCTGTTGCCAATGCGATTCCCGCTGTCTCTTTCTCAAAAACATAAATCCACTTGCTCACCCCATACCATTAATGAAGGTACACTGTAAACTAAATTGACCCAATCCAATGTCTGCCATGGTATGCAATGAACCTCGCCCTTTGCTTTCTGCAAAAGGGGCATCTGTGTGCGTGCTCCGCGTTTATTGGCACAATGTGGTCTCTTTGCAAGTGCTATTCTTCTCATCCTACTCTTGAAGCCTATTTCCACAGTCAGACAGAAAATATTATCTTTCTTCCTCTTCTCTCCCACTTCTTCTCCTTTCCCAACTCCTGTCTGTCAAATTGTTTTGTCATCCCCCTGACAGCTGTCAGGACTGTCTTCCCAGTCTGATATGGTGTGCCCGTCGTCTGCTGTATCAGTTTCACTATTGTCCCAGCCTGTCCCAAATTGTCAAATTTAAATTGTATGTGTCCTGCTGTCCACTCGTGTTCATTAGCTCCCTTCTCTTGTTCCTTTCCTTTTCCTTCTATCTCATTTTTGATTGCCTTTTCTACTTCCTTGAAAACCCTGTCAAGTTGCTGCTGTGTGCTATTTTTTATGTCATCTAAATATTTCCTCCTGTCTTTCTCGTCCTTGCTAATGGTGCTTGTGATACCCTCCTCTTTCTCTTTATGTGTTTCATCCTTGTCTTGAGGCACTCGCTTTGGATTTGTATACCCTGCATTTGGGTTTAATAATGGATTTATTGTATAGGGTGGGGGCAGTACTTTTCCCTGCTCCTCCTCTCCTTTACCTTTCCCTTTCTCCTTTTCTTTTTCTTTGTACAAATTCCAAAGCCCTAAGATAGCCTGTCTCCTTTTAAGCTTTGCAACTTTGTGTGTGGATGACAAGTATGAATAGATACTGTCTTAATATCTTTATCGAACGTTCCCTCCCCTGGCCATTCTTAGTAACTCTTGCCCACTGTACATTTACCCACTCAAAATGATACTTGGTTATTTTATCACAATATTGAGGCAATTACCTGCACATGTGCTGAAGTGGGAAATCCATCTGGCAGGACGTCATTGTGTCCTCCTTAACCCCTATCTTCATCTCCCTTTTCTCTTTTTTCCTTCACAATTGTAACCTTTTTTAACTCTTACACTTTCTTCAATGAATCCCACTTGTGCAATTGTTATACTTACGACTTAACTCGATCACCCTATTTTGATCAGCTCTGGCCTTCTCAACAGACTATGTCCTTTCACACTTCACACTAACTTGCACACACTGGCCTTCTCCACAGGCCTGTCTTGTTATATCATATTAGCACAGAAAGGGCCTTCTCTCCTATGTTAGTACGTTAGAAAAAGCAGTTACTCCTCTCCTTAATCGACTGCATCATTTACTTGCGCTATGTTTTTTCGGCTCTGGCTCTTCCATTTTTTCCACAGCCACATAAATCAAAACAATGCAGTTACTTCTCACAACACTAAAACAGACCGTTGCAAAACATGCACACATTAACCCTTGAATATATTCTTCCCCAAAGAAAAATAAAATGATGCAACTATACCAATTGCCAGCACTACGCGCAATTCCTGTCTAATTGGGTCTGCTAATTACGGAACTCTCTGCTCTAACGCAGATGTGCCACTGTTCATGCGCTCCCTATCAGTACGGCAGACCTAACAACTAAGACTAATACGTTCAGTCGCCCTCTTCACAACTAATGAGTGTGTGTCCTATACACCCTAAAAGAATCCCTCCCAACTTTACGCTTTCGTGCATGGGTACACTCACGTATCCTTTTAGGAGATTATTTATTTCTCTCGTCCTTGGAGTCTCTCTTTAAAGGCCTGCACTTCAGTCAGAGTGAAGGCAGAACCGGACCAGGCTGGCCTTTGGGAAGTGGCGTTTGCGGACCTCTCTTGGCTGAATCTCTTTGTACTGGCCAATGGATGCTGTCCCGCTCTCAGGGTCGGATTGGCCCACCGGCTATTCAGCCTGTGGCTGGGCCAAAATCATGATGAGGCCCAGGGGTCCAGTTTCTGAAGCCCACCCTGGGTGGGCCCAGGCGTGGGCTTTGGGAACCGGCCATCAGGGACAACCGTCGGACATGTAAGTTGCAAAGGTTACTCCGCTGAACCGACGGTAACGCCACCAAAGTGTTATCTTTCTTTGATGAATGTGGTGGGCCGTGTCACCATGGCACCAGCAGTCAGTGTTACAAAACACTGTGAGGGAGTGCTAGGGCTGGGGAGGGCTGCCTCAGCCTGGCCTGCTCCCACCCAGTGATTTGTATTACAGACTGTCTCACTCAGCTCAGAAGCTGATCTTTGCCACATGCACACCGCCAGTGCAGCCCGAGTCTGCAGCACCATTCCGGGGCCACACTTGTCTGCTGTGGACTCTGTGACAATGCAGATGCTGTTGGCTCGCTATTAAATCTCCTATTTTCTTCTACTGCTCCAGATAGGATTCGTATGGTCAGGCCGCACCTCACGCTGTCCTATCCTTCTGGTGCTTGCTAGCGCGAGAGCCGGTAACGCATCTGTGGGAGCTGATGTGGCACTTGGCTGTGAGTCTCTTCACACTACTAGGTCCCAGGATATGTACACAAAGCTACCTATTATTGGAGTAGTGGAAGGCTGAGTACCAAAGCACAAGCAATAGGAAATAAATAACGAGTCGTTTAATTTTACAGTGGTGAATAATGACTTCTGTTTGGTCAGCGGAGGCCGTTTCCCGTCAGGGAGTTAACTTGACGAGAATGGGAGGAGTTGTCGAAAAGCTGATGTCTTCTAAGGCCTGATCATGGATTAAGTAAGGGCTTGATTCTGAGAAAAGTGTTGTTCCATAATGGAAAGACACGTTCCTTGTTGGCCCCCTATTCTGTAGCTATATAAATATATAGGCACATGTTATGGAGAAAATAAGAACGCTAACTCTTCTACCAGCCTTTCGCAGACACAGGTTTCAGAGGAAATATCCTGTTTCAATATAGGACCGCCCACTCATCCTGTAATACTGTGATGGGAAGGAAGCTGCACCAAGGGTGTTAGGCAGAAACCTGTGCAGTTCCCTCTGGGACCACTGCAAAAGATTTAAGTCTACAGGAGTTAGCAGTAAACCCAATTGGTAGCAGTCTGTACCACCCAGATTTACCTGGTAGCTATGGCTGAGCAGTCAGACTTCTCTCAAGATGAGTTAGGCAGTATTTAGAGTATACAAGATAGGGCAATTCACACAGTTGAACAAGCAGACACTGATCAGAGCTTGGGTGTAAAGATATATAATTATTTATTTAAAAACACATGTATGGAAAACACACTGGCACTAATACGGCAAACAACTTCAATCACAATTACTATAAGTAGATATCAATCCCCTAACAATATTTTGACAAGTCTAGGTTCCACGGCACCACTTATTTGCAGACAGAGGTCAATGCTTTAACCTAGATGGCACTCTAATATTTGTTAGAACGGGAGAGAAAAGGCATGGTTTGAAACCAACTCGGTACCAACACTTTTACGAAGCAAATGCAAGACAAGTAAGGCAGGGTCTACTGTAGATCACAAAGTTCAGAGGCCAGGCCCACTCGGAGAGAGGCAAGGTGGTATGTCCCAAAAGTATCACAGTGGAAATGCACTTCAAGTCTTTGTAGCAAAATGTCACAGAAAGGTTGGACCAGTGTTAGAACAAGAAAGTTAGAAGGTCTGGAGGCGACCCAGTGGAAAGGTAAGGATTTAAGACACCTCACGCTAACCGTCACAAGGGAGGCCAGGCGGACACAGTACCATGTAAGTGAAGAGACAGCTCCGGCGGGGGCAGTTGTTCCTGGTGGTGGATGCAAGTCGGGACTTTGCCAGAAGAAGAGATGATCTCGTCGTTGAGGAAAGCGAAGATCGTTGCACCACCAGGGAAGAGACGAGCCGCGGAGTGCTCCGTCACAAGGCACCACCTTTTGGTCACGGTACAGTGGTTAGTGGCTATCCGGTTGCCGGGGTGCTCAGCACGGGCAATTCGACCACTACATCCTGGGCGTGAAGAAAAAGCAAGGGACCGGTTGTTCCCACCAGTCAAGGGAAGAAGACTCTCCAGCAGGGAGATCTCCTCTGTTGTCGGGAAGTGGTGAGCCGGTTCAGCAGAGCTCCACCGGAGGTGTCGTCGTTGCAGGTCGGCTCAGATTTACCGTCGTCGGATTCTTAGGTCCTGTGGCGACTTCTGAAGATCCAGTCCCAAAAGCCCTGCTTTTATGCAGAAAACCTCCATTCATTCAGCCTAGCTGTCAATCAAAACACGCTAAGTGGTGAGCGGGGTGGCTCACCACTTGGGCCAATCACACCAGAGTGCGACTTGAGTTGGCAAGGCAACTCTGTCCAGGGTGCCTAAACCCCGTCCCACACCCCGGTGGTACCCAGACAGAATGGCACCACTCTGGAGGCCTTCTGTGCAGAAGCCCGCTAAAAGTGGAACAAAGGGCTCAATCTTTGGTTCGGAGTTACAGAGGCGAACACATATGCCATTTTAAAAACCAAGTTCTGGCAGAAAATACCAACCGGTGGATTTATTTAAGATAAAAAAGTATTATCCTCCAACAATGGGAAGAATCCCATAGGAATATATTTGCGGTCGAATATAAAAAGTAGTATCCACTGCCACCAGCCAAAACTCGACAAGGGGGGACGGGACAGTGCCCCCTCGAACAACAGACCCAGGGGTAATCGGATTACCCCTACCAGTTCGTCCACAATAGGATGGTTGTACTGGTTCTGTTAGTAAATTTAAGTCTAGTAAAGCCAATGGTGACTTTACATGCCCTTGGAGACAGTAGTCAGTCCCAGGGTATGGAGTCTATGGTGGGGGTCACCTAGGACACCCCAGTGTTACGGCACGGAAGGTGCGGTGTAACACACATAGTAAAATACATGAGACCCTATGGAGTAAAAGACCCCATAGCCCATAGAACACATTGACATTCAAAGGACTCAACCATAAATCATGTCCAAGAGTGGGAGAAAAGAGTCTCACTCTTGGCAGGATGGAAAAAACAAACTCCAGAAACCCAGGAAAGCTGCTAGGGGACTCACTAGGTTAGGAAATTCACCTAAACAGAGAATTCCCCCTAACAAAGTGTAAGATTGATCCTCTTTGCAAATGTCCCAGGAGTTCTTGCATCTTACGTGCTTGGTGCTGAAACTGGCCTTCAGTCTACAGGGGGATGGGTGTGTCATTAGCCTCTTAACATCTGTTTTGATCTGGCAGGCAGGCCAGTGTGGGTGGTGGAGTGTGCTCTGTGGTGGAGACATAGAGCAGGGGTATAGTGGGCGTGCAGGGGCGGGACCCGCCTGATTCAGGAAGTCACACTATACTACTTTCCTCCCAAAGTTAATGGGATATCCTGTCAGGGAGACAAGCCTCAGAAGGCGGGGACTGTCGCCCAGTTCACCAATAGTAGGGACAGGAAATATATATTGATTTTTTTTTTTTAAATAAAAGCTCTCGGTTGTGGTTTGTAAGTATACAAAATTATTTTGGTTTAATTCCGTGTCCATGGACCACTGCGAGAGGGGCTTCCCTAAGCTCTTCCATGACTCAAGGCTGCTCCAAGTACAGCACGAGCCGCCGTGGCACTCGGTGCAGTTCAGGGCACCGTGAATGCTGCACTGGACAGGCTCCTGCACTACACCCTCCACTGTCCTCACAGACAATGGTTACGTAGGGCAGTGCATCCCTGCCGCCCGGTGCACGGGGGCCTAAACTGCACCTTTACTTCAAAGGTAGCAATGTAGCATCTGCAATCACCCTGGGTGATCTCGGTGTCCATCCTTGTGCATCCAACAGCATCACCTGCACCTCCACAGCACGCAGCAGACCAGAGAGAAAATGGTGTTCAGACAGGTGGCACATTCAATAAACAAGGCCGCAGACGAGGCCGCAGACCCCAGCGACTGCCATTATAGCAGCACAGGCCCCAGGTCTAAACATGTGGTCCTGTTCCAAAATAGTAACAGTATATGAAGGCACCCGACTGTAAAGGCAGCGGTGTGTGTAATCTCCAGTCTGTGGTTACAGGTTCAAATGCTTTAAGGCCAGTTTAGCCGTGTTATATGTGCACTTTATCTGCTAGTCTGCATTGACCCATTTCTATGTACCATTGCATTTAGGACCCCAGTTTCCATCTATCGGGTTATCTCTATGCTGCTGTGTTCAAGGGGCAACATTAGTTCATTGGGACCTGTCTGTCTGGTGCTAACTGAGCACCCAGTGAAAGGTACTGATCACACCAGCCATCTCAGATAATGCCTCACAAAAGGTTTTTACAACTATCTTTTGAATACAAAAGCAAACAAGATGTTTACGCAAATGTCCTTTTTGTGATAGCCTCACAACATTGTGTCTTGCCTGGGTTTCTTGAACTATATATGTCTGTCACGCATAATGTGTAAGAATGGGAAAGACGCTTGCCAGGCACTGTCGTTGTGGTATTAAATGGCCATTGATGGAAGCGTGGACATCATAGCCGTGCCTGGCAGATGACTAATACTTACACAAGCAAAAACCGTTGTGTTTGTCAATGATGGTTTTTAACATGACTTCAGTAAAGGACGCAAATAGTGCTTATAAATCGAATTGGCTGACGCTAGAACTGGAGACATTTTTGTTACACCAGTAGCGCATTTATATAATCAATTAAGTCATTAAGTCTCAGAAGACTGCTTTGAAAAAAGACAGGCAGGCCCTTTGAGTGCAATGTTTAACGCTTAATGCTTGATTAAAGCAAGCTCTAAGAGTTCCCAGGAGGCAGTGTTTACTGTGGGGAGGGGTAGGAACTGGCTGGTAATGGCCATAGCGATTAGCATGCCTATGGACTGTCAATCAATGGTTGGGTAAATACCCAAACAACATCTGCATTCTTAGGGCCCCATCCACCACCCAAAGGACGCAAAATGTGCTTGCAGCACATACTGCCACCATCGAACTCTGAATGCCGCTGGACCTGGCTCTGCCAAGTCCCCCAGCCACCCGTACATGCAGTCGACGACCCACCATCTCATCCCAAAATATCACTCGCCAACACATCACACATGCAGGCTACTACCCATATGCAACCAGAAGCTCTGCAGCAGCATGGCACACAGCACAAGACCAGGCCCCCATCAAAGGTAAAGTGGTGGATTTACGCGATTCACAGATGATGGTTTGAGGGCCACTTTTTTTGAGGCGAGGGGTGGGCCACCTTTTTGAGGTGACCCTGCCCGCTCTCCTCCAGGAGTACAGCTAGAATTCCCATGCCCCGGTCAAACGGCACAAATATCTTTCTGAGGGCCTCCAAAACTGAGTTGGGGTCGCCTCGAAGAACTCACCAAGATATTACAAAAGTAGTCAAAAATGAGTGTACGCTGGTGCAAGAAGTAACACTGTTTAATTCAGGGCCCCAGAGGCAGCTGGGACAGCAAATTCAAACAGAACTGCATGAAAGGGCACTGTCAAAGAAAAGGGCCAAAGGTTAGAACTTTTATGCAATGCAAATTAACACGTGTTTGTGACCACGTGACATGAACAAATCTCCCCACACAGAGCTCATTGACTCTTGCACTTTGAACCCCTATAGAAAAACATGCATTGCATTTTAAATTGGGCTCACAATCCTTCCCACACTGCCCACAATTAAACCCCTTTGATATCACAAACCACCCCCAATTACCACAGCACAAAGTTAAGTAATTGGCTCTCATTAAGGCTCTGGTGCTAAACCATGGTGCTACTAGCACCATGGTCCATGCTGGAGTCCTGCATGGAGAAAGGGGGAATTACCACCGCATTCCAAGGTTGGCGCGGCGGTAATTCCCTCTTTCTCCATGGCCCTTCCCCATTCCCATTTTTTGCCCCATAGGGCTCAATGGGAATGGGGAAGGTGGCAATTACAGTACAGCAAATTGCGGTACTGTAATTGCCATCAAGGTCCCTTTGCGGGTCCCTACTTTAACGGCTGGTCCAGACCAGCCGTTCAGGTCGGGTCCCACAAAGGGACCTCATAGTAAGGCGCTAAGGGGTTAACGGTGCCACAGCCTTTTGAGGCCCCATTAACCCCTTAGCGCCAGGGTGTAATGACCCCCATTGAAACATTTGAGATGATCAGCAGAACTTTAATAAACTTCCCTGGTCCCCTTATCGTGATTCTCATGGGAAGAGCTGCATAACATGTCGCCATCAGAGCCTTGAACCACGGATGCACTGTTACATAAATGTAGCATATCAGGGACACTCTAACCCTTTCTTCGGACGAAATGTTCTATGGGTCCATTAGGAAATCACACTTTATGAAAGTCCTGCAATTAGAAAAAATGGGAATCCATTCATAGCTTGTTGGTGGAACCTGTGAGCTGTAATCTATGACCTCGAAAAACAACCATTGCGTACTTCTTTCAACAGTAGCCTGGGATCATGGGCTCTGCTGAAAGTCACCAGCCACAGCGGCCTTTGCCGCACATGAAATGTTAACACACATTTTCTGCAAAAGGAAACTGTCAAGGCCCATTTGCTACATTTTGTGCTACAACTAAGTTTGGTTATACTAACCTGTGCTTTTGTATTTAGGATTTAGTTTTATTACGGGTTTTATTTTATGAGCATGAGAACGGGCCTCATCCTCTATTACATTGCTACTCTCGCAGCTGATAAGCACACTCCTTTTTTATCACGATGGGCTTGCAGCTATATTACAGAGGCATGAAGAATACTTCATTGACACAAACAAAGGATTATGGCACTCCACCGGGGAGCAACCAGCTACTGGACATAAAATCCAAGAAGGGACTGAATGAAGAGGGGACTCTGCATGAAGCCTGTCAGCGCCAGGAGATTCAAACCTGGGAATGAGGAAGTGAGCAGTTCAAGCTGGTCCTCGGTCGAGAGGACACTCTGGGATGGTCAGTATAGAACTGCATAATAAGACAGGCACCTGACCTACACAGTAGCTGAAGAGAGGCCAACAGTGGCATGACCTCGGGAGGTGGACTGTGTGCTTCTTCAGCTACTCTGACACCAAAAATACAAGAAGCCTGCGGAGCCAGCAAGGTGCAGCAGGAAGAGGAGAGAGAGAGAGAGAGAGAGAGAGAGAGAGAGAGAGAGAGAGGCACAACACATTTGACAAGAGTGATTGAGAGCAACCTTGGGAAGAATCAGTGAAGTTCCTCCTCCAGAAAGAAGGTATCAGAAGCCACAGTAGATCCAGTAGGGATTTGGGCAAGTGTTAAGAGTGCTTCCGGATCAATCCCCTCATCGCAGTATTTGCAAGAAAGATACCAAGAATGAAGAGTATCTCCGGAGTTATGTCACTCATCACAGTAATTACCGAAAAAATACCAAGAGTGAAGAGTTACTTCACCATAATCTCCCTCATCACAATAACTGCAAGAGAGAGAGTCTACCTCATCAGAGAGTTTGTGGACAAACCTAAGGACACTACGGGAGTAATCCCCCGTGTTACAGGAGCCAAGACGAAGATAAGGAAAGGCCAGAAATACAGACACAGCAGAGTAATTACAAAGGGTTTATCAAAACTGTTACAAGAGACTATCACAAAACAGCCCTTAAGGCTGAACCAGTTGGACCAGGAGCAGGGAGTTATTATCCTTGCTTCATTTATGTTTGCTGAATACATTTGATTAGTGGTAAGGTCAGAGTAGGGTGGTTTTAGACAGAGGACTGATTTGTTTCCCAACCACCCTGATGAGCACCAGAGTAAGAATTCAGTTACGTAGGGCAACTCCTCTAGTTATAGGGAAAAATAGGTCCTTTTTTATTATTTGAATGCAACCCTGAGTTGAAATGCCAACCCTTTGTCTGACTCCTCCTTCTTCCTTGCTGCATTGCATGCAACAAGAATTTCACAGCTTGAAAAGCAATATTTGTATTAATACTATAGTCGTAAGAATAGGTATCACCCAATTATATCACAGGCAATTACTGCAAGGTAAACAACCTCAAATTTAAAACAAAAACAAATAGATGAAAAAATAAATGAAGGGTTGTAGTAGCAGTATTTATTAAAGTGGGGGGGTGAGGGGGTACTGTGGGTGGTCTCCCACACATTTAATTCAGCTATAATTCGTTTTAAACATTCAAGGTATTCTAGCTTGCAGTGAAGAAAATCAATATGTTCACAAAGATCCGTATATACCTAGGGCCTCATTACAACCCAGGCGTTAAGGGTTAACGCTGTCGTTAACCCTTAACGCCTATTCTGATTTTAACGGCTGCTCTTAGCAGCCGTTAAAATCCATGGCGCTAACCTGCCATGATGCTAATTATGCCACCGTAATTTACGGTGGCGTAATTAGCGCCTTCCCCACTCCCATTATGCCCTATGGGGCAAAAATGGGAATGGGGAAGGGAAAATGGGAAATGGGAAATGGGGATTTACCGCCCCACTCACCTTGGAATGGGGCGGTAAATCCGCCATCCACCATGGTGTAAACATAGTTTACACCATGGTGGTAAAGTTGGTGCAATTAGCGCCTGGGTCGTAATGACCCCCCTAGAACCAGTGCACTCAGGAATCTCCAATGATCTATGCAGTCCTCATTTTTGAATATCATTGTGTTGTGTCCCTTCTAGTGAGTATAGAAAAAGGCATATCTGCCAGTGTGCAAAATGGCAAACTTCTTACGTTTTGAGGGAGGTTGATTATAAGGGGTTTATGGCCTACTATGGTAAATGTGAGTAAAACATGTTTTTACACAGAACCTGTAATCCACGGATAAGGGAACCGTTATTTGTGGATCCACGTGTAATCTAAAAATATAGTTATCAATGACATTTTCAAATGAAATGTTCTATTATGTTGTATATACAAATGGTACCTCAGTTTCCTGATACCTATTGTCTCATGGTACATAACATGCAGTGCACTTTTAGAAGTTGATGGCATTTAACTTCAATTTCGTGGATGTGCTTGATCCTCAATGTTGCAGAACAGGAGCCAGCACTGTGGAAGTGACGCATATTCTGCAGCAATGCTAAGGAGTGGTGGTGCAGAATAAATACAGAATGGCTGGATATGTCATTGGTGACGCTAAGGCATTACAAAGATGGTGCCTACCTCTCGATGTCATGGTTCCCCTTACCTATATACCCATCATTAGATCATGAAGGAGAGTTTAACCGCCTGAAAAAAAAGGAATATCAAACATGTGACTGCATATTCTAGAGCTTTGGTACCATTCGATTCAATGGAAAGCTTCCACAGAGGAGACAATCTGTGTCACATAGGTGGGCCCGGAAATATCACAATGAGCCTGGATGGTCCTGTAACACCATGCCCCCAGGCAGTACTGTTTGGAAATCTCATCCCTATTGGATTATCTGGTTTCTGTATTTCGTGTCATCATCCCTTGGATTCGAAATGCCCAGCTGAAAGAGTAACAGGAGCAGCAGACCTCTCCCCTTCAAACCCCTTTACACAAAAGATGGATAGGTAAGAGACCTAATTGAAACCACAAAGGAATTTCATAGTAGAGAAGACCGTAAAGGTTGATGTTTCTTCACAGCCTACATGAGAGAAGTGATTATGTAAATGTAGGGCAGCATGGATATAACGGGATTAAAAATTAACTACTCTAAGATATACAATGAAAGAAAAGTGTAAATTAGACTTAAAATTGAACATACCATCAGCGGGAAAGAAAACCATAAGGCAGGAAAATTAAATCTAATGGGGAAACAATTAAAGACGGAGTAGATGTGAACTAACAGCGCAGCCATGGGATAAAAGGTTCTGTAGATAAAATACCTACATAAGAGAACACATAGCTTGTCAATATGCACGAGATATAGTCGACAGAATAACGTGGAAAAATTTCAAAGAGTCTGCACCACCGGAAATATTCATAAATTACAGAAACATGAAGGAGGATAGAGTGATAGAGTTTCCTGTAGATTTGGCTTTCCACATAAACACGTTTTCACCTGAGGAATGTCCTAGAAGCCAAGGGCACCTGAAGTAAACTGGAAGAATGGGAACTAAAGTATTTTGCTGAGTACTCAAAACGACTCAGGGAGACAAGATTAAGACATGTAGGGGGATGAAATGATGGCATCCATTAGTTAAGGCACATCAGCATAAGTGGGGATTAATTGAAGGGAAAAGTCATACCTCATCTGTTACATGGAAATAGTATATCTAGGATTAAAGGATATTAAAACAGGGAAGAATTAGCTGAAACATTATGGATGCGTTGCGTGGGAACAGTGGTGAAAGAACAAGCAACGCAGCATGTGTGACCCATACAAGCAATGTACGCACAACCCCAGCAGACCTGATTGCATAACATGGAAAGTGCAGTCCCTAGACCATAAAATGTGACCAACCAGGCAGGAAGCATGTTCTCCACCAGTCCCTTCCATGCCCGTGCATGTGCAATATATGGTGCTGAAAATAAATGCATATCTTCAAGCCCCGCTGACCCACTTTCCAGAAGTGAATAGTGATAGATCACGTAGCCTCGTAACAGTACATGATCCTAGGACTCCTGGGGATTTGAGGAATATATGTAAAGCATTTCAAAATATTTGAGAAGTGCCTGAGAAATGTGCTCGAGACTTGGACAGTCTTATAAAGTAATAACATTCTCTCATTGTCTGACATAAGTCAGCACACAAGACTGAGCATGCCTGCCAAAATACTCAAGTGTTTGACTCAAAAGAGAAGATGTCCCACAGAGCAAGTAAGCTATGGAGCAGACAGAGTTGATGCTGAAAAGAGATCCTTTAGTATAAACGACTGCTGTGGTGTCACCATAAAATTGATAGGGGAAACATTTTAAAATTGGAAAACAAGAACAATGCGTTGCCAGCTGATTAGATAGATCAGTTGATGTTTTTTTTATAGATAATTGGGTATACATGTATCATTGTGTATCATGTAAAGAACAGATGATAGAAGCTAGTGAGGGCAAGTAAATGGTTCTACAGGTGCAGAATGTACAGCATCAAAATCCAATGAAGGGGTGGTTGTGGGCAGTGGGCTATCCACTTTGCTTGGGCTGACTCCCCGGCTCTGTGTGTTGTCTTCGGTCACTTTTGTGCTTCCACTGCAAGGCTTTGCCACCCGCTTTCCACTCTGGACTGCTTTCAAGCTGTTCCGGTTTCTCTTGCGGCTTCTCTTTAGCACGCCTGTATTGCGTCAGGTCCCAGTAAGTGAAACACTGCTTTCTGCAGTTGCTGAACACCCAGGAATTTTTCCTTGGCTCATGTTGTCTTAGTATCATGTCCTGCCTGCTCATTGCTCATCTGCTTCCCTGCTAGCGAGATCCTTGGCTGGCACCACTCCGGTGTGTGCTTAAAAATTCCACAAGCCTCACAGGGAGGTGCGATGACTTGTCCTAGACAGCAGACTCTTGAAGTTTGTCTTTGATCTTTAAATGTCTTGTACACAGTTGTATTTTAAAAACAACTAGAACGTTCATTGACCTTAAGGCTCCTTCTGCTATGCATCGTACACTTTGTCCTCCTCGTCCAAGTACTTGGGTTACTGTGGGAGATGTAGTCCATTGAGGTTAACTGATACAAATCGCTTTCAATGGTTCTACATGATGAGCCAGTTCCATACAGAGGTTAATTAGAACTGGAAAAGGCAGTCTTGGAGCCTTTACCTTTTTAACTAGAGATGAAAGTTTGACCTTTGACCTAAAGGTTTTTGGGAAAAGGTGTTTCCATTTTCCCTTTTGGGGGGTATGGATGCATGGCAATAGGCCATTAGGGTATTGGGTATGAAAGAGTCTACCTCATGGGCAAATGGGGGATACCATGTCTCATCCAATGAAGCCATGGTATCTACCTAGAACGGAGCTTTCTCCTCCAATGTGATCCCCCATATAGTCGATCACAGGGTCAGGATCAGATAGCGGCTGCCGTCCCAGGCCACATGGGAGGAGGTTACTGCCGGGGAATCCTTTTTGACTCTTTTGGCTTAATCCCATTACATTCAAAACCATTTGATGGACATAAGAGACTGTCAGATAATGTGTATAAAAACAACAACACTGAATAAACTGCACAGTTCACAGGCAATCAGATTATTTTTTGTTTAATATTTTTATTGGTTTGTTACAAACCTTCAAAAAATGTGTACACAAGAAAATCACAATACATATGATTCTGAAAAGAGAAAGACAGATTCCTCAGATGGAGCTGAGAGAGGAGAACAATTCAGTATACCACAACTACTCAGGGAAGGGCCATGGCTTAATGTGTAGAAGCTTAGGCAGCTTATTTACATATTAACTGTTCACATCTTGTGCCAAATTCAAGACAGATTTGAGTTTGTTTTCCTTTTTTTCCAGTTTTTCAACCATTTTTTCTAAAAGGAAAGTCAATTCAATTGTTAGACTGCAATCGACATCTTGGTGCATCTCACTCCACCAATCATCGACCGACATTGTTGGTCTTGCCAAGATAAACCTTCCCAGATGAGTTGTACGTTCCTGACTCAAGGTAGTGCAATGAAGTGTGAGGTGTTTTAATGTTTCGTTCATTACCCCACATAAGCGACAGATCATAGAAAAAGCTCCATCCTTTTGTCAAATCGAAAGCATTTCTCTCATTGCAAATTGGTTCAGTCGATATTTCATAAAGAGGAATCTGCGCGCTGGGTCTGGAAATTTAAGCAAATAAGCCTGTGGGTTGTTTAGTTTTTTTGCTTCACAAGGACATGTTCTCATGATTCTATGGGTCTCTCGCAAATCACATGTATCAATCCAATCTTGGTGCCATAATAGTGATTTAACTTTGATTGGGTTGGCATGGAGTAGACTTCTGCTGGCACTTATATCACTTAAGATGTCTTCACAGCGTGATGTCCATTGAGACAGCACACTGTCTGTGTTGTCTGTTCGAATCTTGGTCAAGAAGTGGTATTGTGGCACAGTTGGTTCAATGGTCATCTTTCTGTATTCATTTAGTTTAGACCACATAATTGTTGCATTAATAGACAAGAGACTTAGCTCATATCTTATACATGCGGTTGGTACACCAATTGGAAGTCGCAATACTTTGGACCAGAAGTAATGTTCTAGAAATGACCACAGTTTGTCTGGACATCCTAGGGCACTATTTGCCCCGTGTGTTATTGCAGGAATTAATTTCATTTTATAGAAGTCCATGACTGGTTTTAGAGAATGTTTACCATATCTTCTATTGAGAATACATGTAACGCTCACCTGATTCTCGCAGAGGCGCCGGTCTTGACTGGGCGACTACCGTATCTTCAAAGGTGATGTGCAGCACCCGGTTGGCTCTTTGGGCTGGACCTCTGTGCACTGTATGCCTGACGTGTAGAGTAAGATGTCTTAGGTAAGTGAATGCCGAGCTCTCCATCTGCCTCGGGGCAGGGTGCTGTAACCAGTTTCCTCACTGGATAGGTAGCGCAGGCCTCTTGACTTCAGAGGACTGCTGTCCGTCGTTTACTGCACGAACGGTAAGTTTCGAGTAACTCAAATGTATTTAAAGTCTTTAATAATGATGTCTCTTGTTTTGCAGGGTTCCGGCGATGGCGGATGACGGGCTGAAGTGAGTTGAAGATGGAGCCCGTGTGAGGAATAGAAGCGCCTGGAAGCACGTAAGTAAGCGCTTGTTGCCAGCTTCACGATGCGCTCTAACTGTCTTTTTATTTTGCAGGTACAAGTTCGGTGCGGCTGCAGGGTGCCGGAATACCCACTGGGTTAGATGTGGAAAGGAGTATTGGCACGTGAGTATTAAAGTTCCCCAATGTATTTAAACGCACCTTGTTTTGTCTTTCAGATGCGGGATGCAGCGCAGACGGCCTCCGGAGCGTGCGAAGAGTTGGTAAGCTTTTGTCTTTCAGATGCCGGAATGCAGTGTGAAGACCTCCGGAACGCACGAAGAGTAGGTAAGCCTTTGCCTTTCAGATGCCGGAATGCTAACCTGTTCTTTCTTGTCTTTATAGGTGTTGCTGAAGACTGGATTCAGGATGGTAAGCCTTTTCCTTTCAGATGCCGGAATGCTAACCTGTTCTTTCTTGTCTTTATAGGTGTTGCTGAAGACTGGAGTCAGGATGGTAAGCCTTTTTCCTTAGGCCCAGGACCGGATGCAGAAGACACGATGAGCGTTCTGCTGCAGAGGGTGCAGAATAACGCAAAGCAAGATTCATCCACCGGGTGTGGTTTAAATAGCCTCCTGTAGTGCTTAGGTGTCTCCTTCCACAGCCACGCCTAGGTAAGAAAAGAGTTCCTGGTAAGAAAAGAGTTCCTGCCTTCCAGAAGAGTTCCAGTGTTCTGAATCTAGGGAGTGGCTCCAGCCCCACCCAACAGGAAAAGTAGTTCCAAACAGAAGAGGATCAGAGGCTCAACTGGCAGGCAAGTAAGCAGCATGGTCTGCTGCAGGTAAGTCCACCCAAGCATTATGAGCCCGGCGCTTCCAGCGCTGGGACTGGGCATATTTATGAGCCTGGTGCCACTGACGCCAGGACTGGGTCCAAAAGGTCCCAATTGGGACTGGTTGGCACTCGGAACCTGGGTTATGGATCTGCTTCCAAGGGAGTTGGGAAACCCTGACCTTTTGGAAGCAGAGATCATGACAGTACCCCCCCTCAAGGCCCCTCCCAAACCGGGCTTCTCCGGGGGTTTAGGCTTGTCAGGAAATGTTCGGTGAAATCTTTTGATTAGGCGAGGAGCGTGGACATATTCAGCAGGTTCCCAGGATCTCTCTTGGGGGCCGTAGCCTTTCCAGTCAATTAGGTAGAATAGTTTAGATTTGGAGATCTTGGAGTCCAGAATGCTTTTGACTTCAAACTCGAGTTCTCCATCAACTAGGATAGGTTTTGGAGATTTGGTTAGTCGGGTTTGAGGTTGCACGGGTTTTAATAGAGAGACGTGGAAGACCGGATGTATCTTCATGTGCGGGGGCAAGTCCAACTTGACCGCTACTGGATTTACTATGGTAGTGATGGAATAGGGACCAAGGTATCTTGGGTTGAATGTGCGTGGCCCTTTTAGAGATAAATATTTAGTGGATAACCAGACTTGATCCCCTACTTGATAGTGAGGGGCTTCCTTCCGATGTTGATCTGCTCCTTTCTTGTATTGTTCTTTAGCCCTTTGAAGGTGAGAACCAGCTTCCTTAAAGGCTTGGGTGATTGTAGAATGCAGGTAGTCTACTGCTGGTGTTTCAAGATCTTGGAGGGGATCAAACTCCGAGGTTCGAGGGTGACTGCCGTACAAAAGAAAAAACGGGGTTTTCCCAGTTCCCGAATGGACAGAGTTATTGTAGGCATATTCGGCTATCCAAAGGATATATTTCCAAGTTTTTTCAGTTTGTTGCAGCATGCAGCGTAAATACTGTTCCAGAGTTTGATTGGTCCTCTCGGTTTGTCCATCGGTCTGAGGGTGGTGACTGGTCGATAGTCTCACATCAATTTGAGCCGACCGACAGCAACTTCGCCAAAAATGAGAAATAAATTGACTACCTCGATCCGAAATTAGAACCGAAGGAAAACCGTGCAGTCGGACGATGTTTTCGAGAAATTCTCGGGCCAGAGTTGCTGCTGTTGGCAAGCCTTTGAGCGGAATGAAATGCGCCATCTTGGAGAATAAGTCCACGATTACTAGAATCGTATTGTATCCGGAGCATGGAGGTAGATCAGTGATGAAGTCCATAGAAAGCGTATGCCAAGGGCGAGGTGGGATGTCAATAGGGCGTAAGAGGCCTGCTGGTCTTTCCTTTTGACTCTTGTTTTGGGCGCATACTCCACAGGACATTATAAAGTCTCGGATATCTTTTTTCCAAGACGGCCACCAGAAGTAGCGCTTGATCTTTTCTGAGGTCTTGGCTATACCAGGATGACCTTCCATTAAAGAGTCGTGATAACAAGAGATTACTTTTTTCTGTAAATCTGTGCTGGGTAGGTATAATCGTTCTCGGAAATACAATAAGTTGTCCTTTACTGCAAAGTCCTTTCCCTGCAGATGCCAATTCTGTATGTCTGCTGGAGTTACAAGTTGCCTGGCTTTATCCTTAACTTCCTCTATGGATTCTGTGGCGATTACACCCAGAATTCTTTGTTCGGGAATGATTGGTACAGGTTTTGGGTTAATCAAGTGTTCTTCCACTCCCATCCGAGAAAGAGCATCAGCTTTACCGTTCTTTGTACCAGGTCGATAGGTAATTATGAAGTCAAACTCGGCAAAGAATAATGCCCAACGGAGTTGTCTAGAGGATTGGGATTTTGCGGTTTTCAAATATTGCAGGTTTCGGTGATCCGTAATCACAGTAACGGTGTGTCGGGCCCCCAGCAGATAATGCCGCCAAGCCTTAAAGGCAGACTTGATAGCCAGAAGTTCCTTGTCAGTAATCGTGTAATTGATTTCCGGAGGCGAGAATTTGCGGGACCAAAATGCCACGGGATGCAACTGATTGGTTACCGGGTCCTTTTGTGATAGAACTGCCCCCATGGCAAGGCTTGAAGCATCAGTTTCCACGATGTAGGGGAGTTCGGGGCGAGGGTGTTTTAAGATTGGTGCAGAGATAAATTTAGTCTTCAAATCCTGGAAAGCTTGTTCCGCCTCGGTAGACCATTCAAAACGTTTGTTTTTCTTTAACAAGGCAGTGATGGGCTGGACTATTCGAGAGAACTCAGGGATAAACCTGCGGTAAAAGTTAGCGAAGCCTAACATGCTTTGCACACCTTTTACGGAGGATGGTGATGGCCATTTGAGAACTGCATCGACCTTTTTTGAATCCATACGCACTCCGCCAGGTGATAATATGAATCCCAAGAATTCAACTTCAGTCACGTTGAAAACACATTTTCCCAACTTAGCGAAAAGTTTGTGTTGACGCAATCTTTCGAGGACCATTTTCACGTGTTTCCGATGTTCAGATTCCGATGAAGAATAAACGAGAATGTCGTCAATGTAAACAACAACACACACATCTATGAGTTCTCTGAGGACATCGTTCATAAAATATTGAAAGGCGGCCGGGGCATTGCAAAGTCCGAAGGGCATGACCTGATATTCAAATAGCCCATACTTGGTGCGGAAGGCCGTCTTCCATTCATCGCCCTCTTTTACTCGTACCAAGTGGTAAGCTCCTCTAAGATCCAGCTTTGTATATATGCATGCTTTTCTGACTTGGTCCAGGAGTTCAGGGATCAAAGGTAATGGATATCTATTCTTAACGGTGATCTGGTTCAGGGAGCGATAATCGATACAGGTTCTAAGGTCTCCTTCCTTTTTTGGAACGAAGAACAAAGCTGAAGAAGCAGGGGATTTGGAAGGACGAATAAACCCATTTGCCAGGTATTGATCCAGGTATTGTCGAAGGTGAAGGTTCTCAGGCTCGGTGAGGGCATAAATTCTACTACAAGGAGGAGTAGATCCAGGTATCAGGTCTATCTGGCAGTCATAAGACCTATGAGGAGGTAGAGAGTTAGCCTGCTCCTTCCGGAAAACATCTTGGTATTCTAGGTATTCGGGAGGTAACTGGAGAGTCTCTGAAGAAATTGCTGCCAGTGCAACACCAGGTGGAGGGTGACAAGTAGAGACACATTCTGGAAACTGGACCGTTCTTGCTCGCCAATCGATCAGAGGATTGTGTTTCTCTAACCAAGGTATTCCTAGAATAATCTGAAACTGAGGGGCCTTGATCACATCGAACACGATCTTCTCATGGTGTCCATCTTGACTTACTAGCGTCACCTCTTGAGTGGTATGTGTTACTGGCCCGGAGGCTATCTCCGTACCATCCACCGTAGTAATGTCGTCCTTTACAGCCTTGGGACAAAGAGTTAGATTCATCCTCAAAACCATTTCATGATCCACATAATTGCCGATGGCACCGCTGTCGACGTAAGCTTCAATTGCATGTAATCGATCCGGATTATCAGGGCTAATGAGGACCATAGGTATCACGAAATGCGAGGTCACGGAACTGGTTTTCACGCTCGGCAAGAGGACCTCTATTCTTGTCGGGCGAGGTCGTTTCCCTGCTCAGAGTTTGTAACTGTGGTAACTGCAGCTCCTACTGCCTTCTTGGCAGGTTTCACCGGACAGTCTCGAAGAAAGTGCCCTGAGTTTCCGCAATATAGGCATAATTGCAACTGTTTTCTCCTTTCCCGCTCCCTTTGTGTTAGAGGGCCTTTCAGACCCCCTATTTGCATGGGTTCCCCGGAGTCTACTCCTTTGGAAGGAGTTGGCGGTTTGGAAAATACTCGAGCCTCAAACTTGGAACGATCGGCCTTCCTGTTCTGCAGTCTGTGATCTATTTGAACGACCAAGTCTATATAATCCGAACAGTCTTGTGGGGGATTCACTACTTGGGCTAAAACGTCTTTGAGCTCTCCACGTAGACCTCTATAAAACAGCGTAATCCTTTTGTCCTCAGGCCATTGAGTTTCCACTATTAGTCTATTGAAAGATGCAATATAAGCCAAAAGGTCTTGATTACCCTGTCGCAACGAAAGAAGCTCATTTTCCAAGGCCTGCCCATGTGCATGTCTTGCGAACAGTTTTTCCATACTAAGCTGAAAGGCTTGAAAATCATGGAGAATCGGATCATCTTGATTAACTAGAGGGATCGACCAGTCTGCCGCATTGCCACTAAGGTACGAAAGTACAAAAGCTACTTTAGCTTGATCAGTTGGAAAGGCTGCTGGCCGGCATAAGAAGTGCAACCGGCCCGGCACTGATTGATAAATACCGCAAACCTCTTTGGGTCACCAGAAAATCGTTCGGGCGGAGCCAGAGGTACATTCCCAGGTAGGTTGATCTGCACTGGATTCATAGAGGATGTTGAAGGAAGATTTGCCCCTGATGCGGGTAGCGAGGTCTGTCCGGCTTGTGACTGTAGCAATTGTCTAGCAAGATCATCTGTTCTCTCCTTGGAAATAATTAGTTCCCTTCTTAGAGCATTCGTTTCCTGACGAGCTGCATGCACTTCTGCCCTTAGTTCCCCAAGTAACCGGGCTAGGTGGTCAGTATCCGAGGTTTCCATAGCGCCTGGGCGAGAGTTTTGCAGTAGGCTTTGCGTTCTGTAACGCTCACCTGATTCTCGCAGAGGCGCCGGTCTTGACTGGGCGACTACCGTATCTTCAAAGGTGATGTGCAGCACCCGGTTGGCTCTTTGGGCTGGACCTCTGTGCACTGTATGCCTGACGTGTAGAGTAAGATGTCTTAGGTAAGTGAATGCCGAGCTTTCCATCTGCCTCGGGGCAGGGTGTTGTAACCAGTTTCCTCACTGGATAGGTAGCGCAGGCCTCTTGACTTCAGAGGACTGCTGTCCGTCGTTTGCTGCACGAACGGTAAGTTTCGAGTAACTCAAATGTCTTTAAAGTCTTTAATAATGATGTCTCTTGTTTTGCAGGGTTCCGGCGATGGCGGATGACGGGCTGAAGTGAGTTGAAGATGGAGCCCGTGTGAGGAATAGAAGCGCCTGGAAGCACGTAAGTAAGCGCTTGTTGCCAGCTTCACGATGCGCTCTAACTGTCTTTTTATTTTGCAGGTACAAGTTCGGTGCGGCTGCAGGGTGCCGGAATACCCACTGGGTTAGATGTGGAAAGGAGTATTGGCACGTGAGTATTAAAGTTCCCCAATGTATTTAAACGCACCTTGTTTTGTCTTTCAGATGCGGGATGCAGCGCAGACGGCCTCCGGAGCGTGCAAAGAGTTGGTAAGCTTTTGTCTTTCAGATGCCGGAATGCAGTGTGAAGACCTCCGGAACGCACGAAGAGTAGGTAAGCCTTTGCCTTTCAGATGCCGGAATGCTAACCTGTTCTTTCTTGTCTTTATAGGTGTTGCTGAAGACTGGATTCAGGATGGTAAGCCTTTTCCTTTCAGATGCCGGAATGCTAACCTGTTCTTTCTTGTCTTTATAGGTGTTGCTGAAGACTGGAGTCAGGATGGTAAGCCTTTTTCCTTAGGCCCAGGACCGGATGCAGAAGACACGATGAGCGTTCTGCTGCAGAGGGTGCAGAATAACGCAAAGCAAGATTCATCCACCGGGTGTGGTTTAAATAGCCTCCTGTAGTGCTTAGGTGTCTCCTTCCACAGCCACGCCTAGGTAAGAAAAGAGTTCCTGGTAAGAAAAGAGTTCCTGCCTTCCAGAAGAGTTCCAGTGTTCTGAATCTAGGGAGTGGCTCCAGCCCCACCCAACAGGAAAAGTAGTTCCAAACAGAAGAGGATCAGAGGCTCAACTGGCAGGCAAGTAAGCAGCATGGTCTGCTGCAGGTAAGTCCACCCAAGCATTATGAGCCCGGCGCTTCCAGCGCTGGGACTGGGCATATTTATGAGCCTGGTGCCACTGGCGCCAGGACTGGGTCCAAAAGGTCCCAATTGGGACTGGTTGGCACTCGGAACCTGGGTTATGGATCTGCTTCCAAGGGAGTTGGGAAAACCCTGACCTTTTGGAAGCAGAGATCATGACAATACATGTCTGGGCTGTTAATTGTTTGCATTTATCTTTTGCTTTCGCAACCCACGGGTAGTCGTTGCTACTTGAGCTGATACACATGCCAAGATACAGTGAATGATTAACAACCTTTATAGACGCTTTTCCAATTCTCCACACAAACTTATTGCTCCCAAAACTTTTTTTATTTTTTTGGAGATTTTGCAGAGTTAGAATTTCTGATTTTTTTTAATTCACGTCTGGCCATTTTGTAGGACATATTGAAATGATATGATATGATATGGCATTTGTAACGCGCCTATACACAAGGGTTTCAAGTGTTTCAAGGCGCGACGAGGCAGGGAGGGGGGAACAGGTGGAAGACAGACAACGATCCTACTAGGCCAGGTGTCATTCAGATCGTGCAAGTGCAGGGGTAGGGGGAAGGGAGAAAGTGCAAGGGGAGGGGAGGGGGGAAGTGCAGTACAAGGTAAGTAGAATAAAATAAATAAGGGCCATCTGCTGGCAAGTGCAAGGTAAGTGCAGACAAGTGCTGTGAACGGGGGCTGTAGGGATACAGAGACAGTCCCGCAGTGCAGGGGTTGCCAGGGAGGCAGTGCATGTGGAGAGTGGCTGGGCCCAGGACCGAGGTCGGCGAGAGTGGCCCAGTTGCAGATTCGGTGCAGATTCAGCGAAGAATTAGCAGGGGAGAGGGAGAGAGAAAGCAGAAGCAAAGAAGAAGGTTTTGAGGTGCTTCAGTAACGGTAGATGGTTCTCCTCAAGTTTCAGGGAGGCAGGAAGGCTATTCCAGAGGGAGGCCCCTGTCGCCGAGAGAGATCTACCCCCAGCTCGTTGCTTCGAGAAGCAGCTGACCCTGAGGGAGTTGGAGACGGATGAGCGAAGGGCTCGGGAGGGAAGATATTTAGGAAGAGAGAGTTGAAGGTATTTAGGCCCCAGGCCCCAGAAGGCCTTGTGGACAATGCAGAGGGTTTTGAACTTTATCCTTGCAGCCACTGGGAGCCAGTGTAGAGACTTCAGTCCTGGAGAGATACGGTCCCTGGGCTTGAGGCCAAGGACAAGTCTCGCAGTTCTGTTCTGGATGAGTTGCAGAGGGCGGAGAGTGGAGGCAGGCAGATTAAGATAGAGGCTGTTACAGTAGTCCAGCTTTGAGAGAACCAGGCCTCTTGAGACAGTGAGCTTCTGGGGGAAGGAGAGGAAGGGACGAATACCTCTGAGGAGGTGCATCTGGTAGTGTGACTTCTTAGAGACGTCAGATATATGAGGAGAGAAGGAGAGTGTGGAGTCGAAGATAACCCCGAGGTTTTTTGCCGTGCAAGTAGGAGCAGGAAGAGGGCCAAGAGAGGCCGGCCAGAGAGCTGCAGGGAAGGAGGGAGTGGGTGAGCCGATGAGTAGAATCTCAGTCTTACTGGCAATAAGGCAGAGGTCATTGGCGGCACACCATTCCTGGATAGCAGACAGACAGTCAGAGATGAAGGAAGGAGAGGAGGAGGCCGAGGGAAGCCTGAAATGAGCTGGGTATCGTCCGCATAGCACTGAAAGTTGGGGCAGAGAGCAGCGTTGCGGTGGGCAAGGAGTGCCAGGTACTGCTTGAACATCCAGGGGGAGAGATTTGATCCCTGGGGGACACCACAGGTGGAGAAAAAGATGTCAGAGAGGAAGGACCCCAGTTGGACCTGGGAGGGTCGATTGGAGAGGAAAGAGGTCAGCCACGCCAGAGCCTGACCAGTGATACCCAGGTTATCACAGAGACGGTTGAGCAGGATGGCATGGTTGACAGTGTCAAAGGCAGAAGAGAGATCAAGCAGAATGAGAACACACGGAGTGTTGGAGTCAAGGTTCAAGAGTAGGTCCTCACGGATGTTCAGGAGAGCAGTTTCCGTGCTTCTGGCAGCTCTGAAGCCAGATTGATGGTCATGAAGACTGCCAACAGATTCAGCATGGAGGTTAAGCTGGGAGATGGCCTATTTCTCAAGGAGCTTGCCCAGGAAGGGAGTTAGCCAGGCTGGAAGGGTTAAGAAGAGGGTTTCTTAAGAAGAGGGTGCACAAGGGAGTGCTTAAGGGGGGATGGGAAGACTCCAGAGGCAAAGGAGTGGTTGCAAAAGTCAGCCAGGGCAGGAGCCAGGGAGTCGATGTGGTCCTTGATAGTTTTGGAGGAACAGGGGTGAACCTGTTTAGACAAGACTTTCATAGATTTGACTTGTCTGGAAACCTCGTCAGCAGAAAAAAGGGGAAAGGCAGAGAAGGAGGGAGGAGGGGTGGCTGTAGGAGGGCCAGCGGAAGAGCCAGGAAGAGAGGGAGGGAGGTGATAGGAGGAGAGTGAGGACAGGATGTCCTGAGTTTTAGAGATGAAGTGAGAGGCCAGTGCAGAGGGCCTGGGAGGGGACAGGAGAGGTAGAGACTGCAGCAGGGTTGGCAAGCTCCTTGCAGATTTTAAAGAGTTCGGTCGAGTTGTTAGATGCCGCAGAGATGCGGGCTTGGATAAGGGCTCTCTTCTTGGAGAGAACGGAGAGACGGTATTGCCTTTGGAGCAGGCGGCAGGCCAGTTTGTCAGAGGATGAACATGAAGCACGCCATTTCCTCTCTGCCACCCTGCACTTGCGTTTAAGGGTGACGAGCTCCGAGTCATACCAGGAGTTACATTTGGCTTTGGGCTTTGGGCTTCAGGCGGATTCTCATGACAGACAGGGGCAAGGATATCAAGAGTATCAGATATAGCAGAATGGAGCATGGAGAGGGCAGTGTCAGGGTGGGAGTCAGCCAAAGGGGGAGGGGGAGTGCGAAGGTGGCAGCGAAAGCCTCAACTGACACGCGCTTCATGGGTCGGATGACCGAGAAGGTGGGTGGCAGTGATGAGGGTGGCTTTGCCTGTGGGGTAGGGAGGGTGAGGTGGGAGGATAGGAGAAAGTGATCACTCCAGGAGAGAGGAGTGGAGAGAGGGACGGAGAGGGGAAGGTCAGAAGAGATCAGAGCATCAAGAGTGTGCCCTGCAGAATGAGTAGGCCCAGACGGGAGAATAGAGAGTGAGAGAGAGTCGCAGAGGTCACGAAAGAGTCCCGTGGGGGGACAGGAGAACTCCAAGTGGATGTTGAAGACAGCAAGAAAGAGGAGGAGTTGAGTGGTTGAGGACAGGAGTGAGGAGGAGAGGTCAGCCCACTCAGAGAGGAAGGAGGAGATTTGACCAGGTGGCCACGGTAAGGGAATGGCTAGGAGAGAGAGAGACGGCAGACAAGGCATTCAAAAGAGGAGTAGGACTGCGTAGGAGTGACAGTGGCAGGAATCCACTCAGGGAAGATAAGGGCTACACCTCCCCCCTGCACGGTTGGGCCTGGGCATGGAGAGGATCTTGTAGCCGTCAGGTAGGAGTGTGTCAAAGCTGGTGACAGAGCTGACCGTGAACCATGTCTCAGTGAGACCGAGGACGTCAAGGTCCAGTTCGTCAAGAAGGTGACAGATATCAGAAGAATGCTTGATTGCAGAGCGAGAGTTAAGAGTGGCAATGTGGAGAAGGTTGCCAACCTTGAAGGAGTTCCGGGGAGGGGTACAGATCAGAGGTACTCCCTGTGGAGGTGTAGAAGAAGGAGCAAGAGAAGGGGGCAGGGAGGGAGGGTAGAGGCAAGGTAGCCGCGGACAGAGGAGGCGGGACAGCAGGAGAGGAAAGGAAGTTGATGAGGCATGGGAAGCGTCTATCAAAGAGGTGAAGGTTGGCCCGAGGGCCTTGGACCAAGACGGTCCCATTAGCGTAGACATTGATGATAGCCGTAGAGGAGTGGAAGGAGGAAAAGAGGACATCCCAACGGGTGCCACTATTAATGGGAGAAGAGGAGAAAGGAGAGAGCACAGAGACCATATGAAGGGTCCATAGGTCAGGCGAAGGCACGAAAAAGAGGATGTCAGTGAGAGTTTCCTTGTAGCAGGCACTAGTGTAGGTGTCAGCGATAGGGAGGCCTGGGTTGGAGACCAGGATGTCCTTTTTAAACTTTTTCCTACCAGATTTAGTGAGGAGAGCAGGGTAGTCAAGAGAGAAGCAGTTAGAGAAGATAGGCGAGATAGAGAACACCATGGAGTAGGAGGGGGTGGGGGAGGAAGACAGACGATACGAGAGCACGCAGGCAGGAAGTGAGCGGCAAGCCCTGGTTTACCACTATTCAGAACAGTGAGTGCGTATTAGGTACAGAGGCCACCTAAGTTTGAGAATCCTGCGGGGGGAGAAAATCCCTGGTTACCACAATTCAGAACAGTGAGTGCGTATTAGGTACAGAGGCCACCTAACTTTGAGAATCCTGCAGGGGGAGAAAATCCCTGGTTACCACAAATCAGAACAGTGAGTGCGTATTAGGTACAGAGGCCACCTAAGTTTGAGAATCCTGCGGGGGGAGAAAATCCCTGGTTACCACAATTCAGAACAGTGAGTGCGTATTAGGTACAGAGGCCACCTAAGTTTGAGAATCCTGCGGGGGAGAAAATCCCTGGTTACCACAATTCAGAACAGTGAGTGCATATTAGGTACAGAGGCCACCTAAGTTTGAGAATCCTGCGGGGGGAGAAAAAAAACATAGTTAACACAACTGTGGGACACAGTGAGGTGAAGACACCATGCGAAGAAGTGACCAGGAATATATGGGGTGGGCCGGGAGAAGGTGGAGAAGAAGTACAGGTGCCTGGCGTCCCCTGCGGACACCTGCAGACACACAGGGAGCTGCAACCGTAGGAGCCGCCCTTTGCCTAAGGGGCCCTTAGCTGAGGGGGCTTCCGGGCAGGGGGCTGCCCAGGAAAGGGGTGGATATGGGCAGAGTGAGGAGGGGAGGGGGGTGTGGGCAGGCAAGGAGGCGGGAAGGGAGAGGAGGACCAGGAAGTGTGAGGGGGGAAGCAGCACAACAACGCGCTCAGAGCGCGAAGGCAAAATTAAATACTTGTAGCAGCAATAACTCACGGAGGCCCGCAGGGCCAGACAGGGCTTCCCTAAGCCTGCAGATCCCTCAGGCTACCGGCGACTGCTCTCCCACGCTCCAATATATTCAGTTTTTGTTGTAGTCCTATGGGTGTTAAATCTAGCAGGACTAGATCATCCGCATATAATAGCCAATTTACTTCTTTCCCGTAGATTTTTGGGGGAAAGCGTTTATGTTCGAATATGCATCCCCCAGATCTGAAATGAACAATTTGAATATTATTGATGCGAGACGACAGCCCTGTTTGACCCCTCTGCATGTTTTTATTGGGTTAGATAGCAGGCCCTGTTGATTCAACCTGATCCTTATGGTTGTATCTGTATGTAAGGCTTTAATGGCCAGACGGAGACTGAGTGGACATTTCCACTTCAACATTTTTTCCCATAGTAATTCCCTGTCGATGCTATCAAACGCTTGGGGGAAGATCCACAAACGCAAGGTAGATTTTCTTGTTGGTTCTTATTGCATCCATTTTCATTATATTAAATATTAGCAAATTCAGGCCACAGCCCACGCCTCGGACAAATCCTGTTTGTCTGCAGACCAGATGTTTAGATGATTCAATCCACTCCATTAGTTGTTTTTGAAGCTGGATAGCAAATATTTTGCCGAGGACATCTAGGAGCACGATTGGCATATAGTTCTTAGGATCTGCTCTGTTGCCCTTCTTGAATATTGGAATTACAATCGATTTCCAGCTGGATGGTATGCTGGCTTCCTGTGCTATCCTTGCAAATAATAACATAAGAAATTCAGACCAATCTTCAGGATTTTGCCTGATCAATAAGTTTGTTAGTCCATCTGGACCAGGAGCTCTTGAAGGTGAAGACCGTTGGATACTCTGTACTATAGTCTCCTTGTCAAAGTTTAGTTCCCATTTGGTAAGTGGCGGTAGTTTGGGTTTGATGGTTGTACTGCTTTTTCTGTAAACAGATTCAAAGTGTGAAAACCATTCAGCTTGAGTCACCATATTTGTTTTGATTGCACTTTGTTGGCAATTTGTGTTATTTATTATTTTCCAGAAATCCGATGAGTTCTTATTGTTTAGGGACACCAGCATGGCTTCACTGTCCTGTTGGTATTGGATAGCTTTGTATGAAATTAGCCAATTTCTGTATTGTTGTTTTGACACTTTTTTAGCTGGTTGTCGCTGTTCGAACTCAAGTTGTGCATGTTGTCGTAATTCTTTGTGAAGTTGCCTCTTTCTTGTTACAATTTCAAAATTATAACGATGTTTGGGCTTAAATTCTGGTCTTTTTAAACCCTTCTGCACAATCATAAACTGTTGTAATATGGTGGTATATTCAAGTTTATTGTCTAAAGAGTTGCTTAAGAAGTTATGGTATAATTCCGTGACCAGTTTTACCTCAGCTGGTTTTATTTTCAAACGTGTTCTGTTGGGCTCAACTTCAACTTGATTTCGCCATCTTTGGAAGAAAGAAGAGTGAGTATTAACTTGCTATGGTCATCCGTTATTGACAGTGAAACTGCAAGTTGATTTAGATTTTCCGAGATGAAAAAATAGTCTATAGTAGAAGATACATTTCTACTCATCCAGGACTTTTGTGCAGGAATGTCTCCAGGTAAGTTGCTGTTTGCTATTGTTATATTTCTTTCTTGCATAGCTAGGCACCATTTCGCAGCCAATGTTCATGCTGTGATCGATGGAGAATGGTCTTTCACATCAATTATGCACGACAAGTTCAAATCACCGCAGCAGATTATGTTGGGGGCATGCTGCGCACTGTTGATATCATCAATTAAGTCCATGACTGCTTTCATTAACTTATTTGTACCAGCTTCTTTATGATGCCAATAAAGATTGAATATGTTGATTTGGCTTCTCCTTTTAGCAGCCATAGTTGTAGCTTCAACAATTCTGTGTTGAAAGTATGGTGTATGATTTGTTGTGCTTATCAATTTCCATCCCGAGTTTTTTTCCACCATCATTATTAAGCCAGCGGATGGGTGACCCTTTTTTTCTCGATATGGCAGGATTCATGGCTATGTCATAGTCGTCTGACATTGGACAAAGGGTCAACCAAGTTTCCTGAAGGCATATCACGGTTTGATTGAACAAGCTTTTTTTGGATTTGTTGAAAAGATGGGTAAAGCCTCAAGTGTTCCATGAGAGAATGCTCATGTGTGGGCTGGATCACCCCTGATGGCATTAACTGGACTGTCCCCCTAAGACTCCGGCAAGCCAATTCCAATTGTTCGGGGTGTTATTGGTGCTTGGATTTTGTGGAGTGTGATTTTCCTCACTCAAGGCAGAAGAAGTGCCTAGAATCGTGATTTTGATCGTTTCTTCTATGTTGATTTTTTCTTGAGGCAGAATGTGTTGTGTGATATCTTTTTCAGGTTTGTCGTTTGCTATCAAATTGAATTCTCTATTGGTTTGTTTTATACTGGCTGCATTACCAAAGGTAACCTTGAATGTTGGAGATGAGTTAATGTCCGAGTCTTTTCCATCTTTAGTAACTGAAGAGGCTGTCTCTTTATTTACAACTTCCTCATGGATATCAAACCCCAATTATAGCAAAAAGGGGACCGCATTTAAGAGTAGATCACAGATTAATCTAGAGTCTATATGTAATCGGACTTTATCGTTGTGCTGATCACTGAAGAAGTCCACCGTTTGAATGTCATTGGACTCTAGTGAGCGTAGACCAGGGACATGATGTAATAATCGAAGAACATTGTTTCGGTTTCGAGTTAGACCGTCTTTAGTGTCCAAGATTCGTTCCAGGATTAGCATGTATTTAGTTGGATTTTTAAATTTCTCCATTTTTGAAGCGGAATTCTGTGCTGCTCTTCTTCGGTTTTTGCTTTCATAGCTTGTTGATGGATTTATTTTGGCATCACTCGAAGATGGATGTCCCATGTTGTTCATGTTTGTCCCGTTGTTTTTTTTCTCATCAGTGATTCTGTTTGCATTTTGTTGGCCAGGTTCAAGCCAGCCAAGCTGTTATTGTTTGCAGCCTTTGGGGTTTCCTTCTGGACACCCAAGCGCATTATTTTGTCCACCATGGTTTCTAAATTATTGTATTTTTCAACAGGCACCAAAGAATAGTTTTCAATCGGCGGTAATATTAATTTGCAAATTCTCCCACCCTTCGGGAGGGCATCTCCAGTTGAGGGAGTTTGCCTATCAGTTTCTGCTGAAACAACGGGGCATGCATTTTTTAAAACAGAATCGTCATCATTCATTTCAGGGCTTGTGTCATCATCGTAGATTGATAGATCCATGAGTTCCCGCTGATCGTTTTCAGCACTTTCATAGAGTAGAATTACAGAGTCAGGTAATATATTTTCATTTGGCTTAGCTTTTGAATTGGTCTTTATGCATGTTGAGTTTGCCTTCTCTGTATTAACAAAGACATTGACTGATTTTAGGTTCCTTAGAAATTTCCTTGAGCCTGTATTATTGCATTTTCGTTTGCATTTTTGGTTTTTAGGTTTTTTTTCCTGCAATTTGTTAGGATCTACACTTTGAGGTTTCTGGAATATTTCATATGTTTTGTCACTTTTGTCAGGGCAACTGCTTTCTTTTTCTTCAGGATTGCCAATGATACCATCAGCGGTGGCTGAGGTAGATGGCATTGAATTATTTTCATCGAGAAAACTGTTACCAGTAGCAACAGTTGTGGAAATTTGAGGGCTTTTCGATGTTGTTCCTGGCTGATAGAAGGCCGGAGTGTTGCTGGTTTCATTAGCAGTCTCTTCCTCACTTTGATGGGCCCGTTGAGGGTTAATTAAGTTGTCCTGCTTTTCTAAGGTCTTACATGCAGGTTCCACCGCTGTGCCATTCGTTGTCGAAAGTGGAAGGCTGGATCTTGTTGAAATTTCACAATCGGTGTTTTGAGAAACATTACCATTCTGGGCGTTTGGTGAGGCGTCCGCAAATTGTTTATTGTGCTCGAAGTACTGTAAGGATGAATGGCATTCTTGTTCAGGTCTCTTGGATTTCTGAAATTGTTTTAATATACCTAGGGCTTCTATTGTTTTTTCAGCTAATAAGCAATTCTCATCGATGTTTGTGCGCTTTTGATCAGATAGCTCCTTTAATGAGACTTCAATTCTTTGGATGTTTTCCAAAATTTTGATATTCCCTCCATTCAGAGACACATCTGCGGATGATAATTTGGTGTTTGTAGATGCTGCAAGTGTGGTTAAATCTTTTAAATTGTCATTAATTTGCTTGTATAGCTTGAGCATTGGAGCTATAGCTATGGTCAAAGATGACAGGACAAACGGTCTAAGATCATTCAGAGCCTCCTTCACAATGGTCTGAAGATTGACCTCTCTCAGAGTTTGTGTGGCGCTTTTTCTTGATTTACGAGATTTTACTCTAATTTTATGAGGTCTGATAGGAAAGGCGTGCATCGTCTCGTCCAAAGATGAAAGTTCAGACCCATCGTCGTCACTTGAAGATGCTGAGAGCCTTGTGATGACTTTCTTGAGGCACATGGGCGACAATGGTGAGTTATGAGTCATGGAAATGCCGCGCTGGTGCTTTCTATTTTGAGAGCATTGCATTGGAGGAGAGACACTGGCCACTATGAAGATTATTGCCAACAGTCCCTTCATGGCTTTGTGCCTTTGAGCGGGGCTCATAATCAACAGTCTCGCTGGTAATTCCAGTGTCATTTGATGCAGGTTTGACATTTATGGTGCTGTTCATCTTTGTTAGATCCAATAATAGTTTGTTGACTATTGCCAAAGAGTTACGCCTTTCATCATGAGGTCTACTGGTGCCTTTTAAATCAGAAGATTTAGCTGGAGCATTGTTGTATTTGGCTTCCATTGATCCTTGTTCCATGCGTTTTGTGGTGCTCGCTGACATATTACTAGTCAAGACTTTATCAGGATAGGCTCCATTGTCCCCATTCGAGAACGGATTGCAAGAAGGCAGGGAGACATGAGCATTTTGAGGGACTGGTAAGTCTCTAATTTGCTGGGGCTGAGGCAAACTTCCCAAAAAAGTGGTTGGGAACACTGGCTCACAAGCACTATTTAATATGTCATGTGGTTCGAAGACACTTTCTAACCAAGAACCAGTGAATTCAGACGTTAGTCTTTGTGATTTGTGCTTCGCAGGTTCCAGCGCAACAAGTGCCGGCAAGCTTGAGAGCATTTTGTCTGCCGAAATGCACAAAGGCACGGCCAGGTCTACATGCTGGGCATGTGAGGACTGTTCTTCATCTGAAGTATCAGGACTGCTTACGGGAAGCGTCTCAACCGTCCCGTGCGCATAGCTTCCAGGGGACACTTCCGCACTTGCGGCCATGGGTCCGGAGGGAGCACCGACGCCCTCCTCGTCACCAGAAGACGAGCCCCCAGCTTCCATGACACCACAACCCAGAGGTAAGATATCTTTTCCTTTTGGATTTGCTACTTTGTCAGGGGAAGAGTTACCATCAAAATCAACATGTAATTCATTCGGGAGCATGGAAGGGGCAGGTCTAGATTCACTGACGCACCTTATCTCCATAGGCGCTTGCCGCAGTGAAATTATGCGTGCGGCCGGGGAGGAATTAAAGTTAGATTTCCTTACTTGGTCACTCCCGGCAGTTGCGTCAGTTTGAATCCAGCACTCATGTTGCTTGACTTCGGCTCCTTCTCCTGCTCGTTTCAGTTGCAAGCGCGTGAGGGGATGGTGTGTGATCCTCGACGTCGCTCTTGGGATTTTTCTTCGATCCATAAAGTTCAGAGCTGTCAGAGCCTCGAGAGCCTCCAGAGTCTCACGAGACTGCACCAACTCTCCGCCGCTCCGCCGAGTCCAAGGGGTTTTTAAACTCCACTCCCCTCAGCAAATCATAGTGGTAGAAAGAGGACTGCAGACACACAGCAGTCCAACAGCAATCCAACAGGGTTGTAGAAGGATAGCAGACTCACGAGACTCTGCACCGACTCCACCAGATTATAAAAACTCATTAATTATATATTGCAATGGAAAAGAGGGGTATTTACAGGGGGCGTAAACTCAAACCTTTGCCAATGAACAACACCCATTTGTTTGGTACAGCACAGCGTTAGACCCAGTACCATCTGGGTTACTGTCCTTCCAGCAGTTTCAGCCACCACATTGTTTGTCCAAAGGTAGAGAACATATGATATCCAGAACTCCCCTCATGCACCTGGTAACTCCTTTATTATTGAACATTAAACACATCACTTATCACGGCTGACTAAATGTGAACTAATCTTATTGAATTCGGCAGAAATGACTGGCCCTTTGTAGAATCCAGCATATAACACTGTCCTTCAGATGTGAATCAGCATGACTGTATTATACATACAAGTGCCCTTACCAAACCGAGGGTTGATTCACCTGAAACCCAATTAGTAAACCCAGAGGAGGATTTTCTTTGAGGGTGGGAGTTTTGTGAGAAATGGGATGGGGGATCTATTGGCTGTACACACAGTGCGCACAGCCCAAGGAGTGATTGAAACCATGAAATGAGGGGCTACAATCTGCACACAGAGCCAAACTGGTCTCACTTATTTATGTATGCAACTTAGTGACAGGTAGGTAAATCAATGTTTGCAATGATTCTGGTTATGTCTTTTGGATAGTACTTGATTAAGGCAAATTATTCAGTGTATCTGGATAGTTTCCACATGGCATACAGTATTATCAATTGCAACAGGAAATTAATTTAAAACCAAATGCATTTTAGTGAATGAAAGGCGAACATGTATTTGAAAGCATAAAGAAATGTAATATCTTGTGTCCTTAAAAGGTGTTTTATGTGCAATTAAATTAATGCCCACGAAAAATGGTGTCCTTTGTGTTCTACTTAGTTAAGAGATTATGTTTAGTGGAAGGCCTACTGTGGGCAGTGGGAAATGGTGTGTTGTGCATATCTAAAGTAGCATACAGAAGAAAAATAAAACATGAATAATGTATTCTTTTTCAATTTGCTTATTGGATTGTTTTATTAGTTACCGCTTGTATTCAGAAGACACTATTCCATTTTTAGGAGGCACCTTAACATACTTCGTCCTGTTTTCATAGACGACCCATGCCCACTTATCACTGCCATTTCCCCTGTACTCCTTGCAGTGCTGTAAAGGGGTAGTGTTTGCTGAGTTTTCTGTTTTAGTGTAAAGTTGGGGTCAGGTTTTGGTTGCAGCACATGTTAATTCTCAATTTGTTCGCATATGTAATAGGATGGTTGGTAGTGTGGTAAATATTTCTGTGGGTGTTACTATTATCAGTGTCAGGGATAATTGGGCGGTCAGACCCCATGCCCACTATCCCCTGACAGTCCTCTGATTGGAGTGTTCTAAATAGGTAGTGTTTGCTCAGTCTTCAGTCAGTTTTCTTTGCAAAGATGATGCAGTCCTTGTGGTATTGAAAAGGTTTGTGCATACCATGGGGGCGCGATTGAATAATGTTGTTTTTCATGGTGCGACATCTCCCTATAATCGGGAAAAAGTCCCTTAGATTATTTTTTACCACAGAGCCGATAGCAGGTTCAATTAAAGTTGTTACACATCCGTTATCCTGATTATCTGACACCTTTAGGGACATTTCACATACTTTAGGTTTAGAAATCATAATTCCTTCCGTTATGCTATTCACTGAATTAACGATGCCAGGTTTAGGATTAGCAATCTGAGGAGAGATTAGTGACTTGGTAATAATACCATTTTGACTTTCTTCCTCCGGTGAATTAATAACCGGGGTGAGAGCATCTTGGCTTTCTTTGGACAGTTGTCTTACATCGATATGATCTTCCTCGATTAATTCTATACTAGGAACCAAAGAGGTATCCTTTCCACGTCCGTCATTCTTATGTAGTAGTGCTTCCTTCCTACGCTTAGCATATCTCTTAACAGCTCTCAAGTGATTTTTTTTGACTCGACGGGACATAAAGGTAAGAGGTTCCTCAGAAACACAGCGTTCTGTCTCTATTTTGTTTTGTGATTCAATTGCTTCAAGGAGCGCAGATGGGCTATCGGGAAACCGCATTGAAGGTTCTCTTTTAGTAAAGTGAGATGTAATTGTGAGATTCATTGCATCGACTGATGCCTTAATGTCTTTCAAGTCATTTTCGCACTTACATTTCACAGGTTCAATTAATGTGTCCTGATTGCACTGTTCCAAACTGTTTGCGTGACTCCCTGCCTCTACATTATTGTGGCCTTGCACTCTAATTTCAGATTGAATGGATCTTAGGGTGTCAACTGCAGTGATAAAGCCTTCGATTTTATCCATTTTGGAGCAAAGATAGTGCAAAGGTTTGTGCATAGTGTTGGCTGTGTAATATATTTGTTTGCAGTTTTGTAAAGCGGTTTGTATGTTTTATCATCATCAGTGCCAGGTAAAAGTTGCCATGTAGCCTGGTTGCAGAAAGGTACTGCTTGCTGAGTTTTCAGTCCCATTGTAAACTAGGCATGGGTCTTTATGGCATGGGAAGGGGGATATCGTGGTAATGCTAGTGAATACTATTGCGGTACTATGACAAGGAAGAATGAGGCTTGTATAGTGAGGGACCGTGATGAAGAAGAGTGAGGTGGGGAAGTGGGGCTCTGTGATGAGGAAGAGGGAGGAGGTAATGTATGAATACAATTGGGTATTAGTATGGGGATAAGGCAGATGGAAGTAGTGGTGGACTGTGATGAGGAAGAGTGATGTGGGGTTGTGGAAGACTGTGATGAGGAATCATGTGCTGGAAACAATGGGGGACGGTCATGAGGAAGATTAAGGTGGGATTAGTGAGGGATTGTGACAAGGAAGAGTGAGGTGGAGATAATAGGGTACTGTGAGGAGGAAGAGGGAGCTAGGGGTAGTGACAGATGTGATAAGGATGAGTGAGGTGGGATAGTGGGGGACTGTGATGAGGATGAGTTATATGGGGTAGCAGTAGACTGTAATGTGGAAGAGAGAGGTTAGGGGTTTGTGGGACTTTGACAAGAAGATTAAAGTGGGGTAGTGGGGGACTGAGATGAGGAAGAGGGAGGGGGGAGTAGGGGTTGGTGAAGAGGACGAGTGAAGTGAGGTAGTGAGAACTGTGATGAGGAAGATTGACATGGGGATAGTTGGGGACTGTGACAAGGAAGGGTGAGGTGGCGGTAGTGGGGGATTGTGACAAGGAAGAGTGAAGTGGGGTTAATGGGAGACTGTGATGAGGAAAAGTAGATTGGGGTATTTTGGGATTGTGACAAGGAAGAGTAAAATATGGGTAGTGGGGGACTGTGACGAGGAAGAGATATTTTGGGTATAAGGGTAAGATTACCACTGGCTTTTGGGACGACGAATTAGGTTAAATGTAAGATTCATATTGGATACTGGGATGAGGAAGAGGTATATATGGGTTCAGGTAAGATTACTATTTAGGCACTGTGACAAAGAATAGGTGGGTGCACTAATGTAGAGATCTTCCCTGCTGACATCAGGGGCAAACTGAAATCTGCACTATTATGTTACGTGAAAAGCTTGTCAATCAAACGTATATTGTAAACAAGCATTGATTTCCCTCTGTCTTATGTTGCAAACCTTTTGCCATGGAATTAAACAATGATACGCTTTTTGAACAAATGTAACATCCTCACATCCCCTTACTACTCTCTCCCACATGTTATGTTAAAGTAGAATACACGACTTTCATATATTAAAAACACTGATTGCTACTTAATTTAACCTACAATACTTTGATTTTCCTGAAAAACTGCCATTACATAGTTTGATAATCAAGTTCTTGAATGCATTTTTGAAAGAGTCTTCAAATTATGTAAGTAGGGACGTTTTGAGGCCAGGGAGCATGTGTGCAGAGTAAGAAAGATTGATTTGTGAAGGTATGGGGCACGAGTATGGTGTAGACTTGCTTATTTGTTTCCAAGCCTTTTTCTGAGTAAGAGAATTGGCACGAATGGCAAAAAAAAGTGTAATTATTTCAAAACTATACTATTTTGCAATGTAGCAATCACTGTGTTTGCTAGTTTGGGGAAGAGAACTATGTTAAGTTTATTTAGGGATTTTAATGCCCAGGTACTTGCAGCATTTTGCACGTGCGACCATCAATGGCCAGTTAATACTGCAGTGACTTTACCATGCCTACACAGAAGCCCAAACTCTTGGCATTGCCAATGTTTGTTCTGATTATGTTCACTGAATGAAGCAGTTTGAACAAGACCTTTAAGAGCATGCTGCATGTTCTCTAATGTGCACTGGCACCAGCCTCAGTGCACATCAATTATTAACACTACACAGCATGAAATAAGTTCATAAAATAGAATGCCAGGAAAAAGCTGCGATTCATACTGTGTTATCCCAGTAGCAACTAGTACTGTATCGTTGCTTCAGTTTCATATCGTACCTTGATGTATACAATAACATTTTTGGATTCTGTCTGAAAGGAGTTCCCAGCTCTAGTCTTGTTCCATGCTTGCCTTCCGAGATTAAACATGCGTGTTTCCAGAAATACGTGAAGTTTAGTTGTGTATCTTGTCTTTAAACTTAGCCGTGCCAACGCCATGAAATGTTTATCTACCAGAGTGCAGTGCAATTATCTCAGAAAATGTGATTTAAAAAAAAAAGATTTCTTCAACTTACTATTTGGTGTTGGAGTTAAAAACATTTTCTAAAATCGCGTGTTTGCTACAATAAATATGATTTCCTTAGTGCCATAATTAGCAATGCAAAAAAGGATGTGGATATGATTTTAGAAGTGTTGCCAGATCCCATTAAACCATAGCAGCTTATTCTTCCTGCCTACTCTTTTAAGAAACATCTGGTGGTTTAGCTTTAGTGAGAGGGCATGAACTGTCTTTGGTAGGCAGGGTTGTCCTCCAGCAACCCGACAGACGCCGCTCATTACATTTTGGCAATCCGGTCGGATATTCATTCTTTTAGTGGTAAAGCCTCAAGAATCACCGTCTTCTCGTATATTTTCTCATTTCTGTTTGCCACTCTTGTAGAGAAATGTTGTGTACATTGCATTACTATTCGAGCTATTCGGCTTCATGACAATAAAGCACAGTGTTCCAGTTCAGCTCAATCGATAGAGGTTCAACATGTTCTGTATATGCAATGAAGTATTCAGGTTCCCATTGTCACGGCCTGCCACACCACATTGTTGTTGGTTGACTGGTTTAGTAATTGAACCTATATACTGGGCACGCTCACAAAAGTCTCCCAAGAGAAAGCACGCACGTTTTTCTTGATTCACCTAAAATAATATCCTGGTGTGATCTGTATAATTAATTGCACAGTATTTCTGATTTACATTTATTTTCACAAAAATGTAATCACACCTTGCTGCATATCCATTCTTTATGTGTGAGACACCAATGTTGTATTGAGTTTGTCGATCTAGCTCCAGCCTATGCACCACCAAATACAGGCAATGGTTGTTGCAGGTCAATGTATACACGGTTCGAAGCTTACTAGGGGGAGAAAGGTGAGAGGAAAGAGAAGTGTAACAATAAACTGCTAAAAGGGCTACCTCCTCCCACAGTCTCTGACGTCATGCAGCGGGCACTGGCGGTTAGCTACATGTGTTGTAATCACAGTAATGTTTATATGTGGTAGGGAAATATGAAGCATAGTAATAGTCTGTGTGTACACTAGTCCAATGGACGTTGTTTGTGTCACTAGCACAGCAGTGTAGGAGTGTGTATGGAGAGGTGTGGAGAAGCGGATGTAGATGCTCCTAGTAGGTCTTGTCACAGTGGACTATTTAAACTAAAGCCTAGCATATGTGCAACAAATTGTTATTTATAAGACGATTATCACACCAACCTGTAGTTCATCTATTACAACAACTGCTTTCAGCAAATACTTGTTTGCCTTTGGTCGGCTGCTGATAGCACATCATTGAGTAACATGCAGAAGGAAATCATGACCAGATTGCATGGGCAACTCTCTTAATTAGTTGTGTAGGGTAAGGCCACAAATCAATATTGTAAAAGTAATCCAATGAACCAAATAAAAGTGCACCGAATGCAAGAAAACACAAATGTTTATTGAATGCAACTACGGCTGGGAATAATTCAAGAATTGTTCATTATTACATCATAAAATGGTTGCTTATATAGTGAGCAATGGAGTGAAGTCTTAAACAATGTTTCAAGTTGCTGATTGGACAGTCTTGGTTGTGCTATAAAATGATTAGCATCATTGGCCTATCCTATTGCTTGTGACCATTCTAATGACTGCCTCAAGACAATTATCTCATGGTGAGATCATCTAGTTTCACACAGATTTGATTGGACAGTTCATAGGTCAACATGTTTTGTTGGACATGTTCCTTTGGATGTCCTGGGGAGGGTCTCTTCCATCATAATTAACCAATAGAATTGTGAGGTCTGAACAGTGTTGCAACAAAGAATACTTCACATCCTTTCCCATGAAACCTAAAAGGTTGAAACCAACTTACCATTCTCACCCTTGTGGCTATCCATTCAACAGCTAATATTGCGACTTCTTGTTGGAAGCTTGTTACCTCTCTCCTTCCTTTCTCATGCTTTGTCTGCATGACTTCATGGTGGCCTGCTTCCAAGACTCTTCCTCTGGGACGATATGCATGTCTGAAAAGTGTATTTCTATATGCATGGAAGTGAGTAGCCCTCTTATTCATTTCTATAATTGAGGGATTGTCAGGGGTTGATAGGTAGTCATCAATATTGTCTTTTATGTACAAGGACCTTTTGGCTTCTCTTGGTCTGGCTGTATATCTCTTCCTGGGCTGGGGGCTCATGTAGGTCTGTATTTGGGATTCCACTCTTAGGTGGATTTTTTCTTGCAGGGGCAGTATGTGTCTTCTCCCTGATCAACTTGTCTTATGCACTGTCATGCTCATTTCTCATATTCTCTGCACCCATGATCTTTGTTTTGTTATTTCCTAAAGTACTGGGTCAGCATAGTACTTGTTACATGTGTCATTTACTTCAGGCCTGCGATCTGGCTGCTTTTATATTTACAGTTATATTTATTGTACTGAGCAGATCCCTACCCAACAAGTTCACAAGGGAACTTTCTGACTATAACAAGGGCTCGTACTACCTCCCCTCCCACTTGTATATCCAGCTCCTCATTCTATGGAATTGTAGAAATAGCCCCAGAGAATCCCTGCATGTAAAGAGTTTTTACCTGATAATGGAAAGTTCCCCTCCATGATTCATGATTTGGTTGCACCTGAATCTACCATACATATAAATTGCCTGTTTCCTATTTCCTCTTCCACCAAGGGCTCCTCTTCAGGGTGTGCCATTATCAATAGGATTGGACATGCAAGTGCTTTCTGTGGGATGTCCTAATAAGAATATATATTTGTCCTGATGAATATACAAATATACAATTGTTCCCATTTTGTTATCACTTGCAAGGGTATACTCACATGGGCGTTGTTCACTCGAGTTTGCTCCGTTCAGAAGCTAGCCTGTTGTTCTGGAGTCACGCCCTGCTTCAGTGAGCAAAGAGGATTTCTTTTAAAATGGCTCTTACTAAAGTCGCTCAATATACATGTTGTTTTTGATTATGGCTCTTTTCCTGGTGACTAGGCCTGGATGTCGCTAAGTACGGGGTGAAACTGAGATCACGTCGGGGTCATCACTGAAGGCAAACCCCAACTTAAAGGGGCGCCCCTTAAATACATGGGACCCAAAATCACGCTCAAACCAGAGTAAAGGCAACCCTCTATGAAATTATAAGCCATGAGTCTATCTTGCAAGTGATACCAAATTTTAATCTTTACCGATCATGATGATTGTGGTAAATGGCAGAAGACTCTGCAACCCCTTACTTGCTAGGGTTGATCTAATTCAATTGCATTACACATACATTACCTCACAGGCATTCAAATCATTATTGTCATAGTGCTCATATAAACCAGAAGCCTTAGCATCAATCACTAACAGGCTGACATTGTCCACCTGCAATTGAAGGCATATCAAGAAGTAGAATGTCTTTATCAATCTGAAGATCAGTGTAAAACTAATGATTCCTTGCCAAATATGCAAGTTCTTCAACTTTTTCAAATCAACAATTTTCTGCTATATTGTTTTGTCTTTTGATGCTACATCATTCTGTAATTTTATGTAATGTGATGTAAGTAGTCATTTGTGCAGCGCCTTTTCCCGTTTGTAGGGTCTCATAGTGCTGTAGGTGAACACCTTGGGGGGACCGAAGTCCAAAAGTATAGGAAATGTGTAAGAGGAGTTTAGAATGTGTGTGTGCATTTTAGTCAATGCGAAGTTGGGTAGGGGTGGCCAAGTCCCTACTAGCTGCACATATTGAGCTGGCATGTGGATGGGTATTGTGAGGACTTCTGGAAAGCGCAAGGATAGGAGAGTCATTATGTGTCCAGCTAGACGGCATTTTTGCTATGGGAACCACTGGATTCTTATGGCAGAGGTGTTTTTCAGTGTGTCTCAGACAAATGCTGTATGATTTCTGATGTGTGTGAGTTTGTGGCTTTGCCCTACAGCTATCTTCCATAACCATGGAGTGTGATATGTACCATGGCTTCTTGATTTCATAGATGTGGCATGGATTCTGTTGTGCGGTCTGCTGGAGTGTAGTCTCCTGTCACCTGGAACATTTCATGGAGAGATTCAATGCTGCCTCTGGCCTACCTGATATTTGATCAACTCAACAGAAGAGGGCATGGGTTTGTCAGGATGCAGGGGGGGAAATCCAGGTCTTGAGAGCTCTCCGGAAGGCAAGGTGATCCTCTAATGCTCGGATGCTAAGGGAAATTTAGTTCCATATGGAAGAGGTTTGGACAGAGAACGATGAACCCCTATTCTTGAAAGGAGGGATCACAAGGACGAGTGCAGAGCCTGAACTCACATTTCTGTTGGGTTGATAATGGATGCGTTTCGGTTGAAGGTAGTCTGGCCCAAACTTGTGGAGGGCACGGTGGGCGATGCACATGGCTTTGAAACAGGCCTGTCACCCGACAGGGAGCCAGTGGAGCACAGAGAGGGTGGGAGTGATGTGCTCTCTGTGGCCAACGCCAGGAGGAGCCTAGCTGCACTGTTTTAGACCCGTAGGAGTTTTCTTAGTTGATATTTTGGGGCACCCAGGTAATGGGAAGGTATGTAGACTAGGTGGGTGAGGATGATGTCCAAGCTTGCAGTGACTCTGTGAGGATAGGAGAGGTAAGGGAAGGTGTGTCAGAGAATGCAGAGGTGAAGATTGCAAGACTTAAACACAGTGTTAATGTGGTGCAAGAGTGTCATATCAGCGTCCATGGTCCATGGTGCATCATAGGTTCTTTACTGTGTTGGATGCAGCAGGGGGCAAAGGTAGGGTTGGGGTAACAGCACTGTCTTTCTGCAGATCATGGTTTCTGTCTTTCTGGGGTTGAGGATTAGGTGGTTGGCAGTCATCCAATGGTCAATGTATGTGAGGCAGGATGCATGTTAGGCTTTAGGGATTCAGGTGGACCTTGGGATCTAAAGGTTTACATGGGTGTCAACTACGTAGTTGTAGCAGAATAGGTTATCTAAGCAGATACGGGTAGGGAGGGGGCTGATGTAGAGGTTGAAAATCAGGGTAGATAAGGAGGCACCCTGTGAGACCCCATTGGATAAAGGACAGGGGGCTGAGGTGAAGGGAGGGAGGAGGGTGATTTGTGATCTGTAAGCAAGGATTGAGGAAATACACCTTAGCGCTGTGTCCCTTATGCTGATCGAGTAGAGACTGTCAGTGAGGATGCTGTGGTTGATGGTGTCAAAAGCCACAGAGAGGCCGCACATTATTCAGTATTTGCATTGTTTTTTCAAGCTGGGGTCAGAAGCCAGACTCTCAATCAACATTCTGACACCCAGAGTCTAAAATTAATTTTTCAAAACTAGTGGTAAATACACCACTTTACCTCTTACAGCCTGCAGAAGTGCTTTTGAGGGAAGCATTGAAGAGTCCAATCTGAATATAACCTAAAATGGGTGAACTGTTAGTGATGCAATCACATCACACGTATTCAGGTTCTGAAGAGCTGAATAGAACACACTTACATTTTGTTTAAAACACTGCTCAAGGGCATTACACATGTTTTCATAGCACTAAAACAATACTTAATTATGATCTGAGAATCACTAATAATAAATTGTCTCTCCACAAACAAATACAAGAAGAGTGGTTTCCACACATCAACTCTTTCAGGACATACCATCCTTTCAATATCCCCTTTGTGTACTTGTGTCATGTAGAACGTGCATCGACAAGACTTGAATTTGATTCAGAGACAGAAATATATACAAATGATATGCACACCATGTTACTCAAACACATAGCTCAAACTTGACCTAATGATTGTCAGTACCCCTTAATTGTGAACTCATGTGACCTTGTACATTACCAATGGTCATATAAATTGATGTTATCGGAACAAGTATTTTCATGAGTATATTATGTTTTATATGTCCAAGCTTGATGACATCAATCGCAGTATATTTACCTGTATCACAAAATAGCGATGTAGATGCCATGAGGAACACCATCGAACAGCCGAACACGACAGAAGCAGAGGACACTCTGCTGCACTTGAGTAATGTAGTCTTTCATTATATACATACAGCATGTATTTATTTCACACAGGAACCCTTGAAACATTTCCTTAAAAGATCGAGACATTTACAATGAATGAGTGAACATTCGCACATTTAGTAGTAAGTGAAGTGCCTCATATTCTATGTTGATCCTGCATATATGAATGTTTTGTACTCGGTTCAGACACTGTTTAGGGATTTTTATCTTTTCTTTCTTTTATTACCCAGCATCATTGGACACACCCAACAACTCAATAGTAGCACGTATATATTCAAATTTGATTAGCATATTGACAGCACAATTTCTAAAGTATGATGGAGGTACTTGATTAGCCTACGACTTTCACATGTACAGCACATTTAAATTTCTCTGGTGCATATTTATATCAATATTCAGTTAAAAAAACTTTGTTAAAGGGATGTTATGGTTAAGTTGAGCTACTAAAAACCTATGAAATTCACTAACACTAACACCAAGGACATCAAAGATAACATCAGAAATGTCATTGATGGCATCACATGTCTGGCTCCCCCTTTTTTCCTTTACATATCTATGCCACATGGTTTTCTTCAGTAACAGTCAGGAATTAAAAATAGAAAAGGTACTATATTTGTAGACTTATCCTTCAAGTATGTTCTTACAGTAATTCCCTCAGGGTCCAGTCAAATCATGTGATACATATGCAAAGGGTAAGTAGCACCTTTGAAACAGAGCAATCATTTCTCTGCATACAGGTAATCAGTTAGGTTATGAACACTTTCTGCTACTACTGCTGTTTTTTTCCTTACTTCAATTTCCGTGTATATACTCATATGTGTATGTGATGTTGTCTCTTTGTGTTTTCTCTATAATAATGCAATTATGTAGTAAGTGGTTTTTATTACCTACTTATCACATGTTTCACAGTACCCAAAACTCTAATAAGAAAACAGTTATCATTTCACTGTTCAACATGGCAAGCTTATGAATATTGCACGTCCCATCATGTATGCTGCACACAATGCCTATCTTTCTACATGAGTACCTTAGTATACTGCATAGAACTTCATAATAGAATGCTACGTATATCAACGCATTGCTAAATTCACTAATTAGCACTTGATATTTATTCCAATGATCCTTGACACTTTTTGGTCAACATTATAATAACAATACCTTCTACATAGTTTTCATTCAAAGTAAATGTACATGTGATGAAGGTGCCCCTGAGGGACCATCGGATGTGGAAACAAGGCACAATCATGACACACGAACTGATACACCAGACATGAGGTTGTATTCCCAAAATCTAGGGTTTATTGCAAAACAAATAGTCCCAGTTGGCCAAATGGTCCCACGCCCCGCAACTTGTGTCTGACATACCCCGGGGGACGCAAGAGAGCAAAAATTGTACATCAGTTACATATATACAAAATGAGTATCTTATAATCAGTAATGACACATTCGATGCCGCCCCTAATTCATTCCCTTTGAATTGGAGGCGCTGATTGACCATGGTGCCGAATATCACACCTCAGACCACCATATTTAGTAACAGTTTGCAATCTCAAATTTACAGACACCATTCTTTATTTGAGAGAACACAGCGCTTCTGTTTTCATGGGCAAGCTGCGCGCAGGGGACTGGCACATTCCAGGCCTCACTATCTCCTGGTTTCGATTCACGCTCTAGAGATCTGCTTGTTCTCTGGGGCCTCACAGTGCTCAGAAAGGGGGGCCATAAGAAGAGCATAATTCAAACCTTTTAATATTGTTTTTTTACATTGCTATTCTTTTAAGGAGACTCGCTGGCATCCGTGTACTGATTAAAATGCCTTGCTCCTTGCCTTCAAGGATATGTGAGGGAGGGAACCGGGCATTTCTGTCTGGCTCTCCAGCGCAATGTTTCAACATGTCTTTAGTAACCTTGGACCATTGAAGCAAAATAATAACTACAGCAAAGCAATTTTACATGAGGCAAGGTGGCAAAGTTAGAGAGAGCAGAGAGAAAACAAAATGGCGATTCTGGTCATTTTAAAATGGCTGCACTCTAGTTGAGCTAATAGCTACGTAATGACTAATGAGCATATATTCTTAACACTTTAAATGAGGCGGTTGGTCTTCGGCCAACCAATTATCATGCATTACCTTCTGTTCGAGGGGTGTCTAGTATTTCTAGACTGACAGTGATGTCATCAGTGATGTCATCAATGAAATTTCTGATGTCATCTTTGATGTCCTGGGTGTTAGTGTTAGTGTTAGCAGTGCACAGTGGTGGCAGAAGTTATGGTTTCTTAGCTTACCATAACTGGTGAATTTCAAGGGTTTTTTGTTTTTACTTTGAACCATAACGTCCCGTTAACAACGTTTTTTTAGTGAATTTCATAGGTTTTTAGTAGGGCGACTTAACCATAACGTCCCTTTAACAACGTTTTTTACTGAATTTCACAGGTTTTTAGTAGGGCAACTTAATCATGATATCCCATTTTTTAATGAATATACACTTTCATCAAGTGAATTTGGGAGATATGTACTATAATTCCCTTACTTCATATACATGTAACATAGAACATACTGAACCCCCTTTGCTAATGATATTAGAAGGGCACGGACTGAGCCCCTGTCCGCGGATGGGCACGGCCGAGATCAACACTACCTGTTCTATCAGACCATAGAAAAACTGCACAAGTTTAAAAAGCAGCACATAAACACATTATAAGTATTAATAAATAACCGTTCGAACCTACACGCTTCACACATTACTCATTAATTTAATTACCATGTTGAATGAAATGGAATATCCCATAACAAAAAAAGATATGCCTCCAATGTAATTACCTCACAGAAACTGTGCAGCTAAGAAGTAAGTGAACTTCAAGTAGTAAGTGAACTTCATTTTTCTTATATGTGTGTATACTTTTGTATGAGGTGCAGAACAAGTAATGTATTCTGCTGTTTTGACACAGAAATGTGCAGTACTTTGGAGTGGCTGGAGGAGAATTTTCTGCATGGCGAAATGTCGGAAGATAGCGATAATAATGGTACACACTTCTCTGCATAAGCTAATTAATAGTCAGTACTTTATGGGCACTTAACATATATATATTTATTTTTAACAGGCCAGGTAACAATTGAAGAAAGTCCACCAAAAGACACAGTGCAAGACACCCTGAAACGCATAGAAGACAAAGTGGACATGCTAAAAGAGAATTTTAGTGGGTTAAGGTAATTTGTGGAGGACCATGTGAAAGGAAAAATCAGATATCACTGTCCCACCTGTACCTGTCCCCCTTCTCCATTTCCCAGTGAACTATCCCCAAACCCTCAAGAACAACATAAACGTTTTGACAAAACTTCCATCCCTTCATCCCCTCACAACCAGCCTGTGGAAACCCCTACATCCCTTATATTTGTTTCAGTGTCTGCTTCCCCCTCTCTCTGCTAATTGCTGTATGTGTGTTTAATAAAAAAAAAAAATGTTATGTTAGTTTTAGTGGAATTGTTTGGGTCTATTCTTTTTTTTTTTTAAGTTAAAATGTCCGCGGACAGCACGCCTGTTCGGCCTGTCCGTAATTAAGAAAATATGGATGTTCTAAGGACAATACACCTACACGTACAATTTGCAACCAAGATGGAACTGTTTTTAGAACACACTAGCTGTCCAAGATGTCTGCAAATCAACAGAATGGGGGCGCACTAAGGAAATTCTACCTCTCCGTACTGTTCACTACCAAGATGAAACTGTTCTTATAACACTTTTTTGATGAGATGACAAACCTTTGGATGATTGTGGGCGCTGGATGGATTCAATAGTCCAAGAAATAGCAGTTTTGCCTTTGCTTTTAAGTCATGGTCAAGTCAAAAGAGTTGTTGGTGCATGTGGTTTTTTATTTTTGCAGGTTTACCAGAACACCGGAGGAAGCCGTTGTTCTCCGCCGAATCCGGCACTAGACCTGGCTACCAAGCCTCACTGGCTCCCAGCCTTGGGAGGACCAGATACCAGCTCTATCTAGAGCCAACTACCATACTCACAATGCTCACTAAGGTTGACCAACTGGCATTAATTATCACTCTGATGTTTTTTTTTCTGGTAAACCAACAAAAATGAAAAAACACATGCACCAACAACTCTTTTGTTGCCTTTAGTGATGTAGCGGAGATTATTTCACCAACCCTAAAGGCATCCATGGCTACTGTTGCTACATCAGCCTCAGCACCACCCCCAAACCCTCCACCGCCACCACCTCCCCAAGGGCCTGCAGAGGGAAATATGCCTGAGGATGTAGAGAGCAAGGAAGAAGAGGATGAAGAGAATGAGGTGGAGGAAGTCCCTACTACCAGCACTCGCCAGGTGTCGTGGGTGTGGCAGTTGTTTACCTTTTTTGGTAATGTACCAAAAGCACGTGCGTACCTGGTCACCTGTAAACAGTGCAAATTGGTGCTGAGTCGTGGGAGACCTGGTGCGTACAGCTTTGGTACGACAACCATGAAGCAACACCTAACTTCGTTCCACGGTGCGGATATTCGCAAGGTGGTACCATGTAAAGAACGTAGTAGGTTGAGTTCCTCCGCAGCATCCTCCGTGTCTGATCCACTCACCACAAGAGACACTCCTATGGGAGAGCACATCCCTCCAGCTGCCTCACAGGCCATTCACAATGCTTTTGAACCTTACCTTTCAAGGGTCTCAATATTGTGAATGTACTGCGATGCAGTACTCTGCAGGGGGGAGAGTCTTCAAAGTGCTTTAGAGACTAAAAAATTTAAAAAAAGCCTCTTTTCAGAACGACCTTTCTCAGTTTAAAAATGGAACTATTAAGTAAATGGTGTAGGCCCCCGCGCATTTTTCAAAAAGTCTGCGGACAGTCCTAGGATGCACAACATTTTAGGGTGCAACTGTAGCAAAACCAATGCACTTTTCTCTGGGAGTAAGTGGTGGCTCTGAAAAGAGCCTTTTGGTGGTAGTTTGTGTGTTTGAAAAATCTGGATTCGTCAAAATGTAATGCAAAATAGGTGACTATGATTCCAAAAAAGCTGGCAATGCATTTTGTACATTTCGAAGAAAAATCTGATTGCCAGCATATGTAAGATGGACCCCATCTCTGCGAAAAATGAATGTGCTACGAAACAAAATATTTTCATTGTGGAAAGAGGACATGCCAACATCTGTTGGAAAGGCACAAACAGCCTTATTTACATTGCGCTTCGCTTTCTCCATTTGTGGACCAAATAAAGCAGAACGCAGCCACCTTTGTCTTTGTGCAATACGAGAAAAAATTACTTGCCAATTTGGAAACATGTCCATGATCTTCGCAAGTCCTTCCTTCATTGCAAATTGCAAAGAAATTCCAGAGACATGCCCTAAACTGTTTCTTCCACAATGAATGATAGGATGACGCTCTGTATGTAAAGTAGCACAGAAAGGTACCAAGTCCAGCCACTTCACTCCACGCACTCCATGCCAGTGCACTTCCACATGAGGGATCCCAAGATCTGCAGATATACCGCAACATTCTACGTGCACCTTCAACCAATGTATCCATGAGTCTCCCAAAATCCAGATAATCTGTTTTCGAGCACACACAGCCATAGCTGTCTGTTCTCCTCTCAGGAAAAAGACGTACTCACTAAATCTCTCCATTCAGAACACACCCACTGAACTTTACTGATGAATCCCTTGCTTCGGTCATTCCAATTTGCATGCCTCTCCACTCCAGAATCCCCATATGTAACACGTGCTGCCTGCAGACTACCACCATATCCGCGGACATGTAGAGGATCTGAGCGTGATGACCGTACATTTAAATAGTAATCCCCTTTTCCCCTTTAAGGTGGGCTCTGAAAAGAGCCTTTTTTGGGGGGGGGGTTTGCAGATACCTGACTGACACCTGTTATTTTGTATTATTTTGTTTTTATTTCTTGGTTTACTCCTACAATCATCACATGACCTTCTCCGAAGCAAGCCTTACATTACAAAAGAACATGCCATTTCCCAAAAAAGATAAAGAAACACCATCTGCTGCAAAATAAGCTGCATTACTGGAAAAAATGTTCTCGTAGCTGCAGAAAAACTTACCAGCTCTTAACATGAAAGCACGCATGCCGCGATTGATGGCACACCTACCAATACTTTGATCAGGACAAAAAACAGAACTGTTGTCCCATTTTGCTCTAGGGAGTAAACCAGAAAAAAATACTTTTGCAGTTGGAAAGATGTTAATGACTGCTTGAACCAACTGTTCCAAATCTCCCAACAAAGTAGTTGAACTCACATAGCCCAAATGGCAAACGCCATAGTGCAAAACTATCAAATGGGGACTGTTCATCCTACGCATATCTCTGCAAACTTGGAGAATTGCTGCTACATTGCAATCAGTCGCAGCACTCCACACCACCTCCACTCCTCTGACATTGAAATTGTTTGCCAAATGCCTACATTCTGAATAGTGCTGTAAACCATGGCCAAAAATATCTCCGAGCACCAACACCCTGACTGTCTCCACCTCTGCCCTCTTCACTTCACACACTCTCTTTCTACATAAATTAACAATGTCAACATCTGATTGGCTGATGCCTACAGTCCCCTTTCCATGCTGGATTTGCTGTAAAACCCTGTATGTGGCACGCCCTACCCGCGGACAAGCGCAGTATCTGTGCGGCACGTGTAACTCTTAGCCAGTCCTTCTACCCTTTCCACATCACTCGCGAATCCATTCCCTTATTGGACACAGCTAAGCAGTCACACAACCATCCACCAATCACATCCAAGACCTCTAAATCTAACTCCACCATCAGAGTTCCGCACTTCAAATGTACTGTTGATCACTCTGAATACAAGTCTCATATTATTGCAAAGCACCTACTACAAAAACTACTGTGCAAGTGTTGCAGATTTCTACTTCCAGCTCCAAGCATACCCACATGCATGATTACAAAGTACAGGTATGCATATTTTATTCAGAGGACATGTGCAACTCTTATGATTCCATTTAAACACATTAATGCCTCTAAATCTGCATAGCCAATACATACATAACAACACTCCCGCTTTAATCGCACTACTTCTTACTATCTCCCGCATAACCTATACATATGTACCAACCCTCCCGATTTACGCATGAAACTCGAGTTTCCAAAAAGAAAATTCACAATATTTTACTGTCTTCTGCCTAAATGAATGCTACTTCCAATGTGATCATATGAGAAAAATAAATGTTCCCGATTGCTGTGGTGACATCTCCCTCTCAGGTGCTCCCGATTTTTCGCATTCCTACTTATAATATGAAATTATTCAAATGTTTCCCATCTACTATAATGAACTATCACTTCCAAACCTCTCTGCTATGTACAACACAGCTGAAAAAAACAAGGGAATTTCATGAACTGAAAATTGTACTCATTTGTGAAGCAGATTCAACTAACATACTGCAAATAACATACAAAGGCTGCTCATAGTGAAATGAAATGCATGCATACACTGTGTTGAGATATCAAACGAGAATACTCCCACAAAAGTTGAAAAATGAACGTGTACATTAACATCACTACTTTAAACACACACAATTACTAACCTACTCCTTTTACAATTGCAATGAAGACCACTCTGCTGAAAATCAACAGCATCTACACTGCAAACAACATATCCGAAGAAACCTGGTCATTCCACAAAAAAAGTGAGTACAGTTCTACCTTTATATTCTTACTGTTCCTCAAAGAGACTGTGTGGGTTATTTATGTAATTAGTGCACCAAAAAAAAACATCGATTTCTGAACCATTCTGCCCACAAATCCCCATTTATTAAACAAAGATTAACAGGCAGAATAGCACACAAATCCCTGTGTTTTTGGAACACAAATAACATACACAAGCCTTAGAATGTTAGTACTACAAAACAAATAGCTGTTTTAATGTTATACCATTATGTTTACTATTAATGCTTCTCCTCACCACTAGCTCACTTTCTACTCTCATCTGAAGCACAGTGTAGCAATATACAAACAGAAAAATAGCCTTCCCAACTCATTGTAACTGCCCAATGCACATTCACACACCACCACAAACATCTTCCCCATCAAACTCCTACACGCATGCACACAGCACCCATACCTTCTTTTTTTTTCAACAGACCCAAAGAATATCTACCAAAAAGCAAGTCCGTAGAAAGGAACATAGAAATAGAGCAAATGAAAATAAAAGTGTCCAAAATAAGCATCCATCTCCACCAGAGTTTGTACAAAACATTGAAACAAAACAGCTAATACAGTCATTTAGCGAAACAAAGGAAGCTTCAACTACAGAAACTTTGCCTCCTCTATCAAAACGTGGCACAAAACAGAAAATGCTTTACAAGAATTTGGCTACCAATACTGCCAACAATGCTCCTATAAATCCTGATATACGAGCAAGAAACCATAGTAAAAAAAGTATTTTCGCAAAAATGTTCTGCCACCGAGTCGTTCAGAATCTAATAAGAAGAGGAGCAAAATCATCCTCAACCCTTAAAACCTACCGTAGAAAATTAATCCTACAAGCTCTCGTAGACAGTGCAATCTTTCTAAAAAGGAAGTTATTTATTTTAGTGTTAAATGGGATGAAAACACTAACAAAGCTAAGTACTAAACTACAAATGAAACATCGCAATAAACGGAATGTCAACAAAAATAACTTCTTAAATATTTGTGAAGGTGAATGGAGTCACAACAACCACAGAACCATATTTTAATGAAGAAGCATACAAACAAAATCAAACAAACATAATTGCCATCCATTGCGGTGGACGAGGATATGAAACAATCAATAATACCATCATGGAACAAGAAACACTGCTTACAAAAGTATCCCCAGAAAACTCTGAATTACCTCTCCATTCGACTGAACCAGACCGTCCAGTATACAAATGGCCGTTCACGTCAATGTATAACATTCCTAACAAATCTTTCAAATCTTTATGCCAGTTCCTCAATCAGTATATGAAAGGTAAAGACAAAATGAAAATGAAAGTGCTGCAAAATATGGATACCTGCCCAGTGCGCAAATACACAGGACTACAAGGACATTCATTAGCCTGCATTTCAGGACCTATTTGCAAAAGCACCTTCCATGATGTCAAAATGATATCAACACATCATTCAAATGTAAGAAATCTAGTGTATAAACTGTACTATGCTCAAAGTCCAGCTTTAGAACTAGCCAATTTAAATAACACTCTTCTGCATGGTACACCCAAATGCATTGACCGTATCCAGAGAAAATATTTTGGAAGTGAAAGCCACTTACAAAATGCAATAGATTTAGAACAGACTAGCAACAATTCTGCACATGGCAACCTTCTATTACACACATACAAAAAAGAAATACTAAAATTTAAAAGTACATCCGCTGAAGTACCAAACCATGTGTGTGTGTGTTGCTGCAGAACCTTTTACAAAAGTAACACAAAAACTATAGACGTAACATACAAAATTGAAGACAATGAAGATTCCAAATGGTTTGAATTAGCTCTCTACCTTTTAGGAGAAAACAAATACGAAATAAGTGAACCCCTAATATGTTGCAGTTACTGTACTACACAACTTGACAACAACCAAACTCCTTCACATGCTATCACAAATAATTTGGAATTAATCCCACTACCAAAAGCCCTGCAACAACTCAATTTGTATGAGAGCATAATAATTCAAGCAGTACACCCATTTCAAGCGATAATACACCTTTAACCAAAAACAGCAAAATTACCTCCCTCTGAATTGGTGAAAGGCATTCGTGGCAAAGTCGTTTATTTGCCATTATATCTGACAGAAAATGTGCACACTCTAGGGAGCAACATCCAATAGAGTATTCTTTAATTGTCTTAGTAAATGGAGTACCAACAAAAGACAACAAAAAGTTGGCAACAACTCTTGGACTTAAATAAAGTTAGACAAGCCTTGCAATATCTTACAATAATGAATATTACAAAGAAATAAATATTGAAGAAAGCTTAAGGAAAACAACTGACATAATTGAAGAGTCATCAGAAAGTGGTCAATTTGAACTTCTGCATCCTGCTGCAGTATCCACTCTTTTGGACCATTATACAATTCATCCATTGCACTCTAATGAGAGCATAGATGATGCACTAGAAACTTACCAAATGCGACAAACCAAAGGGTCACCAATGAGCATTGGGAAAAAAGTATAGAAGAACGTGTTTTTCCACTGCTATTTCCTACTGGCAAAGAAGGAAGATAAGATGATAGACCCATTCAGATAACAGCATCAGAGTAATGCTCATTACGAATGTATTCTGAAGATCCCATATTTAGACAAAATGTGGAATACATATTCCACCTACTCTTTGAAAGTGAACTAGCAACCCTATGTTACAGAGTTGCACACATACAGAAATCTGGAAACCACTTTCCAAATAAGTCAGCTACGCAATTAATACAAAAAGTACAAGAATAAGATAGGATTTTACAATCAAGCATAACAGATCTGTTTGCAAACATGCGTGGTACGAAGGAATACTGGTTCCAATGGCACAGAGAAGTACGTTGTATGATCAGAAACCTTGGACCACCCACTTGGTTTGTTACATTAAGTTGTGCAGAATATGTAAGGGAACGTTTACATGATTTCCTACGCATATCAAACAACAACAAAACCAACATAGATATACTAACAACTGGAGAACTTTGCACTCTAGATCCTGTTAATGTTTCAAGATATTTCCACCATCGTTTCATTGCTATGCTACAATTTATTTGTAATAAAACTGTTCCTCCCCTCGGAGACATGCAACACTTATTTTGGACAAAAGAATACCAAGGCAGAGGAGTACCACATATCCACATGCGTTTGTGGATTAAAGGTACACCTAAATTTCGTCAGGACAGTGATGCCACTGTTTTGCAGTTGATCCAAAAATATGTCACTTGTGAAATCCCTTCACAAAGGACACATAGTGACCTTAATGGACAGATTGTACAATTTCAAAGACACAAATGTGGCAAATATTGTTGTCGCAAATAGAAAAGCAAAGGGAAATACTACACCAAATTCGGCTTTGGTTTCCCTAGACCAGTTACAGAAACAGGTGAAGTGAACAACTTCATGTCTTCATTTTGACATAGTGTTAAAGGTAAATCACCTAAGAACACGTATTACATAAAAAGAACAGAAGAATCAAAATATATCAATGATTACAATACAATCATTGCCCTCTTAGGGAATGCAAACATAGATGTGCAGTACATTGCAGAAAATTCCACTGCAGTTGCACGATATGTTACAGCCTGCTTAACAAAAGCAGAAAAAACAGAGCTTAAAGACCTCTGGAATGACCTATCATCAGACAAAACCCTATCTCAGAAATTGTACAGCCTAGGCATAAACATGAACTCTTATAGAGAATGTGGTGCCTATGAAGTTGCAGATACTTTAACCGGTACTGCTTTGTATGGAAAATCTGAAAATATAGTATGGCTAAGTCTTGGTCCTGCTAAATCTAGAAAAAGAGTTCTCAAATCAAATGAGGACATAGAAACAATTGCCAAAAATGATTCCAACAGCCAAGTCATTTTAAAAAACAATTTACTAGACACATACTACCCGAACAGGAGTACCACTTTGGAAACCATGTGTCTATACCACATAGCCCAAAACTTTGCATACAAAAATAGTATGAAACCTGATGAAAGCAAAGGTAGACATAGAGTGACAGTGAAGGCAGCTTAGTGAAACTTACCAAACAAAGCTTAATTAATCATGTCAAATTGTCATTAAAAACTCCTCAACAGAAAGATCTATATTACATGTCCCTGCTACAACTTCTTAAACCATGGAGAAAAGAGGAAGAGATACTAGACTGCTATGAGATGCTTTCAAAGCAAATGAAAGCGATATCACAGATATCACCGATGTGAACTTTACGCAGTACAAAACAATGTTGCACAATGAACAGCAACACGAAGAAGAACTCCAGGCCCAACTTCGGACAGGAGTCAACCTTCTGTAACAGGAAGTCAAGAACCACTTGGACAGCCACTAATAGCAAATGAGGCAGAATTAGCTATGACAGAAGTGGAAAACACTATGACCAAGATATAGAAGACTTAACTGTACTACAATCAAAACTTAACAAAGATCAGCACACCATTTTTGAAGAAGTAACAAAAGAAATTGCACATGGTGTACAACACGAAAATAAGAATCTACCTGCCAAAATTACAAACCTATACTGCTGTACGTCAGTGGTGAAGCTGGTTCAGGAAAAACATTCTTAATCAAAATCATCAGCAAGTTCCTTCAACAATTGACAAACAACAAACTGTCAGCTGTTATAACTGCCCCCACAGGTTTAGCTGCCTACAACAGTGCCACTTTACACCGATTACTACTCCTTCCAGTAGAACACCAAAACAAATTAGACTATTACAAACTTTCTGCAGAAGCTGCAATGGAACTATGCAGAGCATTGAAACAAATGAAAATGCTACTAATAGATGAAGTGAGCATGGTCTCCAACCTAATGTTGGCTTTGATTCACCTCAGATCTCTTTGCAGGAAAACACATTATCATTTTCGGAGATCTTCTTCAATTGCCACCAATGAAAGGTGAACCTATTTTTAAAACCTTAGGACACAAACTCTGCCGTAAAACTGTTGGCAGCATAGGAAATTTCAACCTTTGGCAACATTTCCAATATAGAGAATTAATAGAATGCATGCGTCAATCTGCGGACCTCACTTATGCCAACATTTTAAAAAGTATTAGAATTGGTGTACTATCTCAAGAAGTGCAAGCAATATTGAAAAACTGGCACATCCATGCACTTTATGGCGATAACACATGTGCTACTGATGTTATGGCACAATTAGCTCACAAAAATGTCAATTGTATGGCCTTAATGCCAACTCTTGCAAGCTGTTTCAAATTCAATGAAACAATGTTAAAAAAAGAAATGCAACCAATAATTGAAATTTGCTCCACAGACAAACTGGAAGTACATGGTATGACACTACCCATGTGTCAGCAAGCCACAACAAGACTAAATACCTTAGATACCTTAGAAAATTCAATCTCCAAAACAGCTGGGTTGGAAAAATATTAAAATTATCCTCAAATTGTAGAGTAATGCTTAAACGTTACCTTGACGTTGAGCAAGGACTAGTTAACTAGTTAATGGGGCACTGGGTACAGTTGTTGGCTTTCAAACATACCCACGTGACAACAACATTACGTTTTTCAATACACTCTTTGACAAACTTTCAGAAGTAAAAAGGATAGGGTGCTCAACAGCTCGATTCCTTCTCTTCAAAGACATGTATGTACGTTCAGAACAATTTTCTCTAACTCCTGCATATGCAGTCACCATTCATAAATCCTAAGGTCTTACCCTAGACAAAGCATTGATAGATATTGGAAAAACAGTCTTAAAAGAAGGCATGAGCCACATAGCACTATCACACTTACGTAGACTTGACAGTCTATTTCTAATCAACTTTGATGCAAGTAAGTGAACGCTGATATTCCTTGCATTTTAGAATACAATAGACAGCGTTCACTGTACACCTCCCATCTGAAATCATATCCTGTTCCAGAAAAAGGAAAACATTGTTAATGAAAACTAATTCAAACAGAAATGCAACAGGATCTGACTGCAAATCCTTCAAAGAAAACAAAAGAAGCTAATACTTCATCTATTACCACAAGCAAAGAAGAACCTATTAGTGAAACTAAATCAGGTACTTCTTCAAATAAGGAAAAGAAACTCTGAAAAAAATCACTCGGACACAGAACTATCTGGTCCATTCGAATTTTCAAATGAAAATGGTGTAAATTGCTACGCAAATGTAGCAATGAATATTCTATTTCAATTGCCACCAATTGTTAACAACATTTACTTACACAGTACAGACCAATTGTGTTAGCAAATGTTAGTCCTTCATAAAAACGCAACAAACAATCCTGACAACATGTATAGTGTTCACGGAATAAGACAAGAATTGGACTACTGTGCTGCAATGGTGAGATTCACTATAAACTCACAAGAAGATCCACAAGAATTTCTCATGTACTTACTACAAGTACTCGAAAACAAAAACATACCTAAAAAATGAAATCTTGCAAATTTCATACATGTGGAAACATACATGCACTCTCTGTGACAATGTGACACAGGAACAAATCCCTAATGAGTGATTTGTGTATGTGTCCATACCTAATTGTGAATCCATTCCACTTCAGCAACTTCTACAAAATGCACACCATAGAGATTATGTACTATCTGGAATTCAGATAATCGCTTCACCTTACTGATACAAACACTTGATAACTACATAATACTAATGCTTCTACATTACAATGCAGATGGTACCAAAAACAACTGCAAGCTGACTGGATTCACACACGGTCAAGTGTCACTTGGTAAGAAAACCTTCACAACAATAGATATAATCTACCACGCTGGAGCCACAATCAATGCAGGTCACTACACTGCACATATTAAAAAGAAATGTGGATGGTTCGAATGTAATGATACTAGCATTACTCTAAAGCAGAGATTACCAGCAAATCTTACAAACGCATATTTAATCTTCTTAAAGCCAAAATTTAATAACTAATGTGTACTTCAACATTAACACAAATTCAATTAAAAGACTATAAACAGTTAGAATACGCCAACAGGTATCTATCTGGCCAAGATTGTATAACAACCACACAGATAAATTAATACCACTGATTTGTAACATAAAATACACAGTTAAAATATGCCAACAGGTATCTAACTGTTTAAAAAATCGGCAACAAGCCAACATACAGAACATTAATCAGAAACAACAAGTGAACACTCAAAGGAAACAAAGAAATCGTTTGTAGCATAGCAAAGAAAGGTTTTTTTTAATCCAATAAGGATTTTTTTCCCCCAGACCCAATGATTTGAAAAACAAACACATAAACTGAGCAAAATGCACAGTACATTGGTTTGTAAACTAAATATGAGAGTACAAAAAAGCTAAAATGTCTATTATAAAATGTAATAAGTCTTTATAAAACACAAACACTAACATGCTCTTTTCTTTTATCACAGAAATTGAAAAAGAATATTTCCTCTAATTACTAAAGTCATGTAAGAAATATATTGAACAAATTAAACAGTAAGTATAATTTCACACATTTCATACATAATCGAATCTATACATCTTATCTATGGCAGTAATATGGTGCAGTGGCTGTAGGCAGGGCCTAGAGTCTTGGATGTATAACCTATGGCCTACACCCTGCGGCCATACAACCAAGACTGTAGGTCCTACCCACAACCACCACAGCATATCAAAACCATGGTGGCATATAACTTCACTGCTTATAACTTTGGTTTGGGTGCATGGTCTGCGGCTGTCGGCGGATCCAAGATGTCGAACGGATCAAAACAATCTAATGCACATCACGCCTCACTCAAGCCAATCGGTGGACACGTCGCATATCTGCGGTCATGACCCGAGCTGTTAGCCAATCGGTATCTTGTCTGTGGAGCGAACAGGGAAGTGTAACTGTGGAGCGGACATAGATATCACTAATTTTTTGAGACACGCTTTTTGGTCATTTTAAAGAAAACTACTGAATGGATTGGCACCAAATTTACAAAAGCACGCTTTCGGGACAAAGGTCCTCCACATGCCGCAAATTTGGTGAAAATCCATCCAGCGGTTTGACCTGTAGGCGTGCGCAAAGTTTTTCCCCCATTTACTCTATGGGAAAAAAAGACGTTTTGGGACCCCCCCTGTACATTTCCTCCCCCCCGGACCAAACATCACCAAGCTTTGCAAAAAAATTCAGAGTGACACATATACTTATTTTTGCAAAGTTTGGTGAGGATTCGTCCAGGAGGAGTGAAGTTATAAGCCACCCAAAAAGTGCTCTTCCTATGGAAACAGCAACTTAACCATAACTACACAGCCACTACTGTGTTTTTACATATTTTTTTTATTTTTCCCTTTTTCCACTTGTCTTCACGCTTGCTTTCTTTTCCATTTTATGTTCTTTTGTTTTAATGAATAATGTTTAGCTAATAGCAGTTTTGCATGTGCAGATTTCATTAATCTCAATAACGCCTTGAAAAAACCTGAGTAGGTGAAACTCATGACCATAAATCAGCAATACTGCTTATAATTTAAGAGCAACTAGATATTATATAAATTTCATTTTCTTTCACTTTATTATTATTACGTTTTCTTTTACTGAATTTCACAGGTTTTTAATAGTGCAAATAGTGACTTCCCTTTATCACAGATTTTTTTTTTTTTACTGAATATACATATACATGAATTTCATAGATGTTTACTAGGATTCCCTTACTTTATATACATGTGACATAGAATCTACTGAACCCCTTGCTAGTGATTTTGATGTCCACGGACTGTGTGAATGTCCGCCGACGAACTTGCACAACATCAACACTACCCAAAAACTCAGGGGGTATCTTAGATTGTTCTATCATGCCATATAAACACTGAACAAGTTCAAAAAGCAGCACATCAACTCATTATATGTAATAATAAATAAGAAGTGGAACCTATATATGTAACACATCAACTGTCCATTTAAATAGCATATGTACTAAAATGGAATATACCAAAATCAAAAAAAGATATGCCTCCAACATAATTACCTCACAGAAACTGCACAGCAAGAAGCAACAGCAGACGTACACAACAGTAACATCAAAACTTACCAGAAACTAGTAATTACATTTAATTTTTCTTATATATTTCTAAACTTTCTGTATTAGGTACACTAAAAGTAATACATTGTTTTTTTATACACAGAAATGTCCAGTACTTTGGAATGGCTTGAAGAAAATTTCCCACGTGAGGAAATGAGTGATGAAAATGATACTAATGGCAGACACTTCTCTATATAAGCAAATTAATAATCATTACTTTATGTGTACTTAACAGTCCATAGAAACAGTGAAAATAATATAGAAAAGAGACATTAGAAAATGCTCTGAAAGATTTGTGGAGGACCACATAAAAGAAAACAATTAAATATCATTGTCCCACATGTACCTGCTCCCCCTCTCCATGTCCCAGTCAACTATCCCCAAACCCTCACTACCAAGAAAAACGTTATGATGAGACTTCATCCCTTCATCCCCTCCCATCCATCCTCTCCAAACCCCTAATTCCCCTGTATTTGTGTCATGTTCTGCTTCCCCCGCTCTTTCATACATTTAATATGTGTATATAATTTTTAAAAAGTTACTATGTGTGTTTTACTTCAGTCCTCTGTGTCTTTCTTTTTTTTTAAAAGGCAGTTTAGGTGTCCATGGACAGTGTGGGTGTCCGGAATGTCCACAATTAACCAAAATGTAGGTGTCCTAAGGCCACTATACCTGTCTGTACTGTCCGCAATCCAGATGGAACTGTTCTTAGAACACGCACGATGTCCAGGATGTCTGCAATCAAAATGGAACTGTTCTTAGAACACATTCGATGTTCAGGATGTCCGTAATTAACCAAAATGGAAGTGTCCGAAGGACACAATACCTATTCGTACTGTTCGTAATTAAAATGGGAGTGTCCGTACTGTCCGTAGAACATCTATGCCCATGCGCACCACACCCATAGGTCCTACGAACATCGCACCTCTCTGTAACTGTCCATCACACATGTGGTGCCCGTTTAATTAGTTTGAGGACCTGAACACTGTTCGTAGAACACCTGCGCGCATGCACATAACCATCCCTGCACACTTGGTGTTCTGCGGACACCCGTCCCATTCACGAACGTGTTTGCGACATCATCATGTGACCGCACCCACGCTGAGCGGGTGTCCTTATTTGCGGACACTGTCCGGGTCCCCGAACATTTTAAAAGTACTTTTTGGGACAATCCAAAGTATTTTACAGTAAAGGTTCACCACTGCACATGTCCCAGACAATGTCCTTGGTGATCTACATAGTTTTTGGAACTTTTTCTGCCTTTTTTTGGTGTATTTCTACTATTGCAGATTGACCTGCTTTTTCTGCCTTTGCTGCTCTTGCTGCGATTGCTTCATCAAATCTGATGGCATCCATGGCTGCTGCTGCTTCTGTTGGTGCTACTTCTGCCTCAGCACCACCCCACCCCCTCCACTACTACCACCTCCCCAAGGACCTGCAGAGGGGAACAGGCGTGAGGATGTAGAGGAGATGGATGATATGATATGATATGATCGTTTGTTTATATAGCGCCTATACACAATGTGTTTCAAAGTGCTTCAAGGCAAGGGTGGGAACAAGGGAAAATACAACCACATTCTTACAGGCCATGAACAGTAAGGATGTGAAATTAACTATCGTACTCGGCCTGACTACATTTCAGATAGTGCGGGAGCTAAAACATAGATAAGGAAGGGAGGAGGAGAGTGGGAATGAAATGGAAACAGACAGGCGACTACCGTACTAGACCTGATGACATTTCTGGTAGAGCCTGAGAAAAACAAAAGGTGAGGGAAAGGGGTGCAGAAAGGGAGGGAGGAACAAAACAAGCGACTATCATACTAGGCCTGACGACATTTCAGATAGTGCTGGAGGGATGGTGGGGAGGAAAAAAACAGTAATGGGAGGGTGGAGGAAACAGACGAGGTTGCTATCATATTAGGTCAAGGGACAATTCTGATAGAGTAAGTGCATAGAAGAAAGTAAGGGGAGGAGATAGGAAAAGGGAGAAGCCAAAGGAGGAGAGAAAAGAGAGCAAGCAGGCAAAAAGAGTGGAGAAGCAAGAGTGGAGAGCGAATACAATTGCAGAAGTCAGTAGTAACACATAATGTTGCAAGCCAGGATACAAGATGAAGATGGGAACAGCACGATTGAGGGCCACCATGAGTACAAGATGCAAAGGAAGTCCAGCATGAGAGTTGAGAAAGAGTGACACATCGTGAATGAATGAAGTCTGTAAAAGTCAAATCCAGCATTGGCCATAAGACAGTGATGGTGAAGGAAGGGACCAGGTGGGCGGGGCTTGCTAAGTGGTGAAAAAGAGCAACAGTCAGCAAGGTGCCAGGTGGGCGGGGCTTAGGCCAGGTGACCTAGATCCACTTGCACCTGCTCCCCATCTGCAAAGGAAAAGAAGCTAAAGTGCTCCTTAAGTAGGGAACCAGAGTGGCAGGAAGGCACTATGTGGGCATGGCTTGCTAAGTGGTGAAAAAGAGCGAGAAGCAGGAAGGCACCAATTGGGCGGGGCTTGCTAAGTGGTGAAAAAGAGTGGCAGGCAGGAATGTACCAGGTGGGTGGGGCTTAAGCCCATGAAACGGATGAGGTAGTGGAAGTCCCTACTACCAGCACTCATCGTGAGTCTTGGGTGTGGTGGTTGTTTACCACTCTTGATGGAGTTCCAAAAGCACGTGCGAATAAGGTCACCTGCAATCAGTGCCACATGGTGCTGAGTCGTGGGAGGCCTGGTTCGTACAGCTTTGGTACAACATCAATGAAGCGACACCTAAGGTCGTTCAACGGTGGGGCTATTCGCAAGGTTGTACCTTGTGATAAATGTAGTAAATTGAGTTTCTCTACAACATCTTCCGTTTCTGCTCCTGTCACCACAGCGCATCCCTCCAGCTGCCTCACAGGCCATTCATGATGCTGTTGACCCTTACCTTTCGAGGGTCACAATATTGTGTAATGTACTGCGACGCAGTACTCTGAAGGTTGAAGAATCTTCGGAGTGCTTTCGAGACTGCAGTCAAGGATCACAAGAAGGTCTGCCCACTACCTGAATAAGGCCCACACTACATCTTCCTCTCTCCACCTGCCTTTTTTTCCCTGTGGTTGGTGTCCCTTCCTTTCCCCAACTTTCCTTGTGGGTCGTGTTTAAAAAAACAAAAAAATATAAAATAACAAAACCCCCCCAAAAAAGCACTTTTCAGAGCCGCCTTTCACAGTTTAAAAATAGAAGTGCCAAATAAATGGTGCAGTGTGTGGACAGTCTGCGGACATTTATTTTTTGGAAGTGCTGCCTTATAATAACCATTGCACTTTTCTATGGGAGGAAGTGGTGGCTCTGAAAAGAGCCTTTTGGTGGTGTTATTTTGAGTTTGAAAAACTTCAAATGGTCAACACCTACTGCAAAATGGATTACTGTAATTTCAGAAAAGTTTGCATTGCATTTTGTACATTTCTCAGAAAAATCTGATTGCCGGCATAAGTAAGATGTATTCAATCACTGCAAAAAATGTGTGTACTACGAAACATAATGTTTTCATTCTGAAAAGAGGACATACCAACATTTTTCAAAAAGGCACAGCCAGCCTTGTTAACATTGCGCCTTGCTTTCTCCATTTGTGGACCAAATGAAGAAGAACACAGCCACATTTGTCTTTGCGCAATACAGGACAAAATTACTCTGGAGTTTGGATACATATCCATGACTTTCCCAACTCCTTCTTTCATTGCAAATTACAAAGAGATTCCAGAAACATGTCCTAAATTGTTCCCTCCACAATGAATAATAATAATGTCTGGATGATGCTGTGTCACCAAAGTAGCACAGAGAGGTATCAAATCCAACCACTTCATTTCTCGCACTCCATGCCAGTGCACTTCCACATGAGAGAATGCAAGATGTGCAGCCACTCCACAGCGGTCTGCATGTACCTCCAACCAATGTATCCCCAAATCTCCCAAAATCCAAACAATCTGCTTTCTGAAAAACTCAGCCATAGCTATCTGCTCTTCTCTCAAGAAAAAGACCTACTGACAAACTCTCTCCTTACACGACACACCCAGTAAACCTTATTAACCAATCCCCTTGCTCTGCTCAGTTTCATTTGCATGCCTCTAAACCCCAAAATCCCTGTATGTAATATGCGCTGTGCGCAGACAACCGCTGTGTCCGCGGACAAATAGAAAAATCTGAATGTGGGGAATGAATTTTTAATCGTGTGTCACATTTCCTCTTTAAGTTTGGCTCTGAAAAGAGCCTTTTTTTGTTATTTTTGCAGATGCTTCAGAAACACCTTTTATTTAGTTTTTGTTTTGTTATTTCTTTCTTATTTCCCTCCAAAAATCTTCACATTAGCTTCTCCAAAGCAACCCTTATGTTCCAAAACGCATGGCATTTCCAATAAAAGATAAAAAAATGCCATCTTCTATAAAATAAACAACATTACCAGAATCAATGTTCTCATTATTACAAAAGATCATACCAGCTCTAAGCAGTTGATTGCACACCTAGCAATATTTTGCTGAGGACAAAAAAACAAAACCATTGTCCCATATTACCCTGGGTACTAAACCAGAAAAAATAACTCCATAAACTTGTACAATTCCCTACACATTGAATCCAGGCGCAGTGCACAACACCACCTCCACTCCTTTAACATCAACATTGTTTGCCTCATTCCTTTCTTTTAGCATACTGATCCAAACAATGCACAAACATATCTCCAACCAACAACACCCTGACTTTCTCCACCTCTGCCATCTTCACTACACACAGCCTCTTTCAACACAAGCCACAACCTCAACACCTGATTGGCTGATCCCGACAGTCCCCTTTCCATGCTGGATTTGCAGAGAAACCCTGGATGTGTCACACCTGTCCGCGGACAGCCGCATTGTCCTTGGGGCGCATAACACTGGGGCAGCCCTTCTACCCTTTCCACTTCACTCTCTGCACCATTTCCTCATTGGCTACTGTTAAGCAGTCACACAATCATCCACCAATCACATCCAAGAACTCTTCATCTAACTCTATCATCACAGATGAGCACTTTAGATGTACTATTGATCACTCTCAGTACAAGTGTGCTGTGATTGCAAAGGACCTACAGCAACAACTACTATAAAATGCCCCAAGATTTCTACTTGCAGATTCATGCACATCCACATGCATGAACACAGACTACAGGTATGAATATGTTCTACACAGTACATGTACAGCTCTTCTAGGAATATATATAAACAGAGTAACTGCCACTTGCCCTGTATAAACCATAAAATGAACTTACTGTCATTTCTCCCATCTGTTATGATGAAGTGTCAATTGCAAACCTGTCTGCTCTTCAAATGTTTGTTTACACACACAGCTATCTAAAAATGTTTATTTCATATTAAAAGATGGGAGAAATAACAGTATAATTATGGAATGGGCTGTCCAGTGTGTTATAAAATTACACACAACCAGGATGAGTACATGGGTCTTCATTCTAGCACACACACAGACAATATCATTAAAAAGGCTCCCAGCTGAAACAACACCACTGCCTCTATATGAAATCCTCCTGCTTTATTTCCCACACCTTCACAAATACAAGCATTGCATGCTTTTCTGCACAATCTCTGTCAATCTCTGTCATTTACCCTGTAAACATAGCAAACAGTGCATATGATTATTTCTTCTATCCCTTAACATCCAATAACACAACATTAAAAAAAACAAGTGTGCTCTATACGTTTACTATTATACTCATTTGTTAAACATACTCAACTAACAGATTTTAAATAAAACATACAAGATGCACATAGGCAAAGGAAAGTGCATGTGCATACAAAAATAAAACAATGTCTACATTAACAAAGGTGCTATAAAAACACTTAGTTAATAACTTTATTTTACAATTGCAGTGAAGACCCCTCTCCTGAAAACAAGCAGCATCTGAAGTACGAACAAGAACTTAGAGGAAACCAACTCTTTCCATACAAAAAAGTAAGAACAATCCTAACATAATGTTCTAACTGTTACTCAAACACACTAGCATTTTAGTGTAGTAGAACAAACAAGTGTATCAACCCTTTACCATTAGATGTAGTATTAGTGCTTCCCCTTACCAGCTGCATACTTTATATTGTCATCTGAAGCCCTGTAGAGTAAAACACAAATACAAGAATAGCCTTCCCAACTTCATGTAGCTGCCCATTGCACAATCACACACCTCCATAATCATACTTATCATCATACTCAGACACTCATGCACAAAGCACACATACACTGCACAACAGCCCAACCCACACTTTCTTTTTTACTCCAACAGACCCCAAAGAATGCCTACCAAAAAGCAACTCTGTAGAAAGCAACACAGAGGTAGAGCAAATCAAAATAAAAGTGTTCAAAATAAGCATCCATTTCTAGCAGATTTTGTACAAAAAGTTCAAACAAAACAGCTAATACAGTCATTAAGTGAAACAAAACAAGCTTCCAGTACAGAACCTTTGCCTCCTCTATCAAAATGTAAAACAGAAAGTGATTACCAAGACTTCAGCTACCACTACTGTTAACGCTGCACCTATAAATCTTGAGGTAGTGGCAAGTAACCATACCCAAAAAAATGTTTACAAAAAATTGCTCTGCCACAGAGTCCTTCAGAACCTTATAAAAACAGGAGAGAAATCATGCACAAACCTTAAATCCTACAGTAGAACATAAATTAATCCTAGAAGCTCTCATAGACATTGCAATCCTTCTCAAAAGGAAATTATTTATTTTAGTTTTAAACAGATTGAAACCACTAGCAAAACTAACTACTAAACTACAAACAAGACTTCTCAATAAATGGAATATCAATACAAACTGTTTTTTTAACATCTGTGGAGATGAATGGAGTCACACCACGAGCACAGAACCATAGTTTAATGAAGAAGCATATAAACAAAAGCAAACAAACTTAATTGCCACACATAGCAGTGGATGAGGGTATGAAAAATATCCCCAGAAAACTCAGTATAACCTCTCCAATCTACTGAACCAAAACGTCCAAGCCTACAAATGGCTGTGCACATCAATGTGTAACTTTGCCAAGAAATCTTACAAATCTTTATGCCAGTTCCTCTATCAATATGTAAAAAGCAAAGACAAATTCAAAATGAAACTCCTAAAAAATATGGATGCCTGTCCAGTGCGCAAATACATAGGACTACACGGACATTCATTAGCCTGCATTTCAGGACCTATTTGCAAAAGCACCTACCATCATATCAAAATGATATCAACACATCATTCAACTATAAGAAATCTGGTCCATAAACAATACTGTGCTAAAAGTCCTGCTTTAGCACTAGACAATTTAAATAACAATCTTCTGCATGGTACAGACAAATAACTACTTGAAGAAATAGAGCATATCCAGAGAAAATATTTTGGAAGTGAAAGCCGCTTACAGAATGCAATAGCTTTACCACAAACTAGCAAATACTGTACAAATAGCAAACTTCTATTAAACACATATAAAAAAGAAATACTCCGCTGAAGTACCAAATCATGTGTGTGTGTTGCCGTAGGAATTTTTATAAAAGTTTCACAAAAACTGTAGTCATAAATTTTAAAATAGAAGACAATGAAGATTCCAAATGGTTCCACTTAGCTCTCTACCTTATAGAAGAAAACAAATACGAAATTACTGACCGCTTAATACTTTGGAAATTACTGCACTGCAAAACTTGACAACAACCGAACACCTTCACGTGCTATCACAAATACCTTGGAATTATTCCCATAACCAAAACCGCTGCAATAACTAAATGTATATGAGAGCGTCATAATTCAAACAGTGCACCCATTTCAAGCAATAATACGCCTTCAAACAAAAACAGCAAAATGACCTCCCTCTGAATTAATGAAAGGCCTTTGTGGCAAAGTAGTTTATTTACCATTAGATCTGAAAGAAAATGTACACACTCTAGGAGTACAACGGCCAATAGATCAATCTTTGATTATCTTAGTAAATGGTGTACCTACAAAAGACAAAAGAATTTGGCAACAACTCATGGATTTACATAAAGTTAGACAAGTCCTGCAATATCTAAAATACAACAATGAATACTACAAAGAAATTAATATTGAATAAAACCTGTGATAAACCATTGAAATAATCCAAGAGTCACCAGAAACTGGTCAATTTCAACATCTAAATCCTGCTACAGAATCCAATATTTTAGACCATTATAAAATGCATCCTTTACACTCTAAAGACACTATAGATGATGCACTAGAAATGTACCAAATGCAACAAGCCAAAGAATCTCCAATCAGCATATGGGGAAAAGTATAGAAGCACAGGCCTTTCCTCTAATCTTTCCTACTGGAAAAGGAGGAAGTTACAATGATAGACCCACACAGATAACAGCATCAGAATATCGCTCTTTAGGAAAGTATTCTGACGACCCCAGATTCAGACAAAATGTGGAATTCCTATTCCACCCTCTTTTTGAAAGTGAACTAGCAACTCTATGCTACGGAGTTGCACACACATTAAAATCAGGTACCCATTTTCAAATATGTCAGCTACACAATTATTAAAAAAAGTGCAAGAAAAAGATGAGGTTTTACAGTCAAGTATTACAAATCTTTTAGCAAGCATGCGTGGTACAAAAGAATACTGGTTCTGACGTCACAGAGATATACACAGTATGTTTAGAAACCTTTGCCCACTCACTTGGTTTGTTATATTAAGTTGTGCAGAACATGCATGGGAAGATTTACACAATTTCCTATGCATAGCAAACAAAAACAAAACAAACACAGATATAAAAACACCAGGAGAACTCTGCTCTCTAGATCCTGTAAATGTATCAAGATATTTCGATCATCGCTTCATTGCTATGCTACAATTTGTAATAAGACTGTTCCTCTCCTCGGAGAAGTTGAACACTTCTTTTGGAGGAAAGAATACCAAGCCAGAGGAGCACCACACAGTCACATGCTATTTTGGATTAAAGATGCTCCTAAATTAGGTCAAGACAGTGATGCCACTGTTTTGCAGATCATCCAAAAATATGTCACTTGTAAAATCCCTTCACAAACAACACATTGTGACCTTAATGCACACATTTTACAATGTCAAAGACACAAATGTGGGAAATATTGTCGTTGGAAATATAAAAAAAGGAAAATACTACACCAAATGCTGCTTTAGTTTCCATAGACCAGTTTCAGCAACAGGTCAAGTAAAAAACTTCATGTCTTCAGTTATAGTGTCAAAGGTAAATCACCTAAGAACACATATTACGTGAAAAGAACAAAAGAATATAGATACATCAATTATTACAATGCAATCATTGCCCTCCTATGGAATGCAAATATAGATGTGCAGCACATTGCAGACAATTTCACTGCAGTTGCGCAAATGTCACAGCCTACTTAACCAAAGCAGAGAAAACAGAAATTCAGGAACTCTGGGATGACATATTATCTGACAAAACACTATCACAGAAATTGTACAGCTTAGGCATAAAAATGCTCTCTCATAGAGAATGTGGCTGCTATGAAGCTGCAGACCATTTGCCCGGTACTGCCTTGTAAGGAAAATCTGACAATATAGTATGGCTAAGTCTTGGTCCTGCTAAATCTAGAAAAAGAGTTCTCAAATCATATGAGGTCATAGAAACAATAGCCAAAAATTATCCCAACAGCCAAGACATTTTGAAAAACGATATACTAGACACATACTACCCAAACAGGAGTATCACTTGGGAAACCATGTGTCTCTACCACGTAGCCCAAAACTTCACATACAAAAATAATATTAAACCAGATGAAAAGAAAGGTAGATACATAGTTGTAAATTGAGAAGGAAGTTTAGTGAAACTTACCAAACACAGCTTAATTAATCATATCCAATTTTCATTAAAAACTCCTCAAGATAAAGAACTGTATTAAATGTCCCAGTTACAGCTTTTTAAACCATGGAGAAAAGAAGAAGATCTACTGGATACATGTGACTCCTATGAAGACACTTTCAAAGCAAGTGAAAGCACTATTACAGACATAAAATGTACACAGTACCAAACAATACAAGCAATAACATACAAGCAAGTGGCACAGAAAATGGCTATGGCACTCGAGGCACCTGCATCTACCCCAGTACCATTTTACGAGGAAGATATGGCTAAGGTTCCAGAATCACTGTGAACCAATAGTCCCTATGACGTGGGCTGCATAAAGAGTATTGGAGGAGTAGAAATAAAGCTGAAAAAGGGTGCAATACTACCTAGAGTGAAGCAATACCCACTATCAAAAGAGGCAGATGAGGGCATATACGAAACCATAACGGCCCAGATAAATAATGGCATATTGGTACCATCAGAATCGCCATGTAACATGGCCGTGTACCCAGTGCACAAGGCTAAAGGAGGGTCTTGCCGTTTCATCCAGGACCTCAGGCCCTTGAATCACATTGTAGAGGCAGAATATCCCATAGCAGCAAACCCAGCCACAATACTATGTGGAATATCGGCAGAGGCATCACGGCTCACTGTGATTGACCTCAAAAATGCTTTTTTCTCAATACCTCTGCACCCAGATTCACAAGACTTGACAAGCCTCACATACAGGAACACACAATGGAAACACACAAGGTTACCACAAGGTTACTGCGAGTCACCCTCAATTTTCATTTCAACAGAGTAATACAGATGGATTTTGGGAACATTGAATTGGAAAGTACGGTGCTGCAATATGTTGACGATATAATAATTTGCAGCACAACTGATGAGAGGTGCAGGGAGGACTCAGTGAAAATGCTGACAGTGTTGGCTGAAAAGGGGTACAAGGTAGACAAGGAAAAGTTACAGTATTGTCAGGAACAGGTACTATACATTGGTGAACTAATATCCCAGCACGGAAGAAAGATTGCACCACAAAGAGCACAAGCCATATCCAACACGCCACAACCACAAACGGTGAGGGAACTGCAGCAGTTCCTGGGCTTATGCAACTACTGTAGAGCATGGGTTTTTGATTACAGCTCATACACAGGACCCCATGCTCGAGGCATTGAGAGAAGCACACAAAGGGGACAAGACATTGGGATGGACAAGAGAAATGAAGGAGGCGTTTGATGAGTTGAAACATGCCATATCCACAGCTCCTGTACTAGCCACCACAGATTACGAACAGCAATTTTTCATCTTTTCACATTGCGACTCAGTAATGAAAGCAGTATTGACTCAGAAAACTAGCATGGGACACAAGCCAATAGCGTTCTACAGCGGTCACTTGGACCCTGTTATGCTAGAACATTTCCCTTGCGAACAGGGTCTAGCCACAGCTGCGTTTGTGGTGGAGAAATCATCATCAATTACAATAGGGTTCCCCACCACACTATTTGTGGAGCATGCACTATTTGCAATTTTGAAAAAACCTAAATCCACACTGACCACACAGAGGGCGTCAGGTTATGAGATCATTTTATCTAGACCCGAATTGTCAATTGTCAGATGCAGTACAGTAAACCCAGCCAGATTCATAGCGGAAGTTGTTGAGGAAGGTGATTATGCTCATGATTGCAAACAGACTATTGAAACATACTCATGCACAAAGAAAGTTGAGGAGGATGCACTTAAAGGGGGGGAGATGTTGTACATTGATGGTTCATCAACAATCGACCAAAGTGATGGGATAAGGAGAACTGGGGCAGCATTTCTAAGAATGACAGAAGATTTGATGTATGTCCCGTAAAATGCGTGCAATTACCACAGCATTATTCGGCTCAAGCAGCGGAATTGGTTGTGCTGATTTTGGCATTAAAGGAAAGTGTTGACAAAAGAGTTACCATATATTCTGACAGCGCATACGTCACATCAACAGTCCACTCGGGGCTGATAAAATGGCAGAGAAGGGGGTTTAGAAGAGCTGATGGCACCCCAGTACAACATGCCCTCTTACTAGCAGAATTGAAGTAATTAATGACCCGCATGAGAAAGCTATGGTTAAATGCCCGGCACACACTAATGGAGATGAATATATCTCGAAAGGAAATGAAACAGCAGATGCACATGCCAAGCATGCAGCATATTTTGGTGAACTATGGAACCCCCCAGAATCAGAGAGAGGGAGAGGGAGGGGAATGGCAAGACAGATGATGATGAAGGAAGGGTACACTCATCTCCCTGCAAGACAGATCATGGAATTACAGGCAGCCGCACCAATGACAGAAAAGGAACTATTGGCAAAAAGAGGATGTACGATGTCCCCAACAGATGTACTGTGGCATCAAAATAATACCGGGAAAGTAATCATGCCATTGGCACTGTTGAACACTGCCCTGGCCCAGCTGCATCATCCAGCACATACAGGAAAGGAAGTGATTGCAGCACGAATTAGAGAAGATTGGTTCTGCCCCGAGTTAAATTCTCATGTCACCAATTACATCAGCAACTGCCTCACATGCCAACAGTTTACGGCCGGTCACCCGCTGCAAGTGATAAAAGGTACTATACCCCAGCCCGAGGGACCCTTCCTACACCTTCATATTGACTACATTGATTTGATCAATGTATGTCAAGGACATAGGTATATCATTGTAGTGGTATGTCCATTCTCCAGGTGGATCGAGGCCGGGCCCTGCTCACACGCGGATGTGTTCAGAGCAGCTACATTTTTGTGAGAGAGGTCTTCCCCAGGTGGGGTGTTTGCGAAGTGCTGCGGTCGGACAACGGCCCACACTTTGCTAATGAAATGTTTCAACACATCACATCCTTGCAGGTATTAAACATACATTTGCATGTGCATACCACCCGCAGGCCAACGGTAAATGTGAATGCCTGAATGGCCTATTTAAAGAAGAGATCGCAAAAATTCAGCAGACAACTAAAAAGAGCTGGCTGTACTGCCTTCCGCTGGCTCTGTTTGAGCTGAGGAATTGGCCAGGGTCTGATCACCACCTCACTCCCCACGAGGTGGTGACAGGATGTCAAATGCGCCTTGCTTTAATGCCAACATCAAGAGCATTTACGGACTATGCAAACACTGCAACTGTTCTTGGTGATGAAATGTGTTCTTTGATTACTACTGTCACCTTTGTATCTCAACAGCTCGAACGCACGCGGGGTGGGTCTAAGAGTTCTCAACAAGAAGACACCAGCAAGGAACTGGAAAAGGAAGGACTGTGCACTATTGCTGAGGGTGACCATGTGCTTCTCCACAACTTCAATAGAAAGTGGAACGGCCCACGCTTTACCGGACCACACTTGGTAGAGGAGATGGCTCCCAGAGCAGTGAAACTTCAGGATAAACGTGCCTGTAATCACCTACACGACGTAAAGATCTACAATCTCCAGATCCACTGTAGCATTCACGACAGGGTCATTGGAAGAGCAACGACATCAACAGCATCAGCTACAGAGAAGGCTACATCAACGACCGCTGAGGACAATAGTGTCACTACACTTGACCACCCCCCAGATTCCCCAGACACAACCACTGCCATAGACGTTGGATGCTTGCACCCACAGCCCACCCCATGGTCACGAGATCACAAAGTAAACAAACTTCTGCCCAATCCAGCCCCAGTCCCCCCTCCAAGGCCACCAACGATTGAAGGACATTGTATGACAAACTTGGATGTTACACACACATAAAAACTCTTGTATGTTTTCTCTATTTTTCTCTCGCACATGCAGGTACCGCACATAATTGTACTGTTTACAAAATAAAGTAACTAGAGGTGTGCGCTGCCCAGGAGTAGATGCTGCCCGTGGATGATAACACCCGTGAAGCCCTATCACACTAATTTGTATATCATATAAGAAGTCCAAAGTACCTAAAAAGAAGAAGGGTATGCGTATATTACACCGCATTTGTCTTGGCCATAGAACAATCATTTCCCCATCTTCACGAGCATTTACCGGCTCTAAGAGATAGATCTCTAAGATTAGCATGGGAACAGCCTCTGTATGGTAGAAAGATACGCTATCATTATTGTGGCTGCACCCAAAACTAACATGCCTCCTCCCACGGCTGCAAAAGGTATGACGTCAGGTGGTACTAGCAACCCTAAGGGTAAGGGAAGTAGAATTAAATGCAGCACATATACTGACAACAAAGGTATCGATAATTACATAACAGATTCAGCACACATCTCAAACAACATGTGATACCAGCACATGACCCACATTGGTAAGCAGACAACAGAGGATAGCTGCTATGTGTGCTCATTGATCCCATACGCCATGGGCGCTTCAAGGACATTCGTTGCCACAGAAATTCAGGAAAACACAGCGCAATGTATAGTATATCTGGCACTATTCCAAACAAGGGGACGATTCCAAGGAACGGTGGTGAGAATGCAGTGGGAGACAAGGGACACATACCCATACGAAAACAACTTCCTCAAGTCATATTTGAGCTACCATAAGAGCAGCTTACACACTGAAGCATTCAGATACATGAAGAGTGGCCCCGATAAAGGAGAAATGAAGAAAGTAACGTTAGAATACCTGCCATGTGATTGGTACGCCACTGAAGTTCCTGGTGTGCATGGATGTTGTGAAAGGCCGCTGATAACAATAATAGGGAAGATATACATGAACAATGAATGGGAAATAGGAGTGGTCGGGAGCAACATGATAACAAGAAAAAATGTTACCACCATACAGGAACATAACGACAGATGCTGGACGACATGGGGTAAATATGTACCCATGCTGACATGGATGGAGAAGGATGAAGACCCAATAAGCATACTACCACTGACTGCACCCAAGCTATGCTACCAACACAAAGGAAATGTGGAGGTGGGATACAACACTAACTGCGGAAGCGTGTTAGAACTTCCAGAGGGGGGGAGCTTGAACGGCAGTAATAATGGATCACTATTGGGTGTGCGGAGATAAGGCATAACACACCTCGTCTCCGTTGTGGAATGGTACATGCACCATGGTACACATCAATGTACCATCACTAGTAGTGCCCAAAAAACATGTGAACATGGCCTTTTTCCCCAAAATGGACGAAGGGAACAAGAGGAAGAGAAGGTCTGTACAATCACAAGAGTGGGAGAACAACAACAATAACATCCTACCAAGAATGAAAAGACAAGGAGAACCCCTGACAGGAAACTACCTGTGGGGAAGGTCGGAAACAGCACTCACCTCCATCCCACCAGAACATAGATTATTCAGCAGGGCTGCAATGTTTTTCTCGTCAATTATACACCCAGGACTACAAGCATGTGCAAATGCAAAATGGCTTCAGATCACCCGATGGGAACTAATGATGACGATTAATTCAACAGTAAATGGATTAAACACCATAAAAGAGGAGCTGCGAGCGGTAAGAATGGTAGCACTACAGAACAGATATATACTGGATCTTCTCACGGCTATGGAAGGAGGAGTTTGTGCAAAAATAGGACAATCATGCTGCACATTTATTCCTGCTGATGGTGCAGATAATGGAACACTTACTGAAGCAGTATCACAAATGGCCCAGATGCACTCCAAAATGATGGAAGAAAGCCAAGGAGTGAAGAAGGATACTAGCTGTTTTTCAATGTTATGGTCATGGATGCCATCATGGCTGTCAGATGGACTGAAAGTGATAGTTGGATGCATAATATTAGCTGCAGCAGTATTGATTGTAATAAGGTTCTGGAAGGCAAGGAAGGCACGCACCACAGACAAAATGATCGAAATGGTTGGCATGCATCCCTTGATGCCAACTGATGATGACCAGCTCACCGATGTGATAATAAAGGAAAGAGAGAAACTGCGTAAACAGATCATTACCAACCACTTGGATCCACCATCTGTAAAGTTGGAGAACCCAAGAAACGCGAGGAGCTATGTCAGAAGATGGGTATACTGCAAACCAGGAGGGAGCTGTGTTTATATGTACGGGTCATTTGAAGACCATGTAAACCACTATGGACACTTGGGTGGAATAACTAAAGTATGGAGAGTAAGAGGAGATAAAGAACAGGATATGTTTGTGGTCGACAAGTCGACCAGAGGGGGGTCTGAAGTGGGAGAATGGGAGAACAAGCGCCCCCCAATCTCATTGCGACCATGGCCTAGAGGATCGCGGCCCAGGCACCCACCACGGGACGAGTTCGTCTATCTACCAGATGAAAAAATACCCTGGTTCAAGAACATAAGGATATGCCCACCAGCCTGTCCGACTCAAGCCGACATCTGTGGCATGTATGAACTCGACTAAGACGAAAGCCACAAGCACCCATGTCGTTAGAGGTGCCACAACGACCAAGCCACTGTATAGAACACACATGCCACCATGCACACTGGTCACTCACGCACCAGACTACACAAAGAACATATTCAGTGCTATGACGTAGGTGACTGACACACCCACTGATGTGCATCTTTGTTATTTTTCACATAGGCCCCTTTATAGTAATGCAGAAACCCAAGACGCCTGAAGAACTTGCGTATACGCTTGCTGACGCTACTCCCACCTCTCGCCTCGTGATGACACCATAATGAAGACATAATATTGCTTATGACGCCATGTCGCACCGCGACATAGGTACCATGGATTATGCATCCCTACCCATGAACTAGGCCCGAGTAGGCCGCAAGCAAGAGCCTCACCATGAAGACCGCATGAGCAAGAATACAAGTGCTGATCACGTAGAACGAGCCCAACGAGAGCTCATAGCCAAGGGCGCGATGTTGCAAATCGTATGCTACCAGCCGGTGCCAAGGTCACACGTGTAAGCAAAGCCAAGCACACAGAAGCGAAATACAACTTTAAATGTGCAGAATTCCGCTCCAGCTACGGTCTCTCCACACATGACCAAGCCGATCTGACAAGGTGCCAGACCCACGAGACAGAAGTCGCCTGAGTCCCACGTTTGGGACACAGGTTGCAACAGTGAAATGGCAAGATGGACACCTACGGCGATGGGAATGAGCTGCTCACAAGCCTATGAGCAAACCCGTACATTGTCTGCACAAACACATAGTTACACATTGTTGCTAGTGACAGGTACACTGCGAGCTGGGAACGACGATGGTCCCAGGCTTGAGGGCTCGCGAGAGGACCAATCAGAACATGGGGGGATTCTTCACTGACGCCACTAACATTAGCCAATCATCATGGGTCTTTGTGTAATGATTTTCAAGTATCTAATAGAAGGGACAGCCCAAGTATACCGCCTGACTCATCCTTAACCACTAATATTCTTCTCTATATGTATCCTATACTAACCCTACCACTCGAGGAACCAATCCGAAGTGGCAATAGGTTTTTTGCCTAACTTTCCCAGGTGACGCAAGTAGTGCGTCATACTGCTGTAAAAAGGTCCTGCGAGCCCCACTAAGTTTGAGAGTCTGGAAGGACGCGTACGATCCAAGACCCATCCCTGCCGTTGTTATAATAAACAGCAGAACCACCTTGCTCCTTGTGTGTGTCTCATACAAATTTTTGGGAAGCACGGGAGGAGTTGGGGCCTCCCAGCCCGGAGGTCCGCGGACGGCCCAGCCGACCCCAGGATAATCACCCCGACACAATGAACAGCAACAAGAAGAAGAACTGCAGGCACAACTAGATGTGGACACTCCTGGCAGTAGTCAACCTTCTGTAACAGGAAGCCAAGAACCACTTGGACAGCCACTAATAGCAAATGAGGCACCATGTGATAACACCATGGGGGTAATTCTTGGAATAAATGTGCACCGAAATCAGTGGCGCAAGCTGGCGCAAGTGTGAAAAAGCTGGCACATGCGTACGAATCGCACGTGTGTGATTCAAGGAAGGCCCTGTGCTTGTATATTCCGAGATCTGCGCCAAATCCGAGCCTGGTGCACACCGGCACACACGTCACTTCCACATCCCGAACGCTGTGCGCGACACGCACAACACCAGCACACACACCAAAGAGGGGGCGGAACAAGGGGCGGAACTCATGGAATGGGGAACAATATGTGCAAATAAGGGCGTAACTGGGGAAGTACCACTGGGAAGTAGACGGAACGCAAACACTCACGCGAACTACACGTATTCATGGAATCGAATAGGGAAAACCTGGACATGTCAAAACACACTCACACACACAATTACGTCCGCCACACGAAAGCAAGCAGAAGCGCGGCCGCGCAGCATAAAAGTCTGTGCAAACAACAAGCAAGCATATACAGCTACGATGAATGTCCCATTCCTCGCAGCAGTGATCGTGCTACACTGCAGGAGGAGGAGAATAGCCAGGCCCGCATTTTTTTGCCCAGGACCAGCCTTTTTGGGATGCCTCATGACCAGGTCTATGGCAGGTATAGGTTTCCACCTCATATCATTCTAGAGCTGATCAGGGAGTGGAAGGATGAACTCACATCGCCCACCCTCTGCTCCCAAGCATTGAGTTAATGCAGTACATTAGCTCAATGTACTGCATTTTTTGGCCACTGGATCATTTCAGCTGACAACTGCCATAGTTGGGGGCATCTCACAGGCCACGCAGTCATGTTGCCTACACCAGGTGTTGGCAACCATCACTGTGCACCCCTCAGTCCGCAGGCACATATACATGCCCAGAATACCTGCAGAAAGGCAGGCCATGGTCCTGGACTTCTACAGGGTGGCACACTTCCCCAAAGTGCTCGGTGCCATAGATTGCACCCATGTGGCCCTATGTCCACCTAGGACCATGGAAAACATCTATTGAAACCGCAAGCACTGGCGTTCCTTCAACGTGCAGGTGGTATGTGGTGCCAAGGGAATCATCACCTCTGTCTATGCAAACTATCCTGGGTCCACCCATGATAGTTTCATATTCAGAATGTCCGCCCTTAGCCAGGCTCTCGAAGCTGGGAAGCATGGCAACACATGGCTGCTAGGTGAGTACAAATGCCTGTGCACATGCATACATGTCACACACAGACAAATACACCAGCCCAACTAAGGACAACCATTATCACCATACCATGGGACACTGCCTACCCTCTGAGCACCTACATGATGATGCCCATACGGAACCCCACCACACCACCACGGGTAAGATACAGCACAGCCCATATTGCAACCAGGGCCATAGTGGAGCGCACATTGGGAGTGCTCAAGTCACGCTTCCGCTCCCTTGACCGCTCTGGTGGACAACTACTATATGCACCCCCAGTAGTTTGCAGGATCATTGTGGCAGCATGTGTCCTGCACAATGTTGCAACACGGCATGGCGTACTGGTGGACATGGTGGTGACCTCACATCCCCAACCACATGCACGGCCGCTGCGTATGGGAGGGGAAAGGGCATGTGGCGAGGCAGCCCATACCCAGTTTGTAGCCACATTTTTCACCTAAACTCCAACCCCTGCGGAGTGCACACAGGCCTGGCACATACCAGGTCACAATCGATGATGAGAAAGGGACAATTAACTGTCACTACCTTACCAACCTGAGAATGTGTCCACTGAAATGCCACATTATGTGCATCCCTAGCTAATTAAACACAACCAATCCCATGTGACCAAAGGGAACACATGCAAGGCACCCCCCCCCCTTGCTAAACAGAGCATGAAAAGACTGGTATGCCATTCAAACTCTCCCAACACTCCTGAACCCTGACTGCTATACCATACCATGGTATGCAATGGCAAAACATCCAACCATATGCACAACACATGACACAATAGTCATGAAGTGCCACATGAAAAATGTAAATAGGCACCAGACAATTATACCTGACATGGGCCCTCATTCTGAGTTTGGAGGTAAGTATCGTCCCTTACTGGCATGGCACAAATAGCGTGTCCGAGTTGGCAGTAGCCTGCTAATAGAGGACTATTACGACTTTGCAGGCACGAGCTTTGCGCCATGCCGGTAAGGTACGTAGCGCCATGCCACAAAAGGGCCCCAAAAATCCCTTACCGGCATCAAACGCACCGTAGATAACACTACCGCCATAGTCCAAAGCGGCATTATCGGTGACCGTAAATAGCGGTGACTGTAATTAGCAGTCACTGCTATTTACGATCACCGTTAAATAACAGAACCGGAAATAGCGTCATCGCAGAGGAACGGGAAGGAGCATGGCGGCCATCTTTAAAAACACAATCCATTGCTGTCCTCACCACACAGGACCACTGGGACACTGGTGATCGACCGAAAAGCACATCCTACCTTCCAAGAATGCCTAAAGCACCCAAGAAGGGATCTGCCCGTCTCTGAAAGGAGCGATTCAGCCAGGATGAGCTACAGATGCTCGTCGACACCCTGCATGCAGGGACAGTGTTCAACAGCAACCTGAGGAGGGAGGCAGTGTTGTGCAAAAAGAAATTTGAGCACAAGTTGGGCAGAAAGTCAGTGCAGTGGGCAACACCCCCCGCACTGTGAAGGATTCCCGCAAGCGTTGGGATGAACTGCGGCTGAGGGTGCGGAACATTCTTTTGGAAAACCGTGTCCAGGCCTTGGAGACCGGAGGAGGACCAAGTTCTCCCATTAAGCTCACACCGCGGGAGGAAACATGTGCGAGCATGATTGGCCAGAATCCATAGAAAGCGTAGGACAGATGGAGTGCAGCGCCACGTCATCTGCTGATGGAGGTGAGTGTCCAAAGTAAAAACTGCTAAGCCAAATCTGATGAAAGTCAATGCCAATGTCTGTCCAAAGAGTGACGCCATGGTCGGCCACACACACACTCCCTGTAAAGTATGCCAAAGCAAGTGAGACACATGCTGATGCCTGGTGCAAGTCCGTAACGTACATGACACATACAACACAAATTAGGACATTCCATGAGGCACACAGCATCCATGGCCTAAATAGTGAGCATGTCAGACAGCACATTACCTGACCAACATGAGTGATACCGACATATGGCTGCATTTACCACCCATATATGGAATGACGTGTTGTTCCCAACCCAAATGCCTATTACCCACAATTGTGTGGATGAGCAATCGTACCAATGTATGTATGATGCCTATTAAAACTTCACTCATGCCGTCCCTCTCTTTCACCCCCACAGGAAGTGAGCATGACAGTGAGGAGCAGGACACCACCCCTGCACAGGACAGCAACTGTCCTTCCACATCCAGGGGCCAAGCCAGGGGACGCTGTGTCCCAGCAAGGAAGCCACCAAAGGGTAACATTCCAGCTGCAACACCAAGGCCCATGGAGGGCACACCACCCCCACCCCCACTGTACTGCCTGCAGACACCTGCCCGACACCCCGTTCAGAGGAGTCCAGTGTGGCTGGAGAGGTGGCACCCATGGCACCCCTCACAGTCGAAGACAGCCCCAATGACATCTGGGGCACCATTGAGGACGACTCAGTGGATGTTGTCCACACCCCAACACAATTGGCATCCCCCCAGGTGTCCATGAGTGACACCGTTGATACCAACACCCCGGAGCAGTCTGGGCAAGACCAGACGCAGGGACATATCAATCCGGTATACAGTCCTGGGAGGATGAGCAGGCTGGGCATGCTAGCCCGATCCCCAGCATGGCCAGAGGTGCAGCCACAGGAGCACAGCGGGCTGACCAGCTCACTGCACTAATCCATGAATTTGTCCAGGACAACCATCAGGCCAGGGAGGAGTGGTGCTTGGATTTGAGGGCACTGGGCCAGTCCATCACTGATAACACGAACCGCCTCTGCGAGGTGCTTGGGCGCATCGCGAATGCTTTGGAGGCAGCTCTTCCCGCCCAACAGCCTCAGCATGAGGCCACACCATCCACAAGCAGCTCAACACAGACCAGCCCGCTCCGCCGGACAGTCTGTGCACTGCGCTGATGGGAAATGCCACCCTCTGGCTCTGGGAGTGCTGAGTGACTGTACTGGCAGCCTCATGTAGGCTCAGTGGACCCTATGGGACTTGTGTGGGGGAGTTGTGGGGGGAGGAACAGGGGGGTGAGAGTGTGTGGGGGAGTTGTGGGGGGTAGGGGGTGAGGGTGTGTGGGGGAGTTGTGGGGGGGGGATGATGGTGGTGGAGGGCTTTGTTATTCACGTCAATATTATTACTTTCAATACACCAGTTGTGTTAAAAAAAGAACCAGAGTGGACATTCATCATTGCGCATGTATCATTTAATCTTGCACAGTGCACAGTGTACATGTACCCCCACACCCAGTGCCCTATGTCCAACCATTATGTCACTCTCTGTTGACATGTAAGTCAGAAATATTGTGCGATCACTGACTGGCGCACAGCACGTCCCTCCTGTGCATCACCACCGTGATGAGGTCCTGACACATCTTCATCATCCCCTTCATCATCATCAGGTGGTAGGAGTTCCATGTCAGGGGGCAGGGGCACGTTCCAGCGGATGCACATATTGTGCAGCATTACACATGCCATGGTGATCTTGGCCACCTGCTCATGTCTGTAGAGGAGTGCCGCACCCGACCGGCTGAGGCAGCGAAATCGTGCCTTCAACAGGCCATAGGTCTGCTCAATTACCACACGTGTACGGGTATGGGAACGATTGTAGTCCTCCTCGTGGCTGTTCTGTGGGTTTTGGACAGGGGTCAGGAGCCACAGCTTCAAGGGATAGCCACCATCACCTGCATGAGAGGGGAATGAAGGTAAATATTCACACATTCATGTTGGACAACTGTACTAGTCTCACATGGCTGCAGGTAATTTGTGCCCACATGCACATGTCCCTGGATGCATTGATCCCATTTCAGGTCCCTCTTTGTGTCCTGTGCCATGGACTAATCGTGTGGGTTGCATTTTCATGATGATTCATGGGGTGCACTGACATCTTGTTGCTCGTGCATCGGATGTGCATACAGCAGTGTTGGAGTTGAATTAGTGATGTGTTCTGTTCTGTGAGATTTACCAGTAGGGAGTGTTGCCTGTAGTCTGTACAATATTGGGAATTCTGTGCTGATCATTTCCATGGTGACATGCAGTACTCCTATGGGTATGCCGAACCGGTGACACACTGTGGAATCCCTGGTTGGTTTAGTTCAATGCACTCCCAGGGATGATTGTCCTGTGTGGTGAGATGCTGTAGACAGCAACATAGTGCATATGCACTGCATGGTGCAGGATGGCCTTACGGTGGGTGAGGGCCGCTGATGAGTTGTGCATGTGTTGTGGGATGTGGGCTGGTTACCTGCTACATCGCACATTACAATGCCGTTAATAGCGGTCTGGTTGGTCAGAATAGCCTGTAGCGGTAAGCGATGCAGGTAATCCTTTACCGGCATTGTTTTTCCCTTACCTCCAAACTCGGAATGAGGGCCATGGAATCGGAAGAAATGAGTGACCAAAACCTCACACCCTGAAAACGGTGACACAAATGCATGCCACCAGTGGTGCAACCAACACAAGTCAGAATACCTGTTGCCATGCATATTGGACAATTGCAAATTGCCATATCAAACACCGCACACTGCACAGGACAGTGAGTGTGCATTGCATTGGTGAAAACCCATCTGCATCATTTTCAAAAATGACATTCAACCAAATAGTATCCTGTCATGCATGTACACAATCAATGACTTGGAAGTGAACATGGATTGTCGTAACACAGCATGCTTCAGAGGGCAATCTGGGTGCAAGTGTTTGCATGGTGTCAATGAAGTTGGGGCGGTGTTGCCTAAGTGTATTTGTCTGTAGGGACATGCCTAGAACACATGCATGTGAAATGAAGTGAGTGCCAGTGTCCTGTACACAGCACATGTGAACATAGCACCAAGTACCCCCATGTGTGTCAAACCACGCCCATCCCCTGACACCTCAAAATAAAGCACTACATTGCATCAGCCATTGACCAGAAGAACATATCATGTGCAGAGTAACCCACATTGGCAATGGCAGATAGTGACCCATTACTGAATCATAGAAATCCATAATACGACCTATAAACAAAGTTCATCAAACCGCATCAATAAGGGAGGCAACTAGGGAGAATAACAGTACATTCCTACATGTCCTTCAAACAGTCCACAGTGTGATAATGAACTGGAAAAGCAAAGTACATATTACAAGTGCCTGGAACAATAAGGGAGAGTCTAGCATTAACATTCCTATGCCTGACGCCAATAGTTGCAGTGCAGGAGTCACATAAGGAGGGGAGTGAGGGAAGAGGAAGGAAGAGGTGAGGAGAGTAACAAAACAAGTGACAAACTGTGGTAGGTCTACAAAGAATCAAGATAGTGCTGGGGAGGGGGAGAAGAAAGACATAAGGGAAAGGGGAAAGAGATGACCTGTAATCAGTGGTGGAGGGACCAATGATAAAACTAACTGGCAAAATTATACTTAAAATGTCGAAGGTGGGGTGTCACCATGGCTGATGGCAATTGGGGTAGCGGTTGAAAATGACAGACAGAGTACAAGGAGGAGGTTAAAGGGTGGTGGAGAGGGAGAGGGAGGAGAAAAGGGAGTAGGGGGCCATGCTCAAAATGACTAATGGGTAAGATGGTGAAAGAAAGCACACACAGGGGGCAGAGGGAAACCTGACGGTGCAGGAGAGTAGGGGATGTGATGATGAAGGGGGGAGACAGAGGGACACTGACAGGGGCAGGGGAGACAGAGGGGCATTCAAGTGACTGAGAAGGCATGTGGACAGGTCTAGACAGGGCCATCGTTGTGGGCTTTTGGTAGTGGTGGCAGGCTCAATCATCCTGGTTGGCCGGATTGTCACAAGGGCTAAGTGCAAACAGTGGGAGGAGGAGCAGGTCCAGGACACAAACAGGAACTTCAAATCACAAACAATGTAGTCATAACTCAGATGGCACATCCAAACACCAGCCAGGGCTGGACAATGGCCAAAGTGGTGCTAGCAAGGAATGGGTGGTTGTTGAAATGCGTGGTGACATGGGTAACTCAGAATGCAGCTTTCATGTGCCATATCAAAATCACTTTTTGGAAACTGTCCCAATTCAACTTCTCAGCACATAGACCCCTCCCACCATCAGTGTGTTGTATGCAGCCAAAGGGTGCATGGTACCAGCTACAGCAGGAAGTGTATTAATATAGACAGTCAATACATAACAAACATCTCAAGCAACATGATGAAATGCACAGTTAGCATAATACTCACCAAAGTGAAGTGCAGACATGCATTGCAGAAACTATCTGGAATACCAACAAGGGGTGTACACACAAGTAGAACTGCAGGCTGGCCACAGATATGACGGAAGCCCAATACCCATGTGTGATATGCTGTTACACTGAGCCATCCTTGTGAGCCAATGGAAAAAAGAAGCAGGAGTAGTATATGTGCGAGGACCCCAAGTAAAACACATACACAAGACAAGCCTGAATGGGCCAGCTGGAACACACAGTGAATGCCTTCCGATTCCACAAAGCATCACAGTGTCACATGCATGCACAATAAACATAATAAAATTGAAAAAAACAAATTCTAAAGAAAATAGAAATTAAATCAAATAATGAATTGAAATAAAAAAATGAAAAGAGTAATGGAAGACAGAAAAGCAAAATCAATAAAATTGAAGAAAACCAGAAAAAAACATAACAAATAAAAAGCAAAGTGAAATCATTGAAAAAGAACAACAAAATAAAGGAAACAATAAATAAAATGAAAAATGAAAATAAAAACATAACATACTTACCAAAAACCAAACAATTTGGATGAAAAATCAAAAATATGTGTAGAAAAAAAACTGCTGGAAAAAAATCAAAAATGTGCAGGAAAAAAACAAACAAAATCAAAAATGGCCATATATGACCCGGGTGGTGGGGCGGAACCCAGGAGGGGGGAGGTAGGGTGCACCTTAACACCCACATGTGTAGATATGGAGGTAAAAAAAACTCTCACTGGGCTCAGCGCCTGCACGGCCCGACCTATGTGGGAGATAGGTTGTCATCGTCACCCTCTGGATCTGAATCAGAAGGTGGACGTGGTGCAGTTGACTCACCATACCTAGCTGCACCTTGCCCCTCAATGGCAGCAAGCATGCAGGTCTGGTAAGCCAGGTCCTGGCGTGCAATGAGACTGAGGTCAGCATGCATTACCTCACGTGTCACACATGCTTCCTCCTGCAGGGACTGATGTGTGAGATGGAGTTCTACTTGCATGGCCTCACATGACAAAAGGAGTGACTGCCGGCTTGCATGGAGTTGAGCCGAGATGGTTCTTTCAAGCTGTACCATCCTGTCTTCTGTCTGCCTACTCTCATCCATCATGAGGTTAGCTAGAGTAGATCGGAGGGCTTGTTGTTCCAAGCTCAGGGCATCACGATGTGCCTCTGCTTGAGCATTAAATGTTTTACGCAGAGCCACCATTTCACCCAGGCGCGCCCTGTCAGATGCCACCATGCCCAGCCTGAGTGAGCGGCACATGGACTGCGTAGACAGCTGATGAAGCACCATTTGCCTTACAGAGGGGAGGATGGAATGGGCCACGCTTTCCATACCTTGAGCAATCATCATAACTGCTCAGCCCTGTTGATGTGCTATGGCAATCATGCAACGCTCCCACTCAGTTGACCCTGGTGGCACACGGCCCCCGCGTTGCCGGACACCACACCTGCTGGGCCCAAGGAACTGTGCTCCTTGCTGGGATGGTGCTGCCCGCGGTTGCAGGACTGCATCCCCAGGAACATGGCCAACTGGTGTCGAGTGTGACCGTGCACCCATAACCAAAACAGGTGGACATTCCCCCTACTGCAGGTGTTGCAGACAGAAGACCATCCAACACAGGATCACTTACCGGTGACGACACGTCATGATGCAGATCCGGCTCAACATAGTGGTCAGAGTCAGACCTGGACACGATGGCCTGGAGCACCTGTGGGTTCTCGTGGGCTGCCACCCCACGACCACCACTGGTTCCTGGTTGGTCATGTGAACTGACCACCGTGTCTGGGATGACATCTCCATCCTCTGCCGCCAGTGCGTCATCACCTGCAACATAAAAAAAGAAACAAGAACACGCCTGTTAGTAGCACATACCACACACATACAGTTCACAACATTGACAGCCAAATAATGAAACAGCCATGTCACAGGGAACTCAAACCCCAACATGCATCCAGTGGCATTGCAATGCAAGTCCATCCCAAAGCAGAGAAGGAAATGAGCAAAATATGAATGCAACACATGTATTGCATGTTGCACATCACCTGCATCACACACAACCTCTAGAAGGCATATATCCAATGCCAAATGAGAAATGGGAACAAATAGTCGGCACCTAGCATAAGTATGTGTGAACACAGCTAGAAATGTAACCGAACACATCATGATACATGTAACATGCATGTTTATGTGCAACACTCAACTACAATCAACTATGTACAGTACATGTGTCATAGGAGGCACCTACACTAGTGCATTTCCATACTGTGAGAGGAGGGACATGGGTACATACATGTCAGGTCAAAATCACACAGCACCATCATGATTGCACGTTGAAGGGCTTAACTTGGCACAGGAGTAGGTGTGTGCCTTGCAGTGCATGTGTAGCCCCTCAATTTACAACATCAAGACATACGTAGTGATGACAATATTCAAACATCATGGCAGTGTAATGGCAATTGTAGCCATCATGTGCAAATGGCATGCACCAGGCAGCATGGTTTCTGTGAAACACCCGCCAATAGCAGGGAGGCACTGCATGGCAAAGACATGTTGCACGCAGAACTGTGCATTGCGAGACAGTGTAGGTGTACGTTTGTTGCATTTTGTCATTCAAATGTCACTACAGCCAATGAGAAGTGGACATGATGGAGGAGAGGTGAGGAACCATCCATAGCACATCCATGCATGTAGAAGACAACACCAGTTGAAAAGAGGCTGTGGACTTGTAACAGGGGGAGCCATGGCCATGATACAGATGTGCACAGCCTAAAGTCTTGCGTGATGACACACAGACCTACACTGAACATGACATGGCTGTCCAAATGAGATGACACTTGGATCATCCTGGACAAATACAACAATGAGCTGGTGGTCAAGGACACCTAGGGGCATACATGGAATGCACATGTAACATGATCCTGCACATATGTGCATGGGGAGCCACTGCCATCAGCACACTCAAAGTGAGCCACACTGCACCAAGGACAAAGGATGCGTATGACATGATGTGACATCTCATCAAGCCTGCACTCGTACACAAGTGGCTCAGAGCGCAAAGAAGCAAAGGGAGGGGAACAAGGGAGAAAATTAATTCAAAACAACTATCATACTGGGCACAGTGACATTCAGAACATGCAAGTGCATGGAGAAGGGATACAGGGTTGAAGACCCAGGAAGGGGGAGAAGGGGAACTTGCCAAACAGAGAAGACCAAAGAAGGAAAATGAAGTCCAATGATAGAATGTCCATTCAAAACGTGGCAGTGCAGCCAGCAAGTGGCAAGTGCAAGATGATTTGGACAGGCCAAATCTGATGAGTGCAGACAAAGAGTGCTCGACTTTATGGGGAGACGCACTGGACTTATTGATATGGGAGGCCTGTAGGCAGTGCAGCAGGGAGGCAGGGTGAGCAGGTACCTGATCCGATGGACAGAGTGTGTGCAGGGGCACAGTGCCAATAAAGGAAACTGTTCAGCTGGATAGAAGAGTGGCTTATGCATGAGCAAGTAGGAAGGTGTTGAGGTGCTTCCAGAAGCAGATATAGTGTGCCTCAAGATTCAACGTGACCAGTTGGCTGTTCAAAAGTGAGCTCCCAGCTGTACACACAGATCTGCTCCTACCTTATTTATTCAATTAACGACGACTGACCTTGAGGGAGTTTGGGGTAGAGGAGCAAAGGACTCAAGAGGGGAGGAATTGGTAGAGGGATTTTTGAAGGTTTTTCTACCCAGTCCCAAAAAACCTTGTGTACAATGCAGAGGGTCTGAAGTAACATCCTTGCATCCACTGGTAGGCAATGAAGGGGTCACAGAGCTGGAAAGATAGGATCCCAGGTCTTGAGGCCGAGGACAAGTCTTGCAGTCCTGTACTGGATTAGTGATGGAGGGTGGAGTGTGGTGGCAGATCGAATATTGATAGAGACTATCACAGTACCCCAACCTTGAGTAAACCAGAGCTTGTCAGACTGTGAGCATGTAGGAAAATGTTAGGAAAGGCACAGTACCCTTGAGGAGGTAGAGAAAGAAGTTAATCCATCTCAAGATACATCACAAATGTGTGTGTAAAAGGAATGTGTTGAGTCAAAGGTGACCCTGAGGTTCTTGGCCTTGCAGGTGGAGGCAGTAGGAGGGCCAAGTGGGGCTGGCCAGAAATTGGTGGCAAAGGATGGCAAATGTGTATCGATGAGGAGGATGCCAGCCTTGCTGGCATTCAGACAGAGACCATTGGTAGTACACCAAAAGCATGCAATGAGGCTATCAGAAATAAGGGAGGGACAAGAGGTGGCCAAGGGCAGCCAGGAAATGAGTTGGTTGTCATCAGCATAGCACCGGAACTCGTACAAAAAAATTATAATGCAGTAGTCAAGAGCTGCCAGTTGCTCTCCATGAATTGAGGCCGAGAGGTCAGACCCCTGGTGAACAACACAGGTGGAGAGGGAGATTTAAGATAGGAAAGAGCCAACTTGTAGCTGGGCGGGTAACACATGCCAAACTCACATGTCATTGAGTTACACGCATCAATACTCACCAGATGATGTATCATAATCCATCCTCTCTCCCACTCCACAGATTTGTTCTTCCGGGGATGAACTCTGAAGCGATCTCCTCATGCTGAGTGAGTTCATCCTCCTCTGGTGGTGGCTCACCACCAGTCACCAGCGACATGGTGTAATTGGAGGCACGCTTTTGCTAAGCAAAGTGTCTGAGGTCATGCCAGCGCTTGTAGCAGTCCTGAGCTGTGCGCACCTGGAATCCCATGCATGTCACACTATCCACAACATGCTTCCAGTGGATACAATGCTGGTGATGCGTTGTATGGCACTGTGGGCCCACAAGCATATCGCGCTGGTGTTCCGACACGCTGATTGCAAAAAGGCTTCTTCCTTGACGTGCCGGAGGCCGGAGCTGTGTCTGGGATCCCAGCCTCTTGTGCATGAGCATGCTTCCTCCTTTTGGACGGTGGTACTGACCCCGAGGGGGCAATGTGGCCCTGATCAGTGGGGGCAGTGGCAGACTGGACTAAGGCATTGGGTGTTGGTATGAGGACAGAAGGTCTGTCTTGGGTCTGAGTCACTGCCAGGGTAGTGTTGGCTTCATCTGCACATGCAGTTACCACCACCCAGCTGCTTGGGGCAGCAGATGGCATAATTGCCCCAGATATGTGTGCCACAGTCACAGCCACAGTGGATGCACATGAGCCCAACCTCCGGACAATATGGAAATCGTCCTTGGAGTCCTCGTCACACAACGCAACATGTGCTGCCTGACACAGAGCCCGGGTGGAGGTGTCCACAGCTGCACCTGCAGCTACCACACCGGTGGGCCTGTGACAGCAGATGTTAATTGCTGTTGGGTGATCAGGGTGCCAGGTTGTGATGCAACGTGGCTGGGCATCCTGTCCCAGAGAGGCACCCCTGCCTCTTCCCCCCTGTTGCCACCCTGGCTACCCTGGACTCCCCGTCTTCCTTGGTCTCCGTGCCCACGTGCCTGACCACTTCCAGCCCTGGCAGGACGCCCACCTTTGCCACCCTTAGCCTTTGGTAGCCTCCCAACTAAGGCACCGATGGAAAAACCCCACCAAAAGAAGAGGTATGGACTTCAGACGCTGTGAAGTAATCACGTGTGATTCCAGCAGAGTAAACACACGTGTCGGTCTCCACGAACAGCATGTACAGTGTTTTGCTGGCCCGCGCTCACCTTTAACCCGTGCTGAAGGCAACACCCGTGCATGGAACATCACTTACGCGCTAAGGTCCTTTCCTCGAATTACACGCATCAACACGCAGATGTGATTTTTTTGCACATGCAGAATCACCATGAACCCGTGACGAGGGAAACACCTGCGTGTATCACGTCACATACGTGCTTACGCGCTAAGGGCTTTTCCTCAAATTACACGCTGACGTGCTGTTTTTTCATGTGCCAAATCACTCCCTATCAAGCTGGCCATGCGACAACACATGGAAGCCCACGCTCCTGTCCAGAAGGCCATTTTCCTGCCCCCCAGAGCTCCAAGCAGACTCCCACCTGCTATCGGCTGCTGCCTGCCTGCTGGCCACGTGCACTGCCATTTAGATCCTGCATGTCAGGCATCTTCAGGGGTCCAGTTGCTGTGACCACCCCTGCTGGAAAAGAAAGACTCCCGACTGAAGTTCCATTGCTCCACAGCCCAGGTGAAGGACCCAATTGCCCACCCACACCTGCCTCGGGGGTTGCCATTTTGGGGGAAACACCATCAGACACCACTGGCAACCCCCAGCCAGAGCGGCAGAGGGCTACCAGCTTCAGTGCCGCAGAAGTTGGTATCCTGGTGGAACAAGTCCTGGGGCATTATGATGCCCTCTACGGAAGAAGATGCGCTGACAAGGATGGATGTGAGGGGATCTGGAAGGATATCGTGGCTGCTATCAACATGGAGGGGGTGGCAGTCCGTGACATACAACATGTCCGGAAGCGCTGGGAGTACTTCAGGTCCAGAACCCTCAGGAAGGCCCGGCGCCTCTTGGCAGCAGCGGGTGCACTGAGGCACCGGGTCCACCTTACCACCGACAACATGAGGGTCCTGGAACGCATTAACCCAGCGCTTCACCGCCAGATCCAAGAGAGGCAGAGCAGCCTGGAGTCGAGCGGTAAGTGTACATGCGTACTTATTGGACACAGTCCATGTTGAGGTGTGCCAGGAGTGTACAGCTTGGACGTATGTCTGAAAAGGCCCATGTATGGATGTGTATGTGCAAGGACATGACTGTGCTGCATGTGAGTCCTGTCATGTTTGATGCACATCAATGGTGTATGTGTTTGAAAGCATGATGCACAACTGCATGTGGAGATGCACACATGTTTGCATTTCTGTGTATGTACATGCACGGCATACATGTGCTGTCGAACTGGATATTAAATTATGCCTCCTATTATAATGATTTGTATGTATATTGGCCTACGCCAAGTTGCTTAAAATTGTACGCGAATAACTCTCTACGGCAAGGTCTTGACCTTAGAAATTGATGTAAGCTACCATCTTAAATCAAGCCTCCATTTTAGGTTAGAACCGCCATTTTGGGGTTTTTGTACATGCACGGCATACATGTGCTGGCGAACTGGATATTAAATTATGCCTCTTATTATAACGATTTGTATGTATATTGGCCTACGCCAAGTTGCTTAAAATCGTACGCGAATAACTCTCTACGGCAAGGTCTTGACCTTAGAAATTGATGTAAGCCGCCATCTTGAATCAAGCCTCCATTTTAGGTTAGAACCACCATTTTGGGGTTTTTGTACAAATCACTGTGTAATCTAAAATGGCCGTCTCGTGTGCCCTTGTTCTTGCCTTAACCTCTCCAACCTCTGTAGGAGAGTTAATGTCCAACCTGCCTTCAGGCTACATGTTAGGGTCATGTAGACCTTGTCCTTTGTTGACCTCAGGAGCAGGGGATTACTTGAATTAGCAATGTTAAAGTACAAGTATACAAGAACAGTAATGCTATCCAAATATAATATGTGAAACATTTGTTTGGTCTGTATTAAAACAGCATGTAAAGAGTGTAAATGTTAAATTAAAGAATAATGGAGTGTGTTAGTAAATATATTCAAAAGTAAACCGCATGCACGAGATATATATATATTAGAAAAGTGAATCTGGCGCGAACCTAGCCCAGTGCATAATTAACCTGTAAGAGGGCTGGACATCATTTTACAAATTGTATAAATGCGTCGATGTCCAGCTAGGAAATTCTGTTCACTGCTCACATTGAACCCTGCTGGTGGTCTCTGTGATGTATTGACAGCCAAATAGCTATTTGTGTACTTTGTTGAATACTGTTCAGTTTTGTAATAAAGATTCAGGGAATCTTTACAAGCCTGTGTCAGTGTATTTTCCTTTGCTTGGTGTAACAGCCGTAATATTGTATTTTTTCTGATTCCACAGTGCGTGTGTGTGTTTGACATGTGTGTGACTGTGAAATGCCATTGATGCTTGTGACACAGACATGTAGGAACACAATTGGCAGATGTGACGTAGTTGCCGATGATTGCACTGTGACAGGGGGTGGATATGTACAGAGGCATGTCTGTCTGTTGGCGCGTGTGCATGTGTTTGGCACTCCCCAAGTTGCTTGTGATGTCATGCCAACCTTCATATGTTCATGCTGTTGTGTGCGTATGGATGCTGCTGCCTGCTGCACGATTCCTGTCTAATTCTGCATTTGTGTGGGTTCAAGTGATATGAGTGTTGGGGAGTGTGATGGCATCTGTGAAGTTTGACACTGCCACTCATGTGCAACTTTGACATGTGTATCCGACCATTGTACAGTGCCCTGATGCCCGTGTTCTGTCTCTCCCTGTCTGCAGCGTCGACTGATGAAGAGGGTGGAGACGGTGCTGTGGAGCACAGAGACAGGGATCCCACCACCACTGGAGATGTAAGGCCCAGCTCTCCTCTCACGTTGTCATCTCTTCCGGGAGTGAGGAGCCTGGTGCCGCGTTCCTGGCCACAGCTGCCGAGGGAAGGTCCAAGAGGCGGAGGTTGGAGGTGGACTCCTCGGCAGCAGTAGGGGCATCTGAGTCCCCACAGGGGCCTATGGAGGAAGATGGCACGGAGTCATCCTGGTTGGTGGGGATTTTGGTTGAGGAGGAGGCCGTGGAAGGCTCACGCACGGGGCCTGGAGGGGGCATTCCATTGGTGCTAGTGGTGCAGTGCAGGGGCAGGGACAGGAGGCAGCACAGGCCACCGCGGAGGTGCCTCCTATGTGTTATCCTGTCCCCGATCCTGTGACTGCATCATTCTGCACCAGCAGTGATGCCTTTGTCCAGACCCATCTTCAGGGAGGGGATGCGCGGACAACAACTGGCCTTCCTCTCCCTGCTGACGTGGCAATCCGGGACCGGGTTGAGTCTGTCCTAGCTGGGGTGGCATTCCGTCAATGTGGTATTCGGGATGACGTGCAGGGTTCTAGTGAGGACAATGCATGTCATTTTGAATACCTCATTGACCGCATCGGCCTACTAGGACGTTTCACCCAGGCTGGGTTCCTCCGTGTGCTGGATCTTCTAGCGACTTTCTCCTCAACTGAACCCCCTATGCACCAGTCATCATCCGTGCCATCTTCCTGCCCAAGTATCACCTGGGCACCCTGTGGAACTGTCCTGAACCAGCGGTCAGGCTGGTGGAGGATATATCGCTGGTACAGTCGGGAGTCGGAGGTCCAGCAGGGGTAGCCACCGCAACAACTGGACCCCCGCAGGAGGAGGAAGTGCATGCATTCACAGGCAAGGCACATGCACGGCAGCAGCAGGCTCAATGTGGGTGCGAAGCTGGCTCAGGGCCATCAACATCACAGGGGAAGGGATCGTCCAGAGGGCAGGAGGACCCTGGTTTGGGAGTGTCTTCTTTGTGGCAGTGGTTGGGCCAGCAAATAGATGCAGAGCAGCAGCCGGTGGAAGAGGCACGGCTCACTATGGTCAGGGCGGAGAACTCCATGCGCAGGGCATTGAGGCGGGCTGAGTGCCTCGAGGCAACTCACAGGAAGTTGGAACAAGCCATAACTGCATCCCTGTGAGACCTCGAGGCCAGGGAAGAGGCCTGCCTCCAGGACATCAACATGGAGTTTGATGATGTCCTGGCCCGGAACATCAAAGAGTGATCCGTAGGACTTGCCCACCGCCATTGTACATAGTTCATTAGTGTTAGGTTTCCTTTGTTTTTTGTTTTATTTTGGACATTCTACATAGGACTTTTTTGTAGGTTTCACTTGCTTTGGGGATCATGGACCCTTTGCACTTGGATTGTAGATAGTTGAAGACTTGTACATACTTTCTTTTTCAAATTTCCCATGGATCAATGGTTTTCTTTTATTTGGATTATTTGGATTATTTATTTCTTATTGACATTGGCAATGGATGACTTTTTTTATTCAACATGACTGATGTCATGGAACAATTAGCACATACAAATGTCAATTGTATCTCCTTGATGTCATATCTTGCAAGCTGTTAAAAATTCAATGAAACAATGTTGAAAATAGAAATGCAACCAATAATTGAAATTTGCTCCACAGATAAAGTGGATGTCAATATTCTCTTTGACAAACTATCAGTAGTTAAAAGGATAGAACGCTCAACATCCAGCTTCCTTCTTTTCAAAGACATGTATCTACGCAGAGAACAATTTTCACTAACTCCAGCATAGGCAGTTACCATTCAAAAATCACAAGGTCTTACCCTAGATAAAGAATTGATAGATATTGGTAGCACAGTCCTTAAATAAGGCATGAGCTTTGAAGCACTATCACGGTTATGTACACTTGACGGGCTATTTCTAATCAACTTTGATGCAAGTAAAGTAAATGCAGATATTTCTTGCATTCTAGAATACAATAGGCTGCTTTCCCTCTACAGCCCCACCTGAAAAACTATCCTGTTCCACAAAAAGCAAAACGTTGTAAAAGTAAACTACTTCACACTGAAACGATACATGATCTTGCTGCAATTCCTCCAAAGAAAAAAAAAGAAACTAATACCCCATCAAGTACCACAACCAAAGAAGAATCTACTGGTCAAAGTAACTCAACTACTTCTTCAAAGAAGCAACACAAAATCTGAACAAATGACTTTGACACAGAACTGTCAGCTCTATTAAAATTTTCAAATACAACTGGTGTAAATTGCTATGCAAATGTAGCAATAAATATTATATTCCAATTGCCACCAATTATTGACAACATTTACTTACACCTTACAGGCCAATTGTGTTTGCAAATGTTAGTCCTTCATAGAAATGCAACCAACAATCGTGGTAACACTTACAGTATTCATGGAATAAGACAAGAATTAGACTACTGTGATAGGATGGTCAAATTCACTATAAACTCACAAGAATTTCTAATGTACTCACTACAAGTACTGGAAACGAAAACATACCTATAAATGAAATCTTCCAGATTTCATACATGTGGAAATATACATGCACTCTCTGCAGCCATGTGGCACAGGAACAAGTCTCTAATGAACACGTTGTGTATGTATCCATACCTAACTGTGAATTCATTCCATTTCTGCAACTTGTACAAAATGCAAACCATGGCAGGCCTGGTGTAAGTGCTGTAAACAGAAACCCATGCTCTACAGTAATTGCGCAATCCGAGGAACTGTTGCATTTCCCTCACTGTTTTGGACTGTGGTGTTTTTTTTTTTTTCCTGTGCTCTCTTGGGGGCAATGTGTCTCCCATCTTTAGATATTAGCTGTCCAATGTACAACACCTCCTTTTGACGGTACTGGAGTTTGGCCTTCTCTACCTTGTACCCTTTGTCTGCTAGTACTGTGAGCATGTGTACAGAGTCTTTTCTGCACTGGTCGTCTGTCTCGCTACAGATCAAAATGTTGTTTACATATTGCAGCACTGTGCTTTCTGTTTCAATGTTACTTAAATCCATTTGGATCACCCTGTTGAAAATGGATGGTGACTCGCAGTACCCTTGTGGCAGCCAAGTGTGTTTCCACTTCTAGTTGCAGTACATAAAAGTGGTCAAATCTTGAGAGTCTGTGTGTAAGGGTAATGAAAGGAAGGGGTTCTTTAAGTCGATCCCAATGAAGCAGGTAGCTTCCGCTGGAATGCCGCAGAGTAGTTTCTGGGTTTTCTGGGGATACTCCCCTTCCACAATATCGTTAAGTGGGTGTAGGTCTTGTATGAAACACCATGATCCCCCATTCCCCCTTGTGTACAGGGTATGCCGCAGTGTTGCATGGAGATTCTGTTGGTACTAAGATTCGCCTCTCTTTGAAGGCACTGATCATTTCGTGGATGCCCTCATGTGCCTCCTTTGTTAAGAGGTATTGCTTTGCTCGCCATAAAAATGCTCCAGGTTTTAGTTTTATCTTCACTCCTCCTATACTCTTTATGCACCCCACATCATAGGGACCTTTGGTCCATAAACTATCTGGTACCCTTGCCAAATCCTTCTCCCAGAATGGTGGGGGCGCTTCTAGCATCATTGCCATTTTCTGTGCAACCTCCCTGTTTGTAATCTTCAACCAGATCTTCACAAACATTTCTAACACCATCTCTGTTTCCACTCTTTCTTCTGAGAACAGCTCCTCATCTGTTACTGTGGTTAGTCTATGTCCTTCTGCCACTGTACCTATTGCCCTCAATGCTCTCCCTTGGCCATCTGTTGCGTGTGCTGAACTCAATCCTCCCTTGCCACCACTGATTCAATGTCTACAGGCACAATAGTTTCTTCTTTGTCATCTAGTGGTATCTGTGCTATAAACAGGTACTCACCTGGCATCCTTTATATATTTCCTGCTATTCCTGGTATCCAGGCAAGTGCCACGTCTGTCCCGTACTGGAATATGTCTGGGTCTACTGGCACCCCCCTCTGTACCGTGTTCCCACAATATGCTTGAACAATCTGCCTTGCTGTTAGCATGTGTATTCCTGGTGTGGAACATATTAAGCCCTTGTCTGTGAATGAAATGGTCATGTTCAGTCTGCTCATTATTTCCCGTCCCAGTATGTTTACAGGTGCTTGTCGGGAATAGAGTAAGGGTAAAGATAAGTTATGATTTCCTATAGATAAGGAGATGTTATCAGTAAAAGGAACTACTTCTCGAGCCCAGAGAATCCTTCAGTGTTTATGGCATTGCATGACAATGCAAATGTCCCTTCCCAGATACATGACCTCATTGTTCCTGTGTCAACAAGAAAGGAAAATGTTTCGTCACCTATCGCCACCCTTATGCAAAATTCCTCTGCAGGATTAGGTGTGATTGACGGGATCGGAGGCAGGTTTATCTGTGGGCTGTCCTATTGAGGGTACATAGATAGTCTGTTCCAGTGAAGGGGTTGTTGTCCACCATGGTGACCCTCCCACCCTTCTCACTGGTACAGTTGCCGCCACTGTGTTCATAGGTTCTGGGGAGTGGTGGTCCTGTATCTGTGCTAAGAGTTGTGTTGCTTGCAAATAATGGGGTAGTGGTGCTGACATTTGCTGGGCTGTCATTTGTGATGTTTTTGTCTGTGCAGCCTGAGGCTAGGTCTCCGTTGTATGTGGTACATGTGGTTGGGTGGTGATCATCTGTCCTGGTTGCTGTGTATGTATCCTGGGCATAATAATCATCTTGTTCTCCTTGGTAGCTCTGTTTTCCCAGATCTCCCCACCCTTGTTGCACCCCCCTACTTCTGCATGCTCTGGAGATATGTCCTAGATGCCCACAGGTCCAGGACTGGGGAAGTTCCCTCCCTTGCCCTGGGAACCCTCCCGTAACATCTCCTGGCACCTGTGACATCTGCTGGTTGTAACCCCAAAACCCTCCTGTGATTTGATGGGACTGTGGCCCGAAGCCTTGCCCTCGTTGGATTCCTCCCCTCCTGCGGTAGCCCAGTTGCTGTCCTCCCCTACCTATGTACCCTCACATGGGCGGGGCGTATTGTTGCATTGGGTTGAATGACAGCTGTGTTTGGTGAGGTGGTTGTGGTGTTGGTTCTTGTGTTTGTTGTGTGGGGCTGGTCATTACCACCCCTTCCATGGCATATTTTGCCAATTTCTTTTGTACTAACTTCGCCTCATCTGCCTTCCTCTATTTGGCCTTTTGTTTAATTTTCTCTTGCCACAACCTGCAATGATGCACAATGGTGAGCTGTATTTCTGGCCAGGCCTTTGTTTCCATCCCCACCAGTTTCTTCAAATTTTTCTGTACAGGTTCTGATAACCCTTGCACCAAGATGTGATAAACGATCTGAATTGTTGTGTCCCATGGCTCTCGAGTTTGAAGGCACCAAAGCTCTTGAATCTCTTGAATATAATTGACAGGATCTTCCTCGTCATGCATCTTGCGTGAATTAATAGCCCCTATGTCCAACATGTCCGGGTATTGCGTCCGCAAAGCTTCCCATACGGCGGCTCTGCAACTCGCAAATGGTGCCCTGTCATTGGCAGTGTTGTGGCTAGTTACCCCTGGGAACCCTGCCCTTTTCCAAATATCATCAGCTGCATCACCGAATATGGATACCAAGAGTCCCTTGAAGTCTCCCACTGCTAGCCTGTGCCCCACCGTCAACTTCTCCAATTCATATATCTGTTTCACCGCTCTCACACTTAACAAGGGTAAACTGTATTTGACTTTTTCCTTGTCTGTGTGCTTCCATGGTAGGTATTGGGATAGTGAACCCTATCTCTCCAATAGCGGCATCTGTGAGTGTGCTTCCCTCTCTTCAAGTGTTCTTCGATTCTGCTCGATTTGAATGGGTCCCCATTCGTCCTCTATCTCTGTGCATATGTCTGTGGGTTCTAGTCTTGGTATGCATTTCGTTTTGTCATTTGCCCTAGGCAGTTGACCCAACCCTGCCTCCTCCCCCCTGTACCCTGGGAGGTCCCTCAATCTGTTGATGTATGATCTCTGTGTAGTGTATTTGTCAGTTGTATGGCGAGTGTATTCTCCGCGTTCTGCTCCCCCTGCCCTCTGACCCTGGGACCTACACTCCCATGATGTCACTACACCTGTCGTAGTGAGATAGAGTTTGCTGTGCCCCCTCACTTGTCATCACTGTGTGAAACATCATCATCAGACTCTTCATCCACGTTGCTACAGAACCCTTTGGAGAAATTCAACTTCTGCGTGATAGGGTTGGGTCATCTCTTCCTTGAGATCGATGTTTGTGAATGTGCATGAGTTCTTCTACTCTGGTAACTGAAAGTGTGCAATTCCTCTGTCTGCCGAACCTTCCCTACGGGTAGCAGTGCGGCTTAGTTCTTTCCTTTTCTCTTCATCTCACTTTTTCCTGTCCAGCTCCAGTGCTATCTGTTCACTTACTGCCTTAAGTGCTTATGCCTCCTCGTCCTCACATGCTCGTTCCCTGACCAGTCTCTCTAACTGTGACTTCTCATCCTTCGCTCCTCACACCTATGTGTTTCCTGCTGTAACATCCTCCTACTACATTCTACCATTTCTGCCTCTGACAATTCTTTCCCCTCTTTCTCCCAGTCTTTCCTCTCCTTGTCCTTCATTTCCCTTTCTATCTTCTCCCTTTGTTCCCTTTCCATTACCTCCACATCCTTTTCCTTTCTCCGCTCCCTTTCCTCTCATTTTAACTTTGCCGCCTTGTCTGTCTGTTGTTGCTCTTCCCCCTCCACCTGCGTTGCCCAGTAATGCCTTCCTTGTTCCAATTCCAGACCCTTTATTGCTTTTGTTGCCCCTTCTGTTGCCCCTGTTGTCTTACCCTTTAATTTCAGGAGTATCTATGTGGCTATCTATTTTTGCGGACCTGTTCCCTAAAATTATTCTTTCGAGTGCCGAATGCCCCTCCTAGTTTGGGTCGATGCTGCCAGTGGCATGCTCTGTACCTCACTGTTGCTCGGTTTTGGTATATGGTGGTGGCTTATACAGGGAGTTTGAATACCTGTCTACTGCCCTGATTTCACTCAATGAGTATATTACCTGTAGGTCATCTAAATCATCAGATATTATGCTAGGCGTGAGTGGGGGAGGTGCGGAATGGTCGGAGCCCTCTGCCTTTGAACCTTGGTGGTTCATCATCCATACCCTTTCCACCACTCCCTCCAGAAATATGTGCCACCGCTCAGATATGGCCATGCGGTTTGCACATTTCTTCCCCTTGTTTGTGCTCTGTAAGTGGGTCAGTAGCGATTGCAGCAAGTCTTTGGAGAAACTGACATTAGGTGGCATGGATTCAGGCTTTTTGCCCTCAATGTCATTTAACCACTGTATGCTACACAATTTTGTTCTTGTAAGGTGGTAATGTCTTACACAGGTGTTGTATTGGCATTCCTCGTCCCACCATCCCCTGATACAAGGGATGCTGTCATGGCCACTGGCCCCAGAACACAAAAAACCCCACCATCTAGTGATGGGGCAATGGGTCATGGTAGGGATAATTCTCCAGAATGGCTAATTTCTTTTACCTACTGAATCCCTCAGCAGCTTTGCTGGATTTCTAGGATTCCATTTTTTCACCCGGTAAGAGTCTGAGCCTTCTTTCCAACTCTTACATGTGTTTTGCTATGTGTTTTACATTTTTGTGTTCATAGACTGTGGAGCCTCACCTACTCCATAGGCATCATCTTTTTTACTGTGTGTCACACATCACCTTTAGTACTGTGACACAGGGTTGTCTTTTTCAGACTTCCCACTTTAAACTCCATTTTCTGGGACTGACTACTGTCTCCCAGAATATGTAAAGTTGCCATTGACTTTATTAGTCTTTTTTAAATCACAGACCCAGTACAAACTATCTTAAATGGAGTACTGGAAACGGTTAATAGTTATCCCTTTTTGTCTGTCTCTCAGGGAACAATGTTTTCTTCCCTGTTCTTTAAGATTTGGCTGGTGGCAGTGGTATCTACCATATGTTCCATGCCGCGGTCTATGAAATTAGCCTTGGTACTGTTTTAGGCTATGTTAGTAGCCTCGAACTTTAACCCGCTGGACTCCATTTACTTTTATTTTGGTTCCGGCTGGGTTTATTTGCCATTTCTTTTTGTAAAGGTCTTTCTCGTGTTTTACTCTGCGCACCAAACCAGGTTTGGTTCCTTTGTTCGCCGTCCTTTGACGGGCTTCTGCACAGAAGTCCTCCTTAGGCACCTGAGAGTCTAGGTAGACAGAATGTGAGGGAAGGGTTTTAGGCCCCCTGCACAGGGTTTCCTTGAAGACCCAAGTCGCTCTCTTGTTTGAATGGCTAGGTGACTGTCCTGTCAGGACAGCCACCCTGCTGTGTGATTGACAGCAAGGCTGTGTGATTGCGGGAAAACTGCATAAAAAACAGGTCTCTGGGACTTGGAAGGCAGAGTCGCTATTGGATTGAGAGAACCGAAGACACACTGAAGGAAGAGGACTGCTGCAACTACTGAACCTCTCGGTGAAGCCCTGCTGTGGGTCCAAATCTCCTAAACTTCGACAACAGAGAAGATCTGCAAGGACTCTTCTTCCCATGAGCTGGTGGAACCAACCAGTTCGGCAAAAACCAAGCAAGCCTCACTCCCCTGGTCAAATTTGCTGCAGTGAACCGGATAGCCAGGAGGACTGGACCCGGTTTGGGTTTTAAGGAGCACCCCTTTTATTTGTTGCTTTGCCCTGCTGCTGGTTTCTTCCCTGGGCAGTGCAGGGCCCTCTAGTCTTCCTCCTTCGTGTCAGTCTGACAGTTGCTTCAGGAACCGTGAGCCTGCAGGATCTGTCAGGAGCTTCTGCCTCAGCTACAGGATTCTTCTTCTTCTAAGGTACTGTTCAAACCCAGTTCTTCGTTCCGTGCGACTGTGGTGAAAGTGTTTTAAATCTTTCACCAATCCGATTGCCTGTCCTTTTGTCTGTTACTCTTTTAAGTAACTTTTCTTCCGACCAACTTCATTTCGAACTCTTTGCAAAGACTTAACCGCAAACTACTCTGAACTGTGTGATCCTCTGCAAAGACTCTGAACCATTAACATTGGCCCAGGACTATTTATTTAAATCCTAATTGTAGTAAGCATTTTCTAGATTGCCCTGCTTACTTACTTGTTGGTGCTGCTTAATTTTGTATAACCTTGTCTTTCCCTGCCTTTTTAAATTTCTGGAGTGCCATTTTCCTCACACTTCATTTTGAGCTTAACTTGTCCAGAATTGATTGGGTGTTGTGTAGTATATTAGGATTGTGATTTTTATGCTGTTTGTTTTACAAATGATTGTGTAAATATATGTATATTCTTTTACTCAGAAACCTTGAGTCAGTGTTTGTTTGAACCGTAGCAATTGCTGTCCTTTGTGTAACTTCTGATACTGCTCACTTTACTCTTGAGATAAGTCTGGCCGCTCAGCCATTGCTACCACTTTACTGTGTAGTACAGGCTTGAACCAAATGTGAATTTGTACTTGCACTTGTAGTCTTAATTGTGTGCGGTGTTCCCAACGGGTACTGCATATGATTCTGCCTAACACTAGTGTACAGTGGTGAGGATAACACTTAGAGTGTTGTTATTACCTCGGACCAAATAACCACAAGGCTAAACATCACGAAAAAGCACATTTTAATCGTGTCTGATTATGGAAAGCTACAGTCAGGAGACCCTCCTTAGTTACACTGTGGATTAACTGAAAAATCTGTGTAGAGAAAGGAATCTGTTATGCTCACCTGATCTCTAAGGGGGCGTTGGGGCATGGTTGCAGCCCTCCCTGAACTTGAATCACTCCCTTTAGGCCTCTCACTCAGTAGAAAAGCTGTGAGCAGTGGTACGTGGTGATACTGCTCCTGTGAATTATGGAAGATAAGCTCTCCGTTCTGCTACTTCTGGCAGTGGCGCGTCAAATGGGATCTAGTTCCTTCACTGATCCCTGATAAGGATTAGAGCTGCGACTATGCTTCTCCTTATGATTGGTAAGTGTTTCTTGAGCTCTTGTGATTCTGTCTGATCTGTTTAATGTCGTTATATGTTGCTCCTATTTATGCCCGCAATAATCTCTCTCTTCTGTTTTCTTCCCTTAGATGGAAATGCGGCCTCAATGCAGCCGTGAGACGCAAGACGCGGCCGGATGGAAGATGGATTCTACTGCAATGTTCGACAGCAGGTAAGTGATGGTTTAAGGAAAAGCGCAAAGTATGGCGAAGCACAACCTTAAACTGACTGTTTTTTTATGTCTAACCTTGTCTTCTGTTTTTCCTTGCAGGCACTGCTGTCGACGATGGAGCGTGTCATGCTGCGGTGCCAAGATGAAAGTGTAAAGATGAATACTTGGTTCGCCGAAGAGATGTACAGGTAAGAACAGCTTCCCCCCAGTTGATAAGTATGCTGGCAGGAGGCAGGATGTCCAGGAAGCAGGATCTTCTAAGGTAAGTCTGACCTCAGGCGACGGTGAGCGTTACGCTGCTTGCAAGTGCAGAATAACGCGAAGCGTCTGTCTTGAGGATCGGGGCAGCTTATATAGCTGAGAAAGTTGGCACGGCCATTAGGGCCGTTTTACCAGCCACACCCTGCTACTCCTAGAGAGAGAGCACGTGCAAAGGCAATCCTTTAGCAGCCACACCCGAGAATACACTTGGGGCTGCTTAATGGATGGAATGTTCAAGGTTAATGCATCCTGCTTAATGGATGGAATGTTCAAGGTTAATGCATCTGAAGTGCTGTGCCCATAATAAAAGCTTTTTGTTGTTAAATGGATGTTCTTGTTTACTTTTGTTCATGAGCCTGACGCCGTAGGTGCCAGGACAGTGTCCACTCAGGTCTCATGTACATGCGGCGCCTGCATGCCTGTGCCCCTGACTTCATGACCATGACAGAATCTCCCTGTTAAAGGCAAAAAGTCAGAATTAATTGAAAGGTTGTTAGAGAAACAAAGTCTAGGGAGTGGGTCTGAAATACGGGACCCCCCAGCAAATGTGGAAAATGATGAGGATGAGAATGTGTCAGTTATCATGGATAAATTAGATGAGGCAGATGTGTCTCACAATGTAGGCCTTACTGCTCCTCTACCTGCTGAACAACCTCAACCTTTGTCCAATGGGACCCCATCAAGTCCTACACTCAGTCCTGAATACATTTTTCTAGAAAAGATGAGGCTTGAATTGGAATTCAAACGTATTAATGCTCAAACTGAACAAAAGCATCAAGAACTTAAGCTTAGAGAAATGGAGATGAACCATGCCTTAGCAATGAAAAGTTTTCTATTGAAAATGCTTCTCTCCTAGAGTCTTCTAGGTCTTCCACTCCTAAGAGACCCTGAATGCCTAAAGAAATTGTTGGTAAGTATGAGGCTAAGCTTGATATTTTGGATTGGTTTGAAATGTTTGAGGATAACCATGGGATTCAAGATATTACATGTAATAAGTTGCTTCCTTGGCTCTTCTCTAGGCTACCCACTGCTGCATCTGATGTTGTGATGGAGTGGGGGAGGTGGATAGGATGGATTATGAGTGTGTGAAGCTAGCTTTAATTGCTAGATTTGGAAAAACCCCTTCCCAGTACCTTAAGAGGTTTAGGACCCTCAAAAAGCATGATGGTACCCCTTGGGCTACCTGGGTGTGTGAATGTTTGAAGAATTTAGAGGGATGGATTAAGGGTTACAGAGTTAACACTTATGAAGGTATGAGAAATCTTGTTATGTTGGAGTCAATATATGATGCCTGCTCTCCTGAGCTCAGACAGCACTTGGCTGATTCTAAGGAAATAGATCCAAAAAATGTAGCCAAGGCTGCTGATTTGTGGGTTGCCAGCAGGGCCACTCACAAGAATTCTTGGGCAACTCAGAAGAAGGATGAGGGAAAGCAGCCAAAGAAAGATAACAAGGAGAATTCGAATACCTCCAATCCAAAAGAGGGCCCCAAATATAACAAGGGTAAGCCACAAGGGAAACTGAATCAGGCTAGTGTACCTCCTGGTGTAAAACCAGAGGTGGGTCAGAACAAACCCCCATTCATCAAAACATTTGGTGAATGTTATGTTTGTGGGTCAACTGACCATGAAAGGGGATCCCAAATGCAAGGGTAAACCTTCAGGGGTCCACAGTGTCTCCTTAGCCTTCTCCCCAGAGGAAGAAGTACCTATGGCAAGTGGAAACTTTCACCTAATGGCTGATGAACCCATGAGAGTCTCAGCTAGTGTTTATTTAGTGTCCCTGGGTTTGTGGGAACAACAGAATTTAGATGTCTATAATTCCATCCCAGATAATACTCTAGAGTATTATAAAGATAGTGTTCTTTTGAATGGCCAGAAGACCCCTATCATCAGAGACACTGGAGCCAGCATAACTGTGGTTGATGAATCGTTTTTCAAGGTGAAGGATGTTGCTAAGGCACCCAAGCACCTAACCAAGTAAACTGGAGGCCCTGTGCAAATGCTTCGACAGTTACCAGCTCTCACCCCGTACAATCACATAGCTGCCAAGATACCTGTTAGTGTGCAGTGTGAAATGCCTGGGAGAGTCTTGTTGGGTAATGACCTGAAAACTCTTGGAGTTGTGTCTAGTACCCCCATGCCTACCAGTAAAAGGAAACGGTAGCTCACTAGGCCTGCAAGGAAGAGGACCTTGAGAGGCTCTCCAGGGGAATTGGTAGAGAAAGCTATCACCCTCAGTCCACAGGAACTGCTCACTGCTATTTCAGAAAAGAAAGAGGTAAAGGGGAAAGCCAAGACCTCCAAGAAGAAAGCATATAGCAACCCTGTGCTACCACCAAGGACATCCCCAAGATTGTCCAAAGTCACACCTGTGACTCCTCCACCTGCTGAGGCTGAGTGTGAGGTACAACCTTGTGTGGTTGAGCCAGCTTCTGAAGAGTCAGATCTGGAAGAAGACATAACTCTAGTTGAAGATCTGGATCCTGTTGACCATCCTGAGCTACAGTCTTTACTGGCAGAAAGTGGACCCAACAGGGCAGACTTCAGCAGAGGACAAAGAGAGTGTCCTATTCTTTAAGGTCTGCAACAACAGGCAGCTTCTAAGCTTGATGAGCAAGAAGCTGGGAAGCATAGGTTGCACTGGGAAGATGGCCTCTTCTACAGTGAACTGACTGAGTCTACCCCTGTGGACTGCAAAAGACTTGTAGTGCTCCTAGAAAACAGACTCCAGTTCCTACAGTTGTTCCCATGAGATACCATTGGCTGGTCATTTGAGTTTCAAAAAGACGAAGGAAAGGCTCTCTTTATACTTCGACTGGCCTATGATGGGTTCAGAAGTTGACAAATTATGTAGGAGCTGTCACAGTTGCCAATCCTCTGGCAAGAGTGGAGCCAAGAGTGTGGCACCCTTGGTGCCTCTCCCAATGGTGGGAGTTGCTTTTGAGAGGGTGAGCATCAAAATTGTTGGTCCTCTTGACCCTCCCACCTATCCAGGAAACAGGTTTATCCTGGTTGAAGTAGACCATGCTACTAGGTAACATGAAACAATACCTATGAGGACTGTTACGGCTCAGGCTGTGGCTAAGGTACTACTTGGTATTTTTACCAGAGTAGGGTTTCCTAAGGAAGTGATATCCGACAGGGGTTCCAATTTTATATCAAACTATAATGCAAGCCATGTGGAAAAACTGTGGTGTCACTTACAAGTTCTCTACAGTTTACTGTCCACAGACAAATGGACTATGAAGAGCATGATAGGTGATTTAGAGGAACCCCTTAAAAGAAAGTGGGACCTTCTACTGCCATGCCTTCTCCTTGCTTATAGAGAAGCCCCTCAGGAGGGAGTTAGATACAGTCCCTTTGAACTTATCTATCGCCATCCAGTCAGAGGTCCTTTGTCCCTGATTAAGGAGGGGTTTGAGAGCCCTCCTTCCCCCAATCCAGTAAGAGTGACTGACTATGTGATAGGTCTCCAGAGGAGAATGCCACATGATGGCAGAAGCAAGTGATAACTTGAAAGCAGGTCCGGCTCTGGTCAAACATTGGCATGACCAGAAGGCCAGCATGGTTAAGTTTATTCAAGACCAGCTTTTACTAGCTATGGTGCCAACAAGGCAGAGAGCCTTGCAGGACAAATGGATAGGATCCTTCAAGGTTGTGGGCAAACTTGGAGAGGTGAACTATCTGGTGGACTTAGGCAATCCTAGAAGGCTCCCAGAGTCTTTCACACCAACTGTTTGAAGGCATATGTCTCAGCACCAGAAGTGGGAGCTTTGCTTCTAGCTTCAGCTCAAGAGGAGAAGGAGAGTGAACCTCTACCTGACCTTCTCAGAGGCCAACCTTTGGATGAGAACATAGTGAATCTCTCTTCTAATCTGACAGCTGAATAACCGGATGAGTGCAAGGTTTGTTAAATCAGTTTGCCTCCCTGTTTTCACTTTCACCAGGCTTGACCCCTTGGAGCCAGCATGAAATTCTAACTGGTGACTGTTTACCTGTGAAAAGCAGAGGTTACAGAATGTCAGAACATGTAAGATCCCACATAAAGGAAGAGATCAACAAGATGCTTGATCTCAGGGTTATAGAGCCATCTACAAGTCCATGGTCTAGTTTAGTTGTTCTAGTACCAAAGGCAGGATCCAAGGAGTTGAGATGCTGTGTGGACTATAGAACTCTAAATGCAGTCACTAAGACTGATGCCCACCCTTTACCAAGGACAGATGAACTGGTGGATAAACTTGGTGCAGCCAAGTACCTCAGTACATTTGATCTGATGTTAGGCTATTGGTAAATAGCCCTGACAGACCATACCAAGGAGAAAACTGCCTTTTCAACCCCAGCAAGCCTCTACCAGTTTAAGGTTATGCCTTTTGGATTAAAGAATGCACCTGCTACATTTCAAAGGATGCTCAATTAAGTTCTGAATGGGATGGAAGACTTCTGCATGGCATACGTGGATGACATTGCAGTGTTCAGCCCTACTTGGAAAGAACATGTTGATCACTTAGGAAATATTTTTTGCAGGTTCTTGAGCAGGCCCATCTGACCATAAAGGCAAGCAAATGTCAAATTGGTCAGAGCAGAGTGGTCTACCTTGGTCATGAGGTAGGAGGAGGTGAAATTAGGCCCTTGCCTAGCAATGTACAAGCTGTACACAACTCGGCCACCCCTACTACTCACACCCAAGTGAGAGCCTTCCTAGGTCTCACTGGGTAATACAGGAATTTCATTGAGAACTATGGGTCCATAGCTTCTCCTTTGAATGTAGTCTCCTCTCCAAAATTCCCTAAAATGTTTAGATGGAATGAGGAGTGCATTCAAGCATTTGAAAAGATGAAGAAAGTCATTTGTCAAGCTCCAGTCCTAAGAGCTCCTGAATTATCGTCAACCCTTCATTGTGCAGACAGATGCATCCAATACAGGTATAGGTGCAGTCCTTAGTCAAATGGATGAGAAAGGTAGGGCGAATCACATTTGCTTCATCAGTAGGAAACTGAAGGAACCAGAAACAAGGTGGGAAACCATAGAGCTTGAGTGTTTTGCCATTGTGTGGTCTCTGAAGAAGTTTAGACCATACTTGTATGTATCTACTTTTTTGATTCAGACAGACCACCAACCCTTGAGATGGTTAATGCAAATGAAAGGGGAGAACCCAAAACTACTAAGATGGTCAATCTGCCTGCAAGGGTTTGATTTCACCATTGAACACAGGTCAGGATGTCACCACCACCATGCTGTTGGTCTCTCTAGGATGTGTATAACAAACTAGAGTGAAGAGATTCATCCAGGAGTGGATTAAATACTCCTGTACCTTAGTCTGGTGGGGCGAGGGTTAGGGAGAATTCTCCAGAATTACTAATTACCCTTACCCACTGAGTCCCTCAGCAGCTTTGCTGGATTTCTAGGATTTCTTGTTTTCACCTGGTAAGAGTGTGAGCCTTTTTTCCCACTCTTACATGTGTTTTGCTGTGCGTTTTATATTTTTGTGTTCATAGACTTTGGAGCCTCACGTACTCCATAGGCATAATCTTTTTACTGTGTGTTACACAGCACCTTCAGTGCAGTGACACAGGGTTGTCTTTTTTCAGACTTCACACTTTAAGCTCCATTTTCTGGGACTGACTACTGTCTCCCAGACAGTGGTCGAAGTGTACAAAAAGAAGTAGTGGAGCTATGTTCTATGCTGGTCTGTTCCGCTCCCCACAAACCCCATCCCTGCGCCCATTTTCACGTACAATACAAAACCCCCCAAACAAACACACCCGCTATTTATGGGAATGTGAATTGCAGTGCACTGAAGTGCAAGCTTCAACTTCTTCCTTCAACTATATTTTAAAATTAAACCATTCCAGAACGGTTTCTTTTAAAAACAAAAGTATAGAAACAGTGAAACTTAAAAATAAAAAAGTATGGGAGCACTGCCCCTGACCGCTCCCGCCCACTTCGACCTCTGCTCCCAGAACATGTAAAGTTGCCATTGACTTTATTAGTCTTTTTAAATTCACAGACCCAGTACAAACTATCTTACATAGAGTACTAGAAAGGGTTAATAGTAAACCCTTTTTGTCTGTCTCTCAGGGAACATTATTTTGTTCCCCTTTCTTTAATATTTGGCTGGTGGCACTGGTATCTACCATATTTTCCATACCGCGGTCTATGAAAATATCCTTGGTACTGTTTTAGGCTTTGTTAGTAGCCTCAAACTTTAATCAGCTGGAACCCATTTACTTTTATTTTGGTTCCGGTTGGGTTTATTCACCATTTCTTTTTGTAAAGGTCTTTCTTGTATTTTACTCTGTGTGCCAAACCAGGTTTGGTTCCTTTGTTCGCCGTCCTTTGGTGATTGACAGCCAGGCTGTGTGAATGGGGGAAAACTCCATAAAATTATGTCTCTGGGACTTGGAAAGCAGAGTCACCACTGGATTGAGAGAACTGAAGAGATGCTGAAGGAAGAGGACAGCTGCAACTACTGAACTTCCTGAGGAAGCCCTGCTGTGGGTCTGAATCTCCTAAACTTTGACGACAGAGAAGATCTGCAAGGAATCGTCTTCCATTGAGCTGGTGGGACCAATCAGTTTGCCAAACACCAAGCAAGGCTTCCCTCCCTGGTCGAATTTGCTGTGTACTGCTGCAGTGAACCAGATAGCCAGGAGGACCAGACCCTTTTTGGGTTTTAAGCTGCGCACCTTTTATTCATTGCTTTGCTCTGCTGCTGGTTTCTTCCATGGGCAGTGCAGGACCCTCCAGTCTTCCTCCTTCGTGTCAGTCTGGCAGTCGCTTCAGGAACCATGAGCCTGCATGATCTGCCAGGAATTTCTGCCTTCTTCTTCTTCTAAGGTGCTGTTCAAACCCAGTTGTTAGTTCACTCCGACCGCAGGGAAAGTGTTTTTAAATCTTTCACCAATCCGAGGGCTTGTCCTTCTTTACTTGTTTAAGTAACTTTTCTTCCGACCAACTTCGTTTCAAACTCTTGGCAAAGAATTAACCATGAACTACTCTGAACTGTGTGATCATCTGCAAAGACTCTGAACCATGAACTTTGGCCCAAGCCTATCGATTTGAATTCCCATTGTAGTAAGCCTTTTCTAAATTGCTCTGTCTACTTACTTGTTGTTTTTTGTATAACCTTGTCTTTCCCTCCCTTTATAAATTTCAGGAGTGCCATTTGCTCACACTTCATTTTGAGCTTAACTTGTCCAGAATTGATTGGATGTTGTGTAGTATATTAAGATTGTGATTTTTCTGCTGCTTTACTAAGTGAATTGTTTTACAAATGATTGTGTAAATAAATGTGCATTCTTTTACTCAGAAACCTTGAGTGAGTATTTATTTGAACCATAGCAATTGCTGTCCTTTGTGTAACTTCTGATACTGTTCACTTTACTCTTGAGATAAGTCTGGCTGCTCAGCCATCAGTACCACTTTACTGTGTAGTACAGGCTTGCACCAAAGGTGAATTTGTACTTGCACTTGTAGTCTTAATTGTGTGTGGTGTTCCCAAAGGGTACTGCATATGATTCTGCCTAATAGGTCACTTGATTCACTTATGTCCCTTTGGGACCTATAAACACAGGGGCCCTGGCTGCACTCAGTCCTGGCAACTTTGGCGCCAGGCTCACATAGAGATGTCAGCAGGAACACTTTATTTCAGTGCAGGAGTGATTTTACTTTATTTCAGTGGAGTGCTTTTATTTTATAAGAACTTTCCACGAGCCGAAAGGCTTTATTCCAGAGAACATCCTTGTGTACTGACTCATCGGGTGTGGCTCCCTAGGCCTGGTATTCATGTGCTGACTCATTGGGTGTGGCAGGGTGTGGCAGGCGGGCTGAACCTGGTGGACGTGGCTTCAGAAGCTCAGCTATATAAGCTGCTCCATCCTTAAGGCTGGTGCTTCGTGTTACTGTGCACTCGCATGCAACGTGACATTTATCGCCGCTTGGACCAATTTACTTACCTTTGAAACCAGGCATTCTCTTGCATACTCACCTCCAGGAAACCGGTGCTTCATCGCTTCATCTGCATACTCATCTCCTGACATCGAGTGATCTTGATCCCAATGCCGCAGCACCGCCCTCCTCATCCACGAACTCGGACCCTGTGAAGAAGAAGAAAGACAAGGTTAGAGCATCCGTCCTAGGGCCACACCGCATTTGAACCCCGGCACCCCCTAGTTAACAATTTATCAGCTACTGTACCACTGCAGCTTCGTTCCTCATTCCCTCCGGCTGTTGCCTCAAGCTCTGCAGCTTCTGCCTGGCCAGCAACATCATCTGCAAGGGAAGAAAGCAAAAGAGCAAACTTCAAAAGTGGAATGAACAGCAATACAAGACAATGAACTTTACAATACAACAAAAACAGACAAGGAAAGACAAAGGCAAACAGGAACACTTACCTGAAGTATAGTGGCTTAGTAGCAGCAGGACTGGACTACCACGTGCAAGGGATTAGTGAAGGAACTCGGTCTAGATCATACAAGTGCCCCTGCCAGAAGCAGCAGGACGGAGTGCTCACCAAAACTAATCAACAGGTGAGCTTTCCAGGGACAGTGCATCCCACTGGTACCACGGTTTGGGAGAAGGGGTCTGGAAGGGGATCAGGTGCACAAGCTGGTATACTCACGCCCCCTATTTGCCACGCAGGAGCCGTCCCGAGCAGCATCACCTATTATCACCAGTCACCCCATAAGTGCAGAGGGCGAGTCAGACCCAAGTGACCTCATCCCCGGGAGGGCTGCAACCGTGCCCCAACGCCTCTGCAGAGACCAGGTGAGCATAACAGATACATTATTACTCTTTACCTGATCTCTAATTGAGGATTTTGAGAATCCGCTGTCAGATGGAAAAAGGTTATAATACAGTGCTTTTCAATTACTATGAGCCCCACCGGCTCTGCACCTTGCACGGCATAATCCACGTACAGCCCCTTCTTCACCCACTCTCCTGCTCTCTGGCACACTGTTACAATCCTGCGCATGCGCCTTCTCTGCACCACCACTTGTTCACCTCTCTGCCAATCCGAAGTCCACAATGCTAACTCCTCACCGTCATAACACTCTGTCCTATGCACCAACCTATGGGTGATGTCACCAAGCTAAAGTTCAAACAGGTAAACAGACAAGTTGCACACACCGAGAAGAATGACGCGTTATTTCAATTCCACAGTTAACCCCACAAAATTCCACAAACCCCACAGCCCCTACACCTGTCTTCCTGCCTCTCCAAGGCAGAGTATACTGTTAATTCCTATGACTAACTGCACCTGTTGTGTGGGCTAACGTGTAAAGCACCTCTTTCCAGGAGGCTTAACCAGATAGTGCACCTTCCGCAATCTAGGATAGCTCCAGCTAACCCTCATGGAAATACCGACATCTATGCTTCAAGCTAAAAGGCCTAATTCATAGGACTCCCTTATGTACATACTTCAGTAGGCCAAGCCTATCATGTCTATAGTCCCGCTTCACCACTGGATCCTTTTTATTCGAAGATGGAACAATCTCTAGACATAGAAAAGGGACTTCTTCCTCCGCTCCAGTTCCCTACTCCACACCCACCTGCTACCAATACTCTTCAGATACTACAGAATACTTGAAACATTACAATACCTCCTACCTCCCACACATGTAATTCCCACCCTCTCACCTTCCTTTGCTGTTGTCTGGACCAATACTTATGTTCCTCGTTTGTGGGCGCTGCTCAGCTGCTGGCTCCTCATCAACCGCTTGCCTCACCCTTCTTGTTTGCCTTGGACTCTTCTGCAATCGCAGGTGGGATAATATTCCAAAAGCGGCTCCTGACGGCCTATCTCCGCTTAGTGCTATTCCGGTTTACTCGCAATTCCTGTGAAGGGCCCACAGACATCCTGATCCGGTGGCGAAGGAGGCAATTTATGGCCGGGCCCAAGACACAACCATCGCTCTGCTACCAACTTGTTAGGGATAAATTCCCAGGCAAGCAGGGTGGGTTGCTAGGAGTTCATGGGAATCAAACTCATGGAAGGTCTAACTCCTTCCCAATCCCAAAAAGAACATAAATCCAGACAAGTAGCAAGTTCAACTGAGGTTTATTACAGTCAACACTGGATAGGATGCTGACTGGTAGTTCCCCTTTTTCAGCCCTATAGAGGTTATTGGATAGACTCTCGCCATGTCAGGCCTGGTCCATCCCCAAAAACTGTAACTAAATGTTACAGGATGAGGACCCAATGATTGGTCGGTGGCCCTAACTACCCACCCCTAAGGCCCTAAAATGTGATTGGCTGAGCCGTGAGCCCTCAGGCCTGGCACAAAATCAATTCCCAGCTCAGACTGCACCTGTTCTCAGTGCTTTGTGCGACTACTTGAAACACTTGTGTATAGGCGCGTTACAAATGCCATATCATATCACTGCATTGTAACCCTGTGTAGACCATTATTGCTGCACGAGTGCTCCTTTCCCATTGCATAACTGTAGCTCGAATGTAACAATTCCTTTGCGATCGTCGTCTGGTCCTTGTGATGGCTGCGCTTCTCAGCGGCCAATTCTTGGCTTGCTCTCAGCTCGGCTGGGTCACGTGCCCAGAGAACGTGTTTGTGAGTCTTGGAGTTCGGAAATATTCTGCATTTAAGGAGAAATATGCTTTTCCACTGTCGGTGTTACTTTAGTTCATGGTAAGGAATTTCACCTTGCAACAGTGCAACCTTGGCAGTGTCCTCGTTCTGCGTGGTACTTCTGCTTGCACAGCATTCATCAGGCTTCTGGTTTTCTGACACGGTTATGGCCAACTATGATTTCTTAAGCCATGGCCTGGTTTTCCCTGTGTGAGTTTTCCATATAGCATCCATAGGTTAGTGTGTTATTGTTCGGTCAGGCCCCTTGAGTGCTCCTACCATTCCATGGGGTTATTTGAATATAAGCATCTGCAAGCATGTAACTGTGATATTCTTGCTTCTGGTGTTTCCGTGTTTCTGCGATAAGCTAGTGGCAAAATATTAAACGTGCAGACAGAATGTATATGTCACTGTCCTCTATCTCAGAACTGTGCGCATGTGTTCTATGTGTAGTTGGCTTTATTTGTGTGTCCCGAATGTGCAGATGGCACGTGTACTTCATGTCTGACCCTGCTGCGTCATGTTGTCTCTAACGACTTGAGGCATGGCTTCTCAGCACTTTAGTCGATTCTGTCCATATAGCTGTCTCTAGTTTTGTTTTGTGCATCTTCATCCACCCTGGGTAGTGCTCGTACTGCTCCAGGGTTGTAAGGACGGCTAAGAGGATACTTCTCATGGTATTTGTCCATTGCAGGTGCAGTAGGAGTTGGTGTGAGCTTGTGCAATCGGAGGCCATTGCCTTTTGTTCTTCTTTGGGTTGTGGTTTCTCTCGGGACAGGGTGAATAGTTTGACCTCCTCTCCTTAACGCACTCCTTCTCATTCACCCACCGGTCACTCACTGATAACATCTTCCTGTGCATCCACCCTCATTGCATTCTCTACACAGGAACACAATGAACATTCAACAACACACTATCACGTTCCTACTGATTCACCCACCAGTCACTCACTCATACACATACTCTTACATCCACTCTCACATGCATTATCCACACAGGTACACATCCATCCACCCACATAAAACATTTAAAAACACACTATCATATTCCTACTCATTCCCCTATACTCATTCACCTATCAGTCACTCACTCATACAATCTGTTACATCCACTCTCGTTGCATTTTCTACACAGGCACACACCCACCCAGAACAGTGAAACACACATATTTCTTCTGATTCACCCACCATTCACTGACCCATAGCACATGCATACATCTGATACACACTTCACACATGTAAAATACATATCACTTTTTTTCTTTTTTTTAAAGCATTCTTACTTATTTTCCCAGCTCCGTTCCATCACTTCAGGCCACCCTCGGCACCTCTGTGCTGCTCAGAAACAGGAACCAAGGAGCTGGGAGAGCATCCTGTTTCCTTTATCTAAGCCACGATGAAGCATGAGGCGAAGAAGTTGGATCTGAACGTGGTATGCGACACAGGTCACATGTCACTGTCAGCTCCAACCCCTACTGAGAGCCTCCTTCTCGCGCTGCAAGCCCTGCCCCAGCCTTCACTCTAACAGGTACAGACTGGACTGCCCCCCCGCCAGACCTGGTGTGGCAGGGCCCTCTGCATTGTGGGGGCGTTGGGGCCCCCAATTCTCTATTGGCTGTGCCACTACAATGCACCTACTGCAACCATGCGAATGAACCTAAGGCATAGGAATAAACCCAGAGGTACATTGCACATCTAGGTAATTGGCATGTGCCCTGAACTTAGATTTCTAGGGGCTGGGATCATGGATGTGAAACACATTGCATCCCAGCCATCATTATCTGTGCAGGTTCCATGTGCAATTGGATCTGAGGCCAACTGCCACTTTTCTTTTAAATACATTGAGGCCGTGTGCACTGAAATGTTTATAAAACTATTTTGCCTTCGAAGCAACACCTATTTGCATAATGTACTCTCTATATTATGTTCAGTACACATGTAATTTATACCACCAATTTTACTCCATCCCATTTCAAATTCCTATAGAAGTCTTGTTTTTTTAAACATAATTACGATCTTCTGAAGCTCTGAATGCATTTTAAACCTTTTCCATGTTAATGATGTAAATGTGTTCTTCATAGTTGTGCAAATCTTTGACACACGTGTTGCTCTGATGGATTTGGCTTGTTTCTTGCCATCTTATGGCTAACACTGTGTGAGTGTTTGCTTGTACAGCACGCTTTCTTAAAATAGAATAGCATGGAACAAAGGAAGGTCAAATCTATTATGTGCATTATTAATAGGCAGCTGCATTGGCTTGGACAGCCCAAAAATGCTGACACTGTCCCTGCTGAAGACACAGCTGCTTAGTGTGTACTTTAAGGGCCTGAGCACATACGCGAAACACAATTCAAAAGCGCCTTTTGATGTTTCTGCTCTACCACTATTATTAAACTGATTAGTGGAATGCAATTTTATTCAATAGTGCACGTCAGAATCGTGTGATAGTGTAGAACTAATATCATATATAAAATACAATGTTTCACGAGTCATTCCCGATATTAAATTGGAATTGTTGAGAACACACGGGAAAGCAATGCAATCGCAACTTCTTTCTGTGCTCTTTTATTTAAAATCAATTCTTTGGGTATTCTTTGGGTATTTTTACTAGCATTTGCATGGTGATGCTTTCAAATATAGTTCAGTTTTAATTTACTGTACCCAATTAATTGGTTTCTTCCTGTGGTGGCTGGCGAATTTCTTTTAATTGATGGGGGCAAACATTTCCCATCCAGGGGGATTTGAGAAGATTCTTCTGCAGAGAAAATGTTTTTCAAAATGGGTTGTTACATATATAATGAATGCACTTTACACCACGCTTTCTCTGAACAATTGCAAATAATGCCACAAAGTTTACAATCCGTTGTGTAGGGTAAGATGGGAAAAACCACTGATGACAAGTTACCAACCGCGTCTTACAATATGGAATCTGCTCCATAACTCACTGATGCAACACTTTCTTTATTCTTTCTCTTGTGGTTTATCAGATATACAATCCTACATTACTTAAATTCTCAAATACAGAGAAATGATACATTCTTATTACTTGATTACTTAGTGTTGACTAAAAAAACTTTGAATAATAAGTTTGTGTTCACATTTTCATCTCGTATATTTATATCATGTAGTAGTGGTTGCCCAAACATATTTCTTATTAAATCCAAATGTCATGTCTTAGAAACATAAAATCAAAAATATCATACACACGTTCTCAAACTGTTCAAGTTTGTGTGTCACTGTATATCACATGCCTCTGCCTGCCTACACATGTTTCTCTCTTTTACCACATCCATATGTGTGGCTATATAAGTGGGCTTCTGCAGTGCTCATTAAATCTTCATCACACAAACCATGTACATGATGAAAAACATCGCAACTGTGAACCACTGGAAGACAAGCACCTCTTCTTTTTCAAATTCACCCATCAATGCCCTATGTGGAGTGCCACTATAAGGGTCTGGATGGTGCATTATGTAATTACTATAATTATATTAATACGGCCTGGCCTACATATGTCAGTCAACAAAAAAGTGTAGCACAGATATGTGGTTTCATCAGTATTGTGACCAAAGACATTTGTAATGACATCTTTGATGTCCTGGATTTTAGTGTTAGCAGTGCACGGTTGTGGCACGAGTAATGGCTCATTAGTTTACAATTACTGGCAAATTTCTGGGGGTTTTCTGTTTTACTTTTAATCATAATATCCCTTTAACAAAGTTGTTTCACTGAATTTCATAGGTTAGTGCAACCTTATTTGCTACAGCTTCCTAATATTATACTTACCCCCAATATAGCACCATTTTTTGGCTGATCTAGAAAGTTACACCTTAAAACTGTCATTTCCCACCTTCTAGCAACATTGTTAACACTTGTTAACACTTCTTTGAACTTTCTGCAACTTATTGCACCGTTTTTTGTCTACCGACGTTCGTGAACATCTCAGGTCATTGCAGACTTTCCAGACAGAGTCATGTGAATACATGTGTGCGTGAAGAGTTCATGAATGGGTCCGTGCTTCGCAAACTGTTCAAAACTGAATTATTAGCTGATCTAGGATGTTTCCAGCTGAAAATGTACCCTTGCACAGCTCATAGACCAATTCTTACTGTTTTTCCATCTGCAATACATGAGAGAGCACATCCTAGGAAGAATATTAGCACAACTGCTATTTAACTTTAAAAATGGCATCAGCCATGGCCATACCTCCTCCCCAGGAGCCACCACCAACACCACCACCACCACCAGCTTGAGGGCCTGGACAATGGTAAAAATACAATGATAGAGAAAAGAATCAAGAGGACCAGGAAAATGAGGAAATGTCTACCTCCAGCACCCAGAGAAAATCATGGTTGTGGTGGTTATTTAACACTGTTGGGGTATACAGAAGGGGTATACAGAAGGCTAAGGCTACCAAGGTGAAAAGCTCTGACTGCAATGTTGTACTCCGTCACACCAAATCCAAGCAGAGGGATCCTCTGAGAAAGGCTGTTCCTTTCCCAGGAAGTAGTAGGTTGTCTTATTCTACCTCATCTTCTTCAAACAATAGTGCCACCACACAGGCTAGTCTTGTGGAACAGAGAATCCCAACAGCTATCTTCCAAGCCATAAAAGAAGCTGTTGATCCACGTCTTTCCAAGACAACAGTACTCTGTATATATTGCAACCCCACTTTGCAGGGCGATCAATTTCAAAGTGGTTTTGAGGCTGCAATCAAGGAGCATGAGAAACACTGCCCCTTTCCTTATATTTAAGGCACTCCAAACATCTTGCCCTCTACACCTGCCCCTTCCATCATTTCCCTCCCCAACCTTACTTCTTTTCTTCACCTGCAAATAAAAGAAAAAAGAAAAAAAAGAAAAAAAGTTGCTTTTAGAGCCACCTCTCACAGTTAAAAATAGAATTTTTTGATATGCTAATGGTAATAATGGACAATCTACGGTCTGGAGACATTGGATGTGTCTTCTAAATTTATGTTTGATAAATGGGAAACCCGCTTTTGGAAAAAATTACTATTGTTGCCTAATTCTATTCCATCCTCCTGGATTCCATATCAGCTGGGTTTGATTTCGCTTGAAGCTATATATGGTTGGCGACTATGCTCCTTATTTAGGAAATGCCTTATTTCAACTGTTCATAATGTAATTCTTAAAGAATTAACTGCATATATGTTCTCAACAGACCATACGTTTTTCCAACTCTGGGTAAAGAGAGCATATGCTATTCTTGCTAATGCAGACTTAACAATTGATGTTTTAATTAATAATCCTGATAAAGCAAAACATCAAATTTACAGTACTGACTGGATTAAGATGTGTGAACTTTGCCATTTATAAATGGATGGGGATCCTGTCCGTTCTCCATCAAAACGAATGAGAACTCTCCCAGCATATCTCATTAAAGCATCAACTCCGAGATATCGTGCCCAAATTGTACGTTTACGATTTAATATAATGCCATCTCGAGCTTTACTTCTGAAAATGAAACTAATAACTATTCAAGAAAGTGATTGTCGATTTTGTAATCTCAAATCTTCATGTGAAACACTGGAGCATTTAGTAACTAAATGTCCAGCATTATTTGAAAAACGGATAATTCACTTCTCCAGGCATTGTCAGTACTTGGATATTCAGGAAACAGATCAATGTTGGGCCTTAATATTGAATAGTTCATATCTTCTGATCCAAGTAGCTGCTGTACATGTTTTGGCTAGCCTTGATTTAGAGAATGATAATCGACCTGAAACTGAGAGTGTGGGATGAAATTTGATTTGTGAATTCTTAAATAGGAATATGATTACTTGTCAATGACCATACTTTGATATGCTATGTGAATTGTGTCAGATTTAATTATATGAATATTCGAAAAATGTTAATGTGTATATGTTAAGTATGTATTAATTTGAATTTCTGTTTTAAGTTGTAAATTAAGTTTATTTTTGTATTTTTGTATGTTGATCAGAATCAAAATTGAAAGGTTGATTAAATTCAACCAATACAATTTTAAATAAAAACAAAACATAACGGACAATTGCATAGTAGAGAAAAAGAAAAAAGGACACACAATAGGCTGTCCTAAATACTTTTCTCTATCATACAACAATGACCATAAGAACGACCAAATGGCACATGCACACCATCACACAGGACAGCCCTTCTACCCTTTTTACGTTTATGTTTGTAACACTACCTAAGTGCCTGCTTTTAAACACTAACACATCCATCCAGCAATTACTTCCAAAAACATCTACATGTAACCCTATCAACATATCCAACTGCCACTGAACAATGAAATATTTTACACCTACATTTCCCTTACTTATACAAAGTGCTGCTATAAATGCGCATATACATTTTGCAGTGAGAGAAGTGCATGAATAGAAGGGAGAGTAGGGACGCACTGCTGCTGAAGGGAGCCTGGGCAGGAAGTGCCAAGGAGTACCAAAGTCAGAGGCCACAGCCTAAGTTGTGGGGCAGAGTAGTCCCAAGAGTGGGGTGCGGAGCCGCAAGGTGGTGGGTCCGCAAGCACAGTGCTAAAGAAAGGATGTTTTTTTTTAATGTCAACTAGATATACGATCAGCACCCTGTCAGGTTTATGAGGGACGAGGCCACCAGTTCCAATGGGATTAGCATGAGTTTATAGGAAAGCAAGTGTGGGAACGAGGAAGAGAAAAGCAACATTTTGAGAAGTTTCTGGAACTTAAGGAAGTCTGGCTCAAATCCTAGAGGGCAGGAAGCCTGTTCCAAATAGACGCACCAGCCCAACAGCTGCTCTTTGATTAAAAAAACATTTAACAAGCACATGATTCAAGTTAAAGGAGCGGAGGGCTCTAGCAGGGGAGTATTTCAGGAGAGAAAGTTGTAAATAGCGTGGTCCCAGGCCCCAAACAGCCTTTTGGATAATGCACATTGTCTATAATTTCATTCTTGTGGCCCCCAGCAGCCACTGTAGATATTTTAGGGCTGCAGAGATACAATTCATGGGCTTGAGGCCAAAAATAGTTCTTGCAGCCCTATTCCGGATTAGCTGAAGATGGTGTAGGGAATAAAGGGGGAGGTTGAGGAAGAGGCTGTTGCAGCAGTACTTCCTAGAACCATGAGCAACACTGCAAGTAGAGAGTGAGGTGGTGGAGGAGAAACAGCCCAGTTGCAGCTGTAGAGGGCAGTTAGTGATGGAAGAGGTCAGGCAGTCCAGTGCCCGGTCCATAATCCTAAAGGTATCATGGAGCTGTTTAATAAGGCCAGAGTGGTTTACCTTGTTAAAGGCAAAGAAAAGATTGACAATCACTATCCTCAATTGTAATACAATCATAAATACCATATACACTTCAATTATATCATTCCATCATATTAAAATTTGATTTACTCCCAATATAATACCTATTCTAACTATACACATATTACTATAGTGCATGTGGTCAGTGGCCAGAACCACCACAATAGAATGAAAACGTATAACGAGTATGTACAATACACCTTGAAATAACAATACTCACCCATCCCCCCAAATCCCACTAATATCCATGAACAGAACAATTCACAGAACACACCCCAGCACCTACACAACAGTTTTCACTTATAAAAAGAGCAATACGTGAACTTTTTCACACACAACCACCCTTTCCAGTTCCTCTTTCATCCACAAAATAAGCTCAAATATATTTTGCAAACTCCTTTTCCTCACCGCACAGTCCGCATACAAAGGCCATGATCCGCCCATTCAATATGGCCACCATTTCAAAATTGATCACGCACCTCACATTTTCAATCATACATTGAGCTTGCACCTCTCTACAACTTTTGGTGACAAGTTGTTGTTGAACGGCACCAAAGTTATAATCTGCCCAAAAAGTACCCTTTCCATATGTTCAGCAACTTAACCAGTAATATTTTTACCATTCATTATATAAACATCCTTACCTAACCCGATCATCACTTAATATACATTCCAATTTCTCACATTTATGTTTCTCGTTCTGATACCCCATCACTTAAATAAATATATTTTTTATGCTATAAATGTCTTCTGTAGTATTCTGTGATACATTCCTTTTTTTTTTAACCCAATTAATAGTCCACAGATGAATGACTATTCGGGGGTCCATTTACACATGTCTGCACATGTCTGGTATCACATAACGCACGTTTTATTATTCCACAGACCGCACACCCGTTTCTGGGAATGAATGTACATGCACCCGGTTTCTCCCTCTCAACGGTTCTGTAATGTGGACGAGGATAAAAAGGAGCAGTAAGAGTAGGTAAAGGACGTGCCTTCCTCCAGCGCCCAGCGAGAGTCATGGGTGTGGCAGTTTTTTGCCAGCATGGGGGACTACCAAATGCTTTTCTTGTACTACCCATGTTGATGTGGACTATTTGTACAAACTTGCACTAGTGTGCCCAATTCGGTACCTGTTCTGTTTGGGAAAATATTGTTCTACTGAGTTATATTGTGACCAACTAATACTTGCAAACACATTCTTTGGATATACATCAGCACCTGTGTATTTTTAACAATTACAGTAAGTAAAAAGAATTCCCCAACGCCTCATTAACAGAATATTATAAAATAAAACCTACAGCAAAACAGTGAGAAACAACGTGTATATGCAAACAATTTTCTGTCACAGATAACCGTAGCTTTACTAGCACTGCTGCTTGATCACTTTACTTTAAAGACAACAGTAAACCAGAACAACCCTGCTTTAAATATGAAAGTTATAGGGGGTAATTCATGGAATAAATGTGCGTCGAAGTTACTGGTGCAAGTCGGCGCAAGCGTGAAAAAGCCGGCGCACGCTTGTGAATCGCACGCGTGCGATTCATGGAAGGCCCTGCGTGTGTATTTCCCTGGATGTGTGCCAAATCTGTGTGTGGCGCACACCGGCGCACACGTCACTTTCACATCCCGAACGCCGTTGAAAAGTGGACATGATGGAGGAGAGGTGAGGAACCATCCATAGGACATCCATGCATGTAGAAGACAGCACCAGTTGAAAAGAGGCAGTGGGCCTGCAACAGGGGGAGCCATGTGCATGATACAGATGTGCACAGCCTAAAGTCGTGTGTGATGACACATGGCTGTCCAAATGAGATGACACTTGGATCATCCTGGACAAATACTACAATGGGCAGGTGGTCAAGGACACCTAGGGTCATACATGGAATGCACATGGAACATGATTGTGCACATATGTGCATAGGGAGTCACTGCCATCAGCAGAGTCAGAGTGAGACACACTGCACCAAGGACAAAGGATGTATATGACATGATATGACATCTCATCAAGATTGCACTTGTACACAAGTGGCTCAGAGCGCAAACAAGCAAAGGGAGGGGAACAAGGGAGAAAAGGAATTCAAAACAACTATCATACTGGGCACAGTGACATTGAGAACACGCAAGTGCAAGTGCACACAAGTGCATGGAGAAGGGATAAAGGGTTGAAGACCCAGGAAGGTGGAGAAGTGGAACGTGCCAAACGGAGGAGACCAAAGAAGGAAAATGAAGTCCAATGATAGAATAGCCATTCAAAAAGTGGTAGTTCAGGCAGCAAGTGCAAGATGAAATTTGATGAGTGCAGAAGAAGAGTGGGGGACTGTATGGATACACGCACTGGACCCATTGATATGGGAGGCCTGTAGGCAGGGCAGCAGGGAGGCAGGGTGAGCATGGACCGACCAGATGAAGAGAGTGTGTGCAGGGGCACAGTGCCAACAGAGGAAACTGTTTAGCTGAGGAGAAGAGGGGCTAATGCAGGAGCAAGTAGGAAGGTGTTGACGTGCTTCCGGAAGCAGAGATGCTTCTGCTCAAGTTTCAATGTGGCAAGTTGGCTGGTCCAAAGGGAGGTCCCAGCCGTACACACAGATCTTCTCCTAGTCTATTTATTCAATTAACAACTGACCTGGAGGGAGTGTGAGGTAGAAGAGCAAAGAACTCAAGAGGGGAGGAATTGGTAGAGGGAATGTTGAAGGTATTTTGCACCCAGTCCCAAATAATACTTGTGCACAATGCAGAGGGTCTGAAGTATCATCATTGCATCCACTGATAGCCAATGAAGGGATTACAGAGCTGGAAAGATAGGATCCCAGGTTTCAAGGACAACTACAAGTCTTGCAGTCCTGTACTGGCTTAGTGGTAGAGGGCAGAGTGTGTAGGCAGGTCAAATATTGAAAGAGACTGTCACAGTACTCCAACCTTGAGTAAAACAGAGCTTGAGAGACTCTGAGCATGTAGGTCAGGGGTGCACAACCGATTTTGACAGAGGGCCGAAAGTACCTTACATGAGGGCTATAGTGGGCCGAAAAGTAAATGTGGGCGGGGCGGTAGGCGGGGCGTGGCAGGAGGCTTTTTAAACCCCCAATTTGTACTAAACACATGGAAAAAGAATGTTTTTGAGGGGTAACGATTTTTATGTGCATTTCAAACTTACATTTTGTACTACACATTTCCATTGTTATAATTTATTTCTATTTAGTTATTGTATCTCACCTGTTTAATTAACTTATATATATTTTATTGACCCTAGATACACTATGCCCCATGGCCCCCTCACCCCAACCAAACACTATGCCCCATGTCCCTCACCCCCAACCAAACCCTATGCCCCATGGCCCCCTCACCCCCAACCAAACACTATGCCCCATGTCCCTCACCCCCAACCAAACACTATGCCCCATGGCCCCCTCACCCCCAACCAAACACTATGCCCCATGTCCCTCACCCCCAACCAAACACTATGCCCCATGTCCCTCACCCCCAACCAAACACTATGCCCCATGTCCCTCACCCCCAACCAAACACTATGCCCCATGGCGCCCTCACCCCCAACCAAACACTATGCCCCATGTCCCTCACCCCCAACCAAACACTATGCCCCATGGACCCCTCATCCCCAACCAATCATTATGCCCCATGGCCCCCTCACCCCCAACCAAACATTATGCCCCATGTCCCTCGGCCCCAACCAAACACTATGCCCCATGTCCCCCTCACCCCCAACCAAACACTATGCCCCATGTCCCCCTCACCCCCAACCAAACACTATGCCCCATGTCCTCCTCACCCCCAACCAAACACTATGCCCCATGTCCTCCTCACCCCCAACCAAACACTATGCCCCATGTCCCTCACCCCCAACCAAACACTATGCCCCATGGCCCCCTCACTCCAACCAAACACTATGCCCCATGGCCCCCTCACCCCCAACCAAACACTATGCCCCATGTCCCAAACCCCCAACCAAACACTATGCCCCATGGCCCCCTCACCCCCAACCAAACACTATGCCCCATGCCCCCCTCACCCCCAACCAAACACTATGCCCCATGGCCTCCTCACCCCCAACCAAACACTATGCCCCATGGCCCCCTCACCCCCAACCAAACATTATGCCCCATGGCCCCCTCACCCCCAAACAAACATTATGCCCCATGTCCCTTGCCCCCAACCAAACACTATACCCCATGTCCCTCGCCCCCAACCAAACGCTATGCCCCATGTCCCACTCACCCCCAACCAAACACTATGTCCCATGTTCCTCACCCCCAACCAAACACTGTGCCCCATGGCCCCCTCACCACAACCAAACACTATGCCCCATGGCCCCCTCACCCCCAACCAAACACTATGCCCCATGTCCCCCTCACCCCCAATCAAACACTATGCCCCATGTCCCTCACCCCCAACCAAACACTATGCCCCATGGCCCCCTCACCCCCAACCAAACACTATGCCCCATGGCCCCCTCTCCCCCAACCAAACACTATGCTCCATGGTCCCCTCACCCCCAACCAAACACTATTCCCCATGGCCTCCTCACCCCCAACCAAACACTATGCCCATGGCCCCCTCACCCCCAACCAAACCCCCCAACTCAGCACACACACAAACATGCACCAATACAGACCCGAACCCCCACCCCCCAACTCAGCACACACATAAACATGCACCCATACAGACCCGAACCCCCCACCCCAGCACACAAAAATGCACCCATACAGACCCGAACACCCCACCCCCCAACTCAGCACACACACAAACATGCACCCATACAGACCCGAACCCCCCACCCCCCCAACTCAGCACACACACAAACATGCACCCATACAGACCCAAACCCCCACCCCCCAACTCAGCACACACACAAACATGCACCCATACAGACCCGAAACCCCCACCCCCCAAATCAGCACACACACAAACATGCACCCATACAGACCTGAACCCCCCACCCCCCCAACTCCAAACCCCCACCCCCAACTCAGCACACACACACTCAAGCATGCACCCATACAGACCCGAACCCCCCACACCCCCAACTCAGCACACACACAAACATGCACCCATACAGACCTGAAAAAAATCAGCAAACTCTCAAACAAGCACCCATACAGACCCGAGCCCCCACCCCCCAAATCAGCACACACACAAACATGCACCCATACAGACCCGAACCCCCCACCCCCCAACTCCAAACCCCCACCCCCAACTCAGCACACACACACTCAAGCATGCACCCATACAGACCCGAACCCCCACCCCCCCAACTCAGCACACACACAAACATGCACCCATACAGACCCGAACCCCCCCACCCCCCTCCAAATCAGCAAACTCTCAAACAAGCACCCATACAGACCCGAGCCCCCACCCCCCAACACAGCACACAAAAAACATTCAAATCAAAACATTCATACACATCCGACACACATCCGACACCCCCGCATCTCAACATACACACAAAATACATTCAAATACATTCATACACATCCGACACACCCTCCCACCCCCGCATCTCAACATACACAAAAAATACATTCAAACACAAACATTCATACACATCCGACACACCCCCCACCCCCACATCTCAACATACATACAAAATACATTCAAATACAAACATTCATACACATCCGACACACCCCACCACCCCTGCATCTCAACATACACACAAAATACATTCAAACACAAACATTCATACACATCCGACACACCCCCCACCCCCGCATCTCAACATACACACACAATACATTCAAACACAAACATTCATACACATCCGACACCCCCCCACCCCCGCATCTCAACATACAGACAAAATACATTCAAACACAAACATTCATACACATCCGACACACCCCCCACCCCCGCATCTCAACATACACACAAAATACATTCAAATACAAACATTAATACACATCCGACACACACCCCCACCCCCGCATCTCAACATACACACAAAATACATTCAAATACAAACATTCATACACATCCAACACACCCCCCCCCGCAACATACACACACAAACATAAAGCAAAACAAACCCGACACACAAACACAAACAGACCACTTACCGGAGACGTGCTGGAAGGCAGGCAGGTAAGCGGCAGGTAAGCTGGAACACTGGAATCGCACTACGACTGGCGTGGTCCAAGGCTGAAATGCCTTCCGGCATCAAGCCTTATGGACCACACCCTAGCCGTAGTGCTGGCCCTACATTGGTGCAGCACACACGCATTACGTGGCTCGTAGGAGCGATGTGATGCGTGTGTGTGCTGAGTCAATGAGGGTCAGTGTTTTCACCGGCCCGGAAGACAACAAAGACTTTCCTAATGGAGGGCGGCCACAGGCCGCCCTCCATTAGGAAAGTGTTTGTGCCTCGCAGGCTGGTCAAAAGGGCATGGCGGGCAGCAACTGGCCTGCGGGCCGTATGTTGTGCACCCATGATGTAGGTGAATGATAGGAAATGCACAGTAACCTTGAGGAGGTGAATCAAGAAGTTAATCCATCTCAAGATACGTCCAAAATGTGTGTTTAAAATGAATATGTTGAGTCAAAGGTGACCCTGAGGTTGTTGGCCTTGCAGGTGGAGGTAGAAGGAGGGCCAAGTGGGGCTGGCCAGAGATTGAGGGGAAAGGATGGTGAAGGTGTATCGATGAGGAGGATATCAGTTTTGCTGGCATTTAGACAGAGATCATTGGTAGTACACCAAAAGCAAATGGCAATGATGCTATCAGAAATAAGGGAGGGATAAGAGGTGGCAAAGGTCAGCAAGGAAATGAGTTGGTCATCATCAGCACAGCACTTGAAGTCGTACAAGAAACTGATAATGCAGTAGTCAAGAGCTGCTAGGTGCCCTTTGTAAATTGAGGCAGAGAGGGCAGACCCCTGGTGAACAACACAGGTGGAGAGGGAGATTGAAGAAAGGAAAGAGCCACTTTGTAGCTGGTTGGGTCACACATGCCAAACACACATGCCATTGTGTTACACAGATCAATACTCACCAGATGATGCATCATAATCCATCCTCTCTCCCACTCCATGTATTTGTTCTTCCGGGATGAACTCTGAAGCAATCTCCTCATGCTGAGTGAGTTCGTCCTCCTCTGGTGGTGGCCTACCACCAGTCACCAGAGATATGGAGTAATTTGAAGCACACTTTTGCTTAACATTACGTCTGAGGTCATTCCAGCACGTGTAGCAGTCCTGAGCTGTGCGCACCTGGAATCCCATGGATGTCACACCATCCGCAACATGCTGCCAGTGGAACCAACGCTGGTGTTGCATCGTATGGCATTGTGGGCCCACAATCATATCGTGTTGGTGTTCCGACACGTAGTCCACAGGGAAGTCCAGTTCCTGCTTGCAGAAAGGCTTTTTCTTTAACGTGCCGGAGGCCAGAGCCGTGTCTCGGGTCCCAGCCTCTTGTGCAGGAGCACGCTTCCTCCTTTTGGGCGGTGGTACTGACCTTGAGTGGGCAATGTGGCCCTTATCAGTGGGGGCAGTGGCACTGGTGGACTGGACCAAGGCAGTGGGTGTTGGTATGAGGACAGAAGGTCTGGCTTGGGTCTGACTCACTGCCAGGGTGGTGTTGCCTGCATCTGCACATGCAGTTACCACCACCCGGCTGCTTGGGACAGTGGATGCCATAACTGCCCCAGATACGTGTGCCACAGTCACATCTATAGTGGTCACACATGACCCCAACCTCCGGACAAGATGGAAATTGTCATGGCTGCCTGACCCAGAGCCCGGGTGGAGGTGCCCATAGCTGCACCTGCATGTAAATTGCTGTTGGGTGATATGGGCACCAGGTTGTGATGCAACAGCTGCATCACCAGGAGCCACAGGGGGTGGTGGCATGTCTGCACCAGCATGTGGCTGGGCATCTTGTTGCAGAGGGGCTCCCCTGCCTCTTCCCCCATGTAGCAACCCTGACCACCCTGGACTCCCTGTCCTCCCTGGTCTCTGCGCCCACGTGCCCGACAACGCCCAGCCCTGGGAGGACACCCAACTTTGCCACCCTTAGCCTTTGGTAGCCTCCCAACCATGGCACCGATGGAAAATAGGCTATGGGAGGTTCACTCAACAATTGTCCTTGGCAATTGGCTAGAAGGGGGCAGGGTACTTGATGGAATAGGTACCCCAGTTCCCCTGCAAGGCTGTCTATGATACCTGGGGAAAAATGATGGGTCATGCAATGCTCAGACATCCCAAAAAAAATAAATCTAAAATGTAAAAAATATAAGAACAGGAAATTGAAAAGAAAAAACAAAAATTGTGCACGCAACCCTGGTAGCCCACATGCATGAATTTTACCTCTAGCAGTACAGTGGGGCTCCCAGGAACACAAAAAAACACGAATGCGTGGAACACGTGGGGTACTATGACCTTGGAAAGGTACAGATGCACAGAGGGAACCCAGTGGGTAATATAGCTACGCGACTCACCGCCTGCCTTGTGTGGAAAAGAAATATATATATATACACGTGCTTGTGCGTGTAGGCAACACCCTACAAAAGAAGAGGTACGGACTTCAAAAGCTGTGAAGTATTCGTGTGTGATTCCAGCAGAGTAAACACACGTGTCGGTCTCCACGAACAGTGCGTACAGTGGTCTGCTGGCCCGCGCTCACCATTTACCCGTGTTGAATGCAACACTTGTGCGCATAACGTCACTTATGCACTAAGGCCCTTTTCTCGAATTACATGCATTCACACACGGACATGATTTTTTTTGCACATGCGGATGCACCCGTGCTGAGGGAAATGCACGCGCACGTTACGTCACAGACACGCTTATGCGCTAAGGGCCTTTCCTCAAATTACACGCTGATGTGCTGTTTTTTCACGTGCCAAACCACACCGTATCAAGCTGGCCATGTGACAACACACGGAAGACCACGCACCTGCCCAAAAGGCCAGATTACTGCCCCCCAGAACCTGGAGCAGCCTCCCATGAGCCATCTGCTGCTACCTGCCTGCCTGCTGCCACCGTGCCCTGCCATTTGGTGCCTGCACATCTGGCATCTGCAGGGGTCAAGTTGCTATGACCACCCCTGCTGGAACAGAAGGCTCAAGAATGGTGTTCCATCACTCCACAGCCCAGCCCCAGGACCCAGTTGCCCACCCACACTTGCCTCGGGGGTTGCCATGTCCGACGCAACACCATCTGACAACAGTGGCAACCCCCCAGCAGAGAGGCAGAGGGCTACCAGCTTCAGTGAAAAGGAAGTTGGTATCCTGGTGGAACAAGTTAAGGGGCATTATGATGCCCTCTTCACACCATTGCGCGCCAACAAGGAAGGACGGAGGAGGATCTGGATGGACATAGTGGGTGCCATCAACACGGAGGGGGTGGCACCCCGCGACATCAAACATGTCCAGAAGCGCTGGGAGGACCCTCAAGAAGGCCCGGCACCTCTTAGATGCAACGGAAGCAGTGAGGCGCCGGGACCATCTTACCACCCAGCAGATGAGGGTCCTGGAGCGTATTCGCCCAGTGCTTCACCACCAGATCCTCAGGATGCAGGCCTGTCTGGAGTCGAACAGTAAGTGCCCATGAATTCCCATGAAAGACAGTGCATGTTGCGGTGTGGTGGTAGTTAGCTACTTGGCTGTATGTGTGACATGGGTCATGTATGGATGTGTGTGTGCAGGGACATGGTGGTGCTGCATTTGAGTCCAGTCAGGCATAACCCACATGGATGGTGTATGTGTTACAATGCATCATGCAGAGAAGCATGCAGAATGCAACCATGTATGCATGGATGTGTCTGTACTTGGACATGTTTGGGGTGTAGGAGATGGGTGCAGCTGTCACGGACATGCATGGTGTACATGTCCGTGTGTCTGAGTAGTGTGTGAGTGACTTGTAAATGCCATGGATGCATGACATATGTCCGTGACGATGTGTTGGTTCACTGATACAGCCTAGTCATCCTTGTATACACTGTGTTTGGGGTTATACGGGGCCAGATGCATGACCCTCCGGTGATGTGTGTGCATGTGATCAGCATGTCCCATGATGCATGTGAGTATCAGCCCACCATTGGATGTATATACGGTGCCTTGGACATGGATGCCAAAGTTTGTTGCATGTGCCTTGCCTGTTCCTGCATGTGTGTTGCCAGCACTGACCCATGTGTTGTGGATGGAAATGATGGAAGTGACGTTTGACAGTGCCACTCATGTGCTATTGCTTTCTGTCTAGGGAACTATTGTACAGTACCCTGATGCTGTTGTTCAATGTCTCCCTTTACACAGCAGCGAGTGAAGACGAGGGCTGAGACGGCGCTGTGGAGGAAAGTGGCAGGGATGCATCCACCGGTCGGCGACGCAAGGCCCAGTCATGCTCCCAGGAAATTCCATCATCTGGGAGCGAGAGGTCTAGTGCCGCATCCGCCACTACAGATGCAGCAGAATGGGTGGGTGAACCCCCACAGGGGCTTGTAATGGCGGAAGACGGTGCAGAGCTATCCAGGTTGGTGGTGTGTACGGAGAAGGAGGAGGCTTCTACAGAGTCGCACATGGGACCTGGTGGGGTGGTACCACTGGTACAAGTGGTGCAGTCCAGGGGCAGGGGCAGGAGGCAGCACAGGTCACCGCGGAGGGGTCTGTGCATGTCACTGTCCGTGACACCGTGGCTGCATCACCATGCACCAGCAGGGATGCCCCATCCCAGGCCTGTCCGAAGGTAGGGGGGAGGTCCACGTCATCTGGCACTCCTCTACCTGCAGACGAGGGGACCCGTGACCGGATTGAGTCCGTCCTGATTGGTGTTGTGTTGCGCACACATGACATTTGTGATGACGTGCGTGCTTGCTGGGGGACCACGCATGTCATCACGAACAGCTGTGTGCCAAAGTGACCCAGTTGGGAGGGGCCATGGTCAGGGGTTTCCTCCATGTGTCGGCCAGTCTTGCGGCCCTCTCCTCCTCTCTGCACACTATACGCCAGTCGTTCTCCATGCTGTCTTCCGGCCCAGATGCCACCAGGTCCCCGTGTGGACCTGCCCCAACCAACACAGCCAGCCTGGTGGAGATCCCATCCCTGCCACAGTCAGGAGTCGGAGGTCCATCAGGGTTGGCCACCCCACCAACTGGACCCCAGTAGATGGAGGATGTGCCGGCATCTTCGGGCAGGGCATGTGCACAATGGCACCGGGGGATTCCATCAGCCCGATGCCGTCGTGGTGGCAGAGGTAGTTGCGTCAGAGGCAGCAGCAGGCTCAGCGTGGGAGGCATCATGGCTCGGGGTCATCAACACCCCGGGGGAAGGCATCGGCCGAGGGGCAGGAGGACCCAGGACTGGGAGTTTCTTCTGTGTGGCAGCTGTTGGGCCAGCAAATAGATGCAGAGATGCAGTGGACGGAGAGGGCACGGCTCAGGATGGTCAGGGTGGAGAACTCCATGCACTGGGCTTTGAAGGGGGAGGAGGGCCTCGAGTAAATTCACAGGGAGTTGAGGGATTCCATGGCTGCATCCCTGTGAGACCTCGAGGCCAGGCAACAGGCCCGCCTCCGGAACATCGACATGGAGTTCGATGATGCCCTCGCCCGGAACATCACTAAATGAGCCGTGGGACTGGCCCGCTACCTTTGTAAATAGTTTTGTAGGTGTAGGTTAACTTTCTTTCTTATTTTTCTTTGGGGCGCATGGACTATGCCCCACCTTTTTGTAAATAGTTGTTTATTAGGTAGGTTTTTTGTTAAGTTTCCTATTGATTGTCGGGCTCATGGACCCATGATATTATATTTGTACATAGTTATGGACCAGATTTTCCTGTATTATTTTTATCATGGAGGAATGGTTTGCTTTTTTTTTACTTTGGATTTTGTTTTATGGACAGGCGCTTTGCAGCCATTTTTCTTTGGATTTTATTGATTTCAGCATTCATTTTTTTACCTTTATTTTGGACATCCAGGCTTTTATTTATTATTTATTTTCATGTGTGGTTTAGTTTCATTATTTCGTTTTGTATATAATACATTTTTTTAAATTCATTTGTGTGGTCTTCTCTCATTGGTTTTGCGCATGTCACAATGTGGGTTTTCTCAGTCATGTATCGCCATTGAGTGGGTCTGACAGACATGTATTCATGGCCATACTGGTTATTTGGGATTTATCATGACATGGGTATTTCAATGTGGAGTGCATGGAATGCTTGGTTGGGTGTTTGGAGTGGGGTGGCGTGGGGTGGGATTTGGGTGGCCATAAGGGCCATGGGTCTGGATGTGATGAGGTGTTGGGTGGGGTACATGAGTCGGGGCCTGCTGGCAGGTGCCCGTCACTGGGGGTAGGGTGGGGGACATGAGTCGGGTCCTGCTGGCAGGTGCCCATCACTGGGGGTGGGGTGGGGGACATGAGTCAGGGCTCGCAAGTGCATGGTGCCATTTGGCCTGCCAGCGGGTCATTCCCAGGGGTGATGGGCTGCCTGCAGATCATGGTCTGGGGTGATGGGCAGCCTGCGGGGCATGCCCAGGGGTGATGGGCTGCCTGCAGATCATGGTCTGGGGTGATGGGCTGCCTGCTGATCATGGCCGGGGGTGATGGGCTGTCTGCAGGGCATGGTCTGGGGTGATGGGCTGTCTGCGAGTCATGGTCTGGGGTGATGGGCTGCCTGCGGGGCATGGTCTGCGGTGATGGGCTGCCTGTGTAGGGTGGTCGCCTGTGGTGTGGGCTGCCTGCAGGGCATGGGTAGGGGGGAGGGGCACACCCAGGAGGGCCCACACTGCCAAATTGCATTTAAAACTCCCCGCGCACCCCTCGGAATACATGTACAATGCTCGGGCCAATGTAATTGCGTGTGGAAATCCATGCACACCCCGGAATACACGCATGCAGCCCATCCACCCGCCCATGGCCCGCAGGCAGCCCTAGGCATGCCATGTAGGCAATCCATCCACACCTGGGTATGCCCCGCAGGCATCTCACACCACCTCTCAGGCAAGTACACAATTACAACAGAATTGCCAATCGATTGCAAACACCAAAACACACACATCACACATTCCCCACTCATACTATTAGTAAAAATTCAAACTAAGAATAATTTTCCTAGAAACTCAGAAGGAGAACATATATCATTTCTGGTTGTACACATGTTTGGCTCACTGGAGATAGTTATCTCTTTTGGTTACTGACTTTTTGTGAGAAACTAAATATTAACATGGACCTGGGTTTGACTGATTTGGATTGCAGGCAAGGTGGTGGTCCCATGTCTTTTTCTAAGTGGTTTAGTCTGAGAAGTACAGGGCAGCCAGCCATCATACTGATTCATTGTGGAGGCAATGGCTTGGGTAAAGTACAATGTCTCTCCCCTTGCTTTAATGATGAAACAGGACTTGCAAAAACAAATGGAACTTTTTCCTCACAGTACCTTTATCTTTTTCTAGTTTGGCCCAGAGGTAAACATGGAAGTGGTCCATTATAATGTTTGGGAATCTCTACTATGATTCAGCACCTTGGGTTAATTGGGATGATGTTGAGGAACCATGTAGGAAATCTCATTTGTATCATGAAGCGGGAGCCTATGGACCACAATCTGCATGCATTTATCTGCCAAAAAAGAACACCTCTGTGCCACTGTCTTCCACTTACGTTGCTTCCTCTCTTACATTCACTATCACCCAACCTCATGCCTTCCTGCAAAGTAATGTTTTTTGAAATGTCACAACAGGATTGTGATGGCAGATGCATTCTGCAATAGCTTGAGCCACACTCTTAAACACCAGCAATCCCTTATTCTCCACACAATACCACCTAAGTTTACCTTAAGCAGTCATAGGGCCTCATTTGGAGGTTGGTGGTAGTCATGGCGCTATTTGTGCCATGACTGCCAACAATAACAGTACCGTGTCCGGTTTGGTGCTTTGGGGACTTAACGGTCTAGTCAGACCTTGGCGGGACCGGTAAATCCCCATTCCCCAAACCATTCCCCATTCCCATTTGAGCCCCCATAGACACTAGACCCCCAAAGATCCATCTACAGCCACCGTTTGACCACACCATGCTTCAAGCGCACAACAGCCGGGGGCCTAGTCTCCCGTCTACCACTGAACATCTCTGGAATACTGCCACTACAACTGCATGCTGAAGCACTCTACTGGCTGTTCAGGAAGCAACTCAAAACATTACTTTTCAACTGACTCTCCTTCTCCCTCTCCTTCCCCCCTTTATATGCCTACTCCCCCATCTACCTCTCTAATGACTGGGTTCTATAACTAGTGCCTTGATGCTCATGGGTTTTGCATGTTTTATAAATGCAAGAATAAATGAATAAATAAATAAATAAATGCTATCATAAGCCTTTGCCATCTTTGCTGAGTTGTAGTTATAGCATCTTGTGTGGTTAAGTGTAAGTGACCTGTCATTTCTTATGTGGACATCTTGGGGAAATCACCAATCTGCGCCTCACTCTGGGAAAAAATAATGCTGGTGTTCTTATTACCACCAGGTTTGGCGAAAGTTACATGTAGGCCTTTGAACTACAAGCCCAAAAGTGGTGCATTAATATAGCTGTGCATATTGCCACCCCAAGCACATTAAAAATGCATTTGCAATCTTCATTTGTCCTATGTTTACTGTACCCTTATTTCTGAAACATAAAGTGGCATTCTTCATGTATATTATGGGTAGAGGGCCTACTTCGTTCTCTACCCATGTGAGCAATTTAGAAAATTCAGTGCATTCTTTGAGGCATATATAATTAGCGTTCTGCACAACCTCTGTGGGTGCTGATAGGAGGCTTGTGATTTACAACCCATCATCCCTTTGACCCAGTCTTCTGAGCTGAATACCTCTCAGAATATTAGTAACTGTGGTCTCTCCCAGCCCCCAAGTATTTCCTTCTCTGCTGGATTGATGAATTGCAACCATTTATAGTCTGTTATTTTAACCTCTCCTCTGTTCAGGCCTTCCAGTGTATATTGTATCACCTTATTATTTGTTGTTGTGTCATCATCCATCATGGACTTTTGTTTTATGAAGCTATCCTCATAAGGTAACATTATTGTTGTCATCCATCGCAAGGTGGCCCTCTCATAGTGGAAAGTGCTAAGTGCATTAGGCAGTGTACTCTGTAGGTATTTCTGTGTCCACAAATATCCTTGAGGCAGTAATGGTGTAAGCTATGAGGGAACACACATAACAAGTCTCATCAGACATCTCTCTCCATACTTTACTCATGTGTTGGTATTACATGTTGTTGGCTATATGGGCAAAATCATCAATACACATGCTCAGGTTCCTTGAGTCATCTTTTCCAGGGACTGTTTCACTTGGCATTACTATATGTATTGTACTGGTGTTAACATCATTAAGAACATTAAGAACAGAGCAGGGCATGGTCAGGGATGTAGGGTAGTTCCCAGTGGTGTGGGCTGCCTGCAGGGAATGGGGAGGGGGATAGGACACACCCAGGAGAGGCCACAATGCCAAATCATGTGTAAAACTCCCAGCGCACCCTCGAAATAAATGTACCCTGCTGGTGCTAGCCGAATCACGTGTGATACTCCCTGCGCTCCCCCAAAATACACGTAACCCGCTTGCGCCAGGCCTATCGCGTGTGAAAGTTCCCGCTCACCCCCAAAATACACGTACCCTGTTCACGCCAGGCCTATCGCATGTGAAAGTTCCCATGCACCGCTGAAATACACGTACCCCGCTCGCGCAGGCCTATCGTGTATGAAAGTTCCTGCGCACCCCCGAAATACACGTTCCTTGCTCGCACCAGGCCTATCGCGTGTGAAAGTTCCTGCGCACCGCCAAAATACACGTACCCCACTCGCACCAGGCCTATCGCATGTGAAAGTTCCTGTGCACCCCCAAACTACATGTACCCTGCTCGCGCACAGGCCTATCACGTGTGAAAGTTCCTGTGCACCCCCAAAATACACGTACCTGCTCACGCCAGGCCTATCGCGTGTTAAAATTCCTGTGCACCCTGTAATACATGTACCCCACTCGCACCAGGCCAATCGCGTGTGAAAGTTCCTGCGCACACCCGAAATACACGTACCCCACTCACACCAGGACTATCGCATGTGAAAGTTCCTGCGCACCCCTGAAATACATGTACCCTGCTCGCGCCAGGCCTATCGCGTGTGAAACTACCCGCACACCCCCAAAATACACGTGCCCCGCTCGCGCTAGACCCATTGCATGTGAAAATCCCTGCATACATACCCATCCACCCTGGGCATGCCCCACAGGCAGCCCACACCACAGGGGGTACTTTTTCAACACAATTTACCCGACGCGAGCGGTGTACGCATATTCTGAGGGGTGCACGAGTACATTTTTACGCATTTTGGCTGCCGTGAACGGGGTACGCATAGTATTTTCAAGCAATTACAGTGTTGCGGCCCTGTAAGCTGGTCCTTGGTTAGCGCAGCCCTTTGCGCCGTATTGGAGATTTCAATGGCTTTTGCTTGCGCAAGCGGCGTTCTTGGGGGCATAACTGGCGCTGCGGGATGTTCGCTGCGCCACGGCTCAAAATGGCTTGGAAAATCCAGACTGCTATTTAGCGCACATGGCTGGTGCACGCTGGCGCACGCTCCCTCTCTGCGGTGCTCGCGTGCGCTGCCTCTGCGCTGAGATCTGTAAATTACCCCCTAAATATTAACATGGATCTCCATTTGAGAGATGTTACAATTAAATTATTTGGATTGCGGGGAATGCATTGATTCCATGTTTTTTTCAAAATTGTTAAGTCTGAAAAGTACAGGGCACTGACCCGACATCATACCAATTCATGTGGAGATAATGATTTGGGGAATGTACACGTTGTGACCCTTACTTAAATGATGAAACAATTCTTCGAAAAATGAGTGGAACTTTTTCCTCACACCCTCTTTATCTTTTCAATTCTGACTCATAGTCAAACAAATGGCATGGGCCACCAAATGTAATGGTAACAATGAAAAATCACAGATAAATTTCAATAAGGTCAATTCTGCATTCATGAGACAAAACAACCAATTATGGATTTCAAACAACAACATAAAGTTCTACATGGCCAATTTCCATAGACATGATGAAGTACACCTAGCCGATGAAGGAAATATGGTGTTCCTTCATAACTTCAAAACAGTACGCGAAATGTGCTAAAATACTACACTCAGTGTACCCCAAAACAGTCCTTTTAAGGATTAACTATCACATATAAATACACACATGCAATACAATTATACCCCAACACATTGTTTTAATATAACTACGGTTAGAGTTCATTGACTTTTGTTTTTAACTGCAGTTGCAAATTGTTAGCTAACGGGGGGGGTTAGGGTCAATTTGGGTTTTATAATACAGTAGAGGTTAAATGATCAATACGATACAATACTGCTCATGCAGCTATGTAAGGTAGATGAAGATAAAGAAATCAGCATATAATACATGACAGTAAACTAGGTGGGGATACATTTTATGGGTACAATTACACAAGATATAATTGCATGGGTGAAAATACACAGGCTAAAATACAGTGTATGGGGCATCTAAAACTAAACCTTTTTGTATCTATTTTTTTAAGCAATGTGTTTCTGTTTTTCTGAACAGTCTCACTTGTAAGAAAGCCTGAAAACAAACAGGTAAAATAGATAAGACTCCCAAATACCTACCATTTCACAGAGCATGACCTTTGGCCATGGCCATAGATTGTTCACCCTAGACAACACTATACCTATAAAAATTACTTTTAAAAAGAAATAAAACACAGACACCCCAAAATGTCTAGCTGCGGGCATGGAACTAGTCTTGCCCGAGGTTATCTACAGTTCTGTATAGCCTTGGATATAGCCGCAAATATTGGTAAAATGGCTGAAAGAAAAATGCTTTCCTGCCTTCCCCAGTCCCTCACCAAGTACCCCTTCATCTGTGCCAGCTCTCCCACTCACCAGATGGTCTCCTCACCTCCCCTGCCCTCTCGCTTCCAGCCCCACAACACACGCTATTTCAGTGACAAAGTTTGCAAGTCCGACTCACCTTAACTATAGGGCGGCATGCACCGGCCTATTATTACAGGACGGCGATTGGCACCCTATAATAATAGATAATAAAGTGATAATTAAGTGATAAAAAGTCTGCGCACCCCCAGACTGCAAAGTTTTGTAAAGATTTTTTAAAAAAAAGAAAGTTATTAAGTATAAAAAACAAAGTATGTTTTCCAAAACTGCAGCCTACCTCCCATTCATTTTCACACAGGCAAAAAAGGTACATTTTTTCACAAAGCGCACCACCCAAACCACTGGACGAATTAGAACCATGTCTCAAACAACTTGGGCATGAAGCGTTCAAAAGAGTGCTTTGCTTGGTCTGGGGTTATTCTGTGCAGTAGTTATTTAAATATTTGATGGAGAAAAGGATTCCCCCTTCTCCCCCAAAAATAGGGATATCTGCCATGGTGTATTGCAGGGTCATGGCTTTCAGAAATGAAACAACCAATATCTTGTTTTAACTCTCAATGTGAGAGATATTCACAGCTACAGCCGTGGTTGTGGGAAAATAAAATGTAGTAAAAAGATATTTGCAAGTCAAAACATTAAAATATGCAAATAGCATCAGTGTAGAGGTGGGGGGATGACTAGAGGTCACTGAGTAAAATTTCAGAGTTGGAGGAGGTCCAGGGACCGAGTTCGAAACACAAACCTTTCTGTAGCATAAACTATAGCTGCGAATAGCCGACATCTAAAAACAAACTGTGTCACAGAAGCAGCATGTGTTCTGGGGTGAAAGGGAAAGGGCAGGGGAGGTGAGGAGGCCATCTGGAGAGTGGGGGAGCCCACATAGATGAGAGGGCACTTGGTGATGGACTGACGGGGCAGGGAAGCATTTTCTTCAGCCTGTTTTTCCGTTATTTGCAACTATATCTGAGGCTACAAAAGACTACAGATAACTGCAGTAGTTCTGTTTCCTTGGCTATACATTTTGTGGTGTCAGTGTTTCATTTCTTTTTTAAAGTTATTTCTATGGGTATAGTCACGTCGTGGGTGAAAAATCAGTTGCCATTTGGGACTATTCTTTATTTTGGCTGTGTGTTTTCAGGCTTTTGTATGTGTGGACTTTGGAGAAAAAGAGAATAAATCAGTTTAATATAATTAATGTGAAATAAATCAATCATATTCTATTTTTAGATGTCCCGTAAAATGTATTGTAGGTTGTGTGTTGTTGCTTATGGTATTATTGTGTGTGGCTGTGGAATGTTTGTCTACCAAGTCTAATCTTATGTATTATTCTCTGCTTGCTTTATGTTCAGCTACTTTATATACATACATGAGTAGTGTTGTACTGTATTGATATTTCAAGTTGTATTGTAGTATTAAACCTGAAATGAGGCCTCCTTTTTATCCAATTTATGTAACCGCTGTTATGATGAAAGTACATGAAATGTAACAGCGGGTATAAAACAACCTTGTTTTTGTCTTTTTTTATTGTATTTGTATTTTCACAGTGTATTTTCTTCATTAGTTAGGTGTTCTGATTTATGTTTATAAATATTGGGCCTGGAGAGCTGTATTTGCGGCTTCTCAGTAGTTATCTACTGTGCTGCGTTGCTATTCTGGGGTAGTTATGGTACCAGATGCGTCTATTTTATGAAACATTGAACATTGTGTGTTTGGAGACGTGTAGTAGGTGCTGTTATGTGACATTTTGGGTGGAGTACCATCATAGATGCATTGAGTGTTTTGGGGAATTGGGAGACATCAGGGGAGTGGAAGAGTTCTATGGGGAGCGGAGGGGGGCTGGTATGTGGACTAGGGACACTTGTTTGGAGTTTGGAGGATGGATGTACATTTTGTAATTCATAGTTTTTTTAAATAGGCACAGATGGCAGCAAACGTGTATGTGTATGAGTCTTTTGTAGCCGTGTGTATAAAATGCACCTGCGTAGGCATTTCATCCTTGCATTAGTTTTGTCTGTAGGCATAGTTATATGTTTAGCCGCATTTATAAATATACATTTTCTGTACAGGAACCATGTTGTTATGTGGATGATATAGCACATAATTATATTTGTGTTTGTTATTTTGTGTGTTTAGGTGTTGTCTTATTTAAAGTTTTACAGGTTGACTTACTTTGGTTTTTAGTTAATAGAAGATGTACCTGTACCCGCAGCTACAAGTTGGCTTTGCGGCCACGTTGAATATCCACGACTACTTTTTGTATGTATTTGGTGTTTCTAATTGGATAGTGTTAATGTTGTAAATGTGTACTTCATTGTGATAGGTTGCAGTGAATATGTGGGCCATTTTATTAGTTTTCTTCTACTATAGTCCTCTTTTTGTGGTTTTGATTTTGGAAAGTATGAAACTCCCAACTGTGTCTGCTTTTCTCATTTTGACTGCAGAACACACACTGTGTAGTTCACTGTGTAGTTCATGTTACCTTGGCATTAATCAGTTGATTTCAAAGTTTGATTTGATAATATGTTGATAATTGGGCTCTGTGTTGTCTTTTACTGTATTTGTTAACAATTAAGTGGCCCTGCTGTATATCTAGAAAATGAGTGGGAATAATTATTGAACATTGTTTAATAGGAAAGAAATTGAATTTAAGTGAGGTGTCTGATATAAAATCATGAAGTATACTTGTTGCATTTAAAATAAAAGATTTATCACCGAGCCATAGATTTTATCTGCAATTCTTTATTAATCACTTATGGTGTGTGTTTAAGTGATTTTTGATTGATATAAAAATGTGTTTGTTTTAAACAGATTTATTTTTTGCTGGTGTGGTGTGATTGGAAAATGTGTTCTTTAAAAAAGATTTGGGGGTAATTCATGGAATCAAGTGCAGAAGTGGTGCACGCAGCTGCCGCACAGAGTGCGCGTGTGCCAGCTTGCACCAGCAGCGTGTCCCAAAACCTATTTTGACGAACAGAGTATTCATGGATACTTACATCCATAACCAGCCATGGCGCAGCGTGGCGCAGCGACCCTGCAGCAACGCCAGTTACGCCCCCAATCCCGCCCGTGCGCCAAAAACATCCAAACAAATCCTCTACATGATGCAAAGGCCAGTGGACCGGCATACTGCCCCAACAATGAAAATGTGCCAAATACGCCACACAGACCACTCGCGAGAACCCAATCATGTGTAAAACTCCACATGCACCCCTCGGAATATGTATACCCTGCTTGCGCCATCGCGTGCAAAACTCTGAAGTGGGACAATGGAACAAAAGCCTCCCACCAATCCCCTCACACCCCTGGCCTAGAGGATCACGGCCCAGGCACCCGCCACGAGAGGAGTTTGCCCATCTACCAGACGACCAAACCCCTGTACAGGAACATACGGATGTGCCCACCCGCGAGCCCACCCGCCTGCCCTGCCCATGCCGACACCTGTGGCATGGATGGACTCGACTGAACCATCCAACACTAAATCAACACATCGTTAGAGATGCCATGACGACCTAGACAATGGTCAGCACACCCGTTCAAACGTGCACACTGGACACTCCCACACCAATCCACACGAAGAACATATTCAGTGCTATGACGTAGGTGACGGACACACCCACCGGCGCGCATCTTTATTATTTTTCACATAGGCTTTTCAAAATGCAGAAACGCAAGACGCACAATGAACTCATCTAAAATGCTTGCTCACGCTTCTCCTAAATCCATACAATGAGAAATATAACGAAGACCTGATACTGGGGATAAAAGCAATATGATACCATAACCCAAAGCGCTGTGTATCAAACGGTTCCACCTATGCACCAGGCCCAAGCAGGCCGCAAGCAAGAGCTTCCATGAACATTGAATGAGCAAGAGTACAGTTGCTGACCCTGCAGAATGAGCCCGGCGAGAGCAGACAGTCAAGGGCACAATGTTGCAAACTTACTCGGAATACTCGTACCCCGCTCGCCCCATGCCAATCGCGCATAAAACCCCCCACGCACACCTCGGAATATGCGTGCCCCACTCGTGCCAGGGCAAGCGCATGCAAAACTCCCTGTGCACCCCTCAGAATACGCGTACCCCAGGCCAATCGCATGTAAAAATCCATGTGCACCCCTTGGAATATGCGTAGCGCGCTGTCGCCAGGCCAATCAATTGTAAAACTCCCCACGCACCCCTCGGAATACGCGTACCCAGCTCGCACTAGGCCAATTGCATCCAAAACTCCCTGCGCAGCCCTTGGAATATGTGTACCCCAGGCCATTCATGTGTAAAAGTCCCCGCGCACCCCTCAGAATACCCGTACCCTGCTCGCACCAGGCTAATCGCGTGTAAAACCCCCTGCGCCCCCCTCGGAATATGTGTACCCCGCTTGCGCCAGGCAAATAGAGTGGAAAAAGTCCTCCCTGTGTTGTGGGTTGCCTGTGGGGCATGTGCAGGGGTGATGGGCTTCCTGCAGAGAATGGTCTGGGGTGATGGGCTGCCTGTGGGCATGTGCAGGGGTGATGGGCTGGCTGCATTGCATGGTGAGGTGTGGGGGGGCCTGTGTTGTGTGCTGGATGCGGGGCATGTGCTAGGGTGATGGGCTGGCTGCAGGGCATGGTGAGGGGTGGGGGGGGACTGTGTTGCGGGCTGCCTGTGGTCATGTGCAGGGGTGATGGGCTTCCTGCAGGGCATGGTCTGGGTTGATGGGCTGTCTGTGGGGTATGTGCAGGGATGATGGGCTGCCTGCGCGGCATGTGCAGGGGTGATGGGCTGCCTGTGGTGCATGTGCAAGTGTTAGGAAAGATTTCATAGCTGTATGCAATTTTCCCTCCATGTGTCAACCCCCAAACGTTTTGCTGCTGTTAAGACACCATTGTCTGACTTTGCCAGAAAAGCACAGCCTTCAGCTGCACTCCTCTGGGCTTTCACTCACTTTTTATGGGGAAACTGACATGCCCTTAAGACAGTCAGTACTAGGAGACTTTGTTTCCCTTAGTCCTTTTCTCATGTTGAAACTTTTGTGCAACATGCAACAAGTGTGCAATGTATCTTACCATACAGCACACTTGGGTCTATAGTCATTTCCAAAGGCCCTAGATACTCTTGCTGGACTTTTTATGAACTGTGCAGATGTGTCATGGACAGGACTGGTAGCAGCTATTGTTTTGCATTATTTTTAACCCTTTCCTGCCATGTTAACCGTGTTGACCGTGTTGTCCCGAATTGGTGGCCTGGCTCCAAAATGGCCATGCCACAAGGTTCTTTGTCCTGTCCTTTGGCCATCTTGCCCCTTCCACTTCCCCAGGTCGAGTCCACCTGGGCCAGTCCTTATTTGGTCATGCATTTTCCCGCGAATCCCAATGCTTTTGTGGGCTTCTGCATGCCTGGTGTGTGTGCCTCGAGGATGTGGGCTGGGATGTCTGGTCCCAATGCACATCCTGGGTGCCAGAGAGTCTGGAGTGCCCTGAATGCCTGAGACCACCGTGGTCTATGATTGGTCCACGTATGAAGTGTGTGTTTGAGAGCAGATTTCCCATTCGGTCCTCTCTGTTTTGGCACGAAGGGAACTTTGGATAAGAGGTGGCTGGAAACACCACTACCAGGTAGATCTCCTGAGTTCTCACTGAACAAGGGATAGGATCCAAGTATCCTGCCACTACAAAGCTGAGTCGAGGAACTGCTGGTGACCCGCTGGAAGGTTTGGCACTCTGAGCCTGCTGTCATCCCGTGGGACCCCTCTACATCTGGTCGTCCTAGAAGGTCTGCGAAGATGCTTCGACCCATTGGAATAGTGGGACCCCCTATTCTCGGGACCTTCATCAAAACCTGCAAGTAAACTTTCTCGGAAGTGTCCCTGGGCCAACTAGTGTGCTGACCAGCTTACACAGGACCTTTGCTCTGTCTCCACCATCATTTCGAGGAGGCCCTCAAAACTTGGTATACTGCTATCTCTTTGTCCATGGCACCCGCACACCACACACTTGGCATTCCCAGGTCTGAAGTGAGATGAGTGCACCCGGACCGGAGTAAACGCGGTTACCGTACTCCCCTGCTGCAGAAACGCCCTTTGCAAGTCCACTGCATTGTGACCCTCTTGCCCCTGAAGCCTGCTGTAGTGAAACTGGGGTGATTCATCCATACATCCGGAGCAGAGAAATCGCTTCTGTCCCCTTTGGGAATCATTGCTGGAACTCAGGAACTAAAAGGTGCCGAGAAGTCCTTTTTGCCGCCGTCGAACCTGCAACTGAATTGGACTAACCTGCTGAAGTTTGGGTCTCCTTGCCTCAGGGACCAGTGAGTGATATTTACCCCAACCAGTGGCCCCTAGTGCCAGAGCCCAACTTTACGCACGAGTGGCCCCTGGAGGCCCCTCTCCTGTCCACTTCTATTGCGAAATATTGACTCCATCCCAAACTCTCGAACTGCCTCTGCCTTCAAGTGGAGGTCCTTCTTGAATAGTGGGAACTTATTCTTCATCGCCTTATCCACCTTCCCGAGCTGCTGGAGTCCCCTGAAGAGCCCCTATTTTGCCCATTGCAACAACCACGTGGATTGGCATATATGTGCTCCCCTCTTCTTAGGGCTTGGACTGCCTCTTAGTTAGGTGAATAACTGATGTTTAATTGGGCCTAAACATTAACTGCACTGCCTGTTTCCTTCCCCTCTAGGTTGTTGACATATTTTGTGCAGTCATCCCTTTAGACCCCCTGGTCTTGTATATATATTGTATTGAGTGTGATGTATTGGTTTACTTAGTGTTACTGTGATTGTCTGCTATGGTCTATGTTATAAGGCCATGTAATAAATGTGTCTATATTTTGAATATAACACCTGTCTGGAGTAATTTGTAAGTGTCCTTGCTCTATATGCTCATTGAGGTCCTTCAGTCACCCTCACCCCTCCTAAGACTTAGTCTTGACCGCCTGCCATAGCTACCCTGATTGGTCTGGCTTGTCCAGAGGTTACCCTGTTCCAAGAAACTAGGTTGGCCTTCTGAACCTCTGCCACTCCTGGACAGAGTTCAGAAATCCTTCTTAACAAATTGGTGTACAGCTGTGGGATAGGACTGAAGGTATACAGTGTTGCATACTACTGAAGGCATTTCAAGTTATTCCTAACAAGACACATAGTGAATTGTTGTAGTATAGCTCAAAAAGTCCTATCAAACAGTATGGAAACAAGTACCTTGTTAACTTTGAATGCTTCTTAATCTGAAAGATTGAGAAAGATGTGTGCTGAGAGAAGTGTATCTGCTCAAGGCACAAAAATGGAAGTGATCCAAAGAATCATGGACTGGCAAGAGGCTCAGCTTAATGCCATAGCTCCTGTGGACAGTACAGAAGAAGGTGGGGATGATCCCACTGACAGAACTGATAGTTCTGTTGCTGCACTTGTTCATGGGACCCAGGAGGGTATGGAGGATGTAATACCTAGTGTTTCCTCTGCAGTACTGAAGTGAGGCCATGCTTGAATTGAAGTAGCAAGAACAGTGGTTTAGGTGGAAGGAGCTTTAATTTAACATGACCAAACTGAAAATAGACCAGGCAGAAAAACAGAAAGACAGGGATCACCAGTTGGAACTGGCCAAGCTTCAGGTTGCCAATGGATTCAAGGTTCCTGGATATGGGTCTGGGGCCTCCTCTTATCCAAGGTTTCCTCAGGATCTGCTCAGTGTGTATGAGGAAAAGAATGACATTATGGACTTGCTGAATACATTTGAGTACGCCTGTGAAGTTCAACAAGTTGACAATGCTGATAAAATTGCCTGGTTACTTAGCAGACTGCCCCATTCTGGCTGCAGTGCCATTATGGAAACGTCAACAGCCGAGATAGCAGATTTTGCAATGTTGAAGCAAATTCTCATCTTAAAGTTTAGAAAGATTCCTGCCCAGTACTTAAAAAGATTCAGAGAGTACAAAAAGAAAAATGGTGGTACTTGGGTATCTTATGTAACTGAATCCTTAAAGAACTTGACTGGCTGGGTTGAAGGTTATAAGCCCTCTACTTTTGAAGGTATGATATGTCTTGTCATGCTTGAACACATTTTGCATCTTCTTCCCCTGAGGTTAAGCAGCACTTGACAGATTCAAAGGAGAAAGATCCTAAGAAACTAGCCACAGCAGCAGACTTGTGGGTGTCACATAGAGTGTCCCATAAGGACAAGAATCAGCCTGGTAAGCAGGAGGAGGGGAACAAAAGATAAGGAGGGTGGAGAAACTGATAAAACCTCCTCCCATAAGGGCCACAAAAGGGCCACAGTTGTGGAACAACTGATGATGTGAAGGGGTATCACAGATGTAAGGTCAAAACCTTGGGGGTCCACTCTGCTAATCTGGCCTTCTCCTCCTATAAGGAAGAAGAGATTACAGGGGCATCCTTCTCCTCAGACTGCTTCCACAGTGGGATAGAAGCTGAGGTAGTTTTAGTTTCCCTGGGTTCCTGGGATCCTAAAGTTTCAGAGGCTTATGCTAGGATTCCAGATAATACCAAAGACAGTGTGCTGATCAATGGAGTAGTTATTCCAGCTCTTAGGGATAGTGGGTGCAGTCGAACTGGAGTGGATTCTACCTTGGTAGATGCAGAGGAAGTTGCCAGAGCTACTCTGGCCCCAACTAAGTTGGCTGATGGCCCACCTTTCATGTTCCCAGTAATACCTGTTACTCTCAATATCAATGGTACAGCAGTCAGAATTCCAGTGAGCATACCGAGGAATGTCCCAGGAAAGGTCTTGCTGGGAAATGATCTCAGAGCTTTAGGGCTTGTGGGAGATACAGCTGAAAGACCCTGCACAAGGTCTCACACAAGGGCAGTACTGGCCAAGACCAATGTCATTCCCCAGAAGGGGAACCCCAAGGCTAAATGAGTCAGAAAATCTAAAAGATGGAAATAAAACATGCCCCCTAACTCACCTACCACTTAGGTGGAGGTAGTTGGTCTATCACCAGGACCTGACGAGGAGGTGGTGATACCTGAAATAATTGACCCACATGACCATCCTGAATTAAATGATTTATTAGTAGATGGTGGTCCTGACAAGGAAGAATTTAGTAAGGGCCAACGTGAGTGCCCATCTCAGGAAGGCCTAAGGAGATAGGCCTGCTCCTGGCTGAACCTCATGGGAAGCACAGGAGCTATTCGGAATGTGGGCTCTTGTATAGTGAGCCTACACAGACTACAGAAGGAGACCATAGGAGGTTGGTGGTTCCCCTTGCTGTAAGACCCTTCCTCCTGCAGCTGGCACATGAATTGCCCCTTGCTGGTCACCTTGGAATCAAGAGAACCAAGCAATGGTGATCCATGCACTTCTACTGGCACAAGATGGGGGTGCAAGTAGAAAGTCACTGCAGGAGTTGTGCCTCCTGCCAGCTATCTTGTAAGAGTGGCTCAACAATCCAAGCTCCATTGGTACTGCTCCAAGTTGTGGGGGTACCATTTGAGAGGGTAGGGATTGACATTGTTTGTCCCCTTGACCCCCAAACATCCTCAGGCAATAGGTCTATCGTGGTGCTGGTCGACTATGCCACCAGGTATCCTGAGCTCATCCCATTAAACACTGTGACTGCCAAGTCAGTAGCAAAAGCTTTGCTTGGTATATTTACTAGAGTTGGCTTCCCTAAAGAAGTTGCATCTGACAGAGGCAGCAACTTTATGTCCAAGTATATGCAGGCCATGTGGAAGGAATGTGGGGTCACCTATATGTTTTCTTCTGCATTTCACCCACAGACAAATGGCCTGGTAGAAAGGTTTGACAGAACCTTAAAGAGCATGATTGGGTCTCTGGAAGAACCCCAAAGAAGAAAATGGGATCTTCTGTTACCATGCTTACTGTTTGCCTACAGAGAGATACCACAAGGGGGTGTTGGCTTCTGCCCCTTTGAACTTCTGTTTGGTCAGCCTGTAAGGGGACCCTTAGCCATAGTCAAGAAGGGATGGGAGATGCCCACTCCCCCCATTACTACAAACGTAGTGGACTATGTACTAGGGCTCAGAAAAAGGATGGTACACCTGAAGGGTCTGGCTAGTGAAAAGTTGAAGGCAGGTCAAGCTCTCGTGAAACATTGGAATGACCAGAAGGCTTCCCTCATCAATTTGACACCTGGTCAGCAAGTCCTGATCATGAATCCTATAAGGCCTAGAGCTTTACAGGACAAGTGATCAGGCCCTTACACAGTGGTGGAGTCACTGGGTGAGGTCAACTATTTAGTGGCCCTTGGAGGGGCTGGTCAGGCTCCAAAAGTTCCATGTAAATAGGCTGAAGGCTTTCATCCCAAGAGTTGAAATCGCAGCACTGCTGTTGGCTTCAGATTTTGAAGTAGAGGAGTCTCAACCTCTTCCTGAACTGTTCCAAAACAGTCCTTCAGACAGCTCTATTGAGGGTGTCCAAGTGGCCCCTCACCTGACTTCTGATAAACAGGCTGAGGTGAAAACTTTGCTTAGGCAGTTTTCCCCCTTGCTTTCACAGTCCCCGGGTCTGACACCTTGGTGCAAACATAACGTAGACACAGGAGACTGGGCCTCATTCCGAGTTTGGAGGTAAGGGAAAAACAATGCAGGTAAAGGATTACCGCCATTGCTTACCGCTACGCGCTGTTCTGACCAACCAGACCGCTACTAACAGCATCGTAAAGTACGGTGCCGTTAATAGCTGTCTGGGCGCGTGCACGCAACACACCATGCCGGCATTAGCGGCATGCTGTAAACCGGGGAAGATCACAAGTGAGGCGGACATGCAAATAACGGCCTCATGAAGGCGGAAAAAGTGCTTACCGGTATGGCGTAAATACCAGCATCTCCGACCAGGTGTAAAGAGCCCTGAGCAGTGTTTCCAACTGCCACAGGTGCACACAATCAGCACAGGCGGAGGCAATGGAGTCAGGCCCAGTACAAAAGGAGCACACCCCACACACCACACCCCCTCCCACACCAAGATGATACCAATAATAGTAGCATTACTGGAGCTGGAGGACCTGCTTGCAATGCTGCAACATCAACAACAACAACAACAACAGCAACCACCACAGAGGAGACGCAGGAGGAGAAGGAGGGTGATACAGGCCCAGCATGCCCCACAAGTGCAGCCACTGTTACCAGGCAGGCAGCCCCCAATCACTCGCATCAGAGCCACTCCCTTCAACCTAACACCTGAACAGATCCACACCCTGTACCCTGTGGACCGGGACACCATCACCACCATAGTGGACCTGATACCCAACGACAAAGTGAGCCTCATTGAAATACGCACCGCCATCCCCCCTCTACTGAAGGTAGTGTATTTGCTCCACTTCCTTGCCACAGGCACCTACCAGCACACAGTGGGCCACATGCATGGCATATCACAACCCTTATTTTCCCGGATTCTGAACCAAGTGCTGGATGCCCTCCTCAAGCAAACAAGGGACTACATATTCCTACCACGGACTCCCCAGGAGATATTCGATATAAAAGTTGCCTTAAATGCACTGGCAGGTATGCCAAATTGTGTAAGTGCCATCGACTGCACCCACGTGGAGTTGGTGGTCCCACATGCCATGGAGGTGGTGTATCGCAACTGCAAGCAATACCACTCCATCAATGTGCAGATGGTATGCAACACCAGCAAGATCATCACACATTGCTGTGCCCGACATCCCGGATCAACTCATGACTCTATGGTCTTGCGGAACTCCACGCTACCAGGCTTCATGGAGCGACATGCCAAACGACGTGCCTGGCTGCTTGGTGAGTTGCCTGATTGGGCCATGGCAGTGCATCTGGGTTGTGAGGTAGGTGGATGCATACTCCACCTGGGTGGGAATGGGGGGATGCATACTCCACCTGGGTGGGAATGGGGGGGATGCAGACTCCACCTGGGTGGCAATGTTGATGTGACTGCACGATGTGCACATCACCAAACACTGTGCCCAAAGCATCAGAAACGGTACATGACACCCAAATCCCATAGTGATGAAGTAAGGTCGACACCTATCACTACATGACTAACAGGTAACCACCCCACATCTCACAACACATGCTCCACTCATCAGCAGCCCTCACCCACCGTAATGCCATCCAGCACCATGCGGTGCATATGCACTATGTTGCTGTCTCCAGCATATCACCACACAGGACAATCATCCCTGGGAGTGCATTGAACTGAACCAACTAGGGATTCCACAGACTACTGTCAATGCTCCCTACTAGTAAATCTCACAGAACACAACACATCACTAATTTGACTCCAAGACTGCTGTATGCATATATGATGCACTTGCAACAAGATGTCAGTGCACACCATGTATCATCTTGAAGATGCAACCCACACCATTAGTCCATGGCACAGGACACATAGAGGGACCTGAATTGGGGTCAATGCATCCAGGGACATGTGCATGTGGGCACCGATTACCTGCAGCCATGTCAGACTAGTACAGTTTTCCAACATGAATTTGCAAACATTTACCTTCATTCCCCTCTCATGCAGGTGATGGTGGCTATCCCTTGAAGCCCTGGCTCCTGACCCCTGTCCGAAACCCACAGAACAGGCACAATGAGGAATACAATCGTTCCCATAACCATACACGTGTGGTAATCGAGCAGACCTTTGGCCTGTTGAAGACACGATTTCGCTGCCTCAGCCGGTCAAGTGGGGCACTCCTATACAGACATGAGAAGGTGGCCAAGATCACCATGGCATGTGTAATGCTGCACAATATGTGCATCCGCCGGAACGTGCCCCTGCCCCATGACATGGAACTGCTATCACCTGATGATGATGAAGGGAATGATGAAGATGTGGCAGGACATCATCACGGTGGCGATGCACAGGAGGGACGTGCTGTGCGCCAGTCAGTGATCGTGCAATATTTCTGACGTACATGTCAGCAGAGGGTGACATAATGGTTGGACATAGGGCACTGGGTGTGGGGGTACATGTACACTATGCACTGTGCAACATTAAATGACATGTGCGCAATGATGAATGTCCACTCTGTTTTTTTTTTACACAACTGGTGTATTGAAAGTAACAATATGAATGTGAATAACAAAACCCTCCACCACACTCACCCTCCTTCCCCTCCCCACATAACTCCCCCACACACCCTCCCCCCTCTCCCCCCACAACTCCCCCAAACAAGTCCCAGAGAGTCCACAGTGCCTACATGAGGCTGCCATAACAGTCACTTAGCACTCCCAGAGCCAGGGGGTGGCATGTCCCTTCGGCGCAGCGCACGGACTGACTGGCAGAGCGGGCTGGTTTGAGTCGAGCTACTGGTGGATGGTGTGGCCGCATGCTGAGGCTGTTGGGCATGAAGACCTGTCTTCAAAGCATCAGTAATGTGCCCTAGCACCTCGCAGAGGCGGTTGGTGTTTTCCGTGATGGACTGGCCCAGTGCGGTCAACTCCGTGCGCCACTCCTCCCTGGCCTGACGGTTGTCCTGCACAAATTCTGTATTGGTGCAGTGAGCAGGTCAGCCCACTACGCTCCTGCAGCTGCACCTGTGGCAGTACTGGGGATCTGGCTGGCATGCCCAGCCTGCTCATCCTCCCCGGGACTGAATACCGGACTGATATTGGTGTTGTCTTTCCCAGACTGTCCCTGGGTGTTGTCTTTCCCAGACTGCTCCGGGGTGTTGGTATCAACAGTGTCACTCATGGATACCTGGGGGATGCTAATTGTGTTGGGGTGTGGTCAACATCCACTAAGTCATCCTCAATGGTGCCCCAGATGTATTCTGGGCTGTCTTCAACTGTGAGGGTCGCCGTGGCTGCCACCTCCCCAGCCACACTGGACTCCTCAAAATGGGGTGTCAGACAGGTGTCTGCAGGCAGAACAGTGGGGGGTGGGGGTGGTGTGCCCTCCACAGGGCCTTGGTGTTGCAGGTGGTATGTGTCCCTGTGGTGGATTCCTTGCTGGGAAACAGCACCCCCTGGCTTGTCCCCTGGATGTGGACGGACGGTTGCTGTCCTCTGCAGGGGTGGTGTCCTGCTCTTCACTGTCATGCTCACTGCCTGGGGGGTGAAAGAGAGGGTCGGCATGAGTGATGTTTGGATAAGTATCATACATACATTGGTACAATTGCACATCCACACATTTGTGGGTAATAGGCATTTGTGTTGGGAAGGGCACATCATTTCATACATGGGTGGTAAATGCAGCTATATGTCGGTGTCACTCATGTTGTCCAGGTACTGTGCTGTCTGTCATGCTCACAATTTAGGTCATGCACGCTGTGTGCCTCATGTGTGGTATGTGTCATGTACGTTACGCCCTTGCATCAGGCATCGGCATGTGTCTTACTTGCTTCGACATTCTTTACAGCGAGTATGTTTGTGGCTGACCATGGTGTCACTCTTTGGACAGACATTGGCATTGACTTTCATCAGATTTGGCTTAGCAGTTTTTACTTTGGACACTCACCTCCATCCGCAGATGTCGTGGCGCCACACTCCCTCTATCCTATGCCTTCGATTGATTCTGGGCCAATCATGCTCGCACATGTTTCCTCCCACGGGGTGAGCTTAATGAGAGAACTTGGTCCTCCTCTGGTTTCCAAGGCCTGGGTACGGTTTACCGATAGAATGTTCCTCACCCTCAGCTGCAGGTCATCCCACCGCTTACAGCAATCCTTCACCATGCGGGGTGTGTTGCCCACTGCACTCACCTTCTGGCAAAGTAGTGCCCAAATCTCCTTTTTGCAAAACACGGCCTCCCTCCTCAGGTTGCTGCTGAACACTGTCCCTGCATGCTCATGCAAGGTGCCGATGAGCATCTGCAGCTGAACCTCTTCTTTCGGAGGTGGGCAGATCCCTTCTTGAGTGCTTTTGGCATTCTTGGGTGGTTGGATGAACTTTACGGTCGATTTGCAGTGTCCCAGGGGTCCTGTGTGCTGAGGATGGCAATGGATTGTGTTTTTAAAGATGGCCGCCATGCTCCTTCCCATTCCTGTGTTATGATGTTATTTCCTGTTACTCTATTTAGCCGTGACCGTAAATAGCGGTGACAGCTAATTACGGTCACCGCTATTTACGGTCACCGGTAATGCTGATTTGTACTATGGCGGTAGTGTTATCTACGGTGCACTTGATGCCGGTAAGGGCTTTTTGCGGCCGTTTTGTGGCATAGCGCTAGGTACCTTACCGGCATGGCGCAAAGCTTGTGCCCGCAAAGTCGTAATAGTCCTCGATTAGCGGGCTGCTGCCAGCTCGGACACGATATTTGCACCATGCCGGTAAGGGACGATACTTACCTCCAAACTCGGAATGAGGGCCAGTATACCTACCAAAAGTAGGGGATACAGAATGTCAGACAAAGTAAGGTCTTACATTAAGACAGAGGTCAACAAGATGTTGGATCTTGGGGTGATCGAACCCTCCAGTAGACAGTGGTTTTGGGTCCAAAGGCAGGTACTTCTGAATTGAGGTTCTGTGTAGATTACAGGGCTCTGAATGCTGTCACCAAGACAGATGCACACCCCTTGCCTAGAACAGATGAGCTGGTCGATACTGTGGGTTCCTCCAAGTACCTCAGAAGATGCCAAGGAGAAGACAGCTTTCTCAACACCAGAGGGTCTTTACCAGTTCAGGGTAATGCCTTTTGGGTTGAAGAATGACCCTGCCACTTTCCAGAGGCTTGTGAATCATGTGTTGAATGGGTTGGATGAATTCTGTCTTGCATATTTGGATGATATAGCAGTTTTCAGTGCCACCTGGGAAGACCATGTGAAACACCTTGGGATTGTGTTACAGGCTCTTCAGAAGGCCCATTTGACCATAAAGGTGAGCAAGTGCCAGATTGGACACGGATCAGTGGTCTACCTTGGACATGAAGTAGGTGGAGGGAGGATACAGCCTCTACCCAGTAAAGTACAAGACTGGCCTACCCCCACTATACAGACCCAAGTGAGAGCCTTTTTGGGACTCACTGGGTACTAAAAACATTTCATGGCAGACTATGGTACCATAGCTGACCCTCTGACTGCTCTCACTACTCCAAAGAAACCCAAGAAGGTAACATGGTCTGAAGAGTGTGAGAAGGCTTTCGATGGCTTAAAATACTCCTTGTGCCAGGCCTCTGTTCTCAGGGCCCCTGATTACCAAAGACCTTTTATTGTGTAGACAGATGCCTCTGACACTCGCATACGAGCTGTAATATCACAAGTAGATGAGAAGGGTAAGGAACACCGTATTGGCTTCATTAGTCGCCAGCTTAAGGACAGAGAGCTCAGATGGTCCACAGTAGAGAAAGCATGTTTCTCTGGTGTGTGGGCCCTAAGGAAGCTGAGGCCTACCTCTATGGGACCCACATCACTGTGCAAACTGACCATAAGCCCTTAAAATGGCTAATGAACATGAAGGGAGATAATCCAAAGTTGCTTAGGTGGTCCATCAGTCTACAATGATTTTACTTCACTATTGAGCATAGGCCAGGTGTCCAATATAGCAATGTTGATGGGTTGTCCAGAATGTTTAACCGACCTGAACAAGAGACTCATCCAGGGGTGGATTAGTTCACCCTGTCCTTAGTATGGGAGGGGTGAGTGTATGCATACAGCTGTATGCAATTTTCCCTCCACGTGTCAACCCCTAAACTTGTTGCTGCTGTTAAGAAACCATTGACTGACTTTGCCAGAGAAGCACAGCCTTCAGCTGCACTCCTCTAGGCTTTTGCTCACTTTTTATGGGGAAACTGACATGCCCTTAAGACAGTCAGTACTAGGAGACTTTGTTTCCCTTAGTCCTTTTCTCATGTTGCAACTTTTGTGCAACGTGTAACAAGTGTGCAGTGTAACTTACCATACAGCACACTTGGGTCTATAGTCATTTCCAAAGGCCCTAGATACTCTCGCTGGACTTTTTATGAACTGTGCAGATGTGTCATGGACAGGACTGGTAGCAGCTATGGGTTTGCATTATTTTTAACCCTTTCTTGCCATGTTAACCGTGTTAACCGTGTTTGGCACAAATAGGTGCCCTGGCTCCAAAATGGCCATGCCACAAAGTTCTTTGTTCTGTGCCCCTTCATCTTCCCCAGGTCGAGTCGACCCGGGCCAGTCATTATTTGGTCATGCATTTTCCAATGAATCCCAATGCTTTTGCGGGCTTCTGCATGTCTGGTGTGTGTGCCTCCAGTATGTGGGCTGGGATGTCTGGTCCCAATTCACATCCTGGGTGCCAGAGAGTCTGGAGTGTCCTGAATGCCTGAGACCTCCGTCGTCTGTGATTGGTTCATGTATGGAGTGTGTGTTTGTGAGCAGATCTCCCATTGGGTCCTCTCTGTTTTGGCGTGAAGGGAACTTTGGATAAGAGGAGGCTGGAAACACCACTACCAGGTCAATCTCCTGAGTTCTCACTGAACAAGGGATAGGATCCAAGTATCCTGCAACTACAAAGCTGAGTCGAGGAACTGCTGGTGACCCACTGGAAGGTTTGGCACCCTGAGCCCGCTGTCGTCCCGTGGGACCCCTCTGCATCTGGTTGTCCTAGAAGGTCTGCAAAGACGCTTCGACCCATTGGAATAGTGGGACCTACTATTCTCGGCACCTTCATCAAAACCTGCAAGTAAGCTTTCTCGGAAGTGTCCCTGGGCCAACCAGTGGGCTGACCATCTTACGCAGGACCTTTGCTCTGTATCTGCCATCGTTTTGGGGAGGCCCTCGAAACTTGGTATACTGCTAGCTCTGTATCCACGGCACCCTCACACCGCATTTTGTACACTTGGCATTCCCATGTCTGAAGTGAGACACGTGTGCCCAGACTGGAGTAAACAAGGTTACCGTGTTGCCCTGCTGTGGCAACGTCCTTTACAGTCCGCTGCATTTGTGACCCTCTTGCCCCTGAAGCCTGCTGCAGTGAAACTGGGGTGATTCATCCACCCAGAGCGTTGAATTTGCCACTGTCCCGATTGGGAATCCTCACTGGAACTCAGGAACTAAAAGGTGCCGAGACGTCCTTTTTGCCGCTGTAGAACCTGCAACCGAATTGGACTAACCTGCCGAAATTTGGGTCTCCTTTCTTCAGGGACTGGTGATTAATCTTTACCCCAACCGGTGGCCCCTAGCGCCAGTTCTCAACTTTACACATCAGTGGCCCCTGGGGGCCCCTCTCCAGTCCACTGCTATTGTGAAATAGCGACTCCATCATAAACTCTCGAACTGCCTCTGCCTTCAAGTGGAGATCCTTCTTGAATAGTGGGAACTTATTCTTCATTGCCTTATCCACCTTCCCGAGCTGCTAGAGACCCCTGAAGAGCCCCTGTTTTGCCCATTGGAACAACTGTGTGCATGGACATACATGTACTATTGAGCATAAGGCTCCCCTCTTCTTAGGGCTTGGACTGCCTCTAGTTAGGTGAATAACTGATGTTGAATTGGACCTAAAGATTGACTGCACTGTTTGTTTCCTTCACCTCTAGGTTGTTAAAGTATTTCTTGCAGTCATCCCTTTATACCCCCCTGGTCTTCTATATATATATTGCATTGAGTGTGATGTATTGGTTTACTTAGTGTTACTGTGATTCTTTGCTATGGTCTATGTTACTAAGGCCTTTTAATAAATGTGTCTATATTTTTAATACACCTGTCTGGAGTAATTTGGAGTAATTTGTAAGTGTCCTTTCACTGTGTGCTCATTGAGGTCCTTCAGACACCCTCATCCCTCCTGAGACTTAGTCTTGAGCGCCTGCCATAGCTACCCTGATGAGTCTGGCATGCCCAGAGGTTACCCTGTTCCAAGAAACTAGTTTGGCCTTCTGAACCTCTGCCCCTCCTGGACAGAGTTTCACACCCGATTGGCCTGGCACGAGCGGGATACGCATATTCGGGGGGTGCATGGGGAGTTTCACACGTGATTGGCCTGGTATGAGCGGGGAAGGCTTATTCAAGGCGGTGCGCTGGGAGTTTCACACGCGATTGGGCTGGCGCAAGTGGGGTACGCGTATTCGGAGGGTGCGCAGGGAGTCTCACACGTGATTTGGCAGTGTGGGCTCCCCGGGTGTGCCCCTCCCCCCCACCACATGCCCCGCAGGCAGCCCATCACCCCAGACCATGACCTGCAGGCAGCCCATCACCCCTGACCATGACCCGCAGGCAGTCCACACCACAGGGGACCACCCTACGACCCTGGGCATGCCCCGCAGGCAGCCCATCACCCCTGGGCATGCCCTGCAGGTAGCCCAGCACCCCTGACCATGACCCGCAGGCAGCCCACACCACAGGGGACCACCCTACAACCCTGGACATGCCCCGCATGCAGCCCATCACCCCTGGGCATGCCTCACATGCAGCCCATCACCCCTGACCATGCCCCGCAGGCAGGCCACATGGAACCATGCACTTGGGTGCCCCAACACATGTCCCCCTCACCCCACCCCCATTGACGGCAACCTGCCAGCAGGCCCAGCACATGTCCCCCCACTCCACCCCCATTGACGGCAAACTGCCAGCAGGCCCCGACTCATGTCCCTCCACCCCACCTCCATTGACGGCAACCTGCCACAGGCCCCGACACATGTCCCCCAACCACACCCCCATTGATGACAACCTGCCAGCAGGCCCAGCACATGTCCCCCCACTCCACCCCCATTGACGGCAAACTGCCAGCAGGCCCCGACTCATGTCCCTCCACCCCACCTCCATTGACGGCAACCTGCCACAGGCCCCGACTCATGTCCCCCAGCCCCATTGATGGCAACATGCCAGCAGGCACCGACACATGCCCCCCCACCCAACACGTCATCACAATCCAGACCCAGGCCCCTTATGGCCACTCAAATCCCACCCCATGCCACCCCAGTCCAAACACCCAACCAAGCATTCCACCCACTCCACATTGAATTCCCTGTGTCATGATAGAAACCTAATAAGCAGCATGCCCATCAATACATGTCCATCAGACCCACACAATTGCGACACATGACTGAGAAAACCCACATTGTGACATGCACAAAATGAATGAGAGAATACTACACACATAAAGTAGAGAAGAAAAAATGCATTAAATACAAAACTGAATGAATAAAACAAAACCACGAAAGAAGAAAAAAAAGAAATCCAAGTCCGGATGTCCAAAATTGATCAACAAAAATGAAGGCTGTAATCAAAAAAAGTTCCAAAAAAACAAAGCTTTCCTCCATGGGTACGAAAATAGAGAAAATCCAGGTCCATAACTATTACAAATAAATATTCAAGGGTCCATGAGTCCAACAATCCAAATAAAACCAAAAACCTACCTCTTAAATAACTATTTACAAAAAGGCGGGGCATAGTCCATACGACCAAAATAAAAATAATAAAAAGGAAACCTACACATTCATAACTTTTTTTAAAAGGTGGCGGGCTAGTCCGATGGCTCACTCATTGATGTCCCTGGCCAGGGCATCATCGAACCCCACTTCAATGTCCCGGAGGCGGGCCTCTTCCCTGGTCTCGAGGTCTCACAGGGATGCATCCATGGCCACCTCTAACTTCCTGCGAGTTGCTTTGAGGCACTGAGCCCGCCTCAACGCTCGGTGCATGGAGTTCTCTGCCCTGACCATTGTGAGCCGTGCCCTCTCCGCCCGCCGCCGCTCTGCATCTATTTGCCGGCCCAACCGCTGCCACACAGATGACACTCCCAAACCTGGGTCCTCCTGCCCGATGGCCGATGCCTGCACCTGGGATGTTGATGGCCCTGAGCCATGATCGCTCTCACGCTGAGCCTGCTGCTGCCTCCAATGCAACTGCCTCTGGCACTACAATGGCTTCCAGCTGATGGAATCCTCTGGTGCTGCCGTGCACATGCCCTGCTTGATGATGCCTGCACGTCCTCCATCTGCTGGGGTCCAGTTGGTGGGGTGGACATCCCTGCTGGACATCCGACTCCCGACTGTGGCAGGGATGTGTCCTCTCCCAGCCTGGCTGCTGGCACAGGGGCAGCTCCACAGGGGGGCCATGTGATACTTGGGCAGGAAGATGGCATGGCGGATGACTGGCGCATTGGGGGTTCAGTTGAGGAGGGGGTCGCAAGTTGATCCAGCACCCTGATGAACCCAGTGCCGATGACCTGTTCTAGTAGGTTGACATGACCAAAGAGGTATTCGAAATGACGTGCACTGTCTAGACGAGAACTCTGCACGTCATCCCGAATACCACGTTGGTGCAACGCTACCCCAACTAGGACAGGCTCAATCCGGTCATGGATAGCAATGTCTGCAGGGAGAGAAAGGCCAGTTGTTGTATGCGCATCCCCTCCCTGAAAACGGGTCTGGGTGGAGGCATCACTGCTGGTCTCGGATGATGCAGTCACTGGATTGGGGACAGGATTACACACAGCCACCTCCGCGGCAGCCTGTGCTGCCTCCTGTCCCTGCCCCTGGACTGCACCACTAGCACCAGTGGAATCCCCCCTCCCAGGCCCCGTACGTGGGGCTTGCACGGCCTCCTCCTCAACCAAACCCCCCACCAACCTGGATGACTCTGTGCCATCTTCCCCATATGCCCCTGTGTGGGCTCAGCTGCCCCTACTGCTGCCGAGGAGTCCACTTCCAAACTCTGCCTCTTGGATCTTCCCTCAGTAGCTGCGGCCATTGACGCAGCACCAGACTCCTCACTCCCGGAAGAGATCACTACGTGGAGGGGAGCTGGGCCTTACATCTCCAGTTGGCAGTGGGATCCCTGCCGCTGTGCTCCACAGCACCATCTCTGCCCTCTTCATCTGTCGACACTGCAGATAGGGAGAGACAGAACACAGGCATCAGGGCACTGTACAATGGTCTGATACACACATGACAGTTGCACATGAGTGGCAGTGTCAAACTTCACAGATGGCATCACACTCCCCAACTCTCATATCATTTGAACCCACACACATGCACAAATTAACAGGAATCATGCAGCAGGCAGCAGCATCCATACACACACAACAGCATGATGGTTGACATGACATCACAAGCAACATGGGGAGTGCCAAACACATGCACACATGCCACTAGACTGACCTGAATCTGTACATCTCCAATACCTGTCACAGTGCAATGATCGGCAACTATGTCACATCTGCCAATCAGGTTCCTACCTGTCTGTGTCACATGCATCCATGGTGTATCACAGTCACACACATGTCAAACACACACACATGCACATGTACACTACGCACGTACATGAAGGTGGAACCAGCATCCATGTGTCACACCCCACCCATGGCATAGTACATACACAGAAATGCTAACATGTGTGCGTCTCCACATGCAGTTGTGCATCATGCTTTGGAACACATACACCATTGATGTGCATCACGCATGACTGGACTCACATGCAGCAGGTTCATTTCCCTGCACATAGACAGCCATACATGGGCCTTTCCAGACATATGTCCAAGCTGCACACTTCTGGGACACCTCAACATGCACTGCGTCCAATCAGTACGCATGGACACTTACTGCTCGACTCCGGACGGGTCTGCCTCTCGAGGACCTAGAGGTGAAGCGCTGGGTGAATGTGTTACAGGATCCTCATCTGGTCGTTGGTAAGGCGGACCCAGCACCCCACTGCATCTGCTGTGTCCAAGAGGCACTGGGCCTTCCTGAGGGAGCTGGACTTGAAGTCCTCCCAGCGCTTATGGACATGTGGTAGGTCGTGGGTTGCCACCCCTTCCACGTTGATGCTAACCATGATGTCGATCCAGATCCTCTTACATCCATCCTTGTCGGCGTGTGTTCTTCCAAAGAGGGCATCATATTGCACCAGGATTTGCTCCACCAGGATGCCAACTTCCCCGGTAGTGAAGCTGACATCCCCCTGTCTCTCTGTGGTCTCAGATGGTGTTTGCCCCGACATGGCAACCCCCGAGGCAGGTGTGGGTGGGCAACTCGGTCCTGGTGCTGGGCTGTGGAGAGATGGAACTACAGTCAGGAGTCTTCTGTTCCAGCAGGGGTGGTCACAGCAACTGGACCCCTGCAGATGGCTGACGTGCAGGCACCAAATAGCAGGGCACGTGGCCAGCAGGCAGGTAGGCAGAAGCAGATGGCTCGTGGGAGGCGGCTCGGGGCCCTGGGGGGCAGGAAAATGGCCTTCTGGGCAGGAGCATGGTCTTCCATGTGTTGTCGCGTGGCCAGCTTCATACGGAGTGATTTGGGATGTGAAAAAACAGCACATCAGTGTGTAATTCGAGGAAAGGCCCTTAGCGCATAAGCGCGTAAGTGACGTGACGCGTGCAGGTTTTTCCCTCAGCATGGGTGCATAGTGAATCTGCGCGTGCAAAAACAGCACGTACGCATGTTAATGCATGTAATTAGAGGAAAGGGCCTAAGCGCTTAAGTGAAGTGACGCGTGCAGGCATTTCCCTCACCACAGGTTAAAGGTGAGCAGGGCCAGCAGTTTGCTGTACGAGCTTTTTGTGGAGAATGACATGTGTGTTGCTACTTCTTGTTGTTTCACGTTTCATCACTACTTCACAGCGGATCAAGGGCGTATCTCTTCTTTTGGTGGGGTATTGTCTACGCGTGTTTTTCATTACCACGCTAGTCATACGGTGAGTTGCGCATGCTATTTTTCCCATTGCGGGCCACCCTGTGTATAGTTTACTCATTTTCAATGTCATAGTACCCTGTGTGTCCCACCCATACTTGTTTTCTGTGTCCCTAGGTTGCACCACGTTCTGCGGGAGGTTAATTACACACATGTGGGCTACCGGGGGTTGTGTACACAGTTTTTCTGCAGTTTTGGGGTACCTAAGCGTTGCGTGACCAGTCATTTTCTCATCGGGGTCACATACAGCCTTGTAGGCACGCAGGGGTGCAGTTTACATATAGTATCCCACCCGCTTCATCCCAATTGCCCAGGACAATTGTCGTGTACACCTTCCATTGGCACTACTACATCTGTACCATGGTTGGGAGCCACGAAAGGTCAGGGGCACCTCAGCTGGGCGTCCTCCATGTGGTGGGCATGGACAGGGATGTGGCCAGGGTGACCAGGGAGTAGGGGGACTCCAGGGTGTCCAGGGTGACTGCAGCGGGGGAACAGGCAGGGGTGAGCCACTTCGGCAGGATGTTCTACCACGTGTTGGAGCAGTCATGCTACCGCCCCCTGTGGTTTCGGGAGATGCAGCTCTTGCATCTGACACTGGCACCCATGTGATCCGGCAGTCAGTTTCATCTACTGCCACAGGCCCAAGGGTAGTGGTAGCTGCACATGCAGCTGTGGCCACCACCACCCAGGCTCCGGGTTGGCCAGCGGATGCAGTGTTGGCACCTCAAGAGTCCCAGGATGATTTCCAAGTGGTCAGGAGGCACCGGGTAAGTGCACACAGGGCTGTTCCGACCAAGGCACTTGTCCCTGGGGCAGTGTTGTCATCTGCTGCCCCGACCAGCCGGGTGTTGGCAACTGCATGGGCAGGTGCAGCCAACACCACTCTGGCTGTGAGTCTGCCAGCCAGGACAGTCTCAGTCACAGGCCTTGGCACAGTGGCTGCTGCTGCGCTAGTTCCAGTCAAGAGCACCCAGCAGCCACTGACGCAAGTCAGGGCTTCCGTCCTAGTTCCACCAGCTACTCCCTTGGTCCAGTCCACCAGCACCACTGCCCCTACTGATCAGGGTGGCATTTGCCAGTCAGGGTCAGGACCACTGTCCAAGAGGATGAAAGTTGCTCCTGCACAGCACAAGAGGCTGGGACCCCAGACATGGCTCCGGCCTCGGACACGTCGAGGAAGAAGCGTTTCGGCAAGCAGGAACTGGACTTCCTTGTGGACTACATGTCAGGACACAAACGTGAGATGCTAGTGGTCCCTAATTCTGACAGTATGCCTGCCCAGTATGGCGAGCACTGGAAGCATGTTGTGGAGGGTGTCAGTGCATTCAGACATGAGGTGCGCACACCTCAGGAGTGCAAAACACGTAGGGATGACCTCTGACGCTGTGCTAAGCTAAAGCGTGCCTCCAATTATGCCATGACTCAGGTAACTGGCAGTGGGCCATCACCTGAGGAGGGAGTACTCACCCTGCACGAGTTGACCGCTGTGGAGTTCATCCCGGCAGAATTGTACGAAGGAGTGGGAGAGATGCTGGATTTTGATGTCCTGTCCAGTGAGTGTTTCTGCGTGTTTGTCCAGCCCATGTGTGGTTTGCCTGTGTGATGTGTTGTGCTTGACTGCCACTACATGCTATCTGTACATGGTTCTCATGTGCGAGTCATGCAATGCTTCACTAATGTGTGCCTGCTGTGCAGCATGCTGGACATGTAGAGCAGATGGGGACTGTCCTCATCACCACACTTGCACCCTACTCACATGCTAGTCACCCGGCTGCCCCTCCGATCCATGTCCCAGCTCACTTGCCCTTCTGCCTGTAGCCTGGGGTATCCTTCCACTCAGCAACCGGACTATATCATCGCATGACAGACGTGCATTTGTGTACTGCCTGCATGCGGGTACTCCACGTAGGCATGCTCCGTTGCCCCTCCTCCCCCCAGCACCACAATTACACCATGGCACTGGTGAGCAACATGTTGGACTACTGCAATGGCCTGTTCAACTCCCCTGTGTACATGCACACTTCCCCCTGCCAACCTGCCAGACACATACTGTGGGGTCCATCCTTTGTCCTTGATGCAGGGTGTCTCACTTGTACTGTGCAGATGGCAAATGCTCCGCAGGGACATGAGTGCCCATTCATGCTCCACATGCATTCCATGCATGCCCCTATATGTCATTGGCAGCAGGATCATTGTAGTACGTGTCCAGGATGACATATATTTAATGGCATTTGATCATCCTTTCCATGCTCACGCTGGCTCAGTCCGGCATCACACACATGTTTAGGGTGTCACAGTCTGTGTGGGGCACATGCATCACCCTGTTGCATGCCCCTGACTCTGTTCAACTGGTGTAGTTCCTTCTGCACAAATGGGTGTACTACAGAGGGTTCATCATGTGTCCTGCTTACTGTCCCATTTTCATCTGCTGTGTTGTCAGTTGACTCAGATGGTGCAATTGACACTACTCAACACTGTCTGCCAATACACAGTTCTCTGGTCAACCTTTTACTGCCATGCAATGCCTCCCTGCATTTTCACTAAGGTGGGGAGGGGTTGCCTGTAGCCATGCAACCCATTCCATTCACATTGCACGTGATGCCTGACCTTGCCCTTACACTGCCTTCATGTTTATTGATTTACTTCATAATGTACTTGTTGATGTAGATAGTTGATTACGTACTCTTTCAATGGTTTCTGTTTAATACAGGAGGTTTATGTCACATAATATCTGTTTATGTTTTTACTACAATTTGAATGGTTGCTATGGAAATGGTGGGCAATTTTTGTTTGCGCTTTTCTTTTAGTTGAGTAATGGTTACTGTGCGATTTGTCAACATGTGCATTCATGAGATTAGCAGCAGCAGGAGCGATGATAATACCATCTGGGTCCCAATCCATGAACAGTAGTAAGAAGTCAAAAGAATAAAAATGTGTGTAGAAAGTTGGAGATTTGTAAGGTGAATGAATATTGCTTTAAAATGGAGGGGAAGATGTCCAGTGTACATTGTAGAAGAAAACACTAATGCATTGCCCTTCTAACGTTCTGTTTTAAAGCTTTCATTATGATACATTATGTAGTGCAAGTTTCCTGAGATGAAGTGGATGATGCTTATTGAAAATTGCATGAGCACCACAAAATAAAAAATGTGTGGGTCTTATGTGTTATGTGTCTGGAAATTGTCTGCACGTCCAGTAGGTGTTTCCACCAGTCCAATAACACCAATTGTTAATGAACCGTTGACTTTGACAGTAGTGTCTACTTCACATGTTCCTATTTTTCTGTCTGCCAATGTCTAAGTATTCTGAACAATACATCTCTATTTCTATCTACCAAACTAAAGCAGAACATGGCTTGCAATGGCTGTAGGACAGTTATCCTGCAGAAGAAATAAATACAAAAGAAGTTGTTGAACAAAAAAAAGCAAAAAGAAATACACCACATGCAGCTTTGTGTAAGTCCATACTTTATGTATATGTAAAATGAGGCTAACAGTAATATTTTAAGGAAAAAATATTAGTCACCAAACACATATAGTTGGTCTGTCTTCGAGACATTGTTTATACAATCAACATAATTATTTTTAAAGTGTATTATATTTTTAATTGTTTAAAAATATTTGAAATATTTTCAAAAAGATTAACAAGTTATTTTATTATGACGAAGAATCATAGAAGAAGCACCACACCAACTACTCATGAAATGAATCCTGGATTAATTAAAATAATTAAAAGTTCTATTAATTATTGTTGTAAAAGAAGTACAATCAAATAAAAAGGATATTGAAAATATAAGTGAAATTATGGACAGCTAAAATTACAGTGTGTTAGAAAACATGAATCTTTTTTAATGTTCTGTCACAAAAATTGCAAACATGAATTATGATAAATGATCTGATGCAAGTCTCCTGGGATGATGTGGATGATGTGTAATGGACATTGGGAAAGATGGTCTGGGCCATAGCGGGCTGCAGCTTTGTTAGGCTTAGGTGTGGTCTTATATTTTAGTTGTAAGCAGTGGCTGTGCATAATTGTACTCACCGATTGGCGAGTGCAGCATTGGCACACTCTAAAGAATTATTATAAATGCTGGAGAGGTTCAGAGAGGTGGCATCATTTTTTGGTGCATTGTCTTTTTAGAGTTATCATTTTTGCTCATTTATATTTGCATCACCAGTTGTACATTTAAATATGTTTAACATTGTGCAGGAAATCAGTGAGACGTGGCCCTTCTTATATTTCGTCAGAAAGGTTAGAAACATCAATCATGATAAATCATCTGGTGTATGTCTCCTGGGATGATGTGGATGATGCATATTGGAAATTGCATGAGATGATCTGCACCATACTGGGCTGCAGTTTCTTGGGATTATATGTGGTTTTATAAATGTTTTCTAGCTGTGAGTGGTGGTTGTGCAGAATCAACCTACACCCATGAAAGGTGTTGCTAGCAACAGCCAGTGTCTTCAAATACTGGTAGCGGTGGAGCACGCAAGCACTCTATTTGAAGAGTTATTTGAAATGGTAGAGATGTTCAGAGAGTAAGCTTTTCATGAAGTGTCCACAGATGTGCTGCTCTATCTCCACCAACACCACATGGATAAGCAAAAGAGATTTGCACAATATTTTCTTTCTGATGCAATTCATCTGCCAGAAGTCTTCATCCAATTCTTTCCGGGGCACTAATAGTGTGCCTCTCCGGCTGAAGACACCCAAGAATTTTGGAACTGAAAAAAAGAAAAAAAAATATGTGGGATATGATATGGGAACAAAACTTATGATAAACCGTTTGGTATGAGTTTCCTGCAATGATGTTGATGATATGTATTGGAAATTGCATAAGATGGTCTGGACCATACTGGGTTGGAGTCTTTCTTGGCTTATATGGGGTCTTTTATCTTCATGGTAGCTGTGAGCGTTGGCTGTGAAGAATCAACCTCCACCCTTACAGGTGTCACTGTCCACTTCATCCCAAGGGTAGTAATAGTGTCTTTATTTGGTTGAAGACACTCCAGCATTTTGGCACTGAAAAAGGAAAAAAAAAGATGCCAGCCATGGAATGGGATATGAAGCTTGGGAACATCAATTATGATAACTAATTTGGTTTGAGTTTCCTAGGATGATGTTGATTATGCACATTAGAAATTGCATTATATGGTCTGGCCTACACTGTGCTGCAGCCTTTTTTTAGCTTAGATGTGGTGTTATATTTTTACTGTATCTATTAGGGGTGGTTGTGTAGAAACAAGCTCTACTCATTAAAGGAGCTACTAGCAACACCCAGAGTATTCAAACACTGGTAGCACTTTTGCATTCTATTTGAAGAGTTATTAGAAATGGTAGAAACGTTCAATGAGGAGGCTTTTCATGAAGTGTCTACAGAATTGCTGCTCTATCTTCACCGGTACCACTTGGATGAGCGAGAGGCCTCCACAGGATCTTTTCTTTCTCATGCAATGCATCTGCCGAACTCTTCATCCACTTCATCTTGGGGTACTAATAATATCATTATTCGGTTAAAGACTCTGCAGTATTTCACAACTGAAAAAGGAACATTAAAATGTGGGTTATGAAGCTTGGGAACATCAATTATGATAAATCATCCAGTGTGAATGTTTTGGGATGATGTGAATGATGCTTATTGGAAATTGCATAAAATGGTATGGACCATATAGGGCTGCAGTCTTTTTTGGCTTATGTGTGCTTTTATACCTTCATTGTAGCTGTGAGCGGTGGTTGTGTTCATTCAACCCCCTCCCATTAAAAGTGTTGCTAGCAACAGTCAGATTCTTCAAACACTGGTAGCACTGGAGCAATGAAACACTCTATTTGAAGAGTTATTAGAAATGGTAGAAACGTTCACAGAGGAGGCTTTTCATGAAGTGTTTATAGATATGCTGTTGTATCTTCACCAGTCTCTTTAGATAATGGAGGAACCCGGGCATGCACTCTTTCAGCATATATTAGAGTGCTACCTCTATCTATTCCCGGGTGGGGGTTAACCATAAAGAAAAAGGAAAAAGAGGCACGCCTGTTGGGATGGGTAACTGAAAGCGGGGTTGCTTTCATTACTTAAAAACCATTTTAATCATCATAAATTTAACACATCATACAATGAATTGCCTAAATTAAAAAAAAAACACCTAAATTGTGGTTATTTGAACAAACACATTTACTACATGCCACCTCAGTGGCCAGGGTATAGTGAACAACCATGGATTATGTATCCTGCTGACCTCTAGTTTCAATATTGTTTCAATCCATCCTAGAATTTTATGCATAACATTTGGTGATAAGTTGCATCCATTTTTGAATTTTTCACTGCATTGCTATTACACAGTACAACATCTCAACATGTTTCAGTTTGTAGGTGATGAATCCAGAACTTTCATCAGGAGTAGAACCTTGATTATTGTGCCAGCTTGTAGACTGCTCTAGTGGTTAGGTTGTAAAGGTTGGTGGTTAGTGATATCCATTCCCTATCAGATGAAACAAAAAAAGAAGAAAACTGGAGTGAGTTACTGTTTCTCTAGAATCTAGTTCAACTCATTCAAAGAGAGTATCACCTAATAAGGGTATAATAATTACCTGTACAGTTGGTTTTAAGAGGGAGAACCTGGTCCAATGAATGTAGGTAGGAGATTATTTTCATCGATCCTCCTGCCTGGCTAATAGGAAAGTATAAAAAAAGTATGCCTTAGATTTTGCTAAAACTATAGCCAATGGAGTACAATCATTAAGGGCTGCACATTACTGCGGTCTGTCCTGTTCAAAGTGGACCAAGATTCGAGGTGGTGCTACCCCCGTTAACTCACCTCTCTTGGGGAGGATGAGAATGCTGTTGTTAGGGTGAGGCACCCATACTGGTACGGGTACTAGCAACAGGGTTAATCTAGAAAGGAGGGAGAGGTAACACTGTGTTATTCACATTGGCCTCTTTTAATATGGCATAGTGCTCTGTATTTCGCAACCGAAAAAATAAAATTAAAATGTGGGATATGAAGCTTGGGAACATCAATTATGATAAATCATTTGGTGCTAATGTTCTTGGATGATATCTATTGGAAATTGCATGAGAATGTCTGGACCATACTGGGCTGCAGTCTTTTTTGGCTTATATGTGGTCTTATATCTTCAAAGTATATGTGAGCAGTGGTTGTGCGGAATCAACCTCCTCCCATTAAAGATGCTACTAGCAACAGTCAGAGTCTTCAAACACTGGTAGCACGGGAGCATTCGAGCACTCCATTTGAAGAATTATTAGAAATGCTAGAGATGTTCAGAGACAAGGCTTTTCATGAAGTGTCTACAGATTTGCTGTTCTATCTCCAACAGTACCACTTGGGTAAGCAAGAGGTCTTCACAGGATCTTTTCTTTTTGATTCAATGCTTCTGCCGGAAGTCTTCATCCACTTCCTCCAGGGGTACTAATAGTGTGTTTATTCGATTGAATACACCCAAGCATTTTGTAAATGAAAAAAAAAAAAAAAAAGAGGTGGGATATAAAGTTTGGGAACATCAATTATGGTAAATCATTTGGTGCAAGTATCCTGGGATGATGTTGATGATGTGTATTGGAAATTGCATGAGATGGTCTGGACCATACTAGACTGAAGTCTTTTTTTGCTCATATGTTGTCTTGTATTTTCATTGTCGCTGTGAGCAGTGGTTACGCAGAATATGGGGCTAATAGGCCAGCACCTCCCATAAATGGATACGCGGGCATCTATGTACAGGTTCCCAAGTGCTAGGTCCATCTTCTCTGATCAGGGAGACTCCAGTGAGGAGAGGATCAGATAAATGGATCCTCAGAAGTATAACTCATCAAGAGATCAGGCAGTGCAATTTGGTGGGGAATTCCATGAGATTGGGCCCACTAAGGGCATACTAAAAACCTCTTACCAGCTAGGACAGTGTGGGGGGGTACTCAGCCAATCCAGGGAGCAAGGGAGAGTCAGAAGACTCTTCTGAGCACCACAGGACCCAAGGAACTAGGCCCCCACATTCTGCCAGCCATTCCCAAGCTTGCAGAATCCGGGAGAGCCTAGAAGACCAGACAGCAACCTCTGGTAGAAGTGCCTCTGAGTCAGAGGATGAGTGGACCAGGGTGACAAGAAGTAAAAAGGCTAAAAAGGTCAAAAGGGCCTTGCTCAAGGATCCCCTGAAACAAATAAAAGTGATTAGGAGTGTCATTATGCCCTACCACAAGAATGCAAAATATTTGGTTTTGGAGCACCTTGGGCTTCATTACGAGTCAGGCGTGAAGGCGCCGACCCTTAACGCCTGATTCCGAGGTCCCTTAGCGCCATGGTGAGTTTAACGCCTGCTTTTTGCAGGCGTTAAAATCCATGGCGCTAAGGGACCATGGTGCTAATTACGCCACCATAATTTACGTTGGCGTAATTAGCGCCTTCCCCACTCCCATTATGCCCTATGGGGCAAAAATGGGAAGGGGGAAGGGTAAAATGGGAAATGGGGATTTACCGCCCCGCTCACCTTGGAATGGGGCGGTAAATCCGCCAACCACCATGGCGTAAACTTAGTTTACGCCATGGCGGTAAAGGTACGACCCAGTAATGAGGCCTCTTGAGTTGTTTGAACAGATGATGGAAACTTTCCATCTGAAGGGCAGCCAAAGCTGTATTCAATATGTAAAGTGGACATTTTCTCCTGACTACTCCTGCTTCTTTGCGGGGCTGGAGGATCAGAACCATTCCAGATGGTCCACCTATAGGGTGGCCATCCTGAAACATTTTTCCATTCATAGGAACCCTCAAGAGGCTTGCATGGCAGCCTACAATTTACAATGTGGGAAAGACAAGGCCCCACAAGAATTTGTTCAGGAATTAAAACGTGCCTTTGCACAGATCACTAGAAGGCTGCGCACTGACAGTAAAAAATGTGTAAACACCTTCTTTCATGCTCTCCCTAAGTATATTATGACCAAGCTAGTGAGGGACTTTCATGAGAAAAGATCACTAGACTGGGTCATTGAAATAGCAACGTGCATCTATGAAGTACAGAAGCCGTTGGAAAATAGAAATAGTAGCAAAAACCCCAAAACAACCAACACCCCTGCTGCTGCTAAGGTGGTGGAGGTGAAGGTTGCCCCCATTTTAGATCTGGAGATGGGGGGGCTAAAAACCTTCCCGCACAGAATCCAAACAACCCCAAACCCAGAAGGCCCTCGGGCCAATCACAAACCTGGAGCCAGGGAGGTAACCCTACAAATGGGACCCCTAAGTCCCCTGACTACCTCAGCCCACGCTACAAGGGAAATAAACCCATCCTGGGTTATGTGTGGACTCCTCCAGTTCAAGGGGGGGGGATCCAACTAGACCGCAGGAAACCCAGGGAACTTCCCTCCTCGCTTCCCCCAGGAGGGTAGTAATCCCCCAAATGCCAGATCAAATTTCTTTACCAGTTACCTGCCAAATTTCAACCCCCAAAACAACCCATCCTTCTTTCCCCACTTTCCTGAGCCCAGAAAACCCAATCTGGGAGAGGGGAGGCCAAGGGTGCAGGGGTACCAAAACTTTCCAAACCCGGGGTATTGTGCGAGAAGGGATAGTTAACCTTCCGAGGATCAACTCAGGAGAGACTTGAGGAACCCGTAGTAGCCAGAGCGGGTGTCCCAACTAGAGCACCAGGTCCAGAACATAGCACAGGATCTGGGTCGCATGCTGAGGGCTCAACAGAACCTTCAGATGAGCATGGCGGCTCAGAACTCCTCGAATCCACGGTCTGGTGCTCCAGAACAATGATGGGGGAAGAACCCCTACAGCCCACTGGTTCCCAGGGAAGAGGCAAAAGGGGAAGGTGGTGTAAAGCCTTGGAGGAAGCTTCCTTCCCCACTTGTGAAAAGCCCCTGGAAACCCTGGAACCAGAACCAAAATCTCCTGCTCCCGAAAGTCTGCAACCCAAGGAGCAGAGGGCGGGTGGGAGAAATAAAGAGCCCAAAAAGACCCATTTTGAGGAGGAGGAGGTACAAATCTTCCAGTTTGAAGGAGAGGAATCCTCAGAGGATCCTGGGAAAAGGATCTTCTCCTTCAGGGATGCAGGAACTCCTCCCAGAGAAAAATGGGTCCCCAAGGATCCAAATCCAGACAGGGTAGATGTGGGGACCGAGTTGGAACCACCCATCATCAGTACCCAGAATGACCAGCACAAAAATCCCCTTGATCAAACCCATTCTGGTGACTGCCTCCAAAAGAGGAGGGGCAGCCCAGAATCAGCACCAGAGGAAACCAAAACGTCCCCCATATCTAGCAGTCACCTTTTTCTTTGAGATTCCCAAGATCCCAAACAGAATCCTGCCCAAATCACCTCTCTGTCAGTATCCAAAGCCAGCATATTAACCCACTAGTTGGCCAAAAATGTGCATTATCTTTGCCCCCTTGAGGAAAAGGAGGGAACATGTTATGCCCCGGTCCAAATATAGGGGCAATGTACATTTTTGGCATTGGTGGACACTGGATCCCAAGCTACCCTTCTATCAAAACAGGGCCTTTGATCAACTGAATTCGGGAAGTGGGGAGAAATACCAAATTCCTCTCACCCCTCTTCCTGGACAACTTCAGAACTTTGACGGGAAGGAAATTCCTGTCAAGGGGACTGCGGATTTGGACATTAAAATTGGGCAACAAAAGGAGAAGCACCTGGTCAAAGTTATGACTCCAGAGGGCACACATTGTTTACTAGGGAATGACATCCTGCGTAGGTTGTCTCCCCTTATAGTTTGTGTAAACAAGGTCCTCTGGACCCAGACTAGCCGAAAAAAAAAATTGAAACAGAGTGTCAGCCATGTTAGTTTAAATGGAACATGCCACATGGTTGAACAAAAATCTGACCAAATAGAATTCGACTTCCAGAATAATCAAATCCCAAACATGATAGTAATTACAGTAGGACAACAAACAGGTGATGGAGGGTCCTCTCTATTTCTGAAAATCAATCTTCCTTCCAGTCTAAGGTGGCAGTCCACATTGGAAGGAAACACTCTGAAATTCTATACCAATTCACAATCAGAAAATCCCATTCCTATAGTCCAAAAAGATGAGAAATCAGCTCAAAGCTTGGCTGATATTCAGAAAATTGGAGAGCAGTTGTTCATCCCTATTCAGTTAAATGAAGGGACGGACTCTGTTCTCACCCGAGTCTGCGTGAACAACGGTAAGAGCTTAATCAGTGAGGCCATGTTCCGCAAACTCCCAAAAGATCCAGCAATTCCCACATTTAAACTGTTAGACAAATGGGAAATGGACCTGGAAACACCCAATTCCAAACATCTCCTGCCAAGCAGGTGTATGCTCAACATTTCCATAGGCAACAAGAGCATAGTCCATAATTGTTGGGTCGTGCAAGATGTCCCTGCCACATTTTTCTTAGGTAGTGACATTCTCAATCACTTTGCCATTAGTTTGGACATAATAAACTTCAAAGCTTGGTCCCAATTAGCGGGTAATCCCATGAACTTTGATGACCCAGAGAAAGCATTTCGGTCAGCACAACTGCTGCCATATGCAGTTGAAATTCAGATTGGAGAGGAAGTCACCATCCCAGAACGGACCAGACAATTATCACTGAAAGTAAAAATTAAAAGAGGACAGAAACTGAAAAACCTTGATGCCGGTGTCCATCTCAATGCTCATTTCCAACAGCAAGGGTTGGGGATAAACCCAACACCACTAGCCAACATAGAACACAACACCATTCCAATAGAGGTGGATAACAGCGACCTAAAGAGTATCACTCTGGGCGCAGGCACCATTATTGGAATGGCAGTTGTTAACCGACATTTTTCCATAGATTTAGGTAATGAACTGTTAGGACCAATCCCCAAGGACTGTTTTGACAATGATAGCGACGATGGCACAACACCAGACAGGATCTTCACCTGGCATGGGGGGAATTTCCTGGTGTACTTTCCTGCCTTTATGGTAAGGAAGATGTGACCTGTGACTTCAGGAGGGATGAGGTGATCTTTCAAGTCCACAAGGACTGCCTTCCCCACCTGAAGCCATCAGTCCAAATCAGCACTTTGACCAGGGACTTCTCCACCCAGCTGGAGGAGGCCGCTGACAGAGCCAAACTGGAAGTCTTTCCAGGCTTCAGGCAGATGGTGGAAGAGAGAGTCAACCTAGCTGATGCCTGTGAGACTCTGGAGCAAAAGCAAAAATTGAAACAGGTTTTCTTAGATTTTCAAGATCTCTTTGTGGTGGACTCATATGACTGTGGTCGCACCGACATCCACACAACAACATATTCCCACGGACCCTGGCACGACTCCAGTGTTTGTGAAGCAATACACTTGGACCCGGACTCCCTTCGGATACATCAACTCCAGCAACAAATTTAACATTTTTCTATTTATTTATTTATTTATTTATTTATTAAATTTATATAGCGCGCAGGCAGCCCAGGGGCATTGTGGCACTGTTACTTGCAGGAAGACTTAGGCCATACCCGGCCTCGGTGAAAGGGGTAACCTGGCCTATGTAGATGATGTTCTAGTCATAAGCTCAACTGTAGAGGAACACATAGCGCAGATCCGTTATGTCCTGACACAGTTGAGGCCTGCCGGAGCAAAACTCTTCTTTCAAAAGACACAGTGGTGCAGAAGCCGTGTCAATTTCTTGGGGCATAAGAAAACCCCTCAGGGTCTCTGTCCCCAGGAAAAGAAAGTGGAAACACTCCAGAAATTAAAAGACCCCACAACTCTGCGGGAACTAAGGAGCCTCCATGGACTAACTAATTACAGCAGAAAGTTCATTTAGGACTATGCAGAGATCACAAGACCCCTGATAAACCTTTTGAAGGGGGGGTCAAGTGGGAGTGGGGTCCAGAACAAACCGAGGCAGTAAGACAACTCAAAAGGAGCCTCTCACAAGTGCCTTGCCTAGCTTACCCTGTCAAAAACAAGGAGTTCTTCTTGGAGACGGGTTCTCAAATACATGCTTGACTGCAGTATTAAATCAGCCGGTCCGATAGCACAGCGAGTAGAGCTCTCGCTTTGAAATCTGTGCAGAGCCTGCAGCTGCAGGTTCCAATCCCAGCAGGGCCAAACTCAGCCTTTCATCCTTCTAAGGTCGATAAATGAGCACCACACACTGTGGGTAATAATTAGCAATGCTCAGATACCTGAGGGTTCGTAGCGCTATATAAATGCTAAATTATTATTTATTATTATTATCAAAAAATCAAAAGCATGACAAGGTCAATAAAGTAATCTCCTATGCTAGTAAAACTTTATCCTCTGTGGAGGAAAAATTCAATGATTGTGAGAAGGCACTCCTGGCAACGGTGTGGGTATTGAAGAACAACCACCCTTTTATCCAGGGGGAACACATCGTAGTGGAGACTCCTCACCAACCTTTGCAATATCTTCAGAGTGACAGAATCCGGGCCGGAAATGTGATTAATTCCCGAATTACTTCCTGGATTCTGTCAATGCAAGGCTCCTGTGGAGGTCAGATATGGCCAAAAGAAGAAGAGTCCCCTCGCGCAAGGTCTAGCTGACTTGCATGATTGTGCCAGAGAAAACTGTCGCGAGGATAAAAGTCTTAAAATCAAGGAAAACATGGAGGCATACCTTAATTCCCCACACAAAGTCTATGAAGAAGACCAGTGTGAGAGAATGCCCACTGTCTATGTGGATAGATGCTCCTACCATGTTGACAACGACGGGGAAAAAGAACTTGTGGCCGGCAAAGGGAATGCATGGGTGAATGATGCCTCAGAACCCTCCGCTGGGTGTGAGATCGGTCCCCGAAGTAGTCAAGTGGCAGAGTTGATGGCTGTGCATCAAGCCATCCTCACTGCCATCCAACACCAACTCCACAAACTGGTCATAATCACTGATTTGGATTATGTACCAAATGGGTTCGTGGAGCACCTGGTTAACTGGGAAACCAGAGGCATGCTATGTGCTGATAATAAACCATTGAACTATGGAAAATGAATACGAAATATTGATGATCTGGTCTCCTCGAATGGGATGACCATCTACTGGAAAAAGATTAAGGGTCAGTGTAAAGTAGAGGGGCCAGACCAAACTGGGAATCACCTAACTGATCAGCTGGCCAAAACTGGACCCATCCAAGGGGATCTTCTTGAGATTGAGTCCCTGTTGGGGGAAATCCAGGTCACTGCTATCACTAGGTCCCAGACAAATGCTCACAATAAACTCACAACTGCACAATGGTGTGGGGAGAGCCCAGATGCTGATTTGATTACAGCTCAAAAAGGGGATCCAATAATTGGTAAGTTTTATCAACACATTGAGGACCCTGAGAACTTTCCCCTGATGGATACCGATTACATTGGGAAAGAGGACCTCAGAATGTTGATGAAATGTCCAAAAATGTTCCGAATCCAAGACGGTTTGTTGCTAAGGAGATCCATATCTGGCCATGATCAGTGTGTGGTCCCTACCTCATTCTGAAGCTTGATGCTATGTCACGCCCATGATGTGGCCACAGCCGGTCATCAGAGGGGGGGAACAAGTACATGTTCACCGTGAAATGCTTGTTCACTAAATGGTGGAATGTCTCCCAGCACCAAATTGCAAGGCAGAAACAGCAGCTGCCCTGATTATCAACTACATCTTCTCACGTTTTGGACTACCCCAAATGATTGAGTCAGACCGAGGTAGCCACTTCACTAGCAAAGTAATGACAAAGATGTGGGAGATACTTGGGGTCAAAAGGAAACTACGCATTGCCTACTGGCTAGCCTCTAGTTGTGTAGTTGAGAGACACAACAAGACAATTGTGAGCATATTAAAAAAGTGTGTGGCAGATTCTGGGCCCAGTTGGGACATTAGACTACCTCTTGTCCTGATGGCCAGCAGATCTACCCCTTCTTCTGCAACAAAAATGTCTCCGTTTGAGCTGATGACTGGACGAATTTGCTTCCCCAGCATCTGCTCTACAGAACCCAAGAGCAGACCTTGATAAATGCCTCCACAACTCATGAGTATGTTGAGAATCTGAGAAAACACCTTCAACATGCGTTTGCCTATGCTCAGTGGAATCTAGAAAGATCTGTGGACAGTATGAAGACCCACTATGACCTTAGGACAACTAAAAAAGAATACCAAGTAGGAGACTGGATCTACTTGTAAAATTTCCAAAGGAACAAGGCCAAACAGCGCAAATTTCTCCCTACTTGGCGGGGTCCTTTTGAAATTGTAGACAGAATCTCACCAGTCGCCTACAAAATCCACATCCCCAAGGGCAGTTTGGCAGAAGGGGAAGACAAGTGGGTCCACATCAACCAGCTGAAGTGTTGCCATCCTAGGCATACTCTGCGGCAAATAGAGGAGCATCCAGAAACCCAGAAAGGGACATTCCGGATCCCTAGAAAATTCCAACTGTTAAAACAATTCCACCTGTCATAATCATTGGGAATTTACAGAAGGGGGTTATTGTCAATGGTATGTCAAATGTATTCATCTGCCCCACTACACTTAAGCACCACGATGCCCCTGGGCTGACGTGCACTCTACAAATCTGAATAAATAAATAAATAAATACATGAATAGTGGTGGGGAAATGCCCATAACCATGATCTGTTCTGTCTCATAGCACTGAAACCAAGATTTCTAAGTACCAAGGAGGACCACTCGGGGACCAGGAGGAAAGACCCAAAGAGTCTGGAGTATCGCTCCATACTCACATCCAGAACTGGCGAGGAGAACCTGTCGATCCAGCACTGATGGGAGAAGCAGACGACTTTCTCAATCTGGACCAAAGAAAGAATTAACATCCCAATCTCCCACCTTCCCCTTGATGGGTAGTCAAACCAAAGTCGGCAGGGGGGGCTCTGTGGGTTGTATTGACCCACTTTTGCTCTGCCATGCAGCATCCCTGTGTTCTGATGGTGCCAGAAATCCTAAAATGGCCACAGAACCCTTATGTGCACAAAAACCACTGAAAACCGCACTCTGCAAAGCACAAAAAGATAGCGGCCCAATCTGCCATGCATGTTGTCAGTGGTGGAACAGAGATCTCACTCCTGAAACATGTCACTGGGCTTCACAACAAGTAAAAAGGGAGAACAGAGGGTAAAGCAGTGCTTTGCTGAAAGAAATCCAAAATCTTGCTTTAAAATCTTTTTTCTTGGTTGCTGAAACTGCAGAATACCGCTACAAGACACCCTCAAACATCCAATATTCTTCATGGGTGCTACAAGTCATTTAGTTCAAGAAATCATTGGGGTATTACAATGTCCAGGAAAGCTGAATTTGTCAAAGAAACATCCACAGCGAAAGTTGCCTGCCTGTGGAATCTGTCAAAATCTGGGTGAAGTGCCCTCGGCCACCTATATGACAGTTGTCAGAAGCCTGCCTGATTAACTTTAAAAATGCATAAACTAAAAGCAAATGTTTGCAATGTAAATGGCATGTTACTGAGAGTTGCCTGTGTTGTAATTGTTAATCCCATGGTTTAGAATCTGAAATATGTGTTCTAGCTGCCTGTTTTCAAATTACACGTTGGTTTTAAGCAAAGGAAAAATGCAAAAAAATAACATTTAAATTAAGCCTGGCCAAGCTGCAAGAACTTGAAAGGCAGGTTTCTTCCCAGAAGGAGGACACTATTCCCCAGCTGACTCCCCCTGCTGGGGAGCCAGAAGGAGACAATGGACTTTCTCAAGCTCAAAGGAGTGCCAAGTGTGAAGGGTTGTAAATGGCCTGGGCCCAGGAGGAAATGGGAAGAGACTGCTTCTGAACTGCAGAGGGGCAGAAGGAGGCGGAGACAAACAACCATTTGTGGCTGGATTTTCACAAAGAACATTTTGTTTAAATACATATAATTTACCACTTAAAATTGTTAAAAATACCCACATAACATATGTGTGAATCTAAATTCTGGCTGCCACTTTTAAAAGGCAGTAGAACTCTGTGACATGTTCTAGAAAGAAACAGCAGAAAAACTGATGTTACACAAAATGTATTTTTGAGAGAACAATGAAACTTCATACACTTATACACATGTTCAATGCTCATATTTGTGCACAGTTTTCTGGTAAACTGGACATTGTGTTCCTGATAAAAAGGGTGAAATTCGGTGGAAAGCAGACACAAGATCCTACAGCGACTGAGTTTTGTGGAGTACCTGCTACTCAAAATATGTAATCTATATACATGATTGTTATAGAGGTTTCACACATGGAAATATGTATTGTATCAAAAGTAGATTTGGTGTTCAAGAAGCTAGGGGTGGACTCTAGGCCTCATAAACCCACATCATCATAGTGACATACTGTTTTTCTCCTCCTATCAAGGAAGAGAGGAGACCCTGACCAATCCCTGGAAAAGGGGCATGCTGAGGATAAACCAGCACCCACACCCCTTTATCATAAGCATAAATAGAGACAGCTGAGGACTTAGAAAGGCAGACAGATTCACCCACTAACCGATTGCTGGTGGAGCACCCTGCTAGAGAACCATCCATCTTCCTTGCTCCAGACTCCAGAAACTTGGAAAGCAGAAAGGCCCATTCCATTAGCTGAACCATTTTCAGCTAGGCCTTAAATTCCAGAACTAGAATCCCACCACCAAATGGGAACATTAAACAAACAGCCGGACTGTGCTGTACTGCTGCCTGCCAAAAGAATTATCATCAGAACCAAAAGATCCAATCCAACTGTGACGTGCTGTGACCAGAGCCATTGCAGACCCAATTCAGTCCTGTGCCATGCTGTGAACAACCCAGTCCAGTCCGGTGTGCCCAGCTGTCTATCCCAGCCACAGGTGCCCTTCCCTGACCAGAAATCTTGACAGAACAGAATCCTGACAGTTCCGTTCGAAACATATCTAGTGAGTATCTATAGAATAGGACTGTGTCACTAGCATATGTACTGTCCATAGTCAATCCCTATCTTAAACCCATCCTCTCTTGTATCCAGAACCTGATATTGTTAGGAGTATTGTTGAATTGTCAGAACTTTCTTGCGCTAAGTTTCTCTTATCTGTTTTCTAAAATCATAAATCATTAGTGATGTGAATAAATAAATTGAATCCCAGAAAGAAAGTGAGTATCCACCACGTGAAGGGTCCCTGGCCAGGACTGTGGAGATTCATGTGTGGCATTCTCTTTTTCTATAGTCATAATCTAGTGTAAGAAATCCTATTTGTCTTTTAAAAGTGCATTCCTGTTTTCCATTCTTGCGCCTATCTGAAAAAAACAACCTCCACTAAAATATCCATAACGTTGTCGTTCATCCATAACGTTTTTATGCTAGAAACAAACTACAACTTCTGCTTGTAGCTAGCATCAGCAGCTTTCCATAGAACCTAAAACCGCATCCCATGTCCATACGGGTTGTTAGGCAGAAACATGTGCAGTTCCCTTTGGGAACACTGCAAAACATTTAGGACTACAGGTGTTAGCAGTAAACCCACTTGGTAGCAGTCTGTACCACCCAGATTTACCTGGTAGCTGTGGCTGAGCAGTCCGACTTCCCTCAAGAAGAGTTAGGCAGTATGCAAAGTATACACAATAGGCACTCAGACACAATAGCGCAAGCAAACACTGACCAGAGCTTTGGTATCAAAGTATATAATTATTTATTTAAAAACACACTGTTTGAAACACTCTAGCACTCTTATTGTAAAACACTCTAAACACAGTTACTATTATGATATATACAACCCTTATTCCTTATCAGACAAGTCTTAGTTAACGCCACTTATTTCCAGACAGAGGTGAGTGCTTAACTATAGTTGGCACTCCAATAAGTTCATGAAAAAGGGAGGGAAAAAGGCAGAATATGTGAAGATACACCACTCTAAGATTTAGTAACACTTTTAGCAAGGCAGAAGAGCAAAAGTCACTTGTGAGCAAAATTCCATTGGCTGGGCCCACTCTTAGAGAGAGTAGAGCACAAATGCGCCCAAGATCACACAGTTACATTAGGCTTTGAAAGTCTTGCAGAGAGTTCGAAAAGAGTTTAGAGAGGGTCAGAAAAGTTTAGCCAGGGTGTCCCAGGCTAACCCAGGTTCGAAAGCCGGGGCCTAAATCTACCCCGTACAGTCGGTGGCAAGGGAAGCCAGGCGGAACACTGTACCTTAAGTGGGAAGGATCCTCCAGCGGTGGCAGTTTTTCCTGGCAGCGGGTGCAAGTCTCTGCATCGTCCAGGGGAAGAGAAGATCTCGACTTGGAGGAAAGATGAGGGTCGTTGCACTGCCAGGGGAGAAACCAGCCGCTGAGTTTTCCGTTTAAAGGAATTACCCTGTCGTGGTAAAACGTGGTATTCTGGTTGCCGGGGTGCTTGGCACAGGCAAGGCGGCCACGAGATGCATCGAGAAGGCAAAAAGACGGTGAAACTGGTTATCCCCACCAGTCAATGGAAGAACACTCTCCGGCGGGAGATCTCCTCTGTCGTTGGGAAAAGTGGTGAGACGGTCCAGCAGGGCTCCACCGGTGGTGTCATTGTGGTAGGTTGGCTCACCATGTCCCTCGTCAGATTAGTAGGTCCTGTGGCGACTTCTGAAGTTCCAGTCCCCAAAGCCCTGCTTTTATGCAGAAAACCCCCATTCACTCAGCCTAGCTGCCACTCAAACATGCTAAGTGGTGAGCCGGCCGGCTCACCACTGGGGCCAATCAGAACGGAGTGTGACTTGAGTTGCCTAGGCAACTCAGTCCAGGGTGCCTAAATCCCCCTCCACCCCCCCTGAGTACCCCAGACAGAGTGGCACCACTTTGGAGGGCATCGGTGGAGAAGCCCGCCAAAAAGTGGAACAAAGGGCTCGACTTGGGTTGGAGTCACAGAAGAGAACACAAACCCATTTTAGAACCGAGTTTTGGCAAAAAAATACCAACCGGAGAATTATTAATAATTAAAGAAACCGGCGGTATGTTCAAGGCTATCGTAATTAAATAAATAAAGATAGTAGCCTCGAACAATTTGAAAATCCCATAGAGAAATATTTGCGGTTGAATATAAAAAGTAGTATCCACTGCCACCAGTCACAAACTCGATCAGGGGGGACGGAGACGTGCCCCCTCTACTAACAGACCCGGGGCAATCGAATTGCCCCAGCCAGTACGTCCACAATATGATGGTTTGTACTGGTTCTGTTCAGAATTCAAGACTAGTAAAGTCAATGGTGACTTTACATGCCCTGGGAGACAGTAGTCAGTCCCAGGGTATGGAGTCTATACTGTGGGGGGGGGGGGTCACTATGACACCCCTGTGTTACTGCACTGAGGGTGCTGTGCAACACACATCACAAAAACACATGAAGCCCTATGGAGTAAAAGACCCCATTGCCCCTTAAACACATCTAGAGTCAAAGGAACACACTCAAATCATGTCCAAGAGTGAGGGTAAAAGAGTCTCACTCATGGCAGAAGAAAAAAACAAACCCCAAAAATCCAGCAAAGCTGCTGGGGGACTCACTACGTTAGGAAATTCAACCTAAACAGAGAATTCTCCCTAACACGGGTCTCCCGTTATCGCGAGTACTGCGTGCTGAAATGTTTGCTGCAAATTTTCGTTTAGGGAAATTCTGACACATGTAAAACAGCTGTTGATTGCTTTCGACCTTAATTTTAAGATTTCACATTGTTCCTTAGTATCAAATCATTGATAGTGTTTGTGTGTAACTATCTAAAGCGGCTCCCATAAGAATTTAAACCATTTCAGCAATTTAGACCATATTTAGTGTTTTCACCCAATCCATTCTTCAGATAACTTTGGAACCATTTGGACAGCTTGCCAATCAATTCTGTTTTTCTCTTGCATGCTGGGGGGAATTGGGATTGTTATTGTATTTGAATTCTCCCCTTCCTGAATAACTGCTCCCTCCTCCTATCTCTTTACATTGCCTATTGGGGTGGTTGAGGGGCGTGCAGGGGGGAATAGTAACCACACTGCTATTTGATATGAACACACACAAAAGTATTATTTCTGTGCTGCTTTGTTTTTGCTCATTATTACTCATTGTGATTAAAGAGATTGCTTAGTGTTAGATCACCCCATTGGTGATCATTGTGTACCCATTAAATATAGTGTGATTGAATTGTGAACACATGAATAAATATTTTAACTTTTGCAAACCAGCCTGATTCCTGGTTCAATGTGACCGGGGGGGTTACAAGACATGGGTGTGATATGAGTGGTACATCGTTTAGAATAAAATAACCTTTAGACACAAATAAATAAGGATTTCAGTTGTGCATTACACGCTAGCCGTTGACTTGGGTGTGTGCCAGATTGCAATGACTTACAGATTGAATTTCTAAGGTCAGGTGAGCAACTAAACCCATCCCAAGTCATCTTCCGTTTCATGAAAATATACAACATGCTATTGGCTTCCAAAGCTATAGGGCTCCTAAATATGTGGCCCTCTATAATTGGTTGGCACACTTGTACCCTTCTGGAATGTTCCACTTGCTAGCAGCACACACTGGAACTCCAGGTGCTGGGGGGTTTGACCTTCCCACCCAATTAGCCCAACTTCCATCATCACTCCTACGGTCATGCCTTTGAACTTGGTCTTGCAGAAGCTCACTGCACCTGAGAATAAAAGGGAGTGAAGCATGGTCTTATCTTCTTGTCTTGGTGTAGCTCGCCCCAAATTTTATTTACATTCAACCTTGTGACTGGAGACCAAGTTTTGAAGCTCTTCTTTGTATTTTAATACCATTAAATGTAGGAATCTTGGTACCCTTGATGGTTTTCATTACACCTCAAACAGGAGTTGAGCTTGCTTCTCTGTGTTTTTTTTATCTTCTTGAGTATATGACAAGGATCTAGGCAGCCCCAACTTTTGACACTGGGCCAGGCAAGCCTTTCTCGAATCTTCCTTCACCGTCAGCTATTATTCTGCTGTGCCACATTTCCAACCCTTTGCTAAGTATATACGTTGGCTCATCTCCGCAATCTATTCACTACATAGCCAGCCTTATGATTATTTTGTCTACTTGCGTTACTGCATCTGTACAATTGTAACACGGTTTTGCATTTTCTCTGGTGCTTCTCCGCAGATGCAATCTTCATTTTGCTCCCACAATGTTGTGTACTTCATTACTTGATAGTCAGGTCTATATTCTCACTTCGCTTATATCTATTCTGTGTGCGCCACTTCTACTTCATGTGACGTCACAAGTTCTTTCTTTAAACCATTTTCACACTTATTCTAGGACTTCTTTCAAAGGTTCATCATTTCTTCATGGATACATATAGGGGTTTCTCAATGGATAGCTTGTTTCAAGGACTTTTCGCGGTATTGGCATTCTGACTGGCATTGCGCATGTCGCAATCTCCAGCTGCCAACATATAGGCAAAATAGGGACGGAACTTCTGGTAGAGGTATTTGGCTCTTCCTCTACACTTCTTTCAGTACTGGCCTGCGATTGCGGACTCTGCACTAAGTCACCAGCAACAGCAGTTTTTTTGACACACAATAGGTTGACACATATTTCTGAAAAAAATAAGCTCTTAAGGCCTATTAACAGTGTTTCATCCTACCACTAAGTTTGATTATACGTGCCTGTGACTTCTGAATTTGTTTTATTGTGGATTTTATTTTACAAGTATCAGAATGATCCCCTTCCCCTTTTACAGTGCTACTCTCGCAGCTGATAACTGCGTTCCTTTATACCACCTTGATCTTGCATCTTTATTACACAGAGAAGAGGGATATTGTCCGTATGGGTACTACAGTTTTCATTAACACAACAACCAGACAAATCATGTAGCACAGTAGCATAAGCTTTGCATGTGCAAAATAACTATGCGTCAAATTTGTTCACATACACAAACACATCACAGGTAAACATGATATTTCTAAATAGCACAGGTGAGAATAGACCTCAGTTTAACAATATCTTTCCAAACAGATCAGGTACAGAATTGGACACAATAGTGCACGTTTGTACAACTAGTACACATCAACATGGACATTAAAAGTGAATGTTTCCCTCATAAAGATTTCATTATGAACTTCAGTATTGTAAGCTTCACTCACACAGAATAAGTCAATATTGGCTTAAGCATTAAGGCATTCCCTCAAGTGCAAAAGAGCCCTGTAGCCTGCAGCAGTGTAAAGTAACCTTCTCTCAACACAGAATCTGTAAGAATGAACTATGGAAGTGCACGCATTTATCATAAAGAATAGATGTAATCACCAGTGTAAGCTTTCATCAACTAGAATGGTTGCAGCATTGTCCTTAGCAGTGTTAAAAGTGCACTTCCGATAAGAGGTGAAGAAGGGGTTGAATAATATTTAGGTTGGAATCTTGTAAGCTTTGTGGGGTAGCAGAGCACAACTTTTTAACATACACTGAACAGGGACATTGTGGGTAGCAGTACTACAACTTTCATTAACACAGCAACCAGACGAAGAATGTATCACAGTAACATAAGCTTTGTATGTGCCAGACAAACACGATTCTCAGTTTTTAACACATACACAGCATAAAAGCTTAAGATAAGCTTCCTTAATAACATAGGTCACAATAGGCCTCACTAGAACAATATGTTCCTAAACAGAATAGCTACAGAATAAGACACAGTAGTGCATGTTTCTGCATGTTTCTCTCTTTATCCTCCTTCTCAACTGACCATCACCTAAAACTCTCTTCCTGCCTGACTGCCATTAAGAAATGGATGTCCTCTCGCTTTCTCTCTCTTAACACTGATAAAACTGAAGCCCTTTTCTTCCCCTCCAACTCTCTTCCGCCTCCCTCTCCTCCCCCTTTCATTCATTTTCCTCCCTCCAATCTCCCCACCTCTTCACAAGCTCGTAACTTAGGCGTTCTCTTTGACTCCCTTCTGTCCTTCTCCCAGCACATTTCACTCACCTCTCGCACTTGTCGATACCACCTCTACAATATTCACAAAATCCGTCCCTCTCTCACTTTCCACGCTACCAAACGCCTAATCTCCTCTCTCATCTTTTCTCACCTCTTCCAATGCTCCTCTCTTCTCTTTGGACTACCAGCATCTCACCTTGCCCCCCTTAAATCCATCTACCACTCTGCTGTTCGCACCCGTTGTCTCCTCACCTCCTGTGACTCCATGCCTTGTCTTTAAATCCCTCCATGGTCTTGCTCCTCCTTATCTCTCCTCCCTTCTCTCTTTCTACTCCTCCCGTTTCCGCTCCTTCCAACTCCTTGCACCCCTACACTGGAACTCACTCCCTCTCACTATCCGCTCCTCTACTTCCTTCCCCTCTTTCCGCACTTCCCTTAAATCCCCCCTTCTCTATTCTCCTCCTTGAAACCTCCCCCTCTACCCTCTCTGCTTCCCCTCCCCCCCTTCTTCCCCTTGGTTTTCCTCTCCCCTCTCCTACCCTCCTCTCTCTCTCTTAATTTCCCTCTTCTAACTCTCTACCACACCCTCCCCCACCCGCCTAATCCCACTCCCTATTCCCCCTCCCCTTCAGTCAATTGCTCTTGTCACTGTTTTATCGAATGATTCATGATATAATTTTGCTTCATCTGTTACATTGTTGATGTTGTTATGTATAATGTTGTTCCACTGTACAGCGTCAAATGAAATAGTGCACATCAATATGGGCAGTACAAGTCAATGTTTGCCTCACAAAGATGTCACTAGGGACTGCAGTATTGCAATGTTACCTTGCACAGAATAAGTAACTGTTGTTCTCAGCATTAAGACATTCCCTCAAGTAGAAGAGACCTGTGTGGCTGCAGAGGAGTAAGGTAACCTTCCCTCAACAAGATTTGCAGGTGGTAATTGTAATACAAAAACAAGTCTAGGTAGAGTTAAGTTAAAAAAAATTAAAAAGGGAAGGACACTGGAAGGCTTCAGTGAGAGATGAGGGAAAGGGGGTTTGGGCAGTAAGTAGTATGCATGTTGGGTGAGGCAAAGGACAGGAAACACACTTTTAAGCATTTTTGAAACACAAACACATTTTTGGAAGAAACTCAGGAGGGCAGTCTGACACCATATATCCTAAAAGTAGGCACAGCTGAAAAGGGGAAATCAATGTTTCCCTCAGTTGTGTGCCGATCCATGAATAAACATCTTGTTGTTATACAAATGATAAAATCACATATAACCACAGAAGCCACAAAGTGGAGGTTGCAAACCCGGGAAGAAGGAATGGGATGCTGAAGAGCAACTGCATGCTTACCATGGGAGAACCAATGCATGCCATAGAGAGCCGCTGAGTCTACCCAATGGAACCTGGGAGACCAGGGCATGTAGGCAACCCTACCGAAGGCAAATAAGAATAAATGAAGCATATGAGAAATGATGGGAGACTTGATATTTCCTAAAGAGATACAATGGAATGAATACAACATATTGTCAAGTATGTAAGTGAAACATATGAGAAAGTCCTGAAAGAAGAGTATACTAGGCCGAATCAAATTGCATGTGAGTTAAGTGAAACAGAAGAGAGATTCCAGGTAGGAGAGTATACCAGGCAGATTCAATCTGCAAGTGTTTTAAGTGAACCACAAGAGGAAGTCCTGGCAGGAGAGTACCAGGCAAAGATAAATTGGACAATGTGTATAGTAAATCACAGGAGCTCTTCACCACAGCACTGCAGGAGCAGTGTTAGAAAGGGCTCATGCTTCCACCTGTCTTTAGGTAAGCCGGACAGCCTGAATATAAAAATCAGGTATTTATTCCTAAATCTGCAGAATCGCGACGCATCGATCCCTGCTACACTGAATTTATGCAGCAGCTTACCCGCAGTGACCCAGGCCGACACGCAGCAAAATCGCCATTGACTATCATGAGGCAAAAGCCCTCCAAGATGGCCGATTGCCGATCCTGAGACCTGCAGCATTCTATTTTCCCCAGCTGCACCAACATGGCCACCGATTGGCTGCCGCACCTTTCTTTGCCACCAATGAGAGCCGGTAGGCGAGAGCCGGCCTCCACACAAAGGCAGACACACAAAGGCTACCCCTGTCTTGAGCCTGTCCAGAGCCGTAGGAGCCTGGGCCCCGACTGCTGGCCTCCGCAGTGCTCCAGGTAAGCCACCCACCATCTTCACCAGTCATTAGAACACTAACCTATCTGGTCACCCCTAAAACACTGTGTGCCATCTTTCTCTGTAATTATAAGACTTCAACCTCCTCATCAGAACCGTGAGACTGTGACCCCGCACATTGGTGCCCCACTTCTTATAAGTGCAGCCTTTATAGTGGCTTGCAGTCCCTACTCTGTATCATTGCAATGCATAACCTAACCAACTCATCATAGCATATACATACACCTTGTAATGTAACATGCGCAAATGCACATAAGTTGCTGTGTAAGATAACAGACATAATGTGTTACTTAATGTATGCTTGTTCTGTCCACTTGATTTACCTTGCACTGCCATCAAGTTGTTAATGTTACTCAGCCGCCTCACACGCTGTTATCCTGCGTTCACGGCACACCCTGTATACACGTATGCAATTTGCATCAATCCAAATAACCGCGATTGTTCCAGGTGTACTGTACTTTCCCATCTGTGTTCTCGGCAGCAGCTATAGCTCTAAGTGTAAAACTGTACAGCCAGCTTGCCCACCAAAACCAATACCCTGACTGTTATCTATAATAACGTGAACCCACTACCTATAAAAGGAGCACTTCTAAATGTTAGATCCCTAGTCGCCCACTCTATAGAGACGGCCAACATCATCCTGTCCAACAACCTCGACTTCCTTGCAGTGACTGAATCCTGGCTGCACGACGCTGCAGGCCCATCTCTTACGTTAGCTATCCCTGACAACTATGCCATCCTCAGAGCAGACAGACCTGACGCTCGTGGAGGCTAATGTCAAGGAAGGATCTTCAAATCCTCCCTTGACATTAGACTAGCCACCTCCTCTTCACTAAAATCATGTGAACACCTCACAGTCAAAATGCAAACCTCCCCCAAGAGCACTATTACCTTGCATCTAATATACAGACCCCCAGGTCCGCCTGGATCATTTGAAGAAGACATCACATCCCTAATAGCCGAAAGTTCTAAACCCTCAGCCCAAATTATTATCTTTGGGGACTTCAATCTTGGGTTTAATGACTCTCTTGACACCCACGCTACCTCCCTGAAATGTAGGACTCTCAATTGGGTAGCTGCCCTTAACTGCAACATCACCCTCAAGGACCCTCTACCTCTTATTTGGTTGGACCACCATCTCCTTTCGCTAGATATCAATATCAATAACCTAGTGCACTTACTGTACCGGCCTGCCCAACTAGGAATAAGAGCAACATCACAGCTGAAGCCCTAATACCTCTGATAGTCCCCAGTCTGAACGCTCTACCAGACACAGATGACTTAAACCTGCTAGTCAACACCTACAATGATTCCATGGCTAAAGCTATCAATATCATTGCCCTGCTAAAAATGCGCAAAGGTAAACCAAAAGCTCGCCTGAACTCTTGGTACACTCCTGAACTGAAACTTCTCAGACAACAAAAAAGCAAACTAGAAACACTATGGAAAACTACTCCCACCCCAGATGTTAGAACTAAGCTTACTAATATCACCACTCTCTACAAAAATAAAATAATATGTGCTAAAAAAGAATCCTACAACTCTAGGATAACCCAGGCAGGCTCCAGCACGAGAGAATTATTTAATATATTGAAGGAACTTGAAAACCCCAATCCACCTACAGATACCTGCACCAAGGACAAACCTTGGTGCACAGGCATCCAGAATGCCCTTGCCAACAAAATCACGGGGCTTCAAACCAAAATTAAAAATAAACAACAACAATTTACCTCAAGCTCTACACTCAGTCCAACCCCACCATCTTCGCTCACTGTTATCAACCCAGGCTTTACTTTCAAAAAGGTAACTATACACGAAGTACACAAAATGATTGCCACCTTGAAACCTTCTAACTGTAAAGGGGACAGCTGCCCTCTCCAGATCATAAAAGACGCAGCCAGGGATCTATCCCCCTTAATCACCAAACTAATAAACCTATCATTTACCAGCAACTGTATCCCAAGTAACTTGAAACAATCATGGGTTCTACCACTGTTAAAAAAAAAACACTCGACCCGTCTATACCTACCAATTATAGACCAATCACCACCGCCCCTTTCTTACTAAAAATCCTAGACAGAGTGGCCTACATGCAAATTCAAGAATACCTAGAAACCAAGCAACTACTAGGAATCTGGCAATCGGGCTTTCGTCCTCAACATGGGACAGAAACGGCCCTTGTTGGTCTCAAAAGTCAGATTGATGAACTCAAAGATAAAGGTAGGGCTGCCATCCTCCTTCTCTTAGATCCCTCTGTGGCTTTTGACCTGGTTGACCACAAAATCCTTTGTAACCACCTGTTAATGGCAGAACACTTCTCCAAGTCGGCAATCTCATGGATCTCTCCACTAGCAGCGGCCGACCCGGTACTCATCGCTTGTGGTGTGCCACAAGGTTCATGTGTTTCACCCACTTTGTACAACATTTTTACAAAGCCGTTATTCGACAAGCTGGACCATCTGGGTGTCACCTACACCAATTATGCAGATGACACCCAGATACTCCTAAACCTATCCGGTAACTACAATACAGACATTAGCCGGATCAACAAAGTCTTCTCCATCATTCAGGCATGGATGGCCACAAATGGCCTCTGCCTGAATGATGACAAGACTGACTTGTTCCTTGTCGGATCCCCCAAAACCATCCAGTCCCAGGTACACTAACTTCACCGTTGATGGTAATACTATTCCCATCACTAGAAGTGTAAAAACCCTTGGTTTCTATCTAGATACCAATACCAACCTAGCCAAAACACATCAATATGACTGCCTCAGCCACTGCCTACACAGGCAAGATGAACAGGGCCTGCAGACCACTGCTATCTACCAATAGCTGCCTCACACTAGCCAGAGCACTTATTCAGTCCGAACTTGACTACTGCAATGGCTTATATGTAGGTGCAAACAAATCTGTAATCAATAAATTACAAGTCCTCCAAAATAACGCAATCCGAGCTGCTCTTAATATCCCCAGGAGAGAACACATATCTTCTATCAGAAAATCTTGTAAATGGCTCTCCATCCAATGATCTAAAAACGTTCTGCCTCACTTACAAAGCCCACAACCACCTTGCCCCGCCCTATCTAACTGACAAATTTACATTGACACCCACCACCAGAATCACCAGATCCACCAACACACTAAGCCTGGTGGTGCCCAAATTTTCCCGTAAAAGAGCCGGTGGATCCAGCTTCCTGGTCTTAGCCGCCAAACTGTGGAACACACCTCCACTGGACATCAAATGCATCCCTAATAGCACCATGGCTACCTCCAAACTCGGAATTACCCCCTTAGTTTTTCTCTAGAATAGGAATAGTGAGGCATTTTTCAACCCCTTTTGTTTCAATAAAAGTTGTTGGTCAAAACCATGAGTTATCTGTGTTCGCGTCTCAATCCAGGCTGCTCATACTAGGCATGTATGTAGTAATCAATGTGTTTCTTTATAGTTTTTCTGATTGATGCCCATCAAAAGGTCTGAGGAAAGTGGCAGGAGACAGGATCATTTCTAGGGAAGCAAATTATGTATATAAAGAACTGTTGATGGTCATGTTTAAGGTTGTATACAAACTCATTTCAATAAAAATATATCCATGCCTGTCAGTGACAATATTTTGAAACGCGCCAAACAGAAAAAATGCCATTTGTACCCCGGTCTAACAGGCCGGGGTGCTAATGGCAATAAGACCCTCGGCGGCGGGCCAATACTGCCCACAGTAATGACCCCGGGGCTTTGTTAAGTAAATACGGCCCCGCGGGCATTACATCGGGCGGTATTGGCCCACCGCCCCGGGTCTTATTGCCACATTAGTAGGTTGAACATTGAACGTTGAAGTGCAGACTATTAAACATTAACTCATTGTGTGAGTAGATGGCCAAAACAAGGACAAACACAGATTTTACAACAAATATTAATATGCCATGTATAAGATTCATGGTGTAGCTTGTAGTAAGTGTTGATGTACTTACATACAGGAAACTTTTTATTGCCTATCTATAATTTCAAATAATGGTACTACTAGACTTTAAAAATATATATACTCTAACCCGACCTTCTCACCTGGTATGAGCCCACAGAACTTCCAGAACTGGATTGCAGGAGGCCTTAAGACCCTAGATCAGCTATATGCGGGAAATCTTCCTTGCATGTTTGCACAATGCAAGGAGAAGTTCAAGCTCCAGGAACTTCACATACATTCAGCTTCAGCACGTGCTCTCACCCACAAACTCTCCAAGCTGCCACATGCCCTCTCACCCCTCTCGAGCTAACCCACAAAGACCTCCCAATTCGGGGCGGGATCTCTACTCTATACTGGTGATTCCTAGGGGACTTTCTCATTTCAAAAATGTGATGCAGGGCCCACTGGGAAGCGGATTTGGGACACTCGATCGAGGACCAAACTCTGGTGGACATTTGGACCCGAACACATACATCCTCCACTTGTGTTACCAACAGAGAGTGTGCATACAAAGTACTGCTGTGCTGGTATTATTCCCCTCTCAAGCTTCATCACATGAACCACTCTCTTGACCACACATGCTGGAAGGGGTGTGGCAGACCAGTTTCCTTCTTTCACATGTGGTGGACATGTCCAAAAATGTTAACAATTCTGGAAGTCATGCCTAACCACCATTGAACAGATCACTCAAACAGTCCTCCCCTAAAACCTGGACCAGTCCTTCTGGAGGTCCCAGTCCCCGAGACCTGCCCGCCCTCCGGAAGCCAAGCCAAACTACTAACTCAATGCCTCCTGGCCGGGAAAATAGTGATAGCCCGTTCCTGGAAGGCCCAAGAGGGCCCCTTCATGTCCCAGTGGTGGGGGAAAATATGGGACCTCCTGATCGCGGGGAAGGTAACAGCAGCAAAGGCTGGGGTCCTCCATCGCTTTCAGAGCATTTGGGCCCCAATACTTGAATATGATCTAAAATTCCCAGCACTGACTTATATGCCTACCAACATCCGGTGGACCCTGGGAGATTGGGACGCTTCCTGAGGGGGAGAAACAACTGGAATGGAGGCAGAGCATAAACTTCTGAGAGACACCTTTATCGATGGGCTGTGGGTGGGAGAGGGTTGGGGGATTGGAAGGGATTTTTGTTACCTTTGGACTTGTGTGCAAAGCTTGTTTACGTTGTATTGTTTACACTCTGCCTTGGTTTAAAATAAACATATTTTTTTAAAAAAATATATGTATACTCAAAATAATGGTACCATGTTGGTATGCCTTCAAATTTGTATCTGTAAGAGTGAAGACATAGTTAGGAGTCCTGGTTTCCTGGTGAAGCTTGCATAAACTACTCTGCACATTTAACATAATTTAAAATTAAAGAAAGTTTGTACAAAAATGAAGCATTGGTTTTGTGTATATAGCTAGGTATTTTTATGATATTATTATTGTACTTGTGTGTAAAGAAAATGTGCAGAGGTACTTTCAGAGGTGCACAAATCATTGGCATTGCAAGCAATTCCATTTAGAACTTGCTGATGCAAAACCAGGTTTGCACTTACCTAAGTGCTTAGTGTAAGTGTTGTACCCATGCAGTGAGTCTTGTCCGTAAAACAGCCTCTACACAATCCTCCCTTTTCCAAGTGTAATTCTTTTAATTTCGACTATTATGAAATATAGGGTGCATAGTATTATTGTACAAAATTGAACTGTAGGTATTATGAAAAGTCTGTTTCAATTTCCATTCCAACCGTTACTTTTGGATTTAGAGTTTGGTGTAGGATGTTCATATTAATAATTATACATTCTATGCACTACATTGAAGCTGATAAAGTAGAAATAAATGGAGTGAAGTTAGTATTTTAATTTGATTAGAATTGTAATTTGCGGCCATGTAGTTTCATGGCCAATGTCGCCAAATAATCTGAGTTTAATGGAAGGTTAACATGCTCAGTCAGTGTGTCGTATAGATATGTTTATACAACGTGAGATAACATTTAGTTTGTGTGTAAATATTTATTTTTTATATATTTTAGAGACGTTTCTTCATCTGCAAAATGATTCATTTGTAAAACCTTAATTGGTTGAGTACTAGGAACTAGAAATACATTCAGTATTCGTGCAGTTCTATTATGAAAAAAAAACACTTCCTCCCCTTTCTTTATATTTCTAATATGAAATGTATTGCATTGTCTTTCAGAGGCTATAGTGACACAAAAGAGAAGATGAGACATTCATGAAAGAAATTAGGTAGACCATAGGTTTGTTTGACTATTGTTTAGAATTATTATGGCTAGTGGTCTTGTAATGTACTAAAATATATAGTGGGCACAGCCAAAGGGTTTAGCTAATGGTCAATGCTAAATGCCATGGGTAGTGTCACAGAAAAAAAATATATGGTACAACAAAACCCTTTAAATTGAAAAGGAACACAGTTCATTTGCAGGGACTTTAAGGTGCGAACTTAATGCAACAAAACCCCTGAAATTCAGCTAAAACCACCTTAACTTTGCACGCCATGTTGTGTAGCTTGTGACCACAATAATGACATCACAGATAACATCACTGATGTCATCACTAATTCAATTACAACAGTAACTGGCACTAAGCATGGCCTTCATCCATGGAACATGTGCATGGCTAAATATATTTTAGCACATTAATGGGCCACCAGTCATGACATTTGGCCATGACACTGGCCATGGCCTTCAGGCATAAAATAATCAGGGTTGCATAGAAATGTTCTATCCAATTCTGTAGGTTTGCTAATTAATTTGACACTTGTGTACACAAGTAGCTTTTTAAATTACCCTGTTCATCTCTTGCCCTCAAGGCTCTCTCCACCCTCATTTCTCTGTTCACTGCAAGCTGAAAGGGGCTTATGGAGAAATAGGGCAGCAGTAATAATTTCCACCACTCTTAAACTAGTGCCAAAGGTCTGTGTGAGAGTGCTAGGCAAGAAAAGCCTTTTTTCAGACCAGAAATAATCAGGATGATTCAAGTATTAAGCTTGCAATATCCTGTTTGGCAAAGACCAGTATGTGTTCACTTAATTTTTTTGAAAGACAGCCCTGCAATTCCATCCCAAATAATTTAGGTTTTTACAAAATGTATAATTACAATATTGCTGCTGTAAAACACTGCATTGTCTCAATTTTTCGGCAAGGTTTAGGTTAGTGTGTGTACATCCTGTACTGTCTTGTTGGGGAAGGGGAATCACAATTGCGAGTGAATACTCTTGAAAATGTACATGATTACACAGCCACATGCTTTTGATGGCAAAACTAATTCTGTGAACTGCTGGTTGCATTCATCTGTGCAACAGGTGCGCAACCCATGAGCCAGTCCCAAACTCACATTGTTGCCATATGCCAGCTGCCCTGAAAGTGGGATAGTCACAAACTGCAATATTCCACCTAGTTGGCCTAGTTCTCTGACTTCTACGATATCCACTCTGAGTAGTCTCTTAGTTTCTTTCTTTTTACATGATGAACATACAAAGCTAACTATATGTTTATGCTAAGTAGCAATCAATAGTTCTATCCAGTCTATACATCAACAGATCTACTGCAATAGCATGCACTTTATTTGGCCTCCAGGACTTGCTATGCTCTAAGATTATAATTGCATTATAAATATTACTACCTCCGGGAGAGGACAGGGTGAATGTGAAATCTGCAAGTAGCTGCTGCATGTCTGTCCTTGGAAGTGGGCCCAAGGACAAGTCTCCACTGGAGTCCTACACCTCAGATTCTCCCACCCCTCTCCTCACCTGCATACTTCCTGACTTACATCCAGGCCCGGAAAATTATAATTTCTAATTGAAGACATAAGTGTAATTTATTTTTAAGGGACGTATGCATTGAGCAAAGCCTGCTTTCCTTACAAAAAGTATCAGCACCTGTGATGGGGATCTGAGTTCTAATATCAATGAATACTGCTTTCATTGGTGTGTAGGGATGGAATGCTGTGCTTGGGCCTACCTTAATCGGGTTTAAACACCTTTCGAGGCTCTGCCCTCCCCGAAAGTGGTATTTCATTCTATATTGCAAGCAGTTGATATCAATGACAGGCAAGGGCCATCGTGTTCACCTGGAAATGACAATTACCCTGCCAGCCACAACAGCATACTATGTACTTAGTCTCAGGCTATGATTTTCCTTTTTTGTGAACTTGTTTGATTTATGACATTTCTGAACTTCCCCTTACACAGTAAATGATGGGTCAAGCATACAGTATATCGGACACTGCCTGTGCAACACTGACTGCAACCATTTACACAGAGCCTTGCACTGACAACTGTTTTCAGAACATGTTTGGCATATCTATTTATTTGTTTCCATTCATACAGCTAACATTTACATTTTACAGATTCCTCGTATGTCTCAGCGGCACACACAAATGCTGTATTGTTGCTCACTTTATTTCTTGGGTACAAATAACTTCTGGTGACATTACACATATCAGTACAACAGTTCTGATCAATTGCGTATGTTTACTAATCATGAAAATGTTTTGTATATTGATGTATATGTCTGTTATATACAATATAATTAGTGTTGTCATCAGTGATGGCATCAGCGATACAATCTGTGATGTCAACAGTGATGTCATCAGTGATGCCATTATTGTGGTCATAGGCTGCACAAGGAGTTTTGATGTGTTAAGTTCTCACATTAACGTCCCTGCAACTAAAGCGTTTCAAGGAAACAACTTTACTTGCAAGGACGTTAAGGTCAGAACTCAATGCAACAAAACCTCTGAAATTCAGCTAAAGCCACCTTAACATCGTGCCCCCATATGCGCAACATATGACCACAATGATGACATCACAGATCACATTCCAATAAATGACCACTATGTTAAAAGAAAGATTAAAGGAATAACTCATTGATAGGGATGGTGTGTGTAGAGTGTACTTTAGATAGAACACACACTGCATGGTTACCTCAACTACACTAAGCATCTAGGTATCTATGAACTTGGTTTTGCATAAGCAAATTGTAAATAGAATTTCTTGCAACATCAATAGTTTGTGTCCTCTAAAGGCATTTCAGTAAATTATCTTTTTATTCAATTTCGTACAAACATTGTTTAATATTAAATGATGTAAAATTTGCAGAGTAATTTATGCAACCATAACCAGTAAACCAAGACATTAACTTAACTATGTCTTCAGTTTTTACAAATAAAAGTATGAAAAAATGCCAAAATTGTAGCATTATTTTGAGTGTAAAACATTTTAAACCCTAGTCATATCATTATTTCAAATAATAGGTAGACGATAAAAACTCCTGGTGTGTAAATGTATCAACACTTATTACAAGCTATAGTAAGAAACTTACAAATGCAATTTCAATACTTCTTTTGAAATCAGTGTGCATTCTTGGGTTGGCCACATACACACATGAAAAGTTAATAATGACATTTCATAATCCACACATGGCCTGGAGCCCCAGCGATGTGGACGCTCCTTTAATGGCCTCTGCTTGAGTCCCGCAGCATCCAGTGAAATGCAGCCCTTGCAGCGGGCATCCAACAATAACCTGCTATTCCAGGGAAGCATGAGAGTCTGAGGCACCCCTTGGAACCTTTGGTGACGGCTGGCGGACACAGAGCTGCTAAAATAGCTCCTTTAAAGATCCCCCCTGGGCCCAGGATCTCGCCTCCAAGATGGCCGCCGAGTGCGACAACCCCAGTCCGGGGAAGTAAGTGCCAGGTGGAGCGACTGTGAGGCGGCCTAATCAAGGCATAAAGGAATAATCGACCCAGATGAAGTCGGAGCGGTGTTGAGGGATCGACGAAGAGCCCCAAGCAACAGTCAAAACAACTGTGGCATCCCGGAGGAGGGCAGCGGTGAGGGTGGGGTGGACCCGCGGGTTCCGTGCAATCGGCCTCGGCTCGGCCTGCGCGGGGCCGTCGCACCATCTGCAGAGGGTCCCGGAGCCTTGCAATCCTCCCCGAGGTGGGACGCGACCTACATCAGTAGCAGTGCAGCCGGAGCCCCAGAGCGCTGGATCGTGCGGAATGGTGGCCCGGCCTCTACACCTGCCCAAGGAACCTGGCTGAAAGCGAGCCGCGGTACAGCCGCGGTGGGGAAGCGTCGAGAAGCTCCGGAATCCAGGTAGGCGCCCCTGCGGCGTTATACAGCCTGCACCTGTTGCGGTCCCCCCGCTCCTGATCTGCGAGTGATGCAATCCCGGCAGGCCTTGTCCCTAGCCCCGATAAGGCCCTGCAGCCGGAACAAAATAAAAGCACACAAGCAGGATCGATCCGGAGGAGGCCTCGGTCTGTCTCTCCCTGAAGGTGGCGCAGAGCATTCCCCCTAGAGACCCAAGACCAGTGCCACGGCGAGGAAGTGCCTTCCCTACCAGACAAACCCCCTGTGATTCCTGGGGGCGAACTGTGGACAGGCCCGGCCTCTCAGCCGCGGAGGACTGATCCTGAGCTCCCCCCCGCATCGGTGTGCCCAAGCCCACGACACAGGGCTCAATCTTCCCCTCCGACCCAACCTCTTCCTGGGGCGGCCCGGCCCACCATCCCTGCCACTGGCCTGCTTGCTCCTGGGGGCAACCATGGCAAAGCTTCAGACCCCCACCTAAGCAGAGGACGTACTGATCAACCTATTGCAACATCCTATCTGGACTCCCAAGAGCATTGAAACCACTACAATGACGAAGGCCATAAAGGGATCCAAAAACTCGGATAGCTCCACGATGTTGTTAACTACAGATAAAGCCAAGAAAACAGACCTTCAGAAACTTACCCCACAAAAGCCCTCAGAAGAACAGGGAAAGTTAGCAACGAAAGGGGATATACAAGCCTTTATGCTGGAGATTAAGGAAGAATTTGGATCATGCATCTCTGAATTTACCACGAAACTAGAACGCACTGACCAACGGGTTACAGAAGCTGAACAGAGACTGGGTGTAGTCGAGGACCTGACTCAGAGGCACGATGCAGCTATAATAGAGATTCAACGATTGATTCGGACCCTTCAGGATAAAAGCAAGCTCCTGGAATTTAAGCAGGAAGACCTGGAAAACAGGGCCCAAAGCAATAATCTGCGCATGTGCCCTCATCCATCCTAGATAAAGACCTCCCAGAATACATTGGAAACTTCTTTCAAACCCTTCTCCCACATTTGGACCAGACCCAACTAATCCTTAACCGAACCCACAGGCTACGCCCGAGACGGGGGGTACCCACAGATCCCCCTCCAGACATGATCACTCAAGTCCATTTCTACTCCACTAAAGAAGCTCTGGCAGTGATTAGTTGCACTAAAGATGAACTATCCTTCATGAGCACCCACCTGCAGATCTACCAAGACCTCTCCCTGATGACCCTCCAAAAAAGGAGAGCTCTCAAGCCCCTGACCCAATTTCTACAGAGCCAGAAGATCAGATACCAGTGGCTATTCCCGACAGCCCTCTCACTCACCTACCAAGGGACCCAGCGCTCGATAAGTCACCTGGAGGATGCCAAATCGATCCTACACTCAGCTTCTCCAAGATCTTCGACTCCTCGCAGTCCACCCTCAACTCCCGATGACCTAGACCAGCCTCCTCGAAAGCAGGCCCATCAGCCCTGGTCAAAAACGCAGAGATGCCGAAAATAAGACACTTCTACGAGAACCTCGGCTCAGAGCCTCTTGCCCGCTGAAGTATGTTAGCTGATAAGTTTGCCGCGGGACCTTCGCGGTCAATACCTCCCACTCCAAGGTGTATGCCACCTTCTCACCCTTGGAGACAAACCCAGTTAAGACTGATGGCCCTAGCCCCGTTGGCTAATAGACCACTGAAAGCCCTGTTGGCTGGGGGACTGTGCAGAAATGAAACTCCGGCCTCCCCTAAAATGATAAGTTTATCCTCTCGTTGGAGGGTTCAGAAAACATGATCACTGGAGAGCAACAACGAAATTAACCCCACGGATGATGCCTGACCCCCACCGTCCCTCCCCTCCAACGATCTCTCAATCACTTGAAGCAAAGCATGAAACCCTACAGCCACACCAGAAAGTCTGATTCCTGACGCTCAACGTCAGAGGTTTGAACACGCCACAGAAGAGGAAATCTATTCTACAACGTATGCAGGATGAAAAGGCCTCATTGGTATTTCTCCAAGAAACCCACCTGATCCTAGCGGATTTCACTAGGCTTCGAAACAGACAATTCCCGTTCCAGTTTATAGCATCGAATGGCACCAAGAAAAGGGGAGCAGCAATACTCTTCGCCAAGGATCTCCATCCTCAAATTCTAGTCTCCTTACTATGCCCGGAAGGCCGATTTGTAGCGATCAAATGCCAGATATATGGCCAATTATACTGACTGATCTCGGTCTATGCGCCGAATGAAAAGCAGGAGGACTTTTACTCTATCTTGGAGGAAGCCCTATCACAATGTATGGAGGGCCAGACAATGATAGGCGGGGACTTCAACGGGGTCCCAGACCCAATTAGGGATAAATCTCACCCCCCGGCTCATAAAGATTATAGCTTTGCGACGGCTCTACTCAAGTGCTTCCGAACACTAGATGTGGTGGATACTTGGAGAGTTCTACACCCAGACTCCTGTGACTATTCATTCTATTCCTATGTCCACAGAACCTACTCCTGCATTGATCTCCTGTTGGCTTCTCCCCAGGCGTTAGCGTTCACAGACAACGTTATCATCGGCCCCAGAATCCTATTGGATCATGCCCCAATTATATTGACGATGAGAGCTCATGACCCAGATCCACCTCTGAAACGCAAATGGTCGCTCTTCGACCCAATTTTGAGCGACATGGCCCTGAGAGACGTGACGGTGAAAGCTATCAAAGACTTCTTCATGGAAAATAAGAACGGGGACACCTCACCGGCCACCACATTGGACGCTATGAAGGCGGTGGTAAGAGGGGTCTTGATCTCCCAAGGAGCGGCCTATCACAAAAAGAAGTGACACATCCGTCAGACCCGCAGGACGAAGTGGAGAAAGTGGAAGCAATATGCAAAGCAAAGAACTGGATGCCTAGAACCCACCAAGCTCTACAGATAGCCCAAAAGAAACTGGAAGCTCACTATGCGGAAGGCACTGCCCAGATGCTGGCCAAAACCAAGCAAAGTTACTATGCTAACGAAACAAAGCCAACAAATTCCTGGTGGAGAAGCTGGCAAAAATCAAGAAGAGAAACGCAATCCTAGGCCTCCGGGACTCGCAAAGGAGAGTCCAATTTGCAGAAGGAGACAAACAGCATATTGTGGCGACCCATTTTACAGACACGATGACGGCATCTCCTAGATCGCTCAAAGACCAACAATCCTACCTCCAAGAGGCAGCACTTCCCCAGATCTCCCAAACTACCAGTGTAACGCTTACCTTAGACTCTGCGGGGACACCACTAAATGCGGACAACCTTCTTCTCTGGGTGCGTTGTATTCAACTATCTCTTTTGTCGCTACTCTTCTTCTTGAACCTTTTGTCTAGTGCGAGAACCAGGGACAACTATTAGAAAACCTATTCCTCTAACTGGATGTAACTATTAATTCCCACTGTTCTTTATTATTACCTTAGGTTCTTTTTTGGTGAGCTCTCCATCCTGCAACTGGCAGGGGCGCTTGTTCTGAAGACTGAGGGAACGAGAGGCTAGTGATATCACTGACTGGAAATTGCTGACTAGAAGGCTGATAGGGGTCTGAGAGAAACACGGAAACAGCCAGAAGGACTCACACCATTAATTCTCCTGAACTGCTGTGTGGACAATGAATGTGTTCAGTTAACATTAGTGACACACAACTGCGGGGAGAATACTAAATAAGTTTCAAAATGTCTTCACAGAAAAATGTGCGCCTCATGTACAGCAGGAAAATAATTCTGCACCTAGACTAATCATGAAAAAACATGTGCGCACGGTGCTGAAGGAACACAAGCCAGGGACGCATGACTAATTCCTAGAATACGTGTGCCTGCTGAGGAGAAAAACAAAACATGTGCGTATGGCACTGAATGAACACTAGCCTGTGAAGCGTAACTAAATACTAGAATACGAGTGCCTGCTGGGGAGAGTGAATTCTCTGAGAAACTCAACGACTTGTCATAAATAAACCATAATGGCACAATTCAAGGCGAAGCGCATAAGATTCACTGGTGCACCACAACATTCCAAAACTACTCATAACCTAGGTTACCTTGAAATTCAGAGATTGAATAGCAAGAAAACTGAATCTTGAATAACTCCCAATATGGGAAACAATGCTTGCAGTGACTGTGTAACCCTCCGTACTGCGGGCTCGACGTAATTTGACTAACTTGCTCTCTGTGAAAACTCGAACAGGATAATACCAGGAAAAACAATGACGTGGGCAGAACAAAGGGGCGGACAAGGGAGAGAAAGGAAATACGGGCAAAAAAGGGAAAAATACTGAGGGAACGCTGCAGGAATTCCGAACCGTGGTAAGCGTCTCTGAAGAAAAATCAGATGCAAAGCGCGGAACGAAAAAGGGGAGGGGCTTAAATACCCAGTGAGGTGAGAGTGATTGCAACTAGACTGCGAATTCTATTCAGGGGAATTTAGTTGACAGCCATGTTGAAATCTAATAAGTGTCCTACAAGTAACTACCAAGGACTATTTCAGCATTAACCCACAAATATCCTGCTGCACTGGAACCAAAGAAAATCTCTGAAGGTAAACCCAGGGATCATGACAACCAGAGATGAACTGGAGTCCCTGATCTCGAGCGAAGAAGTAGACAAAGCCATCAAGAGTCTTAAACCAAGAGCCCTAGGCCCCGACGGGTTCTCGATCCGCTTCTATAAAATCTTTCGCCCCCAGTTGGTGACCCTCTGACAACTCTTTTCAACTCCTTTGCTGGCTCTGGAACAACTACCCCATCGATGCAAGAGTCGATCACAGTCTTGGCGCTGAAACCAGGGAAGGACCCGAATGACATCGCGGCATACAGGCCGATCTCCCTATTGAATTTGGACGCCAATATATATTCAAAAGTGCTGGCCAACAGATTGGCGAAAGTGCTCCCGGACATTTAAACTGGCAGTGCTGGCTCTGGATGCGACTAAGGCTTTCGACAAGGTGGACTGGTCCTTCCTCCGACTCACTCTAGAATCTTTTCACTTTGGCCCCACATTTCAGAAATTCATCCTGGCAAATTATCAATCCCCAAAAACCATGCTCCGAGTCAACGGCTTTCTATCTGATCCGATCCCCCTATCTTGTGGGACCAGACAAGGATGCCCCCTATGCCCCTTGCTTTTCCCCCTTTTCCCCCTAATTATAGAACACTTGGCACAGCGAATCCGTCTTAACCCCAGAATTAAAGGCCTCCAAGTAGGATCCTCCCTGGCGAACTGCACTCCTTTGGTAAAGCGTCGGGATTCGCTATAAATTTAATGAAATCTTCCGCCCTAGGGGTGGGACTGAACTCTGAGGATAAAGCGTCATTTGAAGCTCTCTGCCCGATTCCGACTATCGGAAAAGGCGATTCGCTAACTGGGAGTCCAGATCACAGCCCGCTCAGAGGACATCTATTGGGCGAATTTCCAACCACTATTTAAATCCCTAGAGGAGGACCTCGATTGTTGGCGCTCACAGGAGATCTCATTGCTGGGCCGGATAGCGGTGTGCAAAGATGAACCTCCTCCCACGACTCCTTTATACTTGCTCTGCGCTCCCTGTCCTGATCCCCAGGCCACTGCTTCAACGTCTCCAGAGGAAGGTGTTACATTTCATCTGGAAGGGTAAAAAATCAAGAATCCCAATGAAAACGATGTTGACCAGTCCACACCTAGGAGGCCTGGGAGTCCCTGATCTCCAGAAATATCAGATTGCAGCACAATTAGCCCGCACTCAAGCCTGGATCATTAGCTCAAATCGACCAAGATGGACCGAGTTGGAACAATTCCGCTTGCCTCTCCCCCTCCGCTTCCTTTTGCATCTATCTCCCACCTCCAGAAGAACATGTCCCACCATGCTATCCTCCACCAAGCATTCCCTGAAAGCCTGGGAATGGACACGCAAATATAGGGGCATTCCAAGGGACCTGAGCCCATCGGCCCCAGTCTTCCATAACCCAACATTTTCACCAGGAGCCCACCCTGCAAATGTTAATAACTTGATCGCAGGAGGTCTCGACTCCCTAGGCCAGCTGTTTGAAAGGGACTGGCCGCTCACCTTTGACCAATGTAAGAGCACCTTTAACCTAAGGGAAACTGACAGATTCTCTTATGCACAGCTACGACATTGGTGCTCCCATCCATCAATTCGCGTGGCAGCTACTCGAGAATTGGACCCTATAGAGCTGACTCTAGCGGATCCCCACACCAAGGTCGGATCGCGACGATGTACAAGCTAATGCAGACAAACTCTCTCACCACCAGAGCGACCTACATGTCTCAATGGGAAGCAGACCTAGATCATCCGATAGAGGACCAGACGTGGATAGACATCTGGGCTCGTGCCCATTCCTCCTCCTATTGCATCACTAATCGAGAATGTGCCCATAAACTACTCTTACGATGGTACTATCCTCCACTCCGACTACACCACATCAACCAGTCTTTGGACCCCCGCTGTTGGTGGCAATGTGGCCTCCCAGGATCATTCATACATATGTGGTGGTCATGTCCAGTGGTCGCAAAGTTCTGGTCCCAATGCACGGCGGCGATAGCGGACATAACGAAGATCACGCTGCTCCGGGAGCCGGAATCAATCCTACTAGGAGCCCCGATCCCAGGCATATACCCAAAATCTGGCAGAACAGCAGCCCTCCTAACCCAGCTCCTCTTAGCAGCCAAGATCACGGTAGCGCGAACATGGAAACCTCCGGAGGGCCCCCTAATGATCCTGTGGTGGCTAAAACTATGGGACATTTTCATAGCAGAGAAAATCACAGCTACAAGTAGAGGTCGATTTCCCCGCTTCACAAAAATCTGGTCGCTGTTAATAGACTATGACGAGAGGTACCCGGCTCTAACTTTTAAGCCACGTGCGGTGGCAAACGCCTTATCGGCGGAGGACACAGGCATGGAACCAGGAGCAGACCACCAAGAATTGGGTGAGGACTGAGGGTTGGCAGGATGAGGGGGGAAGGCTAGCAGAAAGAAAAGGGACTGATTGGGCTTAATCATTTGCAAAACCTTTGTTTGTTATGATGTATGCTCTCTTGTGTATTGAATAAAAAATACACACGTTTAAAAAAAAAAGTTTTTTGTTTAACATGTCTATTTTCACAGAAATATGTGTTCGGTGTGGAATTCCTTTTTTCTATGAAATCGCAGTTCATTTTGAAATACAGTAATTATCCCTAAATTATCGTTACATCATTTATTTTCAAATCTCTGTGCATCCTTGTTTTGGCCATCTACACACATAAGAAGCTAATGACAATTTTCGGTAAATTACCATCAAAGAAACAAAACAAGACCACTGTGAAATAACAGAACTTTTTTGAAAACTTACCCTCTTGAAATAGAAGTGTGCAAATTCAAGATTTGCAGTAGGCTATTTTCCTTTTTCATTGAATTGGAAAACTTCTTGAAAACAGTGTGTGTCCTTATTTTGTCAACATACACACATACAAAGTAAGATACAGTATATCTAAATCCTTGCGTACAATTCTTATCAGTAGCAGGTGTCATTTATTTTAGATTAACAGTACTTTATTATTTTTCACATCTATATCCTACTGTTCATTTGCTTTTGATGTAAACAGTTATGAACTTCTACACTCCCTAACACTAAAAATAATGTACATGGAACCATATATGTAGCCCAGTGCTTATAGGGAACACCTATATTAAAATATACAGTGCTTTACACAGTACAACAGAAGTAGAACATTGCAGAATGTTCTTCCAATTTATGGAAGAGAGTCTTATCTATAAAGGTATTTCATAGTGATTTTATATTGCATTATAGTAATTATCTAGCCTCTAATTTGTATAAAACACTTATTACCCTTTTCTTCTATTTCAATCATTCATTTTGCATGTTTATATTCACGAAGAATATAAAACATATTTTTAAAACTGGTTCTAACAATATTAAGTAAGCATTCTTTAAACCTATTGCAATCTAGCTTGGTGTGTGACTATAGAGTCCCACCCATGTTGTCAAATGTCCACATTGTATCGATGTTCCCTCATTAACAATTATTGCACACATCTTAAACGTGTTCTTCTTACTAATAGAAATTTCAATAGTGCTTTGTTAATTTTTCTACCATCTACACTGTACCTTTAAAACAAAATTAATAGATATTTAATACAAATTTGATTTTACAGGGTGGACTGTAAATTACAACCACAATCACTGGATTGCATGTCATGCAAAGCTTGCGTTAGTAGATCAGAAAAGTTCATAATTTTTTGATCAGGGATAGGAACGTATAAAGGTCTTTCTGAAATATCCTGAATAGTGTGATCTTTGTTACATTGTGGCTACATATGGTTCCACTCATAACTATTCCTACATATCTATCTAGACTAACAGTTTCATGCAGTAATAAATCAACTATAGTCATTACAAATTCTTGACTATTTTGTGTATTTTGGGAAAATTGTCGATTCCCACGTGCAGCAGCTACTACATTTCAAATTGACATTGACAAATGTATATTGTATGATATTTCATCTACAATTATGTTTTAGAAATTAAAGTTCCTCAGATAGCTTCTTGCCTGCTGTTGAAGCAATGTTTGCATTAGTGGTGTCATTTCAAACAACATACACAAAGCTGAATTAGAATAACATTCAACTCCAGTTTCATTACTAAATCTACAATGGGAGTATGTCATAGATATTTGAATTACTTTCCAACTCCAGTAGTCTCTCATATTGTTTTGGTCTTAAGAGGAATCACTTTGTTTGAATGCAGTTTCACTGGTTCCTTAGGTTTCTGTAGAGGAGGAGCCAAGTAACCCCACCTCAACAGTTCCACCGCTATTGCCTGTATGTTGGAAACCAGAATATGTGACATACAAAGAGCAGTTAAAACGACAAAGGCCAAAAGGAATCCTAGAGGCAAGATTACCATTGAGGAAACCATACCTGCAAACGAGGAAATATGATAGTTGTTTAAATAAGATTCCTGAAGAAGCAGAGAAAATAAATGATAAGGAAGAATGGTGATGTCACCAACCATCACCAAGTAAATGTAACACAGAGCTGAACTGACATACTGAGAAGAGATACAGAGCCCAGAGAATGCAGATATTCTATAAGGCATCAAGAAAGTATCAAGGATAAGTGACATCTTGGGATCAAGGTGAAGAAGCTTATGCCAACAGAAACAGATGAAAACATCAAGCTATGTTACAGGTGTACAGATGCAAAAGAAACACAAGCAGATGAGGTAATCTTGAGGCTAGCTTTATAGTGAATCAATTGCGGCAAGCGCAAATATTTATATATATGCATATGGACAAGTAAAGGATGGATGTTTCCACTGCGTACTAAAGCAGAACTGGGCTAAAGAAGGAAGGTCTCTTTTCTAGTATGTCACAGTTAGAGAACAGGTGAATTACAAAGTGAAACTCAGCAGACAAAGCTGGATGAGCCAAAGAAGCCAAGGTCTTATCAAAGTGGAGTAAACTGACATTGGATGCACATCGTGTGAAAGAACAGAACTCCTGTTCAAAAGGCATGAACAAAACAAGGAAGATGTCAGTGGTCTATTAAAAAATAGTATTAAAAAGTACTAGAAGCTCAATTCCATGGTCTCCAGTCATGTTGAAGGATGAAGTTGGATGAACGAGATGGTCACACCTACGCATGAGGGCAGAGCATGCTTTCACTCCCTGAATTTTTCAGTGCAAAGAACACTCTCAAAGCCGGGCTTCAAAGCCTAATTGACAGTAGACCACTGAGGTGATGATGGAATGATATGCTAATTGGTGGGAAGCAATGGTTAAAGGGAGCTAACCAGCACCTGGGTGGCCAGCCTGCATGCTGCTAGACGTAGGTGGAAAAGTACTGACGGAGGTCTAGATTAGTATGGATCGTATACTTAGATGTTCACGCAGAGCCAATCACCCATACTCATAGGTTTTTAGCACATAGGATGACGTTATAAAAACGTTGGTTAACGATATTGATGACGAGTTTTGTGTATAAAATCTCACTTTTTTCCTAGAATGCATTGAGTAACAGGATCAAGCAAATTTGTTGATGTTCTAGATAATAGTCTGTTTTAGATAATTGATATCAGAACAGTTTAGTCATTTTTATTATTGATGTATGAATACAAATCTGCATCCCTGTCCATCTCCAAAGTTATTGCTACTCATCTTAAAGATCTGGGTTTTACAGTTCACTTGGTAGCGGAGAGGATGGTTCAGATCCATCAACAAAAGTAAACTTTAGAGTGCCAGCAATATCGAACGACCTTTGCCATTTGGCTGAAAGGACGTGAAGCTCCCCGTAGATAGTGGCTTGTATAGTTTGAAAAAGCTTGCAAGCGTGGTTTGCGGGTCCCGTGGATTCCACAGAAACCCCTCCCACGTCTATGATAAGCTATTCGAACAGAAGGTTGGAGAGGTGTTAAAAGAGGCATATGAGCCTGAGAGTCAGAAGATGAAAATGCGAGTGCTTATTAAAACCTGAGAGAGTTAGCAAAACGTATGGGTGATGAATGAAGGAAAAAAGTGAGAAACGGAAGGAGGTGGGATAAACATAAAGAGTGTTTTATATATATAGTGAGTAGATATTAACTTGAGTGTGGCCAAGAAATAGAGGTATAAAGAGAGGCCACAATAATATAATACACCCTGGCCTGCTTTTTAAGGAACGTATCAGAAGAAATTTGAACCTAGATTTCCGTAGCGGATGACGTAAAAGACAGATTTGATTAAAGACCAATCTAAAGAGGTTAATTTAAACTCCATATGGAGTATCTTAGAGGGCAAGACAGATCTTAGAGAAGACTGTAGAGAAGAAAATATGTGACCGGTCGAGTTTGTCTGTTTGTTATATATGATTAGGAAAATGATGAGATCATAAGTGGAAAAAACTAATTGATTCTTTTAAATTCAACTTTGCGGTTGTTTTTTAGCAAGATTAAAGTAAAAAGTGTGATTAAAGGGACTGGAGCCTACGACGATTGGTACATGCTCATATTGTGTTATTTTTCCGAAACACACTTTTTAAATCTGTAATTAAAGCGAGTTAGTGTTAAACAGGCTAACTACCGAAACATGCACCCAAGCTTAGACAGTATAGTGTGGAATGGGTTAAAGGAACTGCAGACAAAATGTTTATGCCATGGTCGCAAGGAGGGTCATTATCGAAGGCAGTCCTGCAGCATATGATGACATATTTGCATGCAGCATATACGGGAAAAAAGCTAGACAAGTGACTAGCGAGCTTAGAGCTTTGGAAAATGTACCAGGAGGAACGAGATGAGCTGCCTCCTATACATTGGATACTTAATGTATCCAAAGAGGGGGTGACAAGCCCTCTGTACCCCCTGGCCCAGTTGAAATAGAAGACAAAAATAAGAAAGATGATGCGTTATACCCATTGAGGGAGATTAAGGCAGCAACAGGGTATAGCAACCTGGCATATGAGTCGCCTACGCAAAGCAGTGATGAGGGTCCAGAGAAAAATTCTGAGAGAGATGTAAACTCTAAGGTCCGAAGGGACAAGGAGAGACTTGATAAAGAGAGAAGTGATTGAGCAAGCACATCTCTAGATATAGGAAGAGAAAGAGATGGAAGGGAGAAAGAGATAAAGCTGATGAGTTTGCACTTCTACAAAAAAAATGGATGGCCATATTTTGCTTAAACTAAATGGTAAAGGCATCAAGGATGCAAGGCAAAGGGAAGATCAAGATGATCAAGATAAAAAGAATAAAGAAAGAGAGGAACGATTGAAGGATGAACAAGTGAAAAGGAAGGATAGACACAGACAAGAGCAGTTGTATCAAGAGGAGCAATTAAGGAAACAATAGAGAGCAGAAGAGCAAAGAAAAAGTGATGATAGACGAGGGTCCAGAGAGGGTCCAGAGAGCAATTGATGAGCGGGAAAGGGTAGAAAGAAAAAGGATACAAGAGGAGGAACAGAAGTTAAGGGACAAGATAATACAGAGACAAAAGGATGAAGAGATACGCAGAGCAAACAAGAGTAGGGATATGAAGAAAAATGAGGAAGATAGGGTAAGATAGGAAGCAAGGAAACAGAGAGAATTTGAGGATGATGTAAAAGTAAAAGATGCCAGAGAACACACAATCTCAATCGATTGGAGAAGGAGAGAAGGGATCCTGAACCAGAAGTAGCATGGGAGGACATAGAGGAATTCTACCCAGAATACAAGTCATTACCAGGCCCGTCTTGAGTAAATCTAGAGGGTGAGTTTGACTCTAGGGGCATTGGGGAAGCGATCGATAAAGTATACTATGAAATGAAATCCCAGAAAGAATCAAAGGGGTAGGGAAAACCTGATCTACTCGAGAGTACACAGTTATAAAACATGCGCAGCGCCTCCTGCAGTACGAGACAGAGAAGCTGTCTTTAGATAGACTTACTCTGAGCAAACATGAAGAGGAGAGAAGTTGCACAAGTTGGGCACAAGAAACATCAGACGAAGATAGAGACACCTTTTTGTGGGGAAGAGAGAGGGGATGTATGTGGTCCTAAGGCATGTTTTTCAATGGAAAAAGAAGTAAGATGGTCAGATTTAAACACACCTATACCTAAGGCATCAGAATGATGCATACAGTCAGATGGTGAGAGGGGGGAGTCACCACCATATGTGAGTAGATTAAGATCACTGCCAGGAAGAAGGCAGTGCAGGAATCTTGTCCCTGTGGTGGACAGACACATGATGAGAAATCAGAATGAATTTGGGGCTTCACAGTTTCCATTGCTAGAAAAACGGGGCAGACCACAGTATATACCATATCCCCAGATGGACAAGGATAATTTAAGGTGTAAACTTCTGAGTTTAGCTTTTGTCGCTGGGAACCGGATACATGAGTTAGAGAAAATGACATGAGGAAACACATTGGCTATAAGGGACATTAAGGGTGTCCTGATCGCCATACTTGGGGAGAGAGTTGATGACGTGTGGTCAAGGGCAGGACATGCTGTTGTTACTACAGTTAACGCTTCTCACGATGGAGCACCATTCAATAACTGTAGAACGGCGGTTTGGAAAGCGCTTAGAGTATTGCATCCAGACACATCCAATATGGGAGCTATAATGATGAAAAAGATTTAAGAAGGAGATGATCCGCTTGTTAATATTCAGAATTTCCAAGAGCGGTGGAGCATGGAGACATGTGTATCTTGGGGAAAATTGATACCTGTGTTTTATCATATATTGTGCCAAGGGCTGCCAGATCCTGCCAGATCTTGTACAGAAGCAGCTAAAGAAGTTAGTGTGTATAGAAACCAAACTGTTTCAGAGATTCAGCTGACCATCGCGCATTATTGTAGACTCTTGCAGGAACAGATTCACAAGAAAGGGGAAATTTACGATGTCTGGAAATGCCATGAATATTCAAGGTTTTACAGGAGCTGCAAGTAGAGTTCCTTTCACTGAAGAATTACCAGTCTCTATAGGAGAGTGTGACTTGTCGGTGCCATTGCTACATTGAAGACAGACACCTGTTAACATATTGGGTCGAGATCTAATGACAAAGTTGAACATGACAATTTCATTTACTCATGATGGCATAGTATTCAAACGTGAGCAAATTTATTATGGCATTTTCAGGACAAATGGCCATGCAGGCAACGCCTTTAGCACCAGAAGTTTTTCATTATGGAGTACACATTCTGTTGACATGGCATCCAGGCTTGGTAGGCAAACATATGAGAAAATACCTATGCTTGAAGAAGAGGGACAAGTTTTTCCCTTAGAGCAGCCATAGTGCGAGGTGAAATGGCTTTGCTTGATGAGAATGATGATGAGGGCAGACAAAGGTGTGCAGTAATTGGCATCGGGGAAGTTTACAGATTGATTTACGTCACTGATTAGGATCTATTTGGAGATCACCCATCTGATGACGAAGTAATATTTGACATGAGCATTACATATTGGGTGAGAGAAATCAAGAAGTTCCTCCGAAAATAATGTTGGCAAAAAAAATCGTCCTGAGTATTTTGATGAAGATATGGCAAAAGAACCAGTTTCATTGTGGACCACCCCACTGGCCCCTATGATGTAGGCCTGTTGAAGGGTGTTGGAGAAGTAAAGATTAAATTGAAACCAGGAGCAATTTTACCTCGATCACACCAGTATCCCATGTCTCGAGAGGCAGATGAAGGTATTTCTAAGACAATCTCCACCATGGTTCATCAAAGTATCTTAGTGATGTCAGAGTCACCCTGTAATATGGCGATTTATCCTGTGTAAAAGGGGAACGGGGGGTCGTGGAGACTAATTCAAGATTTTAGGCCAATAAACCAGATTGTAGAGGCCGAGTACCCTCTAGTTCCCAATCCTGCTACACTCTTATGTAATAAACCTGTTGAAGCACGATATTTCAATGGGATTGATTTGAAAAATGCCTTTTTCTCAATCTCATTGCACAAAGACTCTCAGGATGTATTTACATTCAGACAGACTAAGTTAAAAAGCATGAGATTACCTCAAGGGTATTGTGAGTCTCCATCGATTTTCAATAGAGTTCTCCAGATGGACTTAAGCAATATTGATTTAGGAAGTGTTGTGTTGCAATAGGTAGATGACATTTTAGTTTGCAGCACTTCATAGGAAGAGTGCATACGCGATTCTGTTCAGCTGATGATTATACTTGCTGACAAAGGATATAAAGTTGACAAAGAGAAGATACAGTATTGTCAACAGAAGGGGCCTCATTACACGGATGGCGGTAAGGGTTTACCGGTACCAGTTAGGGTACCAGTGCCAGTAAACCCTTACCACTTACTATGAGGTCCCTTTGTGGGACCCTACCTTAACGGCTAGTTTTACCAGCCGTTAAGTACGGGACCCGCAAAGGGACCTTGGAGGTAATTACGGTACTGCAATTTGCGGTACCATAATTACCGCCTTCCCCATTCCCATTGAGCCCTATGAGGGCAAAAATGGGAATGGGGAAGTGCCATGGTGAATGGGGAATTACCGCCCCCACACACCTTGAAATAGGCGTAATTCCGCCATTCACCATGGCGGACTCGGTAAAATACCGGCGGCAACCATGGCGCTAATAGCGCCATGGTTACCGCCGTTGTGTAATGAGGCCCAAGGTGTTGTACATAGGCCAATTGATTTCACCAAAAAGCCGCAACGATAAAACACATTCAAAGATTTTTGGATCTATGTAATTATGTCAGAGCATGGGTCTTTAACTACAGTTCATATTTAAGGCCTTTATTGCTGGCTTTAAAGAAAGCACAGGCAACGCAAGAGAAAATTGTGTGGACTGAGGAAACGGAGGAAGGATTTGATGAGTTAAAAAAAACAATTTGCACTCTCCAGTTTAAGGGATCCCTGATTATGCCCAGGAATTCCTTTTGTTTTTGCACACTGATGGCACTGTTATGACAGCAGTCCTTACACAGGTAACCACATTGGGGTACAAGCCCCTTGCAAAAAACAGTGGTATTTTAGACCCAGTGATGAGAGGTCATTTTCCATGCAAACAAACTTTGGCATCCACCGCTTTCGTAATAGAGAAAGCTTCAAGCATAGTGATGGGATGCTGTATGATGTTTTTTGTTGAACATGCACTGTTTGCCATTTTAGAGAAACCAAATGGCACATTGACTTCTCAAAGGGCTTCTGCCTACGAAGTAATCATATCGAATCCAGCAATCAAAATAGTTTGATGCAGAATAGTGAGTCCTGCCATTTATGTAGCTGAAACACTGGCAGAGGACGAGCATGCGCATGACTGTTCGAACTATGAAGAGTTCTATGATGAAATCCCCAGGATAAAAGAAAATGCTTTAGCAGGTGGAGATTTTTTTTTATTGATGGTTCTGAATGATTTACAGAGATACACAGGTGCTGCTGTAGTAAAGCACATGGCCAATGGAGATTTTCAGAAGATGGTAAGTGATCGACTACCGTCTCATTATTCAGCACAGGCTGCAGAGTTAGTGTCACTGATTGTCGCGCTCGAGAATCATGCAGACCAGGAAGTAACAGAGTACAGTGACTCCGCCTATGTGACCTCAACGGTGCACGGAGGGTTAGCACATTGGAAAAGTAGAGGCGACATCCAAGATGATGGCACGCCAGTACAGCATGTCGCCTTATTGGGCAGGCTTATTAAGCACTGCAACTCCCAGTAGCCATCGCAGTCATTAAATGTGCAGCACATACTAAAAGGGCAGACTTTATCTCACACGGAAACGAAGCAGCAGATGATGAAGCAAAACTTGCTGCATGTTCAGAAAATGTTATGACATTAGATATGCCTGATGTAAATGAGAAAATGGTTGTAATGATCAACGTGTTTGAAGGATATATTAATTTGTAAAAAAAGACACAACTAATAGAGCTCCAGAGGCATTTTGAAGGATATATTAATTTGTAAAAAAAGACACAACTAATAGAGGTCCAGAGGCAAGCACCTCAAGATGAGAAGGATTTGTGGACATGAAGAGGGTGTTCATTAAACCCCTGTGAGGCATTGTGGTGACAAGACAGCACTGGTAAACCGGTGATGCCTGTAGCCTTATTAAGGGTGGCGCTGAAACAGCTGCACTACCCTGTGCATACAACTAGAGAGAACCTCACTGCAACTATTGCAGAGGATTGGTTTGTGACTAAATTTGTTAGATCATGTTGCGTTCTATGTAGTGAACTGCATTGTGTCTCAAAAATTCACGGCTGGGCATACACTGCGCACAGTTAGGGGAGTTATTCCGAAACCCACTGGCCCCTTTCAGAATTTGCATATCGACTATGTCAACATTCTGCAAGTATGCAATGGATATAGATACATAATGCACCCAGACTGAGAAGTTTTTCCTAGATGGGGAGTATGTGAAGTAATGAGGTCAGACAATTTTCCACATTTTGTGAATCAAACATTTGAGCAGATCAGCTTGTTGCTTGGTATAAAGCACACATTTTCTTAGGCCTATCTGTAACGCTCACCTGATTCCCGTAGAGGCGCCGGTCTTGACTGGGCGTATACCGTATCTGCAAAGGTGATGTGTAACACACGGCTGGCTCTTTGGGCTGGACCTCTGTGCACTGTATGTCTGACTTGAAGGGTAAGATGTCTGCAGATAGAAAATATGGGATTAAGGAACTGGGTTATTGAATGTCTCTCTCTTCTTCCCTTTCTCTTCTCCTGTAGAACCCCAAAGGTTAACGCTCTCACCTTAGGTAAGTGAACGCCGTGCTCTCCATCTGCCTCGGGGCAGGGTGCTGTAACCAGTTTCTTCACTGGATAAGGGGAGCAGGCCTCTTGACTTCAGAGGACTGCTGTCCGTCGTTTACTGCACGAACGGTAAGTTTCGAGTAATTCTAATGTCTTTAAAGTCTTTAGTAATGATGTTTCTTGTTTTGCAGGGTTCCGGCGATGGCGGATGACGGGCTGAAGTGAGTTGAAGATGGAGCCTGTGTGATGAATAGAAGCGCCTGGAAGCACGTGAGTAAGCGCTTGTTGCCTGCTTCACAATGCGCTCTAACTGTCTTTTTATTTTGCAGGTACAAGTTCGGAGCGGTTGCAGGGTGCCAGAATACCCACTGGGTTAGATGTGGAAAGGAATAATGGCACGTGAGTATTAAAGTTCCCCAATGTCTTTAAACGCACCTTGTTTTGTCTTTCAGATGCGGGATGCAGCGCCGAAGGCCTCCGGAGCGTGCGAAGAGTTGTAAGCTTTTGTCTTTCAGATGCCGGAATGCAGCGCGAGGCGTTGGTGACAGCCGATGGACCAGGTAAGTGAACAGCTGTCACTGAAGACCGTAATGCTAACCTGTTCTTTCTTGTCTTTATAGGTGTTGCTGGAGACTGGATTCAGGATGGTAAGCCTTTTTCCTTAGGCCCAGGATCAGATGCAGAAGACACGATGAGCGTTCTGCTGCAGAGGATGCAGAATAACGCAAAGCAAGATTCATCCATCGGGTGTGGTTTAAATAGCCTCCTGTAGTGCTTAGGTGTCTCCTTCCATAGCCACGCCTAGGTAAGAAAAGAGTTCCTGCTTTCCAGAAGAGTTCCAGTGTTCTGAATCTAGGGAGTGGCTCCTGCCCCACCCAACAGGAAAAGTAGTTCCAACAGAAGAGGATCAGAGGCTCAACTGCCAGGCAAGTAAGCAGCATGGTCTGCTGCAGGTAAGTCCACCCAAGCATTATGAGCCCGGCGCTTCCAGCGCTGGGACTGGGCATATTTATGAGCCTGGTGCCACTGGCGCCAGGACTGGGTCCAAAAGGTCCCGATTGGGACTGGTTGGCACTCGGAACCTGGGTTATGGATCTGCTTCCAAGGGAGTTGGGAAAACCCTGACCTTTTGGAAGCAGAGATCATGGCACTATCACCCACAAGGAAATGGGATCTGTGAACAGCTCAATGGCTTGCTTAAAGAAAGTATAGCCAAGTTGAAGCTTACCTTGAAGAAGGTGTAGTTGCATTGCCTACCACTAGCATTATAGGCATTGAGGAAACAACCAGGTTCGGACCACCACCTCACCCCCCATGAGATAGGGACAGGGAGATGGATGAGGACACCCCTCATGCCTCCAACCAGAGTTAGAAGTGATGCTAAGCCTACATCTGAACTGTTAGGAATGGAGCTACATGATTACCTTATGTGCATGACTTCAAGTATCTCTGTCATTTCAGGTCAGCTACTGCGAAAAGGGTGTAGGCCAGTACAGAACACAGAATGAGATGCTTCAACAAGTAACGTTCAAGAATGTTGTCTTCCCATATTATTCCCCAGAGATACGGTCCTAATCTGAAATTTCACAAGGAAGTGGCACAAGCCCAGATTTAACTGCCCTTTCATTGTGGAAGACGTCACGCTGTCTACAGTCAGAGTGCAAGGCAGACGCGCTTGGACTTTTCTAGGTGACGTGAAAATCTATGCTGGAGAGACCCCTTCACCCCCACACCCTTCGGAAGCAAGCATCAGGGAAGAACCTGAGCAAATGCAGACAAAGTCTATGACGAGGAAGAAGGACGCCGAGGCTGTCGAGTGAAAGAAAGGATTTCATTGGACTGTGGCTTGGTTCGGTACACGCTTTTGGCCACCTGTAAAAGAGTTAAGGGAAGCTGATTCGAACACTCTGTACAGTCATTTCAGGGTTAAGGGAATATCTTTTGTTCTTAAAGCCACAGGAGTTTGTTGACTTTTGACTGAGGCATGCTTAAGCCTTGATAAGAAGAAAAATATGCCAAGTCGAGGCTGATTTTTAACGATTGGAAGAGGGTGATATACCCTAATTCATTTCTCAATGAGTTCCTGTTCGGATTTGCCCATGGTATTCCCAATGAAAAAAATTCACAGATTACATTCAAAATGTTTCTCATTATATTGCGCACATACCCTGCAATTGTGGGGACCACTACTAGTGTTTATGTTTTTCTGCAAGATTCTAAGAATGGCCCAATCGTAAGGAGGTTACTCACAGCAATCATCAAATACGTTTTGCAGCTTCCAAAGTACAGTGGGGAAAGGACAAATGCCCCTATCAGCTGATGACGTGCACAGACTGGTCAGTGTGGTCTTCTATCATCTGATTGAAGAATACCTGCATCTTGTTGGAAGACACACAAATGTGCGTACATTCCTAAGGGATCCGAGAAACAATGCAGCACTAAACTAAATCTTGAGAGGTATCATTTCACAAGTGAGTAGCTATTCCAAGAGAACTGTGAGATCAGAGTGAAACTTTCCTTCAAGGGACAGATCAAGAGGTTGCTGGTCAGACAGAACTTTTGTTTCATGCTCAAAGAAATTCATCATGTCATCTGGTCTATGACAGATTCGAGGAATCAACTGGGAACTGGTGTATGTCATTGAACTTATCTAGACTTACTGAAGCTGGTTTTCTTCTTGTTGGAGAGGCATCCACATTTCGTCTGGTTAAAGACTGGTTCCATGGATACATTGACAGTTTGTTTTTGGTATCCAGTAAGCAGACAGCTAATGGAGTATAAGTTGCCAATCAAGGATAGCAGCTTAAAGAAGTAGTACATAATGCTGCTGTATTAAAATTACTTTTTCCTTCCTCAGGCAATAAAGATGGGAAGTGTTAGTAGTAACATCATTATGCCGGATGCAGAGACGTCCATGTTGTCCGCAAAGTCGATGCTGCAAAATATCCTATCTGTGTATTATTTGCGATTGAATTTTGTTCATAATCATACTGCTTTCACTCACAGTACGTACATCATACTACATTGATGTGCATGGAGCTAAAACTCCTGTGAATCTTCCCGCGCAGTAGGAAGGTACAATCATGGCAACTAGTAGGCAGCCACGACACTATGCAGTTATTCTTGTCCCAAAGAAAGATGACAAATTACCTGACTTTGAGATAAATATCACTAACAATCATTCACATGCAAGACGTGTCTTAGAGACTCTTTTTCGACGCAAGACATAGATGTGGCAAAACAGGCAAGAGAAATGGTTGATAGAAGTGCATGCAATTACACCTGGTCCTGGGATAATTGGCCCAAGGGTGATTCCTAAAAGAAAGTCACACCTGGAGATTCTGCAAGACATTTTCATGCATAAAATGTATGCTGAGAAAATGAAACTTTTTGAACATTCTTGTACTCAGATAACAGATATAGATTTATCAATTCCGCTGATAAATGTACCTATGGTTATCCCAAATAGAAGGAGCTATGTTAACACACATAATGAAATGATTATAGAATGTCAAATGAGAAGAATGAGGCCTAAAAGAAGCTCCAAGGAGGATTTCAAACTAAACGATTAGCTGGACAGCACAGCTGACCTGGGAAATAACTTATTCTATCAACATATGAAGGAAGTGGGAAGTAGAACTTCGAGGAGTAATGCTTTGTGTCTGCACTCCTACCTTACAGTATGGGAAAAGCCAAGATCTTCATAGCTATCAAAATAGCTGTCCACACAGCTCATTGTCTTTGCAAAACAAGAGGCCAGTTTATGGACCGAAATGCCTACCTCAAATGGGCCACTGAATGGACAGATCCAGATGCTGATGATAACATCCAAGATACAAACACAAGAAATATAGCCCATACTAAGAATCATGTGATCAGATACGAGAAGCCTGGAGTGAAAGGAGCTGGAATTAGATGGGAGGTAAACGAAAAACTTGAGATTCCAGGAAAATCTGCAGAAGAAATTCATAGATGGAGGAATAGAGGCCTAATGCAGATCTGGAGATCAGTGTTATCACCAGACAGATGGGAAGATGGAGTGGTAATTTGCAGAGCCTGGGCGGTCATTGGTTGTTACAAAACTGCCATTGACATCATACACAATGGCTGTAAACCATTATGGCCAAGACTTGCTAAGCTACTGACTTGGCTCGAAGACAGAGGAGGGCCCTTGCAGAAAGTGCCTCTGGAAAGTTCAAAGCTGTGCTTCAGAAATAATGGCATGAGAAAAGTTGGAGATAATCAGAACTGTGGTTGAATCTTTGATTTACCAGGAATGATACATGGAACAGCAGTGATCATGGATCATTATTGGGCTTGTGGATCCAGGGCATACATGAAGTTACACAAGGATTGGTGAGGACGATGTTCATTAGTGAATGTCCATGTTCCAGCAGTGGTGACTCCAAAAAGTGACTTACACCTTGACCGTTTTCGAAAGCAGATGATCACCTGAGGAAGAAGAGATCTGTGGAGCTGATGAAGAGGATGAAGAGAGAGATTTTTCTGCAAAATCTATCTAAGCTTTTGATGCTATCCCATATGAACACAGGCTGTTCAGTCATACCTCATCAGTATTCACCTTAATTTTCATGCCGAGAAACTAGGTTGGAGCAAATACCAAATGGCTGCAAGATTACCAGATGGGAATTGTTACAGATGAAACAACATAACTATAAAGGGATTCAATGCAATCAGAGAAGAGATGAAGCCATACGACTGATGACTCTTCAGAACAGATATGTCTTGGATATGATTATAGCTATGTATGGAGATGTTTGTGCAAAAATTGGAGATTCATGTTTCACATTTATACCTTCTCATGATGACAAGAATGGGACGTTGACAGAGGCCACAGACATGTTGATTAAGCTCCATGGGCAGATGATAGACAAAGTTGAAGACATTGCTGATGACAGTTGGTTTGGATCACTTTTTTGGGGGGTTCCACAATGGATGGCAGACATTTTCAAGTTACTTGGAGCCCTCACAGTAATGATATTACTTGGATTTTGTGTGATCAAGTTAACAATCTCACAATGTAAGAAGACAACAAAGAAAGCCATAGGGATGAAGATCATGATTGAGGTCAAACCAGGGTGGAAAGCCAAAAACCTGACAGATTAAGAAATCAGAGACTTTGTGAAGGCCCGTATTCATGCACCTGAGGGGACGAAGTTCCTGTACCCAAAGAATCATAAAAAGCATGTAGGAAGATGGATCTATTGTATTCCAAATGGACAATGCATGCTAATGCCATGGAACAAGAATGAGCATGTGAAAACAGCAGGATGCCTGAAGGGTGTCATAAAGATATGGATCCCAAAGAAGCTTTTCTTCAGACCTGAATGCCTGGATGTGAAGGATGATATCAGAGTGGTTGATGAATCACCCAGAGGGGGGAGTGTAGAGGAAGAGCCAAGTACCCCCACCTCAACAGTTCCACCCCTATTGCCTAGATGTTAGAAACCAGAGTAAAATACACGGAGCAGTTGCAACAACACAGGTCAAAAGGAATCCTAGAGGCAAGATTCCCATTGGGAAACCATACCTGCATACAAGGAAATATGATGGTTGTTTAAATAAGATTTCTGAAGAAGCAGAGCAAATAAAGGAAAATGGAAGAATGGTGATGTCACCAACCATCACCAAGTAAAGGTCACACAGAGCTGACCTGACGTAACTAGAAGAGATGCAGAGCGCAGAGAATGCAGATATTCTATAAGGCATCAAGACAGTATTGAGGATAACTGACATCTTGGGATCAAGGTGTAGAAGCCTATGCCAACAGAAACAGATGAAGACATCAAGCTATGTTACACGTGTACAAATACAAAAGAAACACAAATAGACAAAGTAATCTTGAGGCTAGCTTTATAGTGAGTAGATTGTGGCAAGCGCCAATATATATATACATATATATTTGCATATGGACAAGTAAAGGATGGATGTTTCCACTACGTACCATAGCGGAACTGGACTAAAGAAGGAAGGCCTCTTTTCTAGTGTGTCGCAGTTAGAAAACAAGTGAATTACAAAGTGAAACTCAGCAGACAAGGCTGGAAGAGACAAATAAGCCAAGGTCTTATCAAACTGGTGTAAACTGACATTGGATACAAATTGTGTGAAAGAACAGAACTCCTGTTCAGCAGGCATGAACAAAACAAGGACGATGTCAGAGGTCCATTAAAAAATAGTATTAAAAAACACTAGAAGCTCGATTCCATTGTCTTCAGTCACATGGAAGGATGAAGTTGGACAAACAAGATGGTCACACCTATGCGTGAGGGCAGAGTGTGCCTTCACACTGTGAATTTCTCAGAGATAAGAACACTCTCCAGGCCGAGCTTCAAAGTCAAATTGACAGTAGATCACTGAGGTGTTGATGGATTGATATGCTAATTGGTAGGAAGTAATGGTTAAAGTGAGCTCACCAGCACCTGGATGGCCAGCCTGCATGCTGCTAGACGTAGGTGGAAATGTACTGACAGAGGTTAGAGTGCCAGCCAACTGTAGGGGACCGTGTAATTAGGGGTTCTATAGGTGTGTAAACCAATGGAACGTTGTTTATTTACTGATGTTCATAGTGGTCATGTCTAGGGGAGGGCTTAGTTGCCCCACTTGATGTTAAATAACCAATCACATATTCACACCTTTTTAGATTAGTATAGATCGTATACTTAGATGTTCACTCATTGCCAATCACCACATACTCATAGTTTTTTGTAGTTTGCCACGTAGGATGACATTAGTAAATACGTAGGGTAACGTCATTGATGATGTGTTTTGTGTATAAAATCTCATTTTTTTTCTAGAAGGTACTGAGTAAGAGGATCAAGAAAATTAGCTGATGTTCGTTGTACTCCCTTTTTTAGATAATTGATATTAAAACAGTTTTCCTTTTACCAACTATCTTAGTCACTTTGATTAATGATGTATGAATGAAAATCTGCATCCCCGTTCATCTCCAGGGTAATTGCTACTCATCTTAAAGGGCTGGGTTATCAGTTCATTTCCGTGCTAACTGCTTAGCAGGTACAGGCATAAAGTCAAGTTGAGGAGCATATAGTACACACAACCTATTATATTCTTGAATAAATGAAATGCCAGCTATCATGCTTCTTTCATCAAAATGTGTTAAAAATAAAACTTCAATATTTTTCACATGTGACAGAGCTACTTATGACATTCCTTCTTTGAACACTGTATGACTAATGTCAATGAGTGCTGCTTGAACGTCAACCCTTGTGATTTATGAATAGTAATTGCATATTGATAAATAAACCCAGGAAAGGCAGAAATCATGATCATATCCAAAAACCAAGAGACCCAAACCGCCTTCTCATGGCCAATGGAAATGCGAACCGTACCAACACCATCTAAGGTAGTAAAAAATCTGGCCGTGCCGATGGACAACACCCTAACCTTAGACCCACAAATAAATGCAATCATCAAGAAATGATTCTTCCTCCTCCACACGACAAGAAGAATCCTACCTTTCCTCTCCTTCACGCACAAAACACTCCCAATACTCGCCCTCATCATATCAAGAATCGACTATGCAAACAGCCTCTACCTCGGAATACCAGAATGCCTCCTGAAGAAACTACAATGGATCCACAATACAGCAGCCAGACTACTCCTCAAACTATCCAGAAGAGACCACATCACTCCTACACTACACTGGCTCCAGGTAAATCATTGCATCACCTTAAAAACAATGTGCATAACATACAGGGCAATCAACAGACAAGGAGCAGAATTCCTAGTAAAGAAAATAACAATCTACAAGCCAACGAGACTCCTCAGGGCAAGCAACAAAATCCACCTGGAACAAAAACCATACCATAAGAAAAAACTTGGAGGCGCCTCCTTCTCCCACTTAGCTGCAAAAACCTGGAACAACATCCCAAAAGAAATAAGAAACACCAAAGATCACCTACAATTCCGAAAATTACTAAAAACCCGGCTCTTCAACACCACAGATTCAAACTGAAAAACCAAAACAACAGAAAGGAAAAAGGATGACTAAACTTAAGAGGACAATGACAACACCCAGAACCGACCAGAGAAAATCTTAGATAGGTAACGCCAAGTCAAACAGAACACAAGTGACATCCATAAGAACATAATCAGCATCCCTAGCTAACCCCAGCCAACAACCTCACCTGCCCCATAATTGATAGCAGGTACCACAATGATACAGAGGTGTTTGAATGTTAGCACTCACCACACTCGGATTAAGTTGTGGACATTAGCATATAAACCGGCTGCATGAATAGTGAAGGAAGACAGGTAAGGTTATGAAGGAAATTGATGGAAGTGGAGGCCAGGCTTGAAAGGGACTGTGAGCACCAGAGAAGCCCAGATCAGGACAGCGGCGCAGAAATGCTGCCACACCACATCTGGGGATATTACCGAAGCCAGTGCCTCACTTCGAGACAGAAACACCAACTAACCCATCAACTAACAATTTCCCCCCACTGCATACACTTCTCAAACTCTAAACCAAACACAACCACAAGCCTACAGCACAACAAACCGCACAAACTTCACTACACTACAACAACAAAACACACATAGACTCATACAACAGTACACAGCGACTACCGGCCGCAAACACCCCAGGCCCAGCCAACGGACCCACAGGCTGAGGCCGCCAACAGCACATTGCTGCTCTTTTGCACTTTTCCAGCTTCCTCCCAATAACTTACCCTCCCTTTTCCCCTCTCTCAGAGCCACCATTCCGGTGGTGATAGTGGATGGTACAAACATCCTTTAACATTAACATTAACATTGAGAGCACAATGGAAATTGTACTCTTTTCACAGAGGTATGAAATGTGCAGAGGTCCAAGAAATCAACAGAGTTTCTTCTACATGACCGATCTTTACTTCAATATGTTCAATAGGTGTACTGTGAGCGAAAGTGTGAAATGCAATCACTCTTCCCATTGCTCCATTGACTAGACCAATTTCTACATTCAAGTTTCTCTTCAACATGACATCAGATATAGTGCAATCGGCATGACACATGTTAGAAATCAGTCTTCCGTTTAAGACTGCTTTCACATTCTCCTCAAGAATACCTATACAAATCTTATTACACATTTATGTATACTCAAAGTCTGCAGATTGCCTCATATTAATGGTATGTTCTTAGAATTCAAAAGTTACATTTATCAATACTCCATATAGCTTTTTGACTCTCCTTAGATTGCAGCATCTTGAAAACTGGCTGACCTTTCACAGGAGTTCATTATGACAAGTCTCCAAAAACAAATACATGTTTACCTCCAAACAAAACAATGTAGTTATTCTTCAAAACGTTTTGAATTCACAAGTGAATGAAAGCTAGCATCAAGTTAGACACCATGCTTACCTCATCTACAATCAAGGTATTTCATTTTCTTAGAACATTTCCTACATAAGCTGATGAATCCGTTTAAGCCTGATGCTTCTAGACAAATCACAGAAACAGAGTGGAACACGATTTTCATCTGCCAAGAAGACAATTTGGAGGTTCTTATCTGTCCAGTACAGACTAAAGATGATTCAAAGGGAGCTGGTTATAAGAAAATAGCTGATCTGTTTTTGTGGCTTAGAAGTATTTGGTGTTTACCAAGGACAATTCATCGATCATGTCTGCATGAAGGTGGAGGTATCGAGGCTACATCGATACAACTTAAAGTTTGGCTTCACAAGTCATGCAGATTGCAGTTTAATACAACAAAACTGCAAAGAGCAGAGAAAAGCAAGACATCACCAGAGTATTATGCTGATAGTTCTACGAAATTCATCCATCAGAGTGTTGAAGAAAAAAGTCCAGTCAATAAAAAACAGTATGCTTTTTTTGTGACATGCCTGTCCGAGTTGGAAGATCATTGTGTACAACATCTACATTTGGCCTTGGTATTCACATTTGTCACTGTGCCCTTAAACTAGACGACAAACCCCAGGTTGCTAAACTGAGTGCAGCCGATCCTCTTGCAAAAAATACTATGTACCATATTCATTGGTTCATATTATTATGAAATAGAGCAAGAGACAAAAAACAACACAAGAAACTGAGATGGACTACGTTAACTATGGTATTGCATATGCAGAACTTATATCATACACCAAAGATGCTCAAACGGACAATGAAATTGCACACATATTTAAACAGTTTGACCTATGCAATCTGTACAGCATGAAGATGAAACAACTTAGCAGTGAGCTTTCAGGACATATACATTCCACAAAACTGAGTAAAAGGATACTTGCTTACTTTCCTGACATGGAAGCACATAAGCAAGTCTGTCATGTGATGCTTATATTTAATAATGACACTTGATCTCACCTGAGTGAAGTGTGTGAATATGATGCAGATAGTTATGCTGTTATTCTTGCTAAAGCAGCAGATATAGTGAGAAGAAACATCTTTAAAATGAAAAATCACTTTAACAGCTCAGTTGGAAATGAGTGTCAGGAGGTCTCCGTGCCAGCATCTCTGTTAGCACTGGTTGTTATGGTTATGTACTTCCCAAACATTAAAGCATAGTCAAGTTCTTAAACAATGCCAAAACCAATCCTCACTGTTGCAGTTACTAATGCACAACAGTTTGGTGAAAGATCGGGACTATGAGTCTGAAAGAACCTTCAGGCACAATCGAAAATCCTTTGCCTATCTGCTTAGGTATTTTACTCCAAACAAGAACTTTCAAGCATGAACGTGTTGAAACCCTGCATGACCTCGGGATAAGCATATCATACAAGTGTGTGCTACACATCCTATCAGAATTTGGCAATGAAGTATGTCATCACTGTCACATGTAAGATGCTGTCATTCCTCTTCAGTTAAAAGGAGGGCTCTTCACGACTAGTGCAGTTGACAGTATAGACCAAAATCCAAGCTATACCACAGCTCATGACTCTTTCCATGGTACAGGGATATTAAACTTTCAACATCCAGATGACATTTTTTGGGGACTGAACAAACTATGACTAAAAATATTTGTGCCGAAAAAGTGACTATACATCTTTTCAAGTGCTACTCCAGTGTGACCCCTGTTCTTCCTTTGAAGACTGAGGGCCTCATTACGACCCAGGCGGTAAGTTACCGCCTGGGCTGTGATTTTACCACCATGGCGTAAACTATGTTTACGCCATGGTGGTTGGCGGACTTACCGCCCCATTCCGACCTTGGCGGGGCGGTAAGTCCCCAATCCCCATTTACCCTTCCCCATTCCCATTTTTGCCCCATAGGGCATAATGGGAGTGGGGAAGGCGTTAATTACGCCACCGTAAATTACGGTGGCGTAATTAACTCCATGGTCCCTTAGCGCCATGGATTTTAACACCTGCTAAAAGCAGGTGTTAAAAGCACCATGGCGCTAGGGGACCTCGTAATTGGCGGTAAGGGGTCGGCGCAGCTAACGCTGGCGTTAACCCCTTACCGCCAGGGTCGTAATGAGGCCCTGATTGTCCTCTGTAAGAAAACTTAGATGATTACCAAAAATGCTGCAAGCTATGGTGAAAGAGTACACCTGTGAACTAACACTGTCATCCCTGCTTCCTCTATTTCCAGACCATGCTATTCCATTGACCATGATTCGCCACTCAATGGATATTGTGAAAACAGCAGTTAAAGGCCTTAATCCGGAACATATTCCAATCAATATGTGTGACCAGCCACTCTATGCATTGACAAAACAAATCCAGTGGAACTGGCCAAAAACTCATGGTGAAGATCAATTCATTGTAATATTTGGTGGGCTGCATATTGATATGGCAGTTCTCCAGGTTCTTGGAAATCTCACGGAGGAAAGTGAGTACTAGAGCGCTTGTTCTGGCTGGTCTTACCACAGCTGGAGAAGCGGATGTGTTTATAAAAAGGTTCCCATGTCACTCGTACACCTACAGCTCATCAAATCACAGCCAGAGATCTTCATTCACTTCTGTAGCAGGCCTACACTGACTACAGCCAAGACATAGAGGAAGACATTCAAGTTAAGTCACTGAAGAATGATGTGAAGAAAGAAGTGATGCAGGTACCCAATTTAGATTCAGGTACATCATTCTAAAACTAGAACTCCTTTTGATGACTTTTTAAATGCACTATCCAAGATAGTTCCCTGGTTATCTTCCCTGGACCATAATAATTATGCATGATGGATTCCTGCCCACTTACATGATATTGTTTCACTTAAAATGCATCACCCTAACACCTTTGCAGAATACATGAAAGTAAACTTTGTTGAAAAAAAGTAAAAGAATGTGTTATTTGCTATTGCCATTGATCAGGCCCATGAACAACATAATACATCCATGGCCTACAACCACTGATTCAAAGATGATGGAGTGGCTGGAGCCCTGACAGATAAACCAACAGCTCAACATCGTTGTGTATCACGGGTCCTCTCATGCTCATAACCTTAGAAACACCTAAGCAGTCCAAAACAGAGTGTACACCAAGCTAAAAGTAATGCTGTTTATTAAAGGTCCAGACTCAGCTGTGAGAGCACAATTCCTACAGCACATTGGAACAGGACTGAAAGAAGGGAACTGTAGACACCTACGATGGCTGAACCTTTTATAGTTGAACATTATTAGAATAGAACGAAGTTAAAAACATTGTTTAATCATCCTACATAGCTTATTGGCAGGAGTGCATCAGTCTCCTATATCTAGGCATACATTAGTCAAACATTGTTGGCACAATCCCTCTTAAGCCTCTCTGCCCAAAACCACCATCAGTGACATCACAGACCTTCCCATAGTGCCCCATAATGAAAGACTTTTCATGGCATAGCTCTGCTGACCACTGGAACTTTATTAATCTGCCGGTGGCCAGTTCCCATGAGAAACACTATGCAACCTGGGTTTCACAATGAATAGATATTCACAGGGTATCTAACCAATGAGGTACCCTGATGACATTCGCAAGGACATAAGACATTGATGCACCGTCAGGATAACAAAACTCATCACCTGACTGGCCGCCTCTCGGATCATCTGTGTTTTGACCTGCAAACTCCTCGAACTGCCTCGAACTGCCTCTGTGCACATGGTACATAAGGTACATGATGCAGCTGTCAATGGTTTTCCCAACCCCCCATAGGAATGCCCCTTCTCTGTGGACATGAAAGCCAAGCCTATCGTCCAGCACTGTTGAAGTTGGGGAGACTAAGAACCAGAATAAATACTTTTTTATTTTATTACCTGGAAGAATTCACACCCAGAAAAAAACACTACTTTCAAAGCAACAGTCAAAATGACCACCCTTGCTGGTGCTACAAATGTCAACATGATGCGACCAGGATATGCAAAAACATTTTATGATTATACTACTGTGCTCATACCATACAGCTTGAAGAGTGTGACACATGCAGTAAAAGTGGAAAAAGTGTTCGAAACCATGTTGAACCAAGAAGAGCAATTCCGAGAAACTGGTAGGATTGTCTCTGAGATTAATGAAAATAAGATTGAATTTTTCTCTTTCTTGGCAAAAACCTTAACAGCATTGGCACGAACAAGAGGGTAATTACCACAAACAGTACTAATGTTCTTTCTATAAATCATCAATATATCTTGGGACTGGCTCCATGCTCACATGAAGAAGCAGACACTCACAGGATTCACAAATTCTAAAATATCTGGGTTGATATATTAGGGTGGATATATTCTGCATTCTCCTGCTATCATTATGTGGCAACATTCAAGAATGGGAATGGGAATTCTCCTTCCTCGTTGGCTATGCCTGGATGCTGTACTCGTGCAGCTCCAAGACCAGCTGTCTCGATAAGCTGTGTTCATCTATCTTCTTAAGAGTTCACAATGCCACACAGCATGTGTGCTATGTGCTATGCTATTTGGCTCTGGCCACTGTACTGCAACAATAACAATAATAGTCCTTCTCTCGCAACCCTTGTCTTGGCATAAGGGGCAGTGGTGCAGGCATTGTTTATCACCCATCTTGTATTTTCTCTTCTTCTTTGCAAAACCTCCCACTGTTCTTCATCTTTCAATATGATTATGCCATGTTTAGGAATTCTTCAGCCTTCGTTATCATTTACTACCTTCCTAGTCCAATCAAATCTCTATATGATGACCTTGGCCCGCTGATTTCATTCTTTCTTCCCACCGCTTCCCCTTTTATTCTTCTTATAGGCTTTAATATCCATCTCTCATGTAATCATGCTTCTAATAAACTTCTTCATCTACTAGATTCCTACCACTTTATTCATATTCCTTCTCCTCAGACTTCTAATTCTTTCCTTGACTTGATTTCTTCTTCCATTCCCATTTCTCTCTTGTTTTGGTTACTACTATTTACTTTTGTGATCATTTTATTATTTAATTCTCTCTTTTCCCTCCTTATGTCCCTGTTATGAATCCTGCTGCACTCACTTGTTTGTGCTGAAAATGTAATTCCTTTGATCCTATTTCTTTATCCCTACTCTAATCCTTGCTTTTCCTTCACCTGTTAAATTCTTAAATGATCTAAGAAAAAAATGATTATCTGATCTAGCTTCATCTATACTCTGTTTTTCTTTATGCTCTACTATTTATCTTAGTAGCGTTGAATGTAGTGTGGCCCCGCCCCAGATAGACTTGTGGACAATGCAAAGGGTCTTGAACTTGATCATTGCAGTCACTGGGTGCCAGTGGATAGATTTCAGGGCTGGAGAGATGCGGTCCCTGGCCTTGTTCTGTATTTGTTGCAGAGGGAGAAGAGTAGAGGAAAGCACATTGGGAAAGATGCTGTTGCAGTATTCCAACCTAGCGAGAACTCTGGAAACAGTGAGCTTCTGGGGGAACATGAGAAAGAGAAGAGTCACTTTGAGGAGGTGCACCGGGTATTGCTACTAGTTGGCGATGTCTGAGATGTGAGGAGAGAAAGAGAGCGTAGAGCTGAAGATGACACTAGTGTTTTTTGCCTCGCTGGAAGGTGAAGGAAGAGGACCCAAGGTGGTTTGCCAGAGTGGAGAGGGAAAAGAGGGGCAGCGGTCCCAATAAGAAGGATATCCATCTTACTGGCATTAAGGCATAGATTGTTGAGGGTGAAACTCGCAAGTGGCTGCAAGGAGCATGCGAGAAGCATTACTCATGGACTGCTGCTGCTACTATTGACAGATTAGCTGGAGTCGCATGCTGAACTTTTTCAACATTACGGTTTGTTGTATCTCTGCCTCTTTCACATGATACATTTGCTTTTAAAGGAGCGGGCTCGCGCCCCTGCATGCGTGCCCCCAGAAGTGCACCCACAAGTGCCTACAATGAGCCTGTTTGCCTGTTCGCTGGCTTCGACAGCGAGCAGGCTACAGCACTAGCTAGAAATGTTTATGAATTGACAAGGGCAAGAGTGGCCTTGATATACCTCACTGTTACACACGTTGGGGCTGACATGAATCAGGCTAAATGATACATTTGCTTTTAAAGGAGCGGGCTCGCACCCCGAATCGAACTGTCCCAAAAAACCCAGAAGGAAATCATGATGGGGACGAGGATGCATGAGGATATCCTGTCTGCGTCCCTTGTTTTTACTCCTGTTAGGGGGAAAATGCAGATGGCCATGGAAATGCTGCTTCCTATTTCTTCCCCGAGTTCAATGGATGCAGCCATGATGAACTTAACGGAGGGTGAAGTATCAATATTGTTGATTGAGTCAGGTGAGAGCGTGGTTATTCCTCAGACTACGGACAAGGCCACTTGTTCTCCTCTTTGGGGAAATGATATGGAGGGTGGGAGGGGGGTATCATCCCAAAATACTTCCCCATCATTAGGCTCACAGGTGAATTCTCTCTTACCATTATCCCAATATCCCTTGGGTCAAGAAGCAGAGTGTGAGATAACTGCTGCACAAAAAGAGCCATGGGAATCAGGGGAAATTTGGAAGGGGGATTCTTTTGGGACGATTAAAGCACAAATTCATGTAGAACTCCAGCTGCAGACATCATTAGTTAGAAGTGTATTCACGGCGGTAAACAGACAAAGATTTAATCATGACATCAGTGAGATACTGAAATTTGAATCAAGAGGGTCCAACACGGTTTAACATGGGTAAGGGTGCGGTCCCAGCTGCTAACTGTGGTGAATTTCCATTGCTCCCATGGCAGCAGACGCCAATGCAAAAAATGCAACCAAAACATGCAATGGATCTACAAACACCACAGGATATTACCAATGTGGATCCGGAGCGGTCTTCTTCTTCTCCAAAAAACTATTTCGATCCTATAACAAAAAAAATAATAAAAACAAAGGAAAGGAAAGGCCCAAAACAAAGCTGCTAGAAAACATTGGCTACATTTTATTAAAGATGATTTGGCTGTGACAGATAATGGAAGTATTTTGGGCATATCTGAGGATGAGGATGTTTTATGTAAGCGGGATGGGGGCACCCTTGCAACTGTCACCATTATGGAAACCATGAAGAGGAAGGGCAAAAACAAAAATCCAAAAAGGGAAAATGAAAGTGTTGACACAAGAATCAAATAAAAATCAGGCAAAAGGTAGCCTGCTTAACATTTTTCTGAGAAAACCCACGATTGATGAACAGGGTATCCTCACAAGTACCTCAGTGGTTGTGGGTGATGGTAATATAAATGACACTAATGAAATATTATGCATTGGTGAGGAACGTGTTGTACTTGAGACAGCAATGGAGAAGGCAATGACACCAAAAACAGGAGCCATTACGATCATTCTTCCCTCTAAGCATATAGACTTCAGAAATGTATCGCCTGTGTCGAATGCACAGATATTTGGGGATGGAGTCGACTCAAATTTGGGATCTAAGGAGGTGGAGAAACATCAAGAGGAAGTATTTTCTTCAAATAGTCACTCCAGTGAGGGGAGGAAGGGCCTTGACAATGCACAATAAGGAACAGCCCCAAATTGTAAAACAATAAGAGATAGCAGGGGGCGAGGCCTCAGCTATTGAACATATTCTCAGGAGAATAGTAAAACAATTACTAGATAACCACCCAAATGCACAAAATCACCTCCAGGTCCCGGGTCTGTTTATTATCCCGGCCCTTTAGTGAGGGAAAGAGGTAAAAGTGGTAACAGTGCTGAGTTGCCAATGCAAAAATTACAAACAGAAAGAGAGGGTGAGTCTATGAATTGAGACTATGAGAGAAATGGCACAAATTCCTGTATAGAGGTAGATACGAGAAATAGCCATCACATTCTGAATCATCAAAAAATGAATAATCCTCTGCAAATATCTCTGAATCAGGAAGAGGTAATAATGCCAGTTTCCCCTAAAACTGTTCAAAAGAGTTATTTAAGCCGGGTACAGAGAAGACAACCCTGTCACCCAGACAATCCAAGCATAAAATTGTATTATTTGTTTGATTATGGTGGTCCAGAGTTGCTTACTAGGTGGCGAATCTTGGCCCTCATGAACGAAATTCCTGCTTTGACGGTTTTGTCCTCCGCAGACATTAAGGGGCCGATTCATGGAACAAACGTGCGCCGAAAATCTTCGCGCAAGCAGGCGCAAGCAGGCGCAAGCAGGCGCAAGCGGAAAAAAATGGAAATCCCTGCGCGTGTACACCCCGGGATGTGCGCCAAACCCGTGCATGGCGCACAAGTCACTGCAACATCCCGAAAGGCGTGCGCGACGCACACAGTGAAAGCGCACAACTTCGGCGCATACACCAGAAAGTGGGCGGGACACGGGGCGTAATGTGCGGAATGGGGAACAAAGCGCGAAAATAAGGGCGTAACTGGGGATGTACTGCAGGGAAGCAGACGGAACGCCCACACGCACTCGAACCACACGTATTCATGGATTCGAATAGGGCAAAGCCACGCACAGCCAAAGACACGCACAAGCCGAAACACGTCCGCCACACCAAGGCAGGCGGTAGCGTCCCTGCGCATTACAAAAGTGGCAACATACAGCAATTGGGCCTGGGGGAGCGGGCTACGTGTATTTCAGGGGTTCGCGTGAAGTTTCTCACCCGAGCGGGCCTGGGGGAGCAGGCTACGTGTATTTCAGGGGCTCACGTGAAGTTTTTCACGCGATCGGGCCTGGGGGAGCGGGCTACGTGTATATAAGGGGTTCGCGTGAAGTTTCTCACGCGATCGGGCCTGGTGGAGCGGGCTGCGTGTATTTCAGGGGTTCGCGTGAAGTTTCTCACCCGATCGGGCCTGGGGGAGCAGGCTACGTGTATTTCAGGGGTTCACGTGAAGTTTTTCACGCGATCGGGCCTGGGGGAGCGGGCTACGTGTATATCAGAGGTTCGCGTGAAGTTTCTCACGCGATCGGGCCTGGGGGAGCGGGCTACGTGTATTTCAGGGGTTCGCGTGAAGTTTTTCACGCGATCGGGCCTGGGGGAGCGGGGTACCACTCACCGTCTGCCTTGCGTGTAGAAGAACGCGTAGCCAACACCCACTGTGAAGTAATAGCGTGTGAACCCCAACGGATGGAAAACACACGCACCGCACGAAAAGCACATACAGGGCAGGTCAAAGGCACTCGGGATCTCCAAGCCCTGCCAGGGCAACGCCCATGCGCGAAACGTCACAGACGCGCTTACGCTGTAAGGGCCTTTGGTCCAATGAAATCGCGAATGCGTGCTGACGCGCTTACGCGCTAAGGGCCTTTCCTCGAATATCACGCTAACGGGCAGGAATTTCACGTGCCAAATCACTCTGTATCAAGCTGGCCACGCGAAAACACAGGGAAGACCACGCTCCTGCCCAGAAGGCCGAATTACTGCCCCCCAGTGCCCCGAGCAGCTTCCCACGTGCCATCTGCTGCTGCCTGCCTGCCTGCCTGCTGCCACCGTGCCCTGCCATTTGGTGCCTGCACATCAGCCATCTGCAGGGGTCCAGTTGCTGTGTCCACCCCTGGTGGAACAGAAGACTACCGACTCAGATAACATCGCTCCACAGCCCAGCCCCAGGACCCAGTTGCCCACCCACTCCTGCCCCTGGGGTTGCCATGTCGGGCACATCAACATCTGGCACCAGTGGCACCCCAGGCCAGAGGGGCAGAGGGGCACCAGCTTCACTGCCACCAAAGTTGGTGTCCTGGTGGAGCAAGTCCTGGGGCAGTATGATGCCCTCTTCGGATCGTCCCGCGCCAACAAGGAAGGACGGGAGAGGATCTGGGCCGACTGTGTGGTTGCATCAACGCGGAGGGGGTGGCAACCCGCACCATCCAGAAGGTCAAGAAGCGCTGGGAGGACTTGAGGTCCAGGACCCTCATAAAGGCCCGGCGCCTCGTGGAGGGGGGCCGGGGCCGCATGAGTTCCATCCAGATGAGGGTCCTGGAACGCGTACACCCAGCGCTCCACGCCCAGGTCCTTGAGAGGGAGACCCGTCTGGAGTTGAGCGGTAAGTGGCCAAGCATTGCTGTGTGAGACAGGGCATGTTGCAGTGTGCTGGTTGTCTGATACTTGCCTGTATGTGTGACATAGGCCATGTACGTATGTATGTGTGCAGGGACATCATGGTAATGCATGTGCGACCAGTAATGTGTGAACCGCACGGTTGTTGCATGTGTTTAAATGCGACATGGGGAGCCCTATGCAGATTGTACACATGAGAGCATGGCAGTCTCTGTTCCTGGACATGGGTGGGGGTGAGGGATGGGTGCTGATGCCAGGTACATATATGGTATGCATGTCTGTGTGCCGGACCTGCGTGTCTGTGACTTGTGAATGCCATGGATGCATGACACATGTCTGTGACAATGTACAGATTCACTGATGCAGCCTAGTAATCCTTGTATCCACTGTGATTGGGGTGTGCGGGGCCAGATGGATGTGACTGAGGTGAAGTGTGTGCATGTGATAGGCATGACCCATGATGCATGTGATTTCCATTACATTGTATGTTTCGAGAGTCCATTGGACATGTATGGAAATGTCCATGGCATGCACCATGACTGTCACTGTGTGTGTTTTGCCTGGACTGACACATGTGTTGTGGAGGGACATGATGGAAGTGTACTTTGACAGTGGCACTCATCTGGTATTGCTTCCTGTCTAGGGGACCATTGTACAGTACCCTGATGCTTGTGTTCTATGTCTCCCTCTACGCAGTGGCTAGTGAAGAAGAGGGCGGAGACGACGCTGAGGAGCAAGGCGTCGGGCATGCCCCCATGGCTGCACCGGAAGGGGTGGGTGAGCCCCCACAGGGGCCTGCTACGGCGGAAGACGGTGAGGAGCCATCCAGGTTGGTGGTTTCCACAGAGAAGGAGGAGGCCGCCACTGAGGCGCACATGGGGCCTGGTGGGGGCATCCCTGCTGGTACAAGTGGTGCAGTCCAGGGGCAGGGGCAGGAGGCAGCACAGGTCACCGTGGGGGGGCCTGTGCATGTCGCTGTCCCTGACCCTGTGGGTGCACCACCATGCACCAGCAGGGATGCCTCGTCCAAGGCCCGTCCGCAGGTAGAGGGGATGTCCATGTCATCTGACTCCCCTCCACCTGCGGACGAGGGGACCCCTGGCCGTGTGGAGAAGGTCCTGATTGGGGTCGCGATGCGCACGGCTGTGATTCGTGATGGCGTGCGTGCTTCCCAGGAGGAGCACGCACGTCATCACGAAGAGCACCGTGCCGATGTGGCCCAATTGGGATCGTCCATGTTCGGGGGTTTCCTGCATGTGTCGGCCAATCTGGCGGCCCTCTCCTCCTCTGTGGAGACTATACGCCAGTCGTTCTCCTTGCCGTCTTCCGGCCCAGATGCCACCCGGGCCCCCTGTGGACCTGCCCTGACCAATGCAGCCAGCTCGGTGGGGATCCCATCCCTGCCACAGTCGGGAGTCGGAGGTCCAGCAGGGGTGGACACCACAGCAACTGTACCCCAGCAGATGGAGGATGTGCCGGCATCATCAGGCAGGGCACGTGCACGACGGCGTTGGTGGATTCCATCAGCCTGGATGCCGTCGTGCTGGCAGAGGCAGTTGCGTCAGAGTCAGCAGCAGAGTCAACGTGGGAGGCATCATGGCTTGGGGCCATCAACATCGGAGGGGCAGGCATCGGCCGGAGAGCAGGAGGACCCAGGACATGAAGTGTCTTCCGTGTGGCTGCAGTTGGGCCAGCAGATAGGAGGCTGCTCACGATGGTCAGGGCGGAGAACTCCATGCGGAGGGCCCTGAGGCGGGCCGAGTGCCTCGAGGCAATCCGCAGGGGGTTGGAGGAGCAGATGGCGTCGTCCCTGCGGACCCTCGGGGCCATGGAACAGGACCGCCTCTGGGACATAGACGAGGAGTTTGATGATGCCCTGGCCCGGAACACCACGGAGTGAGCCGCTGGACTTGCCCGCCGCCTTTGTATATAGTTCTTTAGTTTTAGGTTTCATTTGTTTCTTCTTATGATTTGGAGTCGACGGACACAGCTCCACTTTTTGTATATAGTTGCATTTTAGTTAGGGTTTTTTGTAGGTTTCCTTAGTTCAGTTGGGCTCATGGACCCTTGGATGTTTTGTACATAGTTCTTCATTGGATTGTTTTATTTTTTTATTTTTGATTTATTCTCCATGGAGCAATGGTCTTTGCATTTATTTTTATCCCTCGGATTGATTTTATTTTTAATGTAACTTTGAACATTTTTTTGGATTTGGATTTGTAGTTTTGATTTTTTTGGACGGACATGCAGCTTATCTTTTTTTCATTGCCATTGTAGTTTGTTTCATTTCATTTGCATTCAATTTTTTTTAATACAATTTTGTTTTCATACTTCACTGTGTGGTATCATCTCATTGGTTTCATGCATGTCATGTTGGGTGTTTTCCCATTCATTTGCAACCATTGTGTGTGACGGACATGGGTTCATTTGCTTTATGAACATTGGGGGTGTAACATGTAATTTCCATTTCCATGTGGGTGAATGGGTTACTTGGTAGGGCCTTTTAGCTGTGGAGGCTGACCATAACGCACATGATTGGGGATTGTGAGGACCTGGGTGCAGGGGGACATGGGTGGGGGCCTGGTGGAGGCTGCCCCTGGTGACTGGGGGGGTGGGGGTGGTGGGAGACATGGGTGGGGGCCTGGTGGCAGGTGCCCCACAGTGCTGGGGGGTGGGGGTGGTGGGGAACATGAGTTGGACATGGGTGGGGGCCTGCTGGCAGGTTCCCCTGCACTGCTGGGGGGTGGGGGTGGTTGGAGACATGGGTGGGGGCCTGGTGGAGGCTGCCCCTGGTGACTGGGGGGTGGGGGTGGTGGGAGATATGGGTGGGGGCCTGGTGGTCGGTGCCCCTGCACTGCTGGGGTGTCAGGTGGTGGGAGACATGGGTGGGGGCCTGGTGGCAGGTGCCCCACAGTGCTGGGGGGTGGGGGGTGGGGAACATGAGTTGGACATGGGTGGGGGCCTGCTGGCAGGTGCCCCACAGTGCTGGGGGGTGGGGGGGTGGGGAACATGAGTTGGACATGGGTGGGGGCCTGCTGGCAGGTGCCCCACAGTGCTGGGGGGTGGGGTGGTGGGGAACATGAGTTGGACATCGGTGGGGGCCTGCAGGCAGGTGCCCCACAGTGCTGGGGGGTGGGGGTGCTGGGAGACATGGGTGGGGGCCTGGTGGAGGCTGCCCCTGGTGGCTGGGGTGGTGGGGGTGCTGGGAGACATGGGTGGGGGCCTGGTGGAGGCTGCCCCTGGTGGCTGGGGGTGGGGGTGGTGGGAGACATGGGTGGGGGCCTGGTGGTGGGTGCCCCTGCACCGTTGGAGGGTGGGGATGCTGGGAGACATGGGTGGGGGCCTGTGGAGGGTGCCCCTGGTGGCTGGGGGTGCAGGGGGACATGCGTTGGTGGGCAGTAGTGCAAGTTGACATGTGGGTTGGCTGGGGGGCATGGCCATGGTGGATGGGGTGCCTGCAGGACATGTGCAGGGTAGGCCCCTGTGGTGTGAGCCACCTGCAGGGGCCGTGGAGGGTGTAGAGGGAACACCTGGGAGGACCCACACGTGCAATTCACGTGTGGTGCTCCCCGCGCACCCTTGAAATACACGTACCCTGCTGTAATTGCGTGTGTAACTTCCCACGCACCCCTGGAATACACGTACACTGCTGATTTCGCGTGTGAGACTTCCCCCGCACCCCGAAATACACGTACCCTGATGGAATTGCATGTGGAACTTCCCGCGCACCCCTGAGATACGCGTACCCTGCTCGCACGGGCCCAATCGCGTGTGGAAATTCCCGCGCACCCCTGAAATACACGTACCCTGATGGAATCGCGTGTGGAACTTCCCGCGCACCCCTGGAATACACGTACCCTGCTGTAATCGCGTGTGTAACTTCCCCTGCACCCTGAAATACACGTACCCTGCTGATATCGCGTGTGGAACTTCACGCGCACCCCTGAAATACACGTACCCTGCGGAAATCGTGTGTGTAACTTCCCACGCACCCCTGGAATACACGTACACTGCTGATTTCGCGTGTGAGACTTCCCCCGCACCCCGAAATACACGTACCCTGATGGAATTGCGTGTGGAACTTCCCGCGCACCCCTGAGATACGCATACCCTGCTCGCACGGGCCCAATCGCGTGTGGAAATTCCCGCGCACCCCTGAAATACACGTACCCTGATGGAATCGCGTGTGGAACTTCCCGCGCACCCCTGGAATACACGTACCCTGCTGTAATCGCGTGTGTAACTTCCCCTGCACCCTGAAATACACGTACCCTGCTGATATCGCGTGTGGAACTTCACGCGCACCCCTGAAATACACGTACCCTGCGGAAATCGTGTGTGTAACTTCCCATGCACCCTGAAATACTTGTACCCTGCTGATATCGCGTGTGGAACTTCACGCGCACCCCGAAATACATGTACCCTGATGGAATCGCGTGAGGTACTTCCCGCGCACCCCAGTGATACACGTAGCCCGCTTGCTGTGCTGGTACAGGGTTAGCACAACCCTTTGCGCTGGATTGGGTATATTGATGGCTTTTCCCTGCGCGAGAGGCGTTCTTGGGGGCGTAACTGGCGCTGCTGCAGGGTCGCTGCGCCACTGTGCGCCACGGCTGGTTTTGGTGGCTGGAATCCATGAATACGCTGTGCGCGGAATTGGATTTTAGCGCACGAGGCTGGCGCAGGGATTCGCACGCGCACACTGTGCGCCAGCCGCATGCGCCACTTGTGCGCTGGATTCTATGAATTACCCCCTAAACTGGTTGAATTCATTCATCCGAGCGATTTGACCATGTCCGCCTGGTACTACATTCACGATCAGTTTATGATACTATACTTTCCTTCTCTCCTGGCTTTACAGACATAGGTAATAGCATTCATGAGAAAAAGCAGGATAAATCAGTTCCTATGGTGAAGCAGGTACACAGTAGTGCGCAGGATACAGGGGAAGATGAAAAAAGCTGGAGCTGGCTGGCAATAAGCCTTTGAGACTCCATAAATCAATTGAAAAGTATAAAGGCCAATCTTTAAAATTGAGAATATCTCGATTTTGTCTTGGAACTCCAGAGGGCATGCTCACCTGGAGAAATCTGGAAACTTATGTGCACAATTAACATTGGGCTCTTTGATATGCCTACAAGAAACCTAGGTGGCCGGTCCTTGTGTACTGGATGGGTACGAACTGGCTTTCTAGGGTGCCTTAGGACGCCTGGTTGGGGGACTTCTAACAGCTGTACAAAGTGGTAGAGACATCAGTGTAGTTAATTCTATGGTTGTTACACAAGGAATGTTGTCACTCCTGTTGGAAATTAAATGTGCTCTAGGTGTTGTTTATATGCTATTGATAAATGTTTACTGGTCTCCCAGAAATAATTTGCAAGAAGCCATGAAGAAAATGAACAACTGTGTTTCAGCTCAAATGTTTAAATATGTTGAACTCCAGGTTATTGTTGCTGGTGACTTAAATGTAGACTTTGTTCGGGATTTGGGTTCAATGCATCTGCAAATAAAAGACTGTACTAATGTGGTTTCAGGTAGAAGGAGAGAGCTGCCTCTGGAATGTGGCGATAAGGGAGGTAGAAAAAGGGTGCAAGTAGAACATGGTCTACCTTTTTCATAATTGGGGTTTGTCCTGCGCAAATGAGGTGGATGGGGGGCAATGTTACCAACTGAATCGGAAAGACCGCATTAAAACGTCTGTCATTGACTATGTCTATATGTCGCAGCATTTGTTAGAGGCAGATCTCTCATTCAAAATTCTTCAAACACCACATAGCACCATATTATGTTGGAGGTGATATGCGATCTGGAGACTGACCAACAAGGAAGATCTTGGTACACAGATACTTTGATCGTAAATCAGTCTACAACCAGAATAAAATGGCATAAAGGTAACATTTTGAAAGTAAATATATTATTCTTTAAAGAAAATCAGGAAACAACTGTTCAGGAAAAAGGAAGCCTGTATACTTATGACTTATTTGTGCAACATATAGGAAAAATGTTCAGCTCGATAGAAACTAAAAGGCATAAAAGTGACTTCAGGGGGTCAGACATAAACATATTGACGATAAGATGATGAGGCAAAATAAAAATGTATGCAATAGAGAGATTAGGCGCTTGAAGAACTCGGGCATGAGTTGTGAAGCTATTAAGTTAGGATTAAAGAAATTAAAACAGGCACAAAAGAACTGGCTAAAAAGCCATAGGATACTTCTCCATCAAGCTGATAATGACACTATGCTGATAGCAATAAAAGATCGCTCCAGCAGAAACTTCTGTTTATTAATAAATAGGCTTGAATCAAGGCAGAGTTCTTTACAGTAGAACCCCAATTAATGAACAGACGTGGTTTGGACATTATGATTTAATATACATGTGGCCAAAGTCGGTGCTACGAGTCGGAAAAAACTCCTAAACTATCTTGGGATGTGAAATTCTCTGTAGATGATATAGAGGCCCAAATAAAGCATGGAAGTTCGTCTCGAGCTGCAGGTCCATACAACCTTTCAAATGCTTTGCTGAAAGGGGATGCAGGGCTATAGGATAAGGCCCTGTTATTCTTATTTGAGGATGTTATAAGAACAAAAACAATACCATCATCCTGGCACTTCCCATATATAATCCCGATCTACAAAAAAGGGGATAAAATTCTTCCCCAAAATCTATCGCACTATAGCCATCTTAGATACAGACTCAAATTTTTTTGCAGGACTTATACTAAGTAAAATAAATGAGTGGTTACAACAATACTCAATATTATCAGCAGTATGGCTTTAGGAAATTTCCGGGGACAGAAGTTGGTGGCCTATTATTTACAGTACTACAACAAATGGCTTGGAAGGCAGGGGCAACTCCAATATATCTAACGGCTATTGACCTATCCATGGCATTCGATCTTGTGGATAGGGACACACTTTGGGGTAAATTATAAGTTCTTGGAATGCAGAGTAACATCTTATAAATTCTCATTCATCTTCATGAGGACTCACATGTTCAGGTTTGCCTGAACTCGGATGGACTGCTATCTAACCCAATTAAAATAGCGAATGGTCTGAGACAAGTGTGTATATTCACCCCCACACTTTTTAATCTGTATGTCTCTAATGCAGGGGAAGGTCTGGATAAGGCAACTTTTGTATCACCTAAACTAGAATGGAGGACTGTCGCTTGGTGTGCATATGCAGATGATTTCCTCCTTATGGATCAATCTCCTTACAGAGTATGATCTCGGCCTTTAGACTTTACACAGAAGCAAACCATGTCTGCATAAACGCTGATAAAACAACCATTATGGTGCTCACTAATCAAAAGACACATAAGGGTTTCACTTGGTATATTGATCGGGGAAAATTGGAAATAATAAATAGTATGAAATATCGGAGTTTTCCAATCTTCGATACATATAAGAAATATCAATACTGGAACTAACTAAAACATAAAGTAAGTCTTCTAAGTACACAAATTAGAAAAGTAGACAATAAATTAGGAAATGTTTCTATAACACCATTGCTCCAATATTACTCTTTGAAAGTTATGCCTAAAATAATATATGGACTAGAAATCTTTCCAGAAAGTATAATTGCAGAACTTCCCAAACTATATTCAAAGGTCTGGAAGACCATAAGGTATTGGCTCCCCAAATCGGTTCCCATTGAAGCAATCTGCTATTAGCTAGGTTTGGTCTCTTCGGGCAGTTGGGTTCTATGGCACAAACTCTCACTGTACAGAAGACTAATGCCTGATACGGGTGACAATTTGTATATGATATTGCAGGTTGGGCTTAAACAAGGCACTAACAAGGTGGAAACTGCTAAAACTGGAAAAAGTATGTTTGGTGACACTTGAAAATGTGGGTCTGTCGGCAAATGTTCACTTTGGGTAAAAAAAAAAGTTGCTCCAATTCGCAGATTGACTATGGAAAAAGTGGTCTCTACCAAGCCATTCTCATAACTGGTTTCACATCAGAAGCACTTGGGTCAACCAGAGACATACATAGGGCCTGATTCATGGGCTTGTTTTATAATGGCGCAATCCGATAGGAAAACGTTCCATGAATCAGTTCCTTAATTAGATTTCCTAATAAGAGCTAGCGGAATAACAATATGAGATGTAGCTTCAATGTTTGTCCTACGGGGGAAATTCTGGCAATAAGAGCAACCTGAATATCTTCAGAAACATTTTTAAGGGTTTCTGTGTAGATTTTGTAAACATTTGACAGAAAGGAAAACATTGAGACATCTTCTCTAAGATTGTGAGGCTTTATCATCAGAGTGTATAAAGGCTTTTATTCAATTTATTCATAGTTTAGACTGGATTGATTCCAATTGATTATGGTGGGAAATGATGCACAGAACATCGGTGCCCCTTAAACATGCTGTGGTATGTTTTTTTGTCCTCAGTATGTGGTGTATTAGTTACTGATCAAGCAAATATAAACAATCCAGAGAAAAACACTGCTGAGGCAGAGACCTTAGAGTAATGTGCTCTAAAGTTTTGAAAAAATATGAAATGTATGTGTCTCTAAGTTGATAAGGTACTTAAAAGTGCAGTGTTGGCACTCCAACTGGGTTTAAGTTTGGTACAGTACTCAAAAATGAACCATTGGCAGTCCAAGCTGGTCATAAGTAAATTAAATATATGATCATCTTGGGATCAGCAGGACAAGAGTAGATTTTTCTATTCTATATCTGAACATAGCTAAGTAATACATCCACATTTCCTTTCTTCTACTTTCTTCTCTCATTGTCCCTTTATTTATTTATATCGGGAATTCATGGTCTTATGCTTGCTTTGTTTATAGAAAATCAATTGTTATCTCCTGCTGAAGACGTAACCTTAACAACGCTAATACATCGAAACCGGTAGAGAAAATTTTGGATAAGGCCACTTAGAAGATCTTCTAACTTTGGCCTATCACTACTGATGACCACTTATAAAATCTACTGTGGCCATGCACCTTGTTTTGCACAAGAAACTTTTTGTATAATAATTGGATTGTTGATGAATTGTTATATTTGTTATATGTTTTTATCTTGTACTCATTGGTGGTTTGTATGAGTGGATTGATGTATGTGGTATGGATGTGGATGAATGCATTTAATAGTATGAATTTTATGAAATTTTGATGTTTTTAAATTTACTCCTGCTATGTTAAATAAATAATTGCCTGAGTGCGGATTAAATTGTGATTAAATTCACACCAGATTAAATGTATTAGGTATAATAAAACCCTTAATAAAGTATTTCTCAAATTGTATCCTCTGGATTCTCTTTCTGAGATGAACTATTGTGCTAATACCCTAATCTAGAGAGTGGGGTTCCCTGTGCCTTTCAGATACACATCTTGGGAATTACGTCACAGGAATGTGGGAGGCAATACTCCTTTGGTATATGTATATATATATATATATATATATATATATATATATATATACATACAAATGAAGAAAAACATGTTTGATATGATTTTCCACCATGCTTACTGTCTCATGTTGTCATTTGTATGTATGTATTATCTAATATGGTCTATGAGATTTTGTGTAGTATGAATTGTGGGTGGTTGATTAGGAAATGTTTAGATATGCACTAATGTCATGGACATTTTTGTTTTTCTTTTTGTTTGTTTATATTGTTCATTGGTTTTATTTGGTATTCAATAGTATGAAGTGATTACATTGGAGAATTATACATTTGTAAAGATGATATTTGAGTTTTACATTTTCTTTCTTTCTTTGTAAAGGTTTTTTTTTTACAAACCACAGAAAAATTAATAAAAACATATTTAAAAAAGAATTGCGTGTAGACAGTCATTAGAGAAGAGAGGAGACTGAGGGGAGCCTGAAGGAAAGCTGAGTGTCATACGCATAACACCGAATGTTACAGGAGACAGTAGAGGTGAGGTGGGCCAAAGGGGCCAAGTAGAGATTGAAAGACCAGGGTGAGAGGATAAAGCCCTGGGGAACGCCACATGTAGAGAGAGAGGTGGCACAGGGAAGGGACCAATTTGGACATGGGAGGGGCCGTCCAAGAGGAAGGAGGTCAGCCACTCCAGGGCCTGATCCGTGATGCCCATGTTCTCACAGAGTCGATTGATCAGGATGGCATGGCTGACCATGTCAAAAGCAGAGGAAAGATCAAGGAGGATGAGGACAGAGGACATCTGAAATCAAGATTAGAGAGAAGACATTCACGGGTGTTCAGGAGAGCATTTTCCATGCCTCTGGCATCTCTGTAGCCGTACTGATGGTCATGGAAACAACCAACAGATTCAGTATGGAGAGGAACCTGGGAGGTGGCCAGCCTGTCCAAGAGTTTGCCGAGTTTGCCCAGGAAAGGGGTGATAGAGATTGGGGATAGTTTGCCATGCACATAGGATCAGCATACACCTTACACATACACCTTACCACTTGATAAATATGATTCCACTCAATAACTGTAATAATGTTGACTTTACTCTTGACGCTCAGTAGAAATGTCATGCCAAGTAGGCCAGTTTAACCAAATAATAACATGATATAATTTGGTGGAAAGCTACTCCTTATTAACATCTATGATCCCCCCGACTGGTGAATGCACCGTCAATGTAGAAGATTTGTTCGATACATTACTGACTAACTGGAATGCCTCTAATTTTGATAATATAGTTATATTGGGAGGCAATCTTATTGCCTAATACGGCCTTAAGCATGGTGTTGGCTCTTTTCAAAATATTGCTAGTACTAACAGTATAACTAAATCGGTATGTAACGCACGTGGCCGTCTTTCGAGAACTTACTTAACTGAATGGAACTATTGGTCTCTTAATGGTCGCTCTGCAAGTGACACTCCGGGTAAATGTACCTGGACTAATGGGAACAATTCGGACACCCTTGAAAACCTTTGGGTCAATTCCCAAAAGCTTAACCATATTGTGGACTTTGCAGTACATGACCTTAGGGGGAGTGATCATCTTCATCTTATCATCTGTGCTAAATTTCATTTTGATAATGGGCACAGGTTTAATTATGGCTCGATTATCATTGATGTTAATAACAGAAGCAACCATCTCAAATGGAATGTTAGAACATGTAAATAAATGTCTACCTGAGTAATGAAATTGTGGCATGTGTTAACCACTATTAAAACAAACTTTAATCCTGACGAGTTTGAGCTAGCCATTAGAGACTTAGCAGTTGAAGTTTCTACTGTAAGAACCTGAAACTTTCATCTACTATATATTTGGAACGAAAGAAGTGTTTGACGAATAATTTTAACAACTGGTACAAACGCAGAAAATATACAAATTTAAATCTTACATGGCAAACTATGTTTGGGATTCTCCAGAGAAACAAGGTCTCAATGCTCTGGAAGTTGCTTAGTACTGCTCGCACAGAACTTCCCAACTATTGGTTAACCCAGTGAGCGAAGAAAGTTGGTTTTCATATATTACTGCTAGTATGTTTGCAGTCGAACGTCATCCCTCAGCAGAACACAATCAATTGACATGGCCTATTGCGTACTCTAAAGCCAGCATTGTTGAAATAATTTGTAAACTTAGTCATTCTCACGCACCTGGCCATAATGGTCTTGCTTCACTGGAGGTGAAGCATGACCCTCTTCTGTGAGCTCATGTGCTCTATTTATTATTTGTTAAGATTTGTGCACAATGTAGTGTCATTCTCACGCACCTGGCCATAATGGTCTTGCTTCACTGGAGGTGAAGCATGACCCTCTTCTGTGAGCTCATGTGCTCTATTTATTATTTGTTAAGATTTGTGCACAATGTAGTGTCCCTGGCTCCTGGAAAACTGCAATTATAATCCCAGTATATAAATCTGGAGCCAGATACCTGACTGTTAGCAACTGAATGTTATCATCCTTGATTCCACCAGTACGATCTTTCCAGCTATTTTACTTGACCATCTATTAAACTGGGCCAAAATCAATTCAATTTTGCATCCGTTACAAACTGACTATGGGGTCGGCACCAGTACCACCCATAATATACATCTTCTTGGTGCAATTACATCACAAGCCAAAATAGCTGGCAATCCATCAGTCTATGTAACATTCATAGACTTCAAAGCCACATTCAACAGTGTTAATCGATCCACGCTGTGGGCTTTACTTGAAGAACTAATTTGTCCAATACGGTTAATTGACATTCTGAGAGAACTTCACGCTGAAAACACTTTTCAGGTTTGCTCGGACAACTATGGTCGACATAAGAAACCCAGCAGAGTCAATAAAGGAGTCAAGCAAGGCTGCTTACTAGATGCATTTCTTTTTAATGTTATCTGTCCATGTTGATAGGCCATTTAAAAACGAAGGCAAATTGTCCAGCTAAATTTGGTAAAGAACTCATTACAGCCATATTATATGCTGACGACCTTGCAATAGTCGACCACATGTTCCTGGGCATGAAATCTATTCTTGAAGAACTGTGTTTATTTGCTTCTGAATACTCCTTAACCATCAACCTCAAGAGGACTCTCTAAGCATCTCTATCAACCCAAAATGGAGGTGTCTTGGGGCACAATTGAGTATACCAGCAGCTACAAATACCTGGGCATTATGTTTAGCTGCTTAGGCAGGTTTGATCTGCTAATTAGTAGTAAGACTCAGCGGGCCAAGCAGATAACAGTATTAATTAAGAACTTTGTTAACCACCATGCTGGATATTCTCTAAAGGGAATTATTCTGTTGTACAAACAATGGAGTATCCCTGTTGTCACCTATGGTCTTGAAGCTATGTCCATGGTAAATTGATCTTGGCTTGACAAAATTGAAGGCTTTTTTTGGTGCAATGTACTGGCTTTACTTCCCTCCTGTCCAATCCAATATGTGAGGGCAGAGTTGGCCTTCAGTCTCTTAAATCGATTGTGCTGCATGACCTATTAGTCTTGAAAATCCAATTCAATCCCTTGAGTGATCTTTTGCGTTTGATTGGTTTAAATATGATTAACATGAAAACTGTTCACATCTCGAATAAATGTGTCCAATCTAGCGATACACTGTTCTCTGATCTTGGTTGGGACATGGAGCGGAGTTGTTACAGTCTCTATGAGTCTTTAAACCCGCCTTTCAACATAAAGTACTCCTTAATGACTGGGTGGCAACTTTTGATCGAATGTGTGAGTTGCATAATTGTCAATATATCAAAGGTATACAACATACTTACCTATGCCCCCAGTTATACCTCATGCATTGTCCTGACCCTCCAATACTTACATTTTGCTTACTTATGAGAACCAATCAACTATATGGGTGTGCTATCCATGGCAATATCTAAAGATCAGCCATTATCTGATATGTAATGACCATGAAGTTGATGAAATAGTGAGACATGTGTTGACCAATTGTAGGACAATGAAACCATTTATATTCTGTACTATTGCTGCAATGTACATAAATGGGTTTTTATATCTTCTGACCACTTTAGGCAGAAATGTATGAATTCTGCATCTGATGCTTTTTAATAGCTCTGTATCGAGTATGATATGTGGCCAAAACACTTTTGGATGTGAAAGGTGACCACTGATTTGTCATTTACGTGATAATTGTTTACCCGGTCATTGGCAATTAATGGTATGTTATATGACTGATTGGGTGCTGATGAATTTTTTTATATGTTTTGTCCATTTTTTATTATCATATTCTTATTTATTTTCTATTTCATATTTTAGGTACATTTATAGTTATTCGTTGTGCTGATAGTTGTATATGTTCTGTGAACTAAATAATATCTAAATAAATAAATAATACATAATAACATCATGTTTGGTTTTCCCTTCATGTACAGTAAAAAATGCCATGCCACCATTAGTAAATGTAACCCCACTGACTGTAACAATGTCGCCCTATCCAACCACATAATACCACTTATCAGTTTACTATACTCTTGATGTCCAGTGCTAAATGCCCTGACCCAGTAAGAAAACATTACTAGACTGGTCAGTAGGGCCTTAGCAATGTAAAGCCACATGCTTTAACCATGATGCGCTGTAAAAAAGTCCATTCCAGAGCAAGAAAATGAAACAGCACTGGCTGCAGCAATATGGGCCAATTTACATGACAACACATATGGGGGCTGATTTATGGAACAAATGTGCACTGAAATTAGTGGTGCAAGTGTGAAAAACCAAGCAAACACGCATGTGTTCTATTCATGGAAGGCCCTGCGCGTGTTTTTCCCGGGATGTGCGCCAAATCCGCGGCTGGCTCACACGGTCACACACATCACTGCAACCTCCCGAACGCTGTGCGTGATGCGCACAGCGAAAGTACACAACGTGTGGCGCACACAACAAAAAGAAGACGGAACACGCGGAATGGGGAACAACCCATGAAAATTCAGGCATAACTGGGGAAGTACTGCTAGGAAATACACGGAACGGCCACGCGCGCGCAAACAACACATTTTCATGGAATAAAATATGGGAAAACCGTGCATGCCAAAAGACACGCACAGGCGTAAACACGTCCGCCGCACAAAGGCAGGCGGAAGTGTCCCCGCGCAGTATAAAAGTGCACAAACAACAAACATGTATGTACATCTACGATGAATGTCCCATTTCTCGCAGCAATGATCGTGGGACACCGCAGGAAGAGGAGAATAGCCAGGCCCCACATTTTTTTGCCCAGGAACAGCCTTTTTGGGATACCTGATGACGAGGTCTATGGCAGGTATAGGTTTGCACCTCATATCATCCTAGACCTGGTCACTGAGTGGGAGGATGAACTCACATTGGAAAACGGGCTCAATGTCCTGCATTTTTTGGCCACTGGGTCATTTCAGCGGACAACTGCCATAGTTGGGGGTGTCTCACAGGCCACACAGTCACGCTGCCTACACCACGTGTTGGCAATCATGACTGCGCGCCCCTCAGTCCGCAGGCACATATACATGCCAGAACACCCGCAGAAAGGCAGGCCGTGGTCCAGGACTTTTACAGGGTGGCACACTTCCCTAAAGTGCTTGATGCCATAGATTGCACCCATGTGGCCCTACGTCCACCTACGGCCACTGAGCACATCTATCGAAACTGCAAGCACTGGCATTCCATCAATGTACAGGTTGTATGTGATGCCCATGGAATCATCACCTGTGTCTATGCAAACTATCCTGGGTCTACCCATGACAATTTCATATGTAGAATGTCCACCCGCAGCCGGGACCTGAAAGGTGGGAAGCATGGCGACACATGGCTCATTGGTGAGCACAAATGTCTGTGCGCATGCATGCATGTCACACACACATAAATACACAAACCCAACAATGACAACCATCCTCACCTCCCCAAGGCACAGTGCCTACCCTCTAAGCAACCACATGATGACGCCAATACGGAACCCCACCACACCACCCGAGGTAAGATACAACGAGGCCCATAATGCAACCAGGGCCATAGTGGAGCGCACATTCGGAGTGCTCAAGTCACGCTTCCGCTCCCTTGACTGCTCTGGGGGGCAGCTACTCTATGCACCCCCAGTAGTGTGCGGGATGTGGTAGCATGTGTCCTGCACAATGTTGCAACACGGCAGGGCGTACCGGTGGACATAACCAATCCAGTGTGACCAAAAGGAACACATGCAAGGTGTATATTACACCCCCCACTGCAAAACAGGCCCTGAAAATCACTAGTATGTCACCCAAACCCTCCCAGCCCACATCACCCTTGTCCGCCGACCATGACATGGCAGGCAACAGCAAAAGAGTAAACCAAAAGCACAACACTTGACCAATTAAATACGAAGTGACACGTCATGAATGGAAATAGGCCTGACACAATCACACCTGACGTGGGATCAGATGAAATGACTGAACAACAACCTCCCACACATACAAAGTCATACACAAATGCATGCCACCAGCAATACCATCAACAAAGACAAAATGCCTGTTGGCATGCACATTGGCCAATCCAAATCCGCAAATCCCAAACCTGTGTGCTGTGTGTGTCTCCTGCAACACACCGCTCAGCACACAGCACAGTGAGCAGGCGTTGTGTTGGGGATACACCTTGAGCATCATATAAAAAGGACAAGCAACAAAAATAACCTACTGACGCATATACACGATCCCCAAATGGTAAGTGCATGTGCACGTGTGGGCATGGAAGGGTGGTTGTATGTGTGGTGGAGCATTGTGTAAATGTGTGTGTCAGTAGGGCCATGCACTCAATACATGCATGTGAAATCAAGTCACTGTCAGTATCCTGTACACATCACATGTGAACATTGGCCATGTGTACATGCCAGTATGTCAAACCACAACAATCCCCTGACACCTGAAAACTAAACCCAACACAGGAACAGCCATTGACCAGCATAAAACATCATGTACATAGTACTCCACAATGAGAATTGCAGAGAGTGCCCAAACACTGTAGCCCAAGCGTGCTGTCCGACAACAAAAGGCCCTCCCTCATTTACTCATCACCATGACCGTCAGAAGATCTATGTCTGGGATCCGTTGGCTTCTTCCTTCTAGTCTACTTGGCTTCAGGATCCCCCTGCCCCTTGGTTTCCTTGTTCTACCTTTCGTGTAAATAGGGTCCAACCCGCTCAGAGGCCAACTTGACTGGTAAAAATATCAAATCGCAGAGAACTCCAAGGAGCCAAACCCCCAAACCAGGGAAAAACCCTGTAGCCACCAAAAAATCCTGGAAGAGTCTCCAGTAGATGACTTGAAGTCACTGAATATGGCCAAGCACATATCCAACCAGAATGATAGAATAACTACCAAGGTAGCACAATTGAACAATGGTTCAACAGGATGGGTAGAAATTTCAGTACACAATAATCAATGAGGATGCAACAACTGATGGAGAGTGTCACAGCTCCGGTCTCCAGGCGCAGGAGTTGCACAAACCAACCACCCCCTCCGTGGTCTGGCCACCTGCAAGGTAACACTTACACAGGCCTCCGAGACCCAAGCGGGGAAAGAGGGTTAGGGATCTGTTGGTTGGATAGGGATTGGTATTTAGGATAACTGGAAAGAAGGTCAGGAGAGGGGAGGTAGATGGTAAGGGAAAGTAGTGAAAATACAAAATACAACTATTGACAATTACACATTCTCAATCAGAGAAACCATGTACTTCATGCACATTGTACAAAATGGCTCAAAGGCAAGCAAAAGAGTGTCTTATCTCTGGGGTGAGTGCTGGCCTCCTGCCTGTGCACTCTCAGGTCCGGTAACAGGAGCAGTTCAATGCTGCAAAAAGAGCGTGAGTTACTATTCTGTGTGTGTTTACCCCACACACACATAACACCATTCATGCCTCAAACTTAGTGACTCCTCCACAAACAAGCACTCTTATCTGATGCTTCATTCATATAGTTTTGCTTGCCCCCGTGATGGTTTAAACACAGTTAATGTGGTGAGGTAACCGCGCTTGGTCCTGTGTTAAATGTTAAGAATCACACATTATAGAATGTGCCTTGGATGTCCTGCTAGACGTGTGTGGTGAGGTGTGACTTCAGTACAAGTTGCGTTCTGCCAGCCACGGCTTTCTATAAGCAGCGAGCGTAGCTAATTGCATACGGTAATGATATGCACTGCACTCGAGAATGTGCGTCGCTGGGTGCCCCCCTTGTGCTGTATTAGTTTGTGTCTAGGAACGCTACTGCGCCAATAACTTAGCTTCTATGGAGCAAGGGGGACTCAAGGATATGGGCGACACCCCCTGCGTGTGCCCCTGACAACTTGGAAAGCTTCTTGGCATTTGCTCCTCAGAGCGGCTTAGCTGTACTGTGCGCATCTTCCCCAATGCCTGGCTAAGCTCCCCAGCACTGGCACTACTTAGCCTGCATGTGCAAGCGGCCTGGAGGAAGGTCAGCTGGGGCGTGGGCCCTTGTGTTGCTCACCTTGCTCGGAGCTCTTGGAAACACATCTGCTTCTGTCAGAGGTCTGAGCACAAGCCCTGTGCTTCTGCTCACGTGTGCATGCGCACGTGTGCCCCTCCCAACGTGGCCAGGGTTTTGTAGTTCTTCACCTGGTGTCTGCTGGGAAAGGTAGTCTGGAGGCTGTATTTCCTGCATAAAGGGCATAAAACCCTTTACTAAGGCTGGAAAGTTTTCTGTGCGTGTGTCTTCATGCTGCTTGTTACTGGACCATGTCTGAGACCTACATCTGACCTCCTAACACACAACCCCAGTTATGTACCCTGACAGGTAGAGCTGCAACTTGAGTGGAAAGTAACCAAGGAGGCTGGCACAAATGGATGGTTGAGCTGAAACCCAATCAATCCTTGATAGCATGAACAAAGGAAGGCAGAGACAGCACAAGTCTGGAAAGGCACAGAGAATGCAAGATAGCCTTAAACAGCTGACAGAAAGTTAAGAGCTACAACAGTTGAATAGCATTGGTAAAAGCCAACAGTCAACATAAAGGCATGGATGTAATAGATGAAAGACAGGAGGATTGACAGAGAGATGCTGTTGAACAGAAGTGTACTGAGGCAAACCGAGTGTAAGAGTACGTGGAAATAACTGCCCGAGAGATGGACGGACAGATCTGCTACAAGGACAGTAGCAGGAAGAAGAACAGGGACCAAAATGCACCAGAGTGTGAAAAACAAGTAAAAGGGCCGTAGTCCATTAGGAAATCTGTGCCGTCAGGCAGCATCAAAGTCCAAGAGGGAAGACAGATGCAACGTGCCATCCAAACAGAATGGAGCATAGCAGTAGTATAGGTGGACATTTCAGGTGAGGACTGTACTGTGATTTGTGCCTCTTGGGCCACATTCCTAATGCATCCTCCTTTGCCACAATCTGCAGGGTCTGAACGCAACACGTACCATCTTGACATTGTCACCACCTGGCCCCCTTCCACCATCAGTGTGACTTTGACAGCTAAAGGGTGCAGGCTACCGTCTACAGCATGAAGTGCATCAAGCACGTATACAGGCAAGAAATTAACATACATCACAATCAACATTAATAAATGTACAGTTCAATAATGTACTCACCAAAATTGATTGCAGACATGCTGTGGAGAAAACATCCATAATCCCCACTAGGGGTGTTAACACAAATAGTACAGCAGCAGACAGACCACAGATCAATGCCCTTGTGGAAATGGTTGTAACACCGAACCATCCTTGCGAGCCCATGGATAGGGGAAGCAGGAGTGGCATATGTGTCAGGACCCCAAGCCACAAACACATACACAAGACAAGCTTGAATGGGCCCAGCTGGAACAGACAGTGGATGCTTTCAAAAGCCACAAAGCAACACACTTTCACATAAATGTACAATAGACAGACAATGTTAAAATATATTAACTAATTAAATTAACTAATAAAATAAAAAATGGCCACATACGACCCGGGGGGGCACCCATGAGGGGGGAGGTACAGGGTACACCTCAACACCCACATGCGATGATGCTGAGATCAACAAGAAAAAAAACCTCCATGGGCTCAACGTCTGCACGGCCCGACCTGTGTGGGAGGTAAGTCATCGTCCAAGTCACCTGCTGAATGGAAAGCAGAAGGTGGACGTGGAACTGTATCCTGACCACCCCTATGCACAGCTTGCCACTCATTGGCAGCAAGTCTGCGGGACAGGTAAGCCTCGTCCTGTGCGGCGATGACACGTAGGTCAACATGCAGCACCTCACGTGATATGCATGCTTCCTCTTGCAAGGTAGCACGTGTAACACAGAGTTCTTCCTGCATGGCCTCACATGATATCCAGCGCACCTCCCATGCATGTAGCTCAGCCGAGATGGTATTCTCAAACTGCTCCAACCTCTCCTCTGTCTGCTGCCTCTGGGACATGTTTAGCACACCCAGAGTAGATCTGAGGGATTGATAGTCATCCATCAGGGCCTCCCTGTGTGCCGCTGTGTGAGCAGCAAGTGCTTGATGCAGAGACACCAGCCTGGCATGTTTGAGGCCACCATGCCCAGCCTGAGTGAGTGGGCCGTGGACTGTGCTGCCCGATGCTGGAGCTCCACCTGCCTAGCAGGGTGTAGCACGGATTGGGCCACACGTTCCATGCTCTGAGTGATCTTATCAATAGCTGCTCCCTGTCGTTCGAACTGGCACACATGGATTGCTCCCACTCAGTATACCCCGGTGGGGCACGGCCACCGCATTGCCGGTTATGACACCCGGGGGGCCCAAGGAGCCGTGGTCCTTGCTGGATTGGCACCGCCCACGGCTGCAGGACTGCATCCCTCCATTGACGTTATACCCCAGGCACATCAGCAACTGGTGTGGGGTGTGACTGTGCTTCCCGATCCACCACAGGCAGAGGTTCCAACACTGTCTGGCCCCTCAGTGCAGGTGTCACGGACAGAAGATCGTCCACATCAAAATCACTCACCGTCGATGAATGGACATGACACACATCCAATTCAACATTGTTGTCAGAGTGATCATCCGAGCTAAACTCATTGCCAGCCGTGGACACGATGGTCTGGAGCGAAAGTGGGTTCTTCTGGCCTACCACCCCAGGACACCCACTTGTGGTGGGTTGCTGATGTAATAGCAACCCTGTGTCAGGATTGACATCACCATCCTCTGGCTCCATTGCATCATCATCTGTAATGTGGAAAAAACAAACATGAGTACACATGTCAGAAGCACATAACCCACACACACATAGACATCACATTGACAGCCAAGACATGAAGGAGACATGTCACACACAAATGAAATTTCGCAATGCATCCAGTGCCATTGATATTCAAACACATCCCAAAAGCAGAAATGGATGTGTGTAAATAGCAACGCCTACACATGTACAGAATGTAGTATATCACCTCCATCACACACCACCTCTGTCAGGCACATGTCACAGGTAGAAATGACAGATGGCAACAAAGAGATGGTACATACAATAAGCATGTATGAACTGCAAAATGGCCACAGCTGCAAGTGAATCCAAACACACCTTGGCATGCACACATGCACCACTAAATCATCATCACCAAAATAGCTTCATCCATCTGCAGCTCAGCCCGTACCGGGCGTCATGGGCCATGTAGACATGGTGAATGTCTCGAGCAAAGCGAAGACCTGCACCCAGGCATGAGGGACCATAACGCCCAGTACGGTCCGAGCTGCCAGCCATGAAGCCTCTAGAACACCCCTCAGGGCCTGCATTGATTGTGCCCTAAAACATTATTCAGTGTATCAAATCATCACAGCCAGGCCCCACCAGATTAGCTAAGTGGGCCTGGGCGTACACATTCTGCACCACAGTGCACCTTCAGGATTGTGCCAGTTGAACATAACGGGTAGAATGCTGAAATCGCAGTAGCATTAACGTTAATCAACTACATTTTAGTCATTCAACAAAAAAGCTGCAGAGAACACATGTGTAAATGAACACCTTCACACACACATAAGTGAGTAGCTGCAATGTTGCACTACAGAACTTTGAAGATGCTTGCATATGTGCATGTGAAAGTGTTCAAGAACACCCGTGTTCACATGCACACGTATGGTGATTATGAACAGCAACCTATACAGCAAAGCAAGTAGCTACAATGCTGCTTGCTTTGATTTATGTGATAAACATACACACGTGAAGGTAGCTCCACAGTCATTACAACATGATTGGTAGGCTATAATCAATCTGCAGCCTATACCAATTGGTATAATCAACTTGGCTGCAGATTGACCAATCAACTTTGCTAAACACCCACTACGGTGTTCCAATACTGAGTACATGTATCACACGATGCACCTTTCATGACATTGAAGGGAAGACAATCTGACCATACATGCCAGGTCACTTTGACATTGAAGCAGTGAGTAGGCATGTAGAACAGGACTGCAAGACTTGTCCTTGGCCTCAAGCCCAGGGATCGTATCTCTCCAGGACTGAAATATCTGCACTGGCTCCCAGTGGCTGTAAGGATTAAGTTCAAAACCCTCTGCATCGTCCACAAGGCCTTCTGGGGTCTGGGGCCTCAATACCTTCAACTCTCTCTTCCTAGATATCTTCCCTCTCGAGCTCTTCGCTCATCCGCTTCCAACTCCCTCAGGGTCAGTCGCTTCTCCAAGCAACGAGTTGGTGGCAGATCACTCTCTTCGGCTGGAGCCTCCCTCTGGAACAGCCTCCCTGCCTCCCTGAAACTTGAGGAGAACCACCTGCTTTTCCAGAAGCACCTGAAAACCCTCCTCTTTGCTTCTGCTTTCTCTCCCCCTCTACCCTGCTAAAGACCTGGCTTTTACTGAAACTGCACTGGTTACCTGGCAGCCCATCTTATCTTGGGCCCTAGCCCAGCCAGATGCATGCCTGCACTGCCTCCCTGGCAACCCCTGCACCTGTGTACTGTTTTCTGTATCCCTACAGTCCCCCAACTAGCACTTATGTTCTGCACTCATCCTGCACTTGCCACCTGCTGGCCGTTTATTTATCTTATTATTCTATTATCCCATGCACTGCACTTCCCCCCCACACTTGTCTTCCTCCCCCTTCTTTTGCAGTTGCGTGATCTGAATGACACTTGGCCTAGTAAGATTGTTGTCTGTCTTCCCTCTGTTCCCCTCCCTTGCCTTGTCGCGCTTCGAAACACTTGTGTATAGGTGCGTTATAAATGCCACATCATATCATAACAGTGTATGATGCCTCAGAAGTGGGTTGGTGCAGTGCAGAACATGTGTACGTTACCGAATATCTACATTAACAAGTACATTATGATGTCAATCAATAAGCATGAAGGCAGTGTAAGGGCAAGTTCAGGCATCATGTGCAATGTGCATGAAATGGGTCGCATGGCTACAGGCAACCCCACCCCCCTTAGTGAAAATGCAGGGAGGCATTGCATGGCAGCGAAAGGTTGACTAGAGAACTGTGTATTGGCAGACTGTTGAATAGCGTCAATTGCATCATCTGAGTCAACTGACAACACAGCAGATGAGCATGGGACAGTAAGCAGGAGACATGATGAACCCTCAGTAGTACACCCATTTTTGAAGAAGGCCCTACACCAGTTGAACAGAGTCAGGGGGCCTGAAACAGGTTGAGGCCTGTGCCCCACACAGACTATGACACCCTAAACATGTAGGTCATGCAGGACTGAGCCAGAGTGGGTATGGAATGGATGATCAAATGCCATTAAATGTATGTCATTCTGGACACATACTACAATGATCATCCTGCAAAGGACACATAGGGGCATGCATGGAATGCACATGGAGCATGAATGGGCACTCATGTCCCTGCGGAGCATCTGCCATCTGCACAGTCCGAGTGAGACACCCTGCATCAAGGACAAAGGATGTACCCCACAGTATGTGTCTGGCAGGTTGGCAGGGAGAAGTGTGCATGTACACAGGAGCGTTGAACAGACCATTGCAGTAGTCCAACATGATACCCATCAGTGCCGTGGTGAAATTGGATTGCAGGGGTGTGGAGGGGTAAGGGAGCATGCCTACGTGGAGTACCCGCATGCAGGCAGAACACACATGCACGTCAGTCATGCGATGACATGGTCTGAGTGCTGAGTGGAAAGACACCCCAGACTACATGCAGAAGTGCCAGTGAGCTGGAACATGGACAGGAGGGGCCGCCGGGTGACTAGCATGTGAGTAGGGTGCAAGTGTGGTGATGAGGAATGTCCCCGTCTGCTCTACATCTCCAGCATGCTGCACAGCAGGCACGCATCAGTGAAGCATTGCATGACTCGCACATGAGAACCATGTACACCTAGCATGTAGTGGCAGTCAAGCACAGCACCTTATGAGAAAAAGTTGGATGAACACATCCAGCTAAGTCCGGCGCTCTCCGTTGGAGCTCTTCTGGAGCTCACTGTTCAGATTGTGTTTGTTTTAATGTTTAATAAACTTAGAGTTCATCGCTCATGGATTTCTAAAATCGTATTTAGAGCCACTTTAGAAAAACTTCAAGAGTATAATCCTGAATCTGAGGAGCATCAACAGCTGGGTGTTTTGCTAGATAAGAAGCAGACTTGTTTCATTTTGTGTACGGTTTATTTAATGCCAATGGATTTCGGAGCGTATCTCCTTCTTCAGGTCGTTAACCATACCACTTATTGTAAATTCTTACATAATTATAATACGAGAATAAATGAAAATGTTTCAATCCACATCATGTGAAAATTGCAAATCAAAACAAGATTATAATTCCAATCAATAGTTTGAGAGTAAATAACCAATATCAACATAATTCACCATAGTTGAGTACATAAATCAACAAATGCATAAAATGAATAATTGAAAAACATACATACCCAGTAAAGGTAATCCGTTAAAGATGGAAGATTAGGTGGTGGCGGGGAAGAAAACAGTAACAACATAGAGCCCTTGTTAGGTAAAAGTAGGTACATGTTAGCGCACATTCATTTCTAAATCCAAAATAAATCCCATACATGACTATCATGTTTTCAAAATTACCTCAATCATTTTCCTGTGATGTCTAGCACCCTTCTTTAAAGAACAACTTCTTACGTACAGCACTCCAGCCGTCTGTATTCTAAATTTAAAGAAAAGTAATACTAACAATGATGTATACTGTAATCATTGTTCTATATGTATACAAACGTCATACCTAATTCTTCTTAAATGTGGGGCACAGACTCACCCGCAGTGTTGTTTAAAAGTCTGGATGAGCTTCTGTCTAACGCTTCACTCGTGCTCTGCCTGTGTTGCATATACGCTGGTCCACGGGGAGCCGCGTTCCAAGCAAAAAAGGTGAAAAATGGCTTCTAAGTGTTTGCTGAGGTAACCACGTACATTGTGCGTGGTCACCTTACCACTATTCAGTACTACGTTATTACGAGTCCCGTGTTTCCATGGAAACCAGGAAGTCAGATGATAAATATACAGAAAAAGTGCCAGCGCATACTGCATTGTTGTCAGGTATTTCAAATAACGATTGCTGCGTGCAGGTTTCAATGGAGACTTATAGTGACTCGGTGATGCTATTAAACAAAAATCAATGTAACTGCCCCATTGAGCGTTTGCTCGCGCCTGGCTGATGGCCTGCGTGGCGACGCCTTGGGTCCCGTGTCCCCATGGAGGCGGGGAGACAGGATGTTGGGGGTAATTACATTCAATTATACCGCTGCATACATGCTTATGTTTCCCATACGATTGCTTATTAACCGATGTCATTACGTATGCCTCAGACGTACAAAGTTATATTCTAACTTCTGTCTACATGTTCGTTAAGAGTGTGTTACACTAAGCATAAACTGAATATTAATTCATACATACAAAATCACGTAAACAGGTGAAGTTAAATGATGACTGATATTTTGCACTATCCGTAATGCTTGCGCCCAAAAATGTTATGTACGTTACTCTGTACAATAGTGATGATAGCTTGTGCATGTTCTATCAGGCATGTATATTGCATTGTGTGTAGCAACCATCTGTCTGGATCTGGTTGTCGGACCTTAAATGCCTAGGTCTCATCCTTGCACCGCTTTTCTTTTTATGTATCCACAAATGTCATTTAGCCACAATAGATATGTCCATGTTGGTGTTCCCCTCCCCATCCTTTTACATAAACACTAGCATGTTTATAAGAAGCATGCCCAGTTTATCTCTTCATTCATTCCTCTCGGGGTGAGACACCCCAGCATTTCAATCCAATAACATTCCCTTCTGTCTAATTTGTTATGTATGTTTTCATGAGGATCATTACTCCAGACAACCTCCAACACCATGAATCGAATCTGTGTCAAGTTATGTCTCTCTTTGATCCAGTGTCTTGCGACCGCAGAGTTTAGATTCTTGTTCCGTATACACGAGCTATGCTCGTTCCATCGAAGTTTTGCTTTTCTTTGAGACTGTCCCACATAAAACTGTCCACAGGGACACTTAATACAGTAAATAATGTTAGTGGTGTCGCAAGTTGCAAATGATTTCAGCATGATTTTTCTTCCTGTATGTGGATGGTTGATAGTTTATCCTTTTTGCACATAGCTACAGTTACTACATTGTAGACACAAAAATGTTCCAACATGTTTCGTCTCAGGTCATTTCTTACGTTGTCTTGTCTGTACCAAACTGTCACGAAAGTTCCTGCTTCGTTGGTAAGCAAATATAGGTGGTTCTTTGAAAAGATCCTCGGTCTTCTTATCGCAAGATAATACTTGCCAATGTTTTTTGATAATTGATTTGATGCGGCCACTTTGTGTTGAAAACCGTGTGACGAATACCAATGATGGTTCTGTTTTCGCTTTCCTTGCAGCTGTTAGTAATTCATTCCTGTTTTTTTGCTCTCCCTTGTGTTTGGCTATTCTAATTTCCTCCTCCTTGTATCCAAGTTTCAAGAACTTTTCGGCCATTTCGTGAAGTTCTTTATCATAGTCTCTCGGATCACTGATAATGCGCCTCACTCTAAGCATCTGACTGTACGGTAAGTTCCTGATCAAGCTAGGTTCTTAGAAACTCAAGCACAACACATCACACAAGTAAATCACACATGGGCTGGACAAACACGGAACAACAATCACTGGACCGGGTATCAAAATCCAGCATCTCTCCCACTCCTTCATACAATTCTGCCAGTATGAGCGCTTCAGTGTCAACTTGTGCAAAGTGAGATCTTCCTCCTCAGTTGATGGCCCACTGCCAGTCACCCGAGTCATGGCATAATTGGAGGCACGCTTTAGATTAGCATAAGCATCAGAGGTCATCCCAATGCTTTTTGCATTCCTGAGCTGTGCGCACCACATGTCCAAATGCACTGACACACTCTGCAACATGCTTCCAGTGGTACAAACGCTGGGCAGCTGTAGTGTGACAATTTGGGTCCACTAGCATATCACAGTCGTGTCCCGACACGTAGCCCACAAGGAAGTCCAGTTCCTGCTTGGAGAAAGGTTTCTTCCTCAACGTTTAGGAGGCCGGAGCCATGTCTTGGGTCCCAGCCTCTTGTGCAGGTGCAACCTTCCTTCCCTTGGGCAGTGATCCGGACCCTGACTGGCAAATGCCGCCCTGATCAGTAGGGGCAGTAATGCTGGTAGATTGAGGGAGTGGCAGGTGGAACTAGGACGGAACCCCTGACTTGCATCAGTGGCTGCTGGGTGCCCTTGACTGGACCCTGCACAGCAACATCCGCTGTGCCAAGTCATTGACCGAGACTGTCCTGGATGGCAGACTCACAGCCTGGGTGGTGTCGGCTGCATCTGCCCATGCAGTTGCCAACACCGGGCTGCTCGGGGCAGCAGATGACAATACTGCCCCAGGGACATGTGCCTCGGTCAGAGCAGCCCTGTATGCACTTACCACATGCCATCTGAACACCTAGAAATCATCCTGGGACTCTTCAGGTGCCAACGCAACATGCGCTGGCAGACCCTGAGCCTGGGTGGTGGTGGCCACAGCTGCACGTGCAGCTACCACTACCCTTGTTTCCATGGCAGTCGATGAAACAGACTACCGGGTCACATGGGCACCAGTGCCAGATGCAGGAGCTGCATCTCCCGGAACCACAGGAGGTGGTGGCATCACTGTACCAACACATGGCAGAACATCCTGCTAAAGTGGCGCAACCCTGCCTCTTCCCCCTCTGCAGCCACCCTGGACACCCTGCAGCCCCCCTACTCCCTGGTCACCCTGGCCATGTCCCTGACCATGCCCACCACATGGAAGACATCCAGCTGAGGCGCCCCTCACCTTTCGTGGCCTCCCAACCATGGCACAGATGTAGTAGTGCCAATGGGAGGTCTACATGATAATTGTCCTGGGCAATTGGGGTGAAAGGGGTGGGGTACTCGATGTAAAAAGCACCCCAATACACCTGCAAGGCTGTATGTGACCCCGGTGATAAAGTGATGGGTCACGCAATGCTCAGGCACCCCAAAACTGCAGTAAAACCGTGCACGCAACCCCCAGTAGCCTACGTGTGTGGAATTAGCCACTCACACTATGCAGTGGCACCCAGGGTCACAAAAAAACATGTATGCGTGGCACACACAGGCTACTATGAGCTTGAAAATGTGTAGGTGATACACAGGGGAAAAATAGCATGTGTGACTCACCGTCTGACTAGCGTGGTAATGAAAAACATGCGTAGCCAATAACCCACCAAAAGAAGAGATACGTCCATGATCTGCTGTGAAGTAGTGATGGCGCGTGAAACAACCAGAAGTAGCAACACCCGCGTCGGTGTCCATGAAAAGCACATGCAGCAAACTTCTGGCCCCGCTCACCTTTAATCCGTGCTGAGGTTAACGCCCGTCACGTCACTTACACGCTTAGGCCCTTTTCTCAAATTACACGCATTAACACGGGGATGTGCTGTTTTTTCCAGTGCTGAATCACTACGCACCCGAACCGAGGGAAACGCCTGTGCATGTTACGTCACGTAAGCACTTACGCGCTAAGGCCCTTTCCTTGAATTACAGGCTGGCATGCTGTTTTCTCATGTGCCTATTCACTCTGCATCAAGCTGGCCATGCGACAACACACAGAAGACCACGGTCTTGCCCAGAAGGCGATTTACCTGTCCCCCAGACCCCAGGGTGCTTCCTACAAGCCATCTGCTGCTGCCTGCCTGCCTTCCTGCTGCCAACAGTGCCCTGCCATGTGGTGCCTGCACATCAGCCATCTGTAGGGGTCCAGTTGCTGTGACCACGCCTGCTGGAACAGAAGACTCCCGACTGGTATTCCATCGCTGCACAGCCCAGCCCCAGGACCCAGTTGCTCACCCACACCTGCCTCGTGGGTTGCCATGTCCGAGCCAACACCATCTTGCACCAGCGGAAACCCCCCAGCAGAAAGACAGAGGGCTGCCAGCTTCACTGCCAATGATGTTGACATCCTGGTGGAGCAAGTCCTGGGGCATTATGATGTCCTCTTCTCACCATCACGTGCCGATAAGGAAGGACAGAGGAGGATCTGGACGAACATAGTGGGTGCCATCAACACGGAGGGGGTAGCACCCCGTGACATTAAACACGTCCAGATTCGCTGGGAGGACTACAAGTCCAGGACCCTCAAGAAGGCCTGGTGCCTCGTAGATGCAGCAGGTGCAGTGGGGCGCCGGGGCCAGTTTACCACCCAGCATATGAGGGTCCTGGAGCGCATTCGCCCAGTGCTTCACCACCAGATCCTCAGGATGCATGCCAGTCTGGAGTCGACCGGTAAATTCCCATGCATTGGCGTGTAAAACAGTGCATGTTGCAGTGTGGTGGTAGTTAGCTACTTGGCTGTATGTGTGACATGGTTCATGTATGGATGTGTGTGTGCAAGGACATGATGGTGATGTATGTGAGTCCAGTCAGGCGTGACCCACAAGGATTGTGTATGTGTTACAATGCATCATGCAGAGCATTATGTGGAATGCACACATGTATGCATGCCTGTCTCTGTAGTTGGACATGTTTGGGGTGTGAGAGATGGGTGCTGTTGTCATGGACATGCATGGTGTACATGTCTGTGTGTCTGAGTAGTGTGTGTGTGACTGGTAAACGATGTGTTGATTCACTGATACATCCTAGTCATCCTTGTATCCACTGTGTCTGGGGGTATACAAGGCCAGATGCATGACTCTCTGGTGATGTGTGTGCATGTGATCAGCATGTCCCATGATGCATGTGAGTTTCAACCCACCATTGGATGTTTCTACAGTGCCTTGGACATGGATGCAAATGTTTGTTGCATGTGCCATGCCTGTGTGGGCATGTGTGTTGCCTGCACTGACCCATGTGTTGTGGAGGGACATGATGGAAGTGACTTTTGACAGTGCCACTCATGTGCTATTGCTTTGAGGTCTAGGGGACTATTGTGCAGTACCCTGATGCTTGTGTTCTATGTCTCCCTTTGCACTGCAGTGAGTGAAGAAGAGGGCAGAGACGGTGCTGTGGAGGAAAGCTGCAAGGATGCTTCCACCGGCCAGCAACACAAGGCGCAATCATCCTCCCAGGAAATTCCATCATCCGGGAGCGAGGGGACTGGTGCCGTGTCCATCACTGCGTCTAGCGGAAGGGGCGGGTGACGGGCGACGGCAGAATCAGAGCCATCCAGGTTGGTGGTGTATACGGAGGAGGAGGAGGCTGCATCCAAGCTGCAAATGGGGCCTGGTGGGGGTGGTACTACTGGTTCAAGTGGTGCAGTCCAGGGGCAGGAGGCAGCACAAGTTGCCATGGAGCGCCCTGTGCATGTCACTGTCCCTGACACTATGTCTGCATCACCATGCACCAGAAGTGATGCCCCGTCCCAGGCCCGTCCGCAGGTAGTGAGGATGTTCATGTCATCTGGCACTTCTCTACCTGCAGACTTGGGGACCCATGACAGGATCGAGTCTGTCCTCATTGGCGTCATGTTGCGCACATGTGTAATTCGTGGTGATTTGCGTGCTTCCTGGGGGGACCACATCCGTCATCACCAAGAGACGTGTGCCAACGTGGCCCAGTTGAGTGGGCTAGTGGTCGGGGGTTTCCTCATGTGTCGCTCTGTCTTGCGGCCCTCTCCTCCTCTGTGCACATTATCTGCCAGTCGTTCTCTGTGCCGTCATCCGGCCCAATTGCCACTAGGGCTCCCTGTGGACATGCCCCAACCAACGCAGCCAGGCTGGTGGAGATCCCATCCCTGCCACAATCGGGGGTCAGAGCTCCAGCACAGGTGGTCACCCTAGCAACTGGACCCCTGGCAATGGACGATGTGCAGGAACATTCAAGCAGGGCACCTGCATGATGGCCCCGGGTGTTGCCATCTACCTGGAGGCAGTTGTGGTGGTGGCGGCAGGCAGCAGAAAGGCAGCACTGGCAGGCTCGGCATAGGAGGCATGTGGCCTCGGGGCCATTAACATCATCGGGACAGGCATCGGTCGGCGGGCAGGAGGACCCAGGATTGGGAGTGTCTTCCGTGTGGCAGCAGTTGGGCCAGCAGATAGTTGCAGAGCGGCGGCAGGCGGAAAGGGCACGGCTCACAATGTTCAGGGAAGTCCATGCACAGGGCATTGAGGCGGGATGAGTGCCTCGAGGCAACTCACAGGGAGTTGGAGAACCATGGCTGCATTCCTGCGAGACCTCGAGGCCAGGGAAGAGGCCTGCCTCTGGAAAATCGACGTTTGGTTCGATGATGCCCTGGCCCGGAACATTAAAAAGTGAGCCATCGGACTAGCCCGCCACCTTTGTATATAGTTTTTTAGGCTTAGATTTCATTTGTTTTATATTTTTATTTGGAGTTCACGGACTTTGCTCCACTTTTTGTATATAGTTGTATTCTTTATAGGATTTTTGGGAGGTTTCCTTTTGTTTTGGGATCATGGACCCTTCTGACTTTCAGTGTAAATAATTCCAGACTTGTACATACTTTCGTTATTTCATCATCCCATGGAGCCATGATTTTTTGTGCTTTTGTTTTTTATTTACTTTATATGGACTTTGGCGATGGACCACTTTTCAGTTTTCACGTCGTGGATTTTTGTTTTTCATTAGATTTTACTTTATTTTTGCTATTGTTGTCATTATTTCTTCATTTGCATGTGTGATTTTCATTATGTAATATTTTATGTTTTTTAATACATTTCATATATCTTCATTATTGGTGTTGTGTACTCTCATTGGTTTTGTGCATGTCTCTATGTGCATTGCCTCAGTCATGTGTTGCCACTGTGTGGATCTGTTGTACATTTATTCTTGGCCATGCTGGTTATTTTCAGACTCTCATGGAATGGGTAATTCGGGAGTGGGTGCAGTGGAATGTGTGCTTGTACTGGGGGCGGGAAGGATTTGGGTTGGCATTAGGGCCATGGGTCTGTTTTGTTATGACATGATGTTTGGTGGGCCATGTGTCGGGACCTGCTGGCAGGGGGCCGTCAATCAGTGACATGAGTCGGGCCTGCTGGCAGGTGCCCGTCAATGGGGGTCGGGGGGCATGAGTCGGGCCCAGCTGGCAGGTGCCTTTCAATGGGGGTGGGTGGGGGGGACATGAGGCGGGGCCGGCTGGCAGGTGGCTGTCAATGGGGGGTGGGGTGGGGGACATGAGTCAGGGCCTGCTGGCAGTTGCCTGTCAATGGGGGGGTGGGTTGGGGGACATGAGTCAGGGGGTGGGGTGGGGGACATGAGTCAGGGCCTGCTGGCAGGTGCCTGTCAAAGGGGGGCTGGTGGGGGGGCATGATAAGGGGCCTGCTGGCAGGTGCCCATCAATCGGGTGGGAAGGCATGAGTCGGGCTCTGCTGGCAGGTACCTGTCAATGGGGGGTGGAGTGGGGGACATGAATCGGGGCTCCCAAGTGCATGGTGACATGTGGCCTGCCTGTGGGGCATGGCCAGGGGTGATGTGCTGCCTGCCGGGCATGCCCAGGGGTGAGGGGCTGCATGCGGGGCATGCCCAGGGGTGAAGGGATGCCTGCGGGGCATGCCCAGGGGTGAAGGGATGCCTAAAGGGCATGCCCAGGGGTGGACGGCTGCCTCCGGGCCATGGGGAGGGCCACACCCGGGAATGCCCACACTTCCAAATTGTGTATAATACTCCACGTGCACCCCTTGGAATACACGTACCCCACTCACGCCAGCGAAATCGCGTGTAAAACACCCTGCACAACCCTCGGAATATGCGTACCCCACCAGTGCTAGCTAAATCACGTGTAAAACTCCCTGCGCACCCCTCGGATTACGCGTATCCCGCCCGTGCCAGCGAAATTGCTGACATGAAAAAAGTCCCCCAGCATGCAGGCTCAATGGATGGTTCATCACCATAGGCCTCATTACGAGTCACCCGGTATGGAAATAACGGTGGTGGTAAACCCACCGCCACAGTTGTTTCCATACCAGGTGATCTCAAGTCCTGCAGCCGGAGGTGTCATTCCCGCCAGGTCTGACCTGGCGGGTTTAACACCACCCGCCTGCAGGCTCTGCCCGTGTTTCCACTTCCCCATTCCCATTGTGCCCTATGGGACTCAATGGGAATGGGGATTTACCCAATTCTGCCTCCGGAATTCCCGTGTCACCGGGGTCGTAATTCCCCAGTAATTCCAGGAATCACGGAGGCGGAATGGTAATACGAGTCCGGCGGTAACCTGCCAGAATTTCAGGCACGGTTACCGATGGACTCGTAATGAGGCCCCTTGTCTCCAATTATGGATAAGCAGCCATTGTTTCTTAGAAAAGCATTAGGGTACTACAGACATTGCAAAGAATGTTCTATATGTGGTCAAAATGCAATGATACACATACTCTAAAGATTTTTCATATGGCTTTTATGCATAGCATCAACAGTGAACACATTGGAATGACTTCAAAGAAGGGAGTCATATTCCATACTGATTTTAGATGCATCACTTTATTTATCAGACCTATCAGACCTATCATCATTTAAATATAGAGTTTGTTTCATTTTCTGTCTTGTCAGCGGTCTACATTTTTCTCCAGTTTTCTTAAGAACATCTTTATTCTTCACCATTATGTGTAAGTAAAAGAAACAAGAAAAGGTTCCAGTAAGCTACCAAGCTCCCACTCTCGTGTGAAGTAATAGTGGTAACGTCCCCTTAAGTCATTTATTTTGTTTTGGATGAACTCGTATTAAATGAAAAACAGCACTAATTATGGCTGTTTAAGCTGTTTCCCTGGTCTTATGTTTATTTATAAGCAAAGAAGTCTCCTCTTGAACTTTCCATGTTGGACATTCACTTCTAAATGTCAAGAACAGTCTTGCAAGTTGTACATGAAATTTCCCTGAAGAAATTTATTGGTTAAGTTTTTGATTGACACAAGAACGAAACATGTTGGGTATTTAAACCACTGTTTAAGTTATCAGTGTGTATAAATTGGACAGTGTTTGTCTATTAGGACATGAACGCAAGTACCTGGTAAAAAATTAATGTATCATGCTAGCTGAGTATATTTCTACTAAAGTGAATACTAACTAGAAGATGTTAACGTTGCAGTGAGGGCAGTGAATAGCCTACCTATATTCTCTTTATGAAATAATAAACCCCACCCTTATTTTTAAAAACAAAGTTTATATTGTCGTACTGCACTAGTCACCAATATAAATGGTGTTATAAAATACCACTGTTTTTATATGTGATTTTTAAAATAAAATTAACAAAGTATAAAAATATTTTTTTTAGAGGTTGTGATATTAATAAAATTTTATTTTATAAGAAAGTTGTCTACTATATTTGGTTTTACCTATTTATGTTGTCCTGAATGTGTGCAACGATTGGAAGGTTCTTGTACTTAATTGAGGTGTGCAATATTGCACGATCCTAAGAGACAGCATTGTGGTGATGGGATCCTTTTTCAATGTTAACCTTGCAGTATCAACATATTTGCTGCCTTTGGATGTGGCTCATGAATATAATGTTGTTTTTAGTAATGATTATATTCCATTATTTATTTTTCCAAAGCTGAACAAAACAACACATTTTATGTAAATAATTGGTTAGGCTTTATTTTAATCACATGCACAACAACAATCAGTTTTTAATTATGTGCTTACAAAAAAAAAATAAGCTTTGCAATGATGTTAGCTTTGCAATCACATTTGTTTTTTAATTTATCATTAGGTTTATCACCACTGCTATTCATACTGAACCTCGTGATTAGTTTTGTCTTCCTGCAGATACATATTGGGAAACACAGAGTTAAGTACTGCATGCATAACACCTTGATGTATTTTCTCTCGCACAGCAATTGTTACATGCCATGCTTTGAAGAATTGCATGTCTCTGTCTTGAAAACATGATTTGTTAAAAATCTGAATATTTTAATTAATTTATAGTTAAACAAATGTAGTCATTGCATTTATTTGATTTTACTTAGATGCAGTTTTTAATTTAACAATTCATCATTAAAGTATTCAAATGTGCATATTGAAATCTCCAATTAACTTTAAATAAAAGTAATACACCGTAAACACGAAAGGTGTGTATATTTGGCTAGTTCAGCAATCTAGCCTGAACGTTACATTTTTTGTTGAACTATTAACTACTAGCGTTGAGACTTTACTCATCAATATTTCTTGTCATTAGCAATGTCTTACTTAATTAGCTGCAGTCATTGTTTGCTACCAAGGAGCGACCCCCATCACACATGTGCAGCTTAGAAAGCAGCTGGTTGAGTGAGCAAGCATTCCAAAAACATGGATTTACATTGCTGTGCGACAAGACATAGAGCATTCTTGACCTCACTCCCAGGTCTTCTCTCTCAAAAGCTGTACCATGGACAGTGAAATGTTGAAAACATGCAACACCGTGTAGGGACAAGTAGAATAGGATGGATCAATCATCAACAAAAATGTATGTTGTTCAATGGTTTAATGCTTTAGATTTGGAATGTAAGCACTAACACTTTGTAAAAAAGCAATAAAGAATAGACTGAAAAATAAAAAAGAAGGGATGTCAAGTGCATCATGAACTAATAATAATAATAATGCATTTATATAGCGCTACGAATCCTCAGGCATCTGAGCGCTGCTTATTATTACCCACGGTGTGTGGTGGTCATTTATCGACCTCGGAAGGATGAAAGGCTGAGTTTGGCCCTGCCGGGATTCGAACCTGCGTTAACAGGCTCTGCACTGGATGTCAAAGCGAGTGCACTACTCGCTATGCCACTTGACAGGCTACTTATACAGGACTTGAGGGCACCAGAGTCCTCTTCTGCTCATGATCCTCATGACTTCACTCACAGTAATAGCCAAGTGACTCCAAAGAGCCACATCATGACAATATTTATGTATGTGTTTATGCAGGTATATATGTCTGTAGGTGATTTATATAGGACAAACCTAGCAAGAAACAAAGGATCGCTGTACAATTAAATAGATTGGAATACATTTAGGGGAGGAGTGAGGTGAGGCCTGAGGCAAACATTTGGTGACTCCACTTTATTGTTTGCACTTGGCCAGCAGTGCCACACATAATCAAAGCAAGACATCTCATTTGGGTTAATGTATGAACCTGAATATGGTTTATTACTAAGACTGCAAATAAAGCAAAACCATGTTTCTCAGCTGAAGAAAGGTTTGAACCCAACTTAGATATATCATTGCACACATTTTATTTTTAGAAGGAACTTTCCAAAGTAACTTGGGTTACAACTCCATATATTTGTCAAAATGTAATACATGTACGCATCCCACCCAGCTTTCACCCCAACTTCCACTTTCAAACGTTCTTCTCTGCAAATGAAGAAATACTATATTTGTTTTTAGTCAATTTTGGAAGCCAGTGCATTTTCAATTGCCAAAATAGGCTATGTCATGTCTCTTGGCCCATTGTTTACCGTAGGTAGTATTTAATGAGAGCTTGCTGAAGAACATTCTCCTGTAGTGACACTAACTGGGATTGTTAGAAAAATCTGAAGACATATGGAAACTTGTGGGCATACATTTTACACATTTACCTTGTAAATTGTGCTCAATGAATATAGAGGATCGGTTTCTGTACAATTTTTGAGGTTGATAAGCATTTTCCCCACACTGCACAGATGGTAAAATTCATCTATGAGCTTTTCAGATAAATCCTCCTTATTAAATTTTAGCAATTTGGTGGCTTAGCTTTGAACAGATCCCAGATTCATTTGGTGAAAGTTCTGTAATACACACAATCTGTAATAAAACTTTTCTGATGACTTTGAGTGCTTGATCATTTCTTCTAACAAATTATCAACCACTCTGTAAAACATTTTCCTATGGAAATTGGCTTTCAACCTGTGCTTCAAATCTATCTGCAGGCGATAATGGCTCTTCCGGTGTTTCATCAAACATTTGTTTCTGTTTCTTTTTGCATCGAATGTGACATTCTGCTGGGATGGTTAACTTTGTTGATAATGAATAGGAATGTATACGTTTTACACTTAGAAATGTATTGAATATTTTTATAATTTTGTATATTGAATTTGGCCAATTTTAATATTGAAATGGAATGATATTATGGTGGCCAGAAACTTCTGATTCTTGATTTTCTTTGATTTTATTAAATTCATAAATTAGTGGTGTGTATTTCGTGTACTTTTGGGACTTTTGTAACATCATGCTTTCGCGATTCGGTATTGCTGTGAGACTTTCAATGTAATTGTAACGCTCACCTGATTCCCGCAGAGGCGCCGGTCTTGACTGGGTGAATGCCGTATCTTCAAAGGTGATGTGTAACACACGGTTGGCTCTTTGGGCTGGACCTCTGTGCACTGTATGTCTGACTCTAAGAGTAAGATGTCTGCAGATAGAAAATATGGGATTAATGAACTCGGGTTATTGGGTGTCTCTCTCCTCTTCCCTTTCTCTTCTCCTGTAGAACCCCAAAGGTTAACACCCTCACCTTAGGTAAGTGAACGCCGAGCTCTCCATCTGCCTCGGGGCAGGGTGCCGTAACCAGTTTCTTCACTGGATAAGGGTGCAGGCCTCTTGACCTCAGAGGACTGCTGTCCGTCGTTAACTGCACGAACGGTAAGTTCTGGGCACTTCAAATGTCTTAAAAGTCTTTTGTAATGATATCTCTTGTTTTGCAGGGTTCCGGCGATGGCGGATGGCGGGCTGATGAGAGTTGAGGATCGAACCCGCGTGAGGAATAGAAGCGCCTGGAAGCACGTAAGTAAGCGCTTGTAGCCTGCTTCACGATGCGCACTAACTGTCCCTTTTATCTTGCAGGTACAAGTTCGGAGCTTTAGAGAAGCTGAAGGGTGCTGGAATACCCACTGGATTCGGCGTGGGAAGGAGTAATGGCACGTGAGTAATAAAGTTGCCCAATGCCTTTAAACGCACCTTCTTTTGTCTTTCAGATGCGGGATGCAGCGCCGAAGGCCTCCGGAGCGTGCGAAGAGCTGGTAAGCTTTTGTCTTTCAGATGCCGGAATGCAGTGCGAAGACCTCCGGAGCATGCGAAGAGTAGGTAAGCCTTTGTCTTTCAGATGCCGGAATGCAGCGCGAGGCGTTGGTGACAGCCGATGGACCAGGTAAGAGATGCGCTGCCACTGAAGACCGTAGTGCTAACCTGTTCTTTCTTTGTCTTTACAGGTGCTGCTGAAGACTGGATTCCAGGATGGTAAGCCTTTGTTCCCTTAGGCCCAGGATCAGAAGCAGAAGACACGATGAGCGTTCTGCTGCAGAGAATGCAGAATAACGCAAAGCAAGATTCATCCATCGGGTGTGGTTTAAATAGCCTCCTGTAGTGCTTAGGTGTCTCCTTCCACAGCCACGCCTAGGTAAGAAAAGAGTTCCTGCTTTCCAGAAGAGTTCCAGTGTTCTGAACCTAGGGAGTGGCTCCTGCCCCACCCAACAGGAAAAGTAGTCCCAAACAGAAGAGGATCAGGGGTTCAACTGGCAGGTAAGTAGGCAGCATGGTCTGCTGCAGGTAAGTCCACCCAAGCATTATGAGCCCGGCGCTTCCAGCGCTGGGACTGGGCATCTTTATGAGCCCCAATTGGGACTGGCTGGCATTCGGAACCGGGGTTATGGGTCTGCTTCCAAGAGAGTCGGGCAAGCCCTGATCTTTTGGAAGCAGAGATCATGACAGTAATTGAGAGACTATTTGGTTAGTGTTTATGGGAATTGCGAATAATGTGAGTTTTAGATTTCATGTTTCTTTTGTAAATTGTGATTTTACAAAGCTTATTATTTGTAAAGTTATTTGTGAATTAATTACATTAATTACATTAATAATAAATAAATAGTAAAATAGTAAAATATTCATCCATCCATGAAAAAAAGTACTTATTTTGATACATGGAGTTTGCAATATTGCGTATTGGCAAATTGAATTGAATTCTATATTAGATCAATCATTGGACCCATCAACTTGTTCTAAATAAGTCCAGTTTAAACACTTCATGCAGTTTCCATCAATCAGGGGAGGTAACAACAAAGCATTATATATTAGTATTAGTTCTCAGGATCTTTAATGCAGTTCATTATCCAAACAAACTGACATATTGTGTTGTTCATCAGTCAAAGCAAATATTTCTGAAACCATTTCTCAGCACTGTGAAAATAGGTGTTACTGAATGGTACTTCATTTATCAACCTCAAAACCTCATATTTAAGGTGCAATATTCATAATCTTGTCATGTTGAATACTGAAATGATAACTGCTTTTTTATTAGAGTTTTGCATAATTGAAACATGTAATAGATAGCTAATAAAACCCAATTACTACATTATTGCATTACTGCACACCAAACACAAACAGACAATAACACATACAACTAGAGCATATACAGGGAAAGTGAAGTAAACAAAAAAACAGCAGTATTACCCGACAATTTTCATAAAGTAACTGATTATCTTCATGCACAGAAATTATTGTTCTGCTTCAAAGCTACTACATCCCTATGTATAACTATCACATATTGTGACTAGACCCTAATGAAAGTAGTGTACGTGTAATGTGTACAAATATGAGCATATTCAGGGAAAGTACAGTAATAAAAAACCAACAGAACTATAACACAGTGTTGATAACCGTACTAATCATCTTCATACATAGAAAGCATTGTTGTCTTCCAAGTCTGTGTTTTCTCCCTTGTATATGGTTCATATGCTTTGAGTGGACCCTAAGTGAATTACTGTAAGAACATATTTGCAGTATAAGTCTACAAACATAGTACTTTGTATTATAGTATAGTGAATTTTTAGTTCCTGATTGTAACTGGCCTAGATATATCAGTAAAGGAAAAAAAACAGGGAACCAGGCATGTGATGTCATCAGTGATGCCATCAATGACATGTGTGATGTCATCTTTGATGTCCTGGGTGTTAGTCTTAGCAGTGCACAGTGGCGGCGCGAGTTATGGTTGCTTATCTTACCATAACTGCCGAATTTCAGGGGTTATTCCGTTTTACTTTGAACCATAACGTCCCTTTAACAAAGTTTTTTCACTGAATTTCATAGGTTTTTCGTAGCGCAACTTAACCATAATGTCCCTTTAACAAAGTTTTTTTTACTGAATTTCATAGCTTTTTAGTAGCGCAAATTAACCATAATGTTCCTTTAACAAAGTTTTTTTTACTGAATTTCATAGGTTTTTAGCAGCACAACTTAACCATAATATCCCTGACTTCATATGCATGTAACATAGAACATACTAACCCCCTTGTAGTGATTTTCATGTCCACGGACTACCACCATGTCCGCAGACTCATCGAAAATCTGAGCGTGGTGAATGTAAATTTAAATATTGTGCCCCATTTCCCTTTTGAAGTTGGCTCTGAAAAGAGCCGTTGTTTTTTTTTTACAGATGCTTGACAGACACCTGTTATTTTGTATTTTTTTTCTTGTTTTTTTTTCTTAATTTACTCCTAAAATCTTTACATAACCTTCTCCAAAGTAACCCTTACATTCCAAAATAGAAAGGCATTTCCCGTAAAAGATAAAGAAATGCCATCTTCTTTAAAATTAAGAGCATTACTGGCATCAATATTCTCATTGTTACAGAAGAACATACCAGCTCTAAGCATGAAGGCACACATGCCTCGGTTGATGACACACCTAGCAATGTTTTGCTGAGGACAAAAAACTGAACTGTTGTCCCATATTGCCCTAGGTAGTAATACAGAAAAAATTACTTTCGCATTTGGAAGGATCTTCATTATGGCTTGAACCAAGTGTTCCAAATCAGCCAACAAAGTAGGGGCACTGACGTTGCCCAAATGGAAAGCACCATAGTGCAAAACTACCACATGCGGACTGTTCATCGTGGCCATATCCTCACAAACTTGTACAATTCCCTGTACATTGCAATCAGGCACAGTGCTTCACACCACCTCCACTCCTTTCACATCAAAGTTCTTTGCAACATGCCTGCATTCAGCGTACTGCTGTAAAAAATGCAGAAACATATCTCTGAGCACCAACACCCTGACTTTCTCCACTTCTGTGCCATCTTCACCACACACAGTCTCTTTCAACACAAATCCACAACCTCGACATCTGATTTGCTGATCCGTACAGTCTTCTTTCCATGTTGGATTTCCTGGAAAAACCCGGATGTAGCACGCCCTGTCCACGAACAGCCGCGGTGTCCGCTGACGGCGTCCACTTTACTCTCTGTGCCATCCCTCATTGCATACAGCTAAGCAATCACACAATACGAATAACGTCCTCAGAACACCCCCATTTTGTGAATTTTCCGAACATTTCAGGACAATTATCATTTCTTTATTCAACATATTAACATTACAAATATTATACTTTCATCTTGTACTCTGCACACAATGCTATGTTTCCCCATTAGTAGCTCAGTATACTAGATAGAATCCCATAATACAATGCTATTTACATCAATGCATCGTTCAAAGCACTAATAACGGTATGATATTTATTGCAATATCCTTGACACTTTTTTTGCAACATTATAATAAAAATCCCTAGTACAAAAATTCCATGAAAAGTACATACACATGTGATGTCATCAGTGATTTCATCAATGACATTTGCGATGTCATCTTTGATGTCCTGGATGTTAGTCTTAGCAGTGCACGGTGGTGGCGCAAGTTATTTTTCATAGCATACCATAACTTGCGATTTTCAGGGGTCTTTCGGCTGTACTTAAAACCATAACATCCTTTAAACAAACTTTTTTTAATATCACGCAAAAAATATACAAACATGGCGTGCAAAAACCAACTTCTCACAGATGGCTTTACACAGAATGTTGCAAAGTAAGAATTTATGCTCGTTCACAGGGAAGGTCAGCTGCTTCCATTTTTTTCTCAGGCCCCGGAGAGGCTCACGAATCGGACTATAAGGTTGTATTGTGTTTTGACCTTGACAGACAGAGATTGTGATGAAAGACTTCTCTTGAAGGAGTGTTGCTAAAACATAAGAGAAGATAAGGATGAAATTTCTGAAATGAAACCACTTTTATATATTATATCACTATGCAAAAGATTGTTGGCACACGCAGAGTCATATTTTGGGACTGCACCACTCGTAGACAAAGGAAATTGCAATTGAACTGTAAGTTACCCTATAGATTATTTTATACCAAATATAATTACAATAGCGTAGCATTAAAGACCGCTCAAGTTGAACTTGTTTGTTGAAAGTGGCATAATGTTTTCTACCGCGCACTATCACCACTGAATTGATCCCCTGTTGTTTAGAGGGCTCTGAAAAAGGCAGACGACACAGGGTGGGTTAATACAAATAATTTAACCGGTTTATAGGCGGTCAAGCGCTCTACTCGCTGTGCCACTTCACTGTATCCTGTCAAATGGCACAGCGAGTACAGCGCTCGCTTTGACATCCGTGCACAGCTTGCTAACCCATGTTCGAATCCCGGCAAGGCCAAACTCAGCCTTTCATCCTTCCGTGGTCGATAAATGAGCACCACACACCGTGGTTAATAATAAGCACTGGTTAGATACCTCACAGTTCTTAGCGCTATATGAATGGGAAAATATTATTATTTTATTATTAATATACTCAGTTGCACTATCTTCGATAGCAAATAGTTTCACGCCCTAATAAATAAAATGATGATTTTTAATAAAGATTGGCTGGTGAGATTAATTTATGTTTTTTAAAACAGGTATGTGGCCCCATTTTGCCTATGTCATGATTCACAGACTCCAGTGGATGGGGTCTTCAACTGCCAGGTGCAGGTCCAAATATGCAACTTCATGACCCTCACCATTTTATGGGACAATCGCCAAGGACCAATATGCCCTTACGCAGTACTAGCGGCTACAAACAACATACCAACCAATAGGGTGGTCTAATGGCTTGTTTTTGCAGCAACCTTCCGATTATCAGAGCGACCATTTACTGCTTTTATCATAAACCAACAGCCTATCTACCGCAAAGGAACAACGCATGGCTCCAAATAAACTTTTGCTGATCGACAGCAGAGACAATAGCAAATCTCTGAATATTCACTAAACATTTCATGTGAAATAAATGTACTTTACCAAATGTACAATCCTGCTGTTTACTTTTAAACCACAGTTTCATATTCCGAATTGTGGCGCACTGAGTTGTAAGCTGATCTAACACCCTCTGTACCGCAAAGGAACATCGCGTGCCTCAACATGAACTTTTGCGGATCGACAACAAAGACAAATGCAAATTGCTGAATATTCTCTAAACATTTGCTGTCAAATAAATGTACTTTACAAAATTTACAATCTTGCTGTTTGCTTTTAAATCACTGTTTCATATTCCGAATTGTGGCGCGCTGTGTTGTGACATAATATGTGTTGTCTTCCAGGTTCTGTGTAAAGTCACTTAGGACTGGAGAGGACTGGGCGCGTTTGATGACGCACCCTGTAACGTCACGGAGAGAGGCAGGGAATATGAATGCTTTGATAATATCAAGTTTAGGGGCGGGAGATATGATTTAGTGTCGCAAAAGCAAGTCAGCCAGGTCAATAGCGCCAGTCATAGGATTATCACATAATGTCGGCGCACACCAGCCGGATTTATCATTTCTTTAGTGGACAAAAAGTCGGTTGATGCCCATAGGAAATTGTACTATTAGCGGACAAAAGGAGTGGTCTTAAAACACTTTCACCCTGACAACGAACAATACAAACAACGTTCTCAGAACACCCCCATTTTGTGTAATTACAACCATTTCGAGACACTGTGAGTGTTCTTAGAACACATTCAACTAGACAGATTACAATACGGACAGCCTCCTGAGGACACCCCCAGTTTGTGTATTTATGAACAATTAAGTACACCACCAGTGTTCATAGCTCATTTTTAACTTCCTTGTGAACAAAAATGACACATTCGCCGTCCTCTAAACACCCCACCATTTAGTTTATTTACAAAATGTCAGAACAGCCGTGTTCTCTGCAGACAAATCGAACGCAACAAAAACGTCTAGCACATAAATAAAATACAACTTTGAACCTATGTCATACTCCCCCATCCTCCCCAAAGACTTCTACACACCAACACACTCTACCAAATACACATTTTGAACAAACTTTCACCACGCTGTCCGCGGATGTCCACAAATGCAAGATGGCGGGCGCGACAGAAAATCTGACGCGCATTACGCACCACGCCGCCCAATCAGCGAACATGTCGCATGTCCGCGGACGTGACGAAAGTCGCTGGGCCAATCGGGGTGGTGTCCACGGAGCGAACAGGGAAGTTCGTCCGCGAAGCGAACACAGATATCACTAATTTTTTTGCCTTACATTTTGGTCATTTTTTTAAAAAAACTACTGGACGGATTTACACCAAATTTGCAAAAGCACGCTTTTGGGACCAGGCCGCCGCTTCTGCTGCAAATTTGGTGTAAATCCGTCCAGCGGTTCGGACTGTAGCCGTGCGCAAAGTTTTTTCCCATTCAGTCTACGGGAAAAAAAAAGTTTTGGGACCCCCCTATAACTTTTCCCCCCCTGGACAAATCCTCACCAAACTTTGCAACACAATCCAGAGTGGGCCATATACTTTTTTCCAAAGTTTGGTGAGGATTCGTCCAGGGGGAGCGAAGTTATAAGCCGCCCAAAAAGTGCTCTTCCTATGGAAACACCAATTTAACCATAACTACATGGCCGCTGTAATATATATATATATATATGTCATTATTAATTCTGCCTAAATGCCTAAATGTTTCCATCACAATATTCAAAATAATGTCACACTTCTAGGATTAATTATGTGATTCCATTCTACTTCAATCAGTCTGTATGCCAATTTTGGATAGTAGCAGCCATGGGTCACTTGGTCTAAGTGTTAAGCAATAGATTGTGATCCATGTTTAATTCCTTCGCTATAATTCCCAATTTTAGATTTACAGTTTACAGCTAGGCAATTGCTTTAATCTGTGAAGAAAATATAAATTATTAAACACATCTCTCTTGCTCACAAATTGAAACCACAGTTTTCAATATTTAATTTGAGTTTACAAAATGCAGGGGATACATTAATTACAGAGAGTAGCCCATTGATATGGAATAAGAACAGGGAAGTGCAGCTGACTATACGGCAGCCTGCACTTAAGGAAGATTACATTAAACATGCAAACTATGTATGTATTTAACATTACACAAATTACATATTTGGCCTCCAGTTTTAAGTCAGCCAGGGCCCAGGGGGACCGCACAAGCAGTCCCTGGTGCTGATTCTGTTCCTGACTGAGTCAGATGATTGACTGCAGAGAAAATAGAAAGGCATGCTGAGTGAGTGAGGCAAACTGAAAGGACCCCAAACAGACACCGAGAGATAGAAAATGATGCAAATAAAGAGGGAGACACATACCCAAGGTGACACTTTAGGACTGTATGAGGGTAAGAGTAAGAGCTTGAGGGAAAGGGATAGAGACAAATGAGCAGATCATGAAGGGTGTGTGTGTGTGAGAGAATAGAGCTGGGGTGAGAGGAAACAAGGGGGCTAAGAAAGCCCTGTGAGGGGCGATGAGTGAGGTGGTAGAAAGGGCTAGGTCACAGAAAGAAGAACATGAGAGGGAGTAGCCTGGTCCTCAGGTGCATCAGAGAAAAAGAGACAGCAAATGTGTGTGAGTCAGTCTGTGGAAGTCCCTTAGGAAGAGGTACAGGTGAGAATAAGAGACACACAAAAGGAGGGTGTGTAGAAAATAGTAATGAGTGAACATTAGAGTGAGTGTAAGAGATCCACATAGACAAATAGAGAGCAGAGAGGTATGGAGTGAAAGAATGAGAGAGAAAGAGAGAGAGAAAGAGAGAGAGAGAGAGAGAGAGAGAGAGAGAGAGAGAGAGAGAGAAAGAGAGAGAGAGAGGAAGAGGGAGAGAGAGAGAGAGAAAGTGTGAGAGAGAGAGAGAGAGAGAGACAGAGAGACAGAGAGACAGAGAGACAGAGAGAGACAGAGAGAGAGAGAAAGCATTGATGAAAAACTGTGAAGGTCACTGCATCCCTGAAAATGATATAATTTGTGATGAGAGGCCACAAGAGAACTGTTAGGACTGATTTTCTGTACTCTGGCCTGGTGGACAGATGTGTAGAAGGCCAACCTATATTGTGACAGGAACAACTCTGGGAAGCTGTTACCAAAACTGTGTAGCTATCAGTGACAGGCAGTCTAGGCTAAGTTCTTCAGAGGCGTTGAGCTTGTAAAGGGTCCACAATGAGGTCACTCAATGGGTATCAGAAATTACACTTAGACAGTATGTCTAAAAATGCAGTTATTTAATAATGGCCAAAATACACTATAGGAAATTGACTACAAGCAGGTAGACTTATCACACAACACTATTCAACTAACTACATATATACATTCACTTGGTTCACATGCATAATACAAATCAGATATTCTTGCAAAGGAAAGGTAAGACAAGTATTATGCACAAAAATGTCCACAGAGATGATCCCTAACTAACATTGTCCAGCCTGAGTTGCCTGGGGTCTTGTGCCCTATTGTTCAGGATACTGTTGGACAGAAACTAGGATGCAGGACAAATACAGTTAGGGTCTCTGGGGTCCAGTGAAGGATTCTTAGAATTAGGCGTCAATGTAGGCTAATGACCAAAATTAGCCCCATTCAGAAATTTTGCATAGGCAAGCAATGGCAAAGCCAAATGTTTTAGAAATAGTTTTATTATAAGCCCATTGACCCACAATGGGAGCATTGGGTAGGTTAAAAGCTCCGTAACATAACCCCTTAGTCTGAATCTTCCCCATATTTGGTAGAACAAAGGAAGGGTGTACTACGCTAGTTTTCCCACCAAAATATGAGGTCCTTTATTTCCACGTGTTGCAGGTTTGAGCTCCACTCTGGTTGGTGTCTTTTGCTGGTGCATGACTTCTCGGTCGAAGAATGCAAAAAAACTCGATCCAGCAGCCCTCTCAGGACTGTACTCAGGTCGGGGAAGCAGTTTTCAGACGGTGCACATGGTGCACATCGATGCAACAGGATTCAGTAGCGCGGTCAGATTTTCCGGTCTTTCTGTTTCTGACTGAGTCAGATGATTGACTGCAGAGAAAATAGAAAGACATGCTGAGTGAGTGAAGCAAACCGAAAGGACCCCAAACAGAGACCGAGAGATATAAAATGATGCAAATAAAGAGGGAGACACATACCCAAGGTGATACCATCGGACTGTATGAGGGTAAGAGTAAGAGTTTGAGGGGGAGGGATAGAGACAAGTGAGCAGATCATGAAGGGTGTGTGTGTGTGAGAGAATAGAGCTGGGGTGAGAGGAAACAAGGGGGCTAAGAAAGCCCTGTGAGGGGCGATGAGTGAGGTGGTAGAAAGGGCTAGGTCACAGAAAGAAGAACATGAGAGGGAGTGGCCTGGTCCTCAGGTGCATCAGAGAAAAAGAGACAGCAAATGTGTGTGAGTCAGTCTGTGGAAGTCCCTTAGGAAGAGCTACAGGAGAGAATAAGAGACACACAAAAGGAAGGTGTGTAGAAAATAGTAATGAGTGAACATTGGAGTGAGTGTAAGAGATCCAAATAGACAAATAGAAAGTAGAGAGGTATGGAGTGAAAGAATGAGAGAGAAAGAGAGAGAGAGAGTTAGAGAGAGAAAGAGAGAGAAAGAAAGAGAGATAGAGAGAGATAGAGAGAGAGAGAGAGAGAGAGAGAGGGGGGGGAGAGAAAGAGAGAGAGAGAGAGCGAGAGAGAGAGAGAGACAGAGAGACACAGAGAGACAGAGAGAGAGAGAGAGAGAGAAAGCATTGCTGAAAAACTGTGAAGGTCACTGCATCCCTGAAAGTGATATAATTTGTGAAGAGAGGCCACCAGAGAACTGTTAGGACTGATTTTCTGTACTCTGGCCTGGTGGACAGATGTGTAGAAGGCCAACCTATATTGTGACATAAACAACTTTGGGAAGCTGTAGCCAAAACAGTGTAGCTTTCAGTGACAGGCAGTCTAGGATAAGTTCTTCAGAGGCGGTGAGCTTGTAAATGGTCCACAATGAGGTCACTCAATGGGCATCAGAAATTACACTTAGACAGGGTGTCTAAAAATGCAGTTATTTAATAATGGCCACAATACACTATCGGAAATTGACTATAGGCAGGTAGACTTATCACACAACACTATTCAACTAACTACATATATACATTCACTTGGTTCACATGCATAATACAAATCAGATACTCTTGCAAAGGAAAGGTAAAACAAGTATTATGCACAAAAATGTCCACAGAGATGATCCCTAGCTAACATTGCCCAGCCCCGAGTTGCCTGGAGTCTTATGCCCTATTGTTCAGGATACAGTTGGACAGAAACTAGGATGCAGGATAAATACAGTTAGGGTCAATGGGGTCCAATGAAGGGTTCTTAGAGTTAGGCGTCAATGTAGGCTAATGCCCAAAATTAGCCCAATTCAGAAATTTTGCATAGGCAAGCAATGGCAAAGCCAAATGTTTTAGAAATAATTTTATTATAAGCCCATTGACCCACAATGGGAGCATTGGGTAGGTTAAAAGCTCAGTAGCATAACCCCCTAGTCTGAATCTTTCCCATATTTGGTAGAACAAAGGAAGGGTGTACTATGCTGCCTTTCCCACCAAAATATGAGGTCCTTGATTTCCACGTGTTGCAGGTTCGAGCTCCACTCTGGTTGGTGTCTTTTGCTGGTGCATGAATTCTCGGTCGAAGAATGCAAAAACACTCGATGCAGCAGCCCTCTCAGGACTGTACTCAGGCCAGGGAAGCAGTTTTCAGGCAGTGCACATGGTGCACAGCGATGCAACAGGATTCAGTAGCGCAGTCAGATTTTCCAGTCTTTCTCGGGTCTGCTTTGTGCTAGGAAGCCGAAATGTCACAGGAGGGAGCCATGAAGTGCCAGCTGAGGGTCCACCAAGTTTCAGGCCATGCGGTGACATTGCGAGTATGGTGGCCCAAAAACGAAGCTGGTCAGCCACAGGACGGTTCCATAAGTTTAGGGGTTCCATAAAGATGGAAGGAAAGGGGCAGTAAAGAGAATCTTTCCTAACAATAACAATGTGAAAGAAGTAGAGGAAAAGATTAAAGGAAACTTGAGTGACAGTAAGACGTAGCTCACAAGCTATTCAGAGTTTGGAAAACTAATAAAGAAGCCCAGAGACTGTTGGGAAAAATGTGACTAGCAAAGGTCCACAGAGAGTGAAAGGAAATTCTAGAGAGAGATTATGTACATTACATGCAATATAGTTTAACAGAAAACAAAAAAAACATGACAAGTAGATTTAGAAAGAGCACACAAAAGAGAGTGAACATGTTGATGAATTTTGAATAAACCTCCTAACCAAAGAACCCACATATCTCCAATAAGCCAACCCTTCTCGTAGAGTATTATGGTTTTAGAAACACATGGAATGAAATGAAGCACTTGCTTTTTCCTTTCAAAGTCAACTCCCTCTCCACAAACACCGAACAACTGATTTGCTGAGGCTCCTGATGTCCGCGGACGGAAAGAAGTTTCCATGAACATCAGCAGTACTCTTTCACTCCATGGTGTGAAACTGTCATGGCACACTGTCCAGATGACACTTGTGGTCCATTTGAGAACAATTGCATGTATCCATGGACATCAGGAAAGGTACACACAGGATCCTACCTTCTCTTTCTGACAATATATTTCCAAACCACACTGTTTGGCTGGATTTACTCAGACAAAGGTGCATCTGCCAATCAGTGCATTTGTGTTTTGAATCAGAGACTGCTCGATCACAAGCTACCTTTCCAAAATTGTGCAGCTTTACTCATCCAGGGTCTAAAGCCATGAACACCTCAGGCTTATATATACTGGAGGGTTGTTTCCCTACTCTGTGCGGGACTGGGAAAGAACTACAAAAAATAGCAAAATGTGTCCCTACAGGAAGTGATCTACGGGTAATGTGGTGTATGAATTACCTACACCCCCACCATTTTGTCTGAACACAAAGAGCAAGAGCACAACAAATGCAAGATCAAGTATCACTCCTCTCTGGATATGCTAATCAATGTTTACCAGACAGTGTCCTAATATTCTCTGTGAATTCAAGATAACATCACGTACATGCAGCAGCCCACAGTTTGGACCTTTATCTAAGTCATTTCAGTCAGTTTCTTCACCTTCACTGAACATAAACTTTAGCCATCAGCTCAATCATGATTTTCATAATTTATTACAAAACTTATACCAATTCTATAAACTTAACTTAAACATATTACAGGAGAAAAAGCAACAACTAGTCATCTAAATCAAACAAAGTTGTCAATGATGATTGAATCAACACCTCAGGCGACATTCTGTATGTATGTTTTAAAAAATAATTAGAAAAATTATCAATTATGTCAAAACAATACTGTATGCTAGCACTGTAATTTTGTTTCTGCATATATCATTCATCACTTGAAAATTATAAAGTGTACATTTGAACAAAAACACTCACTATCAGACAACAATTCAGAATACAAGTGGCTGGATTCATGACAAGATGCAGAAGCACAATGCAAGGACCAACGCACCTCCAACTGTGCCTTGGTCGAGGGACTGGCTTTGGTTACTAGAGATCTACATCCAGCACCACCATTCATTGGTAGTCTTGGGTACATGCCAACACTCACTGTTAATTGCCCCATCAAATATGTATGCTGAATTAGGGGTCAATCCTTCTCCCACACTTGTGCTTGGTGCGCATTGGCAGTGTCATGCTTTAAAGTCACCATCATATTCAAAACAAATGTGAAAACAATATATATAACATTTATAAAGGGGCCATAACAATTAAAGAATAGTTTCAATAGAACACTCTCAGCTCAGTGTTTCCCCGTAACAAGTTTGGTAAAAGAGGGAGGTAGGGGCTATGAATAGGAAAACAGATACAAGGACACAAGCATTCCAGACCTCATCTGTTTGAGAACAAAGGATTCAGTCCAGATTGCTTCTCCAAATCACCCAAAAGGCAGCCAGGTTCCAAAACAGTGATTCCATAGGATGGACTACAGTGACTATGCAAAAGCCTTTGTGCAGGCGCTTTTCCGTTTGTAAATGACTCCACCATCAAAAATGTCTGAATTACTTGTCAAACACAAGTGCGACAAGCATTGCCAAAGCAAATAGCATACATCAGCATGAAAATTCATGATTAGTTAAGTTTCGATTTTACACTACAAACCTGAGAGAAAAATATTTGAATTTTGTAATATTCATCAAGAAATCGAAATGGTTTCACATTATTTCCTTTTGGGAAATAATATAATAAAGAAGGCTAAAGTCATTTAGATTTTCAGTTTTTTTTTTTTTTACTAGAAGACTGCACATTTGTATTTAAAATACTTATTGACAGGATGTAATTTAAATTATGTGTCCTAATCATCTTTCTGAATAGAGGTTGCTGTTGACTTGTTTTTTTTTTTTTTACTGGAAGAGTGTAAATGTTTCCCATGAAAATGCATAAGCATCCAATCATAGGAAGGGATCCAGATCCAAACAAAGGGTCTCAGCAGGTTCACTCTCCATTCAAATTTTAAAAAATAATGTATTAACATGGTGCATTTTTTAGTATACTTTCTGTGGAAAATGGGGGCAAAAGCAACAACTTTTGCATTCAGTCGTGTGGGGTAATAAATGAAAAAATCCAAATGATGTAAGTCAACAACAGTGCACATGAGCATTTTCCAACTCATTTTCTTGATGCCTTTGCCCATAATATATGCCACTATAAAACATGTTCATGTTAGCTGTGACCATGAATGTGCATACAGGTTGCACCAATACATGCCAGTATTTCCACGTAAGAGCAACTTTCTTTTGGTTGTGCAAGTAAATATATGTCATTCTGTTTTTAGAAAATAAATCCAGACAAGCAATCATATGATATATGATATGATAAATCACGTATAACATCCCTGTACACAAGTTTTTCCAGGCGTGACAAGAAAAGGGAGGGAAAACAGAGGGAGAACAAGACAATGTCACTCGGCCTTGTGCCATTCAGATCATGCAAGTGCGAGAACAAGAAGTGCAAGTGCAAACGGGGGCTGCAAGGAAGAGGGGAGGGAAAAACAGAGCAGCAATACTCTGAGTTAGTGCAGCCAGGGCAGCACGGCTCTGGGTAGTGCAAAGTGAACACAGTATTGTAGGGTTACAGTAACAGCCCCTAATTGTGAAGTAGGCCCAGAGGTAGTGCAAGGGTGACTGATCAAGAAAGATCCTGGTACCCAGTGAGACTCTAAGAGTAGCCAAGCAACCAGTCAGTACAGCAGACAGGTAGGTCAGGTAGGTCAGCAGGGGAGGGAGAGAGAGAAAGCAGAGAAGAGGAACATTTTGAGCTGCTTCTAGAACTTCAGGTTTTCTGGCTGAAGTCTGAGAGGGACAGGGAGTTCATTCCAGAAGGCGTCACCTGAAGAGGAGAGAGATCAACCCCCCACTCTCAGCCTGGAGAAGTGTTTAAGTTGGAGGTAGCTGACTGAAGGGCTCGAGAAGAAAGGCATTGTGGAAGAGAGCATTGGCTGTAGTGCGGCCGCAGCCCCAGAATGCTGTGTGGGCAATTCAAAGGGTCTTGAACTTGATCATTGCATCCACTGGGAGCCAGTGGAGAGATTTCAACGCTGGAGAGATACAGGATAAGTCTTGCAGTCCTGTTCTGTATTAGTTGCAGAGGGAGAAGAGTAAAGAAAGGCAGGTTGAGAAAGATGCTGTTGTAGTAGTCCAACCTAGAGAGAACTCTTGAGACGAGCTTCTGGGGGAAAGTGAGAAAGAGAAGCGTCCCTTTGAGGAGGTGCAGCTGTTTTTGTTTTATTTATTTACTTTTTGCAGCTGGTAGTGGGACTTCTTGCCGACGTCTGAGATGTGAGGAAAAAAAGGGCAAGCGGCGATGAAGTTGACACCAAGGTTTTTTGCCTCGCAGGAAGGCGAAGGAAGAAGGCCCAAGGTGGTTGGCCAGAGTGAGAGAGGGAAAACAGGGGCAGTGGTGCCAATGAGAAGGATCTTCGTCTTACTGGAAATAAGGCAGAAATCGTTAGAGGTGCACCAATCCTGAATTTCGAATAGACAGTCATTAGAGAGGAGAGGAGACTGAGGGGAGCCTGAAGAAAAGCAGAGTGTCATCTGCATAACACTGAAAATTAGAGGAGACGGTGGAGATGAGGTGGGCCAAAGGGGTCAAGTCGAGGTTGAAAAAAGAGCCCTGGGGAACACCATAAGTAGAGAGAGTGAGGTGGCAGAGAGAAAGGGAACACATTGGGCCTGGGGGGGGCGGTCCAAGAGGACGGAGGTCAGGCACTCCAGAGACTGATCTGTGATGCCCAGGTTCTCACAGAGTTGATTGATCAGGATGGCGTGGTTGACCATGTCAAAAGCAGAGGAAAGATCAAGGAGGACGAGAACAGAAGGAATGATGGAATCAAGGTTAGAGAGCAGATATTCACTATGTTCAGGAGAGCAGTTTCCATGCCTCTGACAGCTCTAAAGCAAACTGATGGCATGGGGACAACCAACAGATTCAGAGTAAGCTGGGAGATGGACAGCTTTTCCAAAATTTTTCCCAGGAAATGTGTGATAGAGATTGGGCGATAGTTTGTGATAGTTTGTCGGACAGGTAGGATTGGCATATGGCTTCTTGAGAAGCGGGTGCACAAGGTAGTGTTTAAGGGGAGAGGGGAAAGCAAAAACAATGTTAACATTAACACCATCTCCTCTCCTTGTCTCATCTCTGCCCTACTGCCACTAAGACTGAGATTCTCCTCACCGGCACAACTGATCCCTCCTTTCCTTTCGCTCTGTGGCCGGCCGTTCTTAGCCCTCTTCCTGCAACCACCTGTGAGACTAAAAACTTCAGGGTCATCTTCGACTCCACACTCTCCTTCTCTCCTCACATCTCTGACATCTATAAGAAGTCACACTACCAGCTGAACCTCCTCAGAGGCATTCTTCATGTCCTCTCCTTCCCCCAGAAGCTTATTGTTTCCAGAGCTCTGTTTCTCTCTAGGCTGGACTACTCCAAAAGCCTCTTTCTAAATCTGACTTCCTCTACTCTCCGCCCTCTGCAACTCATCCAGAACAGGACTGCAAGTCTTGTCCTTGGCCTCAAGCCCATGGATCGTATCTCTCCTGCACTGAAATCTATGCACTGGCTCCCAGTGGCTGTGAGGATTAAGTTCAAAACCCTCTGCATTGTCCACAAGGCTTTCTGGGACCTGGGACCTCAATGTCTTCAAATCTCTCTTCCTAAATATCTTCCTTTGTGAGCTCTTCGCTCATCCCCCTCCAACTCTCTCAAGGTCAGTCGCTTCTCCAAGCAACTAGATGGTGGAAGATTTTTATCTTCGGTTCTGGCCTCCCTCTGGAACAGCCTCCTTGCCTCCCTGAAACTTGAGGAGAACCTTCTCCGGTTCCGGAAGCACCTTAACACCTTCCTCTTTGCTTCTGCTTTCTCTCCTCCTCTCCCCTGCTGAACTCCTGACTAAAACTGCACTGGTCACCTGGCTACCCTCTGATCTCGGGCCCAGGCCCCCTCCCCCGCCAGCTGCACACCTGCAATGCATCCCGGGAAACCCATGCACTTGGGGGATGTTTCTCTATGCCTACATTCCCCTCAGCTCTTGACACTTGATATTTGCACTTACCCCGGCACTTGCCACATGCTGGCCGAACTTTCTACCTATTGTTTATTTTTATTTTGTATTTATTACTGTTGATCCTATGTACTGCACTGCCCCTCCACCTTTCTCCCACACCCCCACACTTTCCCTTTCCCCACTCCACTGTACTTGCACAATCTCAATGCCACCTGCCCAGTAAGATCTTTGTCTGTGTCTTCCCTCTGTTCCCCCTCCCTTGCCTCATCATGCCTTGAAACACTTGTGTATAGGTGCGTTATAAATGCCATATCATATCATAACAATGGAAGTCAGCCTTACCACTTAATAACGCTGATTCCACTTAACAACAGTCATCATGCTGACTGTTGATGCTTAGTAGAAATGGCATGCCAAGTAGGGCCATTTAATCACATAATAACACTTATGATGTTTGATTTTCCCTTGATGTACAGTAATAGACGCTCTGCAAACGTAAGCAAATGTAACCAGACAGAGTGAAGCAATGTCTGCCTGTCTAGCCGCATAATTCCAATTATCAGTTTACTATACCCTTGATGTCCAGTACTAACTGCCATGACTCAGTAAGAAAACATTTCTAGACTGGCCAAAGCAATTTAGACCAGTCCAGCCACATGCTTTAACCATGATGCCCAGTAAAAAAGTCCATTGCAGAGCAAAAAAAATAACACCACTGGCTACATCAATATGGGCCAATTTAGCAACATGATAACACTTATACTCTCTTTATATCTGATGCCGAGTAAAAGAATATCATGAAATGTTGATAACCTCCTCCCTAAATCAAAGGCCAACTTCCAAGTACACGCACACACAACCACTTGCATTCATTCACCTTTCATACACATTCACTGGTGCACTCCCATACATTCACTTGTGCACCCTTTCGCCGTTCTAACACTTTATTTTACCTCTGCAACTAAAATATACACTCCATCCTTCACGCACCTATCAAAACATAGACTCCTTCACTGACATGCGCATCCAAACAAAATACACTCATTCCTTCACGAGTAATCATGCACACATACACAGCTTTATTTTTTCCTTACCTGCCTTCCTGCCTTCCAAGTCCCGAATCCCCTCTGTCTGAGGATATGATTCCACGCTGACTCCTGCACCCCTGCAGCATAGCTAGAGCTTCCTTACACTTCTGCTTGATTCCACATTGCATCTGTATGTTTGCAGAGGTGCAGGAGTAAAGATTGTAGTAAGCTGTCAACCTCGTAGTATCAACATATTTTCTGGATGTGGATGTGGCTCATGAATTTGTTATTTTTTATTAATGGTATATTTTATTATGTACTTTCCAAAGCTGAACAAAACAGCATAGTTTATGTAAATAATTGGTCAGGCTTTATTTTAATCACATGCACGACAAAAAGCAGTTTTTAATGATGTGCTTACAAAAAAAAATAAGCAGTGCAATGATGTTAAGCTTCGCAATCACATGTGTTTTGGAATGTATCATTAGGTTTATCACCACTGCTGTGCATATTGAACCTCCTGATTAGTTTTGTCTTCCTCCATATAAATATTGGAAAACAACAAATTAAGTACTGCATGCATAACTTCTTGATGCATTTTCTTTCCCTCGCACAGCAATTATTACATGCCATGCCTTCAATAATTGCATGTCTCTGTCTTGAAAGCATGATTTGTTTAACATTTGAAAATTTTAATTAATTTATAGTTAGACTAGTGTTGCCATTGCATTCATTTGATTTTACTTAGGTGTAGTTTTCAATGTAACAATTCACCATTAAAGTATTGAAACGTGCATATTGAAATCTCCAATAAACTTAAAATAAAAGTAATACACCTGTATATTTGATTAGTTCAGCAATCTAGCCTGCACACTCCCGTTACATTTTTTGTTGAACCATTAACTAATAGCGTTGAGACTTTACTCATCATTAGTGATGTCTTACTTATTAATCTGCAGTCATTGTTTGTTATCAAGGAGCAACCCCCATCACAAGCGTGCAGTATAGAAAGCAGCTGGTTGAGTGAGCAAGTGTTCCAAAGCATGGACTAAAATTGCTGTGCGACAAGGCATAGAGCATTCTTGACCTCACTCCCAGTCCTTCTCTCTCACAAGCTGTACCATGGACAGTGAAATATTGAAATCATGCCACACTGTGTAGGGACAAGTAGAATAGGATGGACCGATCATCAAACAAAATGGATGGATGTTGTTCAATGGTTTAATGCTTTAGATTCGGAATCTAACAAAGACAAAGCATTCATGAACAACTGTGAAGGCCACTGTATCCCTGAAAGTGATATCATTTGTGATGAGAGGCCACAAGAGAAACATGAAAGAAGTAGAGAAAAGATTAAAGGAAACTTGAGTGACAGTGAGAAGTAGCTCATAAGCTATCCAAAGTAGGGTAAACTAATAAAGAAGCCCAGAGACTGTGGGAGAAAATGTGACTAACAGAGGTTCACAGAGAGTGAAAGGACATTCTAGAGAGAGATTATGGAAATGGTATGCAAGATAGTTTAACAGAAAAAAAAAACATGAAAAGTATAACCCCCTAACCTAGATGGGTGAGTAGCTTCACTTCTTCCTTCTTTGGCACATGAAACAGCCAAGGGAATAGAAGGCGGGGCAGGGCTGGTTAATGTCAAGGGACTATGCACTCGGAAGCAGGACCCAGGTCAAGACGCACTTCAAAGTACCCAGCTGGCAAGAGAGGCAATGTTGTCTTTGATGGTTCTGGATGAGCAGGGGAGCACCTGCTTAGGGAAGACTTTTTTAGAGTGAACAACTCTATAGTTCTCATCTGGTGCAATCGGAGAGAAGAAGGAGCGTATAGGGAGTAGAGGGGGCAAAGGGGGATAGACAAAGGGGGCTGCAGGGATCAGATTACAGAGAGGATCGGATATCCAGAGTTTTGGAGGAGAAGTGGGTGGCCAGACAGTCCAGAGGGCCTGGGAGGGAGAAGGAGAGGAAGAGACTGCAGTAGGATTGGCAAGTTCCTTGCAGATTTTAAAAATCTCAGCCATGTTATTGGTGGCTCCAGAGTTGCGGGCTTGGACATGAGCCCTCTTTTTTAAGCCGATGGTAAGACAATATTGCCTTTGGAGAGGCGGTAGGCCAGTTTGTCAGAGGATGACCTAGATGCCTGCTGCTTCCACTCTGCAGGTTTGCAATTGGGTTTCAAAGCTGCCAAGTCGGAGCTGTACCAAGAGTTGCATTTGTAGGCAGGCTTCATGCAGATCCTCATGATGGGGGCAAGTTTGTCCACGGTGTTAGAGATAGAGAAATGGAGGTTAACTAGTACACAGTGAGAGGGATGGTCAAATGTAAGTGATGGAGGAAGAGGAAAAAGTAGCAACTAACACATGCTTCATCGATCGAATGACAGAGAAGGAGCATGGCAGTGAGAGTGGAGGCATCATTAGGGGACATTTTATTTATTTTATTTATTGTTTGCTTGTTAGGCGCTCATACAAGAAGTAAATACTGTTTCAAAGCACCCAGAGGGCAACAGAGTGGGGACAAGCGGAAGTAACAACAATTGAAATACACAAAGATATTAAATACAATGGGAGTGGGACGAACCTGCTATGCCTTGTGAGTGTTCATACCGTGCAAGTACAGAAGCGAGGGGGAATGGGATAGGTTCTGTGGTGCTCATGGGTGAGAAACAAGTGAAGTGCCATGTAAGGTCAGTGCGAGCCTCCGGGGTGGAGGGTGAGCAGAGGCAAGTGCTGAGGATAGACAGATGCTGGGGGCATTTGGTGTGGGCGGTCAGGGCCCCCGGGGATGCATAAGGACCCTGAATACCAAACAAACAACCGTGATATTAGCAGAGGAGAGTGGGGGCAGAGGTAAAGAGGGAAGTCTTGAGGAGCTTCCGGAATTTAAGAAAGTCACGCTCAAGTTGAAGAGGGAGGGGAAGGCTATTCCAAAGGAGGGAGCCATGTTAAGAAAGAGATCAACCTCATGCCCTCTGTTTAGTGAAACTATTTACAAAAGAGTTGGTGCCAGGGGAGCGCAAGGATCCAGAGGGGGAATATTTAGTAGGAAAGATTTGCAGATACTGTGGTCCACAGCCCCGGAAAGGTTGTGGATGATACAGAGGGATTTGAATTTAATCCGTGAAGCAACCGGGAGTCAGTGAACACGTTTTAGGGCAGTATAGATGAGGTCCCTGTGCTTCAGGCCAAGGATAAGTCTTGCAATGTTGTCCTTGATGGTTCTCAAAGAGCAAGGGGAATCCTTTTTGGAAGTGATGTTCATGGAGCAGACAACTGTGGTGACTTTATCAGGTGAGACAAGGGAGAAAGAGGAGAAGGGGTATGGATGAGGCCAGGGGATGCAAGGGCGTGACAGATGGGATGGGAGAGTGTGTAACAAGGCTATTCAGGATATACTGGGTTTTGGTGGTGAAGTGAGTGGCGAGTGCATTGCAGAGGGCCTGAGAGGGTGTAGGGGAGGAGGATACTGAGGAAGGGCTCGTTCGCTTCAGATTTTGAAAAGTTCAGCCGTATAGTTGGATGCCCCAGATATCTGTGCCTGAATGTGGGCCCTTTTCTTTGCATGGATAGAGAGTCTGTTTTGCCTTTGGAGCAGAGAGCACGCCAGTTTGTCAGAGGGTGCACCTGCAGTTTGCCACTTCCGTTCCACAACTCTGCACCTTCTTTCAGGGCTGCAAGCTTGGAGTCGTGGTTGGTGTTATGCTTAGAGGCAGGTTTTAAGCAGATCCTCATGACAAGGGCAAGGATGTCAAGGGTGTTGGTGATGGACAGGTTGAAGTTCCTGAGAACAGTGTTGTGGTAGAATCTGAGTTGAGGGAAAAGGGGGGATAAAGATGGATTTGAAGGCAGCAACTGATACTCATTTCATAGGGCGAATGTTTGTGAACGAGGTTGGCAGGACTTTTGGAGGTGAGGTCACAGGGTCATAAGGACCCAGGTGGTAGGAGGGAAGGGAGTGGTTTGACCAAGCAAGAGGGGTGACCATGGGAGGTGAGAGAGGGAGGTCAGAGTGGATGAGGGTATCCAGAGTGTGTCCAGCAGAGTGGACTGGACAAGAAGGGAAAATTGAGAGGGATAAGGAGGTGCAGGGGGAAATGAAAAGAGAGGACGCTGTGCCAGGAGAGAATTAGATGTTAAAGTCCCCCAGGAGGAGCAGCTTGGCAGAGGTAGAAAGTAAGGAATAACAGAAGTCAGCCCATTCAGAGAGGAACAGGGCGGTAGTGTAAGGAGGCAGGTAAATGGTAGCAATAGTCAGGGTGGAGGAAGAGGGTATCTGCTCAGTGAAGATTAGGGCAACCCCACCGTCAGTACGGTGAGGCTTGTAAATGATCTTGAAGCCATCATGTAAGAGGGAGTCAAAAACGGTGACTGAGCTGGTATTGAACCATGTTTCAGTGAGAGGGAGAATGTCAAGATAAGTTTCTTCAAGCAGGAGTCAGAAGTCAGCAGAGTGTTTTTTGGTGGGGTGAGCGTTAAGAGTCGCCAGGTGGAAGAAGTCTCTGCCTTTGAAGGTTTTCGGAGGTGGAGTACAGAGGAGTGTGACTTCAGTCAGATGGGGAGGCACAGAAAGGAAAGAAGGAGGAGAGGCAGGTGAAGGAAGAACGTTAATGAGGGATGGTAGGATCTGGTCAAAGAGAGGAAGGTTGTCCTGAGTACCCTGAAGCAGAGCAGTGCAAGTGTGATAGCCATTAATGATTCAGCGTGAGGAGAAGAAGCCGGCCAAGAGGACTTCCCACTTAATATCACCAATAATGGTAGAGGATGAGAAAGGGCACATAGTAGAGATGAGATGAGGAGCCCATGGGTCTGGAGAGGGGATAGAGAAGAGGATATCAGTGAAGACCTCTCTGGGGGATGCATTGATAGGTGTCTGCGATGGGAAGGCTCGGATTTGCACCCAGGATGCTTTTTTTTGTGCTTTCTCCATCCAGATTTCGTGAGAGAGGGAAGATAGTTGATAGTGAAGCAATTAGAACAGATTGGAGAGGTGGTGAGAGCCATCTCAGTGGAAGCAGGCAGATGTGAGAAAGAATACAGAGGGGTGTGGGCTGCACTTCACATGGGAGTTCAAGGTTGGAAGAGAGGTGAGAGTGGTCAGACCTGTAGAGGGGGTTAGTAAGAGGGTTGGAGAGTGGGATGTCTTTTGAGATGAGAGCATCCAAGGTGTATTCGGCAGAGGGGGTTGGGCCAGAGGGAAGGATAGCGAGGGAAAGAGAGTTGTAGGGGTTTCAAAGTAGTACAGTAGCCACATCTGGAGAGTCGAGATGTATGTTAAAGTCCCCAAGGAAGATAAGTTTGAGGGATGAGGCAAGAAAAGAGGAGGACAGGTCCGCCCATTCAGAGAGGAAGAGGGAGGGAGGTCCAGGGAGCTTGTAGATAGTAGCGAGATTCAGAGAGACAGTCAGCAAGACAGATAGCCTGCTGACTAGGCTTTCGCAAATTAGAAGATTTTGAGTGCGGATGATGGAGACAGAAACCCACTCAGTGAAGATCAGAGGCACCATGCTGGGAGGGCACAGGATTTGACAGGATCTTGTAGCCCTCAGGGAGCAGAGTGTCAAAAGGAGTGATAGAGCTGGCCTTGAACCATGTCTCAGTGAGAGCAAGGATGTCAAGGTCATCAAGGAGGAGACAGATGTCAGAGGAGTGTTTAATAGCAGAGAGAGAATTGAGGATAGATTAGTGAAGCTATTTGCCCCTTTAAATGATTTGCAAGCGGAGGTACAGGGTTGGGGGTTGCCACTGGGGGGATTATGGGATGAGGTATGGAGGAGTGGCAGGAGAAGGGGGGAGTTGAAGAGAGATGAAAGACACCTGTCAAGAAGGCAGAGCTTGGGCTGCAAGCCCTGGACCATGATAGTTCCATTGTGATAGACATTAATGGTGCACTTGGAAAATGCAAAGTAAGCCAAGCGCACTCCCCATCTGGTGCCACCAGTAATGGGTGAAGAAGAAAAAGGGGAGAGGACAGAAACCATATGGGGAGTCTATAAGTCAGAAGAAGAAACAACAAAGTGAATGTCAGTGATAGTTTGTCTGGAGGAAGCATTGATGTAGGTGACTGAAATGTGCAGACCAGGGTTGGAACTCAGGAGTGTCTTTTTAAATGTCTTCTTTCTGGATTTCATGAGAAAAGAGGATAGGTGATGGAGAAGCAATTCGAGTACATAAGGAGTGAATAAGTACATACGGGAGATAGAGAGCACCATGGGGTCAGAGACAAAAAAGGGGAGACTAGGAGGCTAGCAGGCGAGAGGGTTAGAAGCACTATGCAACAACAGGATCTCAACAAGAGGTCAAGCAGATGAAATCAATAAGCACACTAGAAATGCCCACATTCAAAGATCGTTAAATTAGAATTTGCCACAGAGCACTAGAGAGCAGTACAGAATGGAGGATGCACAGTTGGAAAGCACACCTGATAATCAAAATTGAATTTAAGATTTTTTTTATTTGTTTTGTAGCAGGACATTAAGAAAATGTCAGACAGCATTCAGTAAGAGGCACAACAAGAAGTGTATTTAAATTGGTGCAGAGGTTATGATTCACATTGTAGTGGTGTTATATGTTCTGAGTTGTGAAGAGGTTCTGGCCTGTGAGCATTTCCAAGCCCAGTAAGACCAAACAAGTGTAACATTGGTTGAATCCCCTATCGGATGCCAGGGCTAAGGGGGCCCTATCAATACAAATTTAAAGCCAGGCAGGGGGAAGCATCCAAACAGAGGAAGACAGTTAAGGCAGTCACTGGAGTAGGCAGAAAAAAAAGAAAAGGAATTAGTCAAAATATCAGAGACAAAGTGGAGACAAACAAGCACAATACAATACTCATTTGAAAAGCAGGAAGGGAGAGGAGTCACACAGATGTGTACATTTGTTTCTTTTTGTTTGTAAAGCACTCAACACTCAGGCAAAAGAGTGCCCGTTGTCAATAGTGAACATTGATAATGTTTCTCACAGTGCTGAACAAGCAAATATTGATGGAACTGACACATTGTAGAGCTTCACAAAATGTACATAAATTGGTTTCGTCTCTTATTGTGAAAGGATGCTTGATCCAAATCCTGGATCTAAAATCTGAAAAAGCATACACCCCTGGCAGAATTAAGCCTCTATCTTGGTGGGGTATGGTGCATTCATCTGGATACCTGATGTGGTCGATAAGTAGGATCCAGTGCCAGTCTGTGTCTATAAAGTAATCTAAGTTGGAATCAAAAAATATGCCTACTGACTTGACCTTGTTATGCGTGGGAAGGGTGCAAGAGTCAAAAGGAAGTAGGGAGTGAGGCTCCAGACTGGTAGTGGCAGAGAGGGTGATCCAGCAGATGTTTGGTGTTAGCAGAATTAAGTTTGGCCATTTGTTCTGTATCCATGTCTTCAATGAGGCAGGATGTCGGACAAGATTGTATTTTCTGCAGAGGGACAGGCCATGAGCTTGAAAAAAAATTGCTATTGTCAGCATTACTTTAGAATCCAACACCAAATCCAGCAAGCAGCTCATGAAAAGGCCTAACATAGATGATGTAAAACAACAGGGATAATAGCAGAAAGCATATCCCTGATGATCAGTATATTTGGTGTCAACAAAGTCTGTGGCCGCATTATTCAGAGTAAAGGAATACCACCAATTCACAGTGAACAATGAGAACCTAAAAAACACAAAATCAGACACTTTGGCTACAGAAGGGAGTATCTAGAGTAAAACTGGAGCGTCGGCGGTTATGATCAAATCAAGCATAATTATCCAAGATGTTGTGTTCACATACAAATTACAAACAAAAAGCCCTCTCTGTCATCCAGTGAGGCAGCATCTGTACCATATAGGCATTCAAAAACCAAACATATGTATTCCCAGCAACAGCCAGAGTCTTCAAACACCTACAACACCAGAACACTTTATTTGAAGAGTTATTATAAATGGTAGAGAGGTTCAGATGGGAGGCTACATTTTTTGTGGCATTGTCTTTTTAGAGTTTTCATTTTTGTTATTTTATATTTTGATCACTCGCTGGACATTGCAAGAAAACACTAAGATGTGGCCCTTCTAATTTTCCATCAGAAAGCTTGTGAACATGAATTATGATAAATCATATGGTGTGAGTCTCCTGGGATGATGTGGATGATGTGAATTGGAAATTGCACAAGATGTTCTGGCCCATACTCGCCAGCAGACTTTTTTGGCTTACATGTGATGTTATATTTCTACTGTATCTGTCAGTGGTTTTGTGCAGAATCAACCCCCATCGATTAAAGGTGCTGCTACAAATAGCAAGATTCTTCAAATGGTGTTAGTGCTTCAATGATTACATTCCCATGGAGTCCTATGAAACTCCACTGGAATGGGAATTTACCGTTTCTGACATTTGCCATAATATCCAGTGGTATTGGGAAGTCAGGCAGTGGAAACAGTGTTACGGTGTTACTGGTATCTCGCTGCCTTTCGGCGGGTTTATTGTTAATCTTGTAATGAGGCCTAGATTCTTGAAAGAACTGCAGCACTGGAACGCTCCATTTGAAGAGTTATCAGAATTGCTAGAGAGGTTCAGAGAGGAGGCCTTTCATGAAGCATCTGCAGATGTGCTTCCTCAATCTCCAGCAGTACCACTTGAATGAGTGAGAGGCCTTTGCATGATCTTTTATTTGGGATGCAATGCATCTGCTGGAAGTCTTAATCCAGTTTTCTTTCCAGGATACTAAAAGTGTTTACTCGGTTGCAAGATACTCTGTAATTTTGCAATGAAAAAAAGAAGGATAGAAGATGTCTGCCATGGAAAGGGATATGAAGTCTTTTCACCCTTTCAATGGTGACCATTTAAAACAATTAAAAAAAACAAAGGAGATGCCACCATGACACGGGATTGCAAGAAGTGTTTTGAACTACATGGTATTGAAGTGATTGCAGTGCAAACTATTTATTCTTTGTGAAGTTATTGTTAGATTGCAAACAAATATACCAAACGTTCCTAATAAATCATTAGTGAAAGGTGTTAGAGGCAGAGTAGTGAATTTACCTCTCAATTTGGAGGAAAATGTAAACATTTTAGCAGTGAAGTGTGACATTTCAGATTCTGTGTTTGTTTTAGAAAATGTTTGTTTTTGTAAATGGTGTTGCAAAAAAAGTAAATTGTTGCCAAAAAAGATAAAAAATTTTTGCAGCAGCTCATAGATATTGTAAAAATGAAAAACATATTGGCATTTCTATTGGAGCACAATGATTTATACAAAGGCAGTGTGTCTGTACCAGACTTGTGTATGCTTCATGTTGAGTTAACAAACAAAGCTATTTTTGTTTGTGGCTTACATTATGATGACTTGGGATGAATGAGAGTGTCTGGGTCAATTTTCCTTCTGACAGTATCTTTGTAATTGGTCTCAACACATCTGGTAGCAACAAACTGGCACCCTTTCTGGACCAACTAAGAGTTTGCTAGTAGGGGCACGGACGGCTCAGCAGGCCTGATCTTATGGGAGTTGATGTCTCTACTGGCAGTGTTTTCACTAAAGCACCGGCACCGTTAGCAATGGTACTGCTGCTTCACTGACTCAATTCCCATGGAGTACTATGTGACTCCACAAGAATGGGGATTTATTGTTTCCACCACTTGACATAATATCTTGCTGGCACCAGGAAGTCAGGCAGTGGAAATAGTGTTCCGGGTTTGCCAGTTACTTGCTGCCTAACAGAGGATTTTACCAGCAACCCTGTAATGAGGTCTAGAGTGAACAGGGTGTATCTCATCATCCAGGCATGGATGGCTACTTATGGTCTATGCCTGATGATGAAAAAACTGAACTCATCTTACTGGGCACACACGCCAACATAAAAAACTAGGACAGGATTACGTATTATTCATTATTAATGGTAATCTCATTAAGGTAGCTGAGGAGGTAAAAACCCTTGAGTCCTACCTCGACTCAACCCTTTCCTTAACTAAACAAGTTAACACCTTGGCCTCCGCCAAAGCCTACACATGTAAGCTGATTAGAACGGGCAAACCCTTTCTCTCTGATAGTAATTGAATTGTCCTAGCAAGAGCCATGATTTTATCTATGCTTGACTATTGCAATGCATTATACATTGGTGCCAACAAATCTATTAGCCAAAAAATCCAGATCCTTCAAAACAATGCCCTATAGTGGCACTAGGCATGTCTAAAAGATCTCATATCTCAGTAATAAGGCGCCAAAACAACAGCTCTCCACTCTTAATAAGATCCACTTAAAAACAGCCTCCTTGACTCATAAGGCACCGAACAATGCTGCCCCAAGCTACCTCATAAACAGAGTCCAAAGAAGAACTTCCACTAGACCCACAAGACTCTCCAATACCAACTGCATCCTTATTCCAAGATTTAGGCTATCCAAGGTTGGTGGTAATAGTTTCCAGGTCAAAGCTGCCCAACTATGGAACTCCCTACCACACCATATCAGAGTAGATCAATCTTATCCTAAGTTCAGACTCAGCTACATTAACTGGCTCAAGTCGAACAACAGCTAACTGACAAATCTTCCACGCCCTCTAGCCGGTACCACAGTCTAGCCCTACCACTGTATATTTTTGTATATTTTCTAATATTTTGACATGTTATATCATTTGTACCTTGCTTTGCTATATTATATTATATATTATGTATATGTTTACTGTCCCATATTCTCTGCATAACTATATAACCTGTTAACTAAGCCTTGAATTATCTGTACTGTTTGCGCCCTGATACCCCCGGGTCTGGCGTGCACCATATAAATGAATAAACTAAACTAAACTAAACTAAACTAAACTAAACTAAACTAAACTAAACTAAACTAAACTAAACTAAACTAAACTAAACTAAGAGTCTTGAAAGAACTGCAGCACTGGAACACTCAATTCAAAGAGTTATAAGAAATACCAGAGAGGTTCAGAGAGAAGGGTTTTCATGAAGTGTCTAAAGATGTGCAGCTGTTATCTTCAGCAGTACCACTTGGTGACTGAGAGGCATTCGTAGGACATTTTATTTCTGATGCAATTAATCTGCAGGAAGTCTTCATCCACTTTTTCCCATACTCTGGCATTTTGCAACTGAAAAAAAGATGTAGGCGATTGGTCAATAATTTAGGTGCTAACAAGTCATTGGGCCTCATTCCGAGTACGGTGCTAACCAATGGCGCTATTAACGCCTTGGTTGACGCCGTACCCGGACTGGCAGCGCCTTGGTGGATGGCGGAATTACCGCCCCATTCCAAGGTTGGCGGGGCGGTAATTCCCCATTCACCAAGGCTCTTCCCCATTCCCAAATGAGCCCCCATAGGGATCAATGGGAATGGGGAAGATGCAAATAACGGTGACCGTTCATTACGGTCACCGTTATTGGCTTGGAGGCCCCTCTGCGCCCTCGACTTTAACACCTGCTCAAAGCAGGCGTTAACGGCGAGGGCGCAAAGGGAACTCGGAGTATGGCGGTAAGGGATTACCGCCACCGGTCTCGTTACCGGTGGCCGCTATCCCTTACCGCCATACTCGGAATGAGGCCCATTGTACTTGGGCGTACCTGTGCGTACAGAAAACACATTGTTGTTATCTATATTGTGTAACCACGGTTATATCCCTCTCCCAAGCATCTTTTTCTGGTTTTCTGTCATTGCATTTTGTCTCTTAGTGGCTGAACTTATTTTTTAGCTTTGAGGAATTTTTAAAAGCAAGACCTTAATTTATCCATTCCTTGTTTATTGTTCTTCTTCCTGTACCTTTATCCTTTGTCTTGTGCTTTCAATATTTGGTTATTCTAGCTTATTTTTTATCTTTTACATTTTTTGATATTAAGTGGCAGAGTTCTTTTGGTGTTGTGTATGTTCTACAATATTTATTTTTCCTTTATGGTCCTGCATTTTAAAATGACTATGACCAACAGTGACGATCAGGTGGTGTAGGTGGCTTCAGTTTTACCACTAGGGAAGAAGCAATATGCACAAAATAAATCTGACAGTTAGTTATATTTCCAAGTATTGACCAAAGAAACACCACAAAAGGAGAACCTGCAGGTTAGGTATAATTTATGTTGTAAGGGTTTGCAGAGGGGACCTTCAAACAAGCCATCGCATCGCTTGGGGACATCTACCTTAGTTCAACATCTTGTCCCTGCTCATTGGAATGAAGTGGATGAATCCTATAGGATGGCTCATCTGAAACATAAGGTCAAAGCACATGGAGAAAGATCCGCACAGCAGCATTTGACATCTGTGCCACAGGCTTCCAACACTATTACTTACTATTTTCCACCATCTAACACCCAACCAAGATCCGGCATTCCTGTACTTGATCTTCCTAACTTAATCATGATGTGAAAAACCTGCTAGGTATATATTTAAGTGTCCATTTTTGTCTTAACCCTATTCTTTTTTATATGTATGAATCCTAGTGTTTCACCCTTCCCTTCCCTAGTGTTTCTTGTTTCCTTATCCCCCAGAAAAGTCCTTTTCAGGGCACACTTTTCAGTTGTAAAAATATGCAATAAAAATGCATACTGTAAATATGATTCAAATACTGTTAATTGTTCCTTCAAATGCAGTATGTGTAAAAAAAAAACACAAATCCTTATGTTTTTTATCATAGCCACGGTTATTGCATGTGGGAGCTGCAGGTAGACCCCAACAACCTTTGCTGCATTTAGCCGTGCATGCATTTTAATTGTAGCGGCTATAAAACTGATTAAAAAAAACATATCTATATATATATATATATGGGAAGTTGTCTTGTAAAGATTTATTTTAAGATGTATTGAGTATAGTCTTTGTACACAGTTACTGTAACACGTTCATAACTTTCTATTCATCAACAATACATATCAATGTAAACACTTTAAAAAGTGAAGTACATTTGCAACCATTGTTTTTTAACAACTGATTTATTTGGGGGAATATGGTTGTACAATTTCTTTTAATTTTGCTTTCTACACATGATCCATCATTTTCATTAGCCCAATTCTTTATATTATTAATGTGAATTATGTATGGAATAACAGAACCCTTGAAATTCAAAACAAGGAATCATTTAGTTTCATGGACATTAAGGGCAGCAATACATTGGAACAAAACTTTGGAAATTCAAGGAAAAAGATTTAGTTGCAGGCACATTAAGGTGAGAACTTAACCCAACAAAATCTGTGAAATTCAGCTAAAGCCACGTTAACTTTGCACCCCCTGTTGCGTAGCCTATGACCACAATGATGAAATCACAGATCACATCACTGATGACATCACTAATTACATTACAACAAGAATTGGCATTAAGCATTCATAACAATTAACAGTCAACGGATCACATGACTGTCTGGGGTGCCTGTATACTAAATGGGGTGTCCGCGTTTAGCGCACCATCTCTGGACATGACGGCTGCAGCACCGCACACTTCTACGTACATCATCATGTGACCGCACCTGTGCCTTGTGAAGTTGTGACCACAAACTGTGTCTGTGCTCTGTGGAAACGTGCATTTTCTGCCAATCTACGATGTTTCAAGTTAAAAGTTTACCCTTCCAGAGATACTAGACCAAATCTTAGTTGATTTGGCAACCTTTTACAAATTTCTAAGACCTATTTTTTGACTAAGTTGTTTGCGGACTGTAACACAGTCTTTTGATGGCTCCTCTGAAGGGACCCACCCATGACTTTCAGTCATTCTCAATCTGGCAGTCCAGGAGAGAGTACCTGCTTTTGCAGAGCTGTTAGGGAGAGATGCAAACGTGCTGGAAATGGCATGACTCATGACCATCTCTCCTCCCCAGCCACCCCTTCGCGATCACCCTCTTGAGTGCCTGGAAAGAGGAACAGCTGTAAGGATGTAGAAGAGGATGAGGAAGAAGACGAAGATGAGGTAGAGGAAGCACCTACCTCCAGCGCCCAGAGTGAGTCCTGGGTGTGGCGGTTTTATACCACCATTGGAGGTGTACCAAAGGCTTGGGCAGCCAAGTTTAGATGCACTGTACTCCTACAGGACCACCACACCAGATCCAACCACTTGCGCACTCTGAAAAAGGCAGTAGCTTTTTCAGGGAGAAGCAGGTTGAAGGCCTCTACCCCATCTTCTTCGACTATTCCTGTCATCACACAGACTACTCCTGTGAGGCAGAGGATCCCAGCTGCTTCCTCATAGGCAATACAGAATGTTGTTGACCCTTACCTTTTGAGGGTCAAGGTACTATGTGGTACTGTGACACACCAATCTGCAGGGGTGAGCAGTTTGGTAGTACTTTTGAGACCGTGGTCAAGGAGCACGAGAAACACTGCCCCACCTTAAACCATAAGGCCCACCCAACATCTTCCTCTGTCCAGCTACCCCTTCTCCCTGGTTGGTGCCCCTTCCATCCCTTCCCACATCCACTTTACCTTGCCTCTCCTGAAGAAAAAAACCCCCAAAAAATACACAATCCAAAACCACAAAAAATGTTTCCTTTAGGACCCATCTTTCACAGTTAAAAAAAATAAAAATCACAGGCCCCTTTGCAGCCTGCATAGTCCGTGGATAGAGCAGTAATCCACAGTGGGGGAAAGAAAATCATTCTAATTGCTTTTTGAGCAAAAATGGTTGTTCTTAAAAGAACCATTTTTCTTTCTCTTTTTGACTTTTATACTTTTTTTGATTATGTCATTTTATGTACTAAACTAACAAATATTCTACAGAACTTAATTTTTTTGTAACTTTAATTTTTGTTTAATACAACTTCTAAAGAATACTTGAATCCATATTGTATCTGTTTACAGAAATAGCTTCAATGCATTTTCAAACTTTGCAAGAAAAACCTGATTGACAACATCAGTTAGGTACACTCATCTCTTAGAAAAATGTTGACAATATCAAATTTTATATTTTCATTTTGAAAAGATGTCATGCCAACATCCCACAAAAAGGCTGATGCAACTGTGTTCACATTATGCCTTGCTTTCTCAATTTGTGGACAAAATAAATTCAAATGCATCCAAATTTGTCCCTGAGCTATTCAGGAAAAAAATATTTTTCAAATATGTCCTTCATTGCAAACTATAATGATATCCCGGTGACATAGCCCAAACTATTTCCTCCACCCACAGTGAACTACAATGATATCCGGATGCTTCAAGTGTACCATATTCTCACAAAACGGGAGAAATTCTACCCAGTTTGTATCAAACTCTATGGCCCTCATTACAACCCTGGCGTTAAGGGGTTAACAGCGCCGTAAAAGGTGTTGGTGCCGTTAAACCCTTAATGCCTGATTAGAGGTCCCTTTGCGGCTCCCGACCTTAACGGCTGGTCTGGACCAGCCGTTAAAGTAGGGACACGCAAAGGAACTTTCGAGGTAATTACGGTACTGCAATTTGCAGTACTGTAATTACCGCCTTCCCCAGTCCCATTGAGCCCTATGGGGCAAGAATGGGGGTGGGGAAGGGCCAATGGTAAATGGGGAATTGACGCCCCGCCAACCTTGGAATGGAGTGGTAATTCCCCATTTACCATTGGCAGAATCGGTAAGTTACCGGCGTTAACCAAGGCGCTATTAGCGCCATTGGTTAACGCCAGAGTCGTAATAAGGGCCTATACATGACACTTGAAATTCATTGAATCCCTGATTTTCAAACAATCCACAGTGCTCCGAATACACCTTCAGCCAATGGATCCAAGAGTCTTTCAGAATCCACACACTATGCGTCCTCAAACCCATAGCCATAGCAATCTTTAGTGCACTCACCAAACAAAACTCCTGCTACCTTCTCTTCCTGTATACCACTCCCAGGAAACCTGATTGACTGATCAATCAATGTCCACAGACATCCATGACTGTCTGCAGTCTCCGCAGTCCCCTTCCATTGCCAGGCATCCTCAAAAGATCCGGATGGCACATGTGTTGTCCATGGACTACCACAGTGTCTGCAGACAGAATGTCCAATTGAAGGGGGTGGTGAGATTTACACTTTATTTAAACAATTTATTGTACAGTGATGGCTCGTAAAAGAGCTTTTGTTTGTTAGAATTTTTTTGGGGGGCTTTTCTGATTTTTATTTCCTAGGGTTACTAACCATTTTTTTCATATGCACTGTACATCTATTTTACATAAACTTTCTGAGTGCATTTTGAATATTCATAAGAAACATCTCATTCTCAAAATCAGTAAAATTCACTCCATCCAACTTGATGTTTTCATTTTTGAAAGATGCCATACACACACCATTCAAAAAACACATATACCTTTATTTACATACCTGCCATCTTCACGTTCTGCACAAAACACATTTCGACATCTCCCATACTTCCTTTGCATGTATTTGTAAAACTATTGAGTGTACCCTTTCAAATTGTCCATCCAACAATCTTCCAACATCCACACAATGAGCTTTTTCATAGCAATAGATGCATCCTTCTTCCCTACACACAACAATTAAAGCACCTGCGACCTTCTCTTCCTGTAAACCACAACCAGAACACCTGATTGGCTAATCCCCACAGTCCCCTTTTCATGCCAGGCATCCTTAAAAGATCTGGATGTGGCATGTGCTTTCCGCGAACTACTGTGGCGTTGGCGGCCCCCGTAGCACAGGAAGCCCTTCTACCCTTTCCACTTTCATGTTTGTATTATTCCATCATTGGCTGCTTTCAAACTGTCACATATCCATCCACCAATCACATCCAAAAACTCTACATGTAACCCTGTCATCTCAGTTCAATACTTCAGATGTACTCCTGAACTGTCAGCGTACATGCCTATTGTTACCCACAGCCACCTGCATCAAAAATGACTGTAAAACTTCCAATATTTATATTTTCAGATTCAACAACATCTGCATCTAACAAGACATAGTACAGGTATGCTTGTATTTGTGTCAACTCGTTTACAAATGTATATATGCAGGGTTCTGGCAATTACCCTGTAATACGCGTACTGATAAACATATTTTCTTTTTTAACTACTCTATCAAATGCCATATATTGCATCATGTAGTACCTGCTCACATGAAGGGCCAGTTATTTACAATACTGTACATTTAAACATGTTTCTTTTTAGAATCATTTTCATAAAAGTAACAAAATGCATATGTGCGGTTATAGCAGCAGTGTGTGTAACGTGTTTTCTAAAAGGAAAGGAAAAGCAGATCAAAGATATTTGTACAATATTTTTAAGTGGCACTTGCGGTGTGCAAGTTTAATTTGTTGATAGTACATGGATACTTTCCAACATAACCCCTTCCAAACTGTAGCTGCTTATCAAGTCTTGGTTTCTTTATTTGCATTCTGTGACTTCTAATACCACTTCTCCCATTATACAACTCTGACTACAAGTCTCAGATTGCAAAAAAAAAATAAACTAACCAGGTCTAGACTGAAAGATTAAAAAGTGTAACATTTAACTTAAATGAAAAATGGAAAATACTGAGTGTTTGAAAATATTTCTTTTTAGGAGCATTTTCACTAAAGACACAACATGAACATATACATTTACAGCAGCACTCTGTATAACTTCTATGTAAACCAAACAAAAAACAGATGCAAAAATTGCCTCTAACATTTGTGAGTGCCACTTAGTGTGGGGAAATTCAATATCTTCACAGTACATGCATACTTGCTACCATCGCCCATTCCAATCTGTACGTACGTATCCAGTCCTAGTTTCTTCTATGCATTCTGGGGCTTGCACTCAAAGTTCTCTAATGGAAAAAGTGCAAGTGCAACTCCCAAAAGGCAAAGATAAACACCAAGACTTCATAAACACCTTCATATTGTAATGGGTCATGTTGGCAAGAAGGCAGGCACTGCCATCATATTAAACGTCCACATAACAACTCCCACTTAAACATTTGCTCCACATCTTCTCCATCTGCTTTTCTTTTCTTTTAGAAAACATGTACACACAGTACTGTCATACTTTACAACCTCACTCATTACATCACTTACACTGCCACCATTCTCCATCTGCTCACACATATGTGCATAGCACAGAATTATCTATATACAACACTTCACCTTACATATAAAGTAATCTTGTTTCCCAACCTTTACTATCAGACACCAAAAACTACTACAACAACAATCTGCAATTGCATTACCACTAGTTATGATATGATATGATATGATATGATATGATATGATATGATAGGTTATTTATAACATGCTTAATACCCAGAGCTCTGTAAGCGTGGACCCAGGGATCGCACTTGTGTTGCTCCGTGCCGTCTTGCTTCCAAGGCGAGCACGTTGTCCCTGAGCAGTCTGCCCGAGAGGTCACCGTTTTCCTATTATTTAAAAACATTGCAACACATTACAAATACATTACACAACACAAACACATCACTTATTGTATTAAAATTTGCATCACGAAAATAGTCTAGATATGCACTGTTTTCTCAAACCCATTTTTGACCTGTTATTTCTAATGTGCCAGACAGCAATACTCATACTGCAATTGATCTAACTACATAGTTAACATACTTTAGTACACCACCCATAAAACAAATTCATTAACTTTTTTTCCCAGCAACTCCTCCTCCCTTAACAAATAACAACCTTTCTTACTAAAAGTTACCACATATAACCACCAAATGTAATTTACAATTACAGGAAAGAAGAAGATTTCCTACTGACAGCTACTGAAAAAACAACACTCTTCACATCCTACACAGTAAGTACATTAATATAGCATGTATACATTTTTAAATGTAACAATATACTTTCACTGTATATTGGTCTAGAGTATGTTTTTCAACATGTATTTCACTCTTACTCATTATATTGCAACATTCACACTCTTTCTATTCCCATCTAAGCACCACCATTACAGCACCCACTGTTTTCCTCAATACATCATAGTGTCCCTGCTTATTCAATCCAGCCACCACTCCCTTACTCACTAACCCAAGCCTATCACATCTGTACAGACTTTTACTCTTGAAACTTTGCAACCTTTACAACCATACCAATCATCCCACTGCACAATCACACATCACTCTTTTATCTACAATCACACCCACACACCCAACCACAATACATACATATACATTACACAACTTGCAAACCCAAACTTTTATTTTTCACAACAGAGAGAACAGAATGACTTCTAAAAGGCAACTCTATAGAAAACAAAGAACACATCGAGCAGATACAAATAAAAGCAATCAAAATAGTCATCCACTTCTCAAACAATGTATAGAAAACATTAAAACAAAACAGCTAGTAACCTCAGTCAACAAAACAAAACCAGCAACCACTGAAAAAAAGTAAGGCACCTCATCAAAAAAGTAAAAGTAAAAAAAGATGTATAAACAGCAGCAAACCTACTAATTAACCTAACACTAACAGGGTAATTCATAGAATTCCGCAGAAAAGTGTCGCAAGCGGCTGGCGCAGAGTGTCCGCGTGCGATTGTCTGCGCCAGGCACGTGCGCTAAAACCGATTTCCGCGCACAGCGTATTCATGGATTTTAAGCTCCCAAACCAGCCGTGGCGCAGAGTATCGCAGCGATCCTGCAGCAGCGCCAGTAACGCCCCCAAGAACGCCCTCGCGCAAGGAAAAGCCATCAAAATCGCAAAATCATCGCAAAGGGCTGCGCTAACCCTGGACCAGTTTACAGGGCTGCCAAACAAGGAACGCAAAGCGGGTAACGTGCATATCAGGGGTACGCGATTAGCCACGGTGCCAGGGTACGTGTTTCAGGGGTGCGCGGGAAGTACAACACGCGATAGTCCAGGGAACGTGTATTACAGGGGTACGCGGGAAGTTCAACACGTGATTGTCCAGGGAACGTGTATTGCAGGGGTACGCGGGAAGTTCAACACGCGATTGTCCAGGGAACGTGTATTACAGGGGTACGCGGGAAGTCTTACATGCAATTAGCCAGGACACGTGTAATACAGGGGTACGTGGGAATCATCACACGCGATTTGGCAGGGTACGTGAATTACAGGGGTGCGTGGGAATTATCACACGCCATTTTGCTGGGTACGTGTATTACAGGGGTGCGTGGGAATTATCACACGCGATTAGGCTGGGTGGGTCCTCACAGGTGTTCCCTGTACACCCTCCACGGCCTCTGCAGGCAGCCCACAAAACAGGGGACTACCCTGCACACCTGCTCATGTCCCCCTGCACCCCCCCCAGCCACCAGGGGCACCCACCACCAGGCCCCCACCCGTGTCTCCTACCACCCCCACCCCCCAGCAGTGCAGGGGCATCCTCCACCAGGCCCCCATTCATGTCTCCCACCACCCTCACCCCCCAGCAGTGCAGGGGCATCCTCCACCAGGCCCCCACCCATGTCTCCCACCACCCCCACCCCCCAGCAGTGCAGGGGCAGCCTCCACCAGGCCCCCACTCATGTCTCCCACCACCCCCACCCCCCAGCCACCAGGGGCAGCCTCCACCAGGCCCCCACTCATGCCCGACTCATGTTTCCCACCACCCCCACCCCCCAGCACTGTGGGGCACCTGCCAGCAGGCCCCAACCCATGTCACCCACCACCCCCACCCCCCAGCAGTGCAGGGGCATCCTCCACCAGGCCCACACTCATGTCCCCTATCACCCCCACCCCCCCCGCCACCAGGGGCACCCCCCACCAGGCCCCCACTCATGTCTCCCAGCGTGCTACGTGTATTTCAGGGGTGCGCGGGAAGTTCCACACGTGAATAGCCTGGGCGCATGCATTTCAGGGGTGCGCGGGAAGTTTTACACGCGATTTCAGCAGGGTACGTGTATTTCAGGGGTGCGCGGGAATTCTCACACGCGATTTGGCTTGGTACGTGTATTACAGGGGTGCGTGGGAAGTTACACACGCGATTAGGCTGGGTGGGTCCTCACAGGTGTTCCCTGTACACCCTCCACGGCCCCTGCAGGCAGCCCACAAAACAGGGGACTACCCTGCACACCTGCTCATGTCCCCCTGCACTCCCACCCCCCAGCCACCAGGGGCACCCACCACCAGGCCCCCACCCATGTCTCCTACCACCCCCACCCCCCAGCAGTGCAGGGGCAGCCTCCACCAGGCCCCCACCCATGTCTCCCACCACCCCCACCCCCCAGCAGTGCAGGGGCAGCCTCCACCAGGCCCCCACTCATGTCTCCCACCACCCCCACACCCCACCCCCCAGGGGCAGCCTCCACCAGGCCCCCACTCATGCCTGACTCATGTTTCCCACCACCCCCACCCCCCAGCACTGTGGGGCACCTGCCAGCAGGCCCCAACCCATGTCACCCACCACCCCCACCCCCCAGCAGTGCAGGGGCATCCTCCACCAGGCCCACACTCATGTCCCCTATCACCCCCACCCCCCGCCACCAGGGGCACCCCCCCACCAGGCCCCCACTCATGTCTCCCAGCGTGCTACGTGTATTTCAGGGGTGCGCGGGAAGTTCCACTCGCGAATAGCCTGGGCACGTGAATTTCAGGGGTGCGCGGGAAGTTCCACACGCGAATAGCCTGGGCGCATGCATTTCAGGGGTGCGCAGGAAGTTTAACACGCGATTTCAGCAGGGTACGTGTATTTCAGGGGTGCACGGGAATTCTCACACGCGATTTGGCTTGGTACGTGTATTACAGGGGTGCGTGGGAAGTTACACACGCGATTAGGCTGGGTGGGTCCTCACAGGTGTTCCCTGTACACCCTCCACGGCAACTGCAGGCAGCCCACAAAACAGGGGACTACCCTGCACACCTGCTCATGTCCCCCTGCACCCCCACCCCCCAGCCACCAGGGGCACCCACCACCAGGCCCCCACCCATGTCTCCTACCACCCCCACCCCCCAGCAGTGCAGGGGCAGCCTCCACCAGGCCCCCACCCATGTCTCCTACCACCCCCACCCCCCAGCAGTGCAGGGGCAGCCTCCACCAGGCCCCCACCCATGTCTCCTACCACCCCCACCCCCCAGCAGTGCAGGGGCAGCCTCCACCAGGCCCACACTCATGTCCCCTATCACCCCCACCCCCCCGCCACCAGGGGCACCCTCCACCAGGCCCCCACTCATGCCCGTCTCATGTCACCCACCACCCCCACCCCCCAGCAGTGCAGGGGCAGCAGGCAGTCAGGCAGCAGCAGGTGGGAGCGTGCTCGGGCTCTGGGGGGCAGTAGTTCGGCCTTCCGGGCAGGAGCGTGGTATTCCGTGTGCGTACGCGTGGCCAGCTTGGTATGGAGTGATTTGGCACGTGAAAATCCTGCACGTCAGTGTGAAAACTGAGTGAAGGCCCTCAGCGCGTAAGTGCGTCTGTGACGTGACCCGCACAGGTGTTTCCCACACAGCACGTGATGACAGAGCACACGTGGAAAGACTGCACGTCAGAGTGTAATCGCGTGTGATTGGTGGAAATGGCCCTATACGCAGAAGTGACAAAGCGTGTGATTGGTGGAAATGGCCCTACACGCAGAAGTGACAAAGCGTGTAATTGGTGGAAATGCCCCTACACACAGAAGTGACAAAGCATGTAAGACAAAGCGTGTAATTGTTGGAAATGGCCCTACACGCAGAAATGACAAAGCATGTAATTGGTGGAAATGGCCCTAGCGCGTACACGCCGCGTAAGTGACGCTGGACGTGTGGGCCTGTATAAAAGGTACGTGTAGAACACGTTTCCCTTGTACGTGCTTTTCGTGGAGAGCGAGTGGGTGAATTCTGTACTTCTTGTCGTTTCACACGCGATTTACTTCACGGCGTTTCAAGTTCGTATTCCCTGTTACCTCTGGCAGCTTTTTCTCTTTTTTCTCTTTTACTGGTTTACCTGGGCCTGTTCCCTCAAACAGTGTTCCCTTCTACTGTTGTCCTGTCTCCTCAGACAGCGTACAAATCTTCTTTTGGCGGGGGTGTTGCCAACCAAACGTGCTCCTTTTACACGCTCGTTTACCAGGCAGACGGTGAGTCACGCACGTATCTAACATCTGTGCTTGCCCCGTGTGTAGCCTACCCCTTCAGAGGTCATTCTAGGCTGCGTGTGACACGCATACGTTCATTCTTGTGTTACTGGGTGCCACAGCGTAGTGCAGGTTTTTCTTTCTGCACACGTGGTCTAGGAGGGGTTGCGTGCACGTCATCTCCCTTTTTTGGGCCTCCTGTGCGTTGCGTGACCCGTCATCTTTCCCCAGGGGTTACAATCAGCCTTGCTAGAGCACTAGGGTACAATTACCATCTGGTACCCTACCCCTTTGACCCCCAATTGCCCAGGACAATAGTCTACATCCACTCCCATACGCACATTAACATCAGTGCCATGGCTGGGAGGCGAGGATTCCGTAAGGGTGGCAAAGGTGGAAGAGCCACAAGTGGTGGCCGTGGTGGATCCGGTAGGGGACGTGGTCGTAACTTGCAGGGTGAGCCTGTCCCCCCATGTGTGGAGGACCAGTCACGGGCACCCATAATCGCCCCCACTCCCCCCCTCCCGTTGAGGCTGATGTGGCTGACACCATCCATGCTCAGCCCTTGTTGGACCAGCCCATTGTGGCACCAGACCTGGCTGACTCCATGGCTGACTTCCAGGTCAGCAGGGCTACGACACGTGCGCTGGTGCACGTTGATGCCATCATGCCACGTGGATCTGGGGCAGCAAGGTCATCTGCTGCACCAAGGAGGCAGGGCGTAGAGGCTGCAGGGGCAGCTGCGGCTCCATCCACCCCAGCCCTCACACACCCAGCCAGGACAGTGTCGGTCCTAGTCCATGCTGCTGACATTCCCCCTGACACCATCACACTAGAGCCAATGCCTGCACCAACTCCCATGCTGAGTGTGCAATCCCACACTCCTGATACAGAGTCCACCAGGGCTCCTGCCCCTAGTCTCCAGAGCGGCGCAGGACACTCAGGATCACCACCACCTTCCAAGCGGAAGAGGAAGAGTGCTCGTCCGGCACAGGCTGATGCCCCAGACACGGCTACACAGTCCGGCCCGTCCAGGAAGCCCAGCTTCACGGATGACGAACTGAATGCACTTGTCGAGTATGTGTCCGGACATGACAACGAGATGGTCATTGTTGCAGGATCCAAGACCACACCTGCACAACGCCAGGCACACTGGCAGACCGTTGCGGACATCGTAAGTGCCCTTGGAATCGTGAGGCGCACAGCCAATGATTGCTATAAGCGCTGGAATGACCTAAAGCGCAGGGCAAAGAGTAAGCTGGCCTCAAGTCATGCCGCAACTCTAGTGACTGGAGGTGGGTCTCCAGTAGTAGACATGGAACTCACTCCACATGAGTCAGTCGCTGGGACCTACGTCACGGAGGAACAGATCCAAGGCGTGGGAGATCTGGCTGATTACGAGGCATTGTCCGGTGAGTGCACATGCATGTGTGTGTCATCCATGTGCATGGTGTGTGTGTGAGGGCTTCTGTTTGTGTGCCAGGTGAGAGTGTGTGCGCCTGAGTCGTATGGGTCAGCCATGTGCTTCATGCAATACTTCCTGCGCAGCTGCATTTGGCCATAGCAGTATCCCTTCTGCCAACAGTAGACATCTAGCCCAACTGCACGCCAGTTGCCCTTGAAGTGTCACCTTGCCACAACTTTGTTGCTTATTTTTCACTGTTCATTCAGTCAGATTGTTTGCATTCCCGCACTTTTACTAGCCATGTCGCTGTCCACTAGTCACATGTCTGACATGGCAATGGTGAAGTGGAGTGACTTTGTTACCTGGATATCATTTGTACACACATGTCCCTGTGCAATCGGACCATTTCAGACTGGCAGCTCCAGGTGAAAAATCTGACCTGTTAGAATTAGAAAAGCAATTACATGCGGGAACTGGACTGAATGAATAGGTGCTGCCCTCCTCTCCATCTTCACTAAATAGCAATGGTACATGCCATCTGTGTGATGGCATGTGTGTTTCACCTGGCAATCACAGGCCAATGTGTGATGCCACTGCCAGGCAGCATGCAGAAAATGTGTTCATTTTCCATCTTGGTGTCATCAGTGTGTGCCATTTGCCTGCACTTCATACGCAGTGAGGGTGCATGCATGGGAGGGTTTTAGTCATGTGGGACATGTGTCAATCAAGTACTGGTTCTCTTGCTTCTCAGCCCTCATTGTGTGCCATGGTGCTAATGCCTGTTTCCATTTCTTTGTTTTCATGTCTTTGCAGGGGAAGACGCACCTGATACTGCTGGGGTTGTGGAGATGGTGCAGACCCAAGAGGGGTCCGAGGGCCGACCAACCACCAGTGAGGGACGTGGTGTGGTGGTGGGGGAGAACCCACAAGTGCTGCAGGTCGTGCTCTCAAGGGGTGTCTCTGGCTGCACCTCCCCCGAGCTGTACTCAGGTGTTGATTCGGATGAGACCTACGTGCCGTCGCAGGTGAGTGTTCCAGGGAGGGATTCTGTTCTGTCTCACCCACCTGCACCAGGGTCAGAACCCTCCATGGGGATGTCAGTGTTGGCAGCTACGCCTTCGGTGGTTACGGATGCAGGGTCACACTCCGCGACATCTGATCCTGTTCCTGGGCCAGCAGATCAGAGGGGGAATGCAGTCCTGCAGCCTCAGGCAGTGCCGGCACAGCAAGGCGCAGTTCGCCTTGCCCCAGACAGGTGTGGTGCCCGCCGACGTGGTGGCCGTACGCCACCCGGCAATACCGCATGGGAGCAATCCATTTACGGTATGGCAACCCAACAGGCTGCATCATCCGAGATGATGGCTCAGGCCATGGATAGGGTGGCCACTTCCATTGTCCCCCCAGAAAGGCTGATGGAGCGACTAGAGCAGGCAACCGACTCCATCTGCCAGTCACACAGGGAGGACATGTTGGGGTCCAACAGGGACAGGCGGGCGGCACTGGCGACTCTGCAGGAGGCCATCTCCATTGAGTCCCAGGGCCACAGGGAAGCCCTGAGGCAGGAGCTCCTTCACCTCAGGACGACTCTTGTTGAGCTTGAGGCTTCAACACACCAAAGGACAGAACAGCAGCTGGAGCGTCTCACCCGTACGCTCTCAGTTGAGATGCAGGCAACGAGGGCGGAGGTCCGGGCATCCCGTGAGTTGTTGCATGGGGACCTCCGCACACTCATCCTCCAGAACCAGACCTACCACACCCGCATGCTTGCAGCCATGGAGGAGCAGACTAGGGCCTTGCGTGGGCTGCCTCCCATAGTGCAACCACCTCCGGATGCAGCTGCACAGGGTGATAATAGCGACAGCAGTGATACTCCCACAACAGGGTAGCCGTGTGGGCCATGAGCCCATGGAGGTGTTTTATTTTCCCAGGATCCACGCAGATGGGTTCTGGTGTGCATCCTGTCCTCGGACCTCCTGGGTGGCCTCCCCAACCCCCCCGGGCCCATCAATGGCCATTTTTGATTGTTTCTTATTTTTATTTTTATTGTTATTTCTTTTATTCCCTATTTTTTTGGGACGATTTGTTGGCTTCCGTGGTTCCTGTGGGCATACGCTGCATTGTGGCTGGGCACATGCAGGCTTGTAATGTATTTGGTTCAGATGCTTGGGTTTGAGTCACACACACCCCTCCTGCTTCCCGTTTCCATGGGCTTGCAAAGGGTGTGCCCAAGTGACAGTGAATTACACAGTGACGTTGGACTCCCATGAGCTGTGTGGGCAGTCTGTAGTCAATACTGTGTATACATTCCTAGTGCATATTGCTGTTGTGTTCTACACTGCATGTTGCATTGATGTGTAACTCATCTTCTGTGTCTACCTCCCAATTTGCAGGTCCCTTCCTCATGTCTACACAAGGACCTCTAGTCTGGAGATGGTGTCCATGTTGGCAGCAGTGCACCTACAACTCTACATGGCGCCAACACTGCACAGTTGGTAGTGGTGGGAGTGCAGGCATTTCCAGGTGGTGAGACTACAAATATGTAACAATTGTGATGTCATGTTAATGGTACTACGTGCTCAAGTATGTAGTTGGTCCGGCATTGCTGTGAGCATTTCAGGTGTTGCACGTTTCTAATAGGGACACTGTACATAGTGAGACTAGTGTCATGTTGTGGGGATTACTTTGTTTACCTGCAATTAGCATGACATGGCACGGTGTGTCGTGTGGCGGTGCTGGGGTTGGGTTGGCTGACATGGCACTGTCCTCTTGTTGCATTTTGCAAGTGGGTAATCATTTTAGCTGCTTGAATGTGTAACTTCACAAAACTGCATTGGTGGTGTCTGTGTGGGTAGGGATGCACACATTGTGACACTTCCAGGTGAACAATCTCAGGCTGATATGGTATTCACGGTTCATTCTCCAGACATTCAGGATCAGTGTCAGGTTGAGTCATTATTGATTGTCAGATGGAATGTGTCAGGGCAGTGTGCACTCCACAGGGGTGTGATTTCTATGTGAAGTAATTAGCCACTAGCTGTGTACGGGCTGCCTCCCCCCGTGCCCTTTCCCCTCCCATGCGCAGCGGCTGTGCATGTGGTTGGGGATGTGGGGCCACCACCATGTCCACGGCCAGGCCCCGGCGTGTTGCAAAGTTGTGCAGGACACATGCTGCCACTATGATCCTGCACACTACTGGGGGAGCGTATAACAGCTGGCCGCCAGAACGGTCAAGGGAGCGAAAGCGTGACTTTAGCACTCCGAATGTGCGCTCCACTATGCCCCGGGTCGTAATGTGGGCTGTGTTATATCTTACCTCGGGTGGCGTGGTGGGGTTCCGAATTGGCGTCATCATGTGGGGGCTGAGAGGGTAGGCACTGTCCCCTGTGGAGGTGGTGATTGCTATCATTGGTGGGGTTGTGACCTTGCTCAGTATCCAACATGCATGCATGTGCAGTGGCATACATACTCACCAAGCAGCCATGTATCGCCATGCCGCCGAGCTTCTAGGTCCCAGCTTAGGGTGGACATTCGGTAAATGAAGCTGTCGTGGGTGGAGCCGGGATAGTTGGCATATACTGAGGTGATGATTCCCTTGGCATTACATGCTACCTGCACGTTGATGGAATGCCAGTGCTTGCGGTTCCTATAGATGTGCTCAGATGCCCTGGGGGGACGTAGAGCCACATGGGTGCAGTCGATGGCACCTAGCATTTGGGGAATCGTGCCACACCGTAAAAATCCAGGGCGGCAGCATGCCTTTCTGCAGGTGTTCTGGGCAGGTATATGTGCCTGCGGACTGATGGCCGTGCAGTCATGATGTTCAAGACCTGGTGTAGGCAGCGTGACTGGGTGGCCTGTGACACCCCACCCACTATGGCACTTGTCCGCTGAAATGATCCAGTGGCTAAGAAGTGCAGTACATTGAGGACCTTCTCCAGGGGGCTGAGTGCTTGGGAGCACAGGGTGGGTGATGTGAGGTCATCCTCCCACTCACTCACCAGGTCCAGTATAATGTGTGGTGGAAACCTGTACCTCCCATACACCTGGTCATCAGGCATCCCGAAAAGGCTGGTTCTGGGTGTGAATATTCTGGCCCTGACTATCCTCCTCCTCCTCCTTTGGTAGCCCACTGCCACTGCTGCTAGGAACGGTATGTTCATCCTGGCGTCTGAGCTTGCTATTGTTAAAGTGCGCAAATTTATGCTTTGCGCGTGTTCTAGGCGAGCGTGTGACCCGCGCACCCCTGGAATCCAGTTCCCAGTCCAATAGCGTGTGGAAATTCACACGCACCACGGGATACAGCGTGTGACCCGCGCACCCCTGGAATCCAGTTCCCAGTCCAATAGCGTGTGGAAATTCACATGCACCACGGGATACAGCGTGTGACCCGCGCACCCCTGGAATCCAGTTCCCAGTCCAATAGCGTGTGGAAATTCACATGCACCACGGGATACAGGTTCGCTGACGTACTTGCGTGTGTAAGTGCCCGCGCACCCATTAAATACACGTACATAGGCCAATCGCGTGTACGCGCACTTTTGTCCAATTACACGCGATGACACTCTGACGTGCAGTATTTCCACGTGTGCCCCGTCATCACGTGCTGAGTGGGGAACACCCATGCGGGTCACGTCACAGACGCGCTTATGCGCTGAGGGACTCTGGTCCAATAGAATCGCGTATGCGTGCTGACGCGCTTACGCGCTAAGGGCCTTTCCTCGGATTTCACGCTGACGTGCAGGATTTTCAAGTGCCAAATCACTCCGTATCAAGCTGGCCACGCGAAAACACACGGAAGACCACGCTCCTGCCCAGAAGGCCGAGTTACTGCCCCCCAGTGCCCCGAGCAGCCTCCCACGTGCCATCTGCTGCTGCCTGCCTGCCTGCCTACTGCCACCGTGCCCTACCATTTGGTGCCTGCACATCAGCCATCTGCAGGGGTCCAGTTGCTGTGTCCACCCCTGCTGGAACTGAAGACTCCCGACTGGGATTACATCGCTCCACAGCCCAGCCCCAGGACCCAGTTGCCCACCCACACCTGCCTCTGGGGTTGCCATGTCGGGCACTTCCACATCTGGCACCAGTGGCAACCCCAGGCCAGAGGGGCAGAGGGGCACCAGCTTCACTGTCACCGAAGTTGGTGTCCTGGTGGAGCATGTCCTGGGGCAGTATGATGCCCTCTTTGGATCGTCCCGCGCCAGCAAGGAAGGACGGCAGAGGATCTGGGCCGACTGTGTGGTTGCCATCAACACGGTGGGGGTGGCAACCCGCGACGTCCTGAAGATCAAGAAGCGCTGGGAGGACTTGAGGTCCAGGACCCTTGTGAAGGCCCGGCGCCTCGTGGAGGGGGGCCGGGGCCGCATGAGTTCCATCCAGATGAGGGTCCTGGAACGCGTACGCCCAGCGCTCCACGCCCAGATCCTTGAGAGGGAGGCCCGTCTGGAGTTGAGCGGTAAGTGTCCAAGCATAACTGTGTGAGACAGGGCATGTTGCGGTGTGCTGGTTCTATGATACTTGCCTGTATGTGTGCCATAGGCCATGTATGCATGTATGTGTGCAGGGACATCATGGTAATGCATGTGCGACCAGTGATGTGTGATCCACATGGTTGTTGCATGTGTTGAAATGCCGCATGGGGAGCCCTATGCAGATTTTGAACATGAGAGCATGCCAGTCTCTGTACCTGGACATGGGTGGGGGTGAGGGATGGGTGCTGATGCCAGGTACATATATGGTAGCCATGTCTTTGTGCCTGACCTGCGTGTCTGTGACTTGTGCATGCCATGGATGCATGACACATGTGTGTGACAATGCACAGATTCAGTGAAGCAGCCAAATTACCCTTGTATCCGCTGTGTTTGGTGTGTTTGGGGCCAGATGGATGTGACTGAGGTGAAGTGTGTGCATGTGATAGGCATGAGCCATGATGCATGTGAGTTACATATCATTGAATGTTTCAAGAGTCCATTGGACATGCATGGAAATGTCCATGGCATGCACCATGCCTGTTACTGTGTGTGTTTTGCCTGGACTGACCCATGTGTTGTGGAGGGACATGATGGAAGTGTACTTTGACAGTGGTGCTCATCTGCTATTGCTTCCTGTCTAGGGGACCATTGTACAGTGCCCTGATGCTTGTGTTCTTTGTCTCCCTCTACGCAGCGGCTAGTGAAGAAGAGGGCGGAGACGGCGCTGTGGAGCAAGGCGGCAGGGATGCCCCCATGGCTGCAGCGGAAGGGGTGGGTGAGCCCCCACAGGGGCCTGCTACGGTGGGAGACGGTGAGGAGCCATCCAGGTTGGTGGTTTGCACAGAGGAGGAGGAGGCCGCCACTGGGGCACACATGGGGCCTGGTGGGGGCATCCCTGCTGGTGCAAGTGGTGCAGTCCAGGGCCAGGAGGTAGCACAGGTCACCGTGGAGGGGCCTGTGCATGTCGCTGTCCCTGACCCTGTGAGTGCACCACCATGCACCAGCAGGGATGCCCCGTCCCAGGCCCGTCCGCAGGTAGAGGGGATGTCCATGTCACCTGACTCCCCTCCACCTGTGGACGTGGGAACCCCTGGCCTTGCGGAGAAGGTCCTGATTGGGGTCGCGATGCGCACGGCTGTGATTCGTGATGCCGTGCATGCTTCCCGGGAGGAGCACGCACGTCATCACGAAGTGCACCGTGGCGACTTGGCCCAATTGGGATCGGCCATGTTCGGGGGTTTCCTGCATGTGTTGGCCAATGTGGCGGCCCTCTCCTCCTCTGTGCAGGCTATCCACCAGTCGTTCTCCTTGCCGTCTTCCAGCCCAGATGCCACCAGGGCCCCCTGTGGACCTGCCCCGACCAATGCAGCCAGCTCGGAGGGGATCCCATCCCTGCCACAGTTGGGAGTCGGAGGTCCAGCAGGGGTGGACAACACAGCAACTGGACCCCAGCAGATGGAAGATGTGACAGCATCATCAGGCAGGGCACGTGCACGACGGCGTCGGTGGTTTCCATCAGCCTGGATGCCGTCGTGCTGGCAGAGGCAGTGGCGTCGGAGGCAGCAGCGGGCTCGACGTGGGAGGCATCATGGCTCGGGGCCATCAAGATCAGAGGGGCAGGCATCGGCCGGAGGGCAGGGCAACCCTGGGATGGTGGTGTCTTCCGTGTGGGAGCAGTTGGTCCAGCAGATAGGTGCGGAGCGGCAGCGGGCGGAAGAGAAGCGGCTCACCATGGTCAGGGCGGAGTTCTCCATGCGTCGGGCGTTGAGGCGGGCTGAGTGCCTCGAGGAGGCTCGCAGGGAGTTTGAGCTGGACATGGGGTTATCCCTGCGAGACCTCGGGGCCAGGACAGAGTCCCGCCTCCAGGACATCGACATGGAGTTCGATGATGCCCTGCCCAGCAACATCACCGAGTGAGCCGCAGGACTTGCCCGCTGCCTTTGTATATAGTTATTTAGTTAGTTAGTGTTAGGTTTCCTTTATTTCTTTTTGTTTTTTTGGACCGCTCGGACAATGGCCACTTTTTTGTATATATTATTTTCATTAGGTAGTAGTAGGTTTCATTTATGGTGTTGGGCTCATGGACCCTGGAATTTTCGTGTATATAGTTTGCTTTTTGAAGAAACATTTTTTTTATTAATTATTGTGTTCACCATGAGGAAATGGTTTTTCATTATTTTACTTCCACATGATTTTGCTTTGGACAACATTTGTTTTAGGATTACTTTGTTTTTTTTATTTTTGCATTTGTTCTCGGACATGGACCATTTATTTTGTTATCCCCATTGTTTTATGTTTGATTTTTTTTACTTATTTTTCATCTTTAATACATGTTCTTTTTAACTTTCACTTGTGGTATTTTCTCATTGGTTTCATACATGTCATGATATGTGTTTTGACATTGACTTGCACCCATTGTGTATGTGTGTGTGACGGACATGTGTTCATTTACAGACTTGCCATTGGGGTTGTATCATGTAATTGCATTCACTATGTGGGTGGATGCAATCCTTGCCTGGGTGTTTGTGCTGGGTATGCTGCCCATTACTGCCATGATTGAGTATCGTCAGGACCTGGGGGCAGGGGGACATGACTGGGGGCCTGGTGGAGGGTGCCCCTGCACTGCTGGGGTGTGGGGGTGGTGGTAGACATGAGTGGGGGCCTGGTGGAGGGTGCCCCTGGTGGCTGGGGGGTGGGAGTGGTGGGAGACATGAGTGGGGGCCTGGTGGAGGGTGCCCCTGGTGGCTGGGGGGTGGGGGTGGTGGGTGACATGAGTGGGGGCCTGGTGGAGGCTGCCCCTGCACTGCTGGGGTGTGGGGGTGGTGGGAGACATGAGTGGGGGCCTGGTGGAGGGTGCCCCTGGTGGCTGGGGGGTGGGGGTGGTGGGAGACATGAGTGGGGGCCTGGTGGAGGGTGCCCCTGGTGGCTGGGGGGTGGGGGTGGTGGGTGACATGAGTGGGGGCCTGGTGGAGGCTGCCCCTGCACTGCTGGGGTGTGGGGGTGGTGGGAGACATGAGTGGGGGCCTGGTGGAGGGTGCCCCTGGTGGCTGGGGGGTGGGGGTGGTGGGAGACATGAGTGGGGGCCTGGTGGAGGGTGCCCCTGGTGGCTGGGGTGTGGGGGTGGTGGGAGACATGAGTGGGGGCCTGGTGGAGGGTGCCCCTGCACTGCTGGGGTGTGGGGGTGGTGGGAGACATGAGTGGGGGCCTGGTGGAGGGTGCCCCTGCACTGCTGGGGTGTGGGGGTGGTGGGAGACATGGGTGGGGGCCTGGTGGAGGGTGCCCCTGCACTGCTGGGGTTTGGGGGTGGTGGGTGACATGAGCGGGGGCCTGGTGGAGGCTGCCCCTGCACTGCTGGGGTGTGGGGGTGGTGGGAGACATGAGTGGGGGCCTGGTGGAGGGTGCCCCTGGTGGCTGGGGGGTGGGGGTGGTGGGAGACATGAGTGGGGGCCTGGTGGAGGGTGCCCCTGGTGGCTGGGGTGTGGGGGTGGTGGGAGACATGAGTGGGGGCCTGGTGGAGGGTGCCCCTGCACTGCTGGGGTGTGGGGGTGGTGGGAGACATGAGTGGGGGCCTGGTGGAGGGTGCCCCTGGTGGCTGGGGGGTGGGGGTGGTGGGAGACATGAGTGGGGGCCTGGTGGAGGGTGCCCCTGCACTGCTGGGGGGTGGGGGTGGTGGGTGACATGAGTGGGGGCCTGGTGGAGGGTGCCCCTGGTGGCTGGGGGGTGGGGGTGGTGGGAGACATGAGTGGGGGCCTGGTGGAGGGTGCCCCTGGTCGCTGGGGTGTGGGGGTGGTGGGAGACATGAGTGGGGGCCTGGTGGAGGGTGCCCCTGGTGGCTGGGGTGTGGGGGTGGTGGGAGACATGAGTGGGGGCCTGGTGGAGGGTGCCCCTGCACTGCTGGGGTGTGGGGGTGGTGGGAGACATGAGTGGGGGCCTGGTGGAGGGTGCCCCTGCACTGCTGGGGTGTGGGGGTGGTGGGAGACATGGGTGGGGGCCTGGTGGAGGGTGCCCCTGCACTGCTGGGGTGTGGGGGTGGTGGGTGACATGAGTGGGGGCCTGGTGGAGGCTGCCCCTGCACTGCTGGGGTGTGGGGGTGGTGGGAGACATGAGTGGGGGCCTGGTGGAGGGTGCCCCTGGTGGCTGGGGGGTGGGGGTGGTGGGAGACATGAGTGGCGGCCTGGTGGAGGGTGCCCCTGGTGGCTGGGGGGTGGGGGTGGTGGGAGACATGGGTGGGGGCCTGCTGGCAGGTGCCCCACAGTGCTGGGGGGTGGGGGTGGTGGGGGACATGAGTTGGACATTGGTGGGGGCCTGCTGGCAGGTGCCCCATAGTGCTGGGGGGTGGGGGTGGTGGGGGACATGAGTTGGACATGGGTGGGGGCCTGCTGGCAGGTGCCCCACAGTGCTGGGGGGTGGGGGTGCAAGGGGACATGAGTTGGTGTTCATTAGTTCAAGGAGACATGTGCCTTTGCTGGGGGCATGCCCATGTTGGGTGGGCTGCCTGCGGGACATGACCAGGGATGCAGGGTAGTCCCCTGTGGTGTGGGCTGCCTGCAGGGGCCGTGGAGGGTGTACAGGGTACACCTGGGAGGACCCACACTGTCAAATCACATGTGGGACTCCCCGGCACCCCTGAAATACACGTACCGTGCAGAAATCGCGTGTAAAACTTCCCGCGCACCCCTGAAATACACGTGCCCAGGCTATTCGCTTGTGGAACTTCCCGCGCACCCCTGAAATACACGCGCCCAGGCTATTCGCGTGTGGAACTTCCCACGCACCCCTGAAATACATGCGCCCAGGCTATTCGCGTGTAAAACTTCCCGCGCACCCCTGAAATACACGCGCCCAGGCTATTCGCGTGTGGAACTTCCCGCGCACCCCTGAAATACACGCGCCCAGGCTATTCGCGTGTGGAACTTCACGCGCACCCCTGAAATACACGCGCCCAGTCTATTCGCGTGTGGAACTCCCCGCGCACCCCTGAATACACGCGCCCAGGCTATTCGCGTGTGGAACTCCCCGCGCACCCCTGAAATACACGCACCCAGGCTATTCGCGTGTGGAACTCCCCGCGCACCCCTGAAATACACGCGCCCAGGCTATTCGCGTGTAAAACTTCCCGCGCACCCCTGAAATACACGCGCCCAGGCTATTCGCGTGTGGAACTCCCCGCGCACCCCTGTAATACACGTAGACCGCTCCCCCAGGCCCGATCGCGTGAGGAACTTCACGCGAACCCCTGTAATACACGTAGCCCGCTACCGCAGGCCCGATCGCGTGAGGAACTTCATGCGAACCCCTGTAATACACGTAGCCCGCTCCCCCAGGCCCCATCGCGTGTGAAACTTCACGTGAACCCCTGAAATACACGTAGCACGCTCCCCCAGGCCCGATCGCGTGAGGAACTTCACGCGAACCCCTGTAATACACGTAGCCCGCTCCCCCAGACCCGATCGCGTGTGAAACTTCACGCGAACCCCTGAAATACACGTAGCACGCTCCCCCAGGCCCGATCGCGTGAGAAACTTCACGCGAACCCCTGAAATACACGTAGCCCGCTCCCCCAGGCCCGATCGCGTGAATAACTTCACGCGAACCCCTGTGATGCACGTAACCTGCTGAAATCGCGTGTTAGACTTCCCGCGCACCCCGGTATACACGCACACGTATTTTTTGTCAGCGGGTGTCCGTGTTTGTGGGTACCCCTTTGCACGTCATTTTTCCTGGAGGGCCACAGTATGGGACATTCATCATGGCAGTATATAGGTGCTATTTGTTGGCGCACCTTTTGGCGCACATTTCTTACAGCCGCAGAGACGCTACCGCCTGCTTTCTTGTGGCGGTCGTGTTTCTGCCTGTGCGCTGGTTTGAGCGTGCGCTTTTTTCCCCTATTCTATTCCATGAATACGTGTTGTAGGCGAGCGTGTGGGAGTTCCGCGCACTTGTGCCCTGTACTTCCCCCGTGACGCCCACGTTTTGGCAAGTTGTTCCCCATTCCGAGTGTTACGCCCGTGTTCCGCCTACTTTTGTTGCGTGCGCCGCGCTATGTGCGAATTTCGCTGTGGCCTGTGCGATTTTCGCTGTGACCTGGCGCACGCTGTTAGATGGCCTGTGCGCCAACGTGCGCCGCGCACTTTTTTATCGCACATCCGCTGGTTTTCTTGCGCACGGCCTTCCATGAATCGACGTGCGCTGCTTTTCGTGCGATTTTCGCACTTGCACTGCGATTTTCGCTATTCCACTGCGATTCGCACGTTTTTGCCCACTTGCGCCGCACTTATTATTCCATGAATCGGCCTGTATGTCTACAAATGTGTCATGGTCATGAAGTCAGGGGCACAGGCACGTAGGGGTTTCATGCACAGGAGACCTGGGTGGACACTTCCTGGCACCACCCTCATGAACAAAAGCAAACAAGAACATCCATTTAACACCAAAAAAGCTTTTATTATGGACATAGCACTTCAGGTGCATAAACCTTGAACATTCCATCCATTAGGCAGCCCTAAGTGTATTCTTGGGTGTGGCTGCTAATCGATTGCCTTCGCACATCCTCACTCTCCAGGAGTGGCAGGGTGTGGCTGGTAAGCCGGCCCTAGTGGGCGTGCCCACGATCCCAGCTATATAAGCTGCCCCGATCCTCAAGACAGACACTTTGGCCCTCATTACGACCCTGGCGGAAAGTGACTGACCGGACCGCAACAGCGTAAATCGCGTTTCCGCCATTGCACGAAGGAGCAAAGTGCGGCTAATCACGACCCATCGGGCACGAGCATTACGCCATGGCGGAATCCGAAAGGCTGCGATGGCGGAAATGACCCCAAAACGGCCCTTACCGCCGCCGTACGCTGCACCAGGTGCAATACCGCCACCCATCTTAGCGGTCACCGTAATGAGCGGTCACCGTAACGAGCGGGCACCGCAAATTACGGCCACCGTAAATATACGGAAACGGAAGTAAAAGCATGTGGCCGGAACGGGAAACAGCACGCCGCACAACTATAAAAACCGAATCCCAACACAACCATTAAAAATCCGACCCTGACACACATCCCAACCCGTTAGCAACCCCAGTTAAAAAAATAAATATGGGAAAGGTAGCCAAGAAAGCGTGTGACCGCAAGCGGCAGGTACACTTCTCCCGAGAGGAACTGACCGTGCTCACCGAGACCCTCCAGGAAAATGCCGCCGTCGTCTTCTCCAGTCAAATGACCAGGACGGCCCTTGCCAACAAGAAGGCCATATGGGCCCTGGTGGCACAGCGCGTAAGTGCGGTGGGGACAACACCCCGCACGCCACAGCAATGTCGCAAGCGGTGGGACGACCTGCGGATACGCGTACGCAGCATACTTTCTGCGAACAGGAACATCGCCACAGCTACCGGGGGGGGTTCAGAGTCGCCCATCAAGTTGACCCCCTGGGAGGATATCTGCGCCTCCACCATAGGAATGGAGAGCATAGAGGGAGTCGGAGGGATGGAGAAAGGAGTGCCGACATCCGGAGAATCAGGTAGGTTGGCCAAGAGAAACAATGCGAAATCCACAAACCACGAACATGTGCAGTACCATGTGACCCCATAGTGCAATACATACTTTGCCCTGACAGCGCCCTCTAAAAGTCAGAATGAATAAACAAATCAATCAAGATGCCATAAACAACCCCTACATGTGCAGCATGCACCCCCTAACTGCAGGCAGCCAAATGAATGCATCCTCAATCCACACGAAAATGAGACCACCTCCAAGGCCCAGTCCCAATTCAGCCTCATGTACCACCCCAATGCATTTGATACGTTGCCATTCCAAATCCGACAGACCCATAACTAACGCTCGTCCCTCTTTACTCCACCACAGGGTCCGATACCAACGACGAGCTGCAGGACACCCCTACCAGCACGCCTGCAAAGAGGGCCAGGACCAACGTCCCAAGAGCCTCCACCTCAGGTGCAAGGATCAAGACACGGCAGCAGCAGGAATCAAGTGGCAGCACACTGGAGGGGACTGCAACAGGCACCCCAGCAGCCAGCAAGTCCACAACCCCAGCACCACAGGTCCCCCCAAAGAACGTATCTGATGGCACTGCCTCTGGTGGTAGCAGCACCATAGGTGACACAGCTGTCATGCCAGCATGCTCCGACACGGAAAACAGTGCTGGCGACGTAGGTACCATCCATGACCTTTCCCAATCCCCCTGCATGTTCCATCCCCTACACCATGACGAAACCACGCAGGGGCACCCTGAAGACGACGACTGGCCAACCCCCACAAGTCCTGTGCCAAGGCAACATGTGTTGAGCAGCCCCCCTGTCACACCACCGCAAATGTCCATGGCCCAGCAGAGGCAACAGTCCCTCGACCTGCTGATCGAGCAACAGCAGGAAGTGTCCACGCTACTCAAGGACCATGCAAATGAATGCGGGGGTTCCAGGGCAGCCATGGAAACATCCACCGAGACACTCAGGGCACAAATAGAGAAAAGTAGTGAGAGCCTCAGGGGAGAAATGGAGAGAAGCACCGAGAGCCTGAGAGCACAAATGGAGAAAAGCACCGAGAGCCTGAGGGGGGAACTGCATGCGACGTCCAAAGACGTTTGTGCTGAACTTGCTGCTGTGCGCCGTGTGCTCTCGGAGCTCTCACAAACCCTCAGAGACATGCATGGACGCGAGCAGGCAGAGACATCATCCGTGGCAAGTTCCGTCCAGGGCAGCCCCCAACGCAGATCTGGCAGGAACCTGCGCTCCACGGGCAGGGGTGCCCCTGATACCCGTAGAGGGGGCTTGCAATAGCGTCCAACCACGGACAGCATGCATATTTGGACACTGGTGTTGGGGGGGGAGGTAGTAGGGTGGAGGGGGTGTGTTGGGCTTCACTGGGTGGCGGGTCCATAGGGTGTATAAATCAAATCACATTAACAATACAGCATCTCATAATCATCCAATGACATGTGTGGACATTGATATTTGCGTACGAGGCCTTCATAGGCGTACAGTCCACAATGTGCCTGTACTACACACACACAGTGCCACAGGTCCCCTTTCCGTGTAATAGGCACCATGCGTGGTTGCTAGAAGCATGCATCTATGATGCTCTGTCGGATTGCACGTGCATCCTGTGCCTCATGGACTCCTTGAGGTGCCTCCACATCCCCACCCTCATCATCATCATCATCTTCAGGTGCATGCAGTACAGCGTCAGGGGGCATGGGCACATTCCTACGTATGCACATGTTGTGCAGCATGACACATGCCATGACCATCTTAGAAACCTTCTCATGGCTGTACATGAGTGCCCCGCCAGACCTGCTGAGGCTGCGGAAACGAGCCTTCAGTAGGCCGAATGCCTGTTCAATGACCACACGGGTACGTGAGTGGGCATGGTTGTAGTCCTCCTCATGCTCGTTCTGTGGGTTCCGGATTGGTGTAAGGAGCCATCTCTTCAGTGGATACCCGGCATCACCTGTATGAGACGAATAAAGGGTGTCAGTGGAATGATAGTGCTAAGTAGCCCCCCCCCCCTCCTGCAAGGTCATTGACGCATCAAATGGGCCACGATGTCATGCATGGAATGAGACTCACCGAGTAGCCAGGATCTGTGCCCTGCGTGTCGCTCCATGTAGCGTGGTATTCTTGTGTTCCTCAGGACCATAGAATCATGGGTAGATCCTGGAAATCTGGCACAACAATGCGTAAATATCTTGTTGGAGTCACACACCATTTGCACATTGATTGAATGAAATTGTTTCCGGTTGCGGTACTGGACCTCCATGGCATGTGGGACAACCAATTCAACATGGGTGCAGTCGATGGCACCAATGCAACCCGGGATGCCGCCAAGTGCATGGAATCCCACTTTTGCGTTGGTAATCTCCTGGTACGTGCGTGGTAGTGTGATGTGGTCGTCGGCGTGCTTCAGGAGGGCATCGTGCACTTGGAAGAGTGTCCGTGAGAACAGTGGCTGTGAAATGCCATGCAACTGTCCCACTGTGTGCTGGTAGGTGCCTGTGGCCAGGAAGTGGAGTGCAGACACCACCTTCAGTAGGGGTGGGATGGCGGTTGGGCTATCTATCATGCTCACGAGGTCAGCATGTGTCATGTCCACAATGGCGATTATGGTGTCCCGGTCCAAACGGTAGAGGGTGTGGATCTGCTCAGCAGTGAGGTTGAACGGATCGGCTCGGAGGCGTGGGATTGCGGGCCGCCTGCGTGGTGGTAGTGGCAGTGCTTGTGGGCCTTGCTGACCCTGCCTTGCCCTCCTCCTCCTCCTTCTCCTCCGTCTCCCCTGTGCGCCCGGTTGTTGTACCTGTTGTTGTTCGTCGTCTTCTTGTAGTTGTAGCACTTGCAGTGCTATCTGGTCCCCCAGGCCCAACATCGCTAGTCCTGCCGGTAGCATTTTGGAGTGGGAGTGGTTGTGGGAGGGGTTTGGGTCTGCTATATATGTGCTGTCGGCCTGTATGGCCTCCACCTGTGCTGATTGAATGATTCTGTGGCAGATGCTATCCCTTCTGGCCGAGCACGTCCCGCACGTAAGGCTGCATTTGGCCGCATGGCATCTTGGGATTGGAATCATGTATCAAATCCCGATGGCAGTGTGATGTACTTTGACTGATTTTCATGGTATGCTCCCATTGTTACACATGCTATGATTGCAGCCGCTTACATACCTGTGAAGAGTCAGTGGTATGTAGGGCTCGATCGATGGCCGACCCTCATGCAGCACAGTAACGTACTTCACCGACGGGCGTGGCGTCCCATTTGTGATTGCAGCCAGTTAGCATCATGACACACAGCCGCACTACATTGATGTAATTGTGAATGCAAGCGTTCACAGAAGCCTTTTCGACGTAATGTTGCAAGTGAGGAATTCGAAGGCCAGCATTTTTGGTTTTGAAGTAGCGGCGAGGATACGCCCACAGGTCTGGCTGGAAATGTAACGTTCTATTGTAGAATGTCCTTGGGACATGGCCCATAACGAGCAGGCAATGAATGATATGAATTGAATGGGATGCGCAATAGCGTAGTGGACGATAAGGCAGGACGTTCCCAAATCCATCTTGCTTCACAACACTACAGATCCGGCCAGGGGCACAGTGGTTTTTGCGGACTGCATTACGCACAGACGCGATGGAAGTTTCACATATAATGTGAGTGAATATTCATGCGTTTTCATTGCGGGATGAGGGAATGATGAATGGATGCATGGACTGATGATTCCGTTTAGGGTCTGCCATGTACATGGGTTTTTTGAATCACTCCCCTTCCCCTGCGCTATGTGATGCAAGGCTGCCATAGTGGGACTTACGTCTATCTGCCCTTGTCGGATCCTCCCTGTCTCGACGCGCCTTCATACACTTGTGTCTAGGCACGTTACTAATCCCATGTCATGGGTTCTATCTTGACGGACGCATGCACAGTAACCGACGTTGCCAATGGTGTATTTAGCTCGATTGATTTCGTTATGATTCGATACTGATTTAGGGGTGTGTATATTCCTTTGGAGTGGGCTAGCATGCATATGGGTGTGGATTTGGTGTGTTGAATGAAGATTGTAATGCATCATGAGTCCCGTAATGCAATCGGTTAATTTGTGTTTCTTTTGGGTGACAGGTATCTCCTGCCCTATTGCAGATGCCATCTCTACGCCACTCCTCCAGATGGTTTTTACTCTCGACTCCTGCAGCTTCGGGTGAATCAGTGGAGCACCATTTCGATCTTATGGGACGATCGCCAATGGGCCACATGCCCTTACGCTGTACTGGTGGCTAGGTGCAACATTTCGGCCTTTCAGCTCGACTAGTGCCTGCCTCATGGGACGGACCTGCGGTTCTTGCCGCTTCCATGTTGCCTTTTGGAACGTTGATGTAGGCCCTGTGTGCCATGATGGTACAGGGCGTCACACAAGTGGAAGCTGGTCAATTATTGCAGATGCAGCCCTCGGTGATGATGGTTGTTTTGGTGTTATTTTGCAAATTGCTGTGGGGCCTTTGTCATTTGGATGTGCATTTAAATTGTATTCCGATATTTGTCGTGTTGCGTTGTTCTTTGCAGGTGATGTGGCGATTTTCGCTTTGTGGCGGTATGTATTGCGAGATGATCTGCATTGTGTTCCGCCTTCTGAGTTGAGTTGTGTGGTACAGTACTGGCCGCGTTTGCCTACGTAGCACAGTATGGTCACGGATAGGGGCTGCCATTGTGACTGTTTACATGATGTGCTGTTCAGGGGCGGGGGATTGGCTTTTGGCCGACTGGTGCCTGTCAGCCAGGTCGATTGGTGGAATGATGGGATGTTCAGAATGTGGCTGGTCACAGGTGACTGTGTTTGCGTGCGTTTGTTGGAGGGGGACTGGGGTCATGTCCATTGGAATAGCTTCTGTATTGATGCCATCTGTGCCCTGCAGCTCCCATCGGCCCCTCTTGGGATGAGCCTGGCTGCTCAGTCACTCTGCCAACTTGTGTGGTACATGCTTCTGCTGATGGTTGGTTTGTTTACTGGCAAGAGTACAGGGCTGGTGCAATCCCCCTCAGGATGCTGTTTTGGATGTTGCCTTGCGCTGGTGGCAAGCGATGGGGGACTACTGTTGTTTTGTGTCATGTGTTCTTGATTTTCATTTTGATGTATTGTACCTTCACATGCCTGTGCTGCGTCAGTACGGCTATGGTGACATGCCGTACATGGATGCCCACTCACGGGGCGCTTTGAGCCCCTGCATGCTTTTCTACGTTGGCATGCATGGGTGAATTGTAGATTTCACTGGTTGCATAGTGTGAGTACATTGCGCCTGCCAGGAGTTGTGCAATGTGGCCAGGGAGTGGAGTACAGGCACTCAGTGGGCCATTTACGGTTGGTTCACGATGCCGTATTTCTCGCCATGGCGGAATGGTACTTTACGACGTGCTTGATGGCGTTCAGTACATGTCCGCTAGGGTCAGAATTCGCGTACCGTTGCGCCATGGCGGTGATTCTGGTTTTGCAAGGCGCGCGTGCGCGTACTTGGTGCAGTTAGCGTTGCCGTTCACTGCGGTGTCGCTAATGGCATCGTACTTTACGGTGACGGGTCATGATCGCAACGAGCGGTGTTCGATGGCGGTATTGCATTTCCGCCATCATTTTTCCATTTCCGCAAGGGTCGTAATGAGGCCCTTTGTGTTATTCTGCACTTGCAAGCAGCGTAACGCTCACTGCCGCCCGAGGTCAGATTTGCCTTTGACGATCCTGCTTCCTGGACATCCTGCTTTCTGCCAGCATACTTACCAACTGGGGGAAGCTCTTCTTACCTGTACATCTCTTCGGCGAACCACGTATTCATCTTTACACTTTCCGGAACGCTGATATCTTCATCTTGGCAACGCAGCACAACACACTCCATCGTCGACAGCAGCGCCTGCAAGTAAAAACAGAAGACAAGGTTAGACATTGAAAAAAACAGTCAGTTTAAGTTTTTGCTTTGCCATACTTTGCGCTTTTCCTTAAACCATCACTTACCTGCTGTTGAACATTGCAGTAGCATCCATCTTCCATCCGTCCGCGTCTCGCGTCTCACAGCTGCATTGAGGCTGCACTTCCATCTAAGGGAAGAAAACAGAAGAGAGACATAAGTGCGGGCGTAAATAGGAGCAACATATAAAGACATTAAACAGAACAAACAGCATCACAAGAGCTCAAGAAAGACTTACTAATCATAAGGAGAAGCATAGTCGCAGCTGGACTGGACTAATCCTTATCAGGAATCAGTGAAGAAACTAGATCTCATTTGACACGCCCCTGCCAGAAGTAGCAGGACGGAGAGCTTATCTTCCATAATTCACAAGAGCAGTATCACAACGTGCCACTGCTCACAGCTTTTCTACTAAGGGAGAGGCCTGAAGGGGATGCTTTAAGTACAGAGAGGGCTGCAACTGTGCCGCAACACCTCCACAGAGACCAGGTGAGCGTAACAGAACACAAGCCTCTAACACTCTCTGCCTGGGCATTATGGAAACTTCAGAAACAGATCAGTTAGCCCTCTTACTAGGGGAATTACGGGCTGAAGTACATGCTTCAAGACAGGAAACCAATGCATTACGGCGGGATCTTATTGCAACTCGAGAAAGAACTGTGAAATTGGCAAGACAAATGCTACAAGCAGGACAGGTTCCACTGCCTGGAGTGACCCATTATTCTCATTCTTCCACACCACAACAATCAACACCAGTTCAGGTGGTTCTTCCAGAAGCAGTGCCTGTAGCCCCTCCCAAACGCTTCATCCGCGACCCAAACAAGTTTGTGGTTTTTATGAACCAATGTCGCATTCATTTCTTGTGCAGACCAGGAGCCCTTCCTAATGACCAAGCTAAAGTGGCATTTTTACACTTGTATTTAGGAGGTCATGCGGCAGACTGGTCTATACCTTGGGTAAATCAAGATGACCCTTTACTCCGGAACTTTGGGAATTTCCAACATGAGATGAAGAAATTGTTTGCCTGTCATACTCAAGGATAAGCACTGGACAACAGTTTGCTGTCACTCAGACAAGGGAGTCAAGATCTATTAACCTATATTGCAACCTTCAATCGTCTCATAGCCCAGACCACCTGGCCAGAAGAGAAGAGGACTACACTCTTTTACCAAGGGTTGCATGGAGAACTTAAGGATGTGTGGGTGCAAGTGGTGAATCCCCCTGAGAGGTGTGTGGACTACATAGAGCTGATGGTGCAACTCGATCATAGGTTGCTGAATTGAAAAATGGATCGAGCTAGATCAGAGGGACGGTCAGTTTACGTACAACCTCATGAGAGCAAATTGGTGGATTATGAAGTCCCCTCACCAAAGTAGAAAGGGAAAAAAGAAGACAACAACAGTTTTGCTTATATTGTGGACAAGCAGGTTACTTACGCCGTGACTGCCTGGTTAAACCACCCAAGAAAACAGTTGGGGCAAAAGACAAAACTGATGAAGAAGAAGAACAGAACTCGGGAAAGGCTAATGCCTGGCAAGTGTAGGGGTCCGCTTGTCGAGCATGAAAAAGGAATCCGTACAGACCTCACATCTAGTCCTTACAGTGCTTTTGCTGAATCACAAGCAACCATAAAAGATACATGCCTTGGAGGCATATATTTATTGTGGAGCTCTGTGTAACTACATTGACCAAGAATTGGCTCTCCGAATAGGCCTTCCTCTCTGACAGAAGCAGAAATCGGAAAACGTACCTGCTGTGGATGGTTCTCAGCTATCATCCAGCTCGGTGACAAAATACACCGAGAAAGTCAAGCTTCTGTGTCAGGACAGGCATCAATAGGACATTACTTTCGATCTCATTGGTGCTCCTCTGTTCCAGATGATATTGGGAATGCCCTGGCTGGTGACCTACAATCCTAGGATCGACTGGCAAAAACGAGTTCTGACATTTCCTCATGATTGTGATGACACATGTTACAAAAAAGATGACACCTATCTGAAACCGAAGAAAGACATTGTGTTGGTCCTCATCAGCTCCTTACTGCTTAAATACCAAGATTACCAGGATGTCTTAAAAAAAGAGCAAGCCAATGTTCTGCCCCCGCACAGACCCTACGATTGTCAAATAGATCTTGTAGCCGGAGCCCAGATCCCTTGCAGCCAAATTTACACTCCCACAGAACAGGAAAATCAGCATCTTAGAATTTACCTAGATCCGTACTTGGCGAACGGTTTAATTTGCCTGTCCAAGTCACCTGCCTCCTCATCCTTATTATTTGTTCCTTAAAAGGAGGTGGACTTAAGAACTTGCATCGACTATGGAGCCATCAATCAGAACACAGTAAAGAATCGATAATCTTTACCACTTATACCAGAGCTCCTGGATCAAGTGAAACATGTTCAAATCTACACAAAACTGGATTTAAGAGGAGCATAACATCTGGTAAGAGTAAAAGAGGGAGGCGACCGGATAACAGCCTTCCGCACAAAGTACAGCCTCTTTGAATACCAGTTCATGCCCTTCGGGCTATGCAATTCCCCCGCAGCATTCCAATTCTTTATGGTTGATATACTCCGTAAACTACTGGATGTTTGTGTGCCTGTTTACATTGATGACATTCTTATCTACTCAAATTCCATGGAAGAACATGTAGGCCATGTCCGGGCAGTCTTAGAGAAGGTTCGACATCACCAATTGTACGCCAAGTTGGAAAAATGTTTTTTCCATGTAACTGAGGTCGAGTTTCTCGGTTTCATGCTCACACCACAAGGTGTATATATGGATACACGAAAGGTGGATGCAATCCACCAATGGCCCTCACCAATTTCCACGAAAGGAGTGCAAAGGGTGCTCGGATTTGCCAACTTTTTATAGTCGGTTTATAACTGGGTTTTCACAAAGTGTACATCCAATTACCTCCTTGTTAAAGAAAAATCAAACGTTCCATTAGTCAACAGAACCTGAAGAAGCCTTCCAAAAGTTGAAACTAGCATTCACTACAGCACCAGTCCTTCGACACCCACGACCAGACCTACCTTACATAGTTGAAACAGATGCTTCAAAAATAGCCATGGGAGCAGTATTGTCACAACGAGACCCTGAAGCAGGACAACTACACCCGGTCGCATTCTGGTCCCGCAAATTTTCAGCCCCCAAGTTGAACTTCGCAATCACAGATAAGGAATTACTGGCAATTAAAGCAGCATTCAAGGCCTGGAGACATGACCTTCTTTGGGCGAGACGTCCGGTCACTGTCATCACGGACCACTGTAACTTGCAATACTTGAAAACCGCCAAAACACAATCCTTGCGTCAACTTTATTGGGCTCCCTTTTTTCGCGGAATACAATTTTATTATCACTTATAGACCTGGAGTACGCAATGGGAAAGTAGACGCTCTACCACGCATGAGTGAAGAAAAAGAGGCTTTTACAGCATCCGACCCTGTGGCCATAAAAGCAAACCATCAATCATTACCATGATTCATTAGGGGAAGGACACACAGCAATAGCCAAAACTCATGCTAAGGTAAAACAAAACTACTGGTGGCCAACCTGGTGAAAAGGCATCACCCAATTTATTGAAACCTGTGGTGTCTGTGCACAACAAAAGTCTCATAAACAGAACCCTGCTTGCTTACTATATCCCCTAACAGTACCGCCAGCACCTTGGCATACCCTGTCGATTGACTTCATCATGGATTTTCCACCCCGCAATGGATACAACACCATATTAGTCATTGTAGATTTATTCTCCAAAATGGCCATTTCATCCCTCTTAAGGAACTCCCAACTGTGTCAACTCTCACTTCTGTGTTCCTAGAGCAAATTGTTTGATTGCATGGATTTCCATCATGTTGGAATCTGATTGTGGAAAGCAATTTGTTTCTGCCTTTTGGAGAAAGTGTTGTACAATTGCCAAAATCCATCTCTGGTTCTCCACAAGCCATCACCCTCAAACTGATGGGCAAACTGAACAAAGCAACCAAACTTTAGAGCAATATCTCAGGTGTCTGTTGCAGGAGTCTGAAGATTCTTGGAAAAATATACTCTGGATAGCTGAGTATGCAAGTATTCAAAAGGATACCCGGTTACTGCCTTGCTCTGCCCAGGTGGGTACAGTAATATCAACAAACAAATGAGGAAGGTCAGGTGGATCTATCTGCTGTGGAGTGACCACTGCTACAATCCTGAGGGGTTCAGCCCTTGAGTAGGTGGACACAGAATTATCATAAAACTGTTCTTCTGCAAAAAGTTTTTATTTGAAGTGCAGTGAGTGTATCAATACACTGGTATTTTCAAACACATAGGACATTCAACAATGAGGAGGTACAGAGTGTAGTACCTGAGTTGGAACAATCAAGTAGTCAATATTTGAGATATCTAATACTTCAGTTTGTTCATTCTCTATAGGTTCCTTGGGAAGGAAGCTTAGAGACTTCAGTGGAATCATAGACAGGAGGGTGGCCCGGAGGGTGTGGGCACAATCAAGAGTTGAACAATAACAACATATCATACATGTCAACACGACAGTGTTTCAGCCATTTTGCGTGGAGCTAGGTGAGCTCCAGTGGTGTAGGCTTTCATCAGAACAGGAGTGTCTTTTCGGATGAAGTGTCCTATGTGGTCGAATCTGAGGAGCACAATGGCTCAGACTTTGAAGTGGAAGGGTCCACTTCCACAGGATGGATTTGTCATCTTGTGTGAAAAGCGCTGAAAAGTGCGATCATGCCTCTCGCGAGCACGTAGTGCTGCCGGGATGATTCTTGTGGTGGTGCAGTGTCTTCGAGGATGGGGACTCCAAAAAATGTGGGGAGTTTGGGGCGGTTGTGCCTGCCTATAAAAGAACCCACACACATAAAGAGAATAAAGTGAGTGCAAAAGCCTGGTCTGACCACTTTAGCTCCCTATATAAAGCAACGGCCCATAGTAAATTCAACAGGATTCAGGGCACCACTCTGTGCCTAACCAAAAAGGAGATTCAGGCAGCGGTTAAAAGCAACTACACAACCGAGCTGCAGGCCTGGATGCAATTCCAGCAGACCTTTTCAGTGGTGAGGCAGATTTGTTGGCTCCTCTGTTCACTAGATGCTTTATTGCTTTTCTTGAACTTGGTGATTACCCAACCTCATGGCGGCAGGCAATCATTTATCCCATTTTCAAAAAAGGTGACCCAGGCAGCCCTTTATCCTATAGGCCAATCTCCTTGCTAGTGTCATGATGCGTGCTCTGAAACCCCTGGAGTAGTTGGGCCCACCCCAGTCCCTGTCACCCAGAAGGACTTCTCAGCCCCCAAGGAAGTGCCCCAGAGCCTCATGGACTCAGTCCTGGTGCCATTGGCACCAGGATCATGAAATGGGCTGAACTCATGGAACTATTTAATCTGCCTAGTGAGGCTGAGCCTTCTGTATATCGAGGGTGTGGCAGAGGGACTACTTTTCCTGAGAAGACAGGGTGTGGTAAAGGGACTACATTACCTGGGACTACTTGCAAGGCTATTTAAGCAACACCCTGCAGGCAGAACACGCTTCGCGTTATTCTGCACTCCTGCAGCGTAACGCTCACCGTGTCTGCTCAGTCCTCGAGTTTCTGCAGCCACGCCGTCCGAGATTTCCATCCATCGGTGCCTGGAAGAAGGAAAGGAGAGGAAGAGGTGTTACTTCAGCGACAAAGGCCTTACCTGCAATCGGTTCCATCTCCTCTAAACAGAAAAATGTACCCTTGCTAATAATTATTTTCATATTATTTCTTTTTTTCTTTTTGTTTCAAATAATGAATTAATATCTCTGAGAGGTTTCCAAATTGTGGAAATCCTAAAGTATGAATCTACCGCTGTTCTTATATAACCACCCAAATAATAAAGTAGCTGTGTGTTTCAAAGGACAAACATTACGGTGGTGCTTCCAGTGCTTGAGAAATAAAATAAAAGGTAACTCATATAATTAAGGAAAAAGTGCAAGACATTCACTTTCTACCTCCGAGGACATCAAAAACATATATGTAAAGAAAACCAGAACACATAATCGGAAGTCAACAAAGTTATAATCTCAACCAAAAAATAGAACAAAATACAAATACATCCACATAATACATTTAGGAAGCAACGTTTTTTTGTAGAAAGAGATTACAATGTGCATAAGTGTTTTGACACAATAAAAAACAAAAAAACACAAAGAACATTGGATTAATATTCATTTCTTTACATTATAATGATTAAATCATAAAGAAGAGTGCAAATAGGACATACATGTGATACTGGTTCAATAAATAAACGAGTATCATGGCCCAATTTCTAGGTATTGTTCAATGATAGTCCCTTTTTGCAATTGTTAGTTTCAAGCAATTAATGCTGCAGGGTCTTTGATACAAGATATCTGTTTTATCCTTGCCAACGTGAGATTTGATGGTTGGAACCGGAATGTAAGCTCCAAGCGATCAGGGATATGTATATATGGTTTGAATCCCTGTCTTCGTCACGTTTCGGCGGTTATTCTATTACGATCGGTCCGCCTTCATCAGGGCTCCTAGTTGGGGACCCTGTGGGAAGTATATGGATATCGAGTCAGAAGGGTGGATATAGAGAGGTGGTGGCCCCTAATACTTAGGGCGCTGTACAAATAAAAATATTTAGAAACTCTCGGCACCGGTGGTCGGCTTACCTGCCGGTGTTTGAGATCCCAGAGGTTCGGGTGTGGGCCACACAGGGAGGGAAATCAGGCGACAGGACCAGACGTCTATGTGAAGAGTGAGAACTCTCAGGTAAAGTCACAGTCTCGTCTTGGTGATATCCTACATAAGGTATAAAGATGATGGAAAAGAGAAGAGCAAAAACTATAAATCAGGGGTCTGGCGCCCGGGTTGTGTGGTGCTAATACATAATTGCTAAATATCTACATATGGCAAAAGCGAGAGAAAAAAATGCTCTACCCGGATTAATTGGCCAAGTAGTAGAGAGATTGCGCCGTATGGGTAAATTTTCTCCTCTGTCACCGTTATAGTGGAATGTGGTTGTTCACTTTGGGCTGGTGGCTGTTGCCTGTGTGAGAAGAAGAACACAACTAAGCACCAGGACTAGTTTGTTCGTAGGATGTTTAGGATAGTGGTTTAAATCCTATACACAAAAATATGTGAGACTTGACGTGGTGGCTGATAGTGCTAGTGTCTAGAACCATGATAACTCCAAAGGTACGTGCTGTATGTTCGGAGGCGAAAGTGTATTAATGATACCAAGTGCACGCGAAACTTACAAAAAACACACAGTACGGCTGCCAGTCTGAGTATTTAGAGCTCAATTACATGAGTTGAGATGCCAAATGTATGGGCTTCAAAAGGAGTATTAAGTGGGGAGCAAGCCGGTGGCATGAAGGGTTGAGGGCTGCATGCGAGGAAAAGACGTGCCTGTTGAAAAGGTCAGAAAGAGGGAGAGAAAGAGAGAGAAACCCTTTTAACGCTTACCCGCTGCAATGCTTTTTTCGGCTGCTGTAAGGCTTAGCAGGCATCCGCTGGGAAGGGGAGAGGCTCGAGGCTTATCTCGGCCGTCTCGTCTGATTCGAGGGTGTGTGTAGACTGTGGCTGCCTGCTCAGGGAAGCCGGGGCCGGGACGATCACGCGTGCGCAAAGGCCGCGTAGTCGATCGTTGTCATGGTGACTAGAGAACGAGTCACTCAGGTATGCTGGAAGAGAGTATCGATTTGCAGTGTACCTCGGTGTGAGGAAAGTGTGGCTGTCAGCCTCATATAAAGTCATACACTGAGCCTGGAGGAAAAGGGGAGGAATGCATAGCTCCGTGCGTATGTTTAATATATAGCAACAACAAGGAGCAACAGAAACTTAGTTTGTCACAGCTTGTCGGTGAGGGCTAATGCGCGTGAGGAGAGGCTAATTAGTGGTGGGCAGGGACGTGGAAGCGGACATATGTCACAATGGTCATATTACTGGCTGAAAAATTTCATTGAGCCCATGATGGTAAGTGTTTAATCGATGTATCCATCTAGACTCCTTCCTAAGAAGACTGTGTTGAATGTCGGGGCTCCCCTTGATTTTCTCGAGTACCCACCAAAAAAGATTGTTTGGTGTGTGGTTAGCCTCCATGTAGTGTGTAACTAGAGGTGATGTGAGATTCTTACACCTTATTCTAGATCTGTGTTCCGAGATCCGAATGCTAACTGCTCTTGTTGTTTGACCTATGTATCGTAGTCCACAGGGGCATTCGATACAGTAAATCACATTCTGGCTTTTGCAGTTTGTGAGGTCCCTCAGAAGCCATTTGCGTTGTCCAATTTGGAAACTGCTCATTTTCTTCGTAAATTGGCAGGCCACGCAGTTGCCACATGGGTGATGGCCCTGCAGTGGTCTTAATGTTCGTGTGGAATTCTTAATTGGTTGAAATTGGGAATGTACTAGATGTTCCTTAATGTTTTTTGTTCTTTTATATGCAAATCGGGGAATTGGTTCTTCCGGAAGGTTAAGGCGTGCTATGTGCCAGTGTTTACTGATAATCTTCTTTATTTGTGATGTGTGGGTTCCAAAAGTGACAACGCACGTAAGACGATCTTCCTTGGTGTCTTGGGTATCACGTTGTAACTCGAGAAGGGTTTCTCTATTCCTGTTTCGTGCCCTTTTCCTGGCTTGCTCAAGCTGTTTTTTAGGATAACCTCGTGCTTTTAGGCGGGTGGTTAGATTGTCTGCATGGTAGTTAAAGTCTTCAGGTGTTGTGCAGTTTCTGCGTATTCGCAGATACTGTCCGTATGGGAGGTTGTCCTTGACATGAGTAGGGTGGTTGCTAGAGTAGTGCAACAAGGTGTTCCTGGATGTAGGTTTGCGATACAAATTACATATAAGTTTGCCATTTTTTTTGTTGTTCCATCTCCAGCTGGACTTCTGATCGCCGCCCCCCGTTGGAAAAGGACTTCTGCGCAGGCATCCAATACTCACCTGGGATTCTGCATTCTTTCGGGTTACTTCGGAGCGGTTCTTCCATTCTTCATCTTGGGGCCGCACCGCGCCTGAAAAAAGGGAACAGAAAACAGCAGGTTAGTCACGCACAATACAAAAATGAACAATTGTTCAGCCATCCAGTGCCACTCATCCGCGCTCATACTCACCTGGAGACAACCAGTTCAGAATTCTAGGAGGGTCAATTCTTCTTCTAACCTTCCGTACGAGACCGCATCGGCAAGAAAGACAAAACACGTTTAAACCTTGGAACAATAAGACTTAAGCATCTATACCAAGCTGTCATTGGGATAGAGACTTACATGATTAATCCAAGCATTCCCGAAACACAGCAACAGGCACTCAGAAACAGTGAAGTAACTGTGCCCAGAGAAAGACTGAGCCTACTGCGCCCCTGCTGAAGGTCAATCAGGATGGAGAGCCTACCTCACCAAACTCAAAGGTCAGCCGGAGAGGTGTCGGCATCAGGAGGTTGCAGGGAGTGGGACCAATCCAACCCACTCATTAGCTAACATTTTCTTTCAACATTGCAGGCTAACGCCTCCTGTGGAGATAACAGGGGAGAAGACACCATCCTACCATCGAAATTACGCCAGTATAGATATCAGTCATACGACTACGTGCTACGCCCCCGTGGAGACCAGGTGAGCGTGACAGCTAGATACCGCTTTCAAGATCTTTGGTCGGGCTTTCCTGGAGATCCTGGAATCATGGATTTCTGACTCTGAGGTGCTTGCAAATATAGTGTATGGTTTCCTCCTGTGCTTGGGGACCCGAGATCAGATCTTAAACTTGTAGATGGTAGGAGCAAGATCGGTTGCTGTTACAGACAACACAATCTACCTAGCGTTCATGGACCTGAGCACAACATTTAATAAGGTGGGCATAGCCTTGCTGTGGAGTGTGCTTAGGTCCATGGGTTGCCCGGAGGAGTTGGCAAAGGTGATGCAGATAATTCACAAAAACACATTAGCCTGTGTTAGATTTGGGGAGCAAGGACAATGTACAGGCTTTTTAGAAGTTGCTCTGGGTGTTTGTCAGAGCTGCATGGTGGCTCCAGTATTATTTGCCCTCTCCATCAATGGATTTCATCGGGCACTGGTGGAAACCAGAGCAGACTACATCAGGGTGGGTGGACATCCACTCCGTGTATTGGGTTTGCGGATGACATGGTCTTAATTTCCTGAACCCCCATTTCACTTTAATGTTTGGTAGATGCCTTAAATTAGCAGTGAATCCAAAGAAATCAGCAGTAATGGCCTGTAGGGGCACAAGTGGCATACCACCAAAGAAGCACAAAATCTGGAGTGGTGGTGAACCAATACCTAGGGTCAATAAATATGAATACCTTGTAGTCACCTTAAGTGAAAACTGGCGGGGGATTAGCCTCATAGAAAAACATTGCCTGAGAATGAGGCAGGCTCTGGGGGGGCTTGCTGCGCTTCCAAAATACATGCATAGGGCAACCTATGAAGATGATCCTGGAGGTGGACAAAGCTCAAACAAAAGTTGCCACCAACTATGGGGCAGCACAGTGGGGGCATGGAGAAAGATACTCCCATTGAAAACATAGAGAATACTTTCTTGAAGAAACTGCTTGGCCTACCACACTCAGTGCCCAACTATGCCACACATATGGAACTTGGATGCCCACATATTAGCGATGAGTGGCAGATGGCCCCCCTATCGCACTGGCTGGCGGTATGGTCGAACCCAAAATCCACTTTAATGCATACAATCATAAGAGCCCTGGTCTATAGCCCATTACAACATAAATAAAACATGGCTCTCGTACACCTATAAATGTATCTCCCAGCTAAATGCAGAGAATTTACAATGGCCCTCAAACCTTCTGTCACCATGTACAGCAAACAAATACAAGCAACTCTTCAATGTAATTCTTGTGACAAACAGAAACTTCTGTGCTGGGGGTTGTAACGAACAGTAGGCATATGGTCATATCTGCTGTATGGGAGGAAAGGTCGTTTCGATCCCCCTCCCCTTCATTTCCTTTCCCGCTCGCACTCTATTCTCCCCCCACAACTAGTCACGCACCTCTGGCCAAAGGTGCCAAACAACCTTGGGTCGACACATGCAAGAGCAGCATCTGTTAAGAGGACTGAGTACTGACTCCATTTTCTAATGAACCCCAACTCCATTTTGTATCTGCCCAAACAGGCCTCATAACAAAGCCAGCCTGCACGCCTGCAGCTCTCCCCTGGAGCCACACACAGTCAGCCAGCTACTCCCCCAACCTCCTCCCCGCTGGTGTCCCTGCAGCTGCCCTGTTCTCACAGAAGACTGGGTACGAAAGGCTACAAACTAAATACTGTGAGGCCGATTCATGGAACAAAATTGCGCTGAAAAAAGTGGGGCAAGCTGGCGCAAGCAGGCGCTAGAGTGAAAAATGGAGCGCACGTGCGATTCATGGAAGATCATGCATGTGTTTTTCCCGAAATGTTCACCAAACCCGTGCGTGGCACACACATCATTGCAACATCCCAAACGGTGTGCGCAACGTGCACAGGGAAAGCGCACAACATCCGCGCACACACCAAAAAGGGGGCGGGACACAGGTTGTAACATGCGGAATGGGGAACAACGCGTGAAAAAGAAGGCGTAACTGTGGAAGTAATGCAGGGAACTACACAGAACGCTAAGATGCATGCGAACAACCCGTATTCATGGATTCAAATACGGGAAACCCGCGCACGGCAAAAGACGCGCATAGGCGTCAACGCGCCCGCCACACGAAGGCAGGCGGAAGTGTCCCCGCGCACAGTATAAAAGTGCACGCAAACAATAAACACGTATATCCAGCTACGATGAATGCCCCATTTGTCGCAGCACTGATCGTGGGACACCGCAGGAGGAGGAAAATAGCTAGGGCCTGCATTTTTTCACCCCGGACAAGCCTTTTTGGGATGCCTAATGACCATATCTTAGGCAGGAATAGGTTTCCACCTCATATCATCCTAGACCTGGTTAGGGAGTGGGTAGATGACCTTACCTCCCCCACCCTCTGCTCCCAAGCATTGAGCCCCTTGGAGAAGGTCCTCATTGTCCTGCATTTTTTGACCACTGGGTCATTTCAGCGGACTACTGCCATAGTGGGGGGGTCTTACAGGCCACGCAGTCGCGCTGCCTACACCAGGTCTTGGCAATCATGACAGCGTGCCCCTCAGTCTGCAGGCACATATTCATGCCCAGAACACCCACAGAAAGGCAGGCCGTTGTCCAGGACTTTTACAGGGTGGCACACTTCCCCAAAGTGCTTGGTGAAATAGATTGCACCCATGTGGCCCTATGTCCACCTAGGGACACTGAGCACATCTAACGAAACCGCAAGCACTGGCATTCCATCAACATATAGGTGGTATGCGATGCAAAGGGAATCATCACCTCTGTTTATGCAAACTACCCTGGCTCCACCCATGACAGTTTCATATACAGAATTTCCACCCTGAGCCAGGCCATGGAAGCTGGGCAGCATGGTGACACATGGCTCCTAGGTGAGTACAAATGTCCGTGCGCATGCATGCATGTCACACACACACAAATACACAAACCCCAATAATCACAACCATCATCACCTCTCCAGGGGACAGTGCCTACCCTCTGAGCAACCACATGATGACGCCAATCCGGAACCCCACTACAATACCCCAGTTAAGATACAAAGCGGCCCATATTGCAACCAGGGCCATAGCGGAGCGCATATTCGGAGTGCTCAAGTCACGCTTCCGCTCCCTTGACCGCTCTGGTGGGCAGCTACTCTATGCACCCCCAGTAGTGTGCAGGATCATTGTGGCAGCATGTGTCCTGCACAATGTTGCAACACGGCAGGGTGTACCAGTGGACATGGTAGTGCCCCCACACCCTCAACCACAGGCACAGGCGCTGCCCATGGGAGGGGATAGGGCACGTGGCGAGGAAGCCCGGACCCAGATTGGGCCACATTTTTCACCTAAACTCCCACCCCTGCAGAGTGCACACATGCCTGGAACATACCATGTGACAATCGATAATGACAAAGAAACAGTCAACTGTCACAACCTTACCACCCAGAGAATGTTACCATGGAAGTGCCACATTGTGTGCATCCCTAGCTACTTAAACATAACCAATCCTGTGTGACCAAAAGGCACACATGCAAGGTGTGAATCACACAGACCTGCAAAACAGGCCATGACTATCACTGCTATGTCACCCAAACCCTCACAAACCACAACATGACATGGCAAGCAATAGCTATACACCAACACAGTACCAATCAGGTACACATTGACATGTGAAAAATGTAAAGTGGCATCAGACAATGATGCCTGACATGGCATCAGATGAAATGACTGACCAACAACCTCCCACCCAAAAGACGTCATACCCAAATGCATTCCAACAGTTGTAGTTGTAACATAACAATGAATGCCTGTCAACATGCACATTGTGCTTGCAAAATCAACAATGCAACTTCTGTGTGCCGTGTCCACCTCCTGCAACACACTGCTCAGCGCACAGCATAGTGAACAGCCATTGTGTGTGACGCACACCCTGAGCATCACATCTAAATGACAAACTACATCAAAAAGCAAATTACACATGTACAGGATTCACAATTGGTCATAAATCATGTGCTGCAGGGACACAGTGGGCACCAGAAAGCAAACAGAGTGTACATGTGGACATGGAAGGGTGGTTGTACATGTAGTGGATCATAGTGCGAGTGTGTGGGTCAGTAGGGACATGCACTCAATATATGCATGTGCAATCAAGTGACCATCAGTGTCCTCTACACATCACATGTGAACATTGACCATGTGTACACCCCAGCATGTCAAGCCACAACTATTCCCTCACACCTGAAAGGTAAACACAACACATGAACAGGCATTGATCAGCAGAATACATCATGTACATAGGATACCACTATTACAATGTCAGGGTGCGCATCACACTGTAGGGCAAGGTAACTGTCAACAACAAAACACCACCCCCCCTAATAAATCACCATGACCCACTGAAAAACTGCACCTGGGTTATGTAGCCTTCATCCTTGAAGTTCACCTGGCCACAGGATCACCCTTCCCCTTTGTCACCATCTTCCACCTTGTGTGTAAAAAGTGTACAGCACCCTCAGAGGCCACCTTGATTTGCAAAAACACCAAAAAGAACTCAAAGCAGGCCAACACAGAAGCCAAGCAAAAAGCCTGCAGGCAGCAAAACAAACCAGAATAGCCTCCAGTAGATGACTTGAAGTAGCATTACATCACAAAGCCCAAGTACTACCACAATGACATAACAACCAAGGTAGCACAGTAAAACAATGTCACAACAGGATGTGTACCATGTGTGGTACATAACACAGAATGATGCACCACGAACTGATGTGTACTGTCACAGCTCTCGTGTACAGGTGCAGGAGTGGCACAAACCAACCACCCCCACCGTGGTCTGGGTGCCTGCAAGGTCGAACTCACACAGGCCTCTGAGACCCTGGTGGGGAAAGAGTGTCAGGGATATGCAGTCGGGACAGGCATTGCTATACTGGATAACTGGAATGAGGGGCAGGAGAGGGGCAGGAGAGGGGAGTAGGATTGACACGGGAAAGTAGGAAATGCACAAAAATGTACTACTCATATTAACACATACACAATTACACCAAACTTGATCATCATGCGCATAGTAACAAATTACTCAAATGGAAGACAAAGAGAAACATATCTCTGGGGTGAGTGCTGGCCTCCTGCCTGCGCACTCTCAGGTCTGGTAAGAGGAGCAGTTCAATGCTGCAAAGAGAGCCCCAGTTACTAATCTGTGCGTGCCAATAACACACAAACACAACACCATATATGCCCCAAAGTAACAAACTACTCTACAAACAATCACGTGTGGATGCTTCGTACCCATACGTAACATTACCCCTGTGATGATTCATACACAGTCAATGCAGTAAGTCAGGTGTTGGTGGGTGCATGGCAAATGGAAGACCAATGTGTCACAATTAACACAACTTGCAAAGTTCACCCGGTAAGCAGCCAGATGCATATAGCAAGGTATGACTTCAGAACAAGTCGTTTTCCACCATGACCGAAATAAAGTAGGTAGTGCATGTGTCAAATTCTACATGGAAATGAAATGCACTGCACACAAGTCTGTCCCTCGCTGTCTGTCCCTGTGAGCTGCTTCTTTCCATGTCTTGGAATGCTACATGGCTAATACAAATGCCTCAATGGACCATGGTGGACCAGAGGATTTGTGCAACTGCCCCTGCATGTGCCCCAGACAACTTCCCCATCAACTAGCCATTAGTCCACCAACGCATCTCAGCTGCTTTGTGCGCTTCAACACCAATATCTGTCCAAGCTCACTGTCAATGCTGCTACTAAGCATGCATGTGCAACTGGCCCGGTGAAAGGTTTGCTGCGTTGTGGCCCCCCTGTGCTGCTCACCTTGCCTGGAGTCCCTTGAAACATGTCAGCTGTTTTTGGATGTATGAGCACAATCCCTATGCCTCGGCTTGCGCACACATGCGCATGTCGGCAACGTGTCCAGCTTCCAGACGCCCAATGGGCCATGTCTGCTGACAAAGGTGGTCTGGAGGCTCATCCCCCTGCAGAAAGGGCATGAAACATATGATTAATGCTTTAAAATCATCTGTGTGTGTCTCTTCAGGCATTTCATGACTGGACCATGTCACAGACATACATCAGAAATCACACCATCAGTGCCTCTTTCACAGGCAAAGTGTGGTACACACTATCTATGGCATAAATTGCAACAAGCACGTGTACAGTAAAGATAAGAAACACACTACCGAATGCATAGCAATTAATGTACACATGAATAATGAAACCCCCCTATCTAGCTAAAGAAGAACAGTGGTCAATAACACTCCTATCAACCCCACTAGGGGTGTTAACACAAGTTGGAGAGCAGCAGAGATGCCACAGATATGACAGTCCAAAGCCCTTATGTAATAGGCTGTTACACCAAACCATCCTTGCGAGCCATGGATAAGGGAAGCACGAGTGGCATATGTGAGTCAGGACCCCAAGCTGCAAACACATACACAAGACAAGCTTGAAGGGCCCAGCTGGAACAGACAGTGGATGTTTTCAAAAGACACAAAGCACCACAGCGTCACATGAAAGCACAATAGACAAGCAATTTTAAACTATATTAACTAATTACACTAACTATGAAAAATCTACATTACCCAATTAAACTAACTATCAAATTGAAACTAAACTAACTAAACTAAAAGAAAAATCAAAAATGGCCATATACGATTCGGGGTCGGAGGCACCCAGGAGGGTGGAGGTACAGGGTGCTGCTCAACACCCACATGCGATGATGTGGAGGAAAAAAAAACTCCATGGGCTGAACGCCTGCACAGCCTGACCTATGTGGGAGATAAATTGTTGTCCGAGTCTGGCTCTTCCTGGAAAGGAGGACGTGACACAGGAGCCTGACCACGCCTAGCCGCAGCTTGCCCCTCTTCGGCAGCAAGTCTGCCGGATGGGTGAGCCTGGTTCTGTGTGGCAATGACACGTAGGTCTGCATGCAGAACTTTCCGTGATATACGTGCTTCCTCTTGCAAGGTAGCACGTGTAACACAGAGTTTCTCCTGCAAGGCCTGGCTGGACAACTGCTGCACCTCCCGGCAAGCATATAGCTCAGCCGAGATGGTATGCTCAAGCTGCGCAAACCTCTTCTGTGCCCGCTCCCTCTGGGACCTCATAAGGACATCCAGAGTGGATCTGAGGGAAGCATACTCCTGCCTCACGGCCTCCATGTGTGCATCTACGTGAGCAGCAATTGCTTTAGGCAGAGATAACATGCCCAGCCTGAGCGAGCGGGCCGTGGACCGTGCCACCTGCTGCTGGAGAAGCACCTGCCTAGCAGGGGGGAGCATGGATTGGGCCACATGCTCCATGCTCTCAGCGATGTTCTTCATTGCTTCCCCCTGCTGTTCAGAATTGGCAGTCATGTTGTCGAAACTGATATAATATTGATTTGTCTTCATTGTATATTCTGGCCTATGCCCAGTCGCTTTGCGAGGAAATCCGTTTTGCAAGTTCATGACCTTAAGTTAACCAAGCCTCCATTTTAGGTTAGACCGCCATTTTAGTTTATCGTGCAAAGTCACCCTGTGGCCTAAAATGGCCGACCTGTGTCCTTTTGTTTTCACTTTAACCTCTTCAACCCCTGTAGGCGAGTGAATGTCCAACCTGCCTGCAGGCTATATGTTAGGGACATGTAGACCTTGTCCTTTCTTGACCTAGGGATCAGGGGATTACTTGAATCAGCGATGTTAACCTACTAGTATACAGTCCAATAATGCCATTTAAACATGATATGCAAAACATTTGTTTGACCTGCATTGAAGCAAATGTTTAAAGAGTGTAAAGTCATATCCAGAGAATAGTAGTACTTGTTAGTAAATGTATTAAGAAGTAAACCACTTGCACGAGATATGTGAATTAGGAATGAACCTGGCGCGAACCCTAGCCCAGTAAATGATTAACTCGTAAGAGGCTGGACATCGTTACGAAGAAACTCTATAAATATGCTGATGTCCAGCTAGTAATCCCTGTTCACTGCGCACATTGAACCTGCTGGTGGTCTCTGTGAAGTACTGACGGCCAAATAACTATTTGTGTACTTTGTTTTGTAAACTGTTCAGTGTTGCAATAAAGATTCTGGGAATCTTTACAAGCCTGTGTTGGTGTATTTCTCTTTGCATGGTGTAAAAGCCTTAATATTGTATTTTCTGAATCCACAATGTCTTACTCCCACTCAGTATACTGCTGTTGCGCGTGGCGACTGTGTTGCTGGGCTTGACCTCTGCGGGACCCAAGGACCGGGTGTCCTTGTTGTGTTGGCACTGCCTGCGGCTGCACGACAACATGCCCCCATAGACGTGATGTCCCAGGCACATCAGTGACTGGTGTGGAGGGTGACCCTGTGGCCCGATCCACCACAGAAGGAGGTTCCAACACTGTCTGACCCCTCAGTGCAGGTGTCGCGGACAGAGGAGTGCCCACATCAGAATCACTCACCCCTGACATATGGACCTTATGCACATCCAACTCGACATGGATGTCAGAGTGTTCATCCGGGCTGGACTCATTGCCAGCCAGAGACAAGATGGACTGTAGCACATGTGGGTTTTCATGGCCTACCACCCCACTACCCCCACTTGTGCGGGTTGCTGTAGTGATAACAACCCTGTGCCTGACATGACAACACCATCCTCTGGCTCCATTGCGTCATCATCTGAAAAGTAGAGAGAAAAAAGGTCACTACACATGTTAGAAGCACACAACACACACACACACAGACATTACACAGACACTAAACACATCAAGCAGACATGTCACAGACAAAATAGAACCTGCCATGCATGCTGGGTCAACTTGACATTGATTCTGTGATTAGGCATGTAGAATGGTGTCAGTTTGCACATAGTGGGTCGATGCAGTGCAGCAAATTTGTACGTTACTCACTATCTACATGTACAAGTACTTCATGATTTGTGTCAGAAAATGTGAAGGCAGTGCAATGTCAACTTCAGGCATCACGTGCAATGTGCATTCAATGGGTAGCATGGCTACAAGCAAACCACCCCCCCCCCCCAAGTGCAAATGCAGGGATGCCTAGCATGGTATCAAAAGGCTGACCATAGACCTGTGTATTGACAGACAGTGTTGAATAGCATCAACTGCATCATGTGAGTCAAGTGACACCACAGCAAATGATGATGTGACAGTAAGCAGGACACATGATGAAACCTCTGGAGTACACCCACGTGTGATGGAGACACTACACCAGTCGGACAGTTGGCCATTAAACAGGCTGAGGCCTGTGACCCACACAGACTGTCACTCCCTAAACATATGTGCAATCCAGGATTGAGCCACAGTGGACATGGGAAGGCTGGTGAAATGCCATGCAATGTAGGTCACACTGGACTCGTACTGCAATGATCATTCAGTCAAGGACACATGGGGGCATGCATGGAATACACATGGAGCATGAATGGGCACTCATGTCCCTGCGGGGCATCTGACCTCTGCACAGTCCAAGTGTGACACCCTGCATCAAGTACAAAGGATGTACCACACAGCATATGTCTGGCAGATTGGGCGCTGGAAGTTAGCATGTACACAGGATGCATGAACAGGGAAGTACTGAACGGCAAAATTGAAGCAGACCGGTGCAAAGGTGGAATTGGGGTGCAGAGCGGGGGTGGAGGGGCAAGGGAGCATGCCTACATGGAGTGCCCGCATGCAGGCAGAGGACACATGCACGTCAGTCAGGCTATGACATAGTCCCTGGGCTGAGAGGAAGGTCACCCCACGCTACATGCAGAAGGGCCAGTGACCTGGAACATGGACTGGAGGGGCATCCTGGTGACCAGCATGTGAGTAGGGTGCAATAGTGGTGATGCGGACAGTCCCCGTCCGCTCCACATGTCCGCCGTCCAGCAGAGCAGCCATGCATCGGGGAAGCATTGCATTACTTGCACATCAGAACCATGTGCACGTGACATGTAGTGGCAGTCATGCACAACACATCACACAAGTAAAACACACATGTTCTCAACAAACACGCAACAACACTCACTGGACTGGGCATCAAAGACCAGCATCTCTCCCACTCTTTCTACCGATTCAGATGGTATGAACTCCGCAACGAGTGACTCATGCAGAGTGAGGTCTTCCTCCTCAGGTGCAAGCCCACTGCCAGTCACCAGAGTCAAGTTGTAATTTGAGGCACGCTTATCCTTAGCACTGCGTTTGAGGTCATTCCAATGCTTTTTGCACTCTTGCGCCATTCGCACCTCATGGCCGAATGCACTCACATGTTTCGCAACATACTTCCAGTGGGTATCACGGTGGGCAGCCGTAGTCTGACAATTAGGACCCACTAGCATATTACGGCTGTGGTCCTGCACGTAGTCCACAAGGAAGTCCAGTTCCTGGTTGCAGAAAGGCTTCTTCCTCGACATGCAGGAGGTTGTAGCAGTGTGTGGGGTCCCAGTCTGTGCTGCAGGTGCAACCTTCCTCCTCTTGGATTGTGTCACAGACCCTGGCTGGCAAATGCCGCCCTGATCAGTATGGCCAGTGGCACCAGTGGATTGAGCCAAGGGAGTCGCAGGTGGAGGGACAACCAAAGGCCTGACTTGCATCCGTGGCAGCTGGGTGCCTTCTAATGGACCTTGTGCAGCAACATCCGCTGTGGCAGGGTCATTGACGCCACTGCCCCAGGGACACCTGTCTTGGTCAGGGCAGCCCTGCGTGCACCTACGGTTTCCCTCCTGACCTGTTGGAAATCTTCCAAGGACTCTTCAAGTGCCAACGCAGCCTCCGCTGGCAGACCCTGAGCCTGGGTGGTGGTGTCCACAGCTGCACCTGCAGCTCCACTACCCTTGGGCCCGTGGGAGTCGATGAAACAGACTGCCGGGTCACACGAGCGCCAGTACCAGATGCAGAAGCTGCATCTCCCGGAACCACAGGGGGTGGTGGCATAACTGCACCGACACATGGCACAACATCGTGCTCAAGTGGCGCACCCCTGCCTCTTCCCCCTCTGTGACCACCCTGGATACCCTGGAGTCCCCCTACTCCCTGGTCACCCCAGCCACATCCCTGACCACGCCCGCCACTAGGAGGATGCCCAGCTGAGGCGCCCCTCACCTTTGGTGGCCTCCCAACCATGGCACAGATGGAGTAGTGCCGGCACAGATGGATGAGTGCCACTGGGAGGTGTACACCACAATTGTCCTGGGCAATTGGAGTGAAGGGGGTGGGATGCATGATGTTAACAGCGCCCCTGCACCTGCAAGGCTGTATAAGACCCCGGTGATGTAGTGACGGGTCATGCAACGCTCAGGCACCCCAAAACTGTAGTAAAACCGTGCACGCAACCCTGCAGCCTACGTGTGTGGAATTAACCTCCCGCAGTACGCGGTGGTACCCAGTAACACAAAAAACGTGTACACATTGAACACGCAGGCTACTATGACCTTGAAAACGTGTGCGATACACAAGGGCACCTGCAGTGGGAAAAATAGCATGCATGGCTCACCGTCTGACTAGCGTGATGATGAAAAACACACCTAGCCAATACGCCCACAAAAAGAAGAGATACGTCCTTGATCCGCTGTGAAATTTTGATGGCACGTGAAACAACACAAAGTAGCAACACACGTCGGTCTCCACGAAAGGCACGTACAGAGAACTGCTGACCCCGCTCACCTTTAACACGTGCTGAGGGAAACGCTGCGCGCATCGCGTCACTTACACGAGTAGGCCCTTTCCTCGGATTACACGCGGACGTGCAGTTTTTTCACGTGCTCGCTGAACCACTATGCCCACGTCACAAGGGAAACGCCCGCGCGTGTCGCATCACAGACGCACTTACGCGCTAAGGGCCTTTCCTCGAATTGCACGCTGATGTGCAATTTTATCTCGTGCCAAATCACTCCGTATCAAGCTGGCCACGCAACAACACACGGAAGACCAGGTCCCTGCCCAGAAGGCTGAATTACTGCCCCCCAGAGCCCCGAGCATGCTCCCACCTGCCATCTGCTGCTGTCTGCCTGCCTGCTGCCCACGTGCCCTGCTATTTCGTGCCTGCATGTCAGCCAGGGGTGCATTTGCTGTGACCACCCCTGCTGGAACTGAAGACTCCCGACTGGGATACCATCACTCCACAGCCCAGCCCCAGGACCCAGTTGTCCACCCACACCTGCCTCTAGGGTTGCCATGCCGGGCACAAAACCATCTGGCACCACTGGCAACCCCCAGCCAGAGAGGCAAAGGGCCACCAGCTTCAGTGCCCGGGAAGTTGGTGTCCTGGTGGAGCAAGTCCTGGGGCAGTATGATGCCCTCCTTGGAAGTTTGCAAGCTGACATTGAAGGACGGACCAGGATCTGGATGGACATTGTGACTGCCATCAACGAGGAGGGGGTGGCAGTCCGCGACTTCAAACATGTCCGGAAGCGCTGGGAGGACTTCAGGTCCAGGACCCTCGACAAGGCCCGGCACCTCTTGAAGGCTTGCGATGCAGGGGGCGCCGGGGCCACCTGTCCGACCACCAAATGAGGGTCCTGGAACGCATGCGCCCAGTGCTTCACGTCCAGGTCCTTGAGAGGCAGACCCGCCTGGAGTCGAGCGGTAAGTGTACATGCATACTGATTGGACGCTGTGTGTGTTGTGGTCTGCCAGTAGTGTGCAGGTTGCACATGTGTTTTTGTAGGGCCATGTATGGATGTGTATGTACAGGGGCGTGAGGCTGCCACATGTGAGTCCTCTCATGTGTGAGACACATCGATGGTGTATGTGTTGCTAAGCATGATTGCCAAATGCAGGTGTGGGAGCACACATGTTTGAATTTCTGTGTATGTATGTTGGCATGGTTGTGGTGTCACACATGGATGGTGGTTCCTGCTGCATGTATCAGCACTGTATACATGTGTATGTGTGTGTATTTGACAAGTGTGCAACTGTGATGCAACATGGATGCATGTGACACTGACATGTAGGAGGCTGATTGCCAGATGTGACATGGATGGCAATCTCATCACTGCTACAGTTGGTGGAGATGTACACATGCATGTAAGTCTGGTGGCGTGTGTGCATGTGTTGTACACTCCGTGTGTTTCATGTGATGTCATGCTCACCTTTGACTGCTCGTACTGTTGTTTGTGTATGGACGGTGCTGCCTGGTGCAAGATTCCTGTTGATTTGCTCATGTGTGTGAGTTGAAATGACATGTGTGTTGGGGAGTGTGATGCCATGTCTGTAGTTTTACACTGCCACTCATGTGCAACTGTCATGTGTGTATCAGTCCATTGTACAGTGCCCTGATGCCTGTGTTCTATCTCTCCCTGTCTGCAGCGTCAACTGATGAAGAGGGCAGAGAGGGTGCTGTGGAGCAAAGCGGCAGGGATCGCACCACCAGCCGGAGATGCAAGACCCGGCTCCCCTCCCAGGTTGTCATCTCATCGGGGAGTGAGGAGTCTGGTGCCGTGTCCCAGGCCGCAGCTGCCGAGGTTATGTCCAAGAGGCGGAGGTCGGAGGTGGACTCCTCAGCAGCAGAAGGGGCAGCTGAGACCCCACAGGGTCCGATGGAGGAAGATGGCATGTAGTCATCCAGGTTGGTGGGGGGTTTGGTGGAGGAGGAGGTTGTGGAAGGGACAGACACAGGGTCTGGGGGTGGGGATTCCACTGGTGCTAGTGGTGCAGTGCAGGGGCAGGGATAGGAGCAGCACAGCTGCCGCAGAGGTGCCTGTGTGTAATCCTGTCCCTGATCCTGTCACTGCATCATCCTGCACCAACAGGGATGACTACGTCTAGACCCGTTTTCAGGGAGGGTATGAGCACACAACAACTGGCCTTCCTCTCCCTGCGGACGTGGCAATCCGGGACCGAGTTGAGCCTGTCCTGTCTGGGATGGCGTTGCATCAATGGGGCATGCGAGGTGACCTGCAGTGTTTTCGTGAAGACACTGCATGTCATCTCGGATGCCTCGTTGACCACGTTGACCTACTGGGACGGGTCACCAGGGCCCTCCTCAACTGAACCCCCTATGCACCAGTCGTCCTCCATGCCATCTTCCCACCCATGTATCACCTGGGTACCCTGTGGAGCTGCCTCTGACCCTGCAGCCAGGCTGGGGGAGGACACATCCCTGCCACAGTCGGGAGTCGGACGTCTAGCAGGGGTGGCCACCTCAACAACTGCACCCCATCTGGAGGAGGACATGCAGGCAGCAAGAGCCAGGGCACAGGCACAGCAGCAGCAGCAACAAGGTGGGAGCCATGATGGCTCGGGGCCTTCAACATCCGAGGGGCAGGCATCAGCCAGAGGGCAGGAGGACCCAGGATTACAAGTGTCTTACGTGTGGCAGCGGTTGGGCCATGCCATACATGCGGAGTGGCGGCGGGCAGAAGAGGCACAGCTCACAATGGTTAGGGCGGAGAACTCCATGCGGAGGGCACTGAGGTGGGCCGAGTCCCTCGAGGCAATTTGCAGGGAGTTGGAGGTCAACATGGCATTGTCCCTGCCAAACCCTCAGGGCCATGGAAGAGGACCGCCTCCAGGACATTGAGCAGGAGTTTGATGATGCCCTGGCCCGGGAAATCGGGAATTGAGCCGTCCGACTAGCCCGCCGCCATTGTATATAGTTTGTAGTTTTAGGTTTCCTTTATCTTTTTCATTTATTTGGGGCGCTTGGACTATGCCCCGCCTTTTTGTATATAGTTCTTTATTAGGTAGTTTTTATGCTAGGTTTCATTTCATTCGTTGGCTCATGGACCCTGGATTATACATAGTTGAACAGTGGATTCATCTATTATTATTTTTCTCACCATGGAGCAATGGATTTTACTGTTTCTGTTTCCTTTGGATTTGATTTGGTGGCCAGAGACTTTGGACACATTTTCATTTCGATTTATTTGGATTCAGACTTCATGTTTTTCTTTTTCTGTTTTGGACATGCTGCATTTCATCTTTTTTTCAAACATTTTTTTCATGTTTTCATTTGATTACATTCTTTTTGTGTTCAATACATTTTGGTTTATTACTTTGATGTGTGGTATTCTCTCATTGGTTTAAAGCATGTTTTGGTTGGGTCTTTGCGCAGGGGTGGTGTGCGGTGGGATTAGGGAGGCCATGAGGCCCATGATTCTGGATCATGATGACGTGTTGGGGGACATGAGTTGGGGCCTGAGCCTCACTGCTGGGGGGTGGGGTGCTGGGGGATATGAGACGGGGCCTGCTGGCAGGTGCCCGTCAATGCTGGGTGGGTGGGGGTGCTGGGGGACATGAGTCAGGGCCTGCTGGCAGGTGCCCGTCAATGCTGGGTGGGTGGGGGTGCTGGGGGACATGAGTCAGGGCCTCAGCCTCACTGCTGGGTGGGTGAGGGTCCTGGGGGACATGGGTCAGGGCCTGAGGCTCACTGCTGGGTAGGTGGGGGTGCTGGAGGACATGAGTTGGGGCCTGAGTCTCACTGCTGGGGGGTGGGGGTGCTGGGGGACATGAGTCAGGGCCTGAGGCTCACTGCTGGGTGGGTGGGGGTGCTGGGAGACATGAGTCGGGGCCTGAGGCTCACTGCTGGAGGGTGGGGGTGCTGGGGGACATGAGTCAGGGCCTGAGCTTCACTGCTGGTGGGTGGGGGTGCTGGGGGACATGAGTCAGGGCCTGAAGCTCACGGCTGGGTGGGTGGGGGTGCTGGGGGACATGAGTCAGGGCCTGAGCCTCACTGCTGAGTGGGTGGGGGTGCTGGGGGACATGAGTCAGGTAACTGAGGCTCACTGCTGGGTGGGTAGGGGTGCTAGGGGACATGAGTCAGGGCCTGAGGCTCACTGCTGGGTGGGTGGGGCTGCTGGGGGACATGAGTCGGGGCTTGATCCTCACTGCTGGGGGGTGGGGGTGCTGGGGGAAATGAGTCAGGGCCTGAGGCTCACTGCTGGGTGGGTGGGGGTGCTGGGGGACATGAGTTGGGGCCTGGGCCTCACTGCTGGGAGGTGGGAGTGCAGGGGGACATGAGTTGGTGATCACTAGTTCAAGGTGACATGTGGGCTGACTGGGGGGCATGCCCATGGTGGATGGGCTGCATGTGGGACATGACCAGGGGTGCTGGGTAGTCCCCTGTGGTGTGGGCTACCTGCAGGGGCCATGGAGGGTGTAGAGGGCACATCTGGGAGGACCCACACTACCAATTCACGTGTCAGACTCCCCGCACACCCCACTGGATACACATACCCTGCTCTGACAGCGAAATCGCGTGTGAAACTCCCCGTGAAACCCCGTAATACACGTACCCCACTCGCACAGGGCCAATCGCGTGTGAAACTCCCCGCGAACTCCAGTAATACACGTACCCCGCTCGCACAGGGCCAATCACGTGTGAAACTTCCCGCGCACCCCCAAAATACACGTACCCCGCTCGCACAGGGCCATTTGCGTGTGAAACTTCCCGCGCACCCTTGAAATACACGAACCCCACTCGCAGAGGGCCATTCGCGTGTGAAACTTCCCGCGCACCCCTGAAATACACGTACCCCACTCGCAGAGGGCCATTTGCGTGTGAAACTTCCCACGAACCCCCGTAATACACGTACCCCACTCGCACAGGGCCAATCGCGTGTGAAACTCCCTGCAAACTCAAGTAATGCATGTACCGCGCTCGCACTGGGCCAATCGTGCGTAAAACTCCCCACAAACCCCAGTAATACACGTACCCTGCTTGCACAGGGCCAATTGCGTGTGAAACTTCCTGCGAACCCCCGAAATACACATACCCCGCTCGCACAGGACCAATTGCATGTGAAACTCCCCGCAAACCGCAGTAATACATGTACCCCGCTCGCACAGGGCCAATCGCGTGTGAAACTCCCCGCAAACCCCAGTAATACAAGTACCCCGCTCACACAGGGCCAATCGCGTGTGAAACTTCCCACAAACCCCCAAAATACACGTACCCCGCTCGCACAGGGCCAATCGCGTTGAAACTTCCCACAAACCACCAAAATACACATACCCCGCTCGCACATGGCCAATCGCATGTGATAATTCCCGCGCACCCCCGAAATACATGTACCCCGCTCGCACAGGGCCAATCGCATGTGAAACTTCCCGCGAACCCCCAAAATACACGTACCCCGCTCGCACAGGGCCAATTGCGTGTGAAACTTCCCGCAAACCTCTGAAATACACGTACCCCGTTCGCACAGGGCCAATGGCATGTGAAACTCCCCGCAACCCCAGTAATACACGTACCCCACTCGCACAGGCCCAATCGTGTGTGAAACTCCCTGCGAACCCCAGTAATACACGTACCCCGCTTGCACAGGCTCAATCGCGTGTGAAACTCCCCACGACTGCAGTAATACGTGTACCCCACTCACACAGGCCCAATCGCGTGTGATTCTCCCCGCGCAAGGGTGTACATGTATTCGGTGGGGTGCGTGGGGAGTTTTACAGGCGTTTTCGTGGTTGGGGGCCTGTATGCTGGTCCACTGGCCTGTGCACCATGTACGGGATTTGTGCGCTGTGCATGGCGCACAGGAAAGGGTTGGGGGCTTAACTGGTGCTTCTGCAGGGTCACTGCGCCACTGTGCACCACAGCTGGTTTTGGATGTTAAAATCCATGAATGCGCTGTGCGTGGAAACTGATTTTGCGCATGCGGCTGGTGCAGACTGTCACAAGCGCACACTGTGCACCAGCCGCGTGCGCCACTTGTGCGCTGAACAAGGTGGGAGCCATGATGGCTCGGGGCCTTCAACATCCGAGGGGCAGGCATCAGCCAGAGAGCAGGTAATAAGGGCCAGTGTACATAGAGTAATCCTGTAGCCTGATGATGATTGTATAAATGAAGGTATAGCCCACAATATAATCATAAACCCCTTTTGTACCTATTATAAATTAAATTATGGAAAACATATTTGAGCCCCATTCAACGGTTTACTTCTTACGTCATTAATCGAAACAGGCCACACTTGGCTAGTCACAGGGCCTTCTCGCCCACTCCAGAAGCGCCCCGCACGGCGAGCGCACAGGCCCCCACCTTTTTTCCCTACTCATGATAGTGCTGCTGTCAAAGGCCCATTTCTTGCTGATGCCTTAATACAACAAATGTATCCTCTCATCCTTCCACTGGGCCCGCACAGAGTGTCAACCCCATGCCCCCTGACACAGATGACCCCCATACCTTTCTCCCCACCAGTGATGCAAGACAAATGTATGTATATGTAATAAGTGAAATATGAGTCTCCCCCCACCTGTCATGATGTCAATGGTTGTTTTTATGGGTGTTTTATACTGTATTTTGAAGTGGTGTTTAGTATAGAGAGCTAGTATCAATCACCTTATCCAGAACCACCCGACCTTCACCTCGCGCTCACCAGCCCAGCTGACACACGTGATGTCCACCTTCCCGCCTAGCAACTATCTAATCATCTGGAGGTGGCGCCTATGAAGCTATACTGGATCTGCAGCTCCTCCAATGAAATGTAATTTTTGTAATTTATACAATTTCGTCACTATTGATGCTGTAACCCTTTTTAATGAAATTACATTGTAATGTTGGGCAGAGCACTCTCGGAGTATGCAGAGTCCTCTGCTTGCCCTATTTTGGTTTAGATAAACTTTACCTTTAACTTCACCTGCACCTGGTCTTGGTCTCATTCCCTCCTGGGATGTGTCCATTATTGACTTTCATTGGGGAGTTTAGATTGTGTTTTGGGGGAGTGCTCACTTTTATTTGGTGACCCCTGGACGTGATTGCATCCTTCCGTTCCTTCTGGCACGAGACGCCCCAGGCCACAGCAGAGACCCAGGGCGCGCCCTCTCAAGAGCTGCCCGCTAAGACAACTGGTACACCTAGAAGTGCACCCTCAGTAGGGCGGGAGGGTGTACGGGTCCCGGCTTTGCAAAAACCCACCCTACCGCTCACCGGAGCCGGGCGTGGCCATTGAGTGCGGGGCAGCGCCTTGACAGATCGGGTCTGGAGGGTCTCGGATCAAGACAGGCACGTGAGTATCAAGTGCGAGCGCATTTAAAAGACAAGAGGGGGAGGGAAAGAAAAAGTAGTTCAAGGAGTCAGATAAAAAGATATTGGGGATTGGATAGAGGGAACATAGTGGGGAGAAGGTTCATCTAATATATGGAGAATTCTTGCGTTTATTCTATTCTTTTCTTTCTGCATATGGCCATTAGGACAGTTAAGGAGATTACAAGGTGAAAAGGGATACGGGAACCTAGCTCCTCAAGGGGGTGGAAGGCGGCGCTGCATAGTACAATCTCGACCAGTACAGGATAAAATGAGGAAAATAAGTGGAAACAGTAGTAGTCTTGTATATGGAGAAGACTCGGAATAGTATTTAGAAACGCTTCATCTTTTTCTACTTTCTTTGGTAAGGGGACACTCATAGACAGGAAGGGAGTAGTCCATGAGGGACTAAGATAGGGGAACGGGCCGGGATATCTGGGGAGAGTATTATAAATAAAAAGGGACAAGTAGGGAGCAATTGTTTTAAGTGCTAAACATTGTATGTCCAAAAGTCCTGTGGTGTAAATATATGTTGTTTATGTTTGACTAAATAATGAGTGCCATTGTAAAGGTGTTTTAGAAAATACTTTGCTCTTTTCCGTGTAACAAACTACAAGTGATAAGATGCATCGTCACAGAAGGTGACTTAGAAGGGGATAACGGAGTGTGTTATCTTGATTATATTGTTTAGCCCTGACATACGAAGAGGAGCAAGGTGTTGATAGAATTGCAATGGGTGCAGAAACACCGTTTTCACACATCTGTCAAAGTTTGCCAGGATACACAGACAGGATCAATAACTACCACAATCAGTGGATTATATAATTTAAAGGGGAGGTTTGCCCGAGGAATGGCCCCAATGGGGGTCAATTGATTAAAGTGTCCAAGACAGGGTAGTGACATGTTTGTTTGTAAAATACAAGGGAAATTATTAGATTTGTGGAGGCTATTTGAAGACGTACCTCCGAGTAAGGGAAAAGGGAAGGGTGCATCTCCCTTGGCAGCAAGTAGCAGTGAGAGGGAAGGGGAAGAGAAGGAATGAGGGGTAGAGGTCACGCGGTTGTACCCACTCCTGCCAAAGCCAGTAACAGCAGAGGGATATAGCGACCCAGTGTATGTGTCAAAGCCCAGGTCACCCATGCGTCCCTACCAACAGCCCCAGCACCACCCCATATGACCATCGAGGAGCAGGACGTACCCCAACTATAGACATAGAGAAGTTCACGCAAGACTTAGAGTCACGATTAACAATGGCCAGAACAGAATTGTCACGATTAAGAGATATTTGTGAACAAATGGCTCGCCTGCCCCCAGAGCAGAACAAGCACAAATATTCCAAACACCTGAAAGATCACCAGAGGAGGTGTGGAAAAAGGGAGAACTACTATTCTGAATCATTGATACACCCACAAGAATAATAGAAATAGATCAAGTGGCTAGTGAGGCGGGTGCCGAAGGCGGGGACATGGAGTCGGACAGGGAGGAAAAATATTGGCGTGACATAGAAGAGCAAGAAGAAGAAGAGAGAAGGTTGGGGTGCGCGACAGGTGGAGGGCCAGTAGGACTAGAACAGTCGCCCTTGGGGAGGGTGATGGAAGAAGAGTGGCATGGAAGGTTAAGGAATAGGACTAGATGAATGGCGGTGGTGGGGAAGAAGGTAGCAAAGGTAAGTACAGGGAAGACAAGGAACAAATTGCAACTACCATTCAGACACAGAGGGGTGGGAAGGCCTAATTATGTCCCTTGGGCTCAGATGGACAAAGCGAACTTGCTGAAAACATTACCCCTGCTCTCGGGAGGGGCAAGTAAGTGGATATATATGTTCAAGAAAAACATTGCAGGGATCCCTCTAGCAAAAGATGACATCAAAAGCCTGTTAGTGTCTGCAGTAGGTGACAAGGCTAACAGGGTGTTGGCAAAGGCAGGATTCACCAGAATAACACTTGTGCTCGGGACCCCCAACCGGCCCATAGAGTCAGGGTTTTCCCAGAAGCACTTTAAGACAAGATAGCAGCACCCGTGAGATGGATGGGGGTACAGATTCAATACTCCAACACCAAATCAAAATGACAACTCGACAGTTTGGCAAAGGGAGTCCGTTTAATGACAAGTACAAAAAACGGAGTGTCTCATGAACATCAGCGGATGTGTGATCTTCCTTCTCGCAACACAACTTCATAAAAATCATAACATTTATACTGAAAACACGTCATCATTAACGTGTAATGCTTAAAAGTTGGCATACAATTCTATTGGTTCAGGAAAGGTAACTTTACTATAGGAACCATATCTTTATATGGTAACGGAGTAAGGGGATTGGGTAAACACTGTCAGGTGGGGCATCTAAGCCCTGACTTCAAACTAGCTACTGTAGACGTCACTAAAAGTACAACGTCTCATTGGTTCTACTAACTATAAGACCCTTGATTACTTGGTCCCTTGTAATAGGGTTGGCACCAACCCCACCTGTACTTTTCCACTTCGCTTAACAGCATGCAGAATAATGAGGCCAGGAGCAGGGAGTAAGCCTGTATCCCAGCTTTCCTTCAATTTATCTTACAGTTATTCATCACCTTAGGGGATGTGTGACAATTACTGCCTTGTAGTTTGGCCTTGTGTCTGCCTTTTGGTCTGAGAAAGTTTAAGGAGGATGGGTAAGATAATGCTCAATGCGTAGGTGTGAAAGGCTTACTTCTGCTTGCTTGGCTGGTCACGTGGTTCAGACACCGTGAATTTGTCTCTTCTCCATACAATTTCTGTGTTTGACTTTCGTTTCACCTATCTCCTGCCTCCGGCTTCTTATCTTGGCCCTTCAAAGCAGTGTATTCTGTTCTTTGCTTTGATGAATTGTGGCCACTGTTCGTCCATCTTGACAGATACGACCTTGGTTCTCCAGGCACGGTGTGCCTCTGCTGAGTTTCATTTCTGCCGCCGTAGCCTCGATTTCACCAAACATGAAACTCTTCTTGTGTGGCCTTTTAGTAACCTTTTGGTTGATTCTGCTTCTTGTGCAAAGTGGAAATATACTTATATAACTTACTTCTTTGAGGTAGAATATGAATATTGGCGCTTGCCGGATTATCTTTCTACTAAGCATAGCAAACCACACAATTTTCTTAGCTATCTTGTGGTTCCAAGTATATGTACATGTGTAATCTTGGTTGAATATCTTCATTTTGCTCGTGGCTTAAGATTCTTACATTTCACATCGTCCTTTCACTTTAGGTTCACAATATCCTTGCCTCAAGGCATTTTGTCTCCTTACGTCATTCTCTGGTCGTCATTTCTTATATATGTGGGTCAGTCCGGGTTCTCGTGATGTCACCATTCGTCTATCATTAAGACCTTTTTGGTTTCTTCCGGGACTGTACTCAGACGATCTTCATTTTATTTTATTGTTTGATATGGCTTCCTCAATGGATACCTTACTATCCATGGTTTCCTTGGTACTGGTACTTCAGTAGGTGCTGTTCTTCTGATAGGTACTGGACAGAGCCGGCTGGTTTATTTGCTCATCATATGTCAAATATCTCGGTGTGAACGTTCCTGGTACTTCAAAATTGACAGTTGGAGTGCGGCTGTATTTGGGACCCCCTCTACACTCCCCCCTCTGGGCAATTCATCAACCACTTTCCCTTATTTCTTCATTTCTTCCAGTTTCTCTTGTGCTTCATTCATTGAGTCCATTCTTTCTTCATCTTCTGGGTCTGTACGTGAAGGTCTGAAGAAATGTCTCTTCGGGGTCCATATCTTTGTTACTCCTCTCAGGCTTCCTGCTGTTCTCACATGCTCATCTTTGTTCCACGTCATTAGTTGACACTGTCCATTTGGACTGCAGTAAACCCATCTTCCCACATAATTTCTATGCTTCTTATGATATTGAAACTTTGTTTCTTCTGAGGTGTGAATGCTGGCCTTCACAAGTCTCTTATTTCTTCGTCAGTCAGGTCTTTGGGCTTCCAACCTGGCTTGACATCAATCATGAACTTCATCCCAATGGCTTTTTTCGCTGTTTTCTGGCACTGAGAGATTATTATCTTGATGAAACAGACTCCTGGCAATATCATCCTTAACAGGGCTCCTAGGAACTTTAATGCATCAGCCATCCATTGTGGAACGCATGAGAATAGTGATACAAACGAGCTGTCATCATCACTTCATCAGTTACATCGATCATTTGATTCTGTAGTTTCGTCAGCATACCTATGGCCTCTGTTAGAGTTCCATTTTCTTCATCGTGAGATGGTATAAATGTGCAACATGACATCATGGCCACCAGGTTGTGCGTAGTAGCTTATTTCTCCCCTCTTGCATTTTAATGGGTTCTATCATTTCTTAATAATCGTGATAGCAGAGTCTTCTGTGGCACTGCAGAATCTGAGCTCGTCACAACAGCCTATGGTGTCCCCCAGGGTGCTTGTACTTCTCCCTGTTTTTTATAATATCTTCACAGCTCCTCTGTTTGCAGTGCTTGACTATGAGAACATAACATTTACCAACTACGCGGATGACACTCAATGTGTCATCCCGCTCTCCGGTTCTCACAGTACAGATGAACTTGCCATCAACAGAGTCTTTACCTTAATAGAAACTTGGATGGTCCGCAATAAGTTGGCCCTGAATAAATCAAAAACTGAGCTGCTCATCATAGGTTCTCCACACACTATAAATAAACTCGGTCCCCAATATGATGGCTTCCAGATGGGAGAAGAATTTATTATGCACCGAAAAAAGGTGAAAACACTTAGAGTGACCTTTGACCAACATATGACTATGAAACAGTATGTTAGTGTCTGGTATCATCATGTGCCTACTCAATCAAACTCTGAGCACATTTAAAGCCTCTTATATCTCAGGATAATGCAGAGACCATCGCTAGAGCAATAATAGGTTTGAAAATAGATTACTGCTCTAGCTTTCCCATGGGACTTAATAAGTCTGACTGTAATAGATTGCAAGTATGCCAAAATGGGGCCATTAGAGCCATTATGAAACTCAAGCATAGAAATCATGTCACCACGGCAAGATGACAACTCCACTGGTTGCCCGCAGAGTCCAGATTTCTTTTTAGGATTTTGACTGTCATACATAAATGCAGATCTGGCAATATGCCTGGATATCTGCAACAGCTCCTTACCATGAGAAAAAATTCTAGAACATTAAGATCTAATAATCAGCACCTCATGTCTGAACCAAAGTGACAAACTGCCAGAGTAGCCAATTCAGGCTTCTTCTCCATTGGACCGAAAGCCTGGAATGCTCTACCATTGGACATGAGATCTATTGAATCACTGGAAATCTTCAAGAAAAGACTGACAACCCATATTTTTAACTAAACTACTTTTGAGTTGTATCCTGAGTACTACTCTTCATAGCTTTGCATACCGGTCCTTCCATTCTTCTTGTTGTATATGTCATGTAGCGCCCTCACACCTTTGGGTCTATGGCTGCGCTATACAAATGTATTAAAGTAAAGTAAAATAAAGTAAAGTAGCTCCTGTGAAACTCTGAGTATTTATTGCATCGCCGGACAAGGAGAATGTACCTTCAAATATATACAAACGTGTTGCACCCATGTCACCTAGGAAGGAATATACTGCATCCCCTACAACAACATCCACCCTTGGTTCCTGGTGAGGGTCTGGTGTCACTGATAGGATAGAACAAATCAGGGTTCCCAGTGAGCTGTCCTAGTCCATATATCATTTTGGCCCACACTGTGTGAATGGACTTCCCCCATCACCAGTGTTATTCCTCATTCCAGGGTTCATGGCCTGTCCTGTACTTACTGACTGGGACAGTTGCATCAGTGACTGGTGAGACTGTCATTGTGGAAAGCCTATTGAATTTTGAGGTTGCAAGCCTTGCTGTGCTCTTGGCGCTTGCTGTTGCACCGTGTGATTCTGTGCAACTCCATTTCCCCCAGGTGTAAACATACAGGTGGATTCACCATACCTGCTCCTGTTCCTTGCCTGTATTGCATCATGCCTTGATTTCTGCATGTGCACGCTAAATGCCCTGTCATCCCACACAACCAACATACTGGCGGTGGCCTGATCATTTGCCCATTTGACATAACTTGGTCCCCATTTTGCATGTTTTGAAAACCTCCCTGATTACTTTGAAAATCTACCTAATTAATCTGCCATCCTCGTCCTCTAAATCCTCTTCCCCTAGGGTAAACCCCAGTGTTGCCCTGATTGTTCTGCTGTGGATTATTAACCTGTTGAGTGTTCTATCCATCTATGCTAGTTATCATTCCTCCATCAAGGGTGTATTTTGACAATTATGTCTGTACTAATTTTGCCTCTTCACCCTTTCGTGCAGCTTCTTTTTTGTGATTCTTTTCTTGGAGTAGCCTGCAATAGTTTGTGATGGTCAGCTGTATTTCCGACCATGGTTTGGCCTTGATTCCTACCAATTTATTCAGCTGTTTCTGTACCAGCTCTGGCAGCCCTTGGCATAATATCTAGTAGAATATGGGTATGGATTTCCCCCAAGATTCCCGAGTCTCAAGTACCCACGTGTCTTGGAAATTCTGAATGTAAATCATTTGGTATTCCGACTCTTTCATTTTGCATGTCATTGTAGCTCCCATGTCAGAAGTATCCCGATATAATAATCATAACGCTTTCCATGCTGCTGCTCTGCAATTGTTAAAAGGAGCGTCATGCACGGTATTGACTGTGGTCACACCAGGGTAACCTGCCTGTGTCCACACATCATCTGCTCTATCACCAAGTATGGCGATTAAGAAACCTTTGATATCCCCTATAGCCAGCGTGTCACCCCCGTCATTTTTTCAAACTCGGGTATCCATTTTCCAGCTCCCGATGTCAGTATGGAAGCTTATTTTTCAGGTTTTCTCGATCAATGTGTGGCCATGGAATATACTGTGGTCTTACTCCACCTTTCTCAAGCAACGGAAATTGGGATGCATATTTCTCTCTCTCTTCTCTCATTGTTCTCCTGTCTATTGCAGGAGTAATATTCCTGCATCGCTGCCCACCTGGCAATGTCCTTAGCCTGCTTACATAGGGTGGTGGAGACACCCCCCTCTGACCGTGAGCTACTTCTTTGTGTCAGTCTGAATGTGTGGCTGTTTCTGATTCCCTTGATGCAGATCCCCTAGAGTCTGACTAACTTATCCCTTTCCCTCCTGGGACTCGTTTGCCATGCCTTCTTTCTCTCTCCTTTTCTTCTTGCTCCTCTCTTTCAGCATCAGCCATTGTCTGCGCCCAACTTGTGCAAATTTCTGCATCATCTTTGTTCCTACTTGTTTCCAATCTATCTAGGGACAGTTCCCTGTTCCCACTACTTTGGGAGATGTCCTGAGTGACATAAAGCTGAGTGCTCTCCAGGCGCTCGTCTTCCTCCTCCCCTTGGGGTATTTGTTCTAGCCCTATTTCATCATATATTCTATTGATCATCTCTCCAATGCTTCTGGTGTCAAAGTCATCCTCAATATTTGCCCTAGACGTACCTGGTACTGAATCGTACTCAGGAAATAATTCTTCTATATCTTCCCAATCTACTACGGGCTCATGTTTTTTTACCTCCCTTTCCAGATATTCAAGATCGCATGCTCTCTGTCTTCGCTTACGTTCTACATTGTCATCAAACTCTCTGCACTTCCTTGCTTCTTCTCTGGCCCTATCTTCTTCCTTTTTCTTTGCGTCTCTACATTTGGTTGCCCTTTGGATGTCCTCATCCCTTCCCCTCTTTATTCTTTTCTCTCGTACCTTCTGTTCTTCCTCTATCCTTTGCTGTTCCTGTCTGTCTTGCTGATTGGCTACTCTCTGTTTACGATCGTGTTGTCTTTCTTTCTCTTAGCGATATAACTGTTCTCATCTCTGTCTATCTTTCTTCCTTTCTCTTTCATCTCTCAATCTTTTTTCTTTCTCCTTCTTCCCTCTCTGTACATCATCTAGCTTCTCCTTTTGTTTTGCATCAGCAATGCCTTTACTATTGAGTTTCAATAAAATCTAACCTCCTATCCATTTGTTCTGTGTGAGTGCTATCTCATCAGTTCTATCCTCATTTTGTTACCATCTTTTGCCTTCTCTCAGCATCAAGAGATGTACTTGCTTGTGTCTGGTTCTTTCTCTCGTTCCCGTGTCTCTCCTTGTCCCTCAGACTCTGGAGGTGATATCTCTATCCATAACTTTATCTGGATTTTCATCACTACTTTGCGTAGGTGACTAATATGCTGGGTTGCTATACCCTGTGGCTGCTTTAAGCAAGCTCTCTTAACGGTTATAACCCTTAGTCCTTACTGTCTTCAGTGTTTGTTTCAGACGGGGCAGGTGGCGCTGAGGGTTTCTCACCCCCTCTGTAGATACGTTGAGTATCCAATCTACTGGTGGCTCCTCCTCTTTATCCTGTTGGTACATTTTCCCCAATTCTAGACTAGCTAGGCATTTGTCTAACTTTTTGCCCTTGTATGTGGCATGCAAATAAGTTGTCATGTATTGCAAGACTGGTTTAGATAAGGATCCACCCTGGGGCCAAGGCATAAACATCTTGTGGGTGGTTCCTTTAACCCATTCCGCACTGTACTTTTTCAACTTAGGTGCATGTTTTGACAAATGTTTGCACAGGTGTACAAATGGAGTTATGTCTTCCATATTCAACTTTGTTCACTTTCACTTATACAACACGTATCATGTCTTTCGTTACTTAAACAATTCTAACAATATGAGCGAGCACCAATCGTCGCAAGCTCCAATCCCGTTTTTCCCACAAATTTGATATCTTCTATTTAACTTAATAAACATCAGGTTACCTTCTAAAACAACACATAAAACAGACATTAACAGACTAGACGAACTCCAGCTGGTTACATAGACCTCTGCCTCTAATATTTTATCTCGTCATGGAGTTTAAACACATCCCTTTTACAAGGCGTCTTTAAACGCTGTGGTGACCTATTTGTTCCCCTTTATTTGGGACTCTGGATGCAAGTTTCTTCTAGCCGCTATATTAAAGCATAGGAATAAGGCGAATCCTCTCTCTTCTCGGGTGTCTCCCCGGTATACTCTCTCTTTTGAGGTGCCCTCCCCGGTATCCTCTCTCTTGCTGCTTTTATTCACCCTTTAAGTCACTATTTCCTTCCGAGGTGTATATATATATATATATATATATATATATATATATATATATATATATATATATATACACATTCTACTCTATCTCTGACTATATTTTGTTTTCCCTGCCTCCCTCTGTCACCTTTCCAAAGCATTTAGTCTTTTTCACACACCGTTTGCATGTTTCCTCTCTGGATGCTCGGAATCACTGCCTTTGTCACCGCCTTCTCTGACCGTTCACCCGCTCAGCTGCCCGTAGGTGTGGGAAGGGGTTATGTGGGGAAGCACAGGTCCCTTCAGACCTTTGTCTGCAGATTTTATTTTTATTCTACCACTGTCTACGGGGAGCTTCACGGTCTACTCAGCCGGATGGCAAAGGACTTGTGATATTACCAAGGACCCAGAGTTACTTTATGTCAACGGTCAATGGGTGTCTTATTCTAGACGGTAATCGATAACCATCTGATCTCTGCTACCAAGTGTGCTCTGGGACCCCCAACCGGCCCATAGCGTCAGGGTTTGCCCAGAAGCACTTTAAGGCAAGATAGCAGCACCCGTGATGGATGGGGGAGCAGATTCAATACTCCAACACCAAATCAAAATAGACGGTTTGGCAAAGGGAGTACGGTGATCTTCCTTCTCGCTTCACAACTCCAACGAATTTCATAAAAATCATAACATTTATACTGAAAACTCGTCCTCATTGGCATGTAATGCTTAAAAGTTTGCATACAATTGTATTGGTTCAGGAAAGGTAACTTTACTATATGTGCTATATCTGTATATGGTAACGGAGTAAGGGGATTGCATAAACACCGTCAGGTGGGGCATCTAAGCCCTACCTTCAAACTAGATACTGTAGATGTCACTAAAGGTATGACGTCTCATTGGTTCTACTAACTAGAGGACCCTAGATTACTTGGTCCCTTGTGATTGGGTTGGCACCAACCCCACCTGAACTTTTTGACTTCACTTAACAGCATGCAGAATAATGAGGCCAGGTGCAGGGAGTCAGCCTGTACCCAGCTTTCATTCAATTTGTGTTACAGCCATTTATCACCTTAGTGGCTGCGTGTCAATTACTGCCTTGTAGTTTGGCCTTGTGTGTGCCTCTTGGTCTGAGAAAGTTTAAGGAGGATGGGTAAGATAAGGCTCCAAGCGTAGGTGTGAAAGGCTTACTTCTGCTCGCTCAGCTGGTCACGAGGTTCAGAAACAGTGAAATGCCTCTTTGCCGTCCAATTTGTGTGTTTGACTTTGGTTTCACCCATCTCCTGCCTCTGGCTTCTTATCTTGGCCCTTCAGAGCAGTGTATTCTGTTCTTTGCTTCGATGAACTGTGTCCACTGTTAGTCCATCTTGACAGATAAGACCTTGGTTCTCCAGGCCCGGTGTGCCTCTGCTGAGTTCCATTTCTGGCGCTGTAGTCTCTATTTCACCAAGCATGAAACTATTCTTGTGTGGCCTTTTAGTAACCTTTTAGTTGATTCTGCTTCTTGTGCAAAGTGGAAGTGTACTTTTATAGCATACTTCTTTGAGGTAGATTATGTATAGTGGTGCTTGCCGCACTATCTTCATACTAAGCATAGCAAGCTGCACAATTTTCTTAGCTTTCTTGAGGTTCCAAGCATATGTACACGTGTAAACTTGGTTGAATATCTTCATTGTGCTTGTGGCTTAAGCTTCTTACATTTCACATTGTCCTTTCACTTTAGGTTCACAATATCCTTGCCTCAAGACATTTCGTCTCTTTATGTCATTCTCTGGTCATCATTTCTTATATATGTGGGTCAGTCCGGGTTTTCCTGATGTCACCATTCGTCTTTCATGAAGACCTTTTTTGGTTTCTTCCAGAACTGTACTGAGACGATCTTCATTTGGTTTTATTGGTTGATATGGCTTCCTCAATGGATACCTTACTATCCATGGTTTCCTTGGTACTGGAACTTCAATAGGTGCTGTTCTTCTGATAGGTACTGGAAAGAGCCCCACTGCGGCGCTCTGCTGGTTTATTTGCTCATCATATGTCACATATCTCGATGTGAACATTCCTGGTACTTCAAAATGAATGGTTGGATTGCAGGCTGTATTTGGTACCTCCTCTTCACACTAGACTGCGATTGTGATGATGGAGCATCTTTCAACACGGTAAGAGCAAGAGTATGGGATGCATTAAGAGAGACTTTCCAGATATGCCAGATTTACAGTCTGTAATGCAATGCACAATGCGGGAGGAGGGCGATGCAATGGCTTACATTCTTCGGGTGCAGGAGATGTGGAGAGCAGAGACAGGCACAGCGCTTGGGATCAATAAACCTCCTTGTTCTATTTTATAATTAAAAGAAAGCTCCCAAAGGAAGTGCAGAAGGCTCTTGATAAAATAGCTGGGATAGAAGTCAAGGGCTAGCAAGAGATACAGAGCAGTATAGTGCACCATTGCAAAAGGATCAAAGAGAGGGAAAAGGAGATAGCCCAAAGGAGACTGGCAGATGAGGCTAAATTAATACAGACGAAACTAGTGAAGGTCACAGCAGCAGTGGCCACCCTCCTCACGGAGAGAGAAAGGGAGGAGGAGGACGTGCCGATAGCCATACAAGCAAGAATGGCAGCAAACTGGGTAGGAAATGGACAGGAGCAGTGGAATGGTGAAGAGCAATACGGAGGGCCTCAATGGCAGGGGAGGAGTACCCGTGGGTACGGATACAGAGGTTGCCCCAGAAGCGGAGAACAAGGGACATATTGGAACCGTGGTAGATGGGGACATTTCACAAGAGAGTGTCGAAGCCGACCCATGGGCCCCTATCAAAACGAGCAACAATATGGCCAACCCCACCCAGTAAGCCCATATGTACTACCTATGGGTGGTTGCAGGAGAGAAGAGCAATCTGACCCAAGAGCCAACAGTTGTAGCATTGGTAAAATGCCAGGCCCACACAAATAAGAATGACATCATCTTAATCAGGTAATGCGGCAGCGGATGCTGCTGCAAAAGAAGCATCATATCTAACGAAAGAAGTAAAAGGTAAGTACATATTACAAAGACATGTGGAGGAAGAATAGGGGAAGGGATAAAACTCCATGCCAGTTTCACAGTTACTAGGGTTGCAGCAGGATGCACCAGAAGAGGAAAAGCAACTATGGGTAAAGAGAGGTTGTAGTCAATCATCCACTGATCTTCTTTGGAGGCAGAACAATACAGGTAAAGTAGTAATGCCAGGGAAACTACTAGAGATAGCATTTCAGCAGCTTCACATTCCTGCCCACAATGCTAAACAACATATCACCGCAGGCATTCAGGAACATTGATTTGTACCAGGGCTACAAGAGCAGATATAAAAAATGGTAATAAAATGTGCCATATGCCAAACAAATAATTCAGGAATGACGTTAAGAACATTACGAGGATCACTGCCCAGGCTTATTGGACCCTTCCGAGAACTGCACATAGACTACGCAGATATGGGAGAAAGGTGTAATGGATCACAGTACTTAATAGTGGTGGTATGCCCCTTTTCGAGGTGGGTGGAGGCAGGCCACTGCGCATACCCAGATGTGAAATGTGCAGTCAAATTCCTAGTGAGGGAGGTCTTTGCCCCACTGGGGAATATGCATTGCAATATGCTCTGACAACAGAACGCATTTTGTCAATGGCCTGTTCAAAGCAGTAACAACAATTTTGTGCATCACCCACAATTTGTGCACAATTTATCACCCACAATCAAATGATGTTGTTGAAAAAATAAACAGACTTCTAAAAAGTAGGCTCTGCAAACTGTGTCACACATTAAAGAAAAAATGGGTGTACTGCTTACCATTGGCCCTATTCAAGTTGATAAACCAGCCCACCAAAGACTACCACTTGTTCCCACATGAGATAGTAACAGGTAAAACGCATGTACATGGCACATTCCCTCTTACGAAGACAGTCAGATGCACACAGAAGTGCAACAGTATTAGGGATAGAATTTTTGAAGAATATTTGAGAAAACTTACAAGAGCAGCACATATGATTGCAAAGCAACTAGCACACACAAAAACGCGAGTGACACGGTAACACCAGACACATATAGCCCAAGCTGCCAGCTGATGCCAGGGGAGATGGTATATGTGCGAAGTTTCATGCGTAGTGGAATGCACCAATATTTCATGGCCCATACGAGGTAGTGTATTGCACGCTTACTGCAGTAAAGGTGAAGGGCCTGAGGTATTGGATTCATTTGTGCGATGTACGCAAGACATATGACAGCGTAGGCCAAAATGGGGAAGAAAACAGGCCAAAAAAACCAACACAAACGTAACAAACGAGAGTAAGTACAAAAGGACAGAGCTGTGAAAATAAGAAAAAATTACAGGCAATTAAAAAAGGTGCATATACAGCAAGTAAAAGAAGAGAGGAAAATAATAATAAAATGATGAAATAATGTGTAAATAATGTATTATAGACTATACAAATGAAGCAGAAAATGATGCATTGAGATAATAGTGTTGGTAGAGTCTCTCTCTCTCCCTCTCTCTCTCTGTCTCTCTCTCTGTCTCTCTCTCTCTGTCTCTCTCTCTCTCTCTTTCTCTTTTTGTGTTGTATGGAAGACGGATAAAAAAATTTAGTTGTATGTATGTTTAAAGGATATCAATTGAGATAAAATATGTATGATGTATAAAGAGCTATAAGTGAAAATGAAAATTGTGAAAAAAGTACTTAGATGGATGTATGCTTAACCACCTTTTTTATCTCATTCTGTAGGACTATCCATGGTAATGATGGGGGCCCCACATTTCGACAGCAATAGTTTAGATAGAAATAGGAATAGAGAATTTAATTTAAGAAGATATTCATATGAATGCGGTGTTTTATGTTGTGCAGTAATATTCTTTTTGATGTTGTTTGGCTTTGTGTTGTACTTAGCCATAGCATTCATGTCTATTGATATGAATGGGGGGGGGGGGAATTGGTGAAATAGGGCACCCATCTCATATTGGACAGACATAAATTGATTTGGGCACACAGGACCCATAAGAATGGCTCGCATTTTGACAATCATACATCCAGCACTCATGTACCAGCAAATCCCATGGCCCATTATAATTAATCTCAGTTCGGCATTTATGGCATGAATGACCCAGACCCTTCCGAATTACCCTGGTTGCATGATAACCCCTACCCAACCATATTATTTACCTCAGACACGATTGTGCAACACACAGCAGACACAAAAAGGTGAATAATATTGAGGGAAAAATTGTTGAAAAATATGTTGCACTATATAATGACTGGGAAAAGGGAGGGCTCGGTGGGATATTTCGAATTCAATATGGGGGAGAAATGAAAGCCCTGTGAGGCCTGGGGAAATAGAAGGAGGAAAAGTGGGGCTTAGGCACTAGAACCATATCATAATCAATGTATATGCTGAAACACAAGATGCGTAAGAATACATATAAAGTTTGCTTAATGCAGTAGTGCAACAGTAACGAGTTGCCATTTCAGTGAAAATGGGCGATGCAGCCACGTTTGAGCAAATGGAGAATCCAAGGACACCTTAAAGTTGCAGAGAAACCCGGTTTGCTGGAACACAGACCTGCACATAACACTCAGGGGCTATGCACCCTTCCAAGGTTATTGCAGAAAAGGGAGGGTCAGCTAGCTATAAAGCAGAACAGAAGATGACAATTCCCCAAGTGAAACACATTATTTCCCTTAGATTAAGTAAAATAGCAAACAACCTTCCAATGCCAGGTGTCAGCTAATGAATAGCTTAAAATTGTATGAGTAGCTCAACCAAGTCTCTAAAGGCAGATGAGAGTAATAACACCCATATTAATAAGAGCTAAATTCATGGTAAAAGCTGCCAAACATATTTCAAAATGTGGTCTCCTCACACTTGACTCATAAACTCAGGAACAGTGTCCATTCATTAGCGCCAGACACTGATATGCACCTGCTTCAACTCCCTAAATGTTCCAGAAAGAAGATGTTGGACAAGGCAAATTTAAAAGTTAGAAGCCCTGACATGTGGCCTAGGACATTAGGGATGGTACCTCATTTAATTGGAAGGGTGTCTCATTGCTGTCTCTCCCCACCACTATATCTGCTCATGTGCTGATGACTTGCACAATTTCCAAGATTTGTGAAGCCAGTACCAACCAATCACTGCTCTCCAAAAATGTTTGCTAGTGTTGCAAGAGCCAATTCATTATTGCTACAAATAGTGGAAACTCCTGGGTATACAGGCTAATTTGCATAGAGGAAGACATTTGCAGAGTGTACATATATTATGTGGTGTTTTTTAAAGTAATGTATGTTAATAGAAATAAAATGTGTAAAGGATCTTGCTCCTTTTAAGAAGAATATTATTTAAATAATAATACTACCAATAAATATTACACTGAATATTACATAATACATAAGTACAAAAAAAGTAATTTATTTTGATAGAGAAATAATTTTCTTAGTGTATGCAACTTGAATTATACTGTTACAGTGGTATCCCTGCCTTGGGTCTTTTCTGCTGCTAATTATATCTTATCATTGTTGAAATACACATTTTGATTGCCTTGAAGGCAAACTTGAAGTCATATTGGTGTATGTTTAGGCAACAACTCCCTCAAGCGGTCATAACAGGTGAAGTGGGCAGGACGGCTTCGGACAAACATACATCTGGCCTTTTATTATATAGTATCAGGATGATGTATTTCTTACCGTATCATTTTAGGCAGTGGTCTGAGGTGGTGCTACCAAAGTTCTATATCCAATGTAAACATTGACCAATGTATATTGCATATGTAGACAAATCCATTAACCAATCCCAACCTCCTGTATGTTTTTTATAAAAGCAACCTAAATTATGTTGTATTTTGTAGTTAAAAGCTGTTGCTTGAAATTGACATATTTGAGAGCGTGGAGATGTTTTTTGTTTACTGCTGTCCCTGTTTTATCTGGATTGTTAATAAAATGGCCCTTTACCAATTACCTTGACTCTTCCATTATTGGGTGCAGGATTTCCTGTTCTGCCCATTCTGCTCAGAGCTGGGACTTTCCACCTCTCCATTACATAAGGTAGCGGCTCGGAGGGTTGGGCAGCACCCTCGGAATTGCTAAATCTTTCCGCTATGAGCCTGAAGACTGTGGTGTGACCCCAGGAGATCCAGAAATCATGTGTGAACTAAGACGGTCGCCAGGAGCTCCCTTGGAGAAATTGAAATACATAAAACTTGAAAAGAAGTACATACAAATAATCGCATAGTCCAGAGTCATTGCTGAGCCCATTGGAATGCCTGATGCCTGTGCATAAAAAGGTTCCCCTGTATCTAAAGTAATTGTTGAACAATGTCATTTGCAAAAGTTCAATAATAAAGTGTTGGGTTGCTCTCACAGAATCTGATTCTAAAAGTAACCATTCTACATCCTCAATCCCTTTGTCATGTGGAATGGATGTATATAAACTACACAGTTCTAGAAGTGTGTTGTAACACATAGATAAGTCTCTGATTTCTGGACAAGAGGTTGCAACAAATCTCCAGAAAGAGTGTGCATATTTCTTGCATCATTAAGAGAAATTGGAAACGTTTATATTATGAATCACAATTATTTACATTTTTCCAAAACAACCTATGAAGGACTTTTAATCATGGTAAAAACTTAAGAGACAGATTAGTAAGGGCAGAGAAACCTACCATGGACCAACAGAGAACTTAACGTGCATGCAAAAGGGGCACATTCCCATGCATAAACTGCAATAATTGTAACAATATTATTACACTGGGTAAATCCTCCTATCCACATACTAGTGACAACATTGCCCTTAGAGATTATGCAACTACTGGAGTTATCTACTGTATAAAATGTCGATGTGGCTTGTTATATAAAGGCCAAACATCTAGATCTGCTCAGGCGAGATGGCTTGAACACAAGTCCAACATTTGTACTAACAACATTAAATCACTGATTGAGCAGCACTTTCATGTGAAACGGCATAACTTTTCTCAGATAAGAGTTATGATTCTGGAAGTAGTCAACTTTTTCGAACAGAGGGAGTGACAAACGTATACGACTCTCACAATGTGATATGTCTTGGATACATATTTTAGACATGCTTCACCCAAAAGCCCTTAATGAGGACTTCCGTCCGCATTGTTTTGTCTAGAAGAATCAGTACTTTGTTCTGTAACCTGTGTTAACTATTGATGACATGATGTTTTATGTTATCAGAAGTTGTATTGAGTGCACACTATCTGATGCTCTATTATATATTGTGTCTGGTACACATTCTTAACACAAGACAGGAGTTATTTTTTTACTAAATTCATGTTTTACATTATACTGATATAGATATGTAAACATGAATATGATTTTTAAAAAAACAGTTAATTACAGCATACAGCAGTATGACTATATGTGTTTGATTATATCACACTATGACATATTCAAGATCATCTGTATGATAACATCTCTGAATTGGAGCAGCATGTACATTTTATGTGACTTTCCTATTAATGGTGCTATTTGTCATTAACTGCTGTAACATATTAATGTTAACAGTGGGGTTCCCCTTTGTCCTGGGTGTGTACTACACAAACTCATTATGTGTTTTTTCATTAAAAGGCTGTGCAGTTTTTCAAGTTAATGTTTTCTCAAAATAGGTAGCTAAGTGGACATAATGCATTGCCTTATATTATTATCAATATCACTATCCTGATGAGGATTACCCTGTCTTAAATAAACTAAAAGAAACACTCTAACAAAAGGTTATCCGTCCCTCAAACTTGTACATGCAGTAAAGCAATGTGGAAAGGCATGGCAGTTCAATTATAAAATGTATTATCAAATTAATAATATGATCAGTGTCTCTTCTCATAAACTGGGTGCATTCACCCTTTCCCAGATCTGAGCACGGTTCTGTTTCACAGTTCAAAAGAAATAAGGAAAGGCCCTTATTCACAGAGCATTTTCCAATGGGGCTTCACCATTATGAAATGCTTCTGTGATTTAGGCCCATAGTTCCAACACAGTTCTTAGGATTTGAACTTGATAACAAAAAGTTCTGATGTCTCAATATTCTACCAAAAGTATGTTTCAACTCCTCCTAGTGTAAGAAAAATGTTCACCTTTGTCTTCTTCAAGTAAACAACAGAAAATGTATTTGTCAGGATGATTTGTCACACATGTTGACCAATAGAAATAGTATGTTCCAACTCCTGAAGCAAGAACAAGTTTCAGCATTGTATTCTTCAAGTGAACAACAATTGTCTTTGTCAGGATGTTTTGCCACAACCTTTGATTTCTGCAGAATTGTAACTCCTCAGCAGTTTTGCACAATTATTCTTTAAATGCCACAATTTAACATGATTTGTCTCTGTTATAACCACAGTTCAGTACTTTTATCAACTACTACCTGGTTTACCCCTGTACCAGGCCTTCTACAGCAACAACGTCTTGCCATACGGGTATACTCTCCTGACAATTCAATATTTCTCCAACAAGAATAGAAAGTGTGTCAGTGGTAACTTCCAACGTAGAAGAACAACAGCTTCACAAGAATTCTTTGGCATCACACTTTAATCGAGTTTTGGGGAAACAAGGAATCACATTAGTGGTCTTTAAGACTCTGTGGCAACTATGCTCCTCTCCGTCTGGATAACTTTCTCCTGAAGGGCAGTCAGCTTGCCATCTTTCTTACCCCTCTACATCAACATCCAAATAGTGACCAGAATGTGGTCCGCTTTTCTACTATCTTGGCTCTGGCAATGTATATTTATATCACCTGATGATCTGTGTTCCATAGCACATAAGCAGCAAATCTTACAAGTGGTGGGCTTCCCAATATTCCCCTCTCCACTTGAGTAATGTTTTTTTTTAAATAGGTGTTGCTGGGTTTTTACCTACTCTTGCCTTGGGTATTCTTGTAAGCTTTTGGGTTTCCCACAGCTTTCCCACATGGTTTTTGGCCATTTCATAATCTCACACCCTTGTTTACACAGGCATTTTGACTCAACAGGTATACATTTTGTTGGTTTTGTATAGTGCAGTATTCACTGCTTCTTCCGTGAACATGCAGACAGTGTCAGAGTGCTCCAGAGTCACTTGCAAGCTGTGAACTCACTAGGTAAGTCGCTCGCTCCTTCTCTGCTTGATGTCCGCAGGTATTCTGTGCTTTTGGCTCCTTGTCATCATGTGGACAGTCTCCTCTGTTCCCCTTCCACTCATGCCACTGGAAAATTGAGCTTCCTCTGCTCTAGAGAGGGTCAGGTGCAACCCAACCACCAGGAATCTCTAAAGAGGGCAGACTTCCCTCGCTACTGCTGCTTCCCACTGCACAACAAATCTTCACTGGGCAAGCGTATTTTCCTTATGCTTCCCACTGCATGATCTGTGCAACTGGGAAAGCTTGAGGCAAAGACCGTCTTAGGACTCGCCACCGCTTCACGCACCACAGTGGTCATGGCACCTTTTCTCGCCTCCAGCTTCACTTTCAGCTGCTTACACAGAGCTATTCTGCTGCTCCTTTCTACATGCCTGCACCTGAGGGGGCTATAAAGCCTCTAAGTCTCCCTCAGGCGTGGATCATCTACACTAATTAGCTGACCTCTCCCACGGGAGTCTTCCTCTGTATCCCTCTTCCTCATCCTAACACTGGGGGAATTATGGGACTTAAAGTCCCTCCTAACAAAGTTAGTTTTCTAACCCTTTGTGCTTTAATGATTTGATGTCCGCTCTTTGCAACATTCATTGAAGGAGTATCATACAAATCTTTCACCAGTCCTGTTGCTAAAGAGGAATAATGCTTTATAGCTTTGTTGTGGTTATTACCCCTTTGAAGTTAGGGGGGTTTCTAGCTCTATTAGCTTGAGAACCGGTTTTATTCACTTTTATACCACAGGTGTTGTGGCTGATTCCACCCACATTAAGGTATTCAACAGATAGAACAGATAGATTTTTGTGGCAGGAAGTGATTATCTATTTTTTCAGGTGTTAGATCTCTTCCTTATATGAAGGCAAATACTGTGTCCCACACCACTGTTTCCTCTGACTTCTCTGAGCCTCTTCTCCTCCCAGGTGATCCTCCCACAGAGCTCCATCCCTACGGTCAGGAGGAGGAAGCATCTGCCTTTCCCTGACCACCTAGGAGAAGACTTTAGCCAGGGGTTTAGTCAGGGATCAGTAGGATCCATCACACTACCCATGTACTACACTACACACAGCATATGCTGCACAAATACTTTAGCTCACAACCTCTCGTACAAGAGGCTTTCTTTTAGGTTTTTATATTTTTCTTTGAATTCTTCGATAATTGAGACACAAACGATACTATGACAGGTGGTTTTGTATTGTAAACTTGGACTTGGTGGTCTATTTAACAGACATATGATTGTGTTGTTGGTAGAAAGTGTTATTTTCCAAAACTAAATGAAATATTACTTGTTATATTTACATTTTCACTCCTGAAGAAGGGGTTTCCCCTGAAAAGGGTTGAGCATTGTTATCTTCAATTAAAGAAATTGATTCACTCCCAAAAAGTTGTATCTGGAATCATTTTCTTTCAATAAAGTGTGCTGGGGACAGTGGTGTCATAATTCTAGGACACCATTCTCAAGTGCATTGCTCTCTGAACTCTGTGTCAGGGTTGGGTTACATCCCCTGCACCCACGTTCCTTGAACTGCTCCTGAAACTATTATATTTTGACTATGATAAGAGTATGTGTGCACTGGTTTCTTCCTCCTGTGAAATCCAAGCAATCGTAACAAGATTCATCAATGTTCATATTACATTGAAATGATGAACAGCTCATTGTGTACCTGGAAGTCAATGAAGAAATTGAACCTGGATTACATTATGAAAACGAAATACCTTTTCTCTTGTATAAAAGTGGTGAAGCTCATTCTTGCAACACATTTTCAATGAAGACAATTCATAATATTTGCAAGAAAACAACAGACAACAACCTTGCAGGGTTTACTTTACATCCCCTACAGGTCCATTGCTGCGTAACACACATGAGGCATAACTTTACACCAACCAATACTCCTCACAGACCAGCAAAAAGAAGAAATTAGAGTATCACAAATTGTCTGTAGAAGCTGCATTTGAAGTAGGGAGAATTATGTGACAAATGAAACTTCTTCCAATCGAGCACCGTTTCTAACTTAATATTTGCCTTAATTCACTTAACAATGCAATTCTTAAAGACTGTATATGAACAGTTGTTTTGAGGAAAACATATGATTGTGTTTGATGATCTCCTACAATTAACACCAAAACAGTTTGTGGAGCCCTCACCGGGTAACAATTCCATTATTAGATAATTGATGTAGGGGGATGCAGTCTTGCCTGTTGCATTGAACTTGTGCGGAGCAACCGCTGCGCAAGGTGAATGCGAAAGGCAAGACTGCATCAGGAGTGAGGAAGCCACTCTGTGTGGAGCGAGACAGACCATCAAGAAAAGGGCCTCTCACATCTGGGACTATCCATCAGCAGCTGGGCCTCAAGCTCATGGATTGGCAGCCTGATTCTACCTGATGGACAACAGTGACTGATCGTACTACTCAAACTACTGGTCCTGAAGAAGATTACCCCAATAATTGTGTCATCAAAGCCAGTCGACCTTTTTCCAGTGTTGATATCCTTATAAGATGTTGGTTACTACTTGCTTGAATCAACAACCTACACTAACCCTTGTAGAATTAAAGTAATTGCTGGCTGTGATTATGAAAATCATGATTTTTTATATGTTTTTAAACAATATAAATTGAACGCAGGAAACCATTTGTAAAATAAATACATTTATAGTTTCCTCAGTGAAAACATGATGTTTTTGAGTTTGGTCTATGCACATTGACAAACGTGTTCATCTTTGTGTGCCTGGATTGGGTCTATACATTGGTTGAATACAGGAGAGGGAGGTAGTCTGTGATTCTCATATGCATAACATTGAATCCACAACCTACATCGGCTCAAGGGCCGATATATTAATTGTTCTATCTCCATTAAAAAACTAAAAGACTACACATTAGAGTCAAATTATAGCTGACATTTTGAATGTCTATTTTCGTTACCATCAGGCCCACATTATGCATTGTGTTCACTTACCTCTCTGTGAGTGAATAAAGAACAGCTTTTTGCCCTCTGAAATGTCCAGAATGTTAGGAGTTTTGTCAATGGTTGATTTTTTTTTTAGACACACTATGAGATGCATACTATGTAGATAGGGATAGTTCCTCTCCCTCTTTTCTATTAGATAGGCGGTGCACCACCGTTCACCTATGGACAGCACTTCCCTACAGGGAAAGGGTGTGTTTCTGACTAGGGTCAGTGTTAGCGGGCTCCTATAGGTAACACCAGTAAAATGCCAACCTATACTCAAAACATTAGGTGACAAAAAATGTCACACCACACTCTTCAACATGGGGAATGTTAATCTATGTTGTCACTTTTGCTACAGAGAACTACAAAATACTAATCAGCTAGCAGGCCCAACATATTCTCAAATTCTAAAGAGCATAAGAATTGCTGTACTTACTGAAGGCAAAAGCATCCTTAAAAGAGTTGTACATAGACTGTATGGACAAAACACATAAGGCCCTTAACTGATAAGGCAATTAACACAGCAAAATCAACAATGCACGCTTTTAACCTTTGCAAGCTACACCCAATTTAATGAGACAATACTTCAAAACGAAAGGCAAAGTAAAGTCCACATCAACTGCATCGGAATAATTAGTAATGTGCAGCAATGGCAGGCGGGTAAACCAACCTTGTGACAATAGTATGAGGCAAAAGGCTGAAAATGCTATGTGTACACCATTAGACGATTATTTCCAGTCATAGCTCTTACTCTGGGGACAGAGAATTAACTGAATCATTTAGTGCAATTGATCAGCTTCTCAAATAAAAAGAAACTGACATTTATTAGTAGGACTCTATTTAATAAATGTTCTAGGAAGAGAAACTGCTTTGGTTTCAGTTACAGCAGCAGAGAAGAGGAAACGTATAAAGAAAACGAGATTATCTCAGCAGTGTTCTACAGTATATTAAAACTGGCAGGCGGACACTGCAGGAATAGTTATCGATACAGGCTAAACCCTGTCTATCAGCCCTAATGCAAGTTATTCACTTCAGGTCCAGCGATAACAGCTCAATTCTACACAGGGATGGACTCAATCCTGAGCATCAGTTTAATCCTTTTTTTTAAATGTCCCCATACACAAGTTCTTTCTGTGTAGTTTAATGAATATTCTTTGTGCAGATGTCGAAAGCTTTCTGTGAATAGACATTTTTGAAAATTCAATTAAAATTATTGTCACCAACTGCCACTCACCGAACACAGATACAGGGCCTGAATTACAGAGCCTCTTTCCATGAGACTTTCCCATTCAAAGAGGTTTTTTGTAAATCAGGTCCATAATGTCTACACATGCATCCAAACATGCAGCCGATGGGATGCTTTGTTTTGGAGAGTACAAGGTGAACCTGGCTGGATTTCTGAAGGTGCCACCATTGGCAACTACGGCTGAAAGTAAACTGGGAATTCAGGAGTTACTTAAAACGAATCACAAAGGAAGACTTTAATTAAGAATCTGACGCCTAGTCAGAAATTAAACAATAACAATACTGACAGCAATTGCAGCGCATACATGCACCTTACCATAGAGCACAGCACTGCAAACTTGATCAATAGAGCAGCACAAAGGGAACACATGCTAACAAGGAACATCACCACACCACTGAATCTACAATAGTCAAAGGACCTAATTTACATATAAAGTGCTAAGTCTTGCTAACCACTTTGTGCGAGAAAGAACATTGCACAGACAGAAAAGAATAGCGGGGGGAGCTAATACATGGAATCAAAAGCACGGCGCAAACATTAACATGTTGCACCCGGAACGCCCACAACACGCCCACAGCACGCCACCATGTCAAGGAAAAATGTGTGCTGTCAAACAACCTTTGCGTCAAACCCAAGTAAAAAAGTTATCTAGGATAACCTACAAGCAATCACCATTACATCCACTCCTCTCCTAAGACCCACAAGTCCTTTTTCCAGTAGCCTTAGGAAAGCGCACCGCAGCCCACTAACTCAAAGCAGCAACAGTGAAAACTGGTGAAACTGTGATTCAACTCCCTTACTCAAAACAGCACCAGCAGAACCCTGCAAAACCGCACTTTATCCCCCTAACTCAAAGCAGCACCCGCGTACGCAAGCTCAGGAGGGTTCTACAGTATAGGAAAACTGGCAGGCAGACATTGCAGGAATAGTTATCCATACAGGCTAAATTCTGTTTATCAGCCCCGGAGCAAGCTATTCACTTAAGGTCCAGCAATAACAGCTAAATTCGGAGATGGACGCAATACTCAGAATAATTGTAATCTCTTTTTTAATTGTCCCCATGAGCAATTTCTTTCTGTGTGGTTTAATGAATAGTGTTTGCAGATGTCGAAAGGTTTCTGTCAATAGACATTTTTGTAAACTCAGATAAAATGATTGTCACCAACAGCCACTCAGAGAACACAGATATAGGGTCTGAATTAGAAAGCCTCTTTCAATGGGATTTTCCCATTTAACGAGGCTTTTGTAAATCAGGGATTTTCTAGACTCTGCTTTGTTTTGGAGTGGTGGAGTAGCAAGTGAACCTGGCTGGATTTCTGAAGGCACCACATCAGGGCAACTATGGCTGAAAGCAAATCCAGGAGGTACATAAAACGAATCACGAAGGACGCCTTTAAGAAATAATCTGACTGCTAGTCGGAAATTATACAATAGCAATACTGACAGCAATTGCAGCACATCCATGCCCCTTGTTGTGTGGGGTTCTAGTGTTTTGTTGACGTGAGCGCCGTGACTGTGTCATGACGCTCACGTGCTTGTTTAATAAAAGGGGCTCTGCAGGCGCTGCGAGGGCAGAGCAGCAGAGCCCCAGGAAGTGGCAACTCGTGTCTGTGTGTGTGTGCTTGGATACGGGTTGTGGGCCTGCCACGTGGTCGTGGCCTTGTGTACGGCGCGGCCCGAGTGCCCTCAGAGCCGTGACCACTGGAGTTTGGTGGTTGCACCCCCGCACTGTGTAGCCTGCGCCCAGTGACACCGGGCGCCGTAGGGTACTTCCCTACAAGAGTGCCTACGCTATCGGGTGATCCCGATAGCATCTGTGGGCTGCCCCAGAGACCGGAGGCATCCCCCAACAACCCTTACCATACAGCACAAACACTGCACACTTCATCCGTAGAACAGCACAAAGGGTACATATGCTAATAAGGAACATCACCACACCACTGAATAACATTTTTGTAAGGGCCTACCTAATTTACAAAATAGAGGTAAATCCGTGCTAACCACTTTGTGGGAAGAAGAAACATTTTGTTAATTAAAAGATAACGTGGGTAGCTGATTCATTGAATCAAAAGCACAGCATAAACAAAAACAAGTTGTGCCTGGAACGCCCATAACACGCCCTCATTGCAAGGAAATCTAGGATTACCTACAAGCAATCACCAATACATCCACTCATCTCGTAATACTCACAAGTCCTTGTCACAGTACCCTTATGAAACTGCGCACCAACCCACTAACTCAAAGTAGCAACTGTGAAACCCTGGTGAAATTGTGATTCATCCCCCTAACTCAAAACAGCAGCAGCATACACCAGCAAAACTGTGCTGCATCCCTCTAATTCAAAGCAGCACCCGCATACCCAGGCAAAACTCTACCTGGTCCCCTCAGCACCAAGCAGCACCCGCAAACCTTGGTGAAACTGTGCCTGATCCCTCTATAACTCAAAGCAGCACCTACAAATCCCAGTGAAACTGTGCCTGGTCCCCCTAACTCACAGCAGAACCCGAACTTCCAGTACCCCACTGACCCCTATCCCAAACCCAGGCAGCACCTGCAAGTTTGCGCTCTTCCCAATACCCCACTAAGCATTGCCCCATCCACAGGCAGCACCTGTAAGTCAGCTCTCCTTCCCTCCTTCCAACACCTCACTGACCCATGCCCCAACCCCCAAACCCCAGACAGCACTTGCATGTCTTGCCCTCCTTTCAGTACACCACTCCTCCTTACCCCAACCCCCTTCAACTTCAGGCAGCATCCACAAGTCCGCCAACCTTCCAGTACCGCACTGACCCCTCCCAAAACCTAGGCAGCATCCGCAAGTCTATCCTCCCTCCAATATCCCACTGACAGCTACACCAACCACAGGCAGCACCCACAAGTCCACCCTCCTTCCAGTACCTCACTGACCCCTGCCCCAAAGCCCCAACCTCAGGCAGAAATATCAAGTCATCCCTGCCTCAAGTACCTAATCGAAGGGCCTAGTTTAGAAAATAAGTGCTAAGTCCGCTCTAACTACTTTGCCCATGAAAGAACATTGCACAGATGAAAAGAATAGCACAGTGAGCCAATTCACGGAATCAAAGGCACAAAGAAACCTGCAGCACAGACAATAACAACCACGACATGCCCCATGGTAAGCAGAAACTAGTACTGTCAAACAACCTTTCCACCTGAAACAAGTAAAAAAGAAATCAAGGATTACTTACAAGCAGTCAGGATTACATCCACTCCTACCCCAAGGCTCACAAGTCCTCATCCCAGTACCCTTATGAAACTACGCCCCAACCCACAAACTCAAAGTAACAACTGCAAACCCCAGCGTAACTACACTTCACCTAACTCAAAGCAGCACCCATGTGCCCCTGCAAAACTGTGCTTTATCCCTCTAACTCAAAGCAGCACCCGTGTTCCATGCAAAAACTGTGCTTCATTCCCCTAAATCCAAGCAGCACCTGCATACATTGACAAACTGCACCAAGTCCCCCTAACTCCAAGCACCAACTACGAACCATGGAGAACCATGGAGAAATTGTACCTGGTCTCCTTAAATCAAAGCAACACCCACATACTCCATTGAAACTGCTTCTGTTCCCCCTAACTCGAAGCAGCACTTGCGAATGCCAGCAAAACTGTGCCTGGTTCCCCTAACTCAAAGCAGCACCAGCGTATCACAGCAAAACTGCACCTGATCTCCCTAACTCCAAGCAGCACCCATGAACCCAGGTGAAACTGCACCTGCTCCCCCTCAAAGAGGCACCCACATGTCTGCCCTCCTTCCAGTACCCCACTGAACCCTGCCCTAACCCCAGGCAACACCTGCAAGTCTATCTTCCTTCCAGTACCCCAGTGACCCCCGCCCCAACCCAAGGCAGCACCTGCAAGTCTGCCATCCTTCCAGTACACCATTGACACCTGTCCCAACCCAGGCAGCACTCAGTAGTCCACCCTCCTTCCAGTAGCCCACTGTACCCTGCCCCAGCCCTCCCAACCCCAGGCAGCACCCACAAGTCCGCTCTCCTTTAAGTACAAAACTGAACCCCTTCCCCAACACCCAACCACAGGCAGCACCTGCAAGTCCACCTTCCTTCCAGTACCCCAATGAACCCTGCCACAACCCCCAACCCCAGACACTACCCACAAGTCCGACCTCTTTCCAGTACCCCACTGACCTCTTGTCCAACCACAGGCCGCACCCACAAGCCCACCCTCCTTCAAACACCCTTCTGACCCATGCCTCAAACCCCAAGCTCAGGTAGCACCAGCAAGTCGGCCCTCCTTCCAGAACACTGACCCCTGCTCGAACCCCATGACCCCAGGAAGCCGCCACAAGTTTGCCCTCCCTCCAGTACCTCATTGACCCCTTCCCCAAAATCCCAACCCCAGGCAGAACATGCATGTCTTGCGCTCCTTCCAGTAGCCCACTGACCTCTGTCCCAACCCACTGAACCCCAGGCAGCACCCACAAGTCTCCCCTCATTCATGTACAACACTGAAGCCTTCCCCAACACCCCAACCCTGGGCAGCGCCCATAAGTGTGCCCTCCTTCCAGTACCTCACTGACCCCTTCCCCAAAATCCCAACCCCAGGCAGCACCTGCAAGTCAGCCCTCCTTCCAGTACCCCACTGACCCCTGCCCCAATCGCAGGCAGCACCTGCAAGTCTGCCCTCCTTCCAGTACCCCACTGACCCTTGCCCCAACCCCCCTTCTCCAGCCAGAACCTGAAAGTCTGCCCTCCTTCAAGTACACCAATGACTTCAGTCCCAACCACAGAGTGGACCTGCAAGTCTGCCCTCCTTCCAGTACCCTAGTGACTCCTGCCCCAACCCCTGGCAGCACCCGCAAGTCTGCCCTGCTTCCAGTACCCCACTGACACCTGCCCCAACCCCAGTCAGCACCCTTGAGTACACCATCCTTCCAGTACCCCACTGACCCCTGCCCCAACCCCCGTCAGCACTCTCGAGTACACTGTTCTTTCAGTACCCAACTGACCACAACTCCAACCCTAGACAGAACCCGTTTGTCTGCCCCCCTTGCAGTCCAATGTGGAGCAACAACCTACCTCAACTCCTCCTGCCTACATCCACCATGTAGTACACCTGCCAGATATCCTTCTAGAACATGAACACCTGGGAGCACTACCATTGAATCCAGAACCATACATAGGGCCTCATTACGACCCAGGCGTTAAGGGTTAATGCCGTCATTAACCCTTAACGCCTATTCTGATTTTAACGGCTGCTTTTAGCAGCCGTTAAAATCCATGGCGCTAACCTGCCATGATGCTAATTACGCCACCGTAATTTACGGTGGCGTAATTAGCGCCTTCCCCACTCCCATTATGCCCTATGGGGCAAAAATGGGAATGGGGAAGGGAAAATGGGAAATGGGGATTTACCACCCCACTCACCTTGGAATGGGGCGGTAAATCCGCCATCCACCATGGTGTAAACGTAGTTTACACCATGGTGGTAATGTTGGCGCAATTAGCGCCTGGGTTGTAATGACCCCCATAGCCTCTTCCATTGCTCCCTGTTCGACCACACTAAGCTGCACATCACCAGAACACCATACTGTTGCACCAGCTACACTTTGGGCAGTAAATGTACATGTGACAAAGTCCACAAGACATGAATGTAGCCCACAGATCTACAGTGAGGCCACATCCCTCCTCATCAACCAACTGCAAAATAGCCATACCTGTCAATGAAGTGTGAGCACATCCACATTGCTAAGCAAGTGCCAAAGGAATGCCTAAACATCAATGAACCAAAAAGGAACGTAATGTACAATGAACTGCAGCTCCAATAGCAAATGGGCAAAAGTGAATGAGCTGTCACCAGATACAGCAAACACCAAAACGTGGAACATTTGGCAAGGCACATGAAGAAGTGAGTACCCATCCTCAATAAGATACCCCAAACACCCTAAAGAAAGGTCCCATCTTTCACCAAAACCATCTCTGCTTTGACACCATTGCACACACACCAAACAAGTCACTTATCAACACTTCCACACTGACACCAAAAAAGCAGTGCCCCTGTACATGTAATGGCATCAGACAACCAGCCCTTTGCACCTTCAGCTGTCTGATGGTCCCACCTCTGAGGGGCTGTTGGGCTGTGTCAGGAGGCAGTGGTATAAGAGGGACGAAAGGGGCCTCCTAGTATCGGCCCCCAGAGAGGGCATTGAGGAGAGACCAGGCAGGATCAAGGGCATCACCGCCATGCACCTCCTGGGGGTGGAGAGTATGGTCCACATGGAATGTTTATCAGGATAGGAACATGCATTTTTGTGGTGATGATGTTGTTTGTCTAGTGTAATTGGTTTGGTGTTTGCAGTGGAAAAAAATGTGGCCGGATAAAAAAAGAATTCAGTGCATTTTGTTACTTCTTCCCTTGCCACTGCCACCTGCCGAGCCCACATGTTTCACACACCTGTTGTAAAGATCCAGAATCATTGCTACCAAAGGGGATGCATGTACCAGTTGCGCAATTAACGTAGTGACATCAAAACGTGGGTGGTGGCATCGGGGGTAGGGTTGTCATTGAACGATGTTCAAAGTCCCATGGTGGAACACAATGAGGGGCGGGTGCTTTGGATGCAGTATGGGGTAGTTATATAAAGTGGGCACCGGGTGCATGTGTAGAATGTTTTAGCAATATGTGAACAGTAGAGAAGCCATTTTGTTTGTAGGCCCACATTAAGAAACCATTTCTTGCAGACAGCGTGTAAGCAAAGAGCTGCAGGCCTTGTGTGTCAAACAATAGGTATTTTATGAATATTCACCAGAAAAAGTGTGCTGGAATATGGCACGGTTGAAGTTTCCCATGAGATCTCCGCCCCAGCAAAGTCAGTTTAAGAGAACTGTCGAGGCCAATGAGCTAGGCACATGGATGCACGAGGAGAATTGATAGAGAAACGGAAATTAAATACAGTTAAATCCAGCTACAGTGTGGTTTAGCATTTTGAGAAAAGACTTGGCAGCAAGGCGTGAGAGGGTAGCTGGAGGGCCAGAACATTGGGGCAGGGGATGTGGGGCACAGGACGGGGAGCCATTCAATAGAGAGAGATGTTGGTGTCCCTCAGGTGCTACATTCTTTAGTGTCCTCACCTTGGTGATGTCAGCGCGGCACATTATTGGTCAGATTCAGTGTGACTATCTTGCCCCATGCCATCTCAAGCTATTTTGAATGTTTGACATTACCAACCAATGGAAAACAAGTATTTTTCATTGATCAGTACAATTACAGAATTGAGGGACAGTGAGGGAAGGTGGGTGAAGTCACAAGGGGTGTTAATGTGATTTTTGCCAAAGAAATGTTCTACTCAACCATGGTCACTTGACATCATATACCAATCAGCTCCCGTGTCCTGCCTTAAAAATGTAACAAAAATGTTGTATTGTAATTGAACAAATTAGGTATAAAAAGTTAATATGCAGTTCAGTTCCATGCATCCCAGCTGTTTGGGTCCAATGAAGTTGCATTACTTCTTGTTTGGTGTATGTTCTGTTTTTTTTTTTCTTTTATTACTTTTACAAGAGGTTGCTTGGTAAATTGTGGAGGCCCCAAAGAGATCCTCAGTTCCCTCGACGAGCTGAGGGTATTCTTGCCCCACTCCTGGGAGCACGGGGCAGGTGTGCTGGGACGAGTTTGAAGTGCACTAACAAGGAGGCATAGTAGATGCTCAGTTTACAAAGGTATGACTAGTCCCGCGCGAGGACTTGATGATCTATAGAGCACATGAGTGTGCCCTTATTTTTTTTAAATGTATTGTGCCTTTGTTAGGCACTTATACAGTAAGTCAATTCTGTTTCAAAGCACCCACAGGGCAACAGGGAGGGAACATGGGATTGAAAACAATGATTGCAGTGGAAGATAAAAGACACACCTACTATGCCTTGTGAGTATTCAGAATGTGCAAGTTCAGCGAGAATGGGAAGCTGGGGGGGTTAAGTGCTGAAATGTCTGTGCTTGTGGGTGAGCAGCAGATGAAGTGCATAGTATGGTAAGCAATATGCGGCCTGGAACTGCATTGCGTAAAAGTGCAAGCCTCAAGGAGTGAGGTCGGTGGGTGCCAAGGAAAGAGTTGAGAGGTGGTACGAGGCTGGAGTGATTGGGTATGGGCGGCCAGGTCCCCGAAGGTCTACATAAAGGCCCTGGAAACCAATCACAGTGACTGTGAGATTAGCAGAGGAGGGACAAAGGGTAGGAGGTAGTGAAGAGGAAAGTCTTGAGGAGCTTCTGGAATTTGAGTAAGTCCTGCTCAAGACCAAGAGGAGTGGGGAGAATGTTACATAAAATGGACCCAGTTGAAGAAAGTGATCAACCACCGGTCATCTGTTTAGCAAAACGCTTTACACATAGAGAGTTGGTGCCAGAGGATGGCAGAGTGCTAGAGGGAGAGTATTTAGTAAGAGAAAGTTTCCAATAGCCTAGTCCCACAACTCAGACACCTTGTGTATGATACAGAGGGATTTTAATTTAGTTTGTGCAGCAACCGGGAGCAGTGAAGAGCTTTTAGGGCAGGAGAGATGCAATCCCTGGGCTTAAGGCCAAGGAAGTCTTGCTGCTCTATTCTTAATTAACTGGAGGGGTCATAAAGTGAAGGAAGGTACATTCAGGAGAAGGCTATTGCACTAGTCAAACCTAGAGATAACCGGGGCTCGGCTGACAATGAGCTTCTGGGGGAAAGTAAGAAAAGGGAGAAGTCCTTTCAGAAGGAAGAGTTAAAAGTGGGACTTCTTGGCAATGTCCTGAGTGTGAGGAAGAACAGAGAGAGAGTAGTGGAAGATGACTCCAGGTTTTCCAACTTCAGAAGAAGGAACAGGTAGAGAGTCCATGCAGGATGGTCATAGTGAGGGGAAAAAGAGGGCGCAGGGGTCCCAATGGAAAGGATCTCATTCTTGCTGGCATTGAGGCAGAGATCATTGGAAGTACACCAGGACTGGATGGTAAATAGAGAGTCAGGGATGATGGAAGATACAAGAGGGTCAGCAGGAAGTTTGAAAACGAGTTGTGTGTCATCTGCGTAGCACTGGAAATTGGCAGAGAAGGAGGAAATGAGGATTGCTAGCTGAGCAAGTTAAGTGCTGAAGAGCCAGGGGGCGGAGGTTTGCACATTCGGGGACACCACAGGTGAAGAAGGAAGTAGGTGAGGAGAAAGTGCCCAAAATGACTTGGGACAAACGGTCAGTTAGGAAGGACGTAAGCCAATTGATTGCCCGCTTTAAGATGCCAAGGGTATCATGGAGCTGTTTTATGAGGATGGAAAGGTTAACCGTATTGCAGGCAGAGCAGAGATAGATTAGGATGAGGGCAGATGGAGAGTTAGAGTCCAGAGAAACAAGCAGTTCTTCACGGGTGTTTAAAAGAGCAGTGTCCATGCCTATCGATGCTCAGAATCCAGATTGATGGTCGTGGAAACACCACCAAGTCCAGTGTGTGAGATAAATTGTGGAAAGGTCAGTTTCTCCAGCAGTTTCCAAAGGAAGGGTGTGCTAGAAATAGGTCATTCGTTGGCTGGACAGGTAGGGTCTGCTGGGTGTGGGCCCTTTTTTTGGTATGCATGTAGAGTCAGTATTGGTTTTGGAGCAGGCGGCAGGTCAGTTTGTCAGAGGGGGAGCCGAACGTTTGCCACTTCTATTCCGCAGCTCTGCACTTGCGTTTCAGACCTGCAAGTTCAGAGTTATACCAAGTGTTATGTTTGGAGGCGGATTTCAGGTGGCAAGAATGTCAAGGATGCTGGTAATGGCCAAATGGAGGTTGCAGAGAACAGAGTCAGTGGTAGAGTCCTGGTGGAAGGGGAGAAGGGGTGGATGAAGGTTGATGTGATGGCAGCAGCTGACACTCGTTTCATCAGACAGATGTTCATGAACGAGGATGACAGGGCTCTTGGAGAGGCAGTCAAGGGGCTGAGGGGACCCTGGTGCGAGGAGAGTAGAGAATGGTCTGACCAAGAGAGTGAAGCGACCGAAGGAGGAGAGGGAGAGAAGTCAGAATGGATGAGGGTGTCCAGAGTTTGTCCAGTCATGTGGGTTAGGCCAGAAGGGAGAATGATGAGGGATGAACACACATCTCTTTGAATGTGCAGTTTGTCTATGGTCTATAGCATATATCCTACAGTGGGGAGGAAGATTGGCCATAGTAGTCATAGATATTAGTCATAGATATTAGTTCCAACCCTCTGATAGGTAGCTGATATGTAGCGTGCACATCTTTACTAGAACAGAGGAGTGTGTAGAAAGTTGCAGACTTCCACTATATCGGAATAATGCATAGATTGTATAGTTGCATCATTCTTTTTGTGGATTGAGAGAAGGTAAGCACTGATTTGTTGGTGTGGAGCGTGCAGGCAGTAGGTTAGTAATATTTTGGTATGTCATGTTGGCCGAGGTGGAAGGGCTGGCACAACATTGCTGTTGTAAAAAGTAGTGCCTAGTGATTTTTGAAGTAGCCTAGTGGCCGGATGAAGAGGAGGGGCCAGGTAACTGTATATTAATAATAGGGTAGTGGGTAGTTAGAATTGTCTGGGCCTTCAAAGAGGGCCATTAATTTGTTAAAGAATCTGAGTGTGGAACTGTGGAAAGGGCCACTGAGTTTGATAAGAATAAGTGTACGGGCCTATGGAGAAGGCCATTGAATGTTGGCTTGGTGTGATTGATGTGGGCCGAAGGTGTGAATGTGTGAGGGGAGTGTTGAGTGGGGGTGTGATGGTGTATTGGGTATGGGTTGTTAGAATTCTTGGAGTTTGTGTGAGTAACACATTGTTATTGAGTCTGTATTATAGGGCAGTGATAGCCAACCTATAGTTAAGGTGAGTCAGACTCCCATAGGAACCCATCAAAATTCTATTGTTAATAACTTTTGATTCGAGTAACGGTTTCAGCAGAAATATCAGAAGTGATTAAAAACCCATACCCCACCCACACCAGACTGTAGAGTTTAGAAAAATTAGAAAGTTATTAAGTGTAAAACTGCAGCCTACTTCCCATGCACATTCCCTTAGACAAACAGTGTCAATTTTTGCCAAAGCACACATCCCAAAACCGCTGGACGGAATTGGTCCAGGTACCAAACAACTTGCGCACGAAGACTTGACTTGCGATCCATGCATGGTTTGGGGTTATTCCGTCCAGTAGTTTTTGAAATATTTGACAGAGAAGAGGGTGACCCCTTTCCAAAAATTCACCGATGGCGTGCCCGCTCCTATATGCTCCTATATGCAAGTACACTTCGCTGGCGGGATCTGATCCAGCGGACCCTTCCGTGCACTCATCTCGAAAGAGCAAGGGCTGTCTCCTTGCTCGTTCATCGGCGGCCACTCCAGCAGTGTATTTAACTGCGATCTCTGGTTTCTCAAAATGACATAGATACTAGCATGCATCGAAGCTATTGTGTTTATGCATAAAACATGACAACATTAAACACTGACTCTTGGCCCCTAGGTCTCAGGCCGCTTGTTACCCATCCGTGCGCAACCAGCAACATGGATAGGGTAAGATTCCCCGTCCATCCTTTACTATGTGTGCAATGTGTTTTGCAATTACCATACCATAGATTGTAATCTGGGTATTTCCACTGTCTCTCTTCTCCCCCTCCCCTCCTGTCACCCCCACAGGCAGAGGAACATTATTAATGCAGACAACGCTGCAACAGTAATGAAAAGGGCTGTAGTGAAAATGTGTCATCCATTCTAGTAGTTTCATTGGTATACAGTCCTCTTTTTTGGCATTCATTTTGAAAAGTATAAAATTCACCATTTTCTGCAGTTGTATCCTGTTGAATCCTGAACTCTCACTGTGCACATGGCAGGAGTGTGGTTGATGTGAAATTAAGTGTCAATAAATAATGACATATTTGAAGGTTTATTTGCAGTGTTGTGTGTGTTATTTATATTAATTACTGCTATCAGATAGTGTTTATTATAATGTTTTTTCATCTGTTCTGATTGTGTGGCTAGTATTTTTTTTATTTATTTTTAACGTTCACTAACATGGATCTACAAAATTAGATTTGTCAATCAATGGCATTTATATTGTGTGTCAGTGGAGGCTTTTGCAGCTACTTTCTCTACTCCTCCTTCACCTGAAGCTGAATCACACTCTGACAAAACCCTCTCCAAACTGCTTCTCTGAATCTCTGACACTTTTGATGTTCTTGCCCCTGTCATGTGGATCCGGCTGAAGTCCACATACAAGTGCATTTCTTGGTATGATTCCAACCTCACCACCCTTAAATACAAGTGTAGGCTGGCTGAGAGGAGGTGGAGGTCATCAGACTCATCCTCCAAAAAAAACTGTCCTGCTGCCTGCTCCAAAGACAAAATAGACTCTCTGTCCAAGAAGAGCTTACCACCAACCCCGCGTCTCTGCTGCCTCTAAAAACTTGGCAGAACTTTTCAAAATCTGCAAGGAGCTGCTCAATCCTGCTGCAGTCTCCACCTCTCCTGTTCCCTCCCAGGTCCACTGGTTTCTCACTTCACCACTAAAACTCAGAACATCCTGCCCACCCTCTCCTCTTCATCTCCTGCTACCACTCCCGGTCCCTCTCCTGTCATCTCTCCGCCTCCTTGCTCCTCCCTTCCTGATGTTTCTAGACAAGTCTGATCTATGAAAGTCTTGTCAAAGTAGGCGCTCCCCTGCTCCTCCAGAACACTCAATGACCACATTGACACCCTCTCTCCAGCCTTAGCCTAGTACTGCAATCACTCTTTTGCCACTGAAACCTTCCATTCCCCCCTAAATCACTTCCTTGTGTAACACCTCCTCAAGAAGCCCTCTGCCGATCTTTTCTCTCTGGCAAACTATCACCCGATCTCTATCACTCTTTTCCTGGGCAAACTCCTGGAAAAGCTGGCCATCTCCCATCTTATTTTCCATACTGAATCTGTTGGTTGTCTCCATGACCACCAGTCTGCCTTTAGAGCAGCCAGAAGCATGGAAACTGCTCTCCTGAACACCCGTGAAGATTTGCTCTCTAATCTCGACTCTAACGTTCCTTCTGTCCTCATTCTTCTTGATCTATCCTCTGCTTTCCATACGATCAACCCCGCCATCCTGATGGATTGTGTCTGGGACAACCTGGGCATCACAGGTCAGGCCCTCGCAAGGTTGACCTCTTTTCTCTTGGATCAACCCTCCCAGGTCCAACTTGGTTCCTTTCTCTCCCCCACCTTTCTCTCTACATGTGGTATTCCCCAGGGTACAAACCCCTGACCCCAGCTATTCAGCTATAATTTGGCTCCACTGGCCCACCTCATCTCTACCTTCTGTTATACCTTTCAGTGTTATGGGGATGACACTCAGCTCTCCTTCAGGCACCCCTCAGACTCCTCTGATCTCTCGTTCATTCCTGACTGTCATCTCGAATTCAGGAATAGTGCGCCTCCAACAATCTCTGCCTTAATGCCAGTAAGACTGAGATCCTTCTCATTGGGGACCCTGCTCCCACTTTCCCTCTTGCACTCTGGCCACCCACCCTGAGCCCTCCACCCACACCTTCCTGTGAGGCAAAGCACCTTGGTGTCATCTTCGACTCCACCCTCTCCTTCTCTCCTCAAATCTCTGACAACTCTAAGAAGTCACACTACCAGCAGCACCATCTCAGAGGTATTCTTGGTTTTCTCACTTTCTACCAGAGGTTCAATGTCTAAAGAGCCCTGGGTCTCTCTAGGGTGGACTACTGCAACAGCCACTTTCTATATCTGGCTGCCTCCACTCTTCCCCCTTTGTAATTTATCCATAACAGCACTGCGAGACTTGTCCTTGGCATCAATCTAAGGGATAATATCTCTCCAGCCTGAAATATTTCCACTGGCACCCGGTGACTGCAAGGATCAAGTTCAAGACCGTGGGAGTGCATAGAGAGTGCTGTTTGGCTGGTGGCCCTCTACGGTGTCTCTACTAACACCATTGCATGAAGTGAAGTGTCCTCACTTCGATTTGAATTGTGGACCTCAGTGGATTACAATTATACAGCGTTGCCGCAGCCGAGTAAGCCCCCCATTTCTCCAAGCACTCCTAATTTCTTCACTGCCCCACAGGCATTCGCACGCATGCATCGTAGAAGTGCTTCAAGAGTGCTGTTTGGCTGGTGACCCTATACTGTCTCTCTACTTACTCTATTGCGTGAAGTGAGGCATTCTCTCTTTGATTTGAATTGTGGGTTTCAGTGGATTATAATTATCCAGCATTGCTGGTATAAAACTATATTTACATAAATTACTAAGAGAAACTGCACCTTTACGGGCATTTAAACAATGTTTTCTGTTTACTTCTAGTGGCCGAGTAAGCCCAACCATTACTTCCAGCGCTCCCTATTTCTTTACTGTACCACGCGCATTTGCACGCGTGCATTATGGGAGTTCTTCGAGAGTGCTATTCGGCTGTTCTGCTAAACATCCTCTCAGCTACTCGGTCTGCAGTTCTACCCCTCCTAATCACATCCCGGTAAACTTTTATATTTTCCTTACCCTTTATCCAGCTGGGACCCGTATACCTGTCTTTCCAAGATGTATGGAGCTCTACATATTAAAAACGGCAATGACGACGCACGCAAAAACCTTAACTGGCACAGAACTAATGGCGCCTTCCACCCGCGCCTCAAATGAAATGTCATTTCATGTTGCTCAAGCTCGTAAACCTGTAAGCCAAGCTAACAAACAAGCAAAATTATTGGGATCAGACATCAGAACTTTCTGTGCAATAGCTAATCCTCCCTTATTGTTCGGCTCAAATAATACTGCCTACTGTACCCCTGCCAGTAGTGCTGCTTGCGGTAATCACCCAGAATTCTGCTTTCAAAATTTGGGATGCGTACCTGCTAGCACAACCCACCCAGGGCCAAGCGCTTGAAGACATGGTGGGACGAAGGCTCAAGCAACGCTGACCCGTAAATCATCTACAGACCTGCCTTGTCATCTTGCTGAAATACACATGTAAGATTACGCAGAGATACCGATCAAATATTTATGAGTCCTTAAAACCACCAGGAAAACTCCTCCCTCTGTCACTCTCGATCATTAGGATCGGTTAAACCGGGCTGACTATGCAAAAACGGACATAGCCCAGAGAGGGTTAGGCCCCAACATTGCTCAAGCTTGGACTCCACTAGGTGATGCCGGATCTGCTCCACCTCTTCAAAACAAACAAACCCAGCCTTTATTAAATAGCAGATTGATCCTGGACTCAATTATAGGAAATAGGCAAGAGGAATTGTACTTGTCCTTTGCCAGAAATGAGGAAATAATTCCTGAAACCCAACAGGAGAATGTAATCAATCCTCATCCAACAAACTTGTCTCATTCTCATTTATTATACCCCAATTCACCTCTGTCTCCTTTGCACTCCTTTGACTTATTTGTTATATCCTTCGTGAAACCCACCCTGAGACCATCATTCTGGCTAAAGCAAATTCCCCTAGCAAATCATGACACTATATTGTCATCATTGAACAATAGTGTCTATACTCTAACCAAATATATGAGGCCTTACAAAAAAAGCAGAAACAAACACATTGGCCTTAAGTTTACTCAATTTCAAATTTGATTGGATGACAGCCACATTAATGGAGCAAAACGCTTGTCAGATAGTATTGCAACCGAATCTGGAAGTCCTGACAAGGACAGATATCAGCCCAGGTATAACTATGGCTCTGAAAGATTTGATTTTGGGTGGGTTTAATTGTGGAAGAACCAGAGGTTTTAAGACCTGTGATTGAACGTGTGGTGCAACAGGATATGAACAGAGTTCTATTGTAGAAATCTGTGAAACTCAAGAATTAGGGAATGATAAATCCTGTGAAGTCCAAGAGCATGTGTATGAGGTCTTCCAACCACCACAGGAGAAAAAGAAAAGGAGGAAGGTGGAGTCAATTACACCTAAGAATAACAAAAATGCGAATAGGGAAAACAAAACAAAAACAAAAAATCAAGAACTCCCTATTAAATCCTCTAATACACAATCTAAAGCCTTTATTAATACACTAACTATGCCACCAAGATCAAAAATGGTAAAATGTTGCAAGATTGTGAAACCACTGACACCCATAAACCAAGCGACAGGAATAACCCCCCAAGAGGGAATCATAGTGGACCATGGCGACTAGTTAGACTAATCAACGTATTCGATAACATTGTTACCACATATGAATGCTGATCATGATTGCCCTGATGTGGCATGTATTACATCAAATCCAAATTTTCTTGAACAAAGCCCGATCAGGGAGAATAAGCAAAACTCACCCAAATAACCGAAACTCACCCAAAATAACAGAATATCACCCTACAGCCTACCCTAACATCACCACCCGCAACAACAGATTAGGCTGCAGACTTCTCACCTTACCGAGTAAAACACTAACTACGCCCACGACTAAAGACACCAACAAAAATGGCCATGCAAGCACCGGTTCACTAAAAGGAGCCTTACTTAACGTTAGATCCCTTTTTGCTCACCCTACTGAAATCGCCGACCTCATCAGTTCAGAAGACCTGGACTTCCTTGCCACCACAGAAACCTGGCTTCATGCAGCAGCAGGTCCCTACCTAACCCTTGCGGTTCTTGACAACTACTCCATCCTTAGGGCCGACAGACCCAATGCTTGTGGAGGAGGGGTCGCTCTCATATTCAAATCCTCGCTTGATATTAGGTCTGTCACCGTCCCCATACTAAATTCATGTGAACACCTTTCCATTAAAATACAAACTTCACCTAAGACCACTATCACATTGGAACTAATATACAGACCCCCTGGCCCAACAGGGACCTTTGAGGAAGATATAACCTCCCTCATAGCAGAGAAATCTAAACCTCTCTCAGAGTATATTATCCTAGGTGACTTTAACCTGGGTTACAATGATCCTCACGATACCCCTGCATCTTCCCTTGCTAATGCCCTCTGTGAACACAACTACACTCAACTCATCACTTTACCTACGCATCAGAAGGGCAGAACATGACTGGCTCGCTACCTACAACTGCAACATTACCTGTAAGGACCCCCTACCCCTCATATGGACTGACCATCTCCTACTTTCATTTGATATTAGCACCAACAACCCAAAACCACATACAGTGCCCCCCGGCACCAGCTTGTCTGATTAGAAATAAGTGTAACATTACCGTAGAAACCCTCATTCGATTGGTTCTACCTACCCTTAACATGATCCCTGACACATCGGACCCTAACGTACTTGTAGACACCTACAATGACGCCATGTCCAAAGCCATTGACATCATTGCTCCCTTAAAATTACGTAAAAGTAAACCTAAAGCCCATCTTAACTCCTGGTACACACCGGAACTTAAAATACTAAGAAATAAGAAAACTAAAATGGAAACCCTGTGGAAAATGAATCCATCTGAGGAACACAAAATTAATCTCACCAATGCATCCTGCCTCTATAAAAAAGAAATAATTTGCACCAAAAAGGAAGCCTGTAATGTAAGAATAAACAATGCTAGCTCCAATACTAAAGAATTATTTTCTATCTTGAAGGAGCTAGAAAACCCCAATCCACCTATGGACGTGTCCGTGAAGGATCAATTATGGTGCACCAGCATCCAAAATGCCCTTGCGAATAAAATCACCGGCCTGCAAACGAAAATTGAAAGTAAAAGACTACAACTCTCCAGCAGTAACCTACCCACCCCTAGTTCACCTACTACGTCCAATATCAACTGTGGCTTCACCTTCAAAAAGGTAGCCGCACTAGAAGTGCAAAAAATTATAACTTCCCTCAAACCGTCAAACTGTAAAGGGGACAGCTGTCCCGCACAGATTATAAAAGATGCCGCAAGAGACCTCTCCCCATTTATTTCTAAACTTATAAACGTATCATTCTCTACCAACTCAGTACCTAACAATTTGAAACAGTCATGGGTCCTCCCTCTTCCAAAAAAACAGACCCTGGACCCAGCCATTCCTACTAATTATAGGCCTATCACCACTGTTCCCTTCCTGCTAAAAATCCTGGATAGAGTTGCCTACTTGCAAATCCAGAATTATCTAGAATCCAGCATGGAACAGAAACTGCCCTTGTTGATCTCAAAAGTCAGATCGACGACATTAAAGACAAGGGTAAGGCTGCTATCCTACTCCTCCAAGACCTCTCAGCAGCTTTCGACTTGGTTGACCATAAAATACTCTGTAACCACCTCTCCTCTGCTGCTCATTTCTCCCCTTCTGCTGTCACATGGACACAGTCCTTCCTGGCCAACAGAACCATGAGGGTCTTTTCCCCTGTGGCAGCAGCAGACCCCATCCCCATTACTTGTGGTGTCCCACAAGGCTCATGCGTTTCCCCCACACTTTATAATATTTTTACAAAGCCTCTCTTTGATAAATTGGATCGTCTGGGCGTCACCTATACAAACTATGTGGATAACACCCAGATACTCCTCACCATATCTGGCAATTACAATACTGATGTCACCAAGATCAATGACATTTTCTCTGTCATTCAGGCATGGATGGCCACACATGGCCTCTGCCTGAATGACGAGAAGACCGAACTGCTCATTGTTGGTTCACCTAACAACCTACAAAAACTGAGCCCCAACTATTCTAAAATCATCATCGATGGCAACACCATCCCTGTCGCCAAAAACGTGAAAACTCTTTGTTTCTATCTTGATGCCAATATCAATCTCACCCAGCAAGCCAATTCTACCGCTTCCTCCACCACCTACACAGGAAAACTAATTCGGGCCTGCAGACCTTTTCTCTCTGCTAATAGTTGCCTTACTCTAGCTAGAGCCCTCATACAGTCCAAGTTAGACTACTGCAACAGCCTCTACCTAGGTGCCAACCAAGCTATAATTAATAAACTCCAAGTCATTCAAAATAATGCGCTACGAGCAGCACTAAATATTCCTAGGTGAGAGCATATCTCCAACACTAGAATCACATGCAAATGGCTTACCATCCAACAGAAAATTGACCTAAAAACTCTCTGCCTCACATACAAAGCTCTCAACCACTTAGCCCCCCCATCTTACCAATGAATTCACCTGGAAGCAGTCCAACAGAATTACTAGATCTTCAAACACCCTATGTCTCATGGTGCCCAGATTTATCTCTAAAAGAGCCAGAGGCTCTAGCTTCACTGTCCTCGCCTCCCAACGTTGGAACTCCCTGCCTCTAAACTTGCCATTGGGTGGCTATTGGCACAAAGTCAATTAGTATGTTAGACACAAAGTCAATTAGTATGTTAGACACAGTTACTATCTGTATATATTGTACATGTACCAGTTATGTCTTAATTGGCCATGGCCTGTACTTTCTGTATATAACGTTTGCTAAAAGTATCACTGTTAATTACCATGTATTGTGCTTTGTAACATGTACTAGCGCCCATTTACTCCCGGGTCCGGAGCGCTTTATAAATAAAATAAACAAACAAAATAAACAAATAAGTCCTTTTTAACCATAGAACAGAAAAGGACTCATCACAAATTGTGGTAAGATTGGTCTGCTATCACAAATTCAACTAAAACCTACATTTGCAAATGAGCTTGATAAAATTGTCATCTCTTGTATAGCGAGTATAACAGGTTCTACAAGACAATGTTTACAACAGTCCCCCATGATTAGATTGCTGGTCCCAACCAAAAGTAATAAAAAACAAACACAATATGAAGATTTACCAAGTAGGGCAATCTCAGCAGAGAGAAAACATTATTTACATCGTCTTGACATTATCATGTTACACATGAAAGAGCGAAAGCATGGGGATCCCTTCCCTAAAAGAACCACCTTATTAAATGCCTTTAAGAAGATAAATAATTTAAATACAATAGATTCCAGGGACATAGAGTCAATTCACTTTCAAAGATCTTGTAACATGGATATCTTAAGTCTTGCTGTATCATCACAAATAGGGAAAGAATTACTATGGAGTGAAAGAAATGCCCTAGCCGAAAAAGGCTTTGGATTGTCAATGCTGAACCGAAGAGAGACCACGAGATGAACCCAAAGGTCGCCTGCCAAACTACACGAAGATGTTATATGGAAAAGGGAGATTCAAAGATCAATGAACCCAAATAAAATGAACCAAGTAATCATAAACTGTGAGGGTAGTAGTGGGCATTTAACCTGAGCAATCTATAATGATACCAATAACTATATAGAACAGCAAACTTCTTGGGCATGGTTCAGAAAAGCACTTGCTAACACGAAGCACAATTCAAACCAGTAATGCCAAACAAATGTAATGCCCCAATCATTTAATATGTCAGTGTGGAACACTAGAGCGTTTTTGCATCTCATATTTACAGATAAAAATGATCATTTGACAAGTTATCACATAATTATGCTTCAAGAAACTTGGCTTTCATTGCAGCCAATATGGCCAAATAATGACATTGCATGGATTCCTGCCATTAAACAGCCTAGAGGTAGACCCATGGCAGGTCTTCTGATTGCCCTTAAACAAGAAATGAAAGGAAGCCCAACACCTAGGGCCTCACCTCAACCATGCATTCAATTAGTCAAATTAAATGTACCTCATGTGCTTCTGCCCTCTGGCCCCCCGCACTGCCATATTAAATCTGTATTGGAATCCAGCATTATTGAACAATGATGAATTCTTTGAATATGTAACACAGATGTTAGACCTAGTAGCACTGGAAAAAGAGAAATACATAATTCTTGTAGTGGGAGACATTAATGCATCATGCTTTACTCAAAAGAACATTTGTGCGCAATTAAAATCAAAAAGGTGGCTAAACCTAATGAAAGATCGTAATCTTTTCATTCTGAATGGGACTACCGATGATGACACGCCACCCCGTCCAATGTGGTGTGGAAAAGAGCCAACTCCTCTGCAATTATGGATAATGTTTTTTTTTCATTCAGACCTAATATCCAAAGTGGTTTATTTAAAAGTTATAACAACTATAGATCATAATATTTGGAGACAACCTAGACGAAAACGCACCTAGTACTGTCTCAATATTATGATCACCAGATTCAACTATCACTGGCTCAAACAGAATCAAATACACTGTTCCAAAACTAATTTATCTTATAGAAAGATTCAAATAAGAAGACGCAAGTTTAGCGTTGAACCCCACACGCAAATGCATTCAAGCTCTCACCATCTACGTCGAATATCCCAAACGTGGCCTTCGAACATTGCATAAGCATAAATACCCTTTTGAACAAATCATTAGAAATGCCCAAAAAAACTGAGAGCTTACTTAAAAAAGCTTAAAGCAGTAAAGAGCTTTAACTACACAATAACAACTACCAACCTTTGCACGCAATATGAGAACTTTGTAAAATAACACAACGCAATGGAAGTACAAGAAGCAAATGAACAAATGCTAGTTGCCCTTGCAGCAAAATCCAGTGTCCAAATTTGGAAATTTCTAAACGAAGGGCCTCATAGAGCCACATCAGCACTTGTGTTAAATTCAAAATCAGAATTTATATGGACAGCTTATTTCACTGACATTTATGCTGATCCTGCCTCCCAAGGGCAGCTAAACATTCACCAATACGACTTAAGGTCAAGCCAGTATAATCTCTTGGATATCAAGATGCTAATTAAAAACTAATTACATCTAGAACTCGGGGCCCAGATGGTATCTCAAATACCATCTTGAAAGCAAATCCTGAAGAACGCCTCTTAATGTTACACCTTCTCTTTTCGAGAATAACAAAATCAAGAACTATTCCAGTTATGTGGTAAAGGTAAACCTTGATACCAATTTAAGAAGGGTATTCAGACCTTACCATCAAACTACCGCCCGATTGCCCTTCTGGACATCCCAGGGTAAAATGTATGCAAGACTGCGTCTGAAAGACTTCTGAGAAAGTGACAGATTCGCACCAATCGGGGTTTGTGGTAGGCCTAGGTACTTCTATTAACTTAATTACTCTGACATAATTGAAAATACAAGCTGCAACCACTAAACAGCCTACCTATCTAGCATTTATAATTTTCAGACTAGCGTTTGACTCAATTTCAAGAATAAAACTATGGGAAAAACTTAACAAAGCTGGGTGTCCAATTTACATTCTCCAAACCTTACAACAATGTTATACAAACACTACAATCCAAGTTAAAGTGACACAAGATGGTTTATTGTCACACCCAATGATGACTCAATGCGGCCTGAACCAAGACTGCATTTTAGCTGCAACCTTATTTAATGTCTTAATTAAAGACATTCAAAACCGTTTTCTAAATACACAAGCTTTCCTCCCCAAAATAAGCAAACATCCAATTCCGTACCTTTACTATGCAGATGATCGTGTGATTGTTGGTCAGACCGCGGTAGACTACTAGAGACAGCTCCAATAATTAACAAAGTATGCACACGAAAACATGCTGTCCATACACGTGGAGAAATCAAATATCATGAAATGGCAAGAGTCAGAAAAAAGCATGACCCAACATTTGAAATGGACATCTGGAGTAAAAAAAATAGAGATTGTTCACCAGTATAAATACCGAGACCAAATAGTTAATGATGCTAAATCGGAGCAACTATACAAAAATGACCTAAGGTATAAAATGCAATCTCTAAATTCACAAGCCAAAATAATCTAGGGAAAAGTTGGCAAATGTTCATGTTGAACTTTAATAAAGTTTTACAAAGGTAAAGTGGTTCCAGTAGTAACCTATGGGGGACATACAAAGCCACCAGAAAGAGAGCCAGATTGGAATTATCTTGAGGGAATATTTTGTAAGAGGTTGCATCCAATCCCTACATTTTTGCTGATGCTTATAGTTCACTATGAATTGCGTTTAATCTCAATGAAGGCAATCGTTGCATGGAATGCACTAATGCTATATTCCAAATGCATAAGGAAAGATCTACCCCCGGCCTCGTTATTACCAACAATATAGTGTAGTACGAATGATAATAAACCATTCAATGCTTTGAAACAAGCATGTATTACTACAATGATTAGAACGGACATAGGTTTAGACCTTCTAATCACAAATCTGGGTAGAGTCAAATTAAAACTCTGGTATGCCGATGGAATGATACCTGGCAAGAATGTACCAAATATAAGTTATTCAGCATGGGTATGTTTATGGAATGTTTATGGAAAAGAAATGTAACTCAGTACCAATATGCCTGGTGAAATTTCCTGATCAGCAGTATAGAGCTCACATTATGACGTTACGCTTTGACCTCTGGCCAACAAAAGAAAGATTAGCTTTGCGAGCGAGAGAAAAATGTACATCTATGTGTCGTTTCTGTAAAATTGATAAACATCAAGAGACATTAAAACATCTGCTTGTCGAATGTGATAACTTAAAAGCAATAAGGTGTGATTAGTGACTACCGAATACTGACCCCACATCAAATGTCAGAAATGATTTTTAATGCCCATCAGATCTCGCTACATTTTGCAACAATAAGGTATTTAGTGAAAATAAACATCTAGATATACCATGAAAAGTGTTATTTTAACATATTAGTGCTAAGGAGAATGTACAACCCTATACATTGGATGGGAGCAGCACCATTGTAGACAATTTATGAAAAGCCTTCTTTTTGAACCTTTCTATCATTTCTGATGATTATTGCAATGGAGTGCTGCAGTTGTTTCAAGTCTCTGGTTGGTGGTGGAAGCTCCTTTAATATGTGGAGTTTGATTACACACAAACACTGCTCACACCTAGCTTTTTAAGGTTTTTTTTATTCTAAGTTGGATTTTTGTTTCCCCACTGATCCAATGATTAGTATTTTGAAAGTTAACAACAGTGTTGTATGCACAAATGCTGTATGTTATATATTGCATGTGATGCACTGCACATAAGATATGAGGGTCATAGAAATGTGTGTATTAAATTGTGTTTCTTAAAGTGTGGGTGATTTCTAACTGATTATGTTTTCTTTTTTTACATATCGAAAGATTTTTTTTTAAACATAGGTGAATAACCGTGGCTACAGTGTAGCCCAATGGACTGTTGAATATTGGAAGCGTGGTTAGCCGCAGCAACAACTGGGGTGGGTTATAGCTGCAGGTTCGGTCGACCATAGACACAGTTGTAGTACACTCTTTGTACCTGAAATAGTCCTTTCTAAGACTAATCTATTACTGATCTATTATCTATATATGTATTAAAAAAGGCAGTAAACAAAACAGCCGACAGGCATCGATCAGCCGCACAGATTTCAAACCAGCCATGATATCTGCAGTATTTTTCTGTTTGTATGAGCAGGGTATGTATAATGTGTGTGTGTTTTTTTCGAGTTTGTAATTAGTTGATGGTACTGTTGTAATTATCCACAGCTTTCTAGCAGCCACTAAATGCGTGGTGTTGCTACCAGCGGGTAGATGTGGTACCCTATGCAGCCATCCCTACATTGAGGCAAATGGCACATCCTGTGTTTCTTGATGTATGGTAGCCATGGCTACTCTACATTTTAGGTGGAGTAGCATCATAGATGCATTGAGTGCTTTGGTGGATTGGGAGAGACCAGGGAAGTGCAGGGGGACTAGTATGTGTGTCAGGTACACTTATTTGGAGTTTGGGGGAGTGGAAATAAAACATTTTAAGTCATAGTTTTTGCAAATAGCCGCGGCTATCAGTAAAACGCTCATGTATGGGTTTGTCTATAACCGTGTGTATAAAAAGCATGTCTTATTATTAGTTGTGTTTGTAGGTGCAGTTATTTGTATAGCCGCGTTTATAAACATACATTTTCTGTGCAATAATCATATTGTTATGTGGATGATATAGCACACATGTGTTATCTGTGTGTGTTATTTTGTGTGCTGAGGTGGTGTCTTGTTTTTTTTTAAGGTAGGCTTAGTTTGGTTTTTAGTTTGTAATTTACGTACTACAAGTGTGTTCAATATCGACAGCTACTAGTGATGCTGGGCAGAGTTTTGTATGTTTTTCTGTGTTTCTATTTGGCAGGTGTTAATGTTGTAAATGTGTACTCTGTGTGATACATTGCAGTGAATATGTGTCAGCCATGTATTTAGTTTTCTTAGAATATAGTCCTCTTTTTCTGGTTTTGTCTGGTTTGGATTTTGGAAAGTATGAAAGTATTTTCTCATGTTGGGTGTAGAACTGACAAAGTGCAGTTCATATATCTGTGATAAAATATGATTGGCATTAATTAGGTGTTTGTCATTGTTTGTCATTGTTTTGTTGACAGTATTATTTGATAATATCTTGATAATGGGGCTCTTGATTTTTTTTGGTTTTTTACTGTATTTGTTAACAATGATGTGGTCCTGCTGTATATGTATAAAATTGGTGGGAATCATTGTTGGAAGTTGTTTATTAGGAAAGAACACGAATTTCAGTGAGGTGCATGATATAGAATCATTTAGTATACTTCCTGAACTCAAAATAAAAGAATGATCACAGAGCAGTAGAATGTGATTTAAACTGCAATGCTTTTATAATCCCTTTTGGTGTGTGTTAAAGTGTTTTTCGGGGTAACATGAAAATATGTTTCTTTTGAAAAGATTTTTTTTGATGGTGTCGGGTAATTTGCCCATGTGTGTGCTTTAAACAAGATTTGATTTGCTGAAGGGTGTTACTCTTTGGTTATCTATTAGAGAAATTCATTGCCTTCATTTGTTTATTGTTTTGTGAAACCTGGTGTTTAATGTCATGAACAATATGTGTGATTTGTTTTATTTTTAAATATATATTCATAAAGAAGATAAGAATGGTATTAGATGTGCAAATTGCTATTATGTAGAATAGAAATGGCAAATTGCCCTAATAAATGCTGGTGTCGTATATGTGCGTAGCAATCTGATTTTAGTATACAAATTAGAGGTTGTAACATTTTGGAATGGTTTATTAGTGGTTTCCATGTGAAACAGTTTAAAATAGGAAACATACAGATTTTTTTAAATGTTATTGTTACTCTACTGCTGCTTGATACAGAACTAGTGGCAGCTGTGAATTCCAGTTTACAGGGTACACTGGTTCTTTCATGGAGTTCACGTGAATATTTAGCATGCTCATAGTCACAGGTCCAATCAACGTGAGGACTTTAATAAACACTGTGGGTAATAGTGTCTTTATTTGGTTGTAGAACAGCAGCAGTAGTGACTTGTTTTTACAGTAGATTCCTGTGTGCAGATTATAGGCAATGCTTTAAAAGGGAGGTGCAGGATGTTTAGTGCACATTGCGCAAGAAAACAGTAAGATGTGGCCCTTGTAATGTTTTCTTACAAATATCTGCAGCACTGGAACACTGCATTTGAAGAATTATAAGAAATGCTAGATTCAGAGAGGCGGCATCATTTTCTGTGGCATTGTCTTTTTAGAGTTGTTATTTTTGTTATTTCATATTTTTGTCACCAGTTGGACATTTGAATATGTCTAACATTGTGCAAGAAAACACTAAAACGTGGCCCTTTTGAAGTTCCGTCATAAAGCTTTGAAACATCAATTATGATAAATCATATGTTGCAAGTCTTCTGGGATGATGTGGATGATGCGTATTGGAAATTGCACTAGACGGTCTGGCCCATAGTGGGCTGCAACCTTTTTTGGCTTATATGTGGTCTTAAATTTTCACTGTAGCTGTGAGTGGTGTTTGTGCATAATTAACCTCCACCTCATAAAGGTGCTACTAGAAACAGCCAGAGTGTTCAAACATCTGAAGCATTGGAACACCCTATTTGAAGAGTTATTAGAAATGCTGGAGAGGTTCAGAGAGGCGGCTTCAGTTTTTGTCGCATTGTCTTTTTAGAGTTTTCATTTTTGCTATTGTATATTTTCATAACCAGTTGGACATTTGAATGTGTCTAACATTTTGCAAGAAAACACTAAGACATGGCCCTTCATATGTTACGTCAGAAAGCTTCGGAACATCAATTATGATAAATCATCTGGTGGCAGTCTTCTGAGATGAAGTGAATGATGCATATTGGAAATTGCACAAGATTTTCTGGCCCATACTGGGTTTATATGTGGTCTTATATTTTCACTGTACCTGTGAGCGGTAGTCGTGCATGCTCAACATACACCCATTGGAGGTGCTGCTATGGAACACTCTATTTGAAGAGTTGTTAGAAATGCTAGAGAGGTTCAGAAAGGAGGCTTTTCATGAAGTGTCTACAGATGTGCTGCTCCTATCCTCAGCAGTACCACTTGGATGAGTGAGAGGCCTTCCCAGAATCTTTTCTTTCTGATGGAATGCATCTGCCGGAAGTCTTCATCCACTTCATCCTGGGGTACTAATAGTGTATTTATTCATTTGAAGACACTACAGCATTTCAAAACTGAAAAAAGAAAAACAAAGATGTCTGCCACTGAATTGGTTATGAAGCTTGGGTACATCAATTATGATAAATCATTTGGTTTGAGTTTCCTGGGATGATGCATATTGAAAATTGCAAAAGATGGTCTGGCCCATACTGGGCTGCAGCCTTTTGTGGCTAATTTCAGTTTTATATATTTACTGTATCTGTGAGCTTTGTTTGTGCAGAATTAAAGGTGCTGACAGCAACAGCCAGAATATTCAAACACTTGCAGCACCAGAGCACTTTTTTAAAGATTAATTGGAAATTCTAGAGAGGGTCAGAGAGGAGGCTTCATTTGTGTGGCATTATCTTTTTAGAGTTGTCATTTGTATTATGTTATGTCTAACATTGTGCAAGGAAACAGTAAGACATTCCCCTTTTAATTTTCTGCCAGCAATTTTAGGAACAGTTGTGGCTGCCCTTGTTCTTAGTGGCCTGGACTACTGCAATGTGCTATACCTCGCCCAGCCCAAAGGTTTATTCCAGTGACTGCAACCCCTTCAAAATGTTGCAGCGATTTGCATCTGGGTCTCCTAATTGAGCTCACATCACTCCAGTCTTACAGTCATTGCATTCGCTACTGGTGGCCCAATGCATTAATTTCAAATGTTTGGTCCACTGTGCACTCCATGGTGACAGGGCTGAATACCAATCGCAAGCTTCATTCAAGGTCTGCCAGCCTGCTCTCTGTGGCTACTTTGTGACGTACCAGAGTGGGTGGGTAGGCCTTTTCTTTGGCCGGGCCTTTTCTGTGGCTGAGGCCCATCTGTAGAACACATTACCCCCCCACTAAGAAATGTCACCAATCACCTGGAATGTAGGCACTCCTTGAAGACCCTTCTTTTTTAGCCCACTGTGAATCACTCTCCTTGTGATATTCTTGCATCAAGATACTTCTGGGTGAGGTTCCTGGGATGATGTGTATTGGACATTGCATGTGATGATCTGTACCATACTGGGCTGCAACCTTTTTTGGTTTATGTTGTGCAGAATCAACTTCCACCTATTAAAGGTGCTACTAGCAACAGCCATAGTCTTTAAACACTGGCAGAACTGGAACACTATATTTGAAGAGTTATTAGAAATGCTAGAGAGCTTCAGAGAGGAGGCTTTTCATGAAGTGTCTACAGATGTGCTGTTCCTATCTCCAGCAGTAGCAGTTGGATGAGGGAGAGGCCTTCCTGGGTTATTTTCTTTCTGATGCAATGCAGCCACCGGAAGTCTTCTTCCACTTCATCCTGGGGCACTAATAGTGTCTTTATTTGGCTGAAGACACACTGTCATTTCGCAAAGGAAAAAGGAAAAAAAAGATGTCGACCATGGAATGGGATATGAAGTCTGTTCCCTCTTTCAATGACAGCCATTTAATACTTGATGGAGAATGGGGTGCCTGCTTCCCCAAAATAAATAGCTACATCTCAGGTAATTTGCCAAATCCTGGTGTTTTTAGAGATGAAACAGTCGGCATCTTTTTTTTCTCAATGCAAGAGATTGCTGCTGTTATAGCCAAGGCGAATGGAAAATTAAACGTGTGAAAAAAGCCACTTGTGGTTCAAAAAGCATAGAAATGTGATTAGGCTAGAGGTGGGGGTGGTTAGGGACACCAAGTAAAATTTGGGAGTTGGCGGGGGTCTAGGTATTGAGATTGCAACACAAAATTATCTATAACCTTGGCTAAAGCCGTGAATTGCTGACATTTCAAAGGAAACTGCATCACAGAAACACTGTGTGTTGTGGGACGAATGCGAGAGGGCAGGGGAGGCGAGACGCTATTATGGGTATGTATGGAGCAGGCGCAGAGTAGGGGGACACTTGATGAGCACCTGGGGGTGCAGAGAGGCATTATTTTCACCAATCGTTTTTCCAGATAATATTGGTTATATTAGACTACAGATAGCCGAGGGTAGTTCTATACACACGGATATATTACATGGCCACAGTAGTGGCCATGGAGTTATGGTTAAGTTGCTGTTTCCAAAGGAAGAACACTTTTTGGGTGGCTTTTAACTTTGCTCTCCCTGGACGAATCCTTACCAAACTTTGCAAAAAAAGTATGTGGCTCGCAAAGTTTGGTGAGGATTCATCCGGAGGGGCATAGTTATAAGGGGGGTCCCAAAACTTTTTTTTTTCCCATAGACATGCCTACTGCCCAAACCGCTGGACGGATTTTCACCCAATTTGGACCAGGAGTAGCGGCTTGGTCCCGAAAGCGTGCTTTTGCAAATTTGGTGAGAATACGTCCAGTAGTTTTTTTTTAAAATGACCAAAAATGAGGTCACGAAAAATGTGTGATATCTGTGTTCGGTCCGCGGACACACTACCCTGTTTGCTCCGCGGACAGTGTCCTGATTGGCCAATCGGCTTATGTCATGTCCGCGGACATGCAATGTGTTCGCTGATTGGACGGCATAGAGCGTGAATCGCGTCAGATTTTCGGTAGCGCTCGCCATCTTGGATTCGCGGACAGCGTGGTGAAACTTGGTTGAAAAATTTTATTTAGTAGAGTGTGTTGGTGTGTAAGAGTGTTTGGGGAGGGTGGGAGAGTATGAGATGGGTTAAATGTTGTATTTATTTATGTAGTAGACCCTCTTGTTGTGTTCGATTTGTCTGCGGACAACATGGCTGTTCTGAAATGTTCTAAATAAACTAAATGGGGGTGTTCTGAGGACGAAATATGTGTCCATGTTGTTCGCAAGCAAGCTGAAACTGTTCTAAGAACACTCACGGTGTCCTGAAATGTCCTTAAATAAACACGTTGGGGGTGTCCTGAGGACGCTGTCCGTATTGTTCGCTGGTTAGTTGAAAGTGTTCTAAGAACACTTGCGGTGTTCTGAAATGTTGTTAAATAAATAAAATGAGGATGTCCTGAGAACGCGGTGTCCTGAAATGTTTGTAAATAAATAAAATGGGGGTGTCCTGGGAACGGTATGCCTGTCCGTTTTGTTCGCAGATAAGTTGAAACTGTTCTAAGAATATATCATGTGTTCTGGGATGTTCGTCAATAAAGAAAATGGGGGTGTCCTGTGGACGCTGTCCGTATTGTTTGCTTGCAAGTTGAAAGTGTTCTACGAACACTCGCGGTGGTGTCCTGAAATGTTCGTAAATAAACAAAATGGGAGTGTCCTGAGGACGCTGTCCTTATTGTTCGCTGGCAAGTTGAAAGTGTTCTAAGAACACTCACGGTGTCCTGAAATATTTGTAAATAAACAAAATGGGGGTGTCCTGAGGACGCTGTCGTATTGTTCGCTGGCAAGTTGAAAGTGTTCTAAGAACACTCGCGGTGTCCTGAAATCTTCCTAAATAAACAAAATAGGGGTGTCCTGAGGACGCTGTCCATATAGTTTGCTGCAAGTTGAAAGTGTTCTACGAACATTTGCGGTATCCTGAAATGTTTGGAAATAAACAAAATGGGGGTGTCCTGAGGAAGCTGTCTGTATTGTTCGCTGGCAAGTTTAAAGTGTTCTACGAACACTCGCGGTATCCTGAAATGTTCGTAAATAAACAAAATGGGGGTGTCCTGAGGACGCTGTTCGTATTGTTCGCTGGCAAGTTGAAAGTGTTCTAAGAACACTTGCGGTGTCCTGAAATGTTCATAAATAAACAAAATGGGGAAGTCCTGAGGACGCTGTCCGTATTGTTCGCTGGCAAGTTGAATGTGTTCTAAGAACACTCGCGGTGTCCTGAAAATGTTCGTAAATAAACAAAATGGGGGTGTCCTGAGGACGCTGTCTGTATTGTTCGCTGGCAAGTTGAAAGTGTTCTAAGAACACTCATCATGTCCGCCGACATTAAAAGTTCCCATAAGGCATAGTTAAAATGTTTGACTCTATGGGTGTGATATGCTGCGGTGGTTGTGGCCAGGGCATAGAGTCTTGGGTGCATGGCCATATGGCCATGCACCCAAGACTCTATGCCCTGGCCACAACCACCGCAGCATATCACACTCATAGTGGCTTATAACTTTGGGATCCAAAAACAAATTTATAAGGAACACAGTTATAAGCAACTATGTGTGTGATGTGCTGCGATGGTTGTACTTATTATAATATACTTACTGTTTGGTTTAGTAACTGGAGTACATGTATTTCTTGTTCATTTCTGTGATAACAGAAAAGATCATGTTAGTATTGGTATTTTGTAATGACTTATAACATTGAATAATCAACATTTATTTTTTGACCCTCATATTTAGTAGATTACAAACCAGTGTACTGTGCAATTTGCTCAGTTTCTGTGTTTGTCGCTAAAATCATTGGGTCTGTGGGAGAAAAAAAATCCATGTTGGATTAAAATGCTACAGTCTATTTGTTTGTTTTCAGTGTTCACTTGTTGTTTCTGGCTAATGCTCTATATATTGGCTTGTTGCAGATTTTTGGAGCAGTTAGATATCATTTATTTGTTTGGATATTGGAGCAGTTAGATACCAGTTGGCATATTCTAACTGTCTATTTTTTTTATATCATTTAGTGGTATTGATTTATCTGTTTGGATATTGTAAAATTTTGAGGCAGTTAGATACCAATTGGCGTATTCTAACTGTCTATTTTTTTATATAATTTAGTGGTATTGATTTATCAGTTTGGATATTATAAAATGTTGGGTTTGTTAGATGCTAGTTGGTGTATTCTAACTATCTATTTTTTGCTCTAATTTAGTGGTATTCATTTATCTGATTAGTTGTTGTAGAATTTTTGGGCAGTTAGATACCTGTTGGAATATTCTAACAGTTTATATTTTTTTACTACAAGTTTAGTTAAGGTTTAAGTAAAGTTTAGTTAATAAATTTTGGTTTTAAGAAGATTAAATAAGCGTTTGTAAGATTTGCAGGTAATCTCTGCTTTAGAGTAATGGTACTATCATTACATTCAAACCATCCACATTTCTTTTTTATAAATGCAGTGTATTGACCTGAATTTGTTGTGTCTCCTGCGTGGTAGATTATACCTATTGTTGTGAAGGTTTTCTTACCAAGTGATACTTGACCATGTGTGAATCCAGTCAGCTTGCAGTTGTTTTTGGGGATTTGTTCTTGTGTCACATTGTTGCAGAGAGTTTAGCGTTTACTTTACTTGCATCAAAGTTGATTAGAAATAGACTGTCAAGTGTACGTAAGCGTGATAGTGCTACGTAGCTCATGCTTTCTTTAAAGACTGTGTTAACAATGTCTATCATTGCTTTGTCTAAGGTAAGACCTTGTGATTTATGAATGGTGACTGCGTATGCAAGAGTTAGAAAAAATTGTTCTCTGCGTACGTACATACATGCCTACATACATGTCTTTGAAGAGGAGGAATCGAGCTGTTGAGCGTCCTATCCATTTTACTTCTGAAAGTTTGTCAAAGAGAATATTGACAAACTGAATTTTGTTGTCATGTGGGTATGATTGAAAGCCAACAACTGTACCCAGTGCTCCATTAACTAGTCCTTGGTCCACGTCAAGGTTACGTTTAAGCATTATTCTGCAATTTAAGGATAATTTTAATATCGTTTCCGACCCAGCTGTGTTGGAGATTGAATTTTCTAAACTATTTAGTCTTGTTGTGGCTTTCTCACATATGGGTAGTGTCATACCATGTAAATCTAGTTTGTCTGTGACGCTAATTTCCATTATTGGTTGCATTTCTTTATTTAACATTATTTCATTGAATTTGAAGTAGCTTGCAAGAGTTGGCATTAAGGCCATACAAATGATATTTTTGTGGGCTAATTGTTACATAACATCTGTAGCACATGTATTATCTCCATAAAGTGCATGAATGTGCCGGGTTTCCAATATTGCTTGTGCTTCTTTAGATAGTATACCAACTCTAATACTTTTTAAGATGTTGGCATAAGTGAGATCTGCAGATTGCCGCAGGTTTTCTGTTAATTCTCTGTATTGGAAATGTTGCCAAAGGTTGACATTTCCAATGCTGCCAACAGTTTTACCGCAGAGTTTGTGTCCTAATGTTTTAAAAATAGGCTCACCTTTTACTGGTGTCAATTGAAGAAGATCTCCGAAAACAATAATGTGTTTTCCTGCAAAGAGCTCTTCGTGGTTTGTTTTGAGTACTTTTTGTAATCTGAGGCGAATCAAAGCCAACATTAGGTTGGACACCATGCTCACTTCATCTATTAGTAGCATTTTCATTTGTTTTAATACTCTGCGTAGTTCCATTGCAGCTTCTGTAGAAAGTTTGTAATAGTCTAATTTGTTTTGGTGTTCTACTGGCAGGAGTAGTAATCAGTGTAAAGTGACACCGCCTATGTTGTAGACAGCTAAACCTGTGGGGGCAGTGACAACAGCTGACAGTTTGTTGTTTGTCAATTGTTGAAGGAACTTACTGATGATTTTGATTAGGAATGTTTTGCCAGAACCAGCTTCACCACTGATGTACAGTAATATAGGTTTGTAATTTTGGCAGGTGCATTCTTTGTTTTTATGTTGAACACCATGTGCAATTTCTTTTACGTTGCTCATTGTTTAGTTTTGATCGTAGTATAGTTAAGTCTTCTTTATCTTCATACTGACACATGGTGTTTTCTACTTCTGTCATAGGTAATTCTGCCTCGTTTGTCATTAGTGGTTCTCCCAGTGGTTCTTGGCTTCCTGTTACAGAAGGTTGACTACTGTCAGGAGTGTCCTTATCTAGTTTGGCCTGGAGTTCTTCGTGTTGCTGTTCATTGTGCAACATTGTTTTGTATTCTGTAAAGTTTACATCAGTTATAGTGCTTTCATTTGCTTTGAAAGCATCTTCATATGAGTCATAGTTATCTAGTATTTCTTCTTCTTTTTCCATGGTTTAAAGAGTTGTAGCAGGGACATGTAATATAGTTCTTTATGTTGAGGATGACAATTTGATATGATTAATAAAATTTGGTTTGATGAGTTTTACTAAGCTGCCTTCACAGTTTATCACTCTGTATTTACCTTTTTTTCCATTGGGTTTTATATTATTTTTGTATGTGAAGTTTTAGGCTATGTGGTATAGACACATGGTTTCCAAAGTATTACTTCTGTTTGGATAGTATGTGTCCAATAAATTGTTTTTTAAAATGTCTTGGCTGTTGGGATCATGTTTGGCTATTGTTTCTATATCTTCGTATGATTTTAGAACTCTTTTTCTTGATTTAGAAGGACCAAGACTTAGCCATAGTATATTTTCAGATTTACCAAACAATGCACTACCAGTTAAACGATCTGCTGCTTCATAGGATCCACATTCTCTATGGGAGAGCATTTTTATGTCGAAGCTGTATAATTTCTGAGACACTGTTTTGTCTGACGACAGGTCATTCCAGAGGTCTTGGAGCTCTGTTTTTTCTGCTTTGGTTAAGTATGCTGTAACATATCCTGCAACTGCAGTGGAATTGTCTGCAATGTACTGCACATCTATGTTTGTATTCCATAAGAGGGCAATGATTGCATTGTAATCATTGAAATATTTTTCTTCTTCTGTTCTTTTTATGTAATATGTATTTTTAGGTGACTTACCTTTAACACTATGTCTAACCGAAGACATGAGGTTGTTCACTTGACCTGTATTTGTAACCGGTCTAGGGAAACCAAAGCGGCATTTGGTGTAGTATTTCCCTTTGTTTTTGTATTTGCGACGACAATATTTGCCACATTTGTGTCTTTGAAATTGTAAAATTTGTGCATGAAGATCACTATTTGTGGCTTCTGATGGAATTTCACAAGTGACATATTTTTCAATAAACTGTAAAACAGTGGCATCACTGTCTTGACCAAATTTAGAAGCATCTTTAATCCATAAAATCATGTGGATATGTGGTGCACCTCTGGCTTGGTATTCTTTTCTCCAAAAGAAGTGTTGCACTTCTCCAAGGGGAGGAACAGTTTTATTACAAATTAAGTGTAGCACAGCAATGAAGCAATGGTGAACATATCTTGAAACATTAACAGGATCCAGAGAACAAAGTTCTCCAGGTGTTAGTATATCTATGTTTGTTTTGTTTTTGTTTGATATGTGTAGGAAATCATGTCAATCTTCCCATGCATATTCAGCACAACTTAATGTAACAAACCAAGTGGGTGGGCCAAGGTGTCTGATCATACAACATACATCTCCATGACGTCGAAACCAGTACTCTTTAGTACCACACATATTTTCTAAAAGATTTGTAATATTTCATAATAAAACCTCATCTTTTTGTTGCACTTTTTGTAATAATTGTGTAGCTGACATATTTTGAAAGTAGGATCCTGATTTTAATGTGTGTGCAACTCTGTAACATAAAATTGCTAGTTCACTTTCAAAGAGTAGGTGGAATATGTATTCCACATTTTGTCTAAATCTGGGATCTTCAGAATACATCCGTAATGAGCGGAATTCTGATGCTGATATTTGAATAGGTCTATCATCGTACCTCCCTCCTTTACCAGTAGGAAAGAGTAGAGGAAAAGCACATGCTTCTATACTTTTTTCCCATTTGCTTATTGGTGATCCTTTTGTTTGACGCATTTGGTACGTTTCTAGTGCATCTTCTATTGTGTCATTAGAGTGCAATGGATGCATTGTATAATGGTCTAAAGTATTTGATATTGTTGCAGGATCTAGGAGCTCAAATTGATCAGCTTCTTGTGTCTCTTGAATTATTTCAGTTGTGTCCTTCAAGTTTTTTTCAATATTAATTTCTTTGTAGTATTCATTATTCTCTTTACGATATTGCAAGGCTTGTCTAACTTTATGTAAATCTACCAGCTGTTGCCATATTGTTTTGTCTTTTGTAGGTACTCAATTTACTAAGATAATTAAAGATTGCTCCATTGGACGTTGCACTCCTAGAGTGTGCACATTTTCTTTTAGATCTAATGGTAAATACACTACTTTTCCACGAATACCTTTCACTAATTCAGAGGGAGGTAATTTTGCTGTTTTTGGTTGAAAGCATATTATTGCTTGAAATGGGTGCACTGTTTGAATTGTGTTGCTCTCATATAAATTAAGTTGTTGTAAGGGTTTTGGTAGTGGGAATAATTCCAAATTATTTGTGATTGCACGTGAAGGAGTTTGGTTGTTGTCAAGTTTTGTAGTGCAGTAACTGCAAAGTATTAAGGGGTCAGTTATTTCGTATTTGTTTTCTGCTATAAGGTAGAGAGCTTATTAAAACCATTTAGAATCTTCATTGTCTTCTATTTTGTATGATAGGTCTACAGTTTTTGTGTTACTTTTATAAAATGTTCTGTGGCAACATACACACACATGGTTTGGTACTTCAGCTGATGTACTTTTACATTTTAGTATTTCTTTTTTGTATGTGTGTAGTAAAAGGTTGACATGCATAGAATTGTTGCTAATTTGGTTTAAAGCTATTTCATTCTGTAAGTGGCTTTCACTTCCAAAATATTTTTTCTAGATATAGTCGATTTCTTCAAGTAGGTCTTCTGCTGTACCATGTAGAAGAATGTTATTTAAATTGGCTAGTGCTAAAGCAGGACGTTTAGCATAGTACAGTTTATAGACTAGATTTCTTATAGTTGAATGATGTGTTGATATCCTTTTGATATCATGGAAGGTGGTTTTGCAAGTAGGTCCTGTAATGCAGGCCAATGAATGTCCTTGTAGTCCTGTGTACTTGTGCACTGTACAGGTATCCATATTTTGCAGTAGTTTGCAATAGTTTAATTTTGATTTTGTCTTTGCCTTTCACATATTGATTGAGGAATTGACGTAAAGACTTGGAAAAATGTTTGGGAATGTTACACATTGAATGGAGAGGTAATTCTAAGTTTTCAGGGCATATTTTTGTAAGCAGTATTTCTTGTTTCATTATGGTATTATTAATATTTTCATAACCTAGACCACTGCTATGTATGGCAATTGTATTTGTTTGCTTTTGTTTGTATGCTTCTTCATTAAAGTATGGTTCTGTGCTTGTAGTGTGACTCCATTTACCTCTGCAGATATTTAAGAAGTTCTTTCTGTTGACATTTTGTTTATTGAGAAGTCTTTTTTGTAATGTAGTCATTAGTTTTGTTAGTGGTTTCATCTTGTTTAACACTAAAATAAATAACTTTCTTCTGAGAAGAATTGCACTGTCTATCAACGCTTCTAAGATTACTTTCCTACGATAGGTTTTAAGGGTTGAACCTGGTTTCTCTTGTGTTTTTATAATATTTTTAAGGACTCTGTGACAGAACATTTTGGCTAAAATACCTTTTTGGTATGCTTCCCTTGTACTATATCAAGATTTATAGAAGCAGTTTTATCTGTAGTGATAGCTGATTTTTTGGTAATTGTTTTCTGGTTTGTTTTACATTTTGATAGAGGAGGCAAAGTTTCTGTACTTGAAACATCTTTTGTTTCACTAAATGACTGTATTAGCTGTTTTGTTTCAACTTTTTTTTACAAATTCTGCTAGAGATGGATGCTTATGTTGGACACTTTTATTTTCATTTGCTCTACTTCTGTGTTGCTTTCTACGAACTTTATTTTTGGTAGGCATTCTTTAGGGTCTGGTGAAAAAAATAAAGAAGGTATGGGTTGGGGTGTTCTGCAATCTATGTGTGCTGTGTGCTTGATTGTTTGAGTAAGATGATAAAGGTGTATGTAATGGTGCATGATTGTGCATTGGGAAACTACAACTAGTAGGGATGGGTATTCTTGAATTAATGTGCTATTGAACTGGGGTTCAGATGACAGAGAGAAGTAAGCTAGTGGTGTGGAGAAGTACAAATAGTAAATCTAATGTTATACAATTAAAACAGTTGTTTGTTCTATAACATCTAAATTCTAGCGGCTGAGTTGGGTCAATTGTGTGTCGAAAAATAGGAATTTGTGGGCCATTCTGGCTATAAATTGCTGCTTAAGAAATGGGGATTTTTGGACAGAATGGTGCACAATCTCTTTTTTTAGGCACAGAAATAGCATGAATTAACCTTACAGTGTGTTTGCGTAATAATACAAATATTATGGTGGTATTCAACTTACTTTTTTTTTAAAAATGATCAGGTTTCTTCTTAGTTGTTCTTTGTACTTCAAATTCGGCTGCTTGTTTTCAGGAGAATGGTCTTCACTGCAATTGTAAATGAAACAAATTAGTAATTTTGTTTGTATATAGCACTGTTTTTAATTTAGACATTGATTTTTTTAATTGACATCCTCAGCGCTTTCCTCAAAACCATGAAAACTATCTTATTCACATAAAATACGTCACACCAGATGAATACATATCATATGTTTTTAATGAATAAACTGTATTGCAATGACTAACTGTAGCAAACAAAATATCTTTACTATGCCTTGTGAAATTCATAATGTACCACTGAATGCCACTATTCATTTAACTAAGCTCTTGCAAGTAATAGTGCCTCAATGTCATGGGCTGCTTGCGCTATATAAATATAAGTAAGTAAGTAAGTAAATAAATAAATAAATGTTTATGTTATTGTACAAGTATTGTTGTTTGAGATTTGAACCTAGTGTGTGCATGCAATTTTGTTTGAATATATACACTCTATATATTTTATTTAAAATATGTTAGTTCAACATGCTTTCAATATGTGTCTGTAAAAAGGAATTAAATAGTATAAAGGTTTGTAAGTGGCAGTTGATTTTAGGAGATGGAAAAAAGACAGTAAATTCATTTGACAGATTATACAAGCTAAAAGTCAGTTAATCTGTTTATATGAAACTAGAAGAATTGTACATGTACTTTACAGAAAATGTGCATACCTGTAGTTTTTGGATATGCATGGAGATGCAAGTAGAAATCTTGGAGACTTGTACAGTAATTGTTGTAGAAGGTGCTTTCCAATGAATTGACACTTGTACTCAGAGAGATTAATAGTACATTTGCAGTGCTAATCTATGATGATGCATTTAGATTTAGAGGTCTTCTATGTGATTGGTGGATGGTCATGTGACTTCTTAGCTACATCCAATGAGGGAATGGCACAGAGAGTGAAGTGGAAATGGTAGAAGGGTTGTCCATGTTACGATATGTCCACGGACATAACGGTAGTTCGCGGACATCGGGGGTTACATCCGGGGATTTTTGGGTTGGGAAGCCATGCAAATGAGAATGAGCATAGAAAGGGATTAGTCAGGAAAGTTTAGTGGGTGTCTTGTGCCAGGAGAGAGTTTCTCTGATACTCTTTTTTCTGAGAGAAGAACAGATAGCTATGGCTGTGTGTTTCAGAAAACAGATTGTTTGGATTTTGGGAGACTCGTGGATACATTGGTTGAAGGTGCATGTAGAAAGCTGTGGAGTAGCTGTAGATCTTGGATTCCCACATGTGGAAGTACACTGGCATGGAGTACGTGTAATGAAGTGCTTGGACTTGCTACCTCTCTGTGCTACTTTGGAGACAGAGCAACATCCAGATATAATTATAATTCATTGTGGAGGGAACAGTTTAGGGCTTGTATCTGGAATGTCTTTGCAATTTGCAATGAAAGAAGGACTTGGGAAGGTCATGGACATGTTTCTAAATTCTCAAGTAATTTTTTCACGGATTGCGCAGAGACAAATGTGGCTTCGTTCTTCTTCATTTGGTCCACAAATGGAGAAAGCAAGGTGCAATGTCAATAAGGCTGTTTGTGTCTTTCTAAAAGATTTTGGCATGTCCTCTTTTCACAATCCAAATATTAAGTTTCGTAGTACATACATTTTTCGCAGAGATGAGTCCATCTTACTTATGCTGGCAATCAGATTTTTCAGAGAAATGTACACAATGCATTGCGACCTTTTTTAGAATTACAGCATCCATTTTGTAGTAGGTGTTGAGTATTTCTAATTTTTCAAACACAAACACTACCAAAAGGCTCTTTTCAGAGCCACCACTTACTCCCAGAGAAAATTACAATGGTTATGATAGGGCAGCACCCCAAAATTGTAGATGTCCATGGTCTTCTAAAAAATACACAGGGCCCTGCTTCATTTATTTTCACTTCTATTTTTTAACTGTGAAAGGCGGCTCTGAAAAGAGCCTTATTTTTAGGATTTTTGTTGTTTTATATTTATTTGGTTTTTTATACAAGACACACTAGGAGAGGAGGGGCAAGGAGGGTAAGGGGGGACACCAACCACGGGGAAAAGAAAGGGCGAGCTGAGAGAGGAAGATGTAGAGTGGGTTTTATTTGGGTAGTGAGCAGATCTTCTCGTGCTCTGAGATGATAGTCTCAAAATCACTTCAAAGTAGCTCCCCCATGCAGTGCACTGTGTCGCAGTACATACACACAACTGAGACCCTGGAAAGTAAGGGTCATCAGCATTGTGTATGACCTGTGAGGCAGCTTGAGGAATACGTTATCCCACAGGAGTGATCCTTGTGGTGACAGGATCAGAAACGGAGAATGAAGTTGAGGAAGTCAACCTGCTACGCTCTTCGCAAGGTACAACCTTGCGAATGGCCCCAGTGTGGAATGACTTTAGGTGTCGCTTCATGGTAGTGGTCCCAAAGCTGTACAAACCAAGCCTTGGTTTGCACGAGCCTTAGGACCATTCCCACAAATGATAAATAACCGCCACACCCAAGACTCACGGCGAGTGCGGGTAGTAGGGAGTTCAATTACCTCATCCTCGTCATCCTCTTCTTCCTCCTCTGCATCTTCACTCCTGTTCCCCTCTTCAGGCCCTTAGAGGTGGTGGTGGAGGGGGTGGGGGTGGTGCTGAGGCAGATGCAGCACCAGGTGGCAGCAGTGCAGCCATGGATGCCATCAGGTTCACAATGGAAATCTGCAGTTTGCAGTAAAATTTGCTGTGCTCTGTAGGATAGCCAGAAACACAATGAGAATAAGCTCTAGGGCGTGGTCTTTTATTGGGGTGCTTGTACGCGGTCACGGACATGAGCGCTGTCCGCAGACAGATCAAACACAAAAAAAGGTTAAAAAAGTTTCAAAAAGTATGTAGAAACTCAGGATTAGTATCTGGGACTTGTGCTATGGTGAGATTTTATTGAAAAATATTGTGGATTACTTGAAAATTTACTTTTAAATTGTTTGGGGACACGATCCGCATTCAGAACACGCGATCAGCTTGGGTGCAGTTACATGATAGCTTCGCGAACATATCCTTGAAGGGAGTGGCTGTCCGCAGGACACCAAATGCATAGAGAGTGATTTGCACATGATGTTCTACGGACACTGTTCGGGTCCTGAAGTAATTAAAAGTGCGTCACATGTCAAACGAACAGTTAGGGACATGCGGTTGTTCTTAGAACAGTTTCAACTTGCTTGCGAATAATACAGACAAACATAGCGTCCTCAGGACACCCCCATTTTGTTTATTTACGCACATTTGAGGACACCACATGTGTTCTTGGAACAGTTTGAACTTGGTTGCAAACAATACGGACAGGCATAGCGTCCTCAGGAAACCCCTATTTTGTTTATTTACGAACATTTCAGGACACAGCGTGTGTTCTTAGAACACTTTCAACTTGCCAGCGAACATTACGTAGAGGTATGGTGTTTTAAGGGCACCCCTAGGTCGTTTATTTACGAACATTATAGGGCACCTGATGTGTTCTTACAACAGTTTCAACCTGCCTACGAACAAAACAGACAGGCATACCGTTCTCAGGACATCCCTATTTTGTTTATTTATGAACATTTCAGGACACCACGTGTGTTCTTAGAACAGTTTCAACTTGCTAGCGAACTATACGGACAGGTATAGTATTCTTCAGGACACCTCCATTTTTGTTTCTTTATGGACATTCCGGACACCCACGCTGTCCGCAGACACCTAAATTGCTTTTTTGTTAAAAAAAAAAACATGAAATGAATTAGAACACAATATAAAAATGTAACTTTATTCAACATGTAAAATGTTAAATGGCTTATATTGTAAAGTGTCTACCATTAGATTCACTATCTTCTGACATTTCCTCATGTGGGAAATGCTCCTCTAGCCACTCCAGAGTACTAGACATTTCTGTGAGAAAAAAAACATAATATAATTTTTTTAAATCTAATATATAAATATATGAGTAAAATGCAGTACACTTACTATTTCAGGTAAGGTATGTTCTGAGTGGTCTGTAGATCTGCTGTTGTTCTTGGTTGTGGAGTTGTTGTGAGGTAATGGTGTTGGAAACCTATCTTTCTTCTTTTGGTATATTCCATCTTAGAAAATATTGTATTTAAATGAATGGTTAGTGTGTTACATATATGGGTTACACTTCTTATGTATTACTACATATAATGTTTATATGTGCTGGTTTGTGAATTTGTAAAATGTTCATATGTTATGCTTTAACAATTAAACATACCCCCCCAGAGTTTTTGGGTAGTGGTGCTGTTGTCCGAACATGTCCGCGGACATTAAAAGAGTTTGCGGATATCAAACTCAGTAGAGGGGGTTCAGTATGTTCAATTTTACATGTACATAAAATCAGAGTTATTATTATTAAATTGTGGTACTAAAAACCTATGAAATTCAGTGAAAAAACTTTGTTAAAGGGACTTTATGGTTAAGTTGCGCTACTAAAAACCTATGAAATTCAGTGAAAAAACTTTGTTAAAGGGACGTTATGGTTCTAAGTATAACCGAAAAACGCCTGAAATTTGCCATTTATGGTAAGCTAAACAACTATAACTCGTGCCACCACTGTGCACTGCTAAGACTAACACCCACAACATCAAAGATGACATCACAAATGTTTGCCTGTCAAAATCACTGGCCATGACCAGGCACACAGTAGCATTTGGGACTCTTATCTATGCAATAACTACAATTGACTCTGCCTAGTTCAATGGAAGCTACCAGCTCCTTCAGGGTATGTTGCCTAATAAATGAGCACAAGTTATCTTTAAGCAAAGCTTCATATAACAAGATTCATATTCAACTTTTCCTTTTTTTTTTTATTTTTTTATTATACTTGTATATAATCAAAGAGAAAGATTTTTACAAGGATGCAACCTAAGAAATAAGGGGTGGGCATCTTGAGATTTGGGGTCTAAATCTCAGCGTGTCAAGTGCCGTAGTGGTCTCAAAGGTTTTCTGTGACACGGACATCAGATGCTGGGAGCCTTGCCACTGGAAGGGAATGGCCAGGGGAGCGCCTAGGTTGCAGCGTTGATTTTGTTGAAGGCAGCTTCCATTATTTTGGCCGTCGCAGCAGCCCAGCGGGATTTTTCACCAGATATCAAACGGTACCACCATGTTTGCTCATCGATCAGTACCGAGTCGAGCCATAGGGGAGATAGAAAAGCTGTACGAACTTGAGTTAAAGCGGGGCAGTTTAGGAGAAGGTGGCGGACGGTCTCAGTAGAGTCCGGAAGTTTACACAGTCTGCATGTGGTGTCGGTCGCCAACCTTCTCATCGCTAAGATTTCCCGCGTATGGAGCAGATTTAAGCGCGCTCTTAGAAATATAGAGCGAAGCTTTTTGTCCGGGAATCTCAGACAGTACGCCATGGGAAGTCTCAATTTGTTGTAAGTCGGTGGAAGATGATTAAGGAACTTGGTTGCCGCCGCTTTGTCAGAAGTATGAATCCAATCTTGTAGTTTCAATTTTTCACTGACTCTTTGCGGGTTTGAGATCAGGTCGTTTAATGTACAGTGCAAGTCCTCCAGTTTGGTTTTTTGAAGGTGAGTCCATTTTTGGACAGCCTTACAGTTCGAAGACTCGAGTTCTTGACAGATGATGTTGGAAATTGGTAGGCCGTCCTTAATAAGAATCTTCCTGAAGAGGGCCAATGAGGACCCATTAACGGAGGCACTTAGTGATAAGAGGCCCAGGTCTCGTCTGATGGCTTCGATTGGAATGGCGTTGGGTAGGCCTAGGAGCGATTTCCAAATGTAGGCTTCCAGAGACCGCCAGAGTGTGGACGGAACAGTAAACATGGCGTCCATACCATAGGTCAGGGTCGGTACCATTTTGCCTTTATAGAAATTAATGGCCGGCACTAGCGAGAATTTGCCATACTTTCTGTCGATCGCTCTTAGTTGAGAAGTAAGTTGTTTGGTTTTAGACCACAGACGTTGTTGCATTGTGAGTTCCTGCGAGGAGCCATCGAAAATCACTCCTAGATATTTGAAGTGCGAAACCACTTCAATGTTGGTTTTACACACTAACCAGGGTCGGGTTTTTTTCTTGGAGCGGCCCGATCTGGAGAGGATCATGATTTTCGTTTTCGTCTGATTGATCTGAAGATTGTTGATGGTCATGTAGGCTTCCAGGTTGTCCATCTGCCGCTGGAGGCCGATCAGGGTTTGGTCAAACAGAATCAGGTCATCCGCGTAGAGAAGGCGTGAAAGGGAACTGTTGCCAAACTTCGGCGGGAAGCTTCGGACCTGGGCTTCCGAGTCTTTGTAGTCCCCCAGGAAAGCCACGAACAGAGCAGGGGATAGAGGGCAGCCTTGTTTAACTCCTCTGTGAGCGGGGATTTCTTTAGACAGAGCTCCCTGTCTGTTCAACCGGACACTGAGTGTATTGTTGGTATGGAGGGCTATTATTGGAAGTAGCACGTCTTTCGGGCAGTTCCAGTTTTCCAGCTTTCTCCACAGTTTACATCTCTCAACTTTGTCGAATGCCTGAGAGAGGTCAATGAACGCCACGTAGACTGTGGGGGACCCTTGTTTTATTTTGGCTTTCAGAATGGTGAGTATGAGGATGTTTAATGCGGTACCGCCGTTTTTCTTGAAGCCTAGTTGAAATGGGTCACTGCAGGGGGCCAATTTCGCCCATCGGTTGAAATGGTTCAGGAGGAGAGACGCAAAAAGTTTGCCCATTATGTCCAATAGGGCGATTGGGCGATAGTTTTCAGGCGCTTCCCTGCTTCCTTGTTTGAAGATTGGGATGATGATTGCTTTGGACCATGATGCTGGAATCTTTCTGGTGGATCGACAATGGTCAAACAGAATACTGATGAAGCTGGACCATTCCATGTGGTGTTTCTTTAGGTCTATGTTCGTCAAGCCGTCTGGTCCCGGAGCTCGTGAAGATTTTAGTTTTTGAATAGCTGCACTTATGTCTGCTGGAGCTGACAGGGCGATCCAGGGGGCGGCCGTAGTATCAAAAGACGTGTTAGTGGCAGAGAACGGACTGGCGAAATGATTGGTGAAAAATGTGACCCAGACTTGTTCCGGGACTGCGTTGATCATAGTTGAGGTTGTGATACCATGGGAGGCGTTTACCAGGGACCAGAAGTCCGCGGTTTTCTTTGTCATTAAGACTCTCGTCATTAATTCAGCGTCGTGCTGGTAAAGTGCGGCTCGGCGCGCTCTGATCCATGATTTATAGATTTTATTTTCGTCTTTCCATCGGTCCCATGCAACAATGGTGTTGTCAGCCTTGGCGCGTCTTCTGAGTAGCCTCAGTGCTTTTTTTCTCAATGCTATTTGTTTATCGTACTGATGAATATGGGCTTTTGGGGTCGCCAGCCCCTGTTTCACATGATGCGTATGCTTGAGAAGCATAGGTAGATAGTTCGGCCTTGGTGATGGAACGAGAGCCATTTCTGACTTAATGTCTAAGACGTACTGTTGAGTGATCATTCTGATATTGGCCGATGTCAAGCGAAGACGCGTTAGTTGGGAATTCGTTTCGACCGATGTCAGGTAGCACGGTGCAGTGCGGCCGGTAGAAGGCCAGGATACTGTTAACATATTATGGTCGCTTGGTAGAGTTTTGACTACGCGAAAATCTTGAATAATTGCACACAGTGCTGGGGAGGCGAAGATGTAATCTAGAGTGGCTGAAGACCGGTCTCTCTCCCAAGTCGGAAGGTGTGGCTGGCCTTCCAAGATCCAGGCGGCATTGTGCAGGTTCCTGGATGACATCAGGGTCATCCAGGCTTGGCCCCTGAGCTCCGCTGCTGTGGTGATGGTCGAGTTTCGGGGGGTGTTTTGTGGTTGAATGCATTTCGCATTGAGGTCCCGCAGATAAGTAGATAAGGGGTGTTCCATTTGTTAAGAATCTCGTCGATTGCCTCAGCAATAGTTTGACAGAAGAGTGGTGTCGAAGACCTTTGTGGGTTCCAGTAAGTAGTGAGCAGAGCGAGCGGTAGGGCTGAGGACTGCTTTGCGTGTGGTGTCGGGAATTCGTGTGCCGGGTTCCATTTTATTAAGACCGCCAGCACCTCGTAGGATCTTGCCGTTGTTTTGATAAGTTTTAGGTTTTGATCTGACCGAATCCCAATCAGAAGGCATGCTGAAGGGCGGCCTAGTCGACCTTTAACAGCTGGCCAGATCACGATGTCATAACCGTCCATGGATGGTTTTTCCTGGAGCCATGTTTCCTGGAGACAAAATATGTCAAATTGACCCAGGTCTACGGTATTGTGATCAGTTAGGTGGGAGTGTCCTCTGGTGTTCCAAGAGGCCAACGATAAGGCCTTTTGATCAGATTGTGTATCGGCTTCTTTTGATAATTGCTATCTAGTGCGCTTTAAAGATAGAGCATCCTTTATCCATTCCCATGGGCCAGATGGAATTGTCGAGTTTGTGCTGGCCGTCGGCGAAGATGGTTTACGTTGCGCCCGGGGGCTGTAATTAAGCCGGACTCTTCGCGGGGACTGGTCTCTCCAGCTGAGCTTTCTGTTCTCCCGACGTGGTCTATGGGCTTGCGAATGGGACGGGCGAGTCTTAGCAGGATCTTGTTTTCTAATATAGTGGCTTTTCTGTGGTGACCGGTTTAGCTCGGAATGTTCACAGACTGGGCGTGTCGAGCGGGCAAGGGAGTCTAGGCGCGTTTTCGAAGTCCCGGGTGAGAGTATGAAGTGAGATTTCAATTCAATTCTTCGGTTATCGTGTCGATTAAATGGAGTGAGGGCGCTTGACCTTCCTTTATTATGGTGTGTTTCTCTGATGGGGATCTTGGGATCCAGAGTTGGTAGTTCCGAAAGCCTCAAACCTTGAGCTTTTAAGTCTTCACCGGCTTGGCGGCAGATGTCTTGTATTGCGGAGGAGTAAATGTGGAGGTAGGCTTTAGCCTTATTGTCTCTGTGATAAGGCTCAATCCACTTAAAGTCAGCCGAGTTTAGGTTCTTTAGGGAAGGTAGAGACGATGTTATCCTTAAGACAGTACTTCTGTTCAAGATGATATATTTGTCTTTGCTAGAGATTTGTTCTAGCTTGAAGAGGCGGGTGGAGTTGGCCCTCATATTGTCAGCTTGTTGTAGTGCTTGCTGTCGGGAAGGGCAGGCGCCTGACATAGGCGACCTCGTTGATCTGGTTCTTGGTCTTGGTCTTTTTTGTGTGGCCGTCGCATGTCTTGGAGGGTCTGTATTGCCAACGCCCTGAGTGGACTTGTGGGGACTCTGAATCGTCAGTGATTGAAGTTGGGGGACCTCTGAAGGCTTGAGGTTGGAGGTCAACGGCGATGATTGTGAGAAAATGCCTTTGGAGGGACCTACCTCAGGCACTGCATGAGCGTCGTCAGATGATTCCATCAGTATGAGACTTGAGTTTAAAGGTTCTTCTGTTAAGACCGAGGCCTTGGGTGGGTCCGTTATGCAGCTCGCTCGAATCGGGCCACGAGCGGAAGGTCCCGTGTCGGTGTGATGGTTGAGCGTCAACACTCCAAACTCGTCCTTTCGTTGGGTCCGTTGGTGGGTTGGGGCAGGTGATTGATCGGTCATAGCTAATTTTAGTACTTTCTTGGCTGTGGCCGTGTTTGTGCTTGACGATGGTTGTAGCTTGTTTGTGAATATTGAGGCAGATTCGTTAAGGTTTTTAGGGTGGGAGGTCTGGGTGGATTTGTGCAGTGGTATGTCTGATGCAGAACCTTTTTTCAAACAGGAGGGAGCTGCGGCCATGGGCGACACAGGGCCTGCCTCCTGACTTGTTGTATGCGTTAGGTCATACTTCAGGTCGATGGCTGTTATATATCCTTCTAAGAAGGTAAGCTTTGACTGTATGTTCGCCAAAATGGCCGTGTTGTCCTTTGAGACGTCGCTTAACGTTTCATACAGCTTGCAGAATGGGGCCATGGCAATGGTTATGGCTGACATGATTGTGGTCAGATCCTTTCTGTTGTTAGGGGACTCTTTGTGGGGCGATGAAGGAAGGTCCCATCTTCTTCCCGTCCTCAGTGGCGTGTCTCTAGTTCCTAAGGAGGCGGGGTTCACCAAAGAGTGTCTACGAGTGGGATTGATGGATCCAATATCCCGCGTAGACGATGGTCTTGAAGCTGCAGGTCTCGTTTTGAAGTTGGGGTCGTCCCGACAGGAGAACTGGGATGCGGGGACTGGGTGACTGGACATGGGCGAGGCAGGGGTTAAGACGGGCTTTACCTGCAGGTGGGGGGGCGTTTCTCTGTGTGGCACTGCTAATGGTTGTAGTAGGTCTAGAATGTCCGTAAGGCCCTGGTGTGGTAATCTAGTGGTGTTTATTGGATCTGCGTGTGCGGATGCCACCCGCCCCGGGGTGGGTGATGGTTGGGACCTCGCCAGCAGGTCTGAAGGTGTGACCGAAATGTCTATAGGCGGGCAGTCAGAGCCCGGATGGGATTCAATTGGTGCATCCGGTGAGGATCCAAGGAGGTGAGTGCTCAGAGGCGGAGTTTGCCCGACTGAGGATAGATGAGGCTCGGTTGAAGCTGTAATTTTCCTGGATTTGGGCACTGGAGGGATCTCATCAAAAACTTCCAGGATTTCTGCATCTGATAGTTCAGAGTCATTGGATAATTTTCTTTTACCTTGTGTCTTGAAAAAATTCATCAGAGCGTTGGACAAACACGGGGTGGAGAGGGCAAGTTTTGCATAGCCCTTTTTCCTTTGTGTTTGCTGTGAAACAACCTTTTTATTCTGGTTGCTAGCTTTATAAGAGCCGGGCGCTGGATTTTGCTGTTTCTTTGTCGAAAGAGCTTTGGAGTTTGTGGCTGCAACCGCCATGAGCTTAAGTGTCAATTTGCTTTTATTCCTATGTGTTGGTCTTTTTGCAGGATGCTTGATGGAAAATTTGGAGCTGGAGTTATCCAGTGTGTCAGGGGAGATGTCGGAATCTGAATCCGGACTCTCCTCGTGGAGCGCAATCGCAAGTAAAGGGTCAATATGGGTGTGAGAGTGCGTGGCATCATAGGCCCTGTTTTCCGGAGATCCGGTTGGGTCTAAGGGGGGCGATGTGGTCACTGGCATCAGAGGCGGCGTAGACATACTGGGTGACAGGTGTAGGGTAGTCTCTTCGGCGTCCCTTGGTATGGTTAGGTTCCATGAGTGAGTAGCGTCACCCGTGTCAGGTCTGCCCGGTTGGGCTTCCTGAGCCAGGTGAATCTGGGCCGTAGTGGTCCGAAGGAACGGGCTCTTCCGCCGGTTGCAGGGATTCTCCAGATCAGGAGAATTGATGATCCGCAGTGTAGAGTTTGCGACTTCTGCAGCGAGCGGGGCTGGTGCCCGTCTGCCCGTATCATCTTGGGTGCTAGGCGCTTCAAAGGTGGCCGCCGGCTTTAGGGTGGTAACCGAAGATGTCGAGCAGTGGACGTCGTACGCGGCAGCCGTCAGCGATGTGGCCACCCTCAGACCCCCTGGCAGGGGCCCTCCGGCTCCCGCACAGCCTGGGTCGCTCGCCGAAGCGGTGGGGGGGCGGCCATCGTCGGGTGGTGCTAGCGAGCCTTGTCGTTGGTCTTGGAGAGGACCATAAGTTAAGACTGAGGAGGCCTTGTGGTTGAAAGCTGGAGGCTGACTCGAGGTAAGTGGGGTCCTTTTCGTGTGGCTCCTTAAAAAGCGTTGATCTGGATCTTCCTCCATCTCAGATAAAGGATGCTGGAAGGGGAAGGAAGAGGGAAGGGGGGAAGGAGAAGGGGGAAAAGGAACGGAGGAAGGGAAGAAGGGCAGGCACAGGACCGGGGAGGGAAGGAAGGGAAGGGAAGGAACGGGTGGGGAGGGATGGGGTGGGAAGGGATGGGGAGCAGGAGGATAAGGTGTCAGTGGCAGCAGATAGCAAAGATCGGTCAGCTAAGCAGGACCAAGGGGGGCTCAGAGCTCACTTTTAGACCCCACACTCGTTTCGGTTTTCTGTTTCTGTTGAGCTCAGCTCAGTTCAGTTCGGATCAGATTAAGTTCAGAGCAAAAGGGAGACCCGATAAGGAGATAAGTGGCAGTGCAGGACAAAGAGAGAGTATCCGCTGGGCGGTATGGGCACTGAACGCCTACCTCTATGTCCTGGCAGTTCTCATGCAGTTCTCATGCAGCTCACTTGTATAGGTGAATCCGCCCGACAGCCCCAGAGCGGACTGGAGCAGACTGGAACTCTGCCCGGAACTCTGCGCGCGCTCCGCGCGGAAGAAGGGTTTTTATGGAGGTTGGGCTTGTTTTCTCCAAAAGCCCAGCCCCAGCCAAAGCAGAAAAAGCAGAGGAAGCAGCACGCACGTCCTCTCGTGGTGTGGGATGGAGCAGACTGGACCTCTGCCCGGAACTCCGCGCGCGCTCCGCGCGGAAGAAGGGTTTTTATGGAGGTTGGGCTTGTTTTCTCCAAAAGCCCAGCCCCAGCCAAAGCAGAAAAAGCAGAGGAAGCAGCACGCACGTCCTCTCGTGGTGTGGGATGGAGCAGACTGGAACTCTGCCCGGAACTTTCCCTTTTTGCACATAGCTTATTAAGGTTACATTTTTATTTCTTTGCACTTGTCCTAAACTTTCAGTGCACCTCTGCCATGGAGTACCTCCACTTATCAGTTCGGAAGAAAGGATTCCCCTGTCTTTCTCACAGTTTTAGAGTGAAACAATACTCTGAATATAATATGCTTTGTATTTGACGAAAAGTACTTATCTCACAATGTCCTTGTGAAGATTTGAAACTGGGCTCAATAGCATGCAATAATAGAGACTACTAAGTGTAGCTTGAAAGTAAACAACATGGAAACAAAAACATGAAGGTTTTGTAACTCACTCTCCATCCCTCATGCTTACCTAAATGATTAAATACCTAAATATCTGTGGAAAAGAAATACCTGGCTGACTGCCATGAGCAAGTGTCATGGCAGTTTGCAAGACACTGTTGTCGTGTTTGCTTTGCACTTTTACCCAAACCGAAAAGAAACACAGCCATCTTGGAAGAACACTAGAAGTGTGTCTCCAATATGGTGGCCATCTTAGAGGTATGATGATTGTAACAATGCATAAGTAATGGCAACGGTGCAGAATATGATCATGATAAGAATGGAGGGTGTAAGGGCCCAGCCCCGTTTTACTACGTGCAACATAAATAAATGAGACACACCCCAACGGGGAATAAGGCTCAGAGGACAGGTTGCGAGAGTTTGAATGTTTTTTCTAGAATTGGCATCCAGAGAACTCTGCTGCCCAAGAGCGCTCTGGCAAACATTACAAGTACATGACAATATAACGTCAAACATTGTCATAGATGACACAACTAACGTAGGGTACTAGGCCAGTGCAGGATTGGATAGGCAGTATAGATACGTATAGTCCCCTGGGCGTTGCTCCGTCCGGATTGGTTGTCCAGTTGACGGGAGGGCAAGCGTCACAAGGACAATCTGCCTGTGTCCGGGTGGGGTGAGGGTCAGGTCGCTGCGAGGCGGGGTGGCCACTAACTAAGCTAACATAATACAACCTAATAAAACATGCACTAAATAAAAGTCATCACAACTCCTTTGAGCAAATCATTGTAGGCTTATAACTTTAATTTGTGTATTTACACCATCCCTTATTGGGACTTATATGGGGTACCAGGTTAAGGGTCTTGACCAGTATGATAACATTGATTTCACATAGGTCTGGATTCATCAGAGAGGCTGAGGCAGGTTGACGTTTGTTAGTAGTGGGAGACAATAAACTTTGACAGAGGTCTGATTTTGGCTAAGGGCATGCTGGGCGGGCACCATGGCGGGGTCACATATCTGGTACATCAAGAGAATACCTTGCAGGGACACAGGGTTATACTGGCAGTAATTTTCCAATAGCTAAGGGTAGGGGGCATGGGCAGGTTTGTGGAGATGGATGAGCTACAGGGCCTGGCTCAAGCCGGTTCACACACGGGACAGTGATCTCAGAGGAAGAGTGAGATGTTACATTTGTTTTTGTTGCAATTACCTCCGGCTCGAGCGTGAGAATGGAGCTGTGAAGCTTTCAGGCACAGTGAGAAAGGGTGGGGGCCATGTGCGTGGTGTGTGCAGTGCTGCTGAGAGGAGAGAAGCCTTTTCGTATTATCGCAGTGAGGCCTAGTCAAGAAGATGGAGTCGAGGGTGCCACATGTCCTGTGCAACAGCCCCATCTATGCAAATGGCAGCCGACGCTGGTATTACAAAAGGGCGATGGAGGCACTCCCCACCATTGGAGGCATATGGTCCAAGCTGTACTCAATGGATGGGGGGATGGTACTAACGGCCCCTCGCTCCCTCACAAGGGTTAACCCCACACATAGAAAGATGCCTCACAGCACCCTAGCAACAACATATCCATGTTGGTTGCCAGAGTCTGCCTGGTAATAACAGAGATGTCTGGGGACGGACCCTAATATAGCCCTCCGGAATCCTACACTACTACAACTATCTCCATGAAGGAGGCTGCAAGATACTAGCAGGACTCAATACATCCTGGTAAGGCTGTGCCAATGCTCTGCTCCCAGAGGCACCACAATACAAAAGCCACCCAAATAAAAAAAGAAAAAGGACTGTGTTTCCCCCAGATTTCTTGCTTATAAAATGCATCTGTCCTGACATATGAATGTGAGTACATGGTGTTTGCGATCCTGTTCCATTGGGCATGGTTTCAACACACCCAGTCCGGCAATGACACCTTGGTGCTGTTCTCGGCTGATTAAAGCCTGACTTCCTCTAAGTCAAAGATATGATCCCATCATCTTTCACTGCATACATCAGACCTTCCACTCACTACATAACACTTTTTTTTATTATTATTTATGTATTTACAAGTATATACAGAAATAATATCATGACAAAATTCTGAAATTACAGAAGGAAAAAATATATGAAACAAAAAACTAAAAAACATCATTAAACACATTCCAGTACATAACATTGTTGCCATACTTCTATCTCCTTCTATCACACAGTCTAATTTGCTCAGGGTACAACTTCTCACCGTAGTTGGGTATGTATTATTATATTTTTATAACCTATTTTCAGGTGTGTCAAATAAAATAGGTTTAGTATGTCATGACACAGAACAAACTCTTAATAACCTTTTTGATAAACTGCTTGGTTTTTTCAATTGTACCTTATTCATGTGGCCTCTCAATGTCCTTATGTTTTGCTTGCTACAAACACCATTCAACTTTATACACAGTGGATTCATAACTAGATCCATCTCATTGGAATTGGAAGCTTCAAAATTAACTTTATGTAATTTCACCTGGGAAAAATGTATATAGATGCCCAGGCCAATACAACACACTACTTCCTGAATAGCTCAGCATAATCCTGAGTCCCTCATGCATGCAACATTGAATTGTACACTAACTTTAAATTCCCCAAGTATGTCTTGGAAACACAAACCAATTTTCACAAAAAGTAAGAACATAGCCTCATTCCTCCCTTTGTTTGCAGAACAATGGTCTACCTAAAAGGACTTACATACACAGATTCTATCAGAAACCATTCCTCCACCAGTGCATCCTTCCATCATTTTGTTTGCAACATCCATTAAATGCTTTTCAATCCTGTAATTTCTCCCTTGTTCCTCTTGTGTCCTGCAGTGGACCAAGGTTGGTGGGGGGCCAAACGCCAAACCACAGACAAGGGTAGGCACTGTGAGACTAAAACAGAGATGATTGGGTACAGTGTACAATCCTACTAACAGAACATAGCTTCAAGGATACTCCTTCAAGTCCCATAAAAGACAGCAGCAGGCAGTAGAGTAGAATGGTGTGCTTCACTTTATCATACGATGCTGAAAGATTTTTCTGCTGCTCAGTTTCTGTTACAGTTCCTTCTCTCGCATCTATGAGAGAATGATCACTGCTTCTCCCTTGTTGGGAACCTGAATGTTTGCCTCAGAACAGTTGGCGGTAGGCAAATGATTTTTTGCATCTAAGAGAAGGTTAGTTAAGTGACTATGAGCTGGCTGGGGAAGAAATATCTTTGTTGATTTTCTTTACAAGAGCTGTAGTTAACGCTGATTTAAAAGTTGCTGGATTTTGCAAGATGACATTGATGCATTCCAAATGGCAGTAAATATGTCAAACTATGAGAAGATCAGTGGTTTTGGAAGGTGAGCAGACTCGGGAATTGGCTGTGCTATTGATGCTTTCATGTCACTGATATCTTTGAGATTGTCACCCCCATAGGACTGAACACAATTTAAATTTAGAGATGATGTAATCACTTTGTTGATGCCTCCCCCCTTTACTTTGGAGAAAAATGGCAATTTCTTAGAGAGGTATTTTATGGGTTCATCAAAGGAAGTATTTTAGCAACATTGGGCATATTCTTCAAAAACACAATATAGTTGTCTTGTTTTGTTAGGTGTAAACAAACCACTTTGGTGCGGATAAGTGTTCTTTTTTGATAATGTGCTAGTAAACCTCTGGCAGGGAGCAAGCAATATCTTTAGTGTTTTATTTACCATTTTTATGTCAGATCCCCACTAGATTTCAACCATCCCTTTGATTTGTTGATTGCCATTTGTCACTTTGGTATGCAGGGAGAGATATATTCAATGGATGCCGATATGATGCTGGTGAGAATAGAGCTCAAAAGAATGTCAGTGTTCAATTTGAACCATGCTGTATGAGGGGGTAGGCACATATCTTGTGCATTTCCTGTGTCTCCCTTTTTTGCATCTGAAGTTGATGAAAGTTCAGATAAGCCAAATAGACATGGAATGAGTGTTGTTCGGGTTCTTCACATGCATTGTATCAGAAAGCCCTACCAGAACGAGATGAAAGGAAGGTATTTGTGATAGAACCTATTCAGGTAAATTAAACAATTAAAATCTGCATGTGTATATTGTTGTGTATGGCTTGGCTTTGCAGAAGGAATGTTGTGATGTCATGTGGAGTGTTTATGCTTGAGTGATGGAATGCATGGGTGAATGTTCTAACCTGGTCAGTTGGGGAGTCCTCTGCCTGGGTGATGGGCTGCCAGTGTTTTATTGTCATATATGTAACTTAAATGTAACATGATTGACTGCTATGAAGATGTCTATTAAGCTGGAAATAAACTTAGCATGTCAACCTAAGAAAGGTGGGAGCTGCTTCGTTACATTGGCGACAAGCTGGTTTAAGATAAGAAGAACCTACAGACTAGAAGTGGAAATAAGATGGTGAATCTGCTGTGGGGGTGCAGAGGGAAAAACGAAGAGGACTCACTGCCCCCAAACAAGTAAGGAGTAAGGGATACTCCACTAATTTTTGAAGAAGGGAAGTCAGGGATCCGCCACCTTTAGTCGAGTGAAAGCTGAGTCCAGAGACTAGCAGGGCCACCGGATAAGAGAATCCGGAAAGAGAGCTGGGCCTTTTAGGTCTTGAATGGGAATGTATCCCACAACCTGCAGAGTAGGGTGGGGAACAGTGAAAGTAAAGTGGATCAGAGTGCCTCGCTGCTATATTAAAGTGGATGAAAATGCCAATGTAGAACAAGTTCAGCGCTGACAAAAAGTAGGAAAGCGCTTTCTGTTGCATGGATCCGAATGTATGGGCTGCCAGTCAAGGTGTCAGAGGAACAGGCGCGTAAGAGGAACAGGCTGCACCAGACCTATGTTGCAGGTGCGCAATGCATCGTGTACGTGCAGTGTGAGGAACGGTATATGAGGTACGGCTGGCCCGCATGGGTGGCCGTTGGTTACAGCAGAGGTCTGCTGTTCCCTGCAGTGGGTTTGTGACTGATGATGTCACATTACGGCCAGGGGGAGTTGGCGGACCTGCGAACCGCACAGTTTCCAAACGTTCCGTGAAAAGGACTGCTTCAGTGGACAATCGTCTTTGAGTAAGGGACCCTGAGGCATCTGTGTACGTGACCAGGAAGTAGAAGCGCCTGGATATGTGGAGGACCCGATGATCAATGTGCCGTCTCATCTGTGCAACGAAGGAGCAGAGTGTGGTATGAAGAAGCTTCCATATTCCAGACTGCATGACAGTGGGATACACTGCGTGTGAATTGTAATGCAGACAGGATATTAAGTTGCGCCTACTGAAGGATGGTGGGCGAAGGAGTTACTGTGTCTGTGCCGGTTCGTGATAGTCATAATGGTGCAACAGAACTGCCCAAGGAGATAACAAATTGGCTTACGTTACAGTACAGTGCACAGTACTGTGATTCACAGGCCAGATGATGTATCCTTTATTGAAGTTGAAATATCTCCTGATATGGCATGCTAAAGCTTTGCATTATTATGATGGCATGTTACGTGTTACTGATGTATTTTTGGAATACGGTAAATGTATTTGGAGTATAGTAGATGCCAGTGCAAAGGTCTGTGTACTTATGCCATATATTAGATAAGCTAACGTTTTGTCAGGATTTGCAGGTTACGGGTGACAGCCACCCATGGACTCATAGTGGTAACTGCTAGATTTGTTGACAACATATCGGTCGGTATGTGGAGTGGAAGAGTATGGTAATGAGTGAAGTTAGTCAAACCTGTTGAGGAATTTCAGGTGAACGCTAAAATCTGGCTATGGACATTTATGTACTTGATGAGGGTCATAGTATTATCCTGCTTAAAGGCAACAAGGGCTTTCAGAGAATGCAGTTAGTTATTGAATTCACATTGAGGATTGTTAATTCTAAAGTAGTAGGTGATGCATGTAGGTTGTTACAATGTAGATGTATGCTATGGAACATCTGTATTGATTCCAGCAATTTAGTCATTTTGGTGGTAGCGCCTTCAATTAGCCCTTGTATGAGTGTAGATATGACTGTCTGGTGATTTAGGGGGTAGCGCCTCCCACGCTTTTGGTTTTGGGTGAAGCTTATATGCAATTTATAAGTATGGTTTTGCTGATGGCGTATGAGTGCCAGATCAGCATGTATTACCTCTCAATGTGGTTGCTGGGGGTAGCAGCTTCAGGCTAATATTGGGAAGGATGGGTATGCCACATGGGTATTTGAGAGGTAGTGACACGTGGTATGGTGTCTGGAGGTAGCGCCTCCAGTGTGGTATTGGTGTGAATGTGATGAGTCGAGCAGGGTTGAACAGTGTACGTGAGTTTCTGGTGGTAGCGCCACCATTTATGTTGGGCGTGACTATAATGAGGTTATGCATGGTTATCCCACGTATGGCTTTTGGAGGTGGTAGTGCGACGGGACGTGACTGAGGTTAGTCATGCGAGGTGAATTGTTTGGTGTTTGGGCGGTAGCACCCCCAGTAGGTGTAGTGGTGTGACTGCAGCATGAGTCACGCATGGTGAGGGGTATGTGTGTATGGGTGGTAGCACCCCCGGTGTTGGTATGGGTGTGTCTATGGTATTAGGCATTGTCACGCATTACCCCGACTGTGTGGTTTATTTACCACAAATATTTTTTTTCTATTCTCTGTGCACATGCGGTGCGGCTGTTTTTAGCTACACTGTGTGTGCTTCTATGACTCTTTCCACGCTCATCACGGTCCGGAGTGTGACAGTGTTATTGGTTGTTCGTCCCAGTGTGCCTGGCCAGTGCATTGGGTATGAGGTGAGTGGTAGACGGTTAAAGCACGTGTTTCGTGCTAGCCCTGATGATGGGAGTCGGTGTGAATGACTTATGTTGGTGTGTGTGGAGGTGTGTTGTGTAATCTCTTGCGCTGTTGTCGAAAGAGGGGAGATGTGTTGTGTAATGCTTTGTATGTTGTGTAATGCTTTGCTGTGTGTGTTGTGCAATGTACGGGGAGGGGATGTGGTGTGTATGGCTTTGCTTAGCAGAAGGAATGTTGTGATGTCATGTGGAGTGTTTATGGCCGAGTGATGGAATGCATGGGTGAATGTTCTAACCTGGTCAGTTCGTGAGTCTTCTGCCTGGGGGATGGGCTGCCAGTGTTTTATTGTCCTATATGTAACTTAAATGTAACATGATTGACTGATATGAAGATGTATATGGAGCTGGAAATAAACTTAGCATGTCAACCTAAGAAAGCTGGGAGCTGCTTCGTTACATATATGAGTAGATAATTGATCAGTTGGGTGAAGCCCGGGTGGCATATGTTACACAAGAGTTCTGATGGCAATGCATTTTCTGGATCATCCAGTGGTGTAGCCGCCAACAACCATGATTGCGTCTGAAATTGTGGCTGGTGCCAATATAGTCAATGCAATACAATATGAAATTAAGGCCGCAACCAAGAGGATGAAAAGGTTGGAGGACTAGATTGTTTGTATTGACATTGATGGTGCATTTCCGTGTTTCACTAGAAGTGCCAGTGCTAAGTCTCATCATGATATGTGACTGCAGTTCTTTACTAGTAATCTCAAATTCATAAGGATGAGGTTTTCAGTAGGTTGGTGTACTCAGTGAACTTAATGAAACATGGGTTATATTAAGTTACATACATATAGTATACGTTGTCAATACTAGAAAATCACTATTCTAAACAGCTCCCTTACCCAAATCAACTAAAGTCTCAATATTCACTCTTCTAAAAACGCTCTTCTATTGTACACTATTTAAACTTGAACCACCGTTCTATGTAGAACAATGTTTTATCACAAAAACATATACTTTTCTTGATTTTTAAAAAAATATAAATGAACAACCAATCTCTGGGGTCGTCCACTCTCACTCTAAACAGTCTTTGTCAGTCTTACTCTGCCAATTCAATTATAGTTTTATATTTGTGTTTTTTGTCTAATAGTACAAAGTGAACAAGTTGACAGGACTAGTAAAATCGGCCACTGAGCCTTGGCACCTGCATTGAAATACATCTTAGTTTATCTACATAAGTACAATATGTTTTGGCAATCCATTACATTTCCTATCTACGTGTATCAGTAGTCTTCGTTTAAGATATCAAAACAACACTCTTCATCAGATAGTCAAGCTAACAGTTGTCACTCAGAGCTAGGTGACTCTGGTTATTTGGTGTGGGTGGGAAGGTGAGGATGTTAAGATGTTATTCTCGCGTGGCAATTTCTTCACAATTAAATCCAGCTGTTATCATTTCAGGTCACTGAAGGCCATTAGAAATGTTTTTGTATGGATCATGGCTGATCTGTTAACATAACCATTGTTACAGTATTGAGAAGGGACAATGAGAAGCCTTTTGTGGTCCGTATAATACCCCTGAATAACTTCTGTGTTGTTTCATTATCAGTATAATTCTAAATTGTGTGTATGGTGCATATTTGCTTGGGGAGAACAACGTAATGTCTTTGATGGTATTGCATGTTGTAGGGCACTGGTACTCATAGGCTTTGAGTTTTTCAGGGGATGTATGCAGTATATTTGTCTTAAATCTTGCCTTTTCCATTGTTGTTAAATCTCATTTATTTTATTTTGTAACACGCAATACAAAAGGGAATACAAGCATAACAGCAAACACACATAACAATAAACTACACATTGTAATATAAAAAGGAAATCATACAGAGAAATAAAACATTTTTGCAGGGAGCACCCAGGCAGTCCCTAGGTACTTCACAAGACCAACTGGACAGTTTGCATCATGGTTGTCTTGAGCAAACTATAGACCTCTTCTACGGTTCTCATGTGCCGCCTAATGAATACCGGTCTTTAAAAGCACCTCCTTAAAGAAATGTATAAGGAGCAAATACAGATAAATTATCTCACATCCTCCACCATGGTATGACAAACATTACACTTATCCACAGAGACTTTATTCCAACGAGAGGAGAATTGATGAAAGGGGCGAATACCTAATCAAATTGTAATCATTAAAAAACTTCTCCATCTTTTTGCATGGTATATCCAAATACAAATCCAGGGCAAAACACTTTTAAACTCTAAAACTTGTAACAAAACATTTTTCCCTACAGACTGTCTGCCTAACTCAGATACGAAGCTTTCCTCACAACTGGTTTATAGTTGCGCCCCAGCTGAACAAGGTGACACCACAATAAAGGAAGATTCAGATTTAAAGCCATATTTTTAATAAAAGGAAACCATAGGAGATGCAGTAAATTTGTTTGCAATATTAAATAACACATTATGTCCCAAAAAAAACTGCAAGTTCATGAGTATTTCATATTTATAACCAATAAAGCAAATGTTATCAAATACTCAATGCCAAACCATCCCAGCTCCATTTTAATTGGAAGATTGGAAGCGCTATTAGGTAGGTTAAAGAGTCGCTTAAAATCTTGTTTTCCTCCAACACGGAACTGCACGTGTCCGACTCACCCCATAATTCAGTGCCAAACACTGACGTGGACATGGCCTGCATTCTATACATTTCCATGGCACGAACAATACTTGGCCCGCCATAATAGTTGGCAAAGCTAATCACTGCCAAACCGTGCCTGGCCAACATGTTCGAGCATTTTGCTATGTGACTGCCCCAACTAGTAGTTTATCTGAGAACTAACTCAGGGTAGACATAGCACTCCACCAGCTCCAATTTATGATTACTTATCAAAAAGAGGTAGGATTTACATTTAACATACTTCTTTGGGGTAAAAATCATTGCTTTGTACTTGGCAACATTAATTTATAGGTCTTTTCCCCAGCATCTAATAGACAATCTGGTCAGCTTGTTTTGTATTGTTAATGTGGGAAGCAGGATAAAGAATCTCTATTCAAGATGCGCTCAAGGAAGTTGGTCTAAGTTTACTCATAATTTAGGAATGGGTGGTGGCCTTGGTTTTGTTGGGGTGCTCTTGATTATACTGTGTGTGCGAGCTTTTGACTGATTGTATAAGATCTGTGTCCAGCTGATGCTAAAGTGGTTTAGGACTGTAGTGTGATTGTGATCAGAGTCTTTTTGTTATCTGAATCTGTGTTATACATGTAGCAGGCTAACAGATTATTTCATGGTTCTTGGATTGCCCTACTGTTAACGAATGGTTTTGCATTGTGGGTAAGCTGATTGGGATTTTTTGGGTATGCAACATATGTTTAGGTTTTCACTGTTTGCTTGTAACAGAGCCAATTTGTTATGCTATCTGCTTGTCAATGTTAAGATTTGTTTTGTTAGGCAGAGTTTATGGAGATGAGGACGCTTCTTTGCAGCTTGAGCCAGCAGACAAACGATTGACTAGAGAGTGAATGATTCATTAGTAAAGACAAACAACTTGTTCTGATGTTGCCACTGCCCCTGGTATGACATCACCTACAAATATACCACATGTAATTATTTTCAGAAGCTTATAAGAACTTGTGAGAAACTAGTAGGATGTGTTGGGACAATAGTAAGAACTGTATAATAATATATATGACACCAAAATACTTACTGACTGTTTATGAAATTGTATAGGTTTCAGGTAGGGTTATTGTAAGAACTATGAGCCTTATAACAAAATCAATAAGAAATGGTTTTGTGGGAGTAACCTAGAATTAGTCTTTCAGCATGTTGTTTGAGTTGTGTGACAATAATTATTTGATGATTTCTTGGTCAGACAATATTGGGGTATTTTGAAGTGAAATGAGTTTGCTGTGCCCAATTATATATGAAAGGATGATATTGTTGATTTCCCTTCAGGGCCAGTACACTTTGTCATTTAAAGGAAAGACAGAAATCAAAAGAAGGGTGAGAAACCTGAAAGAATATAAGCTCAAGTAAAAACATCAATTTAATGAAAACATTTGGGTTTCCAATCTTCCTCAGTGCACGTTGATCTATTTAACAGTAATAGTTATGTTAGGATATGAGGTAATTTATCTTAAATCCAAAATGTCAATACGTGCCAGGCCGATTCATCAGATCGGAAACAATGGGCTAAATTTTGGTACCCACATACAAGAGAGTGAATGGATTAGGCAGAGCTTTTCCAACAGTTACCGTTGGCAAATGGAACAACCTACCACTAAATCTGAGATTAGATTCCAACCTCACGAGCTTTCAAAAACAAAAATGAAAACTCATCTTTTCAAGTAAATAGGATACTGACACTGCCCTATTTAATTGTTCTATTCACTCTGGTTCGTCAGTTGTCCTGTCATCATATGTCTTTATTGTTTAACATCTATTTGTAGCGCCCTGATGCCCGCGGGCGACCATCGTGATATAAATAAATAAATTAATAAAAGTAGATATCTTTGACGCTTCACACAACATGACGTTTCCTTATTACAATTAATGACATAAGTGAGCTTTGAGTTGGCTCATTAAAACAACGGCTTACCAATTCGTACATGTGTTAAGACCCCCTTTAACTTTTATATCTGTTTAAGAATTGGTCCAAACCAAAATGACTAAAGGACTTCCTCAATCAACAGTTTTAGATATTTACCCATTGCAAAATGGTTGCTGTGTAATGGTCGATGTTAAGCCATTCTTAGTTTTGCATCTACTTTTAAAGCTGCTACGGGTACATAACCCAGGTGCTGCTAATGGTTCCAGCAAGGGCACCTCAATGTGTGTTTACGTGCTTCCTGCCAACTACCAGCATCTTCCTTTGATGTTGCACGCGGACGATCACTGGCAGGGCACAGCAGGTGATGGGATGGTGGTCAATACAATGATGTGCACACACCAGTGAGCATGCTTCACTCAACCAAATCAGTGATCGAAGTGAGCGGGAACGGTCGAGAGCGGTGTTCCACTACTTTTTTTCTGTTTACCATTCCTCTACTTTTTGCAACCATATTAACCATTCTGTATAGAGAATTGCCCATTTGTGTGCCTGTGCAAGTGTAAAGTTGCAATAGGAGCATTAGTTACTAGTCACTAAGACTATTGCAATGCCCCAGCTGCAACACCTTGTCACATGTTGCACTAGAACTTTTGACCTAGAACCTGCTTCTGCCTACCCTCTCCCCTGCCAAGACCACAGGTCCACTACTTTTTTCGGTACACTTCTACCACTGAACCGAATCAGCATTCAGAGTCCAGGACATCAAGGTATTCTCGGCTATGCATAATGATGGGTCAGGCTGCCATTTCCTTATTCCTGCTATTAGCACATGTGCACCACAGCAGCTGAGCACTGCCTGAATTATATAACTCCTCCACTCTTATGTATGAGCATTCTGGAGTTACCATACTGGGTTTCATTCATAATGTAGATTGCCAACCCTCTGGCAGGTCAGCCGGCTTGGGCCATCTCTCCCAAGGTTCCTTTCTCTTCAATGGTCATAGCAGTCAAGGAGTGGGAGCGAGGGGTATATTTGAAGTGGCTACTAATGGACAACTGGATTTTGCTATCTCTGAAAATTGGTGGTGTGGCATTGTCACTACATTCTTCCTATTACCTTTCTCAAGACTAGCGTTTCTATAGTGAGAGGCTACATGTCTGCCCTCTGGCTTACTTGCTTACAAAGGTGTGCCCCCCTACACACACTGCAACCTCTCAAGTCTCTTTAACCCAATTATGTAAAATGTGCCCTATTTTTTTTTTTTTTTTTATGTAACATTAGTTTATTACAACAGAAAGAAAACCTTTTTGTTACATTTGCGCCACATCTCCTCAAGGCTTTTACTGACTAAAATCACTAATTATGTATCAAGTGTTTAACTGTAGTGCGTCCATAAAGTTTATTATTGCGCAGGTTAACTGAGTATTTAGACCTGCGATCAGGTAACACCACCAGGAATCCATGTTTCCTGACGAGGGGGCAAAACGATCCAAATGCAGACTACGCTGCGCTGCAATGGCACCACAGTCCAATATTAGATGTCTCACCGATTCTTGGCCAAATTTGCAGAATCTACATTTTGCCGTCTGCACCAGTGGGTCATTTCTCAGGAGCTGTAACTCCCTAGTTTTGTATAAATTAAGTCCCATCCGCAGGAACATGTTACGATGGTATTGTGATGGGAATTTCTCCAAGTATCTTGGAATTGCATCCAGTTTATTTAGCGCAGATCCAAGGTCTAAGGAAGTTATCATTTTTTTCCGGCGTTCTTCATTTCTTAGCCAATTATGATGACAAATTTTTTTCTTCGCAATTTGGGGACGAAGTAGTACAGTTTCTACAGAAACTCCAGCATCTTCTAATACAAGAAGTAGTTTTTTCTCCCACTCCTTTATTAACAGTGCAGATGAATGTTCAGAAACAGTGTGTAGAATTTCATAAGGTTTTACTACCGTCTCCATCCGCATTTTCCTAAACATGGAGATTGATTTCCACAGAACAGTTCCATATAAGGCCTCAATACATAGCTCATATCGTATTGCCACAATTGATGAGTTATTTGGTAGTCTCAACACTTTACGCCAAAAGCTACCTTCGAGCTTGTCCCATCAGTCTTTTGGAAGATTCCAACATGTTTCACTCCCAAAAGTTATTGCGGGAACTACTTTTTGAAGGTAAAATGATAAAACCGGTTTTACAGTAAATTTGCCGTAAGCTGCATTCAATTTTGCTCCTTGTAGTGCAAACATTTTCATTCGGGTCACCAAGTCTTGGCTCCACTCCCATTCTCGAATTGAGTTATTAAACAGAACACCTAAGTATCTTATATTGTCAGTTGTCGCAAGAGGTTCATTGTTTATCTTCCATTCGAAGTTACCTGGCTTCTTTGATATACTTTGACCCACCTCGATGATTTTTGATTTTTTGATATTGATTTGTAGGTCATTTTGTATACAATACAGCTGAAATTCATTTAGCAACCGCTGCAGTCCAATAGGAGTAGAGACCATAAACACAATATCGTCAGCCCAACTCAGTTCATGACCATTCACCAACGGAGGAAAAACTCTTAGTTCACTTAATGTTAAAGGTAGATCAGAGATGAAGAGCTTAAACAGCTGGGCTGCCAAAGGGCAACCCTGTTTAACTCCTCGTTTTGTCAGTATCTCATCAGATAAGTCGCCTTGTTCGTTTAGCCGGACTCTAATTGATGTATTTGAATGTAACGCAATCAGCGGGGCCAGCAGCTCATTTGGACATTTCCAAGCACAAAGTTTTTTCCACAGCAGGTTGCGATTTATACTGTCGAAAGCCTGGCTCAGATCTATAAAGGCGATATATAGTTTCCTCTTACGCCTTAGTGCGTCAAGTTTTAGGCAATTCAGGAGCATCAAGTTAAGCTCAACTCCCACACCTCTTGTGAATCCGGTTTGACGTCCATCAACAGCTGCTACTTCTTCGGCCCAGAGAGCAAGACGTTTCTGAAGAAAGGACCCAAATACTTTTCCGATTGTATCCAAGAGGGCAATTGGGCGATAGTTGTTAGGATCATCTCGATTGCCCCTTTTGAATATCGGAACAACCACCGCCTTGGACCAAGAATCAGGCAGCACTCTTTCCAGAGCAATTCTTTTGAATAGGATACTCATCAGATTTGCCCATATAGAGCTGTGGTTTTTTAGCATCATGTTTGAAATACCATCAGGGCCGACTGCTCTGGAAGAGTTTAACTTCTGAATTGCCTGTTTAATATCTTCCTCTGAGTCTGCCACATTCCATCTTACAACAGGGAGTTCTGGTAGGGAGATCTTGATACAGTTGCAATCATCAAATATTGTAGTAAAATGCGCCACCCAGCTTGCTCCACTTACACCATTTGACATTGCATAGGTATGTTTAATCCCACCGGTGTTTATTATTTCCCAAATGTGTCGACTATCTTTTTGCAAAAAAAGTTTCAACATCTGTTCCGCTTGAGCTTGGACTCGACTCAGATTGAAAGATTTCATCCAGTTTCGGTAACGCTGTTTTCTTTTTTGAATTAGTATGTTATTACAGGAGTTAGGATCCCTTCTTAAGATCCTGATGTCGTTTCGAAGATTTTGCTTCTCTTGTTTTATAATTGGGTCAAAAGTATGTTTTGGTTCGACATCATGCCCTTTTCGTTTGTTGGGCCTTGTTTTGTATTGATGTAATAACAATGTATAATTTATTTTTGCCGATATGTCGGTCGCGTTAGTAAAACGGGATTTTATTTTAGCCAGCTTTGGAACATTCAGACGTAGCCTGTTGGCTCCATTGTTTATGGTAATTCTCACCGGGTATTTTATCGAGGTTGTTTGTTGAACTTTCAACCATTTCAGCATTAGTGCGTCATGGTCGCTTTTTTCTGTCTCGGTAACTTTGAGAGTAATTATTTGGTCCAAAAAGTTCCTAGATACCCAGATATAATCGAGCGTCTTCATGGAGTCTCCTCTCTTCCAGGTAAATCCTGGGGGGATGTCGCCACGAGTGCATCCATTCAGCATAGAGCAATCTCTAAGGGCCAGTTCATTTGCCCATCTTTCACCCCGATCCATCACATGTTCGATGCTCCTTGATGTGGTTGTTATGTTTTTTGTCAGTGGTTTATTTACCCAAGAATAGTTGAAATACCCACATATTATAATTGCAGGATCAGTATATAAGAGCAGACATTCGTCGATTGCAGACATAACCTCAGAAATGAATCTAGCTTGTGATATCATTGCTGGGTTCCAATAGATATTCACTACCAGAATCACCTTGCCTTTGGAATTTAAGGGCCTGGAGTTTTGAATTGTCGTAACTTGTGCGAACATGTTTGGATTTTTAGTTGACAGAATCTTCCAGTCCTCACTGTTATTTATCATGGTGATCAACCCAGAGAAAGGGCGGCCAAACAAGTTCTTTCCTGCCGGATTAAGAAACACAGTATATCCATCGCACACTGGGCATTCACGTAGCCATGTTTCTTGTAAGCATATAATTGAGGTTTTAAGTGCTAATTGCCATTGACCTTCAAAAAGGTGGGAAAAGCCTCGTGTATTCCATGACATTAATTGATTATTAATGTCAAAATCCTCCACGCTAAGCTACTGTCTAATTTGATTTGCGTGACTTTGGCACGGTGATCGCTGCATCCTCATGTGGTCCCAAAGTTCTTTCCTTCTTTTTTCATTCTGTGTTAGTTCCATAGTAGAATGTGGGGATTTTGCTTCGTCCTGAGCATCATCACATATAATTTCGAAGCCGAAGAATAGTAAATCGGCAGCAGCATCCTTTACGGCTTCCTTTAACGTGCTTGAATTAAGATGCAGGTTTACCCAGTCCAGATGGTCTTCAGAAATATACTCAACGACCGCTATGTCGTCTGATTTGATAGCTCGGAGAGTAGGTATGCAGTGTAGAAGTGTTAATATGTTCCGACGATTCAGATTTACTTCTTTTTGTTCTGACAGGACATTTTTAATTTGTATTTTCCAGATACCTCTCACAGATGGAGCATTCAACTCAGTGTTTTTCCAATTAGACTTTCTGCCAAGTTTTTCGATTTGTGCTCTTGTTAATTTCGGATTTAATTTAGCGCACATGTCATTTTGTTGGTCATGGGCAGCTGTCAATTTACTACTCTGCTCTTTTGTTTCCATGCCATTGGCAAAGGCAGAAGCACCTTTTTGTTGTTTTTGTTTGCTTGCCCACTTACTTGTGGTGGAGTGACCATTCGAAGTCTTGGTCTATGCTGAATCTCTTTTGCCTTACTCGAGTCACCCGAAAATTCTTCCACCATAGTGGCAGCCACTTCTTTCTCTTCGTCATCGTCAATTGAATAGGTTGAAAGGTCACATAAGTCAATAGATGACTCAGATATTTCGTCATCATTACATACTGAACTGTCTCTTGTTCTTTTCAAGCACCGTTTAGGCACTCTCGTCGATTCAATTTCTTTTATAGCATTAACAGGCTCCTTTAGTTGTTTCGCCTGACGTTGAAACATAGACAGGCGTGGTGGTGTTGACAAATTCCGTATGAATTTTTTGCTGCCCGTTTTTCACGCACGTTTGGCCACTTGCCTCTGGGTGGATCGCGTCTGTAGATTTTTTTCCCCTCTCTTTTTCTCCATGGATTGGTTTTTGCTCACTTTCTCTGCTGTTGTAGATTTATTGAAGATCCCAAATGATAGTATTTCAGATAAGTTTCCTGGGACTGCTCTTTCCATGTCAGTCTCTGATGACCGTTCTCCTTGTACTAGCTCCGGCTCCGCCGGTGCTATGATCACGGCATCCTTATTAGTGTTGACAGGTGCCTTTTGCTGGGACAGTGGGTTGAGCTAAGCACGCAACGTTTGCTTTTTGCTTACATCATTTAATTTCAAGCCCTTATCACTTTCGTCTGTGACATTATTCTCAATATTCGTTTGCACCTTAGCTGGACATGCATAGCCCATTTTACAGCTAGCTAGTCCTGAGGGCTTGAAACAAGGGTTTAAAGTCGCGCCGGGCTTACCATTTGATGAATCAGTCAATAAAGATAGTTTAGGTAAGTCGTCGATTCCTGCGCTTCCTGTCCGACTATTGCTTGGATTATTATGACGCATCCATTTTGTGCACTCAATTACTGCATCAATCAAGCCCGCTTGATCACCATTTGCCTGGCGAGCAAGTTCGCATAGTCTGCTTTGCCATTTTAAAGATGTTTCAGCTTCATAATCCATTCTGTGCGTTATTGCTTGTGAAAATGTTTCTAATGATGAGATCTTGGCATTTACAGCAGCCAAAAGCGTCAATTGGTCATTCACAGCATCATGGAGGGATTCATACAATTTCATGAATGGTAATAAGGCTATTGATGTTGCAGCTAACACATTATTGTGAATTTGTATTCCAGCCGCTGTGGATAGCGAGTTTTTAGAGGGGGGATCTGACCTTTATTGTTCAGAAACATCTTGGTTCTCTACAGGCGGGACTCTCATTTCCTTGCTCCGACCAGACAACTTGGAATTACTCATGATAGCTCTGGCCTCAACGTCCTTTGAGCCTACTGATTCGATGTTTACATCTGATTTTTGAAGTATCAAGTTGTCTATAGCTGACATGGACCCCTCAGACCTGAATGATGTGTTCCAAGATGAATTCCGTACTAATTCATTGTCTGCTGGTTCTTTTCTAGATGAGTGTGGCGATTGATTATATCGAAAGCTGTCATTCAAACGCTCGTAGGTTGCTAAAAAGTCGGCTTTTAGCCTTGTGGCCAGCCTGGCTTCGCGTCCTGATAGTTCAGTCGATGGTACTGCTGTAGGTATCTTTCCTCTAGAGGGGTCTTGTGAATTTTGTCTGTGAAGTGTCTGTGTTTTATTTGTGCTCACAGCCTCAGGGCAGATCCTTTGTCTAGGGTATTTCTCCGCCGCTGTGGTAGTTCCAGATGACATTGCATTCGGCAATTCAGTCGGCATAGGATCAGAACTCGCCCCCCCACCTGAGCTTATTTCATTTGCTGGAATAGAACCAACTACCTTCATGGTACTGGAAGGTGTTGCTGGCATAGGTGAGTTTTTTGTGCTAAGTGGAAATATTGGAAAGAAGGGTGCAGACTGCATTCCTGCTCTTCTAAAATCTGCCAAGGGGGTAGGCTGTGAGACTTCAGACTGAGATAGGACATTTGGAATGTTAATACCCAATAAGTCGAGATCAGTTGGTTCAAAGGGAGAGATTTGTGGGGTTTCATAAGCGTCAATATAGACCGAGGGCGAAAAGGGTTTTTCCGGTTCTACACTGCTGCACTTAAGATTGTCTGTCTGCATATTTTGACAAAGTGCTATGGCATCATTTTTACCATTTCTCGTGCAAGCAGTCTCTGTCTGCTGAAGACCCACAACTGTTTGTGACAGATATGCTAAGGAAGGCACTGTGCCTTTCGACGGTCGACTGATTTCCGATCTGTCCACCATTATAATAGACCCAGTTGATACATTTTGTACAGACAAATCCACCAGGCTTACCTCCTTGTTTTGCCTCAACGGTGGCTTCCTTCGATGTAGCAGTGATTTCTGTCGGGTCTGTGGTCCCTCTTTCAATGTTGTGGTCATCATTTGTGCTATGATATATTTGCAACTCAGCCGTTACCAGGATGTAATCCGAAAAATGAAACTTGTGGGAAGCGTATATGTTCAAGCGTGTGATTCTAGCTCCAGATGCTACAGCGCCAAACAGCCGCACAACAGCCGTTGGCCTTTACCCCTGTCGGGCTTAACGCCGCGAGGGTGGTAGCCTCGGTCTTTTGTGGGCGGCCTGTGTCACGTGATGAGTCACGTGCCTGCCGTGGCCCCGCCTCCTCCAGGAAGCGCAGGAAAGCCGACAGGAGCTTTGTTCTTACTCGCAGTGCCGGGTAGATGAGAATAAGCTATCCGCTTCAACAGGTACACTCCTTCAATTCGCCAGAGCACAGCGCTCGGGCGGTAGCCTCGGTCTTTTGTGGGCGGCCTGTGTCACGTGATGAGTCACGTGCCTGCCGTGGCCCCGCCTCCTCCAGGAAGCGCAGGAAAGCCGACAGGAGCTTTGTTCTTACTCGCAGTGCCGGGTAGATGAGAATAAGCTATCCGCTTCAACAGGTACACTCCTTCAATTCGCCAGAGCACAGCGCTCGGGCGGTAGCCTCGGTCTTTTGTGGGCGGCCTGTGTCACGTGATGAGTCACATGCCTGCCGTGGCCCCGCCTCCTCCAGGAAGCGCAGGAAAGCCGACAGGAGCTTTGTTCTTACTCTCAGTGCCGGGTAGATGAGAATAAGCTATCCGCTTCAACAGGTACACTCCTTCAATTCGCCAGAGCACAGCGCTCGGGCGGTAGCCTCGGTCTTTTGTGGGTGGCCTGTGTCACGTGATGAGTCACGTGCCTGCCGTGGCCCCGCCTCCTCCAGGAAGCGCAGGAAAGCCGACAGGAGCTTTGTTCTTACTCGCAGTGCCGGGTAGATGAGAATAAGCTATCCGCTTCAACAGGTACACTCCTTCAATTCGCCAGAGCACAGCGCTCGGGCGGTAGCCTCGGTCTTTTGTGGGCGGCCTGTGTCACGTGATGAGTCACGTGCCTGCCGTGGCCCCGCCTCCTCCAGGAAGCGCAGGAAAGCCAACAGGAGCTTTGTTCTTACTCGCAGTGCCGGGTAGATGAGAATAAGCTATCCGCTTCAACAGGTACACTCCTTCAATTCGCCAGAGCACCAAATGTGCCCTATACAAGTAATCCTGATACTCTTCGGCTCCAAATGAGATACTGCCTGTTGGCATTTCAGATTGACACCTGCTACTGGATACCTGATGCAAAATGCCTAAACATGTTGAAATAGCTTGCACATCTCTGAAATGCCCTTTAGCAAATATGTGTGAATCACATTCGCATTTGAAAGGTGGATCGGACCTGTTTATAAATGCAAAAGTGCTTTTCGTCATGTTCATCTCCTCATGGGCTTCAGTTTCAGTCTTTGTAAATCGAGCCTTGTATTTCCAATATAAACTTCCCTCAGACAAATGCCTTACCCACAATCTTACCACCAATGTGCCATTCAAACGTACTTGGAACCAATCAAATTTACTATATTAATAGTAATATCAGATGTTTGCACCCCAGATCACTGTAACAACAGATGCCTCTATTAATACTTCTAAACATAATGGCCCCCGACAGGATGAAAGGCTGAGAAGGACCTGGTTGGATTTGAACTGATAGTGCAAATTGTTACAGATGCCAATCCAGGCTTTCATCTAGTTGTGCAGTCTGGATGCAGGCAGTGTGCGACTTGTTAACGCAAACGGTTGTGAGCATACCCTTGTTTGGCAAAAGTGTGTTGGAGCCATCCACTGTAGACGGCTTTATCCTTGGCTATATAGAAGGCAGGCACCACGTCACTGCTGCTGCCCCGGCTGCAGAAAATTCAGGCCGCTCCTACGGCGTGCATTGGAGCACGGTCCTACGTGTGGCTGGCCCACCAGAGTGTTGAGGGCCAGCCCCTCGTCGCCAATGTTTGTGCCGCACTAGCACTGCCACTGCTGGCCTTATGCAGAATATATAATGGAGTGCAGCACGCATAAAATAAGGAGGCCCAGACAGTGCATAACTGGTCTCACTGGTGTTTAATCTTAATTGAGGCTCCCTGCCTCGAAACATTACTTCCCAAACGTGTCCCCACCCTTGCCTCGCCTCTAACATAACTAGGCTGAAAACCCACAACGTGACAATGCATTCCATGAATTTATCAAATAAGTTTAAAATAGAGCATGATAATACCCCGTACCTTTCAATTGCACGCCCAAGCTTCACCTGCATTCTGATTAATCACTAAGCGCATCCAAAAGAGACTCTGGTACCACAGCTCGTCCGAGTTTCATAACCCTTGATATTAGGACACATTCTGGGAATGTACTCTTGTATTTGACTGCTAATAGCATGCAGCCACGTTCAAAAGGAATGTGTATGTTCTACATGAGGAAACACGCGTATTTTTTGTAAACACTCCGTTTTGTTTACGAGAAGTAATGGAAAAGTACTGGTAAAGAGTGACACTCGTTGCCCCACAACACCCACACAACACCTACACACGCGGGCGGCGCACACACACACTTGATTTATCAATGAAGAAACAACGGAGTCAGAACATCAGGTTATAGATTAATCTAAATTAACAATATGCAACACGAGTGCAATAGACCACACAACTCCACCCACCACCGCACCCACGGCTGCGATATAGCACTGTGTCTATGCAAAGCATTTGTTTGTAAAGGTATTTTTTTTTTTTTTGTTACTGTGCTCAATTGTGTATTGACATACAGCCCAGGCTCTGGCATTATTTTTTCAAATCAAAATCTACCAGACTGCCACACTGATACTCACATAATATATTCAGTGCATCGATTCTTTGCTCAATGTTTCCGTTTAGTACAGATTCGAAAAACGCGCAACTGACGCTTTGAATAGCTAAGTATCTGAAGAGAGTTTGTAGAATGGAAGGTTCAGTGTTTTGTTTCATTTATTTGTGGCCTTTTAATTAATGTTGTCATGCCAACAACCGCCGCTTGTTTTGTAGTCTTTGGAAAGTGTTTCCCATGCAGTGGAAGGGGGTGCAGTGCAGATTGGATACCAAAAGGATGCAATCTACTTGAAAGGCATCTTATCAACTGACAAGTCTAATATTAACAATGCCTTCGTGAAGAGGCGCTCTGCGCCGCATCAATTCAAAATCAACTGCTGCTCCATCCAGGACTGGCAGGCTCTTTTTAATCTCAGAAATGCATTAAAATATGTTTACACGGTCTTAGAAGATCAACCTGCTTCAGAAACCAGGCAGGTGAAAATAACCCAGCTGGAGCTGAGGGGAAAATCAATATTGTACCGCACTGCCTTTTAATACGATGCCTTTAAGCTGAAAAGCCATGCACTATTCCAAATCTCCACTCATGCCAATCTCAGATTGATTGCTTATTTGTTTTAAGTAAAATGCTAAATCTTCACGCATTTCATTGTCACACCTTGGCATTAGCAATAAAACGCGTACAAGGGATCGCACAAAAAAGACAGTTGTGTTACTTGACTAGCAAGTTCTTACACAAACCGCAGAAAGTTCCAGAAAACATTAGATGAAGGGACACTAAGATTACATAAATGGCCAAGAAGAGGCAGCTGTATATTTTCTACACCTTTTTACACCTATTTTAATTATTATTTTCCACGTGACATACACAAATACCCATTTCTAGCACAGTCCTTTTTTTCATTGTAATCATGACACTGTTGTGAATACACTATACAGACCTGTAGTCTGTATAGTGCATTCACTGCCAATGACATGGGCCCTGTCCACATCCTGTACCTCATTATGGCCCACAAATGCCTGGCCCCAGAAAGTGATGTCATAAAGACATTTCCCAACTTCTTCAAAGGGCTTAGAAAGTTACGTAACAACAAAGTGCACCTCCGCATCGACCCGACGATCAATCCAGGTGCCCAATATTATTGCAGCATCTCCATAAATATCTAGAAACAGGTAGAAGAAGAAATCCGGTGCCTACTGGATCTCCACATCATTGAACTTGTGGTAGGACCCACTTATTGGAACACGCCGATTGTACCTGTCCCGAAAAAATCTGCAAAAGGGTCCATTCGCCTCTGTGTGGACGTGCGCTGACCCAACATAGCCATACAGCGGAACATCAACAGGCCCCCAGAATCACGGACATGAGTCACCTCCTCAACGGGGCAACTGTATTCTCCAAGCTGGATCTCAACAAAGGCTACTACCACCTCGAGTTTGCCCCGGAGTCACGCTACATCATCATGGTTGTGACTCACATGGGGCTATATCACTACAAAAGGCTAGACATCTGGATATCCTCGGTAGCAGACATTTTACAAGAGGAGATTCACCAAGTAATCAAACACATCAAAAACTGCATTAATTACAGCAATGACATTTTAGTTTTGGGCAAATCACTCAGGAGCATGTTGAGAAACTACACTGCGTGTGTTTGGCTCTACAGGCTGCCAGGGTGACTATTAAAAAGGACAAATGCAAATTCAGGAAACAAACACTGACATTCTTCGGACACATATTTTTAGAGCAAAGGCTGCACCCCGACCATGACAAAGTTGCGCCCCACAAATGTATCTGACCTGAGGTCCTTCCTAGGCATTGCAAGCTACTGCTCCTGTAATCTGGAAAACTATGAAACAGTGAGCGTCTCACTCTGGGAGCTGACTAAAGATAACCAAGTGTTCATCTGGTCCACCAAGTGCAAAACAAGCTTTCAGGCCATAAGGGCAAACATTGCGTCTGCCACTGATATGACATATTTCACTCATCCAAGGAAACGGAAATGATTGTTGATGCCAGCCCGGTGGGCCTTGATGCAGTGTTGGCCCAATACAACCCCAAGACCCCACACATCAAAAGGGTTGTGTCCTACGCCAGCCACAGCCTGACGACCAAGGAGCAGAAATACTTGCCGGCTCAAAAGGAGAGCCTACTGGTCATCTGGGCCTGCAAGCATGTGCATCTCTTCCCGTTTGAGAAGGCCTTCACGATTGCCACAAACCACCAGGCCCTCCTCACTATATATAGGAACCCAAAGGCAAGGATGCCCCCACGCATTGCGAGATGGGTCTCCAGTCCCAAGATTAGAAGTTCACAATCTGCCACAGACCGGGGAAGGACAAGAACCTGGCTGACTGACTCTCCCACCACCCCGCAGAGACCCTACACTGAATCAAAGATGTCTATCTGCACTATGTCATCCATCAGAAGAAGCCATTCCCTGTAGCATGGAAAGCGCTCCAACAAGAATCTGCAGACAGTGCAGCTCTTGCCATCAATGCACAGTGCATCGTCCAAGGGAGGCTAAAGCATGCAAAGAATTCGACTAAGCACTGTGACTCTGTATCCCAAGAAGATGTCAAGAACATGACACTGGTACAGAAAGAGCTCAGTGTCACTGAGCAACATGTTGTGATGAAAGGTTCCCCCAAGAGACCCGCAGAGACCCTACGATCAGAACACTCAATCACAGATGTCTATCTGCACTATGTCATCCACCAGATGAAGATGTTTCCTGTAGCATGGGAAGCACTCCAAGAAGAAACTGCATCTGGTGTGGCTCTTGCCATCAATGCACAGTGCATCGTCCAAGGGAGGCTAAAGCATGCAAAGTTTTCGGATAAGCACCTTGACTCTGCATCCCAAGAAGATGTCAAGAACATGACACTGCTGGAGGAAGAGCTCACTGTCACTGAGGACCATGTTGTGATGAAAGGGTCTAAGATTGCCGTGCCTAAGTTGTTGCGCCAGCAGGTTGTGGATTTGGCACACAAGGGCAATCGGGGTTGTTGTCCACAAAAAAACTGCTCTGACAAAAGATATGGTTCCTAGGCCTGATTAAGCAAGTGGAACAAACGTTGAAGAACTGTGCCATTTGTTGTGCATTAGCACCAACTCCACAGCCAAACCCCCTGCAAATGTCTCTGCTGCCAGAGGGTGAGCTGGCGATTGGCTTCTTTGGCCCACCCCGAGACAACATGTATGTGTTGGTGGTAATGGACGAATACTCAAGATTTCCAGATGTGCAGATTGTGCCATCCACATTGGTGTCGGCCTTCATAACTACTTGTATGACTGTATACTGGCACTGTATTGCTCCCAAAATGTCATCAAGTCTGACAACGGTCCACCGTTTACCAACCTGGACTTTGTCAACTTCTCACAATATATGTGATTTAAGCACCAGAAGATCATGCCCCTCTGGCCACATGCTAATGACATGGTCAAGTGCTTCATGGGGAACATCAAGAGGGTATTTCAAGTCACCCATGTGTCCAAGAATTTTTTTGAACAAACCCTATTCCAACAGTTGAGAGACTAGCGCCCATGCCCCACAGCACCACTGGCAGATGCCCGGCAGACCTCATGCTCATCCAGTGACTAAGGACTTGACTACCCAAAGGCTCATTTTCTGAGGTGTCCAAATCATCTTACCAAGAGATCAGAGGGGAGGATTAGAGACAGAAAATGAAGATGAAAACAGCAGCAGATGTGAGAAGGGGTGCAAAAGAAAGCGCATTTGAAGTTGGTGGTACGCCTGAAACAACGCCGGAAAGAGGACTCCAGATTTGCACCAGGGCCCCTTAATGTCACGCTGTAAAAGGCACCATGATCACTGCAGAGGACAATGACGGATGTGAAACCACCCACAATGTATCCCATTTTAGAGAATGCAGGGGGAACACCAACGAGTTTTAAGAGCTGTGGGATGTGCCCACAGATGACTGGTCCCTGGGAGAGTTGGATGAACCTTACTTGGGAGGTGGAGAGGTGTCTGATATCGAATGGAGGCAAGTGGAGCCCAGCCCCTCGAGACGCAGTCTGACTCCGCCATGAGAGGGATGGCCAGTCAGGGCCAAGATCGAACCCCTAAGGCTTATTGAAAAATAGTTTAATGTATGACTGTTTATTTAAGAAGGGGGAAGGTGTCACATTGTGGGTTTTCAGCCTTGTTATGTTAGAGGCGGGACTAGGGTGGGGGCAAGTTTGGAAAGTGACGTTTTGAGGCAGGAAGCCTCAGTTAAGATTAAACACGAAGTGAGACCAGTTATACATTGTGTGGGCCTTATTAATGTTCGAGTATTGTGTACTGTTATATAAGCTGCATCAGGCCAGTAGCAGCATCCCTAGAGTGGCGCTTACATGTATGAGAAGATTTTGAAGAAATTTCCCACGACTGGATGAACCCTCATTCAAGATCGAGCTTGTGAAGAGAGACGCAGGGAGATGAAACACAACCGGCTCTGGGAGAAATGGGGAGAAGCGTGTGCCAAATCACCTCAGACTCCATGGGAGTACGGGGCTTCGAGAGCCCCAAGAGAGGTTACAAGGAGAGGTGCCAAACAAACACTGATGAAAAGAAGAGCAATGAAGCAAGAGTATGGGGGTAAAGGATGACCAGGGGGAGGCTGGTGGCCCCATGGCAGAAGACATGGGTAAAACAGTGTGAGTCAAGTATCCTCAATGTAGAATGTTGTGGCTGTTGCACATATGGATAGTAGTGGAGGAACCCGATAATTATTGCATGTTTGAAGTAAATGGTTATAACACACCAAAAGAAGAGCATAGGTCAAGCTGACTACTGTGAGAGAACCAAGATACATGGCATGTACAACTCAATGACCGTTGGCATGGACAAGTAAAAGTAAACTATGAAGCATTGCATTTTGGCAGTTGAGGTTCGAGGATTTAAAGAGTGCTGAGTGGGGGTGGCACTGGCATGTGGAAAGGATTGCTAGATGACAGTTACTTTCTGAAGTTCCAAAAGCAGAGTGCGGGTGACACTGACAAGTGAAAAAAAAGATAAGAAGCATTGTGTCTCTAGAGATGTGGTACTAGCACTCCAAAAGCACAGTGCAATATGCCTTGCCAAGCAGAACAGAAGCAAAACGCATTAGTGAGTAGAGGTTGTAACACCTCAAAGGTAGAGAGCAAGTGACACTTACAAAGGAAGCAAACCATGAAGCATTGCATGGTTGCCCGTGCTGTTACCATCCTAAACGCACAACAGAAATGTTGTTTTGCTACCCTAGAAACAAAGCACACATCTTTCAAGGGAAATCACATTCGGAAACATTGCAATGTGGGACATGTGATTCAAATATTCAAAAAGTGCAGCACAAGAAGCACTGGCGGGAGATCTGAATCAAAGAAGCACTGCATGTTGACAGTAGTAATACTCTAAAAGCAACAATGCAGGCGCCGGTGACAAATACAAACGACCTCAAATTGCCAAAAACCACATCAAAGTAACGTTGCCAAGTAAACTAGTGAACGGAAACCAGAAACATTGAAGATTGGCAACTAAAGGTCAAAGGCTTCACGAATACAACCTAGTGATAGTGAGAATTGAACAAGGGTCAGGAAAGGTTCATTATGAAACAATTAAGAATATTAAATGCTTGATGGGCACGTTGTACAGTACAGTATCAATAGTGCCGAGGTGCTGGTGATTTGTTCAATTGGCTGAACCTACAGAAAAGAATTATGGGAATTGTGGCTCTAACTCTACGGAGCACAGACGTTCTGACAATCCTTAAAGAAGAGCAAACTGATTGCTGGGAATTGGTTATGCTCCACATAGGTAGTGTTGCAAGGCTGTTGATACATTCCACGAGAAGTCTAAGAACTCGCCATGTAAAGGAACACAGTCTCAGTGTTAGAGATTTGGAAGAGAACATAATTGGACAGAACGTCAACAGTAAATGCAACGTGAAATGTCACCTGAAGAAACACCCCCTAGTACTTAAAAAAGACATTTGTAAAATTAATTTTTACTTTTTCATTCAGTCTTTCGTCATCATTGTGTGAAAACATTACCATAGAGATACAATGTAACTGCCTAATAGTGGAAGATGTATGTTATCTTCTTTGTTCAACTCAACAAGAACATTTATTTATTTACACCATATTTTGGAATGTGCCACGTGTATATAGAATACTTCGGAGCGCAGAAAGGAAACGGAGTAGTGGGTGTGGGAATAAGGATTTAGGGGACAGACACATACCCTATGAAGCATAGAGGCAATGAAAACACAGATTCAAATTATTAAAGGAATTGTGTAAAACAGCACACATCAGACTTGGATAACAACAACTTTAATGTACTCAGAATGTAGGGCACTGCGACCGTATGCTATGAGGTTGTGAAAGCCCTGTCTTTTTTTGATTTTTGTTATTACATGAAATGTTGTGGGTGATTCTGTTTCTGAAAAGAAGGGCTGCAAATCATCCCTCTTTCATAAAAAGCTCCATACTAAAAGCACAGTGCATTGACACACTTATGCTGCACCGGTCTCGTGACATATGCAGTTCTTGGGCTCCAGTGGCACAGGGCAGCTTCAAAGGACACATGTGTATTCCTGGCAGCTGCTGAAACACCAAGTCCCTGCAGACAGTGGCAACATTTTACCTTAAGTACCTCTGAACAAAAGGAAATCATGTCGGTCTTATTTGGATGGTAGCAAGGTAATCTCTATGAATCAGCCATACCTGGCTATGGTATGGGGACCGATAAGAGCACACAATTATTAAAGCCACCCAAATCTGACATCATGCTAGTGTCAACCCTGTGAGCTGAGGTAAATCATGTATGATTATGGCTGTCCTGGCTGTCTGCACAGTTCCAAGTGAGAACATCGGGATTCTGATATAGAAGGTGCTGGACCAACAGGAAAAATGCCACATTAGCAGCTGAAACAGATCATATTATTAAGGAACTTGTGTGTCGACAATGTAAGGTGGTAGAAGAATTGCAGTATCCCAACCTTGCCCAGCTCCTAAAAATAGTTTGTCTGAGAATACCTTCGGAGGTTTTTCACATTTTTAAATGATTTGCATAAACAGCCATGTGTTGTAAAAAACACTTAAGCAAATTCTTAGCTAAATTGAAGAACTTTCTAGCAAACATCAGTTTCTCAATGTTGATGGCTGGACCAAAGAAGAAGAACTGAAAAGAGCAATTTGAATGGCTGATTTTAGACTCTGGGCATCACAGAGAGTGCTAACATATTTCCATTTGCAGCCTAAGTGGCCCCCTTTCCAATGCTCTAGACAGCTGCTATAAATAATGCAAAAGGCGGCTGGCAAATTGGTACATAGACTAACTCTAGAGGGATGCAAGGAACAGATGACCCTAAAGCCTGTCTGCACATCTCTTGAACAAGAAGTCTGGCAACTGTAACAGCAAATGCCAAGGCAGTCATTACTAACTGAAAAAGGGTATCAAAGAGGGATGTATCGAATGTCATCAAATATTGGAGACGCAGCCAACAAATCATGGGCCCCACAAACCAAAGGTAATGCAGAGTTCTTTGAATGGTGCCGGTGCATCCGTCAAGGTCTGCGAGTGGGTGTCGTTCCGCCTGCCAGGTCAGACCTAGCGAGCTGAAAGGCACCCGCTCGCAGACCTCGTTGTTTGCTGGTCTGGTAACAACGGTACTGACAAGCTTACCAGTACTATTGTTACCGGACCGGCAACCTTGTAATGAGGCTCATGCTCCCACTACACACAAAACACATGCTCCTATGACATATACTCCTACAACATGACCTCCTACAAAACACAGTCCTATGACACACACTCTTACAACACATAGTCTTACCACACAGGGTCTACAACATGCCTACAACATACTCTGAGGGGTCAGAAATTAATGCCGGACACAAAGTTGTCATGCTTTAGGTGAAATACATTTATTTAACTGAAATGAGTTGGGCAAAGGCCTCTCTGTTCCTGCTCTATGAGGAGTTTCCTTATCTAAAACCAAAAACAAAGGAACTTTCTGTTTCAGGATGTCAGAAAGGAAAAGCCGTCCTTGTGTCCAAACATTCTATCCTGACACACAGACTACAAACAAAATAACAAAGTGAAAAGGGAATTATCTTTAACCTGGTATTTTCAAAAAGTATTCACAAATAAAAATAGAATAACTCCTTCTTTAACACAGATACCTTCTTTGTTCAACACACACTGCCTTGTCTTGACATTTTTTATAGGTTTTCAATGTGCCTGGTATTATCCACTGCCAGGACTCATTATGCACTTCCACTTACCTGGCATGCTCGGCTGGCAGGATTTCTCTTGAACTTCAATTGCTTGGTGTACTCCCCTGCCAGGACTTATCTTACACTTCAGTTGCCAGCTATACTCTAGTCAGAATTTCTCCTGATATCTGTATACTCTCAAATTTGCATACACCCACCCTGAGTCAGTATATCTCTCTGCTTCAATGTTTGTTTCAAACTTTACCCATATGTGCATTCCATGCACTCATATGTTATTGGGATTTTTCTTTGCACTCTGTTCTTCTCACTCTTAAAAAATCTTCTCTTTGTTTCTGTTTCTTCAGCATTACAATATATAATGGTGTCTGACGGTGGTTGCCAAATGCACGGGGGCCCCCATTTTGCTTGGGCTGCATCACCAGTGTTGTGTGGTTTCTTCAGTCTCATTTGCACATATGCGGCATACCTCTGCTGGTTACTTTTCACTCTGGACTTCTCCGACGTCTCTCCTGGTCTCCTCGTTTCTCCGATTCAGCACACCTGCTTTCCTTCACAATCCAGTAAGGGTAGCACAGCTTTTCTGAGGTGCTGAGTGCCAAGGCACCCTCTTGTAGTTCCAGCTATATCCAAAGAATGACTTGCTCTTACAGTGTACCTTTGGTTCTCTTCAGGCAACCCCTTCTGTCCTGACAGCCCAGCTGGTGCCTATAGCTTCCACATGCCTCTGGAGGAGATGCAACATTCTCTCTCAAGCAGCTTCACTCACTTTGCCTTGTTGGATCTCCATCTTTAATTGTCCCACACTATGGGGCTTTTGGAAAATAACTAGCATGCTCACAGAGCTTGGGGCTCCTCTATACCACCCCCCAGAACTTCAGTGGTTGAAGGAATAGGAGTCCATTGATGTTAATTGATATACAGTATTTGGAAGTTCTTTCTCAATGGCCACTATGACAAATCAGTTTTATAAGAAGGGGAATTTTTAGCTTGTGCTTTTTAGATCAGGAATGGAATATTGGTCTGAATAATGTTGGGAAAAGTTTTCTCTACTTTCCCTAAAGGGGGAAACAACATATCATGGCAATAGGACATTAGGGTATAGGATATCAGGGGGTCTTCCTCATGGGCAAATGGGGAATGTAATGTGGCATCCAATGAAATCACATCATCTTCCTGGTAGTTGTTTCCTCCCATGTGATCCTCCCTCATGTAACGACCCTCAGGGTGAGGAGCAGGTAGCAGCTGATGTCCCCTGGACACATGGGATGAGGTCACCGCTCGGGGATCTGTGATGACTCCATTGGATTCATCACAATACACCGTAAACAGGTACGCCAAGCATATGAGTTTTACAGTATGTATATTACTCAATCTTGACAGCCTGGCTCCTGTGTTCTTACAGTTTGGATCCCACTCTCTACTGCAAGACTACCAAGTCAACTTTAGCATGTTACAAAAGTAAGTGGGTGCATTTTCAGGTGTGGTGCAAAAGCCAACATCTGCAGCATCACCATCCATATTTACTGCACTGTCCCTGGTGCAATCCGTTTTGGCACACTCTTTTATCATGGTGTATTTGGCCAGCTGGTGAATTCATTTTTGCATGGGTTGTTCAGGTCTTTTCCACCTGTCAAACATCCAGCACCAGAATGGTAATTGAACGTTGTCCTGCCAAGGTTGATGAAACTACCATTTCTGCCTCTGCACAAGGTGTCCCACAAACATCTCAAAGAATGCCATTTTGGTAGCCATAATATTGCCCAGGAGAGTGGGGGAGCTCAGACCTTTTTTTGCAAAGCGCCTGATTTGACATTTAACATGTCTAAAACCTACATGTATGCCGAAAGTGCCTTCCACCTTAATTAAACATTGTTCGTACCATTGTTCTTTGGCACACCTGCAACACCGGCAGAATGGTCATTATATTCCTTGGATGTCCTACATGCCCTTACATACTATGTTGCTTGTACAAAGTCTTTCCATCAAACAGACCATCAGTTTGTGACATTTAGGCCATCTGGACCAATGGAGGCTGTGTCTCAACCTTCTGTTTCAAGGTGGATTGTGGCTTGCATTTCATATTGCCATCAACAAGCTGGAAGGCTGCTTCCCAGCAGGCCCCAAGCTCACTCCACCAGGACAGTGGCGGCTACTACAGCTTTCCTCTCCGGGATTCCACTGCTGGACATTTTCCAGGCCACCACCTGGAGATCGCTGCATACGTTCACCAGATTCTGCTCTGTGCACAAGGATTCTGTGGCAGAGTCCAGTGTAGACCAGTTGTTTTTATGCAACCTGTTTGGGTGTGGTTGGTCTCCAGTGGTAAGTTGTCTGCAAGGAGCTTGACTCCGTCCATTTGTAATGTTTTAATACTGCTTTGTAATCTATTCAGAACATGTGAATCTATGAATCATCCAATTCTGGAGAAGGAATGTGTTGCTTACCTGCAACTACTGATCCCAAAGAGAACACTATTATCTAGCAGAAGCAGTGAAGTCCATTTCTCCCTCAGCAACATTTACATTTCGAATAGACTTATGGCCCAAAGGGTTTTGGTAACAAGAGGGTGTATTTTATTTGTGAATGTTCCTTCACCCATGAGAGGTTACGCTGCAGTGATAAGCTACTGGTCACTTATGTTAATTATTTCGTAGGTCCACGTTTTTTTGTTTTTTAACATTGCCTCACAAAAAATCGCAACTTCCACTAAACATTAATGCCCCCAGTAGTGCCGCCTTGACTGAAGGTGTTCTAAATAGCATGACATTTTTGCTGCATTTCCTGTAAAATCCTTGGAAATGTGAGCCTGGAGAGGACATATTACAGGTTCACAAATGAATTGTTAATGCTTTTATTTGCAATGCAGCTTTTCAATACAATCTAGCCAACACCTATATAACAAAATGTGTCTCTACAGACACTTATGTTCTTGTGCTTTACGTGTCCCCAATGGTTGAGTCTGTATGCATCTGTAGGCAGGTTGGAAAGCTGTGCAAAAATGTAATTTTAAGAGAAAATGACATACAGGTTAGCACATTCCGTCCTAACCTGTATGGCAGCCCTGCCATTCTTCTCATGCATCAAGCAACTGGCACTTTAAAGATGCTGTTATTTACACCCATAAGGCTTGTTGGTTATATATAGCATAGTGGTTCTTGACTTTGGAAAATGTTTTAAAGGCATTGTAGACTTGGTCACTCATTTCGGGGTGAGTGGGCAGTTTTAGCCGATTCTTTCTACTTTAAGCATTGTCTTTTGTCTTCCTTCTGCAGTATTCCGTCCTGCCAGCCTCAAACACTCGGTGAAGCACTCCCCACTGCAACTTCACACACACTCACCTGCCTTTTTATCAATGCCCGCTCCATGGCCAAAAACAGGCACAGCATCTATGACCTCCTAAACTGTGACAATCCTAATTTAATTTTCATCACTGAAACATGTTTCTCGGACGACTTCAAACCAATCGCACCCAAAGCAGACCCTCTAGAGGTGGTGGAGTATCTCTACTAGTCAAAATCTCTCTCTCTCGCCCACTCTCTCACACAGCTTCCTACTCATCTACAGGGCCCCAGTTAGAACAGACGTTTCGCCAACAGCTTTTGCAAGTTGCTAGCAGAAAAAATCAGTTAACCACCCAACACTCACCATACTGGAGGACTTCAATATCTGGTTTGACATGCCCAACAACTCCATGACTCAACCCCTGGTCGACAGTCTAGACATACGCAACCTTACCAAGCATATCACAGGACCCACCCTCACTGCGGGCCACACCTTGGATGCCAATTTCAGTTCTCCGACTTCATTTCAATGCCACCCCAAAACCCTCATCTGGACAGACCACCCAGTCACATCTTTCTCTCACTGCACACCTTTTCCGCCTCCCAAGGCTTCCTCTATCCCTCCTTTCCATTTCGAGTGTGGGAACAAGGTCAATATATTACTGGACCTGGAGGAAGTCCTGCTATGTGTTTTCCCCCCTCACTCCTGGCCACTGATAGACCTGTAACCATTGAGCTCTTTGACTCCTGGCTAAATGACTCACTCCTTCCTCTCACCCTCTCCAGCTCTGCTCCTGCTGGCAAAGGTTCACCCCCTCCTGAAGGCATTCAAAACCGCTCCCTCACATGCAGATGGAGAGCCTCTAGAACCCCTCATAGCAAATCAGTGTACGCCCACCATCACCAAAACTACAAATCAGAGATCCGAAAAAAGGCCAACAAAGCCTACTACAACAAAGAAATCATGAGCTGCTGCAGCAGCAGCAAAGAGCTCCAAAGGATCATCATGGAATTCTTTAACCCTTCTTGCACCACTGGTCTGACCACCTCCTCGCAAAAGGTATGCAACTCCCTCTCTGAACTGTTGCACAAAACAGCCCTAGACAGGATGGCAACCCTCAAAGCCAAGCTTTCCAACCTCACTGCAAGCCCAACACCCGCTCTGCAAGAATCAACCCTCCTGCCTGCTGAGACCCCTTTGTTCTGCTATTCCAGCGAGGAGTTCAACAAGCTACTATCTGACAGCCAACCTTCCAGCTCCCCCCTTGACCCGTGGCCCACCTCTCTTCTCAAAGAAATGCTCACCTCCACATGTGCAGGAGAACTGGCAAGGTCCATTCTTAATGACTCTAATACCTCCAGCATCTTCCCAGACCCCTTCAAAATCAGCAATGCCAATCCCCTTCTAAAGAAAGCTTCCCTCAACCTTCTCCAACCAATCAACCACAGGCCCATTTGCAACAATCGATTCTGGGCAAAGCTCATAGACCACACTGCATACTCTCAGCTCAACTATTTAGTGGAATCCAACAACCTCATAGACCGCACACATACAGGTGTGTCTGTGCCACAGAACTGAAACCACATTGATCTCTATCTGGGATGATCTGAAAGTCACTGCAGAATGTGCACCACTTGTTCTTCTTGACCTTTCGCCATCATTTGACACCGTTAACTACACAATCCTCCTTGACACATTACACTCTCTAGGAATCTGGGACTTGCTGCTCAACTGGATCCTTTCATTCCTCACTAACAGACAGCAAATCACCTGTTTCCCCCTTTCCTCTCACTGCACACCCTGTGAGTGCTGGAGTAACACCAAGGTGCCTGCCTCTCAGCCCTTCTCTTCAAACTTTACGTGAGCCCCTGCTCATCCGCTCACACAACCTGACCTGCTATAACTATGCAGATGACACACAAATCATCCTGAGAATTCCCAAATCAACCTCCCAGCCTCGCCCTAATCTAGCAGCATGTCTCACAGATGATAGACTTCTAGATGACAAGTAAACACCTCCTTATGAACCAAGGGATTTTGGAGATCATGGTGTGCAGCAAAACAGCTCTATTCAACAGTCTCTCTGGATACTCTCTCTCAGTGTTTCCTCCGCTCTACCACTGTCAAAATCCTTGGCTGCACTATGGACTCTGACCTAACTCTGTCCCACCACATCAGTAATGCATGCAAATCCTGTCACTTCCACCTTAGGCTTCTGAAATGCATCTTTCCTTACCTCACCTACCCCAATAGACTGGCTGTTATTATGTTAATTGCCATGCCAAGGCTAGGCTATGCAAGCTCCCTTTTCCTGGGTACACCAGCTTACCATCTAAGCAAACTCCAAGGAGTCCAAACCTTGGCGGCCAGACTGTTTCTTGCAGTGGAATTATTAGATCACATCTCACCTGCAATGGCTCCCAATCAGATGAGGGGCCACCTACAAAATCCCATGCATTAGTAACTAAGCGGTTCCAAAAACCTATGCCCAAATGTCTACAAGAAAAGATTGATATTGATATGATATGATATGGCATTTGTAATGCGCCTATACGCAAGTGTTTCAAGGCGCGACGAGGCGGGGGGGACAAGGGGAGACAGACAACGATCCTACTAGGCCAGGTGTCATTCAGAACGCGCAAGTGCAAGGGTAGAAGGGAAGGGAAAGTGCAAGGGGGAAGTGGAGAGGGGAGAGTGCAGTACATGGTTAATAGCATACAGGATAAATAACAAGGGCCAGCTAGTGGCAAGTGCGAGATAAGTGCAGACAAGTGCTGGGGGCTGAAGGGGGGCTGTAGGGATACAGACACAGTCCCGCAGTGCAGGGGGTAGCCAGGGAGGCAGTGCAGTGGAGAGTGGCTGGGCCAAGGACCGAGAACGGTGAGTGGCCCAGTTGCAGATTTAGTGCAGTTTCAGAAGTTTAGAGGGGGGAGGGGGAGAGAAAGCGGAGGCAAAGAGGAAGGTTTTGAGGTGCTTCCGGAACCGGAGATGGTTCTCCTCAAATTTCAGGGAGGCAGGAAGGCTGTTCCAGAGGGAGGCCCCTGCAGCGGAGAGAGATCTGCCCCCAACTCGTTGTTTGGAGAAGCGGCTGACCCTGAGGGAGTTGGAGGCGGATGAGCGAAGAGCTTGAGAAGGAAGATATTTAGGAAGAGAGAGTTGAAGGTATTTTGGCCCAAGGCCCCAGAAGGCCTTGTGGACAATGCAGAGGGTTTTGAACTTGATCCTCGCAGTCACTGGGAGCCAGTGTAGTGATTTCAGTCCTGGAGAGATACGGTCCCTGGGCTTGAGGCCAAGGACAAGTCTTGCAGTCCTGTTCTGGATGAGTTGCAAAGGGTGGAGAGTAGAGGCCGGCAGATTTAGATAGAGGCTGTTACAGTAGTCCAGCTTTGAGAGAACCAGGGCGCTAGAGACAGTGAGCTTCTGGGGGAAGGAGAGGAAAGGAAGGATACCTCGGAGGAGGTGGAGCTGGTAGTGTGACTTCTTAGAGACGTCGGATATGTGAGGAGAGAAGGAGAGTACGGAGTCGAAGATGACCCTGAGGTTTTTTGCCTTGCAGGTAGGAGCAGGAAGAGGGCCAAGAGAGGCCGGCCAGAGAGCTACAGGGAAGGAGGGAGTGGGTGTGCCGATGAGTAGAATCTCAGTTTTACTGGCATTAAGGCAGTGGTCGTTGGCGGCACACCATTCCTGGATAGCAGAAAGACAGTCAGAGATGAGGGTAGGAGAAGAGAAGGCCGAGGGTAGCCTGAAAATGAGCTGGATATCATCTGAATAGCACTGAAAGTTGGGGCAGAGAGCGGCGATGCGGTGGGCGAGGAGTGCCAGATACTGGTTAAACAGCCAAGGAGAGAGGTCAGATCCCTGGGGGACACCACAGGTAGAGAAAAAGATGTCAGAGAGGAAAGACCCCAGTTGGACCTGGGAGGGTCGATTGGAGAGGAAAGAGGACAGCCACGCCAGAGCCTGACCAGTGATACCCAGGTTATCACGGAGACGGTTGAGCAGGATGGTATGGTTGACGGTGTCAAAGGCGGAAGAGGGATCAAGCAAAATGAGAACACCTGGAGTGTTAGAGTCAAGATTCGAGAGCAGGTCCTCACGGATGTTTAGGAGAGCAGTTTCCGTGCTTCTGCCAGCTCTGAAGCCAGACTGATGGTCTTGAAGACTACCAACAGATTCAGCATGGAGATTAAGCTGGGAGATGGCCAGTTTCTCCAGGAGTTTGCCCAGGAAGGGAGTGATAGAGATTGGGCGATAGTTAGCAGGGCAGGAGGGGTCGGAAGAGGGTTTCTTAAGAAGGGGGTGCACAAGGGAGTGCTTGAGAGGGGATGGGAAGACTCCAGAGGCAAAGGAGTGATTGCAGAAGTCAGCAAGGGCAGGAGCCAAGGAGTCGATGTGGTCCTTGATAGTTTTGGAGGAACAGGGGTGGACCTGTTTTGACGAGACTTTCATAGATCGGATTTGTCTCGAAACCTTGTCAGCAGAAAACAGGGGAAAGACAGAGAAGGAGAGAGGAGGGGTGGCTGCAGAAGGGCCAGAGGTAGAGCAGGGAATAGAGGGGGGAGGTGATAGGAGGAGAGTGAGGACAGGATGTTCTGAGTTTTTGAGATGAAGTGAGAGGCCAGTGCCGTGCAGAGGGCCTGGGAGGAGACAGGAGAGGTAGAGACTGCAGCAGGGTTGGCCAGCTCCTTGCAGATTTTAAAGAGTTTGGCTGAATTATTAGATGCCGCAGAGATGCAGGATTGGATAAGGGCTCTCTTCTTGGTTAGAACGGAGAGCCGGTATTGCCTTTGGAGCAGGCGACAGGCCAGTTTGTCAGAGGATGAACATGAGGTACGCCATTTCCTCTCTGCCACCCTGAACTTGCATTTAAGGGTGACGAGATCCGAGTCATACCAGGAGTTACATTTGGCTTTGGGCTTCAGGTGGATTCTCATGACAGGGGCAAGGATATCAAGAGTATCAGATATAGCACAGTGGAGAGTAGAGGGGGCTGTGTCAGGGTGGGAGTCAGCCGAAGGGGGAGGAGGAGGCGAGAAGGTGGCAGCAAAAGCCTCAACTGACACGCGCTTCATGGGTCGGATGACCGAGAAGGAAGGTGGCAGTGATGAGGGTGGCTTTGCCTGTGGGGTAGGGATGGTGAGGTGGGAAGAGAGGAGAAAGTGATCACTCCAGGAGAGAGGAGTGGAGAGAGGGATAGAGAGGGGAAGGTCAGAAGAGATCACAGCATCGAGAGTGTGCCCTGCAGAATGGGTCGGCCCAGACGAGAGAATAGAGAGTGAGAGAGAGTCGCAGAGGTCGCAAAAGAGTCCAGGGGGTCCACAGGTGGCATCCAGGTGGATGTTGAAGTCTCCAAGAAGGAGGAGTTGAGTGGTTGAGGACAGGAGTGAGGAGGAGAGGTCCACCCACTCGGAGAGGAAGGAGGAAATGTGACCAGGTGGCCAATAGATAGTGGCCACGGTAAGGGAATGGCTAGGAGAGAGAGGGAGTCGGCAGACAAGACATTCAAAAGAGGAGTAAGTCTGCGTGGCAGTAACAGTGGCAGGAATCCACTCAGGGAAGATAAGGGCAACACCCCCTCCAGCATGGTTGGGCCTGGGCACAGAGAGGATCTTGTAGCCGTCAGGTAGGAGTGTGTCAAAGCTGGTGACAGAGTTGGCCGTGAACCATGTCTCAGTTAGACCGAGGACATCAAGGTCCAGTTCCTCAAGAAGGCGGCAGATATCAGAGGAATGTTTGACGGCAGAGCGAGAGTTAAGAGTAGCAATGTGGAGAAGGTTGCCATCTTTGCAGGACTTCCGGGGAGGGCTACAGATCAGAGGTACGCCCTGCGGAGGTGAAGAAGGAGCATGTGAGGGGGCAGGGAGGGAGGGTAGAGGCAAGGAAGTCATAGAGGACAGAGGAGGGGGGACAGCAGGAGAGGAAATGAAGTTGATGAGGCGTGGGAAGTGTCTATCAAAGAGGGGAAGGTTGGCCTGAGGGCCTTGAACCAAGACAGTCCCATTAGCCTAGACAGTAATGATGGCCTTAGAGGACTGGAAGGAGGCCAAGAGGACGTCCCAACGGGTGCCACCATTAATGGGAGAAGAGGAAAAAGGAGAGAACACAGAGACCACGTGAAGGGTCCGTAGGTCAGGTGAAGGCACAAAGAGAGGATGTCGGTGAGAGTTTCCTTGGAGGAGGCATTAGTGTAGGTGTCAGCGATAGGGAGGCCTGGGTTGGGGACCAGGATGTCCTTTTTAAACTCTTTCCTACCAGATTTAGTGAGGAGAGCAGGATAGTCAATGGAGAAGCAGGTAGAAAAGATAGGAGAAACAGAGAGCACCATGGAATAGGAGGGAGTGGAGGGGGGAGACAGGATGAGCGCAAGTGGAAAGGAAGAGAGTGGCAGCCCTAGTTAACCACAATTTAAGAACACAGTGAACACAGCGATGCGTATAAGGTACCAGTGGAGAGGCCACCTAAGTTTGAGAATCCTGTAAGGGGAGAAAAACCCTAGTTTACCACAATTTCAGAACACAGTAATGCTTGTAAGGTACCATGTGGAGCGGCCACCTAAGTTTGAGAATCCTGCAAGGGGGCAAACCCTAGTTTACCACAATTTCAGAACACAATGAAGTGTAGACACCTTGCGAACGAGTGAACAGGTAGGGGGGGGTGGGCCAGGCCCAGGAGGGAGTAGTTATAGGCAGAGGGGGGAGAGGAAGGGGAGGGGGGCGTGGGCGGTTAGGGAGGCGGGAAGGGAGAGGAGGACCAGGAAGTGGGAGGGGGGAGCAGGCACAACAACGCGCTCAGAGCGCAAGAAACAAATTAACAAAAAATGTCACCAATGCACTCACAGAGGCCCGCAGGGCCAGGCAGGGCTTCCCTTAGCCTGCAGTTCCCTCAGGGCTACCGGTGACTGCTCTCTCCCGCTCCGCTGAACAAAGAAGCGAGCGGGGGGAGCAGGTGTCGAGTAGCCCAGAAGGGAACCATCCAGTCAGCCAATCACAGGTAGGCGGGAAGGGAGAGGAGGACCTGGAAGTGGGAGGGGGGAGCAGGCACAACAATGCACTCAGAGCGAGAGAAGCAAATTAACAAAAAGTTTCACCAATGCACTTATGCCTTACCTCCTAACTCGAACCCTAATGTCAAGCACGGCCCTTCTTCTAGTGGTTCCTTCATCTAATTTTTTAGAATTTTGTAGGATTAGAGGGTTTGCCTACTCAACCCTGGCGCCAACATTGTGGAACTCAGTGCCTGCCCGCATTTGACACAGCCATGACAACATAGCCTTCCGGTGCCCAAACATATGCAGGACGACGACGAGGATGTGGGTAGCACAGGCAAGTGCAGCCTGGGTACCGGAGGGTCCCCTGCCCAGGACCCGGCCCCATAGGTGGACAAGGAGCAGGTCCCTTACCTGGCCCTGGTACCCACTGTCTTCTTCTGGCTCAAGCAGACCACCCACCCTCGCAGCTGGTACCTCCGACTGGTTTGTAACCCATATCCTTTCGAAGGTGCCCGCACATGCAGTTGGTGCAGCAAGCCGGCACATGCTCTGGGGCAGGTGGTGTACTCACTGTAACAGTGAAAGTCTTCAGAGATATTGGCAAGTTATTCAACATATGACGTATGGGCTTGTGAAATGTGCATGGGGACGAAGAGTCCTGTATGTATATATGTCATTGTGCATGTTCTGTGAACTAGGTGGCAACCCAGGAGGTGTGTGCTCTACTGCCAGTGCTCTAGGCCGGAGTGGCACTGCGGGCAAGTAAAGCAGCACATGGGTGGAAAGTGAACACGGGCATATTCACCAGGCCTGTGATGAGGATTATGAGCAGGGTTGAGCAGGTGGAAAATGTTGTGACTGAGAGTTAGAAACGTGTGATCACACATATGGTGAAAAGAGACAGATCGTTGTGAGCAGGACTTGCACATTGAGGACACGGAACAGGGTGTAGTTGGAAAGGAAATGATAACTATGAACTAGACCATACACTGGTGACATGATATTCTCATTGGTGAAATAGATCAAACTATAGTGAAACAGATATGTCCACTGGTAAAATATACCTCAATGAAGCATATGTCGAATGGTGAACATGATTGCAACAAAGTGAAGAGGATATATTAATTGGGGAAATAGATGAGACTACATTAAAAAAGAACTTGACAACCAAGTGTATGCTCTATGTAACCGTGAGCAGCTACCATGAACCTAGTATTCTTTTTTGTAAACAAGAAAATATCATGCAACAGTGCCTCGATGCCTTTGGGCTGTAGCGCAATTTACAAATTCAAATAAATAAATAAACAAAAGCTGTCAAGACTCTACTCTTCATCTAATCCTGACTATGAGCCATCTGTATAAAACACTATTAATATGCCTGCCTATAATATATGTAATGTTTGTAATAAGTTTGCATTGATTCCAAATACTGTTCAGGTGTCACATGTAACTAAAATTATCACATGTAACACCGCCTCGATGCCCAAGGGCTGTTTGCGTGCTATATAAAGTTAAATAAATACATAAAATAAATACATGGCTTTCCGGAAAGAAATCAAAACGTGGCTTTTTCCCCTAAAAACATGAAAGGGACCGTTTTTGCCACACGACCTACCACCCACGGGCAAGTAATGACTTGGAAACCCATCATTAGGGTCAGGTTATGGCCTCCTATTTCTTCAGCAATGAACGCCTAGTCACTCTCATACGCCAACACTTTGACTGTGTTACCCTAAACCAGTCCAGAAATGAATGCCCAGAAACTCCAAACCCGAGGCAGAGCAGCACTTATGTTCTTACGCGATGACAGGGTTGTTCATTGTCTCCCATGGGATACGCACTGCGTCCTCAGACCAAGAGATGTTTATCTCTATCTGGAAACAAATGCTCAGAACTCCAAACCCAAATCCTAGAAACAATTATGTTCTCATGCCATGACTGGGCTTGATCATTGTCTTCCTCTAGGTATTCACAGCATTCTCGGTCCGGGAGACGTCCATCTCTGTTAATCTTTACTTATCTGGAAATAATGCACAGATCCACAAACCCAGGGCCTAGTAGCATGTATGTTCAAAGGAAATGATTGGGCCTGTACCTGTTGTCCACCAGGTATGCAATGTGATCCCTGATGAGGTGATGCTTACCCCGATCTGTCTGGGAATTAATGCCCTGAACTCCTTTACCTGGTACCCAGTATCACCTATATTCTGAAGCTTTGACTGGGCTTGCTCTTTGTCTGTTGCCAATATGCACTATGCTCTCCTATTAGATAAGACTTCTAGCACACTCGGCTCATGCAATTTGATGCGGTGTAATTTTCATAATTCACACCATAAACTAGGACAGGAACACCCAACCGCTCACTGTAAACAATACCTGGGACCTGGAAATATTGTTCCATTTGCACTTATGTCGAACATTGGAAATGCACTGATTTTGTTACACCTTCTAGGGAATACACTCTTAAATTAGCTGAGGAATTTGGCAAAGCATGCCCCTGCGAGTGACAACAATGTGTGGTCACCTGTTATTAATACACCACAGGCTAGACCATAAACACTCAAACCACTGCAAACAATAGAATGCAGCTATACCCTTCAATTAATTCAGCCTAGCAGCTTACATACGTATACACCTCCATGGACACCTCAACAGTCTTTAGAATGCAGCTATCCCCCATGAAAAATCAGCCTAGCTGCACACATAATCTCATACACAACTCCACCTCTGCCAGAATGCTGCTTCCCGGGTCAGTCTGCCACGCTGCACACATTCTACTGATCTCACACAAGCACTGCACCACACCTAGCATTAGAATGCAGCTACACAGCACGTAAATCGCCCTAGCTGCACACATACTGAGTGCACCCAAGCACTATCAACTACCCTATTCTTTGCACTGGACTACGGTCCCTGAGTGCGCTCATCCCACAGCGCTTTAAGACCATATCAATGGTAAAAGGTGCTATACAAATGCTCAATAACGTAACATAACATTTAGCATCTCCTGAAAGTACACATAAAGGCTAAATGTGATGCCAGTTTTAAGGAGATTGAATGAATGTGCAATTTTCTTACGAACTGTACTAAGAGTTTCACAGTTGATACATTACAAATTTTACATCTAAAATCACTTGTGCATCAATCAGGGCTAATTTTGAGGTTAGTTTTCAGGAGCTATACATAACATACAAGTAAGAATTTGAAAGGTCATATATGCCTCTCATTTGTATTAAAATCGCATTGAAGTTAAAGTCGACTTAATGTGAGCTTTGTTTTGTATAGGAGTCATGCAATGCATGAGCAAAATACAGGTACATTTTATATTAAAACCCTACACATACATTTGTGAGATTAACATTGTGTATATGAACACTAATAACATGAACTCTTACTATGCACACCCTACAACATGTGCTCCTACTTTGCATGCTCCTATAAAACACGCGCCTACAACACACAGTCATACAACACACTCTTTTAAAACATCATTCTATAATGTATGCACCTATGACATGGTGCATGACACACTGTTATCACACATGCACCTGACACATGCTGCTGACAAATGCTCCTATAATACGTGCACCTACGACACGTACACCTACAACACATAAATAAATCAAACCTGCACATAAAACACCTGCACCTACGACATGTTGATGCATGACTTTTGGTTGTACGATGTGCTCTATGGCACATGCTCCTGTAACACCCCATCTGATGACACAAACTCTTATGACACACACTGTTATGACACATGCTCCTATAACACATGCTCCTTCAACACACTCTCCTGCAACACTGAAATATATGATGCATACACTTAAGACACATACACTTGTGCCACACAGTTCTATACAATAACATGTATTATGTTGTTACCTTAATGTTCTTATTGATGATGTTTTTAGACATTACCTATATACATATTCAGTGAAAACACTTTTTTAAAGGAGCGTTATGGTTAGTTTCACCAACAAAAACCTATGAAGTTCAGTGACAAAACGTTGTTGAAGGGACATTATTGTTACAAGTAAAACCGAAAACCCCCATACATGAGCCAGTTATGGTAAGCTAAGCAACCATAACTCGTACCACTACTGTGCACTTCTAAGACTAACACCCAGGACATCAATGATAATATCACAAATGTCATTGATGACAAAACATAACTCAACCACTTATTTTTGTTCACTGACATATCTAGACTAGTTGTTTTTGTTCACTGACATTTAGAAGTTCAACCATCAAAAACTTGCTATATATCTAGACATGAACCTTCTCATATGTTTTTGAAGTACTTTCCTTAGAGTTTGATCTCAGCTCATGGTGTAAATACATGGGCCAATAAGCAGGCCTCAAACATGCAATTCATTTGTTTACATAATGATCAACTCTAATGATATTGTCATTTTCTGGTGGTGTTGTTAGTTCTTTCCTCCATGCTGCAGTTTCCCTCTATATGCCTCAGATGGCTATGCTTTGTGGTGGCTCTGCATATGTATTATGTGCACTAACACAAGAGTGTAGTGAGTCTTATATTGCTATGTATTATTTCCAAGTTTAATGTTAGTCAACATTCTGATAGGTTTGCATTTCCTATTTTACTGGCCAATATAACCAGACTAAAAATATAGCACTTCTATGCTGCATGTTGCACACATTGCCTAGTTGTATGTATAGTTAGGTTCATGTATTAACAACAACACTCCAATTTACAGGGTAATTCATAGATTTCAGCGCAGAGGCAGTGCATGCGAGCAGCGCAGAGAGGCAGCGTGCACCAGCATGCGCCAGCCGTGTGCGCTAATCAGCATTCTGGCGCACCGCGTATTCATGGAATATCAAAGCCATTTTGAGGGCTGGCGCAGAGAACATCCCAAAGCAAAGTTACGCCACCAAGAACGCCCCTTGTGCAAGGATAAGGCATTTAAATCCCCAATGCAGCGCAAAGGGCCGTGCTAACCCTCACCAGTTCACAGGGTCGGCACAGTGTATTTGGGGGGTGTGCAGGAAGTTTCACACGCGATAGGCCTTGGCCGAGCGGGGTACGTGTATTCTGAGTTTTGCGCTGGAAGTCACACACGCGATAGGCCTTGGCCGAGCGGGGTACCTGTATTCTGAGGGCTGCACGGGAAGTTATACACATGACAGGGCTTGGGCAAGCGGGGTACGTGTATTCTGAGGGGTGCAGGGGAAGTCATACACGTGATAGGCCTTGGCCGAACAGGGTACGTGTATCTTGGGGGTGCGTGGGAACTTATACACACAATAGGCCTTGGCCGAGCGGGGTACGTGTATTCTGAGGGCTGCGCAGGAAGTTATATGCGCGAAAGGCCTTGGGCGAGCGGGGTACGTGTATTCTGATGGGTGCGCGGGAAGTGATACACGCGAGAGGCCTGGGCCGAGCGGGGTACTTGTATTCTGAGAGGTGCGCAGGAAGTTATACACGCGATAGGGCTTGGACGAGTGGGGTACGTATATTCTGAGGGGTGCGTGGGAAGTCATACAAGCGATAGGCCTTGGGCGAGCGGGGTACGTGTATTCTGAGGGGTGCGTGGGAAGTTATACACGCAATAGTGCTTGGGCGAGCGGGGTACGTGTATTCTGAGGGGTGAGCGGGGAGTATCGCACGCGATAGGGCTTGGGCAAGCGGGGTACGTGTATTCTGAGGGGTGCGCGGGGAGTATCATACGCAATAGGGCTTGTGCGAGTGGGGTACATGTATTCTGAGGGGTGCGTGGGAAGTTATACACGTGATAGGGCTTGGGTGAGCGAGGTACATGTATTCAAAGGGGTGCGCGGGGAGTATCACACGCGATAGGCCTTGGGCAAGCGGAGTACGTGTATTCTGAGGGGTGCGTGGGGAGTATCACACGCGATTACGCTGGGCAAGCGGGGTATGTGTATTCCTGGGATGCACCAACGCAAATTGGCAGTGTGTGTCCTCCCAGGTGTGCATTCTCCCCCGTCCCCAGGCCCTGCAGGCAGCCCACAACACAGGGACTACCCTGCACCCCTAGTCATGCCCCCCAGCCAGCCCACATATCACCATGCAAAAGTGAGCACCCACACATGTCCCCCTGTACCCCCACCCACCCAGCAGTGACAGGCACCTGCCAGCAGGCCCGACTTATGTCCCCCTGCACCCCCACTCACCCATCAGTGACAGGCACCTGCCAGCAGGCCCCAACTCCTGCAGCCCCCCACCCATCAGTGACAGGCACCTTCCAACAGGCCCCGACTCATGTCCTCCTGCACCCCCACCCACCCATCAATGACAGGCACCTGCCAGCAGGCCCCAACTCATGTCCCCCTGCACCCTCACCCACCCATCAGTGACAGGCACCTGCCAGCAGGCTCCAACTCATGTCCCCCTGCACCCCCACCCACCCATCAGTGACAGGCACCTGCATGCAGGCCCCGACTCATGTCCCCCCAACACGTCATCATGATCCACAATCATGGGCCTTATGGCCACCCAAAGACCACTGCACGCCACCCCTGTCGAAAGAGCCAAACAAGTATTCCATTCACCCCACATTGAAATGCCCATTACATGACACAACCCAAATGGCAAGTATGTACATCAACACATGTCCGTCTCACACACACACACACACACACACAATGGGTGGCAGTGAATGTGAAAACCCACATTGTGACATGCATGAAATCAATGAGAGAATACCACAAAATGAAGTACGAAACAAAAATGTATTGAACACAAAACGAAGGGAATTAAATTAAAACACACAATAATGGAAATAAGAACTAAAATGCAGCATGTCCCAAAATTGATCAAATATATGAAATCAGAATCCAAATAAATCCAAATGAAGATGTGTCCAAAGTCTCCGTCCAACAAAGCAAATCCAATGGGAAAGAAATAAGTAACATCCATTTCTCCATGATCAAATAAAAAAAGTAATGATGAAAAATCCACTGTTCAACTATATACAAATTACAAATCCAGGGTCCATGAGCCCAACTATTGAAATGAAACCTACAAAAAAGACTATCTAATAAAGAACTATCTACAAAAAGGTGGGGCATAGTCGAAGCGCCCCAAATGAAAGAAAAACATAAATGAAACCTAACACTAACTATTTATACACAATGGCGGCGGGAAAGTCCTACAGCTCACTTGTCGATTTCCCGGGCCAGGGCATCATCGAACTCCTGTTCCATGGCCCCGAGGTTTCGCAGGGATAACGCCATGTCCACCTCCAACTCCCTGTGAATTGCCTTGAGGCACTCGGCCCACCTCAGCGCCCTGCGCATGGAGTTCTCTTCCCTGACCATAGTGAGCTGTGCCTCTTCTGACCGCCGCCGCTCTGCATCTATGTGCTGGCCCAACCGCTGCCACACGGAAGACACTCCCAATCCAGGGTCCTCCTGCCCTCCGGCCGATGCCTGCCACTCTGATGGCCCAGAGCCATCATCACTCCCACCTTGAGCCTGCTGCTGCTGTGCCTGTGCCCTGGCTCTTGATGCCTGCACATCCTCCTCCTGCTTGGGTGCAGTTGTTGGTGTGGCCGCTGGGTCAGAGGCAGCTCCACAGGGTACCCAGGTGATACATGGGTCGGAAGATGGCACAGAGGACGACTGGCACATAGGGGGTTCAGGTGAGGAGGGGGTCAGAAGAAGGTCCAGCAGACGGGGGAATCCAGCACTGGCGACCCATCCCAGTAGGTCGACACGGTCAAAGAGGCATCTGAGATGGCATGCAGTATCTTCACGAAAACACTGCAGGTCATCTCGCATGCCCCGTTGATGCAACGCCACCACAGCCAGGACAAGCTCAACACGGTCCCGGATTGCCACATCTGCAGGGAGAGGAAGGCCAGTTGCTGTGCGCTCATCCCCTCCCTGAGAACGGGTCTGGACGTAGGCATCCCTGCTGGTGCGGGATGATGCAGTCACAGGATCGGGGACAGGATTACACACAGGCATCTCCGCGGCAGCCTGTGCTGCCTCCTGTCCCTGCCCCTGGACTGCACCATTAGCACCAGTGGAATCCCCCCCTTCAGACCCCATGTCTGTCCCTTCCACGGCCTCCTCCTCAACCAAACCCCCCACTAACCTGGATGACTCCATGCCATTTTCCTCCATCTGACAATGTGGGGTCTCAGCTGCCCCTTCTGCTGCCGAGGAGTCCACCTCCGACCTCCGCCTCTTGGACCTACCCTCGGCATCTGCAGCCATGGACACGGCACCAGACTCCTCACTCCCTGACGAGATGACAACCTGGGAGGGGAGCCGGGCCTTGCTTCTCCGGCTGGCGGTGGGATCCCTGCCGCTTTGCTCCACTGCACTGTCTCTGCCCTCTATATCAGTTGACGCTGCAGACAGGGAGAGATAGAACACAGGCATCAGGGTGTTAGACAGAAATCTGTGCAGTTCCCTTAGGGACCACTGCAAAAGATTTAAGACTACAGGTGTTGGCAGTAAACCCACTTGGTAGCAGTCTGTACCACCCAGATTTACCTGGTAGCTGTGGCTGAGCAGTCAGACTTCCCTCAAGAAGAGTTAGGCAAATAGGCACTCAGATACAATAATACAAGCAAACACTGACCAGAGCTTTGGTATCAAAGTATATAATTATTTTTTAAAAACACACAGTTGAAACACACCAGCACTCTTATTGAAAAATATTCTAAACACAGTTACTATTGTAATATATACACCCCTGTCCCTGCCCCTGGACTGCACCATTAGCACCAGTGGAACACCCCCCTTCAGACCCCATGTCTGTCACTTCCACGGCCTCCTCCTCAACCAAACCCCCCCACTAACCTGGATGACTCCATGCCATTTTCCTCCATCGGACCATGTGGGGTCTCAGCTGCCCCTTCTGCTCCCGAGGAGTCCACCTCCGACCTCCGCCTCTTGGACCTACCCTCGGCATCTGCATCCATGGACACGGCACCAGACTCCTCACTCCCCGACGAGATGACAACCTGGGAGGGGAGCCTGGACTTGCTTCTCCGGCTGGCGGTGGGATCCCTGCCGCTTTGCTCCACTGCACCGTCTCTGCCCTCTACATCAGTTGACGCTGCAGAAAGGGAGAGATAGAACACAGGCATCAGGGTGTTAGGCAGAAACCTGTGCAGTTCCCTTAGGGACCACTGCAAAAGATTTAAGACTACAGGTGTTGGCAGTAAACCCACTTGGTAGCAGTCTGTACCACCCATATTTACCTGGTAGCTGTGGCTGAGCAGTCAGACTTCCCTCAAGAAGAGTTAGGCAGTATGCAAAGTATACTCAATAGGCACTCAGATACAATAATACAAGCAAACACTGACCAGAGCTTTGGTATCAAAGTATATAATTATTTATTTAAAAACACACAGTTGAAACACACCAGCACTCTTATTGAAAAATATTCTAAACACAGTTACTATTATAATATATACACCCCTTTTTTCCTATCAGATGAATCACAGTAAAACACCACTTATTTTCATACAGAGGTGAGCGCTTAACTAGATTGCACTTTAATATGTTTGTGAGAAAGGGAGGGGAAAAGACAGAATATCAAGAGGTACACCACTCTAAGTTTCAGGAACACTGCTAGCAAGGCAGAGAGCAAAAAGTCACTGGTGAGCCAAAGTCCAAAAGCTGGGCCCACTCTTAGAGAGAGCAGAGCACAAATGCGCCCAAGATCACACAGTTACACTAGGCTTAGAAAGTCTTGCAGAGGGTTCAAAAAGAGCTTAGAGAGACTTTAAGAAAGTTTAGCCAGGGTGTCCCAGACTAACCCAGGTTTGAAAGCCGGGGGCTAAATCTACCCCGTACAGTCGGTCACAAGGGAAGCCAGGCGGGACACGGTACCTTAAGTGGGAAGGATCCTCCAGCGGTGGCAGTTGTTCCTGGTAGTGGGTGCAAGTTGCGTCATCGTCCAGGGGAAGAGAAGATCTCGACTTGGAGGAAAGATGAGGGTCATTGCACTACCAGGGCAGAACCCAGCCGCTGAGTTTTACGGTTAAAGGTGGTACCTCTGTCTCACGGTCGTGGTAAAACGTGGTATCCCGGTTGCCGGGATGATTGGCACGGGCAAGACGGCCACGAAATACGTCCACGAAATACGTCGGGAAAGCGAAAAGACGGTGAAACTGGTTATCTCCACCAGTCAAAGGAAGAAGACTCTCCGGCGGGAGATCTCCTCTGTCGTTGGGAAAAAGTGGTGAGACGGTCCAGCAGAGCTCCACCGTTAGTGATGTCGTGGCAGGTCAGCTCAGCTTCTCCCTCGTCGGATTCTTAGGTCCTGTGGCGACTTCTGAAGTTCCAGTCCCCAAAGCCCTACTCTTATGCAGCAAACCCCCATTCACTCAGCCTAGCTGTCACTCAAACATGCTAAGTGGTGAGCGGGCCGGCTCACCACTTGGGCCAATCAGGATGGAGTGCGACTTGAGTTGCCTAGGTAACTCAGTCCAGGGTGCCTAAATTTCCCTCCACCCCTCCTAAGTACCCCCAGACAGAGTGGCACCACTTTGGAGGGCTTCTGTGGAGAAGCCCATCAAAAAGTGGAACAAAGGGCTCGACTTGGGTTGGAGTCATGGAAGAGAACACAAACGCCATTTTAGAATCAAGTTTTGGCAAAAAATACCAACCGGAGAATTAATATTAATTCAATAAACCGGCGGTATGTTCGAGGCTACCGTAAATAATTAAATAAAGATAGTAGCCTAAAACAATGGGAAATCCCATAGGAAAATATTTGCGGTTGAATATAAAAAGTAGTATCCACTGCCACCAGCCAAAACTCGATCAGGGGGGGCGGAGATGTGCCCCCTCGACTAACAGACCCTGGGGCAATCGAATTGCCCCAGCCAGTACGTCCACAATATGATGGTTTGTACTGGTTCTGTTCAGAATTTAAGACTAGTAAAGTCAATGGTGACTTTACATGCCCTGGGAGACAGTAGTCAGTCCCAGGGTATGGAGTCTACACTGGGGGGTCACTATGACACCCCTGTGTCACTGCACTGAGGGTGCTGTGTAACACACATCACAAAAACACATGATGCCCTATGGAGTAAAAGACCCCATAGCCCATTAAACACTTCTAGATTCAAAGAAACACACTCAAATCATGTCCAAGAGTGAGGGTAAAAGAGTCTCACTCTTGGCAGGAGAAAAAAATAAACCCCAAAAATCCAGCAAAGCTGCTGGGGACTCACTAGGTTAGGAAATTCAGCCTAAACAGAGAATTCTCCCTAACACTCCCCCCCCAGACTAAGGGACAGGAGGATTTAATCCACTCCTGGATGAACCTCATACCTCAGGTCGATGACATACATCCTAGAGAGTCCATCAGCATTTTGATGGTGACACCCTGACCTGTGCTCAATGGTGAAATCAAACCCTTGCAGGCAGATTGACCATCTCAATAGTTTTGGATTTTCTCCCTTCATTTGCATTAACCATCTCAAGGGTTGGTGGTCAGTCAGAATGACAAACGTAGAACCATACAAGTATGGCCTAAACTTCTTCAGTGCCCACACAATAGCAAAGCATTCTCTTTCTATTGTTGCCCAACTTGTCTCAGGATCCTTCAGCTTACGGCTGATGAAGCAAATGGGGTGCTCCCTACCCTTCTCATCCAGTTGGCTTAGAACTGCACCTATACCTACATTGGAAGCATCAGTTTGTACAATGAAAGTTTGGTGGTAGTCAGGAGCTCTCAATACTGGAGCTTGGCAAAGAGATTTCTTCAGTTTTACAAAGGCCTGATTGCACTCCTCATTCCATTTGACCTTTTTAGGGAATTTGGGAGAGGAGATTACATTCAGTGGAGAAGCTATGGTCCCATAGTTCTCAATGAAATTACTGGAGTACCCAGTGAGGCCTAGGAAGGCTCTCACTTGAGTTTGAGTAGTAGGTGTTGTCCAATTTTGCACAGCTTCAATCTTGCTGAGCAAAGGCCTTATTTCTCCACCTCCTATCTCATGCCCAAGGTAGACCACTTTACTTTGACCTATCTGGCATTTACTTGCCTTGATATTCAAATTGGCCTGTCCAAGAGCCTGCAAAACATATCCTAGGTGGTTCACATGATCTTCCCAGGAGTGGCTGAAGACTGCAATGTCATCCAAGTATGCCATGCAGAAGTCCTCTATCCCAGTCAGAACTTGGTTTACCATCCTTTGGAATGTAGCAGGTGCATTTTTTAATCCAAAAGGCATGACCTTAAACTGGTACAAACCAACTGGGGTGGAAAATGCAGTTTTCTCCTTGGCATGGTCTGTCAAGGCTATTTGCCAATAGCCTGACGTAAGGTCAAATGTGCTGAGGTACTTGGCTGCACCAAGTTTATCCACCAACTCATCTGTCCTGGGTAAAGGGTGGGCATCCGTCTTGGTGACTGCATTAAGAGCTCTATAGTCCACACAGAATCTCAAGTCTTTGGATCCTGCGTTTGGTACTAACACAACTGGGCTAGACCATGGACTAGTAGAGGGTTCTATTACCCCGAGATCAAGCATCTTCTTGACCTCCCCCTTGATATGGGTTCTCACATTTTCTGACATTCGGTATCCTCTGCTTTTGACTGGCAGACAGTCACCAGTGAGTATCTCGTGCTGTCCCCAAGGGGTCAAGCCTGGTGAGAGTGAGAACAGGGAGGCAAACTGATTTAACATAGATTTGCAATCCTCTTGTTGCTCAGGTGTCAGATCTGAAGAGAGATTGACTCCTTCAATTTTTTCATCTAAAGGTACACCTCTGAGGAGATCAGGGAGAGACTCACTCTCTTCTTCCTCTGCTGCTGAAGCTAGAAGCAAGGCTCATACTTCAGGTCTGGAGATGTACGCTTTCAGTCGGTTGGTGTGGAAGACTCTAGGAGCTTCCCTGGGTCTGCCCAGATCCACCAGATAGTTGACCTCTCCAAGTTTTCCCACAACTTTGAAGGGTCCCATCCATTTGTCTTGCAAGGCCCTCTGCCTTGTTGGGAGCATAACGAGAACTAGCTGGTCTTGAGTGAACTCAACCATGTTAGCCTTTTGATCATGCTAATGCTTGACCAAAGCGTGTCCAGCTTTCAGGTTATCACTAGCTTCTGCCATCATGTGTGACATTCTCCTTCAGAGACCTATCACATAGTCAGTCACTCTGACTGGCTTGAGGGGAGGAGCGCCTTCCAACCCCTCCTTAATCAGGGCCAATGGACCTCTGACCGGATGGCCATAGAGAAGTTCAAAAGGAGAATAACCTACTCCCTCCTGAGGGACTTCCCTATAAGCGAAGAGAAAGCATGGCAGTAGAAGGTCCCACTTTCTTTTCAGAGGTTCCTCTAAAGCACCTATCATGCTCTTCATGGTTCTGTTAAATCTTTCTACCAGTTCATTGGTTTGGGGGTGGTAGGCGGTTGAGAACTTGTAAGTAACTCCACAGGTTTTCCACATGGCTTTCATGTAGTGGGACATAACGTTTGACCCCCTGTCGGATATTACTTCCTTAGGAAACCCAACCCTGGTAAAAATACCAAGGAGGGCCTTAGCCACAGCCGGAGCTGTAACAGTTCTCATAGGTATTGCCTCAGGGTATCTAGTAGCATGGTCTACTACAACAAGGATAAACCTGTTGCCTGAGGAGGCAGGGGGATCAAGGGGACCAACAATGTCAATCCCTACCCTCTCAAATGGGACTCCCACAACTGGGAGAGGCACTAATGGTGCCACATTCTTGGCGCCAACCTTACCAGAAGTTTGGCAGGTATGGCAGCTCTTGCAGAACTTATCAACTTCGGCCCCCATTTTTGGCCAATAGAAGTAGAGGGAGAGCCTTTCCTTGGTCTTCTTGAAACTCAAGTGACCAGCCAAAGGAATCTTGTGAGCTAAGTGCAAGAACTGTTGTCTGTTTTCTTGAGGTACTACAAGGCGTTTGTAGTCTCCAGGTTCAGACTCAGTTGGTTCACTGTAGAAGAGGCCATCTTCCCAGTGCAACCTATACTTCCCAGGCTCTTGCCCATCAGCCTGAGCAGCTGCCTGTAGGCGGAGGCCCTCCAGAGTTGGACATTCTCTTTGTCCCTTACGGAAAGCTGCCCTGCTGGGTCCACCTTCTGCCAGTAAAGACTGCAGCTCAGGATGGTCCTCAGGGTCTAGATCTCCAATAAGTTCCTGGCCTCCCACTAGCTCTTCTTCAGAGTCTAGTTCCACCATACAGGGTTGTACCTCCCTCTCAGCCTCAGCTGGAGGTGGAGTTACAGGTGTAACTGTTGGAAGCACTGGAGTGCTTGCTGCTGACTTCTTCCTAGGAGTCTTGGGTTGCCCCTTTGCTCATGATCTGGTAGTTACTGCAGTAAGTTGTTCCAGTGGTAAAGGAGTGATCTCTGTCATCATCTCCTGAGATAACCCTCGCAGGGTTTTCTCTCTTGCAGGTTTTGTGAGCTCCTGTAACCTTTTACTAGGTGGTCTGGGGGTATGTGACACAACTTCAAGAGCTTTTAGGTCATTACCCAACAGAACCCTACCTGGCACTTCACATTGTACACTGACAGGTATTTTTACAGCCATGTCATTACACTGGATGAGAACTGGTAACTGGGGACACATCTGCACAGGCCCTCCAGCTAACTTGGTGAGGCATTTGGGTGCCTTAGCAACATCCTCTACCTTGAAAAATGATTCATCCACCACAGTTATGCTGGCCCCAGTGTCTCTAATGGCAAGAGTCTCCTGACCATTCACCTGGACACTGTCTTTATAATACTCTTTAGTATTATCTGGGATAGAATTATACACATCTAAATTTTGTTGTTCCCACAACCCCAGAGAGACTAAAGAAACACTGGCTGAGACTCCAATGGGTTCATCAGCCAGCAGTAGAAAGTTTCCACTTGCCATTGGGACTTCCTCTTCTGGAGCGAAGGCTAAGGAGGCAAGTTGGATCCCTGAAGGTTTACCCTTGCATCTGGGATCTCCTTTCACATGGTCAGTAGAGCCACGAACAAAGCACTTACCAAATGCCTTCAGGAATGGGGGCTTGTTCTGACCACCCTCTGGTTTGGCACCAGAGGAGACACTATTCTGCTGTGGTTTCCCTGGTGGCTTACCCTTCTGGTTTTGTTTGGGGCCCTCTTTGGAATTTGCAGTATTAGAATTCTCTTTGGAGTCCTTTTTAGGCTGTTTCCCCCCATCCTTTTTCTGAGTTACCCCAGAATCCTTGTGAGTGGCCCTGTTGGCAACCCACAAGTCAGCAGCCTTAGCTAGTTTTCGGGAATCCAATTCCTTTGAATCAGCCAAGTGCTGTCTGAGCTCAGGAGAGCAGGCATCATAAATTGACTCCAACATAAAAAGATTTTCATACCTTCATAAGTGTTCACTTTGTAACCCTTAATCCATCCCTCTAAGTTTTTCAACCCTTCACTCACCCAGGTAGCCCAAGGGGTACCATCATGCTTTTTGAGGGTTCTAAACCTCTTAAGATACTGGGAAGGGGTCTTCCCAAACCTAGCTATCAGAGCTAGTTTTACACATTCATACTCTTTCCTATCCTCCTCCCCCAACTCCATTACCACATCAGTTGCAACAGGGGGAAGCCTAGAGAACAACCAGGTGAGTAAGTCATTTCCTGTGATGTTCTGTAGCCCATGATTATATTCAAACAGAGACATCCAATCCAACACATCCAACTTAGGCTCATACATACCAACCAATTCTTTAGGCATCCGGGGTCTTTTAGGACTGGAACTTCTAGAGGAGCCGGAGAGAGAAGCATTTTCGACAGATAATGTCTTCATTTCTAGCTCATGCTTGAGCTCCATTTCCCTTAGCCTTAGTTCTTGATTCAGTTCCTGATGTCTCTGTTCAGCCAGAGTATTCAGTCTCTTGAACTCTAGTTCAAGTTTCATTTTCTCTAACTCGAGATATTGAGGACTTAGTGTGGGACTTGGTAAAGGCCCAGTAGGTACAGCAGGTAGAGCAGACAGAGGCCTAGGGGGGACAGTCACAGCAGCCTCACCCTCCTCTTCTGACTCTTCCTCAAGATTATCAACATTGTGATCAATATCAATTTATATACTGTTATCTACATTTTCTGTCATGGTAGGTTCCTCAGACTCATGATCCAGACTTTGGTTAGCTAACAACCTTTCTATTAACTCCATTTTCTTGCCTTTAGTCAGGAGGTTCTTATGCTTACATAATACTCTTAAACAATCAGCAGTTTTTGTAGCAAGAGACTCTTGGCTATAAGTTTCCATAGTTGACATGTTAGAAAGATTACTTTCTCAGTGCTAAGCTTTGTGGTTAGTTGTACTAAGGTATCCTAAAGCACTCTAAAGTGTATACTCAATACAAATCCCACCGCTGTACACCATTGTTAGGCAGAAACATGTGCAGTTCCCTTAGGGACCACTGCAAAAGATTTAAGACTACAGGTGTTGGCAGTAAACCCACTTGGTAGCAGTCTGTACCACCCAGATTTACCTGGTAGCTGTGGCTGAGCAGTCAGACTTCCCTCAAGAAGGGTTAGGCAGTATGCAAAGTATACTAAATAGGCACTCAGATACAATAATACAAGCAAACACTGACCAGAGCTTTGGTATCAACGTATATAATTATTTATTTAAAAACACACAGTTGAAACACTCCAGCACTCTTATTGAAAAATATTCTAAACACAGTTACTATTGTAATATATACACCCCTTTTTCCCTATCAGATAAATCACAGTAAAACACCACTTATTTTCATACAGAGGTGAGCGCTTAACTAGATTGCACTCTAATAAGTTTGTGAGAAAGGGAGGGGAAAAGACAGAATATGAAGAGGTACACCACTCTAAGTTTCAAGAACACTGTTAGCAAGGCAGAGAGCAAAAAGTCACTGGTGAGCCAAAGTCCAAAGGCTGGGCCCACTCTTAGAGAGAGCAGAGCACAAATGCGCCCAAGATGACACAGTTACACTAGGCTTAGAAAGTCTTGCAGAGGATTCAAAAAGAGCTTAGAGAGACTTTAAGAAAGTTTAGCCAGGGTGTCCCAGACTAACCCAGGTTTGAAAGCCGGGGGCTAAATCTACCCCGTACAGTCGGTCGCAAGGGAAGCCAGGCGGGACACGGTACCTTAAGTGGGAAGGATCCTCCAGCGGTGGCAGTTGTTCCTGGTAGTGGGTGCAAGTTGCGTCGTCATCCAGGGGAAGAGAAGATCTCGACTTGGAGGAAAGATGAGGGTCATTGCACTACCAGGGCAGAAACCAGCCGTAGAGTTTTCCGGTTAAAGGTGGTACCTCTGTCTCGCGGTCGTGGTAAAACGTGGTATCCCGGTTGCCTGGGTGCTTTGCACGGGCAAGACGGCCACGAAATACGTCGGGAAAGCGAAAAGATGGTGAAACTGGTTATCCCCACCAGTCAAAGGAAGAAGACTCTCCGGCGGGAGATCTCCTCTGTCGTTGGGAAAAAGTGGTGAGACAGTCCAGCAGGGCTCCACCGGTAGTGGTGTCGTGGCAGGTCGGCTCAGCTTCTCCCTCGTCGGATTCTTAGGTCCTGTGGCGACTTCTGAAGTTCCAGTCCCCAAAGCCCTGCTTTTATGCAGCAAACCCCCATTCACTCAGCCTAGCTGTCACTCAAACACGCTAAGTAGTGAGCCGGCCGGCTCACCACGTGGGCCGATCAGGATGGAGTGTGACTTGAGTTGCCTAGGCAACTCAGTCCAGGGTGCCTAAATTTCCCTCCACCCCTCCTAAGTACCCCAGACAGAGTGGCACCACTTTGGAGGGCTTCTGTGGAGAAGCCCGCCAAAAAGTGGAACAAAGGGCTCGACTTGGGTTGGAGTCACGGAAAAAATACCAACCGGAGAATTAATATTAATTAAATAAACCGGCGGTATGTTCGAGGCTACCGTAAATAATTAAATAAAGATAGTAGCCTAAAACAATGGGAAATCCCATAGGAAAATATTTGCGGTTGAATACAAAAAGTAGTATCCATTGCCACCAGCAAAAACTCGATCAGGGGGGACGGAGACGTGCCCCCTCGACTAACAGACCCTGGGGCAATCGAATTGCCCCAGCCAGTACGTCCACGATATGATGGTTTGTACTTGTTCTGTTCAGAATTTAAGACTAGTAAAGTCAATGGTGACTTTACATGCCCTGGGAGACAGTAGTCAGTCCCAGGGTATGGAGTCTACACTGGGGGGTCACTATGACACCCCTGTGTCACTGCACTGAGGGTGCTGTGCAACACACATCACAAAAACACATGAAGCCCTATGGAGTAAAAGACCCCATAGCCCATTAAACACTTCTAGATTCAAAGAAACACACTCAAATCATGTCCAAGAGTGAGGGTAAAAGAGTCTCACTCTTGGCAGGAGAAAAAAATAAACCCCAAAAATCCAGCAAAGCTGCTGGGGGACTCACTAGGTTAGGAAATTCAGCCTAAACAGATAATTCTCCCTAACACAGGGCACTGTACAAGAGTCTGATAAACACATGACAATTGTACATGAGTGGCAGTGTCAAACTTCAGACATGGCATCACACTCCTCAACACACATGTCATTTCAACTCAAACACATGAGCAAATCAACAGGAATGTTGCTCCAGGCAGCACCATCCATACACAAACAACAGCCTGAGCAGCCGAAGGTGATCCTCACATCACATGCAACACGGGGAGTGAAGAACACATGCACACACGCCACCAGACATTCATGCATCTGTACATCTCCACCACCTGTAGCAGTGATAACATCGCCATCCATGTCACATCTGGCAATCAGCCTCCTACATGTCAGTGTCACATGCATCCATGGTGTATCACATTTGCACACTTGTCAAATACACGCATATGCACATGTACATAGTGCAGATACATGCAGGTGGAACCACCATCCATGTGTGACACTACAACCCTGCCACAGTACACACACAGAAATGTAAAAATGTGTGCACCCACATCTGCATTTGGGCAGCATGCTTACCAACACATACACCATCGATGTGTCTCACACATGAGAGGACTCACATGTGGCAGGCTCATTTCCCTGTACATACACATGCATACATGACCCTAGACAGACATATGTACAACCTGCACACTCCTGCCACACCTCAACATGCACAGCGTCTAATCAGTACGCATGTACACTTACCACTCGACTCCAGATAGGTCTGCCTCTCAAGGACCTGGAGGTAGAGCTCTGGGCGTATACATTCCAGGACCCTCATCTGGTTGTTGGTTAAGCGGACATGGCAGCCCTTGGCATCCGCTGCCTTCAAGAGGTGCCGGGCTTGTTGAGGGTCCTGGACCTGAAGTCCTCCCAGCACTTCTGGATGTGTTGAATGTCACAGACTGCCACCCCCACCACGTTGATGGCAGTCACGATGTCCATCCAGATCCTCTTCCATCCTTCATTGTCGGCGTGTGAACTTCGAAAGAGGGCATCATACTGCCCCAGGACTTGCTCCACCAGGATACCAACTTCACTGGCACTGAAGCTGGTAGACCTCTGCCTCTCTGGCTGGGGGTTGCCAGTGGTGCCAGATGGTGTTGTGTCCGACATGGCAACCCCAGAGGCAGGTGTGGGTGGGCAACTGGGTCCTGGGGCTGGGCTGTGGAGTGATGGTATACCAGTCGGGAGTCTTCTTTTCCAGCAGGGGTGGTTGGTCAGAGCAACTGCACCCCTGCAGATGGCTGACATGCCGGCACCAAACAGCAGGGCATGTGGGCAGCAGGCAGGCAGGCAGCAGCAGATGGCAGCTGGGAGCATGCTCAGGGCTCTGGGGGACAGGAAAATGGCCCTCTGGTTAGGAGCGTAGTCTTCCGTGTGTTGTTGCGTGGCTAGCTTGATACAGAGTGATTTGGCACATGAAAAAACTGCACATCTGCATGTAATTCGAGGAAAGGCTCTTAGCGCGTGAGCGCATCTGTGACGTGACGTGCACAGGCATTTCCCTCAACACAGGTGCATGTTGATTATACATGTGCAAAAACTGCATGTCTGGGTGTCACTGCGTGCAATTGGATGAAAGGGCCTTAGCGCGTACGTGTGTAAGTGATGTTGCACGTGTGGGCTGGGTTAAAAGGTACATGTAGGACGCCATTTTCTTGTACATGCTTTTTGTGGCGAGCGAGCGGGTGATTATTGTACTTCTTGTCGGTTCACACGCGTTTACTTCACAACGGTTCCAGTTCGTACTCCCTGTATATTCAGACAGCGTTCAATTCTTCTTTTGGCGGGGGTGTTGCCAACACGCACACGTGCAATTTTCACGTTATTTTTCCAGGCAGACGGTGAGTCGCGCACATATTTTTCAACTGTGGTTGCCCCTGTGTGTTGCATACCCATTCAGAGGTCATTGTAGGCTGCGTGTACCATGCCTACGCTTATTTCTGTGTTTCTGGGTGCCACAGCGTAGTGCAGGTTCTTCATTCCATGCACGTGGTCTACCTGGGGTTGTGTGCACGTTAAATATTGTTTTCAGGGTTCCTGTGCGTTGCGTGACCTGTCATCTTCCACCAGGGGTCACAGACAGCCTTGCTAGAGCACTAGGGTACGTATTCCATCTAGTACCATACCCATTTCACCCCGACTGCCCAGGACAATTGTTTACTGCAACTCCCATACGCACAGCAACATCAGTGCCATGGTTGGGAGGCGACCAAGCAGTAAGGGAGGCAAAGGTGGCCGACCTCAAAGAGGTGTGTGCGGTAGGGGACGTGGCCAGGATGTGCAGGGTGGCCCAAGAGGCCAGTGTGTGGAGGACCAATCAGGGACACCTCTGCCCCCCCAATGGTTCAGGGAGATGTAGCTGACACCATCCCAGCTTAGGCTTTGTTAAACCGGCCCATATTGTCAACCGAACCGGCACAGGATGACTCCCAGGCTGACTTCCGTGTCACCAAGTCCAAGCCACGTGTGGCGGTGAAAGTTGCTGTCACCAGGCCATGTGGATCTGGGGCAGAAATCTCATCTGCTGCCCCAAGTAGCCAGGGTGAGGAGGCTGCAGGGGCAGCTGCACCTCAATCCACCCCAGCTCCGAGTCTCCCAGCCAGGACAGTGTTGGTCCAAGTCCAACACACCGAGGTTGGTCCTGCCAACATCGCCCAGCAGCCAATGCCTGCAGTGAGACCTTTGCTCATCGTGTCTTTGGCTACTTCCAGTGCCCATTCCACCTGCGCTTCTGTCCCTACCAACAGCGGCATAAGCCACTCAGGGTCCCCACCACCTTCCAAGAGGAAGAAGGGTGCTCTTGTGGTCAGGCTGGGACCCCAGACATGGCTACCCACTCTGGCACATCAAGGAAGCCTAGTTTCAATGATGCCAAACTAGATGCACTTGAGGGCTATGTGTCAGCCCATGGCCGCGAAATGGTGCTGACTGCAGGGTGCAAGACTACGACTGCTCAACGTAGGGCCCACTGGCAGACCATCGCGGACCAGATTAGTTCCCTTGGATTTGTGAAGCACACAGCTGATGATTGCTCCAAGTGGTGGAATGACCTAAAACGCAGAGCAAGGAACAAGCTGGCTTCCAATCATGCCTCTACTCTGGTGACTGGCGGTGGGTCTCCACCAGAGGAGGAACATCTCACTGAACATGAGTCTGTTGCTGGAGCATTCATCACAGAGGATCAGATCCAAGGTGTGGGAGACCTACCAGATCTTGAAGCAATGTCCGGTGAGTGACCATGCATGTGTGTGCAATCCATGTGTATGTTGCTTGGGTGATGTGTTCTGATTGAGTGCCAGGTGAGGCTGTGTAGTCTTGAATGCTATGGTTCACCCATGCGGTCCCTCAAAACCATTCCCCGGACTTGTGTTTCCGTTTCACAGTATCCCTTCTGACCACAGTTCACTTTTTGCACATGATTACTGGACTTGGCCTTCAGCTGTCCTCTTGCCACAACATTCTTCATACTGTTTTCCTGTTAATCATGCCTGATTTATTAAATTATTAGCATTTTTACCACACATTTTTGTGGCCTACTGTCCCAAATGTGGCATACTTCAGTCATAGATTACACCGCACAATGGGCCACATTTCTTGACTTATTATGGGAAAGATTTGAACAGTCAGGCTGATTGAGTAATGTGCACCTACACATGGCCTGCAAACAATCATTTTGGGGCCCTGTTTGAATGTTGAACATGACAATTGTATCCTCTCATGTTGAAGTGACCAACCATTGATGTATCCATGTGGCTGCCATCACTGCATCAGTGAACACTGGCTTTGTTGCAGCGTGTGGCACATGCGTCATCATCTCACATGGATGGGTGGCAGTACTGATTTGCTACCATCTGGGTGTCCTTGTCAAATATGTCATGGCTATGCTATGTGCCATCTGTGTGCTGGCATGTGTCATGTATGTGGATTGTCCATGCCACTCACAGGCTAATGTGTTATGCCAGTGCTATCCAGCATGCAGCACATGTGTTGGTTTTCCATCTTGGAGTCCTCAGTGTTTGCTTTTTGCCTCCCCTTCCAACTCATTGACAGTGCAAGCATGCCAGAGTTATTGTCATGTGTGACATGTGTCATGTATGTACTGGATGTCTGCCTCGTCATGCCTATGTGTGTGGGCTATGGTGCTCATGCCTGTTTTCATTACTTTTCTTTTATATTTTTGCAGGTGATGAGGCACTTGATGCTGTTGAGGAGGAGGAGATGCACAGAGCAAGGAGGACTTACAGCCACAACCGTGTGAAATGATGGCTCAGGCAATGGATAGGGTGGCCACTTCGATTCTCCCCCATGAAAGGCAGATGGAGCTCCAGCAGCAGGCAACAGAGTCCATTTGCCACTCATACATTGGCATCTGACAGGGAGAGACAGGCTGGACTGGAGACTCTGCGCACAGCCATATCTGTAGAGTCACAGGCCCACAGGGAAGCCCTGAGGTTAGAGCACAGCTCCCTCAGAAATACTCTGGGTGAACTTGAGGTGTCCTGGAGTACAAGGCCAGAACAGCAGCTGGAGCAGCTGACACGCACACTCTCAGCTGAGCTCCAGGCAACCAGTCAGGAGATCCGGGCATCACGCGAGGCCATGCAGGCAGAAATGCTTGCTACCCGTGAGGTGCTGCATGGGGATCTCCGTACCATCATCCTGCAGAACCAAACCTTTCAGACCTGCATGCTTGCTGCCATGGAGGAGCATGCCTGGGCTTTGCATGGTCTGCCTCCCATACCCATATCACACCCACCTTCTAATGTACCACCAGAGGGTGATGACAGCGACAGCAGTTCTCCCACTGTAGCGTAGCCGTGCAGGCCATGAGCCCATGGAGGTAATTATTTTTTCTCAACATCCACGCATGTGGGTGTGGGGTGCACCCTGTACCTCGTCCCTCCTGGGTGGCCTCCCCCCCCTGGTCCACACATGGCCATTTTTGATTGTTTTTTAAAACAGTGTGTTACTTTGTGTGCCTCCCATAGGCAACCACTGTGTATTCCAGCTGGGCACATGCAGGCTTGTCCTGTCTTTGGGTTAGATGCTTGGGTTCCTGACACACACACCCCTCCTGCTTCGCCTTTCCATGGGCTTGCAAAGAGTGTGACCAAGTGACAGCAACTTACACAGTGACATTGGGCTGCCATAAGTTGTGTGGACAGTCTGTAGTCAAAACTGTGTATACATCCCTAGTGGGTATTGTTGTAGAAATTTCCACTGCATGGTGGATTTATGTATGGTTCTACATCCATGACTTTTTGCTTATATACATGTACCTCCTTCATGTCTTAACAAGCCTGTCTACTTTGCAGATGCAGTTTATGTTGTATGCAGTACACTGAAACATTTGCCTACCACCAACACTCTGCAGTTGGAAGGGGGCAATGTGCTGCCTTAGTGAGGTTGTGACACTTGCACTACTTTGATTTTTAATTCTCTTATATTTCCACTGTTTGAACATGTACTGATGTTTTCTTTTGCTGGTAAGTATTTGTTCATGTGTATTGTTTTGTATTCATTATTGAGAGCAAATTGTCTGTAGCCTGTTTCCATTTAGGACAGTGCACTTTGTGACACTTGTGTCATGTGTTGTGCATTCATTTAGTTGCTTTCACATTGCATGCCATGCCATGGTGTGTTCGGGAGTTGTTGGGTGACATGACACTATTTTGATGTGGTATTTTGCAATGGGGTACTCATTCATGCTGCATGAATTTGTGCCTTTTTGTGACACCGCATTGGGTGTCTTTGAGTAGCTAGGGATGCAAACAATGTAGAACTTCCAGGTGAACAATCTCAGGCTATGGTTGTGACAGTTGACTGTCCCTTTTGTCATCATCATTGATTGTGAGCTGGTAGGTGCCATGCCTGTGTGCACTCCGCAGGGGTGGGATTTTAGGTGAAATAATTTGCCACAAGCTGGGTCTGGGCTGCCTCACCACGTTCCCTTTCACCTTACATGCGCAGCAGCCGTGCATGTGATTGGGGATGTGGGGGCACCACCATGTCCACCAGCACACCCCGCCGGGTTGCAACAGTGTGCAGGACATATGCTGCCACAATGATCCTGCACACTACTGGGGGGGCATATTGCAGCTGCCCACTAGAGCGTTCAAGGGAGCGAAAGCGTGACTTGAGCATTCTGAATGTGCGCTCCACTATGCCCCGGGTTGCAATATGGGCTGTGTTGTATCTTACCTCGGGTGGTGTGGTGGGGTTCCAAATTGGTGTCATCATGTAGGTGCTCAGAGGGTAGGCACTGTCCCCTGGGGAGGTTATAATGGTTGTCATTAGTGGGGTTTTCCCATTTCTCAGTTTCTGACATGCATGCATGTGCAGAGGCATTTATACTCACCAATTAGCCATGTGTCGCCATGCCGGCCAGCTTCCAGTTCCCGGTTTAGGGGTGACATTCTGAATATGAAACTATCATGGCTGGACCCGGGATAGTTGGCATATACTGAGGTGATGAATCCCTTGGCATCACATACAACCTGCACATTGATGTAATGCCAGTGCTTGCGGTTCCGATAGATATGCTTAGTGGCCCTGATTGCACGTAGAGCCACATGGGTGCAATCAATGGCACCTAGGACTTTGGGGAAGTGTGCCATCCCGTAAAATTGCTGGACAACAGCCTGCCTTTCTGCAGGTGTTCTGAGCATGTATATGTGCCTGCAGACTGAGGGGCATGCAGCCATGATGGCCAACACCTGGTGCAGGCAGTGTGACTGCATGGCCTGTGACACACCCCCCACTATGGCACTTGTCCGCTGAAATGAACCAGTAGCCAAGCAGTGCAGTACACTGAGCACCTTTTCCAAGGGGCTCAGTGCTTGCGAGCACAGGGTGGGTGATGTGAGGTCATCCTCCCACTCCCTCACCAAGTCTACGATTATGTGTGGTGGAAACCTGTACCTCCCATACACCTGGTCATCAGGTATCCCAAAAAGGCTGGTCCTGGGTAAGAAAATGCAAGGCCTGGCTATCCTCCTCCTCCTGTGGTGTCCCACGACCACTGCTGCGAGGAACGGATAGAGTGGATTGAATGGATTGAGTGGATGGAATGGATAGAGTCGATAGAACGGATGGAGTGGACCGAATGGATGTAGTGGCTTGCACGGATGGAATGGATAGAATGGATGGAGTTGATGGAACAGATGGAATGGATGAGTGGATGAAACAGATTAAACGGATAGAGTGAATGGAATGGATGGAGTGGATAGAACGGATGGAGTGGACCGAATGGATGGAGCCATTCGAACGGATGGAGTGGATAGAACAGATGGAATCGATGGAACGGACGGAGTGGATGGAATGGATGGAGCGGATGGAGTGTAATGAGTGTAATGAGTATGATAAGTATGATGAGTGTGATGAGGTGGGTTGAATGGATGGAGTGGATGGCGAGGATGGAGTCGTTGTAATGGACAGAGCAGATGGAATGGACAGAGTGGACTGACAGAATTGATGAATATCATTAGGTAGATGGAATAGATAATAGATGGATGGAATGGATTGAATGGATGGAATTAGTGGAATGAATGGAATTGGATGGAATTGATGGAGTGGATGGAATGGATAGTGTGTATGGAACAGATGGAATGGATGCAGTTGATGGAATGGATAGTGTGGATGGAATAGATGGAATGGATAGTGTGGACAGAACAGATGGAATGAATAATGTGTATGGAATAGATGGAACGGATAAGAGTGGATGGAATTGATGAATGGATAGAGTGGACGGAATTGATGAATGGATAGAGTGATGGAATTGATGAATGGATAGAATGGATGGGACAGATTGAATGGAATAGGTGGAAAGGATGATATAGATAAATTGGATGGAATAGATAGAATGGATGAAGTAGAAGGACTAGACGGGAGTGGACAGAATGAATGGGACAGATGGAATGAGTGGAATTCAATGGAATTTGCCCCACATGTTGTATCACTGTATCACTGTACCACTGTCTACCCTGTCCCCCTGTTCCTCATGCTGTTGCTATATATCTTGTCCACTGTGCACCCAGTCCCCCTGTTCCCAATGATGTTGCTATATATCTGTATCCCCTTATATATACTATATATCTGTATCCCCCCTATATACCCGTTTCTCCCCTGTCTCTAAGTGTCTGTCTGTCGCTATATTCCCACCATCCTGTGTATGTGCCTGGTCTCGGGCGCTCTATAGACAACGACCACATCACATCACTACTCTTACTCTCTACTATACACCATCACTCAACTAGAACACAGCTATACCCCTGAATAATTCAGCCTATCTGTCCACATACAAATATGACCTCATTATCACCTCATCACGCTAATAAAACACAGCTAGCTGAGCACATTCCGCCATAGTTGCTCACATATGCGTCCTTCAGGCCAAACACAGCCAGAGCCCAGTCTGGATGTCTACCCTCTAGACTGCACACATCCAACAGACATCTCCAGCACCACACCTAAACGCTAGGATGCAGCTACCAACCAGCAGTTACACCAGCTGCACACATATTTAGTGCACCCAAGCACCCTACGTCACTATCTCTCTCTCTACTGACCAGAACTACGGTGCCCGAGGGCGTTCAACTTACTAGTGCTTTGAGGTCATACCAATGATATATAAAGCGCTATATAAATGCCAGATAACATAACTTAACATAACATATGGTTACTTATCTTACCATAACTGATGAATTTCTGTTTTTTTTTGGTTTTACGTTTCTTTGGTATTACCTCGAACCCTAACGTCCATTTAACTTTTTCACTGAATTTCATAGGTGTTTACCAGTGCAAGCTTAATTTGCTACAAGTTCCTTATATTATACTCAACCCCAATAATGCATATCTAGAGTCTGCAGGCAGTACAAAAGTCTGCCAACATTAGGTAGCATTCACAAAGCCTAGAAGCACAGTGGACAACAGAAAATGTTTTAGCCTTCAACCAACAAACACATATACATGAAACAAAATCACTTAGATTTACTATTCAGTGAAAACACATTGTTAAAGGTACGTTATGGTTAAGTTGCACTAATAAAAACATATCAAATTTAGTGGGAAAACCCAGGACCTTAAAGATGACATCACACATGTCATTGATGACATCACTGATGACATTAGATATCTGGACAATTTGATTTTGTTCACTGACAGTCAGTATTAAAATTCAAAAGATGCTATATATATATATATATATATATATATATACATACATGTTAACCTTGTCATCATTTGTTATTGTACCTTCCTAAGGGTTTGGTCTCAGCTCATTGTTCACATACATGGGGCAATAAGCAGGCCTCAAACACCCAACTAATTTCTATACATGAAGATAAACTTTAATGTTATTAACATTTTCTGATGATGATGTTTCTTTCTTCTTCAATTTAGTTTCCCTGTATGTGCCTTTTTATTTGTATGCATTGTTGGTCTTCATATGTATTGTTTGTACTATCACAAATGTGTAGTAAGTCTTGAATTGTTAGCTAATTATAACATGTTTAACATTAATCAAAACTCTGATAAGGAAGCATTAATTATTTCACTATCCAAAAATATAAGATTATAAATATTGTACTTTTATGGTGCATGCTGTAGCCATTGCCTATGTTTATGTACAATTAGGTTCCTGTATATACAACAACACGCCAATACAATGTTGTTTAGTTGAGTACATTCTTTAATAGATTAAGTCATTCAGGATAGGTCTCCCAATCACCCCTGAAATCTTGTTGCCAACACTACCAACATTATAAACACAACCCGTTGTACAGACTTTTTCATCAAAAGGAATGTCACATGTGATGTCATTAGTGATGTCATCACTAACAGTTGTGATGTCATCTTTGATGTCCAGGGTGTTAAGTGCACAGTGGTGGCGCGAGTTATGGTTGCATAGCTTATCATAACTGTTGAATTTCTGAGGATTTTTGGTTTTACTTTTAACCATGACGTCGTTTTTCACTGAATTTCATGGGTTTTTATCAGCATACACTTAATTTTTCTAAATGTCGCTTACATGATACTGACCCTTCTGCCCCCAACACGATAGCCACAGAGTGCATGGACTGTGCGACTGTCCACAGGCTACAGACAGTATTTTCACTGCTCAAAAGCAGAGGTCACCTTACATTATTATATCCTGCAACAAAGACATGCACTTTAAACTACAAACAGATATATGTAGCACATTCAAAAATTAAATATGTATACAAATTATGTACTTTTAAAACCAGAAGTACAGTGTCATAGGTTGTGCAACATAATGGAATGCACCAAGCACAAAAGTGACCTGTACATCTAACAGCATTACCTCAGTGCAACCTTGCATATACACTCAGAAGCAACTCCACGCTACTCAGAATAAACCCTTACAAAAAGTAATAAGAACACTATATTTCTTCTCATAACATTAGACTTTGTTGTATGTACATGACTTGTAAGAAATAGCAGTATTGTTTTCTTTAAACAAAAAAGGCAAGCACCCTGGAGTGGTTAGAAGAAAATGTCCCCCATAATGGAATGAGTGAAGGAGATAACTGTAATGGTACAAAATACAATTTTTAAAGTTGAAAAAGTGATGTAAATTGTTGCACATGTCACTAAAACATGGTTTTATTTTTCACAATATATAGTGCAAATAAAGTAAGTGGTCCCGAAATACTGCTAAATGAGTAGGAAGATGGCCACAGACAGCCCAAAGTGCAAAGGCAGTAAATGAACTATTAAGTCTGTGTGCACAAATGTACAGTTAATACATTTGTTAAAACTCATATTACAGACAATATTTGATACCACTGCCCCACTTGTAACTGTGCCACTTTCCCCTCTCCCAACCAATCATCCCCAAAAAATTCCTACAATCAATAATGCTACGATGAAACCTCAATCCCTTCCTCCCCTCAAGAACAGTCTGTAGAAAACCTCATCTCCCCATATATGTTTGCCATTATGCTACCCCTTCCCTTTCCCAATTGAGTGTATTTCTGCGTCTTAATAAATATTTGTACTGTTTGTGTGTGTGTGTTTTTTTTAAAATCCCAGTTGGAGTCCGTGGACAGCACGACTTTCCGGGCTGTCCGTAACCAACATGGATCTGCCACCGAACAGCGCGTCTGTCCGGAGATGTCCGTAAAGTCATGATACACTTTTAATTAGTTCAGGGACCCTGCACATGTCCTATGGACACCTGGGCGCATGTACATATGATCTGCTCCGCCTTGGCTGGTGATGGCTGGAAGGTTTTGAATTAATTATAACCACAGGCATAGCTCTGGGCAACCCTCCAGACCATCGTTTTTCAGCCTGTCAAGCCATTACAGAAGGGGAAAAAACATATGCAAATCAGGCTTGCTCCTACCCCTAAAAGGGGCAGTCCAACCCGAAGGACACATCCCTTCTGCACGACACCACAAGCATCCCCAGACATTTTGCAGCCTTTTTGGGCATCATCAGCGAGGTGTAGCTTGGGTCTCTAGGCCGGGAAGACTCAGGACCCACGTCTGGGCATACCAGTCTCACTCGGTGTGACTTAAGCAAAACAAAAAGGTGATGGCTGGAAGGTTTTGAATTAATCATAACCATGGGTATAGCTCTGGGCAGCCCTCCAGACCATCGTTTTTCAGCCTGCCAAGCCATTACAGAAGTGGAAAACCCATATGCAAATCAGGCTTGGTCGTACCCCAAAAGGGGCAGTCTAGCCCGAACTGCAAGGTCACATCCCTTCTGCACGAGACCACAAGCATCCCCAGACATGTTTCAGGCTTGTTGGGCATCATTAGTGAGGAGTAGCTTGGGTCTCTAGGCCGGGAAGACTCAGGACCCACGTCTGGGCATACCCGTCACACTTGGTGTGACTTTAGCAAAACAAAAAGCTGGAAGGTTTTGAATTAATCATAACCATGGGCATAGCTCTAGGCAACCCTCCAGACCATAGTTTTTAAGCCTGCCAAGCCATTACAGAAGGGAAAAAAACATATTCAAATCAGGCTTGGTCCTACCCCACAAGGGGCAGTCCAGCACAAACTGCTATGTCACATCCTTTCTGCACAAGACCACAAGCATTCCCAGAAAAGTTTCAGCCTTGTTGGGCATCATCATTGAGGAGTAGCTTGGGTCTCTAAGCCGGGCAGACTCTGGACCCACGTCTGGGCATACCCGTCCCACTCGGGGTAACTTTAGCAAAACAAAAAGGTGATGGCTGGAAGGTTTTGAATTAATCATAACCACGGGTATGGTTCTGGGCAACCCTCCAGACCATTGTTTTTCAGCATGCCAAGCCATTACAGAAGGGAAAAATCCATATGGAAATCAGGCTTTGTCCTAGCCCAAAAGGGGCAGTCCAGCCCAAACTACTAGGTCACATCCTTTCTGCACGAGACCACAAACATCCCCAGACATGTTTCAGCCTTGTTGGACATCATCAGTGAGGAGTAGCTTGGGTCTCTAGGTCACGCAGACTCAGGCCCCACGTCTGGGCATACACGTCCCACTCGGGATGACTTTAGCAAAACAAAAAGGTGATGGCTGGAAGGTTTTGAATTAATCATAACCACAGGCATAGCTCTGGGCAGCCCTCCAGGCATTGTTTTTCAGCCTGCCAAGTCGAACACCACGCCTGTCCGTAGATGTCTGTAAAGGTGTGACACACTTTTTAATTACTTCGGGGGCCCAACCCCTGTCCTATGGCATGTACATCTGATACCCTGTGCCCTCCGAGCAGTGCGTCTGTCCGTAAATATCCATAAAGTTGTGACACACTTTTTAATTAGTTTGGGGTCCCCACTCCGGACCTACGGATACACGAGTGGATGAACATCTGATCTCGTGTTCACTCCAAACACTGCACCTGTCCAGAGCTGTCTGCGTGCATATGTCACACTTTTAATTAGTTTGGGGCCCCACCCCTTCCCTACGAACATGTGGGCGCATGCTCACACTTATCCTGTGCAATAGGTGTCCTGTGGACCGATGTCCTCTCCGCAGACGTTCAGGGATGCACCATGTGACCTAACCCACGCTGTGCGGCTGGAGTATATGTGGACACTAGGGTGTTTTAAGCTGACACTTCACCCTTGCATAGGTCCTAGACCATGTCCTTGTCGATCTAGCAACTTTTTGTAACTTTTGAGCCCAATCTGAGACTCGAATACGGATAGTACGAAGAGGATGAGGTAGTGGAAATCCCTGTCACCAGCTGCCAACGTGAATCTTTGGTGTGGAGGCTCTTTACCACTGTTGGGGAAGTACCCAAGCTGCGTGCTGACAAGGTCCGATGCACTGAGTGCAAAGTTGTGAACTTGTGTGCCTACACAAGCCCTTTAAAATGAGGAAACAATACTTTGAGATAGATGGGTATGCAGAATATACTCAAACATAAATAATCAAACTGACTCAGGAAGTTGACAAAGTGTGTCTGCTTTAATATAAATAATCTAAAACAGGGAATATAACGAACATCAATGAATTTGCTTGATCTTCTCACTCAATGCTTTTAACAAAAAATATAGCTTTTATACTAAAACATTTTCATCATATCTATGTTGCAATCTACAAAAACCTACGTGGGGATGTGATAGGATTATAGGGAACCTCTAGTTATATGTTGCATACTTGTTGGGAAGGTGTTTGGGTGTCTATCATCAAGTGGGGAAACTAAGTCCTCCTCTAGTGCAGGTCACTATGAATGCCATCAAATACACAAGGTCCCACTGGTTATACAAACTAAAGGGCTCTTTGATACATGGCCCACTATAATTGGTTGGCACCCTTGTACCGCTCTGTAATATTCCACCTACAGAAGCAGCCCACAGGCTAACATCCAGGTGCTGGTAGGGTGGTCATAACCATAGCTTCCCACCAATTAGCCTGTCATCTTTCATCACTCTTGCAGTCTGCCAGTCAAATAAGTCTTTGAACGTGGCCATGGGAATGTTCTCTATGCCTGAAAATAATATGGATTATAGGCATACTCTATCTCTCAGTTTTGATATAGCTGAACTTAATATCTATTTTCATCCATCCACATGACTGCAGGCCATGTTTCAGAGTCTTGCTGTATTTAAAATACTATTAAATGATGAACCTCTGATGTCTTCAAAGTTCACACTCCTCATCCAAGAAAGGGATTTTTTCTTTTCACACATTCTGGAACTACTACATTCAGGTTCACGGTGGCCTTGACTTCCTGGTGTTGGGCCAAACAAGCCTCTCTTTGTTTCACCTCCAAATGTTGATTGCTTTTCCAACTGTGACACACTGAAAGCCTTTCTTTTCCCTTGATCTAGCTCTGCTAAAATGCATTGTGAAATCATCCATAGTCCATTCATTTACTTGCATATACATAGGCACATCACCGTGTTATATTCACTTCATAGCTAGCCTTTGAGAATACTTTGTCTACTTGTGTTACTGAATCTGTACACTTGTAAAATTACTAGATATCTTCTTCATTATTTCTGTAGCATGAGCATCCTCATCTGAAGCCTGAAATGTTGCTCATCTTTAACAACTCCTCCTGTGTTTGTATAGAATGTCTATATTCTTCAGCCTCTTCTTCTTAGTGTGTCAGCTCTACTCTGTATGATGGCGCCAGGCTTCTCTTTTGCTCAGTTTTTATACTTCCTCTGGGATTTCATTCAAATGACCATCATATTGTCAGGCATGCTTGTGTGGATTCATCAATGGGAATCTTACTTCCAAGATCCTTTTTGGTATCAGTATTTTCACTGGCACTGCATGTGTCTCACACTTTGTCTCCCAACATATAGGCAGCATGGGGGAGGAGCTTTGGGTCGGGGTACTTGGCTCCACCTCTACACTTGTACTCCGTCACAGAAAGCCTGGTCTGTATAACTACAGGACCACCTCCATGTGGTGACATATAAGGTTGAATCACAAGGCAGCAGTTTGGAGGTCCATACCTTTCACAGGGGAGAGCAGGTTGACAACCCCTGTCACATCTTCATCATCTGCTCCTGCCAGCACAAGAGACACTCCTGTGGGGCAGAGTATCCCTGCGGACACCTTCCAGGTTATAGATGACACAGTCGACCCTTACCATTCGAGGATGACAGTCCTCTGTATGCACTGTGACACACCATTCTGAGCAGTTTTGAAGTGCTTTTGAGGCTGCGGTCTGGGAGCTTAAGAAATACTGTCCCCTGCCTAAGTAAGGCCCACCCAACATCTTTCTCTCTCCACCTGCTCCTTCATCCATGTGGTTGGTGTCTCTTGCCTACCCTCTCTTCCCTTCCCTCCCTTGTGTCGCCTGTGTAAAAACAATAATAATAGTAAAACACAAAAAAATAAAAGGTTCTTTTCAGTACCACCTTTCACAGTTCACAAATAGAAGTACCATAAAAAGGTGCAGGCCCCTACAGACAGCGCAGTAGTCCATGGACATCTACAAAAATGTGGGTTGTGGTGCCATAAAAAACATTGCAATCTTTTGTGTGAGAAAGTGGTGGCTATGAAAAGAGCCTCCTTTGGTAGTTTTTGTTTTTAAACGTGTTTTTCAAGTTTTAAAGCTTGCTATATTTGCAAAAAGTGTTTCAAAACATCAGTAAGATGTACTCCATCTCTGCAGAAAATGTTGGCAGTATCAAATTTAATATTTTCATTATGGAGAGACGTCATTCCAACATCTCCCAAAAATGCACACACAGCCTTGTTGAAATTGTGCCTCACTTTCTCCATTTGCGGACCAAATGAACAAGAGGGCATCCACATCTGTCTCTGGGAAATGCAAGAAAACATTAGTCAAGAGTTTGGGAACATTTCCTTCATTTTAACAAATGTCACGGTCATTGCAAACTGCAATGGAATTCTGGTTACATAACCTAAACTGTTCCCTCCTCAATGAACAATGAACAATGATAATGTACAAATGTTGGAACGTGACCATGTTGACACAAAATGAGAGCAAGCCCACCCACTTCATGTCACACACTCCATACCATTACACATGAACATCATGAAATCCAAGATTTCCATCCAATCCACATTGCTCTGCATACACCTTCAACCAATGGATCCACGAGTCCCCCAAATTCCACACACTCTGCCTCCTGAAACACACAGCCATTGCCATAGTCATCTGCACTCCTCTCAGCAAACAGACCTTCTGCCACACTCTCTCCTTGCATAACACACCCAGGAATACTTATTGGCCAATCCCATGAGCTCCACAGTCTAACTTCTATGACTGCAATCCTCAAAAGCGTTGGATGGCGCTAGCGATGTCCGCTGACTACCGCAGTGTCCACAGACAGACCGTCCAATTCAAGGGGGTGTGGAGAGAAATTAAACCCAAGGTAAGGTATTTTCTCTTTAGTGATGGTTCTGAAAAGAGCCTTTTTTAAAGGGGCTTGTAAACAAACACCTTTTTTTATCATTATTTTGCTTTTCTGTTGTTTTTGTGCTTACAGGCTTACAGGAACCTCTTCAAAGCATTCATTACATGATAAAGGAAAATTGCATTTCCAATATTTGACAAATAAATGCCATCCACCACAAACAGATTCACACCCTAAGAATTAATGTTCTCATTCTCAAAAGAGGACACCCCAACACTGCACAAAAAGAAGATATGCATTTTTCACAAGACAACTTCCTGTGTCTTGGTTAGGACAGAAGACATAGGGGCAGTTCCATAGTGCTCTAGGTCATATGTGACAAAATATCACCTTTGCACATGGAAACAGCTGCATTAGTGCCGTTATCAAATACTTCAGTGCACTCTGCAATGTTACTGCACTAATGCACCCCAAGGGCAGCACAATGACATCTGGAGTATTAAAACCAGCCATATCTTGACAAAGTGCAAACACACCTTTCAGATTGCGGCCAAGCACATCACACCACAAAGCCTCCTACTCCTGGAAATCCAAGGTTGGTAGAAATGCCACTTATCTCTGCATACCTCTGCATATTAGCAATGAAAAAATCTCCCAACATCCACACACTGACAGGGTAATTCATGGTATTAATATGCGCTGAAAAGGGGAGTGCAAGCGTGAAAATTGCAGCACATGCGTGCTAAAGCCACGCACGCAGCCATTTTTCGATTCATGGAATGCGCTGCATGTGTTTTTCCCGGGATGTGGGCCAAATCCGTGGGTGGCACACACGGGTGCACACGTCACTATATGCCGTGCATGATGCGCACAGCGAAAGTGCACAACGTGTAGCGCATACAACAAAAGGGGGTGGAACACGGGGCGGAACATGCGGAATAGGCAACAATGCGTGAAAATGTAGGCGTTACGGGGGAAGTACTGCAGCTAAATCCACGCAACGCCCTCACGCATGCTAACAACACATATTCATGGAATCGAACAGGGGAAACCCGTGCACCACAAAAGACGCGCTAATCCGGAAACAGGTACGCCAGCAGGAAGCAGGCGTAGGCAGCCCCGTGCAGAATAAAATTATGCACAAAGAACGAAGAAGCTCATATGTTACAATGAATATACCGTTCCTCGCAACAGTGGTTGTGGGACACCGCAGGAGGAGGCTCTGCATTTTTTTCACCCAGGACCAGCCTTTTTGGGATGCCTGATGACTAGGTCTATGGGAGGTACAAGTTTCCACCACAAATAATCCTAGAACTGGTTGCTGAGTGGGAGGATGACCTCACAACACCCACCCTATGCTCCCAAGCACTAAGTCCTTTGGAAAAGGTGCTCAATGTACTGCATTTCTTAGCTACTGGGTCATTTCAGTGGACAAGTACCATAGTTGGGGGTGTTGGCGATCATGACTGCACACCCCTCAGTCCGCAGTCACATATATGTGCCCAGAACACCTGCAGAAAGGCAGGCCATGGTCCAGGACTTTTACGGGGTGGCACACTTCCCCAAAGTGCAAGGTGCCATTGATTGCACCCACGTAGCTCTACGTCCTCCCAGGGCCACTGAGCACATCTATCGAAACCGCAAGCACTGGCATTCCATCAACGTGCAGGTTGTATGTGATGCCAAGGGAATCATCACCTCAGTATATGCCAACTATCCGGGGTCCAGGCATGATAGTTTCATATTCAGAGTATCACCCCTAAACCGGGACCTGGAAGCTGGGAGGCATTGCGACACATGGCTCATTGGTGAGTACAAATACCTCTGCAGATGCATGCATGTTAGACACTGAGAAATGGGAAAACCAAACTAATGATAATCAGGGGACAGTGCCTACCCTCTGAGCACCTACATGATGATGCCAATACGGAACCCCACCACACCACCCGAGATAACATACAACACAGCCCATATTGCAACCCAGGGCATAGTACCCAGCTTGTGGCACATTTTTTCACCTGAAATCCCACCCCTGTGGAGTGGACACATGCCTGGCACATACCAGCTGACAATTGATGATGATGATGATGATGATGACAAAAGGGACAGTCAACTGTCACAACCATACCACCCTGAGATTGTTTTCCTGGAAGTGCTACTTTGTGTGCATCCCTAGCTACTTAAACAGACCCAATGCTGTGTCATTAAAAGGCACACATTCATGCACCATGAATGACTAACCCCTTGCAAAATGGGACACCCAAATAGTGTCATGTCACCCAACCCCTCCCTAACCCATCTCAGCTACCCAACACACCATGGTATGGCATGCTATGTGAAATGAACCAAATGAATGCACAACACATGACAGAAGTGTGACAAAGTGCACCGTCCCAAATAGAAAGAGGCCACAGACAATTCCCTCTCACTAATGAAAAAGAAACAGCACACATGAAAAAATACTTACCAGCAAGGCAATACATTAGTACAGGACCCAACAGTGGCAAAGTATGACAGTAAAAAATGAAAGTAGTCCAAGTGTCACGACCTGACAAAGGCAGCACATCAACCCCTTCCATCTCCAGTGTGTTGCTGATAGGCAAATGTGGCAGTGTACTGCATACAACATGAACTGCATCTGCAAAGGAGACTGGCTTGTTAAGACATGAAGAAGCTACATGCATATATGCAAAATGTCCTGTATGTAATACAATATACAAATCAACCATGCAGTGGAGAAATCATCTCCAATCCCCACTAGGGGATTATACACAGTTTGGACTACAGACTGCCCACACAACTCATGGGAGCCAATGCCTCTGTGTAAGTCACTGTCATTTGGTCACACCCTTGCGAGCCCATGGAAAGGTGAGGCAAGAGTGGCATGTGTGTCAGGAACCCAAGTTTCAAACCCAAACACAGGACAAGCCTGCATGTGAGCAGCTGGAACACACAGTGAATGCCTACGGTAGTCACACAAAGCAACACACTGTACCATGAATTTACAATCTGAAAGAAAATAGTTATCAACAAAAAAGGAAATGCAAATTAAAAAAAATGAAATTTAAAATAAGAAAAAAATGAAAATGAAAAGTAAACAAAATAAATCAAATGAAAAATAAAAAAACAAAATACTAATTAAATTAAAAAAGGAAAAACAAAATAAAAAGAAAATTAAAAAATTCAAATGGAACATGAAATGAAAATGTAAATAATAAACTGAAACATTGAAAACAAAAAAAACAATCCAAAAATTAAAATATAATTCTAATTTTCTATTTGTATTCAATTATGAAAAACCAAAAAGAACAATATAAATAAAATATTTTGTGAACAAGAAAAATGAAAAAGAAAAATGAAAAATGGCCATGTGTCAACCGGGGGGGCACCCAGGAGGGAGGAGGTACTGGGTGCGCCCCAACACCCACATGCGTGGATGTTGAGAAAAAAAAAAACCTCCATGGGCTCATGGCCTCCACGGCTACCCTATAGTATGAGAACTGCTGTCGCTGTCATCACCCTCTGGTGGTACATTAGAAGGTGCAGGTGGTATGGGAGGCAGACCACGCAAAGCCCTGGCATGCTCCTTCATGGCAGCAAGCATCCGGGTCTGAAAGGTTTGGTTTTGGAGGATGATGGTACGGAGATCCCCATGCAGCACCTCACGGGTAGCACCCATTTCTGCCTGCATGGCCTCGCGTGATGCCCGGATCTCCTGACAGGTTGCCTGGAACTCAGCTGAGAATGTGCATGTCAGCGGCTCCAGCTGCTGTTCTGACCTTGTACTCTGGGACACCTCAAGTTCACACAGAGTTTCTCTGAGGGACATATGTTCTAACCTCAGAGCATCCCTGTGGGCCTTTGACTCTGCAGATATGGCTGTGCGCAGAGTCTCCAGTCCAGCCCGTCGGTCCCTGTTGGACACCAACATGTCCACCCTGTGTGAGCCGCACATGAACTCTGTTGCCTGCTGCTGGAGCTCCACCTGCCTTTTAGGGGGGAGAATGGAAGTGGCCACCCTATCCACTGCCTGAGCCATCATCTCACTTTATGCCCCCTGTTGCCCTGTTGTGCTGGAATAGTATAGATGGAGTTCTCCCACACAGTATTGCCGGGTAGCGCATGGCCACCACGTTGGCAGGCACCACACCTGTGTGGGGCAAGGTGATGTGCACCTTGCTGTGCTGGCACTGCCTGAGGCTGCAGGACTGCATTCTTCCTTTGATCTGCTGCCACAGGAACAGGAACAAATATAGTGGAGTGTGACCCTGCATCTGTAACCACCACAGGTGGACATTCCAACATTGACTGCCCCATAGAGGGGTCTACCCCCAGTGCAGGTGGGTTTTTTACAGAACGGCATTCCTGCCAGAAACACTCACCTGCGATGGGACATTGGTCTCAATGTCAGATTCAGCACCTGAGGCATAGGGGTCTTTGGAGGTGTACCCAGAGACACCCGTGGACAGGATGGTCTGTAGGACTAATGGATTTTCACCCACCACCACCCCACATCTTCCACTGGTGCCTGGTGGTGGCTGTGAGTACTCCTGTCCCTAGGCCATCTCCTCCTCCTCAACAGCATCTAGTGCCTCATCACCTGCACAAACATAAATGAAAAGTAATGAAGACAGACATGAACAGCATAGCCGACACACACAGGCATCACAATCTACACATCCAATACATAAATGAGACATGTCACACATTACACTAACTCTGGCATGCATGCACTGGCAATGAAATGGAAGGGGATCCTAAAAGCAGACACTGAGTACTCCAGGATGGCAAAGCAACACATGTGCTGCATGCTGCATAGCACCTGCTTCACACATTAGCCTATGAGTGGCATGGACAATCCACATAAATGACACATGCCAGCACACAGATGGCACGTAGCATAGCCATGGCAGATTTGACAAAGAAAACCCATATGGTAGGAAATCAGTACTGTCCCCCAGCCATGTGAGTTGGATATCATGAAATAGAACATGTATAAGAGTGTGACAAAACACATGTGTGACACGCTGCAACAAAGCTAGTGTTTACTAATGCAGTGCGGCAGGCACATGCACACATCAATGGTTGGTCACTTGGACATGACAGAAGTCAATTGTCATGTTGAACATTCAAACAGGGCCCTGAAGTGATTGTGTGCAGAGCATGTGTAGGTGCACAAAAGTCAATCAGCCTGATGGATGAAATAATTTCCATAATAAGTAAAGAAATGTGGGGCATTTTGGGGTGAAATCTATGACTGAAGTACGGTGAATTTTGTGCAGAACGGCACAAAAATATGTGTTTATCATGCAAATGATTTCATCAATCAGGCAGAATGAACAAGAAAACGGTATCAACAATGTTGTGGCATTATGGCAGTTGAAGGGCAAGTGCAGTGATCAGGTGCAAAGTGTAAACTGCGGTCAGGAGGGATACTGCGAAACCCAAACCCAAGGGTGGGGGATGGTTTGGAGGCACCACATGGGTGACCTATAGCGGTCATGACTAAACAGCCTCACCTGGCATTCAATCAGAACACATCACCCTAGCAACATACACATGGTTTGCACACACATGCATGGCCAATCACCAGAAATTGCCTCACGATCTGGTAGGTCTCCCACGCCTTGGATCTGATCCTCTGTGATGAAGCCTCCAGCGATTGACTCATGTTGTGGAGTACTTCCTCCTCTGGTGGAGACCCACTGCCAGTCAACAGAGTAGAGGCATGATTGGAAGCCAGCTTGTTTTTTGCTCTGCGTTTGAGGTCATTCCACCGCTTTGAGCAATCATCAGCTATGCGCCTCACAAATCCATGGGAACTAATCTGGTCAGCGATGCACTGCCAGTGGGCCCTATGTTGAGCAGTTGTAGTCTTGCACCCTGCAGTCACCAGCATTTCGTGGCCATGGGCTGGCTCATAGCCCACAAGTGCGTCTAGTTCCACATCATTGAAACGCCGCTTCCTTGACTTGTGGGGGGGTAAGCCGTGTCTTGGCGACCAGCCTGTTCCGTAAGAGTACCCTTCATCCTCTTGAGAGGTGGTGCGGATCCTGAGTGGCTTACACTGCTCTGGTCGGTAGGGACTGAAGCGCAGGTGGACTGGGCACTGGAAGTAGGCAAAGGCACAATGATCAAAGGTCTCTCTGCAGGCATTGGTTGCTGAGTGCTGTTGCCAGGACCAACCTTGGTGTGATGTCAACACTGTCCCAGCTGGGTGACTCAGAGCTGGGGTGGATTGAGCTGCAGCTGCCCCTGCAGCCTCTTCACCCTGGCTACTTGGGGCAGCAGATGACTTTGCTGCCCCAGACTCACGTGGCCTGGTGACAGCAACTTTCACTGCCACACGTGGCTTTGACTTTGTGACACAGAAGTCAGCCTGTGAGTCATCCTGTGCCAGTTCGGGGAACAATAGGGGCCGGGTTAACAGGGCCTGTTCTGGGATGGTGTCAGCTGCATCTCCCGACCCATTGGGGGACAGCATAGGTGTCCCTGATTGGTCCTCCACACACTGGCCTCTTGGGCCAACCTGCACATCCTGGCCATGTCCCCTACCGCGGACACCTCTTGGAGGTCGGCCACCTTTGCCTCCTTTACTACTTGGTCGCCTCCCAACCATGGCACTTATGTTATTGTGCGAATGGGAGGTGCAGTAAACAATTGTCCTGGGCAATTGGGTTGAAGGGGGCAGGGTACTAGATGGAATACGTACCCCTGTGCTCTAGCAAGGCTGTCTGTGACCCCTGGGGGAAGATGACGGGTCACGCAATGCTCAGGCACCCTGAAAACAAAATTTAACGTGCATACGACCCCTGGTAGCCCACATGCATGGAGTAAAGGACCCGCACTACACTGTGGCACCCAGAAACACAAAAATAAGCATACACGTGGTACACACAGGCTACAATGACCTCTGAATGGGTACGCGACACACGGGGGCAACCACAGTTGAAACATACGTGCGCATCTCACTATCTACCAGAAAAAAGAATGTGAAAAAGACGCGCGTGGGCACATTGGCAACACCCCTGCCAAAAGAAGAATTGAATGCTGTCTCAGTAAACAAGGAGTACGAACTGCAACTGTTGTGAAGTAATCGCGTGTGAACCGACAAGAAGTACAAGAATCACTCGCTCGCTCTACACAAAAAGCACATAGAAGAAAAAGGCGTCCTACTTGTACCTTTTAACCCTGCCCACACGTGCCACATCACTTACGCACTTACACGCTAAGGGCCTCTCCTCCAATTACACGCAGTGACACCCGGACATGCAGTTTTTGCACATGTGGAAACACTATGAACCCATGTGGAGGTAAACACTGTGCGTGTTACGTCACAGATGCGCTTACATGCTAAGGGCCTTTCCTCTAATTACACACTGATGTGCTGTTTTTTTTCATGTGCCAAATCACTCCGTATCAAGTGCCACAGGGTTGCCATGTCGGGGGAAAGAACATCAGAGACCACTGGCAACCCCCAGCCAGAGAGGCAGAAGACTATCAGCATCAGTGCTGCAGAAGTTGGTATACTGGTGGAGCAAGTCCTGGTGCATTATGATGCCCTCTTCAGAAGACAACGCGCTGACAATGAAGGACGGAAGAGGATCTGGAAGGACATCGTGGCTGCCATCTACGTGGACGGGGTGGCAGCCCGCAACATAGCACAGGTCCGGAAGTGCTGGGAGGACTTCAGGTCCAGGACCCTCAGGAATGCCCGGGGCCTGTTGGAGGTAGCGCATGCAGAGGGGTGCCAGGTCTCCCTTACCGACAACCAGATGAGGGTCCTGGAACGTATACACCAACGTTCCACCTCCAGGTCCTTCAGAGGTAGACCCGTCTGGTGTCGAGCTGTAAGTGTCCATGTGTACTGATTGAACGCAGTGCATGTTGAGGTGTGCCAGGAGTGTGCAGCTTGGACATATGTCTGGAAAGGCCCATGTATGGATATGTATGTGAAGAGACATGAGCCTGCTGCATGTGAGTCCAGTCATGTGTTGGGCACATCAATGGTGTATGTGTTCAAATGCATGATGGCCAAATGGATGTGGGGATGCACACATGTTAGCATTTCTGTATATATACTATGGCATGGTTGGGGTGTGACACATGGATGCTAGTTCCACCTTCATGTACGTGCACGGTGTACATGTGCGTGTGTGTATTTGACATGTGTGCAAAAGTGATACACCGTGGATGCATGTGACACCGACATGTAGGAGGCTGATTGGCAGATGTGACATAGTTGCCGATGATTGCACTGTGACAGGTGGTGGAGATGTACAGATGCATGTATGTGTGGGGCACTCCCTGTGTTGCATGTGACGTCAGGCTAACCTTCGGATGTTCATGATGTTGTATGTGTATGGATGTTGCTGCCTTCAAATCATATGTGTGTTGGCGAGTGTGATGCCATCTGTGAAGTTCGACATTGCCACTCATGTGCAAATGTCATGTGTGTATCAGACCATTGTACAGTCCCCTGATGGCTGTGTTCTGCCTCTCTTTGTCTGCAGTGTCAACTGATGAAGAGGGCGGAGACGGTGCTGTGGAGCACAGTGGCAGGGATCCCACCGCCAGCCGGAGTCTGGTGCCGCTTCCACGTCCAAGAGGCGGAGGTCAGAGGTGGACTCATCAGCAGTAGAAGGGGCAGCTGTGTCCCCTCAGAGGGCTATGGAGTCATCCAGGTTGGTGGGGTGTTTGGTTGAGGAGGAGGTCATGGAAGGCCCACGCACAGGGCCTGGAGGGGGGGATTACTGGGGCTAGTGGTGCAGTCCAGGAGCAGGGACAGGAGGCAGCACAGGCTGCCGCTGAGGTGCCTGTGTGTAATCTTGTCCCTGATCCTGTGACTGCATCATCCCGTACCAGCAGGGATGCCTTCGTCCAGACCTGCTTTCAGGGAGGGGATGCGCTAACAACAACTGGCCTTCCTCTCCCTGCGGACATGGCAATCCATGACCGGTTCAGCCTGTCCTGGCTGGGGTGGTGTTGCATCAATGTGGTATTCAGGATGACATGCAGACTTCTCGTGAGGAGAATGCACTTCATTTTGAATACCTCATTGACCGCGTCAACTTACTAGGACAGGTCACTGGCGCTGGGTTCCTACGTGTGCTGGATCTTCTACTGACCCCCTCATCAACTGCACCCCCTATGCGCGTGTTGTCCTCTGTGCCATCTACCTGCCCAAGTATCACCTGGGCACACTGTGGAACTGCCCCTGATCCAACGGCCAGGCTGGTTGAGGACACATCCCTGCCACAGTCAGGAATTGGAGGTCCAGCAGGGGTGGCCACCCCAACAATTGGACCCCAGCAGGAGGAGGACGTGCAGGCATCGACAGGCAGGGCAGATGCAGGGCAGCAGCAGGTTCAAGGTGGGAGTGATGATGGCTGGTGGTCATCAACATCACAGGGGCAGGAATCGGCCGGAGGGCAGGAGGACCCTGGATTGGCAGTGTCTTCTGTGTGGCAGCGGTTGGTTCAGCAGATAGATGCAGAGCAGTGGTGGGCGGAGGAGTCACAGCTCACTATGGTCAGGGTGGAGAACTCCATGCGGAAGGCATTGAGGCGGGCTGAGTGCCTCGAGGTAACTCACAGGGAGTTGGAGGCCGCCATGACTGCTTCTCTGCAAGACCTCGAGGCCAGGGAAGAGGCCCGCCTCCAGGACGTTGAAAAAGAGTTTGATGATACCCTGGCCCAGAACATCAAAGAGTGAGCCGTAGGATTTACCAGCTGCCTTTGTACATAGTTCTTTAGTGCTAGGTTTCATTTGTTTTTTTTTTCTGGAGTTAATGGACTTTACTCCACTTCATATTTATAGTTTTCTTTTAGTAGGATTTTTTGGTAGGTTTCATATATTTTGGGGATCATGGACCCTTTGGACTTGGTTTGTATATAGTTGAAGACTTGTACATACTTTCTTTATGAACAGTTCCCATGGATCAATGTTTTTTTTTTGCATTATTTGTTTTCATATTGACATTGGCAATGGACCACTTTTCTTTTTTCATGCTATGGAATTTTTTTTATCATTGGATTTTCATTACTTTTTGTTAATATCTGTGTATGTTGTTTGATTTCCTTTATGTAATTTCATTGGGTTGTTAATACATTAATTCTGAGTTCATGATTGGTGTTGTGTACTATCATTGGTTTTGTGCATGTCTCAATTAACATTGCCTCAGTCATGTGTTGCCACTGTATGGCTCTGTTGTGCATTTATGCATGGGCATGGTGGTTCCTTTAAGAGTGTCATGCCATGGGTCATTTGGGAGTGGGTGCTGTGGATCGTTGCATGCTTGTACTGGGGGGCAAGGGGGATTTGGGTTGGGATTAGGGCCATGGGTCTGTTTTCTTAGGACATGTTGTTTGGTGGGCCATGTGTCGGGCCTGTTGTCAGGTGGCCCTCATTGGGGGTGTGGGGGGACATAAGTCGGGCCTGCTGGCAGGTGCCCATCAATGGGGGGTGGGGGGACATGAGTCAGGGCCTACTGGAAGGTGGTCCTCAATGGGGGTTGGGGGACATGAGTCGGGGCCTGCTGGCAGGCGCCCGTCAATGGGGATGGGTGCGGGGTGGGGGGACATAAATCGGGGCCTGCTGGTAGGTGCCCATCAATGGGGGTGTGTGGGGGGTGGGGGGACATGAGTTGGGGCCTGCTGGCAGGTGCCTGTCAATGGGGGTGGGTGGGGGACATGAGTCAGGGCCTCCTGGCAGGTGGCCCTCAATGGGAGGCTGAGGGGACATGAGTTGGGCCTGCTGGCAGGTGGCCCTCAATGGGGGGGTGGTGAGACATGAGTTGGGGTCTGCTGGCAGGTGCTCGTCAATGGGGATGGGTGGGGGGTGGGGGACATGAGTCGGGGCCTGCTGGTAGGTGCGCGTCAATGGGGCTGGGTGGGGGGACATGAGCCAGGGCCTGTTGGCAGGTGCCCGTCAAGGGGGTGAGTGTCGACAGTTGATTCGGGGCCTGCTGGCAGGTTCCCGTCAATGGGAGTGTGTGGGGGGTGGGGGGACTTGAGTCGGGGCCTGCTGGCAGATGCCTGTCAATGGGGGCGGGTGGGGTGGGGGAACATAATTTGGGGCCTGCTGGCAGGTGGCCCTCAATGGGGTTGGCGGGGGGACATGAGTCAGGGCCTGCTGGCAGGTGCCCATCAATGGGGGTGGGGACATGCGTCGGGGCCTGCTGGCAGGTGCCCATCAATGGGGGGGTCGGGGTCATGAGTCGGTGCCTGCTGGCAGGTGCCCGTCAAGGGTGAGGGGTGGGGTTGGTGGAAGACATGAGTTAGGGCTCCCATTTGAATGGTGCCATGTGGCCTGCCTGCAGGGCATGGGCAGAGATGATGGGCTGCCTGTGGGGCATTCCCAGGAATGATGGGCTGCCTGCAGGGCATGGACTGTGGTGTGGGCTGCCAGCGGGGCGTGGGAAGGGGGGCCCACCCGGGAGGACATACACTCCCCACACACCCCCAAAATACATGTACCTTGCTCGCGCCAGCCCTATCGCGTGTGAAACTCCATGCACATCCCCCAAATACACATACCACACTCGTGCCAGGTCTATCGCATTTGAAACTCCACATGCACCCCCAAAATACACGTACCCTGCTCGCGCTAGGCCTATCGCGTGTAAAATTCCCCACGTACCCCCGAAATACACGTACCATGCTCGCGCCAGGCATATCGCGTGTGAAACTCCCAGCCCACCCCCAAAATACACCTACCCCGCTCGCACCAGCCCTATCGCGTGTCAAATTCCCTGAGTTCCCCTGAAATACTTGTACCCCACTCGCGCCAGGCATATCGCGTGTGAAACTCCCAGCGCACCCCCAAAATACACCTACCCCGCTCGCACCAGCCCTATCGCGTGTCAAATTCCCTGAGTTCCCCTGAAATACATGTACCCCCCTCGCGCCAGGCCTATCGCGTGCGAACTCCCTGCGCACCCCCAAAATACACATACCCCACGCATGCCAGGCCTATCGTGTGTGAAACTCCACGTGCACCCCCGAAATACACGTACCCTACTCGCGCCATGCCTATCGCATGTGAAACTCCCCACGCACCCCCGAAATACATGTACCCACTCACGTCAGCCCTATCGCATGTTAAACTCCCTGCGTACGCCCGGAATACATGCAGGCAGACCATCCACCCTGGCCATGCCCCACAGGCAGTCCCTCCACCCTCTCCATGCCCCACAGGCAGCTGTCATGATCACTATTCCCAAGGAGTCAGGACCAGCCCAACGTCCTTGGGAGCAGGCCCCTAACCCTAATCCTAGGCACCAGCCGGTCCCTACTGGGACCTTTTGGACCCTGTCCAGGCGCCGGTGGCACCAGGCTCATCAAAACCATTGGTCCCGGCATTGGAAGCGCCGGGCTCATAATTGGTGTGAAAGTGCTTGGGTGGACTTACCTGCAGCAGACCATGCTGCTTACTTACCAGCCACTTAGAAGCCCTCTGTGAACAGGAACTACTTTCTTACCTGGGTGGGGCAGCTCCACTCCCTGGATACAGCACTGGAACTCTTCTGGAAACTGGAACTCTTTTCTTACCTAGGCGGGGCCGTGGAAGAAGACGCCTCATCACTCCAAGGCTATTTAAACCACACCCGATAGATGAAACGTGCTTCGCGTTATTCTGCATCTGAAGCAGAACGCTCACCGAGTCTGTTCCAGCCTTTCCTCTTTCGATCCTGAACCTGCAAGAATTATACTTACCATTCCTGTATCCAGTCAACATCAGCACCTGCGAAAGACAAGAAACAACAGGTTAGCAAGACAAACTCTACACACAGTGCTTTCTCACCTGATCCATCAGCAGCGGCCGTGTCTTCACGCTGCACCTTCGCCTGCAAAGACAAAAGCATTGTTATACTTACCGGCACGCCGTGAATTCCGGATTTCTTCATTCTGCATCGCCGCCTGAGAAGACAAAGTATAGTTAAAACTTACTAGCATTCCGCTGACTCCGGCGCTGCAAACCAACATCTGAAAGACAAAAGAAAAAGACATTAAGCAGGTATTTACTCACGCCCATCACGCTCGTCGCAATAAAACGCCTGCGAATACTCCGGCGTCTCTTTAACATGAACTAAGCTGCAAGGAAAGAGACAGTTAGAGCGCTTGCCATACTTACGAATTTCCAGGCGCTTCACTCCATCTTCCATCCCAAGAGTCCTGCAATACATAAGGGAAAAGCATTATACAGAGTCTTCAATATTAACGTGCCACGCATTTAAAGACTATAAAGACAAAAGGTGTCCAGAAACTCACTGCTCGTGCAGATAACAACGGTAACCATCCTCTGAATTCAAGAGGCCAATGTTTCACCAGTGAGGAACTGGCAACGGCACTCTGCACCAGACGCAGATGGAGAGCCCAGCATTCACCTATCTAAGGTGAGCACGTTGACCTGGGGGGGGCTCTACAGAAAAGCTGGAAAGAGAGAGAGAGAGTGAGAGGGACATTCAACAACCCAGGCCATTAACCCCCATATTCTTTCACCTGCAGAAACCTCACTCTTCGAGTTCGACACACAGTGTGAAGAGGTTCGACCCCAGAAGCCAATCGAGTCCTACACATCACTTTTCGAGTCACAGACACCTTCCTGCCAAGACCCGCGCCTCCGTGGGAATCAGGTGAGCGTTACAGAACGCGAAGCCCACCACAATACTCCTACCCAGGCGCAATGGAAACCTCAGACACTGATCAACTAGCCCAGTTGCTCGGAGAATTAAGAGCAGAAGTACATGCAGCTCGTCAGCAAACAAACTCTCTAAGAAGAGAACTGATAATTTCCAAAGAGCGAACTGAGGACCTCGCTAGGCAGTTGCTACAAACGCAGGCAGGACATACACCTTTGCCCGTTCCAGGAGGAAGTTATCCTTCTGCTTCATCTTTAAATCCAGTGCAAATCAATCTGCCCGGTAATGTGCCCTTGGCTCCGGCCATACGCTTTTCTGGTGATCCAAAGAAATTTGCGGTGTTCATCAACCAGTGCCGCTTACACTTCTTATGTCAACCAGCTGCTTTCCCAACAGACCAGACCAAGGTGGCTTTCGTGCTTTCTTATCTCAGTGGCAGCGCCGCAGATTGGTCGATTCCTTTAGTCACCCAGGATGATCCGGTTTTACATGATTTCCAGGCCTTCCAATCCAGCATGGAGAAACTGTTCGCAAGACATGCACAAGGGCAGGCCTTGGACAATGAACTTCTTTCATTACGACAGGGTAATCAAGACCTCTTGACTTATATAGCCTCATTCAACAGACTTATAGTGGAAACTCAATGGCCCGAGGATAAGAGAATAACGCTTTTCTACAGAGGCCTGCGTGGAGAGCTCAAGGATGTGTTAGCTCAAGTTGCGAATCCTCCACAAGAATGCTCAGACTATATTGACTTAGTTGTCCAATTGGACCACAGACTACAGAACAGGAAAGCAGATCGTTCCAAATTTGATACCCGAGTGTTTTCTAAACCACAAACCTCTACTAGGGGAGCTGACACGGTGGAACCCATGCAAATAGGGGGCATGAAAGGACCTTTAACCCAGAAAGAGCGGGAAAGAAGAAGGCAGCTGCAATTATGCCTCTATTGCGGAAACTCAGGACACTTTCTTCGGGACTGTCCAGTGAAACCAGCTAAGAAGGCTGTAGGAGCCGCGGATACCTGTACCACAAATTCTGAGCAGGGAAACGACCTAGCCCGACAAGAGTAGAGGTCCTCTTGCCGAGCGTTAAGATCTGTCCCGTGACCTCGCATTTCGTGGTACCCATGGTCCTCATTAGTCCTGAACATCCGGATCGTTTGCATGCAATTGAAGCTTACATCGACAGTGGAGCAATCGGTAATTATGTGGACCGTGAAAAGGTATCAAGGATGAATCTACCCCTTGTCCCTAAGGCTGTAAAAGACGTCATTACTACTGTGGATGGCACGAAGATAGCCTCCGGACCAGTAACGCATGCCACCCAAGAAGTGACGCTAGTGAGTCAAGATGGACACCGGGAGAGAATCGTGTTTGATGTGATCAAGGCTCCTCAGTTCCAGATCATTCTGGGAATCCCTTGGTTAGAGAAGCACAATCCTCAGATTGATTGGCGAGCAAAGACGGTTCAGTTTCCAGAATGTTTTACCACTTGTTATCCTAGGCCTGATGTTTCACTGGCGGCAATCTCTTCGGAGGAGGTTCCCAAATTACCTCCCGAATACCAGGAATTCCAAGACGTCTTCCGGAAGGATCAAGCTAACACCCTGCCTCCTCATAGGTCTTACGACTGTCAAATAGATTTGATACCCGGAACAACTCCTCCTTGCAGCAGGATTTATGCCCTCACCGAGCCAGAGAATCTTCACCTCAGACAATACTTGGACCAATACCTAGCTAACGGGTTTATTCGTCCTTCAAAATCTCCAGCTTCATCGGCTTTGTTCTTCGTTCCGAAAAAGGAAGGAGACCTTAGGACTTGCATAGATTATCGCGCCCTGAATCAAATCACCGTTAAAAACAGATACCCGTTACCTTTGATCCCTGAACTCCTGGACCAAGTCAAAGACGCATGTTTATATACAAAATTGGATCTCAGAGGAGCCTACCACTTGGTACGGATAAAAGAGGGCGATGAATGGAAAACGGCCTTCCGCACCAAGTACGGGCTATTCGAATATCAAGTGATGCCCTTTGGACTTTGTAACGTTCCTGCCGCTTTCCAATATTTTATGAACAATGTCCTTAGAGAACTCATAGACGTGTGTGTTGTTGTCTACATTGATGACATCCTTGTCTATTCATCATCCGAAGAGGAACACCAGAGACACGTTAAAAAGGTTCTCGAGAGATTGCGCCAACATAATCTTTTTGCTAAGCTTGAAAAATGCGTTTTCAACGTAACTGAAGTCGAGTTCCTGGGATTCATATTGTCACCTAACGGAGTCCATATGGATTCAAAGAAAGTCGATGCAATCATCAAGTGGCCATCACCAACCTCTGTAAAAGGAGTTCAAAGCATGTTAGGCTTCGCTAACTTTTAACGCAGATTTATTCCTGAATTTTCTCGGATAGTCCAGCCCATCACCGCTCTGTTAAAAAAGAACAAACGTTTTGAGTGGTCTTCTGAAGCAGAACAAGCTTTTCAGGACTAAAAAAATTAAATTCATTTCTGCCCCTGTTCTAAAACATCCTCGCCCAGAACTCCCCTACATCATGGAAACGGATGCTTCTAGTCTTGCTATGGGGGCAGTTTTATCACAAAGAGATCCGGTCACACACCAGTTACACCCTGTAGCCTTTTGGTCCCGCAAGTTTTCGGCTCCCAAGATCAACTATTCAATTACAGACAAGGAACTTTTAGCTATCAGATCGGCCTTTAAAGCATGGCGGCATTATCTTTTAGGAACCAGACACACAGTCACCGTAATGACTGATCACCGCAATTTACAATATCAAAAGACGGCCAAAGCTCAGTCTTCCAGACAGCTTCGCTGGGCTCTGTTTGTGGCTGAATTTGACTTTATAATTACTTATCGACCAGGCAGTAAGAACGGAAAAGCAGATGCCCTCTCCCGGATGGGAGTAGATGAACAATTGACCAATCCAGAACCAATACCCATAATCCCAGAACAAAGGATTTTGGGTTTGGTCAGCACTCAATCTTTTGAAGACATCAAGACCACGGTTAAATCACTCCAAACTCCGGCCGATTTGCAGGACTGGCAATTAAAGAGAAAAGAATTCTCAGTGGATCAAGACCTACCATATTTCCGAGGACGATTGCACTTGCCCTGTGAGAAAATACAAAAACAAGTAATCTCCTGTTATCACGACTCTCTAATGGAGGGTCACCCTGGTATTACCAAAACCATGGAAAAGATTAAAAGACATTTCTGGTGGCCATCATGGAAAAAGGATATTAGAGACTTTGTAATCTCCTGCGGTGTGTGTGCCCAGAATAAAAGTCAGAAGCAGAAACCAGCCGGCCTATTACAGCCACTAGACATCCCTCCCTGTCCATGGCATACCTTGTCCATGGATTTTATCACGGACTTACCTCCATGCTCGCGGTATACTACCATTTTAGTAGTCGTGGATCTATTCTCCAAGATGGCTCACTTCATTCCCCTGAAGGGTTTACCTTCAGCCTCAGTATTGGCTCGAGAATTCTTGGAAAACATTGTTCGCTTACACGGTTTTCCCTCGGTTTTAGTCTCCGATAGGGGAAGTCAATTCATCTACCACTTCTGGCGCAGTTGCTGTTGTCTAGCCCAAATTGATGTAAAACTTTCGACCAGTCACCATCCCAAAACTGACGGACAAACCGAAAGGACAAATCAGACACTAGAACAATATCTACGTTGCATGCTCCAACAAACTGAAAACCCCTGGAAGGATATTCTTTGGATCGCTGAATACGCTTACAACAATTCGACTCATTCTGGAACCGGGAAGACTCCTTTTTTCCTATTATACGGACACCATCCTAGAACCTCCAACCTGGATCCTCCCCAAGAATTTGAAGCACCTGCTGTGGATCACTTGCACTCAGAAATCACCCGTGCTTTTAAGGAAGCCACTGCCCATCTGCAAAGAGCTAAAGCTCAATTAAAAAAAAGGAGCAGATCGACACCGTAAAGAGGCCCCTCACTACGCTGTAGGAGATCAGGTCTGGTTATCCACTAAGCACCTGCCTCTAAAAGGATCACGCACCTTCATCCCGAGATACCTTGGACCCTATCTCATATCTGCCATAATTAATCCGGTGGCTGTCAAATTGGAATTACCTACGCATATGAAAATACATCCAGTATTCCATGTCTCCTTATTAAAACCAGTACAACCAGAAACCCGATTGACTGAACTTCCAGAACCGGTTTTAGTAGATGGAGAACTTGAATTCGAAGTAAAGAACATCCTAGACTCCAAAATCTCCAAATCTAAGTTATATTATCTGGTTGATTGGAAAGGATACGGCCCCCAGGAGAGGTCTTGGGAACCCTCAGAATATGTCCACGCACCTCGTCTGGTAAAGAAATTCCATCTGAATCACCCCAACAAGCCAAAACCCCCGGAGAAGACACGCTTAGGAGGGGCCTTGAGGGGGGGTGCTGTCATGATCACTGTTCCCAAGGAGTCAGGACCAGCCCAACGTCCTTGGGAGCAGGCCCCTAACCCTAATCCTAGGCACCAGCCGGTCCCTACTGGGACCTTTTGGACCCTGTCCTGGCGCCGGTGGCACCAGGCTCATCAAAACCATCGGCCCCGGCACTGGAAGCGCCGGGCTCATAATTGGTGTGAAAGTGCTTGGGTGGACTTACCTGCAGCAGACCATGCTGCTTACTTACCAGCCACTTAGAAGCCCTCTGTGAACAGGAACTACTTTCTTACCTGGGTGGGGCAGCTCCACTCCCTGGATACAGCACTGGAACTCTTCTGGAAACTGGAACTCTTTTCTTACCTAGGCGGGGCCGTGGAAGAAGACGCCTCATCACTCCAAGGCTATTTAAACCACACCCGATAGATGAAACGTGCTTCGCGTTATTCTGCATCTGCAGCAGAACGCTCACCGAGTCTGTTCCAGCCTTTCCTCTTTCGATCCTGAACCTGCAAGAATTATACTTACCATTCCTGTATCCAGTCAACATCAGCACCTGCGAAAGACAAGAAACAACAGGTTAGCAAGACAAACTCTACACACAGTGCTTTCTCACCTGATCCATCAGCAGCGGCCGTGTCTTCACGCTGCACCTTCGCCTGCAAAGACAAAAGCATTGTTATACTTACCGGCACGCCGTGAATTCCGGATTTCTTCATTCTGCATCGCCGCCTGAGAAGACAAAGTATAGTTAAAACTTACTAGCATTCCGCTGACTCCGGCGCTGCAAACCGACATCTGAAAGACAAAAGAAAAAGACATTAAGCAGGTATTTACTCACACCCATCACGCTCGTGCAATAAAACGCCTGCGAATACTCCGGCGTCTCTTTAACACGAACTAAGCTGCAAGGAAAGAGACAGTTAGAGCGCTTGCCATACTTACGAATTTCCAGGCGCTTCACTCCATCTTCCATCCCAAGAGTCCTGCAATACATAAGGGAAAAGCATTATACAGAGTCTTCAATAGTAACGTGCCACGCATTTAAAGACTATAAAGACAAAAGGTGTCCAGAAACTCACAGCTCGTGCAGATAACGACGGTAACCATCCTCTGAATTCAAGAGGCCAATGTTTCACCAGTGAAGGAACTGGCAACGGCACCCTGCACCAGACGCAGATGGAGAGCCCAGCATTCACCTATCTAAGGTGATCACGTTGACCTGGGGGGGGGGCTCTACAGAAAAGCTGGAAAGAGAGAGAGAGAGTGAGAGGGACATTCAACAACCCAGGCCATTAACCCCCATATTCTTTCACCTGCAGAAACCTCACTCTTCGAGTTCGACACACAGTGTGAAGAGGTTCGACCCCAGAAGCCAATCGAGTCCTACACATCACTTTTCGAGTCACAGACACCTTCCTGCCAAGACCCGCGCCTCCGTGGGAATCAGATGAGCGTTACAGCAGCCCATCCACCATGGGCATGCCCCACTGCCAGCCCACACCACAGGGGGGACATTTTCCACATGACTTACCTGGCGCAAGCGGGATACGTGGATTCCGGGGGTGCGCCTGGAGTTTTACACGTGATTTTGCTATCACAAACGGGGTACATGTATTCCGGGGGTACGCAGGGAGTTTTACACACGATTTCAATGCCCGAGCGGGGGAACCCTTATTCTGAGGGGGTACGCAAGTACATTTTCACGCGTTTTGGCTGTGGGGAGCAGGGTACACATAGTATTTTCACACGATTACAGTGTAGCGGACCTGTGAGCTGGTCCAGGGTTAGCGCGGCCCTTTTTGCCGTATTGGGGATTTCAATGGCTTTTCCTTGCGCAAGGGCGTTCTTGGGAGCGTAACTGGCGCTGCGGGATGTTCACTGCGCCAGGTCTCAAAATGGCTTGGGAAATCCATAAATACATGGTGCGCCACATTGCTGTTTTACGCACATGGCTGGCGCACGCTGGTGCACGCTGGTGCACGCTCCCTCTCTGCACTGCTCGCATGCGTTGCCTCTGCGCTGAAATCTATGAATTACCCTGTGAGTCTCTCCATCTCCCCCACCACAGCCATCTTCACTACACAAAGCAATGAATAAAAAAAAAAAATATCCTCTCTTCAGGGACCTCATTTCCCCAAAATGCTAGGGGTAGCGGAAGTGACACCACATGACCCTTGACCCCCTGATGACATCACCGGAAGTGATGTCATTTGACCCCACTCCAAAGTGACATCACGATAAGTGATGAACATGACCATTTACCACTTCACAAAACAGGAAGTGGCATCACATATCATGGTTTCTAAGTGTGCTATTAAAAATATGGTTAAAATATTACTGTAACGTGATATAAATTTCATACATGAATGGATCACCATATGTATTGGTAGAAAAAAACATGCTATAACTGCAACTTGTGAAAAGCAAAATACATAGAGCCTCATTCCGGGTTGGGCGGTAAGGGTTAACAGTCACCGGTAAGGAGACCGGTGCCGGTAAACGCTTACCGCCCTATTCCGAGGTCCCTTAGCGGGTCCCAGCAGGAACGGCTGGTCTGACCAGCCGTTCTTAGCAGGACCCATTAAGGGACCTTGGAGCAAATAACAGGCCTGCAATTTGCTGGCCCGTTACTAGCACCTTTCCCATTCTCATTAAGCCCTATCGGGGCTCACATGGGAATGGGTAATGGTTGGTTGAATGGGGACTTACTGGGTCCGCACAGGTCAGAATGTCCCGGTAAATCCCCATTCAACCAGACCAGATCCGGACCCGGGTTTGGAGGCAGCCATGGTGCTAATAGCGCCATGGCTACCTCCAAACTCATAATGACCCCCATAGTCTCAAATAGATGCTTATTCTACTCTAAATGTGTTTTGCAGGATTTTGTCTGCATTATTAATTTGAGGTGTTTAAGAACAGACTAAATCAGTGACTCACCCCTGAAGTATGCCTGAAATAAACCTTTAATGAGTCTATCAATTAATGTATGGAATTCCAGAAAGACAAAGACAAATAGCTCAAATAGACACATGACATTGGCCACAGCTCAGGAGCTTCAATTTGTAAAAAATAAAAAATAAATAAAAAAAAAGATTTCTTTTTGTAGGGCTAGCAAGGGAGACCTCAGGGGTCACAAGAGCGACCTTTAGTGACCCCTAAATTACATCTCTCCCTCTCTTCCTATAAATCACAACCAGAAAACACCTGATTGGCTAATCCCCACAGTCCACTTTCCATGCCAGGCATCCTGAAAAGGACCGTATGTGGCACACACTGTGCATTAACTACCACGGTGTCTGCAGACCCTCTAAAACAGGACAGCCCTTTTCCCTTTCCACTTCACACTTTCCTGTGCTTCCTCATTGGCTATTGTTAAGCAGCCACACACGCATCCACCAATCACATCCAAGAACTCTACATCTAACTCTGTCAGCTCAATTCAACAATTCAGATGACCTGTTGAACACTCAGAGTACAGGTCTCCAGTTATTCTAAAGCACCTGCATCAGAAACTACTATAAAAATCTACAAGATTTCGATTTGCAGATTCAACCACATCTGCATTGATCAACACAAAGTACAGGTATGCATATATTTTGTAAAATACATTTCCAACTATTTTATAAATGCATATAGACTTGGTTCCTGCCACTTACCCTGCATAACCTACTCAAAAATAATACTTGTGTTTATCCCATCTCCTGACATCAAGTAGCAGTTACATACAATGCTGTGTGCTTAGAACATTTTCTTTTAATGAGCATTTTCATAACAGTTTCAAAACATATATTTGCAATTTCAGCAGCACCCCCTGTTATTCTTTTGTAAAACAAAAGAAAACCACATTTGAAACGTTTCCACTGCTTGTTTAATGCCAGAACCTGGGTGAAACTTCAATATATTACCAAGACATGCATACTTGTCCATATCACTCATTCTAATGTGCAAACTGTTAATCTCTTCTTTAATTCTGTCACTTTTAAAACCACTTCTTCCACTAATAAAGCTGCAGTAAAACTAATTCAATGCACAGTCAAACCGAAAATTGGATGTATATTACTAAAGCATGGCATGTACATGGAATGAAAAATGACAAAATACAATGCATTTAAAACTATTAATTGCAGCACCATTTGGAGAAAATCAAATAAATGCATGTGTACATTTACAGCAGTGCTCTGTGTTATTTTTAATAAATAAATGAAACAAAATGGAAAGATTTGTACAAAATATTGCAATAGCACGCAAGTACCAAGCATACATGTGTGAGAAAGTTAATGAAGTTCCACATACTAAAATTCTCTTTTCTAATCTGTACATGCTTCTTGGCTTCTCAATTTTTCACTGCATACTAGGACATGCAGTGCACCATTTCTAATACAAATAGTCCAACAACTCCCTCACTTTCAAAACTCCAACCCGTAGTGTAGAATTGGGTTAAATGAGGAGCCTGGAATTGTTATCATTAGGAGAATCCTAACACCCATTAGAATAATCCGTACTATCTGTAGAGAACCATTACCTATTATTAGACTCACTGTTAGAGAATCATTAGAATCACCATTACTTTGCTATAGAATCATTCCATTATTGCATTCTATTTAGTTCTGATTAGTACATTGCTGAAGTAGACACTGTCCACATTATTAGACTGCCACCTTTGTATGCATTTGCAATTTGCTTTTAGAATGATAGAGAAACATGCTAGACACACTTTTCCATTTGCAAAAGAATGACACTTGCACATATTTGAAGTGCAATGATTGTGCTTTAGAGACACAGTACATGTGCACCATGATTTGCTATGTATTTATGTTTGCATTAGAAATAGCGCTTAGGCTGAGAGGAACGAATTAGGCCTGGAATAACACACACACTGTCATATTTGAAATGCACGTAAAGCCATTCACACATTGTTATGCTTTGTAGAGACACATTTAGAGATATGTGTGGTATGTCATGTATGTATGTATGTATGTATGTTGAGTCACTTAGAATGAGTTTGCATTGTAGTGCTTGCTTTGTGAGAGAATATCGGAAATGCTAGAAAGCACTAGGCTGGCATTTGGATCCATTCTGATGGAGCAGAAGTTGCCTGCGCCACTGGGCTCAGTGAGGAGAATTGTTATGAATTACACTGAGAAAGTATTCGTAAACATTGGCATGGAGACACAGATAACATGAACCTTGTCCGAGAAGGAAGTTTATCAGCTTGGCTTGGTGTGCTTCGCGGAGAGACTGCGAAGGTGGGGGCTGCTCCATGAGCACGATGGAGAGATGGGAGAAGGTGCCTTTTGCATGAGAGGGACGGAGCCTAAAAGAGCATTTCATAATGCACACAGAGCCTACAGTGGAAGTGCATGGAGAATAGATGGTGTTGGTCGCACCAGACTCAGATGGTCATGGGAGAGTTACAATGTCGCTTTGACGCAGAACATGCCATGAAAGTACCCACGACAAGAACACGACAGGAACACATAACACAGACAGGCAGGCATTGCTATATGCTGAGACAGAGAGAGAAATTCTTAGTAGAGTAGCCATAGGGATGTGTGCATCATGGGAGACTATAACCAAGGAAGCTAGAAGTTGTTTGCTGGAGCTAGTTCGAGGGAGTTGCTGAGGAGTTGCCAGAGAGTTGGAGAGAGCCACAGAGGGAGTTGCTGAGGGTGCTGGCTGTTGGCTGGAGATGGTGATGAGACTCTGATGAGATCGAGAGCTTGGCAGTTGGCAGTTACCAGATCTTGAGGCCTGGCAAAGACAGAGCTGGAAACAGAATGGGAAGTATGGTTTTGGCCTACACTAAATTGATTGATTAGGACAGACACTCACATAAGGGGAGAAGGGAACACCAGACAAGGATTGTGAGAGTGAGAGTGTGAAGATGGTGTGGATTGGTGTGAATGGATTTGCCCATGGAGGAGATGGATGCTGGCGCTTGCATTAGACTGCATTAGAACCACACATTAGGCATCACGGGCTTGCATTAGAAACTTGAAAGGCTTATAATCATTATAGGGTTGCTTTGCACCAGAAGTATAAAAGGTGCAAATTAGACATAGCATTAGAACTGCCTGCATTGTCATGCATTATGCTTAGCTGTGTGATTATAAATAAATGTATTCCATTGTTATAATTGAATCGATTCATGTGTTTTCTTGTGTCTTGTGTCTTATGTTATTTGTTATTCTGTTGCCAGTAGTAATCTAGGAGTAAACATAGTGCACAAAGGGCCTGATATGAATGCAGCCAAGTGGGGTTATAGTGATCCATAACCCCCTAGGAGGTTGTCAAAGATTGTCTGAGACCGGAGCGTGCTTGCCCAGGGGTGGGCAAAACGAGGGTTAGGGGTTTTGTTTTTTCAGACTGACAGTAGCATATACTTATCATGGGACCACTGGCCCCATTACCAATGCTGCCGGTGCTTCCATGTCCCCATTCTCATATAGTGCTATGCAACTGCACACAAATAGAGACTAACATTTTCCACCACCTGGCTTTTCAGGCCGATATCACCTGTAATGTCCTAGTGACACTGGGAAGCTAGCTGCCAAACATTTATTTGGAATCTGGTGGCAACCCGTCTGCAGCAACAGCAGTGTTACAACCATACTAGTAATCACATGCAATGTTATTAACTCTTCTTCCCAACAACTCCTCTGACAGTGCAACATAATGTCTTTTTGTACTACAATTATATTGCCATTACCACACATACCCGCTCCTTTTCTTGATATGATATGATATGGCATTTATAATGCGCCTATACACAAGTGTTTCAAGGCACGACGAGGCAAGAGATGGGAAACAGTGGGAAGACAGACAGCGATCCTACTAGGCCAGGTGTCATTCATATCGCGCAAGAGTATGGGTAGGGAGAAAGGAAAAAAAGTGCCTGGGGGAAGGGAGAGGGGAAAGTGCAGTACATGGGATAGACAAATAAAAAAGATAAATAAAAGCGGCCTGATGGTGGCAAGTGCAAGGTAAGAGGAGAAAGTGCTGGTAGGGGGACTGTAGGGATACAGAAAACAGTCCCTAAGTGTGGGGGTTGCCAGGGAGGCAAGGCAGGTGTGCAAAAAGGTGGGACCTGGCCCCAAGATCAGAATGGGTAGCCTGGTAACCAGTGCAGTTTCGGCCAGGAATTTCAGCAGGGGAGTGAGGCAGAGAAAGCAGAAGCAAAGAGGAAGGTTTTGAGGTGTTTCCGGAACTGGAGTTGGGTCTCCTCAAGTTTCAGGGAGGCAGGAAGGCTGTTCCAGAGGGAGGCCCCTGATGAAGAGAGAGATCGACCACCAACTCGTTGCTTGGAGAAGTGGTTGACCCTGAGGGAGTTGGAGGCACATGAGTGAAGAGCCCGAGAAGGAAGGTATTTGGGAAGAGAGAATTGAAGGTATTGTAACCCAAGGCCCCAGAAAGCCTTGTGGATAATCCATGGGGTTTTGAATGTAATCCTTGCAGCCACTGGGAGCCAGTGCAGAGATTTCAGTCCTGGAGAGATGCGATCCCTGGGCTTGAGGTCAAGGACAAGTCTCGCAGTCCTGTTTTGGATAAGTTGCAGAGGGCAGAGAGTAGAGGCAGGCAGATTTCGATAGAGGCTGTTGCAATAGTCCAGCTTAGAGAGAACCAAGACTCTGGAGATGGTGACCTTCTGGGGGAAGGAGAGGAAAGGAAGAATACCTCTGAGGAGGTGCAGCTGGTAGTGTGACTTCTTAGAGATGTGAGGAGAGAGGGAGAGTGTGGAGTCGAAGATGACCCCGAGGATTGTAGCCTTGCAGGTGGAAGCAGGATGAGGGCCAAGAGAGGACGGCCTGAGAGCTGCAGGGAAGGAGGGAGAAGGTCTGCCGATGAGTAGAATCTCAGTCTTACTGGCATTAAGGCAGAGGTCATTGGCAGCACACCACTCCCGGATAGCAGACAGAGTGTCAGAGATGAGGGAAGGAGAGGCGGAGGCCGAGGGTAGCCTGGAAATGAGCTGGTTATCATCTGCATAGCACTGAAAATTGGGGCAGAGAGCGGCGAAGCGGGTGGCAAGGTGTGCCAGGTATTGGTTGAACAGCCAAGGAGACAGGTTAGATCCCTGGGGGACACCACAGGTAGAGAAAAAGATATCAGAGAGGAAGGACCCAAGTTGGACCTGGGAGGGTCGGTCGGAGAGGAAAGAAGTCAGCCATGCCAGAGCCTGCCCAGTGATACCCAGGTTATCACAGAGACGGTTGAGCAGGATGGCATGGTTGACAGTGTCAAAGGCAGGAAAGAGATCAAGCAAGATGAGGACACACGAGGTGTTGGAGTCAAGGTTGGAGAGCAGGTCTTCACGGATGTTCAGGAGAGCAGTTTCCATGCTTCTGGCAGCCCTGAAGCCAGACTGATGGTCATGAAGACAACCAACAGATTTGGTGTGGAGATTAATATGAGAGATGGCCAGTTTCTTCAGGAGCCTGCCCAGGAAGGAGATTGGGCGATAGTTAGCTGAGCAGGAGGGGTCAGCGGAGGGTTTCTTAAGAAGAGGGTGCATAAGGGAGTGCTTCAGGGGAGATGGGAAGACTCCAGTGGTGAAGGAGTGATTGTCAAAATCAGCAAGGGCAGGAGCGTAGGAGTAGATGTGGTCCTTGATAATTTTGGAGGAACAGGGGTGAACCTGTTTTGACGAGACTTTTATAGATCAGACTTGTCGAGAAACCTTGTCTGCAGAGAAAAGGGAAAGGCAGAGAAGGAGGGCGGGGTGGCAGCAGAAGGGCCAGAGGAAGAGCAGGGAATAGAGGGAGGGAGGCGATAGGAGGAGAGTGAGGACAGGATGTCCTGAGTTTTTGAAATGAAGTGAGAAGCCAGTGCCGTGCAGACGGCATGGGAAGGGACAGGAGAGGTAGAGATTGTGGCAGGATTGGCCAGTTCCTTGCAAATTTTAAAGAGTTCAGCTGAGTTGTTAGATGCCGCAGAGATCCGGGCTTGGATATGGGCTATCTTCTTGGTGAGAACGGAGAGCCAGTATTGCCATTGCAGCAGGCAGAAGGCCAGTTTGTCAGAAGATGAACATGAAGCACACCATTTCCTTTCGGCCACCCTGCACTTCCGTTTTAGGGTGACGAGATCAGAGTCATACCAGGAGTTACACTTGGATTTGGGCTTCAGGCGGATTCTCATGGCAGGGGCAAGGATATCAAGAGTATCAGATTTAGAAGAGTGGAGCATGGAGATGGCTGTGTCAGGCTCAGAGTCAGCCAAAGGGGGAGGAGGGGGAGAGAAGGTGGCCCGCGAAAGCCTCAACTGATAAGCGCTTCATGGGTCAGATGGCCGCGGAGGTGGGTGGCAGTGATAAAGGTAGCTTGGCCTGAGGGGTAGAGAGGGTGAGGTGGGAGGATGGGAGAAAGTGTTCACTCCACAAGACAGGAGTGGAGAGAGGGACAGAGAGGGGAAGGTCAGAGTAGATCAGAGCATCGAGAGTGTGCCCTGCAGAATGAGTCGGGCTGGAGGGGAGAATGGTGAGTGAGAGAGTATCGCAGAGGTCACAAAAGTGTCCAGAGGGGGGACAGGAGGCATCCAGGTGGATGTTGAAGTCTCTAAGAAGGAGGAGTTGAGTGGTTGAGGCCAAGAGTGAGGAGTAGAGGTCCGCCCACTCAGAGAGCAAGGAAGAAATCTGACCAGGTGGCCGATAGAGAGTAGCCATGGTAAGGGAATGCCTAGGAGAGAGAGAGAGCTGGCAGACAAGGCATTCAAAAGAGGAGTAGGTCTGCGTAGGAGTAATAGAGGCAGGAATCCACTCAGGGAAGATAAGGACATGTTAAGTGACTTCAATTCAGCAATCCCACTAAGTCAGTGCCTCGTCTGGGACGCCCAAGGGAAGCCCTTATTTATATATTTTTATGACAAGTTATAATCTGGATGATAAACCCTTATATAACGTCCCTCTCTTTGAATCCCCCTGACTTCACTGAGCGAAGAAGTAGGTTTGTTTTGCAAATTAACAGATTTATTGAAAAATTAAACAAGATATATATATATATATATATATATATATATATATATATATATATATATATATATATTCAGTAAAAAAACTTTGTTAAAGGGACGTTATGGTTAGGTTGCGCTACTAAAAACCTATCAGATTCAGTGAAAAAAAACTTTGTTAAAGGGATGTTATGGTTCAAATTAAAACCGGGAAACCCCTGAAATTCGGCAGTTATGGTAAGATAAGCAACCATAACTCGTGCCACCATGCACTGCTAACACTAACACCCAGGACATCAAAGATGACATCACAAATGTCATTGATGACATCACTGATGACATCACATGTGCATTTGCTTTTCATGAAAACTCTGTAAGAGGGATTCTTATAATGTTGACCAAAAAGTGTCAAGGATCATTTGAATAAATATCATGAGCTAATTAGTGCATTAAGCAATGCATTGATATAAATAGCATTCTATTATGAAGTTCTATCCAGTATACTAAGCAACTCATGCAGAAACTTAGGCAGTGTGTGCAGTAGACATGATGAAGGTGCAATATTCATAATCTTGCCATGTAGAATAATGAAATGATAACTGCTTTCGTATTAGAGTTTTGCGTACTGTGAAACATGTAATAAGTAGCTAATAAAACCCACTTAATACATAATTACACTTAGTACAGACAAAACACAAAGAGACAACAACACATACAAATATGAGTATATACAGGGACAGAGAAGTAATCAAATAAGCTGAAGTAGTAGCAGAAAGAGTTCATAACCTAACTGATTATCTTTATGCAGAGAAATGATTGCTCTGTTTCAAAGCTACTACTTACTGCATGTATGTGTATCAAATGTCAGTGAACCCTAAGGAAAGGAGTGCGAGTACAATGTATACAAATATGAGCATATACAGGGAAGGTATAGTAATAAAAATAAAACTATGAGAAAGTGCTGATAACTCTAATGTTTATCTTCATGCACAGAAAAGATTGCTCTCTTTCAAGCCTGTGTCTTCCGCTATATATATGTTTCATGTGATATGACTTGACACTAAGTCTACAAATATAGTACCTTTTCAATTTTTACTTCCTGACTGTTACTGAAGAAAACTATGTGGCTTAGATATGTCAGTAAAGGAAAAAAAGGGAGAGCCAGCCATGTGATGTCATCAGTGATGTCATCAATGACATTTGTGATGTCATCTTTGATGTCCTGGGTGTTAGTGTTAGCAGTGCACGGTGGCACGAGTTATGGTTGCTTATCTTACCATAACTGCCAAATTTCGGTTTTACTTAGAACCATAACGTCCCTTTAACAAATTTTTTTTTACTGAATCTGATAGATTTTTAGTAGCACAACTTAACCATAACATCCCTTTAACAAAGTTTTTTTACTGAATCTGATAGGTTTTTAGTAGCGCAACTTAACCATAACGTCCCTTTAACAAAGTTTTTTTACTGAATTTTATAGGTTTTTAGTAGCACAACTTAACCATAACGTCCTTTTAACAAAGATTTTTTACTGAATTTAATAGGTTTTTAGTAGCGCAACTTAACCATAACATCCCTTTAACAAAGATTTTTTACTGAATTTCATAGGTTTTTCGTAGCGCAACTGAACCATAACGTCCCTTTAACCAAGTTTTTTTACTGAATTTCATAGTTCTTTAGTAGCACAACTTAACAATAATAACTTTGACTTTATGTACATGTAATATGGAACATACTGAACCCTTTCCACTGAATTTGACTGTCCGCGGACATGTTCGAACAACAGTACCACCACCTGAAAACTCTGGGGGGGTATGTGTAATTGTTATATCATAACATAGGAACATTTAACAAATTCACAAAGCAGCACACATACAAAGTATATGTAGTAATACTTAAGAAATGTAACCAATATATGTAACACACTAACCATTCATTTAAATACAATATGTTCTAAAATGGAATATACCAAAAGAAGATAAAGTGGCTTCCAACATAATTACCTCACAGACACTACACAACTAAGAGCAAGACCAGACATACAGACTACTCATCACATACTTTCCTGAAATAGTAAGTGCACTTCATTTTATTTATATATTTGTAAACTTTCTGTATTAGATTAAAAAAAAAATATATTACTTTTTTGTTTTCACACAGAGATGTGTAGTACTCTGGAGTGGCTAGAGGAGCATTTCCCACAAGACGAAATGTTAGAAGATAGTGTACCTAATGGTACACACTTTACTATATAAACCAATTAATAAATATTATTTTGTATACATTTAACATATACATTTTTTCTGGCACAGGGTTTCTGGCACAGGGTTCTAGGCCAGAATCAAACAGCACAGCCCCGCTGTTTAATAGTTTGCTTAGGTTGCTGGATTCTGAGGCCTGCTGAGAAGGATTCCGTTTTTGGACTAGGCCTCTCTGCTGCAAGTTCTGAAATCTGGAGTCTGGTTTTCTAAGTTCTTGTTCTGGAGTCTTCTGGATATTGTCTGGTCCGGCAGAGTGCTTCTCAAGAATTCAGGTGAAGTGGAAAAAATGAGTGTCCCTTCCTGGGTCTTAGTGGCTCTTTTTATGTCTTTTTAAAGTGGGTGGGGAGCCTGACTTTCTATGCTCCACCCTCTCATGATCCTGATAGGCTAAAGAATTCTCTGTGCTCTCACTGGGAACTAAGTAGTGAGTCAGGATGAGTCAGAATGATGCTATTTTTATGGCTGGCTGAAGTGCCTCCCCTTTGGTTTCACTTAGAAAAATCAATTTTACCCAAAACACATATTTCCCAGATACACAATTTGTTGAAATTACATATACACATCATATATTACTTAAGGTAGGTCTCTGTTACAACTCTGATGTTTCTAAGAACTTGGGTTAAGAAATGACAACATATTTTTGTTTTTGGTAGCTTTTCCAATATTGGACTTTTACCCAAATTTACACAGATATACACCCCCCTTCTGGGCATATTTACAGTAATTTACTATGTCTCTATTATAAACCCAGTGTCTGCAATATTAATAAATAGCGGGGTTCGGTGTCAGAACACCGCACAAAGTGGAGTTTGGTCTCAAATCGTGAGGGCATAATCCATTTTAAGGATCCCCAAATTGTACATTTCTGTGAGCTTAATACAATATTTTATAAGGAATTTAATCAAACATATGGTGCAATATGAAATCCACAATCCAGTCTGGGTCCGCCCCCAGGAACTTGGTGAGTCAGAGATCACATGTCTCTCCTTCCCCCAGAGCAGTTTTGACAGTAAACACCCAAAATCAGCATATTCTATTCAGCAGAAAGAGTCTATGGTGTTGACGGAGGTCAGCAGACCAGGGGGCCACTCTGCATCTGGTTAACAGAAACCTGTGATTTCCTGCCTTCTTGTGTGGAGTTCTGAGGTGTGAATGCTTTCCAGCCTCGTGGACTGTTAATTGAATCAGACTGTCTTCTGGGAACAGCAGGTGTTAAGAATTTCCATTAACCAGCAAGGCTTTGAAGTCCAGGCTGGCGCAGGCTCCTTTGTCAGCTACTGAAATACAGTTCTCCTGTCAGAGTTTAGACCGCTAGCGCCGGTTATTGTCCAATGCCTGTACTGCACCTATTTTTGGGAGCTGTCTTGAATTAATGTCTTTCAAAAAGGGGATTTATCTTGACAGCATATGATTTTAGCTGACATCGTTTTGATGGGGATCCTTGCAGTAGAGTGATGTAGAACACCCCACCAGAAGGTTGGATTTTTTTTTGGTGGTTTTGGGCCCATGATCTTAGCAATTTTTGACATTAATAAAAACAGATTTTGAACAGAACCATCTTTTGTTTGCACTGGTGGGTGGCAGGTCAGGTGACCATTTTGGTGTGCACAAAACTGCGCGGTTCTCCTGGATTCTGGCGCAAATGTGGTCTTTTCCGCCATCTTGGATTATCTAAGCCCACAGCACCAAATTTTGTAGCATAATAGTTCCAACGTGGGTCAGGACACCTAACAGGCAAAACCCCCACCAGAGCGGTTGGGCCTGGGCACAGAGAGGATCTTGTAGCCGTCAGGTAGGAGCATGTCAAAGCTGGTGACAGAGCTAGTCGTGAACCATGCCTCATTGAGACCAAGGACATCAAGGTCAAATTCTTCAAGAAGGCGGCAGATATCAGAGGAATGTTTGACAGCAGAGCTAGAGTTAAGAGTGGCAATGTGGAGAAGGCTGCCATCCTTGAAGGACTTCCGGGGAGGGGTACAGATCAGAGGTATGCCCTGCGGAGGTATAGAAGTAGCCCGAGACCGGCCAGAGAAGAAGGGGGAAGGCAAGGTAGCCAAGGAAAGGGGAAGGGGGACAGCAGGAGAAGAAAGGAAGTTGATGAGGTGCGGGAAGCATCTGTCAAAGAGGTGAAGGTTGGCCTGAGAGCCTTGGACCAAGACGGTCCCATTAGAGTAAACCTTAATGATGACCTTAGAGGAGTGGAAGGAGGCCAAGATGACATCCCAACGGGTGCTACCATTAATGGGTGAAGAGAAGAAAGGAGCGAGCACAGAGACCATATGAAGGGTCCATAAATCAGGTGAAGGCACGACAAAGAGGATGTCGATGAGAGTTTCCTTGGAGGAGGCACTGGTGTAGGTGTCAGCGATAGGGAGGCCTGGGTTGGAGACCAGGATGTCCTTTTTAAAATTTTTCCTACCAAATTTAGTGAGGAGAGCAGGATAGTCAATAGAGAAGCAGTTAGAGAAGATAGGAGAGATAGAGAGCACCATAGAGTAGGTGGGAGAGGAGGGGGTGGAGGGGAGAGAGAGGGGAAAACACAGGCAAGAGCAGGCAGACAGGATAGCGAACAGCAATCAAGTAGAGCAGTAGAACAGACTCTCAGGGTTAAAGAGCTCACAATGGTCAAATATAGAACCGGGGAGAAGCAAACTAAGTTTGAGAATGCTGAAAGGGGAGAAAAAGGCCTCGTTTTTTACAGCGCAAAATTCACAATTGCAGCGAAAAATAACCTCCTGAAAGAGAACAACCTCTCTCCTAGAAGAAAACAATGGGAAGAAACCTACTCTTCACATCCTGCAAATTAAGTGCACCAGTGTGTTAGTATTCTTTCTGTTACTCATACAGTGCAGTGTAGGTGTATAGTAGCCTACAATATTCCACCCAACCCAACAGCATCTGCTTCACTCTTACTCATTGCACCTCAACAGGTACACTCTTTGTATTCTCATCTGAACACGAGTATCGTAACACCCACTAGTATTGTGAAAACATTGTAGAGGGTGAGGTGGGAGGATAGGAGAAAGTGTTCACTCCACAAGACAGGAGTGGAGAGGGGGACAGAGAGGGGAAGGTCAGAGTAGATCAGAGCATCGAGAGTGTGCCCTGCAGAATGAGTCGGGCTGGAGGGGAGAATGGTGAGTGAGAGAGTATCGCAGAGGTCACAAAAGTGTCCAGAGGGGGGACAGGAGGCATCCAGGTGGATGTTGAAGTCTCTAAGAAGGAGGAGTTGAGTGGTTGAGGCCAAGAGTGAGGAGTAGAGGTCCGCCCACTCAGAGAGCAAGGAAGAAATCTGACCAGGTGGCCGATAGAGAGTAGCCATGGTAAGGGAATGCCTAGGAGAGAGAGAGAGCTGGCAGACAAGGCATTCAAAAGAGGAGTAGGTCTGCGTAGGTCTGCGTAGGAGTAATAGAGGCAGGAATCCACTCAGGGAAGATAAGGACATGTTAAGTGACTTCAATTCAGCAATCCCACTAAGTCAGTGCCTCGTCTGGGACGCCCAAGGGAAGCCCTTATTTATATATTTTTATGACAAGTTATAATCTGGATGATAAACCCTTATATAACGTCCCTCTCTTTGAATCCCCCTGACTTCACTGAGCGAAGAAGTAGGTTTGTTTTGCAAATTAACAGATTTATTGAAAAATTAAACAAGATATATATATTCAGTAAAAAAACTTTGTTAAAGGGACGTTATGGTTAAGTTGCGCTACTAAAAACCTATCAGATTCAGTGAAAAAAAACTTTGTTAAAGGGATGTTATGGTTCAAATTAAAACCGGGAAACCCCTGAAATTCGGCAGTTATGGTAAGATAAGCAACCATAACTCGTGCCACCATGCACTGCTAACACTAACACCCAGGACATCAAAGATGACATCACAAATGTCATTGATGACATCACTGATGACATCACATGTGCATTTGTTTTTCATGAAAACTCTGTAAGAGGGATTCTTATAATGTTGACCAAAAAGTGTCAAGGATCATTTGAATAAATATCATGAGCTAATTAGTGCATTAAGCAATGCATTGATATAAATAGCATTCTATTATGAAGTTCTATCCAGTATACTAAGCAACTCATGCAGAAACTTAGGCAGTGTGTGCAGTAGACATGATGAAGGTGCAATATTCATAATCTTGCCATGTAGAATAATGAAATGATAACTGCTTTCGTATTAGAGTTTTGCGTACTGTGAAACATGTAATAAGTAGCTAATAAAACCCACTTAATACATAATTACACTTAGTACAGACAAAACACAAAGAGACAACAACACATACAAATATGAGTATATACAGGGACAGAGAAGTAATCAAATAAGCTGAAGTAGTAGCAGAAAGAGTTCATAACCTAACTGATTATCTTTATGCAGAGAAATGATTGCTCTGTTTCAAAGCTACTACTTACTGCATGTATGTGTATCAAATGATGTCAGTGAACCCTAAGGAAAGGAGTGTGAGTACAATGTATACAAATATGAGCATATACAGGGAAGGTATAATAATAAAAATAAAACTATGAGAAAGTGCTGATAACTCTAATGTTTATCTTCATGCACAGAAAAGATTGCTCTCTTTCAAGCCTGTGTCTTCCGCTATATATATGTTTCATGTGATATGACTTGACACTAAGTCTACAAATATAGTACCTTTTCAATTTTTACTTCCTGACTGTTACTGAAGAAAACTATGTGGCTTAGATATGTCAGTAAAGGAAAAAAAGGGAGAGCCAGCCATGTGATGTCATCAGTGATGTCATCAATGACATTTGTGATGTCATCTTTGATGTCCTGGGTGTTAGTGTTAGCAGTGCACGGTGGCACGAGTTATGGTTGCTTATCTTACCATAACTGCCAAATTTCGGTTTTACTTAGAACCATAACGTCCCTTTAACAAAGTTTTTTTTACTGAATCTGATAGATTTTTAGTAGCACAACCTAACCATAACATCCCTTTAACAAAGTTTTTTTACTGAATCTGATAGGTTTTTAGTAGCGCAACTTAACCATAACGTCCCTTTAACAAAGTTTTTTTACTGAATTTTATAGGTTTTTAGTAGCACAACTTAACCATAACGTCCCTTTAACAAAGATTTTTTACTGAATTTAATAGGTTTTTAGTAGCGCAACTTAACCATAACATCCCTTTAACAAAGATTTTTTACTGAATTTCATAGGTTTTTCGTAGCGCAACTGAACCATAACGTCCCTTTAACCAAGTTTTTTTTACTGAATTTCATAGTTCTTTAGTAGCACAACTTAACAATAATAACTTTGACTTTATGTACATGTAATATGGAACATACTGAACCCTTTCCACTGAATTTGACTGTCCGCGGACATGTTCGAACAACAGTACCACCACCTGAAAACTCTGGGGGGGTATGTGTAATTGTTATATCATAACATAGGAACATTTAACAAATTCACAAAGCAGCACACATACAAAGTATATGTAGTAATACTTAAGAAATGTAACCAATATATGTAACACACTAACCATTCATTTAAATACAATATGTTCTAAAATGGAATATACCAAAAGAAGATAAAGTGGCTTCCAACATAATTACCTCACAGACACTCCACAACTAAGAGCAAGACCAGACATACAGACTACTCATCACATACTTTCCTGAAATAGTAAGTGCACTTCATTTTATTCATATATTTGTAAACTTTCTGTATTAGATTAAAAAAAAATATATTACTTTTTTGTTTTCACACAGAGATGTGTAGTACTCTGGAGTGGCTAGAGGAGCATTTCCCACAAGACGAAATGTTAGAAGATAGTGTACCTAATGGTACACACTTTACTATATAAACCAATTAATAAATATTATTTTGTATACATTTAACATATACATTTTTTTTTACAGACCATACAAAAATTGCCACTACCACAGAAAAAGAAACGGTGGATAATACTCTGGAACACATTAACCAAAAAATGGACCAACCTATGGCAAATTTTTACGATTTAAAGAACTTTGTGGAAGATCACCTAAAACTACCAACCACATAGCATGTTCCCACCTGTACTTGTCCCCCCTCACCATATCCCACTCATTTAACCCCAAACTCTCTCCATGGACCAAAACGTTTTGATGACATTTCCATCCCTTCTTCACCTGATCCCAATTATGTTGAAATCCCTAATTCTCCTGTTTTTGTTTCCGTTTCTGCCCCACCTTCTCAGTCATAAATTGTTTATATATGTCAAATAAAGTTACTTTTTTATATTTTGTTGTAATTACTTTCAGTTCTTTGTGTTAAAACCAATTTAGGTGTCCACGGACAGCGCGATTGTTCAGAAATGTTCATACATAAACGTAAATGTAAGTGTCCCGAAGACACTATTTCTGTCTGTAATGTTCTCATGCAAGTTGAAACTGTTCTAAGAAGACTCGTACTGTCCTGAAATGTTCATTAATAAACAAAAATGGAGGTGTCCTTAAGAACACTATGCTTGTTCGTAGTGTTCGCTAGCAAGTTGAAACTGTTCTAATAACACTCCTGGTGTCCTGAATTGTTCGTAAATAAACGAAAATGACGGTGTGCTGGGGACGCTATGTCTGTCCGTATTGTTTCCAAGTAAGTGAAACTGTGCTAAGAACAAACGGCTCTCTGTAACTGTTAGTTTTACGTGTGACGCATTTTTAATTAGTTCAGGACCCAACCACTGTCCGTAGAACACCAACACGCATGCGCAAAACAATGTCCATACATTGGGTGTCCTGCGGACGGCCGCTTCCTTAGCGAAGATGCTCAAGAAGCAATCATGTGACCGCGCCCACGCTGATCGCGTGTTCTGAATGCGGACACTGTTCGTATCCCCGAACAGTTTAAATGTACATTTCCAAGTAATCCACAATATTTCTCATTAAAAACTCACCATACCACAAATCCCACATACTAATCCTAAATTTCCACATAGTTTTTGTGACTTTTTGAACCTTTTTTGGTGTTCTATCTGTCTTGCGGACGGCACGCATGTCCGCGAACCGCGTACAAGCACCCCTATAAAAGAGCACGCCCTGGAGCTCATTCTCATTGTGTTTCTGGCTATTCCACAGAGCACACTGCATTTTGCTGCATACTTTGCAGATTTTGAGATTTCCATCTCCAAGACGATGACATCCATGGCTCCACTATTGCCACCTGGTAGTACATCTGCCTCAGGACCACACCCACCCCCTCCACCACCACCATCTCCCCAAGGGCCTGAAGAGGGGAACAGGAGTGAGGATACAGAGGAGGAAGAAGAGGATGACGAGAATGAGGTAGAGGAAATCCCTACTACTCGCCCTCGGCGTGATTCTTGGGTGTGGCGGTTCTTTACCGTTCATGGGAATGTTCCTAAGGCTCGTGTGAACCGTGTCACCTGCAATGAGTGCAAACTGGTACTCAGTCGCGGGAGGCATGGTGCATACAGCTTTGGGACCACGACCATGAAGCGACACCTGAACTCATTCCACACGGGGACCATTCGCCAGGTTGTACCTTGCGAAGAGCATAGTAGGTTGATTGCCACTACTTCATCCTCCGTTTCTGATCCTGTCACCACAAGGAACACCTCTGTTCCTTTTAGTTTTAATGGTTTTGATGAAGGCGCTGAGCATTTCAATTTAAAAAATCTATGTCTAAATTAAAAACAGTGCTATATATAAACCAAATTACTAATTTCTTTCTTTTACAATTGCAGTGAAGACCATTCTCCAGAAAAGAAGCAGCCGAATTTGAAGTACAAAGAACAACTAAGAAGCAAACTGCTCATTTTAGAAAAAAGTAAGTAAAATATTACCATAATATTAGAATTATTACTCAAACACACTGTAAGGTTAATTCATGCTAATTCTGTGCCTAAAAATAGAGATTCTGCACCATTCCGACCAAAAATCCCCCCCGTCTTAAACAGTGATTTACTGGCAGAATGGCCCACAACTTCCTATTTTTCGACACACAAATTACCCAACTCAGCCGCTAGAATTTAGATGTTGTAGAACAAACAACTGTTTTAATTGTATAGCTTTAGATATACTATTTATACTTCTCCAAACCACTGGCTTACTTTTTTCTGTCATCTGAACCCCAGTTTAGTAACACATCAATTCAAGAATACCCATCCCTAGTAGTTGTACTTCCCAAAGCACAATCCCACACCATTACATACATCTTTATCATCTTACTCAAACACTCATGCACACAACACACATGCATTCCAGAACACCCTAACCCATACCTTCTGTATTTTTTCAACAGACCCTAAAGAATGCCTACCAAAAACGTGGAACAAGGACTAGTTAATGGAGCACTGGGTACAGTTGTTGGCTTTCAAACATACCCACGTGACAACAAAATTCAGTTTGTCAATATTCTCTGACAAACTTTCAGAAGTAAAAAGAATAGGACACTCAACAGCTCGATTCCTTCTCTTCAAAGACATGTATGTACGCAGAGAACAATTTTCTCTAACTCTTGCATACGCAGTCACCATTCATAAATCACAAGGTCTTACCCTAGACAAAGCAATGATAGACATTGGTAACACAGTCTTTAAAGAATGCATGAGCTACGTAGCACTATCACGCTTACGTACACTTGATGGTCTATTTCTAATCAACTTTGATGCAAGTAAAATAAATGCTGATATTCCTTGCATTTTAGAATAAAATAGACTTTGTTCACTATACGCTCCCCATCTAAACACATATTCTGTTCCACAAAAAGTAAAACATTATAAAAGAAAAAATAAATCAAACAGAAAAGCAACAGGATGTCACTGCAAATCCTCCAAAGAGAGTAAAGGAAAGTAATACTTCATAAATGGACAAGCAAAAAAGAATCAATTAGGGAAAGTAAACCAGGTACTTCTTCAAAGAAGGAAGACAAACTCCAAAAAAAGCAGTCTGATACAGAACTACCTGGTCCATTTAAACTCTCAAAAATAGTTGGTCTAAGTTGCTACGCAAATGTAGCAATGAATATTCTATTTCAATTACCACCAATTGTTGAGAACATTTACTTACACAGTACAGACCCATTGTGTTTGCAAATGTTAGTACTTCACAGAAACGCAGCAAACAATCCTGACAACACGTATGGTGTTTATGGAATAAGACAAACATTGGACTACTGTGCTGGAATGGTGAAATTCACAATAATTTTTAATGTACTTACTATTAGTACTGGAAAACAAAAACATACCTATAAATGAAATCTTCCAGACCAGGATGTCTGTGGAAACATACATGCACTCTCTGCAACAATGTTGCACAAGAACAAATCCCCAATGAACGCTTTGTGTATATATCAATACCTAATTGTGAATCCGTTCCATTTCAGCAACTTGTACAAAATGCAAACCATGGTAGATTATGTTCAACATGCAATTCAGATAATCGCTCCACGTTAGTAATACAAACACGTAATACTAATGTTTCTATGTTACAATGCAGATGGTACCGAAAACAACTGCAAGCTGACTGGATTCACACATGGTCAAATATCACTTGGTAGGAAAACCTTCACAGCAATAGGTATAATCTACCACGCAGGAGCCACAACCAATTCAGGGCACTACACTGCATATATAAAAAAAGAAATGTGGATGGTTTGAATGTAATGATAGTAGCATTAGTCTAAAGCAGAGATTACCAGCAAATCTTACAAATGCTTATTTAATGTTCGTAAAACCAAAATTTGATAACTAAACTGTACTTACAACTTAGGTACACTTGTAGTAAAAAAATATAAACTGTCACAATATTCCAAAAGCTATCTAACTGCCCAAAGATGCTACAACAAACTAATCAGATAAATTAATACCGCTCAAATAGAGAAAAAACAGGCAGTTAGAATATGCCAATTGGTATCTAACTGTCCCAAAATTTAGAAATATCCAAACAGATAAATCAATACCACGAAATTGTATAAAAATATAAACAGTTAGAATATGCCTACTATTATCTAACTGCTCCAAAATTTTACAATATCCAAACAAATACCTAATATCTTACTGCTCCCAAAAACTGGAACAATCCAATGTATAAATGATTAGTCAGAGACAACAAGTAAAGACTGAAAACAAACAAACAAATAAACTGTAGCATAATACAAAAAGGTTTTTTTTTAATCCAACATGGATTTTTTTCTCCCACAGACCCAATGCTTTTAGCAACAAACACAGAAACTGAGCAAATTGCACAGTACTCTGGTTAGTCATCTACTAAATATGAGGGTAAAAAAAGAAGAAAATGTTTATTGTACAATGTAATATGTCTTTATAAAATACTAATACTAACATGCTATTTTCTTTTATCACAGAAATGAACAAGAAAAACATGGACTCCCATTACTAAACCAAATAGTAAGTATAACATGATAAATACAACCATCACAGCATATCACACCCATGCGGGCTTATAACAATGTTCCTTATAAATTAGTATTTGACCCAAAGTTATAAGCCACTATGAGTGTGATATGCTGCGGTGCTTGTGGCCAGAGCATAGACTCTTGGGCGCATGGCATATGAGTGTGATATGCTGCGGTGGTTGTGGCCAGGGCATAGAGTCTTGGGTGCATGGCCAAATGGCTATCCACCCAACATTCTATACCCTGGCCACAACCACTGCAGCATATCACACCCATAGATTCAAGCATTGCAACCATTTTAATGTCCGTGGACACAAGGAAGTTCCTAGATCACATTCAACTTGCCAGAGGACGATATGGACAGAGTACTCAGGACACCCTCATTTTCTTTATGTACGAACATTTCAGGACACCGCAAGTGTTCTTAGAACACTATCAGCTTGACAACGAACAATACAGACAACGTCTTCACGACACCCCCTGCGAACATTCCAGGACCCCACGATTCTTCTTAGAACACTTTCAACTTGACACCGAATCCATTCTGCTTATTTACGAACATTTCAGAACAGCCGTGTTGTCCGCAGACAAATGGAACACAACAAAAGCGTCTAGCACATAAAAAAAATACAACATTGCACCTATCTCATAATCCCCCACCCTCCCCAAACACTCTTACACACGAACAAACTCCACTAAATACAATTTTTAAACCAAGTTTCACCTCGCTGTCCGCGGTCGTCCGCGAATGCAAGATGTCGGGCGCCACCAAAAATCTGACGCGCTCCACGCCCCACACCGTCCAATCAGCAAACACATCAGATGTCCGTGGACATTGCGCAAGCCGCTCTGCCAATCAGGGCACTGTCCGCAGAGCGAACCGGGAAGTCCGTCCCTGAAGCGAACAGAGATATCACTAATTTGATTGCCTTACATTTTGGTCTTTTTAAAAATAACTACTGGACGGATTTACACCAAATTTACAAACAAGGCCGCTTTTGGGACCAAGCCCCCGCTCCTGCCACAAATTTGGTGTAAATCCGTCCAGCGGTTTGGGCTGTAGGCGTGCGCAAAGTTTTTTCCCATTATGTCTATGGGAAAAAACAAAAGTTTTGGGACCCCCCCTATAACTTTGCCCCCCTGGACCAAACCTCTCCAAACTTTGCAAATGAATTCAGAGTGGGCCATATACTTTTTTTTTGCAAAGTTTGGTGAGGATTCGTCCAGAGGGAGCAAAGTTATAAGCCACCCAAAAAATGTTCTTCCTATGGAAACACCAACTTAACCATAACAACACGGACGCTACCGCGTCGATGTAATCACGCTTTTATGAATAAAGTAATATTTGATAGCACACTTAGGCATATGACAGTGATCAACAATGGATGATGTTACACTAGCACACTGATTTAATTACTTAGGAGTTAGTATAGGGGGGATAAGGTAGCTGAGAATACTTTTATGATTTCAAGGAAATGCAATGATGAATAAAAATGCAGTACAGAAATAAACTGATAGGGTTTCACAAGAGATAATATGTTCACTTTTCCCCTTGTGACAATTCACTCCCCCCCTATGTAATATAAGGAGATGGAAGTAAAGCACACAGTTCTAGGGAATACAATCACAATACAATACAAATTCCAGTTCCCCCCTAGCAAGCTTAGAGAAGTAGGATGGTTTTAAACACAGGCAAAAGTACTTTTAAATGTGGTATGCAAAGAAGGGAAAAATATGCGGTTTTGGGCTTGTTGGAAAGCTTAGATTCTTAGCTATAAAAGGAAAGTTAAATCTCGTTCCTAGCACATACGATTTAAAAGATGTGTTTTGTGGAGGTAGATTTCAGAAAGAGGTTAAGTTTTCAGAATGACATGTGGCGTTTTTACAGATTTGAAGCCACAGGATGGACACAAAATTCTAAATGCAGTTCTAGACAAGTTGAAGGGATGGGATAAGATTACTTTAAACCAAGAGATGACTATGCACAGTTCTGGCTAGATACTCACTCCTAATTTTGGACAGGAATGCGCCTTCATCACGGATCGGGTGAGGATTGGGCTGCGGTTCTCTCTCCGGACAGTCTCTGGCACCGGTTCCGTTCACAGCGTGGCCTCGGTTCTGGGTCCGGCACTGCACAGCGGTCTGGTCTGGGTCTCTATCGGGTTCCTGATACAGCTCTGCTTACTGGGTCTGGATATGGTTCTGGATACAGCCCTGCTTTCTGGATGTTTCTGGCACAGGGTTCTAGGCCAGAATCAAACAGCACAGCCCCGCTGTTTAATAGTTTGCTTAGGTTGCTGGATTCTGAGGCCTGCTGAGAAGGATTCCGTTTTTGGACTAGGCCTCTCTGCTGCAAGTTCTGAAATCTGGAGTCTGGTTTTCTAAATTCTTGTTCTGGAGTCTTCTGGATATTGTCTGGTCCGGCAGAGTGCTTCTCAAGAATTCAGGTGAAGTGGAAAAAATGAGTGTCCCTTCCTGGGTCTTAGTGGCTCTTTTTATGTCTTTTTAAAGTGGGTGGGGAGGCTGACTTTCTATGCTCCACCCTCTCATGATCCTGATAGGCTAAAGAATTCTCTGTGCTCTCACTGGGAACTAAGTAGTGAGTCAGGATGAGTCAGAATGATGCTATTTTTATGGCTGGCTGAAGTGCCTCCCCTTTGGTTTCACTTAGAAAAATCAATTTTACCCAAAACACATATTTCCCAGATACACAATTTGTTGAAATTACATATACACATCATATATTACTTAAGGTAGGTCTCTGTTCCAACTATGATGTTTCTAAGAACTTGGGTTAAGAAATGACAACATATTTTTGTTTTTGGTAGCTTTTCCAATATTGGACTTTTACCCAAATTTACACAGATATACACCCCCCTTCTGGGCATATTTACAGTAATTTACTATGTCTCTATTATAAACCCAGTGTCTGCAATATTAATAAATAGCGGGGTTCGGTGTCAGAACACCGCACAAAGTGGAGTTTGGTCTCAAATCGTGAGGGCATAATCCATTTTAAGGATCCCCAAATTGTACATTTCTGTGAGCTTAATACAATATTTTATAAGGAATTTAATCAAACATATGGTGCAATATGAAATCCACAATCCAGTCTGGGTCCGCCCCCAGGAACTTGGTGAGTCAGAGATCACATGTCTCTCCTTCCCCCAGAGCAGTTTTGACAGTAAACACCCAAAATCAGCATATTCTATTCAGCAGAAAGAGTCTATGGTGTTGACGGAGGTCAGCAGACCAGGGGGCCACTCTGCATCTGGTTAACAGAAACCTGTGATTTCCTGCCTTCTTGTGTGGAGTTCTGAGGTGTGAAGGCGTTCCAGCCTCTTGGACTGTTAATTGAATCAGACTGTCTTCTGGGAACAGCAGGTGTTAAGAATTTCCATTAACCAGCAAGGCTTTGAAGTCCAGGCTGGCGCAGGCTCCTTTGTCAGCTACTGAAATACAGTTCTCCTGTCAGAGTTTAGACCGCTAGCGCCGGTTATTGTCCAATGCCTGTACTGCACCTATTTTTGGGAGCTGTCTTGAATTAATGTCTTTCAAAAAGGGGATTTATCTTGACAGCATATGATTTTAGCTGACATCGTTTTGATGGGGATCCTTGCAGTAGAGTGATGTAGAACACCCCACAGAAGGTTGGATTTTTTTTGGTGGTTTTGGGCCCATGATCTTAGCAATTTTTGACATTAATAAAAACAGATTTTGAACAGAACCATCTTTTGTTTGCACTGGTGGGTGGCAGGTCAGGTGACCATTTTGGTGTGCACAAAACTGCGCGGTTCTCCTGGATTCTGGCGCAAATGTGGGCTTTTCCGCCATCTTGGATTATCTAAGCCCACAGCACCAAATTTTGTAGCATAATAGTTCCAACGTGGGTCAGGACACCTAACAGGCAAAACCCCCACCAGAGCGGTTGGGCCTGGGCACAGAGAGGATCTTGTAGCCGTCAGGTAGGAGCATGTCAAAGCTGGTGACAGAGCTAGTCGTGAACCATGCCTCATTGAGACCAAGGACATCAAGGTCAAATTCTTCAAGAAGGCGGCAGATATCAGAGGAATGTTTGACAGCAGAGCTAGAGTTAAGAGTGGCAATGTGGAGAAGGCTGCCATCCTTGAAGGACTTCCGGGGAGGGGTACAGATCAGAGGTATGCCCTGCGGAGGTATAGAAGTAGCCCGAGAGCGGCCAGAGAGGAAGGGGGAAGGCAAGGTAGCCAAGGAAAGGGGAAGGGGGACAGCAGGAGAAGAAAGGAAGTTGATGAGGTGCGGGAAGCATCTGTCAAAGAGGTGAAGGTTGGCCTGAGAGCCTTGGACCAAGACGGTCCCATTAGAGTAAACCTTAATGATGACCTTAGAGGAGTGGAAGGAGGCCAAGATGACATGCCAACGGGTGCTACCATTAATGGGTGAAGAGAAGAAAGGAGCGAGCACAGAGACCATATGAAGGGTCCATAAATCAGGTGAAGGCACGACAAAGAGGATGTCGATGAGAGTTTCCTTGGAGGAGGCACTGGTGTAGGTGTCAGCGATAGGGAGGCCTGGGTTGGAGACCAGGATGTCCTTTTTAAAATTTTTCCTACCAAATTTAGTGAGGAGAGCAGGATAGTCAATAGAGAAGCAGTTAGAGAAGATAGGAGAGATAGAGAGCACCATAGAGTAGGTGGGAGAGGAGGGGGGTGGAGGGGAGAGAGAGGGGAAGACACAGGCAAGAGCAGGCAGACAGGATAGCGAACAGCAATCAAGTAGAGCAGTAGAACAGACTCTCAGGGTTAAAGAGCTCACAATGGTCAAATATAGAACCGGGGAGAAGCAAACTAAGTTTGAGAATGCTGAAAGGGGAGAAAAAGGCCTCGTTTTTTACAGCGCAAAATTCACAATTGCAGCGAAAAATAACCTCCTGAAAGAGAACAACCTCTCTCCTAGAAGAAAACAATGGGAAGAAACCTACTCTTCACATCCTGCAAATTAAGTGCACTAGTGTGTTAGTATTCTTTCTGTTACTCATACAGTGCAGTGTAGGTGTATAGTAGCCTACAATATTCCACCCAACCCAACAGCATCTGCTTCACTCTTACTCATTGCACCTCAACAGGTACACTCTTTGTATTCTCATCTGAACACGAGTATCGTAACACCCACTAGTATTGTGAAAACATTGTAGTGTCCTTATTTATTCATGCACAGTACACTAGATTACGCACTGAACCAAACCCTTCCCACATCTCCACACATACCTACTCTTACAACTTTCACAACCAGCACTAACAGCACATTGCACAATCGCACAGCCCTCTAATTGTGCTTGCCCTGATATGCACACATTAATTCACAATGCATGCAAATACTATTAGGCAGAATCACATACTGTACCCTTTGGGAACACTACACACAATTAAGACTAAAAGTGTAAGTACAATTTCACCTTTGGTACAAACCTGTACTACAGAGTAATGTGGTAGCAGTGGCTGTGCAGCCAGACTTATCTCAAGAGTAAAGTGAGCAGCACAAGAGGTTACAAAAAGGGGTAGCAATCCCAGTGGTTCAAACAAACACTCACTGAAAGTTTCTTGGTAAAGGAATGTACAATTATTTACACAGTCATTTAGAAAACATTCCACTACTAAGAGGAGCTCAGTATCACAATCTAATATACAAAATGCCACTTCAGATACTTTCAAAAGGGGTAAAAAGACAAGGTTAAAAGGATTAAAGCACACATACTTTCAGAGGTAGGGCAAATAGTTTCAGGTCACTACAACCAGCAATTCAATTCAATAGGCCTGGGCCAAAGTCAATGGTTGAGTCTTGGATAGGAGAGCACAGTTCTTGTAGTAACCGGTAAAGTCTTTGCCACGGTTTTTAGAAGTAGAAGTTATATGTCGGTTTAGGGAAGGACAAGCCTTTAAAGTTGGGAAAGTTTCACCAACTTTCACCTCGGCAGAAAGGATTTCTTGACCGCACTTGCACAGTACCTTTTAAATGAATAAGAGATGTAGCTGAGGCAGTTGTTCCTAGCAGTTCCTGCGGATCTCGCTGTTCCTGACCTTCAGTCGGGGGGACAAGAAGGAGGATGACATCGGGAAGTTCCTGCACTGCCCAGGGAAGAGGCTACAAGCTTGGAAAAATGTCGGTTTTAGGTGTGACTGCCTTAAAGACCACAAAGTGGTATCCTTCTCACTGGCTATCCAGTTTTCAACAGCACTCTGAAGAAAATTCGACCAGAATAGAGACGGTGTCCAAGTGTCTTGCGAGTTGGTTGTTCCAACCAAAATTAAGGGGAGAAGTTAACCTTGAAGGGCTTCTCTGTCGATGGAGTTTCAGGCAACTTAGACCTGCTGTAGGGCTTCACCAGTGGACCAGGAGTAGCAGCAGTCGTCTTCCTTCAGCTCGT